>NC_051245.2:62811323-68116323 GCF_015237465.2 Chelonia mydas | reverse complement strand
CCAGGGAGCAACTGCAGACTTTCCCAGCAGTCCCCCTCTGCTTCCAGTTTCTTGGCTTCATAAATCCAGCTCAGCTTCTTGCTCCTCAGCTGGGCTCCCTTCACTGGGCTCCTAGTCATGGGATTACTTAGCCACCTGATTTCCCCTCAGCACTGGTCTATCATACTAATTAGCCACCTTCTCAACCTGCATTAACTTTTTTTAGGGCAAGTGTGGAGTAAACACCCCGTCACAGAGCCCTAATTGCAAATAGTTCTGCTTTCAGTGCCTCTTGTAGCTATTGGGAACAGCCAAGTAACTGCCAAGGAGAAGTACCTGACTAATGATACAGGTCCTCAAGTAATCCCTGCCTCATTTTAAGGAGATTCCAAAGAGCTCTCATAACTTCACTGGGCACACAAATACTCCTTACTACTTCTGATTTGCCACAATGTCTTGGCAAAATTCATTCTTTTTATCTCCCTGTCCAAAAAGCCAAGCATTCGAGAAAATGATAGATCATTTGACAGCAATCAACACAATTATTCAAGTCCCATCTACAGAGACAAGGATCAAGAATACATTTGCTAGTTTCATGGTATCCAAAGTGACTGGTAACTTCCATGGTATCTTAAAACAATTAAGATATAGGTGGAACTTTAAAAAAAAAAACCGTTTAGATTGACAAATATCCCATATATTTGTAATTTCATTAAAATGCCACAGCCATATTTCTTCTTCTACATAGATTTTGACAAAGTCCAAATTTTGATGTCAATTATGAACCTTAACTATAGTATAATGAAAATAAACTTCAGAGTTTATTTGAAAATGACATTTGATATCTCTGCAGTATTAGATATAAACATTTACACAATACACGTATCAGATGACTATACCTACCTTAAATAGGATTCCAGAACTCTATCTAGCCTTTTGTAGAAGGGTCGTGATGTAAAGTATCCACTCCAATAATGATTATCTCTGTCTGCATATGTGAAGAAATCTCCACTCAGAACAGGAAAAACTGAATTGCTGTTCTTTTCCTCCAAATTACCTGCTTTGCGCAGAGCCTCAAAATAATCTGATAAAGTCCCAAACTGGGCCTGAAACAAAATTATAAGAACTGTTTATGTGACTGACAGATTTCCATTTTATTAGTTTAGAAATTTAGGGTTGAAGTGTACGAACATGGTGGCTTTAAATACGTACTTCAGTACACCTTCTGCAAGAAAGGTCATCACAGAAATATTGTTTTAAATAAAGAAACTTAAAAATTTCCCTTGACACCTTTGATTCAGGGTTGACATATATATCCCATGAGAAACTATTTCCAACTCACAAAATTAAAACTACCCTTTGTGTTTCCAAGTATAAATACATTCTCTGTAAAGCAGCAGCAGTTTAATCAAAAGTCAGATGAACAAAATAAGTTTTTCATTTCTCTCTTATAGGCACATATCAGGGACTTGATCAAATCTAGGCTTCAGCTGTAAGAAAACTGTCCTACATTTCTCCTCTCTCTCAAAAAGCTGCCTATTGTAGTTTAGTAACCCAGCATCCAGTAATCCAGTTTATGGAGATGTCTGAAGAGATTACCTCTCATATAATGAAACAAAAGTACCATTTTTAACTTGATTCATTATTTTCAGTTTTATTAGCTCTACTGTGTCACAGCAAAGTTTCTGTTATGCTTTCAAAGCTATTTATAGATCGTGAATAAAACAAACATACATCTGCTTTCAAAGGCCTTCTGCATTTTTCTTCAAAAGTCTGCTTACAAACAGTTACATTTTTATTCAAACTTAGTGTTGGAAACAGGAAACTGCAAGTAAGTCTAAAACCCTTACATTTAGTTTTAAGTGTAGTTGTTTTAAAGAGATGATAGTTGAACAAACTGGAGTTTGAATCAGACAAAAAAATTATGATTACAAATGGAGAGGGAACAGCATGAAGACATAAGAAAAGCGACGTCCCTGTGATCAACTGAGAATTTATACACTTGAAATAATACAGTAATTAAAAAGGCAGTATTACACAAATAAGAAGCTTTATAAATCAATCCTTTCATAATGTTTATATTAAATATTGAAACAAATAAGACTTTTTCACAACCTTAAGTTAATTGGCAATTAAGGTGTACTGTTGTGAAAATACTGATGTCCAGTTTGGGCGTTTTGAAAAAGGTATTTGCAAATGAGTGATTTTGAATTAGTCTTCCTACACTAACGTCTTTTGTGTTCTAAGCTTACTTGTTTTAGGATATGTACTTCAGTAAATTCACACTGGAAAAAGATAAAATCTCTTAGAAGTACAGTATTTCCATGTGGACATTTTTGGGGACTCTGGCCTTTTACTTTTAATTTCTTTGTTATTCAATGCAATTAACAAACACCTAAAAAGCTTTCATTGTGTGAATTACACATCCTTTAATTTATGATTTACCTTTTTTTTTAGGTTTAGGAATGACAATACAGTTATGAAATTAGGCTAAATCAAGATTCATTGTCAACTCCCAGAACCCAATATATGCCTGATCCTGCACCACAAAAAGCAACAGGAGTTTTACTATTGACATCAATGGACACAAAATCAAGCCCACTGCATGTAAGCGAATAAACAGTCCAACTAACTATAGGGAGGATCAGCCACCTCGGACACTTTCATGTGCATTGACAGGGCTCCTAGCACACCACAGGATTTAAAGATATCACATAGCTCAGTGTGATTTTGCTATGTTGCCCATTAAGAAAGATATGGTAAGGATTACTAATTAATGTTTATTTTATTATGTGTACTTGCCAGAAAATTATGTTAGCACAATTTATCTTTCCGTAGGCATATCACTTGTTCACAAATGTAATACATGTTTAAGTTTTAGCCTGCTCAACTATTAGTTTCCAAGATATAAAAACTCAGTTTAAAAAAAAAATCAATACTTAAAGGAAAGCAGGAATACCAAATATTTTCAAAACATTAAACACCTACACTCACCTTCAAAGTGCCATACACAGCTGTTGGATCATATTAAAGAAGTACTCTATTAAAATCACAAATGAGTTTGATTCCCCATAGTTTAAATTCCGGGGTATTACTAATTAAGAGGTCTCTTGGTTTTTGGTACTGTTTCTCTCCCTCTATGTGTGAAACTTGCAAGCTGCTAATTGTGTTAGTACATTCTAAGACAGAGTCTGCTCTCAAAGGAATTCACAGAGAGAGAGAGAGAGACTCAAAGCAATACTCTAACAACAGAAACAGCACCCAGAGACTCCCCGCCCTTTTGTTGTATTAACAATTGTGATTAAAATAGAGATAGAGGATGTATGTGGATGGATGCTTGGTGTGGATAATAACTGAATGATCAGGGAGGTGCCAGCCTAAGAATCCAGTGTCCATCGGCTGAAGAAGGCGTCAAGTGGAAATAACCAGAGGACCCCCGGAGGGCAGACTGGAATCCACCCAACAGCCTCAAGAATGGGAGAACCGAAGAACAAGATAACATCTAGCAGCACGGAGCCGTCAGGAATGTGCTATCTGCTGATTGATTCAGCAACAGCATGATGAAGCAATTCCCATAGACTGGCATAGGAAGAAATTCCTATAAAAATAGACTCTAAAAAGTGAGAACTTTGGGGTCTGATTCTGCAAACCAACTTCCAGGAGCATCAGATGAGCATCTGACAAGGCCCTGCTCCCTCCTCATGTCCAGGCCACCTGGCCAGTGGCGTGGCATGAGCAACTCTAAGGCTGGTAACTATGATAACAACCTTGCAGAACCTGTGTGTGTGTTTGTATGAATGAATGTGTGAATAAATATGAGAGTGAATGGAATGTTATAGCTATAACTAACTGCTTACTATGATTCTTTCTGTATTCACAATAAATGTGGTATTTTGCCTTTTTCCCTTTAATAAGATCCTGCTGGTTTTTATTTTATTGGTATAACACAGCTTTTATTTGAGAAACTATAAAGAACTTATATTAACTGACGAAGAATAGCTGAAAATTACTATACAGCAAAGTCTTTCATATAGAAGATAGTTTAGCATCTCTCAAACAAGGAAATTGTTGCTGAACCGCATGTGAATGAGTGAGACACAAAAAGCGCACATTCCAAGAAGTAAGGAAGCAAGAATTTACTCACCTTGTGCAGTAACGATGGTTCTTCGAGATATGTATCCCTATGGGTGCTCCACTGTAGGTGTGCTTGGGTCCCTGCACTGCTGATCAGAGAACTTTGGTAGCAGTATCTGTTAGTCCTGTACATGTGCTGTCCCTCCTTGTGCCCCGCCAAGGAAGCTGGGTGGGTTGTGGAGCACCCATAGGGACACACATCTTGAAGAACCATCATTACTGCACAAGTAACTTCTTCTTTGAGCGGTGTCCCAATGGGTGCTCCACTGTAGGTGACTCCCAAGCAGTATCCCCACTGAAGGGCTGGAGATTCAGAGTTGGGTCAGTTATAGATGACAATACTTTGGAGCCAAAGATTGAATTGGAGGCAGAGTCCCCACTGATCGCATAATGTTCTGTGAAGGTATGGACTGACGCCCAAGTCGTCGTTCTACAAATTTCTGAGATAAGGACATTCTTGAGGAAGATGACGGATAAGGAGATTGACCTCATGAAGTGTGTGCGAATACCAGCTGCAGATGTTATGTTGCAAACCTGATAACACTGCTTAATGCTGCTCAAGACCCATTTGGACAGCCTTTGGGCTGATATTGCTGAGTCCTTGGATCTTTCTGAAATAGAAAGGAAAAGCTTGGGAGATTTCCTAAGAGCCTTCGTCCTATCCAGATAAAAGGTCAGAGCTCTCCTAATGCCTAGCACATGTAGTATAGCTTCCCTGTAATCACTGTTCCCGAGTAACAGCCGTGTTAGTCTGTATTCGCAAAAAGAAAAGGAGTACTTGTGGCACCTTAGAGACTAACCAATTTATTTGAGCATAAGCTTTCGTGAGCTACAGCTCACTTCATCGGATGCATACTGTGGAAAGTGTAGAAGATCTTTTTGTACACACAAAGCATGAAAAAATACCTCCCCCCACACCACTCTCCTGCCGGTAACAGCTTATCTAAAGTGATCACTCTCCTTACAATGTGTATGATAATCAAGTTGGGCCTTTTCCAGCACAAATCCAGGTTTATTATCATACACATTGTAAGGAGAGTGATCACTTTAGATAAGCTATTACCGGCAGGAGAGTGGGGTGGGGGGAGGTATTTTTTCATGCTTTGTGTGTATAAAAAGATCTTCTACACTTTCCACAATATGCATCCGATGAAGTGAGCTGTAGCTCACGAAAGCTTATGCTCAAATAAATTGGTTAGTCTCTAAGGTGCTACAAGTACTCCTTTTCTTTTTGTAATCACTGTGAAGCTTAGGGTAAAAACTCAAAAGGTGGATCAGATGGTTCACGTGAAAAGGAGAAGTCAGCTTGGGGCTGAACTTCGGGTGTGGTCTGAGTGTGACCTTGTCTCAAAAGAATACTGTGTAGGGGGGATGTGCCATCAGAACCGCTATTTGCTTTATTCTTCTAGCCGAGGTGATTGACACCAGCAAGGCAGTTTTCACTGACACGTACATAAGCGAACACGTCACCCTGGGTTCACAGGGATGTCTAATCAGGCTTTTCAACACTAGATTTAGATCCCACGTAGGGATGGTGTGTTGGGGTTGTGGGAAAAGGTTTACTATACCCCTAGGGAAACATTTTGTGGTTAGGTTTGATAGCATTCAGTATCTGCCTACTTGTAGGTGAAAGGCTGCTATGGCCAGTAGGTGGACCATGAGTGAACTGAAAGATTGTCCCAATTTTTAAGAGTACACACGTAGTCTAGGATCTTCGGAAGGGTAGCCGATGTCAGAGAAATTTGTTGGGAACTACATCAAGTCTGAAACCTGGAACACTTTTACAGGTATGTACGGTGTGTCATGGATTTTCTACTGTGTAGTAATTCCTCTTGTACCTCCTCCGAGCAGGAGCTTTCTGTGTATGGGAACCATGAAGGAGACAAGCCTTGAGGTGGAGAATCCCCAGTTGGGATAAGTGCATCCTTTGTTCTGCAAGAGGAGGTATGGAGTGGATTGGAGAGAGATAGTCAAGCACATCGCGAGTTGTGCCAGATAAGTCTGTCTCGGCTAGGTGGGAGCAATCAGTATGACATGTGCTCCTTCTCTTTTTATTTTCAATAGGACTTTTGACAGTAGGGAAAATGGGGAAAAGGCATAGAGAAGGTCCTTGTCTCACGGAAGGAAACAGTCACCCAGAGAGTGCTGTATTATCCCTGCTTTGGAGAAGTAGTGTGGACATTTCCTGCTCAGGGAAGTGGTGAACAGGTCTGTGGTCAGTGTCCCCCACTACCTGAATATGTCATGAAGCACTGCTGGGTTTATCTCCCATTCATGGTCACGTAGGAACTTGTGACAGACTGTCCGCCATCATGTTTTGTATGCCAGGAAGGTAGGCTGTTGACCATGTAATGTTATGGGAGATGCATCTGTTCCATAACTTTAGTGCTTCTGCACAGAGGGACAGTGACCTGGCTCCTCCTCATTGATTTATGTAATACATACAAGCTATGTTGTCTGTTAGGACTCATGTGTGTATTCCCTTGATCAGCAAGAGAAATAGGTGCAGGGACTCCTGACAGCCTTGAGCAAGAGGAGGCCAATGTGGAGGGATGCCTTGTATTGTAAGGTCATTTAGATGTGCACCCCATCCTACTAGGGATGCATCAGCAGTGAGAAGTAATGACAGGGAAGTTTGCGAAAAGGGGATCCCTTTGCAAACATTTGCTGGGTTTTTCCACCAGTCCAGGGAGCTTTTGACCCTGGTGGGCAGGGACAGAGATTTGTCTAGTCTATCTCTGTTTGGTCAGTAGATCGAGCTGAACCACATCTGGAGACACCACATGTGAAGCCTGGCATGAGGTATCCCTGCTGCACCAGCTGCCATATGCCCCAAGAGTTGGAGGCAGTGGCTGGCTGATATCTGGGGGCTGTTTTGTACTGTCTCTATAAGCGCGGACAAGTAGAGGAACTTGTGGTGGGGTAGAAGCGCTTTGGCCTATAACAAGTCAAAGTCAGCCTGTAGCGGGGCAATTGCCCCGCTCCTGAAAAAAGGTAGGCTGATTGAGTATGGCTGCAGCTGTGTCCGCTTCGCCAATCAGGCCACAGCTGGCCCTGATAAAAGGGCTGAGGGCGGAGCTGGGTCACAGTTTCTCGCTCTCTCTGGAGAGAGAAGGACCTAGCTGACTGAAGGAGCAAGGATACCTGAGGCTGAGCAGTGCTGGGGAAGGGCAAAGGAGCTGGGGAGCTCCAGCCTGGCAACTCCCCAGGCTGAGGCCTTGGTTAAAGTCTAAGAAGGTACTGGGGCTGCAGAGGGGCAGCCCAAGGATAGGCAGAGGCAGCTGGTCCAACTCCCTTGCCAATGATGAATGGCCATTACGGACTGCAGTTTGCCCCAGTGAGAGGGGACTAGATGATGACTGGCAGTAGCCACTGAGGCAAGGTGGGTGTAGAGGATTGGGGGTTCCCCTGGAGGAGAGACCCAGAGCGTGGGGAGTACTGCGGTGGGGAGAACCCCAGGGTAAGAGGCACTGGGAGGGACACGGGAACAAGAGATAATTCCCAAGATGACCAGCAGGAGGCGCTGCACCAGTGAGTCTTCGGTCCACTACACAAGCTCCTATGAATTCCAGGAGTTGTACTAGGGTGAGAGCTGATTTATGGCTGTTGATCTATAGGCCCAGTTCTGTGAACAAATCTATTGTGGTTTTGGTAACCCAGTGAGCCTCGTTGAAGGAGCGGGCTCTGAGGAGGAAATCATCCAGGTAGGGGTAGACCATGAACCCCTGGGACAATAGGTGTGTGGCCACTATTGACAGAATCTTGGAGAATACCCTCAGAGTCGATGATAGCCCAGTTTCATATTCCAGTGCTGGACTAATCATTGCCAGAGTAACCATCTTGAATTTTTGAGCTGTGACAAACTTGTTGAGTGCTCAGAGGTCTAGTATGGGTCTCCAACCTCCCTTCTTGGGCATTAGGAAATAGTGACAGTAAAAAAGCTTTGCCTCATAGATGTTGAAGTACAGGAGCCATGGCTCCTAACTGGAGTATGCAATCTCTCTCGTCATAGTAAACTCTCGAAAGAAGAGTCCCTGAAGAGGGACACGGAAGGATGTTGACTGGGGGAGAGGTAAAGTAAAAAAAATCTCCAAGACCCATCAGTCTGATGTTATGTGTTCCCAGGTGCTGCAGAACGTGGCAAGGCGATAGCCAAATGGATGGGATAGGATGGTCACTGCAGTGATTGAGGGGAGTGGTCTGTCAACACCTCAGCCAACATGTCAAAATTGGTGGTTTGAGGTGGAAGGTCGCGACATGGAAGACTGTGGACCTGATGGTTTGCATCTGGAGAACGTAGATTTCTTTTTTTGAGATTCATAAACGCATTGAGTCAGGTAGTGAGATGTACGGAATTTATGTTGCCGCGGCGGACTAAATTCTCTCTTTGTTACGGTTGTTTACATCCCTAATGAGCACAGAGGTGCCCTGGAATCCCTAACAGTATGGAGGGATGTGTCAGTCTTTTCAGCAAACAACTTGGTGCCTTCAAAAGAAAGGTCTTCAGCAGTTCTCTGCATCGCTTTAGAGAAGCCTAAAAGGTGTAACCACGACACATGTCATATAACCGCTGCCGTGGAAATGGACTGGGATGCTGTATCGGCTGCATCAAGGGTTGACTGGAGCATTGTTTTGACTACTAGTTGTCCTTCCTGGACAATAGGTCAGAACTGGTCGTGCTGTGACTGGGAGCTGATCAATAAAGCTGCTGAGTTTTGACTAGCGAATGCTGTCATACTTAGTCATTAAGACTTGACAATTTGTTATTCAAAACTGCAAAGTGGCGGAGGAGTAGGCCTTTCTCCCGAAGCGGTCCAAGCATTTCCAATCCCTATCATAGAGGGATGGATCTCATTTGGTGCTGGCGCCCGCAGGATTTTACCATGTCCACAACGATGGAGTTGGGCGGAGGGTGAGAAAGAAGATATTCCACCTCCCTAGGCAGGATGCAATATTTTTTATCGACCCATTTATAAGTAGGCATCGCCAATCCTGGGATTTGCCATATAGTTTTTGTGGGGTCCAGGAGGGCTCACTGATGGGGAGGACTATTCTGGAGGAGGAGGAAGAGTATAGGAGGTTCAAGGAGTTTGTGGTGAGTGTCCTTGACATCCTCCAGGGGTATCTGCAACCCTTTGGCCAAGTCCTGGAAGGGCCAGAAATCAGCAGCTAAGAATGACTGTCTCATCTGGAGGAAGATATATTGGTTCTTGGAGTAACCTCTTCCTCCATTCCACCCTCCTGTTCCTCCATAATCTCCTCTGGAGGTTCCGAGATTCTGGATACCATAGCCGAGGGAGAATGTCTCAGGGGCTCACGGGTGAGGCTGACAGTCCAAGGAGCATGGGAGCAATATGCCGCCCAGGAATCCCAGTAGGGCCACTGGAGCGGTGGGATAGATCCCAGTGGTGGGGGCAGGCTGAGGGTATGCCCGAGGAGCCCCTTGATAACAGGCATCATAGGGACAAAGAGAGGAATGATTGGAGATGACTTTCTCTGGCTCACTGTCTGATTTGCTACTAGAAAGCGGAGGTGCATGGCAGGGTACCAGAGAAGACTCCCACACTTGGAGAAGACTTGGTATTGAATTCCCAATGCCAAGAGGAGGAGACTCTGGTATATCACATAGCCTGAATTCTCTTGAGTGCCGGAATTCCAGCGGTGCCACTGGTGGTACGGAGAGAGTCGGGGATCTCGCTCACACCAAACGCTCCGGTGCTGGATGGGGCACTGATGACAGTGCCAAAAGTACAGCATGTACTGGCAGCGTTTTCTTACTGAAGCACTCTCTGCTCCAATCTTTTTCCACTGGGTACAGTTGGCTTGATGCATGTGCCCATCAGAATCTTAGGTGCATCTACAATACCTGCCACTCTAGATCTTCGTAAGCCATGGGTACCAGGCTTGAACTGTCTCAGTGCCAATGATACCAACCATGCAGGAGATCTTTTACGGACAGCTCAGGGCTCACTCTGGGGACTCAACACTCTCTTTTTTGATGACTTATGAGAGGGGTCTGCAGCTGGTTTCTTTGACCCACAGTCCTCGGATTTTGAGGGCTGTGTAGAAAACTTGCACTTCCTGGGTGACTCCTGGCATGGATCCAGAGAAGGCTGGAGGGCTGCCTCCATGAAGATGATCTTCTGTCTTAACTCCCTGTCCTTTCAAGACCTGGCTCTGAGTTGCTGGAAGAGACCACACTTCTGGGTAACGTGGCTTTCCCCAAGGCAGCATATGCAGAAAGAGTGTTTGTCTGGCACAGGGACAGCCTCTTTGCAAGACAGGCATTTCTTGAAGTCCGATGAGCCAGGCATATCCTGCTGGGGGAAGGGGTTCCCAACAAAAAAAAAGAAAAGGTTTTTTTGTTTGTTTTCTGAAGAGAAAATAAAGAGAAAAAACTACATCTAAGACTAAGGATACTAACTACTAGAAATGCTAAAGAAAGCTAATGATCGCAAACGGACTGCTAAGGGCTTTATCTCTAGCCGGGGCAGCTGTCAAGGAACTGAGGGGGGTTAGCCCACCCTTGCTGGTTAGCCTCGTGGCAGGGCACAAGGAGGGACAGAACCTGTGCAGGCCTAATGGACACTGCTGCCAAAGTTCTCCAATCTGCAACGCAGAGATACAAGCACACCTATAGTGGAGCAGCCATAGAGACACGACTCAAAGGACAACTGGAAGCTACTCAAACCAACAAGAGAAGAAAGAAACTCCCTTAAACTTAAAGGCTATTGTTTAAAGTAAACCACTATGGCAACTGTTTATATTTCTTATAGAATAATTTCAAGCCTTGGAAGGAAAAAATAAAGTTAGTCTGGCTTGTCATTAACCTCAAGTACATTCAAAATCATCCATCAGTTGAACTATACATTTTTATTTTAAGGACTTACTTCTATTTTTAATTTTATTTTTACAGTTGTGGGATGAGTGGGTAGTGCTGATAGCAGGTCTGCCAGGGCCCAGGACACCAGGGGACACCAGGTGCAGGGGAGGCAGTGATCATCCTGGTTAAGCGAAGCAGAAGCCACTGGCCAGGACTGTAAGAAAGAGGATGAACCCCGAGCTGTATGGGAGGCCAACCCACTGCTGAACAGTTCCTGCCCAGGGACAGCTCCCATGTGCCTAGCTGGTGGTGAGTGAGTGAGTGAGCAGAACCGTGACAGCAAAGTTGCGGAAGTCTCCCTGCACTGCCACAGGAGCCACTCAGCAATATGGTGGTCTCCCCATGGCAGAAAGCTCACCCTCTTCCTTCTGCAAGTCATGACCAGGGGTCTCTGTGCTGCCTCACCAGGATAGCAGCCTTCCTCTGAACCTTGCGCCTGCAGGGATCGAATGTCACCGACCCTGAAGCAGTGCAATTAGCCCTCTGTAGAACCACTATCATGGACCTGCTCACTCTCTGCCCTGACAGGAGAACTGCAGATGGCTGCCAAGGCCAGTGACAATCATCCATGTAGGCATGCCAACTGTTAGAGATTTTTCTTCCATTTACTGACAGTTATCGATTAAAATCAAATCCTGCGAAGCCTAACTATAAAACTTGATCAGTACTACCTTCCTTACTAACCAAGAGTTTCAGTTAAGCTATAGTAGTATTTAGCTAGCTTTCTCCATGATGCAAAACAAATTCATACAAATATCTCAGTATATCAGAAGGTGCTAAAGAGTAAAACAGGAGTACATAAAAAGTTTAAATTAGGGCTCATTGATGTTAGAACAGGACTACAACTATTTGAAAAAAATAAATATGCAGTTTACCTTAACATGTAACTCAGGATGAGAGTTCATAAAATCAAAAAGCTTTTGATAATTCTGGTACTGCTGATCCCATTCTGAGCTCTCACTGTAGCGGAAATCATCCCCTAGTGGAGCCAACAGAACTTTAGTACGGAAAAGCTTTGACTTCTTTCTGTACTGATCTAAAATCATCCAAGCCCTTGGAAGAAAAAAAATTATAAAATTTAGAATATAGAAAAGTAATCACTTGACAAGACGACAAACGTCTAAAATATGTTCTATAAAACACCTTACAACTAGCCTTGCAAAATTCTACTTGTCCACTTACTTGTGATAATTAAAAAGGTAGGTTTTTTCCTCCCTGATAGCAACATATTAAATAGTGGGTTAAAAACTTTAGCACCTGAGCTAGTGAAAGAGTTCATAAAATTTTGTCAGGCTTCTCTGAATAACCATGATTGCCATTAAAATCTTTTCAGTGCTACTTTTTTTCTAATTAAAGTTACTTAGGTACATTTAACATAAGAAATACTGTCAATACTGCAGTTACGTTAGTTACATGCCAAAGGTAGCCAAAGATTTTAGAGAAACTATAAATCTAAAGATTTCTAAAACAACAACAAAAACTTACCTACTTTTAATGCATATTCTCAAAGAGGTTGCAGCATGTACACATTTAGAATGGTTTCCAAACCATTAATGCTTAAAATTTGGGAAGAGGGGGGGTTAAATGTTGTATGTGAAAGTTTTTATGAGTTATAAATATTTTTTCCAATATATCCAAAATCTGTAAAAATTTTAAAAAGTTGTTTCTTTTTTTTAAGCTATATAAACCGCTTTTACTTAGAATAAGTTTTCTGTTAGTGTTCTCATTAATAGGTAGTTTTAAATCATGGATGAATAAACTGCAGATATTGAGTTACGTGCTCTGCTCAGACAAACTAGTATCATCTATGTTTTCTTGCCGGCAGCCCATTTTATAGTTTGTCATTAGGCATTCTCAAAGTGTTGAACTGCCCTGACTGAACCAATACCCCTTGTGAGGTCAGAAAGACTACTCTGAATCTAGGGTACGTAAAGTCCTCCCCTCAGAGAAACAGATATCCTATCACTTACAAACTACAGCAACTGGCAGTATAGAAGAAGAGGAATTCCAAAAGAAGCTCATTTGTGATTCAAATTTTACACGTGCACTCTGAGACCAGACAACAGTTTGTCCATATTTGTGATCATTTGCCCAAAGTTACTTGTGTGATATGGAAAAAAAGGTTAGTAAGTGAGGTATTTTCCCTTGGCACCTCTTCTTTCCTGTCTTCCCTCTCCAATTTCTTTCTCAATCAGTTGCACAGTTTGTCAATGGGTTTCTATAGCATAGGGAGGATGGAATACCTATACTCAGAAGAATAATCAGGGCAAAACACACCAGATCTCAGATCTGTTGGACACGAGAAACATCTCTGTAATGGAACCATACCTCACCCCACCTCTGAGGCCCCCCACCTCCACCCCTTCTGGCTCCCTGGCAGCACAGTACCAAATGTGCACTTCCATACGTTCAAGTGTTGATTTTGGTTACATTTGCCTGAACTCTGAATTCTGTTTTTTCTAATCTTTTGTTTTTATAAACACTCAATTTTTTTCAGCTTACATTATTGATATGTACTATCAGCATAACTATTTTAAACTTTTTTTATGGGACTATTTAGTTTTGTTTTAAATTAATTGGATTAGATGTGGGAGTCATATGCAAAGATACAGTGTATGCTCCCACTACTCTCCCTCAGAGGATATATCTACACTTCAATGAAAAACCCATGGTGCTCAGTCTCAGAACCCGTGTCATTTGACTCAGGCTCACATGGCTAAAAGTAACAGTGTAGACATATGGGCTTGGGCTCCAGCCTGAACTGGGAGACCTTCCTCTCTCACAGAGTTTCCGAGCCCGAACAGCTACCCTGTTGTTTTAGCCCCACAAGCCTGGGACAACTCTGAGACTCAGTGTCACTGGTCTTTTGTTGGAGTGTAGACAAACCCAGAGAGATCCTGATGCCATCCCCGTGCCTGAAAGTACAGAATCTGGAAAAAGTCTGACAAGCAAATTGTTTGTACCTCTTCCTGGTACTCACAGAATGTAACTGACCCAAGAGTTGTAGACTTGTTTATTAGGAACTGGGGAATTAACACATTAACTCAGTGTATTAATTTTAGTTTCTCTTACAGTTACCACTTTCATAAATTGTACTAGCAACTGTTTTGGGAATTGACACACACACAGTGCATATGTAATAGAAATTATTTCTCCTAGGACGGGGGTGGGCAAACTTCTTGCCCGAGGGCCACATCACGGTGCGAAACTGTATGGAGGGCCAGGTAGGGAAGGCTGGTTCTCCCCAAACAGCCTGGCCCCATCCCCCATCCGCCCCCTCCCACTTCCCGCCCCCCTCAGAACCCCACACCCATCCAACCCCACCCTGCTCCTTGTCCCCTGACCGTCGCCTCCCAGAACCCCCACCCCTAACCACCCCCTAGGACTCCTCCCCCTATCTAACCCCCACCGCTCCCCGTCCCCTGACTGTCCCCCCCCCGAACCTCTGCCCTATACAACCGCCCCCTGGTCCCCGTCCCCTGACCACCTCCCCCCACCCCCTGCCGGGACCCCACCCCATCCAACTGCCCCCTGCTCCCTGACTGCCCCCCAGGAGCCCCTGCCCCTTAAACAACCCCCCCGGCCCTATTACCATGCCGCTCAGAGCAGCATGTCTGGGAGCCGCACCGGAGCCAGACACGCTGCTGTGGTGCCCTGCATGAGCGCGCGGCGGCGTAAGTGCGGGGAAGGGGGGACAGCAGGGGAGGGGCTGGGGGCTAGCCTCCTGGGCCAGGAGCTCAGAGGCTGGGCAGGACAGTCCTGGAGACCGGATGTGGCCCGCGGGCTGTAGTTTGCCCACCTCTGTCCTAGAGAATCGTCTTTTTTAAAACACTAAAACAAGCAAGTTGTGATGTTAGTATCGCCTTCAACAAGTACAAATTACTGAATTCCACAATACTTTCAGTACTGTACCTGTGCTGAACATTCCCAGCATGAATGGCCTCAGGAGGAACTCTCCAGGGACAACTTACTCTTCCCCCAGGAAGACGCTTAAAATCAAACTGGCAACAGATTTTAGGATCTGGACCACAAGTATGAGGAACGTCATAGCTGTAGAAAGGCATCATGTGGCAAAGGATATCTGTATTGGATCCCAAATCTAAAAGTACATGAACAGAGTATATCTATAAAATAAAGCCATATTTCATTGTCTAAACTAAATTAACTAACTGTCTGGGCCCAATCCAGGAGTGCTTTTAACATGCCATCTTAAAATACAGTGCCATTTTGGAGATCTGAGCCCTGACACTGCATCATGTAAGTCACCGGGCGTTTTGCCATTGACTTTTAATTAATGTAGGATCAAGTCTCTAATGATTAAGTTACCTTAAAGACAATACCTCAATGAATAATGAATTGTACCTGAATTTTCCTAAATTCCGTAAAGACAAAATCCATTCTTCTATGTGTTTTTATAATTCAATTTTTCAGTGGTGCTTACTCAAAACAATTCCCGCTGATTAATTTGCATGGAGAAATCATTTATTTATTTAGCTCAACATCAGCAACAGCTCTGTACTGAACTAAACAATTATCTCACTGAAATAAGACAAAAGGTACATTTTTCAACAGGTCAGATTCTCTTTTAAAAGAAAAATTTAAAATTTTAGTGGGCATCTCAGGGTTTTCTCTTAAAGAGGTTCTAAGTAAAACAGCATCAGGAAATTACTATAAGAAGATACTGATAAAAAGTAAATTAAACAAGAATTACTATCATGATTTTCTTACATTTACAACCCTTTGATTAGATATTAAATACTAGGATTGTGTTTGGTAGTTGGGTATAATGTAAGTCAACTAGAAATTTTGGCATCTGCAGAATCTGCATGCAATGTGAGCTTAGTCATAGGAAGCAACAAGTAGAGCAGATTGCTGACTGTATTGCCCATCTATCTTTGTGTACCATCTGTTTACATCCTTTGCTTTCAATATACCTGTAAACTTCCAAACACAAGAACTCACCAGATGATTTTACACCAGAGTTTGGAGCTTCCCACTCATTCCCACTTTAAATATATGAATAATTCAGTAGAGAGGACAGGAAGAGGGGTGTGGTCCTGCAGCTAAGAATAAAGGTTGCTGTAACATGAACTGCTGTACTGTAGGAAGAGGGATATTGTAGAGAGTGGAGACGATGAGTGAAGGGGGAGGGGAAGCCAACCAAACAGCAGCCCAGCTGGGGCCTGGTTTTCAATTTAACCTGACAAGAGAAAGACACTCTTATCCACTCAAAACTGACTCTAGTAAATCAAAACATCAGATCACTATGCATGAGAAGTGGAGTTAGAGGAGTTCTACACTGAAACCCAAAAAGAAAACATCTGAAAGGAGTGTTAAATTATTTGAATTAAAATACACAGCCTCAAGGTTCTTAACGTGCAAACACATATGCATGTGCTTAAAGCAACACATGAGACTACTGCCAAGCAAATGAACGGGACCATTCACTTCAATGGGTCTAACTCCCACATACCTTTTAAATGTTGCACATTCTGCTTAGAACATCCTTCCCAAACCCATTTGCCAAACCACCTCCCTCACCTCATTCAAGCTCTCCTAAATACTCAGTTCTGCCATTTTGTCTATTAAAAGCAAGGGGAAAGAAATAAATATAAATACCAAAAATTTCAAGATTTTGGGGGGGATGGGGGGAATAAAAATCTTAATTGTCACCCTTCTTTCAAATCTCCCCTTTATTACACTTTACACTTGCCAGTCCTGAAGAATTTAATTTGTAAACTTTTCAGGACAGGGACCATGTCTCCACTTGTTTTGAGAGACAAATCTTTTTTTTAAATCAATCATCACTAAAAACATCATAATTGAAAGAGCAAACCACAACGCAGTTGGCTCTCTCATGGCCCTTTACCCATCTATCAAATAAGCAATACCCGCTTGGCTGGGATTATGATAATGGTATAAAAATCAATGCTGATGATAGTCATCTACGGTAGGGACACATTACAGATTTAGATTTCTATTTATCATCAGGTGGAAGGCACTATAATTACATTACATACTAATGCTATGCTTTTAATACTTCTGCATTATTACACTGTAAACTGATTGGGACTGGAGTCATGTTTCTCAGCATACTACTACAATGGGGTCCCAATCTTGATCAATAAACAAACATGAACACCCTAGGTCCTCCGCCAACTTTTGGTCATCAATTTATGTAAAACTAATACAAGTTCTAAAGTTAGCATGTAAATAATTTTTAATAACATTTAATATTTCATAGGATTTTAACAGGAAATATGCTTAATAGATTATGTACTAGATTGTTAATTCCCTGGTAGTCTCGAGTCAGCTACTTTTTCATGGTGAATTTGTTCAGTCTTAATTTCAAATTTGTTGAGATCTTACAACCTCTTAGCCACTCAAATCTAATTTCACACTCTCCAGGCGATTCATATCACTTCAGGACATATAATATTAGGCAAGGGTGATCTACTAATACTTTTAAGTCTGCAGGTGATCAGCTTTTTAGGTGAGCTGCAAAATGGGGGTGGGAATTGGCTTTTTACTTCTTTATGGATGTGAAAAAAGCCCTGAAAGTTTTCTTTTAAAAATGTTTGATTTTTACCTTCGGGTCTTGGTTACACTTGAAAACTACGGGAGAGTTAATGAAGTTACGACAACACAAGAGACTGAAAACTGCGCAAGTGAGATAAGAGATTTTGATTTTTGCAGCTGGGGTCTTCTTAGTACCTATTTAACTCCAATGCCTGACAAAAAGATATGACAGCTTCAGTTGAGATCCTGGTATTCACAATACATATACTCAGATATCCCCAATAAATCCTTTGCAATTCTAGGGAAGAAAATATACAACTTTCCTGATGTTTTTAAGATAAAACAGCAAAAATAAGACAAAAACAAAACACAACAACACAACACTTTTCTGGCTTTCTTTATCTATCAAACAAAAAAGGCCAAAACCATTTTAAAAAAATTATTTACAAGAAGAATTAAAGGTGACTTCAGTTCTGAAATACTAGAATACTCTGATGTGAACCCAAACCCCAGGACACTCACCTTATCATTGGTGTTTATTTTGACTACCATTTAGAAAAGCTAATGTCAAGTTAGAAATTGAGCAGCATACACAAAAATAAGTTTAACAACAAAAATTAATCCAGGATGAAGACTGTGCTTAACAACTTCACTCCTCTGGCACAATGGAACTTTCAACAATAAGGGTAAAGCTAGCTCATGCAGTAGACGGAACTTTCTCTGGAGCCAAGCCGAACCAAAACTCCGGAATAAACTCCCACAGGAACTAATGAACATTACAAACCTCACCAGCCAACGTTTTAAGTGAAAGACACATTATTTTGAAGAGGTCTTCTCTAAAACTGACAAATAGCAATGTTAATTATTTTTTAAAATTCTGAAACAAAAACATCCTTTGCATGCACTTCTCCCCCCGGGGAAAGAATGAACAAACTAATACATGACAGATTTTAGTCATGCTGCTTAATGCACTACTGGAAAGCACTCTGACACGATGGTAATGAGCATGGTGTAAATACATATACAAAACAGAATATACATTTCCAGCCAATATCCATCTGCTGACATTTATTTACTATACTGGATACTTTAAACCTGATCTATATCTTGCTTGTATTTTTGAACAGGGTTTGTTTGGCTACAGCTGTTAATGAGACTACAGTTTTGTTTTTTTACTAAAGCAGACCTGAATACTCAGTTAACAATTCTGATGTACTAGATTAAACTTTATCCTTTGCATTCTAATTCTACCACCCCAACTGTCTGAGAATATTAATTGCTCTGAAGAATCCTGCTTAGTAAAATTCTGTTTGAGAAGATTAATTATTCTGAAGTCTTGCTTGATAAAATTAAAAACAAATGTAAATCATATCACGTTCTACACCTTCAAATCACAGCAAAATACCTGAAAAATGTTGTTGAAATTTTTGTTGTAAGAAAAATGTCTCTCTGCACCCTTACTCCACTCTTCCCTCTTTTCCCTTTTTTTCCTCCCCCAACTGAAAAAAGTAAGAAGAGAAAACAAAATAGTGAGAGAAAGAGGGAAAAAATAGTTTCCCGCTTTTTACTTCTTCCTGCCCACTGAAGAAGTGGGGAAAACATTTGTTTTGTTTTAAAATGTGAGAGAAAGTAACTTAAAAAAAAAAAAAACCACTTTTCCCCACCCAATTTTCCAGTGAAGACCGAAAGAATGTAGAAAAATAAGAAAAAACAAAATAAATTTTTTTAATTCAAAATTAAATGACATTTTTCTTTTTCTCATTTTTGTCAGAAAAGAAAATTCTGAAAAAAATCAAAATTTTGAATACAACGAAATGTGTTCCTTTCTTTAAAAACGTTTTTTGCACCAGTTAAATATTAAAATTTTGACCAGCCCTACTTTTAATTACTTCATACATTCTGCACTAGGTCATCTGTTTACTGTAGAGGTTTACACAACTGTTTATTTAATGCCTATTTCCAGTTCTCAGGAGGTATAAAGCAACAAATGACAGTGATACCAAGAAAATAATACATACCCCAGTTCTGTCTCCAAAAAAATTCTAGTGTCTTCTGGGTTGCAAAATATTTTTTAACCGAGTAATGAACTCTCTGTATAAGCATGCTGGAAAATCCTGAACGTTTCAGAAGGTAAGTCATTGTTGGCGAATGCCCAAAGGGATCAACGGCCCAACCAGACTTCGGTTTTACTCCTGTTGAGCAACAGAATGTGTCAGAAGTTTGTGTCTTTCTTACTTATTTCTCATTTCAAAGAAAGCTACATCCATACTATTCAACCCAGTGTTCAGAAAAGTCAAGTGGTGCAAAGCACTTAGTTTAAGAACACAAGAATGGCCATACTTGGTCAGACCGAAGGTCCATCTAGCCCAGTATCTGGTCTTCCAACAATGGCCAATGCCAGGTACTTCAGAGGGAATGAACATAACAGGTAATCATTAAGTGATCCATCCCCTGTTGCCCATTCCCAGCTTCTGGCAAACAGAGGCTGTGGACACTTCAGAGCATGGTTTTGCATCCCTGCCCACCCTGGCTAATAGCCATTGATGGACCTATCCTCCATGAACTTATCTAGTTCTTTTTTGAACTCTGTTATAGTCTTGGCCTTCACAACACCCTCTGGCAAACAGTTTAAGTAGATAAATGAAAGATAAAGAAAACAAGTCTGCTTAAGACACTTTATCATTACAAAGTCCAAATAAAAAAAAAGTATAAATATAAACAAAGCATATACATATATAATCACAAGTAGGCCAATCTCTTGCCCCTCATAAAAACCTGTACAATAGAATCTGTAGTATTTCCACTGTTGCTGTGTCCTGCATTTTTGTTGTGTCACAATATTTCATATTTTACTTAAAACCCCATGAATCAATTACAATTATACAAAAAATCTCAGCTTTCATTGAAAAAGTAGTAGTAAGCATCTGGCCCCTAATTCTAGAGAGAAAAGGTGGAAAATCTGAATGCTCTAAGCTCCAAAACAAGACGGCAAATAAAAAGGACCGACGCTTATTATTTTGAAAATCTCGTGATACTTCCATATCATATTTTGGACCGGATTCATGAATTTTGAAAAGTTGGTAGACAATACTGGTGCTGCCCAATTCCTTCATGAAACCACAGGTTCACAGGTGCTATATTAAAGCAAATTTTACTCCTCATGTATTATGCTTAAGTAATATAAGTTTCTTCCACAGATCAAGACAGAAAAAATAATACCATGGAAAATAATTTAATTGCTCTTACCCTAAGAACCTATGTTTGCAAACTAGCATCACAAATACAGGTGCCAATCCTGCAATTTACAATGTAAAGGCAGACCACTACACCCACACAGTGTCACTGACTGCCACTTCAGAAATTGTGAATCAGGTCCAAAGTCACTTTTCACTTAGAGTAGACATGAACAATATTCCTCACATCTAGGCATTCAGAATCACAAAATCAGCAAAAACGTAACTATCTTTGCACAGATTTGTTTCTCTGAAAATAGTTTACCTTGCAATGATGCCTACTTATAGTCAGTCATCAAAACATTGTACAACACTTGCTGACTGACTTAGCTTTTTGTCAGTTTTTAAGTTTAAAACATCAAATTAGGGGACAAAAATTATACATATATACCGAGAGTCTTCTCCAGCCACTGATGTCCTTCTATCAGCTGGTCAATCAAAGCAAAGTAATGAGGAGAAGCTTCATCAGGCATGACCCATCCTCCTGTTACTATTTCAAACTGGCCATCTTCTATTAATCTAGGAGAAAAATATTTAGTAAACTTGTGTCCAGAAGTGCAAATCTGATTTAACAAAAGAATGCATCTATAAAGTAAAAATCCATGAAATTTAGTGTTCACAGTAATAGCATTGAGAATGTAAAAATTCAACTTCTATACCTTAAAAGGGAATATACTGTAGCTCTTATAGAATCCATTAATTTATTGCAATAGATGTTCACATGGGAATAATGCCAAAAAACTCTAAATTTAACTATTTCACTGGAAACCATTTTAGCAGAAAAATTCATTTAATGAGCTTATCCCACAATCTCAATCCCTTTCCTATAACCAACCTATGTGACAAAGCCACAAAATGCCCTCCACACTACCAAACATTCAGCTTCCCGTATCTTAATTTCCTTTATACAATTATGTACTGTCAATGCAAAAATCTCACACATGCAAATATTGAAAGTCTAGGTTACTGTAAATTACGATGAATTTAGCAGAACACCACAGGGGATGCTGTATCAATTATGTTCTTTAATTTCAAGTGTAATTCAATAAAAGCCTCCATTTTAGAAAATTAATGAAACTTGTAAGATTACCTGTCTGCCACACAAACCAGGTATTGTGTCACAGAATTTAGATCCAATTTAATGCAGAGTACACGGGGACTTGCTTATAGCAGTCCCTGCCACTCCCACTATAAAAAAAGCCAAGACTATAAGGGCTGCTCAGCACTAACAAAAATGGACACTAAAATCAACCCTAAACATCAAATAAACCATATTTTGATGCTATTTTAACCAAACATTTCTGTATTCGCACCCTAAGCACTACTGTAATAATCTTTGTACAAAATATGCCTTGGGAGGTATCATTTGAAAACTAATAACTCACTGGCCAATATCATCATGAAATGAATGTCGCAACACTGAGTAAAGTTATGAAATTTCCCCGTATGATGTTAAAGGCACATATTCAAACTCACATAGCCTGTCTTAACCAAGGGATCTATGTTTACACAATTTGCATACAAGATGTAAACAGAGTCCTCAGACACAAGAGTGTGAAAAAAGAAGAAACAAAATCTGTATTTCATTATGCACTGGTGAAAAGAAACAGCATAACACTTCTTCCCCACCAGACTCCATGTATCCTTTTTCTCAGTTGGAAATAACTTTATCTAAGAATCACTCTCAGGAAAATACATTTCAAAAGGTGACTGAATTATAAAAGTGAGGGAACAAAAACACCGAGTTTCTCTCTCCCTGTCTCTCTCTTTTCACCCAAGGCGACAAAAGAAACAGCCACTGGACCTTGTGAGCAGATCCTGGTCTGAGAATTTGGTCAGCAATGTACCGAAAATCTGTGATAAGAACTTCAGCTTAAACCAAGTCTAATTTATTAAGTTTAGTACTAGGAAACATTTCATCTTTATTCTTCTTGTAACCATTTCTGACCTTAATGACTTAATACTTGTACTCACTTAAAATCTCTCTCTTTGTAGTTAAATAAACTTTTTTTGTTCTTTAAATCAAAATTCATCCAGTGTTGTGAACTGTTTTGGGTAGCTCCATTTAAGAAGACAAGTTGTTGTATATTGTTCCCTTACAGAAACAACAAATCTAAAACATCTGAACAGTCCTGGAGAAAGCTGGGAATTACAGAACACACATTTTTAGGGGGAAATTCAGGACTGGGAGTGTGTTTGGGTCACCCTGCAAGTAATAACCCAGGCTGGTGGAAGTCAGAGTGTGGCTGGTGTTTGCTGACAGGCTGCTGGGATCATAGTGCCTGAACAAGGACTGTGGCGATTCACGGACACTCAGGGTGTGACAGGCATGCTGTTTGTGAGTGGCACAGGTGGGAGCTACAGCAACAAGGCATTGTGAAGCACCCAAAGTTGTAGGGCAGAGGTGACATAGCCCCTCATTGGTCTGAATTGCACCCCAAAATGTCATCGCTATAAGAGAAGGCCATCTTTAAGGTAAACTGTTGCACCACAGAGACCCTAGATAGTTGTTAGCAATCTAACAAACAATCTTAGTATAGACTGACTTTACTATAGATCAAGTACAATAAAAGTGACTCTGCACTTTACAAGCACTAGAAAAATAGTTTTTAAACACTATATACAAATATATAAATAGCAAGACCTAAAAAAGTAGATAGTCTCAAAGCACTCCGATCATTTTTAACTTTCATAGCTAATTCACGCTACTTTTAAGCCATTCAGATCAGTGCTGAACAATTCATACATAACATGGGTACTGAGTTCCGCTAGTAATATAGTACAATTCTTTTCAAAGGGTAAAGAATTAATTGTATATCAGATTGTGTTGGGTTTTTATTAACCAGAACAAGACAAGGTTGATTTGTTCCTCTTTGTGGAGATACAGCAATAGATTTCACACAGTAATTTTGTTTTTGCTTGCCATCCTGTTTTTTATATATTTTTTTGTCAAGATTTAGTGAGGCTGATAATACTACCGAGCTCTGCAGAAGCTTGAAAGCTTGTTTCTTTCACCTAAAGAAGTTGGTCCAATAAAAGATATCTCACCAACTTTGTCTCTCTAACATCCCAGGAACAACACAGCTAAAACACTGCAAAAACAAATGTAACTGACCAATGTGACTGGTTTATAAAACTGGTAAAATCATTCTTCGCCCAAAAATTATCTCAGTGACAACTACTGTAATAATTATTTAAAAGACAGATTAAAAGAGAAAACATCAAAACAAGTCCTAGAAAAATGTGATCTAAGTATTAAATATCAAGGTATTAAATAAGGATCTTTCTAAACACAGCCAGAAAGAAAGAAGCTTGATTCAAGCTTGATACCTCTGCAACCCACTGCCGAACAGCTATTAGTCAGGCAAGAAGATGGTTATCAGGAGATCACCTCTAATAAGTTAGCAATTTCAGCAGTACTTAAAAGTTTCCCATTAGCTTGTTTTACCATGCAAAACAAAGGGAAAGATATGTAATTATGCACATATTCTAAGACTAACCCCCTTACTTCAGACTTTTGTAGATGAAATATCTAAAAGGAGACTATGGAATCTTGGACACAAGCTTTTCTTCTCTCCTTGTAAACATAAATGTTGAATTTTTTAGTATGCTACATTATTCCAAATGGCTTTATCAGTGGGGATTTTAGATTACTTGGTGAATGGACTTTAAATTGTAGGGCCAAATTTTGCCACCTTTATTCACTTGGAGTTGTACTGTACTCAGTAAAAAAAAATCCCATTGATTCAGAAGCCATTTGCACAGTAAGGTACTAAGGGGCCAGATTTTAAAAGGTATTTAGGAAACTAAAAATGCAGATAGGTGAAATAACTGAAATCAACCTATGTGTTTTTGAAAATTCCACTAAATCCCTATCTGCATCTTTAGATACTTAAAATACATTTTAAAAATTTGCCCCGGTCACTAGGAATAGAGGTGGCAAAATTGGGTAGTTTCTGAACTTCTGTATATTGAGTATCATGGCAGTGGAGGCCACAACCATGGCAAAGTCCTGGACAAGTGGAGAGTCCAGAACAGATTGCCAAAGTAAATCTGCTGCTTCTGCCTGATATGCCACCAGCATGGAGACTCTCGGTGCTGGTGTTGATGTAATCAGTACTGCACTCAACAGATGCCCCCAGGCCAGAATCGGCATCAATGGTACAGTGTCCTGGAAGTTTCAGTGTGATATCAGGGAGTGGTTTGACAGACCTGCTCCATCCCACATCCTGGAAGTGGTATGGTGGTGGTCTGTACTCTTTTTAGAGAAGGAAGAAGAGTTCCCACGAGCACTGGGATGGTCCCAGTCAGTTTTATGGGACTTTTTCCTTGGCGCCCCTGAGGAGGGTGAAAGACCCCTCCTTCTCTTGGGGGAGATGGCAGCACTGGAACACAGAGCAGCCTCATTCACCGAGTCTGAAGGAGACAGCCAATCAGACACAGGGCTTTGCACCAAAACAGGCCTCATGGCATGCTCAAGAAGGTGTTGCTTCAAGCGTAATTCACTGACCACCTGGGTTCTTTTGGTGAACAACCTAAAGATAAGAGCACCACTCCTTAGTATGCTCCTTCCCTGAACACAGCAAGCACCTCATGTGAGGATCACTATTAGAAATCGCTCCCCCCACACATTACAGGTAGTACTTGAACCCTAGTGAGGGCATCACACAGGGCAATAAGTATCCTAATACTACTAACTACATAAAAACTATATACATTGAAGGATAATTCTCAGAAAACAGATAAGTGAACGTGAAGTGATAACCACTGAGCTCCAACTCCACTTATGGGTGGTGAGAAGGAACTAATGGGGGTTGGGGTGGCACCGCCTCATATAGCCAGGGGGCGGGCTACACCCACAAGGCATGAATGCTTTCTCTAAATTTACTGCTAGCCAAAATTCTCCAGCTCTTGTGTGGAAAACACAGCTGCATCTACTTGAAGAAACAACATTAATTAAGATGATTGGCAGCGGTCTCAGCACAAGAATGGCCTAACAGTTAACCTTCTAGAAGTTTTACAGAAGAGTTTTAAAAGATGGGTTTTGAAGGAGAATAGTAAAGTAGTTGTGCAGATATTTACAAGAAGCTCTGCCCAAGCATGAAGGTCAGCATGAGTGAAATCACAAAGGTGCTTATTTGAAAATTTAACAAGGGGCCGATGGAGGCAGGAGTCAACATATCATTAGAGAATGTGAAATGATAGTAGGGTGGAGATAGGCTGTGAAGGGCCTTGAAAGTGAAGACAAGTAGATTATGTTTGATATGATAGAGGGGGCAAGCCAGTTGACGGGTGAGAGGAGAATGACATGGTCAAAGCAAAAAGCTAGGAAAATCATTTTTGCAGCAGCATTCTGAATGGATCTGAGCAGGTCAAGATTGCATTTGTCAAGGCCAAAGAAAAGGATACTGCAGTAACAGACATGAGATGATGAAAACTGGGACAACAGTTTTAGCTGGATGGTTGGATAGGAAAAGCTGTATCTTAGAAATGTTATGCAGAAAGAATCAGCAAGATTTAGACAGTCTGAACATGAGGATCCAAATGAGAGGTCCAAGTCATAAACAACACGCAAGTTACGGCCCTGAGTAGCAAGTAGGATGTTGGTGCTGTTCAGCAACAGAGAGGAGGTAGCAGGGAGGACTTGCTGGGGAAGATTAAGAGCTCTGTTTTAGACTTGAGATAAAGATGCATGCTAGAAATCTACTAGGACATGTCAGAAACACAGGTCAAGATTTTAGTTTGAACAGAAGTACACAGGTTTGGAGTAGAGCAGTAGCACTCTAAGTTGTCAGCAATGGATGGTAGTTGAATGTGCGTTTGTAAATAAGATGACTTAAAATTAAGGTGTAGAGGAAGAGAGAAGGGGACCAATGACAGAGGCCTGTGGAAACCCCACAGAAAGTTGAAGGGAAATGAGGATCATTCAAAAAGAACATGTTTAAGGAGTGATTAGAGAATTAGGAGGAGAACCAGGAAAGAATAGTCATGAAAGTCAAGAGGACAAGATTTCAAAAAGAGCATGGTCAACATTATTGAAGTCAGCTGACAGGTCAAGGAGGCGGAGGATGGAGTACTGGTGAGTTTTGACTAGGAAGAGATCATTGAGGATTTTGGCAGTGGAGCACAAGCAGTGGAAGCCAGACTGAAAAAAGGTCTAGAATAGAACTGGAGGAGAGGAACTACAGACAGCATCTGTAAGCAGCTCATTCAACAATCTCAGAAATCAAAGGGAGAAGGGTCGATAGCAAGAAAGACAAGTGAGGTCAAGGATGGGTTGTTTTATTTATTTTTTTAAGATGGGCAATACAACGCATGCTTTTATTGTGAAAGAAAAGATCCAGAGCAGAGTGAGAGATTAAGAAAGAGAAGAGTAAAGTAGGAGATGCGAGTGGGCATGAGGGAAATCAGAAGATGGGATGGGGTGTGGTCACTGGGGAAAAAAGAGGATGGGTTAGAGATAGAGAAAAGGTGAGAAACTTGTGTGCTAAGAGAAGCAGGAGACAGTTATAGGAGGGAAAGGAAAGGCAAGCTGAGGGGGAAGGTCATTGAATAGTTTGTGTTTTCTCTTGCAGGAAATCAGTGAGATCCTGTATGGAGGGAGAAGTGATGGCAGGAAGAGGAGAGGGAGTGTCAAGTGCGTAAAGGGTTCAGAAAAGATGGCTGGGATTGAGGACATGGGATTCACTCAAGTTAGAAACAGTGTTGCTCAGCTCAGAAGATGGCTGAACTGAAATAAGAGTGAATGAATTTGTAGCGGAGGAAGCCAGCCTGGTCACAGGATTTCCATCAGAGAAGCACCGTGGAGCAGGAGCAGAAGAGGCCCAAAAAAGCCCAGGGTGGAGGATAGTGAAGCACAGAGAGAATCAACAACCATATAAATGGAAGAAAGGGCAGAGGGTGGGGAGGATAGGGCTGAGAGCAGATCAGAAGTCTACAATGCAGAGGAACTGGAAGTCATGGACAGGCTGAGTGACATGTCCAACGAGGGGGTTGATGGGAAAGGGTGAAAGAGACCAAACAATGGTCAAAGATGGAGCATACAGCAACAGAGAAATTAGAGAGAGTGCTGTGTTTGGTGAAGACCAAATCAACTGAATGGCCCTTTTGGTGAGTGGGAGAGTTGAATCATGGCTTCAGGTCAAATGAAGAGGTGAGGACAAGGAAACATGCATCTAAGGGATCAGATTGGTCATCAGCATGGAAGCTGAAGGATTAACGTGGGAGACTGTGAGGAGAGGAAGAGAGCCACGAGTCTAAATCAAAGAGGAAAACTGATGGAGAAGGAGTTGGGTGGACAACAGATAACAGGAAAATGGAGGAAGAAAGGAGAGGAGAATCAGATGCAGTACTGTTCAAAAGAGGAGAAAGTCTGGTCCAGAGAACAGAATGTAAGAGAAGGTGATGCCTCCACAAAAGAGGGTAGTTGCATAGGCAGGGTCAGATAAAGGGCTCCAGGTCTCTCCATAGCCAAGAGCTGGAAAGAGAGAGATATGAAGTGGTCATGAACAGCTCTGGGTGTCTTTTTTTTGTTTGTTTAAACAGATATAGAATGGGCATTCCACACAAAACAAGAGAAGAGAAGAGAAGGAATGGGGAGTGAGCTTAGGAATTGCACAAGAGGGGTGGAGATGGGCCACTCATCACTACCACTCCCTAAATTTCATTTTCTATCAAGAGTTTTTAATCAGCTTTCAGGATGTATAAGTAGGGGCATTGCCAGCAGATGGAGGGACATGATCGTTCCCCTCTATTCGACATTGGTGAGGCCTCATCTGGAGTACTATGTCCAGTTTTGGGCCCCACACTACAAGAAGGATGTGGAAAAATTGGAAAGAGTCCAGCGGAGAGCAACAAAAATGATGAGGGGACTGGAACACATGACTTATGAGGAGAGGCTGAGGGAACTGGGGATGTTTAGTCTACGGAAGAGAAGAATGAGGGGGGATTTGATAGCTGCTTTCAACTACCTGAAAGGGGGTTCCAAAGAGGATGGCTCTAGACTGTTCTCAGTGGTAGCAGATGACAGAACAAGGAGTAATGGTCTCAAGTTGCAGTGGGGGAGATTTAGGTTGGATATTAGGAAAAACTTTTTCACTAGGAGAGTGGTGAAACTCTGGAATGCATTACCTAGGGAGGTGGTGGAATCTCCTTCCTTAGACGTTTTTAAGGTCAGGCTTGACAAAGCCCTGGCTGGGATGATTTAATTGGGGATCGGTCCTGGTTTGAGCAGGGGGTTGGACTAGATGACCTCTTGAGGTCCCTTCCAACCCTGATATTCTGTGATTTCCAAAGGCTGTAATGTCTGAATCATAAATTAATTCCACAAAAACCCATTGAACAAGTCAAGTCAGAAATTGCCTAGGTAAAACTGCCTGGGCAAATTCAGTACTAACATTAAACCAGATGCAGTGACAAAGGCAAGAATATGCAGTGAATGGATATAGAGAAAATATTTGTAATGCTAATTTAAGAGACTACTATAATACTGAAATAGGTAAACCTCTTACTTCTGCAGCTCCCATTGCTATTTTACTCACTTTCCTCTCTTTCTCTGCTGCCACCCTACCACATAATCTGTCATCACCATCCATACCCCCTACTAAGTCCCACAACACAAATCCTAACAATATGTGGAATTCTCACAGACCTAATAAGATCCATAGGAAGTCAGCATCTTAGGAGTTCTATATGAGGGTCTAGCTGGAGACTAGGGGCAAGAAACGCAACAGTGTGAGGTGGCATCTTCCAGCCCATCCCCTGGTTCACATCCCACCATGAAGTACATAAATAAGGTTTCCAACTCTTGTGATTTTAATGAGTGTCTTGATATTTGTTCTTTTTATCAGAGTCCCAGCTCTTGGAGTTTTATGATTAAATGAGAATCTCAGATTTATTTAAGTTTCTAGCCCACATCTTTGGAAAGAAGTTTGAAAATGTGAAAAATGCACCTTTACAGGTTAAAAAACAGAAGACAAATACCTCCCCCTTTTTTTTTAGCCTCATGATTTTTAAACCAATCATAATTTTGGAGGAGAATCTGACATGCTTTTTGATCACTTTGGGTTGGCAATAATGGGGAAATCTCAAACTTAATCTGTATTCATCTTCTACTCTACATTCGCAAGATAGATGGGGCAAACCGAATCATTTGAGAACTTTAATTTTGGTGGAAAATTCTTATTCTACTTAGAAGCCCCACAAGCGATCAGTTTACATTTTGAGGACTATCCCCACAAGTTAAATGAGAGAGGCTTGCTTCCATCCCCCACCTTTTTCTTTTTTTAAGGACAGCTTAAGATCACTGTAAGAGATTATCCTATTGTCATTAATAAAAATGTTGATACTTTCTCTAAATTTGATTGTACTCAAATAAAGTCCTTGAACTAGAGTTCAGCGAAGGAAGACAATTATTTTTTTATTGCTATAGAGTGTTGTCAAAAACATCTAGGATTTTTTTTTTAAATCTGATGAACACCTCAATTCCTAGATGTCCTAATCAAGGAACCCGTTATCATATGCACATATTTTACAGAAAGATTCTACCTTAGCTTCAGGCCCAACTTATCAATGTTGAGGCCAACGTAACTTTTTTGTGTGTTGGGGATGGGAAGTATAAGTTAGGCTTAAAATGAAAACTCAATTGCAACTTCAACTATGGAGCAGCTACTACTTGATCCAAAAAAAATATCTGTGTACATATATTGGTTCTTTGCCAAATACAGTTGTCTTATATGCAGCCTGCCTCCAATTCCCTGAAAAAAACCTTATTAAAAATTATGAAAAAAATGAAAGTATAACCATCATCCAGCATAATATTAAAAATAAGATAACTAAGAACTGTATACTTTTATCAACGAAGCTCTAAGTTTATATATATTTAAGCACATCATTTAGAGTTACAAAACTCTACAAATATGGTATACAGCAGCAAATAATACAGATGTTCAAACCTTTTAACAGCATCCTTTTTTTGGCTATCTATTCCATCCCACCACTTTGAAAAGTAAGAGATTTCCGACCACATGAACTTCCTCCTGTTGTCTTCTTGCAATTTTACAACCATGTTGTTTAGGATATGTTGTGTCTGATCTCTGAAGTAGTCATCAAAAGTCTTCAACCAACCTGAGTTAAAAATAAGAATACATTGCATAAAATCTAAGTTTAAATGGTCCTACCTAAAGATTTTACCCCATCAGAAAAAGGGTTAGTTTTAAATGTTATTGTGTATCTCGCATTTAAATGCTCAAACCTTTCATACCATGGGCTATTTTGCAGTGCTAGACTTCATAAGTCTGTCTCAATTTTTGGTTTTGGTTTTACAATTTTTATATCTTGTTTTTTCTTTAAAAAAACCATACTCAACTTAAAAACGTAACATTCCAGCCTGTAGTATCCTATTTACAAAAAGATAAATTGTCAAACAGCTCAGTTACAAAAGAGTCTTGTAGTTTTAGCATAATCCATGATGAAGTAATTGCTAGGGTAAGGAGTTTGGTTATAGTGGCGGAGGAACAGAGAAAAAAATAGGAAGGAAACACAGAAAGAAAAGGTTTAAACAGAGAAGGACTGAAGCTTAATATTTGAAGCAGAAATGAGCACTTAATAAAATGTAAGCACCACAAAGAAAGAATTTAAACTACTGACCCTGTAGCTTCCTATGCCTAGAAACCTGCAGCTACTGCCTCTTTTTGGTGGGATACCATCACCAGGGAAACACACCAAAATGCACTGCAGGCATTGATTCTGGGAAAGGAAATAAGTTGCCTGGGCCCTAGGCAGTGTGATTCCTCCCACCAGCTCAGCGTTCAAGCCCTCCCTGACCACTCCCCCATCAAGGCTTAAAGGACAGTGGGAGGCAGTGACCATGAAATGGTCGAGTTCAGGATCCTGACACAGGGAAGAAAGGAGAGCAGCAGAATACGGACCCTGGACTTCAGAAAAGCAGACTTGGACAACCTCAGGGAACTGATGGGCAGGATCCCCCGGGACAATAACATGAGGGGGAAAGGAGTCCAGGACAGCTGGCTGTATTTTAAAGAATCCTTATTGAGGTTACAGGGACAAACCATCCCGATGTGTAGAAAGAACAGTAAATATGGCAGGCGACCAGCTTGGCTTAACAGTGAAATCCTTGCTGATCTTAAACACAAAAAAGAAGCTTACAAGAAGTGGAAGATTGGACAAATGACCAGGGAAGAGTATAAAAATATTGCTCAGCCATGCAGGAGTGAAATCAGAAAGGCCAAATCACACCTGGAGTTGCAGCTAGCAAGAGATGTTAAGAGTAACAAGAAGGGTCATGGAGCAGGTCCTCAAGGAATCAATTCTGAAGCACTTAGAGGAGAGGAAAGTGATCAGGAACTTCACTGTTCCTTGACTTCAGCAAAGTTTTTGACACTGTCTCCCACAGTATTCTTGCCAGCAAGTTAAAGAAGTATGGGCTGGATGAATGGACTATAAGGTGGATAGAAAGCTGGCTAGATTGTCGGGCTCAACGGTTAGTGATCAATGGCTCCATGTCTAGTTTGCAGCCGGTATCAAGCGGAGTGCCCCAAGGGTCGGTCCTTGGGCCCGTTTTGTTCAATATCTTCATAAATGATCTGGAGGATGGTGTGGATTGCACCCTCAGCAAGTTTGCAGATGACACTAAACTGGGGAGGAGAGGTAGATACGCTGGAGGGTAGGGATAGGATACAGAGGGACCTTGACAAATTAGAGGATTGGGCCAAAAGAAATCTGATGAGGTTCAACAAGGACAAGTGCAGAGTCCCGCACTTAGGACGGAAGAATCCAATGAACCGCTACAGTCAAGAGACCGAATGGCTCGGCAGCAGGTCTGCAGAAACGGACCTAGGGGTTATAGTGGACGAGAAGCTGGATATGAGTCAACAGTGTGCCCTTGTTGCTAAGACCACCAATGGCATTTTGGGATGTATATGTAGGGGCACTGCCAGCAGATCGAGGGACGTGATCATTCCCCTCTATTCGACATTGGTGAGGCCTCATCTGGAGTACTGTGTCCAGTTTTGGGCCCCACACTACACGAAGGATGTGCAAAAATTGGAAAAGGTCCAGTGGAGGGCAACAAAAATGATTAGGGGACTGGAACACATGACTTATGAGGAGAGGCTGAGGGAACTGGGATTATTTAATCTGCGGAAGAGAAGAATGAGGGGGGATTTGATAGCTGCTTTCAACTACCTGAAAGGGAGTTCCAAAGAGGATGGATCTAGACTATTCTCAGTGGTAGCTGATGACAGAACGAGGAGTAATGGTCTCAAGTTGCAGTGGGGGAGATTTAGGGTGGACATTAGGAAAAACTTTTTCACTAGGAGGGTGGTGAAACACTGGAATGAGTTACCTAGGGAGGTGGTGGAAACTCCTTCCTTAGAACTTTTTAAGGTCAGGCTTGACAAAGTCCTGGCTGGAATGATTTAGTTGGGGATTGGTCCTGCTTTGAGCAGGGGGTTGGACTAGATGACCTCCTGAGGTCCCTTCCAACCCTGATATTCTATGATCTATGACAGGGAAGAAGTTTCCAATAGCTCACCTGTCAGGTTTGCAGAGAGGGGATCTGAAAAAAACCCAGTAGGCCACACTCCCTCCCTCCCTCCACATACACAATCCTAACGCTTAAGAAGGGAGGTGAAGTACACTCAAACCCTCCTCTTCTCTAAAAGATGCGAGAGGGGCTGGATTAAAGATGCCCCAGCTTCGCCCTACATCCATGGCTGGAGAGGAAGGTGAAGAGCCATGTGTTTTCCCCTAGAAGAAGGATGAAGAGGAATGTAGCCAAGTAACAGTGACATATCATAGAATCATAGAATATCAGGGTTGGAAGGGACCCCAGAAGGTCATCTAGTCCAACCCCCTGCTCGAAGCAGGACCAATTCCCAGTTAAATCATCCCAGCCAGGGCTTTGTCAAGCCTGACCTTAAAAAAACCTCTAAGGAAGGAGATTCTACCACCTCCCTAGGTAACGCATATGTTATATGGCTTTTAAAAGAAGCTAAACACAGGTACTGAGGGAAAGGATTTATTGCTAAAGGTAATTGGGGATGGAAGATGTGCTTTGTGGATGCATATCAATTCTACCGGCGTAAAAGACGAAGTGGAGAGTGAGGAAAAAGGGTGCTCTGCAGGATCTTAACTACCTGCCTATGCCTCAAGTAGGGCTGTGAACAGTCAAGACATGCATTATTTAAATAGAAAATTGCCTGTCCCATACTAAATCAGTACGGGACACCTTTTATCCCGTATTTCAACATATTAAAAATATCATTATGAAAATCCAGTTTTTATTGTTACCTTACCTTCCAATGATACAAAGTTTGCAAAATTAGACAATTTAGTAATGCAAAATCAGTCCCATGATTTACTGAACCAATGTACCTATAGTGCAGGGAAATGGAAGGTTATACCTCACAAGTACTGACCCCCCTGCCAAACAGAGCCCCTTCCTGACCCTGGCCCTTCAGCACAGCTCCAGGGCACACAGCCCCATCTACTTGCCCTGCCAGACGGAGCCAGCACAGGGACAGCAGACGGGGAGACATTTAAGGACTGGAGTCAGCAGGGAGCCCTATCCAGCAGGGGACCCTTACTCACAGATGCATCTTCCAATCACTCCCTTCCCAATCCTGCCCCTTCAGTGCTCCCTTGTTCAATTCCGGAGCTGGGCCCCAGCAGCCAACAGTCTGATTGCTTCACGATGCAGAAGGTTCCCCTCCCCCACACACCCTTCGTGGTTCTGGGCATCCCACCCCTGGCCCCCGTGGGTACAGAGTACTCCTCCCCCATCAGGGTACTAAGGAAACAGTCCCGTATTTTTGAAATACGATTTTGGCAACCCTAGAAGGGAGGACATCTTGCCATGAGATTCTTAACCCCCTCCCCAAAGACGCTATGAAAGTGCACAGGGAAATATTTCATTTCTCTCTCTTTCACAGGCCCTGCTGGGAGCATTGTTTCTTCACCCCCTTCCCCAGGGGTGTACAAGGAAGGGAGATGACCTCTATCTACCTAGAACACAAGTAGTCTCTTCCTGTTCCTGATGTCTGTAGCTGCAACTCATATTGCTATTTAATGATGACAAAGGGAGGCAACAGGTGGCTTTGGAGTGAAAGTAGCAGCTGCAGAGCACCCGTCGAGAGTAAGCAACAAACAAGTAACTTGCCTCTGTAAAGTTTAAACACTAAAGGGGATTTTTCATCAACAACCCCACAACTCAACACACTAGTCCAATACAGCTCTGGCAATAACTAGCATTAAATATTGCTTCAAGGCCAGCAGATTAATACAAAACAGTATTTTAGTGTGTGAAAACAAACAGAAAACCAACTATCCAAAAAAAGCTTCCTTTTTACTAAACAGAACTGCTCTGTCCAGGTATTCAGATCCTATGTACTTATCTTAGTGACTCAAATATTTTTTTTAACTAAAGTTTTACTTCTATTAGTATTGCAGAGCCAATACATTTTGGCAAAAATAAGTTAATTCTTTTCCAGCTCACACATCCAAATTGTTGACTAAGTTTCAAATGCAAAACTTTTATTATTGGTGATGTATGATAGCCACAAAGACTAAACCTTGACTTTCAGGTTTCACATTAAGTTTGCAGAGCTGGCAGTTAGGGGGGAAAAAGATCTTTTTACTCATAAATTGAGGAAAATAGATTTTTTAGGTCACAGAAGAAAAACGGAACCACCCTCAGTGCCAGTTTTCAGAGTGTAATAGCACTTTTGTGGTTTCCTTATGCAGCAGCATCTCTTTTAAGCCTCAACTATGATTATAGCTAAGCTTTTTTTAATCATATTTAAAATCTAGAGGAATCACCTCACAATTCTAAGTTTTAATAGACAGATTTAGTAGTAGGGGGCCTAAGCTGTTTGACAGGGTTCCTCAGTGGAGGGAAAGTACATCTTACAAGGAAAAAGTAATTAAAATCAGATTGCTTAAAAACTAAATATAACGTACAAATTGTTTGAGATTGCAACAGGTTAACAAAAGTAGACAGTGAATTATTATATGCAGTAGTTTCAAGGAGACTGAAAAAGGAAAAGCAACGAACCAGAAAAATTTCTTATTTTCTCTAACTTGCTATTTTTATCAGCTATAACTTGCTGTGAACTACATCCATTCCAGGGAATGTTTTGTTGTGGAAGTTTTCATGCATTAAGAAGTGGGTTCAGAATTATTAATTCATTTTCCTTTCGCCTTTCAACAGTCAAAGACAAATATTTCAAAGATATTTATGTGAACCAGCATACCAGTAGAGGACTGAATTATGAACTGTTTACACCATGAAGTTCTTCTGGAATAGTTACAAATATTGCCTAGATGACCTCTCAAGGTCCCTTCTAGTCCTATGATTACCATATTATCACACAATTAATAGAGAATGAATTGAAAGATAGCTTGTTACACTTTTTCCTATACACAGTAAAACAGGCACAATATAACACTAAATTATTGTATAGCATCTATAAAAGTTAGAGTAATCAAGAAGTTTTTTAAGTTGAATGATATTTTATACATTAATGCAAAATTTAATACATTAATATGAGACCAACTAAAAAATCAAACAAGTGGTATATTTAGCAAAAGAGGCTGCATGTCAGGTATTACAGTGGAACAGCAGCAACCCTGAAAGCATTGTGTAAACTGTCTGGCTTTAACTAGCCCTTAAACCCTCTCTGTAGCTCCCAAAACTAAAAATTCAAAAGCCCCTAAAAACAGAACTAGAAATACTCCCCTTGAATTTTTGATAGTACTGGGAATACTGACAAGCACTCCTAGACTTAGTTACAAACCCTTATAACTGTCCCTTTTCTGAAATTTTAGAAACACGTCTTACGCTTGTTTGTATCCTGTAGTTAACTAATTTTGGCCCCTACAATGTCCACCCACCACCGGGCCCCGTGGGTAACATAGGGGACACATACAAAATTTAGTACTATTTTAACCTGTTCACTTTCCAGTTTTGTCCTGGAGTCTCCAGGAATTAAAGATTAATCTTTAATTAAAAATTGTGTCATGTGATGAAACCCTCCAGGAATACATCCAATCAAAAACTGGCAACCCTAGCAGTAACTGCAGTTCTTTGAGATGTGTATCTCTATGGGTACTCCATTTCAGGTATGCATGTGCCCCACCCGCCTTTGATCAGAGATTTTCATTAGCAGTGTCAGTTTGGTCCGTGCACACACAGCTGATATCCTTGTGTCCCGCACTGAGGCTACACCAGGCTGTGCAGGTAAACTACCCTCAGTTCCTTCTCCACCGCCAAGTCTCAGAAGAAAACTCCAAATCAGAAGGAAAAGAGGGCTAGTAGAGGTGTCTCTCCCTATGGGAACTCCACTAAGAAATACAATTACTGCACAGGATAAGTAACTGTTTTTCTTCTTTGAGTAGTGTCCCTATGGATGCTCCACATTTTGAATTAAAGCCATAGATGTAGACCAGCGATCGGCAACCTTTGGCACGCAGCCCCTCAGGGAAATCCACTGGCAGGCCGGGATGGTTTGTTTACCTGCAGCGTCCACAGGTTCAGCCGATCGCAGCTCCCACTGGCTGCGGTTCGCCATTCCAGGCCAATCGGGGCTGCGGGAAGTGGTGCAGACTGAGGGATGTGCTGGCCGTGTACTGGGAGAGCAGCTGAGGAGTGACTGGAAGATTTGATTGGTGTTGGTTGGAGGAAGAGAACTCCCACCCGTAAATTGCCATGAACCTTCCACAAGTCTATGGAGCATTTCACCTATTGAGGAACTGAAACCTGTTTGTCTAGGCTTTGTTTGTGTGATGAGTAAACTGATCTGAGCCAGCGCTGGAAACAGCAAAGTCTGTTGTTCTGTCGCAAAAGTTCAAGCCGCTATCTGACCTAGAGGTTAAAGACAGTTTCTGACTCAAGTCTGCGGGCTCCCTTGACTAGTTCTGACAAGGTTTGATAGTGTTATGAATATGTCCATGCTGAGGAATTCAGGGATACCAATATAAATTGTATAGTCTGTATGGAAGTCACTGTGGATTTTCAACTGAAGACCCAAGTCCAAGAACAGAGAAAGTGCTTTCTGCATGATGGTCAACACCTATTGGTAAGATCAACCCTTGAACAACCAGTCATGGGAATACTATGATCACCTGATGATGTAGGTAGGAAGCCACTACAGACAGAACCTTTGAACACACTCCGACCTAAGGAGAGACCTAATGAGAGTACCCAGTACTGAAAATGATCCTGACCTATGACAAAACACAGGAACCTTCTGTGGGACAGGTGTATCGCCATATGGAAAGAGGTGTCTTTAAGGTCAAGAGTAAAAAACCCATCCCCTGAATTGAGAGCACGAATTATAGCTATCAGAGTCACCATCATGAACTTCTGAGACCTCACAAATTTGTTCAGGAGTCTTAAATCTAAGACTGGTCTCCATCCCCCGCATTTTTCTTTGGCCTGAGATAGAACCTCAAGTAGAAGCCCCTTCCCTTGTGCTGAGCAGGGGACGGCTCTATCACGCCTATATGAAGGAAGTTAATTTCTAGCCTTAGTCAGAACTCGTGAAAGCGTCCCTGAAGGAGAACGGGGAAGGTGGGTGAGAAGGAAGGAGGTAAAATGGATGGTGTAACACAATTATATTATTTGCAGCACCCATTTCTTGAGATGATATGCTCCCATGCTTGCCAGAAATGAGAGAGTTGGTTTCCACATGAGGAAGGCAGGCCAATCGTGGCAGCTGACAGGCTAAAGAGAGGGGAGGATCTGAACCCTTGACCATCCAGTCAAAACTGGCACTTTGAAGATGAAACCTGCAGCAAACTTTTGTTGGGTTAGAGGATCTTTCTCTGGAACCCATGTCCCTTTCTTGGAGATTCCAACAGTCTCTGAACTCCAGAGAATTGCACTGCAGGTGGGGGATCTTTGAGCCTGTGATCTACTAAATTTTTGTTTGTTCACAGGAGTGCAGATACCTAATGAACATATCATCCTGGAGTCTTTCAGTGCATGCAATGGGAGAAACGGTGGCATCCAGGGCTGCTTCACCAAGAGCAATCAGATCCCTGGACTTCTTCCCTGTCTCTTCAAGACTGATGAAACTGAAGAGAAGTTTCCATCACTGTTCTCTTCTTCCTTTAACGAAAGAGCTCCAACCAAAAAGGGAGGTAGATTAAATAGTACGGGGGATGTATAAGAGTCTGAAGGCAATGTGGTTCTTGATATCAAGAAATGGTAAATTATGCAAGCAACAGAGACTCTGGTGCAGCAATCACGAAAAGTTCTTCAGGTACCTAAAGCTTTGTGGTATCAAGCAGACTTGTGGTACTGAATGGAGTTGCAGCACTGAGTAAAGTTGTGACACCACAGACAGCTATGATCATCCCTGCAGGATGGTACCACGGGTTTTGAGCACTTCACAGACATCGCTGACACGGATAGAGGCTTAGTCTTACATGGTTCTCAACAGCCCAATAGGGGTACTGGGAGAGAGGTAAAGGCCGACGGTACTGATCTTTTGTGCTTGCTCTGACCATTTCTGATAGACTGCATACCAGGGCCTTCTCAGAGCCATGCTTACTTTTCAAAGAGCTACAAGATTTTCCCGCCTTGGTAGTACCAGAGGAGCCCTTCACCTCTACGATACCAAGTCTTGAGGTCAAAGTCTCTGAATCTGCTGACCTGCTCAGAGAGCAAGGTCTCTTTTTAGGTGGATTCCTTAAGAGGTGAGTTAGAGTTCCTTTTCTCGGAATCTTTAGAAAAGACCTCTGAGACTTATCTCTTTCTAGGAAAGTGTTGGGCTAAGGTCAAAGGGATGCCAGAGACCCCGGGAGACTGGTCTACAGGGAGGTTTTCCTGACCTTGCTCCCAAATAGGAACAAGGGAGTGCTCCATGATTAACAGTTGCAGCTTCTTTTCCTGGTTCTTCCGTGTCGTGAATTTGAGGGCTACACAGAAGTCACACTTCTGTGGGACATGCAACTCCCCTAGGCAGCAAATGCACTTAGAGTGTCCTTTGCTGATTGGGATAGTCTCTGTACATTTGAGGCAGCGTTTAAATCCTGGTGAACCAGGCATGCCCCTCAAAGGGATATTTCCCCAGAGGAAATAATAGTCTTCAAGTAACTAACAAACTAACCTAACTAACTAATAACCAGTACCTAAACTAAGCTAGTCCAAAGTCAGCAAGCAGCCGAGGTGCAGATACACTAAGCTCCATCCCTGACTAAGGTGGCTGAGAAGGAACTGAGGGTGAATTGCCCTAGCAGCCTGATGTGTCCTTGTGCTCCATGCCAAGGCTATGAGCAGTGCATGAGTGGACTGAAAGAACACTGCTAATGAAAATCTCTGATCCAAAGCATACGTGGCACACCTAAAGTGCAGCACCCATTGGGACACTAATCAAACAACATTATTAGGGAACTATGCCAAGACAAGACCAGGTTTACACCAGAAAAGGTTTGCTAGTATTCCTCCTACTGTAGATGGGAGTTATGCCAGCAAACAAAAAAAAACCAATGCTTTTATTGATTGAGCTTATTCCAGTTTCCAGAGCAAAAAAAGCTATACCAGCAAAAACACTTTTTTTGCCAGTATAATTGTGTTTACACTTGGGCTTTTGACAGTATAAAAATATAGCAAAAAAGAGAGTAACACCTCTAAACAACATTACCATCCCAGTAAAAGTTTTTAGTGTAGACCTGGTCTTGGTCTACACTGCACTGCTGTACCAGCTCCTTCCCATTTGTATTCAAAAGGGTATGTGGATCTGCACTGTTAAATTACTTAATGGATAATTGTGTTGCTTTTGTGGTTTTGTGTCAGGTGAAGTATGTGGTAACCTTAAACTTTTTAAACAATACAAACGTTTTTTTCCTGGAAAGTACTCTCAACATACCCCTGCACAAGCCTGCACCTCCCAACTTGCCCCAACTTTCAATCAAATCCATGCCTGGAGGATATTCAGCAGAGATAGCCCAAGCATCAGGTTAAAGTGCGCTTCATAAGGAATATAAAGTTTTACCATAGCAGATATTGTTTCTACTATTCCAGTTTCCCCATTCCTGCTCTCTGGTCAGTTCCTCTCAAGATCGTAACCCAGTCTCCATCTCCTACTTCAAGTCAGAAATAGTAAACAAGAGAAAAAATTGCCTAACATCCACTGCTCTGCCCATTTTTCATCTTATAAACTAAGTCCTAGGTCAAAATCTAAGCATAGGTTACTTTCTCATTTTCATGATGTTTGTTTATTACCACTGGTAGTCAAACCTGTTTCTAGCTACATCACAAGCAACATCAAATATTTTTATCATATAATATTTTTGGTGATGAATTGATGCTTCAGAAGCTTAGCTTTCATTTTAAAAGAACACAGTGTTCCTAACCTTTTAAATGTGAATCCACCATGAGGTACTGTCTGCGTGAGTCTGCACAGAGCTTAAAAAAAGTGTTCACTGCCTCCTTCATTTAACTGAATGGTTAATATGAAACCAAAATATGGCCATTTGAAACATCAACAATATTAACTTTTTCATTATTGATTGTTTTAGCAGAAACATCCAACTGCATTGTGTGGGCAGCATGCATGGGGTAAGGGAAAAGGCAATCATGCAAGAGGCTTGTCATTCCTAATCCTAATAATAAAACTTGCTTCAAAGAGAAGGTTGACATTATGCATAACTTGAGTACTTTATCATTTATCAGACTAATGCACTCAAGACACTTACCTATCTGATGGGTTGCCCATTTCTCACTTTTTTAGCTCTTTAAAGTCATTCAAATTCAATTTCAGTGAACCTGAGAGTTCAAACATAACAGTACTAACAGCTTCCATTGATCAAACTAATTTGTACATGTAGTTTTTTTATAACCTTGTACTTGTATAGAATAATAATAAAAGCATACTTTTGAATCTCACTTAGAGGACAACAACTTCCCAAAAAGTAAGAGAGCTTACCTCCTCAGAAATGTGGAAATATTCTCTGTCAAATACTTCAAACTAAAAAGTGTACCACTAAATTTATCAACAATCCACAGCATGTAATCTTTTTGTAAAGTTATCTTTATAGTCCATTGGATAAGACTAAACTACCACCAACTCTTAGTAGAATACATAACCATTAAATATACTTGACAGTCAGAAAAGCCAAAGAGGCCAAGATTAGGGACTAAAAGGGAGAGGTCTCAGTTTCTGGTAACTACATTAATGCTTCAAGATGAATGTGAAAGTCTCAGATACAACTGTCCTCAAAAAACGACTAATAATAAGTTCTTATCATGCTCCCCATGAAATGCTCAACACTAGATCCTTGTCCATACTCCCATATAAACAGTCTGGAGCACGGCTGCCTAGCTGATCAGATTTTGTATACACTAATGAGAATAATCATCATAAACGTAGTAAGCAGTTCAAGTAAGATGACCTCCTGAAGGCGGAAACATATCTACATTATCACAGAACAAAGTTTAATGTTTCAGTTTGCATAGATAAAATGACAAGACTGGACCATTCAACATCAGCACCTGTGTGATTTAATCAAAGGGAAAGGTCCCCCTTTCCTGAAAGTTTCAAAACTTGGGCACAAATGTTCTGCCCTACTTTTGATGTCCCATAACATTGTCATCTTTACATTTCATATAAACTTGCAGCAACATAGTCAAAGTAGGTAAAACTGTGCCAGATTAAACGAACTAGCTACTATTTTACAAATAGTTTCTGATAGCATCAAACATCTGTTTTGTAAAGGATGGCTGTTGGCCCTTATTTTATGAGTCAACAGAATCAAATGAATCAATGGCCAAGAACCACTGGCTGCAATGACACAACCTAGAGAAAACAGTAAGATTACCACTCATGAGGCTAGCCTATGGTAAAATAAATAAATAAAAATTAAAAGATTCTGGCAAGAGCTTTACCTTCCAGTTTATACTCTGTCAATGAGGAAAATGGGAGCAAAGGAGAAAATTAATTGGAACATCACTGCGTTCCAGTACTTGTAGTAGTAAGCTGGAAACTGGATGTTTTGGTAGACCACTTCAAGGTCCTCTAGAAAATACCCTGGAAGTAATGCCTACTAGCTAGGAGGAAAAACACTCCTGCTGAAAGAGTATGACATCAAATTTAAATTTCTGGACAGGTGGTATGCCCTAACTTATTAAAAAAATTAAAAACTGATTAGCAGAACAAGAGAATCATTGCATAGTTACCTGTTATGGTTGTGTGTTCTGCTAAGAGTTGGTGGTAGTTTAGTCTTACCCAATGGACTATGAAGATAACACTACAAAAACATTACATGCCATGGATTATTGATAAATTTAGTGGTACACTTTTTAGTTTGAAGTATTTGACAGAGAAAAGTGCCACATCTCTGAGGATGTAAGATGTACTCCGCTTCAAATGTGTATCTAGGCATTCAGTGACCAGGTATTTAACCAAAAGCAAAATCTCTGTTGTAAAGTGAGAAGGGCCAGAGAGATTTCTTTCTAGAATTTATGTGGTAGATTTATGGGCCTTTAGTCATGGCAAATGAAAACCCATACAAACCCTGCAGAATTAGAGATTTGTATTTCCAAGAATAAACAGCTTGTCTAGTTTCCAAATAGATTCTCACCCTTGTTCCACCGAAGAAACGTGGTCACTAATAAGGGAATTCTGATCCTGAGTATTATAGATTTTAAAGAAAAGAACGCTCTTGAAGGATTCCATTCAGCAGCCACTTCACACTACTGAGTCTAGAGCTGCAAGCAGAAGCTTTCCTTCCCGAGTTTACTGCAGCAGGAGCAATTAGCTAGGGACTTTGGTATTGATTTTATGTAGGAATAACTCAGATGTACCAATGGGATGTAGTATAAAACTGATGAGAGATTAGACAGAATGCTAACGTTCACAATGGTAGACCTTGTCTCTATTTTGTTACTTCAGATTAGGGAGAAGTTTAAAAAAAAAGCAGAAACACAGAACAGCATAACAATGGCACTACCAAGAGGTCCATGGAAACTTAGGGAACAATGGAAGTAACATATGCTATACCGAAAAGAGTCACATTTGTTCTGGAATAATGTCTCCACACTAGGAGTTATCCCAGCATAGTTAGAGTGTTAAAATTATATTGCTGTATAGTATAGTTTACATGTACACAAGTGCTACGCTGCTTAAAGGCAAGACAAATTGCATTTCTGTAATCTTGTTTTTTTAAAGCATGGTGGAGGAACAGACACACAACCTGCAGTGTATATCAGAAATGATAAGTAAAATCTTGATGGAGTTAAATTCTCATTTCTGTGCAACTGTGTTATTTATTACATATAGCTTCTCAGTGACCCCATACTGAGATGACTGACATCTGACAGCCAAAACTCAAATATAGCACATGAAAATAAAGGTAGAAAACAGAAGTGTGGAATTCTGTTTTCTATAGTCTCAATTTTTCAATTCAGCTTTTGCTATAAATAACTTCCAATACAGAAAGTGAACACCTGGTATATATATGACAAAAGTTTTGGTCTAAAATTAAAGATGTCCTCCAGAATGAGCAACAACTGAAAGTCATGAAGTCTTTTGCAGACTGGAAGGCAAAAAAATTAAAGAATCAATTTTGGACAAAGAAAATGCGCTGAATTCTACTAGATCCCCTTTGTTCTATAAACCAGAAAATCAACTAGCTAGAAATTTTTTCTCCTCCAAAATGGAGGTCAACTTCACCTCCACTACTCCCAATGTAAGTTAAGGAGCAGGGTATTGGATATTTACAAGGAACACCATCAGAGCTGCTGACCTCTCTCAAAATTTATAATTTTTTTTTTTAAAAAGAGAGATTACCTTGATAAATCTTACCTAGAACATCTAAATATTGCCTGGGAATGATTAAGAGACACAGTTTTTTAAGTTATCAAGGGAAGCCTCTTATGCTTTGTCAACACTAGACTTTTGCCAGCAAAATTTCATCGGTCAGGATGCAAAAAAACCCACCTCTCTTAACATATGTTTCACATACAAAAATGCCGGCGTGGACAGAGCTATGTCGGCAGGAGAGAGTCTCCTGCCAACATAGCTACCACAGCTCATTGGGGGTGGTTTAATTACAGAGCAGGCACACAGGAGACTTTAGAGCTGCGGAGGGTAGTACAGACACAGGCTAAGTCAAGTGTATCTTTGGAGACCTTAAACAAGATTAATTGTCATCCGTGCTAAAGGAATCAGCCAAATTTTTAAATGCTTAAATCAAGACTCTGGTGTAAGACAGCAATTGTTAACACCCGTGTCCCTCAAGTAAGTATGTGAATTAGAAAATTTGTATTTTATCATGAATTGAAAGTGTGTTCCTTGAGACAGTTCTGCAATTTTTCAAGGGCTTGAATCAGCCTCATCACAAAGAGAGGGAGTGGCAAGGGGAGCTGCCAAATACGTTCCACCAGTTTACATGCGGCCCTAGGGCCGATTCTGATGTGAGTCAGGAGCACTAAAAATAAGTTTACATTGTTCAAGGTTGAAACAATACTGAAGAATTTCATAGTAGCTGTCCGATTCTAAATCTCCACGCCTTCCTGCCCCATCACCCTCCAAGTTATACAGAAGAGCAATCAAATATCCACTCTTCAATTTATTTTCTTTATCTAGTCTTCACATGCTATCCTTTCTTTTCTGGAAAATTAAATATTGCAGATGTTTATGTTGTAGGCAGCAGGGACTTATGGTTATAGATACAAAGGTGCTATAATTGTGTTTTAGTCATCCTGTTAAATGTGAAATGAAAACATACCACCCAACCATCTTTCAATTTCATGGTTGGTGGTTTGAAATTTTAAAAGGTAATATTAACCAAGTTATTAACATTATTCCTAGTAGCAGTTTTTCATTTTTGCTTTAACTTTACGTAAGCTATGAAGTCTTGTCTATGCTATCATACTCATGTCCTACCAGAATTCTACAGGATATGTGGAAATCAAGGACAATGTTTAAAATTAGCAGTGGCCCACTGAACTGAAGGTAATAAACCTAAGAAGCCATTTTAAAATTACCCTCTGCAATGGGCCAATAGAAAACAAACCAAAGAACACAGCAAATATTACCAAATTCTGTAAGTGTACACACTTCGTATTCTGTGGTATTACGATCAAATTTAAGACTTTTACAAACCTGCATAAGTTTCCTTTTGAGGAAATCGTTTCAATATTGAAACAGGGCCACTCACACATTAAACTAGTTTTAGATTTCAAAGAGTCACATTCAAACCTGAAATCAGACCATCTCCACTATAGCTAAGATTGAGAAGCCCTTAGAAAACACACAGGAACCATATGTCTTAGTGGAGAGAACAGACTGGGACCCAGAAAACCTGGACTCTATTTCTGGCTCTGCCATTGGCCTAGTAGGCTAAATCACTTCACCTCTCTGTTCCTCAGTTTCCCCTCTGTACAATGGGGATGATGATCCGAAACAAATTAGGGAAATACAGCCTAGATGGAGCTACTATAAGGTAGGTGCATAACTGTTTGGATAATTGTTCCCAGAGAGTAGTTATCAGTGGTTCACAGTCAAGCTGGAAGGGTATAACGAGTGGGTTCCCACAGGGATCGGTCCTGGGTCCATTTCTGTTCAATATGTTCATAAAATGATTTTGATAATGGCATAGAGAATACACTCAAAGTTTGCAGATGATACCAACCTGGGAGGGCTGCAAATGCTTTGGGGATAGGATTAAAATTCAGAATGATCTGGACTAACTGGAGAAATGGACTGAAGTAAATAGAAGGAAATTCAGTAAGGACAAATGCAAAGTACTCCACTTCAGAAAGAGCAATCAATTGCACACATACAAAATGGGAAATAATTGCCTATGAAGGAGTAGTACTTCAGAAAGAGATCTGGGGGTTATAGTAGATCACAAGCTAAACATGAGTCAACAGCGTAAGACTCTTGAAAAAAAGCAAACATAATTCTGGGATGCATTAGCAGGAATGTTATAAGCAAGACAAGAGAAGTAATTCTTCCACTCTATTCCATGCTGATATGGCCTCAACTGGAATAGTGTGTCCAGTTCAGGGTGCCACATTTCAGGAAAGATGTGGAAAAACTGGAGAAAGTTCAGAGGAGAGCAACAAAAATTATTAAAGGTCTAGAACAGTTGTGCTCAAACTGTGGGTTGGGACCCCAAAGTGGGTTGCAACCCCATTTTTATGGGGTCGCCAGGGTTGGCTTAGACTTGCTGGGGCCCAGGGCAAAGCCCGAGCCCCACCTCCTGAGGCTGAAGCCTGAGGGTTTCAGCCCTGCATGTTGGGACTCAGGTTACAGGCCCCCTGCCTGGGGCTGAAGCCCTTGGGCTTCAGCTTTGTCCCCCTCCCTCCCCCCCTCCAGCCCAGGTCAGTGGGGCTTGGGCGGGCTCAGGCTTCAGTTCCCCCTCTTGAAGTCATGTAATTTTTATTATCAGAAGGGGGTTGCGGTGCAATGAAATTTGAGAACCCATGGTCTAGAAAACATCACCTATGAGGAAATAGTGAAAAAAATGGGTTTGTTTAGTCTGGAGAAGGGAAGACTGACGGGGGGGGGGACGTGATAACAGTATTCAAATACATAAAACGTTGTTACAAGGAGGAGGGAGAAAAATTTTTCTTGGTCATGTCTGAGGATAGGACAAGAAGCAATGGGCTAAAATTGCAGCAGGAGAGGTTTAGGTTGGACATTAGGAAAAACTTCCTGTCAGGGTAGTGAAGCACTGGACTAAATTACCTAGGGAGGTTGTGGAATCTCCATCACTGGAGGGTTTTAAGAGCAAGTTAGACAAACACCTATCAAGGGTGGTCTAGACTCTGATAATATTTAGTCCCATCTTGAGTGCAAGGGACTGGACTAGAAGACCTTCCAGTCTTACACTTTTATGATTCTAAGTTTTATACCTTGGTAAATTGCCTTGAGCTCTATTGATGAAAAGTGCTATGTATAGCTAAAAGAAAAGGAGTACTTGTGGCACCTTAGAGACTAACCAATTTATTTGAGCATAAGCTTTTGTGAGCTACAGCTCACTTCATTGGAAGCTTATGCGCAAATAAATTGGTTAGTCTCTAAGGTGCCACAAGTACTCCTTTTCTTTTTGCAAATACAGACTAACACAGCTGCTACTCTGAAACCTATGTATAGCCAGGTATTCTTATCAGTTCACAGTAATGTCTCAACAGCAAACGTACATTACAACTGCTTAAGTGACAACTAACTCCTATCCACATTTATCTTTCTGTTAAAAACAACTAGGAAATTCACTGACAAAAAAAACTTTGCTAATGCAAAATGAAGGTTGCCTGGTAGCATATCGTCCCTTTCCAAAATGCTGAGTGCAGAAAAACTCAAACTTCTGAAAACCAGGAAATACAGATTAGTGTATGCAGGGTTGGGCAACTGACCAGTCACACAACATTAAAAATGGTCAAATATTCTAAAGCAGTAATTTATTAGAACAACAACAAAAAGACGACAGACTCGGGTGTCAAATAGGCTTAGCCTTAGATAGGTACTTATGCCTAATTACAAAAAGTTACTTAGCAATTATTTTAACTCAAAAAAATGCAAAACAATTAATTGAAGTTTTTAAAAGTGGAAGATTAATTACTTTTTAGCTATGTTAAGTCAGCATGTAAATGCATTATTCAAGACTGAACAGTTACAAAAGAAAGAAAATTACACAGGAAAAAAACACGTCGCCATTATAAAAGAAAAGGTCATTTTTAAATGCACTTAATGCTAGGCACATAGGAGGCCAACTCTTCAAGCAGCTTAATGGTTGTGAACCCTCCTCTCCACCCCTCCACATTCACACCCTTCTGAGTTAATTTCAGTGTTTGTCTAGGTCAGTTTAGACGGTAAACTCTTTCAGGCAGGAACTGAGTCTTTTAAACTTGTTTAACGTGCTTTGTAAACCACTGTGTATACAGATGACCTGGTATACAAAAAGATATAAATACATAGTGTTAGTTCTAGAAATTTCCAGCCAATCAAGATGCTCAGCTTTCAATCAGTTGAGCATTTTCCCAAAAGGTGCCATTAGCATATAGAAAAGTGAGCGATCAAGACATTTAGGTAGGCTTGCTAACACATGGCACCATGATGCAATTAAAACCTAGGTCATCACGTAAATTTGGGCATTCTTGCTGGAACATTTGCCAGTACTGGACAGTGGTCAAAAATAGGCAGTGAATTGACATTATTTGGCTGGTCAATTGACCGTACTGGCAAGCCTACATACATGCCCACAGAACACTAACTCTGCCTTCTGAACCATGTCCTAGTATACCCATAACACACAGTCACTTTCTGCCTTTACACTGTGCTGAACAGGAACTACCTATAGATGCTTTCTATTCAAACACTTAGACTATTCCACATCTACAAAGTTTTTATAACCTCTTTACCCCACTTTACAATCACTTTTCCTAGGGTTGCTAGGTGTCCAGTTTTTGACCGGAGAGCCCGATTTTAAGGGGACCTGTAGAGTCTCCCATCAGAAGTAAGGACCAGACACCAAAAGTCCAGTTACCACAAGGCCATAACTAGGGCGGAGCAAGAGGAGCAGCTTCCCCAGCTGTAGAGGCAGTATCAGCACCCAACCCCTCGCAGGGCTGGGCCCAGCAGCATCAGCCAGAGCCCAGGGCAGAGCAACACCTGCCAGGCAGGAGCGGGGAACACTGGGAGGGGCTGGCCTGCCCCCAGCCAGGGGCCCTTTTGGTTCTGCTCTACCCTGGCCCCTGAGCATGGCTGGCTTAGCTGCTGCAATGGACCCAGAGGAGCCACCCATGAGGTAAGAGAGCAGGGCCTGGCCCTTTGCTGTCAGCTGGGCAGGAAAGGATCCCTGGGGGGAGCTGAGCAGCCCACACAATTTTGACCATAGCTGTAGTGCATGGGTCACTGGAATGGGGGGGAAGGAACCATGGTCCCAGCACTTTTTACCTATCTTAAGGGAAAGCAGGCAGGGGAGAGGGGAAGCACCAGGTCATCAACCTGCACCAACCCCTGCTCAGCCGAGGCCACCTCCTACCTGCATCTCATGGGCAGGCAGGCAGGCTCTGTCAGACTGCAGATCCCAGCCCTGGTTCCGTGGGTGGCAAATGAGTAGTCCCCTTCGAAGCAGAGGGAGCACACCTAGGGGAGGTTGGGAATGGGAGAGGATCGGGCAATGGGGAAGGGGGAGAGCAGTGAGCGGGGACGGGGCCTTGGGGGAAAGAGGCAGAGTAGGGGAGGTTCCAGTGCTCCCGCTGGACTGTCCAGTTTCGAGAAATTGAAAAGTTGGAAACTATCTTTATACTCATGTACACAAAGCCAACTAACAGTATACTTTCACTTACCTTTCATTATACTCACAGTGCACACTCACCTCCCACCTAGTGCTGACAATTCTCATAGCAAAACCACTCCTATGCCCAGATACTGACACAAGCTACATAATACAGTACCGAAATGAGGCATACTGAATCTCGCAAGGTACACATGCATTTCTTTCCTTTGATCACATACACTGGGGGTGGTGGAGTGTCACACAGAATGGTGCATATATTCCTAGAAGGGCAGAACTCCCCCCCGAGATCACCTCATAACACAGTCATAGCTCTATACAACCCTTCCATTCAATTCAATTCTTTTGTAACTGTTCAATACACAAAGTGAATGCAGCTGGAGTGCATGCAGATAATTCCAAGTTGCTGTTGCCCGCTCCAGGAGGGCAGAGTTAAGGTTGCATGGCTGTGTACCTTAATTCTGTATTTCCTGGTTCTCAGATGTTTGAGTTTTGCTGAATTTGGCACACTGGATGGGCACGAGATATCATCAGGCAACCTTAACTCTTTGTTAATGAAGTGTTCTTTGTCAATGAATACCTAGGTATATTCATGTACTAAAGCAAAAAACTTGTGGAAAAACTGAAGGCTAATTTTTCATTTGAATTTAATCTAATTTCTACATTAATAATCATCATGGGCTTGGTTCTTCACAACTACCATATACACAATAGATTACGCAGCTCTAAAAGATTCCAGTCTACTACACATTGATAGTAGAAAACAAACTTGCAAGTCAATCTGCTAGTGGAGAAAAATGAAATTGCAATTATCAAGATCCTGGGGGCCAGTTGAGGAACATTAGATGTGTTGACATTTAATATAGGCCAAATAATATTTTAAGGTTTGCCTGGTAGCAAGACTCCCAGGATGTTTTGCCATTAAGATGAAGCTAACTGTAGATAGTGGAATTTTATCAAGCAGTAACGCTTAGCATGTGTTGAAAGCTGTTGTAGGAGAAGTCTCAACATTGTATTAACCACAAGATATGAAACAAATAAATGTCTAAAAAAAGGCTTATGTGACTAACCAACAGGTGTTGAAATGGTTGGAAACTTGCAATGGAACAGAGAACCCTGGAAATAGCCTGTTATAACAATGGTGTACCAAAACGAAGGAATAGATATGGACCAGAATGATACAGAGGAAGAGTAACAAGGACATAACTGCCCCTAAATCATAGGAAAAGAAAGACCATCCGCAGACTGAATGCAGGCTGTCACAGAACTCAAGAGACTATCTTCCATAGCTGTTGGTAACTGTATGCGTCTCTGTATGTGCTGCCTTTTCTAATTGTTAAATCAATAAACCCAATCAAAGCTCAGGTTTGTTTTTATTAAACTAATCCATACTTAAAAGAACTCCTCTCATTAAACATATAATCACAGTTAACAATATTAACCATTATTGATTATCTAATTGGTTGATTACTGACAAACTACTGATAATCACTCTCTCTTCAGGTTCACCCAGGAGGTGAAAGGGAGATGGAGAAAGGTGACTTAAAGCTATCTTTGCACTCCTCCAGTCCTGGGGCAGGTCAGCATTGAGCTAGTCCCCAGGCCCAAATTAAAGCATCTTGAGGACTGCTCTAATTGCCACCAGTTGCCACCACCACAAAACTACCATTATGACATCTAGTGATTAGATGGAGGAAAGGGATCCCTGACCACACCTTTTTCCCCAGCCATGCCCCATGTTCCATTCAGAGGGAGAAGGGGCAACACAGGCACCCCATGTTCCTCCTAATTAGTAGAATTCACTTAGGGCTAGTTTACCTGGAATTGGGACAGTTTTGTAAAAGAGCAGCACAAAGCCAATGTACCAGAGGACCTGACCCCCAAATTTCTAACAGTGTTAAAATGGAGCAATACTAAAGATATGAAAGTGACAGAACCTTATTTATCTTCTTCAGTTTCCAGACACAAGGCCTGTTTTTTAAACAGGATAGTATTACTGTTACTGAAGAATATTTTTACAACAATCAGAATCATTATACTACAGTGTTTTGTACCCTATGTAACTAGTTAAGAGTCTTGTTACAGGATTGCATATCAAGACATTCCAAGGCCTGTAACTCAAACACAGTTTGACCAATTCTCAAACTCTGCAGAAAACATATCCCTCACTTTCAGAGCAAACCAATTTCACTAACCAAAGTTATAAGAGGGTTAAAAAATAAGCCTTAAAATGGAACCTAGCTTTAACATTAAATATGGAGACTATGGCCAAGACCTTCAAAAATGGATGCCCAAAGTCAGACTCCTAAATCCTTAGGAACCCCCCCCCCTTTTTTTTTTTTATGAAGTTGGAGCCTTTTAAAAGAAATTAAATAGATGTTAAACACACATAGTCTGAAGGTAATAGCCACACAATAATTTGAAGATTCATGTGATAACTTGCATTTAGCGCACATTTTCAAATGCCTCTACCACATTCTCCCTCACTAAACCATCTTCTTTAGGACTACTAAAATTCCATAGTTTCCTTTCCCCATCATATTGAACTTTCACTCTCATGGCACTTCCCTAAGACAGGCAACATTCAAGTTCTAGGTGATTCAAAGGTTGAAGGTCTGCTATTTCACGATCCTTCAAGACTAAAAATGCACGGTTTGTACCACTGAAAAGAGGAGATTCTCAGCTTTCCACCAGATCCCCAGCATTTGTTTCTAGTCCTGGAAAGTCTGTATATATGAAACTTAAAGTAAACAGATACAAATGTAATGATTTCTCTCTCTCTCTCTCTCTGAAGTCTATACATTTAGATTCATAGTGCTAACAAAGTCAGGTTTATAGGTAGAGGAATTTAAAGAAATTATGACAATTTTTTAAACAAATCAACTTTTCTTAACTAATTTTCCTGTAAAATATGTGGTGTATAAGGACTATATAATGTGTGACCTAAAAGTCTCATCAGCACTCATTTACCATTACATGCATGGACAAAATAAACTCAGGAGAGAGAAACTAGGATGAGAATTTAAGGCTTCTGCAAGTAAAACTGAGTATAACTTCTTTAGCCACACACTATTTCTACTAGTTCCAGCAAAGAAAGTCAGTTGCAGGATCTTGCCACTGGACAAATCTACGTTTTGTAATGGCCCAGCTAGTGTTGTCAAGTCAACTGCATGCTGCATACAGGGATTTATGACCCACCTCTTTCCCTCTCTGTGAATTATTGGGGGAGAGGGTAGGAAGTATGACAGCTAGAATTTGAAGGTCACTCAAATGCAGACATAATTTTGTGATGTTTCCGATCCGGCTCCTCAGTTCTCTCAGAGTCTGAAGCATGATGAAATGGCTCCAAGTTTCCTTTATGCACTCAAGCCTACCAATTTCCAATCATTCTGAATTAGTACTTTGACCTTGTTGTGTATGGTTGAGCATTCATACTCGACCTTTAGAATGAAGTCTTCAGTTTATGTGCCCAAAGACATCAGGAAGGTAAGTATACCACCAAGATCAATTACTGAAGACATAAGCAAAAGGCAAGCACTAACCATTCATGAAAACCTGCACTCCTGCTCTTAATTAAATGAGTCAAGATAGTACTTTACTTCATGCATAATCTAATTTCAGCATTAAAAAAAACAGTTGACAGTTACAGAAACCCACATAATCACAAATCAATTCCAAAGTGTCATGAATGCACAGCAACAGACACTGATTGCTCTTGAACATCTTTAGAACCTTCGAAGCCATTTCTATTATGCAGGGAAGAATACGATTATTCTGTGGTACATGTCCTGTATGTACATTGTGCAAAGTAAGACATCTGAAAAAGTTCATGTTGACATTGGGAGTTTGAGTAACCAAATCTTGACGAGTTTTGGAGGTTTAAGTTTTCACTGAAAAACGTCTTCAGGTTTACCTTTCGCTGATAGATGTCCAGTTTCTAGATGCTGAAATAACGCTGAAGGCTTCATACTTTTGGCATGCAGCACTTTAGGATGCCCTATATTTTAACAATATGAAAATGCTTTCCCCACACTTTCCCATTTTCTCTTTCAGCTATTGTTGGAGCAAGCTGACACTGTCCTTTTCCACAAAAGGATCTCTTTCCAAATCAATGAGCTGCAGCAAAAACGAGCAGATGCAATGTGTTCATGTAAGGCTCAGTGGTGCCCTCAGGCCTCTTAAAGTTTACAGCAGGCATATCTGATGTTCTAATTCAGGGACACATTTTGCCACAATCTATATGCTTTGTGTTGTACATAATAAACAACATTTGAATAGGGCATGTTCTATTGTACAAGGCAGATCTTGTGGGGCATGTAGCATTTTTTTGCAGTGTGCTTACACAGAGCTTAGCACAATGAGATCTAGTCCATGACTAGGGTTCCCTACGCATTACCCCAATAAATAATACTGTTTTATTAGCAGAAGTTGTAGCAACCTGCTGCACACACTCATATCCTTTACTGAACTACTAGCAGGGGTTCTCAAAATACAATAATTTGGTGCCCTTATAGTGAAACACTATTAGGGGGCTATATGCATTTCCCCCCCCATCTTACTTTTTTGCATGAACTCCCACAAAACCCTATAAACCCTCTGTGACCTGCAATCCATAATGTGGGAAAGTTCTGAGACCTACAGATATAAACACACTATAAGAACTAAGAATTTTTATTATTCTTATAATAGTGTAAGGCTCATCTAGTCACTAAGAGGCAAATTAGTTTACAGTACTGCATGAAAAGTTAATATAAACTCAGTGTGTGGCACTAGCTCATAGTATCTGATTTGTTAGTAATAGTTACCATACTAGGGCTGGTTTTTACTGCTAAAAAAAGGGTGGATTTTCAGCAAGATAACTAAACCAGGTTCGCTATTGCACTACAAAATCCTAGTGGAGACAAAACATTGTAATTTTACCACACGGTAGCCAAGCCAGGTTAACCATAGTTGGGGTGGCATAGTGTTGACCTCTTTCAGCAACCCCGTGGTAAAATTAGTGTGTCCTGTCCCCCCTAGGATTTTACAAAGCAATAGCTAACAGACATTTACCTATCCCACTGGGAAAAAAGAAACCACATCTTTTTTGCAGTGAAGACATAGCCTAGGATTTATTGCACAAACTGAAATTTTAGAGTGTGAGAAATGAGCAGTAGGACATTTAGTCAAGTGAAAAGCCTGGGCTAAGATAAAAAGGACACATGGCTGATAGATGGCCTGTTAATGACTCAGTGCTTCATTCCCTATGGAGCAGTCCAAAGAAACTCTTTTCTAGACAATAGGTCCCAGATATTGAAAAGCCAGAAAACTGCCTCAATTGTTCTGTACTCTTGGACAGTTCTAAGTATCAATAATGGCACCTGAGGGAAACCTTTGTTCTGAATTTTTTTGATGTAATCTCTTCCAACTCTTTAAATCCTGAACTCTGCCAGAAAGTTACAGGCCCAAGCTTTCATTACACAGACACACACACAATTTAAAATGCACCTATTGTTGACACTAATAGTCAGCAGTGAGCATTTTTGCAGTCTAGACAAAAGTTTATAACCACTGCTAGACTCAAATGCTATGTTGATGAGAATTATTAAAGATACTTGTTATGCAGCGTTTATGGTGGTCACAGTTATAGCTGACACAGGCAAGAGGTGTAATTACCTAGAGCCTCAAATACTGTTATTTTGATGGTCAAATGAGATGGCCTGACCTTTAGATTAGTCAGTATAGCAAGAAACAACCATGGAGCCACCTTGAATAGTTGGGTTCTGTTGAAGTAATAAAACAAGGCCCTGGAAAAATCAAGTGTGCGCAACTGCTTCTTCTCCCGAAGCAGAGTATGACTTAGGAAAGGAAACTGGCCATAGTGGTTTGCTGGAGGAGGAAGCAGTAGACATGATATATCTTGATTTTAATAAGGCTTTTGACAATCCTACATGACATTCACATAAGCAAACTAGGGAAATGTGGTCTATCTGAAATTACTATAAGGTGAGTGCAAAACTGGTTGTAAGTCTGTACTCAAAGAGTAGTTATCAATAGTCTGCTTCAAACTGGGAGGGTGTATCTACTGTAGTCCCACAAGACAGTCCTGGGTTCAGTACTATTCAATATTTTCATTTATGACTTGGATAATAGGGTGGAGAGCACGCTTATAAAATTTGTAGATGACCACCATCACTTAAGTAAAATATATAAATATATATAATATATATTTATATTTATTTTAACCAAAACTATTTGGCAAAAGTGTCTCAAATCCATCAACAGTTTCAGGCATTTATTTACCTTTTTGGCAAATAAATTATTTGTCTGAAAAATTTCACCCCGCTCTTGTAATAGATGCTGGCTTTATTGCTTGGGGTGCTGGCTTCAGGCTGTTAGTGCCAAAGGATTTCACTAATGCCAAAGACTTCAGTGTCAAAGTTGCTAGTGCCAGCTTCATCAGCATCCTCTTAGCCTTCCTTTCATTGCCCAATCCCGGGGGTCTGGAGTGTGCTCGAGGGAGTGCTAGCCAATGCTGTCTTTTCCAGACTCACTCTGGTAGTTATCACTTCAGGGTCTGAAGTGACCCACATGAACTGCTGTAGCAGAAACATGAGCCAAGCATCCTTGGTTTTGCAGGTCCTTGAGAAGACGGACTTTACATAGAGCACCTATCAGGCATGTGGCACTCTTGTAGGTAGAAGAGGTATCAATTACGTCCATCTTTGATGGGATTCAGTCCGTCGCAAGACAGGCATTGTTTGACTCCTAATGATTTGATTGATTTAGTTGGTGTTGGTCCTGCTTTGAGCAAGGGATTGGACTAGATGATCTCCAGAGTTCTCTTCCAACCCTAATATTCTATGATTTAGAGTCTGCCAAGAGGCGTGGCCACTGGCATGCAGCATCTTCCACCACTGTACACAGGGATGCACAAAGCGATAGCTGATAGGACCTTCCAAAGAAAATAAAACTGAGGAAAAGAGAAGTGTAAAGATGAAGTTTGTCTCACACAGACGAGTTGAAAAATTGAAATGAAGTCTTTCAGGTCAGATATTCACTAAGTTTCACATCGTTGCCATGGGTGGTAAGAAAAAACCAAGGCAGGGTCACGGCTGCTCTCCCCTTTATGCCTTCACAGTGGAGTATGAGGCAGTGCCAACAGACAATTATTCAAAAGATTCTGATCTTACATGAATGTGCAGCACATTGGGATCCACACTGACACATACTGAAAGCAATAAGGCTTTTCCAGACTAAAACTTTATTAAGACAAAGTTAAGGATGAATATATACTATTGTCTTTTAAAACAAAGTAAAACATTACTGAGTCAGGACATCTGCTGTTAAGTTACCAGCCCCCACACAAGGTTTACAGTTAACTTTGTTTTATTCCTAGCATTTCATTTGGGTTTTGTTGTGAGTTTTATTGTTTTGTCGGTTTTTCTTTAAAATATATGATATTAGCTTTGTTTTCAAAAAGGGCAGAAATCAACTGATTCTTGATTAATCTATGTCTAGAATCTAAAAATAGTTAGATAGTCTTGTGAGAATTGTTAATGTACCAAAGCTAGGGATCTCTTAATTATCTAGAACATGCTCCCCATAAGAAGGTCTAACACAGCTCATTTATGGGCAACAGAGCCCAGAACTTGAAGAGGCAGAGAGGAAATCTGTTTTAGAATTTAACTAAAAGTTGAACTAATTTTTTTCAGAACTGTGGCTAATTAACTGCATGTAGGTGAAAGATTAAGTTAAATCATTTCCACAAGAATGTGATAACTCAAATGTGTGTACTGAACACCTTCTTTTCAAAAAAGTCCTTTTAGGTATGCATTTGATGATCAAGGAAATGGAACACCTTTATTTAACTTCAAAAAATACAGAAAGAAAGATATTTTAAAAACTCAGAAACCAAGTACTGGCAAGGAGCCATCAAGCATACAGCTCAAACAGGCAGCTCCAGAAATATTCATTAGTAGAAAGGAGGACAGAGGCTTCTGACCAGAAACAACATCAGTTCCTTTTTATTAGCTTTTGAATATTGTACCTTTTTCAAAACTTAATTCTAGAAATAGTCAGAACAGCAATTGGTTAAGAAATGTAAATAGGGCAGTTAAGTTTTAAAATCATTTCCATTTCTTGTAATCTTTAAACTGTAATTAATTTTTATTCCTGCATATATCATTGTGTTATTTAAACAGACTATAAAAGGAATGAGTTATTTATGTCTGACAATTTTTGAAAAAAATCCTACCAAATTACATTTTGCCTGTCCTCTTAGGGCTTTTCTACATGGTGCATCAGTATTCACTACGTGGGGCATGATTTCTAAAGCACACTAACTTGCTGAGCATTAATTGGTCCACATAGACCCTACTGATGCATACTACAGGTGTGCTTTAATGTAATGCAGGCTACTCTTTACTTCAGTATGTCTGGGAAAGTTTATGAAAGTACAGTGGGGTACTGAGCAAAAAGAAAGACAAGAAGGGGCCGCTCATAATATGTTATATCGGATCATTTATATCACATACAGTGTGCTTAGTGTTTGTTGTTGGGACACTTCTATCACAAATGTATTATGCAATGCCAAATAAAAAGATTTATTTTCTGCTATTTCTTGGTGTCTGATAATTTCAAAATGCGTCATGCTGTAGACTGCTGATATATATTTCAGTCTGATCCATAGTACTACAAATATTAAAAAGCTATTTAGAAAGAATTCATCAATGAAATTATACTTGGAAAGAATCATAGCAGGAAAGACTTAATTATTTAAATTGTAAGATTCAAATTGTTATAATTAGTGCTAAGTAGATTCTCCTCCCCTCTCATCAACTGAAGTCTTCTGTGTGTTTACAAACCAATGAGTAGGGCTAACCTTCTCATGATTTGTCTACATGGGAAAGTGTTACAGTTATACTGGTATAGACTCCCTGTATGGGCACATTCTGGATTAAGAGTAGCTTTTTGTTCCCTCCCCACCACTTATTTTTTTAAAACATTAGTTTACGCCCCTTCCAAAGCAACTTAAGCAAAACTGAAAAACTCTTATTCCAGAATAACTATTCACACAGGGGTTTACACCGGTAGAACTATATTCGTTTAAATTCACATCTTAGTTTATACCAGTATAAAAATATTCCATGAAGACAAAGCCTCAGCTTGCCCCTTTCCACACTACAAATGCTTTTCAAAAAACGCCACAGTTGCTAACACTGGTTCAGCCCCACCACTATTAGCAGCATCGCGAGAGCGTACAGCATACAGAGCCTGCCTGCCTACTGTTATGTTTTAAGCACCACAACGTCTAGTACAGTGGCTCTCAATCTTTCAGGACTACGTACCCCTTTTAGGAGTCTGATTTTGTCTTGCGTACCCTCAAGTTTCACCTCACTTAAAAATACTTGCTTACTAAATCAGACATAAAAATACAGAGAAGTGTCACAGCACACTATTACTGAAAAATTGCTTATTTTCTCATTGTTGCCATATAATTATAAAATAAATCAATTTCAATATAAATAGTGTATTTCAGTGAGGAGTATACAGAGCAGTATAAACAAGTCATTGTCTATATGAAACTTTAGTTTGTTTTGAGTTCCCTAGTGATTTTTATGTAATGTAAATATGTACATATTTGATGTAAAACTAGGCAAATAACTAGATGAATTGATATACTCCCTGGAAGACCTCTGTGTACCCCCAGGGATACACGTACACCTGGTTGAGAACCACCTGCCTAGTATGCTTAGTTGATACAATGTTTAAAATGGTAGTGGCAGATGGTGGGGATTCTACACTAAAACCATCCCTAGATGTTGCAGACACTGAGGACTGGAGCTGGGTTCCCTCCCAATTCACCAAGAAACAGTGTTCTTGAAAACAGACCTTTGTTCCCTCAGTCCTAGGTCATCTAAAAATGGCCACATACATCCCCTTCTCCTTCAGAGGAACACTAGGTATCTGACTTTAAGCTACTTCTTCCCCTCTCCCCACTCAGGTACACGGAATGTAGATTTGCTGAAGAGAAATCAGAATTGTGGCAGGCAATTTACCTGAATTTTAGTTTTATGTACCAAACAGGTTGCCTTTTGCACTTGTTGCTCTGTTATATAAACTTTATAGGTCTGTGGCACTTTTAACCTCACATAGTCATTAGAAACTAACTCATCTTGGGGGGATAAGGGAGATTACATTTGCTAACCACTTTCAGTATGAGCAATGAAGACGAAAACCACAGAAATTTAGATTCCCCAGTATCACATCTTCCAAAGATACAAGCCTATTAATCATTACTGGTAGCTTGCACTAAAAATAGTTAAACAATGATCAAAGTTGACATTTTTCTTCTTCTACATGCTGGTAAAAAAAATCTTATTAAAATGAACTTATTTAATGCAGTAATGTGTAGTTCCATTTGACTTAACAGTGGTGAGCATCTAGAAATTCCATACTACACTCCAATGCAAAATGCCACCATTAAGGCTCTGATCCAGCTAATAATTAATCACATGAGTTGTTCCAGTGAAGTCAATGGGCTAAACTAACACGTGCTCAAATGCTTTGGAGAATCGACACCTAATACACTAGGCAGCATGATTCAGGAAAGCCCAAACCCTAACACCAAAAGAAGGCTGCAGTCCTATATATCTTAACTCAAGTTGCTAAATACTCAGATTTCAAAACCATATGGCAGTGTATTACCTGGATCATTATGTGAGTGAGGCACAACAAACACTTGAAGAGGTTCATCATCCCATTCATTTTCATTGTACGTGATATCAAATCCTTGTTTCCAAACTCCACCATCTGGATTATCGAAAGGAAGAATGTCATAGACATCCAACATCTAAAAAGAGTAAAAGGAACGTACAGCATGAATTCATAAAACGGGTACAGTGCACAATTCCATACTGAAAAAAACACTGCTGTGTTCATTAAAATCCAGCCTTAAATGCTGGCTGTTGCTCTTAAAAAAATGTATTTTTTAATAGGTAACTGAAGACCAATCTAGCTTACAGCAGCACAATTCATGCTTAGTATGATAATGACTGGGGACCAACCAAGATCAAGGGTTAACTGTATTGAGCACTGTTCATATACACAGCAATAGACAGTCCCTGCTCCAAGAACTTACAATCTAAACTGCAAAGACAAAGGGTAGGGGAAAGGGATATATAAATACAAGCAAATCGACCAGCGTGATGGTGGCATATGAGATGTCTAGTTGCACAATTTTTTTCTGGCGGGAGGGTGGACTGTTAGGAAGGGATTAATGAAATGGAAAGTCAAGAGAACGGAGAAGGTGAGGGGACAAAACAAGCGAGAAGAGGAAGGTCTGAGGGCAGGTGTGATGTGAAGCTGAGGTAAAGAGACTACAAAGACAGCAGACACAAGTGGGATGGAATAAACAGCCAAAGTCTAGTCAAAACTATAGGAAACATCCTTGTTGGCTGATATGATTAAGGCTGCTTCAATAGGTGCTCTCTTCCTTAATAAAATACTTGTTCAAGTCAAACAAGAGATATGAAGTTTGTTCAGATAACTGAGGTCTCAGTAAATGAAGCTCTCCAAAATGAGATGCCTGCAGAATTTAGACACTAATGGACAATTTTATATGAAGAAAGTCTTGTGTTGAAGTCATACTTCAAGAATTATATCTGACTTTGCTAGTTAGAGTTTGGAGAACCATGTTTCTACATTTTTACTCTCTAACCAATTTTAAAAACACAAAGCTGTTACCCACTTATTTTGTTAGAAATTAACTTTATATGCTCCACATTTCTGAAGGGAAAAGATCTAGGAAGAGCAAATATCACATTGTCTGAACATATAACTTTATGGTTTCAAATTCTGAAAAAAATAAGTTATTTCCATTCCCAAAGAGAGCTCAGCTGGATCTCCATACTTCGCAATGAAATCAAAAAGTTTTTTAAAATTTTATGTAGTTAATCAGGTCTATCAGTAATGCACTCGGTGAAAGCATCATTACCTGTAAAACCTCAAATGGTTTTATATTGTTGCCAGAGTACCAAAACAGTTAACAGAACATTAAAAGGATGATTCAAAAATCATATACAAAAGATTAACCTTCTGTTAACTTTTGGCCAAGTCTCCAGGTCCTTGGGTTAGGCAAAATGCCATTAAAGCATAGGCAGTCACCAGGTAATCTTATCCTTAGGCAACCTAAAAAGTAATGAACAAAAACCGAGCAAGGATGTCAGGTTTTGGCACTAACACTAATTTAGAGAGATCAAACTACTTTAAACCCTCTTTATAGCAATATGCTAATGTGTCTAAGGGCACATCAAGTCAATTTTCTTTTTCTAGCTCACAGATTTAACTTTCTTTACACACCCAAAATTAGAGAAATAAACCACAATGGAATGTTGCAGTTATATTTTCTGATCCGAGTCATATCCCATCTCAGAAAAAGGTTATAGAATGAATGTTTACATAGCACAGTAAGAATTTATCTGACTAAACAGCAACACTCATGGAAAGAGGGTATCAATTTAGAGAAAACTGACTTGTCACTAACGAATCAGAGATAGCACACAATTTCATAAGTTGACATCTACATGGGGCCAGGCTTTCATCTGTAGAGATCTGTTGACAGTAAGATCACGATCACTCAAAAGGTTTATTCTTTTGTTTTAAGTAAGACAAAATAAATTAAAGATAGCTCAGTTTGTGCTTATCACAGCTAATTTCTCATTTTATATACTACAGCATATTATGTAATTTATGGACAACAGCAAGAGTATAGAGACCAGTCAAGTGGCTTGGTTTAGACTGCCACAAAGCTTTGTCTGCACTGGACTCACCTTTCCTGAAACTTCACAATACTGATACTAGAGATGCAATTCAACTAGTAATTGTTGCTTGTTATTCCTAGATCTCTCAAGCAGCAACAGACAGCATTTTAACAATAGCGTATTGTCTACATCTCTTTTGAGCAGTTAGACAAATTTATGGTTGAAATCCTGATCTATATTTAGTAGTAGCAACAGCAGGAATTTTTTAGGGAAAAAAGGCTAATGTAGACACTCCTTAAGAAGTCTACAAGAATTCATCTGAATTTTTTTTCTACAAAAAGAAACTGATTCAGGTCTCTGGAATTCAGACTAGACCTCAACCCCTCCAAATCTGACTCAAAACACAGTGCTTCCATTACAAACAAAAGGACTACTCTGAGGTATTAACAAACTATGCCCCAACAGAGGCAAAGAATCAAGACCCAAAAGCAGTATCAGGACCACGGTAGGGTTCACAGTTTCAGGTACAATTGCACTAAGGCCCTTATGCACTGCAGACACTCTGTATTGTAAATGAACTAACACCCTAAAAGCTACTGAGGGAAGGTCCAAAACACGGAGGTCCAATGCACCTTGGTGCTGATGCACACAGGTGGCTTCTATTTCACAAGGGTATTGTGTGAATAAAATTCACTAATTGAGAGGCACTCAATATACTGTTGAGGACCACATAAGCACTGAGAGACTGAACATTCCTCAGCATAAAGCAAAGACCACATAGCCTCACATCTAAGGCTTACAACATTTATAGTGATCATTCAGTCCCTTCTCACAAAAACAAATACAACCTGACCTAATCTAAAACAAAAGCTCACTTATCTATAGTAACTTATTTTCCAACTGGTTTGCATCCAGGCATACACTGCAGGAGTCACTTGCCTAAAGCCATGCAGGCACAAGCATAAATACCACATACCACCTATGAGATCTTCCATGCTCTCTACAATCAGAAGCCCTTCTGTTAGATGAGCCCCTAAATAAGAAGCGGAGATAGTAAGTGTGGCTTCAGGTGGCAATACAGTTCGAGAACAAGAGTCACCACAAGTAACCACTTGTTCCTTCTACATGGAGTTGCCCCCACAAAGCCCCAGGGTAACAATGACCTCCTTGAGAAGGTGATCTGAGGACCTCCAATAACTCAAACTGAATCACTGTCTTCCCAAAACTCTTATCTGCCCTTCATGCATTGTCAAGAAGATACAATTAAAGTAGATATGACTCAAATGCCACACAGAACCCTAAAGATTTCAGTTAAGGGTACACAGCAACTACATTCTTTTAAGTCTGTCATCCCTTTAGATAAATAAGCCCTAAGGCATTCAGGCACAGAAGCATCAATAGGGTCAAAAGGATCAAGTTAGTTCATAACAAGACTAGATGCGGAGTCTTCTCCACTTACACAGATTAAGCAAAGATAGCTTGACCATTACATTTTTCTATGAAGGCCACAAAATAGTCTGATTAGCTATTACTTAGTACAAGGCCACTTAGAAAGCCAAAGTTGTTCTGACATAAAAGGCGAGTACTTTTGCCTCTCCAGGACAGTATGGGTTTATGGGAAAGGGGAAAAAGACAGGCTTTGATATTAGCTTATTCAGATGAAAGTCAAATATCACTTTTGTCAGATAGTGGTGTGAGGGGCAAGTACCACCTTCTCTTTGTGAAATATGGTTTAAGATTCATGAGGCTGTCTGTGACTGCATCTCTAAGGCTCTCCTGTCAAAGGTAATGGACACCAATTTTAATGAGTAGGAGGAAGAAAGTCTAAGATCCATTAAATACTATTTCACCAAGAACTCTGTCTGTCCTTCACAGCAATATGACAAGCAAAAACAGCGCTTAATAAATCTCTACAATTGCCAGGGACAGTAGAATAGAAGGATGGTCCAGCAGGCAGGGTCTTAGCCTAGGACTTGAGAGAAGCAGGTTCAATTCCTTACTCCGATGTTTCCCAAACTTGGGACGCCGCTTGTTCAAGGAAAGCCCCTGGCGGGCCGGGCCGGTTTGTTTACCTGCCACGTCTGCAGGTTCGGCCAATCGCGGCTCCCACTGGCCGTGGTTAGCCGCTCCAGGCCAACGGGGCTGCGGGAAGCGGCGGCTGGTATGTCCCTCGGCCCGCGCCACTTCCCGCAGCCCCCATTGGCCTGGAGATAAACAGACACGGCAGGTAAACAAACCGGCCCGACCCGCCAGGGGCTTTCCCTGAACAAGCGGCGTCCCAAGTTTGGGAAACACTGCCTTACTCTATCACATATTTCCTGTGTGACCTTGGTAAGTCACTTAGTCTCTGTTCTGCTCAGTTCCTTATCTGTAAAATGGGGAATAGCTACCTCAGAGTGTTTCGAAAATAAATACATTAAATTACTTAAAAATTGTGACACACTCAGATATTATGGTAGTAGTAGTCATATCTTTTACTTTCTCCTTCTGTTAATGCTAACTGGAACCAAATAGGAAATCAAGTCAAGAGCTCTGCTTTGAACAAATTACTTAATAATTGCATTTGATCAGCACAACACTTAATGAAAGCCCTTCTGCACTACAATAGAACTATCTTGGTTTCCTCACAAGACCAGGACATTTTGCATAGGAACCCAATAACCATGTTGTTAGAATAAGTGACTTGAGATGCAGACACATGACTCTACCAGACTACTGGGTCAAGGGAGCTGACTTAAAAGGGGAAAACGAATGGCTGTTCTCTGGACAGAGCCAGCAGCTCTTATAAACAGCCTGCAGTGGTCAAGCAAGTGTGTCTGAGGTCACTCGGGCTTAATCTTGCCCAATTTTCTTCAATATTCATGGTGGAAAGAGGAAATTGAGGAAAGACATAAAAGGAACCCAACATGCCTTAACATAAAAGAAAAGTGTTGGTATGCACCAAGGGTCCTTACCCACTCTCAGGCAGGACCCCAAATACCGGCTGCTCTGATTCATATCAAACAAGTTTGTATCCGAAGGAGCCCCATTCCAAATATCAGAACAAACACATTGGGTTTGAGCCATCACTCAAGCTGATCCACAATCTTCCAATTCAGATCATCAACAATGGTATGTTGAGAGGTGGGCAGGTTGTTGTTCTGCAGGAAGCTGCAGAAAGCAAACAAGACACTTCATTTCAGAAGCCTCATTCCTGGAGAGATGGCCAAGCATGACATGTGTTCAAGCAATATATTTTAACCATGCTGTCTGACAAACTGCACTGGATGTCATATGATCTATGGAGAAAAAAAAAAAGTAAGAGCAGCCTGCTGGCCCTAGCTCTAACAAATTTATACAAAGTCTAGACTCCTGAAGTAACTGAAGACCACAAATGGTGGGGGCTCACAGATGCGTTCCTGAACACATCTGTGCCTGTCCTTATCTGAGAAGTAGACAAGAAGAAAGGCACCCATTCTTTTCAAAACACACTCTCTAGTTGAGCCCACTACAGTAGAGAATCTCAATCCTATCAGGAGATAGAGGGGATTCATTAAACAATGAATACTTGATTTGTGAACCACATTTAACCACACTGGCAAGCATTGTATCGGTAGACTTGCAAAGAAGGTGACAAGGGTGTAATATGCTATCAGACTGAATACCCTCTGGAAAATCTCACAGGGACTTTTAACATGGAACTGATGAAGGCCTAAATGACAACAGAGGCCGTGAAAGCAGCTGAGCTCACCAAGCAGAGACAGTGAACTGGAGTTGCAAAGGGCTGGAAATACAGTGCTCTTTTGCCCAACCTGCTGCAAGTCTGGAGCTTGCAAAGTAAAAAAACGTTCAAGCATAGAAGCATCTAGCTGAAGCAGGAAGGATTAAGGGTTATGGTTAAACAGCCCACACAGAACAAAAGGGAAAGTATTAAGATTGTTTGCATTATCCTACATGTGAATTTCCACTGTTTAAATGTTTATTTTTGAACTTTTGCTTTAAATATTAAGCTTATTTTTGGGCAAACAGAAGCAGGTTATCACGGGAGTTTCTAAGAAGATACAGATCCTGTGCTTGGAAGGAAGAACCTAGGTATGCGGAGATTTTGGTCTATTTGTTGCAACTCTGGAAATGCTGTGTGAATGGAATTTTTGTCTCACATCAGACAGGATGTTGGAAGTCTGAGTATTAATCTCTCCCTGTTAATGAGGGGCCATGCTGACCAGGTGCAAGGTGAACTCCTGATTATGCTATCAGAGCAGTTCGAGGGAGTTTTTAGATGGGAATTCAGGAATTCTCTTTCTACGTACATTTGTGCTTCAGAAACCATTATAATGCAAGTTTATTGTGATCCAGAAGGGATATACTATGTTTCTTGCCGAAACACAAGAGAGGCTTCCTCTGCATGAAGTGCAAGTTGATAGCCATATTGGAAAAAAAGAACTATGGTCTCTAAGGACAGCTATTTACACTATGTAGCATTAGAAAGGCTGAAGAGTTCTCGGACAACTGGATTTGGACATCGCTACTGCAGATGTCACAAGAGAAGGAATTGGCTATGAATAAACAAACAGGAGGGAACTGAGGAGATTTTGATCATGCGAGGAAAAGAGAAGCAGGAGGCATTCTAAGTATGCTGAGGTCTCCAACTGCTATAAGTACTCAGAGTAGCAGCTGCAAAAAATTTCTCCGAACATCAGTGGAAGGGTGAGAATTCTGCGCAGGACATACCCAACGCAACCTACAAGGATGTCAAGCATGCCCACAAGACGTCAGACCATCCAAAGTCAACAATCTTCACTGAGGACTGGGAGTTGAGATAATCTAACATTCTACAAAGGACAAAAGGATGATATCCTGTCTTCCTGAAGCAAAAACAAGGCAGTTAGATGCCACAAACAGAAGACTGATTTTCCTTTTCGGTGGTTCGGGTTCTGTAGTTTCTGCATCAGAGTGTTGCTCTTTTAAGATTTCTGAAAGCATACTCCACGCCTCGTCCCTCTCAGATTTTGGAAGGCACTTCAGATTCTTAAACCTTGGGTTGAATGCTATAGCTACCTTTTGAAATCTGCTATTGGAACCTTCTTTGTTTTGTCAAATCTGCAGTGAGAGTGTTCTTAAATCAAACTTATGCTGGCCTAGTCATCCGAGACTACCATAACAAAAAAATATATGGCAGAAGGCAGATAAAACCATGGAGCAGGAGACATACAAATTCTCTTCCCAGAAGTTCAGTCACAAATTTAATTAATGCTTTTTTTTTTTTTTTTTTTTAAAGCATCAGCATGGAAGCATGTCCTCTGGAATGGTGGTCGAAGCATGAGGCATATGAATGTTTAGCATATCTGGCATGTAAATACCTTGCAATGCTGGCTACAGAAGTGCCATGTGAAAGCCTGTTACCACTTTCAGGTGACATTGTAAATAAGAAGCAGACAGCATTTATCTCCTATAAATGTAAACAACTTGTTTCTCTTAGAGTGGTAGCCATGTTTGTCCGTATTAGCAAAAAGAACGAGGAGTACTTGTGGCACCTTAGAGACTAACAAATTTATTTGAGCATAAGCTTTCGTGGGCTAAAACCCACTTCATTGGATGCATGCAGTGGAAAATACAGTAGGAAAATATAGATTATATATATTTTCTCACAGAGAACATGAAAAAATGGGTGTTGCCATACCAACTATAACAAGAGTAATCAGTTAAGGTGAGCTATTATCAGCAGGAGAAAAATAAATCCTTTGTAGTGATAATCAGGATGGCCCATTTCCAACAGTTGACAAGAAGGTGTGAGTAAAAGTAGGGGGGAAAAATAAGCATGGGGAAATAGTTTTTTGTTTGTGTAATGACCCATCCACTCCCAGTCTTTATTCAAGCCTAATTTAATGGTATCCAGTTTGCAAATTAATTCCAATTCAGCAGTTTCTCGATGGAGTCTGGTTTTGAAGTTTTTTTGTTGTAGTATTGCGACTTTTAGGTCTGTAATCAAGTGACCAAAGAGACTGAAGTGTTCTCCGACTGGTTTTTGAATGTTATCATTCTTGATATCTGATTTGTGTCCATTTATTCTTTTACATAGAGACTGTCCGGTTTGGCCAATGTACATGGCAGAGGGGCATTGCTGGCACATGATGGCATATATTACATTGGTAGATGTGCACGTGAACGAGCCTCTGATAGTGTGGCTGATGGGATTAGGCCCTATGATGGTGTCCCCTGCATAGATATGTGGACACAGTTGGCAACGGGCTTTGTTGCAAGGATAGGTTCCTGGGTTAGTGTTTTTGTTGTGTGGTGTGTGCTAGCTGGTGAGTATTTGCTTCAGGTTGGGGGGCTGTCTGTAAGCAAGGACTGGCCTGTCTCCCAAGACCTGTAACAGTGAGGGATCGTCCTTCAGGATAGGTTGTAGATTCTTGATGATGCACTGGAAAGGTTTTACTTGGGGGCTGAAGATGACGGCTAGTGGCTTTCTGTTACTTTCTTTGTTGGGCCTGTCCTGTAGTAGGTGACTTCTGGGTACTCTTCTGGCTCTGTCAATCTGTTTCTTCACTTCAGTAGGTGGATATTGTAGTTGTAAGAACGCTTGATAGAGATCTTGTAGGTGTTTGTCTCTGTCTGACGGGTTGGAGCAAATGTGGTTGTATTGTAGAGCTTGGCTGTAGACAATGGATCATGTGGTGTGGTCTGGATGAAAGCTGGAGGCATGTAGGTAAGTATAGCGGTCAGTAGGTTTCCGGTATAGGGTGGTGTTTATATGACCACCGTTTATTAGCACTGTAGCGTCCAGGAAGTGGATCTCGTGTGTGGACTGGACCAGGCTGAGGTTGATGGTGGGATGGAAATTGTTGAAATCATGGAATTCCTCAAGGGCTTCTTTTCCATGGTCCAGATGATGAAGATGTCATCAATGTAGCGCAAGTAGAGTAGGGGCATTAGGAGACGAGAGCTGAGGAAGTGTTGTTCTAAGTCAGCCATAAAAATGTTGGCATACTGTGGGGCCATGCGGGTACCCATAGCAGTGCTGCTGACTTGAAGGTATACATTGTCCCCAAATGTGAAATAGTTGTGGGTGGGACAAAGTCAAAGTTCAGCCACCAGGTCTGCCGTGACAGTATCGGGGATACTGTTCCTGATGGCTTGTAGTCCATCTTTGTGTGGAATGTTGGTGTAGAGGGCTTCTACATCCATAGTGGCCAGGATGGTGTTTTTAGGAAGATCACCAATGGATTGTCGTTTCCTCAGGAAGTCAGTGGTGTCTCGAAGATAGCTAGGAGTGCTGGTAGAGGAGGGAGTCTACATAGCCAGAAATCCTGGATGCCCCATCATCTCAGGCATTGGCACCCTGACAGCAGGACTGTCTGGCTATGTAGACTGTTACACCTTCTTGTCAACTGTTGGAAATGGGCCATCCTGATTATTACTACAAAAGGTTTTTTTTTCCTCCAGCTGATAATAGCTCACCTTAACTGATTACTCTCTTTATAGTTTGTATAGCACCACCCATTTTTTCACGTTCTCTGTGTATGTATTGTGACAAAGTTCCTCCTCTGTCTTGATGAGTTCTGAGCTTATTGGCAGATTTGCTTGCCTCACTTTTCCTAGTGGCTCAAACCTGCCAACTAACCTCATCACTGATCAGCATGGGGAAAAGGAAGGAGAACAATCCCCACAGTCTCTGCTGGTCCACCTAGCGGGTTGGGGGACAGGCCAGGGACCTTCCCCTCTGGTGGGACTCACAGTCCAGGTCAACTCCTCCTATATCCAATAGGGAGTTGGAGTGATGGGGGGAACCCAGGCCCACCCTCTACTCCAGTTTCCAGCCCAGGGCCCTGTGGATCACAGCTGTCTATAGTGGTCTGTGTAACAACTGTGTGACAGCTACAACTCCCTGGGCTACTTCCCCATGGCCTCCTCCCAACACCTTCTGTATCCTCACCACAGGACCTTCCTCCTGATGCCAGATAACATTTGTACTCCTCAGTCCTCCAGCAGCACCCCCTCTCACTCTCAGCTCCTTGCGCGCCCCACACTGACTGAAGTGAGGTCCTTTTTAAACCAGGTGCCCTGATTCGTCTGCCTTAATTGATTCTAGCAGCTTAATTGGCTCCAGGTGTCCTAATTAGCCTGTCTGCCTTAATTGGTTCCAGCAAGTTCCTGATTGTTCTGGAACTGCCCTTTACCTTACCCAGGGAAAAGGAACCTGCTTTACCTGGGGCTAATATATCTGCCTTCGATCACTCTCCTGTCACCATCTGGCCCGACCCTGTCACAATATATATCTTTCTACCATATTTTCCACTGCATGCAGCTGATGAAGTGGGTTTTAGCCCACGAAAGCTTATGCTCAAATAAATTTGTTAGTCTTTAAGTTGCCACAAGTACTCCACGTTCTTTTTGTTTCTCTTAGCGATTGGCTGAACAAGAAGTAGGACTGAGTGGACTTGTAGGCTCTAAAGTTTTACACTGTTTTGTTATGCAGTGCAGTTACGTAACAAAAAAATCTACATTTGTAAGTTGCACATTCATGATAAAGAGATTGCACTACAGTACTTGTATGAGGTGAATTAAAAATACTCTTGTTTGTCATTTTTACAGTGACAATATTTGTAATCAAAAGTAATATAAAGTAAGCACTGTACACCTGATATTCTGTGTTATAATAGATATCAATATATTCCAAAATGTAGAAAAACATCTAAAATTTTTAATAAATTTCAATTGGTATTCTATTGTTTAACAATGCGATTAAACTGATTAATCACGATTCATTTTCCACAGCATGCATCTGATGAAGTGGGTTTTAGCCCATGAAAGCTTATGCCCAAATAAATTTGTTAGTCTCTAAGGTGCCACAAGTACTCCTCGTTCTTTTTACTTTTTTTAGTTAATTGCGATCAATCAACAGCCCTAGTTGTAACTAAGGGTACCAACACAATTCCTCTGTGTAAAAGCAAGGAAATACTGAGCAGGAATAAGTGAGATGGTACTATCTCTGTAAACAGCATTAGTGAGACCATTTTGTCCAGTGCTGCTGCCCACACTTCAAAAAAAATATATATATGTAAAAACTGAAGGGGTTCAGAAAACAGCTACATGAATGATTTGAGATTTGGAAAACATGCCTTATAGTGAGAGATTAAGTAGCTTAATCTTTTAGCTTATCCAAGAGATGATTAAAGGGTAATCTTTAAATCAAGATGTGACTGGAATCCCAGGGGAGCCAGCTGAGGTCAGGCAATCCCCAAAGCTGGTGAATATTCCAATACTTAGTTTTACCATGCCAGCACAAAACAGCTTCTAGTATACCCACTCAAGTCAAAATTATGAGGATTAATGAAAACCTTATTCATCATATAAAAAAGGTTCTGCCAATCCCAGAGGACTGGACACACAACCTCCCAGGTCAATGAATATTCCAGATCTTACCAAAAACACACACTTATAGCCCATTCTTATCAACTAAACTAAAATTTATTTAAAAAGAAAAGAGAGTTGGTTAAAAAAAATCAGTGTACATAGATAAAAGTACAATCTTGAGATTCAGATTCATAGCAGAGATGGTCAGCTCTGTAGATGCAAAGAGTTCTTTCAGAAATAGTCCATAGGTTACAGTCCAATGTTTATATTCAAAGCGGTCATCAGAACTGGGATCTCTGTCCTTATGGCTTAGGCTTCCCCTGCATGAAACCTCAAGCAAATCTGAGGTGACAGGATCAGGACCCAAGCCAATTTTTATACAGTTTCAGGGCTTCTTTGGCAGATTGGAGTCCCTCTGTGAACAACAGGCACTCATTTCCTAAGCATCTCTGGTAATTATTCACACAGATTAACATAAGGAAACTGCCTATTTTTCCACCATTTGCAGGTGGTTTGCTATACATTTCAAAGAGATGAATACAGCGATATCCTATGTTTACAGTTCATTTAAATGTTAAGATGTTCTTTTGATCTCTGAATTAACAGAATACAGTACAGACAGGGGCTGTTTGACTACATTGTTGACCTTTACCAATATATATGTAAATATACAAAAATACAAACATTATCTATCCATATGTTTTTAAGGGTTGAATTTGTGTTATGCATCCTTCAGGATGCTTAACCCTTTCTGGTCATGCGTCACACAAGGCAACGTCTCTCTAAAAGGTATGATTTAGTTCAACCAGAACTTGGGCTAAATTCTCCAACCTGTCTAATGCAGAAGCCTAGATTAGATTATTGTGACAAACAGGGCAATTTCCAGCTATATCCTTGAAAAAATCTTATTGAATTACATTTAAGTATCTTTGGACTCTATTGTATCAATTGAAAAACGTATACATTATTGTGAGATTGGATGTAACTTCTCTAGTGGGGAAATGTGGCCAATGTAAACCTTGGAAAATGTTATGAGCTTCAAAGGGGGCTATTTTAAACAATGTGCCAGGCAAGAAGTAATTTTTGGGACAACCAAATTAAGTGGGTTTCCTAGGAAATTCCTGGGGGGAGGTGAATGCTAATACCCACCACCAGACCCAACCTTTAGAAGCTATACCCTGAGGAGACATACAAGAGAGACTTGATTTATTCATGAGAGTGCTTGTTCTGAGCTGCTATGAACTTGTAACCATAGAAAACTAGGAGTTGCCCACTTTCTGATTACAGAAAAACAAACTCCCTTGCCCCACCCCCTGCCCTGACCACTCACTCCATCTCCCCTCCCTCCATCGCTCGCTCTCCCCCACCCTCGCTCACTCATTTTCACTGGGCTGGGGCAGGGGATTTGGGGGTGAGAGCTCTAACTGGGGGTGTGGGCTCCGGGGTGGGGCCAGGGATGAGGGGTTTGAGGTGCATGGGGGGCTCCAGGCTGGGGGAGGGGGTTGGGTGTAAGGGTGGTTTGAGGGCTCCGGTTGAGGGTTCAGGCTCCGGGGTGGGGCTGGGGATGAGGTGTTTGGGCTGCAGGAGGGGATGCGGACTCCGGGAGGAAGTTTGGATGTGGGAGGGGGCTGGGGTGCAGGCTCCAGGTAGCACTTACCTAAGGCAGCTCCTGGAAGCAGCCGTGATGTACCTCCAGCTTCTAGGAGCAGAGGTGGCCGGGAACTCCGCAAGTGCCACCCCTGCAGCTCCCATCGGCCATCAGTTGGAAGCTGCGGAGCTGGTGCTCGGGGTGGCACCCACGCCGCAAGCAGAGGCAGCGCATGGAGCCCACCTAGCTGCCCCAGTGCCTAGGAGCCTGAAGGACAAGCCAGCTGCTTCCAAGAGCCATGTGGAGTTGGCCACTACGGCTAACCAGACTTTTAGTGGCCCGGTCAGCCGTGCTGACCAGAGCCACCAGGGTCCCTTTTCGACCAGGCATTCTGGTCAAAAACCGGCAACCTGGCAACCCTATAGAAAACCCCCATGGTAAGGTTTGAAGGACTGACTCCTGCCAGAGCCCCTGCTGGAGTTGGGGAGGAAGGGTGATCTCTGGGAAGCTTATCTGCATGCTTGAAGGTTCTTTTATTGTTTTTGGTATGTTTTCTCTGTAACGCTTTCACCTTAAGAAGAATTCTTATAAGCTACCGAACAGCTCTTTATAACTGTGGGTAATCATAACAGAACATAGCCTCTGAGGAGAAAGCAAAGTGCAGGAGCAGGCCTGTTTAGGTAGTCTGGCCTGCTGGTGAATAACACAGACAATACAGGAAAGGAACGGGGCAGCCTGGAAAAACCTTGGTTCTGAAGCAGAGAGATATGTTTCTCCACCCAAGAGAGGTGGGGGAGCCAGAAGCCTAAAAGTGATTGCCTTAAAAAAGTGATTACACAGAGTGGAACTGCAAGTGTAGTTGAGCCGAACTGTGACAATTATCAAAATGATTCTATTAATGTTTCCAGTTTTGACAACTTTTCTAAAACTGCAGTGCTCTTAAAACTTTTCCCCCTACCCCCAGTGTTGATGTATATTTGTAACCTTATTACTAGCTTAATTAAGTTTTTTGTCTGATAACCTTAGAATGTATTATACTTGTGTAGATTACTGATTTTAAAACTATGAATATATTTCTCTCTATAGGTGAAGCATTAATATAGTATGAACTACTACCAGGATCCCGGAGGGATTTATAAGTATTGTAATAGGTGCAGCAGCAATTACAGATGTTATGCCTACATTTAGTTATCCAGAGTCAAGTGTTTCTTGGACATTGTTGCTGTAAAGAGACTGACTTCTAGATGCTTCTCTGTGATACAGACTTCACAAAATTTAATCTTTGCATACAGGATCTACAGCCGCACCAGACTTCCAAAATAACACAGCGTTCAGAACTGAATAATCCAGAATAGGCCTCAGGTTCCCCTGCTCTTTAAAAGTAACCACACAATTTTTCCAAAAAGTAGCTAAAGATCCCATTCCTCACTGATAACTGTAAAATAAACTTAACTTGTAGGATATGACTTTAAAAGATGCTGAACACCCAGAGCCCACAATAAAATAAACCGAACAAGTGGGTATTAATCACTTTTGAAAGGTCAAGCCCCAGTTTCTAGGCCAATTTTTGAGACATGAATATTCCAAAAAAACAAACAGTTCTCAAAAAAAAGATACAGTATCCAAGATTTATTTTCTTCTTCAAAATTCCACCTCTTACACATGCATTGTCTCCCCTCAAAAAAAAAATCTCACCTCTGCCATTCATCTCTAAAAGCAGCATACAGGAGAAGTTTCCATAATTCCATTCAAGTGGTTCAATTTCAGAAAAGTTTGAGAGTAGGATGGAAGGAGAGTAAAAAAAAAAAAAATCAACCTACCCAACATACACCTGTAGAGTCTACTATATTTCCAAAGTATAATCAGTTAGAGCTTAACCCGACAGGACCTGACCACAAGTACCAGGTTTGGGTCAGGTCATGTCTAAAAACAATCTGGCCCTCTTGGGCTCAGGTCATCTCTGATCATCTTCTGTTGCCTGCGTGTTTGGTGCAGCAGCAGGAGCTGCGTGCCTCACTCCTGCCAATACCAACTCAGAAGTCGCAGCGCCTCTCATTTCATAGCGCATAGCGCAGCAAGGCAGCAACGACCATCAGGAGCAGGGCACACAGCTGCCACCACACCAACTCCACCAGCAGAAGGCATCCAGAGATGGATCATGGGCATGGGGAGCGGAAAGTCCCATCAGGCCAAGCCTGAGGACTAAGAGGCAGTGGCAGCACTGACACAGGTTCAGGGAGAAGTGTCAGGTTTCGGTCAGGTCTGAAATTGACTTGACACGCTCGAGTCAGGTTGGCTGTGCTCGAGTCAGGCTTTAAAAATAGGCCCGAGCAGACCTCAATAATCTGTATTAATGTTTGATAATAAGTTATCAGAATTTAAACACCTAGGTAGTAGATTTTGTGACCTAGTAGTAGTGTTCTGCAGTGCCAGGTGGTATATCAGGGTTAGATTTCTTGTCAGTAGGAATGTTAATATTTATTTACATGCTGCTTACCTGTACATTTGAATCTTGACTTCCACTTTTTGAAGCAAATGAGCAATCCTCAGGATCAATTGTGAGGGATACTAGAGCAGATGGCAGAAGCTCGGAAAAAGATCCTTGACTGAAATTTATGGCCTCTGGGTTTCTTTGACCATCCTTCACAGATTCACTCAGATTGATCACAGAATCTCTTATGTTCGAAATAATCTCATTATTTTCTGCCAACAAACGTTCTAAGTGGTCTATTTTCTCTTGTAATATTGAAAGTTGGCCCTGTATTGAAAGAAATTTAAAATTCTATTAGTCCTCAGATAATTTCCTTGCAAATCTAAATATTTGGAATTCAGTTTTCAATTCCGCTAAAGTGGTATTTTCTGACAAAAACATTTTATTGAATATACCATTATTTTGTGTTCACTTAGAGAAACAGAACTAATTATGGAAAAGGGTTCCTAACTATCTTGTATTCCTACATGGAAACTTCAGCACCTGAAAGAAAAACAAAGAAACAAAACATGTTCTATACTTTGCTATAAACTTGAACTCATGCGACAATGTTCAACCAAAAATATAAAGGATATTCAACAATGACAAAATAGCTACATTGTGTTTCAAATACCAAATTAATCATGGTAGATAATTACAAGTTAGTCAGGAATTTCAAATTTAAAACTTTCCTTCATGCCTATCAAAATTTTCCAAAAGCCTGGCCTTTGCATATACTAGCATGTCTTTATCTGAAGAAAAATCTGTTTTCAATACAGTCAGTTGCATTCTGAAATGGGCTAATCCTTCCTCCAGGAAGACGGGGTGAGTGGAAACCAGACAAAACAGAAGGACAACAATACATTTATCTATACCTATCAGCCAATAATCTTAGACTGGCTGGTGGGAGCTGAAGCAAAAGGTGCTGTGATTCCTACCAGGGTGCTAACCCTTGGACCACTCTGCCCCTTCCCTTAATCTCAAATCAGTTCCAGCTAGCAAGTAGACAGTACATTTTTAAGCTCCAATCATTTTTGGAGAAGATGTTTTATACAATCACAAGAGGCTAGATGGCATCATTTGGGTTTTTCACATTTGGATATTTTTGCTCACTAAATTTTTTCCCCCAAGTTTTATCTCCACCCTAGTATTTTGGGTCCACAGGTTCCACCATCAATAAGAAAGGTTGAGGGACAGAGGGACTTTAAACAAATTCTTAAATAAAGCCTTGACCTATCCTAAAAGTATAGAATTCATGAGTCGTTTTTGACAAAAACCTTTCTCCACATCAAAAAAATAGTACAGGTCAAGATTTCTGCCTAAACTTTGTTCATTGCGTTCAGCACATAGCTAATACTGTCACAAAGCAACTGCCCTTTAATTAATCTTTTTATTGATCTGCCTGTTTTAGCAGAGTTTATAACTTAATGCTCAAATTTTTGCTGGTACCTTTCTGTTTCTATTTTATAAAACAGAAATTGTCAAAGGGATTCTTACTTGAATCTATACAAGCATTCATTTTTAAGATGAGTGATGAAGCCTCAATGTCCTACGAACAGCATCAGGGCCTTCAGTGGTAGAAAGGACAGACAATCCTCAAAATCAGTGATAGAACTTCAAATAGAATGTTTGCTCTTGCCATTCATCTGAAACATGCTCCTCCATATCCCTTTGAAGGCCCAAATTGTTTCCTTAACATGAAAAAACAATGCAAAGATCTATACTTCAATTTGAGGAGGCTTAGGCTACGTCTACATTGCACACCTTACAACAGCACGGCTGTGCTGCTGTAGCCACGCCGTTGTAAGGTGCACTGTGTAGCCACTCTTTATTGCTTGGAGAGAGCTCTCCCGGTGACAAAATAAAACCACCTCCAATGAGGGGCAGTAGCTTTGTTGCCGGGAGCGCAGCTATCCACACCAGTGCTTTTCATCATTAAAACTTTTGTCAGTAAGGGGGGTGTTTTTTCATACCCCTGAGCAACAAAAGTTTTAATGGCTAAAGTGCCACTGTAGACAAAGTCTTAAATTTTTTCCAACTATTGCACTAAGCCATAGGCCTCTTGTTTAAATTCTGAGGCATTGAGTCTTTTTTGTAATTCCCTGACTTCTGTTTACTTTGAATGAGTTTGTACCATGAGGACCATCCCTCATCCAAATAAGACAAAATGGCCTTTTTGACTACACTGTATAGGCATTTCCATTACTTTTAAACCTTACAATAGCAGTTCTTTGCAATCATGTGGAAGACTTGTTTCATGATTTTATAAGCTTTTCCAGTTTGCCTCTTCATTTTTTGGACTACGTAGTTTCTTTCGAAATAGAATGTGTTCATTCAGCCTGTTTAAGTTAACCTTCTCTGAATACTAAATTTTAAAATGTAACTTTCTTAGCAGAATACTTTTTTTTTCTACTCACTGCTTCACAAACATATAACATTGCTGTTGCCCTGCCAATATTCCACTTTTTTTTTATCATGTTTACAAAATGTATCATGACGAGACCAAATTTCCATCCTTCCATATATTACAGATTAGTTAACCAAACAGGGATACAGGCCTACCCCACCATAACAATATCCTGGATATCTGTAAAGGTTATGACTCCCAAACAGAAAATCGATACGTATATGACAAGAGTACTGTGCAGAAAAATAAGTGTAGTCCCATGCCCTCTGGTGGTACAAAAGACAAACATCTGAGGACAAAATCTCTGCCGGATTAGAGCCTGCTTTAAAGCAAAATCCAGACTAATTTATACCTCAAGACAGGAAACATGCCCAGGTTCAAAGCATATACAAACCCAGGCAAAAGGTTTGTGCTAAACCCCCCGTAAGAGCACAGGTTAGCTCTGCAGTGAAGTCATACCCTCAGAACCCCGAATTGCAGAACAAGGATCCTGATTTTTTTTTTCCCTATAGTTTCACCTTAAAACGGACATCCATATTTTAAGATAAAGCGGAAGGCAAAAATAAACCTATCAAAAGGTGAAACGCGTAAGAAAGCAACAAGTAGAGAAATTATTTTTAATATATTACTCTTTAGAGTTCTAAATTTAATGTAGATTCTATAGCAAAATGTTTCTTATTTTTGCTGTTGACTAGTGCAACGCTGCAAGATTCTACTTTGCCTCTCACCTAACGCATTTTTGGGGGTAGACAGGGCAGACAAAAACAATATTATTGCTCTATATTAAAGCAGATATAGCAGCCACCACTATAGATAAGTCTGGATGATTGCTTCCATTCTAATCCTGTTTTTAGTTGCTCATAATTTCTAAAATTTTCACTTTTCAAGCTATTTTCCAGGCTCAGTTTCTACCTGATAGATGTTATTTTTAAGTGTCAGCAAATATGGTCCAACCATTTTTTTTTTTTTAAGTACAACTTTTAGGAACTTGAGTACTTTTTAAAAAGCTATCTAGTTGAAATGGCTTGGAGTAGACAGTTGAAGTTTGGCACGAAAATAGCCCTAATTGGGAATTATCAGTGTTCTAGTGATGTTTATTTATTTGACCAAGTTATGACTTTTTAAAAATCATATGTACAAAATGTACTTATGTACATCATTTTTCACTAAGCCCATAAACAGTGTAGCTACTGAAAGCTATGCTGCTCATACTTGGCTAATTTTCCTCTATAATCAAAAAAGTTTACTTGAAGCGTGCATGAGCATGAGACATGAGCTCAGTCCCTGTGGTGAAGGTATTATAGATAGGCATTATAGATAGTTACTTCACTTTAGTGAAATTTGCGATGGACCATGAGTTCCACAACTCCAAAGATTTGCAAAAGAGAGACTCCTTCCTGTACAGCATTTTAGGCATATGTGCAAGCCACTCTTGTGATACAAATTCCATAATCTGAAACTCTTCAAATGAGTAAGTGCTGTTGCCAATTTTGGGGGTGGAAGGGGGGGGCTGTTTTTTGGTGCAATCCAGCAGAGTTTCAAAGCTCTAGCAAATTAAGACCCTTTTTGTGGTCTTCTTCACTCTTAAAGCCTCGAGTATACCACACCAAGATGTGATTATGCTTGCACATTTCAGCACTCAAAAGTCAAGAAATGACAATGTTAAGGTTAACAAATTTATTTGAGCATAAGCTTTCATGAGCCACAGGTCACTTCATTGGTTGCATGTGCTCAAATAAATTTGTTAGGCTCTAAGGTGCCACAAGTACTCTTTTTATTTTGCGAATACAGACTAACACGGCTGCTACTCTGAAACCTGAAATGTTAAGGTTATATGCACGAACCACCTTAACTCAGCTCTCTTGGGAATACATGCTATACACTAAAGTTTGGTATACAAACTGTTTCTCAAATACAGAATCATACAATTTTTCTACATCCTTTCACACAGACATGTACCATTTTGTAGCACTGTATAATACCTTGTATGCCAGAAAGCTCATTGAAAACCTAAACCCTAAACCACACTTAGACAGCATACTACTGTAACAGATTTGTAACAGATTCCAGACTGCTGTGAGGGAAGCCAAAAGCTGAATCCCACATGCCCTTAGCTTATTGGAGGCTGGGAAGAGTTTAGGCACTGTCCCTGGCTTTGGACCTCTAGGTAAGCACTCAGGTGTAGACTTTGTGTCTGACATCTCTTGGCTGTGGGTACCCTATGGTACAATATCTAGGTCCTGAAACTAGTACTGTTTCCCCAAACCCTCCCTAAAAGCTCTTAAACGTTCCCCAGAATCCCACTGAAGGCCTAAGCTTTCTGGGTTACAGTTTACTTCTTCAGGGCTACACAGTAGTCAAAAGAAAAACAGATTTTGCACAGAATTCTAGAACACCATTACTAATTACTTAGCATAAGAAATATACAGATCTAGACAAAATAATAAACAGACCTATATGCATTTTCCCTGCTTCCGTTTCCTAACCACTCCAAATTGTAATTTGGGCATAGGCCAGAGTCCTCTAAGGATCATTCCTATGGCCCCTGCTCTCCTTCATGTGACTTCTCATCCAGAATATGGAATCTCGGGTCTCTTCTCTCTACCACGGCTACTAAGAGATGCTCTCTCTTACAACCTTCAACTTCCCTTGTCAGGTGGCTCCTGATCGGCCTCAACAGGTGACTACCCTTAGCAGGTGATCTATATTTCCTGGCACCCTCTCCCCTGGTAAATCAATTCTAAAGGGTAGGAGCCAGCCTTTTGTCTCAAGGTGTTTCCACCATAATAGAGATCCAACAACCAATCCATTGTCCCTGGTCTGGTAAGGATATTGTATGTGGTCTGCAAAATGGCAGATTCCACAGAGAGGCATTCCATGACAACAATTTCATAACTACCACCAAAATTCATAAGTGGTACACAGACTCCTGGGATCATCACAATCATGACAGTGAACATGTACTAATTAATATAGGCCATTTAACTTCAAAACTAAGTTAACAGTGAACTTAGGTACAATTCAGTGCTGAGACAAGCAACGTAAGCTGTGCTGATGGTTGAAGAATATGGTACATGGGTGCTGACAAAATTACTAAAATACATACCTAAAAAAGAATAAAAAGTCTAAGTCAAGAGAGATTAATTTCATTATGGGCCAGTAATTAAAAAAAATACTGAAAAATGTTACATGTGCATCTAAGGTTACAGAAATGTATACCATACCATATTTGAAAGTGTACAGGAACATATTATTAAGTGCATATGCAGGATGGATCAGAATTCAGATTACCTGTGAAATTTCAGCTCTTGCATTTTCTCACAGGAGTACTTAACTGGTTCTGTGGATGAAGGGAAAGCAGTGGACTTGGTGTTCCTTGACTTCAGCAAAGCTTTTGACACTGTCTCCCACAGTATTCTTGTCGGTAAGTTAAAGAAGTATGGGCTGGATGAATGCACTATAAGGTGGGTAGAAAATTGGCTAGAATGTCGGGCTCAACGGGTAGTGATCAATGGCTCCATGTCTAGTTGGCAGCCGGTATCAAGCGGAGTGCCCCAAGGGTCGGTCCTGGGGCCGGTTTTGTTCAATATCTTCATTAATGATCTGGAGGATGGTGTGGATTGCACCCTCAGCAAGTCTGCAGACAACACTAAACTGGGAGGAGTGGTAGATACGCTGGAGGGTACGGATAGGATACAGAGGGCCCTAGACAAATTGGAGGATTGAGCCAAAAGAAATCTGATGAGGTTCAACAAGGACAAGTGCAGAGTCCTGCACTTAGGCGGAAGAATCCAATGAACCGCTACAGACTAGGGACCGAATGGCTAGGCAGCAGTTCTGCAGAAAAGGACCTAGGGGTTATAGTGGACGAGAAACTGGATATGAGTCAACAGTGTGCCCTTGTAGCCAAGAAGGCCAATGGCATTTTGGGATGTATAAGTAGGGGCATTGCCAGCAGATCGAGGGACGTGATCGTTCCCCTCTATTCGACATTGGTGAGGCCTCATCTGGAGTACTGTGTCCAGTTTTGGGCCCCACACTACAAGAAGGATGTGCAAAAATTGGAAAGAGTCCAGCAGAGGGCAACAAAAATGATTAGGGGACTGGAACACATGAGTTACGAGGAGAGGCTGAGGGAACTGGGATTGTTTAGTCTACGGAAGAGAAGAATGAGGGGGGATTTGATAGCTGCTTTCAACTACCTGAAAGGTGGTTCCAAAGAGGATGGATCTAGACTGTTCTCAGTGGTAGCGGATGACAGGACAAGGAGTAATGGTCTCAAGTTGCAGTGGGGGAGATTTAGGGTGGACATTAGGAAAAACTTTTTCACTAGGAGGGTGGTGAAACACTGGAATGCGTTACCTAGGGAGGTGGTGGAATCTCCTTCCTTGGAAGTTTTTAAGGTCAGGCTTAACAAAGCCCTGGCTGGGATGATTTAATTGGGGATCGGTCCTGCTTTGAGCAGGGGGTTGGACTAGATGACCTCCTGAGGTCCCTTCCAACCCTGATATTCTATGATTCTATGAACGGTGCGGCTTTAATATTTTCTTAACAAAGCTTTTTATATAAAATAATCATGCTAAGAGCAGATTTTGGGTCAGGACTGATAAACTTTCATGATGACTTTTCAGTAGCCAGTCAGGCACAAGAATATACATTTTAAAGGGATTATATATATAGTATTGCAATAAGTATCTCTTATTTTGTCTTTCCTCTTGCCATAGGTCTGAGGTTTTTGTAGCTGAATATATACTCAGAAAACCATGCCTTTTACCAACTCAGTCACTTTAGGGCACTTCCAATAGTGGAAGTCAATGCAGAGTTCATAGGTATATCCAAGGATTGTATAGTTCATGTGGTGTGGCTTACTGGTTCCATACTGACTAAGATAAAAGATCCACTGAATGATTTGTTTTCTTCAGATTTTCTGCCACTATACAATGGTGACCAGAGTGTGTTGGCCTAAATTTGACTAAGACAGCATGATGAACAATTCTCACATAACTATGCCTGTGAGAGGAACCTTGCCCTATTATTTAGCAGGGAGAGAGAGAGAAACAGACAGACACACTCCTTGGATATACACACTACTGCAGCACTCCAGCCCTTGCCTACAGTTTAACAGACTAACCTTAAATCAAGATAGAAACCTGTACAAGAGAGCTTAAAATTTAGTCTCTGTAGAGTGACTCCCTAGCTGCATTATCTGGAAAGACACTATAGCAGCCATAAAGCAACTTGGAGAGAGGAGAAACCTAGAGAAGCTGACCATGGAACCCTGCAAGGTGGGAGTGTCCCAGACCCTGGGCTGCAGCCCGAGTCAACACTGCAATTAAACAGCCCCGCAGCCTGAGGCAGGCCAAGCCCCATGAGCTGGAGTCAGCTAGCCTGGGCCAGATTAAGGCTTTTAATTATCCCTGACTACAAGCTGCCTGGAAATGACAACTAACTGCAGATTAAAGCACTAAAAAGGGAAGAGTTCTGAATCCTAGGACCAGAAAGGCTAAACTTTAGACAGGCCTGGGGAAGAAGAGGCCAAAAAAATAGTAATATGGTGAAAAAATAATATGCTTACCTTAAAGCCTACTGAACAAAACCTAAACTAGTCCACTTGGAGTCAGTATTCTGGGATTGGTGTGTTATGCTTGTGCCACTTTATTTTCTTTGGTGATCTAACTGCTTTGGCACGCAATTCAAACACTTGGGGCCCAAATTTTGGTTTTCAACTGCCTTTCCATAGTGCTCCTGGAGCACGAGAGGGGTTACAAACCACACAGAAGTACCACCCAGAGAAAGGCCCCAGCACAAAGGGGGCTCACAAGCCAGTGAAAAGCTTCCAGGACAGCTTTACTCTAGCCCTCTCCCCTGCTCCCAGCATAGGGAACATGCTAGAGAGGAGGAGCACCTTTGCACTCTGGCTATTCTCAGCAGGTGGACAGCTCATGGAAGCAAAGTATCTACTAGGAGCCAGGCCAAGAATACCAGGACATGCAAAGATGCAGCCACCTTTGTCATCCTATATTCCTGCAACTAGCTCAGTTTGGCAGAAACAGAACTGAGGCTATAATCTTTAAAACCTCCATTTAATCCACCACACACATCCAATACTCACGAGCCTGTTACTTACTTCATGTTAGTCATTGTAACAGGGCAGCAATTTAAGCATCAGATTGTCATTAGGACCATCTTGTTCACAAGACAATTTTATCTAATTATTGTCAGTAATAAATATTTATTTTATGGAAGTGCCAAATGACCTCAAATTGGGACTGGGGCTCCATTGTGCTGGGTGCCGTACAAACACAGAAAAGAGAATGTCTGCCCTGAAGATTTACAACTTAAGTAAACAAAGGCCATTCCAACACTTAGAAAAAAGGGATATTTTAACTTATACTAACGAACATATTAATCACTTTTCCCTAATGAAGACAAAGTCCTTGTCTTCACTAGGAAGAAAGTGCATTTTTAGCATGTGTTAGCTAACTTGTTAGCTAACATTAAAATTTTAGTGTAGACAAGGCAAGTTGAAGTTTTAACAGGTAAACATGCTGAGGTAAACATGGGGAAGGCAGGATATGGATACTGAGGGAGTTTCGGGTTTACATGTCAGCCAACCTATTTAGACGTAAAGATGATTTAATATAGGTGAAGAGGTCATATAGAGTTCAAGAAAATACAATGAAAATCTGCTTTATGGTAATTCTAGTTTCTAGAACACAGAAACAAAATCTGTTCAAGAGATTACCTACAAAGATCTCAGTTTCTCTACCTAGACAACAGCCTCAGCCATACAGGGTTGGAGAAGGAAGTGTCACAATTCACAACCCTGAGGGCATGAAACTTGAAGCATCCATACTATTTCTGGCCACTGTGCAGGGCTGGACAAGTTAATTCACTACTGGTGAGTAGAAAGCAAATAGAGAGAACTAAGCCATCAATTTCTGCAGCAGCTTTTGGTTTTTATAAAAATTAACTATCTAACATCTGTGAAGATAAACTTCCAAATGTTAATAAAATACTGTGTGTTATGTCCCTGAGCCCAACCCTAAACAGTATACTGCTATTTCTTGCTTTTCGAAACTGCAGCAGCAGCATGAAATTGACAAGACACTGGTCAGTTTAACAGATGCTATTCTGAACCCTGACAGCAACAGTGAACTGACAAAATCAAGTCAGTTGAGGTGCCACTAGGACTGTTGTCCTTAAATCTTAATGGTGGCTTTTGCCTCACATCCTCAACTTTCATATCAACCTCAAGCTAACATATCACTGGGATTAACGGGTGCCTGATAAGTGTCATAGCTTTCCCAAATTGTAATAAAGTGCAAAACCACTAGTCTTTTCAGTTTTCACTGCTACTACTCAGAACCCTGTGGGCAGCAAAAAAAAAAATGTTTGACAAAAATAACATCAGTTTCATCTGTAACTGCTTGGGGAAATAAAATATAAGCAGCAGAAACAAGAACTGAAGCTTTCCACTCAGAAGGACCCAAACTATAGGATGGGTGGGGATACTATAGTAAGAGAGAACCACCCTAGATGCTATTAGCAAGAGTAGCAAAAACACTGTCTCCTCCCCCCCTCACAGCAAACAAGATATTGGGGGCAGGCGGGCCTAGTAAGGAGAAGAGAAGTACTCTCTCTTTTAGGAACCAGAATAGGTTGGTGGGGGAGGCAACTGTAAATTTAAATATCTGTTATCCAAATGCTAAAATAAGTAAGAGACAGCACACTGGCAGGAATCCCAACACCAAGGTACTGATTGTGGACAATGAGAATCCCCGCCAAATCTTTCATATTCACTTACACGTCGTAATTTTTTTCAGGCCCTGAAATTACTGTATGACAACTTAAAAGAAAATGAACAAACATGTTCCTTTTCTGGCATTTTTTCTGGACTTTAGCCGTTTACTTCACAGTATCTGCATCCTTCTCTCCTCTCTCCCTTCCTTCCAGAAAAGTTTGTGGTCAGACTCTAATCAATAACTTAAATTTAGAGCAGGGATTGGCAACCTTTAGCATGCAGCCCGTCACGGAAATCTACCGACGGGCCAAGATGGTTTGTTTACCTGCAGCATCGGCAGGTTCGGCCGATCACAGCTCCCACGTGTACAGTTCACCATTCCAGGCCATTGAGGGCTGCGGGAAGCGGCGCAGGCTAAGGGATGTGCTGGCAGATTTCCCTGACAGGCCACATGTCAAAGGTTGCCGATCCCTGATTTAGAGAGACTATAGCAGGTCTGTACCCTTCTTTCACACCCAAGTGGTGTCAATGTTTTGCTTTTTACCCCTGTTCTTTTTAGTTTGTTACTACTATTATTTTAGCAGTAACTGAACAGTTAAGACATTCTACTCAAGAAATAAGGCATTTTATTTTTTTTAAATAAAACATTTGAAGATTTATCTGTTTACTTCAAGTTTCTTGGGGTCTTAAAGGAAATTTTTGGTTTGTTTCTGAAAATAGGGGAAAATATAAAAATGCTGTGCCTTTTGCTTGACCTTTTGTACTTTATCTTGACAGATTACTGAAAAGGCAATAGGGATTTTATCTTTCCGCAGACATATGATGTCAGTATTCTGCTGTTTTACAAAAGAGTGAGGGGAGGTGGTTATTTTGTTTTAAGTGGCAGCTTGCAAAGCACACCACCTTATTTGAAAAGCACTGTTCCTTTTAGTTACATCAAAAAGAAATATTAATATGTATTTCAGGACTCTATACTGGTTGTAACATTTAAAATTTTCCACTTTAAAGCAACAGAAATACACAAATTCTCAATCACTCATTTACCAGTTTGGATTCTTTTTGTTGGTTTAGGTTTTTTGTTTTTTTTAACTGAACTGCAAGCCACATTTTTCCTTTCTAGATAAATATTTCCTAGATCAACAGTAACACAATGTAAATAGCGTTTAAATTTCTCTCCCACACAAACAGCAAGAAAAAGTGAAGGGCTACAAATGCCTTTCTGTACTTTATAATCCTCATGTAACATGCAATGCTGTTATGAATAATAGCCAGTAAACAGCCCAAAGTAACTCTTAGGGGGCCAAAAAAAAAAAAAAGACCAATACAAATCAATTTTTCTTTAGAATAGACCTACCTGTTGATCCAGATAGCTGAACTCAAGGATAAAATTAATAAACAAATAATAATAATGTCTTTAACAATTATTTGAACTTCTGGATTCTGACAACTAGCACTTAAGAATAAACCTTACATCTTTGGTTCTATTTACTAACTTCACAGAACATGAGTTAAGCTGTTAGGTCATAGAAAAGTCTTGTTTGCACAGTTAAGATGAACAGCACATAATTGAGCACCACACAGCTAACCTGGGAAGTATGACAGCTGTTTTATATTACCTCAGTTACATATCTGCTGCAAATAAAATCAGCATTTAGAAGACACTATGGCATTAGGTCCTCCTCTCAAACAGGTGGTTTGCACCTAAACTAACCCCTATAACAACAAAACTTAACAGGTTCATTTTCCTACAGAATGCCAAAACGGTTAACAGCAGACAGGACGACATCTCCACTGACAAACTGTTTTAATTTCATTGATACAGAAAGCTTCTTGGGAATGAAGACTGGGTTTTTTATGTTCCCTTAACTCCTTATTTACCAGCTGCCCACGCCGACATAAATCGACAAAGTCAACCACACGTCAGATGTGTGCATGCACTCAGCAGGGGCAGCAGCAGAGACACTGTTGGTCCTGCGCCAATGCCACAACTGCAGTTTCAAATGCACGTTTGTAAACCTAGAGTAGGTAGTTCTCATTGCACCGATCTCTTCCCTATTCCGCGCATTAACGACACAAATACGGGAACTCAGCCCAGCCCCGCACCCCCGCTGCCCCTACCCTGACCGTCCGCCAGTCCCAGCACCCAGCCGGCGCTAAGGTTTCACGAGGCGGGGCTGATACCCCAAAGGCAGGACACCTCCTCCACAGCGCTCAGGAAGCTGCTAGACCTAACCTGCCCCCGGGCACCTGGAGGGGAGGCGGCTGTCGCACCTCCAGCCAGCAGCACTGGGGGAAAAGGAAAGTCGAGTAACTCTCCCACCCACCCTTTAAAACCGCTGCCCGGAACTCGCCCCCTTCCGCCGGCAGCAGCGCCCTCCCGGTGCCCTCTGCCCCGCTCACCTTGGGGAAGGTGCCCTCCCGGCGGGGGCTTTTTGGATGGTCGAAGTGGCCCCTGTCCAGCATCAGGTAGAGGGAGAAGATCACGACGCAGAAGATCGCGCTGCCGAACACCGTGAACTGCCTGCTCAGCTTCATGTCCGCAGGCAGCGGGGCCCCGCCGCCCAGCAGCTCCCCGCCCGCAGCGCGCTCCCCCGGCCGGGGCTCGGACAGCGCTCGTTCAACTTCTGGGGGCGCTCGCTGGCTCCACCGGGCCCGCTGCCTGCCGCGACTCACAGGGAAAAGTTTCCTCCGGCCGGGAAGCTGCTGCGGGTGTCCTCACGCGACGGCCCCAAATCCCCGAAGTTCCCCCGCTCCGGCTGCGCTCAGGCCCCTGCGCCACCTGCCCGAGAGACGCCGAGAGTTTCCGGGAGCGGAGCAGGCTTCCCCCCACCTCCGCGACTAGTTATCTCCGAGCAGAGGAGTGAGGGGCGGCGCTGCGGGACCAACCCCAGCTGCGCTGCTCCGCTCCCCCGGGCTGCCTCTGAGCGGCGCCGAAGTCCGCCGCCGCCGCCTCCTGGCAAGAACGCCGCTGCCCCGCACCACAGACCTGGCAACAGGGACGGCGTCGCACGCACACTGAGCTCTGAGAGCGCGGAGCCCCCGACCGGCCAGCACCGGCCCCTGCTGCTGCCGCCGGAGAGCAACGCGCTCCGCCCCCCGCACGCACCGAGACCGGGCGGGGCCTGCGCGTGACACACCGCCGCAGCGGGGCCGCCCCCAGTGCTCAGAGGCAGGGGATGGGCCCTGAACCCAGGGGTGGGAGGAGGAGCGACTGCTCCTCTGATCGTTGGGGGCGCGGCCGTTGCTGGTGCTGCCGCCCCCTCCGCTGCGCGGAACGTACTTGAGAGCATGGCGGTTGCTGTAGGCCGCGCGGGAGCACGAGCAGCTGGTGCTGCCGCCGCCTCTCACCGCCACCCCCACCCCCACCCCCACCCCCACCCAGCAGCACGGAGCAGCCGGCACAAGACTGTTCCCGCTCGTGCTTCCCCGTTGGCCCTACGGAGTGACAGGAAGCAGAGCAGCGGCTCGCGCTGCCTTGACCCCAGCTGCGGCGCTCTCAAAAGCTGGGGCCTGGGCGGGGCCTGAGCCGCTGTTTCTTGGTAATTTACAGCGGTGAAAGTAAGAAAATGTCGGGCTCTGCCTGCGCTCAGTTGCTGGGACCCCCCTGGCCTGTTCCAGCGCAACAGGCCCCGACCAGGATTTCCCCTGCAGGGACCCCTGTACTGATGATGGCAGCCAGCCTGGCTCCCTGCGTGCTCAGGGCCCTACTGAGGCAGGCGGTGGGGAGCTTGGGAAGGGAGAAGAGAGGGAACGCAGGAGCTGTCATTTTTCCGGACCTTGTATCCCCATCTGTTCCCCCGCCTTGAGCCCCTGTTCACCTGGATACATTGGCTGGTCCTGCTGCAGTTTCAGTTTAGATAAATCTTTTCACAGTCTGGATAAGCCACTAAAACAAGCTCTTCCACCTCACTGAAGTGGGACCACAGTGCTGTTAGAGACGGTGAAGCTAGGGCTGCCCACTATTAGGTCGCCACCCTCTCCCATTTCTCCTTATAAGACTTTGGTTTCAGTGGCTTATGACTTTGCCCAACTTAAACTGTTCAGCCTAAATTTCTCCATGCTAGTAGGCTGCCTCATGCTGATATTTTTTGGGGAAGGTTCAGCTATTGGAGTTGAGTCATTTCTGAGAATGTTAGGAGCGGGAAAACACACTGAATTGTCCAGGTAGAATTTTTTTTTTAAACTAACAGTTTTAGTGAGAAACTCTAATGCCTCCATGCTTTGGAGTAGGAATGTGAAATTTGGCAGAAGGGTCGCTCCGTCATCAAGCCTATGCCTTTTGTTGTTGTTATGAAAATTCTCTCTCATTATAAGCTTCCGAAAAACCTCATCTTCACTCATGTTCTGGAGAGCATGGTTAGAGTTTGGTAGCTAAGTTCTCCAAAGATTCTGTCTACCCTGAGCATGCTCCAGTACCTCACCGTTCCTTCCTGCCAACTGGAGCACACATAAGAACGGCCATACTGGGTCAGACCAAAGGTCCATCAAGCCCAGTATCCTGTTCTCTGATAGTGGCCAATGGCAGGTACCCCAAAGGGAATGAACAGACAGGTTATCATCAAGTGATCCATGCCCTGTCACCCAATGCCAGTTTCTGGCAAACAAAGGCTAGGGACACCATTCCTGCCCTTCCTGGCTAATAGCCATTGATGGACCTATCTTCCATGAATCTATCTAGCTCCCTTTAGAGCCCTGTTATAGTGTTGGCCTTCACAACACTCTCTGGCAAGGAGTTCCAGAGGTTGACAGTGCGTTGCGTGAAAAAATACTTTCTTGTGTTTGTTTTAAACCTACTACCTATTAATTTCATTTGGTGGCCCCTTGTTCTTGTATTATGAGAAGGAGTAAATAACACTTCCTTCCTTACTTTCTCTATACCACTCATGATTTTATAGACCTCTATATCCTCCCTTAGTTGCCCTTTTCCAAGCTGAAAAGTCCCAGTCTTATTAATCTCTCCTCATACAGAAGCCGTTCTATACCCCTAATCATTTTTGTTGACCTTTTCTGAACCTTTTCCAATTCCAATATATCTTTTTTGAGATGGGGCGACCACATCTGCACACAGTATTCAAGGTGTGGGCGTACCATGGATTTATATAGAGGCAAGATTATATTTTCTGTCTTCTTATCTGTCCCTTTCTTGATATCCCTTTCTTATTATCTATCCCTTTCCCAACATTCTGTTTGCTTTTTTCACTGCCGCTGCACATTGAGTGGATGATTTCAAAGAACTATCCACAATGACTCCAAGATCTCTTTCTTGGGTGGTAACAGCTAATTTAGACCCCATCATTGTATATGTATAGTTAGGATTATGTTTTCCAATGTCCATTACTTTGCATTGATCAACATTAAATTTCATCTGCCATTTTGTTGCCTAGTCACATACACCATCCTCATAGAGCAGGGGTCTCAAACACATGGGCCACATGAGGCCCACAGGGTTATTTTCTGTGGCCCGCCAGCTCCCCGCAGCCCCCCAGCATTTACCTAGAGCGGCTCCGGCCTGGCCCTGCCCTGCGCTGTTCTGGGAAGCAGCCGGGACCTGGGGGAGAGGGGCACAGGGGTCTGTGTGTTGCCCTGGCCGCACCTCCAGGTACTTCCCCCCGAAGCTCCCATTGGCCGCGGTTTCCCGTTCCCACAGACCCCTGTCCCCCCTCCACCCCCCAAGGTTCCAGCCGCTTCCCGGAGCGGCACGGGGGCAGGGCAGGCAGGCGGGGAAGGGGTTGGAATGGGGGCAGGGAAGAGGTGGGGCAGGGCAGGGCCTCATGGAAGGGGTGGAGTGGGGGCGGGGCCGAAGCAGCGGGGGCGGGGGTCAGTGATGTGGCTTTCGGGACAATGTACTAGTCCTCATGTGGCCCTCGTGGTCATTTGAGTTTGAGACCCCTGTCATAGAGCATCTGAGCATGCTTCATCCCAGGGCTCAAGGGGCTGTGCAGCCCTTTTCTTAAAATTGTTGCTTCCTAGCTGCTGCAGGCTGCTGTTGTGCTAGAGAGACTGTCGCTCCTGAGCACTCTGTTTTGCTAACTGCCTGTGGGCAGAATGGAGGAGAAGGAAAAGGCTGTCTGACTTGAATGCAGAGGAATGAGGAACAGTGGATGGGATAGAGCAAAGAAATGCTGAGCAAATGCACACAAATAGGAGCTGGAGGGGAGGAGATTAGGAAGTGGGAGCAGAAGACTGGGGTGAGGAATAGGAAGAAGTGGGGAAGTAGGAACAGAGAGAGAGGCAGAAGGATAAGAGCAGTGGGAATGGGGAAGGAGCAACGGGAGGAGACAACAATGGTTTGTGACCACGATAACACACACACACCTACAGAACCTGGAATTGAACTCAGGCACCTTGAGTGTTTTCCAAATAGCTATGAAACTCTGGCAAAGCATATCTCCATCCCCTTCTAGTTGCAGAGTCACATAGACAATAACAAGCCTACTACTGCTGTCGCTCACTCTGTTAGCTCAGGCGATAAAGGCAGTTGCTGTGGATTGAAAGATTCCAGCCCTGCTGGAGGTGCATGTGGAAGAGGCCATTGTAGTTCCACATGCTGAAATTTTTGTTCTTTCAATTTTTTTTAAAAAAGCTTAGGAAATTACATATAACTATTGGCTGGTCTACACTACACAATGTAAGGCAGATTACCTCAACCTAATTGCCAGTGTCTACACAACAGCCTTGCTCTCGCTGATGTAAGTGCCCTACTACACCAACTTAATAATGCCACCTCCATGAGGGGTGTAGGGCTTATGTCAGTATAGTTAGGGTGATGCAGTGTCTGAGTAGGTGGTGTGTTACTTACATCTGCTGTTGGCTGTCTTGTCAGTTTCATGGCAGGAGCCATGAAATTGACAAGAAAGCCAGGAGCTAGAGCCCAGCTGCCCCTGGCTCCTCTGGAGAGCTGAGTGGCTGGACACCACTCCAGTCTGGGAGCCAGGGCAAGAAGCTTGGGCAGCTTCCCATCCACTTCCTGGAAGGAGCTGGGGTGAAAAGCCCTGCAGCTGGACCCTGTAGGGAGACAGACTGAGAAGCCTGGACTACTTCTCCCCCTGCCAGGAGCCAGGGCGAGAAGTCTAGGTGGCTCTCCCCCGCCGCCCCGTCCCCTCCACACAAACTCTCTCTCTCAGCTGGAAGAAGGGGCAAGAAACTGTGAAATTGACTAGGCTGGACAGATTTCAGCAGAGAGTGGGCGGGGGAGGGGGTCCAAGAAGCTCTGGGCAGCTTTCTCCCCCATGGGCAATGTGGATGTGAGGATCCCTAGGTGGCTTCCCTTTCCCCTGCTCCCAGCAGGGAACGGGGAGGCAAGAAGACCTGGGTGGCTACCCCTGCTCCCAGCGGGGAATGAGGAGCAGCAGCCCACCAGGAGCCCAGGAGGCTGTGGAGCAGCCAGGCTCCCAGCAGGGAACTGCCAGAGGAGCTGAGAGCCCAGTCTTAAGTCAGTGGAAGTGCTCCTGGTGAGGACATGCACCACCGACCAAAGGAGAGTAGTGTGAACATGCACTACTGCAGTAATTACTATTACTACAGTAGGTTGACTTAGCTTTCTAGTGTAGACATACCCTCAGTTAAAAGACAATTAAAGTTGCAGAATCAAGCATTCAAGAGTTGGGAAAGGCCATAATGAAGGTTGCCCGTGTGACCTTAATTAACCCTCTCGTGCATGTGCATTATTATACAGTCTTTAATTACACAGTTACATTCTACTTTTTCCCCATGCCATCCGTGCCTCATTCAGTGTACAGGACAGACTGTGCCCTGGGAATAAGTCGGGAATGTGTAATGAATGAGGCTGATGTCTGTTAGATTTCTGCCTCATGTTGAGGAAGTTGGAAGGGTATGTTGTGAATGAGGCCAGAAAGTACAGGAATTAAACAAGATGGTCTTATAATTAAGGTAGTGAAATGCCACCTTGAAGATTTAGATTCTGTCCCTATTTCTATCACTGAGGCCCACTATTGCACTGGAACCGCAATTTTCAGATGACCACTGTGTATTTGTTTTCTGCACGTCCAACTTGAGAACCTGCCGTCTGATTTGCAGAAGACCTGAGCACTTGTATTTGCAAATTAAGTCATTGGGAACCTAGTTTTAAACATAAAATAGAACATCAGCGTTATGAACTCCTTAGAAACAGAGGATGTTCGTAACACTGATATGTTCGTAACTCTGAACAAAATGTTGTGGCTGTTCTTTCAAAAGTTTAAATTGCACATTGACTTAATATAGCTTGGAAACTTGCAGAAGGAAAATGATGATTTTAACCATCTTAATTTAAATGAAAGAAGCAGAGACAGTATCCTTACCTTGTCAATTTTTTTTTAAATTTCCCTTTATTTTTAATAGCTTATGTTTAACATAGTACTATACTGTATTTGCGCTTTTTTTTGTTTCTGCTGTTGCCTGATTATGTACTTCCAGTAAGTTCATAACTCTGGTGTTCGTAACTCTGAGGTTCTACTGTATACATACTCTGAGGGCTTGTACACACTAGTGCTTACTTCGGTATAATTTAGGTCATTCAACGGTGTGAAAAAGCCACCTCCCTGAGTGACATAAATTACACTGATCTATGTGTGGACAACGCTATGTTGGCGGGAGAAGCTCTCCCATCAACATAGCTACTGCCACTCGGGGAGGTGGAGTAATCATACTGATGGGAGAGCTCTCGCCTGTCGGCACAGAGCGTCTGCATTAGCAGCGTTACAGCAGCAGAGTTACATCGATACAGATGTGCCGCTGTAGTGCTTCTAGTGTAGATTAGCCCTGAGAAAATCAGGTCCAAGTCTTCCCAAATTGGGCAGCCAGAAGTAATTGACATTCTTTACTTTAATCAGTGTCTTAGTTCCACTGTGTGCAGATAAGGTCATTAAAGTTTGTAAAAAGAAAAGGAGTACTTGTGGCACCTTAGAGACTAACCAATTTATTTGAGCACTGTAGCTCACAAAAGCTTATGCTCAAATAAATTGGTTAGTCTCTAAGGTGCCACAAGTACTCCTTTTCTTTTTGCAAATACAGACTAACACGGCTGTTACTCTGAAACCTAAAGTTTGTAAGTAAGTAAGAAAAGATGGGATCATAGAAAAACACATGAGAAAACTGACAATTCAGTGTGGATTTTGGATAGTGTGCAGTAAATAATGCATGTGATACTAAATGACATATTAACTAGTCACCCATTCAGTGAGCACCATCTGTCCGGCTCATTGAAGGAGGTAAGGGTCCTGTGAAAAAAAGACATCTGTGATCATGTAATTAAAGAATGTATCATAATGCATATACACAAGGGAGATGAACTAAGATTGCACAGATTGGAGAGACCTGTGAAATGCAGGATTATATATGCATGCTCAAATCTGTATTATTCTAGGGATTTATTAACAAACAGTGAAAAGCAGTTTATCCATAGTTTTCTTACTGACCAGTGTGATATCTAAAGTTATAGTTTCTAGAGACTAGTGGGAAATGTATCTGTAGCTATTAAGAAACTGTTCAAGGGCTTATCTGCACTGCAGTATACGCTCCTGAGGGCTACTCTGTGTCAAAAAATTAAAAATTCTGCTCACAATATTTTACAATTCTGCATAATTCTGCAAATTTTATTTGTGAAATAAATGTGGAGGCTCCAGCATGGCACTGGGGAGCACAGGCCACTGGCTACACAAGAGGTGGGGGATCACTGTGCAGCTCTCCTGGCTCCTCCTGAAACACAGACTCAGCGGTGAGGCTGCACCCAACCCTGACACAGCAGAAGGACCGGGCCTGCCCAAGAAACACTCTAGGGCCTTGCCCCTTCATGCCAGGTGCACCAGGTGCAGGCCGGCAGGCTCCGCAAGGCAGGATCCAAGTGTGGAGGGGCTTAGTCCGGAGGGATCCAGGTGCGGGTTGAGAAGGTTCTCTGTGGGGTAATCTGGGTGCAGGCGGCTCAGTGGGGGATCTGGGTGCGGGGGCTTGCTGGGGTGTTCTGGGTGCAACAGTAATGGAACTCTGCAGGGGGGTCCAGGTGAAGGTAGTTGGGGCTCAGCAGGGGGGTCTGGGTGTGAGGGGGATAGAGTTCATCGGGAGGGTCTAAGTGTGGGGGGGATAGAACTCGTCAGGGGCGATCTAGGTGTGGGGCTAAGTTAGGGATCCAGATGCTGGGGGAGTAGGGCTCAGTGGGGTGGGGATGCTGGTGCAGCTGGTTGGGGCTCGGTGGGGTGGAGATCTGGGTGTGCTCATGGGGGTAGTCCAGGTACAGGGTGAGTGGGGCTCATTGGGGGGATGATGCTTGGCGGGAGGATCTGGGTATGAGAGTCTCAGGGGGTGAGGCTTGGAGGAAGGATCTGGATATGAGGGCGTCTTGGATGCACGGGGTTGGGCAGATGGGGGAGCAGCTTCCTGTACAGGGAGCCCTCCCCCTGCAGCTGAGGAGCGATGGGTGCAGGAAGAGGGGTGCGGGGAGGATTTTCAGAGCTTCCTGCAGCTGGGGAGAAATCTAGAGGTGGGTCTGATCTGGCCTTGGATGCCATGCAGGGGAAGAGGAAGTCCCATCCTCCCCAATCCTGCCGGGACTAGCAGCTGAGCTTGCACAGAATAGGAGCCATGAGCCAGGTCTTCCCCAGTCCCACCCACTGCCCCTTGGTGATTTACCTCTCTGCCAGCTGCCCTGGGCACCTGAAACATACTGCTGGAGAGGGTTGCATGACCGCTCTTGTGGATTCCCTTTGCTTCCCTGTCAAAAAGTCATTTTTCTGCGGGGAAGCAAGGAAATCTGCAGGGGACATAAATTTCTGCGCATGTGCAGTGGTGCAGAATTCACCCAGGAGTAACTATCGTGTGGACTATGGGGGTGTGAACTGCAAAGTGCACCAAAGTGTTTTACTCTAACTGCCCCCATATGGAAGCTGCTGGTGCAAACTAAAAGGTAGCTAGTTCATGTTAAAGCAAACTGGGCACCTTTTTGTTCATGCCAGCAGCATCCACACTGGGCAGTTAGAGCAAAACACTTTGGTGGCTCTGCAGTTCACACACTTGCTGTCCGCACTGTAGTGCAGTGTATCCATAGCCTAAATAATCTACATACCTGAGGGAAGTTATCATCCAAGCGAGGTAGGATGGAGGAGAAAAAATACACAAAAAAATACCTGAATGGGTTATACAAGAGAATATAGCATTGTAAGTATTGTGGATAGTAGCATGGTATAAACAAAAGTTATTAAGAAGCACCTACCACCAAATTTCAAAAATCTGTTTCCACTGTGCTAATAAACAGTCCCATTAAAGGGTAGCAGTAAAGCAACAGTTTCCATGTGGTAAGATCATAAGCCTTCTTTTACAGCATCTGAGTGGTTATATGAACAGATTGCCTCAGTCTTTAGCCAGGATGCTGTGGTATAAGCATAGGCCATTACTGCCAAGCTACATAAATAATGACCCATGGCTGCTTATTTGAAAACTATAACTGCCTTCAAAGATCTTACATTAACCTGGCAACAGTTCTCATTCATCTTCACTCCTCTTCCTGTTTCTTGTATTAAACATTTATAATTAACACTTACCCTGCCTTCTTAAGACCAATTTTACAATAAGCAGAAGAGAGAAATGCCGTCCACTACAAAACATTAAGTGTGTTTGATGGTTAATTAATTGCATGACTAGCGAGGTGAGGGACAGAATTTTTAGTTTGCATAGGATCTGTTCCCAGAGTTGGTACTATACATTCTTTTATTGTTTTGGACACACGAACAAAAATGCCTTTCTGAGGTTTCTTTGAATACTGATTTAGTTTTTTTGAAAGTATTTGATAAATGCAAAGGTAACCAAGTGAATAGCGGCACAGAAGATTACATTGAAAATTTAAATAAGATATGGAGAGGTGCATCATGGGGAAATTCTGAGAGATGGCATGATTATAGATAGTGACTTCTGTACACTTAAACAGATAATTACAAAACATTCATTAGAAGAATTCACATCAGTTATAAAACACTTTCCAGATTGCAGGTCCCTTTGGCCCTAACATGTTTTGATCTTATTTAAGCATGTCCAGTCTTGGAAAGTGGACTGGATATAAGATGGGATAGAAAGGGGTTATTGTTTGAAATAAAATTATTTTAGGCTGTTTTCCCTCAGCAAGTCTTCACATTTCATGCCAGACTAGTTTATTTTCAATGCATCAATTATTTTTTTCTGTTACAACTGAATAATATTTAAGGTGTTTGGCAGCTACTCTTCAACAGTTTACTTGTGATGGTTTCTGGTGTTACTGTGATGTGTTCTCAATTAGATTAAATATATAGGCACATTAGGCTGCTTCACAAAAATTGAGCTACAAGGATTCCTGAGGAGAAACTTTCTAACAGGCCGTGTATGAGTCTGGCTGGTTTTCTTTAGCTTGCAATACGAGCTTTACAAATTACATTATCCTCACTCTAATACCAATTTCCAAAAAGTAGTCTTTCCAAAAATACTTAAAACCTATTTCCTAAATGTTAGTCAGATAAATCACTTATTTGAATCCAAATGAAAGCTGTGACACTGATAGACCAGGTGCCAGCTCATGTCAAGGCCCCTAGGCCTCACTGAACACTGACAAATGCATAGTTGGAAACCAGTCTGGCTCACCTGTGTGTTAGCATTGTTAAAATAGATGTTAAGTCTATAAGAACGTGTTTAGTCTTTATGAAATGCTTGTAGGATGCTGCATGTATTGATCTCACTTATAACATGTATTCCATGTATTACATTGAGTATTTGCATTGTAAACCTCTGTAACTGTGTAACTCAAACAGGAAAGAAGCATTAATTAATGTAAAATGCTGATCCTGCAACAAGCCTGGTGCCAAGATAGACTGGAGTACCCAAAGGAGACTGTCTGTGACTCCACAGTTAGGCTGCTATAGTGCATGAGGATTAAGAAAAATAAATGATTTATTTACAAGGTTAAGGCCTTAACCTTGTAAATAAATCATTTATTTTTCTTAATTAATACATCTTTAGTTAGTTTGTTGCAGGATTGGCTACAAACATTGTCTTTGCTGTGAGAACTGAGATACAGTTTTCCTGGGGTAAGTAACTGGTCCTTTGGTAACCTGATTATTGTTGTGATTTTTTTATGTAAGGGACCATGTATCACAAATGTAAGTTTGCCTGGTGCCAAGATAGACTGGAGTACCTAAAGGAGACTGCCTGTGACTCCACAGTTAGGCTGCTATAGTGCATGAGGAATTCATACTTGTTACTTGGTTGGTGAAATCTAAGTATAGAACTCACAACCAATTTAGGGTTTGTGCCCTGGTTTGTAACAGTCTGTCCTGAGGCTGGAACTCAAGTTTGTGAGCCACTCCAGATGGCTTGACAAAAACAGACAGACATATATACATATACCCCACACACTCAGGAAACAGCTTAAGCAGTGCCACATTGCCCACTGCTAACATCACATAAAAATACTTAACCTTCATTGCATTTGTTGCTAAGTAGATTAAGGTATACAGTTTCAAGCTGGAGCAATTCACTTTCTAAGCTCTCAGGTCCAGTCTGCTCTAGAATGTTAGTAGGTGGCCAAGCGAAGCAAGGCCCTACAGGCAACTTCATGGCATTTCCCTGTTTGCTTGTGTGTAATGAGATACTTTGGAACACTGCATCCAGGCACTTCCAGAGTTGCAGGGAATGTTCAGGGCATCAATAGGCAGAACCTATTGATTTTGCTGAAAACGGGGGGAAACTGGAAAAGCCCGACTCAGAGGAAAATCAAAGCCTCCAGACTAATCGGTGCTGGAGGCTCTCTGGGCTCTCCCTGCTGCTGCCTACAAATATCAGAGGGAGCAGAATAACTTGCTGAGTGGGAAGATTGAACTCAAGGCTATAGTCAACAGAAATAAGAAGGTCTTACAGAAAGGTTTTTTTAAGGGAAAGTGGGTTCCAGGGTGGACATGTGGGGGAGAAGACACCAGAAGTGGGGAGGAAGCAGGGGCCCCATGGAAGGAAGGAAAATAGTGGTCATGGGGGAAGTGGAGTTGGAGGGGAATGTAGGGAAGCAGGGACCCAGAGTGGAGATGGAGGCAAAAGCAGGGACCCAATGCGAGGGAGAGCAGGAACTGTTTAACAAACCTTAGTTTTTCTGCTCAACCTCTGCAGTTATTGACTCTGAAAGAAGAGTCCCATGTAGAGGAGATTCCTAGCCAGGGCTTGAAGGGGGAAAGAAGGGTTCTATTGGGAGAAGGGTGTGAACTTCTGGGATCAGGAGGGAAGAGGATGGGGGCTCCAGGTCACTGGAGGGTAAAGGACAAAGCAAGTCGAGTATAGGAGCCAAGGAGTATCTTTAACTCCACCCATGCCCCCCATCATCTCCATTTTTCCTCCCACTCCCGACATCCTCTCCCTCACTAAGTTGCTGCAGGCAGCGGAATCTCTGTGGTGCCCCTTGCTGATGCCTATACACATAACAGGTGGAAATAGCTCACTTTTGCATAGGTTGTACAGCTAGGCCTACAGAAGGAACAAAATGTGTGACCGTCAAGTTACGCTGTTGTGAAATGGAATGCTGTATGGCCATCTCTAGCATTTTTTTGTGGAGAAACAGGTTTTCAGGGGGTGCTGGAGCTAGTGTCATGATGATACTAGAATCTCCAGCCGCCTCACAAAGTTCATCCCTGCCTGAAGCCAGCGAAGTATCTCCCTTTCGTTCACTATTCTCAGAGCAGGGAAGGGAGGAGGAGGAAGCAGAGAGCCCAGCATAGATCCACTCCCTCCTGAAAGAAAGAATGACAGAACAGCACTTCTTCTCCTCCCACTTTCTGCCATGGCAGACACTCAGTCTTTCCACATTCAAAACATTTGAGCAGATCCTTAATCTGGGTCCCTTCCCTCCCATGCTGCTGTCTTTTCTTATACTCATACTGCCTTCTGTTGCACTCAGATCTTCTGTACACCAGAAACACACATGAAAACAACAGTGGTCTCCCAACCAGTGCTGCTGGGTCCCAAATCTCACCATCTCTCCTTTTCTGCTGCATGGCCCACTGTTTCTTCTGCTGCTGCCACTGCTACTCCAGCAAAAAAATTGCCCACAACTACTGTTGCTGTTAGAACAGCAAAAGAAAACATCCTCTATTCTCTACTATGCCTTGATGAGAAGGGGTCCACAGGATCCTGCCAACTACACCAATTTCTAACTAGCCAGCCACCACTGCCTCATGGCCAGTCATGGCTATATGGTACCCTGCCTGTTTCCCCTTTTCAGGGCCTTTTAAGAACTCCACACAGTGCCTGGGGCTGGTTTAATAACCAACACACCACTCCTGTCTGGGGCTGGTTTAACAACCAAAACAATCCTTAAGGTCCCAAAATAAAGTCCATCGCCACAACACAAAAATTCATACTCAGCTCTGGCTTCTTCTAACATACACAGAGCTCTTCTTCTGTCCGAGCATGCTCTTCATAAACTCACTTCTTTCAATCCTTCCTAGGTGGAGCCTAGCCTTCTGACTCTGTCTTTCAGGCCCAAACCCTTCTCCCAGTCAGCAGTCTTCTGTAGGGACCTCCTATACACTACAGCTCTATACCACAAATTCCTCGCCCAGATTCCTGTTCCCCTCTGACTCTTTAGAAATCAGCTGTCCTCTGTCAGATCTCATCAAGAGACTGTTAATGGTCCCATTCCATCCTGTGACAGTGAGCAATGCTCACACACACACACAGAGGATGGGTAGGGGAAATTCAAAAATCAAGAGACCATAACCACAATATTATCTTTTTTTTTATCTCAATTTTCGGGGGCACTCATCATTTTGGGAGGTCCAACGCATGATTTTTGATCTCTTGAGATTGGAAATATTGGGAATAGTCTCCGACAATCAGAGCCTTGTGAAGTTACTAACTCACAACCCTGTGATTGTCATTAACTATACAGCCTGCAGATATCTGCACTAAGATTAGCTGAAGACATTAGTAGCTAGTCAGAGCACAGAGCAGCTAGGCAAAGTGTTCTCTAAGTCAGTGTAAGAAAACAGGCAATGAAGCAGGATCCAGAATAGTGTCAGCTCATGAGGATAGGCAAATCCTACCTAATTTTGTGGCAGTTGAACACTTTTTAAGTACAGACAGTTGTTTTTATTGTTCTTTCTTAAGAGGTTCACATTACTGCCTGCCCAATTGTTGATTTCATCCAGAATGTTCTAGCCCAGAAGTTTTCAAACTTTGGGATACGCTTTTCAAGCCAAGGGGGGAAAATCCCTGGTTTTATTACATTAAGACTGAAGGAGAAGTGGATCTAATTGCTGCTCCTTCAACTTCAAAGCTCGAGGAGTGGCCCCTGCCTGGCTCCTGGAAAAGGAGGTACTAATAACCCCCCTGCCTGTAGGAATGGCCATTTCTCTGTGAAGAGAAACTAACAAGTAGTATGAAAGTTATTCTATTCTCCCTTCCCCACAGAAAAGAGGATTAGGGGGGTTTCCTTTTCTCTCCACCCACATGAGCATAGTCAGCGATGAGTGTCTCACAACTCCTTACCTCTTTCTCCTCAATTTCTTTGGCTCCTGAGAATTATGCCTCATTTCTCACATACTGGTTACAGAGCACAGTGCAGCTCTCAGGAACCATTGAAGTAGATCAGTCAGGGAGAACAGAAGCTTCCTATTTCTTAGAACAGCAACACAATTTTGAAAAATAGAAATGATTAGAGAGAGGATCCTCCCTATTGAAGCGTCTTGTTTACAAACTGAAAACAGGCCACACATTTGTTTATTATGCAGTAAATATAATGGCGACACACTTTCCACCATGTAGATCAGAGAATAGCAAAAAATGCTCCAGAGATCCTAACTCAGGGGTTATAGTTGATCTGAGGGAGCGTTTTCTGTACAGAAGTGAGATGGGGAAGGGGGAGGCAGTGCCAAGCAGCCACACAAATGTTCTTGGCCCTCTGATTTATCCATGTTCAATGCATATCTTGGAGTGTCTGTGCACTTGGGAAATTAAACCTTTTGCCAGTTCCATAATAAACCCCATCTCATGCTCAGACAGAACAATTCCAAGAATACATCACAAGTAGATACAGAGTTTTGTTGTTCTTATGTGAGAGAATCCATGTAGGGATAGCATGTGGCTTAAAGTGTGTAGCAACTCATGCTAATAGCTAATCATGGCTCTGTGTCTCTCTTGCTGTAAATATCAGATCCGATGACTGGCTTTTACTATTTTTGTTCTATGGCAGACAAGGCTTACAAATCAGCTGCTGACTCCCATCGCCACCTCCCTCCTTCACAATTCACTGAACCACAATATGAGGTTACTGTACATATTGTAAGTAGGGACATGAAAGAACTATGTATAGCACAGTGATCTGAAATGAAAACAATAAGGTCAAGAGTGCAGGCAAGCAGCTTCAGTTTAATTTCAAATCTCCCGATACTTAGCACGGAACAGCTGTATCCTGAAGATAGTACATTTGGCCTATAGATAGGAATAAGAAAGGATTTACCGGCAAGAAGATAAGTATAAGTGTGTGCCAATATAATATTGTAGGAGGTAGCTCTCTATAAAACTAATATAAGTTACCATGATATAAACGAAAATAGGTATGTTGTTTTTGTGATGTAAGAGGGTCCCAGCCGCATGAAGCAAAACCTGTAAATAACTTTTGGGGATTTCTGGCAAAATAGAGCTACTATCCTAGAGGTCAGATCAGATTTGGACACCTAGTCAAATAGAAGTATATCCTCTGAGTTCGGGTGATGTGCCCTAAGAGCCTGATCTAAAGCTTACTGAGGTAAAGGAAAAGACGCCATTTGACATCAGTGGACATTGGATGACCCTGTCTTCCTCAATTGTGGAAAGAAAATAAGAAAGGGGCTAGACTTTCCCAGTAAGAGAAACTGAGCTCCCACAATAGACAGCTTCTCTTTACAGTGTATCTGAAAGAAGACGGGATAAGGTTGGGGAAGGAATGGGAGTTGAGTGCCTAACTACCATTTGTAATTTTTGAACATCACCCCCTGGGTCTTCCCAGTTTGTCCACAAAGACAACCAGAGACAATCAGAGCACCACATTCAAGGACAAGAAAATCTAAGAGTCTTAACTCTGTGTATCTTGCACCTTCTTCCAGTGCTCTCACCCTGCAGCTGTATCAGTTAAGTCTCCTCTAGATTCACACCCAATGTATAATTTGCTTCTCTGCTACAAACCTTTATACGTTACCTGTGAATTTGGCTCACTAGGCCCTGGTCTATAGGAGTTGAGGTCGAATATAGCAGCATTAAATCGATTTAACCCTGCACCCATCCACACAACGAAGCCCCTTTTTTCGACTTAAAGGGCTCTTAAAATTGATTTCTTTACTCCACCCCCAACAAGGGGATTAGCGCTTAAATCCGCCTTGCCTGGTCGAATTTGGGGTAGTGTGGACGCAATTTGACAGTATTGGCCTCCGGAAGCTATCCCAGAGTGCTCCATTGTGACCGCTCTGGACAGCACTCTCAACTCAGATGCACTGGCCAGGTAGACAGGAAAAGGCCCGTGAACTTTTGAATCTCATTTCCTGTTTGGCCAGCGTGGCAAGCTGCAGGTGACCATGCAGAGCTCATCAGCAGAGGTGACCATGATGGAGTCCCAGAATCGCAAAAGAGCTCCAGATGGACCGAACGGGAGGTACGGGATCTGATCGCTGTATGGGGAGAGGAATCCGTGCTATCAGAACTCCATTCCAGATTTTGAAATGCCAAAACATTTGTCAAAATCTCCCAGGGCATGAAGGATAGAGGCCAAAACAGGGACCCGAAGCAGTGCAGTGTGAAACTTAAGGAGCTGAGGCAAGCCTACCAGAAAACCAGAGAAGTGAACGGCCGCTCCGGTCAGAGCCCCAAACATGCCGCTTCTGTGATGAGCTGCATGCTGTTTTAGGGGGTTCAGCCACCACTGCCCCAACTGTGTGCTTTGACTCCGTCAATGGAGAGGGAGGCAACACAGAAGCAGGTTTTGGAGACAAGGAAAATGATGATGATGAGGTTGTAGATAGCTCACAGCAAGCAAGCGGAGAAACCGGTTTTCCTGACAGCCAGGAACTGTTTCTTACCCTGGACCTGGAGCCAGTACCCCCCGAACCCACCCAAGGCTGCCTCCCAGACCCGCCAGGCAGAGAAGGGACCTCTGGTGAGTGTACCTTTTTAAATAGTATACATGGTTTAAAAGAAAGTGTGTTTAATGATTAATTTGCCCTGGCATTCGCGGCCAGTACAGCTACTGGAAAAGTCTGTTAAAGTGTCTGGGGATGGAGCGGAAATCCTCCAGGGACATCTCCATAAAGCTCTCCTCGATGTACTCCCAAAGCCTTTGCAAAAGGTTTCTGGGGAGGGCAGCCTTATTCCGTCCACCATGGTAGGACACATTACCACGCCAGGCCAGTAGCTCGTAGTCGGGAATCATTCCAGAACAAAGCATTGCAGCGTATGTTTGCTGGCGTTCAAACAACATCTGTTCTTTATCTCTCTGTGTTATCCTCAGGAGAGTGATATCACCCTGGTTGAAATAGGGTGCTTTTCTTAAGGGGACATTCAGAGGTGCCCGTTCCTGTTGGGCTGTTTGCCTGTGGCTGAACAGAAATGTTCCCCGCTGTTAGCCATGCGGTGTGGGGAGGGGTGAGGGGTGAGCCACATGGTGGGGGGAGGTAAAATGCGACCTTGTAACGAAAGCACATGTGCTATGTATGTAATGTTAACAGCAAGGTTTACCGCGAAAGAGTGTACCCATTGTTCTATAAAATGTGTCTTTTTAAATACCACTGTCCCTTTTTTTTTTCTCCACCAGCTGCATGTGTTTCAAGGATCACAGGATCTTCTCCTTCCCAGAGGCTTGCGAAGATTAGAAGGCAAAAAAACGGCACTTGCAATGAAATGTTCTCTGACCTCATGCTGTCCTCCCACACTGACAGAGCACAGACGAATGCGTGGAGGCAGACAATGTCAGAGTGCAGGAAAGCACAAAATGAACACAAGGAGAAGTGGCGGGCTGAAGAGAGTAAGTGGCGGGCTGAAAATGATAGGTGGCGGCAGCGTGATGAGTGGAGGCAGGATTCAATGCTGAGGCTGTGAGGAATACAGTTTATTAAATTAGGTTTAGTAAAGGACTCTTTCAGTGAATTTTTAAGTGATCTTATTGAATTTCTGATCCCTTACACAAAGATTATTTAAATTTTCATAACGACTTTGTGTTTCACTATTGTCCTTAATTTTTTTATTTGTAAAGCATGATTACTTTCACATTAAACTGGGCTACTGTAGCTCTTCAAACGCTGGAAACCAGATGTGAGCAGTAGGGAATTACAAAGCCTCTCAGACTTCACTTGAAAACAAAATAGGAAAAGTATAAATATTCATGTTGCCTTAAAACTTGTGCAAAATTAAAGATTTTTTAAACAATACCCAAATAATAAGATATATTGAAAAAATAAATTTAGGTTTGGTATCATCCCCAATAAACTCTTGTAACATCCAACTTTTCTTCTGAAAACTTTCTCAAAATCCATTTGCAGGGTTCATACATTTTATTGGAGAAATTTAGCATCAGTGTTGGCATCCACTTGTCAACAAGGATCTTGTAGAAAAATTGGAAGGGGGCACCTATTATCTTTTTACTAATACATGATAGATTCCCAGGGCCCATTCAGTGGTAGCAGAGTTTAGTAAATATAGTTTTCATGATGATGTGGTCTGTGTGACAGACCATTTCAGCATTTACAGGGGATCCTGTGTGATGTTGGATTGGCTCTGGGGTTTCTTCCTCAGTTTTTTGAATGAATTACTGCATGAATTTTATTGTCAGAATTATTTATATTTCACAAATTTTAGTGATGTTTCATACAATAAAACTAGTCTCCCATTTCTTCTGGATTGCAAGAATTTTCTTAAAATTGTGCTTTACAGAATCCAGTTTTTATCTAACAAGATGATATTGTTTGAAGGAAAGTTCCTGGGTTATTGTTTCTTCTGTGGAAAGAAACCAGACTTTTTAATTCTAAAGCTTTGTCATCATCATCCATGTTAAACTGAATCATTTAAGGCTAACAATTAATTGGTTCTACTCTAGTATCCTGACAAATTAAGTGAGTCTATTTGCACAAGTGGTTATAAATTGCTGTATGATTCACAGGGGTCAATTAAGATTATACTAGGCCTATCTCCACCAAAGTTTTGGACACTTTCTCATCGCTCTCTTCCCCCCCCCCCCCCCCCCCAAATAAATAAAAAAGTTGGCTTCCCTAGACAGCAGTGTGAACTATTTATGCTGACCAAGGCTACGTCTGCACTGCAATCAATAGATGTTATTTGCAGCTTGGGTAGGCATATATATTCTAGTTTTAATCTAGTTTGCATGGTTAAAAATAGCAATGCAGATGTGGTGGCACAGGCTTCAGTAGAAGCCTGCCCAGTTCCTCTGGGTACATACATAGGTAGCCCATGCTATGGCCTATACCACTACATCTTCACTGCTATTTTTAGTGTGCTAACTAGATTACAAGTAGTGCAGGTAAACCTACCCAAACTGCAAATCAGCCTAAGTCCGATCTATATGACTTCCAGCTGTTACCTTACCCCTCTTCCTCGCTTTTTCATGAATCACATAACATGTCATGACCAAACAATGGATGGGGGTACCATGAACATAGAATTCGTCTTCTTTTCCTAGTTGGTGGCCTGTTTCTATCAGAAAAGGAGTATTTGTGGCACCTTAGAGACTAACCAATTTATTTGAGCATAAGCTTTCGTGAGCTACAGCTCACTTCATCGGATGCATAGCTGTACAGTATGCCAGCTGTTGCCCAATATCTGTACCGGTTCCCTCTTTCATCATTAAGTCTAGAACGTAAAGCTCCTGCCTTAATCCTCCCTGGACTGACTCAGCACATCTGAATTCTTGGGGTCAAATAACTTCACATCAAATGGTAATTTAATGAGCAGGACATGAAAAAAAAGCAACATGTTTGGCTTCAAAGCTGTGTTGAGATCTGAAAGTAATCCATGACAGGCCATATGTCTGAAAGTCTTGATGAATTAACCCATATGAAAGCTTACTGTAGTTTATACAGAGTAATAGTAAATCATGCGTATAACAAAAATCACCCAGCACAAAATTCCAAAAGGGGAAAAGAATATTTGGAAATGGCTTAACCAGCTCATCTGATGATGGATCAAAACTTACAGTGCATACTGAGATGTTTTTACAAAATGGCTCCAGTTCATGTTTCTTTATTGAATTCTACCAGGTATTTCTTTTTTTAATTGTGTACTGACAACATGGGAATTTCATTTTGCAGATGTTTTGTAACAAGCATTTCTGCTTTAGTTAAAAAAGAAAAATCAATGAACAGCAGAAAAGTAACCTCTAGCTTCAGAATAGAAGCTGATGCTTACCAGTGCTTGTTACGGGGGAGAGAGCACAAAAGAGACAAAAGCCAGTTGAAAGGGAGATAGAGAAGACAGAAATGATGGGAGTGGGAGCTAAAAGGATATGACATGAGAGCAAAGAATGAAGCAGCTCTTTAGTTTTTGCATGAGTATTGAGCTCTGAGGAGGAACAGTCATCAGAGCTGTGCAACTGGAGGAATGCCTCCAAAACAGCAGCAACCAACTTCCTGCACCCAGGGCCGTCCCTAGCAATTCTGGGGCCCTTCGCAGACCCCCACCCCCATGGACTTGGGGGTAAGGGGAAACCACCCCCCAGCACTCACCGGCGGCATGGCTGGGGCTAGGTTGCTGCACTTCCCAGGGCCGGTGAGAGCAGGCCCAGATCCCCTGCACTCCTCAGGGGAGTGGGGGCGGGGCTGGGGCAAAGCAGGGGCGGGAAGAGCCGGAGCAGGGGCTGGTGCAGCAGAGGGCACCAGGAAATTTGGTGCCCTACAGAGCTGCATACTTTGTTTTTAGGGGTGCAGGCAGGGCCGTTCTTACCCATATGCAAAGTCCCAACCCTAACAAGCACAGCATACTTAATGAAATGTAGAGAACACCATATTTACTGTTGATTAAGCTGAAGTGCGTGGGACACATAACAGAGTGTTGGATGGTAGAATGTGTATGAATTAGCAATAGCCTTCTTGGGTACACAATGGAATAAAGAAAATCAGTTGACACAGAGGAGCATTTCTTTCTAATATGTTGATAAAGAAACAATTCAAAGAGTTGTCTTACAGCTGAGAAACAATTCTGGGAACTGCAAATTTTTACACAACCATTATTTAAGCGGGGGGGGGACAATGAATGGGTGTGGATAAAGTTGCCTATTTGGACATAATCAAAGTAAAGAACAATGATCAAAATATATTGTAGATAATCATATAAAATATCAGTTTAGGTTTTTTAAACTAACATTTAATGAATACAAAACAAAACAAATAGCAACAAAAATACTCAATAGAGCATTAAACATGGTAATTGTCATGTTAAAAGCACAAGCTACAAACAGAACTGTGAAGTTAATAGCACCACTTCAATCAGTTTTATCATTAGGAGTCAAATAGCTGAGAAATATTTTAAACTGATCCTAGCTTACCTTTTCTTGGGAATTTTTCTATTATAAAATACAACCATAGTTCTCTGAGTTACCCTGGCAATACAACTAATGGACCTAATGCTAAATAGGCATCCACACTCATGTAAGGCTTAAATGGAGTGGAAATGTACATCACTGCCACACAGAGTGACTCAGGAACCCTGCCCCTCCTCCAGGACTGTGGAGTAAGTTTTCATGATGCCTTTTCATTTGGAGAAAAAGCATGAATATTTGGAGAGCATTACTAGTGGATCACACACTGAATCCACAAGGTTTAAACCACATGCTAGAAGGGAGCAGTAAACCATATTCACAATTCCATCTCTCAGCATACAGTAGCAGACACTGTGTGCATGATGGTCCTGAGTCACATGTTGGAACCAAAGATTCAGCCCTGCCATGCTTCAGAATATTTTCCTTGAAGCACTGTCCTTTAACTTGGGCTATCTATTTAACAATTTTTAGCTTTACTGTGTGAATAGTCATTACACATTGTTCCATGGTTCACCTTGGTAGAAAATAACTTCACCTATATTTGGATCTTCATTTCTGTTGGTGAGTTAGATTGGCATTCCTACTTTATAGAAAAAATAATAATTCTTTGTAACTTCAAAATGCAAACATTCCTGAGAATGTGTCAGATGTTTTAACGTATGGTACACAAACTAATTAAATCACATATGTCTAAGAATTTGCTGTTCCTGGAATAATTTTGACAGTATGGAACACAATTTGCATTTGTTTATGCCTGCTGTTGCTTACTGCCTATGGAAATATAATGTCTTAGCATTGTAAGGCTATATTATGGTAGATTTTCAGATTATATTCTGTGTGATATTTCTTTTGATCTCTCTTTCAGTGCAATTGAAATATACTTTCTGGAGAGGATATTACAGATCAGCTTCACTTTGTAAGGAACTCCCTCTTCTCATTTACTGCCTTTAACTGTAAAACAACATATAGAGGAGAAGCTTGTGAAAATCTGTTTTACTTGTACCAGGCCTAGAGTAGAATTGCTTTCTTACAATGCATATTCATATGTACAATTATTATTTATTACAGTAGTGCCTAGAGGTTCCAGTCATGATGGAAGATTTATCATTATGCTAGAGCACAGAGTAAAAAACAGTCCTTGCTCTAAAGAACTTGCAATCCAAACAAAGAAAACAAAGAAAAAAGTAGTAACCAACAGCTCAAAAATACATAGAATGTTGATCACATTTCCCCAAACCAGCCTTTCCTGTATTCTATGTATATGCCACAACCAACCCATAGTGGCCACCTCTCACCAGGCCCACCCCACAAAAATTGCTAAAACTCAATCTGAGCAAATAAAACAAAGACAGTCAGAAAATCAGACTGGCGAAAAGTGTCTCAGAGCCTGCTTCTGGTTTCCATCTTCTCTGCTCCATGTGGAAGGACCTGGGGGTAGCTCCTGGCAAGGTCTTCTGGGAGAGAGTGCCAACATGGCCCATTCCTCCCCCTGCAGTCACTGGCAAGCAGCTCCAGGCTACTTGTCAGCTCCCTGTGTTGGGGAAGATGGAGAGAAGAGAAGGGGCTCCTGGTGTCGTCTCATGAAGCAATATTCAGAGTTTTTCCATTTGAAAGCCAACCCCCCGCCCCAAAAACAAACAAACATCCCCTTTGTTTAGGACAGACCCATTTGCCAACTTCTGCTTTGGCAGAGCTGTGGGGTTAGAAATATGTGTTAATAGTATCATACAGGGGAATTTTATAGCTTCACATACAATGTTACACATTTTATCAGGACAAGACTGATTAGCAAATTATGCGTTTTCAGAATGATACTTTACATGGCATACCTTGAACAACAGTATTGTGGTGGAATACACCACTGTATTCACAAACTACACAAATCCTCTATATTATTCAAGTCGTGGGTTTTGCTCACTTTGTTTCAAAGCTGCACCAAGACTCTGATGCAGTCAGTCATATAGCCGTGAGGCTGCACACTAATACACTGGCTTCTTAGAGGCCATCATTCTGCTGTTTCAAACACCGGAGATGGGTGAAGCTGGAGAAACTGCAAGCAGGGTGGTCTATCTTCATATTCCTTTACTGAGCGTTCATGCTTACATGAACGCTCAGTTAAGGAATATGAAGATAGACCACTTCTGGTCAGGGGTTACAGCACAGGAAGATGGCGAGGTAGTATACAGGAATGGGTGCCCAGTGGGCTTACAGGAAGGGATGTAAAGATCATATCTTGATTTTTGTGGCTGCACATTTATATTGCATTAACCTTGAGAACACATTAAAAAAAGCTGCCTCATGCTCTGCCCTATAGCTCAGAGCATGGTGGCTGCTGCGCTATGTAGCACTGATAGAGGCATGTGGATGTGTGAATGCCTACTATGTTAAAGGGGTGGTGGGAGAGGGAGAAGATAAAGGTTGAGCATGATGTTAGCATGCAGAGAAGACAAGGCCTCTATCTCTTGCTCTAATTCTCCTTCTGAAGGGTAAAGGGTTTCCTGGTCTGTTTCCTAACTCTCGATAGATGAGGAAGGTCTCCTTTCTCTCTCTTCCTTCCTTTGCTTCCTGTAGATGAGGAGAGGAAGGGAAATCTCCCCTCTGCTTCTCTATGACCTTGATGGGGAGGAGTCTCTCCCCCCCTACTTTTGGTGATTGAAGGAGTCTCCTCCTTCTGGATTTCTGATAGGAAGGTGTCAAACTGAGAAGGGGATGGTCATGCCTAATGGTTAGAGCATTGGTGATTGGGCCTAGAGATCAGGCTGGGACTCTAGCTAAGTGTCAGAGCAGAAATGAAGAACAGAATTGGAACAAGGAACAGTCTGTCTGAACCACCAAGTGGCAGGAATTACTCCCAGCAAAGTAGTGATGTTGAGCAGATTGAAGTGGCTGCTGTCAATGGGAGCCAATATTCCTGGCCTTGGGGGTCACCTAGTTAGACCTTCACTTGTAGACTGTCAATCAACCAGGGCTCAGCCATAGAATCCTCAGGTAATCAGGCTCAGAGATGACTAAAGTCAAAGATTTTTGTCAATTCACAGAAGCCTGCAACTTGTTTGACTTTTACTAAAAATAGCCAAGGGGTGGGGGAGGAAGAGAGACTAACAGTGGGAGCTCCACAAGGGGCTGACCACTGGCTGCTGCTCCAGCCCTGCTGCTGCTCCTGTGGCAGGGGCTGACTCAGCCCAGACACTGTTCCAGCCCCAGGCCGCTGCTCTGCCAGCCACAGCAGCAAACCCGGCCCTAGCCACTGCTCCCATGGCTGACTGCTGCTCTAGTCCTGACGCTGCTCCTGGGCAGGAGCTAGCAGCTTCTCCAGCCCTGCCACTGCGGCGGGCTGAAGCCAAAGAAATAATGGAGGTCTGATAAAAATCAGAGAATCTATTACTTCAGTGACAGAATCGTATCCTTACAGAGGACTCATTACTGGATGATACATTCCCCACTCCCCATGAGGAGCTGGGACAGCAAATGTCAGGATATTGGGAGTGCCCCCCGTACACAAACGGAAAAGAGATAGAAGGACCTACTTTGCCTCCTTACAATGAGTGACTATGGTGCCACCTTTCTCCTCTTATTCACTCAACCTTGCAGTAACAGTGACATGCAAGTTGAAGAGCTTACAGTCTTGCAAAGCAAGTATCTTACAACTGGAGCATGTGTGATAGAGTATATCAGCTCTGTACTGAAACCAGGAAAATCATCTGGTAATCACAATAAAACAATTGACAAAAGAGGTAGTGTTGGGTATATTTACATACCATTTATAATGGCCTTATTACAATGCTTTATATGAACATAAAATGGCTTGCACAACAAGACTGATCATCTGTATTAGTTTTACATTAATGTATTCCTTTTAGTTTATAATTTAACTTTGACTCAATTTTGCACTTGTGAAAAATGATGGCTTAAGAGCCCAGCACCCTGAAGCCTGACATCCAAGATGGGGTAGCACAGGCAGCAGCATGGCAACATTCCCCCTACGAGCTGGAGCCACTCTGTCTCAGTCTTGCTCTGACAGGCCCATTCAGTCCTGAGGCAACAAGGACACCAATTGGTGGTAGAGATTTGTGACTTAGACATTTGGAAGTAGCTGAGGCTATTAACTCATTTCATGTAAGGTACTAAACAGTCATCTGCTGTTCCAGAAATGCAGCCACTACCAGTTTAAACTGGAATTTGAACTGGTAGATTAAGGTGAAAAGATCCATATCTGATTACTAATATCTTGAGCCAAATCGTACGACTCTGTTAACTATTGTATATATATGTGTCTTTCTGTTAATAAACTGAATACTAATTAATCCCCTAAATTAAAGTATTAATTACAAAAAGTCTGCATCATAACTAACACCCAAAGTTCAATAATTAGTGTGAAAAGCGGAAATGTCATCTGCCCTTCAAAATGGCTTTGTAATTAGCTGAAAAATCTGGGCCTGCAATCCAATCCAATAGGTGCTGATCAGTGCTGCTCCTGTTTGTCCTTGACTCTATGCTCATTAACAGAGCTGAAATCCAAACAGGCTATATATGATATAAATTTGGAGGGTCTTATATAGCTACCTCTCATCCTATGACTATTGTCCACCTCCAGGCATTCAACACTATTCTCCATCATGACTGACGTGTGACAACCCCTTCAGAATACAAGCTTCATCTTCACCTGTCTTCTAGGCTCCCTGGCTGCTGATGACACCATGCATGAAATCTAAGAGTATGGAGCTGAAGTACAACTTTCCAGACAGTGAGCAGATGTACTGTTAGAGACTTCAGTATCTGCCATGGCCCTCTCCTGGCAGGTGGGATATTCAGAAATAGATGGCTGTCAGCTAGGTTGGATGTGTGCAATTACAAGGTCCTTTGAGGCTCCAGAGGTCTAAGGCGTATGGTGATCAACATAATTATGGCCAATTTCTTTAGAGTGGAGAAAACCCTCTGCTACTATAAAGTTTGGACCAAAATTCAAAAGTTGTATCTGCTAATTTCAAAGTCTTGAAGATCAGCAAAATTGTAAGCAAGGAAAGAATTTTGATAATTTGAGAAGATTCTGTCCTTATGTATCAATGAATCATTTAGAAGAATAACACCCCATTTAGTTTTCTACAATCCTCACATTTCATGACAAAATATTAATGAAGTTGCTTTTAAAAAAATGGTTGCAAATATTTAATATTTCTCATCTGAAAGAAATTACTTGTGGTTGAGAAACATTACATTTTATTACTTTTTTCAAGGTCTATCTATAAATATTATCAATTTACTTTCAGCACCACTTTTTTAAAAAGAGGAAGCCTGACCCTAGAGTGAAAATACAATTTTATGTTTATACTTGTATGCTGTATTAGCAAGATATTGAGCATAAATGGGTGTATTTATTTGCATGTGCAATCAGTGTAACTGCAGGTGCAAATGAAGAAATGCAATTGCATGTGTATTTTGGCTTCACCTACCTCCTGAAAATATGACTCAAAGCATGAGAGCCCTTACACATCAGTTGATTAACTCCTGGTGGTTTTAAATGGAGCTTCTTGTTATGTCACCTAAGGTCATAAGTGTTCTTAGTTATATCAGCCGTGAACTAAAAAAATTGAAACCTCTGTTCTTTGTATCTTAAAAAAAAAAAAAAGCATAGATTTCTATTTTTAGAAGCCAGGAACACTCCATCATCATTTTTTGCTAAAACCAGAATTGCATAGTGGTAATCTTTAATACAATATGACCTAATGTTTCTTCCAGAAAGAAAGGAGCTTTAGCAACAAGTTCACACTGCATGGAATACTTAATTTTCATGACATTTGCTAAGTTTTTTTAAAAAAATAAAAGTTTAGAACACAAGACAGGCATGTGGACTATTTGTAATAGAATTCAAAGTTCATCCTACAGAGCAGAGGAAGCCTTTCTGCAGACTATTTTAGATAGAGTTTGTTGTTCTAAGAAATACCAATATAGCCTCATTCCAAGTTTATGTTTGTACTTTTAGCAGGGCCAGAAAGTTCTCAGCAAAGTCCTGTTCACAGGGAAAATAATCTTTCCATGTTTCCTAAAATAATTTTCACTTTCTCTTTATGTATTTTATTTCTGTCTTTGTGAATGCTGCCATTATGCCAACTGACACGTAAGGCCTGAGTCACCACTCTTTTACATCAATGTTATCTTTAACTTCAATAAGGTATACTGGCGTACAGTTGGTGTGAGAGAGTGGAGAATCAGGCCCCGACTTTGCAAAGTGTTTTAATTGGCAAAGGAAGCAGATTTGTCTATTAACTGTTTTAACCAAAGGGTGTTATTATCTGGATTTTGGGTGTGTCTAGATAGTTTGTCACAATTGAACATGCAAGACAGAACTTTATTACTAAATTCTAATCTGTGGGGTTATGACAATCCATTAAACGCCATAACTCTTTTTCCTTCCCCTCCATCCTACCTCTGCAGAACTGAGCTAATTTCTCTGCAGGCCAAAGCACTTGGGACCCACTTCTCCTGCCACTGTGAAGGAAACACTGATTATTATTTCAAACTGACATAATAGCTGAACCTAGCAATATATTTCTAGAACCACATTATTCCATTCAAAGACTGGAGAGCTTCCAGAATAAGTTGAAGGAAGTAGAATATCGCACCAGAGGACAGCATAGTTCTGATCACACAGAATGTGTCTGTGTATAATTTAAAACTCATTTGTCTAGCTACCAGAACTTTAGAGAACCTAGATAAATCTCAGTGGAGTTATATTATCTAACTTGAAAATAGCTGGAATTTCACAGAGGTCAAATGGAAAGAATTTCAATAGAAGAAATTCACAAAATCTTCTGGTACAAGTAATTGGAGCAGATCCTTTCAGTCACAGCACAGAATTTGAAAGAGTACCTGCAGACCTTGGCCCCAGCCCAAGTGTAGAAGAGATACCTAAATGATTGTTCTGAAGCTACTGCACTTTTAAGAGATGAGAATTTTGTACCATGCCAGGAAAAAACAGGCAGAGATACCCTCGAAAGACTTTTTTTTTTTTTAAATTTACCCACACATCATTGTAGAATACAATGGACAATTAATAGACTTCAAAAGTGGGTTTGCTGCTTCTGAAGATAAAGCGATGGTCATAATACTGTTCACCCGATACATATACTAATTCCTCATTGTGATTTAAAAAGTTTCAACGTAGGAGGCTGAATTTTTCTCTTGTTCTTTCCCTTATCCGATCAACTGGGGTCAGGTCATTGTACAAGCATCCACCATCTTCATCTGTCTGAGGTGGCAGTAAGGTCCACTTGCTTTCCATGTTCTTTGATACAATCCAACCATCGCTTCCTCAGTGTCTTTTTCCTTCCATCTTCTCCTGGCATACTGTCAGCACCACGTCCCCTTCATTAATCCTCTGCATGTGTCAGAGCCAGCACAGTCATGCTTCCTGGATTTTCTCAGCTACACTACAGACTTGGACTTCCATCCTAATATTTTCATTTCTAAATCTGTCTCTTTGTGTAACTCCTCTTATGGCAAGGCAACATCTCAGACACCTGTAGGCATTGAACCTGCAGTCTCTATTGCCCATGCTCCTGCACCATACAGCATTGCAGGGCGCACCAAGATTCTATATCGCTGAGCTTTTAGTCTCAGTGGCATACACTTGTCATATACAATCCCTGAGTTGTTATTCTACACTCTTCCAGCATTCCCCAAGCTGGACTGTACCTCATATTCAAGTCTGTAGTCTTCTGTAACCCAGACACCAACGTACTTGAACTGATCAGTCTGGGTTAGTCTCACTCCATTAATCTCTGATGCACATGACCTCAGTCTTAGTCATGCTTATTTTCATCCTATGCCAGGTCACTGGTAATACCTCTGGTTTACTAGTTCCTCTAGGCCTTTTTTTGAGGATGCCCTTATTGCTATATCTGCAGATAGCAGCTTCTCAACATTTCCCATTGGGATCTTCCTGCTGACATAGTCCATCAATATGATAAACAGCAGTGGACTTATGTATTGGGACCAAGATAGATTTGCACTAGTCCTAGGGAAATTCTCTTGTCTTGCCATATGGCTTTAAGCACTCTGCTCATCCATTTTCGGCCTCTCTCACCCAGGACTTTCACCGGGTCCACTGTCATTTCATCAGGTCCTGCTGCCTTACTGTTAATTTTCTGGATTGCATTTCTCACCTCCTTCTCTGTTGTTATGTCAGACTCAGGCACAGCACTAGGATCATATGTTTGCAATTCTGCCCTAGCAGGATTTGCCTCATTTAAGATTCTCTCAAAGTATTGTTTCCACTTCTCCTTCCTTTGTTCAGGTGTTACGAGCAGTCTCCCATGATCATCATTTACAATACCATCCTTCTCTGAGTGTCATTTTTGCAATGCTTTAGATCTTTTTGCCAGCTTGTTTACAAGTTCAGTATATAAGTCATCTAAGGCACTTTTTGGCCATTTTCACTTCCCTCTTGGAAGTTCACTTTGCTTCTTTGTATTAGTTTTGATGTTTTCATTTACTCTCATTGGATTCATTTTTCTCTTTATGCACCATTTTCTTCTTTCAGATTCCTACTTGCACTTTATTGGTCCACTACCTCTCCTCTCTTTCCCTTGGTTTTCCCCATCTGCATCATCTACAAACCTCTTCTACCACCATGATCCATATTTGCCAGAGGATCTTGTGAAGGCCAAGACTATAACAGGATTCAAAAAAGAACTAGATACATTCATGGATGATAGGTCCATCAATGGCTATTAGCCAGGATGGGCAGGGATGCAAAACCATGTTCTGAAGCATCCCTAGCCTCTGTTTGCCAGAAGCTCGGAATGGGCAACAGGGGATGGATCACTTGATGATTACCTGTTTGTTCATTCCCTCTGAAGTACTTGGTATTGGCCACTTTCAGAAGATAGGATACTGGGCTAGACAGACCGTTGGTCTGACCCAGTATGGCCGTTCTTATGTTCTTTTAAGGTGGTGCCACTCCTCTTCAGTGGATGTCAAAGCAGTTTCCAGACACTTATCCTGCACTGCTTCCACAAACTTCTCAGCCGCACTTCCCATTAATTTCCCATACTTTCAGGGGCATGCACAAGGGGAGCAAACAGGGACAACCCCCTTCCCAATGATCAGCAGGGCACAGAACTACTCCAGCCCCAGGGCCTCAATTGTGTGGCACAGAACATGCCCCTCCAAAAGCAAGGAAATTAAAATTCCTGTCCACACCCCTACATACTTTAATCTTGTTTCTTTTGAGCTTAGTTCCCTCCTTTCCCAACACTACCACAATCTCTTGATAGTCCATAACTATGCTCCTCTGAGATTTCCTCACCGACATCACATCAATCTGGTTTTTGTTTTCACCAGTGATGTAGGCAATGAAATTACTCACCCTCTTCTGGAACCATATATCAGCTGTTATCCACTGTTTGACAACACACGTCTAGTAGTGCTTTCCCTTCCTCATTCATGCAGCCTAGACTGCATTTTCCCCAAAACATTTCATAATCTCTTCTATTTTTGCATGTGAGTAGATTCAGATTACCCATATCACCAACAGCTGATCAGGGTTGCTGTGTCCAGTAGTGCCTGCAAGTCTTGGTGGAGACTCTCCATCACATCCTGGCTGAGGTGCATACACTGATATCACAAACATGATGTACCTTTTAACTAGGGCTCAGTATAGCCATCAGTTTGTCACTTACCCTTAGCTTCAAACACCATCTTCCTCAGCTCTCCTCTCCCTGCCACCCAGACTCCAGTATGCCCCTTTTTGTCACCTGCATAGGAGAGTTTACAATCTAAGCTCAACTCCTTCATTATGTTCCCCATCCATCATCCTTCCTGTAGACACAGAACATTGATACCTCTCCTGAACATCGCACGAACTACTTCTATACCTTTACCAATGAAACTGGATACATTCAGTTTTGCTACTTTTATAATATCGGGCTTTTTTGGCTGTGCAGGTCACTCCCTTAAGTCTGATTCTTTGCTCTGACTACCTCTCCCCTGACCCTCTATAGGGCAGTTCAGACACTGGCCACCGGCCACCAGAAATCCTATTCGGCTGGTGCTGCCAGGCTTAGGGTGGGCAAACTGCTGGCATAGGGCTGAAATCCCCTCCCGTTGTTAGTGGTAGTCCCTAGCAGAGAACCATACAGGCCAGTCTCACCCCTCCTCATAATGAGTGTCAACTACAGCCCTTCGGTAACTTGCCACAAGAAGAAGAAATCTGCTTGCACTGACAGTCACTTTGTGCCAATAAGAACTCTAGTGTATCACTGACATCCCCTATATCCACCACATTGCGAGAGTCTTTCTCCAGTTAGACTAAATACATGCCCACTCTTCTCCACCTTGTTAGGATTGACTTGGTGAACCATCAACAGGAAGTGCTGATGCCACCATTATCCAACACCAGGCTGCTTTTAACCCAAGGACCGGGAGTTGAGATCAGACTTTTCCTTCTCCTAGATAGAACCCTTTAGCCCAGGAGGACAGCCTATCTGTCCTGAACTAATGCTTATTTTAAAAGCACCTGATACTCACCTTTCACACTCCTAATTTCAGTGAAAACATCTGTGGCACCTGAAGGCAAGTGAAGAGGAGTTTTGCTGTCAGAGGCTATCATAGATGCCAGCCCTTTATAGATGGTGGGGGCTCATCCTCAATCCCAGAAGGATAAACAACCCTTTTGGGAAGCTGAATTCTTTTGAAACTTCATAAACTGAAACTATTCTGCAATGATAGCATGAACGTCTCACGCTTCTAGAAATATTTTTAAAGTGACTTTGTAAAGGGTATCTGTGACGGGGTGGAGTTACCCTTTCCTTCCTTGCAGAGGAAGCCACACCCCTGAGGCTCTCCTGGGCATTCTCCAACTTGAGAAAAGGTATAAAAGCCTGCAGAGCTGCTCTGTCTGGGTTGACTGCTGGATGGGAAGAAGGCACACTGCCAGCTCCTGAGGAGTGACAGCCTCTGCTCCAGGATCCAGAAGCCAGCCAAGCCAGGATGCGCGCCGATGTCCAGATGGAGCATGTCACAGCAGGGGAACAGAGCGAAGGACCCTTCGACACAGAGGACCCAGAGGTTATGGTAGGAAGTGTCCCAGGGGAACTTTAGAGGAAAATGCTGTTAGAGCCACACAGAGGCTTGGTGTATTTTGGGTGGATCCCCACCGAGCTGGTGGCAAGGGGAACTTGCCACTACCAAGGCCCTGGGTCAGGACCCAGTGCAGAGGGTGGGCCCGGGTCCCCCTATCCCTCCCCAGCCACCTACTCTCCCCTTCCAGGTCGGGGGGGGGGGGGGGGGGGTGGCCCAGCACGGAAATCAAATGGACGCCAGCCGCTAGGCCTAACTACCCTGCCTGAGAGGGGTGATTATATGGATGTCGGGCCACATTGCCTGGGTGCTGGGGTGACTTCCTTGGACTCAGGCCATGGACTCCAGTAGCTAGGCTGCACTACCCCGCTTGCGATGGGGATTATATGGATTCTGGCCATTGGGCCACACTGTCCTGACACCTGAGGCGAGCCACATGGACTCCAGCCACTAGGTTGCACTACCCCGCCTGCGAGGTGGGGGGTTATATGGACTCTGGCCACTGGACCACATCGCTCTGACACTGGGAGCGATTTATATGGACTCCGGCTGTTAGGGCACAATAAGGGATGATTGTGTGGAGAGAGGCCATTAGGCTTCATCAGGCCACCCACTGAGAGGCGAGCACATGAACTTGGAGTGGCAAGGTTCCCCAAGGGGCAGTAAGGTGCCAGGTCTGTCACTGTACTAAAGATTATTCATAGTAATACTAGGGCCCAAGTAGTGCCTCCCTTCCCTTCCTCCCCACATGTGGCCTTTGGAAAAAATGGCAGAGAAGAGCCAGCCTCAGACTCCAGCCAGTAGTAATAGAAGCACCCAAAGCAGGGACTTCTAGACACTCAGGAAACATTGTACAGTTTTGACAGGACTTTGAGCCCTGTGCTGATCAGCTGTTTGCTCCTACCCTTTCACTTCTCCCTAACACTCTCTTCACCTCGGTTTTGCGCCACACTTGCCCCTCTTACTCTCTTCTCCCTTGTCCGTTTCACACCTTTCCTCCCCTCTTTCAATTTAGTTGATGCTCCTCTTATCTAAACCCACTCTTCTGCACCCCCCCAAAAAGAATTATGAAGCTAACATGCCATTTGCTGCCATCGCATTGTTCACTCTGCTTGTGTGGTATTCCCCTTCCCCATGTGGTATCTGTCTTGCCTACTGAGACTGTAAATTCTTCAGTGCAGGGACCATCTGCTACTGTGTTTGTACAATGCTTAGCACAATAGGGCCCCATTTTTGGTTGGCCTTTAGGCACTGCCAAAATAAATAATAATGTGGAGACTAGAAAACATTAAATATAAAATTAAAAGTGTACTTTAGAATAGCTGATTGTTACAATTTTTGCTGTACTAGGTGTAGCAGAAGAAGGTTCTTTAAGTGAATGTTAAGAGATTGGAAAAAAATGAGACCTGAATGACTGAGAAGATTATTAATAAGTGGATTTTGGTGCTTTTTAGCACTAGATTGTGACCTAAGATGGATTCAGATTAGCAAAAATCACAGCCACCTGAAGTCTCTCCAGTGCCCATTTTACATGAGTTTGTGGTCTTAAGCCAAGTCCACAAAGAAAAAAAACAAACCTAAAATACAACAAATGTCTTAGCACATTTGGAAGTCTCAACAGAGAGACCAAGGTTTGAATGGTTATGAAATCTGAACAATATTCTCCCCAATAAGTGATGCCTTCAGCCTGATCTATACTATGAAGTTTTACCAGCAAAGCAGGCCTTTTGTCAGCAGAACCTTGAATGCATCCACTCTCGATTTTAAATCCTGCTGCCAAAATCTTCAACTTTAGCTGGCAAAGTTAAACCAGTTCCTCAAACTTAAACCAGTTCCTTGAGTGACATAAGCACTCAACTGGCAACTTTTAAACTGGCACAATGCCTGTATGGATGCAGAAGTACCCATGCTAATACAATAGGTCATCCAGCAACAAGCTTACAATACAACTGTCTCCACAGCAGTGACCACTCAGGCCTTTTTGTTTGTTTAAGTCTCTGCTGCCCAGGGTCACAGTGACTGGAGGCACCCCCTCTCCAACAGAAAAATTGAAGTCCTCAGCCTACTTTGGAAATGCCTCCTTTTCTGCTAACCCACCTTTGCACTTTGCACCATCTGTTCAGGCACTTTACCCTCATGGTATTACTTGCTCTAGAAAATAGGTCCTAGATTTCCTCAAGCTGTGTGGGGAGGAATATGTGCAGGCACAACTGTGGAATTCCTTCAAGAAGAATAAAGATGTACACTTGGAAATGGCATAGAGGCCCAGGGGTACAGCAGGGACAAGGGTCAGTGCCAGGCATAGAGGAAAGGAACTGTAGAAGGCTTACTAAAAGATATGCCCCTATGATGAGCTGCTCAGTACCATACTGAACCAGAACCCCACCACCTTCTCGCCAACAACAGTGGACATCTTGTGACCTGCATTGAAGGGCACCCTGGAACTGGTGATGAAGGGAGATACCACTGAAGACATTGACATAGATGATGCCAGAACCAAGAGCCAGGTGCTCTTTGAGACCCAGCTGGATGCATTGGAAGGGGACTCCAGTGTAATTTAATAGGGCTGGCCCATTAATACAGACTATTTTGTTTATTTTCTCCGCAGTCTCTGAAGCATCATCACCGTTCTTTTCTTCCCTCCCACTTCTCTCCATGGTGGCCATTCACATGTGGGGAGAAAGGAATTCTGTTTTGAACTAGCTGAATTATTTTAAGAGCATGAAATGAAATTAGCAGGCAATAGGCCAAGATAGGAATACAAAAATAGGAACACAAATTTTGCAGCAAAGACAAAACATACAAAGTATTGTTTTTAAACTACAGTGAATCTAGTAAGTGAGCACTCTAAATACATAGTCTTACAGAATATGATTTCTTTGAACCAATAAAATGCAAAATAGTAACAAAATAGAAGCACTTGCAATGCTTTTTAAAGCACTATGCAATGCAAAAGCCTCTCTTAGCTACCGTGAAACTGATGAGTGAACTTCTTCAGTACATAATTTTACAGAACATGCTTTCTTCAAACCATCCAAACAGATAAAATGCAACATCATTGGAACAAACAGAACTAATAAAATGCAATACGGCGGTAAATAAAAGGATCTAGAATGTTTTTTAGTCTACACTTGCATGCACTGAATTCAGGAAAGAGGGAGAAACAGTGATTAAACTCCTGACATATGTTAAGCCAGGACTCCCCACTGCTTGTGAAGGCCATTGATCTTAATACACACAGCTTTGGAGCGTGCTGGTAAAATTTCACAGAACTTTTCTAGAAAGTAGTATTTAATCTTTGCCTGGCGTTTCTAATCAGAATTGTCTTGTTTCTCCTGCCATAATAAGGACACTTTCCCATGCCATTCTGTAAGGACTTGAGGGATCATCATTTTGAAGAGGCTGTCAGTAAACAGCCTCCGCGGACCACTAATCCTTTCAAGCAGCTTCCTTCTCTGGCCCTTGGAGACCCACCTCATTATATCCTCAAGGACCATGATTATCTGTAATGAGTAACTTTTTGGCATAGAATAGTAATGACTACTAAACTTAAGCCCCCATGCCCACCCAGCCCTCACAGCTGCAAGGGTTAAAAAAACTCCCCCGTACTCCCCATGCTGCATGCTCTTAAAGGCTTGTGAAGCAATGGGGATTGTGAGACATAGTCGTTTTATACACCTGAGATGGGAAAATGTAGACAGTTATAGTCTGCTGTCTGGCACCCCCCTCCTCAAACACAAACACACACACCCCTAACAATGGCTTTCTATTTGTTTATCAGTAACTTCAGCTGGGGTACCCTTTAGGAGTATCCCTTCTACATGTACTGATCAACTGAGCCTGAGGAGGAGAGAGAGAAACAGAAAAGAGAAGACATAGTTTTCAAATTGATCCAGACTACCCAGCCCAGAGTCAGATTAAAAAATGGTGGGACCATATACTTGAGGGGAGAGAGGAAGACAGAAAGATTGAGAGGTGCCCCAAGACATCCTGCAGCACTTGAAGTGAGGTGTTAGAGCATATTATTGATCAAAGCACCCAAAGGACAGCATCCCAACAGCCACTACATAGCTTGGAGAAAATTTTCTTCTGGCTGTGGTGGTCAGAGCAGGAGAAAGGACCTAGTGCTCAGAGTAGGAGTCCTTAGCCAGGGGCCAGAGCCAAGGGTCACAGCTGGAATGAAGAACCAGGAGTCAGAGCCCAGGATCAGAACTAGAGTCAGAGGTCAGAACCAAGGGTCAAAGTCAGTCAGGAATCGGAGCTGAGGGTCAGAATCAGGTTACCTAGAATAAGGAAAAGCAGGAGCAGGACTGGAATGGACCAAGATGGTACAAGGCTAGGAACAAAGAATTATCCCAATCATGGGCAAATGCTTCAAGCAGTCAGCAGCTTCTCATTTTAAGAGCAGGTCTGCGAATCCTCTGGCCAAACTGCCCAGTTGGCTAAATCAGGTGACTGAAATGGGGCCCAGCTGCATTCATTAGACTGCCTGGGTTAACCTAGCAGGTAAGCAGGCTAGCTGTGGGTCCTTACTCCTGATAGGGCCATAAAGTCCTTTCTTCTGTAGGGTCTCCAGTCTTTCCTGCAGCAGTATCCCTGGCATTCAGCCCCAGTGAACAATAATGAGAACTACTGTGAACACACCTACTGCCTGATGTGATGTAGCTGCATACACCTGGCTCTTTCTTTTTCTATATATTTATAGATTGTAAATGATGTTTAATAAAATTCTATTTTATGAAAACAATTTTATTTTATTTACAATGCAGAGATGAAAATCCCCCAAAGCAATGACCCTTCCTCCCCATTAAAAACACAATTGATAAACCAGTTACTGTATTTGCATAAGCCCAAAGTAACATGCTGGCTCCTGCTTACTGTCAAACTGTGCTCTTAAAGCTTCTCTAAACCACACAGCACTTGTAGTGGTACAAGTCACCAACCTTGTCTCAGGCTGCTCCAAATCAGCAGACAGCCTGGAAACCTCACCCCTCTACCCTGGCAGTAGTGTTTCCCCTCTAGCTTCACCAATGTTATGCAGTACACAACATGCAACAATAATGTCAAGAGTATTTTCCAGCCTTGTCATGAGACACCTCCACCTGCCCTATAGTCTTCCAAAGGCACATTCTACAACCATCTTTCACCAGTCCAGGTGATGTTTAAATCTGTCCTTCTGTCCAGGCACCTGTATGGTTTGTGGCTTCATGAGCTAGGGAAACAAAATGCAGTGTCCCTGACTATCACAATTGGCATGGCAACCTCATTAATGTCAATAAGACAGTCTGGGTAAAGTGTCCTTGCTTTCAGCTTTGCAGAAAGTCCTGTATTCCTGAGATGTGAGCATCATGAACATTCTCTATTCAGACAACATTAATATCAGTAAATCATCCTTAATGCTTGCATTGCCGTGGGGATGTACCGTTTCTGCTTATATACTCAGAGGCAAGGCAGTGGGGAGGGGCATGCAGATTTAAGATATGAGTCCCATCTATTGCCGCACCACAGATCAGGAAGCCCATTGCATCACATCCATCTATCACTCCCTCAATATTGGCCAGCATGAAACCCTGTGCAACAAAATATGTTTAATCACCTTGCACACATGGATGACAACTGGCCCCAAACTGATTGCCCATTGACCATTAGCAATCTGGGGTTGCAAGCTTCCAGACAGCAACTGCCACCCATTTCTCCACTGTCAGAGCAGTTGGTCTCTGTGCACTGTAGAACTAGGGTGAGCTCAGCACACAAACTTAGGATGTGGCCATCTGTATCTGAAAATTCTGCAACCACTGCTGATTGTCCCAGGTTTGCATCACAATCCAATCCCACAATTCTGTTCTCATAGTACGGGCCCCAAACCACTACTCCACTGTGTGCAGTTGGTTAGTGAATACTTGACAGCATTCCAGCTTCCTTTTCTGCTTTACACTCAGGCTCAGTATCCTTGCTATGTGTCTAAACACTTTGGTTCCACAGACACAAAATAATCTCTTGCTCTGTCCTTAAAATGGACAAGACAGCTCCACTGATCAGTAAAGCATCCATGTTTCTGATGGCAAGAAAGAAAAATGGCATAACAGAGAGTAGAGTATGGGATGGAACGAGGGATTTATGGAAATTTTACCTCAAACTTCCATAATTCCCTAGGAGGGGTGATGCTGTCCCCAATACCTAGCAACAGGATCACAAAACACTGCAAACATTCTCTACAAGGTAGTGTGCCAGACAATGGCATGGGGGACACTGGGATGTCTTCCCAAAATGCCCTATGTCTTTTGCGCATATAACCTGTTTCTGTGAGGACATGCTGCACCAGCAAAGGCAGCCAAATGTGATTGCACTCTGTCAAATGAAGCATGTTGGTTGCAGCATGCTGGCAGAACTTCTGTCAATAAAACTTTCTAGTGTAGACATGGCCTTCATCAGGGTTGAAATACATTGGCAAGGCAGTGTAGGGAAGTTACACAGCTAGTAAACCTGTTCTGCTGAGAGAGGACTTCATTCTCCAGGACACCCAATCTGTCACCCTTCACCAGCATTAAAATCAGTTGCCAACAATTATGAGAAACATAAAATGATAAAGGGGGAAATATTAACTTCTTGATAAATTTCCTTGTTTTTTCACTTTTGGTTTGTAAGGCTGATTCTGTGAAAATGCCAGTGAATCTTACTGTCTCGTGAATCCTAGCTATTCATTGGCTTGCATTGCATAGATGTCATTCTATTAAAAGCCAACCAAATCACACAGTTACTTCATGCCTAAAGCAAACTTTTAAAGAGATGGTCATTTGCATACATATTCTTCTGCTGGACTGGAATGTCAAACTGACAAAAATGTCATTTAAGGAAAGTCTAGTGTTAAAAGGAGAAGGAATATACTGGCATTTAGGGTGTGGACCTGGGGTCATGGAAGGAACGTTAACAAAAGGAATGTCTGCTACATTTGCATTCATAGTCTAATCATAATCCAGTGTGTCAACCTGGCAGGGGAGATACCATAATCACAAAGGTGGTTTTCTCAGAGCGAGGCTCATCCATTGCACTGCAGGTGTGCTGACCCCTGCGATTTCCCCAAATGTGGGAAACTTGACTGCATAAATTTGTGGTAGTGGGGGACTGTGTTCGCACTTTCTCCTTGCAAAAAAACCCTATCTTCTTAAATGCAATGGAGTGGTTAAGTTTTGAGACGAAACTTTTGAATGCAATTCTGCAAACTGAACAATGAGTTTCAAAAGGTCAACAGAAGCAGTAATGGCTTGTAATTTGTATGTAATCCAGATACATTACTTTATTACACGATAAATAATGTATTAACATACTGCATAGATCTGTGTTAGCTTTGTGTGTTTTCTATTTCTTGCCTAATGACTTGCATTTATCTTGCTCATCTGTTTTGTTTTCTTTCTTTCTTCCACCATCAAGAACAGTACACCAAGAAAGTAGATATTAAAGAAAGGCCCATTCAGTACTTCCTAGAAAAACTGAGTTTACACAAACAGAGGCCTAAACAGGAAAGGTCAAGCCTTCCACTAAAATTTTGCAGAACTAAATTAAAAGCAGAAAAAACAGCTGCTCTGCAGTCTTTCATTCCTATCAGCTCTTCTCTGCTCAATAAGAAAATGACAATGAAAAAATAAAGAATTTAGCAATGCTCAAACACTGGCCCCATACTCTATGTTAGCTGAAGTTATATTCAGGACAATCATAGATGCAATACTCCATATAATAGTAAGAAAGGAAAAAAGAGAAGAGGTGAAAAATTGGAGGAGATTGGAGCAGAGGGAAGGATTGTGTGTGAGAGAGTGGGGAAGGTGGAAAAGAGATTTATAGGTTACGTGAAAAAGAAAAAATATCAAGTAGGAAACCATTTTTGCTTTTTTATAACATTGTGATGGGGTCTACAGGCATCAAGTTGAGGAGTAGAGCAATAGTGGGCTATAGAGTCCTGAACCCCTCAGTAGGAGCAAGGCATGTTCCCAGTGGAGGAACAGTTTAAAAGGGCACTGATCGTCCAGGAGAAGGGGGAAATGAGCTAGCCTGCATATGGCATCAGGAAGCAAGGCTGATGTGGAGAGCTGTGCCAAGAGTGGCAACAGCTTTGAAAAGGCTGTTTTATAGCAAGGGTGTGGTTTTCCCACTCCCCACCCCCACTTCTTTAGGAGTTAACAGCTGGTTAGTGTACAGGACACTAAAAGACTGAGGCCTGGTCTACACTGGGGCGGGGGGAGCGGGGGGAGATCGATCTAAGTTACGCAACTTCAACTACGTGAATAAGGTAGCTGAAGTCGACGTATTTAGATCTACTCACCACGGTGTCTTCAGTGCAGTGAGTCGACTGCTGCCGCTCCCCCGTCGACTCTGCCTGCACCTCTCGTGGCAGTGGAGTACAGGAGTCGACGGGAAAGCGCTCGGGGGGGGGGGGTCGATTTATCGCGTCTAAATTAGACTCGATAAATCGACCCCGGCTGGATCGATTGCTGCCCGCCAAGCCGGCAGGTAGTATAAACATACCCTAGACCAGTCTGCTAAGCCAGTGACCATGCCCCAAACTGAGGAGTTCCAGATTAGTAAAAAGTGACTCAGGGGGAAAACATAATATGGGGTAGCTCAGTAACTGGGCTGGACTCTTTGATAAACCTCTAGGACTCTGGTTTAGGACCTAGTGGAGTGGGTGGGCCTGCATCCCCGAACCTTGCTTCCCCCCACCCCCGCTCGTTTGTAGTGACTGAACTCTGGGGAAGCAATCAGAGTACGAGGGAGTGACTGCGGCTGCATCCAGGGCCCTTCTGGGTTGACTAGACTGGCAGAAACTGTAAGGCCATGAGCTGACCACTAGGTCAGCTGCTCATCAGACATTCCTGCTACAAATATATAAGAAGGCCTGAAAGGTTTATTTCTAAAAAGCAAAAAAGAGAAAGAAAGAGAAAGAGGGATTTTGTGTTTTGTTTGATTATATCACCAATAATGAGCCTCAGTCTTGCCTTCCCTTTTTTGCTGGAGAACTCCATGGGGGACCAAAGAACTGGGACCTTCCTCAGTCATTAATTGAAAGAGCATGACTTTAACAAAATCTTTCCTCCCATCTGTGTATCAGGTGGTTTACTTAAATAGGTATAAACCAAAAAAATAAAAACAAAGTTTTAAACTTTCAGAGGGCAAAAAATGCCTTCCTCTCTGTTACCTCTTCAATAAATGTAATGTCATAATATTTCCAGTCATCGCTAGCCTCTAGTTGTCCAAGAAAAAAAAAAAAGACAAGACCTGAATTTCTAATGGCGTAAAGGTGGGGGGGAAACCCCACATCTCTACTTTCAGGCCTTTTTTATATTTCCTAATAAAAATGGCACAGGTTCTTTTTTTCTTTAAAAATTATATGTATTGCTTTAAAATGTTATAGAGTAAAATACTCAAACGATAATGACATGTATGCGTGCATATATTGTATATTTTCTTTTCACTGGATCTATTGTGGGTGACACACTAATGTTTGTTCTATGTATATAAACATAAAACTACACAGTTACTCTTGGTGGTAATGTTGGCCTTATCATAACCCTTGTCTGACACCTATTGTCTGGTTATAGAAGAATGCCTGCATTGCTCTGAAATGTGAGAGGACATGTATTTAATATACTAAACCTGAAGGCTTGTCCACAGAGGGACACTCAGGAAAGTTGATCTGAATTAACCAGAAGGTGTACATTTAATATGTTAAATTTATGTGCACTTTAACATAAGTTTGAGTTAAACTGCCTGAAACCGTTGTGTAGATACATTCATTCAGAATTAAAGTGGCCCTAGTTTGGTTTAGTTTCTACTAAACCATGTAAACAAGCCAGTGCTGCAGAACTTAGAGAAATCTTTCACTGACATTAACAGATGTTTTACATAGTAAGGTCTGCAGGAAGAGGCTCTTAAGTTTTTGGATAACTGGCAGTCAGCTTTGTGAATCAGATTTCCTTTATCTCCTCCTTTCTTAAGTTTTGATCCAAAGCCCAATCAAGGGAATGAGAATCTTTCTATTGACTTCAATAAGCTTTAGATCAGGCCTCATCCCACTTTCTCCTTCCTCCCCTTCTTTTGCTGTATTCTATCCTTATTATAGGCACAGATCAAGACCAAGTTATGGCCTAATTTTTTTATTTACTTGTATTGACCATGAATTTACCAAGCCTGGAGCCCAAGGATAAAGAAACTTTAGACAGACATCAATAGAGGAGGCAGAAACATAGAGGACTAGTTTTAATATAAAAGCTAATAAAGCTCCTGCCCCACATGAGTATACAATCCACTTTCACAAGATACTTAAAGATCAGCTATTCCCCATATGACAGCGTGCAAAGCTTTTAATTTTGTGATTGAACAACAATAAGGTAAAAGAAAATTAAGTTGGCATTTGTTTCAGTATTTTAAAATGCAGGAAGGGACTCTTGAGGCTACCAATTTTACAGACCAATCTTATCATTCAGTGCAGGCTAAAAATATTAATCAAAACATCAGCATAATGCCAGATATCCTACTTCCCAAGGTGATGTAGGCAGGCTTTACAACATACCACTATCTGTCAGATGTTTCCTATAGTCTCTTATCTAGCCTTGAATGCTCAGACCCAGAAGGCCTGCCAGAAGTTATCTTGATGATGGACATAGAAAAAGCAGTCAACATGATGAAACAGAGCTTTCTGTTTGCAGTGCTGGGAAGATTTGGTTTAGGCAGCCCTTTTGTTAGATGGGTGATCATAAGCCTTGGCAACAGCCTTTTCCAACTGCATAGTGGCACCCAGCACGGCTGCCTTTTGTCACTTTATTGTCTTCTTTGTTTCTATATCCTTTAGCTACAACTCAGTCTGAGACAGAGGCTATAGAAGGGTGGGATCTAACCCTGTTTCTCTTTACATGCCAAGGATATTTTATTTTGTCAGAAATCCTGACTCAACCTTACCAATTTTTAAAGATGCATTATAATTTTTGACATGATAGATAATTTAATTTTACAGCCTAATAATAATTACTAAATGAGATTGAGTCTAGTGCCACTGAAATCTCAAAATGAAAGGTAAATACTCAGTGCACTGTATGCTATGAAGAGAACACCTTGCTTATCAAATATCATGGTGTTAAAATCTGACTGATATTATTCTATTCTCCAATTTAAATTACACAGCAGCAATTGAGGAGGCAGATGAAATGATCTGCCTAGATGGAATCATGTTCCATTGTTCATAATGGGTAAAACTGAAGGTGTTATAATAAATGTTCTACCCAGTTCCTTAATGTTATTTCAACCCCTTTATGTTATCACGTGTAATTGAGAGGCTAACATTTCTGGCAGCATAAACAACAGTTAAAAATACCTAAACTAACTGAACTATGCAGCTGATAATAATTTTTAGATAATTTCCACTTAAGGCTATCTCCTATTTGAGATAGTTTGAAGATTGAGGTGAACCTGCATTTCAGATGGATCACAGATGTAAACATCCCAGTGGTCTAACCACAATCACTTTGAATTGCTTTAAACCAAAGAATGGAAAAGCTTCAACATTTCCAGGAAAATAGGACTATTAAAAAGTTCATAATGTTAAAATGACTGAATTGATTTTTCTCAAAAATTTGGCTTGCTTGAGATGACCTTAACTCTCAGAGTCTCTTATTTGGGAGACATCTGTACAATAAAAATACTTGGCATTTAATAATTAGAGCTAGTGGAAACCATTTCTGTTCCACAGGAAATTCTGGCATTTCCCCCCAAAATTGTTCTGAATCAGAATGAAAAGTCTAAATTTCCCATGAAATGAAACTTCCACAATATTTAGTTTCAAGTCAAAATGTTTTGCTTTGATTTTCACTTTAAATTTTTATTTTTTAATTTTATATGGCTATATTATGTTATTTTATAAAATAATAATAAAGCAATATAATAAAAAGGGAAACATTCCATTCCAATCAGGTTGAAATTGGATGTTTCAACCTTATCAAGATGCTGTTTCAATTTCTTTTTTTCCCTTTCTAAACAAAATTCTAAAAATAGTACTAAGTACTTGTACGGCACCTTTCATATGATTATCTCAAAATACATTTCAAATATTAATAATTTAATTAATCATTACAGTCTCACATTGATTAGGCTGCCAAAGAATGTGTCTAGTTGGTATGGTATACACCAAGTGTCCTACCTCTTTCAGCGGTTTTACAGTAGTGTAATCCATTGATTTATTTAGTGGAGTTACTCATGATTTGCACCAGGGTATTGGAATTATAGGCATGTATTAAGAATTAGTTAAACTGATATGAAATAAACCTGGTTTAAATAGAAATTGGAGCATCCATACAGGGGTTTCTACCAGTTTAACTAAATTGGTTTAAAATAAAACCTTTAGTTAAACTGGTAGAATTTTTTTATGTGATCAAGGCATAAGCAAGAGGAAAATGAGACTTGTTGTTTTTTGTTTTGTTTTTCTTAGGGCTGTCGATCACAGTTAACTTACACAATTATCTCAAAAAATTAATCATGATTTTAAAAAATTGCAATTAATTGCACTGTTAAACACTAGAATAGCAATTGACATTTATTAAATATTTTGGATTTTTCTACATTTTCAAATATATTTCTATTACAACATAGAATACAAAGCGTACAGTGCTCACTTTATTTTTTATACAAATATTTGCACTGTAAAAATGATAAGAAATACAGTAGTATTTTTCAATTCAAAAGTACTGTAGTGCAGTCTCTTTATCGTAAAAGTGTAACTTACAAATGTAGATTTTTTTGTTAGAGCACTGCATTCAAAAACAAATCAATCAGTGTAAAACTTTAAAGCCTATAAGTCCACTCAGTCCTACTTCTGGTTCAGACAATCGCTAAGACAAACAAGTGCAAATATTTGTAATAAAAAATAAATGTAAAGTGAGCAATGAACACATTGTATTTTGTGTTGTAATTGAAATCAATATATTTGAAAATGTAGGAAACATACAAAAATATTTAAATAAATGGCATTGTATTAACAGCGTGATTAATCATGTGATTAATCGCTATTAATTTTTATAATTGCGCAATTGATCACAATTAATTTTTTTAACCACTTGACAGTCCTAGTTTTTTTTCCTTTCACTCTTTCCTTTTATTAATCTATTCAGTGGAAAACTACTATTGAACATGAACAGCCAACCTCAGAAAATATGTAATGTCTATCAATTTTGATGCTTCAGTGCTTATACAAAATCTTTGATTAGCAGTTCAGTATGGTATAGCGTTCTTAGATTATATTTAAGGTTTACATTTGATCGCTCCTGTCAAGGTTCCTCCCCCACTCTGAACTCTAGGGTACAGATGTGGGGACCTGCATGAAAAACCTCCTAAGCTTATCTTTACCAGCTTAGGTCAAAACTTCCCCAAGGTACAAAATATTCCACCCTTTGTCCTTGGATTGGCCGCTACCACCACCAAACAAATACTGGTTACTGGGGAAGAGCTGTTTGGACACGTCTTTCCCCCCAAAATACTTCCCAAAACCTTGCACCCCACTTCCTGGACAAGGTTTGGTAAAAAGCCTCACCAATTTGCCTAGGTGACTACAGACCCAGACCCTTGGATCTTAAGAACAATCCTCCCAACACTTGCACCCCCCCCTTTCCAGGGAAATGTTGGATAAAAAGCCTCACCAATTTGCACAGGTGACCACAGACCCAAACCCTTGGATCTGAGAACAATGAAAAAGCATTCAGTTTCTTACAAAAAGACTTTTAATAGAAATAGAAGTAAATAGAAATAAAAAAAAATCCCCCCTGTAAAGTCAGGATGGTAGATACCTTACAGGGTAATTAGATTCAAAACATAGAGAACCCCTCTAGGCAAAAACCTTAAGTTACAAAAAAGATACACAGACAGAAATAGTTATTCTATTCAGCACAATTCTTTTCTCAGCCATTTAAAGAAATCATAATCTAACACGTACCTAGCTAGATTACTTACTAAAAGTTCTAAGGCTTCATTCCTGGTCTATCCCCGGCAAAGACAGAATATAGACAGACACACATCCCCTTTGTTTCTCTCCCTCCTCCCAGCTTTTGAAAGTATCTTGTCTCCTCATTGGTCATTTTGGTCAGGTGCCAGCGAGGTTACCTTTAGCTTCTTAACCCTTTACAGGTGAGAGGAGATTTCCTCTGGCCAGGAGGGATTTTAAAGGGGTTTACCCTTCCCTTTATATTTATGACAGCTCCACATCTTTTGCATGCCTAGTGGAGGTGTGAGGAACTTCCCATTGGATCCCCTTCCCCAAATCTTGAAGCCCTGTATCACTGTAATTATCTTTCTAACCAAAGATAATTCAACAGGACTCCATTCAGATGTCCCTCTTTAATTTAATGAGTCTGAAATCTTAAAAATACCCAAAGATTATTTTTAAATATTTGGCTGTCCTACATAGATTGTGAGAGAGATTGTTTCTCCCCATCCCAATCCTTTAAGGGAATAAATGGCTGAATGTTGTGACAAACAAGTCCATTTCTGACATCATACAATGGTTAGTAGAATTATAGATCATATCCACTCATTTTTAAACACATTAATTTTTAGGCCCAAATTTTCAAAAGTGCAAGTGTAATTTTATTACACTCAACTTTGGCACATGCCACTACATGATGTGTGTATGCAAACTGAGGTTGCTTACACACTGTTGTTGGGTTTTTTCCCAGGCTGTAGGATGTTTTACACTAACCCTTGTTCCACAGTTATAAGGTAGCCAATGATCAGTATTTGTAGCTACTTTCTCTAGTTCCATTAAGATGACTCATGGCCATTGCACTAGGGAATGAAAGACATTTATCTTTTTTCTGTTTAAATTGCAAATAGGACAGCTAGCTTTATGTGTTGCAAAACTGTTTTTCTCAAAAGGTTTCAATTCTATTTTTGTTCAAATGTGGGAAAAAAAATTGGTTGTATTTATTTTCCAAAATGCACAAATTACAAACTTTTAATACTGGGAAGCTGAAATGGCAAATGTCACTAGCTTATTCATAGAATTGACAGTGATGTAAAATACAAGCCAACAAGAACAGCTGAAGAGCTCTGTAACTGCAGTTCACTTTTAACAATTTATTTTTCCCCATGTATGGAAGAATTAAAGTTCAATGAGTCTTCTATCTTAGGCTCTTATCTGGCCCCCATTACCACAGTATTTAAACCCCTCACAATTTTTAGTATAGTTATCCTCACAACACCCTTGAGAGGCAGGGAAGTACTATTAACCCCATTTTACAAATGGGGAACTGAGGCACAGAAAGGGTAGGTCACACAGGAAGTCTTTAGCAGAGCAGGTAATTGAATCGAGGGTCTCCCAAATCCTAATCTAGGGACCTAGCCACTGGACCATCCTTCCTCCGGGCTTAAGCACAAACACGCACCTTTTGAGATAGCAGAGATAATTCTAAAGATACTACCTGAAAAAGTGCAGTAAAGTAGTATGTTTTTGCTGGACTATTTCCTTAACTTCCAGCCATTCCTTGACTTTTATAGCACTTTAGAAAGACTCATCATGTAAACCTTTATCTTTTAACTATTGTAAGGTGCTCAGACAGGGAGGGAACAAGTACCATAATAAAATTATAAACAATACAGCTAAATAATGAATAATTTAGGCCTGATCCTGCAATGTGCTCTGTGCAGTTGCAGGGGTTCCCCAGTGCACCTTAAAGGCTCAAAAACTAGAAGGCAAATAAGAACCTAAACTATTTTGGGTTTTTTTTTTTAATCTTCTGATTTAAGTAAATCTCATGATTTTTTTGGATCCTGACTCACGATATTTGACTGTTTTGTGCTGGCAATACTGCAAATACTCTGCTATAGAAATATTGAGGGATGAGATGTTGTTCAAAACAGAACTATCTGCCAGGGAGTAAAGGGATTGGCTCATTGGGCAAAAGATCCTACTCTTGTCTGCAATCTAATCACGAGGAGAGTGACAGATCTTCCACTCATCCCAAGGTACCTTATATTCAAACTATTTTAATTTTCCATACAACAATACAATAATATAATGCAGCTTCAAACTGTAGTAATCCAAAATACACAATTAGCACACCTGAAAGATCAATCTACTTTAAGTACCTCTGAATGATTAAGCCTTTACACTGGTTTGAAAGCTGAATAAACCTCTCCTTTTAAACTGCATAATCTGTTCCAACAACACTGAATCTGGAGACTGTTGCAGCAAGTGAAAGTTCTGCCCAATCTGAAACAAAAGGAAGTAGATATCTAGAAGTCCTTGTACCTGATTTTCCTGCGTATATCTAGTCTTTGCTCCTTACACTTATCACTAGAAACGTTTGTCGATTTTGAGCCCCATCCTTCCTCTGTTTGTTTACAAGAACTTGAGAAAACTGAAGATGTTGTGGTGGGTTTTGTACCTTGTTGACCTCTTTGATTCCGGGGGGGAGAGGGAGGAGGTTAACCCCGCCTCCTATGCTGGTTCTACAACCTCCCCGGTAGTCAGGGCTGTATGGAATAGCGCAGCCTAGTGGCCGGAGTCCCTATAACGTGCTCCTAAAGCAGCGTGGCCTGAGGGCCAGAGTCCCTCTAAGTCCTCTTCCCCTCGTAGGATAGTGTGGCCCGACGGCCGGAGTTCATCTATCTCCTTTGAGGTCAGAGAGGGGTTGGTGAACTATGTTGTCACAAAAAGGGGAGGGGGGGGTTAGAGACCCCCGGTAGGGGAGCCCGGGCCCACCCACCTTTACCAGGCTCCAATCCAAGGCCCTGTCATTGATGGCATGATCCGCCCCAGGTCAGCGGGGAATCCTACCGCAACACGCTCTCAGAGTGGTGGGAGATACCACTCCCTTCCCTTTCCTGGGTCACTTCCTACCAGTTCTCCAAACGTAGCAGTCCCTGTGGCATCAGGGTCTTCAGGTTCCTCATCCCCTGGGGCTCCCTGGGATTCCCACAGCTGCCAGTCTCTGGTCCCACTTCCTGGCCCCTCGGCTCCCTCCTGTACGAGTCGCCACGGCTCCTGGGCTGGAGCCTCCACTGGGTGTCCTCCTTCCTCTGCTTCCAGCCCCGACTGAGCAGCTCTGCAGGCTTTTATACTTGATTCTGTTGGAACATGCCCAGCAGAGCCTCAGGGGCGTGGCATCCTCTGCCAGCAGAGAAGGGTTGACCCTCTCATTCCCAGTGCGGGGCCAGTCTGCCCCATCACAATGTATATAAATAAGGCAAAAGTATAGCCTTAATTATCCTCAATCACCACTATGTTTTTGTGATCTGAATTCTGAATCATGCAACATTTTAGCCCATAGTAGGTATGATTATTTTTAGTGCCTTGACTCATTATCTTACATTCTGTATGCTGAACTGTATGAGCTACTTTATCAGCCTCTACGCCTAATCTATTCAAATAGTTTTCAGGTGATTGGTTCTCTTCTTTATCTACTGGTCCATCCCAATTTGGTATTATCAGCAAAGTAAGCTACTGTTGAAATTACATCCTCCCTTCAGTATCTTGTATATCCACAAAGAAACCAAAGTAAAATTGTAATAAAAAAGAAAAGGAAAAATTCAGTTGTGACTGAAATGTATCTTATATGTCCTGGGAGATACAGTGTAGTTAATTAAAAAGCTGTTAAGGTAGCACCTTGTTGTACCTAATTTAAAAAGACATGACACATTGCAGCCCTGTCTGATTTTTTTCCCCTTCCTTTTATTGCTTTCTGTCACAACCTTTAACATATCTTTAGTGGAAGCTGTGGTATGTGCATGATCCTGGAGGGGGCACCTGGTAAGAGTTTTGTCTGCTTGAAGTGTTGTCTGATAGAGCTGATGGAGGAAAAAATCCGAGGTTTGGAGATGCAGATGGAAAGTCTGGTAGAGTTTAGGAAGGGGTTTGAGCAGATTATGGAGCAAAGCCATGAGGTATCTGAAGGGAAAAGCTCAGACTTGCAGATGGAAGCAGGACTGGGGAATTCTGAGGGGAGACTGGGTGAGGAAAGTGGTCAGTGGAAGCATGTGACTAAAAGAACCAGGTAGAGGAAAACACGGGCTAGTGAAGGAGAAATAGAGCTTAAGAATAGGTATGCAGTGTTGGAAAATGAAGAAGGGGCTCAGCAGGTAGTCACTGAAGGTGGAAGGGCAAGGAAGAAGAGGAGAGCGGCTAGTCCTATAGGAAAAGGGGAAGAGTTAATGGAGATTACACAAAATATGAGCCCCAGGAGGATACAGGATGGGTTGAAGAGGATTACAAGGGAGAATAGGAATGGAAAGAACTTGCAGCCAGAGGGAACAGGGGATAGACCGGAGAATAGCACCGTCACTAGGAAAAGACAGGTCTATGTGATTGGGGACTCTTTACTGAGAAGAATAGATAGGCCTGTAACCAGAACTGATCCGGAAAATAGGAGGGTGTGCTGTCTTCCAGGTGCTAAGATATGGGATGTAGACCTGAGGTTGAAAAGGATTCTAAAGGGAGCGGGAAAGAATCCCCTAATTATCCTTCATGTGGAAACAAATGATACGGCTAGATTCTCGATGGAAAGTATTAAGGGAGACTATGCTAGGCTGGGGAAGACGCTTAAGGAAATTGAGGCTCAGGTGATCTTTAGTGGGATTCTGCCTGTTCCTAGAGAAGGGCAACAAAGGTGTGACAAGATGACTATCAACAGATGGCTTAGGCAGTGGTGCTATAAATAGGGCTTTGGGATGTATGGCCACTGGGAAGCATTCATGGATTGAGGACAGTTCTCTCGGGATGGACTTCATCGGAGTAGGGAAGGAAACAGACTTCTAGGATGGAGGCTGGCACAACTGATTAAGAGAGCTTTAAACTAGGAATTAGGGGGAGATGGTTGGGAGATGTCCAGGTAATCTCCACGCCAGAATTTAGCATTGAGAGGAAAGAAAATGAAGTAAGAGTGGATACAGCCGTGGGTAGGAGGAAGGGCAGTGTAGATACAAGTCTAATAGGTTATACTGGTAGTAAAATGACCGTGCCTAATAGAGTACAGAATGTGAGTGAGGCCAAACAGCAAAAATTAAGATGTTTGTACACTAATGTGAGGAGCCTAGGTAACAAAATGGAGGACCTAGAGCTACTGGTGCAGGAAGTGAAACCAGATATTATAGGGATAACAAACATGGTGGAATAGTAGTCATGACTGGGCTACAGGTATTGAAGGGTATGTGCTGTTTAGGAAAGACCGAAATAAAGGTAAAGGTGGTGGAGTAGCACTGTATATCAATGATGAGATAGAATGTAAAGAAATAAGAAACAATGAAATGGATATGACTGAGTCCGTCTGGGCAAAAATTAAATTGGGGAAGAAAACTATTAGAGCCTCCCCTGGGATAGTGCTTGGGGTGTGCTATAGACCACCAGGATTTAATTTGGATATGGATAGAGCCCTTTTTAATGTTTTTAATAAAGTAAATACTAATGGAAACTGTGATCATGGGAGACTTTAACTTCCCAGATATAGACTGGAGGACGAGTGCTAGTAATAATAATAGGATTCAGATTTTCCTAGATGCGATAGCTGATGGATTCCTTCAGCAAGTAGTTGCTGAACCGACTAGAGGGGATGCCATTTTAGATTTGGTTTTGGTGAGTAGTGAGGACCTCATCGAAGAAATGGTTGTAGGGGATAATCTTGGCTCAAGTGATCATGAGCTAATTCAGTTCAAACTGAACGGAAGGATTAATAAAAAATAAATCTGCAGCTAGGGTTTTTGATTTCAAAAATTAAGGACATTAGTTAGGGAAGTGGATTGGACGAAAGAATTTATGGATCTAAAGGTAGGAGGCGGCCTGGAATTATTTTAAATCAAAGCTGCAGAAGCTATCGGAAGCCTGCATCCCAAGTAAGGGGGGAAAAAAATCATAGGCAGAAGTTGTAGACCAAGCTGGATGAGCAAGCATCTCAGAGAGGTGATTAAGAAAAAGCAGAAAGCATATAGGGAGTAGAAGATGGGAGGGATCAGCAAGGAAAGCTACCTTATTGAGGTCAGAACATGTAGGGATAAAGTGAGACAGGCTAAAAGTCAAGTAGAGTTGGACCTTGCAAAGGGAATTAAAACCAATAGTAAAAGGTTCTATAGCCATATAAATAAGAAGAAAACAAAGAAAGAAGAAGTGGGACCGCTAAACACTGAGGATGAAGTGGAGGTCAAGGATAATCTAGGCATGGCCCAATACATAAACGAATACTTTGCCTCAGGTCTTTAATACAACTAAAGAGGATCTTAGGGATAATGGTAGCATGACAAATGGGAATGAGGATATGGAGGTAGACATCACCATATTTGAGGTAGAAGCGAAACTCAAACAGCTTAATGGGACTAAATCGGGGAGCCCAGATAATCTTCATCCAAGAATATGGAAGGAATTGGCACAAGAAATTGCAAGCCCATTAGCAAGAATTTTTAATGAATCTGTAAACTCGGGGGCTCTACCGTATGATTGGAGAAGTGCTAACATAGTTCCTATTTTTAAGAAAGGGAAAAAAAGTGATCCGGGTAATTATAGGCCTGTTAGTTTGACATCTGTAGTATGCAAGGTCTTGGAAAAAATTTTGAAAGAGAAGGTAGTTAAGGACATTGAAGTCAATGGTAAATGGGACAAAATACAACATGGTTTTACAAAAGGTAGATTGTGCCAAACCAACCTGATCTTCTTCTTTGAGAAAGTAACAGATTTTTTAGACAAAGGAAACGCAGTGGATCTAATTTACCTAGATTTTAGTAAGGCATCTGATACCGTGCCACATGGGGAATTATTAGTTAAATTGGATAAGATGGGGATCAATAGGAAAATTGAAAGGTGGATAAGGAATTGGTTAAAGGGGAGACTACAACGGGTCCTACTGAAAGGTGAACTGTCAGGCTGGAGGGAGGTTACCAGTGGAGTTCCTCAAGGATTGGTTTTGGGACCAATGTTATTTAATCTTTTTATTACTGACCTTGGCACAAAAAGTGGGAGTGTGCTAATAAAGTTTGTGGATGATACAAAGCTCGGAGGTATTGCCAATTTAGAGAAGGACAGGGATACCCTACAGGAGGATCTGGATGACCTTATAAACTGGAGTAATAGTAATAGGATGAAATTTAATAGTGAGAAGTGTAAGGTCATGCATTTAGGGATTAATAACAAGAATTTTAGTTATAAGCTAGGGACGCATCAATTAGAAGTAACGGAGGAGGAAAAGGACCTTGGAGTACTGGTTGATCATAGGATGACTATGAGCCGCCAACATGATACGGCTGTGAAAAAAGCTAATGTGGTCTTGGGATGCATCAGGAGAGGTATTTCCAGTAGGGATAAGGAGGTTTTAGTACCGTTATAGAAGGCACTGGTGAGACCTCACCTGGAATACTGTGTGCAGTTCTGGTCTCCCATGTTTAAGAAGGATGAATTCAAACTGGAACAGGTACAGAGAAGGGCTACTAGGATGATCCGAGGAATGGAAAACCTGTCTTATGAAAGGAGACTCAGGGAGCTTGGCTTGTTTAGCCTAACTAAAAGAAGGTTGAGGGGAGATATGATTGCTCTCTATAAATATATCAGAGGGATAAATACCAGAGAGGTAGAGGAATTATTTGAGCTCAGTACCAATGTGGACACAAGAACAAATGGATATAAACTGGCCACTAGGAAATTTAGACTAGAAATTAGACGAAGGTTTTTAACCATCAGAGGAGTGAAGTTTTGGAATAGCCTTCCAAGGGAAGCAGTGGGGGCAAAAGATCTATCTGGCTTTAACATTAAACTCGATAAGTTTATGGAGGAGATGGTATGATGGGACAACATGGTTTTGGTAACTAGATATTCATAAATAGGCCCAATGGCCTGTGATGGGCTATTAGATGGGGTGAGATCCGAGTTACCCAGGAAAGAATTTTCTGTAGTATCTGGCTGATGAATCTTGCCCATATGCTCAGGGTTTAGCTGATCGACATATTTGGGGTCAGGAAGGAATTTTCCTCAAGGGCAGATTGGAAGAGGCCCTGGAAGTTTTTCACCTTCCTCTGTAGCATGGGGCACGGGTCACTTGCTGAAGGATTCTCTGCTCCTTGAAGTCTTTAAACTATGATTTGAGGACTTCAATAGCACAGATACAGGTGTGAGGTTTTTTTTGTAGGAGTGGTGGGTGAAATTCTGTGGCCTGCGTTGTGCAGGAGGTCAGACTAGATGATCATAATGGTCCCTTCTGACCTAAATATCTATGAATCTAGTGTAGCTACAGTGTATTAAATTCCTTGCTTGACTGGTTTTAAAGCAAAAGCATGTTTTACTGGAGAAGCTGATATTATCACCATCGAAGAACACTGGGAAAATCCGATTAGGTAGGTTTTTCTTTAACTGACCTTAAAGAAGTTCAACTCTTGGGAAAAAAAAAAAACACACCATAATGGCCATGATTGTCCCCTCTCCACAATCCATGCACAGAGAAGAACTCCCATCCACATGAAAGAGTGAAGGTCAATCACCTCCTCACCACTCTTCCTCCAGATCCTGTGGCAGGTGCTTTGCAGGTCTGTGCTGTGGGAGGGGGTGGAGACTGGGGAGTCCAAGGGCAGAAGTAGGCTGTCTGAAGACAAGTCCAGGGAGATTAATATCATTATCTACCTCTTACCCCACAGCACACAGGCAAAAGAGATAATACACAAAAAGCAACAATCTCTTTTCACTGCCATGATGTCCAACAAGAGTCTCTGGTAATGCAGCTCCAGTGGAGCATTTTCTGGAGGTCAGAGAAGCTGTAGAGGCAGAGAGCCTCTAGATAGATGTCCCTAACTTCCTGCAAACCCTGGGGTGGGAGCATGTTAGGTTTGGGAGTGGGTTCAGTGTCCTATTCTGCAGAAGGTCACTTCCTCACAGGACAGGTTATTGCACCGATAGGGGTGGTCCAGGTGGTGCGTGTTAAAACTGGCTATTGTATCAGACACTTGTTAAAATGTTGAGCACAGGGTAGTATCCAATCAAACCCATTTTCTTAAATATAAAAACAAATTCAGGTCAAACACTGAGAATCTCCTCTTGTCGTCTCCTCTGGAAAAAAAGGTTTACACATGAAGATTAGCCAGCACTGAATAAAAGCTTTCCCTAAGCATCTACCCTATTTTGCCTTTTAAACGTTCAGTTTAAAAAAAAAAGGAGGGGGGGGAGAAATGTCACAAAATAAAAAATGAACCCTCCCTCTTTTAATTCTTAATTTTTTACAATATATATAAAAATGCTCTTTGCTAAACTTTTTCCCAGCTGTACATTTTTTGCTGCATTTTAAACCTCTGCAAATTTAAAATTATGGTGGAAATACTGGCAGATAATTAGCTACAGTTTAATGCTGCACATGTGATGATGATATAATACAATACAAGTTAAACTGAGGTGGTTCTACCCTGAAGGGGTAACTCTCCCCACCAAAATCTGTTCATCATCACATTCCCAGCCACATCTCTCTGCCAGGGGGCTACCTAGTCCACTGCACCCACAAATGTGTTTTCTTCCATACTGTCCCTTATTCATGGAATTCTCTCGCTGAACTAATCTGTAAGGCCACTATCCTCTTCTCCTGTTTTCTCATTTGTTGTCCATCAAACGCAGTCATGGCCTGGGCTCAGCAGTTCTTCCTGCTCAGTTTGCATAGGACCAGGCCTGCCCATCCCAGTATCTGCAACAGGCATCCTCTCCTCCTTCAAAATTTCTGTGATATCCATTTTGCTGTGATGCCAACAAGAAATAAACCAACTAATGCTGGATTTTTGAGCAGCGGTCATGTAACTACTTGATCATCATTACCTTAATACTCTTTAGCACTCTCTCCCTGTTCCCTCCTATTTGCTACATTCACTTATTACATCTTATTTCAAATTAGGTCCTGATCTTGCAAATGGATCCATCTGAGTGTAGGGGTTTGTCCAAACAAATCTAACTGTAGAATCAGCCTAGGCAGGGACGGTGTGTTCATATGAGTTTCCACAGCACTGAGCATAATGAGGTTCTGATCCAAGTTTGTCTTTTGCATGAAATCACAATACTACTACTGCTACTCTACCTGAGGACTGTAGCAAGGAGGCATGGCCTCTCTCAGACAGTGACAGGGAGGGACCACAACACCCCCCCGGTGGGCCGAACCAGGAGAGCCACGTCCGTCCCGCCGGAAGCAGAAGGGCAGGACGGGAAGGGGAAGTACAAAAGGCAGATCCTGCAGCTCAGTTGGGCTAGAGCCACCATAGGAGATGGACGCATCCCGCCAGCTGCTGGAGTCTGCGGAGAAGCTGCCAGGGCTTCCTCCTGAGGACTGGCCAGAGCTCCCAGGACCACTGGCCGACCAAGACACTGAGGAGTTGCCGGGACTGCCACTTGAGGACTGGCTGGATCTCCCATGGCTGCTAGCTGACTGAGACACTGAGGAGCCGCTGGGGATGCCACCTGTGGACTGGCCAGAGCTCCCTGAGATGACACATGCAGGCACACCCGAGGGGGAGAGTAGGAAGGAGCCCAGGGAAACCAGGAAAGTCTGGCTGAGAGCTGGCCTGACACAAGGTCAGTGTGTTGCGGTCAGATCCCTGCTGATCCAGTGGTGGACCACTCTGCCACTGTTAGGGCCCTGGGCTGGGATGCAGTGAAGTTGGGTGGGCCCTTGCCATCCCACCCTTAGAGTGGCTATATTCCCCCTCCTGGCCTAAGGAGGGGGCCATTACATTTGAAAGAATCCCACTGAAATCAATGGGACTCCACACAGACATTAGAACTTGCATGAGTTCATCTGTGTGCAGGATTCAAGCTTTTCATACAATGGAGCTTTATACATGTTGTTGGTGTTTTAACTACAAATGAAGTCAAGCCTGCAGATTTGTAGATTATAAAACCTTCATGGTTTAAATAAATATAGGAACTATATCAGCCCACCTCCAGCCCTTTGCTGTAGTACTTTCTCACTATGCTCAACATTAAACTATTCTACTCTCTTCAAACAGCATGTCCTCCTATAGGTCTGGGATAGCGTGGGTGACATAGGAGAAAACTTTGAAAAACAACTGTAAGAATTAAGAATGTATTGCCCAGGTTCCAGAAATCTGCATTTGGACAGTTCCCATGGAACTGTGGGACAGTCCCACAAAAAGCCACTAACACACTGGCCCTGCCCTTTCCTAAAATGCAGAACCCAAATAGCTTCCACAGGGTCATAGAAAGAAGAAATGTTGCTCCAGATGTGACTCTACTTCCCCTGTCGGCTTATACCAGCTTATTTTTGTCCCCTCCACCCACAGGGGCAGAAGAGATGATTTCGCCCTTAAAGAGTGTCTTAAAGTTGAACTCAGCAAATCCTAAGATAGCACTTCACTTGACTAAATAAATATCATACGTGTTAATGACTTAATTTACATCATATAAAGTGTGCCTAGATGCCACGGTGATGGGTGCCATACAACTGCACATAGAGGTAATAATTGTAATTAAAATGTATTGAAGATGTGGTCTGTAGACACGAATATAATAGTCTATTTCTTCTGTATTCAACCCCAGCTATGTAGTATAAATGTATTTCAACGAAAAAGAGAGGCTTTTGAAAGGGATTGCTCAAGTTTTCCTATTGATTTCCCCAAAGATGGATTTCCAACACATCTAATATCTCTTGCTAAGACTGTCAAAGTGGATTCTCTAGTAGCAAATTCTAAAGAAAATATTAGGAACTAGAGGCAATCATAAATTCAATGCAGAAACAATTTGCTAACAGAGTTTGGACCCATGGGTGAATATATAACAGTCTTCAGTATGTATTAGAAAATCTTTAAATTTTAAAGGAAATGTTTTTCTAATTAGTATTGCTATTCTTCTAGTGTAGTGGTTCCCAGTCTTGTTCCGCCGCTTGTGCAGGGAAAGCCCCTGGCGGGCCAGGCCGGTTTGTTTACCTGCCGCATCCGCAGTTCGGCCGATCGCGGCTCCCAGCGGCCACGGTTCGCTGCTCCAGGCCAATGGGAGCTGCTGGAGGCAGCGCAGGCCAAGGGATGTAGTAGTAGCTGTTCTACCTGGAAAAATGCTGGAACAAATTATTAAACAATCAGTTTGTGAGCACCTCGAGGATAACAGGGTGATAAGGAATAGCCAATATGAATTTGTCAACAAATTATGCCAAACCAACCTAATTTTCTTTTTGGACGGATTAATGGCCTAGTCAATAGGGGGAAAGCAGTAGACATGATATCTTGATTTTAATAAAGATTTGACACAGCCCCACACAGCATTCTCATAAGCAAACTAGAGAAATGTGGTCTTGAGGAAATTATAATAAAGTGAATGCAGAACTGATTGAAAACCTGTACTCAAAGTAGTTATCAAAAGGTCACTGTCAAACTGGGAGGATATATCTAGTGGGGTCATACAGGGGACCTATTCTGGGTCTGGTACTAGTCAATATTTTCATTCATGACTTGGGGATAATAGGGTGCAGAGTATGCTTATAAAATGTGTGGATGATACCAAGCTGTGAGGGGTTGCAAGCACTCCAGGGACAGGATTAAAATTCATGAGAACCTTGACAAATTAGAAAACTAGCCTAAAATTAACAAGATGAAATTCAATAAAGAAAAGTTGGAAGTCCAACCTTAAGAAGGAAAAATTAAATGTACAAATACAAAATGGGGAATATCTGGCTAGGTGGTAGTACTGCTGAAAAGGATCTGGGGTTATAGTGGATCACAAATTGAATCTGAGCCAGCAATGCGATGGAGTAGCAAAAAAAAAAAAAAAGGCTAATATTCTGGGGTGTATTGACAGGAGTGCCGTACGGAAGGCACAGGAGGTATCTGTCCCACTCTACTTTGCAGCGATGACGCCTCAGCTGGAGTACTATGACCAGTTTTAGACGCCATACTCTAAGAAAGATGTGAACAAATTGAGGAGAGTCCAGAGGAGAGTAACAAAAATGCTAAAAGGTCTAGAAAACCTGACCTATGAGGAAAGGTTAAAAAATGGGCATGTCAATCTTGAGGAAAGACAACCTGATAAGTCTTCACATATGTTAAGGGCTGTTATCAAGAGGACAGCGATCAATTGTTCTCCATGGCTACTGAAAGTAGGACAAGAAGTAATGGGCTTAATCCGAAGCCAGGGAGATTTAGGTAGATATTAGGAAAAAAAAAAAAACTTTCCAACTCTCAGGATAGTTAAGCACTGGAATAGGTTACCAAGGGAGGTTGTGGAATCCTTGTCACTGGAGACTTTTCAGAACAGGTTGGACAAACACCTGCCAGGGTTGGTCTAGGTATATTTGATCCTGCCTCAGCACAGTGGGACAGGCTAGATGACCTCATGACTTCTAGGGGTCCCTTCCAGAGCTAAATTTCTATGGTAAGAACTGATTCTCTAGAAAAGGATAATGCAGCAGATCTAATCTCTCTGGACTTCTGTCAAGCATATGATATAGTGCCACATGGGAATGTATTTGTTAAACTGAAGAATATGGGGATTAGTACAAGAATTGTAAGGTGGGTAAGGACCTGTCAATAGAAAAAAAGACAAAAGGTTTTGCTGAAAGGTGAACTATCAGGCTGGAGGGAGATTACTTGTGAAGCTCCTCAAGTATCGGTCTTCGAACTGATATTTGGTATTTTCATCAGTGACCTTGGCCCAAAAAGTAGAAATGTGTTAATGAAGTTTGCTGATGACACAGAGTAGGGAGACATTATCAATACAGAGGAGGACTAGAATATCATACAGGAACAACTGGAAGACCTTGAGGGCCAAAGAGAGGGACACAGATTGCATCACCACCTCTCTCAGCCCCAACTGAGTCCCAAACACTGCCTAGGGTGAAACAAGATTAGATTTTAACAACAGCAGCAGCTCCAGCCCATCTCCATTAAATTCTTCTCTTTTCTCCAACCAGACAGTTAGTAACATCTTGGATGCCATCTAAGAAACTGTCCAACAAGGGAGTTTTTCCTTCTAAAAACTCTCTCCAGCTAAAGGGCACAAGGCATGTAGTTAAAAGGAAAGCCTTACTTAATAATGTACATTTCAAAAGCTCTGTTTCTTTCTTTTCTAGATATGTAATAAAAGGTTAAAATGATTTTGGATGGTGTTTGCGCCCTGGTATGAAGCAGGCTGAGGTCTCTGTATACCAAAATCCTAGACCTTGTTTAACACTGTTCAATACTGGACAGCGACTGGGTTATGTTAACACCATTAGCTCATATATTCCCTTTAAAATGAACAGATCACCCATACTCAAGAAAGATTTATTCAAGCTGGAACATGTGCAAAGACAGGTTACTAGGATGATAAGTAATGGAGAGCCTGTCTTACAAGAGGATACTAGAAGACCTTGGCTTGTTTAGCCTAGCAAAATGAAGACTGAGAGGGTATGAGATTGCTCTCTATAAATAGACCAGGGGAGTACATTCCAGGAAAGGAGAAGAGCTATTTAAACTAAAGAGCAATGCATAAGAACAAATAGGTATAAATAGGCCATGAATAAATTTAGTCTGGAAATTAGAAGATTTCTAAACATCAGAGGAGTGAGGTTCTAGAACAGCAGCCCCACAGAAGTAGTGGAAGAAAGTAAAGCTAACTGGTTTTACAATAGAGCTTGATCAGTTTACAACTAGTATTATATGATGGGTTCCCTGCGATAGCAGGGGTCCGGACTCACTTACCCAAGAGATCCCTTCCAGTCCTGTGTTCTTGGGTTGGTTGAGTTCCTCAGCAAAAAATGTACACCAACCTTAATACACTTGTGCTAAATGAAGGGGAGAGGACGTAGCTCCCTTTTATGAACCCCCAGCCAGCCAGCTTGCTATAAAATCCCTGTTAGTAGCTGTTCTCTACTTGCTTTGCCCTTAAAGGGTTAAAAAGGCCCATAGGTAAAAGGAAGAGAGTGGACACCTGACCAAAAGACCAATGGGAGAGCTAGAACTTTTTAAAATTGGGGAAAAAAAAACTTTCCCTTTGTCTGTTGTTCTCCAGAGAGGGGACAGAGCAGAGACAGGGCTGGGACTATGCTGTAAGAGCTTTGAGCCAGGTATGGAAAACCATCACATCATACCTAGAACTACTCATTTGAGCCTCAGATATGTAAGTAGATCAGGAAATGTCAAGGAAGATGCAATTAGGTTTATCTCTTATTGGCTTGTGGACTCCTTTGTGCTAACCCCAGGTGCTTTTGTTTTGCTTGTAACCATTCTTGATGCTTAATTATTATATTTTCTCTTTTTAAATCTAGCAATAGCCTAAGTTCCAGATGTGTTTTTGTTTGTTTTTAATAAAGTTTACCTTTAAGAACAGAATTGGGTTTGTGTCCCAAGAGGTTTGTGACTATGTTGTTTAATTAGCTGGTGGCAACAGCTGGATTTCCTTTGTTTTCTTTCTCAGCTCTCCCCTGGGGGGGGGGCAGTTTGGTGTGTGTGGGTGTGGGTGTGTGTAAGGGCTTGAGGGTACCCCACAGGGAGGAATTCCCAAGTGCGCCTTCCTGGGTAAAACGGGTTTTTTGCATTTGGGTGGTGGCAGCATCTACCCATCCAAGGTCAGAGAAAAGCTGTAACCTTGGGAGTTTAATACCAGCCTGGAGTGGCCAGTATTAATGTTTAGAATCCTTGTGGGCCCCCACCTTCTGCACTCAAAGTGCCAGAGTGGGGAATCAGCCTTGACAACACTGTAATATAATTGTCACTAACATTGCATAATTAGCAAGATGGAAAATACAATAATCCTAAAAAGTATGCAGCAACAACAGTATCATGTTTATCCCTCTGACCTATCTTCTCCTTCCTGTTCCTTCCCTATCTCTCTACTATCCACACTTTAAAATTCAACAATTATTGCTTCTAAGAAGGTCACTAAATAGATCTGTATTAAACATTAACCTATACACCACTTCTCTGTAACCTTCAATTACTCAGGTTATTCATATCGATTTTCTAAATTATTCAGTTTGTCCCTATGTACATTAATCTCTTGAATCAATTTATGCTTGATTTCCTATTACAGTCCTCTAGGACTTCTGTGTGTTGCTCTGCCTCTGCGGTATTGACTCTATTCAAATGTTTCTGGATTTTCTAATATATCACTTTTAACATGATCAAATTCTCCCCCCAGCTCCTTATTTCCTTTCTTCACATCTTAGGAGACTTATTTCAGTCTCCAAATATTTTCTTCATTGTGTCTGATGCTGTTGAATCGGCTGCCTGTGAGTGCGTGGGAGAATCTGATTGCTCTCAGTTTATAGAATTGCCATGCTTTTGTTGCCTTTTCCTTACTCAGCTTCATCTTTCTAGCTTGATATATAGTGCAGGAGCCATTTTCTGTCATACAAAGTATTCTCTTAATTGTACAGCTGACTATTATAAATTCTTCATTCTGATGGGCTATAGAAGGAAGGGAAAGCTTTTAGAACCCCATCATAAGACCCCTCACATTTCAGGCCACAGGCTACCCCTAAAATGCCACAAAATTTTTCTTTTTATTGAGCTTTTCTGCCTATTGAAAATCTGCCTAAACACAAGAATAGCATTCCTGAGATTTCCTGCTCCTCAGTTACCCCAAACTCAACACACACACACACACTTACTTGCAGAGCCATTATCATACAGAAGAGTCTCTTGTGGTGTCCAAGTAGGTTCAGGAGAAAGTGAAGCAGAGACCACATTTAGAATGGGCCCTATCTCCACAGCCTTGCCACCCACTTTGCCCTCTTGCCCACCTGCACCATTTAGTAGATGGAAGCAGGTGGTCCTCCATTTTTAAAACTTCTTCTCACAGTTTTTCATTGTTTCCTCTGAACAACATGGAATACTGGGACCATTAAAAAGAATTCCTTAAATACAAGTTGTCATGAAAAGAATATAATTTTTTTCAAGAATCCAAAGTGCTGATCCTGAATTCCCTTGATATACAAAAATCCAATGGCAGTTTTCATTGCTCAAGGAAGATAGGATTGGGCCCCAGATGTTATTTGAAATGGACAGCCTGCACAGAGATGAGCACTGATTGCAACCTATAAAGTATTCATAAACTCATTGAGAGAGCAGGTCATTACTGTATTTTTTCCCTTCTTTTCATTTTTAATTGAACACTTAGTATCTTCAAAGAGCTTTACAGTCATTAACTAATTAATCCTCACAGTCCCCCTGTGCATCTCTCTGCTAGGTAATTATTATTATCCCCATTTTACAGGTGAGGAAAAACAGATTCTATCCATATGGGCTTGTGATTCTTGAAACTATTTATTTGCATTTATAAAACAAGAAGTTACTATCTCAAATAGGGTTGCCAGGCATTTGGTTTTCAACCGGAACACCCGGTCGAAAAAGGACCCTGCTGGCTCCGGTCAACACCACCGACTGGGACCTTAAAAGTCCAGTCGGTGGCCGAGCAGGGGCCCAGGGCTAAGGCAGGCTCCTTGCCTGCCCTAGCTCCACACGGCTCCCGGAAGTGGCCGCAAGGTCCTTGTGGACCCTAAATGTATGAGTGGCCAGGGAGGCTCCACACGCTGCCCCCACCCTGAGGTCCGACTCAGTAGCTCCCATTGGCTGGGAACCGCAACCAATAGGAGCTGCAGGGGCGATGCCTGTGGGAGCGAGGGCAACATGCAAAGCCTCCCTGGCGCCCATGCATTTATGGGCTGAAGGGACGTGGCGGCCGCTTCCTGGGAGCTGTGGTAAGTGCCACCAGGACCCCGAACCCTCTCCTATACCCCAACTCCCTGCCCCAGCCCGGAGTCCCCTCCTGCACCCAAACTCCCTCCCAGAGCCTGCACCTCCCACAACACCCTGCCCCAGCCTCCTCCTGCACCCCAACCCTCTCATTTCTGACTCCACGCCAGAATCCACATCCCTAGCCTGAGCCCTCACCCACCCCGGTACTCCAACCCCCCCACCCCAACCTCCTGCCCCAGCCCACTGTGAGTGAGTGAGGGTGGGGGAGAGTGAGTGACAGAGGGAGGGGGATGGAATGAGCAGGGGCGGGGCCTCAAATAAGGGATGGGGCAGAGGTGTTTGGTTTTGTGCGATTAGAAACTTTGGCAAGCCTAATCTCAAACTGTAGATACATCTGACCGATCACTAAAACAATACATCAATATGAAAAGAAAACAAAGAACTCCTCAAAATTTAACAACCAAGTTTCTGAATAACTGTTGCGGGGCAAGCACTCCCCATCCCCTCTTGGGGTGATGGTAACTACTTCCCTGTGGCCACATCTTTATGACCACTCCTTGTCTTGGGGTAGCGTGGCCTAGTGGTAAGAGTCAATATCACCATTCTCTCTCTCAGGGTTATGTGGCCCAATGGCCAGGGTAACGGCCCCTTTCCACAGGACCGTGGGACCCAATGGCCCAAGTCACCATGACTACCCATTTGACCGAGGTGTATGGCCTGCTGGTCAAAATCAATGTTGCCGCCTGTCTCAGCAAGGCTATGTGACCTAGTGGCAAAAGTCAGTAGGGCTGCCCCCTCTCTCAGGGCTGTGTGGCCCAATGGCCAGAGTCAGTCCAACTACCCACTTCAGGAAGGCTGTATGGCCTAGCAGCCAGAGTCAGTATGACTGCCCATTCTCAGGGCTTCACAGCCCAATTACCAGAGTCAGCTCACCTGCTCTCTTTCAGGGCAGCATGTCCCAATGCCCAGAGTCAGCATAATGGCTACCCTGTTCCACAGGGCTGTTTGGCCTGGTGGCTGGTAAGGGGGGTGGGCAGCCACTTGGGTGTGGGGGCAGCTGGGTAGGGAGAGCCAGGCCCTCCCTGTTCCACTAAGTCCTAGCTCAGGGCCTGGACAGTGGCAAGTATGCTCACCACTGGGTCAGCAAGGAATCCACCCAAAACACACGAACATCACTCCGTATGATGCCTAGTCCCCCTGAGCTACTTCCTTCCCCGTCCCTGGTGAAGTGGTCCTTGCATTTCCAAAGTCTGTAGGCTCCTCAACTTGTGTGGCTCCCAGGAGCCCATCACTCCTTGAGCGTCTGCAGGGGCTAGGGCATTTGCCTGGGTCTTGGTGTCTCTGGCTTCCGCTGTCGCCGTACCTTCTGCTGTGGCTTCAGCAGCTCCCAGGCTGGAGCTTGCAAATGTGCATCCTCCCTCTTCAGCAGTCAGCCCTCAATCAGCTGAGCTGCTGCCTTTTATACTTAGTCTCCAGACAGAGCATGCCCAGCAAGGCTGAGGGGGCGTGGCCTCCTTAGCTCAAAGAGTAGAGTTAACCCTGGCAGTACCAGTGTGGGGCAAGTGCGTCCAATCACAATAACCAAGTTTTGTAAGTAGTAACAGTCTCAGAGGCTCTGTCTAGACTAGATAACTGAGCTGTTGGTAATTGAACTGTCTGAATAGCTCCAATTTAAGCACCAGTGGTATTGGATGTCTACACTAGCCATGTTGTTATGGATACAAGCCAATCTCAGTTTTTTCTCATGTCCACATTAGTACTGTTGCAGTTGCACGGCCCACCCCAGACCTATTCTACAATTCTCAGAGGTTGCTGAAGGAGTGGCTTATAGGAAGTTTTGTTTGATCTAGTGAGAGCTTTTGAAAAACGCAGAGGAATTGCAAAAGAAAAAGTCAAACTCCAATAATTCCTGAGTAACTCCCATAATTCCCCAGCAAAATCCCATAAAACGACAGGTGTCAGTACTTAGTCCATCTCTCAAAATGGAAGGCAGAGTGAAGAACATGTATCTATACAGAACCAGAAACCAAAATAAGCAGTTGATGGTGTTCTTGATACCAAAGTTGAGTACCCCCTATAACCTAAGTAAATGGCTGCATGCTGTACCCAAAGAAATTCTTCATTGTGTGGAGTGCCATTTTCTGGGCCTGGACCACACACACAAAAACAAAGATGGAGAGATCAAGTTGTTCTCAACACCTAAGAGGAGCAGCAGTGGCTGCATGAAGGAGACTTTTCTGTGCTTCTGAGTTGAGCTAGTCCCAGCACTGTATTTTTTTCCATCCTGAGTTAAACAGATTGTTATTGTCTCAGACCTTATTACATTGGACCTTCAGTTTCTTTATTTTCTGCTAGCATAGCTTACTGGTTTTGATGAAGATCGTCTCTGCCAGTCACTCAGTTACTAGGTTATATACTAATAATGTGACAATATGTCCCACTTGTACCAGTATGCAGTGTAATTGTAGTCATGTTGATCTCAGGATATTAGGGAGACAAGGTGGGTGAGGTAATATCTTTTACTGGATCAACTCGGTTTTGGTGGGAGAGACAATCTTTTGAGCCACACAGAGCTCTTCTTCAGGTACCTTTTCCAGGCCTGAAGAAGAGCTCTGTGTGGTTCAAAAGCTTGTCTCTCTCACCCACTCAAGTTAGTCCAATAAAATATATTGCCTCCCCCACCTCTCCACTTTTACTAGAACAGTCCTGTTTTTTCATTTTGTCAGTCAAAATGTTTGGGGAATTTTATAACTACAAAATTTTTGTTTGAAATGAATTGCTGTGCTGAATAGAATTTGTTCTGTGTTTACCAGGAATGAATAACCCAGTGGAACAAGTGTTCAGTGTGATGAAATGTTTGGAGAGAAAAGTTGAATGAGTTTACACATTATCAAAGCTGTTATTTTGCTCAAAAGAACATTGATGACACTTGTTCAGTGTTTTCAGATAAGCTCGTTCATAGGGGAAAAGTCTGTCCTCTGAGAAATATGCATGTGACTCTATTCAATCAGGAGCTGGCAACAGTGAGCAGCACACATTTTAAAAACTGCGTACTTTGTCTCTTGAATGACTACTTTACAACCCTAAAAAGTGTAGCCACAAAAGTCTCCCACTTTTAAACACCACTTAGCACCTAATGTAGGCAAAGATAGGCATGTTTAAAAATGTAATTACAATATTATTAGTACCACATGAACCACTACCACTGACATTTGTTTCAGTGTGAGAATGCCTAGTGCCCAGGATGCAGTTACAAAGGCTACTGTTATAGCTGTTATATATATATACTGTTATAACAATAAAGAATGTTGTCCTTTAATCCAATTATTATTTGTTCGTCTCTAGAAATAATCTAGCTTCTTTCTGTTTGCAAGATTCAAAGAGGAATTTTTATTATATAGATTGATGGTGAATATTCAACATTCAGGCTGCTTGCTTAGTTGTGATTGATCACATACGTTGTATGCTATTGTTTGCATGAAAGTTTAAAATCTGGGTTTCTGCAAAGACTTGTACAATCTCCTTCAAATTTTGCTTTCTGTAAGTACATAAGTGAGTAAAACTCGATTATTTGTTCATGGAAAATGAGCATGAAAGGAGTGTGAACAAGTCCAAAGTGAATTTATATATTCAGACAAATATTTAAAAAAAAAACTTTGAATAATTTACCAAGCTTTTTAAATTCCAGTATGACTTGTATTAAAATTCAGAATGTTTCATGGAAATTTGAATGATAATTTAGTTTTCTCAACATGGTATAGTATATTTTCAGTTTCTAAGTGTGAAGAACTTTAATTAAAATATCATTTTATCTATCTATATATAGTAGACGCTATTTTTAGCTCTTCCAAAGTAATAATGCATATTATATTTATTATTTATATTGTGTAACAGACAGATCCTGCCCAGAGGAATTTACACTCTACATTCTCTCAGATCTGGGCTTCAAAGAATTTTTCTGACCATGCTCAGACAAGACCCCTAACTTCATTATCATTTATAATAACAGGGAACCCCAGAGCTGCATGTTTTGTTTCTGCATGATAAAACTGAAGTAGGCTGTATGGGTGTTTCATGGAATGTGTTTTAATGCTGTTGGATCAGGTATATGCTCTGTAGAACTAAATTTCTGCTGAATAGAGACTTTAAAATCTGACTTCTTGACATACAGTCTTGAGTAATTATTTTGGATGGTATTTTCACATATAGAATTGATGTTTAAAATTGGATAAAACAAGCACTTATGTCTGAAATTATGCTGATTCTGATTTTTTTTAAATGTCATCAATTAGAGGCAGGCATTAGTGATTAGAATTCTTATTCATAAAGTAATGTACCATAAGAGAAAATGTAATAGAAAGATAACACATTTTCATACAAAACTTAAAAGACAAATGCACAGAATTGCACTAGATGAATTAACTTCATGTAGAATTTAATATGACTCTTGTGGCTTATAATCCTTTTTAAGAGTCAATCTGGAAAATTGCTCTGGAACTATGAAAGCACAAAATCAAGTCATGTTGAAGACTAATGGAGAAAGCGCATAATAGCAGTAAATGTGTTGTCTTCTACTCTATATTCACAGGCAGGGCATATTTGTTATATTTTTCTTCAAGCACATAAAAGGTGCAAGACTGCAACATAAAATGTGTATCTGCTTTTTATTTTTTAAATATCTTTCAAGATATGACAATACTAAAAATGCAAAGCAGAAAATTAATCACTTACAATATAAGATTACTGGGAGTTCAACCATTTATCATTTGGTATATAGTATTTCATTTTGGTGATAGCACTCTCACAATATAAGCACAACCACATAACCAGTACAACCGTATAAATCACTATTGTCCTTGAGAATGTTATATACCTTGATGAAACTTCTATGCTTAATGAAATTAAAACATTTGATCATCTGCATATCTACCTAGTTCCCCTTCTCTGTATTTAACTATTAATTTAGTGTGATGGTGTGAGTAACTGGACTGGTGTCAATGTGATTTAGGGGCCTGTTTATACTGCCATCTCAGCTGGATTTATCTGGAATAATTTATTTTAACAGCTTTTGCCGGGGCCTATTGCACTAATGGTTCAACTGCATACAGAATGCCAGGCCAATCAAATGTTTAATGACAATAAACATCATCTGAGAACAATGCACAAGTAAAACATACTGACTAATCAGATAGCAAAGGGAATTAATACAACGAAGAATTACACACATAATGAGAGAACCAGACAATCCTCAATACTCTAAATAAACAGAACTAGGGAAAAAGCGATGCCCTTACTTACAACCCATGAAGCTCTATTGAAGTCAATGTGATTGCATGTAGTATCAAGTTAGAATTTTTGGACATTTCTGTGAAATGAAGAGTTAACATCTAGAGCAGTATCTACACTGTCTAGTGTCTTCCTGACTTAAATTTTAACTTTTGAATCAAGAGGAAAGAAAGATTTTTTTTTTTAATAAAATGTATGGGCATGATAGTTAAATAGAACTTGCAGCATAGTCTTTACTATATTTAGAAAGAGCTAAACATGTTTTTCCTGCCTTTATATTTATGAAGAAGACTGATTAACAATCTTTTCATGATTTTTTTTCTGTGATTTCTCTTTGCTTCACGCATGGGTCATGTGTGAATATTTGCAAATAATAGTGTTATAAAGATATTCCCAGTTTTTATCTCTGTTGTCCATATTTAAACTTGGTTGTCATCCATCAACTAAAGGGAAAAATTAACCTAAATTCACTGTTGGGGTAAATCCATTGAAGTTAGTGGCTTCCATCAGCATTAATTTGTCCCATTCTGTGTGTAAGACGTCTTGGACATGAAGTTTAAGATCCTACAGTTTGCTTCAGCCTCCTCATTAGATGAAAGCATTTATAATCCAGGGTGTACGAGTTGAATATTTAAAGGGTAAGGCCTTGGTTATACAAAAGCCTTTTACCAGGCCTCTTATTAGTAAAAGTTGCAGTTGGCTAAAAGCAAAGTTTGTGTCCACACAGCATACATTTATTAATCAGTCAATTACTGGCAAATCTAACCAGGAATTGCAATGGCTAGCTGCCTAGTCTGGCACACAGAACCAGTTAGACACATGCATTTTATTTATGGGTGGAAGGGCATCTTTAATCTTGCCAATGCAATCTGTAAATCTAGTTCCCTCTCTGCCGCTAGAACTCTGTGCAGTTAGATTTCCCACATTTTACATTCCAACACAATAAAGGTGTCACTGTGCCTGATCTCTAGGAGTCCCTAGGCATAAACTATAACTATCACCTTTCCTTGCTACACCTGGAACCCAATGGCTGATGTGATGAATCTGTTAAGCAGGAAAAGAATTATTATTCCCATCAATCCTTTTACTACTAACCTATAGCAGACCCAGGCCCTTCTTCTGGCCAGCAGGGAAAGCGTGTGTGTGTGTGGGTGGGGGCAATGGGAGCTGGCCACCACTTCCCATAGCTCCCATTGGCCATTGGGAACAGTGAATCGCGGCCACTGGGAGCTGCGAGCAGCCGTACCTGTGGAAGCTCAGGTAAACAAAGTGTCTCGCAGCCCGCCAGGGGCTTACCCTGAACAAGCCACAAACCAAGTTTAAGAACCCCTGCTCTAGATACTATGGAGGGGAGGGGCTGCAGTGTTGCCTTGTGGTTGGGGTTGCAGTGGGCTTGCATTGTTGGGGAAGGGGTAAGTGCCGGGTTTTTTGCATTTCAAAGGTGATAATCTAGGGTGGACTGGAGAGGGACCTTTTATGAACTCTTAAGGTACAAAGCCCAGGGCTGTTCTTAAAGGATAGAAACCTGAAGAAGGCCATTACAACCTAAATACCCCAGGCACAAGAGATTAGCCTGGGATGTGATTGGTGTTGGACCCAAAGAGAAGGGCTAGCCTCCTTGAGAAGAAAGATTATATATCACAAGCAACTAGGGCGACGGAGTGGCTGTAGCCTAATTGCCGTGCCATTTGCAGGAGCCTGCTAGCAGGATCTGTACAAGAAGAGCTGCCGCAATAGCAAATGTAAGCAGCTGCTGAAAATATTTGTTGGGAGGGCTGAGCCCATCCCTCACTCACCCTGCAGCAGTGGCTCCTCTCCCACAGGCCTGAACTCTGCTGCCGTTGCCTGTTCCACCCATTGGCTCTTGCTGCTCGCAGATTTGGAGGAGCCTGCCACAGTGTCAGTTGACTCGTATGTCTGCTCACAGGTAATGCCCTCCCCTGCAATGTCCCACCCACCCCTTGCTGACCAGGGGCTGCTGTGAAGAGCATGGTTCGGAGGGGGGAGAGAAGGGTGCTGGTGGGACAGGAGAGGATAATAGGAACCAGAGAGCCTGAGGCCCAGACCAGAGACCAGTTGCCCACAGCCAGTCATCAGGAGTCGGAGTCCCAACAAGCTACCTGTGGCAAGGAGCTTAGAGACCCTGACAACAAATGGACCCCAGCACCCCTTTGTTTGAATCATGGTGATCTAACCAATGTAAGGCATTATATTAGTTTGTACCTTTGTTGATCTTTTTCTAAGTTCATGGAGAACTTTCCAAACAATTTTCTATTTTCTAGCTTATACACCAGATAGCTTTTGCAAAGGGAAATCATGCCTAACCAATCTATTAGAATTCTTTGGGAGGGGGGTCAACAAACATGCAGACAAAGGTGATCCAGTGGATATAGTATGCTTGGACTTTTAGAAAGCCTTTGATAGGTTTGCTTACCAAAGGTTCTTAAGTAAAGTTAGGAGTCATGAGATAAGAGGGAAAGTCCTCTCATGGATCAATAACTGGTTAAAAGATGGGAAGCAAAGGGTAGGAATAAATGGTCAGTTTTCACAGCGGAGAGAGGTAAACAGTGGGGTCCCCAAAGGATCTGTACTAGGACCTTTACCATTTAACATTTTCATAAATGATCTGGAAAAGAGGGTGAACAGTGAGGTGGCAAAGTTTGTAGACAATACAAAATTATTCCAGATAGTTAAGTCCAAAGTTGACTGTGAAGAGTTACACAGGGATCTAACAAAACTGCGTGACTGGGTGTACCAACCCCGCACCACTTCAGCAGGGGTTAAGCACAATCTGTAGGCCAAGGAAGCCATGCCCCCTCGTCCCCACTGGGCATGCTCCAACTGGGACCAGGATATGAAAGGGAGTAGCTCAGCTCAGTCTGGGCTGGCCGTTGATGAGAGAAGATATGTGTTGTAGGGTCCTGCCAGGAGAGTCTCAGAGCTCCAGGACATAGAAGCCCAGCTGGGCTGAGACTCCAGCAGACCCCCAGCCAACTGCTGATGTAAGAAAGACAGCAGAGGCCATAAGATTACAAACAGGGCAGGTTGGGACACAAGCCCTTACTGGTCTGGCTTGAACCCCAAAGCATCACAGAGGGATCTGCAAAGTTGAGTACGGAAAGGAGAGGTCTCAGATGTCTAATTCTGGCCTTGTTAATCAACTGTGCTATGGAGCAGTGCAGTCAGCCAGCAAAGAGTGCATAATGTACAAGAGATGACATAATCACCCTCCACAGACACAAGACAAAGAGATAGGAAGGCTGGGAATATTTTCAAAGCTCATTAGTGGGGAGCAGAGACTCCTAACTCCCATTTTTCAAGGAATGTTTCTCCTTTATTGCTGTTGGACGCAACTCCATTGCCATCATATTGGGAAGATCTCCTCCAGTTAGAGTTCAAAAGGGCCTTCTTAGAGAGATGGGGTAACTGTAAGCCAAATGGTCCTGTTGTCTGGCACATCTCACCTGACCGAGCTCTGGAATACAGCTGCTATGTGAGGAAATTCTATTGTCCTGGGACCATGGCTCCGTTAGCATTCTTGTTTGGTTCATACACATTCATTAAGACTGGGAAGAATTTGAAAACATGAACATTCGGAGGTACATTCAGTTCAGTATGTCCCCTGACACTGTTTTCATGAATCAAGCTAGACAGAATCACAGATTGGTCTCTCCTAAAGTGACAGTTATAGACAGTATAATAGCAGTGTACGGGCATCAAACTTTGCTGCTGTTGTCCTGTAGTGTAGACACTTTGTACAGCATCAGAGGGAGTTTTTCCATCAGTTTAGGATCTCCACTTCCCTCAGCAATGGTAGCTAGGTCAATGCAAGTATTCTTCCATCAACCTAGCTGGATGGAAGGTTAGGTTGACATAGCTATGGCACTCAAGGGTGTGAATTTTTAAGTGCAGACCAGGCCAGAGATGGAAAGCTCGCAGCTAGGGAGAGAAGCAGAGTGAGCATGGCCCTGAGAGGAAGCAGAGAGAGAGAGAGAAAGAAAGAAAGAGCGCAAGCTTCTTTGGGGCACAGAATTTGCTGAAAAGCCAGACTTGGGTTTCTAAGCAAGGAAACTGCCTCCTGTTTTGTTTCTTCAGTGATCAGGGAAACAGAACTTTGTGTACATGCTTTGTAAATAAACAGGATTGCACCAAAGAAATACCAGATTCAGATAATCTACTTCTCTTTCTAATGGAAACAACCTAGCAATTCCCCAAATACTAGCAAACCACTCAGGCCAAAAAGGGCAACAATACAGGATATAGCTCCTTGTTGGCATCAAAAGCAGACTCTGTGCTTCTGAGGGCCAGTAGCCACTCAGGCTCAGGACCTGCTTCTATTAAGTTTACAGCCATGTTAGGGGAAACTGTTTACACGATTTTTATACTTTAACTTGATCTCAGCGATGGCTCACAAATGTAATGAAGATTGGACCTTAATTGGGTCTTATAACTTGTTAAAATTGATCCTATTTAGTATATAACTTGGTTGTTGGAAACAAAAAAAAGGTACATAAAATGATGGCTGAGATTTTGGTAATTAAAGGGTTTATCTTCATTCGCTTGGGATTACATTGTGAGTAATAAAGCCATGCCAAACTCAGACTATTTCACCCAATCATTTATTGTCTATAAATATTTAACAATAATGTGATAAGTGGTATCAGGTATTTTAAAAAATGTTACATCTAAAATTTCAGAAAACCCAAAGTTAAAAGGTCATTTAATAAACTACGTGAGAATACACGCATGGTTTATACCTAGCTCCATCTCGGGAGATAGTGACTGCTGGAACTGACAACTGCAGGATGAGTGGGGATCTCCTCACCCCTTCCACACCTAGATTCACAAATATGGATTTCAGTTGCTAAAATAATTGGATTCTACTGCTTATGACATGCAGCGTTTCCTTCCTTCCTCCTTCATGTCAAATTTCTGTGCATAGCTCTCTCAAAGAATAGGGATTTCCTGATATCTAGAAAATGGTGAACCTGAAATATGATTGCTCTTATGCATTATTATTGAGCTTATGCTCAAATAAATTTGTTAGTCTCTAAGGTTACACAAGTACTCCTTTTCTTATGCATTATATTAGAGTTGAATACTGCTGGATAATGTTTTGATGCTTATGCATATGGGAGTGTGGTGGTTTTGTTGATAATTATGATTGGTTTTGGTTGATCACTTTTTTCCTGAATCTCCCTCTTACTCTTCTACGAGCGTATTATGTGGAGTTTTTGACCTCTCATTCTCTTAATATTTCCCATTACATTCACCAACATTTCTCCAATTGAATCAAAATTTAGTGCACATCCAGTTTTTAAACAAGAAAATATTTTCCTCTCAATAAGAGAAGGAGTACTTGTGGCACCTTAGCGACTAACCAATTTATTTGAGCATAAGCTTTCGTGAGCTACAGCTCACTCCAATGACCTTCATAACCTGCCTCCCTTTCTCTGGTTTCCAGTGTGAGTGCAGCAGATTTAAACTTCTGTTTCAAGATCTCTTTGTTCCCCTCTGTTGCTTTTTAAACTCTAAAAGGGCAGAACCATGGGACTTGGTCCTGGTGCTTTGGAATGGTGACATGGGTACTCCAGAAGAAAGTCACTGGATCCATTCAGTGGGAGCAGATCTGCTAGGCTGCCCTTTCTGAAGTAGGAATGTGGACCTGAAGATAAGGGTAATGTGATAAGGGTAGAGTGAGACTCTCAGGGTTACCACACCTCAATAGGCGAGATCACAGCTCCAGGTAGCAGAACACTTAGGTACATCTACACTGCAATAAAAGTGTAGATGTTCTGGCTGGGGCTGGAGCCCAAACTCTGAAATTCCAAGAAGGGAGACTTGCTGCCATGGGATTTTTATTGCAGTGTATATGTACCTTATGCTCCCTCCTTTCTCCAGAATAATTACCATCACAGAAGAAGTGGGTGATGCAAGGATAAAGGGTTAGTACTGAGACATCTTCCTCTCTGAATATATGCACAAGGATGGGGGAACAGCAAGGACAGAGTTAGCCTGTCTCTTCAGCTCAAGTTATAGGGACGCATACTTTTACGTCTTACATCTGTACCTGGTAAATTGGTTTCCATAATGATTAAAAATAAAATAATAAAACACATGGTAGATCATGGTAGGTCTAACCAGCACAGTTTCTGCAAAGATGTCTCACTAATCTATTAGAATTCTTTGACCATGTCAGTAAAGTAGTGGATAAAGGAGAACCAACTGACAATTCAGAGAGGTAGCTGTGTTAGTCTGGATCTGTAAAAGCAGCAAAGAGTCCTGTGGCACCTTATAGACTAACAGACGTATTGGAGCATAAGCTTTCGTGGGTGAATACCCACTTCTTCAGATGCATTTATTTAGACTTTTAAAAGGCCTTTAACAAGTCCCTCACAAGAAACTATTAAAGAAACTACGTAGCTATATAAGAGATGCAAGATATTGACATGGATCAAAAACTGGCTAGGAGACAGGTAACAGGAGGAATAAATGCTCAATCAACTTTCATCATGGCAATATTTAAAAGCAGGCTTCCTTGAGGTTCTGTATTGGGTCTGGTGGTATTTAATAAATGGGTGTTGAGCAGTATAGTAGCAAAATTTGCAGACTGTGAGGAACTTCAGAAGGAACTCCCTAAGGTGAATGGACAACACTGGGGCAGATGGAGTTATATGGCAATAATGAACACTGGAGGGGGGGATAATGAGCTACTAAGACCCCTTACTTACAGAGTTCCAAATTAACTGTCAGCTCAGGAAAGGGACTGAGGTGTGATTGTAGACAGATCAATGAAGATCTCTGTTCAATGAATAACTGCAGTCAAACAAGATGTTTGGATGTCTGAGGAATGGGATGGAGAATATAGAGAGAATATAGCAATGCCTTTATAAAAATAATGGTGCAGCCTCAACTGGAATACCATGTGCAGCATTGGTCATCCTGTCTCAAAGGGGATATTGCAGAACGGGAAGGGATTCAGAGAAAGTTGATGAGAATGATTAAGGGCACGCAAAAACTCTCATATTAATAGAGATTAAAAAGATGGGAATTATTTACCCTAAAAAGGAGATATAACAGGGGACATGACAAAAGTATATAAAATACTGAATGGTATACAGAAGATAGATGGGGAGCTTCTGTTCTCCCCATTTCATAACAGCAATGAGCTATTCAGTGACACTGAAAGATGGAAAATCCAACATGAAAAAAAATTATACAATATATGGTTACACTGTGGAAATCACTGCTAAAGGACATTGTTGAGGCCCAGAATTTAGCAAGATGCAAAAAAGGGTCGGACATTTATATGGATAAGAATATCCAGTGTTATAACAGTAAATGGTAACAAATTTTGGAAAGATACAAAATCTCATGCTTCAGGTTTAAACCAGTCTCTGACTATAAAGAATTAGGATGAGACGTTCATGGAAATTAGATTATGCTGCATCTGCCTATTGGGGAATTTCTTGTACCAACTTCTGAAACACTGGAGACAGGATAGTGGACTAGATGAACTATAGGCCCGGTATGATATTGGTATGTAGAGCTAGCCACATTTTACATTTTTGAATCTTGACAAATTCAGAATTTGAAGGATGACTGAAGGCTCAGTATACAGCAGGTAAAAATGGTGAAATCTTTCACTAAATTCCTGAAATTTTGAAAAAATGTCCAACCAGCTCTTTTTAAGGGACAGTCTTATTTCTTCCTTGAATCAGTGTACCAGTCTTTAATGAAAACCGATTGATTCACTGATGTTTGTATTTTGTATTCTTTGTCACTCAGAAGAAGATGGCGTAAGTATCAATATCACAATGGAGTGAGTTTCATGAGACAGTTTGTTTTGTTCTCTTGGGTGTCTTGTACTTTGTCTACCCGTTCGCCTTTCTCCTCTTAAACTGGAAAGGAAGTGCAAAGAAGGAGAGGAATAGCCAAAGAGTGGAGGAAAACAGAATATTAAAAGGTCACGGCAGTGTGGAACGCTATTTTAATTCGTAAAATGTAAGGCAGTCTAAATGCTTCCTGGCACCTCATTCTAGTGACAAATACTGTAATAAGAAGCACAAATGGCACAAATTATTCCATTCACTTGACAAAGATTATGATGAGAGTAGGAAATGGTGCAAAAATTAATCAGTTCCTTTTGTATTTTATTCTTTGGCTTGTCTTTAGATGTGTTATTTAAAATTACCAAGTAACAGAGCTATAGCAGCCATTTACTATGATAACAAAAGAGTAAATGGGCAATGGCTTTCCTTAAATTAATAACCTGAGATTTTAAATAAAAGTCATCAAGAAATTGAACTACTCTTCCATCCTTTTCTCTTCACAACTACATAACTTGTTCTGCCATAATGTGTTGTATTAACTTTCCTCCTCTTTCCAGGAAATGCTCCATTGGAGGAAGAATCGCATTTTTTACATGAGGGCAAAATTGATAAAAACCCATTAATAGACTTCTTACTATCCTTGCTGAAGTGCTGCAACACTATTTTTTAGTCTATTAAATATACTGGAGTTTATTATTATTTGTTTCCTATGTTTTGTCTTCCTCTGTTTTAAAGGGTGTATGTAGCATGATTTTTTTGCTATATAAAGATGCTATTTTCAATGTGTTGCTTGTAGGAGGGGACAGTTTAACTAGTACAGCACATGGTAAGCAGAGGGTTTGGGTCTAATCAAGCAAATTCCTCTGCAACTGCTGCTGGGATTGAACAAGGAGATACTACCCAATATCATAGCTAGAGGTTACTGTAGCTACTTACTCTTTGCTTAACTGTACAGCAGGATCTCTGTGCCTGCCTTGTCTCTATTAGCTTCTGGCTGCACAAAAACTTCCTACTATAGGATATTTCAAGTTACTGTCACTTTTCCTAGCTCTCAAGACAGAAATTTTGGAATTCTTCTTTGAGTGATTGTATATGTATTCTACGGCTTGTGTACATTCATATTATTCATATTCATATCATTTTTGGCCAGCAGGCTCCATTGGTGCTGTGCCCGTGCCCAAGGACATGAAGGGTATGTCTGCACTGCAGGTGGGAGCATGCCTCGCAGGCCCCAATTAGACAGACATGCACTAGCTCTGCTCAGCTAATATGCAAAAAATAGCAGTGTTGATGTTGCCACATGGGCAGTGGTGTGGTAAATGGATGGTTCCTGTCTTAATGCAGCTCAGCTATAAATCTCTAAATTTCAGGGAGTTTATAACATTATATCCTGGTCACTCTTGCTCCAGAAAACAGGACCATATCACCCCTATTCTCATGGCCTTGGGGGATTCCTGTCCCTAATTCAATCAAATGCATCTATCCTGCCTCTCCTACTTCATTTCCAGCTGTTCCTGTTGGCCCTCTCTTGATCTCCTCTCTTTCTTAAGCCCATGGTTGTATATAGCTATGGGCTGCCCTTTCACTTGTGATGCCCCATAACAGTAGAACTGTCCCCTTTTCTTCTTTTAATTTAGCCTTAAAATTTCTGTTTAACATTAGCCTATGAGTAACACTAACCCACAATCACCTTTTCCCCATCTCCACTACTCCATGCTGCTTTTCTTCCCACACTGAAACTAACGCAAAAGTACTCATTTGCATTTTTACCACTTTCAATTTGCAACTTTCTTCATTTGCTCCACCCCCTATATTACTGCCACTTTCTAACCAAAGTCACTGCAACCAGCTCTGCAAGGCTCTCTCTCTCTATTATTCTTGTCTCTGTAAAGTGCTGTATGTTACTTTGTATAAAGGCCATTATACAAAAAAATAAATTGAATTGTTATATTTTATTGCGCAAACCTTTGTGAATGTACTTTCTGGAGAAACCATATCTACATTTTATAAATATTGTCTCAGTAAGAGCACGGTTTTAATAAAAAACAGATGTTACATGGTGCTCACAATAGACAAGCTCAAATATAACTTCTGGAAGAATATAGTCATAAAATATTGCTGAATAATACAACTGGAATAATAGAATTTAAGGTAGAAAGAATCCAAATCAGTGGCACTTATTTGAGGGTAGGATCTCAGTGCTTACACTCCCCTAGAACTCTTCCTTGTCTCTTGCCAACTGCCCGCCTCTCTAGGAAGTGACTGCAAAGCTCCTTCCTGCAGCAGCTTTTACTCTCTACTTCCTGGTTTTATCCTAGCTCAGCCTGCCCAGCTGGGCTTCATCATCAATTAGAGTTTATCAGCCCTGACTCTCCTCCAGGTGCAGCCTGTCACAAGGTTAATTGGCCCTTTTTACTCACTAAGGCCTTGTGAGGGGTAGACACCCTGTCAGAGTTAAATATGACAGAAATGAACCAGGCACATTCTTAGGGTTTTTTTTTTAATCTGTTGCGCCACAAGCCAGTGTGCTTCAAGGTGCTGGCATAATAAAACTGAACGTGCTCATGACACTGTTATACGAATACAAAGAGGTGGGGTGGGAAGGAAGATAAAACACACAGCAACTACAGAAGAATCCAAGTGTAATGGAGAATTAAATATTATGGGCAAAACTTCCACACGTGGGAGCTTAAAGTTAGACACCTTAGGCTCAGTCCTGCAAACACACACATGAAATGTGTCAGAGGAAAAGATATAGCTATACAGAAGTATAGGAGGAAGAGCAAGGCTGTGCAGTGAGTGTCAAAGATTTGCAGGAGAGCACAGGGATGGGAATTCACATAAAAATGATAATGATCCATGTGAATAACTATCAATGTTGATAAATCTTTATTTAAAAGACAGGAGATTATGCCAAACAAAACTTGGTTAAACAGTCAGGGTTGCTTATGTGCATGTACCAATAACACAACCATAAAACTCTCCAAGGAGATCATTAGTTAAGTCCTTGTACAAGAATGATTTCCCTTCCCCACATTACCTCTTCCACTTCTACCACTATGTGCCACTTTCCTCCATCTCCACACAAAACATGCAATTCGAACTATGAATATCAACTACTGAAGAAAAACAAAACACTATACCTTACTTCCTCATTATGTCACCTAAATCACATTACTCCAGACATTATACACCCTAAGCTCTCAGAATGATAAACATTGTAACACATTACTTCTGTTTAAAAGCAAACACTTAAACATCACCATCCACTAACAATTTACACTTATACATTAACCATTTTCTTTAACAACATAACAATTTAGCATTCCAACCCTTTAGAAAATATACTATATGCTTTGAGTTAAAGGGTAAGGGCTTCATTCTCCACTTCATCCTAACTACACTCAGATGGGAGCTGATTTGCTGCTCCCTCATTTTGGGCTACCCAGTACAAATTAGGGCTGCTCGGGGCAACCCCTCCCACCACCGATCTATACCACTGGAGTATCATGCATTGTGGAGCTCTGCTCCAATGTGTCCCATCCCCAGAATTCTCTGATATACTCCCTCTTACGTCAGAGATGAGGGAGTGGATGGCATAGGAGACAAGAAAGCTACCACCATTGCCAGCTTTGTAGCAGCAGGCGTTCCTATGCACAGGGGGGATTCTTCTCTGGCCTTCTCCGGCCAGTGCCAAATGGTGCAAAGTGGCCTTAATGGACTGGAGAATTTAGCCCTATATGTTTTATGTGCATCTGGAGCAAAGAGCCACGTGTGTTGTGAACTAGATGAAATAATGCAGAGAGAATGATTTAAATTGGAAGGGTATGGCAAGGACCTAACTAGTGGTCTTGCTTTTTCTTTCATTATCATATTTTTTGGGAAGTAGCTTTCTAAAACCTCAGAACATTTCACCGTTTTCTCCTTAGCCTGCCTTCTGTGGGAACAAAAGATGGGCATTGATTGCAGCTTATCATGTCTTTACAGACTAGATGGGTCACATAAAGAAGTCCGCTCACTGCAGGTGCACCTCCTTGGGGTTGGGTCTGGGAATTAGCGTTTGCCCCGTCCGACCCTGTTGCTATTTCCCTGAGCTTCTTATTCTCCCTCCCTCCAGTCAATCTGGTTGTCTGTTTCTGGGTTTACTTCTGGAGATTCCTCTGCTCCCCATGGCTACTTCACCACTTTCATTCTCTTGCCAGATCCCTAATCCAGGGCATGACCCCAGAGTTTATTCCTCCCCTGGATTTCCACCTGGTCCCTGGCTAACTCCTTTTCCCTTTAAGAAATGACTGTAAACCTCCTTCCTAGTCTTACTTCCAGGTTTTATAATCCTAGTCCAGCTCCTCCACCAGTTGTGCTTTCTCTGCAATTAGGCCTAATCAAGACCTGGCTTCCCTCCAGGAGCAGCATATCAGGTTAATTGCCCCCTTCTGCCCCACATTCACACCACACAAGCTCTGAGTGTGTTAACACCCCCACCACAGATCAGGTTTGCTCAGTTGGTGTTTGTGATGGGGGGAGGCAGTAGGATGTGTTTGCATTGCACTGCTATTAGGACATTCCTTGCCAGTCACAGCTTACCATTTTTGGGCTACCAAAGAATGACAGAAACCTGAAATGGGTGGGAGCAACTGCAGGATGTCCTCCTTATTCTCAATAGCAGAGAGTGATGCAGAGGTGTGCAGCACAGAGATTTCTGTCTGTCTGGCACCAGAACTAGAGACATGATGGGGATGGCCTGTAAGTAGTAGAGTTGGGAATTGATTGCAAGGCCCAAGCATGCCTATTGCTTTGCTTTATGTCAAATCAAAGAGCAGCAGAGAAGGCCACCTGTGCATTCAGAGCTGGCCTTACCATGAGGTAAACTGAGGCAGCCACCTCAGGTGCCAGACTGTGGGGTGGGCGCCACTAGGACCCAGAGTGTAGAAAATTGTGTCTGCTGCTGGTGCATGTGTATTCTCTCTGCTCTAGATGCACAGAGATGGTGGAGTCCTGTGCTGGAGGAAGGAGGGAACAAGAGACATAACAGGCAGGCAGGAGAAAAGGTGAGAGCGAATAACAGAAAGCAGCAGGAGCTGCAGGGAGAGAGAGGAGGAAGAGCCTCTTATGTACCTCTCTAGCACCCCCAGGAGCCTGGACTGATTAACACCAGCTTCTCAGGGAGCTCCCTGTTTCCTGCTGCTTCCTTGAAGCCACTTGAGGAGAACAGGCAGTCAACTGAAGTAGTAGGAGCCAGTTAGGCCCTTAAGATGCTGATATCTTCCCTCACTCAGGCCCTGCTTCCAGACTGCTTATTTGTCTCCTTCAATTGAGTGTTGAGAGCCACTATAGCTGGCACAGAACAGCAGTTGTGAGTGAAAGAAGAAAAGGTACCTCGGGGGCAGCATTCAGAAAAAGAAGGAAAGCAAAGGAAGCTTTTCTATCTAAGCAGGAAGGAGCTCTCCTGAGATACATAGACACAAGTGTTCACGGTGAGCCTTCTGGCCCCAGTGAGGATGTGAGTGGTGAGGAGATGCCTGATCTTCCAGTTAGTCAGAGTGCAGGTGACCTGGCAGCTACTGCAGCATCCATATCTCCATCCCAAATGGATGTAACCATGCCCATTCCTGAAGAAAAGTGTAGATCAGAGAAGAGTGTGATGGAGGCACAAGAAACAGCTGCTGCTGAGTTTAGTTCCTTAAGTCTAGATGATCCAGGACTGTGGACCCACTTGAGCAGTAGCCTGAGGGACTTCCTTGTAGTGCATGGGCCACAGCAAGTGAAAAACTTCATGTTCCCCAAAGACAATGAAAATAGAAGTTTCCATCCAACACATTACTGGCGTGAAATCCCCAATGGTGACAAAGTGGAGAGACCATGGCTTATGTACTCAAAAACCCAGAATGATGTATACTGTTCTTGTTGCAAACTCTTCCAGTCTAATGTTCCAGCCACATTGGGTTCTACAGGAACAAAGGACAGGAAAAATCTGGCTAGAAATCTGGCATGCCATGAGAAGGCAGCAAATCACCAAAGACCATTCCATAGGTGGAAAGAGCTTGAGATGAGACTAAGGTTAATGGCCACCATAGATGATCAGCATCAAGAGAAGATTGCATCAGAGTCTCTTTACTGGCAAAATGTTCTGAAAAGGCTCATTGCCATTGTGAGAATGCTTGCTACTCAAAACCTAGCACTACATGGCACTTCAGATCAGCTGTATGTGCCAAACAATGGAAACTTCCTTAAAATTGTGGAGCTGATGGCTGAGTTTGATGCCGTGCTCCGGGAGCATCTAAGAAGAGTCACCACCCAAGAAATGTATACACACCACTACCTTGGAAACCAGGTGCTAGAAATTTGCAGTTGAAGAACGTTTCATGCAGCTCAAGGAACACAGCAGTATATTTGGGATGTTATATGATATTCCAAAACTCCTCAATATACCCGAAGAAGACCTACACCAGCAATTCAGAGCACTAGAGACAGTGTTGACACACGATGACATGCGCGATATTGATGTGAGTGATTTAGGTGATGAACTGAAGGCCCTTTCAAGATACATTTCAGCAGGATCAACTCCAAAGGCTGTTCTGGAATATATGTGCACAAATAAGATGACCACCCTCTTTCCAAATGCTTTTGTTGCTCTGCGCATACTTCTAACACTTCCTGTAACAGTTGCTAGTTTATTAACTTCACTTCTCCAAGCTGAAGTTAATAAAAACACATCTACGCTCCACAATGACACAGGAGATGCTGGTCAGCCTTGCAACCATCTCAGTAGAGCATGAGCTGGCCCAGACTGTGGACCTTCAGGAAGCAGTTAAAATCTTTGCAACCAAGAAGGCACGGAAAGCACCACTTTGATTATTCAAACTGATAAAAATGCCAGTGTTTACTATGCAGACAAGAAAAGTTACATTTGCTGTTCAGGCGTTTGAAAGTTAAGTGTTACTTAAAATTTTTGAACGAGGCATTTTAAGTTGTTGGTTCTCCTTTATTGGAGTAGGTAGCAGAGCAGTACCATGAGAGGAGTAGAACAGGAAGAAGGCAGAATTGAGACCTTTCAAAGTTTTGGCCCAAGTGAGGGGGTATGGGAGCGTCATTTGAGCTCCCCACCTCAGGTGCCAAAATGTTGTGGGCCGTCCCTGTGTGCCTTATCTTCTCAGCTTTGCTACATTGGAAGCTGGTGTTAGTCTCTAAGAAGAAAATACAGAAAGAGGCCACATTAAAGGAATTGATAATAGACTGGTAGGATTTGTAGGAAAGTGAGCATCATCCTCAAGATGTTTACAATGAACTCATCTTGAAGTCAGATGTTTCTCAAAAGTATTTGCTTTAAATTGGATATTGTGGGGATACTCAGTTGTTAGGTGAAAGGGGCTATAGAAGTACCCAGATAGATCGTAAAATCAACTATTTTTAGAACTATTAAAATCCTAATCTCCAGAGTCAAATCCTGTTAGTTTTTCCTGTTGGGAAAAAAAATTGGATGCTTCCTTCAAGAGTACAGCACAGAATAATTTTTCCATTTTTGAGTCAGTGGCAGAAAAGATTTGTTGAATGCTAAACATTTCAGTGGGTAGAACAGAATTTTTTCTCTAACTGAAATGACCAGTTGCTTAAATGTACTTTTCAGATGACACAAAAAAGAAGAAAAGGGAACAACTGGAAACAATCAAAAAGTGACATATTTCTGTAAGGTATCGTTATGTGACTACCTGTCTTCTCTGTGGTAGTGACCCAAATACCATAGACCATCTGTATGCATAAAATATTTCTATCAACCTGAAATGATGCTTTGATAATCCTATGTGGACTTCTTTCTGTTTTGAAATGTAAATATGGTCTAACTGCTGTGCCTTTCCTTTAAATTTAGTAGATCTCTTGTTGTGAGTGACTTGAGTTCACCATCAGTTCTTCCAAGCAAACATGTTGAAAGAAGTATGCTCTTGTAAGTTCATAAAAACAACAAACAGGGTGGTTACAGTTTCTGTGCACTCCAGCTGTTTTGTAAATTGATAATTATGAGATTGGTGGCTATTCTTAGCTTAGTTCCTGTGTATGTCAACTTGTAAATAAAAACCTGCACAGTCTGTTTTGCTAATGAATTCCACTTCATAATGTAATGCAGATGGCTCTCTTATCTCTTGAAAAGATGTTCTCACCAAGAGGCTTGATCCTGCTTCCCCTGAATTCAATGGGAATTTTTGCATGGACTCCAGAGAAGGCAAGAGAAGTGTGATGACCCCTTCTCACTGGACCCAGACAGCAATTATTTCATGCATTTAAATAAGCCTGTTTTCTTTTCAGTGGTTAATGCCAGCACAGGGAATCTGTCCGCTCACTGGCTGATATTCAGGATAGAACTGGATAATGTTCCTGTTGAGAACACTTAGAAAGAAGAAATTTCTTTTGAACTGTCAGACAAGAAGAAAGATTTTGCAGCAAACAGCACATATATGTCAGCAGCTGCAAAGTAATTGGAATTAAAGATACATTAGATATGTGTGCACATTTACTAGCATTCAGGATCAACAGTAAACATGTTTGTAAGAAACAAGAAAGAAGCTACTGTAGGAGCTAGCTAATGTGAATTGCTACTTTGAACAGAGTCTTTAAGATTTTAAGTGTCAGACAGATACAGGAGCAGAATACAGGTCTGCTCAGCATTGCTGCCTGCTCTATAATCACTCGACTGTCTCAAAGTACTTCTTAAAAAGAAAAGGAGTGCTTGTGGCACCTTACAGACTAACCAATTTATTTGAGCATGAGCTTTCGAAAGCTTATGCTCAAATAAATTGGTTAGTCTCTAAGGTGCCACAAGTACTCCTTTTCTTTTTGCAAATACAGACTAACACGGCTGTTACTCTGAAAAAAGTACTTCTTGTTTCCTTTGCACTGGGTGGGGCTACAAGTAGACACACAGGATTTCAGGTAATAAAACTGGAAGATTTTTTTTAAAAAATCTAACGTACATATAATTGTTTATGCTGCTTGTTTAATTTCTGAACTTTTTGCAGCTTGGATAATAAAAGTACTAGTAACTATTTTGCTAATAGCTTCTAATAAATTACACCTTCACATTCTTGTGCACTAGCACAATGCTGGAATAATTGGAATGCAAATGTTGTAAGAGTATGTGCATTTGTTTAGAAAATGTTTCCATTGCAATTAAAAAAAAATCATTGGAGCATGTTTTCTAGTCTAAATTCTTGTAAAAATGTAATTTTACAAAGCCTTAATTTTTAAGCAAAATTTGATCTGACAATGTCTGTTTGAGTTCAGGCATGCTACATGCACATAAAAAGAAAACAGATCTAGCCACATGCTTAGAAGGGGCTCTCATGCCTCACAGAATGTATAAGGCTTAGACAGGCCTCAGGTTTATGTTGTGGGAGTATACACAGGGGCATAGTTAACTTTATTTCTAGAACTAGACCCTCTCTGCCCCACACCATTTCTGTTGCTCTGCCTGACGGGGAAGAAGCATGAAGTGCAAGGTTTTCTTTTAAAAGGCCAGTTCACTATGCCCTGTGATCATTACAAATTCCAGAATAAGGAGCAAGAAGACAAGTCGGAAGTGGAGAGTTCAGCAGTAATTCTGTAGGCCAGGATTTCTGATCCTGTGAAATAAAATTCAAGGGCTACATTTTAAATAAGTAGATTCAGATGCCAAAAAATTAACATGAAATTACAGCATTGCACACACAAATCACCTAACTAGCCTTTTGGATCTGCCATTACCTGATTTGCAAAAACTATTGCATGTATATTTTTGCACACGTATTTTTTCTGCACAGACTGGTCCACAATTTTTAATGGTACCCAAAGGGACATTACCCATGAAGGCTGGTTCATTTTCAACAAAAGCATATAAGCTGAAATGAAAATCCAAATCTACAATGCCTAAGCAGACCTCTCAGACTGAGCAAAAGCAAAATATTCAGTAATGTCTCAAGATCCACCACTCCTGCAATGCCTAGACTTGGTCAGCCAATTTATGATGTCAGGTCAGGATAGTTGGAACTTACTTTATTAATTTTTTGGCAAATGTCTATGTTTAGAAAAACTGTATATACTTGATTTTGTCCTCTATTGACACACTTCATGCAATACTTATCATTCTAGGGCTGGAGTGGTACTTTTTATGCACAATGAGGCCTACCTTACTCCACAAGCAGACCCAGTGACTTCAGTGGGACTTCCAGTGGTGAAAGGTTCTATACAACTTCAGCAAGGATACATCACATTTTGACAGTTACACTGTAAAGCAGGGGTGAGCAAACTTTTCGGTCCAAGGACCACATCGGGGTGCGAAACTGTATGGAGGGCCAGGTAGAACCCCCTCCCAATCTAACACCCCTGTTCCCCGTCCCCTGCCCCCCCCTAGAACCTCTGCCCCATCCAATCGCCCCCTGCTCCCTGTCCCCTGACTGCCCCCCGGGACTCCCTGCCCTTTACCCAACCCTCCACCCCCTTACCCTGCTGCTCAGAACAGCATGTCTAGCAGCCACGCTGCCTGGCCAGAGCTAGACACGCTGCCACTCTGTGCTGCAGGAGTGTGCAGCCCTGCCACCCAGAGCACTGCCCACGCAGCGCCATGGCTGCGGGAGAGGGGGGACAGCAGGGGAGGGGCCAGGGGCTAGCCTTCCTGGCCAGGAGCTCAGGGGCCGGGCAGGACGGTCTCGTGGGCCGTAGTTTGCCCACCTCTGCTGTAAAGTGTCGGGGGCAGGGGCTCTCTTCATATATGTTTGTCTCTAACACAGTGGAGCCATGATTGAGTCCTATGGGAACTACTGTAATATAAATTTGAATAAGAATGTAGTAAGAATATTACAAAATGTGTATGGTTTTCAGAGATATAATCATACAGTTGCATGTAGAGAGAGCTAAGAAATTATGATACATTTTGGCTCTGTACTACACTTTTTAGTGGTCCTGTTACACATTGGGGGCCAGATTCTCCAGCCCGGTAGATGTAAATTGGCCAGAAATGGCCAGTGGCCCTTCCATCTGTGCAGAGAAGCTATCACTGGGAGAAAGGTGGTGAAGAGGACACAGATCCATCCTTTAATGATGGGGCAAGATAGGGAGGAGCAGCAGTGGGACGGGCCGTGATATAGTGGAGCTCCACTATAATCCTCTACTGATGAAAAGTCTCAATGGCCTAAGTAAGAAATGCTCCTCAGCAGTCCTAACATCCCCGAAGGCCAGGTGATGCAGAACAAATAATTGCAGCTGCCTCCCTGTAGCTCCACCTCTCTGCGGTGCTGAGGTGAGATCAGGTAGAGTAAAGAATCTAGCCACTAGCGTTCAGGAAGGTGAAAGGTATGTGTCCAAACACAACAGAACAAAATGTATTATTACATAGACATATGTCAATTTTTATTTAAGCTTTTAATTATTTTTACAAAAGAGAGTAATACAAATGTACAGGATTAATTTTCTTATACTTATCAGCATAAACTATTGGCAGTCTGCATTTTCTCCCTTATTTGACATTCATTTCTTGTTTAACAATCAAAAGCAATGTTGTGTGTGCAAATTACCACTTGGAAGACCTGGATTTGTATGCTTAATTGCTCATGTAAATCGTAGCTTTAGACAGAGTGCGCCAAATTCATCCCCAGTGTTACTCCATTGAAATCCCAGAGATGAATTCAGCCAACAAGTGTAGTCTTTAGAAAATGTTGACCAAAGCACAATTGTTTTATGTTGACTGTCATATTTAAGTCATTTAGCTATTGAGAAGTTCACAATTTCCTGACTCCAAGGTACAGTACAGCTATCATTTTAGACCTTTCATTGGACTATTCACATAAGAAAAGATTTGCAGGATCAGGTTCTAATATTTTTTAAATGTGTTTTTATCAAGTTAGTCAGGTGCTAAAAAGTGTTAGAGATTTTGTTTTGTTTGTTTTTGGTTGCTTGTGAAACTTGAAAATAAACTGCTTGATTTTCATTCAGCAAATATCTGAATTCAGGCTGACATCTTTTATGTCAAATTACTGCTTAATAAACTTTTGGCCCAAATTATGATAAATTATTTAAAACAGGGGTTTATGAACAGGCACAAACCAAGAGAATTAAAGGGCACCAGATATAAATATATAAAATTTGGGTGAGTATTTCATCTCCTTATTTAAGTGATGTGTGATCTGTTCCTAAAGCAATAGTAGCTCAACTTTCTGTCAGAGTTCCAGAAGCTGAGCAAGAATACTGAACATGGTGTTGCTTCTTCCTCCTTTTTTCCAAAGCTTCTAGGGGCATCTACTAACAATTACTGTAACTTCAGATGTCCTTGTTAGTCCTGTCTCCCTTCCTCCTCTCAAACTCAAGAATTGTTACTAGAAAGCATAATTATCTTTACAACTAAAAATTATTAATTTTCTTCTGGGAATTAGTTGTAGCAATTTAAAATACCATTGTGAATCTATAACATCCCTAACCATCACTGAGAGACTTGTGTTCTAAATGCTAGCAGGACTATTCAAAGAAGAGCATAAATTCATGAACTAATGACTAATACAGCATTGTCTGGCAGAGTGTAACCTTTACTGTTACTAGCATATTGTTTCTAATATCACAATCTAGAAATTTAACACCAAGTAAGGAGAATAATCAAGTGCAATATAGTTTTCCTTGACTATGCTTAAGAAAAGCATTTCTGTTACAACAGAAAACATCTATATCATTAAATAACCGATTCACAAAATAAGACATGGAAAAGCTCTTTGGTTGATTACAATCCGAAGTTCAAGCAGCCATGCATATTGCCCAGACTTTTTATGAGCTGTTAAGAAAAGAAAATGTATTTTATAGGATTTGAGCATATAGGAATATTTCAGTGACTGAAGTAATCCTGCCAAATCCCTCTACAACCTGATCTCCCCACACCACGACCCACCCTTCCTCCCTGTCTCTGCTCCCACTCACCCGCGCCCCTCCCCACACACACACAAAAGAAGGAACTCATATTCTGGGCATCATTTAACAAAGTAGCTTTGGGAACAGCATCATAAGATTGCCAGGAATGTGTCATGACTCATTATAGCAAGGTTCCCTCTGACTACCAGAGGGAAAATTAGTTGTCACAGGCTGGGGATATCACTTGCAGGGATTTAGCCTGGAGGTATTGTAAGATGTTAGAAATGTGTCATTCCTCATTATAGCAATGTTGTCAGTCTGCAGTATATAAAATACCATGTCACAGTTACTGTCTGAAATCTGTGCTGTTGATCACTTCTGTTCATATAGTCATTAGTTCACTATCCTGACAGATCATACTACTCTGAAATTTTGCACCTTAAAACATCATGCTTCAGAAACACCAGTGCTATTTAACACCAAGAGGATTTATACCAGTAGCTATAAAGCTAAATTCCACAGACCACATGGGGTCAGTCATTGGAGAGCTAGTTGGTCACATGATGTTGCTTCCTCCTCCTTGTTTCCAGAGCTTCTAGAGGCATCCACACACTCCAGTGCAAAGAAAGGCTTAGGCACCTGTAGAAGCAGCTAGAAAATGGGCAAGTCTGGCTGCCTCCACTAGGGACAGCTGAAGTGTGAAAGGAAATAAGACCAGCTCTCAGGAAGTAGAACTGTCAGTCACCCGTGTGAGCTGCTAAGAGGAGTAGAACCAAAAGCTTACAGTGTGGAAGGAATGTCCAGAGGAGAAGGGAACGTGAGTGTGGAGCAGTATGGCCAGGGGAGGAGTAGAGAGGAGCAAGTAGTTGGGCAGTATATCCAAGGGGAGAAGAAAGGCAGGCAGAAGGAAGCATACTGTATGCAGGACTAAATAGGAGAGTGTGATCTTGCAGCAGAGAAGCATGGGCAGCCGAAGCAGTGGAAGAGAAAGGGAACAGCATGTGGGAGAGGCAAAGGGGAGATGACATAAATAACATTTTTCTAAAAGGACAAAACACAGTTAAACATACATCTCCGTTTTCCTAATATTACTTTCCACACCAACTATTGCTGTTGTTGCCACAGGGATGTTCCACACTTAGGAATGTGGGATTGTGATTGGATGCTTTGGAGTGGGGATAGTCTGCAAGAAAAGGTGTCTGTTTAAAAACTGGTCCTCAAGCATTCAGAGTCTATCTTAGATTTTATTATAACTTTAAGAAGATATTCTGCCAATTTTTTCTTGTTTAAATTGACTTTTCACTTTCCTGCAAAAAATGGGTATTTGGGGGAATTTTCTAGTTATGTTCAGTGTATGAACATTTTTGAAGGGGGTTACAAACACAAAAATAAGTCCAGCTTTCCCAAAAGAACCAATTATGGATCCCTGTCTCTGAAGTTTTTGAATAAATGTCAAAAATTGTCTGTAGGTTACAGCTACCACTTTCATAGATCAAGATCTGGAAAAGTGAGTATAATAATTGGTGACCAAATTGTGTGTCCAAATTTGCATAGACAGTTACTGGATTTTACAATTTTACAGTTACTATTTAGCATATATTTTTGTTTGGAAGACTTAGGCATCCCATTTTCAAACTTCTCAAGTGTCCTGTAATTAAGTGTTATGATCAACATAGGAAGTTGTAAGAGCAGAAGTAGCTCTTAGTCCCAAAGAAGTAAAAGGCAAGTGGAAAAAGAAGTAGAAGGCAAGGCACAAGACCTAATAGAATCATGACAACAGCTAAAACCGCAGAAAATTAGAGTCACAGTCCTAAATGACTAATCATAGAATCATAGAATATCAGGGTTGGAAGGGACCTCAGGAGGTCATCTAGTCCAACCCCCTGCTCAAAGCAGGACCAATCCCCAACTAAATCATCCCAGCCAGGGCTTTGTCAAGCCTGACCTTAAAAACCTCTAAGGAAAGAGATTCTACCACCTCCCACCACTCTCTTTGAGTGTTCCAGTTTTCATTTAAATTAAGACTGAGTTACAAGGTGCATAAGGAGAACCATTAATGGCAGGTACATGGAATTCGATCTTACACAAAAAAAAGTGGAAAGTAAGAATTGTGAACCACGATCTTCTGCTGTATGTAATTGGTAAACTCCATGCGGCACTAAATTCTTCTTATAGTACGTACTGAGGCATACCCAGTTTGTTTTGACATTCAAAGCAAGAACTCGGCATGAGTGAATGCACCTACTGGACTATGGTATGATGACTTCTTTTTAATTTGATTATTGTGTTTTTAATTTATTAGTACAATTAATTTTTATCGATTAGCTCTTCTATATCATGATGTTTGTCGTTGAATATTTTAATGGAGAATACTTTTCACATCAGATGGATTTTTCAGAATCTCAGGTTTCATTTACAATAATTATGTTTCTAGCCCTTATTTTGTGAAGGAAACCTTAAAATTGTGAACTGAGTATAATCAATGCAGTATTGTCTGCTTGCGTCTGTCATTTCTTGTGTTTCATGGTACACATATCACTGAAGAATGATATACTAAGAAATTTTTGTTCGAAGTATTTTAGTTCTGACCTACATTGTCCAATAGATTTATTAATAATGTTCTCAGCCAATTTTTTAACGTTTCCAAATATGGTGAGTTGACAGAGTTGTGCTGCCCATGAGAATATTAATGTTTGGGCTCATTTAAGTCATTTCAAAAAGTTTCCTAATCTTTCTGCCAGTCCAGGTAATTTCTGCAATGTGATGGTTCTGTAAACAGAACAGTGAAAATGTCCATGTGTGTCCTAGACTTGCAGATCAACAAGTTTATTCTGGTTGGTTTTCAAGCCATCATGGGCTAGATTGATCCATTCGGGTCAGCCCAGATTGGGGCAACAGGTATCTGTACTATCCCAGGAGGGTAGAATTCCTGTCATGTTTCCTCCTTGGTTTAGGGCAGTGGCCCTCTAACTTTTCAGGGTCACACCCCCTGATTCATGTCTGCATTCCCTCCCCTTCCAAGTCGGGGCTGGGAGCAGGGGCCACATCTCCAGGAGGCGGGGGGGGACGCAGACTGGAGTATGGGGGCTGAGGCTGGGGGCAGATCTGGGGCCAGAAACAGAGCTGTGGCCGGAGGCTGGGGCTTGGACCGGGTGCAAAGCCACGGCCGGGCCGCACTCAGGGTCTGTGGCTGGGAGGTGGAAATGGAGCAGAGCTGAGAGCAGAGCAGGGCTGGTGGTGCTTCCTCCTTGCCCCCTGTGGGGGCTGTCCCAGGCCCTGCTGCACCCCGCCGAACATTCCTCCAAGTGCGCCCCACAGTTTGGGGACCTCTGGTTTAGGGGGTAATATATTACAATTAACTTCATATCAAGGTGTACATTACCCACCACGCTCACACTCAGCCAACTATTCTTGGTGGGGAATGGAGGAGTTGTGGGTGGGGAGGTCCAACGCTCTTCCCGCCTGCCATCTTTCTCTGCTCCATTAGCTCACAATGGGCAGTTTGGGGTGAGCAGCCCCTGTTCTTTCCCCTATGACCACATCCACAGTCTGAGCAGCCCTTAGTCAGCTTAGCATGAATCAAGAGGGTTGGGGGCTTTACTCCTCTTACTCCCCTCCTCAGCAAAGCAAGTACTAGGGACAGTCTAGCCCAATGTGGCTACCTGTGCTGTCCTTGATGATGACAGACACTGACAACCCATTACAACTGATGACCTAAAAAAAGATGATCATCATCAATGGTCAACATCATTGTGGGTCACCAACAGCTTTCACAAAATCAAAAGTGCACTATTTTTGAGGTAAATCTTTTTCATTTTTTATTGAAATTTGTAATTTTGTCCATGTCCTATCAATGTTTCAAATTTCAGTATTTTCTTAGCAGCTCTAGTTTTGTACAATGCAATGTTTAACTTGGGATTTCCTTGTTTGTACTGTTTGTGTTGCTTGTATGCTCACTTGCACAACCTTAACTCAATTTCAGTGAAATTTTTGCAGGAGGATAGAAGATATACTGGGTGTAACCCTGCATGGCCACCCCTCTTGGTCTATCTCTGAGGGAGGCCACGCCTCCTCACTGTTGTGCCTTTAGTACTGCAATCAGTTGGGGGGAATTAGCAGTCTTTAAAGCTGAGGCCGCTTGATCCGAGCTAAGCAATAGCGAGTCTGTGAAGCCCAGCCCTCAGGCAGAGCAGGGCCACAAACAGTTAGGGGCTCTGGCCTGCAGTCAGGGCAGAGCTAAACAAGGGTCTAGCATCTTATCTCAGGGGACAGTAGGCTAGCACAGGCCTATTGCCATACACTGGGGAGGCTGCCATCCCAGGGGTGGTGTGGCAGGGGGAGTTGGGCCAACCTGACTCCACCAGGTCCCAGCCCAGGGCCCTAACAGTGGCATTGTGTTCCGCCACTGGGTTCGGGGGGACTCCAGCGGCAACATGCTGATCTATCTGCAGGCAGCCACGCACCCAGACTACATTTGGCTGCCCCTGGGCTACTTCCTACATTCCCAGGGTTTAGTTCCGCCATGCTGTGGGAGTCCTCCATCTCTCAGGGGTTGGTTGTCAGTGGCAGCCCCAGCAGCTCATCAGTGTCTCAGTCGTCCAGCAACCCTGGAAGCCCTGGCCATTCCTCAGGGCAGTAGCGGTCCCCCTCTGCGTCCCATTCCAGCAGCAGGGGAAAAGCATCACTCAGCGGCTCCCACCCAACTGAGTTGCAGGGCCCGCCTTTTATACTTTTACTTCCTGTCCCACCCCTTAGCTTCCAGAGTGGTGGGCAGGACTTTCCTGGCTCTACAGCCCCAGAAGCAGATTGTGGTCCCTCCTAGTCTATCTCTGAGGGAGGCCATACTTCCTCGCTACACTGAGAAAATTAAAAATATGTGGAAGTATAAACAAGTCAGAACAAAATCCAAAGTATTCAAGCCCTGATCCTACAAAACCTTCCAATTCAGCAAAGCACTTGAGCACAAGCTTAAATTTAAGCACATATTTAAATTCCATTTACTTCAATGAGACTTAAGCATCTGCTCAAGTGCTGTGTTGGATTAGGGCCAGAGTGTTCTGCATCTTGCAGAATCATGCTCCAAAACAGAATGATTGAAAAAAAAAATTAAGAAACCAAAATATGGGATCCTGATAACAGTCAAGGTGCTTCATATATTCAAAAAAGAAATCATGAAATAAGATATTCTGTTGAAGATAAATGACGAGCTTGAATGGCCCCAAAGAAACTGTGAAAATTTCCTAACAGTTTATTGCATTACCACTATGAAATTCTACTGGTAGAAAAAAATAATTACTAGTCTTTTGAAGAGTACATCACCAGATGTCCTTTATCAGCTCTATCGTATCCACATGGCAGGATGCCTTCGGTGCAAATGTGTTTCTTCATGTATGAACAGCAAACACAATGGGTTTCATCGGCTGTTGCAACATGAAAGAAAAATAAATGCACTCTTTTAAATGTTTCCTTCTCTTTAAGTTTGGTGCCTCAAAATCAGCAAGGATACTTTCAAATATATACTCACAGGCTGCCTCTGCAAACTTTAATGATCAGTACTCTGGAATCATTGTTGTAAACAAAACCTAAAGGCCAGTATAACCTATTGAGTTGCAAAAGGGAATTTATGATGTAGTGTATGCCATATCTAAACAGGGGCTTATTCCCTGAGTAGCATAATATTGGAGAGTTTTCTGATGTCTTAGTTTCAGCTGGCTCTAGATTTGATCAAAAGTATATAACAAAATGGCTAAGTTACATTAAATATATGTATATAATCTATTGGGCATCCTAAACAGATGGAATATTTTGCCCTCAGCTAGGTATGACTGGGAATAACAAAGCCCAATGCAACTATTTATGTTAATACATTCATGAACATCAGAAACATGAGAGGATGCTATATTAATACTGAGTTACTGTGCAGGTACATATCTCACTGAGTATTTGACAGACAAGGTGGGTGAGGTAATATCTTTTATTGGACCAACTTCTGCTGGTGAAAGAGACACGCTTTCAAGCTACACAGAGCTACACAGAGCTCTTCTTCATGTCTTCTTCATGTCTGGGAATGGTACTCAAAGTGTCACAGCTAAATACAAGATGGAACAGATTGTTTAGCATTAGTTAACACATATTGTAAGAGACCATTCAAAGCGAAGTGGACTCTTAAATAAGAAATGCAAGTATTGTTGAACTTTTCTACACAAATAGGTGTCAATTTTATCTAAAACTCTTTTATGCATGTGACTTGGCCCAAGCTTTTGCCTAGTTGCGTGTAATGGTCCATATTCTGTCCATATTCAGATTCTTGTGTGCAACTCCCTTTTGAGTCATCTTGAATTGCGTGCATGAATATGAGAACAGAACTTGATCTACTGACTTTTAATAAACAGTGTGATGTTAGTTCAGAAAGGAACATAAAGCTAGTGATGTCATGGTGACATCTTTAAAATGCTGCGTGACTGTTTTGGTGACTTACAGAAAATTCTTTGCCCAGTTCATACAGCTAGTACAGTAATCACTCAGTATGTTTTAAAACTGTATTTTCATCATAAATCAACAAATAGCACAAGATGGAGCAAACAAAGCAGAATCCATGGGTGATTACACAGACCCAGCTCTCACACCCATGTAATATATCTGCTCTACACTGTATTGGTGCTGTAATGCTATTTAGGTAGAAAACACACATTTGGTAGCCATTATCCAGTAACTTAGAGACTGAAGGCACCCTGGACAGCACTGCACAAAAAGTTCAGCAAATGAGACAAGGACCAAGGGCCCACTTTGTCGAGGGTCCTAAAAACATTTTTTCTGCTATAATAATTCTCACAGATGTTTGGGAAACAAAGATATTCCAGATATTGTGAATGACAGCTGAGCCAGTGACTACTGGCTTGGATCAGACATTTGCAATGTGCAGCTTCACAGAGTATTAGCTAGATTTATTTGAAGTTCACCCATGCAGCACCAAAGCTTCTCTGGAAAATTAGTGTATATAACTCCAGATCATCTGTGACACTGCTGGTCAGTCTCCAAACACTCAATTTTGGGAGGAGCATTAACAACTGTCTATATAAAGACAACCCCAATCTCCAGTAACGTGTAATGGTGACTTTCACAGGAAAAGGGCTACACAGATATCCTGTGCTGAATGGGGCGGCAATGTCAATAGAACAGTAAAAACCAGTAAGGACAACAGCACAATTCACAAATGAATGTGATCCTCTGGTAGAACAGAGGATCTACAATAGAAATAAAATTGAAGTGAAAGTAGTATATGTCTAGAGTGACCAGAGGTCCTGTTTTTAAAGAGACAGACCCGTATTTAAGCCAGCCTGCAGGGGTCCTGACTTTTTCTTTAAAACGGACAAACTGTCCTGTATTTTCTGTCCCATGTCCATACCTCCCCCCCCCCCCCCCCGCCCATCTGTACTGGCGGGTCCTGCTGTTGGCTGGATCCCTGGTCACCACCCACCCTCCCACCAGTGGTGAGTGGGGGGGTCCAGTGGCTGACGATGGGGGTGGGTACAAGGCTAGTGGCAGGGCGAAGTTGCAGTGTGCGGGGCTGGCCACTCTCCCTGCCAGCCTGTCAGTGCAGTCCCCACTGCATGCTGGCTTTCGGCTAGCAGGGCCCCACCCCCTGCCCTGTTTCCGGCTGGCACTGGCTGCACGCTGTGGTGGCTGGTGAATGTGGGCAGGTGCCAAGCGGTGACTGGTTACGTGTTGCCTCTTCTGTGTTGCATCGGCCCTTTACATGCTCCCCTCTTGCTGTGCTTTCTCTGCTTTGCCCCTTCACTCCCCTGCCCTGCTGCTCCTCCGTACCTCTCCCCCCTCCGGGGTATGTCCCACTGTGAGCGGTGTGTGGAGAACCAGCCCCTGATCGAAGCACTCAGCTCACCAACAGCCTGACTGGCAGGCTCCTTCCTTCTCTCACTGCCTCTGGCTGGGCCGGTGCCCCAGGAAAGCCCCAAACCCTGTGGCCCGAGGTACGGGCCAGGAGGAACCACGCCCTGCATGTGCCAAAGACACACACAGCCCTGGCACAGGAAGCCTCTCCACCTCTCAGGTGGAGGGTGGTAAACGATTCCCAGCCTGTTCGTGCCCCAGCCCTGCAGGCTCCACATCAGCCCCCTGGGCAGGGGCTTAGCACCCTCTCCATCTGCCCCCTGACCCTGGGTCCTACCCCAAGGGAGCACGGGGCTGCTCCATCCCCTAGGCACCCTCCCCTGCTGAGCCACCTCTCTGGCCAGGTTTTCTGAAGTCCCTGCAGTCAGATTCCTTGGACCCTGGTGCACAATGCATCTTTAGGGCTTAACCCCTTCCTGCCCATGCTGTAGCCAGGGGACAGGAGGCGGCTGGGTTATGTTGGTGGCCAGCAGCAGCCTGGAGGTGTTAGCTGCCTACTGACACTGTGCGGGCAGGAAGGGACAAAGACACAGGCCAAGTCATCCCTTCCCCCCGCTCCCCTGTGGCTGGAAGCAACTCCCGTCCCTTCTCTCCCGCACAGTGCCAAAAGGCTGCTGCTGGCCACATTCTGGTGCGAACCCTGACAGAAATATGGGGGGTGGGGCATCTGACCCTGCATGCCCCCCGACATGTTGCCTGGGGAAGACATGGTGCCAGATACCAGGAAAGGCAGGTCCATCCTGGGGATCCAGCCAGGCATGGTGGCAGGCGGAGAGCACTGGACAGGGAGGGTTGAGTCAGTCACCCTCCCTGTGTGAGAGAGGTGTAGAGAGTATGTGTGTGTCTCTCACCTCTCCCTGTGTGAACCCTAAAGTTTTAAAGATAAGAAGATAACTAAAAATAATCCAACTACGCCGTATTTCTTTTAAATAAGGGCTCAGTCAGCTTGATGTTAATTTGAACGTTTGTACTGCATAGTTCTGATTGATTGCTTCAATACAAGTAATTTTACCAGGGATGTCCTATATTCAGTATAGGGAAATATGGTCACCCGATATATGTTAATATGGAAAGTGCTGTAATTATTGTGAACGGCAATTCATGTTTGGATGTTTCTAGGGTGTTTAACTGAATAATTGTTTAGTAATGATTATTGGAAACATAGTGTAGGTTTGTCATCAAATATTGTTGATGATAATATGCACTGGAGAGAGAGAGAGAGAAATCCAGAGAGGGCAAGCTAAAAAGATTCATTACAGTGTAGCAGTGTGCTGGTTAGAAATCGGACACCAGCGCACATTGACCTATACTCTGATTTTGCTATTATTTTAAAACTAATAATGATAGAAGAGCAAAACGAACATTTTGATAAGTGAACAGTTGTCTTTTTTTCAATCAGCATGCTTTTAGCATAATGACAAGCCACTCGGAATGGAAATTAGCCAATGGATTTCATCACAGTCTATACCCATAATAATATTTATGTTAAATTATTGTGTCTCAGCCTAGCAGATAAATGCACTTCGGAGGAGAAAAAAGATTTGAAATTTTGACTGTTCTCAGAATCTGTAGACAGGAAGGCAGGGCGAGGCATTGGCAACCAAGAATAAAGCATTGCTGTACATTGTAGTGCAGAAAACTACTTCATGAATAGAAACTTATCTAAAACCTGAGCTGTACATTTCAGCAAAACTGATGTATTTTTTTCAAATTAGATTACTTTTCAGACAACCAATGAAGTCATAAATAAAACTCTCTGTGTTATTCCTGCTGGCAGTAGATTCTGCAAGGGGAGGAAATGAAAATCACAGTAGAAGATAGTTACGTAAAATTATTTTAACTTATAGTTTAATTAAGACATTAAAAACTAATTTTTTAATAATTTATGTACAAAAAAATGCATTAGAATGCAGTATGAGAATAAGTAATGAAAAAGAAGATATTATAATGTCTAATAGATGTGCAGTGTTTGCACTGAGAAACTAATTTTCATAGATAGTAAGTAACAATTTAAAAATAATTGCACTGTAAATTATGGTACATAGTTCTGGGAAACTTTTCATTACAAAGATAAGCTTTTTTTTTTAGTTTGAATGTTGTCAATATAATCTCTAAAAAAAACCCCATCTGCTTACAGTCTAATGGAAACCAGGGACTTTTGATGTCATACCATCAAGATTCCTTGGAAAGAGTTTTTACTAGATGAACATTGGTGTCTGCAGGCTTGGGGTCAATATTGTACCTGTATATCACATGAGCAGTAGAACTGAAGAATGCCTGCTTTTGAGCTCACAAAAATTCTAATTTTGTGGAGTGAATTTTTTTCCTTCACCACCATTAAAGGATGATTGGGGGGTTGGGGGGAAATACATTTATTTGTCACACAATTTTTGCAAAGAGCAAATTGAATTGGTTGACTTTGATTGGTCACTAAGTCACATAAGTCACTAAGTATTTGGTTTTGGTGCTCTATCTGGGCTGGAAAGTTAGCAGAAGAAGCTATTCTGACTCATTTTCTAAGATGTATTTGCTCTTTGAGCCAGTCAGGATATAAACGGTTGGCATCAGAAATGTATAGGGAAAATGTTTCTTATCCTTGATTAATTATCACCCTCATCCCTAAAGGTCCGGTTAGGATTTACCAGCGGTAGTGCCTCCATCTGGCAAAGATACTAGGAAAAAAACAGTCTAGCCACCAACAGTGCAAGAGGGGTTGTAGAAGACCTCCAGTCTTCCTAGGAAAAGGAATATAGGGGGACTGTGTGAGGGAGGACTTAGAGCTGGTTGGAAAAATGAAAATATTTTCACAAAAGAACTGTAGATTGCTTTTTCCTGATTTGTCAAAATGTAACTGACAAAAAAATAGAACAGTTTCTGACTAACTCTGGTGAGCAGTGTGGCCGGGTGTAGTCCTCAGAGTTTCAGATAGGTTTCAAATAAACATCAAAAGTTTCAAAGTGTATTTATAGATTTCCCCATCTCTAGGATTATTTGGTTGGCACCCTTTAAACATTTACTTTTACATAAGGTATTCATGATACTAGCAGTATTCTCCATTCTAATTGCTCATACATAGAGCCCTGCAAATCCATGGGTATCTGCTTTGTATCCGTAGATGTCCGCATCTGCAGATGCGCGATGTCCGCAGACCATTTTTGCAGATCGCAGCATGGCTGTGGATACAAATTTTGTATCCGCACAGGGCTCCACAGTGCACACTCAAATGGAGTAGCTGTCACCTAGCCTGCAGGCTCCATCTCAGCTCTCTGACTGCAACAGTGTGCTGGGCATTCTGGGAATTGTAGTCCCCAGCTTGCTTTGAGGGAGGAGGTAAACTACAACCCCCAGAAGGGAGTGAGCCAAGCACCATTTTGAAGGTGGGGCTGTTCTTTAAATGAGCAGGTGGCAATGGCTGTGTGTGTGAGAACTGCTGCAATTGCATAGGGGTGCCTGAGCTCCCCAGGAGGAAGGCAGTACTGCATAGAAGGACCCAGAATTGTAGACTTCCTGCCCAGAGTGGGGAAGGAGGTACGGCAGAAGTGGAGCAGGCAGCAGGTCTCTGGGGAGAAGTGGGGCTGAGGGGGTGGTTGGGGGTTGCGCAGTGAGCTGTGGAGCTGTTTAGAGCCCTGCAAATTCATGGATGCAGATATCTGCAGATAATTTTTGCGGATCGCATGGCGATACACCTTTTTGTGTCTGTGAAGGGCTCCACTCATACCACTAATACTGTATTGAATAATACTACTGTATTGAATGGTAATAAAAAGTTTAAATGAATTTAAGGTGTTCAAACTACATAGTCTAACTATGTTAAGGCTGGTTTACTGTCAGCATTTCATTGGTTTTGGTTCTCTGATTGGCAAAACCTACTCTATATGGGCTGGAAAGTTAGCAGAAGCTTTTCTGACTCACTTTCTAAGAAGGATTTGCTCTTTGAACCAGTCAGGAAATAAATGATTGGCATTAGAGAGAAATGTGCAGGGAGAAGGGTTGCTTATCACAGTCTGGCTATGTCAAGTGTTAGGGTTTGAATGGTTATTTCATTCACCTTGTAGGCATCATGCACAAGTTATAGAAATCAGTAACTTTTTAGGTGCATTGTGTGATCCCTCTGAGAAAGAGGCTAGCACAGGTGTTGACAGACAGTAACGATTAATATACCTGCTGCCTCAGACTCACTTCCCTTGTTCCACGTGGCCAAAGTATGTATCCTTGTCCTCGGTCACCTCACGGGTCATCAGATGAACTGAAGGAAATGGAAGAGAAGCTTTCATTGGTAGGACAAGAAGAAGAGCCCACTACTGGTAAAGCTGTAACTGAGACACTTTCTGGGGGGTGGCCAGGACTGTGAGTCACCTTGTTACCCCCACCCCTGCCTCAGGAAGAGAGAGACTTGCTTATGCTTAATTGGATATCAGGCCCTGGACCCTCCAGCCAGTTAGCCACCCAAAAAATCTCTTCAGGCCTCTGCCTGCCTTTAAGGGGGCTTGGCTTTTCAAAGTAAAGAGTGTTCCTCATTCACTGTCCAGCCCTCAACCACTGGACACTCACAGAAATTACCAGATAAGCTGTCCCCAAATGACCAGTGCACACAGCAGCTTGCTTAGTTCAGCTGAGGATCAGCTCTACTACAACATCACAGCACTGAGATACATTTATATTGAAAAGAATCACAAGTTAAATATTAAACGATTTATGAGATAGTAAATAAGGATACTGGAAACAAATGGTTACATATAAAACAAAACATAAAATGCAAACCTGGGTCTACACATATCAATGGTTACCTTTGCTATTTAATAAAGTAGATTTCTCCCCGCTCTCCCCCAAGGATTAAAAACCACGATCCAAGCATTCATGATCATCCCTATTCTTGTCTATGTTAAAGGATAACAAAATGTCTTTTTGCTTCTCTTTATATTTCCCCAAACCAATTGTTTTTGTCCCCAGAGTCAGGATGACTCTCCATGGCTCCCTTCCTGGCTCCAAGTTGCTTTCACATCCTTGTGTTGACTCCATGTGCAAATTGGGGTTTCCATTGTGTTGGCTTATAATGCTTAATCTACATATGAACCAAGGCAGACAGGTGAATCTACATCCCCTTGTCTGGCAAAACCTGTTTGTCCACAGATTTTTAAAATCTTTTCAGTGCACAACTCTTTAAATATCATCTGTATATACATCTCACAACATTTATGAGAAACAGTATGACAAGCTTTTACAAGATCTCACTTCTCTCTCTTTGGAGAAATACTATGAAAGCAATATGTTATTGCTGACAAACTCACTATATCCATCAGGAGTTACTGTTATAGAACAATGAACCTTTTACCAGTTGGCATGGAGGAGTTCTTAGGGTCACCAGTATGTTTCCTTGTCCTCAGTCACTTCTGGGGTCATCACATGATCTGAAGGGAAGAGAAGCTTGTAGCAGCAGGACAAGAGGAAGAGCCCACTACTGGTAACACAGTAGGGTAAGTGCCTACATTGCCTGCCTCCAATTCCATAGCACCTTGGCCATCAGCCTCGTGTGGTTAGGTTCATCAGCTTTCTAACTGCAAAATGGTGGGATGGGTCTCTGATTCCTCTTGGGAAGCCAGGGGCTATTCATGGTCCTTTAGTATGGAAGCCCCCATGAAAAGCTGCTGCTTCACCTCTGAGCCCCATCACACAGAGTTTTGTTGGCCTGGAAGGCCTAGTCTACTTTCTCCCTGCTGGTGAGAATTTCACATTTGTTAGTGGCACAGAAGCCAAAGGCTGGGAGCTAGAAAAGCTAATGGTTCAGTTGGGAAAGCTTGAGGGGAAAAGAAAAGAAAATCACGTCTCTCCAGACTCAAACTAATATTAATTAGAGACAATATACAACTAAGGGCATGTCTTCACTAGCCATGTTAAAGCACTGCTGCGGCAGCACTTTAATGTGGCTGTGTAGTCATGGCGCCAGCGCTGGGAGAGCTCTCTCCCAGCGCTGTAAAAAACAAAACAAAACAAAAACCAAAAACCACACATCTCCACGAGGGGAGTGGCTCCCACCACTGGTGCACTGTCTACACTGCCACTTTACAGTGCTGAAATTTGCAGCGCTCAGGGGGGTGTCTTTTCACACCCCTGAGCGAGAAAGTTGCAGCGCTGTAAAGTGGCAGTGTAGGCAAGGCCTATGAAGAAAGATGGAGCATTTGCTGAAGTGCAGACATTAATAATTTACAGTTAATGAATTTCCCAAGAGTTTTAGGGAGTGACTCTACAGAGGCTTTCAAGCTGTTTACATACTATTAGATGTCTTTGAAATCTCTGAAAACAGCTGTTTGGAAACCTTCGTGATTTAATGTTTTTGATAAAGAAGGTGGGACAATTGCAAGTGATTTGTCTCCACCTAAAGTTACAAAAGATCAAGACCTACAGTAAATGTCAATTTGATAAAAGGCAAAAGGGAATTAAGGGCTGGATGTATCCTATTTGTGACATTTCTGTTTCAGACCCATTGGGACAAGATTAAGTGCCTTGCTAGTCATGGAAAAATTGTACTTTTTAACAGCTAGAAATTAATTTTTCCTTAACTTTACAGCAGCACCTTGTAAAAGAAAATTGAAAACTTATGTGAAGAAATAAGGCTAACCTGCAAAGTTTGGGGTTCAGCAACTATTAGTTCATGAAAAGCAGCACTGGCTAGTGTTGGTAAACCAGATTTTGAGGGATGTTACAATAAATCAGTGTCTAGGTAAGACACGAGACAGATGCTATGTTAATACACAGCCACTAAAGGCATAAAAAAATCCTTTCCCACTGTTTGCAATTTTGTGACATCATGCATATATATAAATAAAACAGTAAAGACAAACAATGTGCTTTTGGGACAGTCAGTTTGAGGATCTGCAGAAATATGGAGAAACAGATGAAGTCAACGTTTTCAGTAGATGTTCAGGTGCTTTTCTAAAATTAACTTTATATATAAACACAAATCAGTGTTTATCTGCCAGATGGTTAATGAGGGCCAGCCAGGCAACTTCTATAATTCACAATAATGAGTATGGTAATGAGCCTGCATTATACACTGAAGTGCCGAATGATACATAGTACCTACTTCAACCAACAAAGCCTTTGGAGTGTTTGATATTAAGAAGAGAAACATTGAATCTCCATAAAGAAATATTGGAAGTAAAATTGAAAGATTCAGTTAAACCCTAATTTGATTGAAAGAATGCTCAAAGTTTGTTATAAATGTTTTCAACGTTATATCTTTATAAATGTAGTCAACATAGTAAACCAGACTAGAATCAAACCAAAAGGTAAGGTATTTAAAGCACGAAACAAGTGCAGTTTATATGTCTCCAACAACGAATTTTTCTATACCAGTATCTTCTGTTACCCTTTGCTTACATAAAGGCAACATAACAGGCACATAAGAATGGTTATATTGGGTTAGACCAAAAATCCATCTAGGCAAGTATCTTGTCTTCTGACAGTGGCCAATGCCAGGTGCCCCAGAGGGAATGAACAGAACAGGTAATCATCATGTGATCCATCCCCTGACGCCCATTCCCAGCTTCTGGGAAACAGAGGCTAGGAACACCAGCCCTGACCTATCCTCTCTGAACTTATCCAGTTCTTTTCTGAACCCTGTTATAGTCTTGGCCTTCACAACATACTCTGGCAAAGAATTCCACAGGTGTACTGCGTTGTTTGAAGAAATACCTCCTTTTGTTTGTTTTAAACCTGCTGCCTATTAATTTCATTTGGTGATCCCTAATTCTTGTTTATGAGGAGTAAATAACACTTATTTACTTTCTTCACACTAGACTGCTGCTAATTACATTGATTTATTTTCATAAAATTAGATATGCAAATACCATAATTGGGCATCTAGTACTTCTGTGTGCTAATAACATGGGTCTAATAAGCCATTTGAGTGTGTGATTTTGGTACTGATACATGCAAAATAGGCATACCGTTTAAAAAAAAATCAATCCCAATGTGTCTCAGACAGTCGTGCATTCCAAAGAGAATAGAGAAAAATTCCTGTTCTCAGTAGCACTCGGGTCAGCTTGGCAAGCTCACGATGCCTCAGTGTGGTGAGGTGCAGAAGGGAAAGGAATGGGAAGAGACTACACTGAGGCACTATATACATAAATTAAGACAAACACATTTCCTGCATATTCATCTGATAGCTGGTGGCTCATAAGGGGGGTGGCCACAGTTCAAATCCATGAATGGGTTCAGGCATCATGGACTGCAAGCACCATACTCTCCCGCTGGGCATGAGAAAACCTGGGCAAAGGGTCCCATTTCTACCCACTGCCTGATCAGCTACCTTCACATTTCATAGAATCATAGAATATCAGGGTTGGAAGGGACCTCAGAAGGTCATCTAGTCCAACCCCCTTGTACTCTCATGAAGTGCCCTTCACTTTTCTTGATGTTCTCCAAGATGCCTCCTTTGGCCTCCCAAAGCATTCATGTTATCCAGCACATCTGTTCAATCTCTCCTTCAGAGTGACCTCCGTTGTTGGCATATTGTCTCCGAAAGAAGAAAATCTCAAATAGGACCTTCCTCTTCTTCTTAGTTTCTGACAGGCTGGCTAACTGAGATCCACCTGTAGGAGCAAGTGAAGTCACAATAGGAGCAGCTGACACCCCATCAGCTGACTGTCATCTAACAACTTTTACTTATTATTTATCCAAAGCTCATTACAATATGCTAATGACCCTGGATCCATACAGCTGTTCTGGACAGCTACGCACTCTGTCCCCATTACCCTGGATTGGATCTGTTTGGCTTATGTGCTGCCTTAAAGAAGCATGCAGTTTGAAAAAATCTCTCTGAAAATAAAACTACTCATTAGCTTTAATGCAAGACTGAGCCCTGTATGTGGGCCATGGAGTGGTATTGCTGCACAAAACTCCCACTGGTTTCAGCTTAGACTTTCCTTTATCTACATACACATTCCAGCACTGTTTGAAGTTCTTAATTTCCCTCCAAAAAATTCTTGGCCCTTCATCTTCTAGATCTCAGCCAAAGCTTTCTAAGCTAATCACTTTATCATTTTGATGCAACTGCTTTGTAAATTCTAAGGGCTTGATTGGTCACTACCATACACCTTGTGCAGTCACCTTAATCCTGGGCAACCTGCTGGTTTTCCTGTGGTCCTGGATGCTGGGAAATGTGCCAGCTTAACACTGACTGACTGGAGGAAAGTTCATTGTTTTGAAAATAAAATGCTAGCACTCTGCTCCCCACTGTAGGTGTTTCACTTTCCACCTTCTCTTCTCACTCTTTTACTATATCTCCTGATGCTCAAAAAATGTGCCAGTGTAAGTAAAACACATTACTAAGCCTCCACTATAAAGATGGAGGGATGCTATGTGGCCAGCAGAAAGCAGTTAAGAAGGTGCCTGCGTATTAATTCACACATGTGCAAAGTGGGTATATAATGCAACCAAATCAGAATGCGAGTGTTTGATGTTCCTTTTGTCCTCTCTTTGCAGAGCTGTAGATTATTATAGTCTCATAGACTCTTGGACTTTAAATTAGAAGGGATGATCTAGTCTGACTTCCTGCATATTGCAGGCCACAGAATCTCACCCATTCAATTCTGTAATCGACCCCCAACCTCTGGCTGAGTTACTCAAGTCCTCAAATCATGATTTAAAGATTTAAAGTTACGGAGAATTCACTATTTACACTAATTTAAACCTGCAAGTGACCCAGACCCCATGCTTCAGAGGAAGGCAAAAAAATCCCAGGGTCTCTGCTTATCTGACCCAGGCGAAAATTCCTTCCCAACCCCAAATATGGTGGTCAGTCAGACCCTGAGCATGTGGGCAAGACCCATCAGCCGGACACGTGGGAAAGAATTCTCTGTGGTAACTCAGAGCCCTCCTGTAATGGGGTTCACTCACCACTATGGTGCCTCCTGCTGGCTGTCTTGGGAATTAGCCAACATCTTCTTCAGGTGGTGTCTCACCACCATCACTCCTGCTCTAGGACCCACGTCTCTCCAAGGACCACAGCGTCCTCTTCAGCAACACAGCCCTTTGGCTGTGCCACGCTCTGTGCTCCTGCCTTCCAGGGGCCTGCAGTCTGCTGTTCAGCCACTTCCCTTAGTGGCAACTACAGCAAATTGTCCAGCCACTTCCTCGTGGCCCCAGCATCCTCTTTGCCCTTGCCTCAGGGTCTCAGCCTGCAAAACCCCAGCAGCCAGCCAGGAGCTGTCTCTCACTCCCCACCTCCATCCCTGCTAGCAGCACTGCTCTGTCCAGGGTGCTGGCAGTTCTCTCAGCCCTCCAGAGAGGCTGTCTGTGTCTGTCCTTCCTTCCCCCCGCCCTGGGATCCCAGCAGAGAACTACCTTCCTATGCCCTGTAGCTCCCTTTTTATATGGGCCTGCTTGGCTGCCTCCTGTGCAGCCTCCCTAGGGCTCTGTTAACCCCTTAGAGTCCAGTGTGGGGCAGACGCCCCCTCACATCTCCCCATCTAGGGTCCCATCAGTGGCCATTGGAGATATTTGCCACTAGCAGTCACAGATCAGCTACATGACTTTGTAGCAGTCCCATCGTACCATCTCCTACATTAACTTATCAAGTTCAGTCTTGAAGCCAGTTAGGTTTTTTGCCCCCACTGTTCCCCTTGGAAGGCTATTCCAAAACTTCATTTCTCTGATGGTTTGAAACCTTTGTCTAATTTCAAGCCTAACCTTGTTGATGGCCAGTTTATATCCATTTGGTCTTGTGTCCACATTGGCGCTCATCTTAAATAACTCCTTTCCCTCCCTGGTATTTATCCCTCTGATGCATTTATAGAGAACAATCATATCTCCCCCTAGCCTTCTTTGTTTAGGCTAAACAAGCCAAGCTCTTTGAGTCTCATCTCATAAGGTAGGTTTTCTATTCCTCTGATCATCCTAGTAGCCCTTCTCTGCACCTGTTCCAGTTTGAATTTATCTTTCTTGAACATGGGAGGCCAGAACTGCACACACTATTCCAGATGAGGTCTCACCAATATCTTGTACAATAGTACTAACACTTCCTGTCTCTACTGGAAATACCTTTCCTGATGCATCCTAGGACTGCATTAGCCTTTTTCACAGCCGCATCGAATTGGTGGCTCATAGTCATTCTGTGATCAACCAATATACCCAGGTCTTCCTCTCCTCTGTCACGTCCAACTGGTAAATCCTCATCTTATAGCAAAAATTCTTGTTGCTTTTCCCTAAGAGCGTGACCTTGCTCTTTGCACAACTAATAAGATGCATTATCTTCAGTGGGAGTTTTGCCCAAGTAAAGACAATAAGTTCAGGGGGTTGGGATAACATTTTTGCTTTTGGCCTCACTATGCTTTCATTTTCTTCCCCTCTTTTATTATCTTTAATAAGCACTTCAGGATCCAATCCTAACTGCCTTGTTAATGCCTTTCTTTTGTTCCATTCCCTAACTCAGTCATTTTCCATACATTATCCTGGCTGTTTGTATTTGCTTGTTCTGCACAGTATGCCTTCCATTATCCAGTTTGTTTTTCTTTTTGTTTCAAACCATGTGGATTCCCTGCCTTCTTTCTGGCTGTTAGTTGCTTTGTTGTTTTTCAGCACTTTGATATGACTCACTTCATTGCTGCTTTTGATTTGTTGCTCTGATTTGGTATATATTTTAGACATGCAGTTTATGCAAAATGTTCAGAATTCTGTTCTAAAAAGAATCACTGGCCTTTATAATTATTAAAAATATTTCAATTTGCCAAATCAATTTGGAACACTAGTAACATAAACAAAGTCTGATTGAATGTTTTTTTTATTCTGCCATTGCATTACCTGACTTTGGAATTGTTTTCAGTGTCCCCCAAATGTAAACTATTTAAATAGGATGAATCAAGCTTGATGAAGATAAGACTTTTATGATTTTTTTTTATGGAAAAAGTAATACTACTCTTCTATGGGAGGAAAAAACAAATAGGTACCAGACACTCACCAATCACTCAGACAACCCTGAAAGATCTACAAAAAACTAGAAGAGATAATAATCTGTAAGGTTTCAATAAGTCTCTGAGAAAAGGTCACACAGGAAGGAAAATGAACTACCCCTGAGATTTTTCCAGGGAAAACTCACTTAGAAACAATTATCCTTACTACACAATTGTTTTTGGCATCACTCTCTTCGTAACATGCTCATATATGCTGCTTTTTTTCTGTCATTATCTACTTTTCTTTTTCTTTAAATTTTCTTCTCTTCTCCTGCTCCTTCATTGCTCTTCCTTCCTTCCTCTGTATTCACTATTCTGATCTGCCTTTAGTTTTCCACAGTTTTTTATTTTATTTCCTTTTTTAGCACAAGAAGAAATTGAAAATAAATAAATCCTCCCAGGATAGGCTGATGACTTCCATTTACATCATCTGAGATAGCACCTGGAATCATATTCTAGGAATATGGAATAGGCAGCGTGGAGCTTTTAATCTGTATCTCCCACAGCCTAGATGAGTGTTCTAACTACTCGCTACCTCCTTCTCTGTCCTTTATGATAAAGCATCGACCTGGCATAGGCATCTAACTCCAGGAGAGGTTTCACAACTGTGAATCCTAAGTGGAGATAGGTGCCTCCCTCTGCCATAGACTTAGAGACCTAACTCCCTTTGAGGGGCAGGGACAATCCCCACCCTTCTCAGTATTTTTACTGGCTAGTTTAGCCAGCTCTCTGCTCAGCATTTTGACATTTGTGAATCCCATTCTTAGGCATCTAGCTCTCTCCATTGAATTGTACAGGGAGCCTGGGTACCTAACTCAGGCTGTGGATTTCAGTAGGTGGTAGGCTATCCAAAACTAGCCTTTAAATGCTGAGCATAAGTCCTCTTTGTGAACTCTAGCCTCCAGACTCTAAGTACTCTGAATTATTCTCAGCCTCCTAATTCTTTTCAATAATATCACTAAACTTTCAAAATACCTGCAAAATTTGCTAGCACACTGATTTCCATATGCAAAATCTGTATTTCTCCATATAAATAGAACAAATTATTAGTTATTACATTATTTGTGAAACAATAGTGCCTAGAAGTCAGGATCCCATTGTGCTACGTCAGTGGTTCTCAACTGTGGTCTACCATTTATTCAGGGAAAGCCCCTGGCACGCCGGGCCAGTTTGTTTACCTGCCGTGTCCACAGGTTCCGCCAATCGCAGCTCCCACTGGCCGCGGTTCACCGCTCCAGGCCAAGGGGGGCTGCAGGAAGGTCGGCTAGCACATCCCTCGGCCCGCACCGCTTCCCACACCCCCCATTGGCCTGGAGCGGCGAACTGCGGCCAGTGGGAGCCGCGATCGGCCGAACCTGCGGACGCGGCAGGTAAACAAACTGGCCCGGTGCACCAGGGGCTTACCCTGAACAAACAGTGGACCACAGTTGAGAACCACTGTGCTAGGTACTGTACAGTCATATGGCAAAGAGCCAGTCCCTGCTCTGAAAAGTTTACAGTATAAGAAATGTCATGCATAAATACACATTTGGGTGCACAGTAATCCTGGATCCACATACAAATGAGTGTAAATATTTACAAATGTAAATGTAAATATGGGAGGCCCATTTTAAAATCTCACCAGAAATTTGAGCTAGGATTTTCAAAGGGAGTTAGGCATCCAAGTCAATTGAAATGCAATGGGATTTGGGACCCTGATTCTCTTAGACTTAGATTATGCTTTAAGAATCAGGATAATTACTGCTGAGTCATCCTAGCCACCAGCCAGCATATAAAGGGAGTGGGCGTACCTCTTTGAGCAAGGAGGAAGGCTGAGGAGCATCTGAGTTTTGGGAGACATGATCAGATGACAGGTTTCAGAGTAGCAGCCGTGTTAGTCTGTATTCGCAAAAAGAAAAGGAGTACTCGTGGCACCTTAGAGACTAACAAATTTATTTTAGCATAAGCTTTCGTGAGCTACAGCTCACTTCATCGGATGCAGCCATGTCTCTAAGGTGCCACAAGTCTCTAAGGTGCCACAAGTACTCCTTTTCTTTTTATGATCAGATGAGTTTATGTTAGAGGTGTTGTTTCTGCTGAATCCCAGAATCTGAGTGAGTTTGGCCTCTCGGGGGCCGAAACCCACTGATATCAGAAGTAATTTTTCTGTTGACCTCAGTGGACTTTGGCACAGACCTTAACTCTGTGAGAAAGGGGTAAGGACTCAATCAATTTATATAATCAAAAAAAGTGTTGTTTTTTTCCAATGGCAGTATTTATTTAATGCTTGGAAGAGTCTTAAAACCACTTACCAAGCTAAAAACAATTATTCACTATATGCAAATAATTTTATGCATTATTTGGATTGTGAGGCTTTTGTTACTTAAATGTTCCAGCAGAATCAAGTTCATAGTGGAAACCAAAGTTCTTGATACCCCACCAAAAAGTTAACTATTAATTTATAATATAGGTTTTGCTTGGTGCAAAGTTCATTGTAGAGATTACCACAAAAATAATAATTTAGATTCACAATTATCACATAGAAATTCTCTAATAGCATTTTTGTGTGTGTTCTGCAGGGTGCTGGGGCGGGCGGGGGGCGGGAGCAAAGCAGGAAAGATTGTTTTCTACTGACATAAAAGTTGTCCCATAATGGTTAGATTAACAGCAAGAATAATTACCAGCTCAGTGGGTAGGTTGCTACCGTTGTTTTTTCAGCTTTGGTAGATTGCACATACATACCTGTTGAGTTTTGCTACCATGTAAAAATCTAATAAATTATATTGAGGGCACATTGTGATGCATATTCTTTCCTATGATGGATTTATGTTTCTGTTTTTAAAGTCTGAGCCTTAACTAATAGTTGCAGTATAAATTAACAATAACAAAGTATGTATGGAAATTATGAGTGCATTTTCCCAGTTAATTCCAAAATAAGCTTGTTATCTACATGAAATACAACTGTGACTCCATGAATAATTCTTAATAAACTTGAATGTAAGCTGAAAGCCAACCATGACAAATACCAGTGAAATAATGCTGCTATTTCCACATCTCCTATTCAGGAGTTTGTTCATATGAGATTATTACTTTTATCAACTATTTATTCAGGAAAAATTTAGCATAAAACCTAAGAGTTTTGTAAACTTGGTACAGAGTGAATTCATCAGTATTCACCAGTATATTGTTTTATCAGAAATTCTTTGATGTGCATTGCATTCTTTGTCAACATATTCTTGCTGACATATATATTTTAACAGAAAATGCTTTTTTAAAGAATCTGATTCAACTGCTTATTGAGTTGGTGTCAGGGATATGAATGACCAACCCAGCGTAGACTAACATAAAGGACCAAATTCTGATTTTAGTTATACTAGTGTAAAGCTGAAGAAAATCCCCTGAATTAGGCTTTTAAAGTCAAATAGATTACGTGAATACAAACTAGGTCTGATACATATGTTTGTGCTGAGCCATATCCTTCCCTATAGGGGAGAAACCCATGTAGGGGCCAGGAAACTCTGAGAGTTTGAACTGATGAAGATTCCTTTAGCTTCTATCACAGGACCAGGATTTGTCCATATATGGAACCGGGAGGGGGTGAAACCCATCAATTCTGAAATTATCCTGAGATCCATAGAATGTTCCTATGGCTCTCAAGATACCCCAAAAAAGAGAGATGCTTACGTAGAGACCTGGCGCCTGTTTGTTGTTTCCCAGGATCCTTCTCTTCCATAGCAACATGTCTTCCCCTGCAGCGATACTCGTGTAACCCTTCTGCCAGGCCAAGTTGATAGCAGCAAGGGCCGGGTTCAGTACACAGGGGTTCCCTCTCATCAAAGCAAATGCAAAACTGGCTCGAGCCCCCACCCAGTGACCTGGGAAAATCTTACACACCCCCTGGGTGCCTCAAAGAGGCAATACTTCCCCTCTCGCAAGCACAGAATCTCGGTGTAGCAGAGAATCTTTAATAACATGAGGTAAACGACATCAGCATTAAATTGGGGAAACACCACAACTAGTGTTCATTAACCAAACCATGAGCAAAGACCCACCCCAGCAAATTGGGCCACATCCTTTCCCTCGGGTTCTTGAGTCCCAGAACCCAAACGTCTCTTGAGTCCAGCAATCCACAAATCACCCAGAGTTCAAAAAGTCCAGCCCCAGAGTTCAAAAGTTCATCTGCAGAGTGTTGCTCCCCAGTCTGGCTAAAATGTGCCTGTGTGTGGGGGGGAAAGAGGTAAGGGGCACCTTACGTGTCCTGAAGCTGACTGCCCCACAGGGCTCTGCTCCGCTCCACCATGACCGGCTCCACTCTGCACAGCTCGCCGTCTCATGAACGGCTCCGCTCTGCACAGCTTGCCTTGCCGTCTCACGAACACTCCGCCAGCCTATCCGCGAACAGCACCACTGCACTCTAGTTCTTCCGGCTCCCCACTGCTTGACACAGTGCTCAGTGATTCCAGCTCTCAGTGATTTCAGCTCATAGTAGTGGGAGCCTTCGTGCTGGTGCACCATAAGGCCAAAGTGAATTCAGCACAGTACCTGTAACAAGAATCTTAATAGACCCAAAATTAGCTCTGACATTCCACAGTGGAGAGAAACAGAGGTGCAATTGGTGTTTCAGGCCCTCACAAAAGAGCCCACACTACCACCAAATACCTATCTCAAACCTCTCTCAATTCACAGAGTTTTGGAACCCATGTCCCTTGCCTAGCGAGTGCTACTTAGTTGATGGTGAGTCCCTCCATCATAACAAAAGGCCAAGTACAGTTCCAAGCACAGTTCCCATAATCAGGGTAATAACAATTTATTCTTCCCGCCCCAATAACAGAGACACTGGGGATCCCACAACAGCCAAAGTGACCATTTGGGCAGTTATGGCCTCATTCTAGGCAGGGTGGGTGTGCTTATGCAAATGAGATCAGCCCCTGAAGTTCTTTTCCACAACTTGCCACACCTCACCACCAGATGTCAGGGTGGAGCTCATCCTGACTCTGCTTACACTCGCATGCACTTCTCAGCTCCCAATTGTGGGGTAGGGAGACTTTTTAATATGTGGAGGGGGGAATTTTCAAAAGTTAGTTTGACATATGTCAGCCTTATTTTCCACAGGGAAATCCGCACAGATTGGAGTGGAGAATGATGCTTATGAAGGCATCCATTGTTAGGCCCACCCTGCCTTCTTCCATTCCATTCCAGGTATCTGCATATATTTAATATTTTTGCTATGCCATAAAATCACTCGAACACTTTTAACTAGTGCAATCCGTAAGGAAACAAAAACAATTTCTTACTAACGTGTGCAGTATAACATAGATTTTATGAGCTGTCATTTAATGCTTATTTCAAAGGAGAATAAAAACTAGGGGCCTGATTTTCCTCTCATTGACACCAGCTTTAAACCTGGCCCAGACATGCCACTTAGTATTTTTCTATTATTTCAGTTTGGTTTTGACTGTAATGAACGCAGCACTGTACCTGCCCTGGTCAGGCTGAAACAAATCTTAAGACTTTAGAGACACTCAGTTTACAGATCACCAGGCTCTATCTTCATCTGAATGGTGGGGAGTGAATATGTTTGCGTGGGATTAAGAGCTCTCTCTCTCTCTCTCCCTGCAAAAGCTCACAGTGCTGCAGGCAAAAGAGATGGGTGGCAGGGGGGAAGGTAGGCAAAAAACCTCTTCAGCAGATCATCCCCTCTTGAGCAAAGGTGAACAACGTAAAAAGATACTAAAATAATAATGTTTAAGCTGTCTTCTATCAACTCACGAAATCTGTGCAAATCTGCAACCAGTGAATGTGGCTGTATTGAAGGTGGATGTTCCATTTAAGAAAAAGGCCATGTCTAGCTAAATGCCGCAAAAGTATTTGTGGCTCTTTCAGGCCAAGAACGAAGCAGATTGCCTGCAACCATAACTACTAGCTGCTGTTAAGTGCAGAGGAATGTGGTTGCTGATGCAGCTTTGTTACTATGCTTGGAGCACCAATGTCAGCTGTACTAGCAGACAGTGCAGCATGTTAATTCAGGAGACCTTGATAAGAAAAACCACAGGCTCAGTTCAGTGGTGAAGGCATGCACCTAGGTGTATTATTGTTGAAGCACGGTCCTAGTGCCCCATACACTAACACATCTAGGCCTATGACAGTGGACCAGCTCAGTCAGCTGCGGGAGTTTCTGATGTCCCTCGCCTGGACAAAGGTGCCCCTCCTATGACTTCCTCTTTTATACATTGATAAAAACAATTTACATATTACAGTCCTGACGTGGTTAGTTACCACCCTTATTCTTGTACCTGCTAGTTCAAACAAAACATCCCCATCCATTGTCTGTCATCCCATCCTAATTGTACTTGGGGTCGGTGTATTACTGTACCTTCTCCTAGGAATGTGTTTACACCATTACTTGAGAACTCTAGGTGTTCCTGTACCATCCTCTCAAGTCATGAATGTGCTTACTTGGTGTTAGCTAATACCTAGTGTATTGTTATTTTGCCAAGACTAGGCTTACTCTGGTTCACAGCCTTTGTTTCACACTGTTACTTATGCCCAAGGCTCCAGCAAAGCCTACAACTAGTTCACAGGTGACAAAAGGTGTCTCAAGTGTTCCAGAGATACATAAGAATGGCCACACTGGGTCAGACCCAGGTCCATCTAGACCAGTATCTTGTCTTCCAACAGCGGCCAATGCCAGGCTTCCCAGAGGAAATGAACAGAACAGGCAATCATCAAGTGATCCATCCCCTGTCGCCCATTCCCAGCTTCTGGCAAACAGAGGCTGGGGACACCATCCCTGCCCAGCCTGTCTAATAGACATTCATGGACCTATCCTCCGTGAATTAATCTAGTTCTTTTTTGAACCCTGTTATAGTCTTGGCCTTCACAACATCCCCTGGCAAAGAGTTCCACAGGTTGATTGTGCATTGTGTGAAGAAATACTTTTGTTTGTTTTAAACCTGCTGCCTGTTAATTTCATTTGGCAACCCCTCGTTCTTGTGTTATGAGAAGGAGTAAATAACACTTCCTTATCTACTTTCTCCATGCCAGTCATGATTTTATAGACCTCTATCATATATGCCCCCTTAGTCATCTCTTTTCTAAGCTGGAATGTCCCAGTTTTATTAATCTCTCCTCATATGGAAGCTCTTCCATACCCCTAATAATTTTTGTTGCCCTTTTCTTACCTATTACAATTCCAATATATCTTTTCTGAGATGGGATGCTGACATTTGCATGCAGTATTCAAGATGTGAGCGTACCATGGATTTATATAGAGGCAATATGATATTTTCTGTCTTATTATCTATTCCTTTCTTAATGAGTCCCAACATTCTGTTCGCTTTTTTGACTACCACTGTACATTGAGTGGATGTTTTCAGAGAACTATCCACAATGACTCCAAGATCTCTTTCTTGAGTGGTAACAGCTAATTTAGACCCTATCATTTTATATGTATAGTTGGGATTATGTTGTCCAAAGTCCATTACTTTGCATTTATCAACACTGAATTTCATCTGCCATTTTGTTGCCCAGTCACCCAGTTTCAAGAGATGCTTCTGTAACTCTTTGAAGTCTGCTTGGGACTTAACTATCTTGAGTAGTTTTGTATCATCTTCAAATTTTGCCATCTCACTGTTTACCCCTTTTTCCAGATCATTTATGAATACGTTGAACAGCATTGGTCCCAGTACAGACCCCCGGGGGACACCACTATTTACCTCTCTACATTCTGAAAACTGACCATTTATTATTACCCTTTGTTTCCCATCTTTTAACCATTTACTGATCCATGAGAGGACCTTTCCTCTTATCTCATCACAGCTTACTTTGCTTAAGAGCCTTTGGTGAGGGACCATGCCAAAGGCTTTCTGAAGATCCAAGTACATTATATCCACTGGATCACCCTTTTCCACATGTCTGTTGATCCTCTCAAAGAATTCTAGTAGATTGGCGAGGCATGATTTCGCTTTACAAAAACCATGTTGACTCTTCCCCAACAAATCATGTTCATCTATGTGTCTGATAATTCCGTTCTTTACTATAGTTTCAGCCAGTTTGCCTGGTACTAAAGTTAGGCTTACCAGTCTGTAATTGTCTAGAGCCTTTTTAAAAAATTGGTTTCACATTAGCCATCCTCCAGTCATCTTGTACAGAAGCCGATTTAAATGACAGGTTACATACAACAGTTAGTAGTTCCGCAATTTCACGTTTTAGTTCCTTCAGAACTCTTGAGTGAATACCAGCTGGTCCTGGTGACTTATTACTGTTTAGTTTTTCAATTTGTTTCAAAATCTCCTCTAATGACACCTCAATCTGGGAGAGTTCCTCATATTTGTCACCTAAAAAAATGGTTGTATAGTAGGCTCTCTGCTTCTGAAGTACTTTAAAAAGTTTTTGTTATTACTTTTTTGAGTCTTTGGCTAACTGTTCTTCAAATTCTTTTTTGGCATTTCTAATTATATTTTTACACTTCACTTGCCAGAGTAGTGGCTGCTAACAGGCAATACAAGTGTGGATGGTGAGAATGCAGTCCCAAGTCCAAAGAGAGAACCTACAAAAATTGAGGTGAGACAGTGGTGCGAGAAAACAAATGTTCAGTTGACTCTGGTATGAAAGTTTGTGCTGCTACATAACAGTGCTGCAGTAACAGTGCAACATCTAACTGTGCTGCAAATACAGTATTATTTGTGCTGTACTTACCTAATGCTAACAGCTGTGGAATGCATAGTTCTCATTTTATGCCTATATTGTTGGCTATGCAGTGTATGGTTATATTCAGTCAAAACTCTTCAGCAGCATAGTCAAATGAAAAGGTTTAATATCCATAACAGATATTTTATCTGATGTGTTCAGAGACAAATCAGTAATAGAGACAGTGATTCCACACCCAGTTAGATAAAATAAGCATCAGATGCCATACATCATAGCTGCATAAAGAATCCACTGTCCGCATAATCAATATGCTAAGCAATATGACCTTCTTGTAGCAAATAGTCAGATCAATATGGTAGCTGCAGTCAGTCTCCCACTGGCTAGTGATACATCAGCACCAGTATCTGCTGTGGCCTTAGGGGCAGAGTGGCAAAGATGCAAGAGAAGCGTGCTTTGAGCAGGTTTAACTTGTTCCCTTTTTTATGCTGCTTTTTGGATGGGATAATACTAAGTAAGGAATCTGACCACATCTCTCTCTTTCTCTGTCTCTGTCTCTCTCTCTCTCTGTTAAATCCTTTCCTATATCTACAGCTCACCTCTAAATGAGAAAGTCCTAGGTAAGAGTATTGTACTGTTTCTTTCAGTCTGTAACAGGAAGCCAGGCAGGAGTGGGGAAGAGAAAAATTCTCGGCAGATTCTGCAGTGAAACAGATGTAGAGATAAAATAGCTCAATATTGGGTTGTTGGGTTTTTTCATTCTAATAAAGGTCCTTGTTCAATGTAAATTATTTTTTTAACATTGTTACACTGACATCCTGTGCACTGAATTAGTGCTCCCCTTGCTCATTTAGGATTATATGCTAATATATCTTGTGTGTATGCATGAATAATTTACATACTTTTAAAGATTAGTCATATCTTGCATCCTTTTTATCAAGTGTATGCCATGTGCCAGATGGAATAGTCTAGCCCCTTTTCTGAAGGACACTTTCAAACAAAGGCCCAAAGGGCTTTTACCTGACGACAGAAAACAAAGGATTCAAAAATGTGAAAAAGCAGTAAAAATATTATTTTATTTTGCCATGGTTGTTATTGTTACATGACTTCTGGGCTTAAGCAGCCATTCTGTCTTGGCTTCTTGCTGGACTCAAAAATTATTTAATTTCACAGACTGCATTTATAGCAGAGTCACATGTGCTCAGTCTGTGTACATGCACCCACGCACACAGCTTTGCTTCATATAGGAAATACTGGAAGTGCCATGCTGAATCAGACCAGTGGCCCATATAATCCAGATGTGCGTTCTGGGTCTGACAGTAGCCAGTACTAGATACTTCAAGAAAAGATGCAAGCAAGCTGGCAGCAGATAGTTATGGAACATGCCCACAGAGAAAGTTTCTTCTAAATCCCATTTATTTTTGAAAATATGGAAGAATGTGGGGGAACAAAGTCAGCATGCTGGATATTTATAGCTTTAGTTTGCAACAAGAAGGTTTATAGCACACAGCGCAATTTGTAGTTAGGGACATTTGACAAACATAACATTTCAAAAACTACCTGTAAGCTGATGTGGCAAATCAATGGTTCTGAAAAATTACACGCACATTTTAGACAATTTTATTCCTCCAGGTTTTATTCTTGGAAGATTTTAAAGTGTATTGATTAGAAGAGACACAAACCAAGGTGAATTCACATAAAGAAAATAACCAAACAACTCTCTCAGCCTGGAGCCAACCAAGGCCCGTGACAAGGTGTGAAGTTAGTCAAAGACCTCCTAATGGGGACATGCACAAGAGGGGGGCAAGAAGGGGCATGCCCCCCCCAATCTCCATGTGTCCCTGCAACCCGAGGAAGGAAGAATCAGCAGGGTCGCTGGCTGCCAGCTGAGCTCCTCCTCCCACCACCTCTACAGCTGCTGCTTCTCCTTCCCCACTGCTGGAGTCCCACCCGTTACCTCTGCCTCCATCCCCTGACTCACCTCAGAGGGCGGTCTGCAAAGAAGGCAGCAGCACTGTGACTCTAGCAGCAGGGAAGGAGAAGCAGCAGCTATAGGGCCGCCCTGCTGCTTCCTCCCTCCCCCGGCTGCCTCCTTGCTCCTGGGTGTCCCCACCACTGATGTTCTGAGAAATCGGGGAGGGAGAGTGTCACACGAACCTTTTATTTGTGTGTGTTTAAGATGCCCCTCCAAAAGCAGTCAAATTTAAATTCCTGTGCATGCCCCTGCCTCCTAACTATCAAGTGTTATTTTCCTTTATTCCCCAAGGGACTGAATGGGGGCTGCTTAGGCGTACAGGTCCCAGCCTGTACACCTGTTTGAGGTCTAAGCAGGAGTTCACTCCCTGCTTGCTGGGAAATTAGCAGGGTCTCTGGAAGCTGTCACATTATCAAAATGATATGGTCACTGGACTTGTTCACCTATCATCTTTTTTGGGCGGGGATGATGTCCCTCGTCTTTGTTTACAAGAAGCTGGGAATGGGTGACACGGGATGGATCACTTGATGATTATCTGTTCTGCTCAGTCGCTCTGAAGCACCTGGCATTGGCCACTGGTGGAAGACAGGATACTGGGGTAGATGGACCAATGGTGTGACCCAGTATGGCCATTCTTATGCTTATCTTTGTGGGTTTCTATACCTCAAAGCAGTCTCATCACCAACCACTCTTCACTGAGAATAATGGAATAAAATAAATTTAGTGGCTAGGCGCTCTTGAGAATGGGTTGATAAGAGAAAGTTACGGAAAAGTGAACAGCCCTAATATTTTAAGTTTTCATATCTTCCAATTGCTTTGCCTGATTAAATTAAATTCAAACTTTTCAAAATATTTCTCCTTTGGTGGAAAAAAAACTGGTTTATTTTTACAGCCAATTTAGCAGTCAAATTTGGGCTTTAAATAGAAATGTACTCACAGCCTGAACTATAATTTCTGTATATCTTGGGAAGTTTTGATAATTTCCTTTGCAAGTCACTTTTAAAAAAAGGTTTAGGTTCTGTTTGGATTAGCGGTTGGACAAAAGGTTGCATCTCTTCTTATTTGTCCTAAACAAATTTGATTATTTCTAATACATACAATAGTGCTTCATATACTCCTTATAGTTTCTTATTGATTTCCTGCATAACAGTGTGGTGTCAAATATGTAAGTGACACTTTCCATTTGATGCAGGTACTGAATCCTGGATGCACATTCTCAGAAACAAACAACTTGCACATAATGTCAGTATTCTGCTTCACCACTTACTTCTCTTTTGCTGTCCTGTGCAAAGCAAGCAAATCATGAAACAAACTGAGCACAAATCCTGAAACAAGTCACGTTAAAAATATCACATTAATAAATACAATGGTCCATACACCAGAACTGATGCCAACAGCAAGAGCCATAAAAATCATTCGCTATCTATATGTGAAGTTGAGACTATGGATAGCCTATTAACTTGGGCCCTGTGTCTTTTTCCCTGAATAAGGCATTTATAATCCAAATACACTTAATCTGTAACTATATCAGTAAAAGGATATTTCCATGAAGAAAAGAATACAGACGTCAGAAAAGATCTTTTCACATATTGGGAACTGAGAAATTGGCTGTGGATGGCTCTGGTAGCAGATTAAATGAGTAATATTGTACATGAGCATGGATTCACAATGGTGTGCTTTCACTGAAATTTGAGCACAGCATCTAACAGTGGGCTACTACATTGTAACATGAAACAATGCCAAAATACAAAGGGAACATACATAGCTTATAATACTAATCTATTTTATACAGCCTGCCCATACAAACCGTGTACCAAAACTTAGTGCCTTCCCTTCCTACATAAAGATGTATAGAAAAGGACTTACTCTAGAAGGATTGGTACAGCCTCATGTAGGGAAAAAACTGTTTTAGCACCCCGGCTGGACACAGTATTAGTGGGAATGTGTGGCCAAAGGGATGCATGGAGACTGAGTATCCATGGAGAAAATCAGGGACAAACCACTTAGACTGCAGAGCAGCTATGTGCTGCCTTCCTGACTCTGCTTAACTCCTGTCTCCTTTGTCCAGCACTGGCAGCACATTTTGCAGAGGGGGATTACTGCTGTGCCAAGTAGCAGAAATGTATGCTATGTAATATGTCCCTACTGGAGACGAGTCCCTGTGGTGCACAGCAGCCGTTACTTGACTCCTGCTCCCAGCAGCCAGACCAGATATCCTTTTGAGATGCCAGAGTGGCATTTAGGGGCTGCTAATGACTAATGTAGTGAGTAGGCACATACCGCATAGCCAATTTATAGCTACGTCTGCAAAGCTCCTTAGCCACTCCACCCACTTTTCCTGTGTTTAACATGCTTTTGTTTCCCTCCACCCTAGGCTTTGGATGAAGAAGGGGTTTCTTACAGAACAAAGTAATACAAGACAGTGAATATAATATGATATATATTTCAGAAACAAGGATATAAAGACATTGTATGGTGAATAAATCAAAGCATTCCATCACAAAGCCAATAGCGGAGGAAGAAAGCAAGTAGGAGCATAGGCAAGGGAGAAAAGATAAGTTTTAAGATGAGATTTGAAAGGAGATGGGGAGTTAAAAAGTCAGGGAAATACAGATGGCAGGAAATGCAAAGAAAAAATATCTGGCACCAACAGCTTGGAGATTGTAGAAATAGAATACAAGAGGAAGTAGTTTAAAAAAATAGAGGGAGGGTAGAGGGAAAGAGGGAGGAACACAGTCCAAAAGTAAGCTGCAGTAAATCCAGATTCTTTTTTTGAAAGGAGACAGTTTTGAACTGGATCCTGAGATGAATTTGGAATGAAGTGGCAGAATCTCAGGATAGGGGTGATGCGTTTCCACTTCTTTGTCAAAGTAATAAGGTGGGTAGCAACATTCTGCACACAGAAGGCAAGGAGATGGGTAGATGATAGAAATGTGAGTTAAGGGGTGAAGAAAGGAATGTAGAGATGAGGATTTCAGCAGAGCAAGACTCCAGGCAATTGAACAGCTGCAGAGGTGACAGGGAGATTTGCAGACCCAGGAGATGGCAGTGGAAGGAGAAGGACAGTTCAGGATCAAGAATGATGCCAAGGTTATGGATAGTGGAATCACAAGGAGTTCAGAGATGAGTAAAATGATGGCATTATATTCCCAGGTGCTTCTCTTATTGTTACGTGATGGAATATCTATTGGTATTTGTTCCAAAATGAAGCCAGGAAAACAAACAGTGAAGAAAAGGCAAGTAAATTTTGAAATTATCCACATGCCTGCTGACAGAGGATGGATTCTGTATTAACTAGAAATGCGTACATTAAGTTCAAGTTATTGTTTAGCAGCCTATCACATCTCTAATTTAAAGACATATTGAGAAATGACACAGTGGATGAAAAGCCTCTTTTTAAATTATCATTTAATATTACACTCTTCCTTATTTTGTTAGAGTAAACTCAATAGTTCTGAGCTGAGATTTTTTTAATCACGTGCTTGAGTCCATGAAGCCAAGAGTCCAGAAATCCCTCAAAGTCAATTAGCCAGAAAGCTGACAGGAGGAGTGGTTTAGAGAAGAGAGAGTTAATGTCCTGTTGCTAGGCAATAGGTTTCTAGGCCCTTCTCAAAAGCCCAGACTAGTGTGGTGTTTAGTAAAATACACTTCATTGTATAAACAAATCAGAACAACTGCACACACAGAAATTGCTCTGATTTTTAAAAGAAGAGATTGAAATTTCAAAATAAAAAGCCTCAAATTGGTCCTTTAAGAAGACACATTAGGTCCCCCTCCCTTCTCAGAAACAAAGGATACTTGCTCTTCTTTCAGCTTTCTGGCTTAGTAACTTCTCAACATGTTGACTTCTTGGCCTTTCAGCCATATGTCTGTTGACCTTATGGATTGTTGCCTTTATGAGATTCAACCATATGTCTGGATCCCATGCTCAGAGCAGCAGTTCCCAGTAGTGGATTATTGCAGCAGCCTTAGAGAGAAGAGCTGACACAGCTCCCTGTTGTTTCAATAGCCTTTGCAAGCTCAGCAAAACAATTAAACTCTCATACTTCATGGATTTCCTCTCCCTACTGTGCACCAATAGTTTCAGAAGTGACCTATTTGGAAGTCATATACTATCCAAATATTTACTCCCCCAATAGCAGTTTTAATTCTAATATAAATTGCTTGTGTTAAATATGTTTGTGGTATATGGATAGCAGTAATCTCTCTATATGTAATCCTCTTTATGTAGTGATGTAGTATGTGAGTTGATATTTATTCCCCACTCCAGAAAAAATGGCAGTGAAATCGCTGTCATGTCATGAAATTCAGATGATGTATGTTATTAATTTATATATGCTCTTTCTGTACTGGTTTATGGTAACCAAAATAAAGTGGGCTTTACAGATCTTTCACTTGAAGGATATAATTTAAAGTGATTGTATTTAAATACATCAGAAAATTGATTATCTACACATTTCTGGTGTACTAAGCACCATAGCCTCCCTGAACCATGTTTAGAGAAACATATATGTAAATAAATACCTGCTCCACGTGTATCATGGCCTCCCCATGCCTTTTACTGCTCTTCCACCCAAACGCAATATTCTTCTTAACTGAGTTACCCTTGAAATGTGGTACCCAGAAACTGAAGTTTTATTATCAATACAACACTGTTTACGGCATTTTACCAGAATCAAGTACTTCCTAAAATTATGTTACAAAACAGCAAGGGGAAATTTCACCACCACAAGTAGGAAATGACTCAGCAACAAATTATTCTCTTTCCCCTTAGCAAAGAGGCAAAACCTCCCAGTTGCCTAAATGTTTACCAAGATTCCTGCAACATCCCTTAACTATCTAAGCACTTTTATCACATCCACTTACCCTTAGGATAGGGTTTTAATCTTTTTTTAAAACTGCTCTAGTGAATTTTAGTGCTTCTGAAAAGTACTGTACTGATAGCCCAGAGACGGAAGTTCTCTGTTTACTCACATAACAAGTACAGTACTGCAAACTTCAGCAAAAATGGAAGTTGTTACAGATTCACACTCTTGTGTCTTAAGCTTCAAGAACATGCATTGGCAACTCCCAAAACTAAAGATTTTGAGTTGTGCCCCCATCTTCACCCACATAACAGATGGTATACACACCCTGCTCTCTGACTCACAGCCTTATAGTGTTTCAACTGTCAGTTCCTTTTCAAAAGCTGCTGGCAGAAGAGCTCCTGGTGATGGCTGCTCCTTCTGTTGTTTATTGTTGGTTAAAATAAATTATTTGGGTATTTTCTGGAGTTTTACCCTCCTTTTCAGTAAGGTAAAAGTAAATAGAGAGGAAAGTGCTATCATGCCATGTGTTATTTTTCTTATTTGTGCTTTCATAAGTTGATAGCGATTAGTATCTCTTCCTCTTTTTCTATCAAGGACATCAACATAATTGAATCACTTGGGGCTGGATTCATGAAGGGGTCTTTGACACCTAGCTGCCATTTCAGGCATCTAAGGCCAACTTTTAGGTATCGCTGGTATTCACAAAACAAACAACCACTTAGCTGCCACCTTATCCTGTAGGTGCCTCAAGTCCCCTAAATGTCTGTTGTTGGATATGCACAAAAGTGTTTAAGTCCTGATGCCACTGCTCAGCACTTAACTCATGCCTAAGCCCCAGGGGGATTCACAAGCTTGGTGTTCACTTATTGGGTCCAATCTGTTAGGGCTGCTCAGACATTGCCTAACCTTCACAAAACATAACTGGGGCAAGTGCCCAATGGTTAGAGCACTCACCCAGGATGCAGGAGACCCAAATTGAAGTCACCACTCGGTGATTCAGAGCAGAGACCTGAATCTGGGTGTCCCACCTGATATATCACAGCTCTAAATACTGGGCTACAGGAAGATATTCTGGGGTGGGAATCCCTCCTGTTGAAACTGTCCCACTTTGTATGAAATACTTACCATCACTCAAACAGCAAGAGGAGACTGAGTATAGTCTACTGGTTAGGGCCCTTATGTGGGAAGTGGGAGACTTGGATTCAAATCCCTGTTCTGAATCAGGCAGGATGGGACTTTGAACCCAGGTTCTCCACAGCCTGGGTAAGTATGCTAACAATTGGGTTTAAGGGGCAGTTCTACCCCCCACCTTCGTTTCCTCTGTTTTTCTTTGAGAAAAGGGCTGACTTGGTTTAGACACTTAATTTCAGGTGTGGGTTCATAGCTGTGAATCTGGAGCAGAGTTAGGCCCCTCCCTCTAGCCCAAAGTTAGTGCCTAACTCCCTTTGCAGGGCATGGTTTTGGCCACATCACTGTTCTTGGCATTTCTTATTGGCTAATTTAGACAAGCTGGCTTTTCTGAATCTGTTTTTTTAGGCATGTACTGCTCCCTATGCATTGTATAGGGACTCTGGGCACCTAACTTGGGCTTGAGAATTCCACTAGGTGGCAAGGTGCCAAAAACATCTAAACTCCTCTGTGAATCTAGCCCTTAGAAGCTTTTTCAGTTCCACTGCCTCCTTTGGTATTTTAATTCTCTTGTCTGGCATATCCATGAACAGAGACTAGTAGATTATACTCAATTACTACTTCATTGTGTCACTCAGGATCTGAGCAATAGGCAGAAGCCTTACCTCATTCAGAGGTGTAAGGCAGTTAAAATCTTTCCCTCCAGGTATTAAGACAACAGTAAAGAGTCACCTACTGCAAGGTATTGATGAAATTTTAATGCTTTGATTGCAGCTTCAAGACATTGGTACCGCACCTCCTATGAGAAGCACTAGCACAGAATCACCTTGATTTACTATTGTTTAAAGAGTAGCTGGTCATGTATTGTGACTCGTCTTCTAGAACTTTCAGGGAATTGAAACTCTCAAGCCTCTGTACATCCAGTTATGCTGCCTCCTGAGTCCGAGACGTTGACAGATATGGGCCTTTGGGTCCATACTTGGGACAGATATCAAAGCATCCCCTCTGTAGGCTCTGAGGCTTGAACACAGCATCACCTTCTAAAGCCTGTCATTTCCACACACTTTTGTTTCTAAGCATAGAGGCCTTGGTGCAGTCAGCTCCTGGGACAAATGTGTAGGCAAGGCTTTGTACCTTTGACTCCAAATATTTAGGCTTCCATACAACGATGAAGCCCTGATGCAGCCCTGGAGTGAGGTACAGATGGATCTTTATTTCTAAGTTTGAAAGCTCCAATGTGCCCTTACTGCTTGAAGCCAAAGCTCCAGTCCATCTTCCCTTCTTGGTATACACACACATACATCATTGCTTCCTTTCTGAGGCCGCGATGCACTTTGGTTTGTGGTCCTTAAAGCTCCAGAGAATTGTAGCTTCTTGACATCCATAGCAGGCCTTAAGCACAAGAAATCCTCAGTTACCAAATTTGCAAGATATAGTACAGATATGGTCCATGTGCAGACTTCTAACTCATGTAACTATTCAATATTTAGCATTTTTTAAATTTAGGCTACTCATTTAGGTACCTAATATAGGTGTAGGAGCCTAAATTTAGCCATTTAAAAAAACCCTTTTTCTCAGTCTGTATTTTATGAAGATCTGCCTACATTTTATGTATTTCATAGCGGCGAGTTTGCAGAAGAGAAGCCTCTGTGCAGGGATCTGTAGCAATATAGGCTCCTGTCACAGTTTCAGTGTAACTACCTTTATTCTCTCTCTGTGGTCCCCCAAAGGCCCAGCAAAGAAAATAACAGAACGCCACTAGCCATCACCTTCAGCCCCCAACTAAAACCTCTCCAACGCATCATCAAGGATCTACAACCTATCCTGAAGGACGACCCATCACTCTTACAGATCTTGGGAGACAGGCCAGTCCTTGCTTACAGACAGCCCGCCAACCTGAAGCAAATACTCACCAGCAACCACACACCACACAACAGAACCACTAACCCAGGAACCTATCCTTGCAACAAAGCCCATTGCCAACTGTGTCCACATATCTATTCAGGGGACACCATCATAGGGCCTAATCACATCAGCCACGCTATCAGAGGCTCGTTCACCTTCACATCTACCAATGTGATATATGCCATCATGTGCCAGCAATGCCCCTCTGCCATGTACATTGGTCAAACTGGACAGTCTCTACGTAAAAGAATAAATGGACACAAATCAGACGTCAAGAATTATTACATTCAAAAACCAGTCGGAGAACACTTCAATCTCTTTGGTCACTCGATTACAGACCTAAAAGTTGCAATTCTTCAACAAAAAAACTTCAAAAACAGACTCCAACGAGAGACTGCTGAATTGGAATTAATTTGCAAACTGGATACAATTAACTTAGGCTTGAATAGAGACTGGGAGTGGATGGATCATTACACAAAGTAAAACTATTTCCCCTTGTTTATTCCTCCCTTCTTCCCCTCCCCCCACTGTTCCTCAGACATTCTTGTCAACTGCTGGAAATGGCCCACCTTGATTATCATTACAAAAGGTTCCCCCCGCCCGCTCCCCACTCTCCTGCTGGTAATAGCTCGCCTTAAGTGATCACTCTCGTTACAGTGTGTATGGTAACACCCATCGTTGCATGTTCTCTGTGTATATAAAATCTCCCCACTATATTTTCCACTGTATGCATCCGATGAAGTGAGCTGTAGCTCATGAAAGCTTATGCTCAAATAAATTTGTTAGTCTCTAAGGTGCCACAAGTACTCCTCTACTTACAGTTTCAGGCTCTCAGCTGTCAAGATGACTTGTGCCTCCTTATAGTGGGGGGGCACAAGCTAAAGGGGAGTACATATGACCACCTCATGTGTCTCCCCTGCCCAGTGATCCCTCCCGCCTTGCGCCCAGCCTGGAGCCGCAGTGTTCTCCCCGCCCCATGTTAACTGCAGGGAGGGGCTCTCTGTCCTTCTCTCCCTGTGCCTCCCTCTCGCAGGTTGGGTCGCTGTCCCTGGCAGCTGGGCGGGGAGCAAGATGCAGCTGCTTCTGCCTGAGAGAGCCTGGCTAGTGCTAGAGAAGTGCCAGAGACAGCGTCCAAACATGCTGGGAGAGAGGAGCGAGGAGAGAAGAACAGAGCCCCTCTCTTTCTGAGCCACTGGAATTTGGAAAGGGGATCCTGTTATTCTCTGAATGGTCAGGAGTTTATCAGGGATAATTCTTGAGGCATCTACTACCTCCAGGCTTGCAAGTGGTACCTGGGCCCTAGTGTCCCTCCACCGCAGGGCCTTTTCCCATCCACTCCCACTTGGAAAAATGTTTTGTTGATTCTCCTTTTGGGTCTGAAATGGTCAGGTTTACTGAGTGAACTGTCAGGGAAAGATCTGTTTCAGCCATGGGTGGGACTATTACCACCTGGACCCACTGTGGTTTACCACTGGCCCCTTGTTCCCCCAGACCTGGGTAATATGTTACTTTATCTGGATAGAAATGGGGAGCCAACCTGGCATATCATGTCCCTAGTATTATCTTGCCACATAGGACAGAATCCTCACCACCAATACACCCTTCCAAAGCTAAGCCATAAAAGGCCCCAAGTCCCTCAAGAGGCAAGATAATGTGCAGAATGACAACAACGTGAACAGATCTTCACACTCTGACACCCACAGAATTAATTTAGCAAATTATTCATCTGCAGGAGAACGGGGATTAGTCAGAGAGAACAGACAGAGTGGACAACTAAAGAGGAGATAGGCTAGTCCTTGCAATGACAACGGATGCGGAATAGTAAGAAGGGGAAGTAATAGGTAAGATTTAATTAAACAAGAAAGGGAAAAAACTGAAGTTAACTAATAGATGAAAGGTGAATATAAAAATTAGTGCTGAAGGGGAGAATTAGTAACAAAACCAATAAAATATAAAAATACAAAACAGTGTGATAAAACATTGTTATGAAAAATAGCACATTGAGAACTTAACAAAAATGAGAACATAGGCTAGAGTTCGTCATAAAAAAGAGAGGTTAACAGACAAGAGTTAATAAATAATAAAGGCAACCAGGCTTCAATGGTTTTGAATCATGCCCTTATTGCATAGTAAATCATGTGTTACGCTTTTCGTGGGTTAGAAGTTAATCTGCCTGAGGAGTTCTCTCTTGTTCCACAATTAAGATATAAACGATGCCATTTACACATATACAGTCATTTCTTTTAATTAAGACTGACATCTTTGTCAAAGCTATTCTTATGTTTCCATAAGTGTTGTATAAGAAACATTGTCAAATGTTTAAAAAGCTTAATCACAATTAATTGCGAGATTAAAAAAAATAGTCACAATTAATCGCTGTTTTAATATCACTGTTAAACAATAATAGAATACAATTTATTTAAATATTTTTGGGTGTTTTCTAGATTTTCAAATATATTGATTCCATTTACAACACATAATACAAAGTATGCAGTGCTCACTTGGTATTATTATTTTTTATTACAAATATTTGCACTGTAAAAAAGATAAACAAAATAAATAGTATTTTTCAATTCACCTCATACAGGTACTGTAGCACAAGCTCTTTATCCTGAAAGTGCAACTTACAAATGTAGAATTATTTTTTTACATAACTGCACTCAAAAATAAAACAACGTAAAATTTAGAGCCTACACGTCCACTCAGTACTATTATTCCATATTCTGTATTCCACTCAGTATTATTCCAAACAAAGCTGGTGATTTGAGGCATCGTTGACGATTGAGAACAAGTTTTATCAATCAGCTACTTATAGTAGTTGAATAAAAGGTCACTTTTCAACTTTATGAATAATAGTAACTTAGAGCTGAACTTCTTAAACTTGTCTCTGTATGAATAACACAGTATGTTTAGCTCTCACTTTGTCTATGACCGTATGTCTTTCTTAACATATACTATAGTTTTCTCTCTTTCTCCAAAATGAAGTGCATTTCTCTGCCTGCCTCTGTACACATAGTTCAGTGCATGGAATACTTTTTCTCTCCACATTCTTGTACCAGGCCCAACACAAGTCTCTCAGTCATTCTCTCTCTCTACCTGTTTCTGTATGCACTATACAGTGTACATCTTTTGTGCGCTCTGTCTCTCTGTCTCTCTCTCTCCACAGAACAGTGTGTGCCACTTTGCCTATGTATCTCTGCACTGCAATGTAGAAGTTCTTTCTGCCAGTCTCTCCGACCAGTGCAACTACCCTCAAATGGAAGATGAAAAATTACCAGCCCAGACCCAAAATCTTTTCTACTTGCCCTTTACCATGATTGTTATAATGGTGAAAAACTAACTACAATTTATTCAATAAACCAATAAACAACTCAAAAAGAAAAAAAAACTCACTCTAGGTGAGATGTCACATCAGTTCAGTTCAATTCAATAATCCTTTCTGGGCATGACAGGCTATACAAGTGTTGGCAAACTGTAAAAGAGACAGAAACCTCATGTGTCTGTCAGAGATAGATGCAAACTCCATTGTTAGGGCTGGTAACCATAGGGTTGCCAACTTCCTAGTCGCACAAAACCGAACACCCGAGCCCCACCCTTTCCCCGAGGCCCCACCCCTGCTCCACCGCTTCCTCAAGGCCCTGCGCCCCACTCACTATATTCCCCCTCCCTCGGTGGCTTGCTCTCCCCCACCTCATTACTTTCACTGGACTGGGACAGGGGGTTGGGGAGTGAGAGTGGGTGAGGGCTCTAACTGAGGGTGTGGGCTCTGGGGTGGGGCCAGAAATGAGGGGTTCGGGAAGGGACTCCGGGCTGGGGCAGGGAGTTGGGGTGTGGGAGGGGGTGAGGGCTCCAGCTGGGGTGGGTAGGCTCTGGTGTGGGACTGGGGATGAGGGGTTTGAGATGCAGGAGGGGGCTCCAGGGTGTGGGGTGGGGCCGAGGAATTTGGAGTGCAGGAAGGGGTTGCAGGTTGAGGGAGGGGGTGGGTTGCAGGGGGGCTCTGGGCTGGGGGTACTGGCTCTGGGGTGGGACCTGGGATGAGGGGTTTGGGGTTCAGGAGGGGGTTCCAGGCTGGGGTGTCACATTCCCCAGAAGCAGCCAGCATGTCCAGGTCCTAGGAGGAGGGGGCCAGGAGACTCCACGTGCCATTCTTGCCTGCAGGCACTGCCCCCCCCTCCAGCTCCCATTGGCTGGGAACCGGCCAATGGGAGTGTGGAGCCAGTGCTCGGGATGGGGGCAGCATGCAGAGCCCATTGCCCCCCACCTAGAAGCTGGACCTGCTGGCCACTTCCAGGGTGCAGCCTGGTGCCCCAGGACTGGTAGGGACTAACCTGCCTTAACGCTGAAGCACCGCTGACTGGACTTTTAATGGCCCGGTCGGCAGTGCTGACTGGAGCTGCCAGAGTCCCTTTTTGACCAGGTGTTCCAGTCGAAAACCGGACATGTGGTCACCCCATCTCCCTACGGTGAAGTGTAGTGCAGTACTCTGTGTGTGTGTCTGTGCATGTGTGTGTGTGTGTGTGTGTGTGTGTACCCCATTTGTGTGTTTTCACTGGGTGCATATTCTGTGTAGCCTGGTTATGAGATTGGGTTTATGTATGGTAAACATACATGTATGTATGCATGTGGTTCTGGGTATAGTTTGCCAATCCCAAGCATTTAATAATCACAAAACTGGCTTTACATTTTTCATTTTCACATTTCACATTTTCAGGCTTTTCTCCAAGGGAGCTAGAAACTTTCCTTTGAAAACTGAAAGTTGAGAATCTCTCCTAGTCATTAGACTTCAGGAACTGGGGCTTAAGTACAGTAAACACACCAAACATTGCAAAAGTTATCAACACTATGTATACTACTGTATGTGTCTGTCTGCTAGTTCTGGTGGGGCCATGGAGGGATGCAACTGTGTGTGTGTATGTCTCTGAGGAGGGGTGGATCTCTGTCTGTGTGTCTCTATGGAGGGTTGTAGCTCTGTGTCTGTGTGCAGCACTAAGGGGAGGAGTATAGCTCTGTAGAACTGTGTGTGTCTCCTTGGAGGGGTGTAGCTGTGCACAGCTTTGGGGGAGGGTGTAGTTGTGTGTGTGTATAATTTGGGGGGGATGTAGCTGTGTGGGTGGCTTTGGAGAGGCGTGTAGCTCTGTGCAGAGGGGACTCTAGTATAGCTCAGTGTGTAGCTCTTGGGGAGGAATGTAGTACTGTGCATCTATGTCTAGGGAGAGGTGTAGCACTGTACGTGTGTGGTTCTACGCAGGGGTGTATCTCTGGTGCATAGCTCTGGGGGAGGAGGGTAGCTCTGTGTGTGCGTGTTGCTCTAGAGAGTGGTGTAGCTCTGTGTGTGTGGTTCTAAGGAGCATTGTAACTCCATGTGTGTGGTTCTAGGGAGGGGTGTAGCTTTGTGTGTGTGTGACTCTAGGAAGGGGAGTAGATCTCTCCTTGTGTGTAGCACTGTCTCTGGGGAGGTGGGTAGCTCTGGGTTTTTCTACACTTAAAACGCTGCAATGGCACACCTCCTTTGCTGCATTGCTGTAGCACTTCAGTGAAGACACTACCTATGCTGACAGCAGGAGTGCAAGTAGGACGGTACCCTCCAGTACGCAGTAGTGGCAAGAGATTTTTAGCGGGTACAGAGTACTGGAAAGACTTTGGCATAGCCCCCCACCCACAACTCTGGGGGTGGGGAGGAGCTGTGCTCTGCTCCTTAAAGGAGCAGAAGAAGGCTAGGGAGGGCATTCATTCTTTAAATGGCTTTAACAGCACAATACATATGCTAACAAACTTAAACAAAGGCTTTGTTTAAGTTTGTTAACATATGTATTGTGCTGTTACCTTGGTCAGGAGTCCTCAAGAGGGGAGGGATGGGGGCGGGGGGAACCGAAGGTGTTTAAACAGTGTTTTTGATACTGTTTCTCCCCATTGGTCTGAACTATCCATGACATCCATACTGCATCACAACAAGTCTAAATCATTAGAGGAATGCCTCTGCTTGCACTGAGCAGAGGATGTTTGGATTCTGATGTCAGCTGAGTTCTGCAGCCTGATGGGAATCATGAGTTGTCCCCAGTGTAGATATAATTCTTCTTTGCAGCCAAACTAGTCTACATGCATTTTGTTAACTGGAACTGGAGCAGCAAAACAAATGTCTCATTTTCCAGCTTTGTGGGTGAGAGAACTATAAGTGAAGATTATAATGCCGAACATTGATGGCCTTAAACCAGCTGCCTCAGGAATCTGCCAAGAACTTCACTGAAAAATATGTTCCTCATCTTAGCAACGGAGCTAACACTTATCACATATCTGCCCACCTTTATCTGAATGACACGCCTTCTGATCTGACAGCTCAGGCATTGTCAGTTTTATCCAGAACAATTTACAAACTTGGAACCTAATCCTGTAAACTCTTAATCATTTGATCAATCCCATTGAACACAATGGGACTATTTGCATGTCTGTGGATCACTTCTGTGGACTGGTAAGAGTTTCAGGAGTCTGTTCCTATAAAGGAAGTTGAAGCCTGCATTGAAATGCAATGTTTGGGTATAATGCCATAATGCAGTTTAGGATACAGTTCTACTTAAAATTTGTCTTTTAATAAGTCATACATATGCTGAAATGGCTCCTCACCCAACTCCCATATTCCATATAAACAGACTGAATACTACATATTTAGGAGGAAAGTGAGTAGTTAAGCATGTTGATTTTTCTATATACAAAGGGAGGTGTCAGAGGGGACGGGAAGAGCGTGGGGGCCCCAGCCTGAGTGCAGGGCAGGGAGGAGTCATATGGAGGGTCATGTGAGGAGGTCACATGCCCCCCCTTGTGTCCCTCCCATGAGTGCAGTACTGGCAAGAAATGATTTCTGCTTGCACCACTGGCTGACAGGAAGACTTCTCCCATTGGCATAGGTAATCCACCTCCACAGGAGGTGGCAGCTAGGTTGATGGGAGAATTCTCCCATTGACCTAGTGCTCTCTACACCAGGGGTTAGGCTGGTTTAATTGTGTCGCTCAGGGACATGGATGTTTCACACCCCTGAGCGGTGTAATTATATTGACCTTACTTCTTAGTGCAGATCAGGCCTCTGTGTGAGAGAGGTTCTAAGGAGGGGTGCAGTTCTTTGTGTGTGCATAGCTCTGGGGTAGAAGTGTAGCTCCCTGTGTGTCTCTAGGGAGAAGTGTAGCTCTATATCTGTGGCTCTAGGGAAGGGCGTAGCTTTGTGTGTATCTCTAGGGTAGAGTCTAACTGTGTGTGTGTGGCTGTGGTTCTAGAGGGGTTGTAGCTCTGAATGGGCATAGGGAGGAATGTATGTAGCTCTGTGTGTATCTTTGGGATGAAGTGTAGCTCTGTGTGTGGGTGGCTCTAGAGAGGGTATAGTTGTGTGTGCATGGTTCTAGGAAAAAGTGTAGCTCTGTATGTATCTCTAGAGAAGGGTGTAGCCAGGGGTGATAGGAACAATTTTTATAGTGGGGGTGCTGAGAGCCATTGAACCAAACTGTAAACGCTGTGTATAATGGAAATCACTTCAAGCCAGGGGGTGCTGCAGCACCCCTAGTTCCAGCATCTGTTGGTGTACTTTCTCTCTGTGGCTCCAGGCCGGAATGTAGTTCTGTGTGTGTGGTTCTAGGGAACACTGTAGCTCTGCGTCTGTCTCTAGAGAGGACTGCAGCTCTCTCTGTGTGTGGCTCTTGGGATGAGCGTGGCTCTGGGTGGGCGCGTGTGGCGGTAGGGAGAGCCGTAGCTGTATGTGTAGCTTAGCTCAGTCAGTTCCTTCCCCTGAAACCTACAGCAGCAGTAGCGGGCGGACCCATGGGTTCCCATCCTCTCCCCTTCTCTGCAAGCATTGGCTGGTGTCTCCGCAGTGCGGCCCGGGATTGGCTGGCTCTGGCGGTGTAGCGGGCCGGGATTGGCCCGGCTGGCTCTCGCTGAGGCTGTGTCGGGGCCCAGGCTTTGGTGCCGGGGCCCGGCCTGGAGGAGGCGGGTGAGTCTGGACCGGGGAGGGGTGAGTGCAGGGCCCGGCCTGGCCGGCGCGGTCGGGGGAATGGCCCCCGTTGCGCGGTAGCGTGGCTGGCTCGGGAGGATCCCAGGGCGGTTGGGCCCGGCCGCTCTGTGCCGCGGCCTGTCACGGGGGGAGCCCCGGCCCCCGGGCTGTCGCGGGCGCAACCCGTCCCTTCTTGGTTTCCCCGGGGGTCTGACCCCTTTGCCCGGGTGCCCGGTGTGGGGCAGGAGCGGCGCAGCCCGGGCCTGAGGGGAGCGCCTGGGCCGGAACCGCCGCCTCGGGACAGGCCGCCTCCCCCGGGCTTGACGACGGGTCTCGGCTCCACGCCTGTCCAGGCTTGTGCAGGCCCGGGTGGGGGATCGGCCCGCGCTGCTGGCAGCAGGGACTGGGAGGCGTGAGGGGGTAGGAGGAGCTGCGGGGTGGGGCTGGGCATGGTCCAGTCAGTAGGGGTGGGGTGCCTGGGGGATGTGGTGGCCACCGGGGCAGCTGTGACCCATAGAGTGGGAAATAGGTGGGGGTGGGGGGCGCCTGGGGAGGGTAGTGGGGGAGCAGGGTACATGTGGGTGGTGCTGCTACTCTGAAACCTGTCAGTGTTTAATGTGTGTCAAGGCTGAGCCCTGGAAGCTGGAGGCTTGGCAGTTCATAGCCCCGGCACCTCTGGGCTTGCTGCATCAGTTATAAATGTAAAAAAAATTACTTGAGTCTCAGTACCGAATTGCTTGAGGCCTGACACCTTTTTCATTACCAGTTAAGTTCTGTGGGGCACTGGGCTGTGAAGGCCTGGCCACAGTCAGTGAACACATCTGGGCCTCCATGCTGCAAACCCTTCCCCTGTGTGCATAACTTCACGTGTGTGAAGAGTCGCTTTAATCAAATGGGGCGGCTTGTGCAAGTAATGTAAAATATAGAACCATAGATATGTAGGGCTAGAAGGGGCCCTCAGTTCATCCCGCACATTGAGTATACCTGGGCGTCTGCAGGATTGGGGCCATAAGTAGAAGCACATTCATAAATGTGAAGGCTGGTATTGTTTCTGTATAAATCCATAGTATGCCCACATGTTGAATACTGTGTGCAGATGTGGTCACCCCATCTCAAAAAAGATATTTTGGAAAAGTTATAGAAAAGGGCAACAGAAGTGATTAGGGGTATGGAACAACTTCCATATGAAGAGAGATTAATAAGACTGGGGTGTTCCAGCTTAGGAAAGAGACAACTAAGGGGGGAGATGATAAAGATCTATAAAATCACAGTTGGTGTGGAGAAAGTAAATAAGGAAGTTTTATTTACTCCTCCTGATAATACAATAACTAGGGGTCACCAAATGAAATTAAGAGGCAACAGGTTTAAAACAAACAAAAGGAAGTATTTCTTCACACAGTGCATAGTCAACCTGTGGAACTGTTTGCCAGAGGATGTTGTGAAGGCCAAGACACTGACAGGGTTAAAAAAAGAACTAGATAAGTTAATGGAGGATGGGTCTATCAATGGCTATTAGCCAGGATGGACAGAGATGCAAAACTGTGCTCTGAAGTGTTCCTAGCCTCTGTTAGCTAGAAGGCAGGAATGGGTGACAGGGGATGGATGATGATTACCTGTTCTATTCGTTCCCTGTGAAGCACCTGGTATTGCCCACTGTCAGAAGATAGGATACTGGCTAGATGGACCGTTGATCTGACTCCATATGGCCATTCTTATATTCTTATGATAACAGTCTATACATACTTAGGCTATGTCTGTGTCAGGGGTGGCCAAACTGTGGCTTGCAAACCACATGCGTCTCTTTTACTGTTAAAGTGCAGCTCACAGGTCTCCCCCGCCACCCCCCGCAATGCCCTGCCCCATTTTCCACCTACCAGACTGTGTGTGTATGTGTGTGTGTCGGGGGGAGCTTGGGACCTCTGACTTGCAGTAGGGTGGTGGTGCAGGGGTTTCTGCCCAGTGGGGAGGGCGTTCTCAGGGCTTCAGTCCTGCAGGGTGCGCCTGCCGGGGCTCCTGGCTTCAGCAGGAACAGGGCTGATGCCCTGAGCCCTGGGAGGCATGCCTTGGCTCTCAAACCTCTGAATATTGTCGTATGTAGCTTGGAGGGTCAATAAGTTTGACCACCCCTGGTCTATGCTATAAGCGCTAAGTGGGACAATTGCTACGTAGCGTAGTGCAGCTGGCTCGGGAGGCTCCCGGGGTGGTTGGGCCCAGTGGCTCCGTGCCGCGGCCTGTCCCGGGGGGCAAGTGCTACAGCAACTGAAGGGTTTTTCATAGCTTTAGTACAGTGTTTTTAAACATATTTTTCATCTGCAGACTCTTAAAAAATTTTGAATGGAGGTGCAGCCCTCGTTGGAAATTTTATGCATAGTTTGCGGACCCCGAGGGGTTTGCGGACCACAGTTTGAAAATCAGTATTCTATGGTAATGTCGACCTTTTGTGGACTGCTTAGACATAGTCTGCGGCCCCCCACGGATCTGCAGACCACAGGTTGAAAACCATTGCTCGAGTAGATCCAGGCAGTAACTGGGTCGATGGAAGAATTTTTCCATTGATGTGGGGCTGTCTGTATTGAGGCATAGGTTGAATTCAGGGGTGTGAATTTTTTGTAGACTTCTGGTCTCGGACTGGAGCCCTGGCTCTAGGATCTTGCAGGATGGATCCAGCCCAAGCTCTAGGACCCTCTCAGGGCCCTGGAGCCTGAGTTCTAGCCTAAGACTGGAAGTCTGCACAGCAGTGAAACAGCCCCGTGGACTGAGCCTCCCAAGCCTCAGTTGGCTGGCAGAGGCCAGCTATGTAATTTTTCTTTGCTGCGTAGACATACCCTAAGTGACCTAATTATAGTGGAATTAACAATATTTTAAAATAAAGAACATTTTGAACACTTGCATAGTGTCAGACCAGATACCACTGAAAGTGATTTCACAGACATGAGTTATACATTCATGTAAATACACATATATTGCACAATCTCTGCATATTCAAAGGATGAAACCAATGTTTAAAAAAATTCAAAATTGTAAACTAAACAGGGTCATATATGTGATACTATATAGTTCGCAGAGGAGCCAGGTCTCTCAGGCTTACTGACTTGGGTGGGTTTAAGGTGCTGCTTTGTGTTTTTAATGTCTCTGTAGGGACACCAGTTTTCTGGTATGAATCTTGAACTGTGTTATATACACTTATCCCCCTAAACTGTGCTACCTTTGGGGCTGAAATTGTGCTGCATGTGAATTTCTTTTGTTATATTTGATAAAATTCCATTTGACCATCTTGGGGGGTGGGGAGGAAGGGGGCCTCCCAGCAGTAAAGAGAACTTTCAAATTTTATTTTTGTGCTCTGATGGCTTTTTAAAACTTCTGTACTTCATGGACATGATGTTCATTTAAGACTAGTGACATGACTGAAAAAAGTGGTGTAAAAATAAGCTGTGTAAATATTTATGTATCTGTGATGCAGTATACCAGATATAAACCATTTTGGTTACTTGATTATACAAGTATATATTTGCATCAGAGATTGTATAGAAGTTATTTTCCCTAAAACTGTTAATGTAAGATAAATGTTTAAAAATCAACACACATGAATCAAGAAAGTAAATTGTTTACTGTAGCCATATTGCAGAGGTAATAAGGCAAATGCAAATGGTGTACAAGTGATAGAGATGACTACACATGCGCAATGTGGTCAAGTTATTGTTGCTGTAGGAAACGTAACTTTTAAATTTCTTGACTTAAAATGTCAAGCTTAACGTTGTATAAATAGTGTTCTTTCACAGGTATTGATTTTTGTCTATTTTGCTAATTCAGTGCATAAGCAGTGCAGTGAAGAAAGTATGTCATTATTTTGCAAATCAAATCAACATCAAAACAAGGCACATTTTTGACCCCGTGTTATTGTGCTGGGTCAGTTGTGGAGTTTTTCCATGAAAAGGACCTGTCCCCCTCCCGCCCCCAAAGAATTCAGTGTATTAACTGAAAAGTGTTTAATCTAGTGTACTGGGTTAACTCAGAGAATGCTGTGATGGGTATTAGTAGCAACAGTTCAGGCTGGCACCATCATCGCTTTTTATAAATACACTATTTTGCATGGAATCAGAAGTACTCATTGGCTTGTGGGTCTGGGTTTTTTTTGGTGGGAGGGTTTTTTTTTTGTTTGTTTTTTTGGTGATTCTTTGTCCCTTTTGCTTTGGCCTGGCGTAGTCTTGAAATAAATGAATCTTATTATTACTTTATTTTGTACTGTGATAGGGCCTAGAGGCCAGGGCTCCATTGTGGTAAGCACAGTATAAACATATGAGAGAGACTGTCTGTGATGATTCCTAGCAGTACCCAGAATTGTGAGGCACCTCGCTACCATCCGCCCTTAGCATGAGAAAGCCGTCTTGGCACCTGCAGAGTGTCAGCTCCTTGACTTCACTGACCATGGGCAGCATTACTTTACGCAGGCTCTGTTATCCATCTGCAGGTTAGCAAAATGCACGCTCCAACACCTGAACCTTCTGAGTGTCCCCTTGGATTGTCCAGCCGCCGTTCACTGGACACTTAGAGTTCAGAGATTCACTGCTCCCAAAGGAATGGTACCCCCCAGTTAACCAGCTACACCTCAGAGCAGCACTCCATTTAACACACAGCATTTCACTTTTTTTCACACCTGTAAAAATGTATTTGACAACATACAGAGATTTGAGAAGTAGCAAATAAAAGATTTGGAAACAAATGGTTACTTGTGAAATAAAAAACATAACACACGTTCTAGAGCCTGGACTTAATTAACAAGATATTCTCTTGTCTAATGAAGTTTAGTTCACCCAAAGTCTTCGTAGCATTTTCAGAGCAAAACTACGCTCTGAAGTGTCCCTAGCCTCTGTTTGCCAGAAGCTGGGAATGGTTGACAGGGGATGGACCACTTAATGATTACCTGTTCTAGTCATTCCCTCTGAAGCACCTGGCATTTTGGCACTGTTGGAAGACAGGATACTGGGTTAGATGGATCATTGGTCTGACCCAATATGGTCATTTTTATGTTCTAGCTAAGTTAGCTGTGACCCTCCTTTCTTAAGACAGAAGACGTTCACAGTATCCTCGGTGAAGGATCCAGGGTGTACCTCAGGACCTCCAGTTGTACCCCAAAAATCCATTGTCTTTATGTGTAAACAAGATACCTCTTTGCTGCAAGTGTTTCCTGCAGTTTTTTCTCTTGAAGATGTCACAAACTCTTGATTATCGTTCTGCTCTGTCTGTGGAGGGACCTCCATTGTGAAGCAGACAATATCACACATGTGACCAGCCAGAGTGAGAAGGGTCTCTTCCCTCCTACTTAAAAGGAGCATGTTTATCACCTTCTGGTGACCGGCCTTAACTTACATACCTTAAAAACATAATTTCTGGTTTAGATACTTAACTTCTTAAACATTATCCATACATACATTTTGAAATGATTGATAATCAGTGGGATACTGTCTTTCAGTAGAGACTTCACATGCCACACTTTGGTGAATTATTGTATGTATACTTGACACAGAGGATCCCGATAAAACTCTATACTTTCCCCATTCAGGCCCTCTACCAGCTGGCACAAAGATATTCCTGGGTCACAGTTCCTTTATTTGAAGAGCTTATAGTATAGGTAGATTGTTATTTACAAAGCAAGATAACTGGAGTTGTGAACATATGATTTACATTTTAATAAAGTTTTGTTGTAATACTTCTGAAAAATGGTAATGTTTGATACAAAATAGAACCATAGGGAATATGTATGTACTACTTTATTTATTAGAATGCTCATAAAAACCCTTCTGTCTTTTTCTGAACAGATTAAGGGCTGAAAACATTTGTAATACAGTCCATATGCCAGTATTGGCACAAACTTCACCAACTTTATTACTTGCTGTGTTCCAGCATCACAGTAAAACAGTCCCTGGAGTTCAGTTTAGGATCTACTTTTTATTAGTAGGTGAGCAAAATGTATTTGAAAGAAACAAATCTAAGTTATATTGAAACAACTTTTAAATTATTACATGTACAACTTTCAACATGTCAAAACAAGGCAACTCAAAGATGGAGGTAGGGATGGGAACTCCACAACTTCTGCATTCCATTCTAGGCTCATGCTTTGCCATGGTGTTTCTCATCTTTTCAAAAGGTGCAGCAGCATGACTTAACGATGGAACTTTTTGGTTTTGTTTGAATCTTCTTCCTTTTGGTGGTTCCAACAGCCTTAACTTTATTGACAGATCTGGTATGTTGTCTGTCAAAGAAATGACCAGAAACGTTTGCAGTAATGCGTTGCTCAGCTGATACAAGGACAGTTATTGGAACTGTCAGTCATATGCTGACCCTGTAGCAGTGAAGCTGAGCAGCTCCTACTAGAAGCTTTGCCTTGGCAAAGAGAAGACTAGGTAGTCAGGGTGGTTGTTTTTGTCAGATTCTTTTAGTCAGTTTCTTTCAGTTAATAGCAATAATTTCTAAACAAATGTTACTTGATATTAGTGGTTAGAGCTTTGTTTTATGCTCTAAGAAAGCACTCAAAAGTTGTAGCTGCTGACACAGCATACAAGTTGTATTTTAGCATAGCTAAGTAAAAGAAAACTCTGTAGAGCTAGAAGACATGGTCTAGAGAACTCTAGATCTAAACCACAGGTACAGGTTGGGAACAAACAATGAGTGTAGGTAACTCACAGCTTGTTAAATATCAGCAACACAGGCATGGTAAGTGCTAAAATGTCCTCATCTTTTACTAATTAATGTAACATACTTCAAAGGTATGGCAGAACCAGAGTGCCACGTGAAGTATTAAGATGAGTGTTCATGACAGTGGGGAGAAATGTCTCAATCTTCTCCTGCTGAAATTAACTGTTCTAAATCAGTGTTAGCATCTAAGAGGATTGTTCAAATGTGAGAAACTTAAGATGGATATTAGACACCTTATCTGAGGCCTCAGGTGTCTGACTTAATCAAATTATATGAATTCAAAGTACATGAGTTCAGTTCAAATGAGAAAAAGTAGCAAGTTTTAAGAAAAGCTCTGTGCAGCAGCCCCTTACCACCTCCAATTCCCATAAACGCAGAAGGAAAAATGTAGCAATAAGAAATACAAAAGAAAGTCTAAGAACTCTGTTAATATTTTATTAATGTATACATACAATCACGTGATTGTATCTTGTAACTCAATCAAAATTATATTATGCATTATTGGACTCAGCAGTCTTATACTCGTAATAGCTGGGTTACTTTTATTTTGAGCTCTGACTTCTAAAAAATAAATAGATATGCTCAAGAATAAAGAGATTTTTATGCCCTTTGGATATTGATTTTGGAGGGTTTCCCCTTCAAATTTTAAATTTTGATAGGGAAAGTTCAACAATTTTCATGAAAATTCTTCTACATAGGACCTTGATCCGCACCAAATTCGCATGAAATGTCAAATGAAACATTCATTTGGCAAAAATATGCAAGGTTGTTCCAGTTTTTAGATTTGTTCTTTTCTGTATGCATCTGAAAGAAAGTTATAGGTGCTTGGATCGCACTGGTTATGTATGTATACCCACAGACGTTTGTACTTGCTTATTTTCAGATATTCTGTCGTGTATACAGCTTTTGTGACTTAACATCTTTAAATATTTTTAAAAATAAACAGGGTTTTTGAAAAGCAAAACTATAAATTGATTATTTTATACCAGTAATTCATCTGTTTCAGTCAGAATTGGAACTGTCAGTCCGGGTTACAGAGTATAGAGGCTTTTTCCTTTTGTCTTAGTGGGGGAAGTAAGTACTTCAGAGTTCCAAATGAAATATCAGCACATGTAAAGAAAAGGAAAATAGCCTCTTACCTCATTAAATGAAACAAACAGCAGAAGCCATAAAAGGAGAGTAGACGCTACCCCAACAAGGGTCATGCTGTAGGTTACCAGGTTATAAAGCTCTGGTCATGTCTACACTAGAAATGCAAATCGACCTATGTTAGGTTATCTCACAACCACTGCAGTAATTACAGTGCAGTTCATATCCACGCTACTCTCCTTCTGTTGGTGGTGCGCGTCCTCACCAGGAGCGCTCCCATTGACTTAAGAGGAGCAGTATGGGGTGCTGAGAGACTGGGAGCTCACAACTGGGACCCCGGCTCTGGTGGGGAGCTGACAGTTGGGGGGGCAGCACCCATGGGGTGCCGGGAATCTCTGAGCAGCAGCTGAGTGGGGAGCACAGGCAGCAGTTGGGGATGCTGCACGAAGCTGGGAGGCAGCTGGGCTCTGGGGAGCAGGGTGAGTGCAGCCCGGCTTAGAGCGGTAAGCCCGGGAGCAGCCATGCTTTAGCTGGAGCCACCCACCCACCTCTGTGACAGCCCGGCTTTCTTGTCAAGTTCAGGGCTCCAACGAACAGCTAGTATAAGTAATGCAGTGTCTACACAGACACTGCATCGCCCTAACATACACCGACATAAGCCCTACACTTCTTGTGGAGGTATGTTGGGGTAGTAGGGCACTTGCATCCCGAGGAGCATGTGTACACTGATGTAATTAGGTCGACATAAGATACCTTATGTTGACCTAACTCTGTAGACCAAGCCTTTATGAACAGTGGGCAGACTTCACAGTGGAAATCTGTGAGGTAGCCTCCTTTCTGATTAAACTGTCATCCAGTGGTCTCTTTGTGGGAAAGCAGGGAAAGGAGATGCCCCAGATAGTTTTCTGAGGGGCTATTGCAAGATTTCAATAAACTTTTCAGCTTTTGTATGTTTTGCTGTAGCTAAAGGACAATTTTACCTAACAGACTCAAGCATCACCACGATGCTGCTTTTTGGACTTGTATGTTTTTATGCTGTCAGATATCACTATAGTAACTGAGCACCTTCCACATGAAATCGATAACAATGGCACTATCCTTAGTGGGCGACTTCTTCTTTTGGGGGGTAAAAATTCTGCTTGTGGTGGAGGCTGTTGTAGGTCTTTTTTGGGAGTGGGTAGAAGAGACTTGGTTCTGTTGGTTGGGTAAAAGGGTGGTGCCGGTATTGTATCATAATGGAAAATATTTTGAAAAGTTGGTAAAAGAGCATGCAGAAAAGATTGTCTGACCTCTGTCGAAGACATATAAAGGCACACAGCATCTGAAGACCATTTTTCTTTTTGTTCCTGTGGATATAGAAAGAACTCTGCTTATATCGGAAAGAGGTCTTGTAACAGAAATAGTAAGTAGAGGAACACACATGTCAAGACTTGGGAAAATACAGTTAAATCCAATAGAGAACAAGGTAAGACACCCCAGGTCAAAAACAGCTTCAGGTATGGGGCAGAATATCATTTTTAGACTCTCTAGATAAAACTTATTGCAGACTGATGGGTCACAGAAGAAATTTCCTAAGGAACTCCACAGAATTCGTGACGAGTACACAGAATGTGTTTTACCCCCTAAACTCCTTGAGATTTAAAAAAAAGAAAAAGAGAAGAATAAGAAGATGTTGACCTCTGTACTACTACCTTGAAAGGGATGCAATAAGACTGTATCAGTGGCATTTTCTGTTGTCTTGTGACTCATAAAAGAAAATTCTATAAATACATGCTGTGTTGGAACACAAGAATGTAAACAAGCTGAGGTTTTTAGTTATTTGTATTACAGTAGCACCTAGAGGTCCCAGTTATGCACCCGGACCCCATTGTGGTAGATATTTAAAAAAAGTAAAAGTCAGTCCCTGCCCTAAAGAGCTTACTATCTAAGACAAGAAACTACATGTATATACAACAGATAGGTGGAGAATAAGGAAACACTGCGATAATACAGGTTAGCATGATAGTCAGTGGTCTCATAGTGTCCCCAAAAGATTTGATGACAATTAGTTTTAGTAGTGTGTATCTTTCTAGTTACAGTTGACTACCTCTCATGGATTTATGAAATGCTGTTGCCAGATGGTGTTCAAATTCTCAAATCTCTAGAATTCTTTCCAAGATTCTGGTAGCATCTTCTTTGAGGATAGGGATATCACCTTTTACCCTTCCTTGAAAATATTCTATGAGAACCGGTGGCATGGGAGTCAATAAGCATAGCAGCTCAGATATCAACAATATCAAAACTCAAGTTCAGGCTATTTGTAATCAATATATCTTCTCAAATAGATACGAGGCTCTTATTAGAACTCCTTTCAATAGTAACCTCTCATCCATTTGAAGATAGGGCAGCCAGCAAGGACAATTACTGTTCTAGGAAAAGAAGTTTTATTAAGTGACAAGTTCCAGAAGATGAGATACAGCATGAACTAACGCAATATGCAGGAAAGTATGAACAAGCACCTTCATTTGTCTGCTTGAGATAAGTTTCAGATCTAGACATTGTGCAATACGCCAGCTGCAACATGTGAAGAATGTAGTGCCCATCTTTAAAAAAGGGAAGAAGGAGGATCCTGGGAACTACAGGCCAGTCAGCCTCACCTCAGTCCCTGGAAAAATCATGGAGCAGGTCCTCAAGGAATCAATTCTGCAGCACTTAGAGGAGAGGAAAGTGATCAGGAACAGTCAGCATGGATTCACCAAGGGCAAGTCATGCCTGACTAATCTAATTGCCTTCTATGACGAGATAACTGGCTCTTGTGGATGAGGGGAAAGCAGTGGACGTGTTATTCCTTGCCTTTAGCAAAGCTTTTGACATGGTCTCCCACAGTATTCTTGCCAGCAAGTTAAAGAAGTATGGGCTGGATGAATGGACTATAAGGTGGATAGAAAGTTGGCTAGATTGTCGGGCTCAGCGGGTAGTAATCAATGGCTCCATGTCTAGTTGGCAGCCGGTATCAAGTGGAGTGCCCCAAGGGTCGGTCCTGGGGCCGGTTTTGTTCAATATCTTCATAAATGATCTGGAGGATGGTGTGGACTGCACCCTCAGCAAGTTTGCAGATGACACTAAACTGGGAGGAGAGGTAGATACGCTGGAAGGTAGGGATAGGATACAGAGGGACCTAGACAAATTAGAGGATTGGGCCAAAAGAAATCTGATAAGGTTCAACAAGGACAAATGCAGAGTCCTGCACTTAGGACGGAAGAATCCAATGCACCGCTACGGACTAGGGACCAAATGGCTAGGCAGCAGTTCTGCAGAAAAGGACTTAGGGGTTACAGTGGACGAGAAGCTGGATATGAGTCAAAAGGGTGTGCCCTTATAGCCAAGAAGGCCAATGGGATTTTGGGCTGTATAAGTAGGAGCATTGCCAGCAGATCGAGGGATGTGATCATTCCCCTCTATTCGACATTGGTGAGGCCTCATCTGGAGTACTGTGTCCAGTTTTGGGCCCCACACTACAAGAAGGATGTGGAAAAATTGGAAAAAAGTCCAGCGGAGGGCAACAAAAATGATTAGGGGAGTGGAACACATGACTTATGAGGAGAGGCTGAGGGAACTGGGATTGTTTAGTCTGCGGAAGTTAAGAATGAGGGGGGATTTGATAGCTGCTTTCAACTACCTGAAAGGGAGTTTCAAAGAGGATGGATCTAGACTATTCTCAGTGGTAGCAGATGACAGAACGAGGAGTAATGATCTCAACTTGCAGTGGGGGAGGTTTAGGTTAGATATTAGGAAAAACTTTTTCACTAGGAGGGTGGTGAAACACTGGAATGCGTTACCTAGGGAGGTGGTGGAATCTCCTTCCTTAGATATTTTTAAGATCAGGCTTGACAAAGCCCTGGGTGGGATGATTTAGTTGGGGATCGGTCCTGCTTTGAGCAAGGGGTTGGACTAGAAGACCTCCTGAGGTCCCTTCCAACCCTGATATTCTATGATTCTATGAAAGTATGTGTTCAGCTAGTTGTGGGAACACCAGCATCTACTAGAGTGCAATGTTGCAGTGATGTTGGAGGAAAAGTATTCCAGACAGTTGTCATTTTGAAAGGATAGGTAAACTTAGTGGACGCATGGAAACACTACAAAGCAACACAGATTTTCTGGAACTGAGAGTGGCAAGATTATCTTTGACTTCTTTAAAAGGGGCCTTCAGGGTCAGAGTCCTGCAAGACATTACTATAGTTGGAACAAGCAGGTAGGTATGAGAAGCTGTGTTTTTCATCAGGAAGTGATCAAGACTTGCGTGTTTGTGTGACGCCCAGCAAAATAGGACCCTAACTTGACAGCGGCCTCTGGGTGGTAGTGTTATACAAATAATCATTAAGCTGGGCAAATACAAAAGCAGATCAGTTCAATAGGAGCATTGGAACTGGAACTTCTCTTGAAAGACACTTGGAAACATGCAAGTGTGTTCCCAGGAACAGCTGCAATCTACTCATCTCATGACTTATAGTGAGGAAGGCATACAGTGGGGTGTTTGTCAATCGTACTCTCCAGAGCTCTTGAAAAAAAGAGCATCGGGGGCACCCTTCTAATGGGCCCCAAATTAGCTCAGCAGAAAATGATTTTAAAACAAGACATATCAGTCAGGGATCCAGTACATTTTCCAAAAAATGTACTGTATTTGTTTCTTGAGATCAGTAATAAAACCCAAATCTATAAATACTAATCTAATAGCTTGGCGTTTCAAAGTTTACTGTTAAACCAAAACAATTTTTTTTTATATTCGAAGGTAGATTTTTACAATTCCAGATGCTGCCAGCGCTAATAGATGTGAGACTGAATTAACAATTTAATCTTCAGAGGTTAGTTTAGCAAACAGCTTGGGGAACCTGCTGGCCTACAATGTAAGACCAGATGAATAGTTACTTAAAGCAACATTTTTAAAGGCATTTTAAAAAAAAATTAGATTAAGAACTACCCTGCAGTTCTCTGTGATGCACACGTGCCTATGCACCTTCAAATTTCTTAAGGAAGTTTTTTTTTTTTTTTAAATAGCATTTCTTAGTAAATACATCTTCTCAGAGAAAATCAGGGGAGGCAGTCTTGTTCTTGCTATAAAGTTGAAATAATTATCATGCCTTCTCTTGCATTCATACCAAGGCTTATTTATTTAGTTCAGAGGTCACAGGAATTAAAAACTGGTAGAACTGTGCTTAAAATGTGGAAGAGAACTAAAGAATTAAGGCTAAACTACATCCGTATTTTCCACTTAGACTCCAGAGCAATAGAGATTCAAAGTTGTTATAGAAAGTAGGGATGTAAAATATTAACTGGTAAGCATTACTCTTACCAGTTAACCTGCCTTAACTATTAACCCTTGGGCTGGCCCACCGGCCCCAGCAGCCCCCATGCCGGCCGAACCTGACCTGAGCCCTGGGCCTGCCGGAGCAGCTCCAACCCCTCTCCCTTTAATCAGTTAATCGTTTAAACAATATAATTTTAATCTCTGTGTCACAGAAGGTGAATGATGTAATGCAACATGCTAATTTAAACATAATATAGCCAGTACTTGGCATAAGACAAAAGAGAAATTATGCAGAAATACCTCTCGGGATATAATCTTTGTGCTGAGTTGTGGCTTTCTGTCATGTAAGACCATGCTTACATTATGGAGCCTATGCCAGCATAATTTTTTTTTTTTTTTATATAGTCCTAACCAACATAATTGTACTGGAATAATTGTGTAGGGTAGATCAGGCCTTAGATTTTCAGAAATCTGAAATTCTACTTTGGAACCGTAGGTTTCAGAGTAGCAGCCGTGTTAATCTGTATTCGCAAAAAGAAAAGGAGTACTTGTGGCACCTTAGAGACTAACAAATTTATCAACACCCATTATTTCATGTTTTCTATGTATATAAATCTCCCCACTATATTTTCCAGTGAATGCATCCGATGAAGTGAGCTGTAGCTCACGAAAGCTTATGCTCAAATAAATTTGTTAGTCTCTAAAGTGCCACAAGTTCTTTTCTTTTTAGAACAATAGAATCACTTAGACAAACACTTTATAGTATTTGTCAAAGTGAGGGTGTAGCTTTTTGAACTGTCAGGTCCCCTTGAGAGAGAATATGTAATCTTATGATGGGAGTAGCAAGACTAAGGGTATATCTACACTATGAAATTAGGTTGAATTTATAGAAGTCGGTTTTTTAGAAATTGTTTTTATATAGTCGACTGTGTGTGTCCCCACACAAAATGCTCTAAGTGCATTAACTCGGCGGAGTGCTTCCACAGTACCGAGGCTAGCATCGACTTCCGGAGCGTTGCACTGTGGGTAGCTATCCCACAGTTCCCGCAGTCTCCGCCTCCCATTGGAATTCTGGGTTGAGATCCCAATGCCTAATGGGGCAAAAACATAGTCGCGGGTGGTTCTGGGTACATGTCATCAGGCCTGCCCCTCTCCCTCCGTGAAAGCAACAATAGACAATCATTTGGTGCCTTTTTTCCTGAGTTTCCTGTGTAGACGCCATACCACAGCAAGCATGGAGCCCGCTCAGCTCACTGTCACCGTATGTCTCCTGGGTGCTGGCAGACGCGGTACTGCATTGCTACACAGCGGCAGCTCATTGCCTTTTGGCAGCAGATGGTGCAATAGGCCTGCTAACAATCGTCCTCATGTCCGAGGTGCTCTTGCCTGCCTTGGTAGGGTCGGTCAGGAGCGCCTGGGCAGACATGGGTGCAGGGACTAAAATAGGAATGACTTGACCAGGTCATTCTCTTTAGTCCTGCCGGCAGTCCTATTGTACTGTCTTCTGGCGAGCAGCCAGGAGATGAGGATGGCTAGCAGTCCTACTGTACCGTCTGCTGCCAGCCAAAGATGTAAAAGATAGATGGAGTGGATCAAAACAAGAAATAGACCAGATTTGTTTTGTATTCATTTGCTCCCCTCTCCCTCCCTCCATGAAATCAATGGCCGATAATTGTTTCGGTGAGGTCTGTCAGGGGCACCTTGAAAAGTTTAATGGAGATTCAGTCCTGCCTGGAATACCGGGGGGAGGGATAGCTCAGTGGGTTGAGCATTGGCCTGCTAAACCCAGGGTTTTGAGTTCAATCCTTGAGGGGCCCATTCTGTGTGACAGTTGTTCTTGTTTCTCCTTGATGTAAAGCCACCCCCTTTGTTGATTTTAGTTCTCTGTAAGCCATGTCGTCAGTTGCCCCTCCCTCCGTCAGAGCAACGGCAGACAATCGTTCCGCGCCTTTTTTCTGTGCAGAAGCCGTACCACGGCAAGCGTGGAGCCTGCTCAGATCACTTTGGCAATTATGACATTAAACACCACATTATTCAGGATTATTATGCATTATTCAGCAGCATATGGAGCACTAGAACCTGCCAAAGTGAAAACGGGCAAGTAGGCGACGTCAGCGCGGTGACGAGAGTGATGAGGACATGGACACAGACTTCTCTCAAAGCATGGGCCCTGGCAATGTGGGCATCATGGTGCTAATGGGGCAGGTTCATGCCATGGAACACCGATTCTGGGCCTGGGAAACAAGCACAGACTGGTGGGACCGCATAGTGTTGCATTCTCGGATGATTCCCAGCGGCTGCGAAACTTTCGCATGCGTAAGGGCACTTTCATGGAACTTTGTGACGTGCTTTCCCCTGCCCTGACGCGCCAGAATACCAAGATGAGAGCAGCCCTCACAGTTGAGAAGCGGGTGGCAATAGCCCTGTGGAAGCTTTCAATGCCAGACAGCTACTGGTCAGTCGGGAATCAGTTTGGAGTGGGCAAATCTACTGTGGGGCCTGCTGTGATGCAAGTAAACAACGCAATCAAAGATCTGCTGATATCAAGGGTAGTGACCCTGGGAAATGTGCAGGTCATAGTGGATGGCTTTGCTGCAATGGGATTCCCTAACTGTGGTGGGGCCATAGACAGAACCCATGTCCCTATCTTGGCACCGGAGCACCAAGCTGGCGAGTACATAAACCGCAAGGGGTACTTTTCAATGGTGCTGCAAGCACTGGTGGATCACAAGGGACGTTTCACCAACATCGACGTGGGATGGCCGGGAAAGGTACATGACGCTTGCATCTTCAGGAACTCTGGTCTGTTTCAAAAGCTGCAGGAAGGGACTTTTCTTCCCAGACCAGAAAACAACTGTTGGGGATGTTGAAATGCCTATAGTTATCCTTGGGGACCCAGCCTACCCCTTAATGCCATGGCTCATGAAGCCGTACACAGGCAGCCTGGACAGTAGTCAGGAGCTGTTCAACTATAGGCTGAGCAAGTGCATAATGGTCGTAGAATGTGCATTTGGATGTTTAAAAGTGCGCTGGCGCAGTTTACTGACTCGGTTAGACCTCAGCAAAACCAATATTCCCACTGTTATTACTGCTTGCTGTGCGCTCCACAATATCTGTGAGAGTAAGGGGGAGACGTTTATGGCAGGGTGGGAGGTAGTGGCAAATCGCCTGGCCGCTGGTTACGCGCAGCCAGACACCAGGGCGGTTAGAAGAGCACAGGAGGGCACGGTGTGCATCAGAGAAGCTTTGAAAACCAGTTTCATGACTGGCCAGGCTACGGTGTGAAAGTTCTGTTTGTTTCTCCTTGATGAACACCGCCCCCCCCTTGGTTCACTCTACTTCCCTGTAAGCTAACCACCCAACCCTCCCCTCTTTGATCACAGCTTGCAGAGGCAATAAAGTCATTGTTGTCTCAGATTCATGCATTCTTTATTCATTCATATCACAAATAGGGGGATAACTGCCAAGGTAGCCTGGGTGGGGTGGTGGAGGAGGGAAGGACAAGGCCACACAGCACTTTAAAACTTATTGAATGCCAGCCTTCTGTTGCTTGGGCAATCCTCTGTGGTGGAGTGGCTGAATGGCCGGAGGACCCCCCCCCCCACGTTCTTGGGCGTCTGGGTGAGGAGGCTATGGAACTTGGGGAGGAGGGTGGTTGGTCACATAGGGGCTGTAGCGGCGGTCTGTGCTCCTGCCTTTCCTGCAGCTCAGCCATATGCTGGAGTATATTAGTTTGATCCTTCAGCAGCCTCATCGTTGAATCCTGCCTCCTCTCATAATGCTGCCGCCAGCTTTCAGCTTCAGCTCTCTCTTCAGCCCGCCACCTTTCCTCCCAGTTATTTTGTGCTTTCCTGCACTCTGACATTGTCTGCCTCCACGCATTCATCTGTGCTCTGTCAGTGTGGGAGGACAGCATGAGGTCAGAGAACATTTAATTGCGAGTGCGTTTTTTTTGCCTTCTGATCTTCGCTAGCCTCTGGGAAGGAGAAGATCCTGTGATCCTTGAAACACATGCAGCTGGTGGAGTAAAAAAAGGGACAGTGGTATTCAAAAAGACACATTTTATAGAACAGTGGGTACACTCTTTCACTGTAAACCTTGCTGTTCGGGGGGTACTGGCTCCAGGTCCAGGGTGAGAAACAGTTCCTGGCTGTCGGGAAAATCGGTTTCTCCGCTTGCTTGCTTTGAGCTATCTACAACCTCATCATCATCATCTTCCTCGTCCCCAAAACCTGCTTCCGTGTTGCTTCCCTCTCCATTGAAGGAGTCAAAGCACATGGTTGGGGTAGTGGTGGCTGAACCCCCTAAAATAGCATGCAGCTCATCATAGAAACGGCATGTTTGGGGCTCTGACCCGGAGCGGCCGTTCGCCTCTCTGGTAGGCTTGCCTTAGCTCCTTAAGTTTCACGCGGCACTGCTTTGGGTCCCTGTTATGGCCTCTGTCCTTTGTGCCAAGGGGGATTTTGACAAATGTTTTGGCATTTGGAAAACTGGAACAGAGTTCTGATAGCATGAATTCCTCTCCCCATATAGCGATCAGATTCTGTACCTCCCGTTTGATCCATTCTGGAGCTCTTTTGCGATTCTGGGACTCCATCATGGTCACCTCTGCTGATGAGCTCTGCATTCACCTGCAGCTTGCCACGCTGGCCAAAGAGGAAATGAGATTCAGAAGTTCGCGGGCCTTTTCCTATCTACCTGGCCAGTGCATCTGAGTTGAGTGTGCTGTCCAGAACAGTCACAATGGAGCACTCTGGGATAGCTCCCAGAGGCCAATACCATCAAATTGTGTCCACAGTACCCCAAATTCGACCAGGCAAGGCCAATTTCAGCGCTAATCCCCTTGTCGGGGATGGAGTAAAGAAATTGATTTTAAGAGCCCTTTAAGTCAAAAAAAGGCTTCGTCATGTGGACAGGTGCAGGGTTAAATCAATTTAACGCTACTAAATTCGACCTCAACTCCAAGTGTAGACCAAGACTAGCTGTAATTAATGATCTGAGTTACAACATCTAAACTAACCTTTCCTGTACCCATTTCCTTCCTCAGACTGTGCTGCAGAAAGATGGGAGAGGGCCACTTTAGGTATAGGGAAGGCCAAATGACCTGAAAGGTAGTGGGAGGGAAATATCACCCAACCTTTAATTCATGTCTTCACCTGGAACCTGTAGGTGTCTCCCAAAAATGTATTGAATGCGATACAGCCTTTTTCAACATACCTTCGTTGTGGGAGAACAACTCTGTCCAGGCCCTTTGACAGAGTCTGAGTGGATGGCTCAATCCCACAAAATCTTTATCGCTTCTTTTGAGGTGGTAGGTTACTTTTCTTTTTGGTGACACTGACTGAAACATCACACCACAGTAGAATTTCTTAAAATGAGGCTTATTAAAAACAGAAAATTAATTTAAAACAAATTGTTAATATATCTAGATCTACACTTTTGATAAACTAAATAAGATAATGCCTTCTTAATGTAGGTAAGAGAAGAAAATCTAACGTGTTCCAAGAGCAAGTCCTGTCTCTGACCTCTCGTATGAAAGTTCTTTCTCCACGTTCAGATTTTTCCCATCCCAAAGCCAGGTTACTTCCACCCTTACGACTTTCCCTATTTCCAAACTCAAAATATAGCACTTCCCAGCTTGTTCTGTAAGTATCTGCCTACCCCATGAAGCTGATTGGTTTCTGATAGGCCTGCTCTTTGTTCTTGAGGATGGTAATTCCATGTGGCTGCATGGAGTTGTTTGTCGGGCTTGCTTGTCTACACTTAAAACACTGTGCTGCTGTAGTGCTTCAGTATAGAAGATACCTAGGCTGATGGGTGGGATTCTTCCATCAGTATAGGTAATCCACTTCCCCAAGAGGTGGTAGCTAGGTGGATATAAGAATTCTTCCATCAACCTAGTGCTGTCTGTGTGGGAACTTAGGTTGGCTTAACTACGCAACTCAGTGGTGTGCATTTATCATACTCCTGGCCTACATAGTTGAACGAACCTTGTTTTGTAGTGTAGACCAGGCCTGTGTCTAAAACTTGCCAACTTAGATATGAAATATTAATTTACTGATTATAATCTGTCACACAGACTATTTCAATAGAAGAAATGTTATTTAATTGTTAAATAATACTAATGTGTAAGGCCCTACCAAATTCACGGTCCATTTTGGTCAATTTCAGGGTCATAGGCTTTTAAAAATCATAAATTTCATGATTTCAGCTATTTAAATTTCATGGTGTTGTAATTATAGAGGTCCTGACCCAAAAAGGAGTTGTGGGGGGGTTGCAAGATTATTATAGGGTGGGGGTTGCGGTACTGCTACCCTTACTTCTGGGTTGCATCTGAAGGCAGAGCCGCTGCCAGTAGCAGCGCAGAAGTAAGCGTGGCCTGGTATGGTATTGCCACCCTTACTTCTGCACTGCTACTGGCAGGGTCCTGCCTTCAGAGCAGGGCCCCTGGCCAATAGCTGCTGCTCTCCAGCTGCCCAACTCTGAAGGCGGCGCAGAAGTAAGGGTGGCAGTACCGCAACCCCCCTAAAATAACATTGTGCCCCCCCACAATACCCTTTTGGTTCAGGACCCCTACTTTGAGAAATGCTGGGCTCACCCGTGAAATCTGTATATTCTAGGGTAAAGGCGCACACAAGACAAGATTTCACAGGGGGAGACCAGATTTCACAGTCCGTGACGCATTTTTCATGGTTGTGAATTTGGTAGGGCCCTATTAATGTGGTAGTACCTAGAGGCTTCAACTGTGATCAGGGTCCCATTATGTTAGGCACAACATACAAACACATAGTACAAACATGTAGTGAGAGACAATTCCTACCCCAAAGAGCTCAGTCTAAATAGACAAGACAGACAGGGCGAGAGTGGAAATGGGCACAGAAAGGGGAAGTGACTTGTCCAAGGTCACAAAAGAGGTCAGTGACAGAGCCAGGAATAGAATCCAGGTCTCCTGAGTTCTGGTTCAATATATTAATAAATATTATAGAACATCATCACTCTACATGGTCTTGTCTAGATTTAAAAAAGACACAGTCCCTTCTCCAAAGAGCTTATGATCAAAATTACACTCAAATTGCATGTTGTTTAACAGACAAAGGAATGATAGGGAAAGGAGAGAGGACAGTTAAAAACACATCATTTTACATACAGGAGTCTGGTTTTGTTTGTTGTTTTTTCAGACAGAGAGCACATCCATCAATTTCAGTCCTTCTTTAGGTAAAATTGTACCTTTCAGTTGCAAAGCAACACTAAGGAATTACTAGTTTAGTACACTTTATTAGTTTAGTTTTAATTTTTTGTCTATAAAAGAATTCTTCTGCCAGAATTAGCGAAAGGAGCAAATCACCCAAGGCTTAGCCAGTGATTGAGAGCTCTCATGGCTGCCTTCATATTAACAAAATGCACAACTCTTCTGTGGTGACTGCTGTGTAACCCACACTACATTTTTTTTTTTCCTTTTTAGGTTTTTTGAACTATAAGATGTAGATTTTTCTTCATCAGAAAACCAGTCTATATTTAGACATCATAATTATTGGAAATGCACAGTAGTAGTTCTGAAAGCTTTTAGTATTTCAATTATTTAATCGCCTTACTTTTCCTGAATAATAAAACAGGTTTAGTCTAAAATGTTTCACTTTCTAATCTGAGTAATTTTGCTTTATAAGTGCAAAATAATCCTACAGAATGCTTTTGCATTTACTGTAAAATCATTGACTATAGCAGCTTTTAAAAAGCAACACATTTTTAAAAAAATACACTGAAGTTGAAAATTTGTGTATGCAGTCCTCTTCCCAGAGCCATTAAAGATGTGTTGAAAGTCTCTGAATTGGTGGTGCTTTTAGGACAAATTTACAATGGTGCAAATGTTTGATTCTTTTGCGGTTCACTTGGATAAAGAGTGCATTACTGTCAAATGAAACCGTCATGGGGGGAAAATACTGAAATTACCAGTGAATGTGAAATTGTACTTTGGGGTTAAGATGTGTGGTAGGAAAGCAGTGAGATTAATGTAATCTTGATGTAATTAACGATATTGAGCATAAATGGTCGGCTCATATAACTTGATTCTATCACATTTCTAGAGTATTTTTCTTGGATTATGTTATACATTCTAGAGATGTAATGCTTCAGTGTTTGTAAGGGTATCAATCTGATATTGGCACATTTATATATTTGACCTTATTTTTTAAGTTTTTTTGGTCATTTGGTACTAATCTCTTTTGGTCAAAAGGGAATGTCACCTCCTAAGAAGTAGAAAAGGAATGTGTTAGTGTAATCTGGTAGGAAATTTGATTACAGGAATATTCTTTTTCTAAAAGTGTAAATAAGGGGAACTTTGTATTACAATAGTAAATCTCCTTTGTCGTAAAGAAAGAAGGTTAATCTTTTCTGGACAAACCATATCAAGGAAAACATAGTTCCTGCCCGCTAGCAAGGAAGCAAGTCTACTCTACTTTTACACTTCAACTCCTTTTCTTTCTTGCTAATAAAAGTATAATAGTGGACTTTTTTTGGGAGAAGTACTTCAACAAGGAAATGTTCTTTCCCATCCCACTGCATTTAATGGCAAAACCCTGAATTATGAACCTTACCCAGAGCCCAGTGAAATCTATGAGAATCTTTCCATTGACTTCAGTGGCCTCTGGATTGGGCCTTGTATACTTCTGGAGAAGATGCAGAAGGAATATTGCAATTTGTTAGTAAACTAACTGAAAATAAAAACAATATAGTCTTGGTTAGACTGTAGAAAATGTAGCACTAAAAATTACGTAGTGATAATTGGCAGTGGCAAACAGTGAATGCATCTTCTTTATTTTGGACATAAAACACTTAGCCCCAAATTATATGAAGCATTTAGATTATCTTCTGAATGCTATTGTTGTTTGTATTATTGTAGTGCCTATGAGCCTCAGTCATGGATCAGAACCCAGTTGAGGTAGGTGCTGTATAAACACAGAGCAAAATCCCCCACAAAAGCTTACAATCGAAGTAATAAGACAAAAGGAAACAGATGGATATGGACAGACAGGAGAATTCAAAGAATCAACAAGACAATTGTTGCCTAATCATTGTTAATTTTTTTTGTAGGCATCATAGAAAAGGAGAGATTTGAAAGAGGATAATGAGGTAGCTTTGCAGATCTTTAGGGGGAGCGCATCCCAAGAATGAGGGGCACCATGCAAGAAAGTTCAAAGGTGCTTGTTTGAAAATTTAACAAATGGGCTAAGGAGGCTGGCATCATGGGCTATCACACTGACTGTGAATGAGAGGTGACAGGTAGGATGAGGATAGGTTGTGGAGGGCATTTGAAGTGAAGACAAGCAGCATATGTTTGATAACGATAGAGAAGGGGGAGCTAAGATTGGGATGCAAAGACAGGGCTGACATGGCCAAAGTGACAGGCTAGGAAAATGATATTTGTAAGAGCAGGCTGATTGATGTGAGTAGGGCAAGATTGCATTTGCTCCAGAGAGAGACTGGAGCATGAGAACAGGAGTGGATGAAGTGCATGTTGCAGGTGAGCAAGGGCTTGGGGGTTGGCAGACTGGATCTTGCAATGGGAAAGAGGGACAGAGAGGCAAGGGTGGAGGAGAGTGAAATGTGGAGAGAATCAACCACAATAGCAATGAAAGAAAGAAATGAATGAGAAGCAAGTGGAGTTAGTACAAGACAAGGATAATGTGCATTTGCTCACATTCGTGAAACAGTTGTTGTTACTGAACAATTTAGCAAATGTAGTCTGAGAGAGACCCTGACCGCCTTCCCATGGGCCTTCTCTTAACCTAGAGGGTCTTCCCTATTTTCTACTGCAGGAACCATCCCTCTGGTAGCTATATATGGAAGCTTAAAGATTCCAGAAGAGAATACCATATAGCAACAGAAGAGAGTTCCCGTCCCTTGAGATTGAGCATACTACTTGTGTCTGGTTCTTCTAGATGGGCGGCGAAAAATCAAGTAGTCTCCAACTCCGCTCTCCACACCCACATCAGTGCGCTGCACTGCAAAGCTCACGCTGAATACACTCAGGAAAGAGGAGTGGTGGCCACAAGCAGGAAATCAGTTTGTGCTAATACAGCACTTACTACCTCCCTCCTCTTACCTGTGCCATCACTCTGGAGGGCTGGAACTGGATTCTCCCATTCTTCCAGTTCTGCCTACGCAGTCTGGGAGCATAACATAGTAAAATCTCATTCTGTGGTCAAGTTAGTGATAGAAAGGTAAGGGAGGTTTCATTTGACTAATTAAAATCTACAGAATCGTAATTTCAGTGGTATTGCATGGCAAAGGGGATGTGCTGCTCCCAGCTCCAAGTTCTCAGGTTGATGGAAATTTTGATAATACTAATAATTTTGATAATAATAAGTGTCATGGGAAATGGGTCAAGTTGAGTATCGTTGGAAAGCCCTGTCTCCCATGAACACAATGGTACCAAACATGACAAAGCTAGAACAGTTATGTAGATACATATTTGAGAAAATGTTTAAAAATCAACATTTTTAATTATACGATGCATTGCTTATGGGAAAAAAAGACATTGATCTTGGGTAACCATAGGGTAATCTCCCCCCATTTAAATTTTTTTCAGTACTTCCAAAAAATTGGTAGTGCTCTGTTATGAAAGTTATTAAAAATAAACAAGTTTCTTTCATGACAAGTGTGTACATGGAAAAGCTCCAGGTATTAACACCTTTAATTACATCACAGACATTTTCATACAGTGCCACCGCCTGCTCCCTTTGAATTCCATGGGATAATTCCCTATGGTTTGAATGGAGATGTGATATATCTGATTATAGTATAGTATTAATTGAAAGCAAATGTACATAAATGCTGATTCAAATATTAATGTTCCTTCTTACTTTTCAGCTGATTATTGACTATCACCTCTTGATAATCTGGATTAATTTCTTCTTGAAAAGTTTAGCCTTCTCGGTGTTTCTATGTCTCCATGGTTATAGATGCTTGAGCTCTTTTATTCTCATTCTTATAACAGTTTAGAACTATTTTTATGGGGACAAAATCCACACACAAACACTGTAAGGGAAGTCACAACTCCTTAAATCTGCAGATAAATGCTAAAATTTTAGCTCTAATCTAAGTAAAAGAAGGTTGATTATCATTTTAAATGTTTCACTATTTGTATTATTCTCCCCTCCTTGGAATTCAGGAAGAGATGGGTGTAAATACCTGCAGATATTTTTGTGCAATCAGATGTTCTATTGAGGGGAGATGAATTTGCACAATGCTCTATTTTTAAAAGTATTTTTACCCATCTTACATGTATTTCAAAACAAAACTTTTTGCTTATTTAGGGTTGTTTGATGGAACAGGTATCATTTTGGTGAGGATCCAAAAGGACAGTTGCCAAATTACAACAGCATATTTCAGTTACATTACCATATAAACAGTACGCTGCTGGATTCTATTTAAAATAGTAGTCTGCATTCACAAGTATGGAATGATAATTTACATTAGCAATGATAAAAGAGAAAAAGTTTCCAATAGAGTAGGTAGCTTGGGGCTTGTTCTAATAGAGTAGGTAAACTATTTTAGTTGCTTCAGCCTTACATACCCATCTCCTAAAGTAATTGTTGACTCTGGGTATTTCAAAGTTGATAGACTGGGTGAAGCCAGTAGCCACTTGCTGTCTAAGTCTGATAAGTGAGTATAAACATGTTAAAGCCAAGTTACAAATGTACGTATACGATATGGTATACTGTTTGGATTGGAGTGACTTAGCTAACTAAGTTGATTATAGAGGACCCAGTCATGTATCTTCTGCAAACGTATAAAGTTTGTGGATGATACTAAATTGGGAGGCCTTGAAGTTGCTTTGGAGGACAGAATTACAATTAAAAATTATTTTGACAAACTGGAAGTGGGGTCTGAAATAAATAGGATGAAATTCAATAACGACAAATTCAGAGTACTCCACTTAGGAAGGAATAATCAATTGCACAAATACCAAATGGGAAATGACTACGTAGGACTGCCTAGGAAGGAGTACTGCAGAAAAGGATCTGGGGGTTATAGACAATCACAAGAAAAGGCACAAGAACAAATCCGCACAGACACACCCCTGGAACCCCGACCAAGGGTATTCTGTCTGCTACCCAAGATCCATAAACCTGGAAATCTTGGATGCCCCAACATCTCAGGCATTGGCACCCTGACAGCAGGATTGTCTGGCTATGTAGACTGCCTCCTCAGGCCCTACACTACCAGCACTCCCAGCTATCTTCGAGACACCACTGACTTCCTGAGGAAACTACAATCCATCGGTGATCTTCCTGAAAACACCATCCTAGTCACTATGGATGTAGAAGCCCTCTACACCAACATTCCACACAAAGATGGACTACAAGCCGTCAAGAACACTATCCCCGATAATGTCACGGCAAACCTGGTGGTTGAACTTTGTGACTTTGTCCTCACCCATAACTATTTCACATTTGGGGACAATGTATACCTTCAAATCAGCGGCACTGCTATGGGTACCCGCATGGCCCCACAGTATGCCAACATTTTTATGGCTGACTTTAGAACAACACTTCCTCAGCTCTCATCTCCTAATGCCCCTACTCTACTTGTGCTACACTGATGACATCTTCATCATCTGGACCCATGGAAAAGAAGCCCTTGAGGAATTCCACCATGATTTCAATAATTTCCATCCCAACATCAACCTCAGCCTGATGTGTCCACACAAGAGATCCACTTCCTGGAAACTACAGTGCTAATAAGTGATGGTCACATAAAGACCACCCTATACCGGAAACCTACTGACCGTCATACTTACCTACATACCTCCAGCTTTCATCCAGGCCACACCACACGATCCACTATCTACAGCCAAGCTCTACGATACAACCGCATTTGCTCCAACCCCTCAGACAGAGACAAACACCTACAAGATCTCTATCAAGCGTTTTTACAACTACAATACCCACCTGCTGAAGTGAAGAAACAGATTGATAGAGCCAGAAGGGTACCCAGAAGTTACCTACTACAGGACAGGCCCAACAAAGAAAATAACAGAACGCCACTAGCCATCACCTTCAGCCCCCAACTAAAACCTCTCCAATGCATCATCAAGGATTTACAACCTATCCTGAAGGATGACCCATCACTCTTACAGATCTTGGGAGACAGGCCAGTCCTTGCTTACAGACAGCCCCGCAACCTGAAGCAAATACTCACCAGCAACCACACACCACACAACAGAACCACTAACCCAGGAACCTATCCTTGCAACAAAGCCCGTTGCCAACTGTGTCCACATATCTATTCAGGGGACACCATCATAGGGCCTAATCACATCGGCCACACTATGAGAGGCTCATTCACCTGCACATCTACCAATGTGATATATGCCATCATGTGCCAGCAATGCCCCTCTGCCATGTACATTGGTCAAACTGGACAGTCTCTACGTAAAAGAATAAATGGACACAAATCAGACGTCAAGAATTATAACATTCAAAAACCAGTCGGAGAACACTTCAATCTCTTTGGTCACTCGATTAAAGACCTAAAAGTGGCAATTCTTCAACAAAAAACCTTCAAAAACAGACTCCAACGAGAGACTGCTGAATTGGAATTAATTTGCAAACTGGATACAATTAACTTAGGCTTGAATAAAGACTGGGAGTGGATGGGTCATTACACAAAGTAAAGCTATTTTCCCATGTTTATTCTGCCCCTCCCCTCCCCCCCACTGTTCCTCGGACGTTGTCAACTGCTGGAAATGGCCCACCTTGATTATCACTACAAAAGGTTTTTTTCTTTCCTGCTGGTAATAGCTCACCTTAAGTGATCACTCTTGTGTATGGTAACACCCATTGTTTCATGTTCTCTATGTATATAAATCTCCCCACTATATTTTCCAGTGAATGCATCCGATGAAGTGAGCTGTAGCTCACGAAAGCTTATGCTCAAATAAATTTGTTAGTCTGTAAGGTGCCACAAGTACTCCTTTTCTTTTTGCGGACACAGACTAACACGGCTGCTATTCTGACACAAGCTAAATATGAGTCATCAATGTAATAATGTTGCAAAAACCCCACAAATGAACATTGGTTTTTTGATGCATTAGCGGGAGTGTTATAAGCAAGGTACAAGAAGTAATTCTTTCACTCTGCTCAATACTGATAAGACCTCAACTGGAGTATTGTGTCCAGTTCTGGGCACCACATTTTGGGAAAGATGTGGACAAATTGGAGAAAGTCCAGAGGAGAGCAACAAACATGATTAAAGGACTAGAAAACATGACCTATGAGGAAAGATTTTTAAAAATTGGGTTTGTTCAGTCTGGGGAAGAGAAGACTGAGGGGATACATAAGACTTCAAGTATGTAAAAGGTTATGATAAAGAGAAGGGTGATAAATTATTCTCCTTGACCTCTGAGGACAGGACAAAAAATAATGTGCGTAAATTGGAGCAATGGAAATTTAGGTTAGACATTAGGAGAAACTTCCTAACAGTAAGGGTAGGTAAGCACTGGAATAAATTACCTATGGGGGTGGTGGAATCTCTGTCATTGAAGGTTTTTAAGAACAAGTTAGACAAACATCTGTCAGGGGTGGTGTAGCAAATATTTGGTCCTGCCTTGAGTGCAGGAGACTGGACTACAGGGCCTGTTAAGGGCCCTTCCAGTCCTACATTGCTATTATTTTTGTGATTCTTTGTGCTTGACATTCACAAAGTCAAAACTCACTCTGTTAAATATTTTCAAAGTATGCATTAGCACACCAAATAATTTTAAATATAAATTAATCCCCATAGTCCAGAATGGGCCAGGTACTGCTGAACAACCTGCTTCTTCACAAAGTATTTCACACTTCTTAAATTATCTGTACAGTGCTTCTGAACTTTGATCTGCTTTGGAGGAAATACTGGCTTGTTGAAAGGAGGGATTCCTGATGCTTAAATGCCACAAGACATCACCATCTGCTGTTTCAGTCATTAATGACTGAAATCATGACTCTGTAATCTGGGAGGTGAACCAAAAATCATGGTTTTCATTTAATTTAAAGTCAACCCAGTGGAGAGCTGGCTGCCATCTTATTAAAATCAGACTACAGGCTGCTTTCAACCTGGGGCAAAGACAGCTGTAATAAAAGGTTGACAAAAAGAAAAAAATTAAGGCCTAAGAATAATCCCTGAAGCACCCCCATTTGTTAACATCTTTGTATCTGAACTAACACTGCTTATGGAAACAACCAATGTACATTTCTCAGGTAACCTACAAAACAGTTTTGAGTTGCTCTAAAGCATAATACTCTTGAGACTTTGAAAAGTAACTTGCAGCTAATAAAAATCAAATGCCTTAAGTACATTTTAAATATTTTCCTACAGCATGGTCCTCCATTGCTTTAGGTAAATCCCAGGTGGCTAAAGATGGTGGAATGTCCTAACACTGAAGGTTAACTGTTTTACCAGTGCACATAGTGTGAAATCTGTAAACTTAGAAACTAACATCAACCACAACTAACTTCAAGAACTTTTGTCACAAGTACTTGATTTGGGAATGGCCACATTGCGGTGCAGTGGTATGTCTCCCAATAGGATCCACACCCCAAATAAATCTGCTTTATTTATACTCTGTATAAAGCAGGGGTGGCCAACTTGAGTCTGAGAAGGAGCCAGAATTTACCAATGTACATTTCCAAAGAGCCACAGTAATACATCAGCAGCTCCCACCCCATTTCCAATGCCTTCCACCCAGCGGCAGCCCTGCCAATTAGCGCCTTCCCCTCCCTCCCTGCACCTCCTAATCAGCTGTTTCATGGTGTGCAGGAGGCTCGTGGGGGGGGGAGGAGCGAGGGCATGGCAGTCTCAGAGGAGGGGGTAGGAAGGGGTGGAGTGGGGGCAGGGCCTGTGGTAGAGTCAGGGGTTGAATAGTGAGCACCCCCCCCGGCACATTGGAAAGTTGGTGCCTGTAGCTCCAGCCCCGGAGTCTGTGCCTATACAAGGAGCCGCATGTTAACTTCTGAAGAGTCGCATGTGGCTCCGGAGCCACAGATTGGCCACCCCTGGGATAAAGCTTATACAGGGTAAACTCATAAATGGTCCACCCTCTATAACACTGATAGAGAGATATGCACAGCTGTTTGTTCCCCCAGGTATTAATCACTTACCCTGGGTTCATTAATAAACAAAAGTATAAAAAGTAGGATTTAAGTGGTTTCAAGTAATAACAGACAGAACAAAGTTAGTTAACAAGCAAAATAAAACAAAACTCACAATTCTAAGCCTAATACATTAAGAAACTGAATACAGGTAAATCTCACCCTCAGAGATGTTCTAATAAGCTTCTTTCACAGACTACACTCCTTCCTAGTCTGGGCCCAATCCTTTCCCTTGGTACAGTCCTTGTTAATTCCATCTCAGATGGTAACTAGGGAATTTCTCCTGACTGGCAGCCCCCTTTGTTCTGTTCCACCCACTTCTATAGCTTTGGCCCAAGGTGGGAATCTTTTGTCTCTCTGGGTCCCCACCCTTCCTTCTAAATGGAAAAACACGAGTTTTAAGATGGATTCCAGTATCATGTGACATGGTCACATGTCACTGTAAGAACTCATTCTTCATTACCCACATACACAGGAAAGCTTGCAGGTAAATAGACCCATTCAGAACCAATTGTCCTAGTCAATGGGAGCAATCAAGATTCCAAGCCACCATTAAAGCCACTTTGCATAATTACAATAGGACTTCAGAGTGATATTTCATATTTCTAGCTTCAGATAAAAGAATGATACATTCATACAAATAGGCTGAACACACTCAGTAGATTATAAGCTTTGTAATGATTACAAGAGACCTTTTGCATAAAGCATATTCCAGTTACATTATATTCACACTGATAAGCATATTTCCATAAACATATGGAGTACAACGTCACAATCACATATTGCATCTTAGTCTAGTCATCACTGCACTAAGATTAGTAGGACCAGGGTGGATAAAAATCAATGATTTTTTTTATTTAAATCTGATTTTTTTTTCATAAAATGCTTTTTGAGGGAAAAAAGATAGATACATTATAGCTCAAAGATATCTCATCATGGAATAAGGATTATAAATTCTAATTCTATAGTATGAGATAATATATTCATGTAACATTTAAGACAAGTTTTGTAAATGAGTTCTAATAGTTCATGGATTAGGGAACCTATCTTATCGGGTTCCAGGGACTTCTGTGTAAATTATTTAGGTTAATCTTTCTATCTACCCAATGGGACTCAGTGCTCAGTCTAGAAGATACCATCAGAGATGCTTAGTTTTGCAGTTCTCAAACTGTGGATTTGTCTCTCCAGAGATAACATGCTTGTTAACAGTAAAAATGTTTTAAAATAAATAAAATAATATATAGAGGTGAGAAATAACAGACCCCAACTTCATTGTCTCTCTGCAAATTTGCGCACACAGAGTCAATCCCTTACTTCTCTCTAAAAGTGCAAAGTTTCAAAAAGTTCAATGAACAGAAGATTGTTGGGGGCAGAATAGATCTGGACAAGGAGAAGTCTGGAGATGAATGCGAGAAGGGGGGGACAGGCAGTAGAAACAATAGTGAAACAGTTTGAGCAGCATATTCCAGAAGTCTTGAGGTCTTTCTGAGTGTAGCCTTCATTGATTTGAGGTCTACCATACCATTCTCTCACTAGAAGGGAAAACCTATAATGGCAGCAGGCCGTAAAAGACACCCAGTTTGGGAATAAGAACCATTCAAGAAAATATGTTTGCTGATGATGTTTTAAAGAAAGTCACGTCAGTGAACTGGTGGAAGTCACTTAAGCACTTGGATTCAGAGACTGTTGAAGTGATAATCTCACTTTTAACAGCAGTAGCTTCTTCTGCCACTAAAGGAAATACTTATTTTCTACAGACTAATTCATTACAAATTGAGAAATTGTTTGGGACCTGAAAAAGCAGGAAAGCTTGTTTTTCTTTTCCAGATTATGAACAAACAGGAAAATGAAGGTGAAGTTGACTGAGTTAGCTGCAGAAGCCAATATTTTAAGTTTCTCATGTTGGCCTCTGGCTGACATAGTCCGTTTATTTTTTTTAAAAAATATTTAATTTAACTATTTTAGTTTAAAACAATTTTAACAAAAACAAACCTGATTTTAAAAATGTTTGAATGTTTAACTAAATTCAAAAATTCAGATGCTTGTTTTGTTAAGATATTATATGTTTGCTGTTGAAGAAAAAAATCCAGACTACATAAATGTTGTTGTTTTAGTTAAAACAATTTAAACGTCTGTTTGGTGATGTTCTCTTCCTAATACAACATGGCAAGAAAATCCTCCAAATATTAATGATTAACTTGTTGAATTGGAGATAGTTTACCTCCCAATGATTTCATAAATATCTGTTTCAATTACCTTTGATAAATGAAATAACCAATCATTCATTCATTTTCTGATATAGCAGTAAAACTAATCTGAAAAGTTTTCAGAATAAATCACTTAAAAATGTATAGTGTGTGCCTTCTAAAAATGAAACCTCCATCTGTCTCTGAGTTATGAAGAATATGTATTAAGGTTATAACAACCAACAAGAATGCACTTTTATGTAGAAACCATGATTAAATGGAGTCTTCCTGACTAGTGATTTAAATCACTAGCCCTCTGCCGGTCTGGGATTCTGGCTGCCGGCCCCGTGCCAGCCGGGGTCCCGGCTGCAGGTCCTGCTCAGCCTGCTGCCAGCCTAGGTGAATGGAACCCCAGGCTGGCAGCAGGCTGAGAGGGCCGGCAGCGTAAGATCAGCATTTTAATTTAATTTTAAATGAAGCTTCTTAAACATTTTGAAAACCTTGTTTACTTTACATACGATAATAGTTTAGTTATATAATATATAGACCTTTCGAGAGACACCTTCTAAAAACGTTAAAATGTATTACTGGTACGCAAAACCTTAAATTAAAGTGAATAAATGAAGACTCAGCACACCACTTCTGAAAGGTTGCCAACCCCTGGTGTAGGTACTCCATTTCCCCGAAAGGTGGTAGATATGTCAGCTGGAGGGCACTGTCTACCCCAGGAGTTAGATCAGTAACTATGTTATATTGACATAAGTTGCTAGAGTAGAACAAGCCTTAGAGTGGCTGAAAATATGGCAGGTAATGGGAAAAAATGACATTTTAGCTTGAATAATTGTAAAATATTGTAGATCAAAATAGTGGAATAGAGACATTTGAAAAAAAGACATAGGTTTGATAGCTGACAGCAAGTTGTCACCTCTGGCAGGGCTTTGCAATATTATATGGCAGCAAGAAAGACCAGTGCAAAATTGGGCTGTGTAGACAGTGATGTCACAGAAGAAGGATGTGATAGTCCAGCACTATAAAGGTCTGAGCTTTCACCTGAAATACTGCATTCTGTTCTGGAATCATCCATATTAGCAAGCTAAAGCTATATGGGAAGGAGTCCAGGAAATGGCAATGAAAGTGACTTAAAGTGGCAGGAAAGACTAAAATTACTAAATGTTTCTTGGTTTAGTGACTGCTAAAAGTAGTAGGTCAGAGGAGAGAATATATACCAGGAAAGAGAGGATTTATTTAGAGTGATTTAAGGGGATGAAATTAAGTAAGAGAAATCTTAAGCAGAGTATCTGGAAAAATGTCCAGAGCAGAAGATCATTTGGACTGTGGAATAGTCTTTCAAAGGAAGTGGAGGAAACTTAATTGCTTGATGTTTAAAAACAGGATTGGAGGAAGTGCTAGGAACATAAGGTCAGATTTTCAAGATCTCAGCCAGGGTGGAGTGATTTAAATCACAGAACAGAAAACCTTGATTTACAAATCATTACTTTTAATCTTTGTTTTACATTTGTACTTTGTAGTTATTTCATTGGTTGGTAACCATTAAAGCGTCCTGATTTGAAACTAACTGTAGTCTTGACACTAAATGCTACTAATTGTAGCCTATATGCTAAATTTGGTGGTTCTTTTTTATAACTAAAAGGAATACGCTATATCTTTACAAATTGACTTAAGCAGTTATATAGCTTAACATATATATATTCAGTCTTAATTTTTATATTTTTTATTATATTATAAAATGGTGAATGATACATTTCTTATTTAATAAATTAACTTTTTACTTGTGATTTGTGTGTCAAGCTCTATTTGGATGAAAATTGGAATTCAATTTAAAATGCACACACAAAAAATAAATTTGGGCTATATTAGTTAAATAAAATTACCTTAAATGTGCTTGATATATAAGAAAAAGGTTTATCAGAACATGTTTTACATTTAAAACTAATTGCTCTATTAAACAAAGGCAGTATTATAAATTGAGTTGATTGTTTCTGGTCACCCAGTGTCTGTCAAGGCATTAGAGCTAGTAAGTAGATCTCACCCTCTCATACCTCCATTTTATTCATCAATTGGAAGAGGAAAGCAAACTTTCCTGGTTTCTTAGCTTTGAATGAAGTAGTCATTGAACTGAACTAGTTGAATAAACTGAAATGAAGAAAATATTCTCTCTGCACCCGCAAAACACTGTCAAAAGTTAGTTTAGCTGGAAGGGAAGAGGTGGGGCCAGAGCCTCTCCTCTTCTGGCCACGCTGCCTGATTGAGCGCAGCAGCTGCCCTGGGGCTCAGCTTCTCTAGGGACAGTGGCTGAGTGAGCCGGAGCCCTCCTCAGCATGCTTTGAGTCAGCTCCTGTCCCCAGAAGCTGAGCCTGGGCAAGGCAGGGAGCAGAGACAGCAGCAGCCCGCTCCCTACCCAAGCTCAGCTTCTGGGGACAGGAGCCAATTCTGAGCATGCCGGGAGGGGAGACCTCCAGCTCACCTGGCCACTGTCACCAGAAGCTGAGCATGGCAGGGTGGCCTGCTGCGGCTGCATCCAGGCGCTTTCCCAGGCAGCTGCTGTGCTGCACTGGTCAGCATCCTGGAGTGGTTCTGGAGCCTGGCTGCCAGAAGAGCAGCCGAACAGCCAGGGGGAGCTGGACCGATACAGCAGGAGGACAGAGCCCAGCCCACCCCACCCCGCCTCACCCAGGTAACATGGGATGGGAAGGAGGGGACAGGGAGAGCACGGGGGCCTTGGGCTTGGGGCAGGGCGGAATAACATGGGAGGTCACGTGGGAATGTCACATGTCCCCCTCCTTAGGTGGTGTCCCTCTTTGTGTCTCTCCCACTAAGTCACCTCTGGCAGCGTTCCTAGGCGCGCGAGGGGTGGTACCAGTGGCAGCAAAGGCAACCGGGTGGGCATGAGGACAGCCTGGCCATGCCGGAAGAGCGCGCCCAGCTGCACAGCCGGCAGCTTGCTGGGTACCAGCCAGCACAGGCGCAGCACCGCCCAAACGTCAGGCGGACTGTGTCCATGCGGGCTGGGGGCCCTTTGACTGTTCTGCCATGAGGCCCAGAATTGCTGTCAGCGGGCCTGGGGATACATGAGATGCTTCTGATGACAGTGTTTGAAAATATTTTTTGGGCTATAACTAGAAGTGAGTGGATTGAGTAAAACGAGTGACTGAACACATGAACCTTACCTATTTAACAATAAATTTGTCTTGGTTGCTGAAGTGGGCTCCGCAAGTTGTGAAAATGCCTGGAAAGATACTAAGTGAAGATAATATGTGATTGACTTCAAACTGTACAGGCTTTATGGACAAATAAAACAATTCCTCAGATGGACTGAGGAGGCAGGAAGAGGTTAGCTCACGATTTTTCTACTTAAAGACTCTTCTGGCAGGGCTTTGCTGAGTTGCACTGACACAAGTAGGCAACTTTTCATTTATAATAGAAGTAGTGTTACCCCCCATACCAGACTTGAGGCACCCCCACAATGCCTTACCTATTTCAGTAACTCAGTTATCTATTTTGGTAGGTGAAAGGATATGGCCTGCCCTAGACAAATTGCCAGGGTTTTACCAGGGTTTCCCTTCAGGAAACACTCCATGAAGTGAGCTGTAGCTCACGAAAGCTTATGCTCAAATAAATCTGTTAGTCTCTAAGGTGCCACAAGTTCTCCAGAAAAGAGTAACTCTTTATCCTTGGGAGGACATGGATATAGCCTGGTGCTCGAAGGATCAGGCAGTAATCTTCAAAAACAAAATATTCTTTATTTAATGTATTAATATTCCTCAATACAATAAATGTTGAAAACTTGCATTAAAAAACAGAAACACAAATCCTGTTAGAACAAATATGTGCATTAAAGTACCCAATATTGCAATGTCATGGAAATGGTTTTGAGTATGTTCTACATGCAGTGATCAATCATATGTAGGATGCTGACTTCAGTTTTAATTAAACACTAAAGTTTATACATAGCAACAAACATACATACAGATACATCCAATTTTATTATTCCCAGCATACACACTTATGAACCTTATTTCTATTTTTTTTTTTATATATATATATATATATATACACACTATGGCTGTCATGCTTACTTTCCGCAGGCTTCTCTTTCCTCGCTTGGGATCCTTCTGTTCTATCTCAGCTGCCCCTTTTTCACTGCTGCTGTTTCTCCACCGCTGCTTTCGGTGATTTCTTCTTCCATCACAAAAACCTAACCCTCTTCTACTCTCTTCAGTGCTCTGATCTGCCTCCTTCTCCTACTTCTCAACCTTCTACTCCTGACCTCTTCCTTCTGCTAGTTCAAGCCTTTCAGCTCTCTGCTTTATATACAGTTTTTGGCCTATTCTGATTGGTTATTCCCTTAATCCTTATAATTAGCATACCTATTCTCCAATCATCTTTAAGTCCTCACTGATTGGTTAGTTCTTATAAATCAATCAAGGCTGCTAGATGTCTGTCAATCGAAGCCGGACCTAGTTGTAAACTTGCGTCTTGCCTCACTGACCCCTCCCTTTAGGTTTTGGAGTGATCTGTGTTTAATCTCAGCCTGCATGCTTCCATAGCCCAAATTGCTCCAAGACTGCCATCTTAGTGTTTCTGACTGTGACTACCCCAAACCACCATTTTTACTATTCCTAGCTATAACCACTTGAAACTGCCTTTATAAATTATTAAATACTTATGACTATAAACAATTATCTTATTTCCTTTATATTTCTTTATGTATCTTGATGTTAAGATCTACTGCTGCTACTCCAATTGTTACTAATTTAGATAATTTTATTTCTATATTTCCCTTGCTTCAGCTAATAGTGGCAGGGCAATGTTCTTAATACTGTATTCAGTAACCAGAGTAGAGCAGCTCAAAAATCTCTTGTATCAGTGGGGGAATGGAAAAGGAGGTATGTCGACATAAATGGAAATTTTAAAAATTAATTTCTGCATCCTAACTTCCCTTTTCGCAATGTTAAACCTACTCTGCATGCAAGCCCCCCCATGTTTCTAATCATCACATCATAGGCCATGTATAGATTGAGAAAAAGCAAATTGATTACTTAAGCGTTGCCCAAAAAGCAATCTCAGTCAAAATCTGTGGCAGTAAGACATTTCTGCTATTGCTGAAACTTGGGCCAGACCCTTTGTTATTGGATGTGGCGCTGCATTGACACCAGTGAAGATAAGATGCTATTTGTAGCTTTAAAATGTCTTAGATATTCAGACAACCACAGCACAGTTGTAAATAGTTGAAAGGCTTTTGTAATTTTAAACATAATAAATGCTTATTTACCTTCTTTGCTGTTGCTCCAGAGCTACACTATGGGTTAGTGGCTCACTGGCAGACTCAGGCAGTGCTCTGGGAATTGGGTTGCTTTCCCAAGAAAGTGGGAAGAATGGTTGAAACAAAAGAGGGCCCAAAGTTAGATGCTGCGATGGGGAATTGGAACTGCGTATCACTTGGCCAGAGGCTTGAAAAGTCAAATGAATCTGGCTCCTACAAGAGAAGATTTTTTTTATATTAGCCCTTAATCGTCTGTGTAAATGTTGCTGCTTTTAACTATTGAATTGTTTTTCTATAGTGATGGCTTCCACAGACAGATGTGTGGTGCTATACTTAGTTAAGGTACTTGCTCAGCACTTCCCTATATTGGCAACATAACCAGGAAAGCTTTATGTTTGAATGGCTCAGGTGGTGGTGGTGAAGTCTAATGGTCCTAAAACATATTCAGAGACACAGATTCAGTGAGTAAGAGGTAGTTGGAATGCTGAAAAGGATCTAGATAATATAGTGGACAGTAAACTAGATATGGGCTTGCAACATACTATGCCAAAAAGAGCCAATGCGATACAGAGAATCAACTATGAAAATTTTGTTGTGCATATAAATTATATAAAATCTTAGCTCTGAGGTCAATAATTACTTGAAGGCTCTTATCTTCTAAAGCTGATTCATGTGAATGAGTTCATTAGCTAAATACAGTTCTTAGTGACAAAATTGCCAACACATCTGGCATCTTTGTTAGCAAGAGAAGCCAAGGATTGAGTGGGTAAGGAAACTGCACTAATCTCTAATCCTTAGAAGAGGCCCATCACAAAGCAGAACTGAGGCATGTTGGTAGAGTAGTATAGGGAATTTTGCTCTCCCACTGTCCATGCTGTACATCATGGGATAAATAGAGGACCTCAGCTTCCATGATTATTGATTTAGTACCTTTCTTGAGTGCTAAAGTTACTCCAACTCTGAAATATAAAAGGGGGGAAATGTGATCCTGAAAGTCTTTCTCTAAGCTTTCAGGAATTCCTGTAAACCTCATGAAACTTGATGTGCATTTAATGTATAGATTAAAGTATATGTAAGTTAAAATACTGCTCTAAAATGAGAATAGGTCACCCGTAATGGCTGTCCATATCTTCAATAATGAAGCATAAATAATAAAATGATTCCTTGTTTAAATAATTTATTTAAGATGCTATTTGCGTTAAATAACTTCTCAGAAAAAGCATAAGTAACAAGATCCAGACTCACGTAGTGCCTTTTCTTAGTGATGAAGTTCAAGCACAAGAGAAGTCCTTAAATTGAGAGAGAATCTCCCAGGAACTTCCAAATTTGTATCTTTCCCAACTAGACATGAATAATAACTTATATTTATCAATCTGTAATTGAGACACAACTTGATTCTCCTTTAAGGTGCTTTATAGATGCTTTGTAACTGAGTTCCTAAAACTTATGAGAAATTATTCCATTAATGTTTACCTTGCACGCATTTTTCTTTGTGTTCACCAGCCAGAAATTCTCCAGATTTGCCTTTTAATACTGAAAACAATATAACCATTGTCTTCCTCAGAAAAAGTCTAGTACCCAGATTACACTTTAAAATCACGACAGTTACAGTTCTTTAAACTTTTGTTTGAGAATATTGACATACCTGCAGCCCAAATGGCTTCTGCTGGAAGCCCTTAAGTTGTAATAAGTAGCCCTCCTACATCCATTTCTTCAGCTGAAGTTTTTAAAGGGTGGTATCTTAGCTGAGAGAAGCTCCAGGGAAAAAAAAATCCCGTTTTTCTCTCCAAATTTTTTTCTGAGGACTGGCTCTGGCTTCATCCTGCTTGGAACAAAAAATTGCCTCCTTTGGTGTGTCTGTGTTGGCATAATTAATACATGCTTCAGCAGTGGTGTAGGTTTTTAAGAGAGGTAAAAACACCAGCACCCCATCTACTCTTAATATTTATACTGTTACCACCTGTGCAGTTGCACCATTCTTGACAGTTGACCTAATATAGGTACTAACTTTGGTAGTAGAAAAAGTGCTTGAGTGCACATGAGGAAATCTCCTGATCATTGGCATCATATGTCTAAACAAACAACTTTATCCTGCTTGTCTCCACTGAACTGAGCATGGTTCTTAAAGAATATTTGTAACAGCTGGGAAAAATAGAACTTCCATTTGAACTCCAAATATATTTGCTGTCTTTGAATGTGGGCTCTCAGAGAAACTAAACTCCCTCTTGTCCTTGCCCCATCCACATTTCGGTGGCTGTCAAGGTTACAAAAGCTAAAGTGTTAATTGAATATCCAACAAAGTTAAAGATGGCCGATTGACTGGAAAAATTACTTATATGTAAGAAAGCTGCTGAACTTCTGAAGTATAGTTCTTTTAATTACATTAATTGGGGAAATTATGCAACACGAGCACTTCTAAATCAGGCAGACTGCAACTGGAATTAACATTGCACCAGAAACTTTTATAATATCTAGTATATCAGCATTTTTTCCTATTCAAGTTTTCTTATACCTTTGACTGTATCTTCTTGGTAAAGTCAGTAGGATCCATTTAGCCTGGATCTTATTACCATAATAGGATCCCACATGAGTTATTACTTTGCATGGCTACTCTTAATAAAGTTATCTAATGTAAAGAATCCATCACTACCCCTTGTGACCTGGAATGTTTATTCTAGAAGATGTGCTCTGACTACCAATATTTTTCCCCGCCCCAGAGAGAGACTAACTGGAGCCAGCTAACTTTTGTGTTGTTAGTGTTAGGCTTATTTTCAACAGTACTTAAGTTTGAGATAAAACTTCTTATGGTCGTGTAAAATGTCAGACCCATTAGCAGCAATGCATGTCATTTAAGGAAGAGCAATCAAGTGTTCTACGTTCTTTATTTGTAAATTTTTGCATATATAAGGAAAAAGCCTAATCACAAAAAACAGAAAATGTTTGTAGTGAAGATTTGAATTTGAGATATGATCTATTGACCTCACAGGGTGGATTGTGCAATGTTCAGTTCTGCCCTTTTAAAGTTGTTGCTTTACGTGGCTCAAACAAGTGAAATTTTTTCTTTGAGGCAGCAATTCTTAAATCAGCACTTCTTAAGAAATACTGGATGTGAGCTACAGTTGTTCTTAACTCTTTTCTTAATCATGTTTTTGTAGCATATATTATGCCTTTATGACAAAATGCTAAGTTTATATAAAGTGTCAATATACTTTTTCTTTTGCTTAGTGGACTACTGTAACTTTTTTTTTTTTGTAGCGTGCATTTAATAAAAGGAGATTGTTCTTTCAGCAAAGCCTTTACATAGATTGTTCTGAAAAACAAGTAGTTCATAGTTGTGCTTTGGATGGTATAACTAAATCCTAATTTTGCAGTGCTGAGTGTTCCAGATTGAGACATTTGTGTCACTCAGAAACATGAAAGGGATGAGGAATGATAAAAATCAGGAATAGAGCAAAATTTACTGTGTCAAACTAGTTCCTGATTTCAGTTGAGCTACATTAGGGATGAGTTAGGCCCAGTGTTTGTTTTTAAGCCTTTATTTACTGCAGAGTCTGTCTTTTTATCCTGACAGGATAAAAATTAAATATTATTTAAAACAAGGAGAAAAGTCTGGTCAAGTGTACTTTTATATGCCATTAGCATCAAAAGAACTAAAATTTAAGCTGGTAGTGTTCACTGATTATATATAGATTTTAAAAAAATGTTCATGCAAATGCACCTCAACACTTTAAAGAGGAAAAATGGGAAATTTATTGTGGAAAATGATTCCCTGCTCAAACAAATCAAACCGTAAGGGGAAGGTGAGGAATGGATTTTTGTTTTCCCTCCCTCTTATCTAATGTATTCAGTTTTTCCTGTTTTATTTCTTGCAGCAATGGGTCAAGAAGCTGGCAAACCTGCTTGGCCCAAACCAGCAGGAGGCTATCAGACCATTACAGGGAGAAGATATGGAAGAAGACACGCGTATGTCAGTTTTAGACCATCTTTGATGAATCAAGACAGAAATTCAAGTCAACAGAATGGAGAATGTGAAGGATTAGAATTAGACGATGTTCAAAAAGAGAAGTCTTTATGTGCGTTCTCTGTAATTTCAAACTGAGACACATTTTCTTTGGGAGGGAACGGAGATGGAAATGTATAAAATGTTGAAAGTCATATGAACAAACTACAGGTCATATGTTCTGCATCAAAAACTCAATGTGAAGTTTAATGAACATTAGTATTTATCTTGAAATGTTTAAATTTACTTCATAAAATAAAGTAGAGCAACACTGAAAGATTTAAATTTCATAAAATTTCACAAAAAATATAATTGTAACCATGAATATGTTATAGAAATCTTATCTTACCCCAGCACCAGATTCTTGAATAATTTCCATGTAAGAGGAAAATACATCATGTTTATTTGCTGCCTCAAATAGAGCTAGAAAACAAAATACTTTACATTTCATGAGCCAAATTCTTCCATCATGTAAGTCCATTGACTTAGCAGAGTTACACCAGAAGTTAATTCGACTATTTGTAAATAATTACAAGAAAAATATGAGAGCGAAAAAGAAATACTGAAATAGCAAATGGATATTATTTTCCCCTTTTCATGAATATTCAGTTTTCTTTGGTTTGCTAATTTTAAACTTCATCCATAATTCATGAGGTTAAAGTAGCATTCAGTTAGAATAATTGAATCTAGAAATTCAAAATGACCTATTAGATCATATGTATAGTCCCTCTTCTTTTGAGTCTATTGTATATTCGTAAATGTTTTTGCAGTCTTGTCTTAAATGTGCCAATTAATATTTGTAAAAAGAAAAGGAGTACTTGTGGCACCTTAGAGAGTAACAAATTTAATTATGCAAGTAATATTTACCACTCTTTCACTTAAGAGACTATTCCAAAAGCCAGAAGATCTCACTTTTTTGGAAACTCTTCACATAATTTCATTTCATTATTCTTGAAAGCTTTTTTTATTGTGCTAAGAAATTCCTGTTCCCCTTTTGTGTTTACATCTTTCAAATGTTCAGAGTGAGTTGTATGCAGATATTTACCTTATTTGCATCTTAGTTTTCTGGTAGATCAGTGCTAACCACGTGACTTTTTTTTTGCTTTTTTTTGGTCTGAACTTCCTGTAGTTTGTCACTATCTTTTTAGATAATGAAGTGCCAACATTGAACATATTGTTTCAGGTGTTCAGAGGAGGTAAATGGTGAAAAGAATATTACTTCTCTGTTCCGTGATATGACTCTTCTACAGATGTAGCTCAAACTTTCATTGACTTTTTGCTGTTATATTTCCTTGTAAACTTATGACTAATAGTAATTATGTGCTCTATAACCCTTAAGTCTCTTCTTGGCATTTCTACTTTCCATATTTTTCCCTGTCATTTAATATTTGTGTTTTGGATTATTTTATTCCCAGATGTATGAGCTTGCATGTTTCCAAGCTGATTCTCATTTTATATTGAGAGTACTGACCAAAACACAGGAGTTATCCCCTGCTAAATTCCATGCCATCTTCAATATCTACTTAAACAACCACAAGAGATAGATAGAAGGGCCCTCACTATAATGTTTCATCAAAGGCAGCACTTCTAACAGTGCAATATCCTTTTAGTTTTGCAGTGATAGCATGCCATGTAAGCCCAAATTCTAATGTGGGAAACCACAACCCGCATCATTGTGTTCCAGAAATGAAAGTGCTATCAACTCACCCTTCTGACATGCCATATCTTTTTTCAGATAAGACTGAAGAGATAAATAAAAATGTTGGGCTACCATAATTAGAGGTGACACTATCTGTGCCACTTGTAATTCAAGGTTCTGCAGAAATCTGAGTCTATATGATACAAGTGTCTCAAGTAGCTATCTGGATTCTAATCGTAGAAATGTAGGGCTGGAAGGGAACTTGAGAAGTCATCAAGTCCAGCCACTTGTGCTGTGGGAGGACCAAGTAAACCTAGGCCATCCCTGACAGGTGTTTGTCCAACTTTTTTTAAAAGCTTCCAATGATGGGGACTCCACGACCTCCTCTGGAGGCCTGTTCCAGAGCTTAACTACCCCTATTGTTAGAAAGTTTTTCCTAATATCTAACCTAAATCTCCCTTGCTGCAGATTAAATCCATTACTACTTGTCTTACCTCCAGTGGACATGTCCTACCTTCAGTGGACATGGAGAACAATTGATCACCTTCCTCTTTATAACAGCCCTTAACATATTGGAAAACTGTTATCAGGTTGCCCATGGGTCTTCTTTTCTCAAGACTAAACATGCCCACTTTTTTCAAACTTTCCTCACAGGTGAGGTTTTCTAAACCTTTTATCATTTTTGTTGCTGTCCTATGGATTCTTTCCAGTTTGTCCCTGTCTTGCCTAAATTGTGGTGTCTAGAATTGGGGTCTCATCAGTGCCTAGTAGAGCAGGATAGTTATCTCCTGTGTCTTACATACCACACTCCAATTAATATACCTCAGAATCATATAAGCCTTTTTTGCATCACATTGATGACTCGTATTCAGTTTGTGGTCCATAATAACCTTGAGCTCCTTTTCCGCAGTACTACCATCTAGACAATTATTCCCCATTTTGTATTTGTGCATTTGATTTTTTTCCTTCCTCAAGTGAGGTACTTTGCACTTGTCTTGTTGAATTTCATCTTGTTGAATTCAAACCAATTCAACTTGCCACGGTCATTTTGAATTTTAAACCTATTGTCCCAAGTGCTTGCAACCCCTCCCAGCCTGGTGTCATCTGCGGATTTTTTCTGCATACTCTCTACTTCATTACCAAGTCATTAATGACAGTATTGAGTCGTACTGGACCCAGGATTGACCCCTGCAGGACTCTGCTAGGTATGCCCTTCCAATGTAACAGCAAACCATTGATAAGTACTCTTTGAGTACAGTCGTTCAATCAGTTGTGCACCTACCTTATAGTAATTTAATCTAGACCACATTTCCCTAGTTTGCTTATGTATTTGAATAATGTATAACATTTTCAATTAGATCTTTTCTTTTTCTTTTTCTTTTTCTTTTTTTAAAGCATATACTTGGGTACATCTATTTAACCATGCATATTTCATTCTTCTTTATTCAAAACTCTTTTCTCAGATGTATACAAGCTTTCTGTGCTTCTAACAGTGGTTTAAATTTCATAAGTGCGTGCACTGAGTTATGCATGCAACTTTAGGTTTCCATGCAAACTTGAATATAAACGTTCCAACCCTGATTTGCATGTGCACCAGTCAGAGGTATGCAAGAATGTACACACTTTTGAAGATTTGGGTCACTGTTCACTTCAAAGCTGATTGGATGCTATACTTATTCAACCTATTTCTAGCTTTTTCCACTCCGTTTTCAAAGTCTGCCATTCTTGATGTTCATTGTCATGTTACCATCAGAGGAGTCTGCCCTCAGTTTTACTATCAAACCTAATTGCAGTGAAATCATTGTTGCTAATTGGAGCCTTTACATTTACTTTCCTTGTTAATTTCTCCTTGTAAGTCAAGAATAGCATTCTTGCTTGCAAGTACAAAATACGCCTATTTAAAATCCCATTTATGGTTCCAATAAATGGCTTCTTCAGATCCTTGCAGAATGTGCATTTTTGCCCATTAATGTATGGGTAGTCTAATTATTAGCAGTATTATTATTAGCAGCAAATTTTTCAGTTTCCTTAACTTTTGAAACATACTAAATTCCTATAATTCTCATCTCAAACTTCTATTGTCTGAAAGCAATTTAAAAGAGGCTGCCTGCAAGTGTGTTTTTGTTTATAGGGCTCTTACATATTTCTGCTGTCATGAGTGAAGCTGAAATTGTATCATTTAAGTTTGTTTGTTTAGACTTAGTTTAATAAATGGAACCAAAGATATATTAGCTGCACATAAGCACACGTGATAAACGTCCTTGATCATTCAATTGCACTGTTGTTCCAGTCAACTGCCAGCTTTTTCATGAGCAAGCATTGTTAATGAGAAACTTTATATCCAGTTTGATCACTCCAATGTATTTTTTCTTGCGATTTTCTATGAAGGTCCCAATCCATTGGTTCAAGTTTGTTCTGCTTTATCAGATGAATCTTCGTTACAGAATGGTGGATCTGAAGTTCCTGTTGGTAGAACTGAATTGAGGCAAACTGTCGAGACAATCACATCACCATTTTCTCCAGTATGCTATAATCAGGAAGGCAGTCAAACCTCAAGGAGCAGTATGAATCCTGATAAAATTCCTGAGGACTGTGCAGAATATACTTCTGGCAAGTGTAGTGATCTGAATGGTCAGAATGGAATTGCTTTTGTAAACATTGACTCCTATGAACCGGATAGCAGTGATGGAGAGGATGATGGTGCACAAGTTGATCTTTCCTTAGCAAAAGAAGAAGCAGGCTTATTTCAAGAAACGCTTGATCACATGCTTTCTGAGTTGGAGAAAGAGGTAGAGTCCTTCAGTGGCATACAGGCACGATTGTCTACTTTTAATCATAATGCTTCCAGAGAAGTTTTTGAAGAACTAGGACCAGTGCCTTCAATGAAATATTATAGCATAGACTCAGATCTTGGCCATCGAGATAATAGGACATTTAAAAAATCATCTGCTGAAGATGAAGCTAGAGGAAAAAATAACTTAAGTGATAGTGCCAGTTGTGAAACACAACAGAGAAAAATTATAGCTGATGTTGCAGTCAGGACCCCTGTAGGGATTTGTAATGAACTGAATACCAGTGATGGCAAGACTGATCAAGGAAATTCACCTGAACTGGTAGTGAGACCTAAAGTTAGAAAACAAAATGCTACAAACCCATTGGATAGAAAAAAGCTTACTAGTGATGACGAAGCAAAAAGCAGTACTAGAAGGAGGAGTGAAATTTTTGAAGCCCAGCAAGGCAGTGCAGAACATGTCTTGAGAAATAGCAAAGAAAAAATGAATTCCAGTGTGTTCTTTGACCCAAGAGACTATGAAGATGCTCAAAAGAAAACAGAAAATGATCTAAAAACTAATGTAACCATCCAAGAAAGAACAGCTGTAGTAGATGATAGAGCTTTCTGGGATGAATTTGAAGATTGCAGCAGGCATTTACCTGGTTCCAACAAAGATGAAGACAGGTAAGATTTAATATATACATTATTGTAGCATCTTAAATTTGTAAAAATAATGCACTAATCTGAATAACTTTAGCAACTATTATGAGGTAGTAGTGGTTTAAAAAAGACAAAGTATCTTGGGAATGAATATATAAAATGGCAAAACAAAAAATTGCTCTCTAAATTGTTTGTGACCTTGTCATGAGTTGCCATCTTTCTCCTCCTCAAATTGCTGTGCAATATTGATACCTGTTGCTGTACCGAAAGCCAGAAATGCATCATTGCAGATAGGGTTTTTTAATTTTAAAATATTAACCAGCCCGTTTTTCATTCTACTAATATGTAAGGTATTTGTGCTTCAGTAAGAATTGATAATTTAAAACCGCATTGAATTATAATTTTCTGCATACAGCTATTTGTAGAGAAAGATTACAGATCGTATTTACTGGTCATTATTTCAGTAATTTCCTGCTGTAGAAGCATTTCTTTTAAAAGATGTGCAGGGTATGGTAGAGAGACTTAGCTGCTACAGTTGTGTATTATACTAGGAGGGTTTAGATTTCTGAAACACTGACCTTCCTGCTATGCTTCAGTGTCTCCATTCTGTATTCAGCCCAAAGTGTACTGTAAGCTAAAGCCCTCCACATACCATGGGACTCTTAGGGCATGTCTACACTTGCCTCCAGAGCGATCGATCCAGCAGGGGTTGATTTATGGCGTCTAGTGAAAATGCAATAAATCGACCGCCAAGCGCTCTCCCGTCGACTCCAGTACTCCACCAGAGTGAGACATGTAGGCGGAGTCGACGGGAGCGAACACAGTTGACCTACCGCAGTGAAGACACCACAGTAAGTAGCTCTAAGTACATCGACTTCAGCTACGCTATTTTTGTAGCTGAAGATGTGTAACTTAGACCGACTTAGCTCGTACCCACTCCCCCTTCTCCTCCCAGTGTAGACCAGGCCTTAGTCTTTGTCAGAAACATAGATTATCATCCTGCATTCCAAAACAAAATATTTTGAAGATTGGTTAGTGGAAATGCAGTTGGATGAAGTAAGCGTTTTGTTTTTGAAAGCTTATTTAAACTAATATAAAGAGAAATTTTGGAAGTCCTCTGTAGTAGCCTACATAATAGGGGTGACCAAACTGTGGCTTGTGAGCCACATGCGACTCTTTACCATTGACGTGCAGCTCGCGGAGCCCCCATTCTCCACCTACCAGAAAGTGGTGGGGGAGGAGTTTAGGACCTCTGCCTTGCAGTGGGGTGGTGGGGTAAGGGCTTCTGCCCAGTGTGTGTGGGGGTCTCTGGACTCCTGCTTAATAGGGAGGAGAGTCTCGGGGCTTTAGCCCCACAGGGCGCACCTGCTGGGGCTTGGGGCTTTAACAGGAGTGGGGCTGAAGCCCCGAGCTGCAGCAGGTGTCTCCCACGGGGCTGAAGCCTCGAGCCCCGGCAGGTGTGCCCCAGCTTTCGAACTTTTGAAGACTGTTGTGTGTGGCTCAGAGGGTCAGTAAGTTTGGCCATCCCTGCTATATAACTTTTAGAAGACTTCTCCTTCTTCCCATAGCTTCTGACTAGTTTCACTGACGATCAGTGTAGCCAGCTGTAGAGTGAAATTGATGAGTATCTTGCATGTTGCACTTTTCATCTTCACTCTTTAGTTTGCCTTGTGTACCCCATGACAGCAGCAACCTAGTGGTTAGGGTAGCTTGGCTAATATCCAGCAAATCCACCATGCATAAGCATCTTATGCTGTGAGTAAATCTTAAATGTTGCAAAATGCATAAAATGTAATTTCTGTATTTGAGAATGACATGTAGTATTCACTCTTTAATTTACTCTTGTAAGAAAGACCAACTGCTGATATAATTCTCATTGAAGTTTTAACGATCATACTGATCTGCAAGAACTATAAATAGAAGAAATATCCATAGCTAGATAAAAACATAGGTGTAATACCCAAAGGAAGAATTATTCTAAAACGATTTCTAAATTGTTGAGATCTTAAAATCTTTTAAAAATTCGTCTTCAACTTGTTGCTGTATTTTTTTGTTTTTGTTATAAAGATACTAACTACCAAAATGACATTAATGGAACATTGGGCTTGCCTCCTTGTGTTAACTTTAAAGACAGAGTTAAGGTTCACAGGCCATCCATAATCGTGCTTTATGTAGCACTTTCTAGCCTAAAGATCCCAAGGCAACTTTTTAAAACTACTACCAAATCTTACAAGCGTAGGTGCCTAAATTAGATCCCTAAATAAGTGGCCAAGGGGTGTGTGCGTGTTAAGAGGTGCAGAGCACCCTAGCTACCGCTGAGGACTGTCACTTTTACTGGTAGGAATAGAGGAAAAAGGGGCAAGTTGTTAGTTATTCACCTGTGTAATTTGGTAATTTCTTTTAAACACTTCACCCTGGTTGGTCAGGAAGTTAAAGGTCCTTTGCTGTGAGGGAATTCTTGAACTCTCTTTGGGTGTTGTTCAGGGTGGATTTGATTTAAATCACTAGTGAGGAAGACTTGATTTAATCATGGATTTCTACATAAAAGTGCGTTCTTGTTGGTTGTTATAATCTTAATACATATTCTTCATAACTCAGAGATAGATGGAGGTTTCATTTTTAGAAGGCACACACTATACATTTTTTAAGTGATTTATTTTGAAAACTTTTCAGATTAGTTTTACAGCTATATCAGAAAATGAATGATTGTTTGTGTATTTCATTTACCAAAGGTAATTAAAGCAGATATTTATGAAGTCATTGGGAGGTGAACTATCTCCAATTCAATAGATTAATCATTAATATTTGGAGGATTTTCTTGCTATGCTGTATTAGGAGGAGAACATCACCAGACAGACGTTTAAATTGTTTTATTTAACTAAAACAACAACGTTATGTAGTCTGGATTTTTTTCTTCAACAGCAAACGTATAATATTTTAACAAAACAAGCATCTGAATTTTTGAATTTAGTTAAACATTCAAGTTTTTTAAAATCAGGTTTGTTTTTGTTAAAATTGTTTTTAACTAAAATAGTTAAATGGCATTTTTTAAAAAAATAAATAAATCGACTATGTCAGCCAGGTCAACATGAGAAACTTAAAATATTGGCTTCTGCAGTAAGTATTGTCTTCCCCTTCATTTTCCTGTTTGTTCATAATCTGGAAAAGAAAAACAAGCTTTCCTGCTTTTTCAGGTCCCAAACGATTTCTCAATTTGTAATGAATTAGTCCAAAGGAAGAAAATATTTTTTCTACACCAGCAGAAGAAGGTACTGCTGTTAAAAGTGCGATGATCACTTCACCCGTCTCTGAATCTAAGGTCTTAAGTGACTTCCTCCAGTTCTTTGGTGTGCCTTTCTTTAAAATATCATCAGCAAACATATATTTCTTGAATGGTTCTTATTCCCAAACTGGGTGTCTTTTACGGCCTGCTGCCATTATAGGTTTTCCCTTCTAGTGAGAGAACGGTATGGTAGATCTCAAATCAATGAAGGCTACGGTCAGAAAGACCTCAAGACTTCTGGAATATGCTGCTCAAACAGTTTCATTTTTGTTTCTACTGCCTGTCCCTCCCTTCTCACATTGATCTCCAAACTTTTCCTTGTCCAGATCTATTCCGCCCCCAACAATCTTCTGTTCATTGAACTTTTTGAAACTTTGCACTTTTAGAGAGAGATAAGGGATTGACTCTGTGTGCACAAATTTGCAGATGGACAGTAGGGTTGATGTCTGTTATTTCTCTCCTTTATATATTTATTTATTTAAAAACATTTTTGCTGTTAACAAGCATGTTATCTCTGGAGAGACAAATCCACAGTTTGAGAACTACAAAACTAAGCATCTTTGATTGTATCTTCTATACTGAGCACTGAGTCCCATTGGGTAGATAGAAAGATTAACTTAAATAATCTAGACAGAAGCCCCTGGAACTCCATAAAATTGGTTCCCTAATCCATGAACTATTGGAACTCATTTACAAAACTTGTCTTAAACATTACCTGAATATATTGTCTCATACTATAGAATTAGAATTTATAATCCCTATTCCATTATGAGATATCTTTGAGCTATAATGTATCTTAATTAAAACTATCTTTAGATAGGTTTTTTCCTCAAAAAGCATTTTATTAAAAAAATCCTATTAAAATTTTTTTTTTTAAATCATTGTTTTTTATTCCCCCTCCTGTTGTTATGCTTGGAACTTGTATGATATTCTCCATCAAAGTCTCACTTTCATGTCTTCCAAGAAAAATATATATTTCCCTCTTTGCACCTTACCAATTTCCTTTGTCTTTTACAAGCTGTTATAGCTAGTAACAGTTCTCTATTATAACAGTTATGCCTTAAATAATAGTGAACAAGAGTGACAAGCTCTAGGTGACTGATGACCAAGGACATCTGTGGCCGCATTCATACTCGCATAACCTTTTTTTGGCTGCCTTTTGGGCGGAGAAAATATATTTTTGGGGGGGGCCCACTTGTACTACTCATATGTTGATGAGCACTTATTCACACAAGGAGTCCCATTGAAATCAGTAGGATGCTATGTGAGCACTTAGTCAGTGTGAGTAAGGGTTGCACAACTGAACCCCCTTAGTGAGGGCTACCAGCTGAAACCATTATTCAGCATCTGTTAATTAATTCTCTAAGCATCCATGCTCAATGCAGCATTGTTCCCTTGGGAGTCTATTATTTATTATTATTGTTGATTTATATTGCGGTATCATCAAGGAGCCCCAGTCATGGATCAGGACACTGTTATGCTAGCCCCTGTAAAAAGACAGTCCCTGCCCCAAGAGCTTACAATCTAAGTAGTCTTAGTATCCTGCAAGCCATCTTTCATGTGTTCTGTTCTTTAAAGATACTGTTTTTTACATAGTTCTTTTGCAGTAACTTCACTTCTCCCTGCTTATCTGCTAGTGCTTGATGCACCCTGGTAGTTGACTAAGTTTGACTGATTTTACTTTACTGAGAAAGGGACAGCTTTGTCATATCTATCAACTAGCCTCATATTATGTATCTGTCAATGTGGAGCTTCTGTCCTTTAGTTTTGCATGTGTTTTTCCTCTAGTGGATGATGATCCCTCACGCTAATCTTTGGGAGGTGATGGCATCAGTCAGCATCTCTATATATGGCTCCTGGTTGCCACAAAAGATAAATCATTCTATTTCTAAAATAGCTATGTTATCACCATGTTGCTTCCACTAGAGATTTCTTCACCAGATATGAAGTCCTAACTGACAAAGTGGGGAAGAGGGAGAACATAAAAAAAAATCAGCCAAACCGTCATCTTCCTTCTTATATTGAAGAATGACATCTTAAAGCCTATACATTTTTTAAAAAATGACATTCATTGCTTTTAACAGGTGAGCATCTCATAAACACTATGGTATGCTTCTGATTATCCAAATAGTATGGATAACATGGATTTTCTTTGGATAATCAGGAGCTCTGATAATCAAGAGGGCAGGAGCCATTCAGCAGCTTGGTGGACTCTTCCCACAGCTGTCATCGTCATCCTCCTGGCAGTCCTCGACGGGGGTCTCTGCTCTGCCCCATTTGCTCATTCCCATGACAGTGGGCTGCAGAAGTCTCCTTGCACTTCCATAAGGCAGGTGACACCCTGTCCCTGTAGGTGCAAGGATGTGGTGGGGAGCCTGTGGTCCTGGTGAGACAAGAGCAGAGATCCCCGGCTAGGACTCTGTTCTGCTCTGCTCTGCCACAACCACAGCCTTCCCTGCAGCTTGTCCTTGCGCGGATTGGATGTCGCTGACTGCAGAAGTTCAGGGAGCCCTGTCAAGGTTTCTTCCCCACTCTGAACTCTACGGTACAGATGTGGGGACCTGCATGAAAGACCCCGTAAACTTATTCTTACCAGCTTAGGTTAAAACTTCCCCAAGGTACAAACTTTTACCTTTTGTCCCTGGACCTTATGCTGCCACCACCAAAGTGTCTAACAAAAATAACAGGGGAAGTGCCCACTTGGAAACTTCTCCCCCACAATATATCCCCCCAAGCACTACACCCCCTTTCCTTGGGAAGGCTTGATTAAAAATCCTCACCAATTTCCATAGGTGAACACAGACCCAAACCCTTGGATCTTAAGAACAATGAAAAAGCAATCATGTTCTTGAAAGAAGAATTTTAATGAAAGAAAAAGTAAAAGAATCACCTCTGTAAAATCAGGATGGTAAATACCTTACAGGGTAATCAGATTTTAAACATAGAGAATCTCTCTAGGCAAAACCTTAAGTTAGAAAAAGATGCAAAAACAGGAATATACATTCCATTCAGCATAACTTATTTTATCAGCCATTTAAACAAAACAGAATCTAACACATATCTAACTAGATTGCTTACTAACTCTTTACAGGAGTTCTGACCTGCATTCCTGCTCTGGTCCCGGCAAAAGCAGCACACAGACAGAGAGGACCCTTTGTTGTCCCCGCCTCCAGCTTTGAAAGTATCTTGTCTCCTCATTGGTCATTTTGGTCAGGTGCCAGCGAGGTTATCTTAGCTTCTTAACCCTTTACAGGTGAAAGGATTTTTCCTCTGGCCAGGAGGGATTTAAAGGTGGTTAGCCTTCCCTTTATATTTATGACAAGCCCTCTGCAGCTCTGGTGTCACACCCCCATTCACTCCTATGACAAGAGGGCTTTCAGAGGGTTCCCTGCACTGCTGCAGGAGCCATTTAGCCACAGGGTGGCTTCCCTCACAGCTGGAGGTTCATCCTCCTCTTCACAGTGTTGGTGGGATGGGGGAGGTGGCTCTGCTCTATTATCTGAAGCTCTTGATTATCCAAATTCCTTCCTTGTGCCCTAACATGATATACATGACCTCTGCATCATATATCTCATGCCGGGGGACAAGGAAGAGATCTGAATAATGCAAAGGTTCGGGTAATAGTGTTTTGGATACTTGGGCGTATGCTGTAATTGAGTTTCATAACACCTTGTAAGTTAGGGAAGTAGTATTCTCATCTTGCAGTTAAGGAATTGAGTCACTAAGGGTAACATTTTCAAAAGCACTTAAGTCCCATTGAAAGTTAGTGGGACTTAAGTGCTTTTGAAAATGTTACCCAAAGAACATGTTACCCAAAGAAGCATGGCCAAAATGACATAGGTCTTTGGCAAAGCTGGAAATAGAAATCAGATCTCTGGCGGTCCAATTTTCAGTGCATTTAACCACAGATCTAATCTTCTCTCTTGATATATAATTGGCCTGGTATTTTTTTTTTTACTACTTTATGCTCCTTGGCCAGACCCATTTACCAGTTCACATTTTTACCATTTATGGGGGATTTACAGTATGAAAAATTGTCTGCATAAACTCTTGTAACAAAAATATTGCAGGAAGCTCTGATTGAACAAAAGAATGAAATCTTCAAGGCCTTGTAAATGGATTCAAAAGGTCAAGCCTTTTATTTAATGCCTTTGGGTGGACTTTTGAGGAATATTAACATGAGGGAGGATGGGAATAACCTGTAACAGTTCTTCTTCTTCTTCTGTGTGTTAGTGCAGATCCCATTCTAGGTACAGATGTGCCTCATGCATGCAAAACTAGAGGTGTTTTAATATCATCCATTAGGGCTGTGCATGTGTCCTCTGCTGCCTCATGCAGCAAGGGCATAAAGGGTGGGGGCAGTCGCTGTACATGGCAGCAGGATAGAACTTAGCTGATGGCTGACTCACTAGGCTTTAGCTCTGGCTAAATTTCTCTAATGCTTCTTCAGGCACTCTGAAATGCCTCAGAACTATCTTTATTCTGTATTACCTAGACTGTTCTAGCATTTGTCAAACAGAAGTTGCTTGCAGACCCTCCTGTACAACCACTTTCCCATACATAGCTTTTTTTTTTTTATGAGCTCTTAGAATGGTTGGCTTGAAACTTGCAGGCTAGTAGTTGGCTAGTTCCACTGAAAGACAGGTACAGCAGGTGCCTATTCTTGGGAGAGTCTTGCATTAAAGCAGGTACTTTGCCTACCTTTCGTTTTCTGAAAGAACCTGAAAGTTTAGGGACATGCGAGGCTGAAGCTGCATCTTCTGGAGCAGTCTCAGAGTGGGACTGGATCCAGAAGAGCCAAGCTTGAACATCCTTCTGATAGCCAAGCCCACATCTTCTAGCCCTCCATCTGTTAGCCTGTGACTCCAGAGATCTCTGCAGAGAAAGTGGCACCAAAGCCCAAGTTGGATTGACATTGGCATTAGTATTGACCCTGACTTAAAAATTGACACCTCAGACACCTGGAGCAAAGTGTTGCAAGTGGGAACTCCAAGCACTTGGACAGGAACTCTAGAAGGAGTTCTGTGTGCTCTCTTATAAAGAGGGACACTGGAATACATCACGAGACAACCCAACCAAATCATGCACTGCATTGATGACCGGGCAGAAAGGAGCAGACTGTGCTTCAAGAGTTCAGAGCTGTTTAGTGAATGGATAGTGATCTATGTTGACTGAAAAATTTCAGTGTCCCTATCCTCTCTGGGGAGCTGCATTCCCCCACCCTGTCAAAAACTCTTCAGTCATCATACCAGCAGACACTGTGTACCCTCCTACCAGAGACAGAGTACCAGGCTAGGGAATGCACAGGTGTAATATGGGGTGTCAGTCCTCCATGGCCTTGTCCCTGGACTTCTCTGCAGCAACCCGCCAGCAAATTTGATGGGATGGTTGAGAGTTGCATAGAAATCAGTGCACAGAGCATGACCTTTGGAAGCTGCATCACCCCATTCCCCCAGGTGTGATCTGTTGATAACATCAGACAGGTGTGTATGGGAGATCATAGCCCATGGCTACCCTATACAATCCATTGCTTACTCCCTTCCCCATTCCTCTTTAGGGATCCTTCTCATGAAAGCCTATTATAAACAGGAGTGGCCAGATTGCTTCACCTAGCAGCTATAGGGGAGGTTCCTCAAGAATACAAGGGAGGAGATGTCTGCTCCCACTATAACCTTATACCAAAGGGGGTCTTTGTCCTGTCCTAGACCTGAGGAGACTCAAGATATACACATGTCATCTCAGGTTCAGGATTGTAATACTTGCTTCTATCATGTCATCACTCCAAGCCCAAGACTGGTGCATGGTTCTTTACTTGTACGTAAAGATGCGTACTTCCACATTGCCATCCACTTGGTCCACAGGAAGTATCTAAGATTCACAGTGAGGCAAACCATTGCTAGTACAGAGTTCCACCCTTCGGACTCTCCACGCCATTAAGAGTGTTTGCTCAGTGTTGAGCTGTAGTGGCAGTGCACCTATGGAAACAAGAATGTTTTCCTGTGTCTGGATTGGCTGGTCTGAGACAGGTTCTAAGAGGAGGCTGAAGCAGCCCTGAATCACATCCTCTTCTTTCTCTCACAGATGGGACTCCTGGTGAACTATGAGAAGCTTTCTCTTAGATGCTAAGATGGTGCAGATGCTAAGAGTTCCAAAGAGTGCGACTTCATGTAAGTGAAAGCCTTCCTTCCAGAGGATGGATCCAGTCCTTGCTGTAGATAGTGTGCAAGCTACAGACAAGACCAGTTCCCACAGTGCATATGTCCACGTGCACATATGTGACCTTGCTTGCCAGATTTTGTTTGCTGCCTCGGCAACACTGCTCCCCATCTGGATGTCTTATGACGAAAGGAGTCTCAGGGACAAGTTGGTGTGCCACATGGACCCCCTGCAAGTGCAAGGGTCCAGGTCTCAGAACAATCTAAAACTACATATGAATGTCTTGAAACTGAGAGTCATCCTACTGGCTTATAAGGTGGTCCTAACAGTCCTTTGAAAGGCGGTGGTGCAGATCGTTAGAGACAGCATATCAGCTACACACTGTATAAACAAGCGGAAGTCACTCAATCATTCCCTCTCTGTCTGGAGGTCATTGAGTCTGGAAATGGTGCTATCAGCATGGGGTGACTCTAATAGTTCTCCATCTACCAGAGGTTAGCAATGACCTGGCTGACTTCTAGAGTAAGAATGTGGTGACCAGCCATGAATGGTCAGTGCAGAATCAATCCTGGAATTGTTATTCCGCCAGTGGAGAACTTGCACTATAGATCTTTTCACCATGGTGGACAACACCAACCATAAGGAGATGTGAACTCCAGTTCCCTTTTTGTTGCTTTTCTACTTTGATGGTTTCAAGTACAACTGTATGCCTTTCCAGCAATCCCCGGGATCATTATCTAAGATCAGATTGGGCAGAGCTATGGTCATCATCATACCCCCTGCCTGTCTGAGGCAGTTGTGGCTGTCAGATCTCCGGCATCTGACCTCCAGCTTCCCCCTGCCCCAATGTCTGCCCATCTGTCCAGAAACAGTCTGGCAGAAGTAGAGTCAAATATTGTACCTGGACCCGTAGCTGGTGCATCTGAGACCCTGGCTTTTGGGTGGTTGAGAAGGACTGAGAGAGACTGTTCATTGTAGGACAAGGAGATCCTTCTACAGAGTCAGAAACCCTCCATCAGGAAGACATATTCTTTAAAGTGGAAAGATTTTCCATATGGGCAGTGCCAAATGATGTGAACCAAGTTAAGGTCCTGATAGCCAAGATTCTGGACTACAGTACTGCTCCTGAAGCAAGGAATAGCAGCCTTTAGCTCCCTTAAAGTCTATCTGGCAGCAATATACAGAGAGCCATACTCCAGTACAATCACACTTGGTCTTTCATGCCCTGTAGTGTCTAGATTCCTCAAGAGATTTCTTCATACCTGCCCTCTAGTTTCAGACCCTGCTACCATCTGGGAGCTTAATGTTGTTCTCCTACAACTCATTTGAACCATTAGTGGAATGCTTGTTATATCATCTCCACCATCAGGACTGTCTTCTTCATAGCTACTATATCAGCATGAAGAGCCAGTGAACTGCAAGTTCTCATTCTGCCATTCTTTCACATGGGCGAAGTGGTGATGAGACCATACTCTAAATTAATCCCTAAAATGGTCTCTCAGAATTCCACCTGAACTAGTCCATCACCTTGCCAGTCGTCTTCCCAAAGCTGCACTTGTTGCCAGGAGGAAAGAAGCTTTGTACTCTGGATGTATCTAAGGCCCTGCTTTATTACATCAACAGGACCAAAGATGCCCCCCTCAACTTTCTCCACACCTCTTTGTCTTGACCAAATGTGGTGCATAAAAAGATCAAACTATCTTATCTCAGAATCTCTGTGTGGATTTCAAAATGCATTTTTACCTGCTACAAGTTGTCTGGCAAGCCTCTGCCTCCAAATATCAAGGCACACTCCACCAGGGCACAGGCAGCATCTCTGGCCTATTTCAGAAATATGCTGATCTTTGAGATCTGTCAGGCAGCCATGTGGAGCAACCCTGGAGACTTTTGGGAAACATTATGCACTTGATGAGGCTACATGACTGCCAGGATAGACGCCAAGTTTGAAAAAGCAGTACTTGAATCTCTCTTTGATACAGCTGAAACCCTGACTCTTGCCAGCTGGGGAGGATGCTACTTACCTAGAGTGGAATCCACACTGACACATACTCAAAGAAAATACAGTGACTTTCCCTTCGGTAACTATATGGTTCTTTGAGATGATGTATTTAGTGTGGATTCCACGACCCACCCTCCATCCCAGTTTTTCTGAGCCCTCAGTTATACAGGCTTTGAATTGCGAGGGCATTGTGGGAGGGTTGTGACTGTCCCACTCATGAGACACATTCAAGGCCCTGACAGACCTGGCTATTCAAAAAATCCAGACTGGTGTGTATGTTGCTCATGTACAGCTGGAGTGGGATCTGCACTGACTACGTGATCTTGAACCACAGTTTTTGTAGGTAAGTAACTGTATTTTACTTTCAAGGTTATATTATTGCATAACCTTCTTTTCCACAGTGCTGCTACTATAGATGTGGGGAGGAACTACATTTATATAACTTAAGCATTGGCTCCCAGGAGGCAATCTGTCTCTTTGCTGTAGAATGATAGGGAAGGAAAAGTATATGGACCACATGCTTATGAATATTATCTTAGTGATCATGGTAATAAATGACCCATTAAATAGTAAGCACGGGTGTTTTAAACTACAAATACAACTCGCTATCTCTTCACTTTGTTTCAGCTCTGCTATTGCTGTTACTGGTAAGCATCCCGTCATAGGGCTTGGGGAAGGCCACACACCATCAACAAAATAGTATAACTGACTCCATATGCCATGGTGTAAAACAAACCACATGAAAGAGAGTTTTGGTTTTGCTATAGTAACTTGCACTTGTGACGCTAATGGGTACAAACTTTTCAGATGGGAATGCAATTTTGTTTCAAGTTGACATTTCCCCCATTAAAACAGTGGGCTTCTACCACCGTAAGTCAGCTTTTGTCCCAAGTGGATTTCTCCATACAGGGAGATACTACTATGAATTTTTTTTATTTTTAATGGTGTGACCTTTTTGGTGCCCTAACTTAGCTAGGTCTCAGATGTTTGCCCTTAATCTTTGGATTTGGACTCTGGATATTATTATAAGAAATCATGCCAGAATCTTTCACATGGCTGAATGGGTAGAAGAGCAGAGTTATCCTAGAAAAGCACACAGTAAATCCCTGTAAAGCAAACAGTTCAAAAATAACTCAAAATCCTTTGTGATGGAGAACTCACACATACTAGAAGTAAAAGTGTGTGTAAGCTGTTACAGCTGACGGTGGTTTAACCTAGGTATCGGGGCAGGCATCAGGCCTTGTGGTCAGAATGGTCCTTAGAAACTAAGGACTAGGGTCAGAGCAAGAATCAGTATTGAGAAGCTAGAGTGAAGGATCAAGCCAGAATCAGTAGTAAAAGTTAAAGCCAAGGGTTAAACCGGAGGCTAGGAACTGGATACCAGAGCTGAGGGGCAAGCTGGAGACAGTAGTCATTAGTCAAAGATCCATGGTCAAGCTGGAGGTCAGAAACTGGAGTGAGCAGGGTAAGAGGCAAGGAAGGGCAGAGTAGGACAGAGGCAGAGGTGGGAGTCTGGCAGGAGTAGCAGGAACAAGGTAACACAGGAGCAGGCATTATGGTGGGTGTTGAGTAGCCAGCCTGCAGCTGCTGCTGACTTAAGAGCCAGCCTGCTGGCCCCTTCAGCCAGTCAGATGGCAAGGACAAATCAGGCAGCCTGCTGCTGCAGGCCAGCTGTACTGTTGGGGCAGTTTGGAGATTAGCTGTGCTACAGGCCTGATTCCTGAGAGAGTCAGGATCAGGTTGTCCTTAACCATGGTGAAAACACTGTTCCATTATGTTCTGTAGATGGGGCTTTAACCTTGTCACTATTAAACCTTGGAATACCAGTGCTATTGGTTTGGCTATATGCTACTGACACACAAAGGGAAAATAATTTATATTATGCAGTGAAAAGATGAATATAGATGACTGACTGTGGAAGCAATAATTAGTTGATTTCACTCGTGGTAACTTGATCTATTCATTTTTAATGTAACTTGTCTTTACAGCATTCTCTCATGGACTTCTCAGATTTCTTTTTCAAATGGGATATTGTTGAACTTCTAACTGCTGTTTTACTGGTGACTCTTGAAGACAGCTTGAATTGACATTCCAGCTTTATGGAACTATTTCCTTTGGGGAATAACTATTCATAGATCAGATGGACAGTTAGATGTATTTATGGGACTGCTCCTGAGGGACATCTAACTTTACTGGACACTTACTAGATAGCTTTTATTTACCATTGTAGTTTCAGCATGCATGACCAGAGCCAGTATAAAACTGTGGATGTCTCTTTTGGTGGGGAAGCGGGGATAAATAAACGTACAGATCCTGCAACATCTTTCCCTCAGCTTGCATTTATCATGTGTAGCTTCCAGTGTACTGTGCTATTTGGTTAAACATGTTCTTCAGCAAATTCTGTCAGCATGGGTATGTACTATTAGAAGGAAACTTTCTCCATTTCCCCAAATAAGTTTGAAGGTAGGAAGAAGGTAAAATTTCAAATGTCAACTTCATAATGACTACCAGATTAAATCCTGATCTGCAGCTGTCCTGATCTGCAGGACTGCTTGTGTCTTAAATAAAAAGAGATTTTCTCCATCAGATTACAGACTCTCTGCTTCCCTACTCATTATAGTTTTCTGTAACTTTTTATTGAATGACATACTCCATTATCTCTGCTTTGATCTAAGCAGGTGTTCTCTGTCCCTGGGGGCAAAAGATCCAAGAGCTATGCAAATTGCTTTACAGAAGGTGCTGTTTGACAAGTTATGTAGACTGCTTCTGGAGATTCAGCAAATGCCTCTACAATGTTAATGCTATTATAAGCCATGAGAGTAACATCCAGTCAGATATCATCTACTGTGCTCCTTTACTGCACTATGTTGTGGGTGAAAGTTACACTTCCTCAATCTTTACCCTTTTCTTAGGAAAAACATCTCTGCCATTGGTTCTTTTAGACTGGGGTGGGCAAACTTTTTGGCCCGAGGTCAACATCTGGGTATGGACATTGTATGGCAGGCCACAAATGCTCACAAAATTGGGGGTTGGGGTGCGGTAGGGGGTGAGTGCTCCGGCTGGGGATGTGGGCTCTGGGGTGGGGCCAGAAATGAGGAGATCAGGGTGCGGGAGGGGGCTCCGGTCTGGGGCAGAGGGTTGGTGGGGGGGGGGAGGAAGACTCTGGCTGGGGCTGCAAGCTCTGGGTTGGGGATGAGGGGTTTGGGGTAAAGGAGGGTGCTCTGGGCTGGGATTGAGTGGTTCAGAGGGCAGGAGGGGGATCAGGGCTGGGGCAGGGGGTTGGGGCACAGGAGGAGGTCAGGGGTGCAGGCTCTGGGTGGCGCTTAACTCAAGCAGCTCCCAGAAACAGTGGCATGTCCCTCCTCCGGCTCCTATGCAGAGGTGCAGCCAGGCGGCTCTCCACGCTGCCCTATCTGCAAGCACCACCCCTGCAGCTCCCGTTGGCTGTAGTTCCTGGCTAATGGGAGCTGTGGGGCAGCACTTGGGGCAGGGGCAGCCCCTGATTGCCCCTACATGTAGGAGCCAGAGTGGGGACATGCTGCTGCTTCTGGGAGCTGCGTGGAGTGGGGCAAGCCCCCACCCTGCTCCCTGGCTGGAGTGCCAGAGTGGGGCAAGCGCCAGACCCTGCTTCCCAGCGGAAACTTGAGGGCCAAATTAAAACGTCTGGAGGGCCTAATGCAGCCCCCGGGCCATAGTTAGCCCACCCCTGTTTCAGTAGTTAATCAGTTTTTTTCTCCTGTTCCTTCAATTTAGATGTCAAATTCACATATAAAGAGATTTTTTTTTTTTAAAGTACCAAGTAATGTTTAGAAGTGGAGGATCAATGTCCGGGTGTGAAGTCATGGGAATGAGGTCATTGCAACATGCCATGGGAATGAGGCCATTGCCACACACTTGTATCCTCCTGGCTCCTCTCAAGGGTCTTGCCATCCTTTTCTTTTCCCAGGGCAGCAAGAGAAAGGGTTCTTATATAGTATCTGGAGTGAATATTTTGAAGGTATTTCATGGACTCTGCAACCATGGATGGAGGAGGGAAAAATGAAAAATTGTGCCAAATAATATGGACATGATTTTTAAAAATCATAGTTATAAGAAGATAAACCCTCCTCTTTATAAAGAAACAACAGCTTTTATTCATAATGGTAAGATACATGAATGGTACAAAATTAATGTATTTCAGAAATATTGTTTCTATTTAGAAACAGTTCTCTACCCTTTTCATGAAATAGCTAATAATGAATTTTAACTTTGGCTTTTTTAAATTTATTTATTTATGAACCTGTCAATACTTTAAACACAACATTGGCTTGTCTCAAATTGCAGTTCTGAATGCAGTGATGGGGAGTGGTCTGCATGTTTGCCCTCCTATTTTGCTGCTACAGAAAAAGACCAATCCTCCAGTGATGAAAGCTGGGAGACTTTACCAGGCAGGGAGGAACGTGAACCTGAAGTGCAGAGCAACAGCAGTGGCCTAGAAGAGGAAAACACAGACTTCTGTTTCCAAGGCGGGTATGTTTTTTTGTATTTCAGAAAGTGATTTCTACTAATAAGTGAGAATTAATAATACGATGTGTACTCAAAAGTATATTTAATTATTGCCATTTTTAATAAATCTTAATTTACCATCAATTACCTCGGTTGCATCAGAAAGAATGCAGTATTTGCCTACATTTAGAACAGGAAATAACTCTGATGTTTCATACAGACCTACTGTTGGTAATTCTTGACTTCTGAATGATAGCTGTAGTAATACTGTAATGCTATTGAGAAATACTGATGATTGCACAAGCAACAAAAGAGACTTACTAGACTAAAACAGTCAGAGTGGATTCTGTATTATCTTTGTCCAAATTCGTTGTAATAAACACTCTTCTTCTTCACATATATTTACTTTTTATATTAACTTTTCAGATACCTTCTCCTATAAATCTACTTCCATGTTTTTCTGTCTGATTCTTCTCTTTACCTGGTTGCTCTTCTTCCTCTGGTCATGGAATTTGCCATCATCAGTTCTTTGTCTATTCAGTCATATGTGTCATTGACCATAGCAACTTTGTTCTTCAAAGCAAACTGTGGAGGCTTCCAGCTGAGAACTCTCCTCTGAGCCAGTCCGTATTGTTTCTTAATTGACTAGAGAGTTCTTCCTTGAGCAACAGTAGTCACTCCCAGTTTTTCTGCTCTTCTGCACTCTCAGATCCTGCTTGTCTTGGGAAATCACTACCACTAGGCTATCTCTGTTCTGGCCTTCATAAATTTCAGGTGTAATGAATTAGCACAGCCTTGCAAAAATACTGTTAAAAACTTACCAGTCCAGACACAAGATCTTTCCTGCCTTTGCAATATTGATGGTGGGAGAACCTGACATTTTATTCACCTGTCAAATTACTCGCCCTGGGAGATTACACATTTGAAAGGTTATTCAGTGTATATTTTTGGGTGAAAGTATGCAGCTTTCCATTACTCTTTTTACCCTGTTAAATAATATTATATGTCAAGAATTTTGAATGAGTGCCTAAATTTGGTTACTTATATCTGTTCGTAGGCATCTAAATCAAAATGGCCTGATTTCACAGACTTTGAGGGTTGCAAGTGTTCAACACTTCAAAAAATAATAATTTAGATGATTTAGATGTCTAAATATGCGTATAGGTGACCAAATATAGGCACTGATGTTTGAAAATGTTGATCTTTATACTTTTTTTAAAATAATTGGTACAGCTTATATAGTGCTGCTATATTAGTGACAATAATAGTGTGGTGAATAATTTTCTGAATCACCACTTCTCAAACTGATCTGCAGAGCTGTTTTGGTCACAATGGTTATTGTATTCTAGAAATTTCATTTATCTGGAGAAGTCTTCAGACTTCACAGGGGTCTGTTTTGTTCCTGTGGTAGATTCCTTGTATGGCTCTGTGTCCAGGTTGCTGTGCAGGAATTTGCCTATTAATTAGTCTTTGAGTGTTTTTTCTGGTGTAAATTCAACTCTGATCAAATTTATTGACAAAAAATAAATTGTAAAACTTAAACAGAGTAACACTCTGTGAGGCAATTTGGAGAGATTAGACCAGAGTGAGATGTAGGGATATTTGGTACTAATAAATATTGGCTCTAAATCCAGAAAGAGGAAGTAAATAGCAGAGATACTGTATCAGATTAGGAACATATGTCCACTTTAATTCTACTTAGTTATTTTATTTTCATCCCCTAATGGTGTTATAGGATGTTTTCTATTAATTGGATGTGATATATCTTGACTTTAGCAAAGTGTTTGATACGGTCTACCACAGTATTCTTGCCAGCAAGTTAAAGAAGTATGGATTGGATGAATGGACTATAAAGTGGGTAGAAAGCTGGCTAGATTGTCGGGCTCAACGGGTAGTGGTCAACCGTTCGGTGTCTAGTTGGCAGCTGGTATCAAGCGGAGTACCCCAGGGTTGGTCCTGGGGCCAGTTTTGTTCAACATCTTTATCACTAATCTGGATGATGGGATTAATTGCATCCTCAGCAAGTTTGCAGATGACACTAAGATGTGGGGAGAGGTAGATATGCTGGAGGGCAGGGATAGGGTCAAGAGTGATCTAGACAAATTGGAGGATTGGGCCAAAAGAAATCTGATGAGGTTCAGCAAGGACAAGTGCAGAGTTCTGCACTTAGGAAGAAAGAATCCCATGCACCGCTACAGGCTGGGGACAGACAGGCTAAGCAGCAGTTCTGCAGAAAAGGACCTGGGGATTACAGTGGATGAGAAGCTGGATATGAATCAGCAGTGGGCTCTTGTTACCAAGAAGGCCAATGGCATTTTGAGCTGTATCAGTAGGATCATTGCCAGCCGATTGAGGGAAGTGATTATTCCCCTCTGTTTGGCACGGTGAGGCCACACCTGGAGTATTGCTTCCAGTTTGGTCCTCCGACTACAGAAGGGGTGTGGCCAAATTGGAGAGAGCCCAGGGGAGGGCAACGAAAATGATTAGGGGGATGGGGCACATGATTTATGAGGAGAGACTGAGGGGTTATTTAGTCTTCAGAAGAGAAGAGTGAGGGGGGATTTGATAGCAGCCTTCAACTACCTGAAGGAGGGTTCCAAAGAGGATGGAGCTCGGCTGTTCTCAGTGGTGGCAGATGGCAGAAAAAGAAGCAATGGTCTCAAGTTGCAGTGGGGGAGGTCTAGGTTGGATATTAGTAAACACTATTTCACTAGGAGGGTGGTGAAGCACTGGAATGGGTTACCTAGGCTTGACAAAGCCTTGGCTGCGATGATTTAGTTGGTGTTGGTCCTGCTTTGAGCAGGGGATTAGACTAGATGACCTCCCGAGGTCTCTTCCAACCCAAATATTCTGTTATTCTATGAATCAAGAACTAAAGGTGTTGAAAGTGTGTGAGATTTGAAAGTTGCAAGGGAAGTGTACGCTAGGGTGGATATTTAGCTTAAGGAGGAGTCTATAATATACAATCTCTTAAATAAAGCTGTGATTTTTCTCTTTGGGGTTATTGGTGGCCTGGGCAGGGAGAGAAAAAGTTTTTTTGATAAAAACACAAATATCTCATGAATGACAACGAAACTATCTTTTATGTTCTATGCAGGGCAGGGCATTTCTTGTGTATTTGTCTAAAATATGTTAAATCTGGATCAAAAACCAAAACAAAATTTGAGCATTTACTGTTCTTTTTCTTTTCTTTTAACTTACAAAGTCTGGCCAAAAATATAGAATGTTGTCTTCCCAATGTGCCATAGGCTTTCTTTGGGTTGTCATAACTGGAAGATCAGTAAGCATTCAAGGCAGTGCTAGAAAGGTCATTCACTATGAAATGCAGAAGGAAATGGATTAAAGAAAAACTAGGTAATTTTACCTAGGACATTCACTGTAGTGTGCATTCAATTACCTTGTTGACCAAAAAGCTGCACAAGGCTTTCTCTGGGGTTTTTTTCTGTCATTCAAGCCATTCAAATTGCAGTCTTGAGGTCAGTGGCATCAACAGACTGATTGAATTATGATCGTGTATTCCCTTGGGTGGTACATTTTTTCTGTATTTGCTATATGAAATAGAAGAATCATCTGAATATACCCAATCTTTTAAAAATAGCTTTCCTTTCTGACAAGCACTAGAGTTCCATTGCTGTGTTGCAAAAGATGGCTTGTGGCCAGCACAGTGCAAGCACTCTGGCATGGCAAATTTACCACCTGAATTTTGCTTTTCGTCAAAGCAGTGTCTGTGGCTTGTCATGTTGGTCAACAGTGTTGCGTACAACAGCCACACAATACCCATAGTCCTACTGTTAGTGGTGGTCTCTTCAAGGCCTTTGCCTTCACGCTTGGTGAATGAATAAAAGTGTTGCTTAACTAGTATCGGAGCAGTGGTAGTAACCTGTTGCAAACAACTGCTGAGATTTAGTGTGATTCATCCTCTTCATATGTTGGATTTTTTTCTAAATTGGAATAAAAATATAGACATAAGGGCTTTTATCCTTTCTGTCTGAACCATAAAACAATTGAAAAAGATATGTTTGCATTCTCTTCAGAAATCACGCAGTTCTGCATTACATAGCCAAGAAGATGAGACTCTTGCAGTGTGTCAGAAGTGAAAATCATATTTTCTAAGGACAGTATACAGTACAGTCTTTACAGGGCAGTTACCCTCAATAATTCCCTGATCTGCAGCACACACAAAAAAGTGGGTCAGGGCCAGTGTGGCTGCCACTTTATTTAAAAAAAGGGGGGGGGGCAAACCATGGGATTGAAGGGCCCCTAAAATCACCTAATTGCAGCGGGAGAAAGCACACCTGCTGCCCCTGTAGGGGAAGTCCATATAGGTCTGTGAGCAGCAATTGAAGGACAGCAGAGGGCAGGTTTACACTCCCAAATACTTGAAACCCTGTATTGCTGGGAGACAGTGTACGCAAAATATACTGAGTAATGAGGGGAAAAGGGAGGGGGCACCTGCAGCAATATTTCTCTTCTGCCCTCTTCCCTCTTGCCCAGTGGTTCTCAAACTTTTGTACTGGTGACCCCTTTCACACAGCAAGCCTCTGAGTGCGACCCCCCCTAATAAATTAAAAACACTTTTTAATATATTTAACACCATTATAAATGCTGGAGGCAAAGCGGGGTTTGGGGGTGGAGGCTGGCAGCTCACGACCCCCTGAGGGTCCCTACCCCCAGTTTGAGAACCCCTGCTCTTGCCAGACATCTCACTGGGAACTAACCACTCTGTCAGAATGTTATAGCCTCTGCAAGATTATGGAGAGCTGCAGCCTACCAGATACATGAATTTGAACTTGAACTGCTCTCTCTCTTCTGCTACAAACATGGTTACCCCAGTTTTCACTGCAGTGGGGCAGCCTGTTTGAAGTGTAGTGTGTGGTGAGCAAAGCTATAGGCTGTATTTACCCAGCATTCCTTGCCTATCCCTGCTTCTGTCAGACATGGATTTAGCATCACCACCTTTTTGAGAGGGAGTATAACTGAGGTTGGAGAAGCTATTTTATCTCACTCTGCCTTCTACAGTTGAAAGGGACCACTAGATTGCAGTGAGAAGTCAGGATAACCCTGAGTGCAATAAGAGGGAGGGAATGGAGAAAATCAGATCACGGATGATTATCCTGGGCAGAGCTAGCCCTTTCCACATGCTGAAACTTGTTCATTTCTTTATAAGTTCTTATACTGCCGTCATCTCTGTAGTATATGAGAGGAGTTAGTGCCCAGTGTGGGGAAGGGGACTATAGGCAGGTGACATCTCAGGGGTTTTGTTGGTGCCTGTTCTCTCCTTTTCAGGTACTTGTATTGAGCCCATCATGGCAATATTGGAGTATCTTCCTGCCCCTACCCCAATAATGTAGCATACTGAGTCCTATTCAACCTCTGATAGTTGCCGAGATTCCAGGAGAGGCATAACAATTGCAGCAGTTGAGTTGTCTTCTGCTGTCTGTCCTCTGCTGCAGATAGACAGGCTCCTTCTATGTTCTTGCAAGGAATCAGGGTTATTTCTGATTTCTGGGGATGGGGACTCTGTGAGGCCCATAACCTCAATTTTCCATTACAGCAGCACCTTAAAATGCCCATTAATGGCAATTACAGACCTTGACCCTCACTGACTGGCAAAGTGAGCAGTCTAGAGTCAAACACTAACTTTTTAATTAAATTTCTTTAAATGCTATTAAAGACTATCTTACCTGAAAAAACAGTAACATGGGTGATGTCAATATATTAATTCAACTTTATTCTCAGTTAGGGACTCAGTAATTTATCAAATTTAATCCTGGTGTCCCTTTCAGTGAAAAATTAATTGAAAACTTACAATTCTTTTAAAAAAGTGAGCAAGAGTTTAGGTGTTCTCTGAACTAAGAAAAAGCTTAAACTAAACGAAGCTTCTTTCAATTGAGCTAGTTCAAATTTATTGAAAAACTCATTTAACACCAGTGTAGACACAGTTTTACACCTTTTAACTCAACTTCACCTATAATTCAGCCTGCTAAAATCAAGCTGAAGGAGTGTGTATATTCATGTTACATGGAGTTTTCAGTTGAACTAACTTGGTTTAAGAAGGTACTTATTTCTCTTCTCTAAGCAAGGCCTTAGAGGCCATTAGGGATAGCTCTGTGGTAACAATTGGCAAATGTTAACTCTTATTAGCTTCTTCTGTAACTCCACCTGTTGTGCATCTCCTGCTCTCCCTCTCAACGCCACATTGTACCCAATATTATGTGTACTAGTTATGTATTGTTCAGCCTAGTACCTGTTGTCCCAAGTTGCAGGGTTTCCACCACTTATCTTGTGAGATTATTGCACAGTTTAAATTTTAATGTAAAAAAGCTTTTCCTGAGATTCAGCCTAAAATTTGCTTTGTTGATTTCACCTCTTTAGTCTTGGCTATATCCCTGTGTACTATCCTAATTAAATAATTCCTGATCACTCATGTTGATTTTTCTCTGAACTTCCTCCAAATTGTCACTATCTTTCGAATAAAAAAATCAGGAGTCAGTATGATGTTCAAGGTGCAGTCACTCCAGAACTTAAAATGCAATGTTTAGCCATCTTGTAGCAGATAAAACAGTATCAGGAGACCTGTAATTGGCACCTGTTAGCTCAAGTAGCTATTTGCTTGTGGCAAAAAATGAGGGTGAGCAGATGCTAAATCCAATGCTTTTCCTTTTACTTTGTGCCAAACTATGATGAGATGTGTGCCAGCTGTTAATTGGGCTTGCTTCTAGCAGTTGGAGCTGCTACTTTTCCTCTAGTGGCCCCATCTTGATTTCCAGAATCTAAGCTTTAATTTAAAAAAAAGTTTAGCTTCTCCACTCTAAAGGCTAGAGACTTAATCTTGAAAATGAGTGTAACCCATGCAGTTTTGCCTCCCTAGGTCTCTAGGCAGCCTGAAACAATAGCACTGAGAATTCTGAAAAAAGAAAAGGAGTACTTTGTGGCACCTCAGAGACGAACAAATTTATTTGAGCATAAGCTTTCGTGAGCTACAAGCTGTAGCTCACGAAAGCTTATGCTCAAATAAATTTGTTCGTCTCTAAGGTGCCACAAGTCCTCCTTTTCTTTTTGCGGATACAGACTAACACGGCTGCTACTCTGAAACCTGAGAATTCTGAGTATCCTTTCTTCATCTGGTGTGCTAACTCTGGGGCTGCTTGATTTAAATGTTAGTTTAAGTATTTCATTAGTGATGAAAACATGCCAGAAAGAAGGATGGTCCTCTTATGGTCATCTTCTCAATTTACTATGTGAAGCATCTAATTTTGGCAACAAGAGTGTGTAGTTCTTGGGTTGATAGTGGATGGAGCTTGGGAGAGTACCATCTCCTTCTGCTCTCCATCTGACTTCTACTTAATATTTGGATTCCAGAATCATTTAAATGTATTGCCTGTTTTCGCAAGTGACTTGCCAATGGAATAGCTATAGTATACTGATATTCTAGTATATTAATATCTAGAGCTAGTAGGTTTTGCATGTCCACCAAAGTAGATTTCAGTTCTACAAGGATAAGCACCTTATTCAGTCAGGTTATGGATTGAAATATAGGAAGAGAAACACCATCAACAATTGTAAAAATAGGAATGAAAATGTATTTAAAAGATAAACCAAAAGTGAGCATGACACACAGACTGTATTAGATGCTGAAAAAACTAAAATGTATTTGTACCTTAAATGACTCAGTATTCAATTCTGTGTGAAATAATACTTCACTCTCCTATACCAATTTTGATCTGAAAGCACTTTAAAAATATCCCAAATTAATTCCATAATATCCCTGCTAAGGGTAGGCAGGTTTTAATCCCAGGTGAAGGATGTCTGAGGCATAGAGATAAAAAAAAAAAGTTTGCTCATGGTCATGCAGTAAGTCCAGTTGCAAAGCCAGGTAGACTCCTAACTCCAGTCCAGTATACCAATGAGTGGATATATGTACTTTGTTGGGCAGTGCAATTTTAATTTTTTTTTGTTTAAAACGTATATTATGCTGACTAGACTTCACACAATCAGTCCAAAAGGGTTATGATCAGAGTACCCCTTTTTTCCCCCATTGTTGATCCAGTACAAAAGTACAAATCTTGGGGCAACAATCAAAGTGTAAATTTAAAATATTAATTTCAGATTTTCCCTGAGAGCATAAGAATTTTCCTATGATTTTTCCCCAGATTCCTATTATATACAACAACATATACAAATCTGCCAGTGAGAAAATGGAGTGCCTCTTTCTGCCTGCCTTATATTAACAGTAGCAAAGGAAATGGAACTGTTTAGTGCTATTCTCCAGACAGGCCAGTTGGCCAGCCTACAGTTTTGGCTTTCCGGCTCCACTGTTGCAAGCTGGACTCCTGTTCTTGGTCACCAATCCCTTGCTTGCTGGTTCCATGGAACATTTCAAAGAGAATGCACTGTAATCCAGTTAACTGCCCTCTTGTAGGGAAAGATGGATAGCAAAATTCAGCAGGAAACTGGGCCCTGGCTGGACAGTGAGACAAATGCGATTCTGGCTGCAACATAGCAAGTTCTGCAGTAAAAATGCTGATTTCTGTGGTATCTTGGGGAAAAGCCAAATTCCATGACCACAGAATTATGGCTGTCACGGAGCTCTGATATTTGGTGAATGGGTCAGGTGATACCTCTCGGAGCTATTGTCTTAGGATCTTGGCAGATGACATTGGATTCAGAGTCTAGTTCTTCTGAGCCCTGGTCTACACTGAGGGGGGGGTCCGATCTAAGTTACGCAACTTCGGCTATATGAATAATATAGCTGAATTTGACGTATTTAGATCGACTTACTGTGGTGTCTCCACCACAGTGAGTCGACCGCTGCCACTCCCCCATCGACTCTGCCTGCGCCTCTCGCGGTGCTGGAGTACAGGAGTCGACGGGACAGCGCTTAGGGGTCGATTTATTGCGTCTGGACCAGACACGATAAATCGATCCCTGCTGGATCGATTGCTGCCCACCGATCTGGCGGGTAGTGAAGACATACCCTCAGTCTGAGAAAGCTGCATTTACAGCCCTTAAGAGTAAAAGAAGTATCCTCCATTATTTACATTTACTTTAGAACTTATTTTGTTTAAGTTACAGCTTTTCTAATATTTGTTTGTAGGGAACAGACCTCTTTGGAGGAGGGAGAGATTCCTTGGCTGCAGTACCATGAAGAAATTGAAAGTAGCAGTGATGAGGAAAATGATCCAGTTAGCCATTTTGTGCATCCAGGATTTTTCATGTTGGATGGGAACAACAACCTTGAGGATGACTCCAGTATGAGTGAAGACCTAGACATGGAGTGGAGGTATGCACCTGTGCATAAAAGTGATGGGTTCTGTGTGAGATGATATTAGTAGTTAGTTTTTCTGTCATCTTGCACTTCGTGCTATATTTAGGAGGCCACAAATTGTGCATTGTTCTACTGCTTAAACAAGCCGATGATACTGGAGTTTCAGGCTTAACTTGCAATAAGTGCTGTTTCTTCCAACAAGAAGAACAAGACTTCGGGTTGTGCCTTTTAGGTCTTCATGATGCTAAGCCACACTCTGAAAGCTCTTGCTCCTCTCCCAACAAAAAAGTTTATTTCCTGCTTATTTTTCTACATTAGGAACTTAGGTCCTGTCTAGCCTGGAAGACGTGTCATATTGTTCAGGTTCAAATTTTAAGATAGTTCTGATGTACCACGTAGTTATTTCAAATTGGAGATCCTGTGGATGTAATTTTGGATTCATTTCCAGGTTGATAAGTGCCCCTATATAAATGTTGTTATACACATTTTTGATTACATAAGAATATTCATCTAATTGAATGGTGAAGTATATATGATCTTGGTAAAGGTTTTTATTTTGTAGTTACTCCTCTGCAATTATAGGGATTTAGATCAGCATTATAAACCTTGTCTTATTTCTCTTTTCAGTGCTATGTACATAGAAATTATTTTTACATGTTTCTTTCCATTTCAGTATTAAGATTACTTAGAAATATTGCAAAATACCAAGATAATTACAATAGGAGTAGGGAGATGACTTTGCCTCCATATGCCATTCATAAGACCATTACTAGAATATTGCATACAGTCTGGTATCCACATTTTAAAAAGAAAGTTGAAAAATTAGAGAGTGCAGAAAAGAGCCTCAAAAATAATTTGAGGGTTGGAGAAAATGCCTTAGAATGAGAGACTTAAGGAGTTCAATCTGTTTAGTTTATCGAAAAGGAGAGTAACAGGTGACTTGATGACTGTGTATTAGTAGCTTTATGGGGAGAAAACAGAGGGTGCCAAAGAGCTGTTTAATCTAGGAGAGAAAGGCTTTATAAGAACCAATGGTTTTCATTTCATTTTTTTTTTAACCTTAGGAATATCAAGCCTGGTTTTCCAAGTACAGTGTTAACTTTCAGCCCTTAATTGAAAAGGTGGGATGTTGAATTTTTAAAATAGTCTACATTCAAAATTTTTAGGTGTTTAAGTTCAAAAGTATGACCAAAAACAGTTTTAAGCAGCCTAATTACAAATCCTACCTTTACAATAGTTCACCTTTCACTTTTATTGTTGTGGTGACATCAGAGTCTCTTCCAGGCTAGACAGGACCTAAGTTCCTAATGTAGAAAAATAAGCAGGAAATAAACTTTTTTGTTGGGAGAGGAGCAAGAGCTTTCAGAGTGTGGCTTAGCATCATGAAGACCTAAAAGGCACAACCCGAAGTCTTGTTTCAATTTTTTGGAAAACAAAAATTGGTAATATCTTTTAGGGTTGATAAGAAAACAGAAAGCATATCCCTTATACCTAGCAAATGCTGATACCTGCATCTTGCAATATCTGCTCATATCAAAGCGTTGTCACTAAATTATACTGATGAATTTATAAAAAGTAGCTCTAAAATAAATTGCTTTTATTTTTCATGCGCATAATATAGAAAAGCATCAGATATAAGGTCAGAAATTGTGTCAGAAGCCTTATATGGGTTTGTTCCATTGCAGAGTGTACAACTTTACTTAAAATAGATGTAAATGTTTTTGAAAAAGTATAGACACACAGTGTTTAGTCTATCTGAACATCTGTGTGCAGAGACATGAAGCACAAAATTTTCAAATGGGTACACTCCTGACTGATTCACAAACATCCTCTAATTGACATATAGAAACCCAGCTTTTATGCACTCCTTAGGATTTGTATGCAGTATAGTTGTAGCTGTGTCAGTCCCAGATATTAGAGAGACAAAGAAGGTGAGACAATATTTTTTTTATTGAACCAATATCTTTGGTTTAGTAAAAAGATATTAGCTCACACACCTTGTCTCTCTCATTAGGATTTGCCTGGTTTTTGTCTGACAGATCAAGTAATTTTTCAATTGAATATTGTTAAAGCTGCACTTAAAATGGAGGCTCTGTTTCCTAATATTGCATTTTTGGTGTTTTCAGACTACTTGATGAATTTGGTGATGGCCTAGGAGTTGCTCAAGCCATTTCTTATGTGGATCCTCAGTTTCTCACATATATGGCACTGGAGGAGCGTTTGGCACAGGCCATGGAGGTATTGAAATACGATTTCTGACTTCTGTGTAAAAATAAAAACGGAACACATTAAAATGACTTAAAACCATGTCACCAGACTAGCTTAAAGGAGCCTAAAGATGATAATTTTCGTTTTGTTTTGAGTAGTAATGCACCAGTGTGTTCCACATATATGGTCCCTGTGTGTATTAATTCATATCCGCTCACTTTTTAATGACACACATTTTTACTACTTTTTATACTTGTAAGCTCTGCTGATCTAAACAAGTATGAAACACTGAGCTAGATGCACTTGCTAGTGTGTTATCATTTCCTAGTGCATCAGTCACTTAGGTGAAAGTAATCATGAAATGACAGATTTCATGATCCAATGGAAAGGAAGGATGGAGAGCAGCAGAATAAGGCCAATGGACTTCAAAAAAGAATACTTGAAGAAAATCAGAGAATTAGTGGGTAAGGTTCCATTGGGAAAAAAAATCTAAGGGAAAAAGGAGTTCACAGGAGCTGGCAGTTTCTCAAACAGTATTTAAGGCTGTAGAGGGGCAGTTAACCTGCTCCAGTGGAAAAAGGCTAGGGTGACTGGGGAAGCAGCCACAGCTGGGGCTATGCCCTATCAGGCCACAGCGGACTTATAAAAGGGCTGTCAGTCAGGAGCTGAAGGACCTAGCTGCCTGGGAGAAAAGGGTACCTGAAGCAGAGCAGGGCTGGGGAAAGACAAGAGGAGCTGGGGAGCTCCAGTCTGACCTTGTTAGGGGCCCAAGGCAGGTACTGGGGCTAAAGAGGTGTAGCCCGGGGATAGGCAGAGGCAGCTGGTCCAACCCCCTTACCGATGATGAGGAGTGGCCATTACAGACTGCAGTTTGCCCCAGTGAGAGGGGGCTAGATGACGACTGGCAGAAGCCACGGAGGCAAGATGGTCTTAGAGGGTTGGGGATTCCCCTGGGAGGAGAGACCCAGAGTGTGAGGGTACAGCTGGGGCAGAACCCAAGTTAAAGGGGCACTGGCGTCCGGGAGGGACACAGGGGCCTGAGGCAGGTGAGCCACCGGTTGGCAGAGGGTGCTCCAAGGCTGGAAAAGAGCTAATTCCCAGGACAACCAGCAGGATGTGCCGCGCTGGTGAGTCATTGCTCTGCTACGAAGGCACAACAGCAAACTGTCCTGATTCAAAGGAAAGATAAGAAGAAGAATAGTAAGAGGCCAGTATAGCTCCATCATGAGATCTTTACTGACCTGAAAATCAAAAAGGAATCCTACAAAAGGTGGAATCATAGCCAGATTGCTAAGGATGAATATAAATGAATACCACAAGCATGTAGGGACAAAATCACAAAGGCTAAGGCACAAAATGAGTTACACCTAGCAAGTGTCATGAGACAGTAAGAAGAGGTTCTATAAATACCTTGGGAGCAAAGAAAGACACAGGAAAGTGTAGGTCTGCTACTTAGCAGGGAAGGAGAACTAATACTAGATGGCACCAAGAAGACTGAAGTGTTTAATGCCCGTGTTACCTCAGTCTGCAATTAAAAAGGGGTGAATGGTGACCAGATGTTTAACACAATTAATATTAACAAAGACTAGGAAGGAATACAAGTCAGAATCGAGAAAGTACTGGTTGAAGAATATTCAGATAACTTAGATGTATTAAAGTCAGCAGGGCCTTACAAAATTCATGGTAGGGTACTAAAGCAATCTTTGAACCATTAGCAGTTATCTTTGAGAACTCACTGAGGATGGGTGATGTGCAGGAGGATTGGAAGGGGCGTATAGTACATGTCTTTTATAAAGGGAAACTTCAATATCTGGAAAGATACTGCAACAAAGTATTAAACAATCCATTTGTAAGCATCTAGAGGATAACTGAGTGATAAGTAATGGCCAATATGGATTTGTCAAGAACAAATAAAGCCAGACAAACCTAATTACTTTCTTTGACATGTTTACTGGCCTAGTGGATGGGGGTGAAGCAAGTAGATATGAGATATCTTGATTTAGTAAAGCTTTTGGTTTAATCCCATATGTTCCCCTAGGTCCCATAGGGAAATGTTATCTAGATGAAGTTATCATAGAATCATAGAATATCAGGGTTGGAAAGGACCTCAGGAGGTCATCTAGTCCAACCCCCTGCTCAAAGCAGGACCGATCCCCGACTAAATCATCCCAGCCAGGGCTTTGTCAAGCCTGACCTTAAAAACTTCTAAGGAAGGAGATTCCACCACCTCCCTAGGTAACGCATTCCAGTGTTTCACCACCCTCGTAGTGAAAAAGTTTTTCCTAATATCCAACCTAAATCTCCCCCACTGAAACTTGAGACCATTACTCCTTGTTCTGTCATCTGCTACCACTGAGAACAGTCTAGAGCCATCCTCTTTGGAACCCCCTTTCAGGTAGTTGAAAGCAGCTATCAAATCCCCCCTCATTCTTCTCTTCCGTAGACTAAACATCCACAGTTCCCTCAGCCTCTCCTCATAACACACGTGTTCCAGTCCCCTAATCATTTTTGTTGTCCTCCGCTGGACAATTTTTCCACATCCTTCTTGTAGTGTGGGGCCCAAAACTGGACACAGTACTCCAGATGAGGCCTCACCAATGTCAAATAGAGGGGAACGATCACGTCCCTCAGTCTGCTGGCAATGCCCGTACTTATACATCCCAAAATGCCATTGGCCTTCTTGGCAACAAGGGCACACTGTTGACTCATATCCAGCTTCTCGTCCACTGTAACCCCTACGTCCTTTTCTGCAGACCTGCTGCTGAGCCATTCGGTCCCTAGTCTGTAGCGGTGCATTGAATTCTTCCGTCCTAAGTGCAGGACTCTGCACTTGTCCTTGTTGAACCTCATCAGATTTCTTTTGGCCCAATCCTCCAATTTGTCTAGGTCCCTCTGTATCCTATCCCTACCATCCAGCGTATCTACCACTCCTCCCAGTTTAGTGTCATCTGCAAACTTGCTGAGGGTGCAATCCACACCATCCTCCAGATCATTTATGAAGATATTGAACAAAACCAGCCCCAGGACTGACCCCTGGGGCACTCCACTTGATACCGGCTGCCAACTAGACATGGAGCCATTAATCACTACCCGTTGAGCCCGACAATCTAGCCAGCTTTCTATCCACCTTATAGTCCATTCATCCAGCCCATACTGCTTTAACTTGCTGGCAAGAATACTGTGGGAGACCGTGTCAAAAGCTTTGCTAAAGTCAAGGAACAACACGTGCACTGCTTTCCCTTCATCCACAGTTACTATAAGGTGGATATGCAACTGGCTGAAAAACTCACTCAAAGAATAGTTATCAATGGCTAGCTGTCAAACTAGGAAGACCTATCTCATGCGGCCATGCAGGGTTCTGTCCTGAGTCTGGTACTAGTCAATATTTTCATTAAAGATAATGGAGTAGAGACTACTCTTATAAAATTTGCACTTGACACCAAACTGTTAGGGATTGCAAGCACTTTGCAGGACAGGATTAGAATTCAAAAGACCTTGACAAATTGAAGAATTGGTCTGAAATCAACAGGATGAAATTCAATAAGTTAAATGTACTACATGTAAGAAGGAAAAATCCCATGCACAAATACAAAATGGGTGAATAACTGGCTAGGTGATAGTACTGCTGGGTGTTGTAGAGGACCACAAATTGCATATGAGCCAGCAATGTGAGGCAGTTGCAAAAGAGACTAATATCATCTAGTCTCAGTATTAACAGGAGTGTCATATGTAAGACACAAGGGGCAATTGTTCTGTTCCGCTTGGCATTGTGGAGGACCCATCTGCAGTGTTGATTCCAGTTTTGGGTGCTCAAACATAAAGAAAAATGTGGACAAATGGGAGAGACTCCAGACGAGAGCAGCAAAAATTATAACAGGTTTAGAAAACCTGACCTATGAGGAAAGGTTTAAAAAAAAAAACAAAAAAACTGGGTATGTTCAGTCTTGAGAAAAAGATTGAAGAGGGACATGATGAGTCTTCAAATGTGCTGTTATAAAAAGGATAGTGATCAGTGGTTCTCCATGCTTACTGCAGGTGGACAAGAAGTAATCAGCTTAATCTGCAGCAAGGAAGATTTAGGTTAGATATTAGGAAAAACTTTCTAAATCTAAGAAAACAACAAGGAGTCTGGTGGCACCTTAAAGACTAACAGATTTATTTGGGCATAAGCTTTCGTGGGTAAAACACTTCTTCAGATGCACTTTCTAAATCTAAGAATAATTAAGTATTGGAATAGGCTACCAAGGGAGGTTGTGGAATTCCTGTTATTGGAAGTTTTTCTTCATGTTTGCATCCATGTGTTCCACTCAGGTATGTACCCACCCAGCACACCAAAGCCGGAGAACTTTGCTAAGCAGTATCTATACAGGCGGTGCTCCTACCCATACCTGCATCAGTTCCTTCTCACTGCCCAGAGCTTGAGTAAGAGTGCTCGTTGTGGTTTTTACCTCAAGCCTTGTTTCACGGTGCTGTCTGTGGTTTTCCCCCCCGTGTATAGTTGTTACTTGTCGTTCGTATAGTAGTACCCCTAGGTTTAGTTTACTAATAGTTAGTTAGGATTTTGCCTGGTGTGATGCCCTCACTGTTGTGTGGTGTAGCGAACCCTTATAGTGACCCTCAGACTTGTTGGGGGAAGGGCACGTTAAAGAAATCTGCAAGTCATTCAGAAGAGAAAGACAAAGAAATATTTATCTGATCTAGCCCCTCAGCTCCTGACAAGCCCCTCAGTACCAAACAGGTGGGCAACCTCAACTCTGCGCCCTAAATTGGAAGAGGTGCAGAAGAAGGCGTCAACAACAATGTCATGTCTGTAATAAGTTCACATGGCACAAAGGACACCGAAGAAGAAGCCACCACACCTTGTCAGGAGCTGAGGGGCTAGATCAGATACAAACTTTGGGAAGGCAGTTCTGCAGTTTTCTATAAGTAGTCTCTGATCTCACCTTCTACTCATTCGCTTGTGAGTCACCTGATCTCAACCACTTGAAGAAGAAAAGACAGTTACTTGGTCGGGGGGGGGAGGGATAGCTCAGTGGTTTGGGCATTGGCCTGCTAAACCCAGGGTTGTGAGTTCAATCCTTGAGGGGGCCATTTGGGATCTGGGGCAAAAATTGGGGATTGGTCCTGCTTTGAGCAGGGGGTTGGACTAGATGACCTCCTGAGGTCCCTTCCAACCCTGGTATTCTATGATTCTGTTCTATGATTCTATGATTCTAAATGCCGATGGCCAGAAGCTTTCACTTGAAGCAGTACCTTCTGGAGCAGACCATGATGCTTCAGCACTAGGGACCTCCAAAGATTGCCAGACCCCTTAGTGGCATCTCAGCCAGCATGGGCTGTTGTTTGGCCAGGTTTGGATTCCTCTTCCAGGAGGAAGAGAGACTGTCTCCCTTCCTCTGGTCCTCCTAGACAAAGATCTCATAAAATGGACCAGGGCTAGGAGAGGTTTCTTCTCCCCTTCTAAGAGGAGTGCAAACCAAGACCGTGATTCATCTGGTACATGAGATAGAGCAGGGATGTCTACCTGTTCTCTGGTACCAACGTGTGAAGTCTGTACTATTGACTCTGGTACTCTGGTGTATTGGGCAATATCAGACTTGTTTTGCCTGTCTGTTCCTGACTGTCCACTAACTGAGGAATGTTCAGGTGTGGTGGCTTCTTCTTCGGTGTCCTTTGTGCCATGTGAACTTATTACAGACATGACATTGTTGTTGACGCCTTCTTCTGCACCTCTTCCAATTTAGGGCGCAGAGTTGAGGTTGCCCACCTGTTTGGTACTGAGGGGCTTGTCAGGAGCTGAGGGGCTAGATCAGATACAAACTTTGGGAGGGCAGTTCTGCAGTTTTCTATAAGTAGTCTCTGATCTCACCTTCTACTCATTCGCTTGTGAGTCACCTGATCTCAACCACTTGAAGAAGAAAAGACAGTTACTTGGTATCTCATGACATATTGACTAAGAAACTGGAATAATATAAAATTAACATGGCACACATTGAATGGATTAATAACTGTTAGGTCTCAAAATGTAACTGTAAATGGGGAATCATCATCATCAAGCATGTCTGTTTCCACTGGGGTCCCACAGGAATCAGTTCTTGGTCCCATGCTATTTAACATTTTTATCAACGACCTGGAAGAAAACATAAAATAATCACTGATAAAGTTTGCAGATGACACACAAATTGGGGGGAGTGGTGAATAATGAAGAGGACAAGTTACTGGTACAGAGCAACCTGAATCACTTGGTAAAATGGACACCAGCAAACAATATGTGTCTTAATGGGACTAAGTGTAAATATGTATGTCTAGGAACAAAGAATGTAAGGCATACTTACAAGATGGGGTACTCTATCCATGGAAGTAGTGACTCTGAAAAAGATTTGGGAGTCATGGTGGATAATCAGCGGAACATGAGTTCCCAGTGTGACACTGTGACCAAAAGAGCTAATGTGATCCTGGGATGCATAAACAGGGAAATCTTGAGTAGAAGTAGAGAGGTATTATTTTACTTGACACCAGTGTGACTGCTGCTGGAATACTGAGTCCAGTCCTGGTGTCCACAATTCCAGAAGGCAGCTGATAAATTAGATAGGGGAAGAGCCACAAGAATGATTGAAGGATTAAAAAACAGTGATACTCAAGGAGTTCAATCTATTTAGCTTAACATGTTATGGGATGACTTGATGCCAGTCTGTAAGTATCCACATAGGGAATAAATATTTTTTAAATAAAAAGAAAAGGAGTACTTGTGGCACCTTAGCGACTAACCAATTTATTTGAGCATAAGCTTTCATAAGCTATAGCTCACTTCATCGGATGCATACTGTGGAAAATACAGAAGATGTTTTTATACACACAAACCATGAAAAAATGGGTGTTTATCACTACAAAAGGTTTTCTCTCCCCCCACCCCACTCTCCTGCTGGTAATAGCTTATCTAAAGTGATCACTCTCCTTACAATGTGTATGATAATCAAGGTGGGCCATTTCCAGCACAAATCCAGGTTTTCTCCCCACCCTCCCCAACAAACCCACTCTCCTGTTGGTAATAGCTTATCTAAAGTGATCACTCTCCTTACAATGTGTATGATAATCAAGGTGGGCCATTTCCAGCACAAATTCAGGGTTTAACAAGAACGTCTGAGGAACGGGCGGGGGGGGGGGGGAGGTAGGAAAAAACAAGGGGAAATAGGTTACCTTGCATAGTGACTTAGCCACTCCCAGTCTCTATTCAAGCCTAAGTTAATTGTATCCAATTTGCAAATGAATTCCAATTCAGCAGTCTCTTGCTGGAGTCTGGTTTTGAAGTTTTTCTGTTGTAATATCGCAACTTTCTTGTCTGTAATTGCGTGACCAGAGAGATTGAAGTGGTCTCCGACTGGTTTATGAATGTTATCATTCTTGACATCTGATTTGTGTCCATTTATTCTTTTACGTAGAGACTGTCCAGTTTGACCAATGTACATGGCAGAGGGGCATTGCTGGCACATGATGGCATATATCACATTGGTAGATGTGCAGGTGAACGAGCCTCTGATAGTGTGGCTGATGTTATTAGGCCCTGTTATGGTGTCCCCTGAATAGATATGTGGGCACAGTTGGCAATGGGCTTTGTTGCAAGGATAGGTTCCTGGGTTAGTAGTTCTGTTGTTTGGTATGTGGTTGCTGGTGAGTATTCGCTTCAGGTTGGGGGGCTGTCTGTAGGCAAGGACTGGACTACCCAAGATTTGTGAGAGTGTTGGGTCATCCTTCAGGATAGGTTGTAGATCCTTGATAATGCGTTGGAGGGGTTTTAGTTGGGGGCTGAAGGTGATGGCTAGTGGCGTTCTGTTATTTTCTTTGTTAGGCCTGTCCTGTAGTAGGTGACTTCTGGGAACTCTTCTGGCTCTATCAATCTGTTTCTTCACTTCGCAGGTGGGTATTGTAGTTGTAAGAATGCTTGATAGAGATCTTGTAGGTGTTTGTCTCTGTCTGAGGGGTTGGAGCAAATGCGGTTGTATCGTAGAGCTTGGCTGTAGACAGTGGATCGTGTGGTGTGGTCTGGGTGAAAGCTGGAGGCATGTAGTTAGGAATAGCGGTCAGTAGGTTTCCGGTATAGGGTGGTGTTTATGTGACCACCGTTTATTAGCACTGTAGTGTCCAGGAAGTGGATCTCGTGTGTGGACTGGACCAGGCTGAGGTTGATGTTGGGATGGAAATTGTTGAAATCATGGTGGAATTCCTCAAGGGCTTCTTTTCCATGGGTCCAGATGATGAAGATGTCATCAATATAGCACAAGTAGAGTAGGGGCGTTAGGGGACGAGAGCTGAGGAAGCGTTGTTCTAAGTCAGCCATAAAAATGTTGGCATGCTGTGGGGCCATGAGGGTACCCATAGCAGTGCCGCTGATTTGAAGGTATACATTGTCCCCAAATGTAAAATAGTTATGGGTAAGGACAAAGTCACAAAGTCCACCAGGTCAGCCGTGACATTATCGGGGATAGTGTTCTTGACGGCTTGTAGTCCATCTTTGTGTGGAATGTTGGTGTAGAGGGCTTCTACATCCATTGTGGCCAGGATGGTGTTATCAGGAAGATCACCGATGGATTGTAGTTTCCTCAGGAAGTCAGTGGTGTCTCGAAGGTAGCTGGGAGTGTTGGTAGCGTAGGGCCTGAGGAGAGAGTCTACATAGCCAGACAATCCTGCTGTCAGGGTGCCAATGCCTGAGATCATGGGGCACCCAGGATTTCCAGGTTTATGGATCTTGAGTAGTAGATAGAATATCCCAGATCGGGGTTCCAGGGGTGTGTCTGTGCGGATTTGATCTTGTGGTTTTTCAGGTTGTTTCTTGAGCAAATGCTGTAGTTTCTTTTGGTAACTCTCAGTGGAATCAGAGGGTAATGGCTTGTAGAAAGTGGTGCTGGAGAGCTGCCGAGCAGCCTCTTGTTCATATTCCGACCTATTCATGATGACAACAGCACCTCCTTTGTCAGCCTTTTTGATTATGATGTCAGAGTTGTTTCTGAGGCTGTGGATGGCATTGTGTTCTGCACGGCTGAGGTTGTGGGGCAAGTGATGCTGCTTTTCCACAATTTCAGCCCGTGAACTCTTAAAATTACTTTGCTGTTCCTCATTAAGAGAAGTTAATCTCCAACAAATGAAATAACAATAATGATAGCCATCATGCATTCATATGCATACAGTTCAAACTGTTCTAGGAATATTGGCAATTTCTCTATATTTACAATCTGAATATGGAACATCCAGTAATGGTACGATTCATGCCCAGAAATTATTTCTGCTTAACCCTAATTCTGAATTCCTTTTTTCCTCTTTTTGCCCTTTGATCCCACAGTGGTGCAGGATATATTTCTGCTGTAGATTTGGCTCAGGTCCATTTTAAGAAAAGGTGGCGATTTTTCCAGTCTTAATTACCTTGCTCTGGTAGACAACAGATGACCTCTTCTCTGTAGCATCATACAGAGCATTGCTCTAAACTTTTAGCAGTTGGCCTTCTCATGTCAAAACTAAAATTCAACAGTGTAGCCCAGTTTGATATTCCTGTCGAAATAAGATTTTGAGGTCCCATGTAGTTTAATTGAGGATCTGGAGAGGGGAGTGCTTGGGGAGGTGAGTAGATAACACAAAGTGATGTAGGCTAGTCAGGAGCATAGGGGACTGTGAGGAATTTCAGAGAGACCTAAATAAGCGAAGTGAAAAGACAACAAAACAGCAAACAAAATTCATTGTCAATAAATGCAATGTAATGCGCATTGGAAAGAAAAAATTAAACAACGTATAAACCTGTCAATTGTATCAACTCAAGGAAGCGACCTGGCCTCCATTATAGATAATTCAGTGAAGAGTTCTTGATGTGCAGCTGTAGTTTAAAAAAAAATGTTAGGGTGTATAAGAAAAAGGTTTGAGAATAGTGCAAACAATATTAAATGCTCTTATATAAAGCAGAGATGCAACCTCATCTGGAATAGTGTGTGCAGTCCTGTCTCCCCATCTCAAGAAGAATATTACAAATCTGGGGGGCGGTGGGTTCAGGGAAAAGCAAGAGTGATGAAGGGAAGGGAAAAATTCTCATATGAAGGGAGATTGAAAAGTTTGAGAGAATAAGAGGAGACATGAAAAATATGTAAAATAATGAATGGTCTAGAGAAGGTGAATTAGGGACTTTTCTCCTATCTCATAACACAAGAACAAGGGAACATTTGATTAAATTAAAAGATGAGAAATTCAAAATAGATAAAAATAAATTTTTTACTCGATCTGTAATTGAACTGTGGAATTTGCTGCCATGGGATATTGTTGAGGCCAATAATTTAACAAAATGTCAAAAGGAATTGGATAATCTATATATCAGAATAATTAGTCAGAATTATAATGCATGATCATAAAAGATTTGGAAGAGATTGAGATTGGCGAAGGCTCAAATGTTAGAGGTCAGGGTGAGACCTAATGTGAGGAGCAGATTATCCCACACTTGCCTGCTGTGGTGTTCTTCACCCTTTTTTGGACATCTGATGCTGGTCACTGTTAGACAGGATACTGAACTATATGGACCATGGGTCTGACCCAGTATGGCAATTCCCATGTTCCCAGACACCTCAATCTTAGGTTGCATTGTACAAAAGAAGTGCTAAATGGTGCTTTTAGATGTGTAATGTACTGTTGTAAAGTAATTGCTGCAGTGAGTACCTGGTATGTGATCCTGTAAATGCAGGAGCAACATCATTCGACTACCAGTCCATTAGTTCAAAGGGGTAAATTCAATAGACTCGTTTGTTGTAGTACACATGGAGAATTTTTTAAATCTCTGTCTATAGCTCACTCCCTTAATATATTGATCGTGGGCCTCTTTAGTCCTCTCCTGGTAATAGCCATGGGAGGAGATCTGGGAGATGAAAAACCCCATGAGGATCCCTTCACATTTTTCTTCATTTAATCATTCAATCAGAGGACAGGGGTTGTAGCATCAGCAGTGATTCTGTTCCCATGCCACCTAGGTCCCCTAAGACCCAAGAGAAGTCAGGGCCATCCAAACAAAAGTCATACCTCTGCATCTGCTCTAGGCTCTCTACCACTCAGCTCTACCCAGATCCTTAACAGCACGTCTCAACTGGAGACAAATTGCTTTACCTCTGCTAGTCCTTTACTGAGTCACAGGTTTTCGTTCAGGGTGGATTTGATTTAAATCATGTTTTAAATCACTAGTAAGGAAGACTCGATTTAATCATGGATTTCTACATAAAAGTGCTTTCTTGTTGGTTGTTATAACCTTAATACATATTCTTCACAACTCAGAGGTAGATGGAGGTTTAATTTTTAGAAGGTACACACTATACATTTTTAAGTGATTTATTTTGAAAACTTTTCAGATTAGTTTTACAGCAATATCAGATAATGAATGATTGTTTAGTTATTTCATTTACCAAAGGTAATTGAAGCAGATAGTTCACCTCCCAGTGACTTCAGAAATATCTCCAATTCAACAGGTTAATCATCATTAATATTGTGAGGATTTTCTTGCCATGCTGTATTAGGAGAACATCACCAGACAGACATTTAAATTGTTTTATTTAGCTAAAACAACAACGTTATGTAGTCTGGATTTTTTTCTTCAACAGTAAACATATAATATTTTAACAAAACAAGCATCTGAATTTTTGAATTTAGTTAAACGTTCAAGTTTTTTAAAATCAGATTTGTTTTTGTTAAAATTGTTTTTAATTAAAATAGTTAAATGGCATTTTAAAAAAAAAAAATAAATTGACTATGTCAGCCAGGTCAACATGAGAAACTCTAAAAAATATTGGCTTCTGCAGCTAAGTATTGTCTTTCCCTTCATTTTCCTATTTGTTCATAATCTGGAAAAGAAAAACAAGCTTTCCTGCTTTTTCAGGTTCCAAACGATTTCTCAATTTGGAATGAATTAGTCCAAAGGAAGAAAATATTTTTTCTACACCAGCAGAAAAAGGTACTGCTGTTAAAAGTGAGATTATCACTTCAACAGTCTCTGTCTGAATCCAAGGTCTTAAGTGACTTCCTCCAGTTCTCTGGTGTGCCTTTCTTTAAAACATCATCAGCAAACATATATTTCTTGAATGGTTCTTATTCCCAAACTGGGTGTCTTTTACGGCCTGCTGCCATTATAGGTTTTCCCTTCTAGTGAGAGAACGGTATGGTAGATCTCAAATCAATGAAGGCTACACTCAGAAAGACTTCTGGAATATGCTGCTCAAACAGTTTCACTTTTGTTTCTACTGGCTGTCCCCCTCTCCTCACATTTGTCTCTAGACTTCTTCTCCTTGTCCAGATCTATTCCACCCCCAACAATCTGCTATTCATTGAACTTTTTGAAACTTTGCACTTTTAGAGAGAGGTAAGGAATTGACTCTGTGTACACAATTTGCAGAGGGACAGTAGGGTTGAGGTCTGTTATTTCTCTCCTCTATATATTATTTATTATTTTATTTAAAAATATTTTGGCTGGTAACAAGCATGTTATTTCTGGAGAGACAAACCCACATTTTGAGAACTGAAAAACTAAACATCTCTGATGGTATCTTCTGGCCTGAGCACTGAGTCCCATTGGGTAGATAGAAAGATTAACCTAAATAATCTAGACAGAAGCCCCTGGAACTCGATAAAATTGGTTCCCTAATCCATGAACTATTGGAACTCATTTACAAAACTTGTCTTGAACATTATATGAATATATTGTCTCATACTGTAAAATTAGAATTTTTCTCAAAAAGCATTTTATCAAAAAAATCTGATTTAAATTTAAAAAAATCGATTTTTTAATTTTTTTTTTACGTTTTAAATCATTGATTTTTATCCACCCAGTTTTTTTCCCCTGGGGGGACTGTGGTAACTGAGTGGCTTCTCTGCGCAAGAATAGGGGAGCCTGCATGGAGAGGGCAAATCCTTTATGTTTGTTATATTTACCAGATAATCTTGTCCTATTTGTGTTCATATTTATATGTTTATACCTGACCCAGAAGTCTTGGAGTGTTGAACCTGCAAGAAGTTTGTCTGTATTGCTAGTATGCAACAGACATAAGGTCTTCTATCGGAAGAAAAGCATGAGCCCCTGTTTAATTCCATCTGTAATGGCAATCCTTGGGGGCTGTATGCCTGATTGATTGAGAGAGCTGCTGTAATTGTGGTAGTATCGTTAGGAGCTGTTGAGCATTCTGTCCATTTAGTAAATCATGGATGACTGTAAACAAGTTCTTATTTAGTCTTTGAGAGTGACACAAGTCCTATCCAGTCAATTTTTATATCAGACCAGGAGGGAAGACAATTCCCTTAGAACAGTGGGTCTCAACCTATTTACTGTTGTGGATCTCATATGCAGCTCTCTATGTTTATGTGGGCCACATCCACACAATATATATACTATTTGTATGGCCCTGAGTATGTCACAAGAGACTCAGCTGAGTGCTGATTGGGCCGCCAGTTGAGAACCACTGACTTGGACTATATACTAGTGTTTAAAATTAGGTCTTAGTTGTCTGAAGCGTTATGGAAAGCAAAAGAGCCTGATATAATTGATTTTTGTCAGCAGTACATAAATGCCCAATAGGATGTTTCAAAGCATATTATATGGCTTTAATAACTGGTTGACACTTATGATACCTGGTACATACATCACTTCTCTACGCTTCCTGGAAAACCCCATTGTGGGATAGTATCATTCTCATTTGTAAATTCAAGTAATTCTTTAAAGGTATGGTCTCTATGCTTTTGGCTAAACAAATTTAGCAATTCTGTATTGTGTTGCAAATGTTGACACAATGTATTTGTTGATACAGTTTGAATCTAATACCATATTCACTGAGCCTCTGTGAAAATCAGGATTCAGATCCGCTCTCACTAAAATCTCAACGTTTTTCTGGTTTTATGTCATTATCAAGGGCATCAGGATGGCTCTGCATCTACAAGCAAGTCTGGAGCTAATGTAAATACATGTTTCAGAGCCGTGTTAGTCTGTATTCGCAAAAAGAAAAGGAGTACTTGTGGCACCTTAGAGACTAACCAATTTATTTGAGCATAAGCTTTCGTGAGCTGTAACTCACGAAAGCTTTATGCTCAAATAAATTGGTTAGTCTCTAAGGTGCCACAAGTACTCCTTTTCTTTTAATGTAAATACAGCTTCTTTAAGAAGAAAAGATAGCTCATAGGCTATTAAATAGCTTATAGGGAGCAGATGAGTTTTAAACTTGCATGCTATTCTATCTATTGCACTGTCTCCAGTCAGTGTCCTCTTTATTGTTACCAGAATACTTCTAGGTGTTCCTGTATTCATGATTCTTTACCTTTTTTAGGTGAACAGTCATTCCATGCACCTGTCCTAATTTTATTAATGCCAAGAATCAACCTGTTAAATTCCCGACCTTCTACTGTCTAGCTATACTGGGAAGATTTCTGATCAATAGAGCATCCTATATATTTTTGCATACTTACTACATTCAGAGGTACAGAATATTTTCTAGGCTGTTCAACTGTTTTCAGACATGGTTTAAAGTGGTGAGGAGGCTTTCAAAATTTTATTAATGACAAGAATCAACCCTACATGTGTAATATGTGCCTTCCAGGCTGGAGGGGAATTGGCTTTCACAATATGAAGGAAGCAAACTTTCACACATAATTAACATCAGTACAGAAAACCTGATTTATTATAATAGTGGCTACAACTTCCTAATACAACAATTTCAGCATTCTGATTAATAACCGAGCCTAATGAAAATGAGTAATTTGAGGATTTTGAGTTCTAATATACATGTACACCTTTGCATTAAATATTTTATGATGTAAAGAATAGCTACCCATGTGAACCACTGGTAAAAACCTATTGGCATATCCGTCTAAAATTTGCATTTCCAGTAATCATGAGGGGGAGACTATAGGTGTCATGTTTTAGTAGATCTCTTCCTTAAATTCTATAACTTGACCCAACTCTGATCTTCTAAGAGCTTCTTCCTTTTAATATGGCTAATGTCAATGCCTCTTCCTCTCCAAACTTAAATCCATGAAGCAATTTGAAAAATGTATATTGCCTGTTTCTGATTTGATTATCAGTTGTATCTGCTTCTTTTATTGAATTGAAAATCTGGCATATGTCAAGTGTTGTCGTTTGCTACCCCCTTGTCCAAAAGAACAGACTTACTGCATTGGTTTACTGAATGTGGGAAATGTTTAATCTCTGATCATGTTATCTTTAGATATGTTAAATTCCCTACCCTCTACTGTCTAGCTATACTGGGAAGATTTCTGATCAATAGAGCATCCTATATATTTTTGCATACTTACTACATTCAGAGGTACAGAATATTTTCTGGGCTGATCAACTGTTTTCAGAAATGGTTTAAAGTGGTGAGGAGACTTTCAAAATAGCAAAAAAACTACTTCTATATTATTTGATTATACCAGAAACAACAGGAATTTTGAGAAGATCTCAAGATATGTACTCCAAATGAGAATTCTATAGATGGCTCACCTCTACTCCGAGCTTCAAGATAGTTACAAAAATTGGCCAGAAAACAGCAAGAATTATCCAACATATGGCTTGGTTTCCTTTGGGAGAACTTTGTATGTACCTTCTGGAACTTGAAAAGGAAACTGACTGAAAATCTGTGCTACCCAGAGGACTGTGTGTTCGGCTGTCATCTGGATTTTGATCTACTAAGATCCCATGTCTGATGAGCATAGCCTGATTTAGAAACAGGAAATACTATTTTAAATTATCTTACAAAAGGTTCTAGAACTGTAGTGGGCAACCTGTGGGCCACAGGCCACTGGGAGCTGCGGGGGGCCATGCCTGTGGATGGTCAACGTCAACATGTCTTGCGGCCCGCAGTCAGCTTACCCTGATGGGCCCACAGGTTGCCCACCACTGTTCTAGAAGCAGGGGCAGGTCTACCAGTTTTGCCACCCCAAGCAGTCGCCACTGAATTGCCGCCGCGGCGGGAAGAGCAGCGGGGGTGCCGCCAAATTGCCGCCGCGGGACACGGACTACCGCCCCATTCTGAATGCCGCCCCAAGCACCTACTTGGAAAGCTGGTGCCTGGAGCCAGCCCTGTCTAGAAGGTGGAGTCTAACATGATTTGGCTGGTTAGTGTTACCCTAAATTAAGGCAAGCTACCTAGTGTAGGACACTGTGGAAAAGGTGCAGCACCATCCCATGTTGGTTAGGCACACAGTGCTAGAAATTAATGTTCCTGATACTGTTTTCAAACCAAGTTTAAATGATTCCTTCTCTTGCTTTTAGGTCCTTGTAGATAGAGCCTTTAAATGGTGCACCATGCAATTGGAAAATCTAAAATCGATGTGAAGCAAGTAAAATAAAATAAAAATCTTGGAACAGAGAATGTCTTGCATTTCTCAGAATACTGGCATAATGGTACGAAGGTTTTCTCTCCTATTTAGTACCACTGTCATAATGCCCACAAACATTCCAGCCCTGGAATTACATTTTTCAGAAAAATAATCTTTTAGGCCAGCTTGTTCTGGGGTACAAACAGTTAAGAATCCTGCACTCCCCTTCACTAACCTGAGTCTTTTGAAATTCAGGTAACAAGCATGTTCATGGAAATGACTTGTCACCATCTACAGGTATCGGCAATTTCTGATTATCTACATATACGGAGTGTAGGAAATATGTTGAATATGAGATAGTAAATAGCATTTTGTTCTGTAGCTTAAAAGGAAGACTGGCTGCTCCCTGTCAAATACAATGAGGTGGCCAGGAGTATCACAGTTTGGCAGCATTTTGCATGTGGCGTTAAGGGTGTTCTCAAAGTCTAACCCAAGGGTCAGCAACTTTTCAGAAGTGGTGTGCCGAGTCTTCATTTTTTCACTCTAATTTAAGGTTTCGTGTGCCTGTAATACATTTTAACATTTTTAGAAGGTCTCTTTCTATAAGTCTCTAATATATAACTAAACTATTGTTGTATGTAAAGTAAATAAGGTTTTAAAAATGTTTAAGAAGCTTCATTTAAAATTAAATTAAAATACAGAGCCCCCCGGACCGGTGGCCAGGACCCGGGAAGCGTGAGTGCCACTGAAAATCAGCTCCCATGCCGCCTTTGGCATGTGTGCCATAGGTTGCCGACCCCTGGTCTAACCACTGACTTGAAATATTATGTACGATTTTTTGATATTTGAGGAACTGGTAGGGTTGATTTTAATGATATCATCAAGAAAATCCTATCTGTCTTGTGACAGTGCAATTCATTCTTTCAGAGGTACTAATTTATTTAAACCCCCTTCCTCAATCTTCCCAAAATTTCTAATGTTCCTTATCTGAACTAGCAAATTCATTTGCTAGATACCTTTCCCCGTGACAACCTAACTTTCATCTAAGGCTATTATAGCTCAGAAGTTATTGAGAAAATCTCTCTACCTAGCAAAACCAATTTGCTGTAGCTAAGAAGCACTTGAAAGGGGGGTGAAACTGTAGTATTGCAAAAATCCAAGTTTATCTTACTCTGGGAAAGGGAGAGACTGAGCTGTCACAATTAAGCATGACTCTATCCATTTTTCTCCCATCTAATTGGTAGATTAGCCAATTGTTTATTCATAGATTCCAGAATCTTACTGAATGTCAAAGAAAGCTCCGCTTCTGTGTCCAGCAAACTTAATCTTATAAACCATTTGTGATAATTTTCCACCTGTTCTAATTAAGCTATAGAACAAGTGCTGGTATATCCTTCTACTCATTTCAGAGTACAAGATGGGCTGTAGGCCCAAATAGGAGGATGAGAGTGGAAACCTGGCTGGAACTCTATAGACAGGAGGTGCAAAAAAAACCTTTAAAATAAGCAATAATTAGGAAATGCGTCAGTCGGGGAGGAAGTAGAGGCCTGAGGTTGATTCCCAGGTGTTCTCATTAACTGTTTTTAATAACATACACTACTACATTTTGTAGCTTCAGGATAGCCATTTCTTTGGACTACTTTGATATTTAGGCTTGGGGAAAAGCATCAAATGAATTATTATCCCCTCCTCCCCTCCCCCATGCCACCCTTCAGATTTCTATTTTCATGGTTTCTCAAATTTCTTGTCCATTTCTTGCTTTTGATGTTTTTTTCATCTTAAAACTAAGTTATGTAATACTGCATTTAAAGATTTAAACATTTTTTAAGATTAACACTCAAAGATAATATCTTATACAGGAACATAAATTAAACCAATTCTAACCCTTTAGAATGTTGGACTTGGTTCTGTAAACTTTCTCCCTATTTAAAGATGGAGATGGACACACTCAAATTAAATCCAGATATAATCCAACATAGTAGTCCCTTAGTTTAGTGTATTGAGTGCTTTCCCCTTTTGTATTTTACGTTAATTAGTAATTAATTGGCTGCTGTAGATCTCAGTAACATTTTCTGTAAATATTACTATTAGAGATTATTCAAACCTAATAAGTTTTGTGTCCATTAAAATAAATAAATTGGATGCTGACTTCCCCCCCCCCCCCCAAAAAAAAAAAAAAAAAATCCATGCCTGTATTAAAGTGGCATCTGAGCTGTTCAGTTTCAATTGCTATTGTTCTACTGTAAGACTATTGTTAGGTCCATCCTAAATTGAAATCTGTCAAATTTGGTTCAGAGCAAGTTGGGGGGTGGAGGGGGGTTGTACTATGTCTCTTCTTATCATCTAGTGTGCACCTTGGGGAATAATAGATGTTAGTTCGCTTTAATCTGCTGAAGTGCTTTAGAAATTTGAAGAATTTGCAGTTTGACCTAAGTACGTTCTTATGCAAATCTAAAGTAGTTCTTCTGGTTTTACTGGATTTTGAAACTTTTTAAATTGAGGCCTCATCTCAGTCTCAGACTTCTTATTTTAAACACTAGGGACCTGAGTTGCCAAGTATTCAGTCAGAGTCCACATTAGATATGCATATTCCAATATCTTTCTGATGAACCTCAACTTTGAAACTTGGGAACCTGTTCAAATGTCATTTATTAGTTTAGTGTGCTGTTCTTAAAAGTAAATGTATTTTTATGAATACCTTCTGCTTATCTCTTTGGTGATAAGATGGATGGCTTGTTAGTGATGAAGTATATGTCTCTGGGTGGAAGAATCAAGGAGACACAGTGTAAAATGGCTTAACTTGTTTTGTTTCTTTGTATTTGAACGTTTGTCACGTTACGTGTACAGAAATATATGTTTGTGTTAATATATATTGATAAATATTTATTTACTTCCCAATAAGAATCTCTTTTTAAAGAAAGAGTATCATAATTATTGAAGATACTAGGCATTAAGAGCAATGTGGTGCCAGTTTAATAAAATATTTATGTCCAGATTCACACTCCTGCTCAGTCAGCCTTGTGCCATACCAGCTACTTGAAAAGAGGTGTATGAGTTCCTGCACAATCCCACTTTCCCTTGGTCCCAGCATAAGGAACATGACACGGGAGCGTGCTATATCTTTGTGATCCTCAGCTGCCAGAATAGGTTTTTGGGGCCAATGGTAACTAGCAAGTGAGAGCATAGCCAAAAAGTTGCTGTCATTTATGTGAGGTCTAGGATTGGGGACCCTCAAAAGTGGCTTTAATGCCATCCTTGTTTCCGCCCTCTCTGGATTTGTGCTGAGCGGAATTCAGCTGGTCCAGTGAATATGGGCTTCTGACTTTAAAATCTGTTTTTCCAGACTTGCAAGGTCTGGTTTGCCTGTGATCCATTATTCCAGTATTCTTGGCTTTCTAGATTGATTTAAGTTTTTTTTTTAAAGGATTTTCTGTCTTTAAGATGTAAAATCTATTTAACATGTCATCCACACCATATAGTATCTCAGTATTATGTTCATTTGCTTCAGCTTTCCATGTTGTAAGTGCAATAAATGTTCTTTAAGTTGGGAAATAAGAAAATAATAATAAATATACCAGTACATTTCTACAGTACCTTTCATCCAAGAATTGTAAAATACTTTACAAACAATTGGTTAAGGCTCTCAACATCATTATAAGGTAAGTAAATATTACATGGGGTCCGCTTCTCTGTGCACTGAAAAGCAGATACACAGTAGATGGAACATGTTTTACGTTATGCCACATAAGTTGTCAGAAAATAAAGAATACTGTATCTAGTTGAAACTGAAGTATGAATTTTAGTTGGACAGAATGTGATAATAGTGTCGTATTTGGTCAGGGACACCAGTGTTAACTCCTTACTCTTAGAAAAAGTGATCTTTAATGACCTTGTATTGGTCAAGATCTTAAGTTGTAAGTATTAACCAAGAAATGGCTCCTCAAAGAGTACAGTGCTTCTCCACTCACCACTATACATCGGTTGAGTAGCGAGCCACAGGGAAGAGTACCATCTACTGAAATATCCCTACTCCTTGCATTATTTGACTCTTCGTGAAATGTCACTCATCCGCATAATGACCTCGATGGATTCTGCTTTCCTCCTAAAAACTAGTATTGCTGCTGATCCATAGTCAAGCCCACTACTATTAGCCTTAATTTCTCGTTTATAGTTTGGGGCTATGTTGTAGTTGAAACTGGGAAATCTGTTAACATGAAGCCATTGGTACTGCTTTCAGAAGGTGACAACAGCAGTGTGTTACGAAGGAAACAGTCAATTCTGACCTCCTGCATCCTCTAAATCATTCCTGAAAAGACATTTTCATGCCATTTTGTTCAGCCACTTTATAATATGAGTAAATATTTATTAGGGAGTAGCTTGAGACCATAACTCTCTTTGCTAATAACCTAATTGACATTTGAAACCAGGGATCCAGAAATAAGTAGCCAATCAATTACGTTTCTGTTCCATTTGACCTGTAAAAATCTAGCAGTAATGCTGCTCTACATAACTTGCGTAATTCTTTTGCTTAATAAAGCAACACAATAGCTATATTAATTTTTTTTGTCTGTTGGGTTTTTTAAATGTGAAGCATCTCTGTCATGAATAAGGAAACGTAACTTTTTTAAAATAAAAACTTCCTTTTTAGACTGCTTTGGCACATCTGGAGTCTCTTGCCGTTGATGTTGAGCAAGCTCATCCACCAGCCAGCAAAGAAAGCATAGACTGTCTGCCACAGATCATTATTACAGAAAATCACAATGGTATGGAAAAAGCAGCTCACTAAAAATTTTAATTCCTGCAAAATGTATCTAAGCTTAAATTTGTTATAGTGTGGTAGTGTACATACAGTATTTAAAGGAAACTGACACTCTGTTACGCAGCACAATACTGAGTGGTAAATTCAGAAATTATCTGTTCACTCTGAGTAGAACATAAGGGCACTTTGGAAAATGACTTGCTTACTCTAGTAAACTGTATCATATTATGATTAGCCACTGATATCTTCTTAACATATTTCACTTGATTTTTAATTAAACTTAAATTTTAAAATTTGTGATGTGTCTTTGTTTTTTCCTCCTCAAGCTGTTGGTCAGGAGCAGTGTTGTGCTATCTGTTGCAGTGAGTATGTGAAAGAAGAAATAATAACTGAGCTGCCCTGTCACCATTTCTTTCACAAACCCTGTGTAACACTTTGGTTACAGAAGGTGAGTTCTCCTTTGCTTGCTTGCGGGACTAGTGGTGAGTTTGTGCTCTGTCAGTTAGAACAACATGCAGCTTTTTCTGAAAACTTATTACGAGATTATTTCACAAAATAATTAATTGGATTATTTTAATATTTTAAGAAACAATTTTGTTGGTGGTGAAAAGAAATCCCTAGGAGTATGCAAGGAGCAAAGTTGGTTAGTCTTGACTATTTAATATATACAGGACCCATAAACAATTTAGACATTGCTTGCAATGTGTGTACAGCCCTAATGTTGAACTGCAGCCATGATGGTACCAATATTCTTTAGAATGACCAACCCCTAGAACACCATACTGGGCTTCTCATTACTAGGAGGAAAAAAGAAAATTTAAATGGGTTAGATAAAAAAAATTATTCTTGGATTGGAGAAATTGACTTAAACTTGTTTAATTTTATTTTTTTCTTCATAACTTGCCTAGGAAGAGAGAATAGCAAACTACAAAAGTGAAGAGTGCAACATCACTAAAGATGAGGAATTGTTTAAGGTGGTTCAGAGCAATTTAACTAGAAGTAATAATGTTAAATTGCACTGGAAAATTTAGACAGGTCTGTTTGGTTGTGGAATTGTCTCCTCAGCACAGGGATGAAAACCTCAGTGGTTGAGACATTTAAAAGATGGGTGAATAAAGCAGTTAGAATTGCTATTGGAAAACATGTAAAGTCACGCACACTTTGTAATTAACCTGTTCCTTTTGTCTCTTCTAGTCAGGAACATGCCCAGTGTGTCGTCATGTACTTGCACCTGTACTCCCTGAAGCAGCAGCTGCTGCTACTTCCTTTCTCTCTGATCATGATTCCCCTCCAGTCCACAGTGCTGCAGAAACACAATAAAAGTAACCTCTGGTATGAGATGTTGCCCCAGCAAACTAAAAATGTAAATTTCTTCTGTTTTAATTACAATGTGAAAACAATTATATATAAAATATATTATATATAAAGGCTATATATAGTATATATTTTAGTTTAGAAAGAGAATGTAAGACTTTCTAAACTGTGTAGATTTACAATAATAGCTAAAATTTTCAAACTGAAAGTTAAAAAAATTTGCATCAGTTTTCTGCTGTAGAACATCTTGCTGTTAACCGTAATATCTAAAGCTTGTATTACGTTAAATTTGTCAAAAGAATGATCATTAATGTGGCACTTTATGTGTTCAAGTTCTTGCAACTGCAGTGCAGTTGGATCTTATTAAAGTTATGCTTATAACCTGTTTTACATAATATAACTCAACAATGTGTTTTTTGTTTTTTTGTTTTTGTCAAAGATAGTTGCACCAAGTGACTTTGTAATTGATCTCTCATATTTGCATCAAATGTGAAGACGTTCTGTGATCACAGCCGTAGTAAAATTTGGTTTCACTGGAAATAAACTGCATAATAGTACACTTTTTTTATCTTATGACTTTTTCCATAATACTCTTTTTCCCATATATGTGAACTATTGCTTATCTGTTATGGATACCACAATGTGGAGATTTTAGAATTATTTGCACTAGTCTTGAGCATATGATCTGGCTTTTAAATAAATAAATAAATAAATAGGTGGGGTATGAAACTTAATGCTGGGATTTTCAAAGGAGTCGAAAGAGTTAAGTCAATGGGAGTCAGATGCCTAATTCCTTTAATCTCTTTTGCAAATCCCATGCTAAATATTTCAGTCTTGAGTTTTAGGGGGCTGGGGTGATGTTTGCTAACTTTGTGCAAACATGTTCAAAATAGTTTCTTGTGTCTGGGAATCTTTGTCTGAAAACTGGAGTGAGGACTCTTAAGACTGAATTGAGAAAAACCCAGTATATTGTAGTAACCACAAAGGCAAAGGATGGAATATGGCAATGGAATAAGCTGTTCAGTGAGATAATTATGACAGAGTCATTACTGGTAGTATAGAGATACGGTTAGACTTCCAGTATTTCTGCTGGCTGCAATCAATTGCACTAGATTTTATATTCTAAAGCAAAAGCAAACCAAGAAACTGAAAGGACTGTAAGAAACATCTCAGACTGTACTATATTTCCTCAATAACCCTTCATGTTCTTCTTTTTGCATACATAGAAAGCAAAGCGGACATGGCAGGACTGTTGGGCTCAAGGAATTGTACATTCCCTCTAACAACCAACTCTCAAAAACTTCCATGGGTATGGGTTAGATACATGTTTCTTACAACGTGATTCCATGGGAACAATATATCTGGCGTCCAGTTCAGCTCCCACTAAAATCAGTGGCAGTTTTTTCCATTTACTTTAATGGAACTGGGCTGGGTCCTTGGAGAAGAGTTACTCTTGGAAAATAACCGCTTTTTCATACAAATTCTGGTCTCGTTCTTCAGCTACTCAGAAATATTCCTGATTATGGCCTCCAATACAGTAAAAATTAACGTATTTTCACAACACCACTCTGAGGCAAAGTGTTATTCTCATTTTTCAGGAGAACAGTGAAATAAGGTGACTTGTCCAAAGGTCATACATGAAATATGCAGCAGAATAAGGAGTTGAATCTAGATGTCCTGAGTCCTAGGTCTGTGGCTTACCTACAGAACTATCATTCCTCTGCCTTGGAATACAGTGAAGCCAAAGCAGTTGGATCCTGGTGGAGAGACACAGAAAAGGTGGTTAGCACAGTTCCACAGTATGATTTTTCTTCTTGTGGAAAGTCCCTACATCTAAATTCCACTGAAGTGGGCTTCAGCAGAGATTTGGGGGGAGGGGCAGGTGACAACCATTGTGCTTTTCTGCAGATCCACCAGCTTTCCTATTAGAAATCAGACCTAGATTCAATACTGATCCAAGAAGCATTAACCCTCATAGAATCCCTACTATAATCTGCTACTTTGGAGTCACTGGCAAGTTGGACATTGGCAACACAGATCCAGACGGTGCCATGGTAAAATGAGACAGCAAGGCAGATGTGTGATCTTTAAGGTTCTTTCAAGGTCTACATGAATCTTGGGGCATTTGAAGATTTGGGAGGAGAGACGGGAGGGGAAGTGCAGAATTTAAAACAGATACCTGTCCCCTTCATAAGAAAAACATGCAAAAAGGTGGATATAGTTATGTGGGGCTGAGTTTGCTCTTTGTTAATGTCATTGTTCTATGTACTAGTGCACATGTGCAATTGATAATACTACAGATTTCTTGACAGGCCTATATGTATTACTTGGCTCTGTTGTTTACTGGCTGTGCATTGTAAGATGACCTTTATTTCCTTCTCCTAAAGAACAGTTGTTTCAAAGAGAATTCTCACAGCCTCTGTGTTAAGATTTAGAAACTGCTTGCCAATTGTTTAAAGTTTTCAATTCTAAACTCAACCAGCAGTGTCAAGAGCTGTTAGGGTTTTTGTTGTTGTTGTTCTTGCCATCTATTGCTGGCCTCAGCGCTTGGCTCCCTTCTATCTCTAAAGAGCTGGTACACAAAAGTTGTTTAAAAGATTACTTTTTAAAATCTGTATTTGTAGGTCTTCCTTGTATACCTTTCAAAATCCTGGTCCTTAATTGAGGGATAATGCACAAAATCTCTCTCTAACTAGTGGTTGAGTCAATAAATACTAGATCATAATAAAAGATTACCAGTTGAATTATATCTGACACAAAAAAGAGGAAGAGTCAAATGATGAACTGTTCTCCAAATGTTATAGCTACTGTTTTGGTCATTATGGAAGCAGTACCCTATGGACGTGCAAGTTTCCGCTTTGTATATAAAAATATATCTGGCCAAAATAGCTCCTGTATGGGTGTAAGTGCTCTGAAAAGCACTGTATTCTGTCCATAATCAGTTCAAAGAGACTTTTATAGGCTATAACTTTGTTCCCAGAGAATAGTCCACTCATCATCTTATAAAGGAACTCTGATCAAACATCAGACGAAATACTTCTATTCTTCTCTGTCACATAAAATAAAACTTTCAAGCTCTTACTTCTTTACCCATGTAGACAGATTAACGTGACAAGTTACGCTCATTTATTTAAAAGTACTTATTCTTGGTCTTCTGTGCGTACAGTAATATATTGCAGAGACTCCTTAAAAAAAGACCACAAAAATGCAGCACCACAACAAACTACCCCATTTTGAATGTTTTTGTTAATAATACAATATTCATTCTCCAAAAGCAGTTAAATATATGATATAAACTGAGTGCACTTAATATTGTAATAAAACACCTCTAGTTCCAAAATTAGAATGCAGATTTTTGTTAGTGAAAAATCTAGTGTTACTCACTTTGGTTCCACCTCCTCCCTTTCTCCTCCTTCCTCCCCTTCCCACTCCTCCCCCATATACGTTGAAAGAAAGAGACTTTGGTTGGAAAAGACAGCCTAAGAAAGTAAGTTCTCTATTTGTGAACAAAGTAGATCTGGCTGGAGTAGTGGAAGCTTTCTGGCATAGCCATTATTAAATGAAAGAAACCTCCTCAAGGGGCAAGAGGGTAGTTCAATCCAGTTTTCATGTCTATTCAGACTCCTCTCTGCTGGGAACTGCAGTGAGACCACAAATTTGTTTAATGTGTCCTTCTTTTAAAAAAGAAATTTAATTTTGCCCTTGCTTAAACTCCTGAAAGATGCTTTTAGATTGAGATTTCTGTTTACTACACAGGTTCGTTATATGTGCCAAGACAGCCTTTTGAGAAATATGTATGTTGTAAATAAATCACTTGGGGTATTTTTATCCTGAAGAAATTACATTCCAGGTATCACAGTGGAAATGGCAGCCATTGAGAAAGTGGCATTGTGCTCTTTAGAATTTTTAATTTTTAATTTAATTTTTAGAAATTTTAGCACGCACACACAATCCTGCAATATTAATATCTCATAATTGCCAAAACAGGTTGTCCAAGCCCAGCCAATCTACCTAAACATCAAGATACCAAAATTCAAAACTGAAGTTTCAGGTAGTAAAACAAAATAATGAAAACCATTGATTTGGGTAACTGCTTCTGTCTAATACATATGAGGGATAGTTAGGTTCATATCTCAGTTTATCAAGCTCTGAGAAAACTATATGATAACGATTGTTACCCAGATCAACGGGTTGTTTGTTATTTTGTTTTACCCTATTTGATGCCCCCCAGAAGAAACTCAGTTTTTCTCTTAAATGATTTCATGCCATATTCATGGCAACTTTTTGATCCTTTTTATTAATTCTCATATGTACTTAATAGGTTAAATCAGTTATTGTACATATATTTCTGTCCAGGCCAGTCTCCTTCCAAGCCAAATAAACTATTTACATCAAAAATTGTTTTAACAGGAATTTTAGTGTAGCACTACTAAAAACTTTATATTGTATTACACTTCAAGCTATGGCATGGCATTGCTGTCATTGAAGGTTCACTATCATTGAAGGTTTTTTAAAATATTTTCTACATGGAGGCAGATTCTAACAACATGAGTTTACATGGTGTGGTTAGATGTTGTTAGATGTTTAGCTGCTTGTGTGTGTTCCCCCTGTGTGCTGCCCCAGCCCTGCGCAGACAGCTTGCATGGCAGACCTTGAGTGAACTGCCCAATGACCACAAGATCCATTAAGGGACGAAGGCACCCAGCCAGGTTTATTGTCGACGAAGTATGGTTCTAGTATCCCGCAGACTCTACTGGACCACTAATACATGTATGCCCGTAACAATGGACCAGCTCAGTGAATGGCGGGACTTTCCGTTCTTCCCTAGGCCAGACAAAGATACTCTCTCTGAAATACATCTTTTATACCCCTATACAAACAAGTTAGTACTGTCCATCTGACATAGTTACTGCCCCCTGACATGGCTAGTTATTACCCATCACATTATACACGTTGGTTTCTATTACGTACTGTTATCCTGACCTTATCTTTTGGGAGGGGTCAGTGTGTTCCTTTTATCCCTGGGGAACGTTTTTTCACCATCCTTGATATTGGGATGTTCTGGTACCACTTGATATCAGGATGTGTTTGTGTGAGTACTAGCACTTCTTAGGAATGTGTATTTTTGTAATATTAGCCCTTTTCTTGCCAGATTCTGAGAGTAGGTTCTGCCTCAGACCAGGCCTCTAATACAAGGGCTTGTGTTTCAGGCTCTTTTCTTACTACACTGGGAATAGTTTTGTGCAAAGAGATCATATTTCTACTTTTGGGTCCAGCTCCCTAGTGCGATACAGGATGGAGCTTTTCTACCTATCAAACTTCGTTAGCCCTTTGAGGCGCTGGTGAGTCAACCTCATTCTGAGACCAACTGTCAATATCTCTGTGCCCTCTCGAAGACTCTCATCCAGTTCTATTCTGACTGTGCTCGGCTAAGGAGTTCCCTGTTTGATCTGCGGTCATGTAGGCTTATTTCTTCAGTTTCTTGATCTTTGATTTTTTTCTATCCAGCCTCAAGTGGCTTCTCTGTGGTATTGGTTGTCTTTGATTTTCGTTGTGGACCTGCCGTTGTCTTTCAGCTGGTGGTACCCCTTTGAGACTGTCATAAATATAAAGGGAAGGGTAAACACCTTTAAAATCCCTCCTGGCCAGAGGAAAAACCCTTTCACCTGTAAAGGGTTAAGAAGCTAGGATAACCTCGCTGGCACCTGACCAAAATGACCAATGAGGAGACAAGATACTTTGAAAAGCTGGGGGGAGGGAGAGACAAAGCCTCTCTCTCAGTCTGTGTGATGCTTTTGCCGGGGACAGAACAGGAATGGAGTCTTAGAACTTAGTAAGTAATCTAGCTAGATTTGCGTTAGATTCTGATTTCTTTAAATGGCTGAGAAAATAAGCTGTGCTGAATGGAATGTAGATTCCTGTTTTTGTCTTTTTGTAACTTAAGGTTTTGCCTCGAGGGATTCTCTGTTTTGAATCTGATTACCCTGTAAGGTATTTACCATCCTGATTTTACAGAGGTGATTCTTTTTACTTTTTCTTCTATTAAAATTCTTCTTTTAAGAATCTGAATGCTTTTTCATTGTTCTTAAGATCCAAGGGTTTGGGTCTGTGTTCACCTATGCAAATTGGTGAGGATTTTTATCAAACCTTCCCCAGGAAAGGGGGTATAAGGGTTGGGAGGATTTTGGGGCGAAAGACATTTCCAAACAGGCTCTTTCCCAATTATATACCTGTTAGACGTTTGGTGGTGGCAGTGATAAAGTCCAAGGGCAAAAGGTAAAATAGTTTGTACCTTGGGGAAGTTTTAACCTAAGCTGGTAAAAGTAAGCTTAGAAGGTTTTCATGCAGGTCCCCACATCTGTACCCTAGAGTTCAGAGTGGGGAAGGAACCTTGACAGAGACCACGAGAGTTTTTCAGCTGCCCCAGTTCACTGTTGACTATTGTGGCCCACTCTGGGTCACTCACTTCATCATTTCCTTTATGTGTCTTTTGGTGCTTGATGCATCAGGAGCTTCCATTCTTTATTGGTAGCATCACCTTCTTACCATGTTATGCTTCTGTGGGTACAACACTTGCCCTAAAATTTCATATACCCCATCTAAATTTGCTGGACTTGGCTCCTTGGTGTATGGTATTGATGCACAGTTCCCTCTCACAATACAAAGTCTATGCACAAGTGTTGTTGGTGCAGAATTCTAACTACACATTCATTCTAGGCTTGAAATAGTTGATCAGGAAACTGATGCATGCACTGCTCAGAGTCTGACTTTGTTCACTCAAGACTGTACAGGAAGTAACTAGTTGTATATAATTCAAATAAATATTTTTCTTGTCTGCATTCTTATAAAAGCACTTAGCATGGAAGTTCAGTGTATAACACCTTATTTCTAGTCTTCTCTTGGTATTACAGAACAAAGGGTCCAATTCTGCGCAGTAAACCCATTCTAAATATTTTATCTTCTGTCTTTAATTTGTTGCATGTTTGAGTTGCATAAGGTGGATACTTACATCTTGTAAACAGAGCTCTTTAGCTTCCAGGAGTCTGTATGCAGCACTACTTTTATACAGAGTGGTTATATTACTCACTTACTGGATCTGTAATTGTTCTCTGAAGATATTTTCTTGCATCCGTCAACACCTGTTCCATTCAGTTTGCATCAAGAGTTGCCATGTTACCTTGGGCCTGCAGTGGGGATATACAGCAACCTAATTTTTACAAAAACTCTCACAAAACTAGCAAGGTACTGTGTAATTAAGGTAGCCTAGAATTCAGTATTTTATCTTAATGGACAGTGCTGTCACCAGTTTTAAAAAGCTGTTGTGCATGTATTTCTTTTTGTAGAACAAAAGAAGGGGGGCACGTTAAATATGGGTGGACCCTGTAAAGGGTGTTTGAAGTAAGAAAAGTGAATGATGAAGCTTTTTAAGAAAGAGGGGAAATGAAATGAACTGTTAAAGGATGCAACCGGAACTGTTAACTCTGTTTGGGTTGGTATCATCCGGCTCTATTGAAACACACTTTCAACCTTAATTCTTCTTTACATGTTTGTTTGGGAATTACTACAATGTGTAATTTCAATTGCCTGAAAATGTTTGGTTGGTTGTTGTGTTATTTCTTTGCCTTAAGGAAACTATTGGGCCTGGTATGTTTACATGTGTGAACTTTTTTATATATTATCATATACTAATGGATAGTTGATACGGGAAAGTTCCAGAATAGACTTCTTATCTGAAGAGTATATTTATTTCTGTTTGCCACACTCAGGATAAGAATAATCCAGTTTAACAAGATTTTATTCTAACCTTTTTGAAGAGACAGAATGCACAAATAATTGGCTTGTTTATTAACTGAATATATGGAAATATAAACGGGCAGATGCTTTCAGCATTTTGTAAATAAAAAAATAAAGGAATTACGGTTTGCTTGATAGAAAATCAACCACTGAAAACAGTTCTAGAACCTATGGATAGTTTCATAACAGGTAGGATCACAGTCATCAAAGATTGAAAAGACTTGACTGAGTCCATCCCTCTACAAGAAGAAAATACTATTCTGTAATGGGATGAATTACATATTATTTATACTACCTCCTATCTTAGCTAAAAGAGAAGGAAGAAACCAAAAAGGCCAAAATGAAGAGCTTTTCTCTTTGATTGCATGGTTGTTCCTGCACCTTGGAGCTACCTGTATGACTCCTTTCTTGTGGATTCAGTTTTAATGAGATTATGCAGAGTATTGAGGATCTCCATAAGGTGCACCTCCTTGAAATCAAGACTGTGGATGTCTTTCTAAAAAATATACTGTAATTCAACCAGAAGAATACAGAAATTAGTGGGTGGGGTTCTGTGGCCTCTGTTATCAAGATCATAACGATCTCCCTCTGGCCTTAATAAGTATGAAACTATATCAGAGATTAGGAGCAATGAGTGAAATGTTCAAAAGCCCCTAGTTCACACTGAAAGTCAATGTGACTTGAGTTCATCCCTCACTTAAATGCTTTTGAAAATCCCATCCAAACTAATTGAAACAAAAATTGGTCCCCATTTTGACCTTGTTCTTCTTCTGAACCATACCCACATTTTTAGAGGTCACATTTTGATGGATTTAAAATTATTACTTTTTACATTTCATTTTACTTTGATTTATTTAAAACAGATAATAGAAGTACCCATTCCAAGATTTGATTGCTTTTTACAAAACATAAAATTCACAACAGTAAAAAGTAAATTAAATTAAATTATTTAAATACACTTCCAGCGCCGCTCTTATACCCTGCCCCCCACCAAATCATAAGAGGAACCAGCTCCAAAATCAAATTAACTAGAGCAAAATGTAAACAATCAGAGGTTTTGTAGCTATGACGGGGACTGTTGCTATTGAAGGAAAAGGCTGTGAGCAGACTGATGTGGGAGGGTGTAATATGCAAATGTACCAAAGTAACCAGGCATGCTTGCTCACTAAATGACTTTTTTTTTTTGACATCTCGAAGCCTCTTCCTTTCAGGGATGCTGCTTTATTGATTGTCTTGTCTGCTAAATACACTTTTATGAGTGCAGCATCTGTAATTGGAATTTGCAATGTACTTTATACCGCATGCAAAGACTTCCTTTTTCACTACTATATTATAGGCCATGATCCTTCTAACATGCAAATGCTTACGTTTAAAGTGCTTAATTTTAAAGTTAAGAATATGTATAAGTGTTTGGAGGATTAGAGTCATAATGTATGATCCAAAGTGCATGCCTGCACTCAGAATTTCTAACTTAAAGAAACAAGAAATTTTCTCTTTCTGTCATCTGTCCTTGTCTGATTATAAGATATTCTTTAGTCTTGCAGCAATATTATTACTTCCTTTGTGTTGGGGGAAAGGTTGCCTGTTAACTATTCAATACAGAGACAACTGTCTCACAAAAACTATTTCAGATTATGTTCATTAGTTTAAAAAACAAACAGTATTTAACAAATCAGGTGGCAACATACTAGACACTGATAAGAGAGTGGAATATTTGTGCCTATTGGACTTTCTGGAAAGAACCGTAAAAGTTCTCTCATCGTGCCCATTTTTGCAATAACTGACGTTCTGGGGGCTGCCCTAATTTTTTTTAATATTATTTTCTATTAGAAATATGTGAATTATTTTTGGAGGAGTTGTGATCATTTGGATGCACCTCTTCTTTTATAGTGAATGATGGGGATTTTCAAAAAAGCTCAACTCTTACTGACTTTCAATGAGAATTGCACACCTCTCTCTCCTTTAGGCACTTCTGAAAATCCTGACCAGTATGTCACTTTTTACCAGTGCTTTGGGCAACTAAATACAGATCCAGAATTTGACTTGTGTCTTATGCACTTGTTCCATGACACATTATTTTATTGATGGGCCATAGGAAGAACTACCATCTTCCTCCACAAAAACAAAATTATTCATTTTCTAATGGATTCACCTGGCCCACCTCAGCTTGTTCTTTTTTATTTTATTTTATTGTTTTTTATGTGGAAATAATTGTATAATAAAATTTTGAAGCCCACTTATAATTTTTGGCTTTATCCAGTCCAGGACATGGTGTCATTTCTTTGTACTGTACTGATAGTGAGCCTCCATCAAAAGTCTGATCAATCTGAAATTATTTGGGAGCCCTCTTTCCACTTCCTTAAGCACTGTTTGGTATAGTATGGTGGGATATTCAATCCCAATACAATCGTTGGTTGTGTGTTTATATCAAACGCAATGATGTGCATTATCTATCAGCGTTGTTTGAATACACCCTGCCAGTTCCTTTCTTGTTCAGCAGGTTTTTATTTCTCCCTTGTTTTACTTCCTGATAATTGATATTCATTTTAAATACCATGGTTGGAGACTGAGGAATTTCACCAGATGGTATCTGTATTCCTTTCTTTTTCTAGTACAATAAAAACACAGAAAAAGAAATAATCTGTATTTGCAAATTTTGTTTTCATGCTGAAACTCCATATTGGAAATTAAGTGATTTTTTTTTAAACTATTAGCTTTAAACATTTCAGTAGGTGTATTTTTGAGGTAGAGGTCCTTGGTATCATTACTGTTTAAGAAGCATTGGTTTAATGGTGTCTCATACATTAAAGGCTAAAACATAAGGGGGCTAGATTCTCATTTACACTAAAGTCCTGCACAGGTGTGGCAACATAAAACTGCATTAAAGTGGATGTAAAAGTAATTTATGCTGCCACAGCAGTATAAAGGGACCTTTATGTAAATGAGAATCAGGCCCAATGTTTCTTAAACAGCCTTTAAACAAAGGTAAAAATAGAATTGGCGGGCACAGTTTTCAGCTGTTAAACAGAACCATATTTCACCTATTCAGACAGAAGTTTTCCCAAAGGCTTCAAAGAAAGTCAATTACACTTTATTGTAGGAGCAAGGTAATTTTTTGAAAGTTTAAGGTTGGGTACTTTGCATCAGGTTCTTTTATTAAAGAAAACAAAAGATGAAATGTTTAGTATTTTAACAATACCTTGAATAGTCCCTGTTAACTACTTATGCTAAACCAGGGGTTGGCAACCTTTCAGAAGTGGTGTGCCGGGTCTTCATTTATTCACTCTAATTTAAGGTTTCACGGGCCAGTAATACATTTTAACGTTTTTAGAAGGTCTCTTTCTATAAGTCTATAATATATAACTAAACTATTGTTGTATGTAAAGTAAATAAGGTTTTTAAAATGTTTAAGAAGCTTCAGTTAAAATGAAATTAAAATGCAGAGCTGCCCGGACCGGTGGCCAGGACCCGGGCAGTGTGAGTGCCACTGAAAATCACCTCACTTGCCGCCTTTGGCATGCATGCCATAGGTTGCCTATCCCTGTGCTAAACAATCTGGTGTTCCATCCTGTATTTATCTGCAACATTAAGTTTCCCAGAGCTTAACAAGAGCTCTGTGTAAGCTCGAAAGCTTCTCTCTCTCACCCAGTAGAAGTTGGTCCAATAAACGATATTACCTCACCTACATTCTCTCTCTAACACTGATTAAGAACAGCTAGGCACTAGTGGCTGCTTGATAGCCTGAAATAGGAAAACCAGATGAGTTTTTTAAAAAGTACAATAAAGGAGTATTTTTTTCTTGTAAATTGAATAACAGTATTCTACTGTGACCTGTTAATGTGTAAGATGATTCTGTAAAAGTGGAGTTAAGCTTCACTGCATATGAGCAGAATTCTCGTTACAAAAATCTGAAGTTAGGGTGTGTTTTTCTAATGCTACTTGAAAATTATAGTATAAAGATACTAGCTTCAACAATATTTGCATAGATTTGAAATAAATATATTTACTTATGCCAGTCAATTCCTTATAAAACAAATTCTGTCTAAAATGGACATTTTGATTACATTTGCTAGTTTAGGAAGATGCCACTGTGAGACGTATTGGAAATAGGTTGCCCCTTCAGATCACCACGGTGGACTGCATTACAGGTGGGCTAGAGCCATTCATGTATTTCTGATTGTACCTGTTTTAGCGAGACAAAGTGGATGAGGTAATATCTTGTACTGAACCACCTTCTGCAGGTGAAAGAGACAAGCTTTCGAGCTACACAGACGACTTCTTCTGTTTTGTTATTTTACAAACTTGAAGCACAAAATTAGCTCAGGAAAGGGAGTTGGGAATGTTTGCTGATTAAATCATAAAAGTGGGACCTAGTCATTCAAATGAAGTAATGTAATGTTAACCTGGGGAGACTCTCCTCTGGGTTTTAAATAACTAGTTAAAAATGCACCAGTCCTAAGCTTGAAAGCTTTGAGAGAGGCTCTGCAGCAGAGGAGTACAAATGGATGGGAATGAGAGGAGCCGTTTCAGTGAACGATGGTTAAAGAGGTGAGTTCTGTACAGAGTACAAAGCACTACTCTGTTTTGTAAATCTACTTTTATAATCAGTAGTAACAATGTAAATTTATAAACCAAATTATTTTTTAAAACGCAAAGTCATTGAGATGTGTATGATTAACCAAAGCAACCACATGAACTTGTTATTTCTGACTCTTTGTCTCAGGTTTCACTTTGTCATCACATGTTTTGTGTTTTGTCAAAATTTAGGCTCACACTTGCACACACTTGCAGAGGAGCATAACTTTACTCCTGTGAGTAAAGCTCACTTCAGTGGAACTACTTGCAATACTTGAAGTTAATTCATTTGTCTGGAAAGTACGAAAATAATAATCAGAACTACTGAGGGTCAGATTTAACCCAACATGTGTTCAGTTTAGTCATTCCCAGGTTTTACAATGCTTACAATGAGATAGTTGGACTTTTTTTTGTGGGGAGGGGGGGAGTTAAATGTGGGAAAGGGAATATGGAATAAGAGACATCAAAAGAAGGTGCATTTACTAAAGGTAAGATCCTAAATTGAGGGGGCTCAGAGACTCCCCTTCTATAAATCTTTTGGAAAAATAGATCTCTCTCAACATTTTGATGCCAAAAGAAATGTCAACACTCTGTCTCTATTTCTCTCTCTATTTTCATTTTGATGTTTGTTTTTCATACCTTAGGTCAGATTATTTTCTCACTCTTGCATCTTCCCAATGTGTAATTCTGCCATACTGCATGTAACATGTCCTATCTGTTATTACCTAGGGCAGTGTTTCTAGAAAGATGAACCGTTTGCCTCTTTACTTTGACTTTTGTTTTCTTCCCGGAATTTTCTGGTTCCTCCTGTCTTTCCCTTTTCTCTGTTTTTTGATTTCTAGTCTTCCCTTCTGTCTTCCCCCGCAATCACTTGCCTCCATTTGTACAAATGAGAGTCCCATTTGTACATACATAAAATATGCATAATCCAACTCGCCACCTAGGAAACCCACTTGTGTGTAAACCATGTGCTGATAAGGAACTGGATTTTATGCGGGCAATTTCTCTACTTTCTGTGCTAACCTAAATCACTATTTTAAAATTTGGCCCTTAAATTGATTTTAATTCATGACACACAATTAAAAGCTAATTGTGTCAATCTCAGCTGTGTGAGAGACAGGAAAAGGCTCAACCATAACAGCAAGTATAGAAAATTTGCGAAATTCCTTACAAAAAGATCAGAACTTGAACAATGAATTTCTTACTGAATTGAGTAACTTGGGATAATGGTGAGTGGCCAAACTTCTAAAACAGTCATTGCCTGAGCAGAGGAATAATTCAAATAGCAAATGAACATTCAATAATATTTACCTACAGACAAATGTATATACTCAAATGTATATGGCAAAACCAGCATTGAAATAATAGGCTGCTAGTGTATTGTTTTTTCCTTTGTTGTGTAAGAGAATAGGAAAACATTTATTACTGTTTACATTTCAATGTTGGATCAATTGGCATGTCTAGGAAAAAGAATGAAGCACCAATGAATATTAAAAATATTGGTGATTACAGGATTTGAGGTGTTAGGAGATGAAATATAAAAGGCATAATATTATCTGTATAGTCATTATGCATATTGATGAGAAACTGTCATTTTGCATGAAGGTGCAGAAAGTTACTACTTTCCCACCCATATACCAGTGGGTGAAGACATTTCTATTTATGTAGAAGAACTCCAGACCTTAGTATTCAAAGGCAGCTTGCAGATGTTTCATCTTGACAGCTGGCAAACGTTTATTATCAGAAAAGTCAATTAACAGTAATCAGGTTTCTAAATAATTATAGTTTCTTTGTCCTTTGTTTTGGGTTGCTATTTGCTTTTCTTGCCCAGTGAATGCCACTCACCCTCTGTATTTTTAAGCTGTCACCTACTATGGTAAGTGTAAGGATCAGACTGTCTAGATTTAGTGCCAGTCTTCCCCTTCCATGAGAGTTTGTCTAGAATAGGATTAAGAAGCTTTTTTTATCCAACATGTTCTAAAACTGGAGTCTAAACACAGCAAATTTAGTAGTGTTTAGCTGGGTGAGTTGAACCCTAGAAAAGAGCTTGTGTAACTAGATTTGTGTGGCAGTTCCCTAGCTAAAGGAGAGCCTAGGCTTCAGCTCAGTTTAACACATGCTAAGTACTACTTGGCTTATCTACACTGTGATTTTCATTAGACCATTCTAACTAATGCATATGACAAACATTTTTACTCTAGTCTAGACCTGCCCAAACTGATAGAAGGTGCCAAAATAAGGAGTGGAACAACCTAACTCATCAATGGGACACTGGACAATATTTCCAGAAGCAGACAGTGGAGCCCAGTAGGCTCTGATGACTACTAGGTTGGCAGAGCTCAGCCTTTACAGATTTTCAAGACTCACCAGAAATCCTTCTGAATACTCTAACGTGATAATAGCACCTGCCCCGATTTAAATGTCTGAATAATATTTGTGACTCCACAAATAACCTGCCCTTTAAGCAAGATTTTCATTTATGCACTGCAACACAGTACAATTCCTAATTTTTGTTTTAAAGCCTTGAAGATGTTATAAATCTTAGGAGGGTTTATGTGATTGGGAAGAAAGTGCTTTTGAGGTTCAAGAAGTTTATTGAAAAATAGCAAGCTGATATTACATCAGGTAAAAAGAAGGGCTAATTTTGTTAAAAGTATTATTTTCAGTGAGAAGTGACCTAATGCAAATTTAAGCTAACATTAGATAGTCCTTAGCAAAACTGATTTGTTCATGTACATTTTGTATCCACATGGGAACCGAGCTTTGGTAAGGATCTAATGCTCCAAAATTCCTATCACTCTTTTAATGAATCAAATTAGTATTTATTCACAATCCCAAATGCAAAAAGCCATTGCAGTGAGCTATGCAGAACCTCTTCCATCCCAGTGGTCTTGGTATTGAAATAGAGCACTGGTAGAGTAAAAAAGATGCAGAGCCTTTATCTTTAAATTAGTAAGCCTTTTGTTTTTTTCTTAGACTTAATGACTAATTTTGTGGAATATCAATAAATGACTTATAATGGCATTGCTTGCTGGATAACATTGTGAAAGTTGAGTTTTAAATCTTAAAATAAAATTAATTGCAAAGAGGCTTATGGGCTTGCAAGCATTTCCGTTTTTATCTGTACAACTTAAGGGTATCTCTAGACTGTATACGTCTTACAGTGGCGTGTAGAATATATATATGCCACCTGTCGCCCTAGCACAGATATAAAGAGCAGTGTGGATGGTGAGGCACTGATTTGGCGAGTAAAGATACACCAGAACCTCAGAGTATGTACCCTAAAGAGTTCTTTACGTGCCAGTGACGTTCTGCATTGGTGATGTCTAGATCAGTGATCTGCTAGGCCTCTGTAATCCTTGACTCTGGGAGCCAGCCTTACACTGCACTGCTGTGAGAACCCCCACTCTTGGGCTGTTCACGCACAACCTCTGGCATGTAAGCTGCTCCTAGCTACTTGCAAGTGAATGACACTGGCTAGTATCTCCGGTCCCAGAAACAACCCTAGGAACCTCCATCTTGTAGTGCCCAGTTATGCTCACTGGACACTGCAAGCTTATATAAATTCATCAGTTTAACAAAGGAATTGATATGTACCAGGCTTGTTCTCCCAAGGGGAGTTTCTGACACACTGCAAACCAAATGCACTGCTTCAGGTAGAATAAATAAACAGATATATTAACTATAAAGGTAGATTTAAGTGAGTATAAGTCAAAGCATAACAAGTCAGATTTGGTCAAATGAAATAAAAGCAAAACGCATTCTAAACTGATCTTAACACTTTCAATGTCCTTATAAACTTAGATGCCTCTCACCACAGGCTGGCTCTTCAGTCAGGCTCTCCCCTTTGATCAGTGGTTCAGTCGCTTGGTGGTGTGGTGGTGTCTGTAGATGTAGGCAGAAGAGAGAGAGCATGGTAAAATGTGTTTCCCTTTTATCATGTCCTTTCTTCCCTCCTGGCTTTGCTTCCCCTCTCTTGTTGTCCCTCCTTCCCTCCTGAGTCAGGTGAGCATTACCTCATCGCAGTCCCAAACTGCCCAAAGGAAGGGGGTGACTCCCGAGGGCCTAACAGCTTCTTTTGTTGCTTGGCAAAACCAGTGTCCATTGTTCTTGTGAGGCTGGGCTGGGGTTGTCCCATCCATGCCCTGATGAGGTGTGAACTGCCTCTCTGTTCTTGGAGAGTTTTTGCATGGGCTTGCTTTAAGCCATGAGGATACATTTTCAGCCTCATAACTATATACATGAAATTATAATCTGTAACAATTATGATAACTTCACTATAACAACCACACTCAGTGCATTATGAGCCTTCCGAAGACACCCAATATGACAAACTTTGCATTGGATACCACACAGTCATTTTATAAAGATGAACATGGGGGTGTAGGGTGTTCCCCTGAGGTACAGCGTGTCACAGTGCCCAAGCAGTGCCCTCCTCACTACCACCACCATCTACATTGCTATTTTTAGCAGAGTAGTGACTTCCTGTTGTCTCCCTGCTGCCAGAGCCTTTTCCCACTGAAAGGAAAGGCTCTGGCAGTGGAGGAAAAGCCCTGGCATCTCCCTGCTATAAAGGCCTTTCCCTGCTGCAGGGATCTGCTACAGTCTTTCCCTGCTGCAGGAAAAGACTCCAGCAACGTAAAAGGCTCTGGCAGGGGGAGGCAGCACAGATAGACTCCAGTAACTCTGCTGATGAAGCCTTTCCCCGCTGCCTCCCACCTGCCAGAGCCTTCCATTGTCCTGTGGCAGTGTGGATGCAGCCTGCTTTTCACTGTGGAATATAACTACACATGCCATACATGCCACTGCCAGTAGTGTACAGTGTGGACATACCTTGAGGGAAGGAGACAAGTGTTTGTCTACCAGTGTTAACCTAAACTCAAAATACTTTGTCATATTTTCCAAAAGTGACAAGTACATTTCAGATTGAGAGTCTAGTTATAATGAAAACAAATCACTAACTTGTCGCTGTGGTGGGAGCATGAAACTCCATCACTGGTTAGAAAGGATTATGATCCAGTAGTTACATCTGTTGCAACTGTATTGTAATTAATTAGTTGCTTCTCAGCCAGAGGAGCAGGACTAAGTAAGAGGCATGAGGTGATAACTTAATGGACACTTGGGCCTCATAAAAAGGGAGAGAGTTCAGACTGAGAAGAGGAACTATAAGGAACAGAGGGGCTCCTGTGAAGAGGCCTTTGCCAGTGTCTGCAGGAGAACAGACACCTCAGGAAGGCTCAGTCTGAGAAGCCAGTATTGAGTACTAGAGTAGCTGAGAAAGGAGATTGGAGGAGAGGAATGCTGATTTGATGAGACACATTGGACCTTAGTTTGCATTTGATGAAGGGATTTGAACTAGGCACCTTCTCGGACAGAGAACTGAATTGCACACAGAGGCAGATGCCTGTAGGGGGTGCTGGAGACAAAGGCTCCTGTATCATTGTGCCCTGACACAATGAGGCATTGTGGTGGTGAGTGTGCGCACCATAAGTCAATTATAATAAAGATAAAATTTCAATAATTTATTCCTACATAGTTTACTTTTTGAATATTATATATTAATACATTCAAACACAAATCTTTTGTTGTCCACCCCTTCATTTTACATATGATTGGTCTTTTAAAATACTGCATTATGTTGACTTTGAAATAAAGTTTCAATATGAAGTTTGTTGAAGAAAATCTCTCTTTTGTTAGTGTAGTGAGGTGATGTGGCCTCTCTTCAAGCCAGAGGGGGAGAAACCACTCTCTCTCCCTGGGTGGGCGGAGTCAGGCTCGGCTCGGCCCTCCCACTGGAAGTTGAGAGGTGGGGCAGGAAGTAGAAAAGGTGGAGCCCCTAGCTCAGTTGGAGTGAAGCCAGGGAAGGAGACAGATGTGCTCATAAGCTCTCCTCTGCCTGAGAGTTAGAGCTCATAGAGTGCTTTGTTGCGCAGCTCAATCATAGGCCTGAGTCTACAGCAGGCGTTCTCAAACTGGGGGTTGGGACCCTTCAGGGGGTCACGAGCTTATTACATGTGGGGTCGTGAGCTGCCAGCCTCCACCCCAAAATGCTTCACCGTCAGCATTTATAATGGTGTTAAATATATTTAAAAGTGTTTTTAATTTATAAGGGGGGGGTCACACTCAGAGACTTGCTATGTGAAAGGGGTCAGCAGTACAAAAGTTTGAGAACCACTGGTCTACAGACTGCTCATTAGCTCTATATTACCCAGGGCCAGCTCTAAGATTTTTGCCGCTCTAAGATTCTTGCCAAGTGAAAAAATTTTTGGCCGCACCTGTTTTTTTTTCGTGCCCCCCCGGCTCCACCCCTTCCCCAATCCCCAGCCCCGCCTCTTTCCCCGGGCGTGCCGCATTCCCCCCCCATTGCTTCCTGCAGCTCCCCCCCCCGCAACCCCCTGCCCTAGCTCACCTCCGCTCCGCCTGCCCCCCTGAACAGGCCGCTGCTCCGCTTCTCCCCCCTCCCTCTCAGGCGAGGGAGAGGCAGCGCGTTCAGGGGAGCAGGCGGAGCGGAGGTGAGTGAGGGTGGGGGGGAGCGCAGGAAGTAACGGGGGGGTAGAGGAACCGCTCCCCGCCCCAGCTCACCTCCACTCCACCACCGCGCCTCCCCCAAGTGTGCCGCCACTCGGCTTCTCCTCCCTCCCTCCCTCCCTCCCAGGCTTGCTGTGTGAAACAGCTGTTTTGCGCGCGGTGAGCCTGGGAGGGAGGGGGGAGAAGTGGAGTGGCAGCGGTGCGCTCAGGGGAGCAGGCGGAGGTGAAGTGGAGGCGAGCTGGAGTGGCGGGGGCACATGTCTAGGGGCGGCATGGCCAGTGCCAGAATGCTGCCCCTAGAAATGGGCGGCCCCAAGCACCTGCTTGTTTTGCTGGTGCCTAGAGCCGGCCCTGATCTTGCCTTAGGGATAGAGCTGATGGACTACTAGTTAACCTAGCCCTGCCTGAAGGACTAGGGCCTATTGGCTATTGAGGGTTCCACCATGTTGCAAAGGGCCAGGACACTAATACCTACTCTGCTAATTCCCCTGACAGTAGGCCACACTCCCAGTGATGTAGTGAGGTGGTATGGCCTCTCTCCGATCCAGAGGGTGAGGGATGACTGAGGTACCACTACAGTTAGGAACTAATTTATGAGTATAGAATGTCACCTAATTTTATCTACACAAACGATATATTTTTTATACATATACCAGTTTTGTTGCCTGAGTACACAATTTGGAAAAAACTAACCATTCTGTTTTAAATATTTCAGTTTTAAATGCCCTATAGTAGTGGTATTTCAAAAGAAATTTTTGCTAGTGAATTTTGCACTGTTTTTATGCAGAGTACTTAAGATTGTCAAAATTCAATAGTATAAAGAATTGTGATGCACAAAGGGTCCACTCCAGTACATAAAAGCCCATTTCGTTTGAAGAACTGCTAGGCAAGCTCATTTATACTGGTATTGTAGGATAGTGTACACTAAATAAGAAATAGAAAATACAATGGAATTACCAATATCCTACCTCCATCAGTTTCCTGTACAATCTGGCCATTGTCCTCTCAAAATGAAATAGCACATAATGCTCTTAGCCATTTGAACAATGTTATGACTGAAGGTAGAGAGTGGGAGGATTCTGCTAGCAATTATCAAGAATACTGAAGCATTCAATGTGATTATCCTTATCTTTACTGTTATCTTAGTATAATCTTCTACTTTGTGATCTCACCTGTCCTTCCTCTATAGCTTGTAGTGAGGAATTGCCAAATCTCATCAATTTTAATACCTATTATGCCTCTTTCTTTCTTGCTTCTATACACACACTCTAGCTTTTGGATGTTTAAAGTCCCAGTAGATCATGTGACATTGATCTCACTAGTCCATTTTCTCTCCTGAACAAACACACAAAACTCACTGGACAATGCTAATCAGCTAGCAGTAAGCCTTTGGACTTTGAATAAAAATGGAAACCCTTTTCAGTAGTCTTGGAATAATGTATTGATAGGGCCTATGTCAAACACTGTGTGACAGTATTTTTATTTTCGTTGCAGCAGAGTTCAAAAATACATGTTGTAGTAGAAGGTTTGCCCAAAACAAAGTCAGGATTCAACACCAACATGGGTCAGAACATAAATATACAAATGTAGCCACAGACTCTGATGCAAACTGAGATTTTATCTAACAGACTTATCAGTGAGCCTAGAATAGCACCCAAAGGGCCTCTGAAGGTTGGAATGCGCCAAAATGTTACAGACCTGTCTCTGGTACTAACTCTGGTACTTGCTGTTGTCCCAACAACTGTGACATCCACTGCTAAAGCTTTTTTGTTAAAGTGGTGCTGGATTCCCACCACTAGAATGCACTGTTGTGGAGAAGGCAGGAGGCTCTGTGGTAACATCTACCCCCTCTCTGCTACTCCTCACTACTTCCCTGGCCATTGGGGGTTGCAGAATGAGAGGGAAATGGGAGAAGCTGGTAACTGCCCCCTGCTCTTTAAGCACAGCTGCAGCACCTTCAAATTATCACCACGTGGAATTACAGGGTGAGTGAGACATTGAGGAAGGCTTTATTCTCCCACCCGCAATGCACAACACACACTGAGGGAGGAAGAGAGAACAAGGGGGACTGAGAGGAACAGGGAGATTGCCTCTTGGAGTTGTTGAAGGACTGATATCATCCATGCAATCCTACCCTGAAGGACCTGCTGTCCTCTGTCTGAACACACTGGATGTGGGTGACAGGCCTTTGCATCCCTTATCTCCCAGGAAGACAGGTACAGATTGTGGAGAGTCTGTGGAAGGCTGCTTTGGGTTGTGAGACCTAATGGTTAAATTAAGTATCCAGATATCAAGCTGCTTCGTTGAACCCTAAGCCTTTTGAGGGTCAGGTATTTTTACAGCATCACATAGAGATTTTAATGTGGGGCTGTTATGTTTTAAGCTCCTGCTAATTGTTTCCTGTTTGAAAGTAGCCTTAAATTCCCCAGAATGTGCACACAGCCTCTCACCCTCCCCGCAGTTAGTAGAAGGGATCTGGGGCAAATGTTTAAATGCTCTCCATGTTTTATACCATGTTTATAACTTTCCAGTAACTTAAAATACTAATGTCTGAAAAGTCAAGAAATTGGAAGGGTGTATTTTTAAAAATTGCAGCAACAACAAAATGTAGGTACCAGAAAGCATGGAAATGCTAGTTAAGGTTCCAGGTGCAATATTAATTCTGCTCTTTGTAGCTAATCTCAATTTCCCATATAGATTTCTGTTACAAGTCTCAAAACCACAACTATTGCACTGACTAGGCTAAAAGGGAAAGTTCCTAGACCTAGCCATTTCTCAGATATAAAATGAGAAAAAAAGTTAGGCTTTTCCAAGAACAAAAGTCAAATCCATTTGGAAGTTGCCTAGCATGACGGCTAGGTTGGTCCACCTTAAATTTTGCAAAGTAATTAATTATTCCCTGGCAGTTGAAAATTTAAACAGAATTTCTGGTGAAAAGGAACTTATTTTTTGGTGGAAACATTTATGGCTTTACACTGCAAAATGTATTATTACTATACTGTGGTTACATAATTAAGAAGAGCAAAGACTAAATGAAGAGCCTGAGGAATAATGGTAAATACAACACAGTGATGTTTGTTAATTTGATGGTTTATGTTTCTAGAAACAAAGCTAACAAAATTTTGCTGTTAAATTACTAAAATGGTGCTTGAAAAGGTGTTGCTTAATTCACTGTAGGTTGTATGTTAAAATTTGTACTGAATAGGTAGCCATCGCTTGGATATTATCACACTTGGATAATGATTTGCCCTAAGGTATAGGGAATGGAAAGAGATTAAAGATTTTTTTTTTCCGCTGTCAAAATGTGGATACTGCAATGTAGCTCCAAGTCTCCAGTTAGGAGTTCTGGTTTAGAATGTCTATAAATTAACAGTTTCTGTGAGAGGCAAGGATATGTGCAGATCACTGTCCATGAAGCTTTGTGCCAACAGTCATGGAGATTAGGTTGTCAGGTTTTTTTTTCAGAATCAGCATTGCTTTTCGGGGGGGAGAAATATTGTAGATTTTCATTCATAAATAATTCTGTTCATTTAATGAAATCACTGGAAGATAGTTTTGTGTATCAAAGGATTATGTAAGAGTGGGTACTTTTAATGCATGTAAACTTCTGTTTGAGAAAGCATTACAAAATTGTTGGTTTATACAGATATTCAGGTAATGAAGAGTCTGTTTAGAAAATGTACTGTCTCAGAGGAATGAGTTTTAAAAAAATAGGAAGGAACTGGCCGGCAATTAGCCAGTAACTGAAAAATAACTCAAATGGGGCAGTCTTGCAGCCCTTACTCAGGCAAAATTCCCACTGAAACCAATGTACTAAAACCCATAAATAATATTTGAAAAGTACTCTTGCTTTGCTTTCTTCACATCAATGTCATTTAATCTCGAAACATACCTCTTAGTTGAATTAATAGAAGCATTTAGTATTTGCCATTAACCCCAAGGCATTTGCAGTCTGTTTTCCTTAATTGTTAGTCATCCTATATTATTATTTTTTAAATTATTAGTTGTATTACAGTAATTCCTAGAGGTCCTTGTCAAGAATTAGGGCCACATTATGCATGAACAAATTAAAAGAAAAAAAATATGAAAAAGAAATGGTTGCTAGCCTAAGGTGCACACAATCTAAGATTATGAGAAAATGCAGTAGGTGGAAGAAACATACAATAGCGTGGGAGAGAGGGATGAGAGAATGAGATGATGGTAAAAAAGCATGTTTTGCATAAATATTTAGTCTTTGCTTGCCACCTGCCTAACCATTATCAGATTGCAATGTTAGTCATCATGGCAGAGGGTTAAGGAGGGATTTGAAGGGGAGTGCATGATAGTAGCTTTATGGATTTTGCCAAGTGACTGGACTTGCTTTTACATTTTTAAAAATTCCTGTCTCAGTGGAAGTTCTGAGTCAGGACAGTAGAATTAGCTGCTATGGCCCAAATGTTTTCTCTGGTTCCCACACTGAAGAGTGAGGCTGTGCATGAGGGTATATCTCAGGAGGAGAAAAATGCTCCTCAGGCTACAGTATAGCAAAGCAGATGCTGGTAGTTACTACTATAACATTAGGGCTGCAGTAGTCCCTATGACATTGGTCCCCTGAGCCCTTATGTGGGGGAAATGGTCATTGGGTCTGGACAACAGTGCATCCATTTGGTCCTTCAACTGCCATGTCTTCAAATGCCTAGTGCAATCTGGTACACGTGGGGATACACAGATGAGTTCCATGGTGCCTAGAGGCTTTGTGTTACATGTGTGCTCTCTAGATTTGCCCTCCTGTAGAGCAGAAGTACTTATTTTGCCCAGGCAGGAAGAGGCAGAGTTTGTACCTTGGTGTTCAAAAAGGGAATCAAGCCAACACTGTTAAAACCAGTTTTGTGACTTAATGCAAAACATTCATGCTCTTCTGTATATTTTAGAACAACTATTGTTAATGGAAGGCTGAAAGAGTTGTTTTGTTGTTTGTTCATTATGTTGTCATCTTTGAAAAAGTCTCCTAAGTTATGATCTGTCACCTTAGGTAACATAAAAGAGATGGCTTATTGTTTAGATTTGTCTACTTAAAAATCAGTGTAATACTATGATGGTATTCAGACAATATAATCTTAGAATAATTAAATACAATCTGTTACATTTTATATGTGCAACTGAAGTTATAGCATCTGCTTGCACTGTCTGTTATTAATATACAATGTGCATCCATGCATGTAGGTATATATGAGAGAACAGTGGAAATGTCAATATTAAGATGAGAAGGCAGTGGAAACAGATGGCACATTCACTTAAAAATGTTCTGTTGTCAACTTTGGTAGAACAAATGTTCTTAATGTACTTTCATTTGTAATATTGTGTATGTGTGTATATCTATATAATGTATGTGTGTCATACACAAAATATTACGTGCTTATGTAATAAACACACACACTACTACAAATGAAAGTATATCGAGAGCATTATATATAAACTAGCCCTGAATATTTGTAATCTGGAGGCTTTATTCACTGAGTGCACATCTTAAGAAAGAAAGCATCTTCCAAAATTGCATATTATTTTTCGTAGTGATGTATGTAATATATTTTTAAAGTAAAAACAAGGATACCATTTTTAATATTCAGTATTTTATTTGACAGCTGTACTAAAACCCTTGAATACATTGATCTTCTAGGTGCATATTTAAATGTGTATGGTTCAAGATATACATAAGCCTTGATCCTTGAATTTGCATGTAATTTCTATATGCACATTTTTAATAGTTGATAAAAATATAGAGATGGTTTTATTAGTTAGGTTTGTTTGTTTTTGAAACCTGATTTATATATGCTTGATCCTCAACTTTGTGGCTTCTACTTTCATCACAAGGGGCAACATTCATCTACAAATGGCTGCAGAGTCTTGAATCATTTATGCTCATGGAAGGCTCAGAAAGTTGCAGATCTCTTTTTAGCTTTTCCTATGCCACCACGAACCTGGCCACTTGTCCATCTTTCTCTGGGGTACTTATCACTGTGGTATCTAAGCAACACAAACAAGTTATGAAGAAGCATAAGACTCCAGATAGGTGGTTCCCCCCCCCCCCTTTTTGTTCCTCCAAGTGCCAATGTGTGTGTGTTTTTTGTGTTCAAGGACTCTTTTAAATTAAGGGGGATAAATCCTTCCCCCTTAAAGGGGAAAGGATTTATCTGATGGTGTGCCTTGTATTTTGATTTGAATACAGTCGGGCTTCATTGTTCCAATTGAGATCTTTTCTGGCAAGGAGTTCCATGGTCTGGGTCAGGCTGCTGGGAAAGTTCTGTTCAGTGCTTATCGTCTCTATCTGGCTTATCACCGTGGAGTTTAGCTTTCAGAGGATATGTCTACAATTCAATAAAACACCCATTGCTAACCCATGTCAGCTGGCTTGGGCTCACGGGACATAGGCTGCAGGACTACAGAATTGCACTGTAGACATTTGGGATCAGGCTTGAGCCTGAGCTCTTGGACCCCTGGGGTTCACGAATGTTCACACTGCAATTTTATAGCTCCACAGCCAAAGTCCCGTGAGTGTGAGGCAGCTGACATGGGCCAACTGCGGGTATTGTATTGCAGTGTAGACACACCAGAGTCTCAGAGACCCCTGTTTGGAAATGAATGTGGAGTCAATGGAGTATGTAAAGTTGAGGCATGATATGTTCTCACTTACCTTTGTTGCTATACTTGCTGTAGTCTGAGGGAGGGGACAAAAGCATAGATCACTCTAAGAGAAGGTCTTCATCTTAGAGGAAAGGATGTAATTTTCAGAACAGTCAGAGTTGAAAAAATATACTCCTTGCCACTGCCTCTGTGGAGAGGCAATCAAGAGTAGGAGGCTTTGTGTACTATAATTGGTTGTGTTCATCTCATTCAACTACTAAGTCTGATTCAAAAGTCTGTTATGATGTCTTTTTTTTAAATGCAGAGTCCCTACAAAATATCCCCTTTATGTTATTTGTTATACTGCAGTTACCTGCCTCCCTTCCTGGCAGAGATGGTGGGCAGAATACTTTAGCATCACAGAAAGACACTAGTCTCTTCATTAAGGTTGAAGTTAACCTTCCGTTATAAACCCAGTTTTTACCCACCCATCCTTAACTTTGTCAATACTAAACCTTCCTTCCTGAAATGTCACAGGTGATCTTATGCTGGGATAGCAATCTTTCTGCAAACTTTACGACAAATTATTCAAAACATTTGGGAGTTACAAGGGGTCAATTTCTGCAGTGATCTCATATTTTTATTTTATCTGAAATTTGTTTTGGCTCACAACCAACTTTAAAATGGTTAGACCTATAAACTCCAACTGTGTTTTGAGGCTTTGTGAGTACTGGAGACTTTGACTGACCTAGTGGGTGTGAGGGGAGCAGATTTACTTGGCTATTAAAATCAATTCCACAAGCTTAGAACTCCCCAACATTACAAATGGGCATGAGCAGAGGGAGCTGCAGGCTGGGGAACAAGAGTGGTACAGAAGGATAGGAGGTCAGACAGAGTCTCCTATGGGGAGTTGAGGGCTGGTCCCAGGGGAAATGAGAAAACCACTTGGTGGGAGCTTCTTCTGTCAGTGTAGGTAATCTACCGCCCCCGAGAGGCAGTAGCTATGTCAACGTCAGAAGCCCTCCCATCGACATAGTGCTGCCTACACCAGGGCTTAGGTTGGTTATAACTACGTTGCTCAGGAGGTGTGGATTTTCCACACCCCTGAACAACGTAGCTATACCACCATAAGTAACTAGTGTAGACCAAGCCTTGGTAGACTAGAAACTGCTTTGCAAATGAACTCCTGGAGGCTATATTTTCAGAAGAGCTAACACCTGATTTTCAGGTACTCCGCTGCGTTAGACACCTAAATCGGAGCCACATTTTCAAAAATGCTCAGCTCCCAGTGTGACACTTATGATCATGTTTTCAAAAGAGCTCATGTGGAGTGATCACACTTACATATGACACATACAAAACTGTACTCCAGAATTCCTCTATCTATAGGCAAATCGCACACAGCAGCCTTGAGAGGTCTGTAGTCATAGACTGAATTTCTTATAGTAATTCTAAAATCCTTATGCATCTTACACAGAAAGTGTGAAGGTACTCACTGTGAAAGACCCCCCAACACAGGGACACAGTTAATAGTTTCTGGATGACTTTCCACAAGTGCATTATGGAAATGCATAGGATAAAGAGGCACTGTTCAGCTTTGTAACTAAACAAGTAGTTTTCCCTACATGTTTGAAGCCCAGGTCACCCTTTGTCTCAAAATTATTTTCATTATAAATTCTGAAATAGTTTCCATTTACTACTGAGAAAAGTGTAGATGAAAGATCTTTTACAAAGTGATACTAACATCTGTGTTAACCCCTAATTTTGTTACAGTCAGTCCTGGTTCTGATTTGAAATAGGGGAAAAATAACTTTCCTCAGTAAGTAAGATCTGATATTTGTATACCGTAACACTTTTCACTCCTGAAAGATTCTAAAAGTGCTTTTTTGATAAACAAATTATATGCAGGAATCACTTCATCTATCGTAGGCACTTTTAGATCAAGTCAGTGTGTTTTATTTGATATTGTACAGTACTGGTAGTCAGTACTTCTGTGTTATGTGCCCACATCTTTAAAAAAACAAACAAACAAAAAAAAAAAACCCCAACCCTATTCACTGTGTAACCTTGGGCCAAGTCACTTAATCTCTGTGTTTCATTTTACCATCTTTAACATGGAGTTAATGATACTTAACCACTTTGTAAAATTCTTTGAAATCTATGGATATGAAGGAGTAAGTATTATGAGTAATCACTTTAGAGTGTAGCAAGAGTATAACCGTGCTCAGCAACATCAGTTTAACAGGCAAGAGAAGACCCTCAACTGCTTTTTAATAAGCTTAGGACAAAATGTTCTAACTAAAATTAGGCACTTAAATCTATAATTGGATTTCTAAGTTAGCTGTCTGATTTTTTTCCGAGGGGCTGAGCACCCACTTCTTCATGTGTCTTCAGTCCAGTCACTTGTAGATTTCAGGCACTCAAATTTGGTTTGGGTAATGAAGACAATCCTTGACCCACAGCTATACACGCCAAGTCAGGAGGTGTAGGTTGGATCTCTCAGTGCAGAATCAATGTATACAAAAATTCCTTTCCATGTATAATATAAAATTTCCTGTCCTGATTTTTAGGAGTCTAACATGGAAGCTCCAGTGTCATTTCCTTATAGCGCTCACAGGACTTAAAATATTATAAAAAGTAGAATATTGAAGCATTGAGCCGTTGGATACATCTAAATGAAATGACAGGTCATCTTCAGCAAAAGAAGGGGTTGGCAACCTTTTAGAAGTGGTGCGCCGAGTCTTCATTTATTCACTTTAATTTAAGGTTTCGCTTGCCAATAATACATCTTAACGTTTTTTAGAAGGTCTCGCTCCATAAGTCTATATATTATATAACTAAACTTGTCATATGTAAACAAGGTTTTCAAAATGTTTAAGAAGCTCAATTTAAAATTTAAATTAAAATGCTGATCTTACACCGTCGGCCTGTTCAGCCCGTTGCTGGCCTGGGGTTCCATTCACCTAGGCCGGCAGCAGGCTGAGCGGGGCCTGCTGCCGGGACCCCAGCTGGCAAGGGGCCGGCAGCCAGAACCCCAGACTGGCAGTGGGCTGAATGGGGCCAGCGCCCGGGACCCCAGACCAGCAGTGGGCTGAGCGGCTCAGCCCGCTGCCGCTCAGTCCGTTGCTGTCTGGGGGTCCGTCCACGAGCTCCTGCCAGCCAGGGTCCCGGCTGCCAGCTCTGCTCAGCCCGCTGCTGGTCTGGGGTCCCGGCCCTGTCCACACAGAGTAGGTACCTACCTTCTCCCTGGTTCTAGCCATTCTCTTCCTCTCTCTGCACTGAGATGAGGGTGGGAGTGCGCTGAGACCAGGGCTGGGGGTGAAGGAGCAGGTTGGGGTGCAGGGTCTGGCCTGGAGCTAGAATAAGGGAGGGGGCTCAGGGTTGGGGCAGGAGGTTTGGGTGTGGAGCACTTACCTGGGCAGCTCCCATTTGGTGTGAGAGGTGCAGGTGGGAATGTGGGGGGTGTGTGTGTATGTGTGTGCAGGAGCTCCCGTTTGGTGCTCAGGGCAGGGGGCTGGGTATGTGTGGGGGGTGCCAGAGTCAGGGCTGGGGTTGTGGGGAGGTGCGGGGGTCAGAGCACGGGGCTGGGGTTGTGGGGGGGGCGGGTGCGGGGGTCAGGGCACGGGGCTGGGGTGTGTGTGGGGGGGGGTCAGGGCTGGGGGTGTGGGTTGGGGTTATGGGGGTGCTCCCTGCCCTGAGCGGCTCACGGCAGGGGGCTTTGGAGGATATGCCCTGATTCCACCCCCCTCCCCAAGATCCCTGGAGCAGAGAGCTCCCTGCGGTTCTGCTTTTCCCTCTCCCACTCCATAGCAAGGGCCGTCAGCTGATCGGCCGCAGGGAGGGAGAGAAGGAGGGGCAGGAACCCAGCATGCTGCGGGAAGAGGTGGGGGGAGGGGGAAGCTTGCCTGCCCTGCAAGGAGAGAGCGGTGGGCAGAAAAGAGTGGGCCGGGCAGGGGTCTGGCAGACAGCAGCGTGCCATTAAAATTTGGCTTGTGTGGCGTCTTTGGCACGCATGCCATAGGTTGCCGACCCCTGAGCTAAAGTTAAATAGCTGAGGAAAAGGCTCCTTGTGTAACATATTCTTAATATCTTTTGAGATCTGTGACTAATATTATGACAAACTACTCGAAACTGTTTCTGAAAGCCATTTCCAAGTTAACGTTATTTCAATTGATTTTCGTCATCTCTGGAAGTTTTTCTTTTCAAAAAGATCAATTGCATCTGTTCGACCCTTAATTTAATTTAAAAAAAAGCAAAGAAAAAAAAAAAGCATCACCTCAAAGGCAAACATTTACAGAGGCATAAATTAGTTCCCTAACAGAGAACGCTACTCAATGGCACCTCTAATCCTGGCTTAGAAAAGCAGAGCCGCTCTGAAAAAACACATTTGGATGATCCTGCTAGTCTTTCTGTGTTCTCAAGCATTTTTATTTCTGACCGGTTTAAAACCAGGAATTTCTGTTGGACCCTAATCAGATTTCTGGTACTAATGTTGATGTTATCAAGACAAATTCACTTGGTAATTGGACTTTTCAGTTGAGTTTCTCAGTTATTTTTATTTCCTGCTATTGCTTAATTCAAAGTGATGAGCACCAGATATATGCAGAAGCAAATCAACCTTATTATTTGCAAGTTACCAAGCAACCATGGGGCCCTGCAAAGGATGGAGCCTACCATTCTGGTCCCAGGGCTGGAATCCATCTCCCTCCTACCACGGCGTAACCAGAGGGAGGAAAAAAAGCCTGGCCCAGATTTCCAGATCTGATGTTGAACTGCAAAAGCCCCCAGCAGAACAGGGCTCTGAGTGGCCTTATGCTTTGCTTGTGTCTAAGGCTGATCCTGTAGACAGTCAGCTTCCAATTCCAAAAAAATGAGGAAATGCAGAAGCAAGTCCAGTGTCACCCAAAATAATTAAAAGAAAATGGCTCTGAGAATATGATTGTAAACTCTGGGTTTGCTAAGATGTGTCTGCTTAATGTATTTGTCTGAAATGTGATGTTTTGTGCTGATCCTGTTTGAAGGCCCACTACTGAGATAAGAATGACTGTAAATACATCTTGTGTGGCATCCTGGAACTATGTAGCCTGTCATCTGGAGAGTGGCAACCTCAGAAGAGCTGGCTAAGAAACTTTTCTTTGTTCTGGTAGAGGCCTGGAAATATTGATAACATGTCTTTTTCATATGAGATTTCCAGTAATTCTTGGGCTTTTCCAGACAGGAAAAGCAATCACAACACCTTTTATTCTGGGTTATTTATTAAACACCAATAATGTGCTTGGTGCTGTACAAGACAAAATTACTAAGACACTCCCTGTGTTATGGTGTAGGAAACAAAGAGAAGATGCACGGAGAGCTCCAGAGGGGGGAGTTACTTTATGCTCCATTTTCCCTCAGGTCAATATAACATTTTGCAATTTTTTTTTATTTTCACTCAGGAAGAAATCAGAATTTAGGAGTTGTTTTGAATGAGGAACAGGCAGGCTCTGGTGCTCTTGAGTCTGAGAGATGGTCAGGTAGCATGAAAGAAGGCACAAACCTGGGAGTAGAGAAGCTTTTCTTACAATATACTTTCACTTCCATTTCTGGAAGAGTTGTACAAAAATTAAAATAAAAGCACCAAAAAGGTAGCAAAGCCTTTTTTAAATATCAGAAAGATTTCAGTTTGATTGGCGTTTTTACTTCCGTTCTTACTTTATTCAAGCCAGTTTGTCCATCTTCCCTGCCAAAAAGAAAAGTCAAGATCTGGAGGAGATGTAGGATGTTTGGTCTTCCCCTTAGTGTGGCTTCGCAAGAGGACAGGTCTACACTATGAAATTAGGTCTATTTTCAAAAAAATTGACTTCTATAAATCAATTTTATAGTCGATTGTGTATGACCCCACTAAGCATTATGTCGGCGGAGTGCGTCCTCACTACTGTGACAGCATCGACTCATGGAGTGGTGCATTGTGGGAAGCTATCCCACAGTTCTCGCAGTCTCCGCTGCCTGTTGGTATTCTGGGTTAAGCTCCCAATGCCTGATGGGGCAAAAACATGGTTGCGGGTGGTTTTGGGTACGTCATCAGTCTCCCTTCCCTCCGTGAAAACAACTGCAGACAATCATTTCGCCCCTTTTTTCCTGGGTTACCCGTGCAGACGTCATAGCATGGCAAGCATGGAGCCCACTCAGCTCACCACTGCTGTTGCGAGCATTGTAAACACCTTGCGCATTATACTGCAGTATGTGCAGTACCTAGCTAAGAGACGGTAGCACGAGGACGATTGTGAGGAGGACATGGACACAGACTTTCCTGAAAGCACGGATGTGGCAATTGTGACATCATGACGGCAGTGGGGCTGGTTGATACAGTGGAACGCTGATTCTGGGCCCGGCAAACAAGCACAGACTGGTGGGACTGCATAGTGTTGCAGGTCTGGGATGATTCCCAGTGGCTGCGAAACTTTCGCACGCGTAAGGTCACTTTCCTGGAACTCAGAGTTGCTTTCCCCGACCCTGAAGCAAAGGAATGCCAAGATGAGAGCTGCCCTGACAGTTGAGAAGCAAGTGGCGATAGCCCTGTGGAAGCTTGCAATGCCTGACTGCTACTGGTCAGTCGGGAATCAATTTGGAGTGGTCAGATCTACTGTGGGGACTGCTGTGATTCAAGTAGCCAATGCAATCACTGACGTTCAGCTATCAAGGGTAGTGACTCTGGGAAAAGTGCAGGTCATAGTGGATGGCTTTGCTGCAATGGGGTTCCCTAACTGTGGTGGGGCGATAGATGGAACGCATATCCCTATCTTGGCACCGGACCACCTTGCCAACCAGTACATAAACTGCAAGGGGTACTTCTCAATGGTGCTGCAAGCACTGGTGGATCACAAAGGACGTTTCACCGACATCAATGTGGGATGGCCGGGAAAGGTGTATGACGCTCGCATCTTTAGGAACTCCAGGCTGTTTGAGCAGCTGCAAGAATGGACTGACTTCCCAGACCAGAAAATTACTGTTAGGAATGTTGAAATGCCAATAGTTCTCCTTGGAGACCCAGCCTACCCCTTGCTCCCATGGCTCATGAAGCCATACAGGCAGCCTGGACAGTAGTAAGGAGCAGTTCAACTATAGGCTGAGCAAGTGCAGAATGGTGGTAGAATGTGCCTGGACGTTTAAAAGCTTGCTGGCGCTGTTTGCTGACTAGGTTAGACCTCAGCACAACCAATATTCCCAGTGTTATTACTGCTTGCTGTGTGCTCCATAATATCTGTGAGAGTAAGGGGGAGACATTTATGGCGGGGTGGGAGGTTGAGGCAAATTGCCTGACTGCCAGTTTTGAAGAGCCAGACACCAGGGCAATTAGAGCACAGATAGGCACACTGTGCATCAGAGAGGCTTTGAAAACCAGTTTCATGACTGGACAGGCTACAGTGTGACAGTTGTGTGTGTTTTTCCTTGATGCAATCCCACCTCCTTTGTTGATTTTAATTCCCTGTAAGCCAACCACCCTCCCTCCCCCCTCCTTTGATCACAGCTGGCAAAGGAAATAAAGTCACTATTGTTTTGAAACCATGCATTCTTTCTTTGTTAATTTAAAAAAAAAAAGAAAAAAGGGGGCAAACTCATAAGGTAGCCCGGAGGGGGTAGGCTGGGATAGGGAAGAACAAGGGCATGTCTCTTATTGTAGCCACACTATAAATCAAAACTGTTTGTTTGAATGACAGCCTTCTGTTGCTTGGGCCATCTTCTGGAGTGGAGTGGCTGGGTGTCCGGAGCCTCCCCCATCGTGTTCTTGGGCATCTGGGTGAGGAGGATATGGAACTTGGGGAGGAGGGCAGGTGGTTGTACAGTGGATGCAGTGGCGGTCTGTGCTCTAGTTGGCTTTCCTGCAGCTCCACCAGACGCCTGAGCATATCTGTTTGCTCCCCCATTAGCCTCAGCGTTGCATCCTGCCTCTTCTCATCGCGCTCACTTAATGCTTTCCTGGCCTCTTGCCACTGAATGCCTCCATGCATTCAGCTGTGCCCTATCAGTGCAGGAGTACTGCATGAGCTCGGGAAAACATGTAATCGTGAGTGTGTTTTTTTTCCGTCTTCTAATCTGCAATAACCTCAGGGACGGAGATGATAGGGGGAGCATAGAAACATTTGCACCTGCAGGGGGATAAAAAGGGAGAGTAAAATTTAAGATGATACATTTCTGAGAACAAAAGGGAGACTCTTTCACAGTGAATCAAGCAAGTCACAGCAGACAGCACATGTGCTTTAGGTACAAGGTTGTATTTTTCCTTTTATATTGAGCGCCTGCCAGTATGGTGACACATCACACATGGCTGGGCAACAGAATTTGGTTTCCATGCAGCCATGGAATTTGGTAAGCCAAAGGGTATGCGGGCTTGGCTTCTAACACCTTCAGAACATGTGGGAATGTTTTTTTTCAAACTGCAGCGTCCTCCTTTCCCATAGCAAGCAATGCTGGTTGGGTTTGCCATTTAAAAGAAGGGGCTTCAGTTTTCAGGTGGATATGCAGCACACACCTTCCCCCCCCGCCCCGCCACGTGGCTATTTGGGATGATCCCTTTTAGCCAAGCACAAACAGCCCAGCATGAATGGGGTCCTTTTACTTTTCCCTTACAAAAATTCCCCTATTTCAACCAGGTGACCATGAATGATAACACTCTCCTGAGGCTAACACAGAAAGATAAAGACCGAATGTTGCTTCAATGCGACCAAAACCCAGGACCATTTGCTGCCATGCTTTGTGCTGCAATGATTCCAGAATACTTGCTGCTGGCTTGGCGTGGTAAAGTGTCCTACCGTGGAGGATGAAATAAGGAAACCCTCCCCAGAAACCTTCTGCAAAGGCTTTCAGAGTACCTCCAGGAGAGCTTCATGGAGATGTCCCTGGAGGATTCCCGCTCCATCCTCAGACACGTTGACAGACTTTTCCAGTAGCTGTACTGGCCGCAAATGCATCCCAAGTCTTCAGGGCAAATCAAACATTAAACATTATTGCTTTTAAACCCTTTACTGTAGTTACAAACGTGCCTGCACCAGAGGTGCCTTCTCCGGCTTCAGGGTCGGGGATCCCGCCTTGGGCTCTAGGGTGATGAAAAGGTCCTGGCTGCCAGGGAGAACAGATTCACCACTTGCCTGCTGCGCATTCTCCTCCTCCTCCTCTTCCTCATCCACAAAATTCTCCTCCATGTTGCGTGAGACTCCCCCCTTGCAGGTGTCCGTGGACAGTGATGGACCCTCCCTAGAATGCCATCCAGCCGATCATAGAAGCAGCATGTATGGGGCTCTGACCCAGAGTGACCGTTTGCCTCCTTTGTCTTTTGGTAGGCTTTCCTGAGCTCCTTGACTTTCACACGGCACTGCTGTGTGTCCCTGTTGTAGCCTCTGTCCATTATGCCCTGTGTGATTTTGGCATATATATTAGCATTTCTTCTTTTTGATCAGAGTTCTGCCTGCACAGATTCTTCTCCCCATACAGCAATCAGATCCAGTGTCTCCCATTCGCTCCATGATGGAGCTCGTTTGCGATTCTGGGGGGACTGCATGGTCATCTGTGCTGCTGAGCTCACCACACTGACCAAACAGGAAATGAAATTCAAAAGTTCCCCAGGCTTTTCCTGTGTACCTGGCTAGTGCATCAGAGTTCAAAATGCTGCCCAGAGCGGTCACATTGGAGCACTCTGGGATAGCTCCCAGAGGCCAATAACGTCAACAGTGTGCCCTTGTTGCCAAGAAGGCCAATGGCATTTTGGGATGTATAAGTAGGGGCATCGCCAGCAGATCGAGGGACATGATTGTTCCCCTCTATTTGACATTGGTGAGGCCTCATCTGGAGTACTGCGTCCAGTTTTGGGCCCCACGCTACAAAAAGGATGTGGAAAAATTGGAGAGAGTCCAGCGAAGGGCAACAAAAATGATTAGGGGTCTGGAACACATGACTTATGAGGAGAGGCTGAGGGAACTGGGATTGTTTAGTCTACGGAAGAGAAGAATGAGGGGGGATTTGATAACTGCTTTTAACTACCTGAAAGGTGGATCCAAAGAGGATGGATCTAGACTATTCTCAGTGATAGCAGGTGACAGGACAAGGAGTAATGGTCTCAAGTTGCAGTGGGGGAGGTTTAGGTTGGATATTAGGAAAAACTTTTTCACTAGGGTGGTGGTGAAACACTGGAATGCGTTACCTAGGGAGGTGGTGGAATCCCCTTCCTTATAAGTTTTCAAGATCAGGCTTGACAAAGCCCTGGCTGGGATGATTTAGTTGGGGATTGGTCCTGCTCTGGGCAGAGGGTTGGACTAGATGACCTCCAGAGGTCCCTTCCAACTCTGATATTCTATGATTCTATGAATGTCTGTTTGCATCTGCACTACCCCAAATTCAACCCAGCAAGGTTGATTTTAGTGCTACTTCCCTCGCCATGGAGAAGTACAGAAATCGATTTTAAGACCTATTTAGGTCGACGGAACGGGGTTGCTTGCTTATAGAATTGACCTAACGCAGCTAAATTTGACCTGACCCTGTAGTGTAGATCAGGGCATAGTTTCTGGGTGCTCCATGTTGATGGAAATTTCCTTTGTGGTACTTGGTAGATAACTTCTAACCTGACTATTGAGTTTAATTTTCTTTTCTGGACAGATGATGTACAGTAACCCTACTCCCAACATCCTGGGAAATAGTAGAAAGCTGTGCCAGTGGTTGTTAGCAGGGAAATGTCAAGACGATTAAAAAAAGCTCATATAAGCTGCAATACAATTTCATCCTGATATGAGGCAATTTGGAAGCACTTTGTGGAATTTAAAATGATGATGGGGTATAAGTGCATCCCACACACTGGTATATGTCTTTGAAAATTGTGCGTCTCACACTGTGTGATTATGTGTATGTATCACCTAACTATATATATATATATGAATGAAATGTGTATTTGTTCAGAGATTACAATTACATTTCTCACTTCTGTTATTTCTTAGTAACTATAATGTTCTGTTCATTATACCTGAGCTCAGTGTTGCTGGTTATATGTCCAAGTGCAATATTGTTTAAAATGAAATAATTTTTCCAAATAGAACAAACAGCCATGTACATTGGTTTTTATTGGCTGAGTAACTGAATCCATTTTATTTTCTGTTGGGTGTCTTTGTCTTTGCTATTGTGTTGGTTTAAAAAATAACAGGACCTCAAAGTAATAAACTACTCTTACATTTTAAATGAATACTCTTGAGACATTGGGCCACATTCACCCATATGGTAACTGCATTGAATTCAGTAGGTTTACCAGGTTCAATTTGGCTCATTGTGTCTAGCTTTGTAAAGCACCATGTATTTATACACTTAACAGATAAGTTTCCTTGCAGATCAAGAAGAGATTACACTCTCCCTGAATAGCTCCAGCAGCAAAAAGAAAACTTCATTGCAGTGAAACCCATAAAGTGCTTTCACTGTATATAAGTAAAATAAAGGAAAACTATACACATTTTTCTTTTACAGAAAAGAAATACTACAATTTGTTTTAACTACTTTTATAGGTCCCTTGGTTTTCATCATCTTACAGAGCACTAGTCAGACATGAGTAGGAAAACTATTTCTAAACTGAAGGACTAGCATACTTGTCTCTGAGGAGAAGTGAGGAAAGGGTTATAGAGTGAGTGTGTGTTGGCCATGAAGATAGGGATAGGTGTGTGTTTTGTTTGTTTTTTGTTTGTTTTTGCTTTTCACCTTCCTCTCTGCATTTCCACCCTCTGTCTGTCTCTCCCTCCCCCCCCCCCCCCCCCCCATCAGAATTGAACAATGAGGCAGATTTCAGTGATGGACTTACTTGTAAATTCTTAGAAATTTCATTCTGCACTCAGTGAGTGCTGTGAGTTTGGGGAAGAGACTATATTTTTCACACGTAACACAGAGGTTGAATCCCTGTTTGAAGTGCAAAATGGAACTGAACCTTAGTTTTGGAGTCATGACTGGCAGCATTCATAGTAAAAGTCAAGGAGGAAGGAAGCTGGGTTGTGTTCGCGGTGTCAGCCCTGCGTTATATTTTCTACTCTATTCCTGCAGAAGTTTTCCACATCTGACCTGTTATGTAGCTCCCTTCTTTCTACCTGTGTAGTCTGTCGTTCTAAGTTTTCTGTGCTTTTGTTGTGTCCTTTTTCTCAGCTTTTTCTTTACTCAACAGTCTCTTTCTCTGTTTGCAGTCTGTCAGTCCCTGCCCTTCCCCAGTATGCTTTCTCTCCTCCTGCTTGAATGTTTTCCCCCCGGGGTAGTCAGGGCATCTCTGGTCCAAAGAAGAGCAGCAGGGCTGGACTGAACAGAAGATGAAACTACAAGATGCTTGTGAGAATGCATGTCTTGACTGCTCCCAATTGGTTAGCTGAGACGTGGCGTACAGGAAGAAGAAGGGAATCTTATGCATTGCAATGGGGGTCCAGCATGCACTATGTCAAGGAGCCTATTGAAACTTGACAAAGCCATGGTTTCCCTAGGACTGTCTGTCTCTTGGGGAATGACCTTAAAAATCAAGGCAGTCATGTTAAAAACACAATGTCTCTCACCCCTGGTCTTGGAAGCTAACTGATTAGGTGGTTCTTCGTCCATATAACCTTGCTATACAACTGTCACCAAGAAAATAACTATCACTCCATTTAATAGTTAGCAGGTTTAAAACTAATAAAACGAAGTGATTCTTCACACAATGCAATGTCACCCTGTGGAACTCATTGTTAAGGAATGCTGTAAAGGCTCAAAAGTACAAATGGGTTCAAAAGAGGATTAGATAAATTCATGGAGGATAGATCCATCAATGGCTATTAGCTAAGATGGTCAGGGATGCAACTCCATGCTTCAGGTATCACTAAACCTCCAGTTGCCAGAAGCTGGGACTGGCCACTGTCAGAGTCAGGCTACTGGGTTATTTGGACCATTGGTCTGATTCAGTATGGCTGTTCTTAATATGTCAGTTGTTAGTAAATTACTGCATGCTACTGGGTTTCTGCATTTAAATGACTAACCAAGTAGCGCAATCCAAAATGTAGCTACATTTCAATCAATAGATGCATCACAAAAACTGTGACTAAAACAGCTACACTTCCTGCTCGAAAGAACAAAGGAAGCAGTTAGATGCATTTGCCAACAATCTCAGTTTTCTTAGTGCCCTGGTTGTCTGTGGTGTATCATGGCTCCTCTCTCTGTCTTGGGCAGCTGAGAGTGAAATTAAATATTTTGGTTATTGTTGTTAGGGTCCACTGCTCCAAATATAGTTGAACTGCCAAAAGCTGCTTCCGTTCCTGCTCCTCTTACTAGCTGCTTTACTCCCCTTGTGCCTCAGGGTACATTAGCACAGGAACTGGAGGGTATAATTTCCAGCTCAAGGAGACATACCTGTGCTAGCTCTGACCAAGTTAGCGTGCTATAAATAGAAGTGTAGCCAGAACAGTGCAAGCAGTGGAAAAGGCTAGTTGCCCTGAGTATGGTCCTGTCCAAGACTCTGCATATGTACAAGGGGCAGCTAGCTTCTAGTGCTGCTGGGTCTACACTTCTGTTTTTAGCACGCTAGCTCAATCAGAACTAGTGCAGATATGTTTCCTTGAACTGGAAATTACACATTCCAGCTGCAGTGTAGGTATACCTTATAGGTCGGCATTAGGGAGAGAAGGGAAATAGACTCACTTTCTCTAAGCAGGGGGAGCAAAATTAGCCGTATTCAGGGAAGAAGAGAGAATACTGGGGGAGAAAAGGAGAACTCTACTGGAGGCACCTGTGGAATGGGACAGAAAAGGTGGTGTCCTGGAAGAGAGGAAAGGATGGTGTGTGGAGCAGCTGTAACTGTTGTGTAAAGGTACCAGGTGTGGCTACAGAGGCCAAAGGTCATCCTCTATCTTGGAAGGTGAGCCTCCAAACTACAGAGAAGTGCAGACAGGCTCTGGTTACTGTGTTCTGTGATGTTAAATGCAAATTCAGTTGCTAAATACAAGCTCTCCATGCCTTACTGAGAAGACCAATGTAGAGAAGGAGGATTCTGCCTATGGAAAGGAGAAGCCTGATGTGGGTGGGGGAAGAAGTGTGGTACAGGAAGAGGAGCAGACCTGCCCTGTGACCCCTGGGACATGGAGATGCAAGTGACCCTATTGTATTGATGATCCCAATCGCACTGTAGTGAAGAAGCACCTGCCCAGGCCTCCTCACAAGAAGAGGCAGCTAGGAGCCAAGATTTGTTCAGTGGGGAACAGTGGTTGCATGGGGGAGGGTTCTGGGGCCTAGAGGCTGTTTTAAACTTTGCTTAGCTGGGTAACATGTTACCCAGCTATAGCCAAAACACCTTGCACTCTGGCCACAGCCCCATTTCCTCCTTGATGTGCCCCTGTCCTGGGGGATGGTACTTTTGTAGCTGGCATTGCAAGGTATTAACGGTGCCAGATATGCTAAACATTCATATGCCCCTTCATGCTTCGGCCACCATTCCAGAGGACATGCTTCCATGCTGATGACGCTTGTTAAAAATAAATGCGTTCATTAAATTTGTGACTGAACTCCATGGTGGTGAACTGTATGTTTCCTGCTCTCTTTTATCCGCATTCTGCCATAATTTAATGTTATAGTAGTCTCGGATGATGACCCAGCACCTGCTGGTGGCAGCTGACTCAGATAATGAAAATGAACATGCATCGGTCTGCGCTGCTTTGGATTGTTATCGAGCAGAACCTGGTATCCACATGGATGCATGTCCCCTGGAATGGCTGTTGAAGCATGAAGGGACGTATGAATCTTTAGCGCTCTGGCATGTAAATATCTACAACAGTGCCATGTGAACGCCTGTTCTCACTTTTAGGTGACATTGTAAACAAGAAGCGGGCAGCATTATCTCCTCCAAATGTAAACAACCTTGTTTGTCTGAGCGATTGGCTGAACAAGATGTAGGACTGAGTGGACTTGCAGGCTCTAAAATTTTACATTGTTTTATTTTTAATGCAGGTTTTTTTGATACATAATTCTATATTTGTTCAACTTTCATGATAAAGAGATTGCACGACAGTACTTGTATTTGGTGAATTGAAAAATATGATTTCTTGTTTTTTTACAGTGCAAATACTTGTAAACAAAAATAAATATAAAGTGAGCACTGTACACTTTGTATTCTGTGTTGTAACTGAAATCAATATATTTGAAATTGTAGAAAACATCCAAATATGTTTGTTTAAATGGTATTCTATTGTTTAACAGTGCGATTAATCGTATTAACTTTTTTAATCACACGACTAATTGTGATTAATTTTTGTGATGGCTTGACGGCCCTAATAGTAAGCTTTTCTGTGTGTTGAACTATTTAAGTAATGGTACTTAAAGGGGAAATAAAGCTGATTTTATGTGTGGTGTTTTTTTTTTTAAAGTAATTTGAAGCTGAAATTTAGTATGTTTGATAAGGACAAAAATAAGGTCTCTGCTTTTGGTTTTGGGAGTTTAGTGCATGTAAGAATTTAGTATAAATTGTTGTTATGCTTACTGTGTATGCTGTATGTAGTATTTTTTTGTCTTGCTGGGTGCATGCACTCAGTGTCAATTATTCTGCAGATACAGAGTACAAGTTGTAGAGTTTGTAATGTGTGGGAACAGTCTCCAAGCCAGGTGCTCCCTATAAAAAGTTGCATTGTGGCATTTATCTAAAAATACCTGAATAGGGGGTGGTGCAGAGCTGTGGAGGAGAGGAGACGGAGGCAGCATGGTTACTAACACACAGAGTTCTCGGGGGTTGGGGATGGGGTGCCTTTTCCACCCTTGGGCAGAGCAGAACACATCTGTAAACGGATAAATGCCAAGGCCATAGTTTCCTTAAGGAAGGAAGTCCAATGGTATGTTTCCCAGAAGACTAATCTTATATAAGTGGCCTTTTGCACCCCAAACAGGGGCAAGACTGTTGGGAGCACTCAAGACATGGTGTGCCTAGGATCACAAATTACTTTAATCCAGCCCTGCATAAACAATTAGAGGGTCTCAATTTAGAGGTTTAGAGAGATTAGTTAAAGCACACACACTATGCAGTGTTGCCTATCTTGCAGACTCAAAAATCCTTTGACAAACCAAAAAAAAATTATGGTGGGTGTTTTTTGTTTTGAAACTCTCATTGCTTGTTGGTTAGTTTCCTGATTTTTAAACTAAAAAAAAAAATTTATACACAGATTCAGAGACCTCTTACTCCTTATAGATAATTGGACACTTCCCCTACCGCACTAAGCACTGTATTCTGCCCCTTGCAGCCTCCTCCCTCCACTGGGTGCTGACGCATTAGTTTGGGTGCAATAAATGTGCTATAGGTGTTAACGTGACCCAATCACTGTTCAGTATTCAACAGTGTTAAACAAGATCTGGGGCTTGGTATACAGAGCAACACTCCGATGCGGAAACTACAGAACCCAAGCCCATGCTTAGCACCAAGACAAACACATCATTAAACATCCTTTTAATCTTTTATTTGAGGTACAGAAAAGAGAGGAAAAACACAGCATTGGGAAAATAAAGCCCTAAATGTGGCTTTCATTTTAACATTGTGTGTTCCCTGTCCATTTAGATGTAGACCAGTTTTTAGAAGGAGAAATAAATAAATTAATATATATATAAGGCGTTTTTGACAGTCTCTTAGATGGTATCAAAGATGTTAACTTCTTTTCTCCAAAGAATAGTTATTATTTGGGATGGGATGGAGCTGCCTTTGCTGCAGTTTAAAGTCCAATCTTAGAAGGAAAAGCCCCCTTGTTTGACTGTCTCTTAGATGGTAACAGCTATCCACCTAGGCAATGGTTTGGATTCAGCTGGAGCTAGTAGGGATGGCAATGTCATCTAGGTCCCCCTCTCTCTGGCCCATTTTGGCCAGGACACTACCTGGGATCAGGACAATGGAGGCCCAGGGTAATGAAAACACTCCTGGTGAAAGTACTATTAGTAATGTTGCCACATAAGAGCAATCAATAAATAAATATAAAAATAATATATATGGAAAGGGAAGCTTAAGGGTATGGTAACTCCATTAAGGATATTGGTGAAAATAGTGTGTGGGAAAAATGGGTATTGAGAAAGAAAACCTTTGATACACTGATTCAACCACCAAAATACCCTGCCTGGAGGATGTGGAAGAGAATGAATTAATCCACAAAGGCAAGGTATTTTTTTTTCCTGAATTTTTTTTTTAATACTATTGAAATTTGCTTATGTTACAAGGTGGAAGGAAAGGAAAGACTGTCTACTTTTATATTGTGTTCCTAATTTTTGATGTATTGATCTGGTATTGCTGAATGGGACTAATACTTGCTACATGGTGTGAGGGCAGATTGTAGCATATATAGTATAAGTAAGGTGTAGTAGCCATTAAGGACCCAATCCAGCAAAGTATATAAGCACTTTGCTGGATCAAGGCCTATTAGGTATACAACGATCTTATTGAAGAATTATTATGAAAAACCAGCAAGTACAATACTTATCAACAAAAATGACATGACACATTCTATGTTTTAAATTGCAGATCTCAAATGTTTATTCTATTGAAATTGAATACAAATGTTGCTGTCAGTAATGGTACTCCTACAAAATGATTATATTTCTAATGTATCTTTCTCGTGCCATTTTTAATGCAACTATTTAAACTGTGTAGGTTGAATAACTAAATATTGCACTTATTGAAATACATAGACTATGAAAAGGACAAAGAGATCCTGGTTGTGTAAACTGTCAACCTCTAGCCATGCAGACGGCATTATAAATTTGTTCTCTCAACACCACCTTGCATGGTTTGCTGTCCCGCCAGTGACATACAGATGCTAAGGGGGTGGTAGGGCATGCAGGAATGCCTCTAATCCTCTGTTCACTTCTGGATTCCCAAGTCCAGTCTAAATCTAATTAGAAAAAATAATAAATCAAACAGTATGTAAAGAACAGCAGATATTATGCAGTTTTGGATAATTAAATTGTGTTTTAACTTTCAAATTGAATTTTTTCCCTCACAAGCATGTGAGATATAGGCATCTGCATCTCTTCTTCGAAAAAGACCAGAGTTTACAGTCCTGCATACCAAGAAGAGAGAGACAGTAAATATGTTTAGTACAGCAGTATCCTAAGATTTGTAAAAATGTAGATAAAAAAATATGAAGATTTTAAAACATTTTCAGGTTTAGGGATGAGGAGGCTGCTAACATCTCAACTTGACTGTGCCTCGTCTCTGGCCTTTGACAGGCTTTTCCTCCCTCCTTTCTTTCCCTCGCCCCCAAGAAATGCCATCTCCATGGTAAGCTTGTCAGTCACTGCCCCTAGCTACATCTCCCAGCTAGAATGGTGCTTCCTGTTTAGCTTCAACAAGGAAATCTAGCAAATGTGTCCGTATCGGTATGATTCTCATAGCCATTACTGTTCCTTTCTTCTATCTACCAACATAGTGTACATGTTTTACATTGAGAACCGTGTGATCCTCTTGCTACTACTGCTTTGGTAGCCAAAACTGGTAGGTACCTTACAGGGTAATTAGATTCAAAACATAGAGAATCCCTCTAGGCAAAACCTTAAGTTACAAAAAAAGACAAACAGACAGAAATATTTATTCTATTCAGCATAATTCTTTTCTCAGCCATTTAAAGAAATCATAATCTAACACATACCTAGCTAGATTACTTACTAAAGTTCTAAGACTCCATTCCTGGTCTATCCCCAGCAAAAGCAGCATATAGACAGAGAGACACAGACCCTTTGTTTCTCTCCCTCCTCCCAGCTTTTGAAAGTATCTTGTCTCCTCATTGGTCATTTTGGTCAGGTGCCAGCGAGGTTACCTTTAGCTTCTTAACCCTTTACAGGTGAGAGGATTTTTCCTCTGGCCAGGGGGGATTTTAAAGGGGTTTACCCTTCCCTTTATATTTATGACAGGCTCCTGTATTTAATTCTTCACCTGAGCCTGTAGTTCTGCCAGGCTGGCTGCTAGCTTCACCATATGGCTCTTATTGGCAGAGATGGTCCGATATTTCACTTCTTTTTCCTGCCAACTACTGCCATGGAGCACTGTTCCCATTGCAGTTGCTCCTCCAAAGCATGCTTAGACTTCTCTAGTTCTATCCTCTGCTCTCCGGCTTCCTCCAAAGCTCAGTCAGGGGGAGGGCCTATTTCTCCTGCTCTTGTACATATGCATCCATGTAATTCCACTCTTTTGAGTACTGAGCAGAGTAGCTTTTCTCCTCACCTAACAGCTACTTTTTCCAGGTTGGAGTCTCTTCCGCTGGTGATCTAGTTACATAAGTAGTATCTCTCTCTCTCTCTCTCTCTCTTTCCCTGGTACAGAAAGCTTTGCCTTGGCACTCAATTTAATTGTTTGAGTCTGCAGCTGGGAGCAGGCAGGCAGACACGTACTAGATTTTCTCAAGCTAGCATGCTAAAAGTAGCAATCTAGCAAGGGGTGTCATGGTGGCAGCTTGGGCTAGCCACCTCAGTACAGCCTGGACTCTCTAGGTACATACTTGAGCAGCTAGTCCAATCTACCGCCTGTGCTACCCCTGGCTACACTTCTATTTTTATCACACTAGCACAAGCAGAGCTAGCATGGGCCTGTCTGCTCGAGCCAGGAAGCACACTCCCAGGTGCAGTGTAAATGTAAGTGCAGTACAGAACTCTCAGTTTACGGCATTGGGGTGGCTCTGGCAACTTGAAGCCACCTCTTGCACTCTCTCAATCTTGAGCTGCTGGTGGGTGGAGCAGCCCCAGTTGTGACTTGGACAGCCCTGAGGCACCACTCAGGCAAGCTGCTCAAGTATGTACCCAGGGGGGTCAAGTGGGATTGCACGCAGAGAGGCTAGCCCAAACTGCCACCTTTGCCGCTGTGAACACACGGCTATTTTTAAGTGCTAGCTGTACTCGAGCCATGTCTACACAAGCTGGGAATCAAACCTCCAAGCTCACATGTAGAGAGTCTCTTTGTTACAGCAGCCTCCTGTATCCAGAATCTCTGGAGCACTGTTTGCTGCAGCTGTGCCTTGACATACCCCTCCCACTCTCAGCATGGCCCTCGTGCCAGGGCTTGCAAGGTAGTCCTTGGAAGATAGTCATAGGGATGTCTTCCACAGTGCCTACACCAGGGGAGTTCTCACCCATCTGGAACCAGAGCTTTTAGGGCTCCTTCATACTGTTCTGATCCTTTGTATGCAGCATAAAGTGGTGGGAGCAGGGCTGAGGATCTCAAAGGCACTGAAAATTTTTTTTAATAAAGCATTATGAAATAACCGTAATATATCAAATGCAAATTCTTCAAAAAGGCACCACCAATAAATGTTAAGAAGTATGTGCAAATGAAAACCATCCCTTAACACTGCAGCCCCAACACCCCAATATTGAATTGCTGGAATTTTTGATTGGTTTTTCCTTTAAGCTAAGGTGTAGTACAAGTGATTTTTGTTGTTGCTAATATGCATATAATTAAATGCATTACTTATTTAAAATAAGAAACCCAAATCACACTTGATAAAATTTGATTTTTCTGACAATTTCATAACTGGTGGTTGCACATAAATTAATTTTCCTTTTCTTCTCTTTCAAGCTTGAAGTTAAAATTGACAGACAGTAGGTAACTTCTAATTACAGAAAAAGAAAAAAAAATATAGAAAGCCTTTAACTTGTTCATCTAATCCCCAAGGACAGAGTGATTGCTATGTAAGATTAAGTGGTGGTCCACTTCCATTTTAATTAAAAAGATCTTGCACTCTGCAGGAAATTGATTAAATATATTAATACAGAAGCGTTAAGACAAATGATTTTTTTAAAATGTTTCTATAGGTGTAGTAACTTGAACAATGATTTTTCCTAGTTTCCTTTCTTAGCTTTTATTCAGGACTCATCATCTCTTCACTCTAAGGGCATGTCTATACTTGTCATTTAAAACAGAAAAAGTCCCTTTTTTTTGCGCAAAAAACATGGGCGTGTCTACACTTGCCAATGACTTTTTGTGGTGAAAGAAGTTTCACCACAAAAATAAAACCACCTCCATGAGAGGCGTACAGCTCTTACTGGTGATGCATTTTCAGCGATGTGCAAGTGAAGACCCGTTCTTCCTGTTTATAGAGTTTTTAGCCTCCGGAGGATATTCCACAGTGCCTAGGTGACCACTCTGGCCAGCAGGTCTGCTACTCTGACGCCAGGTAAACAGACATTCACCCCTCCCCCTGTAAAGCCCCGGGAACTTTGAAACTCCCCTTCTTGTTTTCTTGGCAAGTGCTCACTTATCATCTGGCCAGGTGACATTGGCTGCTCCACAAAGCAAATGATCTCCTGCTTGGAGCAATGCTGAGCTACTAGAGCTGATCGGTGTTTGGGGAGAGGGGGCTGTGCAGGGACCCAGGATGCCCCACGATCACCCTTCCCCCCCCCCCCCCCCGCTTCCCACAAGACCTATTGTCAAAATGGAGAGAGCTGTACTGTGGGATAGCTGCCCTAAAGCGCTGCTCTCATCGGGGATGGAAGTGCTGCAAATGTAAACACTTCCACAGGTGTCGGAGTAAGTGAGTACACAAACCAGCGCTTTTCTTTCACCGGTTCGCTATCACCGTTGAAACTGACAGCGCAAAAACTCTGCAAGTAGAGACATAGCCTGAATATGTGCTTCCCCTTTTATGCTCCTGTTCCTTGTTTTCATTCTAGCAGCCCAATAAAGTCTGTGGTCTACATTGAAGACCTCCTCCTTGAGCCTCATGACAGGAAAGTAGTGCCTGAGCAGATAACTACACCTCTACCCCGATATAACGCGGTAAAGCATTTCCCCTCCTCCCCCCTCCCTCCCAGGCTTGTGCAAGCCTGGGAGGGAGGGGGGAGAAGCGGAGCTGCGGTGCACTCAGGGGAGGAGAGGAGGTGAGCTGGGGCGGGGCGGGGGGGGCAGGGGGAGGGCCGCAGCAAGTAACCAGGAGGAGGGAGGGGGCACAGAGGAACTGCTCCCTGCCCCAGCTTACCTCCGCTCCACCTTCGCCTCTTTCCCGTGAGTGCGCCACCGCTCTGCTTCTCCCCGCTCCTTCCCTTCCTCCCAGGCTTGCCGTGCCAAACAGCTGATTCGTGGGAGAGAGGGAGGGAGGAGAAGCGGAGCGGCGGCACACTCTGGGGGGGGAGGCGGAGCGGAGGTGAGCTGGTACAGGGCGGGGAGCTCCTGGTGGGTGCTCTGCACCCACCAATTTTTCTCCGTGGGTGCTCTAGCCCCAGAGCCCCCACAGAGTTGGCACATATGGCGGCAGCATGTCTGGCTCCGACAAGCTGCTCTGAGTGGTGTGTTAAGGGGGCCGGGCTGGGGGGTTGGATAAGGGGCAGAGGGTCTCGGGGGGTGGTCAGGGCATAGGGAGCGGGGGGGTTGGATGGGTTGGGGGTTCTGAGGGGTCAGTCGGGGTGGGAAGTAGGTGGGGGGTCAGATAGGGGGCGGGGCCAGGCTGTTTGGGGAGGCACAGCCTTCCCTATCCGGCCCTCCATAGCAAGTTCGATATAACGCGGTTTCAGCTATAACGTGGTAAGATTTTTTTTGGCTCCCGAGGACTGCGTTATATGGGGATAGAGGTGTATTAGGAATTCTCCCTTTTCATCCTGTGATGATGGGTCCTAGAGTATGGAACATACAGTATTCAGTATTCATAATAATGTTGTCCCTTTGCTGAGGGGCAGCGAACTCTGGCTTTTGCAGTTGTTTTCTATTTGGAGCAGTAATTGTTGACAAGGAATTGGATATTTTCATGGTGTAACTTGTTTATTTACAAAAAGTACATGCATCCTGTTTCTCTGATCCGTGTTGGTAACAGACATCACACAGGCAGTTAACTGCCTGTTGCAGAAATCTCAGGGAAGACACCTTTGTCTTGGGAGCTGCGCTACCAGTGCTGGGAGCTATTCCCCTCCTGGCGGTGGGAGAGATCTCTCCCAGCGCTATGCCACCACCACACAAGCCACGTTAAAATGCTGCCACAGAAGACATGCCCCAAGGCTGCTTGCTGAGGTCACATGGCCTGGAAAGATGGGCCTGGGCAACTACCTTTCTCGTGTTGCAGAGCAGCTGCACAAAAAGGAATCTCAGAGTTTCACCTGCCAAACAAATGTCCACACAATGCCCTTATTAATGCTCTGAGTATATTAATTAATAGTATATTAATTAGTTATTAATTACACAGTCACACTGAATGCTTACATATCAATGACGCCTAATGTGCATGCTGTTAGCACCTTTTGCCATGTAATTGTGTATGTATATTGTTGGAACAGTGTGTTGGTTATGTAATTAGGTCTCTCAATGCCATTCTGAATAGCCCTAATAGGCAAGGGGAAATCAAGTCAAAGCTGAAGTGACGTTCCCAACGGTGCACATTGAATGAGTGATGGAAACAGAATTAAGATTTCCTGATTCTCAAAAGCTTTCAGTTCATTTTTAAAATTACCACTATTGTTCCTATACTACTACTTCCCTTTTCCCCATTTTTTTGCAGCTTGAACCAACTCTTTTATATATTTTCCAAATCTAGATCCACAGGTGAGGTGTGCTTCAAACTTCAAATTGTGATTTGACATCACATTGTTTACTATCACCCATTTTAACTGATAGGACAAAGTAAATCCATGAAAACCTGAATCAAATTGATGCAGCTGCAAGTGTGGGGAGAAGAAAGAAGTTCATCCAAATTAGTCTGAACTTTACCATACCTCTAGCATGCCCTTTAGGTTGTATTTATTCCTAAATTAAACCCTTTTCTTTTTCTGAAATCAAAGCTATTCCCATTCTAACTTTCCCATGCCATTTCATCTTATTTTCAGAAGAGCCCAGAAAGCAAAAATGACTCAAATGTTTTGCACTACTGTCACTTACTAGTGTGATAGACCCAGGCCAGTTGGGTACAGCAGAGTAGCCTTATTGGGATCCAGGAAGTGGGTGGGCAAAGCCCGCCCACTGCTAAAGGATCCCCCCCCCCCCCCCAGCCCAAGGAGGGGGGGGGGGGTCCACAGGACCTGGAAAACCAAATAATTACGGGGGACAACTAATGAACAACAGGGACAGGAGTGCGGTCAAAGGGTCAAACGAAGGGAACCTGATGAGCAGAGAACCCCGGACAGCGCCCACCGCTCCTCAAAGGTGTCAAGGGAGTCAGTGGACGCCGCCCAGAGGAACTCTGCCCAGAGGTGTGAACAGACAGAGGATCGGAAATAGGCCCCACAGTCACAGGAGACTCCATCGGCCAACCTCCTCACCCTGGTTTTATAGATGGCCACTTTAGCCAGGGCCAGGAGGAGGCTGACCAGGAGGTCCCGCGACTTAGTGGGGCTACGGACAGGGAGTGCATACATAAGGAGGTGAGGGGAAAAGTGCAACCAAAATCTTAACAAAATATTCGTGAGGAGCTGGAATAGGGGCTGCAGCCTGGTGCACTCCAGGTAGACGTGCGCCAGGGTTTCCCTCACGCTGCAAAAGGGGCAGGTGTCCGGGATTGGGGTGAACCGTGCCAAGTTCACGCCCGTGCTCACGGCCCTGTGAAGGAGCCGCCAACTGATATCGCCGGCGGGCCTCGGGACTAAGGTGGAATATAGGCTGGCCCACCGGGGCTCCTCACTCTCTAGAGGCGGCAGGAGGTCGCGCCACTTTGTGTCAGGGCAGGACACAAGGGTGAAGACGTGAAGGGTGTGGAACACGAGCGTGTAGAGACGTTTCCTTGGTGCGGTCTGGAACCGGACCGGCTGCAGCTCATGTAGCCGGCTCACGGTGAAGGGGCGGGGGGGTCGGTCGGGCCCACGGGGCAGGGGTCCAAGGAAAAGGTCCGGAGGGCCTGGGGTGGAGGGTGGGCGGGGCGCGCCCTCTCGTAGGACCCGGTCGAGGTAAATCCGAGCAGCGGGCGGCAAAGCGGCCCTCACCTCCTGAAGTACGTGCAGGGGAGTACGAGGTCTGGAGAGCCCCATGTGCTGAGCGAGCGTCAGGGGATCCAGCCAGTCTCCCTGGTCGTAGTCCAGGAGGTCTCTAACTCTGGTAACTTCTGCCAGGACCAAACTCTGGCACAGAAGGCAGATATACTGGCCACTGGATTAAGTTTTCTGTTCCATGACTGACCAGAACAGGGGCTGTTCCAGGCTAATGAGAACACCTGACTCCAATTAACCTGCAAAGAGTCAGGTGAGGCCATTAAGCTAATGTGACTGCTTAACTCTAATTAAGGCCCTTCTAATACTATAAAAGGACTCACTCAAGTCAGGCAGAGGAGAGGAAGTGCAGCTGAAGGGCTGGTTAATGAAGATGCTCTCAAGTCATTGGTAAGGGACCCTTAAGTTAAGGGTGAAGAAGGGAGAAGCAGGAGAGCTGTGGGGAAGTGGCCCAGGGAAAAGTAGCAACTCTGGCAGTGAAAAGTTGGCTGCCAACAGCTACTACCCTTAGGGTCCCTGGTCCAGAACCCCAGAGTAGAGGGCAAGCCTAGGTTCCCCCAACCCACCACTATAGAAACACCTCCTGGGAGGGGAAAACAGGCCACTCTCAGGGCAGGAGGCTAAACTGTGTTGGTATGAGGCCGTAAGAGCAACAGAGACTGTGGGAGTTCTCTCACCAACTTACTTGCTGGCTTATGATGAAAAGGGCTCAGTAGACTGTGTCCCTGGCCTGAGAGAGAGAGAGGCTACGTGGAGGATTGCAGTGAGCCTCTGAAGCTAGCATAAACCGCCTGGAAGCACGGGGACAAGGTCGGAGCTCTGCTACACTAGATACTGGCCATGCTTTCAGAGGCTGTATTTCACTTGATGGAAGTACATTACGCCAAAAAGGTTATGAGGAAAATTGGTATGATTTATATTTCTCTTACAAATCTTTCTCTCTCTCTCTCTCTGTCCTTTTTAACATTCTTCGTTCTTGTCAGCTGTAGTTGGTGTGGAAGGAACCTGTAATCCTAACAGCATAATACCTGAGGACTTTTAACGTGGAAGTACTAAAAATAAAAAGTTTGAACTGATTTAACATGTTTTATGTTTGAAACTTGTATGCAACCTATCGGCCCCAGCACAGCTCTTTCCATTCATACACCAGTCCATGGTGACACATCTTGCTATGAGTGACTCCGGTGAGTATCTCAGGAAATAAAACTACATCTGGCATTTTTTGCTGTTAGACATTTTGATCAAATGAAGGAAAAAATGTGATCTACAAAACTTTGTAGTTTCCCAAAGGTGTAATTGAGGTGAACTTTGATCAATGAAAAGTGTCAACATGTCTCAGGAAACCAAGTCTGTGATTAAAGGGTGGTTAATTGGCTAACCTTTATTAGAGAGAGAAGCTAGCTACATATATTATTGCAAAGATTAGTATGGCTTGATTAACAAAACCTCTCAGCATCAATAAACTAATTGCTGGTTTTAAATTCTAAATTTCACCCCAGTTATGTAAGTTGACATAAATAGCTTTGAAATGAGATAGGAAGAGGGTGGTGTGCGTGCGCACGCACGTGTGAAGGGGAAACTGCATATAAATGGAGGTCTGTTTTTTGTCTTGGACTGACCTGGTAAGGCCTAACCCTGTCCTTGCACTGAAAGGGCAAAACTAAGGGAATTAAAATTTATTCTACTGGAGAGAATCCCAGGAACATTATAACTCTGGCGAAAATTAGATATTGGACAAGAGCTTGTAGAAATCTCAGGAAGTGGGCAAAAGTCTATTCTTACTTTGTGGGAAGGGTAATACTTACCTGAAGAAGATATTTGTAGGCAAAAGAATTGGAGACATTGACACAGGAAGTAAGACTTGCCTTATTAAACAAGTATTCCTTTTCTTATTAAAACTGGAATTCTAAAGGAATCTGTAGTAGTAGTTTGTATTCTAGTGCAGGCCAGGGGACCTAATCGGAAGATGGACACTTCTGTGCTAGCTGTTGTACAGTCCCTGTCCTGAACAGTACCGTCTAAAGTCTGTTTCTGTCCTCTCTACATTAAATAATTTTCTATTCTTCCAGAAGTCCCACTAGCAAGGATGGGACTACTTGAGAAGAAAGGTATGACATGGCCTGAGTAAAGACAGCAGAATCTGGGCCTAAATAGACAACAGATGAAGCATCGGGGTGGCTTCAGCCTCGTCTCGGTGCAGGGAAGAGAGTGGGGAGACTGAGGTGGGCTAGACAGAAAATCAGAGGGGGGGCTCCGCTATACATCTTGTGGGCATGCATACTTATTTATCTTTTTAACAATATGCACTTAAATGTGTTTGTATATATTCTTTTTTTGAGGAAAACAGACCTGTTTTAAACTTCATCTAGGACAGGTCACTGGTCCAACATTGTATTCACAGAAAATCAATAGGAAAAAAACCTAAGTCAATAAATAAACAAATAACAGAACATTTCTGGAAAATAATTACTGGTTAAATAATACTAATAGCTAGCTACTTTAAATCGGAGAATGTACTGTATTATATTTTAAAATTAGCCATTTTCACATGGCAAAGTAGGATATTTTTAAGATTTGGAGACTCGGAGCCATAATACAACAACTCACACTGCGCCATTTTAGATATTGGGGAGGGGGGCAACTTACACACCTGAGAAAACTAGTCTTTTTGCAGATAGTAACTTAGAAATTAGCTGACCGGAGCACTGTATCTAATTCCTATATAAAGAAAGAAAAAAGTATACAAACACCAATTAAAGCCATATTTTAAGTTTATATGTAAATTTAGAACAATCAAGAAACAATACATCAAAATATTCCCAATCCCAAGCCTTGAGGTATCAGTTTTGGAGCCTTAACACAGGTATCAGAAACACAAATTTGATACGGTGTACACTATCCTTAGTAGAGAGAAATAAAATCTGTTTACTGTACTTTCTCTAACAGACACACACTGTTACTGCCATTATCTACTCTATTTTAGTCAATTGTTTTCAAATCCACTAAAAATGTATTTACTTAATTTTAACAATTTTTTTCTCTTAGTAGGAACGGGAATTAATTTTTCTAATTATTTTGGCATTTATGTTTTCCAGTCACAATCATGTATGTGACTCATCAGTATTTGACTCCATCATTACTAGTATCGGACTTGGAACCGCATTTATTTTTGTGCAAATTTTAAGTTATTTTACAGATATAATTAAAAATACAATTTGAAAATAAGCAACCTTCATGTGCACAGTGTCTAAAATTGTGTTTAGCTAATGTTTTTTTTAAACTGGCACTGCTAAGGTGAGTACAAGCTAAATTAACATTATGGAAGGTGTGACCGGAATCCCAGGGTAGCCACGCTGAGGAGGTCACTCAATTAGGGTGAACTGCAAAGAATGGGGCAGACCATTCCCAAAGCTGGTGGACATTCCAATACTTAGATTTACCAAGCCAGCACAAAACAGCTTCTGTAATACCTCACTGGTTACCCAGAAGCCAACAACACAGTTCCTTAAAGCAACCCAGCGCCAGGCCTCCACCCAGACACCCAAGTCAAATATGATGAGGATTATTGAAAATCTTAATCATCATATAAGAAAGTTCTACCAATCCCAAAGGATCGGACACATTACCTCCCAGGTTAAGGAATATTCCAGATCTTACGCAAATACATGGTTACAGCCAATTCTTTTCTTTTTAAATAAATTTTAGTTTGGTTAATAAGAGAGCATATTGGTTAAAAGATCAATATACATACAGACATGAGTACAGTTCTGAGATCAGATTCATAGTAGAGATGGTGAGTTTTGTAATTGCAAAGAGTTTTCAGAATTAGTGAATAGGTTATAGTCCAATGTCCATATTCAGGGTGATCCAGACAGGACTATGGAGATCTCAGCCTTATGGCTTAACCTTCCTCTGCATGAAGGGTCAAGCAGATCTGAGATAAAAAGGATCAGGACCCAAGGGGTCTTTATACAGTTCCAGGCCTTCTCTTGACAGGTCGGAGTCCTTAGGCGAACAATAGGCAATCATGGAGACTTTGAAGTAGACCTATTTCCTAAGCATTGCCAGTAATTAGCTACACAGATTAACATAAGGCAATTGCCTGTTTTCCACAATTCGCAGGTGGTTTTGCTATACATCTCAAAGAGAGGAATACAGTGATATTACTGTGTTTACAGTTTATTTAAATGTTAAGATGTCCTTTTGATCTCTGAATTAACAGAATACAACGGTAATGGGGACTGTTTGATTACATTGTTAACCTCTAACAATATATATGTGTAAACACAAACATTATCTACCAAAATGTCTCTAAGGACTGAATTTGGGTCAGTTAGCCTGCAAGCGGCTTAACCCTTTCTGGCCATGTGTCACACTTTGTATAAGATTTGTTGCAATTATATAACAGTGGTATCAACAATGATTTGCATGGTCATATTTTAATTAGATAATGTCACAGAAGGATACAATTATTTGATTGTGCCACTTTAAATAATGAATGACAAAGCACAATATGGTAATAAAAGTAATAGGGATAATTACTCCAACCAGGATAGGTTAGGCATTTTAGAACTACTACTCAAATAATTCAATTTAAGCATAAGAGAGAAATCAAATTATGAAAAGCACAGACTAGTCAAAAAAACATAACAGTACTGTAATCCTTAACAAACTTTGAAAGAATAAAATTACAGAAAATGTGTGCATTGCTCATTTCAATAGGAAGTACCGGTAAGTAACAGCAACACCACCCCTAATACTAGAAGTGTGTGTGTATGTGTGTTTTGGGGGGAGTGTATGAGGGAGACGGTGTTGGGGGAGAGTGTGTGTGTGTGGAGTCTCTGTGCATGCCTGAGTGAGCGTGTCAATACGCTGTCTCTTTAAGCCGAGCTTGCAGGAGGCTGAACGCTTGTTCAGTGCAGCTGCAGCGCCCACTTCTAAGCTAGAGGCACCAGCACAGGCAGTCCCCCCCACCCTAGCTCAGCGGAGATCCCTCTGCAGAGACTCGGGCACAGTCACCTCTAGCATCGGGCGAGTTTTCCCCAGTGCCAAGCCACCCATGGGTTAGCTTCCCAAAGAAGGGCAGACTGCTGCAGCAGGAGCTGGGTGGCTAGAGAGCAGCATTTGCTGGTCGGATGCCCAGCTTTGGGAGGGATGCATGGCGGCGGGTGAATCATGGGCTCAGGAGGCCAGCCCCTGGCCTGGCCCCGCTCCTCCCGCTGAAGCCTGCCCCCCCCCCCAGCTCTGGGCTGCCCCCCCACCCCCACCCTGCAGTGCACCGGGTGGGCGGTGTGGCCCCTCTCCCCCAGCCCTGGAGTGTCAGGTGGGAGAGTGGCATGGCCCCTCCCGGAGCGCTGTGTGGTTGGGAGGGTGGTGCGCTCCCCATCCCCTGCACACCGGAAAGGTGGTGTTGCCCCCCTCCCCTAGCCCCAGAGTGCTGGAGGGTGGAGCGCCTGCCTTAGCTGCCCACCAACCATGGAGGGATGGCTATGAGAGGGCTATGGCAAATTTTGGGGTAGCTATAGCCTGCACCAGCGCCCCCCGCCCCCCCCCCCCGCCAAGTGCCACTCCTGGGAAGCATCAGGAAAAAGGATACGATATACAAGCTGAATTCGCAATATGTGTAGTATGTTACAGCAGCCAAGTCTCAAACTGGGACCTCTTTGGATCAAAGCCACAAGTCCCCCCAGAGCACAAAGAGCACTGACTTTCTGAAGTGCAAGCTGGAGATGTGCTAATCTTGTCTCAGGGAAAAAGATGCTTGTTGCATTTCTCACAGCTGTCTTTAAGGAGTGGGTTAGTTTTTGGAATAAACGTTCAGAAGTCTGTTTCCTAGTAGTTAACCTAAATTACTCAAGGAATTTTTTGCTTCCCCAGTGAGTTCCAATCAGCATTGTAGGTCTGTGATTATTCACTGATACTGTGATTTGAAGTTAAGCTAGATGCTGTTAGTTGTTTCAGATTACCTTGCAATGATTGAGGGCATTCTTACAACAGAAATTCTTCCATGTAGCCAGCAAGCTAGATGCTGTTTTATTTCAACAGATTGTTGTTTCTGATTAATGATAAAATTGTCTTCGTCTTAGGAGAAGCTGACAAAGTCAATTTAAAAAAAGAAGCAAGACAATGAACAATTGAGATACTTGGAGAAGAAGTTTCTGAAATGACATGGCAAACTGTAGGGGATGATAGTATCAGAAACCTTAATTTGCCATTTAAGACACATGTCATTGTGTGATGTAAATGCACCAGAGAATGCTGTTTTACTATTCTTCTACAACCTTGGATCGATAGCAAACAAGAACTGAGGACATCCATCAGCAGAGAAACTAGCAGTACTTTATGAGAGAGGAAAACGTGCAGGAATGATTCCAATAAATATCCTTAGAACATGGCAGTAATTTATTTGGCTCCTGTACTAGCTTATGCTGGTAACAGTAAAGAACATCCATGTTCAGTACTAGGTTAATCAGTCCTGCCCTCAGACAAATGGACATTTATGTATGTCCTATAGTAACAATGGTGTTTGCATGTGGGCAGAGATGACCTGTGCCTGCCGACAGTGGAGGGGCAGAGTGAAGGCATCTGGCTTTGCAGTGTTATTGTAACAAGCCAAGCAATACATCTCGGGGGGGTGACCTCCTCCACCCCCCCCCCCCCACACATCGCCTTTGCATGTGGGTAGTGACATAGGAGGGGCAAGAGTTACAAGGCTGTGTGGCTGTGACATGAGGACATGTCTAGGTTCCTAGCTGGCTAGCATGCCTGTTTTGGTATGCAGGCCACGTGAAGTGAGAAGCGCATACTGCTCCTTTTTACAAGAGCATGCACCCCATTTTGAGGTGGAGTGGTCTGAGCAGGCTTAGGTGACACTGTGTTAAATGCCTGTTCTCTGACTGGAGTAGCACTAACACTGTTGGAATTGCAACTGTGGGAGATTTTGAGGAAAATTGCTAGTGTAAAGCCTTGCAAAGAAATGGGTATGCTTTTAATTCAAAATGTAGTTGGACCATCAAAATTCTAGTAGTATTAAACTCTGATCTAAAAAATACTTAGGAAATGGTGTTCACATTCCGAGCTCCCTCTCTCCCTAACTTTTCCAGCATTGGCTCTTTGCTACATCCAGTCCCTAAGGCAAGAATTGCTTCTTTAGCTGTGCTAACAGGAGGCAATGCTTTCCTTTCTCTCCCCACCTCACTTTCTCTTTTAGGCCGTTAGCTTTTTATGTACCACTTAACTACTGCCATAAGATCGGCCCATATTGGCTCATGTCTTCACAGATGAGCCACAAAGGTAAAATGAAAGTTGACTCCAGATTTGTGTGGCTGCTCCTGCTAAGCAGGTGCTGGTGACATCAGCAGAGAAATACTTTGAGAACCAGCTTTTAATGGATGGTTGGGCAGCACGTTCAGAGGCTTCTGCTTCTCTTCTTGCGACCACTATTGTAAGCATGAAATTTATGAATTTTGCAAGGTGCCATTTTAAAGCTGAAATGTTTTCATATGTTGACATAACTTATGTCGCGCAGGAGTGTGAATAAACCATCTGCCCTGAGTGTCATATGTACACCAACATAAGCACCAGTGCGGACAGCATTATGTTGGTTGGAGAGCTTCTCCTGCTCACATAGCTTCTGCCACTCAGAGAGGTGGTTTATTTTGCCAATGGGAGAGCTCTCTCCCGTTGGCATTAGAGCATCTTCACCAGATGCGCTGCTTCAGCACAGCTGCAGTGCTGTATGTGTAGGCATGCCCTGGCAGAATGCAATAGGATAACCCCCTTTTTATTGAGTCCTGGGAGTGTTAGCTTAATGCTGGGTTCTTTTCAGGTCAACTTTTAACTTGAATAGAATTTCTCAGATCAGAACTCTTACTTATTCTTAACCAACTAACAATTTATTAATATATATAATCAACAGTTCAGCAGTCAGATGCAACACAACCAATTGTGTATACTCCACACACAGTAAAGTCTTGCACACAGTTATCACAGACTAGAGTCTCAACAGTTCTATCAAGGAACAATGCAAATTACCAAGATTTCTTATTACATTTACTTATGATTATCAGTTCTCTGGTACCTAGCACGTTTATCACAATTCCAAGGGTGCACTGGTCTTTAAGGCTCTTTGAAGAGTGTGATTACTACTTTGACTAGACTGGTCCAAAAGCTGTTGGTGGTTGTTTTCAAGCTGTCTTAGGCCAATTTGCTTGGATATATAAAGGAGTTAGACTCTAAAATATGGGGTTCCTTGAGGTCTCATTAGTCAGTGTAGACTCAGAAAGATAACCTGTAGTTTATTTATGGTAAAGAAAAGAAGGGGAAATACAATCTATGCAATGAAATCTCACCATTTCCTCTTATCCTCCTAACCATGAGGTCGGGGAGTGGCCTTTCCACGCAGCTGGTCTGGATGTCAGTTATACTTATGATTCTGCAGGTTCTGGTGATGGGCTCAATGCACTCTCTTGAGCACGTGGTGATCTCAGTTTTATATGCCCTAGTTTCAGGGCTTGTTGGAGAAATTGATTTGTTGTTTGTCTGATTGCTGTTGTACACCTACCAAGTGGGTGTTCGGATTTCAGCTCTTGGTCTCTCTGCTGCTTCCAGCAGTATCCAATAGATGATGACTGTGTATACCAAATTTTTGTAATCCTTTTCTTGTTGGAGGCTTTTTTACATTTTGATTCATTTAAAGAACTATATTTCATTGTTAGCCCCTACAATCAGTTGGGATCCCCTCTTTTAAGCAATTTCTCTTAATACCCCAAAGTTATACCTTGGTATATATCTTTTAATATTTCTTCTTCCTTGTACCAGACAATTCCTATTATTTCTAAAGTGCCAGTTATTACGATGAAAACCAACAAAATACTTAAAACCTTCTAAATTTGGAGGACATGCTCCATACTTTGATTTATACATAAGAATTTCACATCCTTTAAGACTTACAAGAGACATTATCCGTGTATAGAAGGATGTAGATTCAAGGCAAACAAATGTGCAGATTATAATTTGGGGTGAGAGTTGGCTTATTTATGGTATATTTGATTTATAAAGACAGCAGTCTATAGTTTATACTTTGGGGTGAAAACTTGTGGCTTGGATTTCTTGGAGCAATGGTAGTTTGTCCAGTTTGACCTTTGATCTTACTACCACATTTCTAATTTGCTTAACTTGCATCTTCTGCACCCATCTCTGCATCTGTTCAGAATGTGCAGTGGGTCACTGCATAAGAAAGCAAGGTGTCACCCTTACTGGGTAACTTTTTAGCTATGTTGGAGGAGAGAGAGAGGTGTTATCCATATGCAAATTGAGAGATTCTTGCCTAGGTGATTGACAGTACTGTCACTTGGCCCTTTTAGTTTCTATTCTTGGGAAGAGGCACTTTGGCTGATCTGTGGGTCCTTAGACAAAGCATCTCACGTGATGTAGGGCATTTTCTTATTGTCTTTGCTTCTTAGGTTGATCCTATTTTGGGCATAACCAGAGAAGGATAGCTTTTCTAATTTTTGAAGACCAGAAGGAACCATTAGTCATTACTCATTCACGGCGTATGTGTTTCTCATAGCCCATATACTATCCCTAATCAGATTCCATGGCAAGCTGCTACATTGCCTCTTTGCAATGTTCAGCAGCTTACTCCCTGATGAGTCATCCCATGATTTTGGGGGAAGGATGGATGTTGTTTCTGCTCATCACTGGAACACTTCATTGGTGGCTAGTGAGGGGGCAGCCTAGTTTTCAGGTAGCAATCAGCTTAGGAAGAGGAGAGGATCTCCTACCAATTTCAGAAGCAGGGATGAGCAGGGAATGCCCGTGGCTAGGGAAGGAAGCATGGAGAAGCATAGGCAGCAGGAATGGCCTGGCAAGTATCTGTTGAGCAATTTGCAAATTGAGTAATCGCAGGTAGAGGGGTGGAGGAAAGGGGAAGGGAAGTCTTTAAAGAGGTTGGGGGTCAGTGGCATCATCTCCTCCCCTAGGGAGGGACACTTTTGGGAAGAAGAGTACATGCAAAACCTGATGCATTCCCAGGGCTAAACTTGCGCTCATAATTGTCATGAACTAGGGATAAAAGTAAGGGATGGTTTAGCATAAACTCAGAGAGGGCTTAATTCCATTAAAGCCAGGAGAAATCCCTGCCCACTTCATCCCTGCTTACTATTCTAGCATTTGCAGGCAGGCAAAATGATAGTTAAAATGACGGCAACTTAACCACCACAGTTCTCTCTGGAAGTGTTTTACCTCAGTACAAGTGACACCCAAGATGACTGTAACCAAAAGATTAGAGACAAGTGTATCTTTTTGTCACTTTATTTGCTTTGTGCATTTGATGGGTTTGCATATAGTCAGTTTTTCTTCTCCCCTGTTTGTGTGGATTATTATTAATTTATATTAATATAGCTATGACAAGGACTCCATTGAACTAGGCACGGTACAGACAAAACAAATAAGTGCCTGCTGCAAAGAGTGTACATTTTAAGGTTAAACTGTAGACACCGATGGATAAAACAAACAATGGGGAGCACAAGGGAAACAATGAGAATATCTGGTCAAGTAAAGAAATCGGTTGCAAGAAACCAGCTGCCTAGCCATTTGACACCAAGAGGGGAGAGACTGATACCATTTTTTAAAAAGAGGAAAATGAAAAATCACAATGAGCAGAAGGATAAAGAGCAGGTGTCGTACCTGAAACTGTCTTCTACTTCATGTTTTGAAACTGATTAGATTTTAGTTTGATGCCATTTCTTTAAGGTTGAATTCTAGCTTTCATTATCACCTGTCTCTTTTGGTTGCTCATACTTTTCTCAGACAAATTCCTGTTAGGTTAGATTCGTGTTCTGTGCTTGTTCTTTGCTCAGAGGTTACTGCTTTGTTTTGTTTTCTTGAAGCTGTAGCAATATCCCTTCAGCAGTTGTTTTGTTTTTAATGACAATGTACAAGATTGTACACAATTCCGAGATTGTGGATCCATAAGTCAACATCCCCTAAACCAACTTTCTTCCCCCTGGGCTGTTCATGAAGAAATTCAGTTCAGTAGCTTCTGCAACATGGATGCTCAGTTTTCTTATACTTGTGCAGTAAGGTGATTCTTTTTTTACATTTCAGTCAAAACCATATATGTTGGGGTTGGAGAAGAATGTGCCCAATCATTTGTGTCTTATTGCTCTGGGAATTCAGAACAGCTGGGATCTTTGAAGTTTTCCATCTTATCTTGTGGAGTTTCCTAACTTTTGAAAGCTTGATTTCTTAATAAGAAAAGGAGTACTAGTGGCACCTTAGAGACTAACAAACTTATTTGAGCATAAGCTTTCGTGAGCTAGAGCTCACTTCATTGGTTAGTCTCTAAGGTGCCACAAGTACTCCTTTTCTTTTTGCGAATACAGACTAACACGGCTGCTACTCTGAAACCTGATTTCTTAATGTTGATTAATACTAATATTTTGCATGACATTTTATATTTGTATATATTTAGGTATAACATTTTTGGCACTTATCGAAGAACAAATGGGACTCACTATAACTCTTTATTCTTTTCCATCTTTTCATTCTTCATTCTACTTTTCATTTGTCTTCCTCTTTTAGTCTTTTTTTTCCCTCTTCCTTTTCGTGTCCTTTACCTGAATTGCATTCTCTCCTTTTTTCCTTTGTGCTTTCAATATCTCTTCCCCCCTCATCCTCATCTCTCCTTTTATCTCTTCATTATCTTCCATCTTCCTTTCTCACCGATTTCTTACCCTTTCTTGATGCTTCTCTAAAATCTCTCAGATCAGCTGAATATGAGCTCCTGGTGAGACACTGTGTCCAAAAGGGCTAATGTGATCTTTGGAAGCATAAACAGTAGGAGTAAGGAGGTTATGTTGCCTGTGAATTTGGCACTGGTGCGATCAGTACCGGAATAGAGTCTCCCATTCTGGTGTCTACAATGCAAAAAGATGTTGATAAATTGTAGAGGTGTCAGAAAAGGACCATCAGAATGATTAAAGGCCTGAAAAAATGCCTTGTAGTGAGACTCCAGGAGCTCAATATATTTAGCTTAACAAAGAGATTATTAAGGGGTGACTTGATCAGTCTATAAAAACCTAAATGGGTAACAAAAATTGGTAATTGAGAGCTTTTCAATCTAGCAAACAAAGGTGTAACAAGTTCCAGTGATTGGAAGTTGAAGCTAGACAAATTCAAACTCAAAATAAGGAGCACAAATTTAACAGTGAGGATAATTAGCCATTATAACAGTTCACAAATGTTGTGGTGAATTCTCCATCACTGGAAATGTTTAAATCTAAGACTCAATCTTTTTCTTATATATTTACTCTAGTTCAAACAGGAATTAATTTAGGGAAGTCCTATAGTCTGTATTTATACAAGAGGTCTGATCAGATTATCACAGTGATCTTTTCTTGCTTTATCATCTCTGAATGTGTGAAAAAATTAGTAGGAATTGATCATTGGTTGCTTATTAGATGGCGCTTTCCTCGCTGCCTATAGTGGGTTGGGAATCCTTTTCTTTCTCCCTCCCCAGATTGAGCTGCTGAAGCTAGGTGGTGGAATCACTGGGGCTGAACAGTCTGTATCTCAGGAATGAGGCCTGCCAGAGCAGGAGGAGAAAATTATTGCTACATAACTTGGGAAGTCATTGGAAGGTGAATACCAACACCCTTTACAAATGATAAAGCTACTAATCTACCTCTGTTCCACTGAATTACAGAGGGTTATCCTGGAGGACAAACCTGGCCTGGCAGGAGTTTGGACTGATGACTTGAATAGTTTGATTCTGTGATGATGAAGTAAATGCAGAATTAATGACTGTAGCCAAACATTTCTGGAACTGTGCTACTTTGTGTCTGGAATTCCTGAGAACCTGACACTGTACCAAATGTGTACAAAGGTATAATATATGTAGAAGGGGTGACAGCTACTTGCCATGTGTTTATCCATTAAAGGGAAGCATCATGTGCCTAAAGCAGTTTAATACTTTTGCCCTTTTTAGTTGGCCAAAAGTTGCTCGTGCCAAAAATGGACAGACTAATAATTGGGTGAACAGCGTCACCAACAGTGTCACCCAATCTGCTTCAAGAAACTTTGTAAATATTTCCAAACCCAAGAAACAAGGTGGGCCCTCCCTCCTCTTTGCCTCTTGTTTTTGGCAGCTATAATGCACCTCCTTCACTGTGGGTATGTCTACATTGCAATAAAAGACCCTCACAGCATGGTTGCAACTGGCTGTCAGCTGACTCAGGCTCACAGGGTTCGAGGTGCAGGAATATAAAATTGTAGCATAAATGTCTAGGCTCTGACACCCCACGAGGGGTCCAGCCTGAGCTCAAATGTCTACACTGCTATTTTTTGCCCCGTAGTCCAAGCCTCCCAGACCTGAGTCAGCTGACCCAGTCTCTGGGATTCAGTGCTGCAGGTGTTTCATTGCAGTCTAGACATACCCTATATGCAAGCTCCATTGGGAACCTCTCTCATCCCCTAAGCTGTGTCAGCCAGTATCTTTAGAGCTTTGATATGCCCTAAGAGCTCCACTGGTATCCATGATGGTTCAAAGGAGATGCAGCTGTTGCTAGCAAATAGAATCCTGCAATGCATCAGAGATCAAAAGTACCTGTACAAATGAAACCTCTGAAGTGTGGAATCTATTGGCAGTGAGAACCCTGCGATGTCTCTCCACTCAGGAGGTTCTGGGACATGCTTCAGAGCTTTTGAAAAGCTGTGGTAGCAGGGACAAACTCCTGGGGTGTATAAGAGCAGCATTTTGAGGATGCTGGGTTACTGCACTTTGGCACAATTTGTAAGTAGGTAGGGGGTGGAAAATGGACCTGATTCTGCACTGCCTTGCACTCTGTGTAATCACTTGCATCTGTGCAAAATCTGTATACAGTTCTACCCAGTCAAAACTGCAGGGTTACACATCCAGTTGGCACAGATGTAAATGACTAGATTAGTGTGCAAGGCTGTGGAGGATTAGTTAGCCCTGATGCAAGAGCATTTTATATTGAGAAGCATGAGTAGGGAAAAAGGAAGGCATTGATAAAGAGAGAAATGCATTGGTAGAAAGGAGACTTGCTGTTTTTTTCTGCATTAAATGGTGTTGATTCAAGTTCCGAAGTTTTTATTTAACACTAAACATTATTACCCCTTAGTGTACAATAGTGCTTCATTCTCCTTCGTCTGAAGGGCAAATGTTTTTCAGATATCCTTAGCCCTTCTTGCTATAGCCAGTATCTGACCTAAAACATTTGCATAGTTTTAGAAAACAACAGTTCATCCAAATTTCAAAGGGCTGCCCGTTGAAGTAATAAAGTTATACAAGACAGCCAGGCTGACTTCTCTGCCCAAGTGCTCTTGTAGGTTTCATATCACTGTATGGTGGAGCTTTTAGGTCAGATGCGCCAATTTAACATGGCCCTTTAAATGATTTGCTCTTTTCTAATGTGACTGTTTTCGTGTCACTAAATGCTTTCCCTCCTCCCCTCCCCCCGAGGTTGCTTTTGGATTTGTGAAATGTTTGAGATGGGATACTTATATAACTCAGTTTTTACCACCTTCCTAAAAGCAAAAAAAATTCAATTTTAATTGCACTGATGCAGAAAAGTCCATATATTTAAAAACAAGTATTAAAAACAAACTTTTTAACTCAGTGTCTTTCAAACGTAGCCGCCACTACAGCTGCTAGGCTGTACTCTTCTTTAATATCTGTGAAAATGGAGGTAGCCTCCATATTTTACCATCAATTCAATAGGATCATATTGAGAATGATTAAAGATTAATTTACAAACCTGAATAGAAAGTTGAAGCCAAGTGAAATTGGTGTTGAAGTTCATGCTCTGATCGTCATTAAATTCATAAGAATCGGGTAGCTTATGATGCAGTTTACTACTTCACTGATACATGAGAGACAATGCAGATGAATGACAAAATCCTATATGTTGAATTTAAAGTTCTCCATGACTTAGGGCATCTATTGAAAATGGCTTTTAGGGTGTAATATTAGTGATGCTCCCCAGCAGCCCCATTCTACTCCATGTGACAGAAGCTAGACACAACAGAGAATCTGCCCCTAGAATTTTATTAGTTGCGGGTGTGGGGGAGTGCAAAATGAATGAGGAGGGAAGGGTTGTGGGGAGCTGGTAGTGGCTTACTAACTCTCTGATTTAGCTAGGGTGGCCAACTTTCTAATTGGTGAAAACTGTACATTGAGCACCAGAAGCTTCCCCACCCACTGGTCTGCCTCTTCCTCCCCAACCCCCTCCCCCATTGCTCGCTGCTCTTTCCACATCCCTCCCTGCAGCCCAGCCAGCTGATGGGGTGACTGGGGCAGGATAGGAGGAGGGAAAGTTGCACTCTGGGAGTGAGGGGGTGACTGGGGCAGGACAGTGGGGGAGGGAGAGCCACACTCTGGGGGTGGAGGGAGGTGACTGGGAGAGGGAGGGAGAGCCACAGTCTGGGGGTGTGAGTGGGGTGAGTGAGGCAGGACGGGGTGGGAGGGAGAGCCGCAGTGCGGAGGTGAGGTGACTGGGGCAGCACAGGGGTTGGGATGGGGTGACTGGAGCGGGATGGGGGGGGAGAGCTGCATGCTGGGGTGACTGGGGCAGGACGGTTGAAGGGAGAGCCGCAGTCTGGGGGTTGGGGTGGGGTGACTGGGGCAAGAGAAGGGCGGGGCACAAAGGAGGCTGAAAACGGGTCCCGGGCAGTGAGTCCGACCACTGGCCCCGCTCCTCACACACCGCAGGATCCCTCCTCCTGGGTTTCTCTCTCTCTACTGGAGCCGGGCAGTTCGTGAGTGCTCCTCCAGCCCTAGCAGCAGCTGCTCTTCATGCCGTCGTGGCAGCAGAACAGAAACCGATTGCAGAGAGTTACTCGGGTAACTGAACTTTTGGTATCCAGTCAGTAATACTGACCGGACACTGTTGGGTCCCCTTTTTGACCAGACTTTCTGGTAAAAAACCGGACAACTGGCAACCCTAGACTTAGCCCAGGTTAGGGCAGTCTGGACCTGCTTTATGTTTGCACCAACTAGGGACCTTCTGCCAAATAGGGACAGCTGGAGTGCACTGCACTCAGGCTACTTCCCCTCCCCCTTGGGTGCTGCAGGGCCTGCAAGGGAGCGAGCTAGGAGCCAGCTTATGCCAGCTCCATACCCTCTGGAGACTTCTTCAGGCTGGGGCTATGCCCAGCAAAGGATTTAGGGGAGGCATGTGGTCCCTTTGTGCTATCTGAGTGTGCTACCTGGCTCTCATGTTAGGAACTGTAAGAGCAACACGCCATGCTTCCCTTGAAGTTCAATCATGTACCATCAGTAAGAGTAGTGCTCGCTGTCTAGCTTGGGCGAGGGCAGTACTTGGTAGTCTGCAGGTAAAGAGTATCCACAGTTGTGCATCTTGACCTCCTTCTTTTCCATCACACATTCTCTTTTCCCCTCCCTGAAGTATTGCTGGAGCACAATCCAATTGTCTGAGTCTAGTTAAGATCTTATGGTGCTTCTTTAACACCTTCCAGTCCAAATGATCTTTGTTTTATTCTTCTTTTTGGCAATTTGCTCCATCTTTTATTTTTTAAACCATATATGGAGCAGGGTGGGATTTCACCCTGTAACAGGGTGGCTTGCCTAAAGGGCTGGAGCCAGCCAGCCCTGATTACTAAGGAGCCACATCTGTGTCATGGCAGTAGGACGCTACAGAGGTGGGAGGAGGGGGGATCAGAGACTGCTAGGAGTGAGCAGGTTGTAGCAGTGTCCTGGGACTTAGGACTGAGACTTCAGCCAGGTAAGGCCTGGGAGTGGTCTGCAAAAGCAGGAAAGGGCCCAGGTAGGAAGGCCTGGAAGGAGGAAGGGCAGCCTGTGTTTTGGGTGGACTTTGTTCTGGGATTATAAATTTTATTTTGAGCTTATTTTGTATCAATAAACCAGGCCCTAAGGAGGGGTATGTTTGACCACAAAAAGCCTGGGTGAAATTTTAGTTTTATAATCCAAGAGGGAAAACAAAGACAGGCTGCCTGCTTCGGGACCCCCAAAAGCTATGAGGCATAAAAGGCTGCCAGCCTTGTTACGCTCCCAGACAGAAATAAGCTGTTCCAGAACCCAAGCACTCTAGCAAAGACTAAAGCAGGAATCTTAGAAAAAGAAGATATATGTCTGAGTGGGTTTTGTGTGAGAAACAGGCGCTGGCAGCTCTATCTTGGGAGAGGAAGAGTAGATTAGAAGAGTTGATCATACATTTAAATGGCACTTTTCATCATGTGTATATATTCAGGATAAGAAGTGCAGAATATCATGATCAACTGAAGCAGGAAGTTGGAAGGATGTGTGTAGGCAGGCTGTATGTAACAGAATAAAATTTGGTTAGGGCTCCAGGACTAATCCCACTTTTGCAGGATGTTTAAAACAGGGGAATTAGAGTCAGGAGAGAGGGGTTATTTCCCCCACTTCACCAGACTTGCTATATGACTATAGGCAGTCAGTTAACCACTCTGGGCCTCAGTTTTTTCATGTAAATACTCACCCACCTATGTAAAATGCTTTAAGATCCTCCCATAAAAGGCATCCTATAAGTGAAAATTATTATTTTCAGGGACTCAGGTTCACATCTCATCTAAAAGGTGGCACCTTGCACAGCACATGAACACTAAGCTATAGATTTGATTTAGCTTTCAAGAAGACTTTTCTAATGAGCCATCAGCACCCATAGCTGCGTAGTTTTTACTGTAGAGAGATGCTTTTCAAGTACTGAGGATCAATCCTGTTAGTTTTTGAGATCTGTCAAGATCACAGGCTGGGGTGGTATGACTGAAGATATGTTCAGTAAGGGGAAATGGGCAAAATAACTCTTGGTTAAGTTTGTGTGTATAATTGCTTCTATGTTGGTGTCCTTAGCATTGCTTGAAGCCCACTGTTTTCTATTTCATCTCTTCTTCTGAAGGTTTTTAAGAGTTCAGCCTCAGGGGGTGCCATGTAGAGTGATGACCCCCCTCCATCAAACTTAATTGCTGCCCTTTTTAATCTTAGCAGTCACCAGCTTAGCAGCTAATAGCTAAAATGAAAAGTCTTGGAAATGTTATCTAATATTTAATCAATAATGCCTTCTATCAGTCTGCATTGAAAATCCTAGAAAAGCTATGAAAGGGGGAAAAATAGCCATGAAGTGAAAAAGACAGCTTAAATACCCTCCAGCATTCCCAGAGAAGAGATGTGCCTCATTGCACATGGACACCAGCTGTTTGTAACCCCCCCACCCCCCCGGCAGCACAGTTTAGAATGCAATTTGTCAAGTTTATCTCTCTTGATTATAATTCTAACAAGAACTGTGCTTTTTTTTTATTATTATTATCAAGAAAAATTACATTCTTTTGCACTTGCCCTCTATTTGAAGACTGATTGCAAGGATTGTGGAATAATCTTCACTAATGCATAATTAATACACACTGATTTAATTTGACAGTCAGCCCCCCTTTTTGTTGTTGAGCAAATAATTTACATTTATATTAAAGTAGAGAAACAATTAAGGAAGAAACTGCTACAGATTCCAATTGTATTGTTTTCAGCTGGAAATTGACACAACAACATAGATCGGAGACTTCTTTCTTTTTAAAAGGAACCCCAAAAAAGCTATCAGCCAGGTCAGGAAATGAAGTACTTTTTACAGTCAGTCAGCATTTCCACTGATTCATGGGGAAATTAAGGGAGGAAAGAGCTGATCGCAGATGCAGGCATACTTTTGAACAGGTGAGAAGACATATTATTGATAAAAGCATTCTCCCTTTATGGTTTTCTATGAAGAACCAAGGCCAGCTGTGCCAATCATTATTGCAACACTCTGTAACTGTGCATAAAACATGCATCCTGGCAACAGTATTGAGGAGGGATTTGAAGGAGGCTATTGAAATAGCTTTATGGATGTATATGAGGAGCACTTACCAAGTGTGTGGGACAGCATAGGAAAAAGCATAAAGGTGCTTGTTGAAAATTTTACCTGTGGCCAATAGAGACTGGAATCATGGGCTGATCAGAGGTGAAAATCATCTGCTCAGCACCAAATGAGAGAGTGGCCATGAAGGGCCTTGAAAGTGCATATGCATGTTCTCAGAGAGCTTGGTCTCATGGCTAGATTTTTTTGGAACATACTATTTGCCAAATTCCAGCAAAGTGTATTCATTTCTGAGCTATTTGGATAATTGAGCTGATCCATCTCTTTGTAGAGCCCAAGGTCATCTTAAAACTGTCCACATTTTCAAATGTTGACACCTGTTTTGCTCTGCAAAGTGGAGGGAGCCGGCGGGCCACAGCAGGCGGGTGAGGATGGGGTCAGGCAAACAAGTTATCATTCATATGTACTGGCTTGTTTTTTCACATAAAATATGTAAAGTAAAATCTCTCACATTTGAAAGTTTAGGATCCTTTTTGTAATTGTATTTTATGGCTCTGATTAGTTGTATTTATGCACTAATTTATGTATTCTATTCTGTGATTCTAAAGGTAGAGTATGGAAAAGACAGGCATAAATACATTGATAACATTGACTGCTGTCCAGTGTAGAAGGTATACTCTGATATTGCTTTAATTTAAATAGAAGGCAGTTGTGCAGGAACTGGAGGAGGACCAGTCCCAGAGCTTCTCACTGTTGATTGCCCACATAACTAGTGAGGATTATTGATGACAGTTGAGCTTTTCATGCACAGTGAGGAATGGAAGAGTGGCCCTATCTGCAGCAGAAGCCCCTGTTGGTCAGTAGGGTGGAATAGGGCACTCACCCAGTCCTCAGCCAGTGAATAATTGTATCCACTCTTTGAGAACTCATACCTTCCCTGTCCCTCATCCCTGCTGAGTCTGAGATCTTCTCCCCATGGCAGTGCTGCTGTTTCCTTTTCCAAGTCACTGTTACATGATTTAATTTGAAGGGCATATCGCATCAACTTCTTGTTGTTTTTCCATTTGATTATCTATGCTGCATTCTGTCTGTTCTGAGCAACAACAGCAAAATAATAAGACTTTTTCAAATGTGTTTACAGAAATACAAATTGGTCTTCTCTTTCAAAAAGGAAGGATACAAACAACAGTTTGCTTGCTTCATATTGAATGTCACTGCCACATAAATAATCTAGTGCTCTCTTCAGACCTAGGTTATGCAACATTTCTCCAGAGGATCAGTGGAATACATAAGATCAAGCTTATTCCCAATGAGACTGGGGGGGGGGGGGGTTCATTTGGGGAGGAGGGGAGGAGATTAAGGAAGTTGAGAAGGTCTTAGCAGCAAAACAGATTTTTTTTTTTTTAAACTGGTTGCGGACAAGAATCTAATTTAAGAATGATCACCGTTTGTAGGAGTTGAGAGAACTCGCTAAGTTTTAAAAGGAAACTTTTGCAGTTGTTTGAGAAATTCTTTTGTGAAACCTAGACATTAATAAATTGTAAGTAACTAGGGAAGAGAAGACAAGCAAGATGAAAAGGTTGCAGTCTAAGTAGGAGATATAGCAATCTAAACAAAACAAATATATTGGAAAACAACAGTAAAAAAAACTTGTGCCAAAACATTTCAATTACTATGCCGCTGCAGAAATTCTGGGTGTAGGGTAACACAGGAGTGGCCTCAACCTAGCCTCCATTTTTGTGGATATAAGTAGTGTTGCTGCAAATTATAATGCATAGACATGTAACACTCGGATTTCCAGGTGCAATCAGGTAGTTCAATGTCTAAATGCTATAGCAAATACCCAAAGTCAAAGATGGAACATAGCCAAACTCCAGCCTGGCCTCCTTATTCTTATGCCAATGGATTCTCTGCGAGGGGATGTATAATCGAAATACTGGCATGGCCACCTCAGCTGTCGGATTGTATGTGCTCTTGTTGTGTTCCTTCAAGAGCCACCGAGAATTGCTATTCCCTTCTGGGTGTGATTGGTAAAGGTCAGATTTCACTACCATATGGACCTAATTGGTGACTCTCTTCCCCCTCCCCCCGGCCCCTATTTTTTGCCAACCCCCCCAGTGCATGCCACTGTAGGCAGGTCCTAGAGCCCTGCAGAGTTTGCACTGGTAAAAGTCATATTGTTGTTTGTATTACAGTAGCACATGTCCCAAAAGGACAAATTTCTCTTCCCATTAATTGCTTTCCAGGATGTGGAACCAACATTTCTGCTAGTGTGCATGTGCACTGCCTCCATCCCTACCCCTAGCGCCTAACTCCCAGCTATGTCCTGGCAACATTCACAAACTTAGTGCATCAGGCCCCACACAATACACAGCTAGGTCAGTCTTTTACTCAATAGCCCAGTGGTTAGAGCACTCATGCTTGATATGGGAGATGCAAGTTCAAATCCCCCCTCTTCCTGATGTGGGGCAGGGACTTGAAAGCAGGTTTCCACTCTTCCAAGTGGCTGCCCTAACCACCAAGCTATAGAGTCATTCTTGTTATAGTTCTCTGGCTCAATTAAAGTGTAATTATTTTATAAAAAGTGTAACAGCTTCAACAGGAGAAATTGAGAGAGACTCACCCTAACTACCCTATAGCCCAGGAGTTAGGGCACTCCTTTAGAGGTGGGATACTCGTTCAAATTCCTGAATACAAATCAGGCAGAGTTAGAATGTGAATCCAGGTCTCCCATAGCTCGGGTGGCAAGCACTGGATGTTCAGAGAGAGATTCTAGGCTGTGAGTTGGATTTTATGCAGCCGTATCTATGCTTATTTCATTTTCCTCTTTTAAAAGCAGGCCCACAGTGACATCACTAGGTTTGGGACTTGGGAGTTCAGCTCATGTAGAATCTGATGCCCACTGCACAGCACGGCAGGCTCAGAGCCCGAAGTCTAATGGTGTTACTGTGCACTCCTTCAGTTGCACTTCTACTCATTAGCCAGCTATTTCCAGTCACTGCTGCTGAACATACATACCCCACCCCCCATTCAGCACAGCCTCTGTGACTGCTACTTCAACTATCTCATGAAAGAAACAGACATCTCAAGTACAAAGAGGCAGCTTAGTTCTTCTCTCTGTCAGCTCTGGCAATGATGCTGCTTTAATTCCCCTGTCTATTGTCTTTCGTCTTTTACGTCTATTTTGTAAATATTTTCCCAGCCAGAAGATATCCAAACATGAATGTCATTGAATCTGAACAGCGACCTGTAGAAACTGAGAAACATTTGGAGGCTTTATGAAGGAGATGGCGGAAATTTGATAATTAGGGTCATTCCTGAATATTTGTCAAAGGAAATGTCATATGTTTGAATCTATATATGCAGGAAAAATGTTAGGGTTATCTTTCATATCTACATTTTTCTCCTTTTCCCAGTTCCCACTTCTTTTTCTAGCAGCCACAAGCAGAGCATAAAAACGGCCATACTGGGTCAAACCAAAGGTCTGTCTAGCCCAGTATCCTGTTTCTGATAGTGGCCAGTGCCAGATGGTTGAGAGGGAATGAACAGCCAGAGCAGTTTATTGAATGATTCATCCCCTGTTATCTAGTCCCAGCTTCTGGCAGTTGGAGGTTTAAGGACACCTGGATCATGGGGTTGCATCCCTGTCCATCTTGGCTAATAGCCATTTATGGACCTATCCTCTAGTAACTTCTCTTTCTTTCTTTTTTTTTTTTAAATCCAGTTGTAGTTTTGGCCTTCATAACATCTGCTGGCAATTAGTTCCACAGGTTGACTGTGTATTATGTGAAACAGTACTTCATTTTGTTTGGCTTAAATTGGCTATTAATTTCATTGGGTGACCCCTAGTTCTTGTAAACAACACTTCCCTATTCACTTTCTCAATACCATTTTTTTTATAGACCTCTATCATACCCTCCTTAGTCATCTCTTTTCTAAAGTAAGCAAGCTCCGTTTTTTTAAATCTCTCCTTGTATGGAAGCTGTTCCATACCCCAAATCATTTATGGTGCCCTTCTCTGCACCATTTCCAATTCTAATGTATCTTTTTCGAGAAGAGGCAACTGAACGGCAGGCATTATTCAAGATGTGGGCGTACTATGGATTTATATAGTGGCATTATTGTTATACCAATAAAATAAAAACCAGCAGGATCTTATTAAAGGGGATAAGACAAAATGTCACATTTATAGTGAATACAAAAAACCATAGCAGGCAGTCAGTTATAGCTATAACATTTCATTCAGTTTCACATTCATTCACACGTTTGTTCATACACACACACAGGTTCTGCAGCTGTTGTATAGTTACCAGGACTTATCGAATGTAGCTTGAGTTTGTGGCTTGGGTTCGTAGCTTGTGGCGGCTAACTGGCCAGGAAAGCCGGACACAAGAAGGGGCTGGGTCTCTGTTGGGCATGCACCGATGCCCTTCCATGTTGGCAGCAGAATGTTACCCCCTCAAAGTCTTCCATCTCACCCATCCTTTTTGTATCCTTTAGTTTGAATCCAGAGTCTATAGGTCTTGCTGTGTCATGCTGCCTCTGGGTTCGGTATGATTGATCACCCCTCAATTGCAGACATGACTTTCAGCCTAGGACCTGGCTTTGATGTTTCTTCAATTGTACTTTTGCTCTTTTCTTTTGAGGGTGGACTCCTCTTACTTTGTCAGGGCTGTTGTCTGCATCTTCAGCTGTTGGGTTTTTACACTTTATTTCATAAGGACAGACTGGGGCTGGAGGTTGATTCCATCATCCATCCATACCTCATTCACACATCTAAACTAATAAGATTACAGCAGGGTTTTGCAAAAATGAAGGTTGCAGCAAGCTTTTACAAGATGGAGTGAGCATTTTAAAATGGAGTTTGGGACAAGTTAAAATGGAGTTTGAGTTACAATACAGACAAGTGTAAGGAATTGCAAACAGGGAACAGAAGTTACAATGTTGAAACAATGTAACTTTGAGCGATTTAAGCAGCAATTGGATTGAAAGTGAAACTCAATTAGCCAGTTATTGGGGTAATTGGTTTTATGAATGAATGTTGTTTCATTCATAAAACTTTGCTTTTGAAGTTATTAATAAAGTGAACAATTAAAAACAATTTCATTGATCAGTTCTACATTATATTTTCTGTTTTATTATTAATTCCTTTCCTAATAATTCTTAATATTCTCTTAGCTTTTTTGTTTGTCCATGCACGTGTTTTCAGAGGACTACCCACCATGACTCCAAGATCTTTCTTAAGTGGTAACAGCTAATCTAGAACCCCCCTCATTTTGTATGTATAGTTGGGATTATGTGTTCAATGTGCCTTACTTTGCATTTATCAACATTGAATTTCATCTGCCATTTTGTTGCCCAGTCACCCAGTTTTTCCAGATCTCTCTGTAACTCTCTGCAGTCAGCTTTGGATTTAAGTATCTTGAGTAATTTTGTATCATCGGCAAATTTTGCCACCTTACTGTTTACCCCTTTTTTGAATGTTAATTAGCAGAGGTCCCTGTGCCAATCTTTGGTGGACCCCACTCTTTACTTCTCTCAGTTATGAAAACTGATGATTTATTCCTATCTTTTGTTTCATATCTTTTAGCCAGTTACTGATCCATGAGAAAACCTACCCACCAAGCAAACTAAGCAGTCCTGGGATAAGAGCCTTTGGTGGTGACCTTGTCAAAGGCTTTCTGAAAGTCCAAGCACACTGTGTCGACTGGATCAGCCTTCTCAACAAGCTCGTGGAGATTAGTGTAGCATGATTTCCCTTTACAAAAGCCATATTGACTCTTCCCCAACATATTGTGTTTAGCTAGGTCTATTATAATTTTGTTCTTTACTATAGTTTCAGCCAGTTTGCCTGGTACTGAAGTTAGTTTTACCAGCCTGTAATTGCCAGGATAGCCTCTGGAGCCCCTTTTAAAAAGCAGTGTCACATTAGCTACCCTCCTGTCCTCCGGTTCAGAGGCTGATTTAAGCAATAGATTACATATCACAGATAGTTCTGCAATTTCATATTTGAGCTCCTTCCTCACTCTTGGGTGAATACCCATCTGGTCCTGGTGATTTATTACTGTTTAATTTATCAGTTTGTTCCAAAACCACCTCTATTGATACCTCAGTTTGGGACAGTTCCTCAGATTTCTCACCTAAAAAGAATGGCGTTGGTATCTCCCCCAGATCCTTGCAGTGATGACCGATACAAAGTATTCATTTAGCTCAGTGGTTCTCAAACTGTGGGTCAGGACCCTAAAGTGGGTCACAACCCCGTTTTAATGGGGTTGCCAGGGCTGGTTTAGACTTGCCGGGGTCTGGGGCTGAAGTCGAAGCCCGAGGGCTTCAGTGCTGGGCAGTGGAGCTCAAGTTACAGGCTCCCCAGCCTGGGCTGAAGCCCTTGGGCTTTGGCTTCCTCTCCCTCCCGCCTCCGCCTGGGGCGGTGGGGCTCGGGGAGGCTCAGACTTTGGTCCCCCATTCTGGGGTCATGTAGTAATTTTTGTTAGAAGAGGGTCATGCTGCAATGAAGTTTGAGAACGCATAGCTTTTCCACAGTGGCCTTGTCTTCCTTCAGTATCTGGATTGTCCAGTGACCCCACTGACTATTTGGCTGGCTTCCTGCTTCTGATGTACTTAAAAGAATTTTTGTTGTTAATTGTTGTGTCCTTAGCTAGTTGCTCTTCACATTCTTTCTTGACCTGTCTAATTATACTTTTACACTTGACTTGCTAGAGTTCATGATCCTTTCTATTTTTCTCACTAGGATTTGACTTTCAATTTTGAAAGGATGCCATTTTGCCTCTAATGACCTCTTGTACTCCGCTGTTTAGCCATGATGACATTGTTGGGTCCTCTTACAGTTTTTGGTTTAATTTGAACTGCTGTTGTGGCCTTTTTAAATAGTCTTCATGCAGTTAGTATGCATTTAATCCTTTGATTGTTCCTTTTTAATTTCCATTTAACTACCTTCCTCATTTTTGAGTACTTCCCCTTTTTGAAGTTAAATGCTACTATGGCGGGTTTCTCTGGTATTTTTTTTCCCTACCAGGAAGTTAAATGTAATTACACTATGGGTGCTGTTGTTGAGTGGTTCAGCTTTATTTCCCTCTTGGACCACATCCTGTGCTCCACACAGGGCTAAATCAACAATTGCCTCTCCCCATGGACAAGATGCTCCAAGAAAAAGTCATTTATGGTGTATAGACATTTCATTGCTGCATCCCTTTCTGAGGTGACGTGTACCAGTCGGTGTGAGGATAGGTGAAATCCTCCATTATTGTTTTTCTGCTTTTGTAGCCTCTCTGATCTCACTGAGCATTTCACAATCATCATCACCATCCCGGTCAGGTGGTCAATAGTATATTCCTACTGCTATCCTCGTATTATTCATGCATAGACTTTCTATCCACAGAGATTCTATGATACTGTTTGATAAGATCTTTACTTTATTTGACTCTATGCTTTCTTTCACGCATACGCCGACTATGCAACCTACTTTTTCATTCCTATGTATTTTGTACCCTGCAATTACTGTGTCCCATTGATTATCCTCATTACACCAAGTTTCTGTGATGCCTGTTGTATCAACATCCTCATTTAATGCCAGGGGCTCTAGTTCACCAATATTAGTGTTTAGACTTCTAACATTTTGTGTATAAACACTTGTACATTTTGTCAGTATTCGGTTGATTGCCTTCCTGTGTTGTATTTATGTTTGACTGTTCCTTGCTAGTTTCTACCTACACTATACCAACTTCTTTCCTATCCTCTTTACTAGGGTAGAGTTCCCCCTTTAATAAATTCATCCCTAAGGAATGTTCCACGCAAACCACATGCTCCTGCACACTTTGGCTTTCCCACAACCTGTAGTTTAAAAACTCCTCTACAACCATTTTAAATGCCAGTAGTCTGGTTCCATTTGGGTTTAGATGGAGCCCATCCTGTGTATTAAGGCTCTTCCTTTCCAAAAAGATCCCCCTTGCTCCTAATAAACTAAAACTGTCCTCCCCACACAATAGTCTTATCCATGCATTGAGATCCTGCTGTTCTGCCTGTCTTTCTGGAATGGTGCATGGAACTGGAAGCATATCCGAGAATGCTACTGTGGAGGTTCTGGAATTTAATATCTTTCTTAGCAGCCTAAATTTGTCCTCCAGGACTTCTCTCTGACCTTTCCCTATGTCATCGTTACCTACATGTACCACGCCCATTGGCTTCTCCAGCACTGCACATAAGTCTGTTTAGATGTCTCATGAAATTTGCAACCTTCACACCCAGTAGGCAATTGACCATGCAGTTCTCCTGGTCATCACAAACCCAACTGCATAGAACTTCATTTATCTGACCACCTATTATCCGACTGCCTGTGTTAACTGGACAACCAGCATGCACAGGTCCAGAAGGGGGTGATCTCTCCTGTGGCCACTAGATGGCAGTGCAGTGTTGCACTTTCCCATTTATCTGTTTATCGGTTTATCTGGATTTTTGATTATCCAGTCTGGCCCCGGTCCAAATTAGATCAGATAAATGGGATTCTGCTGTGTTTATATTTCTAATAATCAAATCCCTCATTACTATTACCTGGCTCTTCCTAGTAACAGGATTCCCTCTCCAGGAGTTGTGTCCTCAGTGCAAGAGGATATCAAGACATCTTCTGAATGGAGTGTCCCAACTATGGGATTGTTTCCTTCCACTCCAGCTTGATGTTCACCTTTCCCGAGATTTTCATCCTCAACTGCACAGAGGCTGTCAGATTGGGTGGGACCTCTCTATTGTGTCCCTGAAAGTCTCCTCTGTGTACTTCTGTGTCTCCCATAACTCCTCCAGTTCAGCCACTCTGGTCTCACGAGCCTGCACAATGTCTCTGAGGGCCATGAGCCGCTTGCCCTGTATGCATACATACGCCACCTGCCCATGGGGCTGGCAATTTTACATTCTGCACTCAATGCAAGAAGCTGGATAGCGCCCACTCTGCTGTTAGACTTCTACCTTCATTATTTATACTCTTGCAGGGGTTTTTTGGTGGGGGCAGGGGAAAGGGCAGTGTTTGTTAGGTGTATCTGTCTCTTGCATTCCCTTACAAAACTCTCCTGTTTGCTGCTCCTCTGGTCGCTTAGGAGCTAGCTTTTTAAACTCCTGTTCTCCCTGAGTTAGCCCTGCCCCCTTGTCAAGGGATTCTAGAGGGATAGGTTTGATCTCACGAAAGCTTATGCTCAAATAAATTTGTTAGTCTCTAAGGTACCACAAGTCCTCCTTTTCTTTTGTGGATATGGACTAACATGGCTGCTACTCTGAAACATGTAGACACTGGGTTACTTACATGGGCTGTTGGCTAAAATTCTTGTCAGTTTCACGGCTCCCTGTAGGAGCCATGAAATTTGACTAGAAAGGCTTGTAAGTTCGCGGCTGTGAACCCTGTGCCTGGCTCACAACTTGGGCTGTCACCACACGGTGGGTAGGGGTTCCCAGCTGCAGCCTGGCTGCCTCCTGGCCCCCAGTGGGCTGCAGCCTGGGCTCTCCTCTGGGAGCCTTACTGCTCCCTGCTCCCAGCTGGGCTGCTGCCCGGGCTCCCTGCTCCGAGCACGGCTGACAGGTGCCTGGGCTCCCAGCTCCCCACAGAACTCGCAGAGTTGTCAGAGTGCAGCTGCTCTGAGCAGAGACAGTAGCAGTATGAAATTGAGAAGAATGCCAATTTCATTGCTACTAGGCTCTGTGCTGTGAAATTGAGCCTGTATGGGGCTCCCAGCTGGGGCTGTCACCCCAGGGCAGATGAGGGGGCTCCAGCTGTGTGAGCCCTGCGTTGCTCATTGCCCCAAACTCAGCAGTCCGTGCTCCACTTCAGTCTGTGCAAGCGCTCCTATTGAGGATACGTTCCACCGGCAGAAGGAGGGTAGTATGGACACCAACAGCTGATTGAATTACTGCGGTGGCTGAAGGTCAACCTAAATTAAGTCGACCTAATTTTGTAGTGTAGACAAGCCCTTAGGAATCAAGAATAAGACACATGAGCATGACCTATACATGCCTATTTAGAGCATTGTGGTATCCTTTCTAGACTCAAAAGATTGTGGCAGAACAGGTTTCCCCCAAGGATATGTAATTGTTGCATTCTTCTCAATGAGAAGGTAAGTCACAAATAATTTCCACACAGAAACCTAAGAAATTATATTCCTGAGTAAAAGGTCACTGGAGATTCAACAAAATGCTCTGGGGCCAAATAGAGTTTTGTCCTGGAGCACAGCGATCACTAAGTTTGAAAGAAACAAAAGTGGCATTGGTGCTTGGATACTCTCAGCCAGACCAGATGGATTCATTTTATCTTGAACTTAGTGGTCTTTATGATTCAGGACTGCTGAGGGTAAGGCAGAACAGGACAAAACTTCAGCCTCATGGATGAAGAATGGTAACTAACCCAGGCTGCATGGGATTCAGCCAGACTTCAGTCCATTACCTGACTCAGAATAATTTGTCATCTGACCATTTTCTAACTGTGGCCGTTACATACAGACCTGTGTTCTTTATTGCCCTAAAGCAATGCCCCAAAGACTTGGTGCCACGTGTTGCTGAGTGTATTGGGTGGTCATCAGGCTTTGTTTGTTTTTAATGGGGAAAGTTGTATGATTCATTTTAAATAGTTTCTAACAGGAATGACCAGTCCTCCTCTTCATGTATAACACATGCCATTTATTATTTAGAGTGCCTCTTACTGTGAGAACCAACTACTGTATCAGATAAATGATTGGGTGTAGCTCTTTTGCAGGAGCAGTGACTGAATAGGGGTATGTATGCCTAGATAGATAAAAAGCTTCTGGCTGTGGATTTGGAGTGGAGTGATTCCATCAGTACACCTATGACCACCCAGTAATAGAGTAATGGTAAGATGGAATCATCTGTGAAAACAACCAAGAGTCTGTTACACAAAGCTGCTTCTCGTGGTTCACACCCCTTGTTAGAATTTTTGGCACACATGAATACCCCATCACAGAGATGCCACAATAGTTCAGTGAAGCCACTGATGGTTTGAACTTGGACTTTCTAACATGCCCAGTGCCCCTTCCTTATTTCCTTGCTCCTCTTCTGAATGGGCAGGTCTAAACTGGGAAAATAGACAGTGTTTAAAAATGTGTTTGCTAACATGCTTGAACTATCACGTTTTTGATACAACTTATTTCCTAGTCTAGACAGGGTGGGTCAATGTCATATCCCCACATTCCATTTTCCCCTCAAGTGTAGGCTTTAAAGGGGGAAATTGTTCTATTGCAGTGGTTTTCAAACTTTTTTTCTGGCGACCCAGTTGAAGAAAATTGTTGATGTCCGTCACCCAACGGAGCTGGGGATGAGAGGTTTGGGGTGTGGGAGGGGCTCAGGGCTGGGGCAGAGGGGTGGGGTGAGGGCTGCGGGGTGGGGCCAGGAATGAGGGGTTCAGGGTGCGGGAGAGGGTCAGGGCTCTGGGCTGGGGGTCAGGCTCTGGAGTGGGGCCGGGGATGATGGGTTTGGGATGCAGGAGGGGGCTCCAGATTTGGGTGGGGGGCTCAGAGCTCAGGCTGGGGGTTGGGGTGAAGGAGGGGGTCAGGGCTCTGGGCTGGAGGCTGGGGATGAGGGGCTTGGGGTGCAGGAGGGGGCTGTGGGTTTGAGGGGGGCTCAGGGCTGGGGCAGGGGATTGGAGTGTGGGGTTATCTCTGGTGGCTCCCGGTCAGTGGCGCAGCTGGGGTGCAGAGGCAGACTTCCTGCTTGTCCTGGCAGCGCGCACCGCGCTGCGCCCTGGAAGCGGCCAGCAGCAGGTCTGGTTCCCCCCTCTTGCCTGCAGGCATGGCCCTCCCCCAGTGCAGAGCCAGTGCTCGGGGTGGGGGCAGCGTGCAGAGCCCTGTGGTCCCCACTGTCTAGGAGCCGGACCTGCTGCTGGCTGCTTCCGGGGCACATTCACCCTCTCTCCTAGCCCTGAGACAAAGGCAGCTGCTGACTCTAGGTGCCAGTAAGAACCGAAAACCCCTCTCCTGTTCTTGCTGGGAGCGTGATTTGTCTCTAATGCTGGCAGAGCTGTACAGCATGTTTAGTCGATGGCCTCCTTTCGTGCTGTGCCTTTAGCAGCACATTCCCAGGCGGCGCCGCATTTCATAGGTAAAGTCTTTTGATTGAAGAAGTTTGGACAGGTCAGGTGGTTTGTTTGCATTAGCACGCTGGTTTCTGTAGGTCTGCAGCGTATGCACCCTATTCCCATAGTAGCATTTTGGTGGTCTTGCTGTGTAACAAGAGAGCCACTTCCAGCTCGCATTGGAAATACAGAAAGTAGCATTGATGGCAATGTTTTCACTGCAAAGAGTTTGCCAAGAAAGGATAAGGACAAAGCGTTAGCTGCTCTTTCCCACCAGGTGCAAAGTACACAACAGGTGTGTAGTGATCCTGAGTGTCACCTTACTGCACCCATCCCTGCAGTGGCTGAGTGTTACATGGATAGATACAACAATCTTATTTCTATTACAATACGTGGATACCTAATAGGAGTTTATAAGTTACAAACTCTGAAAATACTGTAAACAGAGTGGGGTATTCGAAGGTATGCTGTATTGTACACAGGGGTGGGTTGGAAGGTATGGCATATTGTGTACCGTGGGGTATTGGAAGGTATGCTGTACTGTATTGTGTACAGTGAGGTACTGAAAGGTATGGCATATTGTTGCACTTTGAAAGCTGGGGGTATAATTAATCGGTTGTAATTCCACTGACTCCAGTGAAATTACACCAAGGGTAAAATTGGCCTAGTAGATTTAATTCTTTTTCTGTACTGCTGCAAAAATATCTTATTGCGTACATTGTTCCAGAAATCCTCAGCAAATATACAGTTTAGTTATTGTTTGTTCCATGCACTTTAGTGTAATAAAAACTAAAATGGAAAGAAAAATTTAGGGCATAAGCCATAAAGCAAGCAGGTCAACTGTATAACTGAAGTGACTGAGCAACGCAATAGGTGTCCAAAAGCTGGGCTGCTAAGGAAACCTGGTGTCCGGTGGAGAGATGTAATGGATCTGCTCTGCTCCCAAAGCCAAACAGAAAGTAGCCAGTCCGTGAGATAGAGGAGGTAAACCTGGTCTAAGATGATCACACCGTTATCCATCCCTGGTATTACAGACGGAAGGCACAGCTCTCTGCTTATACAGCACAGAGTGAACGTGAAACAGCCAAAGGAATCTCCCCAGTGGCAGTGATGGTTCTGCTGCCTTCTGCACCTGCCATCTACTGTGCTGGAACCCACTGCGTGTCATAAGGGAAAGCAAAGGCTTCTCAGAGGCAAGGAGGAAACAGAGCATGTGAGGAAAGGGGAGGAGGCAGAGGTAGGCTCTGATATACCCAGTTCTCAGCTGGCTTAAGGTCATTAAGGGATCTTTCCACTTGGGAACAGTGGAGAATTAAGCCCAAATCTCTGAGGAGACCAGAGTAATGGATCACTGAAATAAGCGTCTTGGCCTGGTATCCCCAATTGTATAGCTGTTGTTACAGGAAATCAGTCTCTTACATTTTTAGCCCATGGCTGGACTTTTAAAATAAGTAATACAGAAGTAAAGGTGGATCAGCTGTCTCATTGGTTTGATGGGGTTATAGCAGCTCAAGGCCATAAAATTCTCATTCACTTTAGTAGGGTTCAAAGCCAGCTAGATAGAAAATCAATGACACATTTTTGTGTACTGTCTGAGCTGAGCAAGACCTTGCTAACTTGCTTCTAAGTCCCAATTCTATTGCCCAATTTGCTGGGCACTCTCCCCGGACAAACTCTGCCTAGCTGTGTACTTCGCTGCCTGCTTGCACTCTGCGCAACAGTGCATGTCTCTTGGCAGCCATCTTCCATTGAATTTCTCTAAACCACAAAGTGCAGGTAGAACGACCATATCTTTGAGCAGCTGCAGGAATTTTTCTGGGAAATGTAAACTCCTTGGAGGGCTAAGCTACTTCTGTTATTCAGAGCTTTCATGCCAATGGCAACGCTTGCATTCCATGCTGTTTAACGGTCTGCTTGCATCTTTGCCACTAGAATCAGGAAAATTCCTTGACACATCACTGCCTATGAAATTAATATGGATCTAGTGTGCTAATATAAATCATTTGTTATCTTAGTGCTTGGGAATGTGAACGAGGGACAGGACTTCACTCCAGTGTTTTTTAGAAAAATAATCCATCATTTTTATCAAAACCTCACTTGGTTTGGTTGTAATTATAAAGCTGTATGCAGCTGTGTCGGGGTGAATAAATATAACCCCAAGACTCATTCTGGCACTTTATTCTAAGGTAGCAGTAAGCACACCAAGGAAGCAAATGACAGAATGCTTAAGAATTTCTGTGAGCGCCAGCAATGTACAAATTGGCCTTAATGCTAGCCATATGTTAGGACAACTTTCTTAAGATTCCTAATGCACGTACGAAGCATACAATCCCAGTTTTCTTCATGTGTAGCTCTCTTTTAGAACAGTCTCCATCTTTATTACATAGTATCGTAAAACATAACATCAAAAGTAGCGCCAGAAACCAAAACTTCTTTGTCTCATGAGTACCTGCCTTGAACCCTGCTGCATACCACCATAATCTTTAAATTGTGTCCCCTTACTAACAGCAGTTACTAGTCGCCTATGAATATGAGTAGTTGGGCTGGAAGAAATGCAGCTCCATGGACAGACCAGTACACCAGGCAAATAAAGTTCCTTTTGTTCAACTTAACCAATATTCAGTTTTACTCTTTACTAATGGAAGGAAAGTTGCAAGAACACTCCAAAAAGTCTTAATATTGATGGCAGAGTAGGGCATCTTTATTGTAAAGATGGTAGTTACTATTACGCTTCTTAAAATTTTTTGCTGCCACCATAAACCTCTCAGTTTTCAGGGCTTGCACTCAGCTCTAAGCTAAGCAGCGGACCATAGTCAAACAATAGTGCATTTCAGATCGTGAACCAAAGGGTGGAGTCCAGCAATGGATATAATCCCCTATCCATGGGCCTAATTTAAAGCCCATGTATGTCAATGAGTAAATCATTGAATTCAACAAGCTTTAGATCAGGCTTGTAGAGACCTTGACTAGCTCTTATTTTACTGTAGTATGGAAATAATAGTTTTTAAAATGAGAATTTATGAACTGGCAACCATTAGATTGTGGCTTCCCTCATGGTTTTTATACCAATTGGAAAGTGCTCTGGAAGTTGTGTGTGTTGAAGAAATAACATAATTTGAGAGTGCTTATATTGAGTACTATATCAAATACTTATGTTTCGTTTTTGCCTTATTATTTTAAAGCCGCTTCTGTGCAGCAGTCCCTTGTGTATTGTTCACAATAGACTAGTTAGTAATGGTAGTAGCTAGGGTTTAATCACTGCCATGTTAGTGTTGCCCACCATATCCCCTCCCTAGCATGGTATGGCTGGGCATATATGCACATTTTGGCTTTTCTACAACAGTTTGGGACATGGGTTTTAATCTGGCCTTAATGAACTAGTATAAAAGCTTCTATAGGCTATTAGAGGTTAACATCATGCTCTAGGGCAGGGGTGGGCAAACTATGGCCTACAGGCCAGATCTGGCCCCTCAGGGCTTTGGATCTGTCCCACAGGATTGCCACCTCTGTGGCGCTGCAGGCCCCGTGCTGGGTAGTGGCCGGCACCAAGTCACTGTGTCCCCTGGGGGAGGGGAGGCTGAGGGCTCTGCACGCTGCTCTTGCCTGTGGGTACCTCCCCCGAAGCTCCCATTGGCTGGGAATGGGGAACTGCGCGTTCAGCCCTCTTCCCCTCCTCCCCCTGGGGCTGCAGGGATGTGGTGCCAGCCGCTTCCGGGAGCAGCGCGGGGCCAAGGCAGGCTCCCTGCCTGCCCTGGTGCGCACCGCTGCCACTCTAGGTAAGCAGTGCTTGGCTGGAGCCTGAGCCCCATGCCTGCATCCCAGCTCCCTCCTGCACCCCACACCCCTCCTGCACCCCATTCCCCTTTCCTGAGCCCCCTCGTACACTCCGTACCCATCCACTGCCCCAACCCCTTGCCCTGAGCCCCTTCCTGCACACCACACCCCCTCCCACACCCTGCACCCCCAAACCCCTGCCCCAGCCCTACATTCATGGCCCTGCATGCAATTTCCCCACCCAGATGCGGCCCTCGGGCCAAAAAGTTTGCCCACCCCTGCTCTAGGGCACAGATATTGTTTATTTGTTTTGAATAGATGTAAACTGCAGAAGTCCAGTTACCTGAAAAATCTCTTTTCCCTTCACCATTTTCACACCACCTGCAGATAGCAAGAAGTAACTAATCTTGTAATTAGAGGATCCCTGACAATGGACCTTGTAATCTGTGCATGGTTGAATGACATATATAAATACTGCATGTGCTGAATGATGTCAGCTCTGGCGTCTGACTTGGAAAACATGTCATGGTATCACTTTCAATGTTGTCCATCTTTTAATTCAGAAAAAGGAGAGTGTAAGGGTAGCCTGTATTTCATGAGATTCCTTACCATCAAATTTCTGCTTAGTGCCATTCTTATAAGTGTTGGAACAATGAGGCAATGAATTCAATAGCGTTCTGTATGCAGTAATGCCAGTTCAGGAAGCCTGGTAATTGGTTTCCATCTTAAATGGAATGCTTGTCAGGATGCATTTGTTGTCCTAGGAGTCTCATCTAAATAGCTTTATGAAGAATGAATCTGACTGGATCCAAAGGACAGGCACATAGACATAAGTTCAATGGAACTTATTTTCTCTCCAGAAAGCTTACCAAATCTATTTTCTTTTAAAGTAAAAGTGGAAATGAAACACCTTAGCTTGTACAAATTACAGTTCAAATTGATTGTTCAAAACTATCAAAAGCATCTCTTCTATCTCAGCCATCATAACCATGTTAGAAAAGGAAACTGACTGACAGCCTCTTCAAAGCAGGCCGACTACTTCTAGTATCATTATTTCCCCATAGTTTTCCTTTTCAAGCATGATCACTGATAATTTTTATCAGTGTTCAAGGACTGTGCCTGCGGAGTATGAGGGAGAGTTGGCTGAAGTAAAACCAGGGCAGGAGCCCAGCTGAATAGATTGTAGTAAGGCAGCACAAACACTCTCTCTTACACCAAAGTAGACATCATGCCTGTACAAAGCCATGGCCCAGCGACAGAAAGGATGCGGAGCTTCCTCCATAACAAGCACAAAGGCAGACTCGCCCATTTCCACCTCAACTACTCACCCCCAGAACTGAGACTGTATCAAATCAGTGGCTTTTTGTGATAGTAAAGCTGTGAGATTATTTCCATTGCACCTCTGAGCAAGTGTTTTTTTGAAAGAGAGCACACCCCATGTATGTTTCCTTGCATTTACTGATGCGCTTCCCAAAGTTTTCATCAATTATATCATAGTAAGGAAACATTTGTTAATAACTTTCCATGAAGTTTACACTTTTATTTGCTTTTCAATTAGCTATTCAATCTTCTTCCCCCACCCCCTTAATTTCATTACAGACTATTTGGTACCATTTTTCTAAAGCGGGGGGGGGGAGAAGCATATATTCTTTTGTGAGGTACGTTGGATTTAATAAGGAGCTAACTACTGTACAAAACAAAACCCCTGAAAAAGCATTAACCATCTAAATGGGCAACAAGATACAGTCAGAGCTAAAATGTTCCCTGTCATTCATCCTGGGCACCCACTATGTAGGGATTTATTGGATAAACCAATTTCTCTTAACGTATCTTTAAAAAAATATTATAAAAATACCTATTTCTCCAAATAGCTTTTATTGGGTATAACATAACATGATAAACAAGACAGTATACACTGTATTCTTTTTCCTTCTTGAAAATATGTTGTGTAGAAATATAGAGAGAATGTAAGGTTTGCAGCACTCCTCCTGTTACTCTATATTTTGTTAATATTATTACTATAGTAGTGTTAGAGAAATTCAGGACATTTAATCCATTCAACTGGTAATCTGTAATGTCAAGGCTGCTGGCTTATTCTGCACTTTTTCACTGTCAAGTTATTACAAGGAAAACACTTAATAGAAGAAAAAAAATCTTTTCTGAACTAGTATCATAATTTGTCACCCAGAGAAGTGTCAGGATTAGCTCAAGGTGATGCATGATTTATTTTAAATGTAGTTTTTGAATGCAACAGAACCTTGAATTCAGTAGAGGAAATAACACGTTACCTTGTTCACATCAAGACACAACAAACCTGACTTTTATTATGTTTTGACTTTGTCTAATTCCTGCCAATGAGACTTTAGGAAAGGAAAGCATTGCTTTCACAACATGACTGATGATCAGTAATATGGATTTAACAGTAAGCGATAGTCATATCCAGAAACAAATCTTCAGTATTAATTATGTTGGTCAGCATTACTATTTTACACATGTAAATCTTGGCATAGGCAATGCCCCAAAGCCATGAAGGTCAGGCTGGTAGCTCCTTGTTCTCTGATCTTTGCTGGTCTTTTAACTAAAGTTGTACCCAGATTTGGCTTTGAGAATCACTTCAGACAACGCTCCAAATGTGCAGCCAAAAGCAGCCTCCTCATGTTGCAGTGACAGTAGGATGTTCAGTACTTATGCTCCAGTGCTGTTCATTTTACTGAACGCTTGTTTTTAGTATCATAAGGGACATTTTAAAAAAAAATTCTACCTGTACTGTAGCTTTTTCCTAACATGTTGTGAAGATAAAATGGGGAAATGCCTATTTGACTAATATATATTGTGAGGTTATCAAGTTAGCTAATTATTGGCACTGGCCAAACTTCTCAAAAACAGGAGCCTAACTTCAGGCTCCCAAAGTCTTATTTATGCACCAAATGGTGGGATTTTTAAGTGTCTGAATCATAGATGTGTAGGACTGGAAGGGATCTCAATAGCTCATCTAGTCCAGTCCCCTGCACTCAAGTAATAGACTATTCCTGACAGGTGTTTGTCTAACCTGCTCTTAAAAACCTCCAACGACAGAGATTCCACAACCTCCCTAGGCAATTTGGTCCGGTACTTAACACCCCTGATGGTTGGGAAGTTTTTCCTAATGTCCAACCTAAACTTCACTTGCTGCAATTGCCCATTGCTTCTTGTCCTAACCTCGGAGTTTAAGGAGAACAATTTTTCATCCTCTTCCTTGGAACAACCTTTGATATACTTGAACGCTGTTAGAGCCTCCCTCAGTCTTCTCTTTTCCAGACTAAACAAATCCATTTTTTTTTCAATCTTTCCTCATAGCTCATGTTTTCTAGACCTTTAATCATTTTTGTTGCTCCCCTCTGGATTTCCTCCAATTTGTCCATATCTTTCCTAAAATGTTGCATTAAACAACTCAGTATAATATGAGGCTTTATGGTTTATGGCCATGTCTGGTAGTTGGTTGTAAATTAATACTATTGCCCTTATTTGATGATCAGTGCACCCACATTTAACCATTAGAAAACTAACCAGTTATTAAGATTTTGCAGATAAAACCATTAGGAGAGTTAATCCAGATTAGGGAGAAATTCTGCAGAGATGAAACATGCTCCATTCAAGAGTCCCAAACCAGCAAACCTATCCCATCTCCCCTGCCAGAAGACTCCCCTAATCCAGGCAAGTGATTCCAACACAACCAGCCTCCCTCTATTTGGTTCTTGAACTAATGGAAAGTGTATCCATAAGAATGAGGGAACAGGCAGGGAGCCAAAGTGATCAGAAGTGGGGAGATAGGGAGCTAATAAAATGTCTGTACATGGGTTGTGCAGTTCTTTGTGTGGGAGGGCAAGGAAACTGGGAGAGGGGAAAAGAAGGGATGAGAACTTGAGCATGCGAATAGTCTTTATTTCCTTATGGACATTGAAGACATCTACAGCTAGGCTTGATAAAGTGATGAGAGGCAGGAGCAATAGCTCGAGGCCTCCTCCCTTTGGGAGCAACAGAGACAGGGATACCCTCTCCTCCCCCAGAGAGGCAGGGATGGAAGAAGAAGGGGTCCCCTAGTACTCTACCTCTGCGTTTGGAGGGAGTTCTGGGCCCCATATACACTTCTCCTCCTGCCCTACACAGAATCCTTTGCTAGGAGGGTCACAGTGGAGCCCCCAGAACAGTGGAGACTTGAGAGTAACACCCCACTGATAATGAAGCAGTTCATGCCTCCAAGAGGTATTGTTTCAAGCTGTCTGCAGACTCAGGGAGACATTATTGCATCAGTTACACTGGGCCATGTTCTCAAGCTTTTAACCACAGCCACCAGCCATGAGGTATAAAAAACTTACATCAGAATCTCAGCTTTCATTTTAAAAAAATAAAATAAATGATCACGCTGCCAGTGCCCAGTATTACCATCCCTCCATGCTCACTAATGATGAGTCAGACTCCCAGACATCATGAATCTGTTGTCTTTAATAATATATTCTGAATCTTTTTTATTTGCCTTTTGGGTTTTAAGCCTCTGGGGTGCACTTACTTCACATTTTAAATCTTTTTTTTTTTGCCACAATGAGGGGGTAGAAACTTACTTGTTTCAGTGAAAGCTGAGCTTCTTATGCAATCTCTTGATTCAAGCAGATGGGGCTGTAAGGAAAAACTCCAAAATTGTGAGAGCTGGTAACACTCTGCTCAGAATTGATCCCATATCTCCTGTGTCCCAGGCCAGTTAAAATAAGGGGGCCAAATATTTGCTCTTCTAACTCTGTGGCTCCTTTGTTTGCTCTTTTTTGTAGGTGCTACAATAGGATGGGCTTTCTTAGCTGCTGCTTGTACTTCCTAATTTTTAGCTGAAGGATTAGCCTTCTTGCCCTTCTCTGTGCTTTCTCCCTCATGCAATCCCCCTTAAATGTGTTACCTGAAGGAAACATGCAAGTCTTTCACCTTTTCATCTCTCCAATCACACCGTCTCAGAAATTCCTTAAAACAGTAGGAACTAGACCCAAGGCAACTGGCAAAAGACAAATGGACCCTGAGCCCAAAACTATCTGCACTAGAATATTGTCCCCAGCATTAATGCACAGTCAGTGTTAGGCTAGTCTCTTGAGATTTCAGGCCAACATTTGGTTAATATTACACACCTCTCCCATTTTTGGGGCGGATAGAAATGTGGTTGCAGAGTATTAGGACAGCACAGGCTATTAACCTGCAGTTGCTAGAAAAACTAGCCGCAAGCTTGTGATAACTTTCCTACCACGGCATTGTGTTGCCTCTTTATTTCAGTTGCATTTTAGAGGATAGCATTAAACAGTAGCACTTCTAGAGCAACAGGCTTTTAGGGAATTAGTGGGTGGAGAAGCTAGTAGCAAAATAATATACATGAAGACATAGAATCATAGAATATCAGGGTTGAAAGGGACCTCAGGAGGTCATCTTGTCCAACCCCCTCCTCAAAGCAGGACCAATCCCCAACTAAATCATCCCAGCCAAGGCTTTGTCAAACCTGACCTTGAAAACCTCTAAGGAAGGAGATTCCACCACCTCCCTAGGTAACCCATTCCAGTGCTTCACCATCCTCCTAGTGAAAAAGTTTTTCCTAACATCCAACCTAAACCTCCCCCGCTGCAACTTGAGACCATTACTCCTTGTTCTGTCATCTGCTACCACTGAGAACAGACTAGATCCATCCTCTTTGGAACCCCTTTTCAGGTAGCTGAAAGCAGCTATCACATCCCCCCCTCATTCTTCTCTTCCGCAGACTAAACAATCCCAGTTCCCTCAGCCTCTCCTCATAAGTCATGTGCTCCAGCCCCCTAATCATTTTTGTTGTCCTCTGCTGGACTCGTTCCAATTTTTCCACATCCTCGTTGTAGTGTGGGGCCCAAAACTGGACACAGTACTCCAGATGAGGCCTCATCAATGCTGAATAGAGGGGAATGATCACGTCCCTTGATCTACTGGCAATGCTCCTACTTATACAGCCCAAAATGCCGTTAGCCTTCTTGGCAACAAGGGCACACCCTTTTGACTCATATCCAGCTTCTCGTCCACTGTAACCCCTAGGTCCTTTTCTGCAGAACTGCTGCCTAGCCACTTGGGCCCTAGTCTGTAGCGGTGCATGGGATTCTTCCGTCCTAAGTGCAGGATTCTGCACTTGTCCTTGTTGAACCTCATCAGATTTCTTTTGGCCCAATCTTCTAATTTGTCTAGGTCCCTCTGTATCCTATCCCTACCCTCCAGAGTATCTACCACTCCTCCCAGTTTAGTGTCATGTGCAAACTTGCTGAGGGTGCAATCCATGCCATCCTCCAGATCATTAATAAAGATATTGAACAAAACCGGCCCCAGGACCGACCCTTGGGGCACTCCGCTTGATACCGGCTGCCAACTATACATGGGCCTATTGATCACTACCCGTTGAGCCCGACGATCTAGCCAACTTTCTATCCACCTTATAGTCCATTCATCCAGCCCATATGACTTGAACTTGCTGGCAAGAATACTGTGGGAGACCGTACCAAAAGCTTTGCTAAAGTCAAGGAATAATACATCCACTGCTTTCCCCTCATCCATAGAGCCAGTTATCTTGTCACAGAAGGTGATTAGGTTAGTCAGGCATGACTTGCCCTTGGTGAATCCATGCTGACTGTTTCCGATCACTTTCCTCTCCTTCTTAGTGCTTCAGAATTGATTCCTTGAGGACCTGCTCCATGATTTTTCCAGGGACTGAGGTGAGGCTGACTGGCCTGTAGTTCCCTGCATCCTCCTCCTTCCCTTTTTTAAAGATGGGCACTACATTAGCCTTTTTCCAGCCATCTGGGACCTCTCCTGATAGCCATGAGTTTTCAAAGATAATGGCCAATGGCTCTGCAATCACATCCGCCAACTCCTTTAGCACTCTTGGATGCAGCGCATCCGGCCCCATGGACTTGTGCTTGTCCAGCTTTTCTAAGTAGTCCTGAACCACTTCTTTCTCCACAGAGGGCTGGTCACCTCCTCCCCATGCTGTGCTGCCCACGCAGTAGTCTGGGAGTTGACCTTGTTCGTGAAGACAGAGTACATTAGTTTTTTCCACATCCTCTGTCACTAGATTGACTGCCCCATTCAGTAAGTGGCCCACACTTTCCTTGACCACCTTCTTGTTGCTAACATACCTGAAGGATCCCTTCTTGTTACTCTTAACATCTCTTGCTAGCTGCAACTCCAGGTGTGATTTGGCCTTCCTGGTTTCACTCCTGAATGCCTGAGCAATATTTTTGTATTCCTCCCTGGTCAGTTGTCCAATCTTCCACTTCTTGTAGGCTTCTCTTTTGTGTTTAAGATCAGCAAGGATTTCATTGTTAAGCCAAGCTGGTCGCCTGCCATATTTACTATTCTTTCTACACATCAGGATGGTTTGTCCCTGTAACCTCAATAAGGATTCTTTAAAATACAGCAAGCTCTCATGGATTCCTTTTCCCCTCATGTTATTCTCCCAGGGGATCCTGCCCATCAGTTCCCTGAGGGAGTCAAAGTCTGATTTTCTGAAGTCCAGGGTCCGTATTCTGCTGCTCTCCTTTCTTCCTTGTGTCAGGATCCTGAACTCGACCGTCTCATGGTCACTGCCTCCCAAGTTCCCATCCACTTTTACTTCCCCTACTAATTCTTCCCAGTTTGTGAGCAGCAGGTTAAGAAGAGCTCTGCCCCTAGTTGGTTCCTCCAGCACTTGCACCAGGAAATTGTCCCCTACCCTTTCCAAAAATTTCCTGGATTGTCTGTGCATTGCTGTATTGCTCTCCCAGCAGATATCGGGGTGACCTGAAGTCCCCCATGAGAACCAGGGCCTGTGATCTAATAACTTCTGTTAGTTGCCTGAAGAAAGCCTCATGCCGCTGGTCTGGTGGTCTATAGCAGACTCCCACCACAACATCACCCTTGTTGCTCACAGTTCTAAACTTAATCCAGAGAAACTCAGATTTTTCTACAGTTTCATACTGGAGCTCACATGGCAGGGTGCAGTTTCCATGGTGTCCGCATTCATTCTGAAGAACTAAACAATCTCTGAACCTACGTGCGGTACTTCATCTGGGACAGGAAATATACAGCTCCCAATTTAGGCCAGGCCTGTTGCATTTGCACATTCCTTACACATTTATAAAATAGCTGGAATGAGAGTTGCAATTTGATGGCAAAGCATTTCTAATGAACACACGTGGTGAGGCCAGACAGCCTTGTCATAAAGCCCCTGATTACACCTTATCCAAACTTGGTTTTACTAAAACTTCACATTTGAACACCACTTTAACAAGATGAATTTATTTAATTCCTTTCAATCTGAAATATCTTTATGGCCTTCTGTCCCTGTTGGTGTTCCTAGCCTCTTTGCCAGAAGCTGGGAAAGGGCAATAGGGGTGGACTGAAGAATGGTATTGTTGCAAGTTATCCTTAATTTTATCAAGGCTTTGGTGACTCTTGAGAGAGGATTTAAATTTACCAATTTCTGTAATATGGGTGTTGTATCAAATAATAACAGTACAGTATGTATAAGGCATGAGACTTTTAATTTCCCTTAAGTCCCCACTCACTGTTCAGTTTCTTCTCCCATCCCATCTCTTTCCTTCCATAGCCTCCTTGCTAATTAGCAGGAGCAGAGCTTCAAAAGAGAGGCCACTGCTACTGACCCTGTGCTATGCATCAGTTGGCAGTAGCAAGTTTTCAAAGAACAAACATGTCTTCGTTCTCCCGAGGCCTGCCATCATCGAGCAGCTGAGCAGAACAGGGCTGGTTGCAGCAGCTGCTTTTAAAATTCTGTTACTGATAATTAGAGACTGTTTTAATTGGATAAACTGTCAGGATGATTTTCCCAGAGTTTAGCATGCAACACTGCACTGGAAGTGAAGTGAGAGCCAAAGTCACTGTCCTAAGCTTAATGGTCAAAGCCCTCAGTAAGTCTGGACACATCTATATAAGAGGCTACTTCTCTCATGTTTGACCCTGCCTCAGAGATAGCTGTGTCCCTTTGGGAAAATGCAGCTGACAAAGCTTGTGAGAGCCTGAGAGAAAACATTTTCAGTCATGATGAATTTGACTGATGAATTCGCTACCAAAGGAGATAAGACTTGTTCAGAGCCGATCTGTGTCCAGAGCGTGCTCTCATGCACGCTTATTTGACATAGCCTTGCTACCATAATGAGTGGTCCTTTACAAGAGCCAGCTGAATCTGTCTGTAAAAATCTGCTGTTTTTTTTAAAAAAAAACAAAACGAAACTCTTCTGTCGAAGAATAATTTTTGTCAATTTAATTTTTTTCATAAAACTTGGAAATAAAAAAATTGACAAAATATGAAAATTTCCAAAATCTTCATTTTGAAAGTGTATAAACCTCCCTATTTCTTTGTCTCCATTTTTTTTACTCTTTCTCCCCCCCTTTTTTCTCCCCAATTGAAAAAAATTAAAAGTAATTCAAATTTAGTCAATTTAGAACCAAATGTTCGTTCTAGGTGCCCTAATATGAAAATCAGGCTCAAACTATCTCAACTTGGGCAATGAAAAATTGAGCGTCCCAAAGAGTCAGCGACTGCTTCTGATGCACGGGGTCTAAATCTCCCTGTGACTCTGTGTTTTCATTTATAAAATGGGAGCATCAGATCACCTACCTCATGGAGGTGTTGTGAGGCTTAGTTCATTAATGTTTGTAGAGCATTTTGGAGTTGTTCAACTTACTGTCCCTATGTGTGCTCCACTGCAGGATGTATGTGGGCCTGTGCACTCTCTAGTGGGAATTGTAATTAGTAGTGGCTGTGGGCCCGTGCCTGGATACTATACATCCTCATGCTCTGGTATAAGGGTATATTAGGGGAGGGGTGCAGACGTGCACCTGCCACCATTCCAGTTCCTTGTCAACTGCCCTCAGCTTGAGATGGAGCATTCTGTTGTCCACTGCTAGCTTCTCAGCGTCTTCCTTCCTTAAGTATTTTATTTATTAGCCTATCTTATTCACTTTTTAATTTAGTTTTCGCACAGGCTTGTGTTTTTGGGCTCCTCTTACTCCCTGCTGAACAGTACCCAAGCTCTCCTGTACTGTCCAGGTTCCTCACTCACAAAGACAACCTGGTTCCGGAGGAACCAGAATTTCCTATGCTAAGGGATACTGAGAGAGATTCCTCCCTGGGACTGCTGGACCCTTGAGAGCTGGAGCCTTTATCCCTATGTGAGACCGAAAGAGGTCCACACTTCACAAAGAAGCACACTCCTCAACAGTGACCTCCTACTCTGCACCTTCTTCCAAACTGCCATTTTGACAGATTTGTTGAGGGTTGTGAACCACCCTCGAGGGTCTTTACAAAGGTCCCCTCTGTCATCACAGCTCACTTGCATCAGTGGGAAATAACCATCATTCCCTATCTGTATGATTGGCTCCTCAAGGGTCACTCCCTCTTCAAGGTCCACTGAGCAGCCAACAAAGACCTAATCGTATTTCACTCCCAGGACCTTTGACTAAACGTGGAGAAGTCTGCCCTAAAACCAGTGAAGTGCACAGACATCATCAGGGCCGCTCTGGACTCCTCAAATACTAGAGCCTACCTACCTATCAGCAGACAGTTTCACCGTTATAGCTAATCTCATCGCCACACTATAACTGACCCCTTAATCCACAGCAAGGCCTTTCCTGCAGCTCTTAGGCCACATGCTGGCATGCATGTGTGTAATGCCTCACCGAAGACTACACCTTTGATGCCTTTGGACCTGTCTCCGGGCTATTTACATGCTCAACCGTCTTTTTCCAAATGAGTGACCATCGCTCCCAGTGTTCTCAACTCAATTAACATGTAGAAGGATCTTCTCAAAGTCTGTGTGGAAGTTCTGTTGTCATGTCCACCCCACCTCAAGGGTTACCACCACTGTTCCTCCTTGAGAAGCATCTCTAACTCATCAACATTCTCTAACTCAGGGCAGATCACTACATGGGCGAATATTTCCTTTGACACATCAAGGGCTGCCCAGACAATACACTGGACAACAGAGCAACAGTGTACTGTATCAACTATCAAGGTGTAGCAAGGTCCCAATATTTATGCACAGAATCACTAAGACTGTGAATATCCTACTGCATAGAAATCTCAGTGGTCTACTTTTCTGGGCCTGCAGAATAACATAGCAGATACTCTGAGCAGGCATTTTCAATTGAACCATAAATGAAAACTCAATAACTTGGTCTTTTAGAATAGTGTTTCTCAATGACCAATCCATGGACTGGCACTGGCCCCTGAGATCTCCCTGACAGTTTAGGAAGGTAGCTAGCCGATCCCTGATATCAAAAAGGTTGAGAAACACTGTCCTAGAGTGATTGACTGGCCATTTCACTGGGGCCCAATCCTCCTCAATAGCTCTTCTTAGAGACATACCCATCTTGGACATCTGCAGGGCAGCAACCTGATCCTCCATTCACATGTTCTCCAGGAACCATTGCTTTCTACATGCTTTCGGGGCAGATATGGCCTTTGCTGACGCAGTCTTCAGAACTCAGTAGTAGTTATGTTAGTCTGAATCAGCAAAAACAACAAGGAGTCCTTGTGGCACCTTAGAGACTAAAAAAATTATTTGGGCATAAGCTTTTGTGGTCTAGAACCCACTTCATCAGATGTATGGAGTGGAAAATACAGTAGCAGATATAAATACACAGCACATGAAAGGATGGGAGTTGCCTTACCAAGTGGGAGGTCAGTCTAATGAGACAATTCAATTAACAGTAGGATACCAAGGGAGGAAAAATCACTTTTGTAATGGTAATGAGAGTGGCCCATTTCAAACAATTGACAAGAAGGTGTGAGTAACCGTAGGGGGAACTTAGTATGGGGAAAATTAGGTTTAGGTTTTGTAATGACCCAACCACTCCCAGTCTTTATTCAGGCCTAATTTGATGGTGTCCACTTTGCAAATTAATTCCAGATCTGCAGTTTCACGTTGGAGTCTGTTTTTGAAGTTTTTTTGTTGTTGAAGAATTGCCGCTTTTAGGTCTGTTGTTGAGTGACCATGGAGGTTGAAGTGTTCTGCTACTGGCTTTTGAATGTTATAATTCCTGATGTCAGATCCACCTCCTCAGCACCCGCCTCCATCTTGAGATACTGTTTGGAAGTTTCCAGCAGTGGAGCACCCATAGGGACAATACCTCAAAGTAGAAGGTGAGATCACTTACCTGTACAGTAACGGGGCTTTGTTGTAAAAAGGAACTGGAGTGGCTACAGATCTGCCCCTCCTATATACCCTTGCACTGGAGCATGAGGATCTGTAATGCGCAAGCATGTACCTGCGGGCACTGCTGACTTAAACTCTCTGATCAAAAGTGCAAGGCACACGCACACCCTATGATGGAAGGCCCATAGGGAGAAAACATCTCAAAGAACTCCACTTACCGTACAGGTAAATAATCTCTCCACCTTCAGCAGGAAGACACTATATAAAGAGAAAGATCTCGTATTGTAAGAAGATCGGTGTGCCTTTTAAAGCAAATGAAATCAGTGGGCTCAGTGGAGGGATGACTAGGTCATGCTACAATGAATGGGGGAGGAAAGGTGGGCTGGTTAGCCATCTCAAGACTAGAGATGGGGAAGTAGGTTACCAAGCCACCTCTGAAGAGGAAATCCACTACCTGAGGGAGTAGAAGAATGTCTCATGCCTGCCTTCAAAGAGGACCTACTGAAGGCCAGTGGCTGGGAGGCCTTAAATAAACCTATCCAAACTTTTACAACACCTTAGTTTGTGTTTGGTTACTATTTAGCTCTTATTTTAACTAACTAGTTCTCCCAGCCCTAATATTTTCATTCTCAATCTTACCAATTTTTGTTCTGGAAAAATCCCTTGGGATTTTACATAATTAGCTAAACTGACAGTGGGCTTCATAGATAGTGAATAAGGTATATGACATAAGAAAGCAAATAAAGCTTCAACTGTAACAGGTATTTAAGGAGGTTTGCAAATCTACTGACAGGAATATGTAATGGAGAGAATTTCATATCGTAATAAACACCTTATTGCTCATAGATTTGAACCATGAATTAATTTAAATTAGTAAATTATTGTAAATTAGCACACACGTGCTAGCGGGGTGTGACAAAGGTGAAGTCTTAAGGTGTTTGTAAGCATCTCCAAATAAGTAATTAAAAAATAAGGCAAATAATACACTAGGTCACTGGAAATGTCCTAAAACTGAATACAGTTCAGAGATGTCTTTGTTTGCCTTTAGGATTATTTTTGCTGAGCGCAATCAGATGAGCCTTCACCTTAACTGGAGACTTTTTGGAGGTATAGCTTCAAATGCAGGTGGGGAGGATTTGAGCCTTCATTCTTTCAAGGTAAATATATTGAGTTCCATGCATTTTATTGTGTGTGTGCATGCACATGCATGTCAATCTTTTTGACAAATCCTTTAAAAAGAGAAACTCTCTGCTTTGAGTGGGCATTAAAGAGACCATATTTCTTCTGAAAATAGAGGACTGCTTTGGTGTCTGTGACTACGACGTGTGCGGCCCACACTTGTGCAGCGAAGTGATGGCTTGTTGTCCTCTGGTCCAGAGATGATACACAGAAATCTATTTTGGGATAAAAAGCAATAGATATTTCATATAAAATATTTATTGTGACAAACAGTAAAGCTCATGTAAACACCCTCTATGCTGCACACTCTTGTGAAACATGATGCCATTGGTAGAGTTAAACTGGTGTAAGGTAAAAGTAACCAGATTAAATCACATCACAGATGTCATCACAGAGGCGTCTGTGCCAAATACTCTGTGCAAATGACAGAAAACCTTTTTTAGAAAGATTATTGATTTGCAGAATGGAGGGTAAACAGACATAGACAAAAGGTGAGGCTGTTCCCTATTATCAGTTGAAAAAAGAAAACATGCTCAAAGTTAATTGTTACCAGAGTTAATTGTTCTAGTTTCAAAGTCATTTTGATTTCTGCCATGGTTTTTATCCTTGTGCTCATTTTTGGCAGTATTATAATGAATGAGGAACTCATAATAATAAATATTGGCAAATGGCTGCCACATGCTAAAATATGATAACTGAACTCTAGCAGGTAACGTCTAAGGCAAGGCAGCAGGGATTGGCTCTATAAGCAGCAGTCCCAGAGACTGCACCCAGAACTCATATAAACTGAATTACCACAAAGTGGATATATATTATGCATTGTATTTGTATCATCTCTAGGACAGAGGTTACTATGGAGATAGCCCTTTGTTTTCAGTGTACAATATATTTATTTATAACAGGAAGGGAAGACATATAAACATTGATATTTAAATGAAGTCAAAACACAACCTGATACAAATATTTTACATTTATTGGAAGAATACAGTAAAAAGGGGGACTGCAGACTCAGTGGTAATTGGTCCATCAGAAGAGACAAGAAGCTATTAAAACAAACCAAAACAGTCTGCAGTTTACAAGATCATTGAACACCTATTTTGTAACAGACTAGGAAAAAAATGTTAGCTTAAGTTCAAAAGTGTAACTTCTATGTATATAAAAATTGGCAAATAAATAAGAGTTAAAATTGCAGATCTGTGTTTAAATTTATAAAGGAGAGACAACTAAACTGTATTACACAGCTATCATTTTGAGACATGCTTAAAAACCAGATAAACCTACATAAGACCCCCCGCCCCGCTCTTTTTTTTTTTTTTTTTTTTTTTTTACACATGTACTTTTGGGAAGAAGCACCCATTTCCAGTGTTACGTGTTATCAATCCGTTTCACAAATATATTATTTTTAAACAACAATGAGCATAAAAGGTGTTTTACCGGATATTAAATTTGCTGGTGCATTCATTGGCACAAAATGGAAAAAAAAATCTAAATACATTTAAAAATTGTAAACTACATCAGTGCCTTGCTACTCAAGGGTACAGGTGTCAAAAGTCTGCGATGGTATGTCTGACTCTTTCTACCCCCCAGTTTCACCATGCAGTTATACAAAAGAAAAATAAACACACGTACAATTGGAAAAACAGGGCCCCTACAACTGTCAGCTCACGTGTCCTTTCTGGAAACCCCTGGATTACACACGACTGTGCAATTGCTAGAGGGATGGCAACTAAATGATACAAAATGTATGTTTTGGTTTTCAGTCCTTTTGCAGGATGTTTTTAGAATAATTAGGTCAGATTAGCTCTTTGGACTGTTATTTTTTGGATCATGTCCTTTGTGGTAACACAATGCCCAAGCCTAGACCCTGAGTCCTCTCTTATTAGATTTTTCTATTTTCTTAAGCTTTTAGGGAGCTAACATCTAATAATCAGATGGGGAAACTCCCTGTAGGAAATATGTTCATTAACAATTATTATGCTGACAGAATAATGGAAGTTTTAATTGGATGCATTTCATCTGGTTGGCACTCCTATGGAGGGATTAGTTCAATCTCTTGCACAGTGGATGTGCAGGAAGCCTCATCTACACCTTCTCCCTTGTGCACCTGTATAGCATCCAGACAAAAAGCTGTCACGAGCACTCCCTGGGCACTGGGGTTGTCCACAGCTGCAAGCTGGCCTGGGTAAGGCATAAGGGGGCATGGCCAGGTTTCTACTACTTGTGCATCAGTTAGCAATTGGCAGCGGGTGCTGGGGGGGAGCACACACTGCACATTTTACTAATGGGTGTAGGCAATGCTATAGAGAGTGCTCCCAGCAGCAGTGCTCTGAGGCATCCCGGCTGCATCTGACTGTATAAGGCCCAATGCCAAAGAGCAGCTCTATTTGGCTGCTACAGTTCTACACACCCCTTCCCTAGTACTCCAGAGAGGAGCTGGGGCACAATTTTAACCCTTATGTGGAGCACCATTAAAATAAATAACATTAGTGACTAAAAAAAAAAGGCATGTACCTGTTAGGGGGAAACTGTGTGCAAGAGACACTGATATACTTAAATATTTTTTTACCAACTCAGCTGTTATTGATTATGACACTACTGGTGTTTGATCCACCTGCTGAGGAAAATCTATAAAGCTTTATTCAATTGGTCACCTAAAAATCAGTCATTTAATCACATATCAAATGTCCTGCAAAAAACTATATATTTAGTGGACTAAAAAGCCATGAGTTTTTAGTCTGCAAGTCTGACCTTGAGCAGTACAGTATCTGCAGAGCTAAAGGTTATGTGGTGTAAGCAAGGAAACCAGGCCTCTAAAAATAAAATGGATGACAATAAGAATGATGATGATTTAGGAATGCAGAATATGTTTGGAGTTCTGAAATGGGCTAAAAGGAGGACACATTTCCTTATTGAGGTTCAGTGGAAACTGTGGCATCACAATACTCTCTTTATTCAGTTGGAACTGGTCTGTTGACTGCAACTGAAATAGGGTAATTCTCTCTGCGGGTGGACAGTGTTAATTACACATTGTTCCTCAAAGATGAGGAACAGAATGCTGTGTGTTGCAAAGAAAATGTCAACAGCAGAATTTCACATACTGTAATATGAGAGAGGAATTTAAGTCAGCTTTCTTGAAGAAGTCTTTAGTTGGATGAAACAGTAATTCGAATGTGGACTAGGCAGTCACCTTTACCTTACAGTTACTTTGGGCTTTCATACTACAGTAGTATTTTTGGGACTCCGGAAGTAGTAGATGTTGGGCCAAATGAAACCAGAGATGAAGCTGGAACTTTGTCTCTGAAGAGCAACTCGCAGCATAATGTGAAATGGAAGTATGTGAGGGATATGGAGGCATCTCATTCAGATGTCCGAGAAGGCCTGAAGAAGAAAATACTAAGGGCCACACTGTCCTCTCTCTCTCTCTCTCTCAAAAAAAAGTCTTGGAGTGAAATTTGGCTGGCTTCATAGATAGCAGGGCAACTCTGTTTAAAGTCAATTGAATTGACTGCTCCTAGCATGAGAGCAGAATTTGTCCGCAGAGACTGATCTTTCTGAAAATCCAAACACAATAATTAGAGGTGTATTTTACTCTACATATCCCATAATTGTGGTTACATTCATTTTTTTGTCGATGGTAATCTCTAGTTTTGTTCTTCTGCTTTATTTAATTGAATACATCTTTTTACCGGTATTCAGCAGAATGATTTTTTTTTTGGTACATTTTAGCAAGACTGATCTGATACGTCCGTACTGGCTGTTCAATAAGTTAAATTTTAGTTGTGACATGGAGAATGCTCCCTCCGTAAACTAATACTCCAGGACTGACCTTTCTCTCTCTTGTTTGACATGCTGTTTTTCTTTTCACAAATCACCTTAGCTTGGATTGTTGATGGTTTTTGGTGCTTGTGTGTGCTTTTATGTCTACTCTTACTACACAGAGTCCAAGTTTGATGAAGTGGAGTGCTCTGCATGTTTACAACCAGTTCTAAAATTATAGCAGGACTGTAAACTCAGCTATGGTGGTAATTTAGGATTATTCTTCTAGGTACCATTTTCTAGTGGCAGTTCATGCTTTGTGAAGTCATGCGACTTCACTGTCCTCCATGCTAGCCTGCAGGCGTTTTCAGAATGAGCGGTAGTCTCTTGAGTTCACAGTTGCATGTAAAACTGTCCCCTAAGGTTTGGATCTAAAACAAATATTTGTTTGTAAGGTGATTGCTCCTAAAGATACACTGCGGCATTCATTTTTTGAAAAACAAATGAACATAAGAATAAAGATGATCTAGTGCAGTTTTTTCACTTTTTGGGTTTGTGGTTTCAGCCTAGTCGAATTTTTTGTCCATATTATTAAACCACTGCATAATTGAATGTGACTGGTAGTCTCTGATCAGGAGAGAAAGTACAGTGATAGTAAGAGATCTGCAAGTCAAGAGTGAAGTACACTGATCATGAGGAGGGGAAGCATCAAAGCAGCTGCATGCCCTTTATGCCTGGCTTTAGCCATTGTGAATTAGTCCTTAGGAACTCTTTTTTAAAACCTTTAAGGTAAGTGCTCTCCTGTTAGAAAGTTCAAAAGGTTCTGCCTTAGTGAAGTGATAATGCATGTGAAAGAAGAAGTCTTCAAACATGGCCAGTAATAAGAAATCAAAACGGAGGCCCCAATCCTGAACTCTCTCGGCACAGAACTACACTCTCCTTCAGTGGGAGTTCCATGGAAGGAGGGATTTCAGAATGTTAGTAAGAAATTGCTTTCTTTACCTATACATGCAATTTCCTCTTCTTAATAACCATTTTTAATGTAGGTTTTCAGATTACTGGGGAAATCATGTTTTTCTTTTTAAGCAATTATTTCCCTTGTTCAAGGTCAAACCAACAAATTTGCTTTCCTGGGGTCAAACCCACACGGAGGATTTAAAAAGTATGCTACCTTGAGTAAGACCTAAATTAAAGGTGAAATCTCTAACTTCCCCTTCCTCCCCAACTGCAATGCTGTAGTACCTAAGGATTGTATCCTATAGTCTCAATCATCTACTAGCCAGGAATCACATTTGTCACATCAAAGGAGAAACACATCTTACATAATAATAATTGATGAAGTTTAGCAAAGTAGTTCAATGGGATCTAGCTTAGGATCCAGTGATTGCTGAGAGAGATTAAGGGGAGCAGAAATGAGTAGAATTTGAAGAGAATTGTTCTCTTTTTAATGCAAATGTAAAGAACATAAACTTTCTGGAAAAGCACACTGATCATCTGAAAACTCAGCTTCCCTTCCACGCCCCCTAAACGCTTGCTGAACGTAAGTGAAGAGAGATTTTCAGATAACATGTACAGGAAAATTATTATGCCCACTTCTTTTTTTGTTGTTTTCTTACCGTTCTCAGGCCAGGTCTACATTACGCGTACAGAGGTATAACTACGTTGCTCAGGGGTGCGAAAAATCCACACCTGTGAGCAATGCAGTTATGCTGACCTAACCCCCGGTGCAGAGAGCGCTATGTTGAGAGGAGGAATTCTCCCATCGACATAGGTACCACCTGGATTAACTATGCTGAGAGGAGAAGCTCTCCTATTGGCATAATAGTGTCTTCACTGACGACCTGCCCTCAGCCTCTTTCCCACACAACAGCAGCACTTTAGTCATTGTTGTTAGTACCTATTCTACTTTTCTTGTGCAATTCCTCTTACCCTCTGTCCATTTTTTTTTCCTATTCTCCCCTCCATCTTTTTCTTTCTAAAGGAAATGTTGCTGGTTGCATACAGCAGCGCTATTGTCATACTTAACTGTTCGTAAGATACCCTGCCCAGACATACCACCGGCATGAGGGAGGGAGAATACTACTACTTTATCTGAGACTAGGGAGCTGTACTCTCTGCAGTTTTGCTGACTTTCTAAATCAGAAGATAAGAATGTGAGAGAGGAAAGTACGATGCTGGGCCTCAGCCCAGTCAGGTTATATTTTAGGTTTTCAAAAAACAGGAACCGACAGCCCCAAAGGGAAACGAGTTCAGATCAGGGAAGGGACAGACCACACATCATGAAAGTAACACTGACAAAATCTGAAGACAAAAATCAGCACCTTTATTTTCTAGAAAATGCTGTACTATGTGAAGGATAAATAAGGTGTTTGGCAACAAGTCACTTTTTAACACATTGTAAGGCCAATCATGAAATGCTCCACATGGTGCTTGGGTGATAAACACAATGAATTGAAGCTGGCATTTAAATCTGCTTTTGGTTTTCATGTCTGAGCCTGTGGTATGGTTTTACCTGAAGTACTGTCCTGCTTTCTCATCAAAGCTGACAAATTGTTTGCTTTAGGACTGCACTAAATTGCTACAGTGAAAGTTCAGCTAGCAATCACTACACCCCATCAGCTTCAGAAAGGAAAGATATTGGCAAGTGAGTGGTAGAAGAAAGGATTTCAGCAAACTTAACAGGAAGAGGGACTTGCGATTTTAATCGGCTTTCCTTTTTAGCTGTTTCAGTGCCTCGAGTGTCAGAAATAGACATTATGCTGGGATATTCTAACTACTGGCTCAAAAGCCTTATGATGTGTCCTCTGAGTTGTAAATAGTCCTTAATTAAATGATTATTTGTCCTCTCCTTGGGAAACCTGGGCAATTTTCTTATCAGCAAACATGTTTTAACCTGTATTTTTCATCCCTATAGTTTAAGTGAAGCAAAACACTGAGAAATGATGTCATCGTATCCTTATTAGGCAACCAGCAGCCAGTCAGTAATGTCTTTCTATCTTTCTATAGGAGACAAATCTCTAATCTTCCTGCCCTGACACAAAGAAGTGACTGGGTCTGAAAGACAACACTGTCCATCCCAGCCTCACTTGGGTTAAGGTTTATATGAGGACAATAGAAAAAGAGATCTTAGGATATAAACATTCTGCGAGAACATCCTTTCCTTTAATGGAAACTATGTTTGGGACATTTTTCTTGAAACCTTTCTTGTACTTTCTTTCTAAAGGGTTATTCTGTTTCCAAGGACCTTAACCAGGCAAGCATGTGTCTTCCCCTCCTGCAGTAGTGTGTGTCAGGACTGTCTGAATATGAAGAGGGAAGGTGCACCCTGTACGCCCCCAGAGCAATTCTGGCTCAGTCAGTCAGAATGTTTCCAAGGATTGCCACTACAGCCTGAGTTCTCTGTACCCCACCACAGTGCATACTGATAATCATAAAATGGTGTTAACCAAGTCTAATAAAACAACTCAAGTACTTTAGGAAAGTAAGTAACTGGAAAAGGTGACCTCTTTCTTTCAATAGCAAACTTTCATGCTTACCTAAACAGGTAATGACACTAACAAACAAATGCATTTTCCAGTGCTAATGAATAAGGTTATTCTTATGGAAAGAAGATGCTTCCTCTTTAATTCATCTCTCTCTCTCTCTCTTCTTGTTCCTTTACATTGTATGCCATTACTGTCTGTGACATCCAGCCATTCTAACAAGCACCAGCTATAATGGCAGATTAAGATCTCTTAAAACCACAGAGCTAATTTACATGATCTCTTATTTACACATGCCTTTCTCCTGAAATATTTCCGAGGTACTGCTAGTGTAGACCTCGGTGTTGTCCAGCGCTAGGCCAGAAGTTATGATGGTAAGAATGCTGGCAGCCAGCCTACATTTGTACTCCCACAATTGCTACCACTGGTGGACCTGCATTGGTAGGAAATCGCTCAGAAAAAAAGGCCAGTATAGACAAGAGTAAAGCATCACATGAATGAGGAGAAAGAGAAAGCAGAGACCGGCCTAAACTTCAGATCTGAACAACTCCAAGCTTTAGATCCAGCTAGAAATGTTGTGGCTGAGACTCTTTTCTCTAACTCTGAGGGGGGGAAAACACCTGCTTGCTCATATTTTTGATTTACAGTAGTAGTAAAAATGCCATAAATAATGTGTATGACTTTCCACTGATGTGTATCTGCAGCATTTGAATAAGTCAAAGTTCAGCATAAACAAACATGGGTAGGTGAAAAACCAAGGGAAAAACAGTGAGGTACAGTAACCTCATGTTTCCTTAAACTGCTTTCTGCCCAAGAAAGTCTGAGGTTTATTTTGTAAATGGCACTGTCCTTCCTGACACAGACAGCATATAAAGTGGTGGTAAGCCATCAAAAGCAACACTACAAAATAGATGCAGATTTTGTGACAGATACAAAATGCACATCAAGATCTGAAACAAAAATGCAAAATGATTGCAGTTGCTAAAAGCTGTTGTTTACTTTTTCATTTGAGATTAAAAATCTAAAACAATTTTGTGAAATGCAGACTGAAGAAAAAGATTACACAGCTGCTGAGGACACAGGTCTCCTTTTCAAACTTGTTGTTTCTCAATATTGCACTTTCTATAAAGCCATGAACTCCATACATTTGGGAATCTTAATAACCAGGATGATGATTTCAAAATTAAACGCTGAGGTTAGTTTTAAATGCTGTACACTCATTATTGGCTTTCATTGGGCTTTAAAATAATCTCAAAATTATAAATGACAGTAGCACTTTTAATTTCTTTATAATGCCTTGAAAAGGAGGAAAATAATTGGTAACAACTAGAGAAATCACTCTCCATCTCCTATAATATACTTAGAGGTTTTGATTTTTAGGGTACTATTGTTACATGAATTTTAAGACAGGAGTATTTCCTGGATATATAATCATCTGAACATTTCCAAAGCCTATTAGAACCCCATAAAATGGGAAAGTGCAGATGTCAAAGCCTATTAAATATACTGAATTTCCAAAAGAGGACACTTCATTTTGCTGTATCTTAAACAAAATGTACAAAACACTGTAGAAAAACATTAAATAGCCAATATCTGCTTAATTCATTAACAATGCTAAGATTTTAACCCTCTGTTCATTTAAAACACATCAAGACTACAGAGAAGGCAGAGCGCTGCAGCTTTGGTTCTTGAATGCTACACCTGCTTTTCCATTCATTAAATTACAGGCTTTTTTTTTGTACATTTTTGTAGTCTCCCCTGCCATAAGCTTGCAAAGTTAAGAAAAGTATTTATAGACATGTATCTGATATTGACTTAACTTCCTAAAGTACATAATTCCAATAATTACATGTGACAGATGGGACAAATAAATTATGCAAACTGTTGTCTTGTCTCGCATTAGTTCAGTTGTGTTTGTGGCATAAGTTTTTGTGAAAAACACATATGCCTATATTAAATGTATTCTATACCAATGAACTCATCCTGACAGTCTCCCAAAGGGTTATTAATCATGAATTGAATTCCTGTCTGCTTTAGGACAAACACAACATACTTTAGGTGCTGCAGGTGTTCCATGCTTTGAAAAGCCTTTTCAATTTAAACAGAAGTATGATATGAATTGCAAAATGTTAACTGCTCAGATAAGTGAAAAATGAATACAGTTGATGTCCTTTTACCTCTGTACATAAGAATCAGAATTGTGTGTCCTGTTTATCAAATTAAGACAAAAAGAACTGTTCTATTTTCTTGTTGAAAGGTTGGATATATGCATCCTTTGGAATAGTATAGTCTTTCATTCCCTTAAAAAAAAGTGTGTTAATCTAAATAAAAGTGAATACATTCTTGTCCTTACTTTTAGACATTAGCGAGTGCATAGATGAGGACCTGGGTGATTTATTGATTTGGGACCTGGATTCTTCCCAGAGTTATCGTTGCATATTTCTGGCATTTTCATGCACTTTTATTCACACAAGCACGCCAGCTCCTTAAGGCACGCTGTTTATGTAACATTTAGTATCAATGTTAACTGACTAAACGACGTTTCTTACTGGTTTTGAGACAAGTATCTTTGGACCAAGTGTGAGCATAGTGATAATTAAATGTACGCAGTATTTACATAAAGAAATAATAATGATAAAGGGATGACACTAATTTTTCCTTTTATTTTCAGTTTCTACTCCATTTTCCCAGTGTGTTTGTTTCCTTTGCCCCAGAACAAACCCAGATTGCTAACAAGTCCACCTACAATGAGAAAAGTGTTCTCTAGCACGCCGCTTCACTGTTCGTTTGGATGCTAAATTTAATGTAATAGATCTGGTCGAAACACTCATAGCCTACAAATACTTTAGTCACACATATCCCTTTCAATACTACCATAAATATACTTTAAAAAGCAGAAATTGCATTCTGGACAATAGAAAAGTCACCACAATAGAAATAAAATATAATGCAGCCACAAATGAAAGTTTTTCTTTCATTCCTCTGGCAGTTAATTCCTTGTTAACACACCTTGATAATGATTAGAAACAGGCCTACATCAAAACCATAGGTCTCCCAGATCATAACTTTGTTTCTAAAGTCACAGGTCTCTATGGTAGTTGGGAATCCTTATCAAGGCCTTTTGTAGAGATAGGTCCAAGCCACAAACTATTTGCGTCCCCACCCCCGGACTGATTAGCTTTTATTCTTCTTATAAGAATACTATCTTTATACCAATCTTTTCCTCCTTGACAGTGTGAGTATGCAAACCTACTTCTGAAACTGAGAACAAATCTGGATGCAACTAAAGACAGTTCTGTAGATTAATATTTCTACTCTATGCCTTGTTCAGCCTTTCAGAGGTTTGAAACAGGTAGCATTTCTTTCTCCAATGGAGACGTAGCCTTTTTCTTTGGACAATATGCATGGAACGTGGTTTTAAACATGTCCTTTTGGTGACTCCAACTGCATGCAGAAAAGGCATATCAATTATTTGAAATGTGAAAAAAAAAATATTCAGAAAGGTATCAGAGAACCTCCAAAAGCCAATTTGGCAGTTCACTTTCTTTTACTCATCTAAAATCAGTGCTACCAGTTACCTTCATTACATGCTACTCTCGTTCTCAAACATGCTTCCTGCTGGCTGCTTTTCTACAAGTGTACATTCAAAACCAACAGTTTTCTTCTTCTACTTGTACTTTGAAAGGCAGATGATTTGGAGTATTTTCCGACAGACAGGTATCACACAAGACTGGATGTTGGCCTTTTAGAAAAAACCTAGCCCATCAAAGGAGATTTGTGCATAAAGATTCCTGATAAACTACTAAATTTTTCACAGGAAAAAAGCAGCAAGTAATGTCCAAAGTTGAACATATTTACTATGATGGAAGCAACTGTAAGAAATCTAAGGACGTGTTTGTAAATGATGTGAATATTATTCTACAAAAAAATTATGGATTTCTTTGTTTAAAAAGAATACATGCACATCCAGAATCTTAACTGATGTTCTTTCTTAAAGCAATATATCATTTAAAATATCAGTTGCAGAAATGATTTAAAAAATATAAAGTTCCTAATTGAAATACTATTCAAAAATTGTGGTCCTCAGATTTAAGGTCTTCAGAAACATGGCATAGCCACCATTTTTAGTGCCACTGGTGTTTGATATCTGCAACTGGGATAGCAAATTAAGAATGCAGCATAAAGTAGAAAACCTTTGGGAAATGTCACGAGCAGTTTATCACTGTAAAATAGATAGGAGTCACAGTCCCTTAAATCTGTAGTGTGTGATGTTCTATTTACATGTATCCTAAATGACAGTGTTAACGTGACTAGATATATAACATTTGGCAGAATCGTTTCTTTTTAATGTATGCTTAGACATTTTCCAAGATGGTGTGCGCGTAGACACACATATATAAAAAAGAGTTAATTTTTAAAAAGTAACCCTAGAAGAATATTGCAGATAATGTGGTATAAACGCACAGTGTTTGAGGGAAAAATATTACTTTGTTGAAAAACAGAGTCCTGTAGGTTGAGTTTGGCACTACTTTATCACTATGTCACTTTCTTTTTGACTGAAGATAGTTCTTTCTGAATCTCGCTGAATTTTGGTCTGTTTTCTGGTTTGTAGTCCCAGCACCTCTGCATTATTTTATATATTTCCTCTGGGCACTTTTGAGGTGCTGACATTCGATATCCTGACATGCAAAGATAAAAAGGGAAAAAGTTTAGTATGCAAAAGTAAAATAAATTGAACAAATGTTTAAAAAATAAAAAATAAGGACTTATAATTAAAAATGAATGAGCAAAGTTCCCTGAGGTTACTACATCCAAAATTTTAAAAGGTCAGATTTATGCATCTCCTAGGTATAAATTAGATGATTTTCACATTATGCTAAGGTGCTTGACTAGCAAACTAAACACTGCTCAGATTGGGAAAGGTAAATTGTCAATATGCTCCTCCTGCCTCTTAGGGCTGCAATCTGCCTAAGAATTCACTCTCCCCATCCTAGGAAAATGACTGGCCCCTCTTCTTCCTGTCAAGTCCAACCTTTATGTCATGAAAATCCAAAAAAAAATAATAAATAAATACAGGAATACTAACAAATTAAAACACACTTACCTTAAGGTTGTGTGTGAATTTCTCTGCTGCCCCTTTTTCCCTTGTTTCTTTATTCCTTCCATCTCCCACTTTTTCCATTTTGATTTCCCTTGCCTCTCCTTTTTATATTAAAGAAATAAGCCCCCTTTTCACTGTCTCTTTTGTCCCTCCTTACTCTAATCCCTTGCCCATGTCTCCTCCTCAATTCCATTGTCTGCCCGCTTTTCTGCTCTTCCACTTGGCAAATTTCTTTTCTTTCCTCCCTGCTTCCATATTGTGACCAAATAAATGAAGTCTCTGGCTTCTTGGCGTGCAGTCAGCAAAGCAAGTCAACAACTGCTCATGCACTAGACACAAAAGAGCAACCCTGGTTCTGGCCTTGTTAACACACACTAGATAAAATAATACATTTTACAAATTTAAAACAACATAAAATCCATGTTATGTATATGACTCCTATGGCTGTCTATATAGGTTGTGGGCACAGATTGGGGGAAGGACAGTGTGATGGAGACATCACTATGGAAGATGAACAAGGAATGCACTCAGATACCAAATATCTTAATCAGCATTATCTACTTTTGAATACTTTGTGAAAGAAAAGCTGGGGTTCACTAGTTAAACCAATTCAAATGGAGCTGTTCACTATTTTTGTTCTTAAACTTTGCTCCAAAGGCAAAAGCTTTAACAAAAGAAACTGCAGACAAACAGTGTTTTCGGTATTTCCAGCAGCTTGGGATGTTAGCACGGAGAGTAGGAGCAATTTACTTGACAAGAGCATCTTCTGGTTTAACCTTTGTGCTGCCCAAATCAAGCAACTAACCACCCCCTTTATGTTCACCTCCCACTCTAACTTTCATGCCTTCTTCCATAAAGCCCGACACAGTACCTCAACCTTTCGCTGATTCAATCCATTATGCCTCTATTCTCTCATCCTTCAAGACCCCACTCTTCTTCCAGGAGGCCTATAAACCCTAATCATCTTCACAGGGAGCTCTTAGCAAGTGATTTAAAGAAGATCAGACAACAAACTTGTGGAACTAACATGACATTTGCTAAAGTTGCTTTATCATACTGTTACTTCCCATTTGCACACTATTTTGTTAAGCGCATGGACCTGGTCTTCCTACAGATCTATGAAGTATATCTTGCACATGGCTGTACCCTATAAATAACAACAATTAACCTTTCTCCACTTGTTCCCGTGCTTGTTGGTTGGTCATTCCAGGGTATGGACATACACCTAGACTGAAGGTCTCCCAAAGAAGGATCCCAAAGCTCCATACATCACTTTCAGAAGTGTATCTCCCTGAAGAAGGAGAGAAAGTGGATAATATAAATTAAAAGAATATTTCTGAGATGTACTGTATGCTACCCTGAACCAATGGTAAGAATGTTATTTAAATAATGACAGCACATTCCTGGTACCGTTGCCAAAGTGAAATTAAAGCATTATAACTGAACACTAACTCTTAATGGATACTCTTAACATACCGATGATCTCATTTTTCAAGTGATTAACTAACAATCAATTATCTTAGATCAAGGCAAATATTTAAAATTTTGTGATTCAATGGGCAGACTTGTTATGCTAGTAAAGATGCAAATTTACCCAGGGCCAAGAGACTGAGAAGATTTACATGAGCTGGATTTCTGCTATTTTGTTTTCCAGCTGAACTGAGGTCTCCTTCTCCATTCTCCTGTCCAGCAAACTTTGAAAGAAAATACATTTAAAAGGTGAGGGACAGTGAACTTTTTAAATTCTTCCTTGTTCGCAATTCCTCTTACAAGGTACTGTATTTTCCTAACCAGCTGTTCGTTTTCAATCCCCCAACTTGCCATGGCAATTAGTGTTCTGAAAAGAGCTAAAATTGACATGGTTGTTGTTAACAACTTCTGCTACTCTGAAATTTGATATTGCAAAGCACACTATCATGTCAAAGTGCCTTTGTGAGCCAGCAGCATTGAATTATATCAGCACAGCTCATGGAATAGTGCTTTTATAGGGTTTATTGGTAGCTTTTTAATATAAACAAAAAAAAAACCCTTCTCCATATACCCCATCCTCACGTTTTTGGGGTGGTTTTTTTTTTTTTGGGACAATGGGTGATATATTGTTCAGAGAATACGAAACAATTTCTCTCATCAACCCTAGAAATAAGAATCTAAATGACTTTATCCATTAAACTATGTAAACTTTAGAGACCCTGTTTTCCTCATAACATGTTAATAAAAGAAAAGGCCAAAATTTTCCAAAGTGCTTTTGGGTACTCATCTTGAGCTACCATGAAAGGGGCCTGGGTTTTAGCAGTGCTGAGCACCGATCATCTGAAAGTCAGACTCCTTTACAATATTTGAAGCTGGCCATCTAAAAACTGAAGCAGCCCAAATCACTAGTCAGTCTGAAAATTTCAGGCTATAGTTTTTACTAATAAAACTCCAACTCTGCTTTTGAACACAAAATTTCAAAATTAAATGATGTCTGTTTCTACAGCCCATCTTAATCTGATGAAAGGCAGGCACTGTGGATAAGAGTGATGAGGCTATGTGGAGAAGGCAAGAGCTCTTAAGAGTTAGGCGCCTCAGTCCCTGTAGGCGTGACCGACATTCACCAAACTCCTGCTCAGCTGCCACCTAATACTGTAGGCCCTGCACACTTGGCCACTCACCTGGGAGACTCAAATTCAAATTCCTGCTCTGCCTGATTTTGGAGCAGGGATTTGAAATCAAGTCTTCCTCTTCCCAGATGAGTGCCATAACCCCTGTGTTATAGGGCACAGGGAGGCAGGGCTTACTTTCTTTGTGAGAAAGGGCTGACTTGGCTTCAGGCCTAAACTCCAGGAGAGGGTTCACCAGTGAGACACGTGCCTCACTCCAGCCTGTCAGTCTGGCGCCTAAGGCCCAGATCAAAGGGGAGTTAGGCACCTCTGTACACCTTTGAGGATCTGGGCCCTATGCCTCCCTGCATTTCATTCCTGACTAGCTTAGGTGGCTCCCCATTCAGCTTGCTGACTTCTGAAAATCTTTCTTAGGCACCTAACTCTCTCTATACAATGCAGGGGGAGCCTGGCACCTACCTCAGGGCTGTGAATTCCACTGGGCAGCAGGGTTCCGCAACACTCGATGTTGCAATACCTATAGTCCCCTTGTGAATTTTGCCCTTAAAGACAGTATCTCACCACAGCGGACATAGGGTATAACTCTATTCTCCAGTTTGAACCTCCTTTCTAAGGGTATGTCTACATAGTAGTTGGAGGTGTGATTCCCAGCTCAGGTAGACACATACGTGCTAGCGCTGCTCAAGTTAGCATGCTAAAAATAGCAGTGTGGCTTTAGTAATATAGACAGTGCCTGAGTACAACACTGTCCTAAGTATGCACTTGGGCAGCTAGCCCAAGCTGCTGTAGCCACACTTCTTTTTTTAGCGTGGTAGCTCAAGCAGAGCTAGTATTGTCTACCCAAGCTGGGAATCACGCCTCCCAGCTTCTGTGCTGATGTACCTAAGAAGCCAGTTCAGTGAAGTGAAGTGAAATGTAGGGGCTCTGAAAATATCATCTTAAACAGTACATTTGCTTCTGTCCTTTCAAAAGCAGACCTGTCCTTTTAGTATTAAGAACATTACTACAGAGGCCTACAGGAATGAGAAAATCCATTTAACACATCTTTGCATCAGTTATCTCTGAGCTTTAAAATAAAACATTTCTCCTTCATGTATCTTCTGCCCCATTTCCAACACTGCCATTTTGCCAGTGTCACGCTGCTGATGTTTGAGTGCTAAATATTCAGCTAATCATTTTAAACCTAGGATATGTTTTTTTTTCCCTTTCTTTTCTCCCAGCCTAAATGAAGTACATGTAAATGATAATGACAGTTGGGGCCATCTGACGTCAGAAAGTTCAGTTTGCACTTAAACTAAATTTCATTTCCAGCTGTGTTAAATTAGCTTGCCTGCTTAGTAGATAGCAATTATGGACATTCACCGTGCTGCTGGTGGTAAGATTAGTTTTCTTGTCTGTATATCAACTCTCTTCAGAGTTTGGCATCCAGTAATTTAACACTTTTCATTAAAGTCATTCAGTGGATACAAGTTAAAAGTAATTAGTTTCTTAAGAAAGCACAAGTTATGCAGAGTCAATTACCTATCTCAGTATGATAATAGCTGGGCTGAGAAAGGGCATGCTGTTTATATATACACGATTATTTATTAGCATTCGAAGAACTGAAGAAATTATAGTGGAAGATCACAAACAAATATACACATTTTACTTTTTAAGAACACGTGTGTAATAGTTTTTAGTACGAGCACAAGTATCGTACAGGAATTTTCATATGAATGGCAAATGATAAGCCACACCTTTGTAAACGTACATTTGAACAATGTGGGGAAAAAACCCAATCAGGAAGTGAGGAAACTTCCTCACATACTCTTGCAACAAGGAATGCCTCTCCCTTCCCCCAGGCCTGCAGAAGCACCTCTACAGCTCAGGGATGTGGTGGAATTGTGCTGAGTTGGGCTGTGGAGCAGGCACTTTGATAGATGAAAATGAATAACATTGCTAGAGTTTTTGCCAAAAGTTAATGTTGCTAAAAGCCAAGTCATTGCCCTATTCACTGATGGACTGGTATTCAGAGGTGTTAAGTTCACAACCGCAACAGCATCCAGCAAAACCTGTTGTTGCTTAGCACCTCAGGCCATATTTCATTCATATCTTGTAAATTCAATGAAACAAAGACTTGTCAATCATTTCCTCACCCAATCCCTGATTTTCCCTAGCAATGTTTTACCAGAAAAAAGAGTCATTGCAGTAATTTTTACTGTGCCTAACCACGGTCACTTCATTTTTAAAAAAACTATTTCTTGTTAGTCAGTTGAAGGTTATGTTCCTATTCCCCAGGCTGCCAGCTTTTTTTCAGCTAGTGTAGCAATGATTTTATATTTTATTATCTACTTAACTGTAAACACTTATTGAAATAATAAAAAGACCAAACTTTCCAGATCTGAATGAACAAATAAAGCACAAACAATACTGCAAGCTAAACATTAGAATAGATACTGACCAGTGGTGGATTCACTCTAGCAGCAAATATTACAGATTTTTCCAGAGGGAAAGCTTTTATTCTCACAATGTAAAATTCACCCCTTTATAAGGCCCACAAGACTTATTTAAATCCTATTGTGTGGGTTTATGCAGCATTTAATAGTGATGCAAAAGCCCCTCTCAAAGGAGTGAATTTCACTTATGGGGACTGTAGTATAACCAAAGAATGAGAGCTTCCAATACATTTTCTTTATCAAAAAACGTAACAGGAGAAATGTTTACATAAAGCTCAGTTGTAAGATTTAATAGTTTAATTTTTCACTTAAAATATTAAACATAAAACTGGTTTACAGACATGTTATTCAAGAGTTGTGGAGTTGTCCATAAGAATTTGGAAGGAAGAAGCTTTGATCAGTGGTAGAAATGCCTTCCAAGCTAGTTGTACCAATCTCAGTTCTAGCACACATGTGTACTTGGAATCCTATAAGACTACAGGCTGAGTCTGACCCTGATCTATATGTGCTCCATAACTGCTCTTGGATGCACCTGATATTAGAGTTGTGAGCTGTATTGGAGCAGCAAACGGTAGTCCATTTTTTCCAAGAGTTTCAATTTTGATTTGGAATAGTCACCCTCTGTGACATGTCATAAATTTTCAGTTTGTAGATTGACTTGATCTAAGCTTGGAAGAGTCTGAATCATAGACTAGCAAATGAAGTCACAAAAGTACATGATGCCCTATGGCCTAGCAGTCTGAGACACATCTTTACTGTTTTCTGAGGGCAATTGTGAAGGTGGAGAATCAGTTGCCGTCTTGTCTGAAATCTGTCTGATGGAAGGAATGCACTTGCTGCTACTGTATCTAGTTAATCCCCAATAAATTATATCAACTAGGATGGAATCAGATTTGATTTTTTCAATTTGATTCTCAAACCTAGGGATGAAAACAGCAGAAGCACCTTCCTTGCTCATATAGTCCCATGATTTTCTTCGTACAAGCCAATAGTCTAGATAAGGGTAAACATGCAATCCTTGTCTGTGTAGATGAGCTGCTACTACAGACAGGCACTTGAACACCTGCGAAGCCAAAGAAATTCCAAAGGATAGTACTTGGAATTGACAATGGTTTCCTAAAGCTACAAATTAAAGATACTTCTTCCGTGCAGGGTGCATTGACACGTGAAAATAAGTGTCCTGCAAGTCAAGGGTAATGAACAAATCCATGGGATCTAGAGTGGGAATAATTGAAGTGTGTGTAGCATACAAAAACCTGATGCACCAAATGTATTTGTTTAGATTCTTGAGAGGTAGAATCAGATGCCAACCTCTTTTTTAGTTTTGGAATGACATAGAAGCCCCACAAATTCTTGAGGTACCAGTTATATTGCTACTAGATTGATTAGGTCATCTATTTCTTGATGTATAGCATTCTCATGAGAATGGTTCCTGAAAAGGGACTGCGAAGGGGTATGGGTGGGAGACAGAGATTGAAATTGAATGACAACTTGAATGACCCATTGATCTGTGGTGATTGCCATCCATGCCTCGTCAAAAAAGCACAGGTGGGAACCAGAGGGAGGGAGGAAGGGGTATAGACCCTTGTAGATTAGTCCAAGATCAAATATGATGTCTCTGTTCTTATTGTGAGGTTACTGAGATGATAATGGAACTGATCTCTTCTGATATCTCAATCTCTACTTGGATTGGTTAGAAAATCTCTGCTGCTGAAAATACAAGGAAAGTATAGTATTCCTAAATCTTGAGGAAGAAGGATGACGACTAAATTGTTTCTTCTTAAATGTAGGTATGTAAAAACCTAGAGATTTCAGAGTGGGTCCTGAGTCTTTTAATGAGCGTAGGGATTTACCATTTCAATATTAAACAAGCCCAGTCCATCAAATGGCAAATCTTCAATAGTTGTCTGTACCTCGGTAGGTAAACCTGATGCAGACAATCATGACATATGTCTCATAATAATAGCTGTAGCTATTGAACTGACGCCACTATCAGCTGCGTCCAGAGCAGCTTGAAAAGAAATTTTAGAACTCAGCTGACGTTCTTCGCAAATTGATCTGAACTCATTTCTAATTTCTGTAGGTAGTTTGTCCTTAAAGTCAGACACTCTCTCCCACTGTAGATAATCATATTTAGTTATCTTAACTTGACAGTTAGCTACCCTAACTTGAAGTCAAACTGAAGAATACGTTTTCCTTCTGAAAGTGTCTCGTCTTTCTTTGGTAGTTGACTTTCCCAATTGTTTCAATTTTTCATTTGCAACAGTAATAACCAGTGAAGATGAAGATGGGTAAGTATACAAATACACAGAGCCTTTGGACAGTACTTGATATCTACAATCAGCAACTTTTAAAGTTGCTGAAGCTGAGGCAGGGGTAGCCGAAAGATCTTCTGCCATTTCTAAAACTCCTTTATTTATAGTAAGAGCAACTCTACCTTGAGACTGTAAAATATCAAATAATTTCTATGCCTTTTCCTATACCATTTCTAAAGGGACTGCCAATGTTTCTGCCGTGTGCTTCAATAATTCCTGAAAGACTTTTAAAATCATCAATTGCTGCAGGCACAGTGGATGAAATAATCCCCAAAAGTGAAGAACAGCAACAATGTGGAGGTCCAGGAATCTCTTCATCACTAGAATTCTGCTGATCCTCTGTTTCCATAATCTGAACAGGAGAATGATGCAACACGCCTGAGAACCTGAATTAGGTGATTTATGTGTATATCCCATGTACTGTGGGGGTAACTTGCCTTGAATGCTGCAGATATTGTGACCATGAGGCAATGTTGGGGATCATATGGGTAAGATACATCACCCAGTTCAGGGGATACAATGGAAAGTAATTAGGATTTAAATCTTTAAATTTATGAGGTTTCCTTTGTATTGTCTCTTTGTCTGCAGACTGGCTCTTTTAGAAGGAGGGTTCCTACTGGAGTCAGAAGATGGAATCCTTCTACCGATGGGACAACAACAGGAGATTTAAAAATTTGAAAAGCGCTTCTATTCTCAACCCTGTTATGTTGATAAAGAGAAACCTTCAACACAGGCATGCTTCATTCTTTGTGAGGATGAGATTTAGACAGTGAAGAACTAGAAATGCCTGTAACAGTGGTGACCCAGGCTCCGGAGTTATTCTCATATCCATGGAAAACATAAATGAATCATTTGATGCTGTGGAATCCCCTTCAGAAGACATAGGAGTGGAGGTAGCTTGTCTCATTTAGCTGCTTTGAAGGCTCCAAAGAAACTGAAACTGCTGGAAACAAGAGAGATGCTCTCATCAAAGATGGTGCTGGGGCAGATCACAACTGATACACCGGTACCAAGAGGGATAGTGCCGGAAAGTCCTGAACCACAGTCTTAAGACCTTGATCCACGCACCCTCTGCTGCCAGTGTCCTCCGTCAATGTGAGCTCCAGCACTGGCTTCTCTGGTACCCACTTCATCAAGTCATTTACAGGAGACTTTCTCCCACCAAGCAATGGAAATAGAGCATGGTGCCAAATAATGGATTAGAGTCTCTCACTTTTCGGACAGGAGGGATATCTGACTGCTCTGAAAGCACAGGCGAAGCCTCTTTAGAGCCTGCTTATCTCTTGAGATCAAAGTCACATCCCTGGTGACTGGAGCATTGAAGAACTTTCTTGAGCATTTTTTTTCTCAGACTCCAAGAGTGTTCTCATGGCTTTTCCATAAGAAAGAGCTTTAACCTGGACTTTTTCTCTTTCTATGTGTGCTTCTTAAAAGAGTTACAGATTGTACACTGAGCAACAATATGCTCTTCATCCAGGCAATAAAGATACTAATTACGCATAAAGTGTAATTGTAGCCCTGTCAGTCCCAGGATATTAAAGAGTGGAGGTAATATCTTTTATTGGACCAAATTCTGTTGGAGAGAGAGACAAACTTTCCAGCTACACAGAGCTCTTCTATTCCTGGTCTTACTGATCGATAACAAGACAGAAAATATCCTATTGCCCCTATATAAATCCATGGTACGCTCACATTTTGAATATTGTGTCTGGATGTGGTCGCCCCATCTCAAAAAAGATACAGTGGAATTGGAAAAGGTTCAGAAAAGGGCAACAAAAATGATTAGGGGTATGAAAGAGCTTTCATATGAGGAGAGATCAATAAGACCGGGACTTTTCAGCCTGGAAAAGAGACGACTCGGGGGGATAGGATAGAGGTTTATAATTGGTATGGAGAAAGTAAATAAGTGTTATTTATTCCTTCTGATAACACAAGAACTAGGGATCACCAAATGAAATTAATAGGCAGCAGCTTTAAAACAAACAAAAGGAAATATTTCTTCACCCAACGCACAGTCAACCTGTGGAACTCTTTGCCAGAGGATGTTGTGAAGGCGAACACTATAACAGGGTTCAAAAAGGAACTCCATAAATTCATGGAGGATAGATCCATCAATGGCTATTAGACAGGATGAGGAGGGATGGTGTCCCTAGCCTGTTTGCCAGAAGCTAGGAATGGATGACAGGGGATGGATCACTTGATGAGTACCTGTTCTGTTCATTCCCTCTGAAGCACCTGGGATTGACCACTGTTGGAAGACAGGATACTAGACTAGATGGACCTTTGTCTGACACAGTATGGCCGTTCTTACAAAAGCTTGTTTCTCACCAACAGAAGATAGAAGATATTATCTCACCCATCTTGTCTCACTAATTATGTATGTCCATTACAGGAACAGCCCGTTCTCCCACCCTCCACAACAGGGTTATAATTTGAAGTCTGGGGATCTCAATTCTGCCATATCCTAACTAAAATCTCAATATACAAACTACAAACAGAAAAATAAAGTTAAACTGAAACTCTCTTCATACATATGTGTTTTACTGGAGGTAACACTAACTAACAAGAAACTACAAAAGGGACGGTCATAAATATAAAGGGAAGGGTAAACACCTTTAAAATCCCTCCTGGCCAGAGGAAAAACCCTTTCACCTGTAAAGGGTTAAAAAGAGAGAATAACTGCGCTGGCACCTGACCAAAATGACCAATGAGGAGACAAGATACTTTCAAAGCTGGAGGGGGGGAGAAACAAAGGTTCTCTCTGTCTCTGTGTGAGGCTTTTGCCAGGAACAGAAAAGGAATGGAGTCTTAGAACTTAGTAAGTAATCTAGCTAGATATGAGTTAGATTCTGTTTTGTTTAATTTGCAAATTGGATACAATTAACTTAGGCTTGAATAGAGACTGGGAGTGGTTGAGTCATTATAAAAAGTAACCTATTTCCCCTTGTTTATTCCTTCCAACCCCCACCCCCCCCCACTGTTCCTCGGACGTTCTTGTTAAACCCTGGATTTGTGCTGGAAATGGCCCATCTTGATTATCATACACATTGTAAGGAGAGTGATCACTTTAGATAAGCTATTACCAGCAGGAGAGTGGGGTGGGGAGAGAGAAAACCTTTTGTAGTGATAAACACCCACTTTTTCATGGTCTGTGTGTATAAAAACATCCTCACTTTTTTTCATGGTCTGTGTGTATAAAAACATCCTCACTGCATTTTCCACTTTATGCATCCGATGAAGTGAGCTGTAGCTCACGAAAGCTTATGCTCACATAAATTGGTTAGTCTCCAAGGTGCCACAAGTACTCCTTTTGTTTTGCTTAAATGGCCGATAAAATAAGTTGTGCTGAATGGAATGTATATTCCTGTTTTTGTGTCTTTTTGTAACTTAAGGTTTTGCCTAGAGGGATTCTCTATGTTTTGAATCTGATTACCCTGTAAGGTATTTACCATCCTGATTTTACAGAGGTGATTCTTTTACTTTTTCTTCAATTAAAATTCTTCTTTTAAGAACCTGATTGCTTTTTCATTGTTCTTAAGATCCAAGGGTTTGGGTCTGTGTTCACCTATGCAGATTGGTGAGGATTTTTATCAAGCCTTCCCCAGGAAAGAGGGTGTAGGGTTTGGGAGGATTTTGGGGGGGAAGATGTTTCCAAGTGGGCTCTTTCCTGGCTATATATTTGTTAGACGCTTGGTGGTGGCAGCAATGAAGTCCAAGGGCAAAAGGTAAAATAGTTTGTACCTTGGGGAAGTTTTAACCTAAGCTGGTAAAAATAAGCTTAGGGGTTTTTTCATGCAGGTCCCCACATCTGTACCCTAGAGTTCAGAGTGGGGAAGGAACCTTGACAGGGACACTAAATGTTCTTCTGTTTTTCCTATGGGAATCTGAAGAAACTGAATGGCAATTGGGATTGCTGTGCTCTTTATGACCTCAGGAAGGGAACATGAGGATATAAAGGACATGAGCATGACACTATTAGTGAAAAAGTTCCAAGTGGGGTGCCCACACATCAGAAATGGGAGCCAGATATGCAGTAGATGAAGAGGAAAGCCTAGTTTGAGGGTCCCACCAGGACATAGGTACGCATGCTCACGGGCAGATTTTGAGGCGCCTACGGGACTTTATGGACAGAAACTTAGGCACCTACAGGGTTAGGCAGCAGCTGAGCGCGGACTTTGAGGATCTAAATTGTGTAGTTATGTGATTAAAGCAGCAGTTATGCACCTAAATTCCTTTGTAGATCTAGCCCATATACTACAACATTCATCAATGCCGCAGCTCACATGCTGCTTTTTAACTACCTTTTTCCTAATTAGAGCTTACTTTCTAATTTCACTTTAACTCTCCCCCTCCCTTCAATCTGGCTTTTTCTGTTTTTGTTCTCAAGCTATAACCCATCATGTTATGGGCCATTTCCCCCCACCCACAAATAGGGCTGTTTTATTTATTTTCACTGACAACAGCAGAATGATGCATAAAATTGCAGGTTACAAGAACTACAAGTTTTAAAATATATATAATCAATTACCATCCTGTCCTCTTCTACAAGGATTTATGTAATGTTTTCTCAGGTGTTAAAAGTATCTCTAGTTTTCATAATAAAAGGCTAAATCAATCATCACCATAATTTTGAGGAACTTGCCTACTCATTTTGCTAATGATTATCATCTGGATGAATGACTAGGTAGTCTACTGTAATGTTCTAGCTCCAGAGCAGTATTATGCAAGCATTTTAATTGTTAAATCAGCAGCATTTAAGTACTTTGACTTTTTCTCCTTGGATGTTCCTGTTTTTTTTGTGAGGAAAGGGGAATCTTACATTATGAAGTAAAAGACATAACCTTAATAGGGCTGAATTGTTAATTTATTTAAATTGAAAGGTTTTACATGTTTGTTAGTCTAAACAGACCATAAGGAAGACCATATATTTGTGTACAGACCACAGTGTATTTCCTCTATACCTTCTTATCTTACATAGTACGTTTTCTACAATAAAAAGTTAAAGATAATATCTCCTTACCATAGTTGAGTGCCTCTGGAGCAGTCCATTTGATAGGAATCTGCTTTAAGCCTGAAGATGAATATACCCCATCATCCTCTTGACGAGACATTCCAAAGTCACTGATTTTCAGAACATTATTTTCACCTACCAGGCAGTTCCTTGCAGCAAGGTCCCTGAGTTAGATTGAGATACAGAAAACATCCCTTTAAAAATTAAAAACATTGTTTTTATGTTCATAACGTATTTATACTGAGATGTGAATCAACACACGGTCAACAATATCCCACATATTTTCTATTACAACTGAATCTACCCACCAGTGATGCATGCAAGGCTCCTGGCACACAAATATTTTAATTTAAATGACAAAATAAACATATACAAGGCAATAATATACTGTGCCCATACTGCCCATCAGGCATGTCTGCACTACACGACATGCCAACAGACCAAATTTGATGCAGAATGTAACACAGTTCAAAGACGAAGCTGGAAAGCTTTTTCCTACGACCACAAAAAGAACTAGAGAGGCTTGAAAACTATTTCTACCACAGCTGGGTCAACACTATGGGTTCAATTAAAAAAAATTAAAGCTGATCTATACTACCTGATCACTGCCAATGGAAGAAAGGTCAAGTAAAAGCCCTCCCCACAGAAACAAAGGTTCTTTTCCGTTCAAAAATCTGAGCAGCATAATTTCAGGCCTTGTATTGTAAATTCTATGAGCACAGCCTTCAGCCAATATTTTTTTAAAGAGAAAAATACTAAAATTTATTTGAAAACAGATCTTTAATATAGAAAACTACAAACCGGGGCATCGACAATAATTCCTTATAAAGCTGTCTTTACCAACAATTTAAGAGATTTGTTTTCATCTTAGACAGATCATAGGATAACAAACAGGTTGCTATACATAATAATCAACCGTTTCTTTGAAGATAATTAATACTCTAAATTATAATTTGCTTTTAAATCTATCGTTATGTTATTCCTATGAAGCTGGACAACCAGTAGGAAACATTCATGCATCCCTGGGCCTGATCCTATTAATCTCTCACTGGTGTAAATTAGGAGAAACTCCCCTGAAGTCAATGAAGTTACACTAGTTTTAAAACTGGTTCATTATCAGAATCAGACCCTATCTCAGCAAATATGCAGCTTTGTTTATAAAGTATGAAATACACAGTGACTGAGGAATCTCAAGTTGTATAAGAGTGTATTGTGACTGGTATGGGCGGGAGAATTGCAAAGCAAAAAAAAATCAAGAGATTCTAGTTCCTACAGCCAATTCCATAAGAAGTGTCCCAAAGAGCCTCAAGAGTGGAGGGGTGAAATCCCAGCCTCATTAAAGGCATAGGAATATTGCTTTTGTCTTCAGCAGGGCCAGGATTCCTCATGAGGTGAAAGCAGGGAGTGAAACAAATCAATGTGGCAGTCTCTGGAAGGAAGTCTGAAATGCTGATTGACAACATAGGAATCTCTTTATTTGAATCATTCCTGAACTTTAAAAATATTTTGGGTTTGAATTGAAGAAAAGGCTATATGTTGAGCTAATATTTATGTTTTTGCCTGATGTTTGGTCTTCCTATCCCTAAATATCTCAAATAGATCCTACTTACAAAAATTACTACTATTTTATACTTACAATCAGGGCACATAATTTGTATGTTTTCTATGTAATAGCTGGTTCTTTTAAATTACTCAAAAATAAAAAGAAAGGTATAATCTCTGCTGAAAATCTAGGAGTCCATTTTCATGAAAATTAAAGTTAGTGTGTCATTTTGAAGAGGTTGCATATGACTACTGTAGTTTAGCTAAGCATGTCTAAAATAATAAGGTTCTTCAATAGACAAATGTATGAAGCTGTTGCTTTGCAAAGTATTCTCTTCTACATCATCAAATCCATTATAAGATTTGGAGTTCAACAGCTCTTGTAACACCCTTGGACTATGTAAACAATGGAGGCCTGCAGTGTCTCCACTGATCTTGATTTCTTCAAATTGAGAGTGGGACCAAAATTTTTGCTGGTGCAGCACCAATTCACATCCAGCCAAGAAGCTAATTTTGCTTTAATTTGCCACAAGCACAAGGCCATTTCAAGCTTTCAGATCCCTTAAATTTGCTGCTGAATCCACTACTAGATCTTCAATAAGATGCTCCTCAGTAGGATGTAGTGGTAGGGGAAACAACTTCATTCTCAGCATTACCACCACCAAACATTGGTAGCTCTGTAACCAGGTCTGTTGTGGACATCTTTCTTGGTTTTTCTGGTTCTTTTTTCACTGATTATCATCTCCATCTACTTTGAGGCTCTGCATAAAGTCCTTTTTTCTGATGTTTCTGGCATTTAGCTCCTTAAGCTGGGCACATTTTCCATGAATGTTGGGTAGTCTCACTAAATTTTCCACGTCATTTTCCCTTTGTTTCCTGTCCTCAGAGTTTTTTGTTGAGAGCTGCCAGGTTTTCTTATTTGTGTGTCTCTGTGGGAGAGGGAGAACAATCAGATGGGAGTAGCTTTTTTGTTGAGCCTCATGAAATTGAAATTTACATCTTCATGTTTTCCTTTCTTGCTCTGTGGGGGGCTGTTCAGGTTTTTTCAGTGAAATATATACCAAACAGTTTCTTCACTATTTCACAGACATTCTTCTAATCTGGAATTAGGCCTGATGCCATCAGCATGTCATCTGCCTCATCTCCCATATTAGAGATGATATTTACTGGGTATTCATCACTCTTATTGACAAGTCTTGATGCCACATAAAACTAATTTATCAGTAAACTTAAAGCTGACACCCCACAAAAGTAGGAATTCTGTGAAATATTAGTTCCATTGCCTTTGAAATACTGTTTCCATGATTTTAGAGCATTTAAAAAAAATCTTTCACTGTTCCTGTGGAGATTATTTTCTTCCTTTCTACTACTGTGCGATATAGACCTCTTTGCTACAGCTACTGTTTTGGACCTGTAGCCCCATTTCACATCAGAGGTCCCTTGTTTAGCAATTTACTTTTCTCTTTGCCTGTCCCTTTGAAATGGTATTTACTTGGCCTATTTCAGAGCACTTAGCTGCTCTCTCTTCTCTTTCAGTTCTTCTGGAGGCTGTTCCACTGCTTGGACTGAGGAACACAAGTCTTCTTTCCTATTCTGCACAGGGGTCTCATATGCTCTCTCTTCTCTTCATTCCTTTCCCTTGTTTTCTCCTGTCTCTGGAAGTGGGTTCTAAAACCATGTTGGAGGCTGCTGCAAGCAGACTCAAGGAGCAGAAAGACTGAGGAGTGGCACAAGAGAGAATCAGAATTAATCCTGGATGTATTGAGATCTATATGGTAGCAAGTCTTCCAGCACACTGTCTACATCCTATCCATCTAATTCTCTAAAGCTGGGTCAGAGATTGTTTTATTCAAATTAAATGTGTATAAGAGGTAGCATGATCCTACCTGTTTCCACACTGAACGCTTACTGCATATTGTTTGTTATAACAGTTTTTGGCTGTTTACTATTTACTATTACCAGGAAAGAGGAAGAAACTGCTTAGTGGCCATTAGTGTTCTTTAATAGCATGAGTGATTTCCTCCGTGAGGCAGCGTGTACTAATAGTAGGTTGTTCTTCACGGGTAGGTTTTAATAGGTTGACTGCCATTTGTTTCATTCCAAAATCTCTTAGAAGTGTTTTTGTGAGCTCCAAGTCCTCTGTGGCAGGGATTAATCCAAAGAGAGGGTGAACTTCCAAAGGAAAGAAATCTCCCCCAACTTCTCTTCAATTTGGTGATAGAATTTTAACAAGGGACTTCTGAGAACCCCACAACGGCTCCAGCACACTCATGGTATAATAGTGTTATGTCATCAATACTGTATTTGTGGTTGGAATGAATTTTAGAGCCGTAGTTCAAATAACGAGGGTTCTTTTTTCCTTATGTTAACTCCTTGATCGTGGAAGGTGTGTGTGTGTGTGTGAGAGAGATTGTATCGTTATGTGTATCTAATACCTGAACTGGGGAGTTCCATGACCCTAGTACCAACAAGTCAGGAATATATGATTTCTTACCCACCAATGCAGCTACTCTATAGTGGCTCAGTATAATCTGTGCCCAACCTAAATAGCTTTCACAACAGCAAAGTAAACATTATTTACTTCTTTTCTATGTCAAAGATAAATATTGACTTCATGAAATCACTGGAGCCAAGTAGTAAATACAGTATGAAAAGAAAAAAAAAAACTCTGCCCAATCCGTAGTGAAAGAATACTGAGTCTTCTGTAAAATCATTTCTGGGATTCACTAGGGTATTTGCTGCAATATTCAGATTAGCCACTAGGAAAAAGAAGAAGCCAGACCATTTCAGGGGGGAAATGAAGAGAAAACACACAGAATACTAAATCTGTTCAACTAATCATAAGTATATACATCTTCATCTTAAAAGTATGGTGAGCTGCTACAAAACATTTAGCAAGGCATCTGTAAAGCTCTATATGAATTAACCTCCTGTGCTTTTCTGTGGATAGCACTGGGTATTTATGATTTATTTTACATTTTCACTCATACATTCAGATATTCATCCATGCACAGAGCTAGCTGAAATCTTTGGGAGACAGCATTTTGCCCCAAACACAGACATCTTCCTTCCATCCAAACTAAAAAAAACCCCCACTAAAACACTTTTCAGAAACAAATACTTTTAAAGAAGTGATTCAAAAGCTTTTAACATGTCATAAAAGTGTGTTTGTTTCTATTATCTTTCCTTCCAATACCCTGGACAAAACATTGTCTGGCACCTAGTCATAGAAAATCCCAGGGGAAAGGAAGTTTATTAGTCCCATCTATCTCTTCCTCATTCCCATTCTAATCACCCAGAGTCATCAGTCCAAGTAATACTAGTGGTATGTGAGTACTTAAATGCCCACCATTGTAAGTGATAGGCAGATAGTGTTTAGGGGTGAACTTTCCAAATGAGCTTGGCCCATTTCCACTCCTGAGAACTCGTGGGCTGTTAAATAAAGATATCAAGCTTGAGCCTAGCAACTACAAAATGGGAAACTTAAGTCTTCTAATTTGTAATTTATAATGCATTCTGGGAACATAATTACTGTTCCTTACAAGACATTTGCCGGTAAGACTCATCTAACTTATAACTCATCTAAGTGGCCTGATAATAGAAGTAAATGGAAATTAATGAACACATGGCTTGAAGTATACACTAATACAAGCACTGATAAAATAAACCTTCACTTCATTTGCAGACACAGCAATTGTAATTTAAACAGAGAATATACACAATATGTATACCTCTTTAGTATTTGCATATATATTGTATGGTAAGAGATATGAATATCTGCACATAGATGAATACCTGTTTACTGAAAAACAAGTGCCATGTTCTATGGAGAACAAATCTCTTGTAAAAAATCACTGAAGCTGTAACAGTTTACAGTGCATTGTTGATAATGTTCAGAAGATGTGTAGCTAGATCTGAGTTAGATTGCTTTTGCAGTAGAACTGTAATCCTGCCATCAGAAGCCAGGCATTTTGGATGCCACAGCAAAGTCTAACTTATAAAAGATTTGACTTAGTTGAGGAGTGAAGAATAATGCCATTATTTCCGAAGTACTGTTGTAAATGAAGGCTTATGAATGAACGATTTATCATAGCAGAAATTGTGACACAAAAGCATGATGTAGTCAACAGCTGCCACATACTAGAGATAAGAAAGACCTGATGTGATCATGTAGAATTTTCAGTGTTATACCCTGAATTTTAGTGCTCGGTACTTGGAGGAACAGATTTTCAAACTTACAGTGCATTATGTTACACTGAATTCAGGTCAGGGAATAAGTCAAGATTTACTTTCTCCACTTGTATGCACAGAATCAGAGGACTGGAAAGGACCTCAAGAGGACATCTAGTCCAGTCCCCTGCACTCATGGTGGGACTAAGTATTATCTAGACCAGTGCTTCTCAAGCTATCTGACGTGGGGGACCGTCAATTTTTTTTTCCAATGTGCACACAGACCGGCATCGGTCCGCGGACGACCACTTTGAGTAGCACTGATCTAGACCATTCCTGACAGGTGTTCGTCTAACCTGCCTCCCTATCAGGTTATTCCAGTGCTTAACTACCTTGACAGTTAGGAAGTTTTTCCTAATGTCCAACCTAAACTGCCATTTGCTGCCATTTAAGCCCATCACTTCTTGTTGTTGTCCTTAACATCCGAGGACACGACTTTTCTCCTTCCTCCTTGTAACAACTTTTTGTGTGTTTGAAAACTGTTATGTCTCAGTCTTCTCTTCTCCAGACTAAAACAAGCCCAATTTTTCCGATCATCCCTCATAGGCCAATGTTTTCTAGACCTTTAATAATTTTTGTTGCCCTTCTCTGGACTTTCTCCAATTTGTCCGCATCTCTCCTGAAATCTGGCGCCCGGAACTGTTGACTCATATTTAGTTTGTGATCCTCTACGATCCCCAGATCCCTTTCTGGAGTTCTCCTTCCTAGGCAGTCATTTCCCATTTTGTATGTGTGCAACTGATTGTTCCTTCCTAAGTGGAGTACTTTGCATTTGTCCTTAATGAATTTCATCCTATTTACTTCAGACCATTTCTCCAGTTTGTCCAGATCATTTTGAATTTTAATCCTATCCTCCAAAGCATTTGCAACCCTCCCAGCTTTCGTCTGCAAATTTTGAGCATATTCTCTATGCCATTATCAAAATCATTTTATGCAACTATTGAACAGAATTGGACCCAGAATTGATCCCTGCAGGGCCCCAGTTGATATGCCCTTCCAGCTTGACTGTGAACCACTGATAACTACTCTCTAGGAATGGTTTTCACAATTGATAATCTGCCGCCAGTTTTGTCTAAACTTTGTAATACTAAAAACCACCCTCTTCAACCAGTGAAACTGTTGCATGGGAGGATTAGTGCTAATGGGTTACATACACTTCTTCTGTGCAACAACTGCTGGCAACTTCCAAAGGATTGCTAACTTGATAAATCAAAGCACTCCTGTACCAGATATCTCCTGCTGTTTATCCGTCTACAAAACACATCATGTGTTAGCTGTTTACTTAGAATAGATTGGAAATATGAATATTAGAGAGTCTACAGCACAGTTCAGAAACCTTTCTTTCCCAGTCTTCTCCTTTCACCTCCTTCCATTGTGCTTCATGGTTCGTTTTCACCTTCATACTATGGTAGTTATCCATAAAATGAATACCAATGAGACAACATTGCATGGAACTCCAAGCAGTTCTTTTAGAGTAATTTCTTTGAATAACTAGCGCTAATCCTCATTTTCTCAGGTAAAAGTGGGCTGGGTTACTAAAATACATGAGTATTTTGGTAGTACCCTCATGTGGTACAGTGCTTAGACACTATAGAAAAAATCTAAGTTAATTGACTCTCAGAACTTGTATCTTGACTCTGCCACTGACGGTCCATATGGCCATGCCAGGAAGTCACGTAAGTTCTCTGTGTCTTCATTTTTCCCCAACTGTAAAATGAGCAGAATATCACCTACCTCACAGGGCAGTATTAAGGTCTAATTATTGTTTATAAAGTGCTTTGAGATTATCAGATGAGAGGAGTGTCATAAGAGCAAAGTACTAAATTAGTTGTGTAAAACTGATTCTAAAAATCAAAATTTGTTATTTTCAGTACCCACCCAAACAACATAAAAAATAGCCTCATCATAAATGCACCCCAAAAAACTACTCTGCTTCATTGTGATTAAGCTGGCAATTTTATACTTTTATGAAATCTATAGTGTCCATTAGTAGGATAAAATGTATATTGTGTTTGGGTAGCATTCAGCATTCCAGTCAAGGGCTATCCTGTGATATACAGCATCTCAGTGAATCTATCCTTGTGCACAAAAAGTTTTAAGAAAATATTGGTAAAAAGGCAAACCTTATAAATAAATAATACATAGATCAAAAAGAACAAAGTGGAAAAATACACAAAACTTATGAAGCCTAAATTTTTAAATTATTTTAATTTACACAATAGTCAAATCTAACTAGAAACTTGAACTAGTAAATAACAAAATGAGACTCCATTTTTAAAAACTATATTGTAATTCTAAACAGAAATCTGAAGACACAACACAAGCCCATGGTACAGTAGACACTCAGTGTACCAAATAACATCAATACTAAAACTAGTGTTTTCTCCTACTATTTTTCAATACTTTGGTTTAAAAAACCTCCCTATCTAGTTCTCAGCAGAATGGAATTGAGAAAAGTTGTTTTGCCTTAAAACAGTACAGAATTTAAGAGAACAAGTATTGTATTAAAGTACAGTAAGACCTATGAATTTTTTTTAAAAAAATGAAAGTTAAGCACCTTATCTACTAAAAAGTCATTTTCCTTGGGTTATAATGTTTAATTATACCTTTTAGGTTTATCTATCATGTTACAGTATTCCTGTCAATCATCTGGACTGGGAACAATCAAACTGTTTTCCTTAAAAAAAATACTATACATGTAAAAATGAACAAAAAAAAAAGAATAGAATTAAACAGCTTCACTGCTCTGTGTAGTACATACTGCATTTACTATATATTGGGAAGAGGATTTTAAGTACTTATCAAATGACCCAAATAATAAAAATAAATATAACATCATGTTTAACATCACAAATGGTGAATAAATGTATGTGTGCAATTGTGTACACCAAATTTAAAATTCTAATCCTGTATGTACATTTGTAGTCTTTTCCCCTGCTTCATCCCTCCTACAAAACTTACTTTTGACTATCATTTTGTTCCTGATTCTCTCTTCCTCTATAAATGCCTTACTGCATATAAGATAAATTATGCTATTTATGCCATGCATCTTGAGTAGGAGGCAATGTAAAACTATATTCCCCCAGAAAGAACTGCAGAGACATTATACAATCTCTCCAGGGCTGCTCTGTGCACATAGTGCAAAAGGTGATCTGTCTGCCCCTTTGGTATGGAGCAGATTGCTTCAGCTGATGCTCTACCTGTTGTGTGGGCTGATGCTGAATGGAGGCAGGGAGGGCACCTGAAGCCCTGCACCTACATTTTTAACAAGTTGTTCCCGGGGAGGAGCATGGGCTTCCCAGAGCGAAGGGACTGTACTGTGAGAGACTCTTGCACAGCCACATCAGAGGCTACTTGCAGTCCACTGCATCTGTGTGTGACCAAGCAAGAGCCTCTCACAATTTGGGACTATATGTTTATGGTATGCAAGTGTCTCATATTCTAGTGCCACCCTTTCATAGAATCATGGAAGATTAGGGTTGGAAGAGACCTCAAGAGGTCATCTAGTCCAAACCCCTCCTCAAAGCAGGACCAATCCCAACTAAATCATCTCAGGCAGGGCTTTGTCAAGCTGGGCCTTAAAAACCTCTAAGGATGGAAATCCCACCACCTCCCAAGGTAACCCATTACAGTGCTTCACCACCCTCCTAATGAAATAGTTTTTCCTAATACCCAACCTAGACCTCCCCCACTGTAACTTGAGACCATTGCTCCTTGTTCTGTCATCTGCCACCACTGAAAACAGCCTAGCTCCATCCTCTTTGGAACCCCCCTTCAGTTAGTTGAAGGCTACTATCAAATCCCCACTCACTCTTCTTTTCTGCAGACTAAATAAGCCCAGTTCCCTCATAAGTCTTTGTGCAAATGCTAACTGTTAAATTGTACAAGTACAATATAAATGAAATAAAAAAGTTTACTTAACTACTGTATAAAAAGAGGTATAAAACACTTTCTCTATAATAGTTTATTATAGCCCATGCTTTTATAGACACATAGATTTGGACCTAAATTAAGAAATAAAAAGTGCATACAGGTTTATATCAGCAGTGCACAATACTTTCTATTCATTTACTGCTGTAATAAGACTCAGGATTGTGTTAATTTTTATAGTCTGAAGAATGCTCAGCTGCTAATGAGCAAACATAATTACAGTAGAATATACCTATATTTACAAAGATCTTGTGATGGAGAATGGATACATTACTCAATTGTATGTGCAGCCATGGTGCTGATCTTAGGACTTTAGAGGCTCCCCATATAACTCTCATATCCCTTTTGTGCTCCAGAGCCCAACTCTCTTTCTTCCCTCCCCAGATCCTCCTCACAGAATATGAATAACCCCAACTGATTTCCAAGAGGCAAAAGTTGTGTCCCGGAAGTGCTAGGTGGAAGTAGGAGCTCTATCAGTATAGTGTTTGCCAAGTTCATAATTTTGTTGCAACTCTCGTGCTATTTGGTATTTTACATAGACCCCCAGCTCCTGAAGTCAAATGTTTACGTGAGAATCTCAGTTTGCATTTTAAAAATAGTTTCTAGCCTAGATGTTTGTGGAGAAAAGCCTGAGCATGACCTGAGTGTAACTTTCATACTACAAAAGGAACGATTACTCACCTTGTAGTAATTTTTGAGATGTGCTTTCCCTGTGTGTAGTGGACTTCTTGATCAGAAGACCATAAGATGGGATCCAAGGTAGCGGTGAGAAGGAACTGAAACAGCAGCAGTATGGCAGCCCCCTTTAGTGTGGAGCATGAGTAGAGTCAAGGTACATGCATGCACTGAATGGACACTGCTAGGAAGAATTCTCTAGTCCTGGTTGCATGCAGAACCTGAAGTGCACTACACACTGGGACAAGCACTGGAACAATGTAAAATAAGATGCCCCCGTATTTATTATTAGTTCTTAAAGGTTTCACAGTTTTTAAGACAATCTCAATTTTTGGAGTGCCTGACTCAACACCTGAGGTTGGCAATACTACGTACAAGAAGGTAAGGGATGATTCTACTCTTGTTGTAAAAGATGGGCAGTGGGGAGTTGCTCCTAAGAGCCTCACTAGGAAGAAGGTGGGTTCTTACTACGTGTTAGCACAAGGAAATTGACAAGGTAAAATCACAATGAGGACAAGGCACTTGTAAACTTTAACCTGTGCTAGCAGCAGTGTTGGATTAAAGAATGTTGGGGTCCTGTGCACTATAGAAATTGCCCCTTCCTCCCCCATGATTGGCTCTGTGACTTGGTGCATGTGTCGTAGCACCATTCCAATTTTTTTCCCCTCAGTGATCAAGGGCCCCCTGAGATGGGAGCCAGTGCAAGTGCACCAAGTCCACATTGGTTAATCTGGGACTGATTAGCAGGACTAGGCTCTGCTTCTATTCTTTACTTTGACCTACAAGCATGTTAAAATTACACATCACCTTATTTTTACCAGGATTTTACCTCATGTTAGTTGGCATGATTTAGCTCGTTTTTTTCCCCTAGTGAAGACTATATCTCTGTCAGAGCTGTGCTGAGAGGCACAGGAGTAGCAGGGCCAGTTAGAGTAGGGCTGAGAGGACAGGCAGTCACAAGGATAATAATGCTGGAGAAGCAAACTGTGATGCTGCAAGTACGTCAGAATCAGCACAGCAAGAAAGTTGCAGTGCACAGGACTTGCTCCCCTACACAAAGCCCCTTGCAACAGCAGGATTTTCATGTCAACTAGGACCATCCCTAGCAGTAGCAGCTGTATGTAAATCATTCTACTCTCCAATATTTGTAAAAATGGCAAAGATGTGGTGGTTGCTTTGTGTGTATCTAAACAGTTATTTTCATGTTCTTTTGATGAAATTTTCATCACTCCCATTTCAATCTATAATGTGGTTTTCTTTGTTTATATATACACACAGCGATATCCCTGTTGACTTCATAATAAATTTCCTGTGCTCTTATGATTGCTTTCACTGTGCTGAAACAAAATATAAGACTAAGTTACGAATACAGGTCTTTTTCCCTATAATTCATTTATATCTTGAAACAAAGGACTGCAATTCAATTTCTTTTCTGTCTTGACATATTTCCTTTCTGTAGACAGGAAAGCTTGCCTTATCTTTGTCCAATTTCAATAATTCAGCAGTGTGTTTGATAAGATTTTATTTTCTATGGTATGATATTAAGATGCAATTTTATCTATGTGGCTGGTTTTTCCTTTCTGCAGTCATGTGAGTTGAAAAGTTTTTGTTTATTTGATAAATTCACTACTAAACTCCCCATGTCCTTATGCCTTTCATTCATTTAGCTCTCTCACTATTTCATATAAACCACACAATCTACATATTATATCCATGAAAAATCATCTCATGTTAAACTGTGATTGTGAATGAACTAACTAACCTTCATCCTTCCAATGCATTAACAGTTTTTTCATTAATGTTCTAATTTTCAGACCACAAAGAGCTAATTTATATCTGTACAGATCTTTTTATCCCTAAGGATACAAACAAATATACACAGTGTGGGCTAAATTATCCTATTCTGCAGAAAGGGATGGAAAATTATGTTATTCCATTGTGTGAACTTCCTGGCTCATTATCAGTTTGGGAAAGGAGTGAATCTTGAGAAGACGACAGCAGATGTAGATGTTGCATGAGTTGCAGTGAAACCCCACAGAGTTCAGGGCGTCTGCAAGGAGGGGCATCTCCTGTGTGCCTCTTCCAAAACATGTCAGTATGACTCACTCAGGAACTATACTGACAATGTCTCCCCTCATGTTCCTACATACTACCCTTCAACTCTGAGGACAACAGAAGATGCCGAATAATGGCTATTGAGAAAACTATCAGCATTAACACCCACCGGCATCCCCAAGTTAATTCCATACTTTTGCCATGGAGCAGCTCTTTTCCACCTACAGCTAGAGGGCAGTGATGCATGTTCAGCTCTTCCTCTCCACTTCTGCACTTACCAGCCAGATTGGGCTGGAATTTGTGTGAATTTTATTCTCTCTGTGCCTAGCAGCAAAGAGGATGACATGTCTCTCTATCAATAAAACACTTCATCCAACATTGAAGTGCAGCCACCTCTAGGCATCTGTTTAGCAAGCTCAAAGCAGCACTATGGAACACTTAAGGACATGACCCGAAGAAGTGTATCATATCCAACTGAAATTACATGGGGAATTAAGTGATTGAAATGTAATTACTCAACATGGAATCTGGCCAGGACACTGCAGTTAATACTCTTACTCTCAAGAAAAGTGAGATGGGAATTTTGGTGATCATGAGTGGTTAAGACCTCAGTTTTATATCTCCTCCAAAAGACAGCAATACTTGATAGCATTACTTGGTTACGCTGTTAGGATAGCTTCATGGAATATTAACTAGCTACCACAGCCACTGTCCTTGAGCTTTCACAATTGCAAGCCTATACTTTTCATTTGACTTTCAGCGGTAATGCCGATGACTTAACTTTTAATTAGGGTTTTGTGTCCTTTGTTTATTCTGTTCTGCAGCACACTGAAGTGTCTGTCACAGCATCATTGATTTCTTTACAGAATCATTAAATACCAGTTTAACGTTGTTCACAGAACTGATAACATCTGAACAGGTAGTCCACCTCCATGATGACAAAAACATTCACTCAGACATAAAATCAATGAAACCAAAGCTTGGACGCTGAATTTAAAAGAAAACATTAATAAGGGAAAAGGCATTTTTAACACTCAGACTTTCTGCTGGTTAGTAATTTTTGTTTTGTTTTAAAGTGGGTTCGTTATACTGAGTTAAAGCACTGTCGTATTCCTGGTTTTGTACTAGTATGAGTCAATAAAATAGGAGTTTAACAACCGTTCAAAGTAGAATCTAGAGTGAGGAAACACACTAGGAACAGATGGAAGATACTGGAAACAACTTAAAAGGAGGCCAAGTATTCATAACTATCATAATGCAAGTTGCTTTTTCTGTCATTTCCACCCCCACGAAAATAAAAGTATATATTTAAAGCAGGGAACAGAATCATACTGTTGAGCAATGCAGTTCTTACCTGAAACTCAGCCATTTTTAAAGTTTTCACCATTCCTCCTGCAAGTTAGTATAATTTATTGTGGCTAGAATTGCTTTTAGATCAGCTTTACAACAGGAGCTAAGAATGTTGTGGAGAGAGGCACAAAGCTCATCCCCTGGGACAGGGACAAGAAGAAAAAGAAGGGAATGCTTTGTTCCCTCACTAGCTAATTCTCTGATGCCTCCTGGAACAGTGCTGATGGGCTCCAGAAGGATTCCAGTCCATCTCCTCTCTGCTGGAAAGAGGATGGAATTTGCACAGTCCTTGAGGATGAAATGTATACAACAGTGACAAGCAAACCTCAAGCAGGAACGATCAGATCAGATCACAACAATGGTTCATCTAGTCCTGTAACCTGCACCAGCTACATCAAAGGAAGGCCCAAGAAACCCCTGGACAATTATGGAATAACTTGCCTACAGGGAGTGTTTCTTCCTAACCCTGGCCACTTAGAGGTTGGTCACTGCCCTGACACATGAGAGTTTAAATACACCTATAAAGAATTTTTGAAAAACTTCTAATTGTGGATGTTCTGATTATTTTTATGAATGTCTAATCCTTTTGTTAACAGTACTAAAACTCTTGCTCTCAGTCTAGTGGCTATGAGATAAAAGCAAACAGTTTGAATAACCACCCAAAAGAGTGGATGCTCTCAGAGTCTCTGTGTGGGAAATTATAATTAAAATTTTCTTAGAGCAGGGTTTCTTGGAAGATTCAGTATGTCATGCTTCTGGATAGGCAAGAAAGAGTGCAAAACAGCTTCCACACCTGCTTTCAGTCCCAGCTAGAACCCAGAAGTGTAGAGATGATAAAAATGAAATGTAATTTAAAAAAAAAAAGCACACACAATAAAGAGATATGATGTTATAGTTACACTATATTCCACAGAAACAAATTACACACAGATAACATGCATCCTGTTTAACCATGGAAGATTATGAACACTAATTCTTCACAGATGATATCCCTGGAGGTGATCTTCACATAGATACTTTGGCCAAACTGAGTGAAAAGAATTATGCTAGAATATTGGATTCACAGAACACTGCAATGTAACAAAAAGCTAATTTAGCTGAGTCTCCATGTGACTGGGTACCATCCCCCTTGGTTATAAGTTGACAGGCCTTCCTAAGTGGTCTTTAAACTACATAGGAAGGGAATCTCTATCTTCATTATATAGGAAGGGACAATCTGTCAGTCTTATAATGGAGCATGTCTCAATTTTTAGACCAGAGTCAAACAAATAAAACAAACAAAAAAAAATCTTGAGGACTCAAGATAGGTTATAACAATGACAAATTGATATCCACACATCATTTTAGAAGTAGAGTTTTTGCTTAGTTAAAAACATCTAGTGTATGAAGCACTTCCAGTATGAACAGAAAGAAAGACAATGGAGATGTTCTACAAAGGTGACTAAAAAAGAGGTATTACTAGTCTGAAGGGTTTATGAATGCATGCAAGGGATAGTATAGCTATGGTGTAGTGTACAAAGCAAGGAGCATTTTAAACAAAAGCAAGATGATAAAAAAAAGTCATTGCATACTGGATAGTTTAATATAATGGCATAACTGAAACTGAGGGCTTGTCTACACTACCGCATGGGGTTGATCTAAGATACGCAACTTCAGCTACGTGAATAGCCGAGCTGAAGTTGACGTACTTAGATCTACTTACAGCAGTGTCTTTACTGCGATAAGTCAACAGCTGATGCTCTCCCGTCGATTCCGCTTGTGCTCCTCATTCTGGAGGAGTACCGGAGTCGACGGGAGAGCGCTCAGAGGTTGATTTATCGCGTTAAATCGACCCCCGCTGGATCAATTGCTGCCCGCTCATCTGGCAGGTAGTGTAGACAAGCCCTCATAGTGGAAGGTGGCACACAACTAGAATATTCATGCTGAGGGATAGGAAGGACAGAAAATTAGGAAGAGTTGGAAGGGTAGACATTTAAAATAATTCTGGACCATGTACTGAAGATTTTGAAGCCACAAGAGTGCATCTGTACTCATGGGAGCGTCAAAGAGTTTTCTGAGTTGCATATGATAAAGGACAGTTTTCTGATCCAAGAAGAGAAGAATTTAAAAAGAAGGGAAATCATTCTAAATCTACCCCCATTCCTACCACTAAAGGGGTACTGATTAAGAAAGAGGGTAACAGGGAGAGTTGAGGCTAATGACCATGGATTCATCAGAATCATCAGTGAATGAGTGCTAGATTTCAAGACAGTCTATGTAGGGTGGGTATGGTACAAAAAGAGGAAGCTTTTAAATCTTTTGAGTGTAGTAGATTGCAAAATCCTGAAAAGTCACTATATTTAAGGTGCAACAGACTACAAATGCAGTGAAAAAATATGTAACCAGTGTGGCCTTATGAAGGACTGTTTAATGATGAGAGAGGGAAAAAAGTACCTGTACTGAAAATAGAGAAATAATTCACGTCAGTTAAAGCTTGCAGCAAAAAGATAAGGGCAGTAAAGAAGCAGAATGAACTAATGGCTAGCCAGAGGGATTATGTAAACTAAGAAGAACTTTTACAAATATCTTAGGAGAATAAAACGCTAGAGAGAAAGTAAGACAAACAAAGACAAAACGAACAATGATTCTAAAATGACTGAATTAGTAATTTGCTTTTGTCACTTATTAATGAGAAAAATAAGGTAAAGGGTTATGGATGACAGGGAGGTAACATAGGCGAGGTCAACATTGCAGTCAATGAAAACTAGGTAAGGGGCTACAGTAGAACTTCGCTAATTCATGCCTCATTAATCAGTATACTGATAATTTATAAACAAAATCTGATAATCTCTCCTTACTTCTTGGCAGACTCTCAGTCACATCCCGAATTGTAGCTCCAGGCTTCCAGAGCTCCAGCTCTGGATTCCCAGTCCAGATGGCAGATGGATGATTCTGTCCCCCTTAGGAGGGAGTCCCCGACCACCACCACCCTTCTCCTCCCTCTTGGGAGTGGCGTCGTATAACCCCCATCCCTAGGACAATTCACCCCATGTCTTCTGGTCAATGGCATCCCCTGATCCCTTCCCTAAGATGACTCTTCCAAGGCATTTTCAGCAGCAGTACCTGCGCAGAGAGCCTGAAAACAGTTGCTTATCTCTATCTGCATTGGGGGTATAGTGGTTCTCCTCCTTCTTCTGGAGGACACATGCTGCCAACTTTCTTACTTGTTCTTCAGTCCCCCCCCGGCACTGCCTTCTCCGATTCTTTGGCACTCTGTGCCCGCAGTACCAAATCCAGACTTCTATCTAGGAAGTCTTCATTTTCTCTGATGCAACACAGGGTCATTTACTTGGGTTTCTAGTCCTTAGCCTTTTCTTCCATACAGAGACCAGCTTGCACTTCGTACAAACACAGTCACTTCTATCCTCTGGGAGAAAGACAAACATGGCACATTCCATGCAGGTCACGACAGCTGATCCCTCAATATCCATATTTCCTACTTTGTAATGTATTAAGAGCCTCTTCAGATGATGTATTTACTGCTTGCAGTATCTGGAAAGGCAAAACCTTGTGTGGCTTCTCCCCCTAGGTGAGCACACTCTGTTTGCTTCTCCTCTGTTTGCAGCTATATGCATGTCCACCAGGGAAGTATACATGGGAATGGTGCGAGAGTATAGGGACAAAAACAGGAAAGTCAAGGCAAAGAATGAGTTACAGCTAGCAAGAAATGTTAGACACAACAGGAAAGAGTCTTCAAATATTTCAGACAAAAAAGAAAGATCAATGACGGTTTGGGTCCACTGCTCAATAGGGAAGGTGAGCTGGAAACGGAAGATGATAGGAAGGCAGAGCTGCTCAATGCCCACTTTGCTTCAGTCTTCTCACAAAAAATAACGTGTGACTGGACAACTAGCGAAGTTACCATAGATAATAACAGGGAAGGGATGCAGATTGGGATAAGTAAAAAAACATGTCACAGATCTTCTGACCAATTCGAGTGAATTCAAATCAGTAGGGCTGGATACTGTTCACCCAAGGGTACTGAAAAAATTAGCTGTAGAAATCTTGAGGAGTCCCCAGCAATAATATTCACAAACTCATGAATGACAGGAGGGGTCCCAGAAGACTGCAGAAAAGCTAACGTAGTGTCCATCTTTAAAAAGGGGGAAAAGGAGGAGATGGGAAACTATAGATCAAAAAACATTCAATTTGCAAATACCTGGAGGATGAAGGGGTAATCACTAGCAGCCAGCGTGGATTTCCCAAGAACAAATCAAGTCAAACCAGCTTGATTTCCTTCTTTGACAGGGTAACTGACTTGGTGGATAGAGGGAATGCGGTGGACATAATATACCTGGAGTTCACCAAGGCTTCTGACACATTCCCACATGACATTCTGATATGTAAGCTGGAGAAATGCAAGCTCATCAGAACTACCATTAAATGGACACATACATGGTTAAACAATAGCAAACAAGGAGTAACAATTAATGGAATTATATTAGATTGGAGGGAGGTATCAAGTGGGGTTCCACAGGGATCTCTTCTGGGTCCAATGTTGTTTAATATCTTTATTAATGAACTGGATGTAGGTATAGAGAGCGTACTGATCAAGTCTGCAGAGGACACAAAAAAAGGGGAGTTTGCCAATACTTTGGAGGATAGAGCTAAAATTCAGCGGGATCTTGATAAACTGGAGGACTGGGCTAGACAACAAAATGAAATTCAAGAAAGACAACTGTAAGGTGCTATATTTAGAGAAGAAAAACCAAATGCACAAATACAGAATGGTGTGGGGGAGGGGGGAGATGGCTTGGCAGCTGCACTGCTGAGAAGGATCTGGGAGTTCTGGTGGATCACAGTCTTAACCTGAGTCAGCAATGTGATGCTATTGCTAAAAAAGGAAAAGCAATTTTAGGTTGCATTAACAGAGGCATAGCATGCAAGTCATAGGAGGTGATAGTACCGCTCTAACTTGGCACTGGTTCAGCCTCAGCTGGACTAGTGTGTCCAATTTTGGTCATCAATGTATAAAAAGGATGTAGACAAACTGGAAAGGATTCAGAAGTGAGCGAGAAAGATGATTAAAGGGATGGAATGCAAGCTTACAAGCAAAGGCTGAAGGAACTGGATATATTTAGTTTGGAAAAGAGGAGATTAAAGGGGGGGGAATATGATAGGGATCTTCAGATAATTGAAAGGCTGCCACAAAAAGATGGAGAAAAGTTGCTCTCTTTTGCCACAGAAGCAGGACAAGAGGCAGTGGGTTCAAACTACAGCATAGGAGATTTAGATTAAATCTCAGGAAAAATCTTCCTAACTCTAAGAACAGTAAAACAATGGAACAGACTGTCTTGCGAGGTTGTGGAAGCTTCTTCCCCAGCAGTTTTCAAAAGGAGGCTGGATAGCCATCTGTCTTGGATGGTTTAGGCACAACAAATCCTGCATCTTGGCATGTCCCTTGCGGTCCCTTCTAACCCTATGATTCTCAGCAAAGAATTATCAAAATGCTTGAGTGAGGACTTGCAAGTTAAGACTTCATAGTATACCAGTAATGTTCTGTAGTTTATTTGGTAAAAGTCATGAAATATTACCAATGAAAGCTAAACTGCAGTGAAGGTGATGAATAATTTACCAATTTCCTTGAAAAACTAAATAATATCTGCAGTTAGCTAATCTCACTAGTCAAGGTATTTCTTGTGATAAGTACTGTATAGGGAACTGTAAAGAGATACTGCAGAGAGTGTAATAATTACCATATCTATTTACTGTTGGTAAAGCTGGCAAAATTTTCTGTACCATTACAGTGCACCTATAAAACAATTGGACAAATAAGTTTTGAGATAAACTAACAAAAATCAAAGCTAATGTATTTACTTGCTAATCCACAATGGGTTTCATAGTCATTAATTGCAATTAGCAAAAATCTACTGTCACTGGAAAAAATGGAGCCACAGAAAGTTTTACATATTTTGGGTCACAGCAGGTAGAAGAGGGAGGGTAGGGGATACTGGCAATTTGTGCTGGGAACCTTGGCCTAGGAGGCTATCGGTGATCTGACAACTGATCTGAGGGTGGGGATCAATTGGGATTTTTTTTATTGTTATAACTGATGTGATGAGATTGCAAGAAAGTTCAGAAGCAGGGCGAGGGTCACATGCAAAGTGTGAATGTGGGAGGATCTTGCAGTTAGGAGGGGATAAGGGTGCACATTTGTCACCATCTGGGCCCTTCATTTATAAATCACTGGCATTCCAGTCTCTATTTCCCTACGTACTGCAATCCCACACAACCTCCCCACACCCATGTATCACAAGGACCTCTTTCCCTTGAAAACACCATGAATTTAAACATAATAGAATTATGAATTGCCCCTGTTGCCTGCTTCTCTGTTGAATCATGTGCTCGCTGGTGCATAACTAAATCATGATTGCCTGGGATTCAGAATGCCCCTGACACCTCTGGAAACACAGTTAATTAGGGGTGCAGGAAACTGTTCCCTAAACTTAGTACGATGTAAGGATGGGAACCAAACTACTGCTATGAAACTGGGACAAATCCCAGGTTTAGATGGCAATGGCACTGAGATACTTCCACACAAATGACATTCCCAGGAACCAAGCACATCTAGTTATCCTACAGATAAACATGATAATATTTTTTACTACAGGAAAAGGTGATATAGTAAAATGTCTAAACTTTAGTAAAGCATTTGACACAACGCCTCAAAATCCTTCTAGAAAAATTAATTAAAAAAAAACTTGGCTCTGGGTACTGGGTTTGAAAAGAGGTTTACGGCTCATAAAGAAGGCAGTGATAAATACCAAAGTACTGAATTGGGGGGAGGTGTCCAGGAGGTGCCTGTTTTAGGCCTATTTTCATTTAGCAGCTTTATTAATGGTCCAGAGGAAGAGGCAAATAGCACATTAATTAAATTCACAACCAATACCAAATTAAGAGGTGCTGCAAACACCAGTGTGGGCAAAGTAACACCACCACAAAGGAATCAAGGGAGGCAGAAATATGGGCAAGAAATAACAAAATGAGATTCAGCCTGAAAAACACAAGCCAGCATGTCTGTGGAAAAATAAGCCAAAATACTAATATTAAGTGGGAGGGGAATACTTGGAGAGCAGTCATGCTGAAAGGAAGGGAATTCAAAAGAAAAACAGAAATGATTAAGGAGCTAAAGGAATTGACTACGTATAAATAGGAGTAATGGGATTAAATTGAGCATCAGGAAATAAAAGATGATAGTCTCTTAAGGCATGTCGACACTGGCAAAGTTACAGCGCCAGCAGTTACAGAGCTGCTCAGAGAGCGCCGAAGGAAAACCGCTGTTGTGTGTTCACACTGACAGCTGCCTGCACAATAGCGTGTTCACACTTGCGGCGCTATTCAGAGCGGTGCACTCTGGGTTGCTATCTCACAGAGCACCTCTTTCTCTTTTGCCGCTAAGACTTGTGGGAAGGTGGAAGGGGTTGTGGGGCATCCTGGGTCCTGTCCCAATGCCCTGTGATGCATTGCTTCGCATCCCAGCAATCCATGTGCTTCTGTCTGCACTGGCACCACCTTTCAACCATTTGTGTACTGCATGCCCTGCCCTGCCTCTTTCTGGCTGCAGGAATGGATCCCGAGCTGTTGACAAGAAAGCTGTTTGCACTGACCAGCACATCACGAGTGACAGTGGAGTTATTCCTTAAACTACAAAGGCAAGAGAAGTGCGACACTGATCTCGCCACACGCTGTTATGACATGAGAATGCTTGTGGCATTCACAGAGGTGCTGACCGCAGTGGAACGCCACTTTTGGGCTCAGGAAATGAGCACTGAGTGGTGGGATCACATTGTGATGCATGTCTGGGATGACTAGCAATGGTTGCAGAACTTTCGCATGAGGAAAGCCAAATTCATGTGACTGTGCGATGAGCTCGCACCAACCCTGCGTCGCTAGGACATGAGAATGAGAGCTGCCCTGTCACTGGAGAAGCATGTGGTGATTGCACTGTGGAAGCTGGCTACTCCAGACTGCTATCGATCGGTCGCTAACCAGTTCGGAGTGGGAAAGTCGACCATTGGAATCGTACCGATGCAAGTGTGCAGGGCCATTAATCACATCCTGGTCTGAAAGACCATGACTCTGGGCAACGTGCGTGAGATTGTGGATGGCTCTGCACAAATGGGCTTCCCTAACTGTGGAGGGGCGACAGATGGCATGCACATTCCAATTCTGACACCAGACCACCTAGCCACCGAGTACATTAATCGGAAGGGGTATTTCTCAATGGTTCTCCAGGTGCTTGTGGATCACTGTGGGCATTTCACAGACATTAATGCAGGCTGGTCTGGAAAAGTGCATGATGCACGCGTCTTTCGGAACACTGGCCTGTTAAAGAAGCTGCAAGCAGGGACTTTCTTCCTGGACCAGAAGATCACCATAGGGGAAGTTGAAAAGCCCAGTTTGCATTTGGCCGTTTAAAAACCCGCTGGTGATGCCTGTATGGGAAGCTGGACATGGCCGATGACAATATTCCTATGCTTATAGTTGTGTGCTATACGCGCCATAATATTTGTGAAGGGAAGGGTGAAAGCTTCACTCAGGGCTGGACTGCAGAGGCTCAGTGCCTGGAGGCTGAGTTTGAACAGCCGGAGACCAGGGCTATTAGAGGGGCGCAGCATGGGGCTATAAGGATCAGAGATGCTTTGAGGCAGCAATTTGAAGCTGAAAGCCACTAATAGTTGTTGCTATGCTCAGGATTTCAGTGCTTGTAATGCATATTCCTGTCACTAACTGGCTGACCCCAGGCAAGCACACATAAGCCACAAGACCCTCAAAATGGTAAGTAGCCGTAGGGGCAGGGTAAATCACTGTTCCTGGAACCTGCTGTACACTGTGCACGTGGCTCTTGGGCACTTGGGGAAAGCCAGCATTGTAGGGGGGTCCTGATAATCCCTGTAATCGCGTGACCAGAGAGACTGAAGTGTTCTCCGACTGGTTTATGAATGTTATAATCACCTGCACATCTACCAATGTGATATATGCCATCATGTGCCAGCAATGCCCCTCTGCCATGTACATTGGTCAAACTGGACAGAAAAACTTCAAATCCAGACTCCAGCGAGAGACTGCTGAATTGGAATTCATTTACAAATTGGATACAATTAACCTAGGCTTGAATAGAGACTAGGAGTGGCTAAGTCATTATGCAAGGTAACCTATTTCCCCTTGTTTTTTCCTACCCCCCCACCCCTTCCTCAGACATTTTTGTTAAACCCTGGATTTGTGCTGGAAATGGACCACCTTGATCATCATACACATTGTAAGGAGAGTGATCACTTTAGATAAGCTATTACAAACAGGAGAGTGGGTTTGTATGTGTGTTTTGGGGGGGTGGTGGGGAGAAAACCTGGATTTGTGCTGGAAACGGCCCACCTTGATTATCATACACATTGTAAGGAGAGTGATCACTTTACATAAGCTATTACCAGCAGGAGAGTGGGGTGGGGGGGGGGGGAGAAAACCTTTTGTAGTGATAATCACCTATTTTTTCATGGTTTATGTGTATAAAAACGTCTTCTGTACTTTCCACAGTATGCATCCGATGAAGTGAGCTGTAGCTCACGAAAGCTTATGCTCAAATAAATTGGTTAGTCTCTAAGGTGCCACAAGTACTCCTTTTCTTTTTGCAAATACAGACTAACAGGGCTGTTACTCTGAAACCAGTGATATGCAAATTAGTTTCAATTATGCAAATTAACCCACTGTCTACTTTGCATGAGATCTCCCAAATGGAGCTGGCAAGCTGCACAAAACGTAGCAGCTGTATAACCCCAACTTCTCCTCATGTGCTCTCAAACAACATGCTATCACAAAAGCAATCTCCATATCACAACAAGGAACTTCAAGGTCCTTCCGCACAACTGCTCCACATCCTGATCCCACATCTGGGGAACCACTCTGGCATGGCAGGAGAGCAGGAGGGGAAAAATGGGGAGTGAAAGAGATAGGGTGTCACTAGAATAACTTTGGATCTTGAATATTTTTATTTTATTAAAATACATTTATGTTCTTCTTTAATGAACGGGCCAAGTTTTAAAAGGTCATTGCTGTCACAGAGTATGAAAGGCACTTTTGCACTGGGGTAAGGTATATAATTTAATCTGTTCCCTCCCTCCTCTCCAATATTACAATACAATGAATTTCCATAAGAGAATTTAAGAACTAACCCTTCTTTCCTGTCTGCTAACGTAACACTTGGGGGTAATCTTTCAGCACATTTTAACTGCAGTATAGTGCCCTTTGATGTTAACTACAAAATAAATCAGTCTCACAGAGTCAGTTCATTCTCCTCTCTGCAGCTGCTGACACACTATTCATACAAAATCTTGATACACACCTTTTGGAGGGCTAATTTTTGCTTTCACTTCCATAAGGGAGATTATATTGATACACTGCAGTAGCGCAGAGAGAGCATCTCTGAGGCATGACTTCCTGCCTTCTGTCCCCTTGCTGAAAGGAGGTAGTAATTGCCTACTGTCCTCACTTCCCCTTTGCCTCCTCAGACTGGTTGAGCTGTGCTGCTTATCCATGGGGGAAGAAGCCAAGGATCCACCCCTCTGCCCAGGCTGGCTGTGTAAGAGCATAAGAGGGGTTCTTACTCCCCCTTGTATTTCTACACCCCTGTGTAGTCAATGCCACAATAATCACAGCGGCCACAATTATTTTCCTAGGTTTGTGTTATATTGTACAACTCGGACCCAGGAATCTAATTTAGCTACTGTTCAGTTACTGTTGCCCATAGTTCTGTGTACAGTGCACACAGTTTTTGGCTTCTCACAACAAAAAAATTGACAAATTAGAATTCAAAAACAGGATTTAAGATGATAAAAGGACTGGAGAACAACCCAAGCAGAGAGATTAAGGGAAATGAATAAATACAGTTTAGAGCAGAGGTGGGCAAACTATGGCCCGTGGGACCGTCCTGCCTGGCCCTGTGCTCCCGGCTGGGGGTTGGGGGGGCTAGCCCCTGGGCCCTCCCCCGCAGCACCGCTGCTCCTACCGGGCAGCGCGGGGAGCGCAGCTGGCTGCGGCAGGGCTGCGAGCTCCTGCTGCTCTGAACAGCATGGTAAGGGGTCGGGGGGTTCCGGGGGGCAGTCAGGGAGCAGGGGGTGGAGGTTCTGGGGGAGGCAGTCAGGGGACGGGGAACAGGGAAGGTTGGGAGTGGAGTCCCAGGGGGCCTGTCAGGGGGTGGGGGTGTGGATGGGGGGCGGGGCAAACAGGGGACAGGGGGCGTGGGGGGTTGGCTAGAGGGGTGGGAGTCCCGGGGGGGCCTGTCAGGGGGCGGGGGTGTAGATAGGGATCAGGGGGGCAGTCAGGGGACAGGGAGGATGGGATCCCAGGGGGCAGTTAGGGGTGGGGGGTCCCGGGAGAGGGCAGTCAGGAGACGAGGAGCAGAGGGCGGTTGGATAGGGGGTGGGAGTCTTGGGGGGGCTGTCAGTTTCCAATGGTAAGGTCAGCTATACTACACTATAGAATATTACACAAAGAGAAATCATCAACTATAAAGATCTAAGATTAAACTAGAAGAAAACAATGAGTTTATGGCAGAGATCATATTATACTCGTAAAGGGAGACAAATGAGATAATCCAAAAGGTACTTGCAACCTTATCATTTATGATTTTTCACTATTTATCTTTGTCTGCTTTGGAGGGAAAAGTCAAAGTCAGATTGAGTAAGTAAAACATATTTATAGAACTATTCTATTCAGATCATTATAGTTGGAAGGTGTATATCCAAAATTCCATGCCTAATAATCCACACATTTTAGAAGAAAATATGAATGACAGGTAATGTATCTAAGCCATACAGTTAAAATGGCTACTGTTGGGAAACTTATTTCCCATCAAGGTGTGCTACGAATACATTTTGTAATATTCAATAAAAATAATTCATTTTGCCAACTGAAAAATGCAAGGGGAGAGTATAAAATAAGTCAGTGTTAGGTTATTTAAAGTGTAAGTTAAACACTGACAAAGTTTAGGAGTGAGTCAAAGAAAAGTCAGTTATGGTAAAACTGCAAAAATTTCTGTGAAAACAAGAAAGGCAGCAAAGGGAAGAATAAAAAAAGGCTTATTTTGTACAGTTTGTCCTTGCACTTATCACGTTAACAGCAATGTAATACACACAGGGAGGCTCATTAGAGATGAAGAGGACTGCTGAAAATGGTCAGCACGAGTAGAAAAACAGTACCAAAACCCAATACTAGCGATCAAATAAAATAACTACTATGTACACTCCAAGAGAAAGTGCCTACAAGCAGATAAATAATTTACAGAAATTATAATCAAGGCGTACCACATAAAATGGAGTTTAGAACAGAGAAAATTATACAGCTTTTTCATTTTGCTGACCACAGCAGGAAACTATTTAAAATATTTAACATAAATATTGTTGTCAAGAAAATCGCTTTCTTATACTAAACTGCCAGGCAATTTAGAGGGTGAACAGCAGCTCTCAGCCAGGGGTGCTGGAACAATCTGTATAGTGTGAGTACTGAGAGCCACCTAACCAAACTGTATAACTCTGTATATAATGGAAATGACTTCAAGCCAGGAGGTGCAGCAGCACCCCCAGTTCTAGCATCTATGCTCTCAGCAGCTAATAAAGATCAGATTTAGTCTTCTATCTGCATACATATATTTCCATTTGATAGGAAATTAAATACATGGGGACAAGGGGATTGGAAATTGATGTGGAGCCAGATTCGGATTCTGAAGTAGGTCAGTAAAGACCCTGAAAATCTTAAGACATCTGATTGGTGGTATACAAAAGGTAAGTCACAGAGAGGTCAAAGACTCAATGGACCATAGGGCCTGAACTATCCTTTTACAATTAAGAGAGGCCTCCAAGTAAGACTTCAGGCATGTTGGTGGAGAAGTGAGCAAAAGTTTGCTGTGCTGATTCCTGGGCTACAGCCTTCTGGAAATAAATGATTTTCAAGCTGAACCCTTAGGTTCATTAAGGCTGCTTTGCACTGCCTCTACCTAACCGGCCAATTGAGAATTCCCCGGTGGTACAGAGAAATCCTCTGTTGGGATAGGGCTGCCATAACAGCTCTTACGCCAACCTCTGCACAGGCCCCTGGAACAAAACAAACCAACCAACCCAAGTTTAAATATCTCAATTTTGTTTTTTCATCATAGTAACTTCCTAAAATAGAAGTTAGTTTCTACATTTTAAAAACTGAGAAAACAGATAATGTTTATTTTTATCAAAAGCTTCAACTAGAAAAGTATGTCATAGCAGGAAAGTTGCCAAAATCATCATCATTTTCTGTTCAGTAAAGCTGTTTTCAAACAATTTATCACTTTTTAGAAGGAATGGAATAGCAGCAATTTAGGCACAGTTTTTCAATCCATTTGTTTGCATGTCTGTAATTAATACTTTTAAGTTTGTCACTTATTTCCTGTACAATACTAAGAAGGTTTGAATACTCTATACCGGTTTCTTTCCAAAATTATATGTAAGATAGGGTGCACTGTTGTTTAACTTATGAAGAATTTTAATGAAAGGTTGAGACTCCTTTCTTCTTATCCCAAAATCAGGTATTACAGTGATAGATGCTATAAAAATTCCTATAATATAAGGTAGACCAGAACTGTTAAAACCGTGCTATGCACTGGATCTCAGTTTAAAGTGGTATAAAAAGGTAGCTTGTCTTTCTAACATAAAAAATGCTAAAATCCTCATGCATTCTTTTTTCATTAATTTTATGTTTGAATATATACACACTTGTTCAAAAAGCGCACATGGAAATACTGAGGTGTAATATGCCACTTGCTGTTTCATATAATCTAAAAGTAAGTTTCTGGATAACCTAAACAAGGTGCTTTCTGCATTATATCCACAGCCAGGACATCTTTGGTTTATTACAGTGGTTCTCCAGCTGTGATGTGTGGAAAGTCTGAAAGTGCTCTGATAAGCTTATTTTGTCACAATGGTGAAGCATCTGTCTGTATACAAACAGTGATGTTCCCAATCCAGAACTTTACACCCACACACCACAGCTACTTCATGCCTTTCTTTGTCAGACATTTCTTTGGGGTAAATTTGATCATGACCAGAATCGTGGATGACACCAAAATCAGAGGGGCAGCAAACACACAAGATAAAATTGTAAAGTGACCTGGCCTAATTAGAACAGTGGGGGCTACAGGCAATGAGGAGACGTTTAGTACTAATAAAATCGGACAGAGAGAATATGACCACAAACAGCACAGTAAAATGGAGAACGTTACCAAGGAGCTGCACCTTTCTCATTAAGGCAAGTTTATGTTATGTGCACAGTATGCACACGTAACCAAGCAGTCAATATGCCTCAGCAGGGAATGTTTGGGATTGAGAGCTGAAAGGAGAGGTTGTTCATTTAGAATTCTTTTTATGTACTTCTTAATCTTTTTATTGGTTATAGATTATTTTTCTCTCTCTCTCCCTCCACTATTTTGGTAAATTGACAGTTTAGTTGACTTACAGTTCTGCTAAACTTTGTAGTTTTCCCTCCTATTTGCACAGATTCCTTTAAATGTAGGTATTAGGATTTTGTCAAACTGACCCAACTGATTGTTGCAATAGTGACTTTTACTTTCATAGCACAGCAGAACCTCAGAGTTACGAACACCTCGGGAATGGAGGTTGTTCATAGCTCTGAATTGTTCATAATTCTGAACAAAATGTTATGGTTGTTCTTTTAAAATTTTACAGCTGAACATTTACTTAATACAGCTTTGAAACTTTACCATGCAGAAGAAAAATGCTTGCTTTTAACCATCTTAATTTAAATGAAATGCACAGAAAGTTTCCTTATCTTGGCAAATCTTTTTTTTTTCTTTTTTTAAACTCCCCCTCTCTGTTTTTTTTTTTTTGGTGTGTATGTAGTTTATGATTAACACAGTACTGTACAGTATTTTTGGGGGGAGTGGGGGGCAGGGGTGTGTGTCTGCTGCCTGACTGCATACCTCTGGTTTCAAAGGAGGTGTGTGGTTGACTGGTCAGTTTGTAATTCTGATATTCGTAATTCCGAGGTTCTACTGTAATTTTAATACCACTTCAGTTGTCTTCTTTTCCTGTATTTGAACGTGAACACTGAAGTTCTTCTTTTCAGGATTTCTTAGGGCCTGATCCAATGACCAGTGAAGTCAGTGGGATCCTGTACATTGACTTTAATGGCCATGGCATCACGCCTTTAATCTTCACCAGACTAGGACATGGTTTCACTGTGGTTTTTGCCGTTGTTGGTATTTTCAGATTTTATTCCTTTATGTTTGAGTAGCTTTGTAAATTTTCCTTTGCTTACTTTCATCACAGTGCTTTTTGCTGTATCACATTGGACCACCTCAATTAATCTCCCTTGTTTGTATTCATATCATACAAATTCAGGTAGGTATTTCACTAATTTTTGTTGCTCTTTTCTGAATTCCCACCATTTTGTTCATATCACATTTACGCTCTCCTAATCTCTCTGGCTGAAGTCATTCCACTGTGTACAAATACTTAAATATAAATTGGGCCAGAGAGTAAGACTGACATAGTAGGGCATTCATCGGGGAGTTAGGAGACCCGGGGAGGTTCCACAGTCATCCTGCTCCACTGAATATGTAAAAAGTGGAACAGCTTTGACATGAGAGAGAGAGAGATACCTGGCCGAGAATACCCCATATCCCAGTGGTTAGAGCCTACCCTGGGAGGGTGAGACACCTCCTCTGGTCATTGTGTGTGGGTTTAGGCATGCTCTGAGCATGCTCACTGGATCAGGCCCTGAAAGCAAGATAGGTAGGGGAATGCCTACTTTTTGAACCCTGCTGAGGTTTACCCATCAACTAGATATTGAGTTGTGGGGCAGTGTCTGGACTAAGGCAGCTGTGTATGTGCCCATTCATTGATATTTAGGCACCCTGGACACTGAATGGCAGAAACTGTGTGTTTTACAATTTGCAGCGGCGAGTCTCAGAGCCCAGCTCTATAGAATTGGGCTTGTGCTACAGAGCTAAAACAGCAGCAAAGAAGTTGTGGCTTGGGGTGAGCTCGGGCTCTTATAGCCCATCCTCCTCCTCAGACTTCAGAGCCTGAACTCCAGCCCAGGTCCGAACATCTACACTGCTGTTTTTAACGCAGTAGAGCAAGCCTCATGACCCCAAGTCTGTTATACCTGGGCACTGGGACTCGCTCCCACAGGTTTTAAAACACAGTGTAGATGTACCCTCTGGCCCTTAGGGACTTCAGGGGCCTACAGAGTTAGGCAGAAGCTGAGTGGGGGTTTTATGAAGGCAGCGGCACCCAAATGTGGGACTTATGTGCCCAAGTTTTCCTTGTGAATCCCAGTCTCAGTGCCTTATGGATATCTGTCCCCTCTGGTCCATCTATTTATCAGTAGAGTGTCAAAATCATAATCTTTAGTTCCTTTTTTGCAATGTATCCATGTTTCATAAGACATGAATATGTTATTAGCGTACACATGGAAATACTCTGATTTATTAAAGTAAATAGATAAAAGAGGCATCTGATTGACTAAAGAGGCTGAAAAGTTGTGTATCTAGCCCAGAAATTCTATAGAAATATTTGAAAGATGTTTTCTCTCCTTTTTTTGGTTAATTTAAGTGTGATGTCGGTAGCTTCAATCAATTACCTAGTTGAAGTGGATCTGCCTTTGCCTACAGAACCTTTGTGATGGACTGAAGATCAAAGCATGAGTAGAAATGATCTGGGTGGTTTTAAAATATAGATTAAAAATATACTAGAAATAATGCAACAAAAATATGTGGCTTACTAGCTGACATGTCTGTTTCAGAGCCAAGCAGCAGACTCATTCCGCTATCTGCTATAAAAGACTCTGAAGAAAGAGACTGAAACACTTCAATGTAAAATGTCTGTTTCCTGATGAAACACAAACATTACATTTAAAAATTCTTAAAGTGTTTTATGCATTTTGATTAGGTTTTTATAAAGAATTGTTTTTAGAACTTTAAAATATATTTCTAAGAGCTCCCTCTGCCTGCCTGTTTCTGATATTAATAAAGTGCTCATGGTGGTAAAGAATGATTTCGTTATAAAAGCAAGCAATATGATGCAAGAGTCAAGCCAAAGTCCAGTCAAAGTCCAGTCGCATTGCAGAATGGAAGGAGGTGGGGGGTCATGCTTACACACTGAGAGATTAATCAAACAGATGCAAGTTAAAGAAGAGTAAACAACCAAAATAAACTAAAATATTTGCACCCATAGCAGTATTATTTCACAACTGTGAATTTAACTTAAGTCGTTCACTATCAAACTTGGGAGTTTTCCAAACTGTGGTCCATGTTTCAGAGCACTTGTTTGTTGGTCATAATTTCAGAGCTCTTCCTAGCCCTACCTGTTTACCTGTCCCTCTTCAGGGTCCCCTTTCACAACAAACCATTAATAGATATGGGCTTACTTCTAAATTTTATAGAAATAGAAGAAGTGCCTCTAGAGTTCAGAAGGAAGGGGGTTTGCTCACATTTTCTAGTCCCAAAGAAGTAGGGGGGCTGGTGTCCAATTCTGGATTTGAAACTTGTCAGCATCTTCGTCCACTGCTTCTTACTGAGGATGTTAACCCTAGCCTTTATAATCCTATCCCTAGATTTCCCAAAACTGGATTGTGGCTCTTGATTTCCAGCACGTTTTCATATATCAGTCCACCTGGCACACAGAAAATACCTGAATTTCCAAGTGGGAAGTTCCCACTGTCAGTACAGAGTTTTTTGACAACCCTAAAAGTATTAACCAAGTGCTTCGCAATCATAGTAGCTCACCTGAGAAAGCAAGGGATCCAAGAATTCTCATTCCATGACAATTGCCTCATTTGAGGAAGAGCTCCACAACAGAAAAATGACTCCCTTTACACGATAAGAACATGAGAGTGGCCATACTGGGTCAGACCAGTGGTCCATCTAGCCCAGTATGCTATCTTCTGACAATGACCAGTGCCCAATGCTTCAGAGGGAATGAACAGAATAGGGTAATTATCAAGTGATCCACCTCCTATTGTCGAGTCCCAGCTTCTAGCAGTCAGTGGTTTAGAGATACCCACAGCATGGTGTTGCATCCCTGACCATCTTAGGTCCATCAGTGATTATTAGCCATCTTCCATGAATTTATCTAATTTTTTTTTAACCCAGTTATACTTTTGGCCTTCACAACATCCCCTGGCAATGTGTTCCACAGGTTGACTGTGTGTTGGGTGAAGACCCTGGGTTTCAGAGTTAGGAAAGGAAAGTCTACACTCCTACCTACCTAAAGAATAGTGTTGATAGTGGCAATGCTAGATTCCACAACAGCAAGAGCTTATCTGCCACTAGATAGATTCATTACCATAATAGACCTCATCAGCAAGCTGCAGGCTCATCCTCAAACATCTGTAAGAGTCTGTCTCAGACTTCTTCTCTGTCACATGGCCTTCTACTCAGATATCACACAGCATGCCAAACATCACCTACATCTCATGCAAGGGCAGTTGAAATCTGTATACCTACCAAACATCTTAATAGCTAGGTTACCTCATTAACACATCCTCTCCCATTCACTATCATGTGAACCAATTTTCCCTCCCCTTTGCTATGATATGGACCAATCTCCGTTTCCATTCACTGTCAAACAGACTACCCTTCCCTCCCATACTGGTTGTGGACTAACCTCTCCCATGCATGACTGTCTGGACCAGATCCCTCCATCCTGGTCACAATGGCATGGACTGGTTCACATCATGGACCACCTCCCCCTTCCTACTTACTATTGTGTTGATCCACAGCCCTCCCATTCATGTTCCCAAAAGATCCCTGTGGCAACTACAATAACTACTTATATGAAAAAACAACATTAGGTAAGTGTTTAATATATCTTTAGCTTGAAATGGACGGTCAGCACCATGTAATCAACAAGTAGTATGCAAGTCTTTCAGGGAGTGCAGCTCTTCACTGGCCTTGATGCTAAAAGAGGTCATAGTCTTCAAATGGGAGGTGCCCAATAGTAATAGTTGATATTCCTGAAAACTGCAACCATGATGGATGGCAGGCAGTGGATGTGGTATATATCTTGCTGCTGTGTCCAACATATCAAACACTGCCTGCAAAGAAGGGCTATTAGCTGACCTTCAGTTATACGGATTTTAATTCTTTTGTGCTGTCCTGGAGAAATTTATCAATAAAAAGACATACTTTGCCCCGATTTAAGTCGTTATTTTTTAAGTGGGGCTGATAATTAGCAATATGCATTTGTAAACTTGGGAAAGAGTAGTTCTTCCAACTGAATAAATACAGTTTTGCAGGATCTTTATCCCTTGCTGTTGCTTTTGGTGGCACTTGCTGCCTAGATTGCTCGTGAATAGCAGCTACTGTCAAGCATCCTAGCACTAGATGAGCGTTGAAGTATTTGAACCCAGTTGAAGACACCTGATATCACAAGTCTGCCTTTTTGGAGGTGTTAGCTATAAATACTGCTGGAATTAATAGCCTCTCATTAATAAGTGAGGTCAATCTTCCTAGGCACTGTCAAATAGTTTGTGTGATTTTTCCGGTATAATTTCAGCTGAGATCTCCAAAGTATCTGCCATGTGGCATAACAGTTCCTGGAAAGTCTTATAATCACCAATCTGGGTAGAAGTGGTGGGCACTACTGCCTCATCAGGGAGAGGACAAGCAAATGGCTGGAATTAGCTGTTCCTCAGTCTGAATGTATTCTTTGTTACTTTTTCACTCGATCTTGTTGAGCAGTTGAATAAGTGTCTTCTGAGTTACCCTGAATGATTTTTACAGAGGAGAGAGATTTAGCTTTTGAAGGGGCAGTAAAGTTTGGGTCACTGCTTAATTTGTGCCAGGGCTGAGCCCCAGCACCTCTAGGCTTGGCAGTTCATAGCCCTGGCACCTCTGGGCTTGCCACATCAGTTATTAAAGTAAAAAAAAATGCTTGAGCAATTTCTTTCTTTCCTTACAAATTAACTGAGTTGGGTTCATCATTGGCTGCATGCCCCACGATTAAGGCTATGTTTATGTCATGGAAGTCACAGAGACTGCCATGACATTCTCTGCTTCAGCCCCAGGGACTTCAGGACTCTGGAGCTGGCAGCCAGCGGGCCCTGGCAGGGTTCCAGTGACACGCAACACCAGTGACAGGGAGCCCCCTGCAATTGTAGCCAGAGTGGATGATATCTAGTATCCACTTGTCCATTGTTATTGTCTTCAAGTTATGGAGGAAGTATGCTAGACAGCTACCAAATGTTCAGGGGGGAGAGGAGAAGGAAGGTAGGGGATGGCATCATCAATTCTCAAGGGAAAACATTTCCCCTTAAGGACCTGATCCTGCTCAGAGGCTCGTTCACCTGCACATCCACCAATGTGATATATGCCATCATGTGCCAGCAATGCCCCTCTGCCATGTACATTGGTCAAACTGGACAGTCTCTACATAAAAGAATAAATGGACACAAATCAGATGTCAAGAATTATAACATTCATAAACCAGTCGGAGAACACTTCAATCTCTCTGGTCACGTGATTACAGACATGAAAGTTGTGATATTAAACAAAAAAACTTCAAATCCAGACTCCAGCGAGAAACTGTTGAATTGGAATTCATTTGCAAATTGGATACAATTAACTTAGGCTTGAATAGAGACTGGGAGTGGCTAAGTCATTATGCAAGGTAACCTATTTCCCCTTGTTTTTTCCTACCCCCCCCCCCCAGATATTCTTGTTAAACCCTGGATTTGTGCTGGAAATGGCCCACCTTGATTATCATGCACATTGTAAGGAGAGTGGTCACTTTAGATAAGCTATTACCAGCAGGAGAGTGGGTTTGTGTGTGTGTGGGGGGGGGGGGCGGTGAGAAAACCTGGATTTGTGTTGGAAATGGTCCAACTTGATTATCATACACATTGTAAGGAGAGTGATCACTCTAGATAAGCTATTACCAGCAGGAGAGTGGGGTGGGAGAAGGTATTTTTTCATGCTTTGTGTGTAAATAAAAAGATCTTCTACACTTTCCACAGTATGCATCCGATGAAGTGAGCTGTAGCTCACGAAAGCTTATGCTCAAATAAATTGGTTAGTCTCTAAGGTGCCACAAGTACTCCTTTTCTTTTTGCGAATACAGACTAACACGGCTGTTACTCTGAAACCAGCTAAAATCAATGAGAGTTTTGCCATTTATTTTAATAGTGACAGATCAGACCTGATACACCTTTACACACACTGCAGCAGTTTTAAAGTATCTCTTGCAATAATCTATTTTAGATTTTGCTCTAATTACTGGTCTGCAGATTCAGTCTTTCATTACAATTCAACAGCCGAAATTTCATTATGATGGTGCTAAACCATTGTTGAGACTTAAAGATTCAATATCAGAAATCCAATATTAAAAGCAGCTTCATTCATTTATATTTTACTGGATTATAAAAAAGACCATCTTGTCAAAAAAGTGTGGTGTATTATTGACTAAACATTCAGTTTCGGTGTGAGGGCATGCTACTTGGTCAGTAGTATGAGGACTTAGTTTGAATGGTGGTTTCCTTTTCCTATGAAATCTCCCAGAACTGATTCAGGATTCATGTCTCACTGCTTTCTCTCCTTTACTATTATTTTATTATTAATAAAGCTACAATGTAGCACAAATTGCTTTGAAAGAAATAAAAGATAAATATAAGATCTCTCAGAATTAAAGCTTTGGGAAAAAACAAAAGGAATAGATTGTTTTTCCCAAAAGAGATGAGAAACTGGATAATGTAGCCACCAGCAAGATCACAGACGTAAATTGGTTAAGTCTGTCAGCATTAGAGAAAATCTGTCTATATGGAAGAGAGTGGGGAATTTAAGAATGGCCAACAACGATTTTCTCTTACCCGAGGGAACGAAGCTGTAAAATCTAGCAAACTTTGTCAGGATATTTTTTAAATGACATGTTGGAATTGGACTTTTGGCTGATGTTCAAAAGTACTGAGCACCTAAAACTCCATTTCAAGTTGTGACATTATTGACTTGAACTGGGACCATATAGAACATTGTTGCAACCAAGGTCCTGTAGTGTCACCAAATCTTGTATAAAGGGGGTCAAATAAGGTATCTCAGGCAAGGTTATGGTTTGCTGGTTATGATTATGCTGTCTATGTGTGTGTATCATTTTTGTAGTTAAAGTTATGAATATTGTGTCTATATTGTCTGTAGTTCAAACTTGTGCGATGCTTCTAGGTGACACCCCAGGCAAGTTGGTGTGGGCTCTGCCTAGCCTGCTTGATGGCCCATTAAGGACCATCAGCTATACAACTGACCCATTGAGAGAAGGCAGACACGCCTTGTGACTCAGCAAGGTATGCAGGGACATGCCTATGGACAGAACTCTGAGGTTTTTCCATGCCATGTAATGGACAGCTTGTCTTTGGAACAAAGAAAAAAAGACCACATGGCAAGAGAAGATAAAAAGCTACTGCAGCTCCTCCATCTTGTCTTCAATCCTGCTTCATACCTCTGAAGGGACTTTGCTACACTGAAGCTTTGAACCAAGGACTGAAAGACCCATCTCAGCTGTCGATGTACTCCAGAGACTTGATTTGAACCTGCAGTTTATTCTATCACTGCTGCAAACCTGAACCAAGAACTTTGCCATTACTGTATGTAATTGATTCCATTTAACCAATTCTAGCTCTCATCTATATCTTTTTCCTTTTATGAATAAACCTTTAGATTTTAGATTCTAAAGGACTGACAACAGCGTGCTTTGTAAGATCTGATTTGTATATTGACCTGGGTCTAGGGCTTGGTCCTTTGGGATCGAGACAACCTTTTTTCTTTTACTGGGGTATTGGTTTTCATAACCATCTGTCCGCATAACGAGTGGCACTGGTGGTGATACTGGGAAACTGGAGTGTCTAAGCGAATTGCTTGTGTGACTTGTGGTTAGCCAGTGGGGTAAAACCAAAATCTTCTCTGTTTGACTGGTTTGGTTTGCCTTGGTGTGCACAGAAACCCCAGCCTTGGGCTGTAACTGCCCTGTTTTAAGCAATTTGTCCTGAATTGGCACTCTCAGTTGGGTCCCACCAGAACCAGCATTGTTACACAAGTCAATGGGAGCGAACAGTGCTCAGCAACTCTGAAAATCAGATTCTGAGGAATAAAAAAGAAAAGTTATCAGAGCTAAATGAAAAACACATTCAGAAAATGGCCAAACATTTCAGAATACAGGAGCTGAATAAGAGACTGCTTCAAAAAAGTCTAAGAAAGGCACAGCATTTTCTCTATTGTTGAATAAATGGGGTATGTCTCACAATAATTCTAGATTTTGCATTTTTCTTAATCTTTCTTGTATAATATGAGACAGAAAGAAACATATGAATTTAAGACCTATATTTTTTTCTTTATCTAATGCAGAGATAGTACATGCCATTAAAATTTTGAGATTTACCATGTGCAGAAGTTAAATTTACTCCAGTAAGATTCCCAACCACAAGTAAAGAAAATACTATGAATACCATGGTGCAGAAAGCACCAAGAATATATTGGCAGCCCCTTTAGCGTCCTCTTGATTTTAACTAAAGATAATTTTTACTGTGATTTTAGCAGTAAATTGTTCCTGGCCTCAATAGGTATGAAAAATATTAATCACCAATTATATCACTTACAGTTTCACTTTCTATTTCCTTTATTTTTTAAAATTAAGGAGCAGTTCTCTCTCGCTCTTAAACTGCGAAAAGCTTTGTAGTCTTACTCTAGATATTTTTCATTTTTAGTAGCAGGTTACGATATTGTCTTCTGTTGTAAATGTATCTGTACTCTAACATAGCAAGGAAAATTTAAAATCAATTAACATAACATTGAATATTCCAAATAATATAAAAACAACACACAATTCCATATGTAGATTTTTTTGTATGTATTGTGAAAATGTTGACTGCTTAAAATATATGGATGAGGCTGCTTGGATCTGTCAGTGCGAAAACAGAAGAACTGTCTACCATATATGAATAGGTTTCCAGGAATTATCAAGAAATGTTTATTATTATTCAACAAACTGAATTCCTTGTGCAACAGTTGTAAATTTGTAAATATTTAGAAATGAACACCTCTTGTCCTCTCTATAACTCTGTTCTTGGTTGATTGTCTTCCCTGCTGCATTATGTCTGAATTAGACTATAAGCTCCTTACTGTGAAAATATTTGACTAAAACTATAATAGATCATATTTATATAAAATATATTTTAAAAGCTAATATGAACACACAGTATTCTGTTGTGTGCCTTCTGATCCAGGGTTGAACAATGGGATTTACAAGAGCTCCACACCTCAGAAAAATCAAACCATCCACAGTAAAACTTTGTTATCCAGCATCTTAGCATAGTAGTACTGCACTGCAGAGTGGTTGGTTTCTCAAAGCACTGAGGTGTATACAGGTAAAGTTTTCTACACAGTAGATTATGTTATGACACTACATATCACTATGGGCAGCACATGGCGTGCATCCAGATCACTAAAAATACACTTAACACAAACTATACTGAACATAATTTAATCTTTCTTTGATGATTCAGAAGGCACTTCCAGATCTTGCAGTGCTTCAAGGTCATCATTATCAACATCAAGTATTACTGAGGATGTAGAAGGTGTAGGAGATTTGGTTGAATCTGTAATGACCCTATGACATACCCTGGAAGCTGCTTTTTTGAATAAATCCCTAATATCAGCTTACTTATTTGTCTTCTGCCTCTTTTGCATAAAAGTAGAGTGCAAAATGTGAAAATGCATAGCCTCCTGGGCAGTATACTTGTCCCGGTTACTAGACTTAGATCTGATCTTTCCATAAAATGCTTATGATTTCGAATTATGTTGTTTTAAGTAGAAATACTCTTAATGGTCCCACATAAAGAAAAAGTGTTGTAAACTGCATTTTGTGAATTAATGTCTTAGCCAGTTATAAGAAGTGACAATTAGATGGGACAGTGACAACTGTAAGGAGGGAGCAGCAGTTGCAGAAAGAGGCAGGTTTGAATTGAACCCATGCAAGAGATGTATTATATATATAATTTTCAAAAAAATATCTTCAATTACAAAGCCTTGCTATCTTTTTATCTGGGGTTTCTGGCAACTAAAACTGAAGTTTTGTTTGCATAGCGATGTCACTGATAATTTACATACACACAAACATACTTTTGTATAGCCATTATATAAAACAGAAAGTAAATGCACCTAACATCTTACTTTATATAGTGGCACTTTGCCGGCTAGCCACATATTATTTTAATAGAATAGGGCCTGAAAATTCTGAAAAAATAACAATGGCTGTTGAGATTTTTAAAAATCACCCTGTCAAAAGAAGACCCATACAACGTGTCACTAAGGATTAAATTTAATATGGCAATATTATTAGCAGATAATAGCACAATTCTATTCTTGTTCTAATGGATTGATTTTATCAAGGCTTGGTTGTATTACAAAGAAGAAGAAACGAATAGTATTGATTTTGGTATACAAAAGCAATTATCAGATGAAACTCTCCCATATTTGGATTTCTAGAAAGGCATCTATATTTAAGCAGCTATAGAATTTCAACATAAATAATCTGTTATCACTATATTTAAGAGAGAGAAGATAGAGAAAAGATAAAAATTGCCTTTATGCTTCTGCAGGGAACAAAAGGCCCCTGAACACAAGATTTTCTCTCATTCACCTGTTCAAACTATGGTACATACCAAAAGAGCCATGTTATCCCAAAAGAAATGGACAGTATCTTCATTAAAATCAATGGAGCTACAACAACTTACACCATCTGAGCAATGTGTCTGGAATGGACAAATAATATATAGTTTTCTCACATCATTACTCTTTGCCTTCTGTTTTTCTCAGACGGGCATACTCCCTGCATATGCATCAGCATTTGTATCATATCACATCTATACAACTAAGAGATCGAACGAGTTTCTCTGAAACTGTACTACTCCACTAAGGTAGCCCTAAGAGAGATTTCTCAATGTCCTGCCTGCTGCCACCCTGCTGATTAGCTTGAGAATTAACTCCATTTTGCTGTTAGTCCCAAATAGCATGAGGGGTTAGGGCCCTGGGAAAGCATATTTAAGAGCACACATGCAGACTGTATGCTTCTTAGCACCACTTGCACCATCAGAACTGTTATTTTTGTGGCCAGTGATTTATGGTATTGGACATTGTCTTTCCCACAGAGTAAGTCCACATACAAACTCTACAGCACTGTACTTGAAAAAATCATCTCTTCATATCATTTCAAGCAGTAATACTGATTTACTGGAAAAAAATTGTACAGTAAAAGCTGTGCTATCAAAGCCGGCACTTTATCAAACAGAAAGCTCTATTAACCAGCATGTCTGATATCTCCCAAAACAAATCTTCAGTCTAATAACCAGGACTTGTATATTGCCCAGGAGGCTATGCAATTGCACATTCTGCACTCTACTTTTATGCAAAAGAGGCACAAAACAAGAAAGAAAGCTGATATCAAGGATTTATTCAAAAAAGCAGCTTCCAGGGTATGTCATAGGATCACTACAGAATCAGCCCAATCTCCTACACCTTCTAAATCTACAACGATAATTGATGTTGATAATTATTACCATGAGGCACTGCAAGATCTGGAAGTGCCTTCTGAACCATCAAAGAAAGATTAAATTATGATCAGTATAGTTTTAGTGTTAAGTGTATTTTTAGTGATCTGAGTGTATGCCATGCGCTGCCCATAGTCGTATGTAGTGTCATAATATAATCTACTGTGTAGAAAACTTTACCTGTATACCCCTCAGTGCTTTAAGAAACCACCACTCTGCAATGCAGTACTACTACTGAATTGGTGAGAATCTGTATACTATTTTATACTTTATTCATTTTATTGTATTCTAATTCTTTGAAAATTGGTATTCCATTGGTAAGTATAATTCTGAGTTAACCAGAATTTTTGACTAACGGGCACCCTCCATTCCCCCAACATGCTGGATAACAAAGTTGTACTGTACTGAAATCTCAGAAGTCAAAAATAAACTGAATGTTCTCCTTTGCTTCAGAAACTATGGTTGTTATATGACAGTACAAAATGATGCCATTCAGACATGGATCAACAGTAGGAAAAATGATCATATTTAATTATACATCTACACTCCCCAGATCTCCAGTTTAATAGACTCTTTAAAACATTAGTGTAAAGGAAACACATTTATTAAACAAACTGGATGGCCTCTCATTCCATTCATATACTGAACACTGTGTACTCACTAGATACAAGACAAAACTTAATGGTAACATTTACTAAACAGGATGAAATTTTACCATCTCTTTTTAAAAACAACGAGGAGTCCTTGTGGCACCTTACAGACTAACAAATTTATTTGGGCATAAGCTTTTGTGGGATATAACCCACATCATCAGATGCATGGAGTGGAAAATACAGTAAGCCGGTATAAATATACAGCACATGAAAAGATGGGAGTTGCCCTACCAAGTGCGGGGTCAGTGCTAACAAGGCCAATTCAGTTAGGGTGGATGTAGCCCATTCTCAACAGTTGACAAGAAGGGGTGAATATCAACAGAGGGGAAATGACTTTTTGTAGTGCTAACAAGGCCAATTCAATCTAAGTGGATGTGGTCTATTCCCAGCAGTTAACACAAAGGTATGAGTATCAATAGAGGGAAAATTATTTTCTGTAGTTTGCACATCTGAGCGTTGTTCTTTTAAGACTTCGGAAAGCACGCTCCACACCTCATTCCCTCTCGGATTTTGGATGGCACTTCAGAGTCTTAAACCTTGGGTCGAGTACTGTAGCTATTTTAAAAAATCTCAAATTGGTACTTCCTTTGCGTTTTGTCAAATCTGCTATGAAAGTGTTCTTAAAACGAACATGTGCTGGGTCAGAATCTGAAACTGCTATAAAGTGAAATATATGGCAGAATGCGGGTAAAACAGAACAGGAGACATACAATTCTCTCCCAAGAAGTCCAGTCACAAATTTAATTAACGCATTATTTTTTTAACAAGCATCGTCAACATGGAAGCATGTCCTCTGGAATGGTAGCATGAAGGGGCATATGAATGTTGAGCATATCTGGCACATAAATACCTTGCAACGCCAGCTACAAAAGTGTCATGCGAATGCCTGTTCTCACTTCAAGTGATGTTGTAAATAAGAATCAGGCAGCAGTACCTCCTGTAAATGTAAACAAACTTGTTTGGACTATAAGGTGGATAGAAAGCTGGCTAGATTGTCGGACTCAACGGGTAGTGATCAATGGCTCCATGTCTAATTGCCAGCCGGTATCAAGTGGAGTGCCCCAAGGGTCGGTCCTGGGGCCGGTTTTGTTCAATATCTTCATAAATGATCTGGAGGATGGTGTTGATTGCACCCTCAGCAAGTCTGCAGATGACACTAAACTGGGAGGAGAGGTAGATACGCTGGAGGGTAGGGACAGGATACAGAGGGACCTAGACAAATTGGAGGATTGGGCCAAAAGAAATCTGATGAGGTTCAACAAGGACAAGTGCAGAGTCCTGCACTTAGGATGGAAGAATCCAATGCACCGCTACAGACTAGGAACCGAATGGCTAGGCAGCAATTTTGCAGAAAAGCACCTAGGGGTTACAGTGGACGAGAAGCTGGATATGAGTCAACAGTGTACTGTTGTTGCCAAGAAGGCCAATGGCTTTTTGGGATGTATAAGTAGGGGCATTGCCAGCAGATCAAGGGACGTGATCGTTCCCCTCTATTCGACACTGGTGAGGCCTCATCTGGAGTACTGTGTCCAGTTTTGGGCCCCACACTACAAGAAGGATGTGGAAAAATTGGAAAGAGTCCAGCAGAGGGCAACAAAAATGATTAGGGTACTGGAACACATGACTTATGAGGAGAGGCTGAGGGAACTGGGATTATTTAGTTTGCGGAAGAGAAAAATGAGGGGGGATTTGATAGCTGCTTTCAACTACCTGAAAGGGGGTTCCAAAGAGGATGGCTCTAGACTGTTCTCAGTGGTAGCAGATGACAGAACAAGGAGTAATGGTCTCAAGTTGCAGTGGGGGAGATTTAGGTTGGATATTAGGAAAAACTTTTTCACTAGGAGGGTGGTGAAACACTGGAATGCGTTACCTAGGGAGGTGGTGGAATCTCCTTCCTTAGAAGTTTTTAAGGTCAGGCTTGACAAAGCTCTGGCTGGGATGATTTAATTGGGGATTGGTCCTGCTTTGAGCAGGGGGTTGGACTAGATGACCTCCTGAGGTCCCTTCCAACCCTGATATTCTATGATTCTATGATCGTCTTAGCAATCGGCTGAACAAGTAGTAGGACTGAATGGACTTGTACGCTCTGAAGTTTTACATTGTTTTGTTTTTGAATGCAGTTATGTAACAGAAAATATCTACATTTGTAGATAAAGAGATTGCACTACAGTACTCATATGAGGTGAACTGAAAAATACGATTTATTTTATCATTTTTATAGTGCAAATATTTGTAATAAAAATAATATAAAATGAGCACTGTACACTTTGTATTGTATTCTGTGTTGTAATTGAAATCAATATATTTGAAAAAGTAGAAGAACATCCAAAAATATTTAATAAATTTCAATTGGTATTTCATTGTTTAATAGTGCGATTAATCCCGATTACTTTTTTTAATCATGATTAATTTTTCTGAGTTAATCACGTGAGTTAACTGCGATTAATCGACAGCCCTATTTTCAATAACTTATTACTGTTATGATTTTTTTCTCTGAAAAAAAGTTTGTTTTCATTTTTAACTAAAGATTTAGTAAACCAAAAAACAGACTTAACATTCAAGTTCAGTCCAGGAACACAATAAGTGTTTCAGATATTCTTCTATGACCCAGTTGTCACAGCAGCATATGGAAGTGCAAAACCAATTCTTTAGCGCACTACCCATTGTAACTCTGGTTCTGTAACTCATACCTCATTTTCTCTAATTTGTCATTATGATTAATCTTATAAAATACATTCACCATACAAATTTTGACACAGTAGAGAATAACAAACAGCAGAGAACGTGTTTTCTAATATAGAAGGGTGGTTTTCACAATAATGAAAACAATGTGAAATTACAAGACGACATGCTTCTGCTCTATAAGCTTTTTGTACATATAACAAATAAGTGATGGGACCACTGGATCCTAATTTCTCTTCTTTTGCAGCAGCCAAAAAATATTAAAAGATATTTATTTACACAAAAAATTTTAACCATCAGTTTGATCATATCAAGATGCTCAAAATTCACACTACTCTTTTTTTCCTTTTCCTCTTAAAAGAAATAATGACAGTGTTTATGAAAGCTGATATGCAGAGCTGTGGAAATCGATACCATCAATTCATTAACATGGGATGCAGAAGGTGAATACTTTCCTCCACTGCTCCTCATCCCACTACTGGATGGAGCAGAGGTTAGTTTAACCAGTGCCTATTCAATCCTTGGTTTTCCTTCTGAACTGCTAACAAGGGTGCTAATTAAAGACATGTCCACATCACAAAAGCCACCATCAGACATCTGTCCACAAGAAACTGAGACCACAGCAGGCTAAAACTAGATATTAATTTTATATTAGCCACCAAACTGCTGTCAGATGGTAATGACTTTCCATTCAATACTAGCATGGCCAAAGTACATTGAATTGCAGAGACTGATGGAGTCATAGATCTAAACAACTGATCTAAACTGATTGACCACTTTCCCAATGTACCTCCACACCTCAAACTCAAGGCAATAGTCTATTGCTAATAAATAACTATGTTAAAAGAACATTTTTAAGGTTGCAAAATCAAGCAATTGAAATTTAGGAAATGCCAAAATTAAAGTTGCCCTTGGTTCAACTGTCTTAACCATGAGATCATCCTTTCTCTTCCTGCTGTCTCCTGTCTCATGCACTGCACACCTTGCAACTTCTGCAACAAAGGAGACAGTGTTCTTTACTACACAACCCTGATTCACCCTGTGTGCTGAATGAGGCAGGAGTCCTGTGGAAAAAATAGTAAGTAATGATGAAATTAAAGACTATCATAATTAGAGATGACTAGAAATTTTTGAAGAAAACTTAAGTTTGGAAAATGTGAATTCAGTGAAGTGATACACTTCACCAAATCTATCAGAATTTCAAGAACAATGTTGTCAAAATACAGGCAGATTTTGCTGCATCCCTGCCAGCTCTGGGAGATGGAGAGGCGGAGCTCTGACTACCTGCCTCTCCCCCGAACTCTGAGGGACAGAAAGATACAGTACTGGGGCTGTCTCCCCACCTACCCCTAGTTCCATGGGATAGAAAATCATAGCACTGGAGGCTCTGCTTCCCCCCCACCAGCTCTGGAGGATGGGAAGCACCTCTTTGGCTCCTGGAGCTGGGGAGTTCGCAGGGACTCTTCTGCTCATTTCCCCCAAACTTGATACTTATTGCCCCATCCTCTCCAAACTGTTCCTGTCCCAAGTCCTGTCCCTTTCCCACCCCTGGCTCCTTGTCTCTGTTCCATTTTCCTTGCCTACCCAGACCCAGTCTCCACGCCCAGCCAGTCCTAAACTCTCCCTCTGGGCTTGCTGTCCAAGTCCCACTCCCCGCACCCCAGTGTTTTGTACCCACCATATCCAGTCCAGTCTAGTCCCCTTGCCAACCAATCTGAGTTCCCGTCTAATGGCTTGTTGTCCCATCTGTCTCTGCTATTCCACCCCACTGGCTTGCAACCCTAATCTCTCTTCACCAGACGCCTCATCAAATCTCCATCTTCCTTGCACCTTTTTCCCAGGTCCTTGCAATGTTGCCTAGCTAATCCCACTTCTTCTTCATACCCCAGCCCCTTATCAAATATTTCCTCTCACCTGCTGTCCCTTTGGGTTGCCAGCTTTCTAATTGGACAAAACCGAACACCCTTGCCCTGCCCCCTCCCAGAGGCCCTGCCCCACCCCTTCTGAATCCCCACCCCCTCCCTCTGTCGCTTGCTCTCTCCCACCCTCATTCACGTTAACTGGGGCAGGGGGTTGGGGTGTGGGAGGGGGTGAGAGTGAGGGTTCCAGCTAGGGGTGCGGGCTCTGGGTTGGGGCCAGAAATGAGGGGTTCAGGGTGTGGGAGTGGACTCCGGGCTGGGCCGGGGGGGTTAGGGTGCACAGAGCCGGCTGGCTGCACCTCTGCATAGGAGCTGGAGGGGGGACATGCCACTGCTTCCGGGAGCTGCTTGAGGTAAGCTCTGCCCAGAGCCTGCACCCTTGATACCCAACCCGCTTCCCCCAGCCCTGATCCCCTTCACACCCTCTGAATCCCTTGATCCCAGCCCGAAGCACTTCCTGTACCCCTCATCCCCAGCCCCACCTGAGCCCTCACCTGCCCTGCCAGAGCCCTCACCTCCCACGCCCTCTCCTGCACCCCAAATCCCTCATCCCTGGCCCCAGCCCAGAACCCACACCCCCAGCTGGAGCCCTCACTCCCCATGTACCCCAAACTCCTGCCCCATCCTGGAGCCCCGTCCCACACCCTAAACCCCTCAGCCCCAGCCCAGAGCCCCCTCTTGCACCTCAAATCCCTCATCCCTGGCCCCACCCAGAGCATGCACCCCCCGCCGGAGTCCTTACCCCCCCCCCTCCCCCAGCCCAACCACCTGCCCCAGCCCAAAGCCCCCACCACACTCTGAACCCCTCATTTCTGGCCCCATCCCAGAGACCGCACTCACAGCCCTCACCCTCACCCTCTCCCGCATTCCAACCCCCGGAGCCAGCCCAAGGAAAATGAGCCAATGAGCGAGGGTGGAAAGTGAGAGTGACAGAGGGAGGGGGGATGGAGTGAGTGAGACAGCACCTCAAAGAAAAGGAGGGGCAGGGCCTCAGAGGAGAGGCGGGGCAGGGGCGGGGCAAGGACGTTTGGTTTTGTGCAAGTAGAAGGTTCGCAATGCTACCCACGCCCAAAGGCCCCCATTGACCACAGTTACCAGCCAACGGGAGCTGCAGAGCCAGTACTGGGGGCAGCACACAGAGCCTCTCTGATCGCCCCAGTGCCTAGAGGCTGCATGGACATGCCAGCCTCCTCTGGGGAGCTGTGCAGAGCCAGGGCAGGCAGGAAGCCTGCCTTAGCCCCGCTGACTGGACTTTTAACGGCCCGGGCAGCGGTGCTGACCGGAGCTGCCAATGTCCCTTTTCCGGGCATTCCGGTCAAAAACTGGACGCCTGGCAACCACACACCCCATTCCCTCCCATAATGGTTCCTACTCTCAGTTTCCTTGTACAGTCAACCCCAGTTCCCCTCTCCCACCCAAAGACAACAGGCCATCTGGCTCTGAGTTCCCCCCACCAGCCTCAAGTCCTAGTCTCTTCACCCAACTAGTTTCATACTCCCCTCTGACTGGCTCCCAGCCTCCTTGCCCAACCACTCCCAGATCATTCCTCCCACAGCTCTTCGTCTCCTTGCTCTCCCACTCTTGCCCTCCACTGCCCTGGTTCTTAGTCCCAGCTTCCTCTCTACCCACCTCCGAGGTCCCAGACCCAATGTGATTGTCCAACTAGCCTGAGTACCAGTTTCTCTCCCCTGCCTTCAGTTCCAGTCTCACAGTCGCCTTGTCACAATCCATTTCCTTCCTGTCCCCTCTGCATTTTAATCAGATTGCTCCTTCTCCATGCTGCTCAGGTGCCAGCAAGCTGATCATTCAGAGAACAGGAGAGAGACAGGCACTATAGTTCAGGACTATTTAGAAAAGCTGGATGAGCACAAGTCCATGGGGTTGGATGCACTGCTTCCAAGGGTGCTAAAGGAGCTGCAGATGTGATTGCAGAGTCATTGGCCATTATCTTTGAAAACTCATGGTGATCGGGGGAGGTCCCGGACGACTGGAAAAAGGCTAATGTCGTGCCCATCTTTTAAAAAGGGAAGGAGGATGATCCAGGGAACTACAGGCCAGTCAGCCTCACCTCAGTCCCTGGAAAAATCATGGAACAGGTCCTCAAGGAATCAATTTTGAAGCACTTCAAGGAGAGGAAACTAATCAGGAACAGTCAGCATGGATTCACCAAGGGCAAGTCATGCCTGACTAATCTAATTGCCTTCTATGACAAGATAACGGGCTTTGTGAATGAGGGGAAAGCAATGGACGTGTTATTCCTTGCCTTTAGCAAAGCTTTTGATACGGTCTCCCACAGTATTCTTGCCAGCAAGTTAAAGAAGTATGGGCTGGATGAATGGACTATAAGATGGATAGAAAGCTGGCTAGATCATCAGGCTCAACGGGTAGTGATCAATGGCTCCATGTCTAGCTGGGAGCTGGTATCAAGCAGAGTGCCCAAAGGGTCGGTCCTGGGGCCGGTTTTGTTCAATATCTTCATTAATGATCTGGAGGATGGCATGGATTGCACCCTCAGCAAGTTTGCACATGACACTAAACAGGGAGGAGTGGTAGATACTCTGGAGGGTACGGATAGGATACAGAGGGACCTAGACAAATTAGAGGATTGGGCCAAAAGAAATCTTATGAGGTTCAACAAGGACAAGTGCAGAGTCCTGCACTTAGGATGGAAGAATCCAATGCACCGCTACAGACTAGGAACCGAATGGCTAGGCAGCAATTTTGCAGAAAAGCACCTAGGGGTTACAGTGGACGAGAAGCTGGATATGAGTCAACAGTGTACTGTTGTTGCCAAGAAGGCCAATGGCATTTTGGGTTGTATAAATAGGAGCATTGCCAGCAGATCGAGGGACGTGATCATTTCCCCTCTATTTGGCATTGGTGAGGCCTCATCTGGAGTAGTGTGTCCAGTTTTGGGCCCCACACTACAAGAAGGATGTGGAAAAATTGGAAAGAGTCCAGCAGAGGGCAACAAAAATGATTAGGGGACTGGAGCACATGACTTATGAGGAGAGGCTGAGGAAACTGGGATTATTTAGTTTGCGGAAGGGAAGAATGAGGGGGGATTTGATAGCTGCTTTCAACTACTTGAAAGGGGGTTCCAAAGAGGATGCATCTAGACTGTTCTCAGTGGTAGCAGATGACAGAACGAGGAGTAATGGTCTCAAATTGCAGTGAGGGAGGTTTAGGTTGGCTATTAGGAAAAGCTTCTTCACTAGGAGAGTGGTGAAGCACTGTAATGGGTTACCTAGGGAGGTGGTGGAATCTCCTTCCTTAGAGGTTTTTAAGGTCCAGCTTGACAAAGCCTTGGCTGGGATGATTTAATTGCGGATTGGTCCTGCTTTGAGCAGGGGGTTGGACTAGATGACCTCCTGAGGTCCCTTCCAACCCTGATATTCTATGATTCTATGCCCCACACTAGAGCAGCTGGGAGCAGCCATTACAGAGAAAGCAAGGCTTTACCCCTGTAGCCTTGGGCATGCTCAGTCACTCTGGTGGGACAGCACATGAACAATCTGGTCAACATAAGGAGCTGTCAGTGGATGAAGTATGCTCAGAGAACATGGAATCTTCTGAGATTTTACCTGCTAAAACTGAAGGAGTCTCGACTAAGCATGTGCAAACTGATTTTTCAAAGGCTTTTAACTTGGCTAAATTTGGGCAGATTTTTACAGGGATGGCATTCTCTGAAACAAAGTTCCCTGTCAAATTTCAAGTGCCTGCTCCAAAGCATGGGGGTGCTAGAGCTGTTCAGAAAATGGTCACCAGAATTTAACATCGGCAAAACAACGTATTTTTTCTTAACCTTATTCTGGGATATGGCTGAACTGTTTTGGCTGAACATTTTCAAAAAAATTCAGCCTGAGATAGAGGCCCTGCACGTAAATTTCTATCCCAAATGGTTAATGTTTGGCAAAGTTAAAAGCTACTGAAATAAGATCTTATAATGAGAAGTGTTGGGCAACCTTAATGTATTATAGACAGGGCAAGTAGTACTGCCCATAATAAAATTCTTAGCTATTTGTATATGGCTGTTAAAGAAGTTAATGCAGTTGAGAACATGAATAAAGACCCTTCAGGACAGGCTGAAAAGGTCATCTATAAATAATAACCCCCCTAATCCCTAGACTCCTGTGGGACTGAAGGTATCTAATGGAATATTGCAGAGCTTGCTCTTAGGTTTGGCATTATTTAACAACTTCATTAATTATCTGGGAGAGGAAGTAAATAGCATTCAGAGGGTGCTCAAAAGGGAGGATCAGTGAATGTAATGAAGACAGCAAAATACTATGAGGGCTAGAGATACTAGGTCAAAAAATAACTAAATGAGAATCAACTTTGAAAAATTCAAATTATTTGATCTGGATGAAAATAAACAGAAATATTGACAGTCAGTGGAAGGGAGAGAGACTGTCATAAATATAAAGGGAAGGGTAAACACCTTTAAATCCCTCCTGGCCAGAAGAAAAACCCTTTCACCTGTAAAGGGTTAAGAAGCTAAGATAGCCTCGCTGGCCCCTGACCAAAATGACCAATGAGGAGACAAGATACTTTCAAAGTGGGGGGGGGGGAAGAGAAACAAAGGTTCTCTCTCTCTGTGTGATGCTTTTGCCGGGACCAGAGCAGGAATGCAGATCAGAACTCCTGCATCGGATGAAGTGAGCTGTAGCACACGAAAGCTTATGCTCAAATAAACTGGTTAGTCTCTAAGGTGCCACAAGTACTCCTTTTCTTTTTGCAAATACAGACTAACACGGCTGCTACTCTGAAACCTGTAAGCAATCTAGTTAGAAATGCATTAGATTCTGTTTTGTTTAAATGGCTGATAAAATAAGTTGTGCTGAATGGGATGTATATTCCTGTTTTTGCGTCTTTTTGTAACTTAAGGTTTTGCCTCGAGGGATTCTCTATGTTTTGAATCTGATTACCCTGTAAGGTATTTACCATCCTGATTTTACAGAAGTGATTCTTTTACTTTTTCTTTAATTAAAATCCTTCTTTTAAGAACCTGATTGCTTTTTCATTGTTCTTAAGATCCAAGGGTTTGGGTCTGTGTTCACCTATGCAAATTGGTGAGGATTTTTATCAAGCCTTCCCCAGGAAAGGGGGTGTAGGGCTTGGGGGGATATTTTGGTGGGAGGGGAGGGGAGAGATGTTTCCAAGTGAGCACTTCCCCTGTTGTTATTGTTAGACACTTTGGTGGTGGCAGCTTTTAACCTAAGCTGGTAAGAACTGCTCCTAGAAACAAAATGGACAGAAGAGAAACTGTGGGAAGTCCTGTTATCACAAAGAGTCTGAGGCAAGGGTCAAACTTTTGGGTTAGGAATCTTATAGGGGTGAGTGAGAGACTGGGGAGGTTTTGATCTTGTTTTGTTGAGAAGACTTGAAATAAAAGAAAAGAAACCATAACAACTTATCTGGATGGAAATTGCCTTCCCCGGACTCTCTGAGAAGGTTCCAGGCAGAATTCCCCCGGGAGGCAGCTGGCTTAGCAAGAGCAATCTTGTGTCCAGAAGAGAGGGCTATAAAACAAGCCACAATCCTTTACAGGGTGGATCTCAAATTGAATATGAGTCAACAATGTGATAAAGTTGCAAAAACAACTATCATCATTCTGGGACGTATTAACAGGAGCTTCATATCTAAGACACAGGAGAAAATTGTCTCTCTCTACTCTGCACTGGTGAGGCATCAGCAGGGGTAGTATGTCCAATTCTGGGTGCCAAACTTGAGGAAAGATATAAATTGGAGAGATTCCAGAGGAAAACAAAAAAATGATAAAAGGTTTAGAAAACCTGACCTATGAGGAAAGATTAAAAAAAAAAGGCATGTTTAGCACTGACTAAAAGACGACTGAGGGGGAACCTGACTGTTAAGAGCTGTTATAAGGAGGACAGTGATTAATTGTTCTCCATATCCACTGAGAATAGGAAAGAAGTAATGAGCTTAATCTGCAGCACTCGAGCTTTATCTTAGGTATTAGGAAAAACTCTCTAAGGGTAGCTAAATTCTAGGATTGGCTGCCAAGGGAGGGTGTGGAATCATCATGATTGGAGGTTAAGGACAGGTTAGAAAAACAAGGATGGTCTAGGTTTACTTGGTCTTGCCTCAGTGCAGGGGACTTGAACTCTTGAGGTCCCATCCAGCCCTACATTTCTTCGATTCTATGGTCCACCAATCCTGGAGCAGAGCCTGGTCATCAAAGCTTCAAGGTAGCAATTCCTTCTTTCAGTAATCACCAATCAACACCAATGTCCAGTTCCCAGAAAGCAACTCTGCCTCATGAACTAACTCCAGTCAGAGATCAAGGCAAAAAGAATGTTTTCCTGAAACTCATTACAGCTCTCTCCAGAAGCTGCCTCTACATAGAACCTTGCATAACCAAAACCAACACCACACAGCATGTCTTCCCAAGTTGAAACTTTGTCTTGTCATGTAAGCAAATAATCTGGAAGACTATGTAACAGCATCACTTGATGACACCTGCCATAACATGATACAATAACAAAAATGCCAGAGCAATATGGGTTGCATATGCAGAAACATCGTGTAATACAACAGGGAGGTGAAACGGCTTATTATGAGATCTGGCGTAACCATATCTGGAATATTATACTTGGTTCCAGTCATATTGGTGCTAGAAAAATGCAGACAAAGTAAAAGCTGAGCAAAAGAAATAAATAAGGGTCTGCAGGGGCTGACAGGAGGAAATATTTAAAACAAGATAAACACGTATATTTTGGCTAAGGGACAGCTAAGTCAGGGTCTGACAGCAATATACAAATATCTGAAAGATATCAACACCAAAGGAGGACAGGAATGATTTTCTGGAGGTTATCAGTAGAAAGAATTAAATAAAATTAAAATCTTCCTGATAGCGAGATCCATTACGCTGTAGAATAATCTCCCACATAAAGTGTTGGAAGTCCTAGTGTTTGAGAAATTTAAAAATAATTGAGCACTGCATTATTATTATATATGTATTGTACGGAAAGATCCTGCATTTTCATATAGTGAATCTGAAAGACTTTTACCTGCTTCGTTTTCTATGATTCTCTACAGTAACATTCAGCAAGTCAGGGACAAAGGAATGCACAGAGCTGCAAACTGCTGAACTGCACAAGTTCTTCAGTTGTTTTCTTTGTTTCCAATAAACAGGCAGGCAACCTTGTCTGGCTTAGTTTTGCACTTCTTTGTAACCATAAGAACATCTCTGCACTGCACGGGACCTTTATTTTAACTTGGGGAGATGGCTTTCTTTCCTCCTAGACAGTTATTTTTTCAGAGACATTGAATAACAAAGATATCAAGATTCTAAATTATTCCAAAACTTCAAAATGACTACAATGGAAATTCCGTGGCATGCAGGATAATTAGGTTCAGGTTTCCCTTTTAAACCAACATTTAATTGAAATGCACAGGACCATAAATTACACAAGAAGATAAAAATAATGTACTGAAATACCCATTCAATATAGACCATTTCTCTGCCGAAGTAAGATTATTCCCTACAGCATATTGTCAAGTGATTTGTCCATTCATCTTTAAAGTAACTCAAACTAAGGTTTACTCATTAGCAAATGAAAAATAATAAATATTTTAAATACATAAATAAGAAGAGCAGAAAAACTCATGAACTAATAAGGTACAGTAGGAGGAGGTTAAAAGGAAAAAATACAACTGAACTGATGTTTAGAAAGAAAACTGGAGGTCACAAGCGAAAAAATGGACAAAGTTTCTAGGGGAAGGATAGACGACAGAGCGAGGAAGGGAAGGAATATTAACAACAATAACAAATAGTATTAATAATGATATTCAGATTCACTGATGACAGATAAAGGTTCTGTTAAAAAGAGTAAAAAGATTGATCACATGGAAGAACCAACAGAGGCTAGTGGGGGAAGTCTGGATACCAGTCAATAATAGGGAAACAATTCTTCGCTCTCCTTTGATAGAAAGGCCAACTTCACCCTCTGACATTTGACTAAATGACAATGTAAATGACTTGCTAATTCACAGACTCAGCTGTGGTCTTCTACACAGATAGGATCTCAGTGTTACCAACTCCTTGAATTTGTTTGCAAGTGATGACATTGTGGCTAGGGTTGCAGCCAGTCTCATGATAATGCAAGAAGCTCCAGCCCTGCATGAGGAACGCCCCCCTTTGACTAGTTGGCTTCCCTGTGTGCCCACATCCCAAAGAATAGCAGACAATCAGGCCTGCCATGCGGGCAGGAAGCAGGCACAGCTCTCCTCCCACCCCTTAGGAGTCAAAAGGACTTTTTGGCTAGGGGATGGAAAGAGGGAACTGGCAACACCATTTTCTCAGGAGGGGTGGAGAGGAGGAGGGAGCAGAAAGAGTCCAGCAGCTCAGGGCAGCTCCACACCCTCCTTCCCCTTTGGGTCGACCTGCTCTCTGCACCTCCTTCCTCCATTTCCATCCCTGCAAAAGGCCCGGGAAGAGGGAGGTGGGTTAAGAACCCCTGGGGCTTCCTCCCCAGGCTTGAGAAGGGGAAGAAGGGGATCCCACTGCAGCTGCCCCCCACCCAGGCCTGGGAGAGAGAAGTGAAGAACCCCTACAGACGCAGGAGCAGAGATGAGGCTGTGGGGCAGTACTGATGGGGATGCTGTAGGACAGCAGATGTAGGTAGATGTAGGTGTTGGGTAGCCAGAATGCTGAGCCCTGATCAAAAGACCGTGCAACTTGGCATTCCCAGGAAACGGTTTGCTTCTCTGGGACAATGCATTACCCAACACATCATAGGTTGTAATGATCACAGCCACAATATATGGCTTTCAACTACTTCCTCATCCATCCTATTCATCAGATTCTGCTCCCTTAGACTTCTACCTGTTCCCCAAGTTGAAGGAAGACCTTAATGAGAAGTGGTTCAAATATGATAATGATGTGATTGTAAGCTACACCTGCACGGGATCAAGTCCATTGATGTCTAAGGGGATATATTGAAAAATAAATAATTGAATGCAAATTATATATTTTCCTTTGTCATCCTAGAAACTTTCTGAATGCCCTCCTATGTTGTGGGGGTAACACTAAAAGGAATTCATATTGTTTTGGGAGATTGGGGAAACACTGCCCCCGGAAAAGAGGTAGTTTAATTTCTGTCGAAGAAAAAAAAATAAATTTTTGTGTTTAGCTGACAACCATGTATTTCTCAGTTATTTTCAATGTACATGGCTGTGACGCTGGCAAACCAGGTACCAGCTCTTGCCAAGTCTTTAGGCCTCTGCCAAGCACTGACGAATCCATTGCTGGAAACCAGTCTGTTTCAACTATGTGTTAGTATGGTTAAGATGAGTACTGAAATTACATTAATGGGTTTAGTGTTTAGATTTGAGGAAATGTTTGTAAGTTGCTGCATGCATTAATCTCACATAGAAGCTTTAGCACATGCTATAAAGTAATAATTAAGTTTTTGCTTTACAACTGTAAAAAAATAATGGCTCTGGAACTGTGAACCTGCCAAGAGGGATTGTCTCTTGCTCATCAAAAAGGCTAACAAAACTAAATGGGCCACTGTGAGACACCACAATACAAAGACTTTGTTAATTGCCCTTTCACAACCATGAAGAGGCTATGTGCAAAAGGGCTCATCCCATCAGCTTGAGTTGTGGGAAAAGGAAATAAAGGTAGCTGACAAGAAAATTTTTCATGTTTTTTTGCTCTTTGGACTCTGAGAGGGCTGGAGCTACGAAACAGAAGCAGAGATCCCCAGGGTCAACATGGGTTAACCCTAGAAGACATTCAGTGCTGACACATTACTACAACTTTTTTGAACTATAGATTGTAACATTTGAATATACATGTTTGCCTTCTTTAACCTGTCAACCGCTCTCATTTCTTTTTCCTAGTTAATAAATCCTTACTTAGTTTACTATAGGATGTGCTACAAGCTTTGTCTTTGGTGTGAGATTGGCGGTACGTATTGAGGTGGGGTAAGTAACTGGTCTCTTGGGACTGGGAAGCAACCTGAACCTTTTGTGATCTTTGGTGTAAAGCAACCAACTATCAATAATCCAGCTTGTCTGGGTGGCAAGATAGACTGGAATGCCCCATGGGACTGTCTGTGGTGCCGGGGTAAGACTGTTATAGCGCTTCAGGAGTTCATGTTTGATACTGGGTTGGTGAAATCTATTTATGGAACATATAACCAGTTTGAGGTGTCTGCCCTGAGGGTGGCACACATACGTGTGAACCACTCAAACTTTCTGAATGTCCTTCATGGGTTGTGGGAGTAACACTACAAGGGATTCAGATTGTTCTGGGAGATGGGGAAGCACTGTTCCAGAAAAAGAAGGGGTTACATTTCCTTCAAAGAAAGAAAAAGTAAATGTTGGTGTTTAGTGGACAATCACGTATTTTTCAGTTGTTTTCAATGTGCTTTAGAAGACAAGTCCAGGAATTCATTTTCTACTATTATCAAATCTTTTGTACTAATAAGCAGAAATATAATCAACTTGAATGATTCATATATTAGCAATTGGGCTCAAGTTAAGAAAGGTGGGTTAGTAAGCAGGTAATAAATTTATTGTTTTCTGATTATTGTAACTGGTATAGTACTGCACATATTACTAAACAGCCCCTGTAAAAATAGGGCACACAGTTACACAAACTTGTTTTCATGATCTATTTATTTGAAACGAGAGATCAGATCCAACATCTGTCAAGAATTTCTTTTTATAGTGACAAATTGATAAAAGAAATTTTAAAAAATGGTCACATCCAAGCTCTGTCTGTTCAACACAGTTGGAGAACAGCTGCATTCAGCTAGAGGGGCAGAATTAGCTCCTATAGAAAAGAACGCTGAATCACCATACTTAGTTTAAAAAAAAAAAATATCAGGACTTTTGACATACTGCTGATGACAGGAAGTCTGGGGGAAAACCCCGAGAGGTAATTAGGAGTCAATGGTCAAGTGGCCTTCCTATCCAATGATACTCCTAAATGAAGACTCCTTTGTGTAAATGTTAATGAAATCTCACCCTGATATATTAATGGACACTCATAACTGAAAGATGCATAAATGGCCAGAATGGGTATGTCTGGACATACAAGCTGATCTACACGAGAAACTTGAAAAATGGGTCCTAGTGATAGGAGAGAGGGAGATGCTATCTATACAGCAAGCAATGACAACAAATTAACCAGAAAGATCAGTGAGGCAGGACTGATTTCAAGAGATGTAAGATTTTTACTTTTCTTTTTTTTTTTTTTTTTTTTTTACTGAAAATGCCTTATCTTCTTTACCTTATGAGAGGATTAAATTTAAATATGTTAGGCAAACAATTTCTTTTTTTTTTATTCAACTCCTCTGTTTTAAATAAGTCTTTGTTAAGATTATTGTTGTACGGGGAATTTCACACAGATGTACACAAGGAGAACGGAAAACTAAATTCTCAAAGGTGACACACTAAAGCAGGGGTGGGCAAACTTTTTGGCCCAAGGGCCACATCTGGCTGGGAAAATTGTATGAAGGGCCATAAATGTAGGGCTGGGGCAGGGGTGCAGGAAGGGGCTCAGGACGGGGTGCAGGAGGAGGTGCGGAGTGCAGGAGGGGACTCAGGGCAGGGGTTTAGGGTGCGGGGTGCAGGAGGGGCTCAGGGTGGCAGCAGTGCGCAGCAGGGCTAAGGCAGGCTCCCTGCCTGTGCTGGCCCTGCGCTGCTCCCAGAAGTGGCCAGTATGTCCGGCAGTGGCTCCTGGGGGTGGGGTGGGACAGGCGGCTCCACCACGTGCTGCCCGCATCTGCAGGTACCACCCCTGAAGCTCCCATTGGCTGCAGTTCCCCATTCCCAGCCAATGGGAGCTGCAGAGGGCAGTTCCGGCAGGTAAGAGCAGCACACAGAGCCCTCTGCCCCTTCTCCCCCAGGGGCCGCAGGGACGTGGTGCTGGCCGCTTCCAGGAGCGGCGCAGGGCCAGGAGCCTGCCTTAGCCCCGCTGTGCCATGGGGTTGGCAATCCCGCGGGCTGTATTGAAAGCCCTGATGGGCCGGACCTGGCCCGCAGGCAGTAGTTTGCCTGCCCCTGCACTAAAGGGGCCAGACCACTCTACTCAGTTTCAGTCAAGGGACCTGGAGACATGATTTGTTTCTAGAGTTGTGTTGTATTGCCATTAGGCTCTATTGAGTGAACATAATGAGAAAGAAGAACCAAGCAGGAGATGGTGCTGGTCACAATGTGCTTTCTACCTTTATTACAATTTTATCCTGAAAGGAAAAGATTTGGAGTTGCTTCAGTTAGATTGTATGGGATTAATGTACTTTCTTTGGGAAGAAATCAAGACAGTGCCAAGTTACGTGTCTTAAATTGAAGATAAAGTTTATGTAAAAGATCAATTTAAAATCAGAAAGCCTGGACAAACTGTCTCACATTAGACTCTCTTCTATGAGACCTGACATTTATCATGTTGCAAAGCAAGTAAATCTTTTATCACAAACCTAGGGATTCCATCCACCTTCTGCACTATGACCTTTTCAAAAACATGATCATATATCGATGTATTTCTTATTATTCATTTTAATTTAGTCTGCTTCTTTAACAGAGGAATATATTTTAACAAGGAAGAGAAATGGAAAATAATATTATGCTCAGGTGTGTCATTTGTCTTTACCCAAACTCTGTGCGTGTCTTCACTCACAGAAAGTATCATCCAAAAGGCAAAATGCAATGCAGTTTTTTTTCTATGTGTAAGTAGTCATACTGTATCAATAACAATTATCTTAAAATATAGTGGCAGCCGACAAACAAGGACATCAGCATGCGTGTAGAATGTGTAATGCCCATTTGTTGTCTTTACATAAAGCAAAACTGTTCTCTTCATACAAGGCAAAACTTCAACATAATTTAGTAAGTGAACTGAAATAAATATTTAGTCAGTTCAACTGTTCACATATTTTATATCTACTAAGCTTTTCTTGTTTTTCTGCAGATCAAAAAGTTATCTTCTGCATCAGAATACGTTTCTTGAGATGGGCACACAGAAATTTCCTGGGAAATGCATCCCCATACTGTTCTAGCAAAATCATCTTCCTAACCAATGCCAAGTCATATGTTTAAGTGATCAAACACTCCTATGTCTTTAATTATTCCTTCTTTCAAAAATTTGTTCTAAGTCCTTGCATACAACTGATGTCAAATTAATGGGCCTGTAGTTTCCCAGATCACTTTCCTTTTCCCTTTCTTAAATATAAGTACTGTATTTGCAATTCTCCAGTCATAGGTCCATAAGTTTATGGATTCATTAAAAATCCTTGCTATTGGGCTTGCAACTTTATATGCCAGTTTCTTCCATACTTTTGGATGGATATTAGCCTGCCCCCGTGATTTGGCCTTCTTAAGCTACTTGAGTTTGGCTTCCACCTCAGACGTGATTATTTTTACTTCAATATTCTCGTTACCATTAGCCATTCTGCTGCTGCCCCCAACTTCCTCATTATACTTATTAAAAACTGAGGCAAAGTATTCATTTAGGTGTTGGGCCATACTGAGATTACATGCAATCTCCACATTATCCTCCGTGCATAGTGGTCCCACTTCTTTCTTCGCTTTATTTTTATTTATATAGGTAAAGAACCTTTTACTATTGATTTTAACTTCCTCTGAAAGGTCCAGGTCAACTTGGCTTTTGGCAATTCTCATTTTTTCCGTACACTTTCTGACCTCGAAGAAGTAACTTGCATTCCTGATCCATCCTTTCGTTCATGCTTTGTAGGCTTTCTGCTTTCCCTTAATAACCTGTTTGAGTCAGTTTTGTCTGCAACCTTTCCCTACGATTTTCCCCCTTGCTTGAGATGCAGGCGCCAAATAGTTTCTGCAACTTCAATTTAAAGTAATTCCAATATCTTCCATGCTTTAATTTTGCTTCCTCAGCAAAAAAACAAAAACAAACAAAAAACCCACCCCTTTTTTTGAGGGGTGTGTGTATGTGGTTGTGGGGGAATAGTTAAAAGGGATTTTGTTAATTCCCTGACTTCATGGACTATAAAAATCAAGATTTGTTCTCCCTTTTTTCATCTGTAACATTCCAGCATGCATTAAGCTTATAAAATCGCATCTACCATGAGTCCCAACCTTAGTCCGTAGACTACTTCCAGAAGTAAAAGCGAATTGAAATTTTCTACAATATTGTAAATTTAATAGTGAAGCGATCTTGTCTTCCTACTTGTTCATAAAGTGTCTAACACACTTTTAGCATTATATTTGTAAAGACATTCAAAAAATATGATAAAGGAACATTAATGTTGCAGAGTCAATCTCTCAAAAGTTAGAAAATGCTAGAATTAACATTCCATTCACACAACCTTAATTCAGCCCCTTTGGGCATATCGATTATGATTCAATCTTTAACTACATGATCAGGTACCAGTTTTCCACAGGACTCCTGCCTCATTCAGAGAATGGGTAGTTTTTCAATATTTCTTTTTATCCTCTATTCTCAGTATGTGCCTCCTGTCCCTATTTAACACACACCATTCAACCCCCGCACTGAATAAAGAAGTATTAATTTCCTCATGGGGTCTCAGTATATAACTGAGTGCTTCACAAACATTAAAGAATTTACCTTCACAATATCTGAGAGTTTAGGTGGTATTACTGTCCCATTTAACAAGTGGTGAACTAAGGCACAGAGATAGTAAGGCCAAAATTGCCAAATGTGTCCACTAATTTTGGGTGCCCAGCTTGAAAAAGTAGGGCCTGATTTTTCAGAGTACATTCCATTCTTATAGCTCTTTATATAGTCAAAGCACAGCTCCAGTTGATGTCAGTTGCAGATGAGCGTGGTCAGCATTTCTGCAAATCTTGCCCCGGACATCTAACGTTGGGCATCCAGAAAATAAAAAACACACCACTAGTGGCCAACTGTGAAAACTGTTTTAAGCATCTTGCCCAGCATCATATAGGACCTGTGCAGCAGAGGCAGACACAGACAAATTTAATTCTGGCATTTCGTACCTTTTTAGTTCTTTCAATGTACACAAACATATAATTTCTTAGTTGTTTTTTTAAACAAAACCCCCACAAATTCTGTCTTACAGAACTGAATACTGCCCTTGAACTTTGGTCATCACGATTCAGAGCTTTATACTCTACGGTGTAACTGATAAACTGTGTTGTACTCTTCCTTTGGAAATAGAGGATCTAGGAATTCTGTGAGGGCCCAGTGGATCAGGGGCTGGGCACTCCAAGGAAATACTTGGAGAAGTTTGCGGTTGGAGTTAACCTGTAAAGAGAGAGCGAAGCTTGCAGAGGCCTGGAAAGGCAGTGCTTGTGTTGGGGAACTGACCTACAGCAGGTACAGACAAGGCTTCCTCATGCTAAGGGCAGGTGGTAGCGAGGTGCCTCACAACGCTGGGTACCCCTGGGAAGCATCACACCAGCTTAACTGGTGACAAACTAAATTTTTCTGATAAACAGAGTTGTTTTATAAGAATACACAGGAAATTTTTCAAATACTGTAAAGAAATAGAAAAACTTTTACCAAACAGACATAATAAAAAGAATAGTAGAAAATGAAAATGCTTTCACATTTATAAAGCATCTTTCATCCAAAGGAACAGGAACTTGGGAAGTGCCATACTGGATCAGATCAATGGTTCATCTGATCCAATATACCATCTCAGACACTGGTTAGTTCCAGATGCTTTAAAGGAAGAAACCCTGCAGAAGGAAATTATGGGATATCTGCTCTCCAGGGAAAATTTCCTCCCAACCCCATACCAAGCATTTAGGACACAAAGTGAAGAATACCACATTCAACTGCTATTGAACTTCAAAAAAAATTCAATTAAGCAGAAAATTCCAGAAATGTTTTAAGGACTTGGGTTAACACTCTTGTACAGGAAGTGCTACATGTCATTTAATAATCACAAATGGCCCAGACATCAGTTTTACATATCTTCTGAAATATGGTACCTCAAGCACCACAGCATCGTCTTGCTGGGGTAATGGCTCAATATCAACAGTGAAAGGTGAACTACTGAATAACAAACACTATGTGCTGTCATGTTTTCAGGGTCACAGACAGGTGAACCTTTGTTTAGACTGCAGTTTTAGATTTATATAATTATGGAAGGTTTCAGAGTAACAGCCGTGTTAGTCTGTATTCGCAATGTGTATGCATCCGATGAAGTGAGCTGTAGCTCACGAAAGCTCATGCTCAAATAAATTGGTTAGTCTCTAAGGTGCCACAAGTACTCCTTTTCTTTTTTTATAATTATGGAAGGTGCTCAGATGCTACATTGGTAAGCAAAGGATAAATAGATGGGAGAGAGAGAAAATGAAATAAAAGCTCATCAAGTAAGCATGGATTACTTTGCAAACTTTGCTTTAATTTCTGAAGACCATATCGGTTAGAGTTGAAAATAAAACTGAGTTTGGTTAAACAGATTTTGCCCTCATTGGCTGTTTGACTATATAACAAGAAGTGACTACTTACTATGCTTAGGAAAGGCTAAAGTTCCCCCATTTCAAATGGAGGAGTTTTTCTTTATGGCCCAATCTAAAATTGTTGCATTTTGTTGTTGATGCACAATAACTACATGTTCCATTACAGAAAGACCTACATTTCAGTAAAAGTGAAGTGATTTCCTGTATTTTATATAAATTTCATCGTTTGTAAAGTGTTATGGGTTCCTTCAAGATAAAAAGAGCTACATATTGTAATTTATTGTTAAAAAATTGCAATGGTCAAGACAGAAATTCACAAATTGAATTATATGGGAAAACTCGCACAATGCGTAAGCAGTGGCTTCAGTCTGTGATTATGAATCTCTGTTCACTTAAACTAAATTCACCCAAAACTTAATTATAACAATGTAGCTTAGTACTAGAATCTGGAAACATTTAGTAAAAATAGCACTTTCCTTTAATTTTATAAGCAGTGCATGTATTTCAGAGATCATGATGCATTTCAAAGATTCATGTCACTACATAATGTATGAAGCAGGGAAAATGTTCGTAAGATATTTATGTACCAAACATGTTTTATTCAGTCACAGATCTGCTTTATGGTTTTGTGCTGCCAAAGGGTTTATAAATGCCTCAAATGGCAGATATAATAATAGCAGTTTTGTCTGTTCATGCAATTTATATAAGAAATGAAGTCCGTATATTCAAGAAAGAATTAAGGGAGGGGGAAACTTTTACACCAAGGGATTAAATATTCATTAAATGATCAAGAACTACCCAGCTCAGTATCTTAAATGAGGAGGAACTAAATACACTGGAACTGTATAAACAGAAGAAAAACTCCATCACATATTACTTACATAGATAAAAGACACAGCAAGGAGAAAGGGGATGGGGGGAGACACTAAATGAAATGTTTGGCTTATTGAGCAGTTCTCTAAAAAACAAAAGTTTACCACCAAAGTTATTTTTAACCACATGTTAAATATTCATCTTTTCTAGATAGGTACAGCAATTTTTATAAAGCTTGAAGCACGGTTTGCCATACTCCAATGTCAATGTAACAAATAACCACAGTTACATGACAAATGGAATGAAACAAGATAGCATTCACCTGTCTGTGACCCTGAGAACATGACAGCACTCTGAAAACCGCACCACTGTTAGTCATTTTTTTGCTTGGTAATACCACCCTGCAAAACACAAGTGACAGACTGAAAACTAACAATTAAATAATACCTTGGAGCACTGTGAGGTGGTGCCACACCTACATAGTCTAGTTCTTCTTGAAATACACTCTGAGTGCCAGAATGCGGCTTTTCTAGCCACTGCCACATTAGGGACATATTCGGAAAGGCACTGCATCAGCAAGCTGTGTCTGGAGGCATTCTGCCTTTGGAAAACACAAGCAGGCTGAATACCTCCAGGTGCATTGCGGTAACATAACAATAACAGCAACTGCTACACCATTTACAAAGGAGCCACATATATTCCCTCTCAGCACCAACGCTTCCTGGACTGCTGTGTGTGATTGGCGGGACTAATAACTGCTCTACCTCTTTTCACTTTGGGAGGGTACGCAGAAAGATCCTGCCTGCCCAATGCACACTGGTGAGGGAAAATGGGTTCCTTCAGCCATCTTCTCCACTACACTCTTGCAAGATCAGGTCATTTCCACATTGTACTGCAATGTGGAAATCAGGTTCAACACTGTACTTAAAGAGGCAATCTTAAGAACATGACAATGCTTGAAGGATTTTTTTTTTTAACAAAGAAATACTAACCAATTGAAGAACAGTCCAATACAAAATAGCAGTTCTCTCATCAAGCTTTTAGTGATAAGATTTTACAATTTCTGTAACAGAGCTGATGATATTTTGAAACATACTCCTTTATTTTAGAGCAGACACTTCATCTAACAGGAAAACAAAATTCAGATGTATGACAATTGATTCCTTTTCTGCACTGTTTCAGTTCTGTTGCTGACACCAACTCTCTAAAGGAAAAAATCTTGTTTGCTCATGCATGATCAAACAGCATTATTAATCACCAACACTACAAAACTACTTGCGTCAGTAGTAAATAATTAAAAGTGTTCTCTATTCATGAAGCAGGAGGCCACAAAAATGGTATTATGCAAACTCATTTAATTTTACCTGAACAATTTTAAACCAATTGTAAGAAGATGGTTAGCAACAGCAATGATTGTACAATAAAGTACAAACACACTTTTCTAAAGACATATAAAACTTAATGCACTTAATACATCTCTAGTTGAAATAGTAAAAATACAATTGAGACCCTAAGATTGATATTCATTGCAAATGACAGAGGGCATAAGGCTTTCTTTTATTTTAAAATGGAAATAAAGCCTCCTGAGATTTTCTTCAGAATTTTTGTAATCCTTATAGTCAAGAATGCTAAAAAACAGAGAGCAGCATATAAAACAAAAACTAAACATGAAGAATGTATGTAAGAAACAAGCAAAATCAACTGAACAGAATTTACAGATACTCTAATAAAGAGGAAGAAAAAATTGTCTGGTTATATTTCCTTTATTAGATTTCTTTTAACATATGAAAATGGAATATGTTATTTTAAAATTAACAGAACATTGGGGCAAATATCTACTGTGCTGTAATGAAGAACAGCAAATAGCTTAGTGACCATAGCTGATCAAACCTCATCATTTAATTTTATCCAAATGAAGACTGGTTTAAAGGTAAACACCCAGATATTTTCAACCAAATAGTCTACATAGATATGACACCTTAATTATAAGTCACTTCAGAGTGTTTTTCAGTCAGAACATTTGACTCATTAAACAATCCAAAGCTTTCAGACATAAGGTAATAAGATTGTTCCAAGGTTACTCTTAGTAGAATTATGATAGAGTAACACTTCATGAAGAATTCTTGATTGCAAAACAAAATTTAGTGGGTCTATCCAGTTGACAGAAATATTAATGAATGAACCTTTACAAACTTTAAAAAAATGTACACCACACACAAACTATATTAAAATATTAAATTATACAGTCGTGTATGACCTTCTCTGACCCAATATGGTAAAGTGCACTGTATGTAGAGCATACTACATGTCATATGTATTCTAAGAAGAGAACAATTTTCTTTCCATAGATACCACAAGTAAAAAAAAGTTGTAAAACATTTTAGGTATGTCAAAATATTCAAAATCCACTAGTGTCATTCAGATATTTGTTCAGCAAGTTGCACCTTTCAGGGGCTACTGTAACGAGTGCCTCTGATTGTTTTGCAAATGTATTTTGGTCGTAAGCCAGCTTGTCATTTCAACTACCTTTCCCTTATTCTTGTTCAACTTGTCTATTTGTTAGACAAGGCTACTGATGTACACTTTCTTGATAGCTGCCTATGTCATGTACATTACACAGTAAAGGGATAATCTGCATTTTTCTATGTAATTTATGCAAAACAAATGTATGTGGTGCATATTTATTTCAGTTATGTAATCTTAAAGACTCTAGGGCAGGGGTGGGCAAACTACGGCTCGGTGGCCGCATCCGGCTCTCCAGACATTTTAATCTGGCCCTCAAGTTCCCGCCAGGGAGTAGGGTCAGGGGCTTGCCCCATTCCACGCAACTCCTGGAAGCAGTGGCATATCCCCACTCTGGCTCCCACAAGTAGGGACAGCCAGGGGGCTCTGCACACTGCTCCTGCCCCAAGTGCTGCCCCTGCAGCTCCCATTGGCCAGGAACTGTGTCCAATGGGAGCTGCGGGGTGGCGCCTGTGGACAAGGCAGTGTGCAGAGTGGCCTGGTCGTGCCTCCGTGTAGGAGCTGGAGGAGTGACATGCTGCTGCTTTGGGGAGCTCCTTGAGGTAAGCGCCACCCGGAGCCTGCACCCCTGACTCCCTCCTGCGCTCCACCCGGCTGTTCCAGCCCTGATCCCCCTCCCGCCCTCTGAACCCCTCAGTCCCAGCCCGGAGCACCCTCCTGCACCCCTAACCCCTCATCGCCAGCCCCACTCCAGAGCCCACACCCCGAGCCAGAGCCCTCACCCCCCCACCCCGTACCCCAACCCCCTTCCCCAGTCCGGAGCCTCCTCCCACATCCTGAACTCCCCATTTCTGGCCCCACCCCAGAGCCTGCACCCCCAGCCAGAGCCCTTGCCTCAACCCCCAATTTTGTGAGCATTCATGGCCCGCCATACAATTTCCATACCCAGATGTGGCCCTCGGGCCAAAAAGTTTGCTCACCCCTGCTCTAGGCAAAATTCTGTCCACTTTGAAATCAACAGGAGTTTTGCTACTGACTTCTGTTGGAACAGGATTTCATCCTATGGGCCTAACTCAGTCACTGTCAAACTTTGGTGATTGTACAAGCTGCAAAAATAGAATTAAAATGTACTGTATTTGGACTTGGATGAAGTTAAGGAGAGCCCCCCATTCTGAAGCAGGAGTAATCTGATTAACACTCAGAATAGCTAGAACAGGAAGCATTTTGACCTAACCCTTGAAGGCATGTGCTCTAGGTCTGTTTATGGAAGACTTCCAGAATATTTACTTGATTGTTTTCGGGGAGGCTGGAATAAGGAACATTACTTCATTTGTTCTTGGCCATACCTTTTCTCATATACTGTACGTATATGGAAAAGAGGTGGCTTGAATTTGGCACTAAGTGTAAGCTACATATTTAGAATCATAGAATCATAGGATATCAGGGTTGGAAGGGACCTCAGGAGGTCATCTAGTCCAACCCCCTGCTCAAAGCAGGACCAATCCCCAACTAAATCATCCCAGCCAGGGCTTTGTCAAGCTGGGCCTTAAAAACCTCTAAGCAAGGAGATTCCACCACCTCCCTAGGTAATCCATTCCAGTGAAAAAGTTTTTCCTAATATCCAACCTAAACCTACCCCACTGCAACTTGAGACCATTACTCCTTGTTCTGTCATCTGCTACCACTGAGAACAGCCGAGCTCCATCCTCTTTGGAACCCCCTTCCAGGTAGTTGAAAGCAGCTATCAAATCCCCCCTCATTTTTCTCTTCCGCAGACTAAATAATCCCAGTTCCCTCAACCTCTCCTCATAAGTCATGTGTTCCAGTCCCCTAATCATTTTTGTTGCCCTCCGCTGGACACTTTCCAATTTTTCCACATCCTTCTTGTAGTGTAGGGCCCAAGAAGATTAGTTTCTTATTGGCAAATGTCGATTTCACTTTACATACATAAACCAATGAAAAAAATATTTGCACTGATGATAATCCAAATTTACAGATAGGCAAAGTAAGAAAAATGTTGCTTGAGAATTTAAGATTGTTTTCAATATATTTACTTTGCATATTTTGACATGTGAAGTTGACAATACAGTTGTAACTTAATAAAGCTTTAAGTTTTTGAATCTCAGCACCTCACTGAATCTCATTAAATAATTGTCTGACTCCACCCCATTGCCTGACCCTTCCGATAATTTCCCACAACTGTGAAAATTTAAACAAACAAACATAGGGGGGAAAAAAACTTATAAATAAATATTGACATCTGTTGAAATTATAAAAAAATATAAATCTAATTCTGTCAAGCCTATATATATTGCAGATGTATAGTTCATGGTTTATAGTTAATGATTTTGAAAAGAAACGGGCATCAATCTTTTTAAAATGGACTGATTTTTAAAATGCCAGCTTCTGATAAACCACTCTACACATAGCACTTCCTGATTTTTTTTTAAAAAAATAGTTTCTTCTCCTCTGTTGCTATTTGTAAAGGTCTTCCAGCAATGGTGAAGCCAACCTACTTATCAGGAAAAACACTGAAACTGATTCTGCACAAAGTGCTGCCACATGAACAAAATAGACAAATTGAAAAAAGAAAAAAATTGATGTTGTAATCTTAGGTATTGTAACTATTGTTGTCACAAAATTTCAGATGAAAATGTGATTTTCAAGTTCAGAGTGTCCCAATGACAAATGATCATACTATGCTATTAATGAAAAAGATGAAAGAAATCCAAAAGATATTAGTTTAAATCAGTCTTAATATGAAATTAAATTTATCTAAGTTCTCCTAATCATGATTTCTGTTACTCTCAATTAGGAAAAAATGGGGGGTTGAGGAAGGAAAAGTACACAAAAAATATATATACTGTAGGCATCATCTCTGAACCAGGTATTCAAACAAGATTGGTTTGGAAACTAAAAATAAAATTACAGCTAAATGTATTCAATAAATGCAATCAAATATTGGAAGAGAAAAGTCAGTCATAAATGCTTATCCAGCCAACTGAGATGATCCACATCTCTATGCTAATCTTGTATTTTTAATTAACAGATAAAATGGTAAAATCTAAACAATAGCATGAAATAAAAAATGAAAAGCAAGAAACAACTTTTCACGCTCAAGTTAATTAAACAGAGATATAACAACTGTGTACTGCTGTATTTGTGCAACTGCTGTAAAAAAAACAAACCACCTCTTCATGCAAAAATGTTTTATTTCAGCCCACTGACCTCTGCTCTGTCTTCTGGTTCAAGATCAGAAAACTTCAAATCTTTGGAATTTAGATGAGCTCAGCACATGAATTAAACTATCACTCATATGCATTAAACATTCTAATCCTAGCCTACTTAATCTACACACATACACACTCACTACGAAACACACAGGAGCACAACAGGAAAACGTAAAACAATGGCTGGGCTGTTATTGCACTAACCAAACTGTTAAATGACCGTGCAAACATATGAATCAATCAGTGAGTTTCATACAACAAGATAAATAACTTTTAAATATAAGCTCCTAACCGGCTAAATTCCGGGAACAGACAGTATAGTTCAGTGGTGGGCAACCTGCAGCCCATCAGAGTAATCTGATTGTGGGCTGCGAGACATTTTGCTCATGTTGACCGCAAACCGCGGCCACTGGGAGCTGCAGGGGGCAGTGCCTCCAGATGGTCAACATCAGCAAAATGTCTTGCGGTCCGCAATCAGATTACCCTGATGGGCTGCATGCGGCCTGCGGGTTGCCCACCATTGGTATAATTACTCCAACAGTAGTATGTTAATGGTAGTGTAGACTCAGATGCTGAGCAATCTTCAATTTCATAATAAAAACTCAAACACACAGTCTCAAAAGAATAGCAAAATAAATACAGTAACTGAAAAAATATGCTAGGGCCTTGAGAAGATCTTTAGCATAATACACAGAGAAAAATAGCACTGCAGAAAGAGCAGGGTATGGGAACAGAATAAGCAGGGTATGGGAGCAGAATATTTTCCTTTTTTGTTGCAATCCACAGAATAGAAACTGTTCCGAATTATATGTTATTTTAATTTTTTGACGAAAGCAGTAATAATAAAGCCTTTCTGCAGTATATTTTAAACAAAATAGAAGATATTCTGCTGTCAGATCCATTTTTATCTATAGCTAGTTCCCCCCCTCACCCCCCACCTTTTTTTTTTAACCTAGAAGATCAATTTTCAATCCCATGTATTTTCTCAAATTCTTGTTATTTTTCATAAGGCCAATGCCTGATCATACAATTAATTTAGTTTCGCCATTACAATAAAACATTTCTCAGCAATCAACTTACCTAACACAAAACTATGTCCTTGTCTTATCCAGTAACGCAGGACAGTAGGAAGGTACAAGATCTCCCGTATTCTTTGTATAGCCCACATAAGGGCACGCATGCATCCTTGGTGTTCGGAGAAACACAAGGACTGGAATCACAGGGGCTTTAACCAGGAGGGGAGTAGATGGAGCCATGGCTCTGCCACACATACACACCAGCTAACAAAGCTGGCAGGCTGCATGGCATAGGTGTGTATGCACATACATGCATTCAGGTTATGATGTGCCTCACAAAAAGATGCTGTAAATTACTCCACTGCCACCACAGTTCAACTAAGGAGTACAGGGAGATACAGTGGCTCAATGAAGTTGAATCTCTCCAGAGCCCCCCACTGGAACAGTTTGGGTTCTTCACCATCCCCCTTGCTTCAGATTGTGACTAAATGACACAAATTTAGTCTTTAGTAAACATATATACAAATCTGATAATCTGTCTTTCAGGCCATACTAGTTCCTGAGCTATGCTAACATGGAGAAAAAAAGCAGCTATATAATACCTAAAAATGTACACTGAAACCACTAAATATATATATATTTGAGGCCCCGATCCACAATTTTTCATCCTCTGATTACCTGCCAAATTCAGCACCATCAACTCACAGACCCTAATACATTCACATTATGTGCCACCATCTAGTCAGATATTTTGCTAAGAGCTCAGAACATAGTATAATAAAGCACTACTCAAATATTATGAAAGCTGAAATATATAACTTTTTGATATAAAGTTTACTGTCCTCCATATTTCATACCAGTAGTGTTGAATAGCTATTTTAATTGCTTGATTAAATTATAAAACTGTAGTTATTTTCTTCACTGTGTGTTTACAGGAAAAGAATATAGACACTATGTCCTTTTAATAAACCATTCTGTTTGTGTCAATCAAATAATGCGGGAATTCTGAAGTTAAAGAATGACCAATTATGAAATAGGAAATTCACACATCCACCCTCCCCATGCATAGATACCACATACTGCGTGTGATCCAGCACAGATTTCTGTATTTCACAAACCATTTCTAACTACTGTCTAAATTGACTATTTTAAACATATGGATGCCGCAAAGCTCCACCCACACTAATAAATCATTGTTTCCATAGTAACTAATGTGACAAAAGCAAAGGGAAACTAAAAATAGTACAAAGCGAACAAAATTTCACTAATCTCTGGCATTAACAAAATGTGAGATGATGCAATGTATTACAAAGTTTTTATCACCCTTGTTTGAGAAGACCTGCATAACTCATAGCTGTGCTTTGCCACTGTTGATTAATACAGGCATCCCAAACTCGTGACAATCAAAACTTTATATCCCTCATACCACCCTCTCTCTCTATACAATGTAGACCGTGAGCCATTCTGTACCCATATATATACTTTTCAAAAAGCTTCCCAAAAATACGGGTTCAAGAAAAAGATAATTAACAATTACAAAAATTAAACAAATGCTACTGCAAATCATCTAATTAAAACCACTAGAAGATCAACCCTAAGACCACCTGGCCACAAAATTAGTCTGATTTGGGAGATAACATGTAGAGTGGCACCAAGTAAGAAGAAATACTAAGCAAGTAATATAAGAACAATTGAATGAGTATACAGGTTTTAAAAATTCACTGTAAATGAAATTGTATCCCCCAAAATACAATGGTATATGATTGCATCTGAAAAAGCCCAGTCTCCCCTTCACAGATAACAAAAGGCAACCCCCGGATGTACAGCAAATAGCAATGGTTCCAATTAAGCTGAATGATCCAGGAAATCTTTCACCAGAGTTTGAAGAAAACGACGGGGCACGTCTCCAAAAGTAAACGATTTCTTTCTGCAATTATTTGTTTGCATTTTGCAGCTGTCATGTTTTTATGTAATTAAAAATTGCTTTGCTCTTTTTTCAATAACCAGCATTAGAGAACACAAGTTGCTTACAAAGCTACAAAATACCATTTAGTTATTTATTTTTCCCCTTTTTTATTTTCTGGAAATCCTGAAGATCTGAGCAGGCACTTTTCAGCTAACAGTGAGTAGGCCCAGGAACAAAATTAAAGGATACAAATTTATAAGGACATTTAAAAGCACTTCATTTTTATGATTTTGCTTTGATTTAAATTTTGGTTATACTTTCTGAAATGAAAATACCACACTTGGATGCATTCTAATGCGTTAGAATGCTGGGTTTTGAATCCTGTTGTTTTCCCATATTGTTTGTAATACCTCCCTAAGATTTTCAGTGTTGGATACTTTACATTTAGACTTTTTTTTTGTTTCTCTGTTTCTTATGTAGCACAAGCTATCATTAGTGTTTTGTTAATTCATCTGTGCATCATTGATAATGTTAGTACAATTTTGGGCACAGAGTTTGATAGCTAATAGTAATTCCTCAAGTGGATATAAAGTAAAGCACAAAATATGGGGACATCTACATTAATAATGTCAACATTAATAACGCTTACAGAATTTTGTGAAGTATATGGTGGATTTTTTTCTAACTACATTTTTTAGAATTTATAAAACATTCCTCTAATCCAGAATAAGATAAACATTTAACTTGACCTATCTGATAGTGGGACAAATTCATACCTGAAGTAAGTAAGGGAAATATCATTCAGGTCTCTAAAAATCTGACTTCAGTGGAGTTGTACTAGGTATGAAATAAGATCATTAAAATAGGTCAAGCAGCCCAAATCTTAGTTAAAAACTTTTTTTTTTAAACTGTAGTTTGAGCCATATCAACATTGTAAACAAAATCTTTTCTCCATAAAGGAATTACCATTATGTTCCTGTCATCTTCCACCCTCATAGTGATTCATATATGCCATACTAAAAAGCTACACATTGGGATATTTGGGAACACAAATATGGGGGTAAACTCTCTAAATTCCATTGAAATGCAGAAAGCTCCACAGTGGGACTGAGTTGGGAAAAATGGCAAATATGTTACTAGAAAGTGTATTAGGGACTGTTTGGAAAGTTGGCATGAGTGAACAATTAATACTGTTCTGATGCACAGAACTTCTGCTGTATACAACTTCTGCTGTTAGCCCATCTCCATGATTTTATATATCAATGAGTTTCCCTAAAATGGGAAATGTCAGCATATTAACATGTTTCTTCTGGCTATGCATGTTTCTCTTAGCTTCAGACATGACTCTAGCTGGTTAATTAGTTTCTTTAATTGTGCCATAATCCTTTCCTGCCATATCAACCATGTTCTTCTTGACTCAAATTCTCTCTCAGTGAGACATTCATTGCATGTTTAACTTCTCTTTCCTGTCTTAATGGTTGTACAACAGAATAGCTTGGAACCAGAGTTACTAATAATTGAATTCAAAACATAGACACAGAATCAGATCTTTTAAAAAAATGTAGCCCGTTTTACAGTTTAAAGATCCATCCAGTTTATATTAAGCACTACACGTTTACTCTATTATCTAGCCATTAAAGTGGCCAAAACCGTAGTATGGAAAATAAATATCTTCCTTACCTGTGTATACAGTTTTTAGATTCGAGATACGCCATACCAGCAGCAGCATCTAATGAAAATTTCACTAACTGTTTGGTTTTTAGCTCATCCTTCTTCTTTCTTAAAAAGGAGAGGAAATCGCCTCCTAGAGAAATAAACAGATGGACAATGAGATGACAGCAATGATGCTCACATTTCTCTCTTATTAGTGACGCTTGACTGAACAAAAAGTATTATACTATCAGCCATGCTTGTCAACCAATTTGTTTGAGGCTAAGATAAAAAAGAAAATGGAAAGAATACATTCCCATCAGTATGTGGCTTCCTTAAGCTGCCCTGAATATTGCTCTAAGTGCTTCCAGGTGAAAGCTGTACAAAGAATGAAAAAAATTAATCAAGTCCATATTTTTACCACACTGTACATCATATTTCTCTATGTATATTCAATATATATTTGCATAACTATGACTTATGGAGTAAAGAATCTATGGATAATAGGTTGTGATAAAAAGTCGCTTTAATCACATCTTTCAGCAGCAATGGTCTATTTAAAACTGAATATTGCAATAGATGACGAGTCTATATTTGCAGATTTATAACAGTTAAGTAATGTCTCTGCGATTGATGATTAGGGCAAAAGTAAACAAGGGAGAAAGATTACGGGAAGCCATGCACTGCTACATGCTGATGGTTAGAAACTTGAATTCAAGTATAAAATATGCCTCATTGCAGCAGGCAGTGCCAGAAGTCATAGTATAGCTTTTTCAAGTCTAAAGGTTTACATGTTATTATATAGAGAGCCATTTCTCTAGCCTTCATTCCATTTTTCTGTGTACTGAACTGATTCTGGTGATCCTCTCTCAACTAATGCCCCATGACAGTTTTCATATACTTTCTTGGCACTGAAAAGAGGCATTACCATATGTTAAAAGTTTCAGCGGGGGTTTTCTTAGAAGGAAATATCTATTTATATTTCACATTATAAGAGATAAACTGAGGGGTTATTAGAGAGGGGTTTTATTAACAGCAGACATTTTCTCCTTCTAGCTCTATGGCTCTCAAATATTAAGCTGGAGTGTTTGTTAAAGGAATTAGCATCTTAATTGTCAACTCCTGCACTTTTTTACCCACTTTACCAAGAATTTGTGCTCCTTTTGATACAAAAACTCTAGAGGTGATGGCTTACTGAGTTGGTTCCTTATGAAAGCTTCCAGGAAGCTTAACCTACAGCTAAAACTCCGCTGCTTTACCCCCTTTGATTATCCATGGGGCACCGCAAATATTTTGGAAACAAATATGCTTTCCTTTAATATGATTTCTGATTAACTTTTTTGTGTCAGGCAAATGTGACAAGAGAAGGTGAATAATATTTTATCATCTTTTATGTATCCTTTATTATTTAACAGTTCTCAGGAAAAAAAATGAGGGCTTTTTAAAGGAATGTACATAATAGATATACAGATACACACATTTCACTTAGGTGTGTACATATGTATATATGTCATCATTAGGGCTGTCAATTGATTAAAAAATTAATCATGATTAATTGCACAAATAAAAAATTAATTGCATAATTAATTGCGCTCCTAAACAACAATAGAATACCATTTATTTAAATATTTTTGGATGTTTTCTACATTTTCAAATATATTGATTTCATTGACAACACAGAATGCAAACTGTGCCATGCTCACTTTATATTTATTTTTTTATTACAAATACTTGCACTGTAAAAAACAAAATAGTAGTTTTCAATTTACCTGATATAATTACTGCAATCTCTCTATCATGAAAGTGCAACTTACAAATGTACATTTTTTTAAATTACATAACTGCACTCAAAAACAAAACAATGTAAAACTTTAGAACCTACAAGTCCACTCAGTCCTACTTCTTGTTCAGCCAACTGCTAAGACAAACAAGTTTGTTTACATTTGCAGGAGTTAATGCTGCCCACTTCTTGTTTACATCACCTGAAAGTGAGTACAGGCATTCACATGGCACTGCTGTAGCCGGTGATGCAAGATATTTACGTGGCAGACGCACTAAAGATTCATATGTCTCTTCATGCTTCAACCACCACCACTCCAGAGGACATTTGTCCATGTTGATAAAGGGTTCTGCTCAATAATGATCCAAAGCAATGCGGACTGACGCATGTTCATTTTCATCATCTGAGTCAGATGCCACCAGCAGAAAGTTGATTTTCTTTTTCGTGGTCAGGTTCTGTAGTTTCTGCATTGGAGTGTTGCTGTTTTAGGACTTCTGAAACCATGCTCCACACCTCATCCCTCTCAGATTTTGGAAGGCACTTCAGATTCTTAAACCTGGGTTTGAGTGCTGTAGCTATCTTTAGAAATCTCACATAGGTACCTTCTTTGCGTTTTGCCAAATCTGTAGTGTAAGTATTCTTAAAACAAACAACATGTATTGGACCATCATCTGAGACTTCTATAACATGAAATATATGGCAGAATGCGGGTAAAACAGAGCAGGAGACATACAATTGTCCCCCAAGGAGTTGAGTCATAAATTTAATCAACGCATTATTTTTTTTAACAAGCGTCATCAGCATAGAAGCACATTCTTTGGAACTGTGGCTGAAGCATGAAGGGGCACATGAATGTTTAGCATATCTGGCACGTCAATACCTTGCAATGCCAGCTACAAAAGTGCCATGCGAACGTCTGTTCTCACTTTCAAGTGACATTGCAAATAAGAAGTTGGCAGCATTATCTCCGATAAATGTAAACAAACTTGTTTGTCTTAGTGATTGGCTGAACAAGAAGTAGGACTGAGTGGACTTGTAGGCTCTAAAGTTTCACATTGTTTTGTTTCTGACTGCAGTTATGTAACAAAAAAAAATCTAAATTTGTAAGTTGATATAGAGATTACACTACAGTACTTGTATGAGGTGAATTGAAAACTACTATTTCTTTTGTTTATCATTTTTACAGTGCAAACATTTGTAATAAAAAATAATAATATAAAGTCAGCACTGTATACTTTGTATTGTGTGTTGTAATTGAAATCAATATATTTGAAAATGTAGAAGAACATCCAAAAATATTTAATACATTTCAATTGGTATTTTATTGTTTAACAGTGCGATTAAAATGGCAATTAATTGTGATTAATTTTTTTGAGTTAATCGTGAGAGTTATCTGCGATTAATCAACAGCCCTAGTCGTCATATGCTGGAATAAAATGCTGATGTGAAATCAGTACTGTTTTACATGACATATAACTACATGCATTATATCTACATAAAGGTTACAAGCTCAATGCTCAAGTGCATGCAGTACTGGCTGGGCACAACTGGGGGAGAAGGGGAGAACCACAGCAGATTGTGGTTCTCCATTCCAGGGCTGACCAAGGGTTGGTATGGTGCAGTTTGGACCAGTGGTTCTCCACCTGTGGTCTGCAGACCCCTGGAGCAGTCCATGGATTGTGTACAAGACTTGGAATGAAAACTGTCTTAACAGATTTCAACTATATATATATATATATATATATATATACACACACACACACACACACACACACAGAAAACTGTCTTAACAAATTTCAACTATATATATATATATATACACACACACACACACACACACACACACACACATACATACGTACAATAGATTTCTAAAGGGGTCTGGACCTCCGTTTGAAATTTCCGAAGGGCTCCACACAAGCGTTCTTAATTTTTCCGGTGTCATCAAATGAAAAAAGGTTGAGAACCACTAGTTTAGAGCAGCAATGGAGTTTTGCTAAACTATGCTCATCTGACCCATGGCCCCTAAGTGTAGGTGCACCCTGCAATAAAACACCTATGGCCTACCATGGCAGGGGCCTAGGCTTGCAGAAGTTGGACTGCCAGGCTATAAAAGTGCAGTGTAGACATCCAGGCTCAGGAACCCTACAAGAAAGAAGGGATCCAGAGCCAGGGATCCAGCTCGAGTCTCAGCAGCCCTGCAGCCTGACCCCTGGAAGCACAAGTCAGCTGATCTCGGCCAGCCATGGGTGTTTTATTGCAGTGTAGACATATTCTAAGGATCTATCTTTGCAAAGTTCTGGATACTGCATTTTAAGTTCTAATGAAAGATGAAAAAAACCAGAATAGCTAAAGCTTGGCTAAGTACTGACTGAAGACTAAGGGTATGATCAACTCTATGGAATAGGAGTCAAAACACAAGAATCATTCAAGAGGGTGCACTACAAATAGGAAAAATGGGATGAAACTAAGAATGAAAAATGTGTGCTGAATATTTGCAAAAAACATCCTGCCAGTGAATTCTATTAGACTATAAAATAATCTCCCAAGTAAAGTGGAAGCAGCCCCATCATTTGGGCACACTTAAAGTTAAACTGGATAATGCACTAGTACATGTATGGCCAAGTAGATCTTTTCCATCTATAAGGCTCTGTCTACACCACAGAACGTACAGTGGCGTGAGTGCGTCGCAGTAGCACTTGCGGTGGAGACACTCTAAGCTGATGCGAAAGAATTCTCCCATCAGCTTCATAACTCCTGCCTCCATGACAGGTGATAGCTATGTCCATGGGAGAAGCTATCCCGCCAACGTAGCACTGTCTACACCAGCGCTTACGTCAGTGTAACTTACATCGCTCGGGGCGTTGATTATTCATACCCCTGAGCAATGTAAATTATACCGAAGTAACCTGTACTGTAGACAAGGTCTAACTTTTGTCATTCTTTGTCTTGAAATCAGGACCTGTCAAATAAAGCAGGATGTAACAAATTCACAGAAAAAGTATACAACAAATAACTTTCTTTATAATTCTATAAATAAAAAAGAGCTGCTGTCTCAATCCTAACTAAAAACTAAACTAAAATCCTAACAAAACTAAATCCTAATGACCTAGAGCTAGAGATCAAATATTATTAGACATTTTAAAATAAAGAGAATTAAATGGATGCCAGGTTTATCTATATTTCATCTAATATTTTCTGGTTGATGGAAAGCAGGTGCTGACAGAGAGCAGTCTGATAACCATTCCATCAGTAAAGGTGGCCTTTCCTCCTTCCGATACCGTAATAGCATCTTTCTAGTCATAGCACAGGCTTGTAAATCATCTTCAAGAAAAAAGTAGTAAGAATAAGAACTACTATGTTTGTATTTAACAATAAAACATTTTGTTTCATATGGAACACTAATTATCGGTGTAAGGAAATATTTTAATTTTTTTTGAATAATTTAATGATAGTATTTATGGACACCATGAGTTTCTTTAAATTACTGATACAATAGAGTAAAAATATTTATAGCACTGTTCACACATAGTGACTCAAGGCACTTTATAATGGAGACAAAAATACCAAATAACTCTAAAAATATTAAACAAATACCAGAATGAAAAGATGTCTTCAGTCTAGAAGATTTAGAATAATAGAGAGATTCAGAATTCCCAACTATTTATTGAAGGAAGTACAAGATGACAAAGCCCTGGCCACAAATGAATTAACTGGAATTGAATATGGGAAAGAAAGAAGCTTCTGCTTGAGGCACCACACTGAAGATGAAGGCACATAGGAGGAGGTTAGCAAGTCCAAAATATAAAGGGTCTGTCCACACAAAGCCCTCTAAAGTAATTGCCATGAGTTTAAAATCAACCAAGGACACTACAGGAAGCCTGCATATGGTCTCTATGACAAGAGTAGTGTTCTGGATTGACTTGGTCCCAGGGAAGGCCCTAACTGCTGAAATCTCAATAAGCTGAAAACATCTGGTCAGTTTAAAAAAGTCCAGAAAACCATGGCACAAGTTTGAGCTTTGCTGTTCTTGAAAAAGGAATTAATGTTCCCAAATAAACTTTGGAGAGAAACGGGCATACTCTAGTAACAGTCCTAAAATGATGAAAATAATATTTAATGACGTTTTTATTGTGTTCCAACATGGTTACCCCACAATTCAAGAGTCTGAAGAAACACACACATATGGGGGACCCATCAAGATGCAAAATTATAGATGGTATAAAATGTAGCAATCATTTTGGGAATTTCCGTTCGATGAGTGTTTAATCTGGGGGGAATTCGTTGACATTTATAAATTCACAGGTGAAAGCCATCAGCTAATGTTCAGTCTCTGAAAAGATCCAAATATTTCACTTAACTGCACTAAGATACAATAAACCTAAAAACCGAGTCAGCCAAAATGTAAATATTAAACAAGCTAAATTGGAGCACTTAGAGAATCTCAATACTATCCAAAAATTGATTCAATAGAACATATTAATTAAATTAAATATGTTTAGAAAAACAGGATATAAACCACTCCAGTGGAACTTTCCGAACAAACTGATGAAACTCTAACTGAAATTGCTTATAGAAGCTAGCTGCACAAAGATTTAAAAGTAGTACAGTAAGTGTGAAATGTGAGAAAAATATAAAGTGAGAAGATGATAGTTACAGACTCTGGTCACAGTTGACATTTCAATGCTAATAATTACCTCATTATTGTAATCTTCATCCTCCCTTTCCCTTATTGTCCCCCCTTTTGGTTGTCTCTCTAATGAGGCATCTCTAAAATTAGATTGCAAACCCTTCTGGTAGGTACTGTGGCTTTTATTCTGTAAAGCGTCGTGAACACTTTTGGATACTGTACAAAGATAAAAGTAATAATAAAATGCTACTATATTTTGGCAGTGCAACTTTTTTCTCCAGCTCCTTTGAGAAAACTAAATTAGAAATTGGATTATAATCAACAAAATCATTGTGGGTGTAGTTGGGCACTTATCCATGTTTGAAAAAATGTCCACTACTTGAAAAGGAACAAGAAAACAACCAAAGCAGTTTAGTTCACAGTTTTGGTAAAAACAAACAACAAAAGTCCAGTATGCACCAACAAATGACCCATGCAGGCCAAGAATTAAATATATATAGGAGAAAATGACAAAAGAACAGACACAGAAGAGAAACGTCTATGCAGGTCGGAGAAGGTGACCAAAGTACAAGAGTCTAAAGAGGAAACTATTCAATAGGAAACAATAATCATATCTGTTATTTGTATTACTAAAATAGGATGAAGCTCAAGAAAGCAAGAATTCAATAATTGAGTTAGCACTGCATATCACAAGGATTCAAAATCTCTTCTGGGAACTCCAACAAAGCAATTGGCATATTCCTTCCATGAAAAATTAACTCAGGATAAAATATGGAGTGTGCCACAATCAGAGTCTTCCTTTATACTGCTCAAAATAAATTTTCTAGCTCAAATTAGCTTTTAATGGGAACTCCTTGTATATGATTGCCCTAAGAGCCTTGTTAAGAAACAACATCTATCTGAAGTGGACAACGCAGTATCTGCTATTTTAACCCCCAATCCTGCTGGGTCTAATAAACAGCAGGGACTAAACTTCACTGCAGCAGAAAGGATGAAAAGAACAAGGCAGTGGGGGGTGGGGGGGAACCTGCACAAATCATAAAGATTTCAAAACTGAACATTCAAAATTAGCAGTGGGAGAGACATAAGTGAGAGTCAAATATGTTTCTAATTATGAATAAGCTCAAATATAAATGTGAACAAGAGTTGAAAGATTAAAAAAAAAAGGGGGAGGGGGCGAATAATACATGAAAAGATCTGTATAGATCAAAACGAATACAAAAATTACCCATACAAGTGAGTTATTGTTCTCCACAATTGATATGGAACAAAACTCTGCTACCTCCTGTAACAAGCTACTAAAGATAATTAGATGTCAAAAGTAAATAATAATAATAAGATATTCATCTGAAGAAAAAGAAAAGCTAGCCAAAACTGTACACACAATTGGGAATTATAAATCAAGGCAAGAACACTTCTCTTTCCACACTGGCAGACGACATGTCTAAAAATATAAGCTACAGTGTTCTGCAGAATTTCCCCATTAATAAGCTACAACTTTAGATTCCTTAGAGTCTTTTTTAGGAAACTACCTCAAAATACTGTTTACTTTACAGCTATTAAATATTTTAATCAGCATTGTCAAGGTCATCATTGCATTAGCAACTAGAATTTTTGGAGGTATTTACAAGGAAGAAACTTGGAGATATTTTAAAAAAATCAGATTCCAAAATTGAATGTATTCTGCACAGTCAACAAGACCTCTTTATGAACAGTTTCTCTGGCACCAAGTAAAAGCAAATTTCTAAAGTCGGTCTTTCAACCCCAGCAAGGTGCTCTGAAACACAGTATGCTGAAGAGAAGGTTACTCACTTTGTGCAGCAAGTGAGGTTCTTCGAGATGTGCCCCCCTGTGGGTACTCCACTCCAGGTGTTGGGGCATCCCTGTGCCTTTGCTTGGAGAATGTTAGTAGCAGTGCCCATCCGGGTCACGCATGTGTGGTGCCTGCTTTGACGCGCCGTTGGCGCTTCATCTAGTATGTGCGCAACATGTACCCCTCAGTTCCTTCTCTACCGCAGAATCTACCATTTGAACTCCGAAGTAGAGGGGAGTAGGGTGGGTAATGGAGCACTTAAAGGGACACACATTTCAAAGAACGCCAGGTACTGCACAAGGTGAGTAACGTTCTCTTCTTCAAATGATGTCCCTGTAGGTGCTCCACTCCAGGTGACTGTAGAGTGGGAGGGATTTCAGAGTCGGTAGGTTTTGAGCGAAGATAACAAATCTCGGCCCAGCCGTGTATCTGCCTCTAGGCCTTATGTCAGGTTTCAGAGTAACAGCCGTGTTAGTCTGTATTCGCAAAAAGAAAAGGAGTACTTGTGGCACCTTAGAGACTAACCAATTTATCTGAGCATAAGCTTTCATGAGCTACAGCTCACTTCATTGGATGCATACTGAAGATGTTTTTATACACACAAACCAAGAAAAAATGGGTGTTTATCACTACAAAAGGTTTTATCTCCCCCCCCCAACCCTACTCTCCTGATGGTAATAGCTTATCTAAAGTGATCACTCTCCTTACAATGTGTATGATAATCAAGTTGGGCCATTTCCAGCACAAATCCAGGGTTTAACAAGAACGTCTGAGGAACAGGGGGCGGGGGAGGAGGAATAAACAAGAGGAAATAGATTACTTTTTATAATGACTCAACCATTCCCAGTCTCTATTCAAGCCTAAGTTAATTGTATCCAATTTGCAAATTAATTCCAATTCAGCAGTCTCTCAGTGGAGTCTGTTTTCGAAGTTTTTTTGTTGAAGGATAGTCAGTTTGAGATCAGAAATCGAGTGACCAGAGAGATTGAAGTGTTCTCCGACTGGTTTAAGAATGTTATAATTCTTGACATCTGATTTGTGTCCATTTATTCTTTTACGTAGAGACTGTCCAGTCTGACCAATGTACATGGCAGAGGGGCATTGCTGACACATGATGGCATATATCACATTGGTGGATGTGCAGGTGAACGAGACTTTGATAGTGTGGCTGATGTTATTAGGCCCTGTGATGGTGTCCCCTGAATAGATATGTGGGCACAGTTGGCAACGGGCTTATGTGACTGCATAATGTTTAGCAAAGGTGTGTTCAGAGGCCGAGGTGGCAGCTTTACATATGTCTATGAGGGGGACACTGTTTAGAACTGCTACTGACGATGATATTGATCTGGTAGAGTGTGTTCTGATGCCTACTGGAGATAGTATGCCCTTTAGCATAGGTGAATACATCCAGATCCCATTTGGAGAGCCTCTGTGTAGATATGGCAGCACCTTTGGACCATTCTGTGATGGATATGAATAGTTTTGGTGAAGCTCTAAATGGTTTGGCTCTCTCCAAATAGAACGCTAATGCTCGTCTAATGTCTAGAGTGTGCACTGTAGCTTCAAGTGCGTTCTCATGTGGTTTGGGAAACAATGCTGGAAGATGTATTGGTTGATTAATATGGAAGGACGAGGGTATCTTGGGGAGGAATTTAGGATGGGTCCTTTATGTAACTTCATCTTTAAAAAAGATTGTGTATGGGGAGTCTGCCATGAGAGCCCCTATTTCTCCCACGTGTCAAGCCGATGTGGTTGCTTTTAGAAATGCAACCTTCATGGATAGGTGTAGTAGGGAACAGGTCGCCAGGGGTTCAAACAGTTTTCAGGTGAGACCCATTAAGACCAAGTTTAGGTCCCATGGTTGTGTGGGAAGTCTTACTTCTGGAAAGACGGTTTGAATGCCCTTGAGAAATCTTTTAGTGATTGGGTGAGCAAATACTGTGGTGTCGTTAATTTGTTGGTGAAAGCCAACAATAGCCACAAGCCATACTTTTGTTGAACTGAGACACAGGACGAAATGTTTTAATTCAAGAATGTAATCTAATATAAGTGGCATGGGGTGCCGATACCACAGTGATTTGCTTAGTGGTGCAACATTCGGTAAATCTCTTTCATTTTTGTAGGTCGGTCTCATACGTAGTATATTTTCTACTGTGGAGCAGCACTTATTTGACCTGTTCTGAGCAACCTAGTTCATCATTAAAGAATCATAGAGGAGCCATGCTTTCAGATGTAGCATCTCTATCTTCGGATGATGAACCTGAGCCTCGCATTGTGTTAACAGGTCCATCCGAGGTGGGAGAGTGATTGGAGCACATGCTGACATATGTGTTATGAATGGATACCACACTTTTCTTGGCCATGTGGGGGTTATTAGGATGACCCTTGTTTTGTCGGTCCTTATTTTCTGTATTACTCTGGATAGTAATGGCATGGGTGGGAATGCATACAGGAGAGATGTGTCCTATCTGTTTAGAAATGCATCCCCCATTGATTGTGTTCCCAGACCTGCTCTCGAGAAGAATCTTGGGCATTTGCTGTTCTGGGCCGTCGCGAATAGGTCTATCTCCGGGTGACTCTATTTTTGGAATATGTGCTCATCGTTCATCCCCCACTCACGATCGTAGGGAAATTGCCTGAGCTCATCTGCCAAGGTGTTCTGATATCAGATAGGTGAGAGGCAGAGATGTGAATATTGTATTGGATGCACCAGTTCCAGAGTCTCATAGCCTCAGTGCACAGTGAGTGTGATCGGGGCCTCCCCTGGCCTGTTTATGTAGAAGATGTAGGCAATGTTGTCGGTCATTACCCTTATGTTCTGATTCCTTATGAACAGTACGAAGTGGAGGCAGGCATTGCGGACAGCACGGAGTTCTAGCAGATTTATTTGTAGTCTTGTCTTGACTAGGACTGTAGCCCCTGAACTGTGCGGTGTTGCATGTGTGCTCCCCACCCTATGAGGGAGGCATCCATTGCGATAATCAGTGATGGAGGATCCTGTATGAATGGGATCCCCAAGCACATGTTGTGTGGTTGAGTCCACCATGTTAGGGATTTCTTGACTTTGGGTGGCATCGTTAATTGTTTGTTTAATCCATGTTTGGTATGTAGACAGTTCCTAGCCATCCCCGCAGGCAGCGCATATGTAAACGTGCATGTTTCACCACAAATGTGCATGCTGCCATGTGACCCAGAAGTTGGAGACATGGGCGGGCTATAATCTGTGAGCTGTTCCTTACTGTGGATACGAGAGCATTTATTGTGTTGAATCTGTTTTGTGGTTGTGATGCTTTTGCTATCACTGAGTCAAGGTAGGCCCTGATGAATTCTAGTTGTTGAACTGGTTCTACTGTTGACTGTTTTTTGTTATTTGTAGACCCACACTCTGAAAGAAGTCTATTGTCAGTTGGGTAGCCTGGAAGGTGTCTAATCGAGTGTGTGACTTCAGAAGACAGTTGTCCAGGTAAGAGAATATTATCTCTTGTTTTCTCAGGTGCGCCACTACTACCATGAGAATTTTTGAAAAAACTCGAGGTGCATTGATAGGGCAAGAGGTAGAACCTTGTATTCATAGTGGTCTTTGCCTTAGGTAAATCTCAGGAACCACCTGTGGGCAGGATGTATTGTAATATGAAAATAAGTGTCCTGCAGGTCAAGGGCTGAAAACCAGTCCCCCTGTTCCAGTGTTGGTATTATTGTTGTTAATGTGACCATTTTGAACCTTTGTTTTCTCATGAACTTGTTCAGTTGTCTGAGATACAAGATTGGTTGCCACCCCCCATTTTTCTTCTGTTTTAAAAAATAGAAACGCCTCCCCCTATGTTGGATGGGAACTGCTTCCACTGCCCCTAGTCAGAGGAAGTGATCTACCTCTTGTCGAAGCAGATGTTTGTGAGAGGGGTCCCTTTAAAGGGAAAGTAGTATTTTTCGTCTGCTCTTTTGCAGGTACGAGATATGGTGGCTGGAGTTTGCCATACCGTTTTAGCAGGTTCCATTATCACCCTATTAATTGGCAATGCTATCTTGGGTGAGGAAGATGTCTCTAAGATGTCCAGTAATTCATGTTGAGTTTCTAATACTTTTTTCAGAGGAATTTTGAGCTTATCAGTCACCCTTCTGAATAAGTCCCGGAAGTGGTTGAAGTTATCAGCGGTGGTTTAGGGTGGGGGCATTACTGCCTTATCTAGTGAGGAGAATGAATTAATGTTGTTTGGCGAGTTACCAAGAGCAATGCCCTCTTCCTGTTCTGCCATGGGTTCTTCTTCTGTCTCAGTAGTTACAGTCTCCGAGGGTGGAAATGGGTATCTAGAGTCTTACCTACAAGGGCTGGGGAGTCTGCTTAGTGTCTTCTGTAAGATCCGCATGGATCCCAATATGGCCAGTGCCCAGGGAAGGGCAGGGAGGTCTCACCCCTGGGGGTCCATGACATAGTGTCATGTCGTGCACACATGTAGCCCTTGATCATAGTGGTCAAGTTGCCACAGGTGTTCTGATCGGAGAGAAATGGTGAGGGGAGAACACCCCTTCAACCTCGCCATCCTCACCACTTAAGAGTGGGGGCTATCAGAGATAATGGTTGCTTTGGTACTGCTGGCATCAGTGAGCCAGTGGTGCCCAAAGGTGGGGAACTCTGGAGTTGAGGAGACCAACGGGTCCTTCTGGTGCAGAAAGTGGTGCGGTGCCGATTGTATCGAGGGTGCAGCACGCAGAGCCAATGCTGGTGCAGTCTGTGTCAGTGCCATTGCACTAGCAATATTAGGCAGCGGCATAGTTGGCGGAGCAGCTGTCCGTGCTGTCTCCTCCAGCACTGTCTATGGTGCTGTGGTGGAGGAGGGAGATTTAGAGCAACTCAACTCCACACTGGAACACCACATTCTGGCAGCAGCCAACGCATGGGCAGTGCTGGAGGTTCTTGGAGTGTCATAAGTACTGAGCTGCATTGTGATCAGCATCGATGAGAGCCATTTGATCAGAGACCGTTTTCTGGTAGTCTGCTCTCTATGAGGCGAAGAGGACATGTTTCCTCGCAGATTTTTGGGACTTTGGGCATCTTGGTGGAGAAGAGACTGGCGATCTGTGCCAGGAAGAGGTTTCCTGCCCTCGGTTGGATGTTGGTTTTAACGATTTTTCCATCAAAATAAGTTTCAGTCTCAGGTCTCTATCTCTGTGTGCCTTGGCTTTCAGTTGGTTACAATGGGCACATTTCTGAGGAACGTGTGCTTCCCCTAGGCAATGGAAAAATTGTGTCCATCTGACACCAGCACTGCTTCTCTGTACATTGTGAATCGTTTAAATCCTGGTGAACCAGGCATTCTTTTTAGGTTTATATCTAATTCTGAGTGTACTAAAAAAGAGAAAATAATGTATTTATTTATTTATTATTTTGGAAAAGTATGTTAGTATCTAAGGGTATGTCTACACTACAAAATTTGGTCGATATTATAGAAGTCAATTTTTAGAAATCAATTTTATACAGTCAATACCGTATGTCCACACTAAGCGCATTAACTCGCCGGAGTGCATCCTCACTACTGTGGCTAGCATCGCATTATGGAGCAGTGCACTGTGGATAGCTATCCCACAGTTCCCGCAGTCTCCGCCGCCCATTGGAATTCTGGGTTAAGCTCCCAATGCCTAATGGGGCAAAAACATTGTTGCGGTGGTTTTGGGTACATGTCGTCAGTCGCCCCTCCCTCCGTGAAAGCAACGGCAGACAATCGTTTTGCGCCTTTTTTCCGTGCAGATGCCATACTGCTTTCAGCAGATGGTGCAGTAGTACTACTAACCGTCGTCATCCACCGCTTCCATTGCAACTCTGCTCTGCTGCTAATGTCTCAATAGCAAATTTCTCTATGTTGTCTGTCACGGGCTCCTAGGTACACGTGTTCTTCCTTGGGAAATGTGCGCGATGCTAATCATCGTCTTCCACTGCTTCTGCTGCAACTCTGCCCTCCTGCAGACACCATACCTGGGCAAGCATGGAGCCCACTCAGATAACCACGGCAGTTATGAGCATTGTAAACACTTTGCGCATTATCCTGCAGTATGTGCAGAACCAGAACCTGCAAAAGCAGGCGAGGAGGCGACAGCAGTGCGGTGACGAGGACATGGATACAGACTTCTCTCAAAGTACGGGCCCTGGCAATTTGGACATCCTGGTGGCAATGGGGCAGGCTCATGACATGGAATGCCAATTCTGGGCCCGGGACACAGACTGGTGGGACTGCACAGTGTTGCGGGTCTCGAATGATTCCCAGTGGCTGCAAAACTTTCACATGCGTAAAGGCACTTTCATGGAACTTTGTGACTTGTTTTCCCCTGCCCTGAAGCTCAACCCCTTAATGCCATGGCTCATGAAGCCATACACAGGCACCCTGGACAGTAGTAAGAAGCTGTTCAACAATAGGCTGAGCAAGTGCAGAATGGTGGTAGAACGTGCTTTTGGATGTTTAAAAGCACGCTGGGGTAGTTTACTGACTCGGTTAGACCTCAGTGAAACCAATATTCCCATTCTTATTGCTGCTTGCTGTCTGCTCCACAATATCTGTGAGAGTAAGGGGGAGACGTTTATGGTGGGGTGGGAGGTTGAGGCAAATTGCCTGGCCGCTGATTATGCGTAGCCAGACACCAGGGCGATTAGAAGAGCACAGCAAGGTGCGCTGCACATCAGAGAAGCTTTGAAAACCAGTTTCATGACTGGCCAGGCTACGGTGTGACAGTTCTGCTTGTTTCTCCTTGCTGAAAATCCGCCCCCTTGGTTCACTCTACTTCTCTGTAAGCCAATCACCCTTCCCCCTTCAATCACCGCTTGCAGAGGCAATAAAGTCATTGCTGTTTCAGAATCATGCATTCTTTATTAATTCATCACACAAATAGGGGGATAACTGCCAAGGTAGCCCAGGAGGGGTGGGGGAGGAGGGAAGCACCGGGTGGGGTGGTGGATGAGGGGAAGAGGGAAGGACAAGGCCACACTGCACTTCAAAACTTATTGCTGCCTTCTGTTGCTTGGGCAGTCCTCTGGGGTGGAGTGGTTGGGTGCCTGGATTTCCTCCCCCCTCCCCCCCGCATTCTTGGGCATCTGGGTGAGGAAGCTATGGAACTTGGGGAGGAGGGCGGGTGGTTACACAGGGGCTGCAGCGGCGGTCTGCGCTCCTGCTGCCTGCAGCTCCACCAGATGCCGGAACATATCAGTTTGATCCCCCAGTAGCCTCAGCATTGCATCCTGCCTCCTCTCATCATGCTGCCACCACCTCTCCTCTTGCTCCCGCAACCTCACATCTTGCTCGTCCCTCCTGTCCTTATGTTCATTTTCTGCTTTGGACTCTGCCATTGTTTGCCTCTATGCATTCTGCTGAGGTCTTTCAGTGTGGGAGGACTGCATGAGCTCAGAGAACATTTTATCGCGAGTGCATTTTTTTCACCTTCTTATCTGCGCTAGCCTCTGGGACGGAGATGATATGGGGAACATTGAAACATTTGCAGCTGCGGGAGGAAAAAAAGGGAGAGTAGTATTTAAAAAGACATTTTAGAGAACGGGTAGACTCTTTCACAGTGAACAAAGCTGTTAACATTACATAGCACATGTGCTTTCGGTACAAGGTCGCATTTTGCCTCTTATATTGAGGGCCTGCCGGTTTGGTGTGAGAGATCACACACGCAGGGCCGGGCAACAGAATTCGGCTTGCAGGAAGCCATGGTAATCCACAGTCTTTCGGGTTCTTCAACCTTTATAACATGTGGGAATGGTTTCACACAACTCAAACCCCCACAATTCTCTGGGATGATCGCTTCACCCCTCCTCCCGCTGCGTGACTAGTATCAGGGAAGATCCCTGCCAGCCACATGCGAACAGCTCAGCGTGAACGCCCCCGCCCCCCCACGACCCCACCGCATGGTTAAAAGCAGGGATGATTTCTTTTCAGCCACAGGCAAACAGCCCAGCAGGAATGGCCACCTCTGAATGTCCCCTTAATAATGTCCCTGGAGGATTTCCGCTCCATCCCCAGACACTTAACAGACTTTTCCAGTAGCTGTACTGGCCATGAATGCATTCCAGGTCTTCAAGGCAAATTAATCATTAAACACACTTGCTTTTAAACCATGTATTATATTTACAAAGGTACACTCACCAGAGGTGCCTTCTCTGCCTTCAAGTTCTGGGAGCCCGCCTTGGGAGGGTTGGGAAGGTACTGGCTCCAGGGTGGTAAACAGTTCCTGGCTGTTGGGGAGAATGGTTTCATCCTCCTCCTCATCTTGTTCGTCCCCAAAACCCTCATCCCTGTTGCGTGAGACTCCCCCCTTGCAGGAGTCCACGTACAGGGATGGGGTAGTGGTATGGGCACCACTTAGAATTGCATGCAGCTCATCACAGAAGCAGCATGTCTGGGGGTCTGACCCGGAGCAGCCATTTGCCTCTTTGGATTTTTGGTAGGCTTGCCTGAGCTCCTTAAGTTTCATGCGGCACTGCTGCGGGTCCCTGTTATAGCCTCTGTCCTTCATGCCCTTGGAGATTTTTTCAAATATTTTGGCATTTCGTCTTTTGGAATGGAGTTCTGATAGCACGGATTCATCTCCCCATACAACAATCAGATCTAGTACCTCCCGTCTGGTCCATGCTGGAGCTCTTTTGCGATTCTGGGACTGCATGGTCACCTGTGCTGATGAGCTCTGTATGATCACCTCTGCTGATGACCTCACCACACTGGCCAAAGAGGAAATGAAATTCAAAAGTTCCCGGTGCTTTTTCTGTGTACCTGGCTAGTGCATCGGAGTTGAAAGTGCTGTCCAGAGTTGTCACAATGGAGCACTCTGGGATAGCTCCCAGAGGCCGATACTGTTGAATCGCATCCATACAACCCCAAATTCGACCCGGCGATGTCGATTTCAGCGCTAGTCCCCTCGTCGGGGAGGAGTACAGAAAAAGATTTTTAAGACGACAAAAATGGCTTTGTCGTGTGGATGGGTGCAGGGTTAAATCGATCTAACACTGCTAAATATGACCTAAACTCATACTGTAGACCAGGGCTAAGCTATCTTAACTATCTCACAGCAGCAAAATTAATGCTTTTAATGGGACTGCTGGGAGCGCCATCTCAGGCCGGGGACAGTTGAGAAGGAACTGAGGGATCCGGGTTGCACGGGTAGGCTAGATGAAGCGCTAACGGTGCCATGAGGCAGGCACTGCATATGTGCAACCTGTATGGTCACTGCTATTAAAACTCGCTGAGAAAAGGCGCAGTGATGCACTAGCTCCTGGAGTGGAGCACCCACTGGGGCATCACTCGAAGAAGAACTCAACCATTCTCACTGGATTAGAATTAAGAAAGTGACTCAACCAGCACTATAGCTAGGACAACTACAAACACCATTTAAACCCAACATTTAAAAAAAGTAGTTACCTACCTTTTCGTAACTGTTGTTCTTCGAGATGTGTTGCTCATGTCCATTCCATTTTAGGTGTGCGCACACCCATGTGCGCGGTCATCGGAGATTTTTGCCTTAGCGGTATCCTTAGGGTCAGCTGTGGTGCCCCCTTAAGTGCCGTGCTCTTGTGTCAGTATATCAGGTGCTGCTGGCCCTACACCCTCTCAGTTCCTTCTTGCCCTCCTGCAACTCAATTAGAGGGGCAGGAGGGTGGGTAATGCAATGGACATGAGCAACACATCTCAAAGAACAACAGTTATGAAAAGGTATGTAACTGTTTTTTCTTCTTTGAGTGCTTGCTCATATCGATTCCATTCTAGGTGGGCTCGGAGTTCATGGTCGTGCAGATTGCAGTGTTGTCTTGAGCTTGTTGGTAAGTGCATAATGAGACGAGACCATGTGGACAGATGACCAGCTAGCGGCCCTACAGATCTCTTAGATTGGTACCCGTGCCAGTAAGGCCACTGATGATGCTTGTGCCCTAGTAGTGTGTGTCGTCACGATTGCTGGCAGAGGCACTTTTGCCAGCTCATAGCAGTAGTGGATGCAGGCAGTGATCCAGGACAAAATCCTTTGACCAGACACTGGGCGACATTTCATTCTGTCTGCCACCGCCATGAACAACTGCATCAACTTACGGAACAGCTTTGTGCTATCTATGTAGAGGTCAGCACCCTCCTGACATCCAGGGCATGCAGCCTGCATTCCTCATCTGATGTATGAGGCTTTGGAAAGAAGACAGGTAAGTATATGTCCTGGCAAGTATGAAACTGGGAAACTACCTTGGACAGAAACATCAGATGTGGTCACAGCTGGACTTTATCCTTATAGAATGCCAAATAGGGCAGTTCTGAAGTAAGTGCCCTTATCTCAGACACCCTGTGGGACAACATTATTGTAACCAGGAACGAAACCTTCCAGGAGAGGAGCAGAAAAGAGCAAGAAGCCAGAGGCTCGAAGGAAGGCCCCATGAGCCTCAACAGCACAAGATTCAGTCCCAGGGAGGGACGGGATCCCGGATTTGCAGGTAGAGATGATCCAGACCTTCCAAAAAATGGGCCATCATGTCGTGAGTGAAGACTGACTTGCTTTGGAACAGAGGGTGGAAAGCCGAAATAGCAACCATGTGGACCCTGATCAATGACAGGGACAAAATTGTCAGACGTATCCCTGGAGTTTGAGGTGCAGAAGATAATCCAGGATCTCCTGTAGCGAGGCCTGCTCGGCCCGGATGCACCATTCCGAGGCCCAGCACGTGAATCTTTTCTACTTGCCTATAGAATAACCTTTGCCCTGTCCTTTTGACCTTCATGAGAACTGTATGAATCAACAGCACTGGCGGGAAGGCATACATCAGATCCCCTGACCATGGGAGGAGAAACGCAGCTGACAAGGAGCCCCTGTCCATCCCCCAGATCGAACAGAACACGTGGCACTTCCTGTTCTGCCTGGACATGAACAGGCCCACCTGGGGAGTCCCCCATCTCTGGAAGATTGCACTGACTGACTGTGGATGGAGTGACCACTCGTGGTGAGATGAGAAGGTCCTGCTGAAGTGATCTACTAATACGTTCCTGGTCCCGGGCAGGTGCGCGGCTACCAGATGAATGGGATGGCGCACACAAAAGTCGCAAAGGTGGAGAGCTTCTTGGCAAAGGACCAACAACCTGACTCCGCCCTACCTGTTGACGTAACATATCGCGGCGGTATTGTCCATCAGGACCTGCACCACCTTGCCCTTCAGGTGCGGCAAGAAAGTCTGGCGGGCCAGGCGAACCACTCTGAGGTTTTCACATGGGAGATCAGGTCCAACATGGCCTGCAAGCATGCGTCTGGGAGGACGGGTCTGGCCCACGTGGAGTTAAGAACCACTCCGACTTTACTTGTTGCACAGGCCTTCAGGTTGAATTTTTTGTCATTTATCAACAGGCCCAGGTCACGGCAGGTGAAGCACACCAGATCAAGGCGCATTTGTTCCAGAGATCTGCCCTTCATGAGCCAACTGTCAAGATACGGGAAGACCTGGACCCCTCGATGTCTCCATACATTTTGTGAAGACGCTTGGGGCCGATGAGAGGCCAAAGGGCAGCGCCGTGAACTGAAAATGGCACCTGCCCAGTATGAAACAGAGAAAACATCTGTGATCTTGAAATATGGAAATAAACGTCCTTTAGGTGGAGGGTGGCGTACCAGTCTCCCGGATCCAGAGAGAGGATGACAGAGGCCAAGGGGACCATGCGAAACTTCAACTTCATGAATGACTTGAGGTGTTGCAGGTCTAGAATAGGCCTTAGGCTCCCTTTTGCTTTCGGGATTAGGAACTAGTGGTAGTAGGTCCCCTTTCCCTCCATGTCCTGAGGGAACTCCTCCAATGCCCCCAGGTGCAGTAGGTTCTCAATCTCCTGAACAAGGAGTTGCTCACGAAAAGGGTCCCTGAAGAGGGATGGGAAAGAGGGGAGGTGCGAGGAAGGGGCGGCCAAGAATTGCAGGGTATAGCCTCAAAATACTATCTCTAGCACCAAGTGGTCCGAACTCAATGGTAGGAACCAGGCTGAAGGTAGGAATGGAGACGGTTAAGGAAAGAACCAGGTGGATCAGGGGAGATGACTGGGGCATCTCTCTCGAGCACACCCTCAAACGAGCACTTCTGGCCTCCTGGATGCTTTGCCAGACCGGGCTGCGTGGGTGAGTGGGAGAAGAAAGGGCAGCGATGACTAAAGCTCATGTCTCTATCCCTTTGCAGACCCCTACTGAGGCTGCCAAGGCCTTGGTGGTGGTGGTGGGGGGGGGTGGGGCAGACCTGCTTCCTTGCAGACTACAGTGTATGCATACCGAGCTAGTGAAAGGTGGCTCAAGTGGCCTTCAAACCATGCAGAATTCCATCCGTCTGCTCTGCAAAGAGTCCATTCCCATCAAACTGGAGGTCCTGGATTGAGGTCTGCATTTCTTGGGACAGACCAGTGGTCTGAAGCCAGGAACCATGCCTCATGACCACCACCAACGTGACCACCCAAGCAACCGAGTCAGCCGTGACTCACGCTATTTGAAGGGAGCACCTTGCTGCTGCAGTACCCTCCTCCACCAGGGTGCCGAATTCCTCAGTCAAATCTTGGGGAGGGACTCCTTGAACTTATGGAGAGAGTCCCATAAGCTGAAATTGTACCTGCCCAAGAGAGCCTGGTGATTCGCCACCTGGAATTGCAGGCTGACTGTAGAATAAATTTTCCTCCAGAAAAGGTCGAATCTTTTGGCCTCTTTATTTTTGGGCGTTGAACTGGTGTGCCCCTGCTTGTCCTTTTCATTGGCCGCAGAGACGACCAGCGAGTCAGGAGGTGGGTGGGTATATATGTACCCAACCCGTTTGGCTGGGACAAAGTACTTCTTTTCAACCCTTTTGGACATGGAAGGGATGACCAACGGGGCTTGCCAGAGGACCTTGGAAAATTTCAGGACCCCACCATGCACTGGCAGTGCAACAAGGGCAGGGGTAGAGGCCAAGAGCACACTGAACAAGATGTCCGCCTGCTCAGCCATCTCCTCCACCTCTAGGCCCAAGTTCTCGGCCACCGGTCAAAGCAGGGCCAGGTGCTCTTTAAAATCATCTGGCAGGCTAGCCTTCGAGAGTCACACCACCACCTTTTCTGGGGATGAGGATGATGACTGTACAGAGGAGGCCCCAAGGTATCACCCCCGTGGGCACCTACTCCTCTACCCTGACCTCCGAATGCGTTTCCCGCACTGAGACCAGTGCCGCCAACTGTTGCTCCGAGGCGGTGGCTGACGAGTGATGCGAAGGGGGCATCAGCATCATAGGCACACCCTACGCACTCCAATAGGGCCACTATGCTGGCCACTGGCTGTGCTGCCAAGGCGGTATCATAGAAGTCGATGCAGCCTCCGGTGTCCAATTGCACTGGGGATGCCTGGGTGAGGGGCTAAATTGCCCTTCTGTGCTGGAGAAATCCCCTTCTGGTGACCATGGTGGAGTCATCGATGCCTGCATTTGTCAGCTGACTGTCACTACTGGAGACTGGCACTTCAAATAGGAGGACTGGTGTCAGGGCCAGGAGGACCGGTACCATGATCATGCCCATGGAGTGGGTGACTGAGACGACAACTGGCAGGAGGGTGAATGGTGCCAGTAATACGGAGACCAGCACCTACCCCTAGGTGACCCATGTCAAGAGGGCAGAGACCATGAACACGGTGCTGGTGATCTAGGGCGTGCCCCTGAGGATCTGGGCTGAGAAGTCGGAGATCTGCAGCGTGGACTCAGAGACTGCTGCCTTGGCTCAGGAGATCAGTTGCACTCAACTGCCCTCTGGGAGGTCTTGGTGGCTGGTTTGCCCTCGTAGGGAGCCTTTGCTGCTTTCTGCGGCACACGCAGTGCCAGTGGTGCTGATAGAGGCCTCTGCTCTATAGGTGCTGGGAGAGCCTGGGAAGGTGTTGATCCTGCCACAAGTCTTTGTTCCCTGCCACTCCCAGGAGTCGGTGGTGGATCCTTTGGGGCGCTAAGGGCCCCAACTGGGGAGGCACATCCATGTGGTTCCGGCATGCTCTTTCTGGGTCCTGGGTCAAAAGTTTTTAGATACGACACTTGTCCTTCACATATGATTCCCCTAAGCACTTGAGATAGCTGCTGTGGGGGTCACTGACAGGCATAGGCCTGTTACAGTCCATGCAGGGCTGAAACCCCAGAGACCGGGGCATACCCCGCCTGGGGCAAAGTCTTTGATGGGACTCTAACTTCTAACTACACTTAACAACTACTTAACACTAACTACTATAAACAAACTATTTACCAGGCCTAAGGCTCAAAGTCAGAAAAGATGAAACCGCTAGTCCTTGCTATGCAAAGAAAGGCGCTCCGACTAACCACCATGGGCAGTAAGAAGGAAATGAGAGGGCACAGGGCCAGCAGTGCCTGATATACTGATGCATGAGTGTGGCACTCAAGGGGGTGACACAGAGAACCCTACGGATACCGCTAAGGCAAAAATCTCCAACAACAGTGCACGTGGGCACACGCACACCTAGAATGGAATCGACACGAACAAGCACTCTAAGAAGAACTAAATATCAAAACAGGAACACTCAGCAAGAGCCCATAGAGGCAGCCCCACCATCTTGTCTTAGAGTACAATTCATGCGCATTTTTGTGATGATTAAGCTGTTTTTGTCTTCAGTTTCAGTTTGCAAAGTTTCTGTTCTGTTAATGCTACACGGTTCCTGCTTGCGAAGAGATATCCTGGCATTCAAAGGCCTGGTGATATCACTGACACTACGAGTAAGCCCTAATGTGGGAAATCTTCTCATGGGAAAAGGTCAATCAGATTTTCTTCTATCCTGAGTAGATCTGTATCGTCTTATCTCAGTATTCTTATTTTAAATCAAATAGGACAAATTAAGAATATTAGTATTCTTACTTGATGTTAAACAAGATAGAAATGTCAGTAATTTAAAAGGAAAGAATAAATGATCGACTCAAAGTGGAAGATTTTTTTTTTTTTTTTAAACAAAACACTCTGCCTACTCCAGTGCTGACCAATAGCAATACTGATGGTACCATCCCAGTGCAGGTTGGGAAGAATCCATCTGAGTTGGAAAGGAAGTACTTGCAATACTGATTAAAGCCATGTGATTTAATTCTGAGGGTTTTAATGTTTTGCTCTGTTAAAGGTGGAGCGTGATCCATTTTAATATGAACAAGGAATTTTCAGTAGTGTTTACTTCATTTCTTTTTTCTGGTTTACAATTACTCTTCTAGCATAACAAAGATAATCATTTTAGTGGAATTTTGTTAACATTTCTTGTTCCTCATCTAACTATCAGATTAAAAGAATTTTCGTATTCTTCAAGAAGAAAATGTGTCAACCCTCCACAGGACATATGCCAGTCCACAAATCCCTGGAAATCTGCACATGAGCTAAGTACCACATGGCTGAAATTATACAATTCAATAATCCTTGTTTTAACTTTTGCTTACATCGTTACTAGAAAAAATATAATGATACACAGTTTCCTATATGAACTGAATGTTTTTGGCACTCTGTAAATGTTGGTTCTGAATGTACAATATATTGGCTTTATATCTCTTTCAACACCTTTACAATAACAATAGGTGGTTGGTATTAAACTGAGATTGAATGATTTAAAAAACATGTTTTTCCTCGTAAATTTAAGCAGTCAGATGAAAATCACCATTTTCATTAGTTCATCGTTAAAAAGGATGGATACTTGTTTACAGTCTCTTACATTAGTCTCTCACGCTGCAACTTTCACACATTTTGCTACTGTTCAGCAAGAGTAACATCCTCAATTGGAGGCTTAGAAAGACGAACATATTTTCAGTGCTTGGCATGAATTACTTATGAACTATAAAAACTTTAAGTTGTTTGAACAAAAAGGAAGCAGTATTCCTTTAAAAAGTATACAGCACATGTTATGGCTATTATTAAAACAAAATTTTATGAAAGCTATATTACTACAGAAAAGTCATAACAGGAAAAACAAATTTCAGGAGCTTTTCCCCCTAAGATAAAATTTTGGAATCAGGACTATAGAAAATGTTTGTTACTTATTCTGCTCAACTCTGATTGGATATATCTGCTGCATAGAAAATAAAACAAAGGCATTTACATCCCTAAAGCATTCTGTACAAAATACTGCATGTCATTTCATATTAAATCCTGATTATTTTCATCACTGTGACATGAATACAAGCTTAACTGTCTATTCTTTAACAGACAGAGGATTATTCTACTAGTAAATTCAGATTTTTACAATTCACTGTGGCAAATGTTCTAGCTATCCATCTTCACAAGAAACGGTCCATGTGAATATAATCAAAGCTGAGCTAAGAGGATTTCATTGCAGTCTTTTCAGTTTAGAACTCTAGCTGTGTGATTTTGTTACTTACCTCTTAAAACAAGTTTTAATATCAATATATTAACAACTTTATTTAGGACTTATTTGAAAATATCATCTACAAGATAACAGTTGTTGGTAAAAATTAAATAGTCTATTTAGATGGAATATGAAAGTACTCTATGGAACAACTGAAATAAAACTAAATAACTTGATAAGAAAATAATGCCATCTTTCATACATGGAATTCCATGGTTTGCATTCTACATGGCTAGATGTAATTTCAGTTAATGGGACACAACACAACTAGAAAAATGAGTTCTCCTCCAACAGCTATAAGCACTACAGAAATAATTGGACCATTATAGTGTTATCATCAAGCAGAAATCAACTGCTTGGTTTACATTTACAGAAACAAACATAAACATAAACATTTCCTCTGTAGCATGGAGCATGGGTTTCTTGCTGGAGGATTCTCTGCTCCTTGAAGTCTTTAAACCACGATTTGAGGACTTCAATAGCTCAGACATAGGTGAGAGGTTTTTCGCAGGAGTAGGTGGATGAGATTCTGTGGCCTGCATTGTGCAGGAGGTCGGACTAGATGAACATAATGGTCCCTTCTGACCTTAGTATCAATGAATAGGCCTAGACTGGGCTGCACAATATGAACAAATAGATGCCAACTTGCGGTACAACTAGCATGGCGCTCCATTATATCAACCTGCTGTACTTGGCATAATCCAAAAATAGCCTTTTATATATTTCACTGGGATACATGTGCTCTCTCTCTCATATACATATGGAGGTGGTAATGGAGTACTCACAGCTCCATATGTCAGCACTTCTGGGGGATGACTTACTTGAAAAGATGGAAATAATACTGTGTGGCTATGAAACTACATGTTTGATCTATTGATGCAAGTGGAAGGAAGTTGTGGTTTTCCAAAATGACAACAACAACTATGGAAAGAAACTGAAAAAGTAGAAAGCAACAGTTAAATATGGTAAAGCTGTTCAGTTTTACTAAATGCAATATTATACTCATATCTGGGATATGCTGAGAGAAATTCAGCTATTTAGTCTACTGCAAAGAAGCTATTATTGATGTATGTAACAAGGGATTCTGTCTTTCTTCTGTCAAATGATAGAAGATGGTCTTGTCTGCCACTGCTCTGCAGATTTATTTAGTTCCAGCAGCATTTTGCGTACATTTACAAAGTTCTGAAGGTAAAACACCCCCAGCTTTAAGTATGCAAAATTGTCCAGTCTCCTTAGATAACAAGTGCCAAAATAGAGGAGAATATTTATTTGGATTAATAAACATTGTTAAGGCCTTCATTCAGCAAAGCATTTAAGCACGTACTTAACTTTAATGGGACCTAAAAAGGGGGCTCCTATCCATATGTTCTAAGCATCCTTGGAATTACTCAAAAACCAACAAAACTGGTACCCCGTAATTAGGAAAATATGAAGGGAAACATACCATGTGTGGGAGATGTGAAATATATAAACTATATTTCTTAGAAAAAGTAAAAAAACTTGTAAAAGCTAGCACTAGTATACTTCAGTCATTGTCTTTGAAATAGGTACAGAGTTTGAGGCATTCCCTGGTCCAATATTCTTTAAACAATTTCTAAAGACTGTCAAATACTAAAAAATTACTCGTTAATTTTCATGGAAAGCCTAACAATTTTAGAGGTTTTAGTGGCCCCAAGTCTTTTGATTGCCTTATGGAACCCTAATCATATTACCTTTTTTGCCTACCATCAGTCCTGTATTTGTTATCAGAAGAATAAATACATATTTTTAACTGTGAATTATTTAAATGCATGTTTAAGGTGCTTAAAATGTGTTTATTATAATGCTAGGAAATGAAATTTCTAAGATATTTAAAAGTATCTATCTGTCCAATATTCAAAGGCATAATTTTAGAGGTGCTCAAGAGATTGCTTTCATCGAAGTTGTATGCTTTCATTTCTCTAGTATTGATTTATTGGCTAGTTTTATAGCAGGCTGTAATGCAATACACTATCCAGTGAGATTATGTGTGCATAAATATAAGAAAATAAAAAGCAACACTGTTAACTGGAAAAATAGCTCAGGTTTCTCATATACATATTCCTATTAAAATAAACAATATCGCTACTGAAACATCCAGTTTACTGAGATTATTTTACCTTGTTAAGGACAGCAAAGAATAAATGATTGTAAAAGACAGTTACCTTTTCCATAACTGGTGTTCTTCGAGATGTGTTGCTCATGTCTATTCCACAATAGGTGTGAGTGCTTGCCACGTGCACTGGTGCCAGAAGCTTTTCCCCTAGCAATACCCGTAGAGGGAGCGCCCCAGCAACCCCTGGAGTGGCGCCTTCATGGCGCGGTGTTAGGATATAGATATTCAGGCCTGTCTGTAAAGGCCTATACTTTAAGAATTTAGGGGTATTCTTATCACTTGGCTAGTTCTAGAGGTATAAAAGAAAGAATCAAAATCACTGTCTGCTGGTGTAAGGGCCTTCTCTTACTGTGACAGTTTGAGGCCCTGTTCTTAGGCTAAGGCCTTTGGCTAAGCAGCAGAGGCAGCCATAAGCCAGGAAGCGAACAGTCACATCCTCACATTCCAAACTAGTCACATTGAAAGAAGGTGCTATTGGGCTGTTAGGAATACAATCCTGTCCTGAATACAATCCTGTCCTGATAATTCCTATCACCTCCAGAGAAAGGGAAGTGCCTAGAAAATGTAAAAGAAAACTTAGTTTGATAGCATCCTGTCTGGCAAGAACTCACTTATCAATAGCTGGGATGTGAAATCCTCACTTCTGTATTGTTTTGTCATTATAGTTCCCACTTTGCTATTGTTCGTCTGTATAATCTCTGTCTGGTTCTGTGATTGTTTCTGTCTGCTGTATAATTAATTTTGCTGGGTGTAATCTAATTAAGGTGGTGGGATATAATTGGTTAGCTAATCATGTTACAATATGTTAGGATTGGTTAGTTAAATTTCAGTAGAATGACTGGTTAAGGTATAGCTAAGAATATTACTATATAAATTAGGGGCAAACAGGAAGTAAGTTGGGATTCGAAAATAAGGAAAAAGGAACTTGTATTTAAGCTTGCTGGAAGTTCACCCCAATAAACATCGAATTGTTTGCACCTTCGGACTTCGGGTATTGTTGCTCTCTGTTCATGCGAGAAGGACCAGGGAAGTGGGAGAGTGAAGGAATAAGCTCTCTAACACGCGGTATAAGGGGAGCTGCGCGCTCCCCCCACCCTCAGTTCCTTCTTGCCAGACAACTCCGACAGAGGGGAAGGAAGGCGGGATGTGGAATAGACATGAGCAACACATCTCGAAGAATACCAGTTACGGGAAAGGTAACTGTCTTTTCTTCGAGTGATTGCGCATGTGTATTCTACAATAGGGGATTCCAAGCTACATCTGTTGGAGGTGGGTAGGAGTTCACAAGTTCTCAGGATGGAGGACAGCCCTGCCGAACCCTGCATCATCCCTGATTTGGGAGACGATCGTGTAGTGCGAGGTGAACGTGTGAACCGAAGACCACATGGCAGCCCTACAAATATCCTGGATGGGGACGTTGGCCAGGAAGGCAGCCGACGAGGCCTCCGCCCGAGTTGAGTGCACCTTCACAATCGGTGGCGGGGGAACACCCACCAGATCATAACAGGTGCGGATGCACGAAGTGATCCGGTTGGAGAGACGCTGAGTGGAGATTGACCAACTCCTCATGTGCTCAGCTGGGGCGACAAACAATTGCGAGGACTTCCTGAATGGCTTAGTCCGCTCGAGGTAGAAAGCCAGAGCCCTTCGCACGTCGAGTGTGTGGAGGCGGCGTTTCTCACTGGACACATGAGGCTTGGGGCAGAGGACCGGCAGGAAAATGTCCTGACCCATGTGATAGGTGGAGACCACCTATTAGGGAGGAATGCAGGGTGTGGGCAGAGCCGAACTTTGTCCTTATGAAAAACTGTGCACGGGGGCTCGGAGGTCAGGGCCCTGAGCTCTGAGACCCACCTGGCCAACATGATAGCGACCAAGAAGGCCACCTTCCACGAGAGGTGAGACCAGGAACACATGGCTAGTCGCTCAAACGGGGGCCCCTTGAGACGGGACAACACCAGGTTCAGGTCCCACTGTGGGACCAGGGCCTAGCATCCAGGAAAGACGGTCCAACCCCTTGGGGAACCGGCCAGTCATAGCATGGGGGAATACCATGTGCCCCTGCACCAGCGGATGGAAGGCTGATATGGCCGCCAGGTGCCCCTTGACTGACGAGGGTGCCAGGCCCTGGGCTCTAAGGTGCAGAAGGTAGTCCAGGATAAGAGGGATCAGGGCGGCCACAGGGGAGACACCCCATTCAGCTGCCCATCTGGAGAACCGGGACCACTTTGCAAGTAGGCGTGGCACGGAGTGCCATCTGCTTTTCATGAGGATGCGCTGGACCCTTTCTGAGCATGTTCTTTTCCCTCTAGCTAATTACTGAGCAGCCACACCATGAGGTAAAGAGCTGCTAAGTTGGGTAGAGGAGGCAGCCCTGGTCCTGGGAGAGCAACCGCCAGGCCCGTGAGGATCCCACGCCATGCAGCCTGGGCACGCTAGGGCAATCAGGAGGACCCGTGCCTTGTCCGTCTTTATTTTTTCCAGGACCCTGCTGATCAGTGGGAACCGGGGGGAAGGGATAGAGAAAACTGGCCTGACCAGGACAGGTGGAAGGCATCGGAGATAGCGCCCCGCCCCAGTTCCCCCCTGGAGCAGAACCGGGGACAGCAACAGCCTTGCCTGTTGATATAGAACATTGAGGCCATGTTGTCCATGAGTTCCTTGACGTTTATGTGTAGGGACAGATCCTGCACCGACCACAGACCTTTGGTCTGAATGTTCCCCACATGGGCCCCCCAACCCAGGTCTGATGCATCGGACACCAGCTCCAGCAACGGGGTCCTGTCCCAGAATGGGACCCTTTGGAGAATGTTGCTTGGGGTGGACCACCACTGCAGTGTGGCGATCACCGAGTCAGGCACGGTGAGGATCTTGTCCGTCCTGTCCCTGGCTTGGGAGAACTCCGAGGCCAGCCAGAGCTGGAGGGGCTCCATTCGGAGTCTGGCATGGCAGACCACGTACGTGGACGCCGACATGTGACAGAAGAGCTGGAGGCACACTCTGGCAGTAGTCACCAAGAACCTTGTGACTGTGTCAATGAGCCCTTGTAGGGTCTCGAACCTGTCCAGTGGGAGGTAGGCAGTGGTCGATGAGTTGTCCAGGACCGCCCCAATAAACTTTATGCATTGGACCGGGATTAACGTGGGCTTGGTGTCATTTACCAACAGGTCCAGGGCAGGGTATGTGGACAGTAGAAGCGTCACGTGATCCCTCACCTGCGACCAGGAGCTGCCCCTGACCAGCCAGTCATCCAGATACGGAAAGATCTGGACCCCCTGGCACCTGAGGTAGGCCGCTACCACCGATATACATTTTGTAAATACCCTGGGGGCAGTGGATAGACCAAACGGGAGGGCCGTTAACGGATAGTGATTCTGCCCACCAGGAAACGGAGGAATTGTCTGTGCCCCTCAGAAATGTGAATGTGGAAGTATGCGTCCCGCAGATCGAGGGCAGCGTACCAGTCCCCAGGGTCAAGGGAGAGGATGATGGAGGCCAGTGAGACCATGCAGAACTTGAGCCTCACCATGAACTGGTTTAGATCCCGCAGGTCCAGGATGGGCCTGAGTCCTCCTTTGGCCTTTCAGCCGTGACCACTCTGGGAGGAAAGTATACAACCAATTGTAGAAGGGAGCTTCATGGGGGGCGGGGGGGGGGAGGGCGCGGCGGCGGGTGGAAGCCCTGGAGAGAACTGCCAGGGTGCCCCTGAGCGTCCCGTCAAAACCGCCTTTTTCCCGCCTGTTTGCCCTTGAAGGACCCAGGTTGCAGGGCAGGCCGCAACTGCCTCTGAGGGCGCCTTTTATAGACCCTCGACTTGCTATAAACGACTTCCTACTTTGGCTGGGTGGCCTGAGCGGGAGCCTGCTGCAGCCTAAACTTAGATTTGGCCAGAGCCGGGACATAGAGACCCAGAGTCTGCAGGGTCATGCGGGGGTCCTTCACGCCATGCAGCTTTGTGTCAGTTTGCTCCACAAACAGAGCTTTGCCGTCAAACGGGAGATCCTGCATGGCAGCCTGCGCTCCACTGGAGAGCCCGGTCAGCAGGAGCCACGACGCCCTTCTAATGGACACTGCCGAGGCCATGGACTATGCTGCCGTGTCAGCCGCATCCGAAGCCGCTTGCAGGGATGCTTTGGCAGCCGCTGTACCCTCCTCCACCAGTCCTGAACTCTTTCTTATCGCGCTCCTGGAGGGAATCCTCAAACTTGGGCAGGGAACCCCACAAATTGAATTCATACCTGCCCAGTAGCGCCTGGTGGTTTGCCACCCGTAACTGAAAACTCAAGGGAGAATAAAGCCTTCTCCCAGAAGAGTCCAGCCTCCACAAACCTTTATTTCTCAGGCAGGGGCTGGTTGGCCCTGCTGCTCCCCGTGGTTGATGACTTAACCCCCAGGTGGGTGTAGAGGTACTCGTGCCCCTTGGCAGGTACAAAGTACTTGCATTCTGCCTTCTTAGAGATGGGGGCCAGTGACCTGTGTTTGCCACAAGGCAATTGAAATTTTTGCCACCCCTTCATGGAAGGGCAAAGCTACCCTACCCGGTGCCAAAGAGGACAGCATGTTGAACCGGGAGTCCAAGGGTTCCTCCAACTCCTCTACATGGAGGTGGAAGCTTGATGCCTCCCTTTTAAAAAGTTTTTGATGGGCCCTAAAGTCCTCCTGCGGGACGGAGGGGGGTGGGCCATTATTGCCTCATCCAGGGAGGGCGAGGAGGCCGGCACGGTGCTCTGGGTGTCCGCCGGCACTGGAGGATGCACCACTTGGTCAGACTCAGGGCACGGTGCCGAGGACGTATTTCCCACCGACCCCCTCCTCGGCGGTCTGGAGAGGGAGGCCGACGGTGCCTCTGAGGCTTTGGCTACCGGCCGGGCCCCCACCGGGGGCTGAGTCAGGGCCACAGTGCCCACTGGTACCATTGGGCAGGCCATGGGGCCTGGGGCCACTGCACTGGCTGCGTCACCGACAAGCCCTGGTTGTTCGGCCTGGCTGGCCTGTCCCATGGAAGGGTGACTACAAGTGGAGACCGGGCTGATGAATAACCTGCCGCTGTCTTGGGACTGGGAGGAATGGCGGTGCTGGGAGCTACATCGCCCATGGGACCGCGACCTTGATGCGGAGGACTGGTACCGTCTGTAGCTGCTGCTACGTGATTGGGTCCGACGGGCGGACCCACGACTGTGAGGTGCCGGCGATCGACTGGGCTGTGGAGGCGATGCCTTGGCGGAGCCTTGGAGCAGGATTCCGAGCGGGAAAGGCGTTGACGTCCATGCCATGACTGGCCGTGGCAATCCCTATGAGACGAGGACCTCTGGCAAAGTCTGCCTTGGTTCCGTCGGTACTCACTCCGTGATGCGGAGCAGTGCCGAGAGTGTCGGGTCGGACGACACCCAACCAGACAGTCTGGTGGGAGTTGAGGGCGATCCACGTGGACTATGCCCTGAACTGTCGCTGGGTGGCGAACGGCATCGGGAATGTTCTCTGGACTGAGACCGGTGCCGAGCTGGGAGTGACTGCGGAGAACCCAGCAGTGGCTTGCACCTGGAGCCTGGTGCCGACATTGGCGGCACTCCTGGTACTGGCATGGACTTGACATCCCGGGCTGCCTGCAGGGCCTCCAGCGTTTCCGAAGCAGCCAGGCTACTCCGCTCTACGTGAGTCAGAGGTCTAGAGGCCGGAGGGGATCGAGGACTGCCCAACATGGGTCTAGTCTCTGCCCCTGGATTCCCTCGGTGCCACTGTGAAGACGGCGTTTTCTTTGCCTTCTTGTGCCCCATAGATGGGGATCGGTGCCAACTGGTCAAAGACGCCAGACGGTCGCCACATACTGATGCCGTGGTGCCTGGTGCGAACTCGGAGCGGTGCACCGGAGTCGGGGTCAGCGCCGACTCCATCAGAATAGCCCAGAGCCTAATCTCTCAGTTCAAGTTTAAACGACTTGCAAATCTTGCAACGATCACTGATATGGGTTTCTCCCAAACAGTGTAAACAGTCTGCGTGCGGGTCACTCCTTGGCATAGATCGCCTACCAGTGTCGCACAACTTAAAACGCGGGGTGTGGGGCATGCCCCAACCCGGGCACTCTAACTAACTGAACAGCTAACTAACTACAGGTACTAACACTGAACGAACAAAAAGTTCTGGGGACGAGCTACAGCAAAGCTGGAGCAGAGTAGTTCTGATGCACCTTCACTGGGGCAAGAAGGAACTGACGGTGGTGGGAGCACGCAGCTCCCCTTATACCACGCCATGGAGGCGCCACTCCAAGGGTCGCTGAGGCACTCCCCCTATGGATACTGCTAGGGGAAAAACTTCCGGCACCAATGCACGTGGCGAGCACACCTATTGTGGAATACACATGAGCCATCACTCGAAGAACTAGAGTATTTTAAGGCTGATACACTGCAAGCGATTTAGGATAAGAAAGCAGGAGATTATCCAAATACAACTTCATCTTATAAACCTTTCACTCATTTTGTCTAAATGATGATGAACATGGCTCTTTAAACGGTGAACACTTGTTAAAAGTCAGAAATACCATTTTTGTTTAGAAATGGTTGTAAGTCAATTCTACAAAACAAAAACAGACAGTATGTAGGGTTGCCAACTTTGTAATCCCTGAAAACCGAACACCCCAGCCCCGCCCCTTCCCCAAAACCCCAACCCCTGTCTCAGCTCTTCTTCTGAGGCCCCGACCCTGCCCCCCCTCCATCCTCCGGTCCCCCATCCCTGGGGCTCACCTGCTGCCTGCAGAGCCAGGCTAGGAGGAGCTGATGTGGAGTCTGTCTGCCTGCCCAATCAGTGTAGTGAATATTTTGACTCAAGGTTTTATGAGAGGTGATGAACCTGTCTCACCCCTCAATTTTTCCAGTACCTCAAAGTCCAAGACACAGACTATGAAGAAGCGGAAGTGCCGGATGGGTAGTGTGGATCTGTGCAGGAAATCATCTCAAAACACTCCAGCTACAGGTAACCTTTTCTTTGATCTTTGTCTGAACAGATCCACATTCGACAGACACACAGGAGCCTCTCAGTACTAATTGTGTCTCCCTTCCATACTCTCTCAGACATTTGGAATCAGTCTCGTCTTCAGGACTAAAGAAACTGTCACCTTTTCCTTCTCTTCTGGATCAGAAGAGGTGACATATGGTATTAAATCACTAAGTAGTGGGCTCTTTTTGTCCTTTTGGATTGGATACATTTTATGATCTGGACTCTGACTTGGCATTAAGCAAGGAAGAAGGGTCGGGGCTAACTCTGATGTGAAGTCAATTTGAGGTGCTCTGTCTGTTCATGAAAAACTAACAAAGTTTGGATTCCCAGTCCTTGTGAGCCTTCTGAGGGCATATCTACACAGGGACACTGAGGATAGTTAAGCTGAATTAATTGAAGGTGTGAATTTAAAGTGCATTTGTTAAAACGCATTAAACCCGTGTGGATGATCCCGCTAAAAGTAAAGTAGCCTTAGCTAAAGCAAATTAAAACCACTTTACTTTTGAATGGAAGCATCCACACAGGGGTTTAATGCACTTCAACAAATGTGCTTTAAATTAATACTTTCAATTAATTCATAATTTCATAACATTTTAATGCCAGAAGGGATCATGAGATCATCCAATCTGGCTTTCTGTATATCAAGGGCCATTACATTTCATCCGGATACCCCTATCTTAAGCACAATGACTTTAGTTAGATTAAAGCATTTCGGTCCTCAGAAGACTAACCTGTGTGCCACAGGCAGAATATAGGAGAGAATGAGTTGCCATCCCTGCCTGATGCCCCTGCAATAACAAGGAACTGATTAGGTGAGATATGCCCAGATGACCCTAACAGGTGATCCAGGCCCCATGCTATAAAACAAGGTGGGAAACCTTCAGAGTTCCTGCTAATCTGCCCTGGGGGGAAATTCCTACCAAACTCCAAACCTGATGTGCAGTAGGAACCTGAGTATGTGAGCAAGACACACCAGCCAGGTATCTAGAAAGAGGATTCTCTGTATCACCGCAGAGCACTGGTCCACCTTGTTCGGTGTCCCATTTTTCAGCAGTGGCCAATCTCTCTTGTGCTTCAGAGGAAGGTGCCCCTGACCTACTGTGAATACATCTGTGCATCGGGGGAATTGTGCACCGGGGGGAAAATAATTTTCCTGTAGGCGACTGACGGAAGCCCTGAAGCATGAGATTTGATTATAGTAGTTGTCTTAACACAGAGTTGCGTTATGAACATGTTGAGGACATGAGAGTGAAATCCCATTCTCCTCATGTCCAATGGAGGAAGATGTAAATAACGGGACTCATACGGTACATCTACATAGCAGGGTAAGACTGGGCTTGACTAATCCCCCTTACATCCACACACCAACTGCATTAACCTAGGGCTCAAACATAGGATCCCAGGTCCCTGCAGGGCTGGAGGATCCAAGTATGTGTTAAGCTAGGATCTAGAGTCTGAGTCTTGTTGCTTTCCTGTGTGCACACGGCCCCAGCTTGACTCAGATGACTGAAGTCTCCAGATGTATCCTACTGGTTGTCTACACACCAACGTAAGCCTAGGGTTAGTTGGACTCATGTCAGCTGACCCATGTCAGGGAACCCGGGGCTTGAGCGTCTACATTGCATTTTTACCCTAGGTTAAGGATTATTTGACCCATGCTTGAACCTAGGACTCTGGCATCAACACTGCTGTGCACAGACGAATGTCAAAGTAAACCTATCCCAGAGTGCCCCCGACGTGTTGATACTACAAATGTGTTGCACTGTGGGAAAAACTCCACTGCCTATCCTGTTTCCTAACTGTGATGGTGCTACTGATGGGACTCGGGTGCCCAAGAGCACATGAGTACATAAACTGCATAATTAGCTCCACTGGTAGTTGTCTCAGTAAAATGACTGTAGTTTGAGAAGGCTTTATACTGAACTACCATCTAATCAGAGAATTGGGCTCTCCACCTCTAGGCTGAATCACGTTGGCAGGACAATTAGGACATCAGTCTCTAGGGCTGTCAAATTTTTAGAATGAAACTTTGCAATTCATAATTTTTAAAATGGGGATGTTCAACGAAGGTGTTTGGTTGTTTTTTTATTTATTGTCTGGTTTGAAGTTTGACATAAAATGTAGGCTTCAGAGGAAAAGCACACACAACTCCAGCCTGGCTGATGCCAGCAGCAAAGAGAAGTGCATCCCCAAGGCTTGCAGTGCAGTGTGCTCAAGGGATCCCCAGGGGGGAATGCTAATCTCTCTGCTATGCACTTGGGGACAGGGTTACTTTGACCTGGGTCTGTGCAGTGTGGATACCAGAGCCCTAAGTTCACGCATGAGTCAGAAAATCCTTAACCTAGGGTTTAAATGCAGCGTAGAAGCTCAAGCCCACTTAGGTTCCCTGAAACAGGTTCACTGCCTTCACTCCCCTAACCCTAGGCTTACACTGATGTGTAGACATACCCCTAGACTCTCAGATTCCAAGGCCAGAAGAAGCCACCACAACCATCCAGTCTGACCCCGTGCATACACAAGACTATGGAATTTCTCTCAGAAGCTGACCAAGCTTTTAAAACTTTAAAGATCTAAAAAGATATCTAATTTGTGTTGAGGACTCAAAGCAATAGTGAGTTCACCACCTCTCCCAGTAAACTGTTCCAATGTTTAATTATGCTCATAACTAGGAAACTGCATCTTACTTCAAGTTTGAATTTGTCAAACTTCAACTTCAACAATATCCAATCAGCAAAATTGAAAATCCCCCCACTCGCAGATATTTTTTTAATGTGTAAGTACCTACACACAATGATCAGGTCACCTCTCAACCTTGTCTTTGATAAGTTCTGTAAGCTTCACATCATAAGACTTGTTTTCCAGGCCCTGGATCATTTTTACAGCCTCCTTTGAAACTTTTTTAGTATTTCCACCTCTTTATTGTAGCGTGGATACCAGGACTGAACCCAGTATTCTAACAGTGGTTTAACCAATGCTGGGTACAGAGGTAAGATCACTTCTATCTCTCCCTGATATTTCCCTTTTTATACATCTAAGGATTGCATTAGCCCTTTTTGCCACAGCAATGCACTGAGAACTCATGCTTATTCAACTGGATAATGATCCATAAATCCTGCTCTGAGTTCGTCTCCCATCCTGCAAGTATAACCTGCATTCTTGGTTCCCAGATGCATTACTTTATATTTGGCTGTATTAAAGCACATTCTGTTTGACTGTGAACATTTAACAAAATGATTCAGATTCTTCTGTAACAATAATCTTCCCTCCTCATTATTTACTACCCCACCAATCTTTGTGTCATCTGAAACTTTACCAGCAAAGATTTTATATCATTGTCTAAACTGCTGATAAAAATACTAAATAGCATTTAGAACAAGGAAAAATACATTGTTTTGCCCATATTAAAAAAAATATTTAAAAAATTTTATAGGAACCTCTAGCACCTTCATTCTTTGGAGCAGGAACATGACATCTAGCAGGGGAAGTCACTCTGGTAATTATGTCCTTTTGCCGTCCTTGTGAAAAACTGCCTAAATCTGCCCAGTTTACATGCATCGGAAAAATCTCACCTGACATACGCTCAGTAGTCAATTTAGAATTTGGCAGCTTAACTATACGAAAATTCCATCTACACTAAGCACGCTCTAGCTGTAGGGGCTGAACAGGACTTTCCATGCAATTGCTGTTCATGACTGCTGCTGTGGGCCTCTGTGATACCAGGACTAAGAGAAGAGAAACACTCGCTCCAGTTCTCTCTATGTCTCCACTGCTGGCATCTAGGCAGCACAGAGGAGGAGGAGGGCACAGCCACATTGGACTGCAGAAAGGTAAGGAATAAAGAGTGATGTGGCAGGCACCAGTGATTGTGGAGGAGCAGAAGAGGAGGATGGGCAGGAGCTGGAAGGAGCTGAAAAGGGAGAGCTTTACGTGAACAGAAGCAATGGGTGGGGAGTGTGTTAGAAGCAGAGAGGGGTAGCTTGCAGAAAGGGTGAGAGCTGGAGGTTGAACAGAAGCAGAGCATGTGAGAGACAGGAATTGAAATGTTGCACAAGAACAGAGGGGGAAGAAGGAAAGGAGCCAAGGGTGTGATGAAGGTTGGACAGGAGCAGAGGAGAAGGGAAGCAAGAGCTGGGGATGTGTGCCCCGCTTGTAGCAGACTGTATAGGAGCAGACAGGGAAGGAAGTAGGACCTGGGTTGGGAGGTGGTTGGATCGCAGAAAGGGAGTATAGGAGGAGGCAGGAGCTGGGATGGGAAGTGATAGATGTAAGGAGAAGGGGATGGGGGGAGGTTTGGATAGCAGCAGAGTGTCAGGGACCAGCATATGGGCCCTCTGACATAGCGATTAAAGCCAGAGCTCCACCTAGTTTAGAGCCATGAACAGGAACTGGGAGACAGAGCCAAGGGTCAGAGCCGGATTCTGAAGCTGGCCAAGGGAGCAGAACTGGAACAGACTGGAGCAGGACAGGAACAAAGCCAGAACAGGACTGGAGCAAGGCCGGAGATCACAGATGCTGGCATAAGCTTTGAGCAGCCAGTGATCTGCCGCTGCTGCTAAGCATAAATGCAGACCTGTCAGAGCCTTGCAGCCAACTGGGCAAGCCAGCCAGTCAGGAGATTCTGCCACAGCCCAGCAGGGCTCATTAACCGGCCTGAAGACTGAGCCAGCTAGTCCCAGGCGCCAGCTGAGCGAACTCAAGCCCATAGTTCCTGACACACACGGACAGAAGCAGAATGGTCTATAACCGTTAAAGCACATTCCCCTACAGAAACTGCAGTCGAATCCAGAAGTCTTGAGTCTCTACATTCCTCTGCTGTTAGCTACCCATTGGCAAAGTGCCTTATTCCCCCCTCTAGTGACTGGTGCACATGGACAACGACAGCCTAATACTGGTACCAGTTCCCACCAGAAACTTGACAATGAAGTCAATTAGTCATGAGAGTTTGGATAAATTGGTGTGTGGAGTAGAGCTAAGACTGGAGGGGCAAAGGTTGAGACTAGAAAAGGCAAGAGGTGTCAGTGAGATACTGTTGTTCCCCTCCCTGCTTTCTACTGTAAAATGTCCCAGTTCTTCATTCTGAAAGAAGGGGGTGGGAAAGGGGACATGCCCCCTTTTCTTCCCACTTCTGCACCAACCTCCCTTATCCCACAACATAATACTTCCCTGTAACCCTCGCTGACCCCCATGTCCCAGTTTGTCACTTAGAAAGTATGATTCTCCTATGAAAAACTGCTAACTGTAGTCCCACTAGTTATTCTGGGCACCAAACTACCAATGCTAAATTTGATTTATTATTATTGGTAACTTGTGCAGCATCTAGACGTACTCTGGGCCTTTATCAACAGAGCGCCTTCTTAGGGGTATTCTCTCCTAAAGAATAGTTATACTAGTGAGTCTTTTGAAAAGTAATTTAATTTTTCTTTTTACATGTTATTTCTCCAATTCTTATGTTTACACTATACTGCAGTTTCTCTGTACAGCACTTTTAGCATATAAAACAGAAAACAATAGGATGGGGCCTGATTGTGCTAGATGCTCTACCAACACGTATGAACAAACAGTTCCAGACCAAAATGCTTAAAACCTAGGAAAATAAGGCTCAAGGTCTGTTGCAGGACTTCACTCCTAATGAGTCTAGGAACCCCAGATGGCAGTCCTCTTCCTGGGCTACATGTCTTACAAGCCTTGCAGGAGGTGAGCTCCACTCCTGCACTTCTCAGGCATTTTAAATGGAAGCTACCTTTGCCATTTTTGCCAACTATTTGTGAAGGAAGGCCAGATTGAGCAGGTTGCACTCGTTCCTGTTGTTTGCTGTTCTGAATCTCAAAAGGAACTCCCTACCATTGCCTTCCCCTCTGTACTTTTAAAGGCAACAGCTTGGGATGACGCACAGGAAACCGATGGCAGAAAAGAAACACAAAGAAAACAGAACAGTGAATGGACAAGTAAAGGTGGAAAATGGGAATAAAATAAACACTGCTGTGGACCTATATGTTTCTTAGCAACAAATTAAGTTATCTGGCTATTTATATAGTAGTATAATTGTATTATACACTGAGACCTACCCATACCTCACGTTTACATCACGTCTGTGAAATCCACCCTTTTCACAGATCATATGGCACGATACTAGTGACATGCAGTATTACACAATATGTACCACTCACCTAATCACTCTAACCTGCCGCCATGCTTAAGAATAGTCCTATGTTTGATGTAACATTGTCACCAGCCTAGTGTATGCCAGTGAACCAAGACCAATGAATGCAAAAGAAACTTGTGATCTGTGGCAGATCTGAATGCTGCAGCATCTGAAAGAGAGAATCTAAAGAATGTGCCATTATGAACCTAAATGTAAGGGTAAATGTGCCAATCTAAAGCAATGCTCCTTCCAGGCTGGCAAGTGAAGACAGTCAGCACATCTTTCCATATCTGGTGAAAGTAAATACAAGACAAGCTATAAAATAATTGTACTTATCCCTTGCAATATCTTCTTCTATTTTCAATTATATATTCAGCAAGCAATGCAGCTGTGTTCTTTGGAAAGGCGAGCATAGCACATATTTGAAAATTCAGCTCTATCACTGAACCAATATGACATATCACACAGACATTTTTATTTATATCTACTGTTTAGATATAAGTTGTCATGGGATAAGAGGGAAGATCCTCTTATGGACTGAGAACTGGTTAAAAGACAGGGAACAAAGGGTAGGAATAAATGGTAAATTTTCAGAATGCAGATGGGTAACTAGTGACGTTCCCCACGGGTCAGTCCTAATACGAATCCTATTCAACTTATTCATAAATGATCTGGAGAAAGGGGTAAACAGTGAGGTGGCAAAGTTTGCAGACGATACTAAACTGCTCAAGACAGTTAAGACCAAAGCAGACTGTGAAGAACTTCAAAAAGATCTCACAAAACTAAAAGTGACTGGGCAACAAAATGGCAAATGAAATTTAAGGTGGATAAAGTAATGCACATTGGAAAAAATAACCCCAACTATACATACAATATGATGGGGGCTAATTTAGCTACAACTAATCAGGAGAAAGATTTTGGAGTCATTGTGGATAGTTCTCTGAAGACGTCCACGCAATGTGCAGCGGCAGTCAAAAAAGCAAACAGGATGTTAGGAATCATTAAAAAAGGGATAGAGAATAAGACAGAGAAAATCTTATTGCCCTTATATAAATCCATGGTATGCCCACATCTTGAATACTGTGTACGGATGTGGCCCCCCATCTCAAAAATGATACACTAGCATTAGAAAAGGGCAACTAAAATGATTAGGGGTTTGGAATGGATCCCATATGAGGAGAGATTAAAGAAGTTAGGACTTTTCAGCTTGGAAAAGAGGAGACTAAGGGGGGATATGATAGAGGTATATAAAATCAAGAGTGGTGTGGAGAAAGTGAATAAGGAAAAGTTATTTACTTGTTCCCATAATATAAGAACTAGGGGCCACCAAATGAAGTTAAAGGGCAGCAGGTTTAAAACAAATAAAAGGAAGTTCTTCTTCACACAGCGCACAGTCAACCTGTGGAACTCCTTGCCTGAGGAGGTTGTGAAGGCTAGGACTGGAACAGGGTTTAAAAGAGAACTGGATAAATTCATGGAGGTTAAGTCCATTAATGGCTATTAGCCAGGATGGGTAAGGAATGGTGTCCCTAGCCTCTGTTTGTCAGAGGGTTGAGATGTATGGCAGGAGAGAGATCACTTGATCATTACCTGTTAGATTCACTCCCTCTGGGGCACCTGACATTGTCCACTGGGCTGGATGGACCTTTGATCAGACCCAGTATGGCCATTCTTATGTTCTTATACAGAAAGCAATATTACAAGTATTTTTCATATACCTTTTTGTTAAACATATTGTGAACAATACGGGTCCGCCTACACTGCAACTGAACACCTACAGCTGGCCTGTGTCAACTGACTGGGGCTTGCGGGGTTCAGGTTATCGGGCTGTAAAATGGGACTTTAAAACTGTGGCATATTCACTCAGCCCCCGCAAGGGGGGAGGGGGAGATTCCAGATCCCCAGCTCCAATCCGAGCCCAAAGGTCTACATCAAAATTTTACAGCCCTGCAGCCCAAGCCCCATGAGCCTGAGTCTGCTGTCAGACATACCCATAATGTTTAACAGAAGTTTGTTGGAGCCCTAAACACCTTTTTCTTAAACTCAAAACAGCATTCAGCATGGGCACAGTCCCACTGAAGTCCTAATTCAAAATGTCATATGCTTGCCCACATTTTTCATGGCCTCACTCCCCAGCACATCTCTAACTCTATAGCCTCCTCACTCAATCATCCACTTAGCTCCGCTAGGCTTCTTCTCAACACAACTGTGGGTTTCTCTTTGACTTGGGCTATCTGTCAGGAAATCTCACCCTATGAGTTTACTTTTCCTGTTTACAACTCACATGAATTTATTTTTTTCTTTAGGATACAGCTGACTTTGTAAAATACTTTGTGATATCCTGAATGAATGGTGCTGTATAAAAAAATTATTGTATCATCTTCTTTGGCCCCATGGCATTTCTGGATTTGAAAATGTCAGAAAAAGAATCAGTCAAGATTTTCTTGATACTGAAGGATAGCTAACAGCTTATCAGACACTGCTCAGTCTATCAGGTCAAAAAAACTTACTGTAAATATTTTGATATACAGTATACTCCAATTAATCTGAAACCCAAATTCTTTCCTTGTTGCCCAGCATGATATACATGTCCTTTGCAGCATGTACCTCATGTATCTTACTCTGGGAGATAAGGAAAGGATACGGATACTGTGACGCTTTGGACAATAGAGCAGAGACCCCTGACCAGGACTGCAAGGAGGAAGAGCAGCCGCTGCTGGGGAGGCCACCCTGCTGCTGAATGGCTTCTGGCCGTGCAGGGATCCCTCTGCAGCCCAGCTGTCATTGAAACGAGTGGAGCCATGGCAGCAGAGCTGCAGAAGGTTTCTTGCACTGCCACAGGGCCGGTAACACCTGCCCACTGCAGGTGAAAGAAGGAACACTGCAATCCTGGTGTAGCTACAGTCCCTAGCCAGGACTGAGAGGAGAAAGAGGGGGAAACCCCAACTTGGGGGAGCACACTCTGCTGCTAAATGGCTCCTGCCTTCTCAATTATTTGAACTCCTGATAATCCAAATAAAATCCATGTCCCCCATGCTATTCAGATAATCGGGAGTATACTGTACAGGGTTACTTACTTATTTGAGAAAATAATTTAAGGCCATCTTATGTGAATACCAGAGATTTGATAATGACGACAAGTTTTGACAGATTGGGAGGCTTCTGGTCTTGAAGTTTTGAACAGTGTGGAAATTTGACAAATCTATACTAACTGAAAAACTGTGTTCTGCTCAGTTTCTGATTTTCCTTACAGCTGTTCCAGGATTACCGATCATTAGGATTTTTAAAAGGAGGCATATCACCAAAGAGATGGAGCTAGAAATGGAGAATCCAATAGCTACTGCTTAAAGAAACAGAAGTCTTGAATTTTTAGCCTAGCCCCAGAAAACAGCCTTTAAAAATTCTGATGTGCCTTAGATTCCTAATTTTTAAAATAAACCCTTATAGTCTCTTTATATCTGTAGTTGGTCTTTTTTTAAAAAAAATGAACAGTGAGGGGTAAAATCTGATCTCTTCCATTGTTGTCGGTACTGCTGTAGCTATGTTGGTCCCAAGATATGAGACACACAGTAGGTGATGTTATATGTTTTATAAGACCAACTTCTGTTGATGGAAGGGACAAGCTTTCAATCTTCACAGAGCTCTTCTTCAGGTCTGGAGAAAGTAACCCAAGGATCTGAACTAAATACAGGGTGGGAGAGATTATTAACAAAAGGGCTGCAGACATGCTGTAAGAAACCACTTAAAATGAAGTGGGCAATAGGGGTTAGCAGGCAGGCGGGTGTGTTGCAAATTGTTTTAATGAGCCAAAAAAAAACCAGTGTCTGTGTTAAGTACATGGTTTTTAGTGTCCAGCAGAGTTATGAATTAAAGTTCCCAGGCTCATCTTTTGAAGGTATTGTGCAGATTTCCTTTGAGAACGAGGACTCTTATGCTTAAATATCTCCCCCACCATGTATTTAGCTCACACGCTCTTGTTACTTTCCCCAGGACAAAGGAAGAACTCTGTGAAGCTCAAAAGCTTGTCCCTTCCACCAACAAAAGTTGGTCCAATAAAAGATATTACCTCATGGATTTGTCAAGAACAAATCGTGTCAAACCAACAAGATAGCTTTCTTTGACAGGGTAACAAGCCTTGTGGATAGGGAGGAAGCGGTAGATGTGGTATATCTTGACTTTGATACTGTCTCACATGACCTTCTCATAAGCAAACTAGGGAAATGCAACCTAGATGGAACTACTATAAGGTGGGTGCATAACTGGTTGGAAAACCATTCCCAGAGAGTAGTTAAGAGTGGTTCACAGTCATGCTGGAAGGGCATAATGAGTGGGGTTTCACAGGGATCAGTTCTGGGTTTTGTTTGGATCAATATCTTCATCAATGATTTAGATAATCGCATACAGAGTACACTTATAAAGTTTGCGGACCATACCAGCCAGGACGGGTTACAAGTGCTTTGGAGGATAGAATTATAATTCAAAATGATCTGGATAAACTGGAGAAATGGTCTATAGTAAACAGGATGAAATTCAATACGGACAAATGTAAATTACTCCGCTTAGGAAGGAACCATCAGTTGCACACATACAAAATGGGAAATGACTGCCTAGGAAGGAGTACTGCGGAAGGAGATCTGGGACTCATAGTGGACCACAAGCTAATTATGAGTCAACAATGTAACGCTGTTGCAAAAAAAGTAATCATCATTCTGGGATGTATTAGCAGGAGTGTTGTAAGCAAGACATGAAAAGTAATTTTTCCGCTCTACTCTGCGCTGATTAGGCCTCAACTGGAGTAGTGTGTCCAGTTGTGGGCACCACATTTCAGGAAAGATTTAGACAAACTGGAGAGAGTCCAGAGAAAAGGGACAAAAATGATTAAAGGTCTAGAAAATATGACCTATGAGGGAAAATTGAAAAAAAATTGGGTTTGTTTAGTCTGGAAAAGAGAAGACCGAGAGGGGACATGATAACAGTTTTCACGTTCATAACAGGTTGTTACAAGGGGGAGGGAGAAAAATTGTTGTTCTTAACCTCTGAGGATAGGACAAGAAGGAATGGGCTTAAATTGCAACAAGGGAGGTTTAGGTTGGACATTAGGGACTAAAGCATGATCATATGCTGAACTAAAGCAAAAGTTAGCCAAACTTCATGAAAGCAGCATTAGCCTGGGAATGGAGACATACTTGTTTATAATTTTCAGCACAGTGAACATCTGGTTCTTGCAGGGGGAACATCTGCCTTCCCTCTCTTCCCCCTAGAAACAATTTTTGGGAAAGCTTCCAGAGGGTTCCATACAGACATTTTCTTTCTTGAGGTTTTCTTAGGGAGGAGATGATTATGCCCCCCCTTTCCTTTGAAATGAATGATACACTTACTTGGAGAATTCTTTGGCACTTTCCATATTTCTTGTCCAATTTTATATATTTGCTAGATATCACCACTCCATTCATGTACTCTTTTTCTAATAAATCATTCAAAAATTTCTGAAGTTTGCTGTATGAAAACTGTGAATACATTTACTTGTGACTACTTGGTAAAGACATAGAACTGATGCTACGAAAATCATATAATGGAAGGAATGATCTTCCTTCCCAAAGGGAACAAATACACACCTTAAAAAAAATTGTGCCTTCTACCAAGTGTGAAATAAGAAAATCTTCTCAACCCTACCAAACAGAATAAAGAAACAAAGCATTTAACAGCCTCTCAGTTTGTAGTAAAAAAAGAAGTTATTTATTGTTTCATGGTATAAGTAGCCATGAAGAGAAACTACTTTAAATTTAATGAGCTAACATAACTGGAGGACCAGATGAAGTATTTTAAATATATAAATATTTCGTTCAGCACTATTGCCAGTTGTATTATGGTTTGTCCTCTAGTGCAGCACACTTTGTTTGGATTTCTAGGGAAATTGCAGTCACTTATATTCTTCTGAGAAAAACTTCTAAAATAACACAGCTTATTTAAATATGCTTTGTGAGTTGTTTTGTAGAAGTGCTGAAATCTCTGGTCTTACTGCTCATTGAGAGAGAGAGAATCACAGAATTATAGGACTGGAAGGGACCTTGAGAGGTCATCTAGTCCAGTCCCCTGCACTCATGGCAGGACTAAGTATTATCTAGACCATCCTTGACAGGTGTTTGTCTAACCTGCTCTTAAAAATCTCCAATGATGGAGATTCCACAACCTCCTTAGACAATTTATTCCAGTGCTTAACCACCCTGACAGGAGGTTTTTCCCTAATGTCCAACCTAAACCTCCCTAGTTGAAATTTAAGTCCATTCCTTCTGGTCCTATCCTCAGGGGTTAAGAAGAACAATCTAAATTTCTCAGGAATTTAAACAAAATAATTGAAGATTAAAAACAGTTAAACACAGTTTAAGAAAACACAAAGTAAGAAAAGTTCACTTCTTTCTTTGATACCGAATAACTGTAGGGCATGGCTTTGGCCACACAAGATTGAGCCTTTATTGTGACATGCAAAAGCAGTGCTAGGTCTACATTACTCCCAATATTTTATCCATGGACTCATTATATCTTCTTCTACACCTCTCTGTTCTGTTTCTCTCATTTTAACATAATACATTATTGATTTTCTTAAAACTTTTTGGGTCCTATTTTCATCCTGATGTTAATAGGACAGGGCAGTATAGGATATGGTTGGTCACTTATACAAGAGCTTTTCAACCCTAGGTGTCTAAAGTAAGGTCCTAAATCTATACTTAAGTACCTAAATAAAAGCATCCCGATTTCCATAGATGCTGAGTATTCACACATGCCACAGAAGTCATCGAGAGCTGCAATTACTCAGTACCTTTGGAAATTCGGAAACATTTAGGGGCCTACATTTAGAAGTCTCATTTTGAAAGTTTTGGCCTTAATTTGTATCTCCTTTTGTTTTTCAGAAGAAGGAAGACCACCATCACAAACTGATTCACTGAATATTAACTTTTCCCCTACGTCTAAGATGAAACTTTAAGCACCTGCTCTGAAACAAAGGCCAAGGGAACTTTCACCAACTTTCACTGCTAAGGTAAAAATGCTAGTTTCCAAATGAAAAACACCTTTATAGTAAAATCTGAAGGGTGGTTTTTGTCAACTCTCTCCACTACCTGCTTTAATGTGTCCATTTCCATCACCAATCTTTCTAGGTTACTTTTATAGCCCCCATTACCATAGTACCTGAGTGCCTATGACAAAAGTCTTTGGCAAAATCCAAGGATTCTCTGGCAGAGGGTTATTGGCTGTACCCTACACCAATTAACATGAAAGCAAGACCAGGAACAGTTTTAGCTATGGAAAAGACACACAAAAATAATTCTCTATGACGAGAAACTTCTCATTGTACAGTGATATAAAAAGAAGTCATCTGTGTTTCAAAATAAACAATTATTAGTGCCCCAAATCTTTTGTCCTATTCTATTAGCCATAAGTTACATTATGTGCATTACTTGAAGCTGGTGTACCACTAGGCTGGTTAAACATATGTGAAAAATACACCAATGGCCTAGGAATGCAAACCCTGTAGTGGCTCACAGCCCACACATTCAGCCTTTAACAATGCAACTTCAACCCTGATGAAGCTTGGAAAGCCAAAGGGAGTTCACAAGACGTGAAACATCATGAAAGACCCGACGAAGAAGATCCCTGGCTTCGATCTCCCATGAAGCTTATGGGCAACCCTAAACCGTATCTGCGCAAACCATAGCAGATGTGGATACTTGCTGCACAAATGGAGAATTAAAGACTCTCCTGTGTGCGACTATGGTCGCCCAGAACAGACCATAGAACATATAACAACTCAATGCCTATTTCACAAATATGAAGGAGGCATCACACCAATACACGCAGCTACTCCTGTTGCAATTATGTGGCTTAATCATCTAAATATAACATGATTAGTTGTTGCTCTACATTTACATCAGCCATACAAAGATGAAGATTGCTTTGTTTAGGATTCATATAAGTACTCATTTGCTCATGAGAGGAGGAAATTCTTATTTCATCTCTTTTTAAACTATGGAAGATACAGGAATGATTCTGTAATGGTTGTAATAAATTCTGCTTTATGTCTAATAACCCTTTTCAGGATTAATGCTTTGTTAGTTAAGTCTTTTACTTCAGCCTCTAGAGAAGAATAAGGATTATTGGAATGTAATGGTCTATCCAAAAGACAATAAGAAAAATGCCAGTACAGTGTCTGTGCAATATGCCAACAGGTAATAAACTTTTGTAATGTACAAATTAATGGAAGCAACTCTACTTTCAAACAATTAATATGCTTTCATTGTCTTGGTAAGTGGTAATCTTAAACTATTCCATCCTCATTTGTTTTTGGATATTAGTCACCAAATGAAACAGAGCAATCACACAACAGCCTGCTGCATTATGAAGTATCACTTTAAAATATCCATTGCTCCCAAATGTTGGTTCAGAAATATTTTGATGGATGAAATCAGAAATATAAGCTTTGATATAATACAGTAATGAAAAAGTACATTGGCAAGAATATAGTGGTTAAAAAACTATACATTAACAGCAAAAACCAACCGGGTCAATGAATTAGTTTGAAATTCATGAAATTCATAAAAAGAGTTACACGAAACTAGTACATTTAACAACAACAGAAAAGAAAGGCTAGACTGTGCTTTTTTCACTTATCCCTGAGTAAGGAGTGGCATTACAGCTGCACTGTCCCAGAAAAAGCATCAGAAGGCAATGAGACTCAGGGATAGTCTACACTTACAATGCTGCAGCGGCAACATTGTAGCGCTTAGTGAAGACACTACCTATGCCAACAGAAGAGCTTCTCCTGTTGGCTTAGGTACTCCACCTCCCTGAGAAGTGGTAGCTATGTCAATGGGAGAAGCTCTCCTGTCAACATAGCGCTGTCTACATTGGGTGTTCAGTCGGTATAACTGCATGGCTCAGGGGTGTTTATTTTTCACATCCCCGAGCCATGTAGTTATACTAACATAAGTTTGTTGTGTAGACAGAGCTAAGTGTCACAATTTGTCCTGACTCCCCTGCACGGTCAGGTTAAAGCTAGTCACTACAATGTAGATCTATACCCTTAAAGAGAAAAGGTATGCTTGAAAATACATTTCACCCCAAAAGATTTCTAATTAAAAGTTTACAAAGCTTTCATTTCCATTCATTTCAAACAAAAAGAAGAGAGAGAAGAAACAACATACAAAGTACCAGATTTTATACTCAGACTAATGTCATGTTATTGTTCCTTTCCTTTCCCTTCCTCGTCCTCACCTTTCTCCTTTTATAATTTTTTGTTTTTTTTTTCCTTCCATCCCTTTCTTGCTATGCAGGGCTTTGAATTTGCAGTGTAGTCATGGAGCTTTACAAAAACTAACACCAATTTTTTTTTGAAGTACATCAGAAGCAGGAAGCCTGCCAACAATCAATCAGTGGGGCCACTGCATGACTGAGGTGCTAAAGGAGCACTCAAGGAAGATAAGGCCATTGCAGAGAAGCTAAATGAGTTCTTTGCATCAGATGCATTCTTGCATCTTCGTCACCTCAGAGGAAGTGAGGAAGATTCTTGAGCCATTCTTTTTAGGTGACAAATGTGATAAACCGTCCCAAACTGAAGTGCCAATAGAAGAGATTTTGGAACAAACTGATAAATTAAACAGTAAAAAGTCACCAGGACCAGATGGTATTCACCCAAGAGTTCAGAAGGAACTCAAATATGATACTGCAAAACTACTAACAGTGCTATGTACCCTATCACTTAAATCAGCTTCTGTACCAGATGACTGGAGGATAGCTAATGTGACACCAGTTTTTTAAAAAGGCTCCAGAGGCAATCCTGGCAATTACAGCCTGGGTAAGCCTAAACAATCTATTAGAATTCTTTGAGGGAGTCACCAAATGTGTTCCAGGCTGATCCGGTGGTTAGAATGTACCTTGACTTTCAGAAAGCCTTTCACAAGGTCCCTCACCAAAGGCTCTTATGCAAAGTAAGCAGTTATGGGTAGATCCTCTCATGCACCAGTAACTGGTTAAAAGACAGAAAACAAAGAGTATAAATAAATGGGCAGTTTTCACAATGGAGAACGGTAAATATTGGTGTCCCCCAGGGATATGTACTGGGACTAGTGTTGTTCAACATATTCATAAATGATCTGGAAAATGGGGTAAACAGAGAGGTGGCAAAATTTGAAGACAATACTAAATTACACAAAATTGTTTAGTCCAAAGCACACTGTGAAGTGTTACAAAGGGATCTCAAGCAACTGCGTGACTGGGCAACAAAATGGCAGATAAAATTCAATGCTGACAAATGCAAAGTAATGCACATTGGAAAATATAATCCCAACTATACATACAAAATGATGGGATCTCAATTAGCTGTTTCCACTCAAGAAAGATCTTGGACTCATTGTGGACAGTTCTCTGAAAATATCCGATCAATGTGCAGCAGCAGTTAAAAAAACTAACAGAATGTTAGGAACTATTAGGAAAGGGTTAGATAAGAAGACAGAAAATATTATAATGCTACTATATAAAGCCATGGTATGCCCACACCTTGAATCCTGTGTGCAGTTCTGGTTGCCCCACCTCGATAAAGATTTATTAGAATTGGAAAAGGTACCGAGAAGGGCAACAAAAATTATTAAAGGTATGGAACAGCTTCCATATGAGGACAGATTAAAAAGATTGGGACTTTTCAGCTTGGAAAAGAGACAACTAAGGGGGGAATATGATAGATGTCTATAAAATTATGAATAGTGTGGAGGAAGTTATTAAGAAACGTTATTCACTCCTTCGCATAACAGGAATCAGGGATTGCCCAATGAAATTAAGAGGCAGCCAGTTTAAAACAAACAATACCAAGTACTTCTTCATAGTCAATTGGTGGAACTCATTGCCAGGGGATGTTGTGAAGGCCAAAACTACAACTGGGTTCAAAAAAGAACTAGATAAGTTCATTGAGGATAGGTCCATCAATAGTTATTAGCCAAGATGGTCAGGGATGCAACCCCATGCTCCAGGTGTCCCTAGCCTCTGACAGCCAGAAGCTGAGTGTGGACGAGAGGGGGATGGGATCACTTGATAATTGCCCTATTCTGCTCATTTCCTCTGAAGCATCTCGCATTGACCACTAACGGAAGATAGGATACTGGGCTAGATGGACCATTTGTCTGACCCAAGATGGCTGTTCTTATGTTGTTTATATATTTAAAAGTAACCAAAACCTATAGTATTATAGGAGAAATAGGGAGTTGGGACTAGCAGGTAGGAAAGGAAAATAGTCAATGAGAAGATCTTCATTTTAACCAATGGTTCAAAATGCACGAGAGTTTGAGAAATCCTGATACACAATCCTTTTTCAAATTGTTTTGTATTTTTATTCTCAATTCAGCATCTTATCTTCTTAAAGAAATCACATGCAAAAAACCTTCTCTGCAGTAATTATTATTACACAAGAGAGTCAGGAAATGTTGATTTAGGCCCATAAAGCCGAGTCCTTGCAAGAATTTGTGGGGCATTTCTCCACCAAATTATTTCCTTGTACCATTTGTCCAGTTCTACTGCACATTTATGATTTCAGTGAGTTCATATTATCTGAGCAGGACAGGATAAAATTAAATCTTTTTAATAATATTTTCAAGGCTGTTGGCAAATTAGGCATTATGCAGTCACAAAACATTTTAAACCTTCTCCTTCACTAAATCTCTCTTTCACAGCAGTCAATTAGCACGAACAAGTACCTCAAATAAGAGTAAAAAGAAAAGGAGTACTTGTGGCACCTTAGAGACTAACCAGTTTATTTGAGCATGAGCTTTCGTGAGCTACAGCTCACTTCATCGGATGCATAGCTATGCATCCGATGAAGTGAGCTGTAGCTCACGAAAGCTCATGCTCAAATAAACTGGTTAGTCTCTAAGGTGCCACAAGTACTCCTTTTCTTTTTACGAATACAGACTAACACGGCTGTTACTCTGAAACCTGTCAAATAAGAGTATTTCCATTTTCCATAAAACCCTAGTCACTTATCTCCAACAAAAAATGCATATGGTCAACAGATTATAGAAAAAGGACTTGAATGGTTATCTTAGCAATGTGTTTCAAACTGCTGAGTTTTTAAAAACTTCCTAGATATTTTATTCTCATTTTAAATTTTTGAATAGACTGTACATTCAGATCTTTTTTACAAATAACTAGATAGCCTCTTCAATAAATCTGAAGGATATAGCGTTGATCTTGATTTAGAAGTAAAACTGGTTTATTAATGGGTAATAATAGCAAATCTAAATTATTTTGTAATATAAATAAATTACTAAGCATGTTACATACAGCCAGAAAAGTATGCTTTCTAAAAGATACCCTGGAGAGTCCTTTTTAGTAATGATACCAATGTTATTTTATTGAGACATTTATACATGTTATCTGTGGCATGGCTAATATATGAAATATGAACCAGTTGGCAAAAATCCCTCTCTTTTATTACCCTCTTTAATTACTGCTGCTTCTTCATTATGGAAGATGTCTGGTTTGACTGGAAAGCAACAGAACACAACCCTTCTTAGAAAGTGACTATAATATTAGCCTTTTTAAATTACGACAGAAAGCTGTGTTTGCAAACATAGGGGTGTGTTGTTGCTTTTAAAAACATAATGAAAGGGTGTAGTTATTTTTAAAACCTTGACATGTTTGAATAAAATGATCCCATTTCTAAATTAAAATACAATTTGGATTCTAGAAAATAATGCTTTAATCATCTAGGTAAATACAAAAGACAGATGCTACTGTAACTAGATGAAGATCTTGCAGTGAGTTATCCAACAGCTATCTAAATCAATTTGTAAACGTAAAATAAAAAAAGTTAAAAGATGTTTCTCTTGCAATTGCCAAGCTTTCAAACAACTACAAAAGTAAAAGTATAAAAACTGCAGATGGGCAGAGGATATTTTACATAGAATGTTATTTTCAAATGTTTTTCTTGTTAACATTTTTTTCTGGTCTTTGTAGCACTTTATATCTTCTAGATGTTTTGATTCCTCATGTCAAATCTGCTTTTCATGGTGTAAGAATCCTCTATATACATATCTTTTTTATTTCTCTCTCTCACTGTTTTCAGAGAACAGAACTACTTAAACTCAGTTATACTCACAAATGCTTTGATCATAAAAATGTACAGGGTGAACAAGTAGCCAAATTTAATCTTATTCTCAATATTTTAACCACCCCCCTATTCCCTCTCTCACTTCTCTGTCTGTCTTCAGATAGAAATCCCCCATCATCTTCTCGGGAGAAGGGGAGGAGCAGAAGGAACAGCAGCTATTTCAAAGAGCAGTAATCCTCAGAAACCAGGGAACCATGGCTCCTATCCCTGGAAATGATAATAGTAAAACATGGCAGTTTTGGGGAGGAACACACCATCTGCCCCCCAAAGGGAGAGGGTGGGGGAAGACTGGACAGGAGCAGCTGTGCCACCCCCCCTATTCCCAATAAGCCAGGGTAGTTTGGTGAATATGGGAAGGAATATTTACCGCCTACCCTTGCAATGGGAGGAACAGAATTAGAAACATAAATAATAAGATACGGGATGTGGACCTGAGGCTGAAGAGGATCCTAACAGGAGCGGGAAAGAATCCACTGATTATCTTTCATATGGGAACAAATGATACGGCTAGATTCTTGCTGGAACATATCAAGGGAGACTATGCCAGGCTGGGGAAGATGCTAAAAGAAACCGAGGCTCAGGTGATCTTCAGTGGGATTCTGCCTGTTCCTAGAGAAGGGCAACAAAGGCATGACAAGATTATGATGCTCAACAGATGGCTCAGGCAGTGGTGCTATAAGGAGGGCTTTGGGATGTATGGCCACTGGGAACCATTCATGGACAGGGGACTGTTCTCTCAGGATGGACTTCACCTGAGTAAGGAGGGAAATAGACTTCTAGGATGGAGGCTGGCACAAGTGATCAAGAGAGCTTTAAACTAGGAATTTGGGGGAGATGTCCAGGTAATCTCCACGCCAGTTATTCTCTTTGAGAGGGAAGAAAAGGAAGTAAGAAAGGATATTGCCGTGGGTAGGAGAATGGACATAAGGGTAGTGTACATACCAATCTAATAGGTAACATTGGCGATAGAATGTCTGTGCCCAATTGAGTAAAGAATGTGAGTGAAGCCAAATGGCAAAAATTAAGATGTTTGTACACTAATGCGAAGAGCCTAGGTAATAAAATGGAGGAACTAGAGCTACTGGTGCAGGAAGTGAAACCAGATATTATAGGGATAACAGAAACATGGTGGAATAGTAGTCAGAACTAGACTATGGGTATTGAAGGGTATGTGCTGTTTAAGAAAGACAGAAATAAAGGCAAAGGTGGTGGAGTAGCATTGTATATCAATGATGAGGTAGACTGTAAAGAAATAAGAAGTGATGGAATGGATAAGACAGAGTCTGTCTGTGCAAAAATCACACTGGGGAAGAAAGTTACTAGAGCCTGCCCTGGGATAGTGCTTGGGGTGTGCTATAGACCACCAGGATCCGATGTGGATATGGATAGAGACCTCTTTAATGTTTTTAAACAAGTAAATACTAATGGGAATTGTGTGACCATCCAGATATAGACTGGAGGACAAGTGCTAGTAATAATAATAGGGCTCAGATTTTCCTGGATACGATATCTGATGGATTCCTTCACCAAGTAGTTGCTGAACCAACAAGAGAGGATGCCATTTTAGATTTGGTTTTGGTAAGCAGTGAGGACCTCATAGAAGAAATGATTGTAGGGGACAACCTTGGTTCATGAGCTAATTCAGTTCAAACTAAATGGAAGGATAAACAAAAATAGATCTGTGACTAGGGTTTTTGATTTCAAAAAGGCTAACTTAAAAAAATTAAGGAAATTAGTTAGGGAAGTGGATTGGATTGAAAAACTTGTGAATCTAAAGGCGGAGGAGGCCTGGAATTATTTCAAGTCAAAGTTGCAGAAACTATCGGAAGCCTGCATCCCAAGAAAGGGGAAAAAATTCATAGGCAGGAGTTGTAGACCAAGCTGGATGAGCAAGCATCTCAGAGAGGTGATTAAGAAAATGCAGAAAGCCTACAAGGAGTGGAAGATGGGAGGGATTAGCAAAGGAAGCTACCTTATTTAGGTCAGAACATATAGGGATAAAGTGAGAAAGGCCAAAAGCCATGTAGAGTTGGACCTTGCAAAGGGAATTAAAAACAACAGTAAAAGGTTCTATAGCCATATAAATAAGAAGAAAACAAAAGGAAGAAGTGGGACTGCTTAACACTGAGGATGGAGTGGAAGTTAAAGGATAATCCAGGCATGGCCCAATATCTAAACAAATACTTTGTCTCAGTCTTTAACGAGGCTAATGGGGAGCTTAGGGATAATGGTGGGATGACAAATGGGAATGAAGATATGGAGGTAGATATTACCACGTTCGAGGTAGAAGCCAAACTCGAACAGCTTAATGGGACTAAATCGGGGGGCCCGGATAATCTTCATCCAAGAATATTAAAGGAACTGGCACATGAACTTGCAAGCCCGTTAGCAAGAATTTTTAATCAATCTGTAAACTCAGGGGTTGTACCGTATGACTGGAGTTCCTATTTTTAAGAAAGGTTAAAAAAAAGCGATCCGGGTAACTACAGGCCTGTTAGTTTGACATCTGTAGTATGCAAGGTCTTGGAAAAAAATCTGAAGGAGAAAGTAGTTAAGGACTTTAAGGTTAATGGTAATTGGGACAAAATACAACATGGCTTTACAAAAGGTAGATTGTGTCAAACCAACCTGATCTCCTTCTTTTAGAAGGTAACAGATTTTTTAGACAAAGGGAACACAGTAGATCTAATTTACCTTGATTTCAGTAAGGCATTTGATACGGTTCCACATGGAGAATTATTAGCTAAATTGGAAAAGATGGGGATCAGTATGAAAACTGAAAGGTGGATAAGGAACTGGTTAAAGGGGAGACTACAGCGGTGTATTCCCCTCTCAGAAGTCATCTGTTCTACCACTGGGAGAAAAGGGAGAGGAACCTGCACCTGTGGGACTTTCAAGCCACAGAGCAGGAGATTTGTCCAACCTAGCTAACAGAGAGGGGTCCGAGATAGAGAGAGAGCGCAAGAGAGCACAATTACATAATTGTTTGTTTTTCAGTCATGGGTTCCTAAGCAAACAGAAATGATATATTTTGTGGAAAAAAACCCTAAATTTGGCTTTTAGTTCAGAGACCTTCACTTCTATGTAATGCAATAGCCAGGAATAAATTAATAAAGTCAGTTTAATAAGCTATTATAGGTTTATGTTGTGGGTTGAAGACTGTTGGCTTGAGATGACTGGTTGCATTAACTGGCAGAAGAAAATGTTGAAATTAGGTGACGGTTTGCTCTCATTACCATGCCTGGCTCTTTTTGTGACCTTCACTCACTCACTCTCTCCTGGCTGTATTTCTGAAGGGTGTTCTTTTATTTATTTATTTTGTGGAATATATCATTGCTCTATAGGCTTTTTTGAATTTTCCTATCACAGTGTTCATTTCTGTGGGAGGAGTGTCATTTCTTATGCTCTGTAAGAAAGGTTTTCACTTAAAGATGTTTGTGTTTCAAAATTGTTATATTCTTTGGCTATGTGTATAGCAACATCTGGGTTGTTTCCTGTGGCCAACAGTGATTGTATGCTTGTTTAACTGTGAGTCTGCCACCCTTCTTTTGAGTCCTCACATTAGCTACTTTATCCTGAGATATATTTCCTTTTCCAGTTTCCAAAATACAGGACAGTCATGAAAATGATCTGACCCTGCAATTGCAACTAGAAAGAGCCACAAATAAAGCACTAAAAAAAGGAGTACTTGTGGCACCTTAGAGACTAGCACTGAAACCCAAATCACAGCAATCTCAAAAGAGAATAAACAGCACATATCCCACACATAGGAGGTATACAAGGGAACAAAACTATACTTCACAAATAAGGAATCAGAACATTCTATAGCAAAGGGCAAACTATATGCAAAAAAAATGAGCAAACGTAATGGGTGAAATCCCACCACAGTATGTAGCCAAATGTTTCTATTACATTCCCTGGAGAGACTACAAGGTAGCCCTATAAACCAGGGTCTTCTACAGTTCTGCTTTTCACAGTGTGATACAATTTTATACAATTAAATGTTCTGTTTTGAACTAATTTTTTTAAATTGAGTTGCAAGATTATATAGTTTAAAGATCCTCAAGTGTACTCACTAGGATTGCCAACTTTGTAATATTTAAAAAACAGACACTCCAGCAGGAGTGCCGGGGACTGCTCCTGCCTGCCTCTTCCCACAAAGTCTGACCCCTGACCCACCCCTTCCCAAGGCCCTGCTCCTGCCTCTCCCCACCCACCAAGGCCCCGCCCTCTATTTGCTCCTCTTCCCCCCTCCACCGTTCTGTCATTCTCTGCTTTTCCCCTCCTCTTCCCTCTGCCCAGAAGGGACTTGTCTTCAGAGCTGGGATCTGCTGCTGCCCAACACAGGTAGGAGGTGGCCCCAACTGAGTAGGGGCTGGCATAGGTAATGACCAGGCACCTCCCTGACTCCCCCACCTGCAGTAACCGGATACTGTCAAGTCCCCTTTCTGACCAGACTTTCCGGTCGAAAACCAGACACATGTCCATCCTAGTATCTGCATTTGTTATTTTATTTGCAGAGAGAAAATATAAAGAGAGATAAACAATAAACACACACTGAGAAAACTGGGCCAGGTGATGCAGAGAGTGAAAGCACTAGTGTTTCACCTATGAAGATCCAAGTTCAAGTTCTAGGTCTGATCACAAGTGAAACTTATTTTAGGTAGTCTCATCCAAATTTGCCATCAGGGAGGTGAAAACCAGTAGTGGTAATATTCTGCGCACAGCCATCACTCCTCTAATATAAAGCTAGTACCCAGCCCTTCCTCCGTCTGCCCCATTCACCAGCACCAGAATTCCTAACTTCTCTAGTTGGGTTGGTCCTGTTCCTGGTGTGCTGGCCATTTTTAACTCTCGAAAAGACTTGGTACTAGGTGTGAAGGATCGTAAATACTACAAAGGCTACAAAGGCATTGTAGCGGGGTGGTCACCCCGCTCCGGCCCTGAAGGAATTAAAACAGCTCTGGGAGAGGGCTGCCTGGGGGAGCCAATAGTAAAAGCAGCCCTGGAGAGGGCTGCAGCTGGGAAAAGTTAGGCTGATAGGGGGAAGCAGCCACAACTGGGGCCATGCCCCAATCGGGCCAGAGCTGGCCCTGTAAGAGGGCTGAGGGCCAGGAGCTGTAAGATTCTCACTTTCGCCTGGGAGTGGGAAGGGCTAGCTGCCTGGGAGCAAGGTAAATGAAGCAGAGCAGTGCTGGGGAAAAGGACAAAGGGAGCTGGGGAGCTCCAGCCTGGTAAACCCCAGGCTGCAGGCCTCGATGGGGGCCTACAAAGGTACTGGGGCTACAGAAGTGCAGCCTGGGAATAGGCAGAGGCAGCTTATCCAACCTCCTTGTCAACGATGAGCAGCCATGGCAGACTGCAGTTTGCCCCAGTGAGTGGGGGCTGGATGATGACTGGCAGTAGCCACTGAGGCAAGGTGGGGATAGAGGGTTGGGGGTTCCCCTGGGAGGGAAAACGCAGAGTAAGGGGTACTGCTGGGGGCAGAACCCTGAGGTAAAGTGGCACTGGGGTCTAGGAGGGACACGGGGTCTGAGGCAGACAAGACACCGGCCAGTAGAGGGCGCTCTGGAGTTGGAAAGAGCTATTTCCCAGGACGACCAGCACTGGTGAGTCATCGCATCACTACAATTTATGCAAGCATGGAAGGTAGCCAGAATACCCAGAGCACAACAAAGCACACCAGGACCAGAGTTAGGAAGTTTCTTGCAGATCTGAAGCCAGGAGGGGGGGAAAAACAACTTTGAGGTGGGTGTGAAGGTAGAAATGGTCACGGGTGAAAGATTTAAAATCTCATTCACTGATTTCCCCACATACCACTCTACCAGAGGCCTGCTTTTTCATCTTGTCCTGGGCCCTGTGAATCCTGGACCAAAATGGCAAAAGTGTCTCAGGCCAGGATATAAGAACATTGGCAGAGATGTCTGTGGAAGCCTTCACAAAGCATGGCCAGAATAAGCCTGGCTCAAGACAATGCTATTAGTCTCCCATTTTCATAAACAATAAAAGTCAGTCACATATACAACAAAATCTCATTGAGAAAGACAGTAAATCATAATGGGACTAAGATTTCATTGTTGCATCTGTGCTTCTGTTAATACTCAAGTATTATAAACAATAAACTACACCCAAACCTTCAATGAAAATATAGGCTATTTCTTTGTGAATAGAATGGTTCTTGTTACATCCCAGAATATAATTTTGAAGTCATTTTTTTTTTAAACTCATCACCTTATTAACTGTGCTGCATAGTAAGGAACACCAGTGGTTACCAAGAACACAGCTTTTCTTGCTACAGACAGATTCAAAGTGGGAATAAAGTGCCTAGCAACTGCTATTATCCTAACAGTTGGAAACTGTCTCCATCAGCTGGCAAAATACAAACACAGCAGTCCAAAAGTGGTACAATGCTATCAGAAAAAGAAAGAATACGATTTTCCTAAATAACCTATTTTCATACTTTTTAATGGAAGAGATATACATAAAACACAAAAGAAACTTCAGTGGATAGGGCATATTATAGATCATTACTGATCCGTACCAAAGATGTTACAGAAGTTGAATGTCTAAATTTAAACTCAGTTAACTCATCAATAGCAAAGACATCAATAACATAGGCAACACATGGAACAAATGGGTATTTTGTTCTACACTGCAGTGAGGAAAATTAAGACTATTCCTGCACTAAACAAATGTGTAGTGGTATTTTCTAACAGCTTGTGATGTTTGGGTTGGTTATAGAGAAACTCACAGCAGACCTGCACAGCATCATGGCTAGCATAAACCAAGGTCTCTAAAAAGTTTATAAATGTAGAACTGTTGAGATAGATCATGATAACGCTAATAAAGGCAATTAAGACATCATAAACTAAGGGCTATATGTTATAAAAAAGCAAAAAAGAAATTTACCTGGAATAAGTTCCATAACTATATAAATAGGCTGCCTTTGAGTGCAAACTCCTATTAGCTTGACAATATTGGGATGGTCATATTGCTTGAGTATTCTGCATAGGGTACAAAAAGGTTTGATTACGTTAGTATATTTCATTATGCAAGTTGATTAAAATAAATATCAGCAGAAAGTATCTTAAACCTCTAACATTATTTTAAAGCAAAATTTTCCTTGTTATATTATCCAAAATAAAAACAAGTTGCTTTCAAAGCATCAAACGTACCACTCTGTGGAATTACAATCATACCACTCTGATGAGAAAATTAAAAACTAGTGAATACATTAACTAGTTTACAAGTCAAGATCTACTTAAGTATTCTCATAGTGATCCCACCATTTGTACACATCATAAAACAACTATATAATTTGACATGACAAGGCAGTCATACCTCATGAGGCCCAGAATTTAACTAAAAGATCAGAACTGGGCAGTGCTGGGAGAGTTCAGTCAAAAACCTTGCAAAGCATCTGTTTGCACAGCTCAAACACCAACTCATTTTCCTGAGCATTAAATACAGTAAAAATAATTTAAACTGAAAACAAAAAATTAAGGATAACGATTCCAATTTAGGAAGCTAAAACAATAAAACTTGCATCTGCTCAAGTAAGGCTATGATGAGAATATTTACAGACAGAAGAATATGCCATGATTTATAAATGAAAAGGAGGGCTGGTGAGAATTCTAGAGAGACATCATAGTTTCTGAAAGTTTGCTGCCTACTAATTAACTTGAACCACCTCTTGTAAAAGAAAATGGAAAGCTTTAGTATGCTTGAATGCCATCTCAGTAAGGAATAATGTATTTCATTTTAATTTCAATATAAAATTATTTCTTGAGTTGGAGGCTGCTTAGCAAGTGAAGCAATTCCTTGGTAGCCAGCCAGGCTATTAGCATGAAATTAAAGCCATTTTCAAGGAATTATATAGTTCAGATATCCAGTAAGTCATTTGTATATAGCTAATGTTTTCTACCTTTCTATCTCCGTAAAACTCAGTTATTTATCTAACAATGAAACTATGTTAAACTCTAGAGTGAGGACAGCAAGATAACTTAAAACATTTTACAATATTGTGGTACACTCCGTTACCCTGAGAATTTAAAGGCCATGTACTTGTGTTCTCATGTATCAGCTCAGATACTTGGGTTTAGCAGGCTTTTCACCAATGTTTTATAATATAATTGCTATTTCAACCTCATTTTTCCCCACTATCAGGAATATCCTTTGCCTGTCTGGCACAGCCCAGTTCTTCCAGAAGGCCTGTTTCTTCCCAAGAAAGATTAGTTAATGAGGTCAACATCTACATGTTTTATGACTACCACTACTACTCTAAAGTCTTGCTTGAGTCTATGATAAGGTCAGAACTTTGGGAAAAAAAAACTTTTAACTGGGTGGCAATGTTAGTTTCAGGGCTTATTTATGATTGCTGGACGGGTCACTAAAGATACCCAAAATCTTTAATTTTCAAAATTAAAATTTCAATTAAAAAAAAATTCAAGGTAAGCATATATCTAATTACATGTAGAGAACTCACCTGGCCTCTGATAAAAATTTTATTTTCAGTTCCTGAGGAAGATCTTCTTTACAAGTTTTTACAGCAACAGGAGTTTTATCCTTTAATGTTCCCTTATATACTTCACCAAAATTACCCTGAAATTGCAAATACATATATTCATTGTGCTGAGTAAACACATGATTTTTAAGTCTTCAGAAAAATAAGAAACAGATACCTCATGTCAAAGAATTTTCATTCGGATCTATGTTTTAAAGATGCTCTTATAAAATCACACTAACTTCAAAGGAAAATTGTTTTACTTTCTTGCTCTTACTCTAACATCATTCAGTTCATAATCCATTTTTATATTTGATCATATCTAACATACAGAATCTGACAAGATATTCTACTGTAACTTTAAAATATTTTCTGAACAAACGAAATAAGTTTGTCTACAAATGCTTTTTTTAGTCAGTGGAACTTCATTAACTTCTAAAATCTGGGTTACACGTTGAAAATATTACTTTCTTCCTTCTCTTCGATATTAACTCCACATCTCCAGATAAGAAAATGGAGAATTGTTTATTTCCTATTTTGAGATGCAGAATTTTTGTTATCTGATATGATCTTTGATGGGGCATGACATAGGCAACTGTACTGATTACAGTATAATCAACTATTGTTACAGCCAGTTCTCATCTGTGTTGTTACGTTACTGTGCACAACGAGGAGTCCTTGTGGCTCCTAAGAGACTAACAAATTTATTTGGGCATAAGCTTTCGTGGGCTAAAACCCACTTCATCAGATGCATGGAGTGAAAAATACGGTAAGCAGAATATACATTCTAGCACATGAAAAGATGGGAGTTGCCTTACCAAGTGGGGGGCCAGTGCTAACGAGCCAATTCAATTAATTCACTTCCACCTTAATTGAATTGGCTCGTTAGCACTGACCCCCACTTGGTAAGGCAACTCCCATCTTTTCATGTGCTAGAATGTATATTCTGCTTACCGTATTTTTCACTCCATGCATTTGATGAAGTGGGTTTTAGCCCACGAAAGCTTATGCCCAAATAAATTTGTTAGTCTCTAAGGAGCCACAAGAACTCCTCGTTGTTTTTGCTGATACAGACTAACACGGCTACCACTCTGAAACCTATTACTATCTACATATAAATTGGGCAGGGAGGCCAAAGGCTCTCCATATACAGGAAGGTTTTCCTCTCCCATTTTCAAATTTTTACGCTCTACACAAAGGTGAGGTTTGAGGCCCCACATTTTGCCAATAAGTGGATTTAAAAAGTAACTTGTTCTATATTCAGATTTCTGAGATGCCAAGCAAGAGCTTTTCAGTGAAAGACATATTTTTTAAATTGGCCTTTACAGCAGGACAATATGGAATAATTAGGCAGGAGAGTAGAATGAAGACAACTAAAAAGTAATTTAAGCTTACCATAAAGTTGCTGATTATCTAAACAATAACTATGATTGAGATATGGGAACTAATTAGTTCAAGACTGAAGGCGCAGCAAATCAAAAGAAACTATCGCAGGCCCAAAGGTGATCTCAGTTTCTGCCTTTCCACTACTTAGGCTTAAGAAACTAGGAAAGATTATACTCATGCAAAGGAGCAGACCATGCACAGGAGCACAAAACTGAAGGGCATATTTCCTTTGTCTGTGCTTGTTGGTTTTCTTTTTTTCTTCCCCCCCTGTAAGAACAGATATGGCTAAATCTTAAAGCTATCCCTGGTTTATCTCTACACAGATCTCTTTCCTTATGTGTGCCTCTGTTTGGAGTTTTGTGACTTCAGTAAGCATAGCCAGAATTTGCAGGAAGTGGTTTCCTTGTTTTTCTGAGTAAATAAGGTTTTTTTTAAATAATCACCACACATATCTGTACATTAGCACACATACTAATGTGAAAAGCAAAAAAAAAAAGGGGGGGGGGAAGAGATACAAACGGTAAGGAGAAAGAGATAAAACTCAGGTGGATGATAGCAATGCTGTTATAGTTACAAGGTACTTCTATTCTAAATCCCTATTTATAAACACAACTTTGAAAAATCATCTTACATGAAAAACACCAAGATATAAAACAATTTTTTAAAAATAGTTAAGTCTGTACTTATATAATATTCCCTTCATAAAACTGAACTGTAGAATTATTACTTCCTCTACTATCTCAAGCCTCTGTTAATTTGTCTAAACTAAGATAAAAAGTATATTTCTAAAACTTGTGGGTGAAAACATTTTCAATCTTTTTAAAACCCTAATTGTATTTGAACATGTTAGCTGAGGTGAACCAGAGTTCACTACATAAAGTACACCTATAACCCTAGTTTAGACAAGCCCGATGTCATGGTGTTCTTCTTTGGGCAAGAAAGTGCTAGCTGGAAATCCCTTTCAAGTCGGTTAGTATCACCACTACATTACTGCCGGGGGAAAAAAAAAAAAAAAAAAGCATGCAGAGACACAAAGTTCTCTATGAGCCAAGCCTGCTACTTGTACAGTGCTTCCTAGTAGTGTCAGCCCAGGGAATGAGATAGTAAATATTGATCTCATCACCATAAGACTATTAAGCTGGTCCATAAAAACGTTTAAAGAAAGTCTTTCACACTGGAGAAAATTTGGGAGAAGAGAACAGATTCAAGAAACAACAATTTTTCATAGCAACTTCACTGCAGGAGCAAGCAAGAGAAGCTGATGGGCTGGGAGCAAACTCTTAAAAAAAAAGGCTTGCAAAATGGTATGGAACAGTATGAAAACCTCATGTCAGAGAACTAGCTCAATTAAAAATATATATTATAGTTTTCTACAGTCAGAAGTCTTCCTTTTGGACTGTCTTCTACCCTAGATCTTTGTGCAGAAATCCCAATGGTATCAGTGGTGGTTCTACATGCAAAATGAGGGTAGACTATGGCTTATTAAGTATTCTAAAATTCTCTTATGCCATTAATAATAGCAATGAGAAGTTCCAAGGGGTGCCCATGCTGGGAAAACTGTGGAGCATTCACAGAAACCGGGTGCTTTTAACCATAAAACATTACTAAAATCACTTTGCAGCTCCTTCTTTGCTTAAATGATGGTGTTTTAGGAAATTTTTGACAGAAAATGCTCTTAAGTCATTTATTTAGATATTTTAAGTTAAGTACTTTTTTTTATTATTATTCATAATGTTCCCTCTGAAGTTTGAAATTCATTTTTAATTTCCCTTCAAGTTTGTATTCACAGCTCCAATCAGGATTGCTAATTTAAATAAAGAGGCAAAACTAGAAACAGAGCTGTGGCTATTCAACATACATTTTTCTTCTAGGAGATTAAGAAAAATTGATTCTTTGTAACCCGTCTTGCATAGATAGTGGCTCTCACAGAACGTAGGCTACACATGGCATTGCTTTTATGGAACAAACAGAAACTGCAGCAATTTTTTTTTAATTACCTGGCACTGCAAAGATGACTATTAACAAAATTAAATATACATGGGTCAAGGTAATGTAGATATATTTCAAACCTAAACTACTTGACAATACACTTTGTAATTTCACAGTTTTATAAAGCTGTGTTTATTATATGGTTGAACTTTCTAGTTCTTTAAACAGGGATTCTTTTCTCCTCTCAGCCATTAGTAAGTAGCTTATACTTGGAAATCCAAACTTCAGATAGGACATCTTTGAACCACAGTATTACTCTCACTCAGCAAGGGCTGCAGATGCTCCTATGTTTTGAAAAAGAAAATGGAGCATAATGATAGTTCATTGTACTCTATCGTGGTTAATTTTATTTTATTCCTTGTGAAGGGAGACCGCAGGTAAGTTAATATAAGCAATCTCCATTCATTCGGGGGCAGACACTGCTCACCCATTTATTCTCAATCTGTTCTTCAACCTGGTGACCACTATTTAGAAACTTTTAATACAGCTAGAGGTGGTGGGATGGAATGTGAATTATCTATATGACTTGGCTGGTGTCTTCTGAGGTACTGCTAGTACTGCTCCATGCAGCTGGAAACAGAAAAGTCTGAATAGTGGAGCAATCAGCATCTTCCTCCCTCTTTTAATTTGGAGTAATCACAGCACATTTTTAAAGTGCCTTGCCAAGGCAAGATATATTTTCAGATTCATAGATTTTAAGGCAAAAGGGACTATTAAATCTTTTACTCTGACCTCCTATATAAGTAGGGGCCTACCAAATTCATGGTCCACTTTGGTCAATTTCACGGTCATAGGATTTTAAAAATTCAGCTATTTAAATCTGAAATTTCATGGTATTGTAACTGTAGGGGTCCTAACCCAAAAAGGTGTTGTCAGGGTGTGTCACGAGGTTATTGTGGGGAGTGTTGCGGTACTGCTATCCTTACTTCTGCACTGCGGCTTGCAGGAGCGCTTCCTTCAGAACTGGGCAGCTGGAGAGCCTGGTTGCTGGCTTGAAGCTCAGCTCTGAAGGCAGAGCCGCCGCTAGCAGCGGCTCAGAAGTAAGTATGGCATGGTATGGGATTGCCACTCTTACTTCTGCACTGCTGCCTCCAGAGCTGGGCCCTCAGTAAGCAGTCACCACTGTTTGGCCGCCCAGCTCTGAAGGCAGCAGCACAGAAGTAAGGGTGGCATGCTATGGTATGGTATTGCCACCCTTACTTCTGCGCTGCTGCTGGTTTGTTGCCTTCAGAGCTGGGCACCCAGCCAACTGCCGCCGTTCTCTGGCCACCCAGCTCTGAAGGCAGTGCAGAAGTAAGGGTGGCAATACTGTGAGCCCCCTAAAATAACCTTGGAAACCCCCCACCCTGCAACTCTCACTTGGGTCAGGACCCCTAATTTGAGAAATGCTGGTCTCCCCCATGAAAGCTGTATAGTATAGGGTAAAAGCACACAAAAGACCAGATTTCATGGTCCATGGCGTTTTTCATGGCCGTGCATTTGATAGGGCCCTATGTATAAAACATACCATGGAATCTCATCCAGATATTTCTGTATTGAGCCCAATAATTTGTGTTTGACGAAAACATACCTTCCAGGAAGGCCTCCAGTCCTGATCTGAAGACTTCAAGAGAAGGAGAATCCGCCACTTTCCATGGTAGTTTGTTTCAATGTCTAATCACCCTCACTATTAAAAATTTGAGCCCTTATTATCCAGTATTTTCTCCCCATGAAGCTACTTATAACCATACTCAAATCACTTCTTGAACTTCATTTTGATAAACTAAACAGATTGAGTTCTTTAAGGGCTTGTCCACACGAACACTTAGTTCGTGGCAAGCTGGGGTGTAAATCTATCCTACACTAACCTGTTGAGCGTCAAGTGTCCATGTGGACTCTGCTGCCATGCAGTAAAATTTCCCTAGTATGCTTTAATCTACTCGTTTCAGAGTAACAGCCGTGTTAGTCTGTATTCGCAAAAAGAAAAGGAGTACTTGTGGCACCTTAGACACTAACCAATTTATTTGAGCATAAGCTTTCGTGAGCTACAGCTCACTTCATCGGATGCATACTGTGGAAAGTGTAGAAGATCTTTTTATACACACAAAGCATGAAAAAATACCTCCCCCACCCCACTCTCCTGCTGGTAATAGCTTATCTAAAGTGACCACTCTCCTTACAATGTGTATGATAATCAAGGTGGGCCATTTCCAGCACAAATTTAGGGTTTAACAAGAACGTCTGCGGGGGGTAGGGGGGGTAGGAAAAAACAAGGGGAAATAGGTTACCTTGCATAATGACTTAGCCACTCCCAGTCTCTATTCAAGCCTAAGTTAATTGTATCCAATTTGCAAATGAATTCCAATTCAACAGTCTCTCGCTGGAGTCTGGATTTGAAGTTTTTTTGTTGTAATATCGCAACTTTCATGTCTGTAATCGCGTGACCAGAGAGATTGAAGTGTTCTCCAACTGGTTTATGAATGTTATCATTCTGGACATCTGATTTGTGTCCATTTATTCTTTTACGTAGAGACTGTCCAGTTTGACCAATGTACATGGCAGAGGGGCATTGCTGGCACATGATGGCATATATCACATTGGTAGATGTGCAGGTGAACGAGCCTCTCATAGTGTGGCTGATGTTATTAGGCCCTGTGATGGTGTCCCCTGAATAGATATGTGGGCACAGTTAGCAACGGGCTTTGTTGCAAGGATAGGTTCCTGGGTTAGTGGTTCTGTTGTGTGGTATGTGGTTGCTGGTGAGTATTTGCGTCAGGTTGGGGGGCTGTCTGTAGGCAAGGACTGGCCTGTCTCCCAAGATTTGTGAGAGTGTTGGGTCATCCTTCAGGATAGGTTGTAGATCCTTAATAATGCGTTGGAGGGGTTTTAGTTGGGGGCTGAAGGTGACGGCGAGTGGCGTTCTGTTATTTTCTTTGTTAGGCCTGTCCTGTAGTAGGTGACTTCTGGGAACTCTTCTGGCTCTATCAATCTGTTTCTTCACTTCTGCAGGTTGGTATTGTAGTTGTAAGAATGCTTGATAGAGATCTTGTAGGTGTTTGTCTCTGCCTGAGGGGTTGGAGCAAATGCGGTTGTATCGCAGAGCTTGGCTGTAGACAATGGATCATGTGGTGTGGTCAGGGTGAAAGCTGGAGGCATGTAGGTAGGAATAGCGGTCAGCAGGTTTCTGGTATAGGGTGATGTTTATGTGACCATCGTTTATTAGCACTGTAGTGTCCAGGAAGTGGATCTCTTGTGTGGACTGGACCAGGCTGAGGTTGAGGGTGGGATGGAAATTGTTGAAATCATGGTGGAATTCCTCAAGGGCTTCTTTTCCATGGGTCCAGATGATGAAGATGTCATCAATATAGCGCAAGTAGAGTAGGGGCGTTAGGGAACGAGAGCTGAGGAAGCGTTGTTCTAAGTCAGCCATAAAAATGTTGGCATACTGTGGGGCCATTCGGGTACCCATAGCAGTGCCGCTGATTTGAAGGTATACATTGTCCCCAAATGTAAAATAGTTATGGACGAGGACAAAGTCACAAAGTTCAGCCACCAGGTTAGCCGTGACATTATCGGGGATAGTGTTCTTGACGGCTTGTAGTCCATCTTTGTGTGGAATGTTGGTGTAGGGGGCTTCTACATCCATTCCTATTTCAAAGCGCACAGCAGGCTAGTGCAAAATAGAGTTACACCCTAGCTTCCCCCCAAACTAAGCATTGGTGTAGACATTGTTTCCTGCACACATAATTTTTGTGGCTTTTTTCAGGACCTCCATATGTTGAACATCCTTTTAAAAATGTGGACATCAGAAAAGGAGGTAATATTTCAGTAGTGGTCTCACTAATGCTGAATATGGGGGGAAGTCACCTCCCTACTCCTACTTACTACTCCCCTGTTTATACATCCAAGGATTGCATTAGCCTTTTTTGCCACAGCATCACTCTGGAAGTTCATGTTCCAGCATTTGTGTGCTATGATCCCTAAATCTTTTTTAAAGTCACTACTTTACAGGATACAGCCCCCCGTTCCGTAGGAGTGGCCTGAATTTTGTTCCTAGATGCATGACCTCACAGTTAATTGTATTAAAATACATTTTGTTTGAATGGGCCCATCTTATCAAGCGATCCAAATCACTTTGTATTACTGCCCACTCCTCATTATTTACCATTTCTCTAATCTTCATGTCATCTGCAAATTTTATCAGCAATGATTTTATAATTACTTGATAAAAATGTTAAACATTGGGCCCAGACCAGATACCTGCAGAACCCCATTAGAAACACTTGCATTCAACAATTTCCCACTGACAGTTGATTTTTTGAGATCTGCTAGTTAGCCAATTCTTAATGCATTTAACATATGATGTATTGATATTATCTAGTACTCATTTTTAAATGAGAATGTCATGTGGTACTGAGTCAAATGCCTTATAAAAGTCTAAGTACATTACATCTGCGTAACCTTTATCAATCAAACATGAAATCATATTAAAAAAAATCACGTTTGTTTGACAAGACCTATTCTTCCATAAAACCATGTTAATTAGCATTAAGTGTAATCCAGCCCTTTAATTCTTTATTGATTGAATCCTGTATCAGCTTTTATGTTATTTTGCCTAGGACTGATGGTAGGCTAACTGGCCTATAATTAGCTGTGTCATTCAGCTTGACCTTTTTGAATATTGGCATGAATTAGTCTTTTTCCATTCTTCTGGAATTTCCTCAGTATTCCAAGATTTATTAAAAAACAACATCAGGGGATCAAGGACATTTTATGCCAACTCTTTTACAATTCTTGGGTGTAAGTTAACTGGGCCTGCTGATTTATCCCTACTAGGTACTGTTTCACATCCTTCTTAATTAGTAATTGACTGGAAAGTAGTTCACCATCTTCATGTGATATGAGTACATCATCCTACTCCTTTCCAAATATAGAAATGAAATACTTATTGAACGTTTCTGCCTTTTCTGCTTGTCATTACTCCTGAATCAGTTTTTACATAACAGCAACATACATGCACAATTGAGGCAATTTTCTTTCACAAGAAGTAATTCTTCAGTTATAGGATGTTCTGTAAATTTTTCTGTCAACCATATCTTGATATAATCATAACTTATTTTACCATGCAAATAACTTCTTTTACTTAATATTGAAATGTATTACTTTTATTCAATGACTCATTGTGTCTGTCTTGCTCACCTAGGGGTAATTAATGTTTATTTTTGTGAGAAGGCCTTGATTGATGCCAGAAATGTGTCTCTTTTCCAGCATGCTGCTTTTCCATTTTCTTCAGTAGAACTGGCATTATAATTGTGTGGCATTTTTAGTGGACATAATTCTCTGTTTATCTAGTGGCAGTTTGTGTTTTTGTTTCCTTAATCTGTCAAATAGATTTTATCCTGTGCAGCAGAATGCTTTGACAGAATTTTCCCCTCCTGTTCTTTGAACGGTTCATCAATTCTTACAGTATAAGAAACATACACATTTTACGCTAAGCCAACTGTCTTTATGTGTTTCTTTTGATTTAAAGCATTTTTCAGGTTTTGTGGCATAGTCTAGAGCATTAGAGACAGCCTAGTATAGTGGATTAAACACGAGTTTGAGAGCTAGGAATTCCTGAACATTAATTTCAGTACTTGTAGTAACTCACCATGGGGTTTGGCATCAGTTTCACCAAATGTAAAGTGGGCCATAGGGCTAGTTACTTACCGAATTTATAGAAGTGTTCTAAAGGTTTATGTTTGTAAAAGATTTTGACGATGTAAACTGCTATGTAAGTGCTAAGTATTATTTTGACTAATGCAGCGATTGTTGTGATGTTACCTACACGACTATTTTACTTGCCTAACACTGAGCAGGTCATACAAAGTCAGTTCAGTCCACATAAACCATCTTATTTTTAACAGCTCACTAATTTATGTAAGCACCTTTACTACTTTGCAGAAACATTCCTCATTGCTTGTATTTTTACAACACATAAAATTAGATTGTTAAAATCAGTATGTATATGTAACTATATGAAATATGCAAGCTGCTCTTAAAACACTTATACCAATCAACAAAAGACAGAGAACATTTATTATTTACTTGTAAACGTGGTGTACTTTTATGTATGCTGAAATTCAGTGCTATTTGCAATGCATTAAACTATATGAATTACTAAAGAAATTTTGTTTACTAGAAAAATAAGAACTCAAAAAATAAGAAACTACAGACTTCACAGTCAATATATACTTGGAACTCATAGGCTAAGGATTTTTTTTTCATTTAGTTCTGTTGATTACTTACTTTGCCCAGTAATTCTCCCAGTGTGACATCTTCATGATTGAGAACCCATTTCTTATCCTACAGCAAGGAAAAAACCAGTTGCTTAGTCCACGCAATAGTATATTTCCTATAAGACGTATTTGAGCTAGTAGAAATAGACCTAAAGGAATATTTCATTCAGACCATTCAATCAACAGCATGCCAAGACATTATAACCTCAAGAGGCTATAAAACAGATTTAAGAAATGTTGCTGCACAATAGAATATTAAAATCTACATTATAGCAAATTTCTATCAGAAAATTAAGCCTTCAGCATGATACTATATATGTAAATAGAGCACAACAGGCACTATTTTCATAAAACTCAGGATCTGATATCTACTATTGCTGATTTTAAAAATGACTTTAGTCAAAGTAAGGAGATAAGGAGACTTCCTTTCGCAATACAAAAAAAACCCCCAATAAACCTAATTCTGACTTGATACAACAAAATGGTTTCCCTTCCAGTACTTTGTAAAAAGAACCAGTTTTTCTACAGATGAACTGGCCATGTGTTAGCATTTATTAAACCTACTGTGTGCAGTTTCACATATTTCTCAAGTAATATCCCGTAGTATAATAAAAAAACCAATCATCAATTATAGTGTCAGTACAGTACTGAAGACCAGTCATGCAAACATTCTATTACAAAACAGCATATGCATTAAATGGCTGCAAAAGCTGCTGACCGCACTGGGACACATTTGGATTGGTACAAACATGTTTTGTTGAAACATTTCCAGAGCTGTATTTTAATACTAATAGGTATGGTCACGTAGAGGAATTATTTATTTCTGTTTATTTCTTTAGATTCTTCCAGCATATGATACTCTAGGCACCATGCAAATACCATCAACAACAATATCTTATATGAAAATTTATCATCATCACATTTACACCACGGATCTGTCCATTACTAATGAAACAAACCCAAATCTAAACCAGTCTGTTGCCATCCCATCAATCCATTTTCTCCCTGACTCTCAGAGTAAAAGGTGGGTTTTGTGGCATGCCTGGTAAAATAGCAAATCTAGCCTTAATGCACCAACTGAAAGCAAATTCCAAAGTCAAGGACCCCCTTACCTATTTCCTCCCTCAAATAGAGAGGTCAAGTTTGAGCAGCAGCACTAATCATAGCTGCAACAGAGAAAGTAAGGTGGTCTTTCAAGTAAGCAAATCTCAAAATCTTCAGGGTTGCAAACATATTGACAACCAGTGCAGACTTCAGATTAGTGGTATAATGTGCTAATTTTTTGTATTGCACTCCTTAATAATCAAGTGGCTGCACTGAGCATTAACTTCAGTTTTATAATGGTCATACTGTGTAATCCATGTAGAACAGTCTAATCTAGAGGTGACAGCAACATCAATAACTGACCAGAATTAAACTGAATTGATTTAAATTCTTTCAGATTCTCTTTTTTCTGATATTTAGTGTTGATTTAAAGGCTCCTTTGTGCCACCAAGGTTAACCTAAAATTAAGAGCTTCAATGAATTGTAAATTCACCTTTAGTTGGTCATGGATTAATTGAGAACAAGTTCCGCTTTCTAAGAAGTTTTTGTTTTTTTTTTAAAACAAGTTTACTCCCAGCCAAAATCCAAAACCTGATCTGATTTTGCTAAATTCAAAAAGGTATACTGGCTGTATTACAATTTACAATCAATTTAGTAAACTTATTTAGCATTTCAAAGTGAATACTTTTTTTCACTTTTCTTAAATTAGATATATTTTTAAATCTGAACCTCTACATTTTCTCATCTGGACAGAGGGAAAAAATAGGAAGCTTCTCTTTTATCAAATGGATTGAGGGGGATAGTTAAAAATATTATTTCTCAATCTGCTGCAGACTTTCCCACCCTTTCTTTTGACTGTACTGTCCCCTTTGCTTCCATAAGTGTGGGGGGAGGGGGCGCGAAGGTAGGAGCCTGTAGCAGAGCAAATACAACCACTATTTTGCAGTCTGTTAAAGGCAAAAAGATATTAAAATAATTTTTATGGCTGAGACACAAACTAAGAAAAGAGAAGACATTTTAACACTTTCATCTGTATGTTACAACACAGACTGTTTTACTATTTTCTTGTACCTAACAGAGTGCTTTGCTTTTGTCGGTTTGCTTCATGTGCTTGACAACATTTAAGATCATCCTGAACATATTCTGTCTGTTTTCATTTCTCTCTTTTAATTTTGCAGCTGAGGTTTGTTTGTTTTAAGGTGATGGAGTATGTGAAAAATATTCAATTTTAGACTCTTTTGGACCGATCTGATTCCTAAGGAATTATCAGATTTGTTCTAATCAGATAGTAAAATCTCTTCTGTATTGATCAGTGATTGGGACATCATTTGGGGACCCCCATCAGAGAATCAGAGAAAGGTCGGGCTAGAAGGGACCTTGGGAGGTCAGTCTAGTCTCCCCACCCTCCACGAAGGCAGGACCAAGTATACCTTGACCATCCCTGTCCGGTGTTTGTCTAACCTGTCCTTAAAAACCTACAATGATGGGAATTTCACAACCTCCCTTAGAAGTCTATTTCATATCTTAACTACCCTTAAAGTTAGAAAGATTTTCCTAGTATTGAACCTAAACTTCTCTGACTGCAGATTAAGCACATTACTTCTTGTCCTACCTTCAATGGACATGCAGAACAACTGATTACTGACCTCTCTGTAACAGCCCTCAATGTATTTGAAGACTTATAAGGTCCCCCGTTAGTCTTCTTTTCTCAAGACTAAACATGCCCACTTTTTTTTTTTTTTTTTTTTTTAAAACCTTTCCTCATAGGTCAGGGTTTCTAAACCTTTTATCATTTTTGGTGTTCTCCCCTGTCCACATCTTCCTTGAAACATGGTACCCAAAACTGGGACACAATACTCCAGCTGAGACCTCAATAGAGTGGGACAATTACCTCCTGTGTCTTAGGGTACATCTACACTTCCAATATCGAGTAGAGTACAGACACTGCATGCCCAGCTAGCATAGGTATGCATAGCAGTATGGATGATGAGGCACTGCTTAGGCAAGCAATGTACAGACATGTCAGAACTGTAGATTATATACCCTACACAGCTCTCTATATACCCCAAAAGTGCCACGCACATCTATACTGCTATTTTAAGCAGTTTAATATTTCACTGCCGGAGCCTGTCCCTACTGCTGAGAAATGCTCTGGCAGCAAAAAAAGGCTCTGGCAGGAAAGAGGCAGTGGGGAAAAGGCTCTGACAAGGAGGAGGCAGCAGGAAAAGGAACAGCCAAAGCCTTTCCCTGCTGTGTGCCTTGTGCCAAAGCCTTTCACTGCCGCGTGTAGCTACACACTCCAGCATGGATGCAGCCTGCCTTTCACTGCCACATGTTGTTACGTGAACCCTACATGTTGTCGTAAACGTAGACACAGCCTTACATATGGCACTCCTGTTAATATACCCCAGAATATTAGCTTTTTCGCAACTGCATCAAATTGATGACTCTCAATTTGTGATCTACAATAGCCCCTAGATCATTTTCAATACTACTGCTTAGCCAGTTATTCTCCATTTTGTAAATGGGCATTTGATTTTTTTCTTCCCAAGAGTAATACTTTGCACTTGTCTTTACTGAATTTCATCTTGTTGATTTCAGATCAATTCTTCAATTTGCCACGGTCATTTTAAATTCCAATCCTGTCCTGAGAATGTCATGGGGGACTGTATCAAAAGACTTACTAAAAATCAAGATATATCAAGTCTACAGCTTCCCCACTATCCACTTGGCCAGTAACCCTGTTAAAGAAGGAAATTAGGCTGGTTTGGCATACTTTGTTCTTGACAAATCCATGCTGGCTCTTCTTAATAACTCTTATCCTCTAGGTGCTGACAAACTGATTGCTTAATAATTTGTTCCAGTATTTTCCAGATATCGAAGTTAGGCTGACTGGTCCAAAATTCCCCCCTTTGTTCCCATCATTTTATTGTGCGACCACTTCTTAAAAGGTAGAGATGTCCTTGTGGACTAGCTCCCCTCCAGTATGCTTGTGTTTGGTTCTTAAAATGTTTCATCTGTGGACCACAGTACATACATGGATCACAACTTGAGAACTACTGCATTACTTTATAAGGCAAAAATCCATAGATGTTATGTAATGCATTTATGCCTAAAATCGTAGGTCAAAATTTATCTTGCACTGCAAGACTAGCTGAAGGTTGTGGGTAGAGCTTTGAAGAGTACATCATGTTTTCCCCCCCTTGTTTAGCCCCTGATTGATTACCATAAAGCACACTTAAATTCGTGAACAAATTTGTGTACTTTAGCTCCTCAAGCTAACTGGGAACATCAAAGCAGCAAACTTCTACACCTTTGGCAGAGGGGACAGATAGGAGGAGAGGTCCTGTGTGCAGAAAGAACCAGCGCTAATTGTGCTTTATTAGTGTTAATTACAGGATACAAGTGCATTCTTGGTGACTACTGTCTTCCTACAGGGAAGAGAAATATTTTGTATCTCACTGCCACTTCCTTCAACCACCTAATTTTACTCCAGAGGCTCTGTGTGGTCCAGTGGTTACAACAGAAGCCTTGGAGCCCAGAAGAACTGGTTGCCCTAAGCAAGAAGATTGTATAGGAGATTGAGTGCAGCTCAAATTAAAAAGCATCCCACTCATTTATTAATTTTCTGTGCTTGGACAGATGGAAAAAACCTTTGGTACAAATCTCTGCCTGTTTCAAACTGATAAACAGACCCTGCAGATGTGATAATATTGCTGCTGCTCTTAAATTTTGGCATTAGATAATTTGACAGCTGAAGAAAAAAGTAATCTAGGTATGATCCATCTGATAAAGACATTCAAGGGGAAATGTTTGTGCAAACTTTATTTTTGCTTTGAAGATCTTTTGTGCTATCACAACTTCAAAATTGTGTACTACTGAAGTTCATTTCATGCAGCCATCCTTTATGAAAAGGAAATAAATTAAGTCTTAAACTGAAAGACGTTATTGTGCTAAATTTGGAACTTCCCATACTAAAATAACAAAACAAAAATTTTTTTGACTTACATATACAACTACTTTGGCAAATAATGAGACGTGATATCGAAGTTTTACAAAAACACACTTCTATCCCTTCCCTCCCACTCTAAGATGTTCATGTCAGCAATTGCTAGAATACACCAAATAATTTGTTGCTGCAGAAATCACATACAGTATACTACAAAGACAATTGTGTATAAATGTTGAGAAGCTAATGAAAAACAAATGATATTATAGGAAGAGTCTGTCACACAACACACTCTCTTATAAATCATTAAATGCCTAACAGTTCATAGCAAAGTTGTAAATAAATGATTTACTGATTTTAATGGTCTGCTTAAAAAATGCAAACATTTATTCCAGTTCCTATAGTATGCTTGATTAGGTTCTTCTTGGCTAAAATTGCATCATGTGACCCTTTATATCATGAAGAGTTTCTTAGGAAAAAAAAATAAAGATTTAAAGAAACAAAATCAGGAAACATCAGTATACATTGAAAGACATGGTGGGCTTTCAAAAAAACAAAGCAGCCTACACTGCTTACATGTCCTGTTTAAAAAAAATGCACCCGAAGAAAGATTTACATCACTTTTATTAAATAAACAAATGGCTAGAAAAAATATATTAACTTTATCTGAAAGGTGATATAATTTTATCTGATTGTAAAAGAACATTTTAGCCTCGGACATCATTTCAGTCTTGATAATTTCACCACCCTTCAAGCAATATGTCATTGGCCTCAAAAATTAATCTCTATTTAAAAAGTTTATAAAAATATGAATATATATAACAGATACAGCAAGTAAATATATTTTTCAGTTACAGCAAACAGGAAATACTCCACTCAATATGCTGACTATGCTTCCACATAAGGGTAATGGATGAATTCTTTAGTTGAAATAAAAGACCGAGTAGAGATTATGCTATATTAAAAATGCAGACATATATCTGTTATCTCAAAAATAAAATTTTAGAGAAAACTGCACTCAGAAAACTCAGTGTGGGCTATTAGAATGCTTAAATCACATATGAAGGCAGGTGATTTCTCCCAGAATCCAGTTTTACAGGGAGAGCTGGTTGTGACTCATGTATTTAGGCAGACTAACACTTTCCATTATACAGGATTTTTGCAACCCTCTTTTACAAAGCTATAACACTTACACTATTTTTTTGAAATTCAGGTTTTTGAAATTCAGCATGGGGAAAGACCTGGGGCAAAAGAAGTTCCTTTGCTTTGCTCCAGGATAGTCTATTCAGGTTTAGTTCATATATAAAAATTGCCATTTCTCCTTTCTCACTTGCATTCTTCAGAAAGATTTTGCTAACATGACCAAATAATAACTGAACATAACATTCCCTCAGCCATCCCTGCCCCTAGCAAACAGCCTCAATGGCCCATCCCCCATTTTGGGGCAATACATAGGATTGGAGTTTCCCCAACTCCCATGGAGGGGAAGAAGGCTGGGCCAGGCTTCCCTCAGCCACACTCTGGACCCACCAGTCTATTACCCATTGCATTGGGATAAAAGCCTTCTCCTGCTGCCAGTTAATGTAACTAGTCTGTAGTTCAAGTGGTAGTAGTCTATGTTGCTGGTGATGCATGATGAGGGGAGAGAGTTATTGCAGTTGTAAGTAACAGAATTTGATTTTATCTTTTTCTTTAAAAAATGGAAATTACAAAATATGCATTTGAAAGAGTGTAATTTAGGTTACACAGTAAAGGAAATGCCTGTGCAACTTTAATTCTGTCCGCTTACACTTTTGCATTAAGATACAGTCTTTAATTACATTATCACATCCTATTTTTTCCCAGAGAGCCCCTGCCTTATTCAGAGTGCAGGATGAATGCACACTGAGGCAGAATTAAAGTTGCACAGAGACCCTTATATCTGGCATTTCCTAACTTTCAGTTATTTGACTGTGCAACCTAAATAACGTTCCTTTAATGTAATTTTTGAAGGCTTTTTTTATATATGTCTTTATCAAGGGATCCACTCAGAGAGGTGATAAGTGCCCACAACTCCTAAAGAAATAACGGGGAGCTGTGGCATCAAGACACCTGGCAGGAGACATTCAGTTCTTCACAGGACTGGGCCCAAATGCATATTTACAGTATTTATTTTTGTTTGCAGTTAAAAATAAAATAAAATAACTAGGACTATTAAACAGAATAAAATGTCCAAGTATCAGAGCTGATCAAATACATCAATAAATATTTTTGCCATAAATAATAGCAGAGTTCACAATTATTCATTAGGTCATTAATCATTGTTTGCAAATATCTGGGCAGCTGCTGAAAATCATGAAAATGTTTGTGAATCCTGAACGTTTCAAGAATTTTAGGACAAATGATTATTTGTCTGAAAATTTATATTAATTACATTGACAGAGCCATGGCACGCACACAATTGCTCTGTGCTCATACTGTCAATGGCTGTAGCCAGTAATATCAGTCTTTTGCTTTCATGAGCATGCATTTCTCTAAAACATAAATATCTTAACTATCTTATGGACCAATCTCAGCACCTACAAAAGAAAATGTTCTCAAAAAGTGTTCTGTTGGTAATATAAAAACCTAGTTTCCCTATAGGACTTGTGCCTCTGATTACAGGATTAGAAGCTAGTGTTTGTTTTGTATTTATTCAAATCTACAGAATAGCTATCCATGATTGTCTTACTATGCAATAAAATAATCTGGCTAAAATTTGTGCATTTGACTGGCACTCAAGCATTAGTCAAAATACTACAGAGCTTTAATCTTAAATTCTAAATGATAAAAGTTGATGCTTATGAAACAATGATCTTTACAAGATATTGCGGCAAGGCACCTCCTTCGTCTCGCCAGACTTAGCACTTCCCCTCTGGCGGTGGTGGGCCTGGGGTAAATCAGTCTCACTCTGGGCAGTGTTTGCCTTCCCCCTTCTGTGCTCCTTCGGTTGTATTTTCAGGGTAGGTCTCAGGGGTGATCCTCCATCAAAAAGGAAACAGTCTCACAAACACAAAAAGAAAGGGGGATACCTTTCCCTGCCGCCTCGCAGAGGCAGGGTGTTGTCCTGTTGTTTGTCCCGGGGTGTTAGTCCTTTCCCTAGCAGACATTTAGGTTTGGCTGTTTCCCTTATGGAAGGAGCACAGCTTCTCACCCTGGAGAAGCTTATTTCCCTGCTGTCACCAGCTTGGCAGCAGCTTGTCTCTCTCGCTCCCCCACTTTTCTCTCACCAGAAGAGGGGTTTTAAAAGGTTTCAGGCATCCCTTAATTGGATTCAGGTATCCCTAATTGACCTCAGGTAACCCCTTCTCAGCTTGCAGGAAAAAGGGTCTTTAATATGCTAGGGCTGACATATTGGCCTTCCAGAACCCTCTTGCAGCTGTCCGGCCTGACTTTGTCACAATATTATAAACTTCATCTCCCACAGTTTAAATATACTGCCCTACTCAAATGTATTTCATGCAGACCAATTACAGAACCCTACTGATACACTGAAGATACTCATTTACTTTGTTATTTCAATTACATTTTGGAGATTTTTTTTATCTCTGTGTAACCACCATACTAATACACAAGCCATGTGATTTTTTCCATTCTTTGAAGAAAAAGCCTTTCTAAAATATTCCTATATATTATGAATTCCATTAACTTCTACATAAGTCAGCAGTTTCATCACAGATACGACGCTCAAAATTTGTTTTTAACTAACACACTATAGGCTTATTGGGCCAAAACCTCAGAGGTTTTCCCTTGGAATTCATATTTTGTTCTGCCATTTTGTATTAATAATTACATTTTTCACGCATAGGTGCTCAGAAATACCTCAATTAACGCTAGAGAATAACAACATATCCCACTTCTTGTTATTGTGTAATGTTAATGGTCTCTATCCAATACGCACAGGCTCAAGTCACGTTTTCAGATGAGTCTCAGAACTAGATCTGACCCATGACCTTCCAGACCATTTCAGGTGAAGACAGCTGCCGATTTTTATACATGAAATTATTTTATCATCAAATATTTTCTCTCTCTTCAGTGGGAATACCATAGCCACATAAACGTCAGAAAGTGACCCAGAGACACAATGCAGCATATGCCCCACAACCCCATGTAGCCAGTGAGCTCTGCCGTCAAACACATAAAGGGCAGGGTGGAGTCTTGGTTCCATTTATTTTGTGCTCCTTTTGGCAGGCTGCTCCTGTGGGAAGCAACTCACTAGCAGGTCCTGAGCTCTCCTGAGCAGAAGAGTTGCAATTCCCTTTGGTGGGGGGGTGGGGTTGGGGTAGGGGAGAAGGTAAGAGGGAGGAATATGCTTCACTATGTAATTAGAGGGGTTGCTTATTCCCTCTTTCCCCACTGTTTTGTCACATAAGGATGGCCATGATTTAGTCCCCAGGAAACTAGCACTAAAGAAATTGTAGGAAAAAGGAAAAACTGGTTTCTAGAATTATTTTGTTATATGCAATACTACAGGGCCACACACTTGGTTGCTTCTATAGGCTGCGTGCATTGCACACACTAGGGACTTCTTCAGTTACTCCATTCACCTCCACAAGCTCCCCATCTGCCATCCTCCCATCCACCTCTGAATGCCCCCCCATTCTCCCCTTTTCCTCCACCATCCCATGTCTTCATCCCCCTAACATTGTCTCCCATTCTCCCACCATGCCAGGAGCTCTCTGTGTCCCCCTCATAACCCCATACCTCAACATGACAGGAGCTCTAGGTACCCCCTCCCCATACCTCTCTCTACTATGTGCCAGGGGATGTATGTGTTCCCCATGCCCCCCATATCATTGTCCTCCATTCTCTACTCCCATGTCAGGGTCTGTGTGTGCCCCTCATTTCCCCCTCCCAGAACACCAGGGTCTCCCAATTCCCCTCCCACCAATGCCAGGGGCTTTCTGTTCCCTCCCATTCCCCTCCACCATTATTATTTCCTTTCTTTCTGTCTGGGAGATAAGTCATTCAGGGTGTCAACATTTTAAACTATCAGGAGAATGGACAGAGCTGAGAGGGAATTGTTATTGTGCTGGAAGGGGTTAATGGATGCTGTGGACTGACTGCTCCATCTACAGACAATTACAGATCTAGCTGAAGCTGCTGGGTCTGTTAACCAGATGGAAGTGGCTACATGTGTCCCCCTTATGTCCCTTTCTGTTTTTTTTATTTTCACCAAAATAAATAGCCTTCTGTCCACTGAAGTCTAGAACATCGAGTTCAGAGTAAGGCCTTGCTTTGCTCACCCAATAAATCTAAGGCAAAAAGGAAAATATGATGGCTTCTTGGAAAAGAAAATTTTGAAGTATTTAACTTAATGAGCTTCTGAATTAAAAATAAAATATTGCAAGAGGCAAAAAAAAACAACCCCAAAACAACAAAAACTAAAACCAAAGTTAAGGGATTTTTACCTATTACTTTCCCAAGATTTAATCCTTCAATGAATGACACTTTGAAAATATTGACAAGACGACGACATTTCAAAGGCTTGTCTATGAAGAAGAAATCTGATGTACAATCATTCAGAGGAATAATTAAACAAAATGGCACTATAAGCTGCAATCAAATGATCTGTCAGACGATGTATTACCACTATTAATATTAGTGCATTAATCACTACCTGTATTTTTCCTTTTAATGCAAGCTTTCAGTCAGCCTGCTTTATTATATACGAGTTTAACACATATGTTCCATTCAAAATCTCAGTACTAGCAGATTTTTCAGAGACAAAGGACTATTCAAAATTTGATCAGCTTTGTCAGTGAAGTTCTCATGGCTGCTTTAGAAAAAATTTCTTTATTGATAAGTATATGCAGATTGTCTTGCTTTGTTAGAATCGGTTTCACAAGCAGTCAGTAATTGAACACTTGTTTAAATGGTCTATAAATTAGTCCAAGTCATCTTGAATAAGATTATGTCTATTTATGAAGGATTTGTTTTTATCAGCACATACACATTTCATTCCCTTTGGGTACATAAACTGTGTTTGTCTAGTTTTTCCTTCCACAGAAAATGTTAACTGTTCTGATTCTTTAAAGCAGGTCTGCTGTGCTTGGTGGTACAGTAATTTCTTTTCCTCATTTCAAAGGGCTACCTTTTAAGTACAAAGAGCTTCAAAAATAACTAATTACATATTCACAAATGCAAGGCTTCAGAGAGATTTATCTTTGGAATCAGTTTCATTCCTTCTCACCTGGTAAGTCGTAACTGTTTTACAGGTTTTTTGTTTTTAAACTACTACATAATTATAGTACACTATAACAACAGGACACTAATCCAGCCCCCAAATTGACCCTGACAACTTCTTATTCAAAGAGAAAATTACCCCTCTGGTAGTAGCCAGACATCATGCTAGTTCGGGCATTTTGAATTGTCCTAGATCGCTCCTTCTCCACTGTCACAGATATATGGCAACATGACTCAGTGAGCCACAGACAAACGAAATGACCTAAAGTCCTGAGTAGATTCCCCCTGGCTGACAGCTATTCTTGTCATCTCCATTTTAATTTTCCTCTATATATCCAAGCACTCAGTGCTAGGATAAAGGGATTTTTTTTTTTAACCAAGATTCAAAAGTTAGTCAAAAAGGAATTTATTAATTCAAACCTATTTTAGGGGCTGGGAGAGGGTCATTCCCTATCAATCTTTATATTACACAGTCCTTTGTTTATTTAAAAGTGCTTGACTATAAACAGAAATGAAATCCTGAGCTATTACAGTATAAGTGGCTACTCCTGAACTCTTGCAAATTCTAGTCCAGAGGTCATGGAATTCTCTCTCAACACTGTTTTTTCCCATCAGGATGTGAAACATGGAGGTGAGCAGAGAAATAAAAGTGATGTACTAAGCAAGGCAGATTTTTTCTTTTCTTTAGTGTTGAAAAGGGCATGGGAGATCAGGGAAGTTCATATATAAATATTAATATTACATAATATATGGTGAAGGTATGGTACAGCTTGCAACCTATTCTTGGAACAATATCTCTCTTTTTGTACCACAAGGGTTTTGCCTTTTCTCCTTCAAATATTTCCTGAAAATCCACTTTGTCCGCCCTGTTTTTCATAGTTAATTTACTACAATGCTGCTGGCTTTTACTCTCCATCTTCCTTTCATTTAAGTAAACAACTTTTTTTTCTTCGACCATTCCTTCCCATTACACGTTAAAATGGACTGGGTAGTAAGGGCCCCCACCCATGTACCACAAGACCAGGTGCCCTGCTGGAGGTTTCCACTATTTACCGTTTTTTTTTCTCTCTCTCTTTTTCAACCTACCAGCACTTAAATGGATCCATGCTGGAGGGAGTAGCTAGCTCAGAGGTGGGCAAACTACAGCCCATGGGACTGTCCTGCCTGGCCCTTAAGCTCCTGGCCGGGGAGGCTAGCCCCCGGCCCCTCCCCCACTGTCTCCCCTCCCCCACAGCCACGCTGGCAGCGCAGCTGGTTCCAGCTGGGCTGAGAGCTCCTTCTGCTCTGATCTGCATGGTAAGGGGGCAGGGAGTTGAATAAGGGGCAGGAGGTCCCGGGGGGGCAGTTGGATGAGCGGCAGGAGTGTGGATAGGGGTCTGGGGGGGCAGTCAGGGGACAGGGAGCAGGGGTACGGTTTGGGGTGTGGGGTCCCTGGAGGGGGCGGTCAGGGGACAAGGAGCGGGGGGGCAGGGTTTGGATGGGTCAGAGGTTCTGAGAGGGGCAGCGAGGGGGCAGAGGCCAGACTGTCTGGGGAGGCACAGCCTTCCCTACCCAGCCCTCCACACAGTTTCGCATCCCGATGTGGCCCTTGGGCCAAAAAGTTTGCCCATCCCTGAGCTAGCTGAAGGCTCTGTTCCCCCTGCATGCTTCCACAGGAACACGAATGAGGAGAACTAAGCAGAAAAGTGGCGATATAATCTCCTCACACATGCTGTGCCTGCGACTGGATGCTCCAAGAGAACTAAAAGAAGGCAGGTGGGGCTTAAGAGGATATAACAGCTATTCTCTCTGGTCCTGGCAGGGACCTCCTCAAAACTGCTCTTTTTCTCCTCTTCCCACCAGCACCTGCAGCTACTCCACTCACCCTCTCCCCACCTCAGAGTAGCCATCCAGGGATTACAGTGCACCTCAGATGTAGCACCTTATTTTTGTTGTTACGTATACATTAGGATTCTAGCAAATTCTGGTATTATGACTCTGATCCCAAGAAAATTTGGAGTGACTCATTTAACTTAGTCATTTGGTATTACTCCACAACACACACATACTTGAATGGACATTTCTATAATACATAGGCAAAACACAGTGTGTTAAAGATGACAAGTCTGCTTCTGGCTTTGTCACTGCATACTTTCTAAAATATATCACTATCCTTGTACAGACTGTTGAAGTACACTGATTTTATAAGATGCTGAATGCACCCATGTGTGTTCATAAATCACAGTGCAAAAGCTCAAGCCAAGATTTTCAAAAATAAATACCCAAATTTAGGCTCCTAAATCCATATTTTGTAACATAAGTTGCCTGATCTTCAAAACATAAGTATTTACTTAGGAGCCTAACTTTAAACACCCATTTTTTTTTTTAAATCTTGGCCTTCATCTTTACCTCACTCTGTTTTGCCTAATTATTACCGCACCCAAGGTGAAGAACTGTCCACTAAGAATGTGGGAAAAGAACTTCCCTTTTGTCTCAAGAGGCATACAGCCTGGTCCTTCAAGGGCTATGCTGCGTGTCTTACTCTCCCGACTGAAACTAATGGGGTGAAGAGTGTTTGGCTGATGACAGGATTGGGCCAGAGTAAATTACTGAGTCACTTAAACTGCAGGTGATCACTTTACAATATACCATTGGTCAAGGTCAGTGGCTGAAGAAGAAATTTTTGCCTGGATGCCCAAAACTCACTAGGAATAATTAACTGCTCTGGGGAAGACACCATAGCACCCACTAAACAAACTGTACTCAGTGCTTTTTTGAAGAATGATCACTAATTATTAAAATGGACTTCCACTGGGAGTTCATCATTCCAAATTCTCAGGGCCACCATCAAAAATTTATACTTGCCTCGCTACTTACGGCAAACTGGAAGTTCTAGCAACAGATGGTGTGTCAGCAACTAACAGGAAGAGACATATTTACTGTAACACTGGCAGGACAAAACTTGAAGTTTAGTTTTTCAATGTAATGTACTAAAAGCCACTATTTAAATGCTGAATTTTGAAAATGAAGCTGGAGTACTTGTGGCACCTTAGAGACTAACAAATTTATTGGAGCATAAGCTTTCGTGGGCTACAGCCCACTTCATCGGATGCATAGAATGGAACATATAGTAAGATAGATAGATATATACATACAGATAAGTTGGAAGTTACCATACAAACTGTGTGAGGCTAATTAGTTAAGATGAGCTATTATCAGCAGGAGAAAAAAACTTTTGTAGTGATAAACAGGAGAGCCCATTTAGATGGTTGACAAGAAGGTGTGAGGATACGTAACTTAAGGAAATAGATTCAATATGTGTAATGACCGAGCCACTCCCAGTCTCTACTCAAACCCAAGTTAATGGTATCTAGTTTGCATATTAATTCAAGCTCAGCAGTTTCTCGTTGGAGTCTGTTTTTGAAGCTTTTCTGTTGCAAAATTGCCACCCTTAAAACTTTTACTGAGCGGCCAGAGAGATTGAAGTGTTCTCCTACCAGTTTTTGAATGTTATAATTCTTGACGTCTGATTTGGGTCTATTTATTCTTTTATGTAGAGACTGTCCGGTTTGATTAATGTACATGGCAGAGGGGCATTGCTGGCACATGACGACATATATCACATTAATAGATGTGCAGGTCAACGAGCCCCTGATTGCGTGGCTGATGTGATTAGGCCCTATGATGGTGTCCGCTGAATAGATATGTGGACACAGTTGGCAACGGGCTTTGTTGCAAGGATAGGTTCCTGGGTTATTGTTTTTGTTGTGTGGTTGCTGGTGAGTATTTGCTTCAGGTTGGGGGGCTGTCTGTAAGCAAGGACTGGCCTGTCTCCCAAGATCTGTGAGAGTGATGGGTTGTCCTTCAGGATAGGTTGTAGATCCTTGATGATGCGCTGGAGAGGTTTTAGTTGGGGGCTGAAGGTGATGGCTAGTGGCGTTCTGTTATTTTCTTTGTTGGGCCTGTCCTGTAGTAGGTAACTTCTGGGTACTCTTCTGGCTCTGTCAATCTATTTTCCCATGTTTATTCCCCCTCCACACCCCATCCCTCACCCCCCCCCCCCCCCCACACACACACACAGTTCCTCCTACATTCTTGTCAACTGCTGGAAATGGACCACCTTGATTATCACTACAAAAGGTTTTTCTTCTCTCCTGCTGGTAATAGCTCACCTTACCTGATCACTCTTGTTACAGTGTGTATGGTAACACCCATTGTTTCATGTTCTCTGTGTATATAAAATCTGCCCACTGTATTTTTCACTGCATGCATCCGATGAAGTGAGCTGTAGCTCACGAAAGCTTATGCTCAAATAAATTTGTTAGTCTCTAAGGTGCCACAAGTACTCCTTTTCTTTTTCCAAGAAGTGTCCATTACAGTATTCATGTGCCCCCTCCTACCACTTCCCTCAGCACTTCCAAATGTTCTGAGGGTGAGACTATACAAAGGGGCGGAGAGCCCTCTACCACCTAATTTCCTTCCACTGCAAACCCACAGACCCTGTCTTTATGAAAAGACGTAAATGGGAAGTAATTCACTCACCCTTCTGGCTGACATAATGTCAATAATGAAGGCTGTTTTAAGAGATTAAAAATACAAAGAACACTCAACCAAGGTTTCAAAGGGTGGTTTCACAAGTGTACATTGTGACACTGCACCCCATAATGCTTTATAGAAATATGCTTATGAGTGTAAATAGGACATAACTGGAATATGTTTTATGCTAGATATGCCATGTAACATATGTTTGCAAAGGTTACGTTCTTCTGCATGTATTCATCCTGTTCGTATGCATGTATCATTTTCATGTCTGAAGTTATGATCGTTGGCTCTATGCTTGTGTTTAAAGTGTTTGCTGTAGAAAGCACGTAAGGCAGATTTGGTCAACGTAGTGTGAAGGGGTTATTCAAGTAATTGGGAGTACTTGGCTAACAATGGATCTTGACAGATGCCAATCCACATCTGAGCTTTCCTGGGAACATCCTGTAGAAAACAGAGTCATGCGTAGACATGTGACTTGCCCATGTGACTCCAGAACTCCATTTTGTAGCTGGATTCTACACAGGGGGAGAGAGGGGTTTCCACCCACAAAAGAGAGACTATATATGCCCCTGGGAAAACCTCTCCATATTCGTCTTCAGCTGGCTCAACAGATAGCTTCTCCACCCCAAGGAGATGCCTGAAAGAAACTGGAACAAAGGACAGTAACTACATGGGTGAAAGTGATTGCTGGACCCAGACTAGGAGGAGGCTAGTCTGTCAAAGCAGCTTATTGGAACATCTCTGGGGGTCAGATTTACCTGTATTTAGTTTCCTACTGTATTAGGCATAGACTTTTGTGTTTTATTTTATTTTGCTTGGCAATTCATTTTCTTCTGTCTGTTATTACTTGGAACCACTTAAATCCTACTTAGATCCAGACACAAAGGAATATGTATAAAGACCCTGCTGGACAGCAGGAGCAGATCCATAAACCCCTGCTGACATGGCCAATCAAAATTATCTTTGCCCTGTCCTGACACATCTTCCTTGCCACTTTCTGGGTCAATGGGAAGGGTGGGGGGAAACAAACATACAGAAGTCCCCTTCCCCAGTGCAGAATGAAAGCAACTGATGTCGTGCTCTTGAACAGAAGATAAGACGCTTTCTGATGAGCTTTGTAGTGAACAAGTCCACATCTGGTTGACACCAGCTGGAAAAGAGGCTCTCAATCAACTGATCCTTCAGGGACCATTTGTGCATTTGAGAAGTGTCCCTGTAGAGACTATCTGCGATCACATTGCTCTCTCCTGCTAAACATAGGGCCACAGGGTGAATATCATGGAGAATGCACTAGTCTAATAATCTGATCACTTCTGCACATAACTGAGTGGCATAAACACTCCTCTTTGTTGACGTAATACATAGCGCATGTATGGTCCATTACTACTTGAACAACCATCCTGTGTTTGAGGAGAAATGACTTGAAGGCCAGATGAATGACTTAACACCAGCAAATTGATGTGCAAGACTCTCCCTTGAGAAGCCCAGTGACCTCAAACCGTAAGATGACTCAGATGTGCCCTTCCCACCAACATTGTTTCATGCATCTGAAGTTTCAATCCCCCTTTACCATTGGTGACGGTACTAGATACCCTGAGAACATTTTCTTTTACTGACCACCATGTCAGTAAGTTCCGAATGTCTCAAGGCATGCTCATATTTGAAGATTGTCCAGATTTGACCTATAGACTTGAGCTATCCAGTATTACACTGGCCTCATTCTGAGACATTCAAATAGATTCACATAAGAAGTAGCTGCCATGAAACCTAGAAAGAAAATTACTTTCCGAGTCTGACATCTTAAATCTCCTGACCCCGCACGTGTCCTGAAACCTCCTCAATAGCCCCTATCAGAAGAAATTTCTACACTTCTGAAAGTAGAATAGCCTTGTGAGAAGGTTCCCTGAAAAGGAAAGGGTAGGGGGAATTGAAAGGGGGTAGTTGCACAAACTGAATGGCAACGCCCTTCTCTATAATTTCTAGGACCCATTGGTCCAGGGAAATAAACCCCCGCTTGCTGATAAAACAGGCTAGCCTTTCTTGGGGGGAAAAAAAAAAAAAAGGAAAGAAAGGATCCTCACCGATTGCTTCTCAACTCTTGATCTTCACATCAAATCTAAGGCTTAATGTTGGACAAATATGATGGAGGGTTCAGCTTGATTAGCTTCAGGCCACAATTTTACAGATCTCTTCTTGTATCAGCTCTGAAAAGGTGTAGCCTGCTGATGCTGCTGTTGACATCTTTGATTTGATGAAAAATAAGCCAAGGAAGACTGCAGATAATATATCTGATAACAGAAAGAAGTATAAGGTCTCTTCCTAGAAAAAGGAAGCCCTGAGAGCCAGCCATCTATCTCATCAGTCTTTTCATTTAAAAGACCATCCCCCCCAAATGAGATATCTTCCACTTTCAGTCTAGTATACAGATACAGAGAAGAAGAGCAAAGCCAACCATGTCTTCTCAGAAAAACGGCAGGAGCCAACACTGGCAAAAGAGTCTGAGCGCAGTTGGCCACATTGTGACTCTCCATTAGGACTGCATTTGTCAATCGCCTTTTGTCATCTGGCGAATACTACATAAACAATGCCATCTTTTTCCACAAGTGGAACAGATAGCAGGCCAGAACTGATTGATAATTTGCCACCCTGATACGAAGAGAGGTTGAAAAGAACACCCTTCTCTCTAGGGAATCAATCTTGTTTCCTTCTCTATCAGCAAAAGTGGAATTGCCTGCCCAGACCTCAACCTGCTACTGGCAGCAGCCACCACCAGCAAATTAGGTACAGGCTGTGTGAGAAAATATGAAACCCCCTTTGAGATATTTGATATAATTTGTCTGCCTTCTTGGAAATATGCAGGAGTGGACCAAAGAGTCTTAGCAGGCTGCAGGAAACCATCGAGAATTGGTAACAACTTCCGATTCTTAGAGATCACCCCAAGGATAGCAAACACCAGATGGAAGGTTTCCACTACTCCTATGGAAGATCAATTCAATATGGATGCCATGTGATCCATCAGGCCACAAAACTACAGAGCATCCTCACAAGGCGAAAGAGGCAGAAGTCATGCCCACATGCTAATCTGATGACATATTAGGATTGTAGTCTGTGTCATCATGCTCTTGTACAAAAAGAAGAGCTATCTCCTCATCATCATCTTCAGACCAAGTATCAGGTACCACTGCCTGAGATGCAAATATATCTGGTGGAACTAGATCCAAGGATTTCTCCACCACCAGATCCTTTAAAAATGAAACATCACCTTTCCGCTCATAAGGAGGGCAACTGAAAAATTCCTGTGGAGGCTCCCAGTAAGACCAGTCTCTCCAGTTCCTGGGATTCAGGAACAAACTTGGAGGACCACCAAAAGGAGGCACGGGTGGAAACCGGTCTCTCTATCCTTCCTCTGTCCTCCTCTAGATATGGATCTGGCCTTGGTGATGGACTGCACCAGAAACAGCAACAAACCTAGAGGGTAGAAAGAAACAAATGCAGAGAAAGCTCTTTGTGGAAACTCTGTACAAGTCTTGGGAGGAGAAGGTATAGACAGATCAGGAGAAAGGCTAATAATCTCCTCTGCTCTTCTCTGTTTTCAGGTGAAGGTGATGCAGACCTTGGAACCAGCAAAGCATTGCACAAGACCCTCTGTTTCCTCACTCAGACCCAAGAAATGCTTAGAACCCGAATGGTGCACATCAGCCACCAAAGTAAGAACCCTCTTCAAATCCAAAGATGAACCTCCAGAAGGGGTCCAGGCCAGAGCCAAAGACTTGGACAGCTGAGGACCCAGTGAAATACTCAAAATCTACCCCCGGATTATCGAAGGTATCACCCGAACAAGTCTTGGTTTTGGAGCTGTAGAGACTCTGTCAGAATGAGACAGATATGACAAATCTGACATTTGGGATCTGGCAGCAGGCTGAGCGAGGCCGGTGGATGGAATCCCAGGCCGGCGGATGGAATCCCAGGCCGGCAGCTGAGTGCCACTGCAAATCAGCTCGCTTGCCACCTTTGCCGACCCCTGTTCTAGGGCCTCCTTAAGAAGACGCATCTGTAGCATATTTTGCCTTGCCTTGCGAGCTCTGGGCATGAAAGTCTGGCAGATGGAATGACCAAAGGAAGAGTGGCCTTCTCCCGAGCACTTTAGGCACCTAATGTTGTCTTTGGCCGCTAGCAAGACAGCTGGGTACGCAGCACGTCTCTTGAATCCTGGCTTCTTATTTTTCTTCAGTTCCACCATAACCTGGAATTGAGCTACTACCATAACTGCCTATACTTATCACTAAACTAAACAATTAACAAGATACTAGGAATATATCCGAACAGACCAGAGTGGTTCACTTCCATCTTTGGCATGCGGTTGGAAGGAATTGAGGTGGTAGAGCGCTCTACGGAACCTTATACAGCCTCACCCTCAGAACATCCAGCAGGAGACGCTGAGGAAAGGGAAAGGAGGGGACACACAAATGCTGTAACGGACACTGCTTGGAGAAGGTTCTACAGTTAGGCACAACTAGGCAATGCAATACCCATCAGTGGGAACATGCATAGCCGCTCAAAGGAAAACAAAAGTTCACCCTGAAGCGGTTTGGTACAAATCATCACCTTGACACAGCATACTACAAAGTGATTAGTATTTCAAGGTGAACAATGGCACAGGAGAGTCCACTTATGCTTCCACTGAAAGAATATACCCTCACTAATATTCAACTCACTGCAATTTGAATGGAGCATGTGATCAGTCAGATCTTTATTCAAACAATATTCCTGCACACCTGCCAACAATTAAATATATTAATTATACACACCAAGGAAAGGATGTACATTAGCATAAAATAAATCTGGAATCGAAATGTCATTTGTCTTTTCTTGTATCTGATCATGAGCTGCATAATTTTGTGTGTGCGTGTGCGCACACATTTTTGGTTATGAACAGAATATAAAATAAGTACCTCTAATCAATATATAATATAAGTGTACTCCACATACAAAGGTAACAAATTAAAGGTGAATAACAGCATAGTTATGAAAAAAGCCTTAACTTAGTGATGGATAGATAATATAATGCCCTTCATTCTACGAGAGTAATAAAAAGTCTCATTTCATCAGGATTGCTCCTAAATCAAACAGAATAAATTCACTATGTTCTCGTATCTAATCATACCGTAATCAAAACTGGCGAGAAGGTCACAACTCTTTGAGATCATTATGTCCAATACCATTCCCCAGAAAAAGAAAAGTGGGCTAAGGTGACCCTTTGCTTAGCAACCTTGCAATAAATCCTTCTCTAAGCTTCTTTACTTCGTATCCATTCAGATTTATATTTTTACTTTTTGGATTACATGCATACAAAGGGCACAAAGTCAGGTAGAGGACTGACCCTGGGACTTAACTGCTGTTCATCAATTGATATATCATTCCCATATATTCAAACCACAGATCTAAAGCAAGCACAGGGATGATTTTCAACAAGCCTACTTAAATAACCCAGAAGTTCAATCATATGCTACACATTCTTTATCTCCACAGGCAACCACAGCCACCAAGACATTACACTTCAAGTAGTATATGAAGGGAGCCTAAACTGAGTCACACAAACGTTCAGTTTTCCTCTTCTGCTTTATCAAACTCATTTGGCTGACACCTTGTCAAGTAATTCAGCCCTTCTCTGTAGGGTACTGCTATTCAGCATTTTCTACTCCATGTTTCACTAACACAAAGTAAAACTGAAAGCTGGTGGTTTTGGGAACTTTACTAGTTTCCAATACATGTAAAATATAGGATTTCCATATAAACAGATTTCTGCTCTATCTTATTTCGCTTTTTAAGTATATATTCTAGTTTAAACTAATGAAACATTTGAAACAAAATTTATTGTTTCAGCCTTGTGAAAAATTTCTGCATCTCATCCTAGATGGCTGTACAGAATTCTACTTCGTATTGGTGAAGATGTACATTCTGAAATGGCTTTACAGTAATTAAAATCAGAAAATAATTTTATATTATGCTGACCTACAAAACATTTCGTTTTAGTTCCTTAGATCGCTCTGTTTGAAAGTTTAAGCATAATTGAAGTAGAATTTTCTGTGTAATTTGAGGGTGAAAAATTCACCATGAACTGAGAAAGAGGATTATTCAGCAAATAACCAGATGTGCCTGCTATCTTTTTATTTCCTGAGAAAAGTTGTGGGATTCAGAACTGGGAAGATTTTAGACATAGACAGACTGAAAAGGGAACAGAGGAAACTCTTGGGAACTGGAACATCACAGTCTATTTTCTTTCTTGATTGAGCTACAGGGAATTATGAATCAATCCATTCTGGAGAGTTAGAAATTGCAGTTGCTGGAATTGCATATGTATGACAAGGTTCAGACATACAATCTCTTATCTAGGAGTCTGACATTTGATTATTTTTACTTTCAACTCTTTACCAAATACTAAAGTTCAAGTCTGAGGTAGAGAATTCCTTATACGTATTTGCTTTTATTAACAAAGCATAACGGTGCTCATGTTATCTGCACAGGGTTGTTTAGCATAAGTAGTTAGCATATATTGTAAGGGACCATTCAAGGTAGAGTGAGCCCTTGACACCTCTGCAGTTCTAGGACAAAAAGAGGAGGCTAATGGGTTACAGCTTATTGTTGTAATAAGCCACAAACTCAGTGTCTCTGTTCAGTTCATGATTTTTAGTATGTAGCATAGTAATGAATTTAAGCTCATCTTTTGAAAGTTTTGTGCAGGGAAAAGAGAGAATGGGGACTGACAGGTCAGATATGGAGCGACTGCTTTGCAAAAAGGATTCACCCACAGATGACAGGGTGTTTTTGCCTTATTTTCCTCTGTGAATTCATTCAATAGTGTAGTGATTGTCTGGTTTGTTACTGGGGCATTTAGTGTACCTGATGAGGTACATAGCACATGCTGTGATAACCATGTGTAGGATCCATGGATCTTGAAAGGTGTGTTGTGGGGGGTATCGATCACAGTAGCAGTGGAGATATGTTTTCAGGTTTTGCATTTGTTGTTCCAGCAGAATCTAGTGCTGCTTTGAGTTGCTGTGTCCTGGTCTATGGGGAATTTGCAGCACAACATTTTGAAAAGACAACCCTGGGAGCTTAAATTCATTACTATGCTACACACTAAAAATCATGGATGGAACACAGATACCGAACGTGTGGCTTATTACAACAATCTGTAAACCATTACAGATCCATTACAATTTATCTGTAACCTGGCGGACTTGTTCTGAACAGACCAGCTCCACCAGATTCAACTATTGGGCTTCCATGCAGTCAGGTGGAGGACCCTGAGGTTCGAGCAAACTGCCGTGATCTTGTGAGTTCAGGTCTGGGAGTGGCAGCAGCATCACGGACATACCCAGTAGTGTGCCGAACCAGTGTTGGCGCGACCAAGCTGGGGCTATAAGAATAACCTTTGCTTTGTCTCATTTGACTTTCGGAAGGACTTCATGTACCAGAGGAATGGGGGGAAAGGCACAGAACAGGAGCTTTGTCCGGGGAGGGGAAGAAATCAGAGAGCCTGGGTTGTGACCACGCACAGCAAGCACAACTGCTGACATTTCCTGTTCTGCTTGGTTGCGAACAGCTCTACATGGGAAAACCGCCAACTCTGGAAGATGGATCTGGTTCTTTGGGGATGAAGGACCCACTCGTGATGAGAAAAGGAATTGAGGTGATCTGACAGAGCGTTCTGGGTTCCCAGAAGGTGGGAAGCTTCGAGGTGGATGGAGTGTTTCATGAAGAAGTCCCGCAGGCGAATGGCCTCTTGACAAGCACGGTCCTCCCTGTCTATTGGTGTAAACCATGGCTGTCGTGTTGTCCATGAGCACTTGTACAACTTTGCCCATGATCTCAGGTAGCAACACCTGGCACGCTAAGCAGACTGTTCTGAGCTCTCTGATGTTTATGTGCAATGAGAGCTCTTCTTGGGACCACAGGCCTTGAGTCCTGAGGTGCTCAAAGTGAGCCCCCCCAGCCTAGATCGGACATATCCAAATTTAGGGATTCTGATGGTTGGGGGACAACAAACGGAACACCTGCACCCACTGATTGGGGATCCCTCCACCAGTCAAGGGAGGCAAGGACTGAGCTGGGAACTGTGACCTAAAAGTTTGAGGCAAAAATGGACTGTCGTGATGGGGTAGGTCTTGACCTTGGATATCAGAGCTGATGTTGTCTGGAAGCAAACCTCTGGCAGAAGGCTCTGGCCTTGGTAGAATCAAGCACTGCACCAATAAACTTTATCCTCTGGACAGGGACAAGCATTGACTTTTGCTCATTTATCAGTAGGCCCAGGGCACAGAAGGTAGACTGGACCAGGTTAGACCAATAGGCCGAGGGCCTCGGAGTAGCCCTTGATCAGCCAGTCATTGAGGTAAGGGTAGACTTGAATGCCTTGCCTTCTGAGGAAGGCCACCACCACTGCCATCCATTTTGTGAAAATCCAAGGGGCTGCCAACAGGCCAAAAGGGAGAACCATGAACTGGTAGTGGATCTTGTTTACAATGAATCTGAGGAATCTTCTGTGGCCTTGGAAGATAGAGATGTGAAAATAGATGTCTTTCAAGTCAAGGGCGGTCTACCAGTCCCTAGGATCAAGGGAGGGAATAACAGAAGCTAGGGAGACCATGTGGAACCTCATATTCTTGAGATAACTGTTGAGGTGATGCATGTCTAGGATATGACAAAGACCCCCTGTGGCCTTTGGGATTAGGAAACAGCGGTAGTAAAATCCCTTCCCTCTCAAATTCTGAGGCACCTCCTCCACAGCTTCTAACTTCAGGAAGGCTTGCACCTCCAGGACTAGAAGTTGCTTGTAAGAAGGATTCCCTGAAGAGGGACAGGGATGGAAGGTGCAAAGGAGTGGACGAAGAAAAATGAAGGGTGTAACCTTCCTCCACCGTACTTAGCACCCAAAAGTCCTAGGTGACGAGGGATCATGCCGAGTTGAAGTAGGAGAGATGGTCTAAAAACAAAAGGGGGGGCAGGATCTGGTATGTGAACTGATATAATGTCCTCAGGCACCCCTCCAAAAGTTCTGCTTGGGGCCTCCTGGATATCTGTGCAAGCCCAGGAGCAAGGCTGAAGTGTAAGGGGGCAGCTGCCTACGCTTATAACCCGTTCCATATTTTAAACAGGTCTTGGTGAGGTGGTGGATTCGAGAAGCGGAGTAGTTGCTGAGGTCTGAAATGCTTCCTCAAAGGAACTGAGGAGTAGAGGCCCAGGTATCTGAGGGTAGCCCTAGGAATCTTTCAGGCCATGGAGTTCTATATACATCTGCTCAAAGAGGGAGGTTCCCTTGAATGGAAGATGTTGGATGGGTTGCTGAACCTTCAGTGGCAACCCCAAGGATTGGAGCCAGGTGCACCTTCCCACGACCAATGATGATGTCGTTGTTCTGGCCACCATGTCCACTGCATCTAGGGCCACCTAGAGGGAGGCCCTGGCTATGGTCTTCCCTTTCTCCATCAGAGCAGAGAACTCTTGCCTGGACTTCTGGGGCAATTAATCCTTACATTTTGCCATGGAATCCAAGACATTATAGTCATACCTCCCAAGCACGACCTGCTGGATGGAGATGCAGAGCTGCAACCCACCAGCAGAATAAATCTGTCTACCAAACAGATCCATCTTCTTCGAGTCCTTTGGCTTGGGGGTGGGGGGGAGTCACCACACCTTGCAGCCCCCTTGCCTGCCTCTTTCATTAGCTGCTGTGACCAACAGGGACCTGGGAGGGAGGTGGGAATATAGGCGTTCATACACCTTGGCAGGAACATAGTACTTCTCTGCTCTTTTTGAGGCAGAGGTCAGAGAGGATGGGGGTCTACCAAAAGGACCCGACTAGACCTATAATGGCCTTGTTGAGGAATAGGGCCACCCTTGATGGGGCCGCTGTGGCCAAGATGTTGATTAGACTGTGTAAAGACTCTTTAAGCACCTCCATGGCTAGCCCCAGGTTAGAATCTACCCTTTTCAATAGCTCTTGGCGACCTCTAAAGTAGTCCTGTGGGGCTGAGCCACTTGATCCTGACACAGCTTTGTCTGGGAAGGAGGAGGAGGAGGATGCCTACACTGGCAGGGGACCGTCATCCTCTTCCTCTGCACCGACCACATTGCACGGGCCTAAGTCCTGACTGTTGGTACTGGACTCAGTACCAGAGTCTGGGTTGGGTGCCGGATGGTGTGGCGGAGGAGCCCTTCTCTTGGATACCACTGAGTACAAATGGCTGGAAGGGAATCCTGGTACCAGGGAAAAGATCCACAGATTCCAGAATGGCCACTGGACCTGCATAGGCCACTGTCCTCTGGGTCAGGTGCCTGGGGGGAGCGGAGGGGAACTCCGCACCAAGATCCAGTGGAATGTATGTCAGGTACTGGTAATGGCCTCTGGACTGGGTGCCAGACTCCACCTCCAACTTTCAAAACTAGTTAGCTTGGGGAGACCATGGGGTGCAGTACTCCTCACGTCTGCTGGCTGGTGCCGAAGGTTGAGGAATCAGTGCCAGAGTGGAGAAGTTTTCACCACCATTAGCAGAGTCAGTTTCCCCTCTGGTTAGTACCAGAGAACCCAGTGCTAGATAGGACTCAGGGTAACAATGCTCCTGCCTACTCAATGATCTTGCTGGTGCCAAAAGTTGCCCCGCTGTACTTCCCTGGCCACTGGCACCACCATGTCCTCCTGGTGTCAGTGGCTGGTCCTGCACCCGACTCACCAGCACCTGCATGCAGGGTGGGACTGACAGTGCCACTTGCGGAACAGGGGTGGAGTAGCAGCCTGACTCAGGTCACGCTCCACTGCACTCCCCTGGTCCTTCCTCAGTTTGGGGGAACTTCCCCTCTCACACCAGTATTTCTTGTGTTTCTTTCTTGGTACCAGTGAAAGGGAATGGTGCTGACAAACCCGTGCTGCTGGAGGAGCACCCCACACAGAAGCCAAGATACTCAGTGCCAAGTCCAACCGGCTTGACTCAGATGCCCATCTGAGTGAAGCTTCCATAAGTATGGCCATTAGTCTATCCTCCCCATCCTTTTTTTGTATAAGGCTTGAACTCAGGCAGATCTGGCAACTCCCTCACATGTGAGCTTCCCCAGACACTTCAGAGAGCTGGAGTGTGGGTTGCTCACTGGCACAGGCTTGCTGCAGGAGGCACAGGGTTTGAATCCCGGAGACTGGGGCATGCCTAGCCCCGGGGGTGGAGAACGCCCCTTTAAGCTAAATGTGGGGAGTGTTTAACTGTATACACTACTACTATATAAACTAATGCTAGAGAATAAACTGAAATAACTGAACTTGAGAAAGAAAAGAGGAAATAACAGAACCGCCTATTGAACGCCTTGCTGAAACAAAAGAAGTTGTTCCAGCAACTGTTATGTGCGGTAAGAAGGAACAGAGAGGGTGCAGGGCAGGCTGGGCCCCTTATACCTGTGCATGAGTATGTGACACTAAGGGGCGCTAGAGCCAGCCCAACAGATACCACTGAGGTAAAAATCTCTGGCAACTGTGCCTGCGGCGTGTGCGTACCAAATGTGGGATGGACATGAGCAAGCACTCAAAGAAGAGCTTTGATTCAGATCCACACTGTGCAGGTTGGGACCACCTCACATCTAGCTCTAGACAGCCTTGTTAATAGTGTCCACATATCAGATTGTAAGCTTGTGAGTTGATTCAGCAGAAGTAAAACAGAAGTCAGTAGGACTTTTCAGTGGACAAGCACAAAGAATCAGCAAAATGCAAACCAAATTACCCTAGGCAAAACAAACATAACAGGAAAATTACCCAACCCAGAATTGGGTCCTCAGGACCTGGGTGTGTCTTCCCACAGGCATAAGGAGATGAGAAAAAGAACTGGGAAATAAAATGGAGCTTTTTTGAGACACGTAAATATTGGGAAAAATAAGGAGATTCACACACAAGAACAAAGATAAAGTTAAACAATGCCATTGTGATACCCACATTGTTATATACTGCTGAAACCTGGCAAATGCTAGAAGACCATAACAGGAAACTTAAAGTGTTCCATCTGAGATGCTTGTGTAGTATATCCAGTGTCCACTGGAGGGATAAAGTAACTAATGCTGATGTGTGTTGCCAACAGACCGTAGAGACAAGGAAGCAAGAATGACAGATGAAGTGATTTGCACATGTATGAATGTCAAAAAAAAAATGTTCCTAGACAACCCCTTGCCTCGAGACCATGTGGTGGAAGACAGAAATGAGGACGACAACAAATGACATACGAAAAAGCACTGAGAAAGATGTCTCTGCCATGGAAACAGACTCTAATGGAATAAGAAATGTGGCACTAGAGAGATGGCCAGTGGAAATACTGAGTTACCTCATGTGTCACGAGGTACACAAGCATTTATTAATCTAACCTAATCCACAGGCATTTACCCGTCTTTCTTCAGCAACCCTTCTTACTGCCCTTCCCTTAGAGCACCTGTGCAAGAGAAAAGGAAAGTGAAGCTGGAGTGAACCCCCTCTGAACTGGGTGTCAGGTGATGTCTCTCCACATCATCATGGGTATGTTTAAATACATGACAATTTTATAATTATGTTTAATATATTATGCCTATTTTTTTTTCTTCATATAATAATGCAAAAATTACTTCAGAGAAATACTTTTGAGAGATACACTTCTCCCACCACACACAAAATGGAAAGTAGCAATAGTGTAAACTACTGCAAGCAAAGAGAAATTTTTCCATAATTTTTCCATTTTCAGTACTGGGGACAATAACAGGTGAATTTGTTTTTTAATAAATATCAAAATAATCACTGCACACCATTTTTCATCAAAAGTGGGCATTCAAATATCATTTGTCAAAATCTGCTGAAGCAGAGAAAGAAATGAAGGTGAATAACAGATGTGTACCTTTTGATTCAGTCTGCTGCTGTGGAAATGAGAAATGATCTTGTTAGGGAAACTACTTTTTGAAGCCACCTACAGTGGTACATCTATAACGTGCATATGATTTTCATGAATCAAACTGTGTCTGAGGTCCTTCTGATGAAGTACAGAAATAAAGGTAGCTAGTGGAAAAGATTTTTCATGAAAATGAATGTGCTTTACGAGAACAGTTTTAAAAAAAAGTCTGACTTCATCTTAAAAGTGCTTACAAAATAAAGATTCATGAGCAGTAGAAACGGTTGTAGAAACAGTTCTGCATTATCATCAACATCAAGCCAATACAGAATATCTTAGTAAACCCATTAATACATATGGGAACCATAGTGCAGGTTATGTATTTTGCTAGAGACAGTCAGGCTATTTCTTTCCAATTATTATTCTGTAACGTGGGCTGTGAACCTCAACCTTTTTTCTCAATCAAACTCATATGGTACACTGGCCGCAAACCCTACTGCAGGGATACACAGAGGCTTATAACTGCTACTACAATATATTAACTATAGTAATGACCACAGACCAACTGTACAGGTTTACTGCACTCTTTCCATCCCCAGCCACATAGAGGTCACCTGTTTTCCTGAACTTTTCTTGGATTATATGAATTTCATCAAATTTAATTTTAGCAATATCTTACAAAACCTTGTATTTTCTTACTTCATTCCTAAAGCAATGAGAAGCCTCAGCAGGTCAGACATGCTGCCTGACCAGCCCATATTCTTGCTGAAGTACAGCGATAAGAGCGAAGGAGGAATTCCATATCATGCTACTAGTGATGCTAGCTAGCAATGGGTGTTTGCTTATGGTGAGCCTGTTAGCAGAAACTCTAGAAGGGGTTTCTTTTCAGGGTTCTTGGTCAGAGAACAGCCAGAATGAAATGTGAGATTCTTATTTTTAGTATAGGAAGGAAGGGGTGAGGACTGAGTCAACAGCAGAGTGAGTGAGAGTGCGTGTTTGTGTAAGCAAAGCCTTCAATACCCCATTGTCCTTTTGTACTAGACTATTTGTTCTTCATTAGTTTTCCCACCTGAAAGGCTCCTGTTCTCATGCAAGTGCAAAGCAAGGAGAAGCTACATGAAGAGGATGACATAGGGAAAACAGGATTAATAGGTATGATTTCACATTTAAGTGTCTACTATTCCTTAAAAATCAGAGAAGAGTAAAAGTTCGATCAGGTTATTTGACAAGAAATAACATTTTTAATTATATCACTGAAGTATGCTTAGATGTTTTCTTTAACATGTATATTTAAATTTTGTACATTAAATGAGTGTTCGTGTATTACTGGGTTTGACTACTCAATGAAGTATTGAGGGACTGCGTAGGGATTTTTTTTTTAAAATACCCAAGAGATTCTTCTAGTAGTATGCACGATTAAATTATGCAGCCAAAAATTATGTTACCCTAGCTTCAGCCTCAAATTATCAAGATGTTTTTTGTTGGATGTAATTCATTCTGTTGACAAACTCCACATACTTATTTATATTCACCTCGTGCACACTCCTTTACCCAGCCTGCAATCTTTCCAAGATTATCTCCTAATTTCAAAACACTCTAACTGCATAAAATTGAAATGACACATTTTGTGACCTTCTTACATAAATAAAGCCAAAAATACTAGTTGGGTGGCACAAAAGAGCTAACCTTTCAGATTAAGGTCCTACCAGCTTTTCACACATTAAAAAGCCCATGGAACTTCTTATAAAAGATGGAGTTGCCCCAAGATCAGGGGCAAACATTTTCCATGTGCCCACTATTTGGCAGTATACCATATGCCAGCTCACTATCGCACTCCAGAGGAGGCTGGATTTCAATGATGTGCATATGTAGGCCATGAATGGCTCCAGCACCCTTTTGCACAAATGGCACTATTAAACATGTAATACAATATTGAGGCAATTGCAAGTAATGCATGCTGAGAGACAACAGCCTGACCAGCAAGCTCAGATGGGCTAACAACTCTAATTCCTATAATTCACAAGAAAAATTAACTCCAAAAAGACTATTAAAGTCTAAACGAAAAAACATGGAGCCATTTGCTCAATTCAAAAAAGATCGTGTTATGAGAAATTTTAAGGATAAATATGAGAGAAAAATCATTCTGACAGCATAGGCAAAAATGTAGAATTTTCTCCAGTAATATTACACTGAGCAGCCATCAAACCAGATGTTGTTTTAAATAATTTTTTGCATGGACCTTATTTTAACTTCTCCATGTGGGAATCTGAAATGAAAATTCAAGACCTTTATGTGCTTTCTGTTCTGGCATAGCCTTTTAGATTTTTTCCCCTCTTGCGGGGATTTAAGTACATTTAATAGTGAAATATTTTAAGTTGGCAAATTCTCCGCCTTTACCAATTCCTTGTAAATTAAATACACCTCTACCCCAATATAACACGACCTGATATAACACAGATTTGGATATAACGCGGTAAAGCAGCACTTTGGGGGGTGGGGCAGGGCTGTGCGCTCCAGCGGATCAGTGCATCAGCATGTCTGGCTCCGACACACTGCTCTGAGCGGCGTGTTAAGGGTGCCGGGCCGGGGCCAAGGGGTTGGATAAGGGGCAAAGGATCTCGGAGGGGGGCGATTGTGGGGGTTGGATGGTTCGGAGGTTCTGGGGGCAGGGCAGTCAGGGGACGGGGGGGTCGGATAGGGCATGGGAGTCCCGGGGGGGCCTGACAGGGGGCGGGGGCGTGGATAGGGGTTGGGCAGTCAGGGGACAGGGAGCGGAGGATAGATGGGTCGGGGATTCTGAGGAGTCAGTCAGGTGGCGGAAAGTGACTATTAATAACGGAAATGCTCGAGGCCAAAGCAAGTTCGATATAACGCGGTTTCACCTATAACGCAGTAAGATTTTTTTGGCTCCCAAGGACTGCATTATATCAGAGTAGAGGTGTACTCAATATGCAGTTTGTGTAGAAATGTTAAATAATAGATTTCTTCTAGGTGTGTAAAAATACCAGAGTTCTTGAGCACTGCATGTAAACATGGGTTAAAGTCAAACACACAGCAAATGTAATGTTGAAAGTCTCCGGTCATTGGCGGGCAAGATCGAACCTGGGACTTCTGAAACTTAATCATGAGCTTCTACTTCATGAGCTAAAAGCCACATAACTCTTAGCCAAGGCTGTAGCAAACTCATCAATCACCAAATGGTCTCGGTGCCACTAGAGGAAGACAGAGCACCACACCAAGAAGGCAAGGGTTACACAGACACATTCACAAAGAAACTAGATAAAATGAAAATGTTTCTGACGATACATTAGTCTCTCATTGTCTAAGGTTGCAACTCAGAAGGATAGAGAGTTAAGTATTTGCCATACTTTGGCCGTGCTATGTCATCAAGAACTAAGATGAACATCCTATTGGGCTATTTGAGACTTTCTAAGGGTATTCAATATTTTAAATGCTGTACCCTAGGTTAGCAAAGGAATAACAAGGAAAATGATGAGTTATTAGAATGCATGCTGTGAAACATTATTTTAAATGTGCGCAATGTCTTTTTATTTTTAGTAAAATGTTACTTTCCCAGACAGCAAAATTACTGCCACACAGAGCATAAATAGTTTCTTTTCCCATAAAATGGCTTTGTCAGATATTCTGTTCTGATAAAATCGGTAGAAGAAGAACCACCAAATATTAAAGAAAACTTAAAAATACTGGGCCAAATTCACATCCTGAAGTAGCTCCACAAACTAATTTAGGTTAATTCTCCAGTTCTGTAATGAATAAGTAGTGTGTGAAATATTTCTAAATGTAAGGGAAACATCTATTAACATTAAGTTTCTTACATCTACATATACTTACATAATAGGTTTATTAATTACTGTATTTTAGCTCATAATATTTTCTCTTTATTTTATGAAAGCTAATGTGAAACTTAGAAAGATTCTCTGACCCAAAGGTAAAACAGTTAATCTTCACCCAGTCTTTAAAGGAACATTTTGTGTGCTTTTGCACATTTGTGGAATTAGAAGCAAATTTCAGAAAACAGACTGAACAAAAGCACTTTAGTGAAATTACTGATTCAAAATAAATTCATCATATTGATCACTTATGAACTGTCTGATCTATGATACAGTAAAACTATCCACGTTACTTTTGGTGTAATTTACTTCCCGTTTCAATTTGCCCAGAGAAGTGTGCCCTCTTGAGGAAGTTCTTATCACTCATTACATTTAGTGAAATTTAAAAGCTCTCCAGTAGTGACACAAAAGTTACTGTAACTAAAATCAACGAGGAGTCCTTGTGGCACCTTAGAGACTAACAAATTTATTTGGGCATATGCTTCCATGCTCAAATAAATCTGTTAGTCTCTAAAGTGCCACAAGGACTCCTCATTGTTTTTGCTGATACAGACTAACACGGCTACCACTCTGAAACCTGTAACTAAAATGAATACACATTCTGTGCTTCATTGATTGTTTTTATTTTGTTTGTCAAATAAATGATTATGATAAACTGCATTATTTTGATTGCCTCAGTCATGGTATCCCTTACAATGTTCAAAAAGCCTTTGTGTGACACACAATGCAGTAACACCCTTTAACTTTAATTATGACACACTTATAATGGATTTCTGCTTCTCCATACTATGGGCCAAATCCTGAAGTCCTTGCTCAGACAAAGACTACTCTTCAAATCAGCAACACTTTTGTGTAAGGGTTTCAGGAAGTGATCATGTATACTTCGGTAATTTTTCAATAAAGTTATTACCACCACTTCTTACTCCCTGCTTCTCCAGCTGTGGTTTGTGGGGGGCCCAATCTGATATACATGCTCTAAGGAGACCTCTCAGCACACCTACTGGATCAGGCCTGATTTAGGCACGTAATTCCAGGAGAAGGCTCACCACAGTGAATCCCAAGTGAAGATAGGCACCTCTCTCCAGAGTTAGGAGCCAAACATTCTTTGAGTGTGGGGCTTACGCCACACCCCTCTCCTCAGCATTTCCTATTGGCTAGTTTAGGTGGCTCCGTCCTCAGCATGGTGGATTTTGTGAATCCCATTCTTAGGTACTATCTTCCCCTAAGCATTTTATAGGGAGCCTGGGTGCCTAACTTGGGGCTGAGGATTCCACTAAGTAGGAGGGTGCCAAAAGTTAGGCATTGTAACTTTGAGCCTAAGTCCTCTTTGTGGATCTAGCCCTAAGTGTCTTAACTCTGAATTCTCTTGTTTTGTCAGTTTAGCTATGTTGTCCCTTTGATTTAATGGTAATATTAAAATGTATAGTATAAATGCAAAACAGATATATTTTTAAAATTTATTGTAATCCACATCAGGAAATGTCAAAGATGTCTGGCGCTATATTGTAATTTCAGAGGCTTGGCACTCCTCCTCCTATCTGCAGAGCATAAGGTATTAGAATGGCTGCCAATTTACAGCTTTACTGTAAAGATGCAAAAATAATATTAAACTTTACTGCACATTCAGAGTAATTAATTTCCAATTCAACCACTGAAAAATGAACAGGAAGACTTAGCCTACAGTAAAGATCAGTTGTTCAAAAATTCAATTTTAAAACATGTAGTGTTAAAATTATATTCAGTTTCTTACAAACAAAAGTCAGAATTAAAGCTGAGACTCTTCCTCAATGAACCATGTTGTTTCTGAATAAACGGACATCTTTACCCAATACATATAAATTAATGATCAAGCACAAATATATTTATTAATTAGCTAATATATATTTGACTTAAGACTGAAACACAACAAGCTCAGTTAAGGATGGAATGCATGCTTTTACTTCCATTTGTCTTGGTTTTGTTAGTTTTAAAGGACTGTGAAGGTTTGCATTTTCTCCTCTGCTTTTCTTTTTAATACTTACTTTTCCATTGTTTGCAAGACACACACAAATTTAATAAACCTAAAAATAAATATCCCTCTTCGCTCCTGCCCTAATAGGTTTTTCTCTTATTTAGCCAGGATTGATTTTTTAAAATTTTATTTAGAATGGAATTCTAATTAACTTGACTTTTCAGCAGTTTCAACCTTTGTATAACACCTTATGGACTGTCATCACTGTTATTGGCATGAATATAGTAGTACTATTAGCTAAGTGCTACTCCTGAACCATTACAAGGAGCACAAAACTTTTATGGGACCCTTAAAACAGTAACTTAAAATTATATTTTTGCAGTTAAACGTTTGTAATTAGAAATCAAATTTTTTTTATCATGAGACTAGTACAACTTTAAGGCATTTTGAATCTAAAATACTTGAATATCTGCCTTCAAATTAAACCTAAAATATTATTTTAATGGATTATTTTAGTATTTATTTCCTTTTTTTTTTTTACTATGTATAGTAATTTATATATGGGACAAATGCTCCCTTTAGAACTTTTTCCATACAGTGAGATAATGCAGCCCTAACTTTTAATAAACTCCCATTGATACTGCAGTGGCTCTGTGCAAGTTTAGGAGACACTTGCGCTAGGCAAGAAAACACCTACCAGCCTTCCATTAGTTAGCAGAGTCATTTTGAAGTTAGCGCAGTTATTGGAGTTAACTCAATAAAATTACCACTTGTGGTTGGAGGATGAGGATGGGAGTCTGTTCAGTTTGATACCTCCCACTCAGATTTCTGTAACAGCTGCATTTTGGGGCTATTGGTCAGAAGCTCCTACTTAAGCTAGCCCCTTTGAAGTTCCCAGCGGCCTATAGTTTGGAAGACAACAACCTCCTTCACTCTGCACTCACCTGTGAAAAGGCATTCAGCAAAATATTGCCTTCTCTAGATAATTCCTGGTTTCAGAGTAACAGCCGCGTTAGTCTGTATTCGCAAAAAGAAAAGGAGTACTTGTGGCACCTTAGAGACTAACCAATTTATCTGAGCATAAGCTTTCGTGAGCTACAGCTCACTTCATCGGATACATCTGATGAAGTGAGCTGTAGCTCACGAAAGCTTATGCTCAAATAAATTGGTTAGTCTCTAAGGTGCCACAAGTACTCCTTTTCTTTTTAGATAATTTCTGTCACTCAGTTGGCACAAAGCTATGGACCCCATTCCCGAACTAGGTATTACTATTCAGAAGCATCTTTTCTTCTTCTTTTTACTTTTTTTTTTGGTAGGGCTCAAGGGTGGACAAGAGAAAATCAGCCTATCAGTAAAAAGTCACCAAGGCTTCCTGACACAGAGGTCGAAATTGTAAGATTTGGCCTAAAGGATATTTTTCTTAGTCATGTACTGCACATAACCCCAAATAGTGTCATGAGAACAGTACACTATGTACATACGTATGCTGATTAGGTAATAGAACCTTAAGAGCAATAAAAATTTCAGTTCTCAATATAAAACAAATTGATATCCATCCCTTCACCCCCAAAGCGTGCCACCTTGAAGAAAAGATTCAACTTCAAAATCTTACAACCTCCAAAGCAGGGTTTACAGCAAAAATGAACAACTTATCTTTCATAACAAGCAAGCTAGTGGGTGCTACTTTAACTAGTATCAGGACAGACCCTGAAACTGGCATTTTTCAGTCACTGAACAATGAAAAACCAAAAGCTTGTGATTCTCATATGTGACATTCAGAAGTAGTAAAAAGCTCCTTTGGTGGTAATATTCATCTTAGCTATCCTCTTCTTTGTCATTATCTTAATGCCACAAAGCATCCTTTTCAATTAAGCGAGGTGTTTATTTGAGTCATAACACTTTAATCAGAGGTTCATTTTCTTTGCTGCCTCTGTGTATATATATTTGTAACTCTAATTCCTGCCTTTCATTCTATTGTCAAAGGTAAAGACCCTTCCCAAAATGTAATGATACTATGCTGAGAGTTTTGTCTGCTGTTATAACTTATTCCTATGATTAATGAATGAGAAAATATTATTTCAAAAACATCAACTCATCAATTTCAGTCTGAGCTATAAATACAGAATTTATCTGTAAACCTAAAAATTTAACAACTTATTTGCTGTTATATTTAACAAATATACTGTTAATCAACTTTATAAACAACCTCCTTTATAGAATAACTAACTACAAGTGGCTCAAAAGGGCAATAGTAACATATTTACCTGGTATTCAGCAATCAATGCTTAAAAATAAACTCAATACTTCAATTTCTAGAACAAAGAAGTTCTGAAAGGGAACGTTTATATGCAAAACGGGAAACACCACATATCCATACACAATACCAGTACTGGCCTTACCTCTTAAATATCTAAATATGGTCACCAAACAGTCTAGACCAAAAAAATCACTAAGTTCCAGGGTAGTTCTAAAAGTCTGACAAGTAAACAATTTTGATAAATACTTTTGAAATTCAAAGTCCATGCAAATATATGTATGCAAATGGTGCTAAATGTCAATTTGCATGTAAAAAAAGCTCAAGTTGTGCATACAATTACTGTACTATTATACATGTCACAATAAATTATCATCATCATCAACCTGGTTTATGACATGATGATTCTTCCAGGCTTCTGGAATGAGCCCTCAAAGCCCCAACTCCAGAAAGCACCAAAGCATGCCCTTAATGTTTAGCACATGCTTAACTTCCTTTGACTTCAATGGAATTTATGCACATGTTAAGTGTTGTTTTAATTAGGGATGCTTTCCTGGATGTGAGATAGATGGGACGGATCGTAGGGAAGATGGGAGAGGTTGGTGATCAGATGAGGGAGCCATAGCAGCCCAAGCTCTGCCAGTGCACCCGAAGTCTCCTGCACCCTGAGCTCTGCCAGTTCATCCCAACCATCCTGAACTCCAACCTTCCTATACCCTCCTTTCTGCCACTGTGAGCCAGCCCCTCTGGTACCCCACAGCTCTGCCAGTGGGCCCCAATATTGCATTAAAGCTACCAATAAGTGCTGGAATATTATTAAGTGGAGGGCTTGTGGCTGACTGAAAAAAATATGTACTCTATGGCACAGGATACAAGCTCTGACACCTCAGAGTTTCTCAGCGATAGGATACATCTATTAGATAAGGATGAGAGCCTCTTTTTTTTTTTCAAACGTAAAACTGTCAGTATTTTGAACAGAAACCTGTCTAATTTCTTTTGCCAACCCTGCCAAAACTCCACTTCACTCATTGTGAAACATGACCAGGAACATTATTCCACTGTAACATAGGGAAGGTCTACACTACAAATTTACATCATTGCAGCTGCATTGATGCAGCTGTGCCACTGCTGTGCGCCTCGTGAACATGCTCTAAGTTGACAGGAGAGAGCTCTTCCGTCAGCTTAATAACTCCACCTCTACAAGATGTGGTAGCTATGTCGGCGGGAGAAGCTCTCCCACTGACATAGCACTGTCTACATGAGAGGTTATGGTTGGTCTAACTACGTCACTCGGGGGTGCGGATTTTTCACACCTGAGTGATGTAGTTATACCGAAGTAAGTATGTAGCGTAGGCCAAGCAATAGTTGTCCTTAGCTCCAGGCATTGCATGCGAGTTGGATTATAGGAGGGGGGAAGTAATAGCACTAAAACATTTGTATACCAGGGAACGAAGACTTCAGGGAAATATGCTTGTGGTGGGGAAGCCTGGCTACTGTAGTAGGGAGGAGCCAGTTTGGAGGAGGAGACCAGGGTACAGTAGTGGGGAAGGGCCAGGTGTCAGAGGCATGGCTGAGGAATACCAAAGCATGGCTGGTGGGATGCAGCTGATGTGCAGGGGGGTGGGGGTGGGGGGGAAGCTGGCTCAGTAGGTTAACTGCGCAATTTTATATGTACAACTGCATAAATGACCCTTAACAACAACAAATCTGTTCCTGTTTAAAAAACAAACAAACGAAAAAACAACAACCTAGGAAGCTCAATGGCAAAAAATTATAACTCAGAGTTAAGGTTGCTTGGTGGTATGTCGTTCCCTTGCAGAAAGCTGAGCAAAACTCAAACTTCTGAAAACCAAGAAATGTACAGTTAAGGTTGCTCAGACAACCTTATCTCTGCTCTATTTCAGCAATGCCGCAATATGTCTTGTTAACACATACACACCTTTACTTTGCCAGCCCACAGTTGCTGAAATATACAAGCTTTTCCTTCTTCTTTTACCACCCATTCACTCTCACCAACAGTATTCCCTCTAACACTATTAAAGGAGACAAAGAGTCCTGTGGCACCTTATAGACTAACAGACGTATTGGAGCATAAGCTTTTCCACTACATGCATCTGACGAAGTGGGTATTAACCCACGAAAGCTTATGCTCCAATACGTCTGTTAGTCTATAATGTGCCACAGGACTCTTTGCCACTTGTACAGATCCAGACTAACACGGCTACCCCTCTGATACTATTAAAGGACAAAACGGGCAGGGGGAGGGGATTGCTTACTCCATGAAATCCTGTGGGTGAAAGTGAATGGGTTTTAAAAGGAGGTGGAGGGCGTGTGTATTTCAGAAACTGTGGGGTTGGCAGAGTAAAAGGTATATGTGTTAACGGGGAATAACTGAAAAAGGGTTTACAGAAGTTTCCCAATTTTTCAAAAGTCTGAGTTTTGCTCTGCTAAGGGATTACAAACCTCTAAGCAACCTTAACTTTACCATATAGTTTTTTGTCCCTCAGTTACAATTATTGCCCTCTCTTATAATGTTCTTTTTTTTGTGAAGCATTCCAAAGATAAATTATATTAGTTTTAAGCTATCACTTAACAATTTTAGCTCTTACAGGAACCTTCCCTTCACTTTAGTAGATATTTGACTAAAAGTTTAAACTGTTCACCTTTTTCTAAGATGAATAAAAAATAACTGATACTGCACTAGACAGCTAACACTAGTTCAAGATGGGGTGTACTGAGACAACGAAACAATTTAATAACTTTATGGATCATAAAAAGGCTGCTGGGTGGAAAAAAGACAAAAACGTTCCAACATTAAATCTGCTTAATTTTAACAATGTTTTTGTCTTTCTTCACTTTGAGCTTACACAGGAAAATGACAGAATTCAAAAACACCATATCATCTGTGGGTGAACATTTTTCACAAAGTGACCACTCTGTACCTGACCTATCTGTCCACATCCTCAAAGGAAACCTGCACGACACTTTCAAAAGATGAGCCTGGAAGCTTAAATTCATAACTTTGCTAGACAATAAAAATCATGGACTAAGCAGAGACACTGGATTTATGGCTTATTACAACAAATCTGTAACGCACTAACAACTCCCCCCCTCACTTTTCCCCCTTCTCCTTTCCTTTCCTCCCTGTGATTGGAGGGATGTTAACAGACCACTTCACCTTGAATGGTCCCTTGAAATACGTGTTAACTACTTGTACTAGACAATTTCTTCCTCCTTATAGTTGGCTGAGATACTCTGAGAATGTTTTCCAGATGTGAAGAAGAGCTCTGTATAAGGTTGAAAGCTTGTCTCTCCCACCAACAGAAGTTGGTCCAATAAAATATATTACCTCTTCCACCTTGTCTCTCTGATATCCTGGCACCAGACACAGCTACACCACCACTGCATACAAGAATGTTATTCATGAGACAAATAACTGTCACACTTACTGAAAAATATGAAATATGTCAGAATTTTAGCCAATGTGTTTTTGTTCTCTATACATCATTTTATCATTTGAGAAAGTGTGGTTAGAGTTCTTTTCTTCTGGAAAATAAGAAAGCAGCATGTGCGCTCTTACAAGAGCTAATTTGCTTGTACATGAGTCTATAAAAATATTTGTTTGCTCCACTACAAAACTTACAGTTGGTCTGACTTTACTCTCTGAGCTGTGGGTCATTAATAGCCAACGTATGTTCCTTTTCCTGGTTCTCTAAGACACTGCACAACTGATTAAAACCAAGTGTTGGTTAGGCTCAAACAAAAAAAGTGTCATAGAATGTTTCACAAGCATTTATGGTCAATAGCTGCAATCTTGCAAAGTGATCTGCAAGCATGGATCTTTACTCCTAGCTTACGTTTTATGTTTGTGGACCCCTGGGCTTTGATCTACATTACAAAAATAGCTACATTGGTCAGGGGTGTGAATAATTCACACTTCTGAGTGACGGAGTGCCGGCATAGACAGCACTATGTTGGTGAGAGAGCTTCTCCTGCTGACATAGCTACCACCTCTCGCAGAGGTGGAATTAAACCAACAGTAGAGCTCTCTCCCATCTGCTTAGAGCCTCTTCACCAGATGCACTACAGTAGCGCCACTGCATCTGTGCAGCTGTACTGATGTAAATTTTTAGTGTAGACCTCCCCTCAGACTCTAAACAGGAGTAAGGGTTTACAACTGTAGACTATGGTCTAGGACTGACAATACACATAGAAGTCCTAAATTTTACAACATTTGTATCATATAAGATGCATAGACCGATGTAGTAAGGGCAGGAAGGAAGAGGAATACAATGAGCAGGTTTCAGGGAATATGATTGAGAAAAGGAAACTTGCAGTGCAGGATTTGACTTTTTACATAATTATTAGAAACAATTAACAGTGGTAAATCAGGGGAAAGAGATGACATCTGCAAAGAATTAGGAAGTCACTTATGCAGAAAAGCTGTTTGACACAGTTAAACTCGTGCTATAGTCTGGCTCTGGATACACATACACAGCTTGCAGTGGAATAACTGAAAGTCCCCATGCAAAGGCCCTATTTTGATAGCTATTTTATAATGGGCATATTACAGGTCTGACTTATACAAAAACACAACAGAAATTCAGTTTTGCACATTAAAATTCTGACTTAAAAGACCCAATCCTATGATATGTATGTGTGTACAATGTATATTATACATTAAAATCATCTGGCTGGCTAACTGCTCTTTGCCAAAGCCTTTTTTTTTTTTTTTAATTGAAATAACTTATTTCATTATAAGTTTTTAGTTAGTGGTTTTCTTCCAATTCTCAAAACCTTTTGTTTTTCTAATTTTTTAATACTTTATTGATCTTAACCACCCATATATTTTATCTTACTGAAAAAGCCTAATTTCCATCTCTCTCTACACATACTTTGCTCACTTTCCCTCCTCTCAGATTGCCTTCGAAAAAGAGCTCAGTCAAAACACATCTAATATGTGTTAAAATATGCTTCTTGTTCCACACTTCGACGGAAGCCGATTCTGAAATCCTCTAAGAATGATATCTTCTCTTAACCATTTTTATCATAAATCTGATATGGAAAGGTATATGTGAAGAGAGGACAACAGGTTTCTAATGAAAAGGTCACACCAAGAGTTACAACCATAACTTGCCAAAAAATAACTGGATATAATACATTTCTTGCTGCTTATTGTTAAGATATTGTAACATTTTAAGTGTTCTCTGATATTACAAACCATTTCCAAAGGCTCAGAGAAGTCTCCTCAGATTTTTAAAAAAGGCAGCAGCCATCAACGTCTGAATCAATTTCACAAAAATAAACTGGGCACGGACAAAGGGCACCTGCAGTTTCTCATTCCCACATAAAAACACAAAGAATTAAAGCTACAAGCTGCCATTATCTTCAGGGCACTTCTCTCATAACCTGCAGAAATCACTGGAGTTGATCAATGTTATAAGGCTGAACTGAACCCCTGGATCTGAACAACCCTGAATTATGAGAAAGTTAGGATACAAAAGTAAACACTGTAGCTCAGATCCATCTCTACTACTAATATAATAAACAGGGCTGGTTATAGGATCCCATTATTGCGGAAGTGGGGGAAATGTGGATAGTTTAGGGCTCCTGGATATGGCTATTGCAAAAAAACACCTTCCAGGAATACAGGGGTTAGTCAGACCCCTGGAAAATTGTGGATTTTAAGAGTTTTTAAGAAAGTAACATTTGGCTACTGTGTCACTATTTTGCTGTGATTTGTAATTTTTATAAAGGATGAATTGTGTACATATTTTGGCCTGACAATGAGGGGGGGCCCTTAAAGATAATTTGGGAGCCAAACATCCTCTTCCCCTCACCACCAAGGTAGTCAGGGTCTGGTAATAAACTAAGGCATCAAAGACCAATAGTCACGGACTTATATTCAGAGTCCAGGATTAAACTGGTGAACATGTTGATAATATGCCCATCCTATACTGGTATCAGATTTTTACAAAAACCATATAGTCACATTTATGGCAGATAAAACCCTGCTCTACTGGCAAACGACACTGCATGGAACAACAAATTAGATGGCAAAAGACCGACTTAAGAGACTTTTATTAAGCTCATGACTAGATAATATATGTTCGTCTTTTCCATTAACATAATATCTTAGGTATTAAAATTCCCCACTCTCCAGTGGGCAAATAATTCCCTTAAAGAAGATAAGAAGTAAATTTTAAAATCCATATGCATTCACATAACAGGTATTTATTATGTTTTGAGAGAATCAGAGAATTTTGTGTGGGAAAAGGACATCTTGTACACATCAATGGGTTTTTATTTATTTGTTTTTAAAAAGGATCTGCCAAGACCCAGGTAAACTAAAATCAGAGAAAAGAGATTCATAAATTCCCAGGTCAGAAAGAATAACTGTGCTCATCTAATCTGACCTCCTACATAACAGGTCATACAACTTCCCCAAAATAATTGTAGAGCATATTTTTTAGAAATCTAATCTCAATTTTAAAATTGCCAGTAATGGAGAATCCACCATGACCCTCGGTCAATTGTTCCAATGGTTAACTTCCCTGAATGATTTTTAAAAAGAAAAGAATATCTTAGTTCCAGTCTGAACTTGTCTAGATTCAACTTCAGTCCACTGGATCTTTTTATACTTTTGTCTGCTAGATTGAAGAGCCCATTATCAAATATTTTTTCTCCATGTAGGTACTTAGAAACTGAAATCAAGTCACCTCTTCACCTTCTCTTTGTTAAGCTAAACTGAATGAGCTCCTGGAGTTTTCACTATAAGGCATGTTTTCTAATCCTCTCATCATTCTTGTGGCTCTTCTCTGAACCCTCTCAAATTTATCACCGTCCTTCTTGACTTGTGGACACCATAAATGCACATAGAATTCCAGTAGCACATGTGCCAAACAATGAGATAAAATAATCTCTCTACTCCTACTCGAGGTACCAAGTCAAATACCTAACATAAGTCAAAATATATTACGTCAACATTTATTTGCCTTTATTAACCAAACTTTTAATCTCATCGAAAAAGATATCATGTTTGTTTGATCAGATCTATTTCCCATAAACCCATGTTGACTAGCATTAATTATATTAACCTCCTATAATTCTTTATTAATCAAGTCCCCTCTCAGGCACTCCATTATCTTGCCTGGTATCTGAATATCAGGCTAACATACTTATGGCTCCAGTCATCCTGTTTAGCCTTTTAACATATTGGAAGATTAGCTTTCTTCCTGTCTTCTGAAACTTCCTCAGTATACCAACAATTATTGAAAAATCAACATTAAGGGTCCTGCAACCTCCTCAGCTAGCTCTTTTAAAACTCTTAGACATTTTAAAATCAGCATGTCCAAATCCAACTTTACTAGCTGCTGTTTAACCTCCTTCTGAGGTCCTAGTGGAATGGAAAAAGTATCATCATCATAGGATATGACCACATCATCTGGTTTTTTCCCCCCAAATACAGAACAGAAATATTTACTGAAGACTTTTCTGCATTAGTATTGATAATTCTACCACTGTACCAATACCCTTGTTTGTTTCTTTTTTGTTCCAAATATACTTTTAAAAACTTCTTACTATCCTTAACTCTGCTAACCATCGATTCCTTATTGTTTTCATTTCCGTCCCTTTTCAATTTTCAAAAATACCCAGTGGAAACTAACAAAAATGTACTAAACGTTAAGTGTATGTTATCTGCTATGTAAAGTAATAACTATTTACACAACGTTAATTCTGCTGTTAGAACACAATAAGGTAGAGAACTGTTTCTGTGACACAACTACCAGGCAGAAAGAGAAGAACCGAAAAACGCTTTGAGTAGGCTGGCTACTTCTGCCCTCATTCTTAGAATGCTGAACTCAAAGGTATGCACTTGGCCCTCATCAACTACTGTTCAAAAAACATTCAGAGGCTGCAAGACTAGGCACACATCTCTCACAAGTGGGCCCTATAGAGACAATGTCACAAGGCAAATCTGATTCACATCTCTCAACTTCTCATTTTCTTTTACTTTTATCTTCATTGTCTTATTACTTAATCTTATTTTATTTTCACATGCCTAAATCACTAATATTCTTGTATTAGTTTATTCATATTTATTACTAACTTAGGCTCCTATCTTGCAATTGGCTCCTTGCAAGATGGTGGACCACTGACCCCATATCGAACCCCAACACCAATTGCAGGAACAAAGCCTTATTCATTAACATCCTGATTGTTACTGCAAGATGGCCGCATGCTGTTTCTAACGTTTTCTTTGACATCCAAAAGTATTTTAGCATCAGTATTCTTTACATTTCTATGGCAATTTCCACAAGCTCAGAAAGTTTTCAATGTCACTGTGAAGTTTTGTCAGTCAATACCAAACAGGCTAATATATTACCATCAATATTACCTTTGTAAAATTTTTCAGTAGTAACCATCAACAGCAAATACATAATTTAATTCAGTTTACAAAAAAAAGTATAGTTAACTGCAGTTGTGACCACGGAACTCAAACTCTGTTTTCTAGGGAGCAAATAGCTTATTTTTTATTTCTGATTTCCTCGGTGGTATTATTCTCTACACACCACACCTAGAGAACATCCACATCTTCACACAGATCTATTATTATTAGTCTACATAAATCTCTCTCAGCAAACTTCAAAAACTCATGAATATGAGATCAAAGATTTTAGAAAGTTAAAATACACTGTGTGGTTAAAAAGGCCTTTTCATTATTTAAGCCCTTGGATATGTATTCTCTGAGGTTACTCTGAGGCCTTTTACATACTCCAGTTGTTGCACCAATAATAAATTGAAGAACATGAAGTGCAGTTTTCTCAAAACATCAGAAATAAATATAAATGAGGAGCTTTTCCATTTCAAAAAAATCACTCACAGATATCTTTTTAATACCTTTGGTCTTTCTAATTTATATTCTATTATTTCTATGTCATTATAATTCCGAGCATGTAGTTAGTCTACATAAAACTGGATGTGGGGCAGGTCTTTTGTGGCACAAATAAAATTGTTCCCTCCAAGGACAATGTAACAGAAGGTGAACACTAATTTAGCTAATATGGCAAAGGAGGATAAACACTTGTGAAAAAAAATAGTAAGAACAAAATATTATAGCATGATTTTCTTTTGTTATGCTTCCTCTGGTATTCAACTTTCACTTTCTAAATGGGTTATTACATGGACAGCAATTTACATAATAAGATTAAAGATTACATAAATGTCTAAGATTGCTTCACTGCTCTAAGGGAAAGACTGGAGAGGAATCCTGTCAAGATGTCAAATGAATTTTAAGGAAATGATCAAATGTACTTTCCAGAGGTTGCACAATGCAGAGTACACCATCCAGTAGTTCGTGTCCGAGTACTCGTGATGTTTCCTAAAATAAGCATGCTTGAAGCTTCTTCACTGTCCCATAATGGTATGAAACCCAGGTCATAGCTCCAAAATGATTAAAGGAAAAAGGAGAGCACACAAAAAAAAGTGACTACTTTTACTAATTCTGAAGCTTTACAATTCTTTTTTTCATAATTGATTTTGATCCTGCAACTAAGTTTTGATTAGAATTGGAGGGGAGGGTGGGGAAGTTATGTAGAGCCAATATATCTGCAATTATAATTTTAACGCATTAAAATACTCTGTATACTCATTAACAGTTTTGTTCAACATTTACTACAGTATTGTCTTCCTGTCTGGACATGCTGAACTGGAAGTACTTTAAAAAATGTATTAAAGGTTGTCTAGTTTCACAAAGTTTTTGTAACTCTTGGTGGCTAAGAAACCACTTTCTAAATTCTTGTAATCATACACATCAATGAACCACAATATATATAGCATATGCCTTTTACATCAACAGTGCACCAGAGGAGCTATTTATCATTGTGACACTGGCAGACCAGGTACCAGCTCATGCCAAAGTCCCCATGCCTCAAATGAATACTGACAAATACTCAACTGAAGTCAGTCTGGCTCACTTGTGTTAGTATTGTTAGAACAGGTATTAGAATTACAAGAATGTGTTTAGACTTGATTGACTTCTTGTAAGTTGCTACATGCATTAATCTCACTTTAAGGTAAAATTTCAACATTGGTATTAGAGTAGCAGCCGTGTTAGTCTGTATTCGCAAAAAGAAAAGGAGTACTTGTGGCACCTTAGAGACTAACCAATTTATCTGAGCGTAAGCTTTCGTGAGCTAGAGCTCATTTCATCGGATGCATTCAGTGGAAAATACAGTGAGGAGATTTATATACACACAGAACATGAAAAAATGGGTGTTATCATACACACTGTAAGGAGAGTGATCACTTAAGATGCGCTATTACCAGCAGGAGAGCCGGGGCGAGGAGAAAACCTTTTGTAGTGATAATCAAGGTGGGCCATTTCCAGCAGTTAACAAGAACGTCTGAGGAACGGCAGCGGTGGCGGCGGGGGGGGGGGGGGGCGGAATAAACATGGGGAAATAGTTTTACTTTGTGTAATGACTCATCCACTCCCAGTCTCTATTCAAGCCTGAGTTAATTGTATCCAGTTTGCAAATGAATTCCAATTCAGCAGTCTCTCATTGGAATCTGTTTTTGAAGTCCTTTTGTTGTAATATTGCGACTTTTAGGTCAGAGATTGAGTGACCAGAGAGATTGAAGTGTTCTCCAACTGGTTTATGAATGTTATCATTCTTGACATCTGATTTGTGTCCATTTATTCTTTTACGTAGAGACTGTCCAGTTTGACCAATGTACATGGCAGAGGGGCATTGCTGGCACATGATGGCATATATCACATTGGTAGATGTGCAGGTGAACGAGCCTCTGATAGTGTGGCTGATGTGATTAGGCCCTATGATGGTGTCCCCTGAATAGATATGTGAATACAGTTGGCAACGGGCTTTGTTGCAAGGATAGGTTCCTGGGTTAGTGGTTCTGTGGTGTCGTGTGTGGTTGCGGGTGAGTATTTGCTTCAGGTTGGGGGGCTGTCTGTAGGCAAGGACTGGCCTGTCTCCCAAGATTTGTGAGAGTGATGGGTCATCCTTCAGGATAGGTTTTAGATCCTTGATGATGCATTGGAGAGGTTTTAGTTGGGGGCTGAAGGTGATGGCTAGTGGTGTTCTGTTATTTTCTTTGTTGGGCCTGTCCTGTAGTAGGTGACTTCTGGGAACTCTTCTGGTTCTGACAATCTGTTTCTTCACTTCAGCAGGTGGGTACTGTAGTTGTAAGAATGCTTGATAGAGATCTTGTAGGTGTTTGTCTCTGTCTGAGGGGTTGGAGCAAATGTGGTTGTATCGTAGAGCTTGGCTGTAGACAATGGATTGTGTGGCGTGGTCAGGGTGAAAGCTGGAGGCATGTAGGTAGGAATAGTGGTCAGTAGGTTTCCGGTATAGGGTGGTGTTTTTGTGACCATTGTTTATTAGCACCATAGTGTCCAGGAAGTGGATCTCTTGTGTGGACACATCCAGGCTGAGGTTGAGGGTGGGATGGAAATTGTTGAAATCATGGTGGAATTCCTCAAGGGCTTCTTTTCCATGGGTCCAGATGATGAAGATGTCATCAATATAGTGCAAGCAGAGTAGGGGCATTAGGGGACGAGAGCTGAGGAAGCGTTGTTCTAAGTCAGCCATAAAAATGTTGGCATACTGTGGGGCCATGCGGGTACTCATAGCAGTGCCGCTGATTTGAAGGTGTACATTGTCCCCAAATGTGAAATAGTTATGGGTAAGGACAAAGTCACAAAGTTCAGCCACCAGGTTTGCCGTGACATTATCGGGGATACTGTTCCTGATGGCTTGTAGTCCATCTTTGTGTGGAATGTTGGTGTAGAGGGCTTCTACATCCATAGTGGCCAGGATGGTGTTTTCAGGAAGATCACCGATGGATTGTAGTTTCCTGAGAAAGTCAGGGGTGTCTCGAAGATAGCTGGTAGTGCTGGTAGCGTGGGGCCTGAGGAGGGAGTCTACATAGCCAGACAATCCTGCTGTCAGGGTGCCAATGCCTGAGATGATGAGGCATCCAGGATTTCCAGGTTTATGGATCTTGGGTAGCAGATAGAATACCCCAGGTCGGGGTTCCAGGGGTGTGTATGTGCAGATTTGTTCTTGTGCTTTTTCAGGGAGTTTCTTGAGCAAATGCTGTAGTTTCTTTTGGTAACCCTCAGTGGGATCAGAGGGTAATGGCATTGTAAGCTTCTGTAAATATAAAAGTCACCACACAAGAGAGAGACTAACTACTGTGAAGTGTCCATCTGCAACCAAAAGCGTTATGTCCTGCCCAACAGGGAAGGCCCTTTTACACTAGATAGACTATTGTGGGATGTTAAAGAGAACAATACCCCCTCTACCCGCTCACCCCACGGAGAGGAGTCATGCAAGTGGATTCTTCGCATCAGCTGAGCTTGCAGCTCAGAGCACATGGAAGGAGGGGATTAAAAAACCTCTAAAAAGAAGGAACTGGATTTCTATGCTGCTTGGACTCTCTTGCATAAGCAAGAGATTCCCAGCTGCTTAGCCCTAAGGACAGAGAGCTTGCTTATTACAGAAGCTTTGATTACTCTTTTAAACTTAAGATGGTAACTCATTTATGTATCTATGTTTACCTGCTTTAACCTTGTAACTAACTCTCTCATTTCTTTTTCCTATTTAATAAATTTGTATATAGTTTATTACAGGATAGGCTATGAACACTGTCTTTGGTGTGAGATCTAAGGTGCAACTGACCTGGGACAAGTGACTGGTCCTTTGGGACTGGGAGTAACCTGAGTATTGCTGTGATTCTTGGATGGAAGGATCATCCATCGCTAAGGTAGGTCCACCTGGGTGGCGAGACTGATCAGAATACCACAGGGGGCTGTCTGTGACTTCATATTAAGGCTGTTATAGTGCCTAAGGAGTTTATACTTGGTAATTGGTTGGTGAAATCGAAGTCTAGAACTCACAGCCAATTTGGGGTTTGTGTCCTAGTTCTTAACAGTCTGCCCTCAGATTGGTACTCCTCAGTAACACCAGGTGACTTGACAATCATCTTTTTCCAGCAGTGGCTACGCAGCTGTGTCAGAAAAGGGTGTGTTGTGGCAAGATTATAAATCCTCTGTGAACTGATATCAACATCAGCTGGTATAATACTGCATTTTTTGTAAACTGAAAGATGTTTAAGAAATGTCTATGAAAAAACTGCAAAGTTCCTAGTCACTTCAGACTGTCTTCAAAATTTTAAAAATATTTTAATATTTTCTTATTGTTTAAAGCATTAAAGTTGTATTGTCTGCCAGGACACAACCCACCATTAAAAACAGAATAAACTTTTATAGCCCATCTGATGACTTGCAGCTCTAAAAATTTTATATACAGTTTGGTTTCGTAAAAAGTTCCATTGACAATTAATTGCTAAATCTCAGAAAAGAGCCCGTTAATCACATATTGGACTACTATTGGTAAACAGTACTTCATGTCCCCTCGATTATGGAATTATGAGAGAACTGCTAACTTTTGTATGAGTATTCAGAAGTGCTCTAATGTCATCTATGTTTGGAGTGTAATTTGCTGATAGATAGTAACATCCTTCTTCAACTGTGGCATCAGAACTGGACATGGTATTCCAGTAGCACCAGTGCCAAACGCAACAGTAAAATAACCTCTCCTCTCAATTGAGATTATTGTTTACGTATCCCAGGATCACATTAGCTCTTTTGGCCACAATGTCCCATTGGGAGCTAATGTTCAACTGATTATTCATTATGACCCCTAAATCATTTTCAGAGTCATTGCTTTCCATGACAGAGTCCTCCATCCTCTAATACAGCCTACAGAGTTTGTTCCTCAATGTATACATTTACACTTAGCCACATGAAAACACACATTGTTGGCTTGTACCCAATTTACTACACAATCCAGATTGTGCTGAATCAGTGACCTGTCCTCTTCATTATTTACCACTTCCCCAATTTGTGTGTCATCTGCAAACTTTATCAGTAATGACTGTTTTCTTTCAGGTCAATGATAAAAATGTAAAATAGCCAAAAACCAATCCTTGCAGGACCCCACTGGAAACACACCCACTTGATAACAATTCCCTATTTTCAATTATATTTCGAAACCTATCAGGCAGCCAGTTGTTAATACATTTAATGTGTGCCATGTTAATTTTATCTCTTTCTAGATTTTTTAATCAAAATGTCCAGCGGTACCAAGTCAAACACCTTACAGAAGTATACTATGTCAATACTATAATGTTTATCACCCAAATTTATAATTTCATTTAAAATAAGATATCAAATTCGTTTGACAGGATCTATTTTCCATAAACCCATGTTGATTTGCATTAATTACGCTACCCTACTTTAATTCTTCATTAATCAGATCTCTTATCAGCTGCTCCGTTATCTTGCCTGGCACATCCTGAGGTCCCTTTTTAAAAACTGGCGCAACATTAGCTTTCTTTCAGTCTCCTAGAATTTCCCAAGTGTTATAAGAATTATTGAAAATTTACATTAACAGTCCTCCAAGCTCCTCATCCAGCTCTTTTAAAACTCTTAGATGCAAGTTATCCAGACTTGCTGATTTAAAAATGTCTAACTTTTGTAGTTTCTTTTTAAACATCCTCCAGAGATATCAGTGAATGGAAAGAGTGTCGTCAACACCATATGATGAGACTATATAATCTGTTTTTCCCCAAATACCAGTAGAGAAATATTTACTGAACACCCCTGCCTTTTCCGCATTATTACTGATAATTCTACCATGTTCCTCTACTAATGGACCAATACCATTGTCAAGATTCTTTGTGTTCTTAATATATTTTTAGAACTCCTTCTTATTGCTTTTAACTCTATCAGCCATAGATGTCTCTGGTGTAACTTGCTTCCCTTATCAACATTCCACAATTCCTAACTTCTGATTTACATTCATTATTACCAACTTTCCCTTTCTTCAATTAGTTTTTTATAACACACACACACACACACACACACACACACACAGAGATATTACATACAGTGTATGTGTGCGCGTGATCTGCAATCATGACTAGTAAACATCTGGGGAATAATCTGAGTGCTACAAAAAGGCCAGAAGGCAAGAATTTGCATAGGTAGTGGCTCTTATCAATGAAGAAACAAGGATATATTTAGTTAGCCAGTCTGATATTGCTGGATGGAGTAAAGTGATCAATACCAAAACTCTTCAAGACTTCTCTTGAACCTCATTAATTATTGGAAAAACCAGGAGTCAGGTATCTGAAGAAATAATGAAATCTTTGCTGAAGCTACCATCCTCTGCCTTCTTGGTGCCAGCAGGTACTGATGCTTAGATTAGCCACATCTTTCTTTGAATACAACAAGCTCCACTGATGAATAAGGTTATCTTCCCCTTCTCCTGGGTCTCCAAAATAGAAAGAGACAATAAGTCTTTCCTGAACTATGGCTGTCATAAAGGGAAGGGTAAACCCCTTTAAAATCCCTCCTGGCCAGAGGGAAAATCCTCTCACCTGTAAAGGGTTAAGAAGCTAAAGGTAACCTCGCTGGCACCTGACCAAAATGACCAATGAGGAGACAAGATACTTTCAAAAGCTGGGAGGAGGGAGAGAAACAAAGGGTCTGTGTCTGTCTATATGCTGCTTTTGCCAGGGATAGAACAGGAATGGAGTCTTAGAACTTTTAGTAAGTAATCTAGCTAGGTATGTGTTAGATTATTGATTTCTTTAAATGGCTGAGAAAAGAACTGTGCTGAATAGAATGACTATTTCTGTCTGTGTGTCTTTTTTGTAACTTAAGGTTTTGCCTAGAGGGATTCTCTATGTTTTCAATCTAATTACCCTGTAAGGTATCTACCATCCTGATTTTACAGAGGTGATTCCTTTACTTCTATTTACTTCTATTTCTATTAAAAGTCTTCTTGTAAGAAAACTGAATGCTTTTTCATTGTACTCAGATCCAAGGGTTTGGGTCTGTGGTCACCTATGCAAATTGGTGAGGATTTTTACCAAACCTTTCCCAGGAAGTGGGGTGCAAGGGTTGGGAGGATTTTGGGGGGAAAGACGTGTCCAAACTACGTTTCCCAGTAAACCCAGTTAGAGTTTGGTGGTGGCAGTGGATATTCCACGGACAAAGGATAAATTTAATTTGTACCTTGGGGAAGTTTTAACCTAAGCTGGTAAAAGTAAGCTTAGGAGGTTTTAGGAGGTTTTCATGCAGGTCCCCACATCTGTACCCTAGAGTTCAGAGTGGGGGAGGAACCTTGACAATGGCACTCTTCAGTTCTAAAAACTCCGCTATTTGAACTAGCAACTTCTGAAACCATCTACAATCATCAGGAAGCTACACCAATGCAGATATTAAGGACATCAGCGGAAGATACTGTACTTTCCTTAACAGTAGCAAAAGACTGGTTGATATCATCCTGTACTTCATGGCTATCTACCTTGGATAAGTAATTATGAATGCTATCCAACAGCAAAGGAAGATGGACAGTTTAAGAACCAAAGAGGAACTGACACCATGTACTAGATGGAAGCAAATCACAACAAAGGAAGTCACATTTTCATCACAAGAGACCTGATAGGTACAAGGGACCTGGGACTGCCTTTGTGACCACCGAGTAATCAAAAACCAAGTCCTCCAAGAATAGATCAGTAGGTCTCTGAGACAGAAACTAGCACCATGAAAATCCCTGCCACCAAAATTGCCTTGGTAGCAACAGATGCAAGCAACAAAGTCATCTTTTTTGACACTGGAAATACAGGACAGAGTGTTCCACTGACTTTGCACTGAATGATGGTAACAGACCCTGCACCAAAAGTTTCTGCTCTCTCATGTTAGGAAGCTCAGAGTTTGAAAACAGCCAACTTTATCCCTTCACAGGAGTAGGCCCTTGACTTGAGGACAGATCTAAGGGCCTAGCTTTCAGTCATTCTGATATTAGGAAAAACTGCAGTCAAGCGTGTTTGTCTTTTGGTGTCTGAGGCATAATAAATTAAACACAAGGAAAAACGACTGAATAGTGGCCGTCACCAAGGCACACCAGACAATGTGTAAGTGCATCCATCTCCAGGAAGGCTAAGGGGTATGAGATATACTGCTTAAATTGTTTCACTGCACACTGGTCTGTGGGATTCAGACCAGATATGATGAACCGAGAACATGCAGGAGCTGATTTGGGAATGCAACTGTACAACAGCACAGAAACTAGACAACAACTTTTTAAACAATATACAATTACTAGTAAGAACTAGAACATTTACTAACACTACTAAAATATACTACTACTACAAGAAAACAAACCAAGACTCCGGGAACAGAAGGAAGTTGCCTATGCCCACAGCTAGCCACACAAAAGGAGGAACTGAGATGACTGGGGACTGCACAAACCTTTATAATCTCAAAGAAGAATTTTAATTATTCTTCAGTGTGTACTCACAAACAACAGTAGAGCTTTTTATTGTAGGATTGCTCACAAAGTGGAACAGCTGTCATAGCTCTTTTCCAATTCAAAAGTGTGTAGATACTACAATGATGAGTACAATACAAAACCAGAAAATACAGAAACTATACAGAGCATTAAATATCTGAAACAAATAAAGAATTACAAAAATGATCTTGCAAACAGATTGAAGAAAAAAAGATATAATTTTGGGCTCTTCAGTCTTAACAATACCCCTTTAAACCAAGCAGGTCAGTCTGAACACATTTACTTAAACTTCTAAAATGAAATAAGCTTTGTCATGTAATATTTAGATTTTATGTACATTACAATAGTCTTCAATTCTGCAAACACTATGAACAGTTCCCTGGAACATTTTGTATTGTTTTCTTCCTACTTGCACCAGTCGCTTCTAAAACCTTAATTTCTAAATTTAAAGCACTCTCTGAAACAGGGTAAACAAGTACGTCAGCAAGAATAGAAGGAACCTCCATTTACATAGCAACTTCAATAAATGTTGAAATTACTTAGGAGTTAAATAGAACAGACACATGACTTCACATCTAAACTAGACAGTGCAACTGAGCTCAAGTGTTAATGTGTTTTCAATAATTTTAGATTCATTCTACTGAGCAGTTATAAAAGAAGGTAAAATTATAATCATACATGTGTCTTTGTCTTGAACTATAACTTTCTCTAAGGTTCCTTCCCCACTCTGAACTCTAGGGTACAGATGTGGGGACCTGCATGAAAAACCCCCTAAGCTTATTTTTACCAGCTTAGGTTAAAACTTCCCCAAGGTACAAACTATTTTAACTTTGGCCCTGGACTTTATTGCTGCCACCACCAAGCATCTAACAAATATAACAGGGAAAGAGCCCACTTGGAAATGTCTTTCCCCCCAAAATCCCTCCAAGCCCTACACCCCCCTTCCTGGGGAAGGCTTGATAAAAATCCTCACCAAAAATCCTCAATTTCTCTAAAAGGCCTGTCTTTTAATTATGACTTGACCTAAGTCTGCCATATAAATTCACAAATGCCTAAACCACTGAATCTTCATAAGAGAAATCAAGAGTGCATTCATCTAGAACAGGAATGAGTAGCAATATGCATTTAAGACTGCAAGTTGTGACAGAAAGAAAGGCTCCCAACACAAAATTTAATCCATCCCTTCAAATTTTTTCAGCGCACACAGGCAAATATAAAAAATAAATTCTTGTTGCGAGCAAAAACAGAAAAATGCTTTACTTTCTTACGACTGGTATGGCAAAAGATCTGAGATTATGGTTTAGGAAAGTGATCCTGAATTATACATTGTTATGATTTCTATACGTTTTGTAAAATGACAAAGTTGCTTTCCAAATGTCTGAAACGGATTATTTTTCTGACTAAGCACAATTGGCTACTTCAGAACTACGTTAAGAGTTGAAATGGAAAGATTTAGTTCTTAATTATACAGGGCTGGTTGATGTGTGGATACGAAAGACTAGCTACTGGAAGGAAATATGGAGATTGTTAGCTCTCTCAGATTGTGCTTAGCTGATAAGGTCTCAGCTGGAGTATTTGTCCCCTCTTCTGGGTGCCACATTCCAGGCAAGAGGTAGACAAATTGGAGAAAGTCCAGAGGGGAGCAACAAAAATGATTAAAGGTTTAGAAAACATGACCTATGAGGAAAGATTGAAAAAAACTGGGTTTAGTTAGTCCGGAAAAGACTGAAAGGGGACATAACAGTTTTCAAGTACATAAAAGGTTGTTACAAGGAGGAGGGTGAAAAATTGTTCTCGTTAACCTCCGAGGACACGACAATAAGCAAGGAACTTAAACTGAAACAAGGGAGGTTTAGGTTAGACATTCAGGAAATTTTTCCTGACTGTCAGGATAGTTAGGCACTGGAATAAATTCGCTAGGGAGGTTGAAGAATCTCCATCATGGAAGGTTTTTAAGAACCAGTTAGACAAACACCTGTCAGGAATGGTCTAGTTATTATATAGTCCTGCCGTGAGTGCAGGAGACTGGACCAGATGACATCTTGAGGTCTCCTCCAGTCTACACGTCTATGATTCTATGACTATGTAGACCTTTTCTTGTATGTATAGTGCTTTATGAGTTTTCTTGTTTCCTTCTATTCAACAATGATTTCTTGACTATAAGGTGAAGTTCAATTTCAAATTTTGATTGAAATAATGTTGCATTTAAGACTGGAGAAAGGAAGAAATACCTAGATCTGGTTTTCAATGTGCATCAGTGTCTTCAAGTTATAAACAGGAATAATTACCATTAAAACAGTTCTGTTGGGAGAACAGGCTGACCCAGAGGCAGATTTGAGTAGATGGGCTTCCTTATTACGGTACTTGTTCCCCTGGACCCAATTGTCCAGTAAGCACTGGATTAGTTACATCATACTCTTTTTATCTACATTAGTACGTAAATTTCTACATTTATTACAACACCCCCAAAACCCTTATGGAGTAATATGGACGCCCATACAATGAATATTAATAACCGTCTACTGAATATAATTATCCCCGCCCGATTACTATTTACCTCATTAGCATATTCTACCGATAAGTTTTACTTTGAAGATACACCTCTGCTACAATTGCAGTCATGAACTCCTTGCATCAGCAGTTTGCAGGGAAGGGAGAAAGGGGCCATGACCCCAAACTTGCCTGTGCAGCTGGGCTATTATGGCTGCCCGACTCGAATCAACAGACCGCCTACCCGATTCAATGGTTGCCCCTAGGAAGGTTACTGAGGGTAGGACCAGCTGAACTTTTCTTCCATTCAGCTTTAGTACTGCTTCCCCAAGACCCCTAACTACTTCTCAGATAGCCGCAGCCACCTCCTCCTTTCCCATCCCCGGATGAGAATGTCATCCACATACTGAATACATCGCTGGCTTATGGGCCCCAATGCATCCAGAACCCACTTGAGCTCCTGCTGAAACAGGGTGGGGGCATTACTGTACCCTTGGGGCAGAACCCGCCATTGGAATTGAGACCCCTGCCAAGTGAAGGCAGTCTTCCGCGGCTGTCCTGGGCCAGAGGAATGGACCAGAATCCATTGGACACATCTAGCACAGAAAACCACTGATCCCCTGATTGAATTCGGGCAATCATTTCGGGCAGGCATGCCACTAGTGGTGCGAGGAGCGGAGTGACTCGGTTTAGTTCCCAGTAATCAATGGTTAGCCTCCAGGACTCATCTGGTTTACGTACAAGCCATACGGGGGCATTAGCGCAGGAGATGGCGGGTTCAATAAGCCCCCGCTGCTCTAGGATCCCCATTGTAATGGAGAGATCCTGAATAGCCGCTTGAGGAATGGGGTACTGCTTATCTGCTGGAGGAGCTCCCCCGTCTATACTCACTAAAGTTTGGAGCTGCCCAGCATCCAGACTGTCCATTTCCCATCCCGGCAGGTCCTCCCAACCCAAGTGAATGATTCCCGGTTTTGGCCTTTTTGCTACACTGCTTACCAACCCGAGGGGGATCACCTGACCATTCCCATTAGGAATGGACCACAGTTGGTGGTTACACAGATCAATGACCACATGCTTTAAACTGGGTACCCCTATGATATTGAGATGGACATTGGGGCCAACCCCCCAGGGAGCGGAATCAAAAGGCTCTGCCTCGGACAGCCAGAGTATCCTGTCCTGTTCAATTCCCCAATTTTGGCCTCCCATGGCGTCTCCAGATAATATTTGCTGGCCCCGTTCCCGGGCAGGACCGTGTGCCAGATTTAAGCTTGATCCAGAATCAAAAAGGTAGGTCCCTTCAGGCCCACCATTCAGCTGCCCCCAGATTACCGGGCAGCTGAACTGGTCCACAGAGAGAGACCAGCTCTGCGGACTGGCATGAGGGCTCCCCTAGTCAATGGCCACCACCGCGGGGCCCATGCATGCCTGCATTTAAAGCATGTCTCCCTCTGGGCAAAATTATTGGCACGGCAAACGGAGCAGGGCCAGTCTCCTTTCCTTGCTACAGGGCTGGGCTTAGAGCCTGAGGAAGTTGGGCGACCAGGCTGGGACCTTTGGGGCTTTGGCCCACGCTCCCTGAGGAGGGCATCAAGGCCCTCCTCCAAGCGCCGGATCTGGGCAGAGGTACCCTTACCCGTGGGTCCATTTTGAGATGTAAGGGTTTCTCGGGCCATATTCTGCCATGCGTATGGAGAGGCCCTTTCCACTAATGCAGGCAGGGTGGCTGCCTGGAAGGGTTTTGCCTGCAACTCCAGCCAATTGTGGAGTCAGGGGCTCAGGCACTGCAGCCAAGCATCGAGAAGGGCTGCTCCCCGACCAGCCCCAGGGGGTAATAACCATTTGTCTTCAAGGTCCACAAATACCTGAATCCAGACCTGGATGCGGGAGATGGCAGCGTGCAGGTGTTCACCGGTATAGGGTTTAACTTAACCAAGCCCGCTGTTAGGGAATACACCCCGAAAAGAATCCGGGCTGTGTCCAGGACAATCATTCAACAATCCTTACCCTGGAGGCCCACAGCCTCTGCCAAGGGGCCCAACAGCATCTCCCAGGCTAAAACCAAATCACTACCAGAATACTGGTACAGCTGGCTTTCTATTTGCTCTAGCCATTATAGGAAAGCATTCCATTCTCGGGGCGGGGGGCCCAATTCTCGGTATAGGCTCTCCCTGTCTCCTTCCGACATGGAGGTGATGGTAACCTCTTGCCGGACAGTGGGGCCACCGTCCCCCGCATTTAGAGCCTGGAGTGGTACTTGAATACCGGACCGGCGCAGGAGTTCTGTCACCTTGTCTTTTGCAGCCTGGTCCTCCTTTGCCATCCTGACCATAGTTCGTGTCATGACAGGGTAGATGGATTTTATTGAGGAATTGGGATCTTCATAGGCAGGAGGGGCGGAGGGTGCAGGAGGGGCAGAAAGGGTGGGGGTGGGGTAAATAGGGGCCGGGGGAAAAGAATTCTGCTTTAAGGCATCTACTTATCCCTTCAGGGCCAGGTTCTCAGACTTAAGATGATTAAGATCATCCATGCAATTCTCAGCCATTCTGACTGCTAGCACACTGTGATGATTTACCATGCGCTGCTCTTCAGCAATCTGCTGTAGAGTTTCCACTTTGCTTTTAAGATCCTTAACCTCCTCCCATAAACCTGACAGACCCTCACACACAGCCTGCAACAAAACAACCTTTTTCTTAATCTGGGAGCACTTGGACGCTAGGGCAGCTTCCACCCACCCCTGGATGGCTAGCCAGTCCTGACGGGCCGCATGAGGACCCCCCATTTCCCTACCAATTTATTAATAAACTCCTTAACCGGGGTTGCAGTAAAGGGCCCATTCAACTTACTCATCGAATCCATGGTGAGACGTGGTGATCAGGCACGATTCTCCCCTGGGATCCTGTTCATGACGCCAGATGTATGGACGTCCATATTACTCCATAATGGTTTTGGGGATGTTGTAATAAATGTAGAAATTTACATACTGATGTAGATAAAAAGAGTATGATGTAACTAATCCAGGGCTTACTGGACAATTGGGTCCAGGGGAACAAGTACAGAAATAAAAAGGCCCATCTACTCAAATCCGCCTCTGGGTCAGCCTGTTCTTCTTCCAACAGTTCTCCCAAACTTTGTAAAAATACTATTGTTTAAAAGAACGCTCTTTTCCTTCCGAACACTTTTATATGCAACACAGCTTCATGGAGAAGGAAACCAATGTCATGGCCTATGGCAGGGATCGGCAACCTTTGACACGCAGCCCGGGGGTAAGCCCCCTGGCAGGCCGGGCCAGTTTGTTTACCCGCAGGGTCTGCAGGTTCTGCCGATCACGGCTCCCACTGACCATGGTTCGCTGCTCCAGGCCAATCGGGGCTGTGGGAAGCAGCGTGGGCCAAGGGATGTGTTGGCCGCCGCTTCCCACAGCACCCATTGGCCTGGAGCAGTGAACCGCAGCCAGCGGGAGCCCTATCGGCCGAACCTGCGGACGCAGCAGGTAAACAAACCGGCCCGGCCAGCCAGGGGGCTTACCCTGGCGGGCCGCATGCCAAAGGTTGCCAATCCCTGGTCTATGGGTTACTGAGCCAGGAACAGATTCTACCTGGAAGGTGCAAAAAAAAAAGAGGGAAAAGAAGAATGAAGTATAAGAAAGCTTTGTCAGACTCAGAATGACATCCTTCCAGAAGGATGGTATGTGGGTACTTGTGATGCAGACCCTTGAGAGTGAGGAGAGTGTGTTAATTGGGATGAATCTTCAGTGCTCAAACAAAAAGACTGTAAACAGCTCAGGAAGCTGCAGAGTAATGAGCAATAATGAGTTATTAGTTAAGTGTTTCGGAAGCTGGAGTAATCACTTAAGAGGAACAGAGGAGTCTGCTATCTTGAAGCACTAACTGAATGAGATAGTTCTGATTAACCTACAAACTGCTTAACATTTCATTCGTAATGGAAAAAATCATGGTTTAAAAGGTTAAATGAAATGCAGCAAAATCTTCTACTTAACAAAATACATAGGATATATGCATACCTTAACAACAGGATTCAGCAGAACTACACCTGATTTCTTAGTAATTACTTGTTTTGTTGTGTAATGATGGTCTATAAGCTGAGGAATAGTTGGAAACCCAGTTCCTTCAAATCGGTACTGATTCTGTAAGGGGGAAAAAAAATTCAGTTTCAGAACAGCTCCAATGAGGAAATGCAAAAGACGCAATTAGCAACAATTACCCACGAATAACTGGAAACAGAAAAGTTTAATTTCATAGGACTAAATCTTGGTCTCACCCAAGTCAATCCAAAAATTTCCAGCGACTTCAATGGGACCATGATGTGGGTCATAATAACTAGAAAAAATATCTATTCATTCAATTAGTGTATCATAATAAAATAAACAGATCTCAACTCTTAAATTAAAACTAGAAAGAAGGAAGTCCTTGTGATTCAACAGATGGCACAGTAACAGTGACTTTGAGACATACTAAATATGAAAAGGATATGCAATAAAATATTACCAACTTAAAGAACAAAAACCATTTATTTTAAGACCACACCTAAACATGTAAAATAAGGATGTACTGCAAAAAATATCTTTGAAAATCTAGTAAACACAGGGTAAATTTCAGCTCTCTAGCGCAGAAACAAAGCTTGAGGAACAGGGGCCAAATCTTAATTCACCATGTAATGTAGTCCCAGGCAACGTGTGATAAAAGTGACGAATGATTCACTGGCACACACAGAATAAAAATTTTGGTGGGTCTTTAAATAAATAAATAAATAATAATGTGTGACCAGCAATCTTCAATAGTACTTAGGATAAAAACCCAGCCATCTCCATACTTCAGAAATGCTGAGTGAGATGAAAGGCATTTTTGCCTCCCTGCACTTCCATCCCTCTCTTTTTTTCTTATATGTCTCTCTCTCTTTTTCATTTTAAATATTAAAAAAGTTCCTGCTGTGGCTACTGTAACTCTCTTGCCATCATGCAGGAACTGTGTAGACTCTTTCACAAGCTGTACTTCCTATCACAGAACGTCAGGAAGCATTGTATCTGTAGGTGCGAAGAAAGAATGCAAGTGACACAGGTACACTTGTGGCTGGAAGGGCAGTGACAAAAGATTTAGAAAATTCTTTGGGAAAAAACCTGTACTGCTCAGTTCAGCCTCTTACAGTCCTGAATTCTGTACAGGATTTCAGTGACTAGTATATGGGTTAGGCTATTTGTGCCCATATAAATGCAGGTTTATCTTCGTTTATTCCCTACTCAGCACTTTCTACAGCACAAACATTGCCATAAACAATGTGGCCATAAACATTTAGTACAAGTAAAGCCAAGGACTGGAACAGTAAAAGTGATCTAAATTGAGATTCAGGTTCAGGGCAAAGAAATTAAATAATACTGCTAAAGAATTGTTTTTAATTTACAATATTTTGCAAGTGCACTCAGTATACTAGAGCTCTTATGGAAAATGACTTTTTGGGAACTACAATGACTGCCTGCCAAGGTATTATCATTTTTTAGGCAAGGAAAGATAACAGGCCAGTTTGAACATATGAACATTCTCTTTGTATCTGTCCACTGCTCCCTGCCGCTCATCAAACATAAGCTGCTTGTCTTTATTTTCAAGGCCCTTCATGGTGTACCCGCCCCCTACGTATCATCTCTCATTCACTGTCAAAATGTTGATGCTGGTCATCCCATGATGTCCACCTCTGTTGCCCATCTCTAAATTTTCAAGCAAGCACCTTCATGCTTTTTTCCTATGCCACCCTCACACTTGGTAAGTGCTAAACAGCCACTATTTTCCTTCAAATCCCTCCTGAAAACTCATTTCCTGTGATGCTTACGGATAAACTGACAACAGTTAGGCTGCTGGTATGCAGAAATCACTGCCTCGTATGCTGACCAATATTGTTGCATTGTTTCTTTGTTACTCCTGCCAATCTTTCTATTCGTAACTGTGTGTTTTCTCCTATTTTATACAGAGGTTGTAAGCTCTTTGGGGCAGGAACCATTTTTAATTCTGTTGATACAGTGCCTGCCACACTGGGGTCCTGGTCCATTACTAGGGCTCCTAAGCGCTACAGTAATACAAATAATTGAGAATAATTTGAAAATTGATTAACATTGAATGACAGCAATGGATTTAGATGCTTAATAATAGTAATTCTTATTCATATTCACAGGGTTAAACTGATGACCAAATTTGGACTCAGGAAGGAATTTTTCACCAAGACTTAATGGAAAGGAACTTGAAATTCCTTTATGCAAATATCATGGAACAGGCAACATTCATTACAACTAGGAGGTATATTCCCAGATCCATCAATTTCTTTATCACAAATTTAGTCATCAGCACTTTTGAGCATTAGAACTGTTTTTTTTATTATTATTATTATTAATTATTTGTATTGCAGTAGCTCCTAGGAGACCCATTCATGGACCACTGTGAAAACATGTAACAAAAACTGCACTGTAAAAATATGTAACAAAAACTGGCCCTGCCCCAAAGTGCTTACAATAACTTAATTGCTTAAATGGATTTAAGAATTTAAACTCAGACACCAAAGTCTGAAAGTTTTCGGCATAAAATATTAATTTTTATAAGAAGTTGGCACCCATTAGCCAAAAGAGGTGCTCCTATATTAACAGGTTATTCTAAGAGCATAATATCCACTGAGGAGGATAAATGGCCTCTGTAATTAACTGCAATACATTCTCTGTTTTCCATACTTTAAAAAATATGTATATTTTGGACCCTATATTCAACGTTGTTTTCTTCAGGAAATATTTAAATTTATAAAAAATGTACACTCATTTCTTAAAAGTTCAGTTTTAGTTAAAAACAAATGAGCAATTCTTATTTGTTTTTCACAGATTGCCTGACAAAACTGATTAGTCAACTGCTGCATCTGACCAGTTCAACATTTCAAAACATTGGTCAAATCAAACAGGCTATTTAAACAGCTGGACCACTGTCACAACAGCTGTACACTGCACCACTATTCTAGAGGCTTGGATTCAGAGGAAAATTCACATCAACGGAGACCAGGCTTGTCAATATTATGAGACAATCCTGATGCTGGTTACACAATGGGATGGAGGTTTTAGCCTCATGCTTTTATTCATGTGTAGTCGCAACTGGGGAGTCTAAGAATCAAATCTGACAGCTGTCCCTGAAGAGACATACCCCAGGCCCTTCCACTGAGAAACAATACCACACAGAAACAACTACTCCAGTAAGGGATGGCAGGTGAAACTGGAGTGAAAATGCAAGGAGATAGTCTTATCCAAGAATAAATAAATAGGAAATAACTTAGATCTCTGGGGATTGTGCACACAAAACTAGGAAAATCCATGTAGTTTTGAAAATGTCTTGTGCTTATTTTTTTTTAATCTATCATTTGAAATGTATGTTACCAAAGAGAAGCAAAATAAAAAAAACAGTTTGTGCCATGCTCATTTGTATCCTATTTGTGAAACCAGACATATGAATATATATGTAACAAGTGATCACATGCCCTTTTGATAGGAAACATCAAGAAAACTGGCACTGGAACAATACATGAGTCCTAGAAAAAGTGACACTGAAAAAGTGAAAATGACAGGATTGTGATATTGATGCAAGGGAAAATATTTTTCTCATTTGTGTTGCTTCCACTGTTTTGTAAGTTGCTGAAATTTCTTCAGGCAATGTATCTCTATATTTGTGTAGTATTAAGTATTGAAGTTTGGAGTAGTGGGGAGAGAACATGAAAGTGAGAGATGCTGTGCAGTATTCTCTACATCTATAAAACTGGTAAAAGCCAGGAAATTTTATGTGAGTGCATCCAACGGTTAAATAATTCTTTGTAAAGGAATCTGGTGGAGTTGGCAGCTAAAATATAACTACCCTGCTATATATCATTGCAAGACTTTCAACAGCATATTTTTGGATGGTTTTGTTATGTAACTATCTTTTACCAAGTCCAGCTCTGATGCAAAACTCGGTCAGTAAAAACTTCTCTGGATTTTTCCAGTAGCCATTATACTTTTCTATTCTCTAATACCCACGCCTTATTAGATGGAGGACTTAGTAGCACTCTTTCTTCCAAGAGAAGAGTGTGGATAGCTTCTTCTGAGACCAACACTAAGCCAAAATTGTCAATGAAACAAAAACCAGGAGATCCTGAAACAGAGTCAACCCAATCCATAAACAAGCCAATTTTTGGTCACAGCCTTGGGAGTGAAAGCCTTGAAACCAAATCTCCATCTTGACAACAATGATCAGCTTAACTCCAGTACAGAACAAAATTATGAGAGTAATTGTTTTAACTTTTGGTTAAAAGACGACATTTTTCTTTTCCAATCTATCATATTCTATAACGTGACATTTACCTAAATTCGTACAATAAATTCACTGGTTACAATTTACTGTATGTTCCACATAAAGGCCAACACTAGTAGATACAAATTTACTGACATGAGAAAAAGGTCAACTCATCCTTGGTCTAAATTTAGAGATTACAGTTTGAGAAAACATCTCATGACTTTCCCCAAGCCCACAGAGACTGGCTGTGAAACATTTAAAACTAAAAGATTTTAACTAAATTTAGCATCTCAAACACCACTTGGTTGTAGCCCTGGGATGAAATCCTAACCCTGCTGAAGTCAAAGGGGCCAAGGTTTCACCCCACAGTATAATAGAAATCATGATAAACTACTAGCCATCTAGCTGAAATAACTGTATTATGAATACTAAAAATAAGTTATTTTGATATAGAACTTATTTTAATGCAAGATAGCATCTGGCTTATAGCGTCTTATGTAAAGGTTTCATATTGCAGCTATAATATTTGCGGTTACTGCAAGAAGGCTCAAAAATACCAGTTAAAAATATTTATTTTCAAATACTTTTCAGAGTACATATAAGTGATTGTCACTGTATTAACTTTCACTTTGCTGTATGAATTATTTCTAAAGCAAAATAGTGTTAAACTGGAAAGATCTGCGAGGGAATATGAAAATTATTTAGTGCAAGTATATGGCTGACCTCTTATTACAGCATTATCCCAAAATGAAGAATTAGATGAGGTCCACTGACTTTCTGTGGATCATATGAAGGTTTCTGAGTCATTGTTGCCACAGTCTCTGTTTATATAGGGTCAGTTAATAGTTTAGCGGAAGCTACAACTGGGATTTCAGAACAAAACAAAACAAAAAAAGATTTCTGTCCTATTCCCAAAGGCCCAAATTAATCTCAGGTGGTATCATCTTATTCCAGGCTTATGAACGTAACATGCTATAAGAAAAGACAAAAACAGAAGTCCTGGAACATGGAAAGTTTGGCACTGTGCAATGAACACTGAGGAATAGTCACTCAATACAAAATATCTTATTTGCCCAAAAATTGCCTGCTACATTAACTTTCTACATTCCTTGATTGTTTCAACAGCTGACCAGCCCACACTCTCATTGTTGTAAGGTGCACATTTGAAAGTGTGTGTTATGCAGCTTAATATATTTCAAACTATCATTGAACTCTAGGGGAAAGCTTGAATCCTATAGTGCATGTTGTGCAGCCCTCCCTAGTGCTAACTATCTGCACCTAGTTCCTCCCCTTTGGTGCAAAATCAAGTAAGTTTCTTTTCTGTACTTCTTGGGAAAGCTCTATTTACTTACCTTCTTTGTAAAGTGCTTTAAGATCTACTGGTGAAAAACACTACAAGATCTAGGTGTATTATTATTTATGTATAAGGGGTCAGATGATTTTTGACTGGTGGATAAATGCTAATTTCAAACTATTTACTATGATCAGAGCAATATTTATTACACATAACTTATAAACTGCATGTGCACACAAGAATACAAATTCATATTTCTCTCTCTCAGTCTACTGGTTCCAGAGTCCTGCTCAGCCCTGGTCTACTCTAAGGGGGGGCAGAGATCGATCTCAGTTACGCATCTTCAGCTACATGGATAACGTAGCTGAAGTCAACGTACTTCGACCTACTCACCGTGGTGTCTTCACTACGGTGAGTCGACAGCTGCTGCTCCCCCGTTGATTCTGCCTGAGCCTCTCGTGGTGGTGAGTACAGAAGTCGATGGGAGAGTGCTCGGGGGTTGATTTATTGTGTCTAAACTAGACACGATAAATCGACCCCTGCTGGATCGATCGCTGCCCGCCGATCCAGCGGGTAGTGTAGACATACCCACAGATTCTTTAAGGCCTAGTCTACACTGTGAAATTAGGTCAGTATAACTTCGCTGCTCATGTGTGCAAAAAATCCACATCCCTGATACCGTTGCCAATTTTGGTTGGACATATTCCTGGAGCTTTCATCAATTATATAATTTTTAATTAAAGATTAATCTTTAATTCCTGGAGACTTCAGAGCAATCCTGGAGGGTTATCAACCCTAATCCCTGAGCAACACAGTTAATCCGACCTAACCCCCGGTGTAGACAGTGCTAGGTCAAAGAGAGAAGTCTCCTGTCAACCTAGCTACGACCTCTCAGGGAGGTAAATTAGGTCAATAGGAGATAGTGTCTTTACTGCAGTGTTTTGAGCGTAGACAATCCCTAAATTACATCATTTTTAAGTCCTAGTGGAGTATCATCTGAGATCTCAAGAAACTATAAAGCACCCCTAGAGCAAAGGGTTTAGCACATGCTTAATACTGATGGGTCAGGGCCAGGGTGCTCAGCACCTTTGGGATTGAGCACACCTTCTTTATATAGAGGTATGCTCAGTTTTAAAGCATTTATTTTCTTATTTAGGACTTGAAAACACACTCCAGAATATCACTGGCTATATCAAATTATGGTAAAGTAGAATTAACGTTTGTGACCAGATTTCCTCCTACTGGAAAACTCCTTGTATAGATATATTAACAATAACCAAAACGACACCTTCCTAGTAAGTGATCTTCCACAATCTCTCCTACCTTTAGATGGGTCTAATGAAATTATTGAGCCCATTAAAATAGACATAACTTAACAAATTGGGGAGTGCAACAAGTAAAAAAAAAATTCAAAAGAAAGAAAAGAAATGCATTAGCTAAACTGATTTTTATGACAAACTGCTCAAATTCGCCATTTTTTCCATAAATAATATCATATAAGAAAAACGGAAGAAATCTTGTCCTTTCCTCCCCAACAGCTCCCTCCTACAGAACTTTTGTGGTTCTGCTCAGCTAAAGAGAACAGGATTCCTGTGTCTATGTAGGGTGTGTGCAGCTCCTAGGCAGCACGGATCTCAATTCACAGCAGCACATAGGAGACCGAACAAATCTTTTGCTATGTTTCAGAGTAACAGCCGTGTTAGTCTGTATTTGCAAAAAGAAAAGGAGTACTTGTGGCACCTTAGAGACTAACCAATTTATTTGAGCATAAGCTTTCGTGAGCTACAGCTCACTTCATCGGATGCATACTGTGGAAACTGCAGAAGACATTATATACACAGAGACCATGAAACAATACCTCCTCCCATCCCACTCTCCTGCTGGTAATAGCTTATCTAAAGTGATCACTCTCCTTACAATGTGTATGATAATCAAGTTGGGCCATTTCCAGCACAAATCCAGGTTTTCTCACCCTCCGCCCCCCCCCACACAAACTCACTCTCCTGCTGGTGAAATCTTTTGCTATGTAAACTTTCCCATCCACGGGGAGGCTACTGTGGTCCTGGAGTTTATTTAACCTTCTCTTATGGTTTGTTAGGCTGTTTTTGTTTATTTTTCCCTTTTCAAACTAAAAAGTAGCTAAGACAATTTCCATAAACCGTACAAAAAATTCGTCTTAGAGCAGAGATCAACTATGGAAAATTTCAGCCCCAAGAGTGAACGTTTCAGAAAATTATGACCATGTGAAAAGAGGGGGTTACACTGAAATTGCTTTGGAACCTGAGCTATCATAGCACTATCAAGCACCAACTATAAAAAAAGGAGTGGGGGAATAAAAAAAGATAAATTGTACATATATAATACATTTAAATAATTAGTAACCTCAGAAATTTAAACATTTATAGAAGTAATTTTCTGCTTTCTAACGAAGAATAAAAACCATGGAATAACCTCATATCTTTCTTTTATTCTTAAAAACATTTGACTAACATTGTTTTTTAAAATTTCAGCATTTAACTCAACACGGGAAATCAGAGATTACCATATTTTTTTTTTTTTTTAACAGATTTCATACTGGCCTTTCTATATGAGAAGACTAAAAACCTACTTCATACTAATTCTCATAGTTTTATCCATAGTAATGAATGCCTTTTATTCTGAACTACTTATCTAAAATAATTCTTCAGTTAAATACAAGCTGCCTGACATGAAATAAACATTCAGTACTACATCAGAGACGTACATCAGCATATTGTATGATAAAGTGTCTCCGTTGTCCATCTGAAAACACAGAAAGGACATATTCACCAGGTTTCCCGTGGCTCTCTCGCACCAAGAAGTCTCCTTGCTGCTTTAACAGCTCCTGGGCTTCTATTCTTGGAATTGCACCATGATACCAATCTTGCTCTGCCAATGGTTTCTCGCTGGTTGATATTACATCAAAGAACTTTAAAAAATATAAAGGAAAAGAAGTTAGCATACTGTAACCCATTTTCTATGTTTTGTCTTTTCATGAAATCCATGATAGACTGACAAACACTTTCACGCTTCTCTTCAATTGTCTATTTCCATTAGACAATTGAAGTGATACATCTATTCTCAGAATCAAAGTAACTGAACACTTTTTTTAACTATGCTTTTTTAAAAATAGAGGCATATGTATATATGAAAGCTCAGTACAGATTTCTGAAAATACAGACAAAAGGAATATCAATAGTACTATCAAGACAATTTCATTTTTACTTTTAAAAAAACCTCTTTCTTGGCTGAATTATCTTTCTCACTCTCAAACTTTTTTGATATGGTGTTAAGCTTTGAAATGAAATATTTCCTTACTCAGTGAGAAAGGGGTTAGGAATTTATGAGACTTTATGGGTGGAATTTTCAAAAGCACTTGCATTGACTGAGCTCTAGGTTCACAGATTTTGAATTACCCCCCACAAAAGCCTGTAACCAAGTAGCAGCATTAGGAACCAAGTTTTTCCAGCAGTCTCTCAGCATATGTGCAGTGTGACCAGCCATTTGATAGCATCGTCATCAGCCAGGTGAAGAGCCGGTAGTTATTTAGTATTTGTATTGCAATTGAACACTGAGGCCTCGCCCCATTGTACTTGTGAATTTAATCAGGAATTCTGAGGTAAGACACACAAGAATTATTTTTTATAGGTTGCAACTGGAGTATGACTTGAGCTTTTTAAAAATTTATCTTTGTAATTTATGTATTTATTTATTTAGTATGTGCTAGAATAGGTTGTTGTTGGTTTTACAATAAAGTCTAGTTTTCAATAATCAGGTCAGACCTATTTGTTAGGGCAAAACTGTGCAACTCCATGCTGGTGAGCACTTACACGAGCAGTCCCAATTAAATCATGCAAGTGCTTGCTATTACAAGGTGGACTGTTCGTTTTAAATTAGGAACTCCATTTTGTTTTGTGTGTGGAACATATGTCTAAACTTGCCAAGGAAAGCCCTGCCCAGGAAAGGTGTCTGACACCTTGTTGAAAGACCATCATGGAGAGCCATCTAGACCTATCAAGTCTGAAAGTCTCAACTACTGGCCCATGAGCATGGAACAATGATTTTTCTACACACAGGGCTACAGGCAGGACATGCAGGACTGGGGAAGGGGCCTGGATCAACCCAGTGGAGCATATGGCAAGGAGCGAGCACCTCCACTTAAGAGGGGGTACTGCTCTGTGCAGGATGCCAACTATCCCCACATGTAAAGAGATCTTGCTGGAGACAGAGGGTGGGCAGGAGGGACTCTATCAGCCTGAAATGCTGACAAACATCAAACTCACAGAAGGGGCACGATCAGACATGGGAAGGGTGCATTCTTAGGAATTTTTGTTGTTTTCAAAGATGTGCAATTTTAAAGTAATCTTAAAGTAAAATTTCTGCAGCTAAGAAATAAAGTTCTTTGCTACGCACGTGTTCCCTTGCCTTCCTGACATGTCCCAAAAAGGGTTAAATTAGAAATCCAGAATGCCCACAACCTAGGTGGAGTTCTAGGGAAGTGTGTGTAAGCGACTGGGAAGGCTTGAAAGGCTCAGAAACTAATCTTGGGATCTAGGGCGGCTGCAGATACAGAACCCCAGAAGGTCTGAGCTCTGGAAATATATCCTATAGACCCAGAGCTAGAAACAATTACTAGATTCTACCCAGACAGTTTAGAAGGATGTGGGACCCAGCAATTAGGTCCATTCACAAGAGACTGGAGATTGTAGAGAGGGGAAGGTAGCCAGGTTGTAACACTTACCACATGAGTAAGGGTGACACAATCTAGCCTTTAGTGAACAGAGAGTGAATTCGTCACCCAATTCTTTTGTAAAGGACCCATTAGCAAACAAAGAAAAATACAGAAATATCTCCCAGGATATCATATTTTCGTCCTTATTTTTAATATTTCCATTCGAAACCAGTTAAAACCCAAGATCAAATTTCTCCATCATTATTAAAATTCAATAACACCAAAGTTATTCTCCTTTGAAATTACCTACATATAAAATAAACTTTTCAAATTACTAAGAAAAAAATTCGTATAAAGGTTAAATTAGTTTAGTTTTTGTGAAAGATGCTGGGATTGACTGCCCAAAAGAGTGAGACAGCACTGAATGTTCACAGAAAAGCTGCAGAATACTGTCAAGGCAGCAAAATCTTATGCACATTACCTCAGTGCTACTCTGGAGAGAACTTCTCGAGTGGTATTAGATAGAGAGGTTTCGATACATAATCACTTCATGGCCTTCCTGCTGAAATGTGCAATAAAAGGTGCCATTTGTGATGGACTCTGTAATGTGGACACTAGTTCACTAAGAAGGAAACAAACAGACTAAGCCACACAGCTTAGTTTATAGAACACAAACAAGCAAGTCTTCAGATGGTAACAGTTTCTCACTTCCAACTTGCATCATGTCTGAATCAATGTCCATGACTGTATCATTACCTGTCCCCAGCATAAAATAGCCTAAGAGTACTTTTTTGACATAGAGAAGATTTAGGGGAAAGAAAATGGGAACAGGTTAAGCGTTTTTTTTTTTTCTTTTCTTTTTCTTTCTAAGAACTTGCATTGTACTTAGATAACATTTGGAAAAACTGTTTAAATTTTTGTCGGATGTTTGTCGGGTTTGAAGGCTTTGTCGGGTTTTTCTCTCAAATTTCACATAATGTTTTAGTATTCATTCTGTGGTCATTTTAGCTGAAGCATGAATTATCAATTAAGTATTTCTTCACAGAAAATAAATGAAATCTAAATCAATAAATGATGGTGCTTTTCATGTTATATAAATTATATAACTTCTGCATGAACAAACCCTCCCACTCTTAATAATTTTATTGTATAAATTAATTAAAGTACTATGTTTTAAATAAACAGGATATATGATCATATGCACTTCAAAACTGCTATTTAGGGGAATATGGTTACAGCCAAGAAAGAGTATCTAAGAAAGATGTATTATCATTTTGACATTCATTGCAAATGAATTTATCACTCTAATCACTAAAACACTACATTTCTACTACCACTTTAGAGTTAGAAGAAAATTTTGCAGGACTTAATATGAACAGTTTAAACACAAAATATTGCCCTTCTAAAGAAGGTAATTTCCTTTTCACTGTTTTACAATTCCCATATGTTTTTCTTAAACAATGTTTACTGTAAAGTAAGACTTCAAGAAACATTCAATTGCTTGATAATACAAATTAGAGACTGCAAGATACTTATATTCTAGGACTCAGATTTTATTTTATTTTTAGGGATGAAGATGTCTCTCTATCTGACACTGACATATATAGTTTTTCTCTCCCTCTATCTAATGGAGGAATTCAAATATTTAAATGGGAAGATTTTCTTTTTAAGTTTCTTTTACTAACCAAATTAACAATCACCATAAAATTAAATGGTATTTGAAATATTTATTTCTATTTATTATTCTCTCTCTCTCTCTCGCCTTTCTTCCCTTCAGAGATTTCTGTGGTTCACCATACCTTATCTTGGGCCTTTGGGGGGGTTCCCTCAGATTCCCCTTCACTCTCCCCTTATATGTCAACCAATCTCCCCTTCCTCCCTTGTGGATCCTCCCCTCCCTTCCACTTTCATCTGAACTTAATATGAAGTTGAAATAAGTTTTACTTTAACAGCTCTCATTAATTGGCTCTCAAGCAGCTGCTCTTATTGAAATGTAGAGCAAAAGGTTTCTGACTCGGCATTTTTTTAAAATGAAGATTTCGAAACCCCATTATCTGTGAAGAGACTGAGCAACAAGTTGTCTCTGAAACAAAACAAAACCTTACCTCCGGACTTTCAGTGTAACACCACATTAAGATGGTTGATAAATGTGTGCTCTTATAAACATAGCAACCCGCCACCCACACAAATACCTCAACGATACTCTATTACTTAATAATGAATATTTGTTCTATTTTCTGACATATAATTAGCTGAAACTTGTTGTATTGCTTTATTCTGTAGTCTTTAAGCAATGAGAATTTATATATATATATTTTTTTTAATCGGGAAGATATTTTAATTCTCCCCCAGAGAAAAGGAAGGGCATACTCTTGGATTAGTAGAAACACAGAAATAAATTAGGTTGATCCTTTTAGAATTTTCCCTCTAGCACTTTCCATAACCGAAACAGCGTAATTCTTACACTGCCATTAGACACATTCAAATGTAATTTGCTAGTTCTTTTGCAGGGCAATACGGTATATGAAACCAATAGCTACTTCAGGGCAAGGGAACCATAAATGCAAAGAAGCTACAGCATTTTACAAAACACTACATATTAAAGCAAAAGTATATAAACCACAAAAAGATAACAGTGATGGAAACAAAATTTAAAAAATATTTTATAACCCGAAATGGCTGAATTTGGTAAGGACAACCACCCATTGTATAAACGTTATTACCAAGTTCATTTAAAAAAAAAAAAGGTAAGGAACCAGGAAACACCATTACTATCATCACAACTGTCAGATATCTGCAAAAAGTACAAAATTTCTCAGGGGAAAAAAAGAGTGCATTGAATCTGAGGAGCAGCAGAGCCTATTTCAAGGTACAGTTCATTCACATACTGGTCCAAATAGGACAGTGTCCTACCAGTGACTAAAACATGGCGTCAAAATGTGAGAAGTAGGGGTTTATCTACTACTTTTTGTTTTCCTACCTCAGATCATTAAACTTTATATTACTGCTCTTTACACTTATGGATACCTGACTTGGTTTTAGTCTGACAAAAACCATTAACTCTGTTGGGATTTTGGGGTTTTCTTGAGTCTCTATCTCCTCTCTTTTCCATCTTCTCTGTCTTACTCTTCCTACTTCATTGGGCTTTGAGCTTTTCTCTCTGTTTTCCTTTCACCCTCTCTACACTCTGCCCCTATACTCCATCTCTATCCTTCCCTCGTCCTTTTCTTATCCATCTCCCAAAGGTACTAGAGCACTATACGAGAAAAGCTGCAAAATTCTGGCTTTGGTTACATAAGAGAGTTGCCTGGTCACACAATGGTGATTCTTCTTTCTTCCAGCTGCTAAATTCCTTTAAAAACAACTAAGAAAAATACATTAAATGCTTTTCTAATACTGAAGGAACTATTGCTGTTGTCACAGTTATGTGCTTACAAATGGGTAGGGGAAGTAGTCTGTATGACAGTAAATGCCAGGGGAGCTATCCAGCAGACAGCAGCCCGTGCAATGAAAAACTATGAGAATCTCTACATTAGATTCTGGCAGCAGATCTACAGTTGAAACCTCAGCTGCATCCAGTAAGTTGTTTGTGGCTCCTTTATTCTGGGGCTATTCCAGCATTCGTATCTTCACCACAGTTTGGAGAAGTCTTCAAGCTCTCTAAGGTACATTAGGATTGAAAGAGTATGTCTACACTGCATCCAGGAGGTGTGATTCCCAGTGTGGATAGACAGACACATGCTAGCTCTGTTCAAGTTGGCGTGCAACATCCTCGCTGATATTTTAATGCACTAATTTGAGCAATGCTAGCATGAGTCTGTCTACCCATGCTAGGAATTACATCTCCCAACTGCAGTGTAGACATATCCTAACTCCAAGAGGCTATTCCACTGACGGAGTTTTCTGGAATACAGAACAATCTGACCAAGGCCCAAAATACTTGCTATACTGCTGTGCCAGGAGAAATAGGAAAGAGTTGCAAAGGGCTTATACACCATCTCTACACAAGCCAAGAATTACCCCATACTGAAAGAATCCTCAGTTGCCTACTTAGAACAGCTTTCTGGCCTCTTTGCAATACCATCACTCAGAGTCTCATTCTGAACGGTATCATTTCTTTTCTCTGCTGGTAGCAGCACTACTAGCAGTTCCCAAATGTTCTGAGATAAAAGCTCAGCCAAGCATCCCTTAAGGCTTCAGAGTAGAGTACTAAATAAGACACTGACTTTTTAATCACCTGTATCCCCTCCTATCAGAGACTAGGCAAACCCCATGGATAAAGACCTTGAAAACGGTAAGATAGCTAAATACTAACAAATGCATGATAATTAACCTGAGCTTTACTAAACTCCTGGGTGTTTGAGGAAGTACAAGGTTTCTCTGCTACTTTCTCCGGAGGGCACTAAAAAAAAATAAAAGGTTTTCTTTGGTTATGCATGACAGTAACTATATTTCCCTCTCACTAACTGTGGACATTTACTGTTATGATAATACTGCATTTAAACCAAGGTATGTCTTTATTTATTTATTTATTTTTGCTTATAGCTTGTCAAAACAATGAAAGTATATACTCGGAAAGCAAGCAGTTAAAATGATGTGTTCTATAATGAAATCAACACCATTGTTCTTCCAATTTTACTTCTACATGCTACAATTTAAAAATATTGGTATGGATTTTAGTTTAAAAAATTTATATTATATTGTTGTATAACACATCTGGCATATTATATACCATAATATACTTGACTGATTCGTAATATACCTGGAATACTGGGAAAAATGCACATGGAGTTTGAAATGTCAATGTTCTAACAGTTAATCTTCACATCAAGAAGCAGTGCCACATACAGGGCAGCAAGAAAAAGATTAATGGCCAATAACTAGTTATTGTGGCAGTTAGCTACAAAATGAAAAAGGAAATTGTACCCATGCATGTATATGGTAACCATTACTAAAAGGTTGCATTAAATCTTTAACTCACCACAACACATGACAAAAATACTTAAAGAGCGCAGCTGAAAGGATGATATGTTCTAATTTAGTAGGTCACTTGTGTAATGAGACACAGAACCTATACTAGGATACTATCCTTCTCTGGAATGTTGTTAAAAAAGTTCCTTCATAGATCTGCCCTTCTCTACTCCTCTCCCTACTCACTCACTCACCAAGCATCATCCTCTTCTCTGTCCATTCACACAATATTGTCACTAATTGGAACAAGAGCCTTCTCTGCAGCTCCAGCCATTTGGAACTGACTTCCTGTACCTCCCTGCTTCAATGGGCCTGATTCTGATCTCACTTACACCAACATAATTCAACTGACATAAGCGTCGTTACTCCTGATTTACAGTGATAAAGATCAGAATCAAGTCCATAGGCTCTTGGTAAAATCCTGGCTCCACTGAAACCAACAGAAGTTTTGCCATTAACTTCAATGGAGACCGGTTTCACTCTCAATTTCACTTCAAAAATGCATTTACAATCTTAGTTTCTCTTTCACCCTTTTTATTTATTATTTCATTCTCTAAAATGGTTTGGGATACACTTTTTATGGAACATGCCATAAAAAATAAAGTTGTATTGAATAATACTGATACGAACGAGGCAAAGGCAGTGGCATAACTATACAAAGGCTGGAGGGCAATACACATGCTCCAGAGTATCTTACTGTAATTATGAACATATGAAAAATATTGTATTGTTATGCCAATTACAACAGCTTTATATCTTAAAAACATGATTAATCATATAATGTAGATGCTTCATCTCTTTCTGGTAAAGATTTGTTCCCTTTAAGTGTAGTGCTGATCCAGTACAGCTTTAGATGTGTCAAGCAATGCAACTTCCACCATTTTCCTGGGGAAGTTATCCCACATGCTAATATATCTAAAGGCTTGTCTACATGACAGATTATGTTGGTATAATTTATGTCACCCAGGATATGAATAAGCCACCCCCGTGAGCGACGTAATTTACACTGACCTAAGCCCCGGTGTGGACAATGCTATGGTGGCAGAAAAGCTGTGTCCCGCCAGCACAAAGCATCTTCACCAGATGCACTACAGCAGCGCAGCTGTGCTGCTATAGTGCTTCTAGCGTAGACTAGCCCTCACTTTCAAGAAGTTTTTTCCACTATTGAACCTAAAAATTGCCTTTCTTAATTTCATCCCATTACAGCTATCTATAGCCTTGTTTGGACCACCCTAAATAATTCCTCCTCTTTATTAGGATTTCTACTCTTCAAATACATATAGACATTTTGTCACCTCTCCCCCACATCTATTTCAATTATTTTTAGCTTAACTACACCTTTCATGGTTGCTTGGTAATGATACAATACTGACTATTGAGAAGGCCCATTCATACCACACCCCTCTTTTTTAAGAAGTTTCCTTTTGGGCTGAAACTTCAGGTGACGGACCTCACCCCGAAGATGAATTTTTTTTGTAAGTTCTAGTGAGCTTTATTTGGACCTTATTTGAGTTTTTGGAGCAATAACTTGCTCTTCGCTCAGCTAAGTTTTGGAAGGGAAATGTTTTTAAAATAAAGTTAGACATCTAAGTGAAATGTATGCAATTCAGCATTTTCTCTAAGTTTTTTAGCGTATGCTTCAAAATAGATCAGCAAGCGTCACACAACTTGTTTTTCTTTTCGTCCTCTTATTTTTATTTTTTAAACTGTCTTAATGCATCCACGCCTCAAAAAACTTCCTTTGTTGCTTAGGGGCCTGCTCCAAAGCCTATTTAAATAAATGCAAAGACACCCATTGACTTAAATGGACTTTGGATCAGGCACTAGAACACCAGATGTCCCAAAGAGTGCCTCAAAAATCAATACATAAGTCAAAGAGCTCCTTCATGTATCAATATCCCTAATAACTGTTTTTAGTAAGGGGTGCAAATGCATTGAGGTGGCATATAAGGAATGCACAATACCACCAGGTTCACCAGGGAATACCACAATGCACCAGACCGTCAATCAGTCAATAAATTAATGCTTTACAAAAATGAACTTTTTCCGGTGTGACAATGACCCCGGAGCAATGAAGAGACATTTGATACATCTTTTGTTAGAGTGCACTAAATAAAAGTAGTTCTGACTCATACTGTTATTTCATGGGATTATCATGTCTACTGACCAGTCAGAATTTAGGATTTTTAATGCTATTTTAATATAATATTTTCCATGTAGATTGAAGTGTGTTGTAGTGTTAAAAAAAAATCCTATCTGGGTTGCAAAAAGCGGGACAATGTAACACCCCATTGTCAATACTACTTACTGATGAAGAGCCCAGCATGGATTTTGGAGATCGTATCATTCCAGCTATGGAGTGACGAATAGTATCAAATCTGGACACCTTATCCTTCTTATCCTAGGTCAGGGGGGAAAAAAAGAATATCAGCAACAAAAATCAACTATACAACACTGATTTCTGAGTATATATAATCTGATGTACTTTTTCTGTTTTGGTTAAATATAAACAGATATAAACTAGCATAGCTGCACAAACTTCAGAGTTATGCCAATTTACGTCAGCTGAGGATCTAGCCCACATTTTATAATATTAAATACAGAAGTTTTGAGTAAATATTTAAAAATAAAATTACTGTCAACCATGTAACAGATCTGAAATTCTGTAATAGTACAGTCAGGTCTCACCTATTTCTTTAGCTGCCCTAGAGTACGTAATTTTTAATAGGACAATTTTTTAAAAAAAGAGTAGAACACCAAACTCTGCAAGTAGCTTTTTTGTATGTATCTCACTCAATTTTTACCTCCACTGTCCTTCCTTTATTAACCTTTCCTGCTCTGTATACCACTGAGTGCAGACTGAGGTGCACACAGAACAAAGGTGTGGAATATACACCAAAAATGGGAAGAAAAAGTGAGACAAATGCGGGAGGGGGATGTGGGAAATGGGTGGAGTGTGTCCATCCAGTACACTGAATGAAGTATGAGTCCTGTAGAAAAGTGGCTCTCAATCTTTCCAGACTACTGTACCCCTTTCAGGAGTCTTATTTGTCTTGTGTACCTCAAGTTTCACCTCACTTAAAAATTACTTGCTTACAAAATCAGACATAAAAAGACACAAGTGTCACAGCACACTATTGCTGAAAAATTGCTGACTTTCTCATTTTTACCATATAATTATAAAATAAATCAACTGGAATATAAATATTGTACTTACATTTCATAATATATAGAGCAGTATAAACAAGTCATTGTCTGTATGAAATTTTAGTTTTTTTATGTAGCTGGTTGTAAAACAAAGCAAATATCTAAATGAGTTGTTGCACGCCCTGGAAGACCTCTGTGTACCCCCTGCTGTAGAGCAAGTAATATGCTGTAATGTAACTAAAGACCTTACGATAATGCATATGCAGAAGGGGACCCAATTAAGGTAACATGGACTGTTTTAAGCTGGCATTTCCTAACTTCTGAGTGCTTGACTTTTCAATTTTAATATTTTTTTAAGGTAGGAAACATCATACAAAAAAACCAAGTCTTTTAAAAGAAAACTGAAAAAAAAGAAATTCCATCATATAGAACCATACTAATCAGCACATCAGCAGAGTCTGAATCTAGGAACTTTAAATCTCAACACAGAGCTCCATCACTTGAGCTAAAGGAGTAAATGATAGCAGAAGCATGGATGGAGATTTGGGGAGGGGGGCATAGAAGGGCATTGTACCCCCCAAAACTGTTTATCAGATATTTTCAAACTGTGGGGTGTGCCCACCGAGGGGGGTGCAGAAGAACAGGTGCCAGGTGGCTTGGGCCAGCCCGACACAGCGGGGCTCGGGGAGGGAGCGCCATCTCCACCCCTAACTCACTCATTAACTACACTGTAATTTAAGTATCACTAACAATCAGTAAATCCAGAAGTTAGGCCTATACTACTTATTAACAATAGTAAGTTCCATGACCTCCCCAAATATAGAAGTGAAACTACACCTATGAGCAGAAGTAGGCTATTATTGTCTCTATCGACAAATCACTAGAGAGGGATGTGATGCACACTTTGCTGGCAGCATACACAACTATTTGCTCGACAACAGTGAAACATCAAGATCATAGGCGGAAGGTAAAAATATCGTTTGGAGGGGCTGGGTCCGGCTCTATCCCGGCCCAGCGTGGAGGGGAGATCCGAGGGAGGGAGGGTTTGGAGAGCAAGACAGTCCCACATTAACCCCGGATAGCAATGGCTCCTGTCTCACAGAGGTTGCAGACTGAGCCTGCCTGTCCCCACATAGACCCCGAGCAGTGGCAGCTCCAGTCCAGGATTTGAAAAATAAGTCTGCCCAGCTCTGCACTCATTTCAAGGAGCAGTGGCTCTGCTCCTGTCCTCTGGGTCTGGGCCAGTGAGGTTGGAGGGTGAACCTGCCCAGCCCCACACTCACTCTGGCTCCATCCTGCCCCACAGTGCTGGGTCTGAGGGTTGGAGAGTGAGCCCAGGCAGTGGTGGCTCCATTCTGTCCCTTGGTGCTTCCCTGGGCCCAGCATCCCACTCTGGCCTCTTGCCACTAGGAAGAGGCTCAAAGAGCTCACCACAGCATGTGGCACATGCCAAGGCTTTGGCTTTGCATGCAAAGGCAAGTGTGCGCACCAAGGAATGGGGGCAGCTCAGCAACTGCTGAGCTAGCAGGTAGATAAATTTGATGGGGGGTAGAGGTCTGAGCCCCCTGTACAACTTAGCCCTAGCCACTCGGCAACTATAATTAGGAGTCAGGACCCTTGCGTTCTGTTACTGATTCTGGTGTTGATAGGGGTCTAGTAGTTACAGAAAGAGCAACCAAGCACACAGATTTTGTACATTTATTATGAAGGGCTGCGCAGTTGTGGATGCCACTTATGTCTGACATGTTAGAGGACTGGCTTCGGATTCTTGTGCAGACTTTCAGTTACCCTGTCTGTTAAATGGATGGAGTGATACTGATTGCCTCCGAAGTTTAGGCCTTGCTCAATAAGCAATAATTTAAAGTGCACAAAAATCTGAATTCTCGTCAGTGCAAGAGCTGGGACTAGAATTCATGGTCCGTCCTTGGCTCCTTCCATAAGCCAGAATGGCAACTGCACTTGTTCTGTTTGGAGCTCAATCTCTGTTGGGCCAAGGAGAATACTCAGTGCAGATGGACTATTCACCAAGCCAATAAAAAGCTTTAACAGATTACATGCTAATAGAAAAGTTTAGATGTTTAAAACCTGGCTAAATCTGAGTGGACTTTCAAGAGGCCCGCAAAAGCGCTTCTCGATTCCCAGAACTATTGTCAAATTTCAAATTCTTGCACCACAGAGCAGAGGCACTACAGTGCTTCAAAGATTTTTCCTTATCTACACTCTGGGAAATAACTAAGCTGGTCTGATTAATCTTTTCTTTCTTATTATATTGAATTTTTTGGTTCTTCCCCAAAAACAGGGAGAACCAAAAGGACAAAACAACAAAAAAGTAAAGGCAAGGGAAAGAGTGGAAAAAAGAAAGAGAAAGGAAATAGAGCCACACCTCAGTTTCTGTCAGTCAGGAATTAATCAAAGGTTTCCACAAACTTAGATCAAATCTTTTCAAATTTGTCTGAAGTTCCTCTTCCCTTAAACATTACCCCTCTCTTTAGCTGCTAGGTCAGCCAAGTCACTGAACCAAGTTTCTATCCCGGAGGCAGTTTGCTCTTCCATCTAAGCAATATGAATCATTTGGCTATTGCTGAATTTTTCTAAAATAATTTAATTTAAGACAGAAAGCAAACATGGAAAATTTCAGCCCAAACTGTTAAAATTTGGCAAAGTTACAACCAACTAATATCAGAGGATTATAAACAAAAGTGTGAGGCAACCTTAATTTCAGCACTGCTTAGCATCCCCACACGATGTCAGTAATACCCCCAAATTTGTCATGGTCCATCTTTTCTCCCTGGCCCCTTAAACAGGGATGATAGGTTGGGCAGGTAGAAGAATACGTGGGACTCTGGTGAGGAATCTTTGGAGGAATTTTAATTAAATTGTATTATATCAATGTATCGGATCTTGAAGTAACAGGTCTACTAGGGTTTTTTGAAATTGTCTCAGAGATTTGGAACTGTAGAAGTTAAAAATTGAAATAACTGAATAAATATATAAACAGTTATGCAACTTCAGCTTTTGCTGAAAGAGTTTTCTAAATGGTCAACAAATGTAAAATCGATAAGTAAGGTTAAGATTCTGTTATGGGTATTTTTAGTAAAAGTCAGGAACAGGTTGCAGTCAATAAACAAAAATTCACGGACGCCCATGACCTATCTATGACTTTTACTAAAAATACCCTGGGGAGGAGGAGGCCAAACAAATAGTGTTGCTGGGGTTTGAAGCAGCTCCAGCACCACCACTGCTTGTGCAGAAAAGGCTGACCACAGCTGCTCCAGGCACAGGGGGATGACCCAACCCCAGCTGGTGCTCTGGCGGGTTAGGAACTGCTGCCAGTTCTGTTCCGGCTGCCCCAGGACTCACCACCAAGAAAGCTGTTCCGGTCACTGCCCCCCGGTGGCCCCAGGGCTGACTGCCTGTCAGCTGTTCCCGTGGCCACCCGCCTGGCCACTGTTCAGTGAGCCCTGGGACTGGCCGACAGTCAGCTATTCCGGGGGCAGCTGCTCCAGTAGCCCTGGGGCTGAGCTGCTCCAGCCCTGTCCCAGACACAGTCATGGAGGTCCTGGAAAGTCACCAAATCCATGACCTCCATGACAGAATTGTATCCTTACCAATATGTAAATATTATCTACAGTGTATACCCACCATGGAAACTAAGGTACTACTGCAATTCAGCCAGTAAGCAATGCCTATTCTATTTGCTAGTTAAAATAAACAGTTATTCTTTTAACAACATTCTGCGACGTGTCCACAGTTTGCATTATAGCTGCATAAAAGCAGAATATCACCAAAAAGAAGCGGTGAAAGTTAAATAATCATGAGAATAATCATGAGGCAGATGGGGAACTTATAAAACAATGTAACTAACAGCTGTTCACCATGTTCCCAGTTACTCACAAATAAAACATTTCATTCCTTTTACCAGTCTCAAGTATACAGAATACTGCACGTCATTTTAAGTTACAATCTGATAATACAACAGGCTGCCCTGAGTCCCTGGCAGGTCAATTCTATATCAATGAATTAAATGGCTACTTTAAAAAAATGCTCACTGCATTACCATGGACACAGTACCTAAGTTTGCTTCCATGCTTACCAGGGCTCGGAATGATCAGCTCATTTCAAGCACCTTAGGTAATGACACGATAAAGGGTCTTGTTCTGATAAACGAGTCATGGGGATTAGCAGTAGCTAAATGATTGCTTCTCATATCACAGAGGGGAAAAAACTGCAGAGAACAATGTGTACGTTCTGATAAGTTTCCCACAAATAAATTCAAATAAAGCCTTAATTCTACACTTACAGCAGATTTTCTAAAGACAACAACTAGAAAAGCCCTGGCAACATTAAGCTACAAGTAAGGTTCTATCTTTCACTAATGGCTTTCTCTTTGTTCTAAACTCTTTTTGCCAGGGGACCCGAATGAGGCTGATCTTATTTCCATAGGGGTATTAAATACACCAGATTCAGTGCAAACAGATGATGACACGTAAAAGTCAAAATGGGAGCAGAGACCTACAGGATCTCTGCCTAATGCACTGCAGTCAGTGACTATGCCATCTGGACTTCAGAACCTGACATCACCATAGAACCTACATAAGAAACACAAAGAAACAATGCATTTCAGAGTATGAAACTCCTATTAGATAAGACAGATATCAAAATGTAAACTTAAAACAGATAATTTGCTCACATTTGATAAACTGGAGAGGATTCAGAGAAGAGCTACAAGAATGAATAAAGGATAAGAAAACATGCTTTATAGTGATGGATTCAAAGAGATCAATCTACTGAGTTTAACAAAGAGAAGATTAAGGGATGACTTGATTACAGTTTGCATGTATCTACATGTGCAACAAATATTTAATAATGGACTATTCAATCAAGCAGGAAAAATTATAACATGATCCAATGACTGGAACTTGAAGCTATACAAGTTTAGACTGCTAATAAGGTGTATATCTTTAACGGTGAAGATAATCAACCATTGGAACAATTCACCAAGGGTCAGGATATACTCTCCATCACAGACCATTTTTAGATCACGATCAGATGTTTTTGCTCTAGGAATTATTTTGGGCAAGTTCTATGGCCTTTGTTATATAGTAAATCAGACTAGATCAGTAGACCTCTGCACGGATACAAAATTTAACAGATACTCCGGAGCTGCAGGGCTCTACCAGGAACAGTAGTGGTGAAAGCAGCAGCATGTCAGGCCACTGCTCACAGGAGCCAGCGCCCAGCCCGGGCAGCTCCTCCGGAGTGACTGTGCGACCCCCAGCCTTGTCCACTGGGCAGGCACAAGGCTCACCGGTGGCCGTCCCTGGTGAGGCTAGTGTGTGAAAGCAGCTCGCACACTCCCAGACAGGAGTCCCTTCCACACCACAGTGCGTGTCTCCTGTCTGGCAGCGTGCAAGCCACTTGCACACACTAGCATCACCAGTGAGCCTGTTGCCTGCCTTTCCAGCCAAACTTTCCATCCATTCCTTTCAATATAAATCAATATGTTGACTTCTTCAGATTTCTGAGATAGTCTAAACGGGAAACAAGGTTTTGAGGCTGTGCTATGACTTTTCCATCCGCCTGAAACCTACTTTCAGAACTGCAGAAATTCTTAACTATGTACATTGGATTAAAGTTTGCTAGAGGAAGGTCTGTGCAGAATAGGAACTCCATACCTTTATTTCGATAAGACTTTTTCCCTCCTCGTAATGTAAGATATTGTGGTTTTCCAACTAACCTAAGAGGTGCTTGTTTTAGAGATAAATTTCTAATTCCAGTAGCATTAGCCTCACTGCTCTCAACTCCTGCAAGTTTATGCTACTGGAGCTTTCTGCCCCAGGGACAATCTTCCACAAAGGTGGATTAAGGAACTGACAGTGTTATGGTGCCTCCATAGGAAACATGGAGTTCTGACACGGTTTCCGATTGTATAAACCTCAGCCAGACTCCTCCCTCCAGTTTTCTTTGCTTCCTCATCTCAAAAGCATGGAAGTTTCGCCTCAGCTCTCTCACTTTTAGTTTCCTTATGCCTCTCTCCTGCCTGAAGACACAAAGAGGAGAGGAAAAGCAAGGAAAAGGCCTGAGAAGAGAACATAAAAGTTATGGTCTCTCTTCCCCGGAGGATCCTGCACATTCTTCTAGCAGTTTGTGGCTCTCTGGGCTAGTGAGATGTACAAAGATAGGCTTCTGCATTTTATTGTACCCTTCTCTGGATTTTGCTGTTGTGAGTATAGAGCCTTTATGTGTTTTCTTTGTTTTGTTTTTTATCTTCTTCTTTTTCACACTGGTTCTCAGTCATGGCTGTGACTCTCCTGCACACTTTCTCAAACTGGTCCAGGATAGAAAAAAATTGTTATTTTTCTGATTGCTCTATGTGGTCAGATTCTGTAGGCTCTCCTTCCTAGTGATAAAGCTGGAGGAAGAAGGGGATCTGGAGGATTTGATTGACTTCTTTTTGTGCTTCCTTTTTTAAAAATGGTTTCTTGTTCACAGCTTCATTTTGAACCAACACCATATGCACGAGTTTTACCCCATACATGAAGCCAACAGCTATTCGAGCACTAACTATTTGTTTGAACTGGGAAGACCTGGGAAAACCATCAACATCCAGCTCTGTTTGCTAGGGATAGTGAGATATGATGACAAAATTTGAAAGAAAAAAATTGCATTTGATTGATGAATTCTTTTGTATTCCCAGGCAACAGCTTGGAGAAATGAAAGTAGGAGAAAATAAAATGAAAACTAAAAACAAAGCTTCAAAGAAATACAGTCTTCCATACCAGCATAGGCCAAGAACGTAACCCCTTAGTAATCAATAAACTGTCATTCTTAACAAAAATACCAAGATAAACACACCTCATAGGCTAGAGGTATGGTCAGTGATGAGCTGCCAAAATCTTAACAGGTTCCCTCCTCACCCTACGAGATGGTCGTTGCCCACCCCCGCCCACCGACACTCCTGCCCCATCCAACCTGCCGCGTTCCTTGACACCACACCCCCCCCCCCCCAGGACTCCTGCCCCATCAACCCCCCTCCCCTGTCTGCCCCCACAACCGGGCAGGAGGGTCTCGTGGGCCACTGTAGTGGGTGTCCACCCCACCCTAAGAGCCAGAGGGACCTGCCGAGGACTGAGGTGGGGAGTCCCAGCGGTGCTAACCTGGGGCAGTTCCCAGGAAGCATCCAGCAGGTCCCTCTGGCTCCTAGGGGCGGGGTAGTGTAGCTGGGGGGGGAGCAGGGGGAATGGCCGCCCCCCCTTTGATCATGTCAAAAGTGGTGCCTTAGGCACTGGAGCACCCACAGGGAAAATTCGGTGGGTGCAGAGCACCCACTGGCAGCGCCCTGCCCGCACCCGGCCCCAGCTCACCTCACCTCTGCTCCGCCCCTGAACGCACTGCCCCGCTCTGCTTCTCTATGTCCCCCACCCCCGCTTCCCGCAAATCAGCTGTTCGGTGGGAAGCCAGGGAGGGCTGAGAAGGAGGCGGTGGCTTCCCACTCAGACCAAGGGTGGCGGAGGTGATCTGGGGTGGGAAGCAGTTCCCCTGTGTGCCCCCCACCCCAGGTTACCTGCTGCGGCGCGGGCGGCCCTCCTCGCGCCCCCCTGCCCTAGCTCACCTCCGCCTCCCTGGGCCTGAGTGTGAAACCGCTGCCTACTTCTCAGCCCGCCCCGGCTTCCCGCGCGAACATCTAGGTGTGCACAAGTGATAACGTGCTAGCAGAGCCAAAGCTGTAGTTGTGGCTATGAAGTAGCTCTCCTGTAACTCTTTGGCCTGTGGAGTGGGGGTGCTAGGAAAAAAAAGCTACCTCCTTCATCAAACAAGGGATTATAATGTCATTTATCTGGAGCTAAATCCTGAAGATCTTTTGCAGTTATTATATTCAGGCAAACTCCCACACACTTTAGCAAAAGTTCTGTCTGAATAAAACAAAAATGAGAAAGATTTCAGAGTTTAACCCTTCAGTGACTTTTTTTCTAGTGCCCATCACCATAACAATTGTATAGAAAATTACAACATTTTAATTAGACCATCAAAGGAAATTTTTTCAAATTAAGAGCATTGTCAGCCAAATGTCACCTTTGACTTTGAAATTATCAAAAATTTGAGACCAACCCCCCCTAAATTTGTTTGATCTTTTTAGATTTAAGGCGGTAATAGCAACTTTTAAAGGTGATCTGCCAAAGATTTTTTTAAAATTGTGTTTTGCCTTGTTTTGTTTCTTATTATATATAATATATAAAAAAAATTCAAGGGTAGGTTTTTTTTAAATTAAATGAGCATTACCTGAGACTAGATAATGTCAAGTCTGATCTTCTCTGATTTTATTGGAAAACTTCTCAAAGGGAGAGGGTATTTGTGAGCTATCACCTCTTAACTAAACGAAGACACCCTGGCCAACATCCTTGGCCTCCTTCTGCTGCTTTACAGTACTCAGGAAGCATAAAGCAGCCAGAAAGCTGCCGTAAGTGGGGTACTGGGGATTCACCTTGGAATTCACTAAGAAATCCCTGCTTGACATAAACCTGGCATAGTCAACTCAATGTCGGTTGTTCCCATCGTCCCTCCTGCCTCCAGACACACACACGCACGCAAAGGGGTGTTTCCAATGAGGGTAGAAGCAATTTAAATCAATGCAATCTAAAGAACTGATTTAAATCAGGTTGAGGCTTTGTAAAACTAATTTGAAATTTGTGCTACTGCAAATTCAGATTAAAATTTACAATGATACACTTTAAATTATTAATGATATTTTCTTAAATGCCACTGAATTTACCTGAATTTTATGAAACTACTATAGGCAAAACACAAAATATTTAGGTGTTTTTGAATATCCCACTCTTAGGTGCCTAAATAAGCCCTTATTTTGGCATCTAAGAGTGGGATATTCAAAAACACTTAAATAACTTAGTAGAACAAGTCCCGTTGACTTCAGACTGCCAACTCTAATGACATCTCTATCGCTGAAAGCATTTCAAGCTGTCAGTGTGTCAAAGCTTAATATGTTGAAAGGTGGTTTTGGTTACAAATATAACACAAGCTGTTTGCATACCACTTTTATCTTGAGTTTGTAATGTCATCACAGTAAAGACACTAATGAGGCCCCAGACTTGTCTTTTTCAGCCCAGGTGAACATTTTAAGTATGAAATTTCTTTTTAGATCAAACTCTATGTAAAAAACAAATTCTATTAGCAATTAAGAAAATAAAGAGACAAGTTATAAAGCATCCAGTTTAGCAACTTAAAACTAAAAATTGGAAAGAAAGAATTAAACACATAAAAATCTTATTTAATTTAAAAAAAATGTTTTAATCATTTAAATAGAATACTGAAAATATATATACTTAAGGTCGGTCTATATTGCAAAAGACAAACCAGAAAAAAACCTTTAAAAACCCCAACCCTGCAGTAGTGAGTCTTTGATGGGATCCCCGGATACAGCCTGGAACTCACTGTGCTTCTTTAACTCTCTAGCCTGGGTTGTCTCACACAAACATATTATAATCATATCACAGTAGTGAATATGGGGGTTCCAGTGCACTCCTTTGAGATACAGAGTGTCGCAGAGTCTCAGAGCCAAAGTAAACTGACTCAGGCTAGCACTATGAAGCTAAAAATAGCAGTGTAAATGTTTCCACTTGGGCTGGACCCTGGGCTGTGAAACCCATCTAGGGGGGTGGGTCTTAAAGCATGGTTCCAGCCTGAACCGGAACATCTACCCTGCTACTTGAATTTAAAGTAGTGGAGAAAGCAAGCGAAACGGATGAATTCAAAAAGAAAATGCAAGAGGTTGTTCTTATGTTCTCACTACTCTGGCTTCCCACACAGCATTACATCAAATTTAAGGTCTCACGCCTTATATTCAAATCACTCAATGATGTGGTCCCAGAATACCTAAAAGATCGCTGTAGCATTTAATTTCAGAAAGGGGAATTACACAAAAATGAGAAGGTTAGTTAAACAGAAATTAAAGGTTAATTGCCAAAAGTGAAATCTCTGCAAGCTGCGTGGAAACTTTTTAAAGACATCATAATAGAGGCTCAACAACCAGTGGGGCCACTGGATGATCGAGGTGCAAAAGGAGCACTCAAGGACGATAAGGCCATTGCGGAGAAACTAAATGAATTCTTTGCATCTGTCTTCACAGCTGAGGATGTGAGGGAGATTCCCAAACCTGAGCCATTCTTTTTAGGTGACAGTTCTGAGAAACTGTCCCAGATTGAGGTATCATTACAGGAGGTTTTGGAACAAATTGATAAATTAAACAGTAATAAGTCAACAGGACCCGATGGTATTCACCCAAGAGTTCTGAAGGAACTCAAATGTGAAATTGCAGAACTACTAACTGTAGTCTGTAACCTATCATTTAAATCAGCTTCTGTACCAGATGACTGGAGGATAGCTAATGTGATGCCAATTTTTAAATAGGGCTCCAGAGGTGATCCTGGCAATTACAGGCCTGCAAGCCTGACTTCAGTATTGGGCAAACTCGTTGAAACTATAATAAAGAACAATATTGTCAGATATATAGATTAACATAAATTTGTTAAGAAAGAGTCAACATGGTTTTAGTAAAGGTAAATCATGCCTCACCAATCTACTAGATTTCTTTGAGGGGGTCAACAAGCATGTGGACCAGGGGGATCCAGTGGATACAGTGTACTTAGATTTTCAGAAAGCCTTTGACGAGGTCCCTCACCAAAGGCTCTTAACCAAAGTAAGCTGCCACGGGATAAAAGGGAAGATGCTCTCATGGATTGGTAACTGGCTAAAAGACAGGAAACCAAGGGCAGGTATAATGGTCAGTTTCCAGAATGGATAGAGGTGAATAGTGGTGTCCCCAAGGGTCTGTTCTGGGACGAGTCCTATTCAACATATTCATAAATGATCTAGAAAAGGGGGTAAACAGCGAGGTGGCAAAATTGGCAGATGATACAAAATTACTAAAGATAGTTAAGTCCCAGGCAGACTGTGAAGAGCTACAAAAGGATCTCTCAAAACTGGGTGACTGGGCAAGAAAATGGCAGATGAAATTTAATGTTGATAAATGCAAAGTAATGCACATTTGAAAGCATAATCCCAACTATACATATAAAATGATGGGGTCTAAATTAGTTGTTACCACTCAAGAAAGAGATCTTGGAGTCATTGTGGATAGTTCTCTGAAAAAATCCACTCCATGTGCAGCGGCAGTCAAAAAAGCAAACAGAATATTGGGAATCATTAAGAAACGGATAGATAATAACACAGAAAATATCACGTTGCCTCTATATAAATCTATGGTACGCCCACATCTTGAATACTCTGTGCAGATGTTGTCACCCCATCTCAAAAAAGATATATTGGAATCGGAAAAGGTTCAGAAAAGGGAAACAAAAATGATTAGGGGTATGGAATGGCTTCCATATGAGGAGAGATTAATAAGACTGAAACTTTTCAGCTTGGAAAAGAGACAGCTCGGGGAGATAGGATTGAGGTCTATAAAATCATGACTGGTGTAGAGAAATTAGATAAGGAAATGTTGTTTACTATTTGTCATAACACAAGAACTAGAGGTCACCAAATGAAATTAATAGCCAGCAGGTTTAAAACAAATAAAAGGAAGTATTTCTTCACACAATGCACACTCAACCTGTGGAACTCTTTGCCAGAGGATGTTGTAAAGGCCAAGACCATAACAGGGTTCAAAAAAGAACTAGATTAATGAATGCAGGATAGGTCCATCAATGGCTATTAGCCAGGATGGGCAGGAACGGTGTCCCTAGTCTCTGTTTGCCAGAAGCTGGGAATGAGCAACAGGGGATGGATCACTTGATGATTACCTGTTCTGTTCATTCCCTCTGAGGCACCTGGCACTGGCCACTGTCGGAAGACAGGATACTGGGCTAGATGGACCTTTGGTCTGACCCAGTAGGGCCATTCTTATGTTCTTCTGTTAAATACCTAAGACCAGAAGGTTTCTTTGCATTATTTTTATTTTAGCGGGGAGGTTGTTTAAAAAGAAGATTTTATAAAACTAAAATGAATTATAAAAGAATTATGAAAACATTTCTAATTTCAGTGAAAATCTCTTATTTATATATTCCTCTCCAGTACTGAAAGTGGAAGTATAACCAGCAGTGTACAAGTTACAACAGACTTATTATAAATTTTTTTTACAAGAACAGACCAGACTGGGACAGTAGAGAGATGCAACAACATGCATGTAAGGTCCCACAGTTACAATCAAACCCACTGGCACAGTTGTCATTTTAAGTACTGAAGCCTTCATTTTGGGGGAATATTTTTTTAGATGAGATAGATATATATATGTTGACTTTGTAATTTTTCCTTTGCCAAAGTGTACAAAACTAGTAATGAAATTCCTGGTAATGTATAGTAAGAAATGGGTTACTTGCCATACATAAATACCATATCATCTTAGTGATATTCTGAGAATGCTCCTTTTTATTTGGCTCCATCTCTTTAGAACAATAGATAATCAAAATGAATCTACAGTAGAATATGGCTTCCATTTACCACCCCTTTGACACACTGCACTTGATTTCCTAATCACAGCACAGCAGTCTTACCTCAGATCGTGAGGTGGACACCTAACTAGGAGGGCATATTTCTACAACCCCTATATTAATGAACACATACTTGAGTCGTCCTAAAATTCAGTGGGACTGTTTGTGTGAGTATGTACTATGGAATGTCAGTGAAAGCTGAAGAATCTAGCCTCATTTAACTTCTTAAAAATCAAATAAAAATAAAAGTTGACCCCTAAACTCCTCAAATGCTTTATTGTATCCAGACTGTACTATTTATGCTACTCTCAGACTGTTTAATTTATTATTATTAACAGTGTCTGTAGAACCTTCTAGTAATAAAATGCAAAATCATAAATTATATAAAACTGACCATAGTGTGCAACATTACAGAAGCACAGTACAATTTCCAAAAATATCATCAGCTACGATGTCATTTTGTCAGAAGGGAAAAAAAAAAAGACAAAAACTAAACCAAACTAAGATGTCTTGCACCAAGCTCTGAAGTTTGCTACACTCAAGTCCTGGCAGACCAGCAAGTATAATGAATTCAAAAGCTAAGAAATTCATGAGTTAAATCCCCAACCTCGATCAGCAAGTGACTCCCAACTGATCTTAACCGCTATAAATGGTTATAGTGCAAGTCTATGCATTCTACTATATATCTTTATACTCTGGAAGAAGTAGTTACCTTGTGCAGTAACTATGGTTCTTCGAGACGTGTTCCTCCATGGGTGTGCCACTGTAAATGTGTTTGCATCTCTGCGCTGCTGATCTAAGAATTTTGGTAGCAGTGTCCGTTTGTCCCACGCATGCATTACCCCCCTTCTCGTGCTCTGCCACAAGGCTAACCAACGCTGTGTAAGCAAACCCTCCTAAGTTCCTTCTCTACTGCAGAGTTATGATGAGACCTTGGAAGTAGAGGGAGGAAGGGTGAGCCATGGAGCACCCATAGGGACACACATCTTGAAGAACCATCGTTATTGCTCAAAGAGTAACTTCTTCTAGTAGCATCCCTATGGGGCTCTACTGTAGGTGACTCCTGAGCAGTATCCCTCACTAGAGGCTGGGGCTTCGGAGTTGAGTCTATTATGGATGATGGTACCGTGGCGCTGAATCTGGCATCTGCAGCAGAGTCCCCGAGGACGGCATAGTGTTCTGCAAAGGTATGTGCCAATGCCCAGGTAGCTGCTTTGCAGTTTTCTAATATAGGCATACTCTTGGAGAAGGCGAAGAATGAGGAAACCAATCTCGTAGAATGTGTGTGGACTGCAGATGGAGGTGCTAAATTGTGAATCTGGTAATAGAGTTTGAAACTGTTCAAGACCCATTTAGAGAGTCTTTGAGCTGAAATTGCTGTGCCTTTGGACCTGTCTGTGATGGAGAGGAAGTGTCTCGGAGATATTCTAAAAACTCTTGTTCTGTCCAAATAGAAGGCCACGGCTCTCCTTACATCAAGCATATGAAGGATGGCTTCCCTATTATCCTGGTGAGGCTTAGGATAAAAGGTTGGAAGGTGATTGAGTTGGTTCACGTGAAATGCAGAAGTCACCGTGAAGTGAACTTTGGATGTCATTTAAGCGTGACTTTGTCAGGGAAGAATACTATTAACAGGGAATGTGCCATCAGGGCTGCTATCTCCCCTGTCCTTCTTGCGGAGGTAACGGTGAATTTCAGGAATGCTGTCTTCATGGAAAGGTGGATTAAAGAAGTGGCCATGGGTTCAAAGGGCAGTCTAGTCAGTCCTTTTAACACTAGACTGAGGTCTCACTGTGGAGTAGGAAGCTTGGATTGGGAAAAGAGGTTTGCTATGCCTTTAAGGAACCTCTTTATAGTTTGTTGGGAAAAGTACCCTGCTACCTGCTGGTGGAAGGTCGTTATTGCTGTTAAGTGTGCTTTTGACAAGCTAATAGAGTGTCCCATAAGAATGGCCATACTGGGTCAGACCAAAGGTCCATCTAGTCCAGTATCCTGTCTTCCGACAGTGACCGATGCCAGGTGACCCAGAGGGAATGAACAGAACAGATAATCATCAAGGGAGCCATTCCATTGCCCATTCCCAGTTTCTGGCAAACAGAGGCTAGAGATACCATCCCTGCCCAGCCTAGCTAATAGCCATTGATGGACCTATCCTCCAAGAACTTTCTAGTTCTTTTTTGAACGCTGTTATAGTCTTGGCCTTTACAACATCTTCTGGCAAAGAGTTCCACAGCTTGACTGTGCATTGTGTGACGAAATTCTTCCTTTTGTTTGTTTTAAACCTGCTGCCTATTAATTTCATTTGGTGACCCCTAGGTCCATCACGACCTTTTGTGTGTACCCTGATCATCGCCAGGAAGTGAGCACACTTGTGTTATAAGGAGTAAACAACACTTCCTTATTTACTTTCTCCACACCAGCCATAATTTTATAGACCTCTATCTATACCCCCACTTAGTCGTCTCTTTTCCAAGCTGAAAAGTCTCAGTCTTATTAATCTCTCCTCATATGGAAGCCATTCCATACCCCTAATCATTTTTGTTGCCCTTTTCCGAATCTTTTCCAATTCCAATAGATCTTTTTTGAGATGGGGTGACATCATCTCCACAGAGTATTCAAAATGTGGGCATACCATGGATTTATATAGAGGCAACATGATATTTTCTGTGTTATTATCTAACCCTTTCTTAAGGATTCCCAATGAGTCCTGATTTGTTGAGATTCAATAAATAGTCTAGGACTATGGGTAGAGTGGCTGTATCTGGGGTGACCCTTTTGGATTGGCACCAAGATCCAGAACTTGTTCCACTTGTGTAAGTAAGTATGACGGGGTAATCACTTTCCTACTGTGTAATAACACTTCCTGTACCTCTTCAGAGCATGATGTTTCTGTGTGCTGGAACTATGAAGGAGCCAGGCTTTGAGCTGTTGTATCCACAGGTTGAGATGGAAAGTGTATCTCTCGTTCTGCGAGAGGAGGTAAGGAGTGATTGGAAGGAGTCATCAGGGGACGTAGCGCCAGTTGTGACAGATAAGGCTACCACATCTGTGTGGGCCAGGTGAGAGCGATCAGTATCATGTTTGCTTTTTCTTTTTTTACTTTCAACAGGACTTTCAGCAACAGAGGGAATGGGGGAAAAGGCATAAAGAAAGCTCTTATTCCATGAGAGGAGGAGAGTCTCTCCCAAGGGATGCTGGCTGATGCCCGCTCTGGAGCACTACCGTGGACATTTCTTGTTCTGGTAAATAGTGAACAAGTCTATTATGGGTGTCCCCCATCACTGGAATACGTTGCAGCGTACCACTGAGTCTATCTCCCATTTGTGGTCGTGTGAGAATCTGCAGCTGAGACTGTCCACTGAAATTGTAACATTGTGGGAAATGCACCAGTTTCATAGCTTTAGCGCTTCCATACAAAGGGAGGGCAATCTGACACAACCTTGATGGTTTACGTAATACATGCAGGCTATACTGTTCGTCATGACCTTTTGTGTGTACCTCTGATCATCGCCAGGAAGTGAGCACACATGTTCCAGACTGCTCTGAGTTCAAGTAGATTGATTTGAAGATATGTCTTGGATGGAAACTATTTGCCCTGTACTGTGAAATCATTGAGATATGTGCCACATCCTCTAAGGGATGTGTCAATGGTGAGGAGCAGTGATGGGAGAGGTTGAGCAATAGGGATTTCCATCCAGATGTTTCCTGGGTCTTTCCACCAATTCAAGGATTGTTTGATTTTGGTGGGCATCAATAGCAGTTTGTCTAGGTTGGCTTTGTTCGGTCTGTAAATCGAACTGAACCATGATTGGAGGCATCTCATGTGAAGTCTGACATGAGGTATCGCAGATGTGCCACAGCTGGTGCCCCAGAAGCTGAAGGCAATGTCTGGCTGATATTTGGGGGCTGGACTGCACTGTCTCCATAAGAATGGAGACCGAGGAATATGCGATGTGGGAGGAGCACTCTCGCTTAGACAGAGTTCAGGTCTGCTCCTATATATTCTAGTCTCTGTACTGGTATTAATGGCAATATTTGTGCATTGATTTGCAAGCCCAGTTTCTTGAGTAGATCCAAAGTTGTCTGGGTAACTCGCTGGGCTTTGGCAAAGGCACATGCCCTGAGGAGGCAATCGTCCAGGTAAAGGTAAATCATAATGTCCTGGGACTGTAAGTGGGCCGCCATCACCAAGAGGACCTTAGAGGGAGTACTCTGCACTGGTAGTGGTCTTGGCTTAGTGTGAATCTGAAGTATCATTGGTGACTCAGTATGATCAAAAAGTGGAAGTAAGCATCTTGAAGGTTGAGGTCACAAGAACCAGTCTCCCTTTCTAACGCTGGGATAATCATCGCCAATGTGACCATACCGAACTGCCGACCCTTGACAAATTTGTTGAGCACTTCGAGGTCTAGCATGGGTCTCCAATGTCCCTTTTTCTTGGGCATCAGGTAGTAGCGAGAGTAAAAGGCTTTGCTTCTTAGATGTATGGACACTGGCTCTACGGCTTCTATGCTGAGGAGATGGTCTACCTCTTGTCATAGAAAGCTCTCGTGAGAAGGTTACCTGAAGAGGGACGAGAATGGCATGGGGCAGGGGGGAGGGGTCGGAGGTTACTCATTCCCAAGTGCTGCGGAATGGGTGAGATAGCCTCCATAGGGATGAGAGAGGTTTTCCAGCATCAGACAGCATTGAGGAGAGTGGTCTGCAGGCATCTCGACCAACCTATCAAAACTGTCATTTTGAGGTGAATGGTTGTTGAGAGCCAAAGTATGTTGAGAGCCTGGTGGTTTGTTTGGGGAACCTGGACTGCTTTCTCTGGGGCTCATACAATCTTTGAGATGAATATTGTGACGAATGGGGTATGAATGAATGCTGAGGACTACATTTTCTCTTCTGCCCAGGCATGTAGATTCCGAGCGATTGAAGACTAGCCCTGGAGTGTTTGAAAGCGTGGAGGAAAGTGTCTGTTTTCTCTGTGAACAGTGTTGTGCCTTCAAAAAGACGGTCCTCCACAGTAGTTTACACCTCTTTGGGGAAACCAGATAAGTGCAGCCAAGGTGCTCCTCTCATCACTACGGCAGTAGAGATGGAGTATGCTGCCATGCCAGCTGCATCGAGTACGGACTGGAGTGATGTCTTTGTCACCAGTTGGCCTTCATTAATGATGGTTTTAAATTGTTCCTTGTGCAAATCTGGGAATTGCTCAATAAAGGAATAGAGTTTTGAGTAGTTTAAACAATCTTATTTTACCATTAAGGCATGACAGTTCGCAATACGAAACTGAAGAGTAGCTGATGAATATGTTTTAGTCCCAAAAAGGTCTAAGCACTTCCAGCCCCAGTCATAGGGGGTGGATTTGAGATGATGTTGGCAGCCTCTTGAGTTCACCGTGTCCACAATGATAGAATTGGGAGGTGGATGGGAGAAGAGAAATTCTGTCTCTTTTGCTGGCATACAATAATTCCTGTTGGCCTGTTTGCATGTTGGTGGACCGATGCAGGAGTCTGCCATATGAGTTTGGCAGGGTCCAAGAGGGCCTTGTTAAAAGGGAGGGCTACTCTGGATGAGATAGAAGAATGTAAAATGTCCACTAGTTTGTGGTGTGACTCCGTCAACTCCTGTAGTGGTATCTGCAGTGCCTTGCCATCAGCTGGGCCTCTCCTGAAAAAGCTTAAAGTCATCTGCCAATGATGGTGGAGAGGCCATCCACATCTTGTCTGGTGATGACTTCCTCCTCCACTCCATCCTCTTGTTCCTCTCAGTTATTCAGGGGGGTTAGATGCCTCGACGTGGGCCGAGGGACGTACCAGCAGCTGCTTTCCACAGCCCCATTGGCCTGGAGTAGCGAACTGTGGCCAGTGGAAGCCGCGATAGGCCGAACCTGCGGACGCAAGAGGTAAACAAACTGGCCCGGCCCGCCAGGGGCTTTCCCTGAACAAGCGGCGTCCCAAGTTTGGGAAACACTGCTTTAAAGCACAGCGCAGAATAAGGAGCAGTGCTCTAGGGATAGCACCAGAAGCGATTCTGCCTCAGGAAGGCATGTGTCTCTGTACTCTATAACACGTAAGGCGAGTGTATCTGCTGCCGTTCATTAATAGAATGCAGCCTGTTCCCTCTGCAGGTTGGTGTGGAAAGCAGGGTTGGTACCCCCTCCACCTCTTTTGGGCACCATGCATCTGTGGAGGAGTAAGGATGTACTCCCTGTACTCCTAAGTATAAAGACTGCAACCATGCATGGTCCTTACATGGGCTAGTGACTGCTGTGGAACAGATATATTCATTATTATATGAATAATGATTTGTAATAACAACCGTACCATTGCAACAGTTTTTCAGGGGCTCACAAATAATGCGATAATGAGGTTTTACAAATGCATGGGGTTTTTTAATAACGTGTGATATAAGTGCCTTTTAAGACATAAGTGTCGTAAAATAACATGATTCAGTTAATTTTTTTTTAGAAAACTATTTACAGGTATCATTAAACCACCAACACATTCAATATACAGTAGAATACCAGTAGTGAAATTTCTGTCATATAAGCAGTGAAACAAGTATGTTCTAAAACTTTTTTTAAAAATAAATCATTTCGATACTTTTGCAATCTCTATGCCTCCAAGCTACTTAGAATATGACTGTGTGACCTGAGATTTTAGCATCTCAACTTTCAAAAGCAACAAGGTTATTTAAAATTCTTCTATATGGATAACTGGTAACTGTACCCCGCTTCAAAATGCACGTTGAAAGATACTGCAAATTCTTTATCACAATAAAACAGAAGACTGATGGAATTAACCTTGATCAGCTTTAATAAGACAGGGAAGAAAATATGGTCTTAACCAGTGTAGCTTTCACATTAACCATATTAAAGGATAAAGTGACACTTTCAGAAACTGAGACAGAGATATACAATCTAAGTAGATAAATGGAAATAGCCAAATGGATTTTAAACAGACAGTACAAGTTAGAATTTTACACTTCCATCTGGTTTCAACAAGTCTGTCAGTTTATTAGCAAAATCAATGTGTGCATTAATGTAAGATATGGTAATTTCATGAAAGCTCCAACATGCAATTCCCTTAACAAGAGATCTGAGCCAGACTTAAACGAGGAACCTGTGTGGGATGCCTGTCTGTAATTACTTAAATCGACAGTTAACAAAAATTCCACTATTCCTGAATCTGTATGATTAGATTTTAAAAAAGTATTTTAGAGCAAATATTTGGGGAACAGAAATTCAATAATTATATACTATTTCAAATTAAATACTTGTCTAAATAGCAAATCTTTCCAAACATATGCAATTAACATGCAGTAAAAAAATGATCATGTATGTAGGCATACTGCACATAGGTGGTTTCCACCTTGCTTTGAACAGAATCTACACACCTAAATTTAGTTCTACTTGCATCCCATATTGGGCTTGGCTTTATATATAAGTCAAATAAAAAGTGTCAGCCTAAGATTTCTCTCCACATGTATCTGTTCATGGAGTTATGTAGAGTTTCACCTTTGCTAGACCCAAGTTCCCTCTGGCCAGAGAGAAAACTCATCTCCCCTCTATCCAAGGTAAAGTTAACAAGCTGTACTTGCACAGTGAGTTAAAATGAATCTGTCAGCATCTCCTTGCAGAATTTCAACACTGGCTATACCTGGGTGGGTCAACAGACAAACCCTTCCATCCTGCTATATTTATTATACCCAAATTATTATTTCTGGTTTATCTGGGATAGTGCTAGAGAAAAACTTTGTATAAAACAAATGAATGTGGGAAAGACAGGCTGACTTGGGTCACAATGCTACCACACAATGGTACTGGTAAATCATCTAAAAGTACAAATACTAAAAACTGCAAAACAAGCTGCCCTCCCATTTTTATTTGTATAAATTTGGCAGCATCAGCATTAGACATGGGATTAGCAATAGAAACATTTAAGATGTACAAACACTGCTTAAAACTAACATAGCTCCATCAGGTAAAGTGATCTTGGCAGTATGTAAATAAATCACTAAGCAGGGAAGTTAGAGACTGTTCACCATTTTATCCTGAGGGAATCAACAAGTCCTGGCAGACTGCGTAAGTACTCAGATAAGCAAAAGTCCCCTCCATCATATTGTTCTCCTTAAAAGGAAGCAGTACAGTAAGTAACTCATACAGACTGCTGATCAGAGGAGCTACAAGCTGAAGGAATTTCAGTGGCACTTGCACAAGGACCCAACTGATTACAATAAAAAAGGGCATGAACAGACATCAAAACTAGGCAGAGACAGAAGGCTCACTCTAAGAAGGAATGAAGCGAAGAAGACAGTGTCCCCCCAGGATAAAAGACATGCAGACACCAAAGCAGAGAAGATTGGGGAATACTAAGGGTGGCATAAAAGGCAAACTTACAGAACAGACTGAGTTCCAAGATTGGAAACCAGAGTGTATGAAAGTAAAGACACACAATGCACAAATCCCACTGTATGCAGCTCCTAGTCCTACATTAACCAAACCTTCTTTCTGTGGAGTTTACAAGCATCACAGGAGCCAAGTCTTTTTCTACCCTCAAGAGGGCTAGTCCTTGATATCTAAACACCAGTAAAACCATGTGGCTCCACCAGAGGAGAGCTGAAGCATGAAGAAGAGACCTTCACCCTCTCTGGTGAGCTGGTCATCCATGGCCCCATTATGAGGCATAGTTTTACACACAACCAATCCACAACTTTTGCCTGGTGACATCAGAATGGTCCTTCCAGTACCTACTAGGAAAGCAAAGAAACTGCAGCTTCATAATTCACAACTGTGCTCTCAATAACTGCGCATATACACCTGTGTGCTGCATTGTGCACCTCCTTGGTTGGTACTTACGGATGGGAAAAGAGTGCCAACAAATAGAGAATAAGCTAGTAGTCACCTGGGAAACAACACAGTATAAATCATGTCAGATTGAGAAAGTGTTCTAATTATCTTTTTTTTAAATATACAGGTGTATCATGCAAGTTGTCTAAAGGCTGCAGTGTCATACACAAGTCAGCAAGAGAGACTGCACTACTGCAGAAAAAGGTGCACCTCATAATGCTGTGGCTGGTTCTTGTCATGATAACTGTAATATCACTCTTAGGACATGTCTACACTGCAATCTGAAGTCGACCTACGTTAGGTCAATTTATAGCCACTGCAGTAATTACTGCAACGGCTGATGTTCACATTACCCTCCTTCTGTCGGTGGTGCGCATCCTTACCAGGAGCTCCGCACAGCTCCCCGTCGGGAGCCCAGCTATCCTCCAGGCTTCTTGCCTCCCTGCGCTCAGCCAGGAGTGGGGGGAGGCAGCTGCTCAGGTCTTCTCATCTTCGGCAGGGAGATCCAAGCCTGGAGTCCAGTCGGCTGCCATGCTCCCGTCAGGGAACCAGGACCCTGGGGGTGAGAAACAGGGCTCCCAGTGGGGAGCAGGGAGCCCAGGCGACCGCCCAAGCTGGGAGCCTGGGTGGCAGCCTGGCTTGGAGCAGAAACTCAGCAGTAGCCCAGCTGGGGAGCCGGGAGCTGGCTTTCTTGCTAGAACCATTAGATTGACAAAACAGCCAACAGACAATGTACACAGTGTCTACACAGACACTGAGTCACCCTAACTACACCAACATAAGCCCTACGCCTCTCATGGGTGTAGTAGGGCACTTACATTCATTGGAGCAAGTTTGTAATGTAGACACTGACATAGATCGACATAAGCTGCCTTATGGCAACCTAGCACTGCAATGTAGACCAAGCCTTAGTGATGTATTTTACCACATTTTAAACACCAAAGGTATAATCTTGAAGGGAGTTAGTATGGAGACTGTTAGCATGACTTTACTTCTATTTTTCTGTAGATTCATAGTTTAAGACCAGATGGGACCATCTGTTCAGGGCAGACTAGATAGTACTTGCTATCCCTCTCAGGAGCCGAATAACATCTGTTTAACTAAAGCATAACTCGTGTTTTCAGGAAGATATACTTAGCCAGAAGGCATCCAGTAGACATCAAGAGACAGAGAATCCACTAGTTCCCTTGAGAGTTTTTTGCAATGGTTAAATACCTTATTGAAAAACTGCACCTTATTTCTAATCTGAATTTGTCTGGCTTCAGCTTCCAACTATTTGTTCTTGGTATACCTTTCTCTGCTAGACTAGAGAGCCCTTTAATATCTAGTATATCTCCTCATGGAGATGCTTATGCACTAAAGTCGCCTCTCAATCTTCTTTTTGATAAGCACAACATATTGAGCTCTTTAAAGCTCATGTTGTAAGGTATTTTCTCCTCTAATCATTTTTGTGGTTCTCTTCTGCACCCTCTCCAGTTTTTCTATATCCTTTTTAAACTGTGCACATTATAGCTTTTCCACTTGGCTCAAACTGTAAGATTACATGTAGTACCACACCCCTTAAACAAAGGGTAAGCTGCAAGCAGGAAATGTGATGAGGTGTCCTCCCCTCACAAGGCATGAACAGGTTAAAAATGACCAATTAATCTTATAGGCAGCAATTGGAGGAGAGCCAGCGAAAGATAAAGTCTAACGGAAGATAAAGAACTGCTGGGCAGGGGCAGGGGCAGGCTGGGCTTGTATAAAGCCAGGAAGTTGAGAGCACAAGGGGGCTGCAGGGGGGAGCTTTGCAGTCACTAGATGAAAGAAAGGAAGCTAGCTATGGACAAGGAGACGTTCTATGGGGAGAGTAAACTCTGGATCCTGCCCTGGACTATAGAGTCTGGAAAGAAGCCAGAGGTGCTTTAAGTATTTGGACTGTGAATAAATTATTGGAAGATCCAGGAGGAAACTGATGGTAAGATGCCGGCAAAGCCATGCCATGAGGGGTTGTGCTCTGGGTAGCACTCTGCCACAGAGTGATTGGCTTCACATGGATTTCCTGAGATTGGAAAGCTACCAAGTTTGTGATATATCTAACACGATAAAATATACTGAATAAAATGGCATTATGCAGCAATAATAGGATTCTTTCATAGTGCCACTGATGACAGTATTGAACCTAAGTGCTATACTGTGATACAGCAGCAGCAGAGGGCAGCAGGAGAGTGATCGATGGGAGGTATAAGCCCCAGGATGATCAGAGCCTTATTCCCTGTGGACTGAGAGGTTACTACAGGTTAATAAGAGCACCTGGAGCCAATTAAGGCCCCTTCTGAAACTTAATAAAAACTCCTGCTTCAGTCAGACAAGAGAGAGGAAGGAGTTTGGAGGCGTAGTGGTGTTGACCAGAGAATCAGAGTATCGGGGAAGGGATACCCTGCCCAAGCAGAACAGAGGGACTCCTCCAGTACAGAAGACAGAGAGAGAAACCCTGCCCAAGGGGAAAGAAAGTAAGAAGTCTGTGAAGCTGAAGGGGCTGAGACCGAAGTACGGGGTGGATCACGGACCCTTTCCCGCTCCCCTGCTCTTCCCCTTCAGGGCACTAGCAGGGCCCAAAAATAGGGGCAAGGATGAGACACTGACCCACCACACCAACGAAAAGCACAGGACGCACCACAAAAGCCTTGGCCATTTGCCACACTTCTAAAGCACGGCAATTCCATCTCACTGCTGTGGAAGCTTCCTTGTTCACTTTAGCACAATTTGCTATTGCTGGTAAATACTATTTATAAGAGAAGGGCAAGGGTTTAGTGTGCTTTTGAACTAAATTTAATATTACCTTCATAACTGAAGGGAGCATAGAACTTCTGCTAAAACTGTCTATTTTACTTCATATTTGACCTAAGGAATAACAATATTGCTGTGGGTTGGGTTAAATCTTTTTATAGGTAGGGTGTAACAGCCACCTTTCATTCAGATTAAATGTATAGCAATGGCTGAAACAATAGCAGCAACACACAAAACACTAGTTCATGGAAAAACTTGAGTAGAAGCTGAAATATGTGGCCCAACTGACTTCAAATGCAAGGGCTGCAGCTTTGATTGGTGGAACTGGTTCCGTCTATGTGCACGCGGGAGAGACAGAAGTAGATAGAAAACACAGCAGAGAAGAAGTGGGGGGAAAGAGAAAGCCAAGCAGACACAGCCTGGAAGCACAATGTATAGCCCTGGGAGAGGCCCAGAGAGAGGGGCTTAGGGTTGGGTTGCTGGCTAAAAGGGGCTTGAATCTGTGAGCAAGGATACTGTCTCCATTGTTTGATTCGTCCTGTGTTCAGGGAACTAAACTTTGGACATTCATTGTACATAAACAAAATTACTTCAAAGAAAATATCTGACACACACCAATTTCTCCTCCTAACTGTAACAACCTGATCCGTACAGTGGTCCCAAAGGTTTCTCTCATTTGATGCCAATGCCGACAACCTGTGCAACAATAATCACAGCTCAACAGCACCAAGCTCATTCAATTTCTCTCCCTGTGGCTCTTAACTAACCTACAACTACTTGAGCACTGACTTAAAATTTTATTTGTTTTGCTAACATTTACTAGAATATCAACTAACAAGTTTTTGCTCATTATTGGTCCCTACAAATAAGGTATCTTTACAGGTGTACAGGAAGAACAGAAAATACAAAATAGACAAATATAGTGGGTGAAACTGATTACCTTTTTGGCAAAAATTCATGACTATTTTCACCACTTTGTTTCATATTATTGTGGACTACTCCATGTTTAGATTTTTTTTTTTTTTAACACAAATTTCAGGGTACTGAAAAACATTCACAATCATTCTTGACTGATTAGTAGAGTTGGCACCACTTGACTACTGGATGCAGTACACTTCCTCTGAATTAAATCTTGGCTAAGAGGTGTAAGTGTAGCTGGTAGTTGCCTGCTAAGTGTGTGGACTGAGCTCAGAATCGCATAGCTCTTTGATCCACACTTTGTCCTTGATGGTAACATCATGGGCCTATACTCCCACTAAGTGAACCATCATATTTCCTGGAAAAATATCTTTATTTTTGCAAAGTCCTTTAATAAAAGTTGCTATCTGGCAATGCTAGATTTTGAGGCAGCCAATTTTTTCTTGGCTGCTCCCTACCGAACAGTCTTTCTAAATTATACAAATCTACCTTCTGGCAACCACACAGTGAAAATCCCTTGCCTTCTGGGATTCAGGGCTTTGGAAAAATAAAGGCAAAACAATGTCTTGCTTCCAACAAAATTTTGTATTCATTTTCAGAATGAACTTGTATCTAATAAACAGAATAATCCAGTCCCTATGAATTGGAAAGTTATTCACTTAAAAAAAACCAACAGATAAATGCTCAAACACCACTTTGAAAATAAAGCAAAAAAGAAAAGACTTTTGATCTTTAGTTGAAAGAAAGAAAGGAACTGTTCTAAACACTACTTTTATAAGAGCTTAAAGAATAAAATTTTATTTCTAGGATCTGATACTCTGGATTTTTCTCTTCTGAATAGAGTACCTGTCATTTTTAGAAACTTCAGGTCACCATGTATCATACTAGTGACATATTTTGTTATTTTTCTTAGATTGTCCCAATGACTGCTTCTCAAATAAAATGTATGTTCCTTCCAGGGCTTTGTCTAGTCACTTCTGAAACCTTTTCTAGAATGGTCTTTCTGACTCACACTCAGACTTGACAGCAGGCTTTAAAGGTGGTCTTCTACCCTGCTTGTAGTAACGAGACAAAAACCTATTGAAAGTAGCCTTCATTTTGAGGGGGAAAAAGGCTGTAGTTTGGAATGCTGGATGAGATGCTGGTGAAACAAGAGTTACTAATATTGCTATCTTTCAGTGGAAACAGTACCGAGAAACTGGGCTTCACGCTAGATACAGTTTAAGTGAGGTCACTCAAATATGGCTGTATGTAGACTCCATCCAATAATAATCTCACTCGTACCACCACCAGTATATTCTGTGAATACTCAAGATGCTGATAAGGTGTTGAATAACGTTGATGAATCTCTGGAATTTTTTTTTTAATCAGTATGCTGGTGTGATTTGTTTAAACCTATGAAGATTAATTCCTTGGGCTGGATCACCAGGGATACAGCAAATATTTTTATCCAATATCGAGACTTTTCTAGAGAGAGATTTCATTTTCTTCAGAACCAAGACTGTTTGAATTTTCCTGTTTTTTTGGGAAGTAGAAAGATGATGGAATACAAACATGTATCTCTTTATTTTGCTGGTGTTACACAGATGGTTTCTAACTCTATATTTGTTAGAACTTCAGATAAAAATGGTTACTTAACCTAATCTTCTAGATGTTTTCTACACATGGATCCCACTCTGGGTGCACATGCACCCTATGCAAGTGAAATTGGATTCTTTTACCCAACAGCATCTGTAGGAGCTGAACCTGTGCCTACAAGACTTAAGCTGCCCCCGCACATAGAATCACAGAATCATAGAATATCAGGGTTGGAAGGGACCCCAGAAGGTCATCTAGTCCAACCCCCTGCTCGAAGCAGGACCAATTCCCAGTTAAATCATCCTAGCCAGGGCTTTGTCAAGCCTGACCTTAAAAACCTCTAAGGAAGGAGATTCTACCACCTCCCTAGGTAACGCATTCCAGTGTTTCACCACCCTCTTAGTGAAAAAGTTTTTCCTAATATCCAATCTAAACCTCCCCCATTGCAACTTGAGACCATTACTCCTCGTTCTGTCATCTGCTACCATTGAGAACAGTCTAGAGCCATCCTCTTTGGAACCCCCTTTCAGGTAGTTGAAAGCAGCTATCAAATCCCCCCTCATTCTTCTCTTCTGCAGACTAAACAATCCCAGCTCCCTCAGCCTCTCCTCATAAGTCATGTGCTCTAGACCCCTAATCATTTTTGTTGCCCTTCGCTGGACTCTCTCCAATTTATCCACATCCTTCTTGTAGTGTGGGGCCCAAAACTGGACACAGTACTCCAGATGAGGCCTCACCAGTGTCGAATAGAGGGGAACGATCACGTCCCTCGATCTGCTCGCTATGCCCCTACTTATACATCCCAAAATGCCATTGGCCTTCTTGGCAACAAGGGCACACTGCTGACTCATATCCAGCTTCTCGTCCACTGTCACCCCTAGGTCCTTTTCCGCAGAACTGCTGCCTAGCCATTCGGTCCCTAGTCTGTAGCGGTGCATTGGATTCTTCCATCCTAAGTGCAGGACCCTGCACTTATCCTTATTGAACCTCATCAGATTTCTTTTGGCCCAATCCTCCAATTTGTCTAGGTCCTTCTGTATCCTATCCCTCCCCTCCAGCGTATCTACCACTCCTCCCAGTTTAGTATCATCCGCAAATTTGCTGAGAGTGCAATCCAGATCATTTATGAAGATATTGAACAAAACCGGCCCCAGGACCGACCCCTGGGGCACTCCACTTGACACCGGCTGCCAACTAGACATGGAGCCATTGATCACTATCCATTGAGCCCGACAATCTAGCCAGCTTTCTACCCACCTTATAGTGCACCCCCAACTGGAGGGCATAAAAGACAACTTAGGTTCAACCTTCCCTCAGTTCTGTAACCAATACAGAATCCCAGAGGAGTAGGCCTTCACAGTAATGTAGAAGGAGGGCAGAAAATGGGATCCATGTGGACAATCTTCTCAAAGAAGAACAGTTTACAGTAAGGTAAGTAATTGTTCTTCCTCCTTTGAGTATTTTTCCACATGGGTCCCAATCCCAGTGACTGACAAACAGCTAGATGTTTGCTCAGCAGTGGGTACTAGGAGTCCTAATTAAACAGGGGCTGTAGGATAGTCCTACCAAAACAGGCATTTGATCTAGAAACCTCCACTAAAGGTTGTATAAGTATGGACCAAACTTCACATAGCTGTCTTACAAATTTCAGAAACGGACATTCTTCAAACCGGCAGATGAGGCTGCCTGAGCTCTAGTGCAGAGATTCCCAAACTTTTCTTTTTGCATACTCCCAGATCTATAAGCTGCCGCGTATCCCAACCCTTCTCATCACTGATACTTTGTACTCTTCTTACATATCTTTAGCTATCTGTCCATATTTCACTGCTACATACAGGTATAATTATAGTGTGATGTATACAACTGAAAAAGAAACCCTGTACAAGACCCAAGGTAGATCCCTATGGGACCCCACCGGATGTGCCCTTCGAGCTTGACTGTGAACCATTCATAATTACACTCTGAGCAGTGTTCCCTCTAATTTTCCCCACCCATGTGCAGAATAAATTTTGTTAGGTGCACCAATATGAAGGTGATGTATGACACATCAACTTCATATTTGTACACAACAAAATTTATGTGGTGGGGGTGGGGCCGAGGAATTCTTGTGGGAGGGGGCTCAGGGCTGGGGCAGGGGTGCAGGGATGTGAGGGCTCCAGCTGGTGGTGCGGGCTCTGGGGTGGGGCTGGGGATGAGGGGCTCTCAGGGCTGGGGCAGAGGGTGAGGGCTCTGGCTGGGGGTGCAGGTTCTGGGGTGGGGCCAGGGAGGAAGGGCTCAGGGTTGGGGCAGAGGGTTGGGTGCAGGCTCTGGCTGGGGGTGCAGACTCTGGGGTGGGGCCAGGGATGAGGGGTTTGGGGTGCAGGCAGGTGCTCTGGGGCTATAGTGGGGGAGAGAGGACTCCCCACAGCACTCTCTCCCCGCAGCAGCACCTCGGCTGGGGAGGGAGGGGGAAGAGGCACCTGTCCCTGCCCCAGGAGTACTGGGGCTGGGGCTGCAGAATAGCCGCCCCTCCCCCAGCCCCAGCAGGTCTAGGGCACAGGAGGGCCACCTGGGCCGCCCCGGGTCTGGTCCACTCCACAGTGCCCCGTCTATGGCTGGGTCTGGGCTGCTCCGCAGTCAGGCCGCGCAGCACCACGCCAGCCGTACCTGGGGCCAGCCTGGGCCCGATCCACCCCTGGCTGGGTCCAGGGCACAGGGTGAATTGAGGCCAGGGTAAGGATGCCCCTCCCCCGGCAGGTCCCCAGGCGGCTTCCCTAAGTGCTTCCGCGGCACTAAATAGGCTGCTGCATGGCCGTGCTGCCACGCAGCTTACATGGAACTTAGTCTCTGAGTACACTTTTCCAACTAGCTGCACACCTATCTCATAGTAGGTTCATCTAGGCTATATCTCTCCAGTTTATGAGAACGTCATGTGAGACAGTATCCAAAGCCCTACAAAAGTTAAGATAAGTCATATCTACTGCCTCCCGCCACCCACAAGGTTTTTTACCCTGACAAAGAAGGATATAAGGTTGGTTTGACATCATTTGTCCTAGACAAATCCATGCTGATAATTACTTATTATCTTGTTTTCTTCTAAGTGTTTACAAACTCATTATTTGTTCCATCATCTTTCCAGGTATCAAAGTTAAGACAACTGGTCTATCATTCCTGGGTTAGTAAGTAGTCCAATAGCACTGAAAGGGATGTTGTCCAAGTAGACAGCTGGTGCTGAAATGCCAAAATAGAATACTTTTCACTTAGGTTTATAAGTCAGTCTTTCCTGCTTTAGAACAGAATGTTCTGAACTTCAGTTCAACAGTTTCCTTCAGTGGATGTTAGCCAGTTAGTACCCAGACTGTCTGATGTAATGATGATAGGAAAAGGAGCAGGAGATGACCTTTTTTCTGTGAGACTATGTCAGACAAAGCAGGTAAGGCGATACAGAGCTGTGGTGAGATGGTCACCATATCTAATTACAAGAACTGTGCAGACCATCCTGGGTCTATCATAATCATCAATTCCACATTTTGCATCAGCTTTCTCAGGACCTTGGTATCATGGGGATTGGCAGGAAGGCATACATCAGTCCTGGTGACAAGGGTTGAGAAAGACATTTGACAGGAAGCTCAAATTGTCTGAATCTGATCTTATGTATAAGGGGTGCATGTGCACCAAGTGTGGGATCCACGCAGGCAAATAATTGAAGAATGAGCTTTTCATTGAAAGGGGATTCTATAGAAAAGTCTTGGTAGAGCATCAAGAAGGATTTGATCAAACAAGACGTGTACAGCTTCAGTGATGTATGTACTGGTCATAAACAGAGATGGATCATTTGTGATGAAATTTGAGGATGCCGCCTCCAAGGGCAGCAGGTTCTTACACCTGGTGAATGCCAGAGATTTTTATGGAAATAGGAAATGATAGAGGGGTGTCCCAATGCCTGTTACCTGCTACTCTGCAAAGACCGGGACTGATAAGAACAAAACTTCAAACTCTCTCTCTTCTCTCTCTGTACTACTTGTTGTTTCAATCATTCCTTTAGCATAAAAAATTATTAATCTTTGATTCTCCTGGGAGAAGTGGTATTTTAAAGGAGGCAAGCAGGATAGGTGAGCACTTTTTTAAAGAAAGGGTGACCAAAAAATGAAAGAAAATACAAAGAAAGAAGAAATAAGTAAGATGGAAGAAGATCAGAAAGGACAGGACCTATAGTCGGTGGAACACTTTCAGCTACAAAATTATGTAACAATATTTAAATGAGACTAAACAAAATGTGTATTTTGATCACCCATTATTTTAACAATAAAGCAACTTGTTTTTTCTATTAACTATTTTAAAATGCTTTGGAACAAAGGGGAAGAACATTTTTTTAAATCTCAAGGAAGATTCTTCCCCTAGATCTCTGACTGAAATAGTATTCTATCTTTGATCCACTGACATTTTATTTCCCCTTTTTCCTAAAATCCTGAGGAAAAATACTGCTTCACGTATATTTACAATGAAAAGAAATAATAAATCCAACCAATGAGACTGTAATGGGTAAAAATATTTAAAATGGCTTGATAAACTAGTGCAGTGCTTTGAAATATGGGAGACATGGGTTAGATTGCCATTCCCCATTTCTCACTCACTGGAGGGATGGGGTCTAAGAGAAATCAAACTCAGGTCTCCTGAATGGCAGAACAAGGCAGAAAACACTGCCTAGGCCACCAAACTAGGCCAGAAATGAGAGTTTTGATCAATAAAATGAGTTTACAGCCTATGATTTTGCCATAGATCCTTCGTATGACACAGGAAGAGGTCAAGAAGGATGTTGTATGTCAGATTTTAAAACTTTTGGAAGCATATGTAAATAAATTTCTTCAATTACTTTTAAACAGGGTTGATTTTTAAACAGGCTGCTTCAAAAACCATAGACATGAGACTGCCACCATTATGAAGGACTTTTACCCTGATGGTTGCAGGAAATTAATTTGACCTGAAGCCTATTACTGTGACAAAAATTGTAAGAGTTCAGCATAGCAAGTGATGATTGTTTAGAAAGTATCACGACTTTTTCTTCCCCTGACCAAACACTTAAATATTTGTTTGAAGGCAACATATGTTTTCTGTTCAAATGGTTCTCAAGGACCTTTTTACTGGAATGATTGTTTTGCAGCCAATTCCTAAGACAGCAGCATTCACTAGATAAACAATGGCTTTTTCCTTTGGGAACTTGAAAAGCTCTTCAAGTGTCTTTAGATTCACTCACTACTTATACACTATTACTGCACTAGAAATACTTTCAAGAGCTCTGAAACCTACTCTCATCTGGTCACCTCTCAGCACTGAAAGAGCTTGTACATTCTCCAGTTTCAGGCAAATAACTACTCTTTTTATTTCTAATAATATTCCCTGGTCTCAGTACCTTGTCATTTAAATCCTCCTTATTGCTCATTTCCCCTTTCCTTGAGCAGGACTGGAACACTATAGGGATTTTTCTAAAAAAGTATGCTGGTTTTAGGAAGTTCAAAGCCTTTGACCTTGGTTCTATTGGAAGAATCCTGTAGGTATTTCAGAAACTGCCAGGCATTTTCCTCACTGGAAGAGGCACAAAAAGACTGATATGATTTATTATAATTTGTGAATTCTAGCCCAGTGGCTTGACATCCAGCTGGGGCAGGGTATGATTGGGCTTCTCTCTCTTACCTTATCATTTGAGGCCCTTCTTTCCTCTGATGTATGTCCAGTAGGCAAGGAGGATTTAGAAGAAGTAGAGACGGAGGCCAGAGCATACTCGCTCTTATTACAAGAAGTGCAGAGTTCATTCTCCATGCTTGGTGGAAGTAACTGACATTTGGAGCATTTTTGCTCCATGGTGGTTTTGACAGTGAACCAAAAACATACACCTCTGCTGGTAAACTGGAAAAGTAGCCCCAAACCAATTAGATGAACTTTATCTGTCTGGGAATGCCGCCAACAGAACAGTAGTTATAATTCCCAAATCTGCAAATTAACATATGCAGTTTCTATAACTCTGCTTCCACTGCTGAGATGAAAACAAGATAGAGAAGGCATCAAAGCCACACCAACCTGATCCACAGTTTCTTTCTGTTCCCCCTCTGGCAGGAAAGTTTACTCTAGAACCCTGAATTACTGGAAAGAAATGTTACAGGAACACAGTCATTTATATTATATATTTATAAGGGCTCCCCTGCCTCTCTCTGGGAAGTGCTCTCATGCACTGTTAGGTCGATAAACAGATACCATGAACCAACAAGTTAGTGGTTATTTAATCCCAGAGACAGAGAAACAAGGGAGCCCTTGGATAATATATTACAAAGCACCAAAATACTTTCATTTTTCTCAAAAAGCAACAAGAAATAGTTATTTTACTCTCCACCCTCAGAATTGTTGTTACTGCTGTAATGGAACATCCCAGAAGCTGACAGTTTCCCTGTGTATCTCTTTGAATGTGAAAATTCTACAGCATGAGGCAATACTGGAAAAAGAGGCACTTAAAACACTGGTGATCCTCTCCTGTAATGGCATGTATTAAAGAAAAATACATACTTAAGGAGTCATATTTATCAAAGGAGTCACTGATCTCATTATTTCAGTGCATTTTAAAAGACATATACCTGACTTTGGGAATTTTTGATTGTGGCTAGGGCAACATGATAGTTCAATCAATTGAACTAGAATCTGCCAAGTTAAAACCTGGACTGCATGGGAAGCTAAGAACAGTGACTCAAGTGAAAGCTAGAGGTCTGTAAGCAGTGGTGAGCTGGAGCCGGTTCGCACCGGTTCACTAGAACCAGTTGTTAAATTTAGAAGCCCTCTTAGAACCAGTTGTTTCGCAAGGGACAACCGGTTCTAAAAGGGCTTCTAAATTTAACCGGCCAAAAGTGGCGCCTTAGGAGCCCTGGAGCACCCATGGGGAAAATTTGGTGGGTGCAGAGCACCCATCGGCAGCTCCCCGCCCCACCCCAGCTCGCCTCCGCCTCCTCCCCTGAACGCGCCGCCCCGTTCTGCTTCTCCACCCCCCAGGCTTCCCGCGAAGCAGCTGTTCACGCAGGAAGCTGGGGCAGGCTGAGAAGCAGGCCGCGGCTTCCCGCTCAGGCCCAGGGAGGCAGAGGGGAGCTGGGGTGGGGGGGGTGAGGAGGGCCACCCATGCCACAGCAGGTAACATGGGGGGGGGGGAGGGGCCGCAGGGGAACCGCTCCCCACCCCAGCTCATCTCCGCCACCCTCAGCCTGAGCAGGAAGCCACCGCCTGCTTCTCAGCCCTCCCCGGCTTCCCGCTGAACAGCTGATTCGCGGGAAGCCAGGGGAGGGGGCGGAGAAGCAGAGTGGGGTGGTGCGTTCAGGGGAGGAGGCAGAGCGAAGGTGAGGTGAGCTGGGGCTGGGCCTGGGCCGGGCGTGGGCAGGGAGCTGCCGGTGGGGGCTCTGCACCCACCAAATTTTCCCCATGGGTGCTCCAGCCCCAGAGCACCCAGGGAGTCGGCGCCTAAGGCACCACTTTTGATGTGATCAGTGGGGGAGCGGTCACTCCCCCCCCCAGCTACGCTCCCCCGCCCCTAGGAGCCAGAGGGACCTGCCGGATGCTTCCTGGGAGCTGCCCCAGGTAAGCACCTCCGGGACTCCCCACCTCGCCCCCCGGCAGGTACCTCTGGCTCTTAGGGGTGGGGTGGGCACCCACTACGGTGGCCCACGAGACCCTCCTGCCCGGTTCTGGGGGCAGTCAGGGGACAGGGGAGGGGGGTGGATGGGGTAGGGATCCTGGGGGGCGGGGGTGGGCAACGACCCCCTTGTGCGGTGAGGAGGGAACCCGTTAAGATTTTGGCAGCTCATCACTGTCTGTAAGTCACACTATTATGAGGACAATAGGGTAATGGATGCCAGGGACCTGGGATGGGATTCCAGAGCTAAAATGTCAGCAGCCAGAAGAATATTTTAAATGTTTGTAAATTGTTTTTAAAAGTATCACAAACATTTTATGCTTTCAAAAATCAAACTAAAGTATATTTTAATTAAAACGTGACTATCTGTATTTTCCCAACCTCAATGTAGGATTCCACCCACAACCACTGTGTACCATTTTTTGCATAAATTTACCATGATGAACCACTAGCCATAAATATTTGATTTACCTGACCAACTGTTTTTGCAGTTAGTCTCGTTTCTTACTCAATCTGTTTATGCAAATTTAATTCTGAATATGTTAAAAGGGAATGTCAAATATTAAAACGAATTGTGAAAGCAGTCAGTCTTCGCCAAAGATTGATACTTTTAAAGTTGTTTTGTAAATATGTCAACAACTGGTACTAAGTTTCTTCAGTAATTTCTACTATAATAACAAAGGTGACAAATTTTCAAGTGTAAGGGATCTCATTTGAACATTTATTCTCTGTTATACCACTGTGTACAACTCAAGTAATGGAACCCTATTCTGGATGAAATGTAGGAGTTAAATCTACGCACAGAACCAGGAGCTAGTAAAATGGCAGTTATGTAGCTTTTCCTCTGGCTTTCATACCACAGCTGCTATTCCAATGTCAGCCCCTCTGTGGCATTTGTATGTGGTCCTGGAATCTTTAGATCCATAAAACCACAGACCTTGCAACCCTTCCCCTGGTTTACTCTTATCAGCACCTTAAGATCCTGATATATGCAGGCGGCATCACAGATCCCTTATGTAACATTTACAGAGTAACATTTCCCCGGATCTAGTCCGGTTGCACAGTTCTTATGCAGGGCTTACATGGTAGAGAAGGACCTCGTGCTAGTCCTCTTTACTATAGGTGATTTTCACTCTGTATATACATAGCAAAGAATGACTCAGGTGAGTTTGGATGATACAAAATGAAAATATTCTGTCTTTTCCATACATATCCGTACTTTATGATTAGCAATCTTTGTTCTAAAAGCATATGGTGATGATGAATACTATTTTTCTGGCACTTATATTTGAAAAATTTGCCGGAAGGTGAAGCTAAGAGATTTTCTACACCAATATTCAGTTTATCAGTACCTCCAGTGTAATCCTGCAGTATGCAAGATAAAACTCCTACAGCCACGTGGCCATGCTCAGATAACCAAACAATTTGAGTATGTTCTGAAGTGAACCTAAAAAAGAGCAGTCATCTTACCACAGCATATTGCCCTGATGTGTTCTGTTTTGTTTTTAAAAGTTTACATTCTTAAAACAACACAATTTAAAAAATGCTTTTAAAATATTGTTGCACTTAATATATTTTTTCATATTAATATTCAAAGAACTAAAAAATATTTTTACATGACTGTTTCTATTAAGTTTAAATCTAAATGGAGATTTCATTTTCCTTAAATAAAAGGAAAATTGTGTACTGTCGAGTTTAGCTTCCAGATTCTCCTTAGGTAATTTATTTTAAAACCAATTAGAGCAAAAAGTAGTCTGTGCTGAAAAATGGTTTGTCTTTGGTCCTGATACTGCATGGGTTGGCTTCAAGGCTGCTCCTGTTGTTAGGCTTAGCAGTGTTTGCAGAGATCCCTAGTTCCTAACATTAAACAAAGCCTATCACAACATATATAAAGCTTTGTTTATATTATGACATAATATGAGCAATGAATGGCTGCTTTTTAATAAACTGGTAACCTATACACTTAAAGCTCAGATCTGCCTATTGATTACTACAATTTCCTTTTACATTTTATTTTTTTAAAAGATCACATAACTATCTATATACCATCCACTGAATTTTGACAAATATATTATGGTATTAGGCAATTTTAAAAAAATAGTATTTCACTTATTTCTATTTTCTAAATTATTATTTTCCTGTGATTTTGATGTTACTGCACTTTAATGGAAGCCCACTATGAGTCTTCTGATTGTAAAAGAATACACTATTGCACAATTGTACAGTTGTTCTAAGAACAGAGGTTCGAAATTGTAATGCTGGAAAATGCTTCAAATTCAAAACATTGCTTCATTATTTCATTTTAAATTTACATCCTGGGAACTAATTTCTAAAACTATAAAATATAATTACTTTTCTACATGTAAAGCTAAAATTCTGTAATCCCATTACACTCAGAGGAAGGCAAAAATGGATTTAAGTAAGACTACTCAAATTTCATTTTGCCATGCAACCATGTGTGAACATGAAAAAGTTATCTAGCAATTTTCTTTTCCCATAAAACACTTGCATTGGAGATTAACAGACAACAAATACTTTATAAGTAATAAGCCAAAACAGCTCACAACATCAGAAAGTGGGAATATTTGATATGATGAAACAAAGGAATATTCAGAGACCTTCTGACAGTCAGTAAAGGCACAAGAAAGGAATATGGGCAAATTTTATAAACCTACAGGAAGATGTATAGCTAACATAATCCATTCCTTGAAAAGTCTCTCAGACCACACTACACAAAATACCAGGCACCTTTTAACAATGTCTTACAGAACTCTTTTCCCCCCCACCTTTAACACTATGATGGCAGAAACCACAAAACTAAAAGCTTTTGACCTATTCCTTTGATTAAGGATTGTGTTATATAGCGAGCTTCCAAGCAGGTACTTCAGATAAAACAAATCATGCAATTTTAGTAAGAAATAAAGTTGTTTTGTATCATGTTGTGCTGAAGTTCAAAGAGCAAGGACAAAAAAGCTTGTGGGTAAACATATTAAAGTTTACTATCTATATGCAAAGACACACACTTACAATGCAAGGTGATTAAAAATGATGTCCTTAAGAAGGCAACTAGTAAAACAAGTCCTTATAATGAATTTTTCAAGTTGAATAAATAGCTAAATTGAAAACATTTGGGCTGACCTGTTCTAAGATGAAGACAACAGACGTAAATGGGTTTATAAGTGAAGAAATAATGATCTTCCTGAATGATTAACACAACAGATATGTCAAGTAATTTAAAGATGACTGGCAGAGCTACAGCTAAGAGATAAAAGTCCATTCCTGATTAGTCATCATCTGCATAATTTAAGAAGTTTTATCATAGAAATCCTATTAATTATTATGACAGATTGTCCATTTATCTACATAAATACTTTGTCTAATCTCTTTCCTCCTCCTTTAGATTGACTAAGCATTATAGTCTCAATGCACAGGATATCTGAAGTGGTTTGGATTACATTGGATCAGAACAGACTGAAATGTTTTTACCAATGTCCATTTTGGCAGTTTTGCTAATACTGAATTGACTTTTAACAGTGTTGGCAGTTTATGAAAAAATTACATCTTTAAACCAGAGAGCCACCAAATACGATATAAAAATAAAAATTAAACTCCACTTAAAATGTTTCACATTACAAGTTCTTCAAACTTTCTAATCAGAGCCGGTAAATTTCCCTCCTGTGATGAGGTCTCACCCAATGCCTTTTATACCACTTAAGCTTTGCAGATCCATGAGGAGGAGGGAAGAAGGCTGCACAATACCTTCCACTCCCTCTGAGCGCTAAGGAAAAGGAGCTCTTTGCTGACTCCAAGACAGACAGCACCTTGGAAAACAGATAGAGGACTAGCTATTTGATCTGCACTCAAAAAGAACATGTTTGGGGTACATCAGGCAGCAGTTGCGACTCCAGAGTTGAAGACAGAATTGCAGCTATGAAAAGTTTATTGAACCCCTATTCCCGCCCCACAGCTTGAGGGAAGGAGCATGAATTCCATTTTAGTTTCCAACTTAAAGCCTATTTTCATGGTCTCTGTGGCTGAGCCCTGGTCTACACTAGGAGTTGAGGTCGAATTTAGCAGCGTTAAATCGATTTAACCCTGCACCCGTCCACACGACGAAGCCCTTTTTTTCCAACTTAAAGGGCTCTTAAATCTATTTCCTTACTCCACCCCCGACAAGGGGATTAGCGCCGAAATCGGCCTTGCCGGCTCGAATTTGGGGTACTGTGGACGCAATTAGACGGTATTGGCCTCCGGGAGCTATCCCAGAGTGCTCCATTGTGACCGCTCTGGACGGCACTCTCAACTCAGATGCACTGGCCAGGTAGAAAAGAAAAGGCCCGCAAACTTTTTAATTTCAATTTCCTGTTTGGCCAGCGTGGCAAGCTGCAGGTGACCATGCAGAGCTCATCAACAGAGGTGACCATGATGGAGTCCCAAAATTGCAAAAGAGCTCCAGCATGGACCGAACGGGAGGTACAGAATCTGATCGCTGTATGGGGAGAGGAATCCGTGCTATCAGAACTATGTTCCAGTTTTCGAAATGCCAAAACATTTGTCAAAATCTCCCAGGGCATGAAGGACGCAGGCCATAACAGGGACCCGAAGCAGTGCCGCGTGAAACTGAAGGAGCTGAGGCAAGCCTACCAGAAAACCAGAGAGGCGAATGGCCGCTCCGGGTCAGAGCCCAAAACATGCTGCTTCTATGATGAGCTACATGCCATTTTAGGGGGTTCAGCCACCACTACCCCAGCCGTGTTGTTTGACTCCTTCAATGGAGATGGAGGCAACATGGAAGCAGGTTTTGGGGACGAGGAAGATGATGATGATGAGATTGTAGATAGCTCACAGCAAGCAAGTGGAGAAACTGGTTTTCCCGGCCGCCAGGAACTGTTTCTCACCCTGGACCTGGAGCCAGTACCCCCCCGAACCCACCCAAGGCTGCCTCCCGGACCCGCCAGGCGGAGAAGGGACCTCTGGTGAGCGTACCTTTTAAAATACTATACATGGTTTAAAAGCAAGCATGCTTAATGATTAATTTGCCCTGGCATTCGCAGCTCTCCTGGATACACTCCCAAAGCCTTTGCAAAAGGTTTCTGGGGAGGGCAGCCTTATTCCATCCACCATGGTAGGACACTTTACCACTCCAGGCCAGTAGCACAAACTCGGGAATCCTTGTAGAACAAAGCATTGCAGTGTATGTTTGCTGGCGTTCAAACAACATCCGTTTTTTATCTCTCTGTGTTATCCTCAGGAGAAGGATATCATTCATGGTCACCTGGTTGAAATAGAGTGCTTTTCTTAAGGGGACATTCAGAGGTGCCCATTCCTGCTGGGCTGTTTGCCTGTGGCTGAACAGAAATGTTCCCCGCTGTTAGCCACGGGGAGGGGGGAGGGGCTAGCCACGCGCTGGGGGGAGGCAAAATGCAACCTTGGAACGAAAGCATATGTGCTATGTATGTAATGTTAACAGCAAGGTTTACCGTGAAAGAGTATACCCATTGTTCTATAAAATGTGTCTTTTTAAATACCACTGTCCCTTTTTTTTTTTCCCGCCAGCTGCATGTGTTTCAAGGATCACAGGATCTTCTCCTTCCCAGAGGCTAGCAAAGATTAGAAGGCGAAAAAAATGCACTCATGATGAAATGTTCCCTGAGCTCATGCTGTCCTCCCACACTGACAGAGCACAGACGAATGCGTGGAGGCAGACAATGTCAGAGTCCAGGAAAGCACAAAATGACCGGGAGGAGAGGTGGCGGGCTGAAGAAAGTAAGTGGCGGGCTGAAGAGAGAGCTGAAGCTGAAAGGTGGCAGCAGCATGATGAGAGGAAGCAGGATTCAATGCTGAGGCTGCTGAAGGATCAAACTACTATGCTCCAGCGTATGGTTGAGCTGCAGGAAAGGCAGCAGGAGCACAGACCGCCGCTACAGCCCGTGTAACCAACCGCCCTCCTCCCCAAGTTCCATAGCCTCCTCACCCAGACGCCCAAGAACGCGGTGGGGGGGGCCTCTCCACCCCAGAGGATTGCCCAAGCAACAAAAGGCTGGCATTCAATAAGTTTTAAAGTTTTAAACTTTTAAAGTGCTGTGTGGCCTTGTCCTTCCCTCCTCCACTACCCCTCCTGGTGCTTCTCTCCTCCACCACCCCTCCTGGACTACCTTGGTAGTTATCCCCCTATTTGTGTGATGAATGAATAAAGAATGCATGAATGTGAAGCAACAATGACTTTATTGCCTCTATAAGCGGTGATCGAAGGGAGGAGGGGAGGGTGGTTAGCTTACCGAGAAGTAGAGTGAACCCAGGGGCGGGAGGTTTCATCAAGGAGAAACAAACAGAACTTTCACACCATAGCCTGGCCAGTCATGAAACTGGTTTTCAAAGCTTCTCTGATGCGCACTGCGCCCTCCTGTGCTCTTCTAACCGCCCTGGTGTCTGGCTGTGCGTAACCAGCAGCCAGGCGATTTGCCTCAACCTCCCACCCCGCCATAAACGTCTCCCCCTTACTCTCACAGATATTGTGGAGCGCACAGCAAGCAGTAATAACAATGGGAATATTGGTTTCGCTGAGGTCTAACCGAGTCAGTAAACTGCGTCAGCGCACTTTTAAACATCCAAATGCATATTCTATCACCATTCTGCACTTGCTCAGCCTGTAGTTGAACAGCTCCTGACTACTGTCCAGGCTGCCTGTGTATGGCTTCATGAGCCATGGCATTAAGGGTAGGCTGGGTCCCCAAGGATAGCTATAGGCATTTCAACATCCCCAACAGTTATTTTCTGGTCTGGGAATAAAGTCCCTTCCTGCAGCTTTTGAAACAGACCAGAGTTCCTGAAGATGCGAACGTCATGTACCTTTCCTGGCCATCCCACGTTGATGTTGGTGAAACGTCCCTTGTGATCCACCAGTGCTTACAGCACTATTGAAAAGTACCCCTTGCAGTTTATGTACTCACCGGCTTGGTGCTCCGGTGCCAAGATAGGGATATGGGTTCCGTCTATGGTCCCACCACAGTTAGGGAATCCCACTGCAGCAAAGCCATCCACTATGACCTGCACATTTCCCAGAGTCACTACCCTTGATAGCAGCAGATCTTTGATTGCACTGGCTACTTTCATCACAGCAACCCCCACAGTAGATTTGCCCACTCCAAATTGATTCCCAATTGACCGGTAGCTGTCTGGCGTTGCAAGCTTCCACAGAGCTATTGCCACTCGCTTCTCAACTGTGAGGGCTGCTCTCATCTTGGTATTCTTGCGCCTCAGAGCAGGGGAAAGCACATCACAAAGTTCCATGAAAGTGCCCTTACGCAAGCGAAAGTTTCGCAGCCACTGGGAATCATCCCAGACCTGCAACACTATGCGGTCCCACCAGTCTGTGCTTGTTTCCTGGGCCCAGAATCGGTGTTCCGCTGCATGAGCCTGTCCCATTAGCACCATGATGCCCACATTGCCAGGGCCCGTGCTTTGAGAGAAGTCTGTGTCCATGTCCTCATCACTCTCGTCACCTCGCTGACGTCGCCTACTCGCCCCGTTTCGCTTTGCCAGGTTCTGGTGCTGCATATACTGCTGGATAATCCGTGTGGTGTTTAATGTGCTCCTAATTGCCAAAGTGATCTGAGCGGGCTCCTTGCTCGTCGTGGTATGGCGTCTGCACAGAAAAAAGGTATGGAACGATTGTCTGCCTTTGCCCTGACGGAGGGAGGGGCGATTGACGACATGGCTTACAGGGTTGGCTTAAAATCAACAAAGGGGGTAGCTTTGCGAGAAACTGAATGGCCCCCTCAAGGATAGAACTGAAAACCTCAAGGATAGAACTCAAAACTGGGTTTAGCAGGCCATTGATTTCACAGAGGGAGGGAGGGAGGAGAAAATGAATACAAAACAAATCTGGTCTATTTCTTGTTTTGAGCCACTTCATCTATCTTTATACATCTTGCTGGCAGCAGACTGTGCAGTACAACCGCAAGCCATCATCATCTCCTGGGTGCTCGGCAGAAGACGGTGCAGTATGGCCATCATCTTCTGCTAGCTGCAGATTAAAAGACAGTGCACTGCCGGTAGGACTCAATCGCCATGAGACAAAACAAGGGAAATGACCTGGCTGAGTCACTCCCATGTTTGCCCAGGCGCCCGGTTAAAAGAGCACCCAGGACTACGTCGACGATGGCTACCAGTCATACTGCACTGTCTGCTGGCAAAAGGCAATAAACTGCTGCTGTGTAGCAATGCAGTACCACATCTGCCAGCACCCAGGAGACATACGGTGACGGTTAGCTGAGGGGGCTCCATGCTTGCCATGGTATGGTGTCTGCACAGGTAACTCAAGAAAAAAGGCGCAAAACAATTGTCTGCCCTTGCTTTCACGGAGGGAGGGAGGGAGGGAAGGAACGGGGACCTGATGATATGTACCCAGAACCACCCATGACAATGTTTTAGCCCCATCAGGCACTAGGATTTCTACCCAGAATTCAAATGGAGACTGCGGGAACTGTGGGATATCTTTGAAGAAAAATTAATTTGTATTTTTACTACACAGAAGTGATGTATGCAAAACTTTAAACTCTAATTCTTGGTTTTGAATAGGAAGTCATCAAAATGGAGTCATAACAAAAGGTTACCATTAACTGTCACTGTGTTCTTGTTTCAGCAAAAAGACAAAAAGGAACATTTCTTTACTTTTGATTCAAAAACATTCAGAGATAGTCAACATTCTGCACCATACAATCAACACACATGCATGGAGTATTTACTCCCAGACATTCAAAGCATATATAAGGACATTTTAACAACTTCCCCGCCATTCCGATTGGTAACTAAGCTTTGGAAACTGGAGGGAGGGGACAGTGGTGTCACTCTCCAGTCCAGTCTTCCATCACTCACTTCCACTGATTCCTTAATAGACTTCATCCTCTAATGTTACCTGTGTTACATTATATGAAAGAACTAACAAGACCATTTGAAAGATCAAGAGATACTCCTTTTGGAACACTGTTGGTATTTTGGCCTTCCCATTCTCCCCTCCCTCATTTCTTTGTTATGTTGTATCTAATTTACATGTAAGCCTCTTAGGACAGACACACATCTGTTCATTTGTAAAACATCACTTACATCTTTGGTGCTGTGTAAATAATAAATAATAGTAATAGAAGGAAGAGACAACAACTGGCAGGCTATAAAGGGGGAATGGAGAGGAAGAAGGGAGGGGAGTTGGTACTCAGAATTAAGAAAACAACTCGTTATGTCGTATGTCATTTTCCTGTGCTGCTGCCATACTTGGAAGACTGAAAGAAATTTTGAAGCTCAATATTAAAAAAAATTCACATCCATCTTCCTACGTTTGCAAAACCCAATCCATAAAAGCAAATATAAGTGCCAATACCCTTGGCAAACAAACATTATGCATAACGATATGGCCTTATTGTTCTGTGTTGCAGCTGCATACATTTGAGGAAAGAGAGGCACACAACAAACTGGTTAAGTGGAGAACTTATTACAGATGGGACACTGACAACATACCCATACCAATCAAATATAATCATCATTCTTAACTCTATATGATTTTCCAATATTTGGTGGAGTGGGATTTTTTCTTTATTGGGAGACAAGTTATCTTATTTTACTTATGCACATGTAAATTACACTGTGGATTCTCTGGTAGAATGTAAAGAGTTTATCTGAAATGTAAAGAGCATGTAAAAGTTTAGCAAACACATTGCAAAGGAATGGGTGTTTGTGAATAGATGTTTCAAAGAGAAAGAGCTGAGATTAAAGTCAATTATTTTAAACTTGTTCTTCAATGATGTGATATGCTGTAGTGATTTCAATATTTTTATGCTAATTTCAGATCTATGCCTTTTACCATACTTCACCAACTCAGCTAAAGAAACCAAGGCTGATTACTGAAGGTTACTCAGTAGAATGTAGCTTATTATTCAAATAATCTATTTAATTGACTACAAACGGAAAAAAACCCAGTTACCTACCCTTCATAACTGTTCTTCAAGAACATGTCCATGTTCCATTCTAGGTGTGCGCGCGCCCATATGCACAGTTGTCAGAGATTTTTGACTTAGCAGCATCTGTAGGGTCGGCTGTGACACCCTCTGGAGTGCTGCGCTCACGCAGTGGTATATCAGCCACCGCCAGCCCTAGGCCCTCTCACTTCCTTCTTGCCAGCAACTCCGACAGAGGGGTAGGAGGGTGGGTAATGGAATGGACATGAGCAACACATCTCAAAGAACAACAGTTATGAAAGGTAGGTAACCATTTTTCTTCTTCGAGTGCTTGCTCACGTCGATTCCACTCCAGGTGTCTCACAAGCAGCATCCACGGAGGTGGGCTCGGAGTTCACAGTTGGGTGGCGTGCAGCACTACTCTACTGAAGCCAATGTCATCTCATGCTTGCTGAGACATGAACATGTGAACAGATGACCAGGTAGCGGCTCTACAGACATCTTGAATTGGAACGTGGGCCAGGAAGGCTGCCGAGGAGTGGGCAGTTACAATCGCAGGTGAAGACAATTTCACCTTGTCATAAATATAAAGGGAAGGGTAAACCCCTTTGAAATCCCTCCTGGCTAGAGGAAAAACTCCTCTCACCTGTAAAGGGTTAAGAAGCTAAAGGTAACCTCGCTGGCACCTGACCAAAATGACCAATGAGGAGACAAGATACTTTCAAAAGCTGGGAGGAGGGAGAGAAACAAAGGGTCTCTGTCTATATGCTGTTTCTGCCGGGGATAGACCAGGAATGGAGTCTTAGAACTTTTAGTAAGCAATCTAGCTAGGTATGTGTTAGATTATGATTTCTTTAAACGGCTGAGAAAAGAATTGTGCTGAATAGAATAACTATTTCTGTCTGTGTATCTTTTTTGTAACTTAAGGTTTTGCCTAGAGGGGTTCTCTATGTTTTGAATCTAATTACCCTGTAAGGTATCTACCATCCTGATTTTAAAGAGGTGATTTCTTTACTTCTATTTACTTCTATTTCTATTAAAAGTCTTCTTGTAAGAAAACTGAATGCTTTTTCATTGTACTCAGATCCAAGGGTTTGGGTCTGTGGTCACCTATGAAAACTGGTGAGGCTTTTTATCCAACATTTGCCAGGAAAGGGGGGGTGCAAGTGTTGGGGGGATTGTTCATTGTTCTTAAGATCCAAGGGTCTGGGTCTGTAGTCACCTAGGCAAACTGGTGAGGCTTTTTACCAAACCTTGTCCAGGAAGTGGGGTGCAAGGTTTTGGGAAGTATTTTGGGGGGAAAGACGTTTCCAAACAGCTCTTCCCCAGTAACCAGTATTTGTTTGGTGGTGGTAGCAGCCAATCCAAGGACAAAGGGTGGAATATTTTGTACCTTGGGGAAGTTTTGGCCTAAGCTGGTAAAGATAAGCTTAGGAGGTTTTTCATGCAGGTCCCCACATCTGTACCCTAGCGTTCAGAGTGGGGAAGGAACCTTGACACACCTGCTCATAGAAAAACCAGATATAGGGCGGCAATCCATGATAAAATCCTCTGGATGGACACCGGTTGATCTTTTATTCTGTCTGCCACCGCGATGAATAGCTATGTTGACTTACTGAATGACTTGGTCCTTCCAATGTAAAAGGCTAGCACTCTCCTGACATCCAGAGAGCGCAATCTAAGCTCCTCCTCAGACTGATGAGAGTTTGGGAAGAAGACAGGCAAGTGTATGTCCTGGCTCATGTGAAACAACCTTGGGCAGGAAGGCTGGGTGCAGTCATACCTGGACCTTGTCCTTGAAAAACACTGTATAAGGTAGCTCCGAGGTAAGTGCCCTAATCTCAGAGACCCTACGGGCAGATTTTATCACCACCAGGAAGGACACCTTCCAGGAGAGTAGAAGCAGGTAACAGGAAGCCCATGGCTTGAAGGGGGCCACCATGAGCCGTGCCAGCACTAGATTCAGGTTCCAAGGAGGGACTGTCATGTCATGAGCGAAGACCGACCTACCCTGGAATGCAGGGTGAAAGACTGATATAGCACCCAAGTGGACCTTAACTGATAAAAAGGGACAAGCCCTGGAGCCGGAGATGCAGAAGGTAGTCCAGGATTGACTGCAGTGAGGCCTGTTCAGGCCTAATACCCCGGTCCAAGACCCAGCATGTGAACTGTCTCCATTTGGCCAGGTAGGTGGCCCTAATAGAGGGGCTTCCTGCTGTCCAACAGGACCTGTTGGACACAGGCCAAGCACTCCTCCTCATCTGCATTTAACCATGCAGCAGCCAAGCGGTAAGGTGCAGCGCTGCCAGGTTCAGGTGCAGGAGATCGCCATGGTTCTGGGACAGCAGATCCATCCAGAGAGGCAGCTGCAGTGCGGCCACCACCAAGAGGTCCACAAATGTTGGCGAGGCCAAACCAGGGCTATCAGGATTACCTTTGCTCTATCCTGTTTGATCTTTATGAGGATGCTGTGGATTAATGGCACTGGTGGGAAGGCATACATCAGAGCCCCAACGGGACTAAGAAGGCGTCTGACAGGGAGCCTCAGTCAAGCCCCCGAATTGAACAGAACACGTGTCATTTCCTTTTCTAACGGGTCACGAATGAGTCCACTTGGGTAATTCCCCACCTTTGGAGGATCACTCTGACCACCCTGGCAAGATGACCATTCGTGGCAAGATGAGAAGGTACTGCTGAGGCGATCTGCTAGTACATTCCTGGTCCCTGGAAGGTGTGTGGCCACAAGATGAATGGCATGCTGCACACAGAAGACCCAGAACCAGAGAGCTTTCTGGCAAAGGGCTGACAACCTGGCTCCGCCTTGCTTGTTCAGATAAAACATTGCGAGAGTGTTGTCCACCTGGACTTGTACCACCCTGCCCTCCAGGTGGGACTGGAAAGCCAGGCAGACCATGAGAACAGCTTTGAGCTCCCTGACATTTATGTGGAGGGAGCGATCGTCCCATGACCCAGCAGCCTTGTGTGCTGAAATCACCCAGATGGGCTTCCTAGCCCAGGTCCGAGGCATCAGAAACCAGGGTCAGCGATGGGGACAGGGCCACAAAGGGAACTCCCTCCAACAGTGAACTGGGGTTCAACCACCATTAAAGTGACGACCAGATGGAGTCTGGTACTCTGACTACCAGGTCAAGATCATGCCTCGTGGGGATGTAGAGCGATGCCAGCCACGCTTGCAGAGGCTGGAAATGAAGCCAGGCACGACGGACCACATAAGTGCAAGCTGCCATGTGGCCTAATAACCTCAGGCAGGTGCAGGCGGTAATGAGCGGGTGCCCCTGTATGAGTCTGACATGGCTTGAAAACAGGTCTTCAAAAGGAAGGCTCAGTAGAGGACAGCCTGTAGTAGAGGACAGCCCCTAGGAATTCTATTTATTGCACTGGTATGCGGGTTGATTTCTTTTTGTTTACTAACAGGCCCAGGTTGAGACAGGTGGAGTGCACCAGATCGAGATTCCTCTGCACTAGATCCCAAGATCTGCCCTTGATGAGCCAATCACATTGAGATAAGGATAGACCTGGACCCCTCAATGTCTCAGATAAGCAGCTCCCAAGGCCATGCATTTTGTGAATACCCGCGGGGCCAACGAGAGACCAAAGGGTAGCACCATAAATTGCAAGTGGTGCTAGCCCACCACAAAACTGAGGAACCGTCTGTGTCTGTGAAAGATGGAAATATGAAAATAAGCATCCTTGAGTTTGAGAGCGGCATACCAGTCTCCCAGATCCAGGGAGGGAATGACAGAGGCCAGGGAGACCATGAGTAACTTCAACTTCTTGAGATACACCGGACCCTCGCTAGAACGCACGTCTATATAACGCTAATTCGGATATAACGTGGTCGCAGCCGTGGATCCCAAATTTAAGTACTGTACAGTACAATTTTTTTTTTTTTTTTAGTATAGATGTAATAAAACAATCGCTTAGCGCTCTCCTGTCAACTCTAGTACTCCATCAGCACGAGGAGAGAAAGCACAGTCCACAGGAAAATATCAGGTGTTCACGTAGCTGAAGTTGCGTATCTTAGATCGACCCCGATCTAGTAGTGTAGACAAGCCCTAAGACAATTGCTGTAGGCCTAGAACACCACGCAAATGTAATGTAATAAAAATTTACAGGTATAGTATTGATCTTTAGAAAGATGTCAAAAATGTCAGGCAAAAGGAAAGCTTACTCGGTCCAGGAGAAAATGGACACTATTGAATGACTTAGAAATGGCGAAACCCAGGCAAAGATTAGCCACGATATTGGCATTAATGAGTCCACCTTTCGTGGATGGCTAAAGAATGCTGACAAGCTCAGAACTTACATTCATAACCTGGATGAAAAGCATGGCCTTCAAAGAAAATGAGCCTGTTTAGCAAATGATGCAGATCTTAATTCTGTGGTGTACATGTAGTTTGTGCAAGAACAGCAGAAAGGCATTCCAATCTGTGGTCCGCTTATAGCCATGCAAGCAGAAAAATTCGACCGGGAACTTAATGGCGAATTCAGATATTTTAAGGCGAGTTCAGGTTGGCTATGGCAATTTCAGAAAAGACACGGAATCTCTCAGATTGCAGTTTCGGGAGAAAAACGCTCTGCTGACAACCATGACGTGCAATTGTACCCTGCGAAGCTGAGGGAAATTTTACAGGCAGAGGGTTATTCGGAGGAACAGGTTTACAATGCAGACGAAACAGGAAATTATAATAAAATGTTGCCCGGTAAAACCCTGACTGTCAGAACAGATGAACGTAAGAAAGGAGGATATAAACAGGCAAAAGATCACTTTACTTTATTGTTTTGTGTGAATGCAACAGGCAAGCATAAATTAAAACCATTGTGCACTGGGAAGTCTCACATGCCTCGGTGCTTTAAATGTGAATTGCCTGCCGTTTTCATACAAGAACTCCAAAAATTGCTGGATGACAAGAGAGATTTTTGAACAACGGTTCTTCACCGCATTTGTCCCTTCTGTGCGACAGCATCTGCGGGCAAAACGCTTAGAAGAAAAGGCTGTTCTTTTGCTAGACAAATGTCCAGCGCATCCTCCGGCCGAAAGACTCAGAACCCGTGATGGTAAAATATGGGTTGAATACTAACCTAAAAACACAACTTGCAAAATCCAGCCGCTTGATCAAAGTGTTATCGCCATGTTTAAGCAGCACTATCGATGGAACAAATGGACAAATGACAGAAAGCGAGTTGTCTGTCACCAATTTTCTGAAGAAGCTGACTATAAAAAAAAAACTTTTTACATTGGTGGCGATTCCTGGAATTTATTACGCGCTGAAATGATAAACCGCTGTTGGATGGTGGGACTGAGAGAGTCGTTTGGCCACCCGCTCCTAGAAGAAAATGAAGAAAGCAGATCACAGTCTGAGGAATTCAACTTTGAGGGATTTACACAGGAGGAAGTTGGAAGAACAGACATGGAGTAGATGGAGGAGCTGTGCCAGCAACTGTCCAGGCTCCGTGTTACTGTTCTGCCACAAAATATCGAGTCCTGGGTAAGAGGCAACAATGAAGCAGAAGAATATTGTCCCATTGCTGAAAGTTTAACAGATGACCAAATACTTCAGGCAGTACAACCAAACAACATTCCAGAAGCTGAAGAATTGGTCTTCGCCGTGGAAGAAGAAGAGGAAGATGAAGTGGACGTCATCTGCGACCATAGCCAGCTTAGAGACTACTTTGAGATGGTTTGAGACGCAAGACGTTGAGCCTATAAAAATTATGCAGCTACGTAGTCTTTTGCAGTTTGCTAAGCGGAAGCAGCACAGCAGCAAGAAGCAAAAGCAACTCACCGACTTTTTTAAGAAAAACTAGACTAGCTTATTGTAACGTCTACTTTAAATCTCTAATAAAGCAACACTTTTTTTCTCGTTTATTGTTTCCTTCAAGTAGGAATTTATTTTCTAAGGTTTTCTATACTTTATGGATGTGACATTTACAGTATACAGTAATTTCATTTTAATGCGGTCCCTGCTATAACGCGGTACTTGGCATGGATCCCAAATCCTGCATTCTAGCAAGGGTCCGGTGTATTTGTTGAGTTGCTGCAGGTCCAGAATGGGTCTTAGGCCCCCTTTTGCTTTCAGGATTAGAAAGTAGCAGGAATAGAACCCTTTTCCACCTCATTTCCCGAGGGACCTCCTCCACCATCCCCAGCTGCAGAAGGTTTTCGACCTCCTGAATGAGGAGTTGCTCATGAGAAGGGTCCCTGAAGAGGGACGGGGAACAGGAATGGGAGGGAGGGTATAGCCAAGAATTGCAGGGTGTAGCCCAGATCTATTATTCCTAAATCCAGCAGTCTGATGTGACTTGCAACCAGGCCGGATGGAAGAGACGTAAACAGTCGAGAAAGAGGTAAGGTGGATCCATATTAATTGGGGTGTTGGTCTTGAGTGCACCATCAAAACAAGCACTTCTGGCCCCCCAGGTGTTCTGCAGGGCCAGGCTGAGCTAGTGAGCAGGAGGTGGATGGACAGCGACGACTGAAACTTGTGTTTCTGTCCCTTCTTCTAGTGGAGCCCTGCTAAGATGGCCAAGGCCTGGGAGGTGGGGGAAGCCTGAATTGTTTCCTCGCCAACTGTGGCATATGCATGCCCAGCAAACAGAGGGTGGCCAGTGGGGCTTTAAGCCCATGCAGCCTCACATTCGTCTGTTCTACAAAGAGTTCATTCCCATCAGATGGGAGGTCCTGAATGGAGGACTGCATCTCCTGGGACAGGCCCACGTTTGAAGTCATGAATTGCGCCTCAATCATGGCCAATGCGACCACCTTGGCCGCTGAGTCAACTGCGTCCCAGGCCATCTGGAAGGAACATCTGGCCGCTGTCGTGCCCTCCTCTACTAGAGCTACAAACTCTCGGGACAAATCCGGGAGCAGAGAATCTTTAAGTTTCCTGAGGGAGTCACGCAGATTAAAGTTATGTCTCCCCGCTACCACCTGGTGGTTTGCCACCCTGAATTCAAGGCTGGCCGTTGAATAAATCTTCCTCCCCAAAAGGTTCAGTCTTTTGACTTCTTTATTCTTTGGGGTAGAACTGGTTTGCCTCTGCCTGTCCTTCTCGTTGGCCGCAGACAACCAGCGAACCTGGGGGCGGATGGGTATATAAGTATTCAAACCCCTTGGCCAGGACAAAATACTTCTTTTCGGCCTTTCTGGAGGTGGGAGGGATGGAGAACGGAATTTGGCAGAAGGCTTTAGCTATTTTTAGGACACGCTCATGTACTGGCAGCGCAACTTGAGAGGGGGCTGCTGCAGAGAGCACATCAAACAAGGTGTTCGACTGCTCCGTCATCTCCACCTCCAAGCTCAAGTTCATGACCACCCTTCGGAACAGAGCTTGATGCTCTTTGAAATTGTCAGGTGGATTAGCGCGAGATGGTCCAGCCACTGCCTCATCAGGCGACGAAGAGGACGACTGAACCACCAGGGGAGGGCCTGGAGCATCATTCCCCACGGAGGAAGGGACTTTAGGGATGGGTATTGACTCCTTTGCCCCAGCGTCCTATTCCGCTCCGTGCACCGAGCCCAGTGCCATAGGCTGTTTTTCTGAAGTGGCCACTGAAGAGTGGTGAGAGAAGGGCATCAGCAACTGGCATGCCCAACGCATTCCAGTAAGGCCACTGAGCAGGCCACTGACCCAGCTGCCAGGTCGGCATCGTGAAGGCTGATGCCGTCTCTGATGCCCAAGTGGGCCGCTACTGCCTCAGCAAGGAACTGAACTCCTGATCTGACCTGGAGGAATCCCCTTCCAAAGACCATGGAGGGGCCGTCGATGCCGGAGTTTGATGTCTAACTGTCGCCGTAGGTGAGCAGTGCATAGGAACATATTCCTGGGGATCAGTGCTGGGAACAGGAAGATTGGTACTGCCCCAGAGATCTGGGAGACGGGGTTCTGCGCCATGGAGTTGGTGGATGGGAGGTCGATTGGTGCCAGATGTACAGCGTCCAACATCTCCCTCTGAGCAACTCGTGTCTAGTTGATGGAGATCGCAAACGCGGTGCCAGCCAACCAGAGCCCTCCACTGCGGAGACAGGGAACTCCGCCTCAGCTCCAAGGACTGATGGCATTCACTAGCCCTCTGGGGGGCTCTTACAATTGGCTTGCCCCCGGAGGGAGCCTTCGCCGGATCCAACGTCATGGAGGCTCCATGGCAGCCCATTAGTGAGTCTCTGTCCCCTGCCGCTCCCGGGAGTCAGCGGCAGATCTCTGGGGGACCTAGTGGGTCCAATCAGAGAGGCACCCTATTCGACTCTGGTGTGGGTGGCAGCCCGCATTAGGTCCTTTGCCTGATGTCCCTTCACCTTTTTTGCTCGGTGCCGGGGAGTCCTGTTTTTTTGACCCCTTCTTGGGCCTCGGCGAGGGGAAGCGGTGCCAGGCCAATCCCGGTGCCGGGGGTGCACTACGAACTAAGGACTACAGTAGGGCTCAGATGCTGGGCGAAGTGCAGCCTCCAAGAGGAGGGCACTCAAACAAATATCACAATCCTTCTGGGTTCTTGGACCAAAGTTTTTACAAATCTGACACTTGACCTTTAAATGTAATTCCTCCAAGCATTTCAGGCAGCTGCTATGGGGGTCACTCACAGGCAGAGGCCTGTGGCAGGCAGAACAGGGGTTAAAACATAGAGACTGGGGCATGCCACACCTGGGACAAAGTCCCCGCTGGGACTAACTCCCTAACTACACTACTTAACAACTACTTATTAAGTAACTGTAAACAAACTATTTACAGGGCACTGAGAAACGAAGTACAGGAAGAACCGCTATCCACTTGCTAGGCAAGGGGAAGGCGCACCGACCAACCATAACAGGTGGTAAGAAGGAACTGAGAGGGTGTAGGGCGGCGGTGCCTGATATGCCAACACATGACCACGGCACACCAGAGGGTGCCAGAGCCGATCCTACGGATACCACAAAGGCAAAAACCTCTGACAACTGTGCACATGGGCATGCACACACCTAGAATGGAACCGACATGAGTAAGCACTCAAAGAAGAATGTTCATTACAAAAAATGTAATCAAGTATTTGGATGAGAATCCACGTTGCGTGGCTAGAAAAAGACACAGAGATTTGCGCAGGCTAGGAGGGAGAGAAGGGGATGAGGGAAAAAATAGTTCAAAATACAGAAAAAAAGTCTTCTGAAGCCTCGGACTGGCTACACAGCACCAGTTTTTATAAATACTTTAGTATCACTGCCTGGTTAGAACATTAAGAAAATCTCTTCCAACCTTGACTTCTGAAGTTAGTTCTTCCAAAGCCCACATATAACACAAACTTAATAGTGTTTACAATAGCATTTTATTTTGGATATTTTACTGAAATTAATTCTGTTCAAAAACATTAGCTAGTGTAATTTCTATTTCTTCATATCTGCAGTCATTTAGTGGGTGAAGTGGGGCTTCTGTGTGGGATCATTAGAAAGCCTAGAAACTAAGGGCTTGTCTACACTACCACTTACTTTCATATAATTTACATTGCTCAGAGGTGTGAATAATCCATACCCCTGAGCGACAGAAATTACACCTAAGCACCGGTGAAGACAGCACTATGTCAGTGGGAGAGCTTCTCCCGCTGACATAACTACCACCTCTCATGGAGATGGAGTTATTATGGTGACGGGAGAGCTCTCTCCAGTTGGCCTAGAGCATCTTCACCGGATGTGCTACAACAGCGCAGCTGAGCTACCATAGCACTTCTAGTGTAGACTAGCCCTAAACCTTCCAATTATGCCAAGTTCCTGCTAACAGTCCAAGTGGTTCCAGATATATAAACACACACACACACACACGTCATCTGATCATTTAAAAAAAGTTGGATGGTTTATTTCAGACTTTCCATGAGGTCCGAAGCCATAACCCAATTTTTAAGTACCTTGTCTGCTAGTGGCTAATATTCAAATTGCTATAATGGTGCGTATGCAGCCAAGAAGAAAAATGAAGAGCAGTGTGTGCGCTCATATAAGCATGTACAAAATTAGAGTGAGAGACAGAGTCACACTGTGTCCCTCACCTCTGATGCCCCAGAAACTGCTCAGACCCACTTTCATCTTGCATGCAGGCTGTATTTTATTCTAAAACCTGTCCACTAACAGTAGTACAGTGCAACGCCATAGTTTTAACCTCTACTTCTTTCAGCCTGCATTGACTAGGGCCCTAGGAGGAAAGGCAGTCTCCCTCTCTCTAGGGAGCTCCTTCATTCCAGGCTCAGCTAGCCCTGTCCTCCTCTCTCTCTGAAACATTTCCTTAAGGCTTTTTTATCAGGATGGTGAGCTGAGGGCTAATTAGTTTCTTACTCCCCACACTCTCCTTCTGATTAGCTAATGACTCAATCAGCCATTATCGGTAGTTGGGGGACACTAATTGAGGTTACGTTGATCAGAGTGCTGACCACATGTCAGATCTCAGCACTCAGTCAGGATAGATACAGATACAGAGTATTTTGAAAGTGGCAGCACAAAAGCTGACCTGCACCATATAGAAGGAACACAGGACACTGACTTTAAAAAAAATTCACGTAGTTATGATTTCTAATATTTTTGTTGATTAGCCTGAGACAAAATAGGAAATTTCAGCTTTGCCAACACAACAAACTATAATATAAAGGGTGGGGAAGTCTAAAAACTGAGAACTAAGTTGTAATTTAATGAACATCTTACCTAAACCAATCATTTTTGATGAGAGTTTTTAATTTTAACATTAAGATTTGGAGCAGACAGTTTTATGTATTTCTGCCTAAAATCCTCTTGGGTTTCATGAACATAAACCAAATGATAAAGTTTGTCCAAAGGTCACTGAGGGTAGGGTTTCTACAAACTCCAAAATCCAAGCCAACTCACTAGTTTCATAATGAAGCTAGAACATTTAACCGTATTTTCTCACATGCACACACCCCCACACACCCTTTCGTGCCAAAGAAATCTAGAAACATCCTGACTTGTTGCCATTTTCTTACATGGTTTGGCATGCAAATCTCTCTCCTCCCACATTATTGAAGCAGTTAGTTAGCTTACCACATCTTCCTGACTTTACAGGTAGCTGACAAGGAAAGGCTAACATTACTTGCCTCCCCAACATAAACTGAATCTCTTCAGCATAGAGGTCTGTAAGTACTCCTGCTTGTCTAACTGCTGTAATTACCCTCTTCCAGCATATGAAGCAAGCAATGCTCAAGAATACACTACTGGAGCAGTCTATTATTTTGACCAACAGCCCAACAAAATGACAGGTTTCAGAGTAACAGCCGTGTTAGTCTGTATTCGCAAAAACAAAAGGACTACTTGTGGCACCTTAGAGACTAAGCAATTTATTTGAGCATAAGCTTTCGTGAGTCACAGCTCACTTCATCGGATGCATACTGTGGAAAGTGTAGAAGATCTTTTTATATACACTCAAAGCATGAAAAAATACCTCCTCCCACCCCACTCTCCTGCTGGTAATAGCTTATCTAAAGTGATCACTCTCCTTACAATGTGTATGATAATCAAGGTGGGCCATTTCCAGCACAAATCCAGGGTTTAACAAGAACGTCGGGGGGGGGGGGGGGGGGGGGTTAGGAAAAAACAAGGGGAAATAGGTTACCTTGCATAATGACTTAGCCACTCCCAGTCTCTATTCAAGCCTAAGTTAATTGTATCCAATTTGCAAATGAATTCCAATTCAACAGTTTCTCGCTGGAGTCTGGATTTGAAGTTTTTTTGTTGTAATATCACAACTTTCATGTCTGTAATCGCGTGACCAGAGAGATTGAAGTGTTCTCCGACTGGTTTATGAATGTTATAATTCTGGACATCTGATTTGTGTCCATTTATTCTTTTACGTAGAGACAGCGAGAAACTGTTGAATTGGAATTCATTTGCAAATTTGATACAATTAACTTAGGCTTGAATAGAGACTGGGAGTGGCTAAGTCATTATGCAAGGTAACCTATTTCCCTTTGTTTTTTCCTAACCCCCTCTCCCCCCGCCCCCCCCCCCGACGTTCTTGTTAAACCCTGGATTTGTGCTGGAAATGGCCCACCTTGATTATCATACACATTGTAAGGAGAGCGATCACTTTAGATAAGCTATTACCAGCAGGAGAGTGGGGTGGGAGGAGGTATTTTTTCATGCTTTGAGTGTATATAAAAAGATCTTCTACACTTTCCACAGTATGCATCCGATGAAGTGAACTGTAGCTCACGAAAGCTTATGCTCAAATAAATTGGTTAGTCTCTAAGGTGCCACAAGTAGCCCAACAAAAGACAACTTACAATGATTTATTAAATTATTCTCAAAAAATCACATTATAGGTGTACAGATATTTGCAGTTCTTCATTACTGACTAATGGGAACTCCCTAAAACAGTGATACACTCTGCTACATCTCTGCTCCAGAATGATTTTATGGGCAGTAATTGAATAGGACAAGCAATTGTATTTACAGTCCCCTACCTGCTGTTAAGTGGAAAGACAGTCCACCCTCTCCCCTGAATACATTCTCGGAATATGAGGCAAAGGTAGTTTTCACCATCCCCTGAAAAGTTCACAGATGGAAAAAGACCCAGCCAATCAGTAGAGCTGGCTGGTCCCTCTAGATGGTACTATGACTCCCTCTCAGTTGGCTGCCTGCAACTATACGATGTTCTTTGCTAAGCAGTCAGGCCTCTGACCCCAAAGATGAGCAATTCAACAGCATGAGTGGCTGCATGGTTCAGTATAAGCACGGGACTTACCATAGAAGTGACTGATCTGTCATCTTCTTCATAATTTACTACTGGAGGTGGCTCTTTCCCATCATTCTCCTGAACTTTTTGTTCTAGAAGTTCTTTCTGGGCTGACAATTTTGCCTCAGTGCATCTTAATTGCTGAACTGTTTGCTTGAGTTCCTCCAGTGCTTGCTTCTGGCTCAACAAGAGCACAATGCTGAAGAGAAAAAGGAGAAGCACAAATTAAAGACTGATTATTTTAAAATGAGTTTTTCTTATCAAAACAATATTGGGGAAAACATTTTTGTAATTGGTAATTTGGTTTCCCTTTTCTACCTTTCCCACCCACTTATCTCAACTGGAGGATACCCAAGTTACCGCTTCTCTGAAAAACAGGAAGAGATCTCACTTATGTTAACTGTTCTAAGTCCTTCAATGCACGAACAAGTCAAATATCAGAAAGCTTTCAAAACCAGGAGGAGAATAAAAACAAAGTGCAGCAAGCTTATATGTTGTCGCCTCCCCTTCTTTCTCAAAGGAACTACACAGTTAGTAAAAACAGTTTTCTTTAAACTTTTCCATTAATAAAATGGAATTGAGGAAATGCCTGTTCTTTTTTCATCCTTTAAAATTCACCAAATCAAGTACAGTATTTCTAGTCTTGAGCAGCATACAGAGGAAAAAAGGCATACTCAATTATGGAAATCCTAGAATGTGCATTCTAAATTTAGGCAAGTACCAAAGATTTTATTATCCCTTTTTCTGAAACGTCTTCATTTTGTGTGAGCTGGGCTCGGGTGACACACAGAGGTATGCACATGGGAGAAGGAAAATCCTGAGTGAGGGTTGTTTTGGTTTTGTATTTAAGATTTTAAGATCCTTGGATAGAGATTTTAATCTATGTTTCTACAGTATTTAGTATGTAATTAATAAATAATAAAAAAACACATATTATAAGAAAAGAGGTGAAAACACTGAATTTAAAGCCGTGTAGATAAAATAACACTATTTTAACTCTTCAGACATTCTGTTAAGAGCCTGTGATTAAAATAAAAAATAGTAAGAAGGATTCACCCAGGTTCACTAGAAGTGCAAGAATCTCATTAGCTAATTGTGTGGAATTTAGCTAACTGGAAATTATCTAATTAGCATAGTGAAAAATAACGGAAAAGGCAAACTTCTAAAGCTTTTGGTATTTTTTCAGTAGTATTTAATGCATTAAGAAGATGACTGCCTTCAGCCCTCTCAGAGCTCATACTAACTTATGTGTTCATTGTTTTATTCATTAAGATAATATTATTTAAGCTATTATGCACCAGTTCACTGTTATTGGAAAGTAATAGTATCCACCTGTCATGGGGTCAATTAAATCTTGACTGAGGGTGGAAACAATGGGGTGGGGGGTAAGAGGAACTAAGTGCAACCCCAATTCTATTTATCAGTTCGTATAACTTCAGTTTCAAGATAGAGGCTAGAAGCTCGATAATCAGAGCTGGAAAAAGGTTGATCATAGAATCATAGAAGATTAGGGTTGGAAGAAACCTCAGGAGGTCATCTAGTCCAATCCCCTCCTCAAAGCAGAACCAACACCAACTAAATCATCCCAGTCAGGGCTTTGTCAATCAAGGCCTTAAAAACCGCTAAGGATGGAGATTCCATCACCTCCCTAGTTAACCCATTCCAGTGCTTCACTATCCTCCTAGTGAAATACTGTTTCCTAATATCCAACCTAGACCTTCCCCACTGCAACTTGAGACCATTGCTCCTTGTTCTGTCATCTGCCACCACTGAGAACAGTCAAGCTCCATCCTCCTTGGAACCCCCCTTCAGGTAGTTGACGGCTGCTATCAAATCCAACCTCACTCTTCTCTTCTGCAGACTAAACAAGCCCAGTTCCCTCAGCCACTCCTCATAAGTCATGTGCTCCAGTCCCCTGATCATTTTTGTTGCCCTCCGCTGGACTCTCTCCAATTTGTCCACATCCTTTCTGTAGTGGGGGGCACAAACCTGGATGCAATACTCCAGATGTGACCTCACCAGTGCCAAATAGAGGGGAATAATCACTTCGATCTGCTGGCAATGTTCCTACTAATGCAGCCTAATATGCTGTTAGCCTTCTTGGCAACAAGGGCACACTGCTGACTCATATCCAGCTTCTCATCCACTGCAATCCTGTAATCACTGTAATGTAAGCTGATGACTCCATTCAGCATAACACACAAAAACTGATTTTTTTATAACACATAGAGGATCAGCAACCAGAGCATATAACTGGGTCACCCACGTCACAGACTAATGGCCACCAAAAAGGCTACCTTTACAGACAGATGTAACAAAGAAGTGGTGGCCATCAGCTTCAAACATGGACCCATGAGTGTAGATTGTGACACTCTATACTTTGTGGGAGCATTCTGTAACCTCCATATTCCCCATTTATATATAATTGAGATATTGCATATAAAACAGGCCACGTGAGGTATCAGGGGGAAAGATTATGATCTACTGAAAGTCACTGTTTTATCAAAATATGTATATCATGAATGCATATGAAGTTATGAGAATTGTGTTGTATGGTGTCACTAAAATATGCTGTGGGTTTGGGAAGCTCCCAGATACTAGCTCCCCAGAGACAATGCCAAGGAAAATAACCAATGCCCAGGCAGGTGTCAAACAACCCATCAACAGCCACTGTTCTGCAAGGAAGCTACAATTCAGTGACTCACCTGCATAAGGCCACACCAGGGAAATTACTCAACCTTGCCTGGGGACTCAGCAATGCCCATCAGACATGCCTGGACTTGTGTTCTCCAAGCATGTGGGGCTGAGGGTATAAAACAGAACTCAGAGGTTCCATGCTTAGCCTTTTCTCCTGTCCCCACCTGTGCTGCAAGCAACAGACACACTCAGAAAAAGACTGAAGACTCCAACAGGAGACTGGCCCAAGGGTGAAATCTGTGTACTATGAACTGCAATATCCAGTGGGGTGAGAAAAACTGCTTAATCTAGATGTTGCCCGGTCTAATAGGGTTGAGACTTTAGACTGCGTGCTTATATTTTATTTTATTTTGCTAATCACTCTGATTTTTTGCCTATCACTTATAAACACTTAAAGTCTATCTTTTGTAGTCAACAGATTTGTTTAACTGTTTATCTTTACCAGTGAGTCTGCCTGAAGTGTGTGGTAAATCTGCTCAGGTTTGCAAAGGCTGGTGTATATCCACTTTCCATTGATGAAGTGATGAACCAATTAATAAATATGCACTGCTCATCCTGAACAGAGCAAGACGGTATATTCCTGAGGTACAAGGCTGGGAGCTGGAGGGATTTGGCTGGTGCCTTTCTCTGTGTGATTCATGAGTGGCTCTGAGAACATTCATGCAATCCAGCTGGGTGTGGGGCTCCACATATAGTTGTGCTGAGTGATCACAGCACCTGGAGGAGTTTGCTGCTTGTCACGAGCAAAGCATTGTGAGAGACAGCCCAGGCTGGAGAGTTAAGGGGGCAGAGCAGTCCCAGGCTGCGCCCTGGGGATCCTGTCCCATCGACAGTATCAAATTCAAGTCCCATGGGGGAATGGGATCTCCTATATAAGGGTACAGCCTGTCCACACCTGAAATAATTTAATGGTTTTAGGATTAAAAAACATGTATCTACCACAGATTGGTGGGTGGAATATGGAGATAGCTGCCAGGTAAACGCTGACAGAATTTACAGAGAGGTCTTGATGTTTCCAGTGAAGCAAATAATCCAGGATATGCTGGATAGAAGACAGGACCAGAAAAATAAACTTCTACTGAGACCAGTTGGACGAACTCTTCCACTTCGTCAGGTAAGCATATTTAGTGGACAACTTCCTGCTGTTTATAAGAATGTTTTGCACATCCACAGAACACTCAGCCTCTTGAGATGTTAACCATTGAGCGTCCACACCTTATGACGAAGGGTGCATGGGTTGGAATGCATCTTCCAACTGTGGTTCTGTGATAGGTCAGGTTCCTGAGGTTGTGATATTCAACTTGATAGAAATTTAACAGACTGAAGAACCAATACTGACAACGCTAGGCTGGCTTTATGAGGATCATGAGAGTTCAGTCCTGCTTGAGCTTGCATAACACTTTGTGGGGCACAGGAATAGAAGAATAGACATATAGCACCTTTGCTTTCCATGAGAGAAGGACAGAATTCGTTAAGGAGCCCAGACCGTGCCACGCCCTACAACAAAACAAGTTGCATTTTCTGTTCAATCAAATAATGAACAGGTATATCTCTGGGACCCTCTAAGACTGAAGGATGAATCTCTCAACCTCTGGTTTGAAAGACCAGCTTAGAAAATCTGCCAAGCTATTCTGAACACCAGGAAGTTGGAAGACTATGAGATATACTGCACTGCTGATACAAAAGTCCTATAGATGTATCACTTCTTGACAGAGATGATCAGATCTGGCATCTCCCTGTCTGTTCACGCAGAACATCGCCGCAATATCGTCTGTGAGGATTTGTAAGGTAGCTTCCTTGATATGAAGGATGAACACCTGACACTCCAGGCAAATTGCCTGCAAACTCTTGTACACTCTTGTAGGGTGAGATCTTGATCCATCCACAGACCTTGGGTATGCAGGCTCCCTAAGTGAGCCTCTCAACCAAGATATGAAGCATCCATAACTATAGTTGTGGACAAAGGAGAGGAAAAGGGAACTCCCATACACATGATGGTAGGATCCTTCCACCGGTCTAGTGAGGTTACGACTTCTGTAGGTATGCGAATCAGCATGTCCAACAGATGATGAGATGAGGAATAAACTGACTTCGTCCAGCCCTGCAACATTCTGAGGTGAAGTCTGGCATGCTGGTTCATGTACATGCAGGAAGCCATCTGCCCCAAAAGTCTTAAACAGCTTCTTACTATTGTGGGCAGAGGGGCTTTTAAGCGACACACAAATATATAGTATTATCTAGAACTGGCTTGTGGCAAGAATATTCTGGCCAATGTAGAGTCGAGGATCACCACTATAAATGCTGTTCTCTGAACTGGAGGGAAAAAAACAACAATTTGTCCTCACTAATCAATGGGCTCAGTTACTGGAAAAGGGATTGCATCTGGTGAAACCAACTTCTACTTTGTGCTTGAAACAATCCCAAGATAGCCACTTGTCCAGATAGGGGAATATCTGTAGCAGAGAGGCATGGCCTCCCTCGGAGATTGACAGTGAGGACTGGCCAGACCCCTCCTGGTGGGGGGAACCAGGAAAGCCATACCCGCCATGCCAGAAGCAGAGGCGTAGGACAGCAAGAGGAAGTATAAAAGGCAGGCCCTGTAGCTCATTTGGGGGGAAGCCACTGAGGGAAGCAGAAGCTTCCACCCTGCTTCTGAAGCCTGAGCCTGCTGAGGACTTCTGATGCCCTGAGGACTCATCTGAACTGCCTGAGCTACCAGACATGCCCATGCTAAGGAGCAGCTGGGATTACCACTTGCAGTTTAGCCCGGGGCAACGGAGGACAACCCAGAGATCCAGATACACCCCAAAGGAAGGGTGGGAAGTTGTCCAGGGACAGACGACTACGATCCGGCTGGGTTGCTGCCTGAATCAGGTTCAGCATGTTGCAGCTAGATCCCCGCTGACCCAACAGCACACCACTCAACCAGTGTTAGGGCCCTGGACTGGGATGTAGTGGAGTCAGGTGGGCCTGCATCCCCCTATCTCCTGCCACCCCACCCGAGTATTGTGGAACACAGATCTTCGGAACTTTCTGTGACTCTGACGGATAGTCATGTGAAAATATGCATTACTCAAGTCAAGGAAAGTGTACCAGTGGGGGCTAGAGAGAGAATAATGGCAGCCAGGGTGACCACAAAATATTTTTTTAACTATGTATTTGTTTAAATCTCACAAGTCCAAAACGGGCCTGAGACCTCCTTTTCCCTTTGGAATCAGACAATGGAGAGAATAGAACCCTTCCCTCAAGGGAAAGGAGGCTACCTCCTCTATGGCTCCCACTGGTAAAAGAGACTGTACATCTTGAAGAGAAAATGGTCCCTGAAGAAGGACAAGGGAGGGAAGTGGGAAGGAAGAACAGAAATAAACTGCAGGATGTATTCCAGTTCTATGGGGCTTAGAACCCATTGAGCAGTGGCAATGAGGGCTCAAGTTTGTAGGAAGTGGGATAACCTATTGAAAAAAATAGGGATGGGAGAAACTATAACATGGTGAGCAAGTACCCGTGTCTTCAACAAAGCTGTCAAATAGTCTGCCCAGAGGCCACACCCTGACTTGAGAAATCTGCTTTAGGACGAGCAGGTGATGGTCTTCTCCTGAGTGTCTTGCCCCATTTTCTGAACTGATAGGGATACTTATGCAGAAACTGAGGTCAGAATTACTCTCTTTTAGGAAGAGGTGTGTAAATACCCACGGCTTTCAATATGGCCCAGGAACCCTTGAAACTATGTAACACCACCACATCAGTCTTTTGAGAGAAGGGGGTATGACATTCAAAGGGAAGGTCCTGGCTTGTTTGCTGAACTTCTGATGAGAGACGAGATGACTGCAGCCAGGAACACCTGTGCCTAGGACAGACACCATGACTCTATAGTTGCCATCCAAGGTTGCCTGCAGTGAATTTCGAGCCACTAGATTCCTCTACCATGATCTGAAAGTCATACCTAGTCTCCTCTGGCAACTTGTCCGAGAACTTCAGCATGCTTTTCCAGTGTGAGAAATCGTATCTAGCCAATAAGGATCGGTGAATGGAGATATGATATTGAAGACCAGATATTGAATAAGCCTTTCTACCAAAAAGGACTAGCTTCTTTTCTTTTTGGCCCTTTGGGGCAGTAGAAACTCAACTCTGATACCACTAAGGAACCTGGGGGAGGTGCCTGTAAAAATGCTCATATCATTGAGAAGGGACATGACACTGCAGTTAAAAACACATGGCTGGGCTGTGCTATCTGACTCAGGTTCACAGAGCTCAGGCTAAGGGGCTGTTTAATTGTGGTGTAGACATTTAGGTTCGGGCTGGAGTCTAGGCTCTAGGAAACTTCAAGGTGGGAGGGTCCTAAAGCTCAGGCTGCAGCCTGAGCCTGAAAGTCAATAGTACAACTAAACAGCCTTGCAAGCCCGAGCGGCACAGGCCAGTCATCCATGTCTAATTACAGTACAGACATACACTTGGTTCTCGTGAACGTTTGGGGCAGAGAAACCAGTGTCTGCCAGAAGGACTTTGTAAGATACAGAATGGCCTCATTAATGGGTGGAATTCTGAAAGGCCCCGCAGAACTGAGTATGTCAACCAGTCTGTGGGAGCATTCCTGAACTACCTCACCTTGAATATCAAAAGATCTATCGTCTCTCTTACATTTCATGATATCCTGTGAAGCTGTCAAAGAAAGAAGAGGAATCCCCAGATACCATAATCTTATCCAATGACAAGGAGGATTAATTCAAAAGGTTTAAGTTTGAACTTCCTGTAATGGCGAGGCTACCGGTACCAGAGATTATAGATGAGCCTGTGTTTCTTACTCACTACCAATATCGGTATCAGAGACAGAAGCCTGAATAGCTTCAGGGGATCTAGCTTACTATGTGCTAGGTGACTACAGGACAAGGAACTGGGGAGGACCATGAAGTAGCAGGTATGCCCCAGAGCTAGCAGTGTGGCACAGGACACCAGCCATAACCGCTCCCTATGTCTCAGTCTCTGGAACAACTTCCAAAAATCAGACAGGTGCTTGGATGGGAATTCTCCTGATGACAGCAATGGCCCTTCCATCCCAGGAAAATGGTGCACAAAAGCTAACCTTAGACTTAAAGAGAATCTGGAGGATCTGGTGCCACACCTCTTGGTGCCTGAGACTGAGAACATCTGCTGGATGATGCCAGTACCAGGGACAACATACTAGGTTTACTCCTGGATTGGACAGTACGAGAAAGAGTTAGGCGTTTCAAGAACTTGACCATCAATGGTACTGTGATCTGCTGCCCCTGCCTTGAAGTGACTTGGGACTCTTCTGCTGGTAACGAGCATGCCAGAGCCTGGAGAAGGACCTGTAACAGTAGATTTACCTCCTACCCAAATGGAAAATCCAGCATCTTGAGACAGACCAAGTCTCTTTCTGTTGCATAAGCCTCAGGATTTGTTAGCACCGCAAGACCTTCTTGATGTATTTTGTTCCTGCACTGAGGGCAGTAAAAGTCAGCCTCAACAGCCCGGAAGCCACTGCCAGATTGAATAATTCTGACAAGGGTGAGGCAGAGGCTGGTACTGGGCACAGTCACCTATCCACTGTAATCCACTGCTGGTAGATAACGCCAGGGATCTTAATCTCCTCTCAGGACTGCATCTATCCATCTTAGAGGAACAGTGCTCACTAGATCTCTTGTGCTTTCTCCTCAGTACCAGAGAAAAATATAGGTGCTTTCCTTCCAACAATCTTCTCTGGGGTGGAAACTGCAATGTCTGGAGAGACACTCCTTGTTGAAATGGAAGCACTCAGCATCGCACTAAGCACGAAGGCTCTGATGCAAGACAGCCTCCATAAGAATGTGGAATCTCATGTCCCTGTTCTTTATACAACACTTTTAATCTCTATAGATCTGGCCACGGTCTTGAATGTGGACCTCACCCAGACATTTGGAGCAAGGGTCACTCACCAGAAGAGATTCTTGCAACTGGCACAAGACTTAAAGCCTGAGGTAAAAGGCATCCCCCACTACTGAGCATAAACATTTGCACTAAGAGTGTCTCTGTTGGAAAACCAAGAAAAAAAAATGAAGAAAACCTAGACTAAGTACAATAATGAGTGCCACTAAACAACAAGAATGCCTTCCCCTGCCTCCCAAACACATATACTACTTAACCATATACAAACAGACTGAAAACCAATGATAGTGTGGGGAAACTTGGATAAACAAGTTGACATGCTCCAACTACAGATCACAGCTAATAAGAAGGAATAGGGGGAGAGAGGGACGGTCATGACAGCTTCACCCTTTATATCATCAATCCATAGGATGAGTGTGCTGAAAGCAAATGCGCCACCCTGACGAATACCACTACGGGAAAAAATCCCCAGCTCTGGGGCACTGGGAACGCACAAACTTGAAGTGGAACAGACATGTGCAAATCACTCAAAGAAAAACTGCATATTACAATACAAACAACTTTTTTCTTTAAAATTTTCACCTTCCAATATCTTTGCCACACTTACTCTGATTTTTTTTCACAGGTCTTAGAAGATTCTTCTATTTTCTTTTCTAGTTCCAACAAAAGCTCCTCTTTGTTCAAAAGCGTCTGCTGTGTCTGAATCAATTCTTCTACTACTGTTTTCAACCTAGAATACAAATCAGTTGTACAAATCAAAAATATGCATTTACTACATACATACAATACAAACTGTTTGTGCACATGTGTACGTGTTGCTTTGTATATCTAAAAAAAAGAGCTGAAAATAGAAGCAGTAATCCTTAAAATAGTTTCTAGTTTGACACTTTCCCTTTCTTGCTAATATGTTTATTAAATTGCTTATTTTGTGAATGTACCTTATTATATGGGTACACTCTAGATGTGGGTGCGCACTGTTGGGAGTGAAGGCACATTTTAGGTCTGATAAAAGTCTGCTGTGATTTTTAAGAGTCTGTTTGGATAATTTTTAACAGCTTAAAACTTAAGTAGAACCACCTATGTGTAAGAAAATGAAGAGTAATCACATTTGTGAGGAAAACAAAAAAATAAAGCATCCATAAAGCTAGAAAAAATTGGTTTGAGTTAGCACAAAACTTGTACCAACAGGGGTGGAGAACTGATATGAAACAGAAACTAATGCATATTCATAAGAAAAAACAACAAAAGTTATAAATAGTTATTCTAAACAAAGGGAAGCTGAAGATTGTATTTGTCTGGTATTGGAGACGTCTGTGTGGTGACTGTCCGGATGAGCCTCCCACTTGTGTGTAATTGATCACTACTTACTCAGCAGATAAAGGCTTCATTCTTTGATGTAGTAGCACTTAAAATGCTTCTTACACATTTTAATTTTTTTAAAAACTTGAAGCAGTTGCTAGGCCAAGAACATACACAGTAATATATAAAAGAATCAATTCCTTCCCAGCATTCATCCACTTATTAATTCATTAATATAGATATTCCAGGCAACAGTGACATAACACAGTTAACAAAAAGGATTGGATTTACTGTTCTGGAGCTTTTCTCCTAATGGTCTACTACTGCCCACACTTTTTCAATTGAAAGAAGAGTCAAATGAGTCAAATCAAGCAGGCTTTAGCTATCAGGGAATTGTATTCCATACACACTAAAATAAGATTAATCTGCATTTGATCCTGTGATATATATTAATGATTTATCTCCTATGTAAACTCATTGTCTATTTTACAATCCCAGATTTAAGCTTGCAACACTTCAATTAACATACACATAATTACCTGTACAAATTCCTCATTATATATTAATCTCAAATTTAATATTAATTACAAATCCTTTCACTTTAAAACCTTGATTAAGAATGTTTATTTGCTGACCCTACATGTGACTGTAAATATTTCTTTCACAACTTTCAAAAATTCATTGACCTAACTCATTTTATACAGATTAGGCACTGTATTTAACTATCGACTATTAACATATAGAAATTTAAATCCAAATTAATATTATCATTCGTCTCTAAAGCATATAATTACTTTCAGACAGCATTAACATTTTAATGTGCCCTACAATTTTAAAAAAAAAGTGTATGCAGTGTAGTGGTAGCCATGTCAGTCCCAGGATATTAGAAAGACAAGATGGGTGAGATATCATCTTCTACTGGACCTTCTGTTGGTGAGAGAGAAAAACTTTCGAGCCATAGAGCTCTTCTTCAGAACTTGAAGTTCCGTGTGGCTTCATAGCTTGTCTCTCTCACCAACAGAAGTTGGTCCAATAAAACGCATTACTTCATCCACCTTGTCTCTCTAATTTAAAAAATTCTGATTTAAAATCAGAGCACCAAGTTGGAATAGGAGATTGATGTAGCTCTTCCCAATACTTCTGAACTCTGTGAGAAAGTTTGGACTTATCTTTGAGCAAGAGAAGATAAGTTAGCTGTTTTAATCTTCCTTTTTGTTCTAAATAACCATCTGAAGTTTGGACACCATTTAGGACTGGCTAGAGCTGGTATCTCAGACTATCACCCTGATTACAATTTGTCACAGGATATTTCACCAGGGACCCACATCTGTCTTCTGGACAAAAGTAATTCAGAAAAAGACTATTACTAACTCATCAGTCAATTTAATCATAACTAGCTTTCATAATAATACATTTTCAAATTATTCATCTTTACATTGAACCTGGACATATCAAACAATTATGAAACCTTCCATATGCTGGGTTTACAAATTATCTTAATGATCTATCTGGAAGAGCTACTTGGGAATTTTTCTTGATCACTGATTTAGCAGTCTCAAATATTAATAAATATGAATACATATTTGTACAAAATAGCTATTGGAAGATTTGTTTCACTCATATGGGTACTGATTCATATTCCCACTCACCCTTTTACTAGCTTAACAGACATTCTCTACCAGTCATATATTATTTGCTCTTTTAATTCATCCCACTATCTTCTAAATATAACATTTCATCACAGTTTTCTATTTTGTTTGCATATGTTAATGCAGTAGCTTCCATTAAACCATCAACACTTATCAGCAAATACCAAAGTTTCTCTTTGTACTTAGAGGAGAACCACTGGTAAATGCTGACACAGAGACCACTATGTGTATACCATGATTCTTTATTGGATTATTTACTTAGCTTTACGCTATTTTTAAACATAAAACTGATCCAATTTTCCACACAATGTATTTTATAATGGAGATAATGGTTTAACTAAACTTAACCCAATAACATAATGTAGGAAAATATGTATTCGGTTTAAATCAAATAAAGGGATTTTAGCAGTCAAGGGAAGGCTTAAATAAAAAATGTAACAGCAAGATAAGTTGTAAAAGTGATAAGCTCAAATTATAGCTGGTAAGAGAAGAGAAGCCCTGAATTATCAAAACTGATTCTGACAAAGAAAAATTATTTTGTGATGTAATACACTTATCGTGACATTTAACATACCAGTGTCAACTTGAAGAAAGGGGCCAAATCATAAAATCTTGTCTACTCAAAGCCAGGAAAGGGGTCATTTCCAAACTGCTCAAAACTGGTTCTTAGCTCAAGTGAACAATTGGCTCTGACATCGCTTGTTTGTTAAAGTCTATAAAAAAAAGTGAGCTCGTAAAGGGTTCTGTCTGTGCAAGCTGGAGACAACCATCGTGGGTTTGAGCACTCCTGGGCCTAGTCCTTTGATAAGCACCTGATCATTGTTTATAACTGTATTTTATGAGGACGTGATGACTGCTTACACATCTAAGGCACATTTGAAGCAACTGTATAAATACCATTTGACCTTTGAATTTAATAAAAGAATTATAGCTAAATTAATATTTGGTGGTATCCTGCATAAACAATAAAATCCATAACCTTCTCCACCAGGAGGAGCTCACCCAGAGCTATAGCAGCTGGCTACTGATTTTTTTTCATACACCCTCTTTCAGAATCTGGCAGTCTGAATTACTACAAATTATCACTATGTTGGGAATAATTACAAAAATAATTCATTATAGACACAAATCTTACGATAGATAATCAACTTATAGTAAGTTTCCTGATAAAGGGACACATTGCCGTCAGCACAGTGCGGGTGCACAGGGGATGAGGGACACAAAGAACCTTTCCCTTGGACAGCCTGTGCAAGAATAAAAGACACTTGCAATCCCTGACCTCTGGAGAAAAATTTATCTGAAGAGCAAAGAAAATACTCCCTTCATGTACCACCAAAGGCGACAAGAAGAAAAGTAGTGGCATAGCTTTGATCCTTTCCACAATCAGGCTATGGGAGTATGCTGTACCATCCTTCAGGATGATAGAGAACACACTCTTCATCTGTACACCAAGAAAAAGAAGAACTCCCCACAGCTTCCCTGGGACAGTGCAGCTTCATACGAGCTCATACGGGGGACTTGAGGCTAAATGTCACAATCTAGCCCACAGATACTTTTTTGGGGAAAGGTAGCAAACAACAGTGAAATTCAAAAGAATTACATCACATCACATGCTATTCTATATTTGCTGTCTTCTATTTATTAAACATTTTGTTTAATTATTAAATTCACTACAATTAGGACATATATAAGAACACAACCAACTCTGCTTTTAACATGGACTCATGCATAACAAATTGTAAATGTACATTGCAAAAAGCACTGATTTTCACTTAAGCAGTCTATTCCCTCAATATAGATGTGCATATTTCCCATTGCCATCAGCAACAATCACACACACACGCATCAGAAGAAGAGTAGATTACCCTAATTTAATTGCGCTATGTTCATAAGCGTGCTTGAATTCTTGCTGAACAGTCAACTAGGTAAGAATCCCCAACCCAAAAAGTTTATAACCCGACCATGGATGCCTCTTCGTGTGGATTTGCAGACTGTGGCCTGCATTTTTCCACATTTGGTGTGGAACTTGGTGTGGATCTGCAGAGACTGTGGCCTGCATTTCCCCTCTCAGAAACCCAGGCTGCAGGGACCATCCAGTGTGAAAGGTGTCTGCTGGTGGAATCCCTCGGGAAGCAGATGAGAGCTACAGGAGGAGGTGTGTAGGCTGAGGCACATCCAAGCCCACAATGAATTCATTGAGAGTATTCCTATGGAGACATCCAAGGGCAATGGTGGTGGCTTACCAAATAGATTTTAGTACTTTTTTAAGTACAGCAGCATGGAAGAAAGTATCTGTGAAAGCAGACAAAGTGGGTGTCCAGGCTGACACTGATGATGGAGCAGACGGTGTGGGTGGCTTAAACAAGAAAAGAGACCAGCGGTCAGAGATGCAGGCAGGTGCTGAGTGTTGAAGGCCTTTTAGCCAAGGACAAGAAGTTTGAACTTAATGCACAGGACTATGGGGAGGCAGTAGAGGTCCTTAAATAGGAAAGTGACTGGTCACAGCAGCGAGCAAGAAAGGTTTTGGCTATGGCATTTCAGATGTATTTAGCTTTGGCTAAAGATACTGCCAATATCGTCAACATTTCTCAGTCAGGCTTCAGGCCATGTCACTGAACAAAGATGGCACGAGATAATCTTGAGCCAGGGCAAAGGCCACACATTCATATTTATACAGTTACACTTCTCTGCAGCATTTGATATTGCTGACCATGGAATCCTGGAATGCCTTGGAAATGTAGCAGGATCATTCCAAGTCATTTCTCTCAAACTGGAGAGTCACATGGGCTCCTCCTCCAGAACTCTCAACCCATGGAGTCCCATATAGAGCCGTCCTCTCCTCCTTGTTCAACACTGTATATGCAACCACTTGATGAAACTGAAACAATACAAACTAAATTGTCAGCAACAAATGGAAGACGCCCGCTCTACATCACCATCACATCAGATGCAAATAGCACCATTTCTCAGTTATCCCATGGCTTGGCTGAAATCAGTAACCAGTTGAAAAGCTAAAACGAAACTTTTCAACTGGAAAGTGATGCTTCTGAGGGAAAATGAAGCACTTTAAAAGCTCATTGCCTCCACAGCATCACCTGCAGATTGTCAAGACAGTCCTCAGAATCAATCTTAATCTGGACTTCTCACTGCTTCTAGACACCCAAATAGATAGAGCTGTGAAAAATAATCTTTTCTAGCTATGACTAGAAAGAACACTTCACTCCTCATATCACATCCAGACTTCAACAATGATCCATGAAGTAATGACCTGCTGGCTTGATTGCTGTAGTTCTCTGTACCTAGGTATGACTCCACTCACCCCCTACCCCCGCCACCAATAAAACAAGTATCCAGTTGCTCAGTAACACAGGGTGCCAAGAGCACATCACCCCACTGCTCTCTTCATTGGCTCCTTGTGGAATATGAGGTCAAAATCAGGGTTTAAATCTTCAAAACCCTGCATAAGGTCATCCTAAATTCTCCAGAGGTTCACCTCATTCTGTGTGATTATACCTTATTACAATAGCTCTAAGCTTCTTCCCAGGCTCTTCCATAACCTCTCCAGGCTTTGGCCTGTACCAACCCAATAGTACAATCTATTCCTTTCAGGTCTCTCACTGTTCTGAAAAATGTGATGTGTCAAACCTTTTTGACACATCTTCCTGTGCCTACACTTTTCCAGATTCTCACTAGACTACAACCCATAGATGGTTTCCACTTTTTGTATATTGATCCTACCAAGTACAAATATCTCTAAGCTTTCACAAGATAGATAATGTTTTTAGTCATACTGTCCATTAACTGAAGTCAAAGGAATATATCCTGTCATGGAATAAAAAGAATATTTCAAAGAAGCCAACAGATAGTAATCTAATTAAATAATGACATCCTATTCATGTAAGCAAGAGTTGCAGGACTGGGCACTAACTCTTAAGGGTCTAAGTCTGAAGTTAGTCCATAAATAACTGGAATCAGTCCAGCAATCTGCTATAAAATAGAAAACTATATTCTCTACCAGCATGCAAGTAGTGGAGTGCCACGTGGTGATGCTAGGATAACTTAATCTTGATATTTAAAGGATAATGTCTTTACCAATAAAATTTATGAGTTAGAACATAGATAAGAGTGGTAGAACAGTTGACTCTCCGGGAAGTATTAACAAGTGAATCAACTTGCTTTTTTTTTTTTTTTGGCAGATGTCAAAAGAGGCTCTTACACTGGGATGGTTCAGTTGGCTTCATTATTTTAACTGTTTCCCAGAATTTTTGTGTGTGAAAATCTGTCTGCCTCTATTCCAAATACAGCTCTAATTTTATGAAAGCCTATTTCCATTAGGAAAGATACTGATAAAGAGGAAGTTACTTACCTGTAACTGGAGGTTCTTAGAGATATATGGTCCCCATTTGGATTCCAAATGTGAGTGCACATGAATGCCATGATCCAGAGCTAGACAAGTTGTACAACAATGTCTGTTGACCAACACGTGCGTCGCCCTCACATCCACAGCTAAGGTTATAAGAGGCCATGTGGGTTGACGCTGCTCTAGTTCCCTTGCCACTAAGCAGCGTAGTCCATAGTAGAGGGGATGGAGAGCCGGTACTGGAATCTTAACAGGGACCACACATCTCAAAGAACCTCTATTACAGGTAAGTAACCTCCTTTTCTTCTTTGAGTGATGGTCCCCATATGGATTCCAAATGTCGGTGAGTAGTGAGCAATCATCAACATGGAGGTGGGTGCAAAGCCTCACAGGAAGTGATAGTCTGCAGCATGGCACAGCCAATGGCCGCATCCCCTGCTACTGCTGGGGCAATGGAGTAGCAAGAGGTAAAAGTGTGGACGGAGCTCAACATGGCTGCTTGGCAACATCCTGCCATGGCACGTATGCAAGGTAGGCCTTTGTAAAGGTTTGTGCCTGCACGGAGTGAGCTGTGACTCCAGGAGGTGGAGGTATCTGGGAGAGTATAGCATTCGGAGATCCATTTGGAGATAAGCTGCAAGGAGAGGGCTTGTCCTTTGCAACGGCAATGAAGACCCTGGGTAAAATGCAGAAGGCATGAGTGGATGTAGAAGGCCACTGCACGGCCGACGTCAAGAGTATTCAATGTTTTTACCTCTGCTGGAGGCATGGGATTTGGGATAGAAGACCGGGAGGCGGATGTACTAGTTGATGCGGAATGTGAACGCCATCTTAGGGATGAATTTGGGGTCCAGGCATAAGGAGACCTTGTCCTTATGGAAGCTGGGGTGTGTGTTGACCAAGGGGGAGGAGAGATCGGCCATCATGGCTGCCAACTCGCTAACATGTCACACCGACGTGATGGTGACTAAGAGGATCACCTTCATTGAGAGGTAGGAAAGACAGCACATCATGAGGCTTGATCAGGGCAGAGTGACATTAAGGTCCCAGGAAGGGGATGGCTTGCACAGTGGTGAAAAGGCATTGAGTAGATCTTTGAGGAAACAAACAGCGGTTGGATAACTGAACACAGTGGAACTGTCTACCGGAGGGAGGAAGGAAGGCACTGTGCACCGTCAGGTGAATCCAAATGGAACTGTGGGCAAGGCCCAACAGCTTGAGTTGGAGAAGGTAGTCAAGGAGGGGAGAGATGGATATGAAGTCTAGCGGGTAATGGTGGCAGTGAGCCCAGATGGTGAACCGTTTCCATTTCACTTGATAGCAGGCCCTGGAGGACAGCCTCCTGCTGTGCACGAGGACAGGCACTGGGGTGGAGCATGACCTGTGTACTCATGAAATCCACCCAAACACCAACCCGTGAGGCAGAACGGGCACGAGTTGGGGTGCCGGAGTCATTCATACATCTGTGAAAGGAGATCCGGGTGTGCTCGGAGGCAGAGCGGGAGATGAGCAGAGAGGCGGAGGAGGTCTGTGAACCAATACTGACGAGGCCAAATGGGGCTATCAGTCTGACTGCTACTCAATACCAGCAAACCTTGAACAGAACTTGTGGGAGCAGGGGAATGGGTGGTAAGGCATAGCAGAGATTGCCAGTCCAGTGGAGGATAAGGCCACTGCCACAGGATTCTGCCCACACAACCCCCCTGGAGCAATAAAAGGGAAGTTCGCAGTTCTCTCTGACCACAAAGATGTCCCAGAGCAGGGTGCTCCACCTGCGGAGACCAAAGCATAGGGTAGGATTCTGAGGCTCCCACTTGTGCTTTGCGTAGAAGGACATGCTGAGCATGTCCACAAGGGAGTTATGGGCACTCAGGAGATATACACCTGGAGTGTAACACCGTGTTTGATGCACCAGTTCCAGAAGTGGACAGCCTCCGCACAGAAGGAGGGAGACTTGGTGCTGCCTTACTTGATGACAGACTACCACAGCCATGTTGTCAGAGAGCAGTTGAATGTGACAAGATTGTATGAGGGGGAGGAACGCCTGACAGATGAGGCAGGCAGCACACAACTCCAGGATGTTGATATGCATCCTGGAGAGGTCCAGAGACTGCGACCAGGTGGATGCCCCAACCAACGAGAGAGGTATCCGTGGTCAGAGTGGCATAGGGGAGTGGGAGCTGTAAAGGAGGTGCGAACCAGTACCTTCGACGGGTTGGTTCACCATGAAAGGGATGCCAGGACAACAGTGGGAGGCAGGACAAGTTTGTCCAAGCAGCCTGTCTGCAGCTTGTAGATAGAGAGGAGCCACACCTGAAGGCAGTGTATGTGTAGGTGGCATGAGGCATCACGGAGGTACAGGCCATCATGTGGCCGAGGAGGGAAAGTCAATGGTGGATGGAGGTGTGTGGGGTGCAGCGCCAGGTGGTAATGATAGAAGCGAGGGCTGCAAAGCGGTCGACCAGAAGTAAAACTTGGGCTGCGATGGAGTCCAGACGAGCACCAATAAAGGTGATCTGGTGGGTAGGTACGAGAACTGACTTCTCCTCATTGATGCAAATCCCAAGAGTGGCAAGGGGCCCGCAAAGGGCCACAGTGGCTGGTAAGAAGCACCTGCGGGATGGTGCAACGAGGAGCCAGTCATCCAGGTAGGAGAATACCAAAAGGCCTAGACAGAGCAGTTGCAATATCAAAAGGGAGGACATGGAACTGATAATGGGAGTAACTAACCATAAATCGGAGAAACTTCTGGGGATGACTGTCGATGTGGAAATAGGCATCTTTCATATCAAAAGCACAAACCAGGCTTCCTGGGAAAGGGAACGAATAATCAAAGGGAGTGTCATCATCCGGAACTTGAATTTCTTTATAAACCTGTTAGGCAGCCGGAGGTCCAGGATAAAGAGGAGGAAGTATGGGGAACAGAAACCGAAGCTTCTGAAACTAGTAGCTGAAAGCCTATGCTGTGACATGGGTGTAATTCATAAAGTCATGTGTGTAAAAAACCTAAAAACAGCTGAGAACAGCTGGATGGTAACAGACCACAAATCTCAGTGATCATAGAATCATAGACACATAGGACTGGAAGGGACCTCAAGAAGTCTTCTAGTCCAGTGCCCTGCTCTCAAAGAAAGACTAAGTATTATCTACCATCCCTGATAGGTATTCATCATTGGAGTGTTTTAAGAGCAGATCATACAGAGATTCCACAACTTCCATAGGCAATTTATTCCAGTACTTAACTATCCTGACAATTAGGAAGTTTTTCTTAATGTCCAACCTCAATCACCCCTGCTGAAATATAAGCCCATTGCTTTTTCTCCTATCCTCAGAGGTTAAAGAGAACAATGTTTCTCTCACCTCCTTATAACAACCTTTTATGTCCCCTCTCAGTCTCCTCCAGATTAAACAAACCCAATTTTTTCAATCTTCCCTCATAGGTCATGTTTTCTAGACCTTTAATCATTTTTGTTGCTCTTCTCTGGACTTTCTCCAATTTGTCCACAACTTTCCTGAAATATGGCACCCAGAACTGGACACAATACTCCAGTTGAGGCCTAACCAGGGAGGAGTAGAGCAGAAGAACTGTTTCTTGTGTCTTGCTTATAACACTCCTTCTAATACATCCCAGAATGATGATTGCTTTTTTTGCAACAGTGTTACACTGTTGACTCATATTTAGCTTGTGATTCACTCTGAGCCCAGATCCCTTTTTGCAGGACTTCGTCCTAGGTACTCATTTCCCATTTTGCATGTGTGCAACTGATTGTTCTTTCCTACGTGGAGTAGTTTGCATTTGTCCTTATTGAATTTCATCCGATTTACTTGAGACCATTTCTCCACTCTGTCCAGATCATTTTGAATTTTAATTCCATCCTCCAAAGCACTTTCAACGCCTCCAGCTTGGTATCATCCACAAACTTTATAAGCGTACACACTCTATACCATTATCTAAATCATCGATGAAGATATTGAACAGAACTGGACCCAGGACTGATTCCTGCAGGACCGCACTTGATATGCCCTTCCAGCTTGACTGTGAACCATTGATGAATACTCTCCTGCAACTGTTTTCCAACCAGTGTGCATCCACCTTACAGTAGCTCCATCTAGGTTGCATTTCCTAGTTTGTTTATGGAGGTCACATAAAACAGTATCAAAAGCCTTACTAAAGTCAAGCTATGCCACATCTGCCGCTTCCCCCTTATCCACAAGGCTTGTTACTCTGTCAAAGAAAGCTGCTAGGTTAGTGTGACATGATTTGTTCTTGACAAATCCATGCTATTACTTATCACCTTAGTATCTTCTAGATGAAGATTTAACCTGATTATAATCCAAATAAAAAGAGCTCTCAAGTCATGCTTGTAGCTGTCTCCATCGCTTCACAATAACTTAACGGACATTTTACGCTTCACAGTGATGTTATGGGTTATTGTGTGTGCCGCTTGTGTTGATTTGTGTCTGGAGAAAATATCCTGGAAAATTCGTGTTAATTTGGGACGGTGGCAAATGAGTTTGTGTGCTGCAGTGATGGGCTATGTGTGTTTGGGGTTAATGTGTATAAATAATGGTGGTGTGTGTAGGTGTTATTGTGCTGGGAGAATTATATGAGCTGCTCCAGTGTGGCATCTGAGCCAAATAATCTATTTTCCCTCATACAACCGATGAAATTGTTGTATGCAAATTAGCTGCAAGGTAATTGGTTGAGTTACCTCTGATATTACAATGGTTTAGGACTCTTGGGATAGTATAGATACATGCCTTACTGTAACTGTATACCGCATAGGTGTAATTCATAAAGTCAAAATAGTTAAGAAGTTAAAAACTGGACAGCAACAGACTGCGAAACCCAGTGATGATGCAATCTGGTGATATTTTGAACAAAAAACTCTCAGCCATGCTTGTAGCTGTTTCCATCACTTCACAATGACTCAACAGACATTCTAGGCTTCATAGTGACACAGTGTCATTTCTGGAATCTTATTATACAGTCAAAAAGGATGCCACATTTTCTGAGACATACTTACATTCCTTGCAAGCTTTCTGCTGTTAAGTTATTCCACATTATCTCATTAGCTTGAAGATTTTCGTTTTCTTCCAGTAAAGATGTATCAAACACTATTTCTTGTTCTACATTCTCTGGTGACCTGTTAAGTATACAAAATAATTTAAGATTTATATTACACAGTATACACACACACAGACGCTAAGTGTAGCTCAGAAGCTATTTGTTCCTTTCCAAAATGATTATGTCAATAAAAAGCATATTTTAATCATACTGAAAACAAAAGCAGATTGAAGATAGGCAACATGATAGCTTTCCTTCAAAATAAGAGTGCAGTTTTAAAAAACACAACAAAACACAAAATGGAAGACATTTCCTTGGATTAAGGTCATTACATAACTAAGGCTTTTAATGGACCACCATATGGGTGTATGGACACATAATAACTGATCCAGTTGCAAGTTTAGGACTAACTAATAATATGAATATTAATCTATATATTAGTAACTGAGATAAAATAAAAATGCATGCATATAATTCCAAGAACTCACTGGGACTACTTATCCGAGTGACAAATGTGCAAGATCAGATCCATAAAGAACAAATAAAACTTATTCTTAAAACAAACTTTGCTTGAAATTACATAGCACATAGCTAATGCTGTGACTCAGAATTTCTAGCTCCCACAATTTTATCTGCCTACATATCTTTATCAGTAATTATCAGAGTTTAGTATTTTCTTTTTTAAAAAACTTATTGCTGAGTTTAAGACTTGTTTATTATTTAACGAAGTCCTTGGACAGTTTACATAGATGGAGATACACAGGTCAGACAATCTTACAAGTAAGGATGAAGCATTACAGTCAAGTAACAATTTAAAGGAACCCAACTGAAAACAAACTAAGCATATACCATTTTTCAGTATTAAGGCTTAACACAGAATATGATTTCTTCTTGCAAGGTAAAAATGAATAAAAGGACTAGAATGGAAAGCTTATACCTGTGAGCTTCTATGAAGCTATTGTACTCTGAGTTAGGGTCTATCTGTTCAACAGAAGTCTGGATCTCTTTATGGACATTCACTATCTCTTCTGTTACAAGACTGGTGATCTGACTGTATTCATCAAGGATTCCTTTTCTGTGGGAAAAAATACAATAATTCATAGATTCAAAGGCCCGAAGGGACCATTATGATCATCTAGTCTAACCCCCTGCATAACACAGGCCATAGAAGTCCTCCAAAATAATTCCAAAAGCATACCTAATGTACAACATGTTTTCATGAATATATATTTCAGAAAATCTTAATTTACAAACTAAAAGAACAAACACATTCAGATAATTTCTTATTTTTTCTAGACCTTTAGTGTAAATCTTCATAATACTTGGCAGTCTTTAATACACTAAAGCACTTAGTTTTAAGAATTTTAACCCTGAACTCAACAAAAAGGGGTCAACTTTTTTGTTCTTGTTCCTAGTTTTCATTCTTCATACAACGATTTCACTAATATTTCAAAACTCTGTATATTCTTAATATTCTTATTCTGTTCTGCTACTACATTTTTAAGTTACATCTCTGTAGTAACAGATGTAAAATTAAACTATGATAACAAACAGAGTTGAATGCCTTGCAATTAGTTGTTCCTACAAATGGCTGTTCCAGCTGGCTAAAGAGAGAGAGAAAAGGAGTACTTATGCCACCTTAGAGACTAAAATTTATTTGAGCATAAGCTTTCATGAGCTACAGCTCACTTCATCGGATGCATGCAGTGGAAAATACAGTGAGGAGATTTTATATACACAGAGAACATGAAACAATGGGAATTACCATACACACTTTAACGAGAGTGATCAGGTAAGGTGAGCTATTACCAGCAGGAGAGGGGAAAAAAAAGAAAACCTTTTGTAGTGATAATCAAGGTGGGCTATTTCCAGCAGTTGACAAGAACTTATGAGGAACGGGGGGGGGAGGGGGGGGGGGAGAATAAACATTGGGAAATAATTTTACTTTCTGTAATGACAGATCCACTCCCCGTCTTTATTCAAGCCTAATGTAATGGCGTCCAGTTTGCAAATTAATTCCAATTCAGCAGTCTCTCGGAGTCTGTTTTTGAAGTTTTTTTGTTGAAGAATTGCCACTTTTAGGTCTGTACTCAAGCGACCAGAGATACTGAAGTGTTCTCCGACTGGTTTTTGAATGTTATAATTCTTGACATCTGATTTGTGTCCATTTATTCTTCCATGTAGAGACTGTCCAGTTTGACCAATGTGAGAGAGAGGAATCAGATTGTACATTATTGGAAAATATAAAGAACCAATTATGGTCCCTCCATCAAAGGGATTCTGTGAGAGGGAGGGCTTTGGATGCATATTCCCTACCACCACCGCCGTACCTCCAAACAGATAACAGACAAATTAAGGAACCACTAACACAGGCAGCACCATTAGTTACTCCTGACACCATATATCACTACCAAGGAACAATTGAAGCAGTACTTCATCTGAACCCCCCACTGATAATTTTAACATCAAAATGTAGAGCTGCAACACTGACTCATTAGTTTAATAAAGAATGAGCTACTTTAATCTAAGATAACAAATTAGTGTACAGTTAGTCTCCATATTACAGGCCAGTGTGCATGTGATCCATGGGACCTTTTGCTCTCTATCATTTTAACTAATCAAATAATCTGCTCTCTGAATACTCAACGCAGGGTTCTTGTACTTTTTATTTTATTACTAGCCCACCAGAAGAAGCACACGTATGCTCATGTCACATTTCAACATATATACAACAGTAAATAAGGAAGTGTTATTTACTTCTTCTCATAACACATGAACTAGGGGGTCACCAAATGAAATTAATAGGCAGCAGGTTTAAAACAAACAAAAGGCAGTATTTCTCCACACAGCGCACAGTCAAGCTGTGGAACTCTTTGCCAGAGGATGTTGTGAAGGCCAAGACAATAACAGGGTTCAAAAAAGAACTAGATAAGTTCATGGAAGGTAGGTCCATCAATGGCCAGAAGCTGAGAATGAGTGACAGGGAATGGATCACTTGATGATTATCTGTTCTGTTCATTCCCATGGGGCACCTGGCATTGGCCACTGTCGGAAGATTGGATACTGGGCTAGATGGACCTTTGGTCTGACCCAATATGGCTGTTCTTATATGTACCAAACCCAAAAACCCAACAGCAGGAATATTTAATTTTTGGCATTCCTTAGCCATTTTCTATTTTACCTTTTTACACTTTCAATATTAACTTCAGCTATCTCACTGAGTTCTGAAAGAAGACAAAAAAAATTTTTAATATTGATCACTATTGACCAACCAGAGTAGCGTGCACATTAGAGTAGAAGGAACATTAATCTATTTTCCTTGTAATCATTTTTCAAGTAGATGCTTAATGAACCCCAAAAATGTTGCTTGCTTGGATTTCCTCGCTATTTGAGTAAACAGTGGAGGCAAGAAAAAAATTAAAGCTCAATCTAACATTGGAATATATTCGAAAAAATTTTAAAATACAAGGTACATGATTTGAAATTAATGTAAAAAGAAGTGGGCATTCAGGAAAGCAAATATTTATACATGTCTTAAAAAAAATGATATTTGTAGAATGGGTTAATTGCCTATTTTCTATACTAGTTTCTGTGATACAAATTTTCTTCCCTTCAGTTCTTGGCATTTTCTTCCGTTCTGTTATCAAGTTGGAGCTATACTACATCTTACCAATTCACTACAGGGCTACCAGTCCATAAAACCAGGATTATTCAACCATACCTCATGAAGGTGTCCCATCTCCCCCACACTAAAACCACCCAGATCCTAGCCTGAAGTTCCCTGAAACATCAGCTTTGGTTCTATCTTAGATTCAATGTTATCCAATAGTAGCAGTGTTCCCGTGAAAAGCCACTTTACAATGAGTATTCTACTAATAAGGTGATTATTTATAAATGGCACCTTTTTACTTAAGAGAGCTGATCCTGTGTGTATTCAGATATCCAGGTCCACTTAGTGACAAAACTACATTTTTACTGCTTTATACTCTTGTTGGTCCTGCAGATGAGAGAAAATGTTGGATTCTATTCCAACTTGTGCATCAACAGAACTATTTATTAAAATTGCAAAGATGAAGCGGGTGAGGTAATATCTTTTATCGGTCCAACTTCTGTTGGGGAGAGACACAAAGCTTTCAAGCTTACACAGAACTCTTCTTCAGGTCTTGAAAGCTTCTCTTCCACCAAATGAAGTTGACCAATAAACGATATTACCTCACCCATCTTGTCTCTCTAATATCATGGGACCAACCCAACTAAAACAACCCTGCGAACAACATTAAATTACAATCATTTACAGCTATGGACCTCCACTGATGAGACTGGGACTACGCACTGGTGTAACTGAGGGCCTAAAGTGGCCCAAACACTCTATTACTGGTGATGATTAAGTTAAGAACTTGGCCTGATTCTCAAAAACTCTATAGAGATTGTGTCTGCAGGGCTGGCAATTAGAAAATCCAACTTGGGTACACGTAAATTATGCACACTTTGGGAGGGATTTTCAAAAGCACTCAATGTTGGTCTTATTCTCAATGGGAGCAGAGGTAGGCCAATACTCAGTGCTTCTGAAAATCCCACATTCGATATGGAGTTACTGATAGAATCAACATGAAACCCTGCAGTGTCATTTTTAGATTAACTTTTCCTAATACTATCTCAATTGGGGTAAGTACATATTTTACCCACTACTGAACTTTTCAATTATCAGGTCTCTAAAGTAAGAACCCCAACCAGGGATTTTTTTAAAACTTGAAATGTACATGGTATGTGTTGTTTCTCAGCACTTGCCTCCATTACCTGATTGAGTGCAAAAACTGATGACAGAGACAGTCACAACAGAAGGCATCTGAGACACTAGGATAACTAAGAAAACGATTTCTCCATGGTCTCTGTAGATCACTCCTGAGGAGCCAGGTGGAAGAAACTCCCAGCAGCTGATGGAGAAGTACAACTCAAAAAGTAGCTAGCTAATTTGGGTCAGATGGCTAACCTTCCCACAGGACCCAGGGAAAGAAAGGAGCGGGTATGCCCCCACTGCAATTAGACACCGGCAGCTGGCCCATGTCAGCTGACTCAGGCTCACAGGGCTCAGGCTGCAGGGCTGTTTAACTGCAATGTAGACTTCTGAGCCTGGCCTGCAGCCTGAGCCCTGGGACCCTCCTACTTTGCAGAGTCCTAGAGCCTGGGCTCCAGTCTAAGCCTGTGTCTACACCACAGTTAAACAGCCCCTTAACTCACATCCCAAGAGCCCAAGTCAGCTGGCATGGGCCAGCCACTGGTGTCTAACTGCAGTGTAGACATACCCCAAATGGCCCCAGGCTGGTACCACTGACAAGAATTGGATTTTTCCTGCCTCCTTTCCTACAGAGATCACAGAATTCTATTGTACCAAGTTAAGGAAGCAGCAATGTGCCCTCACCTATTCCTCTCTTTCTAGTCAGACATTAGCAAGGAATAGGAAAGATGATGATCAAGGAGCAAGTTGTTTCGTGCAAGCAGTTTAAGCTCAGAACTTGTCAAGAATTAAAGGATCCCACAGTGTCCTCTCCATGGGCCTTGAGAATAGGTACTTTTTTCAGGTGGCTTCTTCCTTCTTTTGCTATTCTATCAGCTGCTCTCCTCGCTAACCCCAACACCAAATTCCTCAAACTTGTCCTTGTGACTCACCCTACCAGCTGTTAGTTGGTTTTTTGTTTTTGCCAAACAAAACAAACACACTATAAGCACTAGTGAGAATGGCTTCCGGGCCAGGATCAAAGAAGTCAATGGGAAAAGGTTTTACATTTAAAGGAATTTATATACTACTTGTTACACTAACCAGTGCGTCCAGACCAAGTCTACTGCATCCCAGGAACCTAGGGGCATACCAGGAGGCATAAGGGCTAGAGAAAAGATTCTCATCAGAATCTGGTGTCTTGCAGGTCAAGCCTCTTTCCGAAAACTGGAGCGGAAGTCCCTAGGGAACCAGACATGTCACTTTCTCATTGCTCAGAGTCCATGGAGGTTGAGCAAGACTGTCTCACATAAGTTTAAATGAGTGAGGCCTAACATCTGGGGTATATTTTGCCTTTCTATTGCTCATTTGAGCAGATGTAAACTGACTGCATTAAAGAACCACTCCTACTTCATGTGATCCCAGATGAGATCGAGAGAAATCTGGGCAGCGATGAAGTAGATAGAAACAGTACATAGACATCAAATCACTGTGCTCAGCAATTGACACTGCTGTCTGTGACTAAGATGAAAAGGGAGAAATCACAAAACAAAATTAGGGACATCTGCAGGATTAGCAAATATGAGTTTAAATTAAATGATTCATTTCAAAGTTTTAAAAATGAAGATTGAGAATTTACTCAAACCAACTAATAATTTTAGAAGTTTATAGGGGGAAATGCCCTGTCTTTGACATGTCCACATAGTCCCTTAAGCCTGAAAAACATGAAGTCCCATTTATTTGAATGGACTTTCTATAGAAAACTGCCACCAGAACAAATAATGACTTTTTTTGGCCATTCCATTTGGTAATAAATAACATTGGTTTATTATTTTCTAACAGGACTAAAATAAAAATTAAATGGGATATTAAATAAAATTGACATCATATTACAAAGCAAAAGCAAAAAGGAAAAGATTATCTCACAGTGCTTTAACCATTTCTTCTTGCATCTTCTGTAATGAATCAAGTAACAGAGGAAGCGTAGTGTCGTAGTATTGGTGCTGATGTAACTGTGCTCCCTTCAGTGCCAACACATACTGATTATGCATCATGTGAAGTTTCATAGTGGCTTTATCATAACGATCTTTGGCTTTTTCAGTCTCCTTTCCTGAAGGAAAAGAAAAAGGGAAAATTCATACAGTGATTTAACAGCACACTGTAAGATCACTGCTTGTTAATAATACCAGAAATTAAGTATTCACAATTGCATTTTAGATCAATGACAAATTCACCCCTTTTTGCACCACTAAAACTTTAGGCAGATAGTTAAAAAAAGACTAACCCTGAGAATTCTTTTAACTCTTGCATTGGGCCAAATTCTGCTCTTCTTACTGATGATCAAATATGGCAAAAACTCGAAATGACTTTAGTGGGCTTTTGTGTGAATAAGTCTTGATTAAGAACTGCAAGATTTGGCTGATTGCTTTTCAAAGGTATAGCTTAACAGGAGTATATGAAAACTTAGCAGCTGCTGCCTTCTAATATGTGGGAAAAATTACAATAATTTGATGGCATATAACAAAAATATACGAACACGACAAATCTATGCACACAATGTTCAATCTGCTTCACCACTTCCTACCACAATATTCAATACCTACAAAGTCTCCCAAATCACTTTTCCTCCACATTATCTTCTTTTGAAGCTGGAGATTAACTTTTCTCCACACTAGAAAAATCCAACTGAAAATGATCTAACCAAAGACTCTGGTTTACAGATCTGAATTCTTTATTCAAATCTCCCCTAAAGACCCTTTAAACTAACTATAGTGGGCACTTTCCTGTGCATCTCCAGTGTTTCATCTTATGTGTCTTTCTTTCAGGCCAAGATGCTGCAATAAGCTCCATGAAAGCAGAGAGCTTCACCCATACAGTGTTTATTACAAGATCAGAGCTTTAGAATATAACCTCTCCAAGGCAGCAAGTGCTCTGATATTTGTGATACTCTCTTTATAATAGTAGTGTCTTGTACAGAGGCACGCATACTATCAATACTTAAGTAAATGATAATTAATCTCTCTAAGAGTCAACTACTATGGTTGCATAATTCAAAGTACTTAAAAAAACCCACAAAACAACATTTGCATTTCTAGCAGTTTGAGGTTGTAATATTTTTAAACAGTTTCTGAAAATTATTTTGCCACTTAAAGTTCAATGGTCATGACCATTATAATGCATTTTTTTTAAATCACTATCTTACAGGTAAACAAAGCTTGTGCTAAAGCTATCAATAAAACCCTATGCCTCCAAGCAGAAAAATTCAGACTGTGGAAACACATTTCCCAGCTTCGCAAAGACAGCAATTGTGCACAATTGTTTTAAAAGATCATTTGTTTTCAGGTAATAAAACAAATTTTCCAATTACTTACCTATTTTTTCCATGTAGGAGGAACAGAGTTCTCAGGCTATAAAGTGATCGAGATGAACCCTTTGCATTCTGTGTACCAAACAGAAATCATGTACATCTCCACACCCTCACTAGTCAACTCTTTATCTTAGACACCTATGCTAACTACTTCACCTTCTATATCAGGATCAAATGAATTGCTAAACTCTCCAAAAATTAAATTGTTCGAGTTACACTTTGCATAGAACTCCTACTCGGCAGAGTCCACATTCTTAACTGAATACCTCTGTAGTACTTTTCTCAGGGTCACAATCGTTAGATGCTGTGTCTGTCGAAAGTAGCAGCAGCACCTTGGCACTTACATTAGGTTGGCATAACTATGTCAGTCAGGGGTACTAAAAATCCCACAGCCCTGAGCTTCTTATCTATTTTGAACTAACCCCCAGTGTAGAGGCAGGTTTATCAATAAAAGAATGCTTCTGTCAACATAAAAAGAAAAGGAGTACTTGTGGCACCTTAGAGACTAACCAATTTATTTGAGCATAAGCTTTCGTGAGCTACAGCTCACTTCATCGGATGCATACTGTGGAAAGTGTACAGCTGTTACTCTGAAATCTGTCAACAAAGGTATCATTACACAGGGAGGCAGTGTTCCAAAACCAATGGAAAAATATCTTGGGTCAATATAGGCTGCATCTGCGCTATGGGATTCTGCCAGCATAGCTATGGCAGCCTACCTATCCCAGTAAAGCCTCCATAGCATAGACATACTCTTATGCTTCAACCAGAGAATGACTGTATTCCGCTGGCAACATAAAACCAGAAGGCATTTGTTTTTAATTTTTGTAACTGTTATATTCACTGTACATCTCTTGGAAAAGGAGAACACCTTCGCAAAACAACATAGAAATCAAAATACCTAACATTCTTTTGATAGTTTCCATATACAGAACTGCCACACTACCAATATTTTGCTATATATGCGCAGCTATCCACCCAATGCACCATGATGACCAAATGCACACAGTTGAACATATTTGTGTTAATCATCACAACCACATTGCTGCAGAGACCTTCAGTACTAAAACACCCTCAAACACTACTAAAAAGGACAAATTTATTCCTTTCATCTCTAACTCAGATAGGTAATTGTTTTCCATAAATTATGCCTCTATGACACATCACAACTCATTTCAGAATAAATCACACTATTAGTATGCTCCCTCAACTTTTAACTAACAGCTTTTGGACTCACTATTAATATGAATAACTTAACTAAAACACTATATCTAGATTGAATTTCTTTTACCAATAGAATTCAATTAAGCAACATGCACAGTTGATCAACTTGTCAATTAGCAGTGAGGAAAACATCCAAGTTCTCTTTATCTGTATAATTAATTTCATAAACAGATCTAATTACGGTTCTATTGCCTTCACTTGTTGACAAATCTGTTTAATGTTTATAGTAATAAACTGCATATACAATATGTTGTGCTATAAACATTATAATAAAGCTGGCAAAATTCAATTATGCAAGTTTGACATTTGCATGAGAATCTGGAGTGCTTGTTAAACTATTCTAGGAAGTCAATTATTTCAGTTTTCATTATGAACTTTTCAAGTGTTTATTACATATGGTATAAACCGCATACTGTACAACATGGTAGTCCACTATTTTTAAAAAGTATATTATTTCAAAAATTAAAGATGGCAAATGGTCTCAGCATCATTCCAGTCCTTACACCTATACATTCTGCGGTCCTATGCCTTCTAGAGCCTAATATTTACTCTGAATAAAACAGCAGAGAAACTGAATTAAATTTCTTTACAACCATTAACATATTCAGCTCACTTTCAAAATGTACACTTGAGTTTTACATTAAGTCAAAAAGCAAACAGTTCAGAGAACCTGAGTCTCAGAAAATAAACTGTGAAAAATTTTGTTCTAGTTCTGTATTTGCAGACATACCATATCAGCAAGTGTAGGTTAATATGCAAGAAAGTGACTCAGATTCTCCTGTTTCTCTTTTGTTTCCTATAACTTTTTATACTTCATTGAAAGCTAAAGAAGTTAAAGCTCAAATTTGGAAAGGTGTTAAGTACCTGCACCTACCACTGCCAAGAAAAGAATTCACGTGTACAGCACTTCTCCAGATTTGAACTATTTGGTTCATATGGCAAAATCCTGAATTCATGTAAGTCGTTGACAAAACTCCCATTGACATCAATGGGGCAAGGAATTCAGTCCTACACTCTGCAGTGCGATATTTGTTACATAAAGTTAAATATACAAATCAAAAAGTGACAAGTACTTACATAATATGGTGATGGATGCTACAGAAAACCTTTAGAAGAACAGACAAGTTCTGTCACTTATACCTTTTCCGCAGCTAATTAAAATGTTATGAAACCGTCACTTCTATTTTCAATTCAGCTATATGACGATGTACATCGGACTAATAATTAAGGCTTATATACTCTTTGTTGTTACAAAGTTCAGGTCCAATTAAGCTTTCAGTTACAGAAACTTTTTCTCTTTAGCAAAATGTATATCATGTGTATGCAGTATCATGCAACAATGAACAGATAAAACTTTACCATTAATGCGGTACTTACACACACACACACACACAGACACACAAAATCTCCAATCCAACTACTCTGCAATATACTCGAGAGGATGGATAGATTTAAATCAAAACTATTTAAACATTGCAGACAGCCTAGAGAAGGAAAGACTGGAGAGGAGAAAGGCCCAGGACAGAGAGGGAGATGCACCAGGACATAATGGGGTTTCTCAGGCAGCCAACACAGACACTGCAGACTCTTGTGGGTCTACAGGTTCACCAGGCTCCCTCTGCAGCCCACTGAGAACTCCATATCCGGACTTCTCCACACACACCCCTAACATTCCCTATGGCATCGGGCCACGGCATTACCCTACTACTGCACCCCAGGGGATATTAAAGACAATCATAGCTTCACATATATCAACTATGGCTTTCAAAGGTCAGTGTATGTGTAGCTGAAATGGATATCAATGTACTTTCCCCTTCATCAGTTGTATTAATGTATTTGTTGTAAAATTGCACAATTATTTTGGCACTGAATATTTTTACAAAATAAAATGCTATAATTTGGAACATAATTCATCTTTATTAATTCACAACATATTCTGCCAAGTGCTTAGCAGTTCTGAAAGCAACCAATTACCTATTAATGCACAGTGTCACACAACTCATAGGACCACTCTCAAACAAAATTAAATAGGTGCACTGACAGTTTTATATTCAGACATGTACATCAAGCACCACATAACTCCTACCAGGCCCCAAAGAACAGCAGGGCGAGGTAGAGCACTTTACAACAAAAAACACATTACCATGGCTCACTGTTAAAGCAGTATGTCAAAGACTCCATGCATTGTATATCTCCGCGTTGAGCGGTTTTAATTGCCCTCATGACTGGCTGTTCAAACTCAGCAGACAGCTGCTCCACCATCACCCCAACAGACACTTTTCTCCCTTTGCTTCCCAAATATTATGCAGGACACAGCAGACAGTTATAACCACTAGAATATTTTTCTCACTGAGGTCAAATCTTGTGATTAAACAACCCCAGCATCCCTCCAATCGACCTGAAGCACATTCAACTGGCACTCTACATCTTCTGAGCCAGTTGCTGAATCTCTCTTGAGTGCTGTCGAAGTGGCCAGTGTATGGCTTCATGCACTAAGGTAGCAACAGCAGGCTGAGCCCTCCAGGATCACTACTGGCATTTCAACATTCCCAACGGTAATCCAACAGTTGACAAAGTCCCTGCTGGTAGCTTTCTGAAAAGTCCTGTATTCTTAAAGATGCGAGAGTCATGCATCTTCCCTGACCAGCCCACACTCATGTCAATGATGCACCAATGCTTGCATCACGATAGAAAAGTAGCCCTTTCTGTTGCTGTACTCTGTGGCAAGGTGGTTTGGTGCCAAAATAGGGATATATGTGCAGTCTATCAATCCATCGCAGTTCAGAAATCCCATTGCTGCAAATCCATCTAATACGTCCTGCACGTTGCAAGAGATGCAGGAGACGATTAATGACTCCCATACACTTGTATGACAACAGCACTTACAGTGGATTTTCCAACTCCAAATAGATTTCCTAATGACTAGTAGCAATTTGGCATTGCAAGTTTCCACAGTGTCATTGCCACTTGCTTCTCCACTGTCAATGCAGCTCTCACATTACTGTCCCTGAACTCATAGGCACTGACTCCATAGGTGCTCTGGGGCTGGAGCACCCACAGGGAAAAAACGGTAGGTACTGAGCACCCACCAGCAGCCCCCCTATGAGCTCCCCTAGCGCCTCCCAACGGGCCCCACGGATCAGCACCTCCTCCTCCCTCCCCGCACCTCCTGCCCCCCACAATCGTGCAGCGGCATGCAGGAGACTGGGAGTGGAGATCGGAGGAGCTAGGACGTGGTACACTCGAGGGAGGAGGCAGAACTGGGCAGGAAGAGATGGGGCAAGCGTGGAGCAGGGGCAGGAAGAGGCAGGGTGAGGCCTTGGGGGAAGGAGTGAGTGGGGTGGAGCCTGGGGCAGAGCCAGTGATCAAGAACCCCCCAGCACTTTGGAAAGTCAGCTCCTGTGCCTGAGCTGAGAGACTGGATGATGCTCAGTGAACAGATGCAAGAAAGTGACCTTCTGGATCTGAGAGTTCTGCAGCCACTGATTGTCATCCCAAGCCTGCATTGTGATCAATCCATATTTGATCTATCAGTCCTCATCTCCAAAGGAAACCTGCACAACACTTTCAAAAGACAAGCCTGGGAGCTTCAATTCATAACTTTGCTGGACACTAAAAATCATAAATTGGAGAGAGAGAGAGACACTAAATTTATGGCTTATTACAACAATCTCTAACCCACTAACAACCCCTACCAGCTGCCTCCCCCACCCCTTCCTTTCCTCCCTATGACTGGAAGGGTGTTAATGGGCCGCTTCACCTTCAGTGGTCCCTTGAAATGTGTTAACAACTCATGCTAAACTATCTGCTCCACACTGGATTTAGCTGTAACATTGAATATGTTTCCCAGACCTGAAGAAGAGCTCTAGGTAAACACGAAAGCTAGTCTCGCTCACCAACTGAAGTTGTTCCAATAAAAGATTACTTCACACACTTCGGGCTTGTCTGCACTGGCTAGTTTTTTCGCCAAAAGCCAGTTTTTGGCGACAAAACGGTGGTAACGTACACACTGCAATGTGACTTTTTCGAAAAAATGCCTAGTTTTGGCAACAAAAAACTTCCACCCCGTGAGAGACTTTTGTCTTTTCCCCTCCCTTTATTGTCGACAAACATGCAGTGTAGACACCACAGGGTTTTTTTTTCCAATTTTACTGGCCTGTAACCCACAATTCCCATGCTGCTGCTCTGATCAGCAGTTTGAACTCTGCTGCCCTGCAGCCAACCCGCTCCTCCCCCCTGCAAGCCCAAGAAATTTTAAATCTCATTTCCTGCTTGCTGGCTTCCCAGATGAGCGTGGCTGGCTGTCGCACCAAACGCGCTCCCACTTGGACCACCACTGAGTTGTTGGATCTGATCAGTATATCGGGAAAGGAGTCTGTTCAGTCGCAGCTACGAGTGACCCGCAGGAATCGGGACACGTATGGGCAAATTTCTCGAGGCTTGTGCGAAAAGGGCTATGATCGGGACACGCAGCAGTGCAGAGCGAAGATAAAGGAGCTGAGGCAGGCGTACCATAAGGTGTGGGAGGTGAACCATTGCTCCAATGCTGCACCTAAGACCTGCCGCTTCTATAAGTAGCTGAATGCTATCCTCGGTGGTGACCCCACCTCCATCACCAATAGCCCCGTGGATACCTCGCAGGCAGCAGAAAGAGGGGGTAACCCGCAGGCTGAAATTCTGGATGAACAAGTCGAGCTACAAGAGGATGTGGTTCTCACAGCAGTGTCGCCCGGTGGGGCAGACAGCCAGGAACTTTTCTCCACTCCAGAAGTGCTCAACAGGGAGCAGGAAGCAGATGTGACGCAGGGTAAGTTGCTGTGGCTTGTGTAGGAAATTGAAACATGGGAGGCAGGTAGTGTTTTCTGTGAGCTGGACATTGTCCTGTGTAGCTAATCTGCATGGCCAAGCAGGGCGTCGATAGACATCGAGACCTGCAGGGAATCCTCCAGAGAAAGACTCTGGAAAGTTTTAAAGAGGTAATTGTTAATCCTCTGCCGCAGGTTCCAAGGGATTGCAACCTTGTTAGTTCCCCCATTGTAGGAAACTGTACCATGCCATTTAGCAATCACTGGAGCTGGGATCAAAGCGGCACATAGTTGAGCTGTATATAGACCAGGGTGAAAGCTGCAAGCATTCAGCATCTGTGCCCTGGTTTCTCTGGTCACCCGCAGCAGCGAAATATCAGCCAGCAGGTTGGCCGCCTGTGAAAAAGTGTGGGATAATTTTAGAATTACTTCCCTGCACAACTGCCCTGCAAGCGGTAACCTTTTGTCCGTAAGCACAACTGTCTTCCCCCCATTCCTGACACTCACAATGATTGGGGTGCTCGTGAAGCTGTGTGCCTCCCTAGAGTCTGAGAAAGAAAGTGATTTCTACTACCAAAATGCCCTTTTTACTAAAACGTTTCAATCATTCACGGGAATGTAACAATCCCTCTTCTGTTCAGCACAGACCTTTAAGAACACGCCACACACCCCCGCAGACTGGCTTTGGCAGATAACTAAAAACCTTAGGCACAGCAAAGACGACATGTTCTGGGAGGTGCTGCAGCGCGATGAAAGACAGACCAGGAAACGCAAAGAGTGCTGGGAAGCCAAAAGGCAGGACAGAAAAGAGAATGCTGCTTTGCTAGGCAAGCGACAGAGCAGATGATAAAAGTTATGGAGGATCAGACAGAGATGCTCAAGTCTGATACCGCTGCAGACTGCGCAGATCCGTGGTCGACCTCCACTGCAGCACATGCAGATGCACAATTCTTTGCCAACCCCACCCCCCTCCATGCCCACACATTCCTTTTCACTTCATAGCACTCCTGAGTTTCCCCATCACTCCACCCCCTCTCACAGCTTGGAGCTACACACAGTTGTGAGGTTTTACCATTTTTAACAAATAAAGACTAAGGTATTAATGGTACAGCGTTTTTATTCTGTGTTCTACAAAAGCATATAGCAATCAATTCACTCTGGGAACAGGCTTCTAAAGCATTGGGCCTCAAAATTGTACATGGATGCACCAGGGAAGCAACTCCAAAGCAGATGTGTTACTGCCCCCATTGTCAAAATAGTTCCTCAAAGCCTCTCTGATGTTAATAGCAGCCCTCTGGGCTCCTCTGACAGCCCTAGCATCTGGCTGTTCAAACTGTGCAACCAAGTGCTCTGCCTCAGTGCTCTACACCTGAGCGAACATTTCATCCTTAGATTCACACAAATTATGCAAAGTGCAGCACGCAGCTATGACCACGGGAATATTATTCTCGGTAAGGTCTAGCCACTGAGACACCTCCAGTGAGCTTTCAAATGGCCAAAGGTACACTCGACCACCATGCGGCACCTGCTCAGCCTGTTGTTAAAACGCTCCTTGCTGCTGTCCAGGTGCCCTGTGTAAAGTTTCATGAGCCAGGGCTGTAAGGGGTAAGCTGGGTCTCCCAGGATTACTATGGGCATTTCCACATCCCCCACTGTGAACTTGTGGTCTGGAAAGAAAGTCCCCGCCTGCAACTTTCTGTACAGGCCACAATTCCTGAAGATGCGTGCGTCATGCACCTTTACAGACCAGCCTGCACGGATGTCCGTGAAACGTCCTCAGTAATCCACAAGCATCTGCAACACTGTGGAGAAGTATCCCTTCCTATTGATGGATTCAGAGGCAAGATGGTCTGGTGCTAAAATTGGAATGTGTGTGCCATCAATCACCCCACCACAGTTAGGGAAATCCATCTCTGAAAGTCATCCACTATTTCATGCACATTTCCCAGAGACATGGTCCTATGCAGCAGAATGCGATTTACTGCCCTGCCGCAACAGTGGACTTCCCTACTGCAAACTGATTTGCAACTGACCGGTAGCAGTCTAGATTCAACAGTTTCCACACAGTGATTGCAACTCACTTCTCTACAGAAAGGGCAGCTCTCAATCTGGTGTCCTTGCACCGCAGTTCGGAAGATAGCTTAGCACATAGCTTCATGAAGGTTGCTTTACACATCCTAAAGTTTTGTACCCATTGGTCATCATCCCACACCTGCATGACAATGCAATCCCACCAATCAGTGCTTGTTCCCCTAGCCCAGAAGTGATGGTCTGCCTTATGCAGCTGCTCTGTGAATGCACAAAGCACTGATAAGCTGCTGCCGTCAATATCACACTCAGGTGCCTACAATTCATCCTCTGCTGACTTTGCGATTAACTCTGTGAGTAACTGTGCTGCCATGCGCAATGTCCTCACGACAGCTAACAGCGCATAGGAGAGAAGTGCAGGATCCATCTTCTCTAGCTGCAGATGCTGGCGTGCACTACAAAAGACTGACAGTTGGAAAAATGGCGCAAAAGGAAGCCAGAAACCTTTGGAGGGGTGAGACAAAGCGGTGCATGATGGTACGTTTTGCACATCCCAGGATGCGCCACACTCCATTTCCGCATTCCCACAACACGTAGCAACAGATGGTCACGGTGCATTGCTCTCACTGTCAACAAAGGTGCCCCGAATGTGGACATGACCTGTCAACAGAGGGAGCAAATGCAGACAAACTTTGGCAACTTTCCTTTTGTTGATTTTTCCTTGTCGACATTAGTTTCATCAACAAAGCTTGCCAGTGTAGACAAGCCCTTTGTCTCTCTAATATCCTGGCAATTCATTCTTTTTATAGCGTAACGTTTACAAAACACTACTTTATTTCTGTGTGAATAACGGTATACGTATCATGTATTACATTTTTTTTTTTTAGCCCTTGCATATTCCATAGAGTCACTGCACTCTAGCTCAAAATTATTAAGATATCTTGGGTCCCAAAAATAAATTATTGGCAGCAGTAGCTAAGAGAAATAATTTCTAGAATAAACTGAAAATATTATGCAATGCTTCTCCGTATTAGGTTTGGTAATGGGAGCCAGCAACTGATGATTTAAGTGTCATGATACGGGTAATCTGAAAAAATATTAGGGTGACCTCAACAAAATAAGCTAACAACAAGGTATTAATGCTATATCAGTGAAGACTCTCACACTGTTTAATACACAAGACCAAAGAGTATATTGTAATCACATTGTTGGCATGGACTGACAAGAGTTCTTTGAAAAGCAGATATTGATCTTAAGGGGTAATCTTAAACTATTTCAAATACAAAAAGTCAGGAAAAAAAGGAATTTCTCATTTGGTGTTCTTTTAATCTTAGTGCAAAAGTGTACGGCTTTCTCTCGTTAGTTTCAAATAAAATCAAAAGTTTGTGTCAAAAATATTTGGGAAGAAAAATATGATTTCTTAAAAAATATGCATTAAAGCGCAGTAGTAGTTGAAGGGATATAATTTCAAAAAGACTTCTTGGAGTTGCCCACATTATTGGGCATTCTGCTGCTCTTTCATTTGCATTTTCAATGTGGAGTCATGATTAAAATCCGATAAAAAATGGCTGTTTCATTTCTAAGAGGTCTTTTTAAAAGTACTGGTGGGAAGCAAAAGTTCCTTCTGACATCAATGGGATTTGATGACTAAACAATGCTTTTGAAAACCAGGACAGCTAATTAAGAGCCTAAATATGGTACAAGAAACCTAATTTTAGGCTGTTTTGTTTAATATTATCCTAAGCATGTTAAGTTAGACTTATTCAAGGGAACATGAATCCCAAAACCTGAAGAGGGTCCTCTATAACTAACAGTACTCTCTTGAGAAAAGATTGTTCCTTCTCATATGCTATGTTTTTCCACACTGCTTCCCACCTTTGAGAGAAATCTCCTGATTCCCAAGTGCCTAAAATCCTTTATCTCCATTTTCAAATTTCTCTTCATAATTCACTTATTTCACCTAGCTTTCCACCATTGGTTGAGAACAAAGTCATAGTCAACCCTGTGCCTCATTTTGTAATTGTACTACAGCCATTCAATTTAACCTAGAAGCTCCTTGGCATAGGAATCTGTTTAAACTAAGTCTTTTGTAAAGTGTTATGCACATCTAAGTGATACTACATAATTTATCTCTTTGACAATTCATATTTTCTCCTGAGAAAATGCTAGTACATGACCCAAGGAGGCACTGTGTTTTAAACACATTTGGTTCCCAAATTGAGTTCAGCTTCACTGGGCTTCGACAAGGACAGAACTCAAGAGACTTTAAAAAAAAAAAAAAAAAAACTTTTTACTGATATACAAAGCAATTCACATCCAAACAATCTTAACTGAACTAGAACAGTAAACCTTATAAAAGTTGGTGACAAGGGGTGAACTCTGTGGAAGTTACTGATCAGCCTCCATCATCAAAATTCTGCAGTTAGTTATAAAATAAAAAAATGCAAGAGCACTGCAGTTTAATTGACATCACTTTCACAAGGCCAACAAAAAAAAACAGCAAGTAAAGTATAAAGAGGGAGTGAGTTTATTGCCTCCTTACCTATAAATCTCTCACACAAGAAATCAGAAAACAAGCCAACCATTAAATGCATATTTAATCGTTCCCCACAGAATTTTTTTTTTTTTTTTTTTTTTTAACTGTTCCTGCCAAACAAACATGATAAAAAGTTTTCCTCAAGTTCTATGTAAGAATATTTACTATATCTTCATGACTGCAACAGACAATAGTGATAATAAGACAAAAGTAACTGAAATGCCTCAAATTTCCGAGGTTCGGAACTTACAGGATCTGACTGTCTTCCCAGTGTGTATCAGCAGTTAAAATAAGCAACGCCCTGGTACATTAAAAAGGCAGAAAAACAATATTGAAACTATTTATATATGTAATGTATGTAAGAAATCTTTATATAAAACAATGGTACTTTATTATCTAGTGTAATAGGTCTAATTTTGGTTGCTTCATCCCAAGAACAAGGGATTATATGATTAAAGGTTTCAGAGTAGCAGCTGTGTTAGTCTGTATTCGCAAAAAGAAAAGGAGTACTTGCGGCACCTTAGAGACTAACAAATTTATTTGAGCACAAGCTTTTGTGACCTATAGCTCACTTCATCGGATGCATTCAATGGAAAATACAGTGGGGAGATTTATATACATAGAGAACATGAAACAATGGGTGTTACCGTACACACTGTAACCAGAGTGATCACTTAAGGAGAGCTACTACCAGCAGGAGTGCTGGGGGGACAAAACCTTTTGTAGTGATAATCAAGGTGGGCCATTTCCAGCAGTTGACAAGAACATCTGAAGAACAGTGGGATGGGGTGAAATAAACATGGGGAAATAGTTTTACTTTGTGTAATGACCCATCCACTCCCAGTCTCTATTCAAGCCTAAGTTAATTGTATCCAGTTTGCAAATTAATTCCAATTCAGCAGTCTCTCCTTGGAGTCTGTTTTTGAAGTTTTTTTGTTGTAATATTGCAACCTTAAGGTCTGTAATCAAGTGACCAGAGAGATTGAAGTGTTCTCCAACTGGTTTTTGAATGTTATAATTCTTGACGTCTGATTTGTGTCCATTTATTCTTTTACGTAGAGACTGTCCAGTTTGGCCAATGTACACGGCAGAGGGGCATTGCTGGCACATGATGGCATATATCACATTGGTAGATGTGCAGGTGAATGAGCCTCTGACAGTGTGGCTGATGTGATTAGGCCCTATGATGGTGTCCCCTGAACAGATATGTAGACACAGTTGGCAACGGGCTTTGTTGCAAGGATAGATTCCTGGGTTAGTGGTTCTGTTGTGTGGTTGCTGGTGAGTATTTGCTTCAGGTTGGGGGGCTGTCTGTAAGCAAGGACTGGCCTGTCTCCCAAGATCTGTGAGAGTGATGGGTCGTCCCTCAGGATAGGTTGTAGATCCTTGACGATGCGTTGGAGAGGTTTTAGTTGGGGGCGGAAGGTGAGGGCTAGTGGCGTTCTGTTATTTTCGTTGTTGGGCCTGTCCTGTAGTAGGTGACTTCTGGGTACTCTCCTGGCTCTGTCAATCTAAAAGTTGCAATTCAACAAAAAAAACTACAAAAACAGACTCCAAGGAGAGACTGCTGAATTGGAATTAATTTGCAAACTGGATACAATTAACTTAGGCTTGAATAGAGACTGGGAGTAGATGGGTCATTACACAAAGTAAAACTATTTCCCCATGTTTATTTCTCTCCACCACCCCCCACTGTTCCTCAGACGTTCTTGTCAACTGCTGGAAATGGCCCACCTTGATTATCACTACAAAAGGTTCCCCCACCCCGCCCCACTCTCCTGCTGGTAATAGCTCACCTTAAGTGATCACTCTGGTTACAGTGTGTATGGTAACACCCATTGTTTCATGTTCTCTGTGTATATAAATCTCCCCACTGTATTTTCCACTGAAGGCATCCGATGAAGTGAGCAGTAGCTCACGAAAGCTTATGCTCAAATAAATTTGTTAGTCTCTAAGGTGCTACAAGTACTCCTTTTCTTTTTATGATTAAAGGGTTATATATTTGAGGCATCTCCTTCTGCCACTGGATTTCCATGCCACAGCTGGTCATTAGAACACTTTGGGGCTGGATCTGAACAACTGGCTAATATCTTGAAAGCTAATAAAGTGTACATTTTCAAGGGGTATGGTGGAAGCCAGATTACTGGGATTTTTTTTTTTTAAAACAGGTTAGAAAATGCACTTCAGAAATGAATTGATATGGGGGTGTAGATAACCTTTTCCATATCTAATTGCCTGTGATTTCTAGGTCTCTCTCTACTTAAGTCAAAAAGGCAACAAACCAAAGGCTGAAACACCTTGAGTTTGTAATGCCTGTACAATAACTTGGGTCCATACTGAAGAACTATAATACAATAAGCACTGGTAGTATCCACTGGTTACAGTGCTTGGGATGAGTTGTTCAGCTGAGCTGCAGCTAACCTAGTGAAGTCTACAGCATCATCTTCACAATATGGATGTGAAGCCAAAGACAGAGAAGCTATGCCAATTTACCCAGTCCTCCTAATTCCATCCCATAATGCAGGGCCTCATGTTTAAAACCAACCTAAAAGACCTGGCTTCCAGCACCAGTTCAGGGAATTATGTTATGAGTCCTTCAGGAGTCCCAGAACCATGGTTATAAGAGGTGCTGCATGTGGATGCACCAAACCAACGATTGAGAGTAACACTGCTACGTGGACACACTAAGCCCTTCCAAGGACAACCAGGACAATCATTTAATTTAATTAATTTTTCTGCAATAGTTTCCTTCTTAACAAAGACATACCTTATGTTTCCGCGGTCGCTATGATATGGAGCCACAAAATTTAAGATATCTAGGTACTAAAGTTTATGTCCTGAAGTATTAGATTTCATCAACCTCAGGGTCTAGGAAAGGACTTTTCCAATCTGTAAAGCATTACACAATTCACTAGGTGCATTATGGATATTTTCACTTTCCTCTGAGTCATCATATAATGGTCATTACCAGAGCACAGCAACTGGTCTGGAGACATCTCCTACAACAATCTTTATGTTCCAATGACTCCACAGATTTGAACCAACAGCGTAAGATACAGATTTCAGAATGAATGCATTTCCTATACAGTACAGGTTGCCTATACAGTACAGGTTTTTTCTGGTTTCCGTTCAGTCACAAAAATACGTTCCAAGGTAGTCAAACATTGACTTTATGCAGAAATTACCAACACAAGAGTCTACCACAAAACATGCTCTTTCAAAAAAAAAAAAAAAAAAGTTACAGCTAACTCAAATAAAAACAAATAATTCATATTTTAACTGCTAGATAACATAAAAACCTGCATTAAAACAAGATAATGTTTCGAAGCATGTTTTGCAGACTAACTTTAAACGTATAGTATAGTAAACGTATAGTTTAAACATATAGATTGAAAAAAATCTAAATCTGAAAAAGATGCTTGGAGGTGTAAATATATTATTTCTGTCCTTTAATATTCACCACACACCTATTTGGCTGCTTTTTAAAAGTAGTATATCGTAATAAGAGGAAAGACAAAACTGTCAGAAACCACTGAAAGCATATTATTAATCTCAATTGAATTTCAATGCAACAGCAACAGTAAAATTTGAGGAAATGGCAAAATTCAGTGGAAGCAGATCAAGTTACCCATGCAATAAAAAAAAATTCAAATTCAAAGGTAACATTCTTAATGTCAACAACTCTTTCATAGTTTTCAAATTTTTTTTCTCTAATTTAGAAGCTTTGAAAATAAACCCATTTTTCCTGCCAAATTTATCCACTTCTTGACAAACATTTAATTTTGATTAGGGCTGTCGATTAATCACAGTTAACTCACACGATTAACTCAAAAAAATTAATCGTGAATTTTAAAAAAATCGCGATTAATCGCAGTTTTAATCGCACTGTTAAACAATAGAATACCAACTGAAATTTATTAAATATGTTGGATGTTTTTCTACATTTTCATATACATTCTATTCTGTGTTGTAACTGAAACCAAAGTGTATATTTTTATTACAAATATTTGCACTGTAAAAATGATAAAAGAAATACTATTTTTCAATTCACATCATACAAGTATTGTAGCGCAATCGCTTGGTCGTGAAAGTGCAACTTAAAATGTAGATTTTTTTTTGTTACATAACTGCACTCAAAAACAAAACAATGTAAAACTTGAGAGACTACAATTCCACTCAGTCCTACTTCTTGCTCAGCCAACAGCTAAGACAAACAAGTTTGTGTACATTTACAGGAGATAACGCTGCCCTCTTCCTATTTACAATGTCACCAGATAGTGAAAACAGGCATTTGCATGGCACTTTTGTAGCCGGCATTACAAGGTTTTTAAGTACCAGATATGCTAAACATTCGTATGCCCCTTTATGCTTCGGCCACCATTCCACGGGACATTCTTCCATGCCGATGAAGCTCGTCAAAAAAAAAAATGTGTTAATTAAATTTGTGACTGAACTCCTTGGGGGAGAATTGTACACCCCATGCTCTGTTTTACCTGCATTCTGCCACATATTTCATGTTCATAGCAGCCTTGGATGATGACCCAGCACATGTTGTTCCTTTTAAGAACACCTGCACTGAAGATTTAACAAAACACAAAGCAAGTACCAATGTGAGATTTCTAAAGATAGCTACAGCACTCGACCCAAGGTTTAAGAATCCGAAATGCCATCCAAAATCTGAGAGGGACAAGGTGAGGAACATGCTTTCAGAAGTCTTTAAAGAGCAACACTCCAATGAGGAAACTACAGAACTCGAACCACGACAAAAGAAAATCAACCTTCTGCTGGTGGCATCTGACTCAGATAATGAAAATGAACATACGTCAGTCTGTACTGCTTTGGATTGTTGTCGAGCAGAACCCATCATCAGCATGGACATGTCCCTTGGCACAGTGGTGAAACATAAAAGGACATATGAATCTTTAGTGCATCTGGCATGGAAATATCTTGCGATGCCGGCTACAACAGTGCCATGAGAATGCCTGCTCTCACTTTCAGGTGACTTTATAAACAAGAAGCAGGCAGCAGCATCTCCTTTAAATGTAAACAAACTTGTTTGTCTGAGCGATTGGCTGAACAAGAAATAGGACTGAGTGGACTTGCAGACTAAAATTTTACATTGTTTTATTTTTAATGCAGTTTTTTGTACATAATTCTACATTTGTAAGTTCAACTTTCATGATAAATTGATTGCATTACAGTACTTGTATTAGGTGAATTGAAAAATGCTATTTCTTTTGTTTTATTACAGTGAAAATACTTGTAATCAAAAATATAAAGTGAGTACTGTATACTTTGTATTATGTGTTGTAATTGCAATCAATATATTTGAAAATGTAGAAAACATTTAAATAAATGGTATCCTATTATTGTTTAATCTCATGATTAATCACGATTTTTTTAATCGCTTGACAGCCCTAATTTTGATGTGTTTCTATAAAACAGCATAAGCCAACATGTCTCATTTTATTTACTCTGCTACTCAGCAGCATCAATGTCAGCACAGCAGGCTAGAGTACAGTTCTAGGAAAAGTATTAGTTGACCGACTGCTGCTGCAGAGTGGCAGGGAAAGTTTACACAGTTTTCCTCAGTAAATCATAGCAAAACAATTTTGGGGGATTTTTGTCTAACACCTCTTTCCTGCTGACACAGTTGTTGGTTTTCAATTCTAGAAGACACTCTAATAGCATCATATACTTTACATTTCATCCAAAATATCCCAAGAATCATCATAAACTATGGCCCCAATCCGGCAAAGGAATAGACCAGTGTTGACCCTTACTCTCAAGTGATACATTTTAAGGCCAGAATGGACCAATATGATCATCTAGGTTGCACTCCTACATAACATAAGCCTTTCACCAAGTAATTCTTGCATGGAACCCAATAAGATTTAGTCGAAACTAAAGCATCTCTTTTAGCAAGACATCCGGTCTTGATTTCAATTGTTTAACTGAGGGAGAATCAACAACTTGCTATAGTTCATTACCTTTTACTATTAAGAAGTTGCACCTTATTTCTGGTTTAACTTTGTTAAGCTATAACTTCACTGATTTTATAATGCCTTGGCCTTCTAGATTAGAAATCCCTCTATCAGCTGTTGACCCTCCTCATACAGGTAATTCTAGACAGTGATCAAATCACCACTTAATTTTCCCTGTGATAAACAAAACAGACTGAGCTTCTTGGGTCTCTACATGTAAGACATTTTCCAGCCCTCAAGTTATTCCTGCAACTCTTCTCCTACTTCTCTCCACTTTATCAACACCCTTTTTGAAGAGGGGACATCAGAATTGGACACCATATTCCACAAGTCATCTTACCAGTCTAGTATTAGATTCAGGGCTGATAGCACCACCTAATACTAGATACCTGACCCTTCCAATTATAAGATCCTATTTCAGTTGCTTATAAGTTTACCAAACTCTAACTATTTGGACTGAAATTTTCCATGTCAGGTGCCTAACCGAGGCTGCTTTTTTAAAATTTCAGCCAAAACAGTTCAGCTGTTTTAAAGAATAAAGCTAGGTAAATATATGTTGTTTTGCCCATTTTAAAAAAAATTGAGACCTTTACTTTGAACAGCCCTAGCACCCCTATGCTTTGAGGGAGGAACTTAAAATTTGGCAGGAGGAGGGCTTTTTATCAAGGTTGTATCTTTTGCTGTTGCTATGAAATTCTGCCTAAATTTAGCTAAGTTATAAACCTTTTTAACAAGCTGCAGCTGGCACATGCTCAGTAGAGACTTCTTAGATGTTAGCTACTAAGATTTCCAAAGATTCCATCCTCACTGAGCATGCTCACACCTCTCACAGCTCATAGCGAAGACCAGACTGCACATGCACTATTCCAACAGAACGGAGTATGCTCCAGTTCCAAGGGTGAAGCCAGACTTTCCCTATAATGGCTGCTCCCAGCTGCGGCCAGGCCAGGCACTGGAACTGTGCCCTCAATGACCTCCATGCTGGCACCCAGGGAGTGTAGAAGAGGAAGCTGTCAGATTCAAATTCAGGGCGGACAACAGGTGAAGCCCCAGGGCTGGGAAAGGGCAGGCTGGCATTGTGGAAGAAGGAGATGGGGAGATGGGAGGCAGAGGGAAGAAGTTGGGACTAGTTGGTCAAGGAGACTTAAACTGGTATGAGAAGCCTGATAACTGGAGAGTGGAACTGAGCGAAGAAAGAAGATGAGACTGAAACAATGAGGCACGGGTGGGAACAGACAGGACTGGGACAGGTTAAAGGGGAAAAAGGAATGGGATATAAGAAGTCAAGCTTGGGGCGGGGAAAGGACATAAGAGTCTATGCCCACTACAGCACAATATCTTTCAGAGCCTTGAATCTCACCGTTTGTCTGCTGTCAGCAAATATCTCTGAAAGCACCTGGTGAAGTGTCTGTCTCGGCCCCATCTACTGATGGCCCACATGGAGGGTGACAACCCCCTCTGCTACCAGTTACTCCCTTAGAGCAAGGGCCAGAGATCTACGCAGTATATCTAAAGGATCCAACCCTGCTGTGAATCATGATGAGGGCCCTACCAAATTCACAGCCATGAAAAACGCATCACAGACCCTGAAATCTGGTCACCCTTCATGAAATTTGATCTTTTGTGTACTTTTACCCTATACTATACAGATTTCAAGGGGGAGACCAGCATTTCTCAAATTGGGGGTCCTGACCCAAAAGGGAGTTGCAGGGGCAGGGGGGTGTCACAAGCTTATTTTAGGGGGGTTGCGGTATTGCCACCCCTTACTTTTGTACTGCCTTCCGAACTGGCCAGCAGGAGAGCCAGGACTGTTGGCCGAGCACCCAGCTTTGAAGGCAGCGCCCCGCCAGCAGCAGTGCAGAAGGAAGGGTGGCAATACTACTGTCAAAACCCAATGGCCCCCTCCCTCAGGGTGTCTCCTGGGGAGGCAGATCAGCATTGTATGTTGCTAACGCTGTTGCAGGCATCGCAAGGCATTTTGGGAAGGGTTAAAGGTGTGAGTGTGGAGTGGAAGATTCCTTTGCAGGTTGCGAGAGGCCGAAGGGGGAGGAAGAGAGCAGAGAACGGGGTAACTTGACGCTTCGGCTAGCTCAGTCCAAAGATAAGATGCTGGCCCCAATCCAAGGTCAAAGCGCTCAACAAGAAGTCTGCAGCTGCGTTCATATCTTACCCAACCCCAGTCAGCCATGAGAAAGGAGAACTAAGCTGAGCAGGACTGCAGAGATTGCAAAAACTAGTGAGACGGCGAAGGCCTGCAAGGAGGGAAACAGTCTCACATCCCTGGAGCCAGTGTGTTTTGGGAAAGCTGAGGAGGCCACAGAAAGCCGGTTTCGACCGGTACAAAGAGCACGGGGAACAGAGGTCCCTGAATGAAACGCCCCCAAAAGAATCCAGAAACCCTTCTATTAAGGGGTACTAAAATTAAAACCCCCCTGAGAGCTGAAGCAAGTTGGAGATCAACAGCAGACCCTGGACAGCTTGTGCACAAAACAGAACTCTTGTCCACCCTTCTCCCTCTTCTTCTGACATTACACCCAGGCTTGGCCAGCCTCAGGTCATGCATGTGAGTATGAAAGTGGGTTAGGGCTGGGGCACTAACGTGTTCTTCCTTTCTCTGAATGACGAGGGAGTGTTCCCAGCACTCACCGCTGTTATTTTATTTTATCAATAAAGCTTTAAAACTTAGACCCTTGGTGTGCTCCTTCATCTCCTCCCATAACGATCCTGTGGCCTCAGCCTGATCACCTGACGCCTCAGGCAGATTGGTAACAGAAATCTGTCTTACCTTCTGCTCTGCTGCCTTCAGAATTGGGCAGCCAGAGAGCGGCTGCTGCATACTGAGGGCCCAGCTCTGCAGGAGTAGCGCAGAAGTAAGGGTGGCAATACCATACCATGCCATTCTTACTTCTATGCTGCTGCCGGCAGCGGCTCTGCCCTCAGAGCTGGGCTCCTGGCCAGCAGCCGCCACGCTCCAGCTGCCCAGCTCCGAAGACAGCATCACCGCCAGCAGCAGCACAGAAGTAAGGGTCACAGTACCAGAACTCCCCCCGTACAATAGCCTTGTGACCCCCCCACCCCACCCCCAACTCCTTTTTGGGTCAGGACCCCTACAATTACAAAACCATGGAATTTCATATTTAAATACCTGAAATCATGAAATTTATTATTTTTAAATTCCTATGATGGTGAAATTGACCAAAATGGACTGTGAAATTGGGAGGGCCATAATCATGACAATATGTTATTAAATGATGTTATTAAACACTTGTTTTTAGTGTTTGCTTTTTTTAAACTCAGGAAATTTTACACACCCACACAGTCCTCTACGTAAAAAGAGCATTTGTAAAGTTGCAAAGTCAAGTAGCTAAAAAATCCCAGAAATACTAGAATATACAGCAGGGGTGGGCAAATTTTTTGGTCCAAGGGCCACATCTGGGTATGGAAATTGTATGGCAGGCCATGAATGCTCACAAAATTGGAGTGTGGGAGGGGGTGAGGGCTCCGGCTGGGGGGTGTGGGCTCTGGCATGCGGCCAGAAATGAGGAGTTCAGGGTGCGGGATGGGGCTCCGAGCAGAGGGTTAGGATGCAAGGAGGGGGTGTGAGGGCTCCAGTTGGGAGTGCGTGCTCTGGGGTTGGGCTGGGGATGAAGGGTTTTGTGTGCAGGAGGGTGATCAGGTCTGGGGCAGTGGGTTGGGGCACAGGAGGGGATCGGGGTGCAGGCTCCAGGCAGCACTTACCTCAAGCATCTCCCGGAAGCAGCGGCATGGCCACCCTCCAGCTCCTATGTGGAGGTGCGGCCAGGCGGCTCCACACACTGCCCCGTCTGCAGGTGCCGCCCCTGCAGCTCCCATTGGCCGCAGTTCCCGGCCAATGGAAGCTGTGGGGGCGGCTCTTGGGGAAGAGGCAGTGTGCAGAGTTCCCTGGCTGCCCCTACATGTAGGAGCCAGAAGAGGGACATGCCACTGCTTCCGGGAGCGGCGTGGAGCCACGCCATGCACGGAGCAGGGCAAGCCCCCGACCCCGCTCCCTGGCTGGAGTGGAGCAAGCCCCAGACCACATGCTCCCCAGCAGGAGATCGAGGGCTGGATGAAAACATCTGAAGGGCCGGATGCGGCTCCTGGACCGTAGTTTGCCCACCTCTGATGTACAGGCAACTTTAATTCAGCCCCCTTGTGTGCACGCATTATTATAACAGTCTCTAATTACATAAACTATTTTTTCATAGGACCCCTGCCTCATTTAATACACAGGATGGACCAACACTGGATATAGATCGGGGTTATGTCATAAAAGAGACTGTTGTCTCTCAGACTTCTAAGGTCCTAGGTATCTCAAAACTGGCATCCAGAATCAGTGGAAACTTTTTACTTAATGTCTCTATGCCTCAGTTCCCTATCTATAAAATGGTGATTATACACACACACACACACACACACACCCCGAAACCTCACAGGAATGTTAGGAAAATTGATTGTTTCTGGAGCACCCAGATAGTGTAGAGATAAGCGCCACAGAAAAGGTCATAAGGAAATTAATAATTCTGCCTTCAGAGCACATTTTGAATAACATGCAGTAAATATTGTATGCCACACATTGAACAATGGAGACAAAACAAAATATAGAATAGCTGCTCTTTAAGTGAGCACAGTCAACCCTATATCCTGAATGAGGCAGGGGTCTGCGGAAAAATATCAGTCCCTTGTATGATCGGGTCCTGATCCATGACTACAACTCCCAGTCACTCTACTCACACAAATAAATAACAAGAACAAGAAGAATAAAAATAAAGACTGTGTCATAATGTAAACAGCACAAGGGGGCTTACCTAAGGTTTTGCAGGTAACTTTAATTCTGGCATTTCCAAACTTGAGGTCTCAACTTTGCAACCTTAATAATGTTTTTTAACAGCTATTTTGTGTGCAATACAGAGATCATCTCCCTCCCTATTCTTATTCAACATACCCTTTTTTATATATTCAAGGACTGCATTAACCCTTCTGGCAACAGCACTGCATGGGGCGCTCGTGGTCATCTGGTTATTCACCATCACTTCAAACTCCACAGCTTTCCAGAATGCAATTCCCCATCTTATATGTATGGCTTACCATCTTAATTCCTAGAAATACGTTTTATTTGGCTTTATCTAAACTGATATGTGTTTGTGAACAGTTTACCAGGCAATCCAGATGCTCTCTGTAAGTGACCTTTTCTTGCACTATTTACCACTCCACCAATTTTTATTAAGAAATCTGTAAACGTTATAATCAATGATTTTATACTATTTTCAAGATAACTGAAGAAAATATTAACTAGTGTTGGGACAAGAACCAATTCCTGCAGAACACAGATGGAAACACACCAAATTGATGATGATCCCCCATTAAATATTACATTTTGAGATTCATCAATTAGTTTTTATATGGTTGTGACACGGGCAGACCAGCCAAACTGCATATGACCCATAACAACTTAACAAGAGGCATTATGATTGTAACAAGACAATTCACTTGTATGTGAATTTCAAAGATGTACTAGACCAGCCATCATTAACCCATTCATTTGTAGTAACAGAAATCTAGGGTAAAGGCTAAATATATCTGCCTGTGTTTACATATATATCCTATTAGAAGTTTACCAGTGTAACCAAATTAGCTTTTGGATGCTAAATCCTTTCCATGCCTTAATTGCCTTCACAGACAACTTTGTTCAGTTAACCTTAGGATCAAAGATGTGAGATACTGCAGGAAATTAATATACTGTCTTCAGTTTATCTGTCTCTGTTATAATGAAGGACCGGCTAATTACCTTATGCAAATGAGTAACTAGATTACCTGTGTATGCATAGGAAATTTAATGTTAACTTCAAAGATGTGGTTTCAGAGTAGCAGCCGTGTTAGTCTGTATCCATAAAAAGAAAAGGAGTACTTGTGGCACCTTAGAACTAACAAATTTATCAGAGCATCAGCTTTCGTGAGCTATAGCTCACTTCATCGGATGCATCAAAGATGTGGGTCGTGTGCTCAACAAAGAAGAGTCACTGCATATGACTGTGCTCAGAGCACTTGAAAACCCTGCTTCAGCTCTAAAGAGAAACCTCAGGACTGATCCTTTCATCTCTAGTCTTCTTAACTTGAAACAGGAAAAGTTTAAGCCCTGGAACTGAGATCTTCCAAGCAGTTTTTTGGAATAGTCTTTTCACGCATTTTTCAGGTAACAGACTTTACATCCATGCTGCATTTGAATTCTAACCTTTGAGGATGATTCCAGAGAGATTTTTGCAAGCCAGCAGACTCGTTCATCACTGCTACAAATCTGATATAAGGACCTTACAAGCATCTGTAATGTATATAATCTTTTAACCATTCAGTAACTTTTATTTAATTAATAAATCTTCAGTTTATTAAGGATTGGCTGACAGCATGGTATTAAGGTAAGATCTGAGAACATATTGATCTGAAGTTAGGTGTCTGATCTTTGGGGATTAATACGAACCTCACAGATGGGTGAATTAGGTTTTCAATAACCCCTCACTGTATTACACCTGTTTGCCTGAATAGGAGCCATGGACTGGAATGCTTAAAGGGGACTGTGTCTGGCTTCTTGTTAACCAGTGTGGTACTACAGAAGCTCTTTTGTTATTAGCTTGGTGTCTCTAATTACAGAATAAACCACCAGTTTGGGGGGATTGTCTGCCCTGTTTCTTGCAGTCTGCCTTAAGTGTGGCATTCCATCCCAGCACCCGGTCACAATAGTATATTGATATTTTACTATGCTAATACTTTAATCAGAATGTCGCTCCTAAAGAGAAGCCCAGGTGCATTGCATCAATATAGTCAACAACATCAAACATATTTGTAAACCATAGATTCCATGCCTGCCAACATTACACAGTGTGAGGAAGTGAAACTTTCACTAAGGATCCTAAGACAAAAACCTCCCCCCTAAAAAAGTGTGTTGTGGGATCTTTAACATTCCCATATTGCAAGCGTCAGTTTTTTAAAATGTCATCTAACAGAACTGCACACAGTAAATGCAACAGAACTCAATTTATCTATATTAGAAAAATGAGGGACTGAGTTAGAATTTAAACTCCTTATCCCAGCTATTCTAGGTGTTTCAAACCTGAAGACTTTCATCTTCAGGCAAAGCAAAAATATAAAGTTAGAACTTGTACACTTAATACTAGCTTATTAAGCCCCAATATAAAAAAACTGAACTATTATAACTCAGTTGTGCATTTTAAAAGATACATTATAATAGTACTTCAAAAAATATTTATATAATCTGTATCTGTTTATACATATTGCATAATTAATGATACCTGAAACATGAAAACATGCTTAATAATTAATACAACTGGAAAATACTTTGAAGATAAACAGGAAATAATATGGAGGGGATGAAAACAACTGAGGGACAGTTATGTGCCAAACATTCCCCTTCTCCTCATTTTTTTACTATCCTGTTGCTGTCAGTGTGCAGGGCAGCAGGACTTATGCATTTTCACTCCTCGTTCTCCCGGCCCCTTCCACCCAAATTTTTAAAAGGGGGTTGCAGCACTTATAAAATAAAGAGAAAGAAGAAACCACCTTCTTTTGTTTATTAAATTCCAGTATCAGCTTTAGTTTTTCTATAGGAAGTACTAGAGTATTTCTTCAACATTTCTAAAAGAAAAACATACTGTACCCACTTTGCTGAACCCAGCAATCTTTCTGGACATAAGTCCTCCCCATAATGCTTTTTTTCTTTTAAACGCAAGTTTTTATTAAGTGATATTATGGAAGTAAATGAAAAAAATTAAATGGAGCCATTAATAACTACGCAAAAAGATTCATGCCCAATAACTTTCTACAAGCAAATATGAATCAAATGCAGACTATCTAGGTTTTTAGAATTCTGAATATCTCAAGAATTAAGAACACTCAAACATCCATTGTAGAAATGTTGAGATGCTTGCAGCTTTCTTGGTATTAAGTAAATAATGTGATATACAAGTGTGCCAACAGATTTTAATTTCTAGCAAATGGAAACTTCTCTATATAATCATAGGCATGTCCCGGACCATAAAAAGTTCAGAAGAGCCACTGACACAAGCAATGGGCTGAGGCCTAGAATCATAGAATTGGAAGGGACGTCAAGAGGTCATCTAGTCCAGTCCCCTGCACTCAAGGCACGACTAAGTATTATCTAGACCATCTCTGACAGGTGTTTGTCCAACCTGATCTTAAAAATCCCCAATGATGGAGATTCTACAACCGCCCTAAGCAATTTATTCCAGTGCTTAACCACTCTGACAGTTAGGACGTTTTTCCTAATGTCCAACCTAAACCACCCTTGCTGCAATTTAAGCCCATTGCTTCTTGTCCTATCCTCAGAAGTTAAGAAGAACAATTTATCTCCCTCTTCCTTGTAACAACCTTTTATGTACTTGAAAACTTATGTCCCCTCTCAGTCTTCTCTTTTCCAGACTAAACAAACCCAATTTTTTCAATCTTCACTCGTAGGTCATGTTTTCTAGACCTTGAATCATTTTTGTTGCTCTTCTCTGGACTTTCTCCAATTTGTCCACATTTCTCCTGAAAAGTGGCACCCAGAACTGGACAAAATACTCCAGCTGAGACCTAATCAGAGCAGAGTAGAGCAGAAAAATTACTTCTTGTGTCTTAATTACAATGCTTCTGCTAATACATCCCAGAATGATGTTTAGCTTTTTTTGCAACAGCGTTACACGGTTGACTCATTTAGCTTGTGATCCACTATGACCCTCAGGTCCCTTTCCACAGTACTCCTACCTAGGCAGTCATTTCCCATTTTGTATGTGTGCAACTGATTGTTCCTTCCTAAATGGAGTACTTCGCATTTGTCCTTATTGAATTTCATCCTGTTTACTTCAGGACATTTCTCCAGTTTGTCCAGATCCAGTTGAATTTTAATCCTGTCCTCCAAAACACTTGCAAACCCTCCCAGCTTGGTATATCACTTTATAAGTGTATTTTCTATGCCATTAGCCAAATTATTGATGAAGATATTGAACAGAACTGGACCCAGAACTGATCCCTGTGCGACTCCATTCGTTATGCCCTTCCAGCATGACTGTGAACCACTGATAACTCTCTGGGAATGATTTTCCAGCCAATTATTCACCTACCTTGTAGTAGCTCCATTAGGTTGCATTTCCTTTTTACGAGAAGGTTATGTGAAACAGTATCAAAAGCCTTACTAAAGTCAAGATATACCACATCTATCGTTTCTCCCTTCTCTATGAGGCTTGCTAACCTGTCAAAGAAAGCTATCAGGTTGGTTTGACATGATTTATTCTTGACAATTATGCTGACTGTTATTTATCATCTTATTATCTTCTACGTGTTTGCAAAATTGATTGCTTAATTATTTGCTCCATTATCTTTCTGGGTACAGAAGTTAAGCTGACTGGTCTGTTGTTATTTCCCTTTTTATAGATGGGCACTATATTTCCCCTTTTCCAGTCTTTTGAAATGTCTCCCATCTTCCATGACTTTTCAAGGATAATTGCTAATGGCTAAGGTATCTCCTCAATCAGCTCCTTGAGCATTCTAGGATGCATTTCATCAGGGTCTTGGTGATTTGAAGACATCTAACTTGTCTAAGTAATTTTTGACTTGTTCTTTCCCAATTTTAAACTCTGATCCTACCTCATTTTCACTGGCATTCACTATGTTAGATGTCCAGTCGCCATCAACCTTCTTGGTGAAAACTGAAACAAACAAGTCATTAAGCACCTCTGCCGTTTCCACATTTTCTGTTATTGTCTTTCCCCCCTCATTGAGTAACAGGCACTCTGTCCTTGGTCTTCCTCTTGCTTCTGATGTATTCGTAGAATGTTTTCTTCTTTCCTTTTATGCAGTGATGAGCTGCCAAAATCTTAACAATCAGTTCCCTCCTCATCCCCCGAGGGGGTCATGGACCACCCCCCGCCCCTGGGGACTCCTGCCCCATCCAACCCCCTGTGTTCCTTGACACCCCCCCCCAAGACTCCTTCCCCATCCACCCCTGTCCCCTGACTGCCCCCAGAATGGGGCAGGAGGGTCTCGTGCCCACCCCACCCCAAGAGCCAGAGGCACCTGCCGGGGGACGAGGCGGGGAGTCCCGGCGGTGCTTACCTGGGGCAGCTCCCAGGAAGCATCCGGCAAGTCCCTCTGGCTCCTAGGGGCAGGGTAGCGTAGCTGGTGGGGGGGAAGCAGCCGCTCCCCCCACTGATCACATCAAAAGTGGCGCCTTAGGCACCAACTCTGTGGGTGCTCCGGGGCTGGAGCACCCACGGGGAAAATTTGGTGGGTGCAGAGCATCCACCGGCAGCTCCCCGCCCGGCCCCAGCTCACCTCACCTCTGCTCCACCTCCTCCCCTGAACGCGCCACCCCACTCTGCTTCTCCGCCCTCCGGCTTCCCGCGAATCAGCTGTTCACACGGGAAGCCTGGGAAGGCTGAGAAGCAAGCGGCGGCTTTGCACTCAGCCCCAGGGAGGTGGAGGTGAGCTGGGGCAGGGAGTGGTTCCCCTGCATGGCCCCCCGGGTTACCTACTGCGGCGCGGGCGGCCCTCCTCATGCCCCCCCGCCCCAGCTCACCTCCGCTCCACCTCCCTGGGCCTTAGTGCAAAGCCGCCTCCTGCTTCTCAGCCCTCCCAGGCTTCCCGCACGAACAGCTGATTCGCAGGAAACCAAGGGGGTGGGGGGTGGATGAAGCAGAGCAGGGTAGCGTGTTCAGGGGAGGAGGCTGAGGCAGAGCGGAGGTGAGCTGGGACTCGGTGCGGGCCGGGACGCTGCCGGTGGGTGCTCTGCACCCACCAAATTTTCCCCATGGGTGCTCCAGCCCCGGAGCACCCATGGAGTCAGCACCTAAGGCACCACTTTTGGCCGGGTGTTAAATTTAGAAGCCCTTTTAGAACCAGTTGTCCCGTGATTCTAAAAGGGCTTCTAAATTTAACAACCGGCTCCAGCAAACCGGTGCGAACTGGCTCCAGCTCACCACTGCTTTTATGTCCCTAGCTAGTCTGATCTTGTTTTGTGCCTTGGCTTTTCTAATTTTGTCCCTACATACTTGTGTTTGTTTATATTCATCCTTTGTCATTTGAACAAGTTTCCACTTTTTGTAGTACTTTTTTTTTTTTCCCCCCGAGTTTTAGATCACTGAAGATCTCCTGGTTAAGCCAAGGTGGTCACTTACCATACTTCCTATCTTTCCTACACAGTGCGATAGTTTGATATTGTGCCCTTAATGTCTCTTTGAAAAACTGCCAACTGTCTTCAATTGTTTTTCCCCTTAGACTTGCTTCCCATGGGATTTTACCTACCAAATCCCTGCATTTGCTAAAGTCTGACTTGTTGAAATCCACTGTCTTTATGGTGCTGTTCTCCCTCCTAGCATTCCTTAGAATCATGAACTCTACCATTTCATGGTCACTTTCACCCAAGTTGCCTTCCACTTTCAAATTTTCAACCAGTTCTTCCCTACTTGTCAAAATCAAATCTAGAACAGCCTCTCCCCTAGTAGCTTTCTCCACCTTCTGAAATAAAAAGTTGTCTCAAATACATTCCAAGAACTTGTTGGATAATCTGTGCCCTGCTGTGTTATTTTCCCAACACTTGTCTGGACAGTTGAAGTCCCCCATCACCACCAAGTCCTGTGATTTGGATGATTTTGTTAGTTGTTTAAAAAAAGCCTCATCCACCTCTTCTTCCTGCTTTGGTGGTCTATAATAGACCCCTACCATGACATCACCCTTGGTTTTTTACCCCTTTTGTCCTTACCCAGAGACTTTCAACAAGTCTGTCTCTTATTTCTATCTCAACCTCAGTCCAAGTGTATACATTTTTAATATACAAGTCAACACCTCCTCCCTTTTTTCCCATGCCTGTCCTTCCTGAGCAAGCTGTATCCTTCTATACCAATATTCCAGTCATGCACATTTGACTGATTAGGGAAATAAACACTCTTCTCTCCAAATTGTGTATCTATTGAGAATACACAATCTATTATGAAATGAACTGTGCTTTATCTGATTTCAGAGTTAGTTTTCCATGGATTCTTAGAGCATCTCATGTTTGACCTCAGACTTTGGCTTCATGGTAATTTCAGTAGTCTTATAATGCCTAGTTTTAGGAAGGGTACTTCCACTAGTACTTGGAATAATGAAATAATGATTGCAAATTATTCCCCCTCATTCTATTTCACACTCCTGGGCTAATATTTATTTAGAACACAAAATTTCACAACATTGGGCCAAGTTGAGCAAATCTACACCTTCCTAAATTGGCTACATTCATGGTGCCAAGCTTCTGCATGGCAGCCCAAGTTCTTCTTTGGTCAGTCAGTCTCTCTCACACACACACATCGTGAGTAATTATTTTTAATATGGGTTACTCTCGTTATGAGGTGATTGGTACTTTCTGCTACTTACAAAATAAACATGAAGAAACGAAGACATAGCTTTCTTTATGTTAAGCGTGACAGAAACCAGAGTGCTGCAACTCAGTAGAGCCATTCTGGTGTTTACATATTTACATTCTTAGGCTTTGTCTACACTACACAGTACCGATCTTACATCGGTACAGCTATACCTCTGCAATTGCGCTGCTGTAAGGTCTCCCATGTAGTCGCTCTATGCCAGCTGGAGGGAGCTCTCCCGCTGGCATAATAAACCACCCCTCATGAGCAGTGGCAGCTATGTCAACAGGCGAGCGTCTCCTATCAACATCGCACTATCCACACCAGTGCTTCTGTTGGTGAAACTTTTATCGGTCGGGAGGCGTTTTTTCACACCTCTGACTGACAAAAGTCCTAGTGTACACAAAGCCTTAGTCTGGGTAGATTATCCCCTTGATGGAGTTCTCCCCCCGCTTTCTCACTAGACACTACACAATTAGAGCATGTTTGTCTACCAGAGCACAAGAATTACATCTATTTTAATTGGGTACTAATTTTGTTGTAACATTAAAAAATTTCCTTTTTAAAAACCTTGATAAATTGCATGCTGTATCACTTATAGAGAACATTATGACCCCTATTCAGGGTCATAACCCAAAGTTTAGAAATGCTGTCACACATTAAACTGGTGTGCGAAGATTGTATTAATTGAATAAAAATGTGCTACAGGAACATACAAAATGAAGCTGGGGGTGAGGCAAACAGTGGTAGGACAGGTAAATCAGTCCAAACAAAAATAATTTTATTTTTGTTTGTAGCACTCAGAGGTTTTGGGAAATGCTAATTTCAAATACTCAGAAGACCAGTAACACAACAGCCTCAATCCTAATTACTTCTGACCCCAAAATTCTAATGGACTTGAATGGGAATTTTGGATTCACAAGAAATGCAGAATCAGATCCCCAGTGAGCAGAAGGGAAAGGAATAAAAGATAGAGCATACTGATATTACAAAACCTTTTCCATTTCCTAAATAGCCAGTAATGCCTGTACTTTCTTAGGAACTATCACAGAAACTTGTATATAACTTTGGAAACCAGATGGAATGATAAAGTAATGACAAAAACAAAAGGAGTACTTGTGGCACCTTAGAGACTAACCAATTTATTTGAGCATAAGCTTTCGTGAGCTACAGCTCACTTCATCGGATGCATACTGTGGAAAGTGTAGAAGATCTTTTTATATACACACAAAGCATGAAAAAATACCTCCTCCCACCCCACTCTCCTGCTGGTAATAGCTTATCTAAAGTGATCACTCTCCTTACAATGTGTATGATAATCAAGGTGGGCCATCTCCAGCACAAATCCAGGGTTTAACAAGAATGTCTGGGGGGGGAGGGAAGGGGTAGGAAAAAACAAGGGGAAATAGGCTTGAATAGAGACTGGGAGTGGCTAAGTCATTATGCAAGATAACCTAAGTTAATCGTATCCAATTTGCAAATGAATTCCAATTCAACAGTTTCTCGCTGGAGTCTGGATTTGAAGGTTTTTTGTTGTAATATAGCAACTTTCATGTCTGTAATCGCGTGACCAGAGAGATTAAGTGTTCTCCGACTGGTTTATGAATGTTATAATTCTGGACATCTGATTTGTGTCCATTTATTCTTTTACGAAGAGACTGTCCCGTTTGACCAATGTACATGGCAGAGGGGCATTGCTGGCACATGATGGCATATATCACATTGGTGGATGTGCAGGTGAACGAGCCTCTGATAGTGTGGCTGATGTTATTAGGCCCTGTTATGGTGTCCCCTGAATAGATATGTGGGCACAGTTGGCAATGGGCTTTGTTGCAAGGATAGGTTCCTGGGTTAGTGGTTCTGTTGTGTGGTATGTGGTTGCTGGTGAGTATTTGCTTCAGGTTGGGGGGCTGTCTGTAGGCAAGGACTGGCCTGTCTCCCAAGATTTGTGAGAGTGATGGGTCATCCTTCAGGATAGGTTGTAGATCCTTAATAATGCATTGGAGGGGTTTTAGTTGGGGGCTGAAGGTGACGGCTAGTGGCGTTCTGTTATTTTCTTTGTTAGGCCTGTCCTGTAGTAGGTGACTTCTGGGAACTCTTCTGGCTCTATCAATCTGTTTCTTCACTTCTGCAGGTGGGTATTGTAGTTGTAAGAATGCTTGATAGAGATCTTGTAGGTGTTTGTCTCTGTCTGAGGGGTTGGAGCAAATGCAGTTGTATCGCAGAGCTTGGCTGTAGACGATGGATCGTGTGGTGTGGTCAGGGTGAAAGCTGGAGGCATGTAGGTAGGAATAGTGGTCAGTAGGTTTCCGGTATAGGGTGGTGTTTTTGTGACCATTGTTTATTAGCACTGTAGTGTCGAGGAAGTGGATCTCTTGTGTGGACTGGACCAGGCTGAGGGTGGGATGGAAATTGTTGAAATCATGGTGGAATTCCTCAAGGGCTTCTTTTCCATGGGTCCAGATGATGAAGATGTCATCAATATAGCGCAAGTAGAGTAGGGGCGTTAGAACAACGTTTCCTCAGCTCTCGTCCCCTAACGCCCCTACTCTACTTGCGCTATATTGATCATGGTCAACGATGGTCACATAAACACCACCCTCTACCGGAAACCAACTGACCTGTATTCCTACCTACATGCCTCCAGCTTTCACCTTGACCACACCACACGATCCATCGTCTACAGCCAAGCTCTGAGAAACAACCGCATTTGCTCCAACCTCTCAGACAGAGACAAACACCTACAAGATCTCTATCAAGCATTCTTACAACTACAATACCCACCTGCAGAAGTGAAGAAACAGATTGATAGAGCCAGAAAAGTTCCCAGAAGTCACCTACTACAGGACAGGCCTAACAAAGAAAATAACAGAACGCCACTAGCCGTCACCTTCAGCCCCCAACTAAAACCGCTCCAACACATTACTAAGGATCTACAACCTATCCTGAAGGATGACCCAACACACTCACAAATCCTGGGAGACAGGCCAGTCCTTGCCTACAGACAGCCCCCCAACCTGAAGCAAATACCCACCAGCAACCACATACCACACACAACAGAACCACTAACCCAGGAACCTATCCTTGCAACAAAGCCCGTTGCCAACTGTGCCCACATATCTATTCAGGGGACATCATCACAGGGCCTAATAACATCAGCCACACTATCAGAGGCTCGTTCACCTGTACATCCACCAATGTGATATGTGCCAGCAATGCCCCTCTGCCATGTACATTGGTCAAATGGGACAGTCTCTACGTAAAAGAATAAATGGACACAAATCAGATGTCAAGAATTATAACATTCATAAACCAGTCGGAGAACACTTCAATCTCTCTGGTCACGCGATTACAGACATGAAAGTTGCTATATTACAACAAAAAACCTTCAAATCCAGACTCCAGCGAGAAACTGTTGAATTGGAATTCATTTGCAAATTGGATACAATTAACTTAGGCTTGAATAGAGACTGGGAGTGGCTAAGTCATTATGCAAGGTAACCTATTTCCCCTTGTTTTTTCCTACCCCTCCCCCCCCCAGACATTCTTGTTAAACCCTGGATTTGTGCTGGAAATGGTCCACCTTGATTATCATACACATTGTAAGGAGAGTGATCACTTTAGATAAGCTATTACCAGCAGGAGAGTGGGGTGGGAGAAGGTATTTTTTCATGCTTTGTGTGTGTATAAAAAGATCTTCTACACTTTCCACAGTATGCATCCGATGAAGTGAGCTGTGGCTCACGAAAGCTTATGCTCAAATAAATTGCTTAGTCTCTAAGGTGCCACAAGTAGTCCTTTTGTTTTTGCGAATACAGACTAACACGGCTGTTACTCTAAAAAGTAATGACAGATATTTTTATTTATTTTTTTTAAATAAATCTGAAGATCATTAAGTACAGCGAAGCCCAACTATGTGTAATTGTTACCTAAACCTCCTAACTCACTCCTACCTCAATTATCTGTTGCATCCACCTGTTGTTTATTGTCTGAAATATAGAATTTTCCTGAGTAAGTTTCCTGAGGCAGGAACTGTTTTCTTTGTTAGTTATCAGTGCAGTGCCGAGCACAATGGGGCTCTGATCCTTGATTAAGATTATAGGTGCTAACATAAAATAAATACTAAATATGAAGAAAAAGTAAAAGGTTGGGTTAGAGCATGTTATATTCACACTCCAGTATTAATTGAATCTGATTTATTTCAAAGGTTAAAAATGTTTAGAAACATACAGAGAAAAATATTTAAGATCTCAAACAATTAAATATACACACAGGCTTTAAGATAGGGACTTCCAAAGGACTCTGAGGAATGTAGGCATTCACCTTCCTATTGAATTTCAAAGTAAGTTGGATACTTAGCTCCCTCAGACACCTTTGAAAATCCCAGTCTAAAACTACAAATACATACTTAAACAGAATAGTTTATGATCAGTTTCTCTTCTATTTAAATGTCAAGAGCCAAGTTAAGTCCCTCAGGGTCTGAGTTTTCCCTGCTACAGTTGCTATCACCAGTATTTAGAGCATAATAAGATGTAGTGAGATCACAGTTGGAACTCCACATTATCAATGGCATTCGCTACTACAGCACCACTACAGCCAACCTGTTATATCTATTTTATGATCTGAATAAACCTAATAAAAGGATGAAAGTTTAAAAGAAAGGGCCATCACATACCCCATGAATTCTTTAGAAAACTGTACTATCAAGAAATGTGTAAATATATATTATTACAATTAATCTGTCTTATTTCAGCTTTGTGATATTTCATCAACTGAGCTGCTTGAAACAGAAATGTCACTTTGTTTTATTATAACTATTTTCAGGCAATAGTAATTATTAAAGGCAATATAAAAAGAGCTAAAATGACCACTATTTATTAGTCAGTGGTAAAATACCTTTAGCCACAGCTTCTTTATACTTCTCTTTGGCAGAGTTAACTTCTTTTATTAATTGTCTGTAATTAGATTTTAATTTCTCCAGTTCTGACTTTGTAACCTATGAATAAAGCAGAAATAGGAAAGTTATTAAAACACTTACCTTTAGGAGTTAAAGGCTTCTTAACATTAGGAAAAAATAATTACAGGATTTAATTTCAAAGATATCAAGGATGTATGCTTTTTTCATTATTTCAGAGATGCTCTTGAATATATTGTCATATGCTATCATTAAAAGAAAAAAGAAAGTCTGGTGTGTAAGGGGGACCTGGTGTCATCACAAATGTGTGGTGGAGCACATCAGGACATCTAACTTATTTTTACTGTGATAATGCCCAAAGATCCCAATAAAATCTTGCTAGAAAAAAAAAAAATCAGGATTTTAATTAGCTACTGTTTACGCTTATCTGATTCCTTGTTACACGAAAAGAATTTCTTCCAAAGCCTAAAACAGAAAAGTGACAAAAGAGCTTCTGGATTTTAAAAATCTCTCAAAAGCCACTAAAGGTGCCTTTGGATAGAAGAGTTAATCTTTTGTGAGTCAGGCCAACAACTATGAGGTCTAGAGGAGCAACTGGCTCCTACAAAGAGATTGAGAATGTGGGTCAGAGAACCATTCTTTCCATAGACAACTGGACCAGCTCCGTGAACCAGGACATTTTTGGCAAAGGAGCTACAAGAATAGCATTGCCTTTTACAGTTCTAATCTTTAGCACATTGTGGAGGAAAGGAAGCGAGCAGCAAGTACAAAAGACCACTGGAGCATGGGACTGAAGACATTTGACAACCCAGTGGGCTCTGGTATCAAAAGCAAATCCTGAAGAGCTGTCCTTGACAAGAGAGGTAAAAGAGATTCTTTGATAGAGTGACCTCAAACATTCATGGACTAGGAGAGATCACTTGTGCTCAGTCAACCTGAGAGAACACTTAGCTTTTCTGCAAAATGGACTGCTCTTAGGCCAATACATTTTTTCTCCAGTATGAGGAATGTGAAGACTGGGACAGGTGTGGTTCATGATTCTCTTTTGCTAGGTCACATAAGCCTCAGCTACTGAATTGTTTTACAAAACTAGCAATTGGTTACCTGTCAGAACCCCACAAAAAGCAACCAAGGCACTTCTTTCAATTCTTAGCTCTAGTCTAGACCAGTTATGAGGCAGTTTAAGTCAGAGCAGGACCATTTCTTATGTTGTCCTGCTCCCACAAGTATGCATGCATGCACATACCCAAACAGTCAGATTTCCATGTGTTGTTAAAATAGTCCAGTAGACATTGGACAGGAAAGGACTTTTTGACAGACTAGACCAAAGATGGGCAAAGTACGGCCCACGGGCCACATCCAGCCTGCAGGACCCTCCTGCCCGGCCCCTGAGCTCCTGGCCTGGGAGGCTAGCTCCCGGCCCTTCCCCCGCTGTTCCCCCTCCCCCACAGCCTCAGCACACCATGCTGCCAGTGTAGTGTATTAAACTGCTCCGCATAGGAATGTGCTACTGTCAGCAGTTACGGAGAGCAATTTACTACACTACACCGGTGCAATGCTCCGGGCAGCGCAGCTAAAGCACTGCCAACCACCGGTGCTCTGTGCTGAGCGTTAAGAGGGCAGGGAGCAGGGGGGGTTGGATAGAGGGCAGGAGAGTTCGGTGTGGAGGTCAGGGGGCGGGGGTGTGGATGGGGTCGGGGCGGTGAGAGGGTGGGAAATGAGGGGGGTTGAATGGGGACAGGGGTCCGGGGGGGGAGCAGTCAGGAAGGAGGGGGGTTTAATGGGGCAGTGGGGGCAGTCAGGGGCAGGGGTTCCGGGGGTGGTCAGGGGACGGGGGGGTTCGATGGGGCAGGAGTCCTGGGGGTCGGGGCATCAGGGGGCAAGAAGCAAGCAGGGGCAGATAGGGGGCGGGAGCACAGCCTCCCCTAACCAGCCCTCCGTACAATTTCCGAAACCCGATGTGGCCCTCAGTCCAAAAAGTTTGTCCGCCCCTGGACTAGACCTAAAGGTTTCCAAGGAAGAAACTGAAATACAATTGGAGCTATGAAGCAATTGGTTTCTGCAGATAAATATCCCGGGGTACTGGCTAGAAGAATGAATCAAACAGACTCCATTTTGAAGTTCTGAAAGGATGGTAAATCAGTGAAACCAAAGTAAATAAATGGAACTGGACTCTTAAATGCCTCGGGTACTGATGTTACTCATCCCATGATTAGGTGCTGAGCACAATTACAAACTGGTCCTTTTACAGAAGAGTGGAGAACAAACACAGGGAAATGAGATTAGTTAGGAGAAATCTTTATATTTAACTGTGAAATGGATCTGACTCACCTGTCTCAATATGCTCTTCTGTCAGTGATGAAAACAAAGCCAGAAACTCCCTATCTAGATAAATCTAAGAGGATTAAAGTAGTCAAAATTATCTTTGGTTTATCTACATGGTGCCTTAGTCCACACCAGAAGGGTGTACGTTCTAATGCAGACCAGAGTGTCGCACACCAAGTGTCTTGTGTGGACCCTGCTGGTGCACACTAACATTCCCTAGTACACGTCAATGTAGTCATATTTCAAACAATAGTATATTAATCAATGCCAGTTACTGCACAACCTGCTCGTGTGCATCAGAATTAACACTCCTGCTGGTGTGGATTACGGTATTGTGTAGACCAATGGTTCTCAAAGCCGGTCCGCCACTTTTTCGGGAAAAGCCCCTGGCACACCAGACCGGTTTGTTTACCTGCCACGTCCACAGGTTCGGCCGATCGCGGCTCCAGGCCAAAGGAGGCCGTGGGAAGGGCGGTCAGCACATCCCTTGGCCCACGCCACTTCCCGCAGCCCCCATAGGCCTGGAGCAGCGAACTGCGGCCAGTGGGAGCCGCGATCGGCCGAACCTGCGGACGCGGCAGGTAAACAAACCGGTCCGGTGCGCCAGGGGGTTTCCCTGAACAAGTGGTGGACTGGCTTTGAGAACCACTGGTGTAAACAATCCCTAAAGTGGGTACCTACTAGCATCCAGGGCTGTGCTGTGTATCTGATATTTTTGTCTTAGTAACATCATACACCCCTCTTTTTCTCCAATTTGTACAGAAAGAAGAATATCTGAAATTCGCAGTGGGATTGGAATAAACCTCAAGGTAGAGTCTTCACCACCGACATGTGAAGAAAGCATGATTTTTGTTTTCAAGTAAGTCCTTAGGGAGGTATCAAGGAATACTTCAAACAAGGATTCTCTGGAATATGAAACGACCACGTTTTTATTTTGCTTTAATTACTCCTCTAGGGCAAGATTTTATCCAGTGTGTCCTATGGACTCCAATCAGCACAGCTGATAATCTTGTTAAATATTGGATAGTGTCCTAGGGGGCTATGGGTATTTTGTTATTCTATCTAACAAGGCAGAAATTCTGCTGTGTACTACGGAAGAGGTCTTATGTGGACAAGTAAGTAGCTCAATGAGCCATTCAGTAAGTGCTCCAAAAGGCACAAAACCACTGGACAGACAACAGCAGGTAGGACTATAAGAATACACAGTATCTCATCAGAAATCAATCCATACACTTGTCTAGAGGACCTCAGGAAGGGCTTGAAAAACTCAACACCTAGAAGACAACAGTCTACTGGCCAGGGTAAAAAATACCTGTGTGACCTTGCTCCAAAACCATGATCTGCTTCAGCTAAAAAGTAGGCCTCGTAAGGCTCATCATGCACTGTAGTTAATTGTAATTTACTGTAAAAAAAAAAATTAAAAATACATGTATGTATGTTACTAGGGTTGGTTGATCAGCAGAATTTTTCTTGTCAAATATAAGGGTGATGTTACACTCCATATTTTATGAAAATATGATATGAATAGGACATAACTGAGATATACTTTATGCAAGATGGCTCATGTAAGATATCTTTGGAAACGTTATGATTTACTGAACGCAATTATCCGATTTGTATGCATGTATCACTTCCTTATCTAAAGTTAGGAATATTGATTATTTAACTATTATAACTGTGTGTATTTGGAAGACACCCACCAGACAACTGGCCATCACAGCCCTGATGGCCCATTCAGAAGAAACAACAAAACTGTGAAGATACTAATCTCTCTCCTTCCTGAGAGTCCTCCAGGGACTAGTGTCACTAGCTGTGACACTACTCGGTCAGGTGGTCCTGCCATATGGTACTAAACATTATCTTGGACTTCTAGTAATTTTCCACTCACAGGAGGGGGAGGTCAAGTTTGGGAAACAAAACGCTTCCCACCTCATGTAAATTCTATTTAAGGCTGGGAGGGAAGGCATTCCAGACTCTCCTTCATTGCCTACCCAAGAAGAAAGACTGCTGAAAGTACTTGAAAAGGACAAAAAAACCAACCTGAAGGGAAAGGCAGGGGTAAGTCCAGACTGAGACAGGGGTCCAGTCTGTAAGAAAAATAACTGGAACTCTGAGCTACAGAAACTCTGAATCCTGCCTAAATTCAACATTTGGGGTGAGAAATTACATTTTGTAACCTGTTTCTTTAGTGAATCAAGCTTAGTTTACGTATTTTGTTTTATTTGCTCAGTAATCTGCTTTGTTCTGTTTGCTACCCCTTTAACAACTTAAAATCTGCCTTTTATAGTTAATAACATTTGTTTTATTATTAAACCCAGTTTCTGAACCTCTAACGGGAGTGTGGGGGGCAAGAAGTTGTGCATATCTTCCTCATTGAGGGAGGGAATGGATTTCACTAGACCTTTGGGTCTGCACTCCAAGTGAGGTGGGCACCTGAGTGCTGGGGCAAGTCCCTTAAGCTGAGTCTTCCTGCAGCGGGCTGGCCCTGCCTGTGTGTGTGCTAGAGGAGGCCTAGGAGCCTGGCTCAGCAAGACAGGCTAAAGGGGGCCCATAATGACAGAACAGGCGGGTTCAGTGGTATCTCAGCACATCAGGTCCAGGTGGCATCTTGAAGGGGGGCAACCCATCACAATATTATCATATAAATGTTATCTTTTTTTCTGTCCTCTAGCAGAACATGGTATAGTACAGAGTTATCTACAATGTTCTTCCACTACCACCTCCTCCATTTTTTCCCTTTCTCTAAATTGTTTTCTACCCATCCTAGATTTTGTCTCTCCTTTTTTCCCTTCCCCTTGTCCCTTCACTCACTCATTCTCTCTTGCTCCATATTTTGTACTTTTTCTTCCCAACTTATTCCATCAATCTTTCCCACCCCAGAATATTTGATACACCCAAAAGCACATCCATTCATAGGCCCACACATAGGACTTGGAAGTTTTAACAGGCACCCAATAGTTTGACTTTTCAGCCTATTAACCCCAGAATAATGACGACAACACCCATGTGATATGTCAATCTCCCACCAGCTTCTGGGAAAGCAGAGGTTGCTGGGATTCCTAATAGGAAGCTGTCCCCTTAAATTTCAGTAGTAATATTGCATCCAATGAAGTTAATCCAAGGGATGATTATTGCTCATTGAAAACTTGTTGCCATACTTGTTTAGGGGCTCCATTATTCATATCAGCCTCAGGATCCTAGGTATCAGATACATTTGAAGTCCACCTCAAAACCCACTATGGCTGCTGAGGGGAGAATTTTTTTTAAACACAAGCTTAGATTCCTCAGAAACTTACAGCACTCATCAAGAAAAGCTTTTACTTGCCTTAGATTAGTGGATTTTTCAAGCCCTGACCCCAGGAATGCCTAGAGGAGACAGGAGAAGGGATTCACACAGTCACGCTCTACTGGAAGGAGAAAATTTCCAGAGCTGTTAGCCTAACCGAACTCACTTGCAGGACAGTTTCCCACCTCTGTCTTTTCAGCTAATAACTTGCAGAAAACATGGAGGAACTGGGTTAACAAGAGGAAAATGCAATCCAATTATAATAAATTTGTATTTATTTGTACTGCAAGATAAAGAGGAATGGTGGCATCTGCAGTATTCATGTGAATATTTATATGAAATAATTCTATATACTACTTTAGAAAGCTTTAGTAATTTAGTAAATTTTTTAAAAAATCATGTTTAATAAGGTACCTTGAACATCTCTGCCTCAATTTGCTGATGAACACCTATGTAACTCTTCTTTACTTGTTGCTTATCTTTGATCATCATTGTAAGTCTATGTAGTGGCCCAGAGTTAAGATCTTCTGCATGTGTCTTCATTATCCTGCTAAGTTGCTCTGTCTGCTGTACCATAAGCAGCCAAGACTGGAAGAAGGAAAAGGGAGAAAAGAACTTATCTGCTACTGCATGATCCAAAGAAACTGTTGGAAAAATACATCATCATTTAAAGGGGTTTTAGAAAGAATATTTTTGAACATTTGCCTGAATGCACACTTTAAATATAGTAACCATGTCTTTAACCCACCCACGAAAGGGAGTTAGAGATGTATTAATGATGTATCATAGTCACATTTCAGCATCACGCCAAAGTCTGGGTCTGTCATGAAAACCATTAACCCTCACTTGCGTGATCACCCAAATTCCTTTACTTTGACAGACATGCTCCCAATGTCCTTTCTTCTTCCCTTTCCTGTATATGTTTCCACTGTCCTGGCAGATTTTTCCTTTTATTTAAATCCATCTCAATTACATTACTAATTCTCTTGGCCATAGCCGTGGTAATTTTTAGTAGAGTAAATGATGTTACACGCAGGGCCAGAACCTCAGCTGGAGAGAACTGACATTGCTCCATTAACTTCACTGGAGCTACACTAATGTACATAAGCTGTTGACATGAGCCTCAAACTAGCATTTAACTTGAATAAAAGTATTTGATAGCCCATGGAACCTCGTCCAGTTCTGCTAAAGAGAATAGAATGGGGTTCACTGGGCATTCAACTTCACGATAGTAGAATTTTTTACTTCAGCACTGCTATGAATTACCATGTCCCAGTTGAAATTACAGAATTTAGATGGATACAATATATAGTTATCAGTGTCAGAATACGGCCTGGACACTCAGATCAATGCCTTGGTCTAATAAAATGTGGGGTTTTTTTGTACCAATGTTTGTACCATGTTTTTTTCATTACCACAATTGACTGTGTTCTCCCTTTTTACATCTCATCTGAAAAAAGGCACTTCCATCTGTGCATGCCCCCTTAACACCAGACTAGACTGAGTTTAACAGAAACCTAAATGGAAGACCCCAAACCTATTAAATTATCCATAGCATTTCTTACAGTACTTAAGTGTTCTCTGGAATTCGCTCATCAAGGTACTGAAATAGTCCTATTACATTGTACTTAAACAATGGGATCTAAAAGCTGAAAAATAAAATTAAGGAACTGACTACTTACAATCATATAGGAAAAGTTATTTTTTCTTATCCAAGAGAGAAAAGAATATGCTATTCTCAACTTTGTTGTCTAAAAAACTGTTGTATGGCATTGCTAGCACAGAATAGCTACTGCATTTCACCCCCTCAGAAATGCCAGCATTTTAGGTATAGCAATCACTCCAGTACTAAACTTGCACAGTATTTTATACCATAATATTTGGGATTCTATGGTATAAAAAAAATACACTTATTTAGCGGGAAATATTGAGTTCTAGTGTGAAGTATACTGTGTAAAAAACAAGATAAAAATATTAGACTCCCATGGTGTTTAAACTGAAAATCATTCTCTTAGTTAGACAAAATTAGAGTAAATAAGAAACAGAAATGACAAATATTGTAATAAATAGAAACTGACGTTTACAATAACTGAAGTAAAAGAAATGTTCAAAATACACTGATAAAGTGGCTGAATGGAAAAAAGAATGGGGACACTATAATGAAAAGAGAATTCTTTTGGGAGGGAAATCATATTGTTATAGACTATATCGCCAGAAGTGAACATTTTAATCGTTTTATCTGATGTCCTGTATAACACAGGCCATAGGACTTGCCTGAACCAACTCCAATATTCATTTAAAAACTTCCTGTGATGGGAAATCCACCACAACCCTCGGAAATTAACCTCACTATTAAAAATTTGTGCCTTATTTCTAATCTAAACTGGTCTAACTTCACCTTCCAACCACTGAATCTTGTTATACCTTTGTCTGCTAAATTGAAGAGCCCTCTAGTATCAAACTTCTGTTCCCCAAGTAAGTAGTTATAGACTATAATCAAGCCACACCTTAACTCTTTCTTTGTTAAACTAAACAGATAGAGCTCCTTGAGTCTTCAACTATAAAAACCAAACTGTTACCTACCTTTCATAAATGTTGTTCAAGATGTGCTGCTCACGTCCATTCCATGTTAGGTCTGGGCACGCCCACATGCACGGCTGCTGGACATTTTTCCCCTAGTGGTATCCGTAGAAAGTGACCATCACAGGTGGGCAAGAAGGAACAGAGGGCTCAGGGCCAGCAGCACTCCATATACCAGCACATTAGCACACAACTCCAGAGGGCACCAGAGCGAGCCCTATGGATACCACTAAAGGGAAAAATCTCCAGCAGCCGTGCACATGGGTGTGCACAGATCTAACATGGAATCGACAGGAGCAAGCACTCAAAGATGATTACATGTTTTCTAATTCTTTAATCCTTCTCCTGACTCTTCTCTGAACCCCCTCCAACTTAACATCCTTGAACTGTGGGCATCAGAATTGGACACAGCATTCCTGTAGCATCACACCAGTGCCTAATACACAGATAATATAATTTCCTTACTCCTACTCAGGATTCTCCTGTTTATACAACCAAAGATCACATTAGCCCTTTGGCCTCACTGTTACACAGGTAGTTCATGTTCAGCTGATAATCCACCTTAACCCCCTCATCAGAGTCACTGCTTCCCAAGACAAAATCTCCCCTCTTCCAAATATGGCCTACATTTTTTGTTCCTAGATGTATTGACTTTCATACTAAATTGCATATTATTTGCCTGCACCCAGTTTATTAAGCAATCCAGATCACTGTGAATCAGTGACCTGACCTCTTCATTATTCACCACTTCCTCAATGTTTATATCCTCTGCAACTTTATCAGTAACAGTTTTATATTTTCTTCCAAGTCATTGATAAAAATCTTTAGTATAGGGCCAACAACCAATCCCTGTGGAATCCCACTAGAAACACCTGCTCAGTGGTGAATCCCATTAACACTTACATTGAGACATACGAATTAGCCAGTTTTTATACATTTAATGTGTGCCATGTTGAATTTGCATTGTTCTAGTTTCTTAATCAAAATGTCGCATGCAGTCCCAAGTCAAATATCTTACAAAAACTTATTACATTAACACTTCCTTTATCACCCAAACTTGTAATCTCAACAAAATAGGCTATCAAGCTAATTTCATAGGATCCATTTTCCACAAACCTGTGTTGATTGGCTTTACCTATGTTACTCTCCCTTAATTCTTTATTGATCAAATCCTATATGAACCATTCCATTATTTTGCCCAGGATCAATGTCAAGCTAACAGGCCTATAACTACCCAGGTTGTCCCATTTACCCTTTTAAAATATGGCATAACATTTGATTTGTTCCAGTTTTCTGGAACTTCCCTAGACTTAATATTAATATTAACCAGTCCTGAGAGCTTCTTGGCCAGCTCTTTAAAACTCTCAGATGCAAGTTATCCAGACATGCTGATTTTTTTTTAAAAAAAAAAGTCTTGCTTTTGTAGCTGCTGTTCAATGGACAGGGAGTTGTGTAACCACACTCCTCTATAATCTTGGCTCTCTGCCCAAGGATGTCTAATTGTAGCAGCTGCATCAACCCCCTCAGTTTCTGTTGGAATGGAAAGTATTTCATATGTAGCAGTATCATATGATAGCAGTCCGGCTTTTTGCCAAACAGAGCAGAAATATTTACTGTACACTTCTGCCTTTTCTGTATTATTGACAAGTCTATCATTTCCATCTAGTAATGGACCAATATCATTTTTATAATTTCTTTTGTTCCTAACGTACTCGGAAAAACGCCTTCTTTCTGTCCTTAACTCTGATGGCCACAGATTTTTCTCCTTCCCTTTTTGCTTCCCTTATCAATTCGCTATAATTTCTAGCTTCCTATTTACATTGAAGACACTGTGTAAACACCATTAATTTTTCCAACAGCAGAGAAGTGGAAGCACAAACTCGGGGATCGGGGCATAGCAGAGGCATGTGGAGCTAGGAGCTGGGGTTGCCGCTTTCCAAGAGTCTGGTAGGGAGCCTGCCCCAATCCCACCAACCTCCTCACCCCAGCACCTGCAGCGCCCCCCCGGGCCATGTCTCCCCGCTCCCCAGCACCCGCGGCAGCCCTGGGCCATCCCCCACAGCACCTGCAGGGCCCCCTGGGCCGCCCTCCCGAGCCGCCTCCCCCTCCGCCAAGTTTTAGTCATGGGTATATAGTAAAAGTCATGGACAGGTCACAGGCCACGAATTTTTGTTTACTGCCTCTGACCTGGTCCATGACTTTTATTAAAAACACCAGTGACTAAAACATAGCCTTACTCATAAGTTAAGGTGTCATGAACTCTTTTTTTTTTTTTTTTTTTTTTTTTGGGGGGGGGGGGGGGTCAGTTGTTTCCATTAGTGCCTCGAAAGAGGGGAGGTTTACCCACTCTTTTTCTATCATGTGTGATTCAAGGATAGACAAAGGATAAGAAGCCTCTTGGTCACTTGTTCCAGTCCAATTCAGATTAAAAGTGATTTGGTGCCCACTGTGAAATAAGTGAGTTGCTCCAGTCCAGCGTTTTCAGCAGCGAGGTAAAGAACTGAAGAAGCCATTAAGACAGAGAATAGACCTCTCACTACCAAAGCAGTCGTAAGTCAGGCCTAAGGCTTATTAACAGGTGAAATGGGGACGCTTGCTTTGCCACTGCCGCTGCTGTACCTGTTTTGTATCTATTCAGTACATAATGTATGGTTTTTAACCTTTCATAAAAGTTTTTTTTTCATTTTAAACTGTATACAAAATACTATATTTAACAATATTACAATTATGAGAAGAAGTCTGAGAAACTTTGGTCTTAATTAATGCTTTGTTTTTACAACTACACACCATGGTGTGAATAATGGTCAGAATGTCAGCCTTAGCTCTGAATTTCCTGGCTTTTTTCTATTTTATCACAACCTGTACATTGTAAAAACAATAGTTTCTGTTTAACTCTTTAAAAAAAAAATCTTACTACAACACACTATAATCACAAAACCCCTAAACATAAGAATAGGTGGGTCAGCCCAGGGACTACAATACCAGAGCTCAAAATTAGGGATTCTAGCTTGGTCCACCTTTTTCAGTCCAAAAGGAGAGTTTGCATGATACACATTCCGCCCAGGAACTGCCGCACCTCACTTCAAACTCTTTACTAAAACTAACTCTCAAGAAGCTGCATAAGTGGAGTCCAGTGGGCACATGATTCACGTAGAATTATAGCTGGTCTAACCCAGAAGGAAAATTGGAAAGGTGGGAGAATAAAGTAGATGAAACACAAGGCTCAGAGTGGCTTAAGCAATCTACCCACAAAGGGACAAAAATACCACAGGACAATGACACACTTTTCAAGTTCATCTTTTAAGTTTACTTTATAACTAAGAAAAAAGGAGTTAACAGCCAACTACCTTTTCTATATAATTAAAACAATGACTCCCCAATTTCAATTTCTAAATAATGTTCTCTTACCTTGGATACATTGCTAATATAATCCAGCTGGGAAGTACTCTCTTTATCAACTTGATTACAAAGATTCTGTAACGTGGATGCATATTCTTTGTCACTTTTTACTCGCATGGCCATAAATTTCTTCACAGTTTCCAGTAGTCGTAACTCCCAATCTTGCAATTTTAACAAAGCATCATGAGAATACTTCAGGTCACTTCCAAACCCCATCTTTATAAGGCACTATATGTGCTATGGGCAACAATAGAGGTTCTTCTAGTCACCACATCTGCAGACAGAAAATTAATGAAAAATATATTGAAAGAGGAACCTATAAAATGTAATGATCACAAAATTATGACACATACTGAAATTTAAAGCAAGAAGCAACTATTTTAATTTAACCACTCATCTCTGAACTAATATAGTCAGTCAGCCACAATTTTCAACAGCAAGACTCAGCTCTGTCTTGCACAGTAACCACTTAGAAAACAGCTAGCAGAGGGGAAAGGCGGTCCTGGGGTTAAAGCACTAACCTAGGACTTGGGAGATCCAGTTTCAATTCGCTATTCCACCACAGACTTCCTGTATGAATTTGAGCAAACTGCTCAGTCTCTCTTATGCAGTCTTCTCCATCTGCATAAAGTACTACCGTAACGGTACTTCCCTATCTCACAGGAATGTTTGTGAAGATAAATATATTAAAAATTGTGAAGTTCTTCGATAATATGGCAAGAGGTCCATACAAGTACACAAGATATATTAAATTCCCAAACTAAATAGATTGATTTGATTAAATAGTTGAGACAAAGATCAATGGAAACAGACATATTACAAGACAAAAATCCCAGATTATCCTGCCTGACTCCTAGTATCCACAGAGCCTCCTTTCTTCACAGTACAGTGCTCCTGATAATCCACAAAATTCCTAATAATTAGTCAATTGTCAGGTGTTAACACTTTGGGAATCAGTTTCCAGAAGGCTAACAGCCATCTATAAACCCCCAAACACAATGTAAAAAGACTAATAAGGTTACAAAATCAAGTGCTCAAAAGTTCAGAAATGCCACCACTGCAACCTTAATTCAGCCCCTTTGTGAATATGCATTATGATACAGTCTTAGATTCAGTTGCAGCAGAGCCTTCCCAAAAGTGGGGGGTCCAGGGCCTGGCCCCATAAGGCCCCACCCCTCCTCTTCCCAACAGGGTCCTGCCTCACCCCTTCCCCCTGAGGCCCCTCCTCTTCCCTGTAAGGCCTGCCCCTACCCCACACCTTCCCCCAATTCCCCTCCTCCTCCCCCCAAGGCCTGCCCCCACACCCCTTCTTCCTCCAGAGGCTATGCCCCCAGCCAAGCCAGAGCAAGGCCAGGGAGCCCACCCCCCACCCAAGCAGGTGGGAGGGACCCAGGCTCCCCACTGTTGTCCGTGCGGCTCTTACTCCGGCCAGGGGGGCGGGGCTTTGGAGCTGCAGCCTGGCCATGGTAAGAGGCACGTGGGAAGCTATGGAGAGCCACGGCACAGATCCTCCACCTGCCCTGGACAGGGACACAGGCCAGGGGCTGCTCTTGGGCCCCCCCCAGCACTGCCGGCAGGTGGAGTGTCCACACACCTTCCACAACTGCCCAGGATCCCTGGCCTGGCTGCACCAGCTTCCTCAGGCGGAAGATGGGAAGAGGGCTAGATTCGCCACAGCAAAAAGTTGGAGGGCCACAGCTCCCTGCACCCCCCGAACCACCAACGTTCTGACACCACTGATTTGATTATATGATCACATACTATTTTTTCCCCACAGGATTCCTTGCTCATTCAGAAGGGATGGTGCTCACCGGATGGGTAAGAACTCAATATTTCTTTTATCCTAATCAATTTATGTGTTGCCTCATTCATTATTTACTGCACCCCATCCAAACTATGCACAGAATAAAGAATTAGTCAAGGTGGATAAAAATCAATGATTTTTTCTTTATTTAAATTGGATTTTTTGATAAAATGCTTTTTGAGGAAAAAAACCTATCTAAAGGTAGTGTTAATTAAGATACATTATAGCTCAAAGATATCTCACTGTTGAACGGGGATTATACATTTTAATTCTATAATATGAGACAATATTCATGTAACATTTAATAAAAGTTTTGGAAATGAGTTCCAGTAGTTCATGGATTAGGGACCCAATCTTATGGAGTTCCAGGGGCTTCTGTATAGATTATTTAGCTTAATCTTTCTATCTACCCAATGGGACTCAGTGCTCAATCTAGAAGATACCATCAGAGATGCTTAGTTTTGCAGTTCTCAAACTGTGGATTTGTGGCTCCAGAGATGTTTGTTAACAGCAAAAATGTTTTTAAATAATATAATATAATAAAATATAACATAATATATAGAGATGAGAAATAACAGACCTCAACCGTATTGTCCCTCTGCAAATTTGTGTACACAGAGTCAATCCCTTACCTCTCTCTATAAGTGCAAAGTTTCAAAAAGTTCAATGAATAGAAGATTGATTGTGCTGGAATAGATCTGGACAAGGAGAAGAAGTCTGGAGATAAATGTGAGAAGGGAGGGACAGGCAGTAGAAACAAAAGTGAAACTTTTAGCAGCATATTCCAGAAATCTTGAGGTCTTTCTGAGTGTACCCTTCATTGGATTTGAGATATACCAAACGATTCTCTCACTAGAAGGGAAAACCTATAATGGCACCAGGCCATAAGAGATTCCCAATTTTGGAATATTTTAAAGAAGTTCCTCTACCTGTGGGTAAGACAGGCATGCATGCAAAATGCAAACAGTGCAACAAAGAAATGCAAGGCCTGGTTTCCTGAATGAAACAACATCAAGAGAAGTGTTTCTTCTCAGGAGGAAGCTGCGTTGAAGATGATGAAAGGAACACGTCTGAACATGCAGGATCTTCAGGTTGGTAAATTTTTTTATTTCATACTTCTTTCTTAAGGACTGCTGGTCTTCCTACTGGACTATTCTTGAATTCTCATATTTGAGAAAAACATATAGTTTTTACTCTATAGTACTATCATTTTAGATGCAGTTGTGACAAAAAAAATAAATAGCTGTAATAGGCAGATCTTCCTTTTACAATTTCACCTTTAAAGTAGTACTGAGTGTCAGTGAATGCAATAAGTAATAATGAGCAGTATGCTAATAAAAATTAAATAAGTGCATTGACTTATTTTGTTTAGGAGAATCCATCCTCAACGTACAGGTTTCTGAAGACTATTCACCTTCAACATCACCATAATTTTCTATAGTTTCAGAGTTATCTGCCAATGATAGTGTTTCAGTCACATCATGTATGGCACACAGCCACAGTATATCACCTGTAGCAAAAAGAAAAAAAAAAAATCTCCATCATCCAGAAACAAGCATAGATAAGTTTATGATAAGAACCAGCAGATTACAAAAACAGGTAATTGATGAAAAAATTGTCCGGTTTGTTTATACAACAAACTCTCCTTTCCGTATGATTGAGAACTTACACTTCATTAACGTGGTTCAGACATTAAGATCAGGATACAGTCCACCCAAAAGAGCAGATGTTGCAAGCAAATGGCTGGATAAAGTGTATGAAAGGGAAATTGAGCAGTGTGCAAAAAGGTCTAGAGGGTGAAATTGTTAACCTGAGTCTTGATAGGTGGAGCAATGTCCACACAATCCTTTTGTATGTGCTTGTGTGACAACAGAAGAAGAAAGTATCTTCCTTACAGAAACAATTGATACATCAGGAAATGCACACACACAAGAGAACACTTATAAGTAGCAGCAGTAAAAGCTATAACAAACTGTGGAAAAAAAATTCAAATCCCTAGTACGCAGCTTGGTCACAGACAATGCTGCAAATGTATCCAAGATGAGAAGAAATTTAGAAGAGAGTTAAGAGAGTCCCAAGCTCACAACATATGGTTGCAGTGTTCATTTGATGCACCTCCTAGCCAAAGACTTCAGTGATCCAGAAATAAATGTTAATGTTGTTGAAATTGCAAAATATTTCCATAACAACCACTTTGCAGCAGCTGCTCTGAAAAAAATTGGAAGGAACCAAGCTAACTCTCCCACAAGACATGCGATGGAACTCAGTAGTGGACTGTTTTGAGCACATATCAAGAACTGGCCTAATCTGAGGACAAAATCATGAAAAATCAGATGGCACTGTCACAGCCAAAGTTCTCAACATTGGGCTTAAGAGAAAAGTTGACCACATGCTGACTACCCTGAAGCCTATTTCTGTAGCCTTGAACAAAATGCAGGGGGAAAATAGGTGTTTTATTGTTGACGCTGTTGAAATTTGAAAGGAACTGAGTGAGATCTTAAAAAGAGAAATATGCAATGACAGAGTTAAATTACAAGCATTAAAAAAAACCAATGGGACAAGCACTATCTCCAACTCATTTTCTTGCAAATATTATCAATACCTGGTACCAGGGTGAAACCTTAAATGCTGAAGAAGAGGAGGTGGCTATGACATGGACATCCAGCAATCATCCCTCCATAATGCCAACTACAATAAACTTCAGAGCTAAAGGTGAATGATTGAAGAAATATATGTTTGTTGATGATGTTTTAAAGAAATTCACACAAGTGAACTGGTGGAAGTCACTTAAGCACTTGGATTCACAGACTGTTGAAGTGATAATCTCACTTTTATCAGCCGTAGCTTCTTCTGCCGGTGTAGAAAGAATATTTTCTTCCTTTGGACTGATTCATTCCAAACTGAGAAATCGTTTGGGACCTGAAAAAATAGGAAAGTTTGTTTTTCTTTCCAGATTATGAACAAACAGGAAAATGAAGGCGAAGATGACTGAGTTAGCTGCAGAAGCCAATATTTTAAATTTCTCATATTGACCTGGCTGACATAGTCAATTTAATTTTTGTGGGGTTTTGTTTTGTTTTTTTAATATTTTATTTAACTATTTTAATTAAAAACAATTTTAACAAAAACAAACCTTATTTTAAAAAACTTGAATGTTTAAATTCAAAAAATCATATGCTTCTTTTGTTACAATATTATATGTTTGCTGTTGAAGAAAAAAATCCAGAATACATAACGTTGTTGTTTTAGTTAAATAAAACCATTTAAAATGTCTGTCTGGTGATGTTCTCCTCCTAATACAGCATGGCGAGAAAATCCTCCAAATATTAATGATTAATCTGTTGAATTGGAGATAGTTCACCTCCCAATGACTTCATACATATCTGCTTCAACTACCTTTGGTAAATGAAATAACCAAACAATCATTCATTTTCTGATACAGCTGTAAAACTAATCTGAAAAGTTTTCAAAATAGATCACTTTAAAAATGTACAGTGTGTACCTTCTAAAAATGAAATCTACATCTATCTCTGAGTTGTGAAGAATATTAAGGTTCTATTAAGGTTATAACCACCAACAAGAATGTACTTTTATGTAGAAATCCATGATTAAATCGAGTCTTCCTGACTAGTGATTTAAATCAATTTGATTTAAATCAAATCAACCCTGGGACTTCGATCTCCGAAACCCTCCTGGCCGAAGCATGTTGCTAGCAGCTTGAAGGGTGGGCCTGTCAGCTTTGCCAGGATGAGGTTTAGGTCCCAAGGAGGGTTCGGTTCCTTTATCTGAGGGAACATCCTCTCCAGGCCTTTGAGAAAACCAATTACCATTTCATACGAAAAGACCAATCTATTGTCAACCTTAGGGCAGATGGTTGAAATGGCCACCAGGTGGACCTTAACTGAAGAAAAGGGCCAGACCTTGTTGTTTCAAAAGCAGAGGGTACTACAAAATAAATTGCAATGAGGACTGTGTAGGTGGTACTCCGAGTTGAGAAGACCAGGTAGAGAATCATTTCCCTCTACCAGGTAAATTGCCTTGGTGTAGGTTTTTCTACTGCCTAATAGGATTCTATGAACCTGCTCCAAGCAAGCCTGCTCTTCAGGATTCAGCCATGAAGCTTCCAGCCCGACAAATGAAGAGAACTGAAGTTTGGGTGGAGCAGCTGACCATGGTCCTGGGTGATCAGATCAGGGTGCAGGGGGAGACGGATTGGGGGCTCCACTGGAAAGCTTCAGAGGGTGGTGAACAAGTGCTGTCTGGGCGACGCCAGGGTTATAAGGATGATCTTCCTGCTTGATCTTTGACAGAACCTTGTGGATTAATAGAATTGGGGAAAGGCAATAATAGAGGTGAGTTATCCAGGCCAACAGGTAAGGCATCCATAAGAGACCCCAGTCTGTGGCCCTGCAAGGAGCAAAACTGATGGCATTTCCTGTTGTTCTGGGTAGCAAACTGGTCTATAAGGGGAGTCCCCCACTTCTGGAAGATGATGTGCCTTGCCATGTCCAGTCAAAGGGACCATTTGTGGTGAGTGGAAAAGGACCTGCTGAGGCAATCCACAAGTTGGTTCTGTGTACCTGGCACATAAGATGCCTCTAGGTAGATGAAGTGTGTAATGCAGAACTCCCACAGTCAGACTGCCTCCTGGCACAGGGGGAAGAATGTGCTTCTCCCTGCCTGTTGATGTAGTAAATGGCGATTATATTGTCCATGAGAACTGAGACTGCCTTGTCTGTAATGTGGATTAAAAATGCCTTGGCAGGCCAGGCAGACTGCCCTGAGTTCCCAGATATTGATATGGATTGAGAGCTCGTCTTGAGACAACAGGTCACCCACGCAGATTATGCCTTGATTCAACCACCAAGTCAGTGAGTTGAGGGGAACATAAGTATCATGTCCAGATGATGTTGCGAGGGTGAATATACAGCGGCCAACCGGGCCTGGGAAGATCTGAGATGTACTCTCGCAGTTATACCACATATGTGCATAATGCCATGTGACCCAGAAGGCTCATGCATATTCGGACTGTCATGGTCAGATGTGCCTGAAGAGAGCTTATCAGAGTCGAGATTGAGCGAAAACGATCCTCCAGAAGAAGGGTCTTTGCCTGTACGGGAATCCCAAACCACCCCTATGAACTATATCCTTTGTACAGGGCTATGGGTAGACTTCTGGTTGTTTATTAATAGGCCCAACACCTGGAAGGTCGACTGGATGAAATGGATGTCGGATTCCACATGAGTTCTGGACCGGCCCTTGATTAACCAGTCGTCAAGATATGGGAAAATGTGAACTACCTTTCTCCTGAGGAAGGCCGCTACTACTGCCAGACATTTGGTGAAGACCTATGGGGCGGCTGACAGCCCGAATGGCAGAACTTCCAATTGGTAATGAGTCTGGTTCACGACAACTCTTAGGAACCTTCTGTGCTTTGGAAAAATCTATATGTGGAAGTATGCTTCTTTTAGGTCGAGTGCAGCACACCAATCCCCCGGATCTGGCAAAGGAATGATGGAAACCAAGAAGACCATGCAGAACTTTAATCTCTTTAGATCTCGTTGATTCACTATTCAGAGCTCCAGCCCACCCGTCAAGTAGGCTTTCCACCCAACAAGTCCCGCTTCTTGGGATCCTTCGCCTTGCGTGTGAGCCCTGCTTGACGCTCACAGTCCTTCTCACTGGTGGTTGCCACCCTTAGAAGACTGAGTGAAAGAGGGTGTGAGAACAGAAATTCACACCATTTAGCTGGCATGAAGTATTTTCGCTCCGTCCATTTAGCTGTAGGCAGGAGGGAGCCAGACGTCCGCAAGAGCACCTTAACTGGGTCCACGATCACCTTGTTAAGAGAGAGAGCCACTCTTGAGGGACCCGCCGCTGACAAGATGACTAATAGGCCATGAGTCACCTCTTTGACCACCTAGCCTTGGATACCCAAGTTCGAGGCCATACACTTTAATAAGTCCTGGTGAACCTTGTGGTCATTTTAGGATGGTGATACACTGGTAGCCACCAGTGTCTCATCTGGAGAAGAGGAGGAGGAGAAAGCTAAAGCCGGTTGCGAGGCCTCTGCCCCTTCATTCTATCTCCACTGAGACCTGTGAAACCTGCCCTTGAGGTTCGGCACTAGGCTCCGCACCGGAGTCTGGGTCTGGCATCTCACAGCACAGTACCGGAGGCACTCTACTTTCCGAGTCCATCAAGTATGAATGCCTCGAGATAGTGCCCTGGCCCAGGGGAAACCCCCATGGGTTCCAGAAAGGCCATTGCATGGTTGCTGGTCCCCATGGTCCCATAGACAGAGTGCTCAGCAGCACCATAGCACCAGATGTCCCAGCAGAATAAGGAGGGAAGTAGCTTGTGCAGTCACAGCAGCGTGGAGAGTAGGACTCCAATGAGGAAAACGAGCTGCAGCAAGGAGACCATGGCAGTGCCAACCCTCTCAGTGCTGGTGACTGGTGCCGAGGAAAAACCCAAGGCCAGGCTATCAAAGGGGGTTTTCCCCTAGAGTGTGATCACAGTGTCACGCAAAACCTGGGGGAGGGTTCTCTGATGCTCATTGAAACCAGCGCTATCGAGTCCTGGATCTCTGAGGCAGTGTGAGCAGGTTTCTAGCAGCCACAAATGCCTCTGCAGCGGACAGTATCACGAATTGCCCAGTACGCTGCCTGCCTGAACCGACCTGACAGATACCACTAAGGGAAAAAATTTCAGCAACAGTGCTTGGGGCATGCACACACCTACACTGGAATGGACACGTGTAAGTACTTCAACAATATCCTTCCTGCAATTCCGGGCCTCATTCACAACACAAATAAAAGTTAAGAACTGCCAGAGTTAAGGTGGACTGCTTGTCTTTGCAACCTTAGCATAATACTTTTACCATAGCTTTTAAGGATTTTATTTCCCAAGCTTTTTAAAAAGCAAACTCAAAAAGCAAAAATTTCATTGTGAGGAACCACACTGACCCCGATTTGAGTCATCAGCAGCATTGGGCTCTTTAGAACAATAGAACAGTCCTCTGCTGCTTGAGCTGAGTAACAGGTAACAGTAGAAGGTTGTTCTCCTTTATGTAGACCTGCCACTAGAGAGAGGGATAGGACACACACTTTGCCATTGGGTTTTCAGAGGTTTCGAGCCTCTCTCCAGTTCTTGCACATCTCTCTCTGCTGCTGCTAACCTCCTTGGCTCTGTCCCATCTCCCACCTGCTTCTATCCTCCCTCTCTGGTTCCTCCCCCTGCTCCGATCCTTCTCGCCTGCTCTTATCCTTACCACCCCTCCTGCTACCCCCTCAAGCCTCCCCATTTCCCCCACCCCCCCATTACAATCTTGGCCAGTTCCTGGCCTTGTCATCTCCCACTCACCCACATACTCCTATCAAGTCCCCCAACCCCTGGCTCCTATCCTCTCCATTTCCCTGGATCCTGCCCTTCTTCCACCCCCCTGCTCCTATCTTCCTGCTCCCTCTACTCTTGCCCCTGCCCCCCCAACTTCTATTCCTTCCCCCCTGAACTCTTGCCCATCGCCCCATCCTGTCTTGCATCTCTTCCCCAGTTGTTCACTTTTCTACATTCTAATCAAGCAGCTTCCTCCTTCTCCTCCATGAGCACAAGTCTCCCTGCTCTTCCTTCATATGCTCAGCACCAGGGTGGTCCAGAAGTCAGGAGGTGCAATTTCAAGACAAGTCCAGCTCAGCCTCTACAACCCTGGGCTGAAGCAGGCGTAGTCATTGCACATGTGCAATTCGGTCAGCACACAGGAACTATTGAGGAGGGAGAAATTGATCATGCTCAGTATAGACGAAATCCTCAGAGAATTTAGTCACCAAAACCCTAGCAAAACTCTGCTGAGCACATGTGGACTAACATTTGTCAAAGGCTTATAACTCGGCCAAATCTGGGCAAATTATCACAGGGACAGCAAAAGGCGCTTTCCTGAGATCAGAGCAACCTCTCCGCCAAATTTTATGTCAAAGCATAGAGAAGCTAGTGTTTCACAGTGAAACAGTTCTAACAATTGTTTTAACGTAGGCAAAACAACCTATTTCTCCATAACTTCATTCTCAGTAACAGCTGAACTGTTTAGCCAAAAGTTTCCACACACACACAAACACACACACACACACACATCATCAGCCTGAGGGAGACACACAGCATGGAAAATTTCAGCCCAAATCGTTTAAGTCTGGAAAAAATTATGAGCAACTGAAAACAGGGACTTAAAATGGAACATGTCAGAAAACCATTAACTACAAACATTGGTACCTCCATGGCCTATAATTACCAACCATATTACCCTTATATCACATATAAAGACAGACACCTGCAACAGGGTAACAGACTGACAATTTCCATGTTCTCAGTGTGAAAGACTTAAATGGAAGCTGTGGGGATTTGAAATTTGACATTCCTGTCAGTCGTCACCAAAAGGCACAACAAACCATTTTTAAAATTTATATTCATTTCTTCTATGAAGCTGTCATGTCAGGTATGAGCCCTCCAGGTTGGAGAAGTTAAGGACATAAGTCACCAGGTCTATCTGGCAAATTTTAGCTAAGAATATTGTTGATGGTGAGGGACTATGCCACAGGCAGCAACACTAATGACATGTCCATCTAATGGTAGAGTCTTTAAAATAATATTCATCATTAGGCTTGGCAGAATTCAATTTTTATTTTTAAGCACGTTTCTAAACTTATTGGCAAATTTTCACAGTTTTAGTAAAGTATTGGAGGGGTCAAACAATTATTTAATGATATTTACCATAGATTCAAAAAGTTAAAGCTTTTAACTGTTAAAAACACAAATTCTCAACATCACATCAAAAATATCCTTAAATCTAATAATCTATTAAGGAGGACTTCTCCTACTTTGCTGATCTATAAATTTTGATTATTAATGGAAGCAGTTTTTAATTAGTTTGTGCATGTATGGTGAAATTAATGTTTTTTGACATTTAATGATAAAAATTTAATCCTTCCAAGCCTATTCATAATCATCTTCATTTTCATATTTTTACACAGAAAGGTTGAGAAGTATGAATCCTCTAACCTTTTAAAAACCCAGGAGTTTTATTAACATGTATGGAAGGGAATGAAAACCTTTAGCCATCTAGTTATTAGGAAGACTGATAGCTCCATTTTTTATTCTGAGTACCCTTTAAACCTGTATCTACTTATGCAGGCTAGGCTCTTAGCTGGAGTATCTTTTCTCTACCACAATCACAAAAGATGAGGCTGGATGTTGAAGTTCAGGTTGAAAGCTGTTCTACATTCTTCTTTGTATTTTTTTCTAGCAGAACTCTGCCTTTTTCCAAAAAAGTTCTTGCTGTCATGGTAGGTCAGCAGGCTTCTGCTGAGCCTCCTAATGGAGACCTAAAAGTTTGCAAATGAGTAGGCCAAAAGCCTGATAAGAGTAGGGTGGAGTAGGACAGAAGTCTCCTTGCTAAAGCATTACTAGTTTGAATTGTTCAAAAATACAACCCCTGCCCCCATCATGCAGAGGTCTGGGCACAAGCATATGAATTAAAATATACATATATATATATATATACATACATACACACACACACACACACACACACATATATATTTTGTACTCTGGTCTCTGTTTTAGATCATCCTGAGCCTTCCATTCCAGAAAAAGATGAAGAAATATAAATTACTTTTTCAGAAGTCATCAAATTCCATTCTGAAAGCCTAACAGGGAAAACAGGTTCCAAAGTGGAAGATTCTTAATTCAGACAGCCCTGCCTCCAGACCCCTCCCAATTAAATTAAGGGGCTGTTAGGATCAGCTGAAGTGCTTATTATTAACTGCTGAAGTATTGCAAGGGCCCAGATGCAGTCAGTCAATGAGGATACCCATGTCCTAAACCATGTAGGACTTTACAGGTTAAAACCCATACATTTTATTGCACAGGAAAACAAACTGGAGCAAGTGCAGATCATGGAGCAGTAGTATGATGTGAGAAGAGCTGTGAAACAAATGAATCGCCACATTCTGCAAAAGCTGAAGTTCCTGGATGGTGGTAAGGCGTAGCCCCAAATAAAGAGCATTACAGTAACACAGCGTTCAAGGAGACAATACTAGGGGTAGTTATATACAAAACTTTTTTTTTCAAGTTTGGTATTCCCCTGCTCAGGGTGCCACAAATGATTACATCATTTCTAATGCTTCATTCAATGCCCCTGAACTTTGTTTAATAAAAACTCACTAACATCAATGACTTGAGAAACATACAGAATACCAGAGTTTGTGAAACAGAGAATAAGCAAAATAACTATTTCCTTCAAAATAAACAAACAAAAACAAAATAAGGATATCAGTAGTTAACATTACATTTGTAAAAATAAATAAATTATAGAACAATGCTTTGAGATAATATGTAAGAATACCTAAAGTATGCTGATGATCTGGTCATACTGTCACCTATGGAAACTTTCTAAAATATATGTGCCCTATTGATCAACCTTGTAAAGACAAACCTTGATTTCAGAAAGAGACCCAAAACAACCAAAACAGAGTAAAATGAAGACTGAACAAATACCTGAGGCTCGTAATAAACGCATAAAATAACATGACACTGGCTATAAAAGCACTTCAAGAAAAAGCATTGTGGTGGGCCTTTAACACCAAAAAGGAACCAATACCACTACTGTCACACAACCATGACAGTTCAAACCAATCCATTCTACTTTATGGGAGTGAAGTCTGAAATCCAACCTTAACTGACTCCCAACACACACCCTTACGTGCACAGGAACCCCAGCAGCAACACTGCAATAAAGGCAGAGCAGAGTTCCCCTCCTAATAAACATAAAGAAAAGAATATTGAATTTCTGGTTTCATGTCAACCAGGGCAGCAAACTCTACTCTACTCCAAAGCACTAGAGAATCCAAAATTAGATCAAAATGAAAGCCTGATCCACTCATATAGATCTCTGGTCCCAGGGCTCAACAACTCTAACCTCCTGACCACTGGAGCAAAGAATGCTACCCAAAAGCAAAAAATGCTCAAGTGCTAGACCAGCACCTAAAACACTAATATACAAGTTATTGGGAAGAACAAATTTAAAAAAAAAAAAAAAAACACAGCAACAAGCTCGAGGAGAATTATCATGGTAGCAGAGTAGCACACAACTGTGAAATGTTGCAAAACTAAACGCATATTCCCACCAAATGCAGAACCAGCGACAATAAACTAGAGGTAGAAATTGAGAGGCACAAAGCACAGTGTAAATCCAGAAAGGAATGACTGTATGGCCAATGTAACAGAGGGAAGATTGAGACCGGAAGGCACTCTCTAGTCCAAATTGTAGAATATGAAAAAATTCACAAAAATTTGTCCTCAGGTTATCAGAAATCATAAAAGATTTTGCCTCAAAAAGTGATGACAAAAAACTGTCTGACCTTGGGAGAAAAAAGAGAAATGGCAAAGATGGCATTACGCTACATACAATCCGAGTAAGAATGGACAATAAAGACAAATGGACACAGGAATATTCTCTTCCATTAATGTCTAACTTGGAAATTCCACCCCATCCAGTCACATTCAAATTTGGTCATGATTCAGGACCTCAAAGCCTAAATATTGCTATGTACTGTACCCAGAGATGAGACCACCAGCCTTAAGAAAGCTCTAATGGATGCACACCCATTTTATGGTTGCTATACATATTTTGGTAGTGCCCAAATGTGATTTAGAAGTTTCCAGACACAGAGAACCATAATCGTGGTGTGAAAGACAGAAACATGGGCCCTGGTTCAGATCAAGTATATCAATAGCTATCTAATACGATATTCTGTCTCTGACAGTGGCCAATACCAGATGCTTTAGGGAAAGGTGAAAGAAACCCACAGTAAGAAGATATGGGATAATCTGAGCCCATCCTTATAGGTCTCATCCTAATCCTCTAATAGACATTGTCTTCAGACCTAAAGCAAGAGGTTTAATATCCCTTCCAAAGTTTGTCATCATTGTTATAACAACTCTGAATATTCCCTATATCTATCTAGATATCAGATCCATTCATGAATTTTGATAAATTCTTAGCCCCAATTATTTACCATGGCAATGAGTTCCACACTTTAATCCCACATTGGGTGAAAAGTATATCCTATTCTCAGTTTTGAACTTCCCACCTTTTAATTGCACTGAGTATCACTGTGATATTCAAGGCCCTCCTGCTGGAGGCCTCAGGGTTCTGCCACACCCATCCCAGGAAAGGAGCAGTGGAGAGGTGGTTGAGGAAGCAACCAGAGGGGCTGCTGGAACGGTCGATCAGGGGCCAGGAGAACTCTATAAAAAGGAGCTGCAGAACAGAGCAGCAGTTAGTTGCAGCCTGGAACTGGAGAAGAAAGGACTGCAGGCCTGGCTGCCTGGAAGAGCAGGAGGGCCACGGACAGATCAGTCTGCTGGCAGGGACCGGGGGAGTGAGAGGCTCATGCAGGGTGGATTTGATTTCAATCAAATTGATTTAAATCATGATTTAAATCACAAGTCAGGAAGACTCAATTTAATCATGGATTTCTACATAAAAGTGCATTCTTGTTGGTTGTTATAACTTTAATACATGTTCTTCACAACTCAGAGATAGAGGAGACCCAAACTGGATCTCATCTACGGCCTGCTGCCATTATAGGTTTTCCCTTCTAGTGAGAGAATAGTATGGTAGATCTCAAATCAATGAAGGGTACACACTCAGAAAGACCTCAAGACTTCTGGAATATGCTGCTCAAATAGTTTCACTTTTGTTTCTACTGCCTGTCCCTCCCTCTCACATTTTTCTCCAGACTTCTTCTCCTTGTCCAGATCTATTCTGGCCCAAACAATCTTCTATTCATTGAACTTTTTGAAACTTTGCACTTTTAGAGAGAGGTAAGGGATTGACTCTGTGTACACAAATTTGCAGAGGGACAACAGAGTCTCTTACGTCTCACCTCTATATACTATTTATGTATTTATTTGCTGTTAACAAGCATGTTGTCTCTGGAGACACAAACCCAAAGCTTGAGAACAGCAAAACTAAGCATCTCTGATGGTATCTTCTAGATTGAGCACTGAGTCCCATTGGGTAGACAGAAAGATTAACCTAAATAATCTATACAGAAGCCCCTGGAATTCCATAAGATTAGGTCCCTAATCCATGAACTATTGGAACTCATTTACAAAACTTTTCTTAAACATTACATGAATATATTGTCTCATACTATAAAATTAGAATTTATATTCCCTATTCCACGATGAGATATCTTTGAGCTATAATGTAGCTTAATTAAAACTATCTTTAGATGGGTTTTTTCCTCAAAAAGCATTTTATTAAAAAAATCCAATTTAAATAAAAAAAATCCAATTTTTTTTTTAAATCATTGATTTTTATCCACCCTGGGCTCATGGCTGGCTCCTAGGAAGGAGCCAAGGACAGTCTGCTGGCGTGGAGCATTGAGGGAGCTCCTGGCTGTCTGCAGGAACTGAGCCTGGGGAGGACCACAGGAAGATAGCGTTTCCAGGGAGGAAGCCCTGGGAATGCGGCCCCATACCAGGGCTGGACTGGCTTAAAGACCCTGGACATACCCAACCAGGATGGCTGACCCAATTACAGTCCCCTTGTTCTTAGGTTTGGGGTGGGAGAGGGAAAGAACAGAAAAGCCCCATCTACCTTCTCTATGCTATTCATTATTTATATACTTTTATCAAGTCCCTTCTTATTCATCTCCTTTCTAAAATACACAATCCTGATTTTTTCAAGCTCTTTTCATACAAGAGTTTTTCCATGCCCTTGATCATACTCACAGCTCTTTTCTAAACCCACTCCAGTTCTAAAATATCCTTTCTGAGATCAGACAGCCAGTATTGCATGAAATATTCAAGATGGGGCCACATCATTGATTTATATAATTATTCTCCAATCCATTCCTTATGCATACTAAAATAGCTTGTTAGCTTTATGACTGCAGCTGTCCATTGAGATATCCATGACAACATCCCAGTATTTACAGCAACACCACATCAAATGATAGCACTTTAGGCTTCAAGTTCAAGGCTTTGGTACTGATCCTCACAACCATCCACAGGAGCTATACAATTTACTTGAGGCAAAATCTACTGACCACTATACTTACCTACATGCCTCCAGCTTCCATCCAGGACACATCACACTATCCATTGTCCACAGCCCAGCCCTAAGATACAACCACATTTGCTCCAATCCCTCAGACAGAGACAAACACCTACAAGATCTCTATCAAGCATTCTTAAAACCACAATACCCACCTGGGAAATGAGGAAACAGATTGACAGAGCAAGACGGGTACCCAGAAGTCACCAACTACAGAACAGGCCCAACAAGGAAAATAACAGAACACCACTGGCCATCACGTACAGCCCCCAGCTAAAACCTCTTCAGCGCATCATCAACGATCTACAACCTATCCTGGAAAACGATCCCCCACTCTCACAGGCCTTGGGAAGCAAGCCAATCCTTGCTAACAGACAATCCCCCAACCTGAAGCAAATACTCACCAGCAACTACACACCATACCACAGAAACACTAACCCAGGAACCAATCCCTGTAACAAACCCTGTTACCTTTTCTGTCCCCATATCTACTCTAGCGACACCATCATAGGACCCAACCACACCATCAGAGGCTCATTCACCCATACATCTACTAATGTGATATATGCCATCATGAGCCAGCAATGCCCCTCTGCCATGTACATTGGCCAAACCAGACAGTCTCTACGTAAAAGGGTAAATCGACACAAATCAAACATCAGGAATGGTAACATACAAAAGCCAGTAGGAGAATATTTCAATCTCCCTGGACACTCAATAGATTTAAAAATAGCCATTCTTAAACAAAAAAAACTTCAAAAACAGACTTCAAAGAGAAACTGCAGAGCTACAATTCATTTGCAAACTTAACACCATCAATTTGGGCTTGAATAGGAAGTAGGTGTGGCTGGCTCACTACAAAAGAAATTTTCCCTCTCTTGGTATTGACACCTCCTAATCAATTACTGGAGTGGACCACATCCACCCGGAATCAATTGGCCTTCAACACTGGTTCTCCACTTGTAAGGTAACTCCCGTATCTTCATGTGCCAATATATATTTATGCCTGTATCTGTAATTTTCACTCCACACATTTGAAGAAGTGGGTTTTTTACCCACAAAAGCTTATGCCAAAATAAATCTGTTAGTCTTTAAGGTTCCACCGGACTCCTTGTTGTTTTTCCACTAAAACAACGTAACTGATGATCGAAAACGTGAAACTAGTAAGGGAGGGAGACAGACTTTTCTCACTATCTGGCCCACAACTATGAACTTCACTCCCACAACACTTAAGAATGATCATGAAACTGCTGGAATGTAGGACACACTCCTTTGACTCTGCTTTTCCACAATAACCACCTATTCAAAGCATTATCTGCATTATAAAGAAAAAAATTCCAATTGTAAATAACAAACATTTGCTTAACTTTTGACTGTGCCCTTTCTTCCTTAGCTTTCCTATGTCACTTGTAATCTTAAAAGAGTAAGCTCCTCTGGGCAGGGACCATTTCACATTATATATTTGGGCAGCGCCTATCACAAAGGGACCACGATCCTGTTCAGGGCCCTCTAAGGGTTGCCAACTTTCTAGTTGCACAAAACCAAACACCCTAGCCCCGCCCCTTCCCTGAGACCCAGACCCCCCGCTCACTACATTCCCCCTCCCTTAGTGGCTCACTGTCCCCCACCCTCACTCACTTTCACTGAGTGGGGGTAGGAGCGTGGGAGGGTTTGGGGTGCTGGCTCTGGGAATGAGGAGTTTGGAGTGTAGGAGGCGGTCCAGGCTGGGGGGGTGTGGGCTGAGGGATGAAGAGTGCGGGAGGGGGCTGCAGGTTGAGGCAGAGGGTTGGGGTGCAGGAAGGTGTACGGGCTCTGGGGTGGGACCAGGAACGAGGGGTTCGGAGTGTAGGAGGGGGGGTTGTGGTAGGCTTACCTCAGGTTACCAGTCAGCAGCACAGCAAGGTTAAGGTAGGCTCCCTTAACCCCAGAAGCACGCACCCCAGAAGCAACCAGCAGGTCCAGCTCCTAAGCAGTGAGGCCAGGAGGCTCCACACTCCGCTCTTGCCCGCAGGCACCGCCCCACCCAGTTCCCCTTGGCCGGGAGTATGGAGCCGGTGCTCAGGACATGGACAGAGTGCAGAGCCCCGTGCCCCGCCCGCCTTGGAGCCAGACCTGCTGGCCGTTTCCGGAGCGCAGCGGTGTACCAGCCAGGACAGGTAGGGACTAGCCTGCCTTAGTACCGCAGCACCACCAACCGGATTTTTAATGGCCCACTCAGTAGTGCTGAGCGGAGCCAGCAGGGTCCCTTTTCGACCAGGTGTTCCAGTCAAAAACCGAACACCTGGTCACCCTAGGCCCTCTAGGAGCCACTGTAATACAAACATTCTAAAAACAAAACAAGAAACAAGAAATTCCTTCCACTTGGGAGATGGACAAAAAAGAATCCCATATGTTTCTTTTTAGAAAAGTACTACATTGTACCATTGTCATAAATATAAAGGGACGGGTAAACCCCTTTAAAATCCCTCCTGGCCAGAGGAAAAATCCTCTTACCTGTAAAGGGTTAAGAAGCTAGGATAACCTCGCTGGCACCTGACCAAAATGACCAATGAGGAGACAAGATACTTCCAAAAGCTGGGGGGAGGGAAAAACAAAGAGTCTGTCTGTGTGATGCTTTTGCCGGGGACGGAACAGGAATGGAGTCTTAGAATTTAGTAAGTAATCTAGCTAGATATGTGTTAGATTATGATTTCTTTAAATGGCTGAGAAATTAAGCTGTGCTGAATAGAATGGATATTCCTGTCTGTGTGTCTTTTTGTAACTTAAGGTTTTGCCTAGAGGGATTCTCTATGGTTTGAATCTAATTACCCTGTAAGGTACTTACCATCTTGACTTTACAGAGGTGATTCTTTTTTACTTTTTCTTCTATTAAAATCCTTCTTTTCAGAAACTGAATGCTTTTTCATTGTTCTTAAGATCCAAGGGTTTGGGTCTGTGGTCACCTGTGCAAGCGGGGTGCAAGGGTTGGGAGGATTTTGGGGGGAAAGACGTTTCCAAACAAAGCTTTCCTAATAAATAAACCAGATAAATGTTTGGTGCTGGCAGTGGAAGTCCAAGGGCAAAGGGTAAAATAAATAGTTTGTACCCTGGGGAATTTTTAACCTAAGCTGGTAAAAGTAAGCTTAGGTGGTTTTCATGCAGGTCCCCACATCTGTACCCTAGAGTTCAGAGCGGGGAAGGAACCTTGACAACCATAAACTGGAATGGTGGAAAATTATGAGATGACAAATTTTACGATGACTAAGGGTAAAGTGACCAGCTGACTTTCAGCTCAGGCTTACTAGCAGAAGGTAAAAGTTCACATACCTTTTTAAGTGTTGATGTTCTACAGAGATATCCTTAATCCTCCGGTCCAGTGTTCAAATCTTCTGACTGTTCCTTTTTTCCACCTCTCCTCTTTTTTTTAATTTTTTTTAAATGTTCTTTAAATTCCCAAGGAACTCTGTGTAAAAACAGACATTTATTTTTTCATCTATTTTACTGCACTCTTTAGTCCTTTACAATAATTTAAACTTCAACCAGATCCTTTACATTTTCAGGTTGTTTCATGTCTTCAACTGATAAAGGGCTTGGAGGAAACAGAAGGAGCAAAGATTTCTGTAATGACCAGGAGCCATATTCTGCCACCGGTTTCTATACAGAACTCCAAGTGAAGAAAACAGTTTTGCTTTTATATATATATGTCACAGAATAGTTAAAATAGCTAGACTGTCTGAATTTACTGGAAGTAGAGAAGCTTATTTACATTTTTGGGGGGCATTTACATTCATTAATTTACAATAGAAGTGTGCAAAGAGCAACTCCTTACCCCATCCTCAACAATATACACAGGATGTATATATACACACTTCCATGCTGCTTTGGCTTTACAGTAACTCATACACTGTAACACAAACACTTAAGGCTAAATTTCCTTCTCAAGACTGGAGTTTCCCTCCATAACCTCCTCTCTCCTAATGCCCTCTGCTAAGAGAGAGCATTCCACCTCCTTCATTTCCTGATAAGCCACTTCACCAACATGAATCTCCAGAAATTACCCTGAACAGAGTTTTAGCATTCAGCAGAAGAGCCCTGCATTCCTACATAGGGTCTTAGAATTTGCCACTCTACTAAAGACAGACCACTTATTTAGCATACACACACCACAGTAATTGACAAAAAATTATGTATATAGATTTGTATAATTTTGAGTGTGTTTACAAACTGCATGGGATAGACATATTCAAATGGCATGTGTCAAATATATATTACATACTTTAAGTGTTGCATAATATCACAATTATACCAAAACAAAGATAAATCTTGACTAGGATTTTCAAAGGAGCCTAAGGTTCTTATGCACCCAGCTCTCAAGTCTCCTTGGCAATCCCAGACTGAGTGCATTTCCCATTGCTAGTTCTAGTTTAGCCATTAATTACCATCATCCAATATTTGCATTACAGAAGCACCAAAGATCAGGGCCCCACAGTGCTGCTGCCTCATGCTGCTGTACAATGGTATAAAGAGCAGAGCCGCCCCTCCTCTACTCAGTTCCTTCTTACTGGATAGACTTCAATACAGAAGGGAAGGAGGGTCATGGAATGGACATGTGCGTGTAGCACATGTCCATTCCACTGCAGGGGTCTCCCAAGCAGTTTGATCGGAGTCTATCTGAATAACGATTGAAGGACTAGATGTCCAAAACTGGCATCATCTCTAGACTGTTGGGAGATGGCATATGTACTGAAGATCAAATTGTGGTTCCACAAATGTCCAGAATAGTCACATGGGCTAGAAAGGCTGTAGAGGATACCTGCAATCTGATTGACCATGCTAGCATCCTATTCAGTGTAGTTATATTAGGCATGCCATAACACAAATGTATACAGGAGGAAATCCACGATAAGATTCTTCGAAAAGAAACTGGAAAGGTCCTTAATTTTGTCTGCAATTGCTAAGAACAACTGCAAAGAGGGTCTAAATAGTTTAGTCCTGTCCAAGTAAAATGTTAACACCTTCCTAACACCTAATATGTGGAGTCTCTCTTCATCCTTGTGAGCACGAGGCTTAGGGAAGAAAGTCACTGCTCTGGCAGCATAATCCACAACACCTAATGTGGCCTAAAATTAGGTCCTGACCACCACCTTTCCCACAGCCACCATAGTCCGAAACTTGTTTCCCCTCTTCTGGCAACTTGTCCGTGCACTTTAAAACAGGTGTTCTCAAGCTGGGGATTGCGAGATTATTGCATGGGGGGGGGGGGGTTCACGAGCTGTCAGTCTCCACCCCAAACCCCACTTTGCCTCCAGCATTTATAATGCTGTTAAATATATAAAAAGGTGTTTTTAATTTATAAGCGGTGGGTGTTGCACTCAAGGCACATCTACACTGGCAAAGTTACAGCGCAGGCAGTTACAGCGCCACTCAGAGAATGCTGAAGGAAAACCACTGTTGTGTGTTCACACTGACAGCTGCTTGCGCAATAGCATGTTCACAGCTGCAGTGCTATTCGGAACGGTGCACTATGGGTTGCTATCCCACAGAGCACCTTTTTCTCTTCTGCTCCAAAGACTTGTGGGAAGGCAGAAGGCATTGCAAGGCATCCTGGGTCCTGTCCCAATGCCTGTGATGCATTGTTTTGCATCCCAGCAACCCCTGTGCTTCCATCCACATTTGGCACCATCTTTCAACTGTTCATTTACTACGCGCCCTGCCCTGCCTCTTTCTGGCTGCAGGAATGGATCCCGAGCTGTTGACAAGAAAGCTGTTTGCACTGACCAGCACATCACGAGTGGCAGTGGAGTTATTCCTTAAACAACAAAGGCAAGAGGAGTGCGACACTGATCTCACCACGCGTAGTAGCTACGACAGGAGATTTCTTGTGGCATTCACAGAGGTGCAGGCCACAGTGGAATGCCACTATTGGGCTTGGGAAACAATCACTGAGTGGTGGGATCACATCATGACGCACGTCTGGGATGACGAGCAATGGCTGCAGAACTTGCGCATGAGGAAAGCCACATTCATGGGACCATGTGATGAGCTCGCACCAGCCCTGCGGCACAAGGACACAAGAATGAGAGCTGTGAAGCAGCGCTGGAGAAGCGCGTGGCGATTGCACTGTGGAAGCTGGCTACTCCAGACTGCTCCTGATCAGTTGCTAACGAGTTCGGAGTGGGAAAGTCGACCGTTGGAGTCGTGTTGAGGCAAGTGTGCAGGACCATTAATCACATCCTGCTCCGAAACACCGTGACTCTGAGCAACATGCATGAGATTGTGGATGACTTTGCACAAACGGGCTTCCCTAACTGCGGAGGGGCGACAGATGGCGCACACATTCCAATTCTGGCACCAGACCACCTAGCCACAGAGTACATTAATTACAAGGAGTATTTCTCAATGGTTCTCCAGGTGCTTGTGGATCACCGTGGGCGTTTCACAGACATTAACACAGGCTGGTCCAGAAAGGTGCATGATGCACGGATCTTTCAGGAACACTCGCCTGTTCAAGAAGCTGCAAGCAGGGACTTTCTTCCCAGACCAGAAGATCACCATGGGGGAAGTCGAAATGCCCACTGTGATCCTGGGAGACCCTGCCTACCCCTTAATGCTGTGGCTCATGAAGCCAAACACAGGGCAACTTGACAGCAGCAAGGAGCGGTTCAACAATAGGCTGAGCAAGTGCAGAATGACTATGGAGTGTGCATTCAGATGTTTAAAAGTCCGCTGGCGATGCCTGTATGGGAAGCTAGACATGGCCGATGACAATATTCCTACGCTTATAGCTGCTGTGTGCTCCATAATATTTGTGAAGGGAAGGGTGAAAGGTTCACTCATGGCTGGACCACAGACGCTCAGCGCCTGGAGGCTGAGTTTGAACAGCCGGAGACCAGGGCTATTAGCGGGGCTCAGCGTGGGGCCATAAGGATCAGGGATGCTTTGAGGCAGCAATTTGAAGCTGAAAGCTACTAATATTTGTTGCTATGCTCAGGATTTCAGTGCTTGTAATGCTAGGAGGTGATTGGTGCACAAGATGTAAGAAGGGGCCTTAACATAGCTGTATGTTTGACCGTGTGCTTGACCATGCATTAGGGCTGCATTAGAGATGCTGTGTGGGTGAGTATCTGAGTGTCTGTTGTGGGGACAGTTTGTCCGTGTGCTTGATTGGTTGTTTGAAAAGTGTGAATTGGGAGTGCTTTGTTCCAGGTGAGCCTTGAGTGGCCCTGACTGTTATAAAAAGCCAGTCAGGTGTGAACCGGCTGAGCAGCAAACAGCAGAGAGGCTAACAGAGGGAGTTTGCCCGGGATCTCTCTGAGGGCTAAGTGCTGCATTAGGGAGGCTGTGTTGGTGAGTATCTGAGTGTCTGCTGTGGGGACAGATTGACAGTTTGACCGTGTGCTTGATTGCTTGTTTGAATACAGTCAAACTGTCAAATACGTGGCTCTGAGAAGAAGGATAAAGGAGTTTGAGGCGCAAGTGGTGTTCTCGTCCATCCTCCCGTGGAAGGAAAAGGCCTGGGTAGAGACTGTCGAATCGTAGAAGTCAACGAATGGCTATGAAGGTGGTGCTGGAGAGAAGGCTTTGGATTCTTTGACCAGGGGATGGTGTTCCAAGAAGGAGGAGTGCTAAGCAGAGACAGGCTCCACCTAACGAAGAGAGGGAAGAGATTCTTCGCAAGCAGGCTGGCTAACCTAGTGAGCAGGCCTTTAAACTAGGTTCACCGGGGGAAGGAGACCAAAGCCCTGAGGTTAGTGGGGAAGTGGGATACTGGGAGGAAGCATGAGCAGGAGAACTCAAAAGGGGAGGGCTCCTGCCTCATACTAAGACAGCAGGACAAACAGCAAATTATCTCAAGTACCTATACACAAATGCAAGAAGCCTGGGAAACAAGCAGGGAGAACTGGAAGTCCTGGCAAAGTCAAGGAATTATGATGTGATTGGAATAACAGAGACTTGGCGGGATAACTCACATGACTGGAGTACTGTCATGGATGGATATAAACTGTTCAGGAAGGACAGGCAGGACAGAAAAGGTAGGGGAGTTGCATTGTATGTAAGAGAGCAGTATGACTGCTCAGAGCTCAAGTATGAAACTGCAGAAAAACCTGAGAGTCTCTGAATCAAGTTTAGAAGTGTGAGCAACAAGGGTGATGTCATGGTGGGAGTCTGCTATAGACCACCGGATCAGGGGATGAGGTAGACGAGGCTTTCTTCCGGCAACTCATGGAAGTTACTAGATTGCAGGCTCTGGTTCTTATGGGAGACTTCAATCACCCTGATATCTGCTGGGAGAGCAAAACAGCAGTGCACAGACAATCCAGGAAGTTTTTGGAAAGTGTAGGAGACAATTTCCTGGTGCAAGTGCTGGAGGAACCAAGTAGGGGCAGAACTCTTCTTGACCTGCTGCTCACAAACCAGGAAGAATTAGTAGGGGAAGCAAAAGTGGATGGGAACCTGGGAGGCAGTGACCATGAGACGGTCGAGTTCAGGGACCTGATACAAGGATGAAAGGAAAGCAGCAGAATATGGACCCTGGACTTCAGAAAAGCAGACTTTGACTCCCTCAGGGAACTGATGGGCAAGAGCCTCTAGGAGAATAACATGAGGGGGAAAGGAGTTCAGGAGTGCTGGCTGTATTTTAAAGAATCCTTATTGAGGTTACAGGGACAAATCATCCCGATGTGTAGAAAGAATAGTAAATATGGCAGGCGACCAGCTTGGCTTAACAGTGAAATCCTTGCTGATCTTAAATACAAAAAAGAATCTTTCAAGAAGTGGAAGATTGGACAAATGACCAGGGAGGACTATAAATATATTGCTTGGGCATGCAGGAGTGAAATCAGGAAGGCCAAATCACACCTGGAGTTGCAGCTAGCAAGAGATGTTAAGAGTAACAAGAAGGGTTTCTTCAGGTATGTTAGCAACAAGAAGAAAGTCAAGGAAAATGTGGGCCCCTTACTGAATGAGGGAGGCAACCTAGTGACAGAGGATGTGGAAAAAGCTAATGTACTCAATGCTTTTTTTGCCTCTGTCTTCACGAACAAGGTCAGCTCCCAGACTGCTGCACTGGGCAGCACAGCGTGGGGAGGAGGTGACCAGTCCTCTGTGAAGAAAGAAGTGGTTCGGGACTATTTAGAAAAGCTGGACAAGCATAAGTCCATGGGGCCGGATGCGCTGCATCCGAGAGTGCTAAAGGAGTTGGCGGATGTGATTGCAGAGCCATTGGCCATTATTTTTTAAAACTCATGGCGATCGGGGGAGGTTCCGGATGACTGGAAAAAGCTAATGTAGTGCCCATCTTTAAAAAAGGGAAGGAGGAGGATCCTGGGAACTACAGGCCAGTCAGCCTCACCTCAGTCCCTGGAAAAATCATGGAGCAGGTCCTCAAGGAATCAATTCTGAAGCACTTAGAGGAGAGGAAAGTGATCAGGAACAGTCAGCATGGATTCACGAAGGGCAAGTCATGCCTGACTAATCTAATTGCCTCCTATGACGAGATAACTGGCTCTGTGGATGAAGGGAAAGCAGTGGACGTGTTGTTCCTTGACTTTAGCAAAGCTTTTGACATGGTCTCCCACATATTCTTGCCAGCAAGTTAAAGAAGTATGGGCTGGATGAATGCACTATAAGGTGGATAGAAAGCTGGCTAGATTGTCGGGCTCAACGGGTCGTGATCAATGGCTCCATGTCTAGTTGGCAGCTGGTATCAAGCGGAGTTTCCCAAGGGTCGGTCTTCGGGCCGGTTTTGTTCAATATCTTCATTAATGATCTGGAGGATGGCGTAGACTGCACCCTCAGCAAGTCTGCAGACTACACTAAACTGGGAGGAGAGGTAGATACGCTGGAGGGTAGGGATAGGATACAGAGGGACCCAGACAAAATTAGAGGATTGGGCCGAAAGAAACCTGATGAGGTTCAACAAGGACAAGTGCAGAGTCCTGCACTTAGGACGGAAGAATCCAATGCACCGCTACGGACTAGGGACCGAATGGCTAGGCAGCAGTTCTGCAGAAAAGGACCTAGGGGTTACAGTGGACGAGAAGCTGGATATGAGTCAACAGTGTACCCTTGTTGCTAAGACCACCAATGGCATTTTGGGATGTATAAGTAGGGGCATTGCCAGCAGATCGAGGGACGTGATTGTTCCCCTCTATTCGACATTGGTGAGGCCTCATCTGGAGTACTGTGTCCAGTTTTGGGCCCCACACTACAAGAAGGATGCGGAAAAATTGGAAAACGTCCAGCGGAGGGCAACAAAAATGATTAGGGGACTGGAACACATGACTTATGAGGAGAGGCTGAGGGAACTGGGATTGTTTCGTCTACAGAAGAGAAGAACGAGGGGGGATTTGATAGCTGCTTTCAACTACCTGAAAGGGGGTTCCAAAGAGGATGGATCTAGACTGTTCTCAGTAGTAGCAGATGACAGAACGAGGAGTAATGGTCTCAAGTTGCCATGGGGGAGGTTTAGGTTGGATATTAGAAAAAACTTTTTCACTAAGAGGGTGGTGAAACACTGGAATGCATTACCTAGGGAGGTGGTGGAATCTCCTTCCTTACAAGTTTTTAAGGTCAGGCTTGACAAAGCCCTGGCTGGGATGATTTCGTTGGGGATTGGTCCTGCTTTGAGCAGGGGGTTGGACTAGATGACCTCCTGAGGTCCCTTCCAAACCTGATATTCTATGATTCTATGTATGTTGCTTTCCAATGCTCTTTTTGCTTTACTTAATAGAATAAAGATTGCCTTCAAACACACACACTTTTTTTTATTGAAAGACAACAACCAGAGGAGAGAGTCAAACAAAAAAATTCATCAGCAGGGGAGGATGATGGGGGGTGGGGGATAGAAGGAATGGGGGAATGGAAAGTCTCAAGAGGAGGAAGGGTCCCAGGACAGCTACAGATTTGTGTATGTCTAGGGGTCATCCCCAACCTTCTCCTTTGAAATACGATGCAATGGGTGCTGTACTTCAGCAAGGCCAAAGTGCAGATGGATGGGTGAGTGCAGTGGGTATTGGGAGTCCACATTGCTGGACTGTGAAGAGGGAGAAGTGGAATGCTGAGGATAGAGTGTGGAGCCAGGAGGTTGATAAGAGTGCGTTGGCAGGGTGGGGGAGGCGCATGGGAAAGAGTTTTGCGAAAGCAGCTGCATCATAACCTCATGCATCAAGTCCTCCTTAGTTTGTCTTGGACACTTTCTAATTCTTCGTAACTATTCTGCCCCCGATAAAGAGGGAGGCGATGCTCCCAAGGTGATCTCCGTGAAGTTTAAATGCAACATTTTACAGATGCAGTATTATTTGCAACACAACCCTGTTTCAGTGCTCTAAAACACAGCCAGTACTCACACACCTGACACTGACTGGCTGACTCTGGGCATGCACACGTAAGCCACAAGACCCCCAAAATGGTAAGTAGCCACAGGGCAGGGTAAATCACTGCTCCCACTGTGCGGGGTAGGGGGGCTGATAATGATTCCTGTCCCCACACTTTCCACAGGAGGTGATCATTTTGGAAGGTCTCTCACTGCTGAGGGTGAGCAGGGAATCAAGGGAGGGTTTTTTCCAAGCCTGCGGCTTCCACCTTGGCCCCTATGCAGCTAGCCTGTGTGCAGCTATAGTCCCCGCCCCCGTGACAGCGCTATGGGAAAGTTACCGTTCATGGGGCAAGAAACAAAGCAGCTCTGCCGAGGAACTGCGGGAGCGGATCGCCCAGTATCTCAACAAGAATTTCCTGGAGATGTCTGAGGGAGATTCCTGTGAAGTGAGAGAGTGTATCAACAGCCTGTTCCGCCGCTCAAACTAGGCATGAGTTGGGAGCGAAGCCTGCTTTCTGCAACCCTCCTGCCACCACCAACTCACTTCAGCAATTCACAAAATCAGATCCTCTTACCAAGGGCCTCCTCTCCTGTTTGTGCTTTGCCTAGATCCACCTGCTATGACTGGCTAGGCTCCTCCAGAGTAGAAAAGAGCTCCTGACTGCATGCATCTCTGGCCTCCGAGTCATCCTCTGCCTCTGGTTCACCCTCCCCCTCTTCATCCAAGATTGCCTCCTCCTGGCTCGGTCCACTCTCGACTGGCAACGAAACCAACGAAGTATCCACAGGGGACTTCGCAGTGGAGGTGGGGTCACCACCAAGTATCACATCCAGCTCTTTGTAGAACTGGCAGCTCGTGGGCACAACACCAGAGCGGCGGTATGCCTCCCATGCCTTGTGGTAGGCGTTCCCCAGCTCCTTCACTTTGACCCTGCACTGCAATGTGTCCCAGTCATGGCCCTTTTCTATCATGCATCTAGAAATCTGTCCATAGGTGGTATAATTCCGACGGCTGGAGCGCAGCTGTGACTGCACTGCCTCCTCTCCCCAAATACCAGCAGCTCGGCATTTCTCCAAGCAGGCGATCACTGGGTGCACGGAGCAGGCATGGCCACCTAGAAAGATGCGCTGAAACCACTGCATGCATCACTGAGCAAACAGGAAGGGGACTTTCAAATTTGCAAAGGAATGTATGGGGTGGGGCTGACTGTTGGTCACCTGAGGGCAGGGCAGTAGAGTTCAAACTGTTGACCAGAGAGGTGAGAACAGGCGTTGTGGGACACCTGCTGTAGGCCAGTCACCGTGCTGTAATCACCATGGTGTCTACACTGGCACCGCAGTGCTGTAGCCACAGCGCAGAAAGCTCCACACCTCTCGTTGACGTGGTTTTTTTACAGCGCTGCAACTGCACAGTTTCTGCGCACTAAGTGGCTCGGCCGTGTGTACACCTCAGGAGTTACTGCGTTCAAAGCTGCTTTACTGCGCACAAACTTGCCAGCGTAGACAAGCCCTCAGAAGTTTGCTATGTGAAAGGGGTCACCAATACAAAAGTTTGAGAACCACTGCTTTAAAACATTGTCCCAGAAGGAGAAATCATAACGTCGCAGCAAAGCCTGTTGATTAGTCATCTGGGGGTGTACTTCAGCACTTGAATAAAGTTTCCTTCCAAAAAGATGAGGCTTTCATCCTTTTATTTTAAGGCAGATGCTTGCTGATACTCTCTTATTGACAGCTGAAACCACCTGTCAAGGTTCCTTCCCCACTCTGAACTCTAGGGTACAGATGCGGGGACCTGTATGAAAGACCCCCTAAGCTTATTCTTACCAGTTTAGGTTAAAAACTTCCCCAAGGTACAAACTTTGCCTTGTCCTTGAACCCTATGCTGCCACCACCAAGCATGTTAAACAAAGAACAGGGCAAGAGCCCACTTGGAGACATCTTCCCCCCAAAATATCCCCCCAAGCACTGCACCCCCTTTCCTGGGGAAGGCTTGATAAAAATCCTCACCAATTTGCATAGGTGAACACAGACCCAAACCCTTGGATCTTAAGAACAATGAAAAAGAAATCGGGTTCTTAAAAGAAGGATTTTAATTAAAGAAAAGGTAAAAGAATCACCTCTGTAAAATCAGGATGGTGAATACCTTACAGGGTAATCAGATTCAAAACATAGAGAATCCCTCTAGGCAAAACCTTAAGTGACAAAAAGATACAAAAACAGGAATATACATCCCATTCAGCACAGCTTATTTTATCAGCCACTTAAACAAAAGGAAATCTAATGCATTTCTAGCTAGATTACCTACTAACAAGTTCTAATACTCCATTCCTGTTCTGGTCCCAGCAAAAGCATCACACAGACAGACAGACCCTTTGTGTCCCGTCGCCCCCCCCCCCACCTCCAGCTTTGAAATTATCTTGTTTCCTCATTGGTCATTTTGGTCAGGTGCCAGCAAGGTTATCTTAGCTTCTTAACCCTTTACAGGTACCAAGATTTTATAGTTCTATATACAGAAAGGTGGTTACCCTTCCCTTTATGTTTATGACACCACCTAAGACCCCAGGGGAGAAGGCATGAAATGTTCAAACCCCTGCAAAGAAACATAATACCCACTCATTTCTTTCAGCTGTAGGTGACAGGGAAAATGCAGTTTGACACAGCATTTTAGTGGGCTCCAGAATAATTTCACTTATTGAAAGTGCAGCTTGAGAAGGTCCCACTGATCCCAAGGTATCACCTAATCTGTGAGACCTCTCTTGAACCCCTTCCACCTGAATATCTAAGGCGAAAGCCACCCTCTTTAGAAGGTCCTGGTGGCTCTATAATCAGACAGTGGAGGTACAGAACCCTTTGACACAGCCGCCTCATCTGGTAATGAGGAAGAAGCCAAGGCAGTCTGAAATGGAATTCCCTCCAATTATTCCAAGGGGGAATTTACAGGAACAGACAGCTCCTGTTTGGCACTAAGCCCAGTACTGGGAGCAACTTCTTGCAGGTCTTGACAACACCTACTGGAGGATGTAGAGCGAGGAGATGGCAAAGATGATCTAGAAGCAGGAGGAAACCCCCAAGGATTCCAATATAACCATTGATATGGCCCCAAAACCATTTTCTTTCTAACATAAGAACAGCCATACTGGGTCAGACCAAAGGTCCATCAAGCCCAGTATCCTGTCCTCTGACAGTGGCCAATGGCAGGTGCCCCGGAGGGAATGAACAGACAGCTTATCATCCAGTGATCCATGCCCTGTTACCCAATCCCAGCTTCTGGCCAACAGAGGCTAGGGACAACATTCCTGCCCATCCTGGCTAACAGCTATTGATGGACCTATCTTCCTGACCAAGAGTGTCTACCAGCTGGTCATCATGGAGCTTCCACTGGATATCATGGTGGAAACTCTTCAGAGGAAAGTGGTGGCTTACATGGCATGACCATGACATATATGAACCCACTTATAAATTAGATAATGAACCAGAATCATCCAACCAGGGAAGTGCAGCTTCTGTTGGTGTCTGGAATCCAGGGAAGACGGCATCAGTGAAATCATTGACTGTTTACCTATCAACAGCAGCATACAATGGAGGCACCACAGTAACTGCTGGTGCCCGCTGAACCATAGATTTTCTCCAATAGCCAGAGAATCCTCATGAGTACCAAGCAAGAAAACTCCTGTATTGCCAGCGAAGTCAGCACCAAGAGGCTCAGCAGACCATGTGTTGCAGCATATGCTTCAGGTGTCGTCAGCATTGGTACAGACTCCTGCTGCTGCTGAGGCAACAAAGACAGCACCACAGAGCTAGGTGGTGCTGCCCTAGAAGTTGATCTCAATGGCGCAGCATCAGACTTAATGACCTTGTCTGAGGACCTGCATGCGCCAGGGCATAACTCAGCCTTACGTGCACTCTACCCTTTTTCTCCACATGCTTACTGGATTTCGGTGCTGTGGACCTCGATCTCTTAGACACGGAATCTTTTGATGTTGTCTTCTGACAACAGATGTGCTCCGTACACACTGATGGTGGACACATGGCTGCCTCCCTTAGAAGGTCTTTTAATCTGAGCTCCTAGTCTCTTCTAGTTCTGGGCTTAAAGTTCCTGCAGGTTTGGCACCTCTCTCTGACGTGAGCTTCACCTCAGCACATCAAGCACCTGAAATACAGGTCACTAACTGGTATCGGAATCTTGCAAGCACCACAGGGCTGGAAGCCTGGGAAAGGAGGAATGTACTAGCACCGGACTCTGGTACCCAAACAGCAGGAATCACAGAGTACAAAAAATACAGCAGAAAAAGGAAACCTCATTTATCCTATTACTAAAACTATCATCAAGTACAACTATATACACACAACACTAACAATAAGAGAAAACTTGAAATAGCAAGGAACAACTCCCGAAGAACCACCATGGACAGTAAGAAAGAACTGAAGGGGACTGGGAACAGCTCTACTCTTTTTACCATTGAACAACAGCATGAGGCAGCACAGTACGCATACACATCCCCAACAAGTAGCTCAGAGGGAAAAATCTCCCACTGAACATGCACACACCTGAAGTGGAATGGACTTGTGGTATCATTCAAAGAAGATTACCTTCTTAGCAGCAGCATTTTTAATGGACTTAAGGGAAAAAAGGTTGCAGGTAGCAAAACCAGAGAACAGGAGTACATAAAACCATAGGGTTAGAAGGAACCACAAGGGTCATCTAGTCTAACCCTCTGCCAAGATGCAAGAAAAAAAATTAAGAATTGTGAGGCACATAGATACTGTGGTAATGGAGCCCATGTAAGTACCTAGAATAGCTAATTAGAGGAGGTTGCATGAGTTAAAATACAAGATAAGGTCCTAGACCACAGCTTAAGTGGAGTGGGAAGTGAGGCTGGTTCTTACAAATATTATGTATGAAAAAGAGACAAGACTTGGACATAGCCTGGATACATAGGTGTAGATGCAAGCTAAACTGATATGTTATATTTAGACAGATATGAAAGTGTCCACTTAGAAAGTTTTACCAGTTTAACATTATACTTTTAGTTAAATTGGTTGAACTTCATTGTTTAGACAGCTGGTGTGAATGGGAGGAGAAAGTGTTGTACATGGTGCCAGAGAGAGGGCAAACAGACTATTTTACAGTTCTGTGCAGATTCTTTTTAGAAAACTAATAGTAGAGATGCACCTCATTTAAAAATCATTAGGACACAAAGGGCTATAGGACAGGAGCTGAGATCCAAATAGACAATATTCAATAATCCTTTCAGGTAACACTGTTACACTACAGCAACTAAACACATTTTATTGTGGAACAAGTGTGACACTCCCATTTCTAACTGACCAAAAATAGAAAACACTCTAGAAATGATACTTATTTTACAGGCATAATGGAGTACTAGCAGCTGTACAACACATAAGGAAAAGAATATATAGGCAAAGGTTGTGAGCATTACAAAAGTCACCACCACTGGAACGGGCATCTACACTGGATGCAGACGCCCTTGCTAGAAGCCCCAACTGCAACTGAGACCCCACTGTGGCAGGCACGGTACAGACACACACAGAGTAAGAGACAGTCTGTGCACCCAAGAGTTTACAAACGCGAGTTTGTTTCCAGCTCCCACATCACAAATATATTTCAAAAAAGAAGCCACAAAACCACCATTAGATGAGAAAAAAGTTACTTACCTGTACAGTAACTGTTGTTCTTTGAGATGTGTTAAAGGATGGGGCCACCCTGATCCCCTTTCAGTTCCTTCACACAGGAATCTTGATGCCATTAGACTCTGAAACAGCAGGGAAGTAGGGTGGTATATGGAATATATACTCGCACAACACATCCAAAGAACAGTTACTGTACAGGTAAGTAACCTGTTCTCTCTTCTTCCAGCAATTGCACACATATATATTCCACTTCAGGTGATTTCCAAGCAGTACTTCTTAGGTGGTAGGAAACTCAGAGTTTATTTGGTTGGACAAGGAATGAAATACAGATTCCCCAAAGTCTGCATCAGCTCTGGAAGCTACTCTGAGGGCATAATGTCTAGCAAAAGCACATCAAATGTCCACGTTTTGGATGTTATTCAAAAAGGCCACAGAGACACCTTGAGCTCTGATGGAATGAGCAATTTTCTCTCAAGAGGTGATACATTAGTCAGACTGTAACAAGACTTGATACAGATCAAAATTATCTATGCAGAAACTCTTTGGTCTCTCATTCTTTCTGCATATACAGTATAAAAAATTGACAGAGAAATCATTTGCTTCAGATGGATTTTAGTTAAAAATGGAGTGTGGGGTCTTAAAAAACTCTTTGTGAAAGACTGCATAAGGAGTCTGAGTTTAAGCCAGAAGTGACCACAAGATCTAATCTGACCTCCTAAATATCACAGGCCACCACCATCACCCACCCACAAACTAAACCCAACAACTGAAATTAGACCAATGCATTACAGCCCACAGGAAACTAAACTATTATCTGCCACAGGCAGAGAATAGGAGGGCCTGAGGTGCATCAGTGCTCGAGGCCCGCATAATGGCAGGGAAATGATTAACATATCTGACATAGATCCAGATAATCCTGGCAAATGACCCATATACATATGCTCCAAAGGCAGGCAAAAAAACTCAACCAAAGTCTCGGGGAAAATTCCTTCCCAACCCCACATACAGCGATGAGTTAAACCATGAGCATGTGAGCAAGAACCAGCCAGCCAAGCACCTGAGAGAAAGAATGCTTGGCACGACCTCGAAGGCTGACCCTCCCCACCCACTATCCTATCTCCAGCTGTGGCCATCCCTGACGCTGAAGAGAAAGCACGAAAAAACCCCTCCCAGAATGCAGGAGTGAGAGGAGGGGATTCCTTCCTGATGCTGCCAGTGGCTGGCTGAAACCCTGAAGCATGAGCTTTAGGGACATAAACCGGAAGTGAGCCCCCTAGCATCACAAACAACCCTAACATCCAATCACACTCAAACTGGTCCACCTGTCTCTTACAACTAATTAAGTTGTTTGCCCCCACAACTCCTATTGGGAGGCTGTTCCAGAAGAACATCCCTCTGATGGTTAGAAACTGTCATCTAGTTTCCAGCCTGAATCTGTCATGGTCACCGTAAGAGCTTGTAGCTCTCCTGCTCTGTTCTCTGATGTTATTGCTACCATCTTAGTAGACAGTGAAATAGAAGAAAGATCAACCGTTCAAATGGGTGACTCATGAATCTTGTCAAAACTAGGTTAAGGTACTAGTAGGAAGGGATGACTTCACAAATAAGGGGTTTAATGAGGATTAACTCCCCTAAATATCTCCCAACCATGAGATATAAGAAAAATCAATAATCTTTTAACAGGATTAGGCTCATTTCAAGGGGTATTAAGCATAATGATGGGAAAAAATGGAAACAAAATACATTTTCCATTCTTCTCCTTAATATCTTCACTAATAGGAAACAAGCAAATAGTAACAAACATAAGGAAAATGAGACTCAGGAGCGAAATTAAAAATAATTCTGAACCTTTATTTTACCACTGACGGTGGCACCCTCACCCCAATTAGGCATCTGAAGATGTCTAACGGTTCAGTTTATATGTAGTGAGTGAGGGGAGTGATCACAAGAAAGATCCTTTTGCAAATATCTTTCACTTAAGCAGATGTGCTCTCTGTTCAGGAAATAGCAATGTTGTGAAAAAAGCCTCATTACCCTCAAGATACCATTTTACCTAATGCTCCACAATCCTCTAAGATACATCTCATCCACTCTGACACACGTTTTCCATAATTTTCTCTTTCCTTTTCAAATGGAAGGAAACGAAGTGGTCTTCTAGCTTTGTCATGTTTCAAGTGCTCTTTTATGCAGGTGTCTTGGACTTACACACAACAAGAAATTCATTCTTGAGACTTGTCAATGGAAGTGTCTAACTTTGGGAATAAACTCTGATGCTGTTTTAAAGACCATTTTATCATCATGAAACACACTGTGAGGCTCTTCCACAGTAAGGCCATAAGTTCTGAAAATCATCTAGCAGATATCATTGTGACGAAGAAACAGGTTTCAATAGACTGAAAATAAGAATATTACCAGAAGCTTCTTCCAGAAGCTTTTGTTTTTGTTTTTGTTTTTTTTTTTTTGGGGGGGGGGGGGGGGTTGTCTCTTTGTTTTGTCTAAGATCAGCGGTAGAGTGTGTTCCAGTAACTGGCATACGGTTGGGATAGAGAGTCCATTTTTGAAGAGACAAGCATTTGAATCACTTCCCCCAAGCACACAACCTGGGCTAGAATTTTCCTCTCAACTGCCAAGCAATTAGATTTAGAGAACTGACATTAGGTTGTAATACTTGATCCTAAGACACAAAGTTTGGTCTCTTTGGGAGAGAAATAACAGATCCTACTCCCTGAAAAAATGTAGCTATGGTTTGGTGTTTTGCCAGTTTGTAAAAAGATTTGCTAACAGCAAGTCCAGAAGATTTAGCAACACCTCACTATGAAGAAAACATTCTTTTTTGACATGGACATGGTGACCAACAAGATATTCCATATGTATTCTCTGCCCCAACATGTCCATTGTGTTTATTCTTATTTTTCCCAGATAGGCTCGGGTATTCCCCACCATTAGTTTAAGCCTCCTGGAGCAATAGAAGATAGAGGAAATGATTGTACTGGAAACCTGCACTCCACAAGCAAGGTTCAAGGTGGTGCAAGTTCAGGTGCATAACATCAACTGTACACTTTTGGTATGCCCGTTTCAAAGATGGTATTACAATGCATGAAACCCAGGAGAAGCTGAAAAACTATCATCATGACAATCCTATTTTTGGATAGCTGGTCAATCCTTGTTTGAATTTTGTCACACCTTTCAACTCTCAGCAAAGTTCCTGTCAATGAGATATTATTTCTACTTCCAGGTGAGAGTTACATGATGGGCACAGTGAACACTATACAAGTTCAAAATTTACACTTAGATTTTTGAGCACTTTTTAATATTACTTCTCAGCTTCCTAGAATAATAATGCTCAGATAAGAATGAAGGTGTAAATATAGGTTGTCATGGTTACCAGGCAAGCTGCACAGTTGTTCCTTCTTGGGCTATCGCCAAGTGCATCAACCAGGTGTCAGGCCTCAGACCTTTAGCTCTCCTTGGGAGGCATTCTGCAAATTCATCCCCTCTTAGAGCAGAACCTGAGTTCAGCCCCCCGAATATCAACTCTGGCTACCTCAGCAGGGCTAACAGCATTTGGACCTGCTTCTTCTCCAAGCCAAGATATAAAAAAAAAAAAAAAAAAAAAAACCAGAGTCCTACACAATTTCCTTACCTGAGCTTAAACCTATTTATAGCTCTGATGCGTCTGTCTTATTCCTCATTTCTGACTTAGGAGAAAGAGCCTGAACTGCTTGCAGCCTTATCACTTTGTCTCTGACTGAGGGCTTGTCTTCACTACCAGGGTAAATCAACCTAAATTGCCCTAATCCAGCTACGTTATTCACGTAGCTGGCGTCATCATACCTTAGGTCGACTTACCCTGCTGTGTACGCTGCATTGCACCGACGGGAGACGCTCTCCGGTCGACTTACCTTACTCTTCTGAGGGAGCTGGAGTACCGGAGTCGATCAGAGAATGCTCTGCCATCGATTTAGCGGGTGGGTCTTCACTAGATCCACTAAATCGACACCCACTGCATCAATTGCAGCAGTGCCAGTCTCCCCAGTAGCAAAGACAACCTGAGTCTTCCGAGCTTGCCAGTTACTTCACTGACACACCCGAGGCCACCTCTCCCAGCTCACTCAAAAACCCCCTCCTTTTCTAGGTTCTTTTAGATTTTAGAACTCCTTTGATCCCAAGCTTAGGCTTGGAAAGAGTAAAGCCTCCTAATCTGGATGGATCCAGAATTTCTCCCTCCCCACACAAACGGATGGCCCAGCTATCGTTACCTTTGGAGCGGAGTACCTGAGGCTGACTAACCTGAACAGTTACTGACTTTAAATGGGTCATTGGTTTCCTTTCCCTTTTCCTCCTCGGTTCTGTAACCCTTTATAGCCTCCTCTGACTTTATGTATTCAAACAACTGAACAGAGGAACAGAGAAACAGTCATACATATTTACAAAAAATAATACAGGCATTTTTCCAATTGGCAACATAGGTGTCCTACACTACCACCATGGGGCAGGAGTGAGGAAAGGAAGATAGTGATGTTTCAAATAGGCAAGCTTCAGTTGTTAATGGTCTTGATAGGGTTATGTACATAAAACTCAGCCTAATCTACTGAAATTACAAGATCTCCAGAGCACATTACAGCACGAATTGAGGCTGCCTCCATCCTGAAGTTTGTCATTTTTGTGAACACATTTGGATTGTTTCAGATCTAAAACTGCTCAGCCTCTACGTCTTCTTTTATTCAATGGAAGAAAATGAAACAGAATACTTGACACAGGAGAAGGAAGTGGAAGATGTGGCCTCATAAACCAAACTACATGATCAGGGTGAGATTTTGAGAAGAGAAGCTGCACAAGTATCTGATAACTGTTTTCTTCTGTAGCTTTGGTTCCAGTATTTATTGCACTTATAAAGTTGCACCTCTCTGGGTACACAACTGTTGTAGCTAGAACAAAAGGACAGCTACAATGTCAACTGAGGGTTTGAACTCTCTTTTGCCTGCCCTATAAGAAGTGTTAAACAGCATTTTTGGATTTGTTGGACTTGTACACTATTACCTTCACCAACCAGTTGTATTCCTGTGAACTTGGAGGAACAAAAGATCTGCACAACGTGTGTGTCTGAATTCCAGAGCACAGCCACCAGTGACAGAGTCACAGAACTGGCAGGCATGCCTTGAATAGGGCACATATCACATCACAAAAGTACCCTCCATTAAAGAGGAAGCCATGAAACTCATTGTTTGTGGGGTCAATGGTCTTCAAGACATCACACCAGTTCATGGGTGCTCTAGCCACTGGCGGCTGTTGCAGAGTCTCCGAGTGCAACTGCACCCACAGAAATCAGGCCCAGATGTGCACAACTCACATGGCTGAGAGCACAGCTGGCACCAAGGTCCCACTCCGCCTGCCAAACTCATGACAGCTCCTCTCAACATCATGGACCAACAGAGAGCCAGGAACCAACAAGGAGGAGCAATGCAGGCTGGCTCTCCTTGTCTGGCCTGGAACAGAGCTACTGAGTAGTGGCAGGGAGAGGAAGATGGGGGTGGGAGCCTGTTACACTGCCACTGAGTCAGTGGTGCCTAGTCCTTCTGCTCCTGCCCATTCTGTGCTCCAATGCCAACTTTCTCCTGGGGATCCCAGGGGAAGAGGCAAGAAAGGCTAGATGTGGGGCACAGAGAGGAAGACCATAAAATCCTTTCCCCCCAAGGAAGCCTCCAAACAACAGGGAGAAGTAAGGAGCAAGGGGATCAGGGAAGCATGGCAGGGACCCATAGGAGCGGATGATAAGGGGGGGTCCCTCAAGAACTGAAATTCCTGGGAGCAGGTGGGTGTAGGGGTTCATATGGGGAAGGTAGGGATTCATATGGGGAAGGTAGTGACTGCTGCTTTTCTGAGTTTCTGTTATAATCGTAATTAAACCTTTTAACGCTGAACTGCATACATGTGCTGTACAAGAGTTTTGCATAATCAGTCTCTTCTACAGTAGCACATGTATACAATTATAGCAGCACAGCAGGAGTAAGTCAAGCGTAAGGAGACTTGATTATGATTACTGTTTATTAGGTCTCTACCTGACTACACAGTAAAGATTTACTGCACCAATGATACTGCCAAGAATGACCTTGAGCGGATCACTGCAGGCTACGTGGCTCTGGAAAGAAGGATAAAGGAGTTTGAGGCGCAAGTGGTGTTCTCGTCCATCCTCTCGTGGAAGGAAAAGGCCTGGGTAGAGACTGTCGAATCGCGGAAGTCAACGAATGGCTACGCAGGTGGCGTCAGAGAGAAGGCTTTGGATTCCTTGACCATGGGATGGTGTTCCAAGAAGGAGGAGTGCTAAGCAGAGACAGGCTCCTCCTAACGAAGAGAGGGAAGAGCATCTTCGCAAGCAGGCTGGCTAACCTAGTGAGCAGGCCTTTAAACTAGGTTCACCGGGGGAAGGAGACCAAAGCCCTGAGGTAAGTGGGGAAGTGGGATACTGGGAGGAAGCACAAGCAGGAGCGCGTGAGAGAGGAGGGCTCCTGCCTCATACTGAGAAAGCAGGACAATCAGCGAGTTCTCTCAAGTGCCTATTCATAAATGCACGAAGCCTGGGAAACAAGCAGGGAGAACTGGAAGTCCTGGCAAAGTCAAGGAATTATGATGTGATTGGAATAACAGAGACTTGGCGGGATAACTCACATGACTGGAGTACTGTCATGGATGGATATAAGCTGTTTAGGAAGGACAGGCAGGGCAGAAAAGGTAGGGGAGTTGCATTGTATGTAAGAGAGCAGTATGACTGCTCAGAGCTCAAGTATGAAACTGCAGAAAAACCTGAGAGTCTCTGAATTAAGTTTAGAAGTGTGAGCAACAAGGGTGATGTCATGGTGGGAGTCTACTATAGACCACCGGATCAGGGGATGAGGCGGACGAGGCTTTCTTCTGGCAACTCACAGAAGTTACTAGATCGCATGCCCTGGTTCTTATGGGAGACTTCAATCACCCTGATATCTGCTGGGAGAGCAATACAGCGGTGCACAGACAATCCAGGAAGTTTTTGAAAAATGTAGAGGACAATTTCCTGGTGCAAGTGCTGGAGGAACCAAGTAGGGGCAGAACTCTTCTTGACCTGCTGCTCACAAACCGGGAAGAATTAGTAGGGGAAGCAAAAGTGGATGGGAACCTGGGAGGCAGTGACCATGAGACGGTCGAGTTCAGGGACCTGATACAAGGATGAAAGGAAAGCAGCAGAATATGGACCTTGGACTTCAGAAAAGCAGACTTTGACTCCCTCAGGGAACTGATGGGCAAGAGCCTCTAGGAGAATAACATGAGGGGGAAAGGAGTTCAGGAGCGCTGGCTGTATTTTAAAGAATCCTTATTGAGGTTACAGGGACAAATCATCCCGATGTGTAGAAAGAATAGTAAATATGGCAGGCGACCAGCTTGGCTTAACAGTGAAATCCTTGCTGATCTTAAATACAAAAAAGAATCTTTCAAGAAGTGGAAGATTGGACAAATGACCAGGGAGGACTATAAATATATTGCTTGGGCATGCAGGAGTGAAATCAGGAAGGCCAAATCACACCTGGAGTTGCAGCTAGCAAGAGATGTTAAGAGTAACAAGAAGGGTTTCTTCAGGTATGTTAGCAACAAGAAGAAAGTCAAGGAAAATGTGGGCCCCTTACTGAATGAGGGAGGCAACCTAGTGACAGAGGATGTGGAAAAAGCTAATGTACTCAATGCTTTTTTTGCCTCTGTCTTCACGAACAAGGTCAGCTCCCAGACTGCTGCACTGGGCAGCACAGCATGGGGAGGAGGTGACCAGCCCTCTGTGGAGAAAGAAGTAGTTTGGGACTATTTAGAGAAGCTGGACGTGCACAAGTCCATGGGGCCGGATGCGTTGCATCCGAGAGTGCTAAAGGAGTTGGCGGATGTGATTGCAGAGCCATTGCCATTATCTCTGAAAACTCATGGCAATTGGGGGAAGTCCCGGACGACTGGAAAAAGGCTAATGTAATGCCCATCTTTAAAAAAGGGAAGGAGGAGGATCCTGGGAACTATAGGCCAGTCAGCCTCACCTCAGTCCCTGGAAAAATCATGGAGCAGGTCCTCAAGGAATCAATTCTGAACCACTTAGACGAGAGGAAAGTGATCAGGAACAGTCAGCATGGATTCACCAAAGGCAAGTCATGCCTGACTTATCTAACTGCCTTCTATGACGAGATAACTGGCTCTGTGGATGAAGGGAAAGCAGTGGACGTGTTGTTCCTTGACTTTAGCAAAGCTTTTGACATGGTCTCCCACAGTATTCTTGCCAGCAAGTTAAAAAAGTATGGGCTGGACCAATGCACTATAAGGTGGATAGAAAGCTGGCTAGATTGTCAGGCTCAACAGGTCGTGATCAATGGCTCCATGTCTAATTGCCAGCCGGTATCAAGTGGAGTGCCTCAAGGGTTGGTCCTCGGGCCGGTTTTGTTCAATATCTTCATTAATGATCTGGAGGATGGGTGGATTGCACCCTCAGCAAGTTTGCAGATGACACTAAACTGGGAGGAGAGGTAGATAAGCTGGAGGGTAGGGATAGGATACAGAGGGACCTAGACAAATTAGAGGATTGGGCCAAAAGAAACCTGATGAGGTTCAACAAGGACAAGTGCAGAGTCCTGCACTTAGGACGGAAGAATCCAATGCACTGCTACAGACTAGGGACCAAATGGCAGTTCTGCAGAAAAGAACCTAGGGGTTACACTGGAAGAGAAGCTGGATATGAGTCAACAGTGTGCCCTTGTTGCCAAGAAGGCCAATGGCATTTTGGGATGTATAAGTAGGGGCACTGCCAGCAGATTGAGGGACATGATCGTTCCCCTCTATTCGACATTGGTGAGGCCTCATCTGGAGTACTGTGTCCAGTTTTGGGCCCCACACTACAAGAAGGATGTGGATAAACTGGAGAGAGTCCAGGAAGGGCAACAAAAATGATTAGGGGTCTGGAACACATAACTTATGAGGAGAGGCTGAGGGAACTGGGATTGTTAAGTCTACAGAAGAGAAGAATGAGGGGGGATTTGATAGCTGCTTTCAGAGGTGGTTCCAGAGAAGATGGTTCCAGAGAGGATGGTTCTAGACTATTCTCAGTGGTAGAAGAGGACAGGACAAGGAGTAATGGTCTCAAGTTGCAGCGGGGGAGGTTTAGGTTGGATATTAGGAAAAACTTTTTCACTAGGAGGGTGGTGAAACACTGGAATGTGTTACCTAGGGAGGTGGTAGAATCTCCTTCCTTAGAAGTTTTTACGGTCAGGCTTGACAAAGCCCTGGCTGGGATGATTTAATTGGGGATCGGTCCTGCTTTGAGCAGGGGTTTGGACTAGATGACCTCCTGAGGTCCCTTCCAACCCGGATATTCTATGATTCTATGATTTCATAGCCGCTTTAAGTGTTCATCAACTAATGCAAAATTACAGTTTAATATCAGGTAGAAATACCCTGGAGCTACCAGACTGGGCCCTCTCTGACTCCTCACACCCCATCCCTGTGCAGAAGGCAGCAATTTCACAGACATGGACCCTCTCTGACACACCCCATCCCCTGCCTATTTATTCTTCATTATGAAAACAGGCCTACACTATACCATCTAGATGTCATTATAATCAAGTGGCATTTAAAAAATTCCTGGAATTACTTTGATATGTGTCTCTTAAATAAAAGGAGATGAAAAAACCTTGGCTCATGAAACCTGAATCATCTTTATTACTAAATAAAATTGGGACATATAGTGAGGAAGGTATATTGGCTTCAAAGTCAGTTGTATCATCTATGCCAGATTAGCAGTTACTAGGTACTAGTGTTCATACATAGACTTCAAAAGAACTGAGAGTATAAATGACAGACCCTTAGACGAGAGGATTAGAATATAGTCTCACTGACAGTTAGAACTTCAGGCAAAGGGATGTTGGGGAAAAGGTAGAGCCCATAATAGAAAGACAGACACAGAATGCTTGAACTATCATCTCCAATTTACTAAGACTAGAACTACAAAGGTTTAACCTACCTACCTTGGGTGTTGCCTACCCTGTACACTAGATATGATATTATTCCATTTGCCTTGGATTTAATTCAATTTACTAATAAAATACAATTTACTAATAAACTTTAAAACTTCGTAATCTGAGTGGCACTGTGATCCTATGTGCCAGGCCACAATACACGAACAGGGAGCCAGGCTCAGCCTCGTGGGACAGAAGCCACTGCTGCAGCGTAAATTCTCTCTCAAGCATCCTCCCCTTCCCACCAGCCTGGGATTATGGTTGCAGTAATGAGGCAAAGGGTGCTGCTGCAAGTGGTTGGTGCCATTGGGCAGTACATGTAGGAATAGGCAGTGGCAGAGTGCACCCACTGAACTGGGAGCCTGCATCATCCCCTGATGCTATGAAGTCCCTGTTCAGGGACTTTTCTACTTTCCTGTTCATTAGGACTTCTGAGGAAGAATGCCACTAACAATATCTTTAAGCAGTGAACCCATCTTAGCATCACCCTTACAAAAAATTAATATGGAATCCTTAATCTCCTGAATTTAAGTATTAAAGATCAGTTGTTTAATCTTTTGCCCTTGTCTTGGAATCCTTTTCTAGATCAAGTGAAGAACAGAGTAAGAATTCTTGCTTATCTTCAAAGGAGAGGTATCTCCTGGGGTCTTTAAATATGCATTTGCTTGTACGGGTTACATAGGCTGGACACCAATGATACTTGGTTACTTTCCTTTTCGTGGCTTCACATCCATCTCGAGGAAAGACCCTTCCCATATGCAATGGTCAGTGTTCCTACTCAGACTTTAATATTTCACCCTCCACAAGACGCAGGACAAGGGAGACTTTATGTAGAGGTTGCTCTAATGGAAACATTTTTATTCAATCTTAAAATACTGACAGTGTCTCATTAATGAAAAAATTACTTAAACAAGTTTAGCATTATTAAATCCAATTTACTTTTTATTTATATTTGCTTTCATTGTCAAAGTTGAGAGAATTTTTTTTTAAAATAACTGTCCTTTTCATTTGACTAGTCATTTCTGACTCTGTATATGGGCCCTACTAAATTCATGGTCCATTTTGGTCAATTTCACGGTCATAGAATTTTTAAAATTGTAAATTTCATGATTTCAGCTATTTAAATCTGAAATTTCACAGTGTTGTAATTGTATGGGTCCTGACCCAGAAAGGAGTTGGGGGGATGGGGAGGAGGTCACAAATTGTAGGGGGTGTTGCAGTACTACTGCCCTTACTTCTGCGCTGCTGATGGTAGCAGCGCTGCCTTCAGAGCTGAGCAGCTGGAGAGCGGTGGCTGCTGGCCAGGAGCCCAGTTCTGAAGGCAGAGCCACCATCAGCAGCAGTGCAGGAGTAAGGGTGGCATGGTATGGTATCGTCACCATTACTTCTGCACTGTTGCTGGTGGGGCACTGCCTTCAGAGCTGGCCACCCGGCCAACAGCCACCGCTCTCCAGCCGCCCAGCCAGAGAGAAAGAGTGGCAATACCGCAACCCCCCTAAAATAACCCACAACTCCCTGCAACTCCTTTCTGGGTCAGGACCCCCAATTTGAGAAATGTTGGTCATCCTGGTGAAATCTGTATAGTATATGGTAAAAACACACAAAAGACCAAATTTCACAGTCCGTGATGTGTTTTTCGTGGCCATGAATTTGGTAGGGCCCTGCTCATTTGTTTCAGAAGTCACAAGGTGTGTAGCAGACGAGACAGTTGAATGTTACCCTGGAGAAGTGGATTCTACGCCTCTGCAATAGAATTCCTATATGATGTTGGGTAAGTCATTTACACGCAACTTTTCACAGGTGGTCACTAGTTGTGTGTTCCCTCTGGCGTCTGATTTGCAAATGAGCTGAACACTCACATATGAAGTGCTATATAATGCTAAGTATTCTGAGAATTCTAGTCTTGGGCATCTCAAAATGGAAATCCAAAAATGGTGCATATTTTTATCTTAATGTATCCTTGCCTCAGTTCCCCATCAGTAAAATGTGGATACTACCCTCTCTTCACTGGTGTGTTGTTAAAATAAATAAATGTTTTTAAGCAATCAGATAGTATAGCAATGAAAATCATGGAAAAGCCATAAGAAAATTAACTGTTCTGTATCCAGACAAGGGTTTGAACAGTTTGTAGGAAAAAAGGCATATACCACTTTTTAATAATGAGAACAAAATATTGAATTTCTACTCACTAAGCAAGCACCGTCCATCCTATGTATAGATTGAAGCAGGGGCCCTAAGCAAAAAACAGTATTTAATTACAGGATCACATACTATCATTATGCATAAGCACATGGAGCCAAATTAAGGCCAACCTTTATGTTCTTTTTACATAGCTTTTTGGTATATTAAATAATGCAAGGCAGAATCCCTCTGCTATACATCATGATATATTCTCCTCCCCCTCCACAAAGAAAATAACCACAAAATTTGGCACTAGCATTTCTTTTCACCCCAGAAAAGATTAGCAAAGATGGTACATGAAGAAACTGAGGTACAATTCTATACGGATCAAGCCAGTACAGTAGTCCCCCAGTTTTGTGAACACAAAAATTAACCCACAAAAAATTAAGTTTTTCGTGATTAGATTAAAAATTTCAAGGCCAGAAAGGAATATTATGGCCATCTATGATGACTTCCTGTATAATGTAAAGCTGATCACCATAACCCTAAGACATTCCCATGGCAACTACGAAGAATTTCCTGGCATACAGTGAAAAATAGATCTGATGCACCTTTATTTGCATAAGCTGGCTAGTGACAAGTTCAACTATTAGAAAGCAGTTAGAAATTAGAATGGTTGGATTCTGCCTTCAGTGTGACAAAGGAGTACTGAAAAAGGAAGTGGAGACCTGCATAGCATACAGCAAATACAAAATGTAAGTGGAGGTAAGAAGCATCCTGCAGAATACTTAGTTTGAATAACTGTTTGAATGTCCAGGTTAGCAACGGTACAAGCCTAGACACGTATGCTGAAGCATAGAAAAATGTCATTTTTATCATTAGTTTTAAGTTAAAAACATAAGAATGGCCATATTGGGTCAGACTATCTCACCCAGTATCCTGTCTTCCAATAGCGGCTGATCCCTTGGTTCTTGTGTTATGTGAAGGGGTAAACAACACTTCCTTATTCACTTTCTCCACACCATTCAAGATTTTATACACCTCTATCATATCTGCCAGAATTGCCTCTGGAGCCTTTTTAAAAAGTCAGCATTACATTAGCTATCCTCCAGTCATCTGGTACAGAGGTTGATGAAAGTGATGGATTACATACCAGTTAGTAGTTCTGCAACTTCATATATGAATTCCTTCAGAATTCTTGGGTGAATATCATTTGGTCCTAGTAACTTATTACTGCTTGATTTAACTATTTGTTTTTTATCTTTCAGATGAAATATATATAGTAGGTTCATTCTCAGGAGTGAGTTACAACCTCACTAATTACACTTTTACTGGATCATATATAGCTTTCTCCCACTGTCGAGCAACTATAATTGAACATGGTGGAAATTCTATGTTTCATCATTTTTCCATTTTAAAAATATAGAAAATTACAAAACATTTTAAAAGTTGAGATTTTACAGCAAGCCATTCAAATGTCATGATGTTAGAAACTTAAGGTTGACAGTGCAACCTTACATATATCTCCTTATGTACAATCAAGATATATGGTATGATAACTTAAGACTTTTTTCTATAGGACCCCTGCCTCATCAGTACAGAAGTTTAATAATGCTCAGTGAACAAGACTGCTGTTCAGTATTTTTCTCCATGCTCTGTGAACCGCCATATACATCATTTACCATTCCAACACTGGATCAAATAGAGTTTGGACGGTTGCTTGTTTTAACTCTTTCATTAGAGATTTCTGTAATTGTAACCTCACCTGAATTTTTCTGATATCCTGGTGAGAGTGGCAATTTGCATTATCCCCATTTCACTTATATAAAGCTAAGGCACAGAGAAACTAAGTCTGCAGATTAGGCAAAAACAGAACACTGAGCTTCTTTGGGGTGATCCATAACACCATTCATCCTCTTCCAAGAGACCTATTACATGCATTATATACACCATATGGTTTTTACAATGATTGAAGAGAGGCTGTTACAGCTACCAGCTTCACTGAGCATACAACTGCATTAAGTGAGGCCACAGATCAATTCACTATGCAGGCTTGCCTCATTCCCTGTCAAACAATCTGACTGAAACAGATTGTCCTATGGTTATAAAACAAAGTATGTGGACATAAAGTAAAAAACATAATACTCAAGAAAAAGGGGGCAGAGTCAAAGCTACAGACAGCTTTCATTTTCTGAAGAATGCTTCACAGTGAAACCTTACCATTCTTTTCATGTAGGTTTATCTTGTATGAAACTGCATATACATGCTTTGCTTCTTTGTCATGGTCTGTAAATAAATCACACTTGTTCTGGATTATCCAATGAAGTATTGTTTATAAATCAAGATGTTAAACAGCCTAAACCAGCTTGCACTCACAATACAATACATTCAAGCCAGAAAGGCACAGGAGAGAATATAATCTGAATTTCACTCTATCCTGAAAAGTAATTGTGACATCAGGAAAAGGAAATCCTACCACCTAGGCTTGAGAAAGTCTACTTGCCCAAGACAAACAGGAAAAGTTAACTTGCACAAAGCAAGCAGGAATTTGGAGTAGGTGAAGAGAGTGCAGGGAAGGGAGAGCCAGCGAACAGAGGGGGCATATGATTTTAAGAGTGTAGGTAAGCAATTTAGATATTAAAATAATGCTGAACATTAAGTGGTTTGATATATACTGAACAACATTCATATACGACAGTGAGATTAGACCAGTAATACTTAAGACTAAGGCTCAAGAGCCGCAAGCAGCTCTTTAATGCATCTCCCGCAGTTCTTTGCAGCACATAATAGTCAAACACTGTGCGATTTAATTAACCAATCTAAAATATTAACTAATCAGGATGCTTTTCCTATGTTATCAGCCAATTGTAGAATACTTGGTCAGTCATTTTGCTGTGAGAATAACTATATATAAAGAAAAAGAGTAAATGAAACAATGAATTCACACTACTATGGCTCCTTTAGGTAATGCTGATTGCCTATCTGGCTCCTGAAGCACTGAGGTCTTGAGTATCACTAGATTAGACCAACATGCAAAATACTTATTACTGCAAGGACCATATAGGAAAATATTTTTAGAATTAGTTTTTTATGCCATGTAAGAATTATTATCCCGCACCATAGAGATATCCTATTTTCATACCTTTAAAAGAAAACTTCCAAAGACAAGAAAGAAAGGGTGCAATAATTTAAATGAGCACTCTGCACTGGCCTAACTTGGCTTCCATTAGCCACTGAAGTCAATGGTAAAACTTCCAAATATGGGAAGATTTTCAAAATGCAATTCACTTCTGAAAAGTGCTTCAGTAGAAATGGCAGTGGGATTCCAGATCTAGTCTCTAACTTCAAGATTCACTAATTCATCAAGAGCTTTTTTTAAAAACTTTTTTTCTCATAACTGCCAGTTCCACAAATAGTCAGCTATAAACTGGGATCTTTCTAGATCAGGCATCACTAGAAATAAAGATTACAGAGCCCAATATCTCTATAAACATCCAAGAACAGAATTTGGTCCTGCAATGGCAAAATAATTAATAATTCCAATGATGTGCAATCCAGAAAAATCCAACTGAATTAAAATGTATTAAATATGACAGTACATAGGAGTATCAGATCTGTTGATTAACAAATACCATATTCAGTTCCATTTCTGATCATAATCAAATTAAGCAGGGGGAGGCGAATGTTTATCTCTGAAAATATTTCTACTTTCACTCCTCTATGTCAGGTTTCAGAGTAACAGCCATGTTAGTCTGTATTCGCAAAAAGAAAAGGAGTACTTGTGGCACCTTAGAGACTAACCAATTTATCTGAGCATAAGCTTTCGTGAGCTACAGCTCACTTCATTGGATGCATCCGATGAAGTGAGCTGTAGCTCATGAAAGCTTATGCTCAGATAAATTGGTTAGTCTCTAAGGTGCCACAAGTACTCCTTTTCTTCCTCTATGTCAGACTTTAAGCAACTTTTTAAATGTTTTTCTTGAATATACATTGAAAAATCACATAGTTATGCATCTTGCTTGTATGAAGTCTCCCTTAGAATTAATCAGAGGCAGGACAGTTGTAACAAACCAATGTTTTATATAATATTTTTGGACTTCAAGATATAGATACATTTCTAACTGCTTATAGATTATTAAAATTATTTACTCAGCAGTAGAATTGTCAAAGGAAAATTTATTACACAATGTAACAAACTGAAGACCTAAGTATAAGAAAAATCTTTTAGTTTGTAATCAGTACTCCAGTAACTGGAGCTGATTTCACATTGCATTAGGGGAGCATCGCGAGCACGAAGCAGCAATGAAGCCATTGCAAGTGACCACAGGTGGCTCATCCCAGGGACAGGAAATCCACTCACAGCATAGTAGGTCCTACTACCACAACCATCCCTAGAGCTTGCCTAAGGGGCATGGCCAGGATTTTCTTGTGCCCTGGTGTTCAAAATCGACTACAACCGCTCTTTGGCTATTGGCAAATTGTGCAATCTAGAGCAAGCGTTCTCAAACTGAGGGTCGGGACCTCTCAGGGGGTTGAAAGGTTACTACACGGGGGGTCACAAGCTGTCAGCCTCCACCCCAAACCCCATTTTGCCTCCAGCATTTATAATGGTGTTAAAGTATTTTTAATTTATAAGGGGGTCGCACTCCGAGGCTTGCTATGTGAAAGGGGTCAGGAGTATAAGTTTGAGAACCACTGATCTAGAGCAATCCTTAGGAACTAATTTAGAAATGGAGACAGAACAAGCAGCAAAACAGCACACACAGAGAATGAGAAAAACACAAAGGGGCTGAAGGCTCCCTCTTGCCTCCAAGTCGAGTGGTTGACTACAGGCAGGCAGCCCATCTGAATGAGAGTTTCTAAACCGGCACAAAACTCTTAAACCAAACCAGCTGCTCTGCCTTCTTATATTTGGTCTGATAGAAAGGAAATGCCCTGCAGGAGAGGACAACACAAGATATCAAAGAGCCTAGTTTTTCCACTTCATTCTTTTAAGCTTAAGTGTTATGCTGACAGCAAATTAGAATAGTGATGATGGTCCTAAAAGCTCTCTTGTTCAAAATCCTTTCTATAAATTGTGTGCTGTAGCTCCAGTATGGAACTATGTTTAAAAAAGGAATTTATCTTGAGCCAAAATAAAGTGTTATAGTTAATTTTTGTAAGCCTTTACTAACAAGTTTACACTTTGAGGCTAATGTTGCATGGATATTAATATTCACCTCAAAGAAATCTCCGAACCAAATTTAAAAACATTTTTTATTTTAATGAATATTTAGTCTTTAAAAACAAAATCATTTGCAACAGCAACTGTAATAATAAAAATCGAGTATAAAAACTATACTATGTTAATTTAAATATAAATTATTTTAAGTCCTCTCGCTGTTTAAAAATGTATTCCATATGCACATTTTTGTAGAACAGAGAGCTTTCTATTGTGATTTGAGACGGTGAACACTTTATTTGTCTTAATTCTCTCCTCCATTTTTAAGAAAACTGTGAGTACAATGTAGTTTGTATACAACTCCTAAATAAGTATATCAGAACAGTTTATAATTAAGTTAGTGTTTAGTGTTGAGTAATAAAAAAAGAGGCTTTAAAGTAAAATTTAATATTTAGTAGGAAGAACAACAAATATTTTCTCCAGAGGGAAGTACATTACATAAACTCTCTCCTTCTCCCACCTACCTGTCAATAAAAGGAACCCCTTTCCCTTCTCTAAGCCCACTTCCCACACGCTAACAGACTCCTCCCTGTAAACAGATGACCTCATGCAACTAGGCTACCTCCCTGCATGAAGTAGCTCTGTCTGGGCTTTACGCCAGTTTTTCCGTGCCCCCAGCATGACTGGGAAACATACCCTACTTCACCCTGTTGGTTCCCAGTTCAAACACGAGGTGAGTGACTGACAGCAAGAGGAAAAGGCAATGTGGAGAGTAACATGAGATTCAGCACAGGGGGAAAACAGGATCAATCTATACTTGCCCAAGGCAAGAATCCTGTGTCAACCTACCTCCCACTAGCAAGACCCCGTTCCTCCTCATGCTACAAAATAATATGCTAAATTAAAGAAGTCCGTGAAAAGTACAGGCATACATTTTGAAGTTTGTATGAATTCAGTGGGCGCTATATTATCCACTTCTGGTCCCGTTTAGTAAGTTAGCTCTCTCTTTCCTTTTGCATAAAGTCTGAGCTTCTAAAAATTCCACCCTTACCTACACTTTACTTTCTACATCTCTCACAGAATGCTCACTTTTTTATCACTTTTTCTTCTTTCTAATCTCTCATTAAAATTAATTTATTCTATGACATTAACATTAAGTCAGCAGTATAGAGTAAAAGATCACACCACTTTAAGCTTGGACCTTGCCGTATATATCACCATAAATAGATGAGAAACAAAACGATCAGAGTAGAGGCTTGAGGGAAAGAGTTGTACACTCACAGCACTGAACCAATGTCCAATATTCAAATTAACATGTGATACTCCAGCAGGAGAAACTATATATAAGCAAATCAAGGACAGAATTTGCATTGGAACAAGTAAATCATAGCATTCCTCAACACAGGGGCTGTCATTGCCTTCCACCTACATTTCCTTCCTTCCCCGTCCTTGTTTTAGGGAGTTACGACTACCTCCCTTTTCTAAATGGGATCATGGGTCCTGAAATTTGTGGGAAAGAGAATTTCTTATTCTAACATAGGGTCTTCATATGGGAGAGTTTGAGAACCACGAACCTAAATCCTCCTTCCCGTATTTAACACACATCCTGCCTCCCCCTTCTCTTCAACTAATTGTTACACCCACTTTTTACTTCCTGTTCTATTAGGCTGTAAATTCTTCATGACAGGAACCTTGAGTACCCAAACTTGTTCAGCATCTTTTCATAATAGGATCCTCAATCCTGACTGCAATCTCCAGGCACTATCATAATACAAATAAAAGAGATGTAGGATTGAATCTATGAGATCAGAGTTTTTGAGACAGTGACTTCTAATACAAGAAACAGAAAATAATTTTGTACATAAATTACTTAAAATCTTGTAATCTAATAATCCTTAATTTGCTATTTTGTATATACTATATACATATTTAATTTAGATCAAGCAAAGGTATTGGGGATTTTTTTTAAATTAATCTAATGTTTAAGAGATGACCTCTGAAAGTACTGTTGCTGACCCTATACAATTACACAAACTTGCTCTTCTAGTCCAAAGATCTCCTCAAAGGTCACTTCTTTCATGTTAGCCTTCCAGCAATAACCTCCACCCATAAATTCATTGTAGACAATATATTCAAGTTGATTACACAGTGAACAAAAAGGAGGAATTTACCAGATGCATATGTTACTATATGTTTACTCCGTGATCATTCACTATTGAAACTCAGCCTCCCCATACCTCTCTCCTTGTTTATCACATGCTTTAATTCTAAACTGCTCAAGGCAGGGACCTTTCACTTATTATTTAAAAGCACCATGTACCTTGACTGCGCTATGCCAATAATAAATCTAATCTTCTGGAGAACACATCTTTGTTTCTTAATAAGGTTCCACGAATATTCTGCTTGAAAATATTCACTGTTTTTTAGTTTGAAACAAATTTCATTCTAATCTAAACAAAATGCATCTGCCCAACTTTGTCAGTAGCTATTGTTTGAATCTATTTTACATGGACATAATTTCTCTGCCTTTGCTTTCACTACAGTGCCATTTATTTTATTTTAACATAACCTCAGACTGACAACATCTAAAACACTTCATGTAGGTTTGTGATGAAAATTTGGGTTTGAAGACAATTATCAAGAGTAAGCTGCAAGTGGGTTTTTGCAGTGTTCATCCACAGGAATTCATCAAGGTCCAGAATTTTTAGTGTGTTAGGAGCAGCTAGATTTGTTCTCTATTTTGATTGTAACAGTTAGGAGCCTGGGGTCAAAAATCAGCAGGCTCCAACTTTTCCCTTTTCCTTTGCAAAGAACTTTCTCAGGCTCATCCCCGCACCCTATCCCCGTCCCCACTCAGAACCCTAGGCCTATTACTACTGTTTATTAAAATAGTGCCCAAGATCCAATCTAGAATGGAGTCCCATTGTGCTGGGCACTGCACAAGCAGGAGTACCCAGTCCCTGCTCCCAAGAGCCTACAGTCTGAACAACTAGGGTTGTAGCACACCAGCAGCGCGAACAAAGCAAGGGTACAACTAATGGCACATGAGCTCCACAACTGGGGGGACGGGGGGGCGGGTTTCGCTAAGCGGAAAGGGGAGGGGAAGGGGGCCGTGCACTAAAGGGGGCGAAGGAGCAGCTGTGGAGTGAAGCACCTTGGCAGAAGAGGAAGGCTGAAGCAAATACACAAGCACCCCCCACGGGCTGACACCCAGCAACGCCTCACCCTCGTGCGCAGACCCCCGGCCAGCGCGCAGCGACGCCCGCACTCCGCGCTCTCCCGCCGCCGCTCAGGCCAGGAGTGGGGGCGACACTGACGAGGCTGGAAAGGGCGGGGCACACAGCGACCCTCGCTACGGGAGACGCCGGGTCGGGCGTCGCTCGCTGGACACGGGCTGACAAGCGGCACCGGGTGCTCGCAGGCGCCCCACGGGCCAGGGGACCCGGCTGCCGCCGCCCCTGCCCGGCTGCAGGTAACTCAGCGAGCTGGGCCTAGCCGCCCCCCATCCTGCCCCGCAACAGCCCCGCAGACGAGGCCCAGGCGGGAACAGAGGCCACCTCTCCGGTCCCCTTCCCACCTCGCTGCCCCACCCAAGCCCCGCTGCCAGGATACGGGGCCGCCGAACCGCGCCGCGCGCGGCACCTTCCTACCTGACAAGCCGAGCCCCTCTACCACAGCGCGACGTCACAGCCCCGCCAGCGTCCCGTGAGCGCCGCCAACGAATCAGCGCGGACCTCTAGCCACTCGACAGCCAATCCACATGAACCCTGCCCCCTTGTGACACTCTTAGTCCAGCAACCAATTCCGTAGAAAGGAATGACCTGCCGTTCCCGCCCCTGCTCCAAAGGAAGCAAGGCGATTGGCAGAGGAGTCTAGTGGGCGGAACACTGGAAGACGTGAGGAGGGCGTGGCCTGTCTGCGCCGGCCGCTGTAAGAGATGCGTTCTGAAGGTTGGCGACGGCGTTGGTCTAGGGGTTGGTGCGAGACAGTCTTCCGGGTTCTAATCCCGCAGAGGTGGCGGTCCTCCTCCTCCTCCTCCTCCTCCTCCTGCTTCTGCTGGGTGGCCTGAAACTAGGACTCACCCGCCTGCTTGGTGGTGCGGGCGCACGCTGTTATTGTTGCGGTGGTTCTTTACTGACAAGAGCAGCCCTTCTGTGGCACCACGGGGACCAAGCTGCCTTGTCAAGTGCCCACCCTGTTCCACCTGGATATGGTTCCCCAGCAGGAGCTAGGTAATGCAGTCAGTAGCTGCCCGAGGTAGGGTGACCAGATACCAAGTGTGAAAACTGGAGAGGGGGTGGAGGGTAATAAGTGCCCATATAAAGCAAAGCCCCAAATATCAGGACTGTTCCCAAAAAATCAGGATATCTGGTCACCCTAGCTCCAGGCCTTTCAAGATGTGACTCAGGCCTGCCCAAAAATCAATATTTTGGAGATAACTAAATGGGGAGTTTGGTTTATTTGCCTTGTGAGGGTTGTTCCTTTCCTGTGCATTCAGGAATAATGTAAAGCGTTAAAAACTTTCACTGCCACTCAGGTGAACTGGGATGTGAATCCTTTACCTCAGGGAGCCTGCATTTAAAGAAAAACACCCAACAGCTTGGGACAAAGAGAAATAGAGTGGAGATAGAGTTGTGAGAGTAAGCCACAGAACAAAGCATGCTGCGCAAGGAATGCCAGGATATCTCGTGCACAGAAGATAGTCTCCACTGCATACTGTAACCAAAAGTAAGGGTAGGTCTACACTTAAAATGTTGCACTGGAGCAGCTGCACCACTGCCACTTAAGTGAAGATGCTCCTATGCTGACAGAAGAGTTTCTGCCATTGGTGGTTAGTCCACTGCCTCAAGAGGCGGTAACAATGTCAAAGAGAGAAGCTCTCTCACCAACATAGCACTGGCTACACTGGGGGTTAGGCTGGTATAACTATGTGACTCAGCCCTGGTCTACACTGGGGGGAGGGGATCGATTTAAGTTATGCGACTTCAGCTATGTGAATAACATAGCTGAAGTCGATGTACTTAGAACAACTTAACATGGTGTCTCCACCGTGGTGAGTCGACTGCTGCCACTCCCCTGTTGACTCTGCCTGCACCTCTCGCAGCGCTGGAGTACAGGAGTCGACAGGAGAGCGCTCGGGGGTGGATTTATCGCGTCTAGACTAGACGTGATAAATCAATCCCCACTGGATCGATCACTGCCTGCCAATCCGACAGTAGTGAAGACATACCCTCAGGGGTATGGATTTTTCACACCCCTGAGTAACATAATTATACTGCTATGCTGGGTCGACACTACAGGTTTATAAGAGGAAAAGTCTTGATTTTTACTTTTACAGGAAATGGTTCTTGTGTCCTACTCACAGCTAAGATGACTAGAACTCTCATTCTTGATGGGAGAGTCAGAGTGACAGGCTACAGTTACTCTACACTCTCTTGGAGGGAAGTGCAGGGGTGTGCAAAGATGGTGAAGGAGGGGCTTGCACATTCATCTTTTCCTCAAGTTCATCTTAGGCTAACTTCTCCGAGCTTCCCTTCTCTCACTACAATGTCCTTCTCTCACCTGGACTCTGAAATACACTGCAGCTTCACCTACAAAAGTAGGCAGATAATGAATGTAATACATTGCTGTAAATTCCCCAGAAGGACTGAGAAAGAATTCTTTAATAAGTAGATCTTACTGCACACTCATTTACTGCACTTAGAGTTACTGACAAAAATTTTCTGCCCTGAAGCTGCACTTTCCATTTCCATATTGCACTTAAAAGGCAGACTAACAAACTGTTTAATTCCATGTATGTTGTATTATGCTAATTAAAGAGCAGTAGATGCCTTACAGAAAACCATTTTTTCTGACTTTTTCATGTTATTACTATAAAATGGGTAAATCTGACATACTATACTTTTCACCAGGTTCAGTTAGGTTACTACAAATTAATTGTTATGCTAACCTAGCTGAAGTCATGTACACATCATTAAATTCTAGTGAATGTGACTATTGGCAATATAACAATACAATCATGCTATCTATATAATACATCATTAGTGCAAAGAGTGCTAGTAGTACTATTATGGGTATTTAGAAGGAAAGTGGATTCTACCACTTACTCTCTACTGTTTAGGATAGAATTTCCACACTACTAAAATTATATGATGAAGCATTAAACTGAACTCCTGACCACCTGTGATGATTAACAATATTAAGCACTTTTCACAAGAGATAGGATGTTCTTCCAAGTACCCTGCCAAAATAACATTCTGGTTATCTCTATTCCATTTATAGTTTCAACTGATACATTATTTTTCACATTCTATCCTGAAAAAAAAAAAAAAGGAACCTCTGGTAGAATGCTGATTGTCAAAGTGGCTATATACCAGTGGAGAATGTAAATTCTGTTTATGTTGCGACCTATAAAAGACATCTCACAGCAACATGGTGTGAGAAGCCAAAACAAACCACCCAAAGAAGCTTTAAGTTCTCCCCTGTGTGAGATATAATAGTTCAACAAAAAAAGGCCTTCCTTTTAAAAAGGCATACACAAGTTCAGATAAACATTCTTCCTGCTACCAATTTTTTTTTTAATATGTAAGTATATAAAAACAACCTCTCCCTTTCTGGAGTCCACCAATGGGCACAACATTCACCCATTACTGGCTCTCCCCCATCTTGCTTACTTCCATCTCCTTTTATGTCTAGCAGCTGGGCCTGACAAGTTATTGAGTTCAGCTGCAAGTATCTTACACTCCAAAGTGTAGAACAGGATCTTCCTAACTATTTTTAACGAACCAGTGCGTTATAATGATTTTATTGCAAAAGTGTACCAGAGAAAGCAGTATACACACTGTACTAGTACAGGTTTCAGAGTAACAGCCGTGTTAGTCTGTATTCGCAAAAAGAAAAGGAGGACTTGTGGCACCTTAGAGACTAACCAATTTATTTGAGCATGAGCATCCGATGAAGTGAGCTGTAGCTCACGAAAGCTTATGCTCAAATAAATTGGTTAGTCTCTAAGGTGCCACAAGTCCTCCTTTTCTTTTTGTACTAGTACAATGGCCAGACTCAAAGATCTGTAGCAAACAAGGAGGAGATCATTTTCCAAGATAATGAAACTGGCCTGTTGTCTTCCTACACTCTATGAGTCAAGTCCATAAGAATAAAAATTCATCAAACTTCTCCCCCGCCCCCCAAAAAATCACCAAAATATGAAAATCACCGTATGCTGAATATGAAAAAAAAATGTGTCACTGACATCTATAAAGATCACCGTAGGGGAAGTCGAAATGCCCATTGTGATCCTTGGAGACCCTGCTTACCCTTTAATGCCGTGGCTCATGAAACCCTACACAGGGAGCCTTGACAGCAACAAGGAGCGGTTCAACAACAGGCTGAGCCGGGGCAGAATGACTGTGGAATTTGCTTTTGGCCATTTAAAGGGCCACTGGTGCTCTCTGTATGGGAAGCTGGACCTGGCCGATGACAGGATCCCCACAGTTATATCTGCGTGCTCTACCCTCCATAACATTTGTGAAGGGAAGGGTGAAAGATTCACTCAGGCATGGAACTTGGAAGTTCAACACCTGGAGGCTGAATCTGAACAGCCAGAGAGCAGGGCTATTAGAGGGGCCCAGCACGGAGCTGTAAGGATGAGGGATGCCTTGGTGCAATTTGAGGCTGAAAGCCACCAGTAATGTCTGGTGCCCTGCACAGGAGTGAAGAGCGGTGGTTCCAATGTTAGTAGGAATCTGTGTTTGCTATGCTGACTTGCAGTGCCTGTTTCTTTCCTGGGCTAAGGTATCTTTTACTTTGTGCAATAATAAAGAATGTTTTCAAAGCCAAAAAATTGAAAATTAATTTATTGAAAAGAGACACAATTGCTTGGGAAACAGAAAGGCAAGGGGGTGGAGAACAGTACCATCACAGATTTGCGTATGTCCTATCTGGAGTACTGTGCACTGAGTGCTGCACTTCAGGATGGCTATACTGCATGGTGATGGGGGTTGAATGCAGTGAGTAAGGATCGTAGTTTTCAGGGCTGGGTGGTGAAGCTACAGGTGTTGGAGGCAGCTGGTGGCGGTAAGAAGCCGGATGTTGGGGAAAGTGGTTTGGAGGTGACATGGGGGCACAAGGGAAAGTGTTTTGGGACAAGGGCTGCGGGCGGGGCGTGGTAGTGCTCGACCTCCATTGCTACCAGCGCCTGTATCGAGTCTGCTTGACACTCCATGATGCTTAGCAGCTGCTCCGTGCTTTGGTGCCGGCGATCCGCATTCTGCTGGCGGACCCTCCTTTCACTCTCCTGCCACTCCTGCACTTTTTGATTTTCTTTACTTGAGTGCTGCATTACTTCATGCAACATGTCTTCCTTGCTTCTACGTGGCCTCTTTCTGATTCTTTGGAGTCTTTCAGCCGGTGATAACACGGACAGCTGAGATCTCAAGCTTGCATCTGTAAAGGCAAAATTCAACACTTAACAGAGGCAGCATTGTTCACACCAGACAGAGCAATGATTCCCCCATATTTAAGGGCAAGAACAGTCTACACAATAGCATAATTTGCCCGTCCCAAAGTGAGCGCACATAACCCATGGGAGTGCCAAAATGGTGAGTAAGCACAGGGTCAAGCGTGACTGATTGTTTCATGGCTGTACTGTCCTCTGGGTTTCTGTGCCTTGAGGAGAGCCAACAGCTGCAGGGGGCCCCAATACTGAACACTGTCCCCACATTTTCCACAGGAGTTCATCCTGGAAGATATCTCGCTGCTGAGGGTGACCTGGAAAGCAAGGGAGGGTCTTCTACTACAATGCGGCTTCCGCCCTGGCCCATATGCAGCTTGCCTGTGTGCAGCAATGGTCCCCCCGCCCCTCATGGCAGAGTGGCATGGACAAGTTAGCCTGACTGGGACAAGGACCACAGTGGCTCTCCCGAGAAACCTGCACAAGAGCATTGCCCAAGTTCTGGATGAGATCTTTGAAGAGATCGCTGAGGCCGATTACTGCAATGTGAGAGAGCACATCAACGCCCTATTCCGCATCCAGGCATGCATGCAGCCCTAACCCTCCTCACCCCAAAAGCCCGCACCAAATAACTTCCTTCCCAAAATAAAAGCCGCTTACCAGGAATCTCGTCTCATGTTTGTCCTTCCCCAAGCACCGGCCCCCGCAACTGGCTACCTTCCTCCTGGCTGCATGCATCTAGGGATTCCGGGGTGTCTTCCTCCGCCTCAGCACCCTCTCTCCCGCTTTGCTCCTCCTCCTCCTGCCTTGTTGCACTAGGCTCTGAAGTGACCATGGTGGTCCCCGGATTGGAGCCGGGGTTGCCCCCAAGTATCGCATCCAGCTCTTTGTAGAAACGGCAGGTTGCGGGGTCAGCACCAGAGCGGCGGTTTGCCTCGCGGGCTTTGTGGTAGGCATTCTGCAGCTCCTTCACTTTAATCCTGCACTGAAGTGCATCCCAGTCATGGCCCCTTTCCATCATGTCCCTTGATATCTGCCTGAAGGTATCGTAATTCCTATGGCTGGAGCACAGCTGGGACTGGACAGCTTCCTCCCCCCAGACACTGATGAGGTCCAGCAACTCGCCATTGCTCCATACTGGGACTTGCCTGGTGCGTGGAGGCATGGTCACCTGGAAAGATTCACTGAAAGCACTCCACGCCTGGCTGAGCAAACAGGAAGGGATTTTTCAAAATTCCCAGAGAATTTAAAGGGCGGGTCTGATGGTTAGTCACCTGAGGGCAGGGCGGTAGAGTTCAAAGTGATGACCATAGTGGCCAGCACAGGCATTGTGGGACACTTCTGGAGGCCAATCAGAGCGCACTATAGGACCAGGGCGTCCACACTGGCGCCGCAGCGCTCCAGCGGGGGCACAGCAAACATTATTCCACTCGCCAAGGTGGAGTACCAGCAGTGCTGTAGCCATGGAGTCAGAGCGCCCTACGTGCCTTACCAGTGTGGACAGGCAGTGAGCTAGTGCGCCCGGGGCTCCTTTATTGCGCTGTAACTCACAACTGTAGCCAAGGCCTTAGCGGAAAATCATCAGAGGTATCACCAAACAATCAAAACCTCTTAGAGGTAAAAAAGGAACATTACAATAGACTGAGTTTTGCCCTGGCTGTGAATGGAAACAAAATACTGTTTTCAGTATAACAAAGTGTAGGAAAAGGCACTATTCATTCACTGAGGAAACCACTTGAGGAGCAAGGGTACTTTCATGAAAATTTGGGATCCTTGTTATTGAGAAAATACTGAACTTGGGGCAGGTGGGGTGGTGAGGAAAATCTGTATTAGATACAATAGGTAACTACTGCTTAAGTATAGCCACAGGTTCACATTTGATTATTTTATTTTGTATTGTAAACATTTGCTTCCAGCACTCTTTCTTCTTTCTATTTAAATCTTTATTCTTTCTTAAATAAACCTACTTTTGTTTTATCATAAGTGCTGTGTGGTTTACAGGTAGTTTCAGGTAAAACTGGGGTACACTCCACCTTTGGGTGTAGAGGATCTGGAATTTCTATGAATAGTCAGTTTCAGGGGCTTGATACCACAGGGAACAATTCAAGGGTGAAGTTAGGGCTGGCGTAGCCCAGAGAAGAGAACCTGAGTGGCTGAAAGGCTGTTGATGCCAGGAGTTTTGTCACAGGTGCCCTTCTCTGTCCTTTTGGACCACTGCAAACAGGCTGGACAGTTCCAAGTTTATAAGCACCAGTGTGTTATTGATTGGGTCTCCTCTACCAGTTCACCAGTACAGCCTTGTGCAGCAACATACAAATTAGAAGTAAACTTCCCCTTTGGTCCATTCTCCCAGAAGTACTCCTGGAGGGAATTCTGCACCAAAAAGTTAAAAATTCTGTGCACAATATTTTAAAAATCTGCATATTTTATTTGTCAGAATAACACAATATAATCATGCCAATTTCAATTATTTTGGTAATTTATTTTAAAATTTCTGTCAACTAGTATGTCTATAACAATACAGACAACAAAAAAGATTCAGGAAATGTTTTTTGACAAATAGATTCCTTACTAGGCATATTAATATAGAACTTTGAGTAATAATTCATTGAAACTATAATACACAAACATATTTCCCGCACCCCTTAAAAGCAGTGCAAATGCTTGGAGTAGTCAGGGGTAAGAGAAGAGCTCAGGGAGAGAGAAGTAATTGCTGGGAAGGAGCCTGGGAGTCTATCTGGAGGGTTGTTGGGTGTGGATGAGAGAAATATCGAACAGGTTGGGGGAAGGGATTGTTAGGGAATTGGGGAGTCTTCCCCATGCCTGACTGACCCCTAGCATCTCCCATTCAGTCAGGCACATCTGCCTCTATTCCCATGTCACCATGTGGCCCTGCACTCCATCCCTCCATCCACACGTGACCCTGTACTCCCACTTACCCTCCCATTTGTCCCCATGTGGCCCTGTACCCACACTCCCATTCAGCCCCTGTCATCCCACTAACTCCTGTGCACCTGCCCCAGTCTGTTCCCCAAACTAACCATTCTGAAACCCCAGTTTGTGACCTCCCAGAAGCCCTGTGTGCCCCACACTGTCTGCCAGCCCTATATCCCATACCTTCTCACCTGGTCCCAGGGCAGGGTGCTCTAAGAGAATGAGCTCTCAGAACTGGAGACTCATACAAAACCAACCTTCCACACAAAATTCCACATGGCTGGACTTTACAAAAACAAGACAAGCCATTTACAATGCACACTTGACTTCTCTACAGAGGAAAAAGGACATTAAACTATCTAAACTCCTACATGTCACAGGGGCTACAAGAGTGGTACCCTTAACTCATCCAACAATATTGTTAATCTATCCAACAACACACTTAGCCAGCAGAAGACACTGTCCTATCTCGGAGACTCTCTTTCTGCCCCAGCCCACCCCACACACGTGATACAGTTCTGCGGTGATCTGGAAGCCTACTTTCGCCGTCTCCTACTCAAGGAATATTTTCCTCACCACTGAACCGAGCACTGACCTACAGGAACCCTCCTACCAACATTACAAGAAGAAGAATTCTGCCTGGACTCCTCCTGACAGTCAAAATGACAGACTGGACTTCTACATAGAGGGCTTCCGCAGATGTGCACAGGCTGAAATTGTGAACAAACAGCATCACTTGCACCATATCCTCAGCTGTACAGAATGCAACACCATCCACAGCCTCAGAAACAACTCTGACATTATAATCAAAGGGGCTGACAAAGGAGGTGCTGTAGTCATCATGAACAGGTCGGATTATGAAGAGGAGGCTGCCGGGCAACTCTCCAACACCACATTCTACAGGCCACTATCCTCCAATCCCACTGAGGAGTACCAAAAGAAACTACAACATCTGCTCAAGAAACTCCCTGCTAAAGCACGGGAACAAATCTCCATAGACACACCCCTAGAGCCCTGACTAGGGGTATTCTATCTGCTATCCAAGAGCCATAAACCTGGAAATCCTGGTTGCCCCATCATCTCAGGCATTGGCACTCTTACAGCAGGATCATCTGGCTATTTGGACTCTCTCCTCAGACCCTACACTACCAGCACTCCTAACTATCTTCGGGACACCACCAACTTCCTGAGGAAACAACAATGCATTGGTGATCTTCCTGAAAACACCATCCTATCCACCATGAATGTAGAAGCTCTTTACACCAATATCCCACACGAGGATGGACTACAAGCTGTCAGGAACAGTATCCCTGATGAGGCCATGGCACACCTGGTGGCTGAGCTTTGTAAATTTGTCCTCACCCACAACCATTTCAGATCTGGGGACAACTTATACCTTCAAGTCAGCAACACTGCTATGGGTACCCAGCATGGCCCCACGGTTTGCCAACATTTTTATGGCTGACTTAGAACAACACTTCCTCAGCTCTCGTCCCCTAATACCCCTCCTCTACTTGCACTACATTAATGACATCTTCATCATATGGACACACGAGAAGGAGGCCCTTGAAGAATTCCACCTGGATTTCAACAATTTCCACACCACCATCAACCTCAGCCTGGACCAGTCCACACAAGAGATCCACTTCCTGGACATTAAAGTGAAAATTAGTGATGGTCACATAAACACCACCCCATACCGGAAACCTACTGACAGCTATACTTATCTACATGCCTCCACCTTCCATCCAGGATACATCACACGATCCATTGTCTGCAGCCAAGATCTAAGATACAACCGCATTTGCTCCAGTCCCTCAAACAGAGACAAACATGTACAAGACCTCTATCAAGCATTCTTAAAACTACAATACCCACCTGGGAAATGAGGAAACAGATAGACAGAGCGAGATGGGTACCCAGAAGTCACCAACTACAGGACAGGCCCAACAAAGAAAATAACAGAACACCACTGGCCATCACGTACAGTCCCCAGCTAAAACCTCTTCAGCATATCATCAGTGATCTACAACCTTTCCTGGAGACTGATCCCTCACTCTCACAGACCTTGGGAAGGAGGCCAGTCCTCGCTTACAGACAGGCTCCCAACCTGAAGCAAATACTCACCAGCAACTACACACCATACCACAGAAACACTAACCCAGGAACCAATCCCTGTAACAAACACCATTGCCTACTCTGTCCCCATATCTACTCTAGCGATACCATCATAGGACCCAACCACATCAGCCACACCATCAGAGGTTCATTCACCCGTACATCACAGGGCCTAACAACATCAGCCACACTATCAGAGGCTCGTTCACCTGCACATCCACCAATGTGATATATGCCATCATGTGCCAGCAGTGCCCCTCTGCCATGTACATTGGCCAAACCAGACAGTCTCTACGTAAAAGAATAAATGAACACAAATCAAACATCAGGAATGGTAACATACAAAAGCCAGTAGGAGAATACTTCAATCTCCCTGGACACTCAATAGATTTAAAAATAGTCATCCTTCAACAAAAAAAACCTTCAAAAACAGACTTCAAAGAGAAACTGCAGAGCTACAATTCATTTGCAAACTTAACACCATCAATTTGGGCTTGAACAGGGACTGGGAGTGGCTGGCTCACTACAAAAGACATTTTCCCTCTCTTGGTATTGACACCTCCTTATCAATTATTGGGAGTGGACCACATCCGCCCCAACTGAATTGGCCTTGTCATCACTTTTTCTCCACTTGTAAGGTAACTCCCTTCTCTTCATATGCCAGTACATTTATGTTTGTATCTGTAATTTTCACTCCATGCATCTGAAGAAGTGGTTTTTTACCCATGAAAGCTTATACCCAAATAAATCTGTTAGTCTTAAAGTGCCACCGGACTCCTTGTTGTTTTTGTGGATACAGACTAACACAGCTACCCCTCTGATACTTGAGGAAGGCAGCCTCTCCCCACTCCCTTTCCATGGCAGTGAGCCAGCTGCTCTCTCTCTTCTGGCACCACAGCAGCCCCTGGTGGGCAAAAGGTATAATTGTAGCACCGCCCTGGCAGAATCTGTTATTCTATGGGTGGAAAAAATCTGGGAGGGGAACCTGGTTTCTGCACTTATGCAGTGGCGCAGAATTCCTTCAGAAGTATAAGAAGGAAGAGGACAAGTTCTTGCAATTCTGAGATCCTGTATCCCCGACCCCTGCCAGCCTTCCTCCTTGCACTTTCTTCCTGTTTTTAGCAGTTCCAAGCTGACAGATTGATTACTCTCATTAGCTTTTCAGTCTGCTGCCTAATAAAGTGCATGAAAATCTTTCCCCACAACTGAACCCACTCCAGGGAGGAAACAGCTAACTAATATCTTAGTGATCAGAGTGCTAGGTCCTAGCAGTCTGTCATAAGCTGACACCCAACTACCACAAGAAAGACTCCCGTCTCACTGAAGGCAGGGAGTAACAAGGTGACTCACAGTCCTGGGTATCCTGAGAACCATCACAATAGCCATCAGAAGTTAGATGGAAATAGAAATGGAAGCCTACACTCAGACTTTAATACTGGGTAGAGACCAACATTTCCACAATTCTGAATTTCAGCTACAGTGTTCTCATTTTAACAGGGCATTGAGATGGGGGTCTAACGACCTTATGCTGAACCAAGGCAAGCAATAGAGCAAAACTGGTCTAGGGAAACCCCACCCCTCAGCAGGTGCAGGGCATGCTCTCAGTGGAGGAATAGTTTAAAAGGACACGCAGGAAAAGTGTGCAGGTTGCAACAGGAAAAAAGGCTGATGCTCGGATAGGAGTAGTTACAGCTTTGTTAAGATTGTTATAGCAACAGTTGATTTCCCTACCCCTTGAGAACTGTAGGTTTCTTTATGCTAAAGTTCTTGACCCACTGCTGGTTATTCCAGGTCTGCATGACTATGTGATTCCACCAGTCTGTGCCTGTGGCCTTGCTCCAGAAGTACCAGTCTATGTGGAGGTCATCAGTGGTTACATTGAGAGTCGTAAGCAGCAGCAGCCAGTTCAAGTCCGCCATGTCTGTTTGTTCTCCATATTTGATAGATACCTTCGATAGGTCAGAAAAGGCTTCCAAAATGTCCACCAGTATCTCATGGGTGCGCTGCCTGTTTCCTGAAACAGGAGTGAAAGTCCACACAGGACAAATTCTTCAAATGGTGACTCTTCCATGTTGCTGGCAGCATACAGACCCAAAAGATGGCTCAGCTGGATGTTGTGGCAGGCTGCAACAACTTCCTGTTAGGTGCTGGGGAAGACAGTCAAGTTTTCCCATAGTGCCTCATGAACAAAGGGCTACAGTGACTTGGGTTTACTTGGGTTTGCATCATGCAGTGTAGATGCCTGAGCACAGGTGTGAGACCTGTGTTAAGAAATTCTAAACCTCAGATAAATATTCAGTGTGGATGCCCACATCTGGGCTTACAAACACTGAGGCTGCAGGCTTGAGTCCCATAGACTCTTGGTTTACATTGCAATCTAGAAATACCCAGGGCCTAAGTCTCATTGAAAGTCAATGGAAGTTGGCATCCTATGTGCCTAATTCACTTTTGAAAATAGGACCTAGCTGTCTAAGTCACTTAGGCCTTGCAGCACTGAGTGAAGCAATGCCTAAACTTTGAAAATCTGAGCCTAGACCCTTATCTTGGATTTCAGATACCCTCTCTTTTAGATGAAAATAATTTGTAGTGTCAACAATTCTTTTTTAATTTCAAAAATATTAATTAGGGCCTGATACTGCAATGAATCCTGTACAGTTCTCCATGTAGAGTTTATTGCAAGACTGGTACTTAAAATTAGTAACTAGCTTGCATAAAACCAAATATGTATGCAATGGAAAGAAAATAACCAATAGCTATTTTTCTAATTGTAAGAGGAGATGTTTGTTAAGATGCCATTTTTTTAGGTTGGACTTTTTTTCAGCTACATTGAATTTGAGAAGTCTTAATTTAATTGCAAAAATGCTGAATAAACAAAGGGTTAAATTGTCTTAAGAAGCAACTGACACATTGCGGGTCATGGCTTAACTGCAAGTGTAGACCAGGTTAGACCTTACTGTGGAAGCTTGCTTGCCTAAATAGTCCTTACCCAAGAGAAATTGCTCAAATGAATAGGAAGGACAAATATGAGTAAGGTAGGGTTTGTAGGATCAAGTCCATGGTTTAGATAATCTAGCTGACCTTGATTATTTAGAAGCTGTTTCAAGGTTAGGATAGTATTTCTCCCTCCAGTTTTGTGGGAGAAGTTGAAACAGTTTAATCTTAAAAGCCAAACATTTTTTCCATTAAAGATGTTTAATTAGTTAATTTGAGACTGCCGCTACAGCATGCTCTATTTCAAGCCTTGCTAATGTTTATGCAATAAGAGGAGGTAAAAACAGAAATCACTTTATCTCAAGACAACCAACCTCTATAACATCATCTGCTATATCCTTTGCCAGTTTCTTACCCATCAAATAAGTTCCAACCTTTCTTTCACACTCTATTTGACTGTCCCTATGGCCCTGGAAATCCCATGTTATTTTCTCCTTTCATAACAGCTTTTCTAGTCCTGTTCGATTAAGCTCCAGCTATCCAGAATCCTTTCCTTTTTGCTCTTCTGTCTGCTATCCCTTCAAGTTCACTACCAGACCTATATTTCAATGCTTTCTCTTAATTTTGAATCCTCCTTCTCCACCTTTGTCTAGTTTCTTCTGCTTTCTTATAGATAGTCTTAAATTCCCAAATGAAATTTGGAGTGTGTGCTGCACAGTGCTAATCCTTGTGCTGAGAAACCTTAAAGTTGTACTTAGGGGACAGATCACTACTTTGTGTTCCATTATTAGAAAGAACAGCACAGAGAACAATATCAAATTTTAAATGAAATTACATGCCTAGAAGGGGAGTATAAATGTAAGAGGGAGAGTACCTCATTATTGCTCCTCTAAGCAGCTAAAACAAAATTCAAGTAATTGTAAATTCCAAAAAATAAAAAATAAATCTCTTGGATATACTAAAAATGCTATTATGCACACAGCAATAATATGGGAAAGTTATTAGAGAGGGACATTAAGAGTAAGAAATTGCAGAGGCAGATTTCTGTGAGGGATAAAAAATAATAAGCTCATTAATAAATATCCTGAAGTAGTCAGCTCTCAGACTTTTGAGCAGAAATTGCATTCCTTGGAGTACTCAGCCAGTCAAGTGATATAAACTCTTCTAGTTCACTTAGATTTGCTACAGGTCTTTGCTGAGCCATGCATGAAAGTATGTATCAATAATGTACTGTATATTCTTGGAAAGATTTGCAATTGCCAGTGGTGCACATCCACGGTTTTACTCTCTTTCCTCCACCCCTTCTTCGATTTGCTACTACTACAAGGTAGGAGAAATATGGCAAAGGAGTTAAAAAAACCACAAACTAGTGAAAAAAGCACTTGAACTTTTATACCAGGTGTCATAAATATAAAGGGAAGGGTAACAACCTTCCTGTATACAGTACTGTAAAATCCCTCCTGGCCAGAGGCACAAAATCCTTTTACCTGTAAAGGGTTAAGAAGCTCAGGTAACCTGGTTGGCACCTGACCAAAAGGACCAATAAGGGGACAAGATACTTTCAAATCTGGGGGGAGGGGGCGGGGGGAAAGGTTTTGGTCTGTCTGTTCTGTGTGCTTGCCAGACACAGATCAAGGAAGCAAGCAATCCAACTCCATTAGAATTAGTAAGTACTAGCAAGGGAATGCGTAAGCTTATTTTTGTTTTGGCTTGTGATTTTCTCTGTGCTGAAAGGAAGGTGTATTCCTGGTTTTCTTTTTGTAACTTCAAAGTTTGGCCCAGAGGGCAATCCTCTGTGTTTTTGAATCTTTTGTGACCCTGTAAAGTTATTTTTCATCCTGATTTTACAGAGGTGATTTTTATCTCTTTTTTTTTAAATAAAATCCTTCTTTTAAGAACCTGATTGATTTCTCTATTGTCCTAAGACCCAGGGGTTTGGGTCTGTGATCACTTTGTAACCAATTGGTTAGGATATTATTCTCAAGCCTCCCGAGGAAAGGGGGTGTAAGGGCTTAGGGGGGATATTTTGGGGGAATAGGAACTCCAAGTGGTCCTTTCCCTGATTCTTTGTTAAATCACTTGGTGGTGGCAGCATGCCTTCCAAGGGCAAAGAATTTGTGCCTTGGGGAAGTTTTAACCTAAGCTGGTAGAAATAATCTTAGGGGGTCTTTCATGCAGGTCCCCATGTCTGTACCCTAGAGTTCAGAGTGGGGAGGGAACCCTGACACCAGGAATGGAGGACTGTTATTGCTCTGTAAGGGACTTGTGCTCTTCAATTTCTTTTACATAGTGAATAACAAACATATGTTAACATGTAGTGGAATGATGAACTTGTGGGTAAGAAACAGAACTGGGAGTCAGGAGTTCTCTTCCCCACTCTGCCACAGACTTCCTATCAGTCTGACCTTGGGTAGGCCATTTTCTGTGTACTTCAGTTTTATCATATGTAAAACTGGGAAAACAATACTGTTATAAGCTGGGTGAAACTTTTTTATGGTATTGACATTGATAGGTGTGAACTCAACCTTCAATTAACATAATGGTAAGCATAAGCTCCTCCTAAGACAAAGGAAGTGTGTGAACCCATCCAGGAGCTGAGGATCATTTTAGGCAGATGTAAGTGAGTGGGAAAGCAGAACAAAAAGAAATTGAGAACAGACAAGAGAGCAAGTGCTTAAATGAGCAGCCTAAATTACAGCAGGGTTGATTGCTTCCCCTAGAAGAAAGCTGGTGCGGATGACATTTGCGTCGGGATGGAGGCTGAAAATAGCATTCTTGGTGCTGTGAACATAAGAAGCTGTTTCCTTCTGCGTTCAGAGACACAAGAATTTGTACATTCTTTGTGAATAAAGAAAGCTGCATCCAAGAAATGCCTGATTCCATCAATACCCAGCTGGAGCACCCACAGGGCCCAAACTTTGACTAGCCACTCAGGTCAAAAGGGACAACAATACTTTCCACCATGAACATTACAAGGAGTAATGCCTGGATCCTCCGGTATCTATGGGAGTAAGTGCCTAAATACCTTTCTAGGATCTGGGCCGAGGGCATTAACAAATGCCTTTCAGATCCTCGGATGGAAGATGCTATACAAATGCAGGTTTGTTTATTTTATTTTTATTTTTATTTTATTCTTTATTTTTGTCATCATAGGGCATAGAAATCCCAGTCATTGATCAGGACCCCACTGTGATAGGTGTTGAACAAAAAGACAGATCCTGCCTCAAAGACCTTACAAGCTAAGTATAAGACAAGGGACAACTGTTGGATGCAGACAGATGGGAAACAATAAGGCAACAGAATGACAGGCAGTGGTCTCAACACAGTAGCTGTCTAACTGTTTCCAAGTTTTTTGGTAGATCTCACAGCAGCGTAGAATTTTAAGGAGGGTTTTGAAGGAGGATAGCATGGTAGCTCTGCGAATGTTTATTGGGAGCCTCTCCCAAACATGAAGGGCAGCATGGGAGGAAGTACAAAGGTGCTTGTTTGAAAATTAAACAAGTGGGCAGTAGAGGCTGGAATCAAGGGCAGATTCGAGGTGGGAATCAACTTTTAAATACTGAATGAGAAATGATAGGTAGGGCAGAGGTAGGTCATAAAGGACCTTGAAAGTGAAGACAAGTGGCTTATGTCTGATACAATAGAGAAGAGGGAGCTCATGCGGGGATTGAAAAAGAAGGGTGACGTCAAGGCAATGGGTAGGAAAATGATCTTTGAAGCAGCATTCTGAATAAATATTAGCAGGGCATTTGTTATGTCCAGAGAAAAGGATGTTGCAGTAACCAGGATTCAAGATAATGGGAACCTCGATGACAGTATTAGTTGATGAATAACATTTTAACGATTTACATTGCAAACTTGTTGATCTCCAAAGTGTAAAATTTTAAATTCTTTTACACTCACTGCATATAGAGTTACATGATTGCTTGCTATATTTTTCTACGAATGTTTTATCCTCCCTCCCCTCTCTCTCCTTTTGTAGTTAGTATTTTGAATTTCAATGTGTGTTGCCATGACAACATCATGATCTGACTGGTGCTGCTTTCTGAGTGTTTTCCAGTCTATGTTGTGCTATTTAAACTACACATTTTCTGTTAAAGGTGCCTGGAGATTTCCTCAGAACAACCTGATAAGCTTTTCCCTATCAGAAGCTATGCTGCAGACACACGTTCCTGATTCCTAACACCTACTGTTGATTCCTATCCCCAGGCATAAATTACTTTGAAGAATTGCTTCTTCAGGCCATGCTGGCTAAATATGAACTGGTGAGGATGGGTGTGGAATAGATACTATATACCTAGCAACACTGTCATCCCACTTTCCTTTGGGAAGCAACATGTGAATTGGAGCCCCTAGGCAAAATTTTCCGGAGAGATTGACCCCAGAATCCACCAGCTGCTACCATCAGCACCAGAGAAGAGTGGGAAGGAGATACCAAGCTCTCTTAATCTCTACAAACCAGGAAGAAGTAGCCAACTCAGTCCACTCCCAGAGAGTCAGGACTTTGGGGCATCTGGCCCCAGGGTATGACATAGTTATATCCTCAAAAGCCTCATGATATCAGCAGTTCCAAACTCCAAGCTGCTCTGTGGGCTTTGGGAAGAGACTGACTGTTGGGGAGGGCCAATGTAGGTAATAGGTAGGCCACAGTGGATTCTTCACAGCTCCAGACTGTAATGACATCAGCGTATGTGCTCCGTAACTGATCAATGGACTTTCTGCTCTCCTGTAGCTGTCACTTTCAGGGACCCTTCCCTGGCCCCTGGACAGGAGCAGGGAAATAGGAATAATTTTGAGGGTCCTGTGGTGCCCAGTGTACATGGGACAGGTTTCACAGAGTAGGGAACTTCCGAAGAAGTACAGAGAGGTGAGATTGTTGTGGGGATCATCATTTTTTTTTAAAGAACTAATAATGCTAATCTGTATAGAAAGGTAGAAAAATACATGCTATGGAGCTGCCAGTTGCAGTCATTAGTTACAATTCAACAGTTCAACTCTCGCCTCTCCTAATGTTGTCTAAACTCCCATACAATTTACAACCCTTATTATTGACTGCAACAATTAGCCACAGTGTAGAAGACAAGAGCTGCTAAACATCTCCATTTTAAAACAACTTAGTAGATAGCTTATGCGAGGTCACTGCAGGCACAGATCCCGAGTCTCACATAAACAAAACCAATATTATCCAGTACATCACAGGCTGACTTAGGTGCTGCAATGGTCAACCTAACTTTTAGGGGCCATGCCACAAAGTCGAATTCCCAGCTCTGAGGCACGCAGGCTCCCTATAGAATGCCTGGAGAGAGTTAAGCGTCTAGAACAGGGATTCACAGATGCTAGCATTCTGAGTGGTGAGCTGCTTAAGCTAATCAATAGGAAATGCTGAGGAAAGAGATGGGGACTAAGTCTCATCACTCAGAGGGAGTTAGGCACCTAACTCCAGGCCAGAGGGAGGTGTCTCACTCCACTAAGGATTCACAGCCTTGAACCCTTTCCCAGAGTTAGGCACCTAAACACCAGGTCAGTAATTTTTCAAGAAAAGCTGAGGGGGAGCTGCTGTCCTCTATCCAGAAGTCAGAGCACTAATCCAGGATATGGGAGAAGTGGCTTCAACTCTCCATTCTGGTTGAAGTGGAACAGAAACTTGAATTCAGGTCCCACAAAACCCCTGTGACAGCCCTAACCACTGGGCTATTAGGTATTCTGGGGAGGGTAGCTCTCAATCTCTCCTTTTAAAGATGATCAGCTTGGTTTAATATACTTTTAGTACCAAAAAAAAAAAAGATTATCTCTATAGCCCAGTCGTTATGGCACTCATGTGAAATGTAGAAAACCCAGTTTTGAATTATTCTGAGTCAGACAGAGTGAGGATTTTGAACTTGCCTTTGCCGCAGCCCTGGACTAATGGATATGTGAAGAAAAGAACAGCACCACCATCTTCTTCTTTGGCTGTGTTTTATAGTAGGGGCGGAGGGAACTGGTAGCTATGCTCTAAGGCAGTCTCTGAACACGTCTGCTGTGGAGATATGGGGAGGTAGGGATGCCTCGTTTGTGACTCACACAGTATGAGTTGAGGCACAGAGATGCTTAGTTGTGTCAGGATTGACATGGCTCTGGGCATGGCCATGAGCAAAAATTTAGCCACCTGGGGGACTTCACCATTGGAACGTTAGATGTCTAAAAAGTTTAGGCACCTCGAGGGTTAGGCAGCAACAAACCAGGCATCTTGAGGATCTAAATATTGTGCTTGGGCACCAAATGTGGCAGTTTGATGCCTCAGTCTCCACAGTGCCTTTCAGAGTAGGGTGACCATACGTCCTGCTTCGGTCGGGACTGTCCCTTTTTTTAGGCCCTGTCCCAGCCGTCACGACTTTTTTGACAAAACTGGGTATTTGTCCTGTTTGCTCTTGTCAACTGATCATCAGAGGGGGACCTTGGGCAGCCCCATGCGTGGGCATGCGGCGGAGGGACTCCGATGACCGGTGCTCAGCTGGCCTCAGGGGGTTCCCAGGTGTCCAATTTTCAACCGAACACCCGGTCAAGAAGGGACCCTCCCCCCAGTCTGGTGAAAATTAGCGATTGAGTGAGGTGGGGGAGAGTGAGCGACAGAGGAAGCAGGGGATGGAATGAGTGGGGCAGGGCCTCAGAGAAGGGGTGGGAGAAGGGTGTTCAGTTTTGTTCAGTCAGAAAGTTGGCAACCCTAGGCACCAGTGTGGAGGGGGACCTCAGGGTGGCCTCACATGGGCGGGAGGCAGGGAGGGCTCGGCCCGGCCTTGTGCGTCGGAGGGGTTGCGTGGGTGAGCGGTGGGATTCAGGCAGCCCCAAGCATGGGGAAGCAGCAGGAGGTCTGGGGCCAGCCCTGGTGGGGGGAGGGACCTCAGTCCAGCCCTGCATGGGCAGGAGACAGGTGGGGCATGGGCTGGCCCCACACGGTGCAGGGCTCAGGCCGGCCCAGGGGTGTACCATTTTCCCTTTGGGAAAATATGGTTACCCTATTTCAGAGTGACTAAAACAGTTTGTTATCCTACTTCTAATTACTACAACCCACATTCCTCTTCCAGATCCAGGAAGTGAATCCAGGATTCTTGATCGCTAATATTCTACTGCAGACCAGCCAAAAGTTGTGTAACCCCTCCTCCAGGTGCTGGGCTAGAAAGGAGCTAGCAATTACCCTGAATCTCAGCTAGTAAGGGCCTCAGCTAAAAATCTGAAGCTCAAGGGAGTGAAGCCATGCTGCCTATGTATGTGGGGGGAAGGTATGGTTACATGTGATTCACAAAGTGAAAAGACCACTTTAAAACAGTGACTTCAGCAAATTAAGGCAAATTAACTTCCCAAATGCATGGAATGTGTGACAGTCAGATGTGCTGATCTGTTGAAATACAAGCATATGAGGTCACTATTAAACGTTTCTGTTAGAGTCCAAGTTTGGTTAAGATGTAGTACATTCTGCTTTGGGGTATCTGTGGGAGATGGAAGTGAACCCCTAATGGAGTCTTGGAGTGTGTTATTGGATGTGTGGGCAATATGAAGTTGAGCAAGTCTTTCCCCTTAACTTCTTAAGGTTTTGTGTAGATGGGGTGTGTCCTGTTGCAACCTTTACTATTACTAAACATAGTTTTTTATTTTGCTAATTGGATACATTTCGAGGCAAGATTCAGTGTTGCTGAAGCCACAGACATCTCAATTAAACCCCATATGTTTTCCACATCACAGAATTATTTGCCAGCGCAATGGTCTGGGTGGCAGGGTTGCAAGCTTCTAGGGCAGTGCAGCTGCAGAGCCTGGCCTGACCTGATGCTCTGTGCTGGGTGGTGGGCATGACTGGCTCCAGCCGGGCAGCTCAGCTGTAGCACCACCAGCCACCAGTGCTCCAGGCAGCGCGGTAAGGGAGCAGGAAGCGGGGGGATTGGATAGACGGCAGGGGATTTCGGGGAGACTGGTCAGTGGGTTGGGGTGTGGATAGGGGTTGGGGTGGTCAGAGGGCGGGGAATGGGGCGGGGGTTGAATGGGGGCAGGGGCCCCAAGGGAGCAGTCAGGAAGGAGAGGGGGTTGGATGGGGCGGTGGGGGGCAGTCAGGGAGAAGGGGTGGTTGGATGGGGCAGAGGTACGGGGGAGGGGGACAGTCAGGAATGAGAGGAGGGGTTGGATGGGGCGGCGGGGGGCAGTCAGGGGTGGGGGTTCTGGGGGCGGTCAGGGGACAGGGAGCGGAGGGTGTGTGGATGGGGCAGGGGTCCTGGGGAGGGCCATCAGGGAACGGGGGGGTTGGATGGGGCAGGAGTCCCAGGGCGGGGCCGTCAGGGGGCGAGAAGCAGGGTGGGGGAATAAGGGGAGGGGACCAGGCCACACCTGGCTGTTTTGGGAGGCACAGCCTCCCCTAACTGGCCCTCCATACAATTTCCAAAACCCAATGCAGCCCTCAGGCCAAAAAGTTTGCCCGCCCCTGCTTTGGCAAGTCATAAGAAATACAAACCTTGGGTAGTGCTAGTGGCTAGAAACACTCCAAGTCAGAAGACATTTATGGTTTTATTTTTCTTTGCTTTGAAATCTTTCTGGAGAGGTACCAGAATTCTCCTTAAAATTCTGACCATCACCAACAAGTGGGCTCTGAGCTTGACATTTCATTTTAGCAGAATGTGGTTTGGATTTCTAGGCCTCAATCCTGTGAGGTATTTAGTGTGTTGTTGTTCTTATTAAGACATGGAAAACTGGTATTTTAAAACTATTACTCGTTAAGCATTGCATAACACAGCAATAAGAGCCTGCTTCAAGCTACAGCTAGCTACAATCTGTTTTGCCTCGTGCAGTCCACAATCCCACCTTCCAAAATGGAGGATGGCCTTTGGTCTCTGCAGCCACAACCACATCTTTACACAGCAATGACAGCTATTCCACATCTTTTGCTTTTATACAAAAGCAAAAAACAAACCTTATTTCTACACCAATAAATTGAATCCCACAAAAAAATTCTTTTTCAATAAGTTTCTTGGGTGTTTATTTGAAAACTATTCTGTCACTACATATTGTTGCAGGTGTTAAAACAGACCATTTAGTAGAAGGTCCTGGAATTGCAACTGCATGTTGTGGTGACATTAGTCCAACACATCATTACCAAGAAAGCACAGTGGTTCTGTGCCAGGGTATTAATATCCTTGGAAGTCTCATCTAGTTATACCATTTCTGTGCAGATTAGTATGGCTCCAGGCAAGTCCAGTCCAAAGGCTGTTGTAAGAGTGAGCACATGTGCACATTCTTCCATATGAACCCTAGTAAGTCTTTGGTCAGTGAAGCACTGGAACCAGAAACAGGTGATTAAAGTTTCTTCTTAACAAGAGTCTTACACAATGATAACTACAGCACACACTGAACTTTTCCAGCAAGGTGCTGCTCACCCTCCCATTGAAGCCCTTGCTGATTATTGGGGGGCTTGTGCCCCTGCTTGCCCCTCCTTGTGCACACCTGTGTGCCACCATTCTCCTTCATGTTGTTGTGCTGTGATTCAAGCAGGCTTCTCCAAACGACTAGTATCCAGGTTCCTGCCCCATTCCACTGAGCCTTCCTTAGTCCTTGGACTTATCTTCTTCTTTTTCCAAGCCCCTTCCCTTCTTGAGGTTCTGCTGTGATTCAGGCAGGCTGCCCTAGCTCACCAGTCTCCTTTCTGGTTTGGGATCTCATCTCAAGGGCCCTCTCTCCTGACTTGATGCTCCCCTGTCATTCTCTTCTGCTAGGAATCACCTAACGGCTGGGTTTTAGCATGTTAAGGAGGAAGCTACCTGATTAACACCTGGCTTCAGCGAGTCTGCTTCTCCCTTGAATACCTGTTTCCTTGGAGCAGGGTTCGGCTGGCCCAAAGCACCACTATCCCTTAAAGGGGACAGACCACCCTGTTATATCATACCACTTCCAACAAGCTCATATACCACCAGTAGTACATGTACCACAGTTTGGGAACACCTGAGCTACAGTAAAGAAACTGTGCCCTCTAAATTCTGAAGTAGGTTTCTACATGAGAAATACTTTCTGAATTAGCTTCTTCAACTTCGGTATTTAAAGGGAAAAATCAGCAGAAAATATTAAAATAGGAACTGTCTTCCCTGTTGCAAATATAATCATTGATCTTGTTTCAAAAAATATCTATTTTGTCTTTATCTCTATTTCAGTCCTGATTGTATCATAATTGTACATTAAGTGCAAACAGTGTGCTTCTTAGAAGATTGAAAAAAAAAAGGTTTTTTTAAGTCAAGACTCTGTTCTCCTTCACTGATAGCTGTTATTTAATGCAGATGATTGCATTTGCAGGACTACTTTGATATAATTTAAAAAAAAAACTAATCCAAAAACACCATTAATGTATTTGACTAGGATGTTGTAAAGCATTACTGTATGTAGTTTATTTTATAGGCACTCATCACTATATTGATTTTTATTAAACACAGAAGTTGCTTGGCTGCCTTTCATTAACTATCTGGTACTTGGGACAATGTTTGTGTTTATGTACAAAGTTGTTGTTTTTTTGCAAAAACTACCTTAACATCTCTACGTCTTTTTTGGTTTCTTTTAGATATTCATGCCAATACATCAAGAACACACTATTTGTTTCTTTTTCATCCTTTTATGTCCCTTTGTCCTTTTTACATACTGTATGAATGCAAAGGCTTGCCTGAACTTGAAAAGTAGCACAGACTGCACCACACTGCCACAGAAATTTCTTAATCTAGGAGTGTAACTCACCAGGCAAGAAGGGGTTAAAGTGCAGCTTTGGACCCACAAGGCATGCCAGTCGTGGAGAAGGAGCCTTAAAAAGGAAATTTCAACCAAAATGCTACAGCTATTTCCGAGAACAAGGCTAGGAAAAATGCATCATTTTGCCCACGTTAAAAACTTCCAGCAACTTTTTCTTTGAGAAGCTCTAGTGCTCCCAAGTTTTGGAGGAGGGTCTTGAAATCTGGCAGAAGTGGCCTTTGTGTCAGGTATGTGCCTTTTGCCATCCTGTGAAAAATTAACCCAAATTTGGCATGCTCCAGCCTGGGGTAAAGAAGAACTTCACTTGCATTTGGAAACTACTGGCTCCTAAGAGCCCTGTGGAGCAGGGGCTAAGACCTGTGGTCCCTGACAAGGAGGAAGGGAAGATTCTTTCTCTGAATGAGGTGTTTGTTGGTTATTTCAGTCAGGAGTGACAGTGGTTGTTCCTGACTCTTTCACAAGTCAGGAAGGCCATGGGTTGGATTACCAGATCTTGGGCCAGGACTCCTTTAGGATGTCCAGAACATCTTGATGAGTGAATGTAATGAAATCTGGGACTGCAAGTGATTATTGATTAGTGGATATAGGTGGCTGGATCCATGCTGTCTGAAAAGACTTCCCAAATGTGTGTGATAGTTCTTCTCGGAGGTTGGTGCTTGGCTCAGGTGCAGGTTGTAGGCATTCAGGATGGATTAATCCATTCATCACCCTGAATAACTCCTTGAGGAGAGATTTGACAGCCTCAGTGGAGGCTGATTAGAAGGTTCTCTTGGTCTGTAATATAGCTAGGCTTTGAAGAATTTGTTACATTTCATCCTGTCTGAATCATCCTTTGTTTCCTGCCATCAGTGCTGGAGTCTCCACTCATCTCTACTTGTCCAGTGCAGGGTGTCAAAAAAAACCCAGGTTTCAGAGTAGCCGCCGTGTTAGTCTGTATCCGCAAAAAGAAAAGGAGTACTTGTGGCACCTTAGAGACGAACAAATTTATTTGAGCATAAGCTTTCGTGAGCTACAGCTCACTTCATCAGAATGTATCTGATGAAGTGAGCTGTAGCTCACGAAAGCTTATGCTCAAATAAATTTGTTAGTCTCAAAGGTGCCACAAGTACTCCTTTTCTTTTAAAAAAAACAGGGAGATTTGTGTGGGTGTGAGGAGTAAGGGGCAATTTTGGGGCTAACATGTAAGTGGTAGAAGCCAGTTTAGAATGGTAGTGATTCACCAGGCTGCCAACTTCTTGTCCTATGGGTGGAATGGACTTGGACAGAGAGTTGTATGGGGAGAATGGGACTGGCTGGGCAAGGAGCCTGGACTGAGATAAGAGGCCTGAGGAGTGGAGATTGTTACTGGTATCTGAGAAGAATGGGATTAGGATAAAGAAACAGGACTGGCACAAAGGCAGGTTGAAGTGGATGAGGCAGAAGGAATCAAACTTGGAGCAAAAGTGCAGAAGCTTCTGTGCTCACTAAAGCATGCTCCCCTCCAGAGCCTTGAATGGAACCCAAGATTCCTGAGTCTTACCATTCCTCTCTGGTTAGCAAATGACTCTGGAGCCCTGTGACAAAGTGCCTCATCCCCATCAAGGTTGATCCACATAGAGGATTACATATTACAATTTACAGTGACTAGCATTAACTCCATTAGCTCAAGTGGCTGAAGTTTGGGTGGTGGATCTAAAGGTACCAATCTTACTGATGAAACATGGGTGACAGTATGATGCCAAATGATGGAATTTCTGGGCTCTGTTTAGTTTGATTTTAAAAAAAACCTAGCAAATTACTCACAAAAAAATTATATTAAAAGAACATTATTAAGGTTGTAAACTCAAGTACTCAAAAGTTAGTAAATGCTACAATTAAGATTTCCTATGCAAACTTAATTTTTCCTTCTTGTGCATCTGCTTGATGATACAGTTTTAAATTACATGATCACATACTATTTTCTCCACAATACCCCTGCCTCTTTAAGTGCACAGAATGGACCTGCTGTATGGGTAAATCAGAGTTGTGTAACAAAAGGAGATTTTTATCCACAAACCCCTGCTTCCTCCGTGAAAAAGTTGGAAGGCATGTCGTGAATGAGGCAGGGGATTTCAGGAAGAGAAAAGATGATGTCATGATTAAGATACTTAAATGTTGCCCAGGGGAGTTAGATTCTATCCTAGCCTCTGCCACAAAGTTCCTACGTGATGCTAGGCAACTCAGTTAAAACAAGTTTTTCAAAACTGTGCACAGGCAACCTTAATTCTGGCATTTCCTAAGTTGAATGCTTGACTTTGCGACCTTAACAATGTTCTTTTAATGTAGGTTTTTATATATAAATATATAGTTTCCACTGAACTCTTTCTTTTCTCAGCTACAGGCAAAACACCAGGAAATCAATTGCAGAACTTCTTGAAATTTAGCTTATAATAATTGTGTTTTTTCCATTTTCTCATTCTTCAGTTTTTTAAAAACAATACAGCTCTCTCAAAATTGTTTCCCACATTCATCTTCATAGGCTGTATGCATAATTAGAAGCTCAGTCTCATATTAGCATGTGGCCAGCTGTCACAGGATGGCACTATAGGGAATCCAGTATAATTTTAGTACAAGCTGCAGAGTCACATCATCCATAAATCTAAAATTCACTTGATGGTTTATAAGGGACATAGTTATCATCAAACCTGGAAACAAATCCTTCATTGCTTTTATCTTGAGTCTCATCATTTACTTGGCTTAAATTATTTTAATTATATAATAGATGTTGAAGCTCATCAGTGATAAAGTTGCAAAGTATAGTCTCAGTTGCAGAACTCTTTTAATGTCTTCCCAAAGACCTCTGATTCTCCTGCCCCTCCCCAAGCCTTTCAGGGTTTTTGGTTGCTTTTTTCTTAATACTTTGCAGCCCCTGAAAGAGATCTGTGGGCTGCTATCACTGAAATGTCATATCTTATGATCATGACTAAAAATAATCAGAAGCATACGTGTGTAGCCTAACTGCAGCCTAGGAATTTCAGTGTGAGTACAGATTTAATTGTCAGAAAGACTATAAAAAGTGTCAAATGGTCACCAGCTTCAGGTTTCTATCAAAACCTGACTTCCTTAATTTCTTATGCTGATTTAATTAGTAATCATTCTTTTATTTTTCACATAAAGCAGTCCTACAGTTTTCCTGAAAAAAGAGACAGAAGATGAAATTTAGCTCAGAATCATCTTCTTACTTTAGTAGGATCAGAGTCTCACATTCCCACTGTGTGTTTAATCTTTTACCATGCTTTACAAGCTCCTGTGAATTTTGGCATAAATCTCTCATTAAGGTGGCATAAAGCATTGAATGACTTCTAGAAAGTTTTTGAGAATGCAGTGTCTAATAATAAAATTTATTGTATTTGTATAGTACTGTCCAGCCCCAAGAATCCAAAAGTGCCTTACAAACTGTGGACCTGATCTTACAGTCCAGGTTCATGCTGAAAATAACAGGGTCTAGATCTTTGGAGCCAGCCACATGCAACCAAGTGCAACTTTTGAGGGGCAGCTGCAAAGATCACTCTTACTGCTCATTGATCCTCAGGCTTCCAAGTTCTGGTCTAGTCCTAAAGCATTTTTAGAGTCCCTTATAGCCACTCCAACTTCAGCCACTTGTAGTGACCCCTGCAGGGCTATTGCAACAGCTAGTGATTGCTGGTCTGCGGCAACACTCTCATCCCCTTTTCCTGGCTACATTGCCCTCGGTTGCAGGAGTATCGGGGCGGTGGGTGCAGAGAAGAGGTGGCGTAGCACTTCAGATAGCTGGTTAAGGCAAATGTAAGTCTGCTCCTTGCTACCAGAGAGGCACTAAATGTCTCAACAGAAATTGTGATCAGACTTTGGAAGTGCTGCTTGTGTTATGATTGCAGGATTGAGGTCTATGCTTAGGAAATACTTCACCCACACCTGTGTGCAGCCACTTCTCAAACAGAATGACCGTGCTGTATCTTAAGCGGGGTGGGGGCAGGGCATTGTCTGTATGTCTGGGGGACAGGGGTATACCTCTCTCAGGGCAGAGGCATGGATGTTGTTGCGGCTGCCGAGTGGATCAGCATGAGGACACTGACTCATTCCCCCCAGGTGACTGCTAAGAAGGGGGAGAGTAGATAGATGCAAGCTAGGCAGGAGAAGACATCTTTCACTCAGATTCTTCTGGAAGGGCTTTGGAACCAGAGGATATACACTGGGAGGGGCAAGTGGAAGTCAAAGGAACTTGCAGAAGTCAAAGAAGGATCAAGAAGGCTGGGGTGAATCAATAGTCCTTTGGGAGGGAAGCAACCCTGGGGGCTGCCCTGTGGAGGCTTTGAGGGCATACATGGCGATAAGACCGAAGAGTGATGATCTCCTTTTTGTGCATGGTGACAGGAATTGCCTCACAACATACCAGTTCATTACAGTGTTGAGATGGGGACTGGTGAGTCTGGGGCTCCCAGGCTATGAATTTGGTTCCCACTCATTCAGGATTAGGGCAGCAACAGCAGTGACACAGCTGGGTTTGGGGGCTAGGCCAATTCAGGCAATTGGGTGTTGGCATTCGGAATCATAAGGAACCTATGTGAGACCCCAGGTGGGGAATCAATGTTCATTTTCCATTGTGTTTTCCTTCCAGATGTGGGAAGATGGGCCAGGCAGGCAGTGGTATGGATCTGTGGGCACAGTATTGTACTGGGTGCACAGGTGGGCTTCCATGTTGTCTGAGGGTTCGCAGCTGGGGCTCACTGATTAAGCAATCCTGAGCTGGCATGGAAGGAGGGGCATGTTATGTGATCAGCTGATGCCCCTTTTGTATGTTGTGGGGGCTCATAAGTGGGAACCACATATAATTGTGGTGCACCTTGGGGGAAATGATTTGGGAGTGTGTAAAGGAGTAGCCTCAATGCTTAGAATGAAGAGGGACCTGGGGGAGCTCTTGGAACTTTTTCCAGGAGTAAAAATTGTATGGTTGGACATGCTGCAACACAGGGTGTGGTGGGGACCTGTGAAGGTCCCCTTGGGTTGACAGGCTAAGAGGTATGTGAATAGGGAGGTGGCCAAATTCATGGGGGTCATATGGGGCTCAGTAAGTTTGTATCCTGATATAGCATATGGGACACGAGAATTATTCGGGGAAGATGGGGTTCACCTCTCAGACGTGGTGGCTGACCCTTTTTTGTCTGATATTAAAGGGAACATTAGGAGACGCCTGGGAACCTGGCTGGGTATGCAGGGGAGTGGCCGCCTAGCTAATTGCTGGCACCTCCTTGTGACAGATGTCCAGTGTAGGTACTCCAGGGAAGGGATACAGTGATCAGACAAATGGTTTGGTAAAGGATTTGAAGGAGGTGTTTGTTAAAGTAGCGGAAACAGGGTGGGATTCAGGGTTCCGATGACTGGCATGGCAGGGAGCCACCCCTCCTCCTTTATAGCCTACCTAACCCTCATTCAAGGGTTGGGGAGACGGTAAGATCCCAGCAGGGGGTTGGCTGGGGACCAGGATGAAAAAAAAGCAGGAGGGCCTGATGGAAGCCCTCCAGGTAGATATTGAAATGATCATAGAGTTACCTGCACTGTACACTTTTATCTGTTGGGTATTCCCAGACAGTAATATAAAAGTTGTGGTCTAATTAAACGCATCCAGTTTTTGAGCTGTAGCTCACGAAAGCTTATGCTCTAATAAATTTGTTAGTCTCTAAGGTGCCACGAGTACTCCTTTTCTTTTTCCAGTTTTTCCTGTCCACTTTCCAGTATAGCCGGACAATGGATTTGATATTTACAAGGGGATTGGTTTATGTCTCATTCTAAAGAGTGCACCCCAGAACCTCATTTCTGTCTGAAGACTATGCTGAGGCACTTGAAAAGTAACATGTTTTATTTCTATTAGGCTGGGCCTGTTCACTCCTTGGATTTCTTAATTTGGGCCGCCTATCCAGAGTGGATATTGCTGTAGAGTAGTAACAGGATATTTTATTTTGATTCAACAGAAATGCCTTTAAGACCAACAAAGAAATTCCTAGCAAAACCAAGAAAGATCAGAGAATGATATAGACAGCACCAGCTTCACTGATGTCTGAACATCCTGTTACATTATGCGTCAGTTCATCTGTGTAGACTGATGGTGAGTGCCTTCTCATTCTAACAGCATACCACAAAGCTATCTCAGTTGGTTTATTCTGCCAAGCATCTGTCACTTCATGCTTATTGTATCCCCTATTGTTTTGGACCCCTGTCTGGAACTTTTTCTTACCTTGCTTGATTTCTGTACTTCATTGGAAATTTTTTACCTCCTAATTCGTTTCTTATAACCCTGATGTCTGCACTAAATTCCTGCTGGTTTTCTTTGACCTCTAGCTATATTTCTGGCTGATAGTTGCACTTTATTTATTTTTTTGGATTTACTTTTACATCTACTGTTCTTTAGAAAAGTGCTCTCCTGACCAGTGTTGTTATACTCCAGGTTTTTACCAGCTATTTTTCAAGATGTGAGTGGTGTCAGAAGAAGTACTTTTTCTTTGATTGGCAGTTTTAGGACCCTACACTACACTATGAAATTAGGTCGAATTTATAGAAGTCGATTTTTTAGAAAGCAATTTTATACAGTCGATTGTGTGTGTCCCCACTAAGCGCATTAAGTCGGCGGAGTGCATCCAGAGTACCACGGCTAGCATCGACTTTCGGAACGTTGCACTGTGGGTAAGCTATCCCACAGTTCCCGCAGGCTCCGTTGCCCACTGGAATTCTGGGTTAAGCTCCCAATGCCTGATGGGGCAAAAATATTGTTGCTGGTGGTTTTGGGTACGTCGTCAGTTGCCCCTCCCTCCATGAAAGCAACGGCAGACAATCATTTTGCGCCTTTTTTCCGTGCGGGCGTCATACTGCTTTCAGCAGACAGTGCAGTAGGACTGCAAACCATTGTCATCGAACGACAGCTTCCGCTGCCACTCTGCTCTCCTGCTCTCCTGATGCTATGAATCCACCTTGCAGGTCCTCTATATGACCGTCGTCATCCACCGCTTCTGCTTCCACTCTGCTCTCCTGCTCTCCTGGTGATCTCGCAGGGCCACTTCTGCTGCAGCTCTGCTCAGCTGCTATTGTCTCACCATACTACGGCAAGCGTGCAGCCCGCTCAGCTATTGTGTCCTGGCAGCAGACGGTGCAGTAGGTCTGCAAAACCGGTCATCCAACCACCGCTTCCCCTGCAACTCTGCTCTCCTGCAGACGCCATACCACAGCAAGTATGGAGCCTGCTCAGATCACTGTGGCAGTTATGAGCATTGTAAACACCTCACGCATTATCATGCAGTATATGCAGAACCAGAACCTGCAAAAGCAGACGAGGAGGCGATGGCAGCACGGTGACGAGAGTGATGAGAACGTGGACACAGACTTCTCTCAAAGCACGGGCCCCGGCAATTTGGCCATCCTGGTTGCAATGGGGCAGGCTCATGCTGTGGAATGTCAATTCTGGGCCCAGGAGACAAGCACAGACTGGTGGACTGCATAGTGTGCAGGTCTGGGATGATTCCCAGTGGCTGCGAAACTTTTGCATGCGTAAGGGCACTTTCATGGAACTTTGTGACTTGCTTTCCCCTGCTCTGAAGCGCAAGAATACCAAGATGAGAACAGCCCTCACAGTTCACAAACGAGTGGCGATAGCCCTCTGGAAGCTTGCAATGCCAGACAGCTCCCAGTCAGTCGGGAATCAATTTGGAGTGGGCAAATCTACTGTGGGGGCTGCTGTGATCCAAGTAGCCAACGCAATCACTGAGCTGCTGCTATCAAGGGTAGTGACTCTGGGAAATGTGCAGGTCATAGTGGATGGCTTTGCTGCAATGGGATTCCCTTCCTGTGGTGGAGTGATAGACAGAACGCATATCACTATCTTGGGACCAGACCACCTTGGCAGCCAGGCATAAACCAAAAGGGGTACTTTTCAATGGTGCTGCAGGCACTGGTGGATCACAAGGGACGTTTCACCAACATCAGCATAGGATGGCCGGGAAAGGAACATGACGCTTGCATCTTCAGGAACTCTGGTCTGTATGAACAGCTGCAGGAAGGGACTTACTTTCCAGACCAGAAAATAACAGTTGGGGATATTGAAATGCCTATAGTTATCCTTGGGGACCCAGCCTACCCCTTAATGCCATGGCTCATGAAGCCATACACCCTGGACAGTAGTCAGGAGCTGTTCAACTATAGGCTGAGCAAGTACAGAATGGTGGTAGAATGTGCATTTGGATGTTTAAAAGTGTGCTGGCGCAGTTTACTGACTCGGTTAGACCTCAGTGAAACCAATATTACCATTGTTATTACTGCTTGCTGTGTGCTCCACAATATCTGTGAGAGTAAGGGGGAGACGTTTATAGTGGGGTGGGAAGTTGAGGCAAATTGCCTGGCCGCTGATTACACACAGGCAGACACCAGGGCGATTAGAAGAGCACAGCAGGGTGCGCTGCACATCAGAGAAGCTTTGAAAACCGGTTTCATGACTGGCCAGGGTACTGTGTGACACTTCTGTTTGTTTCTCCTTGATGAAAACCCGCCCCCTTAGTTGCCTCTAAATTCCCTGTAAGCCAACCGCCCTCCCCTCCCTGCTTCGATCACCGCTTGCAGAGGCAATAAAGTCATTGTTGTTTCAAATTCATGCATTCTTTATTAATTTGTCACACAAATAGCTGGATAACTGCCAAGGTAGCCCAGGTGGGGTGGGGGAGGAGGGAAGGACAAGGCCACACTGCACTTCAAAACTTATTGAATGCTAGCCTTCTGTTGCTTGGGCAGTCCTTTGAGGTGGAGTGGTTGGGTGCCCGGAGCTGCCCCTGCCCCCTGCGTTTTTGGGCATCTGGGTGAGGAGGCTATGGAACTTGGGGAGGAGGGCAGTTGGTTGCACAGGAGCTGCAGTGGCAGTCTGTGCCTTTCCTGCACCTCAACCATACGCCAGAGCATATCAGTTTGATCCTCCAGTAGCCTCAGCATTGCATCCTGCCTCCTTTCATCATGCTGCTGCCACCTTTCCTCTTGACCCCGCCACCTCTCCTGTTGCTCCCACTACTTGTCCTCATGTTCATTTTGTGCTTTCCTGGACTCTGCCATTGTCTGCCTCCATGCGTTCAGTTTGGGTGGACTGCATGAGCTCAGAGAACATTTAAACGAGAATGTGATTTTTTCACCTTCTCATCTGCGCTAGCCTCTGGGATGGAGATGCTAGTCACAGCGTTGAAACATTTGCAGCTGCGGGAGGAAAAAAAGGGAGATTAAAATTGAAAAAGACACATTGGCCATTTAAAAGGAGGGGCTGATGTTTTCGGGTTAACGTGCAGCACAAACCCAACTAAACCGCCGCACACACCCAATTCTCTGGGATGATTGCTTCCAGATCTGTGTAGCTAACAGGGGGGATGATTTCTTTTCAGCCACAGGCAAACATCCCAGCAGGAACGGGCACCTCTGATGTCCTCTGAATAAAATTCCCCTATTTCAACCAGGTGACCATGAATGATATCACTCTCCTGAGGATAACACAGAGAGATAAAGAACAGATGTTGTTAGAATGCCAGCAAACACTGGGACCACACACTGCCATGCTTTCTTATGCAATGATTCCAGACTACATGCTACTGGCCTGCTGTGGTAAAGTGTCCTACCATGGAGGACGCAATAAGGCTGCCCTCCCCAGAAACCTTTTGCAAAGGCTTTGGGAGTACCTCCAGGAGAGCTTCATTGAGATGTCCCTGGAGGATTTCTGCTCCATCCCCAGACATGTTAACAGATTTTTCCAGTAGCTGTACTGGCCGTGAATGCATCCCAAGTCTTCAGGCAAATTAATCATTAAACATGCTAGCTTTTAAACCGTGAATTATATTTACAAAGGTACACTCACCAGAGGTGCCTTCTCTGCCTTCAAGGTCCGGGAGCCTGGGTTGGGACGGTACTGTCTCCGGGGTGATAAACAGTTCCTGGCTGTTGGGGAGAACGGTTTCTCCGCTTGCCTGGTGTGCGCTATCTTCAACCTCCGCCTCCTCATCATCTTCCTCGTCCCCAAAATACTGATTATGCTTCTAGAACCCTACAGGAAGAAGCAATGCTATTTTGTCTTTGGCTGTGTGGGCCTGCCTTATCTTCCACCATAAGAGATTAAATTCTATAATCCTATTTTAATAAATTAGGATGCAAGGACCATGCATAGCAGAAGGAAAAAGGAGCTGAGACTTAGAGTTGGAAAGACAAAGCATTCTTGTGGGGGACGTGTAGGGGGGAGGGGAGGATTCAGCACTGGAGTTTTTTTTTTTTGAGTATTTGTTGGTCTTTTGTCCTGAAAGCTTTTTTTTTTTTTTTCCCCTGGGGTTGCATCCTGTCACTCTCCTCTTTAACACGAGTATCAGGCAATTTGGAGAGTTAGCTAGAAGATACCCACAGAAACGCTTTCAGTATGCTGATGACACCCAGCTTTTTATTTCCACTTCATCCCATACAGACAGTGTGGTAAAGCATGCTTTCAAAAGCTTGGTAGGTATTGGGCCATGGATGACAGCAAGTTGATTGAAGTTCAGTTTATGCTAAGGTGATGAGAGATAGGGAAAGCAACCAGAGAATATGAAAAAGTTACATCAGGCCCCTTTGACAGTGTGCATCCATGAGTTCACTTGAGTTCCTAATTTGGGAGAATCTTGTTAGATTCCCTACTGCTTTTAGACGAAAAATAGCTGCAGGGACCAGGATGGCTTCCTTCCATCTGCAACAAGTCAAGATACTCTCTTGGTGTGGATCTCACTATTATGATTGAATCCTTTGTTGGCTCAATATTAGATTACTACAGTGCACTCTATTTTCACCACAAAATCCATTTGAAAATGGAAGCTAGGGCAAAATACAGCTGCCAAATTGTAGAGTATGAGCACGTGAAATCTGTACTCTGGTATCTACACTGGTGGAATGTTTCTGATTATATGGTGCTGGCTTGACCTTCTAAGCCACCTTCTCCTTTATCACATCAAACATAAACTGCTTGTATTCACTGTCAAGGTCCTTCACAGTCAATCACCATGGTATCCATCATTTCTCATTGAGCTGACAAGGCTCACTTTTGATTGCCCAGGTGCCAGACTCCACTGACCACTTGCTAAATTTTAAAACCAGCACCTTCATGCTTTCTCCCATGCTGCCCAACGCACTTGGAAGGCATTGCCTGTAAAGATCCACAAAGCTGCCTCATCTTCAAATCCTTTGCCATGATGCCTATGTAGAACTGGATAGTGGTTAGGCTGCTTGTGTGCAGAGACCACTGCCTACCATGCTAACCAATATTGTCTCATTGTTCACTCGTATTTCCCCTTCTGTCTGTATCCATCTCTTGTCTCTTACTTAGGTTGTAAGATCCTTGGGGCAGGGACTGTCTTTGTTCTGTGTTTGTACAGTGCCTGACACAATGGGATACAAATTCATGACTGGGGCTCCTAGGCACTATAATAATACGAATAAACAATAATAGAAGTCTTGAGACCTGTTGGTTTGAGAGACTGCATCTCTCATTATGCAATAATGCCTCAGTTGTGACCAGCATTTGTGCTCAAGCCCCTTTATAAACACGACTGGAATCAGAGGACCTGGGATCTATTCTTAGCTGGTTGATATTGGGCAAATCACTTAACCACATCATACCTCAGTTTCCCCATCTGCAAAATAGCAACAATAGTATTTGATGATCCCCTTCATAAGGTACTTCAAAACCTTGAATGAAAGGCACTTTGTGATTAAGTATTGCTTTTATAATAAACGAGGGGGCTCTCTCAGCAGCATTTTGTGAGGGTGCTTGATTCTGGAATTCTATTTTAAATATTAAATTAGTTTTAATTCAAACTCCTAACCCTAGAAAGAAAGGAACCATTTTTCTTTTAGTAGTAGATGCTGTCTGTTGGCTCTATATACTATTCTTACCCACCCCTGAAAACAAATATCTTTTGTGTTTTGAAAGATTACATTGACAACAATTACTTGTTTAGGTCTTACATGCCATTGTTGTTTGTTCTGACTGGAAAATATTTTTCCTTATAAATCTCATGGACCAGAAATCAGGATACAGTAATAGATGTCCTACATTACTTCGCAGTTTTTAAATAATGACTATAAAATGCATTTAGTGTTTGAGAGGGGGATGCTGAATTACCCCATCATTCACTTCTTGACCTTTCTGCTCCAACTGGCAACAAGCATACCAATTGTTTCTGAATAGAAACTGGACTGAAACCAGCTGGCTGTGGCTGAGTGAGGGGTGGGTGATTTGTTGAGGAGATGGGGGAGTGTTCAGCAGTCAGGAGTGGGTTAGAGTTGCTTTGCTCAACAGTTGGAAGAGGATTGCTGGGGGGAGAGGAGGGAGAGTGAGAGCTTTTCAGAGAAGGAATTGTAGGAGGATTCCATAGAAGAGAGTTGTTCAGGTCAGATTCCAGAGCAGTATATTCACTGAACTACACTAAAGATGAAGTTGAGTCTGCAGTATCTTAAGGGATACATCTGGTGATGTTACAGACTAGATCCCATACCCATTTCTTTGTAATGCAAGCTGGTCAGTCTGGCACTGTTCTGTTCTTGATAGTTTTTTTTTTTTCTTGAATGAAGAGTGAGTAACTTGTTCCATTCTGTGATTTCCCCCCCACACACACACACACTGACATTCAAGGGTTGTCAAAATTTTGACAGCTAATATTTTGTGAATTGAAGTGACCTTTTTAAAATACTATGTTCTGGCCACATGGCCACCCCTTTCCTCTCTGGATTTTGGGATAGTAGCCAAGGCAAATACAGAATACTGAAAAGATTAGTATCACATTATCATAACTCAGATGGTCAGAGAGTGATCCCTCATTCTTCTGGCAAAGCTCCTCACAAATAAAGGAGGCTAGATGGTACCAACAATTCACTTGGGTTTATTTATAGGCACTTACGAACATTTTACCTTCTATGTCCCATTTTCAAAAATGACTTGGGCACTTAGGGTCAGATATTCAAAGATACTTAGGTGCCTAGCCTGCATAGGCAGTCTTGAAAATCACACTAGGCACCTGGGTCCCATTGATTTCAGTGTATTATTAAAACTGGTGGTGAAGCTTTGAATGATTGGAATGTTAAAATAAATGGTTATCTATTTAGGAAGGATGAAATGTACAAAAAGGGAGAGAAGTAGCACTCTACTTCAAAAACAGCATTACCTGTTTGAGTCACTGCTAACTCAGAAGCAAATAATCTTGAATGCTTATGGATCGATGTGCTAACAAAGCACAAGATGGGGTATTAGTTGGTGTCTGTCACAGATCATTAAATCACACTAGAAAACAGCTTGACCCAACTTATTTAAGAACACATCTGTAATGTGTATGGGGGGTGGGGGGAAAAGCTGTGTTATGTGGGACTTCAATCTGAGTGACCAACTGGAAGCCTCAGGGTGCAATAGTAAAACATCAGAAAACTATAGATTTCCTAACTCAGTGTTGCATTCAACATAGGGAAAACCTATATTAGTCCTCATTTTGATAAGTTAAGAGGAATTGATCACAGAACTAAAAATTAGTGGTTGCTTTGGTGCATTTGAGCTTGACTTGATTTCATTTGTTGTGTGCAAACAGGATAAAGTCCAAACCAGTACTTAGGAATTTAAAAGGGCCAATTTCACAAAGCTGAAAACAATTATAACCAAATTATCTGGGAGGAAAAAAAATCAACAGAAAAATGTGAATAATTGGGAACTGCTAAGAATATTTTACTAGATACCTGAGAATCCTCAATCAAGGAAGAATACTACAATGATTAAAAAGTTAACATGGCTTAGAGTGGAAATGAAGCAGCTATAAAATTTAAATATATAACAAATGGAAAAAGGGGGAAGTTGATAGCTTCCAGTTTATGTACATTGCTAAAGAATTGTAGAAAATAGAATGGAAAGCAAAAAGACACCAAGAGACATCAATGGCTAGCAGAGTAAGAAGGAGTTTCCTACGTGTATTAGAAACAGAAGGAATTCTAAAAATAGTATCCTACCATTATTTGATGGAAATGGTACAATTTGTCAATAATGCAGAAAAGGCAATGTTCAATAAATACTTGTTTTGTAGTTAGGGATAGGCTATGAATACATCACTCTTCCCCTATGATAATGAAATACTTTCAATTCCAACAGTAACTCAGGATGTTAAATAGCTGCTATAGTTAGAGTCAAAGGTGTATGCAGAGAGCCAAAGGTGTAAAGGGCTGTTGCCACCCAACTCGCTCTCTGCTCCTTTGTACCACATTATCACAATTCTAAAGTAGCAGGGAAGAAGGGAGAATCAGGGAATGTGTATGTGCAGAACACATTTTGGACAATAGTTACCATACCATTTTAGTGAAAGAAAAAAAAAGTTACGTGGTGATGTACATATATTCCACTTCAGGTGACTCACCAGCAATTCCCATGTTGATGGCTGGACTTCAGAACCATTGAATAATAACCTAAACACCAACATGCTGAAGTTTGCATTAGCTCAGGAAGTCTGGGTAATGGCTTAGCACCTTGAGAAGGTTTGCCTAGATCATGTAGCAGCCCTGCAGCTGTCTACAAGAGACATAGCTTGAGGCATTCTGGAATAAGCCATTATCCTTGTTGGAGGAATGAGTTTAGCAAGGTCATGGCAATATTTTCATAAACTCAAATACCCAAAGGGGACAGCCTTTGAGCTGAGACAGGTTGTCTTTTAACTCTTTAAGCATATGCTACAATCCACCAAGAAGATGCTCTGAACACTTTGGTCCAATTGATAGAAGATAATGCTCTATAGACATACAAGGTATGAAAGCTCACTTCACTTTTATTTGCATGAGGCTCAGGACAAGAGATGGGCAGCTAAATCTGATTCGAATGAAAAGCTGAAATTCTTTGGACATAATTTCAGGATGGGGCCTCTGAGTAACTTTGTTTATGAAATACCATGAATGGTTGGTTCACTAAGAGATCCTGCAGCTCTGAAACTCTTCTAACAGCGGTAACTGCTACCAGAAAAGCAGTTTCCATTGACAGGACTGATAAAGACTGATGCTGGCAGACCAGGTGCCAGCTTATGCCAAGCCCCTAGTCCTCACTGAACAGTGACAAATGCATAGGTAGAAGCCTGTTTGCTATTAGATTTATAGAGGTGTGTTTGAACTTTATGAAATGTTTGTAGGATGCTGCATGCATTAATCTCACTTTTAAAATCTGTATCCCATGTTATAAGGCACTAGTTAAGGGTTTTTGCTCTAATTATTAAAGCATTTTCTATGAAACCAGAAACCCCCATAGTCAGAGAAGCATTACCAACTGTGAAATACTAGTTTCTGATGAGGTGTCATCTCCTGCCCAACAAAAGAAGGGCTATAGATACCAGACAAACTGTTTATTTTTGTCCACTGATGTTCAACAGGTTTTGTTTTCCCCACACCAATTAAGAAGGGATGTGCACAAATGCTTGTCCCATCATGGCTTGAACTCATGGAAAAGGAAATAAAAATCCCTGTCAAGAAGAAACTATCAGAATGTTGCTTGGAATTTGGAGAGGGCAATATTTCTAAGAATAAGCAAGGAATCTCCAAACTGCTTAACTTAGTTTAGCCCTAAAGGACACAGAGCTTGTACATTGCATATGACTTTTTGGAACCTCAGTCTAACTCATATGTTTACTTGCTTTAACCTTGTAAATAACTCATTTCTTTTTCCTAGTTAATAAACCTTGAGTAAGTTTATTATAGGATTGGCTACAAGCATTGTCTCTGAGAGATCTAGGGTGCACTTGACCTGGGGTAAGTGACTGGCCCTTTAGGACTGGGAGTAATCTGAATATTATGATTTTTGGTGTAAGGGACTAACTATGACAAGGGAGACCTGTCTAGGTGGCAAAATAGACTGTGGGACTGTCTGTGACTCCACGTTAAGGCTGTTAGAATGCCTGAGGGATTCACACTTGATACTGGGTTGGTGAAATGTAAGTGATAGAACACAACAAATTCTGGGTTTATGCCCTGGTTTGTAACAGTCTGCCCTGAGGTTGGCACTCACAGCCATGAGCCACTCCACACAGCTTGACACTGTCCCCATTAGTTCAAATGGGGGTCCTACTGAGCAAGACAGAACTAAGTTCAGATCCCAAGGGGGAACTGGAAATGACATGAGGATCATCTTAGACAAGACTTCTAAGGAATTTTGTTACCATTGGGTGTGAGAACTGAGGAACTATTGATGGGTGGGTGAAAAGTTGAAATGGCCATCAAATGAATTAACACCAAACTAATTGAGAGATGTGCAGGTTTCAGATGGAATGAATGGTCCAGCATATGCCTAACTTCAGTGTGAGAAGCTGAGAAACCATGAGACTGAGCCTAGACTGAACCTTTTCCATTGAACTGAATATAACTCTCATTGAGTCCTCTCTAGTGCTGTGAGATGAGCTAAATCATTGATCAGCCAGAGATGAGATGAAGGCTCTGTAAATCTGGATGCAGAGTGACCTTGATTTTGAGATGGAAGATCTTCCATCAGGGGCATGATCAGCAACTGTACTGAGAATTGCTAGAGATCAACTAAAATACCAAATAGCCGTTATCACAGAGGGAATCCCAGGTGAGTGCCCTAACCACCATGGTATAGAATCATTGGCCCAGTGACTATTTATCCAAAGAGTTGCTCTTTAACCCTTGGTTCCCTAGTGTGGGGCTTATATACCCATCACATACCTTCCCTCTCTGGCTAGGACCCAGAGGCAGGTCTTCCTCCTGTCACCTCCTCCATCCCAAGAAAAGAAATTAGTGTTTTGTGTGCCTTTCCCAGATAATGGAGTACCTGCAAGTCATAGGACTGCAGAGAAAGGTACCATTTTGTGATCTGGGCATTGGTGTCCTTCATGGAGTTTAGCCAGTGGAGGTGGGCCATAGTCTGCAGTGTGTAGAACGGAGTTCTTTAGGAGAAATATCTCTGGCCCATTTTACAGCCAGGGCTTCTTTCTTGATCATCAAGTAGCCCACCTCTAGAGGGAACATCTGTTTACTTGTGAATAGGATCAGATATTCTTTGCCCTTGACCTCTCAGGACAGCATGGCTCCGAGGACCACATCTGACATGTCCATTTGTGGAATGGATTGTTTCATGAAGTCAGGGTGGAAGAGAACTGGCCCCTGGATTAACTGGTTCTTTAGACTTCTGAAGGCCCTGTCACCAGTCTCCATCCACTGCTCCTCCTTCAGGGCTGGTGCCTTCCCACAAGTTGGTAAGAGGGGTGGCTACTGTGGCAAAGTTGGCCTGTAATAGCCAGCCAAGCCTAGGAATCCTAGAAGATTAGAGTTGGAAGAGACCTCAGGAGGTCATGTAGTCCAATCCCGTGCTCAAAGCAGGACCAACACCAGCTAAATCACCTCAGCCAGGACTTTGCCAAGCCAGGCCTTAAAAACCTCTAAGAATGGAGATTCCACCACCTCCCTCGGTAACCCATTCCAGTGCTTCACCACTCTCCTAGTGAAATAGTGTTTCCTAATATCCAACCTAGACCTCCCACTGCAACTTGAGACTTACTCCTTGTTCTATCATCTGCCACCACTGAACAGCTGAACTCCATCCTTGTTACCCCCCCTAACGTAGTTGAAGGCTGCTATCAAATCCACCCTCTCTTCTGCAGACTAAACAAGCCCAGTTCCCTCAGCCTCTCCTCATAAGTCATGTGCCGCAACCCCCTGATTTTTCTTGCCCTCCACTGGACTCTATCCAATTTGTTCACATACTTTCTGTAGTGGGGGCCCCCAAAACTGGATGCAGTTCTCCAGGTGTGGCCTCACCATTGCCAAATAGAGGGGAATAATCACTTCCCTCTATCTGCTGGCAAGGCTACAAATGCAGCCCAATATTCCCTTAGCCTTCTTGGCAACAAGGGCACATTGCTGACTCATATCCAGCTTCTCATCCACTGTAATCCCCAGGTCCTTTTCTGCAGAACTGCTGCTTAGACAGTTGGTCCCCAGCCTGTAGCAGTGCATGGGATTTTTCCTATGTAAATGCAGAACTCTGCACTTGTCCTTGTTGAACCTCATCAGATTTCTTTTGATCCAATCCTCCAATTTGTCTAGGTCACTCTGGACCCTATCCCTACCCTCCAGCATGTCAACCTCTCCCCCAAGCTTAGTGTCGTCAGCAAATTTGCTGAGGGTGCAATCTATCCCATCCCCAACCCCTGGGGCACTCTGCTTGATGCCAGCTGCCAACTAGAGATCAAGACGTTGATCAGCACTCGTTGAGCCTGACAATGTCATACCTGGTTTTTTTTGGCTGACTGCATCAGGCAATTTGCCAGCACTTGGTCCTTGTCTGCCAGGGGGAGCAGCCAGCTCTGCCCCATAGTGTATCTGAGGTACGTCACCTCTCTGTCTGAAGTAGCATTTGGCAGGGTTCACTATAAGCCCTGCCCTCTCAAGGGGTCAAACAATTGTGGTGACATGCAGTATGTGGTCTTCCCCATTACAGCTATAGGTGACCGTCATCAATGAATGTGGCTGTGTACTGATCACAGGGCCACAGCACCCAGTCCATCCACTGCTGAAAGGTGGCCAGAGTGGACTCAGCCTTTCCCAGTCTCTCGGGTAGCTCACCCACCTGGGGCATTGGGTATGTGCTGAACATCAATATCTCATTGACTTTCTGAAAGTCAGGGCAGAATCACGTCAAGCCATCGGCTTTTGGAACCAGCACAATCCAATTCTTCCTTTTGTTGTGGGACATGTTAACAACTCCAGGTTAGCAGAGCTTGTAGTTTGTGGACCACATTCCTCGGCAGGGGTAGATGACACTGGCATACTCTCGGCTCTGGTGCTGTCGCAAAGTGATGGTGGGTTAGAGCTTTCCCCAGGAGGGCCAACAACAGCCTGGGGAATGCCTGAGTCAGTGGCAGCATTTGTGCTCATTGCATCAGGTAGAGCTCTGTCTCCATTGGCATGGAGCCTGGGTTCAGAGATGTCATGGCTTGAGGCCCCCCACTTTGGCTATGGTGGGTACGGTGTTATCGGTGAGCCCTCCTGAGATTTCAGGCCTTTAAGAGGTTGAAATGATATGTTTGCATCTCTCCATTTTCCAGGCAGATGGATCTCCCAGTCTACAGGCCCTACCCTCACTGCTTCAAATGGCCCTTGCTACTGGGACAGTAGTTTAGAGTTTGCTGTTGGGAGTAACAACACCCTGTCTCCAGGTTCACCCCATCACAAGTCCCCTCTGTTGTGGGTGGTTTTTTGTTTTTTATGTTTGTTCTCTCCCTTCTATATCTACTGTATTTTATCACAACAATTTGTATTCAACCCAACTCAAAACACCTACACAAGCCTAATGGGACTCACTTACCTACTTCACTTCAAGCATATATGAAAGTATTTGCTCGATCAGGGATCTAACAATATATTTTTTTAAATAAAAGTTTTAACAGTTAAAGTGTAGGAGGTTCCTGCTTAATGTGCATCTCTCTTTCAACATAATGACTAGAGGTTGTTGGGAACTGGAATTTCCATTCTGTAGGAAATTCAGACATTTAAATGACAGGTTTCAGAGTAACAGCCGTGTTAGTCTGTATTTGCAAAAAGAAAAGGAGTACTTGTGGCACCTTAGAGACTAACCAATTTATTTGAGCATAAGCTTTCGTGAGCTACAGCTCACTTCATCGGATGCATACTGTGGAAAGTGTAGACAATCTTTTATACACACAAAGCATGAAAAAATATACCTCCCCTCACCCCACTCTCCTGCTGGCAATAGCTTATCTAAAGTGATCACTCTCCTTACAATGTGTATGATAATCAAGGTGGGCCATTTCCAGCACAAATCCAGGGTTTAACAAGAACGTCTGGGGGGGGGTTAAGAAAAAACAAGGGGAAATAGGTTACCTTGCATAATGACTTAGCCACTCCCAGTCTCTATTCAAGCCTAAATTAATAGTATCCAATTTGCAAATGAATTCCAATTCAACAGTTTCTCGCTGGAGTCTGGATTTGAAGTTTTTTTGTTGAAGAATTGCAACTTTCATGTCTGTAATCGCATGACCAGAGAGATTGAAGTGTTCTCCGACTGGTTTATGAATGTTATAATTCTTGACATCTGATTTGTGTCCATTTATTCTTTTACGTAGAGACTGTCCAGTTTGACCAATGTACATGGCAGAGGGGCATTGCTGGCACATGATGGCATATATCACATTGGTGGATGTGCAAGTGAATGAGCCTCTGATAGTGTGGCTGATGTTGTTAGGCCCTGTGATGGTGTCCCCTGAATAGATATGTGAGCACAGTTGGCAACGGGCTTGGTTGCAAGGATAGGTTCCTGGGTTAGTGGTTCTGTTGTGTGGTATATGGTGCTGGTGAGTATTTGCTTCAGGTTCGGGGGCTGTCTGTAGGCAAGGACTGGCCTGTCTCCCAGGATTTGTGAGAGTGTTGGGTCATTCTTCAGGATAGGTTGTAGATCCTTAATAATGCATTGGAGGGGTTTTAGTTGGGGGCTGAAGGTGACGGCTAGTGGCGTTCTGTTATTTTCTTTGTTAGGCCTGTCCTGTAGTAGGTGACTTCTGTAGTAGGTGACATTTAAATGTAGTTCTGAATCAGAAACATCAACATTTCTCATGAAATGAAAATTCTGAAATTGACTCCAGACCATCAAAACATTTTGAGTGTCAGTGTTTCATTTTGTTTTGGCTTTTGTTTGTTGTTAATCTGATATTGAAAGGAAGCTATAAGTGAAAATGACTTTGACCCTTTCCCCTAGAAAATTTTGTCAAAATCCATGTTTCTGCAAAACATTTGGATTTTTGACAAAACTGTATATTTTGACCAACTATTCCATCAAAATTTGTATAACGAGCTCTAATGATGTAGTTTCTACTTAAGTATCTACTACTTAATTAGTGTGCAATGTCTGAGGTCACTGTCATTCCCCCTTTCTCCATAAGGTGTAGTTTCTACTCTCAGGAATACTCTATTTGTCAGGTATTGTGCTCCTGCTCTCACACTGAAAATCTCTTCCTTTACCTTTACTACAGAGTAGTATTTGTTTCTGTTGCTAGAAATACTGGTACTTTTTTTTTAATCTTTGTTTTTGGTGGGTTCCTCCCCGGCCCTTGTGCTATAGATAAGTGGCAGAATACAAAGCTTTGCACATGCATAAGTGTTTGCCTGACTGGTATTCTAGTGTCATAAAAATCTATAGGTATCTGTCCTCAGGCATTTTCTGAGGTCTGCATAGGAGTCCCTTTAACTCAGTCTGTAATGGGACCATTATGGTTTGTAGATACTGCTGTCTAGTTTTATACAACTGTTTTTATTATATTGTACCTTTTTGCTTTTTACGTAACAAATGTAATATGAAGGAACAACATGGCCACAGGGCAGTCCAAATAACGTTTTTTGCTTCCTGGATCCTGTACAACTTACAAAGCCTAGCTACACTGCAGTTCTGGGAGGGTTCTGGTGGCTTCTGAAACAGACGACAATGAAGCCACTAGAAGGTGTCAAATCATTTCTAGGGATACCACCAAATTCCTGTACACAACTAACTGATACCCTTTAAAGATGAAGTACAAATCAAAAGACAAATAGCATATAAACTTATACTTAGCTGATGCTCAATCTTCTCACTGTTGTAGGAAGCATTCAGCTCAAAAACACTTTAACTTCCTCTTTTAAGATACCTCCTCCTTTACTGTATCATCACTGATTCTACAAACTCTGTGGTCCTTACTCAAGCACAACTGCTATTGTGTTCAGGGGAGTCTTTTGTTCAATTAAGGATTGCAGAATTTGGCCTATGGGTTACAACTAGACTTTTGGTATTTGCTGTCACAGTATGACACTGATACTATCTGGGATACTTTTTTTCAGAGAACCAGGAAGTACCAAGTGGTTTACAGAGGGAAAAATATTTTAAAAGTGAGTTCGGTGTTTGTTTTATGGCCTTACCCGAATAGTCATTAGTGGCTATTAGCAGAGTTGTCCCTTGGGTACAGCAAATCAGGGCGACCATTCCTGGCCCTGCTCTTTGGGAGGCTCAGCAGGCCAATGCAATTGTCTGGCGTGATTGGTCCCAGAAGTGACAGGTTCGTCACTTCCACCCCAGGCCCTGCACTCCGCTAGGGACAGCCCTGGCTATTAGTCACAATGATCAGGGATGCAATCCCATGCTCTGTGTCCTTAAACTCCGATTGCCAGAAATTGGAAGTGGACAATGGAGTGGATTACTTGATAAAGTACCCTGTTCACTTCCTCTGAAGTGTACCAGCCACTGTCAGAAGACAGAATACTGGGCTAGATGGACCATTGATCTGACCCAGTATGGCCATTCTTATGTTCTTACCCTGTTCTTCATGCTGAGTAATGAAAACTGTTTAGCACTTTGATTTTAATTAATCATAGATTTAACTTTTGCTTTGCAGTTCACCTTTAAAGAATAACTGAGCTCTTTTTGCACAGCACAACAATCTGAAAGTAAATAAGCTAAGAAGGACAGTCCAGTAGGAATAAGCTGTGGAAGGTAACTAAAATTAAAGGTTTTAATTAAAAATGGCTTTTCTAAATCTACAGATTATGCTGGCCATTCTTCTTGAAAAATTACACTGTTTGTGACAGACATAGGCATTGCACTCTTTCAGAACTTGTAAAACCAGCTCCAGCCTACTTTCATACTGGCTTAATAATTAAGAGGAGCATCTATCCTTAAAAAGAATTTTTTAATTCAATTAAGTTTAAGGATAGAAGCTCTTCTAACTCTTGTTAAACCAATATGAAAGCTGGCTGGAGACTATTTTACAAACTCTGACATTGGAATTTCTCTGCTAGTGTCAGAAATGTTATACTTTATAGGCAGATGCTTGTATGCCAGGATTAGCTTGAGAAGTGTCAATTGTAATTGAAAACAAACAAACAAAAAACCCCACCTCTTTATTTAAGCAGTCATAACCCCTGTCTGGTATTTCCTGGCAGTTACTGACCAGCTGGAGTTGTTGAGTTAAAGATCCAAGGCATTAACTGGCAGGAAATGATCTTCTAGATGGTCCTTATGCCTGTTAATTTTTTAAAATATTTTTATGGTTTAAGAAATAAAGCTCATTTTTAAAGTAATTTCTGATGCAAACTTAATTGTTGCCATGGACACTCTGTTTATAGTCCCAGGCCCAGATTCTGAGTCAAGATCCACCCAGAGAGGTTGCTGGGGTGGGGAACAAGTCAAAGAGCTGGTTATAGCGATTCACAGGCTGACCTGGCCCTGGGCCCTAGCATAAATTAGACTTGGGCTGCTTTGATTTGTCAGCTTTTATCTCCACGTAACAGGTATGGGTGGGGATCTGGGCAGCAAAGCAGGGTGTGAGTGAAAGTACTTTTGGGCTTGGAATCAGGAGGTGAATCTATTGGAGTATGATGCTATCTCACCAACGTAGTTTCCGCTGCTCATTGAGCTAGTTCTATTATATTGACAGAGCTCACTCCTGTTGGCATAATGTGGCTACACAAGTGATCTTACAGCAACACAGCTGTATTGGTACAGCTCTTAATTTCATTTTGTACTTTTCCATTTATATCTAAATTAAATCTTGAGATAGGATCTCCTTTTCAACTGGGTCATGATCAATTGAGCTCTAGTCTTTCACAATCTCACATAAATACATCCATATGCCAGTGCTGTGAAGGATTTCACTATTTCCTGGGACAGATACTTAAGGGAAAGTTCACAGCTGCTGAAAATCTATTTTTCCAAGTTTATTTTTAAACATGACACAAAGTTGTGCTTATATGGTTAAGCTCCATTACCCACTACCTCAATCCTTCTTCAGACTCGCTGTGTATTTTTAGGATCAAGCCTTCCTAGGAGGCTCTCTTAGCTTGGCAATAAATATATCTCTAATATGAAGATAAACAAAGACTTGAGGACAGGGCCGGCTCTAGGTTTTTTCCTGTCCCAAGTTACGAGAGCGCAACTGTCCAAGCCCCTCCTCCCCCCCCACACACAAAAAAAATAGGGTGGCCGGAATGCTGCCCCAGAATTGTGCCACCCCAAACACATGCTTGCTTTGCTGGTGCCTAGAGCTGATCCTGCTTGAGGAATTAAGATTCTTTTTTCTGTTTGTAGAATCCTCCAACATGCTGTTTCAGAATACTGATGTAAATCAGCGACCGTTGGTATTAAGAAGTTGAATTTTGTATCACTAATAGAATTACTTTCCAATAATTATTTGATGGAAATACCCATTTCATCTAAGTATCACTCTTGTGTCTATGGAACTTCATGTGGATTTGGCAGGACATCCTTTAGTTTAACATCTAATCTAAGACATATGACCCAACATCTTAATGATAGGCTAAGACAGCTGTCAGATGAACTCTTAGGGAAACTTCCTTTTATCCTCCATCTCTGACACCTGCAGGAGGTACTCAAGTAGTTTTTCTTTGTGGTTTTTTTGTTTTTTGGTATGAAGCATGTAAATGGATTAATTAGAGCTTTTTTGCACTAGACCACAAACAGTTTTTGCAGATACTAATACTTTCCATAGACATACTGTCTTGTTTTTTTTTTTCCTTTCTTGGCTGGTAGATGCCCACTAGATATTTCTTGTTGGACTAATCCCAAGCCTGCAGGTCTTCTTGAAACAGGAGACAAGACCCTAACAGACCTTGCTTTATATGTAAAACTTAGTGGACTGAGTGGTGGCTGCAAACAATGGCGAAAACAACATGGGAAAACCAAGTCTCAGTTCTCTGCACATTCCTCGATTTCCCGACTCCGGGGGCAGTGAGGCATTCGAATGACAAGAGGCTGCAAAGAATCTCTGGTACCAGGTTGCCAAAAGGAAACCAGACAACTCTCTCAGTGTGCACTTATAACTGCAGAATACTGACAAGGGAGGAATCTATTAAACCATCTCATGGAGGAAAAGGCAAAAACAACCTGCAATGTGCTGGGGGTTTGTGAAACATGATGAAAGAAGGAGATAGAAGTCAGCTGGAGGGATGGAAGCATGGTCCTTCTAGAAAAAGGAGAAGGCAGGAGGACAGTTGGAGTCAGATTCATCATAAACAAGGAATGGTCTTCAAAAATTGTCTCATGACATTTGAAGTCATTGCATATCAGGGTGCTTTACCTCCGATTGAACTGAAATAGTACCCTCAAATCATCCAGATCTATGCTCCCACAAGTGCATGCAAAGATGATGTGGAAGGATTCTATCAGGAACTGGAGGGAACCCTCGCCCAGAGTTCCACATATATGATTGTGATGGGAGATTTTAACACTAAGGTTGGAAGAGGGAGAGAGGGCAAAAAGTTCAGAGGAAGGTACAGTATCGGAGAATGAAAGGTGTGAGGAGAACAACTAGCTATATTGGCAGAGACTAGGAGAATGTTCATTGGTGTGATCCAGGTCCATCTTCTGTTGGCCTTCTTTTGGAACCAGGTGTTACCAAACATGGACAAAAAATGAAAGATTATTTTCTGATCAATAGACGATGCATTGTGCAGGATATTTCAGTAGTGCCGTCATTCAATATTGGCAGTGATCATCGCCTATTGAGAGCGAGACTCACGTTCACTGTGAAGGTGGAGAAAAAAGCACAGTGTATGACAAACAGAAGGCACCAACCGGTAGCTTTTGACAAGGCAAACCTGAAGGAAAACATTTCTAGGGAAGATTGGAGCCTCCTGGACAACTGCGATGACAATTATGAGAACTTCAGTAAGTCTGAAATGGTGTGTGAAATCAGCTGTGTGTGAAAGACCAAGAAGAGCTAGTGAAAGAATCTGAGAATACAAAGACTTTATTGGAGAAGAGGAGGAAAATGAAAAATGGCAGTGACAGGCTTGAGTACTCCCTTCTCTGCAAGCTGATATGAATGAAGTTGAAGGAAGACTTTGAGAAATTTCAAACTGAAAAGCTCCTAAAGGCTGCTGAAGATCATAAAAAAAATAAAAAAAAAAAGCAAACTGGAACTGGCGTTGTACAGGTCATCATTATTGAGTTTGAATAACACGGACAGAGAATCAGTAACCAATCGAACAGAGATGGAGGCAATCTGCAGGGATTTCTATACCCAGCTGTTTGCATCCTGTATAGACATCCCAATGCCATCACTTCAACAAACCGATGAACACATATTCCCGGTTCTCATCAGCGAAGTCTGTCACGCAGCCCATCAAATGACAGAGGGGAAGGCTCCAGGCAAGGATGGTCTGACAGCAGAAGTGCTTAAGGCTGGAGGTCAGGAACTTTGGAAAGCTCTCGCCCAAAGGTTCAGCCGCTACCTGGAAATCCAGAAGATACCGTCCAGTTGGAAAGAGTCCAATACCATCTTGCCACATAAAGGCGATTGAGAAAATCTAAAGAACTATCGCCCGATCTGTCTGCTTTCACATATCTAAGTTGTTCACTAAAATAATAAATCAAGTGTCGCAAAACCTGGATGAACAGCAATCTAGAGAGCAGGCTGGCTTTTGAAGGAATTACAGCACGATAGACCACATCTTCACTCTAAACCAACTACTAGAGCGTTCAAGGGAATACAAGTTCCCTTTGTGCATTGCCTTCATGGACTACAAGAAGGCATTCGACAACGTAGAGACTAAAGCTGTTCTTGAAGCTCTTTCAGAACAGGGCATCAGCGCAAAATATATCACCTTACTAAAGGAAGTGAACTCTGGCTGCGGCACAGACATATCGCTGTTCGATACTCCCTCCAAATCGCAACCAAGAGGTGTGAAACAAGGAGATACAGTTTCACCAAAATTATTCACAGCCTGTCTTGAATTGGTTTTTTCGACTAGCAAACTTGAAAGGCGGGATTGATATCAACGGTGAGCAGTTAAACCATCTCAGGTTTGCAGATGATATAGTGCTGATAGCTGAAAATACAGCCCAGCTAGAGAGAGTGCTTAAAGAACTGAACGTGAAAAGTAGTCACATCGGATTAAAAATGAACTAGTCAAAAACGAAATACATGAGATCAGATGTTCTGCCAAGAGTTATTTGGGTTCTTGGAGAGCAGATCCAAGAGGTTGATAAATACGTTTATTTGGGCCAGGAGGTCAACATGTGCCACGATCAGGAAGGCAAACTGTGTCGTGCAGGGAAAAAAAGCTGGATGGTGTGCATTCAATGACATCAAGGACATCCTCTAACGAAAGATCAGCAAAACAACTCGTGTGAATGTTTTTAACTCGACCGTGCTTCTAGCAATGTGTTAGGGCAGCAAAAAATGGTCGCAGTCAAAGATTGAACATCAACTGTCACACAGAGGGCAATGGAACAAACCATTTTTGGGCATTGCACTCCACGATCACATCCCCAACGAAATAATTAGCCAGCAGTTTGGAGTGCGAGACGCTGTTGAAAGTAGGCTCAGCAAAATGTGGTGGGCGGGACGTGGCCCAACTCAGTGACAACAGATGGACCACAGCTATATCAGAGTGGTATCCGCGAGAACAGAAATGGCCATGCTGTCGACCTCCAAAGAGGTGGGATGACTTCCTCATAACAAGGAGATATGGACAAGCATGGTGAAGGATGTCCAGAGCGAGAGAAGATTGGAAGATGTGTTGTGATCGGCTCAGTCTCAACCGATAAAGGACCGACAGTCTACGCAGTGGACTGATTGCTGTTTTGGAATATCCGGTCTCCAGAGTTTTGAATGAAAACTGGTAAAGCAGATGGCCCAAAAGAGGCTCTAGGTCTTAAATGGTGGACAGCACAGAACCTTTTGAGAACCATTACATTAGTGCTTTCGGGGCTACTTCTCTCCATAACAATAAATAAACCTGTAGTTCCTGGAGAAATTGAGAACTCTGGGTGAGGAATTCATCCCAATGAGCTGCCCGTTCTAGGTAGGATACATCATTGTTACTGTTACAATTTAGCAGTCCCTGCATTTCCACCATGCCAGAAAAGTTTGGAGGTCATTTGAGATATGAAGTCTTTGTGTACATTGTGGCCACTTGACCTCAGAATCCTGAGGTTGTCTAATGCCTTTGAAACTATGATTATTGTTGTTAATCCCTCCTATCATGGACCTGTCTTATAGCTTCTGGTTCTGGCAAGTCCTTTTTACCTGTTGTTCAATGGTCTGGATGCCAGCCTCAGTCAGGAAAGCTTTGAGATGTCTCACATATATGTATTCCAATTGTTTCCAGGATGCTGAATAGTTCTCTTGAACCCTAATGCCTCCATTACCCTGCTCGTGGGGTGGTCTGAATCTTGGATCTCTTCCTTGATAAGTTGGTAAAGGAACACCCACACTCCATTGTGTAAATATATGGTCACTATTGTCAAGCATTTTATAAAATTGGACAGTGCCAACACCAACTCAAATTGGGGATAGTGTTACAGTATTAGACATATGAGGTATGTGTCAAGTACAGGGTGCATCTGTGTCAACAATTTTCAAGGTTGATATTCTGCTCTCCTGTTTAAAACAAAACCCTATTTTGAATTTTTCTTTGACCAAATAAGTGATGGGCCTCAGATGGGCCAGTGTTCTGCCAGTCTCCAGGACTGATGCCCTAAAATCCAGAACTCAGAGTGGGTCAGCTATTGCCAGACGCTTTCTGTCCTCCTCCACCCCATCTCCTTTCGCTCCTGGAAGAGACAGACAAGGCAACATATCCAAGAGGGAGTTAATGTTTTTGGCCTTAGTGAGGGCTTCCAGAGGAAGTTCACACTGCTTCACAAAGATTCTGGTTCTTTAAAGCCTTATCCTGCACTTAAAATATAGATACAAATAGATACCAGATAGGAAAGCAACATAGCTGAGAGAACAAAATGCCAATGAGCTGAGACAAGCCTTCCTTTAATTTTCTGTTGCTTTGCAGGCTTGGAGCTGGTGAAGACTCCTTACCAGGTGTAAATACCTTTTTTTTTTTTTTTAAAAGAAAAATTTTTCACTAGTCTCTGATGCAAGGAATTCTAGGAAGCAGTCTAGGCTATAAAAGCCTAGATGTAACTGAAGACAGGATTTAGCTCTTGCTTGTCACTTGGGGATGACTGAAGAGTCTATTTCAAGGGAGACATTATGCAGAAAACCCTGGAACAGCTCTCACAGCAGGGGCCCAGATATTTAGGTAGAGCTTATACGTTTGATTTTTTTTTCTCACTTTGCAATAAACAGTTTAAGTTTTTGCAGGATACTACGTCAGGACACTATCAAGATGCCAGCACTTCTATCACTGTATCCTTAATTTAGATGCTCCACTCAGAGAGCAAGTATGACACAAAATTTGTGCCAACTAAAATTTAAAGGCAGTGTTATCTGTTGTTGGATTGGATAGAGCTATCACTTCATTTATTAGGCAATGACTCTGAATTATTCATACCTGATCTAAGCAGCGCCACCAGAGTGTTCACATGACAGATTAGGAACCAACGTGATTGGATGGCTACCCAATTATCCATCAGTATTTTACCACATCTGATCATTACAAATTAAGCTATTGACTGTCACCATTTTTCTATTTTTGCAAAGAGAGGATGCATTCTGGCATTTAAAACTGCCTGCAGGCTTGGTGATCAAGGAAAAGAAAATATACAAACAATAACCCAGAATAAATGATTCTTACATATATTTTGCTCCCACCTGTAGGAGTCATAATGTAGACTGATCCTCTTACTCTCATTTCTGCCAGTGACTAATCTAACTTCATTCTCCTATCCATACTGGCAAAAGTACCAGAATCATGTGAGGATGATTGATTATAGGTTTAATGAAAGGCCCTGTGTACTCAGGGGCACCATCAGCCTAGATCCTGTGGCAAGGTCCTATGGTTTCTTTAGCATACCAGTTCAAAATTTAAAGTTTTAAACAGGAAGATTGTGATGAATTTTATATTTAATACAATCATCAGAAATATCCCTTTTTATATTGAATTTAGTTTATTTTACCTCTTCCTTGAGGCATAGATTTGTTTTTTGTACTAATGATTCCTACCCATCTATAGGAGTTGCCAGAAGAAGCTGGAGGCTTTAGCAGCTGTGGAGGGGGCAAGTGGGCTTTTAACAATGGAGTGCAAGAAGTTTGGGACTGGGAGATAAGCCATTAGCTTCATATTTCTGCTAAAATAAACATCATTAAAATAAGTGTTGACATTGAAGTGGTTGTCGTTAGACATCAGAGTGAATGCCACATTGAAACAGGATAATTACATCTAACTGTCAGCAGAGTAAAAAAGATAGGACTATATCCATTTTACACTTAGCCATTATGTACAAAAACCTTAAAACAAACTATCAACATAATTTTTATTTTTTTAAAAAAGAAAGCTTAGATGCCAGTTCAAAATTCAGTAGCAAGGGGTGGATTGTGTTAGATATGGTGTGTGCTAGACTGAACTACACAAGGCCTTGATTTAATGCAAACATCATAAATTAAGGACACTTTTGCATAATCCATGTTCTATGCATGTATGTTCTGTTACACTCCCCGATGAGGGACAGTTTTAGAACTGGAATTTTATGAAACTTGCTGCAAAATAACCAACACATGGCCCATGGCTGCTCAGTCCTTTTAGAGCACACGCAACTTTGCTGCTGCAAACCAGAGCTACCTCCATTGATCCTTTCAGGAGACTGTCAATCCTTAAAGGGACAGAGTACAGATAAATCAGACGCTCATATTCCCTTATGAGTGCTACATATGCACTTTTGATCCTTTAGGGACAAGAAAAGGAATAATGCTGAAAAAGATGTAGTAGTATTCATGACATATCTCTTAAAATAGGAAATTGTCATTTATATAATCTACTGTGGCATGTCTGTCTCCATTTGTGTCATTTAAATGAGATTGTGCATCAACTGTTTTATAGAATGGAAAAACTAACTATAGTAACTAGCAAATTATGACTAAGACTTTGAAAAATACCTTCCTAAAATAAGGCTTCGAAGCCAAGATTTCAAAGGTATACAATGGCTGTCTGTTAGGCATCTAACATAGTGTCTAAGGTCCTTCTAGTTACCTGTGCCATTTTCAGAAGGGGGGATAAGCATGAATCAGGTCTTATTGGCATATTTCTGGGGACAAATAAATTGTAAAAATTCTATGTCTAATGGGAAATGAGGAAAAATTCTGAAAGATATGCTGGCACCTAATTTGAGCTTATTTGAATGGGAACCGCACTGACCTCATTAGGGTACCTATGGGATTGGTATACAGGTGATGCCTCCTAGGGGCAGTATAAATCCTGGTTCATGCCCAGTATCTTGTAACCCTATAGGGTGTGCGGATGCACTGGATATTTGCACATATAGAAAATTAGGCAGGGTCAGCCAACAATTACCTTTCCAGGAGCAGGACCAGGTAGTCTTCACCAAAATATTGTGTGCATAAATTTAGATATTTATTAGGCCTTATCTACACAGCTAGTTACTGCGTGGTCAGCCAGTGTGTGAATCTACAGTGCACCAGCTTGCTGTGCAGTAACATCCCATGAGGACACTGCTGTAGTGCAGTGAAAGACCTAGAGTATGGGTCGGCATGCCACAGTTTCAAGAAGTATTCTAAAAATTCCATCCCATAATCCTTATTTAGGCTCACCATAAAGACTACAACCTAACTGTAGTGCTCATTTTTAAAAATTTTGGGCTGTCATTATGCGTGTAGTACAAAGGAGAGCTGTACAAACAGGGTCCTTTTCATTCAGATCTGGAGGACAAATCCTGGCCATCACAGGGTGTAGTGGAGAAATCTGAGGAGAATGTTCTGATTTCAAACAAATGACATTTACTCCATAGTTTAATCTATTATTCAAAAATTATCACATACATTGCTAAAGAAGCATTATTTTTATGCTGAAGTGAGACTTTTCTGGCAATAAATTCAATATATCAGGTATCTTTTCCAGTTTTCTTAACTAATCCTAATTGGGTTAAGTGAGTTAGGTGTTATGCCCTTTTTTATATTAAATAATAATAAATTAACCATATATTAAGCCACTTGGCCAAAGTGTTCTCCCTCCTTGCGCCCCCCCGCCCCAAATAGGTTAGTTATTTGGTTTTGTAGTTTAAATGCTGTGGGCTTTTTTTTTTCTTTTTTCCCCATCACACCCACCACGTAAGATACTTATGTGTGGAAATTACATATTAGTTAAAATCTAATTCTCCCCAACACACTTGTGGGCAGAGAGAAATATCACCTTGATATTTACTTCAATGATAGACCTATGCAGTCTCTCTGGAGCTGTGAAATTGTTATCTAGGACATAGTAATCAAAAGGGGAGGTGATCATTTAAATTCCAACATGCACAAAGCCTTGCTCAATGAAGGTCACTTATAAATCAAATCAATGTCATTTCATAAACACCCCTAAACAACTGTACTCCATTATCTAAATGGGAAACAGAGCTGTTAATGGGTATCTAAGGACTGAAATCAATTTAGCTTACAGGCACTCAGCTGTTAGAACAGTTGTGAATGTGTCTGAATGTTGTTAAACATTGGTTTGTATTAATACCATACACATTTTGTAATGGGGCTAGAATGAAACTTTAAAATCATTGAAGGGTGGGGACTGCTGATAAAGGTTCAGTTTTCTTTATGCCCCGGGGTGTGTAGAGTTTACCATCAGCTTTATATCAAAGCACTAGCAGTGCTAGGTTTGTTAGTCTCTAAGGTGCCACAAGTACTCCTTTTCTCTTTGTGAATACAGACTAACACGGCTGCTACTCTGAAACAGGTTTTGGAGACTTACTCCCAAAGGCACTCTTTGCTTGTGATGATGCTCTGAAGGAGAATGTGACTGGGCTGTAATGTGCAAACAACATACACTATTGCACTGCACACTTAAAAAGCTTCCATGGGAAGAAGAGACTTGGAGCCATGAAGCAGACCTGTGGGGGATGATGCAGATATTTTGAAATGGAGTTTGGAAGTTGCCTAATTATATAGCTCAACTGCCAGTGTCTTTAGCCCAGCTGTGTTTTTCTTGTGATTTTTTTTTTCGTAACGTGATGATGTTACTGGGAAGGGAGAGCCTCTGGTATCAACTACAGCAGAAGTAGAAAAACTCACCAGAACAAAAACAACCATTTTGCTCTCCAAAACAGATGAGGACCATGTCAGCTCCACTTTTTAGAGGTAATTAGAAAATGTGAAAAATTAAGGGGTAATCAGTCTGGTCAGACTCTACCAATCCACAAAGGTCTGAATGGTACTCCTGGGGGAATTCTGCGTGTGCCCAGAATTCATGTCCCTTGCAGATTTCTTTGCTTCCCTGCAGAAAAATGACTTTCTGACAGGGAAGCAAAGAGAACCTGCAAGAGCAGTCATGCACCACTCCCTAGCAGCCCAGGTACATAGTTTTAGGCACCTGGAGCAGCCGACGGAGACCTAGTGGCTCCTATCCTGAGGCAGGATCAGTTGCTAGTCCCAGCTGGGGACTAGGTAGGAGAGGATCGGACTTTCTCTTCCCCTGCAAGGAGTGGCTGGGGCTTTGTCAGACCCACCCCCAGCTGCAGGAAGCTCAGCATCCTCCCCTGCTTTCTACCTCCATCACTCATCAGCTGTGGAGGGAGGAGTCACTGTATGGGGAACTGCTCCCCCATCTGCCCAACCCCCACGCAGCTGGACTTCCCATACCCAGATATGACTGCTAAGCCTCACCCCATACACCCAGAACTCACGTAGCACCCAAACCCCACCCCTCTGAACCTCAACTCCTCCATCTGGAACCCCCCTGCATCCAGACCTCCACCCCTGCACACAGACCACCCCCCACTGAGCTCCCTGCACTGAAACCCATATCCAGACCTCCACGCCACTCAACCCCAACTAGCTGCACCCAGACTCCCCTGCTGAGACCCTCAGACCTCTCTGCAGAATTTTAAAATATTGTGCACAGAGTTTTTAATTTTTTGGTGCAGAATACCCTCAGGAGTAGAGAGGCAATGGAGTGTGCTTGCACTGTCTTGCCACTCTGAAATATTGGCTGAAAAGAAAGCTCTTTGATTGAACCAGTTTTGACCCCACATGCTAAAGTGGAGTCTCGTCAGAAATGTGTGCCCTCGGAAGAAGAGAAAGTGAACTGGTTTTTGGGAAGCTGCCTGGTGTTCAAGAGTTTCCAGTAAAGAGTAGAGAAAAGACCCCGTGGAATCAGAGTTTGAAGAAACAAAGGAAACTATGAAATAAATGTCTAAACTTGCAAAACACTCCTAAAAAAACAACCTTGGGCTGGAACAAAACTTGGAAGCACTTGGGAATTAAGTTAGGGTTTGACATATGCATATTCTTGGAACATCAACTTGGTTTTTTTTGAGCCCCAAGCCATAGCAAAGCAAATCACTTGTGGACACTCCAAATGATCCCATATATATATTATAATAAAAAGAGGAATTATAGAACCCCTACATGTAAAAACAAAGTGTACAATGGAGGAAGCACAACTACTACCTTGTGTAATAGGTGACAGGAAGGGATTGCTGAAAGCAGCTAAACCCATAAGGGGAATCACTTACCAGAATTAATATATTATTTTTCTCTGATCAAACCCCTGTCACGCAGGTTCATTCAATAGTTTGTATGTCTTAGAAAGGCCATAGAAAGAGTCAGGATTAGAAACAGCTACATTATTCCTAGCAAAATTGCAGATAATCTCTTGGCTCATTAGTTCAGCTAAAGCCCTGCTGGAAAAGATCCTTAAAGCCAACTGATCTAGCTCAGCTGACTTATCAGAGGAGAAAGGGCTAATGTTTAAATAGTAATTACTGCAAAAAAGAGAATTTTTACTTTAGGGTGTGTCTACGCTTTGAGCTGGGGGTATGATTCCCAGCTCAAGGAGCCATACCTCTGCTCGTACTCTCATTTAGCTAGCATGCTAAAAATAGCCACAGGGGCATGAAAAGCAAGAAAAGCCAACAGAGTATATGCTTAGGGTCTTGGATGGGTACCCATTCAGGATGGCTAATTCCTCTAGCTTCTCGTACTGTTGCAGCTACATTCTATTTTTAACATAGTTAGCTAAATCCAGAGGTAGTACATGTTTCCCTGAGCTGGGAATCACGTCCCCAGCTCAAACTGCAGACATACCCTTAGTTGCCAGACATCTTATTCTATTGCAGATGGATTTACTGTCTATCCATCAATGGAATGCTTTTTCCCCTTCTTCTGTTATAATTGTGTATAGCTGTATCACAATGGCAGTGCATACACAGTGAAAGCAATTAGGAGAGTTCTTGTGGGCCGTAGTAAGACAAAACTTACATTTTCAGCAAGTTAAGTTTGACATCTCCCTATTAAAAAATGGCCAAAATTTTCATATTTGGATAACTAAAGTTAGGCACCTAAATAAAATGTCTTTCTTGCATTGGGGATGCTTCAAATTGTAGCCAATACTTGAGGAGGGGAAACTCCTCTTAGCATAAAGGATCATAGGAAGATCTCCCAGGTTTCTGCTTACAAAGGGAGCAGTAAAGATTAATTTTAACCCCTTTCTTCCTAGCATACAGCTCAGGTAGTAGTAAAATTTTCCAGATCCATAATACCTCCAACCATACTGTATTTGGTGTTCAGCCTATAGTCTTTTAGCCAGGGCTAGATTTGGCCATGTGTTCTTGCTCCAGGCTATTACTAGTAGTATTTGTACTGCAGTACGGCCCAGAGGCCCCATTCAGGATCAGGGTCCTGTTGCTCTAGGTGAATACAGAAGACTAGGAAAACACAATGCCTTGTACTGGTGCCAAACATGAATATTCCCCTCTCCTCAGTGGCACAAAGTCATCTTACACGAGACTGGAGCACGGGTATTGAACATGTGTGGCAAAGTGACTCATCAAAACACCCATTGGAGTTATCACTTTGGTCTTGGTCTCCCTGTGATTTACATGCTGTAGCACTGAATTTGCAAAGGAAGAAGACAGGAGACATAATGAACAAAGTGGAGCCACACTGCTGGGGTACCAATGCAAAGGCACCAGAGATGCAGTGCAAAGGGACAAGGAAAGGCCTCTTTGGATCTTGGGGAACTGCCCGTTTCTGAGACAGAACAGTAAAGGTGAATCTCTGTAAGGTTTTCTCCCCCACATCCCTCTCCTGTGGGTTTTACCTTGGACATGAATGATCTGGGTCAGAATTGTCTTAGTGTAGCTAAAGTTATGTGTTATGGGGAGAGTACACTTGCCTAATCCTTTCCCAGAAAGTGTGTCAGATTGATGTGGGTAACCTAATTAACATGAAAAATGGAAGAGAGAAATTGTGAGCACAACTAGTGTTACTAAGTTACCTGCATTGATGCATTTCATGGCAATAGGTGAAGATGGTAGCTGTAATTGTGGATACTTAGCATGGCTCTGCTGCTCTCATGACAAAACCAGTCATCTTCTCTGAAAGTTGAATGGATTAAACGGTTGTTCACAGCGTTGGGCCAGTTGGTGCCTTCACCCTGGAGACCACCATCTTCATGGTGTTTGTCTTCAATAAAAAAGGGAAAATTAGGTTAGGGTTTTTTTAATTAATAATATTCATTCAGCCACAGAGCACCTGAACACATGAACAGCCTGCCAGATCTTTGTACACACTCAGAGGGCTAGTACCACAGACTAACAGGTTGCAGACTGATGCAGAAGTACCATGAGAGCGATGCACTATTTGCTTTTATATCCATTGTGAAGAACTATTGCTGGTGTTCATTTAATAGAATTTTGGTGAAATAGGTGATTCTACTTCAATACACTGATTATATTTCATATAAAGTGTTAGTAAGAGTATTTAATTAAGGAACAGATGTTGGTGTAGGTAATTCAGCTGCTGCTCTTCTTCCAGGTCCCAGTAATAAAGTATGACCTGGAAGAAATGTTATTACTATAGATTTATTACTGCTGTCCTTATGGTGAAATTGCTGGTTAACAGTGAAGTAAGCTTAATTATTTCCGGATGCTATAATATTTAGAAGTGTTACATGAGGAAAGAGATGACAAAAGCTAAAAGCAAGCTTTTTAGGAAGCCTGGAGATAAGACAAAACTTGAGGGATAAAGAGGAAACAGACCACAAGAGGAGATACTAATTCAAAGAAAATAAGAGAAAAGTAGAGGAGAGCGAAAGACAGAAAAGGTAGTGACACATTACTCATTGTCAGGAAAAGCAGCCTGAAACTGTTGGTACCTGTAGGGGAAGTTTAAATAATCTGATCTATGCATTATGTGATTTTTTTTAATTAAAATATTTTTGAAAGACCACTACGGGATAGGAGAAGGGAAGGGAGCCTCATATGTCTTAGAATAACTTTCAAATAGACTTTTAGAGCACTTTTGAAAAAATATACATGTGGAGGATTCCAGAACTTGTTCTCCTATTGAGATTCAAAGCCTTTAGCAAATTCAGCTTCATGCCCAAGCATTTCTATTATGGCATAATGGCAAGGACTTTAAAACGTTTCTGACTCTGGGGGTTTAAAGTTAATAATGGCCTCTGCAATGCTTTCAATGTATTTATAGTTTTTGATCTAAGATAGACATAGTTTAATTGTGTTTAAAAAAAAAACAGGTGAAATTTTTAGGAATTTTTTTGCTCAGCTACCAAGAACAACACTCACATGGATCATCCATTGTTGAGCTCCTAAAAAAAATTAGAGGAAACGTTATTTAATATATGCATAGGCCAAGTTTACTTTTTCCAGATTGTTTTCAAACCAACAATTTTTGAAGTTATAGTTTAAATAAGAGAATAAAGTAATTTAACGTGTTATATTTCTGGTTGAAGGTTTTTATATTTCAAAATTATATAGTCCCTTCCTGCAAACTCTGTACAACACAGTGCTATAACTATGTCTTTGTGTCAAGCATAAATAATAGAGCCTACAATTTGAATTGATATGCATTATTTAATAAAAACTGAAGATAATATGGCCTTAGGGACATTGTTTTTGGTCTGCTTGCATTACTTTATTGTATATTTGAAAATATCTTAAAAGAAATACATGGAATAACCACATGTAAATCTGATCTAATTATTTTTCTGACAGCAAAGTCAGCTTATTTTTCTGACAGCATCAAAATAAACTTCTCTGTGTAAAAGGAACTTTGATGCTGTCAGAAAAATAAGTTTTTCTGCTATTCTTTTGAGGAGCAAAAAGAAAACCACTGATTAGGTTCTTATTTTTCTAATTTTCAAATGATTTATTGTACTGTATACTTATCTTTTATATGCCTGAAGGTAATTATGACATTCCAGGGTGCAATCCAGACCCGGGAAGGGGCTATGTCACCACCTGCCCTGAAACCTTCAGTGCCTCACAATGTTTTGCTGCTGTATTCTCATCTGGGTTGCTCCAAACAGCCTGCCAGCATGCAGGTCACACCCTGAGTGTCTGTGTATAGCTGCAACCTTCCAGCACACTCCAGTTGCACTCAGGCTTCCACCAGCCTCGGTTACTACACAGAAGGTGACCCCAACATACTGCCAGTCCTGGATTTTCCGCCCAAAACATATGATCTGTACTAGCCAGCCCTCCCTTAAACAGTCCAGGTATATTAGGTCCATTGCCCCTTGAAGGGGATCAAGATAAAACAGTTTGTCACCTCAAATGGAATTACCCACACAATTCACAACACTTTTTTTAATTAAAGAACAAAAAAGTGTATTTAATTAAGAACTGTTTTAAGGAAGTACAAGTATTGAGGCATAAAATCAGAAATGGCTACAAGAGAAAAAAAGAAAAAATGCTTTCTAAACTTAACAAACTAGACATGGTTCAAGAAAGTCCCTTACCACATGTTCCAGTAACTTTGTTGATTAAACTCTCAGGCCAGGATCTGTTTCCAAGCTTCAACTTTTTTTTTTGTCCTTAGGTGAAAGAGAGAGAGAGAATTAGGGCTGTTTTTGTTCTTCACATTTATAGTTGTCACCCTTTGAAATGCATTTTCCTGAAAGTGATCTCCTACATAAATTTCTTTCCAACTGTGACCAAAGAGACATCGACTCTGGTGGAGGATGTTCCATGCTCTTTCTTTACACCTGCATATGCTGAAACAAAGGTTTGCCTTGTTTCTTGCCTTCCCTTCTTTCCATGCCAATGAATGGCTGCTTGATACATGATGGCCCATCAGCTTTGACACCTGGGTAGAAGCGTCAGCTTGTCCTTTGACTTTGTGATATAGGTTTACCCACTTTCTGGACTGCTCTGGTAAACACACTTCAGTCATGATTTCAGCTTATCTTCATAATTTTACATATAATGTTACTACATACATGTCACCATATTATTGACCAGCAAGTTATTAGTTTTCTAATGATACTTTACACGAGATATTTTGTACAAATATTATTACAGTGGGGTGTAGGGTGTGAATACAGGGGTTCATTCCACCACAGTAATACGGTGGTTGGACTATCTTCCCTGGATTCAAGTTACTCCATCTGTTCTACTTCTGAAGTTTTTCTTATTATATCAAAGCAACAGAACCTCTGAAGATATTTTGTCAGGATTCTCATTCCTCGGGCTTGTGCACAAGGTAGAAGGAACTCTTCAAGCTCTAAGGATTTGTTTGATCCATGTGGGTTAAGGCACAGCCACTCCCTACTACACTGGTGGTGCATATCACCTTTAGATTTAAAAGACACATTTGGAACCCTTCCAGTTAGTTCCAGATTTGACCAGGACATAAAGGTTCAGCAAAGAAAAATCAGTAAATCATTAAACAAAATCAGTGCCTCAAAAAGTTAGAACAACATCTTTGAAAGGTAAAACTAGGCAAACAAACCAAAAAGGTTCCCTTCTGAACACAAAAGGGAGGTAGGTGAGTGCAAATCCTACCAGAGTTCTGTCCGCAGAATTACAAGGAAAGTAATTCCATGTTATCTAAAGAAACCATCTTTGGAAGCTTTCAAAAGCTTTGGGTTTTTGATGTTTTGGAGAGGGAAGTTAGGCCTGCTTAGTTTATGTTGATGATGATGCTGTGGCCAAATGCCCTGTGTTGGGGGAAACTAAGCCCTTTGAAGTCAATCATTGATTTGAAAGTTTTGTAAATTGAGTATTTCACTTCATGGCTGTTGGAAGGGGGGGCCATTTGATAAGACACACATCTAAAGGAAGGCAGAGTGACTCTTGACTCCTTTATCTTCTCTAGATAGGTTCTTGCTGGTATAGAGTAGATCCTATTCCATGCCTCTTGGTGGAATCTTGAGATCTGCAGCCAGTCAGCTGTGTGAACATTCACCCCTGAAACAGGGCTCTTGCTACCATATGCCTAAATCACAGGACTCCTGTACCTGATGTTGTATCACAGCCAGACTTTCAGGCACTAGCTTTTTGAATTCCTGATATTTGTCCTATGAAAGAGATTCAATAAGGGCAAATAAATTTTTCCAGAGCTTGTACCTTTTGACCATGAAGGCTTGGTTATCTAAATTGTGAAGGGTAGCAGCTGCACACTGAATTTTGTTCAAGAAATCTCAGTACCAAAGCTCAGGGTTGTGGGGTATAGGTACCATGTGTTTACAACTGGTCTTTGTTCTGCACTACAGATCCTGAGTTCTCTGGTGAGTGGGTGGAAGACATAGCCAGCAGCACCCTCAGAGAGGACATATTTTTGATGCCTTTCAAGTCAGAGCAGTGATCTTAGGTGTCCCCCATACCTTCTTCATCTATTGGCCCAAAATAGGGTGGAAGGATACAGTAGCTCTACTGAACAGGGTTTTGTGGACCAAGTACCTCTGCTCTGTGGCCCCTAAAGATACCTGTCTCAGATTCACCTGACTTAGCCCATCTTTCCAGAAACTTGCTCTCATGCAAATAGTTCTAGCAGAAATGGAGATGAACATGATATTGATACCATAGGCTGCTGAAAAAGAAGTAGAAATCTTCAGGAACCACTCTTTTCTTACCCTAAACCCACGTAAGCTCTCTTAAACTAAGTAGGATTGGGCAGTGCTAACACTTCGCTTAGAGACTTGCAAGAACAGCTAGGTGCCTGGGCCAATCCCCATCTCTAAAGGCATATGACAATGTAGAGCCAGGATTGTGTCAAAGTTTAAGAGTTGAAAAGGGCAGCATTCATTTCAGTGATTTGCAGGGGATGATGCAACACAAAACAGCTGTCTCAAAGTTCTGGCTCTCTGCCCACCCTTACCTCCCCAAACTTCACCTTTGTGGCGTTCACACACCGGGACTTCCATGTTTTCTAAGGAAGGAAATGAAACCACATAGGTTCCTTTGCCTCCCTTTACTTATTTAATGGACATTTGGGGCTAGTATTTGTCCCCCTCTTGTACTCTTCCCACCTAAAAACAAATGAAATGATTGGGTCCAAAGTTTGTAAAAGACTTTGAGATTCTTCTGTATGAAAGTAATAATATATAAATGTGAGTTCATTCTCAGTCTTATCAGTTTTCTTAAATACCACACATGGTTAATCATTCTCAGGACAGTACTAGTTTTATTTGTTTGTTGTTGTTCTGTCTTTGAGGGGAAAATGCTAATTTTTAATAATTTCCAAGAAATTAACATGACAAAGTAATTTCATACTGTTATTCTTTTTATTTTTGTGTTTTCAAATGTAAATGGCTTAACAGGCTTGTAGAGACCAAAGATGACCAGTATTCTGAATTCAGTAAGAAACTCTTTAATCCCTGTTGAGTATAGACAGCTGGATGTTAGCATTTGCATTGTGCCTAAGAGCCATCATGTAAAAAAGACGCACACATATAAAGGCTGATTGTTTTTCATTATGCCCTTGAGCAGCACATCATTAACAAAACTTTGTCCAATTAGTTTATGCTGTGGAGCAAAATTCTACTATACTTTCTAAATTAGCAGAGAGGAAACTCATTTAAACCTGCCGTAAGTTTCAAGCTAGTATCTCTTAGGGTTTCTAACTTACAGGAATGTAATAACTGACCTATTGTGCTATGCCCTAAAGCAACACAACAGAGTTGAAACAGTATCTAATTAACCTCCTGCTAAACCTCAAATGTCAGGCAGGAATATCATCAAACCTAAAAGGTTTTTCAATACAGTAGACATGGATGGAATTAGTTGTTCTCGATTTTGAGTCAATTGCCCTGAAAGGTGACAAGTCACTAACAGATAGGCACTTTGCATTTAAAACCTGGGACTTTGCCAAAAGGGAAATCTAAGGTCTTCTATATTTCAACCTATGTTTGTAATGGTGAGACAGACTCTAGTACCTGAAAATTACATTTTGCTTTTTTTTTAAACTTGAATTCGTTTGCAAGTAAATTGGTTTTCTGCTGGGAAGCTGTCATCACTGACCAGAATGTGCACATGATGATCATTCCAATTCATGTAAAGGTAGAAAGGAAAACTGATTCATGTTGTGTAGCAATTCCAATTTGAACATTTTACTTATCTGCTTTATATTTTTGATACACAGATGTTATACCTGGATATAATGCAGAAATTCATTAACAAATAAATTTCCCATATAGCTTAATAAAACAGAATCACAGGGAAAAAAAGCTTAGAAATTAAGATGCCATTGGTGGGTCCATATGCTAAGTGAGTCAGTATGAAAAGCACCTCAAATTATCTTGTACATCTGCATCAGAGGCTAGAGAACATAAACTTCAGTATTTTAATTGTTTGTGCTCAAATGTGTAGAGTTATGTGCTGGGAAGATGATCATGTTTCATTAACGGAAGGGTTTTGGTCAGAGTCCAGTTACTCTCTGAACATGGAGAGGTGTGTTCCACACCTGGAATAGTAGTTCCATTTTATGCTATTTGTGAACTATAAAAATCTTGTTAGAATGCTTTTGCTGCTGTGCTAGCTGTGCAATGGAGAGAGAGAAAAGTTCACTCGAGGTTCAACTCTGAACATAAAGTTACCTCTCCAGGTAGCATTTTATTGCAGGGTTTGAGATTTTAACACAAGTTTGGCTAAATAACTGCATTCCTTACATGCACTTTCACAAGCAGCAAACTCGAAATCCCTTCCTCAGAAAGCACAAACCATACTAGTAGCTCTCATGTTTCCCTCAAACTCTGTGCTCTGGCTTCTGATACAACTCCTTTTCCCCTCCCCTCACTGTAGTACCACACCCGTATTTTAAGGTTTTTAGCTTAAATAGTAGGATGACCATATTTCTCAAAGGGGAAACAGGACCCTGCCCCCACCCGCCCTGCCCCACTAGGCTGTCACTGGAACCCAGCCTATCCCCTGTGCAAGGCTGTGGCTGGTTGGTGGAACTCTGTTTCCCCCCCACACACACACACAAGCCCTGCCTGCCCCCTGCGTGCTGGCACCCTACGTGCCCCTGCCAGAGCCCTGCCTCCCCCCTTGCATAAGGCTGGCATCATAGCTCCCCCCCCAAACATTCCTCTGCACCGCACCCCACTTTTTTGACAAAAGTGGGGATTTGTCCCATTTGCTCTTGTTTGCTCTTGCCAACTGATTAAGTCAGAAAGAGCAAATGGAACAAATGGCTACTTTTGTCAAAAACAGGGATTAACAACGGGACTGTCCCAGCCAAAATGGAATGTATGGTCACCCTACTTAGACTCCATGACACTTAGGAACATAGGATAGGAAGGGACCTCCTGGGAAACCAAGTTCAGTCCCCTGTCATTGCAGGCAACCATGTCATAATTGCATTCATAAATTTATCAAGCTCTATCTTAACACTAATTAAGTTGTTTCCTGCACACACACTATTCCTATTGCCCTGCTGTTCCAGAACCTCACTCCTCTGATGCTTAGAAACTTTGTAATTTCCAGATTAAATTTATTCATGGCCAGTTTATACCTATTTGTTTGTGTGTTAGTATTGTCCTTTCACTTAAATAGTTCTTCACCCTCCCTGCTGTTTACAGTCCTGGTGTATTGACAGAGGGCAATCATCTCCCCTCACAGCCTTCAGTTTGCTAAGCTAAACAAGACAAGCTCTTTTAGTTTCCTCATCCTAGTAGTCCTTCTCTGCACCTGTTCTAGTATGAATTAATCTTTCTTGAATAGGGGTGACCAGAATTGTACATGGTATTCCAGATAATATCTTATCAGTTTCTTTTTTTCACCTCCCAGCCTTTCTACTCTGCTTTGTAGGTTCGTACACCATTCTTATCTCTGTAATATCTGAGCACCTCCCAGCAGTGCATTCAATGATATAACATCTGTCCCGTGTTGTTTGTTGTCTCATCCTCTTCCCAGGCGGAAAAATATGTAAAGCTGAATGTCTTGTTTTGGTAAGGATTTTTTTTAATTAAAAAAAGCCCCATGTTGCTAAGGATTGGGCTATACTACCGCGGTAAATCAATCTAACTTACGCAACTTCAGTTACATGAATAACGTAACTGAAGTCGATGTAGTTAGATCCACTTATTGTGGTGGCTACATTGCGCTGTGTAGACGAGAGAGCGTCTCCCATTGACTTCCCTTATGCTTCTTGGGAAGGTGGAGTACACAAAGTGATAGGAGAGTGCTCTCCCATCGATTTAGCGTGTCTTCATCAGACCCTCTAAATCAACACTCGCTGTATTGATTGCAGCAGTGCCAATCTATTGGTAAGTGTAGACATGCCTTAAGTATCTGTTAAAGAAGGCCAGGTCAAAGTAGTATGCCTTGCATTTGGAGTGGAAGGTGGTGAGATCCATCCTGTCTATTCAGAATGTAAACTCCTCAGGGTGGCGATTTCTCTCACTGTGTGTTTGTACAATGCATAGCAGAATAGGGTCCCTACCTTGTTTTGGGTATCTAGGGCACTACTGTAACACTGCAACTAATGATATTTCTGATTCAATCACATACCGTATTATGAAGCTGTAGGATTACTTGAAAAGTTCTGCTTTATTTTAAAAGAACAGGAGTACTTGTGGCACCTTAGAGACTAACAAATTTATGAGAGTATAAGCTTTTGTAGGCTACAGCCCACTTCATCAGCAGCAGAAAAACAAAAACAAAAACTTTTGTAGTGATAATCAAGATGGCCCATTTAGACAGTTGACAAGAAGGTGTGAGGATACTTAACATGTGGAAATAGATTCAATATGTGGAATGACCCAGCCACTCCCAGTCTCTATCCAAACCCAAGTTAATGGTGTCTAGTTTGCATATTAATTCAAGCTCAGCAGTTTCTTGTTGGAGTCTGTTTTGCCGATGAAGTGGGCTGTACCCACAAAAGCTTATGCTCTAAAAAATTTGTTCGTCTCTAAGGTGCCACAATTATTCCTGGTTTTTTGGGGGTTTTTTTTTGCGGATACAGACTAACACGGCTGCTACTCTGAAACCTGCTTTATTTTAGGCTCTGTCTAGTAAAATACATGTCAGTCTCTGGGTTTGCTCATTTTAGTCATCTCAGTACCTACAGTAAATAAACTTTCACTATTTTCCTATGCATGAAAATTTTTCATTTAAGAAAATTAGAAAGATTAAAAGACAGCAGTTATTGTATGGTGTGTTACTTTCTATTTATCTGTATTGGCTCCAGATGCAAGATAAGTCTCCATCATTTCTGTAATGAACTTTGATCTTTGTGGTTTGCTATCAGAACAATTCTGATTTAGGACATTTTGTTGTTCTAACTAAAAATTAAAACTGCATAGATTAAGCTATGGGCATGCGATATGGTACGACAAGGAAATCTGGATTAGCTTCTCATCTTGATTTCTTGTTCCTGGGAAGAGGCAAGAAGAGAAGTAAAGTTAGGATATTCTTTTGGTTGGCAGAGTTTGGGAGGAGATAGAACCCTTGACCACTTCTGGTCAAATGAAAGTGCTCATTGACTGACTGCAGAAGGAAGCAACATCTAACATTACTGGAAGAGGGGAAAGGTTTTTGTCACACCAAGGGACTTTTGAGGGAGGATTAGCATGACCTGGAAGGAGAAAATTGATGGATTTCAGAGATGTACCAACCAGGGCTGATTGTGCCCCCAAAGATCTGTATGTAAGGGGAATCTTTATTGCACAGATCACATCCATGCTTCATGAAAATCGGAGGAGAGAGAGAGGAAGCGAAGAGAGGCAGCAACCTCCATGGCAGCAGCTAGCTCTCTTCCCCAGAGCCTGTGGAGCGAAAAGGGGATGAGGGCTAAGGGGGGAGGAGTACTGATGGGGATATCCCCTTCTGTGCCTTGTGGAATGTGGTAGAGAAAGTAATACAGTGCCAGGTTGTATTATTTCTCCCCGTACGTGATGGTGATACCTCATTAAGGATTGTCCTGGAGTAGCTGCTGTCTGAGGAAGCCCCGACTCCACATCCAAACACACTGAAACTCAGTAGCTTGGCCCCAATTCCAGTTGTCATTTTTTAGTTCTCCTACACCTCTCCACTTTCTTGTTTGGGCTGCACCTGAAAGCAAAAATACCTAAAGCAGAGCCATTTTTCTGGTATTTCCACCAGTATTTCCAGTTTCTCCCCCCCAGTAAACTTCAGGTAATCTACTCAGCTCTTCTCTGACAGGGACCTCTCAGAACCCCAAAATCTTTGTGGTTTGTTCATCACTGGTAAAGACAAAATCCTTTGTCACTATTTCTGCTGGGATATGTCATACATCAAGTTGCACCACTCTGATCACCAAAAATGTCATGTGGCATGGCAGTCTGATAAAACAAATGGAACAGTAGCAGGGTGCACTTAAGATGCAAGGGTTAATTTCTATTAATTATGTAAGGGTCATGCACAAGAAAGTTTGAAGTATTTTTATGAATCATGTAGAACCTTTCAGAATTCCTAGATCTGTTTAAAAGTCATGGCAGCAGGCCAGCTGACTCTGTAAGTTCCATATGAAGAAAGAGCAAGAGACGGGAACAGAAGAACATTGCAACTTAGAAGGTATTTAAAGCCTTGCTAAAACTAGCATTTCCTTGCCAAGTTTGATAGGGTATAGCTAATTTTAGCAAGTTTATTTCCCTATAATCTCCCTCTCCAGAGTATCACATGCCTTCAAAAGAGAAAGATCTTTTTATTTTCCAGTCTGAGTTCACCCTCAGCCCACACCATAATGATGAAATACAATGTAAAGAGTCATAAAAGTTTACGAATGCCATATTTGTGATGACCTGAGGTTTCCTTTAGAAAATTCTCATCACAGATTCCATTGGGCATGATTTAGCCTAGTTGGGATTAAGGACACTCAGCAAGATATGTTCTAGTCTAGATAGATCCTTATAGTGTGCTCATCACAGTAGTATCTGAGCACCTTCCGGTAGGACATAAATAACATGACTTCTAAAATCTGACACATTTCCTCTCTTATCCTCACCCCAGGGGGAGAAGCATGTGCTGTGGATTGTCTTGTTTTGTAAATGTGTTTTTTGCGAGCACGGGGTTGGGTGGGATTCATTTTGTGTTTTATTTGCTTTTTAAATATACATGTTGCTATGTATGTGTTAGAGGCTGCAAGGTTAAAGAAATGCACCTCACACTTGGAGAAGAGACGGTGAGATCTGTGATGGTCCTTAGTTCTTGTGGGATTTTGTTCCAGAATTTTGGGTCAGCCTCTGAGACAGGAGCCTCTGGGAGCCTCTGTCTCCCACACAGATGAGTTTTACCCTTACTGTGAACAGTTCCATTGTGCCAGAGGAGAGAAGATGTCGACCACAGTGTTCATCCAGAATCCTTAGTAGTCTTTTAAATATCCTGGGCCAGATACCCTGGACCATGAAGCACCTTGAACATAAAGTGTAAGACTTTGAACTTGATTTAAAATATTATGGAGAAATCAATGGAGAGAGCAAAAGGCAGGCGTGACATGCTCACACTAGCCTTGGTTGCTGAGGAGACACGCTGCAGCGTTTCTATACTTGTTGGAGTTCTTAAGCATTGAAGCTTTCATGGCCAGGTATACTGCATTACTGTAGCCCAGCTGAGAGGTAACAAAAGCATGAATAGCTGAAGCCAAGTCATCATCTGACAGGATGGGTCTCCTAGCCACCCAGAGATTATAGAAAGTGTAATTCATGAATGCTGCTAGGTGAGAGCTTAGTGTGAATGAGGAATCCAAAGTAATTATGTAATTATTCTCTGTTGCTTAGCCTGATCAAGTGAATTCAAGAGGCACAAAAACAGTGAAAGAGTACTGAAAAAAATCTGCCCACTAAATCTGTGATGTGGGTGAATCAACAACCTCACCACTTTTCACAAGTAATTTTACAATGGTACCCACTGAAAGAACACTGCACCCATTTTCCTTTACCTTTTCCCCTTATCGTTCAGAAAGGAAGAAGCAATTTTCACAGTGAAAACACTAATGCATTTCAAATACATTTGACATTTCTGGGCCCGTGTTGGTCATTCCCGTCTTGCTGAAAAGCGACACTGGCAATATAACAACCCAAAAAGCAATAGTGCTGCAAGTAGATGCAGCCATGTATTGCATGTAGGTGTGTATGAGCAGTCCCCTTCGGACCTGGCAAGTGAAGCCATACCACAGCTCACGCTGCCCAGGCCACAGACCATGGAGTTGAGGCCACTGCTGGGCCCAAAGGCCTCCTCGATGCTGGTGCACCCTTTGCCACCATTGTTGTCTTGGTGACAGATCCCATTGTCAAGTTCAGTGCTGGCATCCTCTGCCCAGTCGGGCTCGACCCATGCCAAGCAAGGGGCCAAATGGTCATTTTGAGGATGTACGCGAGGGCGACCTACCAGACTATTCCCCAGGAACCGCTCCATCGTATATCCTCTATCCACACACCACACTAATATCATCCCAGCCTGGCTTGGTCTTAAAGCCACTGCTCTAATCTAATCCAATCTAGGCAGCTAGGCACTGGGAAAGCACAGATATTACACCATCCAAGTGTGATGAAAATGAGACAAAGCTGCAAGTCATCTTCATACAAATTGTCTTGCAATCTTCTTCAATGGCTTCATTGAACTTGAATAGGAGAAATTACAAAATTGAGCCTTGTGGAAGGTGCCACAAAAGATCCTTCCAGGCAGATGAGCTACTGTGCAAAAAGCACCCTTTGTGACTTCTTGTGGAGGAAACAGTAGAACTGATCAAGAGCAACACCATCCACCTTGGCTGGGTTGGTAGGCAGGTTAACAAAACTTCAAGTCAACTATATCAAAGAATGCTGGCAAATCTAAAAGAATTAGTATGAACTTCTAAACATGATATCCTCTAACAAATCAGCCAATAAGACCAGAGCAGCCTCCATCCCATATCCATATGTAAAGTCAGCTCAAAAGGGACCAAGGAAGTCTGAGGCCTACAGCTGATGCCAAAGTTATTTTATCATAATAATCCAAATCTTTCTCAAGGGAAGATTAAAGAGACAGAGATCATTAGCAACATTGCCAGCATTCAGAAATGGTTTTATGATTAAAGGTCAAACAACCATTGGTTTGAGAGAAGCTGGCCATCCATCTTCCCACAGGGAGGCTGTGGAGTGGACTAGTTGGTCCAGTTGCAATTCTTTCACCAAGCTGTTTTCCTTCCAGGCTTTATTTTGAGCCATTGTGTGCATTAGTTATGGAAAAAAAACCACAAGTGTTTTTAATATAAACACAGATCCAAGAGCAAGAAAACAAGCTAACAACCCAGCTCTTGAACAAACAAGTATAAAGGTCAACCTCAGAGATCTAACTTCCGATGACCATGTAGATGTTCTTCATATAAATTTTCTGTGTTCTCTCTGAGAGCCTGATTAGGCCTTCAGTTCTCAGCTCCGTTTCATTACTTCACCTTGTCCACCTGTGTAAGAACTAAACATATTAACTCCTTGCTGTCTGGAAAAAAGATAGTGTCTCTGCACCTGACACACATGATGGACTAGAGTCTATTTTATCTCAGTTGGAGGGGGAAAAGGCAGCAGCACCGAGGTATTGACAAGCCCAACGAACAAAGGGACAGTACCTCTCCGCTTCTTTCAGCATGGATATGAGCAAAGCTAAAGAAGGAACTTAAAGTAGGGAACCAGGAGGTGCAAATCATTAGTTCCTTCTGTGTTTCATTCACCTTTTTGATTATTGGATTCCCAAGCAAGAACGAGACACCAGCATACTGGAAGCACATTTGAGGGTAGCCAGACGATGAGTTGCTTTCCTTGCTGGTCCTGCTACGAGCAGCTCAGTGAGAATAAAGTTTGGCAGTGAATTGTTTTCTCATCATCAAGTTTCCATACTAAACTACAAAGAAACAGTACCTCATGAACTGAGAGCTGGCAGGGGATGTGGGCCTCCCAAAAAGAGAGGCTACTCTGCAAGCTACTTTCATTGCTCATGTGTCAGGTGAGTCTCGCATTCAATGGTACTCACATCACAAGTGAAGCAGAATACCAATGTTCTTTTCAGCCTCACGTGTTTTTTTTTTTTTATCATCCAGGATTTTAGGTAGATGTCAACAAGTTTACTGTAGCACAATGAGAAATTAAATGTCACTTTTCCAGACTGGGTTATGATTATCTAGGAGTGCTGAACAATGAGTAAGATAAAAGTGAATACAAAATTTATAACTGGCTAAAATCATCACTGTTTTACCCAATGGAATTACCCTAGATATTAATTTCATTTATTAAGACTAAGAGAATAGAGGTCAAGGACGCAAAGGACATTGGAGCTTATTAAGCACCGTACGCAGTGCCAGAACAACTTTTGAATAGTAATTTTGATTCTAACCTTTCATTGGAAGAAATAGGAAATAGCTTCATGAAAATCCACTGAAAACCTCTGTAGCATTTCCTGGTGTTTAATTACTAAAACATGGATCTTCAGTGTACTGAAACTTAAACCTTAATCTAGCTCTTTTTGTAAGAAATCCTTAATTATAAAGATGGGAAATCTAGGAGGGTTTGCTTAAGGGAGCTGTGATTTGAGACTATCTTCTTTTTTGTCGTAAAAGCTGAAGATACCTGGGTTGTGAGAAAAAGGTGTCATTCATTCCTGTGCAGAATGTCCACACAAAACTCATTCCGCACACTTATGCTCCATGGTAAGATCTTAAACAGCATAAAGGTCTTGTGTGGGTTCTCTGTACTGAGGTGAATAAAATGTCACTCTATGGCCCAAATTCCCTGCTGGTGTAAAATAGTGCTGCTCTGTTGGGTTCCACTGAGAATTTGGGCCCTAGGGCCTGGATCCACACAAACGTAAGCATTGTGATGCTGACCATTGCCTAAAGGTGCCTTAAAAATCCCTGGAATCCATAAAGTCTGAGTTGGGTGCTCAGGCTAGATACAATACACAGGGAGAGAGAGAGGCCCCTATGAATGGGATCCACAAAAAACAGCACACTAGGCAGGGAGCCAGCTAAACTACAAGTTTGAGAGATGGCAACAAGAGGGGTGTATCTTAAGCCCCACCCTTCTCAGGGAGGGACTATAGAATCATTTTCACCTTTTCTCTGGCTCAATTAATATTTATTACAAAGCAGAACAGCTTGAAAACAGGAGACTTGCATCAGAATAGGCCACAGGCCTGTGGTTAGGATGTTTTGCCTGGGAGGTAGGAAACCCCTATTCCAATCCTTTCTCCTTATCAGGCACATGGGGGGAATTGGACCAGAGTCTCCCACATCCAGGTGAGTTTCCAAACCACAGGGCTAAAGGTTGGTTATCCTTCTCCCTGTTTTGTGTGGAGTTAGGCAGGTGCCAAAGCCATTCTTGCAAGAAATGCCTTCGGTGTCTAAGCCTATCTGACTCCAGAAGACAATTCCCAGCTGTGGATTGCAAGCAGAGATAGGCATCAGCACAGATTTAGGTGCTGAAGGCCAGATCTTTACATATATTTAGGCATCTAGTGAGAATTTCAAAACATCTAGGTACCTAACACCCATTCAAATGAATGTGTTTTAGCCTAGGTGCTTTTGAAGATCCCACTAGGAGCCTAAATAGTTTTAAAAATCTGTCTCTGAGCACTGTAATGTCTAAGTTCCTTTGTGAATCTAGCCCTAGTTTCTTAAGGGGTTGTTAAGTGATACCTAGGAGCTTGCACCCTCTGCACAGGGTGAAGTTCATATATAGAGGACAGTAACTATTTCTCTTCATGAAACCCTGAGCTTTCTCCCCAGAAATCATTTCAACAGCCAAGCCTTTATACTGAACTTTTCTACATTGTTATGGAAAAGAGGGAATGACACTGTATATAGCTCTAGAGGGAATAGCAAATGCTTTGGGGCTAAAAGGAATAGGAGGTCTTCAAAGGTGAATGCAAACCTTACATGAAAATTGAATTAAGCCCAGAAATGTGTGCTGAATGTCTCCCTTAACTCGTCTCTGGGAGTGTGTGGGACCAATGGGATCCGGGAGCTCACAAAATGATGTAATTCAGCAGACAGTATCAGACAATCGAACAGAAATGGAGAAATAATTATTTAAAAAGTAAATGATCCATTTATGTGTGTTCCATGTCAGCCATAGTCTGGTACTGTGGGCAGCATTTTTATTAATTAGTCAACAATATTGCTGGTCTCTTTACAGACAGGGTGAGGTGACAAGGGCCCTGCACCCACTCAGCACATTTTTTTTTGGACTAGTTCAATTTTCATGTTAACTGTGCTGTTCACCTTTAAACTTTTAAGCTGTTTGCTCACGTTGAAGCTATTAGGATTCCCTTTGGTTCATTCCTGGAAACTGGCCTAGTGACCTCGGTAAGTCAAATGAAGGGGGGAAAATATTGCACAGCATTTCATGGGACAAAAAGTATTTGAAAGTACATCTGTTGTTGCCTGTTGTGGTTACTTTGGGATTTTGTCACATTTTGACAAAATTACCTTTTCTCTGGTGGCAAACAAGTCCATAATCATTATTCCCTATTTTTGACAGATATAGTAACACCTGCAAGCCCAGGGCCCTTTCATCACATTGGACAGACTCCAAGATCAACCACTATGCTGTCTACACTTATCAGTTATGTGAACTGTGCCTATACTCTATGGGCGATACTCTGCCCAGTGAAGCATTCTGTTTGTTGGAATGAGCTATTCTCTCCCTGTTGATTGAAATATGCCACTACAGATGTGGGGTTTGTTCCGGTCAAAGCTGCTCTGTCCATGACACAGTCAAATTATTACCAAGGACTTGTAAACTTCCCTTTTGCCTTCAGTTCATATAGGTGTTTTTTCCTGTAATCATCCCCACTTCTCCTGTATATAGAATGTCCAATATTAAAAAGCAGTAAATCTGTGCAGTTGTGATGGTGTTTACAGATCCCACACAGAGTCTAACAAAAAGAAGGAGCAAGACTGGGCCAAAAGGGCCCTGCCCCTCAGCAGTTACAAAGCATGCTTCAGGGGGAGGATCTGCTTAAAAGGATACTCAGTCAGGGATGCGGTGTGACAATAAATTTACTTGAAAAGGGTCATATAGAAAGTATGACAAACACATGTAAAGGTAGGATTAATCTATTTAAAAGTATTGCTGAGATTAAGTGGTGGAACAGATAAAAAAGTGGCGGTGATGCTATACAGAGCATTAATAAGATCAGCCATATGTTATGGGTGTCCAGCCTTTAGTTCTGCATTCGGAGAGGAGCTTAAAAAGTTAGTCAATTCAAGCTCAAGCGCTACAAACTCAATGTGGTGCATTTCTTAATAACACAATGTCAAATGCAGGTAGCTACTAACTAGAGAAATGCCTGTTGATTTAAGGGTGAAAATGTTAAATCTGACACTTTGGGCTAAAGTTAAGGGAAAGGGCACAGATAAGAACACTGGACAAATATATGAGGCATGTTGGGAATTAAGTGAACTAAATGTAGCTTGACACAGTAAACTACATCATGCTCTTGGGGTTAAAATGTAGGTAAAAGAGTTAAGTGAAAAGGAAGGATTAGACGAGATTAAAATCTATGGCTATGAGACAGAAAATGTATACCTGGAAAATCGTCTCTCTGAATGTGGACTTAGAATTATCTAATAAAGTAAGGGGAAATAAAGAGCCATCTTATATGACAGATAAAGTTTGAGTTTATACATACTAAATGGAGTCACCATTGCTGAATATAGACTGACAAATCTAAAGATGAAAATCAGGCAGAGTAGGAGTAGCATTTTGCATCCTTGAGATTGGAGTGAAGAAATCTAAAAGAATATCTAATTTTGTAGCCAGCCTGACAGCTGAATTGGTAGGAATAATGTGCAGATGACTGCAGCTGTTATCTTTTTTGATTCATTATCAGGTATATTGGCAATTAAAAGGAGTAGCTCAAAGCAGGAGTGACCTAATGAATGAAATATTGTTTTTGACAACAGTTAGTATGCTCAGGCATGAACACAGCACTTGCATGTATTCCTGGGATACCTGGCAATGAAATGGCAGATAAAAAAAAAAGCAAAAAATGCTTTAAAAATGGAGGAATTGATATAAAAATTCTTTGAGTAAGCAGAAATGTAAAAGTTTAGTTTAAAAAGGATTTAAAAGGGAATGGCAAGAACTGAGGACCAAGGAGACAAGAGGAGGACAAGTCTATGAAGTATGCCCCAAAATAGAGGATAATGCACCACTCCGGTACTAATGTTTAGACTGTTAGCTGGTCACTGTGTTTGAATAATAATTTATATTTATTGAATAGACCCAAAGCTGGGTTATGTAACCCCTGTAAGTTTAAAGAAACAGCTGATAACCTGATATGGGAATGCAGGGAATGTTCCCAGTGTGGGAAAAAGTCTCTTTGACTTTTGAGATGGCAGAATATACTATGAGGAGTTTAATAAAAGTATTGGAAAAGTGGGGAAACATTAAAAAAGGATATAGAGCATGGTGAAAATGTAGTGGCATAAATGTATGAGGAATATAGTATGTGGCAGTGACACACACAGTAGATGAGTCTGCTTTTTTGTAAAGGATAAGAGGAAGAGGAGGAGGAAGTGGGGAGCGAGGGAAAGTGAGTGAGAGGCTGTCAAAAGTGGGGAAGCCAGTTTGCAACATCTGGGGGTGAAGCAATCTACAGGAGAAGGTATGTCTGTGGGTAAGACCCAGGTGGAAGGGTAGGGGCTAGGATTGCCAATTCTGGTTGGACATATTTCTGGAGGTTTCATCACATGACATAATATTTAATTGAATGTTAATCTTTAATTCCTGGACCCTAGTAGGGGCCTGACCCTCTTCCTCTCCCCCTGCCCCCTGCCCTGCAATGCTGAGGGAAAGTAACTTGACACTAGGAAGAGAGCTGGAGAATGCTTATTTGACTGACTGAGCTGCTGAGACTGATTGGGTAACTCCCTGCTGTTTTGGGGACTAAGGACCTGTAACCATGCTCCAGGCTTGAGAGAGCAGGGAGGTAGGAAGTGGCCCAGGGGAAGCTGGTCAGATGCATTAGGAAGAGGAAAATCAACACTCCATGCATCTCCCCCCTGGGCCTTGGGTTGAGACACGGTAGAGAGAGAGGTCCAAGGTTCTCCAGCCTTCCCCTTTGCCCCAGGACTTTGAGGGTAGAAAGACTCTCTAGTCATGGCCTGCTCACAGGCCTTCCAGTTCACGAGTGAAACCCTCTACAGAAATATTGTGTTGGGATTACTATTAGGCTTTTTCTGATGTTCCAAGAAACGGTAGTAGGCCCAAAATATAGAGACGAATGGCTTGTATTTCGCAAAAATATTTTAGTGTAGTCATAATCTGCTAAATACCTAATAAAATTCTTGTATCCTAGAGGCAATATCCATCTGAGACAAGGAGATCTCTGAAAGAATATTATAAAGTGTCCTTGGGACATTAAGAAATTAATCCATTTTCCCTAGGTAGTAGTTTTCCATTCTCTGGAAGAAATACAATTCTCCCTTCTAGAAGACTATCCCTAAGGGAAAGGCATTAAAAAGTATGCTTATGGATCATACTGTCCCATCTACCTGAGTATTCCACTCCATTTCTGAATGAGACAAATGGGACTTGTATGTAAAATAACCTAATTTCTACGTGCGTGACAACATATCCCTTGAATCTGGCAGATTTTTGGAACTTTCCTTCTTTGTGCCAAGTAAAACAGATTTTTGTGTAGTTCTCTGAAACTAAATCTCAATCCAAATCTTCATTTAAATGCCTCTGCCCCTTAAAATGAGGAACTGTGACGTGCACCTTTGAAACAAAGCCCCTGAAACAAATCCTTAGGTGTGCTAGAGCAGTTCTTGACACACTAGAGAAAGGGGAAGATGATCCCACTATCTTTCTTGGAGACAACCAATGGTCCGTTCAACCCTAATTCAAATAACAGCTGGGAGCTCATATGCCTTTGAGGATTGCTGGAGCATAAATCACCCTGAACATGGACCCTCCCTCCGCTGTGGAGGCCAGGAGTGGGTGGTGTAGAATGAGTTATGCTGGCTTTATACCACTCAAGGATTGCCCGCTTTGAAGGGATTCCTGAACTGGCTGTTGAGCACACCTTTCTGTCAATATTGCACCACCACAGAAGAGCAAAGGGGATAGAGTGGAGTTGAGAATCTTCCTCCCCTGTTCCAAAGTTTCACCCAACGTACATTTATAATGCTATTATAACTTCTAGTTTGGAAAAGAAGAGTAATTAAGTCAAAGAAAGCTGACACTAAAAGAGACAGAGAGAGACATCAGGATTTATCAATATAAGAGACTAATGGTACTTTGTGCCTTGGAGTGTGCTTCATATCCTTCTCATAGCAACTCCTATTATGTGACCAATTGGATTCTTTAAAGATGCATTTCTTGCTCCATGAAACAAAATTTTGTATACATCTAGCCACAACTAGAGCCACTGTGACAGCAAATTTGCTTACTTGCTGGCTAACTTTCAATAGTTTGTATAATGTGTATCAACAGGCTCTGGAGAAGTATTACAACAGCCAGAAGTCTGAGGAAATGAATAAATAAATACCAGATGTGACAGGGTCGGGCCAGATGGCTACAGGAGAGTAATTTTTTTTTTTGAAGCAAAAGATGTTTTTATTTGCATAACACACTTACAAAGTAAAAACAGCAGCATATGCAATGTGTAACACAGCAACCAATCATAATTGTTTTCTCATTAGCTTCAGGGGAGGGAAGTGTTCAAGCTTGCCTAGGCCCAGAGCGGGGGGCTTCCTCGACTCTTGTGGTCTTCCACCCTTCCGAGTTACCTGGTGGCCCAGAGCGAGGGGGCTTCATCGACTCTCGTGGTCTTCCACCCCCTCGAGTTACCTGGTGCCACGCTCGAGTGTCACCAACAATTCCCTCCTCTGAAAGCACCCAACAAGAGGGGCAGGCTGTGGGGTGGACAATCCGGGGGGGGGGGGACGACACGTGCACCCAAGTGTGAAAGGACCCCTCTAGGGTGGTGGTGTCCAGAGCAGCAATGGCTGGAGCTGGGGTCCCTTACTGTCTCCCCCAATCAAAGGGTCAGACAAAGGGACCCGGATGGGGACACCGAGCAGAGAACCTCGGACAGCGCCCACCGCTCCTCAAAAGCATCAAGGGAGTCGGTGGACGCCACCCAGAGGAACTCCGCCCAGATACGTGAACGGACCGAGGATCGGAAAATGGCCCCACAGTCACAGGAAACTCCATCGGCCAACTTCCTCGCTCTGGTTTTATAGATGGCCGTTTTAGCCAGGGCCAGGAGGAAGTTAACTAGGAGATCCCGCGACTTTGTGAGGCCACGGATGGGGACTGCATAAATAAAAAGGTGAGGGGAAAAATGCAACCAAAAACGTAGTAGGAGATTTGTGAGGAGCCGGAACAGGGGCTGCAGCCTGGTGCACTCCAAATATACGTGCGCCAGGGTTTCCCTCACACCACAAAAGGGACAAGTATCTGGGACGGGGGTGAACCGCGCCAAGTACGTGTCTGTGCTCACAGCTCCGTGAAGGAGCCGCCAACTGATGTCCCCAACGGGCCTCGGAACCAAGATGGAATATAGGCTGGCCCACCGGGGCTGCTCACCCTCCAAAGGTGGCAGAAGGTCTTGCCACTTTGTGTCGGGGCGGGACACTAGGGTGAGGGCGTGAAGGGTGTGGAGCGCGAGCGTGTATAGATGTTTCCTTGGCACGGTTTGGAAGCGTACCGGCTGCAGTTCATGCAGCTGGCTCGCAGTGAAGGGGTGGGGGAGTCGATTGGATCTGCGAGCAGGGGTCCAATTAAAAAGTCCGGCAGGCCTGGGGTAGAGGGTGGGCGGGGTGTGCCCTCAAGCAGGACCTGGTCGAGGTAAGCTTGAGCAGAGGGCGTCAAAGCGGCCTTCACCTCCTGAAGTACATGCCGGGAAGTACGAGGTCTGGAGAGCCCGATGCGCCGGGCGAGCATCAGGGGATCCAGCCAGTCTCCCCGGTCATAGTCCAGGAGGTCTCCGACTCTCGTGACTTCTGCCAGGATCAAGCTCTGGCGCACCGAGCGGGACTCCACCACCTGCACACGGAGCTGGGGGTTTTGTAGCAGGGGCTCCACGAGGAGATCTACCCCCTCGGTGGCCACCACGGACCTGATCATTAAAAACAGTTTCCAAGTCCGGAGGAGGTCCTGATAGAAGACGGGCAGCCTGGAGAGGTCTCACAGAAGACCTCCTGGATGGAGATAAAAGAGCTGCCGGTCCTATTGGAGCCCTCGGATGCGGCGCAGGATGGCGTGCGCCAGTATGCTCCATGCCAAACTGCCTGCACCATAGAGGAGCCTCTATAGGGCCTGGAGGTGGAAGACACGGACCTGAGTGTGTAGACACTTCAGGCCCTGTCCTCCTTCCTTCAGGGGTAGATGAAGAACCCCTACAGAGGCCCAGGGCATTCCTGACCAAAAGAACCCCAGAACCGATGTCTGGAGGTTGGTCAGGAAACCCGGGACCGGGACCAGGGTGTTGAGCCGGTACCAGAGCATGGACAGGACTAGTTGATTAAGTACCAGCGCTCTCCCTCGGAGGGAGAGAAATCGGAGTAGTCCCGTCCATTTCTGGAGCCGCTCTATCACCCCGCCGTCTAAATTTTCCCAGTTCTCCAGCGGAGAGGGATGCGTGGCAGAAAGGTAAATGCCGAGGTAGAGCAGCGGACCCGCGCTCCACCGGATGGTCTGAAGCGCAGGTGGGAGGGTGCCCGCCTGCCGCCAGTCTCCTACCACCAAGCCAGAGCTCTTGACCCAGTTGACCCGGGCGGAGGAGGCTGCCGAACAGATGGCCTGGCAAGCCTCCACCCGCGCCAACTCGCCGGGGTCCTGGATCACGAGGAGCACATCATCAGCGTATGCCAACAGGACCAGCCGCAGCTCCGGCTCCCGCAGCACCAACCCTGTCAACCTCCTGCAGAGGAGACAGAGGAAGGGCTCGATTGCCAGAGCGTACAGCTGGCCCGAGAGGGGGTACCCCTGCCATACTCCTTGCCCGAAGCTGACAGGTTCGGTCAGGGTCCACTTGAGCTTAACTAGACACTCTGCGGAAGCGTACAGCACCCGGAGAAAACCCACAAACTGGAGTCCGAAGCCAAACGCCTGCAGAGTGCTCAGGAGGTACCCATGGTCCACCGTATCGAACGCCTTCTCCTGATCTAGGGACAGGAGGGCGAACGACAGACCGTCTCTACGCCCGAGTTCCAGAAGGTCCCGAACCAGAAATAGGTTATCAAAGATACTGCCATCTGGGACGGTGTAGGTCTGGTCTGGGTGGATCACGTGCGCCAGCACAGACCCTAGCCACAGCGAGATTGCTTTCACTACGATTTTGTAGTCCGTGCAGAGGAGCGAGACGGGACGCCAATTTCGTAAATCGCTGAGGTCCCCCCTCTTCGGCAATAAGGCAAGCACAGCTCGCCTGCACGAGAGAGGGAGAACCCCGCTCTGCAGAGACTCGGCCCAGACAGTGACTAAGTTGGGGCCGAGGATGTTCCAAAACACGTGGTAGAACTCCACGGTCAGCCCATCCATGCCTGGAGACTTATTGGTGGGCATACGACGGAGGGCTTCCAGGAACTCGGCCAGAGTGAGAGACAACTCTAGCCGGTCTTGGTTGCTCGCGCTGACCATGGGGAGCTCCTCCCAAAGCACTCTGCAAGGGCTAGGGTCAGTTGGATCCCGGGAGAAAAGACTTGCGTAGAAGGCTCGGGCCCTCACACACATCTCCGCTGGGTCCGTGAGGGGGGTGCCGTCTTCTGCCAGGAGGCAGGTGACGTGTTTCTTGGCCCCCCTCGTTTTCTCCAGGGCATAGAAGAAGCGGGAGCCGCGATCCATCTCCCGAAGGAGGCGGATGCGGGATCGAACAAAGGCGCCCCGGGCCTGATGGCCCTCGAGGGCCTGGAGCTCCTCCTGCTTCTCCCAGCACGCTCCACAGAGGAGCGGGTCTTTGGGGCTGGCAGCCAGACGCCTCTCCAGCTCTAAGACCTCCCGTTCCAACTGCTCTATTACCGCATTTCTCTGTCGGCTGGTGCCCTGCGTGTAGTTGCAGCAGAGAAGCGAGGTGCGCACCTTCCCCAGGTCCCACCATCACCGCACCGAGGGAAAGGCACACCGCTGCCCTCGCCAGGCCAGCCAGAATTCCCAGAAGGACGTCACGAAGCGCTCATCCTCCAACAGACTGTTGTTAAAATGCCAATAGGCCGGCCCCGGCCTCTCCGCACAGAGGGAGACTGTCACGGTGGCTAGGTGATGGTCAGAAAATGGGGCCAGCTGAATGCTGGAGGAGTGGGCTCGTGAGAGATGGAAGTGTGATAAATAAATGCGGTCCAACTGGGAGTGGCTCGACCGATGGGCTTCCACCCGGACAAAGGTGAACGTGGAAGTGTCATCCGGGTGGTGGTCACGCCAGATGTCCACTAGGGAGTGATGTTCAACTATCTCCCAGAGGGTGTTCGCGGCGGCCGGGCACTGCTCGGTCCCTGAGCGGTCTCGCTCCTCGAGAGTGGTATTAAAATCCCCTCCCAGGACCAGGCACTCGTGAGAATCTAAGGTGCCGAGGAAGGCGGACGCCTGCTGATACAATTGCAGCCGCTCCGGGCCCAATGTCGGGGCATAGACGTTAACGAGGTTAACCACGAGCCCCTCTATACGGACCCGGAGATGCAGCAGGCGACCCGGCACAGCCTCGGCGACCCCTAGCACCTCGGGCCGTAGGTCGGGGGAGAACAGGGTCGCCACTCCAGCCTGCCGAATCGTGGAATGGCTAAAGTAGACCCTGTCCCCCCATTCCAGCTGCCAACTATCTTCGGCGATCAGATCCGTATGGGTCTCCTGCAGGAAAATCACAGAGTACCCTCCCTCCCGAAGGAAGGAGAGCTCCTGGGACCTGCGGAGAGCCATCCTACAACCCCGGGTGTTCAACGTTGCGATGGTGAGAGGTGTCATGGGGAGGGCTGGTAGGGATCTTCACTGGCAGGGACGCTCGCATCCCCCAGCAGGCTGTGCAACAGTCCTTGTCCCATCCTGTAGGTGAGTAATTGGTCACTGAAGACGCGGACCCACCAGTAAGCCGCAGCATCCTGCTTCCCCGTCCCTTTACCTTCCCCCATAAGGGCCCTTGTGGCCCGGAGGATTTGAAAAAAATCCCCCCATCGCTGGAGAGCAAGCTGTACCTTGTTGCGGGAGCCACGGACATCCTCTAAAAACTTCCACAGCTCTCCTCGCAGCTCATGGGGGGGTGGGGTTATGGTTTCCCGGTTGTTCCCCGGCGGGGCCCTTGGTGCAGCCCCGTGGCCCACTAAAACGGGCAAGCAGGGTGCGGACCCCCGACGGGGTGCCTGATGGGCTGGAGCTTCTAGGCCCGCCTCAAGCCCTGGGGCAATACGGGGTGGTGGAGGGAAAATAGCAGCCCCTAATGGGTCGGGGCAGCAGAACGCAAAGGCTGCTCCCTGGGGGTCATCAACGGGAAAAGGGAAGGAGACAGCCCCGGGGGCAGCGATAACATCGCAGGAGGTAGACTGGATAGGGGTAGGGGCAGGGGCAGAGGCGAGGTTCTGGGTTTCGGGAGGCGAGCAGCTGGATGATGGGGCCTCCCTATCAGGCTCGAGAGTTAAGGGGGTGGGGAGGGAGCTCTCAGTGATACTGGGCGCGGGCTCCATGGTGGATTTAGTGGCTATAGCATCAGGAGGTGGATTATCTTCTGTTGGGCCCCCGCCCGGGAAGGAAATCAATTGCTCCGCACCAATAGGGGGTGCCCCTGGCGGCTTGTGTCCCGGTCACGTGGTGCTGGCTGTCACCTGAGCAGGCTCGGTGGTTGTCCGCAGGGTGCCATCGGGCGGCCGGGTCGATGGAGGAGTCCAGGGGCTCCTCGGAGGTGGGAGCAGAAGCTGCAGTTAGGGGGAGGGCGCATGGGGAAAAGAAGGGTGGAGTGAGGTCGCCCAAATCGAGGTTTGCTGGCAAAAGGTCGTCCTCCCCCTGGGCGACCGGGGTCAGATCTAGAGCCTCGATCTCCTCGAACATGGAGGAGAGGACACTTTCCGTCGCCCCGGGGTTCTCCCCGCTGGCACCCACCACGACGGTTGTCTCGGGGTTCACGGGGGCTTCGGGCAGTGTCAGGACAGAAAGGGCTTCCTCGAGGGTCTCAGAGGGCAGGGTCTCCCGTGGAGGGGAGACACTACCTTCCGGTGCTACCACGCCTTTCCCGGCTGACACCGGTGGATGGGACGCACTTGTGGGCAAAGCGGAAGGTTTGGCATCGGTGCCCCCCTTCCTGGTCTTCCGGGGGGCCTCTGCCTCGGGTAGATGGGGCAGAGCTCGAGCCTTCAGCTTGCCTCACTTCCCCTGGACTAGGGCCCAGCCCTCCATGGCATCATCTGGGGGCTGGTTAGCAGGGGTTGTATCAGGGGGTAAAGGCGATGGCTCAGGGGCTTGGGTGTGGGGATGGTGGGGCGGCATAAGGGAGGGAGAATTGTCCCTGGGGCAGGCTCTCTCCCATGCCTGGTGGTATATCTTCCGCACCCTCCTCCATAGGCCCCGCCAGATGGTGGGGCGTTGTAGGGGAGGTGCCCTTTGCACCTGAGCGGGAGAAGTGGTGGTCCGAAGAGGAGGGGGGGCGGGTTCGGGTATCGGGCGGCCAGGGGCGTCAGCAATAATGGGGCCAATGTCCTGCCGGGTCTCGGGGATCCCAGGTGCCCCTCCATGCCGGGCTAAGGGGCAGTCCCTCCGGACATGCCCTGACGCCTGGCAGAGGTAGCACCGGGCTTCCCCCGTGGAGAAATACACCCGGTAATGGGCCCCCTGGTGGGGGACTAGGAAGGACCCCTCGAGCGCCTCTCCGTCACGCGCCGCCGATGGCAGTAGAAGCTGCATTTGCTGGCGGAAGGAAAAGATGTGACGGAGGGTGGGGTCCTTGCAGCCCAATGGGAGAGGGCTGATGACAGAAACAGGTTTCCCCAGGGTGGAAAGGGCGGGTTATAGGGCAGCACTGGGGAGAAAAGGAGGGACAGAGGTCAGGACCAGGTGGACACCCAGGTCCTCTAGCGGCTCTAGGGGGACAAACACCCCCCCCCACCGCCAAGCCCCTCTCCACCGCTTCCTGGGTGGCAGCCTCTGATGCTAAGAAGAAGACAACCTTCCCGTACATTTTGGAGGCTGCCATAATGGCCGAGGGCCCCACCACCCTCGCCAACGCCCGCATATAGGTCTCCATGTGGGGCGAGGTGGGCACCAGGAGGCATCAGACTCCATGCTTCCTTGTCATGGTGGGAAAGGGGCCCCGGCCGCTATTGATGGTGGCGGAGGTGGTGGGCGGGAGAGATGACAAGGCGGCAGGCAGGGGGGCTGCTGCCGCCCGGGCATACATCCTGGGGGCTGAGGGAGGGACATCCGTAGAGCTGGTGGAGGGGGCAGCGGGGGAGGATGCCGTGGTCGGTGGCGGGGCCACAGCAGTGGGGGTGGCCCCTGCCACGGAGGGCCTGGTGGTTTTAGCGGGGCCCTTCCCCTTCTTCTTGCCCTGGCCTTTCCCGCCAACTCAGGGGGCTTCCCTAGAGTCTGGGGAGGCGATGGGCATGGCAGCGGTGGAGGTCACCCCGGTGCCCTCCATTGCCAATGCCCCAACGGGGGTGGTGGCAGGTGATTGACAGGAGTTGGAATCAGGTAGAAAGGGACAAGCTGTGGGGTGGTCAATTTTTGGGGGGGGGGCACATGAACCACCGTACGCTTGTCCAGAGAGTCCTGTTTGGTTGGCTGGTGCTTCTGGCCCACATGGTGGAATCAGAGCGAGCAGCTAAGTCCAGAGGCAGATGTTAGACAGCCAGCAAAGATGGTGAAGGAGGCAGTTGTGAAGATGGTAGCATGGGGGTTGGGAGGACACAGATGGATCGGGGGACAGCTCCGTGCCACACCCCCTGTGTCCCTACAAACACAGTTAAGACACAGTCAAGGCCTCCCCCCACACGAGACCACAGTTCAAAAGTTACTCAGTCTTAGGCCCCCTCCACGGCGATTTGTAGATTCCCCGGGCGGTGTTCCTCTGGTAGACAGCTTTTTCTCTGTCTGTTCCGGGTCGCAGCTGCAAACATTCCAGGGATGCCGGAGCGGATGATAAAAAATTCTCTCAGCCGGAGACGGGTCCACAGACAAACAGCAAGCGGCTGGATCTGGGGGCTGGGTCCTTCCACTCCCCCCTCCAGGGAGCAGCAGGCCCCCCCTCTCTCGGGGGGGGGAGGGTTTCAGCTGGAGCGGCAGCAGCGTCCAAGGGCGGGCGGGCGGGCGCGGGGGGGCTAACAGGCGGCCGGCGGCTGGCCAGCACTCTAGCAACAGCAGAGAAAGAAAAAAAAACAACAAAAAGAAAAGAAAGGGGGAGAGCATCTGGCCCGGTCGGGGGGAAGCCGAAAGCAGGGGCAAACAGCAAGAAAAGCCCAGGCCAGAGGGTAGCAGTAGGAGAGCAGGCTAAGTAGGTCCCTTTTCCCTGGGTAAGGTAACAGGGAAGTTTTTTGTTTTTGTTTTTTTTTAACAGAAAAAAAAATTTTATTGTGACAATTACAAGAATTACCAAAGAACCAAATCAAAGTATGCAACAAAACAACGCAAACAGAAGGTATAACACAGCAGCTTTCAGGAGGGAGAAGTGTTCAGGCTAGCCTGGGCCCAGAGCGGGGGGGCTTCTCGACACTCGTGGTCTTCCACCCTCCTGAGTTACCTGGTGGCCTAGAGCGGGGGGGCTTCCTCGACACTCGTGGTCTTCCACCCCCTCGAGTTACCTAGTGCCGCGCCCAGTGTCACCGATTATCCCCCCCCTGAGAGTACCCGGCAAGATGGGCACGGCTGCGGGGTGGGCAGTTTGGGGGTGGGGGGGTAGACACCCACGTATTATAGGGCCCTCCTAGATGACAGTAACGATGGTATCCACAGCGGCAACGGCTGGGGCTGGTGTCTCTCGCTCTTCCCCTCAATCAAAGGGTTAGACGGAGGGAACCGGATGGGGTCACCGAGCAGAGAACCCCGGACAGCGCCCACCGCTCTTCAAAGGTGTCAAGGGAGTCGGTGGACGCTGCCCAGAGGAACTCCGCCCGGATACGTGAATGTACTGAGGATAGGAAAAAGGCCCTACAATCGCAGGACGTTTCATGGGTCAACCTCCTCTCTCTGGTTTTATAAATGGCTGTTTTTGCCAAAGCTAGGAGGAGGTTAACCAGGAGATCCTGCAATTTTGTGGGGCCATGGATGGGGAGTGTATAGATAAAGAGGTGGGGGGAAAAATGAAGCCAGAAGCGCAACAGAATATTTGTGAGGAGCCGAAAAAGGGGCTGCAATCTGGCACACTCTAAATAGACGTGCGCCAGGGTTTCCCTCACATTACAAAAAGGGCAAGTATCCGGAATGGAAGTAAACCGTGTCAAAAACACGCCCGTGCTCACAGCTCCGTGAAGGAGCCGCCAACTGATGTCTCCGACGGGCCTCGGGACCAAGGTGGAATACAAGCCGGCCCACCGAGGTTGCTCACCCTCCAAAGGTGGCAGGAGGTCCCGCCACTTTGTGTCGGGGCGGGACACCAGGGTGTGGGCGTGAAGGGTGTGAAGCGTGAGTGTATACAAATATTTCCGTGGTGCAAGTTGAAAACTGACCGGCTGCAGTTCATGCAGCCGGCTCGCAGTGAAAGGGTGAGGGGTTTGTTAGAATCGGCAGGGTAGGGGCCCAATGGAAAGGTCCGGCGGGCCTGGGGTAGAGGATGGGCGTGGTGTGCCCTCGCGCAAGGCTCGATTGACATAAGCCCGTGCAGCGGGGGTCAAGGCGGACTTCACCTCCTGAAGTACGCGCCGGGGAGTACGGGGGCTGGAGAGCCCCATGCGCCGAGCGAGCGTCAGGGGATCCAGCCAGTCTCTCCGGTCGTAGTCCAGGAGGTCTCCGACCCTCGTGACTTCCGCCAGGACCGGCCTCTGGCGCACCGAGCGGGACTCCGCCACCTGCACACAGAGTTGGGGGTTGTGTAGCAGGGGCTCCGTGAGGAGATCTGCTCCCACGGTGGCCGCCACGGACCTGGTCGTGAGAAACAGTTTCCAGGTCCGGAGGAGGTTCTGGTAGAAGACCGGCAGCTCGGAGAGGTCTCGCGGAAAACCTCTCGGACAAAGATAAAAGAGCTGCCGGTCGTATCGGAGCCCGTGGAAGCGGCGCAGGAAGGCGTGCGCCAATATGCTCCACGTTGAACTACCTGCACTGTAAAGGAGCCTCTGCAGGGCCTGGAGGTGGAAAACGCGGACCTGAGTGTACAGACATTTCAGGCCCTGCCCTCCTTCCTTCAGGGGTAAATGAAGAACTCCGACAGGGGCCCAGTGCATTCCCGACCAAAAGAACTCTAGAATCAATCTCCGGAGGTGGGACAGGAAACCCGGGGCCGGGGCCAGGGTGTTGAGCCGGTACCAGAGCATGGACAGGACTAGTTGGTTAAGCACCAGTGCTTTCCCTCGGAGGGAGAGACATCGGAGTAGCCTCGTCCATTTCCGGATCCGCTCTATCACCCCGCCCTCTAAATTTTGCCAGTTCTCCGGCGGGGAAGGGTGCGTGGCGGAAAGGTAAACGCCGAGATAGAGCAGAGGACCCTCGCTCCACCGGATGGTCTGAAGCGCGGGTGGGAGGGAGCTCACCTGCCGCCAGCCCCCCACTGCCAAGCCAGAGCTCTTGACCCAGTTGACTCGGGCGGAGGAGGCTGCTGAGTAGATGGCTTGGCATGCCTCCACTCGCGCCAAGTCGCCTGGGTCCTGGACCACGAGGAGGACGTCATCGGCGTACGCCGACAGGACCAGCCGCAGCTCGGGCTCCCGCAGCACCAACCCCGTCAACCTCCTGCGGAGGAGACAGAGGAAAGGCTCGATCGCCAGAGCGTACAGCTGGCCTGAGAGGGGGCACCCCTGCCGCACCCCTCGCCCGAAGCTGACCGGTTCGGTCAGGGTCCAGTTGAGCCTAACCAAACACTCCGCGGAGGCGTACAGCACCCGGAGAAAACTCACAAACTGAGGTCCGAATCCAAACGCCCGCAGGGTGCTCAGGAGGTACCCATGATCTACTCTATCGAACGCCTTCTCCTGATCGAGAGACAGGAGGGCGAACGACAGACCGTCTCTCCGCCCGAGTTCCAAAAGGTCTCGGACTAGAAAGAGGTTGTCAAAAATGCTGCGACCCGGGACAGTATAGGTCTGGTCTGGGTGGATCACGTCCGCCATCACGGACCCTAGCCGCAGCGAAATTGCTTTCGCTACGATTTTGTAATCCGTGCTAAGGAGTGAGAGGGGACGCCAGTTTCGTAAGTCGCGGAGGTCCCCCTTCTTCGGCAGCAAGGCGAGCACCGCTCGCCTGCACGACAGAGGGAGGATCCCGCCCTGCAAGGACTCAGCCCAGACAGTGACTAGGTCTGGGCCGAGGATATCCCAGAACGCACGGTAAAACTCCACGATCAGCCCGTCCATGCCCGGAGATTTATTGGTGGGCATGCGGCGGAGGGCTTCCGAGAACTCGGCCAGGGTGAGAGGCAGCTCTAGCCGGTCTCGGTCGCCCACGCTGACCGTGGGGAGTTCCTCCCAGAGCACCCCGCGAGCGTCGGGATCGGTCGGATCCGGGGAGAAAAGGCTTGCGTAGAAGTCACGGGCCCTCCCACACATCTCCTCCGGATCCGTGAGGGGGGTGCCGTCTTCCGCTAGAAGGCAGGTGACGTGTTTTTTGGCCCCCCTCGTTTTCTCCAGGGCATAGAAGAAGCGGGAGCCGCGGTCCATCTCCCGAAGGAGGCGGATGCGGGACTGGACGAAGGCACCTCGGGCCCGGTGGTCCTCGAGGGCCCGAAGCTCCTCCCGCTTCTCCCGGCACGCTCCACAGAGGGACGGGTCCTCGGGGTCGGCGGCCAGGCACCTCTCCAGCTCCAAGACCTCCCGTTTCAACTGCTCTATCGCCGCATTTCTCCGTCGGCTGGTGCCCCGAGTGTAGTCACGGCAGAAGAGCTTGGCGCGGACCTTCCCTAGATCCCACCATCGCCGCACCGAGGGAAAGGCACGCCACTGCTCTCGCCAGGCGAGCCAAAACTCCTGGAAGGACGTCACGAAGCTCTCGTCCTCCAACAGGCTATTATTAAAGTGCCAATAGGCCGGCCCCGGTCTCTCTGCACGGAGGGAGACCATTATAGTAACTGAATGATGGTCGGAAAAAGGGGCCGGCCGAATGGTGGAGGAGTGGGCCTGTGAAAGATGGAAACGGGATAAATAAATACGGTCCAACCGGGAGTGGTGTGACCGATGGGCCTCCACCCGGACAAAAGTGAACGTGGAGGTGTCATCTGGGTGATGGTCACGCCAGACGTCCACTAGGGAGTGATATTCAACTATTCCCCGGAGAATATTCGCGGCAGCCGGGCTCGGCTCGACGCCTGAGCGGTCCTGTTCCTCGAGGGTGTAAGGTAACAGGGAAGTTTCCAGAACAATCAGGAACCTTCTGGAGACAATTAAGACAGACAGGCTGATTGGAACACCTGCAGCCAATCAAGAAGCTGCTAGAATCAATGAAGGCAGGCTAATCAGGGCACCTGGGTTTTAAAAAGGAGCTCACTTCAGTTTGTGGTGTACATGTGAGGAGCTGGGAGCAAGAGGCACTAAGAGCTGAGAGTGAGAACGCGGACTGTTGGAGGACTGACGTGTACAAGCATTATCAGACACTAGGAGGAAGGTCCTGTGGTGAGGATAAAGAAGGTGATGGGAGGAGGCCATGGGGAAGTAGCCCAGGGAGTTGTAGCTGTTGCACAGCTGTTCCAGGAGGCACTCTAGACAGCTGCATTCCACAGGGCCCTGGGCTGGAACCCAGAGTAGAGGGTGGGCCCAGGTTCCCCCCAAATCCTCCCAACTCCAGGTCAGACACAGGAGGAGCTGACCTGGACTTTGGGTTCAGAAAAACAGCCAAGCTGAGGGCTGCCGTGAAGCTCCAAGGCGAGCAAATCCGCCAAAAAGCACAAGACCCCCCAAGGTAGAGGAGGAACTTTGTCACACAGAGTAAAGTGATACAAAAATTATCCTCTTCAGGAAATAAAGCCTTTTAAGAACTATCAAGTTTTGAAACTGGAGTAAAATGACCCAGAGTCCCAGACGTTTGCTTGCAGAAGTTCTTATGAGGCACCTCACAGTGTACAAGAAGTGGAAGCTTAGACCTCTTTCTGTAAAGAATCAGCTGAGCTGGAGGATAAAGACTACTTCTGCAGTTTTGCTGTTGAATTTTTCTGAATGGAAGGGACTGGATTTAAAGTTTGAGAATACTTCTGAAGATAAAACATGCTTGGGTCTAAAGAACTTACTCTTACGTGCCTGCTGAGGAAGCACTTGGATGATAGCTTGTGATTTAGCAAACTCTGTACTATTTAACATCAAATTTCAGTCACTTTATATAAGCTGAGAGGAAGGGTCTGACTGAATGGTTATAATCAGAAATAATTTCATTTTTTCTTGTTACTTTTCCTTTGTGTCCACTGGGCTACCTGCCTGCATCTACAAATCATATATAGGTAATTAAACATCTAACTGCTGATATTGTGGGCATAATGATTTGCAGAGGAAAAATTGCAGCCCTCAAAACTGGCAAAAATTAGGCCATAAATAAATGCTAATTAGTTCTTGTGAATAGGGTAGGAGGTTGGTCTTTTTTCTCACATAATACCTAGGGAAGTGACAATCGAAACAATTTCAAATAGTAGGATGTGGGCTTTTGTTACCTTCTGTGCTTTTTTGAACACTTAGACAAAACATTTGCCAAGAGGAACTGAATTATTTTTCTAATGACTGCAAATCACAAAACAGTGGATCTCTCTTAAAACTCTTCTACCTATCTTAATCTTTCATCTGCGATGCACAGTAAGGGTAACTAGGTTTAACTAAGAAGAGCAGCTGGCTGTGTAGAATTGTTAGGAATTGTCTATAAATGAAACAATTCCTAAAAGATCTATCTCACCAGTCATATTAAATCAGACTATTTATTTATGCTGTGCTACATAGAAACTTCCACTTTAAATGAGTTGCATCTGCTTACACCGGGAAAAATGCATACCTCATGAAGCGGTGCATAGGTCATGTGGTGACTCTCTGCAAAGACATGAATCTCACCTGGTTTGAATTCAGCCCATAGGGGCTCCCATATAAGGGAATTTCACTTCCTGACAGGAATTTGAAGGAAATTTAGGGAATGTCCACAAAGGAAACCCAGGAAAGTTGACTAATCAACTAAAGGTGTGAAATCAACGTGCATAAATTAAAGTGTGTTTAATCCTCTCTCTATCAAGGATACTGTAATTCAGGAATGAAGTGGTCTGTGTTCACTGTAAGTTATATTCGTATAACAAAGTCGCTCAGGGGTATGAAAAATCCGCATCCCTGAGTGATGCGTTTGTAGCGACCTAATCCCCTGAGTAGACAGCACTACATTGACGGGCGGGCTTCTCCCCTCAACATAGCTACCATCTCTCATGGAGATGGATTAACGAGGTTTAGCAGAGTCTTCTCCGAAGCACTACAGTGGCTCAGCTGCACCACTGTAGCATTGTAAGTATAGACCTGCCCTTAATCCTCTTTACCTAGGATTTGTCTACACTGCAATCACAAGGTGTGATTGCTGTTCATGTATGCACACCTGAGCTAGCTTAAATCTAGCTAGTTTGGTTAGCAGTCGCAGTGAAGCTGCAGCAGGTTCCACAAGCCCACCCAGAACCCTGGATAATTGCTTTGCTGGCTAGCCTGCACTGAAGCCCATTGTCCTGCAGCTTCACTGCTCTAGTACTCAAGCTACCTAGGGTATGTATACATGAGCTGTTACCACACCCCGCTATTGTAGTGTACACATAACCATTGTGAGCCGAAACGTATGCTGTTTTCTCATGCCCTAGTGGTAATAAACTCTGTAGGAGAGAAAGTGGCCCATATTTGCTATTGCATCAAATAAATTGTCTTCTTTAAATATCTGCTTTTAATTTATTTTTATTTTGGTTATCAATATACACAGGTCTCTTGAACTTACTCTTGGCTGATATGTAATACAGTATTGTGTACAGCAGGCTTGTCTAGTCTTTAGATGAGCAGAGCCCATTATAATTATGTACAGCAACACATAAGTCTAAACCCTAAATTCCTGAAAATGTGACCTTAGGGTCAAAACAGTAAAAACCTTTACTGCTGGTGTGAGTCTTCTAATAACCTCAGTAGACAATAAAGTTATTGGCACCACAAGCTTTGCATTTAAAAAACCAACCAACAAACAAACAAAAATAAAACAGGTGACTTGACATTTCATATTTGAAATCAGGAGTGTAAATAAATGTGCATAAACCTTTGTATCATGATCTAACTTAGGAGATGCACTGTGCTGCTGCAGGCTGTATGAGCACAAACCAGTTTTATTTCACTAGCTCAGGAATAACAGATGTCTGGTACAGAAGAGATAATCCTCTCTCAAGAGAAGGCCAAGTAAAAAGAAGTAGGCTGAAAAAAAAAGAGAGGAAAAACCAAAGGAGTGGACTGAATTTTATTTACTTTCACTTTTGTGAATTATACTAGATATATAAAACTATTTATACAGACACTGGCCCTAGTTCTCCAATGTACTCAAGTTGTACTAGGACATGGTGGAGAGTGGCATTTACTACCCACAACATGCACATTCTTTACCCTTGTGCTAGGGCTTGAAGGACCAGACTTATGACCATGGAAATTGCCTCTCTAGTGGGAAAATTCACCTGTGGGTATCTCTGGCTGGTTTAGGTTAACTTTGTGCTGCTTATATGGCGCAATGTGAACTTGGCAGGCCAGGAAATTTGGCCCGCTGAATTTTTAAAGGTCATGCCAACCCTCATGTTACAGAATGGAGATGACCAGCTTTTTGGAGGGGGTCTGGCATTACTTGCTTGATCACATTCACTTCTCACCTTGGAGAAAGCCTAATTAAAACCCTAATTGAAAACGAGTGGTTTTTGAATGATTATGTATGCTTGGTCTATACTACAGAGTTAGGCTGGCAAGCCAGCTGACACTGACCTAATTATGTCAGTGTACACACTATAGCCTTGCCCCTGTGGATGTAAGTGTTCTAGTACACCGACATAATAACTCCACCTCCACGAGAGGTGTAGGGCTTACGTTGGTGTAGTTGGGGCAACGAAGTGTCTGTGTAGACACTATGTTACTTATATTGGCATAGAGCCATGAAATTGACAAGAAAGTCAGGCTGTCAACCTGGGGCTGATGGGGGCTCTAGCTAGAGCCCAGCTGCCCCCGAGGCTCCCTGCTCCCATACCGGCTGCGCCTGCCCTACGTGGAGCTGGGCTGCGCCCCGGGTCCTGGGTCCCCAGCCTGGCTGCTGCTCAGGCTCCATGCTCTCCACTGGATTCACCCTGGATTCCCTGTTCTCTGCTGGGCTGGAGCCTCAGGAGCCTCCTGGACTTAGGGTACGGAGCTCCTTGCTGGGGCGGGGTGGGCAGCTGAGCTCCCGCATGCAGAGTTGTGTGTGGAGCTGAGAGCCTGGATGGTAATTTACTGCGGTGGTTGTAGGGCAACCTACCATAGCTTGACTAAAGTTTCTAATGTAGACATGCCCTTAGTTTACTACAGCATTTTAATGTCATGCATAATACAATAACAGTCACAGATGGAGACCACAAAAACATAAAAATTGCCATACTGGGTAAGAACAAAGGTCCATCTAGCCTAGTATCCTGTCTTCTGACAGTGGCCAATGTCAGGTGCTTCAGAGGGAATGAACAGAACAGATAATCATCAAGTGATCCATCTCATCGCCCATTCCCAGCTTCTGGCAAACAGAGGCTAGGGACACCATCCCTGTTCACCTTGGCTAATAGCCACTGATGGACCTATCCTCCATGAACGTAACTTGTTCTTTTTTGAACCCCGTTATAGTGTTGGCCTTCACAACATCCTCTGGCAAGGAGTTCCACAGGTTGACTGTGCATTGTGTAAAGAAATACTTCCTTTTGTTTGTTTTAAATTTGATGTCTGTTAATTTCATTTGGTGACCCTAGTTCTTGTGTTATGAGGAGTAAATAACACTTCCTTATTTACTTTCTCCACACCAGTCATGATTTTATAGACCTCTATCATATCCCCTCTTAGTCATCTCTTTTCCAAGCTGAAAAATCCCAGTCTTATTAATCTCTCCTCATACGGCAACCGTTCCATACCCCATATCATTTTTGTTGTAATTTTCTGAATCTTTTCCAATTCCAATATCCAATATATCTTTTTTTGAGATGGGGTGACCACATCTGCACACCGTATTCAAGATGTGGGTGTACCATGGATTTATATAGTTTCAATATGATATTTTCTGTCTTATTATCTATCCCTTTCTTAATGACTCCCAATATTCTGTTTGCTTTTTTGACTGCCACCGCACATGGAGTGGGTGTTTTCAGAGAACTATCCACAGTGACTCCAAGATCTCTTTCTTGAGTGGTAACAGCTAATGTAGACCTTTAGTCATGACCAGAAAACCAGATGAAGCATATGTTTTTCATAAAGGCTTTGAGGATTTTTTTTCTGATAGTCTTCTTTAGTAAATTCGTATTGAAATTGAATATGAGACAAAATTGCTTTTAGAATAAGGCATAACAACATTGGGTCTGATTTTCAGATGTAATCAACACCAGCAGTTTCCACTGACCTAAACTGGCTTTCCGTGTTTAGCACTTCCGAAAAATAAATTCCCTTGTCATGTGCCATTTGGTTTGAAACTCACTGCCTCAGTGCCTCACCTTATCCTGCGGAAGCATAAACTCAAAAATTTACAAGTAACAGAAGTGTGTGTCGGTGGGGGGGGGGGGGGAATATTAAAAAGCAGAGTAAATAGTGAAGCTACCAGACAGAAAGTGGGATTTTTAAGTTTTTGGTATTTTGTTTTCTTCTGCTTCCCTGTCTTCTCATCTCATCTTCTCCCACTTAGTTCACTATAAGTTAACAAGGCATTTCTCCTCAGACTACTTGTCAGATATTTGTGATTAGAGTGTCTGCTTATATGGGGAGAATCCCAAGTAGTCTTTTGAATTGGAAAGAAGCAGCTTTAAAAAAATTATTCATTTTTTCTTTAAAATTTGAATAGTTAATGGGGACATTTTCAATATAACTAACTGGAAAATGATTCCTATTAAATGTGCTTCCTTTTGTGTTAGATGCCTTAAAATACCTTACCTAGATGGGTAATTACCATATCTTGGACACATTTCAAAATACAAATCATGAGAGGGCATGTTCCCACAGGAGGACCCCAAAACATGAGGAGAACAAATGAAACATGTACATGAACTTGTATGAATTAGCAAACAATTGTGAGTATAGGGACAGGAAACTGGAAACTGTGAGGGACAAGCCTGTCATAAGGACATTAAATAAAGAGTTTCCTGGAACTTGCTTGTCTGAGAGTAGCTGGCCCTCTGCAATCTTTTATTAAACACTCCAACCACTAAAACAACACAGCAAAAACAGACATAAAAAAAACATAAAGGGTCAAAAATAGAGACCATACTCATGCAAGACAACCTAACCGTCCTCTTCTTTCTGTCTGATATTCCCTTGACAGGAGAACCTCAACGCTAAAGGTTTGCGCCATCCTCCAAATACCATCCATTTGGTGGCCAAAGTCCAATCCAAGAAGAAATCAACCTTGACCAGTTGTCCTTGCTCAATACCATAACAGGTGCTACATCCCTCCATAGAAAGCCCCATACATATGCTGAAAATTCTGCTTCTGGCATCCTCCCAAAATGTGGGTGCAAACACAGCTCCTTGATACACAGAAACACATCGCTCCATAAAAACCAAAAGATAGAGAAAGACAATCAGCCTACAGCTATAACAAAATCCTCAGTCATTACATAATACTGATACTCTGTGCCCCGACATATTAATCAGTTAACTATACTCTTGGTCCAATGTAATTTCCCCCACCTTATACAGTAATCCCTTTTCCAATTCCCACTATATCATGAACTAAAACACATTCCAACATCCTCTTACTCCTTCACACTTTTGTCCCAAATTTACTCCCAAAGGCCTTTGTGCCTATACACTGGGCTTTTCTCCCTCAAAGGAGAGCAGCCCAACCCAAACTCAACCCATGTTAAACTCCACCACGTCCTCTCCTTCTCTAGGCTGCATTTTCTCTCTGCATGCCCCAACACCCCCAGCTCCTTCGGGATTGTGTGCATCAACTCCTCCACAGAATCCCACATCATAGGTTTCTTCTGAAACCACCACCTCACACCTTGCCTTGTACACAGGACCATGCTGATGAGATAGAAGGTCTCTCCCTCCCACTATACCAGACCTGATATACCAGCCTTGAAAAATCCTCATATCCCCATTGGGCCCTCTCTTGTCCTAAAATAACTGGCACTTTCAGCATTCTTGCTAATCCCACCTGAACCTTCTGAGCCCACAGGTATTCCCCAACAAATACGCCAGAGACTTCTGGATCACCACACCCCCCTGAACACAGCTGTTGCCTGGGACGTGCCCAGTCTTGTTTTTGCCGGGTTATCTATACTTCCCGCACGGCCACTTTATCAAGGCAAAGCCTCCAGGCCACCTCTTTATATTTAAAGGGGACCCTCTGGAACCTTAGAAGTCTCAAAGCCCCCAAAATGACTGAAGGGCTAAAATCTATATGCTATTTATGTAATAACCTGAAATATAGACCATGTCAGCTCTTTTTACAGGCCCAAAGTCCAGAGTTTGGTCAAGAGGCGAGAGGCCTAGCAAATAGTGAACAGTATTAGCTAAGAAGCAGAACAACCAAAAGACAACCTTGCTTATTGCTGAGATAAGCTTGGTCAGCAAGATGCCAGGTGAAGAATTATAGTTGGTGGTTTTATCTAAAAGTTGCAAACAGATCTAAGGAATGAAAGGGGCCCTGTTTCTTCTGTAGGAAGAGGTGCCTTTCCACACACCAACCTTGAGTTTATGGAAGAGGTTCAAACATGTTAGTATGAGATATGACATCCTCCTTCTCACAGATGTACACCCCTCCTCCAAGCCACTACCAATGCCTGCCTTAGAAACACAAATGAGCAACTAAAAAGTAATCTTTATTGCCATGTGCTTTTCATTTGTCTCTTTGCTTTAACCCATAGGTATGTACCTGTGGACAATCAGAGGAGCTACTTCATTCCTATGGACCCCAAATCAGAATTCAACATATATATTTTATACTAACACAGTTTATACATTTTTTAAAGGAAAACACCTGTGTACTAATTGTATGTTACTTGTTAACCTGAAACCATGGGTGGAGACATTATGTAATCTTTTTACTATTGGCTACTGTGCTTATCTTGTCTTGCTGCTAGACCTATCCAGGGGTTTGGGACTGCCTACCCCCTCATTTCCCTCCGCCCATGGAAAATCTATATAATCCACTGTAATCAATTGTTTGGCATTGTCTCTGAGCCTAATAAGCAAGGTGACACTCCGCCAGTGCTGTGTGTAACAAACCCACATGCTTGATTCTACACAGTGTCCATTTTGGTCCTTCAATGACTATCATCTGGACCACCAGCTGGCTGCAAAGGCTCATATACCTTAGCCTCCAACACCTGCTGGTACATCCCTATCTGGTCTGTCCTCCTCTCATCTCATCCCAGCATGTCCACCATTAGACAGGAGAGATTCCAGAGGACTGGAAAGGGCAAATATAGTGCCAATCTATAAAAAGGGGAATAAGGACAACCCAGGGAATTACAGACCAGATATCTTAACTTCAGTACCAGGAAGATAATGGAGCAAATAATTAAAGCAATAAATTTGCCGACACCTAGAAGATAAGTAACAGTCAGCATGGATTTGTCAAGAACAAATCATGTCAAACCACCCTAATAGCTTTCTTTGACTGAGTAACAAGCCTTGTGGACAGGGGGGAAGTGGTAGCCTTTTCATACTCCATTTCAGAGTGTAATCTGGTTTTCTGAATCAGGTCTTGTAACAATCCCATCTTCCACTCTCGTGTCGTTGGTGCTCTAACACAATTCACATTCAATGTCCCCATCAGAGGATCCAGCTCCCCTGTCTGCCCCTGCCCATTTTGCCCCTGCAGGTCATATTCTCACAACACATCCTGTTCACTTCGGACAGGAAGGTGGGAGGAGGGGGGAAGAGAGAGAGAGACTGACTGTTAATAGGTTTCAGAGTAACAGCCGTGTTAGTCTGTATTCGCAAAAAGAAAAGGAGGACTTGTGGCACCTTAGAGACTAACCAATTTATTTGAGCATGCGCTTTCGTGAGCTACAGCTCACTTCATCGGATGCATACTGTGGAAATTGCAGAAGACATTATATACACAGACACCATGAAACAATACCTCCTCCCACCCCACTCTCCTGCTGGTAATAGCTTATCTAAAGTGATCATCAAGTTGGGCCATTTCCAGCACAAATCCAGGTTTTCTCACCCTCCGCCCCCCCACAGACAAACTCACTCTCTTGCTGGTAATAGCCCATCCAAAGTGACCACTGTCTTCACAATGTGTATGATAATCAAGGTGGGCCATTTCCTGCAGAAATCCAGAACCTGGCAGGAAATGGCCCACCTTGATTATCATACACATTGTGAAGACAGTGGTCACTTTGGATGGGCTATTACCAGCAAGAGAGTGAGTTTGTCTGTGGGGGGGCGGAGGGTGAGAAAACCTGGATTTGTGCTGGAAATGGCCCAACTTGATGATCACTTTAGATAAGCTATTACCAGCAGGAGAGTGGGGTGGGAGGAGGTATTGTTTCATGGTGTCTGTGTATATAATGTCTTCTGCAATTTCCACAGTATGCATCCGATGAAGTGAGCTGTAGCTCACGAAAGCTCATGCTCAAATAAATTGGTTAGTCTCTAAGGTGCCACAAGTCCTCCTTTTCTTTTGACTGTTAATAGCATTTTTATTTTTAAATCATTAGGAAGTGATCATGCTCCACTGAGGGAAAACTATATAAGTACCTACATAGAACAGCTAAGTTTGTGATGCAAAGACCATGCCAAACTAACATGATCACTCTTTTTTGACATAAGTGTTGGTGAATGAAAAGACTACAATTTATCTGTATTTTAACAATTTATAATACTACACAGAAAACTCAGTGAGTGGCTTGAGAAATATTGTTGGGCTAGTATACAGTAAAATGGGTAATCTAGTTACTTAAGAAAAATATTATTTATCCCAATCGGACCAAATTACTGTGGGAGGATGTGTAAAATGGGATAAGTCAATATGGGAACAAGCATTATTCACCATAGTCATTAATGACCTTGAGAAAAATATTAATTCAACATGAATTCAGTTTGGTGATGAGACAAATAGAAGGTACAGCAAATATAAAAGCTGATATATTAAATGTGCAGAGGATCTGGATTATCTGAAACACTGGGCAGAACAAAGTGAGATGAAGTTAAGTATTAACAGATCTGCCAAGACTATTTTCCAATATAGACTACAGGTTTTTGTCTGCAGGAAAGCTCATATACACTGCTGGTTTTGTGCCCACTGATGTAATGGTAAAGGCTCAGTGAGGGGGATTTCATATGAAATTAGAAAGTGGTGTGGGGGTAAATACCCTTGGTATTAAAATATTTCAGTCATCTGCTTTCTTGATTTCTCTCAATTTATATTAGCCAAATCCATATATCCCGGGTTCTCTCACAAGCAAGTATCTTTCTTTCATTTTTTTAATGTCCAAATTTCTCACTTCATCCTATTTAAAATTTACTATGAGAACTTATTGACGCTACCATGGAATTTTACAAGTGGCTCTGAAGTCAGAGAGCCATCACTTTTGCATTTTTAAAAGAAGTTCATCCCTGACTTTTGAATCCATGATCTTAAAATATCACTACCAGTTCTTATAAGAACACCAGTGCTGTCCTTTTGACATTTTTGCAGTTGTTATAATGAAGCAAGGGATAGTACTCCCAGGGAATCCTCCCTAAGTTACTGCTTGCCAAACTGGAAATGTGGTATGAATGCTTTTAATTTATTTAATGGATTTATATACAGTATGTGACAAACAAACGATTGAGTAAATGTGTGCAATTATACCCTCATAGTGGCGTTTGTTACAGCATAACTTTAAAAAAGGAAGGGTAATGCTTCTGATGATCTACGCCTGAATTTATACAAATGTATGAAAACTTAGTTAACTTGCAAATCTAACGCTTTGTTGCAGAGGATGTTGGCAGGTATGTGTTTATAAAAGCCTTCAACATAATACAACTGGGGAAGTAATTCAGCAAAGATATATATTCATGGATTATTTAGAAATCAGTCATGAAGAGAGATGTAACTGGGTGGTCTGCCCCTTTAAGAGCTAGGGGACCTCAGGCCAGCCACCCTTATTCTGAGACAGAGCACCTTTAAGAATAGGTATTTGGGACTGGGAGAGGGGATTATCAGACACTGGTGGGAAGGGGTTGGGTGACTCCTCAATGAGCACTTGATTCCTATAACCGCTGAAAGAATGGGGTGCAGAGTACAGAAAGCAGGTTGGCTCATATGGCAGTTGCTAGAGTACGCGGATGTCCAAGCAGATGGTCTGGGGAAGAGCTGCTAGGAACAGAGAGACTCTGGCAAGGTAGCCCCTGGATCAGGGGAAATATGGTTTAGCTGTTGGATTTATGTTGAACTGTTTATTTGTTGGGTTTTGCAGAAGATTATTGGTGCCTCTGATAAATGAAGTCCAGAGAAAAAGGGCCTGATCCAGACTCAGGGTGTGGTGCCAATCCTTTGTGGGCTAGGGAAACAGATGATCAGCCCTCAGAAGAGATTGAGGAGTAACGTTGGGAAACACAGTAGATGAGTTCACAGCATAGTGTTGTGAAGGGCCAGTACTGTTCTGGGATGTGTAGAAAACATAGAGGGATCTCTTCACACTGCATTGGTAAGAATGAACCTGTGATATAATGCTGGAGACCGTTTTGGTGCCAACAGCTTTAAAAAGACATTAGTATGATAAAATAAACCTAAAGAATGGTAACTAGAGCAATGAAAGGATTTCAGAACAGTTTCAATAATTAAATTTGTTTAAATAAAGTTAAGGAAGAAGATGGTATCTTCATAGAAAAACATAAAAGGTAAATTATGCAAGGGAGGGAAATACTATTTAGATCTGATAATACTAGTAACACAACAAGCAGTGAAGACAAATTCAACTTGGAAAATAGGAAAGTCTTTTTTGATGACATTAAGGACAAGCAGACAGCAGATCGGTTTGCTTAACACAGGAGTTAGAGCAAACTAAAAGCAATTCAAGTCAAGGCTAGATCACATTATGTATAGTATAGACTGTTTCTTGCTTGGCAAAGGTGCTGCTCCCACCTCTGTAATCTCTGATTGTGTAGTGTTCTGCTTTAACTGAAGATCTGACAAATTTTGGCACTTGTGAACTTTTTTCTTATTTACAGTAGTAATAGATTTAAAGTATCACTCTTAATATTTTCTGCACTGTATTGACAAAAAGTGTGTGGTGTCTAAGTGCAATGTGAAAGCATACTTGTGTATGTATCAATATGTTTCCATAGCACACATTAGAAATGTAGGCACTATCCATGAAGAAAACATAGAGTTAACTTTATTAATCTGTTTCTGCTCTCATCCATTATGTTCAGTTCAGAATGGCTTATGTTAAAATATTTAATTTTTGTTATATATGTATGTGTTCTGAATGTTTTGGAGGATGCCTCTGTCTGCTAGGCATTCACTTGGCATTCCTGTCCATAGAGTAAAACCATGTCTCCACACTAACCCAAACCAGACTAGAAAAATATCATTATTTGTATAGTAAAATGTGATGCTTTCAAAGTAATTCTTACCATATCTAAAGTTAATGAGAAATTCAGTGACTCCCTCACCTAGCTTAGTTGAAATATGCTTCTCAAAACATCCTTTAATTAAATTTTACAGAGTTTTGCTTTTTAAGTCCTATTGCTGTTGGCTGTTATGAAAATAGGATAAGCGTTACTGCTGGAAGGAGAAAAATCCATTTTTTCCTCCAAGAAAGCACCCTTTGGCTAATCAGCATAGCGTGTAAATAGTGTGTTAGACGGTGTTTCTGTCTAAGGGGAAGGAACACTGAAGCTGGCAAGATACAAGTAGAAACTCAGCCAAAGATGCCAGGTAACTTGCTGTAGCCCCACAGTTTTTCCATTTGGAGAAATTAACTCTTAGTCATATTGATTTGGAGGAATAGAGGTCAGTGCAAGAACTGGATGAATCATTGTTTTATTTTTTGGGTACTCATGTGGGATACAGGAGACCCAAGTTCAAATCCCTGTTCCAAGTATTGATATAAAGCTTTAACAGAAGAGACTGAGGGAGACCCACCCTCCCGTACATGATAGTTTGGGGGCACTCCCCTGCAAAGAGGGAGACCTGGTTCAAGTCTATGTTGCAGAGCAAAGAATCAAACATGAATCTTCAACATCCCAGGTAAATGACTTACTCTGTAGGTTAACTCATTGGGTATGAGGGGCCATGTGAACTGCTGCTGCTAAATCCCTTTGTGAATCTAGTCTGAATTATTTTGTCTTAAACTGTCAAATATGAGAATAGTTTTAGTCAACCTGAGACTGCATTTTTTGGGCAAATAAACTATTTGTCTGAAATTTTTTTTAACTTGATCCTAGCCAGAATATAATCCACTGTGTTCAAAGTGCAGTGTGTACTGAGTGAGACATGATAATCTCTTTAGCGGGGGGGTTATCTCCTGGAAAACAACACATGTCAATGATATTTACTGCATTCCTAGTAAATGAAAAAGACTGACCTACTAAGTAAATTGCTTAAAAGGCCCCAGTAAAAATGAGATTTGTTTCTTCTTTCCTCCCCCCCCGCCCCAAAAGAGAGAGGTCAACAAATGTAATAGTCATAGGCTCCAGCCCTGGAGCACCCATGGAAAAACATTAGTGGGTGCTTAGCACCCATCAGCAGCCAGTTTCCCCCCTCCCCAACCCCAGTGCCTCCGGTCCACCAGTGGCCACGCTGATCACTTCCTCCCCCTCCCTCCCAGCACCTCCCACCCACCACAATCAGCTGTTCCGTGGCTTGCAGGAGTTGCTGGGAGGGAGGGGAGAAGCGGGGATGGAGCATGCTCGAGGGAGGGAAAGTGGTGGAGCAGGGGCTGGAAGAGGTGGGGGCTTGGGAAAAAGAGTGGGGTGGGGCATGGGGCAGAGTAGGGGTGGGAAGAGGCGGGGTATGGGTGGGACTTGGGGGAAGGGGTCAGTGGGGGTGAGGCCTGGGCAGAGCAGGGGGTTGAGCACCCCTTGGTCCCAGAGAAAGCCAATACCTGTGGCAATAGCAGATCCTGAGTTTCTACTTTATCTTCTTACAATTTAAATTTTTTACAGACTTACAGCTTAGATATAGAGAAGACATAGAAATTTACTTCTTTCTGAAGATGTCATCTCTGGGATTTCCCTCTTCTTCCCATCTTCCAATTACTTTGGGTGCTACTTTTTTAGACTATGAAGCAGTACTTCTCCTGAGCTAATAAGCTCCAGGACTTCTTGTTTTTATCCTCTGAGTTTTAGCCAATGAAATGGTTACTACCAACTTAACAGGGAAAGTGGTCAACTGTTATACTGAATGTATTATGATACTCAAATGTACTCTCCATCATCTCAGCTCTGCACTCTGGCTGCTATAAATCCTTCTGCTCCGATAGTCTATAGCCCTCAGGACCATATGCCCATACAGATAAGGATGCATTGACTTCTTATCCCATCATCCCTCTGACCCCCATCTTCTCAAAATCTACCCTTTGATTATCCGTGCCTCCTGAGGAAGGTTTCCTTGCCCCTTTTACTTCCTGAACTAAGATTAATTCTATTTTTAGTTACACTAACTCTAATTCTCATTTATACTCAGGCCCATTGTACTTAATATTTATTGTTAAATTGTGTGATAGAGTAGGAAGGGGAAAGGAGAAGAGGCGACCATACGTGTTGTAAGCAGTGTATTGCAATAAAGCAGTTTATTCCACGATTGATCAGTCTGAGCCTGGATCGAGGCAGCTCCTGGGGGTTAACCCTGCAGCACAAGCTATATTCTTCAGTCTGTGCACTACAGTGTTGGAATTATTATTATTTATGCAGGGTATTACCATAACACTAATTTAACCATAAAATCCTTTATTAAATCCAAAGGCTGAATGGTATTTATACAATTGCTTATTATTTAGGCTTTTAGGCATGTTTAGAGCAATTCACTACATCCAAACAGGAACAAAAGATTTATAAGCATTATCAACTGCCTAAACTCTGGGGTGCTTACACCCATATTAATCAGCTCTAACTTGGTTAGGCAGATATTAGCAATGAACCCTTTAAGAGTTTGTTTTTATACCCTTTAACAAACAAGTGATGTCTTTGCCAATTATCAGATTTTAGCTAAGTCCAGATGAAGGAGTTTCTTATATAGCTAATTATATTCTGCACCTGATACCCAATTAACCATGTTTTATTTCTATTAATTCAGCCCAAACCTGAAATAAGATAACACTGGTATTTCAAAAGGCCTCTACAAGTTTAGCACAACAACTCTTCTTTCTCATGATTTCATTCTTTTTTGGTCATAGGCTTTGGGCCTGTTGCTCATGCTAATAACCTAACTCAATTTAAAACCATAGATCACACAGGTTTAATTTGGGCCTATTTCCTACATATCGAATATCTGCTTGTCCTGTCACCTGCATATGGTAGGTGTACTCTGTACTTACTGCACCTGGATCCTGTCTCATTACCATCACAAAGAACACTACAGGTTTATGGATGGGGAATTTTGCTGATCTCTACTGCTATCTTTTCTCTCTTGCCCTATGCTAATCACAAAGTAAAAAACATGGTCGTTTAAGCTTCATACACAATGTCACATCTTTGGTTTTTATAATCCTTCTCTTGCCTTTCTGTTCCTCTTCCTTCACTGTTATTTCTGTATTGGTCTAATTTATGTTCCCCATTCCACTTTATATGGGAATAATCTTCAGGAACCATGCTACAAATTCCTCCTTCAACCTCCAGCTTCTACAAAACTACCCTCGAGGGATGGGATCCACATCACAGAGTGTCAAGCAATGTAAATTGTTGCAGCCTCTGTACAGTAATTTACTCTGCTTTGGCACACGTGTGTGTGTAAAATTGTGGCAGAACTTTGCCTACTCTGTCCACATCCATTGAGCTGGGACTCCCTGGAGCATACCATGGAGGAGACATCCCCTGCCAGCTGTGAGCTCTATACCTAGGCTCCCTTCTGTTAGCTCTTCAGGGAAGGGACCGTGCCAGTTTGTTTTCTGCAAAGAATCTTGCAGATTTGTGGCACAATATGAATATTAAATAATAATAATCCTGAGGGCAGTAACCAGTCAAAGCAGAGGGATTTACATAATCAATGTGTGGCTGTAACTGTGCAGTTATTAGGCATATGCCCCATCTCTGGCTACAATGGCTCTCAGCCAGTCAGTATGACTATTAGCATACTATATTGTTAAAATACCAGTAATAATTGTATGAATAACTTCCTGACAGTTCTTGCCACTTGATGTTATAGAATCACAGAATATCAGCATTGGAAGGGACCTCAGGAGGTCATGTAGTCCAACCCCCTGCTCAAAGCAGGACCAATCCCCAATTAAATCATCCCAGCCAGGGCTTTGTCAAGCCTGACTTTAAAAACTTCTAAGGAAGGAGATTCCACCACCTCCCTAGGTAACGCATTCCAGTGCGTCACCACTCTCCTAGTGAAAAAGTTTTTCCTATTATCCAACCTAAACCTACTCCCCTGCAACTTGAGACCATTACTCCTTGTTCTGTCATCTGCTACCACTGAGAACAGTCTAGATCCATCCTCTTTGGAACTCTCTTTCAGGTAGTTGAAAGCAGCTATCAAATCCTCCCTCATTCTTCTCTTCCACAGACTAAACAATCCCAGTTCCCTCAGCCTCTCTTCATAAGTCATGTATTCCAGTACCCTAATCATTTTTGTTGCCCTCTGCTGGACTCTTTCCAATTTTTCCACATCCTTCTTGTAGTGTGGGGCCCAAAACTGGACACAGTACTCCAGATGAGGCCTCACCAATGTCGAATAGAGGGGAACGATCACGTCCCTCGATCTGCTGGCAATGCCCCTACTTATACATCCCAAAATGCCATTGGTGGTCTTAGCAACAAGGGTACACTGTTGACTCATATCCAGCTTCTCGTCCACTGTAACCCCTAGGTCCTTTTCTGCAGAACTGCTGCCGAGCCATTCGGTCCCTAGTCCATAGCGGTGCATGGGATTCTTCCTTCCTAAGTGCAGGACTCTGCACTTGTCCTTGTTGAACCTCATCAGATTTCTTTTGGCCCAATCCTCTAATTTGTCTAGGTCCCTCTATCCTATCCCTACCCTCCAGCATATCTACCTCTCCTCCCAATTTAGTGTCATCTGCAAACTTGCTGAGGGTGCAATCCACGCCATCCTCCAGATCATTAATGAAGATATTGAACAAAACCGGCCCGAAGACTGACCCTTGGGACACTCCGCTTGATACCGGCTGCCAACTAGACATGGAGCCATCGATCACTACTCATTGAGCCTGACAATGTAGCCAGCTTTCTATCCGTCTTATAGTCCATTCATACTTCTTTAACTTGCTGGCAAGAATACTGTGGGAGACCGTGTCAAAAGCTTTGCTAAAGTCAAGGAACAACATGACCACTGCTGTCCCCTCATCCACAGAGCCAGTTATCTCGTCATAGAAGGCAATTAGATTAGTCAGGCATGACTTGCCCTTGGTGAATCCATGCTGACTGTTCCTGATCACTTTCCTCTCCTCTAAGTGGTTCAGAATTGATTCCTTGAGGACCTGCTCCATGATTTTTCCAGGGACTGAGGTGAGGCCGACTGGCCTGTAGTTCCCAGGATCCTCCTTCTTCCCTTTTTTAAAGATGGGCACTACATTAGCCTTTTTCCAGTCGTCCGGGACCTCCCCCGATCACCATGATTTTTCAAAGATAAAGGCCAATGGCTCTGCAATCACATCCACCAACTCCTTTAGCACTCTCGGATGCAGCGTCATTCATGTCATTCAGGCCTAAGCAGAATACAAGCACCACTCTGATGCTTGTCTATATACAAATGCAAGGAGTATGGAGAAAGAACAGGAAGAACTGGAAGTATTAGTGCATAAGCCAAATTATGATGTATTTGGCATCACGGAGACTTGGTGAGGTAAGTCTCTTGGACTGGAATATTGGCATAGAGGGATATAGCTTGTTCATGAAGGCCAGGCAGGGTAAAAAGGGAGGAAATGTTGCACTGTACATCAAGAATATATATACACTAGTTCTGAGGTACATAAGGAAGTAGGAGGAAGACCAGTTGAGAGGCTCTGTGTAAAAGATAAAAGGGGTAAAAAAATAGGGTGCTGTCATAGTAGGGGTTTATTATAGACCAACTCAGGAAGAGGAGAAGGAAGAGTCATTTCTAGAATAAATAACAGAAATATCCAAAACACAAGACCTGGTAGTAATGGGAGAACTACCCAGACTTTTCTGTCGGAAAAGTAATATGGCAAAACACAAAATTTCCAAAAAGGAATGTATTGGGGACAACTTTTTGTTTCAGGAAGTGGAGGAAGCAGTGCTTAATTTGTAATGAAAGAGTTGCTGGGGCTCAGGCAATTTTTTTACTTTCATATATGATGGGGCAACCCCAGAGGTGCTGGGGCTATGAACTGCAAAGCGTAGAGGTGCTTGGGCTCAGCCCTGGCAAGCCCTGGCACAAATTAAGCACTGGGAGGAAGTAACCAGGGATACAGCCATTTTAGGCTTGATTCTGACCAGCAGGGAGGAATTGGTTGCGAATCTGAAGGTGAAGGCAATTTGGGTGAAAGTGAGCATGAAATGATACATGTCATGATTCCAAAGAAAGGAAGGAATGAGAGCAGCATAATAAGGACAATGGATTTCAAAAAAGCAGACTTTAACAAACTTAGAACTGGTAGGTAATGTCCCATGGGAAGAAAATCTAAAGGAAAAAGGAGTCCAGGAGACCTGGCAGTTTCTCAAGGAGACAATATTAAAGGCACAATTGCATACTATCCCTATGCAAAGGAAAGGAAAAAGAGCCAATCTGGCTCCAGGAGGAGCTTTTTAATGAATTGAAAATCATAAAGGAATCCTCCAAAAAGTGGGACAAATTGCTAAGGAGGAGTACAAAAGAATAGCACAAGTATGTAGGAATAAAAGCAGAGAGGCAAAGGCATAAAATGAGTTACACCTAGCAAGGGACATAAAAGGCAATAAGAAGACTCATAGACTCAAGAGGTTCTTCAAATACATTAGGAGGAAGAGAAAGACAAAGGAACGTGTAGGCCCTCAACATATCAGGGAAGGAGAGCTAATAATTGGCGACATCAAGAAAGCTGATGGGTTTAATGCCTATTTTGCTTCAGTTTTCATGAAAAAGGTTAATGGTGAGCAGATACTCAAAACAATGAAGGGGGAAGGAATGTAAGCCAAAATGGGGGAGGGAGGTTAAAGAATATTTAGATAAGTTAGATGTATTAGACAGATGACTAGGGACAAGTATAAAAATATTGCTAGAGCATGCAGGGGTATAATAAGGAAGGTCAAGGCACACTTGGAGTCGCAGCTAGCAAGGGATGTGAAGGGTAACAAGAAGGGTTTCTACAGTTATGTTAGCAACCAGAAGAAGGTCAGAGAACGTGTGGGGGCAGCAACACAGTGACAGATGATGTGGAAAAAGCTGAAGTACTCAATGCTTTTTTTGCCTCAATCTTCACAGACAAGGGCAGCTCTCAGACTGCTGCACTGGGCCACAAAGTATGGGGAGAAGGTGAGCAGCCCTCAGTGGTGAAAGAACAGATGAAGGACTATTTAGAAAAGCTGGACGTGCACAAGTCCATGGGTCCAGATCTAATGCATCTTAGGGTGATGAGGGAGTTGGCTGATGTGATTGCAGAGCCACTGGCCATTATCTTTGAAAATTGGTGGCGATCGGGGGAGGTCACAGACCATTGAAAAAAGGCAAATATAATGCCCATATTTAAAAAAGGGAAGAAAGAGAACCTGGGGAACTACAGTCCGGTCAGCCTCACTTCAGTCCCCGGCAAAATCATGGAGCAGGTCCTCAAGGAATCAATTTTGAAGCACTTAGAGGAGAGGAAAGTGATCGGGAACAGTCACCATGGATTCAGCAAGGGCAAGTCATGCCTGACTAACCTAATCACCTTCTGTGACAAGAAGGTGGCTCTGTGGATGAGGGGAAAGCGGTGGACGTGTTGTTCCTTGACTTTAGCAAAGCTTTTGATATGGTCTCCCACAGTATACTTGCCAGCAAGTTAAAGAAGTATGGATTGGATGAATGGACTATAAAGTGGATAGAAAGCTGGCTAGATTGTCGGGCTCAACAGGTCGTGATCAACGGGTCGATGTCTAGTTGGCAGCTGGTATCAAGCGGAGTGCCCCAAGGGTCAGTCCTGGGGCCAGTTTTGTTCAACATCTTCATTAATGATCTGGATGATGGGATTAATTGAACCCTCAGCTAGTTCTCAGATGACACTAAGCTGCAGGAGAGAGATAGATACGCTGGAGGGTAGGGATGGGGTCCAAAGTGACCTAGACAAATTGGAGGATTGGGCCAAAAGAAATCTGATGAGGTTCAACAAGAACAAGTGCAGAGTCCTGCACTTAGGAAGGAAGAATCCCGTGCACTGCTACAGGCTGGGGACCAACTGGCTAAGCAGCAGTTCTGCAGAAAAAGACCTGGGGATTACAGTGGACAAGAAGCTGGATATGAGTCAGCAGTGTGCCCTCATTGCCTAGAAGGCCAACGGCATACTGGGCTGTAGCTAGTAGGAGCACTGCCAGCAGATCGAGGGAAGTGATTATTCCCCTTTATTCGGCACTGGTAAGGCCAGACCTGGAGTATTGCGTCCAATTTTGGTCCCCCACTACAGAAGGGATGTGGATAAATTGGAAAGAGTCCAGTGGAGGGCAACGAAAATTATTAGGGAGCTGGGGCACATGACTTATAAGGAGAGGCAGGAGGGAACTGGGGTTATTTAGTCTGCAGAAGAGGAGAGTGAGGGGGGATTTGGTAGCAGCCTTCAACTACCTGGAGAGGGGTTCCAAAGAGGATGGAGCTCGGCTGTTCTCAATGGTGGCAGATGACAGAATAAGAAGCAATGGTCTCAAGTTGCAGTGCGGGAGGTCTAGATTGGATATTAGGAAACACTATTTCACTAGGAGGGAGGTAACACACTGGAATATGTTACCTATGGAGGTGGTGGAATCTCCATCCTTAGAGGTTTTTAAGTCCCAACATGACAAAGCCTTGGCTGGGATGATTTAGTTGGTGTTGGTCCTGCTTTGAGCAGGGGATTGGACTAGATGACCTCCTGAGGTCTCTTTGAACCCTAATAATCTATGATTCTATGTATTCAACTCAGGAGGGCTTGATGACATTCATGCTAGGGTACTTGAAGAACTAGCTGAAGCAATCTCAGAACTGTTAGCAATTACTTTTGAGAACTCATGGAGGATGGATGAGTATCCAGAGAACTGAAGATGGGCAAACTTAGTACCTATCTTTAAAAAGGGGAACAAAGAGGACCCAGGAAATTATAGACCAGTCAGCCTATCTTTGATACCTGGAAAGAAACTTGAACAAATCATTAAACAATCGATTTGTAAGCACCCAGAGGATATTTGGGTGATACGAAATAGCCAGCAAGAACAACTCATGCCAAACCAACCTAATATCCTTCTTTAACAGGGTTACTGGCCTAGTGGAGAAGTGGGAAGCAGTAGATGTGATATATCTTGATTTTAATAAGGCTTTTCACACCATCCCACATGGTGTTCTCATAAGAAAATTAAAGAAATGTGGTCCAGAAGAAATTACTATAAGGTGTGTGCACAACTGGTTGAAAGACTGTGCTCAAAGAGTAGTTATCAATTGTTTGGTGTCAAAATGGGAAGACGTATCTCGTGGGGTCTGGCAGGCATCAGTCCTGAGTCCGGTACTAGTCAATATTTCATTAATGACTTGGATAGTGGAGTGGAGAGTATGGTTATAAAATGTGCAGATGACACCAAGCTTGGCTGGGTTGTAAGCACTTTGTTTGGAGGACAGCATTGGAATTCAAAACGACCCGGACAAATTAAAAAACTGGTTTGAATTCAACAAGATAAAATTCAATACAGACAAGTGCGAAGAATTTCATTTAGGAAGGGAAAATATCCAATTCACAAGTACAAAATGGGGAATAACTGACTAAGTGCTAGTACTGCTGAAAAAGGATCTGGGTGTTACCGGATCACAAACTAAATGAGTCAATGTGATGCATCTGCGAAAAAGGCTAGTATCATTCTGCATTGTATTAACAGTGTGCCATATTTAACACATGGAGGGCAATTGCCCCACTCTACTTGGCACTGGTGAGGCCTCCACTAGAATATTGTGTCCAATTCTGGGCGCCATACTTCTGTAAAGATCTTGAAAAATTGGGGAGTCCAGAGGAGAACAACAAAAATGATAAAAGGGTTAGGAAACCTCATCTATGAGGAAAAGTTAAAAAATGGGCATGTTTAGTCTTGAGAACTAGACTGAGAAGGGACTTGATAACAGTTTTCAAATATGTGAAGGGCTGTTATAAAGGGGACTGTGAACAACTGTTCTCCAAGTCCACTGAAGGTAGGACAAGAAGTAATGGTCTTAATCTACAGCAAGGGAGATTTAGATTAGATATTAGGAACATTTTTCTAACTATAGAGCTAGTTACGCTCTTAAATAGGCTTCCAAAGGATATTGTGGAATCCCCACCATTGGAGGTTTTGGCAGGTTGGACAGACACCTATCAGGGATGGTCTATGGTTACTTGGTCCTGCTACAGCACAGGGAGTTGAACTTGATGCCTTCTCAAGGTTTCTTCCAGCTCTAAATTTCTATGATTCTAATACTGTTTTCTTTTTTCAGCTGGTGGATCTATAGCTCTTGTACTTCCAGAACTACTACTGCTGGTTTCTTCAGTGGAGTTTTATTGAATGCTCATGTAGTTGAGTTATATGGAAACTTTAGGAGGTCTGTGTGTAGTAGGTCTGAAAATGTTCTGCAGAGGCTCACATCCTTCATGCTAATCTTCAGTGCAACAGACTGAACTGTTACACTGGTGTAAATCTGAAGTAACTTCATTATCTTCAGTGGAGTTACTCTGGATTCAGAATGATGTAATTGAGGTCAAAACCTGGCCCAAAGCCAGAAAGTTTATGAATATACAGTTATGCTTTACAGCTGGACATCCTCATGAGCTGACAGTCTAGTTTAAAATTAGCATTTTCCATAATTTCTTTCCTTGCCCTCGTGTCTGATCTTATATTTGTAAGATTCAGTCCTGTGAAGTTATAAGTATCAATATATGCCATAAGGTAAGAATACAACTCCAGTGCTAAAAATCTGACATCTAGGCAATAAAATTATTTACAGTTTAAAAACACAATCCAACTCATATTTAAAAGATACTATCCTAGATCTTTAGCTTGGCTAAGGGGCTCACAAGGCAACTTAGGAGAGGGTAATAGTACAAGAGTGACCTTTGTGCTCCCCTAATCCTGTGCTGAGGGTTTACCAAGCCCACCTCCCCACATAATTTATTGGAGCCTCTCCAAAGTTTCCCCAAATTATGCCAGCTATCAATTGCCCAAGTAGTCACTATGGCTGCTGTGGATCAGTGGGGTGGGCATACGGAGGCCCAAAACATGCCCTCTGCATCAACACCAAGAAAGAAAATTGGTACAGCAGCCTCTTTATCAAGTCAGTACTACTGCAAAACATCTTTACTGTTGTGATCATCCCCTGTCTGGCTATGCAGCCAGACTTTACTTGTGTGTGCTTGGATTTATTAATTTTAGCAAAATCCACCACCACCATAACATAATTTGAACCATTTGGTATTGGCTGGAGTTCTAGGCTCTTCTGGGACCAATTAGTTTTAACTTATAATGCTGAATATTACACATGAGTAGTTACTGAATATTTTTCCCATTAAAACTTCCTGAGCTTACTGAAGTGGCAAATTTTGTTTTATTTGCATGAATATAGCTACTGTATTGCATGTTCTTTCAGAAAGGTACTTGCTATACCAACAGAAAAGGTCTGCACTAGCTTGTTTTTGAGTCAGATCTTATCCTCCTTATAAATGTTTTGCATCTGACATGGTTTAAAGGGGGAAGAAAAAATCCACACAGTTGCAGTAGATGAACATTCCTGTGGCTCAATTTTAAAAACTAGCTGTTAGCAGGTTATATTGTCACTTGTATTGTTTTTCCTATGGAAATTCTTGATTATGAGTTACCCTGGAGGCAAGTGACTCAAATCTGTTAATATTTATATGTTGCTCTTGTAATTAATTTGCAACATACTAAATGGTCAGTTTTCAGAATGGAGAGAGGTAAATAGTGGTGTTCCTTGGGGGGTCTGTACTGTACTAGTGTTGTTCAACTTATTCATAAATGATCTGGAAAACTGGTAAACAGTGAGATGACAAAATCTGAAGATGATACAAAACTACTCAAGATAGTTAAGTCCCAAGCAGACTTCAAAGAGCTACGAAAGGATCTCACAAAAGTGGGTGACTGGGCAACAAAATGGCAGGTGAAATTCAATGTAGATAAATGCAAAAGTAATGCACACTGGAAAACATAATCCTAACTATACATATAATACAATGGGGTCTAAATTAGCTGTTAGCACTCAAGAAGGAGATCTTGGAGTCATTGTGGATAGTTCTCTGAAAACATCCACTCAATGTGCAGCGGCAGTCAAAAAAGTAAACAGAATGTTGGGAATCATCAAGAAAGGGATAGATAATAAGACAGAAAATATCATGTTGCCGCTATATAAATCCATGGCATGCCAACATTTTTAATAGTGCATGCAGATGTGGTCACCCCATCTCAAAAAAAGATATATTGGAATTTGAAAAGGTTCAGAAAAGGGTAACATAATGATTAGGGGTATGGAATGGCTGCTGAATGAGGAGAGATTAATGACTGGGACGTTTCAGCTTGGAAAAGAGACGACTAACGGGGCATATGATAGAGGTCTATAAAATCATGACTGGTGTAGAGAAAGTGAATAAGGAAGTGTTATTTACTCCTCAGGTCACTTGCCAGGATCATCTGAATATCTTATTTAATCAATTTCTTGCCATTGCAGGGGCCTCAAGTATTGGTGCAGCTCGGTCCCTCCTATTCTCTGCCTGTGGCACATAATAGTTTAGTCCCTGAGGGCTGTAATACATTGGTCTAATTTCAGTTGTTGGGTTTAGTGTGCAGGTATTGGCTGGTGTTAGTGTCCTGTGATACACAGGTAGTCAGACTATGTGATGATCCCTCTGGCCTTAAATTCTGACTCTATGACTCTGTCTGCTTGAGCATGTAGGCAGCCTGACGTAATAGCTCTACGGGGTGTGAACTACCCTATGCATCTTAATAGGATGTTAACTGTTCCATCCTCACCGAAGACCATGTATAGCAGGAGGAGAAGAGCACAGTTGGCCAAGTCCACCCATGCAAACATATACACCGCAGCTGCTGAGGTAATTATTGAGGCCCCCCTCTGCTGCTACCACTGCCTCTCCAGGAGAGAGGCTGAGGGAATCCCTGCTGAATGAGTGGACCTTCCGGAGTGAAGTCCAGTGTTGTTAACGGCCTAAAGGGTGAAGTCCTACATTGCCTTAATCCTGTCCTGACCTAGGCCCTAGTAAGGTTTTGTTTCCTTTCTCCCCTTTTCTTTTTCTTCCTTGCTTTGTAATAGGGTGGAAATTAAAAAAAAATTTCAAGCTACAATAAAAGTAAAGAGGAGGGTTTATTATGACAAAAGCAAAAAATACTGAAATGGTCTAACTCTCTGTTATGTCTGGGTATAGCAGCAGACGGAACATTACTTTTATCCCTATTAATTAGACACCTATAAATAATAGGATGAGCAGGACATCATGGTCAGTGAATATCAGCTGATTTCTTCATCCTAAGTGTTCTCTAGTAATGAGCCACTTTTGATTCTGAGCAAATGCACAGATCCCCAAAATGCAAAAAATTCACTTCTTGAATATCAAGATCTGTCAGACAAGTCATTGCCTCTGAAGTGTTTTAAAATGTCTGAAATGATTCAACTCCATTAGGAATAAGTATTTTAAGAACTTCACATTGCAAAGTGTGTGAAATAATTTTCATCTTTGAAGATGAAAAGCAAGTAGTGTCTAACTTGAAGAGCTTTATTTTGAGTCTTCAGACAACTTTCTTTTATTTCCTGCCATATAATTTGTGATCCATCAGCATGAACGACTGCAAAATATAAGGAAATGATTTGTCAGTTTTAATAACTATTTCAAAAGGATATTTTATGTACTTCTGTACCAGATATGGGCTGGTCACAGAACTTGCTTATGCACACCAGATGTGTTCATAACACCCTTTAATGCTCTTCCAGCTATGGCTCAGGTAAATAAGGTATTTTATGCACAGTATCACCTAGTGACTGAAAAGTATAATACAGTATAGCATTCCATTACAGATATCACTTCTGTTTCCTGCAAAAGTTGATGGAGTTATCCAGAAGACTATTTTGCATTACAAATATTTATCAGCCAGCCCTGCTGGATTGTTTTTGGGGGGATGATCACTGAATGAATGATGTACATTATAACAAACCTAGAGGAATGCTTTTATGTACTTAATTTCTTTTTTTAAACTTGAGCTCTACTTCTTTTTCTTCTAGAAAGTGTGTGTGTGTGTATATATATATATATATATATTTAAAAACCATTGGCAATAGCCACTTATCTGTAAGCACCCAAAAAATATATTCAGTCAATTGGTAACCCTTTATAAATGATACTTGGGAATGGGTCTATATAGAACATATGCGATTCAACTATGGGCATATGGTGGGGCATACAAATCCCCCAGTAGCCAATCAGCCCCAGCACGCTTCATGTGCAAGAGCTGTCAGGTGTGAAGGGTGCTCAGTCTGTGTAGTGAGAAAGTGGAAGAGGAACTATCTTCTGATTTTCATTGTGGGAAAAGAAAGGATGGTCGTGAGGCTATTGCAAAAGATAGGGAAATGAGTGTGGTGCATTCTATTTCCATTTCTGCAACAAGTTTCCTGTGTGATCTTGGGCAAGTTATTAACTTCCTGGAGCCTTACTTTCCCCATCTGTAAATATAGGATAATGTGAGACAATTAATCTTTGTAAAGTACTTTGTAATCCTAATATATAGAAGGCACATTAAATGGGTACAGATCCCTGCAGCACTGTCACTGGAAGGGCTCTGAGTTGCACTTTTTCTCAGTTGGAGACTGATTGGGAAGGAAAGCGGACAAGGAGCTACCACGTTGCATGAGAAATCTGCATGGGTCAAGGAGCTAACTGAAGTATGTGATCTTGCAGGACCTCCTTGTGCAAGGGTAGACCTGACACCAACTGTTATTTGGATTTGTTATCAACTACCAGGAACCTGTTGGTGGGTGATAAGGCAAGCCACTGCAGCTGGGGCCTGCCTAAAAGGAAGAGAGCTGAAAGCTGAACCCACTAGTCACTAATTCTTTTTAAGTATTTATCTATTTTTGTACATTGCTATACTAGCTGTTTCTATGCTAAGTCATCTTCCTTTTCACAGAACTGCAGTATTCTTTGTCTAAATGTGTCTCTATATAGTTATTTGCAGCTTATTTTCTGAGGTCTAGAGGGTTTAACATGTACTCTGACTCAAAGTGTCTCATCTATAAAAACAGACAAAAACCTAACAGGAAAGTAGCAGTTACTAGTGTGCATAGCTGTGGGCTTTGCAAGAAGTGCCTAGAATTACAGCTTGTTGGAACGATAGGTTGTTGCCTTGCAGCAAAGGTGCTATCCCTGTACATGCCCTAATGGCAGAGGATTGCAGGAGCACTGCCTCCCCCAATGGAGTTTCTCCCAATGGAGTCTTCAGCACACTTTGGTTACTGACGACACCAGCCAAGTCACTGCGAGAATTCAACTCCTTTCAGAGTTGCAGAGTCCTCAAGTCAAAATCCAACATAAACCCAAACCAAAAGAATCTTCTGCCAGTGCCAATTCAGTACCTGCTGTTTACAATGGCTCTAAGTGGCAGTGGACCCCAGTCTTTATGCTGCTTTCTTGTTCTTTGCTATAAGCTGTTCTGCGATAGTCACAAACCATATCATTCAAGATTTTTGTGGAAACAGCCCATGTCGCTGGAGGGCTCACATGCACATCCCTTAGGATCAGTTCATTTGGGACAGTGGCTGGGGAGAAAAGAGGAAGAGGGGCTTAAGAATGAAATATCCCACTTGTCCACATCCATAAATTGGGAGGTAAGCAAGATAGATTATCTGCTGGTTCTGAGACCCTCAAATCAGTTCTGCTCATAAAAGCTCTAGGTTTATTTGCTATTAAGATGACAGTATTGGATCCTAACAGGTGGTATGTTCTGCTGTAACAAATACTTGCAAACTGAAGTGTCTCCATTATAATGCTAATGTTTTCTGCAAGATGTGTTCTCCACATGGATTCCACTCTCGATGATATACAAAATCTGATTCTTTTGGCCAGCAGAGTCAAACTGAAACCATGCCTGGGCCTGAGGTGCCCTCCCACTTGAGGGCATAAAGGATGGAGCAGTCCCAATCACCCATCAGCACCTTTGTCAATACAGAAGCCCATAGGAGCAGTACTCCATAGTAGTTGATTCCATGACCCACCCTCTTTCCCCGTGTGAAAAACACATTTCAAAAACCAAGTCACTCCAGAATAATACTGTTTTTTTTCCCCCTCAAGTGGTTGTCCACACAGATTCCATTCTTGATGACTAACAAGCAGTTGTCTATTGCTTGGAGGTGGGCAACATGAGTCCTACTTAATTAGACTACAAATCAGCCTTGCTAAAACTGGCATCCGATCTGGAAATCTCTGTTAATTAATAATGTATTGTAAATGTGTTTGAGCTCCATTTAGCTCAACAAATCTCTACAAGGCTCTACAAATCTCAAACAGGCAGCAGAGGCTGCCTGAGCTCTTTTTATTATTTGTATTAAATAGCATCTACCAGTATGGCTACAGAGCAAAGAAAAACCCATGGGAGGCCCACGGGGGTTACATTTGTAACTAGGGTCAAGCCAGTGGCTTCACAGTAACACTCTTTACTGAAGTGATAAAGACACAAATTTAGGAGGAATCTCAGTCTTTGAGCCAGTGGATAGAAATGTTTGGGCTCTAGGAAGAATGCAAGTATTGTTCAGTGTCTTTCTTTCTGTCAGCCAGTAACTAAAGTGAGAACTTTCAAAATGGTGAATGGAGATTTACAATTTACATGCTCAAATCCCAGGAACGTTAGTGGGAGCTTTTTTACCTAACCTGCCTCCGTGCCCTCCTCCCATACCCCACTTGTGCAGCTTTAAAGATGCAACTTTTAGTAGCATTAGCCACATCACACATGTTCCTGTCTGTAGGGACAGAGATTCAGTCAAAAAGCCATCTAAATAATGGTTGGGTTCTATGGGGATAGAATAATGGGGCGCTGCAGGACTCATTTAAGTTACTTCAAATAGCAAAATCTTTAGGAACAGATCCAGGCTATTTCAGTTAAGTAATTTCAATTTAAACGTGGGCAAAACATAGTAAGCCGTTTTACCTATTTCAAATTAATGCCAATGCATAGAGAGAGAAAGCAGGCCCAGATTGTAACCTCAGGCTAACCCACAGGAAATGTAGACCTATAATTAACCATCATTAGGTATCACTACTGCTCAACTTAATTGCAGCTCAGAATGCATTTATCTAGCAGTGTAAAGTACTTTATATGTCTCATACAACAGCTTTGTACAGTTGCATTTCTAAATAAATCCACTTTATTACAAGAAAGCTTGGGTGGGGGGATTGGGAAGCATGAAGTTGTGTAAATATGAAACTTTATTAAGGAATAAAATTGTATGTCATTCAATGGGAATAGGTGCCATATGTTCCAGTTCTTGCACCCATTGCAGTAAATGGGATTTTTGCCATTGACTTTCTGGGAGCAGGACTAAGCCCCTAAGATCTGCTATTCACTGACCACTCCTATCTGACCACTGACATTTATTTAAACTTTAAAATAGAGGCACCTCCAAGGGTCTGCCTCATGATTTTTGACCTCTTAAGGTTGGCACTATTGCAGATTTTCTAAAGATCTGTGCATGCAACATGCTGAGCTTTTCAGAAATCTGGCTTCTATTTTGATATATAAATGGAAGGCGAAATCTTTTGAAAAACTAGCTCAACATCTCTCATAGTTCTTGTGAGGGTGATGTACCTTATCACCAGCTCATACATGGGACTGTGCCTTCAAGCCCTCTATATTTGCCTTTTGTAGTAAGGGTCTTTTCGCCTACTGATCTAGTGCAATAGAAATGTTGAAAAATCCAGTAGAGGACCTGATCCTACAACTTTTACACACTTATGTAGACTACATTGAGACTACTCATGAGTAAAAATTGCAGGAACAAGACCATATGTTCACTATTCAGTGATTGGAATTCAGTATGGCATAACTATTTGGATAAGATTGTATCAATTTAGTAATTAACCATGACAAAATATTACAATAAAATATTAATCCTAAAGGAGAAAAAAATATATATATGAAAAAGTAGTATAATGGTAGAAAAACTAGAAATGCAAGAAAGTTATGTGCACATAATTATTGTATGTGTTTTCTAGTTTAAGCGGGGCTTGCTATTTTGCCAAGAAATACTTGGCAGAAGATAGATGGTATCCATTGGTGCCACACATTATGGGTGTACCTGTAGTGGTCCCTCACTCACAAGCGAGGAGGGAGGCCACTCCACCTCACTACTGCAGGCAACAATAGCTGGGCTTACTGGCCCCCATAGACGACTGGTGCCTCCCCAAACTGGGCAATCTAAAAGGGAGGACATGTGACCACCTCATGTGTCTCCTCTGACCAGCAACACCCCCTGCGCCCAGTCTGGGCCCGCCGTGCTCTCCCCTCCCCATGTTACCTGCGAGGAGGGGCGGCTTTGTCCTTTGTCTGCTGCACCGTGACCTCCCACCCACCACAGCACGTTTGACCGTTCTCCCTCGCAGGTGGGCCTGGGCAGGGAGCAGGACAGTGCTGCTTCTCACGTGACTGAAGCTGGCTGCTCTGGGTCGCTGCTCTGTGCGGCGCAGCAGCTGCCTGAGAGCCTAGCTGGGGCAGCAGTGGTGGCCCGCCCCAGGTCTGGCTGCCAGGGACAGGAGCCAAGCAAGCTGGAAACATGCTGGAGCAGGTGGGGGGACTCCAGCTCACTCGGCCCCTGTTCCTGGTAGCTGGGCCCATGTTGGGGGCAGAAGGGACGGGCCGCCCCGCCACCTCAGGCAGCTGGCATAAAAGTGGCTAGTCCCACCCCTTCCACTCCCTGCCTGAGCCCAGCTGCTTGTGGGGTGTGGGGGAGCAGGTGCAGCGGGAGGACAGAGCCCCTCTCCCACTCCCCCCAACAGGCCAATATGAGGGAGCATTTGACCCCGCATGCCCCCCGCATGCGTTGCCCCAGCTAGCACCGCTGGCCGAGGCAGAGCAACAAGCAGTCCTTAATCCTAACCCTTCTGGCTGGGGCAGACAGCTGTCAACAGCCAGAGAGGAAGTGTACAGCCAACCCCAAGTGTGGGTATGGCAACAGGGGTACAGGGGCCCAGGCCCACCCTACTCCACTGAGTCCCAGCCAAGGGCTTTGTTAGTGGCAGGTGGTCCCTGCATTAGGTCAGCAAAGAAACAAAAATACACTGCTTTGCTTCCTACCAGCACAACCAGACCAAAGTCTGGTTCTGCTGGACTACTTCCTACCCAGCTCAGACAGCTTTGCTCTATTGGCCCCAGGCTCCTTCTCACCGCTTCACAGTTGGATGGCGTCCTTTCAGGCAACTCCTCAGAGTCCTCCACCTCTTCGGTCAGGAGGGTGCTAGTCTGTTCAGTTTCTCGTCCGGGATCCCGCAGAGAGCTCAGTTCCCTAGAAAAGATGTCCGTCTGTTCCAGCCCCAACTGAGCTACAGAGCCCTCTCTTTTATACTTCCTGTCCTGCCCGGATACTTCCGGCAAGTGAGGCAGAGCAGGACAGGAAAATAGCCTCTCTCTCTAGCCCAGAGGGAGGCCACTCCGCCTCACTACAGTACCCTTCAGGATCTCCATTAGAAAATGTGTGAAATAGAGGGATATGAGATAAGATGCTGTACCATCTTAATATAGGTTTTACCACTGCAGATCTCTTAAGTTACTGAAGATTTCACAGCTTTTCTGGCTTTGTTATGTTTGCATAAGGGTTATAAATACCCTCAGTTTGGGGATCTGCAATTGTTAGAAGGAGTGAAAATGTTTAACTTTGTTGCCCATTAGGGACTAGACTGACAAAGCTTCAGTATTTGAGAGCTGTATTTTCTCTGAAAGGTTCTGCCATGGCTGCTGCTACAAGATAAAGGGCCAGGTTCCATGTAGGTTTATGCTGGCATAAACCCTGGCAAAGACCACAACCTCATTTCCATGGAGAGATTGTAGGGACTCAGCTCTGCTCGAAACATTTCTAACGGATTATCATAAATGGCTCCCTGAAATAGGAAATGGGATTTGATAATTTTCTAGCCATATATATTTTTGTCACTTTTATGAGGCAATGTACAGGTTATGTTGATAGAGTAAACTGGGCAAGGTGAAAGATTACAGACTGTTCATTTACAGACATTTTATCATTTGGCTTTTTCAAAGAAGCAGAATTTTTGAAAAGAAAGTATATTTTTGGTGTTTGCTGAGCTTCCCGGAAACATACATTCAGTCTTAACTCCCTCTTCAAAAATATTAGTTTCCAGATTACTCTTTAAATATAAACTTTTCCTAAATAAAGGTAAAAAGTCTCCCGGCAAGTCTGTTACCACAAAGGTTTTCAGCCACATTGCCCTTTGTCTTGCGTCACCTGTTTCTGACAGAATTTCAGGCACATACCTAGTAAGGTTTTTCTCAAGACAGCTTTTGTGTTCAGTCCTGTATCTCTTTTGTGGGCAACCCTCGTCTTGGTCTGGACTTGCTCATTCTCTGGCTTCCCATCACTTGGTAACCCCCAGATATTGATCAGGTATTTTTGGGATTGGCTCACTCAAGTTTTCAAATTCCTTTCATCATCTTGTAGCACAGGGGTGGCCAACCCGTGGCTCCGGAGCCACCTGTGGCTCTTCAGAAGTTAATATGTGGCTCCTTGTATAAGCACCGACTCCGGGGCTGGAGCTACAGGTGCCAACTTTCCAATGTGCTGGGGGTGCTCACTGCTCAATCCCTGGCTCTGCCATAGGTCCTGCCCCCAGTCCACCTCTTCCCACCCCCTCCCCTGAGCCTGCCATGTCCTCGCTCATTCCCCCCCCACCTCCTGGCCTCCTGCATGCCACAAAACAGCTGATCTGGAGATGCAGAGAGGGAGAAGGAGGTGCTGATCGGTGGGACTGCCGGTGGGCAGGAGGCACTGGGAGCAGGGGGAGCTGATGGGGGGGCTGCTGACATATTACTGGGCTCTTTGGCAATGTACATTGGTAAATTCTGGCTACTTCTCAGGCTCAGGTTGGCCACCCCTGTTGTAGCATTTTATAAGTTATTGCAACTAATTTAATGATAAATCCTTCCAAAGACAACTTTCTAAAGCATATTAAACAAAATGTAACCCATTTAAAACCACTTATTAAAAATAACAAAAATGCCAGTTTAAAAAACAGCAACCAGTTAAATGGCTTGTGCATGTTAATTAGGAAGTGTTTCATGCAGCTTCTCCTTTCCTTTTGGTAAGCAGGGGAAAAAAGCCATCAAAGTCAGCCAGATCTTCTCCTCTATTTTCAGTATTTATAACAGAGTAAACTCATTTAAACAGTGAGTCAGCAGAGCTACACTAATGATCTTCCTCTGAGTACAAGGGGAGAGGAAACTGAGGTTAATACCTTGTTCCTCAAGAAGTAGGCACTGTTGTATGCATTGTCACACCTCTGTGTGGCATCAACAATTTTTTTTTTCCCTTGAAGGTTATTGGGGCTTTCCTGAAAAAGGATAATCCCTCCTCTCCTTTTGGTACTTAGAGTGGAAGAAACAATGAAACTTTCAAAAAAGCATTCTATATGACATACAATCTGTCAGTAACACTTCTCAGATGTATAACAAATAAGGAGCAGTCTAGATATACAGTGTCTCATTCTCATTTGCACGAAGACCTCTATGCTGCCAGAGTAATGTAAAATGGTTATAGTGTAAATGACACTCAGACTCATATACTTTTAAACGCCTTCGTACAGAATAGGAGATCCAATGTCATTGAGTACACTCTTGTATATAGACCTGACCTAATAAAATGTACAGTTGCATTAGAATCTGATCCTACATTCCTTACAAACCAAAACTCACTTTGCATTCATCAGGCATTCTGAATGTTCATGGAAAAATTAGGCCCATTATGTACAGCACTCAGTTTGTGATCTTCAGATTGAGAATATGGGATAAATAATATAATTTTTCAGAGCACAATATGGGCCCATGTGAAAAAAGACATAATAAATAAGAAATTGGTTCTAAAAAATGTTGCATAGATACCAAGGTCATAAGTGATCATTGTGATCATCTCATGTGACCTAGTATAAAACACAGGTCATAGAGTTTCACCAAAATAATTGCTAGAGCATATCTTTTAGAAAAACATCCAGTCTTGATTTTACAAAAGTCTGTCTATTACATCAACACTATTACCTTTATCAACCAAACTTGTAATCTCATAAAAAAAAGATATCAAATTAGTTTGATATGATCTATTTTCTATAAAGCCATGTTGACTGGTATTAATTATATTATTATCCTTTTAATGAAGTCCTGCTTCATTAATTTGCCCAGGATTGACATCGGACAGAAAGGCCTATCATTACCTGGGTCATCCCATTTACCCTTTTAAAATATTGAAACAACATTAACTTTCTTCCATTCTTCTGCAACTTCAAGACTTATAGAAAATCAACATTAATAATCTAGTGAGCTCATCAGCAAGCTCTTTTAAAACTCTTGGATGCAAGTTATCTTGGGCTGCTGATTTAAAAATGTCTAACTTTAGTAGCTGCTCTTTAGCATCCTCCTGAGATACTAGTGGAATGGAAAAAGTGTTATCATATGCTATGACTACATCATCTGTTCCCCCCTCCCCCCCGCAAATACAGAATACTCCTGTAAATACTCCTCCTCATCCTTGACTCTGCTAGCCATAGATTTCTCCTTGTGTCCCTTTGTATCCCTGATCAATTTTTTACAATTCCTAGCTTCTGATTTGTATTCATTACTATCAGCTTCCCCTTTCTTCCATTTGTTATCTTTTTTAATACTTACCCTCACTTCCCCTCTAAATCAGGTCAGTTTTTTTATCCAATATAGCCTTCTTCCTCAAATGTGGATTGTGACCTTTTGGGCATCTAGTAAAGAATTCTTAAACAATTCCCAATTATCAGTCAACATTTTTCTGATTAAATTTTTTCTGTCAGCTGATTTGGCTAATAATTGTTTTCAACTCTGTGAAAGTATCAAGTACATATATTACTGGTCTAGACTTCATTCTTTGTGCACATTATAAACGTGATCAGGTCATGACTGCTTGTGCCTAGGCTACCATTAATTTTTAGTTCTGTTATCAGTTCTTCTTTATCTGTCAAGAAGAGCTCTGATATTGAATTCCCCTGTGTTGAAGGCAACGCTTTTTGGCTTAGGGGATTGTCATCTATAATATTTAGAAATTCCAAGGATGTTTCAGTACGGGCAGCATGAGACTCCAGCATGTGTCATTCAAACTGGAGTCCCCCATGATCACACAGCTTTTTTTCCTATACATTATAGATTGGTACATAAGGAGCACTGGCCCTGGTCTTCCACTAGGAGAATGGCAGCCATAGTGAGACAGCTCCCTGATCCTCAGTTGACTTCTTGAAGTTGGAGAAGAAGGGGGAGCCTCCTGACTTCTACAACTAGCTGAAGGTCTATAACAGCCATTGGAGAATCAATCGCTATGGAGCTCTGCTCCTCCACACCCCCTCTTGTCCTTGGAATGACCCCCCTCTTCGCTGATGCTAGTGGCAAAGAGGTAGCTGGTGCAGAAACCAGTGTAGAGTTCCCCTACAGAAGAAGAATTCTCTACTGTCTGTCTCAGGCCATTTTAAGGCCATCTGGCATTAGCAAACTGGAGAATCCAGACTACTGTATATTTTATGCCTCAGTTATTTATTTTACCCCCTGTGTAGTTAAGATCACTATATGATACCTTAGAATACAGAATCTATAGTTTAAATTTTATGGTAGCAAGGAAGTATGAACCACAGTCATAGAAGCACTAGTTATGTGTTCCTGAGAAAAAGGTAAGAGACAGATTTCTGGGAGAAGTTCTGTCTGTAAAGGGACTTAGAACTGTGAATAAAGAATCTGTCTCCTGATGTTTGATTCCTATTGTGTTCAGAGAAACAGGACATTTTTACATTCTTTGTAATTAAACAAGATTGTAGCAAAGAAATACCTGACTCCATCATCTGTTTCTCCCCCAAATGGAAACAACCCAGAAGACCCTGCAATGTGGCTAATTGCTCAGGTTTATATGTTGTGATTGCATCTATACAGATGATCAAATCTTGTGTGTTACTGTAAATGTCTTAACCATTTAACAGCTGTGAGAAGGGCATTATATAAGTCCATGAGAGAACCAGGCAGCCTTGCTGATGGGTGCAGCCTGCAAATATCCTTTCCTAAATCTTTTCATTTTGGCTCCACACTTTGCCACTGCAGCCAAAGGCCCCACTTATAGTCATTAGCAGTGCATCTGATCACACCACTTCTGAAGCAATCGAACTTTCCCCAAAATAGCATGGAAGGTCAAAACCAGAGGCCTGGACTGTTGGATCTGTCACGAGATAGGCATTGGCTATGTTTTGTAGGTTGTTCTTGCCACCTACCACACCGCATGCAGGTGATATCAAGGTTCCTTAGGCAAATTGTCCAAATGGGGGTGACTTGAGCTGAGATGATGGCTCAGTGGATTAAATACATCTTGAAACAGGGATAGGTGTGATATGTCTTGCATCTAAAGGAGCATATTCCACAAGGTGGCTTGCACCTGATGTCAGGAGTGGGGATGTTGAACAGGACTGGCAACCAGGCCAGGTTGATCAGTATCGTGGTACCCATTATACACATGGTTCCATTCAGCTGAGTATCTATTAGTCCGGAGGGGGGGTGGAGGAGGAGGAGGCTGAGCCACACCGGGGAGCAATACTCTGCCACAAAATAGCACAAGGCATGCCAAGAGTATCTTAATGTCTGCACATTGGCTCCACAGGTAGAACCAGCTAATTTGCTGATCAGGTTGTTTCTTGTCCTTATTTTCTGTGAGGTCTTGGTAAGATGTTCCTTGAAAGTCAAGGTATATTTCAGTGTAACACCTGAAAGTCTTTGGGTTGTGGTCCAGCCTATGACAATTCAGGAAGATGCTGAGCTGTTTGTTGGTCTTTGTGTGGTATAGATGGAATCAGCTGGAATTTCTCTTTTTGGTACTATATTTAAGTAACTTTCACAATAGTGGGTCAGATCTTTGATGTTATCATTAAGGACTTCTTCCAGGTGACTGACATCCTGGTCCTGTACTCCTAGACAGATAAAACACCAGGCAGTGGTGTTGATAAAACATCTGGCAGTAATGTTATGAAAATCATTTGTAAAAGTTTAAAAAGTGTCAATGCTAGACTTTAGCCCTGAGGCAGAGCATTGTTATGGGACCTCCAGGAGCTATTTTGTGTGTGTGTTGTGTTGTGTGTTTTTTTCCAGGTAAAACTTGGAAAAGATGGCCTCTCAGCAACAGTTCCACAACCATGAGAACCCACTTCGTTAGGACCAATGACAGTTTGTACAGTAGGCCTGTATGTCAGATCGTGTCATATGCAACAGTAGGATCTAGGAGTACTGTCTTCTGCCTGGTCTGGAAGCAATTCTCATTGTAAATGGTCAGTGTCAGCACCTGAATACAGATATTTAGCTACACTCAGGACATCATCCAAGGTGGGGGCATTTCTTTGAAGGATAAGCTTTTCAAGTAATTTGTACACACAGCTTAGCAAAGAGATGGGTTGGTAATTTATTGCAAGCTGGTGATCTCTCTCTCAGGTTTTGGCAGGGCTATTACTTTTGCTCTATGCCAGAATTTAGGTATTTTATTCTCCTGAATGGCTCTAAATGGAAAGGTGGCTAGCTTTTGTCTGCTAATTTTTCCCAGGTTCTTCAGGAATTTAGGGGAGTTGTTATCAAGCCCACAGTCTTTACCATTTTTCAAAGGTTTGATTGCCATTTCTATTTCTTCTGCAGTGAAAGGCTGGAAGACTTCTTTGATATGCACTGTTTACATTGCTGCCATTTCTTCTTTACCTCTCCTTCAACCCTTTTGTCCTTATTCATCTTAGCAACATTTATCAGGTGGGTAGCAATCCTGCTTGGAGAGAGAGGGTAATGGGGCTGTACTGGAAGCTTCCGAGAAGCATTAAGTTATCTGATGAGTGCAGGCCTTGTGGTAGGATCTTGACATGTTTAGGTCCATGGTAGCCTGATTACACCTTGCTCTTCTACAAATGTTCAATCTGTCTAAAAGATGTGTGCCAATGTCTGGATTGCCATTCTCTTCATATTTCTTGAAGAGTTCTGTACTCTCCTCATCTGGGCAGAGAACATCTTATAACAGCGTCTTGGAATTGACTTGGTGGTAACTCTGCAAATCGTTTTGGTGATCCGCATGTAAGCTTCTTCAATAGAATTGTTGTGTGGGATTCAAGTGATGTGGTGGTGAGTGAATTGTGCAAATCTGGGCCAGTTTGCTTTCTGATAGTTCCAGAGAGTGTTTTTATTAGTGCTCAAAATAAGCATGATTACTTTGACTTTGGTAAGGATCGGACGATGTTGACCATATGGAAAGTTTTTCAATACACTGCTTATAGTCAATTCTTGCCTGTGTTGGTTGTCCAGGTGAGGTAAGGAGAGTGGTCTTACTTCCATCGGGTACAATGAAAAGTACTCAGTTGTCCCTGTTGATCACTCAGGTCGAAAGGGGTAACACCAGTCACAATTGATTTAGTAGGAGAAAAAGAAATTACTAAGAAATCCATTTTGTACTTAAAAGTCACAGTGAGACACATAGAAATGAAAAATTGTAAGTAAAGCACTGTAGGTGAAATCATGGCCCCACTGAAGTCAGTGGGAAAAACTCCTGTAGATTTCAATAAGGCTAAATGAATGAGTTAACACAGGACAGTATGTGTGTAGCCAAATGCACAGAGTTCGATCTGGTCTGATCTGCCAACAAGGATCTTCAGAAAGCAATGACATTTATGGCCTTATTTTAGAAAGAGAAGAGTTTAATTTTGCTTAAAGTAAAGCCCTTTGAAGCAAATATGTCATTGGGTTTAGCCAGATTTTTATAACCTATTGCAAAAAATGCACTCTTCTTGTAAGTATAAAAGATAATGCAGTATAGTAGGCAAAGGATGTTAAGGATGCACTTTTTAGCCTTAACATTGAATTTCCTGGATTATGTCAATTTAAAAAAGTCTTAATGTTATCTTTAACAATTTTTGTGTGTGTGAATTTATTTTCTCATGTTACTTAAAAGACAAAAAGTTGCAGTGAGGAAACTACAATGATTCCAAATGAGACACTGTGTAGTTTTCTTGAAAAAATCTGTACTGAATGCTTGGAAAGTAGTATTTTGGTAATAAAGTAATATTCTTCTTTAAAAGGCAGTTTCTATTTTTAAAAGTTACAGGATAATTTATTTCAAATTTTGAGCTAATTTTAATTCAAAATTAATTTCACTGCTTTTTTAAATTTCAGGATGCATATTTTTGTCTAATATTGGTAATTCTGTATATTTTTCACTCAAAATTTGAAACTTGTAATTTTAAAAAAACCTTTGTAAACTAAAAGGAAGTGGTGCAGAGCTGAGACCTTTAGCACCTAAGTTTCTGTATTAAATAAAGTTTTATTGACCAATGACAAAGGCTAACCTAACAATAAGGATTTTAGTGACACCATAGACAGCAGACGTGTACTTATAGCAGTATTATGGGAGACCAGAATACACCTTTTTGGTAATCAGTGTAAATATGCTTTTTCACTGCAATCTCAATTATACAGGCTTTTACAGATGACAGCGATTTTAAGAAAATTATGGCAGATCAGAATATTTTGAAACATGTGCCACCTCTTTCCCCATCCTCCCTCCTCTTATTGACAGCCTGCCACTTAGGTTCTAGTTTTCTTTTAATTGTACCTTAGCACCTGAGCTGTATTTCTTAAATGTTTGTTTTCTGAGTAAAATGCTGCCATCTTGAGGCTGTCTTAATTAAAACAAACAAACAAAAAACTTCTATTTTTTCCCCTACACTTCATGAAGTATTCATATATGTGGATTTTTAAAAAAATTATTGAAAAGGTTCTTCAGCTCAAAAGAAGCAGCTACTTTTATAGCCAGTCAATTAATGGAAATATTACTTCGTTTAACAGGTGTACACACTCATATGCCCGAATCCTGCAAAAACAAACACCTGTCACGGATGTTCTACATAATATTTAGTCCTGCCTCAGTGTAGTCCTCAGCAGACTGGACTAGATGACCTATGGAGGTCCATTCCAATCCTACATTTCTGTGATTCTATGTGCTTAACTTTATGCACATAACCACATGTGCAAGTCTTTGCAGGATCAGAGCCTAAGTTTTAATGATGAATCAGGTACTGACAGATTCTGAATTTATATTGTCTAAGAAAAAAATCTCTGACATAATCTTTAGGATGTCATACGAATGTATGTGAAAATGAAACTGGCAAACGTAATTTATTGCAGCAAACATTTCAGATGAACTGCATTAAGCAGGCTACAGGGCGTTCAGCACATCAACAATTACATTAACTTTCCTTTTCCTTCCTCACATTGCCCTGGCTAATTGTGCTTAGCAAAGTGATCACATAATGCATCAGAAAGAAGCACAGCTGGAGTGAAGACTGGATCTATAAAAGCTCTGATAACATAGTAGATTTTTTTCATTTAAAATTTATGACATGGTTTCATTTTTAGTACTATATACCCCTGATGATATACAGTAATATAAAGATAGGAATTTTCAGATTACCATTTTTCCAAAGATTTTTGTTTAATGTGGCACACAGAAACCATCATACTCGCTCTATAAATATGATCTTATGTATGCCATCCATAAATAGATCAGGATTCCAAAAAGCAAAAGAAATCAGTACCAGCTTGATCCTGAAGCATATTTATGGACAAACACTAACCCAGATCATTCAATTAAATAAAAAAAAAAACAGTTAACACACTTTTAAAGTTGAAATATCACAAACTTTAAAAGTCAGAAATTCAAATTATTGTTCCCATGGACATATTCAGTCACATTATATGTATTATGTTCTATTTTCTACTACTGTTTTATTAGTTAAATGTAAAATATTCAGGATAGCATGGGTGAGTTAATATTATGGAAATTACTTAATCTTTTGGGATTTCCTAAACTTTATGTACCTGATATTGGGAACTGGAACATATCTCTTCCAGTTGTGACTTCCACGAGCCTCATGAGCAAGAGCCCCGAGATCATTGCTGAGTCTGTCTCCCCCATATAGTAGAGCAACATGTTTCTTCTGGATCCCAAGGTTAGTAATGTCACTGACATTTTCCTCTTTGTGATTTATTTTCACAACCCAAATCCAGTGAGAATATACATTTTCAATTTGGTGATAGTGATGAACAGAGGAATGGAGGGAGTTTAAATGAAATTCTTTGGAGCGCTTCAGTTAAAGCTTTGGGGTCATTTCTCCGTTTCCCTTGTGTCAACTATGATAGGATAAGAGACTGATCTTGTGGAAACAGATATATGAAAGTTTGTGAGATTCAGGAGATCAGATACTATGATAATAATGGCCATATCAGTACCATAGATAGATTGATTAAAGGAATAAAAACCTTCTCTGATCATCAATGACTTTCAATATGAGAAAAACCTCCCTTAGAAAAGGAAAAGTCCTTGGCCAAAACTATTCTTGTGAAATGCCAGCCTTCTATTCCTTGTAACGATCATTTTACAAAATGTAATGCAGCCAGTTGCTGGGAATGAAGATAACTGAAAGTTGAAAGTAGACCAACCCAGCTATCCTCCTTGGTGAGTATATTAATATCTGTATATGCCCTATCTAAGTACATTATTAACCAACTTTTTAAAAGTAACCCAGAGTCACTGTGTAAAAGTGTATATGCTGCCTAGATGTCCAAATGCAATTCTCATAATTTCACATGAAAATAAAGAGTTAGGTGACTATTATTTGCAGGAACAGTCACTGTAATTTCATGGGCATATGTAGGCACATGACTGCCCATACATTTTGCAGATAGACCTCAAATCACTTTCTAAAAGAGTCTGTTGGCTTCTATGTATGCATAAATACACTGTACAGAATATATTTTAATTTATACTAGAGCCAAATTCTGCTCTCATTTACACCTCTGTAAATCTGGAATAACTCCATTGTTGTTGGAGTTACTCTAGATTTACATTGATAACTGAAAGTAGAATATAGCTTTTTTCCTCCCTTGCCTCTTACTCTTCCTGTTCAGCACAGGAGAGAAGGCACCTTCTCATTCATCTCATCATTTTTTCTTTATCATTTTATTTTCTTCCTATCCTTTCCCTCTGACAGCTGCTGACATGATGCTTTGCCAAATAACCTCTTCCTAAGCTAGACCCAATTGCACTCAAAGTTGCAGCCAGCATGGGAACATTGCAAGAGAAATAATGTTATCAGCAACCAGTCTCCTAGGGTCCAGGTCACCTCTATGTTTAACTCATGGACATAGATGCAAGCACAAAAAAGGTTGGGTGGATGGTGAGGGAATCAGTAGCCTTATTTGGACTCACAAGTTGAGGGGGAGGGGCAACAAGCTAGCTTCACAGAAAAGCTTAGTTCTACTCTTCCCAAAGGTCTCCCCAGTAACTCCACAACCTATATTTACACCATAAAGGTATGTGTGTGACTATCTTTTGTGTACATATGTGTATACCCAGTGATTTGTCACCCCCTCCACCCCATTATTCTGTCCCCTTCATTCTCTCCCTATGTGTTTTGTTCCCCACCAGCCTGTGTTCTTTGTCCCTTTTGCATTCCCCCATGTTCTCTGTTTCCCTCACCCATCTTTTGGGTCCAGGCAGTATCTGCTTCCTTCCAAGCAGTACCTTCTTCCTTTCCATTGGGAAAGTCACTGCTGGGTGTTCTCTTCTTCCTCTCATAAGTTGCAGCTTGTGGGGGCACGAGGGAGGGGCTCTTCCTCCCTGCCCCTGTGAATATAACCAGAAGGTAGGAAGTTTGACTTTTCCCTCTGGTTTTCCCTGCTGGATCTGTATGGTGCTGCCTCTGCTCTGCCTGTCAGATTGTAAGCAGCTCTTATCCTCACTCATCATCTATTAGTAGACTCAACAGGGAATGGAAGCAAGAATGCTGAGCCCACTGCTGGTGGAACTCATCCCCATTTGCTTCCCCTCCAACACAAGCTCAAAGTTGGGTGAGAAAAGACAGGGGTTGTGAAGTCTCACAAGTAATGTTATTTTGGCCCCTGCTGCAGACAGTCTTGCAATGATGTGAAAAGCTATGGCCCGCATGCAATTTTTTAGAAGTAAAACTAGAGAGAAAGACGCATCCCCACACCCAGCAATGCCCCTGTAGTAGAAGCTTTAACTGAGAGCTTATAAGCCATGAGCTCTAGTCCCAGCTCTTCCACTGACTGCTGTTAAAATTTCTATGCATTTAACCACCCTTATTATGAGCAATTTCATTCCTTTTCTGGTAATTTTCATAAACCTATTTCACAGATAAGATCAACAAAAGCTTGCACAAAATCACTTCAAACAGAGCTCACAACAGAAGTGAGCTCTCTAATAATAGACCTAAGTCTTTGCCACAGTCTTTTGAGAAGAATTTGTGAACGTAGGTGTTTGTTTAACTCTTACTAAGGCAGTGTGACTCTGTCACTGTCTACCTACAGTGACAGAGATTTATGGCTCTGCTACTACTTCCACACTGAGAGAGCTTGTTTTCCATCTGCAGTGGTAAATGCTCATGCTTTCACATGCAGGGTCCCAGTCTCAACGGACTAACCAGACAGCATCGTTGTTACATTTGGACATGTTGTCTGTAATCACTAAACAATAATCTGCTCCCGGTGCCAGGAGAAGAATCCTGGTGCTCAGTGTTCCACTGCTATCTTACAAATACTGTAACCCACTAGCACTGTGTGTATTGTAGGGGATGGTTCACATATCAGATAACAGCATGCTTTCACTCTCTACGGCTCCTCTTGTAGGTGGAGTGGATACTATAGATCTGAATTTTGTGGTTTCAAACCTTTCTAACTGTGAATAAATTGAGCAACTGTCTTGTCAAGCTTAAATGGAATAGAAGTATTGCAAATGTTGGGCCTCAAACTTCTGTTTACTTTAAAATGTAAGCCTTGCAAAAACAAAGCCTAAGCTTGTGGCTTGTGGTCAGGACGCGCTGCAACCAGATAACAATTTATGCTGACTCCTATGTACTTATCAACCCCAAATTACCCACATTCAAGATCTAATTGGCTACAGAAAATAAACAGGCCTAAATTATATGAACAACTAACAATTGGACATAAAAATTAAATATGCATCTGTCATAAATATAAAGGGAAGGGTAAACCCCTTTAAAATCCCTCCTGACCAGAGGAAAAATCCTCTTACCTGTAAAGGGTTAAGAAGCTAAAGGTAACCTCGCTGGCACCTGACCAAAATGACCAATGAGGAGACAAGATACTTTCAAAAGCTGGGAGGAGGGAGAAAAACAAAGGGTCTGTGTCTGTCTGTATGCTGCTTTTGCCGGGGACAGAACAGGAATGGAGTCTTAGAACTTTTAGTAAGTAATCTAGCTAGGTATGTATTAGATTATGATTTCTTTAAATGACTGAGAAAAGAGCTGTGCTGAATAGAATGACTATTCCTGTCTGTGTGTCTTTTTTGTAACTTAAGGTTTTGCCTAGAGGGATTCTCTATGTTTTGAATCTAATTACCCTGTAAGGTATTTACCATCCTGATTTTACAGAGGTAATTCTTTTCTTTTTACTTCTATTAAAAGTCTTCTTGTAAGAAAACTGAATGCTTTTTCATTGTTCTAAGATCCAAGGGTTTGGGTCTGTGGTCACCTATGCAAATTGGTGAGGATTTTTACCAAACCTTCCCCAGGAAGTGGGGTGCAAGGTGGGGAGGATTTTTGGGGGGAAAGATGTGTCCAAACTCCATTTTTTTCAGGAACCCAGATAAAGTTTGGTGGTGGCAGTGGAAATCCAAGGGCAAAGGGTAAAATTAATCTGTACCTTGGGGAAGTTTTAACCTAAGCTGGTAAAAGTAAGCTTAGGAGGTTTTCATACAGGTCCCCACATCTGTACCCTAGAGTTCAGAGTGGGGAAGGAACCTTGACAGCATCAATTATACAAGTAGGGCAACCACAAACAATGTGGCCCACCCTGATTGGTTGGTCTGTTCTAAAACACGGCTGTCAAATCAGATAAAAAGAACGAAGGCATGGGACTGTGTGTTTTCGGTACCAACACCCCCTGAACTGAAGGGACATGCACTTCTTGACTGTATCTGGCCAATGTGGAAAATGGCTGACTGAAGGGTAATGTATTTTTGGACGAGTGCAGGGTAAGTCTATGGAGTAACGAAGTCTGGTCGCTCGAGCCGAATTCGCTCGAGCCGAATTGATCATAGTTGTATCGATACTGTAGTATAAAATCAATAGTAGTAGTAAAATCAATCAATAAAATCAATGGCTGATCTATTAGTATAATAGCTTTGCATGTATTTGTGCTTCTTTTTTAAGTAGTCCAAGCAGATGCATGTAGTGCTGTCATTCACTAGCTCCTTATACGTATAGTTGTGTTGCCACAATATTACATGTACTTGCGCTTGTCTTCAATATAATCTGCCTTTTGTATTAATTCTTATTCAGTGCTGGTCTTTGGTTTTCCTTTTCTTTTTTTGTTTATGCTGTTATTGTCATTGAAAATCATTAAAAGCCTTTCTTGAGGAATAATTAGTAGTTATAAGGACACCACTTAACCTCATTACATCTGTGTTGGGTGGTGGGAAGTAGCGAACACCCCAGGGTGAAATAGGGCCCCAAGGTGTGCCTCCTTCTTCCTTTATCTCTGCACTAACGAGCCATGTGAGGGTAAAATACATTTATGTACAGAAATTAGTGTAAGGATGCTGAAATGATTTTATATTGCAAAAATCACAGAGCTAAAATATGATTTCATCTTTTAAAATCTGATGATTTGGGGGCCAACTTCATGGTGTTTGGGGGTGTCATAAATATAAAGGGAAGGGTAAACACCTTTAAATCCCTCATGGCCAGAGGAAAAAACCCTTTCACCTGTAAAGGGTGAAGAAGCTAAGACAACCTCGCTGGCACCTGACCAAAATGACCAAAAAGGAGACAAGATACTTTCAAAGCTGGGGGGGGGGGGGCAAAGGGTTCTCTCTGTCTGTGTGTGTGTGTTGGTTTTTGCCGGGACCAGAGCAGGAATGCAGGTCAGAACTCCTGTAAAAAGTCAGTAAGCAATCTAGTTAGATATGCGTTAGATTCTGTTTTGTTTAAATGGCTGATAAAATAAGTTGTGCTGAATGGAATGTATATTCCTGTTTTTGTGTCTTTTTGTAACTTAAGGTTTTGCCTAGAGGGATTCTCTATGTTTTGAATCTGATTACCCTGTAAGGTATTTACCATCCTGATTTTACAGAAGTGATTCTTTTACTTCAATTAAAATTCTTCTTTTAAGAACCTATTGCTTTTTCATTGTTCTTAAGATCCAAGGGTTTGGGTCTGTGTTCACCTATGCAAATTGGTGAGGATTTTTATCAAGCCTTCCCCAGGAAAGGGGGTGTAGGGCTTGGGGGGATTTTGGGGGAAAAGACATTTCCAAGTGGGCTCTTTCCCTGTTATATTTGTTAGACGCTTGGTGGTGGCAGCTATAAAGTCCAGGGACAAAAGGAAAAATACTTTGTACCTTGGGGAAGTTTTAACCTAAGCTGGTAAAAATAAGCTTTGGGGGGTTTTCATGCAGGTCCCTACATCTGTACCCTAGAGTTCAGAGTGGGGAAGGAACCTTGACAGGGGGTCTGACTCATTACTTTTGCCGTCCCTCCCTGTCTGAAAATTGGGGGCAGGGAATGATCCTTGTGTCCCCTTTGTAGTGGTACTTCCAATCATGGATAAATTAAACAATGATCTACCCTTTTGAGAACCTGTTTACATGAACAGGTAATTTCACCCCTTGAGCACCTATTTGTGGGCTCAGCAAATGAAGTGCTCAGCAGTCTGACCCTAATATAGCCAAACATTTAAGTACATGTTTAATTTTCAACATATGAGTAGCCCCACTCAAAGTTAAGCATTGCTTAAATTCTTTGCTGGATCAGGGCCAGGGTTCTCAGCATCTTGCAGGATAAGCAGGTGATCTCTGTCAAATACACAGTTGTAATGAATGAGAGAGAAAAATAGAATAGCTTCATTTCTTTTAGTAGCCCAGAATTGTTTAGTCCTACCTTTAGCTCACCATTAACTACATGTATCCTGATCAAATTTGCAAGGAGATAACTTTGATAAATGTCATACATTCAGAAAACTTGATTGTAGTATATCCAGTAAATCTTTAGCAGCATAAACTAGGTGGGATAGATAATTTTTTCAGTGTCCAGGTAGTGCATTTAATTGAATTTCTTGGATAGTTAGTTATTCAGCTTTTGGTTTTATGCCTTTTAATCTCAGCTAATATATGCAATAATCATTCAGAAATGCACTGCTAGTTATGTCCTCTTGCTTAAATTAAGATAGTTAAGACTTCACAGCTGATCAGATTGCTTGATTATCTAATTATCTCCATTATCTAATATTTCTGTCTCATCCCGCTGCCACAGCAAACCTTCACATGGTGCTCTTCTTGCATGAAGCAATAGTGACATCCAGTGACGAAATATATATATTAATCACAGGTATCTATGCCCATTGGCTTCTATGTATCCCTCAGGACAAAAATTCCATAATTGAAACTTTATGGGTTTACAGCTTCTAATAGGCCAAATTCTCCTCTCAGCTACACCAGTGCAACCCTAATTGGCTAGCTGTGTAGATGTTTAACAGTAAGCAACATTTAAAAATGTTGCTTGAAGAATTACAATTACTTTAGTCTCAATACAAATTTACTGGGAAAAAATCTGAAATACTCATAGATTATTATATCACCATTTTACAAAAGATCATAGGACCAAACTTGCTCTATCTGATCATAGAAGATATATATGACCAGATTTGGATCTAATTTACACTGAAGTTAATAATTAATTCATTTAGCCTATGGTATTTGAATGTAGGTCATACTTACAAGATGGGGGACTCTATCCTGGGAAACAGTGACTCTGAAAAAGATTTGAGGGTTATGGTGGATAATCATGTGAACATGAGCTCCCACTGAGACACTGTGGCCAAAGGGGCTAATGTGATCCTGGGATGCATAAACAGGAGAATCTCGAGTAGGGGTAGAAAGATTATTTTACCTCTGTATTTGGCACTGGTGTGGCTGCAACTAGAATACTGTGTCCAGTTGTGGCATCTGTAGTCCAAGAAGGATGTTGATTGGAGAGGGTTCAGAGAAGAGCTACAAGAACGACCAAAGATGAGAGAACATGCCTTATAATGATATATCCTAGGGCTCACTCTATTTAGCTTAATAAAGAGAAGGTTAAGAGGTGACTTGATTATTGTCTAAAAGTAACTACACAGGGAACAAATTTTTAATAATGGACTCCTCAATCTAGCACAGAAAGGTGTAACATGATCTAATAGCTAGAAGATGAAGCTAGACAAATTCAGACCAGAAATAAGATGTAAATTTTTAACAGTAAAGGTAATTAACCATTGGAACAATTTACTAAGTTGTGGTTGATTCTCTGTCAATGGCAATTTTTAAATCAAGGCTGGATATTTTTCTAAAAGAGATGCTCTAGGATTTTTTTCGGGAAAGTTGTATAGCCTGTATTCTATAGGAGGTCAAACTAGATGATCACAGTGATCTTTTGAATCTATGAATTAAGGGGGCTTCTCTGATTTTGCAACAAAGCTTTACAGTCGTTGAAGTTTATAGGATCCTGTCTTGAGCAGGCTGGGTCTTGTCTTCAGTTAATCAATGCTGTAAAAAGAATATTGGCAATCTGAGAATCCCATAGAACTTGCAAAGCCAGAGGGAACTCTGAAGACTAACTGCTAGAAAAATCCAGATTGCCTGAGACAAATATCTATTTGTAAATAAGTAACAGAGCAATTGAAAATAATATGTTAATTAGTAATTGGGTAAAGCTTCCATCCTTAGGTCCAAATACTGATACATATGTTTCATATTTACTGAGTGTAAATAATCTTTTGTTATGTGAAGTGGCCCCTGAATATTCCCACTGCATTCCACCTCAAGTGCTATTGAGTTTCAAGGACTTTCTGGAAAGCAGTGCCCGTTGGGGCCAGAAAAATGCCCTCTCACTGCTCTAAATGTTTGGAGCTAAATTCTTTCCTTTATGCAGCCAGTAGTGATTATAGGGCCCTTCAGTTTGTATCTGGAGTGATTTCTGGGTGTCTAGTCTAGACTACAGAGATAGGTTGACGAAAACTGCCTTACGTCAACCTAACTTTGTAAGTGTCTACACTACAGCATTGCTCCTGCCAGTGTAAGGCCCCCATTATGCTGGCCTAATAACTCCACCTCCACAAGAGGTGTAGCACTTAGGTTGATGTAATCAGGTCAGTGTCTGTATAGACACCGCATTACTTACATCGTCTGTCAGCTCCACACCCTGCCCAGCTCCCTGCAGGGAGTTCTGTGGGGAACTCAAAGCCCAGCCTCTCAGCACCAGGTAGCTGGGTTCCTAGCTGGGAGCACTGCAGGGACCTGAAACCCCAGGCTCTCAGCACCAGGCAGCCAGGCTCCCAGCAGGGTGCTCTGCTGGGTTTTGAGAGCCCAGGCTCTCAGCCCCTTCACTGTCCCTCTTAAGTTGGTGCAGGTGTTCCTCGTGTGGACGCTAACCACCGCAGAAGGATAGTGTGGATATGAAAAACTGTGGTAATTACTGCAGTGGCTGTAAATTAACCTAACATAGGTTGACTTAATTGTGTAGTGTAGACAAGGACTTAATTTATGGTTTGTCATAACTAGTTAGTTAAGTCAGGTAGTTCATTACCCAATGTAATTAGGGGCTGATTCCGACCCCAGTATGGTACTTCAGCAATGTATAGGGGCTGTGAATGACTTGCAATTCCTCCCCCTTCCCCACCAGAGAAGAAACACTGGGCCAGTGCAAGAGGCTATATGCTTCCCTTTCCTAGCAAACCTTGGACAAATAAAAGATGTTATCTCCTTCACCGTCTCTCTAATTGTTGCATGAGATTATGTGTGGCTGCAGAGACCAATAGTCATTCTCCCTTTCGAAAGATGGGCTTCTGGACTGCAGGCAGCAAAACAAACCGTGGCAGACTGAATCTTTCAGCAGGCTCTCACTGCTGTGTTACGTAATGCTTAAATAATAATAATTGTTAATCAGTCTTTCTATGCCTCAATAAGAACAACACCACAGATGTAAGTAAAAGTAGCCATAGCACTCAGCATAAGGGAGATTCTGGGCTTCATTGGCCATTATCTTTGAAAATTTGTGTGATCGGAGGAGGTCCTGGACGACTGGAAAAAGGCAAATATAGCGCCCATCTTTAAAAAAGGGAAGAAGAAGAATCCGGGGAACTACAGACCAGTCAGCCTCACCGCACAGACCAGTCAGCCTCACTTCAGTCCCTGGAAAAATCATGGAGCAGGTCCTCAAGGAATCCATTTTGAAGCATTGGAGGAGAGGAAGGTGATCAGGAACAGTCAACATGGATTTACCAAGGGCAAGTCATGCCTGACCAACCTGATTGCCTTCTATGATGAAATAACTGGCTTTGTGGATGAGGGGAAATCAGTGGATGTGTTCCTTGACTTTAGCAAAGCTTTTGATATGGTCTACCACAGTATTCTTGCCAGCAAGTCAAAGAAGTATGGATTGGATGAATGGACTATAAGGTGGATAGAAAGCTGGCTAGGTCATCGGGCTCAATAGGTAGTGATCAACGGCTCGATGTCTAGTTGGCAGCCGGTATCAAGCGGAGTGCCCCAGGGTTTTGTTCAACATCTTCATTAATGATCCAGATGATGGGATGGATTGCTCCCTCAGCAAGTTCGTAGATGACACTAAGCTGGGGGGAGAGATAGATATTCTGGAGGGTAGGGATAGTGTCTAGAGTGACCTAGACAAATTGGAGGATTGGACCAAAAGAAATCTGATGAGGTTCAACAAGGACAAGAGCAGAGTCCTGCACTTAGGACAGAAGAATCTCATGCACCGCTACAGGCTGGGGACCAACTGGCTAAGTGGCAGTTGTGCAGAAAAGGACCTAGGGATTACAGTGGATGAGAAGCCATTGTCCATCAATGGCTATTAGCCAGGATGGGCAGGGATGGTTTGCCAGAAGCTGGGAATGAGCGACAGGGGATGGATCACTTGATGATTACCTGTTCTGTTCATTCACTCTGGGGCACCTGGCATCGGCCACTGTCGGAAGACAGGATACTGGGCTAGATGGACCTTTGGTCTGACCCAGGATGGCCATTCTTATGTTCTTAAGCTGGGTATGAGTCAACAGTGCCCTTGTTGCCAAGAATGCTAATGACATATTGGGCTGCATTAGTAGGAGCATTGCCAGCAGATACAGGGAAATGATTATTCCCCTCTATTCAGCACTGGAGTACTGTGTCCAGTTTTGGAGCCCCCACTACAGAAAGGATGTGGACAAATTGGAGAGAGTCCAGCGGAGGGCAACGAAAATTATTAGGGGCTGGGGCACATGACTTATGAGGAGAGGTTGAGGGAACTGGGTTTATTTAGTCTGCAGAAGAGTGAGGGTGGATTTTATGGCAGCCTTCAACTACCTGAAGGGGGGGTTCCAAAGGGGATGGAGTTCGGCTTTTCTCAGAGGTGGAAGATGACAGAATAAGAAGCAATGGTCTCAAGTTGCAGTGGGAGAAGTCTAGGTTGGATATTAGGAAAAACTATTTCACTGGGAGGGTGGTGAAGCACTGGAATGGGTTACCTAGTAAGGTGGTGGAATCTCCATCCTTAGAGGGTTTTAAGGCCCGGCTTGACAAAGCCCTAACTGGAATGATTTAGTTGGTGTTGGTTCTGCTTTGAGCAGCGGGTTGAACTAGATGACCTCCTGAGGTCTTTTCCAACCCTAATCTATGATTCTATGCAGTGCAGCTAATAGGCAGCTGGGGAAAGGCTACTGCAAGTTAGGGCAAGGTTCATTGCACAGTAGCTGCCAGAGGGTATGCAATGGTGCGTGTATGCTGCTTAAGGAAAACCTTGCTCTCTGCTTTTGTCTATTACTCCCATCCTCTTCAACTCTAACTCAACCTTTTCTTTGTCTCCTCCTACTTGTGGCTCAGTGTTTCCCCCTGCTAAAATATTTCCTACACCTACAACTTACTTCCAAAGCTAGCCCACCTTTCCCCATCCTTCTCCTCCTTCAAATGTCTCCTTAAGAGACTTCAAACAAAGCTATAAGTTGTACACTTCCCCGCAGTGAAGTGCTCAAATCCCCTTTAATAGCTTATTGATAGCTTTCAAGTAGGGCTGTCAATTAAACAGTTAACTCACACAATTAACTCAAAAAAATTAATCAAATAAAAAAATTAATTGCAATTAATCGCAGTTTTAATCTCTGTTAAACAGAATACCAATTGAAATTTATTAAATATTTGTGGATGTTTTTCTATATTTTCAAATATATTGATTTCAATTACAACACAGAATACAAAGTGTACAGTGCTCACTTTATATTATCATTTTTATTACAAATATTTGCACTGTAAAAATGATAAAAGAAATAGTATTTTTCAATTCAGCTCATACAAGTACTGTAGTGCAATCTCTATCATGAAAGTCCAACTTACAAATGTAGATCTTTTTTGTTACATAACTGCACTCAAAACAATGTAAAATTTTAGAGCCTACAAGTCCACTAGTACATCTTCTCGTTCAGCCAATCACTAAGACAAACAAGTTTGTTTAGATTTATGGGAGATAATGCTTCCTGCTTCTTATTTACAATGTCACCTGAAAGTGAGAAGAGGCATTCACATGGCACTTTTGTAGCCGGCATTGCAAAGCATTTACGTGCCACATACCCTAAACTTTCATATGCCCCTTCATGCTTTGGCCACCATTCCAGAGGACATGCTTCAATGCTGATGGTGCTCGTTTAAAAAAAATGTGTTATTTAAATTTGTGACTGAACTCAGGGGGAGAATTTTATGTCTCCTGCTCTGTTTTACCCACATTCTGCCATGTATTTCATATAGCAGTCTCGAATGATGACCCAGCACACATTGTTCATTTTAAAAACACTTTCACTGCAGATTTGACAAAACACAAAGAAGGTACCAATGTGAGATTTCTAACGATAGCTACAGCACTTGACCCAAGGTTTAAGAATCTGAAGTGCCTTCCAAAATCTGAGAGGGACGAGATGTGAAGCATGCTTTCAGTAGTCTTAAAAGAGCAACACTCCTATGCCGAAACTACAGAACCCAAACCACCAAAAAAGAAAATCAACCTTCCGCTGGTGACATCTGCCTCAGATGATGAAAATGAACATGCGTCGCGCTGCACTGCTTTGGATCGTTATGGAACAGAAGCAGTCATCAGCATGGACGCATGTCCAATGAAATGGTGGTCAAAGCATGAAGGGGTATATAGATCTTTAGCACATCTGGAACATAAACACCTTGCGACGCCAGCTACAACAGTGCCATGCGAACATCTGTTCTCACTTTCAGGTGACATTGTAAACAAGAAGCGGGCAATATTATCTCCTGGAAATATAACAAAACTTGTTTGTCTGAGCAATTGGCTGAACAAGAAGTAGGACTGAGTGGACTTATGGACTCTAAAGTTTTACATTTTATTTTTGAATGCAGTCATTTTTTTTACATAATTCTACATTTGTAAGTTCAACTTTCACGATAAAGAGATTACACTACAGTACTTGCATTAGGTGAATTGAAAAATACTATTTCTTTTGGTTTTTACAATGCAAATATTTGTAATAAAAATAAATATAAAGTGAGCACTTTACACTTCTGTGTTGTAATTGAAATCAATATATTTGAAAATGTACAAAACATCCAAAATATTTAAATAAATGGTATTCTATTATTGTTTAACAGCGTGATTAATTGTAATTAATTTTTTAATCACGATTAATTTTTTTAATCACTTGACAGCCCTACTCTTAAGACAAATCCTCCATTAAGAACAAAAAATATTTACGGAATAAGATAACAACACTTCCTGCTAATCACGAACTGTAGCCTGTGAATGCCTTGCCCTGTGCTCCTTCGTTTATCTCCTCCCTAGCATGTAGTGCCTCACAGAAAAAAACATAGAACTGCTTATAGAATGTACAGGAAGTGTGGCATCTCTGCTCCTCCTGAGGACTCACTCTATAGCACAGCCCCCTTTCAATTTTTTAAATTTATATTTTATTATTTTCCCTCAAAAAATAAGGGGAGAACAAAACAAACAAACAAAAAAGGAAGGGGAAGGGAAGGGGAAGGGAAGGAAGGAAGGGGGACTGGTAGGAAGAAAGGAGTGCCACATCTCAGTTTCCATCTGCCAGGAATTAATCAAAGGTTTCTAAAATGTTAGAGCAAATCTTTTCAAATTTGTATTGAGGTCCCTCTTCTCCAAAACATTTCTCACTCTTTAGCTACCAAGTCAGTCAAGTTGCTGTGCCAAGCTTCTATCCGTGGAGGCAGTCTGCTGTTTCAGCTAAGTAATATAAATCATTTGGCTACAAGCACAGCTCTGCAGAACCAAACTTCCTATGCGTTGGAGAGTTTCCAAGATGCTGAGAAGTAAGTAATTTTAAAGTCGGTATCCATTATCATATTAATTCTCCTGCCGACTTCTAGCCAAGAGGATAGTACCATGGGACGGTCCCAAAACATGTGATTCTCCCAGAGCCACACTGGCTCATATCTCCAGAAGCAGTCTGTTTTACCAAGGCCCATGCACTGCAACCTGTGTAGGGATCAGTGTAAACAAAATACAATTTTCTCTTGGATTAGCCTTAATCATAGATCAATAGTATGGTTTTTAACGTTTTGTGAGGCACTTCTACATTGGCTAGGTTTCCAATATATCCATAAATCTTTTTTCCAGGCTTGGTCCAGGTAATCTAAATTAGGGAGGGTCTTTTGGGCCAGGATGTAATATTTTTTTTCAATTGACATGTTACATACACATTCAGTGTGTTATGTTCTCTTTTTTTCCCTTCCTTGATTTTGTGTTGCCTACTCTAATGCAAAGCTCCTTGGGGCAGAGTCTGTCTTTTATAATTTTGTAAAGTGACTAGCAAATTGTGGGTTCAACACAAACAATAATCAATCATTTGTAGACAGGCTTGTAGGAATCTTGGAAGAAATGTGTCTTCAACACAGTCTTAAAGAAAGAGAATGTGGGGACATTTCTTACAAAAAATATAAATCACAGTTGTGCGTTTGATAATTTGATTTCGATAGAACAATCTTTTTAAAATAATCACATCACAGACAGAATGTCTAAATGTAAGCACCTTGTTTGGGCAGTTCTCTTACTATGGAAGTAGGAGCAGAGTCATAAACCTCTACATGCTAGAGGAAGACACGTCGTCATACTGCATTAGTGTATGCATTACACAACCACCTGCTATGGCAGGTATCGTCAGGTAGCACTGGTATACATAATCTTCAAATTTATTTTTCTTTGAGTGAAAACAAATGATAAGCCTTGGAAAGACATGATGTGTGGTGTTGTTAGTTTTGTTATGCAAGGTTCTGTATAGCTGTTGTGGTCCTTGGAGGGGCAGTTGTGCAAGCAGCAGGAGCATTTGCTGTATGCCTCAATCCTTGATTAGAATCAGTTCCTGAAGTAAAGTTGCTCTGTGGGAACCAGGCATTGATGTTGGACTGGGATTATTGAAAGATGAGATTGCCAGCACGCTGTTTGACCATCTCTGTTCTACAAGTGGTTTACATGTGTAAATAAAACAAGTTACACTTAGAATATACTCAGACTCCACATCACTGACTTCTCTTCTCTGGGAAGGCAGCCTTCAAGACCCCAGCATTTACAAACTTTCAGGAGATGGGTGATTCTGGTGTTAGTATGAGATGCTGGTGTCTGGAGAAGGAACAATACTGTTATAATTTTTAAGGTGATATTGAATAGACTTGTCCATAACATTCAAGCCAATCATATTGACAGCAAAAATATCCCTACCAAAAGAATAATTTAAAAAGAAGTTTACGATTTCTTTCTTCAATAAACATATTAGAATATTTATAAAATGAATTTCCTATACTTGGTTCTCCTTGCATAAATGGAACTAGTCTTAAATCTTAAATTTAAGCATCACCAAATATAAGTGATTTGTTTTGAATATTGAAAAGAGATGTGTAATAAAATTAAACTTGTTTAATACCTGAATTATCTCTTTATGTTTTTAAGTTAACAATTCAGCTTGACAAAATCAATCTTCCATGAAAAACATTGCATTTCTTAAGGAACAATGTACACTGCATAAATTCATCACAAAGCCTCTGAAAGAAAACTTTCTGTCAACCCAGAACACACCAACTTTCCTCTGAAACATAATTCAACATGTACATAATAAAAGAACTCGTCAGAGGTTTGATTAAAAAAGAACAGGTTCCACAATAACATTTTTAGTAGCTTAAAATAAGTTTAAGTAATTTTATATTTAAGAACATCATCAAGTTTTAGTGCTCTGTAATTTTACTGTAAGTTGATAAAATGCTCTAAGGTTAAATCAGCTGGAATCAGAAGGCAACCCAGGTCACAGGCTGTGTGATCATGGAACAATGAAGTGATGGATCCTGTTCTGATTCTTTGAACTGTACTGAGGAATTCATTGATTCCAAGACCGGTGAGACACAGTGACTTATAAACTTAGTATAAGGCATTCCTAAAAGTTCTGGGAAGATAGGAGCATTTTGAAATGCAATGTTCACTGCAAGGGTCAATCTTTGTTGCAGCAATAAAGGACTAGAAATGTTCATACTACTCAGTCCGGCTGCATAAACCCAGAAGATAATGAATTTTTTTCAGGGTAGCAATTTCAGACTGGATAGTGTTCCAAAAACTGACTCATCATCAGACTCAGAAATCCAATATTTGCATGTATCTCTTTAGATTTATTCTGTAAAATACAAAATCCCTGAAAATGAAACTTCAGTTCCTAAAACTGAGCAGCTTTAATACTTGAGCAGTTATAACTATTTCAGAGCTCCTTTCATAGAGATTAACTATTATTCCAGTATACTAAATATTAAAAAATTGAATTTAAGCACATTAAAACAGAAGCTTCATAATGAACTACAAAAATAGGAATTCATATTGAGAAAAAGCTGCTGGCATCAGAAGATTTAGTAAATCTCGTGTGTGTAAAGTGATGACTATAAGTCAGTACATTCACCATATATTTTAAAAAGGACAGTCAAGTTAAAAATAATACAAAAACAAATAAATACATTTTACACATGTAATGCCCTGCTTGTTTGGAGTGGTGCTTTGTCCCCCTCTAGTGGTGGCTAGGTCCTGTAGAAAATTGAGCTTGCTACAGCCTTGGCTAACAGAGATGCGTCTTCCAGAGGTCCCAGAGTTGATCCCTGCTGCTCATGCCCATGTGTGGGTAGGCTTTACAAGTGGTGGCCCAAACAGGGATTTCAGGCAATTCAACTGGGAAACAGCCTCTGAAACTTGGGAACATGTTTCCCTGCCCAGGGGGAGTATGTAATCACCTGCTTTCTCTGAGGGGCACTCTTTCCCCATGTAGTGGTGGCTAGGCCCCCTAGAGCAGCAGTTCTCAGACTGTGGGTTGGGACCCCAAAGTGGGTTGCAACCCCATTTTAATGGGATTGCCAGGGCTGGCATTAGCCTTGCTGGGGCCTGGGGCCAAAGCTGAATCCCAAGCCCCACCTCCTGGGACTGAAGCTGAATCCCGAGGTCCACCTCCCAGGCAGCAGGACTCAGGTTACAGGCCCGCTGCCTGGGGCTCAAGCCCTTGGGATTCAGCTTTAGGCCCTCCTGCCTGAGGGGTTGGGGCTCAGGTGGCTCAGACTTCGGTCCCGCCTCCTAGAGATGGGTAATAATTTTTGTTGTCAGAAGGGGGTTGCAGTGCAATGTAGTTTGAAAACACCTGTCCTAGAGAATGCTGAGCCTGTTACAGTCTTGGCTAGTAGACAGGTGTCTTTTAGCTTGTACAGTAGAAGCTAATGCATTTAGCTCCAGAGGTCGCAGTTTTGATCCCTGCTGCTAATGCCCGTGTGTTGCCGGCACCCAGTGCCGAGAGGCTGAACAACAGCTTGAGTTGGTTCGCTACCCGGTGTGCTACACCCAATAATCACAACAGGGTGGAGAAGCAGAAAAGTTTATTTGAAGCTTCAAATAGGTACAGGGAGATTTGAATCTCAAATCCTGCACACAGAGCAGGAAGTTACACAGGCTTTTATACATCCTTTTTCCCAGCATACTTATCCAATAGCAAGCTGCCCCAAGTATCCATATAGCCAGCCAATCCAGTTCCCAGCTAGTTCCCTGGTTCTCTGTATCATTTATTAAACTATACATAAAGCTGCTTTATTCAGCATTGTTCTTCCATATCTCCCCTGTGTGGCCTTGCTTAGTTTCAGGCAGTCTGACTCCGCAGCATATTGTTGCAGATTCTCAGCATAACTGCTGTGTGCGCCTCCAGGCGGGGGGGCCAAGGACACTTCGGCCTAGTACGCAGAGCTGCTGCGAGTGCCTCCAGGCGGGAGGGGGGCCAAGGACACCTGGGCCTAGTGCGAGGGGGCTTCATCGACACTCGTGGTCTTCCATCCCCTCGAGTTACCTAGTGGCCATGCCCCAGTGTCCCCAACACGTGTGTGGGTTGTTGTTACACATCTATTGAAAGAGTGAAAGATAAAGGAGTTAAACAGGTGAATGGTCAAAATAAAACTATGAACCTAACTTTGCTCAGCAACTCCTACTGATTTTAGCTAGAACTGGGTGGGTGGTCATCACTTCTGGAAATAGAGCCTGAGAAATATCTATGTTCAGTGCCAATGCAATAAACCTAAAAACAAAAATAGAACAAAACCTAGAATGCTTGGCAATGGAAGAGGACTGTAACATAATGGACATTATTAAAACTTGGTGGGGCAGATCCTCAGCTGTCATGCAGTAGAATCCCTATTTTATGTGCCAATTGAGGCAGTCTTAAAATTGAACATCTCAAAAGTACAGTAGGCACTATATATAAATTGCAGTATGATTCACTGCATTGCTTTCTTCTTGTCCTTCAAATCATGCAAAGTGATTTCTAATGCACTGAAGGCATCAATGTGAAGGGATGTCAACTTGTTCTTCAATGACATCACTTCTGTTATGTGATTCCCTCCTCCCCCTCATCAGGAATAATAACTTGTATAACTGGTCATTTGTAAGATTGGTATTTGTAAAATGGAGATTCTACTGTCAGTGGAAAGATGACAAGTTACACCAACTGATGATAAACCCTGGTGGTTTTACAAAAGTCCATAGGATGCAGTATCACGTGAGTATAATCTATATAGGAAGGACAGGTTAGGTCACAGAAATTGGAAAGTAGCATTATACCTGAAAGATACCATGTAATCTAATTAGATGAAATTTCTGTAGGAAAGGACTTTACAGTAAAACCTGTACTGATACAAATTCCAAGGCATCTGAATTCCAAAATATTAGTATGGTTATATTTTTTAGTATAAAAACATAGTAAGAGACCCAAAAAAGTACCACCGTGGCTAAACAACAAAGTAAAAGAAGAAGTGAAAGACAAAAAGCATCCTTTAAATCCTAGTGAGGAAAATAGAAAGGAGCATAAACTCTGGCAAGTGAAGTGTAAAAATATAATTAGGAAGCCCCAGAAGAATTTGAAGAACAGTTAGCCAAAGACTCAAAAAGTAATAGCAATTTTTTTTAAGTACATCAGAAGCAGGAAGCCTGCTAAACAACCAGTGGAGCCACTGGATGATTGAGATGCTAAAGGAGCACTCAAGGATGATAAGGCCATTGTGGAGAAACTAAATGAATTCTTTGCATCAGTCTTCATGGGTGAAGGAGATTCCCAAACCTGAGTCATTCTTTTTAGGTGACAAATCTGAACAACTGTCCCAGATTGAGATGTCATTAGAAGAGGTAAAGAGTAATAAGTCTTTAGGACCAGATGGTATTCACCCAAGAGTTCTGAAGGAACTCAAATGTGAAATTGCAGAACTACTACCCTGTACCCTATCACTTAAATCAGCTTCTGTACCAGATGACTGGAGGATAGCTAATGTGATGCCCATTTTTAAAAAGGGCTAGAGGTGATCCTGGCAATTAGAGTCTGGTAAGTCTGACTTCAGTACCGGACAAACTAGTTGAAACTATAATACAGAACAAAATTGTCAGACACAAATTAACATTGATGTAAGCAAGACACAAGAAGTAATTCTTCTGCTCTACTCAGCTCTGATTAGGCCTCAGCTGGAGTATTGTGTCCAGTTCTGGGCACCACATTTCAGGAAGAATGTGGACAAATTGGAGAGAGTCCAGAAAAGAGCAACGAAAATGATTAAAGGTCTAGAAAACATGACCTATGAGGGAAGATTGAAAAAACTGGGTTTGTTTACTCTGGAAAAGAGAAGACCGAGAGGGGACATGATAACAGTTTTCAAGTATTAAAAGGCTGTTACAAGGAGGAGGAAGAAAAACTGTGTTTCTTAACCTCTGAGGTTAGGACAAGAAGCAATGGGCTTAAATTGCAGCAAGGGAGGCCTAGGTTGGACATTAGGAAAAAATTGCTGTCAGGGTGGTTATGCACTATAATAAATTGCCTAGGGAGGTTGTAGAATCTCCATCACGGAGGTTTTTAAGAGCAGGTTAGACAAACAACTGTCAGGGATGGTCTAGAAAATTAGTCCTGTCATGAGTGCAGGAGACTGGACTGGATGATCTGTCGAGGTCCCTTCCAGTTCTATTATTCTATAATTTGTTGTGGAAGAGTCAACATGGTTTTTGTAAAGGGAAATCATGCTTCCCCAACCTATTAGAATTCTTTGAGGGGGTCAATAAGCATGTGGACAAGAGGGATCCAGTGGATATTGTGTACTTAGATTTTCAGAAAGCTTTCGACAAGGTCCATCACCAAAGGCTCATAAGCAAAGTAAGCTGTAATGGGATAAGAGGGAAGGTCCTCTCATGGATAAGTAACTGGGTAAAAAGATAGGAACAAAACAGGTAAGAATAAATGGTCAGTTTTCAGAATGGAGAGCGCTAAATAGTGGTGTCCCCCAGACGTCTGTACTGGGACCAATACTGTTCAACATATTCATATTCATTCTGGAAAAAGGGGTAAACAGTGAAGTGGCAAAATTTGCAGATGATACAAAACTATTCAAGATAGTTAAGTCCAAAGCAGACTGTGAAGAGCTATGAAAGGATCTCACAAAACTGAGTGACTGGGCAACAAAATGGCAGATGAAATTCAATGTTGATAAATACAAAGTAATGCACATCAGAAAACATAATCCCAACTATACATATAAAATGATGGGGTGTAAATTAGCTGTTACCACTCAAGAAAGAGATCTTGGAGTCCTTGTGGGTAATTCTCTGAGAACATCCACTCAATGTGCAGTGGCAGTCAAAAAAAGCAAACAATGTTAGGAATAATTTAAAAAGGGATTGATAATAAGATAAAATATCCTATTGTCTCTATATTAATCCATGGTACACCCACATCTTGAATACTGCATGCAGATGTGGTTGCCCCATCACAAATTAATAAGCAGCAGGTTTAAAACAAACAAAAGGAAGTCTTTCTTCACACAACACATAGTCAAGCTGTGGAACTCATTGCCAGAGGATGTTGTGAAGGCCAAGACTATAATGGGGTTCAAAAAGAACTACATAAATCCATGGAGGATAGGTCCATCGATGACTATTAGCCAGGATGGGGAGGGATGGTGTCCCTAGCCTCTGTTTGCCATATACTGGGAATGGGCAACAGGGGATGGATCACTTGATGATTACCTGTTCTGTTAGCTCCCTCTGGGGCACCTGGCATTGGCCACTATTGGAAGACAGGATACTGGGCTAGATGGACCTTTGGTCTGACCCAGTATGGCCACTGTTAAGTTCTTATACTAATGGATTCCTATTCAGGAAAAGGATATTGTGTGCACACTGCTGAGGGAGATGAAAAAGATAACTAAATCTAATACAGCAGTAATGCTCAGTGACTTCAACTATCTGTATATAATCTGATTGTATATCATGTGAAGACAAGGTTTACAGAAGCTATTTGTAGACATATGACTACTTCTTAGAATAAGTAGTTCTACACCAGTCAAAAGGAGAGGCTTAACTAGTAATTCACTGTGATGCTTCCTGGGGATACACAGAGTTGTGAGGCACCTCGCTACCAGCTTAGCGTGAGGAAGTGTTGTCTGTGCCTGCTGTGAGTCAGCTCTCTAACTCCACTGGCCATGGGCAATACAAGCACTGCCTTCCAGACCTCCATAGACCTGCTCTCTCTTTCCAGATTAGTGATAGGCACATATCAACTCCCAAGCCCTGTGATCATCTCCCTGGGTTTCCAGCCCCTGTTCTACTGGACACTCACAGAATTCACAGATTCACTGCTCCCAAAGGAACAGTACACTCCAGCTGACCAGTTTCACCTCAGATCATTACTCCATTTAACACGCAGCACTTACATATGTTTATAGTGAAAACATGTAAAAGTTTATTTAACAAAGTACAGAGTTTCACATGATACCAAGGAGTATTAGACACGAATGATAACATCTAAAATAAAATCATAACATACATTCTATAACCCAGAGTTACTTAACTAAGCACTTTCATGTTTTATAAAGCAATGCTCTCTCAAAGCCTTCCATCATTTTACGAGACAAGTCACGCTGTCAGCTTTCCTCCTCAGTGAATGCTCCAGTGTTTCTGTTTGCACCCTGTGGCGCTGGAAAATTTTTAAGAGTTGGGGTGCTGAAAGCCATCCCCCTTACCTCTATCCACCCTACCCGAGAGCTGAGGCCAGGATCCTGGGTGCGTGGGGCTGGCAGCCGGGAGTTTGGGGGTGGTGCAACACCCCCTGCACCCTTAGTTCCCATGCCTATGTTTGCACCCCCAGATATATCAGAACAATCCTTTGTCTATATTCATCACAAGATACTTCTGTGTGGGTTGTTTTTCCTGTATACTTTTTTATTGTAGATTTCACAATCCTTTAATCAGCATCTGGCTCAGTAGGGAAATAGGCCTGCATTGTGAGGCATACAATACACAATGACCAGACAGGGAGATAAGCGTCTGTTACCCCTGGCCTGAAAGGAATCCATCCCAGACATGTCACCTCCTCGTTACTTGCCTCAGTAACATAATTTTAAGTATAGACACGTAATTCCTTAAATATTATTTGTGCATACATTTCACAATGATCATGGTGACCAGTGGGCTACGGGCTTGCAGTAGAGCCAGCATGTGTCAACCTTCAGTTCCCTCTGCCATTTGGCACCAAGAAGTCCCTGGGTCACACTCAGGTAACACTCAAGGAACATAAGCCTCAACTTAAGCTTTCCCCCCCACCTAGTCATTCTTCGTTTACTGCAGGCAGTGGTGGATTAGCCACTTGGCCCCGTGCCCAGAGGCCCCAACCAGCTGGCGGCCCCCTGGAAAAAATCCACTACTGGCAACAGAAGCCTGGAGCCCCGGCCACCAGGCGGGCAGGGTGGGGGAAGCCCCCATGCCCTGACCCTGCTCCGTGGCAGCAGCTCTGAGCAGGTGGGGTGGGAGAAGCCTCAGTGCCCTGACCCTGGTCCCCTACAGAAGTGTAGGGGGGATGGCAGGGGAAGCCCCAGCACCCAGACCCCCCCTGTGGCTCTGGGAGTGGAGGAGCTCTCACTCCCTTCTGTGACCCCGGGACCGGGGTGCAGGGAGAGAGCTCCTCCAGTCTTGGGACTGTGGGGGGGGGCATGGTGTGTGTGTGGCAGAAAGGAGCAAAGGGGTTGCAGGGCTGCAGTTCTGGGGGAGCAAAGTGGGCGAGAGACCCTGGGTGGAACAGGAGCAGGCCCTGGGGAAGGGACAGAAAGGGGTGCGGCCGCAGGCAGAAGGGGTGGGGAGGGGTCTCCCACTTGCTCTGGCCCCGGGCCCCAGCAAACCTTACTCTGTCTCTGGGACATACTTTGTGGGAAGCCAAACTCTTGGTGGTTTTGAGTCTTGTTAAGTCTTAGCACATCATTGCTGAAGACTAAGGTGTCTACACTGCAATTAAAAACCCATGGATGGCACGGACCAGCTGACTCGGGCCTGTTTAATTGCAGCGTGGGGCTGTTTAAATGCAGTGTAGACATCAGGGTTTGGTCTGGAGCTTGGGCTCTAGGATGCTGGTAGGTGGGAGAGTCCCAGAATTCAGGCTGCAGCCCAAGTTGGAATGTTGCAGCCTGAGCTGGAATGTCTACAAGGCAATTAAACAGCCGCACAGCCCAAGCCGGAGTCAGCTGTCACAGGCAAGTCATAGATGTCTAATTGCAGTGTAGACATACCCTAAGTATGATCTTGAAAAATACATGTATAACTTGACTCACCTTGGTAGCCCTATTTAGTTCAATAGGAACTATACACATAAATCAAGTTAGTCCCATGCTTGAGTGTCTGCAGGAGTGGGCCTGAACATAGGTATAATGCAGTGTCAGTTGGTGCAGTACCTAGCAACCATGCTTGTAAAAGGAGAAGCAGTTACTTTGGGTGGGGCAGGGGAGGCAGGAGTGAGGCTGTTTTTGTGTGTATGTGGAGGGGGGAGAAGGGTTGTTGTGGGTGTATGGAGGGAGGGAGAGCGGCTGTTGTAGAGATGTATGTGTGGAGAGTGGAGTTGTTGTGGGGATGGGGATAAGAGGAGGAATTGTGGATGTGGGGGAGTGGTAGGATGACCAGACAGCAACTGTGAATAAATGGGATAGGGGGTGCCGGGTAATAGGCGCCTACATAAGAAAAAGTCCTCCAAACCGGGACTGTCCCTATAAAAACGGGACATCTGGTCATCCGAGCGAGTGGAGCTGTTGTGGGGATGTGTGTAGGCGGAGAGTGGGGCTGATGGTGTGTGCATGTAAGGGGAGTGGGGCTGTTTTGTCTGCTTCCGGGGAGTGGGGCTGTTGTGGGGTGTGTCCTGGAGGAGTGGGGCTGTTGGGGGTGTGCGTGGGGGGTGAGGACAGCTCCTAGCCGTGAGCCCGGGGAGTGACTTCGCGGAGGGCGGGCTCCGGGCTCCTTTCCAGGCGTCTCGCTGAGCATCCTCGGCCCCAGCAGCCGTTGCGGGTTGGCGGCCCGAGCCCAGCCCGGCCGCAGGCGGCAGCAGCAACGCAGAGCGCTGGCCCCAAGGCGGCCCCTCTTGCTGGGCCGCGAGCGGCGCCTGGGTAAGGTCAGGGCGGCGGTAGCGGAAGCTTCTGCCGATTCAATGTCCCGGAACAAGCGGCGCCGCCTCCCGCTCGCTGCCACCTGCCGCCGCGCCCAGCGACCGGCCCCCGCCCGGGCACCATGACACCCGCCGCCCCTGCCACCGGCCGCAGTTGACACCGCGACGGGACCTGCCTGGGGGCGGCGGCCGGGCCCCCGCAAATCCCCGCTCTGGAGCTTCCTATATGGGCCACCTGCTCTCGAGGGAGGGAACCAGCCTAAGCCGGGAGAGGAGTCGCCGCCGCCGCGGGAGCAAGGTGCCGCCGCGGAGCCGGAGCTGCTTCCTGCGCGGGCCCTGCATGCTCTGCTTCATCGTGCACGGCGCCAGCCCGCCCGCCCCGGAGCAGCCCCTGCCCGGCCGGGACTCGCCGCCTCTCTGCGCGGCCCTGAGTTCCCCGGAGCAGCGCGCCGCCCGCCGCCTCCTGCACCTCTCGCCCGCCGCCTGGGAGCAGCGGGGCCCGTGCCAGCGCCTGCTCCTCTCGGGGCTGTTGCCTCCGCCCGTGCGGGCTTTCCTGGGCTCGGCGCGGCCGCCCGGCGAGCCGGCCCCCGACATGGTGTGTAAGCGCAAAGGGGCCGGCCTGCCCGCCTGCCCCCCCTGCAAGCAGCCCCGCTGCGGCGCCACCGCCCCGCCGGAGCCAGAGGCCGCCGTTTGCCAGTGCCCGAGCGAGCAACAGCTCTCTCCCCTGCCCTGCGCCTCAGACCGCGCTGCTGGCGGCGGGGCGCCACTGCCCAGGGGCTCCGCCGGGGAAAGTGGCGGCAGGGGGGAGCTGGCCGCTGAGCTGCCGCCGCAGGAGGAGGAGGAGGAAAGCAACGAGCCGGACCGCCAGGAGCCGCTGGAGAACCCCAGCGAGTGCTGCCGAGAGTCTCTGCAGCCGCCGACCCCTGACATCAATCAGCTGCCGCCCTCCATCCTTCTCAAGGTGGGTCCGGGTGCGGGGGAGGCCCCGCCAGAGGGGGCTGACTCCTCGCCAGCGGCTACGCGGGAGCCAGAGTTGAAGGTGCTTCAAACTCAGAGGGCTGGTGCTTTTTCCCGGTAGCTGTGTGTGATGGTGGGAAAGGGCCGCCTCCCTTCTGTGAGGTTCGGGCTATGCATGTTCAGGGTATGTCTACACTGCATATACGCGCCGGGGCTGGCCTGTGCCAGCTGATGGGGGCTCAGGGCCATTGGGATAGGTTGCTATTTAATGAGATGTAGAGGCGTAAGGGGTACATGGACACTGCAGTATAAGCTCAAGGTGAGTGGGACTTGAGCTAGCTGACTCATGTTAGGGATCCCTTACCTTGAGTGTCTACATTGTATTTAACTCCTACATTAAGATTTTTCTGACACATGCTCAAACCTCGGGTTCTAACATTCACACTATAGTGCACAGACCTCAGTCAAATACCCCAAGTCCCTAGCTTGCCCCACGGACCCTCTTCCCCCAAAATGTGGCTGCTCTAGCCCTTGGACTGGGGTGTACTGTAACAAAACTTTATTGTCCGACCTGCATATTATTAGGAAGCAGCTTGCTTTGCAGAAGGCTTGATTGGATTGCTTTCTATTGCAGACCCAGGAGGTTCTTTGACAGTGTACTTGCAGGTCAGTGATCAGAGCAGAATAGGTTAACACTGACCTGAGTTGCTGCCTTTTGGCAAGGGTGTGTGTGTGCGGTGGTGGTGAAGTCTTCTGTTTTCAATACTGGATTATAGATTGCTGGGATAGAGAAGACTAAGGAAGTTGTCCCATAGAATTGTGGGATACTTCCAGATGACTCCCGGGACTTGAGTCAAGTTTGAGTACGCCTACACTGCAGAGCAATAGGGCTCAGACCCTAGGTCCCAGCTTGACTCAAGCTTCTGGGTCTGAGCACTGGGACAGTGCAATTGCAGTGTAGACCCAAGGAGGGTAAGCCTTGAGCCTGGACTCAAGAACGGTTTTACATTCCAGTGCAAATATATCTTGGGACCCTGCTTTTATGTTTCAGGGTTACCGCTCTCCTTTCCTGAGTCTTGTAAACAAGTTTGGATCAATACATGAAGAACCATTAAACAATCTGTCTCCATCTTAATATTATGTTTCTTGAAAAATTTATAGCTACTGTTTTCCTCTGTGGATTATTACAATTAATGGGCAAATTTAAGAGATTTTATTTAGGGCTAAATACTGATCTTATTGGAGTAAGTATGGCTTCATTGCAAGCAGGATCTTGTCCTTATTTTTTTTTCTGAATCTGTAGGCAAGATATAGGATCAACTTTTGCCCCCTTCGCTGCTATGCAGGTCCCCCAGGCAGAAGTGGAAGAGAGTCAGGCCTTGTCTACACTACAAGTTAGGTTGACATTCAGCCACCACAGTAATTACTGCTGTTTTTCATGTCCACACTGCCCTCCTTCTGCTGATGGTGGTGTCTGTCCCCATCAGGAGTGCTTGCACCGACTTAAGTGGACCAGTGTTGGGGGTGACAGCAGGAGTCTCTCCTTCCCCTATCCTGGGGTCTGATAGCAGGAGTCAAAGTGGCGAGGCTCCAGCAGTGAGCTTGGGACAGGGCTGACAGACAGGGGTGGCAGAGCTCTAGCTGTGAGCCCTGGGGTGGGGCTGACAGCTAAGAGATGATGTCAGTAATACAGTATCTACACAGACATTGCAACACCCTAATTACATCAACCTCTCACAGAGGTGAAGTTATTAGGTCGGTGTAGTGGGCAACTTACGTCGGTGGGAGCAATGTTATAGTGTAGATGTTTACAGAGTTAGGTCAACATAAGTTGCCTTACATCGACCTAACTCTGTAGCGTAGATAAGCCTTAGCTGCCTCAACAATGCCACTTCTCTCTGCTGCATCCCTTTTCCTCTAGGACCTTGCAGGATGTGGATCCATGCATGGAGGTTGATGGGGTCTGCTTATGAAGATAATGGGCGTTCCAGAGTTGGGTGGGAAGGGAAAAGGCATGTGATTACTTCAGTAGCTTTACAGAATAATCTGGGAGACATTTAGTGAGGGTAACCTTGCCTGCCTTCTACCTTGTTCCCTTCAGAGTTCCTCTGGGCGGTGTCCACTGGCTCCCTTGGCACCTTTGAGGAGCAGTGGGCACTGTCCGGGGGTCTCTGCTTGGTGTCCCCCTCGGGTTCCCTTTGTTTGACCCTTTAACCCTCGTACCTGCCCCAGTTACATTTTTGGTTGTCCCCCTTAATTATTTGCGTTCCTGGACCTTGTGGAATCTCCCCTAAGGCTGGGGGAACGTCCTTTAGCAATGGACGGGCTTTTGCCCACCTGGTTCCTGAAACCCAATAGGACCTTGTTCCTTTCTGAGAGTCTTACCATGGGATGTGGAGTGACTGAGCTCTTAGTCGTAGGTAATGAGTTCAGTTTCAAGACTTAGCTCAAGGTTAATTTAAAGAATATTCTAATGTGTTCTCTCCACCCCCTGAGCCCCTAAGGCATAATCTCAGGTGAACTTCAGATTTAACCTTTCCTTGCCAAAATTTTCTCTATCATGTAAATACACCTGTTTGTTACAGCTGACCAGTACTAGGCTGTTGGAGTTGTGTGTGATTGAGGGAGATGCATGGGTGACCCCTGATGGCAGAATAAGAGATGCTGATAGAATGGAAAGGATTTTCATTTGACTAGATTGTGACCCAACTCTTGGGTCACACTTCAGAGGAAGTGCTGTTCAAAATTTATTTGAAATTAGTTGTACATATTAGGCAAATCTGACTCTGTACAACAATTGTAATACTCTTCCTTAGGCATATATTACAATAACGCCTTTTAATGTATGGTTCAGTGTGGGAAGTAAAATAAAATAATTCATGTGGACTTGTGTTACAAATTTACAGAAAAGTGCTTAACATTTTGCCATCAGTTTGTATCTATTTTCCTTTGATTCTATTCATGTATACAATTCTATTTGTTTTGTTCACTTCTTGTTCCACCCTTGGTGTTTAGTCTTCAGATATTTGTAGACTGTTATGTCTCCCCACTAGCTATTTTTTAGCCACGCTTTTCATGTTTAGCTCTTAATCTTTCCTTATGCATCTAACTCTCCAGTTCCATATTTGCTTTGGTTGAGCATTCTGATAAAGAATTACACTGGAGTTGTACACATTGGGATAACTGCTTCCCTATCCTTCGTATTCCATGATGCTTATTTGCAGCTTAAAACTGCATTAAGTTTTTTATGTTGGCATATTGCATTGCAAACTTGTCTGTTTTGGTGTCCATTACCTGGGTTTCTTTTAGCAGGACTGCTTTCCACATTTCTCCCAACCTGAATATTAGCATCTTTCTTGGATTATTTTTCTTAACTTACTCTGTTTACTGTCTTTCCAAGTACAAATTGATGATGTTGTTTTCCCCATTTTGCTAATTTCTTGGTCCCTTAGTATTATTTTTGTCCTCACTAGTGATCAGAGTGCTTTCCCATTTTGTTACCCTTCTTTTTGTGTTGCTAACCAAGATATTAAATGAAATATTACTGGATCCAAAGATTGATACTTGTTACCTCTTCCATAACTTAAAACATTGTTTCTTTACCTGTTTATTTTCCTTACATACATTCCCCAAGCCAGTCCTACTCATACAATTCAGCTTTTGTGAGAGACTATTGAATGCCATAGTAATACTCAAGCATGCATCATATTTTCTCATCTACTAAGGTCCCAATCCTGCTGACACTTAAGTATTTGCATAATTTATAGGAGCAGCTTCATTGAGTTGATGTGCTTTAAATGTTTGTAGGATTGGGATCTTTCTTCATAATGCTGTGAAAACAATTGCTTTGGTCTGGCAATATTAATTCTTTATAAGCCCATGTTGCTTATGGTCATAGTATTCTCTAGGGATGTTAAGTGTTTTTCTTCTTAATATTTGTTCTGTTATCTTACTGTCAATAACTTCTATTCCTAGTAATTCCCAGGATTACTTTTTTTTAAGATCATTGGCACATTTGCTTTTCTTTGGTCTTGCAGTACTTCCCCAGATCCCCAGGACTTCTCAAAATAGCAGCTTGGTGAGCCCACTAGCCCAGTGGTTCCCAAACTTTTCTGCATCATGCTCCTTTTTTAATTTTCAAGAAACCCTCAAATCCTCATGCCCCCCATCTCTCCTTTACCATCATCCAATCCCCCCTGATCCTTGTCTGCTGACTACCCCTACAATTTGCAGCCTCTTTGACTGTTGGGGAAATCACAGTTCTTCTAGACCAGCTGTCCATCTGATGTCTCCAACACCAGTAGCTAGTAGGGGAACCCAGGCCCACTCCCTGCACTGGGTTCCAGACTAGGGACCCTATAACATGTACTGTACTGACCTAGTCCTTGCTGCTGTTTCCCTGGGCTTCCACCTTCTCTGGGTATGCCAGCCTCCCAACTCCCTTCTCTCAGGGAGTAACAGCAGCCTGCCTTCCTGCTGTCTCTTGTTGCTCTCAGCTTCTGGGCTTTATACAGGCCCAACCTGTTCTTGCCTAGCTGAGCCTGCTACTAATTAGTTTACAAAACTTAAAAGCTGTATGTTTATTTCCTCTAATTAGTGGCCTCTTTGTAGCCTATATCTCTCCCTGACTTGCTGCTTAATTGGTTAATTAGGTGTGCCTGGATAATTTACTTTCTCAGGGCCAGTTTGGGGAATACACCCCATCACAGGTGCTCTCTCTGGACCTTGCTTAGGGCTCCATCTTAAATATTTTTCTTTAGCTAGTAGGCATCTGACAGACTTGAAGCTCTGCCTCTCTCTAGGTTTAGGAAAGACCTTTCCATATCTTTTTCCTAACTTTGTAGCCTCCTGGCTACTGCAAGGAAGTAGGTAGAAAATAAGTTAGCATTATTCTCTCCAATTAATTCTAATTTTTTCCTACAGTTGTGCACAAATTTTTCCAAGCATGAAACTGACTTGGTGGGGTGTCTTTGTTTTGTTTTGGAAAGTTCACTGCTGCCCATAGCATTCCAAAAAAACAGTCTGAAACTCACTGGTCTTGTTAAACCTCATCATGTTGCTTCTGGGTGAAGCTAGGAGTAGCATCAGAGGCACTGTTATTGTCAGAAAGATGTTTTGGTTCACGTTTTGAAGGTTATCTTTGCAACCATAATGTTCAGAAACTTTTTTTTAACATCTTAAATTCTGCAGAAATTGATGGCTTGGGCTTTTGCACTTGTCATTAAAAACTTCTGACTTATCAGTGTTCTGTTGTAAGCATGCTATGTGCTATAAAGATGAATTTACAAAGAGTTCAGTAAGTGTCTCAATTTAAATTGCTGCACAATGGTATAGAACAGCGTGGGAGAACAGATCATAGGAAAAATGACTGGGGGATTGGGAGAAGAGAGGACGCATATTTGTGAAGGGAAAGAAATAGACTGGCAACAGGAAAGAAAAGGTGGGACTGGTTCAGATGCTGTATGAATCAACATTAATTTTTGGTGACAGACTTATAAAGGGCAACCTTAAATATTTGAATGTTGTAAAGTAATCGAGCATCACCTGCCTGATTTTGCAGTCAGCATGAAACAATAGTTATGAGAGATGTGAACTCTCATTCACTTTGTTTGGAAGCACCCATGGACTTTTCCCAAGATGTTGTGGAACACCTCCCACTGCAAAAATGCTATGCATTTTGCTGCAGTCGTGTGCCTTCTGTCTCTGCCCTGCTGAAGTCAGCCTGTAGCTGCCTCTTGCTCTCCAAAGCTTTTCCTAAAATTGGTTGGGGGTTAATTGGATTGTCGTATGTGTTCCTGAGCTGATTTGTAGAGCCAGACATTTGTGGGTCAGGAAGTCAAGCTTGCAGCCAGTGCAGGGTGGGGAACCCAAAGGGCAAGCTGGGTACTTGGGCTGCCTTGTGAACAGCACAGAGCCAAAGGCTGAAGAGATGAGCTGTTGGAGGCTGGCTACCAGCCTCCTTTCCCTGACATGCATGGTGGGGAAGTAGGTTCCAAGACAGACTGACTGAACAGCACTACAACAGTCAAGACTTATGGAGCTGCCTGGAGAGCATAATGAATAACACCATCAAAAAAAAAATCATTGCTGAACATAATTGATGAATTTCTCAGTTGAACATGCTCATTATGAGCTGTAGTAGTAAGTGACGGAGGAGATGGGATAGAATAAAATATTACTGTGTAACTTAGTGATGTTTGTTACAGAATTTGAGCCCTTGTCCTACTGAGTACACATGGGACCATGCCTGTATCCTGTGTTCAAGTGTTAATACAGTTTTGTGTTCAGAATGAACTTTGAAGATGAAAAGCACTATACTATATGAGTGCTATGTAATTTATCTAACACAGACTTCAGTTGTGTTCCTTTCTTTGAGGTACCTGACAGCTGAATATATTTGCTTTTTTTCTGTAACTTTTTCCTGGGAGAAGTGTTTCAGAGAAAATATTTTTCTGTCGATTGTTGTTACCAGATTTGCCCAATATTTGGGGTGTGCTAATTGATTAGGGTTACTCTTCTGGGTGTGTGTGTCTGTGTGTGTAATTCTGTCAATGTACTGCTTGTATCACTTGTGTTGTCATACAGAGCTCTACTTCTCCCTGCTTCAAGTTCCTTCCCAATGGAGCTATCCTGCAGGACCTAGGTTCCCCAGGGCTGGGTTTTTCCAGCCCCAGCATCAGACAAATGCACACATTAACAGAGCACATCTTAGCAGCACTCCCAAGCAGACCCCTTATATGTTCCTGGACTCAGCAGGCTGGGTCGAACAGCACCTCCAAGCTGTCACCCTCAAATGCCATGGGCACCACACCGGAAGTGCGGGGCCCATGCTTGAGGTGGGGCAGCACGCAGAGCCCCATGCTCCCACTTCCTAGAAGCCGGACCCCCTGCTGGCTGGTTCCGGTACTGGGTCTCAACCTAAACTTTGAAAAACACTGCTATAAAGGATTTACTGTCTCTGAGTTTTCCGCCATTGTGTCTGTCTTTACTTTCTTTTAAACATATTTAGGAGTTCCCTAAGAGTAAATAGTAGCAACAGCATATTATTATTAATAGGTGGCAGCATCTGCAGGACATAGGCTGGAGGGGCCTTGTCTGGCAACAGCAGCCGGGCTAGCAACTTAGAGTAGTAATTGTATACCTAGTACCTTTTTTCCTAAAGCTCTGGTAGCAACTTCTTTCACTTCATTTTGGACCAAGGACTTTTGGCTGATTTTTCATCTCCCACTCATTGTCTCCAAGTGCCATGAAAGCTTCCAGCATTTTTTCTTCAGTCTTATCTGTAGTCGCAACCTTCTTTTTTCGCATTACAGCCGTACCTCTGAAAGAGGACTGGGTGTGACTCCTTTCCCAGCACCTCCGCTCCTATAAACCCTCTCTAGAGTGATACAGATCATTCCATCTTTGAAGATCATGGTGTGTCTCTCTAGCATTCAAAGCCTCAAATTGGGATAAGGATAAAATGCTAATCCTGCACTTGGATCCCTTGCATTGCAGTGATTTGTATTGCTGAACCTCTGGGCTATCCCTGTATGTGATCTCTGAGGATGCTTTTTAAAAAATTACTGAACATGTTTGTTAATAAAGCATTGTCGCAGTGTTTAAAAGGTGTGCCATGTCTCAGTCACATGAAGAACATCAGATGTAACACTGTGCCTGAACTAAATGTTTAAGTAGAATCCATGCTCTATACCATGTGGTTTATATGACTGAGATAAGTATCTCAACAAAGCTGTTTTGTTAGTCCTGTTTTTCATCCTTGGCTGAACAAGTTGGAGACAAAGAATAGAAACAAGTGGAAATTACAACTATATGAATATTTTTTCTGTCTGTCTTATACACAGGTTTTCATGATCAACTAATAAGGAAAGCATTTAATTCTGTCTCTCATATATGGTTACCATATCTGACAAAGTTTTTCTTCTTTTACAGATATTTTCCAATTTATCCTTGAATGAGCGCTGCCTTTCAGCATCATTAGTTTGTAAATACTGGCGTGACCTTTGTTTAGACTTCCAGTTCTGGAAGCAGTTGGATCTCAGTAATCGTCAGCAGGTATGAAGACATAATTATGAAAAATTGAGTACATTTGGACAATTCAAAATTTGTTAAAACTAAAATCAAAATTGTGAAGTACATGCTGGTAGTTGGTGATCTTTGTTCCTTCACTTTTCAACTTTACTTTTCCTGTTAGAAGCAGAAGATGAGTGAATTATGTCTTAGTTTAGATTTTCTAAATGCACTTTTGCTTTACTTTGAAGTCTGTTAGAACAGAATGAAAGTGTGCTCTATTTAAATCAAGTGGTGTGTTACCTGTCATCTATTCATTGTATACTTATGTAAATAAGACTACCACTGTTTAATAGCTCATCTTGGAGAAGAGGCCTGCCTTTGCTTAAATTGTTGAGAATTGGTTGCTATTAGATCTAGTTTTTGTGATCTTTGTCCAGCTGCTAATTGGTTCAGCATAATCTTAGGGAGAGGCGTATCTGTGGTGTTTTGTGGGCTTTTTTTTTTTTTTTTTTAAATGACCCTCTTCATCAGTAGAGGGTGCACCGCTTAAACATGGAGTCTGTGTGTGTCCCCTGGGTGAACCAAGTCCAGAATTAAACCTGTCTAGGATTCACAGAGCAAAAAGTCCATTTTTCTCCTTCCTTAGATTCCTTACGGTGTGTGACAGGAATCTTATTGGGCCTGGTGTTGGAGTTGTTTATCGTTATTTTTAAATGCTGCATTCTTCTTCTGTAACAGCCTATGTGATTATCAAAGTGACTTGAGAATCCACTCAAAACAGTGGTTACACACTGTAGTTTATCTTTGGGATAGACCTGGAGATTGAAAATATGAAGGTAATACATTGGTCATGGTCAGATGATCCATTCCTTTAGACTGGGGTGGGCAAACTTTTTGGCCTGAGAGCCACATCGGGGAATATAAATTGCACGGCGGGCCATGAATGCTCACAAAAGTGGGATTGGGATGCGGGTGGGAGTGAGGGCTCTGTTTGGGGGTGCGGGCTCTGGGGTGGGGTTAGAGGATGAGGAGTTTGGGGTGTAGGAGGGTGCTCTGGGCTGGGACTGAAGGGTTTGGAGGGCGGGAGGGGAATCAGGGCTGGGGCACGGGTGAGGGAAGGGGTGCAGGCTCTGGGGCAGGGCTGCGGATGAGAGGTTTGGAGTGCAGGAGTGTGCTCCAGGCTGGGATCGAGGGGTTTGGAGAGCGAGAGGATATCAGGGCTGGGGCAGGGCATTGGGGTGTGGGGAGAGGCTCAGGGGTGCAGGCTCTGAGTGGCGCTTACCTCAAGCGGTTCCTTGAAGCAGCGTCATGTCCCTCCTCCAGCTCCTATGTTGAGGCGCTGCCAGGCGGCTCTGAACGCTGCCCCATCTGCAGCCACCGCCCCGGCAGCTCCCATTGGAGTGCCGGAGGGGGCCATTGGAGCATGTAGGAGCTGTAACGGGGCCATGCCGTGGCTTTCAGGAGCCTGTGGTGCGGCTCCTGACCCAGCGCCCCGGCTGGAGCGGGGCTGAGCCACGTGATGTGGCCCCCGACCCAATGCCCAGGCGGAGCGCCAGAGCGGGGCCAAGCTGCAGACCCCGCTCCCCAGTGGCAACGGCTCGTGTAGTTTGCCCACCCCTGCTTTAGGCTGAGGTCAGGGCTTAGCCTTACTTCTGATAAAGTGGAGGTATTGGTCTTATGGTCTGCCCTACGACCATTGGTCTAATGCTCTGATGTAGGAGGTTCCTTGTTGAGTTTCCAAGTATGATACTTGACCACTAGTCCATTTGGTTGATTATTTAATAGGATACTAAACCAGTTTTTTAAAATGCACAGTCATACCCTCCATCCTTATGGGTGGTGTGTGTGTGTGTTTTTAGAAGTCACTATGGTTTTACAAATAGCCATTGGCTGATTAAATAAGGGTGGAGGCTTGAGGACCATTAACGGCAAACAGATTGTTTGTTTATTCCTGTACTGTACAAGAAATGGAGGCAAAAAGTTTTTATTTTCATCTGCCCATAGCAAAACCAAGATCTCATACAATGTAAGTGTTGAGTGATGAGCAATTTTGTCAATTTAGCTGGGTTTGCTTTACCTCTATTTTTAAAAGTAAACTTTTCTTCCTTACTGTTAGGAATTTTCTGTTCCTTCATTTGGATAGGTTTTGTATTGTACTCTGTCCAATATGGTAAAGCTTTGAATTGATTCATAGGCTTAAACAGCTGGAATTTGGCTGTCTTTTCTACTTTAAAAGACTTATATTATGCTAATATATTATTGGTTTTAATTGATGAAATGTGTTTAGGTGCCAAGGAGATGAGTGCTGTTACAAAGGAACTACTGTGAAAGGCATTGTATAACAATTCCTGGTTAACGATGACTGAGCGTGGGCTAACTGACATTTTTTAAAAAATCAAATTTTCTATTTTTTTTAAAATGAGAACATTATTTTTTAAGAGACTTTCTATTCCTGTTTTTTTTTTTTTCCCTGTCAACATATTGGATTTCCAGTTATCATTAGACTCTCCAAGCTGCTGCTGTCATTAAAAAACCGGGTATCACTGACATCACTGTAATGTTGAGATGGTAATAGCTATTGGATGGCTGCCAAAAGCTATCTAATACATAGCTTCTTAAGTGAAGAGCAACATCGAGTAATTCCAAGAAGCACGAGCACAATAGCTCTCTACTGTGTTCATAGAAAAGTACCACAGCAGGAGTGAGATTAAGGCCAGGTCTACACTTGGAAGTTAAGCTACATCACAAAAGGGTGTGAAAAATCCCAGTCCATGAGCAATGTCATTAAGATGACCTAACCACCAACATAGACCATGCTAGGTTGACAGAAGAATTCTTCCATTGACCCAGGCACCGCCTCTTGGGGAGATGGATTAACTATACTGATGGGAGAACCCCTCCCGTTGCTGGACTGAGTGTATATGCTGAAGAGTTACAGTGGTATAGCTGTAAGTGTTTCAAGTGTAGACAAGTGCTTAGTTTTTTCCCCATAAAAGACGGTGGTCCCCTGTTGAGGGTGTGAGCAGGCCATTTAAAACTATAGCTTTAATTGTCATCAGGGATTGGGACAGGACTCGTACAAAGGTAACTGTCAAGTTGATTACAATAATTCATGCTTGGAATCTGTTTAAAAAACAGAACTTTTTCCTCCCCTCCTTTGTGCAAATGCTTCCTGCTACCAAGTCATAGTACTCGTGTATTCACATATGATATCTCCTTCATTACTCTCTCTCTATACATTTTTTAATCTAAAGAATCAGATGACTATGAGAATATTAAATTGAGAATTTGAATTTTGTTGACAGGTCACTGATGAATTACTGGAAAAAATTGCATCAAGAAGCCAGAACATATCTGAAATCAATATTTCTGATTGTCGCAATGTGTCAGATACAGGAGTGTGTGTGCTAGCATTTAAATGTCCTGGACTTCTAAGGTATACTGCCTACAGATGTAAACAACTTTCAGACACATCTATCATTGCAGTTGCCTCCCAGTGTCCTCTACTTCAGAAAGTACATGTAGGCAATCAAGACAGGCTCACTGATGAAGGACTCAAACAGGTAACCTTAAATTTTTGTCAGAGATACCAAACTTGATACTGTCTTTTGCAGTGATATTAGGTTGTGATGACAGACTTTCTTCTAAAATCAGGCTAGTCCTTTTCAGCTGTATGAAGATTGTTATTAAAGGGGTACATAAAGAGGTCAGGAAACTGGGGATTTTCCATACAGACTTTCCATAAAAGAAATATTACTTGGAGTGCCTGGTCTGGTGTAGTGTAAATACATATCTTGCAAAATACAAAAAAAAAGTAACCTTTTGCTCTGTTTTGTTATGGTTTAGAAAAAGTTAATCTTTTAGACCAATAAGTTTTCCCCCGATGGTTGCTCTTAACATAAGAATGGCCCTACTGGGTCAGACCAAAGGTCCATCTAGCCCAATATCCTGTCTTCCAACAGTGACCAATGCCAGGTGCACCAGAGGGAATGAACAGAACAGGTAATCATCAAGTGATCCATTTCCTGTCTCCTATTCCCAGCTTCTGGCAAACAGAGGCTAGGGACACCATCCCTGCTTATCCTGGCTAATAACCATTGATGGATCTATCCTTCATGAATTTATCTAGTTCTTTTTTGAACCCTGTTATAGTTTTGGCCTTCACAACATCTTCTGGTAAAGAGTTCCACAGGCTGACTGTGCATTGTGTGAAGAAATACTTCCTTTTGTTTGTTTGAAACCTGCTGCCTATTAATTTCATTTGGTGACCCCTAGTTATTGTGTTATGAGAAGGAGTAAATAACACTTCCTTATTTACTTTCTCCACACCAGTCATAATTTTATAGACCTGTATCATACTCTCCTCCCTCCTCCCCAATGTCTCTTTTCCAAGCTGAAAAGTCTCAGTCTTATTACTTTCCTCATACCCCTAATTATTTTTGTGCCCTTTTCTGAACCGTTTCCAATTTCAGTACATCTTTTTTGAGATAGGACGACGACATCTGCACGCAGTATTAAAGATGTGGGCATACCATAGATTTATATAGACAATATATTTTCTGTCTTATTATCATTTATCCCTTTGTTAATGATTCCCAACATTCTGTTTGCTTTTTTGACTGCCGCTGCACATGGAGTGGGTGTTTTCAGAGAACTATCCACAAGGACTCCAAGATCTCTTTCTTGAGTGGTAACAGCTAATTTAGACCCCATCATTTTATATGTATAGTTGGGATTTGTTTTCCAATGTGCATTACTTTGCATATATCAACATTGAATTTCATCTGCCATTTTGTTGCCCAGTTAGCTAGTTTTGAGAGATCCTTTTGTAGCTCTTCACAGTCTGCCTGGGACTTAACTATCTTCAGTAGTTTTGTATCATCAGCAAATTTCGCCACCTCACTGTTTACCCCTTTTTCCAGATCATTTATGAATAGGACAGGTCCCAGTACAGAGCCCTAAGGGAACCACTATTTACCTCTCCCCATTCTGAAAACTGACCATTTATTCCTATCCTTTGTTTCCTGTCTTTTAACCAGTTACCAATCTATGAGAGGACCTTCCCTCTTATCCCATGACAGCTTACTTTGCTTAAGAGCCTCTGGTGAGGGACCTTGTCATAGGCTTTCTGAAAATCTAAGTACTGTAGTGTACACTGTATCCACTGGATCCCCCTTGTCCACATGGTTGTTGACCCCCCTCAAAGAATTCTAGTAGATTGATGAGGCGTGATTTCCCTTTACAAAAACCATGTTGACTCCCCCCCCCCCCCCCCCCCCCAACAAATTATGTTGATCTGTGTTTCTGCCAATTTTGTTTTGTACTATAGTTTCAACCAGTTTGACTAGTACTGAAGTCAACTTCACTGGTCTCTAATTGCCAGTATCGCTTCTAGAGCTCTTTTTAATAATTGGCGTCACATTAGCTATCCTCCAGTCACCAAAGCTGATTTAAATGATAGGTTACCAACCACAGTTAGTAGTTCTGCAATTTCACATTTGAGTTCCTTCAGAGCTCTTGGGTGAATACCATCTGGTCTGGATGACTTATTACTGTTTAGTTTATCAGTTTGTTCCAAAATCTCCTCTAATGATACCTCAATCTGGGACCGTCTCTCAGATTTGTCTCCTATAAAGAACGGCTCAGGTTTGGGAATCTCCTTCTCATCCTCAGCCGTGAAGACCAATGCAAAGAATTCATTTAGTTTCTCTGCAACGGCTTTATCATCCTTGAGTGCTCCTTTAGCATCTCCGTTGTCCAGTGGCCCCACTGGTTGTGTAGTAGGCTTCCTGCTTCTGATGTACTGAACATTTTTTCTGCTATTACTTTGAGTCTTTGGCTAGCTGTTCTTCAAAGTGTTTTGGGACCTTCCTAATTATATTTTTACATTTCATTTGCCAGAGTTTATGTTCCTTTCTATTTTCCTTACTAGGATTTAACTTCCACTTTTTAAAGGATGCCTTTTTGCCTCTCCATGCTTTTTTTACTTTTATTGTTTAGCCACAGTGGCACTTTTTTGGTTCTCTTACTATGTTTTTTAATTTGGGATGAACATTAAAGTTGAGCCTCTATTATGATGTCTTTAAAAAGTTTCCATGCAGCTTGCAGGGATTTCACTTTTTGCGCTGTACCTTTTAATTTCTGTTTTACTAACTTCCTCATTTTTGTGTAGTCCCCCTTTTCTAGAATTAAAGGGCATTTTTTGGTGAGTTCTCCCTGGAAATAGGACTATACGAATATGAAGCTGATACCTTAGTTTTTTGCCTTTGGTCAGAATGCAGGAATTCTGAACTTTGCCTCAGTATTTGAATTATTTTCTCTTGCTCTGTATTCTTTCACCCTAAATACAGTGGCTTCTGATTTCCCTTTTGCAGGTTAAAGACATATTCTCCTATTAAATGGACATAGACAGCTGTTCTACTTTAAAAAGTAACTTCTAGTTTTTACTTTTTATTCCCCCTCCTTCCATCTGAATTTTTTTTTTAAATTTCTGCCTCTGAAATCACAGTTAGAACAAACATTGGGAGACTCCTGAAACTAAAATCTATTTAAAGCAAAATAGACCTTCAGAATAGAACTTGGCTAATTAATGGGAGACTTGGTGGGTGTCTTTCAAGTTATATCTTGATTTTTCATATTGTGTGGAAAGTTGAAATTTCCATGAATGTTTTTTAAGTCATTTATTTTAATATGAAATAAAGTCTTCAAAAACCTCCTGGGTTTTTTTAGAACGATTATTCATTTGTTTTATGTTGTTTTCAAAATCAAGATTGTTACAAATTTTCATCTTATAATACACCAATGGTGACAAGGAAGAGAAAAACCATAGAGTTTAGAAGTGGGTGTAGGGATAGGAAACACCAATGAGGGAAGAAACGTCTCTAGTTTCTAGTGTTGTCTCAGTTCTCCATACCCTCCTCCAACAATTTCTGGTTAGTGTGTTGGTGGTGAGGAGTTTAGTTTTCTGGGAAATTAATGTGTTGTCATATTTCCTTCCACCTCTTAATAGCCCTCCCCCAACTCTTTCTGTAGACCTCCCCAGTACTACTTGCCTTATTTGCCTGAGCAAGGACAATTCCTGGATGACTCTATCTGTACCCCATTCTGATTATATCCTCTGCAATAAGGGTAAGCAACAGGAACAGATGAATTATTAAGGAACACAGATCCTATATTCACACAATTACCTAGTGTTTTAATAATAAAAAATACAGACTAGATCATGTAAATTCAATCACTTTTTTTTCAAAGCTCACCCAGGCATCAGCAGGCCTTTGAAGAAGATGGAAAAATTGAATGTTGAAGAGTAAGTCAATATTCAGCTTCAACAAAACACAACACACTGGTCTTATCAAAAGAAGTTTATTTCCCCAACTACACTTTGAGATCACAGATGCCTAAAAGACTATATGAATTCAAGTTTCCAGTACTACTGTTTGATATCATCTGTGTCAGGAAAGATTCTAGAATCTGGCCGGTTTAGTCAAGTGAAATGAGTTTTCAGATTTTTTTGAACAGTGCAGTTAGTAAGAAATGTTGATTGTACATATAAAGCTTGATATTAAAACGAACAAGTGAACCTACAAGCATGTCTAATTTTTAAACACAGTTACTATGTGGGACAGAGTCTATGTAACTGGGCAGATTGATGCTGGAGTCTTAAGCAAAGAAAGTCATCTTGAATTTTTGGCTTTACTGGGTTTTTGGTGTACCCTTCAATTAAAGCTCTTCCTGGACCACTGTTGTGCCTTGACTCCTAAATCTCAATGTCTCTGTTGCTCAAAAGAGCCTCTAGGAGCAGCACTGAAGTGAGGTGTGTGCTGACTTTGAGGAGGGAGTTAGGCGTCAGTAAACTAGTACATAATGTATTGTCAGTCAACTGAGTATCATAATGATTTAATTGTACATTCAGTGCTTGCCCATTTTTAAAAGTTGAGCGTATGGAACTACCTGTTCTCAGTTTTGTAGCATAATGTTGTTTTGATGGGAGCAATTAACTACAAAAACAAGTGAGAGAAAACAATCCTCCTTACACAGTGACTGTGTAATTGAACCACTTGTTGGCATTTAATAGGTTAACATGGAGGCTGTGGGGAAAAATGAAATTTTTTGGATTGTTCCAGAATTGTAATATCTACCTGAGTTTTTTGCATTTTTCATTATGAGCTGTACATCAGGCACTGTGACTATTGAATCACCTTCAGTTCAGGCACGCATATATCTTGCTGCACATCTATGAACTGTAAATTAGGATAAAAGCTGAGAGTATAATCTTATTTCAAAGGGTACTGTAAGTATTCAGCCTTCCTATTACAGTTGTTATGTGGCAACCCAGTTCAGTTCAGGCTGACCACTGGCACAACTTCTTACATAAAGAAAAGAGGTGAAATGTTTTTATAAGCCAAGGTTTTTAAAAAGTGTCTAGTGATTTTTTGGATGTTCTACCCCCCCCCCCCCCCCTTTTTTTTTTTTTTTGCTTGTCCATGTGACAGAGTGGCCTGTTTTTAGAAATATGGAGCACTTAGCCAATGAAAATAAGGCCCCTTTAAGGTTCCTCAGGTTAGGCAATCAAAAGTGGTGAAGTTAAAATAGCTAGTTACTTTTGAAAATTTCAGGGATATGGTAGTAGCTGTCCATGCTCAAATGCCTATTCATGATTTGAAGAATGTAGCCCATGAACCATTTTTAGTAGTGGTTCATTTTCTTACTATAGACAGGACTTTAGTGATCTGGCAACTAGAAGTTCAACTTGTTAAAACAAATACACTAGGAAGTTTTGTTGCAAAATGGAGACGCTTAACAGAATTGATGTATCTGTCTCTGAGAGAACTTTTCCTCAGTCTGTCTGTTTTTCCCAATGCAGACAGTGCAGCAGATACCTCTGATTTTGCCTTTGGCCACAGACATTTCCCATAAATGGATTTCCTTTACAAAAGGTCACTTTTGTACAAAGATGTGCATTAAAATACTGGTTATTCTTGCACCCCAGAGAATTTCCATTTCTTGACTACTTCCATTAAAGATCAGGTAATAATGTACCGCCAAATAGCTACACTTTTTCTTCAGTACAATGGAGCCCTCATCACTACCACATTCCATCCTGCACCTGCAACTGGGAGTGATTATGAATTACAGACTTCACAAAATATGTATCCTGAAGTGGTCTTAGTCATCCATTCATTATGCTTTAATTTTCTCAGACTGAGTGCAGTCTGAGTTTTTCAGGAATGACAGCCTTCTGCATAGACATTGTGATCTGGGCAAGGTTTCATGAGAATCTCTGCCGAGAATCTTATTTTATTTATCCACCAAAATGGGTCACCCATGAACTAATGAAATACTGAAGCTGGTAGTAAGCTAAGTTCAGGTTCTGATGTGGGCAGCTTATCTCAGAACCAGAGGGAATGGTTATCACAACAAATGGACTTTTTGACTGTGGACTTTGATTCCTCGGACAGGTTAGTTCAGGATCAGTGGTCTCCACAGGAATGTCACAGATGTATCAATTGTCTAGATCACTGAGCAACCTGATTAACTTATTGGGCAATAATTTCAGTAAAAGGTTACCCCATGCTATCATTAGTGAAAACATCATAGCCAGGTCTGTGTGAACAGGCAAGGAAAACAGTCACCTTCCCTATATGAGGAAATTGAATTCTATGTTTGTTAGATTTCAGAGTAGCGGCCGTGTTAGTCTGTATTTGCAAAAAGAAAAGGAGTACTTGTGGCATCTTAGAGACTAACAAATTTATTTGAGCATAAGCTTTCGTGAGCTACATCCGATGAAGTGAGCTGTAGCTCACGAAAGCTTATGTTTGTTAGAGAAACTCTTCCCTCCATTTGGGAACTTTCATAAGAAAGGTCTTTTTTTCATAGCAGACAAAAAGTGACCTGTTGAAATGGCACCTGCACAACACTGACTTTTTTGTCTCTCTCTCTGTTGGTAGAGATTTGGCTATCTAGCTGCAGACTTTTTTGCCAGGCAAAATTACAAAAGACCTTAGCTCTAGATGCTCTTTCCTAGCCCTTCCCCAATTTTACCCTTGGTCTTTCATTAAGTACATGGCAGTACAGTGTATTGGCACCTCTCTTAAGCTGCCAGGTTGTGCCCCAGAATCTAAGCTTTAATTTTGAGTGTAACCAATGCAGCAATATTGATCTGTGTTTGCAGAGACCTGAAACAGTAGTTCTTATTATTTTAGAGCTATCTTGTTCCCCTCAGTGAGATATCCTGATGATTTTAATATCAACATCGTTACCTATATCAATTCTAATCAAAGGATGTAAAAAGGGAGATGAAAGTTCACATTATGGAACAATGGTGGAAATCTCCTTTGCAAACAGATTGGAGAAGATCTGGAAGACAGGGCAATTGAATTCAGATTTTTGTCAGAACAGTGTGTGTTGTGGGATCTATCTTTACTCTCCTTAACTCCAGCACAATGGTGCCCATGTTACTGGTATTGGTGGAGCTTGCCAAGTGCTGCATCGTCTCCTATCCCATTGCATGGTAGGAGGGGGGTTGGGGCTGCCCTGTTCCCTGGCTGGAGGAGTTGGGGGGCCTCTGGCTTGTGATCTGTAGTTGATACTTCCAAGCTCCGGCACCCAGGAAAAGATGGATAGAACATTTCCCAGAGTGACTTCAGGCATAGTTACAAGTCTGTGGTCATGGGTGGGTTTGGGGGACAATGCTGCAGGTTACATTCCGATTTAGATGACTCCTGATTGGATTCTTAAGGATTATAACTGTAGAGCAGGGGTGGCCAATCTGTGGCTCCGGAGCTGCATGCGGCTCTTCAGAGCTTAATATGTGGCTCCTGCATAGTCGCTCACTCTGAGGCTGGAGCAACAGATGCTAACTTTCCAATGTGCTGTGGGGTGCTCACTGCTCAACCCGCTGCTCTGCCCTAGGTCCTGCCATCACTCCGCCCCTTCCCCCGAGCCTGCTATGCCCTCACTTTTCCTCCTTCCCAACAAGAGCCTCCTGTGCACTGCAAAACAGCTGATTGCGGCAGGCGGGAGGCGTGGGGAGGGATGGGGAGGCGCTGATTGGCGGGGCTGCTGGTGGACTGGAGGTGCTGGGGGCTGGAGGGAGATAGCAGATGAGGGGCTGCTGACCTATTACTATGGCTCTTTGGTAATGTTCACTGGTAAATTCTGGCTCCTTCTCAGGCTCAGGTTGGCCACCCTTGCCATAGAGATACTGCTTATGGCAACCATCATAGAGAGGCAGCCTAGAATCTGTCTTTTACATCCCAGGCAGCATTCCCACTTGTGGATATCACCAGTCTACTGTACTGGACCAATCCTTTGGATTCCCTGTGCTCTCAAGCCACCTGAGTCTGTGTAGTATCCAGACACTTCTGCAGTTCTGGTTTCTCTGGCGCACTTTCAGGTTGCAGACTCCCTGTCTGGTACCTCTGCTTGGATCATGTAGTCCAACTGCCTTCAGCTCTGAGACTAGTGCTGAAATCCCCCATGCCTCCATGGCATGCATCCGATGAAGTGAGCTGTAGCTCAGGAAAGCTTATGCTCAAATAAATTTGTTAGTCTCTGAGGTGCCACAAGTACTCCTTTTCTTCATGCCTCCCCAGTAGCTAATGCATGCTCTCCCCTGAGCTCCATCCTTGTGCGCATTCTGAATGATCGTTTAACTGTTTGAGGACTGCATGATAGATGAAGGTGTGATGATTTGGGAAATGTGTATATTTACAATTTATGAGTTCAGATTGCTGTTATGGAATTTGTTGTATTACAGGGGGCCTTTTTCTGCTTATGGAATCCACCATTTGCTGATAGGGGCTATAGCCCCTATCTATCAGACCAGGACAATGGAGAATTGTTAACCATAATGACTGTGCTCTGACCAAACAATAGATATGCTAACAAGGTTTCTTTAGTGCGGAAACTAGTTTGACCAAAAAAAGAAAAGGAGTACTTGTGGCACCTTAGAGACTAACAAATTTATTAGCGCATAAGCTTTCGTGAGCTACAGCTCACTTCATCAGATGCACCAAGTTTGACCAAGTTTCCCTGAAGGGGGATGATGAGCAAAGAGAGTGGGAAATCACCAGGAGCAGCACAAAGAAACAACCTGGTGTTGGTGGGGGAATATATAAACTTGAGAGACTTTCAGAGACATTCAAGAAGCTATTGGCAGGAGAGAGGAAGAGATGGGCATATTTTCCCTGGTAGCAGAAGAGGTCTGGCTTAACTGCAGGACAGCCAAGGTCAAAGAAAGCTAACTGACCTAGAAAGCTTCGTGTTTCTGAAGCGAAGCCATGAGTTGCTGGAGAAAGACCATGGATGCCCCAGAGGACTCTTTCCCCAAGCCCAAAGAACTTTCCAGAGTGGGGAGGAACCTGAGGCTGGGACATGCATAAATATATGTATGTGTTGTTTTGTGTAGCTCCATGTATTTCTCATGCTACCTAAGTAAAGCTACTGATAGTCTTAGCTCCAGAAGCTGTGGCTTTAAGTAAAATATTGGGAGACTTATAATATTTCCAGAGTTGGCTACAGGTGTTAACGTTCCTAATTACAACCTAGTTTTTTAAATATATACACTGGTTGAATGCGGCTATTGACTTAACTGAATTGAAGGACAGCAAGCCAGATCTTTTACAATGTTTCTCACATTTTAAAAAAATTAACAGATTTTATTTTAAAATCCCCACATTTTTTTTTTTTTGTCCACAGCTCAAAGTGCTACAAGTTTGGGGAAGATGTACTTTATTGTGTGTATGAAATAAAGAAGTTGAATCCTTATTAAAGGGGAAAAACTGATCTCGGCCTTAATAGCGGCACTACTGCATATCTATAAAATATATAGACACATTGTAGGTGCAGTCCTGAATGGCACTGAACAACTTCTTTCCTTCCATATCTCAGGAGCTTCTAAAACAAATGAACAAGAGTTTTGTTCAGATTATTCCACGTGTCTTCTTAGAAAACAAACGAATCAGTGTGAGCGTTTTTTGGCTTGTCATGCAGGAAATACAAGTGCATTATCTGGGTTATTTAATACTGTTTGGCTTGTTTTCATCAATGAGGGAAACTACAATTAAAAGAAAAAAGGGTATAAGACAATACTCTAAAATAATTTGTATAGTTTTCTTCAACTTACCTGATTACTCTGAAAATCAGTTTAGGATCAAATATATTTATTTACTTACATCAAGTGTAAATATGGTCAGTATGGCTATTGCTTCTCAATTTTCTTTCCAAGTGTCTGCATGATAGTATATTGAACCAAATTTCCTGGTCAGTCAATGAAGGGGGCTCTGGAAAAACTGCTTGTTACCTCTGAACTTTTTGAGGTCGTCTTGGCTTTCAGAAAGTTGTTTTTATTTGCCATTGGTTGCTAGGTCTGCAGTTAGTTGCTCTTTTTCCCAACTGCTGCCTATAAACCCCCAATTTTTTTTTTTCAGTGGTTACTTTGGTACCTAGCTTTTAAAATTACTTGTCAATTGATTAAATTATCTCTAATGTGTCAGTCTGGAGATTCATTATATTACAAATTTTTGGCTATTATGCCTGAGTTTTTCAAGGCTTGGCTGCCATTTGGAACTAAGGTTTGAGTATCTAACTTGCAAAATGAAAGAGAGAGTTAGTTGATTCTGACTGCTTTTATTCTTATTAGGTATGCCCCTCAAAATTTAAGGAGAATTAGAATTAATGAACATATATTTTAAACTGGTATTTACAACGCAATTATATATTAAAACAAATGTGTTGGAACTGGTGTGGGGCACAATCCTCCTGAGCTGCTCAAAATTGTCCTGTCAGAAATCTGATTTTCCTAGGCAATGTTGTAAACTTCTTCCAGGTTCTTCAATTTCATCATACTATAGGAACACAACAATCACACTAGTATTATTCACAAACAAGAAAAAGTATCTTCCAGATGAGCATATGCTTCAAAAACATGCTACAGATAAGTTCATATTCTTGTATGTTTGCTGTTTTTCTTTAAGTATTAACATTAATTTACTTACTTGCAGCTGGGCTCAAAGTGCAGAGAACTGAAAGACATTCATTTTGGCCAGTGTTACAAGATCTCCGATGAAGGAATGATCATTATAGCTAAAGGATGTCTGAAGTTGCAAAGAATATACATGCAGGAAAACAAATTAGTAAGTACATGTTGAAATATATGAAGTTTTAAAAATGCTCATGCTGTCCTTTGTTGTTCTGTTTCCAACTTTTCAGTATCAATATTTTCTCTAGATTTTAGTTCTTAATGCTATTTCTAAATACTTTTTTTGAAGTTGCTAAAACAACTTCTCCCCAGTTTGAGATTTTCAGTTCTCTATAGATAACACAGCTGTTGACTGACAAACTGAATGTCAAAACTCTTTTGGTATGTACTGATTAATCCTCTTGGAGGACAGCATATCTAATACCGCTCCAGGTAAGTGTATGTTTTTGCACTTGTTGCATGATCTACCCTACAGACTTTTTTTTTTTTTTTTTTTAAACTGCTTCAGTCTAGAAATAGATTTCTTATAAAATATGTTCAGGCGTCAGATAGATAGATAAGAACAGGTCAAGTCCATGCACAATCTTATGCAATAATTACACTCTTACCAATACATTGTTTAATAGGAAGTCAGTGCCACTTTCTCTGAACTTTCAGATGTGTAGTTTTTATAATGCCTGATCAGAAATGCTTGCAAGTACAACAATTTAGTAGTCTAATCTGGAAATGTGAAACCATTTCTCAATCAGGTTCCGGTAGAGCAATGTTCTTTAGATGATAAAAGGAAGCTATAACTGCAAGTAATTTATTAAAGAGTAATACAGCGTCTTTTGTGACCTAGATATTGGAGGCCATTTCTGAAGTGACAAGTTGTTACCATCAAAGCCAGCAACTGCTGAAAGCAATAGTTTAGAACAAGTGAGTGTCATGTATGTAGGTGAGCTGCATACTATGTGTGTGTTTGTTTAAATGGTTCTTAGCCAGTAGATCTTTAATCTCAATTAGATAGTTTGACAGTACAGATACTAAAGCAGAATGGCTGTCTGTGTGTGGTATCTAATGAAAAATGAGCTACACTCTGTGGTGAATGATAGACACGAAAGAATACTTTGTATTTGCAGAGAAGTATGGGGCGCAGCAAAAATTAATGTGATCGCCAAATGTAGCCCAGAACAACATGGAAAGGTCACTTCTTCATGGTGTAAAAATGGCATTTTTCAGTACAAGAGAGACTAAAATGATGGTATAATAATATTGGCTCAAAGTGCCTGAAAATATTAAAACAAAACCAAGATTTATAGTACTATAAGTTTCCAAAGATCAGGAGAAATAATACACACTACAGAATACGTTGGCGAAGAATTTTTTTTTTTCTTTTGAAAAGGCTGTTTTTTGCTTAGTTAAATTTAACTGTACTCCAAGGAAAGGCAGAAAAACAATCTCTGCCAGATGTGAAGATCCACGATTTGTGCATAATAGCATATGTAGATTTCAATAAATAATAACTGCAGTTGTGCATACCAGGTTATTTTATGTATTTGTGGCTGTTAAAGAGTGGAACTAGCTGCTATTCGCATAATCACTATAAATATATGGTTATGCAGTTTCTTGTGTAATTTGACCCTCTGTGTACCTGTTTTATTTTAATTATGGCATCTGTCTTTTACCCACTGTATTTTCATATTTCTCACCTGAAGTCATAGTCCTTGATTTGTGACATCCTAACTATTTGCATTAGGGAATTTTCATAACTAGGATTTTGCTACACAACAATTCAACTTATTTCTGAAATTTATTTTTTATTGGGGTCATTGTAGAATACTCATTTCTGAACTAATTTCTGAAATTATAGCCCCCTATTGGGGACACTGTAGTCAGAAATGAGTATTCTGCAATGACCCTAATATAAAGTTATATTTTCAGAAATGAGTTGAATTGCTGTGTAGCAAAATTCTTGTTATGAAAATACAGAAGGTAGAAAAACTTTTTTTTTTTTAAACATTTCCTGTAAATAGTATGCTGGTTTAAGTTGTAATTTGAAGTTTTGTCTTTATCTTCACTTATAATGTATTATCACTAAAGCTGAGCAGAAAATGGGATGAAAAGTGAAATTATTTTTTCTGAGATTTCAAATCTCAACTATTTATAGGTTTTGTTTTGTTTTTTTTTTAAACTGTAATTTTAAATTTCCAAATGAAATATTGTTTTGAACTGGAAACTCAAAAGCTTTCATTTTAGGAAATGTCAAAACACTCTGTTTTGACAACTTCAAAACTTTTTTCAGCATTTTTTAGAGCTGAGAAATTTGTCCAAACTGACCTGTTCCTGGAGAAAGTTTCAGTTTGAATTGTATTTTGCAGTGAATTAAAAAAATTTCAGCTCTAACTATCACAAAAAGAAACTGAATTTGTCACAAAGTATTCCTTCTCTAGAATCTTGAAACTAGAAATGAATTGTGAGACTGAGAGAACTAGATGACACAGAATATTTAGTTAATGGAAATACTGTAATATTCAGTGATGATACTTATTGGTAGCAAAAAGAAAAGGAGTACTTGTGGCACCTTAGAGACTAATCAATTTATTTGAGCATAAGCTTTCGTGAGCTACAGCTCACTTCATCGGATGCAAGTGAGCTGTAGCTCACGAAAGCTTATGCTCAAATAAATTGGTTAGTCTCTAAGGTGCCACAAGTACTCCTTTTCTTTTTGCGAATACAGACTAACACGGCTGTTACTCTGAAACCTGTCATTGGTAGCAAAGCTTTCAAAAAGCTGCTAGGTTACTTAAAAACCCCAAGCCCTACGTTTTCCAGCCCCCTAATGCAAAAACCTCATCTGCTATGGGTCAGGACAGTAGGTTGTGAGTTTTAAACTGTGTCACAGTTGTATGGTAATAATTTACAGTTTAGAAATCTGAAGGAAAAGGTTCAGAATCATTTGATGCCATGGGGTTGTCTGAAAACAGAGTGATAGTAAGTGTCAAATATGTGCTGATTTATGGTTTGCTTTAAGCAAGTCATAATTTTGTAGACTTCGCTTTATAAAACACCATATATTGCTGGTTGTGCTTAGTTTATTGCTCCTTTGAAATTATGTTCGCTGTGCAGATTATTCTAGCATCTTGTCAGATTTCATTTAAACTGAGATACATGAAACAGATTTATCCATGGACTACTTCCTTCAAATCACACATTCTCTAGCAAAATAATTTTAAAAAATGCCTGACGTTGTAATTTGTATACATATATTCTTTTTTTTTCTTTGTAATTGTTTTATGGACTAATAACATCCTATAGAAAAGCTGTTTTTATTCTAAACGTTCTGTTGTGGCTTCAGTCTATAAGATTGCAGAGCAACTCCCTCCTCTCTCTAAGGAGTTGAAAATATGTACATTTCACTGACTATTTCTTCTAATACGAAACTGTAGTAGTGCAGCATAGAGTGCTCCCTGGTGGCTGAGATTGCATGTGGACTCATCTCAGAGTTTGTTATATTAAAAAATGAACAAACAAAACTAGGAAGCTTCACGTTTACAGTGAAAACAAACTCATCAGTAAAAATTCAGCTTTTCTATCAAATGCATAAACAGTATAATTAGGTCCCTGTTTAATCTGTGATTCTGATTCTGTGGGATCTACTCCTTCTTTCAGAATTGTACTCCAGAATCAGAGGTGTCATTTTAAAACCCAAAAATTAGCCTTTTCATTTGCTAAAATAACTAACAGTTGAGAATGTAGATGCAGTGTTACTGTGCTTAGTCAGAGGGCTGAGTTTCTTCTCCGCTCCAGAGCTCAGCTTGATGCAGGGAAAGTGGGGGGAACATCAAGGAGCTGGTTGCAGCTCCCTGATCCTCTGCAATCCAGCCCTGACATAAATTGGAGCTGTTCTTACTTATGCCAGTGGCATAAAATCCCTTGCTGGCCTTAAACTAGTGGTGGATAGGCATAGTGGAGCTCCACTCCACTCTAAACACCCCTTTCTCATGACATGCTGTACCTCAAAATAACAACCTGTACCCCCATATTCACCACTTGTATATGGTTATGATATATATTTGTACTAAGTATGCCTTGTAAAAGTCCTAATCTGTTGACAATTAGTGTCCTGTTGAAATGCATGTATCATCATGGTATATGAAGTTATGAGATTCTGCTATAAGTCTGTGACTGAAACATGTGAGTCTCGGAAATACCCACAGATCAGCTCCTTAGAAATAACAAAGGAACTGTGAACACAAGACTTACATGTCAAGCCTCATGTACACAAAAGATGTAAGCAAGAATGTGCATTTCATATGAAGGACTGAATGCAGGGCTGTCTAACCCTATGACACAACAAGGATTTTTTTCTAACACCTGCAGGAGAGTATAAAATAAGGGACAGTGACATCATCAGGCCACATCTCCTCCACCACATATACTGAAGGCAACAAGATCATTTAGAAGACAGATACATCATTGAACTGGGGGGAGTGGTCATAACTGGAAAACTTTCTAGTTAGCACAGACTGTTGTAGGCTTTCATGTAAGAAAAATCTTATTGCTTCAAATTTGATTTAGTTTGATAAAGTTTAGGAATTAAGCTGCAATTTTATCTTTAATTCTGTATTTAACCAATTCTGATCTTCTATGCCTATATAACTTAAAATCTATCTTTCTGTAGTTAATAAACTTATTTTAATGCTTTATCTAAGCAAGTGTGCTTTTGAATGAAGTTTGAGGAATCTACTCATGTTACAAAGGTTGGTGCATGTTCATACCCCGTGAAGGAATCACAAACTAATTAATGAGCTTATTCTGTTTGGGGGATCTTGAACAGTGTAAGACACACAGTGTAGGACTAAGGGTGACTCCTGAATATCCCATCTGTAATTCAAGAATGGCTGGGCATAGCACTCTGGTATTTGTCTGGGAGTGACTTGCATGCTAGAGACTAGGGTGAGTGGCCATAGTGGCAGCTCAAATGGCAAAGCAGGGCATAGCACACCGGACTGGTGAGTTAAGGGGATGGCACAATGCAACAGTCCAGATTCCACCCTGGGATATGTCACATAGATCTCGTATCACAGAGCTGTGGCCAGGGGGAGGCTGGCACAGGAGCCGCTGTGCTGCCTCCACTAGCTTTAGGCGAGCAGCTAATTTCTGTACACAGGGAATTCTTTGCTGGCCACCTCTAGTCAGAATCCTATGGCCACTTTGCATCACCTTAGTAGTGCATGGTAGTTGTAGTGGACCAGTGAAGCTACCTCAGACCTGCAGGCAGCCTGAAAAAACACCTGAAAGTGGCAAATTGCCCTGTTTTTCTCACTGGATTGCGTCTGAAACCCAGTGATTATAGTATAAAATGTCAGCATTGTTAATGGTTTCATTGCAGATCACTTTAAACTGGCATTTCTCAAACTATGGGTCGGATCTTGCAAGGGAGGTGTGGGAGCATGTGAAGGGAGGTGCGAGCTGTGTGGTTTTTAAGAGCTTTGTCAGCCTCAAGTGGCTGGGACTTGTGCAGAAAGGCTGTGCACACCTGGTGGTGGGTATAAAGGAGGCAGCTGGAGCCCCACGACTGGGCTCAATCTTTCCTTTGCCCACCCCATCCCTCACCTGGAGGTGGCTGGGTGGCATCAGCAGTGCAGAAGTAAGTGCTAGGTCTGCTGTGAAAAATATTTACAGATATCACTTAGCCACTCTTACTTCTGTGCTGCTGCTGGTGCATGCTGCCTTCAGACCTAGGCGCCTGGCCAGCAGCCGCTCCTCTCTGCTCTGCCTTCAGAGCTGGGTGGTGGTATATGTACTTGGGGAGGGGAAGAATAAACAACAACTGACACAAAGAAGGGGACCTGATCAGATAAGATTGAGAACCACCGCTTTAAACAGCTAGGTAATGTGCTGATTGCATGATCTCCATACAAATCCCAGCTGCTTCTGACCCAGCAGCCAAAACCTCTATTGCTCGCAACAGCTTTTGTAATGTAGTTGTAAGTTGCCAGTTCAAAAATCGGAAGCATATCAAACAAAAATGTCTTAAAATTATATTTGATATCAAAGTAAGACCAGACGTTCTGTAATTTCTTCATTATTCATTTTCATATGTAAACATGTCCTTTCTTTTTTTTATTAAAAGTAAGTCTTAAAATCTTCCCTTTGCAGCACTGTTGCGGTGTAGTTTAGGTTTCAGAGTTGTATTAAGTCAGTGTTTGGTTGTAAACTTTTGAAAGAACAACCATAACATTTTGTTCAAAGATACGAATATTTCAGAGTTATGAATATGACCTCCATTCATGAGGTGTTCGTAACTCAGAGGTTCTGCTGCATTAAGTGAAAGTTACAAACAATAGACAGAGAAAGAAGATGGGAGAAGTTACACTGTCAGTTGGTTACTTTGTGTACATGTCTTATTACATGTGGACTATTTTGTTTCTATCCCACTAGAATGTCATGCTTGCTTGCTTGATTTTATATTCTCTCTAAACAGGAGAGAAAATACAGGCAAAGCAGGGTGTTCTCCCCCCCCCCCCCCATTGGGCAATTGTTCAGTCTGATAACATAGTAAAAAGTAACAAACGTTCCACTTTGCAAGCTTGTTGATTTGGTTTGATTTTTATAATTGCTCTGACAGTTTCTGATTTTATAATAGGGTAAAAACTGACATCTAACTACTTTACAGTAGCTGAACGTTAATGGAAAAACTGTTTTAGAACCAGGCTTTCAAGTTTAACCTGTTGGTGTGAAGATATGGTTTTTACTTAGCTGCTGCTGCTATTATTTGTCTGGCTGGAGCTAACTTCTGCAAGGTAAATATTAAATATATTTCAAATGAAATAGTAATGTAGATCAAGGTGGTAGGAGATGAATTGGTTAATATTCCTCACCCTATCCCTCCAAAAAAGGTGATTAGTAAATTAAATAGATAGTAGATCATTAAATGAAGCACGTAATCCTTGTCCTGCATTCAAAGGCACTGAAACCTCTCAAAAAGTGTAAAGCAACAGTATGGTATTGCCACCCTTATTTCTGCAATGCTGCTGGCAGTTGCATTGTCTTCAGAGGTGGATAGTTGGTAGGATGACCAGATAGCAAATGTTAAACAATCGGGACGGGAGTGAGGGTAATAGGAGCCTATATAAGAAAAAGACCCCAAAATCGGGACTGTTCCTATAAAATCGGGACATGTGGTCACCCTAGTAGTTGGAGACCCCCCCTGCTGCTGTACCCTCCACAGGCTACCTCCCCTCCCTGCAGTAGCGTTCTCTATTTCAGCAGTTCTCAACCGGGTTTGAGACCCCTGTGAGACCACAGTATGTTTTAGGGGGTCTGCCAAGCAGGACCAACATTAGACGCACTGGGGCCCAGGGCAGCCAAAGCCCCACCACCCTGAGCCCCGCCACCTGGTGCTGAAGCCTGAGCAACTTACCTTTGTGGAACGCTCTGTGGCATGGGGTTTGGCCGTTGCCCTGCTTGCTACCCCCTAAGGGCGGCCCTGGCTTTTCTGTGCAGAAAGACAGTTGTTGTGGTACAGGTGGGCCATGGAGTTTTTATAGCATGTTAGGGAGCCTCAGAAAGAAAAAGGTTGAGAACCCCTGCTCTATTAGGGAACTTGAAATATGGTAACCTGAGCACAAAATCTAAAGGTTATCATTTTTTTTTCTGATCCAGTGGCTGCCCTACAATAACCTTGTTGATTCCCTTTTGGGTTGGGACCCCCCAGTTTGAGAAACTCTGCTCTTGCCAGATTGGACTGGGAAGGGTGTTGTGTATGTGTGTGTTTTTTCCCCCACCCCTTCACTTTCCCCACAGCAGCCCAGGGACTCAGTGGGTAGGTTAGGTTATAAAATTCATTTTTGTTGCAACTTTGCAGGTGCCTTGTTCCATAGGTAGTCAGGTTCCCTGATAAAACAGAATTGGAAGCATCTTAAAAGAAGGCATCTACTAAAAGAAGAGGAGTAGGGTTGGGGCACCTAATGTCTGATACAACAAGACAACAGGTCCATGCTTCCTGATCCACTTAACTCTAGTAAGAAGGAAAGGCAATGGGGTCCCAGAAATGGTCTGAGAATGGGGTGGGGAAGGAGACAGCAGTCCTCCACCAAGCAAAACAGATTACAAAGTAAGCATGACCTGTACTGGGTGACTTGTTGCCAGGTGGTTCCTAATGAGTTAGTTAATAAAGTTGCGGCCTAGTTCAACCACATTCCTGGTGTAGTGTTTTGTCTTGTCTTTGTGTGGTGTCTAGAATAATTGGATTGATGCTTACAACCATTAGTAGTGGACAACTTCCATTTTAAGAAGACCAACTTCTGTTTGTATTAACCACTTGACATTTGAAAACCTTGTTTTTGATACTTTGGTTTGTGAGAGCATTTTGAAGTGTTTTAAAGAGAGTTACTTCAGAGTATTCTGTCTTTTAAAGACACCATGCTGATCTATAACGTAAGTTTGTCTATGTGTACTTGTGTGTTCCATATTTATAATCTTTGCTTTTCCCCATGCTGTTTTAGGTTTGTATCTTTTAACAGAGTAGAAATGGATTGTAAAATCTCATGCCATAATGATTAAATGTAGCCATAAATTAAGAGTGGATGTAAAGTGGGCAATCATTATAGTCTCTATATAAAGGAGACACTAGGCAAGGTCAGTTCAAGACATTTCAGTATAAATGTTTCTATCTCTCTATTGAATACATGTATGTGTGTAGAAACACTAACTTAAAAACATTTTTATACCTAAGTGAAACCCTCCTCTCTCTCCTTAGTAGTATTTAAAACCTATAGGAGAAAATAAATTTGCTTCTAACTTCTTCCACATAGATACCGTGAAGTAACTTGATCATTGATCCCTAGGGTATTTCAACACTGCAGTTGCAGTTGAAAACTTGCAGCTAGCCTGTGCCAGCTGACTTCGGTGTGTGGGACTCAGGCTCAGGGGCTGTTTAATTGCAGTCTTTCTCCACATTAGGCAGATGGGTCCAGGGTATGGTTTGACAGGGTTACATTGTAGAATTTTCAAAGATTCCAAATAATTTTCTCCTTCTTCCAGTATCCTCAAATCTGCAAAAGAGGCAAAATATGTAAAAGCCTATAGATTGTCCTTTGTGAATTGGCATAATAGAGTTCCTGAGACAGAGAGATTCTCTGACCAGTACTTGGTCTTGTTTTTGGTATCCGGGAGAGCCGGGGAAGACAGCGCTGTGTTGGACTTAAAACACCTGAACAAATTCATAAGGAGAAACAGATTCAAAATAGACACCTTGAAGTCAATAAGGTGGTCTTCCAGAGAGATTACCTTATGGCCTTTGATTTGAAGGAGGCCTATCGTCGTGTGCAAATTCACCAGCACACAGGAATATTCTATGATTTATTCATAGGACCAATCTTTTCAATACTGCCTTTTGGACTGCCATCCATTTTCAAAGCACTGCCTTTTGGATTGCCACCCATGCCTCAAATGTTTGCAAACGTTCTTGTTGTTCTGTTGGCTCCTCTCAGGCAGAGCATGTCCAACGGGGGGTCGACTCAAGAAACTCAGACCACAGTGCAACATTGTGAATTTATAGTAAATTTTGATAAACCATCTTCAGCCATCTCAGTGCCTGCTTCACTGTGAAGTGTTGATAGACACACAGGACCTCAAAATCTTTTCATCAGCTAGGAGATCAGATTGGCGATTACCCCTGTGAAATGCCTGAGGATGTTGGTAGGCACCCTAATGAATATTCTAAGGATGATTGTGTCCTGCATAGGGATAGTGCCTTGGGCAAAAATGTGTCAGAGGACTCTCCAGGGATTCTTCTATCCTTCCACTGCTATCTTCTGATACTTTCCATTTCAGAAGGTGAACATTACATTACTTGTTTGAATTCACTGGTTTGCTGGATGTGTCCAGAGAGATTCCAGGAAGGGCTGGCCATGGTGTAGCCAGAGAGGTCTGTCATAACTGACATGAATTTGAAAGGCTGGGGATCGTTTCCTGAAAGTCAGTGATTCAGGGGATTTGGTTCTTCTCAGAATGAAAGAAAAGCACACATTGTCTCGAAGTGAGGACAATAAAGTATGCTCTTCAACAAATGGCTGAAGCATTGCTGAATGGTCACATCCTGGTAATGATGGACAACACATCAGCGGTCGCCAGCGTAAACCATCGGGGGTGGGTACAGGGTCAAAGGATCTACAGAAGGAAGTGGCATCATTGATGCAGTGGACAGAAGGCCCATCTACCATCTGTCAGGGTCTCGCACATAAAGGGTGCCAGCAATATGAAAGCCGATTGGCTGAGCAGAAGGAGAAGAATCAATTTGGCAGAATGGAGTCTTCACAATTAATCCTTCTGGTTGATCCCCAAAACTTTCAGCACTCTGATTCTGGATATTTTTCTGTGTAAGGCAAACTGGAAGGGTCACCAATACTTTTCAAGTGAGAGAGAGCCAGGAGCCCTAGGCACATATGCCCTGCCATTCAAATGGCGAAAGGGCTTACTTTATGCTTTTCCCCGCAATGCCCATCATTGCCAAGGAAATACAGGTCAGGAAGGAGGAACAGAAGTGATTTTAATGGCTCTCCATTAGCCCGGGAAGTCTTGGTTTCCTGACCTCATGAACATAGAATTGTACAGTTAGAAGGGACCACTTGGGTCATCTAGTCTAACCCCCTGCCAAGGTGTATGATTTGTTGTTGTGTCTTAACCATTCAAGACAGATGGCTATCCAGCCTCCTTTTGCAAAACTCCAGTGAAGGAGCTTCTGTAACTTCCCGAGGCAGTCTATGCTATTGTCCTACTGTTTTTACAGTTAGGAAGTTTTCCCTGAGATTTAATTTAAATATGCTATGCTGTAGTTTGAACGCATTGCGTCTTGTCCTGCCCTTTGGGGTAAAAGAGAAAACTTTACTCCATCTTTTTTATGGCAACCTTTCAAGTATTTGAAGACCGCTATCATGTCCCCCCTTTAATCCACTCTTTTCCAAACTAAACATACCCAGTTCCCTTTAGCCTTTGCTCATATGACTTACATTCCATTTCTTTGATCATCTTTGTCGTCACTTCTGGATCCTTTCCAGTTTCTTTTGCATCCTTTCTATACATTGGTGACCAAAATTGGACACAGTACTCCAAATGAGGCATAACCAGCGCCAAGTAGAGCAGTACTATCACATCCTATGACTTGCATGCTATGCCTCTGTTAATGCAATGTTAAATTGCATTTGCTTGCTTTTTTTTTTTTTTTTTGCAATAGCATCACATTGTTGATTCATGTTTGAGGTCATGATCCACCAGATCCTTCCCAGCAGTGCTTCCTAGCTGGTTACCCTGCATTCTGTATTTGTGCATTTAGTTTTTCTTCCTTAGGTGTAGCACCTGACATTTCTTTGTTGAATTTCATTTTGTTGGCTATAGCCCAGTTCTCCTCCAATTTATCAAGATCCCTCTGAGTTGTAGCTCTGTCGTCCAAAGGATTGGCAACCCCCACTGGCTTTGTCATCTGCAAATTTGATCAGTATGCTCTCTATACCTACATCCAGGCCATTAATAAAGGTTCCTCCACTGACGTGTTGCTCCTGAATCCAAGGCTGGATTTATCATCCGGCGGTCCAGTTTTCCCCAGGATCCAAAAGGATTATATATAGCAGCCTGGCATTTGCAAGCAAGTTCCTAAATTAAAGGGTTGCACTGCTTGTTGCATTGAAACTCTGTTGGCATCTAGGAGAAAATCAATAAATGGGGCTTATTTTAGGATGCGGTCTAACTTGAAAGCTTTGTGCACAGGGAGATGTGTTCAGCATCATGTAGCCAAAGTGTCTCATGTTTGGGAATTTTTACAGGATATTTTTGTTCTCAGGTTACAAGCTAATCACTTGAAAGTATGTTTCTGCACTGTCAACAATTTTGAGCGTAGCCAGAAAATCTTCCATTTCCCGCCATTAGGACATATGTTGCTTCATTAGAACAATTGAGATACTGTGTCGCCCTACAGCTCATAGAACTCTGTCTTGGGATTTGAACATTGTGCTCAGTGCCTGAACGCAGGCACCTTTTGAAGCTTTGAAATCAGTTTTATTGTAATATTTGACTATCAAAATGACCTTTGTGATCTCTATCACCTCAGCACCCAGGGTATCTGAGCTGGAAGCATTAACAGCTAATCCGTCCTGCTGCATTTTCCACAAAGATAAGGTGGTTTTGAGAATGGATCCCACCTTTATTCCAAAAGTAAAGTTGCTTCCCCCCCACCAGTCAAACTCAGGAGATCTCATTGCCTTCATTTTTGTCCAAATCCTTTTCAGCCAAAGGAGAATCTATGGCATTTGCCGATTGTAAGGTAAGCCTTAAAGCTTTATATTAAAAGAACTGAGAGCATAAGGAAAAGAGGTGCAAAGGCATCTAAACCATCTGTCTTACAGTGGATATGCTGGTTCATTGCTGAGGCATATAGAGCAAAAGGAGTCAATCCTCCAAATAGGCTCACTCAGTACAAGTAGTGGCAGCATCATGGGCTGAGAAAGTATGAGAACTCTTGTAATGAAATCTGTAAAGCTGCGACTTGGTTATCCTTGCATAGTTTACGAAGTTTTACAAGTAGTTTTACTTGGTTTTCAGATAATGCAGCCTTTGGCAGGCAGGCCCTGCTCAGTGTGGTGTGACTGCTTAGGGTAAGGGAGTCCTTTATCTCAATGATGTTATTTTGTTCCCTGATGAGAAGATCTCACACTGAGGATCTGTGGTCCTAGCGCTGAAAGAGATTGGGAGAATTTGTGGTTGCGCACCTGAAAAAATTCCCTCATTTGACAGGATAGGACCATAGATCCAGCCCTCCCTGAAAAAGGTAACTAATGGTTAAAGTTATCTGCAGTAATAAAAATCTCTTATTCATAGTGTTCTCTTTTTTTAAGGTTTTTTTTTTAAATTTTTTTTTTTTTTTGCAAGGTGCTGATGAGGGTCAAGAGATTAGTGTTTTGTTTTGTGGTGCAAGTTCTAGAGGGGCTAGCTTTGGAAGCATTTCAGAACTGAGGGGATCTTCGGAAGGTGAGGGCTAGTCCCTCACCAGTCTTCCAATCAGCTTTGCTTCTGCATTCTACAGCGACTGGAAAGGAAGATTTTTTTTCAGGTAAGCAATCAGCAAGTCTCCCACTACTTCCTAGCAGGGCCTAATAACATCAGCCACACTATCAGAGGCTCGTTCACCTCCACATCCACCAATGTGATATATGCCATCATGTGCCAGCAATGCCCCTCTGCCATGTACATTGGTCAAACTGGACAGTCTCTACGTAAAAGAATAAATGGACACAAATCAGATGTCAAGAATTATAACATTCATAAACCAGTTGGAGAACACTTCAATCTCTCTGGTCACGCAATCACAGACATGAAGGTCGCTATCTTACAACAAAAAAACTTCAAATCCAGACTCCAGCGAGAAACTGCCGAATTGGAATTCATTTGCAAATTGGATACTATTAATTTAGGCTTAAATAGAGACTGGGAGTGGCTAAGTCATTATGCAAGGTAGCCTATTTCCCCTTGTTTTTTCCTACCCCCCCCCCCCCCCCCCCGACGTTCTGGTTAAACTTGGATTTATGCTGGAAATGGCCCACCTTGATTGTCGTGCACATTGTGGGGAGAGTGGTCAGTTTGGATGAGCTGTTGCCTGCAGGAGAGTGCGTTTGTGTGTGTGGTTTTTTGAGGGGGGGGGAAAAGGAGGGGGGTGAGAAAACCTGGGTTTGTGCTGGAAATGGCCCAACTTGATTATCAGACACATTGTAAAGAGAGTGGTCACTTTGGATGGGCTATTACCAGCAGGAGAGTGAGTTTGTGTGTGGGGGGCGGAGGGTGAGAAAACCTGGATTTGTGCTGTAAATGGCCCAACTTGATTATCATACACATTGTAGGGAGAGTGATCACTTTAGATAAGCTATTAGCAGCATGAGAGTGGGGTGGGAGGAGGTATTGTTTCATGGTCTCTGTATATATAATGTCTTCTGTAGTTTCCACAGTATGCATCCGATGAAGTGAGCTGTAGCTCATGAAAGCTTATGCTCAAATAAATTGGTTAGTCTCTAAGGTGCCCCAAGTACTCTTTTTCTTTTTGCGAATACAGACTAACACGGCTGTTACTCTGAAACCTGTAATTTTAAGTGTTTGTTTACTAGTACGCTAGAGAATATACTGAAATATACTTTTAAAAGGTAACATGATTTTAGTATGAGACCTCACTACAGCACTCAATAGATCTTTGCTGAGAAGTGGAGTAATATACTTTTGGTGAGAATTCTTGTATTATGTGAATTAGCCAACTGAGGCACTAATGTGGTGAGCTGTAGCTCACGAAAGCTTATGCTCAAATAAATTGATTAGTCTCTAAGGTGCCACAAGTACTCCTTTTCTTTTTATCCAGAACACAGGCTCTCTATTGGAAAGTTGTCCTCTCATTTAAATATTCTCTTGAGATCAATATTTTGCTATAATTGTTGTGAATCTATGACTAGTATAGATACTTACGGTGTAAAGATGTGAAATAGTTAAGTGTATTAGAGGAATACTCAAAGGCCAGCAAAGCTTTCTTCCTAGCTAGAGTCTGATCCTTTGCTTATTACTATGCATGAAAATCCTTGCCTTTTGATCCAGTTAAGAAGTTTCTATTTTGAAATAGGTTTTAAGGGGAAAAAAACCTTCTTGTCAATATCTCAGAGAAATATCAGTGTTCTTCAGATTTTTGGCTAAATATATTTGGTTAAAAGCACTTGAACTGCTATATAAATGTTTAATGTTTAATTTTTATGACAGTTCTCTGTAAATATCCTAGTACTAAATACACATCTTTACTTTGTGTATTGGCCTTTAGGTGGCAGTATTGACTTTGTAGATGGCAGTAACAGGCCTTTGTGTCCTTGGTATAACAATAATGAAATGCCAGTACGCAGGCTGTTTTTAAATACAGTACTGGTACTGTATGTTGCAGTATCCTTTATTCCTGTCATATACAAGTCACTGGATGACTATCTGTTTGTTTGTTGGTTTTTCTTTTAAAAGCCATTTCAAAATATGTTGACAGCGAGCACATAACAGGCAATTTAGCCTACATATTTAAATCTTACAATACAGATATGCATATTTTAGTTGCAATTTTTTTTAAAAGCTTTGCTTTTTAAATATAGGTCATTGCTTTGTTTCCAAAAATCTTAGCAAAGAATGGGGGGCAACTGACATGAGTTGTGGTGTTTGGGGAGTATATTAAACCCTTTCTTCTATAAAGTAAAGTTAGTTAATCATGTAGGACAGCAAACATATCCAGGGCAAGGAATATATGGAGTAGAAAATAAATGTGCTGAGGCTAAACATCACGCATCCTTAGGGAAATGTTGGAGAGAAACAACTATTGTTCCTTGATTAGACTTTTGCCCTGTCTTAAGTTCGTATGTCTGTGTTGTGAGTTGTGAAAGGTGAGAGGTTGGTGGTTGCTCATAGAGCACAAAGACCCCATCTTCTCAGGATGTGGTGTATTTGGGAATTCAACCTAAAGAGGATGGAAGTCTCCATCTAAGTACTGACATGCTGTCAATAATCAACAGCTAGTGTAAGGTGGTACCTCAGGAAATTGGAGGAAATTCTGACTAGAACTGTATTGTTCATATTCAAAATAAAATATGCTGAATGAGATTAATTTTATTTTACTCGTTTTTGTGTGTGCGTGCACATTTCTCTTTGATACTGTGTATTTTTTATGTACCATATTACGTGCCCTGTATAATACAAAATAAAGATACTAAAGCTCTTTGAAAATGTATCTGAAGAGCTATGTTTAGTTATTTTCAAGTCTAATATACCTTATTACTTCTGAGTATGACTTAAACAAATCCTATTTAACTCATTGCTGTCAGGTAAGTCAATAACTCCTGATCAGTTAGCACTGTTGCATCTCAGGTGCCTCCTCCTCCAATGTTATGTTAACATTTTTTTCTTATTGCCTAGTTTGTTCAAAAGGCATTTTGGTATGTGCAGGAGGAAGATATCGCTTAGAGTGGAGCAAATCTTTTTATGTACATAGTCACTGTTTGTTTTTCACCATCTTTAATAAATTAACTTAGTACTTAGGCCCATTATTACTTTTCAGAATTCTAATAACTTTATCAAGCAAACAATACTTAAATAAAGTGAAATATATATTCAGCTTTAAAATAAATTTAGTGCTTTTGAAACATGCCAGATTGACAGCATTGGAAACTGAAGTCCTCTTTTTGTCCACTGAACAGGTACAACGTGAGCAGCCGCAGTGCAAGCTTCTCCACACTGCCCCACCCCTGTGCTGCAAACCCTGACCTAGAGGATTCCTCTAGGATGGGTAAGAGAGTAGTTCAGTCTCCATGCTTGTTCAATCGTTACTGTGGCTGCCAACGAGAGTCCCCATTTGTGATAGTTGATAGCATCAAGAACTGGACTGAAACCACCAGCTCATTTTACATTAACCACCGAACATCTGTCCATGGTAATAACTTCAGTTACAGCAGACCTGGACCATTGATAGAAAAGTGAAAGGCTCCATGTCCCTTTGCCAATCCTCCGAGTCTAATCAAATATATAAACATTAATTATGATCACTACTTTGTTATATTGTACAAAAAAGTGTACAAATTATAATTATTTTGTAAAGTTAATGTCGTACAATTTCTAAATGGCTACCTTTTTAAGTTTAAGGGCCATAATTTAAAAAAAAAAACCCAAAACTTCAGTTACATAATTGTACTACTCTGTACACTGCAGACACTGCCTTTAAGTTAGAGATTTTTTAAAATGGTTTATATGACTTTGTCATTATACTATGTTACATACAGTATTTTTAGGCACTAAGCAATTTAAATTGTAATATGTATCAGCTTGTGCATTGTATATCTATTCTTTTTACTACATGAATTATGTTTTCAGTGCTCTGTTAGGTAATAAATGGGAGATAAATTGAATAAGAAATTTTTATAATTTTCCAATTGCTAATTTTAAGTTATCAGACACATTTTTGTATAAATTTATAATTTGGACATTTGATATTTATTAATAAAACATAAATGTAAATAGGTTATTGAATATCATTTGTGGTATTTATTCAGGTGTTAACTTGTTATAACATTCTTGGCTATAAATATTTCAGATATATATGAAAAACTTGGTGGATACACAGGAGCTGTGCAAATTGCAAATGAATATAACAGAAAAGATTACATTCAGTAGAGCTGGTTTTATGGTTTAGATAAGATGGAAATTTAAAAGCAATAGATACAAAGCACTGGTAAAAGCTGTGTCTATGTTTTTGGTCAAAGCGTAAATGTGGTATGATCCTGAATATTCTTCCATAAACAACATATGAATATATTTTGCATACAGTTGTATAGATTCAATGCTTTTATTAATTGTTGTTGACAGGAGACTTGCCAGTCATTAAAATGCAGGCATATTAGCACTACATAAACTTGTACATTGAATTTACAGTGTATATTAATGGATTCTAGTTTTAAAATTCTTTAAATCTTACTATATCAATCATAGCGTAATGAGTGGAGTTCAAATGGAAAATACGAAATTTAAAGCTGAATGAGAACTAAATCCCGCTTTGACCTGAGTAATCTAATGGAGTCCTATACTGTAATTTAAATTAGTACTGCAGGTAATGGGACTAATCAAGTGCGGAAGGTGGAAGAGGTTTTTCCCTGTTTTTATAGAACATACATTTTATTTGTATTAAATATGCTATTGATCTTTATTGTAATTAGTAGTTATTTAAAAATAAAATCCTAAAATTTCATTATTGCTGTGGTTTTTTGGTAATTTGAACTGTTGGCTTTTATGGATCAAGGAGAAATGTTAGCAAAATTAAACCAATAGAAAGGTTGCGTTAAGCAAATCTGCTCCAAATCAGGGCATCGGTATAGTTCAGAAAAATTATTTTACAGAAGCTAAATATTTTACTGAAGGATATTTGTAAAGTGCAAGGTATTTATCCTGAAGAGCCACAATCACCTTTTTTGTAAGATTTATTATGCTTCAAATTTTTTACCAAAATGACCAGAAAGAATTTATTAGAAAAAACTCCAAACTGTCTGAGCAGGATAATTCAATGTTGTTTATCAGGTTTGTGTATTATGTAATGGACATCATAAATCTTTGGTTAATCTGAAGTATATGTACCTGATATTTCTATTAAAAACAATCAAAAAATCTGCCCTGAGCTGGATATGGAGCCCCTTTGATTGCTTGAACATATGCATTATATTATAACCCAGGTCAGTGATGATCAAGTCATTACATTTTATACTTATATAAAATGAGAATTCTGTAGTGTTAGAGTGACCGAAAAGGGGTTTCCGCAGGTACATATGGTTAGGTGAGAGGAAACAGAATGTTTTAGCATTTCTGAAGTACTTGATATCTTTAAAGCACTGTACAAATAGTAAACCTCTGAATAAACCCGTGTGACCTAGCTAAGTGTTATCTCCATTTTATGGATGAGGGGGAAATGAAACACAGAGGTTGAGACCTGTCAGAAGCCACACAGTGAATCAGTGGCAGAGCTGGGGCTAGAAATCATGATTTCATTCTCTCCTGGCCTGTGTCTAGTCCATTGGAGCATTTACCTACCTGTAAAAAGCTAGGAGCAAATTTTTTCTAACTCGGGAGCCCAAAGTTAGGCACCTACATAAAAATGACCTGGCAATTCAGAGTTGGTCAGCACCCAGAGTTTCCACTACAATAATTTAAACAAACAAACAAACAAAAATTCCACCCACCACTGTGGGACAAGAATGATTCTGAAAATCAGTCCATTTTTACTTTAGTGTCTCTTGACTTCCAAGCTTGAAAAACTTGATGCTAGCTCCTTATGTCACAACTAAATTAAATAAAGAACTATTCAGATATTTCCTTTTAGTGTAACCACATCTTTTAGTTGAAGAGAGCACTGAAAAACTCTAATTATATGCGATTCTCCATTTACACAGTCATAATCTTGACCTCTTTTGTGTTGCTAAAATTTCTCAGCCACTCACTTAAAGGTGAGCAATGAATCAAAACAGTTGTTACTTCCAGTGAGCTGTAGTGCCTTCTGTTGAAAAGAGATCACAGTTATGATGCTATGAAGTGAGTCCTCATAACTGTTGGTATCATTTCTTTAAAATGGTAGCGATTTGCATCCATCAAAGATAATATAAAATAGACTTTTTATATCAACAGAACACAGACAAGATTATGCAAAAATAAAATGCCAAACAAGCCTTCCTATTTAAATCAAGCAGTTCTAACAAATACCAGTAAACATCCTTTTAGCTTTGTGAGCTAGGTTAAATGATCATATGTTCTTCCTTGTTCTCTGTTTTAAGCAGGACTTCAGCGATTTCTGTTCCCTCAAAGGAGATATTGATTATCACCATAAGTAGTTCAAAGTTTGGGGGTATAACAGTGCTGCCTCATGTTCCATAGTCTATCAAATGCCTTCTTTAGTGGAAGAAACTTCTACAAATTCTCTCCATCCATGCCAGTATAGTGCACCTATCACCGTAATAACTAAGCACCATGTGTAATCATGACCTGCTGATTTTAGCACAGTTACTACTGCATGGTTGGACACAGGTAACATTGTTGGCATATGCACAATAGAGGCCACGGACTGAATGGGCATGGAGACTGAACTATTCTGTCAGTGTTTAGAGGTAGTTACTCCTAAATCAAGGTTAAGCCTTTTCGCTTTTTTTCTCCATTGTAACGAACAACAGAACCATCTGTCACCCATGTTTACAATCTTGGATTCCTATTTCATGCTTCACTTTCCTTCTTGCCAGGCTTCCTGGTTGTCACCATGTTTTGCCACTTCAGCAATGTAAAATCTTTCCTGTGCTGTACAGATCAAAACCACAGTCAAACCCTGCCTTAATTACTGTAACCTCTACTTTGGCCTTTCTCCCCACATTAGTCCTGTTTAGTTTGCCAAAAATACAGCTGCTAAAATTACCTTCTGTTTATCAGGCCTTGTTGCTTCATTCTTCAGATCCCTTTACAGACTTACCTTTACTTGTCATTTTAAAGTTCTTGTCCTTGTCTGCAAAGCTATGCACAACTTCATTCTGGCTTCCATGTCAGATTCCATTTCTTATCTTGCCATTGCTCAACGATTCTAGCTTTGCCTCCTTTGCTGATTTTTTCCACTCCTGTCTTTTGCCTTCGTCCATGGTACCCCCATGCCAGCATCAACATGCCAGGTGCATTACCCTTTTTGCTGTTTTCACATCCCTCCTACAGACTCTTTTGGTGTGAAGTCTTTGAATACTAATCTGTGTCAGTCTGATGTCCTCTCCACCCCAATATTGTAGAAGAGGGATACTCACGCTTCATATATAAAAATAAATTTTATCTTCTTCTGGGTTTCATAGTGAGATTTGTTTTGATTGTTTACCTTTATAAACTCTTGAGGTGTAGAGATTCTGTACTTATTTTGTGCAGCATTAGAACATGATAATGCATGCCAAATAATAAGACCTGTTAGTAGGGGATTGGGGGAAAGATTGCATTGCCACTGTCCCGTGCTCCACTTATTTTGTAGGTAAATCAGGAGACCAACTCTGTTTAATAGAAGAAATACTTGTTTACTGTGCAGAACTGGTTAAATGTCTGTTCCTAGACGACTTAAATGTTTGTTTGAAAAGAGTGAACTACTGTTACAGTAAAATGCAATGAAAATGATCAAAGGGGAAACAAAAGTTGCTTTTTAATTTACTCATTTGTTTCTTGGTCTTGTGTGAACTTTACTTTTGTTCTATGTGCCTAACCCCCCCCCCCCCCCCAAAAAAAAAAAAAAAAAAGTGTGTTAACTATTTACGAGCTGTACAGAGATCCAGACGAAAAGAGCAATTAAGACTTTGGAAGGGTCAGTGAAAACTTGCTGCTGTTAATATTTTTGTGAAGCTCCAAAATATTTAGTTTGATGTGACAACTAATTATTTTATTATTATAGTACTGGTATTAGAGGGCTAATAGCAGTAGAAGTAACAATAACCAAATTTATGGTACTTTTTTAGCCTTTAAATGATTGGTTGAGAATAAAACAAAAAGGCTATTGTCAAATTATTTTTAAATTAATTTGAATTCATGACTGACAAAGGTGAAACACAAAATATTAATGGTTTCCAGGTTATACAGTTCATTATGCTTTTTTTCTTCTTCTGGCCTGGATTCAAATGTTGGTCAGACTGGTTAAATTTAATGGTCAGTCTTGTCCCTCAGTAGATGTTTATTCAGCATAAAATATACGAACTTTGGTATATTTGACTTTACATCTCTAAAATAGTATGGAATAGTTGATCCAGACTGAAGAGCATTAGAGTTTGTAACTTTTTAGCTACTATGATGATTGATTTATAGTGCGATCACTGATAGAAGGATATAGACAGCTCAGCACTGAGAAGGTTGTGGAGAAGACAATGCTGCAGCAGCAGCAATTTTGATTGTCTCATCCAGACCTCCTCTTGCAGCTTCCAGGGAGTATAAACTGCAGTGGTAACTCTCACTCTTTTTTAAATGATTCTTACTAGTGCTAAGGGCGGTGTAGTCATAACTCCACTATCTCCGCTTCCTGCTCCGTTTGTAAATGCGGGTGCCAGTGTCGTCTTCATGGAACAGTAGGATTGCTTCTATGCCACTCTGCATTGATATTGCTTGTGCCTCTTTCTTCCCACAGCCTTCCTTTTATATCCGTGTAGGGCTAGCCAAAGTATAAACCTCTTAAGACAGGTCTTTTTGCACTACCAAAGTCTGCTGTGTTCAAAACTCCTTTTATACAGTTATAAGTTGTTTCAGTGGTGCACAAGGCTCACCACTGCTTCAGCAGGTTATTCTGCTCCATTGTAATGTGAGTGTAAATCAAAAGTGCTGGTGTCTTTAGTTGCATTGTTGCAATTAGTTTATCTATCACAGTCCAACAATACTGAGAAAGAAATAGGTCCATGTCTGAAGGAAAACCTATTTTTGGTGAATAAACCAAACGTTTTTCAAAATTTCAGCTGTGAAGAACTTGCTACTGCAGAACATTAAAGCTTAAAATCAACCCCCCTTTCCAAATTCTCCCCAGGCAATCCCTTCTCCACTTCTGCTTGGTGGATGGGATGTGAAGAATCTCAGATGCACACATGACCCATACTAATGTCACTCTTGGAGGGTAAATCCGTTTTGGATTGTTAAGAAAGTTTACATGATCAAGTTTGTACAATATGTGTATATTGGGTCTCTTGTCTCTCTCCAGTCAAAGCTTTTGGCAGAATTTTGTTCCGGATTACATAAAGGGATGCTGGTAGAACATTTTGACAGACTTTTCAGGATGAAAAGCTTATCTACAGCACCTTTTTTCATTTATTGTGGAGCAGAAGTAATCTCTGTCCTGGTTAAAGTTGATTTCTCTATATTTAGGCCTGTGGTATGGATTTTTTTTTTTTTTTTTTGCGCCCCCCTCTAAAATCCACTGCATCTTTTCAGAATCCTGTACATGTCTTAAGATTGTGGAACGGGGGGTTTAGAATCTGGGGAAGTGAGAGGAAGAGGGGGAGAATAGTAGGTCTGCAGCTACATGTTGCTGAACTGCAATGACAATGCTCCCACTACTGGTTCTCCATAGCCTGGCAAACTGAAAGCCAAGAGAGATTTTAGTGCTTTTGAGGAAACAGCAATTTGCTATGAGGTAATAGTTTTAGTGAATATGCATATCAGATGGTACAATATCTCTCTACTGATGTGGGAGTGGGAATGGTTCTGCACCCCAGCTTCTTTTGAAAGCTCGTCTGTGGTGTGTGTGAGGGTACCTCCAAGCCTAAATTTTGGTTGGCTCTGCAGACAACTACTGGCATTTTTGCCACACATATGACAAGTCTGGAAGGACAGCATGGCCATCTCTGACAGCAGTAGCCTACCTGAATCAAAAGTAGGCTACTGCTGTCAGTATCTTTCCTGCAAATGGAAGTAGGGAATTAATTGTTAACGTATCATGCAAATGTAAATACTGTCTCTTTTTCCTTTGAAGCCCTCTATTTGCAGATCACTTCTACACCCGCAGGAATAGTAAGGAATTTTATAAGAGGCCATGCAGTATTCATTCACGAGTATAATCTGATGCTGCTGCCTTAGTTTGTCTTTTTTAATATCCCTTCACTTTCCATCAACAGATTTGGTAGCTTAGGAGCTAGATGGATGCAAGCTGTTTACTATAACTGTGAATTCAGAGCTTTTAAGGAGTTTTCCCTAACTTTCTTCTTTTATTTGTTTAAGGGATGTAATTAAACTTGGGTGGGGTCATCTTGGTATCCAAAAACACTCTAATGGCAGTGTTAATTTAAAAATTGAATCCTAATCGCTATGAAATAAGGCACTAATTCTGGAAAAACTTACGTCTTTGGTACTATTTGTGCATAAAGTTGTAACTGTTTGGAAGATTGGGACTGAAGGTTTTAATGTAGGTATTTGGATATAAAATTTTAGTTCAAAAATGTACTCCTAATTTTAAAAAAATGTATAGTTTGCAAAAAAAATAAAATAAAATAAAATATGGAAAACTGCTTGCTGTTATTGACCATTGTGTCTGCTAGGAAATGTTTCCTAGTAACTTAATTTGAAATATATATTTATTTTAACTACGTATGTGTGTGAGGTTTGAGGAATGCCTAATTTTTCTACTTTAGGGCATGGGAATAGTGCTCTTAAGATGGTAATATACATTTTGGCATATTCTCATTTGTTGTTTAATATTGGCCAAGTGATTAAAGATGGACAGGGTACTTGAGCGTATGAGAGCTATTAAAGGAAAATGCACATAGACTAGTTATCCCTCCAGGAATGTTTAAGACCTGATATTTCTGGCCAGGAAAGTGTGTGCTTGATTACAGCTGGTTTCTGTTCTGCAGAGGATATTAGCTACACTATATTACCCTACAAAGGAATCAATGTAACTAAACATAACTGATTTTTTTTAGCATGCTGTTTGAATAACAAGAATTCAAAGATTTCATTACCTGCTTTTAAAAAATTTATTTTTAATAAAATTTGGATCCAAAAATGTAGAAGTTCATTTTTGTCCAGTAGTTCAAACAGAAATTTTAATGGGTTCATCTTGAATTTAAACATGCTATTTATCTTTCTGCTTCCCGTATTTTTAGGAAACATTGGTTTGAAAGAAGATAAATTTAGATGCATAAATGAAAGGCAAAAGACAGATTAAAGATTTAAATCCAGTGGTTCAAGACCTTGCACCCAAAATGAATGTGTTCCTTTTATCTGGTAGCTGTGTTAACGATGTCATTCTTTATGGATCAAATCTACCCTGCTGAAGTCATTAGTATGCTGAGACTGTGTTTTCTAGAACATTTGGCTTTTACAGTACTTAAACTGTTCATCAAATTGGAGTTTAATTCCTATTCTTTGTACCGAATACTAGATTATTCCATTGCTTACTTTTGACAAATTTTATTATTTTATAACTAAAACTGGATTACACCATCCTAGAAAGTTAAAATTAGTTTTTTAAACAGTGTCCTTTTTAGTAATTTTTATTTTCCTTCAGATTTCTTTAGGGAAGGAATTACCCTAAATAATTTTCTTTGCAGTACTGGTTGGGGGTGGGAAGCAGGGGAGATTTTATTTCTTTTTTTAATTGCTTTTGCCCATTTGGGGACAAATTCCACACTTCATGATTTTTGTTTTTCTCTGGACTTATATTTACCACCTAGGATAATTAGACAGATTCATGAATGAAAGTAGTAGGTATTATTACTCTCATAACCTACAAAAGCAGCATGTTTATAAAGGAAACTGGTTTTGGTTGATACATATATTGCAAGGGACCGTTTACTATTATTATTTATTTATTTATTATTTATTAAACTATTTTAAAATTGGGACATTACTGAATAATTGATGATGATAATTTAGTTTAACGCCTCTAGTTAATGTTGCCAAATTCTATAAGACCCTATTTTCAGTTGCTTATAACTTTGCCAAACTTTTACTGTTTGTTTGGGCTGAAATTTTCCACGTAGGGTGTCTGTCTCAGGGTGATTGTGTGTGTGTGGTGCTTCAGCAATAAAGGTTCAACTGTTTTTGAAAACCCTTAAGGTTAGAGAAAAATAAGTTGTTTTGCCAATGTGAAATCCTAGTGTCAGGGAAATGCCATGTGCTGTCCGTGTGAAGAAAATTGCCATAAAGTGAGTCAGTTCATAATCCTCTGAAAAATGCAATTTGAACATGTTCAGCCAAGATTTGTTGTTGGCTGGCAGCACTATTCTTTGAAGATTGTCTGTCTGCTTTGAGCATGCCCCATTCCCACACAGCTCCTATGTTCCAGCCGGATTGTGCGTGCAGAGTGACAAAGCATGTTCTATTCCGGGTTGGAAGGGGCTACCAAGCAATTGCTCCTCCCAGGTGCCAGAAGCTGCTACAGTCCTAGTAACCTGAACTAAGATCTAGGAATCTGAACTGGGTCCCTCTACAAGCACCCAGTAGGAACTACCTGACTCAAATACAAAGGGTTGAGGAGCAGAGACGGGAGGAGTAGGAGCAGAGTGAGAAACTGAAGTCTGTGTAAACCACTAATGTACACTCCCTTTCTGGGCCTAGAACTGAGTTCAAGAACCTTGAATCTCAACATTCCTCAGATGCCTAGCCAATGGCTGTGAAATCCACTAGCAAAATGTCTCCTCTTCTTCTTATTGATCCCCATACAGGATAACCATCTACTACTCCTATCAATCTGTGAATCTAAAAGTCCTAATCTTGTTCATAATGTAGGGGTGGTCTGAATGCTTCTGCATGATGGAATTTTTTTCCCCAGTTTGTTTTTATAAAAACTTAGCAGTTTTTTATATAATTTTCTATGTTAGAATATTATGTTTGCAAAATCAAGCACTCAAATATAAGAAATTGATATTGCCAACCTCAGTTCTCGCATTTCCCAACTTTTTTGAGTGCTTGATTTTGCAATGTTAACTTTCTTCTAACATACATTTGATTACCCCCCCGGCCCTCTCCCTCCCAACAGCGTGTGCACACACAAAACTACGTATAGAATGACTGCTCCAGTTTAAACAAAAATCTGGTCTATTAAAAACACTGAAGCACAGTGAAACAAAACCCTGTGTAAGTAAATCTTTCATCTAATGTACATTGGATATCAGGTTTCAGGCCATAAACACGGAATAATATGTGAATTAATTGAATGAAATACTCCTGAAATCTCATCGGTTTATGTATAGATGCAGTCAGATCCTGGACATACACAAAGAAATTGCATCACTAGATCGATGCTTCAAAATGAGCCATAAAAAATTGTAGACCTTTGATATAGATTTTGTCCATGTTTCCAAATTAAGGTGGGGTGTGTGTGTGCGCGTGCGCTGCCTCTTTAACTATTATTTTTTATATTTTAATTCTACCACCGGTCTTCTTAAATGTTGTTCCCTTCTGGCAGCTGGTGGATAAGCAAGACACTGTATGAAAATTTTTATTGCTGAATTTTGCTGTTAATTTAGCACTTTCCTGAGAATATATTGGTTTCCATGCTGGTTTATGGAATTAGAGATGTACTATTCTATAGTAAATTCCACTCCTTTCTTTAACAACCTATTGCACTTTATTTCCATTTGCAAAGGGACTTAGAGCCAGTTAGCAATGATAAGGATCTATGCTGAAGGTTAATCAATCCTTCCAAGAATGGATGTTCAGGCCTAGTGGTCTCTGCCTCAGTTGTGTGGGCCCCTTTGAGCTAGGTGTAGAGACCCAGGCTGTGTGGCCTCACTAAAGAGCTTACAGTGGCGCAATTGCATTGGAGAAGCTCTCCTACCAACATAGCATTCTCCACACTGGTGCTTAGGTCGGTGTAACTTATGTCACTCAGGAGAGTGGCTTATTCACACCTCTGAGCAACATAAAATATATCGACATAAGTGGTAGTGCAGATATAGCCTAAGTGTCTTCTGACTAGGGAATAACTCACAACCTTAAGAATGAGCCCGTCTTAACAAGGTTCTTGCATATACAAATGCTAATTATGGATAGGTTTTGTTTTTTTAAGAGTCTTTGAATGATCTTTCTCTCTCCTAGCTAATTGCATTCCAGGTCTACCTCTGTGCACCACAACCCTGATTGTTTGAAAGGTTCCAAGTACAACTTTATCCAATAATAGTCATAATTGGTAGCTGGAAGCATGAGCTCTAACGTGGGGATATACCAAACAACTGCACCTGACAACAGTTGTGAAAACTTTTTAGTCTAGGTGTTCCTGTACATTCTTTTGATTCTCTAATTTCCTGAGTCTTCCAGACTTTACCACATTTGTCAAACGTGGTAACTTCACATCTTGTAGGCACCACCTACATTTGCTGAGGGAGAGTCAGGCATCATAAAAAAATTTCTATTCTGAGCTCTTATGTTAGAGGTAGCTTACAGTGAATCTTCTGGATGTTCTATATAGATATTAAAGCTGTGTGATACTTAGCCCAAAAGGAAGTGCCCCCTCCAAAATGGAGTATTATGGTTGACAGTTTGTCCCATTAAGCATTTTGATGACTACATTTATTTGTTACATTTATGCCTTAATTTGTGAACAGTGTGGCTGGTTAAAGTGGCTCTGGGAACTGTAGCAGAAGTTTTTTATACTATTTTAATTTGAGTACTACATTCAGTTATACTGTTTGAATTCTTTTATTTTCCCTTTAAAATTATGTAAAACATACATTTAAAATCTGTCTGCATGTGTTTTAAAGTACTTGCTTTTCTAACTGCAGGTTTTTGGTGTTTAATTTTTGGCAGTGCATTGGTGAATGTTTGACAAGTCATTGGCTCATTATGTTCTTGCAAGGACTGAGCCTCAAAGCTCCACCTCTTTATCCTCATTCTCTGTGCTGTTTCCCAGCCAGTCTGAGCTCCATAGGAAAGGAGGAGGAATGCTCCTGAATTGGCCCTTGCTTAGCTCTGTTGTTTCAAGTGCTTATCAGGGGAGGCATATCCTGTGTTTCTGAACATGGGTCTCATCCCCATAACCCACTCACTGACCAGTTTAGCCAACTGTGGGGGTGGGTGGGGAATGGCTTGAGCGTCTCTTCTCATCCACGTGTCTGCCTTAAAAAAAAAAAAAAAAAAAAAAAAGAAAACTTCAAGATGTGGGAATAAAAGAGAAAAATAGAAGCAAACTGCTTAATTTTGAGAGGTTTTATATCTTCATTTCTTTTGGTTACTTTTACAATTAAGTATCACCTTTAACTAGATTGAATTTTTCAGATAGTTTCAGAACTAACCTCTTTTCCCATTCCTCTTAAATGTTTGAATACCTTCCCCTCATGAAAATTTAATACACCACCCCACTCCACTCTTGTTTGGAAAAGGGTAGGGCTAATAGAGTGATCTCATTATGGTTCATGTTCACAAATTTAATGCAGCTTATGTCGATAGTGGTTTCTTTTCATCAGCTTGTAATGTAAAGCTTCTTTTCAGTTCAACTGCCTACGTTAAATTAATATTGTTCTATCTTCATGATGACGTGGGGTTTTTGTGTGTTCTGTTAAACAAGTTGACTTTTAATTGTCATGTTCTGGGAGGGTTTTTTTGGTATTGAGTTTCTCTTAGTTTCTTCTCTAATCTGACACGTTCTTTCTTTTTGCTCATAATATCGTTTCCTCTCCAGTTTCTAGTGTTACTGAGTTCCTAGAGAAACCACATAAAGATTTGGACTTCTTCCTGTATTTCTGAATTATCGGCAGCCCTTTTCTATATTCTATTCATCATCATATTGTGAAGATCACATTTTCATCTCTTTATCCACCATCCCTCCCCGAAGGCTAAATGTAATTGTGTCTGCAGATATTTTAATATCTTTCCCACTGAATCAAAAGAGTGTAAGAAATGTCATATTCATAATATGTTTCTGTAACAGGGCGCAGGTGGGCCCCTCTATCTTTGGCCAGTTCTGCACCCACAAACCAGCCAGAGACCTCTGCTTTGGTGCAATCACCCATGCTCTTTATTTACAGTATAAGCTTCCACCACCTTGTAGCTACAGACAGCGTCCAGCTTACAGCCTCAGGGACTGCTAGCTTCTGCAGCCAGCAGGGGAGAGCAGCCTCTAACTCCCTGGCTCCTCCCTTTCCTCTCCCCCCATGGCTCCCTTTCTGCCAGCCTTTATGCAGCCCCTGGCTAACGAGGCCTGCAACTGTTCTCTATTTTCCACTTAGGCCTGGGCCTCCTCAGCCAAGTCCAATTCCCCTTTCTGGATTGGAGCTGGCGTGACAGGTCTGGCTTAGGGTTTCCTAGCCTGTAACAGTTTCATAATGGCTATCACCATTTTTTTTTTCATTGTGAGCAAGTGGTCTGCTTATATAAAACCTTCATTGTGCCTTGGTTGCTCAAAATATATTTTGCCTCTTTATATTAGTGTTTTTCTTGAAAAATACATGCAGGAGGCTGACGAGCCTGAAGTCATACAAGCCTTTCTTCCTTTAAAAAAAAAAAAATTTGTGTGTTACAGGTTCTTTTCTCTCCATTTTATGACATGAACACTTATTTTTTTCCCCCGTTGTTGTTCTTCTGCTATGCTCTTGAGATACTTTATGATGTCAGTAGTGATGTTTTTTCCCCTCGAGCACACTTTCTCTTGACTGCTTATTTTCTCTGCTTGTTGTATCTTTACCGTTTATTTTCTGCTTACAGATGTTGGTGCCATGTTTGTCCAAGGTCAGTTTGTAGAACTGTTTGTCCAGCAGTAAAACTCTGCTGCCTTCTATAGGATACCATCTCGCTTTATAATTGTTTCATTGTTTGTCCTGCAAAAACTGTCACTTTTTTCATTTGAGAGTCATTTCCTTGTAGCCCTTTTTTCCTTCCAGAGTGATATTTTGTTTCTAGGATGTCTTTCTTTAGATCACACATGTTGTCAGATGCAGAAATCACAAGGTGCATATCTCCATCTCTTCAGCATGTTTTTATTATGTTATGCAAATAATTTATCTTCTTTGTCCAGGGTTTATAGATGTATGGTTTATTAAATAAAACATGTTTTTCTATGGTTCGTTTGCAAGAACTTAAAACCAGAAACTAATTTCAAGCGAGAGAAAAATGTACCATCTTTTCTAAGTTAGTTCTCAATATTTTGTACACTGATTAGTTTTGTGTTATGCAGCTTTGTTGATCTATTTTGATTCCATTTCAAGGATTTTCATGTATTGGCACCCTGTGGTCTTTTCTTTTCTTTTGCTTTTTGTTTTGCTATGAACAGTTTTTTGCCAATAAGCTAACACTGTATATAAAAAATATACTTATTTCAGAAAAAGGTTGGCTTAATTTTGCTGAAAATGGGAAATCAGCCTCCAGATTTCATATTTACGTAGATCACGGATTAAAAAATAATACAGCTGGATTAAACCAGTTTATGACCTGAGTCCCAGGGGAGCCAGCTGAGGCCACTCAGGGTGAACTGCAAAGAATGGGGCAGATAATCCCCAAAGATGGTGGATATTCCAATATTTAGGTTTACCAAGCCAGCACAAAACAGCTTCTTTATTACCTCACTGGTTACTCAGAAGTCAACACCACAGTTCCCTTAAAATAACCCAGCCTCAGGCCTCCCATAGGCACCCAAGTCAGATATGATGAGTGTCAGGGTTCCCTCCCCACTCTGAACTCTAGGGTACAGATGTGGGGACCCGCATGAGAGACCCCCTAAACTTATTTCTACCAGCTTAGGTTAAAAACTCCCCAAGGCACAAATTCTTCCTTGTACCTTGGATTAGGTAATGCTGCCACCACCAAGTGATTTAGACAAACTCAGGGAAAGGACCAGTTTCTACTCCCTAAAATTCCCCCAAGCCTCCACACTCCCTTTCCTGGGGAGGCTTGAGAATAAATAAGATGAGCATTGACCAATCTTGGGCTTTTTTAGGACACTAAAAAAACAAAAACAAAACCCAATCAGATTCTAAAAGAAACTTTATAATAAAGAAAAAAGGTAAAAGAAGCACCTCTATAAAATTAGAATGGAAGATAATCTTACAGGGCAATCAGATTCAAAAACACAGAGGATTTCCCTCTGGGCCAAACTTTAAAGTTACAAAGAAAATCAGGAATACACCTTCCTCTCAGCACAGAGAAAACCACAAGCCAAAACAAAAATAAGCTAACGCATTCCCTTGCTAGTACTTACTAATTCTAATGGAGTTGGATTGCTTGCTTCCTTGATGTGTGCAAGCACACAGAACAGACAGACCAAAACCACCTCTCCCCCCTATCCCCCAATATGAAAGTATCTTGTGCGCTTATTGGTCCTTTTGGTCAGGTGCCAGCCAAGTTACCTGAGCTTCTTAACCCTTTACAGGTAAAAGGATTTTGTGCCTCTGGCCAGGTGGGATTTTACAGTACTGTATACAGGAAGGTTGTTACCTTTCCCTTTATGACAATGAGGATTAATGAAAATCTTATTATCATACAAAAAAGGTTTTACCAACCCCAAAGGATCAGACACATTACCTCCCATGTTAATGAGTATTCCAGATCTTAGCCAAATACCCACTTACAGCCAATTCTTATTAACTAAACTAAAATTTTATTAAAAAGAGGAGAGAGAGAGAGTATGGTGAAAAGATCAATATACATACAGACATGAGTTAATTCTTGAGGTTCAGATTCATAGCAGAGATGGTGAGCTTTGTACTTGCCAAAAGTTCTTTTGAATTTAGTCCATAGATTATAGTCTAATGTCCAATATCATATTCAGGGTGTTCCAGTTTAACTGGAACTCAATCTCAATCTTGTGACTCAAACTTCCCCTGATGAAGCTTAAGCAGATCTGAGATGACTGGATCAGGACCCAAGGATCTTTTATTAAATTTCAAGGCCTTCTTTGACAGATTGGAGTCTGTTGGCTTACAGTAGGCAGTTAGGGTGAGTTTGAAGTAGGTCCATCACTGGTACTTAGCTACATTAATTAACATAAGGCAGTTGCCTGTTGTTCCACCATTCGCAGATTTACTATACATTTCAAAGAGAGATGAATAGAGCGATATCCTATGTTTACAGTTCATTTAAATGTTAAGAAGTTATTTTGATCTCTGAATTAACAGAATACAGCATAGACAGTGACTGTTGGATTATATTGTTGACCTCCTCCAATATATATGTAAATACACAAAAACACAAACATTATCTCCCCATATGTTTTTATGGGTTGAATTTGAGTAATTTGTTCTGCAGGATGTTTAACCCTTTCTGGTCATTTCACACAGTTATGAATCTGTACTGGTTTCTTATGTTTAGATCAGTGAAGATCTGTGCTTTCCTTACAAATATATATGTGATCACTGTGCTGCTACTTTCCAAATTGTCTTCTCTGCACAAAACTGACACAAGCAATCTGTTGTGGCCTGGCAGTTTGTCCCTTGCCCCTTACTACTTTTCTGGTATGGATCTTGCAAGGGCCTGGTTCAAAATTCACCATGTTAAAGTGGTGATTGTGCATTGTATTAGAGTGTCTTGATGGCTGGGATGAGAATCTGAATTGATGCCTCTTTTCCATATTTTCCTTCCTCTCTCCAGGAATGCTGTGGGTTGCAGATCAAGTCAGTGGACTGTGACCCCCCTGCTTACTTAGTTGATGATCTGGCCATGTGGCTGTCTGTGTGTCTTGAGGAGTTCTGGCCCAGATCTTCAAATGTGCCAAAAGTTAGATTCTGGAGCCAGATTAGCAGCAACCAGCAGCTCCTTTAAATAAGTTGTTGGCTTTTCAGTTGAGTTTGGCTCCCATTCAAATATCTGTTAGGAGCTGCTGGTTGCTGCACCCTTCTGAAAATCTGCCCTCGTCATTTAAGTGCCAAACCAGGAGCTGAGCTCTTAGAAAAGTTGTGCATGTTGAGCACTTTTGAAAATATGGTCTATACATTTATTTTTAGTCTCCTGAGTAAAGATGGCCAGAGTTTCAAAGGCATTGAGCATACTCGGCTCCCATTACCTTTCAAAAGTGTTGAGTATCAATAGGTTCCTTTGAAATCAGGACACCTTTATTTCATGGATTATAGCTACTGAAATTTGTAAATTGACACATTCATCATATGATGATAAAATGGGAACTGGATGAAACCTACTGGGCTATGCTTGTACTCTGAATAAGAGCTTTTAATCTGTTCTTCCAGACTGAAGAATACCACCATTTTCAAATGTAATATCTGAATATTTACAGTTGAGTGTCCAAGATACTATTATATAATGACAGTAAGAGTCTGAGAATGATTTTAAACATGCTGCATATAGTGTTTTCATTTTTCTTCCTTGCTTTGATATAGTGTCCAAATACTGTGTGTTTCAGTGATCTCTGAAAAGATCATATATAATATGTAGTAGTCTTATTCTGTGCTGTAAGGCTTCCTGAAAATGAAATTATTGCTAAAATACATAGCCTTACTAAACTCTGAATTAAAAAATCAAAATTTGTAATTATCCCATGTATCTGTTGATCATAGTCCTCTTATATGAAATTTCTGTGTAACTGCTAAAAGCTGCATGCTTTTATTGCTGTTTCTATGTATGTAAAAAACAAAAATAAAAAAAAAAACCCTTCTCCAACCCCTTTCCCTCCCCGCCCTTTCATTGCCGCTTGCCAGCTGGCCTGCAGTGACCTCATACAATATCAGTTGGAAACCTTTTTTTAAAAAAAGTCCTTAGTTTAACTACAGGACATTCAGTAGCTTTTGTTTTCTGAGGAAAGAGGATTTAAACAAACTTTCTATTACATTTGTTGAATGTGTATTTCATAGTAACCACCATGAAGTTCACAGCATTTAAGGAGACGACGAAACTGAGATGAAAAGATATAAATTCATGAAGGCTTGGCTTCACAGTTGGCGTATAATCCTTTCTGCTGTCATTGGTACCCTAACCCCAGTACCCACCAGAACAAAAGAAACTGAATTGGAAATTGTGGGAGCTAGGGAATGTTCTGTTGGCAGCACATCTCATGGCCCATAGGCCTTGTCAGGTCTCAGTTTGATACCCTTTATTCTATCTGACAGATGTGAGGTAAGTTCTATGAAGGGGAAGTCATTACTAGAGTGAGGGCAGTGTCAGATCAAAAGTAACCAGTGATCAAACAAGGTGAAGGGCTGTGGAAAACAGGCTTTTTTTTCTGGCCTTGACACCTGCCTGATCATTGAGGGGAACAGTCCTTGTGTGTCAGGTTGAGTTGATTCTCTTTGATGTACAGTGAATGAGTAAAGATGGAAACTGAACTGGAGAAGGGAAGATTTTGGTTTCCCTTTTCTTTCGGGTCAATTAAAGGTGCTTTGTTATGTGACACTGACATTTGGCTATACAACTGCATGTCCTCTGTATGAAATAAAATGTTCAGTCTTGGGGTATTGTGTTTTAGGTGCCTTAGTCTTGCTAATTAAATTTGCAGTAGCACAAATTGTGCTCAGTGAAAAAACAATCTGGTGTATTAGTATTTAAGATACACTTTTCAGAAAAGAATCAGCTCGTGGTTTAAAACACTCAATCTTTCTAGAATAACTTGTTTAAAATTATGATTCATATGTGCTACTGTTGGGAGAAAACTCTTCTATTTTGTGGAGTTACTTTGAAAATTGCAGGATTTGGAAATTGTCTCTGCTGTTAGTATACTCACACAGTAATGTCTCTCTCTTGCCTTTCAATCTTGATTTCTACATTTTGGTAGAAAATAATACTTTTTTTAAAAAGTAAGAAAATTTACCCACAAAAATTACTTCTGCTTGTATCATTAATAAAATAAAGTGTAAAATATTGAATACTTTCAAATGAAGCATGGATATAGAAAGCACCCAAAGGATTTGTATAAATCGCTTATTGCCAGTTCAAGTGTATTGATAGCACTTACTGGGGTTCTAAACCTAACAACTAAACATGTAGTCTGTTCAGCAAATAGAAATATATTATGTAAGGGCTAAATATACAAATGTTATAAATAGAAAATGAATTTTATAGTTGCCTAGAGTTTAATTTTAGGCTCTCCATGCATTCCATTGAATACATGATTGTATAAGCTACTGTAGTTTCAGTGAACTTCATTGGATCCCACAATTAGGATAATTTCTGCCTCATTTCTTTGCATCCTTTTTGATCTCTAGTTCAATATTTTTTACAATATTTTCATATTTCTGATGGATGGATGTCTTAATATTTGTAATAGGAAATATTGTGCAAAAATTCTATGGAAAAGAAATTCAGTCCGCTCGTAAAGCGTGATGTTAACTGTAACATGTTCACAGATACGTACTGAAATTAAATAACTCTCATATTCTCATACCTCTAAGTATTGCACATCACATCACAACTATATTTTTGTTTTCCTCTTTGCAAAAGGATATTGGGTATACAAACACACGTGCAAAAATATTGAAAATTTAAAAAGAGACAGGTACTTTAAAAAAGAAAAGCATTTGAAAGAAGAACTGTTTCATATAATCTTAAAGAAGCTGTATTTTAAATGAAATATTCTATATTACTGCTAATTATGGTCTGTTTTTTTTAAACATGATAGATCTGGTTCCACGTGTTTCTATATGTTTTTGTAGTTAAACTGGAAATTTGACAATATGGATTTCCCATAAATTTTAGTCAGTATTGGGCCTCTTCAATATTTCTTTTATTTTTAAAAATAAAACATTTAAGTTAGGTTAAGTTAGAGATAAACCTACCAATTTTAATTAAAATAATGGAAACTCTAATTGTTACCATCTTGGCTAAGCAATGCTGAAATGCTTGTCCAAAGTTCAAATTTGAAAGATCACAGAACTGACTGTAAACATTATTAAAACAGTCACACTTGACAACATACAGAGGAAATCTTTCTTTCTTTCTACAACTGTAAATTTTGTTTCTGTAGTAGGTCTGAGATTCCTATTATAAGAGTAATTTGGCCTTCAGGTGGTCTCTTAATTTTTATTTATTTAGGGCTGTCAATTAGTTGCAGTTAGTTCACGAGCTTAACTGAAAAAAATTAATTGCGATTGAAAAGATTAATCACAGTTTTAATTGCACTGTTAAACAATAGAGTACCAATTGAAATGTATTACATATTTTGGATGTTTTTCTACATTTTCATATATATTGACTTCAATTACAACACAATACAATGTGTATATTATTTTTTATTACAAATATTTGCACTGTAAAAATGAGAAACAAAAGAAATAGTATTTTTGAATTCACCTAATACAAGTACTGTAGTGTAATCTCTTTATCGTGAAAGTGCAATTTACAAATGTGGATTTTGTTGTTGTTACATAACTGCACTCAAAAACAAAACAATGTAAAACTTTAGAGCCTACAAGTCCACTCAGTCCTACTTCTTGTTCAGCCAATTGCTAAGACAAACAAGTTTGTTTATATTTGCAGGAGAAAATGCTGCCCACTTCTTGTTTACAATGTCACCTGAAAGTAAGAACAGGTGTTTTCATTGCAAGGCATCGCAAGATATTTGTGTCAGATTCATTAAAGATTCATATGTCCCTTCATGCTTCAACCACCATTCCAGAGGATGTGGGTCCATGCTGATGACAGGTTCTGCTTGATAACAATCCAAAGCAGTGCAGACCAACGCATGTTCATTTTCATCATCTGAGTCGGGTGCCACCAGCAGAAGGTTTGATTTTCTTTTTTGGTGGTTTGAGTTCTGTAGTTTCTGCATCGGAGTGCTGCTCTACTGAAAGCATGCTACATACCTCGTCCCTCTCAGATTTTGGAAGACACTTCAGATTTTTAAACCTTGGGTCAAGTGCTTTAGAAATCTCACACTGGTACATTCTTTGCGTTTTGTCAGATCTGCAATGAAAGTGTTCTTAAAAGGAACAGTGTGTGCTGGGTCATCATCCAAGACTGCTATAACATGAAATATATGGCAGCATGCGGGTAAAACAGAGCAGGTAAAACAATTCTCCCCCAAGGAGTTTAGTCACATTTAATTAAAGCATCATTTTTTTAATGAGCGTCATCAGCATGGAAATGTCCTCTGGAATGGTGGCTGAAGCATGAAGGGACATATGAATCTTTAGCGCATCTGGCATGTAAATATCTTGCGATGCTGGCTACCACACTGCCGTGAGAACGCCTGTTCTCACTGTCAGTTGACATTGTAAACAAGAAGCGGGCAGCAGTTTCTCCTGCAAATGTAAACAAACTTGTTTGTCTTGGTGATTTGGCTGAACAAAAAGTTAGACTGAGTGGACTGTGTTTTATTTTTGAGTGCAGTTTTGTAGCAAAAAAATCTACATTTGTAATTTGCACTTTTATGACAGAGATTTCACTACAGTACTTGTATTGGGTGAATTGAAAAATACTGTTTCTTTTGTTTTTTACTGTGCAAATACTTGTAATAAAAAATAAATATAAAGTGAGCACTGTACACTTTGTATTCTATGTTGTAATTGAAATCAATATATATGAAGATGTAGAAAACATCCAAAATATTTAAATAAATGGCATTCTATTAACAGAGCAATTACTTGTGATTAATTTTTTAAAATTACCTAGCCCTATTTTTATTAATTACTAATAAATATTACATTGTTTAATTAACCTGGGAATTAACCTCAGGCTACTCTTCCAGTTCAGGTTTCCCATATGGTCAGTTACTTATAAACACAAGCACACAAATTAACATTTCCATCTGTGGCTGTTTATTAATAACAGCTTTTTGAAAGAGAATATATCAATACTTTGGTAGGACAGTGCTTTAAATTTTGATTATTTTCTATCTGATGTCATGACACTACAGCTAAGAATCCACCAGCCAATGCAAATTCAGGACATTTTTGTTTTTTTTAAAGTTTTTTAGGAGGGTGACCTGTTATGATTGTTTTCATCCTCTTGTATGGTGCCCTGAGTATTCTGGGAGGAGGAGAACTATACAGATAAAATGATGAAGTGACCATTATACATTTTTTTTACTGAAGCAACTCACTGTGTAAGCTCCAGAGGGGTTAAATGCTTAAGGTCTCAGTGAAATGCAAAGCAATGATGCAGCTTTAACTAGGAGCCCCCGTTAATGTTTTCATAGTATTCAGTTTGTCTTAAAGATTTAGAGGATTATCATCAAGAGCTTTGCATTCAGTTTGACTCCTCTTAAAATGTTTATCGTTTAATGTGTAGATTCAGTTAACATGCTTCTCTTTTTGAACATACCTCCTAGCAACCCGCCCACCCCCCCAAAAAATTCAGAAAACAACCCAACAATCCCAACTTTGTGTAGTGTCTATCAAACAAATGTGTACATGTGCTGTCAGGTATCACAAGTAATGCACCTAGCTCTTTTTGTTTTGTGGTTACAAGAATTTGTGCATTCCTCTTTAAACTACTGCTTCAAGAAGAAATTAAAATAAGAAAAAGTTGATTTACAGTAAAATATTTTAAAAAGTAGTAAATGTAAGTTAAATTGGGAACTAAATACCTTTATAGTATCCCACTAAGAAAACTGGCACTAATTTTGTAAATTAAACTACCAAGTACTTACAGTAATAGATGCTTGTTTTGTGTGCATTGGGACTCCTTCGTAAAAGAAGTTTACTGGATTTGAAATGGACAGTTTGGATGCAGCATAAATTTATACTAATATTTAAATTCAGTTACTCAAATAGTTTAGTAGAATACTGTATGGTACTAAATAATACTGATTTTGTCATACCATTGGATTATTTTGTCTGAACTATTACTTCCCTAACCCCAGGTATTGAAGGGGGTATTGGTTCACCCTCAAATTCTCCTGCTTTTTTAAGGATATTAATCTTGTGAGTCTCCATAAAGTGTGCCTGGAGAAAACCCCAAGCATTTTATATTTGTGTACATCTCTATCTCTGTCTTGATTTTGAGGGGTTTTGGAGAAAGCTGTGTATGAATCAGTTTTTTTTTCTTTAACTGCCCTAAAGCACTTAATTCTCCTATGTTGCTGTAAAATGCATTTTTACCAAAATGTTTAGTTTTGCTAACAGTGCACAGAGCTGACTACTAAATATCTCAACTTTTCAGAAAACCAGGGAATTTCAAATAGCAAAAGTAACTTTATTTCAATTTAACATGGCAGATACTTCAGGTATGTTTTAAATGCTGAAACCTTTCTGTCACATCTGCTGTGCTATCAGTCATTAACATGCCATTAGTACCACTGGAATATTAGGGTGTGTCTGGTATATTCAGCATGGCTAGTGTATTGTGCCTGGAACATTAAAATAATGAACAATTAAAATACTGTGTCCGAAAATGGTATAAGCACCTTGGATATGAATATCCAAACTGTGCCTTGATGAGCATTTTAGAAAAATGTATATACTGTAGCCTGTAAAATTCTGATGATCAGCTTTATAAAAGATAAGTCTTGAATTGTCACTGTTGCATTAAGGAATTCAAAACTAGTTGTGTCTTAAAGTTGTTTTGACTGCTGAGGTATAATAAAATAAAACAGTCTCATATTTATAAAAACTTTACATTAAGAGGGGGAGAAGTCTGCACATTGACCAAACCAAACTACATCTTGAATTTCCAAGAGAGTGGCTTAGAAGCAAGTGAGTAAAAAATAATTGTAGAAATTCTAAAAGGTGGGGGTTGTTTTTTTTTTGGTTTGGTGTGGATGTGGTGTGGTGTGTTTTTTTTTTTGTTTTTTTTTTAGAGAGAGAGAGAAGAGAGCGAGCGCAACATTTCAAGTAGTATTTTGGAGGTCGGAGGATATTTTCTTGGAGGAAGACTTAATTTAAATCCATTAGAATTCCAAAGACCCTTGAGATGCACTAAATTATAGAATCCTACTTAACTTTAGTATCTTTTTCTCTCGACTGCTTTGAGCTAACTAGGGGGGCAGGCGGGCGGGGAGAGTTTGGAAGCTTTCCAAGACCACAGTCTATGTGTATGAGAAGTTATGATTTCTGGCTATGAAGTCTCAGTTTTACTGGGCAGGCTTTTCTGGTGGGTTAAAGCCCCCCTTTATCCCTTCCCAGATGGTAACTGGCTTTTATAACAAGAATTACTTGACATTCTCAGACCTAACTAAATGGGGCATCCACTGTAGGGTTCACATGCTGCCAACTGAAAGAAAGTGACAAATGAGAACAGATGACAAAACAGACTGGTATAGTAAGAGAGAGGAAGAAGAAAAGAGAAAACAAAAGGTATGAATATAAAGAAAAGGGAGATGGACACTGGGGAAAAATGAGGAAATAAAAAACAGAGGTAAATAATGAGCTCCAGCAAGTTTCAGGACTTCAAAAATTTATTACAGGAGTAAAAAATATGCCCTTTGCAATTAAGGATACAGTGAAGATTTGATGATCTTAGCTATGAGGTAATCTAGTGCTCAGTAATAGTGAAATGGAATGTTATCAGCAAAGTTTGCAAGATATTTCAGTGGTCTTTTTAGGTAAGGCCGGGGGGTTTTGAGTCTTTTTTAGAACCATTTTTCAAGTGTAGCAGGTCAGAAATATATTTGAAATTGGTTTATATAATCTGATCTCTGTATTTACCTACTATTACTGGTTAGAACTGCCCTTTGATTTAATTGTCTAGAGAAACTTATCATTTGCATAGTGAATACCAATAAACAGAACAGATTTCTAGTTAAGGAAAAATTACAAAAATATATGGGCCTTAGGTGTTAGAAAATGAATTCTAAAGAATTCCACACTTGAAATTATATATTTATTATTTTTAACTAACTATTTTAAACTACTTCCACTCTAGAGTACTTTTTAGTGTTGTAAAATAAAAATAATGTAGAATGTTATTTTTAAAATAGCCAGAGGAACATGAGAGCTCAACTGAATTTTGTTTGAACTGCTGTAAAATAATTCTGAACCTCTTTTACAGAACTTAAAAGGGACCAGTGAGTCCAGTGGGAGTCTTGGCAATGATTTCAAGAGTAACAGGATTGGTCTAATTCAGTAAAATCTAATACTCTCCTGAAAAATTAAAATTAAAACAGAATCTAACGCATATCTAACTAGATTGCTTACTAACTCTTTACAGGTTTCAGAGTAGCAGCCGTGTTAGTCTGTATTCGCAAAAAGAAAAGGAGTACTTGTGGCACCTTAGAGACTAACAAATTTATTTGAGCATAAGCTTTCGTGAGCTACACCTCACTTCATCGGATGCATTCAGCGGAAAATACAGTGGGGAGATCTATATACATAGAGAACATGAAACAATGGGTGTTACCATACACACTATAAGGAGAGTGATCACTTAAGGTGAGCTATTACGAGCGGGGGACACCTTTCGTAGTGATAATCAAGATGGTCCATTTCCAGCAGTTGACAAGAACATCTGAGGAACAGTGGGGGGTGGGGGTGGGGAATAAACATGGGGAAATAGTTTTACTTTGTGTAATGACCCATGCCCCACTGTTCCTCAGATGTTCTTGTCAACTGCTGGAAATGGCCCACCTTGATTATCACTACAAAATGTCGTCCCCCCTTCCCCCGGCAATAGCTCACCTTAAGTGATCACTCTCGTTACAGTGTGTATGGTAACACCCATTGTTTCATGTTCTCTGTGTATATAAATTAAGCAATAACATCTCTGCCGTCAGAATCCCTGAATTGTTTATGGCAGTCCTTATAATTAATTGAGTATTTTGAGGTCTAAACTATTATACAGCACCACATGCATTTTAAAATGTAAATAAAGTGTCATTTCTGGGAAGTCTTAGGTCTGACTGTATAAATATGTTTTTTGTTGCTGGTATTTAAAAAATGTATTGCTACATTCAGTGGGTAGTTTATAATTGGACTCGTAGACATAAAAACCTAATAAATCTGCAAAAGTCCCAGATATGTATAAATGTCAAACATGTTTAAGTGACAGGAATCTGTTGTACATCCTAAAGGTTTGCAAGAAGGTGATTGTTAAATACCTTATTTAGAAAACAAAACAAGCAACCATCTCATCCAGTCCCATACTTAAATTGACCATCTGCTGAATACAAGGTTCACAAACCTTGGCAGCAGTGAGATATTTTAAATTCATATGCTAATATAAATAGAAATGCCAAATTTAAAGCTTTGATAAATCAGGAAATATAAAAGTTGCACTTGAAGGCTCAAACATTTTGTTCCAATTTACTGTCTGTTTTTCATAGTCTGAATATGCTCTCAAAGGAAGTTTTCTTCTTATGATGGTAGTAGCAGTGTACCCTTTAAGTAAATTGCTAGAAATTGGTGATGCAATTTAATATTAGTTGATTAAAATGATGACTGCTGTTGCTGGTTGTGTATAATATTAAAAAGCTACCAAGCTATTTAAATTTTCACATTACTAGGATATATATTTTGATACTTCTGCCATATATGTAATATTCTAAGAAATGGAAAATCATATTACCGAATTGGTTCTGCATTTTTGTTTTCTATAAGAACAATTAAAATTTCAGAGCTTTTTTCCAAATACAGTAACCAACACCTTAATGTCTTGCATTTTTTTCTTAGTTTCTTGTCCTCCCTTTTTTCAGTGGCTGTTGCTCAATGTTCGAGTTAAAGCAATCGATAACTTGAAAAATAATGACTTTTCAAGCTGAAAATAATGTGAACTATTTTTGTTACTTAAGTAACTTAGTTAAAATGTGGAAAGCAATTTAGATTGGAAGCTCCTTGGGGCCAGGATCTTGTTTTCTATCTTTGCCTCAAAAGCTCTATGTTCTAAAGTAGTAAGATTTTTAATTCTGTACTTGGGGGTCCTATCATTCCTTTGCCAAGCATGATCCATGGTGTAAAGTTATCTATTACAGCCAAAGTCTTACTTTTCAACTACATGCACAAAGTGAAAATAACCAGTTTCTATTTTTGTAGGATTTTATCCTGTGTGGGGATAGCACTGAATTGTAACATGGAGACATTATGTCACAGCATACATGGGAGTTGGGAAGGAGTTCCTCTTGAAGGGAATTCAAAATGTTTGAAATATTGCAAAGGATATGGCAGTACCCACCAAATTAAAACCCTCTGTAAAAATTGGGGATGGTGGAAAATGTGTGTGGAGAAAGTCATTAGTAAAATGCAGCTCACCTTTGGATCCTGTATTCTATTGTGTTTGTTCTCTTTCTTACCCCAAAGTAAATGAAATAACCTGGATGTTAGAGTGTAATAATAGAAATTGGCTGTAACACAGCTGCCAGTCTATTTCAGCCTTATGGAAAAGCCATTGCAAATACCTAATTACTATTCAAAGCAATCTAGTAACTTCTGTGCTGTTACAAAAGCATTCTTCCGACTTGCAAATAAAAAGCATCAACAATACTCACGTCTCAGCAAAGATTTAGTATCATAGGGCTGTAATGAGGTCTCAGATTACCAAGATTTCATTATTAAAAAAAAAAATAGAAAGAGAACATAATGACTTTTATTGTAAATAATTAAAAGTAAGTTACATTTGTCAAAATAAATTAAGCTATGTTTTGTGATGCTCTAGCCCTGATTTTTTATTTTTTTCATTTACTTGCTACTTTACAAAGTTGAGCAATATTTAATGGGTTTCCTAGTTATTAATGAGGTTCTACTGACTGTTTTTGGACACGGAGCATTTTTGGGATATGTGCTTTCAGTTCTAATTACTCTTTTATTTTAAATAAGTAGATAAATCTAATAGGTCTCTATGCCCAGTTATATATTTCCAGTTCCCTCAGCTCGCACAGTAGTCATTTGAATATATTTTCTGTAGTCTTCTTCACTATTTATTTGGTAGCATATAGGACAAAATGTAGAGGACTTAAACAAATGAGCATTTTCTGCACTCTATCATATTAAGGACCACAGTATTTCATAAATCTAATGAGCATTAATGAAGGTAAGTAGCTTAAGGAAGGAATGTTGGCTTAAAATATTACTAACAATGTTCACAGCATTGGAAAAAATATATATGTAAAAATGTAAACTAAATCCTGCCTTTTTTCATCACCTCTGCTTGTCCATTACTCTTTTTCTATAAAAATAGGGTTTACCTGGAAGAAACTGGGAGGGATAACTAGGTCATCAGATTAAGAGGAAGGCAGTAATGATATTGTTTTAGGACCCAATCCTCTGAAATGCTGAGCATATTGAGCTGCTTTTTAACATCATAGGTATAGCCTTCTATGTTTTACCTTTTATTTAGGAAGTGTGAATGTTCATTTTTATTTCAAATTTCACTAGGAAATATGCATTTGACAAAAGCTAAACATGCAAGAAACTGGTTCTACATACTATTTGTCCATTTTCATACTCTGCTTGTATCAATATTTCTCGAAAATGCTTCAGTGTTTTATTTTTAAAATTGGAATAAATAAATTATTGATCATGTAAAAGCACTTTAGCTAATGGTTTCGTAAACAATTCTTATTTTATCTACGTTTTAGTCCTGGGTTAAACTGCTTTCTTTTTATGTTACATTAGTAAAAGCACATCCATTCCTGGTAATGGAGAAGATCATTAGTAACAGTGTGAGCATTTTTGCACTCTCTCTTTATGTAAAGCAGATTAACAATTGCAGATTACAGCACAGCTGCTGGATGGGGTTTTTTTTTTGGTATTTTTTTGGGCAAGCATATTGGTTTCCTTTCATAGAAATAAGTGTCAGTTTGCAAATTATTCCAATATTTTGAATCTTGCCTTCTATACATAGAGGCTTGATCAATGTGCTTTTAAAATGTATATTTAATGTATATTCTTTTAATGTTCAGAATAATTTTATAGGGTACGTAATTGATTATACCGTATTCTTAACATCGTGATAAAGTATAATCAAATTAATTTACCGAGGCTTACTCTACTTTTGCGTTTTATATGCTAGTAAATGAAAACTACACAAGATTGTCAACAGAAAAGAGTAGTGAACACTTCGAATAAAACAAACCAGACTTAAGCATCTGTTGTGTTTAAAAACAATAGACCTGTAGGCACCTGGCTCATATTTGTATGCCTTCATTATAGATTAGGTTCCATTGCTTTATTAAAGAACATTGCCATTTGTAATTTATATATAAAATCTGCATTTCAGTAAAATACACTATGCAAATTAAATGCTCGCATTTATACTATCTGTAGTCTTCAAAGATTTGGATATATGCAGTGGTCTTGATACATATTTAAAGAGATAATATTAAGACAGGCCTTAAATTTAAAGTATCTTTAAATTGTATGGGATATTATAAATTAAAATGTGATTTTTTTTTAATTAATTGTTTTCATCTAATTGTTCCACAAGGCTGAACAATTTAAAAAATGAGACTAAACAGAAAAGTATGGCACACAGTGTAGGTTCCAAGGATAAATAAAAGTGCTTGCAAACATGAAATTTGTGAAGATATGGTTATATATCTCTTTGTTTCTGTAGTACCTATTAGTACCACGGATGGGTTTGTTGGTTTGTTTTTACTTAATGATTCTTTCAATATATTTAATTTTACCCAAAAGCACTATGAACATGTTGTGTTTTATTCCCCTAAGCCACATAATTTTTTAAAAAGAAGTTTAATTTTGAGGGCTAAGCATGTTGAGAATCCCGGTAGTAAACAAAGCAAGAGATTTTGAAAGCTAGTTCAAGGCATATCTTCCCTTTCTAAAATGCACATGTGTAAATAAATTATATTTATGCACAAGCGTACATGCAGACACTGATATATATATTTATGCCTGCATAATAAATTTTAATAACTGGAAAATCAAAATAAATTTAAAAAATTCACATATGCAGCTAAGTTTTAAACTCAAAGAAATTGTATGCTATGTACTCTAAAATTAAACAGATTTTTCCTACTTAAGATCAGACATTTTCAGTAACACGGCTTCACTAAGAAAACCAGTGGTATCTACATGAATATTTATTTGAATTTTTAAAATACAACTGTAGGTAGAACCTAGCTAACCAATAAGATTTGAACAGTTTAATACGTAGTGCCAACCCATTTATTATGCTGAGAAAGCTAATTTGTCCTTTTTAGGAACTGTCTAAATTTTGATTGCTTAGTGCAATAGTAGAAAAACATAATATGTGACTAATAATTTGGATTTAGTTCTTGACATTTTAACGTGACTAGCCATTATCTGGCTGTTATCAAAGCTGTAATTTTACTTTATTGATAGCAAATGTAATCAATCTAAAATGCATAGTACGATTTTTAGTTTGCATAGATAACACCATGGCTCTCAGAAATGGTGGAGTGGTTTCTTACTGACAGCTTCTATGTACTGTTACCACACTGTTTGCTAGTAGTATCTGAGTGTTCTAGTAGTAGTAGTTTACTTGGTAGCGTTTAGTTGAAAGTTTAGGTTGTGGCACACAGGCTCACCTGAATGTACTCAATACTTTACATTTTGTCTTTCTAAATTGTAGAAGTATTCTTGAATTGTATTATAAACTTAAAGTGTTAGGTTTTGATATTGTGGAGACTTCAATGTTTGTAAAAAGAGAGTATTTTATTCATGTTAAATTATGATTTAAAAATATTGTATCTATAAATAGGGTTTTATTTTGCTAGAAATATTAACCATTGTGAAGAATATCAGATATACAATAACTTAACATCTTGCAATATTTGTCTGAATGGAGACTATATGTGGATGACAGATAACTTTGGAAGTGTTTTTTAAATCTTTTTAGGTGGCTGCTATTTCCTGTGCAATAATATTGTAATATGTTTTCAAGGTCCTTTTTTTTTTCTTAATGAAGTGTGCTCTGCTTCTATCACTGTGAATATTTTCAAGCCACTACATTTTAAGGTAACCTGTTTTGATAGGCTATTCTTATCCCTACCTTATGAGCTTTAATAGTTTGTAATATTTTATTTTGGCAGTAGCGTAGCTCTTGTAAGTGCCATTTTTGCTAAAGCGTGGTTTCTTGATTTATTTTTTAAGATGGTACATTTATTTTACTTTATGAATGTTGCTTTTTGAAAAATATTTTAAAAGTATTTTTGTTTTTATTTCGATAAGTTGAACAAAATGGTTTAAAGTAATAATTGTATATTGGCCTTCTGTTTCCTCTTAGATTTGCAGATCTGCTAAACGATAATTTGAAAGTAGATACTTTTTGCTATTAATAATAATGTTTTTTTAACGCCAAGAGCCCTTAATTTTTTGTCTCTGTATTTGATTGGTATTCTAGATATGTCACAAGAAGAAGGGGGAGCTAATGTGATGTTAGCAACTCTTTTTGGAAATTCTTTATTGCTGAACATGAATAATAGAAAATCTGAAAATAAAAGAACATAAATGATAAGAAAAGGTGAAAACGAATAAAACCCTATCCTGTCAGAAAGGGTTCACTGAGGTAGGGGTTCATAAAATGCCAATAGTTAGTGCGAATGGATTTTTGGATCTTTATTGTTTGACTAGACTGCCTAGGTTTTGATCTTTTGCACGTAAGATCCACATTATTCAGTGTAGTTTGACAAAACTAGAAAGTAATTAATCTATCTGCCATTCTGAATTGATTGTTAGAGAACCTTGTCATAGTGTACATAATGTATGACTTTGTCTTCTGTCGATAGTGATGTATTTACAACTTACAGAATTTAAACATGCATCAATTTCTTTTAATATGTCCTTGAAATGATCTGCTTATACTACATTTTGTGAAAAACACTTAGTTCTTGACACAGCAGAGAAGTAATGTGTTACTAGAAAGTGTAACTCATTCTAGCTTTTTGCATGTGTTAATGCAGCATCATGGTAGTGGCACTATAACTCTGGTGCTTTTAGGACCTCTGAAAGTGACTTGATTGGAATGAAACCTTGTTTTCTTTCTTTCCTAGTTTTCAGATTTGTGTTTGCTATCACTGCAAGATCACAAAAAATATTGTTTCACTCAGTGTAGTGAAGTACTTTAATCTTTCATTATATGAAGGATGGTCTTGTGCCTAAAGCACAGGATTAGAGGTCAAGAAATCTGGGCTATATTCCTAGCTCTGCCTGATTATGGGACTTCATTTTTATTCCTCTTTCTTCCCGACAGCAACAGCCTAAAGGCCTGCAGGCTGGGAAGGGGAAGAGAGAATTAGTTATTTCTGTTGTTAAATACTTGAGATGTGCTCAGACACTATACTACTTGGCACCCTGTAAGGAGATAGATTAATGAACTTCCTGTGTTACCTTCAGTAAATTACTTAACTCTTCTGTGCCTTGATTTCTCAATCTGTAAAATGGGGATAATAATGTCTGCCTCATAGGGTGTGGGAAGAATAATGTTTTCAGTGTGCTTTGAAATCCTCTGTTGGGAAGGTGCTATGAAAGTTCAAATTGTTTTATGTGGTTTGAATCTTAGAGCATAGGAATACTTAAATTGCATTGGGATATCAGAAAAATAAGGCTAGAGAGCCCCTTCTGTCCCATCAAAATTTAGCAATAATTTGAAGACGGGGCAACTGAGATGTCATTTATCCAGACTTTTATGCTGTGACTGTTCTCTGAGTATCCAGGATTGAGAATCACCTTGTTACCTCCCTGCCTTCAGCATGAGAGAGACTTACTTGTGCTTAACTGGGGATCGGCTAGTTGAAACCACCAGCCTGTTAGGCCAGAGGAGAGTGCTTGGGTGGTTATGCCAGCCTTTACCTAGGCTTGTGGGTTAACAATAGGTCTACTCTAGTTCCTGAAGCCCTTTGAAGCATTCCCCTGTAGTATCCAGCCCCTTACCTACTGAATGCTCCTAGAAATACCAGGTCTGCTGTCTCCAAGGGAACAGTGTACATCCCAGCTTGTGTGAATCAGCTTAATATCACAGCATTTAGATATATTTATAGTGAAATGAAGGATACATTTATTACCAAAGATGCAAGAGTAAGGATAATGGAAACCAAAGGGTTACATATAAAACAAAAGCTTAACATGCTTTCTAGAGACTTCTTTACTGCCTCTTTACTTCCTGTGTCTTTTTTGTTCCCCAAATATAGGCCAGCAAACCTTTGAAGTGTATTTCAAGATAAGGTTCTCTTCCCCCATTGTGTGCTTTTCCTTGTTGACTTGATCTCTCTCTGACTTGGTATGCGTAAATGTGCCTCCATTGTGATAGCTTACAGTTTACATGCCTACAGAGAGACAGGTGAATAAACACTGTTTGTCTAACAAGAAACGTGTTTCTCCCCCTGTGGTGTGATACAGAATCTAAGAACATATTTTCAGTATAGCTCCATAACTCCTTACCTAATATCGGTCCAACATTTCACAACAATGACCAATGTGACCCTAGGTTTCATTTAAGACCTCACATGACATTCTTTGATGAATCAGAATGTATACACCAGAATCAGGATATTCTTCTAACCTACTTGACAGTTGCCATTGAGGGGTTTTTGGGTCATATCTGCCCACTAGCTATTTGCAGATGGGAGTGAATGTGACATCTGACTGAAATAAAGAACAACTCAAACAAGGTGAGGATCAAGGAGAACTAAGGATATATCTACATTTGAAGTAAAGAGGTGAGTAAAGCATTGGTAGGCATACCGGTGTTAGGTTTAATCTAGCTAGCGTGGGTAACAATAGTAATCTAGAGGTCATGCTACAGTCTTCAACCTGGACTAGCAACCAGAGTACAAGCGTGCCAGGGACCCAGGGTACATACTTTGGTTGCTGGCTGGTGCCACCGCATCTATGCCAGCTAGATTGAACTAGCATGGATAGGCATACCTGTGATACAGTCACATTTTCACTTGCAGTGTAATCATACCCTAAATCACTAGTGTGATGGCCCACTGCTTCTTGAGGCTGCACTCAGAGAAACAGAACCTGTGGACTACTATTCTCAAATATTTAAGTTGATTGTGCTTCTGCATACTATGCATTGTGGAGGTGCATTGTGGACAGATGAAGAAGAAAGATGGTAAGAGGAGAGGGAGAGATTCTGAAAGGGAAAGGAAAGAGTACTGGTAGAGGCAATTGTTTTAATACATGTTAGAGTTTTAATACTGGGAAGTTGTATGTGTGTAAGGAAAACACTTCACATCAGCTTGTCTAATTAAATCTGTCTAGTTCATGGTAATGTATATGTATGTTAAAAAGTTACTTGAAGTCAAAAAATAAATACTGTAGGTTTATAAAAATTCTGTTAAATTTGCAGTTTATATATTGAACACGTATAAAAGATTTAATTGCCAGTATATAAAGATACAACGCATCAAAGTTATGCTGGCATTTTCTACTTGGTCTTTAGTTGGAAGGTAAATTTATTTTTTATAAATACCATTAGTTTTATATAAAACATGTAGTGATCAGAATTCATACAGTCTGTCATGATTTCCATAGAAGTTTTACTAAATTAAAGAAAAGCAAAATTAAAATTTTTAAGATAATGATGCCAGGAGTTGCATTTCAGTACTCTCTCTGAAATACTTCTTTAATGCACCTGACATTTGGAAAAATAAATACCTTGTCTTTATCGGTTTGGTCAATATACTTTGAATAATAAGACTTTGCTCTTATATAGCTCCCTGTTTTCAAACCACTCTAAAAATATTGAGTAATTAGTCCTCATTGAGGGCATAAGAATTTAACAATGGAAGGGCTGCATGAATCTTAGGCGTTTCATACAACACCTCAGATCCTTGGGCCTATAAGAAATTGAGATGTCTTCTAACTTTTGGGAAAAAAATTTTCTTGTTCACATTGTATGTACTTAAATGACAAATGTTCCTAATAATTGTGGTATTTTCAGAACTCCATTCATTAATTTATGTTCTGAAAATTCCTTTCTCTCCACTTTTATCCTACATATATCTGATTACCTACATGTCTAGAGTTCTTGAGCTCTGGATGTAAATATTGCAGACTACAGTTATATATGTGGACAGAGAATGATGACAGACAGGAAAAAAGCTGAACCATAATAAAACATTGAAATGCTGGTCCAGATCCTTGGGTATTGTGTGGCAGCTTTACACTGCATCAGTGGCACATTCTGTCATGAGAAAATCACCCCAGTGTAGAGAGATCTGTCAGTGCTTTAGGGCTGCAATATCTTCTCCTTTCACACTAGTGCTGGCATAAAGACATGGTTGGCGTAAAGGTGCATGGCTTGTGTTTCCAAATGACCAGCTGATTACCAACTGCACTATCGAGCTTTTGGGGCACTGGGAGATGTTGTGACTTGGAACAGACGTCAGGTTGCTTAAATTACACTGGGAGCTGCCTCAGGATCAAGGGAGCAGAGCACATTGTCTCTTGAGCTGAGTGCTCGCGCTCTCTGTCTCTCTGTCTCGCACTGCACTGCGAGCTCTTTGCATTATTTCTTTCCTCATCACTAGGAATTGTGAATGTTTGATGTAGTGATTGGTAAATGGGTTTTGCAGGAGGGCTGTTAAGAGCAGAGGGAGTAATGGTTAGAGTTGTGGAACAGGGTCTGTGGTGTACCGATGCTATTTAGTGTTTGCTTCTGACTGGAATTTCTACATACAATGCTTCAAACCTCGTTTCGGAGAGGAGAGCTTATTTAGAGATCCAGGTCTCACTGGCATATCAGTTTTACCATGAATAGAAGCCACTAAAGGCCTTAGCTTAAAAATGTGTTGGAATTCATCATGATTTTGGCTGTTTTTGAAAATACCTTCTAGTTTCTCAAATGTAACACAATTTGAAATAAAAGCCAGCAAGTTTCCGACAACAGAATGTAGGGCTGGTCTACGCTTGAAAGTTATTTCAGGTTAACTCAGGTATTTTTCAGAATCAATTGCCTTGTGTCCAGATAAACTTTTCCCCAGAAATTTTCTGGCATCACATTCCACATTCATTAATCTACTATGGAAGTGAATTTACTCAAATTCAGAAGAAGTTATTCTGCAATAATGTAGGTGTGGATTCAGATAAGCTATTCCCGTTCTGGCAGTACTCTGGCTGCTGTCCTTTACTGCATTGCTGCACACCTGCATAAGCCTGTCTGTTTGTCTGTGTGCCTTCTATTGCAGTCATCTTGACCTAATGTTGCTTTGCTATTTAAATTCTCATGCACAGCCCTTTGTGATTGCAGCTTCTGGAGAGTTCATGCACCCAGAGTCACATACTGGTTATACAGCAGCTGTATTCAGCAGCTGTGCTCTGTACTTCCCAGTTGTTCCCTGCTGAGGACTTGGACTTCCTTTCCCTCTGGGGAGAGGAAACAGTCCAGTTCCATCATAGCACCAGGTACCAGAATGCCAAGATATATGATAGGATATCAAACCAAATGAAGGACGGGGACACTCTAGGGCCCTGGTCTAGTGCCACAACAAAAGAAAGATGCTCCAGCTGGGTTATAAAAACAGAGGATTATGACGACTGTTGCGGGGGAGAGAAGGTTTGTATGGTCCTGAGCCTGCTGTGAGGAGCTGGACTGGATTTTTGTAGGGGAGGCCATCATCAAACCCTGACATATTCTGGACAGCACTGAAGACACCCCAGAGGATGCTGATTAGGACCCAAGCAGATTGACTATCCATGGTAGGATTAATTTGATCCACAAAACCCTGAGATGCAGGTGAGATCCCCACCCCCATCCCAGGAGGATGGGACCTCTTCCAGTAAATGTTGGGTGCTATATTACAATGCAGTTGTCGTGGGGGATTTAAATAACGTTGTGCTGGGTACTGTCAAGGCACTGCCATATTGGGCAGATGTGAGCTAGGAGCCTCTCACCTTTGCTTGCACTTTTGGTTTAAGTTGGCACTAGATTTAAATTTGTACTGTTATGTTGAATAACATTTATAATTCAGATCTTGGTTCATTTATTTACAGCTTTCACCCAAGATACCTTCAAATTCTCAGCCAGGTCCTTCCTATTTGTCAGAATCAAATCTTGCCTGTCCCCTCGTTGCTTTCTCCACCTTCTGAAATAAAAAGTTGTCTCCAATGCATTTTAAGAACTTGTTGGATAATCTGTGCCATGCTGTATTTTCCCAATAGATGTCTGAATAGTTGAAGTCTCCCATCATCACCAAGTCCTGTGCGTTAGATGATTTTGTTAGTTGTTTTTAAAAATCTTCATCCATCTCTTCTTGGTTTGGTGGTCTGTAGTAGGACTCCCACCATGACATCACCCTTGTTATATACCTCTTTTATCCTTACCCAAAGACTTTCTACAGATCTGCCTCCCACTTTTGTCTCAACCTCAGTTCAAGTGTATATATCTTTGATATAAAAAGCACACCTCCTCCCTTTTTCCCCCTGCCTGTCTTGCCTGAACAAGCTGTACCCATCTATACCACGTTTCCAGTCATGTGAATTATCTCACCAAGTCTCTGTGATGGCAATTATGTTGTAATTGTGATTATTCACTACAATTTCTAGTTCTTCTTGTTTTATTCCTTATACTTCTTGCATTCGTATACAGACATCTAAGATGTTCATTTGGGGTTCCTTCTACATTATTTTTTGTTTCCTTTGCCCCTGCTATGATTACCCATATGTTCCCCATCTTCCCCAGATTCTGATCCTTCATCAAGATCTTTCGCCTGCGCCTCTGTCTTCTTGCTCAGTAAGTCCCAGTTCCTTCCTTCACACACCCCGATCTCTCTCTCGCTCCTGGCCTCCAAGTTGTCGTCCTTCCTGCCCATATTCCCTATCCCCTTCATCTTGCTCAATTGCACTGTCCTTGCCTTTCCCAGTATCTTGTCCAGTCTTTGTCCAGCCAGTCCCAGTTCTCCCTGCACACCCAGTCTCTGCATCACATCTGTCTCACCTCCCCCCACTGTCAGGCAACCTTAATAGGTGGTGGTACACAGAGCATATTCTACGTGAAGAAATGGGATTATATATAGATATATATGGTGAATTGAAACAAACATCTAATAGAACATAGGCCATTTAGAAAAAAGAGAGTAAGGCTTCTGGAAAACAATAAACCCTGCAAACCCCATAATTCTTCCTGTAAGAATATAAAATGAAGTATTTTAGCTTGTTCAAGGCACTTTTTCAGTGTAGTGTTTCTTGATATAATTTATTCAAGCAACTTATTGATGCTCTTTGATATTTGTTTGAACAGGAAAGCATTGGTGAGAGAGGCAGGCTGCTGTTTGCACAAGTTCCAACTAAAGAGAAAAGGGGCTTACTTGAACTTAAAAGATACAAGGTTAAGAATTATTCATTTGCTAGTATTGTTTGGAATTTAGCACTGTACGAAAATACTGGAGTAGTCAGTGAACAAATAAATGTCTTTATAAATGTCATCAACTTTTGACTGATTATTACAAACAGTTTTTAAAATAACAGCACAGTCTAACTTATTCCTGGAATTGTGCATAGTGCTTAATAAATTATGTTAGTTAAAGGAATGGGTATGTAAATTTTTTTGAGAGAGCCATGAATATGAACATAGGAACCAGAAAGCACTTATGGCTGGTAATGTAGAAAGGTGATGGTCAAGCACAGGAATTACTTCCTCTAATTTTTTTTTTCCAGATGTATGGTCTATTTGGTGAGTAACTCACAGGGTAAGTCTTACAAAAAACCAACCACCCCAGGTGTTCAGATAACCTGAAGTGGTCAAATTATTAGATATCTTTTTCCACAGACAAGGAAACAAGCGATTGGTTTTTCTAAGGATGGAACCCAGTCTAAGTATAGCACAAGAGTCAGTCACCAAGGTTCTAGGCAGAAGACCTTCATTAACAATGCAACTACATCTTTATAATTCAATTTCCAAGGGTAGCCACAATAAGGGAGAAAGTTCTTCTGAACAGTAAAAGACTGTCAGACAACTTGCACCTTGGAGATCCATGTGGGAGTAGTATGCTCTGGGATAGAAAGAGATGCCTCAGCCAAAGTTTTTTCCAATGATCAAAATCCAGCAGTGCCCTCAAACATGAAGTGATTACCACTGAGGTTTCACATAAGTTACTTTATATTTACAATATTTTTATACAATACCAGCAAATGGAGAATCATTCTTAACCTCATATGTTTTAACAAATATAAGATGCAGGATGGAGTCCCTGGGTTTTTAGACAGCTTCCAGAAACATAGAGGATTTAATGTCTTAGATCTGGGGGATGCTTAGCTGTACTTTACGATCAGGAAATCATACAAAGTGTGTTTGAGGTGTTATTAATAGAACAGACACTTTCATTTGTGAACGAGTTCGTTTGAATTATCTACAACTACACTTCTTTGTGAGCATGTGAATAGTGAGTATTGCTTCCCTTTAGTCATTAGAAGTGCATATTTTCTCCTTTTTGGACGGCATTTTGACAAAGATATAATCTTTCAAACTGTATTGTTACCTGGTTGGGCATGAGGGAACAAACCTTGAAAGTGGTCACAAAACTATGACAACTAATCACTCAAGTGTCACAGTTTTGTGATGAATTTCAAGATCCGTTTCTTCATACGCTGGTAGGTGATTGATTTCAGCACTACCCCCAGATATTTAATATAAGAAAAATGTTCCATAACATTGAGTTAATCATGAATATTAAATTCAAAAGATCTTAATTGATTCGAGAGATGATGAGGGTTTTGGGTAGATGGTACCTTTTTTTATAGGTGTGACATGGGCCAAATACCGCTTTAGTTCCTTGAAAATGTTTAATCAGGGACCTAATTTTTCAAATAGGTCATGCAAGTCTACCTTAGAACCTAGGGCCAAGAGTTTAACTAAAATCCAGCAGAAATCATGGAAAAAAAAAGTACAGACCTCTTTAATCTGTTATCTTTGCAAATCTCTCTTAGCCTATTATGTGTCGAATAGTCCTTCAGAATCTGTTAGTCAAGCCTCCGTCTGCCTCATTCAAATTACGACTATAGATTTGCTTCTACAGAAACAGAGTGCACACAAACTAATGTACGTATGTTTGTGTTTTCACTAGACAAAAGGACTATCAAGACATATAAACACCCAACATCATAATTGTGTATCTGAAATCCATGTCTTTCCTTACTGCTCCCCTTCCTGGTATATGTTATAGTCTTGTTTGTTTCAAATCCATCCATTAGTTTATAAACATTATGGGACAGGACCTATTCTTTATATGTTTTCTGTGAGGTGTCTAGCACACTTGAGGGTGATATAAAATAGTTGGGATTTTTTTTTTGTCATGGCTTAGAAAACAAACCACAGATAAATATTCAGTTAATATATTAAAATGATTTATGCAAAGTTGTTTCAGGAACATCTGTATGCATTGTCCCATTTTCTATTTTGACTGATGAAGTTGAAATGCAAACATAAATAAGGTGTGTGTACAATATATATATTAGTATAGGTGGTAATGTTAGGATTTTCTTTAACAGCCCCTTGGCTATGTTTTTGGAGTATACTTTTATCTATATATCTTCAAACAGCTGAAATGATAGGAACTATAAATGCATATTTGCCTTTTAGGCAGGAAAAACTAATGGCAAGGATTGTTAGAAATTTGTGTGAACTGGTTCTATTTCTATTTTCTCATGTTATTGTTTGTATGTGGTTGGTGGGTTATTGTTTCCAGCAGCACCTAGAAGAAGCTAGGTATTGTATAAACATAAAAGCAGGTATTATCCTTCCCCCAAAGAACTTACAATTTAAAACACAAAATGATGCCTCCTCTCCACCACTCCCTACTCAATTTTAATATGTTGGGATAATTACAAACAGATGAAAAGTGAATTGAACAACCTCTGCTGCTGCAACGAGTGCTCTATAGAAGTCACAGAACTCAGCAAGCCACCACACTGTTGGTGTCCAATAATTTTTAATTAATGGAAGTATAATGATAATTTTTGCAGTAATATCTAAGGCCATGTCAAACACCTCATTTAACAGAATAATTAGGAGAATATTTGCCAATTTGGATATTCAAATCTTGGAATCTTCCGAAGGATGGAATGGATTGATTGCGAACTGTGTTAGATAAAGCAGTCGTTGGAATGTTCCTAATATAATAAGCAGTGTTGACATTAAGTGTTTATAAGTAGACTTCAAAGTTAACAGCTCATTTAGATGAATGAGTGAAATTAATTCCTGATGCTTACTGTTTTAGTTTTCCCAGCAGCAAACAATTCAAACATAATTCACATTCTGAAATGGATCTGAAAGCTTTGAATACTAGCAGGCTTTTTAAAATGAATTACTAGATTCTGGACTTTTGTGGGAAAGACTGTGAATCTTAAGTAATGTAACGGTAAGGTAAATATGTTCTATGTAAACATAACACTACCTAAGAAAAGTGAATAAACAATCACTACTGCCCAACATTTCATGTAACGTTATCACAAATGTTAGGCATTGTCCTCCAGGCCATAAACTGGAATGTTCTCAGTATCAGTGCTGACTAATATGAAGGCATGAGTGAATGAGATCCTGAAATGTGACCTTGTCTCTAATTCAGGGTCCATGACATAGGTTCATAGTGAAGGAGAATAAAGAGAAAATAAGGTTTATGCTAAAGAGTGGTTGCTAGCAATTCATACTGCTAAATTCTATCTAGTTTGAGATTTTAAAAATGTTTGTTCTTAAATTTGTGGCACAGGTAGTTTTCCATAGGATATGAATAAACTTACTTAGAGTGTTATCAGATTTTCTTCAAAGCATTCAAAGACATTTTGAATACTGGAAACTTTTTAGTTTTATTGCACGTGGAATGGGATTATAATGTGTTGGTGCGTTGATTTTTTTTTAATGATGGATTAATACAAATTATAAAACTTTATATTTTTCATTGTTGTGTAATCATTAATTCTTATAACAAGCTTATGAAATACATTAATGTCATCTTCATTTATGGAGAAACTGAGGTATAGAATGTGACTTGTATGATGTCATCATGACAAGTGGTCAGTGGAAGAACTAGGGGTAGAACTTGTGTCCAGGATAGAAACAGAGTGAAATTTACAGGAATGTGGTCATTTTGAGTGAGGCTAGCATTTCTGGCCAGCAATCAAGCTGACTATATTCTTGTAGTGTGCAGTGTTGTAGCCATGTTGGTCCTAGGGTGTTAGAGATACAAGGTAAGTATCTTTTATTGGACGAACCTCTGTTTGAGAGAGAGCGAGAGAGACAAGCTTACACAGAGCTCTTCTTCAGGTCTGAGAAATGTTCTCAGAGTCACAGCTAAATACAAGGTGGAGCAGATGTTTTAGGATAAGTAGTTAACGCATATTTCAAGGGACCATTCAACGGAAGTGGCCCATTAACACCCCTAGAGTCATAGGGGGGAAAGAAGGTATGGGAAAAGGCTGCTGTGTGTGGGGGTGGGGGGGTTGTTATTGGGTTATAGATTTGTTGTAATAAGCTCTAAATCCATTGTTCAAGTTGTGATTTTTAGCGTCTTACAAAGTTATGAATGTAGCCTCCCAAGCTTGTCTTTTGAAAGTATTGTGCAGGTTTCCTTTGAGGAGGAGGACTGATAAGTCAGATATAGACTGATCGCTTTGTGAAAAGTCTTCATCCACAGGTAACACAGTTTTTGTCTTTTATCATTTTCCTTTGTGTGTTCATTCGAGAGCATAATAATTATCTGCTTTCACCCACATAGTTGTTGGGACATTGAGGTACACCATATGTTGTGACGGGCATGCGTTGAGCCCATGGATCTTGAAAATGTTGCATGGTGTGTTGATCATCGTAGCAGTGGAGATATGTCTGCAGGTTTTGCATCTGTTGTTCTGGCAGGGTCTGGTGCCGCTTTGAATTGGTGTGTTCTGGTCTGTGGGGAGCTTGCTTCTGATAGTGAGCTTGGAGAGGTTGGGAGGTTGTTTGAAGGCTGGAAGAAGGGGTTCAAGAAAGTTTTTTCTTTCAGGTTAGGGTCTCCACTGAGTATGGGTTCTAGTTGTTTGATGATACCCTGTATAGGTTCCAGTGTGGGGTGGTAGGTGACAACTATGGTGTGCAGTCTGTGGGGGCGGGGGAGGTTATTTCTTTATTGAAGCAGATTCTCTTGGGATATTTGGGTGGGCTGTTCCATGATGCAATCTACTCCTCTGATGGAGTGTCCTTGTTTGATGAAGGCAGTTTTGAGTGTGTTAAGGTGTATATCATGGATGTTCTCCCTGGAGCATACTTGGTGGTATCTGAATGCCTGGCTGTAGATAAGATTTCTTGATGTGTGTTTGGGGTGGTTACTGGATCTATGAATAATATGGTGGTGATGCATGGGTTTCTTATATATAGTTATCTGTTGGGTTCCATTGTTGAAGCTGATTCTGGTGTCCAGGAAGTTGATGCTAGGGTGGGAGTGTTCCAGGGAGAGTTTTTAATAGATGGGTGATGGTTGTTGAAGTTGTGGTAGAAATGTATGAGGGAGTTTGTCCTCTGTCTAGACAATGAAAATATCATTTATATATCTCACGTATATCATTGGTTTTGTGATGCATTCTTATAAATGGCACAGTTTTGCTAGTTGGGAACACTATCAGAAGTAGCAGAGGCAAACTAAATTCTCTGCTGCTGTTTTGATGGACAGAAGAAAATGAGAGACAGAAAATGTTTAAAGCCTTCACTGTATTTTTTATCTTTGCATATATCTGATCATCCTCGATCTATACCATGCCTGCTTATATCTTTCAAGCTTTTGTAGTTTGTCTCTCTTTCTATAAAGTCAATAGGTGTCAGGAGTTAAAATCGAGCACATTGCTTTGAAAATGGCTCCCTTCTTAATATAGTTATGATTTCTTTTATTAAATATGGATTTCCATTGAATGCTTTTATTTATTTTTAAGGTTGAAATAGGAAGTGTGTGACTGATAATAGATATCAAATATATTTACAAGCATCCCATATCTTATCCATAGGGCAGCATGCAATAAGTCTAAACTGACATTTGCTTCTGTCAAAAAGGCATTAAAAATATATGTTGCTCTTTAAGATGAGGCACAAAAGGATCTGTATTTTTTTTCTACTGAGACATCAAAGTGAGTGCTAGGACTGTATCAAAATCTGAACCCTTATACATTAGTAATGTACAGTAAATAAATCCGTGCTTTTGGGTCTCTGAGAGGTTAGTCCTTTTCCTTTTAGGTTGTGTTTCTTAAATAGCAAGTATTCCTAGCATAGTGATCTCTTATTAATAAAATATCTTTAATAAAACAGGAAGTTAGAAATGAAGTACTGCATAAAGTACACAACCTTTCCCCCCAAAAAACCCTGAACAAAACTCTCCATTCGTCACATGTACATTCTTTGTTATCATGAAAGTAAGTGTTTTCTTTTAAGAAGATCCTTCTGTTTTTCAATGGACTTTGAGAACTTGTTTGCAAATTGCTTGTAAAAAAATTCACTTTCACCTGAAATTGGGTATATTGTACATATAGTGCTGTAATCTCAGACCAAAGTGAGTTAAATATATTTTTAATAAATAATATGGCACAAATATTTTATTTAAAATTTTGCCTGGTGCTGTTTCTTTGAAAGAGTGTGCAGGCTATTAGTCTGTACTATGGACTAATGTGTTTTACTTTAAAACAAACAAAACCTATTGTGGTTTATAAAGTAATTATAGTTTATGTGCAGTTCTTCTTTTATGTGAGGATTTTTACTAGGCCTTTTATGAATGTTCAGGTTAGCATAATGAACATTTAAAAAATCTAAATAGGAAATTTACCATTTCCCTTGAGTAAAGTCAGTTAAAATGCTTCATTTAGTAAAACAAAAATATAGAACTTTTACAGTCATAACACTTCATTTTGTTTAGTGTATAAAATAGGACATCTGGTTTTAAGTCAGTGTAAAAAATAACAAATGATGTTCAGCAATGAGAATAGTAGAAATTTAAAGTTTTCAAAAGTTGAAATAAGAAGAAATGATGAAAGAAATTATTTTATAAAATTATTTTATATTATTTTATATTTTATGGCTATTTTGACATAAGCTTCCACACAGAAGCTTAACAATTTTTCCTGGTTTAAACTTGTGGTATTTGTAGAAAAATCATTTTACTTGCTAATATAAAGCTGTTTCGTGACTCTACATTTGCATTGATATATAGTTCAAGAGATGTTATCTTCAGCCTTGATGTCCAGCAATCAAGTATATGATTAAACGGTTATGGATTGTTAGCAAGAAGTCTGTGTGTGTGTTTGCACTAAATGCATTTTTTATCTAAACAAAAATTAACGTAGAACACATTGAACACAAGCTTCATGGCCAGGACATAGTGTCATAATTCATCTTCTGTTGTATTCCATCTGAGTTATAATAAAATTATTTGAATACTTGAATTAAAATTTCAAAATATTTCAAGCATGTTTTTATAAAAGATTAGTGTGGTAGGAAAAATATTTTCAGAAATGAAAATAAGTCATAAACACATAAACAATAACACTCTCAAAAGAAAAGTAAATGACAGAAAAGTTAAGAAAATGAAGAAATAGGGTGTTTTAAAGTTAAAGTTGACTTCTCACAGAGTAAGGCAAGATTATTAACTCTGAACCTTGTGTAATTGTAATGACAACTGACTGAAGCAGGTAAGTACCTAAAATACTGACAAACAGAAAGGACCTAAATATTTTATGGACTGGATAAATACTGCTTAATAGTCAAAATGAGCTTAATTGCGAAATTAATAGCTTGATTATATGTATGGTACATTTTTTCTGAATTATGTTTAGTCTTTTATTATGGGTCTAACTATAATTAACAGAAATCTTAAAATACTTGTTTTTAAAGTTGACCAATTTGCACGTACATAAGTTCCTTAGTAGTGAATACAGTAGCTAAGTGAAAGTGTTTTGCAACGTTATAAACTTGCTTTCACTTACTCATAACTTTCTGAATAAACAATTTTCTGCCGAAATTTTCCATGCATGTTCTCAGATGAAAGGTAATTTTTTTTTTTTTAATATTTGAAGGAAAATGGTCAAGCGATTTTTGAGTTGTGTGAGGCAGAAGAAATATTCCCCCCCTATTGAAAATAAGCGCGCACAATTTTTTTTCCTGGTCATTTTTATAGCACAGAAGGTTGTTGCTGGAATAATTGTGTGAAAAAATTATAACTTTCTCATTGAAATAGAGAGAGAAATCCTCCAAGCTCTTCACCATATTAACATCAGGAAAGGAGAAAATTGTGGGCCTCTGAAAACTGCATATCCCATGATCTTGTGATTTCCCTACAATTTTTGCTCAATTCTCCAACGTTCTGCTGTCATTTAAAAAAATTCTATCTTTCTTACTTGCTAAGATACAGATATATAAAAATGGGGACTATTTAATTGCCGAATTGCAGCATCAATGGTGTGAACTCAGCCCTCCCCAACCTCCTCATCTCAGAGATATTAACTGCAAATTCTAATTGTTACCATTTGAATGGTAACATATTAAGCACAGGCATCTCTTCCCCGCCCCCCTTCTTTTATAAAAATGGAATGAAAAACTAATATGGCATTGAGGTTTAACACTTAAAATCACAAAATGGCAGGAATTTCAAAAGTCAAAGTTTCCTTCAGCAACATTAGGTCAGCGGCGTTGCACATCCTGTGTTTTATGGCACACATCCTGTGTTTTACATTTTATAGCTTTGATCCCAATCCTGCAAAACCTTACTCATAGAGGTAGTGCTTACTCATGTGAGCAGTCTCATTCATCTGCATGAGGCTTCTCATTTAAGTACTTCGTGCATATGTAAGATTTTCAGGATTGGCCCTTTAATCAGTGATTTACTAAGCTATGCATTTATCCAGAGGAACAACATATGGTACAGTTGGAACGTAAAATTTTATATTTCCTTTGTTTTTGAAATGTCCTTTGGAGTTGCATTAATGGTAATTTGCACTTGATATGGCACTTATTAAAACAATCAACTATTTTACTAGTATTATATCAATAATTTTTTCTGTTAAATTGTTCATTTTCTGTAGTAAACCTAGTGGTAATTGTTCCTTTTCCATCATTAAATGTGACCAACAAAGGAAAATTAGATTGGGTTTGTCCCCCTTTTTTCTATTCTGTTTTTTGTGTGTATGGTATCTAAAGACACGGAAGTTGGTTTTGGTTCTTTTTTTAATATTTTTTTCTTCTTGTTTTACCTTAGAAATATAAGGAATATTATTTCCTATTTGGGAATGGCATGGTGGGGCATGGTCTATTTAGAGGTCTAAAGAACTGTAAACTTTCCCAGCCTAATTTAATTGGTGGATGTTGAACTGTTAAAAAAAAAATATTTTCACCAAAGGGCTTGTCAAACATTTGAATTATGTGGGTGTTAACAAATATAAAAATAAACAAACAAAAAATCCCAGGATTTTAAACAGAGGCTAGAAAATTGCACCACTTTAAACTAAATCATTGAGAAAAAAATCAGTCTGGTTAAACTGATGCAAGCCCCTCATGGAGACACACTTAAATCAGCGTAACTCAGTTTAGATTAAGTCAGTAAAGAACCAATGCAAGCTTAACCAATTTAAGCAAAGCTTAAACATATTTGTATGTGTGTCAGGAGTTTGTTGATTTAACTAATCAACTTTTAAATCACTTAAGCTAAACTGATGTTTTTTTCTAGTATAGACAAAAACTTAAAGTTCTTCCTCTTGCTCAGATATCACTTCCTAAATACTTGCTATGTCATAATCTTCCTAGTGTAGTTCTCAAATCATCCACAGAGTGTGCAAGGGAGAACAAAGTAAACAAAGTCTGAATTCCTTATGGAGAAAAAATCATCAGGAACTCCCATTCTTTTTAGGGGAATTTTTTAGCTTTCTTTGTTCATCATAAAGGGCAGTAGAAAAGGCACCACATTTTCTCCCTCCCCTACCTTTTTCTGTACTAAGGTATATACAGATTTTTTTTTAAGAATACTGTATAATTTTGAGTAAAAGTTCCTTAAAATTAGAAATTTTATATATTCCATTTAGCCCAATCCATGAAATTGAGAGGTGAAGGATCCATCCTGCTGTCTTTTGAAGTCCATGGCAAAACTCTTGTTGAATTCAAAGAGAGCATGAGTGGTGGTCAAAACAGCCATTTTAATGCATGCCCTTGGATATTTTACTTTTGATTATTCATTTAAAAAAATGAATAGTGTCCTTTGAGAGCTATCTACTATTGATATTGACTTTTTGGGTTGGTATATCTGAGAGTTTGTATACTTTCTGAGAGTACAGTATTGTAAAAGTCAAGTTTTTTATTCTTTCTAATAGCATCCATATAAATACCTTGTGTGTAACCTTGTTCAAATCTTTTCTCTCAATAAATAAATTTTATTTTACACTTTTAGCTTTGCCATCTATAATCAGGTGCATATCATGTAGCAGTTTCCAATAACTGAAATAGTTTTCACTTTACTTTTCATTTTAGGAAAGAAATCAAAGCTAATTGAAAAGAGAGCTATTATACTTGGTTGACTTTATTGATTATCATAATCTTATTAATATCGAATGCAATAAATCATATGCATCTATTATTCCTGTAAAGGTGACTGGTCAATTAGAAATAATATGGAATTTGTGGCATAATGTTGTTTGGCTATTGGACAGTTTTATTAGAGACCGTTTTCTGCTTTATCCTTTCCTCCTCTCCGTGAGCCATTTTGAGATTTTTTTTATAAGATATACTGTTGTGTTAAGACAAATTGGTCAACAAATATTTAATTTAGTCTGTGTCCAGTTAAAACATTTATGTGTAAATACTTGTACCCACATAGGTCTCCTGCTTTCTTCCTTGATTCAAGCCATTAGCCAGTATTTGTGTCTATGCAATATTTGAAGAAGATTGTTGTGTGTGAAAATTGTGTTTTTTGTAATTTTTTTTGTGCAAAATCTTAATGTTATGATTATACCAGTGTAATTTTTTGCATTTGCCACATTTGGTTTTTAAAGGAAGTCTATGGGAATAGTTGCACAGTGATATTAATGCACAGAGTTTATTACAATATTAGCAAATATGCGTGGGATCACACATTCAACATACTGCATTTATATTAATGTATAATCGCTACATGAATTATTTCAGTGCTTTGCTGTCCAAATATATACAAGCTTCTGATGCACACTGAGACTGATAAGCACAGTACAGGTTCTAAACAGACAATATATGTTGGTTTTCATTTGTTTCATAATTTTTAACCACAGTTTTTTCAAACTTGGAAAAGCTTGAGAACTGTTATACAATCAGAAGTTGAAATTCAGACAAATGTGTTTGAGTACAAAAATGTCTTTAATAACTAAGGTGTGAATTTTTTTTCATTACCTGATTACTGGCTAATGGCTGGATTGAAGTTTGTCAAACTTCCTCCACAAAGAGAATACAGCCTTTGAACTCAGAACATGCATGAAAAAATTTGGCACAGAGGGCCATTTTCCTGGCAATTTACATGTGCTTGAAAACAGGGCCTTAGAATTTGTGGGTTTTTTTCAATACCATGGGCTAAATTGCTTCCTCCTTGTGAAAAGACATGGTAGTGGGTTCTTTTGGAAAAAACCTCTCTCAGGATTGCTTCATGGAAATTCTTTCTTTCAAATTATCCTAGTGGAAATAGGGAAAAGCAAAGTTTTCTCTCAGGGTAAAGTCGTGCAGAGACCTCTTTCAGACCTGGCAGATCCCATTAATGCCGCATTACTAGGGGTTCCCTGACCACACATGATTACATGGAAGGTATATTATCTTTTCTGGGTAAATTCTACGAGGTTAGAAGTGGGGCCATTTGCATCCTCACCCACCCAGTCTTCATCTTGTTAACCAGAGTAGACCCAGAGAGAGCAGGGCAGAGGATGTGGGTGAGCTGTTAATATCATCTGTGTTGTGAATCTTACAGGCAGGATGTGCATACGGAAGAACTCAGGTTATCTACTTCTCATTCTAATTTCAGAAAAACAACTGGGGAAATTTTGGATATCAGCTTCTTGCTGATATTTTTTATTAATCTCACAAATTAGAAATGGGAAAATACTATTAAATCATCTAGTCTATAGGACTTATGTTTTGATGGTGCCCATCACCATCTAAGTGCTCCCAGCACAGCACTGGTACCTACGGTATGTTTCTACTTCTTTGTCCAGCTTAGTTTTAATGGTCTGAGACAATGAAACTTATGTCACTTTATCAGTGAAATTATTCCACAATCTAATGTCAGTGTCCATTTGTTTGCTGATATTCAGCCAAATATTTTTCTTCCATAATTCCTAATTATATAAATTTGTAGCAACCTAAATAATTCCTCTCCTTTATGTTTATACTCTTCCTGCTTTACACACTTCATATAATTGCAAATGATTATTATGGCTAAGACTTTTTTTAAAAATGAGTGTCCAGAGTTACACTCTTAAATAAGTAGCCTGATTTTCAAAAGTGCTGCGCACTTAGCAGTACCACATAGTTGGTCCCTGGCTTTTCACTTCTATCTCTCATTTTTTGTATATACATATTTACATACACATATTGATTAGGGGAGTCTGTGTAGATCCCTCAACATAGCAGCGAAATTACAACAATGGGTTCTTTTGAGTCTGAAAATTATTCCCCCATCCCAGGCTTGTGGCCCGAAATATAAAAATTACATAAAATAAGACTGTCCTGGAATATAAATATCGTAGCATGAATGTGTTTCTTAAATGTGAACATACACTATGGATTGATTGCAAGTTTGGAATTAGATTTGTCCTTTTAGTGATGTCATGCAATGATATGTTCAAGTGAATAGCAAAGTGCTGGTAATATTTTTTGGGGGAAGAGATTTATTTATTTTTAAAAATGATTCCTGTCCTGTCCTGTCCAAACAATTTGATTAGTGTGAATATTTGACACACAGATCTATACTTAACTCAGTTTTCTTTTTTGGTTTGCAGTTAACCTTTAAATAAGTTGCATTAGCCCTTAATCAGAGTAGCTTAATTGAGATATATGAAAGCATAGCTAATAGGATAATATTTTTTGAATGAGATTCTGTGATTGAATTAAGAGATGTTTAAAAGTGAAACAATACTTTTAAAGTAGAATTAGCCTATAAATATAACGTACAGATAGATAAACTTTAAAATAAAGTATTTGAAAATCTGTTGTTCCTTTCTGTACTTGCCAAGACATGAGTTTAGGTTTCTATTACAGATGACAAATCAAACCTCAAAATAAGGAAAACCGGGGATTCTGCTCCCTGCTGTTGAGAAATTTACCAAATAGTAGATGAGAAAAACAGAAACTGAACTTGAATTTTGTTAGGGTGGGAATCAGTTTTTTTTCAGCTCCCATGGCTTCATTCAGAGTCTCGTGATTGGTGTTTTTCTTAAAGTCCCAGCTGCTGGAGTCATGTGACAGTGTTAGAATATCAGCTTTTTTTAAAAAGTAAACTTCTGCCTCTTATGGTTGGAAAGTAAAGCCTACAACCGTGAACTAAGGACTAAAAACAAACAAACAACCCTTAGTAAAAGAAACCCAATTTACTATTTTTAACAATCTCGCGATTTTTAAGTCAAGGTCATGACTTTTGAATGCTTGGAGTTAACAATACTGAGGAGCAGATAGATAGTTCTCTTAGGCCTGTATTTAAATTGCCTGTTGTTCCCATTCTCCTAAACTCTGTTGGACTGTCCCTAGATTGTGAGCTCAGACATGACTCACTATATGAAAATTTATTTTCTTAAGATACTGAAAATTTTTAATAAAAGCATGTAGTAGAGAAATCTCTTAACATTAACAATGTTTCTGAGCAAAAATTGCAACTTCATTTTGTTCCACTTAGTTTTTCTTTGTTTAAGTAACTTCTGTTTTCTGTTCAGATTTACTCTTGACTTTCAGTATACAGTATCTGTATTATTGCTGCTGCCTTTTGTATTCTGGAAATGCCAACAATGTGGTTAGTAATTTCCAAACACACAGACACATAATTACTGCCCTGAAGAGTTGATAATTTGCTCTTAAAATAGTGTAACGTATGTGACCAAGCAGGAATTATATCCCACATATTCCTACGTGACTTGAAAACAGGCAATAAAAAAGATTCCTTTGACTGTGGAGTAGATGTTTTGGCATAGAGCACTTGAACTATATTTATTCTGTTCTTTGATTGCATTTAAACTAAACTGGCAATTGTTCCCCCTACTATTTATTTACTTGTATTGCAAAGATGCCTAAAGGCCCACTGAAGAGGTTCCAAAGGATGGTGCATATATTTAATACCCCAAACTTTTCATTTCAGAAAAGTTGGCCTAGATTGTCTTTCAGTTGTACAGCTAGAATATCTATATGGAAGCAAAGAAGGTGCTTTACCCTATACACTATTTTTGAAGCATAACTGACTAGAAAAATCCCAATACTTAACAACGCTGGAGGGTAGGGATAGGATACAGAGGGACCTAGGCAAATTGGAGAATTGGGCCAAAAGAAATCTGGTGAGGTTCAACAAGGACAAGTGCAGAGTCCTGCACTTAGGAAGGAAGAATCCAATGCACCGCTACAGACTAGGGACCGAATGGCTAGGCAGCAGTTCTGCAGAGAAGGACCTACGGGTGACAGTGGACGAGAAGCTGGATATGAGTCAACAGTATACTGTTGTTGCCAAGAAGGCCAATGGCATTTTGGGATGTATAAGTAGGGGCATTGCCAGCAGATCGAGGGACGTGATCATTCCCCTCTATTCGACATTGGTGAGGCCTCATCTGGAGTACTGTGTCCAGTTTTGGACCCCACACAACAAGAAGGATGTGGAAAAATTGGAGAGAGTCCAGCGAAGGGCAACAAAAATGATTAGGGGTCTGGAACACATGACTTATGAGGAGAGGCTGAGGGAACTGGGATTGTTTAGTCTACGGAAGAGAAGAATGAGGGGGGATTTGATAGCTGCTTTCAACTACCTGAAAGGTGGATCCAAAGAGGATGGATCTAGACTGTTCTCAGTGATAGCAGATGACAGGACAAGGAGTAATAGTCTCAAGTTGCAGTGGGGTAGATTTAGGTTGGATATTAGGAAAAACTTTTTCACTAGGAGGGTGGTGAAACACTGGAATGCGTTACCTGGGGAGGTGGTGGAATCTCCTTCCTTAGAAGTTTTTAAGGTCAGGCTTGACAAAGCCCTGGCTGGGATGATTTAGTTGGGGATTGGTCCTGCTCTGGGCAGGGGGTTGGACTAGATGACCTCCAGAGGTCTCTTCCAACTCTGATATTCTATGATTCTATGACATACAGCTTGATTGTCCATGTCATTGCATTAGCTGGGCTTGTTCAGAGGGGTGCACATCTGTGGGTTGGCTCAGGGCTCCCAGCAGGCTCCAGTAGTGCTGTGCTTCAAAGTTCTCCATGAGGCCCAGTGCCTACTACCTCGCTACTGGGGCTGTGAGGCTCTGCAAGGCATAGTTGATTTTATATTGCCTGCATCAAGATAAATTCAAGTAAAAATAATCTTTGTTTTGTTGTTGTTGCACTCTAAATTTCAGTGAGCAAAACTATTTTTTTTAATCTTATTTTCTAAGAATCATTTACTGCACTGTCAGGAGTTGAATATTTTAGAGGAACATTGAAGCTGAACAGCTTTCTCATCAGTTTGTTTTGACAGTAAATGATGTAGAAGTTTATATACAGGTTGCTAAAAGTAGATGACAAAATATGATGCAGAAATAGATTTTCTAAATGGTTTTACAGAATATAGTTCTTTAAATAAAAATAACAGGACTCTTATAGGAAGGAATGTCATGAGTAGGTTTTGAGTGACAGAATGACGTATATTTTAGTATGAGCAATGTTTGGTTTAAATCAAGGCAAATCAAAATTGTAATGTTCAAATAAAAATACGTTCTTTAAATGTTCACAGGAAAACATCTTGCAAAGTATAACTATTGACTAAGTCTTTAAACCTTAAAAGACACAAAATACATCTTCGTTCAAGTGGAGATATCGTAAGCCTGACAGTATGAAGAAGGCTCTTCTCATAAATAACTTCATAAATAGTTCCATGGTGTCTGAGTAGATTCTTGAATCACATTTTTCTGGAATACTCTGCAAATGACATTAACTGCATTGGGATAGACATAGTTCACCAATATCCTGTGCTGTTCAGAATCATTACCTTATTTAAGATTTTCATGCTATTTATGGTGCTGTGTGTGTGAAAAACATGTGTGCTGGATAGTTCTTCCCCCTCTCTTCTCCCACCTTATTTAGAAATTATACTGCCAGTGTGCTTGTCAAAGAGCATTATGAATAGGGAGATAAAAATACCAGTAGTTAGATGGCAGTGTTTTATCCTTGCACGTTATTGATCCATAAAGACTTACAATGTATTATTCTAAGATTGCTATTGCTATAGGGGACCGAGGAAAGAATTAAGAAACTGCATGTACAGAAGTTGTCATTTTAATAACTGGCAATTTTGTTTGGGGTAGGTGGAGCAGTGAATAATACAATCAATCCTATCAGAAGTATTTTTACAAATTTTCCTAGTTTGTAACAAATGTTGTACATACCATCGAGGTCATTTGATAGTGTTCCCGAGATACTTTTTTCATATCATTACAATACCGGTGTTTTGAATAAACTGCCATGTCCAATTCCTTGGAATTTCCTCAGCACAGTGAAGCAATGAGATAGGAAATAAGACAGCTGCAAAATGAGACAATCACTTCAAAGTAATAGTTCTAGTATTTTTTGTAATAAGCAGTTTTTAGTACTGATCCTCCTCTCTTCCTAGTCCCTAATAAATGACTTGTGCCCAGGCAAAAAACATTTCCAGTAGAAGCAAAAGGCCTATGCTTGACCAGAATTCTGATAACCTGAGCAGATGTGTTTTCCTTCCTTTTGGTTTTTGCCTGCTGTCTTTAATGCTCCTTTGCTCTTGTAATAAAAACTCAATGGTAGGGGCAGAGATGGGAAACACACTTTATAGACTTGGGAAAGGTTGCGCTGAGGTGTATCCTCCAAACATAGTTTGTGTAGGGCATAAATACATTTCTTTATCATGAGGAAGATAATGCCAGATTTGTGTTAGAGATGGAACAAATCTAAAGCTGCCTTAATGTACAGTTAAAAGGTACAGTCAGGCCTTCTCACAGTATATGTGATTGAATCCATGCCAGTCTGACAAGAAAAAGGGTTTTATTCAGAGTACTAGGTGATTATTACAGGGATTCATGTAAGTTAGTTTTGAGAATATTCTCTTCCTTTAAGGATCCCAAAAGGAAAAAGTTCAGTATTGTGAGGTATGGAAAACTTGGGTAGTTTCATTGAAAACTTCTACACAATAAAACATTCTTACATTCATTCAGTGGAAGATTCTTCTCTGTTGATTTCATTGGAAGATTTTGGGAGATATTAAAACTTGGGTAGCAAGCATTTAACTATACTTTTTTCTCTTTTTCATTAAGAAGTATCCTGGGGTAGCCATTTACTAGTACATGTTTATATTCAGCCAGACTTCTGGATGTTATTCCTAGCCTGTCTCCTCCACTTCTATTCATATCTTTAAAGCCAAAGTGTTAATCTTGGCACAAGCATAAATAGTTATAAACTGAACATGAACAAATTTAGGCTGAAAATTAGAAGAAAGTTTCTAACCATGAGAGGAGTGAGGTTCTAGAGCAGCCTCCCAATAGGAGTTGTACCGGCAAATAACTTAATTAGTTTTGAGAGAACTGGACAAATTTAACAGTAGAATTGTATGATGGGGTCGCTTGTGATGATAGAGGGCCTCACTTCTAGTTTGTCTTATGTTGCTAATGCTCATATTTCAAGGTTTCAGCCGGCCACTATGTTCTGGGTTGTTGTTTTTTTTTAATCTCCTCCTTCTGAAATATCAGGGATGGGTGTTGCTGGAGTTGGGACATAGGGCGGAGTGGGCCAGGGCTCTGAGGTGGCACTGAGCATTCTCTCTCTCAGGTGCTTGGCTGGCTGAGGATCTAACTCATTGGTTCTCAAACTGTGGGTCGCGAGCCCTGACCCCAGCATGCGGCTGCAAGTTGCAAGCCCTGACACCTGCACCCAGGCTGTGAGCCCTGACTGTGACGCATGGCTGCGAGCCCCGACCCCGACAGGGACGCGGGGCTGCGAGCCCCGACCCCGACCCTGGCCAGGACCGGGGCTCTAGCTCCATCCAGGCACAGGGCTGCGAACCCTGACTCTGACCCCCCCATGGGGCTGTGGGCCTAGACCCCAACCCTGGCCAGGAGCGGGGCTTTGAGCCCTGAGGTGGGGCATCCAGGACGCTGTGAGCCCCAACCCCTGTACTGGGTTGTCAGGGGGAGCCCGGCCATGCTGAGAGTTATCAGCCGGGTGATCTGCCGGGCACGAGGTTAACCTCCAGCCCTGCCACACACAGGGTTGTCAGCCCCGAGCCCTGCTACCTGCTGTGAGCCCGGCCAGGCACTTGGTTGTGAGCCATCATCATCACCATGTGCCAACCTCAGAGCCCCAAGCTCCTCCAGCCCAGATCCACCCCAAACTCTGCTCCACCCCCAACTCCACCTCCAGCGCTGCTCCACCTCCAGAGAAAGGGCACCAAATAGAAGTTTGCCCAGGGCGCCATTTTTCCTATGGCTGGCCCTGGTACTGAGACAACATTAGAGGGCTTGATTCGCAGCTGAACAAGTACTTTATTAATTAACAGTCAGACACAAAAGTGCAAACTTTCTCCTGAAAATAATGGCCAGTTGTACTGCTAAAACCGCTAAAAAACAAAAGTATCTCGAGTCTTACATTATACTTGGTTTTACCAGTATCATTACCTCTGGTATTGAAAAACTGTAATGTGTAATTTGCTGTGAAGTTTTGTCTGCTGAATCAATGAAACCATGCAAAGTGCAGCGACATCTTGAAACTAAACATCCTGAGCATAAAAATCGAAATGTGGATTTTTTTCAAACGCAGACAAGAAGCAACAAAAGGCGGTCAGGCTTGATGCTGATGGAAGTTTCCGATCGCAAACGTCCTCAGCTGTGGAGGCCTCTTTTGTTGTGTCACTACGAGCTGCCCGTACCAAAGTGCCGCATACAGTAGGTGAGGAGTTTATTCTGTCAGCATGCAAAGAGATTGTGGCACTTATGGTTGGCAAGGATACTGCCAGAAAACAGAATATGCTCTCTGTCTAATGATACCATGATACGCAGAATATGTGAGATGCCTGACGATATCAAAAAGCAAGTTGTACACAAAATTCTGCTTTCAGTATGTTCAGCCTGCAACTTGATGAAAACTACTAATGTTATTCGCTGCGCACACTTGATTGCATTTGTCCAGTATGTTAATGCCGGGGATATTAAGGATGAGTTCTGTTTCTGTGAACAACTTGAAACAACCAGAACAGCACAGGACATTTTCAATAAGGTAAATGCCTTTTTTCAAAAGCAATGGCATTGAATGGAAAAATCTTTGTGGTATCTGTACTGATGGTGCTCCAGCAATGATGGGTGCATGGTCTGGCTTTCAGCAGAAGGTAAAGTGTGTCTCACCTAATGTGATTGTAACTCACTAATGTGATTGTGTGGAATCCATCGTCAAGTCCTAGCTGCAAAGACATTGCCAATATGCCTGAGTGCTGTGGTGGATGTTGTTACATGAGCAGTGAACTACATTAAAGCTCATGCTCTGAACAGTGGTCTCTTTCGAGAGCTCTGCAATGAAATGTGTGGTGAATATGAAGTTCTGCTTTTCCATACTCAAGTCCGATGGCTTTCTAGAGGACGTGCATTAAAGAGCGTTTTTATACTCCGTGAAGAGATGGCAGAGTTTTTCCTGCGAAAACAGAAACAAGAGCTGAACAAAATATTCAGTGACAAGAAATGGCTTCTCTGCTTGGCATACCTAGTTGATATCTTTGGTAGCCTTAATGATCTCAATCTGTCACTTCAGGGAAAACGTTCAACATTAATAGACCTGACTAATAAAATCAAAGCCTTCCAGATGAAGTTGGATCTGTGATGCAGGAAGCTGGACACAGACAGATACGGCATGTTTCTGACACTTTCCTCATTCAGTGAGGAGGAGGAGGAAGTTAACATTGATAGTGCTCTTAAGTCAGCAATCAGTGAACATTTGAGAGCCCTTCATGAAGAGTTCTCACACTACTTCCCAGCGCTACCAGAAGCTCTTCATTCCCTGGTGAAGAACGCTTTCAGTGTGACAGCTGAGCAGTTACCTACTGAAGATATTCACACACAGGAACAGTTTGTCAACCTGATCAATGATGATGAAGTGAAAGCAAAATTCACACAGCTGCCTCCAAACCAGTTCTTGTGGCACCTTAGAGACTAACCAGTTTATTTGAGCATGAGCTTTCGTGAGCTACAGCTCACTTCTTCTTAGTGCTCAGTTGCAAGTGAATACCCACTAGAATGGCCCTGAGAGTCCTTCTGCCATTTCCCACTACCTACGAATGCGAGAGTGGATTCTCCAGCCTTCTCAGAATAAAGACGAAATCTCGAAACTGGCTTCATGTGAAGTATGACATCAGATGCACCCTTTCTAAAACAACACCAAGAATAAAACTTCTTGTGTCAAATAAACCGCATCATCCACCTCACTGATTTTTGGCAGCTTCAGGTCATTAATTGCTGTCAAGTATTAAAATAAAATTCTACTTAAAAATAACTTTTCCACTTATTTTTAATTTGATAAAAAAGTGTTTTAGTCTTAATTTAAAAGCAGTGAGAAAGGTAAATTCATTTTAAGTAATAGGGTTTAAATTTAGTATTTAACATAGTGTTAAATATCCAAAATGTGTTCTTAATTTCTAAGGGGGGTCACACTCAGATGCTTGGTGTTTAAAAGGGGTCACTAATACAAAAAGTTTGAGAACCACTTATATCTGTATGTGGGGTTGGAAAACAGTTTTCCCCCAGGTGAGATTGGCAGTGACCTTCAGGGTTTTTTTGCCTTCCTCTGCAGCATGGGATGTGGGTCACTTGCAAAGATTATCTGGATATGTCATTTAACTTATTTCCCTGCCATTGCAGAGGACTAGGGCCTTGGTGAACCTCATTTCCCTCCTGTTCTCTGTCAGTGACACACAATAGTCCAGCTTCCTGTGGGTTGTAATACTTTGGTCTAATATCTGTTGTTGGGTTTAATGCATGGGTGTTGGGGGTATTCATGGTCTGTGAGATACAGGGGGTCAGACTGATCTGGTGGGCCCTTCTGGCCTTAAACACTATGACTCTGAATCCCTTCTACAGCATAGAGTTCCTAGTAGGTAGATGTGCATTCGCCTTCTGAAAATTCCAGGAGGGAAGAGACAGGGAGAAGAGAATCCTACTCCCATGGCATGGAGTGGCAGTAAATCTACTCAGCAGCCATGAGACATTAGTACCAACCCTGGCTCCTGTACTTCTGCTCTGTAGTAGAAAATGGCTGGTGAATCAGCACAGCCTTTGCTCTGCTCCAGATTTTCCCTCTGAGTCCTCACTGAACTCCACGCCCCAATGCAGGCTCCTCAAATCTTGTTTCTCCCTTCCATTACAGCAGAATTAGTGTGCCCGTACAGCTGCGAGGCATAATTTACCTTTAAATACATTGCATGAAATCGTGACTCTGTTAAAGTGAATGAGAGCTTGGCCATTGACTTCAGTGGGGCCATGATTTCACCCATTGCTCTGCTTGGAATCCACAGGAATACAAGGAGTTGCAGTCTGATAGTGCTGGTAAATAAAATGGACTGACATATGTTTCAACAAAGTATAGAAATAACTTGATATACATAAGTAAAACTTACTCAAACTCATCTCAATCCTCAATGGAATGTATAACGAAAGTATTGTAGTATATTACAGAAACTTACATTCTAGAACTGGATTTAATCTGTTCTCCTTTCATGTTTTTTATAAGAAGTTTGAAGTGCAAAAATAAATAAATGTTGTGTTCTACTAGTTGAATTGAATTCAAGTTTACTTTCAATTCTTATTTGCATTGCTAAATTAGTCTCCATAAGTTCTTATGCATGGGTTGATTCTTAATATGACAACTTACTTTTTAGATATGTTTTGAAGATATTGCTGGTATGCTTGAAATAGTTTACATATTATTTAAACAGACACTTGTAACATTGCAAATATTGATAGTTTTAGTTGTGCAAAGTATTGTATTTAAGTTCTGAATATATGGTTATTGTAATTATTGTAATTGGTTGCTACCAGTGCACATTAGCTGTGTAATTCTCACTTTATTTTCATCACAGACAAAAATTAAATCTCTAAGAGTTCTGTGTCCTCTCATCTTGTTCAGAGCTTCTCTAATGCCATCAAATTGCAGTTTTGGCTTGATTGCAGGTTTAGCAGATCCTGTTTTTCCCTGTCATTGATTGAGAGACTGTTATACTTCCATATTTGTATATTTTTGTACATAGTCATAAAAAGGAAGAAATATGAGAAAATATTTATGTAAGGACTTGGATGTATTGTGCTGATATGCAGGAAACTACTTGAGGTTCCTTTATGGAGCACCAAATGCAGACTGGATGTATATGAGCACAACTCTAGGGAGACAAATTTATTTTATAACAAATCTAAGTTTGGCAGTGAGTATTTGCTTATGTGCCCACTGGGAAATACACCAAGTTGCTTAAATGGCTCACTCATCATACAATAATTTTTTGCTGGACTGTGCAAGAGCTAGAGCAGAAAGTAATGTGCAGGAACATTAGGAAACATATGAGTAATGGCCAGTCTTTCTTTTTCCCAAGATGATATTTTTCTCCATTTTGGGGTAGGCTCGAGGGGCCCATATTCAGGCATATTTACTTGAACCAACAAGAAATTTCCTAATTTGGGTCTAGACTCGTATATTCAAGTTTTTCCCTGTCTTCTCCCCACAATATTTTTCTCCGTGGACCGGATCAATAATAGGCCTTTCCTATCTTCATGTCAGCTTCAATGTAATGTCAAGTTTTACAGAATATTTAGTTTGAGTATATAATGGTAATCTTTCTCTCACTCTAGGAGACTGTCCAAAGAGCATCAGGTTTGCAGCCTAGGACTGATTATTACCAGCTAACATGGTGTTGAATCTCATGCAGACTAGGTATTGAGTGAGGTTTTGAATGAAGATAGCCCAGCTAAAAGCAAACCGATTTCCTAACCTAGACATACCTATTATGTAATCTTAGACTATAGTGCTGACCCCAGTTATACCTGTTATCCTGACTTTGTGGTCTGATAGTTCCTTACTATATGCAATCAGTTGCCTTTATGGTAAAATAAAAAGGAATTCAATAGGTTCTGTTCTGCATATGCTCAAATTTGAGCAATTCTCATCTTTTTATTTTTATTTTGAAGATTGGGTCACTGGTGCCTATGTTAAAGATCAAACTGGGTTTGAGGTGCATGTGTGCTTTCCTTTAGTCTTCCTGAAGCTGTTCTTGATGGACTTTTTCAGTAGCAGTGTTGCTAAGTTTTACAAAATGTGATGTTTTGTGCCAGGTCCCAGCTCTTGGAGTAATGTGATTATCTGAGAATCTCAGCTTTCATTTTTTAAAAAGAAAGTGGAGTGGAGTGGGGCGCTAAGATTCCAGTGCACAGAAGCTAAGATCCCAGTGCACAGAAAAAAGCCGGAAAAAGTGAAATGTCAAAATGAAAAAGGCAAATGAAAATCAAAACTTTATTTGTTTTGAACTGTGGCTTAAAAATTGTAAATCTCATTACTTTTTGGGGCCTAGCTCATGATGATTGAATACTTGCAGTGGGCAATACTGCAGTAATAATTGCCATGGCAATGAACTTTGTTTTTAGCACTACTGTGTGTGTTACACAGAAGTAAATTAACAGGTATAAAATATTTTTTTCCAAAGATTTAAGTTTAAAAAGAAATTAAATTTGTGTATTCATATTGTAATGGCAAAAGTTTAGGACTAGGCATTTCCCAGGACCTGAGAGAGAGCCCAGGAATCTGGTCACGAGAGGAGGACAGTGTTCTATAACTGTCACTGTTGGTGGGTGGCCGGGTAGTAATTTCTGGAAATTTTGTGTATGGTTTGGATGACTTCAGTGAAAGATCAACAAGACTCATGTACATAGTGGAAATATGTCAATAAATTGCAGTACACCTGACTTAGGGTCACAGATTTCTTTAACAACTCAATCTGACTTGCTGCAAGGCCTGAAAAAGAACTACTGCTTGGTCAAAGCAACAACAGAATTAATAAGGAATAGAAAAAACACTTCTTAGGCTTCTATTTATAATTAAAAATGGACATAGATGGTAAGATATAAAAGTAATCTATAATAAAGAAATATAAAATTCCTTGCTGCACAGTTCAAACTGGGAATATTTCTCTTCATGTTACAATCCTAGATTTGTTTAGTTGAGTTGCAAGCAACTCAAACAGTAGTACATCGGGGGGAGTACCTCCTATCCCTAAGAGATTGATCACAATCAAGCTTTAATTGAAAAAAAAACAACAACATATCTACCCTTAAAGGTTGCAAAGAAAACCTTCTAAAAGTACTGAGTCTGCTATTGACAGAGAACCCAAAACTATTGCAGTAAAAGAGTATACTCCCCTTATTAATTCTAGTGGTCTGTTAATGCTAACAGACTGTCTCTGGAAGACATTTTTAAAATGTTTTCAGTTATTTATTTTAAAATCAGAATTGGGAGGGATGTCATTCTCTCCAAATCCCAGGCGGCATGAGAACAGGAAACCTATGGAAACCCATGCAGAGCCAGAGAAACTATATAAGTGTTCTCCATTAAAAGCAGGAGAGAAGGATGACCAAGTAGATGGGCATAGCTGGGGGCCAAAGACAAAGGAAGGGAATAATCGAAGCAGACTGTTGTGGAGGGTGTTGTATAAGAACCTGATTAGCAGGCCTGGATTAACCAATGTGTACTCAAAGCACTTGTACAGTGCCTCATCTCAGGGGAGGGGAGTTCCCTGACCACTGGATAAAAACAAAAATAAAACTGAGTGGTGCTGTGACCCACGCACCAGGTCACAATGCAACTAACTCATATGTGGCCTGGTCTCCTCTCCGTCATGACCGAGGGATGTTCAGGCCAAATTGAGTGGCACAGGGCTGTGAGACTGTGGGGAGGACGATGGAAGTGAGTGGATCTGCCTTAGCCTTGGAGAAGTGCAGAGCACTGAGCTGGGGGGTACTAATGAGTGGCCACAAAGGTCACAAGGATGGTGGGCGAGAGGCTGGGGGTAAGTTGTTGGTGTGCTATGGGGAGTGTTGGTGGGAGTGTTGGTGGGCTGTGGAGTGCGGAATTGGAGGTGAGTGGAGATGATGTGGGTTGGGGTCCAGGATGTTGGGGGCTTTGGCCAATGGTCTCTGGGGAGTGGCATATATGTGAGTGCTGCTGGGATGTGTGTGGTAGCTGTCAGAGTGGAGGGTTGTTGGGGTTTGTGGTGTGGGAAGAGGTGAATTTTGGTGTCTGTGTGGGATGGGGGAGCTTTAAGGAATGTGGGGGTCCCCAGTTTGCATTTTGCACAGGGCTCCAAAATTCTTTAATCTGAGCCTGCTGAGTAGAATACAAGAGTACAGAATGAAGGGAGAAGGGGCCAAAGGAAGTGGAAGTGGACAAAGGGGTTACAGGATGTTAAATAGAACCAAGGATGGAAAGAGGCAAGAGAGGACAGGGATTGCCAGCTTCTTCTCAGACTCTGCTATGTTTGCACAGCGTAGATCATCACATATTTGCTATTCTACCTATGACTACAGCTAATGGAGAAAATTCTTCTACTGTTACACAGCTGAAGAACTACTAACATTGTAAAATGACCCAGAATTATTCACTGCCGATGGAATAGTGTTTATTCATTGAGAGTTGACTGAATTGGTTGCTTTTCAAGAAAACCAGGATCTTGAAGATTTATTGCTTGTGTAAAGCAGTAGGTATTTTTCTATTCATTATATTTACACAAAGTTGGAGCTCATTTGCAAAACAAAAAACCAAACTCATTGAATGATTAATAGTGTCAATGCTTAAATTTTTTCCATGGATGTAGTGGCTCTTTAAGTACATTATGTATTTTAATGGAAAGAAATGTGATTCATACTGATTTAAATAATAAACATGAATAAAGAAAACAACTTTTCAGATACAGTACTGTGTATGTTGCACGTTGGATATAACACAGAGATTCATGTACGCAGTAAGACAAATTGGGTTCTGTAGCATGAAGCCGAAGTTAGTGTTACTTGAGTCTTCCAATAAATGGCGATATCCGTAGGACAGCTGACAATCTGTAGCAGGCTCCGGAGCCACGTGCGGCTCTTCAGAAGTTAACATGCGGCTCCTTGTACAGGCACCGACTCTGGGGCTGGAGCTACAGCCGCCAACTTTCCAGTATTCCGAGGGGTGCTCACTGCTCAACCCCAGTCTCTGCCACAGGCCCTGCCCCCACTCCACCCCTTCCCGTGCCCTCCCCTGAGCCTGCCATGCCCTCACTCCTCCCCCTCCCAGCCTCCTGCATGCCACAGAACAGCTGATTGGGAGGTGTGGGGAGGGAGGGGAGGCGCTGATCGGAGGGGCTGCTGGTGCGCGGCGGCCACTGGGTCGGGGGGAGCTGGTGCGGGGCTGCTGACCTATTACTGTGGCTCTTTGGCAATGTACATTGGTAAATTCTGGCTCCTTCTCAGGCTCAGGTTGGCTACCCCTGATCTATAGGAAAAGGTTGATAACTCTATAGAGTTTTTACACCACATTCTGTGGAATATTTTTAAAATTATCTGCCAAAGACCTCCCTCCCCCCAGTTTAATTTAAAATACACTTGCAAACGCAAGTTGTTTACGACATTATTTGTGTGTGACCTATTAAATAGTGCTCAGTAAAATGGCTCTTCCATTTTCACATTTATTTTTTACAATAATCTGGGAGAAGAACTTTTTGTTTCCCTCCCCTACATGAGAGAAGGAAGCCACTAGCCAGTTTGCTGCAAAGAATTCCCTCAGATCCAGTCATAAGGCCTGCCCCTCAAAGTCGAGGAATAGAAATTGAAAGGGTATGATTTCCCTTTCATCTGTTCATTAATCTCCTTATTAGTAACATCTGGCTGATGTCCAATTCCAAGTAAACATTGCCCACTCACAGTGCTGAGCTCTATGGATAAAATGTACTCTTCTTTACATTGGGCTGACAAAGAGCTTCTGCACCACATAAGCCCTGTAATGGAGATGTGTGGAGCTTCTTTTTTCCTTCTGTGCATACCATGGAGAGAAGGAGGTTGCCAACAGCTCTGAATAGGATAATAGAAAGTGGGGATGGAGGAGGGCTATGAGAGGCCCTGATATCTATTATTAGGCTGATCCACCATCCAGTATTTGTGGGTCACAAAACCCACAAATGAAGTTTGTGAATGGATAGTTATTGTCTTTTCCAGTGTGTAGGCTGAAGTAAGTGGCTGTATTTCAGTTGTGTGGCCTTTCTTACAGTTAAGAGCTGTTAATTTAATTTCCATAACCCTGGTTAGTTCCCTGTAAAGTAAGCCCCGTTATTAGTTCATTTCTGGAGTTCTAAGATTTTCATAGTGTGGCACATGTCATAATATAAGGAGTGCATTGTGAACACATTCCTTCCCATTCACAGTTGCACGGACTGCCTCCCCTCCCATGTGAATTTGCCTGATATAGCTGTGATAATGAAAGCAAAGACGTAAATGAAGAATTGTCAGGAGGTATATAATCTTAGTTCTCTTTAACCTAAGTGTTTTGTTCATTTCATAAAAATTAATCGCACTCTGTTTAATCCTTTACTCTTTTAACACATTTTTAAATGACAAATTTTGTTGTAAAATATGCTAAAATGAGCACAAAATAGAGTGGAATATATTTTATACACCACCTAGGGTCTGTTCTTATAGAACAATGCTATAGCTAAGAGCTTTCACATTATACTTCATTATATTTTTTTAGATGATGTTTACAGTGCCAGTGTTGCCAGGGCTCATACTTTTTAATTTAATGCTGGAGTAGGTTTATAAAAATAATCCTACATTAGTAACCAGATTTCCAGTCAGATAGATGCTTGGGCATTGTCAGCTTGTGAGATTTTTTTGGTTTTGGCTTTTTTTGAGGCATATATAACAATTAATTTGGTTTTGGTCCTGCTTCAGCTCTCCTTTTTGGTTTTGTTACATTATTTTCAGTGATAGGTAAGTTTTTGCACGTGGGGAAAAATCTGGTAAGTATTTGTCACACAAGTGTACCAAGAATATCACAGGTGCTTTCCACATAAATTGTATGAAGAGAATTTTTAGTAAATTCACACTGTTTGATTGCAACTCATTAATGAGTTGGGTCGATGTGTAAAAATCTCTCAGAAGTGATATTTGCCACTATTTGACACTGTGCACTGGAGTTGAAAAACATAGACTTGCCATAAAGCCAGTGTTAAAACCAAGTGAACATATGGTCCTCTTTGAATTTCAGAGATGTTTGTTTATTCCAGTTGCTTTAAATTTTGCTGCCAAAATACAAAACTACGGTTTTAAAGTATACAAATAAATCGTCTGTGCTGTTTTAAAGGGTAGTTACAGTAGAGAAAAAACGTCTCTTTACTTCTTGGTTTTGTTTTTAAACTTAAGGGTGAGAAGAGAATAGGTTAAAAGAAACAAGTTGAAATAAAAATAAATGTACTTTATTTAGACAAATTCAGACTATTAAGTAAGGCGTAAATTTTCAACGGTAAGACTAATTAACCATTGTAACAATTTACCCAGGGTTGTAGTGGAATCTTGATCTCTGTGGAGTGTAAGTACAAGAATGGATGTTTTTCTGAAAGATATGCTCTAGGAATTATTTTGGGGAAGTTCTATGGCCCATGTTATACAGGAGGTCAGACTGGATGATCCTTGGAATCTATGAAGCTATGATTGTGTAATTGGCCAGTCATCACAGGCTATTGGGTGGAAACTGTTGTGAGCTGTTAATAATGGAGGCATAACCATAGAGTCGGACTTATGGAAGTTTTGTTCTTGCTTGAAAGAACACATTGACACATGAGTGTAATGTAATAAAAAAGTACATCTCCAATCCACTTGTTGAATCATATTGCAACATGACTAAATGTCATCCAAGCCCTAGTTACTAGAGGCTTCACATTCCTAAGTATAAAGCTAAAGCCAACCAATGATAACTGAAGACAAAGAATTATAACAATGAAAGAGATCGCGGGAGAAGAGAAGGAGAAAGAACACTCTAAGCGAAGTTGCTTAACTTATGACAGTAATGGCAAACAGCAGAGTCCACTAATAGAGTCTAGTATGGCTAGCTCAATGCGAATCTTAATTACAGTATTCAGTAGATATCCACTTCCCTTAAGGAGGTAGTTCTTCACTTAATAAACATTTTTTTAATGTGGGCACTCACCAATTATTGTGGATCCTTGAGAAACCTTAGCTATACAAGTTCTGCTTTATTCTTGGTCACGCTTTTATATTACGCGTACATTTATATATAGTTTATAAAGGGATAATACATGATAAATGTTTTAATAGTTAATTGTTGATTTCAGCAGGTCAATATGCTGAAAAACCATCTGCAACACACACTGGTCATAGTGTTACTTGAGGTTCTTTCAACCCAAAGCTCTTGGTAACTTTTACTCTGTGTGAGATGGTGTCAGGAAAAAATCAGGGGAGACACGGCCGTCTGACCGATAGATGGCTGGCACAAACAGGACAACACAAGAGTGCTTTCACTTAAAGCTAAACTTTACTTAGTCTCAAGCACTTATACACATGTTTGCAACAGGTTAGTAAAACACCCCAACCCTTGATAATTACCAAAGCTGAGTGTGGCTCTCGAGTGACACAACAACAGGCTTCCAGTGGCCAAATCTTCCATCTGCCGGTGGGGACTGCAAGACGTATCCAGAGGGAGAGTCCAAAAAGAGTCTAACTACCTCAAACTTTTCCCCCTTATTTATACATTAGTAATAGAATGACATGTCCCTTAAAGAAAACTTGTTAAGTAAGCAGTTTCAATAGTCAAGCAAGAGGTTCCTTCTAATTATCGATTAACCAGGTGTGAGTTTTTCCAGAGTTTGCAGCCTTGAGGCCCCCAGTAGACATTGCTGGGGTATATCCTGCTCTTCTAAAACGCATGTATCAGCCACTTCAACACAATTCTTATCAGGAAGGACGCGGAGTCAAGCTGCCTTCTCTGTGGCACCCAAAGACCTCCCTCCCCTCCTGCCTTGGTTAAACTAAGCCTGCTGACTTGACGAATTTACAGCCTGTTGACTTGGCTGCTTTTAGCAATAAGCCATAGTGGTTTCCGGCACTTTACTGGTTTGCCAAAGTCTCCCCATACAATAGCTGCAACAGGCTTCTAACATACATTATTTATTAATTGTTTGCCAACTATTCATATATATACCTTTGAAATAAAATGGGATCCTGTTCTCCTTAGGATCTTATACTGTGTTCACCATCAAGATGTCTTAATGATCCAGATTATGCAAAGAATTATATAGTTCAGCCATGCAGCTAGTGGGAATTTGACTCAGTTGGCATTGTCAAAGTTCCTGGCATGGCGAGCTATTCAAACTAGAGGAAAACAGTTGGGAGCCAAAATGAAAAGCTGCTACTACTACTAAATGAATTGACAGAAGCTGTACAAGACTTTGACAAACAATTCTAGCGTGAAATATTATTGAATTGAAAGGAGTCATTCCTTGTATAGTTTTAACAAATCTGAAAATTTGATGGCAAGCGGATGGTCTCTAAAGTCACTTAGATAAGGTCAGCTTTCTGTACGTAGAGCTTGATTGAATCGATGTAGGAGAAATAGAAATCAAAATAATTCAAGGAGGATTCAGTGCCAGAAAGAGAACTTCCTCGTGTATGTGTTATATGAATTTCTTTTTTGCCACCTACAATAAGTGACTCTCATACTTACCTAAGGTCACACAATGAGAATCTCCTTGTTTTTGTAGTCTTTTGTTATGAATTATAAGTGGCCTTTCTACACAAACTGTTGGAAGAAGGAAGAGAAATAAAGATTTGAATAATTAAAGCCTATTTCTCTAATTTTGTAATACCAGTGAAAAAAACTTAGATTAGGTTGGCAAGGGTATATAATGGTAACAAAATGTCATGTGGGGACCAGTGATAGGTACTCTAGCTTAGTACTAATTACAAAGGCAGGGTCTTGAGTGCTGCTAAGACTGTACAGTCAACTATTGTGTCAAGGAGGATTTAAAAATTGGATGTTGCTTTGCACTGGCCACTTCGGTCATTTTGAATATGTTATTTCTGGGATTTTGAGTGAGCCTCACCCAGCCTTTGGAGAAAGGATCATTGAGACATAAAGGCATTTAGGGAGGGTGGAGTAAATGCGGGGAGGAGAGGGGGGAATAAAAGATTATTCTTGCTCCCAGACTGACTGAGGGGATTCTCACTTCCAGAAATGAAAAATAAACAATTTGGAATTCTCTGCCCTGTGTTATGTAGGGGAGAGGATCATCATATAAAACATTGCACTTGTTTCCCATTCTTCCAACACTAGTGTCCCCTTTTTGAGACTGATCTTGGCAAATGTCCAGTGCATTGCAGACAGACTTCCCTGTAGAAGAAAATTCTGTGATGCAGAGTTTGTGGGTAATATTCTAAGTCTAACTTCTTATTTAGACACATACAGCAATCCTGGACTTTAACAATAAGATAATAAATGATAAAACAGAAATTCTTCATCCAGTAATTGGAGGAGATTGCAGAGTAAAATAAATGATTGCCTGTCTTGGATTACTGAAGGCATTTAAAAATATGAATTTAACTTATGAATTTAACATGTGATTGACAGCCCTGGTGACTGGTATCTTCTTTGTGCAGCGTAAGTACAAGACAAATAAAATCGTAATCTTCTCCACGCTGCTTGGTCAGTGTAGTTTAACTTCTGTCCTGAAAGGAACATATTTACGGGGGAGATGGGATAGTTCTGTGTCCAGGCTAGTGTGTTGGCACCTTGGTACAACTGGGACTAAAGATGCTAACTGTGGTGGTGTCTTCAGTGACAAGAACATCTATCTATTGGGAGCTTGACTGAGGGAATTGACCAAATGAACATGCAGAACCCTATAATTTTTTATGAAAATGTATAAGAGCAGATCAGAGTGTGTAGAACCAAATTAAAATGTGAAAGATAATACCTCTGAGAAATCTATTTTAAATGGGCAATCAGATCTGTGTGGAGAACCGTTTAAGGGACTGTTAGCACAAAGAAGATCAAGCTATTCTCTGATTTGAATGGTTTTTGGTGGCTGTGGAACATGGAACAGAAAGATATGGTAGTGTGCTGCTATGTCACAAAAGAGAATGTAGCAAATAGGCTTGAGTTATTACAAGTGGATGGATATTAGGCACAGCTGGTGGTTGGCAGTGATTATCTTTTCTTATAATTGATTGATTGATTGTTAGTCACTGGCTGACATATGAGAATTGTTCCTATCTTACTTTCAAGAGTTAAAGTAAGAGTTTTAGAAAGATATGGGTGACCATTCCTGAACCAGTGAGCAAAGATTAAATGGTCAAGCCAGTAAACCAAGTAGCAAACTTTTAAAAGCTTGTCCTTAAAACTCATGCCATCTGAGTTTGAAAAACAGTTTAATCTTGACTGATGGAGTTAAAAAGGAGCTAAAGATAATGAAAGCCCAATCATGGAATGGGAAAATATTGATTGAATTTTTTCACAGCAAACAGCAATAGACTTGATAATCCTGATGATAGTTGCATTTCCCCAAGGCAGAGCTAATATCATTGGTAAAGAAACTGGTACCTTTCTTGGGATTTAACTGAGATATATTTGGCCTAAAACAGAGTTGTCGGGTCGTTTTATAGTGTTCATGTTGTACTAGTCAGAATGATACTATGATAAATTAACTTTTGTTCAAAAGTTATTTAGAAGAAAATAGGACATTTTAAAAACCATATATGAATGACAGAAGATGATGTAAGAGTAAACAAATTGGGGCAATAAATTTTAGGGATAACTTCTTAGGATTTGGAAATTCTTGTATTTTTCTTTCTTAAAACTCTTCTATACTTGTAAAAATAATAATGTAAAATTCATCAAAATAAGCAGAACAATGTTTACTCTTTTCCCAACAATTTTAATATATATTAAAGCATGCTGTAGGAAATAAAGTATGTAATAAAGACAGTATAGATTTCTAAAATCCTTAGTGAATAAACTATGTATCTGGTTTACAAATCTCTGTAGATCATTTTCAGTGCAATTGTGCTATGTATTCTGCAAAAAACATTTAGAGAGTTCTCTGCATTCTAAACGTTAGCAGGATCTTATATAATTGCACTCTAAGGGAAGATTAAACGCTGTGCTTTGGAAGCAGTATTTTTAACAATCCAGAGTAAACAACATCTTGAAATGAATAACGTTTTAGCATGAAAGCAATATTTTAATAAGCTAAAGAACATACTTATTAGTTTTAGAACTTTATTTCAGTTTCACAAGAAATAAGTTCAAACTTTTTGATAGTCCTGTTCAATATAATGGCAGTCAAATAGTGCTTTATTAAATGGTGGGGATTATTAATGTTGAATCAAAGATAATTTTACTGTAATACTGGTATTTCTTTAAGTCATAATTAAATTCTGAAGGCATGCGAGATGACTGTACATATAATTTTTCAAATTTCCTATGCTCTTTATTTGCTGAGATTTAGCCTCTGACTAGGTCAGCAGTTAAAGTAGATCAAAATAGGAAGGGAAACTCACCAGTTTTGGTGGCTATCACCACAAATCTCTATGTGATGTGATGACTTAATGACTGGGTGCATCCAGACGGAGAGAATAGGACCAAAAGAAGAGATGTTCCGAAAGGAGGAGGTTTGCATATGCAGGACCCTACCCAGCAAACAAGTGTGAGTGCAATGGGCATAGCTGGCCACTTGAATTATTAAACTACTTTGTAACTCGTACAGATACAGACACACATCATCTTCCTTTCCAAATGCAAACAGATGGACATCATACCAAAAGGACTGAAGGTAAAAAATCCATTACAATCTACATACCACACAGACTATGCTGACAGATTGTGCCACACACTCTCAAAGAAACTGCGGAATCACTTGATCAACATTCTCTACAGCAAACAGGGAAAGATTAAGAATGAGCTCTCAAAACTGGATACTCTCATAAAAAACCAACCTTCCAAACAAACTTCCTCGTGGCTGGACTTTACAAAAACTAGACAAGCCATTTACAACACACACTTTGCTTCTCTACAAAAGAAAAAGGACACTGAACTATCTAAACTACTACATGCCACAAGGGACCACAACGGTGGTTCCCTTAACCCACCCAGCAATATTGTTAATCTATCCAGCTATACTCTTATTCCAGCAGAAGAATCTGTCCTATCTCGGGGCCTCTCCTTCTGCCCCTCCACCCCCACGAACATGATACAGTTCTGTGGTGACCTAGACTCCTATTTTCGACGCCTCCGACTCAAGGAATATTTCCAACACACCTCTGAACAACATACTAACCCACAGAGACCTTCCTACCAAGACTACAAAAAGAAGGATTCTGGGTGGATTCCTCCTGAAGGTCGAAACAACGGACTGGACTTCTACATAGAGTGCTTCCGTCGATGTGCATGGGCTGAAATTGTGGAAAAACCAGCATCACTTGCCCCATAACCTCAGCCGTGCAGAACACAGTGCTATCCACAGCCTCAGAAACAACTCTGACATCATAATCAAAAAGGCTGACAAAGGAGGTGCTGTCGTCATCATGAATAGGTCGGAATATGAACAAGAGGCTGCTAGGCAGCTCTCAAACACCACTTTCCACAAGCCATTACCCTCTGATTCCACTGAGGGTTACCAAAAGAAACTACACCATCGGCTCAAGAAACTCCCTGAAAAAGCACAAGAACAAATCCGCATAGACACACCCCTAGAATATGCTACCCAAGATCCATAAACCTGGAAATCCTGGACGCCCCATCATCTCAGGCATTGGCACCCTGACAGCAGGATTGTCTGGCTATGTAGACTCCCTCCTCAGGCCCCTACACTACCAGCACTCACCGCTATCTTCGAGACACCACTGACTTCCTGAGGAAACTACAATCCATCAGTGATCTTCCTGAAAACACCATCCTGGCCAATATGGATGTAGAAATCCTCTACACTAACATTCCACACAAAGATGAACTACCAGCCATCAGGAACAGTATCCCCAATAATGTCATGGCAAACCTGGTGGCTGAACTTTGTGACTTTGTCCTCACCCATAACTATTTCACATTTGGGGACAATATATACCTTCAAATCAGCGGCACTGCTGTGGATACGCGCATGGCCCCACAGTATGCCAACATTTTTATGGCTGACTTAGAACAACGCTTCCTCAGCTCTCGTCCGCTAATGCCCCTACTCTACTTGCACTACATTGATGACATCTTCATCATCTGGACCCATGGAAAAGAAGCCCTTGAGGAATTCCACCATGATTTCAACAATTTCCATCCCACCATCAACCTCAGCCTGGATGTGTCCATACAAGAGATCCACTTCCTGGACTCTAAGGTGCTAATAAGTGATGGTCACATAAACACCACCCTATACTGGAAGCCTACTGACCGCTATTCCTACCTACATGCCTTCAGCTTTAACCCAGACCACACGATCCATTGTCTACAGCCAGGCTCTACGATACAACTGCATTTGCTCCAACCCCTCAGACAGAGACAAACACCTACAAGATCTCTATCAAGTGTTCTTACAACTACAATACCCACCTGCTGAAGTGAAGAAACAGATTGACAAAGCCAGAAGAGTACCCAAAGTTACCTACTTCAGGACAGGCCCAACGAAAAAAATAACAGAACGCCACTAGCCGTTACCTTCAGCCCCCAACTAAAAGCTCTCCAACTCATCATCAAGGATCTACAACCTATCCTGAAGGACGACCCATCCCTCTCACAGATCTTGGGAGACAGGCCAGTCCTTGCTTACAGACAGCCCCCCAACCTGAAGCAAATACTCACCAGCAACCACACACCACACAACAGAACCACTAAACCAGGGACCTATCCTTACAACAAAGCCCGTTGCCAACTGTGTCCACATATCTATTCAGGGGACACCATAATAGGGCCTAATCACATCAGCCACACTATCAGAGGCTCGTTCACCTGCACATCTACCAATGTGATATATGCCATCATGTGCCAGCAATGCCCCTCTGCCATGTACATTGGCCAAACTAGACAGTCTCTACATAAAAGACAAATCAGATGTCAAGAATTACAACATTAAAAACCAGTTGGAGAACACTTCAATCTCTCTGGTCACTCGATTACAGACCTAAAAGTGGCAATTCTTCAACAAAAAAACTTCAAAAACAGATTCCAATGAGAGATGCTGAATTGGAATTAATTTGCAAACTGGACACCCTTAGCTTAGGCTTGAATAAAGACTGGGAGTGGCTGTGTCATTACACAAAGTAAAACTATTTCCCCATGTTTATCCGCCCCCCGCCCCGATTATCACTACAAAAGGTGTTTTTTTCTCTCTCTCTCCTGCTGGTAATAGTTCACCTTACCTGATCACTCTCATTACAGTGTGTATGGTAACACCCATTGTTTCATGTTCTCTGTGTATATAAAATCTCCCCACTGTATTTTCCACTGCATGCATCCGATGAAGTGAGCTGTAGCTCACGAAAGCTTATGCTCAAATAAATTTGTTAGTCTCTAAGGTGCCACAAGCACTCTTTTTCTTTTTGCAGATACAGACTAACACAGCTGCTACTCTGAAACCTGTAAACTACTTTTGTTACAGTCTTGAAAGTTGGATTATTAGTGAGATCTGTATTGTGCCAGGTGCTCTGTATAAAAGTCAGTCTGACAAGTTATTTCTATCAAGTAAACTTGTAGTGTTTGTTTAATGTTAGCCTTTAAAGAAAGGGACAGGAAACTCTTTTACCAGACCAAATCTTGAATTATAAGATTATATCTATAGCAACTGCAGTAGGCTTGACTTTTACATTATATATGTTCTCTCTCACAGTGAAGGACTTCAGTTTCTAGGAAATAATGTAAACTATCTTAAAACTCACATCTGAGTAAAGACAACAATATTACTTTACTACGTTAAGTAAATGTTCTCACAGTTGAACACCAGCATATCTTTATCTTTTGGAAATATTTGTGATTAAACAAATGTGCCCTGTGCAACAAACAGTTTGACTATGCTAAGCAGACTGTTGGGGATGCTATAAGTTTTCTGTTCCATTGAAGCAAATCCAGTCAGTAAAATGTACTGAAAATGTAATTGTTCATTGTTGTCTTCTAGGGTATGTCTTCACAGCAAAGGAAAACTCGTGTCTGGCCTGTGCCAGCCAACTCAGTCTCTCAGCGGTAAGGCTGTGGAGCTGTTTAATTGCTGTGTAGACTTCTGGCCTTGGGATGAAGCCCAGGCCCCACGACTTTGCAGGGTGGGAGGGCCGTAGAGCTCGGTCTCCAGGTGGAGCCTAAAAGTCTACATAGCAAGGAAACAGCCCTGCTGCCTGAGCCCCGTGGCATGGACCAGCCACAGGTTGGTTTTTTTGCTGTGTAACAGACCCATAGTGTCTGGACCTTCATGAAAAAAAGATGCATCACATGAGGCTATCTCAGGGTGCAAAAGTGTTTGTATTTATAACTTGTTTTAACAAAACTCTAATGGATATAGAATTATGGTAATTCAAATGCTTTGATCTTAGCTACAGGAACCGGAATTGAATCTTGGTAGCTTTTGTTAGAGGCTGGATATATGTAACAGAAGAAATCCTTTGAATGTTCCTTGCCCTTGGCCAGAAGAAAGACCTGATAAAAACTTAACTAGATTGCAATAATCAGTAGCAAAATTTGAGATGGCCCATTGTAACAAATGATGAGAGAATTGATGAGCCTTTGCCTAGTATTTCCCATTAAGCAGTATGTAAATCATTCTGAGACCTGTTACAGAAATACTAATGAAGCAGTACAGAAATTATTTTAAGTGTTGTAGCTATAAAATGGCACTATGTCTTCCTTTTTTTAACCATCTCCTATTGAAAATCTTCATCAGAAATTAACATACATTACATAAACTGAAAATTACACTATTGAATACTTGAAACATAGGTTGGATTGTGCAGTATTTTCAACTCTTAAAATGTCATTATAAATTCATAAATTGTTCTGAAATAATTTCATCAAAGAAGAGGAGGATATTGAACAACTGGTACTAGAGAGGGATGATTCCTGGAGCAGCTTCAGATCATGCAACAAGGTTTCTGGGCTTGAGAAACCAGCGTGGATTGTTGGGAAAGAATTGGTCTGCGGACGTGGGATGACTAGCAGGGATGAGATAATTTCAGGATGGCAAAGGCAACCTTTTTTGAGATATGTGCTGAACTAACCCTGGAGCTGCAGTGACAGTGCACCAACACACAATACCCCATACCCATGGAGAAGGGAGTCGCCATTGCCATCTGGAAGCTGGTCACCCCAGAATGCTAGTGGTCCATAGCCAACTGATTCAGGAAGGGAAGATTGAATGTGGGGCCTTGGCCATGCAAGTGTGTAATGCCGTGAAAAAGGTACCGTTGCACCGGGTTGTAAAGTTTGGTAATGCTCAGGAGATTATTGATGACTTTGCACTCATGGGGTTTCTAAAATATAGTGGGGCAATTGATGGGACCCATGTGCCTATTATCTACCTTCCTTCTGCCGTGCCTGCTCCCCCAGAGCTCAGAATTTATAACAGAAAGGGGTATTGCTCCATGATGCTCCAAGGCCTTGTTGACCACTGTGGGAGGTTTACAAACATATATGCAGAATGGTCTGGGAGGTTCCACAATGCTTGATCTTTTGGAACTCAGCTCTGTTTACTTTCATGGTTACAGGATAGCTTGCCCACATGGTCATGATGGACATTAAAGGGTGGAGATTGCTCCAGTTACCCTGGGAAACCTGGCTTATCTTTTGCTTCCCTGGTTAATGAAGCCATTCAGACGCCGCTTGGACAGAAGGAAGGAACTGTTTAACTGTCACCTCAGTAGTTGCAGAATGGCAGTGAAGTGTTCATTTGGCCATTTGACAGGAAGGTTGTACTCTTTGTGGAAAAGGTTGGTAGCTTGAGGAAAAAAAGAGTACCTAAGATTGTAGCTGCATGTTGTATTTTGCACAATATTTGTGAGGATTAAGGAGAAAGCCTTAGTAAGGGTGGGATACTGAGGTGGGGAGACTTGCTCAGCAGTTTGAGCAGCCAAGAAGACATCCAGGAGAAAATGGAAACCTCCAAGGCAGTATTGGAAGGGATGCCTACTATTGCTCTTATATTGACTCTCAGGTCTGAAAATGTGCAGCTGTACATCCGAGCTGTTAGCCCATGGAGGGGGGTTGGGATGGATTGTGAGCAATGCAGTTTCATTTTTGGGTGGTGGATGTGGCATGTTGTGGCAGTCCTTATTTTCTCTTGTCTGTGCCTAGATACTTTTTGTAAAATCCTATGAATTAATTAAAATGTACAGACTTTCAGTGTAAAATGCATTGATGCATCTTTATGAAGGAATTTTAAATGGTTATTATTAAACAATCTATGATTTAGCACCAGAAATAAACCTTTAATAAAAACAATATGAAATAAACCTTCCAAGTGACACAGTGCAGAGGACGGCAGAACAATGCAAGGGGAGGGGGGGATTCAAGTCACAAGCAAATATATGCCTTGCCTCTCTGCCTCTTGTTCTTGGGCATTAGGATGACCAGATGTCCTGATTTTATAGGGTCAGTCCCGATTTTGGGGTCTTTCTTATATAGGCTCCTATTACCCCCCACCCATGTCCCGATTTTTCACATTTGCTGTCTGGTCACCCTATTGGGCATTCTTGTGTTGACTGGTGATGCTTGAAGTTATCGGGGTGTTGGATGGCTCAAAAGAGCTTGGTTCCCAAACTTCTTCTTGCTGCTCTGAGCATGGGTCTGTGAAGGGAATGACCCATGGGAGCAGAGCTGATGGGGTACAGTGGGGATGAGTTGCTGGTGTTCCCAACACACTGTATAGTCAAGGCGCTGCAGGACATGACTGGGTCCTGGTTTACAGCATTGTATTTCCTTCCTGGTGCCCTAACAAGACCCTGGGTTGCAGCAGAGCACTCTGGCTCTATATTGTCTCTAGGAGTTGCCTCTGCATCTCCTTCTCTTTTTCAATTGTGTCATGGCAACACTGTGCTTGGCCACTGCAATGCTGCCTTTGGTCACTACAACAATCTTTCTGGAAAACTCCATTTCTTTTTCTCTCTCTGTCCTCAACTGCAACCAGGACCTCTCTGTTCTTTTGGGCTATTGTTTGGGGGTGGCGGTGGGGGAGGGGAGGAGTCTGTAATGAGGTTTGCAAATATTTCATCCTGAGTTTTCCTTTTTGCCTGCCCCCCCCCCCCCCCCCCAGGGTAGCCAGCCACTCAGACGTTGGTCGTGCAGGTGTTGCTGGCTGCTGCAGGTGCTGTGGCTGGGAGCAGGGAAAAACCACAAGTAGTTATTGTTCATATTCATATTGTTCATAGAGAGGCTAAGTTAGCATTTTTATATGCATTTCTGACTTTCCCTTCTGGAGAGTCTTCCCTGTATTGGGAGAACTTGAGAGAGGGTAACTGGTGTGTGCATGAGGGCTGTATTGGGATTTCTGTTTGCAGAGTATATGCTCTTTGGGTTTGACTTTGTGCCTTGGAGGGTGGGGAAGGGGTAATGGGAAATACGATCCTGGTTTCAGTTTGCAGTTTTGCTTATTTGGTGTCGGAGGGCTTAGCAGGGGCATCTGGGACTGAATTGGGTAGTAATCTCTACGTCTCCTTTAGGCTGTCCCACTTACTTACTCAGAGGTAAGTAACTAGAAGGCAGAGAATGGCTATAATTCAAAAAGGAAAAGGGGAGACCATTGAGAGATGCTGTGAAGTTAATCATCAGCATATTCCTCCGGAAGTGCTGCAGGAGTGGAAGGGAGTTGGAGCTATACTGGGGAAATGAGCATGCAGCTTCCCCTCATAATGGCTGGAGCAAAATAGAGCAATTTCTCTGTCTTAAATTCTGCTTTATCTCCCCTGCAGACATGGTGAAAGTGCCGAGAAAAATAGATAGTGTTCTGCAGTGATTGTCTGAACCATTCAGTGTTCCCAGTTTTTCTCGGTGGAAGCCTGTAAAAAGCCATCACGAGCTTTGCCATCCCTAACATAAAGCTCTTTTCCTGTAAGAATGAGTGTTATAGGGCATTTAAACCTAAGTGTGGAGCTGTAGTCTTTGTACCTTTATGGGCATGCAGTGCCACATCTACTTCTTGTAAACTGACAACATGAAACAAAATTCTTTTCCTGTAACCACTGTCTGAGTAAACTGTTGAATTTTCCACAATTGTATGTTTCATTATCTGAATCTGCTGTGGAAGGTGGGGAGGGAGGATGCTGTGGCTGTGCCATGTTGCTCGACTGCCATTTTGAACTGGAGAACCAGGTGCGGGCAGTGTTTGCTGGGCAGGACAGAGGCGGGGTGGGGAAAGGAAAATAGGTAGATGAGCATGTACCCTCTGTGCTGTTGGCTTGAAAATGGTCAATGGTCAGGGCTTTAGCATGACACAGAGGCCGATTTGCCTGGCTGGAGCAGCTGCCATTTAAAAAATATGAACGGGGGCAAAACGGAGAGTGTGGGCTATGGGAGGGAGGGGAGCCAGAGACTCTCAAAGTCTCCTAACTCACATCTGCCTCAAATGGCTTTAGCTGTGGAACATCCGGAACAGAAACTAACAGGGCAGTATAGCATACAAATAATATTAAATTGTAACTAGAGATACTCATATGATGCGTTTCCCTTGATAGCGTCGGACTTCTTATTCCTGGCCTGTGTTTCTGGCTGGGAATTGGGCTCATTTCCTGCAAGGCAGGAATTTAGCTTGCCTGTGAACTGACCAGTGTCAGGGTAGAGCTAAGAGAGCTAATTCTGGGGCAGCTCTTCACTGGCCTCCTGGTGTACAAGCTCCAATGACTTGCTTTTTGGCCTCTGGGGAGGGGAGAAGCAGAGCCGGCAGCAGGGTCCACAACCTTCTTGGGTTGGGTAGTTGTGTAGTTGATCAAAATCCTGTCCAGCGCCTCAAAAAATGGACAGGTCACATGTCCACTGCTGGAGCTTTTCCTAGTATCCTTGGTTTTTAAAGTACATTTTTGTGAGCTGTTAGCTCTTTATCTTGCACTGATAGGCATCCTAGTTGTGGCCCCTCAGGGCCATTTGCTTAGCAGTGTCCACAAAAGATCCTGGTTCTGATGGCAGCTTCCAGCACCAACCCTTCTCCCCAGATGACAGTCAGATCTAGAATCTTAGCTGAACTCAAGGCGGCTGCTTGAGATATATTGTAGGGCTTCTGGAGTAATATCACAGCAATGCTGATATACTTGAATCTAGGACAAACGGGAATTCCTGGCTATGCACCAGTTTTTAAACAGGGAAGGGGACGTCCGGTAACCTTGATGCTGGAGCAGTGGACACGTGCATGTAAACGATCGCCCACAAAAGCAGTATGGGATAGCAGTTGGAGGACTGCCAAAGTTGTGCGCAGCATCATAGTGTACACATTAAATATGGACCAAACTCACTTGGTTCGCATAAAACATCTTCCATTTTGAAAGAGGACTGCAGGGTTTGTGATAAATGCAGAGTTAGTGCACTATAGTGAATTGTGTTGTGTGAACACAAGCATTTTCAGACCAGATTAATTTGAACTAATCTGATTTAACCACCTCAAGTAGACAAGCCCATAGTCATAGAACTAGTCATTATGCACGTGAGTAGCTTCCCTGACTTCCGTGGGACTATTCCCATTCGTAAGGTTCACCTGAGTTTCAGGTTTTGGCTCTGTATTAGAAATAATATACTATAAGGCCAGGAAGGGCCATTGCAGACTCATTAGTCTGACCTCCTTTGTAATAGAGGCCATTGGATTTCGCTGAATTAATTCCTGTTTGAACTAGAGCATATCTTTTTGTAAAAAAGATCCAATCCTGGTGTAAAAATTGTCAGTGATGCACAATTCACCACAACACTATGGTAAATTACCCTCACTATTAAAAATGTATGCCTTACTTCCAGTCTGAATTTGTCAAGCTTCAACTTCCAGCCACTGGATCTTGTTAGAGCTTTGTTATATTCCATGTTTAGATTTCAGCTTTAAACACTAATGTATATTTCATGTGTCCTGTTACTAGAACATGTGTAGGTCTTCTGTAAAATTCATTATTGAAAATGTCCACTGTAGTAAAATTTTCAGTTTATTGTTGATGTTCAGAAATTGGACTTGCAATTTTGGCAACATAACTTTCCCCTTGTTTTGAAACAATCAGCTAAATTAAGACATGAACATTCATTTTTTTGGTTAATAATCTAGAACTTTTATTGTCATATGGTAATATAGCTCACTTGAGCAACTATAATCTGTTTTATGAAGGACTGCATGTTTATAAGATTACTTCTCTTTTATAGGGTAAAAAAAAACCTAGAAAAGTTTTATAAAGCCATATTATGAAGAGAATGTATAACTGTAAATATTACAAATAATTAAAATGAAAAAAGAAAATTGGATAATTTCCTTACCTGCTGAGACTAGAGCACAGGAGTCTGTTATCCCCCTGCCACTCCCTCTCCCCTCCATGTTTATAATACTGAGTTGGCAATAAACCTGAAAGCTCTATATATTACTGCAGATTTAACCCAGAGCTCTTGAGTTGCCTTTTTGAATAAATCCACAGTTAAATTATCCAGCTGTTGTACTGAGCCTTAAGAAATTAGTAATGTGACCAAAAGCATTTAGATAAGGTGGGCATAGTACTGAACCATTAATGAAATTTGGATGTCTTGTACATTGAAGAATAATGATAAATTATCGTCATCTTATCTTTTGCAGATGTTTTGTAATTACTGTAGGGATTTGTGAATTTAAATAGTCACTTCAGCACTGGTTGCTTTCCCAGAATGTTTGCTCCAATTATCATTTAAATACAGTATGCCATTTGTAAAAAGTAAGCATCTGTACCATTTCTTTTAAATTCTGTGAGAACCTTTCACTTAAATTTTAGATAAGTCCTTTTTTATGTATTTATATTGAAGCTGTTTTCCAGCAATTTTGTCTGTGTGGAAATGTGCCCCCATACCGTGTGTGTGTGACAGAGAGAGAGAGAGAGAGCCGTATTCCCATCTAACTCAATACTACCACTTTAAATTCTGAGTTTTATATTTGCGCACTTTAAGGTAGCATGATCAATTTCTATTAAACTTTCTTTATTAATAAAGGTTAGAAATAAATGTTAATGAGTGCCCCTGGCATGCTAAGGGAAGGTGCCTTTAATTGCCTCTATACCCAAAAATGGTTGCTGCAGCCTGATGTAGAAATGGATTTCAGTGAAACTGAACAATTTAACAGTTCAGATTAAAAATGTAATAATGAATACTCATTTCTAGGGAGGCATCTCTTTTAGGCTTCTTTCAAGCTCATCTGTGATTGCAAGTTACATTTAGTCTTTGATGTATGTTCCTCTTTTCTTATTCAACCAATAGGGACATTCCAGAATATACAGTGTTATAGCTTCATCTATGAGGAGGTGAATAGACGAATCAGTGTGCACGCCCTGTATATAAGGTCCCGGCACATCTGTCATACTGTATTTAACAGTTTTTTTTTCTTTGCCTCCTGTTCCTGGAAGCATGAAGCATGCCTCTGTTCTCATGCCTAAGTTTTTCTCTTCCCAATCCTGAAAAAAGAGGGAGGAAAAGAAACGAGTGTGTGCCAGGAAAATAGAAAACCAGGGGCAGAGAGTCCTTAACAGTGAGTCCTCTGCTTCCTTCCTATCCTCCTTGTAGGACAGGGTGGTAATAGCACCAGTAGCTGTGAAAGGCAAAAGCCCCCCAAAGCTTCCATCCCTAGGGGCTCTTAAGTTGCGTTGCCTAGCACTCATCCCCACTCTGTTCAGCCATCTTGCCTTGTTGAGCAACTGCCTCTATCTTAGCTTCTCTGAATCAGGAAGCCTCTGTCCATAGCTCTTCACATGTAAAAAGTGAAGAAATTTGTTTTGCAAATTAATCGTTTGTCATAAATGCTCTGTAAGATAATAGTGTAGAGGGACTGTCACAGGAATCGTGAATAACAGTTAGCCATGTTTGGCAGATGTGTAAGACGGGTACTTGCTTTCACGTTATGTACAAATGAAAAATACAACTCCTCTGTTTGGTATAGAAAAAGTACTAGGTAACTGCAAATTTTTGAATTAGGCTGTTTTGTATATGCTTAACTTGACAGTGACAAGGTAGATTCATTGTGCCTTATTGTAAAGCAATGTATTGCTTTTTTCCTCCTCTTTCCTTTTGAAGGACAGTATCACAATTGTATCTCCTCTTCTGATAGGCTCTGATGTCTTCATAGAAAAACTTTGAATCAATTATAGTAAAAGGAACATTTTGATTGATTACTGTGCCAGTGCTCATTTACAAATTACAGGTTTCAGAGTAACAGCCGTGTTAGTCTGTATTCGCAAAAAGAAAAGGAGTACTTGTGGCACCTTAGAGACTAACCAATTTATGCGCAAATAAATTGGTTAGTCTCTAAGGTGCCACAACTACTCCTTTTCTATTTACAAATTAGTTTCTCTTATTTTCCCAGCCATATAGCTTGATTTAATACAAAACATCCCTAATTATGCAAAGATACTGACAGTGCTGGTGGTGGCAGTATGACACCCAAAAGCTGGGCCCTGAAGTATGCATCTAGGGATGACAGAAAGGTCAAAGGCTACTTTTCCCAAACTTGCTGGCTCCTATGGCTTTTTAAGAGCTTTTCAGGGCTGAGCGGCACAAGAGCTCTGGTATGCAGAGCTTAGCTTTTGACTGAGGCTTCAGACAAATCTCTTGGGCTTTAGTTGGCATTCTCATAACTGAAACTCTGTTAACTGGGGCTCAGATTACTGAGGTTGGACTGTATTCAGAATTGTATAATATAATTACTCATACATTTCCAAGGTAATTTTTCTACATTCCTCAGACAAACCCTCAGATATGAACTACAAAATGACAGCAACTAATTCATTTGTTAAAATCTCTTTGGTGATGGTCATTGTAATGTTGAGCACGTTTACTAAAAATTCCTCTAAAATAATACCACCATGCTCACAGTTTATTACTCAGAAGGCAATACTTTCCCCAAGTGCTCTTTAATCTGACTTTAAATGATCTAAATGTTTTCAGTGCTATTCTATAATAAGGGATTGACCATAAACCTCTCCGATTAAGTGGATCAATCGCTTGCATTGAAGCAATTGTCACAACTGCCTTATCCTTTTAGACAAAATGGAGGAGTAAGTCTCATCTTTAATTATGCTTTTGTAATTTGACATGCTTTAGCAATGTGGTAACCGAATTTCTTTTCTGAACTGATTTTTAGTAGTACATTTACAGTAATCTCCGTTTACAATAGTACTCTTGCTTTTGTCTGTATTCGCAAGAAGGGTACACAGAAATAGGAACAGTTTTCCTTACCTCTTGCCTTATAATATTCAAGTAGTTGTCATAACTTTAAACATTTTCATTTCTTCTGTGTTATAAAGGAGCCTACTCCCCTGTTGCAATAAAAGCTGGTAAAACCATTTCCCCCAAATTTCTCCTCTGGCATATTTATAAATGTATTTATTCTAAAGTTCACAGTAGTGAATTCTGTAGGGAAAATTGTGTGGATTTTCATTGTTATAGTTTTATGTCCTTAGATTTGTTGTAGTTATGTATGATTGTAAATATAAATTTTTAAAAATGTGTGTTTGTGTATAGCTGTTGTGATATGCTTGAAGTAGTTTTACCAAATCCAACCATGTCATTGCCTGAACAGTAGCCGATAAATACCATGTTAGCACATGTTATTATCATCAGTTACCAATTGGCTAGCTATTATTTGGCTGATCTGAATGTTCTGACAGTAAAGTCTTTAGCATTAAATGTGGGAATCACTGAGGACTTAAGGACTATTGCTCTTATAAATCATTTTCAGAAGTTGCTAACAACATTTGAAGATTAAGAGCAGTAGCGTGGCTGAAGTTAGTATATTGAAAGGTATTTGTACAAGTCAGATGACAAATTATATTCTTACAGTTTATAATCCAAAAATATTAATTTATACTAATTATTCTTTTTCTCCTTAATGAATAGATTAGTGGAAGCCATGGAAATATTTGGAAAAAAATATGGTCTAGAGCAGTGGTTCTCAACCTTTCCAGACTACTGTATCCCTTTCAGGAGTCTGATTTGTCGTGTGTACCCAAGTTTCACCTCACTTAAAAACTATTTGCTTACAAAGTCAGACACAAAAATACAGAAGTATTATAGAACACTGTTACTGAAAAATTGCTTACTTTCTCATTTTTATCATATAATTATAAAATAAACTGATTGGAATATAAATATTGTACTTAGATTTCAGTGTGATATTCGAGCCTGTTTTTCACTTGAGTCTTGTCTGAAGCCGGAGCTCTGAATGAGAGGGCTGAAGCCTGAGCTTCGCTGCCTGGGGCTGAAACATGTAACTTAGCTTCACGGGGGCCCTTTTGGTGTGGGGCCCCAGAGAGTTGCCCTGCTTGCCACCCTCTAATGCCAGCCCTGCACTTGCAACCCCCCTAAACTCACCTTGCGACTTCCCTGGGAGTCAAACCCCACAGTTCGAGAAACACTGATCTAGATGAGTTGATGTACCCCTGGAAGATCTCTGTGTTCCCCCAGGGGTACATGTATCCCTGGTTGAGAACCACTGGTCCAGAGTTTAAAGAAGGGGGTAAGGAGCCATTGAGAATCTGAATCTGTGTAATAAGTATCGATTACACAAACTTATGGGTGCCCTTAAGACTTCAAGATAAAAGAAGCTGCAAGAAGATAACTTTGGTATCTCAGTACCAGTGTGTTGGCAATTCTTGGAAAAGATTGATTTCTTATCTTAAAATTATTCATTTTGGCAGTGTGTCTTTACACTGGATTAAATATTCTAGAACTAAAAACAGCCATGCAGCTGGGGATGCAGAAGTATCATGTCATGGGACAGGACTGTGATAATCCCACTCTCTTATTATTCTGGTGTGACAGCCTCTGTGATATTGAGATGCCTCCTGGGCTCTTCATTATCAGAAAGATGGAAAAATTGGAGGCATTTTAGGAACGAGATCTGGAAATAGTTAAGGGGCTGGTAGTTTTATTTAAGATTAAAATATATGTACTTTTAGGTTAGCTAAATGATGACTACACAGGAAATAAATTCACAGGTACTTGAAAGATTTAAACACGAAGGATAGACAGAAATTCTTCATATACTTATATATCCAGGTTAGAAGAGAACCGAGAAAGAGGAAGAGTGGCCAGGCTGTACCAAGTTGGGCTGTCCAACCTTCTGAGTTCCCTCCAAAAGGCACCTTTGTGGCTCAAGTGATAATGGTCCGCAGTGACATGGTGAAAATTTAGGCCTCCAATCCTGAAGATGATGCATGATATGAGGGCTGTTTAATTTGCAGATATGGAATTTGCTTTCATTTCCTTTTTTTAAAAAAAAAAAGTAATTACACACACAGTCTGTTCAAAATGTTATGGTTTGGTTTTAACTGTAGCTTTATATAACCTTTTTATAAGTGTACCAAGAAAAAGAAAAGGGAAATGTTAGACTAATGATCAGAAAAAAGGTTTCTAACAGTGATTTCTCTTGGTTTGTGGCATAGCCTTCGTAATAAAAGGCGAAGAAAGCCCTGGAAAGAATACTCTTAAGGGGATCGTCATGCTGGCAAGTGGTCATTGAGATGACAGAATAGGTTTTTTCCACTTCTAATTTCTATGAAAGCATACCCTTGTAGTTTCTTTTAGAAAATTATATTTCAATCAACCAGTGAGGGTCAGTGGGTGGGTGCGCATGAATTCACATGAGTGGCCAATCTTGTTCCCACTGAAGACAAGAGGTATCTCCATTTATCCATTGTGAAGAAGCAGAAAAGGGCTCAAACAATTTTTTCTTTGCAGGTGATCCTTAAAAATAGCCCTTAGTACAGCTAAAGGGACAAATACTGCCTTCCTCTGCAGGCTTGGATGTCCCAAAATCCAGTGGCTCTATTATAGTTCCTGTAAGCCAGTGGGTTAACTCACTGTCCTGCATAACAAAGAACACTCTCCATCCACAGGAATCCAGCTCTACTTTGCTACTTTCCCCCAAGCGCACATGGTAGGCGTAAGGATGGGGGAGGCACCACCTGGGTCCTAGTACTACCATACTGTGCAGGCTAAGCTAGGGTGCGCACACCTTGTGTGACACAGAACACAACTAGCTGGGGGCTGCACACCAACATGTTGTTGTGCAGGAAGGATTTCAGGGTGAGCTGACAGAGACCTATTTTGTTTGTATGCATTGGGTTCCATTTTTAAAAATATGGTCCTTGATATTAAAGGTGAGATTATGTACAGTAATGTATGAGTCTCAGGTGAGTTCATACTGGGTAAAGTGTGGTTTAGTGCCTGTGCACCAGTTAAGTAAAAGTGTTTTAGTTTGAATTTTGAATTTCCTTGCATTTGTCAATTTGTGACCATTAAAAACACTAACTTTCTTTAAACATAAAGCTGAATTCAACTAAAAGAAACAACAACAACAAAAATTCAGTCTGGCTTATATGAGCCCTGAAAATCTTTCTGCATGGAGAAAGAAAATCTGGAAAAATAAGAATGGCATGTTGCACATTAACATCAATTTTTAATATGCATGTATAAGTTAGGGAACACAATTCCTATTTTAATCCAAGCTTTATTTATAACATTATCTCCTTTTATGTATTTCCAATTATTTCTGTTTCAGCTTCTCTTTAACTTTGTTAATCAGTTATTTTCAGTATTTTTTGTTGAAAGTTAAGTAGCTTGTGTTATTTTTCATTCTTGTTTAGAATTATCACCTTTGCTTCAGAGATAATCTTTTTTTGCAGGCTTGAAACTTGAATAGAATACCAAATAGGCTAATATTTAGTGAATTTAATTCAGAATATCCAAAATAGTGAATTTGAATAAAATAATGCAGAACTGCAATAATAGAAACTAGTCCAATAAATTAAAGGAAAATGGTTAAGCCAGGCCTAACTTATCATAGATCATTTTAATAGGTGAAAAATATCTGTGCCATTAGTTCCAGGCCAATGTCTTTCCCATTCACAATGCTTTAGTGCATAACTTATAAATCTCTGCTCATCAGCTTATATGACTATTTCAAAGCAAGACTAGCATTGAACAAGGCAGAGTGAGCGAAAGTCAATGAAGGTCGAACAGGCAATCAAATTATTACAGATTCCTCAATGAGCACTAATGTACTTTTGTAATGTGATTAGTTGCGAATTTCTGTGCCCTTGTTGACAAGGGGTCATTTTTAGTAGAACTATAGTATATTCTTTGATTTGCTTTGAGTTGCACTGACTAACCTATGTGTATTTACATGCAAAGAAAGATAAGGAAAAGAAAGTTATTTTGGTTGCAAAGTCAAGCACTCAGAAATTAGGAAATCCCAAATTTACAGTTGCCTCTGCAACCTTAATTCTGACTCTTGTGCTTCCATACTGTGGACTGAATGATGCAGGGGTTCACTAAAAACAAATTATGTGATCATGTAAGTAATGATTATCATAATGCACACATACAAAGGCACAGAATTAAGATTGTACAGTCACTAAATCTGACATTTCCTAACTTTCAAGTGCTTGATTTTGCAACCTAAATAACATTTTTAACACAAACTTTGTGTAATTTCTTAGTTGCTTTTTTTAAAGGAAATGAAAGAAAATTCCATTATCTGCAACTGTAAATAGCCTTCATATATTGCATCGTCATCAGGATTGGCGCCCTAAACTTTCACCATTGCAATGCAGGCTGTTCTTACTTGACCTACAGAACTAACTATGTTAGCTGGGTATAGAGGGTGCCTCTGGGGGGGAATCAGAAAGTTGGAGAGCCCAACTTGGTCCAGCTGGCCAGTCTTCCTCTTTCTCTCTGATCTCTTCTTACCTGGATGAAGGTTTTAAACACCAAAGATAGGGAGGTCTGATTTAGTGTGGTATAAGGATTAGAGCTGAGGATTTCCCAGGTTTTCCCAGTACAGCTGCTGCTGCTGCTTTGGCAGCAGTGTGTACTTGGCCTAGAATTTTCATGTTCCATTATTATTTTGCCAGTGTTTTCCTTAGGCCCATTTGTGAAAGAAAGGAAATGGCGATTTTTACACTTTGTATCTTAGCAAAAGCTGAATGGAATTTCCTGGGACAAAGAAAGGGAACTTCTGTAATTTGAGGGCGTTCTCTTTGCTGAATATCAAAGGTCTTCTGCAAGCAGTGGAGTTGGGGAAGCTTCTCAAATAAAAGACTGTAAAAAGTTTTCATAATGTAAAGTGCAACCTGAATGTTACCAGCTCGTCCTATAAAATATTATAATTCATTCTCTCTCTCTCTCTCTCTCACACACACACACACACACACACACACACACACGTGTTTTGTGTTCTGAGCTGAAATCGTACACTTGTTATATATGTCCGTTGTCTGTTCTTATGTATTGATGTCTGTCTATTTATATACATGTTCTATTTATATATAAATCTCTATATAAATAGCAAACACAAAATACTAATAAAAGAACATTAAGAATACAAAGTTAAGCACTCAAAGTTTAGAAGATGCTAGCTAGCATTAAGCTTGTCTGTGCAATCTTAATTTGGCCTCCTTGAGCATTTGCATTTTGATACAGTTTTTAATTACATGATCACATACTATTTTTTCCACAAAACCCCTGCCTCATTCAGTGCACAGGATGGACCTACTCTCAGGATGAATCAGAGATGTGTAGTGACCTTTGGTTCATTTGTTGCAGAAGTTGGAAGGTGTGTACTGAATGAGGCAAGAAGTGTGGTCTTGTGGTTAAGGTAGGTTTTTTTTTTGTTTTTTTTTTAAAGATGCATATACCTCCATTTGAATAACTCTCAAAATTTTTGAAACACTTCTCTCCAGATGAAAACATTGCATTTTCTGTAGGCATGTTGACTCTTTGCAAGGAAAAGTAATGTCCAAGTTAGGTTTGGTAATGGGATACTGTTATCAATGATTCTGGCTGGATGCAATGCTAAAGTATTTGGCCACAAAGGTATTTTTTGTTTGTTTGAAAAAAACCCCCCTCCCAATCCATCTCTTCCACCTCCCAAAATATCAAATCAAAACAGCTACCCTAAACACATCTCACACTAAATATCTGGCCAGACACTGAAGGACTTAGATCCATTTTTCCATAGATGTCTGTCGCTTTAATCATGTCCCAGTTGATTTCCATTTTTTATCGCAGCCAGGGAAAAGAGCAGCCATGTGTTAGAATTTCTGATTATTAAAATGTCTGGTGACATCTGTTGCATACTCACTGGACACTGCAACATTAAAATATCCATTTGCCGTGTATAGCATTTGGGCTGAAAAAATTCAGGAACTCCTGAGTACAAGTATGGTGAGGAATGTTAACTAGGAAATTACAGTGCTGACCAAAGAAATTTTATAATTTCCCCTTGAAAATTTACATTAGCCTCCAAAGTTAGTGGAATTTCTGCTGACTGGCAGCCAAGGAGGCTATCTATTATTGAACTGAGTCCAAAGTTGTTAAGCTGTTTCAGTGCAGTACTGGTTTTTGCAAGTCAATATTTAAGAGCACTTGTGTATGTTAGCAATACCCTATTGATGTCTGTCTAAAATTTAATCAATTCATGCATAATGTAAATAATTTCTATGAGACCAGAAAACATATGACTTGCATACTGTAGAAAAGGAGTGAGAGACCATATTTGATTGGGTGTATACTGAAATTACATATGACATTGAAAAGGTTCACTCAAGTAAGAACCTGTTTTACCAGTAAAATATCCTTTGTGCAAAGATTACTTGGTATGTAAAATGTTTTGTTGAGTACATTCATGTATTAGCAGGAAAGCATTGTGAAGTTTAGTAATTTTATTATTTGCAAACAAGTCAAATATTTGACATGTTTGTCATGTATTTAATATTAGTCATATATTTAATATTAATTTGAGAAACTGCAGAGCCTTATCATAAATCTATGGTATTTGACAATCTAACCCACTATTTGCCCACTCCATATCAGCAGGGGGAGGGAATGTTACTCCAGACTGAAAGAAATGATGCTCATACTCCAAGATGAGGTGGAGGAGGGAGCGTCAGAGCTAGCCTCTCCTCCAATATCAGTGAATGGAGGAATGTGCGTTGGGCGGGTGTGGGGGAGGTGATTTCTCTGCCTTCCATTGTCTGGCTAAAGGGGGGAGTAGAGCAGCCAGTTGGCTATCATTCCCCCCTCCCCCATTTTAAATGTCCCCAGGCTTTCAGTGGCCCTCTTACGCTCTTTGTCTACCCCAGTAACCCATCACTAGAGTGAACATAGGTCCCTTAACAGTCCTATTTCCAGTGACAGGACCCTTGGGGAGCCAAACCCCTCCAGTGCTGCTTTTGTTGCTGCCCTGATCTGGAAGGAATGTGTGCAAAGTTCTCAATAAAGTTGCAGACTGCCACTGAAATCCATCTGTAACAGGGTAGATGGCCCCTCAAATGAAATTGGACCCAGCTCTCCTGTTCCAGTCCAGATGTGCTATGGTTTGGTATAATGAGGGAGGGTAGGACTATCTCTGGGAATTATAAATGAAAGTCCAGAACCCAGAGAAGGGAGAGTTCAGATCCCAGTGTCCAGAGTGGGGGAGTGTGTTCAAAATCCAGGGTGAGATGGGAGAGTCCTGAGAATAGAGAGAGCTCAGAACAAGAGCAGAGCTGTGCTACGAGCTTCAGAGAGGGGATGCTCCTGAAGAAGGGAGCAGTGAGAATTCCCTAGTTGGGCACTGGGGGCACATCGAGCTGGTGAAAGCAGAAGGCAGCTAGGGGTCAGCTACAAACCTTCTCCAGGCCAGACAACCACAGGCAGAGCGGGCTGGTGAGGGATGAAGTCTGAGAGCATCAGTGGGAGATGCCTGCTGGCTCTCTAAGCCAGAGAGCTGAAGTAGGAAGGCTAGAAAGGGCTGAAGGCTGGGGAATAATGGAGGAGTGAGCCCACTGATCTCTCCAGGCAAGAGCTGGAACTATACCAGGAAAGGAAACAAGGCAGAGAAGCACCCCTGCTGGAGGGGCCTGGGTCAGGCACAGTGAGGAACACTGCAGCTATACCTAAGAGCCAGAGCATGGTGAGGTGGCGTGTTGATGGACTGTTGGACTGGAGAATTTTGAACTATGGTTGTGGGATTTTGGGTAATAAATTAAGCACATGAAAGGCTGTTTATATGTGAAAAGCTATGGTGTGGAGTTACTGGGGACCCTGTCAAGAAAGGGAAAACTGAGGCAGGCTTGCTGATCATTCCTGTGTGTCTTAATCAATCTCCTCCAGTATTTTTTTTAACTTTTCAAGCTCCTTAAAAGCTTTAAAAAATTCTTTGGTGTTTCCCACATTGTTCTATTTTTCCTTCTACTCCAAAATGTGGAATTTCCCTCCAGAATTATCCTGGTCTAAGGTCAGTAATGGCTTTTCTACACATAGAAATATCATGAATTTAAATTTGTCTCATGATCCAAGAAGCCTAAAATTAGTCCTATCTTCCTGTGGGGACCCAGCAGCATTCTCTTCTAAGGTGCTTGTCAGCAAAGAGGACATGTGTGCATGCACACAACATTTAGTTGTATTAAGAGCGTTACATGCATACTGTGAATGGAAAGGAAAATTTACCCAAATGAACATTCGTTTTCACATGTCAGAAGTTAACCTTCAAAAAATATTCTAAGTAACTATTAGTGAAGAAAAAATGCTCTTGATAACATTCATTTTAACTTTCTTTTCATATTTTACTGATTATAAAAATAAATTTTAAATATATTATTTTAATTCTCATAACCTTGAATATTTTCCAGTTGATTTGTTTGTGGTTCAGCACTGTTTTGAATGCACAGTTTTAAATGATGAAATGTTGCTCATGTGTTAATGAGGAACAAAAACATCCTGTGAATGGCAGATAACAAAATGGTACTGCAAAAGAAGATCAATCAAAAGAAGGTGAAAAGAAAAATGAGGGCTTCTGAGCTCTCTTTAAAGTAATGTTGCAGACTAGAAATAGTGTCATAATGCTCACAGTGTTTCAAGAGAAAAACTTGAGACAAGTGAAGTTTAGAACATGTTAGAATGTATTGGAAAAGTTATTTTTTGTATCAGAATTAGAACATGTACTGTAGAGCTGTACATGAGGTTGTAATGCTGTATACAGTAATCATTCTTCTTACTATTGCAGATAAATATTATAGTGTAAAACAAAGTATCCTCATACTTCCAAGGGACAGGAAACAAGATGTATCTAGATGTATGTTTTACTGCACTTAGAATCAGCTAACTTTTGTAGCACGGTAACTTTTTCAGCATATATACATTGGGGTCCAGTCCTATTCCCATTGAGGCCAATGGCAAAACTATCTATGACTTTAAGGCAGCAGGCTTTTGTGCACTTTGCTATCTTTAACTGAGCATATAACTTTATATATGATGAACATCGTTTTGATTCAACCTCAGGAAAGTGGAAAATGAGAAGGGAAACATGATGAAGAGGTTTCATGACAATAAAAGCATAGACTTGATTTGTTTATGGTACGTTGTATATTCTTTGCTTTAAACAAGTCTTCAGGAGAACATACAATACAAAACAACGCAAACTCAAAAAAACAAACAAACCCCAAAACCACAAGTGGCAACAATGCCTATTTTGCATTTATTAATACAACCCTTAGCTTAAATATGCTTCAGGCACGTATTACATTTGAAGGTGAGCTTAATATTTCATCAGATGAATGTTGATGCCAGTGGCTTCATTTCTTTTAAAAAGTACCCCTTTTGATTTGTTTTTATATTATGCTTTTAATATACTGTACTTAAGGATGGTGAGTTTTCAATGTCTGCTTAAAGTAGATAAAGTTCTAAGGTGACATTCTTAACAAGTAAAGCCAGTGTGAAATAGGTATTTGTAGTGAAGAATAGAAAATCTAGTAAAAATATGTAATTGTCTGGATAGTAAAATTGAATTCCAAACTGTGATGGAGAAAATTGGGTTTGGTTGATTTAAGCCATGCCTTAATAAACCATTGGGAGAAATACAGTAAAATATGGAAAAATATAAAGGAGTTGAAAATTTAAGAAGACTAAAAGTTTAAGGAAGGGAGTTCAGACTATTGTCCTTCCAATGAGAGAACATTTTTGTGCAGAAAGTCTAATATTAGAATATTTAAGCATCAAATTGAGTGCAGCACATTGCTCATGTTACATTTTATTAAGTTTTGTTGCAGATATAGACTTAATTATAAAGCTCTCTATATAGATAGATATAGATGTAGAAAAAGTAATATTCCAGAATAACAAAACACGCAGCCTGTACACCTGGCTTATAATGGGAGGTGGGGGGAGAAGGGGAAGGAGCAGAGATTAAATTGGAAAATTAGTCTCTTGTATGGAAAGTGAGGACAAAGCATTATTTACAACTGCTAGCCTATGTATAATACATTCACTTCTGTTAGTCAAAGATTTACTCATTGACAAGAAATTAGGATTGTGTTTTAAGATGAAAAAACCTTATTGATTCTAGATGGCTTAGATTTAGTGGAAGTTGTTTGAAAGATGAAGTAAAAAATCTTCTTGAAATATAACATAGTTCAAGTACTGTCTGCACAGCCAGTAATGGGGACCGTGAGAGTCTGCAGGAGCTGGCAATAATTTTCATTTGTTGATGTTCTGATGTTGTGCAAAGTTATGTGAAAAACAGATGGAATGGATTGTTTTTCCCCTACAGATAAATTCAGTAGTAAAATTTGAAATTCACTGTCCATCATCTAGTAGTTACTGTCTTTCTCTTTTGCTGGGGGAGATGATTCTTTTTTATCCCATACATATATATCTGCAGACCTGTAGGCACACTATACTTTGTCGCTCATACTGTCAAGACAAAGAGAACTATTGAACCAACAGTTCACCACTGTTGCTGAGATGCTTGCTAGATTTCATTGAATTGAGAAGATAAGAGTGTCATCTTCAACTGCTTTCTCTCTATCTCTTTGTGTAGGTGACAGATCACTCGGTAAAAGCATTTGCTGAACACTGTCCTGAGCTGCAGTATGTTGGGTTTATGGGCTGCTCTGTTACATCTAAAGGAGTCATTCACCTCACCAATGTAAGTACAGTAGCTACAATACTTAATTATCACCAAAACTGTTGGCATCAACAGTATTATGCTTGTACGTATAATAAAATAACTAGAACTGAGTAGAATGGAAAAAGATTTTTTTGTGGTCATAAGAAAAAAAAAGTCTTTGAAAAGTAAAAAGTGGGCTTTCCCTCTTCAACTGTATGCCATAAACATGTTGTGTAAAAAATCTTCCCACGGAAAAAATAGTGTAAATGTCAAATGTCTTGTAGGCAATCAGTCAGATTAGATGTATAGATTCAATAGAAAAACTTTCTGAAGTTCCATGCCCTCAGTTAATTGCAGACATAAAATTGTGGATGCAAATAAGACTTTAAACACCTGCCTGTGTGCACCAGCATATATTTTACATGTGTATGTATATGCATACATATACTATGTATACAGATATCTGTATTATGTAATATATAATGTAAATCACTCTTGATAATTATCTTTTATGTTTCCTTATTTCCTTTTTAATCAGTGTAGCAACATGAGAGAGATATGCCAGGCTCCAGAAATTGGTTTTGGGACTGGTCTTATTTAATATCTTCATTAATGATGTGGAAGAGGGGATAAACATATTAATTAAATTCATAGATGATATTAAATTGGGAGATGATGCAAAACAACAGGAAGGACAGAGAAAAATGCAAGATTAGCAATATAGCTGAGAAATAACAATGACATTCAAATAGGAAAATGCAGTCTAGTACAACTAGTAGAAATAATCAGGAATAGGGATGTCACAGGGTGACTGGGCCTTTAAGGGATGAGAGGTGCAGCCCAACTTGTGACACTTAGGTTACTTCTCCTGCTTGTCATGTGACTTTGTTTATATGCCTAAAATCAGGCTTTGGGGGTGGCGAACCAAGGGAGAAGAGAGGACAGACAGCCTGGAGAGGAGCATTGCAGGGGGAAGCCTACGTGCCTGCTTCACAGCTGAGGAGGAGTGTGGAATCTCTTTAACCTATGGGAAGGAACTGAGTTCCCTACAAGCTTAAATTAGAAGCCACAAGGGGGTGAACAAGTATGGCTATGAAGGGCCAAAGGAGACTACATTGTATACTTACTAAATTAAGCTCTGGAAAGGGGGGTGTTACTTTAAGAACTCCAAGCTGTGGATAAGCTATTGGGAAAACCAGGAGGGAACTGAGTGCAGATTATATCAAGACCATGCCATGCTATACAGGTTAGTGCTGTGGGATAGGATCCTACCTTAAATGTGAGAGAGAAAACTGGTAAGCAATAGTGACCAAAGAGACCTATGGGTGGCAGGTGACATCAGAGAGCATATGAGATAAGAATTTGTAATGTAATATGGCTGCAAAAAATACAAATACAATTTTGTGATGCAATTGTGTCTGCCTCTTGTCATGATAGTGGTTAATTATAGACTCTCTGTACTGGTCAGATCATCTCTAGACTATTCTGTTAAGTTCAGATCACCTCAGTACTTGAAAATGTTATTGAACTGGGAGGAATTCACAGAAAAGTCACAAAAATAATAAAGGGGTTGGAGGGACTAACTTACTTGAAAAGATAAAAAGAATTAATTATGTCTAGTTTGGATACATGACCGTGTTGGATACTAAAATCATGTCCTAGCATCTGAAAGGTGTAAACAGCATTAGGAGAGAGGAATTACTTAAGTGGGACAAATAGGACTAACATTCAGTGTCTTAACTGATATGTAAGTATTGTCCTGGGTATGCAGGAAGAAAGAGAAGATGTAAGGAATATGGTTTGATTAGGCAGAGACGTTATTAACTTGTCTGAGAAATACCTGATGATAACTTGTATAGTGCAGGTCATCATTCTTTCCTTTATCATTCCCATTGGTATGGGAGGGCTGCTGCCAGCTTTCCCCCTTCCCAACCTGGTTCCTGCTTGTTGTTGGAATCCTGCCACCTTCCTCTTACAGGACGGTTAAAGGCGGTTGGGCACTATACTATATATTAGGAGCACCAATTCACTTTCGCCAGCATCTTTAGGGGATGCCTTCCTTTAAGTCCACTTCTGACTGGTTTATCAGGGAACTGGACCCCCTATGGAATGAGAACCTGCCAAAGAAGGCAGCAGCTAGCTTGGTTGCCTCATTCTATCGTCAGCTAACAATTTCCCGATAGCTAACAGTTCCCACCCTAATACTGGCAAAAAATATATCCATGCTGAGGTCAGACAGGTGTACCCCGTTATCCCTAAATAACTTGGATACCCAATACTATATTTCCTGATGGGTAAAGTTAAGATTTAGTTATGGGTAATTTTAGTAAAAGTCATGGACAGGTCACGGGCAATAAACAAAAATTAATGGCCCTGTGACCTGTCTCTAACTTGTCCTGTATAACCCTGACCAAATCTTGGGTGTTCTGGGGGACTCTGGGGGCACAGCTGCTGGTCTGCATGGGGGGCTCTGGGGCACCTGCTGGTGCTTGTGGGGGCAGCACTCCAGCGTGCCTGCTGATGCTCGGGGGGCGAGGGATGGGCTGGGACTGTCACTGTGGTGGTGGTGCAGTGCCACAACTCCTTTTCTTCTTGTTGGCCAGACAAAGCCTCACCACATTCAGGTTGCATTGACTTCATTTAATCTAACCTATAATTTACTAAGGAATAGAGAGGTTAAGTAACCTGTCTAAGGTCCTGGAGAGATGACCTCACATACTTTTGATGCAGGACCATCCTTTCCCTTATTCTAATCTAGCATTACCTATTATTTAAGACCATTACATCATCATCTTTCACCAAGTGATCTTAAAATATACAAATATTTGTTAATATTAAGAAAATATTAGGTTTCTTCCTCTGATTAATATTAATTCATTTTTCTTAATATTTTCAATGTGATTTTTTCTTTAATAAATGAGGTTTTGTCATATCTGCACGCCAGAGTTCAAACTGGCACTCGGTGAAATATAGAGTAGGGGAAGACTAGGAGAACCAGGCAGAGGAACCGACAGGCTAGTGAAGGGAGTGTGTGGTGTTCTGGAAGTGTTGTGGTGCTCGCTGGGGGGTTTGTTTTGCTGTGGGTGGTGGTGTGTTGGTTTGGTTTGTGTTTCCTGGACTAACAGGACTTAGGTGTGAAGGCTATGACAGATACAGAGGCAGCAGTGGTGGTGACCCAAGCAGTGGAAGATACAATGAAGATGACTGGATGTGGAAGCTGCGCTATGTGCAGGATCCTAGAGGAGGTATCTGAAAAGAGTTTCGTCTGCATGAAGTGCTGCCTGATAGAGCTGATGGAAGAAAAGATCAGAGGATTGGAGATGCAGGTGGAAACTCTGATTGAGTTTAGAAGCGGGTTTGAGCAAATGATGGAGCAAAGACATGAGGGGAGACTGCTGGGTGAGGAAAGTGGACAGTGGAAGCGTGTGACTAAGAGAACCAGGCAGAGAAAAAGATGGGCTAGTGAAGGAAAAACAGAGCTGAGGAACAGGTTTGTGGAGTTGGAAATTGAAGAAGGGGCACAGCAGGTGGTCACTGAAGGTGGGAGGGCAAGGAAGAAGAGAAGAGCAGCTAGTTCTATAGGAAGAGACGAAGAATCAATGGAGATAACACCAAATATGAGCCCCAGGAGGATACAGGATGGGTTGCAGAGGATTGCAAAGGGAGGATAGGAATCGAGAGGACTTGCAGCCAGAGGGAACGGGATAGACCGGAGAATCGCACCATCACCAGGAAAAGGCAGGTCTACATGATTGGGGACTCCTTACTGAGAAGAATAGACAGCCCTGTAACAAGAGCTGATCCAGAGAACAGAAGGGTGTGCTGTCTGCTGGGTGCAAAGATACGGGATGTGGACCTGAGGCTGAAGAGGATCTTAACAGGAGCGGGAAGGAATCCACTGATTGTCCTTCATTTGGGAACAAATGATACGGCTAGATTCTTGCTGGAATGTATCAAGGAAGACTATGCCAGGCTGGGGAAGACGCTTAAGGAAACTGAGGCTCAGGTGATCTTCAGTGGGATTCTGCCTTTTCCTAGAGAAGGGCAACAAAGGTGTGACAAGATTACGATGATCAACAGTTGGCTCAGGCAGTGGTGCTATAAGGAGAGCTTTGGGATGTATGGCCACTGGGAGACATTCCTGGACAGAGGACTGTTCTCTCAGAATGGACTTCACCTGAGTAGGGACGGAAATAGACTTCTAGGATGGAGGCTGGCACAACTGATTAAGAGAGCTTTAAACTAGGAATTTGGGGGAGATGGTTGAGAGATGTCCAAGTAATCTCCATGCCGGATATTAACATTCAGAAGTAAGAAAGGATACAGCTGTGGGTAGGAGAATGGACATAAGGAGGAAGGGAAGTTTAGATACCAGTCTAATAGGTGATACTGGCGGTAGAATGTCTGTGCTTAATCAGGTAAAGAATGTGAGCGAAGCCAAACAGCAAAAATTAAGATGTTTGTACACCAATGCGAGGAGCCTAGATAACAAAATGGAGAAACTAGAGCTACTGGTGCAGGAAGTGAAACCAGATATTACAGGGATAACAGAAACATGGTGGAATAGTAGTCATGACCAGAGTATGGATATTGAAGGGTATGTGCTGTTTAGGAAAGACAGAAATAAAGGCAAAGGTGGTGGAGTAGCATTGTATATCAGTGATGAGGTAGACTGTAAAGAAATAAGAAGTGATGGAATGGATAAGACAGAGTCTGTCTGGGCAAAAATCACGCTGGGGAAGAAAGCTACTGGAGCCTGCCCTGGGATAGTGCTTGGGGTGTGCTATAGACCACCGGAATCTGATTTGGATATGGATAGAGACCTCTTTAATGTTTTTAATAAAGTTAAATACTAATGGGAATTGTGTGATCATGGGAATCTTTAACTTCCCAGTTATAGACTGGAGGACAAGTGCTAGTAATAATAATAGGGCTCAGATTTTCCTGGATGCGATAGCTGATGGATTCCTTCACCAAGTAGTTGCTGAACCAACAAGAGGGGATCCATTTTAGATTTGGTTTTGGTGAGTAGTGAAGACCTCATAGAAGAAATGGTTGTAGGGGAATAACCTTGGTTTGAGCAATCATGAGCGAATTCAGTTCAAACTAAATGGAAGGACAAACAAAAATAGATCTGTGACTAGGGTTTTTGATTTCAAAAGGGTTAACTTAAAAAAATTAAGGAAATTAGTCAGGGAAGTGGATTGGACTGAAGAACCTGTGGATCTAAAGGTGGAGGAGGCCTGGAATTACTTCAAATCAAATTTGCAGAAACTATCAGAAGCCTGCATCCCAAGAAAGGGGAAAAAATTCATAGGCAGGAGTTGTAGACTGTCAAGGTTCCTCCCCCACTCTGAACTCTAGGGTACAGATGTGGGGACCTGCATGAAAACCTCCCAACCCTTGCACCCCACTTCCTGGGGAAGGTTTGGTAAAAATCCTCACCAATTTGCATAGGTGACCACAGACCCAAACCCTTGGATCTGAGAACAATGAAAAAGCATTCAGTTTTCTTACAAGAAGACTTTTAATAGAAGTAAAGAAATCACCTCTGTAAAATCAGGATGGTAGATACCTTACAGGGTAATTAGATTCAAAACATAGAGAATCCCTCTAGGCAAAACCTTAAGTTACAAAAAAGACACACAGACAGGAATAGTCATTCTATTCAGCACAGTTCTTTTCTCAGCCATTTAAAGAAATCATAATCTAACATATACCTAGCTAGATTACTTACTAAAGTTCTAAGACTCCATTCCTGGTCTATCCCCGGCAAAAGCAGCATACAGACAGTCACAGACCCTTTGTTTTTCTCCCTCCTCCCAGCTTTTGAAAGTATCTTGTCTCCTCATTGGTCATTTTGGTCAGGTGCCAGCGAGGTTACCTTTAGCTTCTTAACCCTTTACAGGTGAGAGGATTTTTCCTCTGGTCAGGAGGGATTTTAAAGGGGTTTAACCTTCTCTTTATATTTATGACATAGACCAAGCTGGATGAGCAAGCATCTCAGAGAGGTGATTAAGAAAAAGCAGAAAGCCTACAATGAGTGGAAGATGGGAGGGATCAGCAAGGAAAGCTATCTTATTGAGGTCAGAACATGTAGGGATAAAGCGAGAAAGGCTAAAAGCCATGTAGAGTTGGACCTTGCAAAGGGAATTAAAACCAATAGTAAAAGGTTTGATAGCCATATAAAGAAGAAGAAAACAAAGAAAGAAGAAGTGGGACCGCTTAACACTGAGGATGGAGTGGAGGTTAAGGATAATCTAGGCATGGCCCAATATCTATACAAATACTTTGCCTCAGTCTTTAGTGACGCTAATGAGGAGCTTAGGGATAATGGCAGGATGACAAATGGGAATGAGGATATGGAGGTAGATATTGCCACATCCGAGGTAGAAGCCAAACTTGAACAGTTTAATGGGACTAAATGGGGGCCCAGATAATCTTCATCCAAGAATATTAAATGAACTGGCACATGAAATTGCAAGCCCATTAGCAAGAATTTTTAATGAATCTGTAAACTCAGGGGTTGTACCGTATGACTGGAGAATTGCTAACATAGTTCCTGTTTTTAAGAAAGGGGAAAAAAAGTGATCCAGGTAACTACAGGCCTGTTAGTTTGACATCTGTAGTATGCAAGGTCTTGGAAAAAATTTTGAAGGAGAAAGTAGTTAAGGACATTGAAGTCAATGGTAAATGGGACAAAATACAACATGGTTTTACAAAAGGTAGATCGTGCCAAACCAACCTGATCTCCTTCTTTGAGAAAGTAACAGATTTTTTAGACAAAGGAAACTCAGTGGATCTAATTTACCTAGATTTCAGTAAGGCATTTGATACGTTTCCACATGGGGAATTATTACTTAAATTGGAAAAGATGGGGATCAATATGAAAATTGAAAGGTGGATAAGGAACTGGTTAAAGGGGAGACTACAGTGGGTCATACTGAAAGGTGAACTGTCAGGCTGGAGTGAGGTTACCAGTGGAGTTCCTCAGAGATCGGTTTTGGGACCAATCTTATGTAATCTTTTTATTACTGACCTCGGCACAAAAGGTGGGAGTGTGCTAATAAAGTTTGACACAAAGCTGGGAGGTATTGCCAATACAGAGAAGGATCGGGATATTATACAGGAAGATCTGGATGACCTTGTAAACTGAAGTAATAGTAATAGGATGAAATTTAATAGTGAAAAGTACAAGGTCATCCATTTAGGGATTAATAACAAGAATTTTTGTTATAAAGTGGGGACGCATCACTTGGAAGTAACAGAGGAAGAGAAGGACCTCGAAGTATTGGTTGACCACAGGACGACTATGAGCTGCCAACGTGATATGGCTGTGAAAAAAGCTAATGCGGTCTTGGGATGCATCAGGCGAGGTATTTCCAGTAGAGCTAAGGAGGTGTTAGTACCGTTATACAAGGCACTGGTGAGACCTCATCTGGAATACTGTGTGCAGTTCTGGTCTCCTATGTTTAAGAAGGATGAATTCAAACTGGAACAGGTACAGAGAAGGGCTAGTACAATGATCTAAGGAATAGAAAACCTGTCTTATGAAAGGAGACTCAAAGAGCTTGGCTTGTTTAGCCTAAACAAAAGAAGGCTGAGGGCAGATATAATTTCTCTCTGTAAATATATCAGAGGGATAAATACCAGGGAGGAAGAGGAATTATTTAAGCTCAGTACTAGTGTGGACAGAAGAACAAATGGATATAAACTGGCCATCAGGAAGTTTAGACTTGAAATTAGACAAAGGTTTCGAACCATCAGAGGAGCGAAGTTCTGGAACAGCCTTCCAATGGGAATAGTGGGGGCAAAAGACATATCTGGCTTCAAGACTAAGCTTGATAAGTTTATAGAGGGGATGGGATGATGGGATAGCCTAATTTTGGCAATTAATTGATCTTTGACTTTTAGCGGTAAATATGCCCAATGGCCTATGATGGGATGTTAGATGGGGTGGGATCTGTGTTACTACAGAGAATTCTTTCCTGGGTGTCTGGCTGGTGAGTCTTGCCCACATGCTCAGGGTTTAGTTGATCACCATATTTGGTGTCGGGAAGGAATTTTCCTCCAGGGCAGATTGGCAGAGGCCCTCGGGGTTTTTTGCATTCTTCTGTAGCATGGGGCATGGGTCACTTGCTGAAGGAGTCTATGCACCTTGAAGTCTTCAAACCATGATTTGAGGTCTTCAGTAGCTCAGACATAGGTTCGGGGTTTATTACAGGAGTGGGTGGGTGAGATTCCGAAGCCTGCATTGTGCAAGAGGTCAGACTAAACAATCATAATGGTCCCTTCTGACCTTAAAGTCTCTGAATCTATGAATAGTCAATATTCTGATTAGTGTCTACATTAGTAGCTGTCATATTCATTTTGGCATTCAGAATACAATAATTATATTCTATTATGGAATCTACAATACCAAATATGTTTACATGAAATAATTTTTCTAAACAGTAGCAGAATTTACTTAACTAGGATTTGCTGTGGAACATAACCAATATATACAAAAATTAAAAATAAGGAATGCCATTACATAAAGAAAAAGTAGACAAAAGTGCTTATAATAATTTTATATATACAAAATACAGTGCTTCAAATAATTTTGAAAGAATTGCAGCTACTTTTTTGTTCAGAATGTGTATAGGTACATTTTCATCTGGATTTTTGGAAATTCATGCATCTGACTCCCAATGTACATACAAGTGTATAAACTCTGTTAAGTTATGAATTAATGGTATTGGAATATATAATATCCAGCTCCTAAATATAAATTTGCCTTTGTTTCCAGGTGGTTTTACAGTTATTTTTACTAGTAGTTCATAAGTGATTGCTTCTGGGTTACCAGGTATTAGTTTCAGCACCTATGATTGGTTCCATTAAATATCATTTTTATTTTTTAAATTGTGAGATACGTGTGGGAAATGTCTGATTCCATAATGAGGTGTAGAGCTCTTCCTATCCTAATGAGAGAGAGTGGCTTTACCAAATGGCTAATTATTTATCTCATCAAGGACTCTGTTTCGCTTGTCATACTCCTTTCCTGTCTTTTTCCTAATGTTTTACTTTTAAAGATAAAGATTGTGATGGGTTCGGTCACAGAGATCCCCTTGGGACTGTCACCTGATGTGCTGAAATTACCTCTGAGCCCATTTTCCCTTCCAGGAAACCCTGCCTTGTTGAGCCAGACACTCTAGCCTGCTGCAACACAGACTCAGGGTCTGGGCCATGCCCCCAAAGCTGGAGACTTTAACCAAAAACTGCTCAGCAGATTACCTCTCCAGCACCAGACACCCAGTTCCCAATGGGATCCAAACCCCAAATATATTTTTTTTGTATAAAACTTATACAGGGTAAACTTATAAATTGTCCGCCCTCTATAACACTGATAGAGAGATATGCACAGCTTTTTGCTCCCCCAGGTATTAATAACTTACTCTGGGTTCATAATAAACAAAAGTGATTTTATTAAATATAAAAAGTAGGATTTAAGCGGTTTCAAGTAATAACAGACAGAACAAAGTAAGTCACCAAGCAAAATAAAGCAAAAACATGCAAGTCTAACCTAATACATTAAGAAACTGATTACAGTTTCTTGCATCTGAAGAAGTGGGGTTTTTACCCACGGAAGCTTATGCTCATATAAATCTGTTAGTCTTTAAGGTGCCACCGGACTCTTTGTTGTTTTTGTGGATACAGACTAACACGGCTACCCTCTGATAGTTGAGTACAGGTAATATCGCACCCTCAGAGATGTTCCAATAAGCTGCTTTCACAGACTAGACTCCTTCCTAGTCTGGGCCCAATCCTTTCCCCTGGTACAGTCCTTGTTAGTTTCAGCAGACATCTTAGGTGGTAACTAGGGGTTCTCATGACTGGCCACCCCTTTGTCGTGCTCCCCCCACTTTTATAGCTTTGGCACAGGGCGGGAAACTTTTGTCTCTCTGGGTCCCCACCCCTCCTTCTAAATGGAAAAGTACCAGATTTAAGATGGATTTCATTATCAGGTGACATGGTCACATGTCATTGTAAGACTCCTAGTCTCCATTCTTCCTGGGTTAACCCACATGTACACAGGAAGATTTGCAAGTAAATAGCCATTTACAGTTCATTGACTCTGAAGTACCCTTAATGGCTTCCACTTAATATGTTTACATCAGTAATACAAGTTTAAATCTTATTCTCCTAACTTCAGACATAGAAATAATACATGCAAACAAATAGGATGAACACACTCTTGAGACTATAAGATTTATAATGATACCTTACAAAAGACCTTTTGCATAAAGCATAATCCAGTTACATCATATTCACATTCATAAGCATATTTTCATAAAGTATATGGAATGCAACGTCACAAAGATAATGGGTAAAAATTTGTGCTCTTAAAATAGGACAAGTTATGACCAAGTCATATAGGACAGTGCCATCATCGAGCAGTTGAAACAATCACAGTGTTTACTAGCACCTGAAATGATGGCAATGAAATAAGTGTCACTGCAAACTGTAGCCACTGTGCTGCACTAAATACACTAGCTGTGAAGTGGTTGGTATTGCTGAGTAAATCCCTTTCTTGCTGGCTTGCCCCTGAGGCTATGAAAAATGTCAGAATTATTCTACCTCTGAGCCATGTAGTTCAAGAAAGAGTCCAGATATCTCATACAATGGGATGTAAGGCTATTGTACGGTATATAACAATGGGCTCACTGCACTCTGGCAGCTGAATTTCAGAATCCGTTGTAAGAGGACACCTTTCATGTTTAAAGGAAGTAGGGTTAATCAGTTCTTCTGTATGTTAGGTTAACTGGAAAACTGGTTTCCAATTTCCTTCTTTAACAAAACTTTTCTACTAGATTCTCTACGTTTTCCATGCTGTACCTTTTTATGGAAGGTTTACTGAAAATTCTTCCCATAAGAGTTTTTTTCCATGTTTCATGATAATATTTTGCACCTCTATAGCATCTTTCATTTGAGGACTCTTTAATAAATATGTGTGCGACATAAGTATTGCGATCCATGTTTTATTAAAGAGTAAACAGAGGTACCGAGAGGTTAATTGATTTGCTGAAGGCCATACAGCAAGGAAGTAGCAGATACAGCTTCGGAATCCAGATTTCTTGATTCTCAATCCATTGCTCTTAACATGATATATTTCTTATGTTATGTTTTACGTTAGGTTTAAAAATAGTCCTTTTGCAAAAGCTATAATTCCTGTATGTTGTGGGGAAGAGAAGTACCTTGAATGTATGTGTTTCTTTGAATGTTTTCTGCTCCTAAACATGATGAAATTAAACAATCAAACAAACAAAAACTAAATACATTTTACAAAGATAGAAGTATTTGTTCTTGTGTCTTAGGTAAAATACTTATAATCTTAGACGTAAAATAAATCACAGTAATGAGACAAATAGGTGTAGGTAATCCTAGGACTCCATTCTTTAACTGTAACCAGCAGAGTCTTCCGTTTCCTCTCAATCATAACTTAAAATATTGTTACCATTGTCAGTTTCATAGCTGTAATGTCATTTTAAAAATAGTGCCACAAAACAGCTTGACAGTTCTCTGTGATGCCAAAAGGATTTGGTCAGTGGTTCTGCACTCTTTTGGGGTGGAGGAAGCACATTTAGTGAAGGATTGGGTGATTACACGCTTGTATACACAGTAATGCGCTATGGGGATTTCTTTTTTAACTATTTCTTTAGGAATCTTCAAGTTTACACATCCTTGCTATGTAAATATCAGAAACAAAACCATTATTACAAGAGTTAGTTTTTGTTTAAAGAGACATTATACAGGATTAAAGTAATCAGATCTTTTTGCTTAATAGGGTGTTACTCTATTACAGAAGGAGTATCATTACAACCCCTATGTTGTTTCTAGTGATTTTATTAAACTGAGTGAAATCTTTATCTATACATATTTAATAGACCAGGTATGTCTATCAAATGTTAATTTTTTAAAAAAGGGACAGGTGTGCTGGGGTTTTTTGCAGGTGAATGTACTTGTCTGAGTACTGAATAAAAGATAACCAAATAGTTATGTATCTATTCGCTGTCTGTTTTGCTGGGTACAAATTGGTGTGTTAATTTTTCCATAATCACAACCTTCCATATTTTTTTTTAAACATTCCTCAATGGTTGAGTTATTTTTCTTTTCCCAGTAAGAGTCTACCAAGAGCCAAGCAGCTAGTAGTAGATAAGAGATCAGTTCATTTCCTTTTGTGTGGCTGTTTCCACTAGGAAGCCACAGGGAGATTACCAAAGGATCATTTGGTAATAAATATCCAACAATGTGTGAGATTTGGTTATGGATTGCAGCCCAATACTCTAATGATTGGGCATGTCCACCATGTATGAATAAAATCTCCTCTTTCATCATGATTTCTCTGACATTTGTCCCTATCCTGTCTCTATATTTTTAATCTGACTGGTGTAAGGTATCACTGTTGTACCAATAAAATAAAAACCAGCAGGATCTTATTAAAGGGAAAAAGGCAAAATACCACATTTATTGTGAATACAGAAAGAATCATAGTAAGCAGTTAGTTACAGCTGTAACATTCCATTCAATCTCATATTTATGCACACATTCATTCATACACACACACACACACACACAGGTTCTGCAAAGTTGTTATCATAGTTACCAGCCTTAGAGTTGCTCATGCCAAGCCACTGGCCAGGTGGCCTGGACATGAGGAGGGAGCAGGGCCTTGTCAGATGCTCATCTGATGCTCCTGGAAGTTGGTTTGCAGAATCAGACCCCCAAAGTTCTCACTTTTTAGAGTCTATTTTTGTAGGAATTTCTTCCTATGCCAGTCTATGGGAATTGCTGCATCATGCTGTTGCTGAATCAATCAGCAGATGGCACATTCCTGATGGCTCCAAGATGTTATCTTGTTCTTTGGTTCTCCCATTCTTGAGGCTGTTGGGTGGATTCCAGTCTGCCCTCCGGGGGTCCTCTGGTTATTTCCACTTGATGCCTTCTTCAGCCGATGGACACTGGATTCTTAGGCTGGCACCTCCCTGATCATTCAGTTATTATCCACACCAAGCATCCATCCACATACATCCTCTATCTCTATTTTAATCACAATTGTTAATACAACAAAAGGGCGGGGAGTCTCTGGGTGCTGTTTCTGTTGTTAGAGTATTGCTTTGAGTCTCTGTGAATTGCTTTGAGAACAGACTCTGTCTTAGAATGTACTAACACAATTAGCAGCTTGCAAGTTTCACACACAGAGGGAGAGAAAGAGTACCAAAAACCAAGAGACCTCTTAATTAGTAATACCCTGGAATTTAAACTATGGGGAATCAAACTCATTTGTGATTTTAATACAGAACTTCTTTAATATGATCCAACATCACTGAAATAATATCTTAAAGAAGTTTTCTTTTATAGCGCTACAGACTGAGGTTGCTGGTCCTCTTTTCCAGATCAAACTCGATTCATCTGAGCTAATTTGTCTAGCCACAGCCTTCTTCCCGTATGTCATATATGGACACCTTTTTGTCTGCAAAGATTTATATCAGCTAGTTATAAGTTTTTTAAAAAGAAAAGGAGTACTTGTAGTACCTTAGAGACTAACAAATTTATTAGAGCATAAGCTTTCGTGAGCTACAGCTTGAAAGCTTATGCTCTAATAAATTTGTTAGTCTCTAAGGTGCCACAAGTACTCCTTTTCTTTTTACGGATACAGACTAACATGGCTGCTACTCTGAAACCTGTCTTTATAATTTTTTTGTTTCCTAATTGACCAGACACAATCGCTTCTATTAAAGTTAGCTTTCTGTATAAAACAGTGTTTCTAGAAAGTTGAGAAACATAGTGCCTGGCTTGAAAGTACTGGTACCAGGGGACAGTGGGCCAGTTAAAGTTAGTTCTGATCTCTAAATAAATTAGAAAAGTTTCTTTATTGAATAGCTAGCCAACCATGTATATTCCACATTTCTTCCATCTTTGAAGCTCTCTAGTTCTTGATTTGGGTTAAAATCTGGATTATCTGCAATGCGTGTCATTGGTGAGGGAAAAGAACTGATATCTCTAGTTCTATCCCAAATCCAAACCCACTGCTAAAGGATGTGTGTAAATTTCTGGTGGGCATGATTTTTTTAGTAATCATGGTAGCCTAGTGATGTTTACACTTTTGCAATCTTCTTGTGGCTAGGTTAGAGCACCCCCACTCCCCTACAGTTTAGAGCTGTCTGGCTTGTTAGTACAATAGAACATTTGGAACAGCTAGTCCACTCGGTTTAATCGGTCTGTACAAAGTATCTGCTATCTCTCTTGGACTTGTCTTATTCAATATAAATTCTACCATCATCCTCTGTATTCCTGCTAGGGTGAGATGATCACAGAAGGATTTTTAAATAAGAAAGAGATCCTTGGTTGAATATTCATTTTGACTGTGGCTATTCTTCACCACCAAAAATTGGCATTCTTCCCCTAGCACTCCAGACCTTTTTTTCATTTGCTGAAGTAGTGGTTTGACATTTAAATCATAGAGCTCTTCTAGGGTTGTTTGAGATTTGAATTCTGAGATATCTTATAGAATTTGTTGCTCGTTTGTATCCAAGTGTTTTCTGGAGGAGTGACTTTTCAGAGTCTAGCAAATTTATGGCTAACGTTTCAGATTTGGCATAATTTACTTTAAATCCAGACACTTTCCCAAAGTTCTGGATTTCTTTAGAAACTAATTTTAGGGAAAATAGTTGGTTTAGATAAAAATACTATTACATTATCAGCATGTAATGCTATTTTCTGATGTGTTCCCGCAAATTTAAGCTTTCGAGCCAATTGCCTATCACGTTTATTTCCTTTTTCATTAAACTGCTTTGTATACCTGCGGGCTTTTCCAGAGGTGTCTGTCCATTAACATATGCAACTGTCCTCTAGTATTAGTAACTGTTATCTTTTTTTTCTGAACCTGGGTTTTTATTAATGTCTTGTAACCTTTTTATTTCCTGTTCTAGTTTTATTTTTTCTTGAGCTCTTTTTTTCAATTGAGAACCTCTGCTTTTCAACTGAACCCTAAATATGCTTTACCTGCCTCCCAGAGAAGCCCTCTTTTTTTTTTATTTTTTATTTTTTTATTTTGTCCATATAATTTATTTGGAAGTATTGAACAATTCACTCTTCAATTGCTGCAACCCAGTCTTTGTCTTGGAGAAGCAATCAGTTCATTTTCCAATACAGTGATTTTTAGGACCAACCCAGATATCAAATATTACTTCCACTGGTGCATGATCTGACCATGTAATGTTGCCGATTTCCACAGACCTTGTCTGCTTCGTTAATGACTTAGAGATTAACATTAAGTCTCTCCTAGTATATAACCGATAAGGATGTGAATAATATATGCAGTCTTTTTCCCCTGGGTAGAGTTTTCTCCAGAAGTCTGAAAGATTGAGTTGTTGGTACAGAGAAGTCAATGCTGTATCTGCTTCCCTGTCCCCCATGTCTTTTTTTATCAGATCCCTCCCAATAAGGAGTCGGTGTGGAATTGAAGTCTCCTCCAAGTAGAATTTCCCCCTCCCCATAGTGTTGCAGTGTTTTAAATAAGTCCTTTTAAAAAAGTTTTTTTGCTTTTGGTTGGGAGCATACACTGAGCCCACTGTTATTAATAACCTAGCAATTGTGCCCTTCAACAGTATAAATCATCCTTCCTTATCCTTAAATTGATCTTTAATCTGAAAAGTACATGTTTAGCAAATATTATTCCTACTCCTCTTTTCTTTTCTTTAGACAAAATATCTGTTGAAACCAGTTACCTTTCATGTCTATAATTTGCTCCTCCTGAAAATGAGTTTCTTGAAGTAGAATAATTTGAGAGTCGGTTTTAAGTTCTACCAGAGCTTTTTTCCTTTTAACAACATGATATAGCCCTTTGATATTCAAAGATGTTACTCTCAATGTGTCTTCCTTTTAAAGTAACTGTTCAGCTTATTGAAAAACCTGAAATTATTGTGATTCTTCAGCTGTTTGATGAAATGAACCCTTGTGTTGCCAGTGACTCTCTTGTTTTTAATTATGTTGCATTCCCTATTGTGTGCCTGAATATGGCTTAGTTTCTGTTTGTAAACTTCCATATTTACTTCTTGTATTAATTCTGCCTGGCATCCCCAGTTCCCTCCCCCGTTCTGCATTCCCTTCACTCTAAACTGACAAATGAAATACCAACATAACATGTAAAACAGTCCCAAAACGACTATGCTTTGCTGAACCCTCATCCCTGTACTCTCCCCATAAGCACTTGGATTGCTTCTCTTGCAATCCAAAGGAGGTACAGTCTCCACCTATAGGACCTTGACCCTCACATTTAGGGTTATATTGCTATCTGATCATTTGAGTTATGGGGAGGGTTTACACAGAACCCGTAAAGACTCCTTCCCATCTCCTCTCTATCTTCTCTAATCTCCTCCAACCTTGAAATCTCCCCTTCCCCCGACTCCCTTCGTATTGTTCTTTATTTCCTCTACGTTTTAAAGTACAGAACACAACTATTAAAGTAAGCTTCATACTGTTTTGCTTATAACATTAGCATAGTCACTGTCCAGTTGTTCATTCCCGGTGACTCACAAGAAGTCCCTTCTGATTAGTTTTTGGATTATTGCTCAGGTATCTGAGTTCTCTTGTTCAGCTTCACTTCTGCCATTACTAGTGTATGGTCTCCCTTCTTTTCTTTTCCTGTCTTCTTTTTCCTGGGTTTCAACATTCACCAAGAGATTTTTTTAAGTAGCTTAGTTGTAGTTACTATCTCTGGAGAATCTTCTTGTATTTCTTGAGATTTGGATTTGTATCCCAAGTGACTGGAGTGTATTTTTTCCTTATTTACAGTCTCTTATTGTATAATACTGATTTTTGGAAGATGAATCAGATTTTAAATGGGAATCCCTGTTTATAGTGGATATCTTCCTTCTCGAATGCTGCTGTAATTCCCCCCGGCTCGCCTCTCTTTTTTAAAGTTAGGGCAGAGAGGTCATGGAAATTTTGCAGCTTGTGGCTTTTGAGTATGAGCTCTCAATACTCTCTGGCTTTTTTCATAACTACATTTTTTTGCTGATAGTCATGAAATTTCACAATGAGATCTCTGGGTTTATTAGTATTATGAACCCAAGTAAGGGGAGCAGCACCCTGTTTGCTCTCTCCCCTTTTCCAGAGAGTTCAGATGTAATAACTGCGCAATTAAAGTTTTTACATACCAAATTGGGTGTCCTCCTTCAGCGTTGTCAGCCAGTCCCATAATTCTGAAATTGCTGCTTCTTGGTCTTTTTTTATATTCTCCAATTTAAGGCAGCATTTCTGTCTCTGCTCCACCGCAGCCAGGCAGCACTGCAGCACTTTCTCTCACTTGCTTTTCTTAGGTCTCCAACACTGTGACTGTATCTTCTAAGTCAGCACCTTCTTTCTTTACTGCGAGAAGCCTGGTCATCAGATCATCTCTCATGGCCTTAAACTCCGAGAACTCATGTCTGCTTTGGTAGCTATTTGATTTTCTTGAGCCCTGGCATTTCTGCTTGATTTGGCTGCTACATGTTCACTTGGAGCCTGACAGGCTTCTCCATACTGTGAGCCAGAAACATTCTTCTTCGTGAGATGTCCTTTTCAACTGTCAGATTTTCTCAGAGAATCCATCCTCTGCAACTATGTGCTCTGTGTTTTGGGGGAGTGTTGCAGGTTTTGGGGGTCGATGGAGGCAGATTGCTCCTGACCCTTGCTCCTTATTCCAGGCTACCGCTGCTGGTTCCTGTTTCTGCTCCAGTTGTTACTCTGGCTCTGACCCTTGCTCCTGATTCCTGGCTCTTGGCTCCATCTCACTCCCTGGACTTAATATGTCAGCTCCTGATTTGGTCTCTTGCCACTGGGCCTGGTCACCTCTGCTCCAATCACGAGGCCAGGCAACCACCTTGACCATTAGATAAGACTGCCCACTACCCAGTCGGTAACAGTGTCTTGTGTACTGCAGTAGCTCAAATAGTTGTGCTGAGAATAGGGGATGACCTGACATTCCATTTTACTGGGTTTGCCCCAGTTTGGATAGAAAGATAGAGGGTCCCAGCTGTTTTTAGTGAAATCAAGGATTTTAGTTTGGTTTTCCTGTTTAATTTGGTTTTCCAGAGTAACCCAAAGACGTTTGGTCAGCTGCCTGTCTCATTGCCAACATGTGCTGCTTTGTCCCCCATCAAGTCTGCATTTTCCCTCCCATGATTCTGTGTTGGCTGCTTCTCAGGTCTTTAACGGATACATTTCTAGCAGATATACTCTCTTTAGAGTTGGTGTCAGTGAGTTTCAACCTTTAGAGGTTAATCTTCTGTCTAATACATTTAATAAAGCCAAGATAGATTTGTATTCATATTGAAGCCTACTTCCTTGTATTCATATTGTAGCCTAATAGCTTATCATTTTATGAACACTTCCCCTAATGCCTGTATGGGTGAAGTTGAGTGCATGATTTGGTTTAAAGTATTCCTTTTGCATTAATCCTAATTGGGCATGTCTTATTTTTCTCATCACCAATGTATCAGGTGATTCTTCATCTAAGAAACCTTTTACAGAATAAAGTTGTCATAATATCTGCCTAGCCATATTCTGATAATAGCTGCAACTATGCTATGTTGCCAAGAAATGTCCTGCACCACTTGGCACAAAGAAGGTGCTGCATGCCGTGTGTGTGTGTGTGTGTGTGTGTGTGTGTGAGTGAATGGCTGGTTGTGTGAGGGGAGATGGGAGGTAAGTAGGGAGGTGTTGCAGAGTTGGCCACAAGGGATGGCTGTATGTAATGAAGGGATTTCAGGGCTCTATTAGGACTGAATGAACCTCTTAGGTATATGATTAGTTTCCAAAACCACAAGTGGTGAATTATACATGACACTTTAGTAATTAATATGAAAACGGCAACATAGAACATAGCAGCAATTTTCCATTTTCAGCTCATAATCCCTTAACTGTTTTGTGCGACTATACATGCAGCTCAACTTTTAAATGCACATACACAGAAATTTGAAAAATATGAGTTGGGATTTTTTTGGTTAATATTTTCAACCTGCTGTCATGGAGCAGCAATTTGAATACAAATGTCCTTCATTTTGTCACTGCACTGCAGAGTCTGTTGTTGTGAAAAGGATGTATGCATAACATTATTGCTTTATTCAACACATCTCATCAGTAGTCATACTATTTCTCCCTAATGAATATACAAAACACTGAATATATAAAACACTTTGAGATCGATAAACGATGCTAGATTCTCTCATTACATAAACTCTTAAAATGTAGTCTCTACTGTGCTTGCTAGGGGTCTGATCATTAAGGGTGCAAGTCTGTCACGGAGGTCAAGGAAGTCACAGATTCCGTGACTTTCGGGGACCTCTATGTCTTCTGCAGCTGGCTGGTGCAACTGACCCCAGGGCCACTGGAGCAGCTAGGGTGGCCCCAAGACCGGCCACACTGGCCCATCCTCAACAGTGGAGGTCCCAGGCCATTCCTTTTCCCCCCAACAGGGACCACCCACTCCGCCGAGCTCCGGTGGGTGTCCCGGAGGGGGCCCCCCCAGAGCACTAACGGGCACCCCAGAGCCCCCCCTCCTGAGCAGCAGCTGCTCTTCCAGACCCCCCCCCCACCCAGGACACTCAAGATTTAGTCAGGGGTATATAGTACAAGTCATGGACAGGTCACGGGCCATGAATTTTTATTTATTGCCCGTGACCCATCCCTGACCTTTACTAAAATTACCAATGACTAAATCTTAGCTTTACTGATCATACATGGTGTTGAGCATACTTCTCATTGTAATCAGTGGGAGTTAAGAGAATGCAACATGTTGCAGTATTTGACTTCAAAAATGTTTTAAAATAAAACTTGTAGACATCTGGATCATTAAAGTACTCTGTGGGAAAACAGTCTCTTCCTGACCTACTCAATCATCTTTCATTATTTTTTTAAAAACCAGGGATGATTACTATTTAATGACAGCCATAGATATGAGTAGTATAACTGAAGTTAATCACTGCATGTAAAAAGAAGCCATTTACCTCCATCTTTAGTAAAGTCTAATATTTGTACCCAGCATTTTAGAATGTGAGATTCCATTCATATCTTCTTGGTGACCTCAAGTTTTTAATGGCAGTTCTTTAGAAATGCTTTAAAGTGACAGGGCTTGATTTTGCTCTCTTAGGGCAGTGGTCTGCAAAGTGGGGTGCGCAAGACGATCCGGTGGGGGGCGCAGCAGGAGGAGCGCTGCCAGAGCAAAAGGGCGGCGTGGCAGGAGGGGCACTGCCGGAGGGGGGAGGGAAAAAAAATGGGGGGCGGGGGGCGGTCTTGAGTCCTCCAGCCCGTGGAGGAGCAGCTGCGCAGCCAGCGGCCGGAAAGAAGCGGCACTTTCCCCTTCAAAGCCGGCCGGAGAGAAGCGGTGTTTCTCTCTGATCGCTGGCTGCACGTTTGCCCCTGCTCCTCCTGAGTCCCCCGGATCGTGCCCGCAGGGCTGCATTCCAAAAGGGGCTTTAGCGCTGCAGGCCAGGGCCCCGGGGCCCTGAAGCCCCTGCGTTCTGGGGGGGTGGAGGGAGGGCAGCTCCCAGAATGGTGCCCATGGGGGTGGTGCTGCGTTGCGGAGAGCCACCTGCACACCCCCTGCACCAAACAGGAGCTGCCCCAGGTAAGTGCTCTGCACCTCCTGCCTGCCCCAGCCCTGAGCCTCCTCCCACACCCTAGCTCCCTCCCAGACCCCGCACCCCACCCTGAGTGCCCGCTGTATCACAAAGTGTTAAGCCAAGATTTTCAAAAATAATAAAGCGTATTCAATCACATTGCTCTCACTAAAAATATTATTAATAATAATTTTTTTTAGTGAGAGCAAATAGGTTTTTTGTACTGTTAATAAAATAAAATAAAATAATTTTTTTAAAAAATATTGTTTTTCATCTTTATCACATCATTTTTTAATTTCTATTTTTGTGTATGTTTTATAATTTACATAATATATTAGTACAGTAGTACATGTATATAATTTATACATAAATAAATATACATATATTGGGGGTGCGTGCTCAAAAATTTTTTACTGATAGGGGTGCGTGATGAAAAAAGTCTGGATACCACTGTCTTAGGGAATGCCTACAAGGAGACACACAGGAAAGTTAAGCTGAATTAATGTCAATTTAGAGTGAATTAAGCCCCTGTATGGATGCTCTCATTCAGAAGGAAAGTGGCTTTAGTTCCTACAGGGTATTAAGCTAAAGCAAACTAAGGCACTTTGCTGCTGAATGAGAGCATCCACACTTGGGTTTACAAAAAGAAAAGGAGTACTTGTGGCACCTTAGAAACTAACAAATTTATTTGAGCATAAGCTTTTGTGAGCTACAGCTGAATGCATCCGATGAAGTGAGCTGTAGCTCACGAAAGCTTATGCTCAAATAAATTTGTTAGTCTCTAAGGTGCCACAAGTACTCTTTTTCTTTTTGCGATTACAGACTAACACGGCTGCTACTCTGAAACTTGGGTTTACAGTGTTGTTAACTAATCCACTATAAATGCATGCCTTCAGTTAATTTGTCTTAACTTTCCTAAGTGTACCTTTGTAGACATGCCCTTGCACATTGTTTCTGTGCCTGACTTTATTGATTTTCTTAAAGAAACAATGAAAAGTAAAAAAGGTCAATGACTTACAGGTTGTCTGTTTCCAAATACTGCACACTTCATGGAATCTCCAGTAGAAATATGCAAATGAGGCAATTTTGCCCCTGTCAAGGCTGCAAGACTGGACAATACTATGTAGACACAACATGTTAGGGAAGGGGTATAATAGTAATGAAATGGGAGAATATATACATGAATAGCGAAGGAGAAGATGTGGGGGGCAGTGAAGAGGAGTTAGGTGGAATGGAGATCTGGCATTGTTTGAACCTTCTTAATTTTTTTTATCCAAAGGTATCTAAAATTTCTTTGTATTCAAATAATTGTTCTCTATGGCAATAAACTGTTCTTTCTTTGGCTGTAACTCAGACAGGTTTGAATTCCACAGCTGTGTTCTGGGCATAAGGCTACTCTTCCATATTTGCAAAATCATGCTGTGACAGGGTCCCCGCGGTGTAACCTGGACTATGGGACTGCTGAGCCCTCCAAAGCCCACCAGCCTGTGATGCTGATGTCAAGCTACAAACCTCTGACAGGCACTGTACTTACACAGACATCCTTAGGCAGGTCCACACCCAACTGTGTTACATGAATGATCTCCCAGCCACTCAAGAACCATTAATAGAGAGACTCCAGCCAATTCCCCCCAGCTCCCCAGCCTTGCACCACAAGAACTTTGCCGACTTGCACTGGTCAGAAGCCTGGCCAGTGTAAGCTCACTAGTACACCACTCTGACAAAAGGGTAGTGGACATGCAATAGCTCTTGTTAACCTAAGCTGAGTTTTTGCAAACACTTCAACCAAAACACAGTTTTAGGTAAAATATAAAACAGATGCATTAACTACTGAAAGGTTGATTTTAAGTGATTATACATGCTCGTCATAAAGGTCAGAGATAGTTACCTTAAGAAAATGAAAAATAAACATGCATTCTAAAAACTAAAATTGTAGTCTAAGCAAGAGTTGAATCAAACAATGTCTCAGCCTGACAGATGGTACAGCAGGTTAAGTTCCTTAATATACCGACTGGACTCCCTTTCTAGCCTGGGACCACTCATCCCCAGTTCAAAGGCTTTGTCTTCCAGACAGATCCTTTTTCCAGGTGTTGAGATGTGTGGGAGAGAGGCCAAGTGATGATGTCACTTCACCTCTTTTATATTTTCTTCGAGCGGTTGGCTATGAGCATCTCCCAACTTTACAACATACTTCAGTAATACGTGTAGCAATGCTTCATAACTTCACAAATTATGATAGCACCATACAGTTCAATAGGATATTGATGTTCAGCAGATCAAGACTTTTAAAATGATACCTCAAAAGGTATACTTTGTACAAAACATATCATAAAAATATCACCATGGTGAATGTGGGGATTCCAGATTGGTACTTTGAGGTACGGAGTGTCACACATGCGCTTCGTGATCATTGCAGCCCTAAAGAACCAAAGTCTTTGTGGCAGAGTTAATCCCATTTTACCAGGTAAATATCCTATGATATAACTTTCATCTGCGGTTTGACTCCTGAAGCGGAGCTTTATTTTAACTCTAGAGTCCACCTCTTTCCACAGCTGCCTGACTATTGGACAGTCCCGTCCGGGCATCAGGGTTCTTTTTTCTTTTTTTGTTGTATTAAGCATAGGCTGAGATCCACAGACGCACTTTTAACATTAAATTATACACTTTGCCACTGGGATTCTTTTTAAGGGATGTGACAAATCCTTTGTCCAAACTAGGTTCCCAGTAGTTGTGGCCTCTGGCAGTCTTAGGGCATCTGGATTAATTGATACATTTAAAGCAGAAAAAGTCCCTTTTTTATACGCAAAACCGTGGGAGTGTCTACATTTGTCAATGACTTTTTGCATTGAAACTCAGAAGTTTCACTGCAAAAATGAAACCACCTGCACGAGAGATGGACAGCTCTTCGCCCCCCACCCCCCAACCTATCATCAAAATGGAGAGAGCTTCACTGTGGGATAGCTGCCCTAGAGCGCTGCTGTCATCGGGAATGGAAGTTCTGCTAATGTAAACGCTCTCTGAGGCCCGAGGAATTAAGTGAGTACACAAACCAGTGCTTTACTTTCACCGGTTCTCTTAGTTGTAAGTACTGCCACTCCACTGAGGACGGCAGGGCATAATGATGCTTTAGTGTTAGAAAAGAGACAAAGCCCTCATCACTGACTAATCGAGAAACGTGTATGATGCCCCTGCTCAGGCAGTTCTTCCAAATAATGGGTTTGTTCCTAATTTGCAAGTCTGGGTTGCCCCAAATAGGTGCTTTTGCACGCTTGCAAAGATTAAATTGCTGCATCTCTGCTTGGATAGCCCAAATCCTTTGTGCAGCCACCACAGTATGCAGCTTATTTTTTTCTTCATCGCACAAAAAGAGGAGCCAAGGAACCCATGAGGGCAGAACAGGTTCGGGGGGAATTGGATGCATTAATACACATTCCGTTTCCATCCACATGATTATAACAGTGTTAGCATGTTGGAACCAGTCTGACATCTGAGACATCATAAAAGCATATGAGTAATTTTGTAGGCCTCTGAAGACAACCCTCTTCCCCTTTGCCTCTTGGGAGTTGGAGTTTTATTAAATGATAGTTGTGAACGATGACCAGGGTCCCACAGGAAGGCTCTGATAATGCTATTAAATTTTCTTAAATAAGACAAAGGAATATATGCAGATAGGCCACTTAGAATGTAGAGGACCCGAAGCAGAATATTCATTTTTATTGTGATAATACTTTCCCATAGGCTCAGGAAGAGAGGATGCCACCTATTTGTGCCACTGTTTGAGAGAGTACAGGATCTAAATTTATTATCACTAGTTTATTAATATTTCTTGGAACTTTTATAGATAGGTTCATAATTGCATCCATTTGCCTATGAAAATTCCACTGAAAGAGTGCCCTACTACATGCCAACTGGGAGATTTCCAATAGTTCTGCTCCTCCCCCCCATTTTATTTTGTATCCAGATATTGACAGAAGTTTTTGAATTAGTGCTAAGAGGGCTGGAATTGTGATTTCTTACTTGCATGTAACATCAATTTATTTACCATGGAACCATGTTGGAAGAGCCTATATGGCTATTGCCAGGGCTCAAGAGCCAAATCAAACAGTAATGGAAACAACTTTCCTGAAGAGGCTGAAGGTAGCCGAAATCACATTGTTGGTTATGTTGTGGAAGGTGAGGTGAGATCATAACACTTCCACTGGCCGCGATTCGCCATTCCAGGCCAATGGGGCCTGCGAGAAGTGGCAGCCAGCACATCCCTCGACCCGCACTGCTTCCTGTTGGCCCGGAGTGGTGAACCGCGGCCAGTGGGAGCTGTGATCGGCTGAACCTGCAGGGCCTTACCCTGGCAGGCCACATGCCAAAGGTTGCCGATCCCTGCAATAAGTTGGCGAAGCTTAACAGAACCATGGCAGCCTCTGACAAACCTGACTTGATTTGGATGTATGATAGAGCCCAAGACCTTTTAATAGAATCATAGAATATGGAAGGGACCTCAGGAAGTCATCTAGTCCAACCCCCTGCTCAAAGCAGGACCAATCCCCAACTAAATCATCCCAGCCAGGGCTTTGTCAAACCTGACCTTAAAAACCTCAAAGGAAGGTGATTCTACCACCTCCCTAGGTAACACATTCCAGTGCTTCACCACTCTCCAGTCTCCCTGCCAGGACTCTTGGCAATATGTTGACATCACTATTAGTAAGTGAAATTGACCTATAATTGGAGTATAGTGGCATCTCTTCCTTGTTTAGGAATAACTGATATTAAGGCTTCTCTTATCATAGGCAGAAGGGTACCCTCTATAAGTGACTAATTAAATATTTCAAGCATCTTGTCAGACAGAAGTTCAAGGAAGTGTCTATGGAATTTAACTGAGAAGCCATCGGGCCCAGGGGCTTTCCGTACTTTTATATTCTTAATTGCCCAATTAACTCATCTTATGTTAGGGGGGTGTCAAGGTTTCAACACTAGGTTGCAGTAATATTTTGAAAAATTGATCCAAAACTCTTGTGGAGGGGTTTGTGTCTAATTTGTACAGATCTTTATAGAAATTAAAGAACTCTTTATTAATATCTTTGTGATGAATATAATTTACCATATTTGTCATGGCTGGTTGTGATTCTACATGTAGATGTGTTCTCTCTTATGTGGCATGCTAACAGCTTGCCTGCTTTTTCATCTGATACCCAGAAATCCTGCCTAAATTGAAATAAGGTGAATTCAGTGTGTGCCAAGTATATCTTGTTGAATTTATATCTACAATTGATAAGGGATCATAACCTATCTGGAGATGGGACTGTGGCATAAGAAAAATAAAGCTCCTTTACTTTTTTCTCAAGGGCCATCATATTTTCTCCATGTTCCTTCTTCTAGGCAGATGCAAAACTAATAATTCTACCTCTCAATAGGCCTTGAGCATCTCCCACAATAGCCTGCTAGAAGCTGTTGAAGGTTCATTTATCTCCAGGAACAGACCAATTTCTTTTTCAATAAGAACTTTGAAATGGGGATATAATAAAAGTGAAGTAATAAATGTCCATCTACATGGTCATTTCTTACCTGGCTCTTTTGATATTTGAGGAGTTTTATAGGGGCATAATCAGAGACAGCAACTGGTATCAATGGAAGAATCAATTACAGAATTAACCAAGTCCCTGGAGATCAAAGGTAATCTATATGGGAATAGGACTCGTACTGGGGAAAAGCATGAATAGTTCCTACTTATTTGGATGAGCTGTCAGATATCACATTGTCCCAGGACTTTAATGTGCAATTCCAGGCCATTCTATTTTTGGTTAGTTTATGACCCTTATGACAAAAGGATCGAGCCCTTAATTAAAATCCCCAGAAATCATAACAGGGGGTGTGGGGTTCTCCATATAATTTAGTAAATAGTATATGAAAGATTTTGGAATCATCTAGATTAAGTCCATACAGCAATTATTATGTCAGATTCATTTACCGTGACTTTATGGGTTAAAAATCTGCCCCCTGATATCTGAAGTTGACTTTGACATTGTTACTGCCAGCACTTTTTGGAAGAGTATGGCTGCTCCTCTGTATTTGGATGAGAAGCAGCATGACACTGCTTCTTCTACTGAGTCACATTCTAATTTAGCAGCCTCATCTGCGGTCAAGTGTATCTCCTGCAAAAAGCACTACATCTACTGTTGCTTTCTATAACTGGTACACTTTTTTCTTTTAACACTCCCCACAGAGAAAGGGAGAGGGAGGAGGAAGAATCTATGGCTAAAATGCTGCACATGTTTGTTCCACAATTTTTGGATTGTCTTAGAATCATAGAATCATAGAATATCAGGGTTGGAAGGGACCTCAGGAGGTCATCTAGTCCAACCCCCTGCTCAAAGCAGGACCAATCCCCAATTAAATCATCCCAGCCAGGGCTTTGTCAAGCCTGACCTTAAAAACTTCTAAGGAAGGAGATTCCACCACCTCCCTAGGTAACGCGTTCCAGTGTTTTACCATCCTCCTAGTGAAAAAGTTTTTCCTAATATCCAACCTAAATCTCCCCCACTGCAACTTGAGACGATTACTCCTCGTTCTGTCATCTGCTGCCACTGAGAACAGTCTAGATCCATCCTCTTTGAAACCCCCTTTCAGGTAGTTGAAAGCAGCTATCAAATCCCCCCTCATTCTTCTCTTCCGTAGACTAAACATCCCCAGTTCCCTCAGCCTCTCCTCATAAGTCATGTGTTCCAGACCCCTAATCATTTTTGTTGCCCTCCGCTGGACTCTTTCCAATTTTTCCACATCCTTCTTGTTGTGTGGGGCCCAAAACTGGACACAGTACTCCAGATGAGGCCTCACCAGTGTCGAATAGAGGGGAATGATCACGTCCCTCGATCTGCTGGCAATGCCCCTACTTATACATCCCAAAATGCCATTGGCCTTCTTGGCAACAAGGGTACACTGTTGACTCATATTCAGCTTCTCGTCCACTGTCACCCGTAGGTCCTTTTCCGCAGAACTGCTGCCTAGCCATTCGGTCCCTAGTCTGTAGCGGTGCATTGGATTCTTCCTTCCTAAGTGCAGGACTCTGCACTTGTCCTTGTTGAACCTCATCAGATTTCTTTTGGCCCAATCCTCCAATTTGTCTAGGTCTCTCTGTATCCTCTCCCTAACCTCCAGCATATCTACCTCTCCTCCCAGTTTAGTGTCATCTGCAAACTTGCTGAGGGTGCAATCCACACCATCCTCCAGATCATTTATGAAGATATTGAACAAAACCTGCCCCAGGACCGACCCTTGGGGCACTCCACTTAATACCGGCTGCCAACTAGACATGGAGCCATTGATCACTACCCATTGAGCCCGACAATCTAGCCAACTTTCTATCCACCTTATAGTCCATTCATCCAGCCCATACTTCTTGCCAGATTGCCACTTGCCAACCTTCAGGGAATAGGGTAGGTGCAGGAGGATTGGGTTGATACATCAACGTTATTTGCAGCTGCCTGCAGGAGCTTGATGCAAATCACATTCATGTAGGTTGTAATTTTCTTGAGTGCTGGTGTTAGAGAGAGAGGTGAAAGCGGGTGTGGAAGAGTGAGTGTAATAAGGGCTCTGGAGGGGAGAAGGAAGAGCCCAAAAAGACAGGTTAAAGTAAAAACATCAGGACACATAACATACATAACAACTTGACCTATTACCAAACATGACTGGGCTCTCTTTGGTGTGTCGTATTTTCCCATTCTCTCCTGAGTGGTAACTCCACTTAAAAGGTAAATGATAATGAAAAAGCAGCAATTGTCCAACATGTAATGCTGTAAACTAAATTAAACCAATCATCAGTTCTAGAGAGAGTTCAAGGCCAGGAGCTTCATCAATACCCACTATTTAAAAACAGGCATCCTATATTTCCCAGACAGCAAAGAAATAAGCACATTGTAAGGAGATAGAAAGGGAGTATACAATCCACAAATGTGATATTTCTTCACCTGGAATGTCAAGTATATGCCCCTGTGTTATCCCCTAATTGTAATCTTTTCAGTTTGCCAAACCAAACATCAAAGAACTGGTAGTGCAGGTTGGAGCACTGTGAGAGATGATGTATGTTGTGGGGATTATTTTCCCAGGGCCACATGCTTCCCTCCCTTTGTTTTACAACCAAACGTTCTATTTCCATTCTCCATATTAATGAACATATAACTGATGGGAGAAATTCATCTGCTTTACAAATTGTAAATTTATGCACCAAATAGCACAACTCTCAGTCCAATTCAGCCAGTGACTCTTCCATACTATTTTCATACTCCATGTCCATGGACTCAGGGTCTGAGCTTATAGAAAATGTTAGTTTGGGGAAAGGGGCTGAAGAAGTTGACAGGAGGCAGGGCCGGCTCTAGGTTTTTTGCCACCCCAAGCGCCAAAAAAAAAAAAAAAAGAGCCAGAGTGCCGCCCCTTGAAAAGTGCCGCCCCACGCGCATACTTGGTTTGCTGGTGCCTAGAGCTGGCCCTGACAGGAGGCTTTAGTGGGAGAGGGGATGAAGCAAGAGGGGGAAAAATTGGGGAAACAGAAGATGGAATAAGAGGAGCCAGGGAGGTATGGAGGGAGAGTAAGGCAGGGGAGGTGGAGAAAGGGATAAACAGTGAAATAGAGAGGAAGTAGGAGCTGATAGAGATGGCAGAAATCACTAGTCCATGTAGCTCAGCAACCGCTATTCTCTCCTGCTCCGTTAGCCCATATGGGGTACAGCTGCATTACTCGGCTCCTGTGCATCATACGAGGAGGAAAGCTACTTCTCATCCTTCCAGCACATCAAATGTCCCGTCACCAGGCTTTGAGGACCCACCAGTAGCTAGTTGTGGTGACACAGTAAGGACTCTCACTGAGATGAAATTTTAAAAGATGGAATCAGAGCTCTCAGGTTCCTACAGAGCAACAGGCAGCTGAACTGCTGCTGTGATCTCTTTGATATACTTCTGTGCTGAGGTAACACATAGATCTTATATAATCACAAACAAATATTTCATGTTGATCTATCCAGTTAGGGATGTTGTCAAATATTTCATTGACTTCCCAACACAAATACAGGCACAAAGACACTAAGTATTGTTAATACACATTTAAATAAATCATTTTCACAGTCAGTTCTCTCCCATGAGATCAGTTTAGGATGAGGTGTTCCCCTTAACGACCCTTCTGGGGGACTTCACTTTAGCCATTTGATGAGATGTGATATTTATGTCCCAAAAGTTAATAAAATAAACGCTTGGCGTAGAAGAGAGAGTCCAAATAAGTTAGTTAGTCCCAGTCACTGGATAAGTTTGGATGTGCAAGTAGGGTAGACATACCGATTGGGAAGTAAACTTGGCATAAACTAGAATAGATGCTTAATTCATTGCAGGTGATTTAAAAATATTTCTGCTTCTGATTGCTTTTGGAACAGATACACTTCATCCCCCAACCTTGATGTAGAACTGTGCTGCAAACTTCTTAAAATATTGGAGCCCTTGCTGCTTGGCAAGTTCCCTTGCTCTTCTAAAGGCTGATCTCTACTCAATCACATCTTTTGCTAAATCTTGAGAAATCATTATAGTATTTTGTGACATCCCCCCAAACAGTTCTCTCTCTTCATGAGCTAGCTGCATTATTTTTCCTTTTGCAGTAAATCTGAGAAATTTGACAATCAGTGCATAAGGCTTTGGCTTGTCAGGTCATCTTAGGAGCCCGGGACCTTTGTGTGTTTGTAAATCATATTTAAAATCATACAGCAGATGGAGCACTTCTGCAAGAAGCCAGGGAACCAATTCTTGTGGTTTGACTTTCTCTGCTTATTCCGGTATTCCTGTAATTCTCAAATTACTGCAGTGAGCCCTTTCCTCGAAGTCTGCCTCTTTAGATTTAGGAGAAGGGTAAGTCTGTTAGGCTTCTCTTCACCTGGGTAGAGAGCCCTTGTACCTGATCTTCCACTGAGGATATTTTCCTTTCTGCTTCATTCACCTGTCCTGTCAGAATTTGTAGAGAGGAGTTAATCGAGGTAACAGTTAATATTATTGTGGCCGTTGTGGCCTTGATATCTGATGCACCTGCAACAACTTTCTCCAGCAGAGCCACCACAGACACCGGGCCTGCATCAGCCATCTAGTTCAGGGGCCGAAGGGGGAGGGGGTGTAAATGGAATTGAATTAACTGCTATTTCCTTCTTTTCTAGCTTTCTCTTTTTCTTTTTACTTTCATATTTTTAATTCTTCTATTTGTACAATTCTTTCTGTTTCAAGAGAAAGGGTATGTTTACACTGCACACTCCGTTTGGTGGTGTTTAGAGTACATACACAACACGCCTTCCAAGCCCAACTATATATATAGCAGTGTAGATGGTGAGGCTCTGGTTAGGTGAGTAGACACTCCTGAATCCCATGGGTGTGTACCCCACTGGGTTCTCTACTCAACCAAGCAGTGTCTCCCCATCTACACTGTGATTTTTAGCAGTATAATGTCCTGCTACCTCACTCTGCTGGAGTCTTTCCCTGCCACAGGTGGGGAAAGGCTCAAGTAGTACCCTGAAAGACTCCAGCAGTGGGGAGCAGCCAGAGCCTTCTGCCCTGCAGCGAAAGACTCTGGCAACAGGAAAAGCTCTGCAGGAGGAAGGCAGCAAGGAAAGGCTCTGGTATTTACCTGCTGCTGACCCTTTCTCACTGTCTCCCCCCAGCCAGAGCCTTCCAATGACACATTAGCTATATATGACACTGTAGATGCAGCCTACCACAGTGTAAACACATGTCCAACATGCCACCACCAGTAGTGTGCAGTGTAGAAGTAGCCAAAGAGTAAGAGAGAGTTGTTTCGTACTTAGGGGAAAAAATGCAGAACTCAGCTTCTGCTTCACTTTGACTGCTGTTGGTAGTCAGTTTTGAGCTTTGGAAGTAAGTGTTGGAGAAAAGAGGGATTAATTGCAGGAACAGTCATCCTAAAAGTAGTCAGTAAGAGGGTATTGCTGCCTGTCAGAAGGCAGAGGAGAATTATACTCATTCTCATGCTCTAAGATGCAAAACTTCATTAATAGAATATTCTGTTCCTGCACTGTCTGTTTCTGACAGTGATTAAAAGTCTGGCATGTTTAGGACACTCAAGATTCATGCCTGACGGATCAAAAGTCCAACTGTTTACAAAGGTTTTTTAGTGTTCTGTGCTCTAAGAGCAAATATGTAAATAGTGAAATGATCATGTGTCTTGGTGCTGGAGTGGTTTGTAAATCAGTGGAATGGTAATTTGTTTGTTTTTGTATTATAGTTATTTGTGTATTAATGAATACATACTTTGCACAAAGATTTCAGATGCAGATCTTCAAAGTCCAGTTTAAACGATTAATTCCTAGATTCTAGCATGGTTATATTATTTAAAAGATTCAAGACAATATTTCTAAATCTTTCATGGACAATTATTTTTTCTTCTACATTTCAGGTACAAATATAAATAAATGTTTTGCCAGATATTCTGCAACCTTGTGCAACTAAAAATCTACAATACCCTAGTCCACTTAGGCCTAGAAGCAAAATTCCTTAGTGCATTGGAGTTTTGTGTCCCTTGTTTCCCTGTGGGTCATTGTAAAGTTATTTGGTTCTTTCCCCTGCTTGTAAAACTTGAAACAAAGAAGGAACACTGAACAAAGTTTGTGAAAATTCTATATAGCTTTTCTTTACTAAGTCTTTATAATGTGTTGCAGCATATATGGTGGTTGGAGTAGAGGACTGGGAGCCAGGAACCTTGGATTCTATTCCCATCTTTCCTACTGTCTTTATTGTGTGACTGTGAATATATCATCCACTGTAATTCAGTGTCTCAGTTTCCCCATCTGTAAAATTGCAATAATATCCACTTTGTAGAATTTTTTGAATCTTTACACTTCAAAGTGCTTTTTGATCCGGATTAAAGATGCTACATAAATGCAAAGTAGTAGTAGCAGTGCTATTACCAATTATTCATATATTTATATTATTCGTGACTTACAGGAAACTTAACACTGTGGCACTTACGTTTTACAAAATACTTCCTTTGAAATCAAATGAGAATGCCATGGGCATATGACAAGAGAGCATACACTCAACTCTAATTTAATTCGTGATGAAAATTGCTGCAAATATATTTAACACAATTCACTAGTAGCTAATGGCCACTGCCATGTAGTCCTTACCAGTTAGATCAGGAGGGATATGGCCTTTCCTTTTCATTTGTATAGGACCCACTGTCAAGAAACCACAAGGCTCCACTGTAGCTCAGCTGAACTAGGCACTAATGAAGCCAATAGACCCACTACTGATGTCTGAGCAATTCAAATCTTGTATACTATTGGGTTCTCCCAAGCCCAAAACAGTCCCTAATGGTTGGCTTATTTGTAAACCAGGACAGCCTTAGCAAATATGATTGTGTGGGATGGCTTCCAAGTGAGAGTCACAGATGAGATTTGCATCCACTCCTGGTTAGTGGCAGCTGGAGTATTGGCACCCTGATATACCTAAGGTAAAAGGAATGCTGACCAGATCGTACTCACCTTCCAGAAAAATCCACCTCAGCTTGATGTTATTAGTCCAAACATTTCACACTCATTTCCTTTGTGGTCTTTGATCCCATGGTGACTAATAATTACTTCTGGCCAGTTGTGCTTGTGCTACATATTATGGATAAGGATCACTAGTTAGTACAAGGACCTGCCTCGGATACCTTCTCATGTAATTTGGTTGAGTTCCTGCTAAATCCCAGTTGTGAGCCTCACTTTTTACCATTGACATGTTTTTGAAATAAAGGGGTATTCTGTGAGTGTTTGATAGCAACCACCTCTAGAACATAGTAGGAAGAAGGATAGATACAAACTTTCTGCCTATCCTAGGAAATTTTGCTACACCATCAGATGCACCCCTAAAAATCTCTCCAACTGCCATTTGTCAATGGCTCTGACTTCATGGTCTAGGGATCATCTATAGCAGCTGAGGTGGGGTCCTTGATATCAAAGGTTCAAGTTACATATTGTCTCGAAGGAAAGTCCATGAGAGAAGGTCTTGCAGTGGATTGTCAGAAATTGGTACTGGATAAGGAAGAGCACTATTCCCAGAACAGAAAGCTCTTTCCCTGGGGGTGGAGTGATACAACTTGGCTGTTGTGAGCTGTCTTGGTAATGAATCATTATAGGATGATGATCTAGGGCAAAATATTCCAAAGTGTGTCACTTAGAAAGCTAAATTCCATTTTCAAAGTGGTTTAGGAATTTAGGCACTTAAGTCTCATTGAAGGTCATTGAGACTTAGCCTCCTAAGTTATTTAGGTGCATTTTAAATATCTTACCCATAGCTCATATTCCTTCTGGTCTGTCTGTGAGAACTGGTTGTGAGGCTCAAATCAATCCTAAAATATATACTTGTTCCCCTAACTGTAGTGTGTTGGATGTGTCCCATCTTCTAGTCCTTACAGGCTGTTCACTCACCTGAAGTTCCCCAAAGATAGTGATGGTGAAGTAGCTTGGAATAAATGATGCTTGAAGAGCCTGGAGCTAGCCACTCCTACTAGCTAATGGATCCCTTAAGATTTGTGAGGAAATGTACATTGTGTATTTACAGTAATAACAATGATAAATATTAAGTCTAAGCTTCTCCACTGGTCAGGGAACTAGGTAGGCTACCTGTGAACAAGAGGATATGACAATTAATAGAAAATGATGATGAGATTGTATACATGTTGAATAGGATGGTGGAGTGATGGTAATCTCTAAAGATATGTCTACACAACAAAGGAAAACCAGCAGCTGGCCCACGCCAGCCACTTGTGGGATGGGTCCCAGCGCTCAGGCTCCAATCCAAGCCTGGAAGTCTACACAGCAATGAAACAGCCCAAGCCCCATGAGCCCGAGTCAGCTAGCATGGGCTAGCCATGGGTGACTAGTTGCTGTGTAGACATACTATAAATGTGAATTGGCCATGGAGTGACTGTGCAAACAAGGGATGACATCGTGGCCTCATTGAACTAAATGGCAATTTTGTTAATGATTTCACTGAGACTAGAATTTAATCCCAGTTTTGGGGAGTGTCTCCATCCAGAGCAAAAAGCCTTTACTGAGAAATTGTGTATTCTTATTTATGACACCCACTATCCTTCCTTCCCTGAGTTGACCCTATCATTTTGGTGCCCCACTTGTAAGCCACTTGCAGTAGGCCTCAGAGGCCTTGTTTTTCAGAAGTGCTGATCACGCAAATCTCCAGTTTAAGTCAGTGGAAACTGCAGCATTGGGAGCTGTTGAAGTTTTCAGCACCTCTGAAAATCGGACATTGAGTCTTTTTATCTTTATTAAGTGGTGCCCTTTATTGGACACTGTAAAACAATAAATAATAATAATAAAACTCATGAAGGAAAAAAGAGCCAGCAACATTGCTATCTGTGAGTAAACATAATGGGGCTTGAAAAAAGAGTGCTTTTGGCTGGCATTCACTTCTTGTAATATGTAGTCCCTTATTACCTCCAGGAGTTCCCTGTTGGATATTTGGTATTGTGGTATGGTGCACACGCCCTGCTGAATTGCCCAACAGAATTATTTCCTGCCCTTTTAAGACACTCATCCTTCATGGGATGGTCTTGTGGCTAAGGCAATGGACTGGGATTCAGGAGATCTGGCTTTAATTCTCCACTACAAACTCCATGTGTTAACTTGGGCAAACTTTGTATCTCAGTTCTCCATCTGTAAAGTGGGGATAAGAGGATAGTTGTCTACCTCGCAGAGCTGTTCTGAGGCACCTAGATACAGTGATGATGAGCACCATATGAAAACCTCAGTAAATTAATCATAGAGAGACTCTGGTACATCGTTGATTAGCAGCCCTCCAATAGTGAAGAGCTAGGCCAAGTATGTGTGTTTGGTTATTCTTTAGACCTTGTGTCTTTCTGGGATTTGGAGTGATTCTATGCAAAAACATTTATTCAGAAAACAGCAGTGAACTATTCCCTGGTAACAGTCTTTCATAATGTATAGATCCATTCTTTAGTTATAAGTGAAAGAGGAGAACATCTTTTCTAATATTGCTGTAGGATGTACATTTATTTGGATTGACATATAAAATATTATTGTAATGATTTGTTTGATGTTTGTGCATGCCGTTGATTGACTAAATGGGGGTTGCACTGCTTGCGGAAAATTTTTGAAGGGAACCATGAATTAGGATTATCATCCAAATTCATGACTAGCGTAAGTAAGACTTCAGTGGACTGTCATGTGGCCTGTTAGTCCCAAAATTATTACTATATATCAGATTATTTAATATAACCATTTAGTTGAGGCGAATCCATATCCCAATAGCAGCAGAGTCATTGCAGTTTCACTGCACAGATATGAAGGGAGATGGGATGCCTTTGTGGGGGACACTGAAAGTGTTTCTCCCCTGTGCTGTGTAGAGCCCAGTGCTGCTGAGGCTCTCTGTCCAACTAAGTGCATGTATTAGATAGGAGAAGGCCAAGAAGATCTGCTGCTGCTGTATGAGTCCATTGTCCCCCAATCTATCCAAACCCCATTTGCCATTCTTCTCCCCCTCCCAGTATGCATGCACAAAGTAGTAGGAATAAGTTAGGGTCACAGAGAGCCTTTCAGCAATTGGACTGGAGTAGCCTCTACATAAAGTGGCCCTATGTCTCATTTTGGCTGGGACCCTCCCTTTGTAAGCCCTCTCCAGAATGTCCTGAAAGTTTTTGGAAAAAGCAGGGTGCAGAGGAACATGTGGAGGGGTGAGCAGTGATGCCAGCCCCGTGCTGGAGGATGGGGGGAAATACAGAGCTCTGGGGGGGGGCAGGCATGGCTCTAGCAAGCAGCGACATCAGCCCTAGCCTCACATAGGTGGCAGGCGGGCTCAGGTGAGCAGGCATGCCAGCCCCAACCTTTGGGAAATATGGTCACCCTATCTAGTATGTGCGTTGCTGCTCACCCAAGCACTACCTGCTCCCCATGCGGGGAGAGGGCTCAGGTCATTCCCGCGCTGGGGGCTTGGGCGAGCGGCTCAGGCCAGCCCCGTGCAGGGTCCTATTTTGCCTTTGGGAAATATGGTCATTCTACCTCTACAAAACAGCTCTGCAACCTGGGGGTAGCATTCTTTTTCCCATTCCCTGAGGAAATATCCTCCATCCAACCTATTACTGGGGACTGGGTCCCTGAATTTAACTCTTAATCAGCAGAGTTTTGTAGGCAATAAATCTATGTAATTTCTTTTCTAACTTTAAATTGGAGAAAGTTAGACCTTGTGGAATAAAACATGGTTACACCAATTCTAAAGCTTGCCTGCATTCTAAGTCCCCAGTTTCTTTTAAATATCTTGACTTAGTGTTTAACTACTGAAGTGAACAATTTATATGATCTCAGTTGTAAGCCTTTACTTAATCAAATCCGTGGTAGTGACTTAAGTGAATAGGATTACTATTCTTTCATACAGAGAAGGTAAATTTAATTAAAATGTCAGTATTACCTAAATGCAATTATTTGTCCTAGAGTATGCCAGAGATTATTTCAGACAGCTTTTTTTTTTAAACACTAGAAGTTACTATGGCTAAGTGATTTAGAAATAAAAGGATTGAGAGTTATTGTCTGAGGAGTTTGTGGCAACTTGTGTACATTAACTCAAAATATGCCTCCTGCTATATCCATCCTTCACTTACGTGCATACTGAGTTCATCCTTTTTTATTTTTACAGGGAAATACTGAAAAATATTAAAAAATGGGAATACATCAAGTTAATGTTAAAGTTACCCAGGCTATATCGTTTGTCATATTGTGCTCCTCCCAGGAAGGCAGGATTGTGTTCTGTGTGCCTTTGAATTTTGTGTAACCCTACTCTGTGGATAGATATTTGTTTAAATTCTCCATATATAACTATAGTTAGATGTAGTATTTTAGACTGTTAGGTTAATAAGATAGTACTCTTTATACAAGATCACTCTGTCCAGAATGAGCTGGAAGCTGCCTGTTCCTGGAGAGAGAGAACACAATAAAAAGACAGCACAATTTTTGATGGAGGTCTGACTACTGTAATCAGGATTCAGTTAACTATTCTGGTAATAGTAATGTCTACTGTTTATAGGAAGATTGAGTATTTTAGGGGTATCCTTCCTGTCTCAATGAATTTGAAAAAAGGCTTTGATTTAAAGGGAAGTTGTCAATATGAAAATCACATTTCCATATGAAAACTGTCACAGGTCACCCCAGAGTGACTGAAAGAGATTAGAGAAATTAAGTCAATCAAAGCAAAGGTGTCTTGATTGCTCTCTGTAAATACTTACATGGAGAGAAGTTTTCAGATAGTAGAGGCCTCTTCAGCAGAGAACGGGCTTGTCCACATGGTGGGATGGGGTTGTGTGCTAGTGGGATGTTGATTTCTACTGCTCAGTAACATAGGCACTAACTGTTCCCTCGTTCTCATGCTTTAATGTTCTCATGCTTTAACGTAAAATGCACTAGGGAACATTTAGTGCACACCAGTAAGGTCTACAAGGACCAGTTAATGCATGACGCATTAGTGGGTGTTAAAAATCACACATCCCTAGTGCTTATTACTACACTGTGTAGGCAAGTCCAAAGATATAACAAGATACAGTATTGCCAACTCTTGCGTTTTTATCACGAGACTCACACTACTTCTAATTTTCTTAAAGCTTTGGCTCCCAGAGTTAAGTGATTACATTTGCATCTCAGCTCTTTCTTTTCTTTTTTTTTTTAAATATCTCCAGCACTTGTGGTTGCAAAGAAAAGCTTGAAAATGTGATCTAAAGTTTGTTCAAATGGCTCAAAAACCAGAAGGCAAATACCTCCCCTGCAAGTTTTTTTAAACACCTCATTATTTTTAAGCCAATCTCAAAATTTTGGAGGGGGTCTAACTTTGACTGCTTTTGGTTGACAATACTGAAGACCAATGGCTGTGCGGATAATTCACCATTGGATTACTTAACAATGGATATGAGGATTCCCCATCATGTAGTCTTTAAATCAATTTAGATGTCTTTCTAAAAGATACACTTGAGCTCAGATGGAAATTGTGGACTCGATGTAGAAATTGTATCACGGAAAAGCAATGCGATGTCCTGCAAAGATTAACTTTAAAAGTCAAAGTCACATATTTAAGTTCTAAGGTTGTAAAAAGTTTTTGAAAGCATTAACTTTATTTGCCTTCAACTAAACCACCACCAAAGAAACATTTTAGTATTTCAGGAAAACAAAATGCCGGAAGCCTTTGATTTCATACAGCCAAAAGCCAGAGCAGAGTTTTGCAGGTACTAAACCTGGGGGGAAAAAAATTCATAATAGAACTTCTAAAACACTCTAAACTATAGATACGCTAGAGGGCCCATATAATACTAGCCAACAGTTATTCTGTCATTTTAATTGTATTACATTTTCAGTAATAAACTCTTCTCAAAGAAAAATCTGGTTGTCTCATGCTGATGTCTGTATTATGTTTCTGAGTGAGAAGGGCTTTTCATTAACTGTAATGCATCTTGCCTGTCTGTCCTATACTGCACATGATTCCAGAAAGGTGTAAAAGCTTTTTAACAGAATGTGTCAGTACTTACTGAATATTAGTACCTTTTCAGACACTTTCCTCTTTATTGTATTTCTCTCAATAGCTACGAAACCTTTCCAGCCTGGATCTACGTCATATCACAGAACTGGATAATGAAACTGTGATGGAAATAGTGAAGAGATGTAAAAACCTTAGTTCCCTCAATCTCTGTCTGAACTGGATCATTAATGACAGGTAACTTAATTATACCATCTAACAGCAGTAAATCTTAGAAGAGCAAAGTTAACCCATTGTATTGAATAATTGGAGTCAGTGATGATTCATAGCAGTTTGGAGGGAAAGAACTCCTAAAAGCAAGCAAACTGTTTTTCAAACTGATGTTTCTGTCTATGTTGGGTAAATCATCTAGACCCTTATTTTCTGGTGCGTCAGTCATATTTTTTAACAGTAGAGAGTGAGTCACTTATAAATGAATGAGGGCATTATGCAGTTTTTCTTGTAGATAAAGTCAGAATGTGCTCCTTGATTTGGTTGCTTGAGGTATAGAATTCCTGTTTTGAATACTTCTGCAGACAGGTGTGCAGTATTTGAACATTGCTCATGGGCACATAAAATCCGAACAAAAACATGAGTATGTAAGGAATGATAATTTATTTGTAGGTTCAGTTTGTGGAACTGGTATTTGTTAAAAGTTAGAGAACTGTAATACTGCCAGGCTTTTGGCAAAAGAAATAGTGTGTATCAGTAAAGAATTACCCTTAGATTAACTTTAGCTATGACTTTATAACTTTAAATGTTCCTGTTTCCTTCTGTCTGTAAACTAATCTTGTATTTAAAATTAAGAAAAACCTCATGGGAAATTTAAGGTTACACCTTACATAGGGTGGAAAATATTGTTAAAACATGAGACTAAAAAGTTAGAAGTGTCTTTTAAAACAATTTGAAAATATCTCAAAGCCAGTTCTTTGAAGTGAAAAGCAACAAAAAATTCTTCTGAGTGAATTTCTACAAAAGGAGTTTTATAAATGCTGAAAATAGAGGCCTTAAGTAGAAGCCATGAGATATCCTTAAATTACAGTGGTTGTTCATAGTGCATTTCATACTAACCATAAAGACATTGTTTAACAGTTATAATATATTCCTCTTCCTAACCACAATCACAATTTTATTTTTAAACCTCTTACAATCTTTTTTCTTTATCCATTAAAAAATTATACCTGAAATAAAAATGGGAAGTAAGTATTGAAGCATATGATTAAAGAAATATTCACTCTTTCTCTCTCTCTCTTTTTTACAAATCTATATATCTATGACTGTCTTAATTAGTTTTCTGATTTTTCTTGAAATGGCCAACACATTTATTTTTAACTTCATTACATTTTACTGATATTTTCTTTTTAATTCACACCAGTACCAATTCAATATTGTTTTAGAATTTTGATTGGAAAATGGGTAAAACCTTTTTGGATAAAGGTCTTCTCACTCTCCCTTTGTCTTTATTTTTAAATGCCTAACATATGTTTGTGATGTACAGTACCATCATAGACCACTAACATGAATACCAATTATACCTCAGATTCAGTCATCCTTAGGCTGAATAGTTAATTCCTTTGATAATTAAATGGGCACAACAGATATAGTAACATACTTTCTTATAGGTTTCAGAGTGGTAGGTGTGTTAGTCTGTATCAGCAAAAAGAATGAGGAGTACTTGTGGCACTTTAGAGTAGACTAACAAATTTATATGAGCATAAGCTTTTGTGGGCTAAAGCCCACTTCATCAGATGCATGCAGGAAAATACAGGAAGAAGATATATATATATACACACAGAGAACATGAAAAAATGGGGGTTGCCATACCAACTCTAATGAGAGTAATCAATTAAGGTGTGCTATTATCAGTAGGAGAAAAAAAACGTTTGTAGTGATAATTAGGATGGCCCATTTCAAACAGTTGACAAGAAGGTGTGAGTAACAGTAGGGGGAAAATTAGCATGGGGAAATAGTTTTTTGTTTGTGTAATCACTCATCGACTCCCAGTCTTTATTCAAGCCTAATTAATGGTGTCCAGTTTGCAAATTAATTCCAGTTCTGCAGCTTCTCATTGGAGTCTGTTTTTGAAGTTTTTTTATTGAATAATTGTGACTTTTAGGTCTGTAATTGAGTGTCCAGGGAGGTTGAAGTGTTCTGCGACTGGTTTTTGAATGTTATAATTCTTGACGTCTGATTTGTGTCCATTTATTCTTTTGTGTAGAGACTGTCCGGTTTGGCCAATGTGCATGGCAGAGGGGCATTGCTGGCACATGATGGCATGTATCACATTGGTAGATGTGCAGGTGAACGAACCTCTGAGTGGCTGATGTGATTAGGTCCAATGATGGTGTCCCTTGAATAGATATGTGGACAGAGTTAGCAACGGGCTTTGTTGCAAGGATAGGTTCCTGGGTTAGTGTTTTTGTTGTGTGGTGTGTGGTTGCTGGTGAGTATTTGCTTCAGGTTGGGGGGCTGTCCATAAGCAAGGACTGGCCTGTCTCCCAAGATCTGTGAGACCCTTGATGATGCGCTGGAGAAGTTTTAGTTGGCAGCTAGTGGCTTTCTGTTACTTTCTTTGTTGGGCCTGTCCTGTAGTAGGTGACTTCTGGGTACTCTTCTGGTTCTGTTCATCTGTTTCTTCACTTCAGCAGGTGGGTACTGTAGTTGTAAGAATGCTTGATAGAGATTTTGTAGGTGTTTGTCTCTGTCTGAGGGGTTGGAGCAAATGCGGTTGTATCGTAGAGCTTGGCTGTAGACAATGGATCATGTGGTGTGGTCTGGATGAAAGCTGGAGGCATGTAGGTAAGTATAGCAGTCAGTAGGTTTCCGATATAGGGTGGTGTTTATGTGACCATCACTTATTTGCACTGTATTGTTCAGGAAGTGGATCTCTTGTGTGGACTGGTTCAGACTGAGGTTGATGGTGGGATGGAAATTGTTGAAATCATGGTGGAATTCCTCAAGGGAAAAGAAGCTTTAGTGTGCCATGTTATAAAATAGGAATCCTAATGGTCTTGTGTTTCTTTCTGGAGTGTCTCAGCTTGAGAGAATGGCTTTTTGTGGTTGGAGCCCTGGGGACCAGAGGAACATTTCCCACTCTCACTGTTGCAGAAGATGGTAGGATTATATTCCCTGTCTCTTAGTAGACCGGAGAAGAAATGGTCTTGCATGTTTGATGGCCCTTTCGAGGCTGAGAATAGGGAAAACTGATCATTCCCTTAAGTTCAAGAAAGGAACAGTCAGCAATTTTCTGAAGTGTTTGGATGGAGGCTTACAAGATGCCTCTAGAAGACAACACTAAGTATGCAGACAAGGGCAGGAGCTGTTGTTGTTTTGGAGGTAGGGAGTGTCCTATGGGAGAAGTCATTTAGGTGAGTTTTTTCAATTTTGTATCAAAACCAGTGAGTTTTGCTGTTTTTGTACTGAATTTCACTTTGAGGATTTGGATTTGTTTGTGTAAAACAAAAACTTAAAAGTGAAACTCTGGAAGTGTTGAAAACATGCAAACCAAACATACTGGTAAAGTTACATGTAATCTGGTTGACGAAAAACTAGACTTTTTGTTCAGCTTTAAGGTATAATGGTGAATAACCATGAAATGCATTTGATGTAGAACAGCAGTGAAATGAGGACAGACACATGGATGTGGCGGGCCACAATTTTTATTAATCTTAAATGCAAGGGAGGGGCACTACCTACCCATGACCCATACATTCCTATGCTAGGCATTTAGTTCCAGTGTAGGTGTTACAGGGCTCCTACCATATAACCTGTAACTTGTGTGGTAGGCTCTCCTCAGTCTGCTCCCCCAGGATTCAACTTGCTCTGCATCCAACACACATACCCCTGCAAGGAGAACAAAGGGTGCAGAAGGGTGGGGACCTCAGCTCCATGAACGCCACAAAGTCTTACCTTACGCCATGAGCCCAGGGCCCGTCACCAAAATCCCAGGTCTTTCACCTCTGGGAATTGTTCATTTTATTATTTTAACTGCACAGGAAACCAGATGCAAGTTGTGATGAATCAAGAACTCAACCAAGTACCTCAGTTAAGTACCAAGTGCATTGTTACTTAACCGACCGTGGCTTGACAGTGTGTGCAGGGAAGGCGTAAAACTCCCTGGCTCATGGGAGAAAAAATTCCTTCCTGACCCCAAAATTGACTAGACCTGCAGTATGTGTGAGGCCAGATTCCCATTCCTAGTTTGGGGTGGATAGGGTGGACTGCTGGGACGGAGTTGAAAGATGCTCCCCATTGCTCCTGCGCCAGGTTAAATCCTGGGAGCTGAGGAATTCTGGCCAATCAGCACCCCTCTCCCCAAACTGATCAATGTGTGTCAGAGGAGTTACCTGGTGTCCCACAGTGAGTGTCTCCCTCCCTCACTGCTGGGCCTTTCACCACCAGTCCCATAAAGTTCCTCCACCTGTTGAGGTGAGTGAGTGGATGGCATTTGCAGATTCTTTGGCAAAAGTAATCAAAGTTTGTAAAACTGCATTTCAGATGCAAAGTACCTTAACCTGGAATCACTAGAACTGTGGCAATGCACCAGTCTAGCTACAACGTTAATTCCTCCTGGTTGCACAGTGCCATCTCCCATTATGCTGCAACCAACGCATTTCTTGTTTTCAGGAATTTAAGCCTTCAGCGTGCAAGACTTTCACATGTCTTGTATACCCTGTAAATCATCTCCACATGCAGAAACTCATAAGATCTATTGATTATTTTTCATGTTTTATTAAAGCTATTTTGTCATAAGACGTCTGTGTCTTCAAGGCAAGCACAGAGAAATAAATTCATTTTCATTTTTACCTACAGGAAAAATATGTTCACTTAAGATAACTGTGAATTAGTTTTAATATGTAAAGAAAATAGGTTTCTTGTCATGACAAATAAACCAGTCTGTCAGATGCTGAGGGCTAAATAGGAACTTGAAAATAGTTTATTTTAAAATGGCTTATTAGGAAAGTCTAAATATGTTGAATACCTGAGTAGGTATTCAAAGTCGCTCTGAACTTGCACAATATATGTATCACTTAGGTAAAATAAAATGTGGAAAGAATTCCTTACTACCTGTTTCAAATGTGAAGGAAATCAAAAATGGTCGTCAATTCCATTAATAGACAGACTTGGGGAAAATGGTCATTATAGATTATTAGGTCATTTTGTATCCATACTTTATCATCTGATGGGTACAAACAGGAGATCTCTGTACACCCCTAGCTGCTGTAACACGCTTTGACACTGTATTTAAATATTTCTGTGGACCCCAATATTTTCTGCTTGCTTTCTTTTTACATCAAATTTCAGTTGATTCAATAACAACGGTGACATTTGGAAATAAAATTAATGGGGGATTTGAGCAAGTGGTGGTTTACCAGATGTTTGCAGAGTGCTCCATAGTATGTCATTTTCCAAGAAAGGTTTTGTGAACTTGTGCTATGTGTTGTATCTATAAATGATCAAGGATCAGGCAGTAGATAATCTATTATTCTTTTGTAAAAGTCATGTCACAGTGCACTTGGAATTGTAGTTCATGTCAATTTCAATATTACTTAATTCACCTACAGTTAAGTTTAAAAACTATACAAATGAAACAAAACTATATACTAAATATGGCACACGCACAGAGTAGATTTTGTTCTACAGAACTTTTAGTTTATCTTAAACTTGGGTGCTCTGGAAAGGAGAGATGGAATTTTCACTCAAACTTTTGGTACAAGGCTTGAGCGATTTTTGTTTTTCCTCTCCATGAATGGCAATGAAATCTTTGGCATATTACGGGCTGCATAAATTGCCTTTCGTGCTAAAACACTTTATTGGTAGTATTTGCACCACAGATGGTCTGTCTATGTCTATTGTGATCAACATAAGTTTTGAGTGGAGAGGGAACAGTACAGGTTTTTGTTTTTATTTTTAAATCATTACTAGAGAATTGAGGCAAATCATTTTAATTGGTGTGACTTTGTTTCTCTTAGCCAAGAGCATGTTGTACTTTTTCCACTGTATAAGAAAAGATAGAATCAGTGAGCATGGGAAAAGTAGCCACTGAAAAGATACAACTGAAAATGGAAGCAAAGAGGTAGAACTCAGCAGAGCTGAATTTTCAGTAAATCCACCAAGTGCTGAAACATAAAGTTTTTAGTTCTGTCTTGTACTTCCTTCTTAAGAAAATCGTGTGCAGTTGCATATACATTTTTGCAAGCCATTAAATATGAGGACCTATCTGCATGACAAAATTGTCAGTATTCGGGGACACTGCTACAACACAGTAGTGCCCCAACTATAATTAGAACACAGTTTGATCCTGCCTGTGTAGATGGTATCAAATAACGTTATAATCATGTATCAGTAGAGTTGTAAAAGAGTTTGGTAACATGGTGATAATACTGGCTGGTGCTATATAAAGAGGCAAAACCAACAGTGTCAAAGCACACTGGGGGTACTACCATGTTATTACCTAAAGTAAATTGTTATTAGAGCCATAACTACAATAGGGAAATATATGAACAGTTTCCTATTGTTGCTCACACAGGTTCATCTGAACTAGTGTTAACAACTTTGGGAGCCTGAGTGGAGATACGGCTTCTTTTCAGACTGTCAGTTGCATTTGTTGCAACCAGTGCTAGATGATAAAGTGCTGAAAATGGTGTCAGCAGCTGACTAGCTCCCTTGCTAGTGCTCCCAAAGTTGCTAATGATAGGTTCAGCTAAAATGGTGTTGGCAGTGGTGGAAAATGAGGCATTAGGACAATAACTAAGCTGTTACTCTCAGGTTTCTACTAAAATGCAGAATCAGTCAATGCTAGAAACAATCTTAAATGTCTAAAAATGGTCTAGTACATTTTAAAGCTTGTCCATTACATGTAATTAAACTAAAGCTGTTCCTTTAGAAAGTATAAGTTACTACATCTTGATGTTGAAGCATTATTTTAATAAAACACATTTTAAATTCAAATGTACATAGCCTTCCTTGCACCGTATTTTTACATGAGAAAGAGAATGTAAGCTTTCTTTATCGGTGGTAGCTACAGTAGTAAATGGTGCGTGTTCAGATCCATCATCTTTAATCTGACTGAAGTGGAAATGTACTTCAGGAGCATTGATATTTATTCTTCTTCCTATCGTGTAATATAACTTGTGCTTGGGGATATTCTAGAGTCTTCCAGAAGAATAAGTGTACTTTGTACTGTATGACAGCTTACATGAATTACTATAGGTAAATCCTAGCATTTCTTAATTCTGAATGCATTCACTTCTTTCAGTTGTCTTCTTTCAGTGTTGTCTAAAAGATCATAACCCTTGAGTCTTGCTATTATGCGTTTTGATGTCTACATATTCGTAAGACATTTACAACCATCTACGTTTAAAAAAATGCTCAAACTCCTCCACTAAAAAGATAAGTTATACAACTTACCATTAATGCACATATGACCGATATTGCAATCCTCTGCAATGTCTTTGGGGACCATGTTGTATTAAGTTTATGTATCACTGTGGGCCAGAGATTGTATGAAACTCTGGGGGGGATGGTTACCAGAACTCGTCCAGGAACAAAAAACAGTGTATGTGGGGCTGATTAAGGTGAATTGCTTAGGTTGTAAACACTTTCAGAAAGGCACCACCCTTTGGGAAGGCTTGCATATACTGGTACACACTGGATTTTCCAGAGACCAAAGAAAGGACTGTGGGTAAATAGCCTGAGTTTAAACTCAGGGCTCTTCTTCCTGATCCAGCAGACAAACAGGGCATTCTGTCCAGGAGGGGCCCCAACCCTTGCATTACGGTGCCATTGTTCTCTGGCTGCTGACGGGCACCTCCTACTGTACGGATACTGAAAAATGCTTTGGACACCCCATCTGCCTATATGGGAGTCTCTGTGATATAAATTGGGTCATACCGTCCACTTGTGTTTGAAGAGGATGAGGCTCTCGGCTCCCACTGCCCTAGTCCCTTTAGTATGGTCTCAGATTCCCTAACCACAAAAGGGGTAGGGGATAGAGGTACCAACCTCTACCTTGGAGCTTGCCCAATCTATCCTGTCTGATCAGTATACCAGGGACATTTTCTCCATATAGGCGGGGTGGTGGTGATGCTAGTGAATGGCCTGTCTTGGGGCTTCCAAATGTCTCCCTTGGGAACTATAGAACCACTGTCTGCTCTCTCCCAGCTGCTGGGAACTTCCTGCTTTTAAGCCCTTATTCCACGCCAACATGATAGACAGGGCTGGAGGGACAGGGGCCAGCCTTGCTCACAGCAGCTCTTTAATCCCTTTGTCACTAGTATGGGGTTTATAAATGTTTGGAAATACTTTAACTTACTAGGGCCCCATAGGGCTGATGAATGATGAACTTTTAGCATGTATATGGGAATGTTTGTTGTTTTTTATATGTTTTCTCTGTAATGAATGAATGTGCTTGCTTGGAAAGAGCTGTGTGGTAACTTCTAACTGCTGGCAACACAGTGTCAGTAGCCCTCAGAGAGAGAGAGAAAAGCCCAGGTACTGACTTTTGGGAAGACTGGCTTGCTGGGGATTTCACAGTGTAAGGAAAGGAGCTGTGCAACTTTAAGCCCCCCACATCAGAAGGGAGAGAAAAATGAATCTCTGCCCAATAGAGGTGATTGCTGGGAGCTGGAAACGTTAAATGAGTATCCTTGAGGGAGAACTGAGGGGGAATACAGGTGCAGTTACCTGAAAATGTGACAGTGTATTCATAAAATTACTTATTCTCTGAGAGTATCATACTATTGTGCTTAATTGAAGTAAATTTAGAAGAACTTTTACAACTTAAGTCTTTCATAACATAATTAGTTGATGAGTGTAAAATATTTCAAACTTTTAAATTTGGAGATAAAGTCTGACCAGTCGATAGAACTGGAATACTTTGGATGAGCTCCTACTTTAAATTGTTCTATTCAGAAGCTGTTTTATTTTGAAGATTGAAACTGTCTATGAAAACAGTGCATTTGTGATGAATACAGAGGTTGCATTAATCTAGAAGCTAAAGTAAATGGGGAAGACACAAAGTGTTTGTTCCTTCACCATTAAAAACAATCGGAGCTTTGCCCTTGAATTCTGTGGGCATAAGATCAGGCTCAGAAGTTTAAGCCAAGTGTTAAAAATGTTCATATAATGTAAGATCACTGAGACAAGAGGGATCAGTCAGGAAACTATCACAGGCATTTTCTGGCAAACATAAAATTGCTGGATGAGAAATTTGTCATCCTGAATTCTGTTAACAGAAAAGTATGAGGCAAGTTAAGTAAGGACAAAGTAAAGACAACTTCCCCAGAACACCAGTCAACCAAAAAGACCAGTGCCTGTGCTTTTTCTTCAATGGCTATGAATAGCATATTGCCAGCAGTTACAAGTTACCACACAGCTCTTTCTAAGCAAGCACATTTATTCTTAAGATAAAGGCATTGCAGAAAAACGATAAAGACAACAGACATTCCTTTGCACATGCAAATAGCTCATCAGAAGTTATTCATCAGTCTTACAGGGACCTAATAGGCTAAAATCTTTCCAAACTTTCTGTGAGGTGTGGGGCCCCCCTTTGAATAGAAAGTGCTGTCCATCTGTTGATTCAGTTGAATCAGGCTATTTATCCAAAAGTCCTTTCTTTGTCCCTTGATCTCTGAAGAATCTAATTTGCCCTAGTATCTCTCTCTTTGGGGTTATTACAATTTGGGTCATTGGGCTTAATCACCGCCCACTATTTTTAGTTTCTGGTGGAGCTGTAGCAGTCCTCCCTCATGAAGTAGAACACAGTCATACATAAACCATTGATTTAATACAATGGACTCCAAAGATGCTTCAACTTAAATTCAATAAGGATATAGCAGGAAGTTGCGATATCTGTCAGATGCCTCCATGCATCTTTGGTTGGAGACTTTCAGTAGCAGTGCCCATTTGGCCCGCACATGTGCTTTGGATCTCCTTCTGCCTTGTTCTAAGGCTACATCAAGCTGCACAGGCAAACCACCCTCAGTTCCTTCTCAACTGCCCTACGGCCCGACACAGAGCATCTTGCGTACCTGCTTTAAGCCCTTTAGTTTTTACATCTTAGACTTCTTTAGTTTTAGCTTACTCATTGGACTTTGAAGTACAGAAGGAACTGAGGATGATTTGTCCATGCAGCTTTGTATATCCTCAGTATGGGACATGAGGAGGTCTGGAGCACATACGTGGGTTGAACAGGCAGTCCTACCAAAAGCCTCCAATCCAAGGCTCTTGGGACACGTGTACTCCTGAAGTGGAGCACCCATACAGACACTCATTTAAAAAAACTCCAGTTTCTGAAGAAGGTAAATAACCTCTACAACTGGCATTGCTCTAGTCAGAGAGCATTTTAAAACTACTAATAAACGTATTTAGTGAATTCAGAATATTCTTTATTGTTTTCTGGTTATAGTGTTATGATTATGAGGAAATGGATTACAAATTTTTATTCTCGGAATTTTTGATAGTTTCACTTCAGTGAATGTTAGGTGTGTTAATAGATAAGGACGTGTCATGTATCACATTTTTCTTCATTTTTCTCTCAGATATATTTTGGTAACATTGGAAATTGTCCTGATTAAATGGAATAAGTTTTTGGAGCTTTTATTTTGTTAATGGTGTATAGGTTCTATGCTTTAAAATGTGTACATTATTGGATGATTTGATTAATTTTTCTCTTTGCAAGTAATAGTTTTATGTGAATCAGTGTATTATAGAATTTAATTGAGTGGGGGCCTGAGGATTTTGGAGTATCAGATAATTCTGCTGCAGTGTAAACAGGAAAAATATTAATAAGGTATCTACATTTGTAATTAAACAAAAGTTGGCTTTCAATTGTTTTATTGCTCTTTGTGGTTGCTACTTCAGATGTATTTCTGTTAGATTAATTATAGCCAAAAAAGTTGCTTGTTTATAGGTTTCAGAGTAACAGCCGTGTTAGTCTGTATTCGCAAAAAGAAAAGGAGTACTTGTGGCACCTTAGAGACTAACCAATTTATCTGAGCATAAGCTTTCATGAGCTACAGCTCACTTCATCGGATGTTTATATTCCCTCTCTTCTGTTGTCTCTCCAAGTCAGCTGTATCTGTTGCAGCTTTCACAGGACTATACCTAAAGGTGTTGACTATTAGGGGTTTTTCAACAGTAACCTAAAACCTGATTTTACTGTACTCATAAAATTGATTCATGGTAGCGTCTTTGACAAGAATTTATGGGAAACTAAAAGGACAAAATTATTATGTCTGATTCACTATCTCCTCCATGTTATATTCTGCCAACAATCTGTAATTTAAATAAAAATGCAAGTTCACATCTTATGTTCTCGCCATTAATGGTTTTAGGGAATTCCGATATCAGTTTTCTTTTAAAATCAATTAAAATTGTGAAGCTGCATGGTTCTGCTTACTGAATATCGAAGCACATATTCTGCAATATTTCATTATAACAGTAATGTAACATTTATACACACAATGTCTCCACTGACAGATTTAGGAGTTGTCACTCATTCTTTATTTCAGTAAAGTAATTTCTTGCATGATTTGCTTTTTGTTCTCATTGAGCAATAATGTATAGGTAAAAGGAACTTCATCTGATTATTCTTAGTAATCCATGATGAAATTTCTGTAGAAGCTAGCAGTGTACATATTAAAGTGCCATTCCACAGAGCTTTCTTTGGATGATGGAAGTACAGCAGCCACTTAAGTATGTTTACTGAAAAACAGTCTAGGCCAGTTCCCCAAACACCTCTCATAAATCAAAGTGCTTACTATAGTGAGTAGTCCCACTGAAGTCAGCTTATAGTAGTAAGCACTACATCCAATTAGAAGTGCTTGTGAATTGAGGCCCTTTGGCATTTTTACATCAATTTCTATTATAGGAGACAGATTTTAAATATCAAGCATTTGATTGAAACAGATCCTTTTCATAGTTGTTTTTAAAGTTTTACCAGACATAGACTCAGAGTATATTCTCAGTGATTAAGGTGGAAGTGTATGTTTGTACCTTCTTAATTCTACTTTTACATACCACCAGTGTTCAAATAAATGTCTTGTTAGAAACCATTTTCTAGTGGAGATGGATTTTACCAGAAGTGTTAAAATATTTAAGCCACGTTGCCACCATTTTTATTTTCTTCTTTCTATAGTTGAGAATTGGGAAAGGCAGTTAAATAGCTCAGTGTTGTCAAAATGCTAAAATGTATGATAAATGAAGCTCTGTAAATAGTGAAAATATGCTAAAGGTGATTAACTCCGACAATTTTCATGTAAGAAGCTTGAGATGATAAATCTCTCCTGTGGTTAATTATTAATTCAGTGCAAGGGATTTAGCATCAGCCTAAACTATTTTATGAATTGTGGCATAAAAAAAAAATTTAGAAGTTAGATACATGCATGTTAAACCAAAGGAGAAGTTGCTTGGACTTGATTGGTAGTAATTAAAAATGGCAGATTTGACGTAAGTGTGACTTGGCTATTTTCTATATGACAGTCCTTACAGAAATTAACAGAGTGCAATGGACCCTGAAGGTATGAAAAATGACAGAATATTATAAATGAGTCCTTAGACCTACCTGAAAACTGAAAGGTTTTATAGATATCATTCCTCTACAGATAAAATATTTGCAGTGGTATAATTTAAAGTACAAAACAATAAAAAAAACCCAGTTATTGACACATAGAAAACAAGACACAATCTTTATTGCAATTATAGTTTCATTTTGAGGCTACCACCTATAATTTACCATGCAACTAGCATGGACACTTTATTTACAAAAGAAAGAGAAAAAAGTGATGGTTGTCTTAAAGATTTACGGCACTGACTATATTGTTTAGAGTCTGTCAGTATTTCTGTTATAAACACCATTTTTGAAGGGTGAATAACTCATCTTTTAAATTTGCCTTGGGGTCTGTCTTGGTGCATGGGATATCAGCGCAAATATAAATTGTTCCTTTTTAAAATTTTTGTGCGTGAATTTGCTTTTCATAATAAATGAGTGATTAATATTACTGTGTGGAATCTGACATAGTATGGGCAGGAGCTACGCAAGGTGCCACAGACAGCTTGCTAAATCCCTTGAGTCCACATTTATAGTATCTCTGTGATCCCAGTTCTGGGAGCACTTTTAGCAGAGGTTGCTAATAGTCCTGAATTTTTGTGGTGGTTTAGTATGGACAGATATTCGCTGGGAACAGAGGGCGAAATGCTCATATGGTCAGAATCCATGGCTGGCCAAGATGATGTGCAGGAGAGGAGATGTGAACTTCTGCTTCTACAGAGGTAGTGATCCAGGGAAGGTTGTGGGGAGGAGGTTATCAGGAAATGATGAATCTCTGAGGGAGCTTAGTAGCATTAGGATGGTGAGGTGAGGGCTGCATCAGAGCTGGTACAGATTAAGCAATGGGGAATGCAAGTGTTAGCAAAACCAGCAACAGGTATACATATATGCATGTTGGGAGGGGTGCAGTGGCTTCTGAAGCTTGTGAGAGAGCAGACTTCTGGGAGCGTGTGTGGAAAATTATGAGAAAGGCTGGTGTTCTGAGGGAGGATTTGGGAGCAGCAGTGAGCACTACTAGTGGTGGTGGAAAGTAGGAGAGGATTAAGGAAAAGCAGCACAGTGGGAGGGACTATGCCTAGGGGAGGCAGAAGGAACACCTGACTCCTCACCAAATATAGTTTCTCAACTCTCATCTTTCACTGGCATCTTTCATCTGTCCCTCATTTGTGTCTTAAAGAAGGCCACTCAGTACTGGCTTGTCCCTCTCCTAATAAGATCTGTGTTTGCATAGATTGGTGGGCTGATTTGGAATACAGTCACCCTCTTAAAACGATGCTATATCAAGGGCACAGGTGCTTATTGTAATAATAAAAGAGGAAGAGATTCAGGCAGATAGTTGTAAACAATCTTTGACCTTGAGGACCATTAGGTGTTACTGCTTACTTCCACAGCCATTATGAAGGTAAAAGGAAGACATTTTCTGTTCAGAAATATAAGACCCTCCAATATTAATACTTACATTTCTATTGTGGATAGAAATAATTCTTTCTCCTGTGGCATCATTGCAATTAGTGGGGAAATCTGGCCAGGACCTACCTGTTCTTTGCTAGCTCTGTTCCATAGTGAGGCATATAGACTTCTAAGAGAGAGAAAGAAGTTTGTAGCAGCATCCTAAAAGAGAGTCAGATACTGCATAGTGTTTTCATGATGGCCTTACTTTCAGCTCTATGGAGGTACCTTCAGTTTCTGTCCATGAGATATGAAAAAAGACTGGAATGAACCATTACCCGCTAGGCAACCTGTCTTCCAAAATATTATATTGGAATTGGTATAGTCAGTTTACAATTAAATAAAATCAATAGGTTTCTTTTCTGCCGGCCTCTGAGACAAAAATGTTCACAAATAGAAATGTCAAGCCATTAATCTATGACTGCTTTACTTCTGGCCCATAAAAGGATGTACTACTACTTTTAAACAGACTTTCTTTAAAAGTTAGCAAAAATAGCAAGGCATTGCAGGTATATCTGAGAGCACAAAAAGGAGGTTTGTGTCTGCCAGACATACTCGGTGCATTTGTCATTTAAATACAGTGAACTGGCAACTGATGTTTCCGTTGATTTACTGTGGTATTTTGGTGTATTTTCTATTGTGCTTATTTGTAATTATTTTCCTTCACTGTATATTTAAAATTGTTATGCTTTTGTGTGTCCTTTTTTTCCTCCTATTGTGGGTGTGCGCATGTGTGAGATCATTGTCGAGTGCCATAACTTATGTTATATTTGGGGGACAGGGGAAATATTCTATATTTGAATAACTGCTAAGGATATTAATGTTTTCCTGCTTGCTTGACAGTTTAAAATTACTGTTAAATCTTTACAGCTCTCAGGAGTGAAGTGGGGGGAGAAGATTTTATTTGAGATGAGCCCACACTACAAAATTCAGATACAGATTCAACTCCATATTTTAACCCAAAGTTTAGGATGCTATGGCATGTTGCAGATTGAAACTCTAATTATGACATTGAAACCTGGGTTCAGGTCTGGGTTTCAAGCTCTACATCACTTTGAGGTATTCACATTCTTGTTCCTGGATCATTTCCTATACTTTACTAAAGCAAATTATTAACAACTATATTTTTAGATGTTAAGAGTTGTTGCTCTATTACATACAGATGACACTATCTTTGGAGCTCTGTTGCCAGTGTTATTGAAGTTGCATGGCTTACCACAACTAAGAAACATCAAACATATGAACAAGTATAAAAAGGGAAGTGGGCTGGGGAAATACTGGAATAAATTTATATCTGACAGAATGCCAACATGAGACAAAAGCTCTCTTATAAGTCTCCATTAACTAGGGCTAAAGGAAGAGAAAGCTGTTTTCTTTAATTCGTTCCATGTAAGTATAAATTGATAAATTAACCATCTGTACAGGCATACAGCTTTTGAGAATCTAATATTTATATTTTCAATTTGGCTAATGTTTTGGATCATAAGTGGCGTGCTTACTATAACTGAGACTTTAGAAATTTTTAGACCTCAAAGCAAAGTGCACCCTTGAAATATATTTGTTTACTTGCCATAATCTCTTCAAGTGGAATTTATTCCCAAAGTTTAAACATCATTATATTGTAGAGAACTGCCTTTCTGTGGTGAATCATGGCAGCCGTCCATCAATAGGACATAACAGTGAACTTGTTAGACCGAGGACTGAATGAAGTATTGCCAAGCAGGTCTTGTCAGATGACATTCAAATATTCATGCAAGTCATTGCAGGCTCTTGATAGTGGTCGCCCACTGTGAATAAAGCAGCTGCTTTAAGTGGAAGGTCGTAACTTCAGAATGTTATAGACTTATTGTTTACTCTGTGCATACCCATGTTTCTTTCAGTTCTGGGCGTACACCAATTTCTTTACTGTTTAGTTTCAAATGTATAATACTGTATCTCCGATTTTAAAAACCATCACTTTTGGACACATTTACACACATGAAAAAATCGGAGACAGTGGATTCTACTTCTGGAATTTTGATTTAACGTGAATGTTGTCTCCTACTTCAAGATATACAATGTAAGTGGGAGAAATTTTAGTTAAAACTTAAATCTCAGGAATGAAGCAAAGTTATGACTCTTTGTTTAATTTACATTTTGAGAAGCTGATACAGTTGCATACTTTTTTTGTGATACGGAGTTTTGTGGATCTGAAATTGTTTACAGAGTGTTTTAATAGAATATACATATGTGACTTTTATTAATCTGTTTAAATATGTTACATGTAAAGTTTTTTAAAATAGTTTTTTATTGTGTTTTAGTTATAGTAATATATCACTGTCTGTGGATATATCCACGCTACGAGCTAGGGGTAGCTCATGTACACATACACATGCTAGCTTGATGAGTGCTGCACATTCAAAGTGGAGTTTGCAGCTTGGTAAAGATACATATAGAGTTCAAATCTCATAGACAATTCATAAACTGTACAGAGTCCCCAAAATCATCACAGTGCTTAATACCCTGATTTATACATTCAAAGAACTTCTTGGGAATTTCTTTGCTTTCTCTGACCCACGTAATCCAAAACATGCTTATAGTGATGTTTGAATCTTGATTTTCAGATAGCAAAGTCATGATCTGAGGATTCTTTTCTTATTTAAAACAGTTTTGATCGTGAGCCTGGAATAATTTGCATTCTGGAAGAAAATTAAGGACCATTTAAATGCCTACAAAATGTTACTGCATAGTGTATGATACACTGTTTGCATTTCAGGCATTATTTCCCCACAATTTTAATGAGCTTTCCCAAATTCATTCCTACAGGAGCAGAAGTAGGTAAGTGACAGACGCACCACTATTGTTTACTGTACAGGGTTACCAGATAGCAAGTGTGAAAAATCAGGACACTCTTTTTTGGGGTGTGTGTGTGTGTGTGTGAGTGAAATAGTTCCATATATAAGACAAAAGTCCTATATCGGGATGGTCTCGATAATGTCAGGATATCAGGTCACCCTATTACTATAACAAATGTGCATACGTTTAAGTATTTTTGCTTACTTGTCATTTTATATACCAGAATTATATGAGCTGAAACATTTTTAACTTGGTCTCATCCATAACCAAAATATGATCCCCACCTTCCTTTTACCGTTTTCTGTTCCCACAAGTACTTAAAAAGTAATTATTTTCTGAAGCAACAATTTTGGTAAATACTCTCCCTTTCATACAATTTTTAGGTAATTTAAGAGGACCTGCACACCACTTTCCTAAAATTCAGTTGCCAGTTCGCTTCATGAAATCAGAAGTTACTTTACATAAAATCATGAATACTTTTCCTCTCTTCCTCAAAGAGCACAAAATCTAATATTACATATAGGCAAAATTAAGGAGCAAACACAATAGTGGAATAGGAATGGGGAGGAAAGACAAAGAGTATTGTAATAAGATTACAAGGTTCCTCAACAAAGGCTTATATGCAAGAAGGATATTTTTTCATAAAATGTGTAAGTAAAATAAGTACATGACTTTTTAAGTATAAATATTTGTCATGATTTTTTGTAGGTGTCACAGTTAGAAATGGGTCTTAAGGAAGGATTTGAAGGAGAGGAGGTTATTGGCCTTGATCATACATAGACACCTCCCACCCTTTGAGACACTCCTAAACCAGCAGTGCCCCTCACTTCTCTTTGGAATGCTCCAACCAGCAAACCTACTTCCCCCTCTACCCACAGGGGAAGCTGCTATGCTGGAGGCCTTTCCTGCCCTTCTACTTCCAATTAACTTTTTCTTTCAGTACTGCATGAGGAGTCCAGGGCGAGGGGGCTGAGGCTGGTGCTGCCAAACTTGAGATCTCTGCTGTACTAGACCTGCTTCCGGTTCTGTCCTGCTCAGAGCACACGGTTATGTACTGCGGGCAGCAACTGTCTGATGCTGTCTGCTGCACAAAGTGGCACGGTAACTGTCTTTTGGCCAAAGGGGGAATTGCTAGGAGCTCAGGTGAAATGTCCGAGCTACTAGCAGTTAATGTACAGGATTGAGAGTCCCCTCAAAATCTGACCTACGTTGTGACAAGTTTTGGCAATGCTGCTGCTTCTGAAGATGCCAGCAAGCAGGCTGGAGGACACCCAGAGTGGCAGAAGAATGAGCCCAATTACGTTAGGTGAAATTTGTTTCAGTTCTTCTTTCTCTGCTGAAAGGGAATTTGATAGCATCATCTTAATTCGTGTGTACTCCCTCCCAGCACAAAGAGGCCACAGAGGACAGCTAAGGAGTAGAAAATGTGTGCGTGCTCCTTTATAATATTGGAAGGGTAAAGAAGGACATATACTTTGTATGTCGAATAAAATTGGCCAGTATTTCATTAAATGGTTCTGAATTTAGAAATGTAGAAACCCTTTGCAGTACAGATGATGTAATCATCTCCTTGAAGGTCTACATTCATGATGCATCTGGAATATTACATTATCACTAGTAGATGAAAACCCATTTTGTCATGCACATGTGGCAATTGGGCCAAGTAATATACCATATGTGCAGTCTCCCTCAGACAGCCAATTAAATTGTTGCATGCAAAATAGCTGTCGAGTAAGGTTGATGATAGGTTAATTAATCTGTGATATCATGATGGTCTAGAAACTCTTGGCATGGCACAGATACATGGCTTAGTGTATCTATACACTGCATGGGTGTAATTCGAAAAGTCAGAGTGACTGAGAACTTGAGAACTTAAAAACTGGACAATTAACAGACCACAAATTCCAGTTATGATTGAATGTGGTGGTATTCTAAACAAAAAGAGCTCTCAGACATACTTATCGCTGTTTCCATCTCTCCATACTGTCTCAATGGACATTCTAGGCTTCAGAGTAACACAGTCTGTACCACAAGTTAGGAAGTGATTCCCTGCTCCTGTACGAGAGCTAGTATGAGTATAAGTAGTAATGAAGCTGCGGTTGCATGGACAGTGATATGTTGCCCTGGGTTTATACCCTTTGGTTTTACTTGGCACAGCTAAGCTAAGTTTTTTTGCTGTTTGAAATATTTGATAAGAGAGTTTGCCCTTTCCATCGTTTTCCATACTAATGAAAAAGCTTCAGGAATAAGTGTGGAGTGATGCACTAAACTCTTGCAAAAATTCTGTAACATTGAAACTTCTTGGAAATTTCTTCACCTTCTCCTAGTTCATATAATAATAAAAATGCTCAGCGATGATCTTATCAGGGTTCTCAGTGATTTGGAGAATCCTTTTTCTTTCTTATTCAGATAAGTTTTTATCACTTTGTTGGTGTGCATGGAATAATTAGCATGCTGAAATCAAAGTAAGGTCCAGTTAAATATCCACGTGAGGTAACTTCATGGTGGACTTTAAGCATGTGTCCTACAATTTTAGTTTTCTTAAATCTATTCACTAAGAGGTAGACCCAAACACTGATAGATCCACTATTGTACTTAACCTCAGTATATGCTAGGGAGACCAGACAGCAAGTGTGAAAAATCAGGACGGGGGTGGGGAGTAATAGGTGCCTATATAAGAAAAAAGAACCAAAAATCAGGACTGTCCCTATAAAATCAGGACATCTGGTCACCCTAGTATATGCCCACACAAAATTGTATTGTTGAGCAACCTATGTGAGGAGTAATAACTGTTTGCTGAGTCTCAGATCTTTTACAACTATTCAATAACTGGTCCAATATTTCATGTCTATCTTTATATGGGTTATCTATACTTAGGTGTGCTGCTACTCATTAGAGCAAAAGGTTTGAGAGGCAGTGATCTAGTGGTTAGAGAAAACTGTCTTTTTTTGTATTTGCTTAACGTAAGCTACAATTTCTCTTGGTTGAAGTTGTTGCTTAATGTATGCTTACCAGGTTCAATTATGTGTTCCAAGATGGTGTTTCCCTTTGCCTTTGAGTCAGGAGTCCTAGTTTTGGAAAATTCTTTAAAGATTTCTTCCTTTGGTTTACCTGCCATTCTTTCGTGCCTGGTTGTTCCCTGGACAGTTTAACCTTGCAAATCTTGAATAGCTTTTTCATACTCAAAGGAAAGTAAGGTTCAGTGTGTCCTTGGCGCTTTCCCTCACCTAATTACTTCATAGTTATAATTTCTTCTCTCTCTGACGTACATTTGTGAGAATTTACAAAAGCAATAAATGAACTCTTGAAAAGAGGAGGAAAGAAAAATTAATTATAATCTATTACAATATCCTTTGCCAAAATGTACTCAAGTCAAGCAGAGCAATCAATTACCGAATTAGACAAAGCTTTATGCAGTGTATTTCTCCTAATGCTGTTCTGATCATAATGCCAGTAAACCTCTTATAGGTTTGGCCAAGACAACACTGTGATGTATTTTTTGAGACATGTATAAATAGGCTTTCTTCTAATGAATAGGTTCAGTTCACCAATTTGGGCCAAGAAAACATGTTTTCATTATAATACCTTTGCATATTTATAAGGCTGAGGATAAAGTCCTTCAGAAATTTAATAATTGGATTTCAAAAGAGGGATCTCCACATATGTGAAAGCTAGTTTTTGATTAATGACTTGGCTTTCCATGCATTTCTGTGAAGTTTAGGTTTTGTTTTTCCAGTGTATAGTGCTGGATGCACCTCTTCAACTTTAAGTACTCAATTACACTGCTCTTTGCAGCATCAAGATTTTAATCACTGTCAATTGACATTATCAATAAAACATTTGGCACAGATCATATTTCTCCTGTACTTTACAATGAATTACACAAAATGCACAAAATGTGGGAACAGTTGAAGATTAAGCAGATTATAGAAGCACATCCTGCACATGTCATCACAATATCTCAAAGTTCTTCAAAAAAAAAAAAAAGAAAAGAAAAAAAGAAAAAGGTTTTCTGGGTTGTGGAGCCATGTCCCCTGCTCTTCTGTTTGTCCAGAAACTCCTTGCCCCAGGGGGTGACCATTTAAATTCATGGAGTTTCCACACACTTCATTCCTCCTCTATCACATTTTGTCATGGGAAGGTATGGTATGACCCAAATTGGATCTAATGATTTCACTAGTATTCTGATTAACAATATTCTGCATGAGATTCACTAAAATACAAAATTGGGCGGAAAGAGATGTTGTTCTTCTCTCTTTTTTCATTTCCCCTAAGCCAAATATAGATAATAAATAAATAGATGTGCTAACATGGTAAAAATGTCATTAACTTGCTTTCAGGGGTTTTATTACTATGAATTTGCAGTAAACATGTATTCAGGATTGTTAGTTTAAATACAAGATTATTGGGTACAGTGTTTTTGTTCTTGGTTTAATAATTGTGTTGGGAGACTTGTACAAATCTCAAAACCAAAGATGTTTTATGGCATACTTTAAATTTTCACTTTTTGTAAATAAAAAGTTGATTTAAAAGAATGAATACAAATTTTAAAGCTTAATGGTGTATAATGTGTACTTATTTAGTTATTTAAAATTCATGAGGTTGAAAATTTTAAAAATGGATTCCTCATAAGGATTGTCAGTAGCAGACACATTTGCTAGGTGTATTGTGTATAACAAATTATTTGGCTAGTGCAGTGTATTGCTTTTAAATACAATATGCAAATACTTCTGAGCCATTACAGTGAATACTGTCAGTTATATCTGTATTAATAATTGTAAAAATATGCACTGACAGAAATGTCTCACTTGATCCTGTAGAAGGTGTAGTAGTCTGTTTTATCAACTATTTTTGGATTATGCCAGTGAGTCGTTCACTGAGACTTTTAAAAAACTGTTGATTATACTTACCTTTTTAATATTTCTGTGGGAACTTAAAAGTGTAAGGCGTAATATTAGTGCTAAGTATTATCATCCTCATCATTGTCATCACTGTGTTCATACCTGTGCAATTCTGTACTTCAGTGTCACGGGGCAAACTGAGAATGGTGTGGACATTTTAATTCAGCTCTTTCATGGTACTTGCTGTTGCTTTTGTGTCTGAGATATTCATGTGCTGCTGAAGCATGGTTCTTTTTAAGGCTTGTTTTCTCATTTGTGTTCCACAGTCCTCCATTTGTATCTACTAAATGTTAGGCTAATAGCACTGAGTAGCCTAAAATAGAGTTTATGTAAACAATTGCTTCTGCTTTATATTTCCTGTACTCTCGAGTTCTATAACACTTAGTCTTTATAAAACATTTTGTGATAATAGTTCATCTTCAGCTTGTGTGTTCTGAATTTTTTCAAAATGTCTAAACTTGCAGACAAAGACATAATAAAATCCACCACCAGGAAGCTGAAGCTTGACAAATTCAGACTGAAAATAGGGTGCAGACTTTCACAGTGATAGTAACTAACTGTTGGAACAATTTACTGAAGGCTGTGGTGACTTCTCAATCACTTGGTGTTTTAAATGAAGATTGGTTATCTTCCTAAAAGCCATGTTCTAGCTCAGCAAGAAGTTAGGGGCTTCATCCAGGAATTACTGGGTGAAATACTATGGGCCATATTATACAGAAGGTCAGACTAGATGATTATAATGGTCTCTTCTATTTTCAAGTTCTATAAACCTATATGCTTTAATGTAATATGAATTAAGATAAGTGAAGACAAAACTAGGTATTTTAGAAAAATAAAACTGAAGCAAGATTTGTAATTTTCACTATTTACATCCTTTTGTTTAAATCAGGGGTGGGGAACGTTTTTTCTATCAAGGGCCATTGACCCACAGAAAAAATCAGTTGCGGGCCACACACAGCCCTGTTTGCAGGGGCGGGGGGTGGGGAGAAGGGGGCACAGAAACTCGGGGCTTCCCCTAGGCTCTGGGGTGGGGCCAGAAATGAGGGGTTCAGGGTGTAGGAGGGGGCTCCGGGCTGGGGCAGGGGATTGGGACGGGGGAGGGGGTGAGGGCTCTGGCTAGGTGTACGGGCTCTGGGGTTGGGGTGGGATGATGGGTTTGGGGTGCAGGAGGGGGCTCTGGGCTGGGGCCAAGGGGTTTGGAGTGCAGTAATGGGTTCAGGGCTGGGGCAGGGGGTTGGGGTGTGGGAGGAGGTTCAGGATGCGGCCTCTAGGAGGGAGTTTGGGCGCGGGAGGGGGCTCAGGGCTGGGGGTTGGTGTTAGGGTTGGGGTGGGGGTGCCAGGTCTGTGAAGGAATTAAGGTTCAGGAGGGGGTTCCGACCTGGGGCAGGGGGTTTGGGATGTGGGCTCCAGCCAGGCGGCACTTACCTCAGTCGGCTTCCGGTCGGTGGCGCAGCAGGGCTAAGGCAGGCTCTCTGTCTGCTCTGGCTACGCATTGCTCCCTGAAGTAGCCGGCATGTCTGGCCTCTAGGCAGAGGAGCCAGAGGGCTCAGTGTGGTAAGTGCTGCCCGCTCCTGCAGGCGTTGCACCCACAGCTCCCATTGGCCACAGTTCCCGGGCAATGGGAGCTGCAGAGCCAGCGTTGGAGAGCGTTGTGTTGCAGAGCAGCACACGGAGCTTCCCTGATTGCCCCTGCTCCTAGGGACCACAGGGACATGCCGGTTGCTTCTGGCAGCTGTGCGGAGTCAACTGGAATATAACGGCTCGGCAACCTTAGCTTCCCACTACAGTGGAGCGAGCCAGTGCTCGCAGCTTGGCATGGAGGCTCGAGCCTTCTGGCCAGCAGTGCGGAGACTTGTCGTGGGTCGGATGAAATGAAGCAGCGGGTTGGATCCGTCCTGTGGGCCAGAGGTTCCCCACCCCTAGTTTAAATAATGATTTAATAACACACAAATTAGAGATATAAAACATTTATTTCAGAATCAATTTTTATGGATAATTATGTGCTCCAAGTACCACTTCTTAGTCACAGACATCGTCTAGTACTCCTGGGGGAATTCTGCACCACTGCGTAAGTGCAGAATTATTGTCCCCACAGAATTTTTTTTTCTCCTCCAGAATAATTGATTCTGAAAGGGAGGCAAAGGGAGCAGCAATTACATCTTTCATCCATCGCAGTCTGAAATGGCTCCAGAAGAGAGGCCAGCTGACTCATGGGCTGGAGCAGCCAGCTGTGGAGAAGGAGGGGGCAGGGGCTGCCTTCCTCACAGTGCCCTCCCCATGGGGTCAGGTGCGGAGGCATGGGATATGTGGGGAATGGATAGAACAAGGCACATGGGATTGCTGTGGGGGGGGGGGTGTCACACAGACTGAGGTTCAGAAGGGCCAGTGGGGGGAACAGAAGGGAGGGGGGGTCCAGGAGCTAGTGTGGTGACATTGAGCCATGGGCTGAATGGTTAAGGGGGGTTGCAGGGCCACATGGTGACAGGGAAGGGGAGGTGCAGGGTGTGTGGGTAGCTGAGTGGGGGTGCAGGGACACATTGGGCAGGGGCAGCTATGCCTGGGTGAATGGGGAGTGGGGGTTCACGGTCAAATGGGGACAAGGGCAGATGAGCCTGACTGAATGGGAGAGGCTAGGGGTCAGACTGCGTCTGTATGGGGCTGGGTCCTCAATTCCCTAACAATCCTTCCCCCACCCCCAAAAAAGCAACAACTGTTCCATACTTCTGCCACCCACACCCAACAGGCCTCCAGGTTCACTCCCAGGCTCCTTCCCAGCAATTACTTCCCTCTCCCTCAGCTCCTCAGTTACCCCTGACTCCCCCAAGCCTTTGAACTCCTTCTGAGGGCTGCAGGAAATAACATTCTGTATTGTAGTTTAAATGAATTTTTACTCAAAGTTCTGTATTAATATGCCTAGAAAGGAATCTATTTGTCAAAAAACATTTCCTGAATCTTTTTTGTTTGTTTGTATTGTTACGGACATACTTGCTGACAGATATTTTGAAATAAATTTCCTAAATATTTGAAACTGGTATGATTATATTTTGTTGTTTTGACAAATAAAATATTCAGCATCTTGCAGAATTTTAAAATATTGTGCACAGAATTTTTGTGTGTGTGTGTTGGGAGGGGGTGCGGGGTTCAGAATTCCACCAGGAGTAATCTAGATCCATTTAGTGAATGCATGAAATCACACTGTGGTGCATAGTAACTTAATGTGTTTACCTTTCAGAAATGAAAAGATAATCACTCTTTTAAAAATGCATTTTTACCAAATTGTTGGGGTTTTTTGCACTTTTTGTAATACAATATCTTCCCATAATCTTGCATTACAAATACCAAAAAGAAAAGAATAAGCTTTGTCAAAAACTCCCCTGAGATTTTTTTATATTGACAGCCAAAAGGCAAACTGCCAGGAAGAAACAATAACAGGTGCTAATTTTACTTCACTAGATCTTGCCCTAGTTTTTGGCCCGGAGACTTACAGGTTTATTATAATCGTATGTTTATTCAGTTTTATTGGCATCTTTCCAGATTTGGTTATTGACATGTCTAAAAGTAGCAGAATGTAACCTCTGAATTTTTGAAACAGGTTTTAGTCAGTAGAGATATCAGCCAGCAAAGAATGCTTTAATAGCTGGCACTCTCCTCTGCATGCTGCGTGTTGCTGGTCATGATTAGTCTCTACCAGCAAAGGGCAGGAGAGTAACGGTGTTAAACAGGCTCCTTCATCTAAATAACTTGCGCTATCTCAAGTCATGTGGTCATGAGTAACCTCATCAATATGTAAAACATATACTACTATATTACATAGTAAAAGGGATTTCAGGAAACGAGCTATTTAAAAAAAATAAATATCAAGTGTCAGATTACCATATTTTGAAATCCTTTTCTGAGATTGTTTGAGTGAGAGACCTCCTCACCTATGCCCCCCAATTCAAAATACCATTTGAATTTCAATACTCATATAAATTACTTGTATAGAGTGAAAAGGGGCAAGCCAACAACATCTGTTGTTTATAGGGAAAAATAATTGTTTCATCAAATATAGAGGCGTTTTGATAGATAGATACCTCCGAAGATGATGCTTTTCCCACTTCAAGTTTATATATATATATCAGTAGAGGTGGTATTTGCAAAATTGTTTCACATAATTTGGTACTCCAGATATTTCAGTATGTTGTGAAATTTCAGGAGACTGAACATTTTTTACTTTGAGGCACATGATAAATTAAAAAGGCTTATTACACAATATTTTATTCAGGAGGTTTATTGTGACTTTTTGAAGAGGAGATTCCATGGAGAATACCTAGTGTAGAGAAAACATAGGACTGTAAGCCCCTGAGTCACATGCTGCTTGTGCCACTGATAGGACTTTACATTTATACTTTGCTTTTACATAGCACTTTGCAAGTATTGTTTGATTACAGCTCATAACATCATTATGAAAGAAGCTGTGTTTTCCAAATTGGGAAACTTCTGTTCAGTGCAATTACGTGACTTTCCCAAGATCATATAGCAAGTCAGTTTATAAAGAGGACTAAAATCCAGTCTACCCTTAAACACAGCCTCACAGGAAAGTCACTTAACCTCTCTGTTTCCCCATCTGTAAACTGAGGGTAGCAATTCTAGTCTACCTCCATCTATATGTTTGTCTATATTTTTAATGCTGCATATCTTTATTATTTTACAATATTATAATAGAGAATTGTATGAAACAGTATTTAATAAAAAAGGAGAGCTTAATGGCCAGATACCGTCTCTCTTATGTGTTTAGTAGTACTTGGTAATTGCTTTTCTAGCAGGAGAGGGAAATGATTTTTAATAAAGAAGTGTCAGACATGCAGCCTAATCCATGAGAAATCTGAGCTTTTTTTAGATGCTTTTTTAAAACAGTCCTTGTTCAATATGTACTCCTAATAATGGGGACATTTGATTTTATGTGGATTCTGCCTTTTCCATCAGTTACAAAGAGCCAAAGGGTGTGTGAAAAATTTAAATGATAAAAAAAAATTCTTTAATATGGTAATAGCGACAGACAGCAGTGTTCACCTTTACAGGATCAATGGATGTGTTGGGGGATAGATGATATAGAGTGTTCCTAAGATATTTGTCACTTTTCATTATCGTATATGATGTAATAGAATTTTCTCATCCCAACTGTAATTATTTCTTGCTAGAAATTAAACCTTGCCCACATGAGTGCAAATGTAAAATGCAGTTGTACTTTAACACCAGCATACAGCTGGTGACTGAGAACCACTTCCTTTGCTTTTTATTTAATATGTATGTGAAACGATAGAGATAGCGATTCGTCTAATTGCTGTACTGTAGTTACAATTATAGAGAAAAGGTCAATCTAGTCATCACCAATTAAAGTAGGAAAAAGCTACATTTATAGCCCTGAAGAGCCATTATGTCAATTTTATGCTGTTCATCAGGGTATAACACATTTTCTAGGATATATAAATCTAATCTTCCTTGGTAGCAGACTCACTTCATTATAGGCATTTGGTGCTGTAGAGGAGAGGTAACCCTGAGCAACGTCTGTTAATTGCACATCCTTTCATTGTATCTCATGTTTTTCAGGATTCATGTACTGTTAAACCTGGCAATTGTAATGAGTAGAAATGGATGTTCCAGATTGCTATTTGACCTCCTATTCTTATATATTTAACGATGTGAAGAATGAAATTGTGGAGTCTTGTGTCTTCTAACCTTTTCTTAAAGGCTGTGAGTGATAGTACTAATTGACTTCAGTTCTAGAATTGGCTACATTTTTAAAGGGACTGTTTTCACAGTTCCTAACATGATAGCAGGTACTCCCTGGAACTTTAATATATAAAGTATTACCAAAAGCTTAAAGGGATATTCAGGAACTTACTTATTCATGTATCTTTGCTGTGTGGTCAAAGGGCTTTCTCTCTGGTTCTTCATTTTAGTTGACCTGATTCTACTCTCATTCTGGTTAAAATCATGAGTAGCTACATTGATGTGGATAGGATTACATTACTATAAAACTGGTGTGATCATAAAATTGGCCCACTATATTTATCTTAAAAAGTTACTTAACATCTTGAAACAAATAAAACCCCTGCATTTTAATAGATTATATTTGAAACTCGGAAATATTAGGTACTTTTAAAGAAATTATAGGACAGCACAATTATGGTGGATGGCATATATTATATTATTTAAACTTACATTTTTAGTCATTTGACTTACTGATTGCTGCAATAGATTAAATACAAGCTATAATATAAGTTTCTAAATGTTTCAGAATGTGTTTGAGTTAAAATATAATTGTTGTTTGCCCCCAATGCTAACAAAATTAAATCTGACGCCATGTCTCCATGCCCTAAACTTATTACTGTATGTCTGTCGTCATGAAGCATGTGATTTTTTTCCCTAGGAACATAAGAATTTTGAGGCAAATATTTCCTTTTCAGCAGAAGACTGAATAGCTAAAAATTTCTGTGAAAAATTACTACACTTTCACTACAAATTAAATTTAAATGTGAAGGCATACTTTCACTACAGCTTCTCTTGCCAAAGCCATCTTGCATTTCAGGAGGAGTGTCTGAAAGTAAAAACTTGTGGAAAGCAAATTAGGAAAAAAAATAATTTGACAGTGTACTACAGTTTTATTAAAAATTCCTCTTAATGATTCTTTTTAAAGTAGGTGGATGGGCATGAGCAAGGAAAATTAATATAATTCCATTAATTAAGCTCAATGTTGATTTAAATGTTAAGAAAGGCAAAGTTTTGGTTACCTGTGCATAATGAAAGTAGTATAAGTAAGCAAGAATGCAAAAATAGTTATGATCTTATAAGATATACTAGTTAGATATGTATATAAGATTTTTGTAGGAGAAGGTCTGGTGTATATATGGTTATTTGAGAAAATAATATGAGACAATAACTTGAGATCATAGAATTAAAGATTGTATTGTAATCCATAAATACAAGGGGGCAAAGTTAAAGTTTCATGCACAACTTTTACATTGTTTTCTCAGTTTGGAACACTTAATGCTATATTATTAATGTTCTCTTAACATAGCTTTAAAATATAATTTCTTAGGTTTTTTTTTTTTAAACAGAAAAAACAAATTCTATAGTTTAGATCTGTTTGGTGCTATCTTGCCAGAATACTCTATTGTGTACGCTATATGTAAGAATTTTGCAGATAATCTTCACTAAATTCTATGAACGGGGCTGCTTTTATGTTTCAAGAGGCACAGTGAATGAAGCAAGGACGCCTGATGTCTGGATTCCTTTTCTAACCACTTAAAATTATTTACAGTAGTTAAGATGCACAGCGAATGCTTAGAAAATATGCGGTGAATGAGGCTAGGGCTTCTTCTGGTTCCTGAAATGCAATTTTCAGACTTATTATTTGGTCAGACCAAAACTATTTTTCGCCAGAATGCTTAAACACACTTCCCTTCAGAGAAAGCAGTTTTGAAATTTCTGTGCTCAGCCATTTTGCCACTAGAGCTGTTAATAAATATGGGTAGCATTTAAAAAAGTGCTTAGGAGGTTTAGAAGCACAAGTCCTTTTTGAAAATCTCTCCCAACATTGTGTGTATATATACACTCACACATACTCTCACACATATTTTCAACTTGTCCTGCAATTTGGCTTAAAGAATGGCTCAGTCATTTTAAAAAGAAATCTCCTTAAGACAAAGACCAGGCCTGGAAAGCTTCAGCTCAAAAATGACTTTATCAGGACATTACAAAGGACTAAAGCCAGCATTGTAGAAAGGAGGTGCTTTTGCTCTCTGTATAATGTAGTAATCCTTAACTCCCAGTATCTTTCATTTCAACAGCAAACCAAATGTTGTGAACACTTAGAAGAAATATGTGGTGGTGTTTAATTATCTTGTCCAATTTTAGATAGATGTAGCAGTTTGCAGACAGAATGAAAATCTAACCTTTCTTAAAACTTGCGTATGTTTAATATTTCTAATTTTAAAAAATCTATTATGATTCTGACATAAGCACACGTTTACAAGTGTTCTTCCTGCCCATTCCTTCCTCTCCCCCTCTCCTCCCCTCTCTCCCCTCTCCCTCCCCAGCTGGAAAAGGTTTGACACAGTGTCAGACCACAGTCAAAATATATTTCAGCCCCTTGTAGATAGAAAAATAAAATAGTGAATTATACAGTAGTATTTTAAACTTTTCAACATTATTTGGGAGACTTATTGTTTTGTGAAGACTTAGAGCGTTGTAGCAATTACAAGCCCCGGAGAGATTAATTTCTTTGTAAAATGGTTCTGGGACGTTGCCAGTGAAGGTATTTATGTGATAGTTCACCTTCTTTTCCCCTCTGCGAATCTGTACTAAATTTCTATGAAGTAAGGGTTGGTTTTCTGTGAAAGAGGTGAACACTTTGAAAAGATTGTAGAAAAGAACTAGTGTGAATATAATGGTATTATTGTAAACTGACATCTTATGTTCGGTTGTGCTAGGTTTTTAGGTTTTAGTTCCTGAGATCATACTGACAGAGAGTGAATATCTCCCAATGCTCCATTTTAAAAAAAAGGGTGAATGGATGACCCAGCTAATTATAGGCCTGTAAGCCTGACATCGATCCTGGGCAAGGTAATGGACAGCTGATACAGGACTTGATTAATAAAGAATTAAAGGAGGGTAATGTAATTAGTGCAAATCAATGTAGTTTCTGGACAATAGATTCTGTCAAAATAACTTGATAGCTTTTCTTTTATGAGACTACACAGTTGCTTGATTTAAGGCAATAGACTTCTATAAGGTGTTTGACTTGTTTCCGCACAATATTTTGGTTAAAGCACTAGAACAATATATAATTAACATGGCACACATTTTAATCCATTTAATAACTGAGAGGTCTCAAAATGTAACTGTAAATGGCGAATCATCATAAAATGGGTCTGTTTCCCGTGGGGTCCTGCAGGGATCTGTTCTTGGCCCTATGGTATTGAACGTTTTTTTCAATGATCTGAAAGAAAACATAAAATCATGACTGATAAAGGTTGGAGATGACACAAAAATTGAGGGAGTGGTAAATAATGAAGAGGACAGGTCATGGATTCAGAACAATAAATCACTTGGTAAACCACATGAAAGCAAACACTGTGCTTTTTAATACAGTTAAATGATTACATCTAGAAACAAAGATTGAAGGCCATACTTACGGGATCTATCCGGGGAAGCAATGACTCTGGAAAAAATTTTTTGGAGGTGAGGGTGGATAATCAGATGATTATGAGCCCCAGTATGATACTGTGTCCAAAAGACCTAATGTGATCTTGGGATGTATAAATTGGGGAATCTTGAGCAGCCGTAGAGAGGCTATTTTACCTTTGTATTTAGCACTGGTGTGGCCACTGCTGGAATACTGTGCCTGGTTTTGGTGCCCACAATTCAAAAAGGATATTGATAAATTGGAGGTTCAGAAAAGAGCCATGACAATAATTAAAGGTTTAGAAAACATGCCTTATAGTGATAGACTCAGAGATCAATCTATTTAGTTTAACAAAGAGAAGGTTAAGAGGTGAGTTGAATACAGTCTATAAATATCTACATGGGGTACAAATTTTTGATAATCAGCTCTTCAGTCTAGCAGAGAAAGGCATAACAATATCCAATGGCTAGAAGTTGAAGCTACACAAATTCAGATTGGAAATATAGCGTACATTTTCCATGGTGAGATTAATCAATCATTGGAACAATTTACCAGGTTTAGTGTGGATTCTCCATTGCTGACCATTTTAAAATCAAGATGGAATATTTTTGTAAAAGATATGCTCTAAGAATTATTCTGGGGATATTCTTTGGCCTGTGCTATACAGAAGGTCAAACTGGTGGTCACAATGGTGCCTTTTGGCCTTGGAATCTATGAAGTACCTCCTGTCACTGGATTGAGCTCAGATGCATTTTGTGTAGTAGAAAGAAAAGCTTCATACCATGTTATAAATTGTTCAGTATTGGCCAACATAGGTTTCAAACAAACAGAATACAGTAATGACATTTCAGACTGTTAATGGAAATATATGGATAACATGTTTTCATATTTGTGTGGAATTTTTAACTTTTTCCATACTCTTATTTAAAATAAATAGATTTGATTACTCTAATCAGACCAGTATGGATCCTAGTGTTACCAGTTTCCCCCCTGCTCCTAGTTTAGAATGCAATAGCTAAACTTCTTAGGATTACAGTTATTGATCATGTATTTGTATAGACAGTCTTAAAAACTTAGTTGCAGATTGATCTAGGTAGCACTCGACCTGCAAGAAGGCTACATCCCTTTGGGATTTGCCATGATCCTGATGATGATTGTATATTAGTTCTTTCATTGCTATTGTAAGGGGTTGACATTAGCACATTGACTGTAATATAAAATGTATCAAAAACTGTTACTATGTTTTGTGCTTAATCTTATTGTATCTTTTATCTGGAGTAGATCCTTTGTCTCTGCTCATTTTTAATTAAAAACAAAACGGACAAAACAAGTCCAGTGTAGAAGTCTTTCCACATTTTATTATTTTTATTTGAAACTCCTTCTGAACAGTTTTCAGGGTTTTTGGAAAAAGGGGGGTGTGTGGGGGGGGTGAGAAAACCTGGATTAGTGCTGGAGGTGACCCACCTTGATTATCATGCGCATTATAAAGAGGGGTTTCAAAGGGGGATGGGCTGTTGCCAGCAGGAGAGTGAGTTTGTATGTGTGGGGGGGGGGGGGAAGGGTGAGAAAACCTGGATTTGTGCTGGAAATGGCTCCACTTGATGATCACTTTAGATAAGCTGTTGCCAGCGGGGGAGTGGGGTGGGAGGAAGTTTTGTTTCATGGTCTCTGTGTGTATATAATGTCTTCTGCAGTTTCCACGATATGCTATGCATCCGATGAAGTGAGCTGTAGCTCATGAAAGCTCATGCTCAAATAAACTGGTTAGTCTCTAAGGTGCCACAAGTACTCCTTTTCTTTTTACGAATACAGACTAACACGGCTGTTACTCTGAAATCCTTCTTTAGTGTAATTTAATAACAAAATTTTAAAAAAAATCTTTTCTACTTAGCAAACGGTAGTGAATGTGTTGCACATTCTTTGTTTTCTAGTTGTCCGTGTTTTAGATCAAGTGTTAACAAATTCCACAATCTAATTGGAAAAAAAGGATAATTTATTTTTTGTGTACTAAGCATAGTAATCAGTACTGCTTCACGTAATCATGGCAACATATGACCTTATTTCCAAATGCATTTTTTGATGGCTTAGCACATATAATATCTGTACTTTAGAAACAAATTGTGATTTCTGGGACTTCTGAGTAGGTCAAAAGTCCTAAGCATTTCCATTAACTCATTTTGGTAGGACAGTAATGTGCCAAGTTAGAGGATTTGCTTGATTTTTTTCAGTTTTTTTTCCCCCCATGGAAAGAGAAAATCTTGAAGGAAAGTTTCTGAAACATTATTTATAAGAGCACAAATTAATCTAGCATTTCCAGATGTGAGGCTTTCATGCAAAAAACCCTGTAGATTAGTTGAATGCAGTGGACCTACATAGGGTTTTTCAGGCTCTTTGCTAAAGGAACCATATATCCCATAAACATTACTAAATATGACTGTAGTTCAGACATCATGCCTAGGAAATCTCAGTGAGATTTCTGGGGAAGAAAAACATAAAGCACTTATTCTTCTGTCTATTGTTATGTACATTCAGTTAGTTTAAAATTCTGTAACTATAATGCATTTGCTGAGAAACAATCTCTTGTACATGATTTCATGGCATATAGACTTCTTTCTAATTTTCATTAGAGTTTTCATAATCCCAACATGAAGTTTATCATAATCTATAATCCCCAGAGCCTCAGAGGTGAGGGTTTTTTGTCTGGGACAACACTTGCTTTTGGCCTCTTTAAGATTTGTAAACCCTACCCCCTTCTTGCGAGCTTGAAGGGGAGAGAAAGGGGCCTTTGTGGTTGATTGGTTGGGCAGCCGATTGGCTCCTGTGCAACCAAGGGTAGATTTTATAAGCCCTTCCCTAGCCCTATTCTGCACAGGGAAGAAAAATCCCCCTCCTCTTTTGGGATTAGGGTAGGACCAGGTTTGGGGGCCTTTCTCTGGATATTATGCTTGTAGCCTTTTTTGGGCTGGGAATGAATTTTTCCCTTACTGCCAGATTGTCTTGTGTAGTGTGGGTTTGGTTTTTGTTGGCCTTACTCTCGGTAGTCCAGGGACCTGGTGGGTAGGTTAGATTGTAAAATCCATTTTGTTGCAACTTGGCAGGTACCCAGTGCAGGTACTTGTTCCACAAGTGGTCATATTCTCTGATAAACCAGAATTGGAAGAGGATTAAAAGAAGACATCTCCTAAAGAAGGTGAAGAATTGGGTTGGGGATCCTAATGTTTGGTACATTGAGACAAACACCCCTCTTCCCCACCCCCATACCCTTGTATAAAGGGGGGGTGATGTGGTCAATTGATGAAATGTCCTGTTCTGTTCATTGCTTCTGAAGCATCTGGCACCAGTCACTGTCGGAAGACAGGGTTCTGGTCTAGATTGAAAGTTGATCTGGCTCAATATGGCCATTCTTACGTGCCCCAGAAATGGTGCTGGAACAATTTGTGTAGTGGGGGTGCTGCGAGTCATTGAACCAAACTGTAAATCCTGTATATGATGGAAACCACTTAAAGCCAGGGGGTGCTGCTGCAACCCCAGCACACCTACTTCCAGCAGCTATGGTGCTGGGGTCAGTTAATGGAGCCGGGGGCTGAAGCCCTGCACCATATGGAATGGGTTACAAAGGAAGGATGACTTTCACTGAACAAGTTATGCCAGATATGCTAATGAAGTTGTGGCCTAGTTAAAACACATTTTTGCTGTCTTCCTGTGATGTCCGGGACAATTAACAAGAAGCATATCTGGTTCTTAGAATCCAGGTAAAGTTCATCTTTGGGAGGGAAGGGGAACATGAAACAGAATCTAAATTATGTATTCTTATGGAATCATCACTAATTGTAATACCCAGGGATTTAAAAAACTTTTTATGGATGACCTAGTACTGGTGTGGTTGCTTCTATATAATCTAAGTAATGTTAGTGGACAATGCAATTGATAACTTTCTTCATGAAAATCATTTATACTATTTTTATTGTAAAATATGTTTTCAGAAAATATCTAGGACTGTATCTCAAGAATACAGAAATATACATTACTGTATGCTCGAAAGTATTTGAGTTTATTTTACAATGTATATAACATGACTGTGACAACTACTGAATGTTATTTATGAAGTGTATGAATGTACGTATTTGGAGCTAAATCCTTTGAGGCCAGTGGGAGATAGATGCTCAGCTTCCTTTCTCTATTATTATTCTTATTTATTTGCTTTACCATTGTGCCTAAATGTCCATCTCTTGTTCTCTGATTTCATGTAATAATTGGTTAAATCCAAACCTTACTAGGCATTGCTATACTTATTATTTACTCCAGGAGAGGAGCCTGGCACAAGATAGAATGGATTAAAAGATCGAGGCTGGTGGGAGAAGAAATTTACTTAGTCTGTGTATAAAGCAAGTTATTAGAATTAAGGCTAAGATTTTGTCACAGGTATTTTTAGTAAAAGTCACAGAAGGATGAAAGCAATAAACAATAAATCATGGAAGCCCGAGCCCCGCCGCTGACAGCTAGAGCCTCGCCACCCAGGGCTACAGTCATGGAGGTCACATAAAATTATGGAATCCGTGACCTCCATGACCAACTCGTAGCCTTAATTATAATTAAAACAATAAACTAAGTCACCCCTCTGTCTTCGTGTTATAACTACAAGCTTTACCCACACTCTCAAGGCTACTTGTAGAATTGACACAATTGCCTCTGAACAGGGTGAAGGCTTCTCTGGAACAAAAAATGATGCACATAGAATGCGTTTACTCTGTAGACACCACTCTGCAGAGATAAAGAAATCTTAACACTTGACAGTTGTTGGTAAAAGGATTTGGAACTTCATTAACCAAAAACTAAATAAGGAAAAATAAACTATTTAAATAATATATTTGGTTCAAAAAGAAACCGTGAAAAGTTAATGTTCTTTGCCCTAAACACATGTTGTTGAATCTAATTAATCTAATCCTTCTTTGTCGCTGTGGTATTTGAGCATCTTACAAGAAAACAGAATTGGGTAGTTTATGCAGAATTAGTTACTTCTCTGTTCCCATCTCTCCTGTTGAATGGGAGGGAAGGGTATTTGAATTTAGGTTTGTTTGTTTGGGGGGCCTTTGTCTTAACTTGGATCCAAAGGTGGTGAGAGTTGAGATTGCTTTGATTTCTTGAGAACAACAATTCCACAGTTGAGGGCTACCTACTGAAAAATTCTGGCCCCAGCTCTCTCATGTCTTACCTTTATTGTGGACAACACTGTCCTCAAGGAGTGTAACTGATGTGAAAAATTGTAGACATGGAGGGGAGGTAGATTTGATATTTAGTGGAGGACAAGTGTAATAATAAAAACAATCATAGAATTGTAGGACTGGAAGGGACCTTGAGAGGTCTTCTTGTCCAGTCCCCTGCATTCAAGGCAAGACTAAGTATTAGCTAGACCAGCCCTGACAGCTGTTTGTCTAACCTGTTCTTAAAAATCTCTAATGTCCTACCTAAACCTCCCTTGCTGCAATTTAAGCCCATTGCTTCTTGTCCTATGCTCAAAGGTTAAAGAAAACAATTTTTCCCTCCTCTTTGTAATACCTTTTATGTACTTGAAAACTGTTATGTCCCCCGTCGTCTTCTCTTCTCCAGACTAAACAAACTTATTTTTTTCAATCTTCCCTCATAGATCGTGTTTTCTAGACCTTTCATCATTTTTGTTACTCCTACCTACGCATTTTGCTGATAGGGTATCCTCACTTGTTCTCAGATGTAGGACATGTGCAATAATAATCCAGCCTTGAGGTCCCAAAAACTTGGATCATCATTCCTAAGTCAATAGTGGGAGCAGACTCATTTGAAGAAGGTTTTTATAGTGTTAGTTATAAATTGGGTCTACACAGAGAAACTCCCTTAATGAAGTGAGAAGAGACGCTTCTAGCTAGTTCTTCAAAAACCGCTTCATCTTCCTACCAACATGAGTTTCCCGGGTTTAGGTTCAGCCAGCTGCTTATCATTCATGCATTGGTATTACATAAGTATTGGAAGAGAAGGAATCATAGAATCATAGAATCATAGAATATCAGGGTTGGAAGGGACCTCAGGAGGTCATCTAGTCCAACCCCCTGCTCAAAGCAGGACCAATCCCCAATCAAATCATCCCAGCCAGGGCTTTGTCAAGCCTGACCTTAAAAACTTCCAAGGAAGGAGATTCTACCACCTCCCTAGGTAACGCATTCCAGTGTTTCACCACCCTCCTAGTGAAAAAGTTTTTCCTAATATCCAACCTAAACCTCCCCCACTGCAACTTGAGACCATTACTCCTTGTCCTGTCCTCTTCTACCACTGAGAATAGTCTAGAACCATCCTCTCTGGAACCACCTCTCAGGTAGTTGAAAGCAGCTATCAAATCCCCCCTCATTCTTCTCTTCTGCAGACTAAACAACCCCAGTTCCCTCAGCCTCTCCTCATAAGTCATGTGTTCCAGACCCCTAATCATTTTTGTTGCCCTTCGCTGGACTCTCTCCAATTTTTCCACATCCTTCTTGTAGTGTGGGGCCCAAAACTGGACACAGTACTCCAAATGAGGCCTCACCAATGTCGAATAGAGGGGAAGATCATATTTCCTAAACTTGTTGGGAAGAAGTACCGGCACTTGAGTCTCTCAATCTCCCTTCATGATCATTTAAAAGAGATCATGAGATCATGTACAGCACACATTATAAAACCTAGGCAAAATGGGATAATTTTTGGATTTAGGTGTAAGCATTAAGAAGAAATGTGAGGTTTTGTGGTAGTTTGTTACTCTACAAAGTATAGGGAAAGCATTGGCTAGGTTTACACCTCTTTCAGACTTTATATATTCAGTGAAATTATTAAGACTTGACACACCTCATTTAACCTTCATATTTAATACATTAATTTCAAATTGTAATTAAAATGTGACTCCCAGAAAAACTGAGCTTTTCAAGTAGCTCAGCATCCTGAAACAAAGCTTTTTCAGAAAAACAAAGAGTAGAGAATTTGACTAATTCATCTAATTATTTTATATGGTAAAATACTTTTTTGTTTTATTTTTAGCCAGTTCTGAGGGAATTGTGTGGGAAAATTGGCAGCCATCTCTTAGCTGTGGTGCTAGAGATTCTTCCTGCTCCTTCCCTTCCACTAAAAAAGAGGTCAGGAGATGGAAAAAAAAATTATCAGTATGCCCAGAAAGTATGAAATGTGTTCCTGGGAGCCATGTTAAAATGCAAAACTGAGTGTCTGTGTAATTGGTTACTTAATATGGGTACTGTTCCTTCAGGTTAAAAGCTAGTCTGAATCACTTCTTTTGCTCTGAAATTGTGTTCCTTCCTCAGAGCAGTTCTGATCAGATAAAGTTCTCTGAGTTAGGCTGATTGTTTCATTTATGGGAGCAGTAAGCAAATCAAATAATTATCCATAAAGAGGTGTGGTCTGGGCAAGGTATTCAGCAGACAGAAGGACAATGAATGATCTATAAAGTTAGAAATAATTGCAAAGTAGTTGTGCATAAAGGGATAGGCTGTTGAGAAGCAAATTCATAGAAAAAAAGTTTGAGATCTCAATTTAGTATTTGATAGTTCTAGTTATAGGCAAGATATTTTATATAGACTGCTTAAACTAAACTAAATTCTTCTTGCAGATATTAGATTCTTCTGTAATTTAATTCTTGAATGGGAAGATGAAACCTTCATCAAAATAATATAAAAATGGTTTAACAATCTGTGGTTGCAAATTTCTATATTTTGAAACAGATCCCGAGTCGTTATCCAGTTCTCCCTCACTGTCTTCAATGGGAATTAACCTGAGTACAAGAATTAAGACATAATTTTTATAATTTTCAGTCATAATAAAAAAGAACAGATGTTCCTTCAAAATAAACTGAATCTCAACCCACCAACCACTCACCAGGCCTGAGAGGAAAGATGAGCCTTGCACCATGCCATGAAAGTCAAAATACTATATTAAACCATGGGATGGTCTCTTTCCTAACCAGGACCAAGTAGAGAGGGCATTATTCATCAACGTTTACACCCACTTGAATTGAACACAGAAATTAATAGGAAGCCAGTACAGTTCCTGACACAGTGAAAATCAGATAACTATATACAGGCAGAATCAAGAATAATCTAGGTAGAAACCTCATTTTGGGAGAATCCTCCATTGTAGAACCTTTAAAGCAAGGGGTCATTTTTATTAACATATTCTAATAAATGTTATTGAATGCTTGGTCATTACTTAAGTACCTTCTTTCTGATGCAGCGGGACAGGAGTCAGCTAGTAGAGGGCTTCATAATTCCTAGAATACAGGAAAGAGAAGTAATATTCTAAGGTCAGAGAGGCCAGACTCAGAAGAGAGACAGAGATTTTCATGACGGAATGAGCAGCAGGTTGGCAGCGACAACCTTAGAGCTGAGACTAGAAGCATTAGAACTGGGGAGACACCTCCTGTTGCCGGCAGGTGGCAAGCAATAGCCACTCGAGCTTGGTGAATTATTGAGCTGGGCCACCAAACTGAAAAATAAAAAAAAAAGGGGGGGATTTAGGTTGACCTAAAACAACAAATTGTTGGTTTCTCTTGCTGAAATGAAAAACCAAAAGCATGTAGTTTCTGGTCAAACTAAGGGCTTGTTATAACTTAAGTTGCTCAGGGGTGTGGAAAAGCCACCCCCCTTAGCGCCATAAGTTACACCAACCTAAGCGCCTGTGCAGGCAGCACGATGTAAGTGGGAGAAGCTCTCCCGCTGACATAGCTACTGCCACGTGGGGAGGTGGAATAATTATACTGATGGGAGAGCTCTCTCCTGTCAGCATAGAGCGTCTGCACTAGAAGAGCTACAGCGGCAGCTACATTGGTACAGTTGCGCCACTTTAGCGGTTCATGTGTAGATTAGCCCTAAATGTTGAGTGCTCTGCACTTTCATTCTGTTTTAGCTAAATTTCACTAAATTTCAAAGTGAAAAGTCATTTTGAAACAGAGTTCAAATGTTTTGTTTCAAAAACTTTTCAACTGTTTTGGAAAGTTTTTTGTTTGTTTGTTTGTTTCCCTGGCCAAAATTATTAGATGAACAGTTTTGGTTGGCTCCAGACTATATTTTTTTTTACAAATAAACAATTTGTCAACATTTTTGCCCATCTGTACTAGCCGCAGATAAGATATTGAGCAGTGGCCTACACTGAGGGGAGTGTTCAGACATTATGAGACACTGTTACCCATCTGCCTTCCTACAGCACTGCCTCTAAAGACTTAGGTAAGAACTGTTCGGTTGATTATTTTGTTGTAACTGGTAAGGAAATTGTGTGTATGGTATTTGCATGTTTTTGTTTATGGCAGCCTTGGCAAAATAATTTTCTGTTACTCATAATGTGAAATTGTTTATGGAAACTTGCCAAGGACTACAGCCGGTACCGCTTTGTGCTTGGATCTCCTATAGAGCTTGAGTCTGAGCTCATGGTCCACAGAGTAGGCTACCAAACTTCCACAGGGGACTGGGAAGTACCACTACTCTCACAGCATCATTCTGCAGTGGGGATAGTTACAATATTTTTTTAAACAGTTTATATTCAAGCTTTGGCCCATATCTTTCTATTCCTGGACACTGTTGTTACATGAGGTATGTCCATAAGTCATGGGAGAACTGGCAGAATCTTAGTTTAAAAGCTTTAAATTCATTTAGCAGTGAATGGCAAAGATTTGAGTTTAAAAAGTGCCCAAACCATTAGCACCCCCAGTCTACAACAAAATGTAATTTATTCTTTTGGAAACATTTTAAAACATTTTACCTTCACTTGCTTGACAGACATGAATTCAGGATTTCCTAACCTCACAAATCCCTTCAATAGTTTAGCAAAATGGAAAGAAAAAATATCTTATGTCCTGATTTTCAGAACGTCTGCACAACTCCCATTAATTTCAGTGAGATTTATGGATGCCCTTCATTTCTGAATCTCAGGGCACTAATGAAGAAGAAATGGAAAAAAATCAGGTTTAAACTAAAGAATCAGAACTGGGAAATTTTGGGAAGTTATTTGGTCCAGCAAGTAGGCCACTGGATGGGGACTGAAAGATTTGGATATTATTCCAGGCATTTATTTTACTACATTTCTGACTACTGAGAAAACATTTAACCTGTCTCTGCCCTCATTTCTTCTTCTGTAAAATGAGGGTAATGATGCTATAACTCAGTTTTATATATCACTTAGATAGCTACTGATGTGGCTCTTTATAAATACTAAGTATAGATGGCTGTTATGGGCAGGGATGGCATCCCTAGCCTCTGTTTGCTAGAAGCTGGGAATGGGTGACAGGGGATGGATCACTTGATGATTACCTGTTCTGTTCATTCCCTCTGGGGCACCTGGCATTGGCCACTGTTGGAAGACAGGATACTGGGCTACATGGACCTTTGGTCTGACCCAGTATGGCCATTCTTATGTTGTTAGTTATTTTAAAACCAGATTTCAGCACAAGTAGGTAGTACTGTCTTGTGGCGTGACTGTACCTTTGTATTCACTTCCGATTTTCCCATGCCCGCTGTAAATTTTTGATAATGGTAGAGCCAGGCCACATGTTGTCCATTTTCTTTCGGTGATCAGAGAAAATGTAATGACATTTAACATGCTGCAAATAAGGAGAATGCTATCCAGTTGGGGTTGTTTTGCACAGTTAGAGTAAATTGGAGTGAGTATACTGGAGATTAAATTTCTCTGTAGTTAAATAAAAAAATTGCCTTGTCTTTTGTAGTTTTATCCAAATGAAAGAAATGCTTAATCTTTAAAGTCACTGACTTTTGGAGGAAGTTATCTTCTCCTCCTTCCCACTGGCACTTTTAAGACTTCATTTTTCTTAGTGTTTTTCTACTGAGATTATGTTAATCTCTTTTCCTACATTTTCATGTACAGTTCCTTCCTTCTTGATCTATTTATTTATCTTTCAGTTTATAAAATGTGCCTGCTGCTGAAGTCTCTGAGCACACGTATCCTTAATTTCTACGTGTTGTATGTCTATTCTGAAGTTGGGGCAAGCCTCCTAGCCCAGATCAAAAGACTCATGCTGGCAGTCTTTGAGCTAGCCTGCTAAAATAGCTGTGTGTGGACTTTGCAACTCCAGCAGAGACTAGGGTTAGCCACCTGAGCTCAAGCCCGCCCAATGTCCTAGTCTTGAGTTTTGAGGACTAGCCTCAGTCTCCACTGGAGCCGCAACATGCGCGCAGTTATTCTTGGTGTGCTTGCTTGAGCCCCGCTAGCAGAACTGTGTCTGCCTGAGTTTGGAGGCGTGTGCCAAGCTGCAGTGTACGTTCCTTAATAGGTCAAATAATTAGCTCCTCCCCAACCTCTCATCTAAAGCCTATGAAGAGATTATCTTTTCTCTGTGCCTGTAAAGTTAGTAAATTTCAGTTCTGTGAATTCCAAAGTCAATGATCCTTCCCCAAGAAGGATCTGTCCACTGAAATTTAAATGTGTGGTCTTGTTAGCTGATGCTTGGCCCCATGGGGAGAGGGTGGAAGCAAGGACTGACTACATGTGATAAATGTTAGTCACATTGCTTAATACATTGTTGGACAGCATTCAGATACTATACTGATGGGGGGGAATGTAAAAACCGATACAGAATATATCAGAAAAAAACTACATTAAAAGGAACATTAAGGTTGCAAAGCACTCAGAAGTTAGGAAATGTTAGAATTAAGAGTATACGTGCATCCTTAATTGAGCTCCCTTTTGGGTATGTGTTATAATAGTCTACAATTATATAATCACATATTATTTACTCCATCGGACCCCTGCCTCATTCTGTGCACATGACAGAGGTACTCCCTGAATGGATAGCTGTACAGTATTTCTTCTGATACTCATCATTCAATATGTGGCCCAGTCCTTACTCACTGCATATCATCCAAACCCTCCTCTAAATACAGAATTATTAATTTTCTCAAGGACTTTTCTGTAGCACTCATCACCATAATGTCTGGGTGCCTCACAAACATTTCTGAATTTACCTCATTTCCCTGTGGAATTTTGAAGATATTTTACTCCTCATTTTACAGATGGGGATTTGAGACCAAGAAAGATTCAAGCCAATGTTTCAAGTGTCCATTAATTTTGAGTCCCCAGTTTAAGATGCAAGGGCCTGCTTTTCCAGGCCTTGTTTATAGCATTTAATATGTGTAAAGTTGCAATTGATTTCAGGCGGAGATGTAAATGCTGAGCACCTTCTGCAAATTTGACTCCATGTGTTTCACTCTGAGCACCTGTAAAATAAGAAACACAAATAATTTGAAGTTCAACACCTGAGAGAATTTTTGATTTACGTAGCTTGTCCAGGGTCATATAGGAACTCTGGCAGACATCGGATAGAATCTAATTCTCCAGGATGTCACTCAACTGCCTAAATCATAAGACCATCCTTTCTTTTCTTGTAGCTCCCTGCCTCATTCACTATACAGCTTTCAGGTTTGCAACACACACTTTTTCTCCATTAGTACAGTAGAACCCCATTTATCCGAGTTGACAGCATCTGGGGCTTGGGCTGTCATCCCCAGGCGTCTGGGGCTCAGGCTGTCAGCCCCGTGCATTAATGACTATAAAATAGTTGCAGCAAAATGTCTGATTATCAAAAAAATTAGGAGGCATAACATAATACTTGAATGCTTATATTGTTGCACGAAATTGTTCTTAAACAAATAGGTTTTCTCTGGCTTTTCCAAATACTGCAATTAATAAAGCTCCATTATTACTTTTCTGTGATTTTTCGTGTCTTGTCCTCAACTGAGCCACAATATTTGACAATCATCCTGCAATTGAGGTAGGGCCTTATTAATACCACATTTCTTACATCTCATGGATTTCTCCTCGGCAAAGCTTTCTGACACACTATTCTTTTAAATTTTAATTTGCTCCTGTGAATCTGTTTTCTGAAAAGGAAATGTATCAGATATTCACATTTTGTAAGTCCAACTCTATTAGTTGCTTGAAGATATATCTACTCCAGTCCTCAACTAAAATGAAATTGCATCAGGAATGAACACCACAATGCAAGCACTGAGGTATTATTGTGATGGGGACCAAATAAGATAAAGTAAGAGAGAGATTAAAAAAAAGAGTAAGAGATACTGTGACAAATTTTTGTGGCTTTGATATGTCATCTGTAGAAGTAGTGTATATGCATTTTTACAATATTGTGTATAAGATGTGTAATATTATGTGCATAAATATCATAGTTAATGTATATATTGCATTGCGTATTGTAGAGAGAGCTGACAGCATCAATGTTTCCTGACATTTTCCTTTATAAAATCCCATTTTCAGTTGGTACAATCTGTGTGCTGGAGGATGTAGGGGTCCTATGGGCAAGACTATCAAAAGGCTCATGCACAAAGAGGCAAATTAAAGTTGCACAGGCAACCTTACCACTGGCATCACCTAAATTTTGAGTTCTTGACTTTTCAATCTTGATAATACTCTTATAGCATAGTTTTGTGTGTGCAATCTAATATATACACACACTACTCCTAAAGATATTTCAGAACCATAGAAGTATATTGTCTTTCTTTTTCCATTTATCTATATCTTGCTTCTTTTCTCTTATCTACTGATATGGCCCCCACCACTATAACACCTGAATGTTTTGCATTGTGGTGTCCCTTCCTCCTCTTCTTTAATTTTAGTTGAGGACTGGAGTAGATTTTGAATTAAGACAAATTTCTGATAGGAAAGGCTATATGAATGCATTAAACATACTGTGAGGAACAATATAGGCAATGAATTTAAGTATATGAAAGGGAAAAAGCACTCTGTATACTTTTTAATGTCTGACATTTGACTTGCTTACAAATTGCCAGTAGTATTGTATAATCTGGTATGGCCATTGCCACAGAAACGTGAAAATATTTTCATTCTTCGTTGACAGCATGCCTGTGTATTTTTGCATAATTTCATTCTAGATTGGATTTGTTGTATACTTATAGCTCTAAGGAATTCCTTTCACGTACTGAAAAAATATAAAATGAAGTCCACCATGCTATCACTTATTATTCTTGTGTATTCATATTATAAATATCATCTTGGGGGCTAGGTGGTGCAGTGAATTTGTGTATTCATTTTTCATTTGTGATGGGTCATCAAAACATTGTAATACCTCCAAATGCAAAGTTATACATCAAGGATCCAAGGCATTCAGGCCATACTCTACAGACTGAAGGACTGTATTCTGGAAAGCAATGACTAAAAATGATTTAGAGGGGTCATAGTAGAGGAGCAACTGACCATGAGCTCCCAGTGCAATGATACGGCAAAATGAGCTCATCTGATCCCTGGATTTATAAACATGGAAGTAATGAGTAGGAGGAAGGAAGTGATTTTACCTCTGAACTATGGCATTGGTAAGACCAATACTGGAATACTGTGCAAGATGACTTGATTACAGTTTATAAATCTCCTTCAAAAGGAGGTGTTACACAAATAAAAATGATACCAAAAGGATCTTGTAAGAGGGACAAGGCAAAATGCCACGTTTATTGTAAATACAACAAAATATTCCTATATGCAATTTCTATATAAATCCATTCACACACACAGACATTCACAGAGGTTCTGCAAAAAGGTTGTTATAGTTACCAGTCTAGACTTTGCTCGTGCCGAGTCACTGGCCAGGTGGCCTGGACACGAGAGTGGAGCCGAGTCGTTGTCAGATGCGCATCCGATGCTCCTGGAGGGTGGTCGTAGAACCAGACTCAAAGAACACAGTCCCTGGACCCAATTTTTATAGGTCTCTGGTTCAATACAAGTCTATGGAAATTGCTTTATCATGCTGAATTTACAATTGAAATGACCATCAATCAGCAGGTGGTACATCCATGATGGCTAGGTGTTATCTTCTTGTTCTTCCTTGATGCGTTTTGGGTGGATTCTGATTCGCCCTCCGGGGGTTATCCAGTTATCTCCACTTTGCATATCCTTCGGCCCATCGATACCAAGGTTGAAATTTTTAGGATTAGGCTGGCACCATTTACTAACCAATTATCTCCCTGCTTCAGGCTCTCAATTCCATGCACTCATCATTCATTCTTTTACTTAACAACACAATCTATGACTCTTCATTCATTTAACAATTGTTTTTTCCCCACTATCTTTTTTTTCCCTCTTTGGATACCAAGATTTACATAGGCATGACAAGGGGCACCCCCGCGGGGGGAAAGCATCAGGGTGTTGTTTTAAAGAACAGCATTGTTTTCTCAAACTTCTTATCACTTTCCAGCACAGACTCTTTATCCTGTACCGGCCTGAAATAATGAGCACTTTGGCCTTGCATTTGTTACAGAGTGAAATTCAACAGCATGGAACTGATGTCCATATCCTTTTACAATACCTATATACTCTTTTGTCTATCTTTATTTCTACTACTACATAATTACAATTCTATCATACTTATATAACTTTGAGGGTGACCCAACAGAGGCAATAATGGCTACTAAAGGACTCTGTAATCTAGCAGAAAAAAGAGCAACAAGAACCCATAGCTGGAAACTGAAACCCAGACAAATTCAAATCAGAAACAAGGTACAATTAACAACAGTGAAGTTGATTAACCAGTGAAACAAACTACCAATGCAAATGGTGTATTATGCATCTCTTAAAGTCTTCATTTCGAGACTGGATACTTTTCTGGAAGATATGATTTAGCCAATGCCAAATCATGCTTTAGTCAAACCTGAAATATTGAGCTCAGTATAGGGGCAAATAAATTGGGTGACATTTAAAGGCCTGTGATATATAGGATGTCCTAAATGATATCATGGACCCTTCTGGCCTGAAGCCCTGTGACTGTATGACTATGATGATTTTGAGGTAACTGGTTTTAATTGCGTTTGTGTTTGGGAATGTAAAAGGGTACAGCAGGCCTTTCTTGTTCCTGGTGCTCCCTGTAGGTTGTCAGCTCCACTTAGCAGATCTTCAGATCTTGGTGTGGGTTGCACTGTCAAAAACGAACCCCTTCCAGGGTAGCAAAGAGTTCAACAAATAGTCTGTTTGCTCTCACTAGGGTTTTCGGCCCCAAAACCAGGCCCTTTAAATTCAGCCCTTTGCTGTCACTTCTAAAGAAGCCTTGTCCCCTTCTCAGGGCTTAGGCCACTTCATCAGTGGCCACTCATCAGTGGCCGCTGGCCATCCATCCACCTACTACTCCAGGTTCTAACCCAGGGACCTATAAACAGCAGAGACACACTGTTCCTTTCAATTAGTTGCTGCTACTTCCTCTTTCCACTTGGCCTCTTTATCTTCAACCCTCCCCTTAGGGTTAAAATTCTCAGATCCAATATCTCCCAGCTTAAGCAAATGCCAGAGAGGAGCACTCCTCCTTGTCCCTTTGGTCTGAGCCAGGAACTGACTTGCTAAATTTCTGAAGGCCCTTTTGTCTGAGCCTGCTGGGCTCTGATTAGTTGCTTCTGTGCAGCCTCTCTAGGCAGGCCTGGAGGACCCATCTTTGCTGCTCCTTTTCTGGGGCAGGGTGTAACAGGACTGTGTGGCCTCCCGCAGGGTGCCATGAAGGTCAGGTACACCCCATCACTTGGAGTAATTACAGTCAACTTTGTATGGGGGAAAATACATTTGTATTAGGCTGATTACCTTGCAGAGAGTTGTATCACACCAAAGAACTTCCAACACCAGTTGTTTAACAAGGCAACTAAGTATTTTGACTATTCAGACATCAAAGAAAATTTTATCCCCATCAGAATCTGCTAGAATGCACTTACAATGACAGAGAGATCATTAATAAATCTCAAATAAACTTAATGTAACTGTTTTAGTATTCTAAACTAATTGAGGTTTGAAACCCACCAGTAATAATGGTTGTACTAGAGAGGTCATAGCTTGACATAGAAGAAGGTGATCAAAGACTTCATGATATTTATAACAAGGTTTCTGTGATTATGCCAATTTGTTAGGCCAGTCCTGCATATCTCAAACAGTGCACATGAAGTACAGTCCCAGAACAATGGCAGCTAATGCAGAGACCCATAATTCTATCTCTTGGGGGAAGGAAGAGAAATTCAGATAGGTTTAAGATTGTCAGTGTACCTGCTAACTCAAAGATGGCATTAGTTCAAAATTGTCCTACTCCTTTATCTGTTTAGATTTACGAAAGAGGCACATTTCATTGTAATCTCTTTTCTGTTAAACCTTTTAAAATGTTCCACAGTTTCTCTCTGGATCATGTTTCTGTGTTTGCGAATCTGAATCTATAAATATAAATATTATTCTGTAAACAGTCTCTGGTCTGATCTATGAATCCAGATTTCTAGTCACGCTCCATCATTTTGTATGTATCATGTTACTGCTACAAATATCCTAGAATCACCACACATCGTCCTAAATATGACAATATGCCTGAGAAAAGTTGTTATTTCTCATGATACTTTACAATAAGGAAGTTGATCTACGTGGGGTAAGCTTGGTTATGGTAGACTTTTTAAATCAGAAACTAGATGCAACAGTAATAGCAATGAAACACTATATTACAAATGTTACTCAAAGAAAATATGACCTCAAGTAACCTTTAAACTAAGTCTCATATAAAATGTATGCTTTAGGCAGTGATTAGCCTCATAAATTCTGGATCACAGTATATCTATATAATTATTGTAAAAACCTAAAGGATGTTAACGGTCCATTAAATTGACCATGTTTTTTTCTTTACATATTGTATAATGCTTCTGTAATGTCTTATAAAAAGAAAAAAGTAATCAGTAGTTAGATATAATTAACCTAAAGAGTTTTTAGGGGATTACAAACTGAGCCAGGCAAAGTGGCATAAGCCCTTAATGTTTTATTAAAGAGTTTCCTTAAAATGTTTGTACTGTCTTATAGCTGTAACAACTTAAATGTGAGATTCTGTTGTTTTTATTGGGTATGCTTTACTTGGTTCTATGTCATCTTTTATGCAAACTATGGCTTAGTTAATCTTTTTTCTCATTCCTCATCTTTTGTTGAACTAGTTCAAATCTGGACTTTCACCATGAGAAAAGTGGAGGAATTTGAGTGCTTTGTGCAGGGCAGGAGGGAGACAGTCAATATCAAACTGATGAGGAGTAAACACTTGTGGCAGGGCTTGTGAGTCAAGATCTCTTCCAGATTCAAGAAAAATAGCATACATTGTTTACTGAAAAAGTTATGATGCTGGCAAATCACCAGGACTGATGGGATCCATCCCAGAATTCCTAGGAAATTAAATAAGAGGCTAGACGAACCACTGGGATTTTTTTTTGTAAGTCACTGAGCATAGGGAGGTTACTCAATTACTGAACCAAGATGTAAGTAGTACCAGTTTTGGGGACAGGGCTGTTTGTTTATTTTTAAAAGATAGCAGCTGGTAATTACAGGTGAGTAAATTTGACTTCTGTTCCTCAAAAAACAGGAGTTAGACACTTAGGTTTACTAAGGCAATATGATATCTTCAATGGAATAACCAAAAATATTGATGAAGGCAGGGCACTGGGTGTGATTTATCTGGGTTCCAGTAAAACATATGATGTTTGAATGGTAGCTTAAGATGGTAAATATAGATATGGGGTGTGCTCCAACAAACACCTTTACACTTTTACCCTTGTCCCCTGGGAAGAGCTCCCTGTAAAAATTTCTGCTACACTACTGTTCTTTCACTTTCTCCTTAAAAGCAGCCTCAGCTATTACGCCTACAAATCACTAGATAGTGGCTAGGAGTTGGTGTGCTGTGACCACTGCCTATTATGCTTATAATAGTCTTGGTGTTATCTTGTACTCCCCCCATCTCTTTGTGGTATCCAATTTCGGCCCTTCTTATACTTAGGATTTAAGCTCTTTGGAGTAGTAACTTTCTTTTTGTTGTTTTTTGTACAGTGCCCAGCACAGTTGGACTAGGGACTCTAGGCATTACTGTAATAAAATAATAAAAACTATAAATAAATGAAACTATAAATAAGTAAAAATAATTAAACACTCTCCTTTATTTCCCAGCTATGGTGCAACAGAAGCAGCACCTATTTCCAAAGTAATTAATAATATGCTGTTTCCTTTCTTCACCTCCTCTGCTCTGGATTAGGCCCCAATTCACCAAAGGATTTAAGTATGTGCTTAAAATGAAGCTTGTGAGTAATCCATCCCTGTTCTGCATGTGTTTAAATCCTATTAATTTCAATGAGACTTAAACAAGTGCTTAAAATTCTAATATCCTTGTACAGTGGAACTTTGCCAACTACACTTTGTGTGGGGATGACTGTGCCTATGGACAGTGAGGGAGAGAATACTTGTCACCAAAAGTGGATTTGTATCTTATTTGCTAATAATATTTTAAAAATACTAAACTGATTATAGAACGTTATGACCTAATTGTTAGCTAAATACAATGTATTGTCTTAAAGCTATATTTTAATTATACAGACACGAAAAAGCATTCAAAGCAGAGAAGCTTTTTTTCATATAATCACTTTTAAAATGAATAAAGAGAATAGGTTTGCCAGGTTTCATCTTGGAGTAAATATTCATAATAGGTGTAACTGAGAAGCTGACAGACCCTTAACTTTTCTTGAGCGCAAACTCTGATCATACCATAAACATTGCTTCTGATGTTTTTCATTGTGGATATTTGTAATCATTGTATACTGTACCTGATCAGCTTTGTTTGTTCTCCTGAACAAATGGCCATCTACACTGTAAAATAAAGTAAATATGGGAAATTCTCAGATTCTTGGAAAACCATGAAGTTCAAAAGTACACTTTATATCTGCTGACCCATTCTGATCATCTAAGACAGAGGTGTCCAATAGAAATTCGATGCTAGCCACACTGCTAGCCACCCTTGTGGTTTTGAATTTTTCTTATTAGCCACATTATAAAAAAGCCACATGCATTAGCCACAATCCACATGTGGCTAGTGATGAATATATTGGACACTGCTGCTCTAAGAGCAGCACCCAATCTGTGCTACCTTAAATGTTCAGATTTTATTTTTTTTAAATAACAGAAGTAAGTGGCAAGTGTTTTGAGTGAAGTAATTTCCTCAATGAAAACTTCCACTGCAAATTAAGAAGGCAAATTAACAAATCTGTATAAGCACCATGGTTGTGGTAACAGTTTTATTGTTACTTGTCATTAAAGGCCTCAATTGGAAAGGCTGGAAGCCTGATAGACAAAAAGAGTTTAAAAGTTGTACAATTGCAAGTAAAGCAGTGAAAAAAATCTTTATGTAGACCAAATCATATGTTTGCAAATATAAACCTAATCTCTAGTCAGTGGACTGAGTTTTTGTTGTCCGTATCTGAGTTATCCTTGAAATATTAACAAAACTGACCATTACCTCTACCCTTCTATTCTGGAAATATTTGAAGTAAAAATAATTCTAAAAGGGGCTTCAATAGTCAAGAATTGACATTCCCACCTCTAGATTTATATGTTCTTGATTCTTTCAGAAAAAGTCAGAAGTATTAATATTTACTTCTAAAAAATAGTAGTTGGCTAGAATTTTGAATATTGCTGGAAGCTGACTCCATAAATTTTCATTTTGTCTTATTTCTTACTGAGCTTCTCTCTTTAATTCCTAAGTTAAAAAAAGGCCATTCATTTAAATGTTTTTCTTCATTGTCTTTTAGATTTTTAACATGCAATTAATTTTTAAAAGGCTGCAATTAGTGTTATTTATGTAGATTATAGAGACCGAAGCAGTTAACATATTGTAACAAATTGGCGTTTATTTATAATAGCCCACTGTTTTGAGGACTGAGATTGTCTCTTGAGTGTCAGAATGTTGTTGCTTTGAGTTGACTTACCAAAAAAAAAAAAAAAAAAGAGCATCTGGAAGTTTCAGACACAAATTATTTACAGTTTTACCTTATCATTCTGGGTCTGAGTACAGATTTAGCTCATTAAACACCTTTTAAGAATCACCTGCTGCTGGGAGTAAAGTGGGAAAAAAATTCCCAAAACAGTCTTTGAAAAATTACTGTTTGCAAAAAGATTACAGGGGAAGCAAAACATTGGATGCAAAGTAATTACAGTTAGAGTGCAGCTTCACAGTTTCTCAAGTACCAGTGCAAAAGTGATAAGACGTGCATGAGAGAAGTAATTTTGAAGATGTATTCAAATAAATAAACACAAATATTTAGGGTAATTAAAATTCTAATTCCTCCTGCTGCTATCTTCTTATCATTGTGAGAAGATGTTAAATATTTATAGGGATGATGACCTCTTGAGGTCCCTTCCAGTCTTACGATTCTATGATATGGATCACAGAACATTTTGATTCGCAGTCTAGGTCAGTGTTTCTTAAACTATAAACACCTAACAATGAGCAAATCAAATAATAAGTTTGCTAAATAGCATGAATAGTAGTTTATATTGGATGAGGTGAATGTCTTTAAAAGGGAGCTGAAAAATATTTGGAAGTGAATGTGATAACAGTAAAGTGTTAAGGATTAGAAGATTTCCAAGGCTCCCCAGAGTATTTCAACCAACTAGTGACTGGATTTAGATTCTTGTATGATTTGGAGCAAGTGTCTGCTTTCTTTTCATTGCTTCCTGGAAATTAGTAAGAAAAAGATCTCACGTTCCAATTCCAAACAAGCAAAAATATATAAAGTTCCACTTAAAAATATATTGTTATTTTATGTTTTGACACAGACAGGAGGAGAGGCAGAGCGAGTGAGGTCTCTTTCAAGACACGTTCTACACTTTTGCTTTAATTAGTCTCTGCTGACAGTGTTGGGTAGTTGCTTTGTTGTGCCTCAGCTCAGGTGCTACCGTCCTTGGTTGCAGTCTTGAGTTTTTTGGTGGGGGAAAGTCTGTGCACAAAAATGTGTAATTGTATGTGTAAATACAGGCATGCAGTCAGGCAATTGTACATACTACTGGCTATTTAGGCATCTAAAATAGCATTCTCATCAGTCCCTAACAGACATGTGAAGACCTATAAAGATCCAGAAAGAAACTGTGCGTATGTCCATAGAAACATATGTTTTTCATTTATCATTTTAAAGTGTAAAGTCACAAAAGGGCACTCCTGCCAACCACATGCTCCAGTCTGTCTCCACTCCCTGGACCCATCTGCTACTGAACAGCTCTCCCTGTTGGGCTAGATATTGCCATAGAGAAATCAGCCAACCTTGCAATGAGTCTTCTTAGTCATGAGCAGCAGGGGGAGCTCTAATCAATGAAATGATGCTCTGTTCTACGTCTGACCTCTTTAAAACAGCCAAAGGCAGTTAGACAATCTATTTCCCTGTTGCAGCAAGCAGCGTAATCCATGCGACAATCCAGAAATCATACAAACTTGATACATTTCTAGAATTCCCATGTATGTTGACAGACATGACTATGTCCAGTGCTAGTACATACGGTATGATTGGTGAACATGGTGGTGGTCGTGGCATCATTCCACTTTACATTCTCCCTTCTTCTAGGTCACCACTGCTGCTACCCTGCTGCGTGCCCTTTAAAAAGTTGCAGTGGCGGCAGCCTAACTTCTGCTGCTGTGTTCTATGACAAGGTTTGATTAACAGCTGGTTCCAAGCTTCTATGTTTGAAAATAAATTTTCTTATGTATCACACTCTTAAAAGGGACAAGTCAGCAATGGCAGTGAGGGAAGGCAGGGGAGGGGATTGAGGATCAGAGGAGGAACGTAAGCCCAGCTGCATAATTAGACTGTAAATCCATTGAGGAGGAGTGGTGATGAGATAAAACATATAGACAAAACAGAGGTGGGTGTGCTGATGCTACCAGAGCCACAAGATTAGCTTTCTGTCTACAAAAGAAGTATCATAAGGGTTTAATAATTGTTGTGTTCTGACACATTCTGCTTCTCCTACCCCCACCTTCCTATTTAATTGACAGATACATTTTTAAAGAAGGCCTTGGAATTTTTTGATTTATGTTTTATAGCGTGTGAAATAGTGAATTATGAACATCAATACTTGGTAAACCAAGTAAACAGCAGCAGGTGGAAAGGATACGCACCAGAGAAAAGCAGAGTGAGATTAAAGTAAATAATTTTTAACGTGCTGCAACTAGAATGATCCCCTCAGGAACATTCCACCAGCTGGGGAATTGGTGCAGCACTTTGCATAAAACCCCATTTTGCCTGTTGTGCTTTCTGTGCTGGCTTTACACAGGCCCAGAATTCCTCCATACAGAGATGTGGTATCTGCAGATGTACAGAGATGTGGTATTACACAGGAAAGAGGAAAATGTAGTATTGCCAATCCACTTCGGTTCCTTCAAACCTTGTAGTTTACCTACACCAGCAGTCCAAAATGACACTGGTAGAGCTCAGCACCTGGCCCATGGGTGGTATTTTTAAGTTTTATAAACTTTAAAAAAGGTACTTTTAGCTTGTTTGTAGTACTCTGCTATAGTCATGACAGTAAATGCAGTGTGCATTATAATTAGTCCACAATAGTTCCCTTGTGTCATTTCTCTCATTCATAGATACGTGTGTGTGTGTGTGTGTGTCTCTCTGTAGGTGATGCAGTGAGTTTGTGTATGCACACAGACAGATGTGCATACACTTAACTCACTGCGTCACCTAGCCTAATGCCATGACAGCAGGAAAAAATATTCTTACACTGTACTTCAGGGTGGCCACTTATCGTTTCTCTGCAAACTAAAACCACAGAAAGATTCCATGCCACACTGTATATAGTGCAGTTGCATAACATGCTTGCAATTTCACTCACTGATGCAAGTGTGCGATGCCTATATCTTTGCCACTGTTTGGTTAACCTTGACTCAGACTGCTGCTGGGTGAGCTCAGGCTGGCTCTTTCTGTAAGTCTTTGATCCTGTTTGGTTGACCCTAGGTCTCTGATGTCTTGCTTGCTGCTCTTATATTTCTTTAGTTGGCTCTGAATTCTCTGCCCCACTATGCTTGGGTAAGCTGGTGGATATTATGCTACCAGCAGCATGTTTCCTCTTTGTTGTCCCTGATGCCTGAAGCTGTCCCTTAAATCCTGAATAACATTACTTACACTTCCAGTAATCACTTCTACTTCCCAGATCTTGGGCTACTGTTGTTCCCTGTTTTCAGCTTAGGTGGTTTCATCTTAGTACGATGAACCTTAAAAATTCTAACCTGAACCTGGCAAAAAGCACACTTCCAATCATTTCCCAACCCTCTTCTGTCACTCCCACACTTTTCATATTCAGAATTCCAGACTTGGCTAACATGGTCTCTCATTCTCCAAATCTGACTAGTCTCCTGACTTCAAACTGCCATCTGTAATTCTTACAAATGTAAGCAATTATTGGTGTTCGGCTACTCTGCTGTGTCTATTTTTGTTCTCTTGGATCACCTGTTTCCCCTGTGTGTTACTGCCTCCTGCTTTGAAAATTGACAAAATGCCTGGACATTACAAATCTTGTAGCTGGTGACATCTTGTCTCAGTCATCCTAAGAGTAGCACAGTGATTATGTGACAAATTCAAGTCGTCGGTTTAGATTTCATTGGTTGGGATTCCATGCTTTATTGGTGTGCTTGCAAAATTGACCAGTCTCTCCTATAATTTTCACTCTGCTTGGGTTTCCAGTCGTCAATAGCAAGACACATTTGAAGAAGAGAGTTATTAAATGTAGTTAGAAACATTCATTTTTAATACTTACACAACCATATCTCATACTACTGTCTTTATGTGGTCTCAGTCAATATCCTGAGATAAACACATTTGGCCAGAATGATTCGTGCAGTTATGATATTGAGGAATGAATGTGAAGATATTGATGCTCCAGGTTGTAGCAAGCAGCTGTCCATCTACTTACTGTATGGATCATGGCTTGATCGCTCTCTCTCTTTCTCTCTCTCTCTCATCAGCAAAGTACATGCACTAAACAGATGCTGATAGGATTCTGGATCATTTCAAGGATCTGGTGGTGATCTTGAAATCTCTCAGTTGGCTTGACCCAGGCTATCTCAAAGACTGCTATTTTCTGCTACAACCTGGCTTACCATGATATCTATTTAAATCACTTGATTTTAAAAGGTCATTGGTTTAAATCAAGTTGCCGCTTTGTACAACTAATTTGAAAATGTGTGCTATAATGTTGATTACAATTTATAATGAATTAAATTATAACTGCAGTGTTTTTAAATGCCACGGTTGGTAGGATGTTCTTATTTGAACTTTACTAAGCTGTTATAGCAAAAAAAACGCAAAATATTGAAAGGCCCTGAATCTACAAATACTTAAGCAGGTACATAGCTTTACTTCTGTGTCTTCAGTGGAACTTGTCATGTGCTTGAAGTTAAATGTGCACACAAATGTAGCATCAGAAACTAAATCTTTCTCTTTTTTTCTCTTAAATCTTTTGTCTTAGTGGCATAAAATCTTTGTCACTTCAAAATAACTTTGGTTCAGTGTTAACAATGGAAAGCTATTTCAATTTTCAGTACATTAACAAAGTTGTTGTGAAGTCATTTTGGAGACACAGGCCAATTTTTTTCCCAAAAACAGGAGCTTAAAGGTGATAAATACAGACTCTTCCTAGCAAGCACACCACTTTTGTGTATTGGGTGTGTGAGTTATCTGCAATATGAAATTGCCTATGTATGAGCATGTCTATTTAGCAGAATTAAGTTTGAGTTGTGTTCTGGTGCAATTTGGTCTTCTCTGTTGGGATAGGACCAAACCATTTATCCAGAGATGGGATAGGACCAATCCATCCACTAGGGAGGAGTATAAAAATATTGCTAGAGCATGCAGGGGTGTAATCAGGAAGGCCAAGGCACAATTGGATTTGCAGCTAGCAAGGGATGTGAAGGGTAACAAGAAGGGTTTCTACAGGTATGTTAGCAACAAGAAGAAGGTCAGGGAAAGTTTGGGACCCTTACTGAATGGGGGAGGTAACATAGTGACAGATGGTATGGAAAAAGCTGAAGTACTTAATGCTTTTTTTGCCTCGGTCTTCACAGACAAGGTCAGCTCCCCGACTGCTGCACTGGGCAACACAGTATGGTGAGGAGCTGAGCAGCCCTCAGTGGTGAAAGAACAGGTTAAGGACTCTTTAGCAAAGCTGGACATGCACAAGTCCATGGGTCCAGATCTAATGCATCCAAGGGTGCTGAGGGAGTTTCCATTTTGAAGCACTTGGGGGAGAGGAAGGTGATCAGGAACAGTCACCAAGGGCAAGTCATGCCTGACCAACCTGATTGCCTTCTATGATGAGATAACTGGCTCTGTGGTTATGGGGAAAGCAGTGGATGTGATATATTTTGACTTTAGCAAAGCTTTTGATATAGTCTCCCACAGTATTCTTGCCAGCAAGTTAAAGAAGTATGGGCTAGATGAATGGACTATAAAGTGCATAGAAAGCTGTCTACATTGTTGGGCTCAACAGGTAGTGTTCAACGGCTCAATGTCCAGTTGGCAGCCGGTATCAAGCGGAGTGCCCCAGGGGTCTGTCCTGGGGCCAGTTTTGTTCAATATCTTTATTAATGATCTGGATGATGGGATTAATTGAACCCTCAGCTAGTTCTCAGATGACACTAAGCTGGGGGGAGATGTAGATACGCTGGAGGGTAGCGATAGGGTCGAGAGTGACCTAGACAAATTGGAGGATTGGGCCAAAAGAAATCTGATGAGGTTCAACAAGGACATGTGCAGAGTCCTTCACTTAGGAAGGAAGAATCCCATCTACCACTACAGGCTGGGTACTGACCGGGTAAGCAGCAGTTCTGCAGAACAGGACCTGGAGATTACAGTGGACGAGAAGCTGGATATGAGTCAGCGATGTGCCCTTGTTGCCAAGAAGTCCAGTGGCATATTGGGCTGTATTAGTAGGAGCATTGCCAGCAGGTCGAGAGAAGTGATTATTCCCCTCTATTTGGGACTGGTGAGGCCACACCTGGAGTATTGCTTCCAGTTTTGGTCCCCCGACTACAGAAGGGATGTGGACAAATTGGAGAGAGTCCAGCGGAGGGCAATGAAAATTATTAGGGGGTTGGGGCACATGACTTACGAGGAGAGGCTGAGGGAACTGGGCTTATTTAGTCTGCAGAAGAGAAGAGTGAGGGGGGATTTGATAGCAGCCTTCAACTACCTGAAGAGGGGTTCCAAAGAGGGTGGAGCTAGGCTGTTCTCAGTGGTGGCAGATGACAGAACAAGAAGCAATGATCTCAAGTTGCAGTGGGGGTGGTCTAGGTTGGATATTAGGAAATACTGTTTCACTAGGAGGGTGGTGAAGCATTGGAATGGATTACCTAGTGAGGTGGTGGAATCTCCATCCTTAGAGATTTTTAAGGCCTGGCTTGACAAAGCCCTGGCTGGGGTGATTTAGTTTGGGTTGGTCCTGCTTTGAGCAGGGCTAGATGACCTCTTGAGGTCTCTTCCAACCCTAATATTTTATGATTCTATCAAGGTTAAAAACAAACAACAGCTCCACGTGTATTATCCACCAAGGCTAAAGTATGGGGGTAAGGGGTTTTGTTTTGTTTTGTTTTTAAACTTGGTTAATTCCATCCTTGCAAGAGTGACCAAACCCTGTTATAACACTTTTGATATTAAACTGGGTTAAACAGCTACTAATATTAAACAGGGTTGGGTTTTTTTGGTCATCCATAGTGTAAAAGGTTCTTGGGTCTTTCTATTGGTCGCTCTCTTAATACCTCAGATCTTATTTACTCCCTTCCCTGTGACAATATAGATTTCAGGTTGTCTGAATTCTAGTTAGTTATCTTTTTAGACTCACTTAAAATGCATGTTAGATTATGGTTCATTATATGAAGGTGAGCAACGTAACAGAAATGACCTTATATACTCAGACATGCATAATAGTGGTCTATTTTGTTTTCTTTTATAAAGTTATAAAACATTCTTTTAAAAGAGAATAAACTGTCACAACTGTTCTGATATACATTTGGAACATATGGCAGTCCTGTTTTATATCCAAAGTATGAAAAATGCGAACTACACAAACAAACCTGCTATGGGCACACCTGATTTTCACATTGTTAATGTTGTTTGCTTTTAAATTAGCCTGGATGAAATTAAAGGTAATACAACATGAATGCATGATTAATTTTGATTCAGACTACGGGAAAATATCTTTTAACATGTGCATTTTATTTATAACCCATTTATATTTTTAGTGCTTATTCTTTCTTTGGCCAAACATTTTTCTCTTTTTAGTTCTGCTAAAGGTAGGAGTTTGAAATCATTCATAAAACTGTCAAGAGAAAAGGGTTAAAATGTTGGTCTTTTGTGGTGGGGAGTGGATTAAAATGGCTTTGTTCAATTTATCTTTTTTCTCTATTGCTTTCAGGAAATATTGAAGAGACCAAAGAAATTTTTCTAGATAACTGAAAAAGCAGGTTCACAGAGAGTGCTTTTGTTTTCCCCCAGATTATTTCTAGAATTACTTTTCTCTTGAATTTGTCACATACAGATTATCAAAGTGTGGGTGAATTTTTCAGTAAAGTTTTTGTTTTCCACAGTGGATCAGTTTTCTGTGCTTATTCTGTTTGAACGTAAGAACAAGCATTCTAGGTCAGAGCAATGGTCCACCTAGCCCATTATCCTATCTTCTGACTATGGCCAGAGCTGGATACTTCAGTGGGAATGAACAGAGCAGAGTAAGCTATTGAGTGACCACCCCCTGTCGTCGAGTCCCAGCTTCTAGCAGTCAGAGGTTTAGAGACCCTCAGAGCATGGGGTTGCATCTCTTACCATCTTTAGCTAATAACCATGAATGAAGCTATTCTGCCTGACCTTACCTAATTCTTTTTTTAAACCAGATATACTTTTGGCCTTCACAACATCGCCTGGCAACAGGTTCCGCAGGTTTCAGAGTAACAGCCGTGTTAGTCTGTATTCGCAAAAAGAAAAGGAGTACTTGTGGCACCTTAGAGACTAACCAATTTATTTGAGAATAAGCTTTCGTGAGCTACAGCTCACTTCGTCGGATGCATACTGTGGAAAGCGTAGAAGATCTTTTTATATACACACAAAGCATGAAAAAATACCTCCTCCCACCCCACTCTCCTGCTGGTAATAGCTTATCTAAAGTGATCACTCTCCTTACAATGTGTATGATAATCAAGTTGGGCCATTTCCAGCACAAATCCAGGTTTTCTCACCCCCCCACCCCCACCCACACACACAAACCCACTCTCCTGCTGGTAATAGCTTATCTAAAGTGACCACTCTCCTTACAATGTGTATGATAATCAAGGTGGGCCATTTCCAGCACAAATCCAGGGTTTAACAAGAACGTCTGAGGAGGGAGGGTGGTAGGAAAAAACAAGGGGAAATAGGCTACCTTGCATAATGACTTAGCCACTCCCAGTCTCTATTCAAGCCTAAGTTAATTGTATCCAATTTGCAAATGAATTCCAATTCGACAGTTTCTTGCCGGAGTCTGGATTTGAAGTTTTTTTGTTGTAATATAGCAACTTTCATGTCTGTAATCGCGTGACCAGAGAGATTGAAGTGTTCTCCGACTGGTTTATGAATGTTATAATTCTTGACATCTGATTTGTGTCCATTTATTCTTTTACATAGAGACTGTCCAGTTTGACCAATGTACATGGCAGAGGGGCATTGCTGGCACATGATGGCATATATCACATTGGTGGATGTGCAGGTGAACGAGCCTCTGGTAGTGGCTGATGTTATTAGGCCCTGTGATGGTGTCCCCTGAATAGATATGTGGGCACAGTTGGCAACGGGCTTTGTTGCAAGGATAGGTTCCTGGGTTAGTGTTTTTGTTGTGTGGTATGTGGTTGCTGGTGAGTATTTGCTTCAGGTTGGGGGGCTGTCTGTAGCAAGGACTGGCCTGTCTCCCAAGATTTGTGAGAGTGTTGGGTCATCCTTCAGGATAGGTTGTAGATCCTTAATAATGCGTTGGAGGGGTTTTAGTTGAGGGCTGAAGGTGACGGCTAGTGGCGTTCTGTTATTTTCTTTGTGAGGCCTGTCCTGTAGTAGGTGACTTCTGGGAACTCTTCTGGCTCTATCAATCTGTTTCTTCACTTCCGCAGGTGGGTATTGTAGTTGTAAGAATGCTTGATAGAGATCTTGTAGGTGTTTTTCTCTGTCTGAGGGGTTGGAGCAAATGCGGTTGTATCGCAGAGCTTGGCTGTAGACGATGGATCGTGTGGTGTGGTCAGGGTGAAAGCTGGAGGCATGTAGGTAGGAATAGCGGTCAGTAGGTTTCCGGTATAGGGTGGTGTTTATGTGACCATCGTTTATTAGCATTGTAGTGTCGAGGAAGTGGATCTCTTGTGTGGGCTGGACCAGGCTGAGGTTGATGGTGGGATGGAAATTGTTGAAATCATGGTGGAATTCCTCAAGGGCTTCTTTTCCATCGGTCCAGATGATGAAGATGTCATCAATATAGCGCAAGTAGAGTAGGGGCTTTAGGGGACGAGAGCTGAGGAAGCGTTGTTCTAAGTCAGCTATAAAAATGTTGGCATACTGTGGGGGCATGCGGGTACCCATAGCAGTGCCGCTGATCTGAAGGTATACATTGTCCCCAAATGTAAAATAGTTATGGGTAAGGACAAAGTCACAAAGTTCAGCCACCAGGTTAGCTGTGACATTATCGGGGATAGTGTTCTTGACGGCTTGTAGCCCATCTTTGTGTGGAATGTTGGTGTAGAGGGCTTCTACATCCATAGTGGCCAGGATGGTGTTATCAGGAAGATCACCGATGGATTGTAGTTTCCTCAGGAAGTCAGTGGTGTCTCGAAGGTAGCTGGGAGTGCTGGTAGCATAGGGCCTGAGGAGGGAGTCTACATAGCCAGACAATCCTGCTGTCAGGATGCCAATGCCTGAGATGATGGGGCGCCCAGGATTTCCAGGTTTATGGATCTTGGATAGTAGATAGAATATCCCAGGTCGGGGTTCCAGGGGTGTGTCTGTGCATTGCCTGAAGAAGTACTTCTTTTTGTTTATTTTAAACCTGCTGCCTGTTAATTTCATTGGGTGAGCTCTGGTTCTTGTGTTATGTGAAGGGTTATAGAACACTTCCTCCACACCATGCATGATTTTATAGAGCTCTATCATATCTCCCCTTAGTCCTCTTTTTTTAAACTGAACAGTACCAGTATTTTTAATCTCTCCTCATGTGGAAGCTGTCCCATGCCCTTAATCATTTTTGTTGCCCCTCTTTGAACCTTTCCCATTTCTAATATATCTTTTTTGAGATGTGGTGACCAGAACTGCACACAGTATTCAAAGTGTGGGTATACTGTGGATTTACATCGTGGCAGTATGATATTTTCTGTCTTTTCCTAATGGTTCCTAACATTCTATTAACATTTTTGACTGCCGTTGTGCATTGAGTGGATGTTTACAGAGAACTATCCACAATGACTCCAAAATCTCTTTCTTGAGTTGTAACAGCTAATTTAGAGCCCATCATTTTATATGTATAGTTGGGATTATGTTTTCCAGGGTGCATTACTTTGCATTTATCAACATTGAATTTCATGTGCTGTTTTGTTTCCCTGTCACTCAGTTTAGTGAGATCCCTTTGTAACTCTTTGCAGTCTGCTTTGAAGTTTGAAGAGAGTTTTGGAGCAGTTTCATTGGGTGTGATGTTTTATTTGGAGGCTGTGCTAGTTTTATTTGATTTTTGTATGCTTTTTTGTATGTATGTATGTGTTTCCTGTAAATGAGATTGTGTAGTACCACATGTTTGCAGAAGTTGGAAGTAGCATAGTTCCTTGGGTTAGTTAACACAGTTGGGATTTTTGTCTGCATAGTTCAAAAACTATCTCATAAAGAAGTGTGAGTCAGCACAGCATAGGGATGATATCTTCTCTTTGATACAGTATTAGCAGTAATTTATTAATGATTAGGGTGACCAGACAGCAAATGTGAAAAACGGGGCCGGGGGCAAGGGGTAATAGGAGCCTATATAAGAAAAAGCCCCAAATATCAGGACTGTCCCTATAAAATCGGGACATCTGGTCACCCTATTAATTATACTTATCTTTGTGAACACATTTAACAATGCTGTAGTTTAGATCCTATGTATTTATGGTTAATACTTTTTTGGTAAGCAAAATTAAAGTATTGGAAACTGTCAGCAATAGCTAATCTTCAATAAATTGATTTAATTGCTTACGTCACAATAATTTAACATTATTTTCAATTAAAGTCCTGTGACATTTCTATTTGAAACATTGTTTCTAGGAATTGTGCTGTAGGTATCAAAGGATAAATTGTGCACATATTAAAAAGTATTGTTGAATCCCAAAGTATTTGATCTGAGGTGTATTCAACATAGAAGAGCTAGGCAAGATGCCAACTCAATGAAACTTATATTTTCACTTATGAGTTTTTATTTTTCTCTCTGAGACCAACTTATAGGAAATGGAACTAATTGAAAGTAGTTATAATCTGTATCTATGGTGAACCATCCATGCTGGTTTTGTAACAGCAAGACTGAGTATAAATATTAAAATCATTACAACAGCTTTGCTTTAGCCAATCAGAATTCTAGGTCATCAGAGTTCATGGATTTGTAATTTTAGAAGGGTTTAAAGTGATGGTTAATTGAACCCCTGAAACAAAGAGCACCAATCTCTAGCTTTTTGTTCTCAGTAAGAGAGCATGAGATCAACTAATAAAATGTCCTCGGGGGTGGTGGTGGGGAATTAAACTAATGTTACATTTAAACCAATCACTTCAAATAGAAATGCAGATAAAACTATACCTGGATGGTATTTCTTCATATTCCTAGAACCTAATTTTTGGATTCTCACTTCCAGAGTGGAGGTAGAGAGAAATTACAGACTACTTTATCAGGTGATAAACCATGATATTATACCTCAGCTCAGAACCCCAATGTCCCTGTCTTGAGATGGCATTATGGTTAGTTTTGGAAGAGGCAGATGCTTTGCTTTTCCAGCCAAACTAATCTCTACGATGGTATGTATTCTGAAGGGGCGCAAAGGAAGAAAGGCATCTGAAAGAGGGAAATAAAGAAAGTGTAGAATGAAGGGGTAATTGAAAACTGGAGATCTGGAACTGCAGGCTGACAAATAATAATAATAATAATTAATAATTAACACTGATAAAAAACCACTCTTGAACCTCTGCCCCTGGAATCCTTTTGCATATGCACTGAATTATGATAAACAAATGAAGGTTCTCTTTCTGCCCTTATATTGTAGTAGAGTATATGTGTGTGTGTGTGTGTGTGTATACATCCTGAGATGATTGGAGAGGGGAAAAATTTAATGAAAAAATATGAGTCAGTTCAATATTTTGTTTCTGTTGGAACAAGTAACAGGTTCTACTAAACGTGTTTCCAAGAAAATCATGTCTAAATGGCAGTCGGATAGTTTGATTGCATTTGTAATTGTTACAGTCTGGTAATGTGAAGGACAATCCAAAGGATGTCAGTCTTTGTGGCCAACCTCCAATCTGTTTCTTTCCAGGGCTATTTTAGGGTCTAAACCTGCAAGTACTACTTAAGTACATACATAAGTGGTTGCGGCATTAGGCTCTTAAATTGCGCATACTCAAAGTCAGAAGAGTTAGGCAGTTTCCTAATACCAGATCAGTTGCACTGCTACAGTTAAGCATTAGTGATGCATCAGAGTCCTCTAGCAAGGATGCCTGTAACTGTGGGGAGACCCATTGAAAGCAATGGAACTCTGCCTGGATGCAGAAGTCTATGTTAGTAAATCCCAATGAATGAGTGAATCCTAAATGGGTAAGAATCCAGTTCATGATTCTAGTTTTTTCTCGTAGCAAGATTCATAGCTTGCATTAAGAAGAATAATCGTTCCCTGTACAAAAAAAATGGGGTTTTAGAGTTAGTTTTGAGTTTTATGGTAAAGCCATGTGACGTAATCCTTTCAGAAAAACTCTTAAAAGCAACTAACAATATCTTGTTAAATATCAGATTAGAAAAGTGTATTGTTTAAATCACCTTCTGAAGAGATTTGAATTTTCAGATATTAATCAAACATAAATGTAATAATGCTCCTCAAAATGGTTTGGCACTGTTTGATGTTGCTTCTTTGTTAAAATAATCCTGATGATTTTAGCCCCTTAAAGCACTTATGATTTTTTAGAAGTTGTTTTTCTGAATGTGTGGCTTTACATGCTGAACCTCATAATTGGTATCATCATCAGCTGCATACTAAAGTGTTCCCCTTTAACTTTCTTTAACAAGTGATAAGAGAGATCAACATCACATTAAATTTTAAAGATGCCCAGAAATAAAACTGTGGTACAGAACTTCACATAATTTTCATCTATGCTGTGTAGTCTCCTAATGCATGTGAAATTTTATGAGCTAGGTACAGCCATCAGAAGATTTTTAAATAAATAAATAAATAAATAAATAAATAAATATAATCTTAGAGTACTACTTGCCGCAGGGCAAGTTATAATAAGATGGCAACTACACTCAATGTGACATTAACCCTTTAACTTTTCATTTATTTCACAACACTGTTGATCTTGTAAAACAATATTTTACCATTAAGCCATAAACTAGTTAGGCTAACAGACCATAACAGTATGACTCTGCAGATTTTAGGTAGAAAGCATCTCCTGTTAAAAATGATAAACTAGAGAAATACCAGAGCTGTTTGTGAGTAAATAAGCATATTTTTGCTGTGTGAGCTTTCTGATAGATGTGAAGCAATGGATAATAAACTCGAGAAGAGTGAGTGAATTAGCCCTGTCTTTGCATTTTAGGGATGAAGGTAGTGAGCCTCTTGTGAAGAGATTATAGATTAAAAAAAATATCATTAACACATGATTCTCCCTTGAAATTTGGCAGATAAACTTTTAACATTCCTGAAATGGCATTCTTTGGAAGTGTCATAGTATTTAAATGTAGAGTACATAAACATCTATCTGGGCTTAATTCCTGCTTTAGGAGTCCACAGAGGTTAACAGCTTCTTGAAAGTTTTAAATTAAGTCATAATGATTGTTATTTTCCACAAAATTCATGTAGTGGGGGTCCTAAATCCACATTACAGGAATTCTGGTATTTTACAGGGAAATGAAACAGTTCATAGAAATTTTTTTCCCCATGCATTGGTATTAGATTTCGAATAGTAATATTTTATAGTAGTTTTTATGCTAAAAGATCTATAAATACTTCACAAATATATAGATATATGCAACATCACTGACATGCAGTCATCTCTATATTGGAAGGCAGCAGTTAACTGGCACACAGAAGGAAAGGAAAACTTTGACTAAAAATCATAGACTAAGCCTCTACTTATCATGGAAAGCGGTGTGAGAGTCATTTGAGTTTTTCTTTTAAGAAAATTAATGTAAGTTTATGGAAAATCCAGCTCTGATGGGAATGCCCATGTAACTCATTAATGTGATATGTTTCTGAAAGCATTTTCCTACCTAATTTCTTTCTGTAGCCCTGATACGCCAGTTTGGAATTGTTGGCTCATTGCTGTGATGTGAGTGGTAGAGAGAGGCATCACTTAATTTGCATGACTATTGGTCCTGCCCTGTGTCTCCTTGATTGCTTTGTATCTCTCTTGAAGGAGCTACAACCCTCAAGATCCCCTTGAAATAAAATTGGTGGGTCCCTTAAGAGATCTTACGAGTTTGTGCCTGACATGCTCATTATGGCATGGTTGGAAGAATTTCTGTCTTCCTCTAACAGGGCTGTGTCTCAGTCCTATTATATATGTCAGGACTCTCTAATCTCGTGTCCTCTTATCTCCATGATATGTCTCAAGACTGTTTAAAAATGTCTTACACTAGCAAGCACCACCATAGTGACATTCATGTACAGGAGGAAAGAATTCTGCAAAATTCTGGATCATGGTCCTTGCACATTATGATGGTTACTTTTTGAAAGATCCTTAGACCAGATACCAAGGGCCTGATCAAACTCCCATTGAAGAAAATGGGATTTTTTCTGGGACTTCAGTGGGCTTTGGATCAGGCTGTTAGAGACATTACAGAAATCAGAGGTGGTATGTATCTTCTTAGGAGACACTTAAGTCCTTTAATTCTTCTTGTCCATATATATAGTAAGTCCATACTGATTTTTGACTTTCCTTCTATAATGGAGCACTTAGGGACTGATAGTGGAGAAATTATCAAGGAAATTTGTTGTTTCATTCCAACTTCACTCAAAGGAGAGTTGGGAAAACACAGTTCTAAAATCATCCCCACTGAGAAGCTGTGGGGAAAAGAGGCAGACGTATCACGTTTCTTAATTAGTGGTGGTGCTTTGACCAGTGGACCCTCTTGATAGTCACCCAGAGTCTATTACGTAAAGATTCTAGACCTTCCAGACCGATCCTCTCCATAGTCCATGCACCTGAAACATTAGCTTTCAGTGAAAGGTTCCGTATCCTGATGGTTAGTGGTGCCTGTTAAAATGGATCTCTCTGCTGAAACCTGACTACTTCATAGTGACCACAGGGGCTAGGCTTGTGATATGGGGCCCTGATTGGGTGTGCAGAATGGTATAAGGAAAGTAGTTCTTTTCTCCATGTGAGGATTTTTCTATTCTTTTTTCCCGTATGCTTAGAAAAATCTCCTTACTCTTAAGTCCAGCCATCAGGAAAATGTAATTACCCATTGTTCTAGGAACATGAATCCCGTGTCTCTGAGTTTCTTGCTATTGTTCAGATGGGACACTCTTCTTTAGGGAGCCCTCTCCTTGTCCTCCTTAGAAGCCAGATACCCCACCGTTATAGTAGCTACATCAATTCACACAGGAATCTTTTATGGATGCCTTTGTGATTTTGTATAACTGTTGCTTCTAGTGGTTGGGTTTTTTTGGCTCCCCCTCAGTGATCTTCCCTCCTTTATTCCCCCTTTTTTCCTGTAATGGACCCTTTCAAATTCATTGAATTAGCTTTGAATTTTAATGAGTAGTTTTTATTATAATTATTTTATTGTAGTTTAAATGTTCCTGCTGTTCTGCACAGCACTAAAAGCATCTGATTAGAGGAGGGGTCTTTAAGAATAAAAGGATGATGATGAAGGAATGAATTATTATGAAGTGAATAATATCCAGGAATAATGCACACCATTTTATTTCCTACCATTTTTTTTTGAGATACGGAATAATGCTGCATTCAGTTTGCCAGTTTGGAATAAACATGGCATGGAAGAGAATAGATTAGAACCACTTCCAGCTGATTAGAAACCAGTGAGCTGGGACAGTTCCTTGAACCAGCCAGGCCTGTGGGGAAAAGGGTATTTAAAATTGTTAACAGCTACCAAAATTGTTCCAAAGCTATGTTAGCTAGATTTTTGTACCATCAGCAAGCAGAATATTGTTTTCAGTTCTTTGTCTTTTAAATGCTGCTGAGGGAGCGCTACATAAGTTATAATTGATGCAAGTGAAGAGATTTAGAATTTTATACTCCTATAAATTGGCACAGTTACATAGACTAGAAGAATGACACAGAGAAAATTATTTTCCGGGGCGAATAATACAAATGCTGTTTACACACACTAAAACATTTTTCAATCCATTCATTTTCAATACTAGCTGTATAGTCCATTTATTGTTATACAATAATGTGGGGGACAAAGTGAAGAAGTTTGCAGTACTTTTGTTTATAAATTAGGGCTGTTGGGTGATTAAAAAAATCATTTGCGATTAATTGCACTGTTAATAATAGAATACCATTTATTTAAATATTTTTGGATGTTTTCTACATTTTCAAATATATTAATTTCAATTACAACACAGAATAGAACATGTATAGCGTTCACTTGATATTTATTTTTGATTGCCACTATTTGCAATTTGTAAAAAAGAAAAATAGTTTTTTTCAATTCACTTAAGACAAGTACTGTAGTGCAAGCTCTTTATCGTGGAAGTTGAACTTACAAATATAGAATTATGTACAAAAAATAATTGCATTCAAAAGTAAAACAATGTAAAACTTTAAGGCCTACAAGTCCACTCAGTCCTACTTCTTGTTCAGCTAATCGCTCAGACAAACAAGTTTTTTTACATTTGCAGGAGAATAATGCTGCCCACTTCTTTTTACAATGTCACCTGAAAGTGAGAACAGGCATTTACATGGCATTGTTGTAGCTGACATCGCAAGATATTTACGTGCCAGATGCGCTAAAGATTTATATGTCCCTTCATGCTTCAACCACCATTCCAGAGGACTGGGGGGCAGCCTAGGGGTACCACAGATGCTCAGGGGGGTGGCCCGGGGGCGCAGTGGGTGCTCAGGAAAGGGGGTGCGGCAGGCTCCCTACCTGGTTCCACGCCTCCCCAGAAGTGGTAACATCCCTCTTCTGGATGCCCCCTAGGTGGAGGCATGGCCAGGCAGTTCTGTGCACTGCCTCCACTCAGGCTCCACAGTTCCCACTGGCCGGGAACTTCAGCCAATGGGAGCTGCGGAGGAGGTGCCTGCAGGTGGAGACAGCATGCAAAACCCCCTGGCCCCTCCACCTAGATGCTGAGGGAGGGGGATGTCCCACTTCCAGGGATCCCCCTCCCCCCCGAGATAAGCGCCACCCAGAGCCCGCCTCACCCCATCCCGGGCCCCAACTCCCTGCCCCCTCGCACCCAAACTCCTGCTGCTGCTGGGGGTACGATGACCAGAGACTGCCCCAACAGCAGCAGGTGTGACTGGCCCAAGGCTGCCTGAGCTGCTCAGGTGGCCCTAAGGCCAGGCACACCCAGCCGCTGCAGAGGTCATGGAAATCCGTGACTTCCGTGACCTCCATGACAAACTCGCAGCCTTATGCATAGCATATGCATTAGCCTACTCACAACCTTAAACACATCACATAATCTCAGTTGCATAGTAATTTCTATATAAATAATTTGATGCTTTATTCCTGCAGTTAGGGCCACATCCATTTCTCAATATTGTTCCCTTCAAAAGCAATCAAGAATGGAGAAGCCCCTCTAGCCTCCATGATGTCTGGAGAGTGCAACCAATATTGGAGAGGATGTGGGGTCGTTGCTCAAATTATATTTGGTGGATTGTTCAGTACAAATTGTAATGATGACTATTTATTATATGCATTTCCAGTGTTCTCATGGAACCCGAACGCATTGGGGTGTTCACCATTTGGTATTCAAATTTATGTACTTGAATGTGGGACACCATGTCTATGACAGATCTGTCTCACTGCATATTCTGTATGATATTCCCGCTACTACTAATGCAATCCTCTAGGTAATAGTGCAGGCTTTGCATCATTCTCAGCACAGTGTTCACAGTTTTGTGACCTACAGTTGATTTTTCTACTCACATCAACTTCTGTTTATTACAAAGCTGTCATTTTCCTCATGAGTTGGAGGTACAATATGTATGTAGCTAATTTCTTTGCTAATTTCTTGCTCCTTGTTTTTACTAAAAGGGGATCATCCAGCTTTATAGCACAAATACTATATATAAAATAATATGTATATGCAGTAAAATACATGCACAGCATGAAAAGGGGTATTTTAAAAAACAAAATTGTGACAGAAGTTAATAAGGGATAGAATGGACTGAGGGGATTTAGGACCACAATATTAAAAGTGTGTCCAAGTGAAACCCCTGAGACACAAGCACAAACTGAGATTTGCATGCATTTTTACTTGATCACTTCTTAAAATTTGTCCCATGCTGACTTGAGAGGGAATGATGTAATGGAAAAGACAGTATGATACAAATGAGGAATGGACATGCTAAAAAACATAAAAAACCATGTTATACAAAGCCAGAGAGTTAAACTTTATGGATGGGGAAGGAAAAATAAAGTTAGCACCATGTAACAGTTAGCTCTGGACCACCAGCTAGTGGTCTGTGGCTCATCAGTTGTCCATAATCAAAATTTGGGATTGTCTTCTTTGAATGTTCCCCCATAGGCATGTAGCACAGTACCTTTACCTTGAGATTACTATAGCTTTAAGTGAATTCCAAGATTCATCTCTATTTGTTTTTCAATTTGAATCATGACAATACACAATATATCATTTAAGGAGTAAGATGGAACAAAAGGAAAGTAAATAGAGCTAATGTAAATAGATTAAACAGTTATAGGGCAGAATGATACAACATTAAGTGCTGAATTTGGATATTATGATACAATTAAGGTTTTATATATAGAATGTTCAGATATAAAACAATATAATGGGTTAATCGGCAGCTCTTGGGTATCAATGGCAGCTGCAGCTCTGTATTTACGTGGATGGTAGAGAAAAACATTTTAAACATTCGATCAACAGAAGCTGCTTTAACACTTTTCTTGTAGATGGAGGTGTCCCAGTTTGCTTTCCAGCACTGAAATCTCAATGTTATTCTTATTAATATTGCAATATAAATGTCACCAGGAATGTTTAGTTCTCTTCCAACTTTGTGCTATTATTTAACTTGGTGAAGATGGGTGTAGATTTTAAGTTTACATTGTAACAGATGGCTGTTGCTAGTTGTCTGGCACACAGTGGATGCATGGTTCTTTCATGGTGCTACTGAGAAACTACAAAAAGGAAATCAGTTTAGAATAACTGGACTCTTAAGTCTGAATACTAAAAGATACTTGCCATTTACATGTTTCAGTTACTTAGTAGAAAATAGCAGGAATAACTGTATACAAAGTTTTAAGTTTAGAATATGTTTATTTCCTACAATGAATCTATTAAGAAGAAAAATGAGTTGTATAACCCAAATGTGTAAACAACCACGATTATCTTGTCCTGCTTCTGTGGATTCTCTGTCTGAAATTCAATCTGGAAGAGATTGAATGTTGAACATTGATTTATAATTTGAAACCCATCACAACACAATGGTAAATAATTTCATCCGTAATTACTGAGCTAAATTATAGCTTTGAGAGCCAGTGTAACACTGAAGAAATGGGGAGGGAGAAGAGAGCATGTGAGCAATAGGGATGGTATGCTATAGCTGTATAAGGCATAAGGTAACCAGGAGCCCAGAAGGCAATTTGATCCACAGCAGCATTTACTGTACCTGCACAAAAGATGTAAAAGACCTATAAAAAGACTCCCCACTGCTGTTCTCCTCACACTTGACAGTAGGTATGGGGTGGAGGCTAGGGCCTGTAAATAGGTAGAAGCAGCTCCCTGCGCCCTCTCTGCTACCTACCACATGTGTAATCTGTTTAACTGTGAATAGCTCCGTCCATAGGATTAGCAATCAGTGGTCTTTCAGTAGTCCATATTTCTTCTTTTTCTTCAACGCTTAGCCAAACACTTGGCCGTAGCGATCGTTCACCATTTGGTCCATTCCTGCACAACCGCAAAGACTTGACGGCCTGGGAGTCCAACATCGGAACAGACTTGATGAACCCATGTAATAAGGGGTCTGCCTTTGGGCCACCTCCACCCCTCGGTTGGTGGAATTTTATCCCAGATGTTACAAGCCACCTGGAGAACGGAGTTTGCTGGAATGTCTTGTGGCATCCCTGCGACATGTCTGAAAAGCAAATGGCCCCAGTAGTCTGTAGACCCAAACGACCATAAACATCTGCATTACAGATGAAGTCATTCCACTTTATGCCCAGTATATGACATTGACATTTTGTGTGTAACGCCTCCAGCTTTATCTAGTCTGCGCAGCGTAGTGTCCATGTTTCGCAGCCGTACAACAGTATGGGAAGGATACAGCTCGAATAAATCCTGAACTTGGTTGTCATACTAAGATTATGTTGATTCCATATCTGTTGTAAATGGCCCATGGCAGATGCTGCGATGCCAATCTAATGGGAAACCTCCATGTGAGAATTGAAGGAGATGGTAAGTATAGAACCCAGATAGTAAAAGCTGGAAACTGACTTAATGGTTTCATTGCTCAAAGAGGTTGGAGTCACAGGTGGACCTGGTTCAAATTTTGCAGTTTTGTCTTTGACCATGAAACATGGAGACCAATTTTAGCTGACTCCTCCTCCATCTGCTGGAGTGCCTCACGAAACCTGTTGGGGCTCCGTACTAAAAGAACAGCGTCGTCAGCATGGTCAAGGTCTGTGAGTAAGAGATCACTGATCTCAATTCCTATGGACCTGATGGAATGCTGCAGTATGAAATCCATTTCCCGACGAAAGAGTGCAGGGGCCAGAACGCAACCCTAACACCAGATACTGATTTAAAAGGCTCTGACATCCGGTTCCCCAGACGGACACAGACAGTGGTTCCATTATGCAGCTCTCTAATCAAGTCCAGCAGAGTGGTAGGACACCTTCATCCATTAGGCCTTCCATAATGCGACACGGTCTGCTTAATCAAATGCAGCCTTAAGATCAACATACACTACGTGCAGGGGCTTCCTGAACTCGCGATGTATCTCTGACAACAAGAGAAGGGCCAAAATGGCATCTAATGTGGACCTGTTCCTCGTAAAGCCTGACTGTTGGGGACGATACTTCCGATGTAGCAAAGGCTCTAGGCGTGCCAGCAAAACATGCACAAACACCTTCCCTGGAATGGAGAGCAAGGTGATCGGCCTGTCGCTCTTACATTCGCTGCACGGTCCCTTCCCCTTATTGAGTGAGATCACAATACCGTCCTTCCAGGCAATTGGCAGGGTTCCAGTTCTCCACAGATGAAAGGATGGCCAGAAGTGATTCTGCTACAGAATCAATAGCACATTTTAGCAGCTCTGTGGGGATGCCATCAGCACCGGCTGCGCATCCATTTTTAAGTTTAGAGATGGCACACTTCACTTCATCCAGTGGTGGTACATCAGTCCAAAGTTGGTACATCAGTCCATATTTGGGCTCAATAAATCTAGATAAATTTACAACAGATATAAGGTTGTGTTTGTGCATGTATACAGTGTTTGGTATCAGTATACATTATTGCATACAAGATGCCTTTCTAAATTTGTATATTCCAAGGAACAAAATCTACATGTGATGATAACATAAAGGTCATACTATCATACTTCAGCATGTACTAAAATTGCTAGGTTTTTGAATATACAACACCTTTTTTCCTGTATACAATTATTTTCTTGCCTGATTTGCTTCAATCAGCCATTTAGTGATATATGTATAATTGTGCGTCCATAATAGTAAATCTCAATTAAAATATGATGTTATGAAAAATTTATAGTAATTTTAAAACCAAAGACTCTTACTTATTGGGAACATAGTGAGTGGGATTGACTAATCACTGACAAATCAAAAGTAGTTTTAAGCGTAAGCAAATTGTAAAGGTTACTGTGCACAATAAATCAATAGGCAATTGTGCAGTTCCTTAGAGTTGATATAGGCAAAAAATCATGAATTTGTAACCACATCATGAAGTGCCAACTCTTCTGTTACATTTATCCTTGAGTATTTATTACAGTACAAACAATCAGAAAGTCAATATAGTGGCCTTCACATTTGGCATTACTTTGTGCAGAAGGTTGCTTTTCATACTCACTACAAATTCTGCAGAAAAAGAGTCGTGTATAGCTAAGGGGAAGAACTTGTTTTGTAATTACATTAACTGGTAATCATAGCTGATGAAAGCAGCATATTCTCTTATCATATATTGTTGAAATGAGGAGGAAACAAAAATACATTTCTTGATATTTCATTTTTAGCAGTTCTGCATTTTTCCATTTGAAATCTTAATCTAAGAGATTTAATTACATAATTAGGAACCCAGAGTTTTTGCTCACTAAATATATTTTAATTATAGAGTTCAAAAATATTGTATGCCTTTGCTTTACATGAATTGTGTCCATAGAAGGTTGCCCTAAATCATTCTAATATGTAGTAGACAGTGGCATATGCTAACTATCCAACCCAGAATTTATCCAATTTGGGGCTAATTATACACAAGCCAAAATGATCTTTTTGGCTGCTCACCCTTAGCAATGCTTTGAGTTTCCTAGGCCAGTGGTTTTCAAACCTCGGGTTGTGACCCAGGCACTGGGTTGGCTTGCTCAGCACCCAGGGACCCTGGCGACCGGCCAGTAAAAACTAGTAGTCCCTACCTGTTCTGACACCACGCTGCGCACTGGAAGCGGCAAGCAGCAGATCCAGCTCCTAGGCAGGGGGGCCATGGGGCTCTGAGCACCAGCTCCGCACTCCCAGCCAATGGGAGCTGGGGGGGCAGTGCCTGTGGGCGAGAGCCACATGGAGCTGCTTGCGTGCCTCCACCTAGGAGCTGGACTTGCTGCTGGCTGCTTCTGGGGCGCAGCGAGGTCCGCAGTGCCAGGACAAGTGGGAAGCCTGCCTCTGCACCCCGGCTGCGCTGCTGACCAGGAGCTGCCGGAGATAAACCCGTGCCCCAACTGCTCACCCCAATCCCCTGTCCAGCCCTGAGCCCCCCCCAAACCCAGATCCCCCTCCTGCACCCCAAATTCCTCATCCCTGGCCCCACCCCAGAGTCCTGACCCCCTTCCAGCACCCCAACACCCTGCCCCAGCCCAGAGCCCCCTCCCACACCCTGAACCCCTCATTCCCGGCCCCACCCCACAGCCTGCACCCCCACATCCCAACCCTCTGCCACAGGCCTGAGCCCCCTTCCACACCGCAAACCCCTCATCCCCAGCTCCGTTGGGTGACGGGCATCAACAATTTTCTTCAACTGGGTCACCAGAAAAAACATTTGAAAACCACTGTCCTAGGCTGTTCAGCCTCCAAAGTTCCATGCAGTGCTGATTTCATCTTCATACAGTACCACCTCTTTTCTTTCCCTGGAGACCTGTGTAACTCAATGGCACATACATAGATTTGTTGTTTGCAGCAAGTCATCTGTTCTGGTTAGTTTGACCTTCAGCATGGCTAGAATGCATAGCTTTCCAAGTTGTGCTGAATTTCTGCTGGTTAGGCCTGTTAGGTTGTTGCGGGGAGATCGGGAGGACAATTAAAAGAAAAGTGCAGGGAGGCTGAGTTCTTTACCATTGAAATATAGTTGACTTATTCTTCACCTTTTTACCAGGTGAGCTTGAACTCTGGAGACATTTCTGATTGTGCAGTAGATATGAAAGAAATTATTCTAATCTCTTGCCTAAATCGGGTATAAAAGATTTTTTGGAATGTTCAGTGTGCAGCTAGATGATTTCACCATGCCAGTATTGTGTTCTGAGCGTAGCAGCACCCAACCAGCAAAATTAATAGGTGCAAAGTTCATAGGCTATAGATTTTTTGCCAAAGTAAAATTCAGATCCACAAAGTTGGGGTGGGTATAAAGGATTTATAAAAGGACCTAGGCACCTAATTGCCAGAATCAGGCCTTGCTTTGCTGCCCACAAACCCTGCTGGCACCTAAACTTGCTCAGCGCCTAAATTTTTCAGTAAAAGCTCCCTAGGCAGCTATTTTTGTGACTCTCACAAGCACATTGCAGCCCCGTATCAGGTGTCCAGATGTCTAAGCTCCAGACTGAGGCATGGACCCTGGGAAAATAGGTGTTCCTCCTAACTCACCTGTGGGGTCCAATCCAGTAAGTATGCTCAGATCTCACCTACCGGATGGCGCCCATGTAGACAGGCTTACACAGAATGGGGGGAAGGGAGTGAAAGGCTGCTTTAGGATAGTGGTTAGATAGGGTACTCACCCAGTTTTGAAGCCATTGCACTGTGGATAAATAATGAAAGAATCACTGGGAGAGAGAGTGAGTGTGAGCAAGCAAGCAATCAAGCATGCATGAGAATGATTCTGCAGTGTGGTAAAGCACTCACCTAAGAAATGGGAGACCCAGGGTCCAGGGCCCTGTCTCCAATGAATTTTTATTTATTTATCCACAGTGCAACAGCTTCAACAAGAGAGACTGAGGGAATCCCTCATAACAATATCCTATATCCCAGTGGCTACATCAGTCCCCTGAGAGGTAGCAGATCCCAGTTCAAATCTCTTCTCTCCCTCAGGTGGAGGGGGGAGTTGAACTGGTGGTCTCCAATGTGCCAGGGGAGTACCACTGGGCGAAAAGTTATAAGGGAACGCCTTCTCCTCCTAAATTTCTTTGTGAATCTAACCCTAAATGTCTTCAGGTGAGGTTTTTTTCATACATAGAGAAGGTTTGCTATCAGAGTTTCCAGATTTACTTTAACAATTTTTTGGATGTAAATAATCTACCACGTTAATATTTATGTCATATAAAATATATTTTTGAAATAAATTAAATCAGTAAGAAACAATCTACTCTGAAGTGGTTTTATAGCTGAAAAACCAGGCATTGCTTAGCACCGCTATTTACAAATACTTCTAATTTATTTAATATAAAATATTAATATTTTAGTTTAAATGAGTACTGTAGCTTATAGTGGAGATTAAGGTCATACAGTTGTATAAAAATTAAGTGAATTTTGGTTTTGTACTTTCATCAGTGTTATATTAATTGCTTAAGACAGTGATAGGCCCCTTTGAAGCTATTCTAAAAATACTTTTACTAGATCCTTTTAAATGGAATCAATAAACAAGGGTGTCAAAGCTTTATCGTGTTTTTTAATTTTCACTTCAAACAGTTTTCAGCTAAGGTGTTCTTCAATTAAGTGCTGAATTTTTAACCCCCTTTTACTTGTTTTTTCTTGTTTTGAAAAGTAGTATCTGCAGCTAGTTGTTAATATGTATGAATTCACTGGTTCACTCTAGTGCAAAAAAGGGTCATTCTGGAACAGAAAGAAAAGTGATTGCAGAATTTCAAGCAGTTTTTGCTGCTCAGCAGGGTCTGTTAAAAAAGGGTCAGGCTAGCACCTGTTGCAAAGATGTTCTGACCTTGTCACAGTTAGAAGAGACCTGATGCTAGAATGAATAGTTTCTTCATGCATTTGTAGTAATAACACTATAGCTACCATGAGAAAATAGGCCACTGTAGCCCAAAATGGTTAAGATCACTTTTTAGAAGATCTACTAAAATGTCATCCACATTAGAACTGCATTTTTTAATTCTGCTTGCCAAATATTTGAGACCAATATATGTAACCAGGATTTTCACCCTTCCTGTTTGTTAGTTCTCTCCCACTGCCACAGTGATTATAGCCAGCTTCCTTGCAGCATCTTTTGTGGATATCACAGTCCATTTTAAGTTGAGTCTTCAAGCCCATTCCCTCATTTCTGCTTCTGTCTCCCTTAGAGTCAGAGGACAGTGTGCATCTTTCTGAAGTGCCTGACAGAGGACTTGTCTACACAGCCACTGGAAGTGAAATAACTAACTGTCTGGTTTTAAATCATTTTGTTATTTGTTCCTCTTATTTTGGATTAAGATGATCCATACTCAGGTTTGTACCAAAATAGCAAAGGGCGTGAATGAAGACCCAAGTTAAGTAATTTCACTTCCCGTTAGTGTGTAGATAAATCCAAAGTTTATACCCGCTAGATCTCTACACAACCATTCCATGTGTTTGGGGTGGGAGTAGTTACTTGTCATTGAATGGAAAATCAAAGAGAAAATGGTAAACAGTTACGATGTAAACAGAATGATGTAAACATAGGCAAATGCAATACGAAAAGCATAGCTATGCATGATCTAAACTTAGGTACACAGCATATTGGTTAAGAAAAATTAAACTGTGTATCTTAGAAAATTCTTTCTCAGACACATTCAGCCAGCTTCTCTCACATTTCCCCAGGCAGGAGTATGACGATGAAGTTTCTGTTTGCCAGGGAGGATCTTAGTCCTTTATAGGAAAACATCTTTTCTTTGATTTCCCAAAAGCATCTTCCCTTTCTTGTGCTGAAGGAGATCAGTTATCCATTGTCTCATGGTCCCAGACCAGTTTGAAGCCGCTGCATCCTTCTCCCCAGCCTCCAAGTGCTGTGAGCAATAAACCATATCTTCTTTGATTAGCTGCTTGTAGTCCTGCATTTGTAGCAATTTGTCATAATGACCCTCCACATTTTAGCTATGTTTTCCCGAACAGTTTGCCGTGTTAGTCAGTATCCACAAAAACAATGAGGAGTCCGGTGGCACCTTAAAGACTAACAGATATATTTGGGCATAAGCTTTCGTGGGTTAAAAAACCCACTTCTTCCGATGCATGGAAGAAGTGGAGTTTTAACCCACAAAAGCTTATGCCCAAATAAATCTGTTAGTCTTTAAGATCCCACTGGACTTGTTGTTGTTTTAATATAAATGGATTGTTCTCCTTTAGTAAATTATTTCATATTTCCTAGACGAAGATTTCTCACCCATTTCAAATAGAAGATCCTGTGTTTCATGGAATGCTTTATGGTTGGCCAGTCTTGTGGCCTATAAACTGTTATGTGCAGGAGATGCAAGTCTCTCACTCGCTAAACCAGCAAGACTAAAAGCAGATTGTGGACTGTGATGAGAGGAGAGTCTGAGAGTTTAATTTAAAAGATTTGATCTCCAGATTCTGATTGGGATGCTTGTTTTAGGAGACACATTGGCCCGCAAACATGCTATAAAACAGGTGACAGGGCAAAAGCCATATCACTATAATAAAATCTTATTTTGTCAGCACATTAATTAAACCACACAATAGGCATTACAAGACATCTAAATGAATCCGGAATACACATTATTAGCCACATTTTTATTTCAAGATGTACAAAGAAAATGATTGACCTGTTTCTCTTCCTATTTTGATTAAGCATATAAAATAGACTCAGTTCTATCAATTTTGATTACTTATTTGGGCTACTCAAATTGACTGTGAAATTCTATGTAATGGAAGAATATAATTCCCTTGTCAAATATATTGCTCACTTGTAAAGAATTAACTTTGCTGTTTGTTTAAAAGCTCATATATGATAGTGAGTAGTGATGTGGCTGCCTCCCCCAGAAAACAATCATTTGATAGCCAAATGATACTAAAAATTAAAAAAAAAAACAACCCATAGTAATAGAGAATTACACATTTGTATTTTGAATATATAATGCATATTTCTTTTTGAAGTGGTGTCTCCTTACTGTAAGTGTAGCACCCAGAGTCTCCAGTCAGGATTAGCACCCTCTTGTACTTTCCTATTGACCCTACTCTTGTCTAGTGCTTTTATAAGTTGAAACTAGTACACAATTATTTTCCTTCAAATTAAAAAAGCAGATTGAGGTAGTCATGTCAATCCCCAAAGAGTTTTGGATGTTTATAGTCTAGTTTGGATGAAATGGGTTGCTGACCTTTTTGTTAGTCCATCACTACTATTATATAAAATATATGTATTCAATAAGAAAGCAGCATTAATAGCATATTAAGGATTTAGAAATCAAATATTCAAAAGTCAGGAAATTCCAAAGGTTACAGTTGAAAACTCTTATATCTGCTTGCTTGTGTTCATGCTTTAAAATATGGGCTTTATATCATTATTATTTATCAAATAATACAATGTTGTCCAAATCCCGTTGTTCTTATATATGAATAGTCCCACTGAGTGGAATTACGTGCATGAATAATGCGAATAGGAGTTTACCTTATATAATATAACTAACATATAATGCATAATATAAGACATAATATGGAAAAAAATATATAAATTCATGCATCATACTCAGAGTTAAAGTCAAACTTTAATTTTGAAATTTCCTGTCTTCTAGACTTTGATCTTTCAATCTTAACATTGCATTTTTAAGTCTTAACGAGATCTACAGACAAGTCAACTTTGAACATTCTGGTTTCTACTGTTTTGAGCTAGCCAAGGGCAGAAATCCTGATTGGAACATATGGGGGAAATATTTTTCATAACTAGAAGACTCAAAAAATATTTTATTTTAAATCACTTTTCAGCTGTGGCTCAAAATAGAAAAACTTTTAGTTCAAAATAAATTTATTTGAGTGAGGTCTGAGCATCTAAAAGGTAGGCTAGAGTGTAATCGGAACTAAACCTTAACTAAATGCAACCCATCCCTGTTGTATTAAAAACAGTGCCACTTTTAGCCCTAAGATATCAGCTTCTCTATCATAAACTTCATTTCAAGCCATAAAGGTTCATTCCAGGCTGCTACGTGGAATACAAAATAGGTTTGGGGCAGATTTCTTTAAAGTAGTAGTATTCCAAGAATGGGCTCTGTATAGTTCAGTATTTGGTATGACCTATGGGAAAAGGACAAAGAGGAGAGAACAAGATGGGAGGAGTGTATTTCCTTTGCAGATATTGTAGCTCTGTCAGTTTGGGGGAAGGAATTGGCGTAGTTAATTGTTTTCAGCAATATATGTTAATAGTACTGATTAGATACTCTGGATTCTGAAGTTAATATTGGAGTTGTCTTGGCTGCTTACCTATATTTTTAGTATAAGTTCAAGCTGTTTTTATCTTGTTGTTCCTTTGACAATGTAAAAATTGTCTAGGGGAGGGAAAAGCCAAAAAGCCAAAAATAATAAGTATGAGTGTTACTTGCTGTATACAGTCACTCTCTTTCTCCCCTACAGCTACTTCTCATTTATGTCTTTGCAGATTGTCTTTATAGATTGCAACCAGTGCTCAATTAATTATTTTTCTTAAAATCAGAAAGCTAGATTGAAGTATGTTTCTTCAAACATTTGCACTGGAATACCACTTTCCTCCTGATTTTCTATTCTAGGCATTCCTCCATCTTTTCCTCCTCCACTCAGGAGACACACTCACATTTTTAAGTTCCTCTGATAAAATGCCATTAATCTCAGTTCCTTCAGGCAGAGCGTTGCTCAGGACTCTGTCAAAAGAGGTACTTCACTTCATTTAACGCAGCTCCCTGATTGTTTATGGCATTTACAACACTAAGCACTCTGGTTCACCTAGTTTGTGTACAATTTGACTGGAAGTATATTATTAACAGATATATCTTATTAATAATCAAAAGTTTCCTTGAAGTACTTTTTTATGCCCTTGTAACGCTTACTTTGGGAAAGTTATACTATTAATACCTTATTGTCAGTAATCCAACACAAAGGCAAATTATCCTTAAAAATATCCACAACGCTACCTCATTATCCAGTTGCAAATCCCTTTTCAAAACTCTCCTTTGCTGTGATGCCTATGAAAAACCTGAAAATGATTAGGTTGTTGGTGTGCTGAGACCATTGCCTGTTGTGCTGACAGACATTGTCTCATTGTTTCCTTGGCTTTCCCTTGCTCTATCCATCTTTTGTCTCTTGTATTATACTTAATTTATTATGTATTTGTCATACTGTAGCCCCTACGGGCCATAGTCATAGACCAGGACCCTGTTGTGCTGGGAGCTGTGTTATGCTATACAAAGCACACGAGATCTTTTATAGGGGAGAAGGCAAAACGCCGAATTTATTGAGAATACAGCACTTAGCATATGCTTTTCAGTCACACACACACACACACACCATGCACACAGTCCCACCAGTCGATGTTTATAGTTACCAGTCCAGAGTCTGAATCAATCTAGTGACCAGCCAGATTGGTCACAGAGGGGAGCCGGGCTCTGTCAGTCGCGATCCAATGCTCCTGGAGTGTGGCAAGACGAACCCAAAGTCCCATGGCAAAGCACCCTGTTCTTATAGTCTTTTTTTCTTCATTGAAGTCTATGGATTTTGCTGTGTCCGTCTGTGACTGGTTACTCCTTAATCGATGTTATCTTCTGGTGTTAACATTCCAAATCACCTCCGAGAGGATCATCCGGTCCTGGATTTGATTTAATCAATTGTCTTTAGGGGTGCCAGCCTTCACCTCAGGGTCGTCAATCTGCCCTTCCTCAATCATAGATGCGTGTTGATGGTTCTCTTGTGTCAATAAGTCTTGATCAGTGTCTTCGTTCCTCCTTTCTTGACCATCTGGTTAACAATGGCCTTCACAACTTATCTTTTCCTGATGCATGCATTTCTCATTCACACAAACAGTCTTTTACAGAGACCTTTAAGAATGCAAACAGCGGCATTTTATATTGAGCGAAAAGACATTGTAAATTAAACCTTGCTAAATTTTATAACCAGAACAATTCACATTGAGGCCCAGCCCTTCAATGTTCCTCTAATCTACTTAACATAGACACAATACAAGATCCTGTCTCTTACTAACTAAACCTTAAAACAAAGAACTAAAAGGGCTCAATTTGTAATGCGTATGGGAAACAGAATCCCATGGTCCCAGAGGGTCATTCCTTTCTGCTCTTCAGAAAGGGTGACTGGCAGGATGAAATCAAATCATACAATAATTCTCATAGTACAATTATAAAAATCCTTCTCCCACAGCTATACAGTCAGGGACCATCTTTTTGTTGTGTTTGTCTAGCACCTAACACAACAGAGTCCTGATCCATAACTAAGGCTCCCAATACAAATAATAAACAATAATATATGAAATAAAAGTATGTTTATAAAACTAATGTATTAATTTTATTGCTAAATTAAAAACTACATTCAACTGGCATTCCGATTGTGTGCATATCAATTACTTAAAGGCAGGGGCAGTGGAACCGAGGGGCGGGGAGGCTTGTATCCTTGCAATGGAAATATTGTGGGTGGCTGATGTATGTTTCCACACACCCCAGTGTTGTCTGCCCCCATACTATCTCTTGGAGGCGAGAGTGGGACCTGGCTATACTTTTGCTCCCCCCATCCATGTACATGGGGAAGGAGTGGAGGTGAGAGTGGAGCCCAGAGGAGGGGCTGGAGTGGCCGCTGCACACAACATTGACCCAGCTGCCAGGGAGCAGATAGGAGACACCCGGCCCAGGTGAAGGGCAGGACTTGGAACATATGTGCCAGCTGGCATGGTGACGTGAATGTGTGGGTTCATATCTTTTACTGAACCAGCGTCCGCTGATGAAAGAGACAAGCTTTCGAGCCATATTGAGCTCTTCTTTAGGCACAAAAAGGTGGTCTGACACCAAGAGCTAAATTTTATTAAGTATCCATTTTTAATGAATTTTAACTCATAAATTAATTAATCCTTTACTTGAAAATTCTCAGAATTCTGTACCCAAAGTGTCGAAGTGTTTTAGTTTTGGGAAGGATCCACTCTGTTCATCATACATAACAAGTGGTGGAATCTCTGCGTTTTAAGTATAAAACTCAACTCATCCTTTACTCCGGAAGCATGACTGGCACGTCTATAATACTACTACTACTACTAATTATTATTATTATTATTATTTATTGTTATTACTAGCAATTGCTAGTCTGTAGTTGCTACCTCTGACAGTTCCTCATTGTCATTCAGCAGCCTGTTACTTTCTTGGTGCATGTTACTGGACATACATTATTGATGAATGATGGGTATTTTCACTACAGTTGACTCATGTTATATTTAATGCATTTTTTAAAATTGTTTTGTATTAGAGCAATGTTTTTGGATGCTTTGACTTACTCTATGCATAATTTAGTTTTAAATCCTCAAGATGATTTCTTGGATTCTCTTATTTCCTTTTAAAAAAATAAAAGGGGCAGATGTTATCTTACTTTTCCTTGTCTGCATGCTATCCTGTGCAAGGAAAATGTTAAAGGGAAAGTTAATTTTAAAAAATAAAACTTTTTTCTTATTCAGTAATTAAAAACTTTCCCCCCATTTATATTGGTTGATATTGAAATTCAAGAGAGAGGTAACTCAGTTTAGTTCAAAAGCCACTTTCTAAATGAGAGGAATTAGCTGGGAACAGTACTACATTAACACACCCTGCCAACAGCTGAGCTCTGCATACAAAACACTTGTTCATGTTTTCCTGAACTCCTTTGATTGGACCTAACATTCAGCTTACACTGAATGAGCTCTGTCTGAACCTTGGCAGGAATTGGAGAATGTTGATGTGTGTTGTAATGAATAGTGGAACTTCGAAAGGCTTAAGTGTGCTGGCACAAGTACTGTCTCAGTATGATGAGCTAAACACAGGCATTGTTCAATGAGAAGCCTCTGTGTCTTTTTGGAAATTAAATCTTGGCCAGTGAACATTAGATCTGAATTGAATTTCTTTGTCTTCTTACTGTGGTATTCCATTCATAATCAAACATTTCAAGCAAAGTTCTAAAGAGGTTCTTGAATGCCACCTCCTTCAAATATGTCCTGAAACAAGTAGTTGATGTAAGGATGACATAGTCCTCTCTCTCTTAATTGGTAACATTCCTTAATTTACATCAAAAACCTTAAGAACAAACTTCTTGCTCTAGTTATAGTTACAGCTGGAAAATAGCATAGAGATTTATGACTGTTGGGGACATGATTCTTCTGAACTCAATGGTAAAATGAAATTTACAATAGATTGTATAATGTATGGTACTTTTATGTCTAGAATGCCTCCTGAATTTGAAGTTGCACTTCTATATTTGTCTCAAAATAAATCTAAAGTCAAAGAAGCCATCTGTTTTCTAACAAATGCCTGCTGTTTGCATGCAGAAAAATATGAAAGTAAAATAATTATTTAAAGTATTAATTCAAACTCATTAAAATTAGGGCTGTCAAGTGATCAAAAATATTAATCGTGATTAATCGTGCTATTAAAAAAATTAATTGCGATTAATTGCACTGTTAAACAATAATAGAATACCATTTATTTAAATATTTTGGATGTTTTCATAGATTTCATAGAATATCAGGGTTGGAAGGGACCTCAGGCGGTCATCTAGTCCAACCCCCTGCTCAAAGCAGGACCAATCCCCAATTAAATCATTTTCTACATTTTCAAATATATTGATTTCAATTATAACACAGAATACAAAGTGTACAATGCTCACTTTATATTTAATTTTGATTAAAAATATTTGCACTGTAAAAACAAACGTAATAGGTTTTTTTCAGGTCACCTAATACGAGTACTGTAGTGCAATCTCTTTATCATGAAAGTTGAACTTACAAATGTAGAATTATGTACAAAAAATAACTGCATTCAAAAGTAAAACAATATAAAACTTTAGAGCCTAGAAGTCCACTCAGTTCTATTTCTTGTTCAGCCAATCGCTCAGACAAACAAGTTTGTATACATTTGCAGGAGATAATGCTGCGCGTTTCTTGTGTACAATGTCACCTGAAAGTGAGAACAGGTGTTCACATGGCACTTTTGTATCTGGCGTAGCAAGATATTTACATGCCAGATGCACTAAAGATTCATATGTCCCTTCATGCTTCAACCACCATTCCAGAGGACATGCGTCCATGCTGTATATAAAAGTTTGGTGCAAGGAGGAGGGAGAAATAATGTTCTTCTTAACCTCTGAGAATAGGACAAAAAGCAATGGGCTTAAATTGCAGTAAGGGAGATTTAGTTCGGACATTAGGAAAAACTTTCTAACTGTCAGGGTGGTTAAGAGCTGGAATAAATTGCCTATGGAGGTTGTGAAATCTCCGTCATTGGAGATTTTTGAGAGCAGGTTAGACAAACACCTGTCAGAAATGGTCTAGATAATACTTAGTCCTGCCATGAGTGCAGGGGACTGGACTAGATGACCTCTTGAAGTCCCTTCCAGTCCTATGATTCTGTGATGACGGTTTCTGCTGGATAACAATCCAAAGCAGTGCGGATTGATGCATGTTCATTTTCATCATCTGAGTCAGATATCACCAGCAGAAGGTTGATTGTTTTGGGGGGGTGGTTCGGGTTCTGTAGTTTCCGCATCAGAGTGTTTTTCTTTTAAAACTTCTGAAAGCACCTCCACACCTCTCAGATTTTGGAAAGCACTTCAGATTCTTAGATCTTGGATCGAGTGCTGTAGCTATCTTTAGAAATCTCACATTGGTACCTTCTTTGCGTTTTGTCAGATCTGCAGTGAAAGTGTTCTTAAAATGAACAACATGTACTGAGTCATCATCCAAGACTACTCTAACATGAAATATATAGCAGAATGTGGGTAAAACAGAGCAGGAGACATACAATTTTCCCCCAAGGAGTTCAGTCACAAATGTAATTAACACATTATTTTTTTAATGAGCACCATCAGCATGGAAGTATGTCCTCTGGAATGGTGGCTGAAGCATGAAGGGGCATATGAATGTTGAGCATATCTGGCACGTAAATTCCTTGAAATGTCGGCCACAAAAGTCCCATGTGAATGCCTGTTCTCACTTTCTGGTGACATTGTAAATAAGAAGTGGGCAGCATTATTTTCCGTAAATGTAAACAAACTTGTTTGTTTTAGCGATTGGCTGAACGAGAAGTAGGACTCAGTGGACTTGTAGACCCTGAAGTTTTGCATTGATTTGTTTTTGAGTGCAGTTATGTAACAAAAAAAATCTACATTTGTAAGTTGCCCTTTCGCAATAGAAATTGCACTACAGTACTTGTATGAGGGGAATTGAAAAATACTGTTTCTTTTTATCATTTTTATCATGTTATCATTTTTACAGTGCAAATATTTGTAATAAAAATAATATAAAGTAAGCAGCATACACTTTGAATTCTGTGTGGTAATTTAAATCAATATATTTAAAAATGTAGTAAAACATCCAAAAATATTTAATACATTTCAATTTGTATTCTATGGTTTAACAGTGCGACTAAAACTGCGATTAATCACGATTAATTTTTTTGAGTTAATCACGTGAGTTAACTGCGATTAATCGTCAACCCTAATTAAAATTGATCAGACTACTAACTTTTTTAAAACTTCACTTTCTACTCCATTTCCTCCCCAATTCAAAAATCTATCACAATAGGAATTACTGAGGGAGCCAGGCAGGCGGGTGTTGAGGAATAGGAATTTGTACAGCAGTGCTTCATTTGTGTTATGAGCCTTGTGTATTCCATGATTCTGCAGTCACGTGATTTGCTGTGGAATCCATCCCTCTCTGAATGGTGCTCTGAAAGATATATTCATGTATCCAGTCATTCCACCAAGAACCCCCTGCAGAGGTCACTGTCTTACATGGTTCCGCTTCTCAAATGCACAGTAGGGTGACCAGCCATGTCCATATGTCCCTCATCTCAGAGAACCTGCAGATGGTATTTTTTGGATCTGGGGAAACAGGAGAAGGATTGGCGGGCGGGGTGGGACCCTGTTGGAGCCAAGCATCATTCTTGAACCAGAACAAGTTCTGAGTAACATATAATACAGCCCCAGACTGTATTATCTTTCTATGCCACTCTACCTACTCACCCATTCTCTATGATGGGAAATTGCCATAAAGGGGGTTCCTTCAGCAGCTGTCAGATTTGAGAGCCCTGTCAATACAGCTCCTTTGGAGTTACATTAGCAAGTTGCAGGGAACAGAAAAGCGAGTGTAAAGAGGAAATAAGCTCATGAGTGGATGACCTGAGCAACCCATTTCTCCCCCAGATCCATGTAGATCTGGCAGATATGTGAGTTTTGTGCTCAGGCCTTGCTGCCTGTTCCATGGGGGAGCAAACCTTACCTCCCAAATGAAATCAACAGGGAAAAGTTCAATGCAGTTTTTTAGTACAGTAGAAGACACACACACACAATTTTGTGCCTGTGTTAATCTGGTCTTCCAAATGACCTCACAGAATACACTGCTCTATTTGGTACTGGTGATGCTATGTGTTTGTCTTCAGGACATTCTATTCCCTACTGAGGCATTAAGGCATAGCATTAAGGCATTAAGGCCCAGTGTTTCCAGGATGCACTGATTCAATACAGTTAGGCAGTGTCATTAAAGTACAAACATGGTTGATCCCTGGTTGTGTTGTAAACACGATTCAACCATATTTCTTACATCGGATGAGAATATCACAGACTGGTTATAAAAACAAGTTTGTATTTGTAGTGTAGACAGGGACTTAATTTGGGAGGAGAACAAGGGACTGGATTCTTCAAGTTTCAAACTCACCCTAACCTTCCTGGTCCAACAGGGCCAAAGTACTACAGAGAAAGCGGGTGGCTCATGTTGCTCTTGAACAGCCTCTTCTGGCTGAGACTTGGAGTGATACTGATGGACTCTGGAGGGATGATTGGTGTGACATGATGTTTTATAGGATGATGGGGTTATTGAAGAAAATAAAGAGGGCAAATTAAAGGTTAAAGTCACCCAAATGGCTGCAGAAGATCAATGCAAAGAGCGTATCGGACACCTTGATTTGATGTCTGTGTGCTTATGAGGACAAGGAGATCTTTTTCTATGTGTTTTGATCCTTATAATGATAAGAAATATAAGCCATTATGTCTAGCTTTTAAAGCCAGTGAGAAGCTTAGTAAGAGCACTGGAAGTCTGTTTATTTCCTTCTTTGCAAGGGGAGTTTCAACAGTACCCTCCTGGGCATGATGTAAATAAATAAATACAGTCTCAACTAATAGTTTAGAAATATTGTCATATTCCAAAAAGAAAATAGCTATCCCATCATGGGAAAATGATGACTCAGGTTTGCCGACTGTATTAGCTCCCTAATGGCAAGATTTATGCCTGATATGTACTGCTCAGCATTCCTAGATAGAAACTGTTGATAATACAAAACCCTTTTAAAAGTAGTTCATGAATTGCTATTTTTTCTCATACGCTTTCAAAATATTTACCAGGTTTGTATGTAAAGGGCATAAACAATCAAACATACATAATTAATTTTGCATTTTAAAAGCATAGAGATACCTTTGTAACTTGTTTGTGTAGAAGAGTGTTTTCCCTGTGGTTTATCCCAGTTTCTTGATTAACTCATGAGTCTCATGGTACTTAATTTGGATGGAGTAATGACTGAAGGAAAGCATGTCTGATTGTTGTTGTTTAGTTTCACCGCTTGTGCTTTGTGCATGTATTATAGTGATGTAAGGCAGCTTTATTTTTGACATATCCAGGACTTGATGGTAACACGGATAGTACAATACCTTAAATTCCTTACAAGACTACAATTTGTTTTTTTATTATACTTACTTGTCCAGGTGAAATGTTTATGTTGTTTGTTTATGTTGATTTTAACAGATATGTATTGACTTGGTATTTACTCAGGGGGTAAACTCGGTGTTCAGCTACTGTTAATGACCTTCAGCTAACTGTTAAGCACTCATGGTACAAATTGAAATTCAAATACTGATGGTAACAAGGTCAGAGATTTGCACTTCTATCACAAAGTTTCCTCATGATTCCTGTATAGTTTTTGTAAAGATTTACAGTGATCAGTGTTACTGAGTTCATTTAAAGACTTTTTCTATTATATCTCAAGTAATATTCAGTAACTTCAAAAATTGTATTTGCTTTTTCCATAACCTCCTGCATGGTATTGTTTGACTGTCGTCGTTCTAAGATAAAATTTTATATTAAACCCCACAGAGTTTAAGATTTTAAATCTTATTCAACAATATGTACAGTGAGACAGATCCACCCTTCTTGGAAAACACTATTTGGGAATGTGTAAAAGGGTTCAATTACTGGCCAGAACATGAAGGGACTTGATGCAGATTCATGTTGTCAGACATGCATAAACGCAGGGTCTGGCTGGGATCTGTGGGGTGCTACCTGAGTGGACAAGGCACGACAGATGTTGATGGGGGGTGGTCAAATTCCTTGGGTTCATAAGAGGCTCGGCAGTTTGGGTATCCTGGAGAACCAAAATTACTCGGAGTTTGGGGTTCCCCCCTCAAGCTTTGGAGCTGATTTGTTTTGGCTAATATAAAAGGGGGGCAGTAAGAGATGTCTGGGAACCCAACTGGGTTTTGGTGGGGAGGCAGCCAAGCTAATTGCTGGCACCTCCATGTGGTATTCTTATGTAATCCACTGAAATTCAAGTAAAGTAGTTTCTGCTGAGAACTTGAAGGGATCAGTTTGACAATATACATTGAAATTTCATAAATGGGAACAGCAAACAAGCTTTCAATATAAACCTTTCGGTAAATTCTTTAATCTGTCCTTTTAGAGAACATAATTTGGATAAGAACTGTACTGTACCTTCTGGTCTGTTAATTCTCCCTTTAAAAATTGTACATTCCCCAGTAACATAATCAAAAAGGGTCCAGTTACATATGCAGGGAAAAAGTAGTTAACGTATCCTAAAAAATATCCTTTGAAATTCAAAGGAGGCAAGCTGCACAGTGAAAATCTTCATGTTTACATGAAAATAGGCTAGATATTTGAATCAGGGTTTAATGACTCGTATACTGTTATTGTCGAGGTCCTCTCTTGTTTGATAGAATATTTTGAAGTAAAAAGATAATGAATAAAATTAGGGCAGAATTTCTGCCATAGCATTACAAATTAACTTTTCTCTCACCTTTCCTCTTTCTACACATGCAAAGGGCTAAGGGCTGTGCTGCACTAGAAAATTAGATGAGCCCAGCTATCTCGCTGAGGGGTGTAAAAAGTCCACACTCGTGGAAGACCTAATTAATCTGACCTAACTCCCAACATAGACAGTGCTTCCATTGATGTAGCTACTGCCTCTCTGGGAGGTGGGTTACCTACAGAGATGGGGGAAGCCCTCCTGTCACTGTTGTAAGTGTCTTCACTGAAGTCCTACAGTAATACAACTGTGCTGCTGTAGTGTTTCTAGTATAGACATAGCCTTAGAGATTCATGTATGTAATTGAACCGAGAATTTAACCCATCATGTATTTACACTTTTTCCTTTTTTATGTGTACTCTACTGTGTGAGTCACTGGTTTATATCATAATCTAGTCAATAGTAAAAAAATAAAAAGTGACTTCACTGAGTTTCTAAATACACTGAAAATATTTAATATAAATAACAAATGAAACAATATAAACTTAACTAAAACTCATACATTTGTCTTGCTTCAGTTTAGTTGATAAATGTTAATATAGATAATCTGATAAAAGTATTCACATAATATAAAATAGTATTATAAAATAAATGATAGTGCTAAGTAATGACATCTGGAGAAAACAATATCAGACATCATTTATATTGCTTTCCCATCTTGCTTTTCCCAAGATAAATGAGAACTTTTTAGTATCTATCTGCAATGCTAAAAAGTGATGTGACTAACTGAAATGAAAATCTATCTTCATAAGTAGTGAATAGTTTATCATATATTAGATCTCTGTGTGAGGAATTGTAGAGAGATATGGTACATATAGACATATTACTAATTATTTTGCACTTGGTCTATTTCCTGTAGCACATAGGTACAGTCAAATGTTGGGAGATACTTTAATATGTATAGAAAGAAGAGTAGTATATACAGACCTTTAGGGTATATACATTTCTACAAAAAATTATCAGGTAGGGACACTTATTGGACTGATTGAAACTATATGTAGGTATATTATATACGTAAGTATTTAATCTGATAGACAATGGTACAATGATTTTTAAGTATATAATTTGATTTCTGTGTTAAAAAATGTGCTTTGGCTCAGTGGATGAGATTTGCAAGCTTTCTCACACTTATTAATTATACTGGATTTTTAGTTTTAATTAGAGTAGCTCTTCTGGGACTGAACCTTTTTACCATTAGGACATTTGAAACCTATGAGATAAAAAGGAAGAGTTCTTTCAGAATATTATTTACATGATTTTAATTAATGATTATAATCTCCATGGTCATTTTTGCAAAAGAGCATTTAATCCCTTAACCAGTTTTCATGATTTGCATTTTGCAAAAACATGTAAGCCCCATAGGCTTATTATCTCCAATTTTTTTCAAACCAAACTTCTTTTTAGAAAATTTTATTTTGTTCCTGCTCCAAGTCTCATTTCCTAACATAACACCTGTTTCTCATGCAGAGTGAACTGATAGGTAGAAAAGTAAAGTTTGCTTCCTTTTGCCAAGACAGAACATAGCCCTTGGCAAGGTTACCTTTGAAAACAGTTTTTCATGCAGAGACCGTATACAACAGCATTGCTGTTGCCAAGCTCCTCTGACTAATGAAGGGTCGGAGCAATAGTGTATTCTTTCTCATTGCTGGCGGCACGTATATGTAGCATTTCTTTTGAGGAAAGGCACTCTAGCGTTCCAAACAGAAGCTAGAAGTTTAACCTTCTAGGAGGAAGGTCAATGTTAGTTTTTATTGATAACACAGAAGAAAGCAACTTTATAGGAATATAAAAGTTAAATTCCGTGCTGAGCAGAAACTGTTAAAAACAATGAGTTTTCAACTGTTTTTATGAAAATCAGCGTGAAAACTTTTATGTTTACAAAGTTGCTTCTTTAGCTCTCAGTGCAGACTTTTGTTTAAAATGTCCATATTGACGATTTGGAGAACTGATTCCTAACCTGTATTAGCATACAGACTGAAATGAAAGGTCAAAATTTCAGGTGCACACTTATAGATAGATTTCCTCTTTTATTCCTAATTCAAGTTGTGCAGTATTAGGGAAAAAATGTACCCTTTAATGTTAATTTGGTTTACAAACATTGATTACTCATAATGATGGAGAGCATTTGCACTGTGTGTGTATTTTCAAGTCTTTGCAATATATGGTATTTCACAAAAGTATAGTTTAGGACCATATAGTTTGTGCTTAGACATGAAGATTTTGAGTAATAAGAGGTTTCAGAATGGTAGCCGTATTAGTCTGTATCAGCAGAAAGAACGAGGAGTACTTGTGGCACTTTAGAGATTAACAAATTTATTTGAGCATAAGCTTTCATGGGCTAAAACTCACTTCATCAGATGCATGCACTGGAAAATACAGTAGGAATATATATATATATATATGCACACACAGAGAACATGAAAAAATGGGGGTTGCCATACCAACTCTTAACAAGACCAATCGATTAAGGTGGGCTATTATCAGCAGGAGAAAAAAAACTTTTGTAGTGATAATCAGGATGGCCCATTTCAAACAGTTGACAAGAAGGTGTGAGTAACAGTAGAGGGAAAAGTTAGCATGGGGAAATAGTTTTTAGTTAGTATAATGACTCATCCACTCCCAGTCTTTATTCAAGCCTAATTTAATGGTGTCCAGTTTGCAGATTAATTCCAGTTCTGCAGTTTCTCGTTGGAGTCTGTTTTGAAGTATTTTTGTTGAATAATTGCGACTGAGTGTCCAGGGAGGTTGAAGTGTTCTGCAACTGGTTTTTGAGTGTTATAATTCTTGACGTCTGATTTGTGTCCATTTATTCTTTTGCGTAGAGAATGTCCAGTTTGGCCAATGTACATGGCAGAGGGGCATTGCTGGCACATGATGGCATATATCACATTGGTAGATGTGCAGGTGAACAAGCCTCTGATAGTGTGGCTGATGTGATTAGGTCCTATGATGGTGTCCCTTGAATAGATATGTGGACAGAGTTGGCAACAGGCTGTGTTGCAACGATAGGTTCCTGGGTAAGTGTTTTTGTTGTGTGGTGTGTGGTTGCTGGTGAGTATTTGCTTCAGGTTGGGGGGCTGTCTGTAAGTGAGGACTGGCCTGTCTCCCAAGAGACAAAGCAAAGCAAAGTTGCAACAAAGCCCGTTGCCAACTCTGGACAGTCTCTATGCAAAAGAATAAATGGACACAAATCAGACGTCAAGAACCTCCCTGGACACTCAATTACAGACCTAAAAGTCGCAATTATTCAACAAAAAAACTTCAAAAACAGACTCCAACGAGAAACAGCAGAACTGGAATTAATCTGCAAACTAGACTATTCCTACTAAAAGAGTAAACCCAATTTTCTTGACGGATCATTTTTTAAAATTAATTTTAACTCAAAAGCTAATTATTAATAGATTTACTTCTACATTCTGTCAGTGGGTAAGTGCTGTAATTTTGGGGAGGATGTGGTGAATTTTTCATAATACAAATAATAATAAAAAGATTGAATTCCTACTTTAAGTGCAAAGGTGAACTCAGCCCTAACTATGGAGCCTCAATTGGAACCTGCATAATGCCTTCTTCCTCTCTGCAGAGCTCTTCCTCTGCTTTTCCAAAACAGCATTTCTTATCTCTGTTTCAGAACAAGTTTAAAACCCTAGTTTGATATGGAACTCAGGGCTTGGGGCTTTCTCTTCAGTTAAATATTTTGAATGGACAATATCTAGCTGTTTTGAGAACCTGTCTTTTCTGTGTTTACTACATACAGACATTATACATGGAGGATATTTCCCCCCATGTGTCTGGAACCCTTTTGAAGTTTACACATAGAACTTCTATTGCACACTAACAATGGGCTTGCTAATTTAATAGACCCCTGTCTACAGGCTTTGGTTCACCAGGATAAATAGTTTGTCCTTTTTAATATCTTGTCATAAAATTGTATTAATTCACATTTTAAAAACCACTACAGTTTCCTCACAACATCTCAAGAATGCACCAGCCAAACCAAGTGCTTACTTGTAGTTGGTAGTATATTTTCAGTTACAATACACAAAGTGTTAAGTAATATAGAAACCTATGCTTAGTACCTGTATCTTGACTTTGTTTTTTAATTGGATATGTGCTCTAGAGGGCATTAGGCTGAAGTGAACAACAATATAGAAACAACATTGTATTCCTTGAGTATAGTCAATTAATCTCCCTCTACCTTTCAAAATAGTTAGTTCTAAGTAACTGTTGTGTAAATTAGGTCCCACTGCAATTGCTATATAATAAACAGAAGAGAGCCAGCTACAATGCAGATTAAATGCAGTATACATTTGATAATTCTCAACCCCTGGTGAGATAATCCATAAAACCTCATTGTTTGCACCCGCCAAATAGTTATAGAAACCAGGACCACAATGATTATGTAGTCCCATTGTAATTGCATATTTAAGTCTTGCAAACAGGTGTTCATAAAGACAGATTGTTATGCCTTTAATTAGGTTCTCTGGGTCTAGTACACTGTATAGTATTGCAGAGTGTTGTTAAGAAGTGTTTACTTTTAACTAGCTGTGACATAAAAACTTCTCTAAAGGCACTTGCAAAAAGAAACCAACCAAAGAAAAACAACCTCACCCCCACCTCTCAGGGAAATAAAACAATGATGAAAACCTGCTGGGAACTAGATGGCTCATATTTTGTGCACAGGTTTTTCACCTCTTCGCCTCTCGGTCACTGCTCTGAATTCAGGGTAGGTCCTCATTGACCAAAAGTAGTTTTGTGTTGAGGCTATTCAGTGACCTCTGAGTAATGAGTGTGGTCATACTCCAGTGGACATGTGTCCACATCAGAGTTGTTGCAAATTAGCAATTTCGTTGGCAGTGTCATTGAAGATGCCAAAGTTTGAATGGACCTGGAGCCTGGATAATCTGTTCATGCCTAAATACTTTGAAAAGAAAGAGATGAACTGTCACTGACAAAGATCAGATCCCACTTATTCTTAAAAAATATTATCATAGAGAAATCAAGAGGAAAATATTGACAACACTTTCCATAACTATACAAATTATATATTATATAAGCTTTATATTGTGTTCTTGAAAGTCTTTGTGGTGTTGAAAGTTATAGCTAAGGTTGAAAATCAACTTTTTTTAAATGAATTCCTGTGTTTACATGATCATGACTGTTCCTCAAATTTTAGTTTACGGCTGAAATGTCCATGCTTAAATTCTCACAAAAGGTGAATTTATTTTGGTAAAAGTATGATCAAATGCCATTTAGAATAATGCAAAAAGAGAAAATATCAGTTTTGTATTTTAAAACAACTGAATTGATTTGTGCATAGCACTCAGAAAAACCAGATTAATTTTAAAATGCCAATCTTTTCAGCCAATGGCTGTTCTTCACTGAGACAAATGCTATGTTTGGAAAACATATTTTAAAATAATGAAATTTATAAGCAATTTAAAATTAGTTTTTGCAAATGTTCAATAAACGTTGTCTTAGACTTTGTTTCTAAATTGCCTGCAGCACAAAAAATAGATTTATTTGCATATATGTATTATATAACATTATTTAAATTATGCAAATTATAAGAATACAGATTCATGCTGAAATCCATATTGCCACAGCTCACATATGATTTTATTTTTTGTTTCTGCGTTCTCTTTGGTGTATATAAAAATAAAGGAAAGTAAATAACAAAACCTATATTAATGGAGCATCATGGTTGTAACTTGAAATATGAGATGTCAGGAAATGAAAAAGTCAAGTTCACAATACAACATGAAGTCAGCTCTGCTGTTAAATATATGTGTAGTACTTTTTATTAATATTTAGATACCTATGGCCAGAGTCCAGCCTCCACTACAGCAAATCTTGTGCTGCTCTGGGGTGCGTAAAGAGGCCTTAAAGCTTCCTTCAGTTGCTCCTACCCAAAGCAAAGCTTCCTTGTAGGGGGGAAGGAAAGCCAAAATCTCAGTGAAGTCCACTAGGAACATCACGTTGCCACTTTTTTTCATGTTGGAGACCTTAAGACATCACATTGTTTAGGCCATTACAAAACCTCCAGGTAGACAGAAGACACTAAATTAAAACCACACCACCTCCTTGCCAACCCTTGTTGTAGTCCCCAGTGTATAGGATGTGTCAGACCAGAGTAGCTTTGGCAATCCTTCTCTTTGGAGAAACTTGAAAACTGTTCTAAATTGCATTGAGCCAAACTGGTACCTGGATGACCACAGGAACAAAGGTAGCTTAGAGCCATGTTTGAGCTGTAAGGTCACCATACCTATAGAGGTTACCATTAAAAAGCCAATATTTTCCCATTGTCACCACCCAGTGGAATCTGAGATACTATAGTTAGGGCTAGGCAACACACAAACCAATTCACTTGCAGCAACATAATCCACTTTCCTTTCGTCTGGTCTACCACAGATGTTGACGAGACATGTTGACTACAAATGGAAGCAAGTTGCTCCAGCATTTGTATCAGTCTCTGATTAACACTGCCTTTGAGAATCGAATCTCTTATATTGCTTTAGTCCTTCAGGGCAGCAATGACTAAACCAACCATAAATTGTTTTGCCAGATTTTAATCTTTAGCAGTTGCTCACTATGACTTTTGAAAAGCAGCTTCTCAGGGGAATTTCCTTAGAGGTGTTTTACTTTCAGATAATACTGTATACCCACATCATAAAAGTCAGACCTCTTTAAGGTGTCTTATATTGGCACTCAAAATCACTAATCACTTTTCAAAATGTTGGCCTTCAAAACCACCAACTTGCCATCTTAAAGTAATCAAGCATAATATCATCTCTTTTCTGAATACACAGATCTAAATATAGTTTTTCTTTGGAAAAAAATGCAAGTGATGGGCTATAATTAAAAAAATGGTCCTCTCTAAATTTAGTTTCTTTTATTGGTTAAACCCCTCCTGCTGATTTGAGGGTTCTGAAATGTTATCTATACATTAAAAAGTCAGAATAAAGAGGTAATAAAGCTGACCCTACCCTTCTTGCTTACAGTGTCATTCAAAGGTTAGCATTTATTTATGGAGTAAGTGGTAGTTTTTAGAGCCAAAGCCCAAATATATTTTCTCCTTACACTCATCTTTATTTGGGGTTTCAAACTTTTCTTGTCTCTTTTCAACTTCATCCCACCAAATCACAATAATCAAAAAGTAAGAACAGAAGAAACAACACCAGTTATGCTACTGGTAAGCAATCACTACTTATGATTTTAGAAAGTAGAAACTGTGTAAGCCCATATACTCATTTTTCAAAAGGAATAGCTATGGCAGGTCATAAACAGTTGTAAAATAGGCATGGTGTGTGTAGAATAGGTTGATGTTGCTTTTTAAACTTAAGTATGATCTAACTGGGTTAGCAAATTACACATTAATAAGCAGTTTTCCAATTTACCAACCTTTATCCTCATTTGCTCTTTTTTTTATTTATAGTACAGTATATTTCATAGACGTTTATTGATGTAACTTTTGGGTCATTTTGTCAGTTTCTAGGCTTTTCAGTAGATAGTGTACTATGTGCACAGGCCTCTTGTTAAACATTTTCATAAATTTGTTTAAACTATGAATTCCAAACTCCTCCTTTTGCAATTGTTGTATATTCTGAGGACTCTTCTGGAGAATCCCTTGCCTGCTACAGATCTAAAGACCATGTTTTCTCATTTGCTCTGCCATTTAGTGAGTTGCTTATGGACACAAATACCTAGTACAGTTATCATGTCTAACTTGTAACATGGGATAGTGCTAAAATAAAATATCATTCTGAGGTATGCACAAGTTGTTCTTAATGTTGTACTAAGTGTAAATGAAAAGAACTAGTACAATGTGAATTTCTGTGTAAAGAAAATAGTTTTCCTACCCTTTTCTTCTTTGGCTTAGTTCTTGCATTTGTCAGTTTCACATTTGTCTATTTTTTTTTTTAAACAACAACAACTGCAAGTTTAGTGATACAATCAGCATTGAATAAGGCCTGGACTGCCTCCAGCAATTCTGTAATGTCTTCAGTACCATGGAGCTGATGTAAAATGATTTTACAAATGTGTCAGTGGTTGAGGTCAGAAGCTTTATAACATTCTGTACAACTTATATGACATTCTTTAGATTGTGATGGCTTTGATCCAGAAATAAAATAACAACAACAATAAAAAATTTTTGTATAACTGAGAGTTACAAAGGAAAAATCTTGTTTATAGATAACATTGTTTTTGATATGACTACCTGTTCAATATCTTTAAATAGTATCATAGTGTGGAAGTGATTAGTTAACATCTTACTGCATTGGGTTTCGTGTTCCTATAAGCAAATAAGACTGAGTGCCTTGTTCTAAACTTTGCCTGCTTGTACTTCACAAAAAAAAATTGCATTTGTCAAAGATGGCTTGCACCACCACTTAACTTGACTGATTATTAAAAGGTATTGCAGGAATCATAGATCCCGCGTGATGTTCCATACAGTGTATATGCAGTGTTGCAACATATGCGTTGCAATACTGAAGCACAAGCAATCATTAGAGTCAACTTTCTGCTTTCATTTTGTTTATGAGTTAGTTTCTGTCAAAACTAGAGCATTACTGTAAAGGCAAACAGCAGTTTGTTTAAGATTCAAGTCATTAACAGAATATACTTGAAAAATCAAGAATTAAAAATAGTTACATACTCAAACAAATTATTTTGAAAATCATTTCTACTATCTGCAACAATCTGGGTTCAATGAGTTGCCACCATTATTTTACAGGTCGTAGCTGTTTATCGTGTTAACTATTGAAGGGAAACCACTTAACTGAAGGAAAATCAGTTTTAAAATACTGGTCCAATTTGTGCATTAGCCTACACTCCTTTGTGTAAATCAGCATACTATTACACCTATTTTATTTAAAAATGTAAAATGCTTGTTTGTAATTTTAAAATCTACAGTAATTGTTTCTTTGAACTCCCCGGTATGTATGTCTGTATCCATGTGTTGTCCTTTGTCTTATACTTAGATTCTAAGCTCTTTGGGCAGGGAACACTTTTTTTGTCTGTTTGTACGGCACCTAGCACAGTGTATCTTGGTCCATGACTAGAGATTTTAGGCACTACACTGAAACAAATATATCATAATCATAATTAATAATATACATGGATCAAATTGGAAAACGTAATCTCCTAGGCTCTGCCTGCTTGAGATGCCATCTTGAGATGACACTGGCAATAGATTTTGCATGTCTTTGAAATACACTTGCTGCTCTTCTTTCTTGCATGCTTAAATCAATCAGCAATGAAAAATAACAATTAATAGTTAATCTTTCCATTAAAATTATTATGACTCTTCAGAGATTGTGAACTGTTACTTAAATTAATGAGCAATTATTCCTGTGACTGGAACCCACTTCGGCTAGTGGGAGCTACTCATGAAAAAAGTGCTCACTAGCGAGAGTGAGGGTGGTCACAAACTGACCCTTATATATTTTTGTAATAAAGAATTAAACAATGAAGTTGAATTCAACCTATATGTGTGCATATATCATTAGTGTTTTCTGACAAGTTCACACTTTTAAAGCGCCATTCATCTTTAACATAGCTTGTTTATATGTTGTTTATTATTTTTTTCATCTAGAATAGAAGGATTTTTTTTTATAAATAATAGAAAATGTGGGGAGGTTGGTCTCATGAAGAGGGTTTGAATAATTTTTTCTTTTTACACAAATTCTTGAATAGTAAGACTACTATTGACACTTCTTAGCCTGTTCAGAAACGTAACATACAATACACAAAGCATTACGTGAAACTGTTTTTGCTTTATTATGATGGTGAGACTAAAATTCTTACAGTACTTTATTAACCTATAATTCATTATTCTGAAAAGAAACTATTTTGAAGCCTTTGTGGGCAATAAATTTTGGCTTTTTGGAAAAGAAGTGCTATTTGTCTTTGAAACTTAGAATATTTTTCCATGTATATGTTATCTCAAACCTATAATAAATCTTTATTTTTATCTTAGAAATTATTTTTCTCCAGTATTCCCATGTACCATGCAAGTGGTCTTAAATGGTAAATGTTGTTACTCAAAGGACGTTCCTATAATAGAGGACTGAGATGAGTGGGTGTTATTTTGCTTGAATTTTGAGACTGTATGTTACAAAGAAAGCATTCTCCGAATGTTGTACTGTATGTATTATTTAAATCACTGAATTAAAAATAAAATTAAGCAATTATAATGTGCTTTAGTCAAACAATAACATTGATCTGTCCAACAAACAGTTAAAAACCACATACTGTTTCAAGGTTCAGCCATTTTGACCTAAGTTATATGTGGATTTCAAATGATAACTTGGTAGTGTGTAGAATTCTTTTGTCTTATTATTTAAGATAATGTAAAGTTCCTTTAGATTTATTATAGTAAAATAAGGAATTAGGGAACATAGTATATAGAGTTTCAAAATTCAAATAAGCTATTTAAAATAATATAATGAACTAGTCTTCCCTCTCAAATAAAACACTGAATGTGAATGTATTAACAGATACTTTATTCTCTGCCAGTTTTAACGATTTCCAACCTTCTAAATTTATATAAAATAAAAAACATAAAAAATTGCTTTGACAGTGGCTGGTTCTCAAACTGTGGTCAGTGGACAGCCACTGGTCTTTGAGCCCTTTCTATTTATCTGCAGAGTGAAACCTGTGAAGCAGCCCTGGCAGAGTGGAGATCAATTAAAGGAGAGTTGCATCCATGAGAAGACCTTTCTCTTACAAAATGTTCCTCAGAATAGCAATTTTGGAGAACCACTGGCCTGGCACCAATATCAATGGCAGAGGATCACAGTCCTGGATTCAGGTTTGCAAGGACTGTGAGTGCTACAGAATAGTGTAAATGAATCATTCATATGCCTCCTGTTGCTCTCCAGCAACATTGGTAGCTACCAGGTGGAGCATTATTTTGTAGTGCCCATACGTTTTCTGGTAGCTTCATAGGAAACACATAGAAGATTGGCTCATGATCAAGGGAGCTTAGAATTTGAATGATGGACTTTAGGATAAAACATACACAAGGAAGAGGAGGTATGAGGAAGTGATTTTTGTGGAGCATACATATGCCATGGTTGTTTGGTTTTCTGGGTAAGTGAGCCAGTGTTGACTTGTCAGTAGAGGAGTTACATATAGTCCTCCTTATCCTGAATTAAACATTGCCAGGGTTTAACAGGATTTGTAAGGAGAAGAAATGGGGAAATGAATGATGACGCCTCAAAGGGAGGCTTGGATACATTGTACTTGGTTGTTTTTTAATTGTAAGATGTTTTGCAGAGGTTTTCATTGAAGAGTTTTATTTATTTATTGCCTTTAAGTTAGTAATCGCAGGATATGTTAGGAAGGTATCTTTAATGCTATTTTATTAATTTAGGGACAGATACTTCCTGTACAGTGGCAAGGAAAATCAGACTACGAAGTTTGGACACTTTAAATGTTTTCTCCTCATTCTCACATCTAGTGTGGATGTTCTGCTGTGCCTCTCACAGAAGTGGAGGAGTGTTTGGCCCACAGAACTTGTGATTTTCACAAAATATATAAGCTCTCAAGGATGCACTAGAGTCTAGGGCCTGTACCTTCAGACTGTCTCCCAGCCTCCTCTTCCCCCAGTTTGTAAGCGGGTGCCCTGCAGCCCCTCATTGTGGGAGGATCCAAGTCTTTGTGGGGAAACGCACACAATTCATTGCCAACTATATTAGCATGAACTTGTTCCAGGGTTTTCTTTGACGCTTTGAGGGAATGTTCTAGAAAGCCACCTTCCTCCTAGTTATCCCTCTTCAAATCTGCAGGGGCCAGATCATGTGGGGCACTTATAGAAAGGCTCACATTGGGTTGGGAGATGCATGCCATAGAGCCAAAGCAACAGGCAGAATAAAACTACCCATTTGCAGAGACTTCAGATCACAGTGAATGATACGGGGTTGTCCTCTGTCCCCCTCCATTGTTTGACATCTCCATAGAACCTATGACACACTGTGTTAAGTACAATTTTTACATAGAAGATTTTAATTTAAGGGTTACAAACCACGTGCTTTCTTTATTAATGGAAGACATCCTATTCTATCTGGGGAGCTGTTCACCTGAAAGACCTTCAGATTCTAATGCATCTTGAAGTAAAACTAGTCTGTAAATAATGTGAAGAGACTCAGTGTTACTTCCAGTAATAACAGTGCCCCAGGAATCCTTGTGGGAACCTACCTGTAAGGAGGACACCTGAGAAATGTGTATATACAGTGTAAATGTATATACATGCATTGTGTTCAGATAGGGTTAGCAAAACAAAATAACACAATCAGAACTATGTCCATGACTGTCACTTCCATAATTGATTCACTTATGAAAAATAACTGCAAAAATTAGATTTGCTCCAATAGAATGCAGTAATGCCATTCAGAGGAACATCCCCCATACGTTGCCTATATTTCCTGAGGCTTTCACATTAACTATGCACACAAGTCTTTCTCTGTGTTGACAGACTATTGAACATATTCCTGTGAAACGATAAAATGGTGGGAGCTTTGCCATTGACTTTGAATGACACCAGGATTTCACTCCAAAAGTTTGTTAAAAATATTGGTATTGTGTTTGGTTATCGGTAACCTTCTGGACTCTGCTTTTAATTGTTCTTCTGGGTAGGTCAATTATAATTTTAATATCTGAGTTGCAATATGGCCACTCTTCTACAATATATCAACTAGTTAAGACACTTCCAGCTCTATACCAGCCAAGCAATATTCTGTCTACTTTGACAAAAAATGAAATTAAAGCCATTACTCAGGATAGAACTATAACTGCATGTATCATTTGACATAAAGTGCTCAAACTCTGTAAAGTACATAAGCAATATCCCTCTTTGGTCTTTATCTAAAAATCCTACGTTTCCACAAGCTTTTCAAGATAACATTTTAGTCACTGGAAGTGCCAGAAAATCAAATTGCTATTAAATATTTATGGTGGAAGACACCTAATGACTTCCAGGGGATGCTGAAAGAGAGTCAGTATCCACAGAGTGCACTTATCATAGTTTGTTGTTGTTGTTGTTGTAATTAATTATTTAAGTGCTGACAGTTTGCTCAAAGTTGTACAAAACACAAATAAAAATAGTGTCAGCCCCCAAGAACTTAGTCTCCATCAAAGACAAGACAGTGTGTACCGGGAGATCCAGAGGAAGGAGTTAATTTATTTTCTTTTTAAAGCACTTTAGACCAATTGGCAGAAGAAAAGACCTGGAATTAGCAGTGTTATTACAAAGTTGCAATTTTGTTGTAGCTGATAATTTTTTTTATGTTGATGCTAAGTATACTTGTTTTCATATGGATTGCTAGTTATTTTAATGTCCATGTGGCTTGATTTTTTATATTGACTTATTTTTAATATAATGTATCATAATAACATAGGAATGGCAAAAGCTATAAAAAGGGAATTAAAGTCCATTTTTTATTCATGTATTTTTTGAATATTCCTTCTGTAGCTGATTCTAGATGCAGTTTAGCCTAATAAAGCATACCAAATGAAGCTACACAATCACTGCACTGCATCTAAAAGTGGGGGGCGTGGGGGGGGCGTGTTATCCAGTGTTGCTGGAGAAAGGCAGCAGTGCTTTATTGCAGCAGGGAAGGGGGGAGGGAAACAAGGTCAGAAACTGCTGCAAAAAAGGTGAGCGGTGGTCAGCTTTCCAGCGCTGACTCACCCCCCTGAGAAGGGCCGAAAGCTTTAAAGGTGCAAGCCCTGGCATTGGAAACCTCTTTCTCCATGCAGCAGGCAAGGCGGCACCCACCCTTCTTCCCCCAGAGGTGCATTTATCAGGTTGTGTTTGCTGTGGGCATTGCGCTAGTCGCTCATTTTTAGGGGGGCTGGGAAGGAATTGTTCCCTCACCACCATATTGGCTTCAGTGGAGTTGGGGGGGGTTTCACCTTCCCCACAGCAGGTGTCAGGGAAGACCTATTATGGTGAGGGAAAAAGTGGTTAGGCTGTATATCACAACTTATTTTGTAAATGTGGGGCAGATGTCCAGTGCAGGTAAAGGAAGCCAGTGCACAGATCAAATGGCCTAGTAAAGGACTTAAAAAGGAGGTGCTGATTAAAGAGTGGAACAGTGGGAGATTTTGCGGCTCCTATGGTTGGAACGGCAGGGAGCCAATCCCCTTTCTTAAAGCCCACTTTAATCCTCCTCCAAGGGGGGGTGGATGCTAAGGTCCAAGCCACGGACTGGCTGGGGAACCTGGATGGAAAATGAAGGGGGGGCTGGTGGAAGCCCTGGGTAGCTATTTGAATGATCATGGAGTTGCCTGCACTGTACACTTTTATCTGCCGGGTAGGCCAAAACATCTAATAATAAAGTTGCGGCCTGATTAAATCCATATCTAGTGTCTTCTGTTGTTCTTTCAGTATAGCTGGACAATGAGGGAGCTCTGGGTTTGTTTGTTTGTTTGCAAAAGGAAAGGTCTGTATATTTTAATTTTAGTTCTTTCAAATGTATGCATTTTTACTTTTTGAGAATGATAGCTACTTTTTTATTTTTGATCACAGCCTAATTTTTAGAGGTCATTTACGAGCACAAAGTTTTAACTTATCTGAGCACCAGAGAGACTACTTATTTCAATTACACTATACTTTTGTGAAATACATTTGCTAAAACATCTTATTTTACAAACCTGAATATTATACTGATATTGTGAGTACTTACTTAAATTGGAACTGAGAGTACTAGAATATATCCACAGGTTTAAACTATCCTTCATTAATTCAAATAATATAAGTTTTTGCAGACACTTAATCTATTAAAAACTTCAGACACAAAGAAGTTACTTTTAAAATTAAATGCTGAATATCTGAATTTATTCCAGTTTCCATTCCAAGAAAAATAGGACTGTCAGAAATTTAAAGACAATCCTGTGTTTAAAAGGTAAACTGATATAATATGTCATATTAATAACCTGCTATACATTTATGCCACTCTGATCTAGAGTAGGAACAAATGCAGTGGGAAGGAGCACAGCAAATGGTAGTTTATTTCGGTAACCCCTGTAATAATTGTTGAAGAAGTAATGCATTTCTTATTGTGCTACCTATATTTGAAGATACGTCGTTGAGAGTTTGTGAATGTTACAGTTTGATAAAATTTACAAAACATCTTTGCAACTGTGTCTCCTTTTGCATTATAGAAGAAGGAAGGCATAGGGCTGTGGCCCCTTTTTGAGAGGGTAGTAATTAGAAGTATATAGAAATAATACAATGATTAGATAAAATATTGTACAGAGTTTTCTTTTATGTGATTCTGCCTGTTCTAAAGTCAATTTATTAAGTGAAAATGCTAAATCTCTCTTCCCCAGCCCCAGTCTTTTTTTTCTCTCTCTCTCTCTTTTGTTCTACACGTTTTATTTCAGGCTGAGACACTAAATCTGTGTGTATTTAGTTCACAAATTTCTTTCAAGTTCTATTGCTGCTAGCTATAAAATATGTGGAATTTCTCTAGGCTTTGCATCTAAGTCTTATCTAGGCTTGGACATAGATCACATATGTACATCTGAGATACATGGAGGACCAAAAAGGCTTATTTATAGTGTTTTGTGATGTAGGGTGCACACTTTATACTCATTTTTAGGCTTTTAGAGAGAAGAGATGTGATTAATGAGATTTGGGAGGGGCAGGGAGTAGAGGTTGCTGGTTGGGGCAAAAATGTATTGGAGCCTATAAAGCTACATTTGTTGGTTCGTGTTCTCTCATTAGAAATCCTAATCTTAGTTACAGCAATATGATGATGATGAGATACATTGTAATGTGTTGTTGTAAGAAATGTTTCATATCAGCTATTTTACTTTGTTTTATTTTTAGTTTGAACTCTGAAAACAAAATTTAAGACTCAGGACAAAGAGAAACTGACCAAAACTGGAAACATTTAAATGAATACCCCTGTAGATGAAATGTTGACTGTTCAAATAAATGGGATCCGGATATCAACCTTTCCTGGTTTTGGCTTGGCAAAAACAAACCAAAAAACCATAACAAAGCTTTGCTAAAACAAAATCCCCTCAAGTTCAGTCCCTCTCTATGTAGAACCGTGTAGCTGAACTGTCCCACAACTCTGGAAAGTTGGATGAATTGGGATCAGAATTGAGCCTTCTTTGAATTTAGCTTTCCAAAACTAAAATGCTCAAATGCACATTTTTTGGGTAGCTACTTAAAGAAAATTGTGTGAAATGTGCTGGCTTACTCTAGCACAGGGTTATCATAAACCAGTGGATTTAGTAAGCACGGATTAGCATCCTGAGCATAGAGTTCATATGATCCTTAAGTGAAATCCTATAAAAGTTTCCATTTTCATACTGAAACTGGCAACTTTCATCAACTATAGGTTCCAGATTCCTATTCTAAGGGAGAGCCAATGCGACATTCAGCATCCTTTCCTTCAATATCTGGGAATGGCTGGCCTCTTCTATTCCTTCTGTGCTTGTTCTCATTTGTAGTAAAACACATAGTTTGGGGGTTTGTTCTGATAGCAAAATTCAAACTGGATTGAGTTTCATAGGAGCTATACGAGGGCATAAACCACAAGGGGTGTTCTAATACAGAGATGGTGGCTCACAGTTACATTTGCAGACAGTATTGTGCAGCATGGTTTAGAAGTGTTGTATTAGTCTTCATATATTGCTGTAAATATTGTTCTACTGGTCCAAGGAAGGCACCTGAGGAGTCTTTCCCTCACTATCTTCAGGGATTCTGTTTTTCTCTTAAATGCCTCTCACACCTCTCCATTAAGAACACTACATCAGCACAATAAATTCATCGATAGACTTCTGATAGCCTAACACAAGTCTGTAGAAGTACCTCAATAGTCAAAAAGAAAAGGAGTAGTTGTGGCACCTTAGAGACTAACAAATTTATTTGAACATAAGCTTTCGTGAGCTACAGCTCACTTCATCAGATGCATTCACTACAGTACAGTACTGAATGCATCCGATGAAGTGAGCTGTAACTCACGAAAGCGTATGTTCAAATAAATTTGTTAGTCTCTAAGGTGCCACAAGTACTCCTTTTCTTTTTGCAGATACAGACTAACACGGCTGCTACTCTGAAACCTGTCAATAGACAAAACCACTCTAAACTAGCCTCCCTTATCGTCTCCCCCGTGCCCCACCCCACAGCTTGGAGTGAAAGAATGAGTTGGAGTGAGAGAACAATTTCTAACTTTACCTTCCCACATGGTATCACAATGTCTGTACCATGCAACACACTTTAAGAAAAGAAAATCAAACAACTTAAAAGAGGGATATATACGGTATGCTATATTAATGTAAAATAAAAAACCTTTACAAATGCTACAGTTAAAAAGACTTGGAAAATGTCAGCAACAACATAGGATACAAACTACAGAGAGTAAAAAAAAAAATTTGGGATACAAACTTTTTCAAATAATTTATAGGATACCAATGAACCACAGGCGAAAAATACTACTTAAAGAAAACTTCAATGGAAAATGGGAAGCTCAGAATAAAAGGTACTCCTAGCGGAATGAAGCTTTGTTTAAAAATAACCAAAGAGACAAAGCTTAAAAGATTCAATTTTTAACTCAAGTAAGGAATAATGAAACTGACTCGAAAAGTTTGTGACTTGTTCGAAAACTCTATTAAAAAAGACAAACCCAAACAAGCCCCAGTTTCTGTTTAAAACTATTTTGACATTCAGGTCTCATATATATACATTTATTTGTGTAAACACCACACTTTTATGGCAATGTTTCCTTGTCTTTTGTAGTGAAAAGTGTTTTATTTTATTTATACTATATCTTGCATCCAATTAAACAAAAAACAAAAAGATCCTTTACAATGTCACAGTTAAAGAGGCTTGGAAAATGTTTGCAACAATAGGATACAAAGTACAAAGATCAAAAAACATTTTGGATACAAACGTTTTAACAATAATTTATAAGACACCAACGAACGACAGGCAAGAAATACTACCTCTTATAATCAAGTTATTTATAACCTGTTCTTCCAAAATATAAAATCACTGGTTTCTAAGGATAAAATTATGCGAGATTAGGGAAGGTCAAACTAATTAGAATAACTTAGTATTTTCTGCCCTGAACTTTTGGCCAAAATGTGAATCAAACCTAAACTTAACCTTTGTTAAAGGTCTGAAAAGTTCAGTTACATTTTTATTATTTTTATTCATTTATTTGAACTGTCATGCATCTCCAATTTCCAGGTTGGTCCGGAAGTCTGAATGGTACTTCAAGCCCAAGCAGAAGCAGGAAGCACTGCAAAACTCATAGAAACACTAGTCTCTTGAGATGATCAAATGAATTTTATAGAGTCAGAAAGTTGGTTATGTTCAGATAAGCATCTGGCCTTTAAGATGCTTTCTGAAACCAAACTCAGACTCTTAATGTTGTGGAATTTGTCCATCATTAGTCGAGAACATGCACAGTAATGGAGTTTGAAATACATTCTCGTGCCCAGGGAATTCATCAGTCCAGAACAGAGTGCTGATAGCCAAGCCTACAAGCATTCCTGGAGGCAGCTCAACTGGATACTTTTTGACCCTGATCCCTCTGTTTCATGACGGTGGAGATGTTGTTAAGGGCGCAATCTGTCCTAATGTGCCTTCTTTGGAGTATTTCACAAAGTGGGGGTGAGGAATTCTCCTTTTTGTTCTTTGCACATAGCTCCCATTGTCATTAATGAGAGCTCCATAAGAGATCCTCATTTCTTGAAAGTGCACCCACACTTTCAAAAGTGTAAGTTCTGAAAATGAAGGGTCTCCCTTCAACAAGTGTTCCTTTACATTGGCTGAGAAAGTTTTCCAAGCCCATCAATTAAGGCAGCCTTTCTGATATACCCAAGGTGCATCTGACTGGAAACTTGGCACATACTATAACACAGTGCATTTTGGAACATTCTTAAGAAGGAGTATGTATAATTTGATTTATGGGGCAGTAGGGTCCTAGCAAAGAGGCTGCGATAGCTGTTCGATCTTGCAATATTATTTGCTGTGGTACAGATGCTTTAAAAGACACCATGCTGTTGTCATGGGCTTCATGTTGCTAAGAAGTCTATGAGGGAAGTCATATAAGTGGAAAGAAAGGAAGTATCATATTTTTCAAGTGCAAATTAAGTTTTGGAGAAAAATGCAAACTTTCTAATATTTTTCAGAAACCACTGGCCTTCTTAAGCTTTGTTCTTCTTATACTCGCTTATCACCTTATTACTTCATTTAAATCATTATCGAAGGTGAGAAATTTTCAGTATGTAAGAGACACCAGAATATGACACTTAATAGAATCATAGATGATCTTTTGCGCATTCACAAATAAGTACTAACGATTGTTTCCTGGAACGCTGATTTAAAAAAAAAAAAGACAAGACAATAATGAACTCTCTCATTTCTCATACCATTGCGGGATTACCTGTGTCTCAGGGTCAAGGCTAACTCCGCACTTAAGACAATTTGGATAGAAAAAGGATTAATGAAATTAAGTATATAATGCAAGATGATAGACTGGCCTCCTTTGGTTATTCCTGAGAGAATTTTGTGCCAAAAAAATCAAAAATTCTGTGCACAATATTTTAAAATTCTGCAAAAATCTGCTTTTTTTAAATCAAAATAACAAAAGTATCACTCTAGCTTCAATTATTTGGGTAATTTATTTCAAAGTATCTGTCAACAAGTAATCAACAATACAGACACACACACACAAAAAAAAATTTCCCCAGGAGTATAGAGTTAAAGAAACCCCTACAACAGCACAGTTCCAGTTCAGTGGTACTGGAGGGGCTGCATGGGGCCACCCAGAGCCCAAATATCTGCACCCTTCTCCCACCAGAGCTCAGCTGCAGAACATTCCCCAGCAAAGACACCCAAACCCCCTCCCCCCAGAACCCAGCTATGGGGCACCCCCAAGTCCAGACATCTGCGCTTCCTCCTCACAGATCCCAGCTGCAGGGCACCCCAGAGCCCAGACACCTGCACTCCATCACCCACAGAGCCCATCTGCGGGGCACCCCCAGAGCCCAATATCTATACTTCTCTCCCATCAGAGCCCAGCCACAGAACACTCCCCAGCCCAGACACCCACACCTTGTCCTCCCAGAGCCCAGCCATGGGGTACCCCTAGCTGAGACACCCGCATCCTCCTCCCCCAAGAACCCAGCCATGGAGCACTCCTGGCCCAGACACTTGCATCCTCTCTCCACAGCTTCTTTACTGTCCTATCAGGGGACGAAGTATGGTGCCGCCCTGCCCTTCCTCACCATTTACCAGAGCCGGGTCTCCCAGACCCTCTCCTGTCCCTGGGTAGATGAGGATCAAGCCTGTCAGCCAGAGCGTGCAGAGCCTCCATCCCCCACCAGGCTGGGTGCTCCGCTCACTGTCAGCTGAAAAGCTAGGCTCTGCAGAGCGTGCAGGCCTGCAGCCTCAGTTCTTCAGGGAAACATAAAATTCTGTGTGCAGAATTCCCCCAGGAGTAATGTGGAACTAATACCAGCTGCCACTGTCTCACAGTTCCTTCTTTCAGAGGCTATGCTCAAGGATTCATTCAAGGCTAGGGGACAATTGATTTGTTTCAACTCTCTGACCTCTAGAGGAACACGTTAATATGGGGGAAAAGTCTCTTTGTAGGAATAGCTTACAGGTGAATTAATGCTTTGCAGCACTCTCAGGCTCAGTCTCAAAGAAAAATGGGAAAAAGAAATGACCCTTCCACATTTCAGTTGAGATAGTAAGGCTATCTGGCTTAATGTAAAGATACATCAGATACTCTTTATCCTTGTGATTGTTCCAGAGCAAGATATTTAACAGGTGCTACTGAACTATGGAACATTTGTTTTTCTAGATGGGCAATGCCCAGCGAATGTTAGAAATGCAAACAGTCACATGCTAAACTTTTGCACATCCTGTGTATCTGTCAAAAAAAAAAAAGCATGTGGTCTGAAAAACCATATTCATTGCTCTCTCAAAAACTTAGTGTCACTATTTTTCCATCTCCATACTTGTGTATTTTAGGAGTGCTAGATGACTTGGTATTACCACTTAACATTAAGAAATGCATGGCAGTAAGTATTCAAGTAGCCCAAAGAATTATTTTAAGAAAATGGAAATCTGTAATTCCTCCCTCATACATAGACTGGCTTAGTGAGCTCTTTACTACAAACATTAATGGGGGAAAATGACTGTCTAATAGAAACAACTGGAAAATATAGGAGGATGTCTGGTTGCACACAAAACTATTGCATACTTCTTCAATTTAGTATATATTAGTTCCCAATACTCAGAGGTTATGTTCTCACTTACCTATCTATTTAGTCATTTAATAATTGATGCCCTGCACAACCTCTATGTGCCTCCATGTTTTTTTTCAAAAGTTTTGCAAATAATGAACACTGAATTATGTTATTTTTGTTATTTCCATCTTATGCATGTATTTATACATGATTGTTATGTGTTTATAATTTATATTAGGGCTGTCAATTAATCGCAGTTAACTCACACACTTAACTCAAAAAAATTAAGCGCGATTAAAAAAATTAATCGCTATTAATTGCAGGTTAAATCACACTGTTAAACAATAGAATTGAAATTTATTAAATATTTTGGATGTTTTTATACATTTTCGTATATATTTTATTCTGTGTTGTAATTCAAAAAGAGCACAAAAACAAAACTATGTAAAACTTCAGAGCCTACAAGTCCACTCAGTCCTCCTCGTTCAGCGAATGGCTAAGCCAAACAAGTTTGTGTAAATTTACAGGAGATAATGCTGCCCTCTTCTTAGAATCATAGAACATTAGGGTTGGAAGAGATCTCAAGAGGTCATCTAGTCCAACCTCCTGCTCAAGCAGGACCAATCCCAACTAAATCATCCCAGCCAGGACTTTGTCAAACCAGCCATTTAAAACCTCTAAGGATGGAGATTCCACCACCTCACTAGGTAACCCATTCCAGAGCTTCACCACCCTCCTTGTGAAATAGTTTTTCCTGATATCCAACCTAACCCTCCCCCACTGCAACTTGAGACCATTGCTCTTTGTTCTGTCATCTGCCACCACTGAAAACAGCCTAGCTCCATCCTCCTTGGAACCCCACTTCAAACTGCTATCAAATCCCACCTCACTCTTCTCTTCTGCAGACTAAATAAACCCAGTTCCCTCAGCCTCACCTCATAAGTCATGTGCCCCAGCCCCCCAGTCATTTTCGTTGTCCTCCACTGGACTTTCTCCAGTTTGTCCACAATTTCTGTAGTGGGGAGCCCAAAACTGGATGCAATACTCCGGATGTCGCCTCACCAGTGCCAAATAGAGGGGAATAATCACTTCCCTCAATCTGCTGGCAACACTCCTACTTTTGTAGCCGGCATTGCAAGGTATTTATGTGCCATATATGCTAAGCATTCGTTTGCACCTTTGTGCTTTGGCCACCTTTCCAGAGGACATGCTTCCATGCTGATGATGCTCATTAAAAAAATAATGCATCAATTAAATTTGTGACTGAACTCTTTGGGGGAGAATTGTATATCCCCGGCTCTGTTTTACCTGCATTCTGCCATATATTTCATTTTGTAGCAGTCACAGCTGTTGACCCAGCACATGTGGTTCATTTTAAGAACAATTTCACTGCAGATTTGACAAAACGCAAAGAAGATACCAATGTAAGATTTCTAAAGACAACTACAACACTCGACCCAAGATTTAAGAATCTGAAGTGCCTTCCAAAATCTGATCGAGACAAGGTGTGGAGCATGCTGTCAGAAATCTTAAAAGAGCAACACTCCAATGCAGAAACTACAGAACCCGAACCACCAAAAAAGAAAATCAACCTTCTGAGGGTGGCATCTGACTCAGATAATGAAAATGAATATGCATCGGTCCACACTGCTTTGCATTGTTATCGAGTAGAACCCGTCATCAGCATAATCCCCTTGCTGAAATATATTTTACTGAATATCCTAATTTTGAAAATATTCACTTTTATTTTTTTGAGGGTTAATTCTTAGTCTTGGCTGTTGGCCAAGTGGGATCTGACTAAAGCCTTGTAACATTAAACAGAACATTAAAACCGTGGTTTCCGACCACCGGTAGGGGTGCTATTACTGGTGCTTCAGCTTTAGTGACTGCTACTCTAGATTTCCTCTTCATGCCATACCTTTAAAGATGAGCCGGGCCTCTCTGAGACAATCTCTGTCATTTAGGGGTTTTACCCATAAACAAACAGAGGTCATCTAAAAGTCTTCCCATTGATTTCAGTCAGCATTGGCTCAGACCCATAATCTTGTACAGTTTCCTGAAAAATTTAGAAAACATTGCATTGAGGCATTTCTTTTGAGGAGATAAATTAGAAAGAATTACCCAGAGTTTGCCAACAAATACTGTATTCGCATGAAGAGAGGGAAAGGGAAGATCACATACATTTTGAGCATTAGCAATATGGGCATAAAAGCTTAATTAATTTGATATTACCACAATATATTTTTCTTTTATTCATTTACCAAATAGGACCTTATGTGAAGCACTACTGTATGTAATAATGTTCAAGATTATATTGATGACAGATGCCATAATGATTTAGAGTAAAGCATTCCTGTAATTCCTTTATCTGCTTCCCATTTCAAGAGCATACTCAAACCATATTAAATTGTTAACTCCTCATATTATGTAAGTTGAAAAACATTTTTGGTAAGAGGGGGGAATGGGATATTAAAAACAATTATCTTACATTGTAGATAAATCACCTGCAAAAAAAAAAGTCTGGATGAGAAAATACGGGTGTTTTAAGTTACTAAACTTAAAACACAAAAAAATTAAAAAGGTTGGAGAGAGGACACTCAGTGGCTTAGAAGAGTGATAATGAAATATAAAACTTTTCTTCTATCTCCAGCTCCCACTTCAGATTGATGTATTGGGAAGCAAGATGTACCCAGAGGAAGTCAATATGACGCTTCCCAATTCTTGTTTGGCTGGAGCTAGGAATTTTTCATCCCAGTGGGCATTTTCTCTTCTCCAGGCTGAGCTCCACTGCAAGACTGTCAACCCGGCAGATTTACTTTTTAGGTTGCACAGTCCCACTTAAAATTCCTCCTTAGCTGACTGAATGTCAGCTCAGAAACAGCCACATGCAGTATTTAAAAGTAGGTGGATGCACTGAAGTGCCACTTGGGGTAAAGAGCAGCCACTGTGTAGTTAAGGAAGCTCGTGTAGTAGCTAGGTCAGTGGTTGTCAACCTTTTCTAATGTGGACTCCTGAAAAATTTCAAATGTAGGTGTGGACCCTTTTGAAAATCTTAGACATAGTCTGTGGATGCCCAGGGGTCCGTGGACCACAGGTTGATAACCACTGTTCTATGGTAACAACAACCTTTTCTGGGCCCTTAGACGTAGTCTGCAGACCCAGAGGTCCATGGACCACAGGTTGAAAACTACTGATTTAGGTTCATTAGTTCTGAAAGCTGTTTTCCCATGAATAGAGCTCTCATTATGCCATCTTTAAGCCTGACATGAGGGAGCCTTCTAATGCAAAGACTTTTGAACCAAAAGATGCCTCTGTTTCTTTTTTGTGGATTGTTTTCCAAGATTAGTATTGGGAAACTGCTCCTCCCCTCTGAGGCTGCTGTCATGTGGAATTCTGCAGGGTTCCATTCCATCACCCCTCTTGTGTAACGTGTATAGAGAGTTTTTCAGTGCATTAGTCTGGAGACTGGGCTATGGTTTTTCAGTACTATGATGAGTCTTGATACAAGGCTTTACCTCTCCCTCACCCAGTCTTATTCAATGTCTGGGTAAGATTTGGGAAAGAATGGGCATTAGCTGGCTGAGGCTTCGACTAGACAAGACCGAAGGGATGTTAATTTGTTAGGGAAAGAAACCAGAGGATATAGCAAGAATTATATGATTCCCATTGAGGGGGTGTGTCTGTTATTCACAAGTCAAATTCACAAACTAGTATTCTTGTGAAAAGTGGGTGCCTACTTGACATCACTGAAGACTGAAGTCCTCTATCCATAGAACAGTTATAGTACAGAATTCTAAACAATTACTACTTGTAAGATAGCTCAACTCCGAGCTGGGGAATAAAAAGACATTTCTATGGTTGTTTAGGATTTAAGGTTCTTAAGGGTTTAGAGGGTTTCAGCCTCATAGGCTATGTCTACACTGCAGTTAAACATTGATGGCTGGCCTATGTCTGTTGACTCGAGCTCGTGGGCTTGGACTGCAGGGCTATAAAATTGTGATGTAGATGTTTGGGCTCAGGGACCATCCCGTCTCATGTGGATAAAAAATTTTATGGAAGATTTTCAATAACAAAATATTGCTGTGTTTCAGTACCTACTGGCAATAAAATGCTTTCATAACTTTCAAAGATTTTTTCAATGGTTTCAACAGCTTTGTAAGAGAGTCCAAAGGTCTACATTTCTGTCTAGAAGCCTCTTACTGCACAAGAACTCAACAGTTGTGACAGGTAATATCAGCAATATGGAGAAGATTAATTTCACTCACTTTGATTACATATATCAAACAAGATCAGATGGTAGCAACTTTCTGTCACTATTCAATAAAATTGTTTCAGGCTGGTAATCTAATGGAGAACAACTCCATAACCTACTACCAACCCTCCAAATTACTCAGTCCCACTGTGAAAAATTATTTTTTTCTGTTTGGTGGAAATTCTGTATTGGCTCTCATTGATTCAATCTACGAAGTTTTGTTGATTTCCTTCTAATCCACATAATTTTAATGACAATATTTACTTTTTTTTAACACGTCCATACTATGATACATTTGTCCAAAGATTATTTTTTAGAGAAGATTCAGCAGGATCAAATTAGTTATATGTCCATAGATTGTTTACTACCCTTTTGTCCCAAAATTGTAATTTTTTTAGAAGCCCAACTTGTAAATTCCTATAATTGGTAAGCGTGAGCACAAAATTTTTTTTACTTCTCCAGTTGGTGCACTTTAAGTGATTTAAAGCAGTTCCTGTTAGCTATTGCATACTGAATAATTTCTTGATGACCAAGTAATACATTACCACCAATTTTCTCTTTGAAAAATTTAAACAGCAGCAAGACATTTAGGATGAACATCTAAGATTACATTTCCCATTTTTCAGAAGATCCAGCATGTCAAACACTTGATCCTAATTTAATCCACTCCCATATTTTAGTGCAAGCTGTTTTTAAAATGACATCTATTCTGTTTAGCGAGGAGGGACATTCAGTCTCTTCCCTTACACCATGCTTGCTTGCATTTCACCCTTTTTCCTCAATAAATCCTTTGCATAAATGATCAAGATGTGTCTCTAAGGGGACAATTTGAACATTAAGAATTCCTAACTCTCACCGTGTAGGATTTTATATTCAATTTTTCTTCTTGTTTCTATTGTTGATATTTAATTTCATTTAAAATAGTAGTAGTGTTTTAAGTTTTGAGTGCAATTATATAATCTGCTGAGATGGAACATTGTACATATTGGTGAACTCAGATCTCTAGAAATTGTTGTATTTTAGTATGTCTGATTTTCTTCCCCATGTGTCCTCTAGCTTTTTATGTGGCGTTTTCCCCCAATAATTCACACCAACATGCACTGGGACAACTTCTGAGTCCCAAGTCTTAGCCAGCAGTGTGCAAAGCATATATATGAAGAATGGGATTGTAGATTTTCTACTGCTGTGTTTTGAGATTTGTGGTGATGGTTAACAAGGCAGGGGTCTAAATAATTTTTCTTGTGGCAGAATAGAGAACTGAACTATTAAATGTTTCAAGTTGATTTATATCATAACAGTAACATAAAAGCCCAGTGTAGATTTACATATTTCCCTTGAACTACTAGTGGTACCATTTGTTTTTATATAATGCTGTTTGAATTCAGATTATCGAATTCTACACGCTGGCATCTATTTCAGATATGTTTATTTATTACCTTAGATTTGCTTAGTATTGTATCCCAGGAAAAGTTTACCACACTTTCAGCTTTACTGGCCATTATTTTATTAGTTTTGCCAGTTTTTAGTATTATTTATTTAATTACTAGTAAATATATATGATATTCAATAATTTATAGCTGTTTTATTATTTTATTTATTTTTGCATCTCTACAACAAATGGGAGTGCTTTGTAAATGACATTATTTGATTATGATAAATATGAAGGAAAAGCACTGAATTAACTATTATTCTTTTAGGACAAGATTACCATCTTGAAATCAGCCCTGAGTAAGGGGTAATACGTAGTAATGTTGTGTTGCCCCAGAAGCAGAACATAAACAGAATTGTGACTGAAGAGTCACAATTTGGTCACTGGTTCCCCCTTGCTTAATGTTTTTTTTTTATGTTAACATTTTAGATAAACTGATCAGAACTAACACTGGTGTTTTTTGTTTTTGAAAGTTTTAAAAATCTATTTTGGTATGACAGTAAAACTGAAGTATGTAGTGAAAGAATTTTGCTGTTTTTCAAATCATAACTGCATGAAGCAAAACAAGCCTAAGTCTTGGATTTATCTACAATTAGACAATCCTTGATGTGCCATATTATAACCAGTCTTTTTATTATAACCCACTAACCCTCACTGGAACTCCAGCATCAGGAGTATACTGGTTTCTGTAAGAGTGGAAAAGTTTACACTAATTGTGAATGTCAGCCATTCTAACATGTAGTCCAGAACCAGTGAGGTGCTTTGTATTGTTTCTGTAGTAACTGAAAGGGAAATTAAAATTTTGTGAAGTCCAATTGTTTGAGGTTTACAGGTTTTTTAACTCGACTAATATCAAACATTTTATCAATTTCTTGCGAATATTTGTTCCTATGTTAACTTATAAAACAGATCCAACTTCAGAGATGTTCCTCATGCTTTCTTTGAGTAAAGCTATGGAACATTTAATTGCTTGCACCCATTTTCATGGATGCATGAACTTGCTAGATGAATACCATCAGAGCAGTTATTTCTGCAATTATCCTTGCTCCTGTTTGTATGCAGCCCTATACTTCCTGAACTGTCTGTGGCTGCATGGGGGTTACAGTCCTCTCCCTGGCAAACAAAAGTTTAAAAATAAAAAATACCCGAACGGGGAGTCAAACTCTCAAAACTCTTTCATCAAAGTAGCAAAGATTGCTTTAATTCATGGAGCCACAGCACTCCTTATGAAGACTGCCGGATCTTGCTTGAAGGAGCAGAGAATGAAATGGGTGTGGGTGGGACAAGAAGCCCATTTATTTATTCTTAAATAAATACTTCATATGTTTATAATTTTTATAGCATTTATGGAGTCATTGAAATTAGAGATGGAAAAGATTTCTCTGTTAGTTATAGCCCATTGCCCTACCTTTGCCAACTTGTTTTCAAGTGTTTTTTATAATGTAGTTTTAAATGACCACTATTTAAACTATTCCTCGGCATGTTTCCTGATAACCATCCTGAATTTTCCTTTGCTGAATTTCATCCCATCCTATTTATAAACTCTTGGAGTATCGTTATAGACCCAGACAGAGATCAATTATTTTTTGAAAGTCCACATTTCTTGGTCAAAGTATAGTCAAGGTCTAGACTCCAGAGAAAATAATACAAAAATAGTAATAATAATGATTGCAATAATAATACATAAATAAAAAGATTTTGTGGTCCATTGAAAAGCATCTGGTGTCCGGATTTGACCCGTGGTCCACCTATTGATTACCCTGGACCCAGATTTTTAAAGGTATTCAGGCATGTAGGAGTTGACTGTTAATGGAATTTAGGCTTCTATGTGCCTAAATCCTTTTTGAGAATGAGCTTTAGGCTCCTACAGGAGTTAGGTGTTGCAATGCTGAGTGCAGTAATGCCTGAATACCTCTAAAAATCTGGACTTAAGTGTCTAGGTAATTAGAAGACTTATATCACTGAAGCACCTGATAACCTGCCAACTATTTATGGATTTATCCTCCACACATCCCAATGAGGTAGGAAAATTTCATTATTCCCATTTCACTGATGCAGAACTATCACCCAGAGGAATGAAGTGAATTGCCCAAAGTCAAACAAACCAGTTTTCCTGAGTCCCACTGCAGTGCCTTTAACCACAATATCATTCTTCTCCCTCTCTCCTTCAAATAGGTGTACACTACTACCCATCCTGGCTCCTAAACCCTCCTTAGTAATCATTTAGACAAGCTACACCTATTTATTTATCTTCATTTTTTTGATAAATCATCCCACTAGATAATCATTTTTATTGCTCTTCTCTGAATTCACACTAAGTGTGTCAACCTCTTCCTGGTTGCCCACCCATCTTAAGTCAAACATTATAATGTTATGCTGTTCTGCCATTACTGCTTTCCAAAATTTTCCTAACATTGTATACCTTTGTTTTGATTTATTTTTTCCTCACTGTATTGCTTTGCATTTAATGGGTTCATTCCCATTGAAATTCCAATTGCTGCTTTTCACATTATTTGTTTGTTTCATCATATTCATAACGCACTTTTTTAACATTAACTTTTCAGACTTTGAACTTAAATAGTGGATTATTCCACTAAATTTCAGGAGTTAAAACTTTTAGTTGTTCAAGAGTGTTTTCTGTTTGGCAATGTATATTTGAATTGTTCTTTCTAATTTGCTGAAGGTTTTTGTTTGTTTAAATCATTGCACAGGACAATTTAGCTGATGTAAGCTAATGTACAATGATGCTTTATTGTGAAGACAGGGTTACTTGCCTAATTAATTGTGCTGGCCAAGAACAAGAAAAAAAAGTAAAGCATTCGTATTATTATAGGTAAATTAACATATACCCATATCAAATCTGTGGTAAATGTTTAAAGGGTCTGCTTTTAGTACACTAAAGGGAATTACACTGATATTTTGCTAACAAAAAGAACAAAGATTTTCTTTTTAAAAACTGCAGAATTAATTGAACTGATGTACAGTAGATGCTGTGTTTTTTAAAAAAATCTATAGAAGCAAAATCCTGTTTGCTGTATTTATTATTGGTTTCTGAAATAAGCAATGTTTTATTAGTGCTGGATCTGGCACATGCCTGGATATATGATGTACAAGCTTTTCCTTTAAAGAACAGCTGAATCATGCTTTCTGCTGACTCTTACTGAAAGCTGTAAAGGAGTATGAGATTTCTCATGTTCCCACTTCAGGATATAAACAGTGTAACTGCCCACAGTAAAGTTACCACAGAGCTCTTTATAAGCAAGCACATTTATTCTTAAGGTAAAAGCATTACATAGAAAACATATTTAAAACAGTCAAAGAGTCTACATTCATGCTAATAAGCTTGCCAGAGATCACCCCAACTCCCAACCAAGGCCTCTGGCAGGTGAACAGTGCTTCAAACCCCACCGAGGGGTTTTTCTATGGTCACAAGTTCACAACAGCTGTTAGCTCAGAAGAAGCACATTCATGAAAAGTTTAGTCCCCTCTTTATAAAACCTGGGTCTTTAATCTGGGATAAGTAATTTGTAAACTGTGAGTTTCTTCTCGGGGCATAGCTTCAAAAGTCTGGGTTTTTGCATAACCGTAGGATTTTTCATTTGCATACACATCTCCCTAGATATTTCCTGGGAAACCCACTTAACTTTAAAAGTTCACATTGTTTCAAATAGTCCTTTGAAGCTCATAACGCTTCCCAGGTTTTACATTAGTCAGAACTTCTCTCTAGAAATGTGTCAAAGTCAGATTCAGGACTCACATAATTTGTCAGACCACTTTGTTTATTAGCAAAGCGCTTTGCCAATGCACCCAGATATGTGAGCCCCTCTCTGAGACTCAAGCTAACTTATTTATACAAATAAGCCAAAGCCAATTTAACATAAGAGACAAAAGGAAGCAGAAACTGACAAATATACATACATATCTTATTTGCATACTAACATTTACCAATCTCCTAGCTCAGTAGGAGCTCTAAGTTAATTAGTTTGAGGACCCATTGTCTCACACTCCTTAATGTTTCTCTTCCTGACAACTATATTTCAACAAACCCTTCAAGTAGCATTTCTTTAATGAATTATAATTTCAATATAATTCATTCTACTTTCACAATCCCTCCTTTTGGTCAAGCTACGCAATGACCAACAATGACTGGGTTCCACATATCAATCGTTCTTTATCTCTTTGTTCATCAGTGACATTTAAAATCATCAAATTAGCACTCTGGTTTGGGGCAGGTTTCTGTGTAGCATGCCTGACACAATTTTGGATATAACAGGAAAGTAACTGAAAACATATAAAAATTATTAGGATTCCAAACAGGAGAATTAGGGCTCCCTGAAACAACCAGTTTCCTATGCCAGAGAAATTGAAAAGGTTACTTAGCCACTTCCATAAAGAACTTGGCTCTTCGTGGGGAAGATATGCGATTTGTTCTAAGTGGCTAGCACAATCTATTACCTCATTGGTGTTGTCTGGTATATACACACAGCAGTCTCTTCCAATGAGAGCACAAGTTCCTCCTTTTGCTGCCAGCACTATGTCCAATGCCTGACGGTTTTGGAGGGCCATCTGTCGGATTGCCCCTGTTTCTTTGGCCAGGGCTCTTAAACTTTCTCCGGTTTCATTTGCCATTATTTCAACTACTGCTTGTAACCTTAGGAGCCTTTTTGCATGGTGTATTACTCCCCCTAATGGTATGAAGGAACTGCCAGTGGCCTCTTCCCAGGTTAAGGGGCTTATGTTATTTACATACCATTGGGCATCTGTTAAGTCCCTTCTTTTTCACCTGAAATTGCAGATGCGTTCTCGAGGGAAGGTTCCTAGCACTCGGAATTGGGGAAGAGTCGGGTGGGATAACAGATTCCTGACCAATTAGCTGGTAGTGCGGTATAAGCTCTGGTCCCACACACCCAGTGATGGCCTATTAAGGCCGGGAAGGGTCGGTTGCACCCATTTGTCATATAGGTGTTTGCAAAGGAGGAGGAGTATCCCCCAAAGGGTACAGGGTAATTCTCCTTACGAGAAGTGGTGTTATTTGCATGACTGTAGGGGGAACATGAGATTGATTTCTCTGTTTGATCCCAGGTTGAGAAAAAAATTCATATCTCCATACCCGGCCCGCCACTTTTTAGTTTTGTTTGAATAATCCCATACACCATTGGCCACAATATGCTGAACGCAACGGCTTTTCCCCAGATCCAGCCCTGTTCCATTACACACCCAACACCAATGACCTTTTCCCTCCACCACACTTATCCATTTAGATGCATTTATTCCCACCGCTTCCCAAATGTCATTGCTGTTCCCTATTTTGTTAAACGGACGAGGCCCTCCAGTGAGGTTTGGGGACTTGAGTGGGATAGCCAGGACAGGAACACCAGTTTGAGAGTGGGCTGGGATGTGGCTGCAGACTCAGCGATTAGAAATATTAAGGGTCTGAGCTATCCACACCTGCTGCTGGATAAAAGAATTGTCATCGTGGTCTCCCCAGACCATAAGATACCAGCAGCCGAGAAACAGGCAGAGGCGCATGTTGGAGGCAAGGCTCTTCTGGTTCTGACAACCTCAACTGAGGGAACCATAGTCACGGTTTTACGCCCACCGGGGTTTTTTTTTTTTTCTCGTCTGCTTCTGGCAACCCTTACAAGAGCGTAGATTGTAAGGTATTGCAGACTGTTCCTCTACGTCTTCTTCTGGAGTCAAAATTGACTCTGCGTTGTCCTGAGGTGATGATTGGTTCTCTGGGGATGGTGCCTTCTTACACTGTGAAGCATGTATCCACGCTGCGATGCCAGATAGTTTAACAGCCGTCTGTGTAGTAAGCAGTACCTGATGAGGACCCTTCCACCGGGGCTCCAAGGTGTGCTTTCGATGATGGCGCTGTACGTAGACCCAATCACCTGGCTCAAGGTTGTGGCAAGCGTCGGAGGTGGGTTCCGTGGGCCAGGCGGCTCGAACCTGTGAATGGAAGTGACTTATACTTGCATTAGTCCCTTGCAATACTGAAGGAGCGCACTGTGAGTCAAGTTCAAATCTGGAACGGGAGTAATGGTAATCATATCTCCCATAGCATAACAATTTCAAAGGGACTTAATTTATGCCTTTGGGATGGAGTGGATCTCATGTCCATAAGGGGTAATGGTAAGGCTACTGGCCAGCTTAATCCTGTAGAGTCACAAATTTTAGCAAGCTTATTCTTAAGTACACCATTTCGTCTTTCAACTGCACCTGCACTCTGTGGGTGGTAGGGACAGTGCAACAGGTGTTTGATATGCAATACGCGGTCCAGGTGTTGAACAAGTTGTCCAGTAAAATGTGTACCCCGATCACTGGACAGAGTAGCAGGAATTCCCTTGGCAGGCATAATATAATTTATCAAACATTTGGCAACAGACAGTGAGTCAGCCTTGCAACAAGGAAAGGCTTCAATCCAATCAGAGAATAAATATACCATAACCAATATAAATTCATATTGTTGACACTTAGGCATTTGTACAAAATCAAGTTGCCAATGCAAGAACGGTGCTTGAGACAGACCCCGGAACCCCTGGGTCACTTTTACAGGTTTACCAATATTATGGCTTTGGCAAATGGTACAGGCTGCACAGTGGCGGGCTGCAAAAGAGCTAAAATGGGGGGGCCCACCATCCTGTCTTAGTTACAGCAGAGACCATCCCCTCCTTTCCGACATGCGAAACACCATGTAGCAGGGCGGCCAGAGATGGGTAGAGTGAAAAAGGGGCTACAAAGGCACCAGTAGGCGAGCGCCAAAAAGAATCGGGATGTAGAAAGCAACCTTGGGCAACCCAGGATTCTTTCTCTGTTTCTGGGGCACAGTCTTGGAGCAGGGTGAGGTCAGTGAGGGACCAGGAGGGTAAGAGGAGAGTGGAGAACAAGGGAATCAGACATTTCGACTAGGCGCGCTGCAGCAGCCACAGCACGCAGGCAGGGGGGTAAGCCTTGGGCAACAGGGTCTAAAGTGGCAAAGAAATAAGCCACTGGGTGGTTCTTTTCTCCGTGCATCTGAGTGAGAACTCCAAGTGCACACCCAGATTGTTCGTGGCAGAAAAGGGTAAAAGGCTTAGAATAGTCAGGCAGCCCTAAGGCAGGGGCAGAAGCCAAACCCTGTTTGAGGGAAACAAAGGCAGAATTGGCATGGGCTCAGGCACAGAGAAAAGAGTGAGTTCCTGGAGAGGTTTTGCAAGGGAGGCATATTGGGGAATTCATTGTCTGCAAAATCCAGCCATGCCTAAAAACTTCTGGACCTGGCGTGGCGAGCGGGGTCGGGGAAAGCTAAGGATAGCTTGGACGCGGGTGGGAGAAAGTGCATGGGAACCCTGGGAGAGGAGAAAGCCAAGGTATGTGTCAGAAGCTTGACAGAGTTGTAGTTTAGAGCGAGAAGCTTTGTAACCCTTATTTGCTAGGGCAGTAAGGAGCACTAAAGAGTCAGTTTCAGAGGCAGACAATGAAGGGGAACAGAGGAGTAGATCATCTACATATTGGACAAGTGTGGACCTGGACGGGAAAACAAGGTCAGCAAGGTCTCAGGCTAATGCTTGGGAAAAATATGACGGGCTTTCAGTATACCCCTGGGGCAGTATGGTCCATGTGTACTGTTGCCCCTTGTAAGAAAAGGCAAACAGGAACTGGGAGTCAGGGTGAACCAGGACGGAAAAGAAAGCAGAGCACAAATCAACAACAGTAAAATGAGTTGCATCTGGTGGGATAGAAGCCAGAATCTTTGAGAGAGGCAAGTTTTGATTCTGTCCACCTATGATTTGCCTCTTCCCACCACTGCATGAAACAATCAACCTCTCCTTTTGCCAGTTTAGTTTTAGGTTGGCCGAGTTTGTCTTTTAAGACGTCTACTCGGTCTTTGTCCCAAGATCCTAACAGTGGCCACTGAATTTTGGGATTCTCCTGAGTTAGCCTAGACCATTTTTCCAGAAATTTACAGGAGTCCAGACCCTTCCTAAAATACATAAAATGAGCCGGCGTTCCTTTAAGGAACTGTCCCGACATAGATGTCTGGTTACCCATACAGGAGGACTTTACACACCAATCACACAAGAAGGAAAGACGGGTTTGTCAGAGCAATGCCCGGTGCAACACACAAAAGGAGACCACAGGATACTGCCTCAATCGCCCTTGCTTTCACATCAAGGGTTTTACCCAAGGTGCGGTGCGGCTGCGATTGTGCAGATTTCACGCATCAGACCGTGGGGACAGGGACCCTTTGGTCAGCCGATCCCCGGATGGAGACGGCGCCCAGACTCAAACACACCATAGGGAGGACGGATAGACACAGAGACAAGACAGTCCTCAGTCCGGACAAAACACAGAAATAATTACCTGACCAGATTCCTGATGTCAGATCCCAGGATCCCTACCAGAACAGAGTGGGAACGAACAGGTTCAATGGCGTAGACTTCACTGTGGTCACGCACCCTTCCGTTCTGGCGGAGGACCGCTCGGGCCAAATGCCCAGGTGCCGGCTTGCCACGGCCGTCCTAAGAAAGGTCAAGAGTCACATGGCCCCAGTGAAGATGGTTGCCATCTCGGTGGAACCTCCAAATTGTCAAAGTCAGATTCAGGACTCACATAATTTGTCAGACCACTCTGTTTATTAGCAAAGCGCTTTGCCAGTGCACCCAGATATGTGAGCCCCTCTCTGAGACTCAAGCTAACTTGTTTATACAAATAAGCCAAAGCCAATTTAACATAAGAGACAAAAGGAAGCAGAAACTGACAAATATACATACATATCTTATTTGCATACTAACATTTACCAATCTCCTAGCTCAGTAGGAGCTCTAAGTTAATTAGTTTGAGGACCCATTGTCTCACACTCCTTAATGTTTCTCTTCCTGACAACTATATTTCGACAAACCCTTCAAGTAGCATTTCTTTAATGAATTATAATTTCAATATCGTTCATTCTATTTTCACAGATGTTACTTAGAATTCCACAATAATACAAAGAATCATTGAAATGTAGGGCTGGAAAGAACCTCAAGAAGTCATAAACATTAACATTTTTGTTGCAATGAACTCATAGATAATCATAGAGTTTAAGGCCAAAAGGGACCACTAGATCATCTGATCTGACCTCCTGTATAGCACAGGCCACCAACACCACCCAGCACCCACACATTAAACCCAAAACTGAAATAAGACTAAAGTAATATGGCAAAATTTGTGAATGATACAAAATTATTCAGTATAGTTAGGTCCAAAGCTAACTGTGAAGAGTTGCAAAGGGATCTCACTAAGCTGGGTGACTGGGCAACAAAATGGTAGATTAAATTAAATTTTTATAAATGCAAAGTAATATACATTGGAAAACGTATTCCCAACTATACATACAAAATCATGAGGCCCAAATTAGCTGTTACCACTGAAGAATGAGATCTTGGGGTCATTGTGGATAGTTCTTTGAAAACATCCACTCAAGTGTTAGCAATTGTTAGGAAAAGGATAGATGATAAAACAGAAAATATCATAATGCCACTATATAAATCCATGGTGTGCCCAGACCTTGAATACTGTGTGCAGTTCTGCCCATCTCAAAAAAGATATGTTAGAATTAGGGAAAGTACAGAGAAAAGCAACAGAAATGATTAGGGATATGGAACAGTTTCCATATGAGGAGAGATTAAAAAGAATGGGACTGTTCACCTTTAGAAAAGAAATGATTAAGGTGGGATATGAGAGGTCTATAAAATCATGAATGGTGTGGAGAAAGTGAATTAGGAAGTGTTATTCACTTCTTCACATAGCACAGGAAACAGGGGTCACCCAATGAAATTAATAGGCACAGTCAACATGAAGAACTTGTGAAGTCCAAAAGTATAACTGGGTTTGTCATAAAAATAAAGGGAAGGGTAACCACCTTTCTGTATACAGTGCTATAAAATCCCTCCTGGCGAGAGGCAAAACCCTTTCACCTGTAAAGGGTTAAGAAGCTAGGATAACCTCGCTGGCACCCAAAATGACCAATGAGGGGACAAGAACATCTGAGGAAAAGGGTGGGGGGGGGCAATAAACATGGGGAAATAGTTTTACTTTGTGTAATGACCCATCCACTCCCAGTCTTTATTCAAGCCTAAGTTAATTGAATCCAGTTTGCAAATTAATTCCAATTCAGCAGTCTCTCCTTGGAGTCTGTTTTTGAAGTTTTTTTGTTGAAGAATTGCCACTTTTAGGTCTGTAACAGTCTCTACGTAAAAGAATAAATGGACACAAATCAGACGTCAGAGAACACGTCAATCTCTTTGGTCACTTGATTACAGACCTAAAAGTGGCAATTCTTCAACAAAAAAACTTCAAAAACAGACTCCAACGAGAGACTGCTGAATTGGAATTAATTTGCAAACTGGATACAATTAACTTAGGCTTGAATAAAGACTGGGAGTGGATGTGTCATTACACAAAGTAAAACTATTTCTCCATGTTTATTGCCCCCCCTACTGTTCCTCACATGTTCTTGTCAACTCCTGGAAATGGCCCACCTTGATTTTCACTACAAAAGTGTCAAACCCCTCCCACCCCCACCCCCCGCTCTCCTGCTGGTAATAGCTCACCTTACCTGATCACTCTCGTTACAGTGTGTATGGTAACACCCATTGTTTCATGTTCTCTGTGTATATAAATCTCCCCACTGTATTTTCCACTGAATGCATCCAATGAAGTGAGCTGTAGCTCACGAAAGCTTATGCTCAAATAAATTTGTTAGTCTCTACGGTGCCATAAGTACTCCTTTTCTTTTTGCGGATACAGACTAACATGGCTGCTACTCTGAAACCTGTCAATGTGTATCTATGTTACTAATAGGTAATCTGAGGGATTTGATGAAAGTTGCATACAGTTGTACAGTAGTGGCAGAGATAGCAATAGAAAAACAGTCTTGAGTCTCAACCACTAGATCACACTCACCCCTAAAAAGTCAGGTTTTATCTCTGTCTGATGTTTTAATGCTACTATTTACCCAGGGATTCTTGTATACAAAGTGTTTTACACAAGTGATTTTTGTGCCACAAATTTATTTGTAGTGGGGAAAGCCAGGGAAATTCCTCTCTCTAAATTAAACGTTCTCTAGCTCAAAATTCAACAACTTCCATACCAGAGGATGTCTCTTTCCTTATGTCTAATGTGTTCTTCTTTAGTTTGCATCATTACTTGGTAAATATATTACAGTATGTTATTTATTTGGTCTATAATTTCAAGAACTTTACATGCATTCCTTCCCCTTTTCTTTCTTTCTTTCTTTCTTTCTTTCTTTCTTTCTTTCTTTTCTTATCTATCTAAATAGTAATTCTGAGTTTATAGTGCTTTGCTAAGTACCTTCATCCCACCCTGTCCTGTATAATATGACATATTGTAAATGTGGTTTATAATGCATGGTAATAGTTGTTAATTACATTACTTCCCTCATCTTTTCAAAGTACACTACCGTAGCTCTTGAGAATCCTTAATAGCAGTTATCAACAACCTTTCTATGTCTTTGGCCCTTAATTGAGTGCTTTTAAAGATTTTTGACCACTTCTATTTTCCTTGATCTTGTTGGGGAGAGATGCCTACAAAGAATTATTTAAATGACTGAGGTTTGGCTGTTTTATACAAATCATTGAGATCATAGGTGGATCATTTTATGTGAGGTATAAACAAAATTTAAAACAGAGTGATAACTTAACCAGACAGTGTATTCCTTTTCTTTGATCTTTTTTGTCCTGTATTTAATTATGATAAGAGAAAAACAAGCTTTTAAAGTTCTGCAATCTTTACAAAACATCTTTCTTTTATTTATTTGGTGACTTCAGTAGTTTGAGAAAGTTTCAATAACAACTTTAATTCTATGGATTTATTCCAGTAACAACAGAGGTTTGTGACCTTTATCTACCTGCCTTGTGTGTTCTTTAAATGATGTGTAGATATAAATTTTTTTTTTATTGCTTAAGAAAGTTATTCTTATTTTTTCCCCCACCCCTGGCCTTACTAAATAGAGGAAATTTCCCAAATTGCATGAAGAATCAGTCCTCTAAGTGTGTAAAGATATGTCTTAATAATGCCTCCCATTATCTCGGACAAACGTCAACATTGCTATTCAGGTACAGTACCCCACAGAGCCTGAAAATATGTCATGGGCTGTGATCTTGTCAGCTGTCATAAATTAAGCAAAGTTAGTTCTAGTAAAAACAAAGCAAAGTTAGCTGTAGCTCACGAAAGCGTATGCTCAAATAAATTTGTTAGTCTCTAAGGTGCCACAAGTCCTCCTTTTCTTAATGCTAAACTAGTGTAACTGGATGTTTCTGAGAATTGGTAAGGCGATACAGAATCTTTCATCACTAGTCTTTCACCACAGTTCAGATATAACCTACATGAGAAGTTCTCAGAAATCATGATCATTTCATGACCGTTGGTGACCTAAGTAAAATGAGTTCATAATTTCCTTATAATTGCCCACAAGTGTCTCAAGTAATGCCATTCTCAGTAAGGAGGACAGAAGTGATTGGCCATGGAGACTGAAGTTCTATCTCACAGGGGGTGTTTCCTCCAGTTTAAGGCTAAGGCACGGTTGATAGAGCAGTGAGTCTAAGTCATACTGCCATTGTCTGTGCTGTACATCTTATATGGATAAACAGATGGCGTAAGTCTCTCGGCCTGGCGGTCCACAAGCACTAAAATTATTTAAAATTTTAGAAACTATCCCCAGTGTAGGTGCTGCAGTCATGGTGATTATTTGGTAGGGGAAGCTGTGGTGATAAGAGTGTCTTCTTTTGGATAAAATTAAAAAGAAAAAAACCACTACACAGATCCCTGAGCATGTATGACACTTTTAACTAGGAGTTATGTAGCAGTGTCAGCACTGGTATCTCAGCAAATTGGCATGCTAGCCATTTAGATTGCAAATTACCTGTTGTTTCCCTATATTTGATGCTGTAAGTTAATCACCATTTTTCAGAGCTAAATTATTATTAGGTGCTGCTGATACTATTTAAAGTTGTGTTGCATTTCAGCTTGTGGCCTCTTGTTCAGCTAGTGTATGTGAAATGCTGTTTGGACTCAGACCTTCTAGGTAAAAAGTGTACTTAAAGTTATAGAATTATTATTCATCAATATGTGGGAGTTGATGTACTGTAAACCATTCAAAACACCATGCTCGTATGCCACATCCATGTGTAAAACTATATGTGGGTTAAGAAAGAGGGAGAGAAATCTAGCTAAATTGTCTTTCTTATGGATGTGAAGCCCAGAATTGTAAGAAAAGTAACCAAAAAAATGTCATATGCAGTGGAGTTGTAGCCATGTTGGTCCCAGGATACTAGAGAGACAAGGTGGGTGAAGAAGTATCTTTTATTGGACAAACTTCTTTTAGTGAGACAAACATGACTATGAGCTTATACAGAGCTCTTCTTCATGTCTGGGAAACATACAGAGTGTCACAGCTAATAAAAGGTGGAACAGATAGTTTAGCATAAGTAGTTAACAGTCAAGGTGAAATGCCCATTAACACCCCTGCAGTGATGGGAGGAAAGAAAGGTGGGAGTGTGGAAGGCATCTTGGGGGCAGGCATTGTTAGTTGATTATAGATTGTTGTAATAAGCTGTCAATCCAGTTTGTCTATTCAGTCCATGATTTTTAGTGTCTAGCAAAGTTACGAATATAAGCTCCCAGGCTTTTCTTTTGAAGGTGTTGTACATGTCCTTTGAGGATGATGACTGAGAAGTCAGATATGGAATGATCGCTTCGTGAAAGGTGTTCATCTACAGGTGATACGGTGTTTGTCTTTTGTCATTTTTCTGTGTGAGTTCCTTTGAAATCATAGTGATTATCTGGTTTTACCCACATAGTTGTTACTGGGGCATTGAGTGCACTAGATGAGGTACACCGTATGTTGTGATAGGCATGTGTAGGACCCATGGATCATGAAAGGTGTGTTGCTGGGGGTTGAGCATCATAGCAGTAGACCTATGTCCTTAGGTTTTGCATTTCTTCTTCTTTCAGGGTCTGGTGCCTCTTTGAGTTGGTAATCCTGGTTTGTGGGGAGCTTGCTTCTGATGATGAGCTTGGAGAAGCCATCCTAATACCCATGGCTGTTCCTGTGGTTTGGACAAAGTGTTTGTTGTTGAATGTAAAATTCTTTTGGGTGAGGATAAAATGGATGAGAAAAGAATGCCAACAGGAAAGGCAAAGTTGTCCAGTGCTCAAAAAAATTTCCACAAAGACCTCCCACACCAAATCAGTGCTATAGACCACTGGCAAGAAAAGGACTGTTGAAGATTGTGATTACTAAGGTGAAATTGATAAAATGTAACTGGCTAAAAGGAAATGTCTCAGTAGGGAATTTCCGTTGTCTCCCACCCTCCAGGAAAGTGGTGCACAACAAATCAAGATCTGAGAATAGTATAGCTATTGTGGGCCTTCATGCTGAGTACTAATGGGACAGTCCTGGGCTCAGTATGATATGAGGAAAGAGGATATATCTAAATTTGCCAGGACACAAACCATTTAGCACTTTGCAGGTGAAACCCAACAATAAAAATTGCAGCCAAAAATCATGTCAAGCACTCCCTTGCAGGAAATACCACATAATAAACAGTCACATTCTGCCCTAATTGAAATTTCTAAACAGTTTGAATAGTCCAACCTTGATGAGATAAATATATCAATAAATTCGTTGCAGAACACAGATGACAAAATACATTCTTGGCAGCCATTGCTATCTGAATAGCAGCTAAGAACAAGCAAAGCGCCTATGTTGTGAATCTGAATAACAAATGCTAGATATATCCCTTATTTGTTTTCTCATGTAATTATGATGGCTGAAATCTTGGCAGACCATGGATTAAACTGTGGACCTCCAGAGCTAAAAGTCTAAAGTTCACTCACTTGGGCTGTAACACATTCATCTCCTCTGAAGATTGGGGACAGAAGGGGACCTGTAACACACACCAGATGATTACATGATCTCTGTAATGCCTTCTGGTCACTTCACCCAGCACATAAGCATTAGCTAACTCAAATCTAGGTTGAGTCTCATCAGTGTCCCAGTCCTGGTTAGGCACTGTTATGACTGAGGTAAATAGTACTGGATGGATTAGATGAAATGGAGGTGTAGAGCTTTGTGTCATCCATATTCTGAAGACACTGCAGCTTATACCTCCCTATTAGCCTGCTAGCAGCCTCATACACCAGCTAAACAGGAGAGGATGGCAGAATTAAAACTGGAGAAACCCAACAAGAGAGATTTCTCCGTGCAGATAAACAAGATCATCTCGGATCTTGCTAAGAAAGAAGAGAATGGAGCTACTCTCATCATTCTGTCAAAAAAACCACATGGTTATGTTAAAGATAGCTGACACATATAACAGAATCAGCACTGATGCCTGATCATTGTGCATAGCCAGAAAGAAATCATCTTGAACCAGGATGTAATAATTATTTCCTTAACTGATGCTGGAATCTTGCTTTCCAACAGCAAAATATTGATGATTGATTCCAAAAATGCCCCAAAGACATGCCTTCACCAAATAAAACCGGCAAGTATCCAACTTGCATGTTGCAACCTGAATGTCTTCTGGCACCTCCAGAATCTCAGAGAGTAACAGCGACTGAAATTCCTCTTCAAAAATAGAAATGGTGCTAATAAGGGAAAATATTTGAAGAGCTTGTCAAGACTCAGACCTCACCAGTGACCAATGGCATTAGACCATAGATCATCAAGTTGGTGTGACGCCTTAGGCTTTTGCTGGACTCATCGCCACTGCAGGAGTAATAGACTCAAAAATTGCTACTGTAGTGAGGAATTTTCGATGGATGACTTACCAGGAAACTGCATCTTTTTTTCTCAGGAATGGACCAGCATCCTTCATGCTAAACTCATTATGTGATGCCAGAGTCTGAAAATTACAGGTGTCAAAAGAAAACTGAAGTTGGTGCAGCATATGGTAGCATATATATCAGAACAGTGCAAGACATTGCCTCTGCTTTGTGAATTCATTGGTTCTCCATTCATTTCAGAACAGAATTCAAAGATCTGGTCCTAACCTATAAAGCCCTTAATGAACTGGTAAAGATGAACAGAGAAAATGCCATTTGTTCTTGACTGCTACTTTTCATCATAATATGGTCCAGCTCTCAGATACCAATGTTCTAAGCACCTTGTAAAAAACTGCAATATAAAGACTGATAGAAACATAAGCTGAGGAAGCTCTGCATTGTCACCAATAGACATGATTCTGCTACCATGGAGACAGATAGATCAGTATGAATCTGACTACTTGTAGCACCTTAGTGACTAACCAGTTTATTTGAGCATCCGATGAAGTGAGCTGTAGCTCATGAAAGCTTATGCTCAAATAAATTGGTTAGTCTCTAAGGTGCCACAAGTACTCCTTTTCTTTTTGAAAATACAGACTAACACGGCTGTTACTCTGAAACCTATGAATCTGAGTGATCTTATCTGCAAAATAATTTGAATTTATAATTTAATAGAATGAGGTTACTTATGCATCCAGAATGAGTTCTGTTTTCCCTATCTTTGAGCAACAAGGTTGTCTACCTGTCCTGCAAATAATCAACAAACTGTTTTGGGCTTCAAATTAAACAGCATAAACTAGTAATTTCATTAGGAGTTAGAGAGAGACTAATATTTCTCAAATATCCCAATCAATATTTCCTAGGTATAGCCTAGGTAAATAGTAACCACTCTGAATTAGATTTTGAATAATATAAAGCAGCATATTGAAGCTTGGGAGTATTGTTTGCGCCTACTGACTACCAGACATCAGCAGAGTTGTTTAACCATCTGGGGGGAAAAGTAAGCATACGTTTTTGTTTTCTTGGTGCTTATTTCTTCTCTGATTTCACAACTTTGTACATGTGGAAACTGTGTAATTCCTCCTCTCCCCTCCCTCCCCCCACACACTGTTTCTAACAAGCTAACCCTAAGCATTCTAACCTAACCCTAAGCTAACCCTAACCCCTCTAACCTTCTAACCCTAAGCATTCACACTAGCTACATTCGTTTTCCACCATCTTCCCTGGTGAGTAAAGAAGTGTGCCTAAACTGCTTATATACAGATTGAGTGGGAAATCAAACCAAGGCTACCTGATTTTAGTGACTATCAGATTTCTAAGCTAAGGCCAATAATACAGTCCTTACCTTTGGAAAGCTTGCATCAACTGTAATATTTCTTAATTTAATAAAAAGGTTAGGAAGGACAATTCATATGTTAATAAATTGTGATCAAAATAAAAAGTGTAGCTTGCTTTGACTCCAACAAAACCATTTTACCACAGGAAAAGTGAGGATGGATGGGTTTGCCATTTTAGTTACTTAGACTGCTTTATTAATAATTCTTTGGAAGCTGACATTCCCTCAAAATAGGCAGTGTTTAATCTCAGGGTCCTTGACTGAAATTGTCTACCTGCCAATGAGCAGAAGTGGAATCCACAAGACTTTGTTTGCCTATCTAGCACATAGATTTTAACTGATTTAGATAAGAATGGTCCATCTAGCTCAGTATCCTGTCTTCCAACAGTGGCCAATGCCAGAGGCTTCAGAAGGAATGAACAGAACTAATCATCAGTGATCCATCCCCTGTCGTCCACTCCCAGTTTCTGTCAAATAGAGGCTAGGGATACTCAGAGTATGCATCCCTGCACATCATGGCTAATAGCCATTGATGGGGCTATCCTCCAGAAAGTCATCCAGTCCTTTTTTTAACTCTGTTGTAATTTTGACCTTCACAACATCTCCTGGCAAAGAGGTCCACAGGTTGACTGTGCTTTGTGTAAAGAAGTATTTCCTTTCATTTGTTTTAAACCTGCTGCCTATTAATTTCATTGGGTAACCCCTAGTTCTTGTGTTAAGTGAAGGAGTATATAACACTTCCTTATTTACTTTCTCCATACCAATCATGATTTTATAGACCTCTATCATATCCCCCCTTAGCTCTCTCTTTTCCAAGCTGAAATGTCCCAGTCCTATTAATCTCTCCTTGTATGGAAGCTGTTCCATATCCCTAATAATTTTTGTTGCTCTTTTCTGTAGCTTTTCCAATTCCAATATATCTTTTTTTAGTTGGGGCAACCAGATTTGCATGCAGTATTCAAGATGTGGGTATACCATGGATTTATGTAAAGGCATGGATTTATGTCTTCTTATCTATCCCTTTGCTAATGATTCCCAACATTCTGTTAGCTTTTTTGACTGCCACTGTACATTGAGTGGATGTTTTCCAAGAACTCTTCACAATGACTCCAAGATCTCTTTCTTGAATGGTAACAGCTAATTTAGACCTCATCATTTTGTATGTATCGTTGGGGAGTATGTTTTCCATTGTGCATTATGTTGCATTTATCAACACTGAATTTCATCTGCCATTTTGTTGCCTGGTCACCTAGTTTTGTGAGCTCCCTTTGTAATTCTTTGCAGTCTGCTTTGGACTTAATCATCTTGAGTAGTTTTGTGTCCTCTGCAAATTTTACCACCTCACTATTTACCCATTTTTCCAGATCATTTATGAATATGTTGAATAGCCCTGGTCCCAGTACAGACCCCACAAGGAACACTACTATTTACCTCTCTCCATTTTGAAAACTGACCATTTATTCCTATCCTTTATTTCCCATCTTTTAATCATTAATTGATCTATGGGAGCACCTTCCCTCATGTCCCATGACAGCTTACTTTGCTTAAGAGCCTTTGGTGAGGGACTTTGTCAAAGGCTCTCTGAAAATCCAAGTATCCTATATCCACTAGTAGATCACCCTTGTCCACGTTTGTTGCCCCTAAAAGAATTCTAGTAGATAGGTGAGGCATAATTTCCCTTAACAAAAGCCATGTTGACTCTTTCCCAACATATTGTGTTAATCTATGGGTCTGATAGGTCTGTTCTTTACTATATTTTCAACCAGTTTGCCTGGTACTGAAGTTATTGGCCTGTAATTGCCGGGATTGCCTCTGGAGACTTTTTTACTAATTGGTATCTCATTAGCTATTCTCCAGTCATCTGCTATAGAAGCTGATTTAAATGATAGGTTACATAGCACAGTTAGTAATTCTGCAATTTTGTATTTGAGTTCCTTCAGAATTCTTGGGTGAATACCATCTGGTCCTAGTGACTTATTACTGTTTAATTTATCCGTTTGTTCCAAACCCTCCTCTAATGACACCTCAATCTGGAAGTTCCTCAGATTTGTCTCCTAAAAAGAATGTTTCAGGTGTGAGGATCTCTCTCACTTCCTCTGCAGTGAAGACTGATACAAAGAATTCATTTAGTTTCTCAGCAAAGGGCTTATCTTCCTTGAGTGCTCCTTTAGCACCTCAATCATCTAGTGGCCCCATTGATTGTTTAGCAGACTTCCTGCTTCTGATGTACTTAAAAAAATGTTTGCTGTTACTTTTATAATCTTTGACTAATTGCTCTTCAAAATCTTTTTTGGCCTGCCTAATTATACTTTTACATTTTGTATATGGGAATTATTTTGATTCAGGGATGCAACCTGTGTTTTTCTGTATCTTATTACAACTACTCAAGGATAAAGTTTCCAACTGGGGCAAATTAGTCACACTACCTAAATATAGCTTTAAAAAACCTTATCCTTTGGTTTTCTGTCTAGTTAGATTATTTCCCAACAAGATTTTGTTATTCATTTTAGGACTTTGGAAAAAGCAGACGTTTAAATACTAAGCAATATTTAAAATATGTATTTGCAAAACACAATTGGCAGTGTACTAAGATTATAATATAAAGAAGGAAACTCTCCCTTCCCAGTCCAGAAGAAAATATTTTGCTAGCATCACCTCTGAATTACAGATGTAATTTTATTTCCTATAAGCAGTGACAGCGTCATCAGGCATTTTTCTCAAGTAATGTACCAGTGATAGGAGTGCTAGATAGGCAACCTTGTTGAAGGGAATTCCTAATCGTTTCAAAAATAGGTCCTGAAATCTTGCCTTTAAACGTTTTATAAGAGTCACAGCCGTCTGTCTCTGCATCATTTCTAGATTTAAAGTGAGTGAAACATCTTAGAACTGTGGTATACCCCATCAAGATTTATAGTAATATTTCAGTCCAATTGAGAGGCTTAAGATTATACAGAAATTTTATATCAGTTTTAGGTGTGGGGTATTGAACTTCAGATAAGATTTGTATACTGAAAATTTCCCATGTCTTTGTTAGTATTGCATGACATAAGAGTTCTGCCAAGGAAGTTTTGTAAGCCTTGCTAGCATTTTACCTGTCTTATTACTCTGTTGAATAAGTCAGTGTCTTGCAAATAATGATGGAGCATTAGCCTGTACTAGGTGCTTTAGAGTTTCACTTGCACAAATTTTACACTAGTGAAATGCCATTTGACTTAGTGTTCACAAATCAAAAGTCCCTTTGTAGAGGCTGAGGCCATATCTATACATACTGTAGTGCAGCGGCGCAGCTGTAGCACATCTGGTGAAGATGCTCTGTGTCAGCGGGAGAAGCTCTCCCTGTGCTCACGAGGGGGTTGGAATATACACACCTTTGAGTGACATAAGTTTTGCCAACGTACACTGTAGTGTAGACATAGCCTTGAGATTGGGGAAAGGTATTCAGTGTCACAGCTAAATACAAGTGGAACAGAGTGTTTAGCATAAGAAGTTAACACTAGTTGCAAGAGATCATTAAAGGTGAAGTAGACTGTTAACACCTCTGCAGCTGTAAGAAAAGGATGGTTAGTTGGTTACACGTTGTTGTAATGAGCATAAATCCTGTGTCTTTATTGAGTCTATAATTTATTGGGTCTATCAAAGTTATGATTTTAAAATGCTCGTCTTTTGAAGGTGTTGTGCAGGTTTTCATTGACGATGAAGGCTGAAAAGTCAGATACGAGTGATCATTTTGCGAGAAGTGTTTGCCCATAGGTGCTAGGGTGTTTTTGTCTTTTATTGTGTTTTTGTATGAGTTCATTTGAGGAGAGTAGTGATTCCACTCTATTTAGTTATCTTGGTTCTTATTTTTTTACCTATAACCATTGTGTTTAAGCAGGAACTTGTAAGAAGCAGTAGCTATATAGAGAGAGGGAGAGAGAGAGAGTTACAGACACATGCTATATAGATTTTAATGACTTCTGGCAATAGGACTGAAATACTTAGCACTTAAGTAAAAAGAAAAGGAGTACTTGTGACACCTTAGAGACTAACAAATTTATTAGAGCATAAGCTTTCGTGAGCTACAGCTCACTTCATTGGATGCATGAATACATCGGATACAGACTAACACGGCTACTACTCTGAAACTTAGCACTTAAGTAGTGCTTTTATAATTTCAAAGAACTTACTGAACAAACATTAAATAAAAAATCTTCAAAACACCACTGTAAATTAGAGAAATATTATTTACTTCCATTTACAAAAGGGGGAACTGAGATGCAGATATTTTGTAATATGCCCAAAGTCACACAGGGAGTCATTGTCAATACCTGAATTAGAGCTCAGGAGTTCTTGACTCCGAGTTTTGTTTTCAGTCCACTACACCACATTGACTACTATGTTCTGCACTATTTATTTCCAAAAGGGTTAAAATTAATAAAATTCTGGGGGTTTGGGTTCCATTTTTGTGAGGCACAATCAGTAACAGTAATTGGCCCAATTATGGTAATGATTTTAGAATAGAGACCAACCAAAAGGTATTGATGGGTGAACCTCAATAGAATTAGTTAAGATAAGGATTTAAAATTTTAGTTGCTTAACTTCAAAAGCTTCACCAAATTTATTCTAACTGCTTTGGTCTGGAAATTGAGCTGTGAATCTGTGAGAACAGGGTTTCTTGTGAAACTCAGCCTAGAAATAATGTGCATATTTTTTAACAGTGAGGGTAATGACCATTGGAACAACTTACCAAGGGCTTTGGTGGATTCTGCATCACAGGAAATTTTAAAATCATGAATGGATGTTTTTCTAAAAGAGATCCTTTAGTTCAAGCACAGATATTGGAATTGAAGCAGAAGTTAATACAGGGAAATCCTATGGCCTGTGTTATGCAGAAGGTCAGATGGTCCCTTCTGGCCCTAAAATGTGTGAACCTATGAAAGTGTTCAGTGTGGCCAGAAGTAGCACTTGGGATGGTACTCTGGTACTTAGATACATGTCCTTGCTGAGACCTGAGCTGTATGAACACTGAACATTTTGGTTAGTTTTCTTAAAACTTCAAAGTGTTAAGTGTTGAGTGAAAGTTTCTGTTCTTTCCTATTTCATTAAAAAAATGCACCCAACTCTTCTAGAAGGATATGTGTTTTAGAAAAGCATTTTCAAAAGGTTCAGGTATAATGCAGTGCCCTTTATGTAGAAGGGCTTCCGCACATTAAACAAGACTATTTTCTTGCTGTAGAGAACAGCTGGTTTTGAGTACTCTGTTTACTAATATGCCAGAAACAAGATGACACAAAAGCATTTAACAAACAAATAAAAACCCATCATCATTGAGTCTAAATTATCATTATATATGAAGGCCTCTTTAACTCTGAAGTAAACTATCATAATCCTTAAAATGCAGAGTTGTTGTAGCCATGCTGGTCCCAGGATATTAGAGAGACAAGGTGGATGGGGTGATACTTTTTATTGACCCAACTTGTGTTGGTGAGAGAGACAAGCTTTCGAGCCACACAGAGCTCTTTCTTGAAACCTGGTCTCTCTCACCAACAGAAGTTGGTCCAATAAAAGATATTACCTCACACACCTTGTATCTCTAATAATCTGTAACAGGCAGAAGGAAGTGGGACCAACCTTGCTAGCAGAGGTGCTGTGCCTGGCCAGAGTTTAAAGCTGCCTTTCCCTACCTTTATTAGGGGAGAGTTCTGTCCAGCATTCTCAGGAGTGAATCTCTTTTGCACCCGTAGTAGCTCCTGCACCAATGGTTAAGGGGTCCCTGAATCTTTCTCCATGTATGAGATCAAATAATTATACTTGGCAATTATAAAGTGCCTTTCATCTAAAGATCTCAAAGCCCTTTTCAGTATGCATTATCCTCACAGCACCTCTCTGTATAATTCCCATTTTACAAATTAAATCAAGCCACAGGGAGGTGAAGTGTTTTACCCAAATTCACAGTTGCTTGCAAAGCTAGAAATACAATCCAGATATCCTGACTCCCAAGTCCCTACTCTAATCCCTATACAGTGCTCACCACTGAAATTTTTACAGTTTTGCTGTTTCAAATAGGTAATATTACCATCGTTTTCCTTATAGTCATGCATGGGGAATGCCATAATGTGTGAATTATTTGCAAAGGCATTTATACAGGTTGTGGTGGTGACAACTGTAACACAGTGTCATCCATCTGAATCATAAATAAAATTGACCAAAAGGCAAATAATATGCAGGTTTCTCAAGAAAGCACTAAAGAGCACTTAGTTCTGACCTTAAGTAACATAAATCTGAGTTACTAAAGAGCAATCTTGTACTTAAAAGGAGATCTTGTTTAAATCAGTTATTAACAGGCATACAGAAAAAGTGGATGGGACGTGGTGGAGGAGGGGCTCTTTGAGCAAAATAACCTGTTTTCCTTTTCAAAATCCTTTAGAGGGCATAATAATTAAGTGTTTTATTGGGTTTTTTAAAACATAGTCTGTGAATGTGCGTGGGGAAGTGCACCATCCTGGCAGCAGTTCCTGAGGGCCTGATTTCCATGTCGCTTACACCATTACACTAGCATACTCTTATTTACTTCTTGGTTTACATCAGTGTGAGAGGACAATCAGGCCATCTAGCATACATGGAGACATAATACCTTGATGAATGATTAAGGGGCAGCCAAGTGTGCAATGTGCATTCTATCTACAGTGGCTGAGCTATGCAGGTTGGCGTAGCATGAAGAGCCATGCCATGCCCTGTCCCACTCTGGCCCCTTTGGTAATTCTAGCACTGGTGACTCTAGAGACTCTCCTGATGCTTGTACTTTGGGAATGTAAGGACTGAGATGTTGGCTATCACGTACCCTGGGTAGAAAGAGAGGCCCATAACACTCTCTTCCTCTCTTCCCTCTTCTGTATGTCCATACAGGGCTAGCTCCAACCTAGCCTCATATTGCTTCTTTGTCGTTTAACCTAATAATATACAATAGCACAACTAAAATGTTTAAAAAGGAAGGCATTATTTATTTGTTCAATATAGACAAAAATCACTGCTGGCAAAAATTTTCCAACTCTATTGTAGTCAGTGGAATTGATTGCTCTTGTTTATTCAGTGGAAATATTGGCCCTATGAATTTAAGATGTTACACTTGAAGTTCTTGCTATTAAAAAGGTTGATGGCCTCTCTTCATCTGTCATCCATGTTTCAAAAGCTTATAGAAAATGGATAAAATGTAACATTTAATTGTCTTGCAGTCTCTAGCATCCCTAGTAGTGGACTTTTCCCTCAAGGTTCGTCCAAACAAGTCCTAAATCTTTATTATTTTCCACAGTTGCTGTTATTCTGTAAATCTGTTGTAACAGCACCTAATACTTCCAGTCAAGTGAGGAGCCTGGTGCATCAAAAGCCACCTCCAGTACTATTAATGTGTAGGCCTGCAAGGAGAATGAGACAATTAGCTGATTCTCCCCTTCTTTTCTGTTTTTCAGTCCCCCAAATTAATACAAATCAATTGCTAGTGTTCCACACCATTAGGGTAGCAAAAATTCTAAAGACATTTAATTTTAAAAACTACTAGAAATCTGAAAATAAATATCTGTCCACTTTTTGTGTCTTCTAGCATGACAAAATATTTATTAATTTCCGCTGTTTTAAGGAGCAAAGCTTCTTGGTAAAAATGATTTTCTAATGACATTGGCTTTCTAGAGAATACAACTTTGCTAGTGAGAATTTAATGACTGCCCTACGATAACTGTTGTTAACTCGTGGAAGTAGTGACATTTTGCAGATCAGTCCCTGACTACACCATAGTCTGCTCAAAACGTGCGTTGCACACACTATTTAATGCTTTTAATTGCAAGTCTTAGTCTGCTTTCTCTTGCTTGCAATTAATGTCTGTTGCTATAGAACATCTCTAATGCTCAATTGAAAAGTAATTTACAAGCATATATTTTCTACTGAAATTTAATTCAGCAGATTATTTAATTGTGTCCTATGATAGTGAAAAGAGAAGTGAAAAGCCAGTTTCTCATTGGTATAGAGCATTCACAAACAAATATATAGAAAGGGACAAATTTATACATACCTTAAATACAAAATAAGCAATAACAGGCTGTCCTGTGTCCAAATATACACACACATTTTTAAATAAAGAGTCATAGATTTTCTTTACATGGTGTTTTGGAAAGATTCATTTGATTTTATTATAGTTTTTATAGATGCTGGATAATACAACGCTACTTTCATTTTGTTACTTCTCCCACTGTTCCTCTGAACCTGAGTACAAATTTCCTAGGAGTTTATCGGTTCCTTAGTATCCTATATCCGATCCCTTTGCCTGGATGGGAGATTTTTCTGAGCTACAACTGCATTATTTGCCTCTTTTTGAGTTTTTAAATTATTCTGATTTACTGATTACTGAGTACTGATTTAATCCCTTTTCCCATTCATTTTATGCTTATCCTATCTGCAGCCTCTCCTCTCTACCTCTATCTTACTTGCAAAGCCATCCTTTCTGAGAACCCTGATGCATCTCTTTCACAAAAGTGTTCTGTCTCCACCAGTTTGTGCGTTAGAGCTCCATATTCATTCCAAAATCTGCTTCTCTTCTCAATGTACTACAGTGCTGTTCTTGCTTATGTTTTAAAAGATAGCAGGCATTTGGTTTTCTGCTCACAAAGATATCTGTGCTAATCAAATGCAAAAGTGACTTGGCATGCACATTCTGATGTTTTTTGAATCTCATCAAGTCATGTATTAATGTGTCTCTAATGGTATGATTTCTTTTCACACCTCTACGGTGATTGAAACTCAGTCCTTTTAAGTGAGATCTCCTAACCAGTGTATGGCAGTTCCAATTAGCTTCTCTTGGGCCTGAAGTGCATCACAAACGGTAACAAGGTCTCCCAGGAACACTTTTGTTGCAAGTACTGTAGTCATATTTCCTCATTAGTTCCTTTCAATTGTCACTAATGCCATGTTCCAAGCTTTTGAGAAGTAGACCAAAAACAGAAAAACTAAGCATCAGTGTAGAATAGACAATTATTTTTCATATTTCAAGACCCCTTTGAATGCCTTTGATAGTTTTGAAGCTTACACAGTTTAATTTATTAACCATTACCACTTACTAAAGTCAGAGGATTTAGTGATTTGTTGCCTCGGAAAAGAGAAAAAATATTTTGTCATGGCCGATGGTTCATTTTCTAAATTTGTGATTTTTTAACATTATTTTTAGTCTTTTAATTAAATTTTGTACAAACTATGAGCAAAATAAGAAAAACATAAAGTGTTTAACCATGTTATGTGTACTTTTATGTGGGTACCGTCAAAACCAATAGGCCTCAATTTTTGGTATGGTCTGTGTGTGTCCAGATCATGCTGTTTTTCTGCTCCACTTGTCAGCACAGTTCTTGGGAGGATAACAGTTTTTGGAGACTCTTGCCCTTGCGGACGCTCTAAAGGAATGATTTTTTTTTAACATTTCATTACTCTGCCTGCTTGTGTATGTAGAACTGAGAAGGGCTGAGCAAAGGAACAGCACAATATGGAGGTGCACTGTTGCACACTATCTCCAGGGTTTGTCAACAGTGGTCCTTCTAACCTAGGAAGCTGAGATTTTAACAATGTTGCAGTTGTTTTTTGTCAAGTTGTCATGCTTTTCAGAAATATGAAGACATTTTTAACTAATAGGTGTAAGAGGCAGTTTTGATCCTGCCATCCTCAGAACACCACTGAACTATGGGAGTTTGAAACTCCATTCATCATCACAGTACTGAATAGATTCTGGTTGCACACATTTCGTATTGTAACACTTCATATTTACATTAGTTATGTTCTTCCTCTGTGAAATATTATTTAATTAGTTTTGTACCGTAAAATAATTTTGTGCTATTTGCCTTTTCCTGGGCTCTGTACATTTGCTTGTTCAGGCTACCAACTATCAAATTTGATAAAAACTAACTGCATATCAGTCTGTCAGAGAGTAGTCTTCATAAAACTTACGGTGGATGTGGAAAAGGCTTGGCAAGATGGCACAAGGGCTTTTCCTTTGGCATCTTCAGACTGAGTGAATGAGTAATTACATCCCTCCCATAAAATACACTATTTATAGTTCGCTCTTCTTTGGAATTTTTCCTTTGTTAGATGGTTCTAAAGAGTTCTCCTCCTTTAGAAAAGTCACAAATCAAGTCAGAAGATTATATTTTTAGTGAGCTCAGTTCCTGAGTATCTTGTTTTTATTCTGCAAGCTCTACTAATTGAATTTCTTTAGCCCTTTGATTAGGAATAATTCATTGTTTTGATTATAAAATTGAGGGGCTCAAAAGAATATGTACATGTCAAGTGTATTTTCATAGTCTGGGAAAAACAAAATTTATTTTTATCGTTATTCTAAGACTCACTCCTATTTCCAACTTTCTTTCTGCAAAAACATTTGCTCTTTCTGTAGGTAAATTGACATTAAATAATGAATTGTTCAAAATAATAATTATTTAAAAATCTAACATTTTATGAAAATGGGTGCAAATCAGCCACAATATAAACTTAATGTCTTAAAAAGACAGATATGGCTACAATTTGGGGTAATTTTTTGATGGATTATAGCAAACAGACTAAATATGACTTGGTCCTTGCTTTGTAGAAAAGGTTAATATCATTTGATGCTTTTACCCTTTTTCTTTGATTTCATTTTTAACAATGATTAATAAAGGTAATGAATATACAACTACTTTCCCCTCTCCCTTTCATATTGTAAGGGACATGTTCACAAAAATAGTTTTAATATGTGTTCTTTCCTATACACGTTGATTAGTATGTGGGGGAGGCAATCTAAAGTGTTTTTGATATCCCTACAAATTAATTTACATGCGGGTGAGCTACAGAAGGGAACTAAAAGTGAGAATTAAATGGTGGAGCATAGAGGCAGCTGAAGGCGAACACAGGCATTTCTATAGCATTGTTCTAGCTATATTAAAAATTGCATGCTTTCAAAGAAATATGTGATCAATTCATTTATTTGGATGCCCCAGGTGATTCAGTGTTTTCATAAAATGAAAAATGGACACATTTTGACAAGGGGTTTCATGTATTCAAATGTAGTGCAATCAGCTGAAAATTGTGAAAAATTTACTCGGATTGTAGAAAGTTGAACCGTGTTTTCAATTTAAATTCTGTGTAGTTGCTCTGAAAACTGTAGAGGATTCCACAAGCCATGCAATGGGGGTTCAACTCTCACAATTAGAATAGCACAATTTGGGAAAATTAAAGAATAGGCAGTGTATGCAAGTCCCTTGCGTCCTAGTTAGTGAACTCATGTGATTATGTTAAAATTTAAGCTTTCATTAAAAATAATGCAATCTTGTATTTATGTTCATGGAGAAAAGTTGTAAAATATAAACTGAGTGTAAATCAATGCAGTGCATCTGTCTCAGTCTTCGGCAAACCTGAAAAACAGTTCTGAGAAACATAAATTGCCTCCAGACTTGGGTGCTCCTGAACCCCAGAAACCTCTCCTAATGCCATTCTTAAGAGGTGTGGGGCCATGACATGGGTAGGGGAAGCCATTTAGGGCAATGGATTGCCTTCACCTGGCCCTGAACACGGTGTGTTTGCAATGTTTCATAATTGACGACAAAATGAAAAACTAGGTTGTTTCTTTGGTTTGACTCTCTTCAGGTAGTAATGTTCAGGATTAATTATAATGCTGTGTGCTTGCTCAGTTAACCTTCTCTTGGTAAACACTGACATAATTATAAAAAATTCTAAACCTTATAGAATACATCTCATTAGACACAATAATATAAATAATTTTTTCCAAGATTAGAAGTTGGCCCAAAGTGTGTAATGTATGTAAGAAACATTTTCAAATTAGAATTGGAACTTCAGTTCTGTGCCTCATGACTTACCTCATAAATATTAATAGACAACATATCAAAATGTTCCTGTTAATTAAAAGGGCTGTTCAGCTTTTAATTTATCTAATTTGCAGATGTATGGTAGACTGCAAGTAGTTCTTGTTAAAATGTATCTAGTCTCATTTTGTAGGAGGATAATTTTCTTTTTCTTCAGATTATGGATGTGTGTAGTAAAACAGTATTATCATGGAATACAATATATAAATAAAGTCTTACATTTATTTGTCTTAAAAATAATCACTTTGTGCCACCTCACAAAGGCAATAAATTCCTCTGCCAAAATGAGGTCCTCCAAAAATGTAAATGCATTTAATAAATTTTATACAATAAGAGGGTTTAACTGTCTAGATAGTTTCTGATTTGTATAAAAGTAACCTGATGAACCTGCATAGTTCTAGAACATAAGAATGGCCATACTGGGTCAGACCAACAGTGGCCAATACCAGGTGCCCCAGACGGAGTGAACCTAACAGGTAATGATCAAGTGATCTCTCTCCTGCCATCCATCTCCACCCTCTGACAAACAGAGGCCAGGGACACCATTCCTTACCCATCCTGGCTAATAGCCATTAATGGACTTAACCTCCATGAATTTATCCAGTTCTCTTTTAAACCCTGTTAGAGTCCTAGCCTTCACAACCTCCTCAGGCAAGGAGTTCCACAGGTTGACTGTGCGCTGTATGAAGAAGAATTCCTTTTATTTGTTTTAAAGCTGCTGCCCATTAATTTCATTTGGTGGCCCCTAGTTCTTATATTATGGGAACAAGTAAATAACTTTTCTTTATTCACTTTCTCCACACCACTCTTGATTTTATATACCTCTATCATATCCCCCCTTAGTCTCCTCTTTTCCAAGATGCAAAGTCCTAGCCTCTTTAATCTCTCCTCATATGGGACCTGTTCCAAACCCCTAATCATTTTAGTTGCCCTTTTCTGAACCTTTTCTAATGCCCGTATATCTTTTTTGAGATGAGGGGACTACATCTGTATGCAGTATTCAAGATGCAGGCGTACCATGGATTTATATAAGGGCAATAAGATATTCTCCGTCTTATTCTCTATCCATTTTTTAATGATTCCTCACATCCTGTTTGCTTTTTTGACTGCCACTGCACGCAGCGTGGACATCTTCAAAGAATTATACACGATGACTCCAAGATCTTTCTCCTGATTAGTGGTAGCTAAATTAGCCCCCATCAAATTGTATGTATAGTTGGGATTATTTTTTCCAATGTGCATTACTTTACATTTATCCACATTAAATTTCATTTGCCATTTTGTTGCCCAATCACTTAGTTTTGTGAGATCTTTTTGAAGTTCTTCACAGTCTGCTTTGGTCTTAACTATCTTGAGCAGAAAGAAAAGGAGTACTTGTGGCACTTTAGAGACTAACCAATTTATTTGAGCATAAGCTTTCGTGAGCTACAGCTCACTTCATCGGATGCATACTGTGGAAAGTATAGAAGATCTTTTTATACACACAAAGCATGAAAAAATGGGTGTTTACCACTTCAAAAGGTTTTCTCTCCCCCCACCCCACTCTCCTGCTGGTAATAGCTTATCTAACGTGATCACTCTCCTTACAATGTGTATGATAATCAAGGTGGGCCATTTCCACCACAAATCCAGGGTTTAACAAGAACGTCTGGGGGGGTAGGAAAAAACAAGGGGAAATAGGTTACCTTGCATAATGACTTAGCCACTCCCAGTCTCTATTCAAGCCTAAGTTAATTGTATCCAATTTGCAAATGAATTCCAATTCAACAGTCTCTCGCTGGAGTCTGGTTTTGAAGTTTTTTTGTTGTAATATCGCAACTTTCATGTCTGTAATTGCATGACCAGAGAGATTGAAGTGTTCTCCGACTGGTTTATGAATGTTATAATTCTTGACATCTGATTTGTGTCCATTTATTCTTTTATGTAGAGACTGTACAGTTTGACCAATGTACATGGCAGAGGGGCATTGCTGGCACATGATGGCATATATCACATTGGTGGATGTGCAGGTGAACGAGCCTCTGATAGTGTGGCTGATGTTATTAGGCCCTGTGATAGTGTCCCCTGAATAGATATGTGGGCACAGTTGGCAACGGGCTTTGTTGCAACGATAGGTTCCTGGGTTAGTGGTTCCGTTGTGTGGTATGTGGTTGCTGGTGAGTATTTGCTTCAGGTTGGGGGGCTGTCTGTAGGCAAGGACTGGCCTGTCTCCCAAGATTTGTGAGAGTGTTGGGTCATCCTTCAGGATAGGTTGTAGATCCTTAATAATGCGTTGGAGGGGTTTTAGTTGGGGGCTGAAGGTGACGGCTAGTGGCGTTCTGTTATTTGTGCTGGAAATGGCCCAACTTGATTATCATACACATTGTAAGGAGAGTGATCTCTTTAGATAAGCTATTACCAGCAGGAGAGTGGGGTGGGGGGAGAGAAAACCTTTTGTAGTGCTAAACACCCATTTTTTCATGCTTTGTGTGTATAAAAAGATCTTCTATACTTTCCACAGTATGCATCCGATGAAGTGAGCTGTTGCTCACGAAAGCTTATGCTCAAATAAATTGGTTAGTCTCTAAGGTGCCACAAGTACTCCTTTTCTTTTTGCGAATACAGACTAACTCGGCTGTTACTCTGAAGCCTATCTTGAGCAGTTGAGTATCATCTGCAAACTTTGCCACCTCACTGTTTACCCCTTTCTCCAGATCATTTACGAATAAGTTGAATAGGATTGGTCCTAGGACTGACCCTTGGGGAACACCACTAATTACCCCTCTCCATTCTGAAAATTTACCATTTATTCCTACCCTTTGTTCCCTGCCTTTTAACCAGTTCTCGATCCATGAAAGGATCTTTCCTCTTATCCCATGACAATTTAATTTACATAAGAGCCTTTGGTGAAGGATCTTGTCAAAGGCTTTCTGGAAATCTAAGTACACTATGTCCACTGGATCCCCCTTGTCCACGTTTGTTGACCCCCTCAAAGAACTCTAATAGATTAGTAAGAATGATTTCCCTTTACAGAAACCATGTTGACTTTTGCCCAACAATTTATGCTCTTCTATGTGTCTGACAATTTTATTCTTTACTATTGTTTCAACTAATTTGCCTGGTACTGACGTTAGACTTACTGGTCTGTAATTGCCAGGATCACCTCTAAAGCCCTTTTTAAATATTGGTGTTACATTAGTTATCTTCCAGTCATTGGGTACAGTAGCTGATTTAAAGGACAGGTTATAAACCATAGTTAATAGTTCCGCAATTTCACATTTGAGTTCTTTCAGAACTCTTGGGTGAATGCCATCTGGTCCCAGTGACTTGTTACTGTTAAGTTTCTCAATTAATTCCAAAACCTCCTCTAGTGACGTTTCAATCTGTGATAATTCCTCAGATTTGTCACCTACAAAAGACGGCTCAGGTTGGGGAATCTCCCTAACATCCTCAGCCGTGAAGACTGAAGTAATCGATAATGTGAAAAGAGTTGGTCTCAGTCCAGTTCCCAGAGTGAAAATCACCATCACAGTTGATGCTAATAGGCGCCCTTGTTGGCAGTGTCAGTAGAGAAGAGAAGGACTGGAATGGACATGGAAACTGTATTATCCTCTGTCCCCTAGAATTTTTACTTAAAGTCAAGGTTGAGATGCAATGGTAAGAAAGTTTTCAGTCTTTCTACATTTGCTGTGTCTGCTCTCTGGTTGAAAAGAGGACTTCGCTCTTCAGTACTGCCACTCTAACAACTTTCCACAGACTAAGTTCACCCAATTTTAGAAAGGAAAATTAAAAAATTATTAAAAATGTGACCTGATGGATGATATAAATTTGGTGAGGGAAATCAAGGTCAAAGTGACCTCCACAGGAAGTTTTTTTAAAAAAGTAGGTTTTGGTTCAGGATGTGAGGAGAGGGAAGGGGACAGATAACACCGAAAGTATGTGATGCTGTTATCACTGTAAATTCTAACAGCTGTTCTGATTTAAGAAATCAAATTGTCAGCATCAACAATAAAATCAGGTTGGGGAATATACTGCTGCTCCCACTGCTGCTGTGTGGAGTGTGTTCCTGAGGGTATAAATGTATTTTCCCCAAAAGATTATGAAGAATTCAAGCATACATATTTTCACTTTAAAGTTAGCAAATATTTTTATCCTGAGTAATGCAGTTGGATTGACTTGGGAGCTGTAGCAGTCTATTGGGTCAATGACCTGCAAATTAAAGAGGACCCATTCTGGCTCTAAAGGAATTGTTACAATCTATCTTGCAAAAAATCCTCTTTTAAAAATGTGTCTATGTAGAAAGTTACCCACTCAGCAGGCTATCACAGCTTGTCTAATGAGCAAGGAATACATTTTAAAATTAGCAGAACAAAAAGACATTTGATGGTACACGATTGATACTGTGTAAATAATACAGTTGTAAACATAACATATATAGAGATATTAATCCAGATTCAGTTATAATTAAATTATAAAGGATAAACACATATTTTACAATATATTTAGTTCATTTCCCCCCTTTTTTTTGTACTTACAAGTTAAAGAATGAGAGAATTCACAGATAAAGAACTGTTCAATTATATAGTTGTGACAAACCAAACAGAAATGTAGAAATTCAAACCCCATTTTCATAAATTAGGCCTTCTGTAACAATATATTGGAACACAAATGGTACATGCTATTTCATGACCTGATGAATGCTGATCTCTGCAATAATCACAGTAGAAACATAAAACTGAATTTCAGCCTGACATTTATAATGGCTGGTATATTCTATGTCGCTATTGTAATGTAGCTTACACTTTTTGTCTGCAAAATCTCTCAAAGCTTAAACATTGCATGAAGCAGATCTTGTATCTGATAGTTGCATTGAATTTTACAACAGAAATCAAAACATTGTTTTTTTCAAATAACCTCTATGTGATATTGTATATTGAAACTGCATTAGTGTGTCTTTTTATACCGGTTGTCACAGTCCCACCAGGCTGTTGAGTTTGGGTCCACACAAGTCAGACCATGTATACTTTTAAGCTTACCTTGCTCTGTCTCTTTCTTCGGCCTCTCTTTTTGGGACATGGAAATCTTAGTAGTCAAAAATGTGTCTAATTGAACTCATACATTTTTTAGCATTTGAGTTTAAAAGGTGTGGCTATAATAAATTCTATTGAAAGAGTTCTAGGGAAGGTCACAAAAAGAAGAAAGTTTTGTATAATGCGTTCAGAATTACCTTGTGTTACCGTTGTGGATGAGTCCTTATTGATTTAGTATGAAATGAATTCTTGCAAGTGTGTCTCTTATTTTATGTGTATTCCAGATGTGTGGAGGTCATTGCTAAAGAAGGACAGAACCTGAAAGAGCTGTATTTGGTATCCTGTAAGATTACCGACTATGGTATGTAAAATGGCTATTGTTTTTCACCCTTTGTCAAGACTAATCTGTTGAAACTTTACATGGAGACTTAAAAAGTGAAATTTACCTTGTGATGCTTGTAAAAATGTTGCTGTGACACTAGACAGAGAAGATTTAGAATGGAGAAGCTACAGGACAGGCACTCTGTTAGATTTCAGAGAGCTGCAGATTTATCCTTCATATAGAATTGACTAAAAAAATTTGATTGATCTCTGTGATGAGAGTTTGAGTGTTGATCGATAAACACTCAAATTTAAATTAATTTGCCTCGTGCTCTTCCTTTTTTCTTTGCCCTTAGTTTAAATGGAAATTTGCAGGGTCTAGTAGATATCTAGTCTTTTTAATGAACTCAGACTGGTTCTTCCTTTCAAATCTTGCACTGTTCTGGGATCTGAGAGTTGAAAACAGAGATTATTTTTGGCCCAGAAAAGAGGCAGGGTCATGCAATGGTTCATTAAGAGGTAAATCACATCCACTGCACACCTAGCCTGAGAACAGTGGCTTGGTGCAGGGGAAACAGTGACCCTGGGTTTTGGGAAAAGAATCCTCCTCAGGATGCAAAATGACAATGAAGTCACTTTATGGCTACTGCTGAAGTTTTGGGGTTGTAGTAGCCTCTGCTCTGGTTGAAACCCCTCCCTCCCTTCAGGTAGTAGCAGATCCGCTAGCCATGCCGTATCCTCAAACCTTTCTTCCTTGGAAGGAAGGAATTCCTATAGAGTTCATGGCATCCTGTCCCTCATCCCAACCCAGTGAACTCACATCACCCTCTAAGGGCCTTCTTCTGCTGAAGGGGCTGACAAGGGAGCAGTAGTTTCCCTCAAAAGCAGTATGACCAGACTAGCAAGGTAGTGGGGAAAGGAAGGCAGATGAATGTATTGTATTGGATTTGAATGGAAAGTGAGAGGAAATGGTTATGCATAGATGAGACATGGGAAGAGCGTTGGGTGGGAGGATGGGTGGGGGGATAGGGAGCATCTCCATAGGCTTGGTTGGTTAGATACCATAATTATCCAAACTGCACTGTTACATCAAATATTTTAAGGTTTGCCCATCACTAATTTGTAAGATTCTGTAGTCGTTTCACATCATCAGTGTTCTTGATCTTGTAGTCATTGGGACTTTTCAAACAACTTTTGCAGGTGCTACTAATACTAGATGCTCATGCTGATACTACTAATAAATTAATTACCTTCGTGATAGTGTTAGTAAATTGTTCAGTACAGTAATTGTGGCACTGAACAATTTTTAACATTATTATTGAATTAGTGTATTATCAGTGTTCACTCAAACATATAGCCCTCAACACCACTAAGTAAATAAATGTTATGTCAGCCCCCCCGACAGCTCCATTCTTGTTGTGTTTTGTGTTAAAAATCATGAGTGATGAATGCTGTAGAGAAGCAGTGCTCATAAGCACCACTTAGCCATTGTGAACAACTCAGGAACTCTTACTTAAGTGGGGAAGAAAGGTGCCACTCTCCTTGCAAAGCTCCAGAGGTCCTTAGGGGGAATGGAGCCTCTCACCAGCAGAACTCTGTACTGTAGCGCCACAATAGGACGTGGGAGGAAAGAGAACCAGCCAACCCTTTCCCCTGAGCACATCCTGCTACATTTGGCAAGTAGGAGAAATCTGCTAGTGGTTAGTAGGATGGTTTGTTGTGGTCTGGTTTAAGAAATTTCCCAATGGTCTTATTATGCTGTTGATTTCACATGCATAACTGTTCAGGCCCCACCAAATGGCAGATGCTTCTCTCTTAGTGGAAGCATGTTATTCTATAAATTTTCAGGAAAGGTGTCATACAAAATGTAGACTCAGTAATGTCTTAGCCAAATTTTTAGTATCATATTACACTGACCAAAGTTCTGGGAGGGAATGACTGTATGTGAACATCCATTACTGCTTAATCTACCTGGTAGTCTATTGAGGATATTAGCATATGCACTTGGTCCATGTCTGTTTGGTAGATTCAACACACAATTAATGCCTGCTTTTTATATTTAAAATTTGACTATTTGCCAATTGTGACTGTACAGATTTCCATACATATTTAGCAAGACACCTGAGCAACTCTATTTTCCCAACTAATTTTGAAGATAAAACCAGGATTTTTAGAAAGAGACCAAGGAAATTATGCACCCATATTCCATTTAAGTTCATTGGAATTCAGATGCATAAATCCCTTAATATCCTTTGAAACTCCCAGCCCACATTTCTTGATACATTAGTGATTAGCTTAGTGGAATTGTGACTGCTGGTTCAAGAGCCTAATTGTCTCAAGGTTCAGTTAGCAAAAATGCAAATTCCATAGCTAAATAAAATATTATTGTTATTAGAACAACCTGTTTTAAGCACACCTTTAATTTGAGACATCAGACAAGAAAAAGAGATAAGTGCTAATGGTGATTGTTGACTCATACCTAATACCTAATACCTAATGTCAGATTTAGCAGTTTTCATAGTCCTGATTTGATTCTGACAATAAGATGTTGTGAGAAAATAAAAGAAGCAATATTGAAAATGGAAAAGGAGTACTTGTGGCACCCTAGAGACTAACAAATTTATTTGAGCATAAGCTTTCGTGAGCTACAGCTCACTTCATCGGATGCATTCAGTGGAAAATACAGTGGGGAGATTTATATACACAGAGAACTTGAAACAATGAGTGTTACCATATACACTGTAATGAGAGTGATCACTTAAGGTGAGCTATTACCGGCAGGAGAGGGGTGGGGGGGGAGACAAAAAACACCTTTTGTAGTGATAATCAAGGTGGGCCATTTCCAGCAGTTGACAAGAAAGTCTGAGGAACAGCGGGGGGGAGGGGGGGGGGATAAACATGGGGAAATAGTTTTACTTTGTGTAATGACCCATCCACTCCCAGTCTTTATTCAAGCCTAAGTTAATTGTATCCAGTTTGCAAATTAATTCCAATTCAGCAGTCTCTCGTTGGAGTCTGTTTTTGAAGTTTTTTTGTTGAAGAATTGCCACTTTTAGGTCTGTAATCGAGTGACCAAAGAGATTGAAGTGTTCTCCGACTGGTTTTTGAATGTTATAATTCTTGACGTCTGATTTCTGTCTATTCATTCTTTTACGTAGAGACTGTCCAGTTTGGCCAATGTACATGGCAGAGGGGCATTGCTGGCACATGATGGCATATATCACATTGGTAGATGTGCAGGTGAACGAGCCTCTGATAGTGTGGCTGATGTGATTAGGCCCTATGATGGTGTCCCCTGCATAGATATGTGGACACAGTTGGCATTGGGCTTTGTTGCAAGGATAGGTTCCTGGGTTAGTGGTTCCGTTGTGTGGTGTGTGGTTGCTGGTGAGTATTTGCTTCAGGCTGGAGGGCTGTCTGTAAGCAAGGACTGGCCTGTCTCCCAAGATCTGTGAGAGTGGTGGGTCGTCCTTCAGGATAGGTTGTAGATCCTTGATGTTGCGTTGGAGAGGTTTTAGTTGGGGGCTGAAGGTGATGGCTAGTGGCGTTCTGTTATTTTCTTTGTTGGGCCTGTCCTGTAGTAGGTGACTTCTGGGTACTCTTCTGGCTCTGTCAATCTGTTTCTTCACTTCAGCAGGTGGGTATTGTAGTTGTAAGAACGCTTGATAGAGATCTTGTAGGTGTTTGTCTCTGTCTGAGGGGTTGGAGCAAATGCGGTTGTATCGTAGAGCTTGGCTGTAGACAATGGATCGTGTGGTGTGGTCTGGGTGAAAGCTGGAGGCATGTAGGTAGGAATAGTGGTCAGTAGGTTTCCGGTACAGGGTGGTGTTTATGTGACCATCGCTTATGAGCACCTTAGTGTCCAGGAAGTGGCTCTCTTGTGTGGACTGGTCCAGGCTGAGGTTGATGGTGGGATGGAAATTGTTGAAATCATGGTGGAATTCCTCAAGGGCTTTTTTTCCATGGGTCCAGATGATGAAGATGTCATCAATGTAGTGCAAGTAGAGTAGGGGCATTAGGGGACGAGAGCTGAGGAAGCGTTGTTCTAAGTCAGCCATAAAAATGTTGGCATACTGTGGAGCCATGAGGGTACCCATAGCAGTGCCGCTGATTTGAAGGTGTACATTGTCCCCAAATGTGAACTAGTTATGGGTGAGTACAAAGTCACAAAGTTCAGCCACCAGGTTTGCCATGACATTATCAGGGATACTGTTCCTGACGGCTTGTAGTCCATCTTTGTGTGGAATGTTGGTGTAGAGGGTTTCTACATCCATAGTGGCCAGGATGGTGTTTTCAGGAAGATGACCGATGGATTGTAGTTTCCTCAGGAAGTCAGTGGTGTCTCGAAGATAGCTGGTAGTGTAGGGCCTGAGGAGGGAGTCTATATAGCCAGACAGTCCTGCTGTCAGGGTGCCAATGCCTGAGATGATGGGGCGTCCAGGATTTCCAGATTTATGGATCTTGGGTAGCAGATAGAATACCCCAGGTCAGGGTTCCAGAGGTGTGTCTGTGCGGATTTGTTCTTGTGCTTTTTCAGGGAGTTTCTTGAGCAAATGCTGTAGTTTCTTTTGGTAACCCTCAGTGGGATCAGAGGGTAATGGCTTGTGGAAAGTGGTGTTGGAGAGCTGCCTAGCAGCCTCTTGTTCATATTCCGACCTATTCATGATGACGACAGCACCTCCTTTGTCAGCCTTTTTGATTATGATGTCAGAGTTGTTTCTGAGGCTGTGGATGGCATTGTGTTCTGCACGGCTGAGGTTATGGGCAAGTGATGCTGCTTTTCCACAATTTCAGCCCGTGCACGTCGGTGGAAGCACTCTGTGTAGAAGTCCAGTCTGTTGTTTTGAGCTTCAGGAGGAGTCCACCCAGAATCCTTCTTTTTGTAGTCTTGGTAGGATTAGTATATTGTTCAGAGGTGTGTTGGAAATATTGCTTGAGTCGGAGACGTCGAAAATAGGATTCTAAGTCACCACAGAACTGTATCATGTTCGTGGGGGTGGAGGGGCAGAAGGAGAGGCCCTGAGATAGGACAGATTCTTCTGCTGGGCTAAGGGTATAGTTGGATACATTAACAATATTGCTGGGTGGGTTGGGGGAACCACTGTTCTGGCCCCTTGTGGCATGTAGTAGTTTAGATAGTTCAGTGTCCTTTTTCTTTTGTAGAGAAGCAAAGTGTGTGTTGTAAATGGCTTGTCTAGTTTTTGTAAAATCCAGCCACAAGGAAGTTTGTGTGGAAGGTTGTTTTTTTATGAGAGTATCCAGTTTTGAGAGCTCATTCTTAATCTTTCCGTGTTCGCTGTAGAGGATGTTGATCAGGTGGTTCCGCAGTTTCTTTGAGAGTGTGTGGCACAATCTGTCAGCATAGTCTGTGTGGTATGTAGATTGTAATGGATTTTTTACCTTCAGTCCTTTTGGTATGATGTCCATCTGTTTGCATTTGGAAAGGAAGATGATGTCTGTCTGTATCTGTACGAGTTTTTTCATGAAGTTGATAGATCTCCACTCCATACGGCTAAATTCAGTGCCTTGCATAATGACAGGTTTCAGGGTAGCAGCCGTGTTAGTCTGTATTCGCAAAAAGAAAAGGAGTACTTGTGGCACCTTAGAGACTAACCAATTTATTTGAGCATAAGCTTTTGTGAGCTACAGCTCACTTCATCGGATGCATTCAGTGGAAAATACAGTGGGGAGATTTATATACATAGAGAACATGAAACAATGGGTGTTACCATACACACCATGTTTATCCCCCCTCCCATCCCCCACTGTTCCTCAGACATTCTTGTCAACTGCTGGAAATGGGCCACCTTGATTATCACTACAAAAGGTTCCCACCCCCACCCTTCGCTCTCCTGCTGGTAGTAGGTCACCTTACGTGATCACTCTGGTTACAGTGTGCAGGGTAACACCCATTGTTTCATGTTCTCTGTGTATATAAATCTCCCCACTGTATTTTCCACTGAATGCATCCGATGAAGTGAGCTGTAGCTCACGAAAGCTTATGCTCAAATAAATTTGTTAGTCTCTAAGGTGCCACAAGTCCTCCTTTTCTTTTTGCGAATACAGACTAACACGGCTGCTACCCTGAATATTGAAAATGTAATGCTAATTGATTATTATTTGAAGAATATTACTAAATACAGGGCACTGAAAGATTTGCCTTCATATTGAAAGTTAGGAGTCGATTAAAATTCTCTAAACTGTAACATATGGTCATAGGCAACATTAGTTTATCTGACACATTGCCACCATGGAATTTAATTTGGTGGAATGAAGTACAGAATGATGAGATTAAAAACATTACTGTAGTGGACGGCAGCAGACTCTCTAGGTCTGTGTTTAGACACCAACAAATCTCCAAAACCTCTTTTAGTAGATTTTCTGTTCTCAGTACAGCCACACAGGACTTTTTTTTTTTAATATGGAACATTTAATTATATTAGACAAAAAGAAAAACAAAAAAAGGAAACCAAGATGGATTTGAAATAGGCAGCAGATGCTAAGAGTTGTTAACTGCAAAGAAAAAAGAAATATATTGTTGCTGATTGCACTGCTACTGTTAAGAGTGTGTCAGCACTTCTGTTATAAACTTCTCACAAGTATATAGCACAGCTGTAAAATTTTTCCCCATGTTAACACTTGCCACATAAAGTCTCAATCTTGTAATAAATTTATTTGTGTGTGTATGAATGCATATATATAAAATCACATACAAATAAATTTATTACAAGGACATGACTATATATATATATATAATTATAATTGAAAAAACAGCCAAAATTATTTGGCTTTTATAAAAACACACATATGTCTGGTTTTAAAAAGCAAAATCATTTTAGCTGTTATTCAGTTTTACTCTGTATGCTAAAAATGAAGTGTTTTGGTTTGATGTTTCTCTGTCCTTTTTAGACCCAAAAAATAGCTTCATTTAGGGATTCTTTTGTTTGTTTTGAAATGCTTAGTGAAAACTAGTTCTTGATATATAAAACTTGTCTGCCATTCAGTATTAAAATTTATGAATGTTAACTTATTTCATAATGTTTTATCTTTATATACATATTAATATGATGCCACATTATAAGACAAATTATTAGGATACTAAATAAGGATTTAAATATTCTTTTCAGTCTTTTCAGTACTAGATACGTACTAAGTGTTTTAAATATTTGGCGAGGCATACAATTACTAGACAGAGTTACCAGAGAAGCTGCCTGCAACATATGTGACTGAACCACTATGATCTCTATGGTAAACACCTGTTTACCCATGACCACTGGCAGAGTGAAGTCAAATCTCACATTATTTCCTTATGCCATTTTGCCTTTTTACAAACAATTATGAATTAAGCATTGACTGTCAAAGTTATCTTTGAATTTCCTGCCTTTTGTTGATTTGTGTCTCAACCTTAACTTTATTTAAGCATAGGGGCTTTGTATTTAATCTTTTACTAAGAACTAGTAAGAAAGTTGGACTTTCTAGCTGTAGGGAGACTGTCAAATGGATTAGGTTGATGTGAAGATGTATAGCTGTGAGAGAAAGCAGCAATCATATACACAATTGTGTAACTGTCTTTTCAGTTTTCCATTCTAATTCTGTAGTTAATTGATTCCCTGGGTACTGAGAATTTATTTCTAAGGAATACTTCCAGGAGTAAAATATTACTTACAAGGTTAATGATGGTGCATCGTGCTTGGTACAGACTAAAACACAAAGGTGGGATTTATGTTTAGAGATGAAAAGATTTGATGAAATGAGCTGGTGTGAGAGTAGGAGGGTCTCATGATCTCACAACTGTGCTATCCAGGCAGTTACTAAGAATTACTAAGAAAACTTGGCTTTCTCAGCTGTGGGGAAAGATAACCTTGGGTTTTAGAGTCAGTCTCTCTCGCTTTCACCAGAAAATTCAATCCTGGACCTGAGAAACCTTTTAGAAATAAGTTTTGTCAAAACCAGTAACTTTTTATGAAAAGCTTTGGTTTCGATGACTTGGTGTTTTTGGACAAAAAAAGTTTCATCCAAAAAAATGCCTGAAGAACTCCACCCATCATTTCTGTATACTTATTGTCACTTGTACACTGCAAAAGATACAACTGAGCTGGAGTGCATGTCTTGTTTCATTTTGATTCCCTAATAGTTCTGGACTTCGCAAAATTAAAGAATTCCCCACTTCCAGCTGTTAATTGCGCGGGACTTCTCAGGCACAGTGAACGCGAGTGTAATGTTCTCTTGATCCCTTAAGATTCTGAACACTGAAGCTGAGCTGAAGAACTCCAGATTTCTGGCCTTTTTGTTCTCTAGCTAGTCGCTCGTGCATATAATGATTAGGGTCCTTCCTCCCTTATGTCACCTCTTCCCCTCACACCCTCCAATACATTTAGTGCTCCTGAGGAATTTTGAATGTGAGTGGCGGGGGGAAGAGGTTTCATTCAAGAATTTCATGGATGTAGGCTCTATTTACAAATACCTGTTTGGAAGGCCCTATGATAATGTTTGTACTGACTGGTGCTCCACTGTCACAAGCGAAATCATTATTTCAAGTAGCTTCTGTCTTCCTAATTAGAAGGAAAAAATTTAAAAGAAAAAAATGAAGTATAATTAACAAGGTTAAAATATAAGTGCTGATGAAAAAATGTAATGTTAGAATAATATCATTATAGATTCAATATACACTATATCATCACTGGTATTAAAGGAACTTGCATATAAATTCTGCCTAAAGAATAAATGTCCCTCTTTGTTAAAAAGTGCCTAAAGCAGTATGTGTGCATGTATCCTTTCTCACGGACTGAATATTGCCTGAGTAAACTTGATTTAAATATTAAGAAATTGTCACAGGGCAGTTTGCCTTTGTGATTAAAAATAGGTCCAGCTTTCCTGTGCCAGGGCAGGTGCTCCCAGTTGAGCTAATTAAGGAGGGAAGGGCTGCATCTGGGATATAAAGGGTCAGAGGGATTGCTGTGAGGGCTTCAGGGAGAGAGGGTCTCCTCCACAGGGAAACTAATGATCCAACCAGCAGACCAAATTCGGTGGTCATGTGCCACCTAAGGCACATTGCGCATACGCTAAGAAGTGGTCCCCAAAGAAGGATGTTGGGGTCATGGAAGAAGACCCAGCGCCTCAGTACCTGTTGGGAAAGGGCACACAGTTATTGTCAACACAGATAAACTCCCAATGGATGTGGGCTGAAAAAGGAGAATTAGTAGAAAATATATTTGCAAGTCAAAAAGATTTTCTCTTTATGTATTACAGATTATGCAAGCTCTCCCTCAGTTTCTATCATTTAAATACACATAGCTTTTACTGCTTCTCTCAAAATAATACTAAATTGCTACATTGTCAAGTATTCCTTTTCTTTTTGCGAATACAGACTAACAGGGCTGCTACTCTGAAAATTGTCAATTGAGTTTCAAGTTTCCCTTATTTGTTTTCTTCTCAAAACTGGTCTTTCCCTATTTCTGTTTTCCTTCCCAGTTGTACACATAAGTATTCTTTTCTCCTCTGTTTCTTTCCTCCTTTTTATGGCCTAGATCATGCACAAATTAAAAACATGAGTACTACTCTCATGAATAAAATTAAATGTGAATAAATCTTTGCAAGATCAGGGCCTATATTTTTATCTTCAGTGTTATTTTCTGTAATTTTCTAAATTCTGAAATTTGTTGTTTTCCAAGGAGTCTTTCTTTTCAAAAAAGTATTTTGTTTCTATATTCTTCTTTTGTTCTCCTATTATTTGGGAACTCAACAGTGAGCACCTATTGAAGACACACAAATAAATGAACTGTATCTCAGATGTTCTGTAGAGAGCCCATTACTTTTTTTTGTTATTTTGCCTTGATGGGTTGCAAATTTTACTACAGTGATCTGTAAACTTCAGAGAGAGTTGTATAATCTTATATTCGTTAATGATACTTCCCTTGGAAAAATAAATATAGCAACTAACAAGTTTAAAAAAAATACTAGAATGTTCTATCTTTTAGAATCATATAAGAGGTAAAATCTTTCTTCCTTTCAATGAGACTGTGGCAATCTGGAGAATTAACAGCATATTTCAGAACCTCTTAAGTTCCCCTTAATTTGAAACTAGAAACATGAATTATATATTATATACCGTAGCTAGATCATTTTTATATATTTAATGTATTTTTATATTTTCCATGTATTTTCTAAAAAAACTAAGTTCTGAATTTGACTATTTACTGATTGAGAGTACAATCTTGCAAATACTTATGCACAGGAAGCCAACAGGTCTATTCATGTGAGGAAAGTTCAAAATATGCACAAGTGTCAATGTTTGCAGAATCAGAGATCCAATTTGTAAAGCTCCTTCTTTTTAGCAGTAATACTCAAGCAGTGGATTGATATGTATTCACCTAAGTAGAGTTTCATTATTAATCATTATTTTTTTAAAAAAGTCAATTAAAACTTTGTCAACACTAATCTTAACAGCTGAAGCAACAACAAAAACAAAAAAACCTTTTCTACACACTGGCAGTCTCATATGTAATTCATAACTATCAAAAATTTGTTTTCTCTGCTTAACTTTTAAGACTATTCCTAATGTGATAAGAATTCTGTGCAGTTTTCTTTAAAAGTTGGTTTACAGTGCCACTGTGCATCTTGAAGCCTCATACAGTGAGATAAATTACAGCAATAACATATTTTTCAAATACTATATAGTTGCAAATCCTTTGTCCTGCAGTACATAATAAAGGATTTTCTCCTTGAGCAATGAGGTAAACTGAATTTTTAGGGTTTTTTGTCTTGCTAGCTGGTGAACTGCACCCCTTTGTCTGTGCCATCGCCAAAACACTGTGCGATATAATGGCTTGTTAGAGGAACCTGATGTAGAAGCACTTTTGGATCAGTATGCACAGAGCAGTAGTCTCCCAATTTTGATTTGCATTCCATCTCTTCTGAGGTGGTCATTCTAAATTCAGAAGACTGTTATATTATATTTCCCTCCCAGTTCCTCTCTGTAAGAGACATCCACAGCTACTGAGGCTTGCATTTAAATTCTTCTAAAAGGAACTTTCACAATGTTTAAGGGTTTGTTGTATTGAACGGATGGGAAAGTAGAGGCAGTAGAGAATGGACATGGTAGCAAAAAAAATTAAAAAATCCACAAAATTACAGAGTAGTTTCACAGTTAACCTTCTAAAGATGCAATATAACAGCTTTCTGAATGTGCATCATTTTTGACTACTAAAAGGACAATATTTTTCTCATCTAATAAAAAAAATGGCAGTGACCTGTTTCTGTTCAGTACTATATGTAATCACAAATATATTTTCGGATTTCCATCTTATACATTTACTGTATTAGGACATAATAATTTAAAACTAAACTTTAGTTTGACCCAGAATGTGTGTTCTGTTTTCGTGTGATCTTTCAATACATTTTGCAGTTTTATGTGACCTTTTAAAAATAATATAAAACTTTTTTTCCTCAGTTAACATGTTAACTCCTAGATTGCGTATAGTGCATCAACTGCTTGCCTCAAAACAGTGGCGGAAACCGAAATATTTGCTATGATATCTAACCAAGTTATAGAACTGATAGCCTTAGCTCTGCATTTATTTATTTTTGTGGACTTGCTTTATGTCTGACTCTTAACTATATTTGATCATATTTTCCCTATTTTGAAATACGCTCTGGTTAAAAAAATCTGTTTCCATCACAGTAAACCATAGAACTCTTCCAGGATCTAGCTGCAGAATAGTGTAGAAGTTGTGTTGCTACTGCTGAAGAGGACATAGTTCATTTAATAAGAAAGCTGAAAGGCTTTGTGCTTCCAGTAATAAAAATGACATCAAGGACCTACTCTGGTCAGCCTTAAAGATTTAAAGAGTTTGCCTTTAAAAAAAAAATGTTCAAAGTCGCTTTTAATTTATGGATTTAAGTTCCTCATAAGTCAAGTGGAATGATTCTACCTTTTGAAATGTCAAGGTTCTTTTTAACCTAGCTTAGCTAACGACATTACTTGATTTGCAATTCTCTTTCATTCGGTGTCATATTGTTGCTTATTTATTAACTGTACATGTTGAACCACATTACTTCTAATTACAAAATGCCAAAAGCTTAATAAAAGGTATCCATAAATATGTAAGCACCGGGTCTTAATAGAACAAACAAACAAAAAAGAATCTTGCAGTAGGGGACATCTGAAAGTGAATAAAGTAAAGGAAATAAATAAAGTCCTAAAAGACACAAGTGCTTGATTTATGAAAGACAACAAATTATACATAGCCTGACCATTTTGAAATCTAGGTTGTGGATTTTAATTTTATTTTTAAAAACTTTTTATAACAGATAACTGTAATAAATCCATAGCCCTCAATTATTTACATTTTTACAAGAAAAGGTTTTGAGCTTGTCTGAACATTTTGTGCTAGACATAGTAACTGAGTATTATTCCCTTCCCATTTTTTTCATTAGCCCGAAGTCATCAATATTCTTTGCATATGGTCATGTTACCACATAATATGTAGTACATGTTATGCAGCTAAGCAACTCTCTCTTATGCCCATGTTTGAAAATGCATGTTTGTTAAATATGATGCAGCTGAGCTCCTCCATCAAGCTTAAACATGTAACTCTATCGGATTAACTCAGGGTTTAGACTGCGCTCCTATGTCTATATGTCCCAGTTAACTACAGAATAAGGATTCCACTCTGCCATGGGACTGGACATTAGTTTTGTTTAGATGAGTAAAGAAATACCCTCATTCTCTTCAATGGGGGAAATTCTTAGTTATCACTAGTGTAAAACAGACAGACAGCGGTATAACATGATAAAGGGAAAGTACGAAGAAAATAGTACCAACAGTGAGCCCAGTGCTCCACAATGAGTGGGGTACTCAGGCCTTGTTTTGGGTGGGGGGAGGGAATTAAGCCTGAAGTGAACAGGAGCGTTTGTGATTATCAGGTAAGGCTCATCATCTTTATGAAGAATCCAAACAGAAGGCTTAACAATTATTTTATATAAATATAATGGAATATCTTATTTTATTTCTATGATCAGAATCTGTAGGCGCCCCAGTCATGGACCAGGACCCTTTTGGGCTGAGCACCATACAAACAGAGGAAAGAGATAATCCCTGTCCTGAAGAGCATACAGTCTAAATTTGAAACATGATTATTCGTCTTTTCATTTCTGTGAAAACCCTTTAATGAGGTATTCATGCATACAGAAATTGGAGCAATGTCTAATTTTGCACACTTGTGAAAGAAACAGCGCATCCCAGTATTTTTGATGTTTTCTGTAACGTTTGCATAATATCTTGCAAAACTAATAACTTTCAAGGAATAGTGTGAATGCTTAAATTTGCCCACTAATGTAGGGGAAAAGGATTGATATTAGAATTGGTCTGTGTTTAAAAAACAAAAAATAAAAAACAGCTTGCACAGGTGTATACTTAGTGCTCAATGTACACATTCTCCAAACAGACGTCAATACTTCTTCCGGTGCTGCCTATTCACAAAGTGTCATGAATTCAGTGGCCTCGTGTTCCAGGCTTGGGGAACCTAGAGCAGAAAGTGCAATTTTTCTTTCCTGTAAATTATATTTCTTGAAGATGCTCTTCCACTTTGGGGTGCACCACAAAATAGCTGACGCTGAAGGTCTGACCATTTTTTCAGTTGTCTTGTATATATTACCAATTTTTGAAAGTGGTGTTGGTGTTCGTTGGTGTTTTTTTTTTAAATGTGTTTAACTTCCTGCTAAATCATTTTAACCTGGAGAGTGTAAGGTCAGGCTGCTCCTAAGAGGGAGCGCTGTTGGTCCCCAAATTCAACCAGCAGAGCGGTCCCTTTACCTCTTTGGAGTATGGCATGAGGAACAACCTATCAGTTCTTTGGTAAAAGCCTGTAGCCTACATTTGCCAAAGTGACTATGATTTTGTGTGTGTCAATTTTTGAGGGCCAAACGTATACAGCTTCAAGTTAAAGGATTTTCAGAGTACATGTGCTCAGCATTTTCTGAAAATCAAGTCCCTATAGGGCATCTCAAGTTGGGCACCTAAAATCACTAGATGCTTTTGAAGTTTAGGCTTTAAATTTTAGTAAGCACTCAGGAAATGGGAATATTAGGAGTGAAAACACAACGCTTTTTATCAGTAGCATGAGCACTCAGCTCGTTCCCAGTGGGGTCAGGCTTTGGCAAGTATCTAGCTCACACTGTGAACGCTCAGAGGCTTAATGCTAGTATTAGCGTAGTCATTCCATACTAGCATTACATCATCTCATGAGCCATAGTCTTGGTACCTTTCCTAACAGTGTCTCTCACAGAAACACAGTTTGCAGGTAAAACAAAAATTAGCTCTTTTGCTAATTTGAAATGAGGCTGCAATTCAGACATTTGGAAATGAATAAATATTAATAAAATGATAAAAATTAAATGTTCTTAAAGAACTTCCTATTTTAATTTTTTTTATATTTTCAGACCTTTAATAGTCAGTGTGTCCTTTTTATTTTTTGCATATTTTTGTAATGTATCATTTTTATTTTTTCTGAGTGATATGAAAATAAGTGATTTTTCTCTATTTCCTTTTAGCTCTTCTGTTTATCTAGGGAGAAACAAACATCTTATTAATTACTTGTATATGCCCCGTAGTGAGCAATTGCATAAAGACAAACTAAAAACACATTGACAGTACTGCCTGCTGCTTTGTTTTAACTCAATGGAACAATGAAAAACTAAGAACTGCTTTAATTGGCTAGATATTAATGCTGGCCATATTCAGCATTAGAGGGATAGCTTCTATATTCCGAGGCAAATCTGTGCACAACCCACTTCCACAGGAAATTGTGCCATATTGAAAGATCAAGTTATAACATGGTAGTGCCCTGAATTGATCATAACACATTTTGGTTTTGCTAGTGTAGACAATACCAAACCTTGTTATCAAACCGTGTTATAGCAGGGTCTAACTGTAACCAGAGTCTGTGCCAGCTTCTGCCAGCAAAGAACCCATCAGCTGGCCCCTAGCAACATAAAGTTTAAAGTCTGTTGAATGGAGTCCCAGTGATAGACAAAACCTCTCCAGCGAGGGGACCGCTGTAGCCTGAAAAATGAGTGATACTGACTGAAGGAAGGGCCATGGGTTGAGCGCAATCAGTGAATGCACTGATGCAACATATCCTTGAGGCACCCTCTGCCTCAGAGGTTTCTGTGAAGCTTTCCGTATGTTCTGGCTTCCTTTTGCCCCTCAGGGCTACCGCCCCAGTACTCCCTCAAAGCAGCAGTTTGCACCTCTTTGGGCCAGTGAGTATGAAGGAGGTAGTGGAGGGAAACCTTTCCAGTTAATCTATAATTATTTTTCTTCTAAAGAAGTTAACTTTGTCATATTGATCAACTTGCTTATTTTCCTAGATTGATGTTCAAGGGGGACCTAAACCAGTTTGGAAAAGTTTGGAGTGTGTTACCACTCATACAACCTCCTTTCTGCTTCAGACTCTGAAAATAATACCTACATCTTTCATTGAGATAAAAGATAGCAGCCATTGATTTTACTAGGAGCTACAGAAAGATCTCCATTGTCTCTCTTTGATGATATAGGTACAACTGGACTCTCTGTTCTACCTAGACAAGGCCCATCAGTTTTGCAGTAAACAGATCTTACCCTTCCTTCTATGCCATGTTGTTGCACTTTGTCAGACAATTAAAGGGGGAAAATTAACAGACCACTCTGTTCAAATGCTGTTAGGAGAATAAAAACTAACAACCTCTTTAATCAATAAATACACAAGTGCATTTTGAAATTAATGGAGACTCCAAACTGGGATCACATCCCTCACAATGGTGTGTTTTCCCTTTGCAATTCATTTTCTTTCCATACTTGTTTATGATTTATGGCCATGGGAGTGCACAGGCAACTAAGACTTCAGTTTGCTTGTCCAGCAAGAAGGTATGGCTGTCTCAATTTCTGACTTGTGTTGGAGTTTCTCGCTCTCTCAAGCAGGGGTTAAAGTGTGGGGAAATAGAGGAAAAATGCAGCTCCCTAACCTCCTAAGTTGGTGCTGTGAGAGCTCCCTCTTTTATTTCAGACCACTTTAAACACTGATTTCAAGTAAATTAAAATTATTGTTGTTGCTGCTCTGCTTTTGTTTGTTCCATTTGAGACTGGTAAGCCAGGGTTTCTTATTCTTATCCTCTTGTTTTTAGTGTGTCTGACTCTCACTTGTATGTTTTTTCCTTGCCTGGGCTCAATTTGAAGGTGTGGTTTGCTCGTAACCTGATCAGTGGTCTCTTATGACAGGGTAGTGGGAAGAGAGGATCAGGGCTTTTCAGCTCTGGTCACCTAGTTTTGCAGATAATGCAGTCAACAGCTAGATTTTCAACAAATGTGGACAAGGGGAATCCAGTGGATATACTGTATTTAGATTTCCAGAAAGCCTTTGACAAGGTCCTTCACCAAAGGCTCTTATGTAAATTAAGTTGTCATGGGATAAGAGGAAAGATCCTTTCTTGGCTTGAGAACTGGTTAAAAGACAGGGAACAAAGGGTAGGAATAAATGGTAAATTTTCAGAATGGAGAGGGGTAACTAGTGGTGTTCCCCAAGGGTCAGTCCTAGGACCAATCCTATTCAACTTATTCGTAAATGATCTGGAGAAAGGGGTAAACAGTGAGATGGCAAAGTTTGCAGATGATACTAAACTGCTCAAGATAGTTAAGACCAAAGCAGACTGTGAAGAACTTCAAAAAGATCTCCCAAAACGAAGTGATTGGGCAACAAAATGGCAAATGAAATTTAATGTGGATAAATGTAAAGTAATGCACATTGGAAAAAATAACCCCAACTACACATACATTATGATGGGGGCTAATTTAGCTACAGCTAATCAGGAGAAAGATCTTGGAGTCATCATGGATAGTTCTCTGAAGACATCCATGCAGTGTGCAGCGGCAGTCAAAAAAGCAAACGGGATGTTGGGGAATCATTAAAAAATGGATAGAGAATAAGATGGACAATATCTTATTGCCCTTATATAAATCCATGGTACGCCCACATCTTGAATACTGCGTACAGATGTGGCCCCCTCATCTCAAAAAAGATACACTGGCATTAGAAAAGGTTCAGAAAAGGGCTACTAAAATGATTAGGGGTTTGGAACAGGTCCCATATGAAGAGAGATTAAAGAGGCTAGGACTTTTCATCTTGGAAAAGAGGAGACTTAGGGGGGATATGATAGAGGTATATAAAATCATGAGTGGTGTGGAGAAAGTGAATAAGGAAAAGTTATTTACTTGGCCACCAAATGAAATTAAAGGGTAGCAGGTTTAAAACAAATAAAAGGAAGTTCTTCTTCACACAGCACTCAGTCCACCTGTGGAACTCCTTGCCTGAGGAGGTTGTGAAGGCTAGGACTCTAACCGGGTTTAAAAGAGAACTGGATAAATTCATGGAGGTTAAGTCCATTAATGGCTATTAGCCAGGATGGGTAAGGAATGGTGTCCCTAGCCTCTGTTTGTCAGAGGGTGGGGATGGATGGCAGGAGAGAGATCACTTGATCATTACCTGTTAGGTTCACTCCCTCTGGGGCACCTGGCATTGGCCACTGTTGGTAGACAGGATACTGGGCTGGATGGACCTTTGGTCTGACCCAGTATGGCCATTCTTATGTTCAGCCAAGCTAAAGTAGTCTATGTAGCAACTTTAGAGGCCTGCAAACTTAGTAGCCGCTGAAAGAAGGTTTTATTTGATTTTAAGAGGGAGATTAAAGTTTGCAAGCTCTTGGCCAGTCAGATCCTTCAAAGACAATTATTTCTGCCAGAAAGACAAGCAATAGTTTAATTTGCTAACTATAACAGAGTAGGCTTTGGGATAAAATAAGTACAATTTGATTACTTGCTACTGATACAAAAGACAATTTGATTTGATTTTAAGATGAAGGCCTCTAATGGTAGGGAGATGGCTTTTATGAGTGAAATTCCCTCTCTCTGATACTTAGCTACAGCCGTACAATTGAAAACTTAGCTGCTTGTGCCAAGGCCAGGAAGTATAATTTATAAATCAATCCTTGAATTGTATACTAATTTTAAAAATGTATATGCAAACTTTACAGACCCAGACTTGGTTGATTAAAAAAATAGAATGAAATGTCTGGATTACATGAAACCATCCCATTGGGTTTAAGCATTAAAAAACAAGGTAGATAAAAATAAATTAAAAACAGATTTTTTGTATTTAATTAAATACAGGTATATGTTAAAAAAAATCTGTGTAAAATTACATTTAAAATTGACAACCTATGTTAAAGCCTAAACTACTTACAGTCTATTAAAATCATTTAAATTAAATACAAAAAATAGTATAAACTATTACTGCCAAGTTTTAAAGAAAGTCAAAGTACCAGGAAGTCACTGACTAAGCACCTGGAACCAGCATTTGTTGAAGTGCTAAACCAGCATTTGACAGCAGTAGCCTCTTCGGCAGATTCAGATAAAGTATTTTCTTCATTTCAGTTTATTCAACTAGTTCAGTTCAATGACTAGTCCGTTCAAAGTTAGGAAAACAAGCTTTTCTGCTTTTTCTCTTCCAAACTGTGAATAAAGACCAGGCATGAGAAAATGAGATCTACTGGTTCTAAACCCTTGAAGGACTGGTGACCAGAAACAAGCAGTTCAATTCATTCAGTACAGATAATACTTTCTTTGTTTAATAAACCAGGTAGCTTTAAATGCAAAAAGTGTTTGGATATATAATGGAAGAGTCATTGGTCCAGAGAGACAGAGAATAAGTATAAGAGTGACTCTGTAGCCTGGTGGTTAAAACTCCCACCTGGGAGGTGGGAGACCCGGACCCAGTCCCTGTGCCCCAAAGCCTTTTAAAGTATTTATCCACAGTAGAATAGCTTCAACAGGAGAGACTGAGGGAGTTGCCAGTTCAGATCTCTTCTTGCCCTCAGGTGGAGTAAGGACTTGAATCAGGAGTCTCCCATATCCATGGTGAATACCCAAACACTAGGCTAAAAGTTATGAGGGAGCCTCTCCTCCGCAGCCTCTTGCAGAAAAACATTGTAAGTGCCTAACTCCAAGAGATGGTTTTATTTAAAAAAGGATCCCTGTCTTTTCTCAGTCATTGTATAAGGATCCTAGGCACCAAACTCAGGCTTTGTGAATCCTAGGGATTTTCTAGGCACCTTAGCATTGCCAAACCTAAGTTCCTTTTCGGCTGTAGCCCCCTTCGTTTACCCTACACTTAATATTAAGGCTGTTTGCTGTTTATACCCACCCATAACTTATGACTTTGTTCCTGTAGCCCTTCCTCCCCTGAGTAACTCATACAAGTAGGATGAATAAATTAAGGCCCTTCGTTTCTCATTTTTGTTTTATTTTTTTAATTTCCCCGGGATTATTCAATGTTTATTTCAAAAATTAAAAAGCAGGTGAAAATCAGTGCATAAAATTAACATCACAGTTTTCCATGAAAATATCAGGGTTAATATTGTAGGCATAGAAGGACAGAAAAACAAAACAACAAATAGAGAAAAGTAAAAGTTTGTTTATGAAACCATTGTCTTTAATCCCCATTGAAAAAGTAAAGCACCTTTTTAAAAGAAAAAGTTTACTGTTGGTGACTTGCACATATACTTGACAAAAGGGTCTTCATTCTGAATTTCAAAAGTCCGGGCTAGCACAGTCTTGCAGCAGTTTTTTCACAGTGTTTTTCCCAAGGCTCATTCTCCTGCAGACTTGGTCACATCCCTGTGCTCAGCTACTCACAGGGGCTATAAGGGGGGCAGTGGTTGAGGGGAGGTTTTGCCTAGCAGAAAGAGCAGGTGCCTGATACTCAAGGATCCCAAAAATCATCATCTTTCCTTTCACAGGCATGGGACATGGATTGGCAGCAGATCCCAGTCACTAAGGCTATGTCTACACTGTGCTTCAGTTCAGTATGAATTTCATTGTCCTCCAAAGTGTTGCACTGTACATGCCCCGTGTGGATGCTGCTGGTGCAATCTAAAAAGTACCTAATTCATGTTAACATAATCCTCATCAAATGCAAACTAGGTGCTTTCTAGGCTGCACCAGCAGCATCCACACGGGGCAGTTACAGCAGAGAACTTCGGTGCATGCTGCATTTCACACTATGTAGTCTGAACTGTGGGGCCATGTAGACAAGCCCTGAGACACAGACCCGCCAGCAGCACAGAGGCTGCCACTACCCTCCTCCCCACACCCTCCGCTCCTCAGGGTCACAGGGAGGATTAGAGCGACCTGTTCACTGGGGGCAGGAGGGGTTTCTGTATGATATTTCTGCCCTCTTAATTACAAATAGCTAAAAAGATTTCTCACAAGTTATTATAAAAATTCCTCATGGGGAATTTTGCAAGAATGCAAACTTTATCCAATAGAAGATTATTAAGCAAGCTCTCCCCATCCCCCCACCCCCAAAATATTGTTTGAGTGGAAATGTGAAGTAACCTCTCAGTAATGTCTGGAATTCATCACTGTAATATCTGGGACAATTTAGGGTCTCAATGGGATACAGAGGTATTAACTTGAAAAATGTGATTATGATATCACATTAAGTGGTCCGGAATCTCGACCATGAGATAAATTTACAAACAGAACAGTTTGCAAAGGTATCTTCAACTGATGGTTCAACATTACTGGGTTATGGTAACAAATAAAAAATAAATAAATAACAAAAACAAATAAAACCTAAATGTATTTAACAAATTTAAAAAAGCTTGTTTCAATAACAAGAGAGAAGACACATTTCTAGTTTTGTGAAAAATATTTTTCTTATGAATAAATGATCTGTACTAAGGTGACAGCTCTTCTATATTGGAGAGAGCATGCTATTTTTATGCTTTTTAACATTCATATTTTTAAAAAATGCATTTAATAAAAGTTCATAAAATACAATTACCAGCCAACATCAACATTCCTACTTGTGTTCAGTATGACCCAGTACAGGGAAGCATCCCAGTTCAGAAAAATACTTAAGCACATGCTTAAATGCAGCATTGAATAGGAATGGGTTTAAACACATGTTGAAGTGCTTACCTAAGTCAGGGCCAAAGCCAGTAAAGCCTGTATGTGACTACTGGAATAGAGACATGAATCTTACTGATCACAAGTCACACTCGTTATTTTGCTAGTTTCCATCTTTGCTTCTAGGCAAGGTAGTGAATGTATCTGAATCACTTATATTTTAGGCTCCAGTTGCTTTATCGAGGTCTCTTGGGTATGTGTACACTTCAAAAAAAGACCTGCGGCAGCGAGTCTCAAAGGTCAGGTCAACTGACTCAGGCTTGTGCTGCGGGGCTAATCATAGCAGTGTGGGTTTGAGCTGGAGCCCAAACTCTGAAACCCAGTAAGGGAGGAGGATTTCAGAGCCCATGCTCCAGCCTGAGCCCGAATGTCTGCACTGCTGTTTTTAGCACCGCAGTGCAAGCCCTGTGAGCCTCACTCAGTTGACCAGGGCTCTGAGTCTTGGTCCTCTGGGGGTGGTTCTGTGTAGGTGTACCCTCAGTGTGTTGGTTGCAGTGCTTTTTTCTACTTTGCCTGGGGCTTTATGCTTTTTGTTTTGAAAAGGCAAACCAAGCACAAAGCTGTTACTGAGAGTGCTTACTTCCCACAATAGGTCAGAAGACGTAAGAACATGGCTCATCTTCTAGAGTCATTGTTCACATCAATGTTTTCTAAGAATATCTTCCTCTTAGTTGCCTAGAAAGTTAAGAAGGTTGATGAATCAGGTTCAAAACATAAGTGTCTGTGCTAGAAGTGGATGTATCTGGTTCAATAGCTGACATATCAAGTCTACTTCATGATATTTGTTTCAATTAATGTTGTCAACAAACGATTTATGGAAATTGATTCAATAGATTTGTTTCGAGTGAGGAATGGCTTTGTTTCAATTAATGTGCTATATATCTTTCCATATAAACTGTATCAGATACATGCTATAATACGTTTATTTCCATTTATTTTTATAGACTTTTCTATGACACTCATCATTGTAATAGTCTTCCAAAATTATCAAAAAAACATACCAGCCTTTGCAAAAATCTACTAACCCATCCTTAAAATAAACACAAATATGCATAAGGCCCCCCTCATACAAGCACTCTCAGTACGTGTAGATACACACCCTTTTCTTTACTTTTCTCCCAATGTGCTCAAACATGCCTGCAAGTTCTCACCCTTGGGTATCTTTCCCATGCACACCACCTCAGATGGACGTACTTTCTCTCATTAACATACACTTCTGCACACACTTTTCCCTTCAGACTGATATTTCACAGCAGTTCACACCATATTGCATACTCTCTTATACACACACATTTCAAACTTATTTCTCTCAGAACTAGTCAATCAGCCCATCCCATTGATCACTTACTACTCAGTTCCTGACTCTGTCACACACACACCCCAGCTAACCTATTTAGGCTGTACATCACACTCACTCACGGTTCACTTGGCCCCAACTCAGCAATTTTCTTTCTCCCATAACAAACCTAGAAATAGCTGTCTTATTTCTTATGAATACTATGCATACCTTTGTGTGTTTGTTTATGATGGACTACTTGCTATTGGGTGAGATCAACAGGTAACCAAACAGGAAAGGCAAAAAGAGTTATCTAGATAAGGAGCATCCAAGCAAACACTTAAACAATAGCCAGGATATTAGCTGTAAATAAGTTATCTCTCCGGCGCCAACAAAATAAAAACAGTTGCTTTGCCAAAGCTGAGAGGAGAGAGAGACAAAAGACATTGGCTAGTTAAAGGATTCACTTTGTAGAAAGCCGGGGGAGGAGTGAGTGGATTGTCAGTGAGCTAGACGCTGACACTGAGGCCATGTATACACTACAGTGGCATAGCTACAGCACCATGGCTATACCACAGTAACCCCATAGTGTAGAAGCAGACTACAGAAAGGGAAGGGGGTTTTCCATTGCTGTAGGAACTCCACCTCCCAGAGCAACAGTAGCTAGCATTCTTCCATTGATCTAACTCTGTCTAAACTGAGGATTAGGTTGGCTTAACTACAGCACTCCATTGTGTGGAGTTTTCACACCCTTAAGCGCCATACCTAAGTTTTAAATGCAGATCATGCCAGAGACACAGAAGTGCTATAAGACAGTCTGCTCCACTTAATCCAAAGATGGAGGAAACTGGGCTAGAGGAACTTTCAGAAGCTGGCAAGGAAATATTAAAGTATAGATAAGACCATGCATATAGGCCTTTTTTTGTTTTAACCTTTTGCTCTGTGTGTTCTGTACCTTTGGATGAAGCAATAAATAAGCCTTTGCTTTGACGAAGCTGTTTTTGAATCACTGTAATTAGTTGCTGTCACAGGCTCCCAGACTGAAAAGACTTACAGGCCTCAAATCCAGATGAGCCTTTCAAGTTAATAGAGTTGCAGCCCACAGATCCAGTCCAAGAATGGTAGAACTGCTTGGTTGTGCCCAGAGTGAGTGCAGCTGGAAGCCAGGTCTGTCACCTGAGGATGCACTCAAGAGAGACTGAAAGGTGTTTAAAGTTTGCCCTCTGGCATCCTCAACTTAGCAATTCTCTTCTCTGCTTCACTTCAAAGCTGTAGCAGTCTCCTCAGTCCAGTCAGCCTTTCATGCCTACAGTGGCTTTCTCAGCATTGCTACCCCCAGCTGGTTTGCTAGTAATCCCCTGAAGGCAGGTGCCTTATCTCTCCTCCTAGTGCTCCTTTTGTAGCACTGTTTCCTTAGTCACAGTAGATGAGATGGAATTCTGCTCAGCCCCCTGTCTTGCTTATAGAGATTTCCACTGGAACTGTGGCACCTCCCTGGACGGGAAGGTGTGTGGAGTGGCCTGATGGACACTGGTTAGGGGAGGAGGCTGGGGTCAGCTGTGAGAAGGGGCAGCAGAGCAGGATTGTCCTGTCCATTGCCTCAGCCATCTTGGGGGGAAAGGAAAGAACAGATCTGGTCAAGGAAAAGTGCGGGGGGGAGAGTCTCAAAGAGTTGTTGATCTTCACTTCCTTGCCTTTGCTATCTGCTTCCACACTTGCTCTAGTGCTGAATTGCATTAGAGTGGAGCTCCCAGTATAAGTCTGACTGTGTAACAGTTTCAATTGCACTCATACTGACCAACAGCTGCAACACTTGATACACTTGGTCCACATTTTTAAGAAAGCTCAAATTCTCTAGAAGTTGACAGCATTAGTCATGCTCACCTGGGCAATTTTCTTTTCCATCACAGGGAGAGGTATTTTTCAAGTCTGCAGTAGTATCTGAACATCTTATGTGTGATATGAATGTTTTACAAGCATTATATATTTGACGTCTTAATGTACACAATTACTGTCAGGGTGTAGCATGTCTACTATTCTCTTATTCTGAATGTAAGGGCAATTCATTCTACTTAGGTGGTTCTCTGTGTAATCTGATGGTCTCAGGTGAAATTTGCACATAGTAGTTCTTATTCAAAAACAATTGAACCTCATTAACTGGCTGTCTGAATCAAGTGCATAAACAGTGTAAGATAGAGATAGGTTATTTATGAACTCAGAGAAGAAGGCATTCTTTATATAAGAAATACTACACAATCGTTCCTGCAGCAGTTAACTTGAGTTACTCCATTTCAGCTAGCCTAGGTCAAGTGCAAGCAGCAACACTGAGAAACTCTTGAGCTATACAGAGTGATTGGATTAGCACCACAGAGTGACTGAATTAGCAGAATGATTGGATTGGCAGCTGAGTTGTTGTTGTAACTGAGGCCTGGCCTACATTAGAAAATTAGGTCATCAGAACTACCTTGGTCAGGGGTGTGAAAAATGACCTAAATCCCTGTGTAGATAGTGCTAGGTCAACAGAAGATTTCTTCCATCAACGTAACTACTGCCACGTGGGGAGGTGAATTACCTATGCTGGTGAGAGAATCCCTCCCGTCAGGGTAGGTTGTGTCTGCACTGAACCACTACGGTGATGCAGCTGTGCGATTGCTGTGTTTTAAGTGTAGACATACCATCAGGCTGCTGTATCTCTATTGCATTATGAGCTCCAGAATCAGCAGCACTCCAGCTTCAACCCACCCTCCCTGATGGGCCAGCTAATGTAAAGCTTAACTTAACTTGAGCTAGAGACTTTTTGTGTGGATTGGAGTTGGGTTAGGTGCACAACTCGAGTTATTCTCAGGCTAACAATGCATTGAAGACAAGCCCTCAGTGGTGTTCTTTTCTGCATTACCAACTAATTTGTAATGTAAAAGACAAAAAAAGCACAAGAGGCTAATTTCAGGAGATGCTTCTAGGATGGTCTCTAACATACATCAAAGTATGAAGAGCTTTCAAGAGAAACATTAGAATATTCTCTTTGGTAGTCCTGGAATAAGTACACCATCTGTGCCGCTTGTATTGAGCTTTTAGCTTTCCCTTGAGGCACTTGGCAACATGCTATGTCAACCTGATACCAGAAATACAAGGGTTGATCATCTTTACACAAGAGTTGTTATAAAGGTGCATATAATGCTTTTAAAAACAGAAATAGGAACACAAGACTGAAGTATCTCTTTCCAATGAATTTTGTTCATGAAGATCTATAACAAAGTAAGCCTGTTTCACATGAACTATCAAATGTTAAGGAAAGTGGATTGAAAAAACTTGTATTTTTACTCATTTCCATTTTGTTACCATGAGGTTAAAAATGAACTTGACATTTGCAAAACTCCATGAAAAGGAATTGGTTTGTATCTTTGGCATTATGACATAGTGGGGCTATAGCTGACCCCATGTTAATTTGTTCAGGTTCCATAACAAAAGTCAGACTGCAGTTAATGCTTCCATGGAAAGGCTTTTATTTCTAACCCTTTATGCTCGCTAGTTAAAATTGCATATGAATTTTATATTATATATCTTACCCCACTGAAAAAAAGTTTGTTAATGGTATCATTTCAGCCTGGACTCCTTTACATTATCTCAGTGTACATAGAGAGTATATTTGACTCAGAAGAGTCTAAATTTATCCACTACCCGTTGTGCTGCCTTACCATACGAGCAGAATGATGTGCGAGCTTCAGTTAAGAATTTTCTTGCTTTTGAATCTTAAGTCAAACACATAATCAATTCCAGTATGTTTCTGTGGGGTTTAATAAAGGAATTAGTCACAATGTTTAGATATGGTTGTAATTATTGTATATGTAATATGATTTAGAAGAAACATCTATCTCCTAAAATGTGTAAACCAGAAAAATGCTTAGCAGCAGCTGAGCTCCTGCAAGTTCTGTTAACTAATCAGAACACTAAGTCATCTCTTGACTCCCATTGAGTTCAGTTGTAGATGCAAGAACTCAGCACCTCATAGGATTCAGCCTTGTGTTTGCATGTGTTAATTTCCTTACTCAAGACATTCACTGAGCCTGAAGAACACTGGCGTGATGTACAGTAACAGCTCCTTGAGAATATATACTCTGTATCAAGGCCTACTTGATGTCTAGGCTACTTGATAGTGCCAAGGATTAGTTGAAGACTGTTTAGAGGGGTTTTTTTTAATTTAACCCTCCACATATTATTTATTACTACCTTCTGTTAGTGCCCACCTTGTGTGAGGTGCATACACACAAAGGAAAGCACATCCCTGCCCCAAAGTGCTTACAATCTAAAAAGTAACACTCATAAATTGAACTCTGAAATGTTTATGCCTGATTTAGATAGTGAAAATAGTTTATAATGGACATACTGACAGACCCTTAACTATGAAGGCACAACAGAGCATCAGTATAATTCATCTCTCACAAGGAATGCTTTTAAACTTTTATTGGAAATCTATTAAATATGACAGGAAGACAGACTGAGGTCTATTTCTAAACATGGCATTATAATCGGTACATACACTAATTAAGAATGGCTTACAGAAATGTTGTCTGTGACTCCCATCAATTAAACAGAAATGTTCAATAAAGTGAGGGGGTGAAACTTAGTAATTTCCAAAGCACTATTTAATACTGACAGTACATTCAGCATGCAACCAATTTTTTTCAGACTCTTGATGGAGTGAATTTCTGTACTTACATATTAAACTTTTTTCACAAGAAGTTAAAGTTAATTGCCATGTTTTTGTTGTCTTTTAAGTATGTATTGAACCAAGGGCTGCAGTCTTATAAAATGAAACATCCATCTACAAAACCTGAATGACAAGCTTGCTATTTAACTTGTACCATTTCCTTGACACCCTAACTTTAACATCTTTTGAGTGGACACTGAATGGTACAGGTTGTATTGCTGTTACCAGATTCTACTGTCTTTAAATGTGCTCTTCTGCAAACAAAGCAACAAAACAAATTCATATTTTTATTTTTAGATGAGAGCACATGTATATTACATGCCATAAGCATCACTTAAAACTGACACACCTGTGATCCCGCATTTTTTCTTCCCTTCGTATTCAAGTAATGGAGAGTTACAGGAGTTGTAACAAGTATCAAACTACAACATATTTCTGTGCTCTGTCTGCTTATAAGAAACGCCACTCATCTTAGAACTAACACAGACCTGCTGTTAGACCACTTTCTTTACCCTGAATTTTTAACATCAGAAATACTAAACCATGTTTATTAAAAACTGTATTATTATGTAAATTAAATCCATGTTATTTCACACTTTTCCTATTTCATTATTTTGATGTGTCCCTAATTTTGTGTCTCTGACACACATTTGGGCCTAACAGATTGTGAGCTATACATAAATGAGGGCACATTGAGTGTGAATTTACTCATTCATATATATTCCATATGGACACACAATAAAAAGGCACAGATGTACGTACAATTTGCTTTTAGTTTTTATTTATTTATTTTAGATGTTTACACTCATGTTGTAAAAATGAACACCCATCCTTTGTTGCAGGTGCTTCTTCCACACTTTAAAAAGAGACTCCCCAACAATCTGCCATTGCCCAAAAGTGAAAATATAGAATAACCCAGCAGCTGAAAACATATTTAAGATCTTGACAGTCTCCCATACGAGTCTTACCAGTCCCTCATCACTACAGAATATAAATGAGCCTTGCAGCATGCCCTAGAGATTGATAAACTAGACTATTATGGACCTGGAAGGAAAACAAGTTCCAGAGTAACACATTTGCTTTGTAGTCCTGAGCACAAAAGAAGTTTGAATAAAATTTATATTTATTATTTATTTATTGTATATATTATCAGACAAATTTCTTGCCTAGAAGCCCCAGTCATTGACCAGGACTCCATGGTGCTTGGCACTATACAAACACAGAACAAAAAAATGTTCTACGTTACGCAAGCTAATAGAATTAATAGTAATATTAAAAAAATCCTGACATATCATTGTGATGTCATTCATTGAAGCTTACAGATAATCAGATAAAGTAGTTATAAGAACTTTGTCTTATTTATTATAGGCAAGGCTGATAGCATTGACTATTATTAAGGTTGCTCAACATTTCCTATTATAAGACCATGTTTTCAGTTGATTTAACTTTGCCAAATTTTAACTGTTTGAGCTGAAATTTTCCATACTGGGTATCCTCAGGCTTAATTTGGCTGGGAAATTTCCGCCATTTCTGAGAACAAAGCTAGGGGAAAATACATTGTTTTGCCCTTGTTAAAATTGTTTTGAGACCTATACTTTGAAATGTTTTACTGACTCCAGGCTTTGGAGCAGGGACTTGAAGTTCGGAAGGGAGTGGTCTTTTTATCAGGGATGTGCCTCTTGTTGTTCCTATGAAAATCTGCCCAAATTTAGTGAACTCATTTGAAAAATTTAACTTTACACATGCTCAGTAGGGACTTTTAGCTCTAACAGCTAAAATCTCCTCAGTGAGCATGCTTGAGCTTCTCACAACTCCTAATGTTGACTGGACTATGCGTGCGCCATCTCCACAGAACAACTGAGCATGCTCACAGCTCCTGTATGTGACCAGACCAATGACCTAAATATGATGGGACGCTGGGACTGAACCTCCCTGCTCCTCCCGCAACCTGGGCTTCAGCAGTTCTCCCATTCTCTGTGCTAGGTAGTGCCACTGAGCCCTGGATAAAACTTACTCCTCCCAGGGTTCCCAGTCCAACCTCCAGGGTCATAGACCCCTTCTTCTTTCCTGGCACAGTGACCCCTCGTGGTGTCCATCCCCAAAGACTGGCTGAGTATGCTCTATCCCCCAGCTCTGGTGCTGACCAGACTGTGTATATGCCATCTTGGTAGAGCAACTAAGCATGATCCATCACAGCTCTGTAGGGCTTCAGAAGGGCTTTTCTTGTAATGGCTGCTTCCAGCTGCTCTGAGTCAAACCTGGGCACTGGAACTGAGAACACGGAGCCTGTCTTCTATGCTCTTAATCACCCTTTACAGGCACCCAGGGAAAATGGAGAAGGAAGCTGTCAAGGTTTCCTCCTCACTCTGAACTCTAGGGTACAGATGGGGGGACCTGCATGAAAGACCCCCTAAGCTTATTTTTACCAGCTTAGGTTAAAACTTCCCCAAGGCACAAATCTCTATTTGTCCCTGGACTGAGGTATGCTGCCACCACCAAGTGATTTAGACAAAGAATCAGGGAAAGCACCACTTGGAGTTCGTATTCCTACAAAATATCCCCCCAAACCTACACCCCCTTTCCTGGGAAGGCTTGAAAAATAAACAAGGTGAGCACAAACTAGACCCTTGGGTTTGTAGGACACTAAAACCCCCATCAGATTCTTAAAAAACAGAACTTTATTATAAAGAAAAAATAAAGTAAAAGAAGCACCTCTGTAAAATCAGGATGGAAGGTAATTTTACAGGACAATCAGATTCAAAACACAGAGGATTTCCCTCTAGGCAAAACTTACAAGTTACAAAAACCAGGGATAATCTAGAGCAGAGAGAATACATATGCACCAGCAGCAGACACAATTTTCTACACTCTGGGTCTTAGTGGCGCTCCCTCCCCCCCAAGTCTGGCACCTGAGGCAGCCGCCTGAGATTGCCTCATGGTAAGGCCAGCCCTGCAACCAGGGTATGTCTCCTACCTTCTCTCTGGTGGAACCTGTCAAAGGCATGCTCTGGGTAACCTGCCTTTAACTACAATGTTCTAAGAACATAATTACATATATATATATACATTCATGCCTATCTCCTTACATATTATCTATACATACATTTCACAAAGGTTATGATGACCAGTGTGACACATATGTTCAGTAGAAACTTTACATGATACTCTTTGGTGAACTAGAATATAAATTCCAGACCCAGGGGATCCCTGTAACTCTTGTGCACCCGTCCATTTGGCATCAAGAGGTTCCTGGGTCACACACAATGCTAAAGAATGTTGATGAATTGTCTAATTCTGACAAAAAAATGTTTTGTTGAAATTTTTCCGACCAGCTCTAATCATTACCATGGCTGGTTTAACAAGCAGTAGTGCTGAAGAGGAGTGACTGTGAAATAAAATGGAAAGGGGGGGAAAGAGCTGAAGCTTTTAGACCTAATCAGTAAATTGGCATGTTTTTCATTTTCCCACCCGTTTTTTGTGGGAAAGCGTTAATGTATTTTTAAGCAGACTATAAAAACTATAATTGTACACCACTTATTTTCTACAGTCTCGTATATTGTCTAACCCTGACTGTATCTTTTCTTTTGTGGGACATTCATCTTGCCATAACCCTGTCTTTGGTTATTTGAACTTGATGAAAGAAGCACATACTTCTGATTTCTTCTTCTCTTGCTTAACTTAAGCAATTTCACATCTTTGACATAGTGTTTTGCTGTCCTTTCTTTTTCCCCTATACCGTAAAAAATAGTAAGGAAAACAGATGGGCTCCTAGAGAATTGTTTAGATGTAGATAATTGACCTCCTTAAAAATTAATGCTTTAAAACGTTCTCTTTTTTCAAATGAAGGGGACAAAATTGCCTTCTTTGGGACTTACTCTAGCCTTCCACAGGGACCCTGTCTCTCTTTATTACCCTTCTGCTCCTTCCACATAGTGCCTGACTGACACTTTCTGTTTCTTCCTACACACACTGCCTGGACGCTATTAATGGGCAAACCCCCTGCAGCTCCTACAACATGGAATAGCTTTTTATAGCTCTCTGCCTCTCAAATTTATATCTATTTTGAAATTTCATCTGCAAACATTTATATTTACTCCCTTACTTGTACCTTTTAGTTTTTCTCTTTCCCTGTTCTCGTTGTATATTTTAACGCTGTGTTATTTATTGAGGGAGGATGGAGGTCTGCCCCATAGTTTGAGAACCGCTGTACTAGAGCATACCTTTTAGAAAAACAACCGTCTTATTTCTGTAGATATGGAAGTCCAAACTTAAAAAAAGAAATGTAAATGAATCCTTTATATGAACAGACACATTTATGATAATGACAACAAATGTAAACTCCCTACTGTTCTGTCTGCCAGCACTAGATTATTTTGTCATAGACAAATGATCACTCACATGCTAATACAAGTATAATTTCTCTCACACGTAATTTATGGGAATCTGGTACTAGGCCTTATTCATGTTAGAATAGAGCAATGGTTAAGAAATAGGCCAACTAACTCTTTTAGCATGACAAATCTGGTGCATAGCCAGAAATAACATTAAGAAAACACTGTATAAAGGCCAAAGAGACTGTTCTTTTTTCGAACTAAACATGGAAGGCATAACTAAAGAGGTTTCTTAGGCCCAATCCCCTCAGCCCCTGGAGTTCACTATACTAACACCTATCTATGTGAGGTATTAGAGAGACAAGGTGGGTGAGATAATTGGACCGACTTCTGTTGGGGAGAAAGACAGGCTTTTGAGCCACTCTACCTTGAGTGGTCCCTTACAATATGTACTAACTACTTATGCTAAACAATCTGTTCCACCTTGCATTTAGCCGTGATGCTGGGAGTATATTTTCCAGACCTGAATAAGAGTCCTGTGTGACTCAAAAGCTGGTCTCTCTCATCAACAGAAGTTGGTCCAATAAAAGATATTACCTCACCCAACTTGTCTTTCTAATGTCCTGGGGCAACATGGCTACAGCTACATTGCATACCTACATAGGGTAGTCAGACCCATATAAGCCAAGAAATATAGCTTTCCTTTCCTAAAAAGTTTGGGAGTTTCATTTGAACAAAATATGCAATTAGTTGCAGTTCAACCAAACTACCCATACTGTATCTTGGGAAGGATTTATGGTTCGGTGAGTACCTTCCTGCCACTTATAAAAGTACTAAAAGATAGATTGATACCAAACAGTAACCTTAGAAACACAGAATGCTAGACTCTTATTTACAAAAGGGTTTCTGTTTCTTTTGAAAGTGCATACACATGTCAGGAACAAAGAGAGCTCCTGTAAGGAATATTTCCACCATATTTCCCATAATACGTGCAGTGATAGAAAAGTTCATGGTGTTTCTAAACTGAGGTAAATTTAGTTTCAAATCTGCATGTATTTATCAACAGGTATTATGTAAAGTCCAGGACTCTGCTTGTGCACATATGTCTCACAGCTGGTTTTATAAATGGCTAGTTGTACAATATTAACATATTAGAGATCAGTCATAGAATCCTTATGGTGTATTGTATTTTCTCTTCTCTCTGACACAATTAAGATCTACAATCTGATGTTTGGTTTCTGAAGATTCATAGATTCTTATTTCTCATTTGTTTTTTCTCTCTGTCTACAGGGATATTTAAATACAGCAAACTAGTTTCTTAGCCTGAAGTTGTTTCTACTTTTGCTGTAAAAAGCCAGTAAACAACATTCAGAATTATACCTTGAAATGTTCATGTTTCATGCTTAGTGAATGCACACCCTGCTAGCTGGCCCAGGAACAGCAAAGACACCTGCAGGGGGTAGGGAAGGGAGATCTCAGCCAGGATCAGCTGTGGCTGTGTTCCAGGTGCCTCTTCCTTCCCCCAACCTTCACTTCTGTCAGGTGGGACCTGCTGCTTCACTTCCCCCAAACTACTTGTTTGCCCCCATGCTGCATGGTGTGGGGAGGAAAAAGAAGGAAGTTACATGTTACATCTGAGACAGTCCAGGCCCTTGGCTGGAGGAGTTGCTACAGTTTAACAGAGTGGGCGATTAATCAGTGATAGAATTTGGGTTGGGGATGTATACAGTTTGCTTCACAGGCAGGGGTTTTCATTGCAGGATCTTTGTTTCAGCCTCATCTTTAAATTAGTTACTGGATCTCCTGTGATGCAAAGGCATGGCTGATCGTCAGCTTTGGGATCTTGAAGGCAAAATTAGCCTTCAGGATCCCAAAACTGACCCCACAAAACTGCTTTGTGGGCTTTTTCATCTTCTTCTATATATTCTAATTTCTAATTTCCTTTTTTTCTCTGTCTGCAGTTGATAGAGTAGGAAGGGTCCTGTTGAGGGCTGCGTAGGTGATGATCCCAGGAGCTCACATGGCATGGTGAGGGGGTATGTCTCTATATTTGGTGCAGCTTGTGGGTTTTTCTTCCACCTCCTGGAATACAGAGGGTATGATTGCATTAATTAACTTTTTATTACATGCAGATATTATCAAATGCATCTTTTCCATAGGCCAGAAAGCTGGGAAGCCACTTGGGCCATGGCCCAACCATTTGGCACTATATATACCTTCAAGTCAGCAGCACTGCTATGGATACCCGCATGGCCCCACAGTATGCTAACATTTTTATGGCTGACTTAGAACAACACTTCCTTAGTTCTCGTCCCCTAACACCACTACTCTACTTGTGCTACATTGATGACATCTTCATCATCTGGACCCATGGAAAAGAAGCCCTTGAGGAATTCCACCATGATTTCAACAATTTCCATCCCACCATCAATCTCAGCCTAGACCAATTCTCACAAGGGGTCCATTTCCTGGACACTACTGTACTAATAAGTGATGGTCACATAAACACCACCCTATACCGGACACCTACTGACCGCTATACTTACCTACATGCCTCCAGCTTCCATCCAGGACATACCACACGGTCTATTGTCTACAGCCAAGCTCTACGATACAACCGCATTTGCTCCAACCCCTCAGACAGAGACAAACACCTACAAGATCTCTATCAAGCGTTCTTACAATGACAATACCCACCTGCTGAAGTGAAAAAACAGTTTGACAGAGCCAGAAGAGTACCCAGAAGTCACCTACTACAGGACAGGCCCAACAAAGAAAATAACAGAACGCCACTAGCCCTCACCTTTAGTCCCCAACTAAAATCTCTCCAGCGCATCATCAAAGATTTACAACCTATCCTTAAAAAGGATCCCTCACTCTCACAGATCTTGGGAGACAGACCAGTCCTCGCTTACAGACAGCCCCCCAACCTGAAGCAAATACTCTCCAGCAACCACACACCACACAACAAAAACACTAACCCAGGAACCTATCCTTGCAACAAAGCCCAATGCCAACTCTGTCCACATATTTATTCAAGTGACACCATCATAGGACCTAATCACATTAGCCACGCCATCGGGGCTCATTCACCTGCACATCTACCAATGTGATATGTGCCAGCAATGCCCCTCTGCCGTGTACATTGGCCAAACCGGGCAGTCTCTACCCAAAAGAATAAATGGACACAAATCTGACATCAGGAATCATAACATTCAAAAACCGGTAGGAGAACACTTCAACCTCTCTGGCCACTCAGTAAAAGATTTAAGGGTGGCAATTTTTCAACAGAAAAGCTTCAAAAACAGACTCCAAGGAGAAACTGCTGAGCTTGAAATAATATGCAAACTAGATACCATTAACTCGGGTTTGAATAGAGACTGGGAGTGGCTGAGTCATTACACATATTGAATCTATTTCCCTAAGTTAAGTATCCTCACACCTGCTTGTCAACTGTCTAAATGGGCTCTCTTGATTATCACTACAAAAGTTTTTTCTCCTGCTGATAATAGCTCATCTTAACTAATTAGCCTCTCACAGTTTGTATGGCAACTTCCAGCTTATCTGTATGTGTGTGTATATATATATATATATATATCTTCTTACTATATGTTCCATTCTATGCATCGGATGAAGTGGGCTGTAGCCCATGAAAGCTTATGCTCTAATAAATTTGTTAGTCTCTAAGGTGCCACAAGTACTCCTGTTCTTTTTGCGGATACAGACTAACACGGCTGCTACTCTGAAACCTGTCATTTGGCACTTGGTGACACTCTGGCACTTCAGAATTTCCCCCTCATCTTCTCCCATTGGCTCCCTCTGAGTCTCATTCTCTTCCCTGACGTGCCATTACTGGGTTGCCTGGGGAGATGTTGTGGATGGGAGTGGTTGAAGGGGCACAGGCATCAGATAGTTTGAGCTAGAGGGGGCTTAAATCTGAACCACATGCCACCTGCTTGCACATCAGCTTGGCAGGTGAAGCTCCGGCTCCAGGGACATCAGAGCAGCAGGATGAGCAGGGAGAGTCTCCAGACCTTGGTGGTTAGGCAAGTCTGCTGTGGCTGCATCACAATGCTGCAGACAGCACCCAGCCCCCTCCCTGCTTGTCCCTTCCTGCTGCTTTGGAGTGGAGCTGGGGCTAGTGTCAGCAGTGGAAGAGGGGAGGGAGTGAGACGGGAGGGGAGGAGAATGGGAAGGGGCTGCAGAGGAGGGAGCTAGGCAGTTCTCTGTGCTCCCCCATTCCACAGCTCTCTGCCATAGACCTCGCACCCTTCCCACAGCTCTCACCTGACTCCCCTCAATCCCCATCCCACAACCCTTACCAAACCCACAAATAACACCCCCACTCAGCCCCCTGCCCCTGCTTAAACACACACCTGGACCCATCTCCCACCCCCGCAAATAAACCCATTGCCCCAAACCCCACAAAACCTCCTCCTTCCATGGTCCCCACTCATCTCACCTCCCCACCACACCAGCCCCCATCTTCTCAAATAACCCAGTCCCTTGTTGCACAGCCCCCCAAATAAACATGCCCAGAAAACATCACCCTGCCAAATCCCTTCCTCAACCTCCCTCTTTGCCCACGGCTGCTCCACTGCTCCCTACTGCCCACAGAGCCCTTCTCCTTCCCACAACACCCAAATCCATCTGCCATACAGGTCAGTCCAAATGGCCTGAACTCCTGGTTGCACTAAGCCCCCTCTCCCTTCTTCATTTGCTCCAATCCTCTATGACTCATCCGGGAAGCCCCCACAGGGCCTTTCATCCCTTTAGCCCTGGCATCAATATCCCATCTTCACTTTGGAGTGTTACGTGAGTGTGGTGACCTTTTCCCTCTTTCTCTTCTCCTCCTTGTCTTCTTGGATAGGGGCTTCCTGAGAGGGAAGAGGTGGATCAGACTAGTGGAGGCATGCAGTATACTGTATGGCTCCACAGCCCTTAATCTTTTCACAATGTTGATTCTGTTGCTTCTGTAGATGGATACAGTCATGTCTGTTCTTTGACAAAATTGGCCCAGTGGCTGAGATGCCACCTGCTTGTGTTCACACAATGGGAACCATATCTTCCTGCAGCTTTTGCTGGACCCCACTGGCCTTTTGGTGAATGACTTTTCACTAGGGAACCCACTGATTGTCCACTGATACCAACGTATGGATTTAGTTTAATTTCGTGTATTTGCAACCATATGACCCCAGATTACCCACCATGGACATATGTAAAAGACAGCTTTTTGAATTGGCAGGGGGAGTCATACCATTTATAAGGGTAAATCAGTATATGTGCATGTCTTTCTTTTCTGTTAACAGTAAAATAAAATGCATTAGATTATTGGTGGTTATCTTAGGTAGGATTTCTTTTGTTTGGTTTGGTTCTTTGTTGTTTTTATAGCAAGATTGGACTTTCTAGCCTTTTTGATTGCATTGGTTAATCCTTAAAAGAGGGCTAACATCTGATTTATTCAAAGACACTTAGGAAGATGGGAGTTCAGTGTTTCCTGATATAAGAGTTGTCATGATGAGGGAGATTATAACGTATGTAGTAACCAAGCCAACAATTTGAGATATCAGTGAGGTCAGAACAAGTGTGGATACATGTCAGCAGCTTGCCATGCCTGGTAACCATCATGAATCAGTACTGGGGTTTAGATCAGGGACCTGCTGATTCCCCACTGCTGTGATACAATGGGAGAAAAAACATTCTCCTTCTCTTCACACATGCAAGGACTTTCTATTCTAGGACTCTACCTTAATCTCAACGTTCAATTTGTGTGTTCGCACAACAGTGTTCTTTGAATATAGGAGGGTATGGAAAAATGAACACTGTTAATGAGATGGTGCTCATTGCTCTTAAATCGGGGAAAAGTCTAATTCAGTATTCTACCAAAGCATTTAATTTTGTAAATATGTTTTATCAGTTTCACTGGCAGTGATGCACTTTTAGCTTCAAAATTAAGAGAGAAAGTTCCATTTGAGTTTATTCCCAAGACCAGTTCCTGTTCACATAGGGTAAACATTACTTATAAAGATGATTCTAAAATTTAATTATTATTTCAAAGCTGTTTAATGATGTTTATAAATGTTATAAATTGGACATTTAAATGAGTCCTTCCATTACTGTATAATTAAGACTGACTGAAAGTAAAATTACATTTTAATAGCCTTCTCTCTTTTCCATGAAGGCAATGGCAGAACTCCCATTGACGTCAGAAGCTGCAGCATTAGGCCCTAAATGTCTCTGTCTTTGTTGTGAGTAATCTCAATAGCAAAATACTGTATCTCCTTACAAGAGTACTGTTTAGCCAACCATTGAGTGGCTGGTACAATGCTTTTTTCTGAGAAAATGTTTCTGAGCTAACATAGAGATTTTCATAAAAACTGATAGACATCATAATGTTTTGGCAGATTTTAAATTGCCATTTCATTTGAGAGAGAACTGTATTGCTCTAACCAGCATCAGCGTACTGTAGTAGCCTTTGTTTTCTGTACTGAGATTATTCACTGGGAACTACATTGAAGTTACCTGGCCCACTTTGACATGCATCCACATCTAATTATGCTCCAGTGATGCAAGGCCAAGATGGTGTAATGGAACATGAAATCAAAGTGAAAAGCTGAATGCAACATTGAGGCTCTTCAACTCTGCTATTTATTATTGCGGCAGAGTTAGCACCTAGATCCAAAGAACAAATAACTTGGATAGTCTCATTGGAATATCAAGTGGATAACCACAATGGAATGAAAGCTTTCTCAGAGCCATTAAAAATGTCAGGCCAAACACCTTTAGTAAAATGTAGAAGAACTGGAAGAAAAATATATAGCTGCTGATTATGATGTTGGTGTCAACAAACAATTTGTTTTTAATTTGAGTTATAAATACGTCTCCAACAAATTCTGTTCTAAATGTTGCCACTCACTGTGGTAATAACATAAATACAGTGACTTGTATTAGTGCATCTGTCTCCTCCAACTGATACCTAAGGTGAAGATGTGAGACAAAGGAGAAATAGGTGAGTTTCAGGGCAAGAACATCAAAACTATATATTTGAGCCTGATCTTCCTTTCAGAGATATCCTGGTGCACTGTGTGTGTGTTAACTTCTGTACACATATGGTATAGCTGATTTCACAAAATACTCTTTTACAGTGGTTGCACTTCAAAAGTTTCTTCTGTTTTGAAAGATTCTACCAGTGTGAGATGTTCCTTATATTTAAAACCAGTAGAACCAATAATATTTCTCAAATGAAGAGAAATTTGAGGGCATATAGGGAAATATGTAGGAAAAAAAGTAGCTTTGAGACCAAAACGTATTCTGTTAAGAGCTATGGTCCCGTAATAGGCTTTATTTAAGAGAACGGTATTGTTTCATATATATATGATTTAGTCCATTTTATTCAGAACATCCCATACACAGAATGTATACTTTTGTTAATTGAGAATTTAAAAAAATATTTCAAATAATTCTCCTATGGCATGTCTTCTTTGCAGTAGACTTTACTGCAGCTGATTATATTGTTTGGGTTAGTTCCAGCCCTGTGTTGGGTCTTCTTTTGCTAGTGTAACCTATGGACAAGGAAAGTCCACTGTAGGGGACATTGTGGCAGAGAGAAGGCAGTCACAACCTTTTCTCTGATAAAGACAGAGGTGATACAACCCAGCTAGTGAATTTCTAAAAGTAGGAAGTGCTAGCTGGAAGGAAGGGAAGCCAAAGCAGATGGATGTGTTAAATCAGTACATCCTCTGGGGAGACTCTGTAAATGTAGGAAAAGCCTTGGCCTGAGGCCAAATTAGTCTATTCTTGTTCTGGGGAGGCAGCCCTACAATGTATTGCTTACGTTAAATTCCCTTCCCTTCTTCTATGGAAACAAAGTTTCAGAAACCTGGGTAAAAAGAGTCACACAAGCTCTTAAACTCATATAATTTGTTTAGTCTAACTTTAGTATGTTCCTACATATTGTGCTTCTAATAATGAGAAAAGTAGCTAGGCCTATAATAAGCAAAAACAATGTAGACAAAAGAGAACATTGATTTAAGGTCATTGTGTCAAATGCAGCAAAACACTCTGTTTATAGCAGATCAGGCATGAGTTTACAATTAGCACTAATTACTGCAGAAAAATCAAAACAGCAGCTTTAAGGAAGGACACTTTTCACTGCAAGATCAAAGCCATGTCTGTGCAGAATAGCAAAGCCTCCACTATTTAATTGTACTGAAGTGCTAATTGGATTTTGAGGTGCTTTCATGTGTTCCCCCAATTAGCCAGTCATCCCTGACCAAATCCACATAAAAAGAGATTATGAGTTTTTAAAGCTTTTGTCTGCATGATTTTGATTGGGTAGAAGGAATGGTGCCTTCTTTCTATGTAAATTGAGGGGATTTGGGTCACAGTTACTAGCTTGCTTGAAATGAAGGGGCAGAGCAACACTATACAATGCTGTAAATAAATAGTTAACTGGCATCTAGAAATCAGTGGAGGAAAACAAAAGCTACAGCTAAACCATATATTTGTTTCTTAGTTTACTGATACATGTTTTGAAAAGGGAGATTTTGATGCCTGGGGCAATTCCTGTGTTTAGTGAATTGTTTTTTATTTTTGTCGGTGTTTTATATTTTTGATTATGATAGAACTAGCATTGTTTATTTTTAGTATTCATTTTTTAGACATATTTGCAAACTTTTCCAAGCATTTTTTAAATTCTTCAGTTTGTTTTTATGACATATGTAAAACTACTGTACACAATTATTTTAAATTTTTAAAAAATCTTTATTAAGTTATTAATGTTTGAACATTATATGCATATGTGAAAATACAAGAAATATGATGTCAAGACACCAGTAATGCAATTCATGGACCTCAGAGAGTTGGGAAAAAAACCCAGTTTGTCAGTAGTAAAAGTTAGTTATCTAGTATTCACAAATTGTGAACCTTTTAGGCAAGGGGTGGAGAAATTGCCTCAGTAGTAAGCTGTAGGCATCACCTTTAACAACCCTAAAACTCTGTCTCCAGCTTACAAGCAATACATCTCCTCACCCAGATTCAGATAACTTGCCATCATCCAACCTCTAACTCAGCTAAATCTGGGAAAGCACGGACAGTTCACCACACAGATCTGATGAATGTATGACATAAAGCTGAGTTTTATCCAAGTATTTGGGCACTGCAACCCAAATCATCGTGCTGTTCCCTTCAGTGACTTCATATACATATTGAACAGGAAGAGTAACACAATGTGAACTCCACAACAGAAATTCCTAGAGGCAGGTCAATAATTGATCACAAACATTGTATTAGTACTTCTCTGACAAACCATTCTAACAATATCACCTGTTCCTGCCAGGGTCCACAGAGGAGTCAACAAAACCTTTCCATCAGTGATATCTATGAGTATGATAAATGTAGAGGTAGTCTGAGTGATTGGCACCCAGGTTAGTCTACCTAGGGTATGAGAAGCTATACACCAAAGCTGTACACAAGTTACTGTGTGCTCACTGGTGCTGTGGTTACCTGTGTGTGTCACTAGGACTTCTGGGGGCATATTCCATGGTTCTTTGTGCTGCACTAAGCTGAGCTGCTCTAATTCTTTCCCTGTGACTTGTGACAGAATTTATCTGTCCTTCTGGGCACACAGGAAGAATTGTGGGAAGGCATCCTCAGGGAACGGATGGGTAGGATCCCTTGGGGGACTAACATGAAGGGGAAAGGAGTCCAGGAGAGCTGGCTGTATTTCAAGGAATCCCTGTTGGGGTTACAGGGACAAACCATCCCGATGAGTCGAAAGAATAGTAAATATGGCAGGCGACCAGCTTGGCTTAACGGTGAAATCCTAGTGGATCTTAAACATAAAAAAGAAGCTTACAAGAAGTGGAAGGTTGGACATATGACCAGGGAAGAGTATAAAAATATTGCTCGGGCATGTAGGAATGAAATCAGGAGGGCCAAATCGCACCTGGAGCTGCAGCTAGCAAGAGATGTCAAGAGTAACAAGAAGGGTTTCTTCAGGTATGTTGGCAACAAGAAGAAAGCCAAGGAAAGTGTGGGCCCCTTACTGAATGAGGGAGGCAACCTAGTGACAGAGGATGTGGAAAAAGCTAATGTGCTCAATGCTTTTTTTGCCTCTGTCTTCACGAACAAGGACAGCCCCCAGACTGCTGCGCTGGGCATCACAACATGGGGAGTAGATGGCCAGCCCTCTGTGGAGAAAGAGGTGGTTAGGGACTATTCAGAAAAGCTGGACGTGCACAAGTCCATGGGGCCGGACGAGTTGCATCCGAGAGTGCTAAAGGAATTGGCGAATGTGATTGCAGAGCCATTGGCCGTTATCTTTGAAAACTCGTGGCGAACGGGGGAAGTCCCAGATGACTGGAAAAAGGCTAATGTAGTGCCAATCTTTAAAAAAGGGAAGAAGGAGGATCCTGGGAACTACAGGCCAGTCAGCCTCACCTCAGTCCCCGGAAAAATCATGGAGCAGGTCCTCAAAGAATCAATCCTGAAGCACTTACATGAGAGGAAAGTGATCAGGAACAGTCAGCATGGATTCACCAAGGGAAGGTCATGCCTGACTAATCTAATCGCCTTCTATGATGAGATTACTGGTTCTGTGGATGAAGGGAAAGCAGTGGATGTATTGTTTCTTGACTTTAGCAAAGCTTTTGATACGGTCTCCCACAGTATTCTTGTCAGCAAGTTAAAGAAGTATGGGCTGGATGAATGCACTATAAGGTGGGTAGAAAGTTGGCTAGATTGTCGGGCTCAACGGGTAGTGATCAGTGGCTCCATGTCTAGTTGGCAGCCGGTATCAAGTGGAGTGCCCCAGGGGTTGGTCCTGGGGCCGGTTTGTTCAATATCTTCATAAATGATCTGGAGGATGGTGTGGATTGCACTCTCAGCAAATTTGCCGATGATACTAAACTGGGAGGAGTGGTAGATACGCTGGAGGGCAGGAATAGGATACAGAGGGACCTAGACAAATTGGAGGATTGGGCCAAAAGAAATCTGATGAGGTTCAACAAGGACAAGTGCAGAGTCCTGCACTTAGGACGGAAGAATCCAATGCACCGCTACAGACTAGGGACTGAATGGTTCGGCAGCAGTTCTGCGGAAAAGGACCTAGGGGTTACAGTGGACGAGAAGCTGGATATGAGTCAGCAGTGTGCCCTTGTTGCCAAGAAGGCCAATGGCATTTTGGGATGTATAAGTAGGGGCATAGCGAGCAGATCGAGGGACGTGATCGTTCCCCTCTATTCGACATTGGTGAGGCCTCATCTGGAGTACTGTGTCCAGTTTTGGGCCCCACACTACAAGAAGGATGTGGATAAATTGGAGAGAGTCCAGGGAAGGGCAACAAAAATGATTAGGGGTCTGGAACACATAACTTATGAGGAGAGGCTGAGGGAACTGGGATTGTTAAGTCTACAGAAGAGAAGAATGAGGGGGGATTTGATAGCTGCTTTCAGAGGTGGCTCCAGAGAAGATGGTTCCAGAGAGGATGGTTCTAGACTATTCTCAGTGGTAGAAGAGGACAGGACAAGGAGTAATGGTCTCAAGTTGCAGTGGGGGAGGTTTAGGTTGGATATTAGGAAAAACTTTTTCACTAGGAGGGTGGTGAAACACTGGAATGCGTTACCTAGGGAGGTGGTAGAATCTCCTTCCTTAGAAGTTTTTAAGGTCAGGCTTGACAAAGCCCTGGCTGGGATGATTTAATTGGGGATTGGTCCTGCTTTGAGCAGGGGGTTGGACTAGATGACCTCCTGAGGTCCCTTCCAACCCTGATATTCTATGATTCTATGATTAGAGGACTGTCAGCTTGAAGCCATTTGGTCTGTGTCCTCACAGGAAAGTGGGTGGATTATCAGCCTAAGGGCATGGCTACACTTGCAGATGTAAAGTGCTGGGAGATAAACCAGCCTTCGGAGACCGCAGCAGGGAAAATGCTGCCATGTGTTTACACTGTCAGATTCAAGCGCACTGGCTTGGCCACATTAGCAGCTCTTGCAACACCACAAAGAGCAGTGCATTGTGGTAGCTATCCCAGCATGCAAGTGGCTGCAACGTACTTTTCAAATGGGCGGGAGGTGGAGTGTGACAAGGAGTGTGTTGTGTGTATGTGGAGGGTGAGACAGTGTGTTTTGGGGGGGCTGAGAGAGAGTGTCAGCATGCTGTCTTGTAAGTTCAGACAGCAGCAGACCCTCCTCCCCCCCTGCCCCTCTCTCTCTCACACACACTCACAACAACAGCATTCCATACTAATGGTTTGCTTTGTCCCGGAGCAGATAAGCATGCCGGCTGTCAGAAATGGAGCTTTGAAAGGGGATATCCGCATTCCTACAGCCAGTTCCAAAACAATGAGAAGAGTGGCCACTTGACTTGACACCCGGGCATTTCAGCCGGAGCGCAGCAAGCATTATGCTTCTTGTGGAGGTGGATTACCAGGAGCACTCCAGTTCAGGGTCTGGGTGCTCTATGTGCCTTGCCAGTGTGGACGCGTCGGGAGTTAGGGCTCCCGGGGCCGCTTTAATGCGCTCTAACTTGCAAGTGTAGCTAAGCCCTTTGTGAAAGTGGCACTCCAGCTCTCACCTGTACCACCTCTGGGTCAGCTAACTTGGGATTAAAGCACCTCCAGACTCTAGTGAGAAGCTTTTGTGTGTAGGTGGGAGGGAATTTAGAGGTGACTACAGAATAGGAGCCTGAGTTAACTCTGCAGTGAAAACATATCCTAAGACTTTTGACAGATGGACACCTGACCATTGTTCATCACTAGGAAGAGGCTAGGAAGTGAACCAACAAGGCTCAGTCTCTGCAATACCCAGGCCAAAACCTGACTGAAAGAAATCAGGAAAATCTGAGGATTCCAAATGGCACCTGAACTGTCATGCCATGATTTTCTCAGTAATCTTCCTGAAATAAGGTGCTCAGTTGGTAGGACTGACAGCACTAACAGATAAGTGTCAAATAACCAGTTGCTAAAGGGTTCCTGGTATCCTGCCCTCCCATCGGCTCATCGTGGTTATGAGAGGGGTCTCTCTTCTTTCCTTATTTATCAAACTTTTCCATGTTTTTTACTGAAGACAGTTTTTTAAAAAGAGAAGCTGTGTACAATATCAGTACTACACCAACACAGCTAAGACTGTTGTGTTTAGTAATTTCACTATAATTACTTTAAAGTGTTTAATTGACTTAACCAGGAACAAGCTGTGAAAATAAACAATGTAAAGACCTTTATTTCAAACAAGGTATGAGATAAGGTCCAAAACCCCCCACCGTTCTTTTACTTTCTGATTTGACAAAACACGTTCTCCCTACCTCACTTTATTGGTTTTTATATTTCCTTTTCAAAGTGTGGCCACAGGCTCCAACCTTGGGACTTCATAGTATTCTCTCTTGGTTCCTTTTGGCTGATATGAAGGCTGAGCTGTGCCTGGTGGATGATCTAAAGATAAGGGTGGACATACAAGGCAGGCTGCAAAAACCGTAGGTGGCTTTGCACTTCCCGGATTCCTGGAGTTGTGTAAGAGATGTATTAACGTAGGCTGCCTGCAGGCTAACAGCACCCCAGACTGTTGCAGTATCTGACATACAGTATGACTCCATCAGGAACTCTTTAATGACCTGAAAATCAAAAAGGAATCCTACAAAAAGTGAAAACATGGATAAATTGCTAAGGAGGAGTACAAAAGAATAGCACAAGCATGTAGGAACAAAATCAGAAAGGCTAAGGCACAAAATCAGTAACACCTAGCAATGGACCTAAAAGGCAACAAGATGAGGTTCTTAAAATATATTAGGAGCAAGAGAAAGATAAATGAAAGTGTAGGTCTTCTATCTATCAGGGAATGAGAGTTAATAACTGATAACATCAAGAAAGCCGAGGTGTTTAATGCCAACTTTGCTTTAGTCTTCACTAAAAAGATTAATGGTGACCAGTTACTTAACACAATTAATATTAACAACCAGGGGGAAGGAATTCAAGCCAAAATACGAAAAGAACAGGTTAAAGAATATTTAGATAAATTAGATGTATTCAAGTCAGTAGGGCCTGATGACATTCATCCCAGGGTATTTGAGGAACTAGCTGAAGCAATATCAGAACCGTTAGCAATTATCTTTGAGAACTTATGGAGTTCCCAGTGAGAGTGAGGTCCCGGAGAACTGGAGAAGGGAAAACTTAGTATCTTTAAAAAGGGGAAGAAAGAGGACTGGGGAATTATAGCCCAGTCAGCCTAACTTTGATAAGATACTGGAACAAATTATTAAACCATCAGTTTGTGAGCATCTGGAGGATAAGGAATAGCAAGATGGATTTGTCAAGAACAAATCATGCCAAACCAGCTTAATTTCATTCAGGTTACTGAATAGGGTTACTGGCTAGGGGGGAAGCAGTAGATGTGATATATCCTGATATTAATAAGGCTTTTGACACAGTCCACATGACATTCTCATAAGCAAACTAGGGAAATGTGATGTAGATGACGTTCATATAAGGTGGGTGCACATCTGGTTGAAAGACTCAAAAATAGTTATTAATGGTTCACTGTCAAATTGGGAGGACGTATCTAGTGGGGTCGCACAGGGATTAGTCCTAAATCTGGTACTGTTCAATATTTTCATTAATGACTTAGATAATGGAGTGGAGACTGTGTATAAAATTTGCAGATGACATCAAGTTAGGAGGGGTTGCAAGCACTTTGGAGGACAGGATTAGAATTCAAAATGACCTTGACAAATTGGAGAGTTGGTCTGAATTCAACAAGATGAAATTCAATAAAGATAACTGCAAAATACTTCAGTTAAGAAGGAAAAATCAAATGAACAACTACAAAATGGGGAATAACTGGCTAGGTTGTAGTACTGATGAACATGATCTGGGGTTATAGTGGACCACAAATTGAATATGAGTCAACAATATGATGCAGCTCTGAAAAAGGCTAAATATAATTCTGGGATGTATTAACAGGAGTGTTGAATGTAAGACGTAGGAGGTAACTGTCCTGCTGTTCTCAGCAGTGGTGAGGCCTCAGCTGGTGTGCTGTGTCAAATTCTGGGTGCCACATTTTAGGAAAGATGTGGAAAAGCTGGAGAAAGTCCAGAGGAGAGCATAAAAAATGTAAAAGTTTTAGAAAACCTGACCTATGAGGAAAGGTTAAAAAAAAGCCCTGAGCATGTTTATGTTTAGAAAAGAACACTGAGATGGAATCTGATAACAGTCTTCAGATATGTTAAGGGTTGTTATAAAGAGGACAGTAATCAGTTGTTCTCCATGGCCCCCCCATTTTGTCTCTCTAGTATCCTGGGACCGACACCACTACAACTACACTGCATACAATTGTTTTCCATGTCCACTGAAGGTAGGACAAGAAGTAGTGGAGTAAGGGTGTAATCTGCAGCAAGGGAGATTTAGGTTAGATAGTAGAAAAAAACCTTTTAACTATAGGGGTAGTTAAGCTCTGAAATGGGCTTCCAAAGGAGGTTGTGGAATACCCATCATTGGAGGTTTTTAAAAACAGGTTGGACAAACACTTGTCAGAAATGATCTAGGTTCACTTGGTCCCGCCGCACCACAGGGGGCTGGACTTGATGACTTCTTGAGGTCCCTTCCAGCCCTACATTTCTATGATTACTGGAGAGCAGTGTGCTCCAAACACACTCTTCCCTGACATATCCTTGTACCTGGGGTTCTGAGGGAGTGGTGAAGAGCCAGCTACAGAAGCTCTGTCGCCCAGGGATTCTCCTACGCAAAGGGAATACTTAGATAGCCACTTAGGCCAGCTTTAAGGTTACTTTGTGCTGCTACAGTGTTGCAAGGCAGTGCTGAATCAGAGCCTATATCTAGAGACCTGTGTCTTTTGCAAATACAAAATAACAGAAAATTAAAAATGAAAAACAACCTATAAAACAGAATAAAATTTTAAAAGTCACCCTGTAGCAGCTGCTCCTGTGCTGTAGGGCTGGGCCAAGTTCCCTGCTCCCGGCGTTGTAATCTCCCATGTGGGATTGCAGCACCACTCAAGTTTGGCCTGGTCACCTCGCCATCATAAACCCTGTCCTGCCAGCTCACAATGCCACTGAAATTTGGCTCAGCCACCCCCCCATCATGATCCAGAAAGGGTGGCAGAGCCAAATTTGAGTGAGTGGTATTGCAACCTGGCACACGGGGTGGCAGCATCTCTCAGGTTTGGCCTGGCCACTCCTCCATCATCATGATAGGGGCAGGGGAAGGGGGGAGGAACTGAGACAAATTTGAATGTGTGGCATTGTGACCTGGCAGGACAGGAGCAGCTGCTGCAGGGTGAATGTGGGGCAGGATCACTCTGCAAACTCCACCTGCCAGGCATCCCACCTAACCCCCATTGCACCCCCCCCCCCCGGGGGGCAGGACCCTCCCTTCCCCTGCACCCCCAACAATAAAACAAAATAAGAAATTCCCCAAAAATTAAATGAAAATATATATATAACAGGGATTTCATGGGTCTCCATCTATACCCATGTTTTAGTAAGGTACTTAAGTATGTGCCTAACGTTGAAGCAGGAATTCCATTGAAGATCCATTTTCCATACTCTAAAGTTTTTGAGTTATTTTATTTTACTGTTATAGCTACTGCTCTTGAACTTTGAAACTCATTTATTGATTTTAGAGGCTTTAATTCCTTCTTGAGGGTCAAGTCATATTATAAAAGACTGCGGCTTCACTACTGTGATTTGTGAAAATAGCAGAACCTTCATAGTACCACTCCTTCATGTTTTGCAACAGTCAAGGAAAATAAATTAATCAGACATACCATTGCGTGCAATACAGAACTCTATATCTACAGTATTTGTTTACAAATATACACAGATAGCTAGAAAAACAGCTCACTAAAGCTTATAAACATATGTATAAGGCACACACATTTCTTTCTTGTTGCCTATTTTTCCTCTGTTTTATACATGGTAATAATGTCCTGATCCTGCAGGAGTGTTGATGGGAGTTATGTAACAGCAGGAATGAGCCACCAGTAGTGCTTCTGAACACGGCAGTTTACGTTTCAGTAAGTTGAAAGGAGTAGCCACTGCTGGCTCATGTCTTAGCAGCTGGATGTGAGCATTAATGTTTCATGGGAATCTTTGGAAGCATGTCTGTCAGTGGGTGGCCATCATCATAGCTATCCCTGCTCTGACTTTTAAGTGCCTGCTCTTGGTCAGTAGAAGGAGTAACTGAAAAACCTAAAGATGGCAATTACCCACATAGTTTACATACACTGTATTCCAGTTAAGCACTTAGCCTTGGCTGCTCACCATCTCTACTCTGTCATGTCCTCTCTTCCTCAACCTTGCTCACATTGCTTGGATATAGAACTGCACATTTCTCCACACTATGCATAAGAATGGCCATGCTTGGTCAGACCAATGTTCCATCTAGCCCAGTACCCGGTCTTCCGGCAGTAGCCAATGCCAGGTGCTTCAGAGGGAATGAACATAACAGGTAATCAAGTGACCATCCCGTCGCCCATTCCCAGCTTCTGGCAAACAGAGGCTAGGGACACCATCCCTGCCCATCCTGACTAATAGCCTTTTACTTATCTAGTTCTTTTCTGAACCCTGTTATAATCCTCGCCTTCACAACATCCTCTGGGAAAGAGTTCCACAAGTTGACTGTGCATTGTGTGAATTAATACTTCCTTTTGTTTATTTTAAACCTGCTGCCTATTAATTTCATTTGGTGATCCCTGGTTTGTGTGTTATGTGAAGGGGTAAATAACACTTCCTTCTTTACTTTCTCCACACCAGTCAACTCTATCTTATCCCCCCTTAGTCATCTCTTTTCCAAACTGAAAAGTCCCAGTCTTATTAATCTCTCCTTCTAAGGAAACTGTTCCATATCCTCAATAATTTTTGTTGTCCTTTTCCAATTCCCATATATCTTTTTGTAGATGGGGAGACCAGATCTGCACACAGTATTCAAGATGTGGACATACCACGGATTTATATAAAAACAATATGATGTTTTGTCTTCTTATCTATCCCTTTCCTAATGATTCCCAACATTCTGTTAAAAGAAAAGGAGGACTTGTGGCACCTTAGAGACTAACCAATTTATTTGAGCATGAGCTTTCGTGAGCTACAGCTCACTTCATCGGATGCATGCTGTGGAAATCTATTGGGAGGAGGCATTGTTTCATGGTGTCTGTGTATAAAATGTCTTGTGCGATTTCCACAGCATGCATCCGATGAAGTGAGCTGTAGCTCACGAAAGCTCATGCTCAAATAAATTGGTTAGTCTCTAAGGTGCCACAAGTCCTCCTTTTCTTTTTGCGAATACAGACTAACACGGCTGTTACTCTGAAACCTAACATTCTGTTAGCTTTTTTGACTACTTCTGGATGTTTTCAGAGAACTATCCACAATGACTCCAAGATCTCTTTCTTGAGTTGAACAGCTAATTTAGACCCCGCCGTTTGATAGGTATAGTAGGGATTATATTTCCAATGTGCATTACTTTGCATTTATCAACATTGAATTTCATCTGTCATTTTGTTGTCCAGTCACCCAGTTTTGTGAGATCCCTTTGTAACTCTTCTCAGTCTGCTTTTGACTTAACTAGCTTGAGTAGTTTTGTATCCTCTACAGATTTTGCCACCTCACTGTTTATCTCTTTTTCCAGATCATTTATGAATATGTTGAACAGCATTGGTCCCAGTACAGACCCCTCGGGGGGACACCACTATTTACTTCTCTCCATTCTGAAAACCTACCATTTATTCTTACCCTTTGTTTCCTATCTTTTAACCAGTTACTGATCCATGAGAGGACTTTCCTCTTATCCCATAACAGCTTATGCAGAAACGTCTTTTCTTAATGCTATCACTTTGGCTGTTTGCTCTTACTTGAACATTGTTTATTTCCCTCCAGAATTAAGTACATAATATCTAATATATTTTTCTTACGATTTTGGTAGGTAGATAAGATCCAGGGCCAGATTCACCCCTGTGTTACTTTGGCTTCACATCAGTATAGCACTGGAGTAATGCAATGGTGAATCAGGCCCAGGTGTTTACTAAGTATTCTATGGCTGTACTCTACATGATGGATTTGACAAAGTACCTGTTCAACTTCAATGATTAATTTACACTTTGGGTAAAGGAAGCCTTTGTTAAAAATTCAAGCAAAATGTTAGAGCTAACAAAGATTTTTGAGATCTTGTAGAGGTTCTCCAGCCATACAAGGAACAACTTTTAACTACTGATATTTTCAAGGTAAAAAAATTAGCAGAAAAAAGCTTATGAGGCATTACGTATATACATCATCATCATAAAGAATAAAAAAAATCCCAAAGCCTAGTTTTAAAAATAATTCTGTACGTGTCACCTTTAATAGTGCTCAAAGGAGTGTGTTGATAGAGACAGAAGGGGACTACTTGTAAGAAATGTATCTTGTTGTACAAGAAGTGTGCATGTTACTGTATTTTTCATTTTTCCTTTATTGTGCTCAAACAATATGCTACAGTGCTAATGAAATGTTAAGATTGCATCATTAAAAATATAGGAATTGTCATACCAGATCACACCAGCGGTCCAACAAATTCTGGTGCCATGCCTCTGTCAGTGACTGGTACCAGATGCTTCACAGGAAGGCGCAGAGATCTTCAAAATAGACATTTATGGAATAACTTGTCCAGAGGGGAAGATTCATTCTAACCTCAGAGTGTAAGCAATGAGCTTATAAAATTTTAAAAAGGAAATGGGAAAGTGAAAGCTCTACAATAATGTTAATCAGGTCAAGTTGCTTCTAAGTAGTATTTTCTGTTCCAAGAAAGAGTTTTGTTAATTATATATCTTATAGTTATTGTAAGCAGTAAATGTATGTTGCTGTTTATATTGTTAAAAGTATACAGTAAAATAGAGTTTGCAACATAGCCTGAGTGAGTTAATATGCTATAGTTAAATTTTGTGACCTTATTGTTGCATTAACATAGTTTCCTGCATTTAATAAGGAAAATTATTTAAAAAGACAGACTCAGTTTTACTATAAATACATTCTGTTCTGTCACCAAATAGTCTTTGTGTAATCTGTCTAGCTTTTGAGGAAACCAGACTCTCTCTCTCTCTGTATATATATATATAAAAAAAACTTAAATTGTGTATTGGTATACCTGTTTATGTATTTTAAGATTTAGAGCTTTTGTTTGGCCTGAGACCAAATATTATAGGATCATTAATTGCAGCGTAAGCTTTCAAATGATGCACAAGTAAGGGACTTGACCTGATTTGACCACATCATCTAGCGGGAAGAGAGAGAGATAATTCAGACTTCATATTTACTCAGCCTGAAGTCTTTTCTGAGTTGAGACTGACAACAGTCACATGTTATACTCATAAAACCCAAGGAATCAAAACTGAAAAGTTTCAACATCAACAAGATTTCAAATGTAATTAAGACAGCAGAAACACGTTACATTTAAAGTTGATGCTGCTCTTTAATATGTAAATAGTTAACTCTCTACTTTTATAGAATACATACTTGGCATCAAAGCTTTACATGAGTTAATGTGTTGAAGTGCAGTTTACTCACTATCACTGTGTTGAGTTCAGTCAGAAATCATGTCATTGTATGACCTTGGCAGTTGGCATGTTCATCCTTCTCCTTTCTGTGTTCAAAAATAAAAAAAAATTTAAAGGAAACTTGAAAAGCACCAACTTAACTGGAGCTTTAGTGTTTTGGGGGAATTCTTCTAAAGTCTACGAAAAAAGTGAGTGCAATTTGCATTAAAAGATTCAAGCTTTCCTTTCTTTTATACCTTATTCCTTCTTAAATTATCCAGGTGTTTCAGTCTTTATGTAACCACTGTTACCATACCAGTCTCGACACTTCAGATCCTGCTGAATGCAGTGAAGTCGGGGGCAGGGGGGATGAAGATGCTCAGCAACTCCCAGGAACAGTTCTTTATCTGAAAGGTCCTAAGGATGAACATCCCCTTTTCTCTTCAAGTTACATGAGATCTCTCGCTTCCCTTCCTTTTAAATTTGTTGGATGACTTGAAATGTAGGCCATTTAGACTAGAGTACTCCTTTCATTTGCTTTTTTAATTTTGATGTGATTATAATTGGCTGATGAAGTTTTATTTTTGGGTACATCTGCTTTCAGTGTTTTTTTGACACACATGAACATTGATTTTTAATTAGTACATGGGGCGACTGAACAACTGGTCTTTGTAGAAGTTAGTTTAGAGGGAAATTAGGAACAAGGATGCAAAGATTATGTGAAGAGAGGGAAAAAAGCATAGTTGCATTGAAAGAATAGGATTTGGAATAAATAAGGCCCAGCTCATATTCTGTCACTCTCTCCGTGCATTTTTCATGGAGAAGGGCTGTTGGTGACACTCACTAAAGTGCTGCAACATTTTGCAAATTTAAAAAGGTCTGCCTCAGATCGATTGCGACCTTATCAATAGGATAGTTTCATTCATCTCCTAAGCAGACTGCTGTCACATTGTACTATAATAGCTTTAGGCTGAAGTTACTCCTGTTAGAAGATAGAGTGTTTAGTAATGCATTGAAATGGGTCTCACACAAGGTGAAGCAACATTGTCCAGATTTCATGAAGACACTAGTTTCACTAAAACAATCAAATTAAGTTCTGAAAGCACAAATGTAATTGATCAAATCATAAATTCTATGACTGACTGACAAATAGTGTTTTGTTTTCACTGATGAAGAGATATTTTGCATAATATACTAGATTTGTAGTTAATGAATTTCCCCATATGTTGGAGAGTACTTAGAGTTTATTAATATTTCCTGATCACAGGTGGCAGAGGTAACCCATGCTATCGTTAAGGTTGCACAACACTTTCCATTATAGTACCCTATTTCATTTTCTTATAACTTAGCAAACTTAGTCTAAACTGAATTTTTCCATGACTGGTGTCTGCCTCCAGCTAAACTTTTGGAAAGTTTCAGCTAACAAGTTTCAGCCATTTCTGAGAATGAGATTAGGGGAAATATATGATTTTGCCCATGTTAAAAAATTATCACAATCATTTCACTGAGAAGCTCTCGTCACTCTATACTTTGGAGCAGGACCTTGCAATTTAGCATTGGGGATTTGCCTTGGTGTCATAGATGTGCCTTTTGCTGTCCTTGTAAAAATGTACCCAAATTTTGCCAAGTTATAACCTCTGAAAAATATTTGTTCACACATGCTCAGTAGAGACATTTTAGAGGAATGACTGGCAGGGAAATGGGAGCAGGCGCTTCGGAAGAGAAGAGGACCAGGAGCTGGCGGAGCATGTAGGGTTGCCACCAGTTCGGATTTTACCTGGACAGTCTGGTTTTTGGTTTCTATGTCCGGGTGCCATTTAGGGTTGCCAGGCACCCAGTTTTCAACTGGAAAGTCCAGTCAAAAAGGGAACCTGGCAATGCTAAATGGCACCCAAACCAAAAGTCTGGTTACCACAAGGCTGGGGGAGGCACCAGGTCATTTACCCACCTCCTACCTGCAGGCAGTCTCCTTGAGACAGTCCAGCAAGCGAAGGGGGAAGAGGGGCAGAGGAGTGGTCGATGGAAGCAGGGCGTTGGGAGGAAGAGGTGGAGCAGGGGTGGAGCCTTGGGGGAAGAAGCAGAGCAAGGGCAGGGCCTCAGGGGCCCAGTTACTAGCAATTAAAAAGATCGCAACCCTAGGGAGACAGGTAAGAGCAGATGGGTACAGGAAACTGGGGGAGGGGCAGGAGCAGAGGAAGGGGAAGGATAGGAACAGAGCAGGGGAGAGCAGGAGTTATGGAGGGAAGAGGATAGGAGCAGAGGTGGAAACATGGACAGGAGCCACAGGAAGAGATTAGGGATGGGGCAGGAATCCAGTGTGGGGAGGGGATAGGTCAGGAGTCAGGGGATGGATAGTAGCAGGACAAGGGACAGGGAGAGTCTTGCAGAGGCAGGGACAGAAAGGTTCATATCACTAGGGCATATTCCCCTGCAGAACTTGGAACTGAACCCAGGAGTCAGTCTCAGATTCCTTTGTTGTCTAGCGAACAGCTGTGAGACTCATTTTTAAAGCATGTATCTATCTAATGGCAGGTCCACACAAGTCTGTTGCTAATGGTTTCTCCATTATCTCAAGTGGCAGAGGACTGTGCTATGGATCTAAAGTTCCCAACCCCACTGATGACTGATGGGACAGGGGAGTGTCAATCTGGTTTCGCAGGATGAAGTTTTTGTTTTTTTCATTTGTAAAGATTTTTAATACTTAGGAAATGACATAACCCCTCCCCCCCCCCAACATTGATATAATATTAACATTGCAAAGTCAAGCACTGAAAAGTTAGTAAATGCCTGAATTAAGGTTATTTGTACAACCTTAATTCATCCCCCTGGGGTGTATGCATTATGGTATAGCCTGTAATTACATAACCTATTTTTCCCCAGAAGACTCCAGCCTCATTTGTTGAGAACAAATCAGAGTTGTATAGTGAATGAGTCTGTTGTCTGTAGGACCCCTGCCTCATTTGTTCCAAAAGTTGGAAGGCATGTTTTGAATGAGACAGGAATCTGCAGGAAAAGAAAGAATGGTCTCATGATTAAGGCAGGTGAATGCCATACTGGAGAACTGAGGTCAGTGTACTGAGTGAGGCAAGGGTCCTATGGGGGAAAAATGGGAGCATGTGGTTAAACGTTTTATCATAATGCTTACAGACAAGGGACCTAAATTAAAGTTGTATGGACAACGGTGGCATTTCCTAATTTTGAGTACTTGTCTTTGCAACCTTACCATTCTTTTAATACAGTTTGGATGTAATTTTATGTATATATTGGAGCAAATTCTCCAGCCCCCTGTGGAGACACAAAAGGCCGGATTGGTAGAAGAACAAATACTGGTTATGCTGTGCAAGCTGTGGCCAGATAGTGGGAATACATGCAATGGGCCACTTTCTGTGTACACCAGAACTTCTCTCTTTGGTAGTGGTATCAGCACTACCAGAGAATAGGGTTTTTGGGTCATAGAATCATAGAAGATTAGGGTTGGAAGAGACCTCAGGAGGTCATCTAGTCCAACCCCCTGCTCAAAGCAGGACCAACCCCAACTAAATCATCCCAGCCAGGGCTTTGTCAGGGTCGGGACCATGCAGCAACATATATCCACTAGCCATACTGCAGCCCTCATACTGTACTTCCCCTCCCACTGCTCCCATTACTTTGCAGTAGTGGAGGAGCTCTTAGGCCTGGAAGTGAGGATTCTATCCCCCTGCAAGCCTCCACTCAGAGGACCTGTTTACTTAGGCTCTGCACTGTTGCCCAGGATTTGACCCAGGGTAATGGTAAGTAGATCCTATAGGAAGTTTATTGTGTTTAGAAGTGTTTATCGTTATGGTACCATCTCAGATTGCTAAGATCAGTGTTTGCCTGCATATGTGCTGCTGTGATACTAAGATAATGCCTGGTATCATCGTGCTGTGATTTCCCATTCATATGGGCTCTGATGGACAGTTAACAATAGTATGGTGATGCTGGAAATCACTGCAGCAGCATTTCAAATAATCAAGGTGGGGAATACAATCACCACCTTAAGCATACAGTTCTATTCATTTTTCTGTCCCCCTCTTTGGCTAATTTTAAGGCAAACCCATGTATGTATATACTTTACAGTTTAGTTTTGTGTCTTTTCCCTGGGTTTCAGACAAAAGGAATGAACTAAAGTTGAATCCTAGGAATAAAAAATGAAAGTAAATTCCTTTTAAAAACTTCCCCCCGCCACCACCAAAATAAAATAATAAAAGCGAGGAGAAAGAGACGGACGGACAAACTGTTACTCTGTAAACTACTGCTGCATTAGTCTCTGCTACATCAGCATTGCTGTTAACTTGGCTCTTCAAGGAGAACTAACATAGAGGGATGAAGGGGCGGGGACAACAGCATGATATCAGCACTAAGTATCATGGGGAGAGAAGGCATTCCTCATATCTTGAAAAGATCAGGAGGGTTACTGCTGTGATGCGGTAATAAGGGATGCTGCCATTATATTTACATGAACTGTTTTATAGTTCAATGCCAATAACAGGTCATCAGATACACGTTGATAGAAGAAAAAGTGTACCCTTTTAGAACATTTTCAAATGAATAGTGGTCTGTTTGCCGTAATAATGATGTGTAATTCCATATGTGCAATCTTTTTTCAGTGATTACATCCATGTGCTTTTTTTTACTGCAAAATAAAAAGGGTCTTTTGGAGCTGAAAAAATGTGGCTTCTGTTAAGTCCTATACTTGAAAAATGGTCAGTGTTTTTCATCAGTCTGTAACTTATTTTAAGACATTTAATTTATCTATACCATATATCTCTGGAAAACAACTTGCCCTGAAAAATTAATATGCAACAATTGTTACTATTACTATTTTATTATTTTGTTAAGCACAGAAACAGATGAAAATAAGGAAAATATTTTCTCCATTTTACTTATTGTTCTATGTTCACTAATTCTTTTCAAATTAATGCTCTCTTCTGTCTGTCTCCCTTTCTCTGAGATTTCAGTTTCTTTCATTTGCCCCTTCTGCTCATTTGTGATCCGAGCCATTTTTCCTTGTAACTTCTTCTCTTAGTCTTCTGTTATCTTATTTGAGTTCCTCTCCTCCATTTTAATGAATATTGTATAGTATTTTGTTTATGTAAATCCAACACTTATCATATACAATGAAAATATCTGGATTACATGTGATCCCAGTGTAAATTGGAGCTTCAGTGCACAAAGACCATACTCTGTCTACATGCCATTACAGTGCTACCTATTGTGGAATATTTATATCCAAAAAATGTATTGAATTGAAGATGACCATATGAGTGAAAATAATTGATTAGCACAATCTTTAGATAGATGCTGTAATATTTTAGGGCTTGTCTATCTGTCTAGTCCAGGCATTTCTAATGTACATGTCACTTTAAGCCACAATTTAATGAAACAGGTAGCTAAAGTTAGCTCTTAAATCTACATATAGTCACCTAAAGACGTGGCCTTATTTTCAAAAGTGCTCATCATTCCTCATTTCACAGAGAAGTCAGTAAAAGGTGCTGGAGGCTAAGAACATTTGTAAAATCATGCTTTAAACACTTAAATGTGGATTTAGAAGCCTAACTTTAAGCATCTGTGTTTGAAAATCTTGTCTGTAGTGTCTAGACACAACTGTAAGGTCTGTGCCTGCTTCTAAACCTACTGCTTATTTGGCTCCTGTAAATCTTCGTGTTTCATAGCTTTTAGAAGAAGATCCATGAGTATTTGAAGTTGTAAAGTTAAATTTCTTATTCTGAAATGGAGGGTTTTTTAGAAAGTAGGTATTTGGTCAGGAAGTAGAGAAAACTGGAATATGCCTTGACAGAAAGTACATTTTTTATTAGTTCCTGGGAGACTTAAGTAACTCTTTGGCACCCTCTAGCATTTCTTCTTAAAGAATTGTTTGAAGGTGGTACTTCACATGTGGTTTACCACTTTATGACAAGAAAAAGTGTGTTTGTAATAACATATCTCATGGGGAATTTGCAACTTTCCCGACTGGAGCAGTAGGTCTGATTTTCATACAGTAATGCTTTTTAGCAGGAAAACTACAGCATAGTGGATAGTGCCCTGGATTGGGAGCCAGGAGACCTTCTGACGCTGACTTACTATATGATCTTTGACAAGTCACTTCACCTGTGTGTACTTCTAATTTTCTTCCCACCTTTTGTCTCTTTTGTTTATTTAGATTGTAAACTCTTGATGCAAGGACTGTCTTTCACTATGTATTTGTGCAGGTACTAGCGCAATGGTATCAGTTAAGAACATAAGAAAGTGTGTTTGTAAGAACATGGTATCAGTTAAGAACATAAGAAAGGCCATACTGGGTCAGACCAATAATCCATCAATCTTATCTTCTGCCGGTGGCTGGCGCCAAATGCTTCAGAGGGAATGAACAGAACAGGGCAATTATTGAGTGATCCATCCCCTATCATCCAGTCCCAGCTTCTGGCAGTCAAGGCTTTAGAGACACCTGGAGCATGGGGTTGCATCCCTGACCATGTTGGCTAATAGCCATTGACAGACCTGTTATCTAATTTTTTTTAACCGAGTTATGCCTTTGGCCGTCACAGCATCCTCTGGCAAGGAGTTCCACAGCTTGACTGTGCATTGTGTGAAGAAGTACTTCCTTTTGTTTGTTTTAAACCTACTACTGTTAATTTAATTGGGTGATCCATGGTTCGTGTGTTATGTGAAGGGGTAAATAATACTTCCTTCTTGACTTTCTCCATACTATTCATGACTTTATAGACCTCTACCATATTCCTCCTTCATCATCTCTTTTCTAAACTGAATTGTCCCAGTTTTTTTAATTGCTCTTTGTAAGGAGGCTGTTCCATATCCCTTATAATTTTTGTTGCCTTTGCCTATAGTTCTTCCAATTCTAATATATCTTTTTTGAGATTGGGTGACCAAAACTACATACAGTATTCAAGGTGTGGGTGTACCATGGTTTTATATAGTGGCATTATGATATTTTCTGTCTTATCTATCTCTTTCCTAATGGTTCCTAACATTGTTAGCTTTTTTTGACTGCCACTGCACGTTGAGTGGATGTTTTCAGAGCGCTATTCACGATAACTCTAAGATTTCTTTCTTGAGTGGTAATAGCTAATTTAGACCTGTGATGGGGTATCTGTCCAACACGGGCAAAGAAGGAGTTAATGGAGCCCTAGGGAGGCTGTGCAGAAAGTAGTCAATAGGAGAGGGGCTGTAAGGAGCGGCCAATCAGGGCCCAGAAGGCCGACATAAAAAAAGCCTTAGAGCAGAGCAGGGTCAATATTGCCTGGAGCTCGAGGAGGTGGGACTGTATCTGGAGTAGGCTGCAACCCTGTAGCACCTGGACAGAGCAGTGCAGGAAGGAACTCGGGGAGACGAGAAGGAGCTCTAGATGGGCTGCTGAGACTGAGGAGGGTGCTGTGGCTGCAGGGATGTCTCCCAGGAAAACATAGCAATAGGTAGAGGCAAAGGAATACAGTAAGTGACTGCGGTCTGGAGGGTTCCTTGGGCTGGGACCTGGGGTAGTGTGCAGGGTCGGATCGTCCACCCCGCACTCGCCACTGGGGAAGTGGCAGGACAAGTGACTGCAGTGGCCATGTGGAAGTAGCTGGAGTGGGAACTAAATTCCCCTGGAACGGGGGAACATAGGCAGTGACATTGCCAGAGGGCTGAGCCATGAAGAGGACACTGCAATTCCTGAGGCTATGAGAGAGGCAGCAGGAAGACAGTGGAGATCGAATGATGGTGTGCATACCATGGACGAGGGTGCTGGCCTCTCGCTAATCCCCAAGACAGCTAGCAGGAAGTGCCAGTCGGGCTGGCTGTGAGTGATGCCCGCTGTGACAAGACCCCATTGTTTTGTATGTATAGTTGGGATTATGTTTTCTATGTGCATAACTTTGCATTTTCAACATTTAATTTAATTGCTGTTCTGTTACCCAGTCACCCAGTTTAGTGAGATCCCTTTGTAGCTCTTCTCAATCAGCTTTGGATTTAACTATCTTGAGTAATTTTGTATCATCTACAAACTTTGCCACCTCACTGTTGGCCCATTTTTCCAGAGCATTTATGAATATGTTGAACAGCCCTGGTCCCTGTACAAATTCTTGAGGAAACCCCACTATTTACTTTTCTCCACTGTGAAAACTGACCATTTATTTGTATCCTTTGTTTGCTGTCTTTTAACCAGTTACTAATCCATGAATGGATCTTCACTTTTATCCCATGACTATTTACTTTGCTTAAGAGTCTTTGGTGAGAGACCTCATCAAAGGCTTTCTGAAAGTCCAAGCACACTATATCCACTGGATCACCGTTATCCACATGTTTGTTGAGCCCCTCAAAAGAATTCTAATAGATTGGTAACCCATTATTTCCCTTACAAAAGCCGTATTGACTCTTCCCTAAAGATTTTGTGTTCATCTATGAGTCTGATCATTCTATTCTTTAGTATAGTTTCCAACAATTTGCCTGGTATTGAGGTTAGGTTTACAGCTTGTAATTGCCAAAATCTCCCTAACATCTTCTGCAATGAAGACATATGTAAAGAATTCAGTTGGCTTCTTTGCAATGGCCTTGTCTTCCTTGAGTGCCTTCCTCAGTCATCCTGTGGCTCCACTTATTGTTTGGCAGGATGTACTATTTCTGATGTAGTTAAAAAAAAATTACTGTTAGTTTGTATCTTTTGCTAGTTGTTCTTCAAATTTTTTTCTGGCTTGCCTAATTATACTTTTACATATAACTTGCCAGAATTTATGTTCCTTTCTGTTTTCCTCACTAGGATTTGACATCCAATTTTTGAAGAATGTCTTTTTATGTCTAATTGCATCTTTTACTCTACTGTCTAGCAATAGTGGCATTTTTTTTGGTCCTCTTACTGTTTTTTGTTTGTTTTATTTTTTTTTTTTCATTTGGGATATATGATAGGCCTAGTTTGGGGAAGGGCAGGGACATTGCCCCTCCAAACCGCAAGCTTCAGGCAGGTGCGGAATTTGCCTCCCCCCACGCCTGGCCCCACTGGCTCACTGGAGCTGTCCCCCCAAATGTACAAGTCAAACTATGCCTATGGATATACGTTTAATTTGAGATCCTATTCTGGTGTTTTATAAAAAGTTTCCATACAGCTTGCAGGCATTTCACTCTTCTGACTGTTCCTTTTAATTTCCATTTAACTAACTTCCTTATTTTGGTTCCCCTTTTTAACGTTAAATGTTACTGTGGTGGGTTTCTTTGGGATTTTCCCCCCCACGAGGATGTTAAATTTAATTACATTATGTTCATTATTACTGTGTGGTTCAGCTGTATTCACCTCTTGGACTAGATCATGTGTGCCACTTAAGACTAAATAAAGAATTGCCTCTCCTCTTATGGGTTCCAGGAGTAGCTGCTCCAAGAAAAAGTCATTGATGATGTCTAAATATTTTATCTCTGCATCACTGCCTGAGGTGACATATACCCAGTCATCATGAGGATAGTCAAAATTCCCCATTATTATAGGATTTTCTATTTTTTATAACGTCTCTAAGTTCCCTGAGCATTTCACAATCAGTCTGACCATCTTGGTCAGGTGGTCAGTAGTACATTCCTACTGCTATACTCTTATTATTCAAGCATGGAATTTCTATCCAAAGAGATTCTGTGGTGCAGTTTGATTCATTTAAGAATTTTACTATATTTGACTCTATGCTTTCTTCCACATATAGTGCCACTCCCTCCATTAGCATGATCTATTCTGTTTTCCCTACATATTTTGTACACTGGTATTACAGAGTCCCACTTATCATCATTCCACCAAGTTTCTGTGATGCGTATTATATTAATGTCCTAGTTTAATACCAGGCACTCAAGTTCACCCATTTCATTATTTAGACTTCTACCTTTCGGATACAAACACTTATAAAATGTGTTAATATTTAGTTGTCTGCCTTCATGTGATATAATTGAGTGGGACTCTTGTTCGTTTGACTTTTCTCTTCAGTTCCTACCTGTATTTTTTCAACTTCTATCCTCTCTTCTTTACTAGGATGTAGAGTATCCCCTTAAATAAATCCTCCTCTAATGGATGTCTCTCTCCAAATTGTGTGCTCCTCCATACCTGTCGGCTTTCCCCCAGCTCTGAGTTTAAATACTCCTCTACAAAGTTTTTAAATGTACGTGCCAGCAATCTGGTTCAGTTTTGGTGGGCTCTCTAGCTGTTACTATAATACAAAAAATAAATAACAATCAAATTAATACTGTTTTAACATAATCTATGCCAAGTGTGTTATGGAATATAGTGAATAAATGCAGATATAGAATTAAAATCTATTTAACTGATTTGATTTCCCTGCTTCAGGTTCTCTTTTTGAGTTTAGACTTACCATGATTTGGTAAAATATTTGATCTATTACTTAACTTTCCAAACGGTGTGGTCATTTTTAAAATTTACCAGTTCTTTATTATTATTGTTGTTGTTTTGTTTGTTTGTTTGTATTGTGGTAGGAGCAAGGCCACATTGTGCCAGGCACTGTATAAACACACAAGTAGACACAGCCCAAAAGAGCTTTCACTCTTTAAAACCAATTTCAGACCAAAAGGAACAAAGTACTGGGGAAAAATCTTTAGTTTCTCAATAAACATTTTATTTTAAATCTCCCACTCTGTCAATGTGAAATCTGTATAATAGGCTTCAGAGAGACACACAGAGTGACAAATTTACAATCTTATTATGTCTGTATAGTCATTGTGAAATGACAGAAACAGCTACAAGCTTAGGTGAGAGCTCTTTTTGTTCAGAATATCACCAGGTTGAATCATCACTGGGTTTCACGGTCTGTTACCATTCAGTTATTAAGTTCTGAGCCATTTTGAATTTTGAGTTATACCTGTGCGGCGTACATCTGCAGTAAGGCAAGTATCTATGCCATGCCAAGAGCCCTAAACCATTCTAATATCGGTCGCCACCTTTACACTACAGCTGATTTGCATGCAACAGTTTCAATGGTTGTATGAGGGAGACTGCACATATGGTGGATTACTTGGGCCAGCTGCCACACCTGTACACTTAACTGCCACCCACAACAATTAATACAGATCTCCCAGCACAACCTTCCCTACAGACAAATCAACACAACCACCCATACAACAATACAACAATCATACACAATAACCCCAAACACACATAACCCTTCACTGCAGCACACACCCCTCATTTGCCATCCATACAAATCGACACAACTCTGCCAGCACAACACAACCACCCACACAGTATAACTAGCATACACAGTAACCCCAAACTCACAAAGCCCCTCTCTGCAGCACACATCCTCATCCACTTCCTGCGCAAATCAACACAAATTTCTCAGCACAACCCCCCCGACAGAAATGAACACAACCTGCACACACAATAACCCCAAACGCACATAGCGCACGGCCTTCATTTGCCACCTGTAAAAATCCACAGTTCTCCTAGCACAACACAACTCCACACAAATCAACACAGCCATCTACACAGCAATACAGTCAGCCTGCACAATAACCCCAAAACATCACTCTGAAGCCTAGAATGTCTATTGAGTCAGTGTGAAGCAATGGAAATAGCCACAAGCATTGAGAGCTCTTTTTTGTTTAAAATATCACCAGGTTCAATCATTACTGGGATTTGAGGTCTGTTATCATCCAATTTTTAAATTCTCAGCCTTTTCAGTTTTTTTACACACATGTTTTTTACAGATTACACCTGTGTGACAGCATGGACTTTCAGCTACTAGTTTGTTTGAATTTGAATCACTTAGGTGTAGCCTACCTGTAAAGACACACATGGTGTGCGGGAAAATTTATTGCAGCTTTTAGTCACAACCAATTGAACTACAGTGAACCTAAGCCAACAATGGAAGTTCTAATTGGGCCTAAGCTGTACCAATGTGCACTGGTAACCCACACCATTCAGAGCCAGCTGCAGTGATTCACTGGGCTTGACACCGTAGGTGAGATTCACTTATTCCCTAGAAATGGTCTAACATGTTAGGCTGACCATTCATAAAGGAACTCTTCTTCCTGCTGCCCCAAATCCATTATCATTATTTATTATTTGTATTGCAGTAGCGCATGGGAGTCCTCATCAAGGAGCAGAACCCCATAGTGCTAGATGCTGTAAACACAGAATAACCCCCCACAGAGATACAATCTAAATATAAAACAAGAGACAGCAGGTGGAGACAGACAGATGGGAGAGTACAAGGAAACAATGAGACAACATTGGTCAGCATGATAGGTTGTGATCTCAGCACCCCAGAAGCTTAACTGTTGTCATGGTTTTGTAGGCATCTTGGAAAGGGAGTTTTCAGCAGAGTTCAGAAGGAGGATAACGAGATAGCTTGGCAGATATCTAAGGTGAGCTCCTCCCAACTGTGAGGGGCAACAAGAAAGCAAGAAGAGAAGCAGGAAAGAACAGAGGTGCTTCTTTGAAAATTTCACAAATGGACAATGGAGGCTGGCATCATTTTCCAATTGGAGGCAGGAGCCAATGTCTTGATAGTGAATAAGAGATGACAGTAGGGTGGGGATAGACCAGGAAGGGCCTTGAAAATGAAGCAAGTAGCTCATGTTTGATGCGATAGAGGATGGGGAGCTAGTGGGGGGATTCAAAAAGAAATGTGACATGGTCAAAGCAACAGTCTAGAAAAATGATCTTTGCAGCATCATTCTGAATGGATATGAGTACAGCAAAATTGCGTTTGTCAAGGCCAGAGAAAAGGAGGTTGCGATAACTGAGATGCGAGATGTTGAGAGCCTGGGCGACAGGTTTAGCTGTGTGGATAGAGAGGAAAGGCCACATTTTAGGGCTTGTCTGCACATGGAGTTATTCAATACCAGGGACTGCTATTCTTAAATAACTCTGTGTGGACACTCTTATAAGGGTGCCTTGATCCTTTTAGCTTAATATACTTGAAAGTGGGCTAAATAGCTAAACTCCCTTTGTGCTTAAGACCTGTTATGCAGAAAGAATTGGTGAGATTTAGACATAGCCTGGATGTGAGGGGTCCCAGTTGAAGATGATGCCTCGGTTATGGGCCTCAGTGACAGGCAGGAGTGTGGAGTGGCCCACAGCGACTGAGAAAGGTGGTGGAGGGAAGATTAAGAGCTCTGTGGTGCTATATATATGCATATATCACATATGTGAAGGTGATATCCATGTGAAATATTTCTCTCACTTTCATTCTATGGCCCAGGGATTTATTGTAACATTCCAAACTCCTGAGCAACTCAAACAGCTGCTGTTTATTCCCCTTCAACTCCCACCCCCAATATGAAATTTTCCATCAGAATTACACAGCCCAAGATCTAGGAAGGCAAGATTCAGTCCTGCATCAATAATAACTTTTCTATATAGAAAATGTCTGATATTGCCTTCCAAAGTGTCCAGATTTTATTTCATCAGAGGAGTAGGGAGAGAAACTGTAGAGCAGTTAAATACAAGTGTATTACTGTGGGTACAAAACATGGTTTTGCACAGTAAGTTAGAGTACTCAAAAGATGCTGTGCCCCTCACACCTAACTAGTCCATTGTGTTAGCAGTATCATCCATGTTCATCTTGTTGCAGGACACAGGTCTCACCAGCTTCTCCTGCTATTTAAGATGACTTCAGTGACTGTCCATCCTGCAAATATGTACATATTGTCATACAAAGAAAAAGGCAACGTTTTGAAACTTCTTATTAGAATTCCAATATTGCCAGTATCCGTATACTGTATTATTTCTGGAATTACAATGACCATTTATCAATTGGCATCCCTGTTTTCCATGTGGTAACTGACAAACAGATAGCAGACAGCAGACCACCAAACCCACGTATCGTTACACTATAGGTCTCAGTTTGTTCCATTGACTGACCAAATCATGAATATATATTTTAAGTACCCAAACTTATTAACTGTATAATGCGTGCTCCATAACTGCCATGTTTATTGCTTTCTAAATACTTCATACATTATATACATTTATTTCATTTATATTTAAAATAAAACATAAAAGCATTTATAAACTACCAATGTGGTGGTATCTGAGTCCATTTTATGTGTCTTCGATTTAAAGTAAAAATATTTCCCAAATGCAGGAAGAATATAATCATGATCCCACACAGCATCATAACTTTAAGAAGAATAATGAAAATCTTGCTAGTAGAGTAAATACTAGGGCCACACGGGTGAAAAGCAATGTGGTGCGTCTTGCAGTTTACTGAATATAACGGGGCTTGGATTTAGATATACTTCTGGCAGAAGTGAATTTTTCAGAGATGATTATGTTGACTCTCTCAAATTAACTAAAGAGTCTGGGAGAAATGCAGTGTGGTAGGATAGAGGGAGTGATAGTTTCTGAGGTAACTGGGCCTTCACTCATTTAGGACTATAATTATATTGTATAATATATGATGTACATGCTATATGTTCCTAATACACTATATAATCATATGTGAGTATATTTTTATTGAAGTTTTTTTACAGGACCCATGGGCCTGATCGAAAACCCAGTGAAGTCAATGGAAAGTCTTTCATTGACCTATTTATTTAAACAAAGAATAAATCCAAGTCTCTTGAAGCTCTTGCCATAAATTACAAAAACAAAATTAAATCACCTGCAAAACACCAAACTCCTATTCACCCCACAATTCTGATTTCCCTCAAAAACCAACCTCTGCAGCAGCCAGTGTAAACAGACACATTTCAGCATGCTCTGAAGATCCATAGAAAGGCTGTGTTAGACTGGGGGAAGCCTGTTCCGCAGCCAAGTGCTCCTTACAGAAATGCTCTACTGACTGCTCTCCACCCCCCATTGTAAATCACAGGCCTCCAGTGTGGGTGCCTTGCTGATCACAACTGTAACAATATGGTTTTAGATCAGGTCCTACATGAATGGGAGTGATAAATTTTAAAAAACGCATTGGCTTACTGTAGTATATCATCTTTTTTTCTGTATAAGGTATGGTTTTTAATACCACAGATGGCAAAGTCATGGATGAATTATGATTATACATTTAATGTGTCAAAAGTAGAAGTTATATCTCACGGTTACTACTTTCATATAATTTAGGCTACATCAAATATGGGGACTGCAATGATTGATTTTTCAAATTTTAGAAATGCTTTACTCTATATACGTATGTTTGGGTTTGGCATACAGCACAACTGGGATTTTTTTTCCTGTCAAAAAGCTTCACTGCTGGCGGGGATTTTTTTGTTTTGTTTTTTTAACGCAAAATACGGAATTTTGGAATTGGCTAACTCCGGTGGTAATACTGAGTATTAGTATTATAAGATTTGTTATAGCGTCAGATGTGTGGAATGTGATCTGTGCCTATTGAAGGTTCCTCCATATTGGGGAAATCTTTAGCTTAGGGAAGCCAACTAATTTATGACCCTTTTGTGCCTCCAGAATAGTGCAAAGGGGCAGTATCGTGGGAGACAATAAAGCCTCTCGTTCACATTAAGCTTGCAGAGTCATGCTTTTCTAATTTTTACCAAACCTTTTTGATTGCTTAGCACCACTCAATGGAAGCTAGTGGACCATTTGACAAGACATACACAGAGCTCGATTACACAGCCCTTCTTTGGGGCTGGTGTGGAGCAGCACTACCGGTGGGATGCTCCCGGAGGAATTGTACATCAGCAGGGCAGAATTACTCCACGAGTTCCCCAATGTTATGCTCCCGGCTTGTGGGCGTGGAGAGGTTAGGGAGAGAGGGGTGTTAATGGTCTTTGTAATCCTTGCCCTAGCCCTCCTCTTTTATTAATTTATTATTTTGAGGCACTGAGGAGCCCCAAGGGGAGCAGGGTAAATCGTTTAGAGCCCCCTGACTATTCTTACAGGTGAACCTCCTGTGTAACACAGTAAGGGCCAGGCACAATCTGTCCAGTAGTAAATATATCACTGATCCTTCTTGCCAAATGATCCATAAAGAGGCTAGAATGATGAAAAGTATAGAGAAGTGATTAAATGTCTTCAGTGGCAACCCATAGAAATTGTACCCTTTTCTCCCTCATCCCTCCTGAAAAATATTATTTTGCTTCCAAGCAGGGCAAATGCAAGAATTGTGAATTTTAGAAAGATGAAAGGTGATTGCAAAAACTCCCATTGACATCAATGGGAGCAGAATCAAGCCCTATAACTTAGACGTGATTGGAACAACATAAAATGCAGGCTAATAGCAATAACATTAAAACACTGAATGTACTAAGGATATTAGATTAGGAAGGAGAGATTTCAATTTACTGTAACAAAGAGCCATCGTCTTGTTCTCAGTGTTAGAATAGCAGAATTTCTTAAAGCAATGCCCATGGTGATGTTTTATGCCACATGTGAATGGAAGATAACTCGTCTCTGTGGCACTTAAAATATGATGAGAGGAAAACTCAAACCATTAATTCCCGTGAGTTACATTTTTCAATTATGTTTGATACACATATGGTTGTTACAGTACTAACAGTGCCCCTTGTTGCTGGGGTAGTTTTAGGCCTTGCTTCTTTGTGGTTGCCCATGCTTGACAGGATATGCAGAAGCATGATTCACTGCAGAGAGTTATGAAGACAGATTTCAGTGCCGTGAATTATCATTTTTTCTGCAGTAACATTACTATTTAGATATGAAAAGTAATATATCATGATAAAGGTCTTATGATGTACTCTTCTGTTGTTCTGGTAAATCAGGAAGAAAATCAATTTAGGCACTTCTGTACTGGCCTCAGCTATGGTAAATCAATTTACCTTTTCATTTAAAAGATGTAATGTTTATTTCATTTAGAAACTGGATTGCATTTAGTGACATTTACATTATAAGCATAATATAATATGTAAAACAATAAAGGGCAAACAAACATTGTTTCCAGTGATGGAGATGCAAAAATTAACAATCCTGCTCTGTTTTTGTATAGCTGAATGCTGTCGTCATGTTTCAAGGTTACATGATTGAAACATGCAGGACAAGAGTATAGATTTGCTTTATGTTATGTACATTGGATTTTAAGCATGCAAAATGAAAGCCACTGACTGTGTTCCTTTTTGAGCCTTCCTACAGTAAAATGCAAAGGGTTTGCACACTTCTGGTTTTGCTGCTCTAATTATGTGATTTTTTTTCCATTTTATAGTGAGTTTTATAATGAAATACCATCAAATACATAGTGCAAAGAAGACTGATCACAAAGTTAAACAAAAAATTCAATATAATTATATTTATGTAAAAAAGACAAAAGACAATATATTTTCGATAAATATTTTTTCTGTCAGTTGAAATAATATAGGTTACATATTAAATCAGAAAATTGTCATTTTAATATAACAGCTAGGTTGTTAATGTAGATTTTTGTGTTTTGATGCTATTATTTTATTTGGTTTCTGTGGTTCTCATAACAGATAAAAAGAAAGATGTTTGAAATCATAAAATATATTTATAACACAAATTCTAGTTCTGTGAGTAATGAAATAATGATGAATTAGGCTACATACCCACTCACTGACCTGAGAATAATAACCCCAAAATAGACCTTTTTAAGTATAGTTAATACTCCTCCTATATCGTAAATAAAAGACAGAAAGAAATGGGAAAAGTTAGCTTTGGTAGCATTAATATGCAGGCATGTTTGTTGTACTGCAGGGTTGCATATATTTAATTTGTTGACCTGGCACCCAGTTTTGCAAACCTCTACTGATATTAATAGTCCTGTTGAAGCTCCCTGTGTGATCTATGTGCAAAAATTGTTGTTTATATCAATTGATTCTGTAAATTCTCTTTACTTATCTACATATAAAACCTTTATATTCATTAGTTATACTTAGAAATCATGACTGTAGTCTACAGTTGCAATTTTTTGAGGGAGAAAACATGAGTTATCAGTGCAAGTTATCCCTATCTGTTTTATGTTAGACCTTATATAATTTTTTATCCCTGTGTCAGCAATGGAAATTAAGCACATTTTCTGATAGCCAGCTGGGCTTTTGATTTAGTAGGATTGATATTCCAGCCTATTTTGTTCTCTAATCGGATAAATAAAGATATAAATCAACCAAGAAGTTAATATCTATGACATTTTTAAAAAAATCCAAGTTTTGATACAGAAGAAAGTGTTTTAATTGTTTCTCAGCACAGTTAAGTATGTCACCCACCATGAGAATTGTTAAACATCTCTAAATAAAGAAGTATTGCGACTACAAATCTTCATGAGATTATAACTCTTTATAAATGAAAATTAAATAAACATCAAATAAAGAGACTTACTCTGATTCCTTTGGGAACAAATCAAGCTACAAAACAAGAAACAGTTAGTGACGTAATATTGAAACACCAGGGAAAATATAATTGTTGATCAATAAAATAAACTCTGATGTAGTTAAAGAGAGTTTCTAACTAGACGTCCCTTTCACAAGAGAAAATTAATTTTAATATTATGAAAAACAGTTGCAAAACTAAAAAAGAAAAGTTTAAAAGGCAATCTAGCAAAGTCAATATCTGGCAAATCAGATATATTTATGAATGATTATACTGATCTGTAGTTACACAGTATAGCTCGGGGTGGGCAAACTTTTTGGCCTGAGGACCACATCTAGATGGGGAAATTGCATGCGGGACCATGAATGTAGGGCTGGGGCAGGGGGTTGGGGTGCAGGATGGAGTGAGGGGTGTGGGAGGGGGTGGAAAGTGCAGGAAGGGGCTCAGGGCAAGGGGCTGGGGCAGAGCAAGGGTGCGGAGTGTAAGAGGGGGCTCAGGGCAGTGGTGCAGGTGTGCGGGGGGGGCTTAAGGGGTTGGGGTGCAGGGAGGGGTGCAGAGTTTGGGAGGGGGCTCAGGGCAGCGGATTGGGGTGCAGGCAGAGCGCTCAAGGTAGGAAGTTGGGGTGTGGGGTGCAGGAGGGGTTCGGGGTGCGAGCTCCGGCCCGGCACCGCTTACCTGGAGCGGCACCGGCATGGCAGCAGCGCGCACCGGGGCCAGGGCAGCCTGCCTGCCTGCCCTGGCCCTGGCCCCACGCTGTGCCGCTCCAGGAAGCGGCCGGCACCATGTCCCTGCGGCCCATGGGGGATGAGGCCAGAGAGCTGAGCATGCTGTCCTTGTCTGTGGGTACCTTTCCCGAAGCTCCCATTGACCACAGTGCCCCGTTCCTGGCCAATGGGAGTTTCGGGGGAGGTACCCACAGGCAAGAACTGCGGGTGGAGCCCTCTTCCCCCCTTCCCCAGGGGCCTCAGGGACGTGGTGCCTTCTGCTTTCTGGAGTGGCGCGGGGCCCACGGCGCCACCACGGTGGCAATTCCACTGGCCAGATCCAAAGCCCTGAGGGGACAGATCCAGCCCACGGGCCATAGTTTGCCCACCCCTGGTGTAGCTGGATCAACCATAAAAAAATGTGACTTAGAAAACTCCAGTAAGTGTAGTTTACTTTTTGGCCCGAGGGCCACATCTGGGTATGGAAATTATATGGCTGGTTATGAATGCTCCCAGCTAATGGGAGCTGCGGGGGCAGCACGCGGAGCCTCCTGGCTGCCCCTATGCATAGGAGCCAGAAGAGGGACATGCTATTGTTTCCAGGAGCTGCACAGAGCTGTGGTACACACGCGTGGAGCAGCCCCTAACCCCACGGAGTGGCTCTCGACCCCGCTCCCCACTGGAGTGTGGGAGCGGGGCAAGCCCCAGATACCACTCCCCAGCACAAGCTTGAGGGCCGCATTAAATCGGCTGGCGGGTCGGATGTGGCCAGTGAGCCGTAGTTTTCCCCCTCTTGTTCTAGACATTCTGTGCCTGAGGGGCTTCTGCAGATCCCTAAAAAAAAAATGTAAATGTGCGGTTAAGGCCAAATCCCCGGGGCAGGGCAGGCAGAGATATCTCAGGGGGTCCATTCCTCTTCCAGCACCATTACCCTAGAGACATAGGGAGGAGGAGTCTGCAGTCCTGGGATCACAGAGTGGCTGGGATCTTGACATACAAGATCACCCTCTCTCTGTTCTAAAGCTCCTGCAGTACTTTGGGAAAACGCTGTGACTGCATGGAGATGCAGGCTTACCTGTGAATTTCCTTGTTTTTTTGCAAAAAGAAAAGGAGTACTTGTGGCACCTTAGAGACTAACCAATTTATTTGAGCATAAGCTTTCGTGAGCTACAGCTTCGTGTATGCGATGAAGTGAGCTGTAGCTCACGAAAGCTTATGCTCAAATAAATTGGTTAGTCTGTAAGGTGCCACAAGTACTCCTTTTCTTTTTGCGAATACAGACTAACACGGCTGCTACTCTGAAACTTGTTTTTTTGGATTGAATTTCAATCTGAATGCCCTTTTAATATCATGCTTTGTATTAGCACTATCTATCTCACTATTTTTAGAAACTGAAAAAAGATTATAAAGTGCATCTCAAAAGGAAGCAAGAGAAATACTTCTCCTGCTCTTCTGAATGAGTATTGAGAGTGACTACAAATGTGTAGCACTTAAACGGAAGGCACTGTACAGTGTCCAATATGACTTTAATTATTCTTATCCTGTTAAGTGCCTATAGATATTTCAAAAGCCCAGCAAGAAAGACTATAAAAATATAATGAAGTCTTCAAATTATACAGGTATAAAAGCTAAGCATATGGCTGTTTGCTAGAAGATATGTTAATAGTGATATAGCATATGGGTACCCATATGGGAAAGAATTGCCCTGGCAGTGCTTTGGAGATTAGACTAATATATCACTACTAAGCAGCTGTAAAACACAGTTCCTTGGTCACCTGTTGATTGTTATTGGTAGTTATGCAAGGTGCTTTTCTATAGCTGCAAGGTAGAATGTAGACCAGATATTTGTGAAGACAGAAATTATATATTTATAAAATATCGTGTATTGGAATAGAGTCACAAAATGTCTAAGTTGCAAGTCAATAATAATGTGCTTTTCTGCATTAAAGAATACATTTTTCTTGCTTTTATTAAAACACTGTATAGAATTTCAGTAGTGACTCCATAACTTTATATTTCTTAATGTGACTCATGAAGCATTTTCTCTTATTTTGTGTCTTCGGTACAGAAATTTGGGATGCTCCTCCCTGTGTTCACAATTGACAGGCAGCAGGACCTGTCATGTAACAGAATTTTTCCTGCCTTATTTGTGCTCATTCTTTCTCCTGTTGTGACTTTTTGACCCCAGTTTTTTCATGGAAACAGTAGCATCAGGAAGTACTCAAGTACTTTCTTCTGTATACAAACCTGCATTTTTACAGGCATGCTTAAGTGTGAGCATGTGGATTTCCTTTACATTCAACTATGGCAGCATCAGTATGGAATTTCCTGAGCTTTTGCCCCCAGGGATAGGGGTTTGGGGGGCTAATGTTTATTGTTGTTTGTTCATTTATTATTTGGTATAGCATTAGGAGTATGTTTTACAGACCCTGAAGAGCTTACAACAAGATATATTCGTTCTTATCCATGCCTGGGGAAAAATGAATACCTGCAGGAAATTCACTGGCTCCACCACCTGGCACTCTGACTAATCTGCAGTTTTAATGGGATTAAGGGAATGCTGAGGCAATCTTATGTATAACTCTATTACAGCAACCTTCTTCCTGTACTGCACCTTAATTCTTTGCTGAAGAACATATCAGAGTTCTGTCTTTTCATGACTTTTCAGAAAGTATCACAGAGTTAAACTCCAGGGCTATTGTAAATAAAATACTGATCAATAGGTGTTAATCATTTCCAGTCAGCTTAAAAGAGAAAATACCATACAGTTTCTTAGTAAACAAATATTTAATACCCACAGAAAACATTGTAAATAGTATAAAATATTGTAAATAGTATTTGCAATATGAATAACTTTTAAACTGATATGCAGTAGATCAACTAGTGTTCCTTACACAGATTTCCCCACTTTGTTGCCATTACGTTTATTCGCATGTAAGGTTCCAACATAACATTTACACACATATAAACACATTCCCCTTTGATCTTCTCTTGGAGATGATTTCTTGGTCTTTATGGAGTGGCCATAATATGTAGTGTGCGTCACTTGGACTCTTTAGAGCTTGAGCAGAAAGGCAGCATTTCAGTCCTTTCAAAATACTTCAGAACCCTGTCACCAAACAATCTGGGGATCTCTAGTAGCATTCAAGACATTGGGTTAATAGTTCACTGGTCCTCAGTTGCTGGTGAAAGAAATATGTACCCTGTATCCAAAGTGGTACGTATATTGGGACCCAGCCCTCACAGCAGACTCATCTCCACATCTTGTATGGATCAGCTAGTAAGTCCACAGGACTGCCTTTAACTCCTATATTTATAACCTCTTCCCCCTGTGATTTATGTTTCCTTCTTGGTTACATCAGTTTGTAGTAGTGAAAATCACCTTACACATGGTATATCAACAGCCATCCCCACTCCTTGTTTTACAAACAAACACTAATAGATTTTCTTTGGAGGTCTTTTTTTCTACAGGTGTAACTAATTAAATCTTATGATATTACAGCCTAGGGTGATATGGTTGCAGGCTATACTCAATCCAATATTAAAGACTAATACAGAAAACCCAAGGTTCTTTCACGGTAACCTTTCTGGATGTCACCATGTCGTCCTTGAGCCCACTTTTTCCCACCTTTACTGCTAAATTGAGCACCTGGTTTCAGTCATTCACACATAACAGCCCTTAAGATGTCTCATTCCAAGCAGTGTCCTGACATATCAATATAAATTTAAAAACTGCAACTTCAGAACAGCCTTCTAGTAGATCAAAGATATTCTTCCTAGAATAAATGAGAAGCAGAAATGTAACAAAATACTCATCAGTAAGCAAATTTTGAGTATGTCCCAAATAAAGCCACAAAAAACAACGTGAATGCAAGATTCATGCTAGAAAAAAATTGCTGTTAAAGAGATGTAAAACATGTGATGGAGATGGCACATTACTTCAATAGATATACTTATCCTTTTGAGCCCTGGTCTACACTACGAGTTTAGGTCAAATTTAGCAGTGTTAGATCAATTTAACCCTGCTCCCGTCCACACGACGAAGCCATTTTTGTCGACTTAAAGGGCTCTTAAAATTGATTTCTGTACTCCTCCCCAGCGAGGGGATTAGCACTTGAAATCGACATCACCGGGTCGAATTTGGGGTAGTATGGATGCAATTCGATGGTATTGGCCTCCGGGAGCTATCCCAGAGTGCTCCATTGTGGCCGCTCTGGACAGCACTTTCAACTCAGATGCACTAGCCAGGTACACAGGAAAAGCACCAGGAACTTTTTAATTTAATTTCCTGTTTGGCCAGCATGGCGAGGTCATCAGCAGAGGTGATCATGCAGAGCTCATCAGCACAGGTGACCATGGAGTCCCAGAGTCACAAAAGAGCTCCAGCATGGACCAAACGGGAGGTACCGGCTCTGATTGCTGTATGGGGAGATGAATCCATGCTATCAGAACTCCGTTCCAAAAGATGAAATGCCAAAATATTTGAAAAAATCTCCAAGGGCATGAAGGACAGAGAGTATAACAGGGACCCACAGCAGTGCCGCATGAAACTTAAGGAGCTCAGGCAAGCCTACCAAAAATCCAAAGAGGCAAACGGCCGCTCCGGGTCAGACCCCCAGATATGCTGCTTCTATGATGAGCTGCATGCAATTCTAGGTGGTGCCCCTACCACTACCCCAACCATGTACATGGACTCCTGCAAGGGGGGAGTCTCACACAACAGGGATGAGGATTTTGGGGACGAGGAAGATGAGGAGGAGGAGGATGAAACCATTCTCCCCGACAGCCAGGAACTATTTATTACCCTGGAACCAATACCTTCCCAACCCTCCCAAGGCGGGCTCCCGGACCTTGAAGGCAGAGAAAGCACCTCTGGTGAGTGTACCTTTGTAAACATAATACATGAGGTTTAAAAGCAAGTGTGTTTAATGATTAATTTGCCCTGAAGACTTGGGATGCATTCGCGGCCAGTACAACTACTGGAAAAGTCTGTTAACATGTCCAGGGATTGAGCAGAAATCCTCCAGGGACATCTCAATGAAGCTCTCCTGGAGGTACTCCCGAAGCCTTTGCAAAATGTTTCTGGGGAGGGCAGCCTTATTCCGTCCTCCATGGTAGGACACTTTACCATGCCAGTCCAGTAGCACATAGTCTGGAATCATTGCATAACAAAGCATGGCAGTGTATGTTCCCGGTGTTTGCTGGCATTTAAGCAACATCTGTTCTTTATCTCTCTGTGTTATCCTCAGGAGAGTGATATCATTCATGGTCACCTGGTTGAAATAGGGGAATTTTATTAAGGGGACATTCAGAGGTGGCTGTTCCTGCTGGGTTGTTTGCCTGTGGCTGAGAAGAAACCATCCCCGCTGTTAGCCACGCGGTAGTGGGAGGGGTGAAGAGATGATCCCAGAGAATTGAGGTGGGGGGCACGCCACCTTTTACCAAAAGCACATGTGCTTTGTAATGTTAACAGCTTGGTTCACTGTGAAAGAGTCTACCCATTTTTCTCTAAAATGTGTCTTTTTAAATACTACTCTCCCTTTTTCTCCTCCCACAGCTGCAAATGTTTCAACACTCCCCCTATCATCTCCATCCCAGAGGCTAGCACAGATAAGAAGGCAAAAAAAAAACACACTTGCGATGAAATGTTCTCTGAGCTCATGCAGTCCTCCCGCACTGAAAGAGCTCAGCAGAATGCGTGGAGGCAGACAATGGCAGAGTCCAGGAAAGCACAAAATGAACGCGAGGACAGATGGCTGGAGCAACAGCAGAGGTGGCGGCAGCGTGATGACAGGAGGCAGGATTCAATGATGAGGCTACTGGAGGATCAAACTGATATGCTCCGGCATATGGTTGAGCTGCAGGAAAGGCAGCAGGAGCACAGACCGCCGCTGCAGCCCCTGTGTAACCAACTGCCCTCTTCCCCAAGTTCCATAGCCTCCTCACCCAAACGCCCAAGAATGCGGGGGGGGGGAGGGGGCCTCCAGACACCCAACCACTCCACCCCAGAGGACTGACCAAGCAACAGAAGGCTGGCATTCAATAAGTTTGGAAGTGCAGTGTGGACCTGTCCTTCCCTCCTCCACCACCCCACCCAGTGCTTCACACCTCCCCCACCCCTCCTGGGCTACCTTGGCAGTTATTCCCCTATTTGTGTGATAAATTAATAAAGAATATATGAATTTGAAACAACAATGACTTTATTGCCTCTGCAAGTGATGATCAAAGGGGGAGGTCAGTTGGCTTACAGAGAAGTAGAGTGAACCAAGGGGGCAGGTTTTCATCAAGGAGAAACAAACAGAACTGTCACACCATAGCCTAGCCAGTCATGAAACTGGCTTTCAAAGCTTCTCTGATGCACAGCTCACCCTGCTGTGCTCTTCTAACCGCCCTGGTGTCTGGCTGCACGTAATTAGCGGCCAGGTGATTTGCCTCAACCTCCCACTCTGCCATAAACGTCTCCTCCTTACTCTCACAGATATTGTGGAGCACACAGCCAGCAGTAATAACAATGGGAGTATTGTTTTGCTGAGGTCTAACCGAATCAGTAAACTGTGCCAATGCGCTTTTAAACATCCAAATGCACATTCTACCACCATTCTGCACTTGCTCAGCCTATAGTTGAACAGCTCCTGACTACTGTTCAGTGTGCCTCTATATGGCTTCATGAGCCAGGACATTAAGGGGTAGGCTGGGTCCCCAAGGATAACTATAGGCATTTCAACGTCTCCAATGGTTATTTTCTGGTCTGGAAAGTAAGTCTCTTCCTGCAGCTTTTCAAACAGACAAGAGTTCCTGAAGATGCAAGCATCATGTACCTTTCCCAGCCATCCCACGTTGATGTTGGTGAAACGTCCCTTGTGATCCACCAGTACTTGCAGTACCATTGAAAAGTACCCCTTTCGGTTTATGTACTGGCTGCCAAGGTGGTCCGGTCCCAAGATAGGAATATGCGTTCCATCTATCGCCCCACCACAGTTAGGGAATCCCATTGCAGCAGAGCCATCCACTATGACCTGCACATTTCCCAGAGGCACTACCCTTGATAGCAGTAGCTCAGTGATTGTGTTGGCTACTTGGATCACAGCAGCCCCCATAGTAGATTTGCCCACTCCAAATTGATTCCTGACTGACCGGTAGCTGTCTGGCATTGCAAGCTTCCACAGGGCTATTGCCACTCGCTTGTGAACTGTGAGGACTGCTCTCATCTTGGTATTCCTGTTCAGGGTAGGGGAAAGCAAGTCACAGAGTTCCATGAAAGTGCCCTTACGCATGCAAAAGTTTCGCAGCCACTAGGAATCATCCCAGACCCGCAGCACTATGTGGTCCCACCAGTCTGTGCTTGTTTCCCGGGCCCAGAATCGGCATTCCACGGCATGAGCCTGCCCCATTGCCACCAGGATGTCCAAATTGCCGGGGCCCGTACTTTGAGAGAAGTCTGTGTCCATGTCCTTATCAATTTTGTCATCGTGCTGCCATCACCTCCTCGCCTGGTTTCGCAGGTTCTGGTTCTGAACATACTGCAGGATTATGCACAAGGTGTTTACAATACTCATAACTGCCATGGTGATCTGAGCAGACTCCAGGCTTGCCGTGGTATGGTGTCTGCAGGAAAGCAGAGTTGCAGCGGAAGTGGTGGCTGATGACGGATGCAACAAGAATAGATATTTATAGAGAACAACGAGAGGACCTGTGAGGTGGATTCATAAGAACAGGAGAGCAGAGTTGCAGCGGAAGCAGGAGCCCATGACAGCCAACATGGAGAAATTCGCTATCAAGACAAGAGCAGGAGAGCAGAGTTGCAGCGGAAGTGGTAGCTGATGACGGATGCAACGAGAATAGATATTTATAGAAAACAACGAGAGGACCTGTGAGGTGGATTCATAAGAGCAGGAGAGCAGAGTTGCAGCGGAAGCAGGAGCCCATGACAGCCAACATGGAGAAATTCGCTATCAAGACAAAAGCAGGAGAGCAGAGTTGCAGCAGAAGTGGTGGTTTGATGACAACGGTTAGCAGTCCTGCTGCACCGTCTGCTGAAAGCAATATGGCGTCTGCACGGAAAAAAGGTGCGAAACAATTGTCTGCCATTGCTTTCACGGAGGGAGAGGCGACTGATGACATGTACCCAAAACCACCCGCGACAATGTTTTTGCCCCATCAGGCATTGGGAGCTTAACCCAGTATTCCAATGGGTGGCGGAGACTGCAGGAACTGTGGGTTAGTTACCCACAGTGCAATGCTCCAAAAGTCAACACTAACCACGGTACTGTGGATGCACTCCGCCAACTTGATGCGCTTAGTGGGGGCACAAACAATCGACTGTATAAAATTGCTTCCTAAAAAATCGACTTCTGTAAATTTGACCTAATTTCATAGTGTAGACATACCCTTAGATAATCCCTCTCTTTTGAAAGGCAGTAAGCCTGTGAAAGATTTCATTAGATATTTGTTGGAATGCATTGTTAGCGAATGTCAGTTTTTAACTCCACGGTCTTTATTAAAACAAAACATCCAAATAGTATGCATGGAAATATGGGGAGGAAAGATTTTTTTTAAAAAAAAGGATGCATAAATGTTCTCCATTTCATATAAGTATCAGTAATTGTTTACATATCAAAGTAATAGAAAATTAATGATCAATAGATAATTCTTGGAGTTTCTTAAACCTGCCTGCCCTTGGTGAGCCCCTGCAATTACCTAGCAATTTTTAAAATTCTATAATAATACCTCAGTGTGGAAAAAGCACTCATTAAAAATAATGTTTTAGAAACATTTAGAAACTGAATTTCTGTACACTTCTAATTTGATAAACTGCCTATATACTAAACTTTTAAGCTTGCGAAAGGATCAGTGAAGTTGTCTGCATTTACAGTACTGTCCCTCATACTGGTTGATATAGTCAGTAGCCCACAGCATTAACCCTAACTACATGATCTCCTGACAATTTGACAATAATTTAGCCTCTAGCAAAAACACTGGGAAGAGTATAATAGCACGAATATTTCAGAATTTCAAAAGGTTGCTTGGTGAAAAATCATTTAAAATAGCTGCCCGCTGTCTCTCCTCCAGGAAAACAATTGGAGATATGTGTTTTAATCTTACTAAATCAGAAAATCAGACCAACTTAAACTGTAAAATGTTTTTATAGACTTTTGTTATGCCTTTTTATTTTCTGTTGCAGTAAAATTCAACAACTCCAAATTTCTTTCAGAAATGAATTTTTTATTTTACTGGAGTTATTTCTTTCTTCCTTATAAAAGCTGAAGTGCAATACAATATCTGGTTCAATTTGGAACATATTATTAAGTTAAGTTTCTCTTAAGGCTTCAATTTTAGGTGTATTCAGCCACTAGCCTAATGGCACATTTGCTATGAAGTTTTAAGGTCTAGAAAAGCTAAGTTCAGACATTAGGCTAGCAAAGACTGAGAAAATTGCTGGGGTGATGATCCCAGGTGCCCAGGGAGGGATACAAACCTACACCACGGTAACAATGTCTTAGCTGATACATCTAGTGGAATTGTGGTCAGAAAGGCAAAGAGACATTTAAGTACTTTTTCAGCTGGAGTCATGGAATTGTGCTATGAGACTAGTAAACTTTATGAAGAGGAAAAAGAAGCTGCCAAATCAAAAAGAAACAAACACCTAGAAAGTCAGCAAAAGCAGCTGAAGTGGAAAATATGGCTAAACCAGCTGCCCTCTGAGTTAGTTTAGTGACTACTCTGGGATTCTCGCTCCCCAGTTAATGGAAATTAGAAATTACCTATTGTGGTTACCCTGTGTATTCTGGGTGTTGCATGCTGCTTTAAAATCTTAAATGGGCAAATGTATACACATTAAAATCAATCCTGACCGTGTGGCTGCCAGGGATGTTGTGTTCCCAGAGCTTCCTCAAAAGAATCTGAGAGTGGGTAACTTTTTTATAGTCCTGTATAGGGTGAGAGGTTCATGTTACAATGTGGTATACCATGGGCCAGCCCTGGCTATAGAGTTGGCTTTGGAATAAGTAAAGTGTGAAGGAATGGGTAAAAATTCCCAGGATGATTGCATTGAAAGATAAGAGAAACATCCTTTTGTGGAGGACCCGTTAACACTGTCTCTGTAAAAGGTACTTCTGCTCTGAGAAGTAATTTTGTAAAAATGGCATTATGGAGTTCTACTTGTATTGGGTCTCAATGATTTATTTCCATGCTAGATTTCCTCAGTCTACAAATAAAAAAAATGGTGTGTTTTTTTCTGCCAGCCCTGCAAAGTCTTCTGGGATCTGAAAGTTAAGCTGGGTTCTTCCAGGCTTGTGGAGCAAGCCTTCTTCAGGCAAAATGCTGTACTTGCCTTCAGTGGGGCTGCACAAGAGTAAGCGAAGGAAAAGTTTGTTTTGATACAGTGGGACTGTAGTTGGAACTTAAGCCATGCCTATCTGAAAAAAAAAAGTTACACTGCTTTATCTGAATTATTTTTGAATCAATCCAATTAAATGGGGCGAATCGCTCATTAGATATTTTTAAACCATTTAACCCTCATTTAATATGTTTTAGGGCTTGTCTTCACCATTGTAGCTGCACCACTATATTGCTTTAGTGAAGACACTCCTATGCTGGCGGGAGAGCTTCTTCTATCGGTGTAGTTAATCCACCTCCCTGAGAAACGGTAGCTGTGTTGAAGGGAGAAGCTCTCCCATCGACATAGCACTGTCTATATGGAGGGTTAGCTCAGTATAGCTATGTCGCTCAGGGATGTGGATTTTTCACACCTGTGAGCAACACACTTATACCGATATAGGTGTGTAGTGTAGACCTGGTCTTAGGTGGAGTTAGTAAATTACTGAATAAAGCTAAACTAATTTAAGTGAGGGCTTAATTGGTCTAAGTGGATTTACATTAAAGGTTTGCACTGGTTTAACTACATTAAACCAGTGCAAATTTTCTCCTATAGGCACAAGCTTAGTTAAATAATTTGGTTCATGTATGAACCAGAAAAGAATCCCGCTTGGGTGCTGTCAGAAGTGAAAAGCAGTAAAACTTACTTTTGTCGATTGAAGTAAGTGAAATATGTGTTTGAATACACACTTGTGGACCCAGATTCTCCTGAGTTGCTGAACTGTGCTTAGCACAAGCTTGTTGGGGGGTGGGAGTGGGGATAATAGGTGGTGGCATTAATCTGCTTTTGGAGATCCCTAACATTTTTTAAAAAACAGTTACATTTTAGAAAAAAGAGAGGTTAACATGTTTTAAGATAATGTTAAACCTATATTGGAGACTGTTGGTCACTTCACTGTTGGTTTGACTCCAGTGGAGCAGTTTGGCTCCACTGAACCTGCACTGCCAGGAGAAGAGCGAGCATCAGCTTAATGTCAGAGGTACTGCACAGCCATGGGGCTTCCCCATGAATAGCCCTCCCTTCCCACAGATTCTCTGGGATTCTCATAGTTTCTGGATGTCCCATAAAGTTCACTTTTTGTCAGGGAAAACCCAACAGCCCCCCAAATTAATGATTCTGGGGACCCGTGCAAGGAGATTCTCACAGGGGTTTTCCTCCCTCAAGCTTCCTCCCATAAAAGGGGTTAATCAAGCAGTCTTTCCAATCTCCTTTAATCACCACTGGCTCAAGTCTCCCCTTTTGCATAGCTAGACTCAAATAAGAACATTCTTTGCTTTTGTTATCAAAATAGAGCAGCAATCTGTTACATCTGAAATCGTAAGAATCATATTTCCCCCTAACCTTCTACTGCCATTCCAAACTTCCATTATGATAGTTTTTCTCAATGTATATTGAATTCTCTGCAGTACATTCTAATTCAGGAGTCCCATAAGATTTGGGATAGATTTGTTATCCAATTGTTTCTGCTTGTTCAGCCCAATGTAACTTTCAGATCATTGTCCATAGTAATATTTTACAATAATTTTTCTTTATTTGGTCCTTGCTGATTTCTGTACTGTGTTCTGTTGAAACCACTATGGTCATAGACTCGAATAGACCATCCAAGGAAGCCAGTGGGTCTTGCAACTTTACAATCTGCCTAGCATGATTGGAAATATTCCTCAGCTGATCCCGTTGATGCATGAGACATCAGATTCTGTTTCTTAACTGTTATTCTGAGTCCGACAGTTTGTCCTGAAGGTATGGTCCACATTTTTTGCACTAGCCAGGATGTTTGTCCCAAATATCCAGCAGCTGCTTAAAGAAACCTGTATCAAGTGTCAGTCCAAAGCAAGAATTACTTCATGCTGCTCAAAAAGTGCACTCTATATGCATCTGCCTGATTCATTTGCATTATAGTAAAAGACACCCTCAAAATTTGTGTTTCTTTACAGGATGGACCTGCATAAAATTGGAAGATAAACCTATCTGATTGAAACACTCAAACTAGTTAATTCACTTGTGCTTTTAGGAAGAACTATCCAGCACATAATTTATGTCAAATACACAAAGCTGTGGCTGACAGGAATGAGGGACTATAAAATGATTTGATATACACTTTCTGAACTCCCATCATTCTCAGAAAAGAAATAGAAAGATAAGCCGTTTAGGAACAAAGTATCTAAAGGCCCTGGGTATTGTGTCTTTTTAGCCTTCACAGTGTTCAGTACTGACAGTTGAGTTTCTTTTCACCACTGATATGGCAAGACTCTTTGAGGTACTGTATATTAGAAATTTCACCTTTCATTGCCTTGTATTATTTGCCCTCCATTGAACTATGTGCAGAAAGGTAGACTGTAAAAGGCAGTGCATAACAAGGCAAGATCCGAATTATTCAGTCCAGCAAAACTAAAGAGATTCTGTGGTTTCTGCACATAACTGAATTTTGCCAGCGCAAGAAGCCCTCTGGAGATGTTGGTAGGAAAAAAAATTAGAGGACTTTTTTTGAAATGCCACATTTGAAACCAGCACCTGTATGCAGTTATAATAATTAGTGTAATTGGAAGGAGGCATGCAACTTAATGAAGTATGAAATGCCATGGTCATTTTAAAATTAGGAGTACATTGAACTACAATGCTTTCTGCTCTTCTTGTAGAAATCAGATATTGAATAAACAGTCAGCCTGTTAGTGAGAAGAGATCCATTTTCTGAAAATATGAACTTTCCATCCAACTGCTGTAGTCTTGTTGATCAACAGAGATGAAATTATTTTGTAAAGATATTCCATCCTTTAGCCTCTGACTCTTAAATTCATGTGTAAATATTAATACTTGTTAAAGAAATAAAATTGTTGCAAGATGAAACTACAGTATCTGAAGCCCAAAGATAAAATGCAATAGTAAGAATAAACCTTTTAAAAATCAGTTAAACTTGCTGCTTCCCAAAGCAAATTATACAACATAATTGTCTTATGTGAATAAAGGTTTAAATGAATAAACGTTTTAGAACCAGGAGTGGAACGGATTGCTACTGTATACTTACTTTCCTGCAAAGCTAGTGAAAGGATTGCATTTCATTTCCCTTTTTAATCTTAATGAAAAGCTACTCCCTAGAGTTTGAACATGCTCCATAGGTGTCCTATTTTCCCATTATTTGCCTCTACATGCTTCTCCTCTTCACCAGACTTTATGATACATCCAGGTTTCCTACACCAGTGGTCAAAGAGAAACAATATTTTCTCACACTTATTATTATTTAGAATCTCTTTTGTTATGGATGAGAGAGAGTGTGTCCAAGGGATGCTTTTCCCAGGACAGCACTAACGGTTTTTTAAATGGCCTCTGCAGGCAATCGGAACCTCACATCTCTGAGAGTGACACATGCAACCCTGAAATACTTTCTTTTCTACACTTAAATGCCACAGAAGGTCAGTAAAAAAATAAGTAGGTGGAAAAAAGTATAATTCATGCTGCTACATGGAAAGAGTGATAACACTTGCAAAACAGCAATGCTCAGCTTTGAAGAAAAAAGCAGTATTTTGTAATTCCTGCCATGCTTTTGGGGCTTTCTGTGGAAAAACTTGATATGTCAGCACGTTGAAATTAAACATGCAGAAGAAAATGATGTGATAGTAAATAAGGAATCATGAAGAGCTATGAAAAATGTTTAGTAACCTGAGCATAATTCATGGAAATGAAATATGATATGAAGGTTTTAGCATATATAAGAGAGGTAGCTTGACTAGTGACTAGCTGAAATGGTGGCAAGTTGGAACCTGCAGTTTCTTCCTGACTCTGGCCAAACCACTTAACATCTTCATTTCTCCAGTTAAAAATGGAGATAAGTCACCTTTGTAAACTGCTTTGAAATCCATGGATGAAAGACATTACATAAAAAACCAACCCTGCAAGCCCTTATTACTCAGTCAGTTATTATTCTAATTAAACATTTATATTAGAGTAGCATTCAAAGGCCCCAATCAAGATTGTGGTCACATCGTGGTGGGTGCTGTGCTAATACAGATAAAGAGACAGTCCCTGCTGCTGAGAGCTTACAATTTTAAAAGACACAAGAACAGATGAGGGGTGGTATATGTTGATGTAACATAGGCAAATGAACATGGTGAGGACTGACACAATATAATTAGTTTTATGTTTTATTGTTGGTCTTCTTTTGTGGGTAGAGGTAAAATGAGGGGGTATGGCAGAAGTAGGGGAATAAATAAGAAAAATGGGAACAAGAAAGGAAGTAGTGTGCATTTTAGTGGGACTAATTGGATGAGTAAAAGCTTTCAGGATCAGGCTCAAAGTACCAGATACTATCATTTATGTATTATATTTACAAATTAAAAACAGGGAGTAATTTTTCCTGTATGAGAATGTGTTTCTGTAACTCCTAGACTATCTCTGTCGTATACTGTAAGTGTACGAGGATACTCAGTTATACACGTCAGTGAACTTCAGAAGATGGTGCACTCAATGAAAACATGGCAAAACAATCATACTTGATAAACACTTCATTTCATGAGGAGTAGGGTACTCAGATATCATACGCAACACCTGAAATAATCACATCAAAATATTATTGTAGCTTTTAATTTTGCTTTTATAATATTTAAGGGGAAACTGCATTTTATAGTAAGTTGACATTTATCTCATGTTTTTGAAGGATCATTTTCTTTTAAAGAACTTTGTGGAATAGCATCTTGTGGGTTTTGTCTGCGATATCATGTTATAAGAGGGAAAAGAACAGTGCTAAGGTTGGTAATACTATAGACCAACACCACAAATCTGGCATATCTTTCTTATTTTTGTTGACAAAGAAGATGTTATTCATCCTTTTCTTCTCTCCCCCACTCCCAAAATAAGAACCTGATCCTGCTGTCATTAGACAAAATTGAATCTATGGAACTGGCTTTTGGAGCAGAATTGGGCCCCAACACAGCCGTATATTTGTAAAACAATTTTCAAAACTCCATGCCAGTAATTCATCAATCCAGACCAACCCTGTAATAAAACAGTATGAACACAAAGCAGAAGGAAATCAACTTCATTTTTCAGTCTTTGACATTTTATTACTATGGTATGAATGTAACTAAAAGGACTTCTTGTAGCATAGCACTTCAATATAGTTACCCTGTGATCAGCTCTATGGCCAAAGGGGCCTTTTCAACAGTTATATTTTTCATTCATTTCATTGAAGCTGTCATGCAGCTAATACAGGGGACATTGTAGACAGCTGCTATCCACAGGGCCCCGGGCTGGAACCTGGTACAGAGGGTGGGCCCGGGTTCCCCCCATCCCCCCAACTCCTGATCGTCCACAGGAGGAGTTGACCTGGTCTGTGAGAAACACCAGAAGGGAAGGTCTAATTTGGAAAGGGATCTGGCCTGTCCCCGACCCACTAGGTGGGACACAAAAACTGCGGGGATTGTTCTCCATTTCCCCTATGCTGGCCAGTGATTAGGTTAGCTGAGTGAATGGCAGGTTTGAGCCTCTAGCAGAAGCAGACAAACTGAGGGCTGCCATGAACCTCTGAGGCGAGTAAATCCACCAAAAAGCGCAGGACTCACCAAGGCAGAGGAGGAACTTTGTCACAGCTGGTGTCAGGGGTGGGATCTAGGTGCACAGTGCAGCAGAAGAAGGGTGTGTTTTAAAAAAAAAAAAAAGTTAAAAAAAAAGAGAGAGAGGGGTTGGTTTTTTTTCCCACCACCACAATGGATGACGTAGTGCGGGCACTAATACAAGCCACGGCTGCCCAGCAGGAGGCTACCCGTGTCCAGGCAGCCGCCCAACAGGAGGCAGTGAAGCTGCAGCAGGAGACCAATCGCTTGTTAATGGACCAGGCCGTTCAAGACCGTGCTATGTTGCGGGAACTTGTAAACCAGGTAAAGGCCCTTACAGAGCTGAACTGTGGCCATGATGGGACGCAGATCATACGGGCCAGCAATTGGCTGCAGAAAATTACTCAGGAAAATGACGTAGAGGCATATCTCCTGGCATTTGAGAGGACAGCCCTGCGGAGGCTTGGCCCCAAGAACAGTGGTCTGGCATCCTCACCCCGTTCCTGTGTGGGGAGGTCCAGAAGGCCTACTATGATTTGCCTGAAGAGGCTGCGGCAGACTACCCCAGCTGAAAGTAGAGATCCTGGCCAGATCTGGGGTAACGACCATAGTGCAGGCCCAGCGATATCATGAGTGGAGGTACCAGGAAAACAAAATCCCGCAGTCTCAATTATATGACCTCATCCATCTCGCATTAAAGTGGTTACGAACTGAGTCCCAGAGTCCGGAGGAGATACTAGGGGTTCTGATCATTGACCGGTACATGGGAGGACTGCCGCCAGACCTTCGTGCCTGGGTAAGCCAGAACAAACCCTCCACCTACAGCGAGGTTGTCGCACTGGTAGAGAGGTGAAGGACAGCGAGGGAGCTGACCCAACCAGTTAAGGAAGAAGCACCCCGGGTTAAACTAGCAGCCCCAAGCCCTGGAGCTCGGGCAACGGGGCCACCAGGAGGGCCCAAATGGAAAAAGAGAGGGGCTGAAGACCCATCGGAGGCCATAAAGAGTTGGAGCACTGAGAAGGAAGAGGATAGTGTCACTAGACTACCCAAAGCAAGAGACCGGGGAATGCCTAGGGCCCCATACAGATGTTACACTTGCAGGGAGCGGGGACACATAGTTGCACAGTGTCCCAATGCCGAGGAGCCTATGCAGTGTAACCTGGGGAACTGGGCAGACCCATGCTCCTTAATCCACTAACCCCGCATATGTACACTAGACCAGTAAAACTAAATGGGTCAGAGACCATGGCACTGGTTGATTCTGGGAGTGCGATCACGCTTATTTCAGGGAAGCTTGTGAAGCGTAGTCAGCTGCTGCAGGCAAAGCGCACAGGGGTGATCTGTCCATGAGACAGTTAGTTACCTCACCATTCCAGTAAAAATTGAAATCCAGGGGAACACCACTGAGGTAGCAGCAGGTGTAGTCCCTAAACCTCTATACCCGGTGCTCATAGGGAGGGACTTTCCAGAGTTTGGAGACTTACTCCCGGTAGGGGGATTGGAGAAAGGGGGAAACCTTGAAGTTAGTGAGACATCCACAGTAGTTTGTCAACCCCCAATCTTCTCTGAAAATCTCCAGATTTGTTCTCTACTCCCAGGCAGGGTAGAAAGATGAAAAGGGAAAGAAAGGCAGCTAAGGCCTTGGGGACCCGGATCGTGGCCCAGGGACAGAGGGTCACCCTTGTGGCAGGCGGACCAGGATAGCTGGAAAGGAGGCTGCCCCAGAGGAGGAGGCGCCCGAGCCTGACACCCACCCTAATGTCTCTGAACCAGGAGAGGCAACAGAGACTGGCCCCCTCGAGCACGGGCAGATTAGCCCCAGGAGAGAAAATTTTGGACGGGACCAAGCTGAAGACCCAAGGTACGACAACATTAGGAAGGAGGTGACTGAAATCAATGGGGTCCCTGTGGAAGGGAAAACCCAGGGACCAGGACCCTACTTCATAATGGAAAAGAATCTCTTGTACCAGATTGCATCAGTACAAGGGCAGAAGGCACAGCAGCTTCTAGTACCTCAAAAACACCAGAACGCTGTATTAACTTGCCCATAGTTATCTTTTGGCGGGGGGGGGCATTTGGGGGTAGAAAAGACCCTGGCATGGTCCTAAAACGGTTCTTCTGGCCTGGGGTGCACGAAGAAGTGCGGAGATACTGCGCCTCCTGCCCAGAGTGTCAGCTGCACAGTCCCCGTCCCCACTTGAGGGCACCTTTGTTACCGCTACCCATCATAGAGGTCCCGTTTGAGCGAATAGCCATGGACTTAGTGGGACAGTCTACCCAGGGCCACCAATATATAATTGTTGTTCTGGACTATGCTACACGGTATCCAGAAGACGTCCCCTTGCGGAACACAGCCTCTAAAACAATTGCCAAAGAGCTAATGGGGATCTTTGCTGAAGTGGGGCTATCAAAGGAGATACTGACGGAGCAAGGAACCCCATTTATGTCAAAACTAAAGAGGGACCTATGTGACCTTCTCCACATACATACCCTGAGGACTTTGGCCTATCATCCACAGACCGATGGGCTGGTAGAAAGGTTCAACCGAACCCTGAAGGCTATGATAAAGAAGGTGGTAAGTCAAGACGGGAAGGGTTGGGACACCCTACTACCATACCTTATGTTTGCCATCCGGGAGATACCTCAGGCCTCAACTGGGTTTTCTCCCTTTGAGCTATTATATGGGTGCCACCCCCATAGCATCTTGGACATAGCCAAGGAAATTTGGGAGGAGGAGCCCAATGAGGGGAAGAATGTAACTGAGCATGTGTTACAAATGAGGGACCGGATAGCACGGGTCACTCCCATTGTGCGGGAACACCTAAAGAAGGCGCAAGAGGCCCAACGAATTCAGTACAGTTGCCAAGCCAAAGTTTGGCAGTTCCAGCCCGGAGACCGAGTAATGGTGTTGGTACCCACAACAAAGAGTAAACTTTTGGCCCAGTGGCAAGGACCCTACGAAATAGTTGAACCCATAGGGGAGGTAAATTACAAGGTGCAACAACCAGGACATCAGAAACAAGAGCAAATATATCATGGCAACCTTCTGAAACCCTGGCATGCACAAGAAGCATGTGCAGCTGTCGAGAAAGACCTACCCCATGAAAACAAACCTTCCGAACAGGTGAAGGTGTCCCCCAATTTAATGCCAGACCAGAAGAATGAGGTGTCTGAGATGATCTTCCAGAACCAAGATGTGTTCTCAACAAAACCAGGTCGAATAACCGAGACACATCACCACCGGGGGCCAGAGTAACAATGAGGCCCCACTGGGTGCCAGCAGCCAAAAAGGAGGAAATAAAAGCAGAAGTAAGAAAAATGCTGGAGTTTGGGGATCATTGAAGAATCCCACAGACAGTAGTCCAGCCCAGTCGTGTTAGTGCTCAAACCTGATGGCACCACAAGGTTTTGCAATGACTTCCGGCGACTAAACGAGGTATCCCAGTTGGACGCATACCCCATACCTTGCATAGATGAACTAGTGGACCGTCTGGGCAATGCCCGGTACTTGACTACCCTAGACTTGACAAACGGGTACTGGCAGATTCCCCTTGCCGAAAAGGCAAAGGAAAAGACTGTGTTCTCTACACCAGAGGGTCTTTTCCAATATACTGTCCTCCCTTGGACTACATGGGGCCCCAGCTACCTTCCAGTGCCTCATGGACAAGCTGTTACGCTCTCATAATCATTATGCTGCTGCCTACCTGGACAATGTGGTCATTCATACCCCAGACTGAGAAACCCACCTAGAGAAGGTGGAGGCAGTCCTCGATACCTTCAGGCAAGCTGGCCTTACAGCAAACCCTGCCAAGTGCACCGTAGGGTTTACAGAGGCCAAATATCTTGGCTACATTTTGGGAAAAGGTCTGGTAAAACCCCAACTGAATAAGTTAGAGGCCATCCAAAATTGGCCCCATCCAAGTTGCAAGAAACAAGTCTGGGCATTCCTAGGTGTGGTGGGTATTTCCGATGATTTATCCCCCACTTTGCCACAAGGGCAAGCCCTCTGACAGACCTAGCGAAGGCCCATGGATCTGATCTGGTGAGATGGTCTGAAGCAGCAGAGAGAGCGTTCACAGACTTACGGACTGCCCTCTGAAGTAACCCCATACTAATAGCCCAGATTTCACCAAGGAATTTATCCTGCAGACAGATGCATCAGAAGTAGGGATGGGGGCCATCCTATCACAGATGATCAGAGAGGAGGAACACCCAATTCTCTACCTCAGTAGGAAACTCCTTCTGAGGGAACAGAAATATTTAGTGGTGGAGAGAGAGTGCCTCACCGTAAAATGGGCCATGGAAACGTTGTGCTACTACCTGCTTGGGCACAGATTTTTCCTCGTAACCAACCATGCTCCTCTTCAATGGATGCAGTGGAACAAGGAGAAGAATGCATGGGTGACCAGGTGGTTCTTATCCCACCAAACTTTCCAGTTCTGTGTGAAACACAGAGCAGGGAGCCATCACGGCAATGCCGATAGCTTGTCATGTGTGCACTGTCTGGCGTCCCAAGCTGCCCAACCCCTTGGTGTTGAGCAGGCGAGAGGGATATGTGACAGACCCATACCAGTGGGGTACAGGAGTCTGGTCCTATTGGGATCCAGGGTACAGGAGTCTGGTAGAAGGCAAATATACTGGCCGCTGAATGAATAGTTTTCTGTTCCCTGAGTGACCAGAGCAGAGGCTGCCCTAGGGCAATCAGGAACCTGCTAAAACCAATTAAGACAGGCAAGCAAATTAAGACACCTGGAGCCAAGTAAGAACCTACTAGAATCAATTACGGCAGGCAGGCTAATCAGGACACCTGGTTTAAAAAGGTGAGGGAGGGCGCAAGGAGCAGGGAGTGAGAAGGCGTGCTGCTGGAGGACTGAGGAGTACAAGTGTGATCAGCTTCAGGAGGAAGATCCTGCAGTGAGGATAAAGAAGGTGCTGGGGGAAGGCCATGGGGAAGTAGCCCAGGGAGTTGTAGCTGTCATGCAGCTGATACAGGGGACATTGTAAACAGCTGCTATCCACAGGGCCCTGGGCTGGAAACCAATGTGTAGGGGGCGGGCTTGGGTTCCCCCCATCCCCTGATTGGACACAGGAGGAGTTGACCTGGTCTGTGAGAAACACCAGAAGGGAAGGTCTAATTTGGAAAGGGCTTTGGCCTGTCCCCGACCTTCTAGGTGGGACACAAAGACTGCGGGGATTGTTCTCCATTTCCCGCATGCTGGCCAGTGATGAGATTAGCTGAGTGAACAGCAGGTTCGAGCCTCTAGCAGAAGCGGACAAACTGAGGGCTGCCGTGAACCTCTGAGGCGAGTAAATCCGCCAAAAAGCGCAGGACCCACCAAGGAAGAGGCGTTATATATATTTGTCACAATATGAGTAACTTTGGAATTTCAACAGGCAGCTCAAAGAAGGGATGAAGGAGAGGGATGACCATAGTAAATGGAAGAAAAGAGAGAGAATAAGGCAATATAGAAGTCTGAGATCTTCACTTGTCTTTTGTACTTTCTTAATTTTTTCCTACATTTGAATTGTTTTTATGTTCCAGGAAAATTTCCCAAATATGTAAAACTTTCTCAATTGATCATTAATTCAATCTGTTGGTTCCTTTTAAAATCCTGCCTCTTTAATACTGTATATAGGTCCTATTCTCCCATATGTTGGAGTAACCTATGTAGAGGAGTTGTATCAGCTTATTGAATTTTTATGCATTCTTCCATCATGGAGGCAGGTTTACTCCTTGTGGAAGAGGTAGGTGGTTCTAGTCCCCCAAAACTTCTGGCTTCCCAAAATATACTTCAAGCTGTGGCTTCCATGTGAATGTCCCTTATTTTTGTACTGCAGCTTCCTTGATCCATGGTAGTTATAGGCATTTATGCGTATTGAGCTGCCCTTAGGTTCCATTTAATTCTTCTCATGACTTTTTGTCTGTTTTGTCTAATCAGATTTAGGCATTTACACTGCAGTCATCACCATGGTATATGAGTATCTGTGAAAGAGATCTGGTATATAAAAACAAACAAAAACAGGATTTTGTGAAAACTTAAAAATAAAAGTTGCATCGGTGCTTTTCCACATATAAGCATAATAAATAATGGGGTTTTTATCTGTGAAAGTTGTTTCACGCACAACGGATTTATTCCCCACTGTTGAAATGGCTTCCATTATTTACATTAAGGCAATTTAAACTTATTTTATATGTACTTTCTAATCCCCAGTCTGAGGAAATTACAGACCCTTTTAGTTTAATTTAATAGTGTCCTACAGTCATGGCAGTAGAGAACCACAATTGAAGGAACTGTTAAAAGTATTGCTTATTTAAAACCAGAATCAAAAGGATAAGACTGTAGAAAAATAAAATTAGAAACACCAGTAAAGATACCCTTTGAAGGTGAGCAGTAAATATTTTTTTAGTGGGCTATCTTTTTTTATTCTTTGATGTATAAAGAGTTATTAGTTAGTTTTACTTTTAAAATATCATACATGTCAAATCTAATCATCTGTTTTTGCTGTAGGATATCTGTGGGGGGTCTCAGAGCATCTGTACTTTTAACTGAAAGGTTCAGGGGTTCTAAATCTTTAATAAAACGTCCTTTCTACAGAATGTTCATTAGTCACTGGCACTACATAGGTAATAAGAAAACATATTTGAAATAATCTCACTGAAAATCTATTTCCCTCTCAGTTGCTCATCCTTCTGTTCTTGATTCTTTTGATTTCTTAAGTTCTTTAGTGAATTTCTGATGGAGGAGAGGGTGTACCATTTGTTCTTTTATGACAAGAATGTTCAGGCCGCCTTTATGCATCAGAAAGAAGCTAAAACACATACACCATTTTTCCCCTTTGAAGATCACTTTTAAAGCCTTTAGCTATGAACTCTGATAAGACTGGCTGTAAGTGGTGCCCATACAGCTACTCTCCACACTTGGGCAAGCAGTCACATACTTTCTTAAATCTTTGATATACCATTGTCTTCATTATTCCAGTACTAAAAGCCACGTCATCCTTTTTCAATAAAACTAAAAATGTATCTCTTGGAACTGATTTTCTGTTATTTTCTCGTTGCATTTCCACCCATTAAAAACTATGCTGCTAGGCTCTGACTAAACAGGTGTGAAGAAGCCCACAATGAAACAGCTACTCTGCTCAGCACAGAGAGGCTTCTGGATATGTGCACAGTCCTCAATGCAAATAATATGCCTACACTGGAGAGAGGGAAATGGGGAGGGGGGAGGTAGGGCAGAGGTAGAGGTAGAGATGGGTGTGATCAAGAAGTAATGGCTTCAGTATAATCCTATGCATGCAGAAGATTGGCCAGATCCTTGGCTATGTAAATGAAATCAGTGGATCTATGCCAAATTACTCCAGGTTAGAATCTATCTCGTGTTTGTAGCATTCATTTCAGTATGCTCCTGTTGCCACTCTGAAGTATTGCTTTATGGGCAGTGTGGAAGAACTGATCTTAGGTGAGAGTGAGCACAGAGGATCTCATAAGGAACAGCTGCAGACATAGAATGCTTTTGATGTTTTCTATCAACATTATGTCTTACTTGACTTATTACATAGGCTAAACACAGTTTTCTCACTGAACTATAATGCTGCAAGTAACCAAGCATCATATTCAGCAGCCCTATAAGTGGCTCAAGTGATGCTCTCTCTCATATCTCATCCATACTCTTGTGGGATCAGGCCTTGTTACTCAGGCAAAACTCTCACTGAAATCTGTGGAAATGTTAGTATGAATATAAAGTGCTGCATGGGGCTCTTAGATTTACGCTTTTCAAAATTTTCACATGGAATAGCCAATTTTTTTTAACATTTCCTGAGATGTGTACTTATTTTTGCTTTAACAAGTAACTATTGACATAAAACATCAATACAAAGAAAAGGAGTGTCAACTTATTGAGATAACGTGTTGACAGAACTGTTTTACATAATATTCGGCCACTGGGATGTTTCATTTTTAGCCTGTGCATCATTGGGGAACATTAGTACCAAAGTTGTCTGTTGAATTCTCAAGGTCTATTCAGACCACCTGGGCATTCCTTGATGTGATTATCTTTTCTGAGACTTTTGCAGCCTCTTAACGAAGATGAAAACAGACACCTATCTCTCTGTGAAGTTGTTTGAAATGAGCAATAGTCTAAGAAAGTATTCTAATTGAAAGGTTTCTTATACCTATTGAGTGCTGGAGGACATTGGTTTCTTGATGATGTATTATATCGAGGATGGTTGCGTGGATATAAACTGGCAGATGCCGCTGTGGGAATTGTGCACCTGGCATCGCCACCCTGGTGACCAGCATATGAATTCTGCAGCGTAACTGATCTATAATTATTCAGAGAAAATGCACCCTTAATTTCCTTCAGAACTAACATATTTTCCACATGCCAGGATGTGCTAGGTATTTTTTTCAACAGTTTTGTCTTTTACCTTTATTAAAAACTAATAAAAAAGAGAGAGAGAAGCAAAAACATAATGTCTCAGCTATTATTAAAGAATATTACGTCACTGAGATTTCTATAGCACTATATTAAAAATGGATTTTCCAGTTTTAGCAGAATTGCTGTACTCTACTACTAGATAAATACATTTAGAAAACAATTAAATACTCTATGCAAATATGGTTTCCTAACATCCCTAGACACTTTTTTTTTTTTTTTTTTTTTTAAATAAAACTGCTAAATATAGTAGACCTAGTTAGGCTGTGCAAGATTTATCTGAATTTAGTCTTGACATCTAAAAGATTGCAGTTGTTGTTAACCTTATAGCATGTTAAATGGAGTTATTAATGTGAATGGTTTGTAACTCCAATGGAAACAGAGTTTGCAAACTAGAACAGAATAGATAAAGCTGGCAGTACATCTGAACTTCCGATCTTAATTTATTGTGAGTGTAAATATATGGTGGGGAGATAAGATGCAGCTAAATACCCAATATAAAATTCAGGAAATCTGTGAAATCTGTGTTTATGTCCTATGAAAATGGCAAAGCACTCTGGTAATAGTTTTGATACAAGGAACTCATACAGCTCCTAGTGGAGCTATGCAGTAATTTTCATGGCTTTATAGTCACAGCAAAATCTTCCAGCACTGACAGATTATACCATGGAGACCTGTTAAACACTTAGCCTTGGTGAACACTAAATATATCCCTGCAATATGTTTATTGCCAGATTAGGTACTTATTTCAGAGGACTTCATTGTATATATGTATTGATGTAAATAGGTGCACAGCTGATTTATAATAGGTTTCTTTATGTTATGGATTTGATTTTTGAAAAATGTTGAAATGTGGAATATTTATTAATTTAACAAAGAGGATCTTTTAAAAGTATTAACTGAAAATTTTGCAGCAATGATATGGCATTTACTAAAACTGGACACCAAATTTGTTACTGTTATTTTGCTTATATAGCTGTTTTATTTTTATTACTCCACCTGCAATTGGTGGCATTATTTTATTACTCCACCTGTAGTTGGGGTAAGTTTGTTGTCTGTAGCGTGTGTATCTGTGTTTGTGGTGTGCTTGCTGCTTGACTGAAATATTTTTGTTTGTTTGTGGGACTGTGTGCTGACCGTGTGTGTGTTGAGCCTGACAGCCTGCCAGGCAAGGCTGAGAGCTTCTTAACGAGGCTGTGATCCGTAAGCCTTTTAGCACCCATCAACCCTTAACCAGGGGGAGGGGCTACTCAGGGAGACCAGGGCTTTAAAAAGCCCGTTCCTGAGGCCTGGTCTACAGTACACGGTTATTTCGGAATTAGCCGAGTTACCTCGAAATAAAACTAATTCCTTCCACACAACCAAACCAGTTTTTTCGATTTAAAGGGCTCTTTATTCCGATTTCTGTACTCCACCTCGGGAAGTGGAGTAGCACTAAAATCGAGATCGCAGTTCCGGGTTACAGGTACCATGGACGCAATTCAACGATATTGGCCTCTGGGAGCTATCCCAGAATGCTCCCTTGTGACCGCTCTGGACAACACTCTGAACTCCGATGCACTAGCCAGGTAGGCAGTAAAAACCCCGGAAACTTTTGAATTTCCTGTTTGGTCACCATCAGCACAGGTGACCATCAGCACAGTCCACCATCACAGACGACCATGCAGAGTCCACCATCTCAAGAGACCACACAGTCCCGGATTCACAGACGAGCTCCAGCATGGTCTGAATGGGAGGTACTGGATCTCATTGCATGTTGGGGAGACTAATCTGTTATGGCAGAACTACGTTCCAAAAAAAGAAACGCAAATACGTATGCTAAAGTCTCCAGGGCCATGACGGAAAGAGGCTACTCCAGGGACACAGAACAGTGTCGTACAAAAATCAAGGAGCTCAGGCAAGAATACCAAAAAGCCAGGGAGGCTTCTACCATGAGCTGCATGCGATTATGGGGGGGTGACGACACCACTACCCCACCACTGTCTGTGAACACCTGCAAGGGGGGAGTAGCACAGAGTGAGGAGGATGAGTTTTTGGAAGACGAAGAGGAGGAGGAGGACAGTGCACAGGAGGCAAGTGGGGAATCTGTTTCCCTCCCTAGCCAGGAACTGTTCTTAATGCTGGAGTCAATAGCCTTCCCCCCCACCCCCCAGCATGCTCCCGGACCATGACCCTGGAGAAGGCACTTCTGGTGAGTGAGAGCTTGATCGGAGTCACGCAATGGGGGGTGGGGGGCAACCCAGCCGCGCTGGGCTGTTCGCGTTTAGTTTAAAGGGCTCATCCCTGCTCAGAGCCTCATCGGAGCCCCGCGGTGGGTGGGTGTGTGTGTGGGGGGGGAGGGTGTTGTGTGAAGCGATCATCACAGAGAGCCCGCAGACTGCCTGCAAGCTGAATTCTGTTGCCTGGCCGCATGTGATGGCTTACTCACACCAAAGTGGCAGGCACTTCAGTATAAGAGGCAAAATGAGACCTTGTACAGAAAGAACATGTGCTGTGTACTATGAATTGCCTGTTTCACTAAGAAACAGTGTCCTCTTTGTTCTCTAAAATGTATCTTTTAAAATACTACCCTCCCTTTTTCTCCTCCTGCAGCAGGTGCAAATGTTTCAATGCGGCCCCTATCTACTCCATCCCAGAGGCTGGTCCGGATTAGAAGGCGGAAAAAATGAACTCGGGATGACATGTTTGCCGAGCTCATGCAGTCCTCCCGCAATGATAGGGCGCAGTTGAATGCATGGAGGCAAACAGTTGCGGAGTCGCGTAAAGCGTTACATGAATACGAAGAAAGGAGGGACGTGGGCGATGAGAGCAGTCAAAATGCTATGGTCAAGCTCATGGGGGAGCAAACTGACATGCTCCGCTGTATGGTGGATCAAATGCGGGAAAGGCAGCAAGACCACAGACTGCCACTGCAGCCCTTGAATAACCGCCCTCCCTCCTCCCCAAGTTCCATAGCCTCCTCACCCAGACGCCCAGGAACACGGGGTGGGGAGGCTACGGGGACCCACACAGTCAACCCCAGAGGATTGTACAAGCAGCAGAAAGCTGGCATATCCTAAATTTTCATTTGGTTTCTAGACTTGTCCTTCCCTCCTCCGCCACCCCCCTAACCCAATACCCCTCATCCCCCGTCTAGCTTCTGATTTCTCTCAACGTTTTGTGCAACAAATAATAAAGAATGGTTTTTAAACAATTGTGACTTTATTTCCTTTCATATATGTATAGGGGGCAGGCAACTTAAAGAGAAACAAACACAACTCTCACATCGTACCCTGGCCAGTAATGAAACTGGCTTTCAAAGCTTCTCTGATGTGCAGCACGCCCTGCTGCGCTCTTCTAATCACCCTGTTGTCTGGCTGTGCAAAACTGGCCACCAGGCGGGTTGCCTCAACCTCCCACCCCACCATAAATGTCTCCCCCTTACTCTCACAGATATTGTGGAGCACACAACAAGCAGCAATTATAATTGGAATATTGGTTGTGCTGAGATCTAACCGAGTCAGTAAACTGCGCCAGCGAGCTTTCAAACATCCAAAAGCACATTCTACCACCATTCTGCACTTGCTCAGCCTATAGTTGAACTGCTCCTTACTACTGTCCAGGGTGCCTGTGTACAGCTTCATGAGCCATGGCATTAAGGGGTAGGCTGGGTCCCCAAGGATAACTGTAGGCATTTCAACATCCCCAACAGTAATTTTATGGTCTGGGAAGTAAGTTCCTTCCTGCAGCTGTTCAAACAGACCAGAGTTCCTGGAGATGCGAGCGTCATGCACCTTTCCTGGCCATCCCACGTTGATGTCAGTGAAACGTCCCTTGTGATCCACCATGCTTGCAGCACTATGGAAAAGTACCCCTTGCGGTTTATGTACTGGCCGCCGTGGTGTTCCGGGGCCAAGATAGGGATAAGCGTTCCGTCTATCGCCCTGCCACAGTTAGGGAACTCCAGCGCATTAAAGCCATCCACAATGGTCTCCACATTTCCCAAAGTCACTACCCTTGATAGCAGCTGGTCAATGATTGCGTTGGTTACTTGCAGCACAGCAGCCCCCACAGTATATTTCCCCGCTGCAAACTGATTCCCTACTGACTGGTAGCTGTCGGGCGTTGCAAGCTTCCACAGGGCTATGGCCACTTGCTTCTCAACTGTGAGGGCTGCTCTCATTCTGGTGTCTTTGCGCTTCAGGGCAGGGGACAACAAGCCACAAAGTGCTATGAAAGTAGCCCTACGCATACGAAAGTTTCTCAGCCACCGGGAATCATCCCATACCTGCAACCCTATGCGGTCCCACCAGTCTGTGCTTGTTTCCCGGGCCCAGAATCGGCGTTCCATGGCATGAACCTGGCACAACAGCACCATGATCTCCCAATTGCCACATTCCATGCCGTCTGTGTCCATGTCCTCATCAGTATAGTAATCGCGGTGTCATCGCTTCCTCACCCAGTTTTGCAGGTACTGCACATACCGCTGGATAATGCATGAGGTATTTACAATGGTCAAAACTGAAGCAGAGATCTGATTGGGCTCCGTGGCTATGGCGCCTGCACGGGTAATCCTGGAAAAAGGGTGCAAAACGTAGGAGAGCAGAGTGGCAGCAGAATCTGTGCTGTTCGGTTCACGGTAGCCGAACAACGGCGGAAAATGGTTGTCTTCTGTGGCTTTCACGGAGGTGGGAGGCCGGGACAGACAACATGGAGAAGCTCGGAAGCGTGGCAATAGCGGGAGAGCAGAGTTGGCGGCAGAAGATGTGCTGCTTGGTTCACAATGACGGAGCAGAGTTGGCAGCGGAAGTGTTCGATGAGGAAGAGAAAGAGTAGATAGTAGAGATTACATAGGAAGATGAGAGGAAATGAGAGGTGGATTCATAGTAGCAGGAGAGCAGCGGTGCACTGTCTGCTGAAAGCAGTATGGAGTCTGCGTGCCAAAAAGGCATGAAACGATTGTCTGCCGTAGCTTTCTGATGACACACACCCAGAAACACCCGCAAGAATGTTTTTGCCCCGTCATGCACTGGGAGCTTAACCCAGAATTCGAATGGGCGGCGGGGACTGCAGGAACTGTGGGATAGCTACCCACAGTGCACCACTCCGACATTTGATGCTCGCCTTGGTACAGTGGACACAATCCGCCAAATTCACGCGCTTTAGTGGGGACACAGAAGACCGAATGTATAAAATAGCTTCCGAAAATTCGAATAGAATAATTTTGAAATAATTTCGTACTGTAGATGTACCATAAGTGACCAGAGGAGCTAAGGAATGGGAGCAGCTAACAGGGGAGTTTGGTGAGGGAGTTTAGAGGGGGAATGTGAGCAGGGGCTAGAACCCAACATTCTTTAAACTTAAAAGCCAAAAACACCCCCTTGATATAAACAAAACAACAACAAAGGAACTGGCTGCAGGAGTAAAAAGAGAATGCAGGCAGAAGTCCAGCAACAGAGTGGGGGCTACCCAGTTTACAGCACCCAATGCAGCATGTATGATTACCTGCCCTATGTGCAGGCATATATATGCATTCGGTGCAAGGAGCTCCTGGCCCTCAGAGATCGTGTACAGGCTTTGGAGACCAGAGTGGCTGAACTGGAGGAGCTGAGGAGACAGAGAGGTACATAGATGAGACTTTCCGGGACACAGTAGAACGGTTCCATCCCTGGTCTGACAGCCACTGTGCTGTTGAGGACGATGAAAGTCCCAGGGAAGGAGAGCATCTAACTGGAGCAGAGGGCAACAATCCTATAGTTGGGGCCCTCCTTCTGAGGATACCTCTCTGGGGGAAGAAACTCCAGCTATTAGAAAGAGACAGGTATTATTAATGGGCGATTCGATCATTGGAAACACAGATAGCTGGGTTTGCAATGATCAGGAGAACCGCATGGTGACTTGCCTGCCTGGTGTGAAGGTTGCGGATTTCACAAGACATCTAGATAGACTTATGTGTAATGCTGGGGAGGAGCCGGTGGTCATGGTACATGTAGGTACCAGTGACATAGGGAAGGATAGGAGAGAGGTCCTGGAGGCCAAATTTAGGCTGCTAGGTAAGAGATTGAAGTCCAGGACCTCCATGGTAACATTCTCTGAGATGCTCCCAATTCCACGTGCAGGGCCAGTTAGACAGGCAGAACCGCAGAGTCTCAATGCGTGGATGAGACGTTGGTGTAGGGAGGAGGGGTTCAGGACAGGATGCAGAGATAAAGTTTCTTGACACCTTAAATGACTGCTTCTTGGAGCAGATCCTGGAACCCACCAGAGGAGAGGCAATTCTTGATTTAGTCCTAAGTGGAACACAGTATCTGGTCCAAGAGGTGAATATAGCTGGACTGCTTGGTAATAGTGAACGTAATATAATTAAATTCAATATCCCTGTGGCAGAAAAAACACCACAGTGGCCCAAAACAAGCATTTAATTTCAGAAAGGGGAACTACACAAAAATGAGGAGGTTAGTTAAACAGAAGTTAAAGGGTACAGTGCCAAAAGTGAAATCTCTGCAAGCTGCATGGAAACTTTTTAATGACACCATAATAGAGGTTCAACTTAAATGTATACCCCAAATTAAAAAACATAGGAAGAGAACCAAAAAAGAGCCACTGTGGCTAAACAACAAAGTAAAAGAAGCAGAGAGGCAAAAAGGCATCCTTTAAAAAGGTGGAAGTTAAATCCTAGTGAGGAAAATAGAAAGGAGCATAAACACTGGCAAATGAAATGTAAAAAATATAATTAGGAAGGCCAAAAAAGAATTTGAGGAACAGGTAGCCAAAGACTCAAAAAGTAATAGCAATTTTTTTTAAAGTATATGAGAAGCAGGAAGCCTCCTAAACAACCAGTGGGGCCACTGGACAATCGAGGTGCTAAAGGAGCACTCAAGAACGATAAGGCCATTGTGGAGAAACTAAATGAATTCCTTCATGGCTGAGGATGTGAGGAAGATTCCCAAACCTGAGCCATTCTTTTTATGTGACAGATCTAAGGAACGGTCCCAGATTGAGGTATCATTGGAGGAGGTTTTAGAACAAATTGATAAATTAAACAGCAATAAGTCACCAGGACCAGATGGTATTCACCCAAGAGTTCTGAAGGAACTCAAATGTGAAATTGCAGAACTACTAACTTTATTCTGTAACCTATCATTTAAATCAGCTTCTGTACCAGATGACTGGAGGATAGCTAATGTGACGCCAACTTTTAAAAACGGCTCCAGAGGTGATCCCAGCAATTACAGGCCTGTAAGCCTGACTTCAGTACCAGACAAACTGGTCGAAACTATAATAAAGAACAATATTGTCAGACATATAGGTTAACATAATTTGTTGAGGAAGAGTCAACATGGCTTTTGTTAAGGGAAATCATGCCTGACCAATCTACTAGAATTCTTTTAGAGGGCAACAAACCTGTGGACATGGGTGATCTAGTAGTGGATATAGGATACTTTTTCAGAGAGCCTTTGACAAAGTCCCTCACCAAAGGCTCTTAAACAAAATAAGCTGTCATGGGATGTGAGGGAAGGTGCTCTCCATGGATCAGTAACTGGTTAAAAGATGGGAAATAAAGGATAGGAATAAATGGTCAGTTTTCAGAATGGAGAGAGCTAAATAGTGGTGTCCCCCAGGAGTCTGTTCTGGGACCAGTCCTATTCAACATATTCATAAATGGTCTGGAAAAAGGGGGTAAACAGTGAGGTGGCAAAATTTGCAGATGATACAAAATTACTAAAGATAGTTAAGACCCAGGCAGATTGTGAATAGGTAGGAAAGGATCTCTCAAAACTGGGTGACCGGGCAACAAAATGGCAGATGAAATTTAATGTTGATAAATGTAAAGTAATATGTAATGCACATTGGAAAGCATAATCCCAACTATACATATAAAATGATGGGGTCTAAATTAGCTGGTACCGCTCAAGAAAGAGATCTTGGAGTCATTGTGGATAGTTCTCTGAAAACATCCACTCAATGTGCAGCAGCAGTCAAAAAAGCGAACAGAATGCTGGGAATAATTAAGAAAGGGATAGAAAATTGGACAGAAAATATCATGTTGCCTCTATGTAAATCCATGGTATGCCCACATCTTGAATACTGTGTGCAGATGTGGTCGTCCCATCTCAAAAAAGATATATTGGAATTGGAAAAGCTTCAAAAAAGGGCAACAAAAATGGTTAGGGGTATGGAACAGCTTCCGTATGAGGAGAGATTAATAAGACTGGGTCTTCTCAGCTTGGAAAAGAGACGGCTACGGGAAGATATGATTGAGGTCTATAAAATCATGACTTGTGTAGAGAAAGTAGATAAGGAAGTGTCATTTACTCCTTCTCACAACACAATAACTAGGGGTCATGAAATGAAATTAATAGGCAGCAGGTTTAAAACAAATAAAAGGAAGTATTTCTTCACACAACATACAGTTAACCTGTGGAGCTCCTTGCCAGAGGATGTTGTGAAGGCCAAGACCATAACAGGGTTCAGAAAAGAACTAAATAAATTCATGGAAGATAGGTCCATCAATGGCTATTAGCCAGGATGGGCAGGAATGGTGTCCCTAGCCTCTGTTTCCCAGAAGCTGGGAATGGGAGACAGGAAATGGATCACTTGATGATTACCTGTTCTGTTCATTCCCTCTGGTGCACCTGGCATTGGTCACTGTTGGAAGACAGGATATTGGGCTAGATGGACCTCTGGTATGTTCTTATGTTCATTGAAACACTGAAGATAAGATAAGTAAAGCATAGCACACCTTGATCTGGTTCTTTTTTTTTCTTGAGGGGATCCTGAATATAGTTGGTCATTACTCTTCTATCCTGAGAACTCTTTAATGTAGGGTGTCACAAGGCTCTGTTCTTCCATCCCTCCAGCTCAATGTGTATATGCATTCCCTAGGGATGAGTCATTTTGGGTTGCAATGAAACCTGCATCTTCTTTTCATGAATCTCTATGGAGCAGTTTCTCTACTTTTCTGGTGTCTAGCCAAGACTGGGGCCTGGAAGGGTATGTCTACATTGCATTGTAAATCCAGGTCTATGGAACCTGGGCTTATGGACTCAGTGGGTGCATCTGTACTGGAATAAAAGATTTGCAGCACAGCCAGGGCTGGTCTAGGACATCTGACTCAGGCTCATTGGACTATAGACTTGCAGTGTGCTTTTGGATGCGGCCTTGAGCTCTGACTCTGAGACCCACCCACCCCTTGCAGGGTCTGAAAGCCTGCACCAAATGTCTACACTGCTATTTTAGCCTCACTGCCCAAGCCCAAGTCATTTGACCTGGGCTCTAAGACTCGGTGCTACATTTTTTTTTTATTGCAGTGTAATTGTACCCAGTGTTTCCAAGGCTGCATTTGAGCATCCACTCTGCACTGTAAACCTGGACTTACAATTGCTGGACCTGGGTCTCACAGTGTGCTAACACATCCATACTGCACTACACAGATCTTCTGTCTCAGGTCTGCAGCTTGAGCTGTGTCCAGACTCCAAAATGGCAGGGCTTGGACCTGAGTCACAGTGGGACTTGGCTCTGACCCACTTCCCTCACAGAGTCCTAGGATTTGTGTGTGAATAGAAAGGGAGCTTGGCCATAAACCTGAGCGAGAGCCTGGGATTAGTGTGCAGTGTAGACATACGAAAGAAGGCTCCCTGGTTGATTCTTAGCCCTTACTAGACAAAAGTGAAGCCAGTTGGCTTTGAGGAAACATCCAGACGGTGAAAATGGTACATTTTTTCCTCCCTTTGTTAGTAAAGTGCTGAATGTAAGTGTATTGTTGGCTTGATGGCTGCTTTGAATTGATCAAATAGTAGCAAGTAATCAAGAATGATATATTTGGCTAAGAGATTGCAAGGTTTCTTCTTAGTTATGGCGCTCACCATATTAAAGTTCAACTCTAAAAAAATCCACCCAGAATCTTGTGGTGCCATACAAAACTTTGTGTCTGCTACTCAATATATTAAAATTTGACATCTGTGTTAATCTACAAAAATCCACTCAAAGTTTAGTGTGTGCTCCTAAACCTTTTTAACCTCTCATTGAAAATCAGTACAAAAATGTTCTGTGGTCTCAATGGTATTTTGCTATCCTAGCTTTTCTCCTCTCTCATTTATTGCAATGGAGTTCTTGCTGGAGGGTGCTCGTTACTGCGTCCCATTTCCCATCAGTTACCCGCCGTTGGTGGCATCTTCATCTCTCCTGTTATCTGTCTGTGGCATAGCATATAGGTTAGTCTCTAGAAGACTGAAACGCTTTTGTCTAACTAAAGTCTTTGGGCTCTGTATAGGTATATCTGGGTGAAAATTAATGGCCTGTGATATACAGTAGGTAAGACTAGATTATCTAATAGTCCCCTCTGGCATTAAATTCTATGAAACTATGAAACCTTTTCTTCATATGTCAGCTTTAGCGCAGATTAAGGCAATGTGCTGTATTTGGAGCTACATCTGAAGGCCACTCAGACATTCCAGCTAGTACAGAATGTGGCTGCCAACTAATTTAATGGTGTTTCATTCAGAGACCATATAATATGCGCTCCAGAGTATGCTCTAGTTTCCAGCTGGTTTCCAGATGCAGTTCATGATGTTGGTTTTACCTATTGAGCCCTATATGGTTTCATCCTGGCTTCCTTAGAGACAGCCTCCCTTCTCTTGAACTATTCCAGGAGCTGAGATCATCTAAGAGGCACTCAAGTTTACAGTGTACAGTTTTAAAAGGCTTTTGGTTTCCAGAATTCCGGAACTCTGGAATTCTCTCTCTCCACTGGTCCAACAGTTAGTGTGGGGTCAGGGGCAGGTTTATCCTGAATTAGGAACTTTGAGTCTTTCAACTGACATTGAATCAGTTTGATTTATAGTTTCTATTGTTATGTATTATTTTAAAAGGTCCATGCATTGAGAGATTTTGATAAGCGCATTTTATGCATTTGACAAATAAATAAGTTTAGTGTTCTTTGCTTTTTGTAATACAATGATCAGATCCATTTGCTATTTCAGATGAGATAGCAAAATTTGTAATCCGTACACTGCATAAGGGCAACAGACCTTTCCAAAGGCCTAATGTGATAATGCTTTTATGCACATTTTAAATGGATTGTCTGCAAAAAGAAAACACTTTCTGCAAATAAGAGGCTTGACTCTCCACTCCATTGCACTGGGTTTACACAACATAACTCTATTAACTTCGATTTACATCAGCATAAAATTAATGCACTAGAGAGGGAATCAGGTCCAAATGTCTTTATTTTTTTTCTTAAGTAAACATTCCTTTCAGCCCAGCCCAAATCCGGCAATTACAAAATGGGTGGGATTAACAGAAAAATAAGTTAGTTGCTCATTGAAGGATATACTTGTAAATTTAAAAACAAAGTAAAATAACTGCATCATACACAAAATGGAACCAAGCAGTTGCAGACTTACAGAATAACTCTGGGTAAGCTCTAAATTTTCTTGGCACTACTATGTTCTGTACATGTTTTGTCATTATGTCAGGATATTGGAATACATGTGAAAATTTGTACCTGGTGTAATTCAGACTACTGCTCCTCTAATTTTCCAGTTGCAACATACCTGTGTAAAAATATGCACCCTGAACTTGGACAGCCTGTACTTGCAATTAAGAATTATGCTTTTCCATGCTGCACTATTTATTCATCTTTTATCTGTTTTATGCCATAGTAGTTATCACTTTTCATAAAGCCAGCCACCAGTTTGCTAACTTTTGGTATTATTATTGCTAAGAAAATTAAGAGTATTAATTCTTTGGCTTTCTAGCACTATTTATGTTGACTTCCTAGAAAAAGGAATGTTTAATTAAAACAATTTGGTTTACATGCTTTCCCATATTGTAATTCATATAAACAATTGTTTTGATTGTTACTATTATACATAATATATTTATTTGTAGTATATATAAAATGTATCTTTTCTAAAATGGAGTTCCTTTTCTTCCTCTGAAGTACTGTAAGGAAAGGATAGTGGGACCTGGAAAAGTAAATGAATTCTTAGAAAAAAGGGACTATGACTTTGCGATGTACCTATCATCACACTCCAAGACTAAGTTCTTAGCATGTTGCAGGGAAAAGAAGTTAATACAAGGTTTTTATCTGTTAACCTCAGAAAACTGGAAATTATACGAAGTCTTCAATTCTTTCACTCTCCTTTACAAGACCAAATTAGGGAGGGTTCAGAATTTGGGGATTTGATCAGTTGTGGTTTCCTTCATTAAAAAAAAAAATCTGGAGTATCTATATCAGGGGGAGCCTGGAAGGGGTTAATACTCGTACCTCTTGATAGGGAACTGTTCCCATAATTCTGTTGAACCTCAAGCTTCCAGCTATCAGTTTTCCTTCCTTCCTGCTGAACTCATAGGGTAGCCAACTTTCTGATTGCAGAAAACTGAACACGCTCCGAGGCCCCACCCCTGCTTACTCCATCCCCCCTCCCTCTATTGCTCACTCTCCCCCACCCTCCCTCACTTGCTCATTTTCATTGGGCTGAGGCAGGGGGATGGGGTGCAGGAGGGTGTGAGGGCTCTGGCTGGATGTGCAGGCTCTGGAGTGGGGCTGAGGATGAGGGGTTTGTCGTGCATGAGAGGGATCCAGGCTGGGTGGTGGGGCTGAGGGGTGCAGAGTGTGGGAGGAGGCTCTGGGCTGGGGCAGAGGCTTGGAGTGAGGGCTCTAACTGGGGGTGTGAGTTCTGGGGTGGGGCCAGAAATGAGAGGTTCAGAGTGTGGGAGGGGTCTTTGGGTTGGGGTGCGGGGGGGGGGGGGGGGGGTAAAGGCTCTGGCTGCGGGTGTGGGCTCTGGAGTAGGGCCCAGGATGAGGGCTTTGTGGTGCAGGAGGGCGCTCCAGGCTGGGGCCGAGGGCTTTGGAGGGTGGGAGGGGGGTCCAGACTGGGGCAGGGGGTTGGGGCACAGGAGGGAGTGAGGGGTGCAGGCTCTGGGCAGTGCTTACCTCAGGTGGCTCCCAGAAGTGGCGGCATGTCCCTGCTCCAGCTCCTAGCCAGAGGTGTGGCCAGGTGACTCCACACGCTGCCAGCGCTCAGGGCGGGGGAAGCACACAGAGCCCCAGTGACTGCCCCTGCACCTAGGAGCCAGAGGGGGAACATGCTTCCGCTTCCGGGAGCGATATGGAGCCAGGGCAGGCAGGGAGCTTGCCTTAGCCGCGCTGTGCTACCGACCGGACTTTTAACTGCCCGGTCTGTGGTGCTGACTGGAGCCGCCAGGGTCCCTTTTCAACCAGGTGGTCTGGTCAAAAATCGGACGCCTGGCAACCGTATGAACTCAGAAGGAGAGCCCCTTCAAACACTAACAAATCAACAGCAGGGAGCCACACTTTCCTGCATCTCCTATTCTCTGCATGAGAGAAGACTTGACCCTGAGGATCTGTAGAGATTTTCAAAATTTGAAGACAGTTGTACTTTAGAAAGTGCTAAACTGGTTGAATAAAAGCCTGGGGCAAACTTGCTTTGTCTTAACTAGAGTTTTAGAATGTGGTAACCAGAGGCACTTCATACCTTCTGTAGGCAGAGCTATACACCCAGTGAGAGAGCGCAGCATGTGATGATGATGCTGTCTGTTATATCTGTAGGCAGTAGCAAGGGGTGCCACAGAGACTCCTCTCTCTTTAGCAATTTCATGACAGGAGGGGATGTGTAGGGCATAGGGGAGGGATAATGGGGACCAAGAGAATGGGCAGAGATAGGAATCATGGAGGCTTACAGACCCCAGCCCTTGCACTGAGAGCTGTTTTGTCCTTTACCTCCAATTACTCATTAATATCCCCTACTAGAATTATCCCCCTTCCACTTGCCCCCTCAAGCCCTGGCTGGGAATTGCTCCCTTCCCACCCCTAGGGCCTTTCTCCTTCCAGGGTGGATATTTGTAGAGGTTGAGCTGAGAAATCCTTCATTGTGCCCTCCCGCCCCATCCCTGCTTCTTCCACCACCAACACTCCCCTCAGGGTTTCTATTTCCCCACTCCTCTTGGTCCCTCCCCATCCCCAATTCAAATTCTTCCCCTCCACATCCCTGCTTCTCCCCTGCCACACCCCTAAGTCCCTGCTGTTTCCTCCCATCCAAGTTCCAGCTAATCCCACCACCACTGCCCCATCTCTCCACTCCCTGCTGCTTACTACCACCACCACTACTCTTGCCCCCTCCCAACACTCTGCTTCCTCCCCTCTCCTTAGGGCCTCTGCTCCCCTCCTGTAAAAACCCTCCCTGTTATGCTAGCAGTGGCACTGTTCATGAGTTTTAGATTATCCCAGCAGCAGAAAAGGCTGGGGATGGGGGAGCAGAAGTTGGAGAAAATACCTGAAATTGTTAGATTTTATTCTGGCTTTTCAATGGTATCACAGGTAGACATCTCATCTGGCAGACACTGTTAGCTAGCTAGTGTCCTGACTGAAGTCTTAGCTAGTAATGGATTTTACAAAGCAGGTGCTATGTGGCTTTATTTTTTACAAAAGTGACCAAAAAGTTTAAGTGCAAGGGATAAAGGTTTACAGAAGTAAAGACAGAGATTTGGCACAAGTACTGTTTTGTATGAAAAGGAGGTTGAACTTCTGAAACAATTATTGTCAATATGATTGAAGACAAAGAGAGCAATAAAGTAAGGCCAAAAGCAATAACAATAAAATGTGGTGGAAGTCCATTTCAGGTTTGGGGACGTATCTTCTGCAATATAATAGGACAGGAGACATGTTCAGAATAAAAAGTGTGCTCACAGTTGAGAAAAACAAAGAGGTATTGATCCATTTCAGGGATCAAAATTATTTTTTACACTACATGCGCAAAGGTGTATTCAGTGCTGAAAATTACCTGCACTAGTATGGTTGCTATCTGTGAACAATGTTCACTGAAACTTCAGACCAACAGACAGAAAAAAATAATTACTTCTGTAACTTCCTGAAGAAAGTTTGTCTCACATTTTTTTCCTGTTTATTGAAGAAAAGTGAAACTCTGGATTTAAGTTTAAAAGTACTTACTGACCTTTCGGTTTTCATGCCTGGGCAGTAGTCTCTGAGAACACAAGCTTGAGTTAAATATGCACTGTTTTGGTTTTTGATGGCATCTAAATTATATGCAACTTGGAAATAACTTCTCAACATTAGTTCTTCTACAAGAAAATTGCATTCATACATTCACACCTTAGGAATCTCATATCCCAGAACTGTGAGCCTAGACTGGGGTCTTGACACCTTGCCCACTAAGCCATCTGTAATAGCAGGCACAACAGCCCAGTCCCATTACTTCCCATCCAGAATTCAGAAACTCTGAAGACATGCTAGGAAAGAGTGAATTTATCTGCAGAGATCATATATTTGGAGACACGTTTTTTTCTCTTCCATGGCTCTACGTGGTTCATTCTTGTAGACTAGAGAGCTGGGAACACAGTCCGTAACAGCACTCTTCCTCTTGAAGTTCTAAAACTCATGCCCAAATAATACGAGTAAATTAACTAAAGGAATTATTTAAGGAGTTAAAGTGTTTCTCCAGCACCTATAACTGCCTTAGAGACCTCAGAGATTGGAACTTGGCCAAGGTAAGTATTCAAAGCTGCCATAGGTCTGATCGAATGAGTCTTTAAACATATAAAAGTAGGGTTGCCAACTTTATGATTACAGAAAACCAAACACCCTGGCCCAGCCCCCGCCCCACCTACAAAAATGTAGTCTACGCCAATTTGTCTCATTACTATGATTTATTTTAGGTAATTTTGCTATTATTTATAACCACCCTTGGGAAAAAACACTAAAATTATACTGCATATTTTACTAAGACACAAGAACTAGTACTTTTATCACTATGTTAAATATATTTAGGTTTTGTTGTTTGTTTAATTTCACCCATGTTTAGGAGCAGGAATAATTCAAAGCAACACATACATTCAAGGTACTTTTCTTCCCCACAACATACGGGAATTATAGCTTTTACAAAAGGACTATTTTTAAACCTATTGTAAAACAAAATGTAAGAAGAAATGTACCATGTTAAGATAGAGTTGCCAACTTTCTGATTGCAGAAAACCGAACATCCTTGCCCCACCCCTACCCTGCCCCTTCTCCAAGGCCCCGCCCCTGTTCCCTCCATCCCCGCTCCCTCCATTGCTTGCTTGCTCATTTTCACTGGGCTGGGGGTGCGGGCTCTGGGGTAGGGCTGGGCATGAGGGGCTTCGGGTTTAGCAGGAGGCTCGGGGGTGGCGCCGAGGGGTTCAGAATGTGGGAGGGGGCTCTGGGAGTGAGTTTGGGTATGGGAGGGGGCTCAGGACTGGGGCAAGGAGTTGGTGTATGGGGTGGGCTGCAGGGTCTAGGCAGCACTTACCTCAGGTGGCTCCCGGAAACAGCCAGTACGTCCCTGCACAGAGGTGGCTAGGGGGCTCTGTGTGCTGCCCTTGCCTGCAGGCGCCACCCCCGCAGCTCCCATTGGCCATGGTTCCCAGCCAATGGGAGCTGCAGAGCCGGCTCTCAGGGCGGGGGCAGTGCTCGGAGCCACCCTGGCCTCCTCTGCACCTAGGGGCCACGGGGCCATACCACCTCTTCCAGGAGCCAGGGCAGGCAGGGAATCTGCCTTAGCCCGGCTGCACTGCCAACTGGACTTTAAATGGCCTGGTCACCACCCACCAGGGTCCCTTTTCAACTGCGCGTTCTGGTCGAAAACTGGACGTCTGGCAATCCTATATAGAAGAGGGACACATCCCTTCTTATAACAAGTTTCAGTGTATGCTACTATCCATTTGGATAGTCTTTGAATAGAGGGACCTTTCCCATGGACCATGAGGAACTTTCTCAGTATCAAAAAGTCCATTCGCATAATGATTTCTGAAGAATTTTAGCTGCTAGGGAGTTACAAATCTGAGGCAAAAATACTAGTATACAGTAGATTGATTCAAAGGAATCCTAAGACTCAAGCTTTAGAAAAGTTTGGCGTAAAACTGGAGAACTACTTTGTTCTTCTGGAAGATAAGGAAAGGAGAAGATACCATAAGAGCTCACTTATCTAACTGACATGGATGCCAAATGGAAGGCCACTTTTCTCAGAAGGAAATGGAAAAAAGAATTCCTAGGAGGTTCAAAAGTAGGATGAAAAAAATTTACTCAGGACTGGCTTTAGACCTTAAGTCTGAAACTGTTAGTGTCTGAAGGTGAAGGGAACCTTTCCTTCTTCCCGTCTTTGTACAGTAGATAGCAGGACACATGACTCCAAGAGTGTGGATCTGTAGAGACAAGATATTCAGTGAATCTCAGTTATTGGTGGGTAACCTAGTTTCCTTTAGAAGTAAGCAGTACCATTTAGCTATTATTAATTTGGGAGGAAGAGGTTGATAGGGCTTCTCTTGCCTTTGTTTTGAAGAATTTGAAAGCATTCACAAGACTTCAAGAGGCTGGGTCATGGAACCACACAAACAGAGAGCTTAACGTGGTTGTGATGTAGGCTGGTCACTAGGTGTCCAGGCCATACGTTGTCATTACAAGACATTGACAATCCATCAGGGGGTGATGACAGGCCAGTATTTATCTGAGACTGCTTTAACCCCTCCTAGCCACCTCCCAGCGTGCCTCAGATCCACCAGTCCATATCTTGCAACTTATGTGGAACATCTGCCGAATATAATTTTGAAACGTTATCTGTTGTCCTTTGTTATCAAGAAAAGGAAACGTTCTTTGTATATTACCACAGCATACAAAACATGTAGAAAATAAATAATTAGCTGTCAAGGAAAGATTAAAGAGACATCATCACTGAGTTATAGTGGTATGTGGTATAGTGGTTATATGGCAGAGTTTGGACTCATTTTTTACTTTACATTTTCCATATTTTATACATTCTGCTTTTCTAAATGCCAGTTTTTCTGAATGCTTACAGCTTGACATTAAACTGAAGATTTTTTTCATATCTATTTTCTAATGTAGTGTGTCTACGTATATATATACACACATGTCCTCTCTTCAACCAGCAGACATCCTTTTCCAAAAAATGATTTTCAATTTAGCCTTGGGTCTCTGTTGAGCCAGTTGCCCAATATTAAGTTTTAAGGTGAGTGATCCAGTAAATTAGATTCTCAGATAAGATCACAAAGGTACAAAACTATGTTTATATTAACTGGCAAAAGGAAATGATTTCCAGTTGACCAGCTTAGCCAGATAAGCTTAACTTCTGCATTTTAGAAAAACACCATTGATTTGAATTTTGTAAAAACTTTCAACTATAAACCTTAAATGTGCTTGAGTAGTGTATGCATTTAATTTTGGTTTAATAAGGTAACTGTATTCTAATTAAATACTTGTTGAGTATTAAAACTGTTTCAGTATCAGTTAACAATATAGTTTAAATCCTGTGATCCTCACTTCAAACGCCCATTAACAGACTGCAGGCTTTGGCTCATAGTCCATAACGTTGAAGTAACATAGCAGATAATCCTCAATCATTTTTCATAATCAGTTTGATTTAGTTAATATTTCATTCAAGGTCAAATCTTAAGAATTAATTTAATAACTTGGTGTTAAATAGGCACCCGTTTATTTTTTTTAAAAGCTTTCATTGAGGGATAAAAAATATAAAAACTATTCATTGTTAGGGATAAAATTACCCCCAAAAATTCACAATTATGGATTTGTTAGTCTTTAACAGATTTATATTTTTAAAAATAGGGCAGTGCTGAATACCAAATTTGAATTCAATTGGTACAAGAATCCACTGATGCTGAGTCATGGTAGAACCAATAGCAAATACTCTTTATTAACAATAAAATATAGGTGTTAATTGCTACGTCAGCCCTATCACCTTTCCATCTCAGACTCTGATTTCTACCATCTTGTCTCTCTTTATGTCTGTTTCCCTCCCTGAGGGTACTGTCAGCCCACAAGACCTGTCATCTCTGGACAGTTAACAGTAAAATTGGCTATAGCTCTCTACTTTTGTATCCCAGATCTGTCCACAAAACAATCATTAGCAATGTTACCATACAGTGGAAGAACTTATGATTCACATGGTAATACATTTACGATTAACAAGAAAGTTTGCAGTTTACCTGCTTATGGTGCACATCCTGCTTTGGATGAATCTGCATGAAAATCTCAGAAGTATAAACTGCCTATGAAGAAATTATTGAAGGTCCTGACAGAGCTGTGGAGTTGCATCCCATGTTTTAACTCTTCTTGATTGGTAGAAGGAGAACTTGTTGTAAATGATTCATCATCATGGTAGAATAAGCTAATGAAAGGTGATACAAAATCATGGCTAGATTATTGTTTATCTGGAATCATATTTGCTGTGCTCTGGAATCAACTCGTATTTGGTATGCAGAGACTCTAAAAATACAGGCACATCACATCTTACATTTTTACAATATGTAGCTGTCATAAAATATCACAGAATAAATGTAGACTAAATGCTCTTTCATAACATGACATTTAAAGGGCTAATCTTAAAAAAAAATCAGCAAACAATCTGTGCCCACAATATATCTTTACTTGCATGCACAAAATATCCATTTTGCATGCTCAAATGTGTGTTTTATTATTAAAGTAGTCCTAAGCAAAGATTCTGCTTCTGGGCATTAGGGCAGTCTTTTAAACTCTGTGGAACATATCTGCCTTAACTTTAAAATATACTGTACTTGACACAAAAGTCTTTTTTTTATGTTTATCTTGTACTGTTGCAATCCTTGCCAGCTAACTCCCCCACTCCCACTGAGAAGAAATAAATACTTTCTACCATCTGTACCTGACACATATGATGTTTGTATATTCCTGTCCAAAATAAAATTCAAAATATTTCACCTCATATCTGAAGGAAGCATTAATATTCTTTCTCACCATATTAAAAAGAAAATGGGGGCCCCATGTATGATCCCACAATTTTTACTAAAGCTTCTCTTTATAGTGATAATCTTTCTGATATTCACAATATAATGGGTAACAATAGAGCTGTGCAAAACATTCACATTGAAATCAATCACGCAGTTCAGAGAGGGTTAGATTTGTGAACCTGGACTCAAGTTCCAGTTTGCATAGCTCCCTCTTTTCCCATATATGGTTGGATTACTGCAAAACCTTACACAATGAATTCCAGTGTTTGAAATAACCTAGATATGTTTCTGTCCCTAGCATTGTCCTAACCACTGCAAATACGGCCAGTACCTTTTTTCTTGGTCATTGAATGCTTCCCGCAAAGTACCTCAACAAATAACTAAAAAACTCAGTCTGAAGTATCTTGCAAATCCAAAACTGTAGATGCAGTTTCTTATCTCTCTCTCTCTCTCTCTCTCTCTCTCTCTCTCTGCAGTGTAGTTGTAGCTGTGTCAGTCTCAGGATATTAGAGAGACAAGATGGGGAAGGTAATATATTTTATATATATTTTATTGGACCGACTTCTGTTGGTGAGAGAGACAAGCTGTGTGGCTTGAAAGCTCGTCTCTCTCACCTACAGAAGTTGGTCCAAGAAAAGATATTACCTCATCTACCTTGTTTCTCTCTCTCTCTCCCCCTAGTTAGCCAGTTACTATAACTAGTTGAGTATCTATAAAGTACCTATCATATTGATAGTCCCCATAGAATGTAGGTACTGGTAAATGGACATCTAGTTGGAATGAACTCAAGCATTGTCCTCTATTACAGTAGTGCCATGCTGAATGACTAAATACCCAGTAAACCCAATAAAGCTATCAGTTTCGCTGTTAATAGATCTTCTGTTGAGGAAGGATTTAGCCAAATTAAAGTGCTTTCCTATAGGGTCCCTCAGGAAATGGCCCTTACTAGTGAAGATCCTGAGGAAACTGAGATTATGCTATTGAATGCAAAGTGCACTGAAGAAATACTTAAAGAAAAACAGTGTTTTTCAAGCCCTTAGGAACTAACATTTTTGTTTGCATTTCCATCATGTTAATTATTATTCAAAGAGTTCCCGAGGTGATTACACTAAGCTACTTTCATGAAGTTTTATCCCATTTATTATGCATTGCAGCTAATTAATGTTGGAAGAGTTATTATTCTAAGGAAGATGGAAATAACGTGTAACCATTCAGCTACAAACATCTTGCATATGTACTCTAGGTGTCATTATTTGAAAGCAATTTGATGAGTCCACTGCACACCCACTGTAATAAACTGTTTATTTCTTTTCATGGGAACATGGCTACAGTTGTTCTGTTGGGGTATCCAAGACACATCTAAAGTATTTAATAGAGTCTCTCAGTTGTGTTGTCTGAAAGTAGTTCCTTCATTAAGTTTTGAGTCTGTCTGTGATGATTCACAGTATGAAGCCATTTTAAATTTTTGTTCATTTTTTCCTGAGTCTCAGTAGTATTCATTCTAAACATCCATTTACACCGATTTATGTGAGTGAGATTAATACAGGTTTAGTTAATCATAATTAACTTAGTGGCCAGATACAATATTGTGGTCATTGGCTATCCCTCCCAATTCAAAACTGTGTATCTCGACTGAAATGGACCAATCATAAGGTTAATGAACACAGACACCTTGCTAAAGTTAATTCATGTTGAGGTTTGGAGTGATACACACTGACAAAAGTTGGAAAATTCAAAATTAAGTCTGACAGTTTGTGCTTACCTTTCCTGACTGTATAAATGTGTTGCGCCACATCTAATATGTAACTTCATTCTGTAACCTGGGACCTAAGCAACATGTAGGCACAACAGAAAACATTCAGAACAGACTGCCAGCCAGAACTTTTAATTTTATTGTGTCTTTTTATCATGTGTAGGGAACTAAAATTTAGTTGCATGTGTTAAATTCAAAAGTATTTTTTTAAAAAGGGAAGAATCAAAATATCAACACGTTTGGAACACTCATAGTGTGAAGTTCACTTTATAAAATATAAATCTCTATGTTTTTTTAAATAAGGCTTATGAAACAGATTTATTTTAAGTACCAAATTTCAAAATATGAGTGTAGAAAATACACGTGCAGTTACATTAGGGTGTATTTAAATCAAGTATTACACTTCCAAATGGCTAATGACACTTAACTAGCCATTTACAAGTATGGATCCTTGATTTGCATTCGCAGTTTTTGTAATTTTACATGCAAATGTAGGCACATAATGGTGCATCGATCTCTGAACTCTTCTGTTTAGCCTTTTGTGCATAATCCACAAACACAATGTTCCTACCCTTGCAGATTATGCTACAACAGTTAACTGTGAATAGTATTCCCAGAGCTGTCCTGGCATAAATGAATATTGCTGGTGTAGAAATGTGTTTTGGCATGATTAGTCAGGTGTCTGCATAAATATAAGATGTTGCAAAATTAATGCTGTCACTGTCCACATTTACTTCATATTTACCTACCAGCCCCTGGCAATGTCCTCTTCTGAGTGCAGCTCACACCATTATCAGGGGGTCTGCTGATGCTCCCACTGCACTGGAGTTGCTTGGATGTCTTCACAGAAATTGCTGTCTGCCTACTCCCCAGCTCTTCTATGTGTGTAAAGGAGGTCGCCGGTGACCGGGTCTCCACCTTAGACAGCAACTTTATGTTGTGCATATATGCAGCATGCTCATTAGAGCAACAAAAGAAGTGGGCATACAGTTTTCAGTTATGTAGATTATACATTTTTGTTTTAATTTATGAACCTTGAGAGAGACTTTCTAAGCAAAATAGCTATGTTAATTTTAGCTCCATTTTAACGAAAAAGAATGGGCTAGGGATAGGATAGAAAAGGAACAAAACTGGTGGTTGGGTAAAGACACAGTATTTTCCACAAAGTTAAAAGGATATTATAAATTGTGTGGAATATGAAACAAAAATTTAAAAATATGATAGATAGCAATAAGCAATTGGAGGCTCAGAATTGCCTCCCTTGGATTATATAGCCTCATCATTCCCATTTCATCTGATTTAATTTTTTTTTTTTTTTTGAAATATGCAATAGTGATGTCTCAATCACATCTCTTGGTGATGTATTCCATTTCCTATAATTGCCACTACTTTTAAGACTATTTTCCTAATGTCAAGCTTAAAAGTTTCTTTCCTGTGCTTCAAGCTATTGCTCTTTTTTCTACCATCATCTGAAACGGAATACTTTGTCTTTTATTTACATTATAATCGTGAAGGTCTCTATAGACTGTCTTTATATATCTCCTAACTCTTCTCTTTCTAGAGTATATGTACTATATATTCTTTTTTTAAAAAACCTACATTAATTCAGTGTTGTTTACATTGCAAAGTCAAGCACTGAAAGTTAGGAAATGCCAGAGATAAGTTGCCCTTATTTTCTTATTTTTGCTCTTTTGTGCATACATGCAAAAGAATGCTTAAGATTTTGAGCAACAGATCATACATAGTGTGTGGCACAGTGAAACAAAGTAGTACATGCACAGTGCTAATATAATATCTAGGAATTTAGGCAGCAAGCCAGAATTTGCGTTAGTGGGAAATGATGATTTTCAGCAGCTCAGAACTAAGCCAAATCTAACAGATTTGCATGGGACAAGCAAAAGACACCTCCTTCACCTTCGTGTATCACATTGCCAATTTCAAAGTCCTGCTACAAACCATGGAGGTCTTTGTAGCTTTTTTTTTTAATTTAATAAATGATCTAAATAATTTTTATAGCAGAAAGCATAATCATGAAGATTGTAAATTAAGCAACGTCACTCCAGAGCTATGCATATTTTCACTTATCATTTTAGTTGTATATGTAATCCTGTGTATCTGTTTAGTTTTCACCTTTTTTTCCCCTCCAATTTGCATTGCATTTGAAGCTCCTATTTAATTTGCTATGTACTAGGATCCCTAACTCTTTCTCAGACTTGCTACTGTAGAGCTTGATCTAAAGCCTATTAAACTCACTGGGAGTCTTTCCATTAACGTCAGTGGACTTTGGTTCAGACCCTTATTCCCTCTTCCTAGCTGTATGACTTTATGAGTTTAGTAATGACTCTCATCCAGTTGCATGCATCTCACTTTTCCAGTCTTTCCAAATCATTTTGCAGGAAGACCAAGTATGAAGGAAATCAAGGATAAAGTGACTTGAACTACTAAAAAAAATGCAATCTCTTGTTAAAAACAGCCACAGAGGATTAGAGGATTGTACTAATGCAAATGTTGTACCTATATTTTTTAAAGGCTGTAGTGGTGATCCTGGAAATTATACACAAATAAACTTTACATCTGTACCTGGCTAACTGGTTGAAATGATAATTAAAAGCAAAATAACAAAACACCAGGAAGATAATGATATGATCAGGTCTAACTAATATGGGTTTTGCCAAAGAAAATCATGTCTCATTAATTAACAATTTACCAAGGGTTGTGGTGGATTCTCCATCACTGAGTATTGTTAAATCAAGATTGGATGTTTTTCTAAAAGATCTGCTGTAGGAATTATTTTGGGGAAGTTCTATGGCCTATGTTATACAGGAGGTCAGACTAGATGATTGCAGTGCTCCCTTCTGGCCTGGGAATATAGAAATCTATAATCTGTGTGAATTCTCTGAATATATCAATAAAGTAGTAGACAAATGATAGCCATAACATAATTTATTTAGGCTTCCAAAAGCCCTTTGACTTCCCACATCAAAGGCTACTAAAGAAGTTAAGTAGTTACAGGCTGTAAGGCAAAGTATTGTCATGGATGAAAAACTGGCTAGGAGACAGAAAACAAAAAGTAGAATTGAATAGTTAGTTTTCATCATGGCAAAAGGTAAACAAAGGAATACCTCAAGGTTCCAACTAAGTTCAGTATTGTTTATTATATCAATAATCTGGAATGGCAGATGAATAGTGAGGAAGCAAAATTTGCTGGTGGCACAAACGTGTTTAGGTAGTTGGAACTAAGAGCATGGTGAGGAACTTCAGAGAGATCTCAACAAGCTAGGTGAAGTAATGCACATTAGAGTGAAAAATGTAAACTACTCATACACCTTGCAGAGTTCAAAATTAACTGTATCAATTCAGAAAAGAAACTGGATAAATACCAGCTTTGAACTTTGAAATAATTGAGCTGTCACCATAGACCAGGAATTCCCAAACTTGGTGTGCGGCTTGTTCAGGGTAAGCCCCGGTGGCCTGCGAGACACTTTGTTTACCTGAGTTTCTGCAGGTACAGCCGCTCACAGCTCCCAGTGGCCGCGGTTCGCCATTCCCAGCCAATGGTCTCCCCTTCCATATTTCTTGAAGATATTAGCTCTTTTCTAGTCCCCTGGTTCTCCTTCTGACTCTGATCGACACTGAAGATTATTTTAGCTAACATAATGTATCCTAAGTAGATAGAATATTTTTCTAATACAATTAACTAATACATTTTTCTTTGTTTTAAAGGTGTATAAATACTGTATCCTTTTCAAGCAGATTTTTAATAAAAATTACTGCATTCCCACTGGTTGAGTGATTTGTCACCTAGTTTCCAAGCAAAGGTCAAAATATGCATTCAGATAAAGGGAATTTAACCAGATTTGCTAAACTCATAGAGAAAACAGACTTGCTCTAAGGAAGCAGTCTGACTCTCTCCCTTTTCATTTCCTCACGGCATCATATTAGATTGGTTTCCCAATGTGGTCATGCCCCTATATTCCTTTTGCATTTGATTGCAGTCCCATACTTCATTCGTAAGAAATGTTGCCGGAGCCACAAATGCACAAAGGTATAACAATAAAATTATCACAGGAGACCTCAAGCAGCCTGAGGCAGGTGAGGCCCACAGAAAATACAAAACATACATATTTTATTAAAAAGCAGGTTTCCTATCCAAAAAGAGATGGTATAGCATTCCATTATAAAAATATTTCCAGGTGGACAAAAGCTTGATTATCTCTCTGTCTTGTCTTTCTATCTACCTACCTACCTATCTATTCACCCACCCTTTATCACCATATTTTATGAGCTGATTTTAAATATTAAACACTGGAAATATAATACTAATCTCTCTCTTTCTGTTTTCTTTCCTAAGCTGTGGGGGAAATGGTGAAATTCATTTTTTAAAAATGTTTTATTGTATGGATGTGTGTGTGTATTGTGGGAAAAACAAGTTGAAGAGATGAGTTTTCACTTAGTTGAGTGATGAAATCCATCGTCATTTTTTTTTATTTCATAGGAATTACTCATGCTTAAAAGGAAGCATATGCTTAAGTTGTGTGCTGGATCAGGGCTTTAGTGAGCTCCATAGTCGAGGTCCAGTTCCTGTGAAAGTTCTTGCTCCTGGGTTCATGAGCCTCCGTATTAGTCAACTGGTCTGTGATTCCACTGAAATGTAGCTGTCGTGGAAGATCATAACCCCAGAAGGAGAAGAGATCTCTCATGTAGCTAGGACCATAGTAGCCATGGAGGGCTGTGACTATCAGGACAGAGGACTTGAACTGGACTGTTCATTCTTTGGAAAGCTAGTGCAGAGGGTGAATAGCTGGGTGGTATGCTCACAGTGACCTGTATTGATTAGCAGAAGGGCTGCTGTGTTCTAAATGTCTACCAATTCAAACTTTTTCACAGTGTTCAGATTTGTTTGTAGATATGAGTTGCAATAATTAAGCCTAGAGGTCACATATGCTTAGGTTACTGATGGTAAGTCTATGTCTGCTAGGTTGGGAAGCAATCTTTAGTCTAGTCATGGACAACCTTCAAACGTGCCAATGTGTACAGGAGCAACTGAAATATTATAAGAGGTCTTATTATAATTTGTTCACAAGTGGGTCTTTGCACAACATGGATCAATTAGGCCACGAGGGGTTTGGTTGGCAAGCTGCAGCCTGCCACATCCATGTAGGTTATCACAGCAGTTCAGCGCAAGTCTCGGGGGACACGGATCCTACAGGCAAAGCCTTTTTAATTGAGCTTTTGCACATGGCATCCAGTTTGGGTGCAGAGTGCCAAATTCTGTTGTCCTTGGCCTTATTCAGACAAAGTATCTGCAGTCAGTGAGAAATTTTGCCTGAGCACTGACTTTAGGATTACAGTTCATTTTTAGAAGCTGAAAATAAATAAAATTATATTTTCTGAAGGACTGAAAAATGCATTATTCAGGAGTACTATGCTCCACTAATAGTTAATCATAAGGGAAGGTTCTTTTTCCTATGTAAGCTAATGTTTTTCTATATTAAATGTATATTCAGTGTTTCCTACATATTTATAATACATTCATGCAATATAGATACGCTATTTTTATCCTTTTAATTGTTAAACATGTTAGTATATGGTGAACTTAAAATCAGCTTCAGCTGCAATAAGTCATCCCTTTTACTAAGCTGTATACTTCACCAGTGAATAGAGTTTATTTTAAGATCAAGGAATTACTTAATTTTCTGAATGCTATTCCACAGATGAGTGGAAATGCAATATCAGAAAACATTATATGTAGTGTCAGTTTATTGCATTGAAGTCTCTGTAATTTATCTGCATAGTTTATATCATTCTTCTTTTAATTTAATAGAATAGAAATTGACAGTGAAAAAGATCTTTCAAATCCTCTTGTCTGATCCTTGCCAGTACAACATTGTTCTCTGTAATCTCTCCAGAGCTTTGTCCACTCACTTTTTAAATGACTCAAGCAAAGAGACTTCCACAATTTACCCTGGGAGAATATTCCACAGTCCAGCAGATTTGACTCTTACAAAATTTTCTTAATATTCAATCTACATTTTCCTTTGCTCATTTTCATCCTATTTCATCTAGTTATTTCCCCCTGGACCATCTTGAAAAAATCCTCACCCTTCTTTGTTCTTAAGCCCTTCAATTGCTTGTAGATGGTTATCACAGACCCTTTAATAGTACATGAGCCAAGATATACATACTGTAAATAAAATGTAATGGCAAGTACCATAAGAAGAAAACCATTACCTGGTATGATTTAGTGGAAAGATTGGTTTCTACTTAATATATAAACCTTTAGTGAGCTTAAAATTTTTAGTTCTTATATTTTTAAAGGCTTAATGATTAATTAGATCTAATAAACCAACATGAGGTTGTTTTAAATGAATGTATATATATTTATAGTGCTATGGTTTTCTCTGGTCAATCATGACCAATATTTGAAGACATCTCTCTCAAATCCTGTCCTGTTGCTGGCTAATGTGGTGCTTGTTGCATATACAATGTGTAGCTGATGGAAAGAAGTGAACAGCAGTACAATTGGATTTCATAACGGTTTATTTTCAGTTAAACTGCGGTAGGTCTTGTTAATATAGGAAATGTTCTGCTAGGACCAGGTGCATTTTAATAAAATTATTTCTTTAAATAGATCTAATTTTGTTCAGTTACACTAGACATTCAGTCACTTTGCCTGGATAAATTATGCAAATCATAGTGTTTTCTTCTTATATTTTTTCCCAGGTAAAAAACGAGGTTAAAATGGAGTTAAGCTTAGGACAACGTATCGATAATTTAGGGTAAACACTAATTATAGAGATGTAATTATTCTAACAACAATATTTTAAACCTGGAGTTAAGAAATAAATTTAAAATAACTTCAAATATGTTAAGGGATGGAAATACAGAGTTAGAGCACTCTTAAACCTTAACTCTGCCCTCTCATGGCAATAACCGTATGATTAAGGCATTTCAGTGTTTGTGGTCCCGTATTAAATTAAACTGCTTTCACATTAGATTTTTTTCATTTATTTACCCTGATGGTATCCCTGCAGGGAAGAGATAAAGTTAACTCATAAGTTATTTAACAAATTTACTTGTATATTCTTAGAAAATTCATTCTCTACTGAAAGAATAAGTTCTGTAATTTTGGGGAAGACATGCTGTATTTTTCAGCCATAAAAAAGAAGCTGAACCCTTATTTTAAGTGCAACACTCATCTGCACCTTAACTGTGGGGCTACAACAGGCAACTCCATTTTTATGTTAAATCAGGACAATTTACTAAGACAAACCTAGAAATCAAGTTAAAGTTAAAATTAACCCAGGTGTCATTTGCTGGTGGATGGATGGGGAGGTAAGAGGCTAGGAATATGGTAGGCAGAACAGATCGTGGGCGTGGGCAGTGCGCGGACCCCCCCTGGCCCCTCTGCCTAGGAGTTGCAGGGACATGCGGGTGGGAGCCCCCCACCCCGAGGTAAGCACCACCCTGCACTCCGATCTCCATCCCCTAACCCTGAGCCCCCTCCCGCACACCCAATTGGACACTTTAGAAATCACAGAAAGTTACAGAATCCATGACTTCCATGACAAACATACAGCCTTAATTATAATATTGCAAAATTTGGCAGGGAGAATCAAGAACAGGTGTAGTACCTGAAATGACTTGTAACTTATTTTTTGAAAATTATTAGATTTCAAATTGACAATGTTCTTTTTGTCTTATTGATATTCCTTCTGTAGGGTTTTAAACCAACCTATAGAATTTCCTATATCCTTGCTATAATTTTTTTTAGATTGGTTTAAAAATTCTGTAGAAAATTTATAATTTTCTGTTCTGTTTTCATAAGGATGACACATAAAAGGGCTGTGTAGAGGAGAAATGCAACAAAGCTATGTGCTCTCCTGCCACCACATCACTTGCCATTAGCCACTCTGTGTTAGCAGTACATTTTTTACTCCTGGAGGAATTCTGCTCCAAAAAATTAAAAGTTCTGCAAAATTCTGCAAATTTTATTTATCAAAATAACACTATATAATCACACCAGTTTCAATTATTTTGGTAATTTATTTCAAAATACCTGTCAGCAAGTATGTCTGTAACAATACATACACACACACAAATTCCCCCATGAGTAGAGAGTTAAAGAAACCCCTACAACAACCCAGTTTCTGCTTCTTTGACCCCTCCTCTCTAGAGCCCAGCTGGGGGGGAGGGGGGCAGACACTCACACCCCTTTCCCTGAGAGACCCCCCCTTCCCCCGCCCAGAGCCCAGCAGCGGGCCCCTCCCCAAGCCCAGACCCTCACACCACCCCCCATGAGTCCAGCAGCCGGGTCCCCCCCAGCCCAGATAATGACAGACCCTACCCTCCTAGAGTCCAGGGATTCAGAGGGAGAAACAGCTTGATGCTGGGAACCAGGCTTGCACAGTTTCCTACATGCTGCCACCTTCATCCTTCAGGGCATGCTAGGAACAGCAACTGCTGGAAACCCTCCAGTTCCCTCCCCCTTCCACCATCCTTGTCTTCTATTTGTGAGCTGGCCTCTGTCAGGTCCAGTGGCAGGCAACATCTCTGCAGCCCATTTCTGTGGTGGGGGAAAAGGAAATTCTGTGCAGACAATATTAATTTCTGCAAAATTCTGCATTGCACAGTAGCACAGAATTCCCCCAGGAGTAATTTTTGGAGATGATAGAGAAACAGAAGGAATGGCCCCAGGGGAATGTTCAGAATAGAACTGGAGTGCTGATGTTCTACATCACATCTGCCCATGAAACCATGTCTTAATGTATGCAACAAATTGCAGAATAAATTAATGATGCCAGTTAAAGGATTAAATTAATGTGGCCCCTTTTCGCCCAGTTGGATAGCCAGTTTTTGGGGTCTTGACAGGTTGTTTCCATTAGGAGGCGACAGAGTCAGGATTTCTGTGGTGCAATCCTGTTTATTTACAAAGAATATATAAAAAGTCCTGTTACCATTCACACAGTAGGAATCAAACAATAGAAGAAAGTTTCCTTTCTCAGTATTCCAAAGCCGCCTCATCTGGCACTCTTCCCAAAAAGCTCTTTCTCTTAGCTTACTATCAGTGTCATACTGCAAGTGCTTCTCTGGCTGTCCTTGGCTTCCTGCTGTTTTCTTGATTGTTTCTGTGGTGTTTCTGGCTGCATCTGCTCATACACACACTCAACTCCACCAAAACAATACCCAGCCCTCTACATTTGCGTTTAACCCTCAGTAAAACAACTCTGCCCACATAGTACAGCTCTTGACCAGTCCTGCACATGGCCTGTGTTTTGGGCAGTGGTTTCTATTGTTTCCACTATTTGACTCCAAAAGGAGCTTCACTCCTTACATTTATCCTGAATGAAGGATGACTGTTACACCCATCAGCTTCACAAGGTTTGACCCTATACCCAGCATAACATTACTGTAGCATTTCCACACACACTTGGAGAGAACAGGGCAATGGCAGCATGGCATCGGAAATAACCAAGCTGCTAGTTTGGGAGTTAGAGATGCTGGGAGGATGATCAAGGCAGACAGGCTACTCATAAATATAGTAAGGCCTGCAAGATACGGCCTTGTTTTGCCCATGCATCCCCAGGTTCCTCACACCGGCTAGAACATGCTCCTGCCCGTTACATATTTGCACCAGTTCTGCAATGCAAGAGGGAAAATATGCTGCAACAGTTGTGGAGTTTGGTAGATAAAAATGTTCATCATTAAGAATGCTATATGGGAGAAGCTGATATACCCAGAGGAAGCACAGCAAGAAACTTACTTCACAGTTTATAACAATGGACACAACTGTAATTCCTTGTCCAAAAAACTGTAGCTATTACTATGTGATTTTGTGTTAAGTTTAAAAAGATCTATATTTCAAAACAAGCAGAAGCCATGAATAACAATAAATCTGAGACATAGCATGAGTAACAAAAAATGTTCACAATTTTTTTATTTTTATTAAAAAATTGTCACTGACCAGGCAATTCTAAGGTGCAGCAAACTACTGTTGTTACAGCATCAGTACAAGCTATGAAAAGCAACAGTGGTGTACTATAGACTATATTGTTATAGAAAACTTCATGCACACTGAACAACATCTGCTACCTGTAGTTTTTTAAAAACTTGTTTTGATGAGTCAGAAAATGCCCTATTATTCTCTGAATATTCCTGTAGTAATTGTTTATCAGGTTGGCAACCCTGTAGCAGAGTGTTTGCTCATAAAAGGAATATAATCTCAGTTGTTCTCGCAGGAGAATCTGGTGGAATTGTCTCGTATTCTATAGTTATTTCACAGATGGATTGATCCTTCAGAAAATCAATTGAAGGAGTCCATACAGTATACAATTCTGCTAACAGATCTCTAGAAACATCTACTGGCTTATCTAGTGGGATAATATATCTTGTAGCACTTTGACAATATATAATACAAATAACAGTAAGTTTGTTAGTTTGTTTGTGGTTTAGAGCAGAAATGCTCCAATAACTGAAACTGAATTGAGTTACTCTGATAATTTTTAACATTACATTATTTGTTTTCTGTAAATAATTCAGAGAAAGAGTTCTAATTAATTGTTTGTAATTCACCATAACACATTTCCTTTCTTTCACTAGAATATACTTTTAAATATTAAATTCATGCTTTTAATTCCTAATTTGGAAATATACAGGTTGTTATGTAGAAGTGAAGTATTAATGTAGAAAATGTTTATCAGAAGGAAAACATTATGCAGATGAGTAGAGAAAGCTATGTGCTGTACAGCATATTTCTAAGGGATATTTTAAACTTCGCTCCCAGGAAAAATTATGAAAAATGCTCTAGGAGGAGTTTAGTTCCAATTGCATTATTTCAAGTCTGTGCATGTGTCTATTTAACCTAGTTCCTCCATCTCTGCTATTAACTTCTGTACTTTGTCTTACTTATTTTTACAGCCCTGATAGCCATTGGACGATACAGCATGACAATAGAGACAGTGGATGTTGGATGGTGTAAAGAAATTACAGATCAGGGAGCCACCCAAATTGCACAAAGCAGCAAGTCTCTCAGATATTTAGGGCTGATGAGATGCGATAAGGTAAGCAGCTTCTGTGAAAAGCGGATGTAGGCTTCTGAGTATATGTATGGAATGTGTGAGACAGACTTTTTTATTTTTTCCTATAAAAATATTTTTCTTCTTCGAGTGATTGCACATATCCATTCCACTGTAGGTGTGTGCACCTTATGCACAGTTGTTGGAGAACTTTTTCCCTCAGCGGTACCCATTGGAGTGACTTAAGCACACTCTGCCACTAGGCACCACTGTGTGCCGGCGTAAGAGGGAAGAGCCACCTCCAATCCCCCTTAGTTCCTGCTTACCACCAGTGATGGTTGTTGGAGCGCTTCCAGTCTGGCTAGCACAAGTTTATTTCCCTCACTCTTTGTATATAGTCTGTTTCTTGTTTAGTACGTAGTTAGATATAATGTATAGTTAGTGTTAGGTTTTAGTTGTTAGGTCACTTTTGGACCAGATTTGATTTTTGAGACTGGGACTGGAGCCATGCCTCTCTCTCTGGGGTTCAAGTCTTGCCAGTCATGTGCCAGACCAGTGACCCACACCTCATCTGCCTGAAATATCTTGGGGAGTTCCACATCAGTGACAAGTGTCACATTTGCAGAAGATTTAAGCCTCACTCAAAAAAAGGCAGAGCAGCGAGACTTAAGTGTCTCCTTATGGAGGCGGCACACCTCCTCCATCAGAGCCCTTGGGCCCAGAGTATACTCCAAGTGCGGCACCATCAGTGCAGAGTTCCCCTACTGAGATGTCTTCAACACCATGCTCTGTGTGTCTGGTACCAAAGAAGAGAGACAGATCTGCCAAGGACATGGTACCTTGTCCAAGAAGACCTTTGGTACCAAGGCCAGCTAAAAGCAAGATCTCTGGGAGACAGGAAGTGGAGCACTCCTTTGCTGCAAAGACTCTGTCGACTCTGGGACCTATGCCAGGTCCACCAAAGCCACCCCCTGAAATTTCTATTCAGCAGACCCAAGACCCAATCCCAGTACAGATGATGCCGGGAGCATACACTGCTGCCAGAGAATTACTTAACCACTCAGTACCGGTGTCCCTGGCAATGCAGAAAGTGTTCCAGCTCGTACCAATAACTGTAGTACCTATGCCAGCTCTACAAGAGCATATGGTACTGATCCCAATTCTGGTATCTGGGAGGCCGGTACACTCCCAAGAGCAAGCTGCCATTAATGTCCCTGGTACCACCATCTCTAGGTTTGGCTTACCTGTCTCCTGTCCACATGGGTTCTGCTCCACCATTTTCGCAGGACTCACTCATCTTTGTCAGATACAGAACTGGGGCTTGTTTTGTCCCGTACTAGCTAGAAAGCTTACCCTCCATCAGAGACGTGTGGTCCATGGATATTCCAGCAGTTCCAACACTGGGCACATCACAAGGGACAATGGCATGTGCAATCATGGGGCCCACCATCAACATGTTAATGGTCATTCTGGACATCATGGGGTGTCCCTCTCCCTGTTAGGACCTCTCCTCACCTGTCTGAGTTGACTTCCTTGAGAGTTCACCGAGATCATTGGCATCACAGATAATGTACAGGCACCAAGCAACTGGAAGTTGTTCAGACAGCTCCTCCACCACAAGAGGCAGATCAGCCATTGCCTCAGCATCCTGGTGCAGCTTCTTCCTCATCACAAGATGAGGCTGTAGAGATTGTGAGCAATTCTTCACCACCAGAGGATAACAAAGCTCACCAAGAACTGCTTAAAGGGGTGGCCTTGTTTTAGACATTCAAGTGGCAGAGGTCTGCGAGAAATCCCACAAGATAATGGACATTTTAGCTTTTGCAGGACCCTCCAGAGTGGTGCTTCTGATTAACTAAGCAATTTTGGAACCAGTTAAAATCTTTGACAGACCCCTTCTTCCCACCTGCATATGGCAAAATGGGCAGAGAGAAGATACTGTGTCCCTTCTAAGGCTTCAAACACCTCTACTCTCACCTACCCACAGACCCTTCAGTGATGGCAGCAACTAATGAGTGGGAGAGGCAGGCGTTGGTGCCAAGCATTGGTGCCAGTGAATAAGGAATCAAAGAGGCTGGCCTGTTTGGCCGTAAACTTTATTCAACAGGAGGTCTACAGCTAAGAATCGCTAACCAGCAAGCTCCACTAAGTCACTATAACTTCACCTTGTGGAAAAACATAATGAAGTTTAAAGACAGGCTACCGTCTTTATCCTGACTTTCATAATTCCTTCCCTGGAACAGGGCGACTGGGGTGCTGCTCTCAACTTTCAAGGACACTTACTTCCATATAGAGATCTGTCCAGAGCACCCCAAGTTCCTCAGGTTCATAGCAAATGGAACACATTACCAAGTCAAAGTACTTTCATTCGGCCTATCAGCATCCCCTCACATTTTCAGAAAGTGCATGGTGCCAGTAGCAGTGTATCTGCGAAGATAGGGAATCCATGTGTTCCCCTATCTGGATGACTGGTTGGTGAGGAGCCGGTGACACTGTCAAGTGCTGTCCAGCAGGGCCATCACTGAATCCACCTTCAGTGCCCTGTGTCTGTTACTCAGTCAAGACAAATCAATTGTAAAACCTGTACAAAGAGTTTTTTGGAGCACTACTGAAGGCTATGCAAACCAGAGCATTTCTGCCTCAGTCAAGGTTCCAAACACTCCTAGACCTGGTTCTGAAAGCACATTCTATTACTACAGTGCACATTTGCCTCAGACTTCTGGGGAACATGGGCACATGTACCTACGTGGTGTGACACGCGAGATTATGCCTCAGTCGGCTTCAAGGATGTCTAACATCAGTGTATACCCCCTGTCGTCATCGTCTAAACAGAGTGATTCATGTTCCAAGGGTAATTTTGTCCTCTCTGGACTGGTGGACGGATCCTTGGAATGTTTGTGTGGGTATCCCTTTCTTTCTCCGCAGCCAGAGCTCATTTTGGTCACAGATGCCTCATCCCTAGGTTGGGGGCGTACATCAGAACTCTACAAACTCAAGGGCTGTGGTTCTTGCAGGATCTGACTCATAAACATCAGATAGCTACGTGCTATCTATTAAGAAGGAACTCAGGGAGGATGTGGGCAGCTCCGCCCTCTTGTACCAGCATGCAGTGATGTGTGGTGGTAGAGGGCATTCAAGCCACCCCAATGGGTACAGCTGAGGGGAAAAGTTCTCCGACATCTGAGCACAAGGCCTTCACACACCTATAATGGAATGGATATGTACAACACAACTCCACAACAGCTATGGAAAGGTAGGTAACCTTTTTTGCCTTTCATTGTTATGGTGGTAACTCTTGTAGTGTGTTGTATTTGCAGGTTTAAAACAGGAATTAGCCACAAAGAGAAAGAGAGCATGATATCTTTTTGCTGACCTAGATTTCTGACATGCATCCTTACGCTACTGGCCCTGAGGCGCTAACACAAGTTTTGTGTACAAGCTATCCTTTTCTGATTTGATATATGATTGATGTCTCATATCATTAATATAACAGTCTGTCTTAAAAAAAAAGTAGAAGAATTGTAAAAATGCTGTAGTGTTACTTTCAAAGGAAATTATTTTCTGTAGCTCCATTCTCTGGATCACATTTGTATAAACATATGAATCAAGAATGTGGATGTAGAGATAAGGTTATGAGAATTTGAATTCATGACCTTTTGGAGTAAAACACTTAGTCGCATGCAGTATTTTAAAATTGTCAGCACTTACTGCTTTTTCCATTAAAAATAATTGTAAAGATGAATTTTGTAAATAGAATGTTCAGCTATAATTTTACAATTATTCAAAAGTTGGTAAATCTAAGATATGAACATTCTACCCAAATTTGGGTTTAGGCAGGTTAACTTCATGGCATGTGGAGTGGGAGACTTTGGGGAAAGAAGGGTTTGGGGATTATATTGTGCTAGAGCTAATGAATTTTCACATCAGGAAGTCCAGACTCAAAATGTCAGAGTTTTGTGGGACAGGCTGGGAAAATAGGCACACTGATCAGAGGGAGAGAGGGTAAACAAAAAAGCTACAGCATTCATATCTGAATTCTCTTTAGTCTCAATTGAAATGTATATTGCTTTATATAAATAATGTATTTATCTAAATGTATTTTCAAGGATTAGTTGAATGTTTAAACTGTATCAAAATGCAAACTTTCTTAATCTGAGACTTTTTCTGTTTTAGCTTCATTTACAACCTCTTGGGTTCAGTCAGAAATAAGAACAATGAAACCTATTTATCCAAAAAAAAACAACTCTTCCTTTTCCTTCCTCCTTTTTCCTCCTTTTCACTGTCCATTCTACAAAAAGAAGAGATGGAAAGCATAATTAAAACATACATCGATTGGATACAGAGCTGTGTGAGCTGCTCAATTCTATAAAAGTACTCAAAATCAGACCTGGTCTCACTTCAATCACACTCTGCTCAGAAACACATTTAAGCTTGTGTCTAAGGAAAGCACATGGTCAAGTGTTTTCTTGAATAATTACATTTTCCTGAAACTGGGCCCCTGCTTTCAGAGTCTTCAGGTCTAGAGATGAGTGAATAATGGGGTTTGTTGAGGTTTTTTTGTTTGTTTGTTTTGAGGATGAACCGAAAAATCAGGCTGGGGGGAAGTATCTGGTTCGATTTGAACTGAAAACAGCATTTTCCTAATTTTTTCATTGAATCAAAAAAACCCCAAAACTTGTGTTTCAAATCAGTGTAAACATTTTGAGTTGACTCAAACTAATTTTTCTGAAGTTTTTGTTTTGATTCAGCCATTTCAGGTGCTTTTCCTGTTTTGTTTCTCTTGTTGTTTTTAATTGGCCAAATTTGAAATTTAATCGCTGTTTCAAATCAATTTTTAAAAGAAACTAAATGTTTCAACTCTTCAAAAAAAATTCCCAACCAAAACTATTTGTCAGATTCAACCTGAATTTGGTGAATATTTTTGGGACCTGAAAAATGCATTTTTCAGCACACACACAAAAAATTGTTGAAAACAATTCACCCACCTCTGCTCATTTCACACTCACAAAAGTTTGGTGAACATGGGCAGAGGTTGTTTGCACATCTGTTAAAATAATGAACCTCCCTCCAACAGCCATCCTCCCTTCCTTCCCTTCACATAATCCTTTTCACTCCATTCTCAAAGAAGTCTCAGTTAAGAGGAGAAGGTCCCAGAGTCCATAGGGACTGACTCTGTGGGTGCTCCAGGACTGGAGCACCCATGGGGAAAATTAAAACATACTCAAAATTAAAACAGCTCTGCACCCACCGGCAGCCAAGCTCCCCTCAACCTCCTCACCACCTCTTCCTCCTCCCTGCCCCCCGAGCACGCTGCATCCCCGCTCCTCTGCCTACCTCCCAGCGTTTCCCGCCCAGCCGCCGCCAACCAGCTGTTTGGCAGCGTTAGCACGCTCTGGGAGTGGGGGAGGAGCAGGAACGTGGCGTGCTCAGCGGAGGAGGTGGGGAAGAGGCAGGGCCAGGGCAGGGATTTGGGGAAGGAGTTGGAATATTGGCGGGGCAGGGGGGGAATTGGGATGGGGACTTTGGGGAAGGGGTTGGAATGGGAGTGGGGAAGTGGTGAATGAGGGTGGGGAAGTGGCGGGGCCTCATGGAACAGGTGGAGTGGGGGTGGGGCTGGGGGCAGAGGGGGGATCGAGCACCCACGGGAAAGAGGGGAAGTTGGAGCCTATGCTAGAGTCCATGGGACCAGAGATTAAATGACTATGAGTCCTTGGAGGTTTGAGACCTCTGATCTCAAATCTCCTAGTGAACATACAGGGATTATTTCTCTTTCAGTCCCCTGTGAACCAAAGTTCAGCTTGTGAATCACATTGTGAAACAAGCAGAGCCCTAATTGGGTACAAGTTTTAGAACCACATTTTTATCATAAAACAATCTGTGCACGACAACTATGCTATGAATTTGTTGTGATGTGGAGAGCAGTGAGGAAAAGTATTTCAACCAGCAATGAATAAAAAATTCCAGCTCAACTGTAAAGTTTTAAATAGCATCACACAGCCTCAGCTTTTATAGTTTTCCAGATTGAGGGGAGGATAAGCATGTTAGAAGAATTGCTCTGGTTTTTGAAGCTGACTCTACTTAATCTCCTAAACTTTAGTGTTTTGTTAGAGCCAATAGAAGAAAACAGTGTGTGAGTTGCCTTTGATGAATTGGGCTAAGATTATGTACTTAGAAATTGTTCAAAGCGTTACTTGACCTTGGGAATTAGAGCTGACCCTGAACCACCTGATCAATTTTACATATATTTATTCTGTGGATTAGTTAAAACTGCTTGTACAATCAACAGGGATCTAATAAGAGCAATAGGTTTATCCAGTCTTCAGCGGCTATAGACAATCAATTGCCTTGATGCTGAAAACAAGTTTTACCACATCAAACAGCAGCTAAACCACATATACTGCATAATCTGTATTCCTGTAATTGGTGGCTTATGTTTTCCTAGTTTCTTTCAAAAAGATTGTGCAACATTTGGGAAGGCAACTGAACTGCAAGGAATAAAAATCTCTGAGAAAGTTGCAGGACAGATGGAAAAACAGTGTTCGGGATTAATAAAAAAAAATGTATTGGGTAATCAAAGCTTTCTGAGAAATGAATTAATTCTGTAGAGCAAACATTGTGGTGCTAGGAGTACCACGGGGGGACCCTTTTACTTCCTTGTGGAGCCTTGGTGGGAAGAAAAGTAGCAGCCTGAGAAGGAGTGAACTAAGTAAGGAATCTTAGAAGCACCATACCTGAATTTCACGTGTTGAAAGGCAATGTGAAATTGGCAGATATAAGATGACAAGCCCTTTCCCACAGCAATTGAATAGAGATGTTACAGAACAAAATAATTTCTTTTACTTTTTTTTCCAGCTTTGTGCAGAACTAATTTTTTCCAATGACTGCTCATTTAGATTGAAAATGCCAGCATCCGGGTATCTGGGGCATCATTAAAGCAAATTCTTGGAGCGTGGAGAAAGATTTATTTGCATGTCTTTCTGATTGGAATCCATGTCTTTATATTGTATGAGTTTTCAGTCTGGGGGAGGTGAGAAGATTTGCCCCTTCTGACTAGCCTTCCCCCCCCAAAATCAAAATCAGTACTAGGTAGGTACTGTGTGTTATGCTTTTCTAAGAATTTCCATGCATTCAAGAGAGACGTTCTTAAACACAAAGTTGCATAAGGAACATATATAAATAGATTTTAAATGGTTACCACTAAAATACCCTATGACTAAATCTCCTTGGAATTTCTTTGATATGCAATTGACATAAATTAGAATTACACAGGCGTCAAGCGTCCTCCCAGAAAAGATCAGAGAAGCTGCAGGGCTGGGTAAAGGCGTGCTGTGTTTGATTCCATTGATTATCTAACTGCCTTTGGGCAATGGGTCTCAGCCAGAGTGTTATTGATCCACACCATGAAAATAATCAAATTAATTCATTTCTCATCAAACTGCCAGTGCCATGACCTTCTTTTTCTTTTCCCCCTGTGCGCCTGCCTCCTAACATTCACAGCTCAGGAGCAAAATATTCACTGCTTTAAAATAAATGTCATTGTTTTCACGATGCTCATGAGAAATGTCAATCTTAACATTATATCCTTGTAATGAGGAAGATTATTTAGATTGGGGTTTTTGTATTGTAGCATTTTAAACCCAATCTTCTAAACATCAGAGTTCATTATTTAGTCAAATCAATAAAAGAATAAGGCCCAAGGCCACTAAGATAATGCTGAAATCCCTTTAAAACTACCAGTAGTAGTTGTGCTGTACAGCTCTTGGTTTTTGCTGAGACAAAAGAAAGTGTTTAATGTAATGTAAAAATATTCAGCAGACATACATTTCTCTAGAAAAATAATTACATTAAAGGAACTACTGTTCCCCTTAACAATCTGATACATATAACTCTAGATATATTAGTAGATATTGGAAATAGGAATTTCTTCAGGTTTTTAGTTGTAGTGGTGAGGAAGGGGAGTGGGGCATTTCTGATAAACTTGGCTTTTATTGCCAATGGGTAAAGATTTTTAAAAGCACCTACGTGACTTACGTACCAAAATTTTCAAAAGTGACATATGCAGTTAGACACCTAAATAACCCATTGACTTTCAATGAGAGATAAGCTCCTAATGGCCAGATTTTTAAAGATATAAGTTGGTCACCTAAATACTTTAAGTGTCTAAGTAGCTACTGAAAATGTAATTTAGGCTCCTAAGTCATTCCCCACATCTCTTTTAATTGTTTAACAGGGTAAGAGTTCAGACACTAATAAACTAAAGACAGAAATAAGATGGAATTCTCCCAGGTGTAAAGGAGTCCACACAAGGCCAACTTCAGCTTCCCATAGCCCTTCTGTGGGCAGAGTGGCCACATGAGGGCAGAGGGATCTGCACCTCCTGCATACCATTAAGAAGAGCTCTGTGCCAGCCCCAGATAGACCAGCAGAGAGGGAACAGGGAGGCCAACAGGTAGATTTTAGGGGCAACATTTATGAGCTTCCAATGATTCAAACCCCCCACATAGGAGGCAGAATTGAACTGTGGTCACAATTCCAGACCAGAGGCAGAAATAGTGCTCATGGATGGGCTGCATTGCAGCCCCCTGGCATACCTATGGTATCTAGTGGTGAATTCCATTCCCTCCAGGTCTGTGGAGTTCCCTACAAGAACACTGCATACAACATGTTGTTTTTGTGTCACCTCGCCCTGGGTCTTCCCAGAAAAAGGTTTCTTTTATTTATCATTACATGTTTGTGTATCTTTTACTTACATCTTTCAACACGTTACTTTTGTTCTGTCAGCAGTAACATATTAAGCAGATTAGCAATTCTATATAAAATAATTGGGAAAACTACAATTATGCCAGCAAGGACTTAGACTAAGTGTTACCTCATCTACTCATTCACTATACAAAATTATTAAAATATAAATTATTAAAAATATAGCTATCAAAACTCTTCATCTTACCATTAACAATTCTTCATTGTATATTTCAATATTATAAGTCAGTGCATGTTATTTTGTGCTACCCTCAATCTATTAGAAAGGAGTGGAGGGAATACGATGATTCCTTAATGTCAGCATTTCTTATCTTCTTTAAACAAGGGTTTTTCATTCAAAGTCCAGTTTTGTTTGTGAATCATTACAAAGAAACTTCATTAGAAATTTTCCTGTGAATGCATTCTGAGGGTTTCTCAATTTTAGGTCCTTAATATTTAGTTGTTTTTAATGCTACGCCAACAGCTCTATGCTTTTTTGTCATTTCAGTCACATGATCCCAAATATATTTTCTGGGAAATTATAACAGATACGGTTTTCAAACACCAACACTCACTGTTTAGGATTTGAGCTGGACATTTTAATCTTTAGTTTGGATATCCTTATTTGAAATTTCCAGCAGCATGTCAGGGTGACTGCAAAGACCCAAGTCTTCAGCTTTCTAGTTTACTTTTTGTAAACACGATTATTTAAACTTGTACCCCTAAATTGTCATCTAGACTGATACAGGAGGTTCCCTACAAAGTAGTTATTCCAGTTCATTTTAAAAAAATCCAACATGATTCAAACTGAGGGAAATCTGACAAACTGGGTCACATTAAATTAACTCATTTATTGCTGGAACTCATGTTTTAATGATTTTATTTGGTTTCTATAGTGTCCTTTATAACATCCCAATCAGTTTTTGGCTTATGGCAATCTGAACCCTTATCTTTCCTAAAAAAAACTCTTGCATGATGCCTAGGAAATATTGAATGAAAACTTCATTAATTTTCCTGACTGACGGTTTGGTTAGTTGGACTATCTGTCATAATAATCTTCAGTTAGAGGTTGTGAGTTTCCTATCACAGATTCTCATAACTCTGGATTCTTTGTGCAATCTTATGGTGTTATTTGAAATGGCTATCAGAAATACTAGTGTTAAAATGCAGCAAACATTTCTTGAAAACATACATAAAATGGCATTGAAAAACCCAGCCCCCAGGAATAGTGACAGAACTCAGCACCTCCAGTCTGACGCTGAAGTGAAATTAATTTGACAGAGTTGGCTGTGAAGGAGTACACCAGTTTCTTTCATTAAATTCACCATAGTCTTGGCTCTTTCCAAGCTTTTTGTTTTTAAGCAATTTAAGTTGATCTTCAACAGGAATATTTCTGAAACCATATAACTTATCCCAGAGGCTTTCTTAGATCATCTGCAAAATATATTTTCCATCAATACTTTTATTGAGATTTTAGGTACATATAAAGTGCCAATCAATACAACTGACAAAAGACCAACTCTTTTATGAAACTACAAGAGAAAAAAAAGATCAAACTGATCCCTAAAATTGAAAAAGTCTGTTAAGAGTGTTTTTTCAATATGGTTAGGTGATGTCACATTTCAACTGCAAATCCTTAGTGTGATGAGGATGCACTACCTGTGTTTTTTTCATGAAGAATGTGATTTGTAAAGAAACACCAACTTATGAACAAGGTTGATGCCTCAGTGTATAAAGAATTTCCTGCTTTTGTATATATTAATAAGCATGGTCTGTGCAACATTTTTCAACCTTTTGTGCAAGGTCTGCTGCTACTTACACAGATTGCTTGAAAATGAACTGAGTGGAAGGGCAATAGGATCTCAGGTGCTGGATCTTTATCCGGGCCAAACCATTATTAGTCAACAATGCAACTACAAGAATATAGGGCCGTGTCTTGATTTAATATAATTAGCATAGCCATTGGCCTTACCATTTTAAAAAGCTAATAGAAGCTAACTTGAAATAGAGCAAAATGCCTGACAAATTACTTCCACTTTAAAAAAAATCATTTTGAGAATTAAATTATGGTTTGATCTTGAGAACTGCAAAATCTGTTTTTCTCCCATTTAAAAAAAAGTCTGTAGCACTTATTCTCCCCCTAAATCACTGTAATTTGTTCAAATGACATTGCTGCATATTTAAGAAGATTCTCTGTATTTTTGAAGTAACGTGAAATGTAGGAGCTTCCATTGATATATCTGTTTATGAATAATGAGAAAGAAAAGGTGGGTGAGGTATATGAATAATGAAGATATCGGATGCATAAGACCACTGAACCCTATTAGAATGAAATTACAGCAATCCTCCCTCCCCGATAAAGACCCCACTGTCTTTTAAAGTATTCATTTTGCCCTTTGATTTTCAATATGAGCATTTTAAAAAACAGAACAATAAATGATTCTTTTTTTAGCTAACTGGAATAGCTTACCCATTAAGTGCATGACTGAAAGTGTCTGCTAAAATGCAAGGGAAGAGAATTCAAGTTAACTGTATGCTATTGTATCTTTAGTTTAACTATTTCATTTCCAAAATGTGTGCAAGTTGTAGGCAGCAAAGTTTGACAATGGGATACATTGAGGACTCAGTCCTTTAAAGACTTACTACAGGGCATACACAAGTCAATAGGTCTACTCATATACCAAAGGCCTGATCCAGTTCTTAGTATAGTCATCGGAAGGATTATTCATGTCAATGTGATCGAATCTAAAGCCCATTGGTAAGTATTTGCAGGGTCAGGCCATTGTTGAGGGGAAAAGCAATGTGAACTAACCAATATTATGTATGGAACACAAAAAGTGAGGGAATACTTTCTAGAAGTATTGTCTGAGTAACTTTTTAATGATGTCTGTTAACTGTGAAGTTTTTTAACTGATTTTTGCACTTACTTTTAAATGTCTCCCAGTTTATTAAACATTACAGTAATATGCTCACGGAATGGAGGAGATAGCTTTGATAATCCATAGTTTTCCACAAAGCAAAACAGCCATCACTATCTTATCAGTATGAACATTTTAAGAAGTTGAAAGAAGGTCCATTGTTTATAAATAAATACCATCGTTTCACTGGGCAGTCATCACTTATGAAATATTTTTCTAAATAAGGACAAAACAGCCTACGGAGTTTGCGGGGTTTATTCATTTGAAATAATTGTGAATAATTTTGTATAATATTTTTGAGATTTGTACTCTCAAGTGCTGTACAATCTGTGTCTAGAAGCAATTAGTTACTTTGTTTGAAACATACAAAAACAAACAACCAAAAACACTTTGGAAAGGCTTCTCTTACAAAATAACAAAAGTAAAAGGCTCCTAATGATCCTAGAGACTTGAGAATGAAACATCTTTGTCATTTATGGGAACGTAATACTTGATATTGCAGGAGATGTAGGAGATAATGGTTAGCATGGCCATCTTTGGGACGTGGGCTCTTCAAGAACTATGTACGCTACAGAAACCTGAAATTGATTATTTTGTTAATTTGCAATAACCTTTGTCCTCTCCAAGAGACCACAGTGATTGTTTGAGGCAATAGCATTCAAATGTAAGAGCAACTTCTCAACAAAGCCTTTGTCCCTGCCGGGTTGTGCATCTCTGTGTGAGCTGAAAGAAATAGAAAAAGGGGACACATATTCCACAAGTAGATTTGCCACAACTTCTCAATAGGAGTTTCATGATGTCAGTTCTTTTCTGAAACCTCAAAAGGTGCTTGAGCTAATTATGGAATTTGTGTATTTCATTTGTTTAATTTTGGCGCACAAAAATATCAGACATATTTATACTTCTACATAGTTTCTACCCCTCCTCCTTTTCCTATCCCACGCATAACTGGGAAATAAATTGCTATGGTCTTTTCAGTACAAAATTAAGTGGTTTGAATGTCATGATAATCATGTTACATCAATATTTTGGAGGACTTGGACTTGTCAATTGCATTAATCATCAATCCACAAACATAATGATTTTGTAAAAGAACTACATCAGTTAAGCCAAAATGCGTTCTTTGTCTAAACCATAAGGGAATTTATTCAGACTGTAAAATGTTGTACTAATATAGTTAGTGCTGTTATTTTATTATTAAAGTAGTCCTAAGCAAGGGTTCTGCTTCTGGGCATTAGGGCAGTCTTTTAAACTCTGTGGAACATATCTGCCTTAACTGATCAAATGCATAGCACTTCACACAAAACGATTCCAGAAATCTTTCATTTTGTTGTGGCTATAGGCAACAGTTATAATTGAGCCACTTGAGAATGTTACTCATTCGACTATTAGCTGGGGGAAAAAAATCAAACATTTGTTGTTAAGTATACTTTTAAAAAACTTCGAATTGAGGAAACAGTAAACTAAAGCTGGAGAAAGGAGAAAAAGAGTGAATAAATTTGACTACTCTATAATTCCATTCCCTCTAAATTTTGGATTTCATCTTTAAAACATGGTAGAGATTGTGGGTTTGTGAAATATGTCTAACAAAAGCTAGTCCATGACTCAATAGAATCATAGAATCATAGAATATCAGGGTTGGAAGGGACCCCAGAAGGTCATCTAGTCCAACCCCCTGCTCGAAGCAGGACCAAGTCCCAGTTAAATCATCCCAGCCAGGGCTTTGTCAAGCCTGACCTTAAAAACCTCTAAGGAAGGAGATTCTACCACCTCCCTAGGTAACGCATTCCAGTGTTTCACCACCCTTTTAGTGAAAAAGTTTTTCCTAATATCCAATCTAAACCTCCCCCATTGCAACTTGAGACCATTACTCCTCGTTCTGTCATCTGCTACCACTGAGAACAGTCTAGAGCCATCCTCTTTGGAACCCCCTTTCAGGTAGTTGAAAGCAGCTATCAAATCCCCCCTCATTCTTCTCTTCTGCAGACTAAACAATCCCAGCTCCCTCAGCCTCTCCTCATAAGTCATGTGCTCTAGACCCCTAATCATTTTTGTTGCCCTTCGCTGGACTCTCTCCAATTTATCCACATCCTTCTTGTAGTGTGGGGCCCAAAACTGGACACAGTACTCCAGATGAGGCCTCACCAGTGTCGAATAGAGGGGAACGATCACGTCCCTCGATCTGCTCGCTATGCCCCTACTTATACATCCCAAAATGCCATTGGCCTTCTTGGCAAGAAGGGCACACTGCTGACTCATATCCAGCTTCTCGTCCACTGTCACCCCTAGGTCCTTTTCCGCAGAACTGCTGCCTAGCCATTCGGTTCCTAGTCTGTAGTGGTGCATTGGATTCTTCCATCCTAAATGCAGGACCCTGCACTTATCCTTATTGAACCTCATCAGATTTCTTTTGGCCCAATCCTCCAATTTGTCTAGGTCCTTCTGTATCCTATCCCTCCCCTCCAGCGTATCTACCACTCCTCCCAGTTTAGTATCATCCGCAAATTTGCAAATAACCAAAGTTCTTTCTGTACTGTGGACTCATGGCATATTTCTTCTCCCCACAATATAAAGACAAACTTCCCTCTGCATTCACAACATGGAAAAATGTGCTTCCATATTATCCCATCAAGCGTGCAGAGAGAAAGCTGCATGTACCATTTCCATGGAAAGTCCACTCCCCTGAGCGACACACTTATACTGACCCAACTCCCGGTGTAGACAGTGCTATGTTGACAGAAGAGCTTCTCCCATCAACATAGCTACCACCTCTCCCATCAGCATAGGTAGCGTCTTCACTGAGTGCTAGAGTGACTGCTCTACTGGTCAAGCTGCGCTTTGGATTTTGTGGATTTTCCACACCCCTGGGTGACGTAGTTAAACCAACATAAGTTGGTAGTGTAGACCAAGCCTGGTGTAACTTAGAGAGCCCTTGGGCCTGTCTAAGTTTCAGTAGCCTCCCAAGGTTGCCCTGTGAGCCACAGCATGGACCAGAATCTCTTCAGCGTTGTGTGCTGCAGCCCTGCCCCTGACATACTCCTTACACCAGGGCTTTTTGAATGTGTCCTCTGAAGGCAGCCTTTATGGCTTTTTATTACAGTACACTAGAGGAATCCTCTTGCATTCTGGAACTGGAGCTTATAGGACCCCTTTACACCACTTCTGCCCTTTTACTCAGCATAAAGGGCCCAGAGCAAAGGCAAGTTATCGTCCCTGGAGACTTAGTTTAATTTTCTAATGACTCCTAAATTATACTGAAACATAGTACTTCTATAGATACAGAGATTTCAGCAATTACAGCTTTGACACCAGAAAGGTATACATGGTCTGTCATTACCTCTGTCACTGTCCCCACTGCAGCCTGCTCTTGGCAAATGTTGCTATCCACTTCACTGAAAAACTTTTAGATTCAGCTGATTGTATTTCAGCTGCGGCACCTAATTTCACTGAAGAAGATTCTTGAGGCTAATGAGGGGCTTAAATAAAAAATTGATTCTCTTGGATCAAAATATGATGTATTTGACCAATTTTATCTTGAGGGCATAATGGAGGCAGTGAGGAAAAAAACCTAGAAACAATTCCCTGATATAGAAGTTACAGAATATAGTATTAAAACTCTCTCTGGAGTCCAATATAGAACACTGCCTGAAGCATTTTTTAAAAAACCTGTGAGACTTTTGAGAATTACTGAAAATCTAACGATGTCAGGGGCTTTTGGATTTTCCTTGACACCTGAGTGGGGAGGGCCTGCCTGAATTTACTGTTAATTTCTTAAGTTCTTTGGAGCTTTTTAACCCTCATGTTCAGCTGTGAATGGCCTATCAATTCACTGATCTTGCTTTTAGGGACAAGGACTGTGTTTTCCTTATGTGCAGATAGCACCTATCACATTGTAGGTGCTATTGGAATACAAATAAATGATAATGTATTAGATAATGTAATTGATTTATCTTAGCTAATAGCCTTTCTTTTGACATTTCAATTGATGGAGATTAATGAAAGTTGGTTGGAGAAAAAAATATAACATTTAACATGAAGATGTAAACATTCATGTTTTTCCCTCGGTGTCCAATGTCATACAGGCTTGAAGGGGGAAATTGCTTTCTTTAAGTACTGAACTTATTTTTGGAGGTTTCTGTTTTATTGCCAGGCAAATTACATCTTATCAAAGATACAGAAGCTTAATTTTTTATTATTTTAATTATGAAAATGCTTGTTGGTATCTTAATTTAACATTAGAGGACCTGATGACAAGGACCAAATGATTGACATCTTTTTGATTTAAAGCTATTACCTCCTCTTGGAGAATGTACTATTTATCCCTTTGAGTAGGATACTGAACCTTTACAACTGCTAATGATTTAGTATCTGATTTGGTCTGAGTTTTTCTGGTGGTAAACAGCAAGATTTCCATTTGGTTTCAGAGGGAATAGTCTACGGCCTTATTTTTCAAATACAGTTTTTTTCTCATCCTAGAACTTTCATAGGTTTTTGTAATGGCTGAAAGTTTTTTTAATCTTTTTTTTTACTGTGATGTAAACTGGATTGATTTATCTTGTCTAATATAATTTTGTCATGTTTATGATTACTTTTATTAAAATGAATTTTTAAAATGTTTAACAACTAAATATTTAAGTAAGTCAAACAATTTCATCATGTATCATGAAACCTGGGGAAAAAATTCTCCTCTGGCATGAGAGTAAGCTTGCTAGTTTTCAATCTCAAAGTGGTTTCTTTCCAGATTTTTAAAAGTTCCAAATATGAACATAAGAGAAACCCTAACTGCAATCTTACCGGTAGCAACTAAGGTTTATATCTAGAGTCTGAATAAGAAAATTAAGGTTTTCAAATGACCTTAAAACAAATCTCTAGAAATCCTCATGACAGCCCTGGAAACTAGTTGTGTCTGTAAGTTTTTGTCCACATTCAGATTTTGATTGAGAGACAGGTGATTTACTTCTTGCTCTTTCTTCCATGGTGTTTTTGCCTGTCCCCTTCGTGCTCAGGTTTATCTTGTAGGCCAACTACATGTAATGACCTGTTTATGCTTGAGCTTGCCTGCTGGCTTTACTGTCTTACCTTCAAGAACTGTCTGTTCCTGCAGACTCTAGATTTGTATAACCTTCAACTTCACTCCCAAGTGGTCGTATTTGGGTGTCCTCTTGATACTCGCTGGACCACAGTCTGCCCATTTGGCAACCACAATTGCTAACAAACCTGTGTGTTTTTCCCCCCACTTATAAGATATTTCTATATTGTGGCACATAAAAGCCAGCAAGTATAACTGCCTATAAAGACACATATGGCATTAATGGCTTAAGCGTTAAGTGCTTTTTTATAGATTCATAGATTTTTAAGGCCAGAAGGGATAATTAGATCATCTATCTGACCTATGTATCATAAGCCATTATATTTCACCCAGTTACTTCTGTATTGAGCCCAGTAATTTGTGTTTAACAAAGCATGCCTTCCAGAAAAGCATGCAGTCTTAATAGAAAGACCTGAAAAGATCCACCACTTTGTGATTACACATTCCCACTGTTAAAAATGTGTGCCTTGTGTCTAGTTTGAATTTGTCTGTTCCCTATCACATGAAAATCTGTTTGCACTATTATACACATTGCTCTGCTAAACCCTAACCACGACATCTAGTAAGAAACCCCAACTTGTTTGAGAGTGAGTGCAATAACATCCACACATTAGTGTTTAAAGATAGTTAATGGATTAGTGTAAACTCTGCTTCCTGGGTTCCCAGCTAGGAAGGTCAAAATGGCTGACTCTCCTTTCTGAGCTTCTTCATTCTGTCTACATTAATGTAATGTAAAAATCATGAAATTTGGAGGGTTTAATCCAGTGATTCAGGTTTAGTATTCCAGAGAGGGAGGTGAGAGATGATAACATGATGAGTTCTGTACTCTATCTTTGCTCTCTGCAGAAAGCCTGAAAGGTATTGGCTGAAAGAAAACTGTTTGTTGACTGTTCTGAATAGGACAAAATGGTAACAAACACAGTTATGGAGACTCTACTTCCAAGAAGCATTTCTGCTGAATGTTGCTGTTAGTTTAAAAGTTTGTATTCACCAGTGAGTGTCAAATATTTTGGAGGTCTTATGCAACCTCTAATTTCATTTGGATTTATTAAAAGATGCTTCTTGTTTTTCAGCACCCACGGGTGTTACTTTAACATAGCTGTTTACCAAAAGAGTACAGAGCTTGCATTTTTCCTGTGTCCATGGAGGAGAAGTTAAACCAGTTTTCTATCCAAGTCAGCCTCAGATAGATGAATCTTCCCATGAAGACTGAGGGTTTCTATTATCAAAGCAGAAGAACTGGAGATTAAAGTCTTCATTTATCCCTGACAGAAAGTGCAATCACTGTTCAATCTCTGCAATCCCTGCTAGAGTTCTTGGGGTTTTTGAGAGGGAAAAAAGCTTTATTAGATGTTGTAGCTTTAAATATTCCAAGAAGACTCTCAATGATGAAAACAAACATTAATTTTCATTTTTTTCCTTGAATGTTGGACACTAGAAAAGTGGAGGATTGTATTACCGGTACATCCTGTCATTGTAGGCTGCTCAGTATTTAAATGAAATATTCATGCATTGTAAAATGGCTGAGTGTTCAATAAAGATTTCAAAGAAAGGTACCTAAAAGTTGTGGTTCTTAGGTTAATCTTTTATTTATCTAAAGGATGAAGGAAGCTGTCTACTTCTGTGATATGAACTGCAATCAGCTTAAAAATAATTGACAAATTAATCCCCTCACAGCATTGCAATTGTAAAGGTGTTAGGTTTAATTAGGCCTGTCTGATTGCCTTGTCTAATCAAGAATAAAGGTGGTACCTTTGATGGTTAAGGTCTAGCGGGGACATCCCTGACCTGCCAGTCTTGTACGTTTTAATTATTGATTCCTACCATTTCAGCCCGTCTCACCAAGGACCTGAGTTCTGTGTTAGCTTTACACTGAAAGGCTAAAAACAAAAGCTGCCACCAAAGATATATGTAGAGCTGTGTGGGCTTTTAAATATTTTTGAGGACTCTTTAATCTTTGGAAGTGCTGACCCATATTACCATATGATGTTCATATCCAATACAATTTGTTCTTATTGTTTTCTCCTTATGTAATCATATGATTTTATGTTCTTCATTAACAGATTCCCATACTCTTATTCACATTGATTAGTACCATTTCAAAGGTGCTAGTTGTGGAGTTATTACTTGTTGTAAGTAAGGATATCAGAATCATGCCCAAAGTTGTTTTTTTTTCACTTATCTTCAGTACTCTTAAAGCCAATTTCTCATTTTTCTGTCACCAGGAAAATCTTACACTTGGTAAGCTTCTGTCTAGCTGGTAGAGTTTGAATGGATACTGCTCTGTGAAAAGACTCCTAATAAAGGTGTTTGTCACTCTGACCAGTGCAGTCGTGAACAAGATACTCTAGTCTTTGAATGTTTACAATTTTGGCTCCCCTGAGTGTCCAGGGTAGTGGCGCATGGGATCTTAAAAGGTTTTAATCTGTTTGGTAAATATTATCAAATGGTTTAAAACCAATGTTTATTTCAAAATAAAGATTATGCGTTTGACTTTCCTTATCATTTTCCACCACAAACAATGGTATTAACTTATGACTTGCATTTTTTGTCATGATGGAGCCGTGATTTTTCTCATTTTTGTCATAAAAAACAACCGCACTTAATTACATTCAGATAACCCAAATTATAAACCAAGGGTCCAATGCTGCAAGCTCTTCCAGCATAAAAAAGACTTGCAGGATGAGTCATGCAGCTTCATATTCAGAAATCCAAACCCTGATATGTCTTGTTCTCCATATCGGGTTGCATGTTTTATTTACTTAGTGTGAGTTATAGAATCTTTTCTTTGGTTGTAGGTGAATGAAGCAACAGTGGAACAGCTAGTGCAGCAATATCCATACATAACCTTCAGTACTGTACTGCAAGATTGCAAGAGGACCTTGGAACGGGCTTATCAAATGGGCTGGACACCCAGTATGTCTTCTGCTTCATAACGACCTATGTGATACTACAATTCGACTAATGCATTCAGCAGGTCTAATGGGGACTGCAGATTTTGGTTGTACAATGTTGCAGGAATATTTTAAACCTTTTCATGTTTTTAAATGTCATTTTGCTTTCTGTGAAATATATGTTCAAGAGTCCATCGTTCTAAAAGAGGTTTTTATTTTATTTTTAAGTTTTAAATTAATGCTTTTTAAAGCAGTGAACATTTTATGTCTGGTGGCACCTCCTGGAATTTTGGAACACAAACTGGACTCTCTAATTCAAGTTAGACTCATGTAACTGTTCTGAATGTTAATTGTCATCCTAAAAATCTGCAAATCCCCAAAGACATTGAAGAGGGCTCACAACCTTTCATGATGCAATATAATTGTGAGTTTACACAAGTTACAGTAAAATGGAGTTGACTATACACTGACTTTGATGTACTGTAAAACTATGTACGAATGTTGAAAACAAATCTTAAGAAATGCATTGTATCCTTTTTGTACGCATAAACACAATGTAAAAGCCTTTGGCAGATTTCCTGAAGTGGATTCCTTCTAGTTCTGTGGATGGCTTGAGTTATATTAGATGTTAAGCCTATTTTCTTTTGTTCTATTCCCTTTGCCTCAGTCATGCGTGTTTCCTTTGGTTTGTAAGTGATAACTCAATGCTAGTACCAGTGTAACTGATCGGTATAGGCCTCTGCTGAAACTGGGAGCTAATCTTAATCCATATTATTATCTAGACTGACACCACCCATGTATTTTAGGATGCACAGTAATATAAGAATCCACAAATAATTGTGATTTTCTTCTAAACATTTTGCTAATTACAAAAATCATTATTTTGAAATTCATTTTTGAATGGAAAGCTTAATAAATGATGGTAACTATTGAATGGTTATTCACGTAGACAATCTTACTTGTTTTATGTTGTAGAACAGCAGACGTGATTTTTCCTTAAATAGTCATGTAGGAGATGTTGTATAGATTTCTCAATTTTTGCACCTTGCCATTTTTGTAATAGGTGAGCTAACAGCGCTTTAATTTACCACAGATAACCAGTTCCCACCTTGTGAGGTCAAATGCTGCATAGAAGACACCCGCTGTGGGAAATAAGTTATAAGGCCATGTTTATATAGCTTAAAATAATGTTGTTGTTTTTTCTTTGTTTTTTGTAATTAAACTTTCTGAATGAACCAGTTTTCTTTCACAACGCTGTCATGTTACCGAATTCTGAAATTTCAAGTAAAAAGGAAAGTTCAATTAATAAAAGCCACACCGCTGATTTTCCCCAATGTAGTGTGTGGTTGCTAATGTGGGTTCCACTCCTGCAAAGCAAGAGCGTGGCATAGCTGACTTCAGTGGGACTCCATGTGGGCATAAGGGTCCAACCACATGCATCCCTTTGCAAGATCAGGGCCTTACTCTAGAAGAGAATAATTGCTCTGGAAGAAAAATTATTCTGGCATCCTCTAAATCGTGTATTTTAAGCCTTGTACTCTCTGCTTTTCATATTTGTTCCCAAGCTACTGAAGACTACTTTGGTTGGCAATTGTGTACCCTGTTTTTTAATCCAAAACTGATTTATAAGATAATATATGCAGAAAATAGTTGAAGTGAATACATAAAAAGTTTAATTTTCTATATGTGTTGCAAGAGTTAAATTTGACAAGTGTTGATAAGCAGCCATTGAACATACAGATGTTGCAGCTTTGGTTTGAAGTTGCATTAACCTTTAGACTGTTGCAATTTGGTGAAAGGATGATTTTTTGAGGTGTATAACACTGCGTATTTGCTTTTTAAAGGTTATACTCTTTTAATCCAAAATATCAAATGCTCAAATTTCAGCTGACAAATTGCCATTATTGTCCAAGTGTTTTGCTAATCCAGAAGAACTGATGCAGCATAACCTGGAGAACAGTTTTAGTATGTCCGTGCAATTCTGCCAAAACTGTATTCCAGTCCCATAGCATTAATTCTTGACAATTACAGAAAGCATCAACTCAAAGTCCAGTGACAGTTGTTAAATGTTTTCTTATTAGACACTTCAAAATGAAGCTGAAAACATTTATCTGGAAAAAATATTAAGTAGAGTTTTACTTGGAATGTCATAAATACATGTGAACACGTATTATGCTGGACTTTTCATCTACTCCAAAATGGCAACAGTATTTTCAGAATAAAGACAGTGAATAATATTGCAGATATAGTGGAGAACTCAAGTCATTTCTCTTTAATGTCTTTTTATGAGTGCAACAAGACAATTCACACAATTTGTAAGTTTCTATTTTTCCGTGAAAGTTTTGACTTTGAGATTGGTTGCAATAAAAGAGAGAAGCAAAACTGTGTGTCTTTTGTTTGGTTATGTAGATTACTAACTCTGTTTAAGTTTTTGTATGTAATATTGGCCTATTACATCACCACTTTATTTTGATCTTCTGTTAGGTCAACTCCCTGCCAATGCAGGATTTTTCCCCTGTTGTACATTTGCTAATGCATTTTCCAGTCTAGTTTTAAATGTCCCAAGCAATGAGTCTTTCACCCTTGGAAGATTATTCCATCATCTACTTGATCGTACTATCAAAATATCCAGGTTATATTTTATCTGTCTTATTTCATTAACCATTATACCCACATGTAGCTGCTTAAATAATTCCTCTTCATCCTTGGTATTTACAACTTTCAGATGTTTGCAGACTGTTATCCTATTATCATGTCCCAGTGCTCATTGTGTAGCCAGGCTATACTCATTTAGCCCTTTTAATTCCCCCTCAATAAATCAGAATTACCTAGATACTACAATGATAGGTACATGATAGACAGATTAGAAAGACACATGACCTCATTAGTTTTGCTATTCTTTTCTAAACACCCTCTAGGAAAAAGTGTTCACTGCTTCTTTACCCCTCCCACTATTCTTTCCTCTGTTTTCAAAATGGAAAACAGCTTGCAGTGGAATCCAGACAACTTCCAAGCTGGATTGTCGTGGTTTCTTCAATCCCATTCTATATGCTCCATCATTTTATTTCTTCAAGGGAGTCTAGTAATTTATTGGTACCTGTCATTGTTAAGACACTTTATCCTCTCCCCCTCAAAACTCTTTCAAAATCCTCATTTACTGCTCACAATTTATGTAATCCGAGACCTTTAATCTGCCTTTACTCCAGTATCAACAATGACTCATAGCCCTAAGCTATTCACGCACAAACATATACATGGAGTTTATTTATCTCTATTATGAAAGCAACTAGACTCCTATCAAGGATCAGGGCCCTACTGTGATTGACTCTGAAAGTACATAATACAAATATAGACCCTCCCCCTGAAGAATTTACAGTCAATAGAGAGTTTTCAAACATAGAACCCTAGGCACACACAGAATCCTAGGGGACCAGACTTTATTTTCAATCACTTGCCACTCTAATTCCAGATTTTAATTCTTCTGTAATCTCCTTTGAATCACTCTCTTTGCAATGGTTGTATAACCATTTTTCTTCTCAGCACCACCACCCCCAAAATAAAAGAAAAAAGGAAAAGAAAGAAAAAGTGTGTGTGTGTGAGAGAGAGCGAGCGTGTGTCTGTACACGCACCTTTCTGCCTCCCCCACTTAGAGAAGTTCTGTGAACTTCCTGGGTTCAACAGCTAATGTGAATTCCCTAAGAAAAAGTAAACATGTTCTTTGAACATTCACAGAACCTTCACCCACAGGCATTCTATCCCCTCCATGATGCAGAATCTTTCTCTGCCAAGTCCAAGAAACTGCCATTCATGACAGCAGAACTGAAAGACAGCACAATCACAATATTGAGATAGATGCTTTGTTGATTGACTCAGAGATATTATTAAAGATGTCTTATATATAATGACCTAGCTGATTTTTATTTTTAAATGGCCATATAGAGTGGAATCCCTGAAAAATGGGGAAATTTACTTTGTGAGAACATAGGGTTTATAGAGAAGGAGCTGAATAGGTTCCTAGGTGAACTGGCTGATGTTCACCTAGATTCTCAAAGGTTCTGGCCCATGTTGCTGATTTTAAAAAATATTACTCAGTATCCTCTTTATACATTTTATTAGAGTTATTAAAAATAAAATCAAGACAAAATCATTACTAAACTACATAAATGCTGCCAAAATATACAATACAGTCATCAAATCAAAATCATATTAAGTTCAAGTGAACAAGTAAATAAGCATATTGGATTGTAATTAAGACCAATTTAGTGAAACAATTGGATTAATGCAGCAGATAATCAATCCTTACAAATTCTAGAAAGGAATCCAAGGAGATGGCTGTCAGTTTGGTTATAGACCATAACTAAAGAACTTTGCCAGTGGTGTGCAATCAAAACTTAGCTAGTTGTATATTTTAATATTACAACCAAATTATTGTTTATCTCTTAAATCACAAACTCAAAGCTGATTAAAGATTCCTCCTTGGATTTTACTATCACATGCATAGGTGCTGAAACTAGGGATGTTGGGGATGCTGTCACACCCCCTGGCTTGAAGTGGATTCCATTTTTTACAGGGTTGACAGTTTAGTTCAATGGCTCTCAGCACCCCCACTATACAAATTGTTCCAGCACCCCTAATTAATGCAATGGCTAACCTTATCTTCTCCCCAAATGCTGATACAGACGTTACTAAGATTCTTTGATCAACAGAAGCTTCACTTTACAATTTACCACTGATAGTTTTAAAGGCTTCTTAGGACACTTCTACAAAATAGGGACACTTTTAGCAAAGATTTTATAAGGGAATGTCTTTCCAGTGCCTTCCATATGTGGACTTTACAGATGCTTGTACACACATGCACGCACACAAACACACTTTCACACCCTGAAATGATTAACACCTGGGATGTTGCCCAGCTAATAAAAACAAAAGTCAAAACTAGAAAAAGGAAACACAAGATACTCACAATAACAGCGGGTTAAACTCTTCAGGGCGGCAATCTTTGGGTTCACATGGAGTACGAGGAGGAGTAGCAGTCAAGGAACCAGACGATGACATTGCGGACATAGTATTTCATTCAGACTTTTCCAGGTGCAAGGATACTGGTCAAAACTGGCATGGTCTGTCACTGATGATTTGACTGCCTAAATGATTGAACTCAGGGTTCCCTTAGATGGCTTGTTGCCTGGAAAGGCACACAGACCGTCTTCCTTTACCTCAATCTTTATATTGACAGTTCTATCTTACTCCACTTTCAGAACATCCCACCAATGCCTTTGGGCAAATCAGGTGTGATGTATGCTTTGGATGCCAACAACATGGTGGTCCAATCAAACTGGAATGGAGGAGTTATTAGGATACTATCGATTTGGAAGAGTCACACTTAAGCCATCAGTTCTTCTAAAAATATTCTTGTTGCGTACCATGTGCACTGTGAGTCCATAACACCGAAAAATATCAAAAATAAAAGAGGCACAAGATTACTTTTGAGGAAGATGACAGCGTCTCAGCCAAGTGACAACACTCTTGAACTTACCAACAAAAGGTAAAGGGGGGTCAGCCTTTTCTGGTTGCAAAACTTTTGCAATAACTGGTTGCAAAAGATCCTAATAGGAAAAAACAAAACAGCAACCAATGATAATCATGCATTCATCAGCAATTGTTAAAAAGAACTTTAGACCTCCTATGATAGGTCATAGATTTTCTTGCAAACAAGATCGTTGGGAAAATTCTCTTATTTCAAATGGGGTGAGAAGTGATACCGCTTGTCTGTTTGGAAATGTCCATCTTAACAGAAAGTTACTTTAAAGCTGACCAGGATAGCCCATTTAAAATTTATGCTAGGTCTGTATATGCTATTTTGCTCACATTCTTATCCATGTCTCCCACCCACTCCTCTGGCAGCATAGACTATGGGTTTTTTTGTTTAGTTTAGTGTTACTGGTGAATTTGGATCTGGGACTGTTGAGTCTGCTCTGCAATCCACAGACACACACACACGAGATACTCCAGCGTTGAATATTCAATTTTCCGTAGGTCAGCAACATTTAAAATATTCGATTGGGTGACATGCTTTAGCAAGCTGTTGCTGATAGATAGATGTGGATGTATGCATGTTGCTGAACCAGACAGGTTGGTTACAGAGTTGGGGGTTCTCTTTGCACCCCTTCCCCTTTGGAGTTTTAGAGAGGGGTTGTTTGCTTTTTATTTTTTAAGGATTAACAGGGAAGTGGAGCGTTTACAAAAAAACTAAAGTGGAAACCTTTATGGTTGTTTTAAATAAAGATGTTGCCTTGGTGAATTCAGGTGGTTAATCCCAAAAATGATATTCCTCTGTAAGATTATACTAAATGTAAACATTTATATTTATTTTCTTTTTTACAATTTTACTGGTGACAAGAGTCTGCTGGTCTTCTAAATTATAACTGGAAAAACTTCTGTACTGAGTCATCTGTTGGGGAAAAAGTAACATAAACCATTAGATTAATATGAGGAGCTGTGTAAAAAGGGGCTATCTGCCGGACGGGTTCCATTTTTTTTCCTCTTTCCTCTTTTGGTTTATGTAGGTTCATTCCCAGTTAATTTAACCTAAATTCAGCTAGATAATCAATGGGAAAAAAAGTTATTCCCTGGACTTCATGGGAGAGAGGATTGCTTAAAAATGAGCTTAGGTTTGCCCAAAACTCAGCCCAGGTTCAGATGTCTACAGCAACTGAGGCCCTCTTTCAGGTCTGTAACAAAACTTGGATTGGTTGAAGTGTGCTTCTTTTTGAGCTTTGTTCAGAATGTTTTGCACAGCTCTGTATATGAAACTAAGTGGTGCTTGTGTTGGGCTTTAACTGTAAAAGCCTGACAAAATTAAGCTAAAGACTTACTGGTAAATATTTGTTTAAGCCCCCAAATCCCTGTAATCTCTCCTGCCACAATTGTGCTCCAGGTACTATATCATCTTTTCTCTGCTTCTAGTCAGTGTCACACTGAGAAGTAGCATGGGGCTGATGACTGGGTGTGTGCAGAGCAAAATACTGAGCTTTACAGACAGGTATTTATTGATCAGTAAATTACGCACACAATTTCTTTTCCTATTTTGTGACAAAAAATACAGAAAATATTTAATGCTGAACTAGTCCAGGGCAGAAGAAAACTAGTCTCATTTGGTATCTTTTAGAATTACGCTTGAGTTGAGGAAAATGATTTGTTTTGCTATGTGATGGTTTTGAACTAGGAACGTTATGTATTTCACTTTTTATGGGTTAAGCCCGAGAAAAGAGAAAATACTGTAGCACAACCAAGGATCAGGGTGCAAGGTAATGAGAACACTTTTTAGAATTCCATTTCTGAGGTTGTTTATTTCGCAGCTGGTTACGCCTGGGCCAGACTGATTGTTTCCTGTCCAATGTCTTCAATTAAAAAACAGACATCAGTAACCTCAAGGTAAGAAACAAACATTTGCCAAACATTTAAACTTCAACCAAAAGCCTTAAGTGAGAGGATTCCTTGCTATTACATTGCTCTTTTCTTGCCTCCAATATTTCAGGAATTTAAACACATAAAGTCCTGTTCTCTTCCACTGCCCCAGCTGTTCTCGATCAGTTGCCCCACCTCTATTGTTCATCAGTGCAGAAAAGAAAAAGTAAAGTGGGACAAAAGGGACGAAATACACCATGTAACAAAGCTTTAGGAAGTTTGCTTACATTCAGACCTTCTGCAACACTTTAAGCTGGAGAAGCCCAGGGTATCCTTTGCAGCACAGCCCCTCCTCAGTGTCCTAGAATGCAGGCCAGGGCTTTAAAGAACAATCTGTTCCTGAAGTGGTAAAAGACTACTAGAAAATGCACTCACCTTAAACCCATTCAGAAAGTTAGTACAGAATGCAGTTGCTCATTAATCAATGCTTCAGTCTGCGTTTACCGTACCCCTGTGTCCTGTGCATTGCACTGGGTGCCTATACCTTTTTGGATGGAGTTTCAGGTATTTTGTTTAACATGCAGTATGAAGCCCTAAATGATTTGAGATTTGCCTGCTTGAGACACTGTTCATCTCCCTGTGTTGTACTGCCATAACTGCAATCACTGAAGGTGTTATAGCTGTCAGCCGCCTAGTTTAAAATAGCGGGGGCTAGTGGCAGGGCATTTCCCATAGAGAATCCTCTGGGCCACCCTCTGTCTGAATTAGGCGATGATGCTCATACCACACTAATGTGAATGGGTAAGGTGAGTTTCCACCTTGCTGTTGCTATTGCTTGGCTGGAGACATTTCTGTAAGGCTAAAATAATAAAGATGGAAAGTTAGGCCGAGATTTTAAAAAATGGGTGAATTAAATTTAGTGGAAGTTGCTGGGTATGGAGCACTTTTGATCAGCTGTTCTAGTTACAGTATTTAGGTGCCTAAATCTAGATTTAAGAGCCTACATTTCGGCCTCTCTTGTCTTAGAGCTTGACCTTAATTTATTTTTAATATGAAAAGGGAAATGTGAACAACAATATAGAATGTAAGTGAGCAGTGGAGAGATTCTAAAATTGTAGAGATGCACATTTTTCCTGTTCCTCATGTTCAGGTAGGGTTTTTCTTTTGTATGTATGTTTCAATAAGCCCTTTATAACCCCCATCATACAGTGTCCTAGCAGTCCCTTACTTAACTTGAACCCATTTATCAGGGCTGTTGGGGAAAATGTGTCACAAAATGGGTGGAGTTTCATTAACCTCTGTGATAAATGTAGTTGATACCCACTTTGCATGCTCGGAAGTGATATGTCAAGCACTTGTCATGTTTTAATTTCCCCTTCTCCCCAAAGTCTTTATATATCGCTGAAGTCGACTTTCAAGATTCAACCATTACTTGTTTTGGCCATAGATGTGTTATGTTTTTCCCACTATTAAAAAAAATGTTTCTACAATTCCATAATTTAGAACCTGAAGGGATTTTGCTCACAATTCTCTCCACCCCACCCCACCCCCAAACAACCTCCTTCCCCCATGCAGGGGTGAAAGTAAGTCGAGTGACTTACCGGTACTCTGGGGCCAGCTCTGGCCCCCGGAAGGGGCGGGGCCTAGGGTGGAAGGGGTGGGGTTGAGGGGGTCAAAGCCAGCCCCAGCCCACCCTGTAAAGTAAGTGCCCCCCCCACCGGGGTAGCAGCAGCAGCCCGGGCCTCCGGGGGCTATTTAAAGGGCCCGGGGCTCCCCTGCTTCTACCATCCCAGTCCTTTAAATAGCCGCCGGAGCCCTGGAGTAGCAGTGGCGGGGCTCCAGTGGCTATTTAAAGGGCCCAGGCGGTAGAAGCAGGGGAGCCCCAGGCCCTTTAAATAGCTGCCGGAGCCCTGCAGCCGCTACCCCAGGGTTCCAGCAGTGGGGCTCTGGAGGCAATTTAAAGGGCCTGGGGCTCCAGCCACTGTTGGGAGCCCCAGGCCCTTTATATTGCCCCCTGGGAAAGCCGGGCTGCCCCAGTACGGTGCACCAGCTCTTACCGGTACGCCATACCGGGGCGTACCGGCTTACATTCACCTCTGCTCCCATGTTCACTCAGACACAAATCATGGGCAATTTCAACCCAATTGGTTAATATTTTAGAGAAACAAGTGTATGTAAAAAAGCTTAAGAACGAAAACTGGCTTGTTACTTGATTACTTGGGCATATGAATTGCTATAATTGTGTAATAGTCAAGAAGTTTGCAGAAGCTGTTGACTTAGTTTTGGACAGAGAATGTCACCATTTAATACTTTCATCACCTCGCAGCTGGACTACAGCAAAGTGATATGCCTGAGCATGATGCTTTCCGCGCATCAGAAACTCCAGCTAGTACATAATGCTTCATAATCTCCTCAGCAATATCAGCTACCATGAACATATCACACCAGTCCTCCACTCTCTACACTGGCTTCCCATAGAATACTGAAGCAAGTTCAAGGTCTTGGTCCTTCTCTTCCAAGTGGTCCACAGCCTGGGCCCCAGATATCTAAAAGAAAGACTAAAGCTCCAGGATAAAGACTGTGATTGACAACTTCACTCCTCTGGCACTGTCAAGGTTCCTTCCCCACTCTGAACTCTAGGGTACAGATGTGGGGACCCGCATGAAAAACCCCCTAAGCTTATTTTTACCAGCTTAGGTTAAAACTTCCCCAAGGTACAAACTATTTTACCTTTTGCCCTTGGACTTTATTGCTGCCACCACCAAGCGTCTAACAAATATATAACTGGGAAAGAGCCCACTTGGAAACGTCTTTCCCCCCAAAATCCTCACAAACCCTACACCCCCTTTCCTGGGGAAGGCTTGATAAAAATCCTCACCAATTTGCATAGGTGAACACAGACCCAAACCCTTGGATCTTAAGAACAATGAAAAAGCAATCAGGTTCTTAAAAGAAGAATTTTAATTGAAGAAAAAGTAAAAGAATCACCTCTGTAAAATCAGGATGGTAAATACCTTACAGGGTAATCAGATTCAAAACATAGAGAATCCCTCTAGGCAAAACCTTAAGTTACAAAAATATACAAAATAAGGAATATACATTCCATTCAGCACAGCTTATTTTATCAGCCATTTAAACAAAACAGAATCTAACTCATATCTAGCTAGATTACTTACTAAGTTCTAAGACTCCATTCCTTTTCTGTTTCCGGCAAAAACCTCACACAGACAGAGAGAACCTTTGTTTCTCCCCTCCTCCAGCTTTGAAAGTATCTTGTCTCCTCATTGGTCATTTTGGTCAGGTGCCAACGAGGTTATCCTAGCTTCTTAACGCTTTACAGGTGAAAGGGTTTTTCCTCTGGCCAGGAGGGATTTAAGGCTGTTTACCTTTCCCTTTATATTTATGACAGTAACCTTGGAACTTTCTACAACAAGGCTAAAGTTTGTCAGGGGCTGGCCGAAGACCAAACTCCACCAGAACCTAAAGACCATCACAAACCTCTCGAAGTGCAAGGCACATTTCTTTATCTTTCCTTCTCTAACAAACATTTAGCAACATGTGTGTGGATGGCCGTGTAAAATATGAAAGTGTGTGTGTGTGTGTGTGTGTGTGTGTGTGTGTGTGTGTGTGTGTGTGTACAGCTACTAGATTAATAACATTTCAAGGGAAGGGATGAAAAGGGAATGACATCTGTGTAGGATGGGGACTGGATCTGGAGGTCTTCAAGGGAGACCAATAAGGTTACACCTAAAATATTATTTTAACGCCATTTAAAGAGGTTTGAATTGAATCCCAAAGCTCAGATGCCTGGATAAACTTACCAAAGGGAGAATAGGCCATGGAAGTGGATCCACTTAGAGTCTTTTCATTTTGAGTTAAAATTATGATGCACTTTAACTGCAAAACTAGAAGGCCATTGTCCAGTGTATGAACCTTTAAAATAATAAGACAGGATCAACAAAATATCCTTAAAACTATAGAACTACCAAATTTAATAGAAATACTGGACACTTCAGTTGAATGTACATTTAAACTGGATGTTAAAAGAAACAATTGGGAGGATAGGGCACAGGACTCAGAGCCCGGAAAGAGGTGATCAGATACTGGTTCTGCCCCTGAGTTGCTGGGTGCACTTCGGGAAGTGACTTAGCCCTCTGTGCCTCAATTTTCCCAATAACTAAATAGGGATAGCAATACTTTGTGTACCTCCCATTTGGCTCTATCCATTCATGTTTCCGAAGTGCTTTGACATCTTCAGATAAAATAGATATCCAGAATATTATTGGTTTATTATTAATAATTACTATTGAAAAAGATCATTAGCCTTTCCAAAGCATTGCATCAAGGTTCCAATTAGGCCAGTCTGGAAATTTTCCATCTTGGCTGCCCATTGCCTTTTGAAACAGAAAATCCAAATTCATGCAAACAAAGAGTTTACATGAATAGCCTCAGATTAACTGAGGCAAAGCTGTTTCTTTGCTTTTTCCTCAGTTTGTAGCTCTACGCACACAGCTTGTCAATGATTCCACCATGAAGTCTAGCTGAATTATTGCTTTTTTAGCAAGCACCTCTGTATGACAGAAACTATAGAACTCTGTGTTATTACAACATTCAAAATGATGAATATAGTCAGGCTTTTCAATAGCAATTGACATAAAGAACAAATGCCATAACCCCCTTCATGGTTTTAATAGAAGTAATTTCCATTTGTAGTCTCCTGCACATGGTCACAGGAACAGTTAAGTGTATGAAGAATATTTGCATTAGCTCAGCTACAGATAGAAGCAAAATGCATTTATGGATCAGTGTAATCCAGTCATTGGTTATGGCCCCAAAGTCCTTCAGGGAGTGTCACATATCCCCAGGCTGTCCCTGAGTGCTAGATTTCGCCATTGCATCTCTGAGCTAGCTGAAAGACAAGTAAAATGACATGTAGCCAGGCAGTTCCCTATTGACTAGGCATCTGTGAAGGCTCGAGGCACTAGCTCCTCCAGGAAGGCTGTGCAGTAAATTAAACTCAATAAATTTGCTTCAGAAAAATACATGCTCTGTAGAATAGTACCAGGAAAATGTAGACGCTGTACTAAATCCTTCCCTTCTTGAGGCTCTTCCATCAGAAGTGGACCCAGAAGATGACAAAAACTGGTAGGTCAGCAATTAAGCATGGAGTTGTCTGCCCCTCAAAAATCCACATTTTTTTTCTTTTCAGAATGTTGTATGTATATGTGTGTGGGTCAATAGGAGTCCTAAACTGTAACCACCTTTTAATTAAATTCTATTGAGATTCCTGAAATTTGAGAACAAAACATTACGTCATAATCCATTATGAAACAAATTGGTGCCACATGACATTTTTTAATAAAACGAGTGATATATGCCCTATTTTATAACTAGGCAGAAGAGCTGGTACTTGATAGGAAAAAAACTTACCTACCAGCCAGTTTTCTGAGTAAAAGAGCTTATCTGAATCTCAACACAAGCTTTTTTAACAACAAAAATTAATACATTTAGGCAGTGGCCAAGGGCAAATCTAAAGGAAGACAGTTGGTTACAGTAGCTATAATTCTCTAAATAAGGTCATCTGCTTTTCTAGACCAGCCCTTTGCCATTCAGGGAACTTGCCCACTATATCTGGGGAAGAGGAATGAGTAGGGGAGGAGGGAACTACATTAATCAGATGAAATCAAGAATCATTAAGAACAGAAATGAGCAATTCTCTCCAAATTTTCAGTGTTACAATGCTCATATATTGAAATCCTAGGAAATGCTAGGAAACACAAACTATTATTGACATAAGATTAAGAGTAACATTTGCAAAAGCACCCACATAACGTAGGTCTTAATGCACATGGGCCTTTTGAAAATTTTACCCAAGATGCCCACATACCATGGCAATAGGTGCCATAGAAATTTATCTCTTTTGTTCTTTCTGCATCCAGGAATAGTCTGAATCAACATAGATGAAAACAAAGCTGACCTAGCCAACAATTATGCTGAAATATGGACCTCTGACCTTCTTCTCTCCTTCCTTTTGCTTCAAACAACTTGAATTCTTAGTAAAATAAATATAAAGCAAATCATATGTAGATCTGGCTTCCTTTTAGAATGTCTGCAAAACAATCAATCTAACTTGCCGGCAGCTAACACGAGACAATCGTCTTCCTTTTTTATTTTTTGACTTGCCCTTGGCCACACCAAAAACTATTCTTTTTGTTATCACAAAACGTATTATTTAAGTTTCATTTAAGCTCTCTCCCTGGGAAAAACTATCTCTAATATGGTAGCATTTGCATATCATTTACCAGCTGCAACAGCATAACATAAGATGAGGGATTCTTTATTGTAGTTATGTTCAGTAGGACAATGGCACAGACTGCTAAGGAAGTCATGGAATCTCCTTCACTGGAGATTTTCAAAAGGAGGCTGGATAGCCATCTGTCTTGGATGTTTTAAACACAACAAATCCTGCATCTTGGACCTTGAGATCCTTTCCAACCCTATTGTCTATGATTCTGTGTTCAGTTACTGAATTAACTTGTGGTACTTAATTTTATAATGAGGTCCTGTTTTAGTTACCTTTGTTTTTCTTGTCATTTTCTATTGTCTTCCTGACAAGTAGTTAGTATTAAGAGTCGTCTTTGTGGGTGAAATAACAAATCTTAAAGCCATGTCAAAAACCTTGGTAAAAGGGCATGATTGAACTGCTGCTTTCCTGATAGTGATAATGTTGAGCACGGTTTAACCAATGTTCTTTAAAAGGAAAAGCTTCTTTGGCTACACAGCAACCATCTCAAAAAATGGCTAAGGAGCGTTTGTTATAATTACCAAAATAGGGTCTATAATTACCAAAATACTGAGTCTAAGAATGTCTAACTTACCTACTGAGGAGGCTAGAAGAAAAGGACCACTATATCCAAAACTGAGTAGAGAAGAACTATAGACAGATAAGTGAAGTTTTTGGAGGGGCCATGAAAATGCAGTATGATTGGAGAGGAATAACATTTACTCATTGACAAACAATAAGCTGCTGGCTTATTCGTTACTGAACATTCAGAGTGTCCTTGGTGCTACACAGAACAGAGTCCTGTCCAAAGCACTTACAGGCCACACAGACAAAGAAAACAATGCAAAGAGATGACATATCAAATGATCAGAGTATGGCACTATCATAGTGCTTTGCATCCAAGGGGCAACAAAGGGTCTTCCTTCAGATGTGCTCTGCATATTCCTACTCATGGGAATACTCCAGCTGGTGCAGCCTGCGTGGTAAAATTCTACTAGCAGTAGCCATTGGAGCATCCACACACCTCCGTACCCCCCCAACTCTGGACGTTCTAGGGCAAGGGTTTAAAAGGAGCATGGTGCTCCACTGCCTCAGTTCCTTCAACTGCAACCAGCTGGATGGTTACATTGCTGCTGTATGATCCTTTCAGGTCCCTAGTCAATCGATCACTTGTAGAGGCTAGTTGTTACATAAGTACATCGGTTACATTGTTTTATTTGGATCAGCAGGCTATGAAACCTGGATTCAAGAGATCTGTCTCATGCCCGGTGGTATTCGCAGCATCAGATGCATGTGCCTGCCATACGTCTGGAGGAAGGGCATTCTCTCTATATCTGTCCAATATGCTTAACATTTATACCACAAGAGCAAAGAGACAAAGCAGGCTTCAGGCAACTTTACTGCAGGAATCACAGTCGGTACTCAGAGACTGGCTTTGGCACCACCTCCAACCAATTTAGCAGGGAAGAAGTAAAATTCAGCTTCTGTGTCAGGTGCACGATCCAAGAGAGCTAAGGATCTAGAAAAGAAGAAAAGGTCTGGATCAGTGACAGACTCTGTTTCCAGAGCTATCCCAGAGCAGAGACTCAGGTGTGGCACCGAGGAAAATTTTGCAGCCCCTCCTCAATGTTGGTCTCATTACAACAAGCCAATGTGAGAAAGAAGGATTTACAGGGGCACAATCTCAGTGTGGAGCCAGGCCGTGATTCAAGCTCTCAGCACACATTTAGGAGCCATTCTCCTATGGATCTGACAATATCAGATCCAGAGGAGCCTTTCCTTAGGGTGAGATCTAAGGAGCAAAATAAGAGAGCTGATAAGATTTTTGTCAACACGGCTCTGCACAGAATTACAGTTAAAGCAGTAGTTCATCAGGTAGGTTGTACTATGACTCCAGTAATAGTTGAACCAGGTACTGCATCTAAGGACACGTCAGGTGTGTTACTACAAACCATCAGGCTGACTGCTTCTCCAGGAGTCAGCAGCGAACAGGAAAGGGTCGGGAACTCTCAGCTGCTGCCTTCTCCACAGACAGCTTGGGGATCCCTGAAGAAGAACTTCTCTCTGCTGTCTTTTTTAAGAAGGTTATTATCTATGGTCCCATCTGAGCTGTAAATGGATTGGGATGAGAAGAGAGATGCAGATCACAGATTAGAACCAGGAAAAAATTTTTATAATCAATTCAATACAGCCCCACAGGATCCGCAGGCACAAAGATATTTCCAATCAGATCCATATGGGATTTTGGCATGAGTGGCATGTAGCTCCTTGGATAAGGTGGTTTCACTGCCCATTTCTGGCATCTTATCAGGAAGGACCAATGTATGGGGACAGAGCTTCAGCAAGACAGCATCAGGAGGACAATTCAATTGTCAGTTCCAAGGGTAAAGACCACCCAATGCCGCTTACTCAGAACAAGTCACCTATGGAAATGGGTGAAATATTATCTGATAAGGAAGAACTGGAGCTGGCGGAATCTGATTCAGAATTAAAGGATATGCCTTCTCCAGATGAAAATGTGGGGGACATCTCAATATCATCACCATTGGAAGATGCTATAGCCTTTCATGAGTTAGTATCTGGAATGTCAAAGATGTTTGATGTTCCTACTCTTTCTGTGGAGAAATCATCACTTACTGTCTTCAGTATTTGGGGACAGTGGCTAGTCAATGAGTTACACTTCACTGTTTAGAGGGATTGCTTTAACCAGCAATGGAAATCTCGAAAACTCCCTCAACTATTCACCCTCTATGTAAGAAGGCTTACAAATTATGTAAATTCCCTCAAGAAGGACTTGCAATAATTCATACTAATCCTCTTCCTAATTCATTGGTGGTCAAAGTGGCACTTCATGAGCTAAAGGTGTCTTAGCTCACTCAACTCCATCAGATAAGGAAGAGAAGAGGCTGGATGTACAAGGAAGAAAAATACCTTCTTCAGCTGCATTAAACATACACATATCCAGCTATGAAGCTGTCATGGCTAGGTACCAATTCCACCTCTGGAGCAAAATGTCCTCTTTTATTAAAGCACTTCCAGGGGGACACAAAAAACTTGTCAAATGTTATTTTGACTGAAGGACTGAATGTTGCTAAGCAACAATTGAGAGAGGCTTTTGACTCCTGAGATATTTCAGCAAGATCAATAGCTTCAGCAGTCTCACTAAGGAGACACATGTGGCTAAGATCAGTGGGACTCCTTCCCAAGACAGGAATGATGATTGACGACTTTCCATTTGAAGGAGCAGGTCTGTTTAGTATTTAGACTGATGAAGTATGAGAGAAGATGAAAAATGTAAGATCTACAGCTAGCTCTTTAGGTTTCTTTAATACAGGAAAGGGGCCATATTCTACTCCATTTCATGAGTATCAAAGGCAATAGCTTCCTTTTTCTTCTCCTTCATTTAATTACAATTATCAGAGAAGGGCATTTCCAACCTTAACATTATACCACCCCCCGCAACACCAGCTACAACAGAGGAAGAAATTTAAAGCTCGTAATAATAAAGAGAAAGTTTTGTCTTCTTAGTCCTCTATAGTTCCTCCAAGACAGTTGACATGAGGACATGGAGCTTAAAGCCAGTCCACCTGGACATTGTTTATGCACAGGTTTTGGACTGGTTGTCCCATTGTTATTACCAATGGGAGTTAATAACATTGGACAAGATGGATTTAGAAGTTCTCATGTGGCTACACAATTCAATTCAAAAGTGCCCCCTCCCCCACCCCACCCCACCCCACAAGCCATCGACTTCATATCTGAGCAGGGATTAAAGCCATCTCAATTTGCTGAAAAAAGAGGTTCACTCGCTACTGCAGGTAGGTGCAATGGAGGTAGTTCTGTGAAATCACAGAGGGAAGTGGTTTTACTCACTTTATTTTCTAATCCTCCAAAAAGACAGGGACCTTCAGCCTATTCTGGATTTAAGGAGATTAAACACTTACATAAATACATTTTACTTCCACCTGTTGTCTCAAACTTTAACTTCTCTTTCCCTCCAGGAAAGGTTTGCAGCTCTGGAATTAAAAGATTCAGACTTCCACATTTCTATAAGACCATGTCATTGGAAGTACCTGAATTTCTTTGGTGGAGAGGACCATTTTCAGTACAAGGTCCTCTCTTTCAGGTTGTCTACAACACCTAGGGTATTTGCAAAATGCCTGTCTGTCGTGGCAGCATACCTAAGAAGGCATGGGATGTATGTATACTAGAGCTGTCAAATGATTAAAAAAATTAATCGCGATTAATCATGCGATTAAAAAAATTTAATAACGATTAAAAAAATTAATCATGATTACTCACGCTGTTAAACAAATAATAGAATACCATTTATTTAAATATTTTTGAATGTTTTCTACATTCTCAAATATATTGATTTCAATTACAACACAGAATACAAAGTATATAGTGCTCACTTTATATTTATTTTTGACTACAAATATTTGCACTGTAAAAAACAAAAAAATTGTATTTTTCAATTCACCTCATACAAGAACTGTAGTGCAATCTTTTTATCATGAAAGTTGAACTTACAGATGTAGAATTATGTACAAAATAATAACTGAATTTGAACTTAAAACAATGTAAAACTTCAGAGCCTACAAGTCCACTCAGTCCTACTTCAGCCAATCACTCAGACAAACAAGTTTGGTTACAATTTGCAGGAGATAATGCTGCCCGCTTCTTGTTTACAATGTCACCTGAAAGTGAGAACAGGCGTTTGCATGGCACTGTTGTAGCTGGAGTCTAACCTTTTTCAGAGTTTTAATGATTCATGAACAAATTCTTCCAAAATCTCACTAGCAGAGATCTTGTCTTCATTCATTCATTCATTCATCTATTTATTTTTACTAAATGATAGATTTCACTCACCTCAATTTTAATTATTCCAAAAGAGAAACAAAAAGATACTGTGGGTGAAATCCTGGCCCCACTGAAGTCAGTAGGGCCAGGATTTCATCCACAGTTTCTATCATAGAATATCAGGATTGGAAGGGACCTCAGGAGGTCATCTAGTCCAATCCCCTGCTCAAAGCCGGACCATGTGTCTATCATGTGATCTATAGAAGCAGCATAAGTAGTAATACATTGGCCCCTTTTCTACTGGTTCAGACATTATCTGTGAGGCTTGCTGGTTAAAGGAAACAGTTATAACACTGCTGGCACAAGAAGAAAGGACAACAAGAGCTTAGTGAGAATGAACCTACTAAATAATATTACTGAACGTTGCACAACTATGAGAATTTACTGCAATTATTCTAGATGAACCTTGGTGTTTAAGTTAATGGATAAGATGTGCTTCCAGATCTCTGTCTTAGTTCTTTGTGCCTGCAGCCATCACTATGGAGTCTGAGCACAAAAGTTTTTGAGGGAACTGAACACTGTAAAAGTAATGTTTATGCAAAGTTCTCCTCACATACCAGCTGGAGTTAAGTCTGCCTCTGTAAAATCAGATCCATTTCTTTTCAGTGCCCTATCGAAATTAATTTGTTGACTCAGTCAGATTCACTGGCATCTGGTTTTCCTCACTTCCTACCTTTTACTACTCCACTTCATTGAGGAAACATATACACAGTGAGAAAAATGGGATGTTTCGAATCAGCTTAACACAGTAGGTTTTTCTTCCATTTCAAAGCCTTCTCTGATTTCATGTTATGGATTTAAAGGTGTGGCAAGGGACACTGCTTTTATTCTTTCTGGGAAAAGTGTGTTGACTTTAATAACATTTCCTACCATTCCTGAATAGAATATGGGCCAAACCCTGGTGGAGTTACGCATGGGGTGAATTTGGCTCAGTGTAATGAGATTAACTAATTTCTTTTTTAACTGTGAACCTCATTTCAATCCAATCAAAATTTTAAATCCAACGTCCTATAACATTTTCATTCACAGATAATTGGGCTTTTTAATAATTTATCCGTGTTGCTGGAGAGATGGGGGGGAAAGGACTGGAAGTTTAAAACACAAAGGAGAAAAGTTAATTTAAAGTGATGTTTGGAAAAAAGTCCCCTTTGAGATCCTGTTGTGTAATTGAACAGATTAAGAGAACTGACAGTAACTTCACGGTGTGTCTAAGTGGAGGTCTCTACGGGTCAACTCTCGGATCCTGTGCTGACATGTTAAACAAGTTTGTCAATTTTCCATCAGATTGATTTTTCTCACAGGTCTGGAAGCCTCGTCTCATTTCATCTTATTTCCACAGGGGTTCTTAACATTGCAAACTGCCGTTTACTTTTGTCTCAAAGTGTGAGGAATGATTTTTATCTCTTAGTGGCAATCAAGGCAGGAGGCTCCAGAAATGGAACTCTCTGTTTACCCTGTAGCACATTGCATTCACCCACTGTTTCTTTTTTTAAATTCTTCCCCCCACTCCTCCCTTTTCCAATATGATGTGGAGTTTTTGAATAAATTTTTAATAATTATGAACAATTTACTTAAGGCAATTGTCTGTATCCAATTTCTGAAGCATTGTTTTATGAAGAAAGAAGTGGACAGAAGTCATATTTTCCTTTGCAATTTCCAGGATAATGAAGAGTCAGCTTGAGAAAATATGGTACCCCCTAAAAGGTCACAAGAAAGCCTATTAACGTCTATTTACATTTCAGTGTCTGTTCTCCCCTCCTGTTAATATTAAGGGAAATTACATGCATGGAATAAACGGAGAGCTTGTTTCTCAGTGGCCAAATGCTGCTAAAAAAAAACCACTGTGTAATTCTGAAGTAATGCCATAAGTGACAATGGAACGACTCTAGATTTACACCAGTGTAACCAAGAGCAGAATTTGTCCTCATGTCTGTAAGCCCTGATTCTATTCTCATATGGTTGCATACTAGTGCAATTCCACTGACCTCAGTGGACATCCTGATTAACACCAGTGCAAGGGCCTGATCTGGTTTCCACTAAAGTCAGTGGAAAGACTGTCATTTACTTGAATGAGAGCTGGATCTGACCCTAAGAGAGGAATCTTAGACCCCAGGGATCTGATTCTTTGTTGTCCTACATCCAATGTAGTCATTTACCCCTGTGCAAAGTAGGTATAAAACACCACCAAATCATAATGGGAGCATTTTACATGTACTTCTCACTGATGGAAATGTCTGCACAAGGTGCAGGCCAATGGGCCTGATTCTTATTTACACTAACCCAATTTACACTGTGCTGGCAATGTAAAGGGGCCTTGTTATGCCTTCTTTAGGGCTCCTTTATATTACCAGAGCGGTATAAAATGGCCATAGTGTCAATGAGAATCAGGCCCATTCTGGAATGTAATATGCTTGAGTCTAATTTAATAAAATAAAATAAAATAATGATGTGAAATATTACAAAACAGTTTGATTATCTTATTTTTGCAGTATTTTCCATATTTTAAAAAATGTTTTCTGTAAAACTTTTTGATTTCACTTAAAGTGAAGCTTTTGGAACCAAAATCCTATTATTACAAGTGAGGAAATTACAGTTCAAAAGGAAAGGGAATTTTGGGATTGGTTAAAAGGATGCCATCGATCCTTTGGAAATTGTCCTCTGCTACCTTGCAAGTTGTATTAAGTCATGGACTTATCGTCTAACTTTCACATGACTATGTATTTTGTTAAAAGCTTTGCTAGTTCCTGAAAATCAAGACAAACCCATTAAGCTTCATCAGGACATGGAATGAGCTGAATTTTGTTTTATAAATTTGGAGAAGCTTTAGTTTTAGTTTTTTGTAATCCTGTGTGGACATTAAAAATTACAGGGCACTTTCCTAAGAGTAAGGATATGTTTCAAATATTCCTCATTATAGTTTCTGACCTGCACAGTATCAGACTATGATGTAATATGTTAAAATTGATGTAGAAGGGTATCACCGATATGATATTGGTCAGACAGGTATGTCTAGGTAATAATTGAGTTAAACAAGTAAGAGAAAGGGGACAAGTGCAGAAAAAAGAGCAACAGTTTAGCCATTTGTGTGTTTTAAGTGCAAGGTCAAGTTGAAGCAGAGAACTCAGAGTTTCGAAAACTGGGTTCTTTTCCTGGCTGTCACTGATACACTGGACCCCCTGTCACACCCCTTCTGTACCCTAACCCCCTGCCCTGAGCTCCCTCCTGCACTCCCTACCCTTCCTGAACCCCAGCCCCCTTCCCTGAGCCCCCTCACTTACCCTCTTGGTGCCTCTTTCCCAATCTGAAAAACAGGGATCACAATGTTTTCCAACTGCACAGAATTTACTTATGATTTATTAATAGATGTAAAATTCTATAAAATTGCACAATCATTATTATAGCCATATATTCATATATTTTCTATGGAAAAAATACTATGCAAAATGGCCCAATTCAATTTGTTTTTTAATTTTGCTCTCAGGCTGAACTCTTGTGTTACAAGTTTCTAGCTGCAGCAGATTTTTACTGGTTGATTTATAAACGAGTTTCTGATGTAGTTTACTGATTACCATTGCAGTGCAAATGTAATGGAGCTCTAATGAGTTTTTTGGTCAATTTGTAATGTGGGCTTAGGGGTTGAAATTGACAGTGGTGCTAGGTTTCAGTACCACAACTCCTATTAAAATTAACAAGAGTTGTGGCAGCTAAACCTCCAGAATGATCTTAGAAAATGTATCCCATGGTGAGTTTCATCGAGATTTGTGTCCTGTCGCTACCACCTTAAAAAAAAATATTTCAAGAGAGTTGGCCAGTACCAAAAGTAACAGTGCTATGTCTTTACCACATAAAAATATACTAAACTTTTCCAGATTTGAAACCCTCTTTGTATTGGGATAATGTGAATTTTTTTATGCTTTAAGAGTTTTGTTGGTATTTGACTTTAACTAGTAATTGCCTGAACAGTATTTTAATCTGAGAAGTTCATGCTTAACCTATTTACCGTCACTGTAGAACGACAGAGTGATGGAGTGCAACTGCAGGAAGGGGCATCAGCCTGACAAGGCTAATCCCAAGACATGGCCAGAATGAGGCACTCCACTGGTGAGTAGAGTACCCCAGGACAACCTGGTGGAGAATGTGTGCAGGGTTGAAAGACTGTGCATGATGATTGCCTCGGATAAAAGGGGAGTAAGAGACTGTGGCAGACAGTGACCCAGATACAAGGGGACTGTGAAAGGCCATAGCAGAGAGAAAAGGGAAAGACACAATGGAGCTGCAGAGTGCAGATGTCTTTTTTGCTGACATCTCCCAAGCTGGACCTTAGAGTCACTGCCTCTGTTGAAAGGGGCCAACAAACAACAGGGATGGATCCAGGCTCTGCTGAGGTAGGTGCTAGAGAACAGCTGAGATAGTGGGAGGCACATGTGGCCCTGCAAAGCTATTTGACACAGCTGGCTGAAGAGAAGCTGTATTTATTTAAACTCATGCTGGAAGAAATGAGCAGAGGCTGCAGATGGCAAGATTGGAAAGGAGGGGCCAAGAGGCCAGAGGCCTGGCCAAAGATGTTTTATACCTGTGGGCAAAGGGGACACCTAAAAAAGAGAGTGCTCTTACCTGTATGGAGGAAAGAAGCCTTACTCAGAAGGCAGGAAAACAAGAAAGCCTAAAAGAGTCTAACCTGTGGGGAGAACAGGAAAGGGAGAGGCATGTTTTGTCTGTGCTCAGCATGGGTACCTAAGAAGGAGATGCCCATGAACTGTTAGGGGAAGGCTAAGCCAGGAGAGCAGGCTAGACAACAGAAGGCTGGAGTATGGCCTACCAACAAGTCAAGGACAAGGGTTTGTTTTGGGTTCTGTGAAGCTGGCCATGTAAAAAGGCACTGCTTTCTTAAGAAATTGTGGGGTAGCAAAGGAGAAGCCATGGACACCACTGAGATAAAAAAAAGGGAGGGGTGTCTGGGGACCAGAGTGTGCTGGAGACTGTCAGGGTAGACATGGCAGTGATGACATGGACCTGGCAGGTGGCCAACCCACCTGCCAGTCGTGGGTTGTTAGGAAATAGCAGATAAAATGATTGGGAAATAGAGGGCCCAGACAAACACAGAAGCAGAGCTGGCTCCTGTGAGCACTCAGACGCTGAGTGAAAGGGTGATGGGGGATCCTGTTGGGCAAGTAAAGGAGCTACAGGAGAAATTAGTAGCAGTGAAGCAGGCCTTGCAAGAAGCTGCAGGGACCTATCATTGCAGTGAAGAAAATACCAAGACTCCATGGAAGAGACTGCTCCTTATGGTGGGGGACCTGGAACAGGAAAGGGATGACCTGCAAGCCCATATCAGACAAATGCAGGGCAGGAGGCATCCCTACCCCTGAGGGTTACAGGATTGAGCAGGAGGGTATGTGATGGGGAGTCCACCCCATACCAGGCCGGGGTTATGGGGGCAGGTGGGCTAATTAACTGCCTAGTCTGCATCTGGAGGAGGAGCCAGGGAGTGGGGACTAATTAGGGAGGAGAATCAGCTGAACAGGACCAGGAGAGCCCTGTATAAAGCTCAGGAGCTGAGAGCAACTAGGGGTTGCAAAGAGAGAAACATGCAGTCACTGTCAGGGAGAGAACGCCAGGTAGGAAGTAGCCCAGGGATACAGCAGTAAGGTTTGGGACTGTGCAAACATTGCTTGTTGTAGGGTCCCTGGGCTGGGTTTCCCTACCGGCCATTGGGGAAGTGGCACTATTCAGGGTCAGTGAATGGGAAGACTGCCTGGGACAGTGGGTCCTGAGAGACTTTGACACCCTGGAAGGGGAGGATTACAGTGACCTGGCCGGAGGGCCAAACCAAGTGGGAGCAGTTGAGTGCGAAGAGAATAAGACAAGGAAACTAATGGAGTGCAACTGCAGGAAGGGCGTCGTCCTGGCAGAGCTAATCCCCAGACAGGGCCAGAAGGAAGCACTCCAGTGGTGAGTAAAGCACCCCAAAACACGGGGCCTAAGCTTTTGGAGTGCCAAAGCTATTGGAGTCAAGGCATAACCCATCAAGCCTTGTCCTTCCAGGAAATAGGCAGACCCTCCTTAATTAGTGAAGAAAAGGGGCAAAAGGGAGGACTTTCTACCTTTTTTTAATCCTCCTTTTAGAGCCAGTGGGAATTCAGGGAACTCAGCACCTCACAGGGCTAGACCTTTCTCCTCCTGGTCTTTTTCAGATTCTAGGTCTAGGCTCAGGGGACAGCAGAACTATTCTTGCCTTCCAAGGATAAAAGGCACCCACTAGGTCTAATGCCCTTTCAAGTAACTGGATGACTCAGCAATGTAATGGTGAGAATGCAATCCAGTGGATGATGTTTGTTTGCTAAGTTTTCTGTATCTAAATAATTGTTTAAGAAACATTATTTGTGAAGCACTTTCTTGTACTGAAAAATAAATTCATTAAAATTTATCCTCCCAGAAGAGGGAGAATTGTTTATTGTCTTGGATCTAGCAAAGATATAAAAGGATACATTGGCTGGAATTTGAAGGAAGTGAAGTTCAAACAGGAAAAAAGATAAACATTTTAAAGTCAGGGTAATTAAGCATTAGAACAGATTACCAAGGGATTTGATAAATTCTTCATTATTTGCAGTCTTGAAATCAAGTTTGGCAGTCTTTCTATCAGATATGCTTTATTCAGTCACAAGTTGCTGGGCTAGACACAGGAATAACTGGCCTGTACTTTGCAGAAGGTCAGATTAAATGTTCTTAATGGTCCCATCTCACCTTAAAATCTATGTACAGTATCTGTTAAAATATTCAGTGAAAGCAGATTAGGCCATTGGGACCCTGGTCTATGCTACATCTCCATCCTGTTTTAAAATATGTTCAGCTGAATCAATTTTAAAACTGGTTAGAAATTTCCACTATGTTGACTAGACCAGGGATCGGCAACCTTTGGCACGCAGCCCACCAGGCGCTATCCCTCGGCCCGCGCTGCTTCCTGCAGCCTCCGTTGGCCAGGAGCGGTGAACTACGGCCAGTGGGTGCTGCGATCGGCTGAACCTGCGGATGAGGCATGTAAACAAACCGGCCCGGCCCATCAGGGGGCTTACCCTGGTGGGCCGCATGCCAAAGGTTGCCGATCCCTGGACTAGACCTTTGAGTCCCTTGGTCAGTAGATGATTTACTTTTGTGCTTTCATACTGTTCAACATCATGGAGAGCTAATTTTCATCTAAACATTGTCTTATCACCTTATCACCCAAAGTATGTGATTTATTTTCCCTTCGTGTATTTTAGTAAAATCTTCAGAGTAAAGGATTCAATGTCCCCAAAAGTATGTCCAAGACTTTCTATTTCTTCCCATTCAAACCCCAACACATCTGAGAGCTATGCAGCTACCTTTGTGTGTATTGGTGTCTGTCTCACTTGAATTCAGGATTTCTGTGTTTTGTACTGCCATAACATGCAGCATTTCATACTGGGGCAGGGGTTTCCCTGATCAGGTCTATAATTATGGGGGAGGGGGGAATGTAAAGCTCTCATTGCATAGTGGGGAACAGAGTTCCTGTGTCCCAATTTTGTTCCATGCTTGGGCACGAATGAAGTAGGCACCTTGAAAATCTCACTTATAAAATAAGATTAGATTAAGATAGATGTGTGTGTATAAGGGGATAAAAGGCCCATACCAGGGACAGGAGTGGTGTGCGAAGAATGGCATAATAAGGCACGGCAGGTGAGGATATCTGCAGTGATAAGTGAAAGATTTAAACTACATCACAAAATCTATTGTCTGGAAAAAACACTCTTATCCCTTATAGGCAAGGCAGTAGTGAAGACAGATCCTTTTACTGAATTAATCTTTTCTTAGATAAAGTTCTAGATGGAAACTCTGATACCAAACAGTTTAAGCAAGATCTTTTATGGATGCCTGTTGGGGACTTACTGTTTTCTTAAGATGGAGCTCATGGATGGCCAATTTTTGAGTATAAATCACAGGCGGAGTGGATAATTTTGAGTCTCTCTCTTCATATAATGTGTGTGCAGTTCACACTGGTTTTTTTGATAGAACTCCACCTCCAGAAAGCCAAAGTTGTTTCCCAAATTCCTACCTCAAAAACTAGAAAGTGATCACACTCAGCCAGCAACAGCAGAATGCCAGCAGGAAGGCACCAACACCCTGGAGCAGCATCATTTAGAGCTAGAGGCACAATATGTTTTTAATCCAAGCCCTGATCTCGCAACTCACAAGAAATTAATGAAAAAAAGATTTAGGTGAAGCAGTTACCCAGTCTGCAGAACAGCTCATGCTGGAATATCAGTATTACGAAAAACTGGTTTTCATGTTACAAACAGCAGTGATGAAACATTTAGGCATAGACAAATAGCAAACCAAAAGAACAACCAAACAGCCTTGCATTCTAAAACCTTAAATGACAGGTTTAAAGATTTCTTTATGCAAAACTTTAAGGCTCCCTATAATGTAAATGCAATAAAATATTTGCTAAATGTGCGTAAACTAGGAAAGCTTAAGGGTGGTAATAAGGAAGAGTTGGATGCTGGGATTACCATATGAGAAATAAAAGCCCCAGCCCATCCATGAACTATGGAAAGGCATGGAGCAAGATGGCCTTGCAACTAAACTATAGAAACTACATGCAGAAGGTCAAATCCTGACCCCGTACCAAGGCCAAGCACACTGCCTGGTGCTGGGGTTCTCTGCTGCAATCAGAGGAACAGAAACTTCCCAAAACCTCATCCTTTTCTGACATGCACAATAAGAAATGGACATTGATCTTCCACTTGGCACAACCCTTTTTCTGTCTGCACAGGAGCACATCACTGTCCCTACTGTGCATGGTAGTTACTCCCCCTAACTCCATCTCATACTCCAGTTGATCCCTGTTCAGTGTCTATAGACTTACACAGCAAAGGAGAAATCCTACATCCCTTTTCTGAACACATAAAATACAGCAGAACAACTGTGGTTCCTTTGCACAAGTTGGGACAAACCATGGAGAAGCTCTGCAAGAATACTCCACATCCTTTGATTCATTATTATCATTATAACAATGGCCTTCTCCAGGGATCTGTACTCAGTCTGATGCTCTTAAATATATACAGCTGACCTGCTGCTCACCTTGGCAAAGAAGTTTGTGTACGTTGATGACATCCGCTTGGAAAGAGCCAGATGGATCTTTGAGGAGCTAGAGTCCTGCCTGCCATCTGACCTTGTCACCTTGGCCAAGTACTTTTCAAAGTGGTGACTTAAGCTAAATGCCCTAAAGACAGAATCATCTTGTTTCCATCTCACCTGCTGGTTAGCTCACGGACAGCTGCAGGTCCTTCTGAACAATCAGCCAATCATTACTGATCCATGCCTTACTTATTTGCTCTCTGTCCTTTTGACAACACATTCAGAAGACACACGCCGAAGTCCAGTTGAGAGTCACACTTCTCTGCAGGCTTGCTGGCAACTCAGGCCAGGTGCCTTCTGGACATTTCCCAGTGCCCTACTTATTTCATCTGCTGAATACCGTGTGGCAGCTTGGGGCTCCAGTCTTGTGGCAAGCTGGATATCAACTCTGCCCTTCATATCATCACTGTGCCCCAGATAAGTCCAGTGTCCAACCTTCCAGGCCTGGCTGGCATTGCTCCCCTTGCAATTAGGTGTGAAGGCAGGGCCCTGGCTACATTACTGCACACAGCTGGCCATCAAGACAGCTTACTTCGCTATTCCCTCTCAACGTCACATCAGAAATGCCAGATAAAGACAAGATGCCCCTTTTCTGAAATAGTTGAGCATCTCAGATGGTACAGTCGACATGACTTGTCTAACGAACAGTGGCAACAGGTGGTGTGGGACTACATTTTGAATCAATGGCACATTTCTTGGCAGATTGACAAGTCAGATCTGCTCTCGCATGAACCAACAGGATATGTTGTGCTCACAAGTGGTTTAACTCACATCTGTACCACTGGGGCTTCATGAGCTCTCCATCCTGCCCCTGTGGAGCTCTGGAACGAACATGCATGCCATCTGGCTGTGGACTCCCGTCTTTATTATCTTGATAGTGGATGGATGCGCATGCTGTCTCTGGATGCTGCTTCTGAGACAGAGTGGCAACATCACTTACCCAATATTTAAGTAATTGTTTGCATCATCAGAAGCTGTCCTCCAAAAGATTATTATTATTCAACACATGTGATAGCACCTAAAGGCTTCCACCATGCTAGAATCCATACTAATGGAAGTGGTACAAACATACAGTAAATAAATGGCAGTCCCTGCCCTCCATGCGTACAATCTAAAAAACAAGGCATAACAGGTGGATCAGACAAACCTATGGATCAGGGTAGAATGGGGAGATGGGTAGGAAAAAGAATAAGATATTCACAATGCTGAGCCAGTCATGAGTAGTAATCACAGCTCATCACCTGCTTGGCCATTGTCAGGCTAGAGGTCACTGCATACTTGCCGTGGAGCAGTGCAGAGGAAAGGACTGTGGGCAGGCCAGGGGCAGAGCAGGGCTGTGGGTAGTGGGTCCCCTGGCTAAAAACTTCACAGAGGGGAAACATAGTAGACTGGAGTGGCTACATCAGAGCTTTGCAAGTTCGATGTGGGATAGATCCATAGATCTCTTGTACAAAGCTGTTTACTCTGTGTGGGTGACATTGGTTTCCCCACAAATGAGCTCCTGTTCTGTAGTGGGTGGGTTATGTCTCTGGTTGGGTTCTATTCATTTTAGCTGTTCCACTGCCTCTTGACTCTGCTCTATTTCCACCACGATCACTGCTGACTTTTCATTTAAATGCTATAACAACACTGTAAAAGATTAGCTTAATAAAAAGACTTTAGAAAACATAAACATTGCTTCCATTCTCTGAGCATCTTTCTTACCTCCAATCTAATGCCAATTTGCATGACCCAGACACACATTTTATATGCTCCCTGACCTCCCAGACCACCTGAGAACGTAATGTGACAGACAGACAGCAGTGTGAGTATGCAGGAAAACAATGCAATAGAACCATACTACTGTGCTTAGATTTTACAGGAGTCAGCTCAGCACACATGGACCAAACAGGCATCTAAGAAGTGAATGTGCCATGTGTATTTCCCTCCCTGTCGGACTATGCTGTGGTGTTAGTTGCTTGGATGCAGTTCTGAGAAGTGGGTTTTCCCAACTGAGAACAGATATCTGGTTAACAATTTATAAATCTACCCTTCAATTTCCCTCTGATCTGGCAAAATAATGGAGCACAAATAAACCTATATTTAAAGCATACTGCCTGCCTCTTCCCAGGAACTGCTCATGATAGCAAAAAGACGGATAAACAAATAATTTTCTGGTTTTAATGAACACATCCATTATAACAGCAATAGTTATGGCAACAGGAATTATGTACTTGGTGCAAACATCTCTTGTGCCTTGTAAACACCTCAGCCTTCTGTCAGTGCCCCCTCTGGGGCTATTTACAGCCTCAGTATTACAAGGTAGCTACTGTCTAATTATACACAGCTGGATTGGTTTCTACCACTCAGGTCCTTAGTTAACCCTTAATAATAATTAAATTTTTACTGTTACATTGTATATCAACTTTAAACTTTCAAGATTCTAAGGTGTCCCAGTAGAATTGAAAACCTATTAAGTTATCAAGACATGCATGCTTTGCAACTTCTGTTTTCATTAGCAGAAGAAGGCCCTAAAGAAAAAAGAGAGCTGTACAAAGGCACGGTAGCTGAGGTCTCAGAATTTAATGCAGCAGCACTCAAACTGCAAAAGGGCCAGAACCTGACATCCTTACTTAGTCACACATTAACTTTGATGAGAGCTTTGCCTGAGTAAGGACTGAATTAAACTCTCAGGATTTGGTCCAGAGTAGACAGAAGACCCAAGAGACCCATGCATCAGCAGCACAAGTAGCCAGGTCAACTTAGGTAACAGATACATTGCTCAATCCTAAAGGAACCTGAGCTCTGGAGAAATTTTAGAAATCCTGTTACCTACTCCACTGGAACCTGGAAGCATCTTGAGTCACTACTCAAAAAAAGAAATGGCCAGTTCAGAAGAGAGAGAAGGGGAAGGACAAAGAATACATGTTGCTAGAATAACAGGATGCTATTGAAAACCCTGTAACACTTCCATGAGGTTTTACACTGAATAATCTGATTCAGGTTAAGACCAACAAGGTGATGGGAATCCCACACCAGAAGCCCCCCACCCCCCTACAAATATATGGGGCTGCTAATGCAGTGTGAAAAGCTGAAGTGGGGAAACAGGCAAATTAAACTGCTCCAATTCTGCCCTTCCCTCGCATCATTCCTCCTCTTTCTCCAATCCCATTCACTTAAAATACTGGGCTAGACTCTGATCCTGTTGACACTGGTGGAAATAATAATAATTAAAAAACCCAGGACAATTAGATTTATTTCAGGCCAGGAAACCTTCACCGATGGAGATGGAAGGTGGAACAGCTGGTGGAGAGGGCAGGCAAAGCCTGGTGACAAAAGAGGATCTACTTCCTGGGAGCAATTCCAGAGGAAATAAACGTCAGAGTGAATGACTTACAAGGTACTGTAACCTCATTTGTTGGCAAACTGGATAATCTTACCACACAGATAAATATTCTTGAGTTGAGGTCTGATGTTGTGAGCTCAAAGCTATTAAAACAGCATGGATTTAACAGCATGTGAGGAGAAGGTTAAGCAAACATTTGAGCTGTAAAACTCATTAATGAGACATCATAAAATAGTAGGTTTGAGAGATGAATTGCTTGAAAAAACAAATCAAGTCTCAGAATATTCACAAATATCAGACCCAGAGGGACTAGCAGAGGGGAGGAAATGTGCCACAACTCTGAAAAATAACTGCTAATGGATTGGGATCAGCACAGAGGATGACTCCCTGCACACAGAAAGGTAAATTCACCCCAAACAGAAGGTCAGCCTAAGGCCTATGGACACTTATGTCCTAGTTTGAGGGCTTAGGTGGGACTTAAGTGGTGCTTAGGCCTTTTGCTGTCTCCCACTGCACAAGAGTAAATTCACCTGGAAAGCTTGCAAAACAACAGGAGACATTACCCCCAAATCTGAGTAGACAGAAAGCAGCTGTGCGATTGATGAATTTCCCAGATAAAACCAGGAGTGAGACCCTGGTCGAAAATAGAGAGAATGTTCCTATACTAAGAGGATTTTGAGTTTCTCCAACACAAGTTTTCAGACTTATGCAAAAAAAAAATATATATTTCTCCTGCTCAGGGAGATAATTCTGGATAAGAAAACGGAGACATCTGAAGGGGAAAAAACTAAGGAGGACCAACCTATTTTGGAACTTTGACTAGGATTGCCAAATTTGGTTGGACAAATTCCTGGAGATTTCATCACATAACATAGTCTTTAATTAAAGATTAATCTTTAATTCTTGAACACTATAGGACAACCCTGGGAGGGCTGGCAATCCTAACTCTGACTCAACTTACTTCGGAACAGTTAAATCAGTGGTTCTCAATCAGGAGTCAGAGACCCCCTGGAGGGCTGCAAGTAGGTTTCAGAGGGGCTGCCAAGCAAGGCCAGCATTAGGTTCACTGGGGCCCAGGGCAGAAAGCCAAAGCCCCATTGCATGGGGCTGAAGCCCAGGGCCTTGAGCCCCGCCACCTGGGCTGAAGCCAAAGCCTGAGCAATGTAACTTTGTGGGGGCCCCTGTGGCATGGGGGCCCCGGCAGTTGCCCTGCTTGCTACCCCCTAACACCGTCCCTGGCTTTTATATGCAGAAAACCAGTTATTGTGGCACGGGTGGGCTGTGGAGTTTTTATAGCATGTTGGGGGGGGTTCGAAGCAAAAGGTTGAGAATCCCAGAGTTAAATAACAGAAAAAATATAGATTTAGAATGAGACCTTGTTAGACCTGTGAGTCATGCCTAGAACTTTGCCTGTCTTTTAGCCAGGAAAATTATTAAACCCTGACACACACATCCTTGGTTTCTTGTTCAAATTTGAATCATAGAATATCAGGGTTGGCAGGGACCTCAGGAGGTCATCTAGTCCAACCCCCTGCTCAAAGCAGGACCGATCCCCAGTTAAATCATCCCAGCCAGGGCTTTGTCAAGCCTGACCTTAAAAACTTCTAAGGAAGGAGATTCCACCACCTCCCTAGGTAATGCATTCCAGTGTTTCACCACCCTCCTAGTGAAAAAGTTTTTCCTAATATCCAACCTAAACCTCCCCCACTGCAACTTGAGACCATTACTCCTTGTTCTGTCATCTGCTACCACTGAGAACAGTCTAGAGCCATCCTCTTTGGAACCCCCTTTCAGGTAGTTGAAAGCAACTATCAAATCCCCCCTCATTCTTCTCTTCCGTAGACTAAACATCCCCAGTTCCCTCAGCCTCTCCTCATAAGTCATGTGTTCCAGTACCCTAATCATTTTTGTTGCCCTCCGCTGGACTCTTTCCAATTTTTCCACATCCTTCTTGTAGTGTGGGGCCCAAATCTGGACACAGTACTCCAGATGAGGCCTCACCAGTGTCGAATAGAGGGGAACGATCACGTCCCTCGATCTGCTGGCAATGCCCCTACTTATACATCCCAGAATGCCATTGGCCTTCTTGGCAACAAGGGCACACTGTTGACTCATATCCAGCTTCTCGTCCACTGTAATCCCTAGGTCCTTTTCTGCAGAACTGCTGCCGAGCCATTCGGTCCCTAGTCTGTAGCGGTGCATTGGATTCTTCCGTCCTAAATGCAGGACTCTGCACTTGTCCTTGTTGAACCTCATCAGATTTCTTTTGGCCCAATCCTCCAATTTGTCTAGGTCCCTCTGTATCCTATCCCTACCCTCCAGTGTGTCTACCTCTCCTCCCAGTTTAGTGTCATCTGCAAACTTGCTGAGGGTGCAATCCACACCATCCTCCAGATCATTTATGAAGATATTGAACAAAACCGACCCCAGGACCGACACTTGGGGCACTCCACTTGATACTGGCTGCCAACTAGACATGGAGCCATTGATCACTACCCGTTGAACCCAACAATCTAGCCAGCTTTCTATCCACCTTATAGTCCATTCATCCAGCCCATACTTCTTTAACTTGCTGACAAGAATACTGTGGGAGACCGTGTCAAAAGCTTTGCTAAAGTCAAGGAACAACATGTCCACTGCTTTCCCTTCATCCACAGAGCCAGTTATCTCGTCATACAAGGCAATTAGATTAGTCAAGCATGACTTGCCCTTGGTGAATCCATGCTGACTGTTCCTGATCACTTTCCTCTTGTCTAAGTGCTTCAGAATTGATTCCTTGAGGACCTGCTCCATGATTTTTCCAGGGACTGAGGTGAGGCTGACTGGCCTGTAGTTCCCAGGATCCTCCTTCTTCCCTTTTTAAAAGATGGGCACTACATTAGCCTTTTTCCAGTCGTCCGGGACTTCCCCCGATCGCCATGGGTTTTGCTTTTCCTCTTTGATGTTTAAAGCTTCAGTAGTTGTAGTAAATGCTGTGTATAACTATGTGTCAGACCCAACAAGGCAATTTGTATGATATGTTTGTGTTCTTTCTGTCTTAAACAAAGAAAACAAGAACATGATTATCTTAATGCAAAAGGTTTGTGGAGATATTAAAATGGATAAACATAGTTTGGAAACACCTGACTCTTTCCAGTCACATTTTCAAATGGCCTCTGTTTGCGGAATCAAACACCCATTAGTGTGTGAAATTGCCACATTTCTGAGTGCAGATCAGATAGGTGTGCAGATTTGCACATGTCATTTTATGTGTAAGGGGCTAATTTGCATGTGGTCATTTTATGTGCAAGGGGCTGAGAGTGAACATACACCAAAAGGAAACCATTTGAAAGTTTAGCCTTTTGTGTCTTAGAAATATATCTTGAAAAAGTACATTTTTCTAGTTCCTCACCCTTTCCCAGTTCCATTTCCTCCTCCCTTGGGATATAGGAATATCCCAAGGTAATTTGTTGTTGGACTGTTGGAACACTATAAGTGTAAGGTTCTGAAATTATTATTTGCTATTTTCTTCCTTGCAAAGTTGCAGGTCCTTATCATTATTTTCTTCTGTCCTGTACCTATCAAAATTCATAAACATTTTTAAAAGAGATTTCTATGTTGTTCAACTTTGAGTAAGGGCAGAAGTTCGAGGTGGGGTCGTGATAGTTCTTAATTATACAAAATTGTTTCGATGTCTCTAATTGTAATGGATTTGCACAGCACTTAGATACCAGGATGACAGATGGTGAAGAGAGATTTGAAACAGAAATGGCAAAAAGGCAGCTACAGAATATTAGACAACGATACAATATTGTACATTGTATCAACACTAACACAATATACTGTACTTTGGAATATATGTTTCATAAACTCTTTTTGTTCTGTGTTTGTACAGTACATAGCACAATGGGATCCTAGGCACTATGATAACGCAGATAAGAAGAAATTAGAGAAGATTGGTTTTTTAACATAGTCAAATGCTACTAAAAACTACAGCTGGTAGAAAACCCCATCTTCTTTTGTGTGGCAAAGTATCAGAATATTTCAAATCAAAATCTTCATTTCAATTCCATTTTCAAAAACTGAAGGAAACTTGAAATTTCAAAATTAGTGTTTTTTGTTTTTGTTTTTGTTGTTATTGCGTTCCTCTTTCTCCTGCTTTTCCCTTTTTTAGCCACTTAATGCAAAAGAAGGAATTCTGTCTAGGGGTTTTATTTTCCCTTTTTTCCTTTTTTTTAAATCTCCCTTTTCCCCCCCACTCTGTAACTTTTCAAAATGTCTCCAATTTTGAAGCTTACAATATGGCAAAAAGAAAACTGAAACATTGGAACTTTGTCACTCTGCAACTTTTCCACAGTTTGATAACTTTTGAAAAGTTACAATGCAGCAAAAGTAAAAAACCAAACAAGAGAAAAGTGAAGAACTCAGCCTCTGAACATTTTTCTTTTTCTTTTCTTTTTTTTTTTTGCACTCACTGGGGGGAAATGGAGAATGGAGAAAAATTAAAATATTAAATTTTAAAATAATTGATTTGTGAAAACTATAACAACACAAAAATTTCAAATTGAAACTAAAAATGAAAAAAAACCCAACCCTCATTTTGTTTTGAAATTACCCATAAGAAAATTGGAAAATATCAAATGAATATAAAAAATTCATTTTTGATTAAACCCAATTTTTTTGGCAAGAAAAAATTTTGGTCGAAAAAACATCAAACAGCTCAGTGGGTTTGGTTTTTCTGTTTTTTTTAAACCACCCAACCTCTTATTTTGCTCAGTGAAGCCTGTATTTCTCAGCTTATGTTACCTTGCTTTCAGTTTCCATGCAGCTGATAATATTATGGAAGGAAAAAGGTTACTTTGCATACTAAAAATATGCAAACCCTTGAGTGCTTGCAGTATTTTTTTAATCATTTTTATGTTGTCCAATAAATAGACAAAGTATGTGTGAGGATTAATTTATGCAACATGCTTTGAGATCCTCAGATGTTCTATGTAAATGCAAAGTAGTAATATTCATGTGACCATTTTTAGAGTGTTCATATTAATTCCATGTTCATATTAATCATCAGCAAGATGAAAACCTCACAAAATAAAAAATAAGCATAGTTCTGCCAGGACTCTGTTAAATCCCCCATCCCGTGTATTTCCCAATAATATTCCCCTGTTGCTTTGCTGGGTGATATTGAAGGATGTGAGAATAAACCATGGAACCTGCAATAGAGCAAAATAAATAAATAAAAAGCTCCTCTTTGTTATATTAAATAGTATCCCGCAGTGTTTCAAATAAAATCTCATTTGATGGATCTCATCTCTTCTGTGAGCTGTATTTATATATTTAAAAAAACAAGATCTTTGCTGCATTGCCAGTTCCTTGTCAACTCTTTTGGTGGCCCCTGACAGAGCAACAGGGGAATATCATTGGGAAGGGGAGGTGTAGGGGAAATTAAACAGAATTCTGGCTGCATTCAATTTTCTGTAGTTTGGGGAGATTTTGCACCTTTCTCAGAGACTGTAGCCAGCTGGGATTAGTACATTCCATTTCCTGGGCTCCTCACAAGGCTGAGAGCTAAAGAAAATTAAAATACGTCTGTGAACTTGGCTTCATTTCTCTCTCAGTAAAAACTTGTCCATATGTTTGCTTCTTTTTTCTGTGATCCCTTCTTGGTTTTGCAGACTCTCTCTATATATCTGGTGAGCTTTTATTTATTTCAATTCTATTACATAACCATTGTGTGGCTCCATTGGGATTAAGTGTATACAAAAAAGCCTTAAAGGAAGACTCAGCCTTTCTAATGCAGCTTAATAAACTTCCACTCTTTTGCGCATGGAAATAACTTTTTTATTTATCTATATTTTTACTATTTGATCAAATTCACTGTTAATGAAAGGTGATGGATTGACAGTCCTGGAAACTGAAACCCTCTCTCTGTTCAGACAACAGGCTATTCAAGATTCTCACATATACCTGTAGGGGCATCCCTTACCATGCTTACGCAGTGCTCAGCCTTCCTGCTGAGATTTCCAAGCAACAAGGTGGTGATTTTGTGATAGAGACACCTGACTGCTGTGGCCTGGCCTGAGAGTACCAAACTCATTTCACGCAGGCGCCAAGTAGTCATCATAGGGTCATAACTTTTGGTCACTACTAATCTAGTCTGGATTTAAATCAGCAAGATAGAGATGAAAGACTCCAACCCTCATTATTAGCCTCCTGAGCCAGCCAGTCTTGCTTATATATTTATGTACCTAATTTACTTTACTCACATGCATTAATATTCTAACACATTAACTATACACTTCTTTCCTGGACCACCACCCATCTCTTGAGCCCAAGAATCATGCCCTGAAAGTCTGAAATGCACTTGTTGACATGGGCAAACATTTTCAAACTTGGGTTCCTAAAATGAAGCACCTAAATAGAAGTGACCTGATTATCAGAGGTAATTGGCACCAGCAGCTCCTACTAACTACATTTGGAGTTGCATTGCAGGCAAATAGTCCATTCACTTGCAGCTGAGTTCAATATACATAGCACAAAGAAGGAAATAAATCTCTGAAGAGTTCCTGTTGAAGACAAGGAGAGCAGGTTAGTAGCAATAGCTTTTCTGATTATCTTCCTGCAGTGGTTGATGCTATTGACCATGTCACTTGCATAGTGGCTTAAAAAAAACAGCCACTGCAGCAGTAAGAGTTGAGTCCTATTATCCCTCAGGCTAAGAGGAGAAATAGGGAACACCTACAGTTATGAAGAAATCTCACCATAGAGCCCGGAGTTCACAGCTCCCCTATTGCTTGCATGGAGTGTTCTCCAGTAGGCCTTGCCCCTGGGGGCTCCTTGCTATTCCCCCATCAGTGTAGATCAATGATGTTCAATTGTGGTTTCATTTTTACAACGAATTCTGCACAGGAATTGCAGTCAGATAAAGGCCGTGCAGCCTGATTTTGAAATATGGCTGAGCTGATCTCAACAAAACCTAGAGGGACCAGCAAATGGCAAAACAGCTTGTACTGCTCAGACCCAAAAGCTTTCCTTCCTTTGTCTCTAATTCCACATGCTAAACATCTTGGTCCCAGGAATAGATGTACAGCAGATGTCATTAGAGCTTCTTTTCATTTCCTTTTTTTCTCTCTCTTTCACTGATGTTGTTTAATTTAAATCTCACTAATTCTGAGACTCCAAAGCCTGCAGAGAAGTGTGACTCAACTGGACTTCGGCGTGTCTCCTCAATATGTCGTCGAAAAGACAGAGAGCAAATAAGTAGGGCACGGTTCAATAATGTACTGGTGACTTTGAAGACTAAATCTTGGGAAATGTAATACAGCCTAGTAAAAGGGCTACAATTCTTACCCTTTTTTGTTAGTTCCTAAAGAGGGAATTTTGCAACTTAAGAAACTTCTTGTTTTATATCAGAGTGCAAGTGAACAAGCCACTGTATAAATTCACAACTAGTGATTCCTACTTAGCTGCAAAATTAAAAAGGAAGAGGAGGATTAGGATCAGTGAGGGAGAGATTTATAGGTATTACAGGAAGAGAAAATGATAAATATTACAGAGGGTAAAAAATGCAGAAAAGAGCATAACAGAATTTAGAAGATTTGGATTTTATTTAATTTAGCATTGTCCCAGTATATCAATATCAAAATTCTTTTAAACTCAAACAACGCAGAGAGTGAGCTGGATTTCATTACTACGTGTGTATCATCCAAAGAAATATAAAATAAGGTCCAACTGCAGAATCTTGACTTTAAAGGTCCCAAGCTGAGTAGGCAGAACTGGCAGATAGGAAAAAATCTTTTATCTGTAAATGGAATGCAGTTGGTGGTAAATCAGAAGACACAATAAACAATGAACAATGATTCAGTTTTACTGAGTCACTTTTTGAGTAGAAGTGCACTTTACATTTTCAGAAGAATTCTGTAGTGTGGACAACACAAACTTTCTCCTACCTGGGAATCTTTGCCCCATTTTAAATAACACACACGAGATTTTTTTTTTGTTTGGTTGGTTTTTTGAATGAGTTGTTTCTGGATAGGCTGGATTCCTGCAGAGTGAGGATCCACAATCTCAAAGGGCTCTTTACAACATGGAAGGCCACAGATGTTTTTTTACTGACTCAGCCCTTCTCTGGCTATTTTATTGTTTTTATTATTTTATGTATTTAGTCAGTCTTTCAGGACCATGTATACAGTGACAAATGTGGGAGTATGGGGTCTTAAAAAGTGCCATTCCCAGCTAATATAAATTGAGATTTACAGAGATTTACACCAGCTGAGGTCTGTTCCAAAGTATTTTAAAAGGGCATTTTATGTTGTTAGACAGTAAACATATTTTCAGCAAGCTGGAGTGCTTGTTCTTGGATCTTTAAGCATTCCAGCTTGCTGAAAAAATGTTTGCTATTGAAAAAAGTACAATGTACTCTTAAAATACTTTGGAACAGACCCTCAGCTGGTGTAAATCCCTGGGGAATGTATTTTAACACTGCAGGATATTATGTTTAGACTAGTATTTTACAGTCCCTTTGCACTCAAAAACCCACTTATACATGCACATTTACTGAGAATCTGCCACTAAGCTAATTGCCTTCTGGGAGTCTCTGTGGTGCAGAGCTCTGGAGGTAGTTGGTGTAAATTTTTTAAAGAAGCCTGCTCTTTATCACATGCTAAATTCAGGTTTCACTAACCAAAAAAACAAGCTGTAGGCATACCTACGAAGTGTTGTAACATCTGCTACCAGTCAAAGTCTGCAAAGGGCAAATTGACCCAAGCCCCATTACTGGTGCACATAGATGGCTGCCTGGACTCTCCCCCAGATACCTCACAAAAAGGGAAGAAAATATCAAAAGGAAGTTAAGGATGTTTTTGACAAAGTCCTTCACAGGTGACTAAAAGACAACTAAGTACTCCTAGGGTGAGAGGTAAAATAGTCATGTATTAAAACCTGATTGGAGGCAGGAAATAAAGTAGGGATAAATGGTCAGTTTTAAGATTCTGTGGTTTGTCTGGGGTTGTTTCTTACATGCATTAATTGTCTGAAAAAAGGGGTAAGCATGACCTGACAACATAAAATGATGTAGATTAGACAAGCAGAGAAGACTCTGAGGAAATTCAGAGACACCTATCAAAGCTAGGGCAATGGGCAGCACCAGACCAAATAAAATGTATTGATGATAAAATTGTTAGGTTCTAAATTAACTGTAGCTACTCAGGAAGAGAGGCCTTCCCATCATTCTGGACAGCTCACTGAAAAACTCTGCTTGATGTACTGCTGTGGTCAAAACAGCCTAGTGTAAGGATGTAGAAAGAACGGGATGGAAAATAATTGTGTATACATAATGAAGCCATTACATAAACTGATGGTGCACCCTGGTGAGTTCAGTTCTGGTCACTCCTCTATCAAAAAAGCTACAGCAGAAATTAAAAGGGATTGATAGCTTGGACATGGTCTAAAGAGAAAGAGTATTGGGCTGAATTTCTGAGATCTTTTATGTAAGATCCATTAAAGGTGGTTGATTCTCCTTAGCCTTCACAGTGAACTTGCTTCCTAACTTATCAAATGTACCTATGTACTAATAATTAAAACAAAATGGAAATGAATGTCACAAAGATAAAATGCTCTTTGTCTTCCTGATTTGTTGTACAATGTTATATAACTGACTATGGAAAACAGACACCAGCATCCCTTTGGACTACACCAAAGATACTGATATCTCTGTCGACTTTTAAATCTCCATCACAGTAGTCAGAGAGTTGCCCACAGTACTGAATGACAGAGGCCATGTGGCCAGCTAGTCTGGTAATAGGAAGTCGTGTTGGAAAAGCTCGGCTCTACAAAAGGGACTTAGGCCTTGTGATGCTGAGCACTGCAACACCTAACTTTTAGGTGACTAGAAAATCACAGGAATAACAATGTGATCCACAAATCCTGAAATAGTGGTATAGGCTTCTATACAATGAATGGGGAGGAGAGGCACCTTCGAATGTGAACGACAAAACCACCATGCTAGGTGGGAGCCACCTGAGCTAGCAAATGATGATGAGTCCTAAGCCCCAGCCCTTCACAGAGATAAGCACCAAGTCTGGGCTACAGGAAGGTGCCTATCTCTGCTTGCGGTCCATGAACTGGGGGAATATAGACGTGCCTAAGTTGCATACAGGGCCTGATCTGATAGGCATGCTCAGAGGCTGCCTAACGCCACACAAAACAGCACTGGTAGAGGGAGAGGCAACCTGAACCAGGGGTCTCCCGCATCTTGGATGACTTCCCCATCCAATAGGCTAAAGATGGTGGTGCTGCTGCTGCATGCGAACTTGCCTGAGAGTTCTGATCCTGTAGGTGCGCTCAGAGGCTGCCTACCAGATCATGTCCCTGCGTGTGCCTTGGGCAGCCAACTCCCTGTCTTTCCTGGGTTGTGAATTGCTCTGGGGCTTAGGTGGGAAACGGGTCTGTATGCCTATCCTGAGGCAGTAGTGCACATGTTCAGGCAGGAGACTGGTGCCCAAGTGTTTAAAGTGAGGCTGCAGTGTGCATACCCAGAGGAAAAAACTTAGGTTCTAAGTCAGTTTAGTTGCCTCCAGGGTTAGCTGAGTGGGAGTTCTGTGGATTGCAATGGTGACTAAAAACTAAGTACCTTTGGAGATCCAACCCAAGATGCCTAAGTACTTTTGTGAATCCAAGCCTAGCTCAGCAGGCCAGTCTTTTTGCTATGAGTGTATACTGCGATGTGCAGCCTATTCTTGTAGAGACAGACTTCTGGAAACAGTGAGGATGATGAGGATGGTATACTCCACTGAATTAAACTTATGCTCCTTAGTCAGTCTGGTTTTTCAAGAATTCAGCTGTAGAAATGACATTTACCAAGAGGCTTAGTGCAGCCAAGTGATAAATGGGGCAAGTTGGGTGTAGATGAAAGGGCCTCTCTTCCCCTCCATTCATAGACATGGGCAGGCAGTGGCATGCTAAATAAGTACATGGTGAGTCATGTGTGAAAAATTCTACTGGTAAAAGATAATTAGAAGTTAAAATGTTACTCTCATCTTCAGAGAGTTGCTAAAATAATGGAGGGTACATGATACCATTTGTGTTTGAAAGAGAAGCTAAATAATTTAATATTATAAACCAAGACGCTCAGTACTGGGCAGAGATGATGAAATCCCCGTGCAGTCTGTGTTGTGCAGTTGCCACACTAATTACAGATCAATTACTTCCCAGTTGTTTGCAACCTTATCAAAGAATAGTAAATTCACCAAGAGCAAAATGTGATAAGATGACTTTTCATTATTACAGTAGATTTGTTGAAACAGCTCTGACACTGAGATTAATAAGAGCTTTCCCAGAGGTAATATGATCTGTAAGCATAGAACGAGAATTTTAAAAGCCAAAAACTTGATTTTAGCCACTGTCATAAAAATCCTTGCTTCTTTAATTGTTACCATGAGAGTGATTTTAATACAGAAGGGGGAGGAAGGTTTGATAAACTGAAAGCTTGTTACTAGAAATGTTACTATACCTTTTAGCTTCCACAGATCAGGTAGTGAGTGAAAACAAAGTACAGTAGTATAAAAATGTACACAATTCACAGTATAAATGAAGTTTAAAATATTTATAATAGAGTGTAAGAAGGGTGTTTTTGTAGAACAGGGGGCATGAATAAAAAGTAGAGATTCTCAAGTATGTCAAGGTGGGTGAAGTATGGTACTTAGAGTAAAACACGGCATGTTCTGGATTTTATTCCCAGAACTCCCATTGACTTACTGTGTGACCCTGTTACATCAGCCGAGCTCGCTGTCTGCCTCAGCTTCCCCATCAGTAAAATGTTATAACCTACCTCATAAGAGCGGTTCTGAGGCTGAATTCATAAATGTTTTGAGAACTTGGGTTGGAAGAGAGATTATTATTATTTTAATATTATCTCTCTAATATTTTACAGCCTTTTTTCCACCTGAAGGCAGACATGAAGAAATTTAGGTTTGGTTTGTATAAGTATCCCAAATCCCGCTCCAACCTGACCTGAAGTGCAACAAAGAAATGTTTGTGTCACAATGACATTTGCATGAAGGTATCATTATTGCTAATTATCTGTATTGTGGTAGCAGCCAGAAGCACTGTTCAGGATTGAGTCCCATTTTGCTAGCAACTGTACAAATACATAGTAAGAGGAGGCCCTGAAAAGTTTACAATCTAATTTGCATACAATCTAATCATGGTGTGGTGCCAGCCCAAAGGAGCCTGCACTCCGGTGGGAAACCACCCTAGCATTATAGATAGCAGAGTAGGGCTGGTGGCATGGGGAAAGGGCACCAGCTGAATCTCTCCTCCTTTCTGAATTCTGGGGATAGACACTTGGAGCATCAGCTCTTCTGGGTTGCTACTGTAACATGATGTGTATGTGCTGGTGACACAAGGAACACTCTGAGACACAATTGTCTCTCAAACAGGACCGCAAATGGTTTGGATTTGGTTCAACAGATTCCAACAAGCCAGTTCATGTAAGGTCAAATTGTCTCCCAAATTCTTTCTCTATTCCTACATATATTCATTAACCCCTTGGTTGCCTTCAGCCACAGTGTATATTATGGACCCACTCCAAATCTCATGGACTTCTGTGGAAGTTGGATCAGGCCTTATATGAAGAAGAGGCTTTCATACAAGACCATAGAGATGCCCTGTACACTGAAAATAGAAATGTCGAATGCCATGGCCCTGAGTTTTCAGAAGAATACCAAGGGAGTCATTGTGCCATGGATTGCTGCAATCTTTAGACACGTTGTAAATAATTAATTAATTAATCATGGTAAAGTGCTTTTAAAGAGGAAAAGTGTGATTTGTGTGATGTATTAAGCAATATATTCTTCTTAAGAATCCTATTAATTACTGCACAAACATTAACTATATTAAAACAAATATATATTCCACAGACTGGAAAACAAGCAAGGAGCTCTCTCAATTTATTGGGTAAATGTATTTTAAAAATATCATAAATATGGTTTAATACTTAAATTAATAAAAATGTGTGATAGGTATTTACTGGATCTGATCTCTTGGGTAAATTTAACTCGTTAAGTGTTTTCTTTTCTTCTTTTCTTTAAATTAAAACAAAAATATCTCTAAATGTGGACATTTAAATAAGGTTTAAGAGTTTGATGCAAAGGTTCAAAAGCCAGGAACATCAAAGTGCAGACTGGCATGCTGTCTTGGTGAGCTCACAGTTACAGAAAAGGCACCAGCGGTGTGCTTTCAGGACAGGAGGAATGACCCTCTTTACTTTCATTTTCCTGGCTTTGGTCAGTTTTGTGTCACAGGTGCACATTATTTAAATAACTTTATGTTACACTACATTTTCTTATTTGTTCACTGGAAAATTGATAACCAGATGTAAAGAAAAACCTGATTAAGCTGTGAATGACACAGATTCATAGTGACTCTCTGCTCCTGGGAGTAGACAGCAGTTAATAGTGGGGTGCACCAAAGAGATAAGGAAGCACAATAGCTGAGGAAAATTAACTTGAATAAAAGCAGTGGGCCTGATCTTGCTTCCATGGATGTCAACGGGGCAAAGCTTCCCTTGATTTCAATGACAGCAGAATTGAGCACTAAGAAAAACCACAGTGGTGAAAGCAGCTTACACCAGATATAAGTGCTGATTACGTCTACATTTGCAGGATCATACACAGAAAAGGACTTTGAGTCATTGTTGCTAAGTCATTGCAACTGTTTGCCCACTCAGTGGCGGCAACTAAAAATCAAGAGACTCATGGGATAGAAAATAATACGAAAAAAAGTATAATGACATTATTTCAAAAAAGGGTACTCTGTTATCTAGAGTATCGTACCCAGTTTTGGAGAACAATCCTATCTTACTTACTTAGGCAAGACTCCCAGAATCATAAGACTGGAAGGGATCTTGAGAGGTCATCTAGTCCAGTTCCCTGTGCTCATGGCAGGACTAAGTATTATCTAGACCACTTCTGACAGGTATTTGTCTAACCTGCTCTTAAAAATCTCCAATGATGGAGATTCCACAACCTCCCTCTGCAATTTATTCCAGTGCTTAACCACCCTGACTGTTAGGAAGTTTTTCCTAATGTCCAACCTAAACCTCCCTTGCTTCAATTTAAGCCAATTGTTTCCTGTCCTATCCTCAGAGGTTAAGAACAACAATTTTTCTCCCTCTTCCTTGTAGCAAACTTTTATGTTTTGTGTTTTGAAAACTGTTATCATGTCCTCTGTCAGTCTTCTCTTCTCCAGACCAAACAACCCCAATTTTTTCAATCTTCCCTCATAGGTCATGTTTTCTAGACTTTTAATCATTTTTGTTGCTTTTCTCTGGACTTTCTCCAGTTTGTCAACATCTTTCCTGAAATGTAGCTCCCAGAACTAGACACTCTACTCCAGTTGAGGTCTAATCAGAAGGTATTCCTATGTCTGCTGGAACTAGGGCTAATGAAGAGACCAAGAGGAGGTGGTTTGTGCCAGACCTGTTTAGGGGCTCTAAACAGCTAAACCAATCCCAGAGACGAAGGCAACCATATGGGTTCTCCTAGCTTGCATCCGCTACTGCTACCACTTGTGGCAGCTGAGAATTGTCAAGGTTCAGGGCTGCCCTGGATATACCTCCTCTTGCTTTTGGCTCAAAGCTGGTCTGCCTTTGACATGCCCCCTGAGCTGGATGCTTCTGTATGGAGTCCACAGAGCCAGCAGAGCTAATTCTACTCCTGGGAGAAAGGCATCATTTGCTGGTGCTACTTAGATTCATGGGTGAATCTAGCCCCCCAGTTGCTGAGTGAGGATCAAGCCCTTAGTAAAGATATAGCAGAAATTAAAAAGATCTAGAGAAGGGCAACAATGAGATGTGGACATGACAGGAGATTGCATAAAGTAGGACTGTTTAACAGGACAAGAGGAAAAAGTAGACGGAACTTGAAGGAAATATTCACATAATTGCAACGTACATATGCAAGGTGCAATAAAAACTGATCCCTTTCCCTTTTTTAGTCTGTCCTATAGTATGAAAGTATGGAGTGAAATTAAAAAGCAGTACATTCAGACCAAACAAAAGAAAGATTGCTTTCCTCTGAGATTTCCATCGGTGAAATCTCTACTATGGAAGCTCATTGAGTTAAATACTCTTGATAATTTTATGATGACTTATAATATTTATAGCTTTGCAAATAAGGATCATAGTGACAACCATAATGTTTTGGTGGATCAGGACTAAATCTTTTATCTCTGTGTGTTGCCCAGTTAGCTGGGTGCATTATCAAGTGTCTCTTCCCTTTACGTCCCCCCGCCTTTCTCTGAAGCATCTGGTGCTGGCTATTGCATAAGCTAGGAAACTGGGCTCTGTGGAACCAATGGTCTGATCCAGTATAGCAAATCCTATGTTGCTAAATCAAGGCTTTAAAGAGGTTTCTTAGTATTCAGAGAACGCTTCCTTTTTTAAGCAACAACGGGAAAGAATCTGGGTAGATCCATCCTGACCTTTAACCCTCGGCATGGTACAACAGATCAGAGTTATTCTTAGTGCCCTTTGGCCTCTTGCATGTCTGAAAGGCAAACTTCTCACAGAATTAGAGATAATCACTGCTGAATGTTTTGCACCCCTCAGGTTTCAAACAGCCAGTTTCAAAAATACTACTTCAACAATTCCTGTATCAAAAACACTATATATCTACTACCACGCTGCCCAAATATATTTCATTTGAATGTGCTTTCTATTAATTATCATAGTTCACCTCACTGATTTGTTTTTTCCTTCATGGATCGGTTTAGGAGTACATTGCTGTGCAGTTGCTGATTTTATTCAAACAGATCAACAGCTTCCTGCAATGAAGTGTTTCTAGGTTAAAACTGCCATCATTCCCACATGCCAGTCACCGGAAGGGATTGTGAGGGTGGAGTGGTTAGTTATCTCCAGCCTCTACAGCAATCTTCTGTAGCTAACAGTGCCTCTGGTAAGGAGATCCACCATTTCATTTACATTTTAAAATCATTTCAATCATCACAGCAGACTGACGGTGGTGTACACATTTTGCTTTGGATGCTACATTTCTACCATTTGTCTCCACATTTTTCTGTACTAAAAAAGCAACATTCATACATTTTTTTTCCTGTAAGGAAACACTGTACCAAACCCAAGAGTGAACAGTACTTTTAAAAATAACGTGTCTGATGTTCTGATGCCCCAAGATCCTACCTTGCTGCTAGTCCCCGATGGCTAGCTGGTCACCTTGTTGGCTAATGGAATGTCTTCAATTATCCTGCTACACACAAGGATCTAGTTAGGAAGGAATTATAGTATGACAGCTTCCATGAGCTGTTTGTTCTGCAGCCTTAATAAATGTTAAGGACCTAATTCTTACAAAAGTTAGTCATGTAACTGCATGCACAAATGGAGTAACTGTGCCCAAAGGTATCTGTAATTAGCTACTAGTCTGTGCAAGTACTTAATTTGTACAAGTACTTGGGTACTTATGTACACAAATTTGATACATAATTGCTCATCTGTAACCCTGCAGGTTATATTTTCAAAGGAGAGCCTAATGGGTGCACCAGCAAAAATTCAAGCATGCATAGTATGCTCATACTTGTTCATGTAAATTAAACTATTGTGCATCTATTTTATTTACAGTCACAATCACCCACTTTGATAATGACTGCAAGTTTTTTGCATGGCCATTTTACAGGAGTGCCCAGTGCACTGATCTTTGAAAATTTGTCTTTAAAGTTCCAAGAGTCTGCATCATTGGGCTCTATTTTGGGGAAATTTCACTTAGCAAAATAATAATTTTCCCCCTACTGTCCTCCCTTGATGTTACACCAAAGAGCAGAGCACCACAGAAGCAATATAAATTAATTAGAAACTTGTTATGTTCTCTATGGATTAGATTTAGGTACCAGACTCTCAGCTTGCACTCATTCTGTTACAAAGCTGGAAGGGAGATAAAGTGACCTAATGATCAGTGTGTAATTTGGAGTCTCCAGTCAGGACAAAGCTTTCTGTATTCACCACCAGCTGAGCGGTCTGGGGCTGAAGTGGACTAAGGACTATTTCAATAAATCTTACAGATTATTTAACAAATATGAAATTATTTTCTTAAAAGGCTTCTTCTTCCACTGCTGATTTCTATCATGGTGCCTGGAGTGTTCTGCTTCAGTTTAATGCCTTTTGTCCTTGAACTGTTGCCTTCTAGAATCCAACCAGTCTTGATCTTTTTGCAGCCCCACTTCAGAATGTGAAGATAAGGAGCTCTCTAACATGACTGCTCTTTCTCTAGCCATGGTATTTCATTTTTTTTTTTAATTAAAAAGGCATGTCTGCAGTTTTCTGCTACAGTTTCAAAATACAAAGAAGGTGCATATCAACTACTCTGCTGCTGTTGCATTGTGAAAAGTCATGAATTATGTTCTCCCAATTGCTGGCTTTTCCCCCTAGTTTCAGTTCCCATTAAACCATGTCTGCCAAATTAAACAGTTAAAAAACAACAAGAAAAACAAAAAAGCCACCACAGACAATGCTACAGTAAACTCTACTGCAGAGGAGTTTGGAATGTGATTTTCCTCCCTCCCTAGAGAAGTGATATGATCATACAAAACTGTAAGAAGAAGAGGCAATGTTACAGTGCTGGTTTGTTGGGTTTTTGTTGTTTGGAGGAGGGGATTTTGTTTTAAAGGCATATTGCCAAAAACAGTAGTTTAGGCCCAAAATTTGACTAGCACTCAGACTCTAGGAAATGAAACCCACAATGCTATCATTTATCCTCCACTTCCAGGAGGTTAGGTTGGGGATAAAAAGGATTGATACTCTACTGAGGCTTTGCCTTCAATCCCCAGAGTAGGTGGATGATTGTGCTGAAGTACTGAGTGCTGAAATAGTTGACAGTGTTGCCATTTAAATTTTCATCATTAGGTTTGAAAGCTTGCAGAACATGAGTAAATGAAGGGAAAGAATCCCGCAACACCCCAAACTGTCTGTGTTTAAGGCCTCCCAAGGCCAATCAATCAAAATTCTTATCCCACAGCCATCAGCATGACATCTGAGCACCTTACAAGTGTATTGACAGTTCTCCACTGTCTCTTTCTCTTTCCTGCTTTCATAGGTACTTGTTTGTTTGGTACATATATGATTCAGGTTGAGAGAGCATTTGAACTGGAGCAGAATTTGACTTATGAATATGAACTGCCAAGTCTGCAGTCTTTGTTCTACATTAGGTCACATTCAGAGGCATTTCTTTGCAGCCATAAGGGATAGAAACTTCATTTTATTAAATAAAAGCTTAAAGTCTGCAGAAACTGATGAGACAAGAACTAGCATGGTCTGCTGTCATCTCCTGACTTAATCTAGTCCCTGATTGGTCACCTCATTGTCTCCTTCCTGAGCATCCTTTTAGTCTGGTTACCTGGACACTCTGGTTACCTTCCCTAGACCTGAAGATGAGCTCTGTGAAACTCAAAAGCTTGTCCCTTCCACCAGTAGAAGTTGGTCCAATAGAAGATGTTACCTCACCTACCTTGTCTCTGAGCTTCCTTTCCTAAGATTTCAAATGATCTGTCTTCACAACAACTCCTAGGGAACAAGTGTCCAGCGCAAAACGTAGCCCCTCCCCTAGCATTTCTTAGACTATAGGACTGAGTTCTCTGTGGAGGCATAGACCTTTGCCAGGAGGCTCAAGAAGCCCTGGGAAAGTGGGAAAGAAATACTTTTTCTATTTTCTTTCTTTTCCTTTAGGACTTGACAAAAAACAAATGGCCAGAACTGAACATTCAGAAACGAATATTTAATACTCAGTAGATGACTCCTAATTTTCCCTGTTGGAAATGATCCAGCAAAAGAGAAAAATAGAAAGGCTGTTCTGTCTCATTCCAACCGTTCAAAATAGAATGTCCAAATATACCATATTTTCAACATCAAAGGCTTTGCTTTCCCGGCCCTCTTTCCTCCACACATGTCCTCATTCCAGTTTTCAAAATGTTAGGCCTGAATATTTTTTCTGCCTTTAGGGGAAGAATGTGATGATAAAATTCAGGGAACCTTGATCTAACTTCCTCCCTGCCCTCCCAATGGTTTGTCAAAGTTGTTACTTTCCAGTTTGTATGCAGCCTGGAACCTGAAAACCTCAATTCATCCACTAAATAAACTGGGAGGCTAAATGCTTGATGGACTGTAGTTTTGTAGAGGTGGAATCCAGCCCCATGCATGGGGCCTAAGCGCTACTTAAATTGAACGTAAACCTTCAGAATAGGCCCTGTTTCTGCGCTGGGGGAAATGTCCAGCTACCCTTCTCTTGAAGCCATAGGCACAGCTATAGCCACCCTGCACACTAATCTAACTCTCTAGGCATACCATGAACATTGCTCTGTTGAGATTTTTAAATGATTTCATCCATCTTTTTATTCCATGTTACCATTTCCTCCATCATAATAACAGTCTGATACTGCCCTTTGGTTTAGTTGGGTTTTAGGGCAATCTTTTGTGGCTGCTAGGGCAGCTATCCAAGAATACCACATATAAATCCTCACCCCATCTCAGAAACATTCCTAACACCCCCTAGCCGGAGGACTGTTTCAGCATCTCCTTTATGTGCTAGCTACTTGAGCCTGATCCACAGTACAACACTTCAACAGGTTTGAACACAGTTGTGAACAATGGAAGTAGTGCACATCATGTACTAAGTCATTGTCAGTATCATGGCATCTAATTCAATGGTTGAATCATGGTAAAATTTTGTAGCAGTGACATAACCTTGCACTCCAGAGTAAGTCCTAAGTTCTGTACTGAAAGTAATTCTCCTTCAGTTTGCCAAAAGAATGCAAATCAGGTAGATCTGGATATTTTAAAATGAACGAGGAATTTTTAGGTTAGCTTTAACCTAAGCTAAATGAAAAGCTAAGTATCTGTGTGTTTGCTTTGTCAGAACCCAACTGAATGGCAGCTGCCGTGAGCTAGTGAATTTTTTTCTGGTGCACTATTTAATGCTGACTCATTGGAGTTGTTTCACTGGGTTCTCCAATAAATCCAAGGATTTCCCCATGACCACTTTCTCTAAATACTAAAAATCCTTCCCCAGGGCCCCTCTCTTTGTGATGAACTGAAGGCATACTGCTGATTCTATACCAGCACACTCTTCACTCGGCAGATTGGTATTTTTTGCAACCGAAGGGGAACTGTGAAGAAGATTATATTCCAATCTCAGGGTAATGCTCGACTTTCAGAGCTGGGCCAAAATAGTAGTAACTTAGTCAGCAGAGCAGTGATTTGATCCAGGCTCATCAAGAACATGTTACTCACACACTCTAAGGCCCCTATGGAGGGCTCAAGGTGTGACCCAATTAATTTAGGCACCCCTGCCCTTTTTCTTTTGTGGGCTTGGGATGTGAGGCACCCATCCTTTCCTGTCCAGGGCTCAGAGCAAAATTTGGTCAATTTAAGTTCCCATCCTTACCCCATTTCCTTGGGGCTTAGGGCTTTATGGGTCCACAGGACCTTTTTTCAGTGAAAGTGCCTTACACACTTTACACACTAAAGCTGCGCTTTAAACATTTGTTTATTAGCAACACACCCCGAATACATATGCTCAGCAAAGCTATTATGCTTACCACTTTTAAAACACAGTCTTATTTTATCCAATGGACTGTCAGGCTCCACTTGTATGGGGTTCCGGTGACCTTACATCACGGTTGTGCAGGGGGTATGATGTTTCGCAGCTTGTTTTTGCACTGCAGTCCAGAGTTGATTTCCAAGAAATCTTTGTTTTTTATGTACATTATATAGGCAAACCTTTTAAACCTATTATATTGTTCACCACACCTAGTTAACAAATTACGCAGTGGCACCTATGTGTTTTTCTTTTTGCCAAAGTTTTTTACATTTTTATTTTTTTGCCCAAATTGTAACTTATTTATTATCTTTTTTTGTTTGTGCAGATGGTCAGCATAAATTTGCTGGTCAGAGCTTATTTTATTTACTACCATTTCTTTTTGAGTTTTGTTGTATTCTTTTTAAAACTTCTCAGTGCCTGTGTGTCTTTACTTTACAACCCTTGGCGTGATTATAACTTTTGTTAGGGGCATTTTTGCAGGGAGCTTTATTAGCTTTATTAGCAGCAGAAAATTCTTTTTTTAAAATTTCACCCAACACTGGGCCAGGCTAATTTAGCATGGGGGTGGGTTAGGTGCCAGGCCTACAAAAATAATATTTCATATAATTTTTCTGACTGGATTATCAGTCACAAAACCCTCCTTGTGCTCCTATGCCATGTACAGCTGTGTGTGTGTGTGTATATAAGCATAAAGTATCTGCATCTCTTTTTTGGTGGCACAAAAAGCAAAAGTGTTTTTTTCACAAAGAACAGGTTAGCAACCTCTAAAATAGCTGAGATTTGGACTTTTTGAGGAAAGAAACCAGAACAAATAAGGCAAGCTTCATGTCACTAACTTCCCTAATACAACACGGCAGAGTATGCCGAAGATCTCTTATGCAGTTGCTTAGCACTTCTCTGAAACTGATTGGCTTGAGATGCTGTGAAGTTCAGCCTTGTTATTGGCACATGTTAAAACAACATGTAAACTTTTCTTGTCTCTTTGTCTCCTGATAGTACTGAATATGGTGGGACAAAATAAACAGAACAGGCAGCCACGGGTTGGAGACTTTATAGTTGTGTATATGTCTGCTGTATACTGTATTGTACATTATCGTGTGGTAAGAGCACCCTCCTATAATCTATTCTATAGCACTTTATTTATTTCTTTTTTTTACATCCCACACTTCTTCCATGCCAACCTTGTAAAACCAGTATGCAGCAGTTTTATTTCACTCTTCATTTAGTTTAAAACTCTAATTTATTGGTCTAATTTAAACAACGGTGGGAGATCAGACTGAAACAAACACAAACAAAACTTACCTTTCCTGATGCTGACTTTCAAATTGTCTGAAGGGCCTCAAAGATTAAATGATGGATGTTTGGAATCTTCCTATTAGGATCATTTTTTATTTTTAATAGAAAATTTCTGACTGAGACAAGAAGGCCAAGAGAGATAGTGCCTTGCAAAGTATATCTCATGTGGCTGTGCCAATGGGAAAAAAATCCCAAACATTGCGTGACACTTCAAGCTCTGTACATGATCAAGTATCTTTGAAGCTGGTAGTTATTCATCGACCTGGGGATCTACATGTGTTAGTTTCATAAGTGGCAAAAGGCTGGATTGTAAATGAGTCTAAAGCAATAACCAGGCTTATGCAATAGACTTTTCAGGAAGGAGAAGGAGGAAGCGTTAGTGTTAAGAAACCCTAGCTCAGAGTATCAGTTCCAGTAGTTGCAATGGCTAACACTAAACCTTTTTATCTTCCAGTGTACCTTCCATAGTATTTGCTTCATTCTGTCTATACATTGGCCCTATAATTTCCTTTGCCCTGCCAAACACACGGACATGCTTGTGTGTGCATAATACATGAACAAAAAACTCTATTGTTTCAAAGACTTCTTTCTGGGGATGTTGCTTGCAAAAGATGCGTGTCACATGCAGTCATTTTTCTTAATTATTCCTGAAATTTCATTAATCAGATTGTGTGTTCCATCCTCTCACCCTCTAAATGTGCAGAGGTTTAAAAAAAGTCCCTTTCCATGACTCTCATGTTCCAAATAAAAGATTTGTGATTTGTTTTGAAAAGGGCTGGTCAGAAAGGACCTGATTCTCCCTTCACTTATGCTGATCTAACTTCACTGACTCCAATGGAATTATTCCTGATTTACACTGGTGAGAGAAGAGGCCCACAATTTTCTACCTTTGATAAGTTTTTGGCACAATGGGAGTAAAATTATGTGTACTGGAAAAAAATAGATGGTGTATACAAGTGGAATGCCTCTTGTAGCTCAGTTAGTTTAAGTTAAGAAATGTTTTCTCTTGGGAAATGCCAGTAAACCAGAGCTACTACATGTTATTTAATGGTGTGGAAAAATTCCACAAACTAGCTGTATGTGAAATGTATTTCATTTGCTTTTTTCCAGCCAGTCAGCAAATAAGGCGAGCATCATATCACTAACTTCCCTAATACAATGCGGCAGAGTATGCTGAAGATCTCTTATAATTCATATTTGGATGTAATGTTAAGATCGAGTGTTTTGAGCAGCTGCTTAGCACCTCTCTGAAACTGATTGGCTTGAGATGCTGTGAAATTCAGCCTTGTTATTGGCACATGTTAAAACAACATGTAAACTTTTCTTGTCTCTTTGTCTCCTGATAGTACTGAATATGGTGGGACAAAATAAACAGAACAGGCATCCACGGGTTGGAGACAGTCTCTGGGAGAAATACAGTCCTGATATTATTGGCAAGCACAACTCTTATTGACTTCAGTGAGAAATGCACTAGATTACTCCAGGGATGAGTTTGATCTTCAGTCTCTCCCTAGTAATGAGTGCACTGGCAAGAACATTAAGCACAACAAGCAAAGAATTAGCAGCCCCAGCATTATCTGTGTGTTGTTGTCAAAAGACACGGACAGCAAGCAGGAGACAGAAGGCAAGGTATCATATGTGCTTTACTGGTTTGCAAATATATACTAATTCTATCACAAGCAACACATTGACAAAGTTAGGGCTTATTTTTCCCCCTGCTAAAACCATACCCAAATAATAATTATTTAAAGCCCTTAAGCCATCTATTAATAAGTTATCACTGTAAGGGGCAAAGGCCCTTAGAAAGAGGATTATAACAGGAATAAATGCAGTGCTCCCTCAATGACAGAGATAAATTGCTGAGAAATGTTTCTACCATGAGAGCTACTAGGTGGCACCTAATCAAGTTGCACAGGGTCCAGAGGAGGCTGGCAACATCTGAATTGGGTAAGCAAGCCTGGTTTGTCCCTCCAGGCCAAAGAAGCTGAAAGAAAGGGCCACTTTTAATCACCTCCAAAGAAAAAGGGAAAAATAAAGGCAGAAGGAAAAAAGACGTAGGAGTCAAATGAAACAGAAAGAAGCAGTATCAGAAAAAGCAGTAGGAGGAGACAGACAGAGGAAAATATGAATAACAGAAAAGCAGGGATAGTCAGAGACACATTCTCTACCCTCCCCATTCTGTAACAAACACTAAACACAGGATACGCCTGGCCTGCACCATGATTCTGATGGTGGTCTTTTTCTGTACATACTCTGCATCTCAGCTGAATCTGGCCATAGCTATAAAGCTGGGAATTCCCATAAGTGGAGCTCTCAGCTGGCAGAAAGACAGTGGAGCTGGCTCCTGTGCCAATCCCTACCTCCTTTACACCCACCCATGGCATGTGGTGGGCAGGGAGGAATGGGGAAACGGTAGGGTATAGTCACTCTTTGCTGAATCTCATTTGGTGTATCATTCCAGAAGAGGCTATACCCAGCTGGAATGTTAGAGTGAACTCAGTCTTGGACCAAACTAGCCCACAAAAATTAGGTAGCTGCAAGTAGCTTCTAGATGCATGCACCTTGCTCCCCTCTGCTGAGCAGATCTTGACCCACCAAAGAATTTGGACCTTTAATCTTTGTCCCTCTCTCTGTCCTTCCTCTTTTCCCATCTTTTGTTCACTCCCTTCTGTGCCCCTCATTTTTCAGTGTTCTCTGTTTTGTTTCTGTGTTATCCCCCCATTATCTTACTCATATTCCTTTGTTCATTCTCCGCTGGTTCATCTTCAGCCATGAGGAGAATGGCTTCCCCCTTCTTTCTCCCCACTCTGAGCCCCAGTTTTATTCCCTATACAAGAGATCCCCCTTCTCTAATCAGCCTCTGGTTAGAAGTCCCTTGTCTCACATCACTGCCCCCCTTTCCACAGGACAAGTTGCTCTTCCCTTCTTTCAACCATTCTGTGCTCTTTTCCATCCTTTCTCTGATTGGCTCCATGCTGCTGAAGGCTAGAGAGCAATGCAAAGTCTAGAGGTTGGGAAGGAGTTGGGCTTTTCCTGGAACAGGGAGATTGCTATTGCTCTCATCCAGGTGGTCTGCAAGAAGGGTGGAGAAGGGGTCTCTGACAGAGACTGCAACAAAATAAATCCTTAGGAGATTTCTCCTAGAAATAAGAGAGAAATACGAAGCCTGGGCCTGAATCTCCACTCCAGTACACTGGTTCTACTTCAGTATGTTACTAGACTGAGTGGACAGCCAGGCTCCCTATGTCTAAAGAAAGAGACTCTGTCTTGACTTACACCCCATGCTTCCCTACTGAAATCATGGGGATTGCATGCAGTGTACCTTAGAGTAAAATTTGGCTTTAAGTCTCTAGGAGCTCCTTAACCTCGTGCTTTAAGGCCCTGCACAATTCTCTCACTGCCCACCTCTCAGCTGTCATTTGCTCGTGCACCTTATCTTTAACTGTATACGTTGGCCAGCTCCATCTCTTCAGTGCTACCTTTGTCACTTTCTCTCACTCTGAATTCCGTGCCTATTTGTACAATGGCTCCTATATGTGGAAAAGCCTCCCAATGCCTGTGCCTCAAATCTCTTCTGAAACCCACCTAGACTTCCATTGCTGGTTGACTGCAAACATACTCATGCCTCACCTATTCTTTTTATTGTTTTCTTTCCCTTTAATTTATAAGAGCCTTAAAGCAGGGACTTGCCTTTTTTCTACGTCTCTGGAACACCATGCATGCTCTTTGATGCTGTATACATAAATAATCATCTCCTGAAAACCCCTCCTGTGGAGTGTGGATGAATGAGGAAGGGATGAATCCTCTTTTTGTTATTCATCACACCTTCCCTCTCCTGCCTCCCCTCCCCCGGGTTTCAGCTAAAATGGCTGAAGTAGTAAGCAGAAGACTGCTAACTAAAGACTGTATTCTTCTATGAGTGTGACCTTCCTACTGAAGGCAAAGGAAGCTGTGTGGATTTGGACATAATATAGCACTAAAGCTGGCTGAGCTATAAACCCTAAAAAGGAAAACACTTGTGGCTAGTTTAAGATTTGTTTTACCTGCCATGTATGATTGATCCGCAAATTCTGTTGAATGCACCCATTCTTGGAAGTCACAGGGTATAACCGTATACTCAGCTCTATTTGAATGCTGCATAGAAATAAACGTCACATTCTCTGGTAAAATGAGAAATAGATGGGCTTCTGTTGTGAATAATGCAGGCTTATCAGTGATAAAACAAAATGGGATGAATGATGCTTATTTTGTTTTCCATATTTAACATTGCAAACTCTAATTTTTTACCCCATGAACAAATAAACTGTGCAGGAATGGACTGATTTCTGATAAAGCAAGGGTTGGTAAAATCCTTGGTGCAGAATGAAGTGTATTTGGTTTGTGTACAGCATACAATTAGATTTCCTCTCTAATCTCCTGACCTTCAGTGATGCTACTAACTCAAGGCTATCCTCTCAAATGAAGCAACACTGTACAGCAAAATGTGCACTGTTCTTATGGCACAAGGTGAAGTGGGACAAACTAGTATGAAAATAGGTCTCCTCCTGGGGTGAAGGCCTTTTGTCAGGTTAAAAAACATAGCTCTCCAGCAAACATTTGTCGCTGGTCTCTGGAGAAACATTCTTTCCTTTTTAAACAGAGCATGTGTAAAAAAACAAGCTGAAGAGTAATTACTGAACTTAGTCTTAAACATAAGAGCCCACAAACCCATTTTTATTCAGTGGGAATTAAAAGATTATAGTGTCTAAAAGGACAAAAAACAGCATAGTTCATCATCTATCTGACCTTGAGGTAGTACTAATTAATTGGCCAATGGAGCCCATCTCAGAAAGACATGCAGTTTGCAGTACAACTGTGGAAGATAATTATTCAAGAAGCTGACCAAGGACTAGTGGCTTTTGTTAGAGAAATACATTATAAAAGGACAGAGAATCTGTTACACCAGACTGACCTTGTCTTTCAAAAATGTTTACCTGTCTCTGGCAGTGGCCAGTCTTGATCATTAAGAGGAAGTCAACCCCCCATAATGCACCTACACAATTGTGCAATATTATACATAACTGAGGGATGGGTGGGCTTTATTTCTTCTTTCCACTCTTGTGCCCAATTCTGCTCCTGAAGCAGGAGACCACATTACCAATATCTTGAATAACCATAAGTGTTATCAGTGGTCACAAAATTAATCAGACCTTTTTATCTTGCAATAGTATTTAACTCAGTGACCCCCTGTGACAGTGAACTTTATAGGTTAACTACACATTGTGTGAAATAAAGCAAAAGAAAGGAAAAAACTAAGCTTACTGGCCATTATATTACAGATCCTCAGTGGTGTGCCAGCTATTTCACACATTATTTCCTTTAGAACTATTGGACAAGTCTTATATGTGCCTAGTGATTTACTGTACTTGAATTATTTCAGTTCCTCCCTACCGTTCTCTGGCTGACATGCCCATCGGTATGGTATTTTAGTGCTTCTTTGTCAAGGCCACAGTCTGCAAATTCCATCACAGTCTCTCTGTTTTTCTCCATGACATTTTTGCTGCCTGTCCCAGTGACAGGTGCTTAGTTGTAGCGTTTAGTCATGGCCATGGCGTTCTCTCTGGTGGGTCACCCTCCAGGTTGCCCTCCATTGCTGCACAATCTCTGTCAGATTGGACAGCCAGTGCTGGTGCATGCTAGTCTGCGCTCTCCCAGCCAGACTTTCTAAGATTTTATCCATTTTTATTATGTTTATTAGTTCCGCTATCATCCATGTCTCACGCAGGAGCCAACAAGTCACCTGGCCCATGAAGAACCTGGTAAAAGAACACAACCTCAGCATTTCTCCTCCTCCTCACCAAACAGTTCAAAATAGCCACTTCCCAGCCTTGCCCTCTGCAGTTGCATCTTTATTCAGGGCCTTGATCTCTAGTGTGCCTCTCTGCTCTGAAACAAAGTTAACAGGTAGCTCAAGATCCCTTCCACTAAGCTACAATACATACCCACTCAAAAGTGACCAGATGGTCATCATCAGGTCCAACTTGAATGAGAAAGGTAAGCACCCAGCTGCCAGTAAATCTAAGTTTGCCAGTCCTGGAAGCAGTTGCTCATGGAACTGTTGCCGTTATTACTATTGGATTGCAGACTGGGCTTGCTGCCATTCCTGGAGCTTTTGCTGCTCTTTCCTAAATTGCAGCAAGGTGTAAGCAGGTGACAGTCTCACCTTATTTTGAATAAAGGCTCTATGCATCATATATAGTTTAATCTTACCCTTCTGTTAGGATAAATTGCCTTACTGGTAACTCAACTGTGCCTCATTTTATGTTCCCCTCCCATCCAGCTTGGCTTTTCCAGCAATCCCTACTCTGTCCTCCCAGGGAGGCTCCAATCTCTCTTATAGCCTAATAAACTCAACCTACCGTCATGACTCAGCAGTAATTATACTGCTTCTTTATGCACTTCCAGTTTTTGGCCTTAGGGTCACTCAACAAAGCAGCCTTACGTCACAGTACTGGGTCCTAGAAATTGCTATTTTGTTGCAGCTGCTCTCTCTTGCTGTGGGTAGCTGCTTGCAACCTCCTATGCCAGAAGAATGTTGTGATCCTGGGGATAATTGCATGCAACTGTCTCTATAATTTTGTTGTTTTATGAGGTGCTATAGCTAAAATATATTTTATTTCCATGCACTGCAGGCCAGATTTACCACAGGATCTCTGCCATTTAAAGATGGCATAGACCCAAGCAGTGGGCCTCAGTGAGAGGAAAGTGGCACAGAGCACGAGATAGGGAAGGAACTCAAGCAGCAGAAAATTGCTACCATTTTCTTCCACTGGGAGGTCTGGTGGAGGCCAGCACATCATGAAAATTAGTGCTTGCTAGGAAAGGGGCATGATCGGGGTGACTGCCAGAGCAGCGAGTCCCTTTAGCTCACTCCACTAGCAGAACCCTTATGGCATGCGGTCTGCAAGCTAACACCTTACCCCCAAAAAGAAAAGGAGTACTTGTGGCACCTTAGAGACTAACCAATTTATTTGAGCTAGAGCTTTCGTGAGCTACAGCTCACTTCATCGGATGCATACTGTGGAAACTGCAGAAGACATTATATGCACAGAGACCATGAAACAATACCTCCTCCCACCCCACTCTCCTGCTGGTAATAGCTTATCTAAAGTGATCATCAAGTTGGGCCATTTCCAGCACAAATCCAGGTTTTCTCACCCTCCGCCCCCCCCCCACACACACACAAACTCACTCTCCTGCTGGTAATAGCCCATCCAAAGTGACCACTCTCTTCACAATGTGTATGATAATCAAGGTGGGCCATTTCCTGCACAAATTCAGGTTCTCTCACCCCCCCTCCCCCATACACACACAAACTCACTCTCCTGCTGGTAATCGCCTATCTAAAGTGACCACTCTCCTTACAACGTGCATGAAAATCAAGGTGGGCCATTTCCAGCACAAATACAAGTTTTCTCACCCCCCCCCCCTTTTTTTCTCAAAAAACACACACACACAAACTCACTCTCCTGCTGGTAATAGCTCATCCAAAGTGACCACTCTCCCTACAATGTGCATGATAATCAAGGTGGGCCATTTCCAGCACAAATCCAGGTTTTCTCACTCCCCCCCCTCCCCCACAAACTCACTCTCCTACTGGCAATAGCTCATCCAAACTGACCACTCTCCCCACAATGTGCATGACAATCAAGGTGGGCCATTTCCAGCAAAAAATCAAGTTTAATCAGAACGTCCGGGGGGGGGGGGGGGCGGGTAGGAAAAAACAAGGGGAAATAGGCTACCTTGCATAATGACTTAGCCACTCCCAGTCTCTATTTAAGCCTAAATTAATAGTATCCAATTTGCAAATGAATTCCAATTCAGCAGTTTCTCGCTGGAGTCTGGATTAGAAGTTTTTTTGTTGTAAGAGAGCAACCTTCATGTCTGTGACTGCGTGACCAGAGAGATTGAAGTGTTCTCCGACTGGTTTATGAATGTTATAATTCTGGACATCTGATTTGTGTCCATTTATTCTTTTACGTAGAGACTGTCCCGTTTGACCAATGTACATGGCAGAGGGGCATTGCTGGCACATGATGGCATATATCACATTGGTGGTTGTGCAGGTGAACGAGCCTCTGATAGTGTGGCTGATGTTATTAGGCCCTGTGATGGTATCCCCTGAATAGATATGTGGGCACAGTTGGCAACGGGCTTTGTTGCAAGGATAGGTTCCTGGGTTAGTGGTTCTGTTGTGTGGTATGTGGTTGTTGGTGAGTATTTGCTTCAGGTTGGGGGGCTGTCTGTAGGCAAGGACTGGCCTGTCTCCCAAGATTTGTGAGAGTGTTGGGTCATCCTTCAGGATAGGTTGTAGATCCTTAATAATGCGTTGGAGGGGTTTTAGTTGGGGGCTGAAGGTGACGGCGATTGGCGTTCTGTTATTTTCTTTGTTATGCCTGTCCTGTAGTAGGTGACTTCTGGGAACTCTTCTGGCTCTATCAATCTGTTTCTTCACTTCCGCAGGTGGGTATTGTAGTTGTAAGAATGCTTGATAGAGATCTTGTAGGTGTTTGTCTCTGTCTGAGGGGTTGGAGCAAATGCGGTTGTATCGCAGAGCTTGGCTGTAGACGATGGATCGTGTGGTGTGGTCAGGGTGAAAGCTGGAGGCATGTAGGTAGGAATAGCGGTCAGTAGGTTTCCGGTATAGGGTGGTATTTATGTGACCATTGTTTATTAGCACTGTAGTGTCCAGGAAGTGGATCTCTTGTGTGGACTGGACCAGGCTGAGGTTGATGGTGGGATGGAAATTGTTGAAATCATGGTGGAATTCCTCAAGGGCTTCTTTTCCATGGGTCCAGATGATGAAGATGTCATCAATATAGCGCAAGTAGAGTAGGGGCGTTAGGGGACGAGAGCTGAGGAAGCATTGTTCTAAATCAGCCATAAAAATGTTGGCATACTGTGGGGCCATGCGGGTACCCATAGCAGTGCCGCTGATCTGAAGGTATACATTGTCCCCAAATGTAAACAGTGCCGCTGATCTGAAGGTATACATTGTCCCCAAATGTAAAATAGGTATGGGTGAGGACAAAGTCACAAAGTTCAGCCACCAGGTTAGCCGTGACATTATCGGGGATAGTGTTCTTGATGGCTTGTAGTCCATCTTTGTGTGGAATGTTGGTGTAGAGGGCTTCTACATCCATAGTGGCCAGGATGGTGTTATCAGGAAGATCACCGATGGATTGTAGTTTCCTCAGGAAGTCAGTGGTGTCTCGAAGGTAGCTGGGAGTGCTGGTAGCGTAGGGCCTGAGGAGGGAGTCTACATAGCCAGACAATCCTGCTGACAGGGTGCCAATGCCTGAGATGATGGGGCGCCCAGGATTTCCAGGTTTATGGATCTTGGGTAGTAGATACATTGTGAAGAGAGTGGTCACTTTGGATGGGCTATTACCAGCAGGAGAGTGAGTTTGTGTGTGGGGGGGGCGGAGGGTGAGAAAACCTGGATTTGTGCTGGAAATGGCCCAACTTGATGATCACTTTAGATAAGCTATTACCAGCAGGAGAGTGGGGTGGGAGGAGGTATTGTTTCATGGTCTCTGTGCATATAATGTCTTCTGCAGTTTCCACAGTATGCATCCGATGAAGTGAGCTGTAGCTCACAAAAGCTCATGCTCAAATAAATTGGTTAGTCTCTAAGGTGCCACAAGTACTCCTTTTCTTTTTGCGAATACAGACTAACACGGCTGTTACTCTGAAACCTTACCCCCAGTTATCCTCCATCAGCGTAACCTCCCCTGGAGAGAACAGGACCAGTCTGTCATAGGAAGATGTATTTTATACTTCCCTGTGCCAGCTGTGGTGAAATGGTCTCTCTCTCTCTCTCTCTCTTTCTAGTGGCCCTAAGGTTCTCTGGCTAATTGATCAGACAAAAGGTACTCAAATGAATGATTTTTCTAGTATCCAAATATATTTGTACATAATGGAGGACTATTTGTAAAAGCACAAGATAAGTTGCTCTGAATCCGTGAGATCCTCATTTAATTTCATTCTAATTTCTTGCTTTACAAAAAGGTTATGACATGGGGCTGGGAAGATTCATCCCTTCTTCAGCGCCCTGGGATCTCCCCATTGAAAAGCCTAATTACTCAAGTTTTGCACTGGGTTCAGGGTTGGCCTTTTAGAGCAGTGTTAAATATATCTATACACTGGGGTACCTCATCATCCTTTGGTTCATTTAGCTGTAATGTGGTGTGATGTCGGTCCATCTATGAAACACAAGTTTGGCTCATTGCATTATTAGATATAATGTTGTTATCTGTGTTTATGTATTTTGGCAAAATTAAAGAAACCAAACAAGCCTTAAAATGCCTTGGTACACTTTGCTTAAAATATCTGTAAAAAGGTTGAGTGGGTTTTGCAAAGTGCTAGACAATGTGCCCTGAACTGATACACCTTATGCATCCTGATTATACTGCCCCACTCATATGTCACAATTTTGTTACAGAGGGACCAGCAGGGCTACTCAGTCTCCATGTCACTGTAGTCCTTGTTCCTCTCATTTCAACAGCTGTCCACTAGGAACTGGACCATTTAAACTCACTTCACATGTGTCACTGAGCAGCCATCAGAACCAACATGAACATGAACTAGATTTGAACCCCCATGTTTGTTGACAGATGGCTTCTCTATCCTGCATTGGTTGCACTGGGTCAAAACTTACCTGGGGTTTGGCTTTGTTCACAAGAGGAACTCAAAGTCAAACAACATATTTCTTCTCCCAGGCTTGGCTGTTCCTTGGATTTCTCCCTGAGGATTGCTCAGCCCACATGCTAGTTTCTCTCCAGAGAGTCACTGTCACCTCCCTATTTCCCAGTCAGCATTGAGGTACATTGGTAGGGTGGTGTGGAGGAAGCTTGAACTACTTCTCTCTTCTTTTGTGGATAAAGAGCAGACTTCAGTCTCCAGCTGGCACCTTCTATGAGCACTAAATCCTCATGAAAGAAAATGCATTTTCTTAAACAAAGAAGCATCTGCCGAGCATCCTTAGCCAATTCATAGCAGATAAATACATGGTGGGCAAACAGCTGGATCACCCTATTGAGATTCTTACTACAGAGAGGTAATAGCATTGGTTTAGAATCTTTTAGAGAGTATATTTGTTCACATTGGGTGGGCAGGAACCAGTAAAAGTTAGAGAGAGGCTCATTTAGTGCATGGTAGGCTGCTACTTTGCTGCTGTCTGTTATTGACTAGATGACACTGACTGCAGTGCTTCAAACACAGTAATTCATCAGACAGATGCTGACTAGTTACCCATTCATTGCTTATTTATGAGAAATGAAAGATTTCCAAAGGTGCTGAGAACCCAGCAATCAATGCATATATACTTCCGGTTATAATTCAAGCTAAATTCTATTTTATTATCTGAAGTAAAAAAATAAAATAAAAGCCCTCGGGGGCAAGCCAACTTTTGTTACTGAAGGAATTGCCCATTCAGGGTGGACTCTGCCTCCTAACTCCTCATTAACTATTTATCAATTCCTTGGAAAGAAAACCTACTGTACAGTGAATCCCCATCAATATTTAATATAGCAATGCCTGGAGCACTGGATCGACTTTCTCACTTGTGCAAAAGGGAAAAGCACTACATATACTAGCCAGTTCCTTACTGGGGAAAACCTCAGATAAATGCCAGTGTTTATTACTTCCTTTTTACTGGTTATTTTATTTTATATACTTAGCATTACTAATGATCTGTGGCTGAGTATTTCTGCAAGAGCTCTTACCGTTCTCATCCTGTGACACATAGCAACTACATTTATTGATCATCATTCTGTTTTGTCTGAGAGCCAGGGACGTTCCATGTTGACCTAACGCTACCATCTCCGGCTCAAAAAGTGCCTTTGCCAGACTTGCTGATTGGTCATTTGTTTGAAGTTGTGTTATGAAACAAAATGATCATGTGTGTGGCTTGCATCATTGCTCTGGTTTTAGTCCCCTGGTTTATGAAGCTCAGATTGTAATCTGTCACTGGACCATATTATTCATTAATAGAATTTGTTTCCAGTTTTAGATCCATCATAAAAATGTTTAGTGATTCCTCCTAGTCCTTCGGTTGTTCCAACACTATCAGGCTGGCCAGTTCTTAATATTAGATATTCTGCCATCATTCCAATTAAATTTACAGCTGCCAGACTGCAGTTAGTCAAACCTCACTTTCCTCATAATTTCTATGGCTCAGATCCTGACCTAGGGTAATATGATAACAAGGGAGTAAGGAGCAGGTTCATCCTTTACTTCTGCATCACTTAGACCCAGCTCCTCACCAGCCCAACCAATCCTGAGAGTGGTTAGGCCAGTAATGAAGCGATGCAAAGGGGACTTGCACTTGTTCCATGACTGTGGGGTGGGATGCTACTTAAGAGACAGGGACCTTGAGTGACACTTGACAGATCCTGATCACCCTATCCTGGTTGTACCTACTGAGGTTTTTGTTTTTCACCTCAAGACAGCAGTAACTCCCATAGACCTGCTGCAATAGGAGAGAGAAAGATCAGAATCAAGGGTCCCTAAAAGGGATTAACCAAACAACCTCAACCCATTATAATTCTGAGGGTTGCCAGGGTTGTCTGTTCTCTCATTACTCACCCTATCTGATTGTTCTCTCTCAGCCAATGGTTCTATTTCAGGACTGTCAGCTAGGACTCCTAGCTCTGGGCTCTGGTGAGTAATTTATTCTCCCTGGCAATCAAGTGTAGAGTAGCATGTCCACTCCCATTTAGACATTTAGGAGGAAATAATATCATCTCCTGCCCTCTGGTTGCCATATATGGCAATTGGGGAGAGGACTGAGGGGACACTTAGGAACTATCTGGCCACCCTGGAGAGGATCACTTCAAGGTGTAATCATGGAGTGTCCATGACTTGCTAAAGCCTTCGCACCCAGTGGCTACATTGCCTGATTTTGTCCCTTAGTTAATTATAAGCTAATTTGATTTCTTCCATAACCTTGAAATACTTTGCCTTTAATTCTTTTCCTCTGGCTGTTCACATTACTCAGCAACGATCGCTCTCTTTCTTCTCGGTTCCCTTTTTAACCGTTTGGGAGCATCGTGGCAATCTGCCACGCAGTGTTGGGATAGTTTTCTGGTTCTCGTTTATTCCTTAGTCTCCTCAAAATTTATTGCAAAGTTTTAGTTTATGTAGTGCCCAGTCCTACTGGCAGATGCACATTGGAGCGCTCTGAAATTTGGAGTAATTTATCTGTCAGAGGAACTGCCAGCAGCTTCTTTGCTAGACTGTTGATCTTCTAGTCTGTGGCTGTCATCCAAAAAGCAGGACTCTCCACATTTGTGATGGCAGATTCCCCAAAACGCTGTGGTTTGGCTAAAAAGAGGTAGATTTAGCAGAATATGTAAACTCATGTGCTACCATTGGAATTAAGGGTAGTGGAAATCCACTTATCGTGACAGTGTGATTTCTTTCAGACCTTGGGGCCTGACCTGAGAGGCATAAGCAATAAACCTTGCTCTTCAGATATGTAGGTAATATGGAGCTCTCTCCTTATCTGAGGAATAAGTATTTTTTACATGTCTTTCAGCTAAATCAAAAATCCAAATCCAAAATCACCCTTGGATATCAGGCAAATTTGTGCTATTTCCTGGAGGACTTTACCTCCATAAACTAGATTTACAGTCATCTTCAGACAGCATGTAATCACTTCAGGGTGTAATCAGCAAGGTGTACAGATGGAGTGAATCTGCTGCCTGCTCCCCCACTGGCCACAGCTATCTTAAAAAAGCCTGCTTTTAAAAATAGATAGGCTCACAATGTGTCTGTGCAACTGCAGGCATAATTTGCATGTGCACCTTGATTGTACAAACATTTTATGTAATTGTATATGGAATGGTTAATCATGGTGCAGAATTGCACGTGCGTTTCTTTTCTTCTTTTCATTATTTTCCCCCTTTCATCCTCTCCAGCCTTGCTTGTAGAGGTGGTAAAATATTATTTGTTGAATAATCTATTCCCATGGGCGGAATCTATTAATCTGAAGAAGACCTGAAATTTGCTGGGATGGCCATGCCCGCAGCAACGTAAGGAAGTAGCTCTGTTAGAAAATTCTGGAATCAAAGATCTCTCTCTATAGAGAGCTGAGACTGCAGTATTTCCCCAGAATTTTGCTTCTCTTGCAGTGAAGACAGCTTGCTTATTCTCTCTGCTCTTCTTGGAACATAACTAAGCTCTTTCCTTAGAAGGGATTTGGAACTGTGTGATCTGAACATATTCCCCTCTCTTTTTCTGTATATTGACGCTTCTCTTCCCTTACTTCCCTCATGGATACTAACTCGGAAGCTTTCAGCACAGGACTTCAGAAGCAAGTTAAGAGTAGATGGGCCCTGTCTGCTAATTACTGCTCTCTACCACCTTCAGTGATGCCACCGTTGAGTCTCCTGGCACCCCACCCACCCCCAACACAGGGCCTCATCCTTGTGACATGGCTACATCTCTTCACAGAGCAGCAGCACATTTCAGAACTACAATGATTTGGGCAGTTCACACCCCTGAGAGTTATTGTTTCAGGCTGTTTGCAAACTCAGGAAGGCATCAGTTATACTTAAGTCATGTCTTCAAGCTTTTCTCTGAATCCCTAGGATCTAGAAAAATAAAATAAAATAACCTTCCCCCATGTGATTTTGACCTCATTATGTGACTCCAGGATCTGGGTTCTAGTCATGGGCCTATAGTGTTTGAGCATTAATCTGGCCTTGATTGGGCTCCAGATAATCAGTTTAACATTCAATTACTGTAGCACTCTTGCAGCTGTAAACCAGCTTCTCAATGGGATCTATGTGTGAGGAATTTTAATGCTCCTAAATGCAGCTGATCCAGCAGCTGTCAGGAAGACTGAATGGGAGACTCCATTACAGCATCCCTGTGCTTTGTCACACCTCTATTTACAGGTAGAATGGAACATTGTAGAGCTTGGGGTTCTTGTGGGAGATCTTTCTTTGGAGGGACCCTTCTAGCTTCTGTGAGTTCAATCCACTCTCATTCATTCTGTGTGTAAGATAAGACAATTTTGTTCTCACCCATACATATGTCTTCTCATAACAAGATTGTTATTGCTTTGAGGCAGGAATTGTGCCTATCTCTGTGTTTGTACAACATCCAGTGCAATAGGGCACCACTCCTGACTGGGGCCTCTGTGAACTAATGCACTATGTCATAAACAATCATGTTAATATGGCACAATGGCTTAAGGTAATTTATGTAACCAACTGCTGTATTTGTAAAATGATTAGAACAACACTTACAGAACCAATAATATTTCCCAGGGATGTCCTGCTAACTAATTAGTATTTGTAAAAGTGCTTTGAGATCCTTGGATGAGAGGAGCTATATCAGATCTTAGCAGGCCCTTAAGCATATCCAACCTGTTCTATCCAGTTCTATTTATGATAATTAAAGAAAGGGGTCCATAATCCTTTTACGAATTTCATTCTTTTAAAAAGATGTTGAAATCTTCTTTCCTTTATTCCAATTAATGGGCCCAATCCTGTTCCTACTGAAGTTGATGGGAAAATGTTTGCTGCATTCAGTGTTAGCCGGACTGGGCCTTACGCATGTATCAAATGTATTTTCATTATGCTATTCAATTCTTAAGTATGGTGTGATATAGATGTAACTGCCTGTGTCATTTATACTGTTTTCTTTGTCGATGACCTCACCAGTGCATTAGCTGAAGTGCCTGGATCTTAACATAATTGTTTCTCCTTTCTTTGTGGGAATAACTGCATAATCGCAAAAGGTCAGGTCACATCAGCCTAGTCCAATAAGACAGAGTCAAAACTGGTTTTGATCGTTCTGCTTTGGAACATCGTCTAATTAAATTCAAATACAAGCATGTAAACACCATGGAGGAAGAAGAATTGTTTAGGGCTATAACTAGCAGGAGTGGGATGAGAGTAAAGAAAAGAAAAATGTAGCTCAGATATCAGAATAAAAATCTTTATGGTTAAGTCTGTAAGACTGCAGACTATTCTCCCCAGAGAAGTGGAAGATTCATCATTTGAGGCATTTAAAACTCCACTGTCCAAATCACTGGAGTATATACTGTAGGGAGCATTTCCCCCTCCATTTTCCATGATTCTGTGCAATTCATTTTAAAGCTATTGCATTTGCTCATACAATGCTGCTTTCTCACTGTAAGATTCGGTTCTTTCGCTGTCACTGATACCATTATTACCATTATCTTACAAACAAGTCAAAGCTTAGCTGAAAATATGCATTTCATTAGTCTTTTTTCACTAGAATCTTTTTCCAGTTGGAAGATCAGGCTACAGATATCTAACTAATGCAGCATTGAGAACAGTCCATAAAAACAAATAGGCAGACAAAGCAACGTTTACTCATTGTTTGGGTAAGTGCGGAGAGGGAGGTCTTAGAGTACGGGAGAACAATGAGAGAAAAAGAGACAGTGTCCTTACGAGAGGAGATAAAAGGGGGAGGTCTGGTGGTTCTGGGAGAATTGAAGGGGGTGCATGGTGGGAAGAAGAAGGAGAGAGAAAAAAGAGGGTGGGTAGGGGAAAGGGAGTAATGTGATGGGGATTCTAGTGAGATGGAGGCTCTCAAAACTAATCTGGCTTGGGGTTCTCAATATCCTAAAGCAGGCAATTTTAATTTAAACATATAAAGTCAGATTTTTTTCTGGCAGGGAGCAGAGTGGGCTGGGAGGGAGGCTCAAGAATCATCTCTGATTTTCCCCTCCATTCTAAAGCCATTCATTTGGAAGAAGGTTTTAATATGGGGGGTCCCTGGTATACATTGGGGTTGTGTTCTTGAAAAGTGCGATGGATACAGAAATGATGTAAACTGGGGAATTTTTCCTCATAAGAAATAATGGAATAAGGGGGGGGATGTGTTCACAATTTCACCACACTCGCCTATGATAATGCTCTTTTCACCTTTACAGTGTATGTTTTTACAATGTCAGGTTATACAGTACACATTTTACACATAAAACATTAAATAAAAGAATGTAGACTCCTACTAACACCATTCAAACACATAGAACATTTTAATACAGTAATAGAGTATAAAACAGTGTCAATTACACTCTGCCGGCTGGGTTTTCTTGGGCTGGCTTTTCTGTGGCTGGCTTTTTGGTTGCAGAAGTCTTAAAAAGGATTTTATTGATGTCTGCTCTCCTGCATGAATCTTTGAAAGATAGATCTTCCTGTAGCAAGCCATTGCATCACTGAAAGCCCTGGAGACTTTGGCAGACCATTCACGAAAAGGATCACTGTTCTGTATGATTTCCATCATCTCATCCAGAAATCAAAAGAAACAGGAGAGATTCTTTGTCATCAGACTCCTGGCTTCCTGCCCCACAGCATCGTCATCATCGTCCTTGCTTTCTTCAGATATCCGTTGTTGGTCCAGCTCAATCAGTTCCTAATTTGTTAGTTGTTCAGCGTGAGACTCCAACAACTCCTGTACATCCTCCTCCTCCACCTTCTTGAAGCCGACATCCAACTTGACAATTTCTTGCTTGAGAGCACGAACGGCATCAAATGCTGTGAAGCTGTGGACAGCATCTGGCCATGCATGGCACCAAATACCGTTCATACATTGCGAAGTGACCTCTTCCCATGATACATCAATTTTTCCACACCACTCAAGATGTTGTAGGACTTCCAAAACTCCTTTATACTGGGCTTTCCTTCACCTGCCGTCTCCTTAATCAGCATGGAGAACATCCTCAGTAGGTAATAAGCCTTGAACGTGGCTGGCGGATGCAAGTACAGTACTGTACAATAGGGGAACGTGTTCCAATTCACGTCGGTCCCGATCCATGCAAACGATGGATATGCAGATCAGGACCAACATAAATTGTAACACGTTCCCCTATTGATAAGCTACGGATATCTGAAACCATGGATAAGGGGGAGATGTTCAACAGAGACCCCCAGTATGCTGCTGTTCCAGGGTAACTCCTTCAGAATGCAGGTTTAAGATTTGTTTTTAGAGTCTAATTTTAAACCCATAGTATTTGGATAGATTAGAAATTAAGCAAAAGAGTTCACCCTTTTCTAGGGATTATTAATTATTATTAGTCGTAAAACATGTGATTTAGTCTGTCCCCCGGCCCGCGCCACTTCCAGCAGCTCCCATTGGCCTGGAGCAGCGAACCGCAGCCACTGGGAGCCGCGATCGGCTGAACCTGCGGACACAGCAGGTAAACAAACCGGCCCGGCCTGCCAGGGGCTTTCCCTGCACAAGCAGCGGAGCAAGTTTGGGAACCACTGTCCTAGAGCATATCTTTTAGAAAAAATCCAATCTTGGTTTAAGAATTTTCAGTGATGGAGAATCCACCACAACGCTTGGTAAATTGTTCTAATAAATTGCCCTCACCTTCAAAAATGTACACTTTATTTCCATTATGAATTTGCCTAGCTTCAACTTCTAGCCAGTGTTACACTTTTCTCTGTTAGATTGAAGAGTCCATTATGAAATATTTGTTCCGCATGTAGATACTTATAGACTGTAATCAAGTCACCCCTTAACCTTCTCTTCTTAAGCTAAATCGATTGAACTTTTTGAGTCTATCATGTTTTCTAATTCTTTTATGATTCTTGTGGCTCTTCTCTGAACTTTCTCCAATTTATCCACATCTTTCTTGAATTGTGGGCACCAGGACTAGTCACCGTATTCCAGCAGTGGTCGCACCAATGCCAAATAAGAAGATAAAATAACCTCTCTACTCCGACTTGAGATTCCCCTGTTTATGCATCCCAGGATCTCATTAGCTCTTTTGGCTACAGCCTCACACTGGGAGTTTGTGTTCAGCTATTATACACCCCCACCTCCAAATCTTTTTCAGAGTCACTGCTTCCTAGGATAGAGTCCCTGATCCTGTAAGTATGACCCACATTCGTTGTTTCTAGATATATATACATCTACAGTTAGCTGTACTAAAATGCACATTGTTTGCTTGTGCTCAGTTTATCGCCTCTATATTGTTAGACTTCTTTGCCTGTTGGAATCATCTCATATTTGCATATAATGTCAAACAAAATTGACAGTATAAGACTTTGAATATAATGCACTATTGCATTCCAACTCACTATCAGCAGGATATGTTATCTCTCTTGTCCATGACCAACTATATTTTTCATATATTCTGCACCATGCATCCTGACTAACCAGGATCTATTACTGGTCATACCACATTCAGTAAATAATAGAACTTTCTTTTATACGTTGGAGTAAAATTTGCAGACTCCTTAAATCCATGAAAAATATTTTTGTGTGTCAATTTGTTGCAAATAAAACATGTTTACTTCGGTGAACGCAAGTCCTGGATTTTAATACTAAGGTTTTAATGCTATTTAGTTGTACACTTTAAATATTCTCTTCCAAGCGACTAGAATACTTGCTAACACTTTAAATAGGATGTACAATATCAGCAGAGAACAGTTAATCACTCTGGGTGAAATCCCTTCCCCACTGGAGTCAATGCGACTTTTGCCATTGACTTTAATGGGGCTATAATTTCATCTTTTCAGACCAAATCAAATACTCCAAATGAAGAGTCTAGGCTCCTAAACAGGACAGAGGACTTATTGGTAACTAGGACCAAACACTTTAAAACAACACTTACGCAGACGCAGTACAAACAACAGCATACCGTGTATGTAGAAACTTTGTGCAATGCTGTGATTTTTACTACTTCTGTATCTTTTGAAGTTAAGCTGCGCTCTGTTTAAACACATGCTACCAAATTACATCCAGGCGGCCTTTATTATAAATCAGTGACAATATCAAAAAGAAGCTAAGAAGGATCAGAATATCTCTCATGTGTGACCTGACTTGCTCTTAGTGCAGTTACTTAAATGAGTATAAGTGACAAGGAGATGAGGAAAGGGAGAAAGGGTAGTGGACGGTTCTTGGGAAAACAATACAAGGCATCTGTCTTTTGATTCTCTAAAAGGCTTGTCTGCAGGGGTCCTATTGTGTTCTAACATTTTTTAAAATACTTACAAGCAACTTTAATATATTCCATCCATCCAACTATGCTTAGAGAAAATAATGAACTGAATAGCGATGATACTTTGAAGGGATTAACTGATTGTTGCGGAACAAACTAGATCAACTGCAACTATACCAAAAACTTACTGAATTTATTATTTATAGTTGCTACCAGACAGAAAAGCAATATAGTCAAAATTAAGTAGTCTTTCTTTGAAAATTGTAGTTATTTTGATAAACAGTGCTGTCAAAACAGCAAACGTGAATGCCACAAACTCTAGATCATTCACTTTCATGTAAGGTTTGCAAGGTTTTAAGTGAGAATACTTCATAGTTAAAGTATGTCTTCCCTTGGTGATCACACAAGCATTTAATTTTTGTTCTGGCATTGCGCCTATTGTGTTTATGAGGTTCTTTGGAAAAATAGAATTGATGACCACAAAGGAAAAATTGAGAGTTACTTATTTTAAACCACTATTATAACCTTTTAAGTTTTTCAGGAAAAATATGTTTTCTTCCAGATATAAAATAGAGGCTTTACTGTGAAAAGGTTTCAGAGTTCCATATTTATCCTACCAGTAAACGTTCATATCAGGCTTTGTATTGTAAGGCTATCTATTGTGTTATGATGGTATCCTTTGCTCTTCTGCCCAGTTACATTAAACTATTATGAACTATATTCTCTTGATTTAGAACATATAAAATGTCTGTTGGCAAGTATAATTTTACAGGCAACGTTTGATTTTTCACATAGACCTTTACATTGTTAATGGCCATTTATTGTGCTTTTAATCAATAATGATTTCTCAAACACATATGTAAATATACAACACATATACGGTAACACCATCTTTAGCAGTAAGCCCTAAAGCTTGTGCAGCAGCAAATGACCATATATTGTGAGGTACGTGCATAGCAAGAGAAATCCTGCTGTGGCAGGCTAGCATGCCACTTGCTGATCTGACTCTATATTTGCTATCTTGTAGCTGTTGCCATGGCCTCTGTCATGAGTGACTTGCATGCTGCTTTGTTGGCTTCTTGCACAGAGTTATATCATGGTTGCACATATACTTTTCTAGTTTTCCATCTTAGCGTCCACCTTACTGGACACATTCAGCATCTTACAGCATCAGGCAATTTGTGTTTAACCATGCACTGTTGTAGGTTGTGGTAGAGTATCGGATTTACCTCAACACCATGTGCAGTGCTGCTTGTGCGCTATATTTGGAAAAAGTACACTATTTAGGAAGGAGAATTAATATGATAATTGATATTTCCTTAAAAATTACTTCCCAGAACTGGGTTTAAGGATATTTCCCATCATCTTGGGAACTCTCCAACTCGCGGAAAGCTTTGTTCTTTAGACCATGGCTTGTAGCCAAATGACTTATATTGCTTAGATGGAAGAGCAGACTGCCTCCAGGGATAGAAGGTTGGCACAGCAGCTTGGCTGACCTGGTCTATGCTAAAGAGCAGGTAACATTTTCAGAGAAGAGAACCTCAGACAAATATGAAAGATCGGGTCTAACATTTTAGAAACTTTTGATTAATTCCTAACGGATGGAAACTGAGCTGTCGCTCTCCTTCAACCTCTCCCGACCGCTCTTCTTTTCCTTCCCCTCCAGTCCCATTTCTTTACTTTTTTCATCATTATGTCTCCCCCCCCCCCCCCGTCTGCTCCCTTTATTTTTTTTTGGGGGGGGGGGAAGTCAATAAAATATAAATATAAAAAATTGTACACTCATTTTGCTGCTTATGAATCTGTGCAGACATGGGCAGAATTTAACCGGCATCATATAACAAGTATGTGAATATGCCAAGTGATGATGATAATATACCATGTAAATCTCTTCTGATGAAACTCAACTACAAATCATATTCTAATACGTTAGAGAAATATTGAACTGGTCAAACCTTAAGTAACTTAACTGCATTGAAAAATGTTCTTATTTTAAATGTGTTTTTGCCCTAGAGCATCACATTCTGATGTTTTCCGAAGTAGGGTCTAGTAATAGGGGAAAATGAATTGTTATATTCCTGTTTCATTGCTCAGGGGAAAAGTGGCAATGTTTGCACAATAGATAACATCGGTTGTCACTCAAAATGAAAACCTTTATGCTGTCATAGGAGATAGCAGATTAGCTGATTTCATCGGCAACCTCTACAGTGACATGATTTTCTACTCTAAGTGCCTCCTCCATATCCCTGTTGACATAGGATTTTAGAAGTGTAAAATAATTAGCTTCTTTTTTCATTTTCAAAAATGCTAAATGCTGTTATTCAAATAGAATACACAGTAGATTTTGTTAGATAGTAATAATCACCTTTCATTAAGAGATCTTACTTCAGAATTCTCTTCATGATCACATTTCTTCTCTTTTATGACTTATCAGTAATTACTCAATTCTTGACTTCTGTTCAATTATAAGATATTAATATATTTCACATCTATCCTTTATTCATTTATAGCTAAATTCTATAATCTTTGGTGACTTCCTCACTTTGAAATTAAAGTCTGATATATTTTGATTCCAAGAACACCTTTCAAAATTCAAATAGATGACATGTGCCTTTCAAATATTTGTGACAAAAATCCAAAATGCAAAACAAACATCAAAATAAATCTTGAAAAGGTGTGGGATTAATTTATTACATATGTATGAAGATTTCTATAACTTCGTTTTCAAGCACCAGCATTTTCTTACGTTAATTTACAGTAAACAAACAATGAGTTTATACTAGATTTGTCTGGGTAGAAGCTACATAAGGGTCTAACGTTTATAGAATAATTCACGTTGAAACATTTGAAAGAGAAATTGTGAGCTAACTTTTCAAAAGGAAGTACCTCCTGTCTTACCCCAAGGCACATACAAAATTTAGTGACCGTAGCCACCTTGTAGTTGTGGGGTTAGTAAAATATTAGATAACATTCTAACATTTAACCCATTTGGATCTCTCAAGTTATAGCACTTTGTAGCTTATGCCACTATAGATGGGCAGGGGAGCACTATTAGTTTGGAATTGGTGCAAGCATACCATGGCATGCATACCATTGGAGATATCCTAGAAAATGAATTAATGAAAACATTTTCACAGTCTCATCAAGATTACAGCCTACCCAAAGACTGGTTTGGACATTATATACAACTTGAAATATATAATCACAGTGTCTCAGAAAATCGAAGTTCTACCTCAGGTCCATTTTGTCTGGTCTATGTTAATTCAAGTGACCAGCTACACTATGGCAGCCTCGAATATATGTTAAACATCACTCAGGATTCCGGAACAAGTTTACAGTTGATTTTAGGCAAATATTGTGGAGAAATTTCATCATAAACAAGTTGGCTATGCAACCTCAGAAACATGACTCAATGGATGTTCATATCTCAGCAATTTTATCTAAGATTATACACCAAATGGTCTGGGCACCATCTCACCTTTTAAAAATCTGTCAGGTAGGCACAAGTATCTGCTGGAAACAACCAACCAACCATGGAACCCTAATTCACATGCTTTGGAAGTGTATGTGGCAACTCTATCTTGGATAAAAAACTTCGGCCCAGATTTTTAAAAAAAGAAATATTAAGTAATTTTGGATGTCCTAGACACCTGGAACATGATTTTCAGAAGTCCTGGACACCCACAATTACAATGCAAGTCAGTGGGAGCTGTGAGTGCTCAGCACCACTGAAAAATGGACTTTAGGAGTCCCAAGTCGGGCACCCAAAATTAGAGGTCACTTTTGAAAATGTCCTTAGATTTTAACTTTAATAGAATGTGCAGCATCTAAATGTATATTTTAGGCAACACATCTCAGCCTTTTGAACAACAATCCATCAGTAGTGCACTTGAATATTATTTGTGTCCGTATGCTGTTCATGAAAGATTTTAATGAAAGCTTCTTTTCCCTATCTGGATTTCCATGAACTTTATTAGCTTGCTGTTTGTGGCATTTTTCAAGTTTAAGCCCATTTTGTTGGCATAGATAACATGGGGCAAGTATTTAATCAGTGTTCCTGTATTTGGCCAGGCCCAATCTATGTTCTCAGGAGAGTCAACCCAGCTCAGCGGAAGGCATGCAGAGCCTGCATAAAACTCTAGGTAGCTAAGTGATATGTCAGTTGAGCTTTCTGACTGAGATGGAAAAATCTGCGAGAAAAAAAGTTCTGCCAGTCACATTTACTGGGTCTTTCTGATTTAACAGGCCTAGTACACTAATTGTTTTCCTTGGGTAGCTGTTTTATTAATTTATAAACAGTATTGCCAACCCCAAGCATCCAAACATCATAAATTTTGGGTTCTTATTAATCATCTTCTGCTTTTTAAACTTTTATGGTGCACTTTTCAAGCTTTTCCCTACAACCATGAGGGCTAGAAAATTACTTTTCTATATATGAAAGCTGAGATTCCAGGAACTGGGGCTTAAAAAAACAAACAAAACAAAAAAACCCACACCACCAAGTACAGTGATATTTGACAATGCAGCAAATATCTTCCCATTTGCTAAGGGGCCATTGATTTGTTTCACCACTTAAACCTCTGATTTTTCTTTGTTGCATCCCTATTCCCTCAAGCTTGCAGCACTACATGGTATTTTTAGAATTTGCCTGGTCACTGATTTTATATTTATTTCATATCATGTTCATAATCAGACAGACCTTCTCCGTAACATGAACATGCTTAGACCTAGAATCAGATTGAACAAATGTCTTGCTGCTAATATATGAAAGAGACTATATCCCAAGGCAGAAAAGGGATCATGTAATTTTCTTAACATTGGCCACCTCTCAGTTAGGCATCTCCACCTTCAGAGCTGTTGCCCAACTATGTGCCTGTATAGGAAGAAATATGACCATACTGTTCATGAACAAGTCACTGATCAGTGTACAAGTGCAAGCATAAGCATTTCTCCCTGAGTTTGGTAAAAACACCTGAAAATAATGATTTATTTGCATGTGTGAATTTGCATGTTGTTTCCTTTAACTGAACTTTCCCAGCAGCAGCTGGCGACATCTGAAGTTGCATGGACGAACGGGGCGTACTATAAATGCCTAGTCTGTGTTAGGCTTCTCTCCTGCTTTTCTTCCACTGCTTTACATTTTGTCTTACTGGGTGGGTTTTGTACACACCTCTGAAAAGCAGGGCAGGCATTGCTTGCCTTTCATGCTCTGGACTGGCCTGGACCATCTCCAGCCTCTGAATGCTTAAAATGTATCCTGAAAAGCTAATTCTCCTTACTTTGTAAATTCTGAAGGAACAGATTCCCTGTGTGGGCCCTTGGAGGACACAAGATATCCCTTGAAAACATCACTTGGCCAAACAGCATCTCTGACTTTTACCTGCTTGTTTATCTTTGTTGATGAGCCTTGATCCTGAAATGACTCCACACCTGCACACAGCTTCATACCTTCAGTGGAGCTTTACTCATGGGGCTGCCTGCTGGATCAAGACTATATACAACAAGTTGTCTAAAAGTTTCCCAATGACTAACTTCCATTTATTTTCACACATCTATTTTACCATCCAGACAATTCAGTTTTACATAGTCTTTCTTAAGCCTAAGAGGTCTGTAACGTAAGAACTGTCTTCATTAAATGTAGTGAGTCATAATCAATTAATCCCACAAAGAAGGTATTTTTAAATTTCTCAATAATCTTTTTAATTTAAAAAGAGTGCATGTGGGGAGAAGTAGGATGTATGGGCAAAAGGAAGTTAGAGCACTGCTTAAAAACTATGGCTTCTGTTACTTAGCAACAATAGCCTGAACTGCATCAGCTGGTCTGTTTTACCATATAATTATTCTCATTGATTCATCATTAATGACAAATCAAGACAGCTGAACATGACTTCCTTGGGTGGCCAGAGAGACTAATCTGAATATTTAGACTGGATAGAGAAGCAAACTGTTAGTTTAATATTTTCAGCATGGTAGGATACAGAATATTGTAATTTAACAGAATTTTTAATTCAAATGTTCATCTTCATAAATGTATCAAAATTAGGAAACTGACCAACAAGAACACTTATCAGTAAAAACCACATGATACTGAAGGCAATTACACTTTTTATTTGATAGCTATTTCCAATTTTACATGTATTCTGTGACGAATTTCATATTGTATGGGAAGATTTTCCAAAGAGCAATCAGGTGCTTATCTCCCATTTATGGATTTGAAAATCTCTCCCTGTAATGCTTTGTATATCAAGTTTTGCTGGAAAAAAAAGTTTGATGCCAGTTTGAAGTTCAGGGAAATCCTCTGCTTTCTTCTCAAAGGTCTTTCTTGAAATATTTAAACTCTAAAGTTTCCAGGCTAGCAGCCAATAGACATGTGCAGAAGATGTCTATCAACAGCTCCGTTCTTTTTCTAATTGGTGAGTTCAAGTGCTTCTGGGTGCTCAGACAGATACACAGATTTTGTACTGACACGTTGAAACAGAAACAGTGTGGATGGTTATTGATAACTTTCATTAAAGGTATAAATGAATTCCAAGAATAATTTGGCAAAAAAATAGGCAAGGTTTCTGGGGGTGTCAGACAGCTGTTGAGAACAGCATCAAATGAAAATTTGCAAAAATATCATTGACAGTTTGCATTTATGCAGCTCCTTTCAACTGAGGATCTCAAAGTAATTCATCTGAAAATCTACAAACATTAATTAATTGAGTCTCGACACATTCCGGTGAAATAGGTGTATCTATATTAGCATCTTTTAGTACATGGGGATACAGCGGCTGAGAGGTTAAGTACGTGGCCAAGGCCACACAGTGTCATTGAAAGAATTGTGAACAGAATTGAGAGTCTTCCATTCATCCTCTCTTCTAATTAGTAGAAAATGTAATTAAATATTTGAGGCAAGTTTATCTGTGATCATTTGATTCTCTACTTTTCCACAAAATTACACAAACTCAAAAAAAATGAAATAAAAAATCCATGTGTACGTTACACACACACTATCTCACTTAGGTAAATGCATATCTAAGAGGGAAAAGAAAAAAAGAAAACAAATCCTTAAGTCAGAAAATCACCCAGCAAGAAAGGCTTCTATCTGGCTCATGAATATTTGCCTATGCTTGATTCAAATAATGAATATATTTCTCTGTAAAGAGTTGAATGATTCTCTCTAACATTATTACGTATGCCTTTGGTACTACTCATGTTGTATGAAAAATATGTTCAAGATTTTGTTCTGTATTACTCTTTGATAGCCTACAGTGTCAGGAGTTACAGTAGAATAGAGGAGGATTTATAATTATTAATCATTCTGTTCACTTATTAATTTTAAAAACAGTCTGAACTACAAGTTTTGAAAGTCATATTTCAGTAGTAGTTTTATGGCAACAGGAAGGGATTTTAAAAATGTAAGGAAATGTAATGTTTGGAAGTTCTGAAACAGAAATTTCAATGTATGCAATAGATAAACAAAAGCTCGGCTTTTAATATATATTGTTCTTCATAAAGAACATAAGATAAGTTATAGAGAGTCCACTAAGAGAGTCAGCTATATAAATAGGATCTTGTTTTAGGTTAAACCCAATAAAATTCCACTTAAACAAAAATGTAATGAAAAAATTCCCCTCCCTTTCTATAAAACATACACAGAAAATTCTTGAAACTTACACTGTTTGCAGTTTTAAGCTGTTTTTGCAGGGGGTCAGTATTTCTTAAAGCTCTTGTCTGCACTCCCCCATATTTTTAATTATAGATAAAATTCTAGTGGTCAATCCTTTCCCCAGTGAAGTCATCAGCTTCAGTAGAAGCAGGATTGGGCCCCAGTTGTTTACTCTTAAAATAGGATCCAAAATTTATACCTCAAAAATCAACACTGCAAACCAAAAATGCTACACATATGCTACAGGAAAAGTTTTAAGGTGCTCTGTCTTATTGTTTATATTTGTGCATTTAGCTGACACCAAACTATCTTTAGTCTAGCTCATCTGGCACTTAGGAAATATACAAGTTATTTTAACAGAACTGCTTGCATGAATAAGACAGTCAGGATTTGGCTCAGTATGTAATTAATATCTGTTTAAATGACCAACTATTCTCTTGATTAATGGTTCAAAACACTGTGTAGTTACTTAAAAGTCCATGAAAAGCCAAGTATTTCTCTGCAGCTTTCTCAGGTATATTAAAGGAAAACCCATTATAAGTGTAAGTCTAAAGCTACTCTTAGTTATGTACTTTAAATTATTTCAAGATACCTAATCTGTTAGCCTAATGTTTAACAGCAGCACAGTATAACCAAGGCAGTTAAAATGCTATGTAACTGCCAGAAAACACATATTACATAATTCATATTTAAACATTTGTTAAGATTGTCAAGCGGGGGATAAGGTGGTGGCTATGGAAGCCATTCATCAGCCAATTCAGATCTATTGCTTATAAACTTGGAAATACTTTATTCAAAACAGTTTAACTGAAGTTAATGCTGAACAGTTCCCTGTTAACAATCCTTATGATTCCACAAAATGCATACAAGGCCAAGGTGCTCATTGGAATGCAGTAGCAGTTTACATCTTTGATGTCAATAATTGCTTAATCATGCAACTACAAAAGGAGGCATTAAGACAGTGGATGACATCTTGTTGGATGTTAGATATTCAGTATGCCCATATAAATTGCTCATGATGTGACATCTGCAAAGAGCATAGACCTTTCAGTCACTAAAGAATTATTTTTTTAAAAGACGCTTTTTGTTTTGTTTTGGTTTAAAGTGCTTGTTTCTCTAACTCTCTGCATTGTCTATAAACGAATAAAATACAGCCATCTATAGTTTATTAAACAAAAGAAGGTGGGGAGAGGGAGACAGTACCATGACAGCTATGTCTTTCTGCTTCAGCCAGTATTCTCTTTTTTTACATTTACAGACCATATTAATTTTACTCACTTTACTTGTGTTCTGCACCTCTCTGTTGCTGTTAGTATACAAAGGGTCTGCTCCTGTATACCTTGCAGAGTATTGGATGTGCAGGATTGAAACTCAGTGGAAATATATAACAGACTATCTATCAAAAATGGCTTAACTAAAAAGTCAGCTTTTTCCTGCAATATTTCTTACAAGACACCAAGGGAAAAATAAATTAAAGGAGCAAAAGCCAACCACTTTTCTTTTTAGCTGTCATTAAGGAGATCCCTTGAAAGGGTCTATAATAAGAAGATTTCTTGCCCAGGCAATGCAAGGATGTCTGTGTATAATATTCCTATTATCAAAATAGTTAAAGGAAATTTTAACATAAGATGGAATCCATTCACACACAGAGAACTCAGCCCAAGCTATCAAAACTTGGAAAGCCTACAAAAGTGACAAAAATAATAAAGGTCATAAAATTAGAAATGCTATTTTTTTTTTTTTAGAAAATAAAATAACTTAGCTTTTTGGGGGGTATTTGTTACTTCTGGAGTCTTAGATGGGTTTTTTTCCCCCCAGGAATATTTCATGGGCTGCAACATGTTAGAGTAGGAGGCTGAAGGTAATCCTGGTAAGTAACAACTAAATAAATCCTTTTAAATCCATGATAAGGAAGTAAAAACAAAACAAAACACACTAAAGTTGTAACTTTTGTTTAGATAGATTTTTTTTTAAATAGTTCAGGTGCTATTAGTCCTTGCCTTGTAATTGAAATATGTTTTTTTTTAATTGTGGCAAAGCTGAATATCCATTCACAGCTTCAAAATATTTGTATGTAGTAGAGTGTATACAAATAGAAAATATTAATCTAAATATACTTTAGATGCAGAGAAAAATGCATAATGAGATCAAAGCCTAAAGCTAGAGCAGCTGTGAATACTATTTATATGAGGGATTTTTACTCGTTTAAAGGGAAACACACAACAAAACAGTGAAACTTGAAGTGGTGTTTGACCTATTCATTTAATTTGGTATTTCGGACTAGTCCAGTGTGGGGAATTTTATCGGGCTCACTTTTCTAGTCTGTTTAAGAAATACCAACATGAAGTGCGGCATGATAATCTACCACTGGAGGGAGTCTGGGAGCTTTCAAACAGCTCAAAAACACCGGGAAAACGGCGAGCCACAGGGGGAGACTGAGTGGGCACGGAAGAGAAGGACACGATGAGAGAGGTTTTTATTGAAGCAAAAGAAAATACAGCGGCGCTGGCACGATTTCAGTCCAAAACTAAAGGTGCTTGGGTCAGACGAGACAGGAATACTTGAGAGGGACCTGGGAGGGGGTAACTGTAGCCTGAGTGCTGTGACCCTTCGCAGTCCATGCCGCCTTCTGTCCATAGAAAAAGAGCAAAGCCCTCGTCCACAACTATTGTCCCATTCAGCCAACCTCTTCCTGAGGCTTTTGCAAACTTCGGAGCTAAACGGGTTTGTAGCTTGGGGGGACAAATGGAAGGTAAGAGACCGTGTGTCTGTATAGACACAACACACCCCTTCAAATTAGGGATGGAGAAGCTCACCTGATCTAAGCTGCCTGCCAGTGCAGCATAGCACGTACAGCTATGGTGCATGGTGATGGCATTTCTGCCCTTTGAGAGATGTTAATGAAATAGAGCTGAGTAGTTCCATTATTATTAGCTCATCCTCATAGTTTACACGTAGAACTTGCAGTGTTTTTTGGCGGTTCATTTTGCCGCATTAACACCAGCTCCGCCGATGCGGGGTTACATTTGTCTGATAATTGTCCAATGAGATATTTGCAGGACACGCCCAATTATAAACTCTCGCTTGAATAAACTACTTTAAAGACACACACAGCCGTTTAGCAAGCCAAAATGCAATTGTTGGAAGAAGAGGATTAAATCTGTTTTCCAGACTGCTAAACAACCGTCCGGTTTTAATTTGATTATGTAATATTTAAGATTAGCGTTGCAATTTTGCAAACCAATTCAATTGATCCTGTCGCATCTCATCCAGTAACAGCTGATGTCAGATCCCCGGTGGCGTATAAATCATATATCTAAATCTAAACTAAGTGATGAAGGAGCTTTATTGCACGATTGAATTATTTTCTACACTCTTTTCAGTGACTGCTGCCCACTCTTAAGATTGAGTTTATGGGCGTGTATGTGAGTGAGAGAGGACCCCTAGACAGAACCTGGGTTGAAATGGTTACATTTAGCAGTAAGGCCATACACGGACCACTCGGATCTCCTTGTAATTCAATTAGTCAGGTTTCAGGAAGGTGAGGCTGGGTAAATTTTTTGGCATGGGGTAGGGGGAAATAAGGAAACGCCCCTTTTCTCGCGTCGTAAACCAATCCGCGTGCAGTAAAAAAAAGGGGAAAAAAAGCAGTCTGTAAGCAAACAGCAGGCTGTGCCCTGACTGGCTGCGCCGGCACATCCCCCCCTCCCTTGCTCAAGTAAACTGCATGCAAAAATCCCACATGATCAACCAGCAGCGCCTCTGCTCCGAGCTAGATGTCTGCGCCTCCTCCGTGCATCTACTCCTCGCACACACCAGCTTCCAGATCTCTCTTCTGACGCACACGCATGTGTATGTATGTGCGTGTGTGTGTATATATATATATACACACCGTGTATATAGCTATGCAGCTGTCTGTTGCACACGCACATGCACACAGACGCCCAGAGCACTAGGCTCCTAGATTTTCCTAGGCTGCTGATGTCGGATTCACAGGCAGTGAAGGGACCAGCGTTGCAAAAGGGGGCGTGACAGTTTAAATATCCCCCCTCCCAAACATTTTTTTTTTTTTGCAAAACTGACTTTTGCCCCTCCCCCCCCCCCGCTGCATTCAAGTGTATTTGCTTGCTAGGGCGGAATATTTTTTTCTTCAGAGGGAAAAGCTGCCGGGCAAGACCAAGACGAAGGCTTGATTTGTTTTCTGATGTAGTCCTCTGAGGGGTGCTTGCTTTCCTCCCCCTTCCCTCGCTCTTTCAAACTGTTTCGTCCTTCTTCCCAAGTCGACGGTTCAGGGATGGACCCTGCTTTATTCTAACACAGACACTTTGGGAAGCTGAGGGAGGAGATTCCTGCGGCTCCATCTCGTTCCCTGTGCAGAGGAGGCGGCTTGACACCAGCATCACCAGAGGAGTTTGTGGGCTTTCAGTTTCCGCGCCTGCGGGGTTCGGCTGGTTTTACAGCCTCTCCTAAAACACCCTCATTTCCATCTGCTCGAGTCCCGCGCCGCAGTACTGCTTGGATTGGCCGCTTTTTGTGCCTTTGCTGTGGCTCGGTCCGTGGTGCATCCAGCGCCCAGGAACAGGAAGGACAAGAAACCCACCCCACGAAGTCTCCTCCACCCGAGACGCTCTCTGCTGCAGAGCAGGCTCCCCAGCTCCATCCGCGCAGCAGCCGGACTCCTCGGGGCTCGCGTGCTGCCCTTCTGCAGTGTGTGTCTGTGTGGGGGGAGAGCCGCAAACTTTGTACTGGCTGCACGGATTCGCCTCCCGCCCGGCCCAGCTGCCTGGACACATTCCCAGGACCCCGGGGGGGAGGGCGCCAGGGGGAAGATTTGTTGCTGCTGGTGCCCCTCCATCCTCGCGCGCTTACCTGAACCGGTTGCAGCTGCCTCCAGAGCCGGAGGGCTGCGAAGGAAGGAAGGACCTTGAATCCCCTCCCCGCATGTGCCACCAGCCACCAAGTAACTTTGCAAGAGGCCGGAGAGCGGTGCCTTGAGAGGAGCCCCCAGCCTAGCGCTAGCAGCCTCCCGGCACCGGTGTATGTCTCCTCGTGGGCTCCGCACTGGACTCCCGGCTGCCGCCGCCCGCCTCGGCTCCCACATCCCCCTGCCGGGGTGACTAAGCTCCAGCGGCTCCTGAAGGGACCCAAGGATCCTCCCCCCCCCCCGCCACACCCTATCGGGGGGGCGTCTTGCTGCGGCTTGTCAGTGCAGCCTCCGTGTGGCCCCCTCCCTGCCCTTTCTGTGACTTGCCTGCCTGAGTGGACACCCCCCGGTGGCGGTGTGGGCCGGGACTCAGTGATGTTGCACGTGGAGATGTTGACGCTGGTGTTTCTGGTGCTCTGGATGTGTGTGTTCAGCCAGGATCCCGGCTCCAAGGCGGTGGCCGATCGCTATGCCGTCTACTGGAACAGCACCAACCCCAGGTAAGAAGGGCGAGGGGCGGGCGTGGGAGCCGATCCCCGAGCACCCGCTGTGCTGGGCTCTTCTCCCGCGGAGGGCGTGAGGAGCCGGGCATGGGAGTGAGCAGCGCCGCACGCCGGGGGAGATCGGAGCGCTCCTCCGGCTGCACACGTGCTCCGAGCACAGGCGACGAGGACTGGGAAAGAGGAAGGGGCTGTCCCCCCACTTCACGTAGCCGACAGAGAAGGGCTTCTGGGCAGCGCCCCCCGGGGCTGGAGTAGGAGGCTCTCGACCAGTGCCTGGAAACCTGCTTGTCTGCAAGAGGGGCGAAAACTTTCTTCTTCGGGCTGCGTTAAGTGCAGCAGGAGGGGGAACTCTTAGTTTGGGTCTTCCCGGTTCTCCATAGCAGACAATATTGCATCAGGCTAACTGCCCCCTTGTGCTTGGCACTCTGGTTCCTTAGAGGGCCAAATAGTGATACTTGTGTATCAAAGTGGAGGTGCGGCATCTACAGTTAATAATGAACTCTGTGTATATGTGTCTGTACCTATATCGGCATATGTGTAAGCATATGCGTTTATAAACATTTTAAAATCTAATTCCCTATTCTAGATAGGTAGTGAAACCCATTTACACTGACCTCTGCTGCTCTTTATAATGATGTGAAATGAAAGTCTTGAACTGTTTCAGTGCACTGCCGCCTCCATTATAGTGAACCTGTTTATAGTGGATTTGTTCTGGGGGGGCGGAATTACTTTTCTGTAAGAGAAGGGAAACGTTTTGCCTGGATTGAGATTGTAGAGGCGCCTGGAACTGGCTTCCTTGCAGCCACATGTGGCAGCTGTTCCGTATCAGGGCTTCAGAGATGGAGTAAAGGAGCAGCGTCCCTCTGCATGAACTTATGTAAGCTGGTTAAGTCACATTAACGGAGCAAAGAAGCCTCCAACTTCTAAAACTTCAGCACTTGTAGATGAGTCCTGGGCTGAACGTTTCCCATGAAAAAGGGCAGCTTCTCTTGCTCAAGTTGTCATAGCAAATTCAAGTGCAATAGTTAGTGATGCACTCACAATAAAAGGGGCATCTGATGGTTTAGAACTACATTTATAAATGTTGGTGTGGGAGGAGGAACCAGTTGTTCACTGAGCCACTTAGTGAGAATCAAACTGTTCTTGAATTATAGTTGACAAGACAAATAGACCGCAAGCTTTCCAGTTGGGATTGTGCTAAAAGATTTTTTTTTTTTGTATCTTTGCACGTTTTTGGATAGTGTAGCTATAAATGAAAGATTTTTATTTCAGAACTTTCTATTCATAATGTTAAATGAACCTTCTTTGAAATAAGAGGTTTTATTTAGCATCTATCAGTGTTCCTGTTATTTCCCCTTTACTTCAGTATAATGATATTTCAGTCCTGTTCCAAATGGTATCCATATGTTTAGGTAAAAAGTCACCTGTTGTATTTTTGCCTTGTTAAAGTAAATGTGAGCAGATTTTTTTTTTTTTAAACCTGTCACCCTAGTCAAAGTAAATTTGAGGACCTTAGGTTATCTCTGTTTTATGTTTCTGATACTGCTGTTTGGTTTGCGATTAGCACATTGATTTTTGTTACATGTCATGTTTTTTAATACATCTGCATTGTTTGCAGAATATCTTTGTACTCTGTATACCATTGGTATCACCTATTTTGAAGCCAAAGTTAACTGGCAGAATTTTCAAGTGCCTGGAGTTTGCTAGTTAGCTTAGTTCTTTAATGTTATGCTTCTGATGGCAGCTTTTCAGTAAAGTTAAACTGATGTAAAAGAACAGTGACAGAAAATAATGATTTATCTGGATAATTTTTTAGTTGTGATGAGTAACTATACTTTTTTTAAAAAAAATCTGTCACCACGGGCATAACATTAAAGTACTACTACAGTAGAATTAAGGAAGGTCCTACCTCCCATCACACTTAGATATATTTTAAAGCATATGCCTCTTTAAAAAATATTGTGTCATCAAACAAAGTTTTCTTAAAATAAAGTTGAAATGAAACACAGTAAAATCATTTTTAAAAAAAATCAACCCTCAAACAAACAATGTTCACTTACTCTGCTGTAAAGAGAGAGAAATATTTGAGGGAGTAAATTTGACCAAATGATATGCACATGTTGCTAGTATGGAGATTTTTTTTGAACAAAGTCTATAATTTTAACTTTTCTGCTTCTCTGCGTGTAGTTATTATGCATGGCTTGTAAAAAGGTGAAGATACTTGAAATAATATTTAATCTGACAATAAGTAGTATGTATTTAATGGGTTGCTTTGGAATGATTTTTATTAAACTTTATAAATTACATCACTGTAAAATAACCTTTTGTAACTTAAACTTTCAACATCTTCAAAGAAAACTTTGTTTTGTTTTGTTAAACTTCCAAATACAGGAGGAGCATGAGTTCATTAAAAATTATTTTAAGCCATCTCTTCTTAAAAAACAAAGCAAAACTAAACAAAAAACACTTTTTTGATATCTTAAAATAGGAAGCAGCCTTTTTTTTTTTTTAAAGTATCTGTTTCTATATTACATGTTTGTTCAAGAGTTAAAATATGGTAAAGTTATAAAGAGCTACTCTTCTGTTTTATAGAGTAGTGGCAGTAAAAATCTGTATTTTGTTCATGCCTATCAAGTTCCACAATCTTGTGCTATAAAAACAGGCAAACATCTGTTTGAATATACATAAGAGGATGGGAGGAAAACTTGCTTTGTATTTTGTATTGCCTTTGTCAGGATCTAAGTTCAGAAGGTAACATTCAGTCTGGTTATCAAAATTTTAAAACTAGTTAGTTGTTCAATAGTCATAACTTGTCAGTAATTTTTCTTTGTATGTCAGAGGATTGACTGCATTTTGTTTTTACTAACATGTGGCAATCAAAAACAATACCTAATTGGATATTAACAATCTGAATGGGCAGGTGAAATAATGTTGTATTTCTTTGACCTCTAATGTAGCCATAATGGTTTAACTTACTTTTTTATAATATTTATCCAAAATTACCAATCCACTGTGAACTAATTATTCAGTTAAAAATTCAAATTTCAATTCCAGCGTAAGAAAATAGAAAAATGCTCTACAATACAGTTTCTTCAAACCTTTTGAGTGAATAGATTTTTCATGTACTTCTAACAAGTACAGCTATATCTTGGTTTTATAGTTACTAACCTAACTAAACAACTTATGAAAACAGAAATAATTCCTATTATTATTATTATTATTAAAAAGTACTATTAACAATCTGATGAGTGGTGCAAATAGATTAGTGCCTGCACTATGAAACACACTTCCTTAAATAAAACACCATGAGTATATTACCAAGGTTTGTATTGGATATTTTTTGAATAGATGCCAAAATCCTGGTAGAATAGTTAAAATATCTTCTGTAATACGGTTAGTAATATAACAAAGTAATTTATTTTTAAATCATCCAAATATATTTTCAGAAAAATCACTTAGAAGTATCATTTTGCTTACTTCCTATTATGTCACTTTAATTAACAAAATATATGACTCCTCATAAATTCCATATGCTGATTCCAAATAAAAACATGTGTTCCACTTCTATAAATGTGAAGCTTTCTAAAATGTGGTAAAATAAGGTTGCTTTATTACAGGTGAAACTATGTAAAAATTTGTGGATAGAATATTTTACAATAGGTGTTCTTGAAAATTTTATGCAAGTGATTTTTATACGTGGTTTTGTGGATGTTAAAGTGCTTGTGAATTCTGATCTTCTCCTAAAACACATTAGTCTTACATCTGTGACTGCAGAAGTACCACTTCACTGTAGAGAAATAGTAAGATTCTTGTCATAGCCACGTTCCTGTGTGCAACATTTAAAATAGTTTTGAGAGTTCATTCAGAATGCAACGTATTGATTTCATCTGACTCATCAGTACCTTGATGATGACGATTTGGTCACCGACATTTCTCCCGTTTAGGGCCAGATCCTGCAATTGCTAGCTACTGAGCACTTGCCATTGTGAGTAGTATTACTGAAGTCAAATTGGACTACTTGCCGTAGTAAGTGCTATGCGCTGTACTCATTGCAGGATTGCATTTCAAGACTGCAATTTCTGTTTAATTATATAAGTTATTTCAAGAGTTGCATGTTATGTAGAATTTATAAATTGATTCTGGTTTTAAAGAATTTTAAATAGTGTGTGTTTCTAGTTAGGTCAAATCTCTTATCACTAATACAAAGGGCAAAATCTTGCTCATCTCACTTGGAACTAATTCTGTTGAAATCAGCGGTATTTACATGAGAAGGGTGTATGCCGTTGGCCGTAATAAATAACTTTGGTAAAAATATATGTAATTTAAAATTCAATATAATTATTTGTATTCATGGATTGATCGCTCTAGATATAGATATGTGTGTATATATGAGGGTCTACTGGAAACAATATAGTCAAAATAATTTTAATCTCTAACTGGATGGTTCTAATAATCATAAGTGATGCCATAATTTGACTCATCAATATTAGAGTTCTCATTAGGATAGTTGCTTGAGGTCTCAAGTACAGAGTAGAAAAATGAGCGTGTTCCTGTAAATTCCATGAACAGATTAAAATTTCCAATGCAGGTGTCTAAAGTTAGGAAGCTGAATCCATAGTTAGGCACTTAGCCCTTGATTCAGGGAAGTATCTGTGTTCACAAAAGCACTTATGTACCTGTTTAAGTCCCATTATAATAAACAGTACTTAAGTATATGCTAACAGATAAGTGTTCGCTTAAGTGATTTCCTGTATCAGAGCCTGAAAGAAGTGGACTGATTTTTCAGATTCGTTTTCAGAGTTTATGAGCACCCTCAGCTTCTGTTGACTTCTCAAAACTGTGTCATACATCTAAGTACCTCAGCATGTCTTTATGCACCTGCGTTTGAAAATTTGGCCATAATATGTTGATTTCAAATGCACAAGTCGCATGGATGGGTTTATTTTTTAAAACCATGAAATATTCCTGCAGAAATGAGGGAAATTACATGGAAAGGGTTGGAGCTCAGAGAGTATAGATTTCAACTGATCAGTTTGAATCGGTGTTGGGAGCAAAGTGGGGCGAACCAAGGTGTTTGATATTGATCATTCAGAATTTGTTAAACTTCAAAAGGGACATACTGCTTTAAGTACCAGAAGTATTCAGTCTTTCCATCTTTGGGTACGATATGTCTTGTATTTGGAGGGATAGTTTTATCTGGCAGCTCAAATCAGAAAGACAATAAGATCTCTGGCCCAGTACATTTCTTATGATTAAACATGCAGCAGTAGAGGCTTCAGTAGTTCATTTCACCTAGCTTAGCAGATTTTAATAATGTTACTGTACCCTTTGTGACTCTGAAAAAATACCTTTTGGTTGAATTAGTCATGGCGTCCCTCTGTGAAACCTGCACAATAGTTTTACAGGCCCACATCTTTGCAGGGAGGAAATTTAGTTAAGGGGTAAATTACTCTCCTGAAATTCTTCCCGTTTAAACTTTTGCAAATGCCCATAGTGAGGGCATTTCATTACACTCTGCCCACTGGCCCTATTTCCTTGGAGAAGGACAGATAAAGATGAGCCTTTCTTTTTCTCCCCTGTTGCTATGAGCCCAGCAATCTACCAGTGCCATGCTGGGCTGGGAAAATGAATGAATACAATTAGTCCTTCAGGAGTCCTGGCCTTTGCAGTCTTAGGGAGGGGCATACATACATACATACACATACATGTACACAGACACACAGAAGTGTCTTTAAAAAGTGGTGGTGGGGGGGAGAATAGCATAAATGTAACACCCACCAAGAAAAGAAAGGAAATATGAAAGTTTTTTTTTAATTAATAAAGATGGCTAAACTCACAGGATGAACAGTGTGTTGTACAAACGGTTTCCCAGCCATCCTCTTCCAATTAAAAAAAAATACAATTTCTTATTTGATTAAAAATAAAAAAATGTGGTTTTTAGTTCTTGGCCCTCCCCTCCACTACCCTACTTCTTTCACACGTTGGTAGTCCCTTAGTAGCAATGTATATAAACAAATGTAATATGAAACACATGAAATTACAGGCCACTGCTTCAGAAAACAAATCACTGAGAATTCTCTGCATTTATTAAAATACAGTGCTACTGCTTTTTTCCTGAAATAATCCCACATTAGGAAGTACGCTATACTGCTTAAATATTGTGATTTAATTAAAAGAGCACATAAAGTGGGAGGGTTGTGGGGAGTTCATGTTGCTGTGAGGCAATAGTTCACGTTGGAGAAAACAATATTGAGGAGAAGCCACTCTTGCAGTCTGAGAAACTATGAGTCGAGTGTAATTCTTCCTTGGTTAGCAATATGTGTCCTTTTGTTTTGGTTGACAGGTTAAGGGTTTTATGTAAGAAATGTCTTAAAATTGAAATGCAGAGAAGCTCAAGAATTTTTTTCTTCTTCTACTCACTCCATGCCCCTCTCTCCACTTCTGAGCACTGCTTTGAAAAAATGTCTTTGGGCTCATGATTAATCTAATCTTCTACTATTTCTGAATGATGTATTCATTATTGAGAAGAGAGGATTCTGTTTTGTTTAAATTTTCTTAACACTTCTGCATAAAGATGTAGTCAGCAGCATACTAACATAATTCAATGGACATGTTTAGTTTAAAACAGGCATATTATTGAAACTGCTTTCTGGTGATTATTACAGCTATTGTGAGTAAACCTATGGTAATGTACTTCAGCATAGTTGAATATAAAAATAAAAATCTTCAGGTCTCAGAATTCTTCCTGGTACTTTTTCATTGTCTCTGTTAATTGTACTCTCTACATGATAGATTACAATAGTTGAGCCCAGTTAAAATGGAATAGTATTCTTTAGTGTGCAAGCCTCCATATAGTTGAAATCCTGGTTTTTAAGGATCCTACGATACATTCCGGTATTGGCAAAATTTAAAACAAAAAGAATCTATATTAAAATCAACCATTTGAAAGAGAATACACTATTTTACAGTGATCATGAGCTTGGATTTCACTCAGGTAAAGTTCTATAGGTTCCAATAAAATAAAATAAAATCTTTGTCTTAAGAATTATACCTTATATATTTGACATTTGATAGGTAGATGAAAATGGTCTGTCAATCCTTATTTTTCATTTAAGTTGGGAATAAAAATGGGTTTAACTAATTTATTTTTCTTCAATACTTGCTGCATAACGTAGAGAAATGTTTGTAATTGATACCCATGTTTGACTATCTCGTATGCTAGAGTTTTTCCATGATTTGTTTCAGTTAAATGAAGGAGCAATAACATGCATTTCAGTGAGAGAGCATCTAGTAGCTAAATGTGTGAACGTTCTGCTAACTGACAAGGTATATACTTGAGTTGCTAATACTGATGTTTGATAGCAAGTTCTTCATGATCGGCAGTTTTCATTTATAATCTTCAAGCCTGTTTGTTTTTTAATTTCTGTTGCAACTACTTTGTAATCTGTTAGCATGAATGGGCAAAGATTCAGGCATGTCAAAAACTTTCAATAAGGTGAAATCTATGAATACAGTATTTACAGCAGAAGTGTGTTTTTACTTTTAAAAATTTCCTTTTTGCTCATTAAGTGAATATATTTGTCCGGGAGACAATTGTGCAACAAAAACTACTTTGCTGCATTATTATTGGTAGGTTGCTTGGCTAACTTTTTACTTTCATTTCAGTTACACCAAGTACTTTCCAAAGAGCCATTTTTGGTTGAGTTGAGCCTGTTCGGCTCTTGAGGAGAGCAGTGAAATGGAAATGGAGAGTAGAGAAGGACTAAACCATTTGAGAGTCATTTGGTGAGGTAAAAACTGGACTGGGAGAAGCGTGAGGTTTCTACTTTTATCTCCCTTCAATTTGCTAAAATTTTGCTAAATGCTGTGTTCTATTTTATAGCAAATATTTGGCCTGTTTCTTTTTTTTCTTTTTCTTTTTTTTTTTTAAAAGATTAAAATTTCTGCGTCACGTGCTTTTGTATAAAACTCACTCACTGTGCCAGAATTAATCTTTACTTTGTGGCAAGACGTTCGTTGTTCATTAGAAGAATATATTCTTTTTGCTCCCCAAAGTTGTTTTTCATTTCTTTGCTGTTGGGTGAATGCTTGCCAGCCGCTGGCAAATCCACATTGCACTCGAGTGGTCCACCAACACATGCTGTATACCTTAGCACTTCCCTAGTGGTTAGTAACGAAACATTGCATTTTTGCTTTTTGTACATTTTAAAGTAGTAATCCACATATTCAGATTCTTTGTTATGAAGAACCATCTTGCCTCCCACATACATGCATACTCCTCAGCCCCCACAGTTATATAATCTCATAGGGAACTATTGAGGGACATAATGATTTTTTGATAATGCACATTATTATACTGTGTGGTTTTGGTTTGTATTTTGTTTTGCTTAAAGTGTAATTTCCCTGCTGAGTATGTTTCTCCAGATATCAAGTGCTTATCTTTACTGTGGAATCAGGGTTCAGTAAATTCTAAATCACTTAATAAAAACAAAATTTTTGTGGTGCTGTGTAACCAAACATGTAGACTTTTGTCTGATGCCAACTTTAAAATTTATTCTATCTGTTGATATGGTGATAATCTTTACCGTGCCAATCTGCTGTATTGGACTGGCAATACTGGTTAGCGATTGGCCCCGGGCTGGCAACAGCTTTACCAGAACTGCCATTGTCTTTCTTTGAATTAATAAAATGGCTCCAAAGAACCTTAAAAATTAAATAGACATTCTCTATTTTGATTCACTCAACATGTTTGTGACAGATGTTTTATAATAGTAAATATGCCCTAAAATAGTGGGGGAGGGAGAAGAAATGGAGAAATGACGCGCTTTAACAATGAACAGATAACTCGTTCCTTAACTGACCAACAAAGGCCTCTAAAGGCCACTGTTGCCAAAATATTTTTCCTCTGATTTAGTTATGTGGTAAACGCAAAAAATCTTTATGTAGCTTTATTTGCTGGTCCAAGCTTTTGAGGTTTACATTTTTAACTTTCCTGCAAATTATTAGTGTTTGTCAAACCTGTAACTGCAGCTACTGTTACGCTCCTTGTATAAAAATACAACAGAAAGAGAAAGTAAATAAAAAGCATTTTTTCCTTATGACAACAGAAACTTGTTGTGCCTTAGTTAGCTCAGTTGGTGAGTTAGTGGGGTTGGGTAATTTGGAGATTTACTATTTGCCTGCCCTTGATAGCATTGGAAGTTTGTCTTTCCCTGCAGTTTTATTGGTATCAGTGAGGTTTTCTTTGAGTTGTACTGTAAAGTTGCTGTTGAACAAAAACGAAAATAATTCAACTTAAAAGAACAGTAAACATGCTCCTAGAGAGAGGAAATGTATTCTCCTATCATTAGCAAGTAGGAGTTGACAAAGTAGAAGCTTTCAGTCCTACTTTCCCTCCTAGTGTTTTCAGGAAAGGAGGGAATAAAGAGAGACGCTGGAATTTCAAAGTAGTGACCTTCTGACACTCACACACAGCATGGTCATTGCACTGGCACAGAAAGTGCCTTAAGCTACCAGAATGGCAAACTGATTTTTGAAGTCACTGATATGAGAGCCAGCTGAATGGGGGATGGAGGCTCTGCCATTGACTTCACAGCTATTTGCAAATTTCCATTTTATTGCAAGCTACTTTAACTTTTAAATTCCAAAACTTACTCTTTAAGAATAATGTTACTTTGTTCAGTTTAGCCAGGGATTTGTGACTGTTACATAAACTTACTACCATTTGGTCCAGAATTCTGTGGTTATTCTTCATAGAGATCTGCTGCACAAAGTAATTTCGTTCATCTGGTGGTGGGGAGGGATGAGAAACAATGACGGGAGGTTCATATCAACATTCTTCTGCAAGTAAAATCCTCATCCACGTTATTTAGTCACTAGAGCCTTTTTTAAAGATGTAGGCTGAGATTTGGAACAAGTAGCAAAGAACCAGTTCAGGGCCCCCCCCCCCCGCCCCCCTTCAGATTACATGGGATCTCCTGGATAACCACTGCATGCATAGTATAGAAAAGACCTAATATTTTACATGCTGCCCTTTTGTATTTGTTTACTATTATTACTTCAATACACTTTACATCTTTTTATAGTTCTCTTAGGGCTTAGTTTATTAAAAATTAGTGATCCATCACTAAGAGGGGTACAGTACAAATAGCGGTGCTCCCGTCAGAGAGTTTTTGTGCCAGACCGAGGAAATAATAGGGATGTGAAAGCTGCCAAAAAGTGCGTCTCCCAATTGCTAATTAATCAGGCAAAAAAACCCACAAAAACAAACAAACCCCCAACCTCTCAGGGACAGAACTAGAGAGGCTGTCATAGTTGATATTGGGAAAATGTACTCTAAATATTGAATAAAGCTATTTTAAAACAAAGTAAGGGGATATGTTGCCCTTTTAGCTGCTATCACAATATATGTATTTTCTTTAAAACTATTTTAAAAATGTTAACTACAAATTTGAGTTGGTGGGAAATTTTGGTGGTGTTGTTCCTGATGTTGTCAATAGCTTGAGCTTCTTAAATAGCATGTCATTTTTTTTGAATGAACACACATTGTTTTCCCTATTGAGCATTCCCCAGTAATTTTAAGGTGGGGTCATTTGAAGCTGTGTAGCACTAGAGTAAGTGGTAATACAGTATAACATTAGTTTAAATTGTCAGTAAACAGTCACAGGGAAAATATATTTGAAAAGCCCACATTTTCAGTAATTTGGGCACTAGAATAGGGAAGAAAGACCTATTTTTGTGAATATCTGCTATCCAAAGCTGCAAATCACTTCTGGCACAGCTCCCATCATAGTTGCTGTGCCTTTAATTAAATGCCTGCCATTAGTGTATTTTTTCCATAACATTTCAAATGGAAAAGGCAAGGGGTCCTTGCAGAGCTGTGATTGTCAGGGGAACAAAAAAAACTAATTACATACTGTACTGTCACCATTGTCAGCGCTGCTTTTAGGGGGAAAGAACATGGAAAGTGTGTGTCTAACAATGTGTAATTCATGTGCATGTATGTACGAGTGTGTGTATCTAGATAGATATACACACTTATCAATATAACTGAGTTTACCCAAGAGTTACTGTGTGTTATATATAAATAATTGTGTGTACAGATGTACACAATTATATTTATCAGTATAACTGAGTTTCCCCAATAGCATAAGTGTGTATAACACATTCTGACTCTATTGGGGAAACTCAGTTACATACACTCACAATTATATTTATCAGTATATCTATATTTACATACACACGTTCATATATAAACACATGCATTATATATTTAGTGTACACACACTAACACTATTGGAAACTCAGTTATATTGAAGTGCCATTTACATGTTTGTTCATAATTTCTGCCTTCAAAAGACTTGAATTCTTGCAGTATTTTCCCCCCTCCAATTTGTGATCAAATCATATATATATTATTGCTCTTGCAGTTCACCCACTTTTTCCTTTCTCTCTGTTGCACATGCTTTCTGTGAACTGAGCTTTCCAATAAAATTGCAGGGATCAACGCTGCATTTGCCTGCATTTATTGAAAGGGTGCAAGTCATCTGTCCTATTGTAAATTTTAGATTGCAGGCTGGATAGTAAACTTGATCAAGAAGTTGAATGAATGCAGCCAGTTATTTTCAAATTACTCTGTATAGTCAGGTGTTTTTTTTTTCTGCTTACAATCTGGGGCCCATGTGCAAGGCCCTTTGTTTTCTGTTTTTATTTTGTTTTAAAATTTTCCAGGAATTTATTGGTGGTTATTACAATTGTTAAAAGAATGGGTAAAAATTAGGACCAAAAATTAACTTCATAGTTTTCTGGGTAAATATGAGGGTTATTTTTGGAGGAATAGGAGTACAGAAAAAAGCAACAAATAGAGAATAGTAAGAGTGTTGAACGTAAAAGCAGTTTAATTGTGGTTTATTTAATGAACTGTTCATTAACAGTATGTACACACATGCACACACATTGCCTTGCTTTAACAGATAAACAGCGTAAACGTGAAGTTATTAACATACATACTGTAAATGTAACGTATTGGATTTTGTTAACATAATCTGTTTTTTCATATACTTGAATGGTCCAAAATTTGGTTGAAAATCGGTAAACCCCCAAATAATAGCTTTTGTAAAACCCAGGAATCTTTTGATAAGAAATGAAGGATTTTAGCCATCTGCAATGAAATCAATAGGCTATAGGGCTTTGGGATGTCTTTGGGATGTTTTGGTTTTGTCAAACATTTGCCCAATTCTTTTTAATATAAAAGTCTGCTTTCAAATATAAGGCTATAAACACAAATGAGGATAGAATTGAAATTTTATCAACATTTCAAGCAGTAAGTAAAGTGGAAGAGAGAGACAGCACATCATGCCACTTTTTTATTATTACTGTTACTTGCATAGCCACCAAAATGTAGACTCTGCTTTACTGCCTGACTAAACTCAAGAATTTAAAAAATGGCTGAGTAAAGTTAGGTTCTTAGGGCCAGATTTTTAAAGGTATTTAGGCACCTAAATATGCAGCTAGATGCCAAGGGAGATTTTTAGGCGTATCTACATACCTAAATCTATAGAAATTAGGTGCCTATGTGCAATGAAAATCTAATTTGGTGTATATCTGCCAATGTAGCCGCCTAAATACTATTTACAGTCAGGTCCCTAAATCCTTAGGAAGGTGCCTACTGTTCTTTAAATGCCTTGGTTTTTTAAAAATTGCTGAAGGCAGTGCGAGGTGATAATCAGTTTGGGAAATTGGGGCACTTATTTTCAGTATGTGTATAAATGAGGATTTTAGGAGCCTAATTTTAGGCACCCATTTTTTTTAAAAATCATGGTTTGATATCCCTGTTCCACAACCATTTAAGCCTAGGCCATAGTCCGCTCCTGTTAAAATCAATAGGAGCCTTTCAGTTGACTTTAGTTGGAGTTGGATTAGGTTCTACATACATAACTATATTTATGGACATAGTCCCCTAGACTTCACTAGTTATGCATGAGCTTAAATGTGGGCCATGTATATCTGCAAGACGCACTTTATGTATGTGAGTCGTGAGGTTAATGGGGCTACTCAGGCATAGAGTTATTTACGTTTGTAGAATTGGGTGCAAATCATTATTAAATTTGTTTTTTACAGAACTGGAACCTCCTTGTTTGAGGAACTGGAAGAAAGTGGGTTTTGAACAATTGTTGCTCTGGCTTCAATAGAGTTAACCTCGAGAATGAATTTTGCACGGTAATATTTTATTAGGTAAACAAAATAGGGAGTAGTTAAATTATGATGTGTGTTGGATACTTTACACCAGCGGCTGTACCCCTTTCAGGAGTTTGATTGGCCTTGCATGCCCCCCAAGTTTCACCTCCCTTAAAAACTTCTCGCTTACAAAATCAGACATAAAAATACAAAAGTGTCACAGCACACTGTTACTGAAAAACTGCTTACTTTCTCATTTTCACCATATAATATAAAATAAATCAATTGGAATGTCAATATTATGCTTGCATTTCAGTGTATAGTACATAGGCAAGTATAAACAAATCATTGTCTGTGTGAAATTTTAGTTTGTACTGACTTGGCAAGTTCTTTTTATGTAGCATGTTATAAAACTAGGTAAATATCTAGATGAGTTGATATACCGCATGGAAGACCTCTGGGTACCCCCAGGGGTATGTGTACCCCTGGTTGAGAATCACTGCCTTACACAATACAGACCAGTTTAGTACATGATAACTATGGTGAATAAAGTCAGAAGTTTAAAAAGGTAAGACCATAATTAATCAGATGTAAGAGTGCAAAAAATGTAAAAGCAGATGAAATCTCCTCGAAGTATCATGTGATAGGTTACTCTTTCAAGACCATCTGGAACTTGTGAACACTTACTTGTGTGAATAAAATTATGTGGTGTTCTATGACCAGCTTGTTGCATTCCTTTTGAGAAGTGGGTTTCTAGTTCTGCAGTATAGCTCTAGCCATCAACTCTCCTTGCAGTATGAGCTCTGTATTAGATAATTCAGTCATCCCTCTTCCATTGCCTAGAATCTCAAGCACTGGGTCCTGCACTGTAAGTTTAACTAAATTAGGGCTGAGGGTGTTAGGAGGGTGTAAATTGTAAAGATTGTCATTTAATATGCTGTCATGTATTTGATCATTTTGTTGAATTTAGGTGGACTGGAAGATCCCTTGTGAGGTGTGATGTAATGGGGAAAATGTAGGGGAGATCGAAATCTCCAGAAGTTGAGATGTTGATTTAATTTTAAAAGACAAGACTTGGTGAAATAAGACCATTTTACTTATAACTACTGAGTAAAATAAAATAATTTGAAAACTAAGCTCCAATCTTGTAAATCGATTCAGCCCTTCACTTATGTGGAGTCTCATTTACTTCTATGGGGCATGTTAGCAGATCCCATTGTAGGATCAGGGCCCAAATAATGTTTTTATATGTATTCATGCTGAATTTGTCTTAAAGAATCCAACACATTTTTGAAAAATGTGTGTATAACTTTGTTTTTCAGGTGAATTTCTTTGAATTTGGCAAAATATCCCATGGATTTCCAGTGGCATTATTCTGATCACTTCACAGGCTGTCTTTTAAAAAGTTCCTATTATAGATTTATTAAGAAATTAATTTCTGAAGCCACCTCCAAACAAAAATACCAGGAACACTTCTTACACAGAGTATCATTTTGTAACACATTTAATAGCATAATTGTCCTTTAAATCCATGAAGTATAAATCAGACAAAGTCTCTTATTAACTTGGAACAGAAGTTGTCTTGCAAATAGTTTCTTTGCTTTCATTAGCAAATGTACCATAAGCAGGCTGAGCATTTGTTTGAGAACCATAAAGAGAATGTTTATTAAATAAAATAGTGGCATTATGTTAAATATTCTTAGTGTAAACCAGGTGATAGGAAATCCATAAGTGTCCTGGAATGTCGTTTGATGTATATTAGCATAGCAGGTAAGGAGTGACAGCATAGGGCAAAGGGGAGGAAAATAACTAAAGTGGGAGAGTTGTTCTTTTCCTTCCCATTACTATTTTCATGACTGCCTACCACTTGATAGCCATCAGCAAACTCTCTCTGTCTGAAACGTACAAAATTTATTTGCCAGAAGCGCTTACGGATAGATTTTCTGCCCTAGTTTCTAGTCCCATGCAGGTTAGTTTTTTTTTTTTTTATAATGGTTTTGTGTTTTACAGTCTCTTTTCTATTTTACTTTAGCAGACCCTGTCACTGAGTGAACTGTATTTTATAGTTCAATATAAAATGGAATCCTAGCCTTTCATTTTCATATTAGCCATCTTGATTTACTGCTGATAAAATGGCCTTCTTTAGAACAAAACATTTGGAAGAGTTTCATAAGCACTTTATTTTAGGTGCTGGGTTTGGAGCTAATATAATTTTATTGATGAAAGTGTGTTTGCCTGTAGACTATAGCGTAACTTCTCTGGGTAAATCAAACCGTTGTGCTTCTTAGCAGTGACATTGAGGCAGTACCCAATTAGGACTTTTGTTCTCATATACAAAGGAAGAAAGTCTGAATCTGTGTGTGTGTGTGTGTGTGTGTCTGTTTCCTATAAAGCAGGTGCTCTAGGTGCCTACAAGATTGTTGATTTTTAGATTAGAATCAGTATGAGGTAGGTTAAGGTCTTTGAACTGTGTGTTTTCTTGCATATCAGAAAAGTTACGCCCTTAAGACAAAAATGTCCTCTACATTCCACATGTTAATCAAAATGCCCAGGGACAAAGCTAGGTTTGGGAGGGTCTGAAGCCGTAACACCTAGATCAAGGCAGAGTTCCTGGATGAAACAGTTTAAAAATGGAATTAATATTTGGTAAAGATACTAGAGATTTGTATTTTTCCTCATGGTTACCACTAGTAATGACATTGCACTTAAATGTGTCTGCATGAGCAACATTCTCATGTTAGCAGTCAGAGGACAAAATATCAAAATCAGGATCAGGTTCTTGGGCTGTACAAGCAGGCTATCTAATTTGGAAAAACATCTAGGTTAATTAATCAAAATTACTAATTTAAAAGAGGATGTTTTCTGCTCTAAGCACTTATATAGCCCACATCACAATTGTGCCAGTTATTATTAAATATTCCTCAGTGAGGGAAAAATGTGGGGAAAATATAATCCTGCCAATTCAAAAGGCACCTGAGTGGCATGAAGGATCCATAATCATGACAATAATATGGGGATATGAAGATGACCCTTACTGTGCCTGGGAGTATTAATCCATATTTAAGTGTTGTGGAGATGCTAATAAAATCAACATTGGGTATATACTGTAAGTACTTTATAGTAATATTTATTTGAAGAACCTATTGTAAAAGTCTGAACTGGTTGTATACTCGCAGATATGCTGACGAGATGCTACAAGTATTTGCATACAACTCCCATTGCATACATCCTACCAGTGAAGATTACACACAGAAGGATTTGCAGCTCTAAATACAGTGAAATAGTGTATAACTAGCAGTTCAACTAGTTTTAGTAGTGTCAACGTATTTCAGAAGTTAGGGCATGATTGAAAGAGTTCCCTAAAGAGATTTCCCATGCCTCACTCTTATGCTTAATATTTCAGTTCTGGTGTTTTAAGTCTATTTTATTTTCGTATTTCATTGGTTTTCACTGCATGTTTTGTCCCTTTTTAAAACTATTTTCCTCCTAACTTTGACCTGTGGGAATTGTTTTAAGAATGATGTAACACTCCCTTAAAACTCCTGTTTAGATTGAGAAATGGGAGAGTACAATATAAAAGGGTGGGGGAAGAGAAACTGGCCGTGAAGTGATTCCTGGATAAATGACTCCAGGTTTCTTTCTTGAAAACGTCTAGTCTTCTTCCTTTCAGACTCTGCTTTGGAGAAGCAGTACACTCACAGCATCTTTCATTCACTCTGGAATCCCTCTCCGTCCTAGCCCTGCTTGTCCTTAGTCTGTAATCTGATTGCGCTAATCCTTTGTAGCTATTATTTTGTGCTTATAAGCATTTCTGTTTTACCTGTAAAATGGAAAAAAGGAAAGCAGCTTAGAATCCTTTCTATTCTCCATTTAAAAAAAAATATCAAAAAAGTGCTAGCAGGAAGAGGGGGAAATCTAAAAAACAAAACACAACTTTCCATCATTTCAAAAAAATAGTAGTGAACTGCTGTTGCGTGCCCTTTAACCCCAGGACTGTCATAAACTATGATTTTCAATATGTCGTGACACATCTTGAAGTTTAAGATGTAATTTTTCCTATTCTAAACTACAGTTTGTCAGAGTCTTTGGTTGAAAAGTACAAGTAAACTGGGAAAATGTGAAAGCTACATTTGGACAAGTCTCTAAGCATTTTAAAAAATACGGTTACCTATCAGTTTGAACAGGTAAATGATGATCATTATGACTCTGGTTATACCTAATCTTCATAATTTTTTTTAGTTCAGTAGAAGACAGTCCTATTTTATTTGGTTTTTATTTTAATGATTGCTGTTCCCTAAGATACTGTACTAAGAAATCATTTTAGTGTCCATTTTTAAAAAAATTGATCCTGAAGTTGTACCTACGAAATATGTGTATGTGGAAAATGCTTAGCTAAAAGTTGAAAACGTGTAACTGCCTACTTTTTCCCATGTAAAACAAGTCACTTATGTGTTTTCAGTGACAATTACTTCTGTGCACACAACTTAGGTCCTTAATGTCATAGAGGGGAAAAAATATTCTGTGTCCTTTTTCTAGTTCTGTTCCGCTAGCAAATTTCAGGTGTATTTTTAATTATAATTTCAAAACATCATCAAACAATATGTTTAGTCAGGCTAAAAGAAAATGGTACATTCATAATCAGTGTCCTTGCATACGTGGTTAACTTGGGTCACTTTAACTGGATTTGCATACTGTAGCTGTCTGATATGTGATTTTCAAACTCTTCTAATCAGCTTTAAGGGGAAGAGGATTTTCCTAATTCTAAATTGCTAATTAGTCTTGAAACCTAAATTGTTTCATTGTTTAGAATCTTCTGCACCTTTATGATCTTCCTCCTCCTTTTTTCTTTGTTTGTTCCTTCTCTCACCGTGATTATTTTCATGAAAAAGTGGTTTTGGTTGTGATCTGTTTACCTCCTCATTGCTTCCGTGTTAAAATAAAATCCGGCAACCTCTTAGGGTTCCCCACTGGTAAGTTCTGCTTGGAAGGAGCCGTAAAACAGTGGTTCTAAACTGCGGTAAATATTGACTGGGTCTCTGAGCTGAGCCCTTCTCAAAGCCTACCCTGAAGACTTGAAAAGCTCCTATTGTTGCTCCTTAGTCAGCACTCCATAGCCAAGGCTAAAGTATGCATCTGTTAGAAAAAGAAGAAAAGCAGTGGGGGAAATTAAACAGGGAACACTGCTGATCTCCTAACTGCTCAATGTGGAGGAACGGAAAACCTACAACAAAGAGGGCAAGAGCTTACTCTGGGTTACAGAAAACTTTGCAGAAGTGGAGTGCCAAACATTGGCTGCCCTCTCTCTGTGGGAGAAGTTAGATACATGTAGCTGCTTGCCTTGGCTAACAGTTAGTTAACAATATGTGGCTAGGATTAGGTAAGGCTCTTAAGTGAAATCCTAAAATTGGTCCCTTCTGTCAGTCTCTGGTGGCTGCCCATGTTGTAGTTAAAGATTCCCTAATACGTTTTGGAACAACTAGGTAATGAGCCTGGATTCTTGGTTAATAGTCTTTCTTGGGTTCTGATAACAAATGCAATAACTATTTTTGAGTGCTCAACTGCTCCCATATTTGCCAGTGTCCAAGAGGTGTCTATCTCCTTACTGTAAAGAATATTGGGATACTTTAAGTATGAAAGGCACTGTATAAAAACAGTTTTTTATTTCTCTTCTGAGAGAACCGATTGGCCCTTTCCTTAGGAAGGGACAGTGCATGACATTGCCTGCTCCTAAAAATGAGTTTGTAGTTTACTTTAGTTGTCTCCTACAGGACTATGGCAAGTGGAATCCTAATCTTTCGGAGGTGTATGTATGATGAATGGAAGAAAGCCTTTACTGAATCCTGTGAAAATTGTCTAATGATCTGCAAGTATTCAATGTTATGCATTCACAAGTGCAGTAAATATGCCAAGTTGGTTATAGCTCATGAAAACAGTTTTCTAAATCCATGTTGTGCAATATAGTATTTCCAAGAATACATGATCTTTAGATAAGTGTGGAAATAACACGTGGTGTGCATTGCTGTTGGGGGGACTTGCCCAACCTTCTGTTAACCAGGAGTGTCAGTTAATCAGAGGCTGGCTAAACAGGATTGTAAAGTAATTCAGTATAGAATATTGATTTAATGACTTTTTTTAAAGTTTGACAATGATGGTTTTCAACAAGCAGAGAGATTCATGCAAAACTCATATAATTGACTGCAATAGTATAAGAATACTCAACCACTGTGCTGAAGATCTATGTCCAGTATCATTAGCTAGTCTGTGTTCACAAATAGTAGAATAATCAAGGCCTATGCAGAATTAGAAATGAGACAAAAAAGGGCAGATTTATGTTTTTTCCATAAATGTATATTTTTCCCTTTAAACCAATAATCTAAAATCACATTTTTTGTGTGTGCCATAAATAGTAACTATCACTCGTATTTTTAACAGCTGGAAATTTTTATGTTTTAGTGACAGGTTTCAGAGTAACAGCCGTGTTAGTCTGTATTCGCAAAAAGAAAAGGAGGACTTGTGGCACCTTAGAGACTAACCAATTTATTTGAGCATAAGCTTTCGTGAGCTACAGCTCACTTCATCGGATGCATACTGTGGAAAGTGTAGAAGATCTTTTTATACACACAAAGCTTTTTTTATTTTTTATGCTTTGTGTGTATAAAAAGATCTTATACACTTTCCACAGTATGCATCCGATGAAGTGAGCTGTAGCTCACGAAAGCTTATGCTCAAATAAATTGGTTAGTCTCTAAGGTGCCACAAGTCCTCCTTTTCTTTTATGTTTTAGTGAAAACCGCATATACTGACTTATAAAAGTAAACATCCGTAGAATAATTTCTCATGTGCTTCAGATGCAAAGTGACTTTCAGTAACGACAGTATAAGGAAACCAAATGATTGGATTGGATCCAGACCAGTTTCCTTTTCTTTTTAATCAGTCTTACTTAGTCTGAATGCCCAAACTCTTGGCTTCTTGCTGGATACAATGACTTCAGTGTTATGGTTGATTATTTTATTTGCAGAAAAGTGTAAAAATTCAGAGTTATTGTTCTCATAGCAACTGGTATTCAGCCCTCTTGAAAATACTATAAGTAATATTTTCTGTTTCCATATAATGTGTGTGTATTGAGGGTAATTTTTCTTCCTAACGTGCAGTAGGCAAGTGGAGCCAAGTTACCGCTGCTATGAAATACAAAAATTAGAATGTCCTGCTCTTGTGTTGGTAAAACCTCAAACATAATTTTTCTACTGGAATAGTTTGTGATTTTTTCGGGGGTTGGGGGTGTATTTCTTGATTAAAAATAGCGATTGTGACACATTTATTTCAACGTTCTCGTATCCACATGCCATCACATGTGAAAACACAGTCTTCTCTTTATATATGTAACTCTTGAAATAAATTGAGCTTTATTTCATTGGGCAGATATTTATTTACTGGTATATGCACACTCACCCATGCAAATATTGGAATAACACTTGGAGCCTTATCCCGCACCATGGAAATCAATGGGAGTTTTGACACTAATTTCAGTAGCAGCAGGATCTTGATGTATACGTAAGGGCCCATCATGATCCAAATAAAGTAAATTGTGCACCTGTCACTGAATGGATAGGAGCAGGATTGGGCCGTCAAACTGGGGGGGTGGGGGGAATCCCCTCACCCAACATATTGGCATACCTAATGTGGTTTCCCTTATATATTGATTTTTTTTAAAATTCTCATCTACTATTCAAACTTAGTAAAGGCACATTCCTAACTGAGGACTACAACTCAAAAATGGTTTCATTTTGAATATTCAAATTTGACAAGTATGATCAAATTTATGATCTATTTAAAAAAAAAGTGTTTGAAAAATACCTTAAAGCTTAAGTGCATCTTTCTGACAATTGGGTCACTCAGAAATGAGCAAATGGAATTTTAATAAATTATATTACATTTGTTTGTCTAACAGATTCTTAATACATCCTTCTCCTTTGCTGCACTGGTTATATTCTTATCAGCGTCTCCAGCTCCTCATTTTTAAAAAGACACCAATTAAGAAAACAGATTACACTCTAATATATGTTTTGTTCAGTTTCCACTCTAACGTCCTAGTTCTGCAAACACTTATGCATGTATTTAACTTTATTTAATCCTAAATTAGTATTGTTCCTAGAAGATGCAGTATAAATTTAAAGTTTGTTTGTGTATAATTGATTATATCTATTTTTTCTTAGATGTTGTCACCCACCTTGTTGTCATCATTATTTATTTTTTCTTACCTTTTAAATAATAGAAATTTAAAACTAAATAGTATCCCAAAGTTGAATGGGTTTACCATAAACTTTGAAAATGTTTTCAGTGATTCCTTATTTTACTGGATTCATTGTAGTTTGAAAGAATTTCACAACAAGAACTGAAAATTTAGATGAGCTGAACCTGTCAAAGAAAACTTTTGTTTTAAATTAAGCTTTATAGACTGAGAGTCAACAAAGGAAAGAAATGAAATAATCTAAGCACTTATTAAACATGTTTGCATGAAGATTGTGCTAATGTATGCAGAGGCAGGTTACAATAGGCTATGTAACTGAACACTAATGCACCTGTTAACTATCTACTCATGCTTCACATTGAAATAGACCTGCTTAAGGAGGAAGGGGGAAAAAAAATCTAATTTATTTACTGACCCCAAGCCCCATTTCAGCATACATTTCCCTTAGCTGTTCCCAAATCAGATTCATCTTAATCAGTTTCCTGGTTGATTGGAACTGATTCAACACATTTCCTGTGGCACCGTGGATTTTTAATGAACTGATCGAAATCACAGAGCACAATGAAGAATGGCTCTCCTAGAGGTTAGGGTTTGTTCTCAATCAGCCATTGCTTCAAGTAGATTGATCAGGAAACACACACGGCAGCCTAGCCATTGCAAACCGATGAATATATTCATGTTTGCCTGTGTGTTTGCATTCAGAAATTTGTTGAACGTGTTTTTATGCCTTTTCCTGTTCCTCACTTCCATGTTATCTAATAGTTTAGTGACTCACTCTCTGACCTTGCTTTAGTTTTCCAATGGCATTTGTTTCTTCTTTATGTGCGTTCCAGTTTTTTAAAGACAAACATAAAAGTAGGTGATTTTGTATTTTGAATGACCAAGGATGGATTTTATACATGGTGCAAGTGATCAAACATTTATTATTATTATTATTATTATTATTATTATTATTATTCTGTTTTAAAGAATGGATAATTCGTGATCTAGGAATAGGAAGTGGAATGTAATACATAGCTGCGTAATGCAGTTTTAAATCCCAGAATGCATTTGTGTTTAATTGATTCTTGGTTAGGTTTACTAGAATTTGTATTACACTCTGTACAAGTCTGTGTGAGTGCATACAAAGTGTGTATGTGTGAATGTGTTACATTTTTTTAGAAAGGTGGTTGTGATGCACACCAACAAAAAACAAGCAGTGCTTAGGAAAGTGTCCTTAAGTCAACCCATTATGCTTATGTATTGCAGTGAACGTTACATAATTTCACACATTTTTTGTAATTCTACAGTACCTTAAAGCACCTGGTCATGGATCTTTCAATTGATGAATTATAAGATTTCTTTTGAGGCTATTAGAATATATTTTATCTGTGCTGTGGAAACCTTATCATGCATATCTTATCTATCAAAAGAGTGAACCTATTCCTGTTCATAAAATTGTTTTGAGTACATCTAATGCGTTAGCTTATATACCCCTCTTCTCTCTCTCTCACTCACTCACTCTCACACACACACACACACACACACACACACACACACTGTGTGTGTATGTATTATATATACACACACTTACATTTTATATACACACACACACACACACACACACACACACAAATACTAGAGAGAGAGAGTGTGTGTGTGTGTGTGAATGAGTAATATTTTACAAAGCCTGAAAAGGAGAGAGTTTGGCTGGTTTTATGTATGTTAGTTAAGAGATTACTGTGCACATGCTTAGAATACTTTTCAGTGATCATATTTCTAATATTTATAATTTGAGATGTCAAAATTTTTGCACTTGGATGCTTGAAGTTAGGAACCCAGTAAAAATAATCTGGCCCCGCCTTTTACTTAAATACCTAACTTCACACCTTTACTGTGAAAATGTTGGCATATACATTTTATCATTCTCTGACACTTAAAAAGTACAGTATAATTATGTAAAGATTATGACAAAAATTAAGACCTGAGATCCAGTCTGGTATGTATCATGTTATCCGGAGGTAGACTTTTAGATACTAATTAAGGTTAAGGGTGCAATTAACATAAGTGGGTTTATCTTTGAAGCAGTGAAAGCCTCTTAACTTTAAAAAAACAGTGTCATTGTTTCTGATTTTATTACTGAAGAATTATTGACATCTCTTTATGCCCAGAAAACATTTTTTGTATACCAGTGTATGAAATATTTTAAGGTATTGAACAAATTATTATGAGGATATGTTTAGTTTCAATTTTTAGGATTCATTTTGTTGAACTCTACTGAAACATGACATTTCATAGCTGAAAGTCTTTGGTTTCCTAAGCGTCCTCTCTCCTGATAGGTGTCCAGTAGCGCCTTTTCAACAGCTTATCTAAATAATTGTTGAAATGAGAGAAAGCATTCACTTGGTGAATTATAAAACACACACACACACACACAACCCCACCCACTGCACTTTGGAAGGGTTAAAGCTTTTCATGAAGGTTAATAGAAAATAAAGAAGTGTAGCAATGTAGTGTTAGTCTGAGGAATTTGAGCCAAGGTGTCTGTCTATCTTTAATGGAGGATGACAACGAAGGATTTAAGAAGTCATCCCACTTATTGTCTCCAACACAAAAACCTTCCGCCTGCATCTTTCAGTTTGCTTCACCACTTCTCAAGGAGCCATGGGCAAACTGCTGAATTTTTATTAATCAGCTTAACCTAATGAGATGAAAAGACCTTTTCAGAAGAATGGGGAGAGACATACATACAGAAAACTGTTTTCGAATGCTTTTACATAAACAACATGTAGGAGTTTTCTTCATAGAGGTTGGGGGAAGACAAGTTTCAGTTCTGCTTTTTACTCTTTCATCTGGCTGTTCTCTTCCTCTTTCTTTCTCCTAATTTTATACTTTCTGTAGCCATATGTTGATGAGTGGTGGGTTTTTTTTTGTTAAGACAACTAAAAGGAAGACTTAGTGGGGGGAGGGGGGAATGGGCGGAAATACCTTTGGGAACTGAGGCAAGAAAGCCTAAGCTGATAAAACATGACTCTCTTCTGATGGGGGCCCTGCTTGGATAACTTGCCCTCTTCTAAATTCTTAGTCTCCCTTTCTACACCCCTCCTTCCTCTCCTTTTCTCTCTCTTGTCAAACCCACTTCATAAACAGTAACAGCTGGAGGTCTTTTTAGTGGCATTCAGGGATTACTGCCCTTCAGGATTTTAATAAGCCCCAATGCCTGAAATGCCTGTAAGGGTGCTCTCTGAGACAATTACCATTCAGGATGGGGATTGAGGACCCTTCAGTGGCCCAGATGGCCAGGGTTCTGTGCACAGGGAGATAGCGTTCCAAGAACAACAGATCACTGGAGCAAAGAGGGGTTTTTTTTTTTGTTGGTTAAAACTGGGAGCAGGAGAGGGAGAAAGGGAAGGGAATAAGGGGGTTCTCTCACCTTCCAGCTAGTCAAAGCCGAGTTTACTCATTCTGTACTTAACTGGATTTAAAGCTGTAACCTCTTAAGAGCAGCAATTTTAGGTTACCACAGTCCTATGGTTGACTTGCACAGGGCACTGTAAACTGTAGGGCAGCTGCACTTCGTAGTTTAAATGTACAGTACTCCTGATGATAAAGAAGCATAACTAAGTATTCCTTTTGTTAGGACCATAATGAGGTGGCTACCCATAATACTTCAATACTGAGAGTGGGTGGCAAAGGTTGTGGCGATAACAGATTTTTAGCTATGAGTGTTTTGGAGGGGAAAGTCTGGAAAATGCAGTTTTTCCACATAGGGCAAATATCCAGTCAGGAAGAACTGACTGTTTCAATTTCCCTTTACCTAACGTACTGCATGGCTTCCAAAGGATAATTCAGAGCCCATGGGAGAGAAGTGGTTTGCTATCTCAGAGTCCTGTCATGCAGGGATTTCCCAGAGAGAATCTATTTTTAGCCCCAGGGCTGATATGAAATACGTGGGATGGTAGAAAGTTTGGAATTTGTTTGGGTTATCAAAACCCTCTGATTTGAGCTATGAAAGGGCTTCGATGGTGACTTTGCTACAATCAAATCAGTTTGGTCTTACTGTTCCTAACAATGGGTGGGGAGGAGTGGCTTATTAGCTGAACAGCTGTTCTCTGTCTGTGTGGACAGACATTAATTTTTTAATCCTTGTATCCCCTGATGGCAGAAAAATCCTTTTATGCCTCTTTAGATTAAGGTTAATATTTGTGGTACTGAGTTCAGATATTCCATTTGCTGACCACTGGTGTTTGATTTTTACAATGTATCCTTTATTGTTGTACATCAAACTTAATTATAAAAATAATTACAATAAATAAAATGCATCATTACATCATGACAGAGAAAGTGAACTTGCCTTAATAAAAAGTATACATCTGGACTAAGCCTCATGATTGAAAAGTCTAGATCAGTGGTTCTCATCGCGGACCACTTGAAAATCGCTGAGCGTCTTAGCGGACCACTTAATGATCTTTCCAAATGTTGTTTGTACCGTCAGTGCTTTGGATAAATGCGCTGTATAAAAAAAAAGTAATAATAATTAACGTTATTTTGTTCTACAAATAAAAACACACAACTCCTATTTTTATATCAGTCGTCTTACCTTTCTAATGTGGTGATGTGCCCTCTCTCCCTGGCTGTGGCAGCCCCGAGCTGGGGCTGGGAAGGACGGGGGGTTTCTCTCCCCCGTCACAGAGCTGAGGCTGGGAAGGAGGGCTGTCTCTCCCCGGCAGCTGCAGCCCTGGAGCTGGGGAAAGTTGCCTCTTCCTCTGGCTGCTGCAGCCCTGCATGTCCCAAATTCCTCCCAACCCCTCTTCTCACCCCACTGCCCCCCCCCACCTACCCCCTATTCCCCCCCCAAGGCCGGCACCTCACCTTACATGTGCGTCTTCTCCAGGGTCTATGCATCTAATTCGAGGACACGACTGTGTGGCTCCAATAATTAGGTGGGTGACCCTTCATTCTCTCGTGTGCAGACCACAGTTTGAGAACCTCTGGTCTAGATGGATGAGGATAATTCTGTAGGTATTGATTTTGAGGCTTTTGTCCTGTCTGCTGCGTCCCGTGTCTCCCCTCCCTCTGTAGTCAATACCCCCTGACCCTTCATCTGTCTCTTAAACTACCTGTACTGAGGATACTTATAAGGTTAAGAAATCATTTGTAATATGAACAGAAGTACAGCAAGACAGTCAGTTCACCTGCAGATAATGTTTCAGTAGCCTCTTTCAAACTGACAAGTGTAGCTGCTTGAATATGCTCCCCTTGTGAAGCTAAAAGATCTGGTTTGTTTTTCTTCTGCATTGCTTTCACAGGTCATTTTCCATAAAAATCTTGCTCCTTTGGCTTTATTAGGGAAATAAGTTAATAAACAGATAAATAAATCTCATAAAGCAGGAAGGACCTAACCCACTAGTGGGTGTCAGTAGTTGAAGTTTTGCTGACCTTGTTATGAATTGTAAACTGTGCAGGCAATGTAAATCTTACGGCAGTTTCTAAATGGGCGAAATCCAGCTTGCCTTGCTTGTACGAGTTGACTTGCTAAAGTCAGTGGGATCATTTATGTGAATAAGGTGAGTGGCATTTGGCCCACTCTAATTTGTTAGTCTCTAAGGTGCCACAAGGACTCCTCGTTTTTTTTGTTTTGTTTTTTGCTGGTACAGACTAACACGGCTACCACTGAAACCTGTATAGAAATAGTATCTCCTTTAGTCTTATCTTTTCTCTCAGTTCTCCAGGTTAAACTCTCAGGAGATATAATATTTTAAAACAATTTTATAAAATATGGAAACTTAATTCTTGTCTGTTTTCACAATTGAATTAAGAATACCACAAAAATGTAGTAAGAATATACATTTAATGTTATATATAATGAAAACTATACAGTTCCCCACCCATGAAGTCCATTAATTTCAGTAGAGTTATGCTAGCATATAACTTGGCTAATGTAATAAAGTGGTGAATCAGGCGAGTGTTTTTAGAGCATATGTAGAAATATATAAAATAAACATGATGGTCTCTCTCTCTCTCTTTCTGTGATTGATTATATATCTGTGTTTGTGACAAGGGCAGTTCTTCTTTCTGATCACCGTGATGGATCTCTTCAGGATGATCCTGCTTTCCCATACCTTTGAAGGATTCTAATTTATATTAAGGATGGTGCCTTTTCAAGGAGATTTCTGCTCTATTTTTGTAGACACTTATACCATGTGCATCACCATGATAGGTGAGCACCTCTGTGGTATCTAATTGCTGCTAAAGAAAGGGTGCACAGAAGAGATTATAGTGCATATCAGAGAGGAGAACTTGAGCTCAGTATCACAACCTTTATTCTGTCAGGAGCCTTTAGCCTTAAATGGCATCTGTGGTTTAAGTTACAGAGAGGGGCCATTCCCAAATGCTCCAGGTCTTGCCACGTTATGATAGGATTTTTTTCCCAGTTCTCTCCCACTTCTAAGGGAAATATTTTAACTACACTGACTTAACACACGGAATCCTCCCGCCCCCACCTCCATTGTCCTCTGCCAAGAATTCTTAGTCCCTATCTGAGCCTGTAGCATTCTTCATTAATAAGTGAGACCTGAGAAATAGACCATGATCTTGGATGTTAACCTGTTTAAAATAACTGTTTGTTTTAAATATATGGCTCTGGAGTTTTTATTCCTTATTTCCCCCAAAAGGATGTAACTGATTTTAGTCTTTTCACATTTTTTTCATTTCTGCGTCAGTGAATTGAGTATGAGCTGTGATTTGCCTGATGCTGTCTACGACTGCCAGATGCTAGAAGGCTGATGGAGTCATGGAACAGCACTACAGTGCTTGTCATTCTAGATATCTTGAATTGAGAGGACTTCTGTAACCTGATTAGACTCTTGCTTTTTTCTTTTTTTTTTTTTAAAGCTACAGTCTCAAGCTACAATACTTACAGTTTCCTAGTTACTACTAATGGTTTTCATTATTTACTTTATACATTGTTGGTTACAAATGTTGCAGAGTTAGGGTGGAGAGGAGAAAATGATGAGCTCATTTGCTATAGTTGGATTGTTAACAAAAACCTAAACGGTCTGCACTTTTACATGGTTGCATAAATCAGCCTTGGAAAATTTGCAATAGTTTTAAAGTCAGCTAGATAAAGTAAAAATATATAAAGTGGCACACAGATATTACTGTAATCTGTAGGTGGCATTTAGTAGAACATGCTTATAAAACTGAACCAGCAATTTTGAATCTGCTCTAGTGGAACTAATGGCCTTGTATTCAAATATAATTTATGTTAGAAACATGTAATTCCTTCAACTAATGCTCTACTAATTGTGGTATTATATTGTATAAGTGCTAAAATAATATTAAACCTGTTTAATTTTAGAGACTTGCTTCAGAACTTTAAAAATATTTTTGCTTCCCATTTGAGACAATCTTTACTAGGCTTATGTGTTTAGCCTTCTGCTAACACAATAGTATGTTGCTGCTACCTCCCTATCTCCCTGTTTGTCCATCCTCCGTCCAGGCTCATCAACATAGGATCACACAACATGATGTAATGATACACTAGAAATTCATTGATGTCAGGCTTGCTAGGATGCCTTTCAATGAGATGAGCTGACATGTCAGTCTCTGTAAATATGGAAATCCATAAAAGTACTGATAAATGGATAACAGGATAGTAATTAAACTGGACTTGCACTCAAAGCCCTCTACAAATAGGAGAGCTGTGAGGATTAGGTACTGTTAAGTAAGTGTTGTTATGAGATGAGAAACTGAGGCATAGAGTTTTAAATGACATGTACAGGGCCACAGAGCTAGATTGGGTCAGAGGCTTCACTGGAAGACCGTTCCCTGTACTCCCCTACCTAGCTCATGGTGCCAGACTACACCTCTCTCTGCATGAATGATCAGCTGACTCTTAATCAGTGTCTTATTTACTCTGTGTCCCAGTCAGTAAACACCAATAAAAGCATTCAAAAGCATCTGCTCGTCATTTCCTAAAAACTTGCCATGGCTCCCTGGCGCTTCTGGTTTTGACGGATTATTAGTCTGTGAAGGAAAAGATAAAGCATTTCCTTGTATTAAATTTGAGCACGCTCTGTGCTTTGGGCTGAATGAAATATTAAAGGCTGTTTGCGATCTCACAGATGACTACGGCAGGCAAACTTTCGCACGCACATGGGGGGAGGAAAAAAGAAAACACGGTTGAGACATCCATAGGCAACAAGACCTGCATAGGCAGTTTGTTCATGTTTGGTGGTAATATTTCCCTCCGATGCGCTTTTGGAAAGGAAGGAAGCGATTAACACCGATGGCGCATGTTTTACATTATTATTTTAAATGTACTTAGGCCACCTACATTTGTTAATCCTCTGATTTACCACAGCTCCTGAACCCTTCAGTCTTCAGAAGACTGTAATAAATTCTATGAATAACAGGATCTAGTTTACAGGAAAGTGTGCATAAAGTATAATATACGTACATAAAATCTCATCTAAAGGATGATGAGGAGAGGAGGATTTTTGCAGCATTGGCTAATCCTTCTAATATTCTATAATAATACAGAAGTGGTAATTGTCCTGTAGAGATTTTGTCCAGTGCAATCCTTCTTGATTACAATTACCTTGCACATTGGCTCACTGCTGAGAACTTTCATCCCATGGATGGCTGGTTTTACAAGTTTGGCCTTATCTGTCAGTCTGTCTATGTGGAACTGAATGGAAACGCATCTATGTTACTTAATGAGAAACTTTGTCTTAAGTGTAGTGAACCCTCTCACTTTGAGGATGTCTGTTACCTAAGGCTTAAAATCCATGATAATTACCATGTCTATAAAATGCCCCTCATTACAGCACATAAAATGCTTGGCTTCAGAGAACCGCTTTGTGGAGATGGTTGCACTGTGCCCGTCAGCATAAAATAAAACTCCTGGGTTTAAAACAAACAAACAAACAAAAAAAAACCATTGCACTTTGTTTCATTTGCGCATCATACAGTAAAAGATATCTCCAAATTCTCTGGCTTTGGCCTGGTAGTGACTTAAAGCATGGGCTGTTCATCAGCAAGGCACTAAAATGGAGGGCAAAGTGACACTTATAGAGGCCTGTAGGCCCCACTACAATAAAAGCTATGGCTCTGGGGGGAGCACTGTTCACGAGGGATTAAGCAAGGCTGTTCTCAGTAGATCAATACTGGAAAAAAATACAGTAAGAACCTCGTAACCTGCCAAAGAAGTTGCATTGAAGTGTTCATATAACAGTAAAGGGGCAAATTCCCCTTTTATTTGAGGGAAATTTAGCAAAGATGCACCTAACGTGAAGAAATACAAAAACTCTTGTACTCAATTACAAATGGTTAGCTTGAAGCAAATAATGAAATCATTTCAGAAAATAACTGAATGATTAGTTATTGAATTTGGCCACATGATTTGCTAAGTCATATGGATGCTTTTAAGTAGGTTTGCTTTTTTGAGCAACTACTTCCCCCTCTTCCCTGTACCCTCTTTAATTTGCCATGGCTAAATCCCAACACATTTTTGAAACCACAATTTGAAAACTTAATATTTTCAAACTTGAAAAAATTACATTTATAAACGCAGTGTTTCCTTTTTTCTTAATTGTGTCCCCCTCTGTTATTTTGGAGTATTTCTGTATGTTGCAGTCACATCTCAGATGGAAACAGTGTTGACTTGAATTGTGTGCTGCTTGTTCAAAACTAATTTCCTGAAGTGTGGACTATCAAGTGGAAACATTCCATGTATCCTCTATTGCAGTGTCTAAATTATTAGTGAATTTTCCAAGCAAACAAAAAATGTAATTTAGATCCATTCATGTCGTCTACACTTCATCTTGAAGATCCCCTTGTTTTAAGTCAGTGTGAGCTGGGCCTAGCACACTTTAGGAAAAAAACTCAAAAACTATAAACTGCTGGTGTTAGAAATGCTGAATCATGAAACTGATGTTAGAGAAAACTTTGTGTATATTTAAACTAATCCAGTGCTGTTTTGAACTTGTTCCTCTGCTGTTTTTGTCTGAGCAAAGCCCTCATTTTAAGTCTTTGTCATGCATTTGAAAGGTTGGTGTTGCACATTTGATCCTTGGCAGGTTGCGAGCTTGTTTTGAATCACACATTAAAACCAAAATGAAAGCTGTTCAGAGCAGAGATTGGAAAATGTCACTTTTTACATCAGTGTCTAAATGGCAGGAGACAGGTACTGGAGTGGAGAGGAAGGAAGTGAACTTACTGTTGTCAAAGTACCAAATAATATTTTCCAGTATGCTGTTCTTTAAAGAAGTAAGTTTCTGTCCCCCATTAAGTAGCCAGAGAATGCTTTTTATGGCTATCTTTTAAAACTTCTAATTTTTCTGTCTGAAGACCCCTTTTCTCCTTTCCTTCAATTGAGCAGTAGAGGAGGGAGCCCAAGAAGCTCAGAGTTAAGCAGAGCCTTCCAACTTCTCTTGAGTATAGATCTTTGAAACTCGCCAACTATTCCAGCATTTGTGATGCTAATATATTTTTTTCTAATTAAAAATATTTTTTTAACAACTGTCCCCCACCCCCTTCATTCTTTGTCAAGTCATGCAATGGCAAGAGCCTTAAAGGCTAAATTATGCAGCAGCCCTCCCCATCAGCAAACTGGGGAGTTGTCAGTACATTAAGAATCTGAGCCTTCTCTAGCAGTACGTTAGGTTTTGCCAGCCTCATATCACTAGTAAAAGGAACATGGCACGCAGGTGTTTAAATTATTTACACTCATAATAGGCCTTTATGTTACATTGCCGAGCCAGCCTCTGTTATTCTAGTGCATAATTGATGGTGCTCAGAAGTGGAAAAGTTAGAAAAGCGGAAGTAATGTGATGCGAAAGTGCAGTGAGGCAGCTCCAGCTGGCACAGCCTATCGGGACTGAACAGTCTGAGGCAGAACAGGATGGCGTGCACACGCCCACCAAGGAGAAGACATCAGAAGTAACAAGTCTTGACTCGGCATGTTGTCAGGAGTTTTATTTAGGAGTTGAGTGGGGAAAGGAGTCAGCACTTCAGATTTCTTCAGCCAACTCATGTGACTAACATAGAGCTAAAAAGTTGTAAAGGTTTGTCACAAAACACCTTCATGAAGCTTTCAAAGGAATTGGAGATCAGTATTCCCAGACAGGGCCAGTTTATAGTGAGACTTAGCAAGCTTTTCAGATGGATTGATGACTGGTACGAATGCACTTTATGGCAAAAGGGAGTTTAATCCCCTAGTACTTTTACTATAGGGACTCCAATAACAGGAATATTTTATAAAGAGGCTTGGAAACACGGCTAAAAACTGTTAAAAGTTTTGCACATTTTATGTTACACAAGAATTTTGTCATAATAAAATCCAAATACTTCAAATTTTAGGAGCATCCTTTGTAACATTGTTGCCGTCTTGGGTGAAAATACAGTATAGAACACATCAAAGAGTAATTAAGTTAGCTGGAATTATTACATGAAGTGGTGTTTAGAAAGAGCTTGCATGCATGGATTTCAGATGATGTCATTTTTGTGCATAAATAAAATACTTGTAATGCCCTGTTTGGAAATTAACCTGGAGGTCTTTCCTAAAGAATACATCCCATTTAGATGGATAGAAGTCATTTTAAATTTTATTTTATTTTATTTATAAGAAAGAATCAGCAACTTTATTTTGCTGCCTACTTTATATAGGCTGCATGTGAGTCTTGTATGATAATGCACCTTGCCTCCTGATGGTGCCTATTTAGGAAATAGGGTTGCTTTCCCCAGTAAGAACTGAAATAGGCTTTTCCTTAAATAAATAAATAAATAACTGGTTGTCATTTTGGGCTGGACTTGCATCTCTTGACGCGCATAGAAGTTTTGCACTAACTTCAGTGGGTGCAGGAGCAGGCTCTTTGCTTCCAGTTCTTATGCATGAACGTCCTAAGGCGCAGAAAACTAGCAGTGCTTGTGGGCAGGTTGAGATCCTGGGAAAAATGTAGGGATGAAACGGTCTTCTTTTTCTCCTTGTTCCTTTAGAGCTGGCCAGAGACGATAACAGGAGGTTAGGGCAGGCAGTTGAGGAAATGTGATGCGGATGATTATTTTCATTCTTCAGGTTTTTAGCACTGGAATTCTTTCTTCAATGACAATATTTGTCCTTAAAACAAATGAGTGTTTAGCTATGTACAGTTGCTGAAGGTAAAACTTCTTCATAATTGGCAGTGAATAGTGCGAATGAATTGGACTTTCTCAACTCTTGTGAAAACAAGTGTTGCAGCTTGTATAAACACTACTGATGTAATTGAAATGGAGATACTGTAATGTGGGACGCACAATGGAAGTAATGAAACATTCCATGTTTATCTTTTGTTTCTAGTAGAAACAGATACATTTCTACGAACTGGAGCATCTGGACACAAGCACAATGGTTTAATGCACTTTAACTAATTATGTATTCTTATTCTAACAAACACTAGTGTTGTTTGTGTGCGTGTTGTAAATGTCCGCACTCTAGTTAACTAAACCTCTGCTTGTAATACCTTCATACAGAGGTAGCGCTAAATACAGGCGTTTGCATGCTAAACACTCCCTCTGTGACAATTCTTTAGGTGATAAAGTGGCTAATAACTTTTATTATTATTTCTATGCAGAGAAAATGAATGTTTCATTCCTATTCATTGGGAAGAATAGTACAGAGGTCCCAAATCAATTCATACCCGTGCTTTAATAACCCTGCCTCATTAACATTTTCTATATTAATTCTGCCAATGAAAGAAACAAACAAATAAGAAAAGAAAAGAAAAAAAGAAATAAAGGAAATCATACAAAGATTATTATAACAATAAAAATGACAAAAAAGGTATGAAATGATATCTCATAGAGGAAAAGGCAGTCTCGTAACGTTTAATGAAGCAACACAAATCCTTACCACTTCTTTGGTGCTGGTACTATAAAATATCCTAATAAGCTATAAAGAAAGGAGCCTACATCCTGTTGAAAATAATGGCTACTGCAAAGTCCCGTGCCACAATGTTAAGAAGGTAAAAACAGAGGAAAGTAGACACTGAAAAGAAGAAAACCTCAAACAGCTTTTTCCTAGTGCTACAGCTATCAAGCTCTCTATGGAAGTGCTGTTAAGAAACAGTTTTTTTTGTTAAAATATATTTATGAAGGAATGAATTTTTTTAAAAAAAACTACACTTTTAATTATTTTTACTTATTTATTTTATTTTTTTCCTATTTCATCCACTGCTTCAGTGTAGACTATGTATGTCAACAGGAGGGGTTCTCCCATTGGCATAGGTAATCCACCTCCCTGAGATGCCGTAGCTAGGGAGAGAGAGGAATTGTGCCTCTGTCTATGCAGGGGGTTAGGTCAGCATAGCTAAGTCTCAGGGTGTGGATTTTTCATACCCCTGAGAGACGTATCTATACCAGTGTAAGCTCCCAGTGTAGATCAGCCCTCAGTTTCTCTGTGTCGTGGTTAACCTACCAGTACAACAGGAGTGTTTGTAAACTGCTTTGAGATACTTGGTTAAAAGGTGGATTCCTGCTTAAGAAGGCCAAAACTAACAAAATTTTGCTTCTGATTCTGCAGTCTTTGTCCAGGTAAAAATCCCATGAAGTTCAGTGGCAGTATTGCATGCATAAGAATGTGGGGCCCTTCCTTTTGAAAATATGAATTTAAGCTGAACATTAACTTTATTCTTCCAGTTATAGACATATGAAAAAATTATTTAAGTTGAACCATAGAAACCTGTGTAGAATTTGACTGAAATCTACAAAAACAGTAATGTACTGAATTAATGCCCAAAACTTCATCTGACGCTTGCTTCACTGTGCTTAATTTTTGCAATCCTCTCCAGGCAGGAAGTGATTTTATTTGTGTTGCAGTACTTCAAGAGGGTGAGAAAGGAAATGAGTTTTTGACCTGACCTCTGAATTTTTCCTTGCTTTTGTGGGATTTAAAGTCAGACCACTTAACTTTCTGTATTAAAACCACAAGAAACTATAAACAACATAACATATGCCTGTTGTGTCAAAATCTGCCATTCTTATGTTAAAGAAGGGGGCCATGTTTAATGGCAAAAGCATAGGATAGAAAGTTCAGAAATCAAGCTTCTGTTCCTAGTTGTGTCAAGGACTTGCAGCGTGACCTTGGGTAAGTCACACAACCTATTTGTGACTGTTTCCTTTTTTTGTAAAATGGAGATATGACTTGCCTAACTCACAGGGGTGTGAGTCTTAATTCACTAATGTTTATAAAGTGCTCTGAGATAGGCGGATGGAAGCTGCTATATAGTAGTGTAAAATATTATTGATTTAGAATTAATGAAGGGGGAAAAAAGGGATCTCAGTCAGGATGTATCAATACTGAAGTGTGCTTGGCATGATCTTTCACTCACATTAAAACAAAGATTATTGCAAATGATGTCCATGGAATAGTGTTATGCATTCACTGTAACCATAATTTTCAAAATATGTTGTTTAAAGGAAACCAAATTTATGAAACTAGATGAGTGTCTCCTTTTTTGCTATATATTTTTCATATTTATAAGCTACATGGTCATTATTAATCTTTGAAATTAAAGCTATTGCTCAATAAAGAGCAGGAGTATTGATGCTAATTAAAGCTCGATTTTGGAAGCCCTTCCATTCATGTATTGCTCATTTCAATGGCAGTTTTGCATATGGAGGGACAGCAATAATCCTGTAATACTTTGCAGTAACTAAGTGTTAATTAATGCTCAATTACAGTGGAATTTTTCTAAAATTAGATCTTTCATTGACCCAAAATCAGAAAGTTTGTTGTATTTAATGTTTAGTGACTGAATGTGAAAAGCATTAATGTGAGTGAATATTGTGAAATCTACCATCTTTGTATCAAACCTCTTGCTCTGCAGAAGAGCTTGCACTGTAGGCATGTGTTGGGAGAGATTTTGTTTTTTAAATTTTTTAAAAAGAGAAACCTCTGGAGACATTGGTAGGTGGCTAATGAATATTCTGTCTAAAGGATAGGAGTACTTGTGGCACCTTAGAGTTGAACAAATGTATTTGAGCATAAGCTTTCGTGAGCTACAGCTCACTTCATCGGATGCATTCATCGGATGCTGCAGCTCACGAAAGCTTATGCTCAAATACATTTGTTAGTCTCTAAGGTACCACAAGTACTCCTTTTCTTTTGCGAATACAGACTAACATGGCTGCTACTCTGAAACCTGTCTAAAGGATGACAGTCAAGTACATGAGACCTTGTGATGCCGTGCCCAGATGGGCCTGCGACATGAAGTCCAAACCACGCATCTATCATAACGAATTAGAAGGCACTTACCTATATTGCTGAGATGGTGTCTCCACCTCCTGATTGCCATTTCAACTCTTCTGACTCACTCGAGCATCAAATCTTTCCGCGATCGCGGGACTTGCCCTTTGTATGCTATCAGTGCAGGGAGAGAGCATGGCTGGCATGGAAAAATTTTTTAGCCGGCATTACCCATCCTGAAATGAGCCAGCTCACAGAGCAGGAGATGGGAGATTTCAAGAACGATGGTTCACTTCATTTTGTTTTGTTCAATAATTTCAATTATTTTCTTTTCATCTTCAGAGTTATAGCAGGTCTTAAATTTTTACTAAATACTATCTGCTGTACTCTTTGATTTAATCACCTATTAGGTGTTTCAGTGTAAATACTAGTTATTATGTACACGATGCCATAAATGTCCAGATATCTAAGGATGTTTCATTTCTAAAACAAAAAGAAGTTAGGGAAGGATGTTTCTAGATATAGGTTCGAATGTATAAACAAGTTGCCAGCCACCTGCTTTGTTGCCTTTATATTTACTCTGCCATGTATATCATAAAAGCCATGTAAAGGCTCATACCTCAGAAATGTATTTGCACAGATAACAGGACATAGTTTATCACATTTCATGTGTTTACTTGACCTATTTTTTTTGTCCCTACACACTTGTCCTCTGTGTTCAACCATATAGTTCTGTGCTTAATTCTGTCTAGGTGGAGGTGTCTTATGGAGAAAGAGAGGACAGCTTAAAAAAGTGGCAGCCAGGCAGACAACTTTTAGGGAATTGGACATCTGCATGTTCAGAAAAACTTCAGGACATTTTCCTGAATCCTTTTTGGTTTTATTTTGTGAATGTTGTGCCGTTGAAAAGGAACAGAAATAACTGGACACCAAAATATACATAATATAAATATATATAATCATTATCTGGGGAACACTCCACAGCAGATTCAGGGAGGTGGTTCTTTCCAGTATTTATCTTACCTTTTTCTGGTGGAGAAGGAAGAATTAGTGCATCCTTCAGGGGACAAAGGATTTTTCTGCCAGAGAAATTTATAGCATTGACTAAGTATTTTTCATAGCAGCCAAGTGCTCTTTTTTATGTTTTTGGAAGTAATAAGGCAGGATTACAAACTATAAATTATTATAGTGGTCATTGCTCACTGGCTTGCCCACCCATTCACGCTGCATAGTACTTTATGGAAAGTTATGTTTAATGTCACTTAATGAGTACTTAGGACTGAGTGCTCTCAAACGCTTTGATGGGCTGTTAAATTTACAAATGTCCTGCAGCTATAAATTACCATTAAAGATTAGCAGAAAGAGACAGAGTGCATTGCCATATATTTCACTGATTTACTTTAACTGGAAGGTTCTTCTCCCAGAACTGGAAATCCACAAATGAAGGGAGAGGATTTATCAACCATCTGTGGTGACTCCTGTTTATATGTTACAACGTAAATTCCCCCTTTTTTGGTGAATTTTGGCATGAGTCTCTTTATTTTGGGGGATTTTTCTGAGGAAGCATTTTAAAAAAAAATTGAAATTGTTACAAACCAGCAAATTAGAGTAACTATAATTTCTGTAATTAATAGTACTACCCAATCGGGGTAGTCAATAGGTGGGTCGCGGGTCAAATCTGAAGCACCAGACGCTTTTGAACAGACCCCAAAATCTTTTTATTTACTTAATATCAATAATGGTGGTTTTTTTTATCTTCTCTGGAGTCTGGACCTTTACTGTACCTTGACCAAGAAATTTGGACCTTGACAAAAAATAGATTACCCCTGTACCCAATCATAAGAGTAGATAAGAATATTTTTTATCACAGGCATAAAAAGAGGCAATGACTCTTATTCTCAGTAGTTATTTACTGTTTCTCCTAAATAAATAATGGTATTAACCAACACAAACTAAGGGCTCAGTTCTGCAAAATATCTACTTATGCATATAGTCCTTACACAGGGACTTCACTAAGATTTACTACTCATGTGAAGAAGGGTTGCTTAGGTGAATAAGGGTTTGCTGGGTTGGTCCCAGGCACTTGTAGCTCAAGAAGTGGTTTGCAGCTGGAGTTTTAGGGACGATTTCTGGTGGAAATGTAGTCTCCCATCTTTTTGGAACAGAGATGTGTGTTTTTCCACATGTAAAAGAGAGTTGAGAAAGTGCAGATGACCTGGATAGAAGATGAAAGTAGGAAAAAGAGATGCACTGATTTAATTTAGGCTCCAAATTGTACATTTAAAAAAAAAACATTTATGGCAAATTATTCCCTGATTTATGTACCCTTGGATTTCAGATGAGTTATACTGTGTATCAGTTAAGGATTTGGCCTCTTAGGATATTTTTACCACCTCCATTGCTCTTGTTTTCCCCACTCCTCCTGCAAAAGACTCTTTCCTTTCCACTGGTTTTAATAACTGCACAAAGTTTTGGAAAATTGATTGCTACCAAATTTGTACTGAATGAAAAGTGCGTATGGGCAACTTAATTAAGGAGGAGCAAGAGTACGCTCCTGTATTTATGTCAGATGATAATTGAAGACCACCTGGTGACAACGATTTTGTAAATATTCTTTATTGCTGTAGGTTTACAAGTGAAAACCAGTGAAACCACTGTGGTATTTAACTGTAGAGATATTTGCAAAATCAGCTTACTCTGAAGAACAGTGCTGTGGTTTTAAATGTAAAAATAAAGATTACAATTTCTTCTGAAATTTACCACAGTGAGATGCTTTTGGGATGAACTTTTCCTTTTCAGAGATCCAAGAATACCATTTTGAAACTCTTCTTTTGCATATTGATAATGTTGCACCAATTGCTATTCTCCCCCACCTCCCTTCCCATCACCTAGGAATCATATGGAAGTAGATTTAAAAATGTGTGAATGGTTTTTAACTTCATTTTTGTTTCTTAGCTCTGATATACATCAGAGCTGCTGGACTAATACTTACAGCCATGACCCTCCATTTACCTCCATGACCTGTATGTACTTCCCAGGGCAGCTGATATGGAATCACAGACACGATGTAACCTTTGGAAATAGGATATATAGCAGGTAAATTTATTCCTGAGAATTATTTATCAAATAACGTTAGTAGAGGATGTGGAGCAGAAATTAATGGTTAAAATACTATGATTAGTGATTTGCACTATGTTATATTTATAGTCCCATTGAAATGAAAATGCTCTGTGGTTCTTGTCCCAGGTAATATTTTTCAAAGTTTTTGTATATCACAAAATACACACAAAATATATTCCTCCTGCTTCTGTGCCCTCTAGTAAGTCATATTTACTGTCTTCAGAATAGGTTTGAAACAAAAATAAGGTTTAGGAATTTTGTAATTGCTAGTATGTATGTTAATTATGTGAAGGACATGTCACATACATCCTTCTGTGTGTTTTATGCTACCTATGCTGTGTAATACCACTGTTAAATTGAGGAACAGCACAGGTTAGACAGTATACTACTGTTGAATCAGCTGTATGAGATGCCTTTCACTTTATTGGTGTATGGTACATGTTGCAAAATGCAGCAACTCCTTCTTTCAGATCGGAAAATTAGTAATTGTTTATGATGAGCTAGCTGTACGTTCTAAAGTCTTAACAAGAATATTGTATACATATTAGTCTTCCCCCAAAATTTGACACATCAAAAGATGATGCCAAATGTACTTTCAGATATATTTCATAGTTTATTCAAACTGAGAGTTACTTATTTTCTTTTGACAGGTTTCAGAGTAGCAGCCGTGTTTGTCTGTATCCGCAAAAAGAAAAGGAGTACTTGTGGCACCTTAGAGACTAACAAATTTATTTGAGCATAAGCTTTCGTGAGCCACAGCTCACTTCGTCGGATGCATTCAGTGGAAAATTCATCGGATGCATTCAGTGGAAAATACATCTGTGTTTTCCACTGAATGCATCCGATGAAGTGAGCTGTAGCTCATGAAACTTATGCTCAAATAAATTTTTTAGTCTCTAAGGTGCCACAAGTACTCCTTTTCTTTTCTTTTCTTTTCTTTTCTTTTCTTTTCTTTTTCTTTTCTTTTCTTTTCTTTTGTCAGACTGTTGGTCTAAGGAAAATGGGTACAATTATTTTTTATGGAGCAGGACAGATGTGGAAACACACCAATATATTTAGAGAGTTTTATGCTACTGTTACTCACACCGTCTTGTCAACTATTTGAAATGGGCCATCCTGATTATCACTACAAAAGTTTTTTTTTTCTCCTGCTGATAACAGCCCACCTTAATTGATTACTCTTGTTAGAGTTGGTATGGCAACCCCCATTTTTTCGTGGTGTGTGTGTGTGTATATATTTATATCTCTCTCTCTATATATCTTCCTACTGTATTTTCCACTGCATACATATGATGAAGTGGGCTTTAGCCCACGAAAGCTTATGCTCAAATAAATTTCTTAGTCTCTAAGGTGCCACAAGTACTTCTCGTTCTTTTTGCTGATACAGACTAACACGGCTACCACTGTGAAACCTGAGATACTGCTGAGTATGTGCAAGATGAAGCTAGGGTACCTAGACCCTATGGTAGGACAAGTAGTAGTAGTAATTAATGTTTTACTGGCTGATATTTAAAAGGTTCATGTTTAGGTTTACATATTAGTACTTTTAACTGACTAAGAAATTATTGTACTGTGAGGGAACCCTCAATTTCTGCTCTACCTAGTAACTTTCTGCATGCTGTCATGCAAGTAACTTTAACTTCTCTTTGTGACCCCATCCATAAAACTGGGATTAAAAACAACCACCTTTGTAAACTGCTGTGAGAGCTACAGATAAAAATAATTAAGTGATACTTTATGTAGGACTAAATTAAAATAGGCCAATAAACATAATACATTTAGTAAACGTTTTTTTTTTATAAATGGGTACTTTCTTTCAGATACACACATAGAGGTACACCTATCGAGTACCTGTCAGCAGAGACTAGCGAAGATGAGTTATTCCAAAGTCAGTTATAAATTTGCTGCCTCCAAAATGTGTGTGTAACTGAATATGTACATTATGGAGCATCTTTACTTTTATTTCCTAACCACCAGCTCCCCGTTCCTCATGTCTTCATGACTGTCTTTGTGTCCTGAGTCACTAATGTGGAAGGGGATGGTGAAAATTGAATCCCAGACTCCGTTGAGTAGGGTAGATTGTGGCCAAATCTGAATGATGTCTGGAGACTGCTAATGCAAACAAGATTTCCCGGTATCAACCTTTCTCCTGAAATCTGCAACACACGTCCCAGAAGATTGCTGTGTCAAATTTGGCCCATGATTTTCAGCAGCTCTACTTGATAACTCTCAGACTTCTTGTGAAAAAGTTCCTGTTGACAATTAAGCTCTCATCAGCTTTATTAAATTACATTTTTGTGCAAGTGTGGTAGATGGTTTGTTTGAAAACAAATAGAGGTTTGTTTTCAATGGTGGCAAAACAGTGGAGAGTTTACCTTTTAAAAAAAAAAAACCAAACAAATACTCCTTTCCCCCCCCCCCCCTTTTTTTTGTTTTGTTTTTGACTTAGTCTAGTGGAACTTACAGCTCTTGCCACAGCTAGGAATAATGCAGCAAAGATAAACCGCATAGTGCACTTTTGTTGATTACATCTCAAGAAAAGTGAGGTTTTGAGTGATGGGCTGGGAGAGTATTTAGTCAGATTTCATGTAAGAACAGCATTTAAAGTCCAAGTACTGGAGAGTTGGGGAGGGAGGGAGGGAGGTTGTCCCTCCTTTAGAAATTTGAGAGGAAAAGATATAGACTTGTGCAGTTCAGTGAAGATCTAATCTTTTTGAATTCATTGCTTGTGAGTTGTTATTTCTAATCACACGCTTGATTGGCTCCAGCTAAATGACTCGGACTGAAAAGGCAGGGTGTTTAAATCTAAAACTGCAAGTACATATTTTAACTGAAAATAGGGATCATCATGGAATGTGTTCTCAATCAGTGCTTGACACCCCACTGAATATATAGTTAAAAAAGAAAAGAAAAAGAAAGTAAACTGTGCTGTCCCTGGGCAGGAACAGAGCATAACAGACGGTGATTGAGCTCTGAGGAAGAAAATGAAACTCAGGAGGGTATATCGAATGATAAAACTGAGCTCTTTGATGCCATGCTATATATAGTTAACAGGCCACTTTACTCTGACAGGAGAGTCAGGTGCCCCTTAAAACTCCTTGCTATGATTATGGTGTCATTATGAGGTTTCAAAAATTTTTTTTTACAATGGAATTGCTGATTACAACAAAATGTGGCTACTTGGGGATATTATTTATATTGGGAGCAAACGCGGGGCCCAATTTGGCCAAGCCATTTCTCATATAAATTGTTCTTACTCAAAGGAATAGTCCAGGTCTCCTCAATGAGAGACTCCTGAAAACAACCGTGTGGGATCAGTCCCAAATTTTTTATGATCGCGTATTCCAACTACGTGCAGAATCATTGAGGTAACTGAAAAGCTAACTTAATTTGGTTTTGGTACAACAAAAAAATAAATCAAGAGAAGGAAGAATCTTTTAAAACAAACAGAAGAGTTATGCTACCTGCAAATCTCCTTTCCACAGGTATTGCAAAATTTTCTTTTCCTGTGGGTCAGACATCTAACTTGCCACTTCCCTTTGCCTTTTAATATACATAATATGTTCATATACTGAGGTTTTAATACAGAGAGCTCTTTGTAATTTTACGGTTTAACAGTAGCCCTTTTCTTAATTTTCCTACAAATTTTATGATAAACTAAGTACTTCTAATCCTTACACTATTGTGTGTGGTTTGTGTGGACATCCAAAACAGCATAGGGAAATCAAATAGTATGTTTGAACAAATGAAATCCTAATTTGGAATTGTTAATTTCACATAAAAGTGGAGCTGGCAAAGTGACTAATATCTACAAGGCATAACTGTAAAGTCTTTTATTTTTAAGAAAGGAAAGACGATGGCAGTCACTGCAGATAATAAATCTAAGCATGTCATTCGTTTTGGTTATTTTAGGGCCAAATCATAGTCCCATTTAAGTCAATGACAAAATTGCCATTGACTGCAATGATTTTGACCCTTTTGAAAACAAAGAGAGTCAAACATTTCTAATAAATACATAAGTGTGCCAGACATGTTTAAATGTTCTGTTCAGCATATGTGAAGGAAAAACAGACATGGTCAAATTGTAAAGAGTAGGCAATTTTAATTTCCTTTGTGAGTTTTGAGATTAGGATGATTTCTGTCTAGATAAATTAAAGTATTTCTACATGTTAAAAACAAATATGTGATTTTTTCTCTTGCTTGAGTGACATTCGGAAAACTCATCATAGAGCATTTACAGCTTTGTACACGTGAGCATTTAGGTAAAGCTTTAAAAAGGGAAGGAAATATGGAATGTGTTTGTGTCCGCATGTAGATTGTGTAGTACACAAGTTACTCTGAGATTTCAGTTAATCTTTTTATGAAGGTTATCTGATAGTGACCATGGACAGGTGTTGGAACGGCTGTCGGGTCCCCAGGGATCAGAAGGTTAGACAAACTGCCCCTAGAATTTGAACAGGGCAGTTGTTTCATGTCAGTTTAATTATCCTTATGTTTTATGAGACAGTCGGTCAAGTCATCTGGAAATCTTAAGAAATTGGAGGCTTTCACAGCTCTGAGGGCAAAGTTCTGATTGGGTTTGTTTGATAATCATTCTCTTTGTGATACTCTTAATGCAAGTGGTGGGCTGATAAAACCACAAGGCATTCTTAGTGCCAAAACAAAATTTAATCAAGATGGTATCATTCAGTGAGAAATGCCTTTCATTCCAGTTTTATTTATATGAATTTACTCCATAACTCAGTATATCCGCTTGGGGTCATTACTTTGATTATAATTTAGCAATTTAACTCCTGAAGTGCTTCAAATAAAAATATCCTTGAAGGAATAATAAGTTTAAATAGTGCTGAATTGGTAGAAAATAGTTTTTTAATTTAGTTCAGACTGGGAGCACAAACTGCCAGGAAAAAAGAGACTAAGTATAAAATATATCACACTGTGCCATGCAGCCACAAAACTTAACAGGGGGAAGGTTCATTCTCCTCCTTTCTAGCACATTTGCATTAATAAATACCCAATGATAATACATAATAAGTAATAGCCCAAATAATATTTTTATTTGTTTGTGGCTTTGATTATACAGATCTCATTACTAATATTGGAGATATAAAAATGTAACTATGACATCCTAAATTAACAACTTAGTTACTAAATGGGGAAAAGACATTTTAACATAAATAAAAATAAAAATCTCTAGTCATTTCAGCCAGCCCCATTGCTTTTATAAAGCACTTGAGATTTTATTTTCATTAGCACTGAGAGGCACTTTGAAATGAGTAGCTAGAAAATAAACTGAGATAATTCAAGTTTATATTGTTGAGTTAATAAAACTAATAAAATCTGAACATTTCCCAAGGTTTTCCATTATTACTATTTAATTTTTTTTATTGCAGAAGAAAATTGTTAGGTTTATATAGTCTAAGGCATTATGAAAAATTCCTCTTCCTATTTTATGTTCCTTTATGACTTGTTGAAGAAAATGAGTCTTGTTTTGCAGCTTGTGAACAAGGAAATGCGTTCTTCAGCGGTTTCGGCCGGGTTGGGTTCATCATTGCACGTTGCCTCTTGGTGTGTGCTTGAAGGTTCAATCCTTTAGCAGTTATTCCTCTAAGAGGATTCTGGGGATCTTAGTGCAGATTTTACAGTCTGGTAAACAGAAAATGTATTCTTTTAGCAGCTCTGTTCCTTTAGCAGCTATTCATTAAGTAGGTTTCAGTGTATTAATACAGTGACTGATAGGAACATCAGAAGTTGTGCCTTCACATAAGGATGTCTATTCGCTCCTTCTCTGCACCGCTTCGCTTTGCCATGCTGTGGGTTTACTTTTGTCTTGTGCCGCTGCACAATTTTTTAAACAAGTCTCCTTCTCTTTTCATCGCTGACCTCCCCCCCTCAAATACCTATCCTTGCAGAGGAGATTTGCTCAGACTTGACTGTGCTGAGGAGGTGAAAGGTCCTTGCCAGGCGGAAATGCTGGAACAGATTTTTAAAATAACGTAGATCATTTATCTAACAAAGGTTGACTTTGCCTTACCATATGCCTGCCTGCCTTCTATTTATTTGGACCATTGCCCTGTAATGTGCACTTTCTAATAACAAGAAGCCTTCTCCTAATCTCAACAAACAGTCTGGGAATAGACCAAATAATTTGGAAAAACTGTCTAAGAGCTGTTCAGCCGTAACTCACATGGTGTACCTCAGGTATTGATGTAGCGTAATCCCCTTATTTTGCCATTGGATATATTGCATTATTCCAGGTGGAATTTTTTTCAGTTCCAAGTTATGTTGTAATTTGCATTCATTAATTGATTCTTAGTACAACTATGTGACACTTAGCTCTGAGTAAATATCAGACGTGACAAAAAAGATGAATAAGTTAATGATCGTGAACAGTGCAGAAGTCAGTGTAATAAGGCCCAATTGAGTTTTTGATATGACATAAAAATGCACATATGCAACCAAGTATTTGAATGATCTGAAAATCCATTAAATGTTTCTTAGGGATGAGAAAAAAAAGAAAAGCTTTTGGTGACTTTTGTGACTAAGTTCACGTTAGGATTTTCCAGACTCTTGGTCATTTTCTCTCCTCTTTCTTTTACTTCTGTATAATTAGTAATTTGAACATAATATAAAGCCTGCTGCAATACGGAGTTGCCTTTATTTTCTGTTAACAGACTAGTAAATAAGAAATTAAACTTGAATTCATATTACATCTAATTTTTAGTACTCAAATAAAAGTTACACCTTTAGATTTAATTCAGGGGATAAAAGATGGCAGAAACATTTACAGAGCATAATTTGTCTTTCAGAATGCCCTCATTTTGATTGTGCCCTGCCCTTCATCATACCCACAATTGAAAGCAGATGCTGAGTGAAAGGGAAAAATTGAAAGAGGGTTTTTGCTTTAATTAAGAAAAATATCACTTACTGATATAGCTGAACGTTTTGCAATATGAATTTGTTGTTGTTGTGGTTGTGTCCTTTGTTACTTTCCTGGAATCAAGATGGAATCCTGCACAAAGGCTTGGCTCAGGAGGAGTGAGACATCAAGTAGAGATAATTTCATTTCTCTGTCAAATCAATAGAGCAAGATAACTTTCTCATATTTTTGTGCATGCCAATATTAGTTCCCACCCCCTGATTTCAATACAAAAGGACTTTCAGGTTTGATTTATTGTTTTCACCAATCTTTCCTCCCTTCCCCGCATTTTGCTTTGTCTAGAAGCAGATCAAGTCGGTAAAGAGTTAATTTCCAGTGAATACGAGACAGGAGTTCTTCCATGGTATTTCGTGCTAGGTTTCGTGTCTGTCACTGCCCCTCTTTCATGCTTCTGTGAGTATGGAAATGATTTGAGACAGAAAATTGTTGGAGTGGGCAAATGGATAAGTGCCCAGGTCTTGTGACCGTGCATTGCATCATCAGAAGTGTCTCTGTAGAACTCCTCTGGTATTCTTGGCACGCAATGCGCAGAGGGGATGAGATCGAGAGAGCACGGATCAAAATCTGCACTTCCAGAAAATTCCTTGCTCCTCAAACAGCCCCCAAACTTCACTTCCGAAATCCCCCCATCAATTTAGAAGTGGCAGGATTGCTGTAGAAGTGCCAGGCAGTGCGGCAATAAAATGTGAATAACACGAACAGTTGGTCACATAATTGTGTTAATTGTTTTTTGCTCTTAATGGTCTTAGATTTTGTATAAAATGCTGTGTGTGTTGCCTTGAAAATGATAGGGTTGTGTGTGTGGATTTTTTTTGTTTGTTGTTGTGGGTTTTTGTTTTTTTTTAAGTTTTCAGTATGACTCTAACTACTGGATAATGGCTCATATTTTTTCCAGTGCCCTAAACCATCCCTCTCAAAAAAAAAAAAAAAAAAGAAAAGAAAAGAAATTATATCAGGAAGAAACTCACCCACAAAGTAATAAGAAAGGGAATCATTGTGGCATCTCTCGTGGCAAGACAGGAAAGGTAACCTCCGTAGCCCAACAACTTAAGGGACTAGCCCAAATAGCTAGCTTTAAAATACCATGGCATGGATGATGTAACACATGTATTAGCGCCTCTAAATTGACTGTTGCACTCTCGGATCATCATGGGGAGGAAAGGAAGCACCTCCCAAAGGTACTACGATCAGCAGAAATTCACAATAAATAGTGTTCTCTTGATGTGCCTGAAAACTGTAGAATATAGTAACAGTATTGTTAGTAAAACAGAAAAATCTGATGTCTTTATAGATGCACAAAGTGGTGTGATTTCCGTGAGAGGAGCTCACCCAAAGAGTGCCGTATCCTTTTATAAATAATACCATTGTGCTTTGTGGTGATCGGAACACATAGCTATTGGTCTGTATTAAAGCTGGAAATAATAGAACAGGTTTCTATTTTGAAGAGCAGACTTTTATTATTATTATTATTTATTATTCCCATCCTGTTAGGTATTATCTATCCTTGCTTCTTAAATGAGAGGTGATCTTGCTGATGAATAAAATCAAAAGCTAATACAATTTTTTACTTATTCAGATTCTTCCACCTTTTTGTTTTTGTCCTTTTGGAAATAATAAATTGGGTTTGTTATCATGACCTTTCAAGGTGTTCAGTTCAGTCATCTGTTAATCAACCAGTAGGTGGAGGAATGGAAAAAAAAACGTGGAATATAGACAAGCTTCGTACTTGTAAGTCTCCCATAGCCTTGAATAAAGTGCTGGACGAGGAAGAAATGTGACCAAAAAATATTCAAAATGATACTACTCAAGGTTAGCTGCAGTCGCCTACATGCTGACAGATAGCTGTTCCTCCAGTGATTCAGCGCAGCAGGCTCAGTCACGCTACATGTTGGGAATATTTGGTATGTGTGGTTGGTTTTTTGGGGGGATGTCTTGGCGTCTCTGGCTGCTTGCTCAGTTCAGATTCGTTCCGCTCAGGAATTACTTACCTCATTTCAACTTGAACCTGCCACTCCTGCAGCTCATGTTATTAACACAGGCGGACAGATCAAAGGAGACACAGCCCCAGGAAGAGGGAAGTAGGGTAGCTCCAGTTGGCATAAAAGACCATTAGTTTTAATTATTAGGTTCTTTTATGATGCAACTTTAATAATGGAAAATGTATCGCTTTAAATAAGCAAATATTCTCAATGTTGAATTATTACTGTTTTTAACAAAATTTGTGTTTTAGATTGTATGCAGACTTAGAACCCAATCCTGAAAACATTTATGAATGTGGTTTTACTACTAATAGCCTTCTCATCCAAGTGAATAGGAAGACTCACGCTAGTACACACTATTCTCAGTAGTAAGCATTGTGGGATTTGGTCTATAGGAACTGCTTATAAAATGGTTCAACCTTTAATGTATGGAACATGACTCAAGAAATTTTGAATAGGAAGCCATGCTGGGCAGGTATCAGCACATATAATTGTAGCTGATGGTAATATTTTTTTCTTCTTCACAATTAGTCCGTGTTTTGATTAAAGATAATGAAAGTCATAATTTTCATTAGGAACTGTCTTTATTGTTATAGTTTATAGAGTAAGAATCACACTCTGGATGGAGGGAACTATCTGATCAGAGCCAAATGCAAAGAGAAGGAGCTAAGAGCACAAGGAGACAGAGCAAAGCTGTGCCCATGGAAGAATAGGAGGGTCAGTGCCTGTTTCTAGCAGTGCAGACAGATCTGGCCTCATCCTTCCTCACCTTCAGTAAGTGCCAAGGGGACACAGTTAGTTCCCTTTAAAGCTAAAAATGTCTCCTCTACAGAGCTATAAAAATAGACCACATTCTCCAGTCATTGTGAGCCCTTGATGTTGGTTACAAGTTGAATATAATTGTGCTGTTTCGCTTTACTGCCACACTGTGGAGAAAGAAGCCAAACTTTGGAAGCTTTACTACATTTTTCACAGCATAGTAGTAAAGCAAAACGATGCAGCTGTATTCCAATCACAACCTGGATTTGCGTTTTTGCCTGCTAAAAATAAGCAGCTAGTGAAGAGATCCCCAAGATTCAATTTCACATCTGGAATGGGAATCGATATGTTGCTCTTCCCCCAAACCAGGCCCCCTGCCCTTGTACCATTGTAAATCAATACAAGAGAAATTAATTTTGATAAAAACACATTATTAACTGGGCAGATGAGACCAGATTACATGCACCACAAAATTTGAAAGTGTTCCTGGATGAGATAGGAAAAGTTCCAGGTTTTGAGAAGCACATTTTTGTGGCAACACTTTCATACAGGTTTCAGAGTAACAGCCGTACAGTAATTGGAGGCCAAAGGATGAGAATCCGATATTGTCCGGCACACCACAGATTCAGTAATGGCTCTGAAATCTCTTCTGAAAGGAAAGTAGATTTAGATTAAATCTCAGGAAAAACTTCTTAACTGTAAGAACAGTAGGACAATGGAACAGACTGCCTAGGGAGCTTTTGGAAGCTCCTTCCTTGGAGGTTTTCAAAAGGAGGCTGGATAGCCATCTCTCTTGGATGGCTTAGAGAGAACAAATCCTGCATCTTGACCGGGGGTTAGACTAGATGACCCTGGCAGTCCCTTCTAACCCTATGATTCTATGGTTCTATGTTCATAAGCGAGAGAGAGAGAGAGAGTGCTCTGACCAGATCTATATGGAAAGAGCCCTCTTTACTACTTGAGCCTTGGATCCCTGCCAAATTAGTTTTCTGTAACGAGCCAGACAGATTTAGTGAATGACACATGTGTACTAAAGCCTGATTGTTTGTTAGTAATTCAATTTTAAGAGTAATTCAATTTTCACTGCTGTGTGCCTGCATGTATCTTACCTTACATCCTACAAAGTAGCAGCAGCAGCAGCAGCAGTGATACATGTGTTGGTTGCTTTGTTGACTTAACAGTATCGGGATCAGTTTTGGCTCACTGATGCTCTGTTTCTTCTTGTGCCGCATTTTATTTAAATAAAGTCTCCCCCCAAAAACAATACAGCTTACAGGTCTGAGGAAGATGGATCACTGGGACTGCAAGGCCTGACAATTAATCTGCTTTTGTCCTTTTTTTTTTTTTTTGGCAGGCTATATGTAACATAGCAGCCTGCTCTAGTTTGCTCTCAGGTGAAAGCTGTTCTTTTTAGCATGTGTAAAGGTGGCTTCTCGTTTAACACATAAGATTTATTTGTCCTTTTCTCTTTCTCCTCTTCTTTCCCCAACCCCACTCTCCCAAATTTCCAGTTTTGGTACTATAAGCTGGTAAACTCAAATTCTCTTTTTACATTTTACATGGTGAAGTAATTATCGGTCTTTTTAAAATAAATAGGCATTGTTGGCTGGGAAAAATACATATTTAGTTTGCCTTGAGACATGTTTTTGCAGGCATTGATCTCTAGGTACCCAGCTCCCCCGTGAACATTTGGGTGAATAAATAAATATGGCATAGATGTTATCTGCAAACCACTAAGATTTTGTGAACTTGTGGCATAGCTCAGTAGGCAGGTCTTGTTGTCTCCCTTCAGTCAATCCAGTATTTAATTAAATGCGTGGTGAAGTGCTTTGTAAATACTAGATACTATGGTGATTGGCACCATATAAATACCTAGGTCTGATAGGTGGAAGTGCAGCTTTTTCCCCCCCTGCATATTTACGTGAAAACCAGTATCTGAAGCTCTTTTTCCCAGAGTTCTCCCTTCTCTTTATAGGGCACAGAGCTGAAACATTTTCTTGACTTTAGACTCTTGGTTCAAAAACACATTAGGGCCAGATTTTGTAAAATTCCTCTTGCTTCATGAGAGTAACGATATGCAGGGTAGTAAAAATGAAGCCCTTAATTTGGTGCAGAAACACTCTTTTGTATTACATATTTCTTCTTGCTAAGAACATGCATTTCCCACGCAGATCCCTGAAGGGAACAATAGGATCGTGGGTTTAATTAACCCTCCCAAAATGGAAGTTAGGGGAAGAAAATGTGCATATTCATTTTGGGGGAGGTTTTCAAGAACTTTAAGGGATTTAGGAGCACAGTGTAAAGTGAAGCTTTTGAAAATCTTCCCCTTTCCACTTATTTTGCACTAATTTAATATTACAGTAACTGCTGTGTTATCCAGCACTTTACCAACTGGAAAGCTCTATAAACCAGCATTTCTGATCTTCAATAGGGTTGACAGGTATCCGATTTTCAACTGGAAAGTCCGGGTGAAAAGGGACCCTGGCGGCTCTGTTCAGCACCGCTGACCAAGCCCTGAAGAATCAGGTTGGCGCTGGGCTGGCAGGCTCCTTACCTTGCACCGTGTGGCTCTCCAGAAGCAGCAACATGTCCCTGTTGCTCCTCCATGGAGGAACGGCCACGGAGGCTCTGTGCACTGCCCCTATCCTACCCCGCCTGAGCACTAGCTCCGCAGCTCCCTTTGGCCGGGAACCACAGCCAATGGGAGCTGCAGGGGCGGCATCTGTGGGTGGAGGCAGCGCGTAGAGCTGCCTGGCTGTGCCTCCGCCTAGGAGCAGCAGGGAGAGGTCGCTGCTTGCAGGGAGCTGCCCAAGGTGAGCGCCGCCCAGATCCAGCACCCTGAAATCCCTCCCATGCCCCAACCCCCTGCCCTGAGCCCCCTCCCGCACCCAAACTCCCTCCATCTTAGTTAACCGGAATTTTGGACTTACCCCCCATTCCTCCAACATGCCGGATAACAAAGTTTTTACTGTAATTATGAAGTTGCAACAGAACCTTTCATAAATTAGATAGTCTTCTACCTTCCCCTCTTTCGAATACTGTTTTTAGAGATGAGGACTGAACTAAAAGTGAATGAGAATGTTTTGTTTAAATATAAGATGATTTTTTAATTAATAAAAAAACATATTAAACAAAGTCAGTAACAGCAGACCTTAGGCTCATGGACAGCAAAGGGCCTGGCACTGGGACAGCAAAGGCCCCAAATATCATCTTTTTGATAAGTCTCAAAAGGATCTATTGCCACTTCTGTTTCTTCAGAAAGCCAGTTAGAGTTAAGGGACCTTCTTGGCTCTGGAACAATCCAATTTCCTTGCATCTCTGATCTGCATGCCATTGTCTAGGGAGGCAGCAAATCCAGATGTTTAGTTGGCGTCTTGGGTAGAGTTGGCAGCGGGAGGGGGGACTTTCTTATGGGGAAACTTTGAATGGGAGGCTATCACATATTCAGTGAATTGGAACAAGCAGACTGTGCTGTGTCTCATTCATCCATGTCGTCTCCTTTTTTATTATCTGTGTCTTTGATATCCTTCCTGCTCCAAAATTACTTGAATTGATATTACATGAGTCGAGGGCTGTGATGAAAAGGGTTGGGACAGGCATCCCCAAGGGAGTGGACTTCCTCCATTATAATAGAAAAGAAGAACACTCCCAAAGTTGTTCCTTTGGGAGCCCGAAGAAGAGGGAGAGACCATGTTGGTGAGTGCATGCGTGTGGGAATTCAGAGAGAAATGCAAGCAGAGGGAAACCTCTCCCAAGAAAAATGTCTACTTTAGTTTTTATTTTAAATCATTTGCAACATCTCTTCTAAATTAAAGCTGAAACTTTAAACCATTTTGGAATATGTGTGAATAAACAAAACCTTGTCCTCACCCAAAAAGCAAAAGGTTCTGGCAGCGTGCCATGTTAAAATATTGTTGTTTGAGAGTTTGAAGCATGATAGAGGTGGTGGAAGGTCAACTCAGAAACAGAATCTGCCATTCACAGAAAAAGAAAACTAAGCCTCCGATCTCCAGTTCTCTTGACTTTGTTGCTCCGATGTTGGCTCACTCAGTTATCATTACTGATATCTGCTAAAACTACAATTTAATGCCAATTATGGTATTTAGATAAGAAGAGGTTGAAGGTTTTGTTAAATAAATGTCTCTTCCCATTGCCCCATGCCTCTGGTTAGGCATTAGTCTCATATAGGTTAGGTTATGTTCTCATGCCTTCTGTATGATGGAGGGAATTGATCCCCTTATGGGTCACACACACTTTCTCTCATAAGGGGTTTAAGGGAGGGAAGGAGAGGAATATAAACACAAAAACCACATCCTGACAGCTGCCTCCAGTTAGCCCTGTTTTTCCCCCTGGCTCTTAAATCTTACAGCAGCTCCTAATTTGTCCCACATGACTCTTCTCCCAACGGGGCTGTTGTCCGTTTCCTCAATGCTTTCATTTGATCCAAAGCAAACAGTTAATGAAGAATAAACCAATTCAGGCAGCTGTCAATGGGCCATCAGCTTTCAGGTGTCATGGACAGGAAGAAGAGGGCACATTATTTTGGGGGCAAGGAGGGAAATCGGGACTGAAACCTGATGCTTTTTTAGAACTGAAAAGAATCTCCAGGTCAGGTATGCTTAAGACAATGAGGTCACAGTATGTCCTGGAGAGAAATTTTGGGCCTTCTGGTTTTCTTTTGTTAATGCAAGTTGTACCCTTTCACAGTAGGACCCCGAGAAATTAAAAATACATATGTGGTATATGGTGAAGAGGCTACTCTTGAACAGAAAACATTTCCCAGTGCATTTCTGGTAATTCGTGAGATTTGCAGGCTCATTTCCCAGAGACCGGAATAAACATGCAAACATCCCTGCTGCTAAACGTAGTGGCAGTTGCATATTTATTTGCTGGTGTTTAAGATGAGATTTTTTTTTATAAGATACAAATGTGTCTTGCCTGTTCGGTATGAAAATAGTTAGCAGGAGGAAAAAAACACCTTCGCTTTAAAATCAGACATATCTAGAGTGGTGAGACTAGTGTTTTACTGCAGTCCAATTCTGTTAATCTCTGCTATGGATAAATTGCTTATCAAATCTGTGAATCTAAAGAAAGCAATTCATCACGTCACTTGAAAACTTCTGTAGTCTGTGTGAAAGAAGGATCTGAAGGATTTTTGTGACATTTCCTGAAAAGTAAAGATTTTCTCACAAGAAAGAAACTTTATATTCTTATCCAAGTGCCCCTTTTTTGTAATCATCTCAGTAGTGACTTTTAGTAACACAGAATTATGTATATGTTGGGTCCTTTTCTCTCTCTTTCCTTCCAAAATTATAATTTAAAAGGAAAAGAAAAATAAATTGCAGTGCAGTTATGTATTGGAGAAGATTGTGTGTCTATATGCGTACTACTTTGCCTTTTTTGAAGGCATTTCATTAAAAATTCGTCGAGGCATGCACTACATCAGCACCTTATCAGCAACTGAGGAAGCTCCACTTTTCTGCTCACTCAGTACTTGTAAAAATGGAATCCATATATCGGTTTCCTCTTATCCCATAGAAAATCTCTGGTTAAGCATCTGTTTAAGTGAAGCTTGTTACATCTGATATTCATCTTGCGGGAGCAACAACAGAGCATGAGGCTCAGACTTGCTCAGCCTGGCTTTTGTTTCCATTCATTTGCTGTACCACTATTACTTAGAGGTGTTTTCCCTTCTTGTTTTGCCATTTTTTTTTCATTTTCAAAAAATAATATTTTACAAGCTTTTTGTGAAATATAAGATGGCATATTATTTCAGTAAGTACCATAGCACCTAGGCCAGATACTGGTTCAGCTGCTCACTAAAGAAATTAGAAAGTGTCAATACCAATGGAAGGAAATATCTTTGTAGATACAGGCAACTTTTGGCCATAAGGTGTTTACTAGTTTTGCGTGGTGGATGCTGAACAAGAGAAGCCAGAGGAAAATTGTCTGTCTGTCTGTCTGCCTCATATAGGTTAGGTTATGTTCTCATGTGTGTGCATACATGAGAGAGAGAGAGTGATTTTTAAAGGACAAAAACACAGTAAAAAAAAGAAAATAAATTACAAACTCAAAAATAATTGCCTACCCCGAACAGTACAAACTACACTTCCAGTAACCCACCACTGAATAAATTGATCGAAATTGCTTATATGAATATAATATCTAAACTGCAAATGAGGGCATAAAACCACTAAAATTCAAAGAACATTGGCAACCCCAATACCAAATAATTTGTCATTTTATTTTTTAAAATGGCCATCTTTGCTTGACACAAAGTAAAGTTTGCAAAGCATACCACAGATCTATGTACAAATCTATATCAAACAGTAAAAATAAATGCAGTAGGAAAAAAATCAAAGGACAATAACTAAAAAATACCCTAAAGTAAGACACATAGTGGCTGTAACTTGGAACAAGTAAAAAATCTCCTCCATGTCTCCTCCATGTCACAAAAAGGACATGACACAGACCCCTTTGGAATTAAACTATGCACAGACACATTTGTGGCATGAAGAATTCTCTATTGGAGATCACCCATCCTTTTTACAATTGGAGGCTTGTATACAGTTCACCAGGGTGGATGGGTGGAGTCCATCACAAGAAGCGGTCTTCTCCATACTGTATTGGATAATCAACAGGCATTCAGAAATGATGAATCTTTACCACAAGCACATACAATGACTTGTGGGCTAAGAAGTTAAAAGTAAATTCAGAAGATGCACTGAAGGTAAGCAAGCTGCCAGGCTTGTCAGCATTCCAATCCACAGTAGGAATACTAGGCAAAAAAAATAGAAACATTTAGTATAATCAGAAATGGCTTGCTCAAGGAGGCAACAGTCCAGACTGGCAATACTGTCCCTAGGAAGGGCAGAATCCTCCTTCAGATTAAAATCTGAGAAACCCAGTGAATTGAGAGCTTGACAGCCAAAATATCCACTGAGACTTGTGTAAAATTAGTAAAATCAATTAAATGAACCTGTTTTGTTACACCTACTGCATTAAGGGAAGAGACAGGACTCCTAGAACCAAACACTTGGAATCCTCATGGCAGGGTCATTAAAAAGGAGTACAGCAAGCAGCCCTGGGAATTCCAGCCTCCTATTCTGTGGTTTACAATCTCCAAGCTTTAAAAAGTCTTTGATTAAAAATCAGGTAACACCTCAAAATTGAGGCACTCAGGTTCCAACAACAAAAATTCAGAGTCAAAACCCAACCACGCTCCCCCACTTGCCTAAAAAAAGCAAAGGCCAGTTGCTTCCAAGGAGGAAGCTTATCCCCAAACAGCAGCTGCTGCAGAGACTGTAACCGGAAAGTAGTGACTCTGCTCAGAAAGTCAATGAGACCTTGATCCCCTTCTGCACACAAAATACTCTGCCTTGTCAGTGATGGCTGTCAAGCTTTTTGGACTGGCTCAAATGCATTAGTAGCAACCTCAGGGAAGACCCAAATTGGTTTTGAGTTCTGTACTTAGATTTCAACCACCAAGTATCGCGTGTAAACTCCTGAGGCACTATAACAGCCAGTCACATATAGTCCCCTTGCATACCTCTGTCTTGTCAACTGGGCAAGCTTACCTTTAGGGTAGATAGTCCCTTACACCAAAAAAATCACAATAATATTCAGGTTACTCCCAATCCCAAAGGACTGGTCACTTACCCCAGCTCAATTGCACTTTAGCTATTACATCAAAGATAATCCTATAATAAATTAACTAAAGATTTATTAACAAAGAAAAATAAATGAGATTTATTTACAAGGTTAAAGCAGATAAACATGTTCACACACAGACACATGAGTTACAGTCTTAGGTTTCAACAGGTGATAGAGAGTTTGCATAATACAGAAGCTTCTATGTCCTTTAGGGCTAATCCAGGCTAAGCAGCTGGGGATCCCTTGCTTATGCATAGAAATCTTGACATCCCAAAGTCCAAGCAGCATAGAGATACCATTTTTCTTGTTAGGGATTTGTATTCCCTTCCCCCCAGAGTTCAAGCAGATGAGATGAGTTTGTGGGCATATCTCCTCCTCATGGGGGGAGGGACAGGAATGCATTTAATAAAGTCTTTGTTCTTTGTTGTTTCACAAGGGCTCATTTGGTTTCCATGGGCCTTCCTGGTGGACAGGATCTTCTGTAGAAAGCCAACATTTCTACATGAATTAATGCTGCTTTCCTGTTTGTTTGACTTACACAATCACAGAGGATTACAATGCAAACACTCACTGTCACCTTATAACATGGGGTACAGATGTTGTAAGTAAGATGAATACGTGCAACATCCTACATGCGTTTCATAAAGTCTAAACACTAAGCACGTTTTTATATTTCTAATACCTGTTTTAACAAGACTAACACACAGGTGAGCCAGACTGGTTATGGCTGTGCATTCGTCTTTGTTCAGTTGAGGTCTAGGGCAGGGGTCTCCAAACTATGGCCAGCGAGCCGTATCCGGCTCGGGGCTTCCATTTGTCCGGCCTTCCAACCAACAGGGGAGAAGTGAACAGCTGAGTAGGCGCGCCGAGCAGGCAGGGGGAGGGGCCTCAGGCAGCAGCTCACATGCGGTGGCAGCACAGCTGAGCTGTGCAGAGGAGTGAGTGCCTCTGGGAGCCAGTGTCCCCCCAAAAGGGGAGCCAACTTAGGGGAGAGTTGCTGTTGCAGCCGAGCAGGCACGGACCCCTGCCTTAGAGTAAAAATACAAGCCAGATGCTTCATTACATCTCCAATAAATGGAGTAAAGAAGATGGAAATTAACAATTTCATAATGGTTAAATTTTAACTACAGCACTAATAGAACCAAACAGTCCCAACCAACAGTGGGAACCTGGAGCTTCTCTTACCAAAGTACAGCCAAACTTTCAATCCTTTGTCATTTTCTTCAGCAGAGCAGGCATGCCTAGCAGGCACAGGGAGAAGGGAGCAGGCACGGGGCAGAGCAGACCCAAAAAGGGGAGCAAACTTACAGTACCTGCATCGATTAACTTTTATACCTGATTTAGAATTTAATGCAACACTGACACAGTAGAATAGTGTTGTTTTTTTAAGTATTTTGCATATGTTTACTTAATTTCTTTCACAGTTGCTTCAGCCCGCAAAGCCCCTTCAAAAATCTAATATGGCCCTCGTCTCATAAAGTTTGGAGACCCCTGGTCTAGGAGCCTGGGTCTGAGCAGTCACCTGGTCTGCCACTGTCGCAATGGCCTTCCCTGAAAAAGTCCATGTAGTGGGGTGGTCACCCCGCTCCATCTCAGAAAGGGTTAAAAGCCAGCTCTTGGAGAGGGCTGGGGCTGAGAGCCAATAAGAAAAGGCTAAGAGGCAGCCAATCAGGGCCAGGCTGGGCCCTATAAAAGGGCTGTGGGGCCAGAAGGCAGTCAGTCTCTTTCTAGCTGTGGAGAGAGAAGTACCTGGCTGCCTGGGAGCTCAGGGACTGGGAGTAGAGCAATGCTGGGGAAAAACAAGAGGAGCTGGGGAGCTCTAGCCTGGCAAATCCCCAGGCTGTGGGCCTTGCTAAGGGCCAAAGCAGGTACTGGGGTTGCAGAGCTGCAGCCTGGGGTTAGGCAGAGGCAGCTGGTCTGACCCCCTTGCCGATGATGGGTGGCCTTTACAGACTGCAGTTTGCCCCAGTGACAGGGGACTAGATAATGACTGGCAGTAGCCACTGAGGCAAGGTGGGGGTAGAGGGTTGGGGGTTCCCCTGGGAGGGGAGACCCAGTGTGTGGGGTTACTGTGCTGGGGCAGCACCCCAAGGTACTGGGCACCAGGGTCTGCGAGGGACATGGGGCCTAAGGCAGGTGAGACACCAGCCTGCAGAGGGTGCTCTGGGCTGGACAAGAGCTAATTCCCAAGATGACCAGCAGGAGGTGCCATGCCGGTGAGTCTCACTTTGCTGCAGTCCAAAAGAACCTCCTGAACTCCTTTCTAAAGTGTGAAGGGGGATCCAAAATAATAGAATTATGCCACAACATAAAGACAGCTGGGGGGAGGTATAGCTCAGTGGTTTGAGCATTGGCCTCCTAAACCCAGGATTGTGAGTTCAATCCTTGAGGGGGCCATTTAGGGATCTGGGGCAAAAATTGGGGATTGGCCCTGCTTTGAGCAGGGGGTTGGACTAGATGACCTCCTGAGGTCCCTTCCAGCCCTGATATTCTGTGAAATGATTAATGACTAACACCCACTCTTAGAAGGAGAGTTGAGGCAAACCCCACTTTCACCTTTGCAACCTTCCCTCCAGCTTTTCCATAACTCCCTCCCAACTTTGACCCAAAGTATCATTTGGTCCCAGCATAATTCCCAGTGCCTTAAAGCCATTTCAGCTCCACAGTAGCCTACTCTAGCAAAGTCGGGGGCGGGAGATCACCAAAGCCTCCAATACGAGTGTGCCATTCTTCTCCCACTTTATATGAGCTGAGCAAGCCTTCATAAAAGAGTGCTGAGAGTCTGTCAAAACTTGGCCATCACAATCATGAGTAACACAGTCACATCGTCAGCAGAAACTTGCACCGGAGTATAAGCTGGAACAGGGAGAGAAAGGCCAGAAGGCTGTTTTGCAACATGCATAACAGAGGCTTGATAGAAAGAACCTACAGTAACCCAGAGAGGGAACAACCCTATCTGATTCCCCTGCAGACTGGAAAGGGGGCTCTTAAAGCACTGTTCACCTTAAGCATTGTTAAACAGTGACTGAAAGTAGGAGACAAATCTGGGCCCAAAAGCACAAAGTGTGCAAAACAAATATCCATGATCAAAAGCTTTTTCTTGATTAAGGGAAATCAACCCAACATTCAAATTCAGACATTTCTGAGGCTGAAATTACATCCTGCAATAAGAAAGTGGACCACTCGGGGACATAATGGGCTCAATAAGGGTGCACGACCAAACCAATCAGTCTGTTTTTTCCAAGGCCTTTGAAAATAGTTTTTCTAGTTGGAGCAAAGCAGGGACATGAGTCTCCAATTCTTCACCTCCCCAAGATCCCCCTTCTTAGACAACAGTATAAGAACCATTTGACAACAACCAAATGGCGATATCTTCTCTCCGCTCTCCTGAAAAATCTGGAACAAGTGAGGCCCAAGAAGGATCCAAAGGCCTTATAAAACTCAATAGGCAAACTATCAATACCACGTGCCTTCACTGGAGCAAAGTCATTTAGGGTAGAAGTCAATTCTGTGGTTGTCCGATCCTGTTCAAGTCTGTCTACGTCCAACACTGAGATCCTAAGAAGAGCCTCAAAGAGGCGCTGAGTCTCAGATGGACACACTGGCTCTGTGGCATACAGGTCTGAGAAAAAAATCACTGCAAATTTCCTAATCCTTACATGATCTGAAAACTCTTGCCTTACGATGTCTTGAAGCGGCCAATCATCTTCTGTTTCTTTTCCAGGTCGAATTGAAAGTGAGTAGGCTCATCCTCTTGAGAGAGGCCATGAAATTGGGCCCTAACCAGTGCACCCTGAACTTTGCTATCCAACAGAACTGTTTGTTTATATATGTTTTATTTAATGTGTGTGTGTGTGTATATGTGTATGAGGGCTTGAAATATACATATATTTCAAGCCCTCATACAATCTAGCATCATTACTGCCATGAAAGACTTGAAGCTCTACAATCCCCAACTCTAACTTCTCCATACTCTGGCAAAGGCCCAGGGTTTTGTGCTGCGTGTATTGCTGACAAAACATTTAATATTAATTTTATCCATCTCCCACCATTGCCTCAAGGAGGGGAAAACATCCTTTGAGGCAACCCAGGCTCCCCAAAAATGAACATCTTGTAAAAGGTGACTGTTAAAATACCAGTATGGGTGTCTTGAATAGAAGGGAGAGAAAAGACAAATAAGATTCCAAACCATTATCTGAAATCCCAGTAGGGACAGTGTAGCTAGAAAGCAAATGAGACAAATAAGTGAAAACAGCCCAAATGCGCCATAGAGAAAGAGGTGGCACTAGCACTCAATCAAACGTAATGCTGCACATAAGGTTGAAAATGTCACTACACGTCAGTAAGGTCAGAAGCCTGTAAAAGAGTTGCAAGTCACTGAACAGATCGTGGATGCTGTTCCAAATGATTCCTATCTAATCTCTCATTAAGAGTACAATTAAAATTACCTTGCCAAATTAAAATATCACTTGTCAAACAATTTGTCAAAAGAGCACCCAAGCACTGAAAAAAACACACCCTGTATTTCCCTACAGTAGGAGCATAGAGAATAATCAAAGAGAGACTGCTCAAAAGTAGCTTGAACTGTCAATAAATAGCTTGCAACAACTTCTGCTTGTGACTCTGTCCACAAAGAGAATGGCAACCCCTGCACTTGCAGTGGAACCATGACTCAGAAAATCTCTCCCTCGCCAATCAGCAAGCCAGCCAGTTTGGTTGCCTGCATCTGTTTGTCTCTTGCAAAAATGAAACGCCCACCTTTTTTTGTGAAAGGTGCTCAAAAAGAGCCATGCATTTTTTAATTCCCTGTACCCAATCACATTCAGAGAGCCACATACAAAATTATCCCTCAGACCAATACTTATCAGAAAAAATAAGAAATAGATCCAGAAACCCCACCCCAAACAAAATCACCAAATTTTCTATATCCATTAATCCCCAGATTTCCATTGGTCAAGGAGACAAGCACTTTGTCATCAATTTTGTCAATCTGTATAACTTCTTTTTGTCCAACTCAGACATGTCTCACAGTATTCTGAGCAGTCAGTAACAACCGATTAAGGTCAGGAAACCAACCTGCTACTCCACTCCACGTTTCCCTGTTGTCTCGTCCAGAAACCTACCAATAGCATCTGGGGTATATCCCCTCTTAGGGAGTTCAGTAACTTAAGAATATGTGAGTTTGTCATCCACCACATTCTGACTTAGAGTCACTACCAACCTCAAGAAGTGGAACCTTAGAGACCGGAGGGAGAGGGGCTGCTGGGAGTGGGGTGGGGATCAAAACTAATACCGGAGAATTCTCCATGCCCCCAAGAACCACCCTCAGCAATGGGCATCCCAACTACATTGACAAAACTAGCCCACTTTGCAGCACCCTCCAAAAATGGAGCTCCCGCCTCCTTCAACAGATGCTTTTTGCTTTGGGGCTTTGTCAGCAAGCCAGATTCCTCAGCTGAGGCTGCAGATTCCATAGCAACAGGCTCAGCCTCCGTTTTGCAGTCAGACTCAGGCCACTGAGTCAGGAGCCACAGAACCAGTAATACCATCTCCCTCAGGTTATAAAGGGGGCACTACCCCACCTCCCCCCGAACCAACATCCCCAGAGACACTGGAGCCTGATGGGACCCAGTATCTGTCCCACCCACCCAGCACCCTTGTGCTTTACTCTCAGAAACCTCCACGTTCCCAGGCACAGGGTCACCATTCCCAGGGCAGTCTGCCTCCTCTTAGGCCACTGATCAACCAAGTGTGTCAGACTCCCACAATGAAAGCTGGCCATTCCTCAGTGGCAACAAACACAGTGTAGTTAAACTCCTCAATCCTTACTTCAGGGAAACTTTCAACTTCGAAAGCATTGTTTAAATATCGTATAAACCTGCCTTCAACAGGATAACACATGCCAAACCTCTGGGATATTACAACCCAAAGGAATCCGTCTAATAGGGCTAGTGATCTTACCATAACTCGCCAGGTCTCTAGCCAGTTGCTCCTTTCCTAAAAAAAAAAAAAAAAAAAAAGGAAGAGCCTTAAAGATAGTGACAGCAGATGTTGAGAGGGGCACTACAGGGACAAAAACATCCTGCACAACAATCTCCTCCACAATAGTTTGCTTAGCCATGCCAACAAACAAAACAGCATGGCTCATGTGGCCATACCACATTTTTAAACTCAGTCATCTTCTACATACTTTGAACATGCTCCTCCCAAGGAGCAGAGTCTGGAGGCAAAATCTGCAACCCATGGCAACAGGTTAAACCTTCATGATCCACAAGAAACTGAGCCAGTGGGCAGACAAAGCTTGCGAAAACTAAAGAAATCCTGAAATTAAACCCATAACAACCACAAAACTAAACAAGCACAAAAAACCGAAACCCCATTTCCCACCAGAAACACAGAGGGAACAGCAAAGCACTCCCACTCCCAGACACTCCCACAATCCTTTGAGAGAGATTGTGTATTTTATCGATATTTACATCTCTCCCACAAACACAAGTGTGTGTAAATACACACACACACACACGTGTGTATGTATACCATTATAGGAGTGTGTGTGAAATAAATATCAACAAGACAGACTTTGGGAGTTTTATTGCTGATGTAGTTGGGACTAAGTTTGCCCTATGGTATAAGTCAGTCTCTTGCAAATCACAAACATTGCAAAACATTAGCTTCAATTAACAAGTTGGAGTGGTACGGAATGCTTGTTAATTGGCTTGAAAAATGCATAAACAGAAGCTGAGTGGATATTGAGTGTATATCTTTAGCTTCACTGTTCATTGTAGTCAGCCCCGCCTCTCATTCTTGTGAAATAGCAATTAGAAGAAAGCTAATACTTTCTCCTGGAAGTTTAGAGAGAAGGGAGGTCATGTGTGTGAGCTGTAATCTCTGACCTATTTTTACATGCTCTTACTTCAGCTGCATCATTACATTCTCTGCAAGAGAGGGCAGGAGTTGATTGTCAGGTTGTCCTAAAGCCAAATTCAGTGCTGTTCAGGTGAGAGAGGAGATGCACCAACCTCCTGTGTCTCTATGGAGATTTGCTAATTAACTCTAAAGCATGGGAAAGAGAGAGTAGGTACAGATTTTGAAGACTGACTTTCAGGATGATAAACATAGAGGGTCTGTTCGGAATGAGATGTTCCTCTTTGTGATCTTCTTCTTGAACTATCTTAACATTTTTATAAATAAATCCTAGGGCATATGCCATCCCCAGTGTGGGAGAGACCTACGATGGGCACAAGGCACCTAGGTAATGTCTATACTGCAATTGGAAGTAAGCTTCCTAGCTCGGGTGGTCAGATTCACATTAGCTTGGCTTGAGCTAGTGTGCTAAAAATAGCAGTGTGCACACTGAGGTGGCAGTTCAGGCTCTAAAGCCTACCAGACCCCCTTGGTCCAAGCGTGGGTGGTTAGCCTGAGCCTGTGCTGGTTCTGCAACATCCACACTGCTATTCTCGTGCACTGACTCGGGCTGAGCTAGCACTAGTCTGTCTATCGGGACTGGGAGGCTTGCTCACAGCTGCAGTGTAGACTTATCCTTAGCAAGGTCCACCTCATTTTCCCCTTGATCTTTTCATTGAAGGACGGTGTTTGTGCCACTAACCACAAAAACAAACAAACAAACAAACAGAAAAGACCCCAACAACCGAGGACAGGGCCATCTGTATGGAAGCCATTTGCCTCTGTACTTTCTCTGGGCCCCCCTGCTGTATCCCTCTGCCAAGCTGCCAGGGACTCTGTCGCTAATATTTCCTCTGGAGTTTCCGTAAGAGGGGATGGTGTGCAGAATGTGCAGGAGGTATGTACAAAAGTTAATACTGACTGATGTTCTGCTGAATTTGGGGAGAGGTCAGAAATTATGTATTTCCTCCTCTCCATGGAATTCAAGTAAGGGGCGGGGTTATGATGAATGATGAAGAGTTAGCATTTTCCCCATCCATGGGTTCTCTCCCCTTTTCATTTAGGGACTGTGGGGACAACTTAAGTCTTATTTTATGTATCTGTTTTTTAAAAGAAAGTCTCTGTTTTCTCCAAGAAAAGGAGTACTTGTGGCACCTTAGACTAACAAATTTATTTGAGCATAAGCTTTCGTGAGCCACAGCTCACTTCATCTGTTTTCTGTTATCTTTGCTTCTGGAACTCTGAACATTTGATTTCTAGAGCCACAACTTGTAGATCCTCATCTCCTACGTTAGATGTATCTATTTCTTAATGAGCCCCTCGTATTCTAGTTAGCTGGTTCTGCATTTATGAAGTGACACAAAGACCTCCCTTTGCAAAGTGCCACTGCCTTTCCCACTCCTTTATGAAGACAAATTATTAATTTTTCCCTCTTAATTAGGTTCCATCTGCTGTTAGTGTCTTGAATTCTAAAGGTTATAGTTATTACCATATTCATAAAACTGCCCAACCGTGTAAGAGAACTTTAACAACAATTTTAAAGCCAAGATGCTCCATTATGCTTTATCCAGGGTACTGTCTCCAGTTAATGGTAGGGGAGTGGATCATACAGGACAGGGTTCTACATATTCTTTCTCCATTGCCTGGTCTTAAAAACATGCCACACTGCGAAGAGAAATATTTCTGTAGTCCAGTACACATCATATAAACTAGGGTGTTCAGCATAAAATACATAAAGAGGAAATGTGCGTAGTTGAGTGGCTCTTGGATGAAAATCCACACACACACACACACACACACACACACACACACACACACACACACACACACACACACACACACACACACACACACACACACACACACACACACACACAGGTTTTCCATCAAGGATGCAGTTGGATCAAGACAGTGGTGCTGAAACAATTTTTATAGTGGGGGTGCTGAGAGCCACTGAATCTTCCACACCCCATGCTGTGTTCTATGCTCTTGTTTTCCAGTGCTGTATGTGTATAGTTTGAGAGTTGCTTGAGGATCCGTTGGAATGAAAGGTGATATGTAAATGTTAATTATTAGTATTACAACTATTGTGAAACGTTTGCAAATTTATTTTCCTAAATGTATCATTGTCTTTAACTTTGAGTTAGCTATCCCATTGTGGAGTCTACCATGTTGCTGACAAAGACTGACTAAAACACATGTAATTGTTATCCATACACAGAAAAACAAAGTGTATTGTCTGTCTGGTGCACTGTCTGAGCCAGTTTGGACACCAGAAGTAACAATCCATTCAAGAATAAGGCATCAGTGCAGAGAAGTGGTCTTAGCAGTTACTATTCAATTAACTCTTGCTGTTGCTGAGGGACAATGAGCGGCCAGTGTAATTTGCATATAGAAGCCTATTTCAGAAGGACTCAGTGAGTAGCTATGTCTTTATGGGAGATTAAAAAGTTTGCTTTTTAATTTTAGCTATTAGTGACAGATTTCAGTATGCGTTGCTCATGGTAAAGGTGCTGGGGGTGTCTCTTCAATAGATTTGTTTGCATAGTATAAACTGTAGTCAAGATAACATCACACTTGTGACTAGAGCTTTGTGACAGGGATATTTGACACAGGCTGTAAATTCTTTCCCCACCAGACCTTTATATGTATTCTCAGGCATTTCAAGAATTCCATCCTTCTCAGTGCTGCCCTTAGGAGAGTTCAGGATTTAGGGAAAGAAATACATCCAGGACCGAGGTCAAAACTGTATAGGTTGTTAAGCTGAAACATGAATTTAAGTATTGATAGCACAACACAGTTCAATTCAGTGTGCCTTTTTTAGCTTGACAAGCTATGTTAGTGTTGCCAAAATAGGTTTTAAAGACAGGCCTCTCAGGTATCTGTTCGGGGTAGGTGAGATCTGCCCACCATAGGGACACTGTGTTTGGAGTCTGATCCCCTGAGTCTATTAGTCAACAGTGTTCAGTGCTGACTTGGTGGCAGTTTGCTACATACAGTGCCATCTTCACCACCTTTCTGCTAGGATTAGGCACAGTTTTGCTTCATGGCTCTTGAGAAGTCTTCTATGGTTCATAATAATTTTGAGGAAATATCTCCCTCGTGTTTGGGTATTGGAGTAGAAAGTGCCTCTCTGCTTCAGATTGTCCTCTAAAATAAAAGGAGGACTTGTGGCACCTTAGAGACTAACAAATTTGTTAGTCTCTAAGGTGCCACAAGTCCTCCTTTTCTTTTTGCGGATACAAACTAACACGGCTGCTACTCTGAAAGACTGTCCTCTGTTGCATTGATTGCACAGTTGCTTTTCTCTAGGTTTGGATTGTGCTCTGTGCCGCTCAATTTCCATCTATAGGTTATGGTAACAGTTCCTGTATTTTGGTGGGAATCTACTTGTGCATTTCCTTGAATAGGCTAGCCTGTTAGTATAATGGGTTGGTGCAGGCATGTGTAGCAATCTAGCTTTTTGCTGTTTTGGTATTTCTTTCCAGTGACTCCTATATATTGGTGTATTTGATCTAACATTTTGGGTCAGAATTATTTGCTTCAGAGTTCAGAAGGTTAGGGTTGTTGAGTCCAGGGAGTGAGGAAACATAGATGTGGATCATGTTTTCATTTGGATTCTGTTTGTCTTTCTGGGTCATGCTAGAGAAGGTAGGCCTCATTTAAAATAAATAAATAAATAAAAAATCCAAGCCTCCATGTGTGAGAAATCTTAGATTAGTACTATCTTGCAGTAGTTCAGCTTGGCTGGAAGGCCACTTTTATTTTGTGTGTAAGGAGAAAGAAGGGGGAGTAAGGCAATAAGGATCTTTTTCTGGCATAGCTCAAGGAACTAGAAATTTAGGAATTAGCAGTTTTGGAGAAAATAATATAATTTTTGGTTTACTTAGTGGGGAAGAGGGAAAGGTCCAAAGCAAATATACTTTACTGTCTTAAGGCAGTGGCATTCAGAGTAAAATTTTGTTCTCTTCTTCTGGGATTCACAGCAGTAGCTGAAGCAGAGAGTAAATGAGGAATTAAGAGCTGGTCTTGTTAGAATCTTTTTAGCACCATGGTGGTAAAACAGCAACAACAACAAAAAACAACCTATAAATGAAATGGAAAGGAGTGAAGGAAGTGACCCTCCCTCTCACAGCCTGAGTTCCCTTGTGGGGGCTGCAGAAATGGATGGTGGAAAAGGTTTCTGCACCGCAAGATTAGGCATTGGGGTGCGGGTGGGGGGGGAGGGAGATGAGCAGGGCCGTGCTTAGGCATACACAGAATACACAGCTGCGTGCTCTGTATGCGACAGAGGCCAGTCCCATCCCCCAGCTGGTCCCCCTGTGGGGTGTGCCCACTGCAAGGGGAAGGGCCGTTCCTAGGCGGGTGTGGGGCCCGGGACAACTCCCTCCGCCCCTGCCCCGCCTCTTCCTGCCCCCATTTCCCATCCCTTCTCCAAAGTCCCCTCCCACAGCAACGGATGCGGCCCAGGGAATGAGCGGGGGGGCCTGGCCGCTGGCAGCAGGGGTCAGGCCTACCCCCGCACTCACCGGCGGTGGCAGAAGGCAGAGCAACCCAGCTCCACTCCGCTGGCTCCCCGCTGTGTCGCTCTGCTTCCTGCCGCCGGTGAGTGCGCGGGGCTGGGGGGACCCCTTCTCCCAAGACCCCCCCCACGAGCGACATGGCTGGGGTGGGGGGGAGTGAAGTGGGCTGGGGCAGGTCGTTCCGCTTCCTGCTGCCAGTGCCAGGCTCCCTCTAATCCCCCAGTCTGCTCTGGGCCTGTGGGGCCCCCCAAAGTGGCCCCCCACAGCTTCTGCCTCCGCGGCCCTGCAGGCCTTGAGCACAGCCCTGACTCTCTGCAGGGAGGAAGGCAGGTGCTCAGGCTGCGTAGGGCACCATAATTGGTAGAGACGGGGCTGGGGATGTGTATGACTGCCTATATCTGTATATCTTTGCTATGCTGTGACATAATTTGGAATTATTTTTCAACTTTAGTGCTGCAAGTTGAAGTGTAGTGTATGGCCTGAGGGCCCTATTTCTGGCCACTTATTTAGCTGTGTTGTAGGAATAAAGGGAGAAGTGATTTTTGTTTTTTGTTTCCCCTGAGCAGGGGGAGAAATGCTGATGCAGAGCAGGTTGGTCAAATGCTGTCTGTGCCTTAGAAGCCAGAATGGTGTACGCATTCCCATTTTGCACTAGAGCCAAAGCACCTGCTCTGTGAGAGGAATCAGCTAAATTACTAGATGTAATTGATGTTTGTGCAAAACAGGGAACATTTGTTTTTCTCTCCTTGTGGTTAATGCTCAGCATGATAATGTAAATGAGTCCTCGACTCCCCCTCCCTCTCCTATTCCATCACACATACTTTTTACCCTTTTCCTTTGTCTTGTGGGTACTAACAGTTGCTAAATGGTTTTTATGGAGGATAATATATTTAGGAAGCAATTTCCATTTGAGATTTTAACTGCTGCCTCTCCCTTTCTACGACTTAGGGAATGGAAAGCAAATATAATACAGTTATCTTTCCAAGATGAGTCACTTTAAAGCATGTGCACGTAATATATAGTTTTTAATAATCTTTCCTGCCATAGAGCATAAACTGGTCTCAGAACGAGGACAACCAGATGAAACTTGCTTCCCTGTAAACATGGCTTGAGCAGAATCAGCCAATTTCAAGGCAGATTAGTGTCTGGGCAATGAAAACAGGATAAGGAAAGTATGAATATAAGGATAGCAGGAACATCAGTTGAAGAGCAAAAAATCTGCATGAGATCACTTTTTATTTTATTTTATTTATTTATGACACAAAAATATTTTTGGTTGACTACATTATGTCCTGCCTCTCGATTCTTCCATGCTTTAAGCCTAGAGAGATGTGTGGCAGGGCAACGTTCTTCCGTACATTCTGCCAGCTCATGATACCGGTCTGCAGATTGCCTTGGCATGTTCAATGTTACCGCAGACCCATGTAAGCAGCAAACATTTTCCTAACATTCGTCCCAGACCATGCTTTGGTTTGCTTGTCTAATTTCTTACCAAACTATACTTTTTAATGAGTCTGTTCCCAAGCCAAAGTAATGGGTCACCGTGAGTTTTTGGCTTCATCTGCACACATGTTAAATTGTTTAGGCCTCTCAATTTGTCTGGATTTGATTAACTTTTGTTGTGCTCAGTGGTTTGCCTGCTGGTGACTGGCTTCATGAGGCCTGTTCCTGCTAGTTTAGACTCTGGGAGCCAACCCATTTCTCCCTCAGCTTCCTTCGTGGCCTTGTTTATTTTCCTAGCCGGCAGGACGGCCAGCCTCAGAGCGGAGGGAGACTACTTGTCACTTCTCAAAACTGCAGGCGGCATAAAACAAAACAAACAACCCCCCACCCCAATAACCCCCAAACACAGAGAGCAGTAGAACAAAATTTGGTGGCAGAGAGCTATCACTAACTAATCACCCTTGAGCTGAAAGCTACAGCTGGTGTTGCCAGGATTCTACCACCATGGTATTTCAAGGCTAAATGAAAGTCCTGCAGTTTCTAGTGGACATAGTGCTCTACTTGAAGGTAAGTCTTAGACATCTAAATGGCAGTGGTGTCTTAAATCTGGGCCACCTGTGCAACTGTATAAGGCTCTGCTTTCTCAGGGACCCCACACTATACGTGTGACCCACCATTGACTCCACCTTTCTTGATTACTGTGGCTGTGAGCCTCTTTGGCTCTGGTTACAGTAGGTCACAGAAGATGGAGATGCTATTCCCTAATTGTTCTGCCGTATTATCCCAGTCTCCATTTGGAAAGTCACACTTCAGTTCCACTTCCTGGCTTCCCAGTTCATGTAAGAATGTCCTGAGAAGCCATAGAGTCTCATAAACAGGTGTGTTAAGTGTGTGTTTACCACAGCCTGATGAATCACAGGCTGGTAGAGGCAGGAAGGCGGCAAAAAACAAAAGGTTAAGATGGGTACAAAGAGGCTGAAGGACCCAGTCATTAGTGGATGGGGAGTTGGATGTCATCCCTGCAAGGCTGGTCCTATGGAGCTGGATGAGGAACCTAGTGCTGACATTGACAAATCGACACTCTTGGATGCTTTGCCAGAAGTGAGACCATCCCCTTTGTACTCTCTCATCATTACAGCACAGAATGCATTGTGTGATTAAGTATGTTTCCCTTGGGACTTGGTATTTGATATTGTTTCAACGGAGCCCCTTTTCCTTTGCTGCAAATAATTCCAATATATCTGAATATTTTACTCCCTTTTAAATTATTGTGATCAGACAAACAGGTTAAAATTGCAGTTCACTATGAGTGTCACGTGTCGGAGTTATGGACAGTATGTTCATTGTTCAGTGTTTCTTTCGGTGGGTCTTGTGGCTCAGGATGTGAATGTTTTAAATAGTAAATCAGCCTGTTAAAATTGGCTGAACATGAAGCTGTTAAAAGCTGAAGACTCATACATCTCAAATAACGAAGAAGAAAAAATACATACATTGTGAATTCATTGTTCAAAGTGATGGCTGAGGTTGGGCATGCTCAGAAATATAAGTAGGTAGGTGGCAGATCTGTCAGGAGTTTTGAAGCCCCTTTGATATTTACACTGGTCGATCTGTTTTATTTGGTAGTCCCACCTCGCAGCAATTTAACTTAGTCTGTTATTAGAGAGTATAAAATATACCAATGAATCAACCTGCCCAAAGCCCATTCAGAATATTGTAATTCCATTTATTACCATATGGTATCTTGTATTGATTTATTACCTGACAAATGCTGCTAGATAACTTCACTTCTAAAGAGTTGTGTTTCCATGTCACATTTCTTGCTAATTTGAGGGAAGGGACCTTTTAAGGCTCAATTGTGGTGATGATGGCAACCTTTTCTCTTGGGGTGAAACTTTTTTTTCTCTTCGGAAAAGTACTAATTTTCTCTGGGGTGTCACTCTTCCATTAATTTGGAGCATTTTGTAATCAGATCCATCCCATTGTACTCACTCAGACAGACTTTGTCAAAGACCTGAGTTAATTTAAACATGAAAAGTTTGCTTCCTATCCTTAACTTTCATTTTGTCCCTCATTTTAGACTTAAATTTCCCCTGTCCCACAGAGCGTGGTGTTCTCACTTCTGTCAGAAAACTTGAATCAAATCATGAAATGGAGGTTTATGCTGAAATAATTAGCCATCATTGAGCTTCCAGCTTTATTCTCCTTGTGTAAAATTGCCCCCCACCCCTTTATTTTTAAGCTTCTGTTCCACATTCAGACCTTGGTAAACTGAGATGTTATGGTTTAGCTGCTGTTCCCCTTATATTTTTTAGAAATATTTACCTAAATAATGTAAAGCTTTGAGCATGACAAATTTCTCCCCAACTACCCTTGAATACTTGCTTGGTTTTTTTTTTTAATATGAAAGAGATTATTTTGCACTTTAGGAGATACCATGTAATTTCCTTCTGGGGGGTAGATGGAGGCTTAAATTGGGGAAATTTGGGGCCCTTATTGTCATAACCTTTCAAACCATAAAGGAATCCAGGTAACTAGATTACAGTGATTTACAGCTGTTTCCTCAAAAAGCCAAAGTTCTCTTCATCTGTTGTTTGAAATGGAATGAGGGTTTTTTTACACACTAGGCTGACTGGAAAGTAATTCTCTGTAGTAATATGAAGAAAAGAGAGTATTATAGAAAATATGCTTTCAGAGGTGAAGCTTTCGACGACTCATGCCTGGTGTCACTCTTTATTTGCCATGCATGTTTGAGAACTAAGCCTGTGCACCACATACAATAAAAATTCCAATTCAATAGTAAATAATTTCTCTGATGAAATGAGCCAGGGAGCAAGTTCCAATTTAAATACTCAGCAGTACTGTGTGTTTTTAAGTTGCCGGATATCACTGTGGTGTCTGGCAGGAGCTCAAAGGAGCATATTTTTCTTCAAGTTAATCAGTGATAGGAGAAATTTGTAACAGTTGCATTCTTAGTGTTCTGTTGCTAATTTTGCCCTGTACACCTGGCATCTCGGCTCTCACTCTGCTTCTGTAGAATTTTGTAAATTTGCAACAACAAAAGAAGAAGAGAAGTTACTGTTATTGACTGTGACAGAAATGCTATTGAATGTTCTACTGAGAACCAATTCATGCTTATATTTGGGATGGACAAATTAGTCATTTTGGATAAAATGGGAACTGACTCAGTTGTCACTTAAAACCGATGATTGATGTTTGATGCAGTTTAACTTTGTTACAGTTTTTGTTTACCTTTGTACTCTCTGGTTTCATCCCCATGTGGAAATATTGCTTGAGTGTATTCTTGTGGTATTTTAAAATACTAGAAATAGTGTGATAGCCTTAATTTTATTCATTTGAATTCCCAGATTAATTAATATTCCTAATAGATAGGATAATTGGTTGGATTAGGATCCAAATTATAGGGAGTTACCAAAACTTTGAACTTTTTGCGGTTCATGCATCTTTGGATTGAGCATTTAGCTGGGAATTAGAACTGAGTTTTATTCCTACATGTACCACTGACCCTCCCCCGCAACCCCCAGACCTTTTGTAAAACATTTGTGCCTCTTTGTGCCTCAGTTTTCCTATCTATAAAATGGGGCAAAGGTTTTTTTTTCCATTTTGCCAAAGCACTTAAAGATCTATGGATGAAAAGTGGTATAGTATTTGAAACTATTAATCATGTTTTCCTTTCTTTTTATTTTTTTTTATTTCAAGGAACATTTTAATGAGACAGGAATTTTTTTGTTTGTTTGAATCATCAGTCTCAGTGATGTCACTATCACTTCTGAAGGAAACAGTTATAATACAGTAGAACCTCAGTCACGATCTGACCGGTCAATCAGACACCTCATTTGGAACTGGAAATATACAATCAGGCTGTAGCAGAGACAGACCCCCTCTTCCCCCCCGAAAAGCAAATACAGTACTGTGTTAAATGTAAACTACTAAAAAAAAAAAAAAAAGGCAAGTTTAAAAAAAAAAGTTGACAAGGTAAGGAAACTTTGTTTCATTTAAATTAAGATTATTTAAAGCAGCATTTTTCTTCTGCATAGTAAAGTTTCAAAGCTGTATTAAGTCAATGTTCAGTTGTAAACTTTTGAAATAACCACCATAACGTTTTGTTCAGAGTTACAAACATTTCAGAGTTGTGAACAACCTCCATTCCCAAGCTGTTTGTACCTCTTGAGGTTCTATTGTACCACTAACAGAGGGTTCTGTCTTCAAGTGGGGAAGAAACAGAAGAAGCAGATTAATAAATTAAAGTGAAAATCGTGGTTTCATGCATATTTCACAATCAACAAAAACAGAGGAACAAAAATACAGAATGTATATGATAGACTGTATAAGAAAAATCTCTAACAAGAATACCTCTCAAAGTTTTTCATGAGCCATCAGTGGGGGCCTTTAACTTGAATTGTAAGCAGCATCAATTACACTATGGCTGCTGTGTAACTGCAACATGTTACATTTTAATTGTATTTAGTTAAATAGGCTTCCCTAGCAACTTCAAGAGTGTAATTACATAGCTGGCTAATACAATGCCTTTATGAAGGGGTTGCATTATTGTTTCAATCTTTGTCCAAAGCCCATGAAATCACTCTTTATGTCCTATATAATCAACAGGTTACGATAAATTTATGAAAGATTTATTAACAAAGACTATGACTGTAAGTATTCTGTGTTTTTAATTGATTAGACATTCCACTTGTTCCTCGTGTTACAGATGCTGTAAACAGGGAGGAATGCGAATAACAACTGAAATTACCAAACAGTGCGGCAGTGAGAAGTATAGTTTAATACAATCTTTCACACAATTGTGTACATCTTTCAATAAAGAGATAACAGGCAGGTAATACTGAGTTGTGGGGTCAAACAGTCCACAGGGCCTTACTGTTTCTCTATTTCACTTTCCCAGCATTGTGGATATCCAGTATGTCAGTGAGATTGAAAGGACTTCTGCTCCTCACCCCAGGAGTCTTTTAAAGGTAGGCGTAGATGAGGAGCTGCTGACCCATTTAAGGAAGGAGAGGGCTGAAATTAGCTGATCTTGGGAGAACATTTTGCTTTGGAAATAATTGAAAGTTTGGTCTGGATATTATTTTGTCTGAACTAGCTCGCTGTTCTCTCTTAGGACCATATAGGAGTCTGACCTTTTTAATTACAACCTTTTTAACTACAGAGTTAGCATACTAGCTATTTAAAAGTGTAGAATTTTATAGTTGCTAGAAGCTTTTTTTCTTTTAAAATTCAACTTCTGAGAAGAAAGAAAACACTTATTGCTAACTGAAGATAGTTTGTGAAGTCTGTGGTCAGAATAAAGGCCTTCCCCCACTCTCCTCTCCTGCCAAATGCCAACTGCATAATCCAGAGGTTTGGGAAGGAGACCTAAGGTCTTTTTGAGCTCCAGCAGGCCAATGAGATTTTTCTCAGTTTTTGGATGGCAAACCTTGGCAACTCTCTTCTAAGCAGGGAGAGAGCAACCTTATCCTTTTTTATAATGACATTTTTTCTAATTTTGTTTTGGACAGGTGAGTCTTGGACATTATCCATCTGGAATAGCAGGTATATTATAAAAAGCCCCCGTATTGCAAAGCGCTGTTCTCGTTTCCAAGTCCCATCAAACATATAGTAATTCAGATTCTGGCAGTAACAGCCACTATGGTTTTCATAGGTCACTATGTCTACAGACAAAAAGGCATGTACTGAAAACACTTTTATACAAGCAGTATCTGAGGAGAAAATAAACTCAAAAAACCCACCCTTATGCCAGAGGTGTAGGTTGTGTATATCCAGGATTCACTTGTTCACAATGACAATAAACCAAGGATGAATAATGGCTTCAGAAGGACTCCAGAGGACCTGAGAAAGTAAAACTAATGCTGTTTGATTCTTTGGGAGGTGAAGAGGTTTTGGCTTACATTTTACACTGAAAAGAAGTGCTGGCAGTGAAGGCTGAAAACCTGTTTGATTGGCCTGTGGTCTTTTTGATCTGTGAACACAGTTTAGTGTATTGTTGGGGGGGGGGGGGGGGGGATGTTTTCCGTTGAAGGAGAGGGATCGGATGGCTGCCCAAGTACACTTCCATTTTTGCTGTTCTGGAGTTTCTTCCATCTGGACTGGAGAAGGGCATGAAATTTCACACCACCAAGGTCCAGTGTGCAGCCATTTTGGCTGCTGAAGATCAGGACACATTACACCATTCTCCTACTATAATTAGGGCCCTACCAAATTCACGTCCATGAAAAATGCGTCACGGACCGTGAAATCTGGTCTTTGGTCTGCTTTTAGCCTATACTCTACATTCATGAGGGAGACCAGCTTTTCTCAAATTGGAGGTCCTGAAGGTTATTGGGGTGGGGGGTTGTGCTATTGCCACCCTTCTGTGCTGCTGCCTTCAGAGTTGGGTGGCTGTTAGCTGGGCGCCCAGCTCTGAAGGCACCGCCCTGCCATCAGCAGTGCAGAAGTAACGGTAGCAATACCATACTATACCTGCTTACTTCTGCGCTGCTACCTTCAGAGCTGGGTGGCTGGAGAGTGGCAGCTGCTGACTGAGGGCCCAGCTCTGCAGGCACCCGTGCAGAAATAAGGGTGGCAATACCATACCATGCTATCCTTACTTCTGCGCTGCTGCTGGCGGCGGCTCTGCCTTAAAGCTGGGCTCCTGGCCAGCAGCTACTGATCTTCAGCTGCCCAGCTCTGAAGGCAGCACCGCTGCCAACAGCAGTGCAGAAGTAAGGGTAGCAGTACCGCAACCCCCTCCCTCCACAGAATAATCTTGCAGCCTCCCCACAACTCCTTCATGGGTCTGGACCCCTACAATTACAAAGTCATGAAATTTCAGATTTAAATAGCTGAAATCATTAAACTCCTATGACCGTGAAATTGACCAAAATAGACCATGCATTTGATAGGGTCCTAACTATAATCTATTCCTTTGAAGCTGTTTCTTCTGAGAACTTTGTGTATATATAAAGCAGTTATTTGTTTTGGAGTTATATGAAGTTATTTATTAGAACTCTGCAAGCAAGATAAACAGCAGCAATGCTTGATGTCTTTTGTTTTATTTTTTTATTGGGTGCTGATGGAGTGCTTGGTGCTGTACAGAATAAAGAGGCAATGTAGATCCTGACCTTGAGACATCTATAATCTCTTCGGATGAACTGAAGTCAGTCTGAGTTGCTTTGTGAGAATGTACCATACCAAAATTTCTGTTGTGCGACTATCACTTTCTGTAAAATTTAAACTTTTTTTAAAAAATTAAAATTCTAGTCCTTCTGATTGGAAAAAAAGAAGCTTCTAAATTTAACCCTAATGCGTGCTAGTTTCTTGTAACTGAAAGACAAAATGAAGTTATAGGTGAGTGTTGTGAACTGCCCCAGTCATCTTAATTGAATGTTGATTCTATAACCTAAGGGTAATTTAACTGTCAGGATTGTCTATCATGAGAAGGATCCGAGTCCCACATCTTTCCTCTGTATTGTGATCTTGATAGATACAGTGACTGGATTGCATAGTCAGATGGTTGAAGGGTATCATAGCATTTGTTTAAGAATAAGAACACATTTTAAGAATAAGAATAACAACATTTTTTTGTTGTGTTAACTGGGTATGTGAGACTTCATGAAAGAAGTACTTTCTAAGGGAAGAGTTGGTGGAAGCAACGGCATACCAAGCCCAGAAGAGAGATCCAGGCATATGAAGCTTCATAGATGAAGAAGCAAAGATGAAACTCTTCTTAAAATCCCCAACTCCAGACTGACATTGAAACATTCCTTCAAGAGCAATTTGTTTCTGCTCATGAATTTCTTGTCTACTAGTTTTTCACACTAGCGACAACCAAACATCAATGTTAGTATAGCAACAGTTATGGTAAAATGCCTTATTTGAAGATGTTGCAGACCATTCCTGTAGTACTGTACATAGTCTTATATGTCCTATTGCAAGGGGATCTAATAAAAGATTATGGTTTAGAGCAGTGGTCCCCAAAGTGTGGTGCATGCCTCCCTAGGGAGGCATGGAGGAATATTTGGGGGGCACATGGCAGAGCCAAGGCTAGTCCCCAGAAAGGGCAGAGAGGGAGCGCCACCCAGCCTCACAGTACCCTCCACCCAGCTCCTACACCCAGCTGCAGCTCAACTCCACCTCCCATCTAGCTCCAGCCCCAGCCACAACTCCACTTCGCCCCCTGCTCTGCCCCTAGCCCAGCTCTGGCCCCAGCCACAGCTCCGCTCCGCCCCCTGCTCTGTTCCCTCTCCGCCCCCAGCAAGTTCTGCCTCCAGCCCCAGCTCCTCCCCCATCCTCAACTGTGCCCACAGCTCCACCTTCAGTGCAAGGTCCTCTGCTGAGGAAGCCTTGGCTGTGCAGAAATGAAGGGAAGGGGTTGTGATAGATTCTATTACTGGTAAGGGGGAGCATGACAGGAAAAGTTTGAGCACCACTAGTTTAGACTATGTGTCCCTTCCCCTTAATCTGTTTGGTTTTTAGATTATCAGTCCTTTGGGGGCAGATATTGTGCCTTTACTGCTTGGAAAACGTCTATCATGTTGTGGATGCTATAGAAATAAAAATAGGCAACTGGTGATAGCCTATAATGGTAAGGTGTGGGATCTGGGAAGGTTGTAGTTTGTAGAAGAATTAGAATGAATTAGATTTCTGTTGCCTAGAAAAAAGGTGACCGAAAAGGGACATAACTTATATGTAGAAATTGAGAGATACATGGGAAGTTGATGGTACAAATATTTGATGGGGAGAAGCTTAAAACAAACAGAGCATTAACTGAAGCTAATCTAGGACCAAGTATGAATGGTGTTTAGGAAAAAATTCTCTACCCTAAAGAGAATTAACATTATAGCTTGATGACAAATTGCCTCAAGCAGAAAAAGGAGCTGCAAACACAAATATATTCATTAAAAGGCAGATAGATCTATAGCACACGGCCTTCTTTCCATCCTTGAATGCTGCTGACCTAACTACTGGGCTATAAACCATCCTTCCTTGTGCTCTGGTTAAGTGCATAGTTAAGTATTTCATGTACAGTGGATCAGGTTCAACAGGGGATAGTGAGAGAGACCCACATCAGAATATCCCATAGTCCGGTGGTTAGGGTACTCACCTGAGATGGGGGGGACCCATGTTAAATCCCTTCTCCATTATCAGATGGGGGGAGGCGGGGAACTGAAATCTCCCACACCCCATGTGAGTCCCCTAATTACTAGTCTAAAGGTCTTTCCTCCTTTTCTCATGGCTGCAACCCTCTCACTTCTCTCCTGCTCCCCATTTTGTGTGAAGTTAGGCACGTACCTTTCTTGTAAGAAATGGCTTAATCCAGGAGAGGGTGCCCGTCTGTGAATCTCAGTTGGAATTAGGCACCTCTCTCTAGCCTGGATTTAGGTGACAGACTCCCTAATAGGGGTGGGGTGTAGGCCATACCCCTGTCAGAATTTCCTGTTAGCTGGTTTAGGTGGCTTCCTGCTCAGTTTTCTGGCTAAGGCAACTCCCATCTTTTCCTGTGCTGTGTATTTATACCGCCTACTGTATTTTCTACTCCATGCATCTGATGAAGTGGGTTATAGCCCACAAAAGCTTATGCCCAAATACATTCGTTAGTCTCTAAGATGCCACAAGGACTCCTCGTTGTTTTTGCTGATACAGACTAACAGGGCTACCCCGCTGAAACCATTCTTACATGCCTAACTCTTTGTATGCACTGTATAGAGAGCCTGGGCACCTAAGTCAGCTTGTGTGGTTTCCAGAAGGTGGCTAGAGGCCTGAAAGTTAGGCGTTGCTCAGTGTTGCTATTCCTAAATCCCTTTGTGAATCTAGCCCTTAGAGTATGCAGTGAACAGTGGTGCCTATGGTGGTTAAATGATTTAAGAGGGAAGAATAGGTAGAGGAGGATCTTGGAAAAGATTCACTGTGTCCATCTGCTGGATGTAAACAAAATAGCTGTAGAGTCCTAACCAGTGGTGAAACAGAAAAGAAACTTATAAGTTAGGACTGTGTCAAACCCATAGTTTCTCTTGCTTAACAAACATAAAGGGAAACTCCTGTATTAGGTCACACTAGGATAATTCATTGGTACAAAAGTTTCTTTCTACCATGAGAGTATGCTTTGTGGTAAATACTGTTTTCAAATTCCTGATCGCAACTTTTGCTAGTATTTGGCATACCCCCAACTTAATTTTATAAATAAAGCTGCAGATTTCATCCCTTTAAATAGCCTGGAAAACAGTCAGTTGATAAAGCACGGTGTAATAAAAAGTGGTGTAGAAATCAACAACAAATATCTGGTACAATGATGTACTACTACTAGCTCATTTCCTTAAACAGTTTTCTAAACCTGTTACCTGATTGTCATAATCATGCCAGTTACTGGGTTTTAGGATAGTACATTTACTTTGTAGGGACTTGGTGTAAACATATCTTTTTCAGTTTATACATTTGGGAATGAAAAATCACCTCAGTGGTTGTGCTGAAGGGAGGAAAACATTAAAAGGATATCAGATTAACAATTGCTCCATTTTATTACACATCAGACACAGCCAAAATGTTGGCCACATTAAAATCAGTTGGGTTTAGAGCACTTGTTAGACTTGCGTTTGAAGATGATCCTTTAATGACTGAAGTCCGTTGTGTATTAAATGGGTGAATTTACTAAGAGTCTTTAGAGACAAGTTGATTTATGTAGCACAGCATATGAGGTGTTGAAGGCATGTGCCTAAAGGAAGTGGCCCCTAGGGAATATTTCTTCTAGGGGAAAGGTTACCATGGTGATGCCAGTAAAGCAAGAAATGAGGCAATAGGTTGTGGTGGCTGGAAAGTGAAATGAACGACTCTGGGAGATGGCTATTCTTGATACCTTGGATGCGAAAGAATGTTTTGATTTTTTTTATTCATGTTTAATCTGATTAATTAGTTACAAATTTCTGTCTCTGTTTGAGAGACATTTCACCTGGTGTATTTTCCCTTATGGTCCACTTTGATTAACCACCCGTGTCTTTTCCCGGATGGGAAGCAATGGAACACTCCAGTTTCCCTCTTTGCTGTATTTCAGGGATTAACTGGAAATAGTGTCATGCTTTCTCAAGGGACAATTTTTCATACTAATGTTTGCAAAGCAGAGCTAGTGCCCTGTGCTGTGGCTCTTCACCATATTACAAAGGAATGTCCTTCTAAGTCTTTGTCAATGATGGGTATAAATCAAAGTAAGAAAAATGATACATAGTAAATTTAACATTACTGCATTTTTTAATATATAAGTAGGCTTAACTTCTTTTCCTGTCTTAATCCCATCAAGATCAGACTCAAGCAGCGTTCACATCCACAATTGAAATGCACCAGCCTTTTCCTTTGTTAACATTGGTCCAAACTCTCCCCACTGCTTTTGTCAATAGATCATTTAAAGGCAGGCAATAGAGTTAAGTTTGCCTTAAGTCTTTTTTTCTTCTTCACAGCTTCAAGCCCAAGGGCATCTTTTTTAATAGGCATTAGTTAGGGCCCAGAATTAAGTAGACATTTGTGAAGGAGACTTGAAGTTTGGAACAGAATTGTCCTTTATACTTTTTCACGGGGGGAAAAATCTTCTTATGAGAATAAAGGCTGTAGGCTAATCTCTTGCCGTCTGGAAAATGGAGAAGCCAGAGGTTGTTGGCATCGGGTCACATCCCTTATGTAAACTGTCAAATTCTTTTCATATTAATGGCATATTGAGTTAAACCCATGAGGTTTGTATCAGCCACAGCTAATTTATTGATTTATATTTTGGTTGTTTCCTATTAAAGTTTAATATCATTGACTGATCTTTGATAGAAATTTGTTGCCTGTTTTTGGATATGAATTTTCCTACCTTTTGCTTCCTCCTTTCCTCCCCCACCCCCCCGCCCCCTTTGTTAGCAGGTGATGGTGTTTGTTAGACTCCATTAAATGAAATCCACTTAATTTGGAGTTTTCTTAAGTGACTTTTGCAGCTAATTAACTTGAAAGGAAGCTAGGGACAACTGTTGTGTGCAATGAGATCGCCTGTCACATGCCACCATATTTAATCCTGGCACTGTAGACTACTGGAGAGGTGCTACCATCCAATGTGGAAACTATTTGGGGATGAGACTTGATGGAACCTTAAGCAAATTCAATCAAATTAAGATGTTGTTTTCCTTGGAGGACTTATGCCTTGTGGTGGTGGGGTTTTCTTTTCTTTTCTTTTCTTTTTAAACAGAGAACTTGGGTGGGGGGAATAGGTTATGCTGTCATACGGATATCTTCCTTGTAATGTAATATAATGCTGGCATTTTGGCACTGTCAATATCTTCAGCAAACCTTCCCCCCTCCAAAAAAAGGAGCAAAACAGAACAATGATTGTTTAAAATCATTAATTCTCTAGGCCTAGAAATGTAGCCTCCAGTGGAAATTGGGCCAAATAGCTTTTGGACATATTGACAACTTTGTTCAAAGACGAAGAAACACTTGTCAACAGCTGCTGTTATCAAAGTTGGTGTGTATTGATTTTTTTCCTCTTTTCTGAAACTTTTCATTCTTCTTCCTTCCCCCAAATAAAAGAGAAACCATGAAGTTGGTTTTAGACCTTTTGATAGCTAAGGGCTGAACAACGTAAACTACACCAAGGAAACACGCTATGTCTTGTTATTCCAGCAGACAGCCTTTAATGTTACGTGCTGGAAATAATGGCCAATAAAACAACACCATATTGTTTTCCTGCCAAATACTGCATACTCAGAATACATTGCCAAAATGTAAAATGTGATTGGTAGTGACTTGCACAGTAGTTTGTTTCCCTTTTCTCCATCCCTAGCTGTCCTTTTATTGCACAAGTCTTATTAAGACCATTAGGATGAAAGTGACCAGAATTAAAGTATAAAGATTGATATTTTCATATTATAAAATCATCATTATTATTTGATGACCAGAAACCTCTCCACTAGGGATCAATGTGTCTTCCCCGCCCCCCTTTTTGTTGGTGTATTGTCTAAACCAGAGCACTAAAATGAGGCCAGATAACCAAAGGGTTTGACTGTTGTTTGTTCTATCCATTATATTTCTCTGCTCGCTTTTAGATTCCTCCTCTGTTCCCTGTGTTTGAAGTAGAGAGATGGGAACAAGCAGAAGATTGAGGTCCCAGGGGAAGTCAGTTCAGCCTCAACCAGGGCAGTTTGTTCTCCCCAGTCTGACTAAAGGGAGGGAATTTGCTCAGGAAGCTTTGGGATGGCATATCTGGTAGAGGGGAGAAAGAGAGAGGAGACTTGTGGAGGGACGATCAAAGGCTTTGTCCTCAGGCTATGTAATGTGTACTGTAAACAGGGCCTTTGTCATCTGTGTGTATGGAGCTGAGTGGAACATATTGGCAGTTTTTCTTAAGTAATGACAGGTTTCAGAGTAACAGCCGTGTTAGTCTGTATTCGCAAAAAGAAAAGGAGTACTTGTGGCACCTTAGAGACTAACCAATTTATTTGAGCATAAGCTTTCGTGAGCTACAGCTCACTTCATCGGATGCATACTGTGGAAAATACAGAGAAACCTTTTATAGTGATAAACACCCATTTTTTCATGGTTTGTGTGTATAAAAACATCTTTTGTATTTTCCACAGTATGCATCCGATGAAGTGAGCTGTAGCTCACGAAAGCTTATGCTCAAATAAATTGGTTAGTCTCTAAGGTGCCACAAGTACTCCTTTTCTTTTTTCTTAAGTAAGTGTTTCCAATTGATGATGGTGGGAATGTGCTTGCAGACATTGCCTGTGTTACACAGGATTTTCTATCAAAACCCTGAGATACTACAGTAGTGGTGATGTGATATGGAAAACTTGCTACAAAATGTCAGTGTAATTCTGTGAAATAGCAATAGCAAAAAAAAATTGCAAAACCAGAGGTCTGAATTAAGTGAGAGTATGGAATGAAGTATTATGGCATGATAGAAAAACAAGAATACAAAACTGATCTTGCTGTTATCTTTTCACGGGTTAGACAGAGATTCTGCTCTAGTGTTAAAATAATTTTCAGTGCTGTGTCATAGTATTGGACATTAAGGATTTAAAATTATTGCATGAAAGTTTCCTGTGATAAATGCTTGCTTATTAAAATTGTTGCAAAATGATCTTGCCTTCTCAGTCTCCAGTGACAAAAGGTATTTTTGTGGTTGACGAGTACTGTTCTCTTTCTTCCTAAGTCTCTCGCTTGCAGATCAGCCATCAGGTTAGTATCATTCACCACTGCCCTCTTGGAATTAATCTGTCTCAAGAGAACTAAGATTGCAAATATACCGTGATTTGGGGGCTGTTGCTTACGCAGCCATTTTCTTTTCCTGTCCCTTAGTAGGGATTGAACTCTCATTGTTTTGTGACCCTTTGTCAGAGTTTAGCTGAAAATATCTGATGTCTCTAGAGCAAGAGACCGAGCAAGTTCTGAGCAGGGGCCAGCAGGGGGGTGCCCTTACCAGTTAAAGGCAGACATGGAAGAGTACAGTACCATGAGAGAGGGAGAGGGTGGGGAGGAGCTCAGGCAGTCAATTTGAATCTGCCTTCCATCCCTTTTATTAGGTTGAATAGCTAGCACTAAAGCAATTTCATACCCTTCATTCTCTTGCCCTTCCCCGCCCACCCCCCCCAAAAAAAAAGAAAGATATATCTGTACTGTTTCACCTCTGTGGTGGTGCTGTAGTCAGCGTAGGCTGCAACCTGGGAATTGGGCATTCTTTATAACACCTGTCATAACCATACAGCTAAGGGCAGCCTAGAATTCCTCCTTACCTGTAAGGGGTTAAGAAGCTCAAATAACCTGGTTGGCACCTGACCAAAAGTACCAGTGGGGAAAGAAGATACTTTCAAATCTTGTCGGGGGGAAGGGGGAGGCTTTGTTTTGTGTGTTCTCTTGGGAAGCAGAGAAGCATCAGGTCAGAAAACTCCTTCTCCTATAAACCATCCTAAAAGTCTCTCATATTACAAAAATTGTAAGTAAAAGCCAGGCAAGGCATGTTAGATTATCTTTTTTTCTGCTTGTGAATTTTTCCTTTGCGGGAGGGAGGTTTATTCCTGTTTTTTGTAACTTTGAAACTAAGCCTAGAGGAAGTTCTGCTGTGTTTTTGAATCTTTTGTAACCTGTATAGTTATTTTCCATCCTGATTTTACAGGGGTGATTTTTACCTTTTTTTTTTTTTAAATAAAATCCTTCTTTTAAGAACCTGACTGATTTCTCTATTGTCCTAAGACCCAGGGGTTTGGGTCCGTGATCACTTTGTAACCAATTGGTTAGGATAGTATTCTCAAGCCTCCCCAGGAAAGGGGGTGTAAGGGCGGGGGGATATTTTGGGGGAACAGGAACTCCATGTGGTCCTTTCCCTGATTCTTTGTTAAATTACTTGGTGATCGCAGCATACCCTCCAAGGGCAAATAATTTGTGCCTTGGGGAGGTTTTAAGCTAATCTGGTAGAAGTAAGATTAGGGGGTTTTTCATGCAGGTCCCCATGTCTGTACCTTAGAGTTCAGAGCGGGGAGGGAACCCTGACAACACCCAGTCCTTCTTGTTTCTTTAAAATGTCTTTCAGAGGGAAAGTTCTATGTCAGCCTCTCCCACAGAATTAAGGAGATAGTAAAGGGGGCAAACATCATCTTTAGGGACCAGGAGCAAGTTTTCAGACAGTAATATTCCCAAATTACATTATGTAGTTGCTAAAGAATGTCAAATCTTTCATCTTTCTAGAATAAAGAAAACCTATTTTGCTATCTCGGTGGAGAGCTGTGTGTTCCCTTGTCATTACTGGTACTGCTCGCTGTCTTTCTGTGGATTTGAAGTTAGGGAAAGTGTTAGAAATTTGAGCAGGAAAATTCCACTGAGTGATTTCTGGCTCTTGTAGCCTGGAGGATGAAATCTGTGTTGTTGGGTGCCATGGTAGTTCATTCAGATAGTGAAATAATGACACAACTAGATATTCCTAATGAACAATAATGTCTTTCCTTATCATTCTTCAAATGGATAGCACAGTATAACATCATCTAAGTGTAATGTGAGTAATGTTTTTAATGAAGTACAGATGACACATAATTTTTACTGGGTTTAGACCTGTTATGCTGTACCCAGACAGCGAGCCAGCTGCACAGTGAAAAAAGTTCACTGGTTGTATTGTCAGAGATTGTAATCACAATGTGGTGCTTTATCACTGAGCTCTTTGGCTTGAATGACTGACCCAGTGGGTTCCCATGCACTATGCCCCGTGTTGGATTAAGTGCATCCCTGATGCTGGGATGCTTCCCAGGCAAAACTAAAAGAACAGAAGCCATGCAGCACATTGCACAGCTTTTGAAGGTTCATGCGCTGGCCACTTTACCTTTAGCTGGGAATGGTACCCAATAACAGCTGCTACCAATTCTACTGTTAGTTACTCATTTTCACTTTGAGACAAATCTTCTCCAAGAAGAAAATGTGTATACACATCATCATTTGAAATGAGTAAGCGGAAAGCCATTAGTTCTTTTTACAGGTTTTCTGGTATATCAAGAATTTTTCAGTTTATGGGTGTTCTTTTACTTCAATAGGTCTATTTATTTGATTGAATTATTTCCCATTAGGAATAGTCTTGTAAATACCACCATGTCTGTCATAGCTCAGATTTAGGGCTAACACCTGTTGGTCCCTATTGTGTTTACACACTGTATGCACATTTTCATTTAGTTGTAAAGTCACCTGTTGAAGCTCCCTGTTACAGAGAGCTTCATTGTTCACTAATTAATGTCATGAATCCATTTGAACACTAACAGGAGCTTGTTATAATTGCTCACATACAAGTAAAAACTTTCTCCATATATTAATTAGTTGATACAAGGGATTAAGATTATTACATGGGAGGCAATGCAGTTTCTTTCTTAATAAGTTGCCTGGAGTGGGTGCCAAACCAGCTCTCGATCCCATTTGAGCAGTGTGTTTTGATAAAAGCATAGATCAAACCACTAAGCTCCCTGTGGCAGCAGGAATGTAGATCATTTTGGTTTGCTATTACTGCTGATCTGCAATGTAGGATATTAATCAAGACTAATTATACGCACTGGCTATGAAACAAACTCAAGGCCAGCGCAGGGCATGCTTCTCTATGTAATTACGGACTTTAAAGGTACTGGGGTAATTACTAGAAATTAGAGGACCTTCTATTTACAGACATCACATCTCAGAATAGCAACACAGTGCATTGGTTATTTCTTTACAGCTCTGTCTGGTTTGTTATGTCATGTCAATCTGCAATTAGATAGGCATCACTTAATTTCCTATTTTTCAGATTCCATACTTCTGTATTTTCTCAGACTCTACCAAAGTGGGTTTTTTTTTTATTTTTGTTTTGGAAACAAACTTTAGATAGTGAGGGGCATCATGTGATATTACTATGGAGGATGTGGAATGTGATCTACTTTTGTTAAACACTCTGATAGAAGATCCCCTTAACCTAAGCTATTTTTCAGTACAGTTTAATCACTTTGTGTATAATATGCATTATAATATATGTTAAGTATATAATGTATATAATTGTCTGTAAACACACAAACCCGTGTGTATATGTATATAATTATATACACATAAGCATGCATGGACATTCTCTCACACACACACACACACGTGTGTGTGTGTGAGAATGTCCATGCATGCTTATTGTGTATATAAATGGTACAAGTGGTCTTTCTCTGGAAAGTGGCAAGATTGCTAGTGATCATGAACTAACACTTAACTGCAGTGACAGAAAGGAAACTGGAATGAAGAAAGTGCTGGTATTCCCCAGGGGAGATGATTGCTGATACTCTTGAGTTTTTATTACCGTGGTCCATCGAAGATGTGCTAAGATTGATTACAGAATTATGCAGGACTGTCATTCAGGGCCATATCCAGAAGAATATACCGAGAGAAGGGAATTCAATAAATATTCCTTCTGCTATTAACTTTACACTTTTGCAACTGTAATTGTAAGTACAGGAGGGAGAGCTGAGTCTCTGAGGGTATGTCTACACTACGAAATTACTCCGATTTTACAGAAGTCGATTTTTGGGAACAGACTATGTAAAGTTGAGTGCATGCATCCACACTAAGCACATTAATTTGGCGGTGTGCATCCACAGTACTGTGGCAAGCGTCGACATTCTGAGTGGTGCAGGGTGGGTAGCTATCCCACAGTTCGTGCAGTCCCCGCTGCCCATTTGAATTCTGGGCTGAGCTCCCAGTGCTTGATGGGGCCAAAAATTTGTCGCGGGTGGTTATGGGTAAATGTCGTCAGTCAACCCTTGCTCTGTGAAAGCAACGGCAGACAATCATTTCTCACCCTTTTCCCTGGATTGCCTGAGCAGACACCATAGCACGGCAAGCATGGAGCCTGTTCAGCTCACGGCAGCAGTTATGACCATTGTACACACCTCGCGCGTTATCGTGCAGTTTATGCAGAACCTGAAAAACCAGGTGAGGAGGCGACAGCAGCACGGTAACGAGAGTGATGAGGACATGGACACAGATTTCTCTAAAACCGCGGTCCCCAGCAATTTGGAAATCATGGTGTTAATGGGGCAGGCTCATGCTATGGAACGCCGATTCTGGGCCCGGGAAACAAGCACAGACTTGTGGGACCGCATAGTTTTGCAGGCTTGGGATGATTCCCAGTGGCTCCGAAACTTTCACATGCATAAGGGCACTTTCATGGAACTTTGTGACTTGCTTTCCCCTGCCCTGAAGCTCAAGAATACCAAGATGAGTGCAGCCCTCACAGTTGAGAAGCGAGTGGCAATAGCCCTGTGAAAGCTTGCAACGTGAGACAGCTACCGGTCAGTCGGGAATCAATTTGGAGTGGGCAAATCTACTGTGGGGGTTGCTGTGATGCAAGTAGCCAACGCAATCATTGAGCTGCTGCTATCAAAGGTAGTGACGTGGGGAAATGTGCAGGTCGTAGTAGATGTCTTTGCTGCAATGGGATTCCCTAACTGTGGTGGGGCGACAGACGGAATGCATATCCCTATCTTGGGACTGGACCACCTTGGCAGCCAATACATAAACCGCAAGGGGTACTTTTCAATGGTGCTGCAAGCACTGGTGGATCACAAGGGACGTTTCACCAACATCAACATGGGATGGCCGGGAAAGGTTCATGACGCTCATGTCTTCAGGAACTCTGGTCTGTTTAAATGACTGCAGGAAGAGATTTACTTCCCAGACCAGAAAATAACTGTTGGGGATGTTGAAATGGGGATGTGGGGTAGTGGTGGCGGCCCCCCCTAGAACTGCATGCAGCTCAGCATAGAAGCGGCATGTCTGGGGCTCTGTCCTGGAGCGTCTATTTGATTCTTTGGTTTTCTGGTACGCTTGTCTGAGCTCCTTAAGTTTCATGTGGCACTGTGTTGCATCCCTGCTGTAGCCTCTGTCCATCATGGCCTTGGAGATTTTTTGAAATGTTTTGGCATTTTGTCATTTGGAAAGTAGTTCTGATAGCATGGCTTCATCTCCCCATACAGCAATTAGATCCAGTACCTCCCGTTTGGTCCATGCTGGAGCTCTTTTTCGATTCTGGGACTGCATGGTCACCTGTGCTGATGAGTTCACCTGGCCAAACAGGCAATGAGATTCAAAAGTTCCCGTGGCTTTTCCTGTACACCTGGCCAGTGCATCCAAGTTCAGGGTGCTGTCCAGAGCAGTCACAATGGTGCACTCTGGGAAAGCTCCCAGAGGCCAATACCGTCGAATTGCGTCCCCACTAACCCTAATTCGAAATGGCGATGTCAATTTCAGCGCTAATCCCCTCGGGGAGGAGTACAGAAATCGGTTTTAAGAGCCCTTTAAGTCGACAAAAATGGCTTCGTTGTGTGGATGGGTGCAGGGTTAATTTGATTTTAACACGGCTAATTTCGACATAAACTCGTAGTGTAGACCAGGCCTGAGTTACAACAGCTGTTTCTATTAGGGTTTTTTGCATTCCACATCCTTGGTGTGAATTGATTGCTGGACTACCAAAGGAAACACAAGAATCCCAGTTTGTGCTTTTGTGATGTATTTTATTATGCTCCATGTGGCAATGAGAAAAAATACTGTCTTTGTGTTTTTAATAATAATTGGTGGTAATGGTAATAGTTCTATCTTCTTTTCACAGATGTATTTGATTGCAGTTCACTGAGTGCCACCCTTAACAAGCCGGAAATTGTTGCTACTGTCAAATGCCTTTTTTATCTAGGTTTGAACTTCTCTGGCATGAATTGCTTGTAGATGGAGTCTGAGCCAGTCCATTCCCATTGTGTGTGCAGAACTAGACACATGAATGCCCAAAATTAATCAAATCTAAGGCAAGAATAGAAAGCTCTCACCCACTTACATGTTTCTGAATGCAGCTTTGAGTTGGAGGGAAAGAACCTATCAAATGTACATGAAAAATGGTGAGTTTGTGAAGGCCAGGGAATTGTGCAGCTTGACTGGACCTGCATGCCACCATGTGGGGGTGGGGGGTGGAGGAGGAGTTACAGGGTGGGAAGACTACCAGTCTGTGAGGTTTTCTTCTAAATGATTTTCTTTGATTGATTGATGCTACTGAGGTCATAAATGAGCTCCTTGCTGAGGCAGGGTTGGAGGTCAAAGTGTAGTGCCAGCTGCCTGGCCTGCCATAGAACAATAGCAGCACCCTTCTATACATAAGAAAGGAACATTCCAGCATAGACTTCGGACTAACCTTTCCTTTTGCAAACCTCAGGATTCTCTTGGGCGGAAATTATACTGTGTCATTTATAATTAACCCTTTTCCCCCTACCCATGTGCACTTGAGTGTTCCTTAAAATCATCTATAAAAACCATGCATTAAACACTCCATCCTCTATTCTCTTTCTCGGTTATGTTTAAAAGTACGATCATGTAAATGAAACTGAAATAAAACTACACCTAAAGGTAAACTTTTGGAATGATGCACTAAAAATGTGGTGGTCAACTCCCATAAAATAACAACTGGAATTATATGCCACATTCCCTAGTCTTGTGTTTAAATATTTACCTTGAGATGCAGCAGAAAAATTGTACTTTTTAACAAACACATGGAGCACTGTGGAAGACTAGAAATCACATTGCTAAAGAAAATAAATGAAATCTTGGCATTTATAGAATGATTATAATAAATACAAAACCATCAAATGTGCATACATTTTTAAAAATTCCTGAACACATCCTGATTAAATTGAAAGTTGGTCCTAACATACTGCTTTTGGTCTTATGGCTGCAAGATTTTTTTATTCTTTCTGTGGTTTGTATTCCACGTCATGTTTACTTTTCTCCATTCTTCTGTTCCTCATATGGAAACTGCATAGATCTTTCTGTGGAAAAAAGAGCTTTGTATCACACTTCCTGTGCAGTGCCAATTAGTTCCAGCGTGGACTTTCTTTGTGGCTTTCTCTTGGAAATACTATAGCACCATTATTGGCCTTCAAATCTGCTGGAGCAGCTACACTTTTCCAACCTCCAGCCCCAAGTCATGCCAAAGGTCACACTAGAACTAACCTCAGAGGGTAAAAAACAAAGTAAGGGTGTACCTTTTCTCAAAGAGATGACCCTCCTCAGCTTGGCCTCTGCAAGGCTCTAATATACTGATAAAGCTTAACAGCTTGTAAAAGCACTAACGGCTTGAGGATAGCCATGTTAAACAAATGGCTGGCTCACATTACTCTTTGTCACTATCAGATTTATAACTCAATATCCACCGAAAGACTCTTCAGGAAGTTGGGGCAGGGGAGTGAATAGATAGGAGGATTTTGTAGGGACTCAGCAGATCATTACTCATACACATTATTTAGAAACTTTAGCTAGATACTCCTCTCTTATCAGCATCCAAAGAGAATTTTGGGAAACTCATATATAAGTAACTAAGTAGGACTGTTGTGCTTCATATCTCTGTCAAAAGATTGAGTACACCTCTGAATCCAGTCAGATTTATAGTCAGACTCTTAATTATTAGTCCAATTTGAATAGAAATTAGAGAACCGTTTTTAGACTGAAAAGCTGCCTTTCTGATGATTTCGAGGAAAACAAAACACTTCAGCTCTTGAGACTAGGTCAGCCCCCAGCTTTCTGCTGGCAGGCACAGCACTTTCATCCAAGTTAAAATAAAACATCCATAGAGAAGGAAACACTTTAGTTCCTTCCCCACACCTCATTTCCTGTCAAGTCCCTTGAATTGTCTGGCTCTAGCTGCAGCCTGGGATGGAGTTGGACAGTAAGGTTATAACTACCATCAGACATTTAAAGTCAACAGAGCAAGCTCAGCTGCAACCATCTTCAGAGCCTAGGAACAGCTAAAACTTGCTTTGTATTCAGATCTGGTTGTGGCCCACCCAAATCCCAAACTCATCATTATTGTACATAGATAGAAGTTCCTGTTGAGAAATCCCAATATCCAGAAGAAGGCAGAACCCTGCTACTTCCCCAAAAGTATGAACTAATTATTTGTTCATTGATATATGCCAATCCAGGTGCCTTTTAAAATAGTAAACTAGGAGACAAATCCAGAAAACAGGCAACCTACTTGTGTGCCTCTGTGGAGAAAGAAGTGGTTCAGGACTATTTAGAAAAGCTGGAAGTGCACAAGTCCATGCGGCCAGATGCGTTGCATCCGAGAGTGCTAAAGGAGTTGGCGGATGTGATTGCAGAGCCATTGGCCATTATCTTTGAAAACTCATGGCGATCGGGGGAAGTCCCGGACGACTGGAAAAAGGCTAATGTAGTGCCCATGTTTAAAAAAAAGGGAAGAAGGAGCATCCTGGGAACTAAAGGCCAGTCAGCCTCACCTCAGTCCCTGGAAAAATCATGGAGCAGGTCCTCAAGGAATCAATTCTGAAGCACTTAGAGGAGAGGAAAGTGATCAGGAACAGTCAGCATGGATTCACCAAGGGCAATCATGCCTGACTAATTGCCTTCTATGACGAGATAACTGGTTCTGTGGATGAAGGGAAAGCAGTGGACGTGTTGTTCCTTGACTTTAGCAAAGCTTTTGACACTGTCTCCCACAGTATTCTTGCCAGCAAGTTAAAGAAGTATGGGCTGAATGAATGGACTATAAGGTGGATAGAAAGCTGGCTAGATTGTTGGGTTCAACGGGTAGGCTCCATGTCTAGTTGGCAGCCGATATCAAGTGGAGTGCCCCAAGGGTCGGTCCGGGGGTCGGTTTTGTTCAATATCTTCATAAATGATCTGGAGGATGGTGTGGATTGCACCCTCAGCAAGTTTGCAGATGACACTAAACTGGGAGGAGACGTAGATACGCTGGAGGGTAGGGATAGGATACAGAGGGACCTAGACAAATTAGAGGATTGGGCCAAAAGAAATGTGATGAGGTTCAACAAGGACAAGTGCAGAGTCCTGCACTTAGGAAGGAAGAATCCTATGCACCGCTACAGACTAGGGACCGAATGGCTCGGCAGCAGTTCTGCAGAAAAGGACCTAAGGGTTACAGTGGACGAGAAGCTGGATATGAGTCAACAGTGTGCCCTTGTTGCCAAGAAGGCCAATGGCATTCTGGGATGTATAAGTAGGGGCATTGCCAGCAGATTGAGGGACGTGATCGTTTCCCCTCTATTCGACACTGGTGAGGCCTCATCTGAAGTACTGTGTCCAGTTTTGGGCCCCACATTACAAGAAGGATGTGGAAAAATTGGAGAGAGTCCAGCGGAGGACAACAAAAATGATTAGGGGACTGGAACACATGAGTTACGAGGAGAGGCTGAGGGAACTGGGGATGTTTAGTCTACAGAAGAAAAGAATGAGGGGGCATTTGATAGCTGCTTTCAACTACCTGAAAGGGGATTCCAAAGAGGATGGATCTAGACTGTTCTCAGTGGTAGCAGATGACAGAATAAGGAGTAATGGTCTCAAGTTGCAGTGGGGGAGATTTAGGGTGGACATTAGGAAAAACTTTTTCACTAGGAGGGTGGTGAAACACTGCAATGTGTTACCTAGGGAGGTGGTGCAATCTCCTTCCTTAGAAGTTTTTAAGGTGAGGCTTGACAGAGCCCTGGTGGGATGATTTAATTGGGGATCGGTCCTGCTTTAAGCAGGGGGTTGGACTAGATGACCTTCTGAGGTCCCTTCCAACCCTGATATTCTATGATTCTATGAGGTAAAACTACTTAAAAAAATCTGATAGGTTCAAATGCCCCAAAAAATTGTTGATCAGATCGAAAGAAACTTCCAATATCTGTACATTAAAGATACCAGTGGAGACAGCTTCATCAGTGACAATCCCCCAAACAAAATACGCCTCACCTCTTCATTCAGTTTCTTACTAGGAACTTAAGTTGGATCATGTAGAATATAGTATGTGATACAACTAAGTCCAGCTGTCCTCTCTCTATCAAGATGGAAATCTCAAGTCTACATCTCTAGTGGTAAATGCTGTGAAACAGAAAAGCATTGTCCCTAAAGTCTAAGTAGAAAAAATCATTTTCCAAATCTCTTAATCCAACCTTGAAAAACTTGATTTGCCCATTCACTAAAGTGCGGGGCTTTTTTATCTTTGGTTTTGATAAGCAGGTAAAATATCTTTAGCTTTTTAATTATCAGTGATTATGGTAAAGGGCAGGCAAGTAGATTTTATGCGTGGCCTGGTACAATTTCATTACAGTTTTGAAAGTCTGCTTGAATCTGAAATTCCCTCTTACCCAAATGCAAGCTGGTTGGTTGGTTTGTTGATTTATATTTTAGACACCTATTGATAGTATCTATGTTCTTACAAAGTAAATTTAAACCAATGCTTCAGTTGGCTCACTTAGATCTTGAGGTAGGATCCAGATCTTCACTTGACATATCCTTGAAATCAATGGGACTTTGTGCATTTATAAAAGCATCTACTTTGTAGTCCCATTGCAGGATTGGGGCTTTATCCAACCAGTGGCCTGATTATCCAGCCCTGCACACCTGCAAATATTTCTGATGCCTATACAACATTTTTGATAAATGAGTTTGTATTGTAATTTTATTCCATGGAATGAGTGTCAAAAACATTTGTTTTAAAACAAATGTAAAGAACAGGAAAATCAGCTCTTCAGTGGAAAGAATCTGAGCGAACTCTAATTTTATAGAGCATCTTCATATCTCACAGTGCTCACAATAATGAATTAGTGATTAGAACCAATATGAATACCATATATCTGTAGCTAGTCTATATAGTCAATTTCAAAACATATATATATATATATATATATATAGGTAAACAATAGCTACAGATGCCCCATTTTCAAAACATTATATATATATAATTTCAAATTTGCAAAAAAATCCAAAATAAGTTTATTTCAAATAACATTCTTTCTAAACGTTATGTCATCATGTACATTGTCTTTCCAGAGGAATCAATGGATACATTTGTCTTTGCATAATGACGTACCTACCACGCTCTCTATAATTCCACTCATTATACTGCAGAGATGACTACTGAAATTTCCTCTCCAAGTAAGGCATAGTGTTGTTTTAAGAACTTCTTGTCAAGAATTAATTTTTCCTCTTGAGAAAAAATATTCTTTTTCTTCTCGATATTGCTTAACTCAGTGAATATGCTGACATAAACCTTGAAAGAGGGTCATTCTGCAGTTAGAGACAGATGGATCAGCAGTACTACAGATTATTTTAAGTTGGTTTTCAGAATAAGGGGATTCACTGAACCAAGTCTCCAAAAATGACAAATGCCACGAGAAATGCTGTCCTTTTCCTCCTTCCCCTCATTCCCATTGAGGGGGAGGAAAACATTCCCATTCCTACCTTTTTGTTTTTCGGTGCATATTGTGAGTCTGTAAGCAATGGATGGAGAGGAAGATAAATATTTACCATACTTGGTTTCAGAAATCTCTTGAAATTTATTTGTTGTTAAAACTATATACAACAAGATTGTCTGCAGTACCAAAAAATGTAGATCACTATGCACTTGATGCTTTCACTTTCTCTTAACCCCCTTCCAAATATTTTGACATCATTTTAATAAGAATTTATTAAAGATGAAACTTAGCAAGGTTAAATACTATCTGAATGCAGAGCTGTGATACTGTTTGTAGTATTGCTTGCCAGATTTGAAGTTACTTTCTAACTCTCAGTATTTACAGATTAATTTATTTGGAGCTTGTCTCCTCAGAAGTAGCCATAATTCCAAACTAAGGGCTGAATCCTGGTTTGTAATGGTTGTGTATCCTTTTGGGACAGGGACCCATGTCTGCATCAGTGTTTGTGCAGCACCTAGCATGGAGAGAGCCTAATGATGCTTGGGGCTCTGAGTGCTATGGTCATATAAATAATAATAATTAATAAAGGGTGAGAACTCTCAGTTCGGGGCTAAGGTAGTTTAAAGCTAACCAGTGTGGCCTCCTGATCTGGGGTTTTCCAGGGCTCTCAGCGTAACTGCCTGTCTGAAGTTCAGTATCCCCTCGCTGCATGGAACCTCAACAGCACTTTCCAAGCTAAAGTGATGTAGCTCTCCCCTCTGTAGATGCTACAGCAGGTGGCAACATGCTCCTATAAACCTGAAAATAATCAGGATGTAATTCAGTTGATGGTGCTTTAAAAAAAAAAAAAAAAATCAGGCATGTGAAATGTATTAACCTTTTTAGCTTCAAGGGCATGAGCTCTTTCTCAGCAGATTATGGCATAAAGATGAGTTTTACTAAACATTTGCCTTGGCTGGGGGTCTAATGACGTTACATCTGTAATGCAAAGAACAGTATTCTCCATTGTCAAGGGAAAATATGAAATATTGAGTATTTTATATTATATATATATATTTCACATCTAACCCTCTGCTATTGGCAGTTCTTTGTACACACCCGTTCTATGGCAAGTTAACTAAACAAAAGTTATGGCCAGTTTCCATTAGAATTGATGAAGTACTTTTCAGTCAAAATAGTTTAAGGTGACTATGCCTGTTAATCTGGAAACTTGCTTTAAATAAAACATCACAATAATACTGCAAATTGCAACTTTATTTACAAGGCAAGGAGGCAAACTCTAGTAGCCATAGAGTTTGTACCATAGCCATAGAGTTTGTACCATAGCCATAGTGCCATAGCTACTAAACTAAGGTATAGTTTATTGGGTAGTGGTGGGAGATGAATAAAGAAACAAGCCACAATAACAACAGCTAGAAAGCTAATGGAAAATAAATTTCAGCGCCACACAGAGACCTCACAGATTTGTTTGCTGGATGTCCAACTAGATGATGGGGGAGGATAGCTGTCTTAGGGTTTTGAAGGTTTTATCAGAACAAGGTAATGGAACTGACTGTCTGACAGACAATCTGCTTTGAGAATTCCAGTCAGCTATGAACTAGCGTGTTGACTAATAAGTCAGTGGCTTGCTAAGCCTTGTCATTACCTAATATGTTTTTGTTTAACAACTTGGGGCCTTGCAGGAGTGCTGTTTCCATTGTTGTCAATGCCTATTTTATTCTCTTCCCTGCTTCAGAGCTCTGAATGGTTCCGAACGTGGCAGCTTGAAGGTTCAGTATAAGGTAGTGGGTTTTTTTTTTGTATTCTTACCATAAAAGCTTTACTGGTATTACTGAGTTATATTATTCTTATTTTTTTTAAATCTACAGAAGTTAATGATCCCCCTACAAATTGGATGCAATATTAGAGTAATGTCAGCATGCTGAGATTTTATATAATATCATTGCAATGAGACTGCTTGCTTCGTGTTATTAAACCAAACTGCTAGATGACTTTAATAACTATTTACTTGGTATATAAAAATATCAATCTTGGATAAAGATGCTTTTTGTTGTTTGAGTTTGAAATTTAAATAACAATTACTATAGTTATTAATCCAGTATACTAATAGTGTATTTTTTGGACCCTATAAAATAGTTTGTGCCCAAACTATTTTTAAACATTGGCCTTTAGGTTTGCAGGCAAAGTTTTGTATCCACCAATAATTGTGTGTACATTTTTGTGTTCAGGTGCAACTGATAGTACTATCTAAATAGTTGTTTGCCAGTACAAGTCTGGTAGCTAGATTACTTTTAGTGCTTCCAGATGTGTCTGAAATTCAGGCACAGAACTGTGAGAGCAATTAATGTTCTCTGTTTTTTTAATTCATATTTTGTTGCTTAGGAAATGAATTCCCTTTCATATCCCCAACAAAAATACTCCCCGCTCCCGGACCTTTTTTATGTAGGATGTACTATATGTTTTTCTCAGGTACTGAAGAGCAAGCTAACCGACAGAGGGGTAGAAGTTTAAAGGGACTCTGTCATGTTAAATATCTCAAAGGCTATTGTAAGCCTAGCTTGTAGGACATAAAGGACTATAAAAAGGCCTCAAAATAAGTCTTGCACTCAGTGGATTGTCATAACAGTGCATCAGCATTGTGATGACAGAATACACACATCACAGCGAGCAACCATATCCCATAGGAAAAGCGTAACTTGAATATTTTTATTTCCTTTTTGGATGAGTCATGACGATGACAGGAACTGAAATATTATTCACAATAAATGGTCAGAGCAATAATACACTTTTTTAAAAAAAAGCTTTAATCTGCATTATTTTCAGTCCTCCATATACAAGTAGTTAAATAAAGCACTATACACAAATTGCTAGGTCATAAGTTAAAGAAAAAAGAAGGGATTTTTTTTTTGGGTGGGTTGGGGGAACCAGGAAAAGGGGCATGAGGGAGAGAGGAGATATATGAATAGTTGGAGCACATGACTGTGAGCCAGAAACTCTATTAACTTTAATCTGCACAGAACAATTTGCAGTTTGCCCTGTAAAATGGGTTTAATCATATTCTTACCTTACAGGAATGTTCTGAAGATGAATTGTTTAAAGTTAGTATAACATTCTGAAGGTGGAAAGTATTATACTGGTGCTGCAATTATATTATTTATTTCTACTGTATTTGTAAAATGAGTTTTCTTCCAGTTTGAACATTTTAAAAATGTTCATTTTTTCTCTTTAATTCACATTCACATTTAATTCACAGTACTATAGCTATAAATTATTATTTTTGACAGGCTGTTTTAGAATTGCACAGTTTTGACCCAGCTTTGCATACACTTAAGCAAGTGTATAACTTTACTCCCATAATTAGTCTTACTGAGGGAAGTTAGTAAGACTACACGCATGTATGAAATTATGTATTTGCTTAAGTGTTTGCAGAATTGGGGGCTTTCTTAGGTACATTACCGTCTCTTAAGACACTGTTTCATGAATTTCAATCTAAAATTTGCCTTTGTCAAAGTTAAGTCTAAAAACAAAACTCGTCAGATGACCCGTGGTCAGTAGAAACGCTTTCATAAATTCGTGTATGTTCAATACGTTTCCCCTCCCCCCCCACCCCCATAGCTATTGTAGTGTTTACAATCCAAATGTTGCAGCTTTGTTCTAGGGCAAAAGAACAAGAAAGTGAAGCAGGTTTTTTTGGAACTTAGAACAGGAAGTTCCCACTAGTTGCTTGGCGGCTCTGGAGAGAACAGACCACAGCTCTACAGCTTCCAAAAGAGACTCCTGGAAACCTTCAGGGGAATTGCCATCCGGAAGGCCATTTATCAATACCTCTGTGACGTCAAAGAGACAATGAGCCTGGTGTACTGGCCGGATCGGATAGGTTCAGCAATCCCCAAAGCAAGCCAGTTGGGCAGTTGGTGCTGCTATCCTCTACCCTTTTCGTGGTTAGGGGATCTGAGACAATACTAAAGGGATTAGGAGTGGGAGCCAAGAGCCCTGTCCCCTTCAACCCAAAAGGACTATCTCTCACAATTTGTATCATAGAGATGCCTACTTAGGCAGATGTGGGGTGCCGTAGGGACTTTCAATGTCAGCCCAGTACAAGGCACCTGTCAACAGCCCAAAAACTGTGACCAGTTTCACAACAGAAAAGAGATCTGTTTTTTTAAATAGGATCTTTATGTTGCTGCAAGGTTTTGTGCAGCACTGTGTGATATTTTATGCTAGTTATTAAATGATTCAAATTGTATATTTCCAAATAACTTGGATATAACCACAAATGTCAGCTTAAAACACTGTGTGGATTTAGTGCTGATGAATGCGTCAGAGCCCTGGTGAAGTCCTCTGTTTATCTACAGAGCTGAAGCAGAGTAAGCTTCCCACATACCCTGCCTGCATGCTGATCTGGGAGCAGGGAGGAGGCTTCCTCTTGGGGCAACAGGGCTAGTTCAGTCACCCATCCACGACCCATACAGTTCTTGGTCTTTGAGCCTGCAAACTGTGGTAATGAATTTGTAATGCAGCAGCTGGAATGAAAATTCACCTCATTGAGGGGCTGCTAAACATTCATTACACAGAAACAGCCTTTAATCCCTGCTCAGCTGGGCTGGATTCAAACTAGTGACCTATAGGTGAAAGTCTGTGTAACTCATTAGCAATGCCCCAAGGCTTCCAGCCACCCAACAAGTGCTAATGTTAAACCTTTGAGACAGAGGCTTGCTTTCTTGACAGATAAATTTATTAAATTAAGTTCTGACCTTTTTGGAGCCCACAAAGGCAGGATCTTCCATTTTATGTATACACAAACAAAATCATCTACACAGCACTATTCCTTTCTGGCAAATACATTTTACAATCTAGTGCCCCACCTGTTTCTTAGAGACAGCCATCATTAATCCAAACAGCAATAAAACAAATATTGATGTCAAAGTTCTCTTCTAAATGCAATATCTTGCAGTGTAAAATCAGAATCATCACCCAGGACCTAGCAGACTACTTGAACTAAAGGAGGAACCAGTGAGAAAACTAAGTTATCTTCTGTGTGCGGCAGCCTCTAGAAGGGACATGAAATACACTTTGCCAGTAGATTTTGTGACTATTCGTGAGATAGTAACAGAATGTTATTCAGATTCTTGGTTTCTGTCCCTGACTGTGATAGCAGAATGTGGACTAGTTGTTGGAGCAGAGTTAGAGCACATGCATGAAAATAGATTTGACATCTTCCATCTGAAGGTGACTGTGGCTGAGACTTGGCCATGTCATATAAGAAACTGGGTTCCATATTTTCAGCTCTTCCTAAAGTGAACTTGTGCAAACTACTAATATCCTTATTTGTTAGAAGGAGGAAATATTAATTGTTTGCCTTCTGGGATGTGAGAGCAAAACCTTTGTCAGTAATAAGGGTAACTGTACAGAAATATTAACATCTCTCAGTGGAAGAGATAACACCAGAACTCCTGGCTCCCAGCCCAGTGACCTGCCCTGAAGCCAAAGGGGAAAGGGTGTCTCTCTCTCCAATGAGTGAAATTTTTATCTAAAATGCAGGCACTGTTTTTCTCTAGAGTGTTTCTTTTAACTTTAATGTATGTTTGGAAGGTAAAAGGGGAAGTCTCATATTCTGTGAATTCTGCACTTTTCCTGAATTAGTATCTTAAATTCAAATTCTTTTAGCCTTGCTCACATGAATAATTCTGCTGAAGTCAGTGGGCCTATTTGCCTCAGTAAGACCAGCAAGATTTGGCTCTTGGTACTTATAGCCTTACCCTGTAGCCGTTCCTCATACATAACTTCCCTATGAAGACAATGGGAATTTTGTGTGTGGAAAAGCTGCAGAACGGGCTAAGCAAAATGCAACTCACAAGATTACCTGATATTCAGAATCAAAGTACATCTTATACCTTTTAAGTTTCAAACTTTATAATGAGGGCATTTTACACTTACTCCCCTTTATACACTTGGACCACTTATTGCCTGCCCCCTCTCCCCCCAAAAGAGTATGAGGCTGTAGAGTGAAAAGGTTTTCACCCTTGTTCCCCATGGTTAACAGAATAAGTAATACCTTCAGGCACTTGTGTGGTGCAGGTTCTGCTATGCTGAAATGCACTAACAAAAAATAGCAAGGATCAGTCCAGAATCAACGCAAAATAATTTTTTAAAATTTTTTGTTTCATACACATACATAGCATAATTGTGAGAATCGGCTCTTTTATTTTTAAAAAAATCCCATACATGTGTGTGTTAAAGAAAACTCCAAATAGCCTATTTTTGAGGATTTTAAACAAGGGTGGGGGGTGGTATATTCTGTAGAGCATCACAGGAATTTTTTATCAACTTGCTTAGTGAGTATATTATTTACACACACACACAGTTCCTAGACTTTGAGGAATTTGCAGGTCTTAGGGGAAATTTCTGAAGAGAATTCATATTCTCATTTAGGGAAATCTAAACAGTTTATATTCACAGTCTAAGAGGTGGCATTTCATCATGGAGGGTGGAAGAGAAATATAGCAAGTTTTATTGTAACCTTATTAAAACATTACCCATGCACTGGAAATGCCACTTGTCATTGGAGATACCGGTATACTTTTGCACTGTAACACAGATCTGTTTTAATAACCTTAAATTGGCATTGAACAAAGTTAAAATATACAGGTAGGTTGTGTAAACAATTACACGGTCTGCTTGTGCACTGGGCTGTTGCCTCTCTTACCCTCTTCTCTCCTGCCATGTCCCCCTCACCCACTTTTCCTTCACTGTCTCCTGTCCCTTCACTTTTCTTTCTATTTAGCTTATCCCCTCTTAACTAAATCCACCTGAAAATAGTAAACATGGAACTAACATGATCTTTGTTGCCATCACATTGATTGCTCTGCTTGTTGTTATACCTCTCTCTCCCATCCCATGTCTATCTTTTATCTCATTGTAAGCTCTTTGGGGCAGGGATGATCTGGTATTCTGTGTCTGTACAGTGCCTAGCATGATGGGATCTGATCTTGGTTGATCCTTAGGTGCTACTGTATTAAACATGATTAATAATAATACCGAAAGAGGTGGAGTAACTGCTTTGCTGTCTACTGCCAGTGCTCAGTTAGGATCTGATTTTGAAAATTGGCGCTGTGCAATTGTGTATCCAATTTGTACCCACAATTTATATCATTACAGGAGCAGATGGCGTTCTATGCTAACTGGCCATTTGCATATGTAGTTACCCAGATTGTGTGTTTTAATATTTGGCATACATTTACACTGTTGTTATAGTGATTGTGAAAGGACTGGATTGAAATGCCAGGACGCTAATTTACTCTTTTTATCCACAGTATAGATAGGGCACAACAATAGTGGTGCAGGCTTCTGCATACTCTACCTACCCATTTGCCTCAGTTCTGGGGTAGAGGTTAGTTGAGTCTCTATGGCTCCTTCATTCCTGGGCTTATCTGCCAGGAAGGGTTCCAGTTATTACAATATATCACAGTGGTTTTTGAGGCATGGAGAGCTGTCCAGCAGGAACTGGATGAAGACCACCAACTCATTTCAAATAGTCTGTCTGATAGCAATGCTTTTTACACATTTTGTCACTATGCACAAAGAGCTTATTCACAGACATGTAATATGGTGTCAGTACGTTTATTGCAGTAAAGCACCGAAGTTTGTCTCACTACAGTTCCACATTTCAGGAAATGTCTGCAGCATGTAATTTTCATATAATACCTTGGTACGTTATTCTGGGAAGAGTGTTTTCTTTTTGCAGTCACAGGTGTTGCCGATTATATGCTCTTGTTTGTCCACGAAGAATCTCTGCAGGAAAAATCCATCAATTTTTATTTCTTTTTGCTCTTTTTGACATGTGTTCATGTGAGTTCAGTACTTGGGAAGGGTGCTGGATTGATGATCGTGGAGACTGAAGTGCTTTAGTTAGTCATGAAATGGGTACACAATAGGGAGTGATGGGCAAACTGACCAACTGCCCTGCCTCGCTTCTGGGCCACCATTTTAGATGCCATCTGTGCAGCAGTGGTGTCGCATGACAAAGCCTATACCTGCCAGAGTGATCTTTGGAAGGGTGAGTGGCCCTATAGCCCTCCTCATGGAGGTTGTTCAGTCTCCTCCTTTGCTGAGACTGCTTCCCCAGATGCCAAATACCTCTTGTTTGTTTTTTGGTTTTCTTCTTTGTAGTATGGTCAGTCACTTGTAAACTGGTCAAATGACTGAAACCACCAACCAGCTTCACATAGACCACAGAAGAGTATTTGGAGGTTAATATCATTTGGTTACTAACTAGCTACCTGGTCTGCATTTAAATCATTTACCTGGAGATGAAAGACTTCTACCTCTGAGTCATCCAGTGCCTTCTTAACTGTGTTTCTGTATTGTACATTTCTTCTCTTTTTGGGAACGAGACATAGTTGATTAAGAATGTTATCTAGATGTGTTTAGACTTTTAAAATGTGCTTATCACAAGTCTCAGTGCATGTACAAAACTTAAACCAGTAATTAAAAATATTTGAAAACTAGCTCAGTGCCAACAAAGGACTTCCCTGATAGCCAGCTCTAAAACCTCAGTCAGTACCCACCTCCTCCCTTGGAAAAGCCTGACAATATAGATAGGGCTTGCAGCATGGCCTGAAGATCATTCCATTATTGTATTGCAATGGTAGTGCTTACATTAAGTTGTATAAAGAAGTTCATTTCTTCTTTTTATCCTGTTTAACAACACAAAACTTGCAGCATCTTCTCCCCCATACCCAGGCTGCATATGTATGTGTTAGGGAGAATGTGGGGTGGAGGGGACTTTGAATTGCAGCAGAAGTTTACTATGATCATCTAACCCTAGCCTAAGAAATGCTAAGTGGATCCTACCCCCTGGACTTCGTATATGGAGCCAGGCTGAGTCAGGAAGTAGCACACCTTCATTCTGCGCCATCATTTTAGGCATCATCTGTGCAGCAGCTGCATTGCAGCACAAATCCTAGGACCTATACAGAAGAGGGTTGACCACCTTCCTTAAGACACTGCAACTCTAACTAGCCTCTACGTTGTGCTCAATAGTGGTTCTTTCTCTACATTCCTGTCTGCTAGCATGGGCTGCTGAAGGTATTTCTGCCTCAATGGTCCCAGTCCCTGCTGGGTTACAATGGTGTATGGTGTTAGTGGACAATGGAATAAATCTCCTAGGAAACAGTTAATTGGTTCTTGTAACAAGTACCCATTAAATTCATGTAAACTTGTATAATTGGTAACTGTCCTTCTTTGTGCCTTGTCCTCCATTAATTGTATGTAAAGGCTTCTTGGGGTGTGTGTGTGTGTGTGTGTGCAGTTCATAGGTTATGTTGATTTAAAAAAAAATCCAAGTGTACTGCATATGAATATATCTAGTTTAACTGTATGTTGTTGCTTATTGCCTGGCCATTTGAACAAAAATATGGACTATATGGAGTTTAAGAATTCAGAGCTAGTGCATAGATAGTTCAACTGCTCAAAAAGGCAGAAATTACTTTGCACTAGTATACTAAGTGCATTTGAGGTGTGCCCTGGTATCATTCTGTCTCAGGACTGGGGTCATGATGAGGTGTGCATCTCATATGTCAGAATTTATATGAAGCTATCTTTCTGAAAAAACTTTTCCCTGGAGTCCTAGGGAGGGTTCTTCTCTGTGTTAGTTTCATTATACTGTAGTTTTCAGATAGGGCAACATAGCGCAGTATATCCATGGTCTATGTTTGCAATAAGGGAATGAGTCTATAGTAATAATACAAAAAGCTACTTCTCTTGAGGCTTGATTAAAGCAATACTGCTTGGAGATGCTTGGTTGTCAGTTTGGGCTTGTCTCTATCTTCTTTCTTGCCTCATTCTTCCATCCATCACTCCAGGGATCACAGAAGGAAGAATACTTGCTTAGGCCTTGGCAAATAACCATTCATCAACCTACTAGCTTTAAAAGAGACCATTCATTGGCCTGGTAGAACATTACAGCTTACCCAGTGTTCCCTGGTGTAAGGAAAGTCACATGATCGGATCTAAAAACAAAAGGAATCCCACAATATGTTCTCGGCATTATTAATTAAAATAACTGGTGTTGAAAGGAAAGCACATGAAAGCTTTTGTTGCATGATCTCAATATTTTGTGGAGAGATTCCTTTCCTTCCTTGTTTCTCAGAGAGGATTGTTCAAAATAATAAGCATGCCCCTTGCCCCCAAAACCATTAATAAACTGTTTTCTGTCTGCATGGTTTCTTATTTCAGAGTAGTAACTCTGAGACTTTGTAGCAGGAAAGAATAAATGTAATCAAAGCAATTGGCTGCCTGAGATCTTTTTTAATGCACTGCTTTGGACACGGCACATATGCTCTGCAAATAAATACAGAATTAGTGTTCCTGTTGGAAGCATTTGGTGAGAATGAGTGATTTGTCTTGCTTATGAAAGGTGCATATATTTTCCTCTCTTAGCTGTTTATCAGCCTGCCGTTTTTCTGCTTATGGATTCAGAGATGGAATTTATCATTTGTTAGCTCATAAGCAGATGTGCTGGAGACAACCAAATTGATCAGTGAGGATGAACAGAACAGTGGTATCAGTGTTGGGAGGGCAGCTCTTACAAATTGTATTACCTTCCTATTTTTTCCCCTTTTTCATAGGCTATTTTCCATTAGCTCTCCTCCAAATTGCAAGGAGAGGAAGGAGAGAATGCTTTTTTTGTCTTGTTTGGAGACAAGCACTTCAGTACAGTGAATGAGAAGGACAAGGCAGACAAAGACTGCACCCAGAGTGAAATCACTTTGCTGCAAACCACTCTTTAATGCCATCAGAAAGGCATCATTTAGTGCCACATGTCAATTAAAAAAGATCACAAGTATTACTTGCTGTGTTACCATGAGGAGTTATTTTAATTGTTGTCTGTCTTTCATACAAATCCCGGTTTGAGGGAAGGTGGTGGGAGGTGAGAGAGCGCAAGCTATTTGACAAAACTGATTGACTTTTAAAAGTTTCATTTGCTTTTAGCTAGTGCAGGAAAGACTGCTGGAGCTGGGTTGATTACACAGCCATCAAAGGCCTTTCTTGCCAAAAAGCCCTCCTTTGCTCTTGTGTACTGTTGAAAATTGTGATCTGATGCCAGAGGATTGAAGAGCTAAACACATGTCGCTGAAGAGCTACATGTGGCTTTCAAACCACAGGTTCCTGACCCCAGCCTTAAGTAATTAACAACTGTCTCTGGAATGATGCAGTGCTCTACATGAATCATTAAGAATAAATACCTGCCCATCTTCAGTAAATGGGAAGGTTTGAAAATGCACATTGTTTCTGATTTAGATGCAGGGGACAAGGATAGATATCCCTCATGGGATTTGGGGATGGGATTTATTTTTTTCCCCCTTTGCATTGTGGTAGCACCCAAAGGCCCTAGTCCTGCTGGTTAGCCTTTCATGGTAGGTGCTGTACAAATATGAGGATGGATAGACATTTGATGTAATCAAGATGCCTAATTGGAGCTGGAGTTCTTTTTCATTAGATAGCAGGCTCTCTGCGCAATGTTGCTGCTTATGAATACAACTTTTTCTATAGGGTATATTATTTCATCATGTTTTTTTAATTAAGTAGACTCACAAAAGTTAGCATATGTCATATTATGCTTAAGATCATATAAATGCAAGGCCTTTTGAAATTGCAGCTGATGGATTAAGTACATATCGGTGGCAGCCAAGATCACAAAATCAACTTAGTATTTTGCTTTCCAGGATCTGATATCTTGACAGGTAGGTAATGTTTGTGAAAGATGTGGTTTTGATGCAGTAAGGAAAGTGAGAGGGGCAACATGTAGCTTTTATTTCCCGTTTATTATTTTATTTCCCCCATTTAGTGGGGATTGAGGTAGGGCTTTTAGAAGGCAGAGAATAACATATGTCTCAAACCTGTCATTCAACTTGTAGCCACTTCATGCTCTCAGTTATGCTAGTCATCAGTATTTTTAAAGGCTCATTGCTGCCGAGGTGGAACTGTGTAAATATAATTAGTAGGATATCTAAGATTCAGTTAATTAAAAATTTAAAGGAAGAGATTGTCAATATTAGGAACTGGAAAATGGGTGTAATTGTAGGTTGGGTTTTTTTCTCAACAGGATTTTTCACCGTGGTGTGTGGTTTTTGTTTTTTTTTTTCTTCCCTATCGTCCAGTTTTGGTAAGGTTTAAAAAATAATTTTCAGAGTTTACAAGGACACAATATTTCCTGCTCTTGTGTACTTTAAAACCTAGAGCTTTGCAAGTATACACAAGAGAGCCTGTCTCTCAGGAGCAAACTTGTTTCACAGTCAGTGCGGGGTAGATGTGATTTGGTACCTACAGAAGTCACAAGGAAAAGCTCGTCCTTTTCTGACTGGTTGTCAGGTGCTCAGGGTTGCCGTGGACACTAGATTTCAGGGGCTGTGTACTGCTTAGTGATGATCTTGTAGGAGATAAAAAGGCCTCTTGTAAATATAAGCACTACAGTTCTTCCCTTCCCCTGTTTTCTTCTTCAGCAAATACCAAATTTCATCTGCATTGGCTGAACTGTGCTGATTGAATACTAGTTAGCGTTCTTCTGTTCTCTATAACCTCTTCATTTCTTTCCTAAATGATCTTAGTTGCTTAATACAGAGGCTCCATTCTAAAGCTTTCTTCAACAGTTGGCTGTCTTTTCCTAACTGTAATGATGTTAAATGTAAAGAGTGAAGTATTCTATTTTAAGTGGACCCTAGGCCCAGCTCTGCTGCTGATTCACTATATGGCCTTGGCATGTCAGATTATAAAAATTGGCCTGTAAAATTGGGGATAATACCACCCTCTCTCCACATATGAGTATTGTGAGAATAAATTAATGTTTGTGAACTGCTGAGATATTATAGTGATGAGAGCCATAGAAAAGCCCATGAGGAAATGAATAATTCTGTATTTAGAGTTTGAAAAGTGGGAGCATGCTGGGAGTCTCACAGTGTATCAGAGTCTTGAGACTCTCAGCCTGCTCTTGATCCTGTTCCCGTTTGTGCCTCAGCCTTGCCCAAGCCCTGTTCCAGTCTTGTCGCTGCCCTGCTCTAATCTTGCTCTAGCCCTGTTACTGACCTGCTCCAGCCTTGCCTCCACTTCCTGCCCCTCCCGGACCCTCAAACTCTGACTAACCTGCTTTGACCTATGGCCTGTATCTGGACCCCAGCTGTGATACAGATTTGCCTTGTCCCTGGGCTCTGACCACCAGGCTTTAAACCCAGGCTTGTACCTGGACTCTGGCTACAGTACAAATTCTGGCTTGTCCATAGGTGTGGGAACTAGGGATGTGGGGGGGGGGGGCAGTGCTGCAGTACCCCCAGGCTGCCGGCTCCACACCTGGGGTCTTGGTTGCTGGCTCCGCACCTCAGCTCTTGCGGGGGGAAGGATGGGGTAGATGGGGTAAAGGGCCTGGCTTTCAGCACCCCCACTATTAAAAATGTTCCAGTGCCACTAGGCTTGTCTATGAGCTCTGATCTCAGTTATGACCCTAGCTGGTCCCCGGATCTCGATTCCAGTGCCACGCTGCATCTGGCTTTGGCAGAAGTGAAAGTAAGCCGGTCCAGTCCGGCATACCGGCAAGAGCCAGTACGCTGGACTGGACCGGCTTTCCCATGCTGGCGATTTAAAGGGCCTGGGGCTCCGGCTGCTGCAGGGAGCCCTATGCTGACTATTTAAAGGGCCCAGGGCTCCCTGCAGCAGCCGGAGCCCCAGGCCCTTTAAATTGCCACCCGAGCCCTGCTGCCGGAGCCCTGGGGTAGCAGCAGCAGGGCTCTGGCAGTGATTAAAAGGGCCAGGGGCTCCGCGGCAGCTGCTGCCGCAGTGGACCCCAGGCCCTTTAAATCTCCGCCTGAGCCCCAGGGTAGCAGCAGCAGGCGGGAGCCCCTGGGACTCTGGCAATTTAAAGGGCCCGGGGAGCCCCGGGCCCTTTAAATTGCCCTTGAGCCCTGGGGCTCCCAGCCACCTCTGCTGTTGGTAACTCTGGGGGTGATTTAAAGGGCCCAGGGTTCCCAGCTGCTGCTGCCGGAGTTCCGGGGCCTGTAAATCTTGATTTAAAGGCCCCGCCTCTTCTGGTTGAGGCCATGCCCCCTGCTCAGGACTCCGGCGTACCGGTAAGTCCTTTAAATTACTTTCACCCCAGGGCTTTGGCCTCTGCTCTAACCACTAGGCCTGACTACTGGGAGGCAGTACCTGGTCCTGGCATAGCCAGGAGCAGCAATTGCAGGGAAGTTCTGTTCAGGCCTGGACTAGAGCATGCTGGAATCTTTGAGGAATTTGGCTGCTAAAATCTAAGAAACCTTTACTGAGCATGTGCAAATTGTGATTTTTCAAGGGTTATAGTTTGGCCAAATGTTGTGGATTTTCACAGGGATGGTAAAAGGCACATCCCAGACATAAAGGTACTCCCTGCCAATTTCAAGCTTCTGCTCCAAAGCACTGAAATGACTGAACCATTTTGGCTGAGATTCTCGCTGAAATATTCCAGAAAAATTCATCCTGAGGTAGATACCAGCATGGAAAATTTCAGCCCAAGTGGTTAGAATTTGGAAAAGTTATAAGTAACTGACAACAGGGTTGTATATTGGGAAGTGTCGGGCAACCAATAAATAGCTCCACCAGTAATATAAAGAGCTTCTGCTGAAAACATGTGAGGTAACAAGAACACAATTTGCTCTGCATCATGGTGCTCTGTCCCAGTACCAGAATTGTTGTACGGGGCTATGGATGTGTTCAGGAAATTCCCTTGTGAACTGCAGATACATAGAGAAAAGTGTAGAGAAAATCCCACTAGCAAATTCACAAAAGATGCCATTCTATGGCCTCTCTGGTTGTTTTTATCCTCCCTTCTTCCCAGCATACAGGCAGGTTTCACTGCCCTGAAAGTTGTGTATCACATGTGGTGACTTCAAATGCACTGATCCCACTTCTGGCATTTTTCATCACTTTGCATCTTAATGCAGTTTAGGATAGCATCAATTAACACAGTTGTATTCATTTTTAATTATAATTTCTGTGATATTTGGAGCCCAAACGTCTAGTAGTACGATTCCTTGCATTTCCTCCTGTGTGACTACTGTAGATCTTGTTGCTGTGGCTGTTTGGGCAATACACCACATACTGTTTCACTGATAGGCACTTTGTAGACACTTTTAATAGTAATTTACCAACATCATCTTCCTTTGCAGCATGCATTGAATAGGTGCATATGTCCCTAAACTTAAAAGAACTGGGGGGGAAATAGTAGAACTTAGTACATCTGACTTTTTTTAAATTTTCCAAATAAAATCTTTTATATAACTGTGTTTAAACTCCCCCCCACCTTTTTTTAAATGTGAGGGTGGGAAATATATTTTAAACAGAAAAAGATCTGCATTGCCACTTAAATTCAAATGCCATCTTAAAATAAATTCTGAAGTTGCTGACACAACTGTTAAAATCATTTCTGTCTCTGAGGACGATCTTTTTCTCTTGCTTCTATTTTTAAACGCGTAAGTTAATTTAATGCTCAGGCAAGTGGGAGACAGAGAACACTTGTGTGAGACACCCATGCCAGTGCGTTCCAGTCCGGATCTGCAGCACCTTTGCTATTTTATTCCTGGGCAATTCCTGAGCAGAGACTGTCAGCTGCATTGTGTTGGTTTGGGGCAAACAGCGTGGTGTTTTTATGGGAACTAGTATTTGTCCACCAGTTTTATCGCTTGTGGCTGCCTATAACCTTAATCCTACAAATACTTCTGCACAGGCAAGACTTTCTTTTTGTAAGGTGTCCCATACAAGTCAAAAGGAATCTTTAAGAGAGTAAAGTTGCAAGCAAGTGTAAGTGTTTCCAAGATGGGGGACAAGTTTTGAATACAGCTCTTCTGTTGTGAAATACTTATTAACTAACCCATTGTATCACACAGATCTCTGTGTATTTCAAATAAAGAATTTTTCCTCCTTTTCTTGCAGCTGAAAATATTTTGTTTAACATAAAACCAAATTTATTATGAAGTGGATCAAAAGAGATATTAATTACATACTGATTGTGAAATGCAGTATGCAGGATATTTACCAAGACAAGACGCCATCCAAAGTGTCTGAATCTTTGTTATCTTCAAATGTCAAACGTTTTTGTATTAAATTATCTGGTAACCAGGAGAACACTGTGTCTGGAGTCTTTTCCTTGCTGGAGCACACATTAGGGCTATTTGCTGGCAGAAGAAGTATGTATCTCCCCTAATGGTGGATGGTGCATGAGCAGCTCAGCTTTCAGGTTCCTCACAGATACTAGAGTTCATCATTCCCATCTTCACTGGACCAGCTCCTGGAATCTGCACCTTCTTCTTTCCCTCCCCTTTGGCATGGAGATGGCTTGTCCTCTGCGCAGCAGGCTCTCACTGTGCCTATAGGACCAGATCAAAAAGAATGTTTTATATGCCTCTCTCTTCACCAGTGTCAGTGCACTTTTCTGTCAGGGGTTGTTTTTTTTTTTAATTTCCTGAAGGCCTTTGTCACTCTTTTCTCATTGCATTCCCACAAGGTCTTGCAAAACATAAAACATAGAAGATGGAATAAATCTTCTCCAACATAGGAAGGGGCGCCAGGAAGATAGAAAAATGCAGATATGAAATTTCTGTCTCTCAAAATACATTTAGAATACAACTTTAATCTGTGTACAAGATGTATCCCATGATGCTTTTGCATTAAATACAAATACTTTTCTTATTAATTATTATTTGATTTGCTGCAGCTCCCAAAATGTACTAGGCACGTAAGTAGACATAATCCCTACAAGCAGACATCCTAAAGACCCCAAACTCATAACTCATATGGTTGCAGAATTGGATCCTTAGACAACAACAGGTGAAGGGAAAGAGAATAAACACATTACAGATTATTTTAAATAGAACTGGCTCTCTAGCCATGACTAGTTGGTTAATTTCTTGTCATGTACAAGTGGGCCTTGAAGGTTTTGAAGGAGAAGAGGGTAATGGTGTGTCAGACTAGTTCAGAAAGGGTGTTCCATGCGTGGTGGGGTATATGAAGGAAAGCATAAAGCCCACGGTATGAGTTGCTGTTACAGTAAAACGGAGGACAGGGCAAGGGGGCATGATACAATAAGAGACCAGGGCAGTTAAGTAGAGATAAGGATGTGCAGAGGTATAAATGACCTTGAGGGTGAAGACAAGAAATCTGTATTTAATCAGAAAATGAGGGATTTAAAGGGGTATGTTGACATGGTTGTGAATGACTGAAGGGGAAGATGACTTGAGCAGCTATTTTTTGCATGTACTGGAGGGAATAGAAAAGTGTTAAGTATGCCAAAGAGGAAGATGGTAGCCGTAGGTCGATCATATATGATTTGTACAGTAAATATATAAGAAAGTAGAGAAGGGGACACTATGGTACTTAGATGTTGAATGTTTTATGCCCTTCATTTTTGGTGTCCTCTGGGCCCGATCCTTTTAGATGTGGGATGAATATTTTACTTTTCTGTCTTACTTTTTAAATTTCACCTTACTAAAAATACAATAATTTGCTTTAAGGTTACAAGTAACTAAGCCAAATAAATAAACGAGAGTGCAAGAAAATCCTCCAGCCCCCAGAAGAAAGCTTTTGTGCAAAGTTGCAGTTTGAAAAGAATTATTATCCTTAAATGCTCACTGCACCTGTGAACCGAGGGGGTGTAATTTAAAAGACCAATCGACTGATAATATGATGTTATAATTCTACCTTTGTGCACATGTAAAGCTATTATATTTATATATATAAAAAATAGCACATGCTCTAAGAAGGGGTTGAGATTGGTTTTTACTTTCAGTTCTTTGAAACATCCCCCCCCCCCACATTGTTTCATCTTTCTTTTAGTGTATTATACAGGTCGTTAGTTCAGTTCATAGAGTTCCCTCGTGCTCCTAAAATAGTCTGGAAAAAATAGTTCATGGTGCTAGGAAAGCTGATGAGCATTTTAGTGTGAAATACCAGTAGTGGCTGTGGTTGGTATCTGCTGAAAATATAGTCAGAAACTAGGTGCCACAGGCTATTCTATGGCCAAAAGCTCTTCAAATAACAAAACATCAGTAGTGTAGCCACTGCCTTCAGGAGTCTACTGCTATTTTATATGATTTTGTATAATTAGAATATAAATGGTCTGAAATCATTTCAAGATCTTTATAAAGCCTAAGAGGATTTTTTTTTCTTAAATTTCATTCTTATCTGGTAGTAGTCTCTTTGCAAGGCAGGGTTTCTGAATTAAATACACTACCAGGAAACTGACCCAAGTTGTTATTGCTGTCTACATGCTCTGCCTATAGCCCTTCAAAGGAGGGTGAAATCCCTTGTGTAAGCTGTAGCCTTTTGCATTTCCTCTGTAAAAGGTTCAGTTCCCTTAAAAACATAAATTAAATTAGCACACGTTGCACCCTTAAACAGTCCAGACATGTAAAGCATAGTTATCTTGCCGAGAAAATGATCACAACAACATTCAAAGAGCCCAGTGTCTCCCAGCAATCTGCCAAGGACATCTCAATGTGGCATGACCTTTTCAGGATAAATGGGATTTTAAATTCAGCCTTTTCATTAGCGTCCTCTCTGTGTATTATGCCTTGCAAGTTGGAGCTAGCTTTGAAGCTGAGAATGTTGTGACAGTGGCTATTGTTCCTGTGTGTGCATTGTTAATTGTAATAGCAGGAAATGTGCGAACCATATCAAAACAAGCGAGAACATAAGAGGGGAGAAAAGTCTGGAAACTTCAAAGTGAACAGTAAATAAAAAGGTGCAAAAAACCCAAACAAATATGTTCACAGACAGCAAAATGCTGTACAGAAGGATTGGGTTTTTTTCCTCTGAGAGAATGATATGGAAATAGTAACAGCCAATCTTCCCCTATTTCTAAAACACATCTTTCTGTGAAGGAAATATTTAAAGGGCTCTGAAGAGAGGAAGAAGATTAAGATGCAGAACTACTGCTTGGATGCTGAGGGCATTCAGATGGGGGAGGGATGTTGCCCCGCATTGCACCATGTACATTTGGTATCGGGGTGTTGCTCCAATATGCACCATACACCTATTCTGTAATAAAAAAGACTTAATTTTAATCCTTTGGGGAGGATTAGGCCATCAGTCTTTCTCCTAAGACACCACACTGGTGACCCAATAGTGACCCCATAGTTGTAAGAGTCAGACAAACCAGGTGGGAAGACATTGCTAAAACAGACTGAAAAAGTGCAAGGCATGACGATATCTGGGAACACACACTAAAGTTTGGATGGGGATAATCACTAAGTCAAATAGGAGGTTCATAAGGAAGAACAAAGTTTTAGGAATGAATAAAGATTGCATGAAAACATCATGCTTAAATCTATTGTATGAAATAGGAGTGTCATAGCTTACTGTGTTTATAGAGGTTACCTGGATTTAGTATTTATAAGAAAATAACAGAATAGATGATTGAATAACTTTTTGGATTTAAAGGAAATGCAGTTTGTCATTTCTGCGTTCTGCGTTTTGTGCTCAGTGGATGATCTGAATGAAGGACTTTTGTGCTCCAAGCTCCTCTAAGGCTTTGTAAAGCCGTTACTAGAAGAGATGGCAGAGATTTGATTTGAAGAAGTCAAGAGTAGGATCTCATCTCTAAGTAATACTATCTGATTCCAAAGACAATGTTCCCTTTTTGTTTAATTTAAAAAAAAAAATAGCTCAAGACTAACATTCTCTCCATCGCTATTGGTTTCTTAGAACTAAACTGACAGTTCCCCCCTCTCTCCTTTCAAAGAGAGAGGCAGAATTTGAAGATGTTTCACAAAGGTTTGAAGGGTCCCACATGTGTAAATGAGGGCAGAATTTGGCATGCAGAACCTTTAATACTAGTGAGGTTGATATACACAATACCGACAGAACACAACTTGACTTGCGAATACTAGATTGAGTTTACAAGGAAGGCAGTTAGAAAAGACATTCTTTTACCTCTAATCTGAGCAAATGTGATCTAGAATTGATTCAAACAAAATATAAATTGAAACACATAATGTCCATTTTTACAGAATAATTTTTCAGAGGAGAATCACATTTTAAAAGTGTTGCAATGAAATGTAAAAAGAAGGGGTGAATAGGAAGTAGAGCCAGAGACACTGTGTGTTCTACTAGAGACTCTGCTATTGTCAGTCTGTTTTTATGTGGAAGATGCTCAGATACTATAGAGATTGGTAAGAGTAAAAATCCTGTGTGTGTTAGGTTTTAGAATTTGTTTCCTGAACAACTCAGGTGACATGGGAAGCTTTTAAGCACCCTATTTCTGTAAAGAACCCCATGAAGCATGGTGTTGAAATTTCCATGAGCATTCTGGGGAATTTATGTTCGCTGTCATTTTTATGTTTCGCATCTCCATAGTATTCCTTAGCTGTAAGCTTGTGAGAAAAAAAAAAAAAAGGGCAGCTCAGGACTTAAAGTTTGGAGTCTCATCTCAGGGTTTTGGCAGTAGCACTGAGAAATTTATCATGAAGTAGATTAGAGTATGAACAACACCAGACAGAGATGCTAGTGGGATTTCATAAGGTAGAAAAGAGACCGATGTAAAAAGGTGAAAGAAAAATGTGTGTAGTCTATTTATTATGAAATATTCGTGCTTGACAGTTAAACCATAAATAGCATTTTACCTTTAAAAATTCACTAGATTTTCAGCATTTGCAATTATCAGCATTTGCAATCCAGCAGTTCTTTCAAAAGTAATTAACAGCTCTTGTATTTCTCTGAGTATGTAGCATGCTCACTCTTTCTAAAACTCTCGCGCACATATGCATATCCTCTTCCTTCGCCTATGTAGAGCAGGAGCTAGGTCCTGTGTCATATTCTTGATGTAGTAGAGATAGTATCAAACCTCTCCCTGTTTACACATCCTTTAACTGTATTTATGGTGAAAGTCAAGATTTTGAATTGTTCGCTGTTAATTGGTTTTATCTGCTGCTATCATAAGAGCCTTATCTTCGCAGACAGTTGCATGGATAATATTTGGAGATCAGAATTCAAGCCCAGCCACACAGTGTCATCCAGCAATTAAATGTTATTTGATTGTTCTGTCTGCGGCTCAGGTGCCACGGAGCTCCCATCTCTGGTTGAGTCTTTATAGCATCATAAAACTGTTCTCAGGGGAAATCTGGTTATGGAAGGCTTTCCGAATGGAAATGGTTAGAAAAGCCTGGGTAAAGTGCAGTTCAAGCTCAGTGGCACTTCTAATCATTGACTATTGGCTAATGACTATGCAGTTCAGCTCTGAAAGATGTCTAATTATTTCTGTTGTTGGCATTTGGTAAGGGAATAAAAAGCCTCTGTCTCATGACATGGATGCTTACATGTACTATGGGGGAGAACATTAAATGTCTCAATATTGCTTTTCTTATGGACTTCCCCAAGTGTTTTACAGGGCTGATTAGGTAGCCTTTCTGTTGTTTTGTTGGGCGCTTGGCTTTGTTCCTGCTGTATTCCTTGGTGTAAGAAAAAAAGAAGCATGTCTTAAAGCAGCAGTGGCGAGCACCTGACATAGCTAGAGTTCAAATGCTATTATAGTGTGTTTCTGGCCCCTTTGGGAGTGAATTGTTTCTTGACCCTATTTGGCCATTATAGGGGAACTATAAAGAAATCCGGTATATGCATTCTGTGGTAGAAACACTAAGTGTTCTGCTCATTACACCTTTTAATTGCTCAGTTGCACCTAGGGTGTAGATTAACTATTGTAGCACCTGATTAATTTCACCCCAGATGAGGGTAGAGACCAGTAGGATGACAAATGGAGTTGCTAAGTGGAACCCTGATCGATAGAGTGCTGTCCATTTGAGTAATAGACATCACTGTCATATCAGCTGTTAAAAAATTAGCTGAGATGGGTCCCCATCGGTCTACGAAGTATATAACCTGTCCAAGACAAGAAGCATTACCAAGTACCCCAACATAAAAGGTAAATCTCAGGAACTCAATCTTTGAGCTGTTAGAAGCACACATTCACTTAATATATTAGGTATTTATTTAAAAAAGCCAAAAAGAAAATGCTTTTTTATTTCTGGTAGAAAAAGACCACATATTTATCGTGCAGGGTATGAAGATCTTTGTGCACATTTTATTTATCTGAAGTTATGGTTATCCCCTTCAATCATTTTCCTTTCTCCTTGGTGGTAAAAAGCCACTACCATTCCCAGAGTCAAGAAGATTGCTGATGAATACTTTTGAACTAACAGCATGTATCTGGGACATTGGGTAAGAGAGACTCTGACCAGTACACAGATTTCTTATTCTACCCAGAGGGTAATCAACGTTGCCAGTTCAGTTATCACAGTTGTCCTTGTAAAATACATGATTCTGCAACTGGGTTGTTGGCCATAATTTATCATAATTTATCTTTTGAAGTGGCCATCACCACATAAATCCTCCCCCAGCAGTAGATGGCCAGATTTTCTGGAAGTACACTTATCGTGATACCTTCTGCCTTAACAGCTAGCTACATTTCTTCTCCTGAAAGGGAACTGTTCTCAATGCACATGCTCCTGTTACTGGCAGTTGCTAAGTCTGAGGACCATGGAGGAGGAGGACTTCCTGGAGAGGCTTCTCTGACCAGGATACTGAAGGCTAGTGGCTTCCTCACCTTCAGAGGGTAAAATATTAAGTGTTACTCTTTGCCTCTCTTCACTTTGCCACCACGAGTGCCTTTTTATATACCTTTTGCCTACTGCTTCCTCTCATTTCCTCCCTGTCCCACCTTTAAATACCAAGTCCCTTCCACACACTGCTACCTGGTACATACTTCCCCTCTTGTCCCAGACCTCCAGAGTTCTCGCCACATCCACTTGCTGCCTCTCCCTGCCCTTTCCTCCTTCAGTGCTGCATCCTTTCTTTCTTAAAGCCATTGCTTTCTTTCCTAAAGCCATTTCTTTCTTTCCTATGTGCTCCATCCATCATCCTCTTTCACGTGCCTGGACCCCTTTCTGTCATTGTGCTACCACATTTTACTTATGTCTCAAATCCAGGGTTGGTGTATTCCAGCACCATCTCTCTCACAGCTGCTTCCTATACCAGGGATTGGGAGGAGTGAAGTAGAAATGTCCTCCCACCTATTCTTTTTCTTTGTCAGCAAGCAGAACAGGTGACGGAAACTCCCAAATCCAGTAAATAGTAGAACTGGATGTGGTTCACTGACTCTAAATTCAACAGCAAAGCTACAGAAAGCAGGGAGATTTGTTGATAGTGGATCCTGTGGCATATTAGAATGTAGCATTTCTGTAGAAATTAGAAATCAGCCTAAAATGCAGAGGAAATAGTTTTTAAAAAATGAAATGAAATTAAACAAGAAAATGATTTTATCATAAACTTCAGTGGGAGCAGAGTTAGGGTAATGCTGAGCACTTTTGAAAATCTCACCCTACAATGATATTTTGAAGGAGCTTTTTATTTGAGGTAATAACTATTTCCTGGGCTGATTAAACTCTAAGCTACAAATGAAATAAGCTCTCAGGCCAAAAGCCCAAGAATTTATTAATCTAGGATGAGGTTATTAATGAGTTTTTTCATAGATATCAGAGTTGGAAGGGACCTCAGGAGGCCATCTAGTCCAACCCCCTGCTCAAAGCAGGACCAATCTCCAATTTTGCCCCAAATCCCTAAATGGCCCCCTCAAGGATTGAGCTCACAACCCTGGGTTTAGCAGGTGCTCAAACCACTGAGCTATCCCTCCCCCCTCTCAAATAGGTTACCCTCTCAAATTGTTGGTACTGTATATGGAAATGTTTAAATGTGTTAAATGAAAGAGGGGCACCCAAAATGGGCTGTGAAACCACTGAATGATAAGCTTTTTTTAAGTTAAAATGTCCTTCAGCTCTTCCTTCCTTTTCTCTTCCTGTTATCTCTCCTTATTTTCATCTTTCTTGCCTCTCTCTTATCACTCCTTGTGCAACAGGTTAACGCTTCTCCCCAGGCTGCAGTGTATCTTTATTTATGTTTTGTGTCAGAACTGACCCGAGAGGGAGAGACTGCACACAAACAAAGCAGGCAATGTAGTCAAACAAAGACAATACAAATGTATGCAAATTATTATGAAGACAGGCCCTTCTGACCTGTAGGGAGGGAAGCTTGAGAAGGACTGATCCTACTCCTGTAGTAGTCAGTGGCAATGGGATAAAGTTGCAGTTTGAAGCAGAGAAAATAGTTCCGTTGTTTTATCTTTTAATTATTTCTGTTTCAGTAGTTCCACAGACTCAATTTCTTTACTTATTTGTATTTAGTTTTTCTTCATTCACAGACCTTTGTCTGTTTCAGCTGAAGGTAGTGAGAAACTAAGATGGGATCCTTTTGGCCTACAGCCGTTTGGCTGTTCTGGGTAGAGGTCTAATGGAGCTGAAGAAGTGTAGTAGTCAATCAGAATACAGAGATGTGGGCATTTACATTATGGTTATTGAGAAATAACTGCATGGTGATTGTGCATTGCAGACAACAGCAGCCCACCAAAATGAAGGGAATTTCATAGCTACAAAAACAGTGATTCTCAAACTTTTTTTACTGGTGACCCCTTTTACATAGCAAGCCTCTGAGTGTGACCCACCGATCAATTAAAAATGCTTTTTTAATATATTTAATACCATTGTAAATGCTGGAGGCAAAGCAGGGTTTGGGGTGGAGGCTGACAGCTTGCGACCCCCCCCCACGTAAGAACCTTGCGACCCCCCTGTTGGGTCCTGACCCCCCAGTTTGAGAACCCCTGTACAAAGATGTTTTGTCATGGGTCAATAACTGTCAAGGATCCCTGCGCTCTGGCTGAAATAGTTTCATAGCATAGTCAATACTGTTGTATATAATATAGTAAATCCCTCTAATTTTCTTAATGTTTTTTCTAGGACTCTCATTTTGATGCAGAATGTCTGGTTTGTGGTAAAATTCAGCATTAATATGCTGCAAAATGTAGGGAGTTTTGCTTTACAGTTTAGGTGCAATAGGCCAGTGTATCTAAGGCATTGAATATTATTCCCTACATATTGCATTGAAATATTTAGATTGAGGAAGCATTCATGTTTTTTGCTCTCCATCCCTAGACTCCACCGTCTTCTGCCTCTCACGGTATGGAATATACAGGATATAATGTTCATTGCTTTATCTGTGTTAATGCTTTCTGTTTAATTAGCTGGCCTCAAATAATCTCCAGTAACTGGTACCCACCAGATTCAATTCTGAATGTGAACATTGTTATGAGGAGTAGAGTTTCACTGGGTGGTCAGATTTGGGTCACTAATTTTCAGCGCTGCTGTTTAACTATTAATGAGGTCATGGCCTATGGGACAAATCTGATGTTACCTATCAGATGTCTTACATATCCCAATAGGCCTCTCACTTTTAGTCAAAGCTCTTGACTAATAATTGTCTCCTGCAGTGTTCACATTCCATTGTTTCATCTTTTACCCTGACCTTCTTCTAGATTAGATATAATTCCTTGTGCCCATCTCCACACTCCTCCATTTTCAGCAGGCCCCATAAAACAAAACTGTCCCCATACTCCATTAACCTCCTTGTCATGCAACTAATTGATATACATATTTGCTTTTTCAACCAAGGCTACCAAGTTACCACCAGTATATTTCTTGCTGAGAGGCATCACTCACGTTCGTCCCAAAGTTGCCTATACAAACTTAGTATCCCCTCACTTTCATTTTAAAAAATAATTTACATCAGAAACAAAGAATTATGAAAATAAAGTGAAAGAATTATGCTAAAGGAATGAATCTCTTAGGATTTTAAGTTTCCTGCATGAATCAAATTTTGGGTCTTTCATTTTGGGTCTTTGTAACACGTGGCTTTGACGGATTGAGAGGTGTGGTCACCAGTTCCAGGAAGTCTGGAGAGGCACCCAATTTACTGTTGCCACCACCTTCACTCTTGTTTTCTTGTTTACTAAATAAGTTGAAAAACTCTAAAAATGGATGATGTAATTCTTAGCTGTCAGCAGCCTTACCATATCACATTTGACAGCAGATTTCATAATCTGAAGGGACATTCTGCTGTATCAAGTTTCATGGGATGTTGGGAAGGCCAAAATTATAACTGGCTTCAAAAAAGAATGAGATAAATTCATGGAGGATAGGTTCATCAATGTCTGTAGCCAAACCCATGCTCTTGGTGTCCCTAAACCTCCAACTGCCGGAAGCTGGGACTGGGTAACAAGGGATGGACCAGCTGATAATTGGCGTGTTCTGTTCATTCCATCTGAAGCATCTAGCACCGGCCACTGTCAGAAGACAGGATACTGGACTAGATGGACCATTGGCCTGACCCAGAACGGGCATTCTTATGTTCTTCTGACTTCAGTGTAAATAAAAATGGCTTTTTCAGAGCACGCTACTGCTTGCTCTGTACAGCATGTAATATGAAAACTATTGACATAATGATCAGTATTTTTGCCTTTCCTTACTGCACATAGTTGCTGTAATTTATAACATGCTGTAACTCTCTCTCTCTCTCTCTCTTTTTTTTTTTTCATGTGTTTGTCTGTACTTTTTGACAGGTAATATTTGAAATTGGGAAAGCCAACAACAAGGGAAGACTCTTTTTTAAATTCAGGGCTATCCCCAGAAAGACCTTGTGCACTCCTCTTTCAGAGCAGTCATCTTGCAATAGTGATGTGACAGTTATGGGGCCTGTATTTTTTTATGTTTTGGCAACTCTGCTTTGCCCATTGGAATGGTTTTATTTATATATATTTTTTCAGGTAGAAAAAATAGTGCCAGTCATGCTTCTTGCAAATTAGCATTCTCCTGTAAATATTGAACAAATCTGCATTTTGATTCAAGTCTTTTCATTCCACATACATTTTTTTCAGTGTATTCCTGCTCTCCTGATAAGGGACATTGCTCTACTTTACATGTTTAGATTTTTAACTAGAAGTTTTATTGATTAAAACATTCTACTAAGAATACAGAAACATTGGCCGTGTATGAAATAATTTTGAGGAGAAAGGAAAAAGAAAAATGTGGAAAACTTGAACAGCAATTAGTATGGTAGAACTGCTGTCAGTTCACCTAGTGTTAGGAAAGTGATTGATGTTAGTAACCAGGAAGTCTAGGCAGTTTGGAATAATATACTTGAGGTCACTCATCTCAGAGAGAGGGGCTCTGTTCTAGGAAAGATGATATCCATTCTGATAGAGACAAACAGCAGTTCCCTCCAGAATCTGACAAAAGTATATCTGCTATGCATAGGACAATCCTAATGATTAATGACTTTTCCAAATGTTATTCCTAGAAACTCCAGATCAACATGTGTGATCCACTATTTCCTTGTCACAGTGCTTGAGTGTTGCTGTTTTATGCCATGGGCCTGCTGATCCTCTCTGTTGTGTTTCTCAAAGCATTTTTCACTCTCTGCCTTCTATAACTCTCTCAGGGCACAGATACATCAGGACATGCAAATAGATAATGAGGCTCCAGAAGGTCTGTGGTTCTACCAGTGCAGAGGGTCTGACTCTTCCCTCCAGTGCCTCAGGATCTGTGAGGGATTAGAGCCTGATTTCCCCACAGTCAAGTCCTCTGCTCCTCTAGTGTGGCTGCAAAATCTCTTTTTTGAGAAGTATATGTTGTGTTAACTTCATGAGGTTTATTGTGGGCTGGATTAAGCCATAGGGACATTATCGACCCTGGGGGCACTTAGTACCTCAGCTTCTGGAGTTATGTGATTACATCAGAATCTAAATTTTCATTTTTAAAAGGAAATTTCTGTTTTCACGTTTGTGAGGAAAAGCTTGAAAAAGTTAATTGTTGCAGTGATCTCTGCCTAGGGCCATGTCTACATTATGCTTTACTGGTATAGGAATACTGGTGTAGTATACCAACAAAGCTCTCCTGATGAAGATACAGCTATATCTGCAAAACTGATCTTTGTACCAGTATAATAAACCTCCTCCCAGAAGCAAAATAAGTTATACTGGTGAATGTGCAGGTTTGCTGGTGTAACTATCTACACTATCTACACTAGGGGCTTCTGTTGAAACCGCTATGTTGGTCTGAGATCCCACCTTTTCACATCCATTCGCGACATAGCTATGCTGCCCGAAGTTTCTAGCGTAGATGTGGCCATGTCTCCAGTGGAGCCAAAACAATAGCTCAGAGGTATGAACTGCCCCATTAATCTTAACGATGAAACGTTAACTCCAAGACGAGCTACTGTGGGTGGGTGGAGAAGAGTGTAGAGAACCCGGTCTATTTACCTAACAGATGCTGGGGTAAGTACGAGGGGCTGTCTTGTTGCTACCTCTGCCGTCCCTTTTCACTCCTGGGGGAATTCTGCACCACTGCGCAATCCAGATTTTCTTGAGAACTAATATTCTTCGCAGAATTTCATTTTTCCCTGCAGAATTGGTGCTGCAGAGCTGCTGGCTGTCACGAGGGGCTGCTGGACCCCAGCAGAGCCTGCCTCTCCAGCTCACAAATAGAGGACATTGTCGAGGGAAAGGGGAGGGGAGCTGGAGTGACAGCTACGGTTCCCAGCATGTCCTGAAGGAAGGAGGCAGCATGCAGCAAACACCATACAGGCACAGGATTCAGCATCAGGCTGTTTCTCTCTCTCTCTCTGCATCCCTGGGCTGTGGGCGGTAGGGGGTATGGGTTTCTGGGCTGGGCTGTGCCCCACGGCTGGGCCCTGGAGCGAGGGTGTGTGGGTGTCTGGGCTGGGGTTGCCCGGTGGCTGGACTCTGGGGGTGCAGGTGTCTGCTGGGGGTTGCCCAGTGTCTGGGCTCTGGGGAGTGGAGGGTGTGGGTGTCTAGGCTGGGGGGGCACCCCACGGCTGGGCTCTAGGGGGTAGGAGCTGTGGGTGTCTGGGCTGGGGCGTATCTCCTGGGAGGGGTACGGGTATCTGGGCTGGGGGGTGCCCTGCAGCTGGGCTCTGGGCGGGGATGCCCTGCGGCTGGGCTCTGGGGGGAGTGGTGATATGTCTGAGACTAGAGGGGCAGATTTTTTCCCCCAAGATACGCCCAGCTGGCACATGTGACACACCCAGACTGAGCTGCCCAACAAAGCATAAAAGAGAAACAGGAACTGGGTTATCGTAGGGGTTTCTTTAACTCTCTACTCCTCAGGTTAAACTTTTATGTTGTCTGTATTGTTACAGACATATTTTCTGACAGGTATTTAGAAATGAAGTATCAAGATAATTGAAACTAGTGTGATTATATTGTGTTGTTTTGACAAATAAAGTATGCAGAATTCTGCAGAATTTTAAAATATTGGGCAGAGAATTTTTAATTTTTTGGCTCAGAATTCCCCTAGCTGTAGCTTTTTGTTGCATTCCGGGAAAGAGGGTCCTGTGTCATAATGTACGTAAGGCCCTGGATTACCTTAACCCAGCCCTCGGTTCATCTTGTGAAGTCCACTGACCACATTTCCCCCCCCCCCACCTTCTCTTCAAGAGAACTGGACTAAGAGTCATATTTTAGAACATATGTAAGCTATTTGTGACCCCATTGCTTAGAGTCTGTTAGGATCTTCAGCGTGAGACCCTATTTATAAGTCAATAGGCGCTTGATTGTTTACACTTCTAAACTCTTTTAAAAAAAAAAATAAAAAATGCTAGGACAGTCCCGAACCTTCGGAAATATCATCACATTCTATTTAGATATTTCTAGTCTACAAAATAACTGTCTAATACTTTTAGAAATGCACATTTTCACGTAAAAATTATCTGTCTGTAACTCCTACGCTAATAGTTACAAGCACAATTCAGTGGCATAATTCACTTGCATATAAAAACATGAATTCTTACAATGTGAACAATCTGAGTTTGATTAAAGACAAAGAACGCAATTCTCATACATGCTACTAAATCTGTGCACTATAAGATTGTAATTGAGGTGAGTCACTGTAATCTGCATTTCTCCGGTAATCTCCCTGCAGACTGCAAGGACTGAACAGTTGAACGAATTATTCAAAAAGTCATGAGAAGAAAGATGCAAAGCTTCAGTGTCTGTTGAGCAACAGGCAAAATTAATTCTTGAAGCAGATTTGTTGTGATTTTGGCCTCTAGAGTACTTTAATTGTATTTTCAAGGAGATACATGTATAGGTCAAGGAGTAGTATTTTGTATTTGTGAAGATGGGTAGGAATTTCATGGTAGTCTTTGGAGATCATCTACTTAGTCTTTTACACTTTTACATCTGAACACTGATGAAAAGGATATTGAAAATGGTGCATGTCGTTATTCTTATTATATGTATATAGATACGTTAGCACAGGGATCGGCAACCTTTGGCCTGTGGCCCACCAGGATAAGCCCCCCGGCGGGCCGGGCCAGTTTGTTTACCTGCCGCATCCGCAGGTTCACAGGAAGCGGCACGGGCTGAGGGATGTGCTGGCCACCGCTTCCCACAGCCCCCATTGGCCTGGAATGGCAAAACCGTGGCCAGTGGGAGCTGCGATCGGCTGAACCTGCGGATGCGGTAGGTAAACAAACCGGCCCACCCGCCTGCCAAAGGTTGCTGATCCCTGTGTTAGCAGCATGATTCTGCATTCCTCGCACACTCAAAGTTCTGATGGGCATCAAGAATGCAGAATCAGGCCCCAGAAACTTCTTTATGATGCTAATTGAGCTAGAAGATTTTTTTTTTTAATGTTGTGGTAGAATTGGAGGGTGGGGTAGATGTTGAGTGGTTATGATGGATTAATGTTTTTCTGCATCTTTTATGTTGCTCATATGGGGAAATGGTCACGATGTACTCCAAAGGCTTTTTCAGATTCTCTATTCAAACAGATCAATCTGACTCTACAAGTGCAAATATCTAAACTAAGAAAATGCAAATCTGATCGATTGGGATGAAGGTTTGCAAATCACAGATATATAAAAGGGAGGACATACCATATGGCAGAATACATCTTAATGCATCCAGCTCTAGGAAGCAGATGTGCAGAGTTTACCCTATCCACTACTAAAAATTATGCTTAAGTAATGGTAATATTCTGACTTAAACTCATAAAAGGAAGGAAATTCACAGTTAAAACTGAAAATCCAGTCTGATATAACAGCATTCAGTTAAGCCCTCTAACTCACGTTATTGTAACAAGTTAAAAAAGCATGTGTCTTAAATCATTCATGAAGGTAAATCTACTTTTTCAACCTTACCTGTTCATTTTCTTCTCTTTGTAGAATTAAATCAGGTCCTTAATGTTACATAAAACGTACATTTTTAAAAATATGGTTAAACTTTGCGGTATGTATCATACTAACGTTTTTAAAAAGTAGTTTTGGTGGTTATCTGTCACATTGAAGTGATAAGAATTTAAAACGCATAATACAAGAACTTTTAAATTGGCTGTTATTTACTTTGGCTTTTACTTGAAAATCCCTAACAGTTCCCTTAGAGCTCTTACAGATGGTCAAGTAAATACAAAGGAATATATGCTGTCAGTAAAAGGCTTTCTGCTGGGGTTGTGCCAGAAAATCTGTGTTGCTAAAATTTTATGACATTATAACTTTAAAAAAGTATATGCACAATAATCTGTTTGTAAAATGGAATTACTCAGGTTTCTTAAATTAGGATAGCAAAACCAATAAGTTTCAGAGTAGTAGCCGTGTTAGTCTGTATCCATAAAAAGAAAAAGAGTACTTGTGGCACCTTAGAGACTAACAAATTTATTAGAGCATAAGCTTTCGTGAGCTACAGCTCACTTCATTGGATGCATTAAACCAATAAAACCAATTAGCTTACACTTTGAAAAGCTAATCATCTGTAAAAATGCTCTGTGATTTTAAGGAAGGAATCTGTTTTAGTTTCACGATTACAATAGAAAACATAGAAGAGCATCTTAAGACTCCATTATCCCGTTTATTTTTTGCAGACTCATAACTGTGAATTTTGGTGTATACCGATATGTACAATTAATATGTGCAGGCATATTGTTAAATAGTGGTATATATCAAAATTCTTCACCCATCCTATTCGAGTCCTCCCCAAACTGGTCAATTCCTAGTTCATATCACAGTATCCATAATCATAAAAGCCACTAATTGTCAACCTTCCTCGAAGAAGTAAGGAAGACTAATTGGACATGGACACTAAACTACTTTTCACTCCTAACAAAAAAACAAAAACACACACTCAAAAATGTTTGCTTCTCTTGAAATCTCTTAGCTGTGTCTTTTTTCCCTTTCCAGTGGAGTTTGCACTGGGAGCTGCACTAAGTGCACTAAAAAGTCCACTAGTAAACTCTGAGAACTAACGAAGAATGCCATGTTGCAACATTACACAAACATGATTTAACAAATAAACCCCAAAGAAATCTTAAAGGAAATGGGTGGAAAAAAGTGCCAAAAATGTCATACCTTTAGCAATACTCACGCAAACAAATGGTCTTCAAATTCTGTAGGCTAAATATATTGTTTTGGTCAACTTACAAAATCCCAAAGAATTTTTTTTAAAAAAAAATTCTTTTGGCATGACTGAGAAATGTTTCTCACACATAACTCACATGGGCTTCAATATGAATTATGTGAGGGGAACGTGTCCCAAGGTCAAGTTCTTTGTGATTAATTATAAACATTTTTCCAATGTTTGTTTGAAATGGGGAGTGCTAGAACCATGCATTACTAGACAATTTCAGGGCATTAGTTTTTCTTAGTTACTGTACATTACAGATATTTTTATTGTGACCTTTTATAGACCATGTGCAGCTTTGAGTTACTAATTTTGAGGTGTTGGTGTGTAAAACACAAGGCTTTTTTAAATTATAGGGAAAACTTGGGTGATTTGCTTTATAGTGGAGAATGCAGCATTTTGGGACTAACTCTTTATCATCTTTACTCATCTGAATGTTCCTATTGACTTCACACCCCACATGACATATTTCACAGACTCTAGTCAATATCCCTCTGCCCTTGAAAAACAAAACCTCAGGTTGATCCATAGTTTTTCTAAACGTTTTAAAAGAATTGTAGCTGTATAAATGTACATATTTCTAATTCTGTGTGTGTGTGTGTGTGTGTGTTTACCAAATGACACAGAATTTATAAATTGCTGGCTCGTAAATATGTAAATAGTTCTGGGAAATAATTTCTTGTGCTTTTGTTATCTAGAATAGACTTTTGATCTTATTTTCTTTGGCTACCTGTAAGTAAGCATGTGTATTTCTCTCAAAAAATTTTTTTTTAAGCATTTCTAAACTGATGAGCTGTGGGACTGTCCTGTCGTTTACTTTGATGTCTGGGTAAGGCCCAAGGAAGAAATGCTGTATCTGACTCTGTATAAATAACCAGAAAAGTCAAGATTTTGACAGGGTGATTTAAAACCACTAGCTTAAAAATTAACTCTTCTGATTGTAAGATTACAATCACCGGAATGATGTGTAGAAAATTGTTGCTTTAAATTGCTATGCATTTGAATTACTTTATGACATTAGGAATGGTTAAAGCACTTGGGAAAACAAAAAAGGTCTGCTTTTGCTAACTGCGTGCCATAATCCCCAAACAGCTCCCGCTACCTGTATTGATTTGTCTTTTGCCAACCAAATATAAAAGCAGCCATGTCCCTCCTCATCTGCATACAGGACAAGTAGGAAACTCTCATTAGGTCTTACAAAGGGGTTTATTTAAATAAAGAAATAAAGCAGAGGGATGACAGATAAGCACACTTAAACCCTTTGAGTGTTACGTCAAGCTTGTAGAATGTGGACACCAAACATGATAAGCTTTGCATTCTTCCTTAATGATATAGCCTTGTAGAGAAAATAATGTTGTGGTCTGGACTATAATCTCTCTTTATGCTGCTCTGAAGGCATCAGTCCTTGCAGAAATATGGATGTGCAGGTGCATTTCTAAGATTTTCCCCTGCCTGGCTCTGAAAGCAAGAGCAAGTTATTCCTTTTGACGCTTGTGTGTGTCTGTCTGTGTGTATTTTCTTAAATATAAGCATATGTGTGTACATGTAGGGTGGGCCTTCTGGGATTTTATACATTGTTGCTCAGTATGGGGTGAAGCAGAGATCATCTTTGGCCAGAGTATGTGCTTACATGTATCTTGTTCAAAAGTGTTGTTGTTGATTCTTCATGAAAACAAGTAGCATTACTCATCTGCCCACGACTTCTCACTCTGCTCTCAAACAGTGATGGACCTAGTCTAAGAACATAGGTAGAGTTTCATTGCCCTCGACAAAAAGGGATACCTACTGCAACTTGTGCAGGTGGAGAGGAAAGGGGATGAGGAGACTTTCTGTAGGCTCCTTGGCATTACACACGCTGCCTGGAGTCATCAGTAATCCTAGTCCTTGTTCATTGCAAAGGAAAGGAAAACACAGCACCACCAAGATGAGTAGATGCCCCCAAAGGGCCTGCACGTGCTTTTGGCCTATCTCCTTTAATAGCCAGCAGAGCTGGTAAAGGATGAACAATTGCTGTGTCTGTTAGAGTATCACAGCTTTAACATTTTGCATCTGCAAAATGGTGCCATCTTCTGAGTGGAAAGACAGTACTCCTGAATAATGGTGGTTCAAGAGGGCTACTCAAGCCCAGTGAGACCTGGAGAAATGCTGCCTCCTGATCTTTTTTCCTGAAACAGGTGACAGAATGAGAACATTACTAGATGGAGAAACATTTGGGTCTATTCTCAAGTGCAGTCCAGGGGTAGAATATCAGAGCTGAAGCATGTCTACACAACTGGGTAATGTGCACTACTGAAGTGTGGTTTCTAGAGCACGCTGATGTTTTGTGCGCTTATTGGTCCATGTAGAATCTGGTGTTGTGCACTAAAAGTTCCCTAGTGCATTTGGTAGTATACGCTATGTTAAAGCGCAAGGGAACTTTTAGTGAGCACCAGCATGTCTACATGGACAAATTTCAGTGCAACATGTTAGTGTGCTTTAGAGCATACTACCCTGCTGTGTAGACTGTTTCAAACCCCATTATGCCTGACTTTGGCTACACGATTAATTCCACACTATTATATGATTCAACACACACTTTAAAAAGTCATGAGACTTTGCAATCAAGTTCAAGGGCGTACCGAAGGTACTTTTACTGACATGTTTGTATACATATAGCTTATTTGTGAAAGAGATTGAGGATCTATTCAGCACAAAGAACTGAGCAAATGAAGAATTGGTTTATCTCTATGACTTACAGAGAAGATGTTTAAAAACACAAAACACCTCTTTTGCAAGCCTGAGAGATATCCCAGAGAGTTTTAATTATTTGTTCATTTATTTTGTTGGAATAGATATTTTTATTTACACCGTTCTGTGTATTTCTTGAATCTGAATGGTTAAGAAAATGGCAAAATGGAGGGTTTTTTAAAATAGTTTCAGTTGCCCAACATCTTGTAAGGTGATTTGAGCAGGTTAATTTAAAGGATTGCGTGATCTGACAGTGCTTTATTTTTCATAAGAGTAATGCCCAGTCACCTTTTAAAGGTGATATATTTGTAACCTATTTCTGATGATCAAGGTTTTATAATATAGAATAGAGTGTGTATATGCAATATGTATTTAACTGTATTTGAGTATACTATATATTGGAGGTGATAGCCTTTTCATAATTGTAGGGGGATTGTGAAACATTCATTTATCATCAGTTTGATTGCCTCATCTGCCCTCTAATGCATCTTTCTGGGACTTGCTTTAAAATTTCAAACTGCTACTATTTAAAAAAATCAATCTTCCAGAGAAATGTTTATACTCTCTGGTACCTTGCTGGAAGCCCTAGAGGTCAAGATTTAGTCCTTAGTCAGTAAAATTTCTTCCAAACATAAAAGTCATAAATTTAAAATCATGGCCCTGCAAGTCTAGAAAGGGGAGCTCTATCCTACTGGAAAGTCGAGATGATTCCCAGCTGGACTAAAGAGAATTCTAGCCCTGGAAGGATTTCAGGTAATCAAGTTTAAAGCCATGACTTTTAGATATTGAAAATAAATCATTTTTAGAAGTTTTTATGACTTCCTCTGAGTTCTGTACAGTTGAAATCATGGTTACTAAAACGTCTAAAAATTTAATCTAAGATAGCTCTTCCATGTACAAAAAGTCACAGTTTTCAAGTTCAGTTTGTCTGGAATTCCTAAGCCTAGAAATAAGGGCTGTTTATCATATTAGAAACCTGAGAAATTCTCATGTTCTAGAACTTCTGTTTCTAGTTGTGAAGGGTTATACGAAATCAGACCTTTAAATCTGTCACTTGTCCAGGATGGAATATTATCTGAATGCTGGGCTCCACACCAGAGTAATTTGGGAATGAGGAGGAGGTTGAAAAATGTATATATTGGTGGTTTAAAGCTGTTCAGAAATTTGGAAAGCATGGGGAAGTCCTAGGGGAGATGGATTAATGGGCAGGCCTAAAGAGAGCTGGTCAAAAGGGCAAGACAAATACAATTTATCATGTGGACATGACCACCAAGTGTGTGGGGGGGGAGGGGGGAAGGAGAGTGCTAAACAGCCAAAACAGACTTGTTGGACATGTGGTTGGAGTGGAGGATTCACTAGAAAGGTGAGATTTCCACAGATAAGTGGATTTCCTTTGCTGAAGGGTCCTGGTCCATGACAAGGACACATAGGCACTATGGGAATACAAATAATTAATAGCGATAATATATACACAGATCCCCATATGGCTATATTTCCTAATGTTGTTGTAGGGCAGGTATTTTGGAGAAGATTCCTTTTGCCTCCTCAATATATGACTAGCTGAAATTTCCCTGTGGACTGCAGTTTACTGGATTGGCCGTAAGTTTTTATGTACAAGTGTTGCTTGAGACTAGAAACTTGGAAGGTCAGGGAAGAGGGAGGGATTCATTATTTTACATGATACCATAACACATTATGTTTGACTAAATAGCTCAGAGTTGATAACTGTTGACTACTCTAATCACTCTATGGTATTGCAATAAAAGTTAATTTATAGCATGAGTAGCAAAAATATCCTGCCCATTATACATCACTATCAATCCAGGTCGGATTAGGTAGAAGTAAATTGTATAGTAAAACTATTGAAAAAATGCACAAACATATACATACTCTTGTTAGTGTGCTAATAATTGTAGCTCAATTGACTACTTCTCTGATCATAGAATCATAGAATATTAGGATTGGAAGCGACCTCAGGAGTTCATCTAGTCCAATCCCCTGCTCAAAGCAGGACCAACACCCACTAAATGGCTGACGTGGTGTTGGAAAGAGAATCTTGGGGAGACAAAGCTAGGAAACTAGCAATACACTGGTGCTTTGGGGACTGTATCTTGAAGCTGACAGTCTGGGATTTTAATATAACTGTGTGTGTGTGGGTGGAGGGTGGTTCCTTGTCATGTAACAGAGTGGCATATCTAGAACTGACGAATGCTTCTCTTCCAGTTTATAGTGGTTTACTCCATTTGTAGAATTTACTGACAAGCCAGCTGTGTTATCTGCTAACCATATCAACTCGCCTGTATAAAGAGGGATAACCTAGAGTACGGTACATGAGAACAGTTATTGTTATACCAGAGACACTATGATTCATGAAGCGTCAAACCAGGTTTCCTTTGAAGAAATCCTTTCTTTACATCTGTCTTTTGTGCTTACTTCTGTTGTCCTGGTGACACAGTATCCCTCTAGGCTCCTGAAATAGTTCTGTGGCCCTGCTGAAAATGAATGGAGGGCCTCTTTTTTCTGTCTACCCGGGGGAAACAAAGCTAGTGAATGAGGAATCAGGAAAGAATGGGAAAGTGAGTCACTGTGCTTTGTCACAGGTACACTCACTCCATCACACCTGACACAAACTGAGCAGTACTCACAGTTCAAAGGGAAAAACCAGGCCCTACTCTGGTATAATTTTGCCTCAGTTCCAGGGCTTTCGAACTTAAAATATTTCCAAAGTGTGTCTTTATTTTTTATTTTATTTTAAGAAAATACCTAAATGAAGCTGTTTTAAGTGGTACTGTTTCTTCGTTCACCCTGAATGCTGTATGGAAGTTTGCGAAATAACTATAGCACTTGTTTAAGATTTTATTTTCACTCTTAAGATGCGTACCAATATTTTATGCTTCTGTGTGTTGCAAGATTTTTAAGGAATGTCTGCCTTGCCAGAAATAATCATCCAGACAAGCTTTCAGAAGATATTTTATTTTGAAAGACTAGATTTGCAGGTGCTCTTTGGCATCAGTTTTCTTGTATTTTAGAGCGTATTGTTTTTCCTCCAAATTTTGCTGCTGTATTTCTTATTGTTTCCATATCATACCAGAATTCTGTGCCAGGCTGTCAGAACAATGGGGTGAATTAAATAGATCATGGCCTTAATTCTGTTCCCATGGAAAACAACAGCAAAATTCCCAAGGTCTACAGTACAAACTGGATTATGCCCCAAATGTTTTCCGCACAGACCAGGATAAGGGCCTGCTCCCACTGATGTTAGTGGGACTTTTTCGATGGGAGCAGGAGGAGCCCCATGAAAATATTTGGAGTTCTCATGCCAAGACAGAATAGCTTATATCAGATTTTTGTTGAGGGGAAATATTTACAATCATACTTGCAAGAGGTGCACGAGCAAAGAAATTAACATTGGCTTCTTATACATTAACAGGTATGTTAGCAACAAGACGAAAGTCAAGGAAAGTGTGGGCCCCTTACCGAATGAGGGAGGCAACCTAGTGACAGAGGATGTGGAAAAAGCTAATGTACTCAATGCTTTTTTTGCCTCTGTCTTCACAAACAAGGTCAGCTCCCAGTCTACTGCACTGGGCAGCACAGCATGGGGAGGAGGTGACCAGCCCTCTGTGGAGAAAGAAGTGGTTCAGGACTATTTAGAAAAGCTGGACGAGCACAAGTCCATGGGGCTGGATGCGTTGCATCCGAGAGTGCTAAAGGAGTTGGTGGATGTGATTGCAGAACCATTGGCCATTATCTTTGAAAACTCGTGGCGATCGGGGGAAATCCCGGACGACTGGAAAAAGGCTAATGTAGTGCCCATGTTTAAAAAAGGGAAGAAGGAGGATCCTGGGAACTACAGGCCAGTCAGCCTCACCTCAGTCCCTGGAAAAATCATGGAGCAGGTCCTCAAGGAATCAATTCTGAAGCACTTAGAGGAGAGGAAAGTGATCAGGAACAGTCAGCATGGATTCACCAAGGGCAAGTCATGCCTGACTAATCTAATGGCCTTCTATGACGAGACAACTGGCTCTGTGGATGAGGGGAAAGCAGTGGACGTGGTGTTCCTTGACGTTAGCAAAGCTTTTGACACGGTCTCCCACAGTATTCTTGCCAGCAAGTTAAAGAAGTATGGGCTGGATGAATGGACTATAAGGTGGATAGAAAGTTGGCTAGATTGTCGGGCTCAACGGGTAGTGATCAATGGCTCCATGTCTAGTTGGCAGCTGGTATCAAGTGGAGTGCCCCAAGGGTCGGTCCTGGGGCCGGTTTTGTTCAATATCTTCATAAATGATCTGGAGGATGGTGTGGATTGCACCCTCAGCAAGTTTGCAGTTGACACTAAACTGGGAGGAGAGGTAGATATGCTGGAGGGTAGGGATAGGATACAGAGGGACCTAGACTAATTAGAGGATTGGGCCAAAAGAAATGTGATGAGGTTCAACAAGGACAAGTGCAGAGTCCTGCACTTAGGAAGGAAGAATCCCATGCACCGCTACAGACTAGGGACCGAATGGCTCGGCAGCAGTTCTGCAGAAAAGGACCTAGGGGTTACAGTGGACGAGAAGCTGGATATGAGTCAACAGTGTGCCCTTGTTGCCAAGAAGGCCAATGGCATTTTGGGATGTATATGTAGGGGCATTGCCAGCAGATCGAGGGACGTGATTGTTCCCCTCTATTCGACATTGGTGAGGCCTCATCTGAAGTACTGTGTCCAGTTTTGGGCCCCACACCACAAGAAGGATGTGGAAAGAGTCCAGCAAAGGGCAACAAAAATGATTAGGGGACTGGAACACGAGTTATGATGAGAGGCTGAGGGAACTGGGATTGTTTAGTCTACAGAAGAGAAGAATGAGGGGGGATTTGATAGCTGCTTTCAGCTACCTGAATGGGGGTTCCAAAGAGGATGGATCTATACTGTCCTCAGTGGTAGCTGATGACAGAACAAGGAGTAATGGTCTCAAGTTGCAGTGGGGAAGGTTTAGGTTGGATATAAGGAAAAACTTTTTCACTAGGAAGGTGGTGAAACACTGGAATGCATTACCTAGGGAGGTGGTGGAATCTCCTTCCTTAGAAGTTTTTAAGGTCAGGTTTGACAAAGCCCTGGCTGGGATGATTTGATTGGGGATTGGTCCTGCTTTGAGCAGGGGGTTGGACTAGATGACCTTCTGAGGTCCCTTCCAACCCGGATATTCTCTGATTCTATGATTAACAGTTTCTCTATCTGTAAAATGGTTTAATGATAGTGACCACCTTTGTAAAGCAATGAAACAATGAAAAGCAATATGTATCAGCATTGCTAGGTGGTGGTATTATTTATTAACAGGATGGTGCTTCAGTAAGACCAAAAGAATACAGAATTTTAACCACTTGTTGAAATTTTAATCACAACTTATAGAATCAAGTGTTACTGCTGTAGCCTATGTGAAGAAATACAGTAAAGCATGAAACGTGTAATCAATAATTTGTCGATAATTCTGTTCACTGAAGCTATACATTTAAACACTGAATAGAATTGCTTTTTCCCCTTGATATAAAGATGTGATTGTTTTCTAAAACGCTAGTTGGAGACAGATACTACTTGAGATATGATTTCACAAGTAGGCCTTCAGAGCAGTAGCTGGAGAAGAGGAGTGGAAGTAACAGCCAAAATAGATGGGTAGGACATGGAAGAAAGAAAAGTTACCCATATGCAGTCACATCGTAAACCAGTTTATTAACATGCCAATGAAAGCAATTTGCTCTGCATTAACCAACAAAGAAAACTGGTTTGTAAAGATGAAAGGAAGGGAAATTTCATGCTTTTCTGATGTATAGATGGTATACCTTCTAGTGAAGGCTATCTGACTGCAGAAACAAAGATCAGAATCCAAGTAGCAAAAATGTTAAGAATTGCTTGCAGTCCTGTGATGCACTGAAAAGATTTCACGTTATGGCTGCAGTGAGCACTCAGCATGGAATTTCTGTTGAGCAGGTCTTCATCTGATTTGAGGCTGTGGTTTCCTGTCTCTATCACACTTCATGAAATCCCAATCCTAAAATTGAGGTTATTGTAGATTACAGAAACTGAAGCCTGTGTACCCCTGGTTAAAATGAGTTTTCTAAACAGCTTTACTGCTATAGTAACACGTATGGCACATTTTCTCATGGGAGCCCAGACATAAGTACACAGCAGCAAGGTGCATGCTAAAAAGTGGTTACAAAGGTAGTTTTATGAAAGACAATCTCAGAGTGGAGGGATTTTTTTTTCCACGATGAACCCTCCTGCTTTCTAGTTGGTACTAATTGACTAAGAATGTAATTTGCAAAGTTTGAGACACCCCCTAGCCTTCCAGGCTTTGCCTGCTTCATTGTTCAGCCTACTGTCTGCCCTTCCTCTATTAAGCATGGTCAGTACTCAGAGCTTGCCTCTCCAGAGATGTGTATGTATTATCAACCCTTATACAGGAACCAAAGGCTTGTCAATCACTGTGACCTCCAAGGGCCTCTAACAAGCCCAGCAAACAAGGCGCTGAGGTTTGAAATGGCCTTTTTATTTTTCAATCAGGTTTTTTGGAGTGGGGTTCTCTAATTATTTGGAAGTGTATGCAAACACTGAAGGAGCATTAGGAGCATCAAGTGGGGCCTCTGCTTTTATTAGGAAACTCTTTCTCTTCTAAATAGATGTCAAACATATTCTTCACTCTTTAGACAGTTAACCTTTCATCACTCCTGTAGCAGAAATTCCACACTCTGAGCTATGCTAATTTGCTATTTGCAGTATTCTAAAGCAGAAGAAAAATGTCGTTCTACAGGGCCTTCATTAAAAAACCCTTTATCTGTGTTGTACATATTTTCTGCATTCCAGCTAGTTACATTTTATTAAACAAAAACACCCCTATATGTCCTGTCCTTCTAAACTATAACAAGACAAAAAACCCAAAGAGAAGACAAAACTGCACTGAAGATAACTCTTTGCCATGCTTGTATTTGGTACAAAACTGTCCTGGCTTCACCTGCCACGAAGCAGGAGACAGAAGATTTCTTAGTCATCCAAACTTGCGTAAAGATAATCTCCACCCAGTTCCAACAGTCTGTGTGCTTCCTCTCTGTTGGAACAACCAAATTAACAGAGCTTTTTTCTGCATTTCAGAGTAACAGCCGCGTTAGTCTGTATTCGCAAAAAGAAAAGGAGTACTTGTGGCACCTTAGAGACTAACCAATTTATTTGAGCATAAGCTTTCGTGAGCTACAGCTCACTTCATCGGATGCATACTGTGGAAAGTGTAGAAGATCTTTTTATACACACAAAGCATGAAAAAATACCTCCCCCCACCCCACTCCCCTGCTGGTATTAGCTTATCTAAAGTGACCACTCTCCTTACAATGTGTATGATAATCAAGGTGGGCCATTTCCAGCACAAATCCAGGGTTTAACAAGAACGTCTGGGGGGGGGGGGTAGGAAAAAACAAGGGGAAATAGGTTACCTTGCATAATGACTTAGCCACTCCCAGTCTCTATTCAAGCCTAAGTTAATTGTATCCAATTTGCAAATGAATTCCAATTCAACAGTTTCTCGCTGGAGTCTGGATTTGAAGTTTTTTTGTTGTAATATTGCAACTTTCATGTCTGTAATCGCGTGACCAGAGAGATTGAAGTGTTCTCCGACTGGTTTATGAATGTTATAATTCTTGACATCTGATTTGTGTCCATTTATTCTTTTACGTAGAGACTGTCCAGTTTGACCAATGTACATGGCAGAGGGGCATTGCTGGCACATGATGGCATATATCACATTGGTGGTTGTGCAGGTGAACGAGCCTCTGATAGTGTGGCTGATGTTATTAGGCCCTGTGATGGTGTCCCCGAATAGATATGTGGGCACAGTTGGCAACGGGCTTTGTTGCAAGGATAGGTTCCTGGGTTAGTGGTTCTGTTGTGTGTGGTATGTGGTTGCTGGTGAGTATTTGCTTCAGGTTGGGGGGCTGTCTGTAGGCAAGGACTGGCCTCTCTCCCAGGAGTTGTGAGAGTGTTGGGTCATCCTTCAGGATAGGTTGTAGATCCTTAATAATGCTTTGGAGGGGTTTTAGTTGGGGGCTGAAGGTGACGGCTAGTGGCGTTCTGTTATTTTCTTTGTTAGGCCTGTAAGTCACCTACTACAAACTGTCAAACTGGACAGTCTCTACATAAAAGAATAAATGGACACAAATCAGATGTCAAGAATTATAACATTCATAAACCAGTCGGAGAACACTTCAATCTCTCTGGTCACGCGATTACAGACATGAAAGTTGCAATATTACAACAAAAAAACTTCAAATCCAGACTCCAGCGAGAAACTGTTGAATTGGAATTCATTTGCAAATTGGATACAATTAACTTAGGCTTGAATAGAGACTGGGAGTGGCTAAGTCATTATGCAAGGTAACCTATTTCCCCTTGTTTTTTCCTACCCCCTCCCCCCAGACGTTCTTGTTAAACCCTGGATTTGTGCTGGAAATGGCCCACCTTGATTATCATACGCATTGTAAGGAGAGTGATCACTTTAGATAAGCTATTACCAGCAGGAGAGTGGGGTGGGGAGAGGTATTTTTTCATGCTTTGTGTGTATAAAAAGATCTTCTACACTTTCCACAGTATGCATCCGATGAAGTGAGCTGTAGCTCACGAAAGCTTATGCTCAAATAAATTGGTTAGTCTCTAAGGTGCAACAAGTACTCCTTTTCTTTTTCTGCATTGTTGTTGTTCTACCAGTGGAAGAGTTTTAGCAGAGAGGAAGGAAACTAAGAGAAATCAAAGGGACTAAGAAATATATGAGGAATAAGCAACAGGATTGAGTTGAGGCTTAAATGTATGGAGGGAATGCAGCCTTCACAGACTCAAAAGCCTTCTTTGCTATTTTCTTTTGTCTTTCCTGTCAATACCTGACTAGGCCATGTTCTTATGCTGCAGCCCAAGCAGGCTGCATCAGTTGCAGCAGAGCGAGAAGGAGATGTCACAAGTCATGCCTATCTTCCATAAAATCCACATGTATTGCAAGCCCAGGCCCTTAGGCTATGTCTATGCTGCAGTTGGAGGTGTTGATTGTAGTGTACGTAGCATTCATCTTGCTAGTGCAGCCAAAAATAGCCTTGAAGACGTGGTAGGCATGGGCTATGCAAGTCTGCCCAGTACTTGGGTTGTTAGCTGACGTTTGGGTCTGTGCTACTAGACGTACCCTTAGCTGCTTCCCTGAGAGTGCACATGCCATGGTTGTGTTTCTCTTCTTCCACTTTTCATTTGGGTGTAGGGAGAGAGAGAGAAAACATTCTCTGGCCTGGTCTAGATTAGGTAAAGGTGTTGAGGTTGACATCATGTTAGATAACATGATGCCATCTATGACTTTGTCCCTCTTGTAGACAGATTAACATCTTTTCATGTGTTTATTGGTCATGTGCCCCTCCCCACCTCCTCTCCCATGGCAGGGAGACATTCTCAGTGTCCACTAAAAGAACATTTCATACACTTTAGGAAACACTGTCAAATTTTGTGTAATCAGTCATGCAGAGGGTGATTGTTCTCTCCGAATCTGTGCCACAGGTCAGGTGTCAGTATCTCCTTGGCACCACAGATATGATCTGCTTTTTCCACAAATGTGTAAACCCTGACATCTTCCTCTTCCCCCTACCCGTTCGCGTACACGGAAATGGAATGACCTCTGTGAAGGCTCTTCATGGTTTTCCTCCCAAGATTTCTCACCCCAAGTAATGAGTTTAACTATATTCCCAATATAATCCCATTTCTCTTCCCTTTTGTGTTTGCATTATCCTAATGATTTTTGCTGGCAGGCTAAGCAACCTGCATTTGCAAATGTAGTTGTATAACAAGCATCCATTTAGCCAGATTCAAGGCCACTGGAATGTTTGTTTTTCCTTAAATTTTGTTAAATTGTTATTTATTATTATTTGATGTTTCCAGCTGAGGTGAAATATCACATTCACTACGGACTCCTGAGGAGGGCAGTAGCACTTACATGATAGAAAAATAATAACTGAAATTGGGTTTTAAACCTAAATAGTTCAAACAAACTCTGATAATTAAAGAGCGATAAAGTACTTGGAAAACATCAGGTTCCTTAATCACTTTTCAGTGTTTTTAGCTTGTGCAGGTTTGGGGTTTTTGCCCCTAAATCACTTCTTTTCGTCAAATAAATGATGGTAAACAACTCTCCGTTATGTGAGCTGTTTTTGCAAGGACCACACTGGAAGCATCCACCTGCTCAGGCAGACAAATCTAATTCTTCACAAGTGATTGGACATTCAACACGATTTTTGTATTGCACACAGGTAAGTGGAAAAAATAGAGCTCCGTAAATGAGTCCAATATGGGGTGGTGATGGTGTGATATTTTGTCTGCGTACCATGGGGTAGGAAGGGTGAAAGAAGGAGGAGAAATAATTACAGACAAAACAGTAACCTTTTCTTCTTTCAGACATTCTCATAGGCAGAGAAAAACACACAAATGATTCCTTTCCTATCATGTATTTAGACATTCCGTTAAGATGGATCTTTGTGAATTCCCAGGTGGAAATCCCAATCTGTATTTAGTCTAAAGTACTTGGGCGCGGGGGGGAGGGGGGGGGGATAATCTCTTGACAGGAGCCATGTACTTTGGCGCTCTTTTGTTTAGGTCTAGAGAACCAGCTCAGTTTAGGCCTCAACAGGGGGATGTTTCCAAACTTAGTGCCAGAAAAAGAAGGAAGATGAATTATTATTATAGTTTTTAATGATGTGGCAAAACACACAGCTAAAACCAGGAAATCAGGAACAGAACAGCCAGCGAGTGTGACGGTCACAGAAATAACTCTTTTGACTTTTGTTTTATTTTTTTATTTGGCTTGGTTCATGTAATGAGAGATTTGTATTCCCCCTTCCCCTGCCCCCCCCTTGGTATTAGCTGTTGTTTTTATGTTTACTGCAGATGTTCAGGAAACTAATTCCAAACCCTGCACCTGTGCAACACTGACCCAGGTCTACCTTGCCACATCCTGCCTTTATCGGTTGCACAGATCAATTTGCAGTTTATTCCTCTTCCCTCTCTCCTTTTAACCATTCATCAGGCACTCTCTTCCAACAAGTTGGGAGGGTGAACACTTATTTCTGTGTCTCTGGGCTGTTTTGGAAGAGCAACAAGAGACCAGATTTTTATCAGGTTAAGGTGCCATCTATTAAAATAGTATTCACATTTTCATTATGAAACCCATTTTGAGGGATTTATAACTTGGATATAAAAATTTTGCTTCAGGCTGAAACTTGTCATACATATTTTAATCACAGGGGAGATTATCATCATTCTCTCTCTGATTCTCTGAGCCAGTCCAGATTCTTAGAATATAGTTCTCCACCCGCCAGAAGATGGAGACGGAACAGTACACTGAGACTCTTTTGGGGTAATGTCATCTCCTGCTTGCTGGCTCCCAACGTTCACTTGTTTCTGTCACCACCAGATGACACATCAGTGGATTTGTGAATTTAGGGGAGAGGCCAGAACAAAGAAGAAAGTGAATAGACCTCAGAGGTCTACTAGTATTTCTGGTCACACACTAGTGTGCAGTTGCCCCTACAGCACCCAAGTAAGGTTCCTATAATCTTCAAGACCTGAACTCAGAGCCAGCAAGTCCCTTTCTCTCACAGAGCAGATCCCCGTAGTAGATTCTTCCCCTCTCTCCACCAGGGAGTGGGTAGAGTACTGAGAGGCTGGAGGGGGAAATTGGGGAAGGTCCACAGTAAGATTAACTACCTTTTACAAAGATCCCTTCAGTGGGGCCCAGGTAGAAAGTGGTTGCTAAAGAGGGTTCCCATTCTTTCTCTAGGCACCTTGCGCCTGAGGTCCCAGAGGTGTCAGTGTGTCTAGCTAACAAGACCATGTTAGGCAGCCTACAGAATTTGTCTCTGTCGCAGTGCCATTGCTTCTGCCCAAAACCAGGCTGCTGCTACTTCCTTCTTGTGTTTATTCATATATACAGATCAAAACATATACCTAATCTAAATTGCCTATATTTTAAATTAGAGGCAGGACAGGAACCAAGCAATAACAAAAGTAAAGTTTCTGCTCGAAGACTTAGTGTGCTGAATATGTCACTCGCTTTGTGCCAGACTACAAGCAGGTCTGAGAACAAGATGGCTGCTGCACAGTTCTATGTGGCTGGGAATTTTAATGGCATCAGCAGCAGGCTGTTATCCACTCCTTTTCCAGCTACAAAAGCTGCCACACTCTTTGGCACAGGGCACATCTTCTTCTAGGTTCCACTCTTGCTCCTCCTACTGGGCAGTAGCTCCTTTCTCCCCTCACAAAGGAACTGCTGTCAGGCTGCACAGCAAGAGAGTCAGGAATTGTGTGTGTGTTTGGGGAGGGGGAGGGTTCAAATATACAGGAAGGGTGTCCGCTGACGAGAGGTGAGACCATGAGGGCGAAAGTGGGCCATATGGCACGATAGTAAAAACTTTAAAACGTTTCACAACAATTTTATTAGATTTAACTCGTCTTTTAAAAAAATCACACAAATTAAAGTTGACTATTCAAGCCTACTGTGAAGCGCTACATCTGCATGCTTTTGGTTTCTTGTTGTAATTTTGCACAAATCTCTTAATGAATTTCTTGAATGCATCATGTTCATCTTTGGTGTCTTCTAATTTGTCCGGTACATCCAGTCCTTCATGATATGTTCATAATTAGGCAGAAGGTGACTGCTTTCAGAAAACATTCTATTCAATGAGGAAAAAGAATGCTCAACAGTAGCTGTTGTGACTGGGAGTAGCAAGAGATGAATTCCTACTTCTTTCATAGCAGGAAATGGAGCACAAAGATTGGGTTGAACCACTAGTGATGATGAAGAAGAAGTAGAAGTCAAATCTTCGTTCATTTATCATATGATATTCCACTCTGTGTTCAAATTCTCTACTTTGTCCTTATCACATAGCAGCCTCATTGCTGGTAGTGCCTCACTCCACTCAACTGTCAGTGTTTCATAAGACATACATCTGTAAAAACTATGTAGAGGCTGAGTAGAATCCAGAAGTTACTGCTGTAGATTTGTAAGAATCACATCTGTGTACTTTTTCAGCTGACTTAACAAACACTTCCTGTTGTCTTCACTTAAAGAGTCAATATAAGTGCCTTAATTAGTCAACTTCTGAACTGAAGTCTTTGCTTCTTCCACTGTGTTTTCAATGGATATCTCTCTGATTGATCCAAATGTAGCTTCTGTTGCTGGACAAAGATCTACTACTGTTGCAGCAGGTGCCTGGATGGCATTGTTTAATGACCCAAGTGCTTTCAACAGTAGACTTACAAAAGAGAGAATGGAAATAGTCTTCTCTGAACTTAGTAGCAAAAGTAGTCCACCAGCCTCACTACAAAGATCCATCCCATCGCGGGAGATACTTTCCAAAGTCAGTAATAACGGTTGCAGTAATTTTAAGACAACAGCCAAGGATCACTCATGAAAAACCCAGCATGTTTTCCTAGGATGGACTCATTTGAACTTCAGTCCTAGTGTATCTTCTGTTTTTTGCAAGATGTTCAGTCCTTTTAGACTCTTGCTGAAAAAAAGAGTATTACGAAGACATTACATTTATGGCTTTTTTAATGTCTTTTGCAGATTCTGCAGCTCGTATTAGTGCTAGTTGGAATAGATGGCCTCTGCAGTGTGTATAGAAGAGATTAGGGTTATACTTTTCTCTGAGCAAACCTTGTACTCCACTTTGTCTTCCAGAGAAGTTTGCAACTCCATCAAATGCACAGGTAGCCATCTCTTTGAGGTTCAATTTACAAGCATTTATCTCTTCTAAGATGTGGGTTATCACAGATGTAGCCTATGTGTCTTCTATAACCTGAACATCTAGGAATGCATCTGCTGGACTTTTACTGACATCAAGATAACATATGCAGTGACTTAATACTTGACCCCATTTGCATCATTGCATTAATCAGCCATGTATGCACATTTTCTGAATGTGGGGGGAGAGTTCATCACTTTTTCAGCTGCTGAGTTTTTCACTGTTGCACCGCATGCTTCTAACCAGTCAGTTGAGTTTCTTGCAGAAAGATAGTGAGCATTTGCCAATATTGGTTGGAACCAGTGTCCAACTTCAGGATTAACAAGTCACAATACATTTAACATTGGCCTCTAGTTTGTTGTCTGTGGTATCTCTTGCTTAAATAGAAAGTATGATGTGACAGCCATGTTTGTTCGCATAAACTATGTTGTGTCTCCAGCATTCTTAACAGCCTCATTAAGTAATTCTAATATTGGCTTTTACAGTGACTGGCTTATAAGGCTTTCTGCGTGTCGATGCAATCCAGAGGCTTGGTGCAGCCTTTTCATGTAGGTTGTCAGTATTGGCTTTGCTGATTGGTCTGGCAAACCAAGCTGCTCACGTTTTTACTATATAAATCCATGGCATGCCCACATCTTGAATACTGCATGCAGTTCTGGTTGCCCCATGTCAAAAAAGATATATTGTACCCCACTCACAGTTGTTGTCCTTGGTCAGTGGAGACCCAGAGTTCAGAGGTACTTTTGAGTGAGTTCACCTCCCACCGTGGGGGGAGGAGGAGGGAGAAGGCACTTTGCTCGTTCCTCTAGCCACTCACCACTTGTTCTGGCAGCTCGCTCCGGTCGCTGCTTGTCATATCACCATTTACTCCACCACTCGATGGCCCTGTGCCGTCACCTTCTGCTGCCACCTGCCACTGTGACCTCTGTGAATCTTTCTCTTGAGGCTCCACCCAGCTCTCAGTAATTTCAGCTCTCTGTGATAGAGCCTCACTGCTAGTGCAGGCCGGGCAGGGTCTTCCACAGAAAAGCTGTCCCACAGCATATCTGAGCACTTAGACCTGACTATCAGTGATTTCAGCTGTAGTGGTCACTTAACAAAACAAAAAACTCTCAGAGAGCCTAATCAGGTCTATCTTTAAACAGGCGAGGGGGCAGGACAGATAGGGCCTGTGACACCACCAAGCAAAACCCCTGTCTCCACACACTTTCCCTCCCCCCCCCCTGCATTGGGATCTGGCATCCAAACACCCTGCTTAGCAAGGTCAGTTCAGTTGAGGGTGACCAGTGCTTAATTGGTAATGAAAGAGGTGCCAGGGCTCAACCAAGTTTTTGACTTTCATATCTCATGTGGAAAGTCCCGGGGCTATGAACTACCAAGCCTAGATGTGCTGGGGCTCAGACTTGGCAAAAATTAAGCACAGAGGGTGACCCTTTCAATCAGGACAGGCTAAGTATAGCTCTGCTGCCCCTGATAATAAGGATAACATTTCATTACCCCCACATTCAATACTAAAGCGATTTATAACCCAACACCAGCCAAAATTGATCGCGTGGGCAACACAGCTCTGTCTGCTGGATACCTAGACAGAGTAGGTGTGTTCATGTAAATACAGTGTGGTCCTGAAGCCTTCCCCTCACCTCTCTCCCCCCGCTCCCCCCCCACCCCACGGCTCATCACTAGCTATCAGGGGAGAGCTCACTCAGATCTTGCTTACAAATCATAATGTGAAATTATAAGGTTTGCCAACATTGCCGAAACGAATGCACTGACATTGTCAGAAAAAAACAACAGCTGTGTGAGGAAGCTAGTCTTTGTTCCTACTTTTCAAACCTATTATGCTTTTTCAGGTACAAATATTTTATCATACACTGTATATGCTTTTCAAGTGTGTATTAATATTTCGGTTTCAATTCAAAATTCCAACTACTGACTAAATTGGCAACACTACATATAACTAGTTGACCACTGAGGGGAATGTTGGGGAAATTCGGGGTGGGGGATGTACACACCCCCTGGGGGAGAGGCTGTAGGCTAATCCCTGGTCAGGAAACCAGCTGCTCAGTAAAATCCTACAGAGGGTTTTCAGTGTAGGTTCTGCAAGTTTATGAAAACAGCATTTATTAAAACATGCTTAGAAAAAGGGCCAGACTTAGAGAGAGGGGAGAAGAAAGAGACTCCTCCTCTCAGGAGCAAACTCTGTCCTCTTCCAACACACTTTACTGTGGGTCCAGTTACAATAAGGATTCTTTTGAACAAAGTAGGGAGAGATCTACAGCACTAAGAAATGTCTGACTGATTCCACAGCTACGGAAAAGGAGATTTCAGTCTCCTCAAGAAAAGGGATGTGTCCCCTTTAAATACCTAGTTATTACAGATTGAAAGTTTGGCAGAGATAAAACCAGTGGACCCATACTGGGGATCCTGTCCTTTTGAACAGCCAGAGGCCCCAGTAGCCTTGTTGGTAGATCCACATGTTATAAATATGATTACATTTCATAGGTATTCTCCTAATAAGAAACTTCAGATTAATAGACTTTGTGTTTTATTTGCAAGAACATAATTGAGAAATTTCAGGTTGGTCATCTGTATCTAGGATGGCTGAGCCCTGAACAGGAGAATAGAAGGTTTTGGGTCATCTGGTTCCATCTTTTTGGCTTCCATGCAGGTGACATAAGCTTGCTAACCTTGCAGATTTATAAAGGTAGAAGGGAGGTGAGATTACTCAAAGTGAAACTTGTGAATGTTGAAAGGGATATTTTGGGTGTCTTTTTGACTTAGCATGTTGTGGGAAACTCTGTTTTGTGTCATAGCTAGGATTTAAGTTGAAAATAACTTTACCATCTAGATTCTGTGATCAGGTGGATGGATGCATAGGTTTGGGGTTTTCCTAACAACATTAACATTTATGAATAGATTTTTCACATGATCTGCAATTTAGGCACAATATGTCTTAGGATTTGGAATATACATGTCTTGAAACTTGACTTAAATATTTTAACACTTTTTATTGTTGTTCTATGAAAACGATAGAACTTCCATCTTGGTCTCTCAGTTTTACTCTCTTCTGTTAAGCTTTTGAATGTGTGTTTTGTGCTACACATGGTGTACACAGTATATTGCATAAATGCATATCTGGGGTAGGACAGTTACATTTTCTCAGTAAAACATGAGATATAGAATCATTCCCCAAGGTTTCCAAGTTGTACTAGTGTCACATTTCAAAAATTTACCTCTCTGCACCTAAGATAAATGTTTTTTTTCTAAAAGTAAACAATGAATACTATATACAAATGTATTTGTTGAGTACTGAATATATTCCAGAGTAGTTCACTTTGCTTTTGAAAGATTTACTTGAATATTCCCCTTGGAATACTGAGACCATTGCTATCTGTTTTCTAGCTCTTTTTTTGCATTTACTTAGCTGTGCTTGTCTTTTACTGTTAATATCATGACAGCTCATAGTAATTTGAATTAAAGATATACAACTTTTTTTTCTTTTACACAGAAAGTCTTAAGGTAGCTGTAACTGTATGATAAACTTGGAGCATGTATTATAGCAACACCTTTAAGTACAGGAACACAAAGAGTTTGCCAGAGTTTCAACATAAACTCTTGTTTTCAGGATTATTTTTAACTCCATCATAAAAACTTGTTCTTGGTATAGGAGCAGTTTCTTTTATCATGACTAAAAAAAGATGTGGCTGGATTTTTTAGGTATGTTAGTGTTTTTTTGGTTTTTTTTACTCCTGAAATTTTGTTTAAAATGGAGGAGGAAAGTATTGTATGTTTGTGATGGGTTTTTTCTTTTTGATTTTATTTAAACATATATATTCTTTTTCTTCTTTTCATCCCAAAGAATTTTTACTGGCAGGGGGAGCAATTCAGCATCGCCATTTTTTCCTGCTTGTTCCTCCATTAAGCCCAGCTTGGTCATGTCCCCGTGTACAAACTCACACCATCTATTGGTGGTTGGACTCTAGGTCAGACAGTCATTGGTTATGTTTGTATAATTTTCTTTGCTATCCTGTCATCTGTTTGTTTTCTGCAATGTCCCCGGCATTGTACTCTTTTTGACTAGACAATCCCATACCTTGATTTCACACCCTACTCTTCTTCTTTGTCTTAAAATCATTCCACTTTAAGCCTGCTATCTTTCACATAAATCTCATCTCTACTTCCTCCAGCCTTCTGATGTCTTGACAGCAGGGACGTGCTGGCCGCCGCTTCCCACAGTTCCCATTCGCTGGAAACGGCGAACTGCGGTCATCGTCAGCAAAATGTCTTGTGGCCTACAATCAGATTACCCTGATTGGCCACATGCGGCCCGCCAGCTGCAGGTTACCCTGCTCGATGAACAGGACAGTTTACAAGGCAGAAGGGATATCAGCACTGAACCACCATCAGAATTGAAAACAGAAAGAGCAGTGAAGCAGTTAAAAGGGGGAATGTACATATTGACAAATGTTTTGCTCAGAACTAATGTGTTATCACATTTGGTATATAACAACAAAAAACAAACAGAAAAACCCAGGAGTGATTTAAAGGGTTTAAAACCATCTGTGTGTACATTTATTTATTTTTAAATCCACAGCTTCAGTTATTTGCATTAGGCAGGCTTAGTGCACATGCATGGGTGCCAAACTGACTTAATAGATTGTAATTACTCCAAAGGAGCATTCACAGTCCATCAAGGCAGTAATCTTTGACCTAGATAATTTACATGACCGAAACAATAACTGAAGGAATTGTGGAAGGCAAGCACTCACTTGTGCTTAAATAAGGTATTGCTCAAATGAGCAAGCTAACTCCAAAGGAACAAATGTCGTTAATCGCTTTGGACACAATCCTGAAAGGTACTGAGCACTTCCTGAGATGTCTTGAGGACCCATTGGCATCCAGTGAAATAAAGTAAATACTTTATGTGATAAATGGAACTAGATAAGTATCACACAGGGTTTTTGTTAAAACAGATTAAAGGAATTAGCTTTCAGTGGGCTTTCAAAGGTGTCACTAATAGCATAAGCTGAAGGTCATAGGATTGCACAGGTGTGGTAATAATACCTAATAATAATGCCTAATTTAGTGTCACTTTGCAGTAGTACAACCATGCAGCTCTACCTTGAGAAGTAACTGTAACAGTGACTTTGGTGGGATTCCATCTTTATTGTCTCTCAGTGATTTCCACATCAAATATGTTCAGTTTACAAGTCAAAACATGGTTGGTTCGGTTTTGTAACTATTTTCCTTGCAAACTCTGCCTGATCCACTGAGAATCGAACAGGGATTAAACGATTACTCCATCCTTTGCAACAATAAAGCTTCTGCAGGCCAAATTAGGCCCACAGTTAACACTCTTGCAATCCAACTGCCTTCTTATTATGCCTAGTATATCTGTGCAAGTCCACACCTGCCCTTCTAACAGGTACAATTTACTAAACACTCCTATGGATGAAAATGATTAGATGGAATCTTCTTTTCATTACTTTTCTCAACTGTTTTGGCTCTGCAGGGCTAACAGGAGTAAAAAGCAGTGAAAGCTAATTTTTGTCACTAAAGTCCACAGATATGACTGAATGCACACAGAAAACAGATACGACAGCCAAGAAGCTGCCATTTTTACCCAAGTTCTATTAATATTAAGGATATGGCTTGACTAGGGAAAAGCTTGTTTTGCCTTGAAACTTGACTGTTTTTTTCTTCTTTGCTTCTATTGCCTTCTGCTTAACATTGCTATTAGCAAATAGTAACAGGGCACAATTCCAAACTTAAATGTTGCTTTCAACAAAACAGACATAACTTCAAATTAATGATGCTTTCAAGACCTATAGAGCCTCCAATCCACTACTGTAAATATATGTTACTATGCTTGTAAAGGCCTATTCAATTTTAATGGGATTTTTTATATTCTTAATGGTGTAGAATACTGGTACGTTGAAACAGTCATGAGGTAAAGATGATTAAAAAGTGTATATCTTATATTAAGCAGGGTATTTCCTGAGAGGGAAAAACACTAGTAGGAGGTAAGAGCCTTAATTGGCATGTGGCTTAAAATTCACTTAATAGAAGTATGTATCTTGAACGCTTATGCAATAAGCAACGTAAATATAAATAAGCAACTTCAATGCAGATACGATTTTACATGACAACCTTATGAACAGCCATCCTGTGGTGCACTTTGAGTTAGCACCTCTTATCTACCACGCAGGTTCCCAATTCAGTTTAAATTCAGGCAAAGCCAGTAATTCTATTTGTTTTGGGTAGATTTATCAAGCTGTTCCTGATTACACCTTAGCTGTGGACCATCTGTTGACAGTGCTCTCTCCGTGAAGTAGTTTCTGCAGGCGATGAATGGGAAAAGTATTGGAGCACCAATGCTATTAGAAAGCAGATGCATGCTATCATAGAGCATCCTTCCTGCCTTTCAATCTGCCAGGTCCCTGTATTGATGGAGTGTTGTATGCCTGCAAGCTAGTCTGTCCTAAGGCAATGAGAAGTGCTCTCTTAGGGCCCATTCATCAAGTATTTCTACTGGTGTTCGATGGACAGGAATTATGAATGCATAGTTTAATACAAGAACAGAAAACATGGTCTGAATTTTCTTTGCTCTTCCCTATCTTATACATGAACCACATATGCATGTTTTTTCAACAGTGAACTGTTAAAAGATTTGGTATTAGAAACAACAGGCTACAGCTGCTTTTTGTAATGTAGTGAGTAAATCCCAAAGTTCCAGGAATGGATGATTTTTAATTTTGTTTCCACAACTGCCAGTTTATCAAATCAAATCAAAAGATGCTAGACCAGTACACTATCTTAGGGGACCGTTTTTGAGTCTGACCTTGGCATGTTGGAGAATGTCTAAATGATTGGGTTTTTTTATGTTATAGCTATTAAAGTCATGACTAAGGTTGGTACTATATTTTCAGTTCACCATAGGCAGCAGCTTCCTATTGCAGGCAGATTCAGAAGATGGCATTTGTGAAATAGCATGAACTGCTTCATCCTGTGTTTTGAAACAGTTGGAAGAGAGAGAGATGGCCAGATAATGTGATCGATTGGGTAATGAGTTATCCGTTTAACTCTGTGAACCTAAAAACTGAATAAGATCAGTGAAGTAAAATGACTGGTTATTTTTTTATGGTAGGTGGTGTACAATAGCCCATTGATACAACTAGCAGTATGCCAGACGGTACAGTTATGAGCCTCACTTAAGGTTTGCTCCTCACTCTGTTCGTATGGAAACAGAATTTACCCATGCAGATAGTGTTAATCTACTCAGATTACAGGTTTGTTGTGGAGTCCTCACTGGAACTATGGTTTCTGTTGGGCAACCATACAATTTGCATAGGCACTTTCATTAGTTCTCATCTTCAATGAGCCAGGAAAGGTGTGGAAGCTAGGTAGGCAGGAAATTGTGTGTCCATCAAAATTTCACATAGTGCACCCACCACTTAAATTTATCCAAAGGTCCATGTCTCCTGGTTCAGAGACACATAAGGTAATGAATCACAAAAGTGACAGTTTGTGCTGCTATACGATTATGAGAATCTTGATGTAGTAATTTCAGCACATGATTAGGTTAATCGTGTATTCACTTTAGTTTTATAACAAAATATAATGATTGCATATTAGATACAAAGTGCGAGAATGTGGCAATGGAATTAAGATTAATGAGCTGTGTTAATTCTTTAAGAAAAAGAAAACAAAAATACAGGGAATTTCTGACCAACCCAGGGCAGTCTGATTTTATTGCAAAGCCGTTTAATGAATATGAGGTTGATTTAATCTGCCATAATGTTTGCAGTAACCTACCAATGCAGTAAATGTATTGTATGTGAGCTCTGATAGTGCAGCACGGTAGCTGATCAGTGAAAACTGTAAGTCCATACTAAACCGTACATGTAGGGGCATACTGCAGGTGATGCTGGGAAGAGGGTTTACCTTAGAGCTGGTAATTTGTTAGCTTCTAGTAGCCAGTGATTCAGAAAATAAACTCTGGGCTTCAAATAGGATTATTTTGTATTATTTGTATAACAGTAACAGGAGGCCCAAAGCAGGATTGACGGTCCACTGTGGCAGGCACTGCACAAACCACATAGTAAGAAACCGTGGTTGCCCTGAAGTGTTTCTGATCTGAATAAACAAGACGGGCAAAGGATCAGAGGGAAAACAGAGGTACAGAGAGGTGAAGTGGTATGCCCAAGGTCACAGAGCATGTCCGTGGCTGAACTAGGAATAGAATCAGCATCTCCTGACTCCCAATCTAGCGGCCTAGATCATGCTGTTTGCCTGCCAGACTGCCCCTTTGAAAAACAGGCATGTAATCCAAGTCTTAGGGATATAACTTTTCCTTTCTTCACTGTATGCACTAGATTTTCACTGGACTGCTATCAACTGATCACAAAGCAAAAACTGTGTGTGTGTGAGTGACAGTCTGGTTCCCTCCCATATGTGCTGGGCCTAGGGTGACCAGACAGCAAGTGTGAAAAATCGGGACGGGGGTGGGGAGTAATAGGAGCCTATATAAGAAAAACACCCCAAAATTGGAACTGTCCCTATAAAATAGGTACATCTGGTCAACCTAGCTGGGCCCAATTCTTCTCCCACTGGTAAAAAAAAAAAAAAAAAAAAAATCACACCGAGTTCAGGAGGAGCAGGACTGTGCCCATTGTGTGTTTAACTCTCGGGTTTATGTTCAAACTGAGGTAATGGTCCTCATGCAATAATGCTGGGCAGTCTCTACGGAGACTTCAGTAGACAATAATCTACATGATAAAACCATCTGAATAACTTTGTACACTCAATAGTGCTTGAACAGCATCTGAAGAAATTGGTCTTTCCAGGTCATGGCTGCTGGCTGTTTATAGGGGAGCTTCATAAGCAGTGCATTCCTGTGTATCTGGTTTGGTGATGCATGAGGAACTGTTTTCAGTCTTATTTTTGATATTATAATGTCAGGGTTGTAGAGCACAACAAAGCACCTTATCTTGACATATTCAAAAGTCATAGTTGTGAAGTTCTCTTCAAGTGCTTAACTGTTCAACTTATTGTAAACAAACAGTTCTTGTGTTACTGTTTCCTGTCTGTGATGACACTTCCTGTCGGTGAAGTGTATTGGCTTTAGGGTTTACAACTGACAATGTCCCTTTTTAATGATACAAAAACTGAAAAGAGAAAACATTTTTAAAAGGTTGTTTTTAGGCTTTTCTGATGTTGCATATTGTAATGCAAAGACAAGATCGTGGGGCACTTTGTCCAGCAAGAAAATGCAGACTAATAATAAATACTGTTTTTTTGGTTTTTTTTATCACAATGGAAAAGATTATACAGGCATCATCATCCTTTCTCTACATGTTGTAAATGAGAATCTCTTTTTTCTTTCTGCCTCTCTTTTTATTTCTTTCCCACTATGTGGCCATTTTTCAAAGAACCCAAACGAAAACAGAGCTCAAATAGCAGAATACTTGTTTGTGATGAGCTGATACAATAGGAAGGAAGTAATCAGCATCTGCTGATGGGGCCCTGCAGCAGGGGTCAGGCTGCAAAAGTATGGCATTTGGATAAAAAATGAGGCTTTAGTCAGGAGACTGTCACAGCGCCAAGTCACAGCTGCCTTTGAGCTATTGATCAGTGTGATTTCACCAGGCAAATTATTCCTACCAGGATAACTGCAAAGCACAACAGCATTGAGACACTGACTGTGTTTTGTTTATTTAACCTCCCCCCCAAATATTCTGTTTGGTTTACCTGCTTTGTGATGTGTGTGTCATTCTCTGCATGGAAAATTGATGCATCTGTGTGGGTAATATTTCCACCGTAAGGCATTCAGATCTTGTTTTCTCACTGTTGCAATAATGCATTACAATAAAAAAGGCTTTTACTGGCAGGAAAAGAGTATGGAAGAAATAAAACTCCCAGTTATGGCAGCTTTAATTAAAAACAACAAAAATGTTTTATTCCTGTTTAGTCATTAGCTGATACCTGGATATTCCTTATGCATCTGGGCTAAGACTTTTGCCAGAAGAAATCTAGTTCAGCCATGGCATGAGTGTTTGGGTTTATGATTTTTCATTCACTGGCTGTTAGTTTAAAAAAAGGCGATCACAGCTTAGGGTGAAAATATATCAAGATTTTTGTGTCACAAATGGCAAAAAGCAAAGGTGTTGTGCACATATGGAGAAAATGATTCTGAATAAGAGAAGTATAAATGAGAACTGATAGGTATTAAGTAATTAAGGTGGCTTAAATATGCTTGCCAAATTCCAGCTGTTGACTGAAGAGGTATGGAGTGTTTTGTTTGTTTTTTAACAAGTTCAACTGGACGTTGATAAGACCTCCCTAATGGACAGCTTCATCAACGCTACAAGTAAATGGCAGTTGATGGGTGAAGAACCCAGCTCTTTAGTTCCCCAAGTGATTTGCAATGGGATCTAGAGTAATGGCTATCTGTGTGCTACTTCAGTTCAGCAAAGACTGTTATGTATAACCTGTAAATTTATTTCTTAAAGGCAGATTTGATCTTCAGACTGTTGTTGAAGGATCCATAGGCTGAAGACACATGCTGGGTAGAAGGTTAAACAGCTGGAGGTGGTATCTGTGATGCTATCTCTGGGTGCCCAGGACTGAGAATCACCCTGATACCCCCTCTGCTTCCAGGGAAAGCGAGAGACATGCTCTTGCTTAACTGGGTGTCAGCTCCCTGACACCACATTTCTGTTAGCCAGCTAAACAATCTCCTCAGAGTTCTGCCCGCCCACCCTTCTTTTACTTTTGCAGGTTAACACAAGGTGCACCCCAGTCCCAACTGAAAGCATCCTTTGTGGTATCCAGCCCCTGTCACTGGACACGTGCAGTAATTACCTGGTTTGCTGTTCTTAGTGGAACAGTATGCATGCAGTTTGACTGGTACAACTCAGGATCAGGTCCTTCATAACGTCACAGCCTGGAACTATATTTATAGTGAAACAATCATAAGTTTATTATCAAGGGCTAAGATTTGAGTGAGAACAATAACTGTGGGAACAGAATAACAATAACAGTGGGAACAGAAATGGCTACATATAAAACAAAAGTAAAACATGCTTTCTAGAATCTAAACTTAACCTTAACAGGCAAAAATCCTTGTCTAAAGTAGTTTCTCACCTAAAGCAATCTCCCATCATCACCAATCCACATGGCTGGGATCCACTGTTCATGGATGCAAAAAGCAGTGTCCTTTTTGTACCCTCAGTGATGGATGAGCGGTTGCTGTCCCAGTCCCCCAGTTATAGTCCAATAAATCTTTGAGGTGCCGCACCCCGCCTCAAACCAAGCTCTTTTCCCCCTGCGCATCTTCTCTTCCTATTAAATCTTACAATCCTTCATCTGCATTTAGCTCAGACTGATGATTTTGATGAGACAATACTCAATTTATAGTTAATCAGATAGATGGATAAACCCTTTGCCAGTTGGCATTGAGGAGCTCTTAGGCTCAGTGTCTGGTCCAGCAGGAAACCAGATTTTCACTTCTGCTGAGGAGTAACGCTTTGATACAAACTATAAAGACTTATTTCCAGTCTATGGAGATAAATTTTAAAATATCACCGGTCCATATATTACACAATGATATTGATAACCAGCATGATCCTGGTTTTCATTTAAGATTTTACATGGCTAAAGACTATGAAAGAAATGTGTTAGATGTAATGAGTTGGTCAGGCTGATAGGAGTTGCTGTTAGAGTACAGTGACCTCTTCACCAGTTGGTATTTAGTGGCTTTTAGGGTCATAGTGGTCATGACATTTTCTGTGGAGAAACCGACAAGACTGAGTCTTAGATCTGACCTTTTCTAGTAGAAGCATAGGTACAATACACGTGCAAAAACTCCAAATAAAACACTAAGCTACTTGTTAACAAGATGGTATTACTGAAAGAATTTGCTCCCAACAATTAGCCTAGTAGATCGATGTCATGTTTCTTGGTGTGTAGTGGACACTATTTCTAAATCTATCGTGATCAGAAACTGAGCACTGGGAAACTATATTTTGGTGTCCGTCACTGCTTGGTTGGTGCACATCTGGAAGTAACCACTGGAATTGATACTTTCAGATATAACAGTTCATTATTCTAGGCATGCTGGTGAGTGACGAACCTTCAGTGAACGAACATTTTAGCACCCACACATCTTCAGCTGAGAGCTGGCTTTCACAGGAAAATTGACCGGAATGGCTATTGTGGACTAAAGTGTTCTGCAGTAGGTATTCTGAAGTTGCTCTATACGTGGGCTATTGTTCTTTAAATTCATCTCCTCTCTTATTCTGGAATAACTTCTCCATGTAGACAAGCCCTAGGTAGTTAGAAGTAGCTGCTTAGTTTACCTATGCAAATAGGAAGATATTTTGATAAAAATGACATTTTAATTAAAAAACTAGAACAGTATAAAATTAACATGGTACACATTAAATTGATTAAAAACTGGCTAACTGTTAGGTCTCAAAATGTAATTGTAAATGGGGAATTGTCATTGAGTGGGCATGTTTCCAGTGAGGTCTCACAGGGATCAGTGCTTGGCCCTATGCTACTTAATATTTTTATCAATGACCTAGAAGAAAACATAAAATCATCCTGGATAAAATTTGCAGATGACACACAAATTCGGGGAGTGGCAAATAATGAAGATGGCATGTCACTGATTCACAGTGATCTGGATTGCTTGTAAATATGCATTTCAATACAACTAAATGTAAATGTATACATTGAGGAATAAAGAATGCTGGCTGTACTTAGAAGATGGGGAAGCAGTGGCTTTGAAAAAGTTTTGGAGTCTTGGTGGATAAACGGCTGAACATGAGCTGTCAATGTGATGCTGTGGCCAAAACTGCTCATGTGCTTCTGGAAGGCATAAACCAGGGAATCTTGAGTAGGAGTAGAGAGGTTATTTTGTTTTTATATTTGGTACTGGTACGACTTCTGCTGTAATGCTGTGTCCAGTTCTGGTGCCCACAATTAGAAAGGGATGTTGATAATTGGAGAGGGTTCAGAAAGAGCAAGGAGAATGATTAAAGGATTAGAAAACTTGCTTTATAAGGATAGACTCAAGGAGTTCAATCTATTTGGCTTAACAAAGAAAAAATTAAGGGGTGACTTGATCACAGTCTGTAAGTATCTACATGGGGAACAAATATTTAATAAAGGTCTCTTCAATGTAGCAGAGAAAGATACGGCACGATCCAGTGGCTGGAAGTTGAAGCTAGACAAATTCAGATTGGAATTAAGGGGTACATTTTTAACAGTGAGGGTAGTTAATCATTGAAACGATTTACCAAGGGTCGTGGTAGAGTCTCCATCATAGATGATTTTAAAATTATGATTGGATGTTTTTCTAAAAAACTATGTTCTAGGAATTATTTTGGGGAAGTTATATGGTACTAAGGCCAGGAGCTCAGACTAGATCATCACAATGGTCCCTTTTGGCCTAGAAATCTATGAATACATAAATGTGAGTGCAAGATTTTTCATCCAGGACAGACACTTTAAGTATTGATCCAGGTACAGATTGGATGAGAACTCATAGTTCCCAAGTATAACCATTTGAATAATGCTGGTTGTGAGGACCAAACTAGTGGTTCCCAGACCCCTTTCCATTTAACAATATGTGATGGACAAAGGTGGTGGCAGTAACCAGAAACAAAAGGATCCATGGAGCATTCTCTCTCAAACAATTATATAAAGATTTTCAAAGGGGTTGGAAGTCTGTAATTAGAGGCCCATACAGAAATGTTCAAAATTATTAAAACTAATCTTAGTTATTAAGAAAATGTGCAATCTAAAATCAGGTGTAAATCTTATAAGATATTAACTGTCCTAATTTGGAAACATTCTGTATTTCTTGCTTTTCCATATCAACAGATTCTTTAAGCGTCAGTACAATTAAAAAACCTCCCTCCTCCCCCCTTTAACATTTTTGGTCTGTTTTGGAATGTTCATTAGGGTCGGAGGGTTCAGAGTTCATAATAGTGGTCAGTTTGGACAGAGGCATAGCCTATTCAGAACGCGTATCAGTATGGCCATTGGGAATTAGAAAAATGTTCTCTTATTCCTGATCAATACATTTAGGGCTTGTGTATATGGAAAGTTATTGTGGCATAAGGGCAGTATGAGTTTATGCTACTGTAGTTCTACTGGTGTAATTCCCTGGGTGGATGGACACTCTTATTCCAGAATAAGAATAAATTTATTCTAGTTTAGTTTATATTGCTTTAGAAGCAGTTTAAACTGTTTTGGAAAAGGCCTTTTATTCGGAATTAGTGTGTCCACATGGGTAGTTATGCCAGTAGAACTGCGGTGGCATAATTAGATTGGCATACTTTTGCGACTTAATTTCCTTAGTATAATAACCAACCTGGATAAAGATACAAGTTCTGTCACAGCTCTGTGATCTCCACTGTAGAGGTTATTCTCAAATACTCACACTTGAGTTGATCCAAAATAGTACAATATGACAAGTATAACCTGAGCTTTGTAGGGGATTATTGTGTTTCATTAAGTTTTATTAAAGCTGCGAGTGAAGGACTTTATGCTTGAGAGCTATAGAAATTATACTCCTGCAACCTTGTTCTGTAAAACTGTGGATGCCAGTCTGGACTGCGATTGATATTCACAGCGGGTTGGTTCCATAGGAACAAAGAAGGAGGTGTGGGAATCTGGACTCCAATTACCTCACACGTTCTGCTGCTGAGCTCTTTAATTTTTCTTATCAGTAATTCACTTCAGATAACAACCCCGTAGATAAAGTAAGCCTTCAAGGAAAAGGGGGAAAATGGAGGTTTTATTGGCCTTTATCGGTTTACTAAAGAGGGTTTGGTTATAAAACATTAACACAATATTATTCTATCTGTAACAAAAAGTAAATGAATAAAAGTAACAATTATAAGCCAGGGCAAATAATGACTAGAATATATTTGCCTTTCCCTGATCACTGGGGGCCTCCAATTTTTTTCTTCTTGTCTCCATGATTGTCTTCATTTACAGCATGTCCACCGAACATGCTAATTACAGTTAACCCCTTTTTCCTTTCACAGCAAGTCAGAGGGACTTGACCTGCTCTCATTCTGATTTGTATTCATTTAATTTTGTACATGTCTTTCCTCTGAGACTGAAGTCTTGTCTTGGGAGAGGAGCATATGAGAGAGTCATTAAATGAAGCCAAGAGGTTCCTATTTGGGACCTGAGGTTATGATGATCTTTATTATAAGGAAAACCTGCAGTGCTACGTGTGCATTAATTACAATTCTCTGCACGTTGATAGCTTCAAATAAGAGTTCTTACCAAGTTTTTTGTTGTTGCTGTTGTTAGAAAATAATGATTATAGTGATCGTGTAATCTTCCTTTTTCACATAACCATAAGATGATACTTATAAAAGAGTCGGGGTACTTGGGATGATGAGTGGTGGAAGGATGTAATTAACAAGCAGTTAGGTAATTTATTAATTTACAACAGTAGATTTTACAAAGACATTACAGATTTTTAGCAGCAAGGAGACCTGTTTGGCGACATAGTCCAACTTCTTAAATGTGAAGGTTTCTTTTGTATGTTGTGTTCTAGTTTTTTGTCCCACCAAATGATGGACTGCTACATCTTGCCTTTGAAAGTTTGCCATAGTAATAAGTTCTGTTTTTAGGAAGTGTAAAGTGCAGTTGTAGTTTTAAAAACTACACTGTGGAAAAGTGTAATGAATACACTTTTACTCAACAGATTTGTTCCGAGTGTGTACTCTGGGCCATTTTAGCTTATTAAAGTACTTGAAGTTTTTCCCCAATTCTGCATACCCAAGAATAGAAGAGAGCTGAACTCTGATTCATGCATCATTGACAGAATTGTTCATTAAATTTCTGAGCCAAATTCTGCTGCCATTTGCATCTGTACAATGTCACTAATGACAATGAGTTGGCACAGGTGTAACTGAGGACAAAATTTCATTTATAGAATCTTTTATTACTGGTGATGATGGCTTAGTTGGAAAGAACACATCTTGATTTCCAGCTTCCAGATTGAGTTACAGGGATAGCAGTTAGAAAAGCCACGCTTTTTGCATATAAACTATGCAGATTTGCTCTAGAAGTCATTGAAATACACTAAATCTAGAACTTCATAAGATCATTTTTACAGTCACTTTTAAAAGCACACTTCCTAGATCTAAAAAAAGGAATTTTAAGTTTGTGTCTTTAGCATTTATTTGAGGGAACTGCTCTAGGCAATTGGAAGTGCAATTTTGAAGTGAAACTGTCCAAGCAGAACATTTGTTTGTTTTAAAGAAAATTCTTTCACCTTTCCATTCATATAGATAAGAGATGGCTCATATTGATTTGCACAGCATCCTAGAGCAAAGACAGCATATTGGAGCAGAACTACATCACACCACAATTCACATTATGACATGAAGAGGGAAAATTAGTTTCAAAATGGTAACACAGTACCCACTAAATCCCACAAAACCAGGGAGCTACCTAATGCAGAATAAGTAGAAACCCTAGTATACCCCAACTTTTTCCAGTTGTGCTCAAGATAACAAGGAAATAATTAAAGAGTCTACCATTTTGAATTACAGACCTTCACCAAATTTTAATTTCTTGAAATGATTAGCCCACAGTTTTTCTACTCAAATATTTTTACACTGAATTGGCAATTCTCATTTTCACCTGGTAGGTCTGCTCATATGCGTCTGTTCATAATGTCCTTGCCTGCCCAATTTATTGAATTTATTTACTTCTGAGTATTTGATGGTGGAGGGAGAGATTATTTAAAACAAAACTCAAAAGGTTGATCTGTTTATAAGCATTTACTGCATCAGTATGAGTTTTGACTCATAATTAATTTTTAGATGTCTTTGCCAGATCAGAGGTATCGTTTACCAAAGCCACATCTAATACACAAATTGATAGAGTTAGCAGCGAGGCATACAGATGTCCATGTGATTTGTTTACAAAATAAATAAGGGATTATAGCAACATTTTTTCCATATGGTTATTGATTGGTTGCCTTACATATTTTAGTGCTTTTAAGTAAAGAAAACCATAATTTACTCTTATTGTTTTCTTCACACTGAGATTAAAGATTTTCAGGCCATGCTCTTATTCATGTAAGTAAACATCTGAGGAAACCTGCTTTTAGATTTTTTTTTTAATCCTTCCTTATGCCTCTTTACTCACTTTAGATTATATTCCTTTTGTTCATGAGATCTACAGCATCTTCCCAGCTACAGTAATAGCTACTGATCAGGATCACACATTAGCCCTATATTAATAGACACTGTGAATTCACAGTCCTTCCACCTACGGAGACATGAGGAAGACCAGCCATTTCTAATACAGCGGACTAGCTAAATTTAACAGTATCATTTTAGCCAGAACAATGATTTGTCCTAACATAATATATCTAATTTGTTAGCTTGTGGGCTCTGAGCATTTAAAAAAAAATTCTCATATAAAATCTTGCACTTTTTTCATGGTCATGATGATTTTAAAGCTTATGGGTCTCTGTGGCAAAGAGAGAGAAATATTTTATTGAAAGTATCTGCGGGATTGGTTTTAAAGTGTTTTTACAGATCAAAATGTACTTGAAAAGAGAGCCACTGTAATGTGGAAATGTAATACTTCTGCTAATACAGAACCAATAGTTTTCAATCATAAAATAAAAGTTGAATTAAGACTGCGGATGGAAGAAAACAACAATGGAGATAAAGTTTAAATTTCTTTTTAATTTGAAAGTTCTTGCAACATTTTTTCCACCTCCTTAATCCTTGGTGGAAATTGTGTGCTGTGCATGTTTGTTTTTTCCTTTGGGTAAAGCTGCAATAGACTTGAGTTTCTTATTAGTCGAAGGCGGTGGTTGAACACTCATCTGTGTTGTGAACCAACTTGACTAGTAATTAACGTTTTGATGCCCATAAATATGAAGAATGCAAAACCCAGTGGCATTGCGTTGAGATAAAGCTTCAGCAGGAGAGCTCCTGGCAATCTCTCACAATTAACTTACTTTACAGATTACCTGAGGGTCCGTGGGGTTAAGTTACCTGCATGACTTGGAGACTATTTGACATGTGTATATAACCTCAGTTTAAAAAGAAACTATTCAAAACAAAAGTGTGAAGCCTGAGTGTCTCCTACTGGTGCACAGGATGGAATGATCCTGCTGTGCCTTGGGGAGACGGGCGTTCTCTAGGGCAGGACAAGCAATGTTTATAACTGTCTCCCTCCTTGTGTGTGTAATGGATTCCACTGGGGAAGGGCAACTTTACACAACTTCTGGGGCTCTGTGTGAAGGCTGCCCTGGGGATGTGCTGACTTTTGCAAGTGTATCTCAGGGCTGCATTATGTTATGTTCCCCACTATCACAGATAGTTATGGACTTGGATAATAGTAGTAAATAAAATGAGCTGGGAGTGGATTAGTCTCCTATAGGAACCTTTGACTTTAAAAGGCAATTTCTGGGTTTGGTTTGCATTATAAATTCTCCACTCAGCAATGCTCATTGAAATCTAGAAGCTTGAGCAGACCACTATCCATCAGGAAGGGAAGTGTGAGTCATGATTGACCACTGGTCTTGTAAAATGTATGCTGATCTGGGAGAACTCCATTTGTGGTGCCTGGATGCAAACTGTCACTGGTTGTAAAATTTGTGCTTCGAAAAAACAGACGGTGTCAAAAACAAGAGAAGACAGAGATAAATTACACATACACAAACAATCTAGCCAGGCTTTGGCTGGTGAGAAAAAAGCATGGAAGTAAGCCAGATATTGACGGAGGTTTTAGGATGCAAACAAAGTAGGTAGATTAAGAGTTACATATCTGCATTAAGCAGGAGCACAGGTTCAATGGGTTCCCTCATGGGGCAATTTAGTCAGAAGTCTAGTTGTTGGACTAGAAGTGGTCTGTGTGAAGAGAAGAGAGAGCATGTTTTCTCATACAAGTTTATGTGTCATTAAGGATTTCAGGATTTATTTGTAATTTAACTTGAAAGCCATTTTGCACCAACAAAGTGAAATTTAATTTGGACCTTCAGTGGAATTTGTTTTCTGTGGGGAATCTCTTAGGTAAACTGTATTTCAGCTGTATATTCCTCAGGTATGTTTCCTGCCTAATATAAATTATGCAGCGCTTTAACAGGACACTGATCAGGAATATAAATGGGTAAAAAAAACAAAGCCGAGGAATACAAATATTTTATTCAGAGTATTTAATTAATTTTTATATATTCATGAATAGTCATATAGTCCCAGCTCTCTAAGATGAACAAATAATGTTTAAAAGAGTAATATGTTATTTCAATATATTACAAAATGATTCAGCTAGTTGGGGTCACATATTTATTATTCACACTGAGTACTGAGTAGCACCGTTATTTTGCAAGTAGTCCCATTAAATCAAATTGCCTAGTAGTGTCTTACCTTACAAATAGTCCCGTTGACATGATAGGGACTATTTTCAGACTAAAGTGCTACTCAGCTTGAGTAGAGGTGATGGAAACTGGCCCTTAATTAATATTATTTGACCAGTGCTAATCAGAAATATTTTAGATTTTATTAAATGTGGCATTTTCCCAATCTTAGATCAGTCTCCCTAAAAAAGAAAAAAAAAGACTAGTGAAGTTTAGTGAAAAACAAACTTATTTAAAATTCAACTCTGAACATAAGCATGTGCAGAGATTACTTTCTTTAGCACTGTAAAATGAATTCTTCATGTGATCAGGAAAAGAAACAGACTGATCTAAACCCAAATTCATTATCTGAAAATGCACTGTAGATCCCAAAACCATACACATTTCATCAACTCCCATTTGACCACTGATGCTTGGGTTCTTAAGGCTGATCTTAAAATAAGCAACAAAGGATGCTGGCCATCCTGCCATTGCATGGAGAGGGAATAAACGAATAACTGTAACTCTGAGAATTGTGACATTTCAAAGATGGAAAAGTAGACACAGTGATACATTTTACTGGACTAGCAAAGAGGTCCAATAAAAGTAGCACATTATCTTGTCTACTTTTTCTTGAGTACTGATGCGACTACAAACATTTTGTGCACTACAAATTTAAATGCTTTTAAATGGATTTTTCTGTTTATCTGTCATTTAAGAAAGTTGAAACATTGTGTAATATATGGACATACCTCAAGGGGTTGCGTTCAAGAAGCTACATCTAGTACACTGTATTTGGAAAATGTATTTGGCTATTTAAACAAATTTATTAGTACTTTCTGTCCTTCATGATGGAGAGGAGAGAGGGTGGGAGAGGGGAGTGAAGGACTCCCCCAAATCCTGGACTTTATGAATTGAAGACAGGAAGGTAGGTAAAGGCATGCAAAGTAGTCAAATACTCTTGTGGCTAAGGGATTAAAGATATGTTAATATAGTTTTGTTTTGTCTTTTTCTGTTTTCAGCTAAAGTGAACTGTACTTTCCATAGGAATATAATCAAAGAATCTTCTGTTTTAAAAAAAACAAGTTATTTTCTTAAAACTTTCTCCCAAAATTATAAACTACTAACAGTGTTTGTTGATCAGAAAAATTTGGGTGTTCACTGTTAGGCAACTCTGGGACTGGTTAAAGTATATATGAAGTATTCTTGAACAATGGACCTGTTTTTAAGCATAACTTCCATCTATGTACTAGACATAAGTTTAAAGCCAACAGTTTAACATGTAAATTGAAGGTTAATGAAAGTTAATACTGTAGCAATATTTTTCACGCTTTTCACTCACAAAATTTTTCCTATAATCTTTCATGCATTCAGAACTATGCAAGCTGTCTGTAATCTACTAAATCCCTGAGTAGCTGTGTGATTTCAGGTATCTTCATTTAAGTAGCCTGCTGCTTGCTAGCTCTCACAGGACTTACAGACATTAGCCTTGTGGGAGAATGGAGTAGTCCCTTGAGCACAGCAGGATATGGCTCCTGTAGGTGTTTTGGGGTCACAAAGTCACAGCTGTGTTACCTGTTCTTTACTAATTAAGAGTTACTATGGATCTCTTTGACAATTAAGAACAGAATGAACTTTAATGTAGATAGGCACTGTGGGACAGTAAACAGTTCTAAAGCAAGTAAAGAGCCGGCACAGAAAATACTGCTGACAGCATGGACTCTCTTTTAATGATGTAAATTGCAGTGCATTAATAAATGTCTAAACTCACCATTGCAGGACCGAAGCTTGTATCAGGTAGGGACACTGTCAAAAATTCTTGCAACCATTAGATTTGTCTATTCCACGCTTCACAATCTTCATAAAACTATTGGTCCTAACAGTCTCTTCTGAGAATGACTGTAATAAACATCATGAGAGCCAATGCTCATTCCCTGATTAGTGGTTAAGAGCAGCACAAGAAGGTTAAAGTTACAAATGACCTGGGAGGAGGTGGGAAAGGGGTGCTAGGGAGGATCTTACATAGTCAGAAGATACTCATTAAAAAGGGAACCCTGGTTCCCTAAAAATCAAGGTTTCCTAATTCAACCTAGTAATTACAGATACATCTTGGGGTTTGGTGGTTTTGTTGTTGTTGTTGTTTTTTGTTCAGTTTATATTAGTCAGCTATTTGGTTTTCCAAGTAGTTTTAACTTAAAAGGTTCCTTTAAAAAAAAATTGTAAAGGGAGGGATGCTCTGAGATTACTCAGATTTTCAGAGGGAAAAATATTCTTCTTGTTCATGTTTCCCTGGGAAGATATATATTGTTGTATGCTAATAGGCTGGTTGAAAACTGGAAATGTAAATTAAATTTAACGAGGTGCATTCTTTAACAATAAGAGATTAGGGATTGGTTGATATGGGAGGCCATTGAAACACAAGTGATTGATGCCAACCTGTTTATATCCCCCTCCCAGAGAAGGAGGGAAAAAAGGGAGAGGTGCAGTTTGATGTCTATATGAAGTAATCTCCAGAAAGAAAAAGATTATATTTGTTAAACTGTATAAAAAAAATCTGAAGATAATATGGCTTTGTTCACAGTGTTACATAAAGAAGATTAAAGACAGGAAACAAGCTGCTTAAACACTGTAAACTAATTAGTTCGACGAATTGTTTTCCCGAGGTTCATGAGATATGAAACATTGGCACCAGTGCATGAAATACACTCTGCCTCACTGCTCTTTTCAATTTATTTTTCTGTTAGTGTCGTGTGTGTGTGTGTATATATATAAGAGCAGCCAAAAAGAGAGAGGTTACAGAGGGAGACCAATGCCTGTCAAATGATTGAAGCTGACATTTTGTCATCTTAAGCCTGATGCAGGAGGGCTTTTTTCTGATATCCTTGTATAAATACCAGCTTTATTTTCTGCCATCACAGGCTACATTGCACAAATGATGTCATGACAAGGCCCAAAGGAATTCCTCTTGTTGCTCAGAGCCACTTTGGCAGCTCCAAGCTAAGCTAAGCACAAGTGAGCTGACACATCATTAATTAGTTTGCCCAGTATCAGGATGTTCTGTGGGAGGAGGAGAGTCAGAAGGGCAATGGCAATGGAGTGGGGACAGGTGTTCGGCATCTTTTTTTTTTTGTTTTGTTTGTTTTTTCCCTTCCCCCTAAGTTGACACATTTATCAGATAACATGCCAACCAATGCACAGGTTCAAGGCACTTTCCAAATTTGTGTTTGCCTCTGCTGTCAGATCTCCGAACTTTTATCCGATGATTATGTTGTTGTCATATTTATAGGGTCCCAGAGAAGTAAATGACAAAGCTCCTGTTGACGTCAGTGGAGGCAGGATTGCATCAATAAACTTAAAAAACCCCAAACCCTTACAATTATATCCTTTTCCCTTCTCTTTCTTGCTCTGCATGTTTCTTTGTAAATGTGTATACAATATAATGGCTTATATGGAGACATGTATGCACAATGTGGTGGAGTGGAGAGAGAGTGTGCACAAGTACAATAATAGTTTTGGTTTCAAAGAAATGAGGAGGGAAAATCCAATTTTGACTTTAGGGTGCATTGCTTAATAGTGTTGAAATATTAATAAAGTGAACATTTTCAATTTAAATAACAGCCCATGGGTTTTCGAATAATATCTGCTGGGCACTGAATATACAAATGAGACATAGTAGAAAGGACATGGTATACATTTAGTTGCCTGTGTGGAGGAAAAAAGAGTTAAGATTTTTCCCTCTAGGTTTTCTAATAATCTTTTGCTTTATGTTGAGACACTCAACACTATATTTTCTGTACCATGTACAGAATCTGCAAGTTATTGGTATTTGCTTTATTAGTGAATATATATAGAGAGAGAGAGAGCAAATCTTTTACAAACTTTATATTTTAGGAGGTAATCTGTGCCTGTGTTGAGTTGTTGAAATATGCTGGTATACAGTAGAGTATTGTCGCTCAAAGAAACAAACCAGTTGTTGAAAAGGGGAAGGAAAAAAAAAAGGCTGTGGGTGAGGAGAAAAGAAGACATTATCTTTCAGAGTGAATTAAATTGTCACTTCCTGTATCCTAGAGCACTCCAGTAATGTCCCGTTTCATCAGCGACAGTAACTACCCAACATTCTTCAGTAGCTCCTTGACATCAAAGCTCTTTAACGACCGCAAATCATATTTTGGCCTAAATAACTGAGTGCAGCTGTACATTTTTAAGATTTTTTTTTTTTTTTTACTACTTTCCCCACCTTGATTTTTGCTTTTATTGAGGTCAGTGCATTTGTGCCTAAAAAGTGAATCCAGCCTGGAAATCATTGTAGCCTGGGCACTGCTCAATTATTACTTTTAAATAGGCAAATCAGATTCTAATTAGCACCACAATCAGAACTATTAGTGCTATTTTTATTACCCATTATAATGTATTTGCTTACAAATGTACCCTGAGGTTACAGATGTTTTATTCATTATTTTTGTTGGCCACAAAGGTAGCGCTTTTTACTTCTGATTTGAGAGGTACCAAACTGAGCAATACTTTTTAAGTCACTATTCACAAAGACATGAACAGCAGCACGTGTCAATTTTACGTCACATCCCAATGAGCTACAAAAATCAGTGCCTATTGGGTAGGATGATTGCCTCCTGGTAAATTGTAATTGTTCCATCTCTTCCCCACTCCCTTTAAAAAAAAATAATGATAAAACACCTTTGCAGCTCATATTAAAGTAGAAATGTAGGCATGGCAGCTATTGATTTTAATGGTTGTTCTGTTCAAAATCTGATGGAAATATGTGGCCCATTGCCATTACTAACTTTGTTAAATACTCCATCTGACTGAAAAATTTGCATTAGTTACATTAAAATGTAATGGTTAATATCACTTAGTTATATACCCCTGGAAGGACATATGGTGTATACACTATTGTATCATGTCAATAAGAAGAAACCTTTAGCCTTCTTAATGGATGAACTTCATTTTAAAATGCTGACTAATGAAAAATGAGCCAATCTACTGACAAAAGTAAATGGAGGAATAAAACCTCAGTCCTTTTTTTCAAAAATAATTAGATACTAAGGGGCCTTTATAGGTTCCAGAAGTAAGCCCCTGTGACCCTGTCCTATTTATTAAGACTGATGAACTCTTGTTAGTGTGTTTACCATTTCCCTCCTGCATTACTATTTTTTTTACAAGCTGTCTAGAAGTTTGCAACTTTTATGCTATATATATTTTTCCATCTGACTTTTATGACTTTTCCCATAAAATTTATTGGCTGGCTGAGTCTCACAAATCTTAAACTACTTAATGGTTCTGGCTGCATCCATTATATCGCCTATATTTTTTTTCCAGACATCTGTGTAGATATCTTCTGAAATTTACAAAACCTTTGTAAGTAATCCCATAGGCTGAGCTGCCCATTGAAATCTCTACCAGTGTTTGTTGCTGCTAATTACTTAGTGTAAACCTGTGGGAATCAGGCCCTTTCTTAATGAGTTTGGGCAAGTGACTAAAAATTCCTGTGTAATTTTAAGGAGATTTACTACTCAATTTCAGACCTAAAAGTCGCAATTCTCCAACAAAAAAACTTCAAAAACAGACTCCAATGAGAAACTGAAGAATTGGAATTAATTTGCAAACTGGACACCATTAAATTAGGTTTGAATAAAGACTGGGAGTGGGTGGGTCATTACACAAAGTAAAAACTATTTCCCCATGCTAATTTTTCCCCTACTGTTACTCACATCTTCTTGTCAACTGTTTGAAATGGGCCATCCTGATTATCACTACAAAAGTTTTTTTTCTCCTGCTGATAATAGCCCATCTTAATTGATTAGTCTTGTTACAGTTGGTATGACAACATCCATTTTTTCATCTTCTGTGTGTATATATATCTTCCTACTGTATTTTCCACTGCATGCATCCGATGACGTGGGTTTTAGCCCACGAAAGCTTATGCCCAAATAAATTTGTTAGTCTCTAAGGTGCCACAAGTACACCTCGTTTTTTTTCCCCCTACTGTTGTGACTTTTGGTCAAGACTGGTGTCCTGCATAGACCTGGTCCACAGTGCTGCTTGTGGAATTTTGTTCTTTGTTAATTTAGAGAAAGACAACTGTATTTGGCACTACTCTGTAACAAAAAGAGCTGTGTAATGTGGCACAAGTGGGTTATTAGATATGACATAATGAGTAGTATTTCTATCATGGAATTATATATCTGTCAGTGCTTTTGTCAGGCAATTTTTTCAGAGGTTGAAGTCCTACTTGTCTATTTTCAGTGGGTATCAGTTAAAATGTCCAGAAATCCCAGTGCAACCAATCAGTTTTGCTTCCTTTAAATATCCGCCTTTGATTGATGGCTTGTTAAAATGAGTTAGGAAGCCATGGGGAACTCAACTTACAGTGTGCAGACACAGCCATAACTTGACACAAGGAGTATTGATTTGCAAGGGTTAGGCAATAAAGCTAATCCTCTCATAAGTAGAGATCTGTGTAATTGAAGATCTGGAGGCTTTTTTCCCCTTCCTCTTTAAGTCAAGAACATATCTTGTATCCCATGCGTTTTTAAAATCCCCTGCATACATGCATAGTTGTAATGTCTCATATGAAAAAAACAGACTGACTAACAAATTGTCTTACACATTCATGCAGGCCTTGGAAGACACTTTGGTCCCATACGGGGGGGCTGTAATCTACTTCTAAAGGGGGCAAAAAATTTGTAAGTCTGTTCCTGCTCTCACATGGCATTGTTGTCGGTAGTCTATCTCCCTATTAGGATCTGTCATAGGCACCTTATTATGTGACATACTGATTCAGTTGCTGGTTTCTGTGCTCTGCACTAGAATATTATGTAGAGTTCCAGATTTGTGAAAATAAGTGTTTATTCCATTTCAATACAGTTATTTGATGTGTTCTGAGTATATATTGGGTATCATATATTATTCAAACAGTGTCCAAATGCTAACGTCTGCACTGACGGACAGCCAGGAACTTGAGGGCCACGCCTCATAATTTGCCATAAAACTGACCAGATTGCAGCCACTTTTATCTGTGTAGGCTACTAATGTGATTGCTTGGATCAAAATGGAGCACTGAATGCCAGGATCTTAGCAAGCTGCCCTCCGTGTTAAAGATGTGTGTTGCTGCAGGCCATATTGTAAAATTCTGTGAACCGCAATTGGTCAACGGGCCACTTTGGTCACCTCTCTCTATACTAAACTAGAAATGAATTCAGTATTTAAGAGTGAGTTGCTGATTCACAGTTTTAAAGTAGTTTTCAGTACCAAGAGTAGGCAGACCTCTCTTCTCTGTCACTAATTCACCAGTCAATAACTAATAAAGCCACCTCCACTTCTTATTTTATCCACTTCTCTTTTTATGCTGTTAAGAGTTGTTCTTTCAGTTAAGATAATTTTTTTAAAAATTATGTCTTTAAAATATTGGAGATTAAAATTAAAGATTTAAGTATCATAAAAAATTGGTTGAGTACTTCCTTTTAATTTGGTAATATAATCCTGGCTATATTTCTGAGTGATAGAGTTGCAGAGATAGGACATAGTTGGATCAAGATGGACGAATGAATCAGAATCATGCTTTCTTCTGATAATGGAAGAGGTCAGTTGATTGAAAGGGGGTTATCTGAGAAATAGAATTACTTCTGGGGGAATTCTGCACCACTGTGCAGGCGCAGAATTTATGTCCCCTGCAGATTTCTATGCTTCCCCGCAGAAAAATGACTTTCTGACAGGGAAGCAAGGAGAAGCCACAAAAGTGGTCATGCGACCCTCCCCAGCAGTATATTTTGGGTGCCCAGGGCAGCCGGCAGAGAGGTAAATCACTGTGGGGCAAGAGGCGGAACTGGGGAAGACCCAGCTGGTGGCTCCTACTCTGTGCCAGGCTCAGCTGCTAGTTCCAGCTGGGCTGGGGAGAATGGGACTTCCTCTTCCCCTGCATGGTATCTAGGGCCAGATCAGACCCACCCCCAGACTTCTCCCCCAGCTGCAAGAAGCTCTGCAAACACCCCTCCCCCCACCACTTCTTGCACCCATCGTTCCTCAGCTGCAGGGGGAGGGATCCCTGTAAAGGTAGCTTCTCACCCATTCACCCGACCCCAGGCATCCAGACCCCCGCATATGGACACCCTCCTGTCAAGCCTCACCCCCCACTGCACTCATAACCCCCCAATGAGTCCCATTCTCCCTGCACCTGGACCGCTCTAACGAGCCACCTGCACCCAGATCCCACCCGACTGAGCTCTATCCCCCACATGCCCAGCACTACACCCTTCCCTTCCCCTCCCCCCCCCCCCGGCTGAGCCCCAACCACCTTCACCCGGACTCCCCTGCAGAGTCCTATTACTGTTGCACCCAGAACCCCACCCAACAAGCTCTGTGCACTCAGATTCCCCGAGCTGGCTGTACCCAGATTTCCCCACACAGAACCCTCTCAACCCACACCTGGATCCCCCCACACTTCAGGCCTTTGCTGAACCTGCCTGCTCACACCTGGTGCACGAGGCATAGAGGGGCGGGGCCCTGGGGTGTTTCTGGACAGCCCAGTCGTTGCGCTACGTCAGGATTGGGTGCAGCCTTACTGCTGAGTCCATGTCCCGGGGAGGGAGGCAAAACTGCACAATCATTTCCCAATGCCATGCTTGAGCCTCCACATTTATTTGATAAATAAAATTTGCAGAATTTTGCAGAATTTTAAAATATTGTGTGCAGAATTTTTATTTTTTGGCACAGAATGCCCTCAGGAATATAAAGTGAGGAGAACAAGAGTTGCAGTTGCATTGAGCCTTGTTGCAGAAGCTTGGATGTGGTAAACCCCTGACTCAAGAGATGAAAAATAGTAAGATTGAGTTCTGCACGAAAATCCTGTTGGAGAAATGGCTGTATTATACCCAATTACAATTAAAGAGAATGAGTATTCCCAGAGGATGTCTCTGCAACAAGTTAGTTAGGGACATGTATTTTGATCATGTGGTTTACTCATGCATAAATGGAACCCTTCATGATCATGTCGAGAACAATTAATTTTGTATCTCTTGCATTATTGTTGCCTCTTCTGCAAGACACATAATTGTTCATTACCTCCCTTTCCCCTGGAGATAGATGAGTGTTTGGAAGGCCCATTGTTTGGGCCTTCCAAGCCCAAACAGACATTCTGTATTGCTTGGACAAAAAGAAGCATTAGCTTAGTTATAACAACTGCCTCAGGCTAATTCACTGGTGATCCTTAAATTCTAATAGTGATGTAACAGGATGATTGAAAAATAGTTCTATGGTATGAATGTAGAGATCTTTAAATATTGTTGATTTGTTTTTATCCAAATCTGTCCCCTTTCCCTGATTCCTTTTTCCTTAAATGTTGTTTCCTTGTTAAATATGAGTATTTGTAATTCTGTTTAGCGTATAGTATTAAATCATGTGGATTACCCAAAAAGTGGAACTCGGTTACTGGATTGGGTGGAAGTCACTGCTTTAAAGTAAGATCTTGGCAGGTGTTTATCAACTGCCAATCCAGAACCCAAGAGATAGAGGTGGTGATGCCATGCGAACTTTAATAGGACCCAGGCCTGTCATTCCAGATGGTATCAGTGAGTTAGCTTGCATTCATAGCCATCAGCTCTTAATGGGTGGCTGATGCTTATATGTGCATATGGCTTAATGTTTCTGTGTTTGTGATATCATATTTATGTGGCTGGCGCACAGATATCAGGAAGGATAAGGGACCCACTGTTCTACTACCATGACCAATTAGGAGAGAGCTCCACTAGCTCTGGTGGAAGAAGCATTTGGTAATAGAGCTGGAGAAAAAAAAATTCCAGTTCCAGATCTACTAGTGTATTGGAGATTTTTCGAGTAACTGTATCTGGTTTTTGCAGTACATGGATTCGGTAAAGGTGACGACAGTAATGACTGTACACACCTTAACTATAAGCCTTACAGTTTTAGTGCAACATACGATTATTACTCTTAATAGGAAGCAATCTCAAAATATCAGCTACTTGTCTTTACATCAGTTTGATAGACATTCTCTCCACTATAAATGGCTGTAGTAAGAGATGTGTCCATTTTAATAAGATATGATTAAGCAAGTTTAGCATATTTAGGTAGTTCAAGACTCTTATTAAAATATTTAGTGGGTAGGAGAACATGTTTCAGTTCTTAGAAACGTGTAGAGCAGCCTAGATAACAACGTTTAGGTAGATAAAGAGCATTGGCAGATGGTTCAAAACTCTATTAACAGTGTTAAGGTTCCAGAATATCAATGAGTTTGCAAACATTATATTTTGCTCTTTTCATCAGCTTTACATTTGCTTTACTTTATCAAGCAGCTTTATTTCAGAAGTGAGTATGGTTTAGATAACTGATCAGCCTCATGTTACTGATCTGTATCTGTTTGTGTTTCTACCCCCTTTACCTCCTACATGAGTTGTACCTTTCTGGTGCAAGTAAGCTGCCACTCCCCCCTCCTTCCCCCCCCCCCCCCATGCTTGATCTCTATACTACAGATGTCTCTAATTAACTTTACTGTGACAGGCCAACAGGATACAGTTACAGAGGTTGACAGGTCTCAGTGTCCTTGGAGGCATTACCCTGTCACCTGATGCATTCCTCATGCTAACATCCTTTTGGCAAGCTTTCTTAGTGATTACAGCCATCAAATACCTGTGTGTTTAATATGGGGAGTGTGGAGTGATAGTGACTAAGAGTCAGCAAAGAATGCAGGACTTGAAAAAAAATTCCAGTAACTACTTTTGGTTATTGATATAAAAGATGTCACTAGGTCTGCTTTCAGATCTGGCAGAGTTCTGTTCGTGTATTGCACCAAAAACCAGGTTCGTTTTATTCTTAAGGTCTTACATGAGATGTTTGCAGTGTTGGTATAGCCATGTTGGCCCCAGGTTATTACAGAGACACGGGAGGCTACCTTTTATTGGACCAACTTCTGTTGGTGAAAGAGACAAGCTTTCAAGCTACACTGTGATCTTCAGTCCATTTCAGACGTCCGTGTACCTCGAAATCTTCCCTTTCACCAACAGAAATTGATCCAATAAAAGATATTACCTCACCCACCTTGTCTCTTTAAATGAGATGTATCTACTTATTTATTTAAACTCCATTAATCTACTGGAAGGGCTATGCTCTGGTGTTCACTTTACCATAGGCTAAACGTTACTGCAAATGTCACTGGTGGCGCAGCATGGGAGTGAGAGTAGTAGGGGGTCGTAGTCCTGTACCATGATATTAAACTGATTGTATTGCACAGTGCTGATGCTTTTCATCCACCTGAGTAGGATAGCTTGCTATGGAGGGTACTTACACTAGAGAAGAGTGTCCTGAGCTTTAGGGGCATCCACATTGCCTGGCTTTGTCCTGGATGAACTTTTCATTTTGGGGTGTCTGGAAAAAGTGTGTGTGAGAGCGAGGGTATCATGGCAGTCCCCATAAAGGAGGGGATATCCCCAATATTTTATCTGGGCTGGCCATCAGCCATTACCAGACCAAGTGAGGAAGGAGACACACACTTCAATGTCAGGGGGCAGGAGACACCATTCCCACAACGAGCGACCAGTTACAGAGTTAGGCTTGTAATCAGAGTTCCAGAACCCACTTAATGAATTTAAGATTGAGAATCTCATTCTCTTAGAGCTATCACTTGAGAATCAGAGTAATTATTTCCTATTGCCCTTTGTGGAATACAATTATAATTGCATTACTGTAACAGTGTTCACATTAACACTTACTTGTTAATATCCTCCTAATTTGGAGGAAATCATCACTTCTTCATATTTCATTGCCAGAAAAGACTGTGAAATTGAAAGAAGAGCATTTGAATCCACTGAATAAGGGAAAAAGCTTAGCTGATATATCATTGGCTTGGAAGACAGAATTCAGATATATATCTCTATTTTCCTGAGATATGTTTCTCTTGTCCTTTAAGGTACTCTACATCTGCTTCCTCTCAGAGGTTAAACTAGACTGAGCAATCGTTCATCAGAGAGAAACAGGGATTCCTGTGTGGCATGAAAACTATGCTTGTGTTCATTGTAGGAAAAGGGCAGTAACTTTCTCATGGCTGACATCCTGTTCAAGTGCTGAAAGATACATTAGCAAGAACAGAAAGACACCACTGTGGCAAGGTCAGCCAGATGATGGTGGTCTACAAGTTTCCACATCCAGATGACTGTAACTCATTCCTTTACACCTGACTGAAGTTCTTTATAGAAAAAGCCATTAGGCATGAACTAGACTGTCCACTTAGCAGCACTGTCAGATACTTATACAGTAAAATTTCTAGAAGAAACATAGGAAGTGGTCATTGCATTGCCTCATTTTTATCATAATGAGCAAATATTTGACCTTGTTAAGGCATTAGTGGCTTGATACCTCCACTGATTAAAGCAGTTCGGTATAATAGGGGGAGCTCACCAGTTTTGATGGCTGTCATCACGAGTCTTGAAAAGACATCACCACAAGATCGACACAAAGCTGCATCACCACAAATGTCAAGACTCGTGATGACAGGGAACAATTGGCTATATGTATCCAAAGGGAATACGCTATGTGAAACAGGTCCCTTATCCTCAATGGGAAAATTTGTGTGTACAAAGGCTTGTGGGTGTGGCTGAGCACGTTCCTGAGGCTCCTGTGCCAGTTCTTAGAAATGCCATCATTTAGAGTTGATCAGATTGGAGAATCTGTAATGATCAAAAAACAAATAAAAATGGGGGAATCCCTCCCAAATTTCTTACATTTTACCAACTGTTAAGACAAAGAAATTGTATAAAGAATCTGTTATCCATCTTTCCCTCCAAAGAAAGTCAGAGGCAGCACAGGGAGCTGGCGGTGATGTGGAACAAAGAGGAGATGCAGTGGGATGAGAGGAAAGTAGGTGAATAGGAGATTCTTCGCTGGAACTCTTCCTCTTTCCCTGCTGGGTGAATCTGCTCTTCCACCAATTGGTGGGAAAGGATCAGGGTTGTCCCTATCCATACGCAAAGTACACAGCTGCGTAGGGCACCAGGAAATTTGGGGCACCAAATTTCCTGGTGCCCTGCGCAACTGTGTGCTGCTCCAGGCCCTGCCCCGCCTCTTCCCCATGGCCCCTGCCCTTGCTCTGCCCCAGCCCTGCCTCCCCCGCACTTCCCTGAGGACTGTTGGAGGGCCAGGTCTGTACTCACCGGTGGCAGAAAGTGCAGCGACCCGGCCCCTGGCACTCCACCGGTGAGTGCAGGGTCGGGGGGGGGGCAGTTCCCCCCGTGGAGGTCTGGGGCTAGCCTCTCCCCCTCCCCCCGCAGAGGCCTGGGGCCCCACACACACACCCTTTGGGGAGGCTGCATAGGGCCCCAGAATAGCTAGGGACAGCCCTGGAAAGGATAGGAGCCCAGAAACTCCTTAGCTAGACACCACCACCTCCTGCTCCCTCTTTAAATTCCTCCTGCTGGTGAGTCCTCACCTAACAATCCAAGAATGATGGGGAGGCGCACAAGTAAAGCAGCACTCCCCAAAGACAGCAGAAGGTGAAGGGAAGAGCACAAAGGAATAAAAATTGTGCTACCCGTTATTTTCACCACCAGTTGCTGCCGTTTGTGCATTCGTTTTCCTCCACTGTCAAGTGGAGATGTGTTCGGTATCACAGTGTGATGTTTCACTTCATCAAAAACCTCGTGACCGCTGGCTGTACATACACAGCTCTCCAGCTGGTTGTACATGTGTAGCTCTTGTACATATACAAATAATTAGAGTAGCCGGCAGTTATATCTCAACCCGCTCCCTTTAGATCAACTTTCATTGACCAGCTAGAGCAACTGCAGCGATGTTCCCTTTTGCTGGCATTGAAATGGTTAATCTTTTTAGTCATACTTGTTTTAACATAGACTTTTATCACAAAAGAACTGTCATGGCTGCTGATTCAAAAGTGGGCTGTTTAAAAAAAAAAAAAGTGTGTGTGAGAGAGTGGTTTTCATATACCATTGGAATACCCTGGGGAGCTCCTTATTTTGTAGGAGTGTGATAGCTTAATTCTGGAATATTTCAAAAACACCTCTAAAAAGTGAGGCCCCTCCTCTAAATAAGGCCAACTGGCACAATTATGGTTCAGGAATGGCTGTAGAAGGATTGCTCTTCGTGTGAGTTGATTTCTTATCAAGTTGTGTGCTGACAAGTGAGGAACTACAAGATTCATTTTCTTCTGCTCTGTGACTCATTAGTTTTATTTCTCATAAATGCCTTCCTCTCCCTCCTCCTTCTGCCTTCTAAATAGAAGCTAAAAAATTCTGTCATTAGAAGCAATTTTGTCTTTTCTGCCTTAGGAGGACTATTCCAAACAATGTATGTTCATTTTTGAAGATATGAGTCCTGCCTGTTTAAAGCTGTGGTATAATTCCTTTTTATTTGGTGATAAACTTATTTTCAGTCTTCCAAGCTCTGGGAAAACATAAGACTTTCAATAGTTCTCTGTTTTAGATTAAAAAAAAAAAGCATCTGTGATTTAGCACTGCTTTCCATATCATTCAAGATAGATTTTATGTAGATATACTTGTTACATCCAAGGCATACTAGCTGTGCACCTGACCTGCATACTGCCTTCCTATTTCAAGCACAACATGGTACTGGAGTTCTACAGAGGCCAAAAACAAACAAACAAAAATCCTCCCAAAACACAGAGACAAAAGAAACAAAATAAAATAGTAGATGCTATCTGTGAGAGAGATGGCATGTCAGTCACATGCATGGTAAGAGACCCCCTAGGCTTTCAAGTTCAAATGCTTGAGCACTCTAACCTATTCTAGTCATTTGGAGGCAGTCTGAAGAATTTCAAAGCTGATTTCAGGGAAGAACCACTGCAAAAGTTTATTTCCCTTCCTCTAATTTTCTTTGTTTTGTGCAGTATGATGCCGACGCCAGAACACTATGTTGTTACGCTTTATGGGAAGTTCATAATTGTGCAGATTATTATCACAGCCAGTCACTCCACCTTCATGAAACAATTTTTTTGGGGGGTGGGGGTGGGGGGGAATATGTCCAAACCAATACCAACCCCTTACTCCAAACAAAAAGAATACCCCTCCTTCCCAAACTCAAATCACATGTGAGTTTTCAACTTTATATATTTGTATCACTGGATCCAAATTGGATGTTGGGATTTGCTCTTGCTATGCCTACCTTCCTTTTGCTATGCCTACCTATGGTATGTGCCATGGGATTGTGTGTGTGTGTGTGAGAGAGAGAGAGAGAGTGTGTTGCACTTAAGACATAGACTTTCAGTTATAATATTGGTGTCAGCATGCTCTCCCATCCACTCTTCCATTTGAGCTGCCCAGGTTTCCCGTATTATTGTTGTTAAAAAAAGACACCATGCTTTAGTCACAACTTCACCATGAGCACAAACCTTATAGCCAAGAGACACGTAATGAAGTCTTCTCGAGACTGTGAGTTTTCTGTAAGTGTCTGGTGGAGAGGAGGTAAGGAGTCCAGAGAACAATGCTATGCATTCCCTTCCATTTCCCCATGACCTTCTCGACCTCTGCCTGTTTTTGTTTTCAGCATAATTTACTATCCCAAAACCATTAGTCTGACCCTCTTGGACAAACTCATTTTGTTAGAAAAATAAGGGTGGGAAGGGAGGGGAAACTGGATATTTGTAAATTTGTAGGACATTTCTTGTGGCTCCTGTGGTGGATATGGTTAGAAATAATGCCCAGTAATTGTTTTGGCTACCTGTTTTTTTTGGCTTTTAATTAAGCTGGACTAAACTTTTCATAAGCTAAATTTCCACGACAGGATGCTTAGCAATCCAGATGAGCCACATTTATGATGGAGAACACATTGATATATGTAATTTTCTTGACCTACCTTGAAGAGGAAGTTTTCCTTTTCCAGAGCCCCTTTATTCTAAACCTTTTAATGACCTGGCCAGAGATTCTTAAATAGAATGCAATAACTCCTTGGACTCTTTGTGCAGTATATGGTGCAGAAGGATGACATGATGCACAAGAGGGTTTTTACCATGAGGGAGGAGGGGTTTGAGAGAGAGGAAAAGGATACTCATTTCTGCCTTTATCTTTTTTCAGCCAACCAGGAACTCTGTGGATTTGACTGTGTGACCCGTAAGGGGTTAAAAACAACAGCAGAAATCACATTTTTAGCAAAATCAACAGAGTCACTCTGACAAGGACATTCCCAGATTTCAGGGACATATGGTCACCCTACTTGGCTTGAGCTCTGAAGGTGTAGGAGGATCAGTTAACTACCTGGAGAAAAAGAGGGGTTAGATTTAAGTGGGGATGTGAAGTAGGTAATGTTGAAGGGTATGTTTCGGAGAGAGGATTTTCTTGAGGCATTAGCAACAGTGGCACAATTAAAAAGCTGTTTCTAAAATGATGCTATAAAATATTTTTTTAGAAAGCAATAAAAGTTCATGTCACAGGTGTGAATGCTTAGGCATTGCTTCCTCAGTGGCCCATGAACGACACAGAGGACAAAGTAAAGAGTTTTACATTCTAAACAAATTTCTGTCTTTAGTCAGAAGGACCCAGGCTGCCACCAAATGCCATCTCTATTGCACTATGGGGCTTGGAACTGGAAGCAGTAAACCATTTTCCAGCTGTGTATTTTCCTCTGATTACCTGAAAACCCCGCTCCCCCCACCTGGTGTGTGTGATAAAATATTTCATATGATAGAAATTAATTCAAAGTTCTCACTGTACTAAGTTGAAGGTTGGGGACTTGGGGCTGGGTACTGTGTTTCAGCCTATGAGTGACTCCATTTATGTTAAGGGATAATATTTGCTGAATCTTTCTCTCTGGGTTCAATAAAGCTGTCCGTGTTGCAGGGAGTTGAGTTATGATAGCTCATTGTAATAGTTTCAGTCAGGAGATGGAACTGCGTGCCATATAGAATGAGAGTTCTGGGGCCAGAATACTCTGTGGTAACTGGATCCAGAGGAAGAGTGCCTGGTATTTGTCTTTTAGTGAAATTGTGTGCAATAAATTTCCTACTGATGCTGTATCAGCAAGTAATTACTTCTACTGTATCTTAAAAGCTTTTGATATTTAAGGTTCTTAAATGTTCTTTTAAATTTTATCTGTTGCTTTGAATAACTTTCCTCCACACTTAAAACCCATTCTGCTTCCAGAGTTTCTGAAAGTGGACACTGTGCAAGAAAATTACTGCTGTACTTAGGGGAGGTCTGCCAGGTACGCATTTCGGTCCCAGATATATAGCTCAGTAATTGCATCCTTCTATCTTTAAAGCTGATCATGAGTCATGTAAAATCAGGGCTATGTAGTATGGAGGAGTCATTTTCTGCTCTCAAGAAGAGGAAAGAGAAGATAATTTGTGCGAACGCGCTCTCTCTCTCTTGCTCTCTCTGCATATATGTACAGTTTTGTACAGGGAAACAAATCTAGCTGTAGTAGTCAACAATTAGGTATTTTTCAGGAAAAGTGGGGGGGGTTTGTGTGTTTTTGCTTAACTTATTTCCTTGCTATATGATGATCCAATAATCATTTAATATGTTACTCTTGGTTTTGGCTAGGAAAAGACCTCCGTGACTGTTCAGAAGAAGGCTGTGATAGTACAGTTAAAAGCAACAATCAGTCTCCATAAATATAGAAAGAGAAGAACATTTCTCAGGGGAATGTGTTCAGTGTATGCATTTCCTCATATCTGTTGGAAAAAATTGTGTGTTTTGGAAGCAAAATGTAACACAACATCCAAATGTTTTGAATAAGTTGTTTAAAGTCAGTTAAGTGGAAACAGGTTTGTGGGGTTTTTTTTTTTTTCATCTAACCGAGTAGGATTAGAGGCCACTCTGAGTTTCAGCATGCAAGAAAGAGAGCTCTCAAAGGCACATAAGAAATATGAATGAGAATTCCAGCCACACAGGTGCGGACTTCTTTTTTCTGGCCAACAAGCACAGTGTGCTTGGAGTCTTATCGTTAAGTTATTCAGCAGTGTGGGTGGTTTGCTTGGAACAAAGTTTGCCATTGAATTAAAAAATACTAACACCATGTCTACAGTGAAGCAGATGTTTAATTTTCTGTTTGTTTGCTGCATTTTTCAATACAAAGCCTGGTGTTTAGGACACAGCTAACTAAGTGCATGTAAAATATAGCTGTGTCGCTCCCTCTGTCAAAAGATAATTACATGCAGTAAGGTTTTCAGTATGATGAAGTACAATTTTTGTACATCACAAGACCTATCTAGGCAAATCTAAATTTTTTTTAAGAAGTTGCAGGAAATAATTGATCAAAAGGTTACTGCATGTAGGGCACATTGGAATATAGTTAATATGTACCCTGCAGTAGGAGGTTCCTTTTTGAAAACATCTGTAAGCATTTGGTGAGAACTTCAGAACTCTGTGAAGCTGCCTTTGATTCTGAGGATATCCCAGATATTACAGATGCATTCTCCCCCATCTAATTTAGGTATTGCCTGTATTAAATAATTGCAATTTGCAAACTAACGTGATTAAATAGGTGAATTGTCTTATTGCTGCATTTGCTTAACTTATTTTGTGCGTTTTTAATTTTGGTTTTACTGTTTAAAGAGGCAGAACTGGTTCCGTCTGCCTCCACTAAAATGGTACTGCACTCACAGATCAGTTAAAGTGATAGCTGTGAAGTTGGATCTTGTTATCAAATGTTCTCGATCCCACTTTTCAAAGCTTTAAACCTTATTTAAATCTTACCAGTGTGTTCTCTTTATCAGTCTTCTTTCCTTTTACATTTAACTTCTTACACAAAGCAATTGCTTGATGTGAGAACTCCAAGCACGAAGTCAGGTGTAAATAGGAGATGCACAATTTCAACATTCCTTTTTTGTTGTTAAAATATTGTCTTCCCCTCCCTCAATATTGTATCAGTGTTAGGTCAAATCCCACATCTCTTACGCACTCGCATAGCCCCACTGCAGTCAGTGTGACTATTATTCCTGTGCTTAAAGTGACTCTTCCATAGTCACCTGAGTAGTTCCTTTACTTTGATCATGCAAGTGGTGCCGCTGGCTTTAGCTCTGTATCTGTATTTGGTCTACATTTGAAATCAGCCTACTTTTAAAAACAAATAACTATATGTTTGAAGGCTAGAGGGTCCAAATCCATAAAGAGACTTTAGCATCACAACTTTGAGGTGCCTAGCCACCAAGTGGCATCCACAAACCCTGAGTTAGATGCCCGGGTTCCCTGTATAGTGCATTGGGAGAGATAAGTGCCTGAGAATAGGATCTACAAAAGCCAGCACGCTGCTCAGGGGGCCACGTAAGCTAGCCAGGAACAGATCCCCAGGAGAGGGGTGTGTGCCAAGTTCCACCAGTCTCAGGGAGCTTGGTGCCTAAGTCCGGGCTGGAGGGAGATGCCTTTTGTTGCTTGGGATCCCTAACCAAGACCTGTTCTCCTGGAGTCAGGCATCTAAGATGTTTCTTGCAAGAAACTCCACACAGAATGGGCTGGGAGAGGAGGAGGTTTCCCCTATAACCATTAGCCCAGTGATTAGGGGACTTATTCAGGTTGTGAGAGAGCCTTTCTCATTTCCTCCCTCTGCTTGACATAGAGAAGCAATTTTAACCTGGGTTTCCCACCTCTCAAGTCAATGTCCTAACTACTGGTCAGTAGAGTCATTCTTACTCTCTTGCTGGCCCAATGCCTATGTAATTATTTATATAGTGGAACAGCTTCAATACGAGAGACTTACATCAGAATATCCTATAGTCCATTGGTTAGGGCACTGACTTCACATGGTTTGAGGATCACTTGGTTCAAGGATCCTGCTGGGGCTTAGACATGAGATAGGTGCAGGCTGACAGGACTGAGAGAGTAGTGCACGTGCCCCAAGGAAGACACTTTGGAACTCAGGGACTTTTATTTTGAAAATTTAGGCAGTGAGAGATTTTTAGGCCAACTCCAAGGTTAGGTGGCAGCTTAGCAGGGGTTTTGAGGATCTCATTAGTACCTGTATTTTTGACTTGAAGAATTGAAGTGGGAGTTCGATACCCTTTTGAGGATTTGGGCTGAGGTGACTTAGAGGAAAATGCTCTCTGAGGTTGATGGTCTGTTTATTGGACAGGAGTGGGGGAAGTTGAGAAGGAACCTGCATTTGTCCTTTTCCTCTCACCACATTATGACCCATCCTATGGACTGGTTGTCCAGATGGAACTTTTTTTAAAAAATGTGGCAAATCTAGATGTCTGGAATCACTGGCAGGGTGTCTTCCAATGGAAATGATGACTTTTAGGGAGCTGCTACGTTCCCAAAAGTGTCTGAAACCAATCTGTACCATAAATGGGTGGTCATGCTATTTAGTGGGATCTGGGAATATAGGATGGGGGAGAAGTATTTAGCAGAGGAAGTGGGCAAGATTATCTCAACTTTCCTTTTCTGAAGTTACCAGTTATATGTAGGGAAATGGGGCCTACATTTTCCTTTTAAATTATTTTTCTTCCAGCAAACAAGTTTAAAAATAAAAGGAGTACTTGTGGCACCTTAGAAAGTAACAAAATGTAAGGGAGAAGAGATATCAAGAGCAGATTTTTTATATATATTTTCTCTTTGATGAATTAGATTTTACTCAGTCAAGTTTTCAATAAATCACTTACACTGATATGCTTGCTATGTGACAGGCTGCTACTGAACCTCATTATTCATACGTGTCTGTGTGATGTGACTGAATCAATTTGTGCCGTATCCATTTTGTACTCATGGATAGTTCACACTCCCTTATGATCAGAAATAGTCAGCAGGCAATAATGGGAGACATGGAGCAGAAATGGATTGAGCCCACAATCCTTTGCTTTGTGGCACTAGGTCTTTCTTTCATCCACTTTCAGTGTCTTTTTTTTTCTTGCCTCATCAATATGTACAGAGCAGCAGCTAAGTCAAAAAGCAGATACACTCTAGCTCTTTACAAATCAATCCTTTTACATTGTAACAGGCACAGAGTTAAATGAGGGTAGAGAAAGGTCTCCCTATTGTCTGATTGACAGAAGAGGGCCATGCCTGAATGTAATTGCTTATTGGATGTAATTCTGTTCAAAGACACTGGCACGCCAGTCTTGCCAGTGCTTAGGCTGGTATAAACCGAAAGGCTAGCGGAGGGCATCATTTTTTGTTGCTGCAGTACTGTGCACAGCAGGTATGAACTATCTGTTCTTACAAATTTCACTTGATAAATAAGGAAAAAGACAAGGAATCTCTTTAAAATTTATTTGCTGGAGAAGTATATATCATATATATCAACATCTATGATATATCATATATATCAAACATCTATGTTTAAGATTATACACACTGTGATCTTACGTATCATCATGTTTCTCCTATCCAGCCACATTTCTCTTATTCAGCCTTTTTCCTTTGCCTATCTGAGAAATGCTGCTTAATAAAATGAAATAGAGATGAAAAACAGGACCATATATGAAATCAAAGATGACAGACATGTAAACAACAATAGGAATTCAAAATGTTCCAATTATAATCCCTCGCCATTTTATCCCTTGTGTGCTTTTGTTTTAGTATATAACAGTAATGCCTATTGGTTTTTGGCAGGTGATGACATAAATGTAACCATTGGAAGTGAATTCTAGTAGAGATGTCCAGTACCTTAATATGTCATGCAGCATGTTGATATGTCATCTTGCAGGTGGTGCATTCCTCTGCAGGATGGGCTCGTTCTCTCTGTCACTAGAAAGACGAAAAGTCTTTTCTTTCTCTTCTTCTCCACCATCATTTCACTGCCTGACGAAACTCACTCCCTGAAGCTTGCTTTGATTGTATCTTTAATTCTCAATTGTTCTAAGTGTACTGGGAATTAAGTTATAAATCGCACATGTCCCCAGGCTCCATAAACTAGCTCCCTGAGGCATTTAATCATTGTGCACGCTTGAGTCCCACTTTTCCTCAACAAGGCTGAAAGCGTCTAAAAAAACCTGAATGTTAGTATTAAAAAAAACAATCAGTCAAAATACAACAAAAAGCAGATTTAAAGGATGCATAGCTAGAATGTACAGCACCACTGCCATGTGTCATGCATCTCTTATGACAAGCATTTGGCAGCCCCTTTGCACAGCCCTGCTGGGTTGTCATGTATCCAAATCTGCAGGGGGGCAGCAAGAATTACCCCTGGCAGGGATTCATCCTTCCTACCAGGGGCCACAGTGGTTCTTGTGGAGACGGTAACCCTCCTGTCTTTCTGTTTCCACTCTTCGGTGGCTCCATTCTTTCTGCTGAATCCCAGCCACCATAATGGAGAAGCAGCAGCCATGGAGGGCAGAGGAGAGGAGGGAGTAGAGCAGACACACAGGGCTGTGGGGTTGAAGAGGCATAGATAAGAATCAGGGAGAGCATTGGGGCGGAGATGGCACTGGTAGTGTCGGGGAGGGTGAGGAGGCTGTGCAGCAGGTGCAGAGGAGATACAAAAGGGGGAGGTGATGACAGTGGGGAGCAGCTAGTAGTTATCATAAAGGTGAGGGCCCAGTATTGCTCCAGACTCTTTACCCTCTCTTCTGATTGCCCAATTGCGTATCCTCCCAACAAATCCCTTGTCTCTAGCCCTCGATCAACTGAGTCCGCATTGCCTCCTAACCCTCTGCTAAATTAAAACTTGCACCCCTCAGCTTCCACTGACTCCTCTTATTCTCTACTGACCTGAACATCCATTCCTATAATGGACTAAATTCTTTCTCGCCTCTCTGCATGAGGGAAACCCTTCTCATTTCAAGAGGGAATTCCAAGAGACTTCTCCTGCCCATAAAAGACAACTTCATGCTGAGCTCCATCTTCCCTTTCAACTGAGTGAGTGGGAGGGAATCTCTTCCTAGTGCAAGAGTAAAATAAAGAGATAGGTGCTCTCAAAACTGTGCTAGCCCACCAGATGGCATGGAAACAGCGTGGTGTGAGCTGGGAGATCCAGGTTTGAGAACAAAAGCAGATTGTCTTACTCTTAGCTGGTTGGACTTGATGGAGAAAGGAGGGTAAATAAATTGTTTGGACGACAAGGAGTGGCTAAACATGCAAACACCTCCTACTGACTGATTCACAGAATCAGAGAGATGTAGGCCTGTAAGGATCCTCAAGAAGTCAAGTCCAGTCTCCTGTGCTTAGGCACGACCAAGTAAACCTAGACCACCCCTGACAGGTGTTTGTCCAGCTTGTTCTTAAAAACCTCCAATGGTGGGGATTCCACAACATCCCCTGTGGAAGCCTGTTCCAGAGTTACCTTTACAGTTAAAACGTTTTTCCTAATATCTAGGCTAAATCTCCCTTGCTGCAGAATAAACACATCATTTCTTGTCCTACCTTCGGTAGACATGGAGAACAAGTGATCTAATAGCCTTTAACATATCTAAAGACTTTTATCAGGTCCCCCCCTCAGTCTTATTTTCTCAAGACTAAACATGCCCAGCTTTTTAAAATCTTCTATCATTTTTGTTGCTCTTGTCTGGATAGTCTCCAATTTATCCACCTCTTTCCTAAAGTGTGGCACCCAGAACTGGACACAGCACACCAGCTGAGACCTCACCAATGCTGAGTAGAGTGGGACAGTTATCTCCCGTGCCTTACATACATAATGCTGTTAATACACCTCAGCATATTAGCCTTTTTCACAATGGCTTCACATTGTTAACTTATTATATTCACTTTGTTATCCGCTGTAACCTCCAGGTCCTTTTCAACAGTTCTAACACCTAGCCAGTTGTTCCCCATTTTGTAGTTGTGCATTCGATTTTGCCTTCCTAAGTGAAGTACTTTGCACTTGTCTTTATTGAATTTCATTTTATTGATTTCACACCAATTGTCCAATTTGTCAAGGTCATTTTGAGTTCTAAATTAATCCTGTTATCCAAAGTGCTTGCAACCCCTCCCAACTTGATGTCATCTGTACATTTTATAAGCTTACTCTCCACTTCATTATCCAAGTTATTAACGAACATATTGAATAGTATCAGACCCAGGACTGACCCTGATATACGTTCTCACCGTTTGTGAGCGAACCACTGATAACTACTCTTGGAGTGTATGGTCTTCCAGCCAGTTTACAGTAATTTCATCTCGACTGAATTTCCCTACTTTCCTTTCCTGCAACAGCAGAGCTACAGTCCTATGAAATCCTCTCTTTCCCCGATACACATAAAGAACTAGATGAAGATGGAAAACATGCAGTAATTGTTTCTCAGCATGAATTATCTCCTAAGGATTCTATATGGACTGGCCTCATCTGCAGCTAACATGGGTGTATGTAGAACTCAGTTTTGGAGAACTGATCAGAATACAACCAAAGAAAGAAAAGCTGGGTCTTAAATGGCAGGACAAAGTTCTCTGAACTGATCTTCCTTGACATACTTCCCTCTAGGTCAGAGGTGGGCAAACTATGGCCCGCGGGCCACATCTGGCCCGTGGGATCGTTCTGCCCGGCCCCTGAGCTCCTGGCCCGGGAGGCTCACCCCCGGCCCTTCTTCTGCTGTTCCCACTGCACTGCCAGCGCAATGCTCTGGGCAGTGGGGCTGCGAGTTCCTAGGGCAGCGCAGCTGCAGAGCCTGGCCTGAGCCGGTGCTCTGTGCTGCGCGGTGCGTGGCTGGCTCCAGCTGGGTGGCTCGGCTGCCTGTCCTGGCGCAGCCATGCTGCCAGCCACCGGTGCTCCAGGCAGCACAGTAAGGGGACAGGGAGCTGGGGAGGGGGGTTGGATAGAGGGCAGGGGAGTTCGGGGGGTAGGGGGGTGGTCAGGGGCCAGGGGTGTGGATAATGGTTGAGGCAGTCAGAAGGCGGGGAACAGGGGTGTTGAATGAGGGCAGGGGTTCCGGGGAACAGTCAGGAAGGAGAGGAGGGGTTGGATGGGGCGGCGGGGGGCAGTCAGGGGTGGGGGGTTCCGGGGGCGGTCAGGGAGTCAGGAAGGAGAGGGGGGGTTGGATGGGGAGGTAAGGGGCAATTGGGGGTCCAGGGGTGGGAGAAGGGGTGGTTGGATGGGGTGGGGCGGTCAGGAAGGAGAAGGGGGGTTGGATGGGGTGGCAGGGGGCAGTTAGAGTACAGAGAGCAGAGGGGGTGGATGGGGCAGGAGTCCTGGGGGGGTCCGTCAGGGGGTGAGAAGCCGGGGGGTCAGATAGGGGGCGGGGGCCAGGCCACGCCTGGCTGTTTGGGGAGGCACAGCCTCCCCTACCAGCCCTCCATACAATTTCTGAAACCCGATGCGGCCCTCAGGCCAAAAAGTTTGCTCATCCCTGCTCTAGGTACATACATGTCCCTCATTGCTGTCAAATCCAAGTGCCTCACAGTCATTAATGACTTATTCCCTCACAACACCAAGAGAGTAGGGAAATGCTATCCCCATTTTTTTCAGATGGGGAACTGAGAAACAGGTCTGTGTGCTCAAGGTCATACAGGAAATCTGTCACTGGGAATTGAACCAGAACTCCTGTGTCTCTGTCCACTGGTCTGTGCCCTAGACCATCTTTCCATCCTATTGTACTTTATAGTATTGTGGAAATAGTTCACATGACAAAAAGAAAAAAACGAGTAATATAAGGGAGATAAACTGGAACAATGAAGAGATTCATATTAGGCCTATGACTGTATCCTACTGTCCCAGTATCTCAAAGCTCTTTTATACTATACTTTCACCATGATTATATTGTGCAGCAAATCTCTTCTTTGTAAATACAAAAGCAGAGTAACAAAGAAATCTTACGATACAATCTTATGTTTTCTCCTCTTAGTAATTATGCTGTGACATTCCCACAGTTCATCAGGAGATGGAACTCAGAGTAATGTTGCTTAATCAGATGATAAGTAGCTGGGAGTTGCATTCCTTAATGCATTCAATACCTTGATAAGAGATCTGTAGTTTGCAGGGGGGAGGAGGGGTGGAATGTCCTTAGATTTTGTCAGTTGGTTCCAAGAGTTGGGTCTTTAAATCTGTATCCCATCATTCTTTTCTCCCAGTGCGTGGAGCTTGTATTCTGAACCAAATGAGCTCTTCTCCGAAGGATGCAATCTGGACAGAAAGCTTGTGATGTCAAAGCTTAAGATCAAAACAGAGAAATGTATGAAAGTAATGTTTCCATTACAGGGTTAAAAGAAAAGGAGTACTTGTGGCACCTTAGAGACTAACCAATTTATTAGTCTCTAAGGTGCCACAAGTACTCCTTTTCTTTTTGCGAATACAGACTAACACGGCTGTTACTCTGAAACCATTACAGGGTTAGGCGTTAGCATTTGAACAGCCCCCTGTCTGCAAAAGGAACATGAAGTAGGCAGCTCATGTATACAGCCATTTGGCTGATAGTAGTGCCTATTGCAGTGCTTTGAGCTGACCTAGAGTATACTTAGAATGGACCCAAAATCTAATAATGATGGACTCCACCCCCGCCTCCCAGCAACCCACAAGCCAAACAAAAACACCACATGTGGTGCTGAACCACCCAAATCAGTGGCGTAAATCAAAATGTTCTTTTGGTGTTGCCTGAAGTTACAGTAAATCAGTGATAAGGGCAGCTCCCGTTTACTGACCTGGTATGAGCCTGCTCAACAAACCATTGATGACATCCAGATAAACACAAAACCTGGGCACAACACTGCGTTGCTTGGTTTGCATTTTGATTTGCAATATTCATTCTCCAAAAGGGATGTATGAGCTCTCTGGAGGTTTAACAAATGTGAAGGATTTGGAATATGTTTGCTGACTGAAGCAGGCGTTGCATGATATAACCTTCACCTTTACCTATGCTCAAAACACTGTATCCTCCTGCTTTGCATGTTCAAACAAGCCCTGCTTGGCTAGATTACAGTGTGTGAACAGCTGGTTCCTGAGATGCTGCAATGTCCTGATGTTACCCAAACAATCAATACACTTTTTTTTAAATACTTTAGCCCAGAGGGAAACTTTGGTATGTCAGGAAAGGGCTACAGGTGGTTTCTCTGTGAGGATTCCACCAATGTATCTTATCACGGTGAGCATCCCTAGAATAGAAACAAAAACTAATCAGCAGATGTTGAGCAGATTCAGACTCCATTTATAACCATCTTTTACAGGAGAGTCTCCTTGGCTACCCCTATCAACCATACAAGCGTAAACCAACATGCATCAACAAAATTAACAAGTGAAATGTGAGCCAGTATGATCAAAATCTGTTTGAATTGGATCCTGATTCTAGTTACTATGCTATGGGTGAAGTATTACATTTCCTGTTGAAAGAATAAACTCTTGCAATATAAATATATCTACATAAGGAATACCATACATGTGCATCTATGTATATAAATGAGTGGACATAAAATCAAAATAGTAGCATGCAATATACAATAGATACTCAGAATCATTATTTTCAGTTGGTAGATGAAATTTGTATGCTGAAAACTTTCTGAATTGGAGGTTCTGCTTCACTAAAGCAGCATGGTTATAGGGCTTCTGAATGGATGCTGATACTAACTGGACCAAAGTGTTGGTTTTACAGTTCACTGGGAATCTTGTGAAAAATAGCAATTTGTACTGGGTCAAGTGAAGAAAATTCTCCATTGCCAGATTGCTATGAGTTCTGACTGTATAGATGGAGAGGCACCACTCATTTTCTTAAATCCATAGCTGACTGTGTGGAGTGGGTGGATAGCAAAGAGCAAGCTTTCCCCCATTCAAATACCTAAACAGCTTTTTTGAAGCAAGAGGGCAATTCTTCCTTTAAAATCCTCATTTGGCGTCTCTTGACATGTATCGGCCTATATAACAGGTCTGCTAAATAATCTTTCTCACCCACATATTTACTCATTCTTTCTTGGTTAAACGGTTTCTGGCAATGCACTTGACACCTTTGAATGCAAGGGGGTTTCCCGATCTCCTTCTGGACACACCAGTTAGGAGCATGAAAGGATCTGGGCACAGACAAACATGGTTAGCTGGCTTTTACTTATCCTGACAAGAAGAATTTTAAAAATGTGCCAGCGTTAGCAGGTCAGAGGCTAAAATATGGATGTGTTTAATGTGTATTTTGATTGTCCCTCTAAAAGACAGTTTGCCACATTCTTTCAATGAATTGTCTGCAAAATAAATATGCTCAAAAGCAGAGGAAGGGAAAATGTCTTCAGTCTCAGGAACCAAAATGTTATCTAATTAATGCAGCTATTTACAAGCAACAAGCAAACTAGCTGGAAATTCCTTTGATTCCTGTTGCAGTTTGGACATGTAGATTGAAGTATTTGGCGGTGCAAAGTGTTTAACTTCTCTAACCTGATCATAACGTATACAACCAGGGATATTGGCTCAAAGGCCTGCTACAGTGTGAGCTTATTGGCATTAACCTTTTGATAACTCATTTAAAAGACATTAATCAAAAACATGCCATTATGTTCAGTCAGCCAGGTGAAAGGAAATATAGACCTTCTTCATACATTTCATATAACGAAAGCACCAAAAGTTCCATTTAAAGAATCTCCTCTACATGTATGAAATATGGATTATGAAAGCAAAGGTCTATTTTTAGCTCCTCCGTCCTTTTACTTCTCAGCTTTTTATGTGTGATCAACTTCACAGTTTTTGAAGATATCAAATAAACAATGCTACCACACTGCTTGACATGCTTTTTGAAATTATCAGCCTAGAAATAGAATTTGTCATTGTATATTACTGATCATTCAAATAAATACTCATCATTTTCACCAGAAGACAAATACTAATGGAAACATGAATTCGTTATAGTCAAGAAAGTAAAAATGGTAGAATACAGCATAGCAGTACAGAGACAGCATGACACAAAATCTGTTTATTTTAAATATTGCAGGTTTTCCTAATGATCATAATATTATTTCCACATTTTCAGAGAATCACAGTTGTACAGGAAACTCTGGAGAGATGAGCATTTTGTCAAGTGTAAAAAAGAAAAATGTAAAATTCTGTTTTGAAGGGGTTAATTAAGATAAAACTGGAGAAAAATGTTGTCTACTTAAAATATCTTGAAAGTAATTTCTGTTTTATGCAGTTAACTCTTAATGACACGTATCATTCAGCAGAGGTTCAGGGATTTTGTAGCTCTTGTTTTTTCAGTGACAAAGTATGACTGGATCCCCACTTGCAAGAAAGGCTGGAGATCAGCATTTGCTTTAGTCTATATGAAAGCAATGTCAAAGTCACAGAAGGAACATGTCCAAACTAATTATGAAGAGAATTATTGGCTTTGTTCACATAGGAACCCCTTTATGTTTGATGAGTGGGTAAATTATGTGATCTGGCATTCATTCTGCGGTGCATCATCATTATCATCATCATCATCATAAAAAAAGCCCTCGGTTGGCATTTTTGCCTACAGGCTGCTGAGAGCTGATTATTCTTCTAATCAGAACCATCATAATCAAGGGAGACAATTAGCTAGGTTATCTCTCTGCTGATTTCTCTGTGGCCCTTAGCATCAGATGGTTTTGAACATGCTTGAATCATATCAACAAGTATTTCTGTAATACCTGTTCTGCTCCACCGGCTGTCATTAGGACCCTCTTTTCATTCCTTGAAGTGCTGGACTTTTGGCATACTTATTTATAGTAAATCGAGGCTGCAAGGTATTGCCATCTTTCAAAGGAGAAAACTTGCCAACAAATGGAGAGTTTAAGCATCTAGTCTGCAGCATAAAACTGTACTACGTGTATTTGTGTCTAACCCTGAATTTCTGCCATTACAGATACATTTTAGTTCATAAAGTAAATATATATTTAGAATAGATATGTAATCAAATATACAGCATGGATGTGTCATACATGCAGTGAACCTGTGTGTGTTAGTAAATGATTTTTGCATCACAGCGTGCTCCTTCTCCCAGCATTCGCCTTCTGTCAGGAGTTCTGGTTTTCCATTAGTATTTTTTCATACAGCAGATGCTGTTCTGCTTAGTAGGATTTGTCATACCTAGTGGCCTTCTTAATAGCTGAATGAATCAAATATTAGATAATGGGAGTGATTCTGCTCTCAGTTACATCAGTGTAAATATGGAGTAACTGCACCGAAAGGTGAGAGCTACTCCAGAATTACACTGGTATAACGGACACCAGAATTAGTTACAGTATCTGTTGGGATAGACTTCTCTGCCAGTACAAACAACGAGGAGTCCTTGTGGTACCTTAGAGACTAACAAATTTATTTGGGCATAAGCTTTCGTGGGCTAAAACAGACGTCATCAGATGCATGGAGTAAAAAAAACAGTAAGCAGAATATATATTATAGCAGATGAAAAGATGGGAGTTGCCTCATCAAGTGAGGGGTCAGTGCTAACGAGCCAATTCAATTAAGGTGGAAGTGGCCTATTCTCAACAGTTGATAAGAAGGGGTGAATACGAAGGGAGGGAAAATTACTTTTATAGTGCTAACAAGGCCAATGCAATAAAGGTGGCCCATTTCCAACAGCTGACAAGAAGGTGTGAGTATCAGCGGAGGGAAAATTACTTTTTGTAGTGACCCATCCACTCTCAGTCTTTATTCAGGCCTAATTTGATGGTGTCCAGTTTGCAAATTAATTCCAGTTCTGCAGTTTCTCGTTGGAGTCTGTTTTTGAAGTTTTTTTGTTGAATAATTGCCACTTTTAAGGCTGTTATTGAGCGTCCAAGGAGATTGAAGTGTTCTACTGGTTTTTGAATGTTACAATTCTTGAGGTCTGATTTGTGTCCGTTTATTCTTTTATATAGAGACTGTCCAGTTTGACGAATGTACATGGCAGAGGGGCATTGCTGGAACATGATGGCATATATCACATTGGTAGATGTGCAGGTGAACGAGCCCCTGATGATGTGGTTAAATCCTATGATGGTGTCCCTTGAATAGATATGCGGACAGAGTTGGCAACAGGGTTTGTTGCAGGGATTGGTTCCTAGGTTAGTGTTTTTGTTGTGTGGTATGTAGTTGCTGGTGAGTATTTGCTTCAGGTTGGAGAGCTGTCTGTAAGCGAGGACTGGGCTGTCTCCCAAGGTCTGTGAGAGTGAGGGATCGTTCTTCAGGATAGGTTGTAGATCCTTGATGATGCGCTGGAGAGGTTTTAGTTGGAGGCTGTAGGTGATGGTTAGTGGCGTTCTGTTACTTTCTTTGTTGGGCCTGTCCTGTAGTAGGTGACTTTGGGTACCCTTCTGGCTCTGTCAATCTGTTTCTTCACTTCACCAGGTGGGTACTGTAGTTTTAAGAACACTTGATAGAGATCCTGTAGGTGTTTATCTCTGTCTGAAGGATTGGAGCAAATGCCAATATATTTGAGATGAGCTACTTCAAAACCCTTGATGACTCAGTGATACTTCTGTCTTCACTCACTTGCACCAGCTTACCTTTTTATAGCGCACAAAAGTTTAGGTAAAAAGTATGCTGGAGATTTTTGCAATATATAGTTTGTTTGTGACAACTGCTACTTAAGAGTCTCTGGTTGAGCTACTTGATAAAAACAATCTATTCAACAAATTTAGCTCTCTTATGTTCACAAATTGTGAATACATTATGGATTTTACAGATTTTTCCATTATTTAATGTTTTTCAATAAACTTATTTGAGCTACAAATTGTCAGTGAACTGTTCACACAAGTATCCAGTTAGGTATCCAGTATTTGGAATTTGCTACTGGAGCTGTTTGACTGGTCACCTAAGTCACACAGTATTCTGTTTGCTCAGTGAATAACCTAAGCTTTATAAACTCTTTCGGCCTGAAATGAATTTTATTTTGACATGAAAGCCATTTCACTTCCTGATTAAACAAACTCTGAAATGAGCCCAGAATTCTACAAATATTCATGTAAACAAACTTTGAATATTTGCAAATGGTGAATAATAAAAGGAGTATAAACAGGATGAATTGATATCCATTCTGGTATGTCAAACTGTTTGTAAACCAGTTTTAAACTATTCCACCAGCTCTGTTTAATTCAGTAAATCCCTTTATAAAGCCACTAGTTACAAGAGAAAACAGATGAACCACAAATAGATTTTTTTTTTTAAATGGGCATTAGCCCTGTAGCTAAGGCATGTGAAAGAAAACGAAGGAAGTGGCAGAGGATTGCACCAAGTAAGATGATCTGTAACATTTTTTTTTCCTTAGAGGCTGCAATGTTTGGGGTTTTTTTGGTATTATCCGTGTAAACGCCATTGCATATGTCTAACGTTAAAATTTGCACTAAAGTATGAATATGTTTTGAGCTTGTTCAGTAGTAGAAACTGTTCCAGTTACTACTGTATGTTGGAATTGCCTTCAGATTAAATACAACATATTTGCCAAACTTTCAGATTGTCCTATCCTTAGATGAAACAATTCGCTCTGTCAGTATGTTCACTTTTTCTCACTAGTAGGTGAATTGACTAAGCTAGTCAGGATGGTGGACTGATTCTGCATGTGTTCACTCACTTGTGTGCTTTTGTCTGATGTCAACAACAATAAACATTGCATACAGGCTGAAAAACAAGCAATTCAGTATTTGGCACCTGTGGAAATAAAGGGATAATGTGTTGAACTGTCACCTGAACTGTTAGGCCCCAATTCAGGAAAACATTTAGTGGTGTTGTAACCATATTGGTCCCAGGATATTAGACAGACCAGGTGGATGAGGTAATATAAATATGTATATACAAGAAACGCACAAATCACCACACTTAAGAGATCTAGTAACCATCCCAAATACGCCAAGAAATCCATTATCTACACCGAGGCACTCAGATACCACAGAATATGCTCCATAGTGAAGGTCTGGGATATCACCTTGACACGCTTAAAACTGCCTTCACCAAACCATGACAAGACACCAGAGAAGTAGATTGCATTGTGGAAGAGGCCACCGAAATACCCCTAGAGAACTTGCTTCAGTATGGGAGGTGGGGGAAGCCTCTGACTGCACACCCCTAATTGTTACCTATCATCCCACTCTGGAACCCATATGGGGTGTCAGTAAACCATTACAACCCATATTTGATGGGGATCACATCCTGAAAGAAATCTTTCCCAAACCTCCTTTTCTGGCCATTAAACAACACCCAACCTTGCCAAGGCAAGGCAAGGACCCCACAGATCAGGACACACCAAATCAAAGTGGCACCAGTCCCTGCCATAACAGATGCAAAACTTGCAGACATATCTCCACTGCTACAATGATCAATACCCTCCCATAATATGCATTTCAAGATCCATGGGTCCTACACATGCCTATCGCAACATGGCGTGTACATCATTCAGTCCCGGTCTACATTAGCAAATTAGGTCAGTATAACTGTCACTCAAGGGTGTGAAAAATCTACACCCCTCAGCAATGCAGTTAAATTGACCTAACCCCCAGTATAGATAGCGCTAGGTTGATGGGAGACTTTTCCTGTCAACTTAGCCACCACCTCTCAGGGAGGTGGAGTATCTAAGCCAATGGGAGAAGCCCTCCTGTTAGCGTAGGTAGTGTCTTTATTGAAGTGCTACAGCATCACAACTGTGCCATTGCAACATTTTAAGCGTAGATAAGCCCAAAGTGCACTAACTGCCTCAATAACAGCTATGTTGGTGAAACGAAATAATCACTATGCTCTCAAATGAACTCACGCAGAGACATGATAAAGACAAAAACACAATATCACCCGTGGGAGAACACTTTTCACAAAGTTATTACTCTGTCTGACCTCTCTGTCCTTGTCCTCAAAGGAAACTTGCACAACAGATTCAGAAGGTCTAACTCTGCTAGACACCAAAAATCATGGACTTAATAAAGACACTGGCTATATGGCTCATTACAACAGTCGTTAAGCCACTAACCCGCCTTTGTTCTACAGCTGTAGAGATGTTAACTGCCCACTTCACCTTGAATCATCTCTTGCAACATATGTTAACTCCTTGTCCTTGTCTGTTCCACCCTGTGACACTCTGAGTACCTTTCCCAGGCCTGAAGAAGAGCTCTGTGTAAGCTTAAACCAATAAAACATATTACCTTCCCTTTGCCCTTCTCTTCCCCCTCCCCCCCGCCCCGGTCTCTTTAAAAATGTACTTAAGTCCCATGCATATGGGCAGTCCTGCATAGGGCTACTTTCCAGAATTGGGGCCTTAATAGATAGATAGATAGCTTTAACCTTTAGCCCTTTTTAAAAACTGTGGTTAGTTGTAGCCTCCACAGCTTTGAACCAGTGTGTCAGGCTTTATTAGTTCTCATTATAATTTAAATAGAAACCTATTTCATTCCAGTATTAGCAAGATCATTCTTCTGTCTAGTGACAGTATCCTATAAATTGCTTCAAAGTACATCAGAATTTCAGTATTTGAACATGTTAAGATGTGAATAAGTGTGAAAATACCAGAACTAAAGAGCAAAAGGTGCTTATTAATAAATGAATAAATAGTTTGGAAACAGAAACAAAATAGCCAGTGGTATGGTGGTGGAACAACTCAGTTCCCATAGCTCAGTGAAAACAATACATTGCTCTAACTAATGGCAACAATTTTCCATATGACCGATTTGTCTGTGTTTCAGAATTACAAAGGTGTTTTTTTCGGATTTAGAAGAAACTGTTTTTCTGCTCTGAAATGGATCAGAAAATATAGATGCCCAGGAATAGTATAGAATGATGGGTTTCAGAGTAACAGCCGTGTTAGTCTGTATTCGCAAAATGAAAAGGAAGACTTGTGGCACCTTAGAGACTAACCAATTTATTTGAGCATGAGCTTTCGTGAGCTACAGCTCACTTCACGTATGCATCCGATGAAGTGAGCTGTAGCTCACGAAAGCTCATGCTCAAATAAATTGGTTAGTCTCTAAGGTGCCACAAGTCCTCCTTTTCATTTATAGAATGATGGAATCAAAATGCACAGGGTTGGGTTTTTTAAATAATTTTAACCAATGTTGTTCCCTTGACATAAAAACTAAGTCATATATAAAGTTCTTCTTAAATTTTCATCATAATAAACTCAAATTTACTGGTGAAATAATTAATCATTTAAAGTAAATTGCTTGCCTCACTGCTGGGACATGCAGGTATCTAGTGTACATAATAACAAAGAGGTTTTCAGTATATTTCCCTTTACAGAAGAAATGAAAAGTTAGGGAAATAAAGAAAATGACCTCCATCTGCCCAGCATACTGTCTGCAAATTTGGTGACGGCCAAAGCCTTAAATTACCATTTCCTTTTGGGAGCCTGGATGGCATAATTTCCTTCCTAAAGCCTTTGGAATAGGAGGAGATTTATCATTCAAAGGCGTGCTCTACAGACGTTTCTTGCTGTCATTGTTTTGTAGTGGGGAGCAGGTGTAAAACAGGTTTGATTTTGCGTGCTGCACCATAAAAATTCCCACAGCAGGTGTTATGGAGCATAGATAACTTCCCAAGAACCTTAGAAATTGAGACAATCTGCAGAATTGAGCATAAGAGGATTGTGCTATTAATCCAACATGTTTGACTATTGATTGTAAGGTATGCACATGTATGGGAGTTATATAAAGAGAACAACAGAATAATAATCTCCATTGCCCATGAAGTGCATTAACATTTTACAAATAAAGGTAAATTAAAGTACTCACTCTGTTTTTACTCAGTCCTTGCTCTGGCCAAACTCCCATTGTAGTCAGTGGTAGTTTGACTGAGTTTGGATCAGAGGATTTGATCAAAAATAAGGAAAACCTGGAATCCCCACTTTGCCTCAGCTCATTTCATGCAAATATGAAAACATCCTTGGAAAGACAGTGACTTCCATTTGGACCCAGTGCTCTAAAGTCTTCAATTAAATTGTGACGTATCTGGCTTAAAATGTTACAAAATGGGAAATTCAGAGATAATATGGCAAATCAAATCTAAATCTACTGCATATTCCTCCCGACAGTAAATAATTTTACATATTAGCTGTGCTGCAAAATCACATTATCTTGGGGCTAATTAGAGATCAAGTTTTATCCTTAATTCTGGGTAGGTTTTAATTAGTGATGGGGAAACCTTGGGAGGTTCAGAGGTTCCATTCAGGTGTTCATCAAACCTTTTGACCCAACACAACACTTGAGTGGAGACATCTAGTGAACTGATCTTTATTCCAAGCAGGTGTTATCTCCCTCCCTTGTGATTTCCCATCACACCCCCAAATCTTTCCTTTCTTATAACTGTCTTATCAAAAGTTACAGGTTCTTTCCTCTGTCCTTAGCCCCCTTGTCTTTGAAAACCCATGTAGCAGTAACATATCTGGCTATAGTTTAGTACTAATTTTTTTTAAAGGAGAAACCTTTCATGTATAAGTATAAATATCTATAAAATAGTGTAAACTTACTGATAGACAATCATGGCTCCAATCATTGGTAGATGTGCAGGTGAACGAGCCCCAATCATTGCAGCCAATAATAAATAAGTAATGTTTTTACAGAAAATACTGCCTCATAGGTGCATGATTGGGAGTGCTTTATTACTGTTACACTGACCGTAGAAATAAGGAAAACAATTTAATTTGTCTATAGTATTCTCTATTACTTATCCTAAACTGTAGTGTAGCATTCTCTGCTCTTAAAACAGTTGTGGTGTCCTGCCAATGAGGCGGCCGTGATTTAGCTGTGGGAGAAGTGATCTCTGTATAGAGCAGGCTGAAGATGAAAAATTGTGTACATACTTTGCTGAAGCCCTTTGGGATGAAAGTACTATGAAAAGATTGAGGGTGCATTTTAGTAGTTTTAACCATTTTGAAAGTTATGCTTTTGAAAGAGTCTTTCTTTCTCTCAAAATAAAATGGTCAGATTCTTACTCATGTTGAGTGGAAGTCATACATATAGAAAGGATACATTTGCGGGTTAAGTGCTATTGAATGTGAATAAGAGATGCAGAATCAAATAAACCCCATAATGGGAATATAATTAGAAACAGTAAAAATTTTCAAAATGGTAAAAGTTCTGTGTGTGCCCATTGTATAGAATTATATCATTTACTAGACCTCATTCAGTTAAAAATATTTGTAATTGTTGTCCAACAGACAAAATATTACAAAGATTACAATCTGCTTTATAGGGCTTGAAATATGTGTTAACTACTTATGATAAATAATCTCTCCCACCTTCTATTTAACTGTGACACTCTGAGTATGTTTCCGAGACCTGAAGAAGAGCTCTGTATAAGCTTGAAAGCTTGGTCCAATAAAAAATATTAGCTCACTCACCGTATCTCTCTAATATCCTGGGACCAACATGGCTACAACACTGCGTACAATATCTCAGCACATTTTCTTATGCCAGATACCAAAACACAGATTGTATTACAAACTAATTGCCATTTTAAAAAGCAAAGCAGAGCTATTTGAATCATTTTTGTAAGCATAAAACCCTCCCTTGAATCAGTATCTTTCTATTTTGTTTGAATTGGATAATTTACAGAGGCATATTTCTCTGGAAAAAATGTTTTAAGTGCATTTGTTCTGAGACTGTGTGTACCAACATTCAGTCTGATAGCAAATGTAATAGACTAGTTGTACTGTAAGTCTTTAGAAAAAATAACAGTATTAGAATAATATTTCTATCATTAATAATAGCTTTACTTGATGCTGTAATTTCTAATATAGAATTGTATTTTTTCTTTAAATTTCAGTGTGTGTGGAATGCCAAGGGTGTCTTTTAAAAAGACTCGAATATAGAAAGTTAAAAAGAGAGAAGTTTAAATTATTAAATGTCCCTCTGGAACCCTCTCTAAAATTGTTCTCTTGATGTCATTAAGGTCAATCTTTCTTTTTTTTTCTTACGATCTCATAGCTAAACATGGCTGAACTTTTTGTTACAAACAATTTATTCATTGATTGTGGCCCATTTTTCTGATATCAAATAGTCTGTGAATAGGTAATGACATTTTACGCATTTGTTAGTTATTCTTAACGGTTCAAATAGATTTGGCAAATGTATTTGAACTTGTGTTATTCGTGACTTGTTCATAGCAAGTACTTCTTTGAGTATTAGATATTAGGATTTCCCTGATTTAGTAGTTTGTTTCCTGTCACATTGTATAGCTTACATTCTCTGATTTGATCCTCTCACTTGTATAGATACTGATTCACAAAACCATCTGTATTCAGGACAGCATTTCATCATTTGCATTAACTTTAAGCACTTGTTAAAGCCCATTGAAAACTACTTGAAACAAGGTCATGCTACTATTCAGTTGTTGAGATCCTACAGGATATTTTGCAAATAATTGTGAGAGCTCTACCCATATTGTATTTTAAGACACATAGGTCTTGAAATAACTGTTTTTCCTTCACAGTAACAATATTTTAAGTATGTTACAAAAATTGTTTAGTCCCAGAAGTGAAAGTAGTGTACCCAAGACTAACAAAATACAAGGAAAGTGTCCATAACTGAGTTGTCTGGTGGCACCTTAAAGACTAACAGATTGATTTGGGCATAAGCTTTTGTGGGTAATGCATCTGAAGAAGTGGGCTTTTTTTACCCACAAAAGCTTATGCCCAAATCAATCTGTTAGTCTTTAAGGTGCCACCAGACTCCTTGTTGTTTTTGTGGATACAGACTAACACGGCTACCCCTCTGGTACTTCATCATTGAGTTGGAAATTAACAATATACTTAACTTACCTAGAAAAGGTGATATACGTATTCTGTATTTTTGCAGCACCCTCCCATAGGCTCTAAATGATAGACTAAGGAAGAGAGCTTATATTATACGTTGCTTTTTGGGTGTTCATGTTGCTGCTTGAATGGAACCAGGTTGGTTCATGGAACATTTGTGGTGTTAGGTGTTGCTATTAAAAAGTGGTTTTTCATCTTACTGCACTTGGTTACACCATTTAAGTGAAAAGTTGTGAAATTATGGCAGTACATAAGTTTGTTAAACATGAAAATAAGGGGATTTTTTGGTGAACAATGTATAACTTTTGTGTTTGCCGATAAGGAAATGAATAGTTAATGTGATCCAGCTAACTTTTAGCGATCCTAGTAGCTTTTTTAAAAAATTCTAAATTGATCGCTAAACACTGAAAATAAAAGTTTATTAATCACTTCAGAGATTAATTATAAGCAGATGTATAAACAGTTGGAACTTTTTATACCCCTGGTAACTATATTTGCTTAAATATAAATTCATTGTCATTTAGTGTCCAAGGCTTCAGCTGATACAAATCGACATAGCTATTTTCCCATAGAGTATTGAAGTCAATGGAGCTATGGCGATTTACACCAGCTGGCTCTAATTCTTTAGTCTGACTTTAATATATCAGTGGGAAAATTTGTTTGCAAAGATGACCTGCATTAGTGTCAGTGAACTGTTTATTCTGTACTCCTCAAGGTGGAAATTGACTCCACTTTATGTATATCAATCACATTGTAGGTCAACCCGCCTGTCGTGCAAGTGTTCTTTCTTTGGCTTTGAGTGTGAAAAACAAGACCTTTCGGCAAATGGGGCATTGTTCTCCATATCCATTAATAGACGTCAGTGCATGCCTCAGGCAGGATTAATCAATACCGATCATGGAATCACATTCTATCAAGCCTGATAGACTGCGCCTTCTAGGTTAGACACATGGTCAACACACGTTGTTATGTAGTGCAAATCTGGACTGTTTAACACTAACTTATAATTATTAGTGCCCTGTATTTGCCCAGTTTAATTTAAAACCCTCCTCAATTTTAACTTTGAATGGGGGAATTCTGCCCCCTAATCTCTGCTGATCCTAAAGCATGCATGTTAGTGTGCCTGAAATCTGAGATGCAGACCATGATGTTCATTTAAAAAAAAAATCTGCCAGTTAATAAACAAGTTTGTTGAGATGGCCTAGGCTAGGGCATGAATATTGATGTGGATCTTGTGTTTGCAGGTAAGTTTGTATTACACATACTATAAAAGGAAAACCTTGAGAGTTTCTGTGAATATCTGCAGGGGAGTGAGTGTGACTGAGGGGATATTGTGAGTGGTGAGTATTTTGAAGGCAATGTATAGAAATGGGTGGATGTTAATTATCAGCTTCACATTCCACCTCAGATAAATTGGAATAAATGTTGAGTGCCAGGCCACGAGTACCATTACTGGAGAGAACTAATATGAACAAAAGTAATTGGGAAATCCACATGAGCGCATGTCCACAAATCAACCTAGCAAAGAGGCTGGCATTGTCTCAGGCATTATGGTTCCACAATCTGGATAAAGAGTCTGTGTGGAAACCCAGACTGACTTGAGTGTCTTCTTGGGTGTGGTTCCCTGCAGTTTGTGTGACTCAGGTCATCAGCACTGAAGTTTAATGTGTAAGTCTAAGGGTATATCTACACTCTGAAATTAGGTTGATTTTATAGAACTCGATCTTTAAAAATCAGTTTTATACAGTCCATTGTGTATGTCCCCACTAAGCGCGTTAAGTCGGTGGAGTGGGTCCTCAATACTATGGCTAGCATCGACTCATGGAGCAGTGCGATGTGGGTAGCTATCCCACAGTTCCCGCAGTCTCCGCTGCCCATTGGAATTCTGGGTTAAGCTCCCAATGCCTGATGGAGCAAAAACATTGTCGCAGGTGGTTTGGGGTACATGTTGTCAGTCTCCCCTCCCTCCCTCCTTGAAAGCAACAGCAGACAATCGTTTTGCATCTTTTTTCCTGGGTTACCCATGCAGACGTCATAGCACGGCAAGCATAGAGCCCACTCAGCTCACCACTGCTGTCGTGAGCATTGTAAACACCTCGTGTGTTATCCTGCAGTATGTGCAGTACCTGGCTAAGAGACGCCAGCGTGAGGACGATTATGAGGAGAACATGGGCACACACGTTCCTGAAAGCACAGGCTGTGGCAACTGAGACATCATGGCAGCAGTGGGGCTGATTGATACAGTGGAACGCAAATTCTGGGCCCGGCAAACAAGCACAGACTGGTGGGACCGCATAGTGTTGCAGGTATGGGATGATTCACAGTGGCTGCGAAACTTTCACATGCATAAGGCCACTTTCCTTGAACTTTGTGAGTTGCTTTTCCCCACCCTGAAGCGCAGGAATACCAAGATGAGAGCTGCCCTGACAGTTGAGAAGCGAGTGGTGATAGCCCTGTGGAAGCTTGCAACGCCTGGCTGCTACCTGTCAGTTGGGAATCAATTTGGAATGGGCAAATCTACTGTGGGGACTGCTGTGATCCAAGTAGCCAATGCAATCACTGATGTTCTGTTATCAAGGGTAGTGACTCTGGGAAATGTGCAGGTCATACTGGATGGCTTTGCTGCAATGGGGTTCCCTAACTGTGGTGGGGCAATAGACGGAACACATATCCCTATCTTGGTACCAGACCACCTTGCCAACCAGTATGTAAACCACAAGGGGTACTTCTCAATGGTGCTGCAAGCACTGGTGGATCACAAGGGCCGTTTCACCGACATCAAGGTGGGATGACCAGGAAAGGTGCATGACGCTCGCATCTTTAGGAACTCTGGGCTGTTTGAGCAGCTGCAAGAAGGAACTTACTTCCCAAACCAGAAAATGACAATTGGGGATATTGAAATGCCAATAGTTATCCTTGGGGACCCAGCCTACCCCTTGCTTCCATGGCTCATGAAGCCGTACACAGGCAGCCTGGACAGTAGTAAGGAGCAGTTCAACTATAGGCTGAGCAAGTGCAGAATGGTGGTAGAATGTGCCTTTGGACGTTTAAAAGCTCGCTGGCGCTGTTTGCTGACTAGGTTAGACCTCCGCGCAACCAACATTTCCATTATTATTGCTGCTTGCTGTGTGCTCCATAATATCTGTGAGAGTAAGGGGGAAACATCTATGGTAGGGTGGGAGGTTGAGGCAAATTGTCTGGTGGCCGATTTTGAGCAGCCAGACACCAGGGCAATTATAAGAGCACAGGGAGGTGCGCTGCATATCAGAGAGGCCTTGAAAACCAGTTTCATGACTGGCCAGGCTTCGGTGTGACAGTTGTGTGTGTTTCTCCTTGCTGCAAACCCACCCCCTTTGTTGATTTTAATTCCCTGTAAGCCATCCACCCACCCCCTTCGATCACAGCTGGCAAAGGAAATAAAGTAACTATTGTTTTGAAACCGTGCATTCTTTCTTTGTTAATTTAAAAAAATTGAGATAAGTGACAAGGTAGCCTGGGTGGAGTGGGGGAGGAGGGAAGGACAAGGCCACATTGCTTATTGTAGCCACACTACAAATCAAAACTGTTTGAATGACAGCCTTCTGTTGCTTGGGCCATCCTCTGAAGTGGAGTGGCTGGGTGCCCGGAGCCTCCTCTCACCTCTCCTCCCTCCCCCACCGCGTTCATGGGCGTCTGGGTGAGGAGAGTATGGAAGCTGGGGGGGGAGGCCAGGCAGTTTACACAATGGATGCAACGGGTGTCTGTGCTCTTGCTGGCTTTCCTACAGCTCCACCAGATGCCTCGTCATGTCCATTTGCTCCCACATTAGCCTCAGCATCGCCTCCTGCCTCTGCTCATCGCAGTCACTTAATGCTTTCCTGGCCTCTGCCACTGAACGCCTCCATGCATTAAGCTGTGCCCTATCAGTGCAGGAGGACTGCATGAGCTCGGAAGACATGTCATCGCAAGTGCATTTTTTTCACCTTCTAATCTGCAATAACCTCAGGGATGGAGATGACAGGGAGAGCATAGAAACATTTGCAGCTGCTGGGGGATAAAAAGGGAGCGTAAAATTTAAGATGATACATTTCTGAGAACAAAAGGGAGACTCTTTCACAGCGAATCAAGCAATTCACACTAGACAGCACATGTGCTTTAGGTACAAGGTCGCATTTTGCCTTTTATATTGTGCGCCTGCCGGTATGGTGACACATGACACATGGCTGGGCAACAGAATTAAGTTTCCAGGCAGCCATGGTAAGCCAAAGGGTATGCGGGGTTGGCTTCTTACGCCTTCATAACATGTGGGAATGGTTTCAAACCGCAGCACCCTCCTTTCCCATAGCAAGCAATGCCAGTTGGGTTTCACATTTAAAAGGGCTGCGGTTTTTGTGTGGATGTGCAGCACACACCTCCCTCCACCCCACCGCGTGGCTATTCTCTGGGATGGTCCCTTCCCCCTTCCCCCCACTGCGTGGCTATTCTCCCTTTTAGCCAAGCACAAACAGCCAAGCATGAATGGGGTCCTTTTGCTGTTCCCTTACAAAAATTCCCCTATTTCAACCAGGTGACCATGAATGATATCACTGTCCTAAGGCTAACACAGAAAGATCTAGACACAATGTTGCTTGAATGCGACCAAAACCCAGGACCATTTGCTGCCATGTTTTGTGCTGCAATGATTCCAGACTACTTGCTACTGGCTTGGCGTGGTAAAGTGTCCTACCGTGCAGGACAAAATAAGGCAGCCCTCCACAGAAACCTTTTGCAAAGGCTTTCAGAGTACCTCCAGGAGAGCTTCATGGAGATGTCCCTAGAGGATTCCTGCTCCATCCTCAGACATGTTAACAGACTTTTCCAGTAGCTATACTGGCTGTGAATGCATCCCAATTCTTCAGGGCAAATCAAACATTAAACACTATTGCTTTTAAACCCTGTACTATAGTTACAAATGTGCCCTACCAGAGGTGCCTTCTCCGTCTTCAGGGTTGGGGATCCCGCCTTGGGAAGGTATTGGCTCCAGGGTGATGAAAAGGTCCTGGCTGCCAGGGAGAACGCTTGCCTGCTGCGCATTCTCCTCCTCCTCCTCATCCACAAAATCAGACAGTGGTGGGGTAGTGGAAGGGTCCCCCCATAAAATGGCATGCAGCTGATCATAGAGGCGGCATGTATGGGGCTCTGACCTGAAGTGACCGTTTGCCTCCTTTGTCTTTTGGTAGGCTTGCCTCAGCTCCTTAACTTTCATGCGGCACTGCTGTGTGTCCATGTTGTAGCCTCTCTCCACCATGCCCTGTGCGATTTTGGCATATATATTAGCATTTCTTCTTTTTGATCGGACTTCGGCTGCACACATTCTTCTCCCCATACAGCAGTCAGATCCAGTGACTCCCTTTTGCTCCATGCTAGAGCTCATTTGTGATTCTGGGGGGGACTGCATGGTCACCTGTGCTGCTGAGCTCGCCACGCTGACCAAACAGGAAATGAAATTCAAAATTTCCCGGGGCTTTTCCTGTGTACCTGGCTAGTGCATCGGAGTTCAAAGTGCTGTCCAGAGCAGTCACATTGGAGCACTCTGGGATAGCTCCCAGAGGCCAATACTGTCAAATTGTGTCCGCACTACCCAAATTCGACCCAGCAAGGTTGATTTTAGCAGTACTCCCAGACCAAAGTCAATCTGAAGAGCCCTTTAGGTCGATGGAAGGGGGTTGGTTGTGTGGACGCATTCATTTTAAAATCGACCTAATGTGGCTAAATTCAACCTAACCCCGTAGTGTAGAACAGGGCTAAGTAACGCCTTTGACAGAATAATAACTCCTCTACCCTTCCTTCCTCCTTCCCCCTCTATCTGGCTCAGTAAGTTAAATGCCCACAGCAATGAAAAAATCAATAAACAGGTAGAGGCTGCAGCTTCAGGGATTAAAGCTATCAGAACTGGGAGAAGTTGAGGGCGGGAGTCCGACCTCTTTGGGATCCATTCTGACATTCCGCACGGCATGAGGGTGTCCCTTTTCACTCTCCTACTTTATCGTCCTTGTGTCTTGGCATGACTGTGTCACTGAAGCCCCACAGACCAGACAGGTGCTTCGCTTCACAGGCTGTAACAGAACAAAAATTCTTAGAGATGAAAAGGAGGGCATGTGTGTTTACTTTGAACCGAAGTTCTTTTTCAAATGCAGACTTTGAGAGAGGACAGTGTTGTTAAAAGGAATGAAAAATGTCCACATCATCAATAGGCAGTTTGGAAAGGCTGTGAAGTTAAGTGGGTAAAGGTGTTGCAGGACTTGAGCATCCCTAGAGCACTCAGATTTATAGATGGGAAATAAATGTTGATTTTTGTTTCCCCTTCCCTCTTATGTTTTCTCAGGAAAGAGCAATTAGTTTCTATTTTTTATGATTGCATTATCATTGCATATATATCTTTCTGCAGAGCTGGCTATAAAAAAACAATATAGGACCCAGCTGTACAAATAAACATAGTTATGAGTGTGAGGAGGCTATATTAATAGTAAATGGAGCAGACACATTTTTGCATAGTTAATAAACAGCTTTTAAAAAGAAGTCCTCCATATTTTTAAGTCCGGTGCCATTGGTAGTTGCTTTAATGTAGCCATAGTTTCATATGCAGCACTGAGACTGGGAAAGTTTTTTGAGGGCTTAGTGCTTTTAATGGAATTTGCATAGAATGTGCTATCTGAAGACAGTATACTTATACACAAGAGGAAACAAAATAGGATATATTACTTTTCTGCTCAAATCCACCCCTTTCTCTTTTATTTAGTGGTGTCTCTGATGTAATGCCATCAATACAAACCTCGTCCTGCTGACTATAGTTTTCTCAGTGTGGAGGGTCAGTTTCAACCCTCAGGACTGCTCAGTTCTAAATGTGTTCCTTTGATTAAAAACCAAAGGTCAAGTTAGCTTTGCTCTCCTCTTTCTTCCCACTCCCCCTCTCTTTAAATAAGTTGTCTGTCAGTTTTAGCATGTAGCATAATGTTCCATATATGTTGGCAGTTTATCAGAAGGGTAAACTTGCTGTTTAACAAAAAAATAAAATGTCTACAATGAACAGAGCAATTGATAACCAGGGGGAAAAGGATGAATTCCAAAGGGAAGGCAAACTATATAAACTGGCCCTGTGCTCTTGAAGTCCAGCTTAATGCTATTCCGTTCTGTACCATGCCACTGTGCTGTCTCGTCTTTGATTCTCTCCTCTTTCCCCCATTCCAAGGAGTATGTCATATTTTGCTGCCAGTGCGGGAAGGCAGCAGGAATATGAGGTGAAGTTAGGTCCCTAGTACATTTGTACAAAGTGAAAAGGCAGGAAGACTGTATCAGTTTTACTGCGAAGGCGATAGGTTGTTGCAGTCTGTTGTAAAACAGTAATTTGAAGTCTGATGAACTCTCAAATGCAGGGACTGGATTCTGCTCAGCTGCGTAATTGTGATGGAAATGGGCCAATGAAAGCAGAGGCTTGGGCACAATCTTTTGGGTGCCTATCTTCTCACAGAAGCCTGACAATTGCGGAGCAGCTTTAGCTGAATGCCTGTGACCATGTCTTATTTTGATCAGCTGCATCATAGCAAAGACATGTAATTATCATAATCTAACAATTAGTCTGACATCCTTTCCCAGTGTTTAATTACCCCCGATAAATGATAATTTAATAGAGGACTTAATGACAAGAGAATAACTTGCACTTTGCTTCATGTACGTAAGTTGCCTCTTTGTCTAGGCATGTTTTTGTGGCACTGCTTGAAGAACAGTCTTGATGGTCATTTCCCTTGTTTGTTCTGTCAGTCATTATTTTGTCTCATAATATTCTTTTCTCATAAAATTTGAACTTCTCCTAACTTGTGAAATTGTAATGTATAGGATCAAAAGATGATGGTAAAATCTTCTTTATTACTTTCATTTTTGTTTGTTTGCTTGCTTTCTGAGGTTGGGAATACACTTTTAGATGCCCTAAAATGTCACTTATTTCATTATACACACTTTTCTTAGCATCTGGAAAATGCTGAATATTCTTCTGGTTTGAATGGAGCTGAAATTAAAAAAGCTCTTTGATTACTTCATTGTTTGTGCATCAGAATTAGTGATGATGTCAGCACAGCTATATGAACAGAGTTTATTAAATGTTGTGACAAAGCCAGTAAAGGCAGCAGAAAAGCATTAATGGGTGCCACAAAAATAGTAGCTCTAAAATAAATTCACAGCAATAAAATTATGTACTTAACCCCTGAGGTTATTAGCAAGCATGAAACCTTCCCCATCACATTATAGAAATTTTAATCAAATATGGGTCTTGGGGGGACTGTTTTAAAAGAACAAAGAATAAATAGACATAGGTTTTCCTGTTATGAGTTACCATGCTCCCATCAGGATTCAATGGAAGTAGGAGTTTAATTTTGGATGTTAAAAGGCTTTGAATAAATCTGTTTCTTATGAGTTGATTAAGCCACTGATAATGTGTTGATTGTGTCATTATAAGTAACACAGCACACCTGTAAAGGGGATCAGTGCTGCTTAGGATAGATACATACATCAAATACATCTGAAGGGACATCAAAACGTTGTCATAGTAGACATCAGTATCTCTTCAAAAAGGATTTAATTTTGCCTGAGATTGTACTGTATTATTTCATGCAGAAATACTCAAATGTACATTCAACTCTCAAAACAAAAACCTTCTACTGTTCTGTTTCTGACAAAGCCCAGCTAATTCATTCGTTTCATCTTTCTTTCTTTTCCGCTTTCCTGTTAAATTTATGTTAAGAATTTGTTGGTTCATTGAGCCTGATTCACTGTTGCCCTGCACTTTGTATCATTAGTAACACGAGGACAAATGGGTGTTTAATCTTCTGATTTGGTAACATCCGCTTTGCATAGGTAACAAAGAATCAGGGCCACCATCTGCAATTGACTACTTCTGGGGCTATAATCAAGACTAGAATTTCAACATTCATGGTTACAGCACTTACTTGAACTAAATTCCTGTTAAAATTAAAGACCTTTCATCCATTTGAGAGAACAAACTCTGAGTAAGGGAAGGAATGATACTACAGAAGGAAGTGTTTCCTGTGCACTCAGTTTGAAATAGAGGAGCTGCTAGTAGAATATGTACTTAAGAAAGGATATGACTTCTATAATTTGTATGGGAGAAGCAACAAGGAGAAGCTAGTGCAGTTTTTTATTCATCTATATGATAATGGGCAATTAATGTCAGTTGCGCTATGTTTTAAACCAGGTTTTTATATTGTTTATTTAAAGAAGGAAAGAAAGAAAAGAAAGTGAAGTAGAGCAGCATGCAAAATATTATTTCAGTCTAAATATCTAGTTAAATAAATCATTTCTTATTTCAGTAGCCAACAAAGTTATTAAATTCAAGATGAGGCTTGCATATGCTTCAGAATTTATAATTGTGAAAAAATGCATGTGCACAGACTGTGTGCTTGAATTTGCATTAATGGATAAGCAGAGCACCAGAATTAGGTTCAAAAGATTTTTGTCATCATGATGTTTCTGTCATTTAAATTGTCATGCAGCTTTTTCACCATGTTCTGAATTCCTAGTGTTGAGAATTAAAAAAACAAAAACAGGAGGCATCTGAGAAATTAAGTATCCTTATGTCTGTTGTTTCTCCCAACTATTCTATAGTGGTATCAGTGTAAGTTTTGTGTAATGATCTGGTATGTGTAGGTTATGGAGAAATTTTGGATTAGAAGGTACTTAGCTATCTGTTTTTGTGTCTCTAATGCCTCTTCCACTTTACAACCTATTAGCCAGCTCAGTAGTATGTAAGTTTCTGTGGCACTGAATGAATGTTATGTGACAGAAAATAAAGGTTAATTGTTTGAAGGATAGACATGTTTTGCTGTGTGTAAGAGAAAGCATAAAAAGAAAATTGGCATTATTGACAAAAGGAATATTTGCAGAACCCTCCTGGCTGCAGGGTCCACCTGCTCCCCCCCCCCCTCCCCCCCCCCCCCCCCCCCCCCCCGCTGGCTGCTTTCTCCTTAATCTAGCTCCAGATCCTGTCTTGGGTCTGTGACCATGAACCCCTCCCCTACGACCTCTAATTGGGTATGACGGTCCACGTGAGTGGATCCCAATGCAGGATCAGGGCTGACATAAGGAAAAGTAAAAGAGCATCTCTGGTGGTGGGAGAGACAGTAGGAGAGCATAAGGTTTACATTCTCAGCTGAAAGGAACAACAGAAGTGGGGGAGGAGGAAGATGCTTGTTATGACATAAACACAGGCTGCTGTTTTTCTCATCCTTTCTCAAAACATATTTGTAAACTAATTCCACTTCCTTTCTCTGTGTTGCCGCGTTCTACAAGCAGTTGGCTAACAGGAGCTGATATATGCTCTTATTTAAAACCAAAGCTTTGTCTCACTCTAATATTTGGTTTTACACTAATAATATTAGGTTTGCAGCTGGTAAATGTCAAATATATTCCCTTTGGATTCAGTTTAGGGTGCTTTAGGGGCAGTTTCATCTTCTAGTTTTTCACTAGTTACTAATCAGCACACTTAACTTTTTAATACAAGAAGTGTCCTGTCTCTTTTCGTTTTCCCTTTCTAAGCATAATATGGCAATTGAAGAAGGGAGAATGTAGTCTTAATATACACTGGTAGGCATGTTGGAAATTATGTAACTTCTTTGGTAAAAATAAAATAAGTTTTGAAAATCTAGTGAGCCTCTGTTCTATTTAGCTTGGACTCACATTAACTTGGTTACTGGATCCCTCAGAACATTACAGGAGAGGGAATAAATGTCCTGTCTGCTTCCTTCCTCTCTAATATCCATTCTGTCTCCTTTCAGTATTGCTGTTACTATATTTATGGAGTTGCTTGATAAAATATCTGGTATGTGTTTTCCCTGAAGCAGGTTCACTGCTGTGCCAGCAATATCAGCTAAAGACCAATTTACATCACTTTAAATATGCACCATCTTCTTCCTTTTTCAGACATTTAAATGTGAATGCTTTTTGGTGATAGAAAACGATTATGGAATGAAAGTATAGACACTGTAGGGAAAAGTGATTAAAAAAAATACCAAGAGGAAAAAAATGACTTAGCTGTGCACTTCAGCTGCAAAATCTGCTTTGCAGTTAGTGTTTCCTTCAAGGCTTTGTGTTTCCAGCTGTCCATATTAGTGACATGGGAGTAAACTGAAGAGCTTGAAGAAGACCATAAGGTCCATGACTTGTAGAGGCAGAAGGAAGTTCAGCCAGTTCTTAATTTGTGCCGGGCCTGAGCCTGGACTCCTCTAGGCTTGGCAGTTAATGGCCCTGGCACCTCTGGGCTCCTGGCTGGCAGCCGCTGCTCTCTAGCCACCCAGCTCTGAAGGCAGCACTGGAATACACTATACCATGCCACCCTTCTGCAGTGCTGCTGGTGGCTGCGCTGCCTTCTGAGCTGGATACCCAACCAGCAGCCACTGCTCTTTGGCCACCCAGCTTGAGCCCCAGCACCTCTTTCATTACAAATTAAGCACTGAGGTCATCTCTGTTAAAAAGTAATGGTCGAGGAGAAAAGTTAGGTCATGGATTTATTTATTTATTTGTTTGTTTTTGTTCAAAGAAATAAAATGGAAGGACACCACTAGAAAGGGATTAGACAATTTCAACATTTATAATATTAGGTGGAGCAGCTCTTTCATTCCCAGTAGAGATGAAGTTTAGATCACAGATTTTTTATTAGTCTATCTCTTTATTTATATGATACCCATTACCATAGCCTTGGTTCTTAAGCACAATAGCTCCCATCCCTAAACGATAATTGTCCCTCTCTATTTGGGAGAGGTCTAGTACCAAGGAACCTGGTGAATAACAGTGCAGGAAAGTTTGCAGTGTCTGCATGTGTATCCCACACACCTTCTGGGTGTGGTGGTCTGTCCCATCTGGTGGCACTGAGACCACTTAAGGAGAGAGATAAAGGAGTCTGCTCTACAGCTTAGCTAACAGCCAGTTGGCTTTTAGCTCATGCAACAGAGTCTCATGCATTAAGCTCCAGAGTTCCCTGGTTCGATCCCACCCACTGACAACTGGGGTCTGTTGACGTTACACATGCACAGTAATTAAAGCCAGGTAGGGCACATACTCACTCTTCTTTACTAATTAAAAAATGGAATTTTAGAAAAATATAAATAAGGAGATTGTTGGGAAAATTGGGTTTCTGTATACACACAAGATATCCCTGTTTGTAACCTCTAGGATACAACTAATAATTTAAATAAATGAGTTTTTGTCTGAAATGACAGTAGTTCAAAAAGGCTTTTCCGTATTACAGGAAGAAACCATGGGGCTGTGCGTTGGCAAGAATTCTACAGCTATATCAGGCTTTTTCCTTTAAAAATCTGTTATTGAAGCACAATTATTGTAGGGATATAAAAATGTATAGTTTGCTCTGAATATTTCCTTGGAGGACCAGCAGATCATTGCTTTTCTCTGAAATTAGGTAGAAGGACCCAGGTGGCAGATTTCAAGCCCGTCAGGTATTTAAAATATGCCCTTCAGCTGAAAAGAAGTATTATAGTTAAACCTGTCATTATCCCTTTATCATTCTGTGGTGCACTTGACAACTGTAGCAGTCAAAGAAAGAAGCCACAAGTAGTGATGAGCAGTCAGCCTGAAGTGGAATGGGTCAATGTTTGGTTGCACGAGTTGCCCTAGGGGAAGTTCACATCCATTGACAGACTTACAGATGTTGGTTTATGGAATCTTTAAATGTATCAGGGTGGGCTCACGTGAAGGTGTTGAATTCCTTCTCATAGTTTCTTCTACAAATCATGCCAGGCATTAGAAAGTCAAAGTTAGTGACACTTGCTAAACCTCCTCCTTTCAATGTCTAAAGAATCTTCAGTAATAATAATAATATAAAGGAGTGCATCTGGGCCACTGCCTTACACTACATTTCTCATCTGGCTCTCATTCAGAACTGTCAGGTTAGGAGGAGTGCTGATAATTCATATCCCAGTATCCTTTTATCTGAATGTAGCAGTATCTTCTCTGTGTACTTTGGCAGTGGAGTTGCACTGCTTTTCAAATACCTTTAAAAAGCAATCCAGGCTTTTCTTCCATCTTGACAAAGTGTTGCCAGTAACGAAGAAAAAAGTAAATGTAGTTGTGCTGCTGTAGTCAATTTAAGAATTTTTAGACCAATCAGCTTGCAGCACGTAAGTGATTACTGCTGGATTGGTGATTTTGTGCGTGTCTGTGTTGATGTGTACAGCGAGATTGATTTGGTGAACCTAGTGCATTTTCTCTTTCTTTTCCTCTTTTTGCTTAATTTTAAATTAAAAAAAAAACAAACCACTGTTCAGAAAACCACAGGAGAAAATACACTTTAACTTAGTGTACATTAGCAAGAAGATAATTCTACATGCCGAAGGAATGAAAGTGTGAATGATCATGGTACTGCATAAGCAGGTGCTACTCTGCTGATGTCAACAGAGTAGCATCCATTTACACCAGAAGTGAATTTGGCCAGGATTATTTTGAAAAGTGAATGATGTGGCTGAAGTGAAATGAAGTGGAAGTAATGACATTATCATTCTCGAAAGAGAAAAACTGTAGCTAAGTATCCTGAATTAACTCTATCTTTTGTCTTCGTGTTTCGTTTAATTTTAGATTCCAGAGGGGTGACTACCACATTGATGTCTGCATCAATGATTATTTGGATGTGTTCTGCCCTCACTATGAGGATTCGGTGCCAGAAGAGAAGACTGAACGCTACGTTCTTTACATGGTGAACTTCGATGGCTACAGCTCCTGCGATCACACCTCCAAAGGATTCAAGAGGTGGGAATGTAATCGGCCTCATTCCCCGAATGGACCATTGAAGTTCTCAGAAAAATTCCAGCTCTTCACTCCCTTCTCACTAGGATTTGAGTTCAGGCCAGGCCGGGAATATTTCTACATCTGTGAGTATCTAGAAATTTGTCATTGTTGCATAGCAGCTGTAAGAAACCAGGCTAACTTTTTCACCTATGTTTTATGGAGCTGCAAAAGACCAGCCTATGTGGGCGGCAGATGTCTCTTAGTAAATGCAGACTTCAGGATCCGCAGATTCATTAGCTGGGAATCTAAAGTAAAAATGAGATTAAAAGCAGTTTCTTTTCCCCACATGAAATAGCATGTCAGCCTGTTCAATGAACCTTTGCTGATGTTTAAAGCTAGAGATACTACTGTAGTTTTTCAAACATTCTAAAAATTCTCGGGGGAAAATAATTAACTTTGTATACATAAGTCCCTAACTGTTCTTATTTGTGTGGCTGAAATACCCCTGCCATCACCATCATCGTCGTCATCATCAGAGGGGAAATGCTGTATACCCTGAAGATGCTATAGCTGCACATGCCAATGGTCCAACATTGTTTGAAGTAATAATGTCTCAGGGTGAATACTTCTTGCACCAAGCCAAAGAGAACTTTATTCAGAGCAGCTGTTTCTTTAAGTGTGGGGGATGTGGAATGCGGTGGAAGCAGGTTCCAAGTAAATTAGCATGAATGAATGCATCAGTAAAAAGTGATGGTGAATGCTGTGTGCTGCAAGCTATGTTCCAAGGAGACCTGTACCAATTTAGCCAAGAGAGAGATGAGGAAGTGGGGACAGAAACCTAGAGGAGAGGCAGGATAACTGCTGGGGATAAAGGAGTAAAAATATCAGGAGGCTAAAACTGGAAAGTTGAGCTAACTGGAATTTCATGATCTCATGGCCAGTCTGGATAGCTGTCACTCCTTCAGTTATCTTGTTTGGGTGATACTCCACCAAAGATCTCATTTCATCCATTTGTTATGTACCTGAAGTCTCCTGTTTCCTAACAAGCTTCCAGTATTACAACTGCAATATTTTCCCATGCTTTCAGTGTCAGACAAGGGAATTAAAAGCTTTAAACAGTGCTGAAGTTCTCAATAAATATTGCCTTCATGTCTGTAGATGGCCTTTCTACTGTGAAACAGTCATTCCACCTCATTTCAGCAGAGAAACTGAATACATAGCATTCCTATTTTTCAGCCTCATTTCTTTAGCATTTTCCCTTTTAAACCTACAGGGAAGTGTACTCCTAGTGAATTGTTTTCAACTTCCTTTCCTCCCCATCAAATAAAGTTTTATAATAAGAGGAATTTCAGCATCATAAGAATACTACCTTTTTCTCTCTCTCGTGCTGCAGTGCAATAAAAAAAAAAAAGAACTGTAAAAGTTTTATCATTTCAGTACTGGTTCCCTGAGATAGTCATGAGAAAACATGTAAAAGCCTGATGCCATTTCACATCTTGTAAGTGAATAAAAAAGGGAACCATAGCTATGTGGAGAGTGTTGTAGAAAAAATAATGCACATTGTATTGAAAACATGAAAACTGCCCATTAACGTCCGAAGCAGTTTTCTGTCACTAAATATTACAAAATCAGGCCCCGTGTAAGCATCAGGTTTGTCTTTTGGGTGAATTTTTTCCTTCTTAAAAATCCTGCTGAGAAAACAAGCAGGGATATTTAAGATGAGGAATGAATTTTAATTTGCATCATGTGATTGCTTTGCAATAAAATGCTGTATAACTCCCATACCACACACACTGTTCAAACCTCCTTATTTGCTTTCTAGACTAACAAACGGTAATAAAAGTGAAAACCAAACAAGGATGTAGAGAAATCTCAACTTGGTCTAACTAGTTAATAGCCTGATTATCAGAAATACAAAATCCACTGAGCTTTATAAACAAGACATTATTATTCAAATGCACCCACTGTGCTTATGACTGGTTTTCCTCATTTGTGGTTAAACTCAATATTTCACTAAAAATCATTGTGTCTTCTATAACATTCATTTAACAAAGTCATTTAACTGTCAAGGGTTCCCATCAAAGTAATTGTTCTAAAGAGCTTTAAAATATCAGGAGTTTTATGCTGTTCGACTGAGTTTAGCTGGAATTACTTTTTTTTTAATGAAAGATAAGAGCACAAAATTAGCAGCTAAGAGATGTCCATTTACCAGTAGTATATTGGCCTGGTATTCAGTTAAATTAGATTTTCAGCCATGTTTCAGAGACACAAAAGCATTCTCTCTCCTTTGGTATAGTTGGAATATTTCTTCCTCTTCATTCTTTCACTCATTGTGGGCAGTAGCACAGAGTAGCTAATACAGTGATCCCAGAGAAGCATTATATACTGTGGTAACAATTAAACGTGAAGATTCTCAAGGGAAGGTTGTCCATCATGATGTTTTTTTTTCTTCAAATATGTGCTGAATGAACAAGATGGTAAAACAGTTCCTTGTTCCTTCCTTGAAGTTATCAGCATGCCCTCCATTGCAGGCCGCAGAAACAAGCATTGCTACCTTACTGTCTGAATGGTTAATATGCTCATTGCTCAGCAGGGAGATGTTTCATCTACTCATCAGATCCAAAAATTTTGACATTTTTAAACATGTTATCCAAGGACAGAAGGCTAGTAGCTTTCAGGTTGGTGTATTCTGGGAAACAGGATTCAAATTGTCCAGTGACTAGATAGCCTGGAAAGTAAGAGGAAATTGAGCTATTGCCTGGGTTGGTGTAGTGTTAGGCTAGATTTCACACTCCTTGGTATTTATTTGCAAAAGTTTTTAAATAAGAGCCATTATCAATCTTCCTGCCATATGCTTTAAGGACAATTTTTGTCCCTCCTACTTCCACCAGTCTCAGGAAATGTAATAACCATAAACCAATCATTTTCTTTCTACCTGAACTATCCTTTTTATGAAATATCGCTTCCCTTTATTGCTCCATGTTCTCATTGGCATTTGGCACACAACATGTATCAGTGGAATGGAGTCAGATCTCCTTGTTCTTTATTTCCCTCATCTAGAAATCTTAAATTATTACATGTTTTGTATCAGATCATCTCTATTTGCACTTGAGAGGTGACTTCAATAATATAAACCTGCATATCAGCAAAATACCAGTTAAGTACGTTTACTTTTGGAAGGGGAAAAGTTTATTAGCTGGAGTTTAGTTCCAAAAACCTAACTGCTTACAGCAGCGTTTATTAGGGTAATTTTAGTGGAAAAAATAATGGATCAAATTATAGGGCTCAGTCCTTCTTCAGACTACCATCTGTGGAGGGTAGAATGTGTTAGCCTGACTAAAAACCAAGTAAAGATCATGGAATTTAGACCTTTATTATTATTGTTACTACTGAAGCAAAAGCAAACAGAAGAAGATGTAACATACTGAAAGAGTGAGGTTACCCAAAGAACTTGAATGTTTCATGGAATTGTTATGTTTTGAGTAACTTCTTTAAGGAGGGAAACAGAGAGAGCTTGCAGTCTAACAGCAAAAAGGGGGGAAAAAACAACATAAGGAAGAGGAAAGTTTCAAACTGACCTTAACATTTGGATTTTGTATGGTTCAGAATACAGATTTGTCTTGAATATATTTCAATATTTTTATCAATGAGGTGGAAGTAACTATAAAATCACTGCTGATAAAATTTACAGATGACACAAAGATTGGCCTAGTGGCAAAAAATAAGACGGTCTGGAAACTCATATGGAATGATGTGGATTGCTCAGTAAATGGAGTCCATTCAAATGAAATGCATTTCAGCACAGCCAAATGGAAGATTTTATCTCTAGGAATAAGGAATGTAGGCCACACATACGGAAATGGGGGACTGAGACTCTGAAGCAATAATTCTGAAAAGGATTGAGAGGTCATAGTGGATAAACACCAGCGTGGCTGGTCCTTGTGACCCTGTGGCAAGAATTTCTAATGGATATAGAAACAGGGGAGCAGTGAGTAGGAGTAAGGTGATCATTTTACATCTTTAAACAGCACTGGCAGGACCTATACTGGAATACTGCATTGAGTTCTGGTGCCTTCGTTTTTTACAAGATATTGAAAAATTGAAGAAGGTGCAAAAAAGAATCACAGAAATGATTTGATGGCTGGATAAGGAGCTCAATTTGTTTAGTTATGAAAAAGTAGCCTGGGAGGTGACTTGATTATAACTTACAAATACCTTCATGGGGAGAAAATACCAGGTATTAAAGGGATCTTTAACTTAGAGGAGAAAGATATAACCAAGGCCTGGTTGTTAAAACCAGACAAATTCAAATCAGAAATAAAGCATATATTTTAACAATGAAGTTAATTAACCATTAGAACAAATTACTAAGGGAAGTGGTGGATTTTCCATCTTTTGAAGCGTTCAGATCAAGACTGGATGACTTTCTGAAAGATATGCTTTAATCAGACACAAGTTACTGGGCTCATTACAGGGGTAACTGGTTGATATTCTATGACCTGTTTTATGTAGGAGGTCCTACTAAATGATCTAATGGTCCTTTCTGTCCTTAATAACTATTAATCTAGGAGTCTTTCTGAGCTTGTTACTACTAGTTTGTACTGATGGGTATTCCCACTCAGGTAAAAAAAGTCAGTTACCTAGCATGATATTAATAGCTTCTTTCCACTGGCTTGTACATACCTCTTTGGATTGCCAATCTCTTTACTGTCGTAAAGTAAAGGAGATTAATACAACCATATCTCTGTGAAGTTAGATTTGTGGGGCAAAATTTTCAAAAACTCCTAAGCCCCATTGTTAAAAATTACTTAGACACTTAGAAGTCTAAAGTCTCATTGAAAGGTAGTGGGATTAGGGTGCCCAATTTTTTAGGAAATGTTAGCCATTAATATGTTTTCCGTGTAAGTGTTGGGATGCAGGAGAGACCAAAAACAGCCCTATGTGGTAGTGACATTCAAGGTGGTGGTGTTGTGAAAGATGTAACAGGAAGATAGATTCCCAAATTCAGTCCTAGTGTAAGTGGATAGAATCCCAGTGAAGGCTGTAGAGTATGCAAATGCTGAATTAGACCTTGAGGCTACTAAGCCAATAATCCAGTCCCTAAGTGCCACAAATACAAAACTGTAAAAGATTTACCCTTCATGGCGAGAAGCATCCTCAAATCTCTGAATGAGGTTGGCATTAGAAATGTCCAGGACAGTCTAACAAGAAAACTGGCAGTGATCTGCTTGTTACCAGAGCTTGGTATGTGCAAACACAGACCAACAAGTAAAACAAGAAGGGCATTGCCCTGTTCTCATGGAAAGTTAAGTCACAAAGAGCAAAATAATTTTCCATGACTAAAAACCTGGCAAAGCTTCACAAATTGCCAATGTGGCCATTATCCCTTAGGATTGTTTTAGCTATTGCAGCAGTTTTTTGATCCTTTAGAAGGGGTGGAGAGGCAAGGTGGTATATTGGCCTGTAAAGCTATGCTAGAGAAATTTATTGGGAAACCACATAACCTACAGCATATTAGTAGGTTATGTGGTTTCCCAATAAATTTTGGTCTCTGAGTCTATTGTACTGTATATTAATTTTAAAAGCTATATTAGAAGGATCATAGAGCTCCCTACTTTCACAGATGCACTGCACAGACTAAAAGTGTATCTGGGCAAATGTTCTGTATAATGAGGCACAGGATTTAATGAAATAGGACTATTTGATTGTAGATAGGGACCGCCGCTTGCTCTGGAACAGGGTTGGATTTGTGTGATGAGGGGACAAAAAGGGAGGATTAGGACGGCAATCTTGTCCTTTCAGAGATTATTTGGAGAATATTTAAATCAAAACTAAAAGCTGTGGCACTCCATGAGAACACACTATTCTTTCAATCCAGGAAATCAAGTTAGTAAAAACAATCAAGACAGGTCAAATCAGAGTTATTGGTTTTGCCCTGATATGTCCCAGGGTTCCAGAGCTAGTTTGAAAGTCACCAGAACAACTATTGATATCACTACATATAAATCTGCTGACTGTGAAGCACTGTGCGGTGAGATCAGCCCAGAATTGCTCTAGCTCCCAGTTTGAATTGTATGAGCAAACTCCTGTTGGAAAGTGAGATACGAAAGAGAAGCTAGTGTGACTACTCTGTTGCACCTTGCAGAATATTGGAAGTCAACCCAGGCTTCCTGTAGATTAGATCAGTGGTTCTCAAAGCTGGTCCACCTGCGGAAAGCCCCTGGCAGGCTGGGCTGGTTTGTTTACCTGCTGCGTCCGCAGGTTCGGCCTATCGCGGCTCCCACTGGCTGCGGTTCGCCGCTCCAGGCCAATGGGAGCTGCGGGAAGCGGTGTGGGCCGAGGAATGTGCTGGCTGCCCTTCCTGCAGCCCCCATTGACCTGGAGCAAACTGCGGCCAGTAGGAGCCGCAATCGGCCGAACCTGTGGACGCAGCAGGTAAACAAACTGGCCTGGCCTGCCAGGGGCTTTCCCTGAACAAGTGGTGGACCGGCTTTGAGAACCACTGGATTAGATCACTATCTTTTCATAATGCAGAGATAATGAGGTCTTTTTTTAGGAAATCAGTTGATCGATATTCTCAAACTCTTGCAGTAGTGGCAAAGCAATAGCTAACTAATAATATCAGTGAAGTACATTTTTTCACATCTAGTGCCCTTAGAAAACATGGTTTCTCTATAATCTCTCATTCCTATAAAGTCAGGTCTCTTGGGACCCAATTCTCATTTACACTAAGGCCACTTTACACCACTCTGGCAATGCAAAGGGGCCTAGTAGTGGGTATAAATTACATTTGCATCCACTTTAAGAGCCCTTTGCACTTCCAGAATGGTGTAAAATAGCTTAAGTGTAGATGAGAATGGGCCCTTGATGTTCACAAATATGACCAACATTAGAACTCAGGTAAGATAATGATTAATTCTTCTCTGAAGCCTTACCATGGTTGTGCAAAAATATAAACCTCCATTTGAATGACTGGGCTCTGTTTCTCCGTTAAACTGTCCTGGAGCTATTGCCTACTCTGTCATTCAGCAATTTCCGTGTGGCTTTTCATGAGGAAAACTGGTACTTTGCAGTCTTCTGGCACTACTTCTCGAATTAGAGTCCAAATACAGCATTAGGTGGTAAATTAATTTCACTAGTGTTATAATTCTTCCATATTATAAAGACTTTTTAACATTATTTTAATGTCGACAGAGCCATTCCTTTTTATTTTGTTAAGTAACAAATCTTCCACACAAGTGGCTTTCCTTTTGAAGTCCCCACAAAGGAGCATTAAGTTTATGGCCTTGTCATCCTTGCCAAACGGCTAAAGACTTATGTCAGAGCAGGCGGAAGATTTAAGGGGTTGTTAGTCCCAATGGAATCTGGATTCACTCCATCAGGGCTGGCTTTTCCACTTGTGAAGAGTGATGCTTGCACAGCGGAAAGAAGGATAAAATATGGCTAAGTGAAGGTCTACCCATGGAGATCTGTATGTACCTGTGTGTGGGGTATTCAGGTTTTGATGATTGTCTTTCTCTTTTTAAGAGTCTTGATATTCAGAACCCACCTGTCTGAAGTAGCAGCACCCAAACCTTGGAAAACACAGGAACTCGCAAAATCCAGCAGGACACTGATAATTTTGGTTAATTAAAATATTTTTTTCAGTACATATTGTTTCCCTTATCTTGAAGTGTGATGTGTAAGAAATTAATTGAAAGGCAGTTTAGTTTCATTCTGACCTCTGTAGGTGCTCATCCTTTCTTGAGATGCTTGTTTGTAATGTTTTACAGCAATACTCCCTAATGAATCACAGGCATATTTATGCCTGCAACAGCATTCATACATGAGGGTGGACTGTCTTTCTTTCTCCACTGATGAGAAAATACAACTGTCACGAGAGGGTATTATACAATAACTATTAACCTTTCTATACGAATACCAGTAAATTCTGTGTATTGTACAGTTCTAAAAGAAGACTTTTTTTCTGTAGTTTCTTTTCTTAGCTCATTAGTCATGAGGTTTAAAATCTGGTATAATTCGGGTTGAAAATTTATAACCTGAAAAAGCAGCTACTTCACTTTGGAAATTAAGACTAGTCTGGTGGTTCAGTGAGAGTTTCATAGGGTATGTCTACACTACGAAATTAGGTCGAATTTATAGAAGTCGTTTTTTTAGAAATCGGTTTTATATATTCGAGTGTGTGTGTCCCCACAGAAAATGCTCTAAGTGCATTAAGTGCATTAACTCGGCGGAGTGCTTCCACAGTTCCGAGGCTAGAGTCGACTTCCAGAGTGTTGCACTGTGGGTAGCTATCCCACAGTTCCCGCAGTCTCCGCTGCCCATTGGAATTCTGGGTTGAGATCCCAATGCCTGATGGGGCTAAAACATTGTTGCGGGTGGCTCTGGGTACATATCATCAGGCCCCCGTTCCCTCCCTCCCTCAGTGAAAGCAAGGGCAGACAATCGTTTCGCGCCTTTTTTTCTGAGTTACCTGTGCAGACGCCATACCACGGCAAGCATGGAGCCCGCTCAGCTCACTGTCACCGTATGTCTCCTGGGTGCTGGCAGACGCGGTACTGCATTGCTACACAGCAGCAGCAACCCATTGCCTTGTGGCAGCAGACGGTGCAATAGGACTGGTAGCCGTCATCGTCATGTCTGAGGTGCTCCTGGTCGCCTCTGTGAGGTCGATCAGGAGCGCTTGGGCAGACATGGGTGCAGGGACTAAATTTGGAGTGACTTGATCAGGTCATTCTCTTTAGTCCTGCAGTCAGTCCTATTGAACCATCTTATGGTGAGCAGGCAGGCGATACGGATTGCTAGCAGTCCTGTTGCATTATCTTCTGCCGGGCAGGCAAGAGATGAGGATGGCATGCAGTCCTTCTGCACCGTCTGCTGCGAGCCAAAGATGTAAAAGATAGATGGAGTGTATCAAAACAAGAAATAGACCAGATTTGTTTTGTACTCACTTGCAAACCCCCCGCCCCCCGCCTAGGGGACTCATTCTTCTAGGTCACACTGCAGTCACTCACAGAGAAGGTGCAGCGAGGTAAATCTAGCCATGTATCAATCAGAGGCCAGACTAACCTCCTTGTTCCAATAAGAACAATAACTTAGGTGCACCATTTCTTATTGGAACCCTCCGTGAAGTCCTGCCTGAAATACTCCTTGATGTAAAGCCACCCCCTTTGTTGATTTTAACTCCTTGTAAGCCAACCCTGTAAGCCGTGTCATCAGTCGCCCCTCCCTGCGTCAGAGCAACGGCAAACAATCGTGCATCTGAGTTGAGAGTGCTGTCCAGAGCAGTCACAATGGAGCACTCTGGGATAGCTCCCGAAGGCCGATACCGTCGAATTGTGTCCACAGTACCCCAAATTCGACCCAGCAAGGTCGATTTAAGCGCTAATCCACTTGTCAGGGGTGGAGTAAGGAAATCGATTTTAAGAGCCCTTTAAGTCGAAATAAAGGGCTTCATCATGTGGACGGGTGCAGGTTTACATCGATTTAACGCTGCTAAATTCGACCTAAAGTCCTAGTGTAGACCAGGGCATAATAAAAGGTGTTGGCTTTATTTCCTTCATTTTAAAGGTCCTACAGTTAAGCCAGGAAGACTACACTTGTTTGAGTTTTTAAATTTCTTTTTAAAGCTATCATGTCAGAAGAATTCTCCCCAGGCATCTTTTTGAGAATTATGAATGTATTCAAAAAGTTAAGAAATTAAGGTTAACTAAAGAGCGTTAGGAAGGGATATGAGGGAATTTAAAACATTTTAAATGTGTTAATAGTACTTTTCTTTTGGGGAAACAGTTGTTTATTACTAGGCACCCTAGTAACCTTTCAGTCAAGATCTGATCAGCATAAACACTGATGCTACTTTGAGAGCAGTGGGCCCAGACATGCCGCACGAGTAGGAGTCTTGTCTTTGATAGCTGGTTCACCCAAAGTGCTTGAGATGTTCTGAGTGAATTGGAAGGGTTTGATAAATGTGTACGTTAAAAAAATACATTATTTTTTTATTTTGGTGTGATAATATTAGACAGATGAGCAAGGTGACCTTTACAAGGGAATTCATGCTTAGCTTCATGTGTAGATTAAAGGACTAGTGGCTATTAGAAAGCATCAGAAGAATTAAGTGCTGGGTCTGTTTTTTAAAAAAAATCAAGCTGGAACAGTCGCCAGAGACTAACAGATTTTGACGTTGGTAGTGTTCTTAAAATCCTCAAAGGGTGTATTAGAAGCTGGTGAATAATTTGGTACTCAGGAGAAATCCATATAAGAAAATAAAGAGAGAACCCACAGAAGTATTGGTCGCTGTTGTTTGAGTTTTTCAAAGAAAATGTCTTTCAGATAAGTTGAAAGAAGATGATTTGGATTCATACGCTTCAAAAATTCAAGTGCTATTAAGACACTTAAAGGGGGAGGATACACAATACATCTGCAACTTTGAAAACTGTTTCATGAGCATATTGTAGAAGGTCTTGACCCCTGTAGGAGGATGAATGAATTATGTTGCATTCCACTGTTATATGCTCCATTGATACTGGACATTAAAAGAGAGTGTAGGGGGAGCTTTTTTCTTTCTTTTCATCTAATGTTGGAAGAAAGCCAGCCTGTCTCGGGGGGAAAAAGCACATGTTGAATTTTGTTATATCTGTGATTCCATCAAATCCCATGACTTAACAGGGGATGGACTGATTAGTACCTGGATAAAAGACCTCCAAGGAGCATGTAGGTGCTTGGTGATTCAGTAGGTGACATTCTTGCCTCAGTGAAAATACTGAACCAATGTCTCAACATAGAGCTAGGGAGCACGATATTTCTGAAGAGTAATGTCCTTTAGATATGTAAAACTGAGGTTCTTAATATTTATGGTAATTAAGGATCCCATAGGATATACTTGGATACCACTGAGCCTGCCTGTTCCACCAGCCTGGGCTCCCTTACACTGTCCTGCTGAGCGAGGTCCTCAAGCCTCCTCCAGCACACACACAACTAGGGACACACACAGCTGCAGAAAGACACAGACACTGAAATTAGCTCTGCATTGGAAGGCTTCAGCTAGAGAATTGCCCAGCACTCAAGTGCACACCCCCTCTGGAGTGTAAAGCCAAAATTGTAGCATCTTGCACTGCACAGAGATCTGTACAGCATAAGCTGATTGAAATTCACCCCCTCTCTCTTCTTCAGTGTGGAGGAAGATATGCACAGCTTTTTGCCCTTCCCCACAGTTATGAATTCTACAAACTGGTCTTAGAGAAAACAAAAACAAGTTTATTAACTACAAAAGATATATTTTAAGTGATAAGGGATATCAAACTGATCAAAGCAGATTACCCAGCAAATAAAGCAAAAACACAATATAAGCTTAAGATACTAAATAAACTGGTTACAAGTAGTAATTTCTCACCCTATATGTTGTTTTAGGCAGATTGCAGAGGTTCTTAAAGACAAGCTGCTCTTGCTTGCAGCTTAAAATTTTCCAGGTATTTCTTTCACAGGCCAGATACCTTCCCAGGGATATCCCCCACCCCTTTTGTCTTTGTTTCTTTGTTTCAGATGTTCACAGCAGCCATCCTGGGCGGGGATTCAGTGAAGAACCAACACTGATTATGTCACTCCCCTGTCTTAATTAGGTTAATTATGACTGTGCTTCACCACCCTCCTAGTGACATAGTGTTTCCTAATATCCAACCTAGACCTCCCCCACTGCAACTTGAGACCATTGCTCCTTGTTCTGTCATCTGCCACCACCAAGAACAGCCGAGCTCCATCCTCTTTGGAACCCCTCTTCAGGTAGTTGAGGGCTGCTATCAAATCCTCCCTCACTCTTCCCCTCTGCAGACTAAACAAGCCCATTTCCCTCAGCCTCTCCTCATAAGTCATGTGCCCCAGTCCACTGATCATTTTTGTTCCCCTCCGCTGGACTCTCTCCAATTTGTCCACATCCTTTCTGTAGTGGGGGGCCCAAACCTGGATACAGTACTCCAGATGTGGCCTCACCCATGCCGAATAGAGGGGAGTTCTATCATGGAGTCCAGTACCAGTTGACTTGAACATATGACCCTGCAGTGTCAAAGCAGCTAGGAGTCAGAGATGGTTTGTAGCATCCCAGGAAAGCTTCTTAGGAAGGGGGAGATTAACATCTTCAAAGATCTAGTGTTCTCCGTAAGGTCCATTGATGTGTTCCCAGCTAGCCAGCTAGACGATTGCAGCTGGTACAGGAAACCACAAGGGGAGAGGCCACTCTCGATCTAGTCCTGAGTGGCGCGCAGGATCTGGTCCAAGAGGTAACTATAACAGGACTGCTTGGAAATAGTGATCATAATATAATAACATTTAACATTCCTGTGGTGGGAAGAACACCTCAACAGCCCAACACTGTGGCATTTAATTTCAGAAAGAGGAACTATACAAAAAGAACCCCAGAAATTAAAAGGTACAGTGACTAGAGTGAAATCCCTATAAGCTGCATGGACACTTTTCAAAGACACCATAATAGACGCTCAACTTAAATGTATACCCCAAATTAAAAAACACAGTAAAAGAACTAAAAAAGAGCCAGCGTGGCTTAACAACCATATAAAAGAAGCAATGAGAGCTAAAAAGGCATCTTTTAAAAAGTGGAAATCAAATCCTAATGAGGTAAATAGAAAGGTGCATAAACACTGCCAAATTAAATGTAAAAATGTAATAAGAAGAGCCAAAAAGGAGTTTGAAGAACGCTAGCCAAAAACTCAAAAGGTAATAACAAAATGTTTTTTAAATACATCAGAAGCAGGAAGCCTCTAGTTAAAAGTCAGGTTGACAGAAGGATGTGACGTCAGGGATAGAAAAGGAGCACTTAAAGATGATAAAGTTATTGCAGAGAAACTAAATGAACTCTTTGCTTCAGTCTTCATGGCTGAGGATGTTAGGGAGATTCCCCAACCGGAGCCGTCTTTTGTAGGTGACAAATCTGAGGAATTGTCACAGATTGAAGTGTCACTAGAGGAGGTTTTGGAATTAATTGAGAAACTTAACAGCAACAAGTCACCGGGAGCAGATGGCATTCACCCAAGAGTTCTGAAAGAACTCAAATGTGAAATTGCGGCACTATTAACTACGGTTTGTAACCTGTCCTTTAAATCATCTGTTGTACCCAATGACTGGAAGATAACTAATGTAACGCCAATATTTAAGAAGGGCTCTAGAGGTGATCCTGGCAATTATAGACCGGTAAGTCTAACATCAGTACCGGGCAAATCAGTTGAAACAATAGTAAAGAATAAAATTGTCAGACACATAGAAGAGCATAAATTGTTGGGCAAAAGTCAATATGGTTTCTGTAAAGGGAAATCATGTCTTACTAATCTATTAGAGTTCTTTGAGGGAGTCAACAAACATGTGGACAAGGGGAATCCAGTGGACATAGTGTACTTAGATTTCCAGAAAGCCTTTGACAAGGTCCTTCATCAAAGGCTCTTACATAAATTAAATTGTCATGGGATAAGAGGAAAGATCCTTTCTTGGATTGAAAACTGGTTAAAAGACAGGGAACAAAGGGTAGGAATAAATGGTAAATTTTCAGAATGGAGAGGGGTAACTAGTGGTATTCCCCAAGGGTCAGTTCTAGGACCAATCCTATTCAACTTATTCATAAATGATCTGGAGAAAGGGGTAAACAGTGAGGTGGCAAAGTTTGCAGATGATACTAAACTGCTCAAGATAGTTAAGACCAAAGCGGACTGTGAAGAACTTCAAAAAGATCTCACAAAACGAAGTGATTGGGCAACAAAATGGCAAATGAAATTTAATGTGGATAAATGTAAAGTAATGCACATTGGAAAAAATAACCCCAACTATACATACATTATGATGGGGGCTAATTTAGCTACAACTAATCAGGAGAAAGATCTTGGAGTCATCGTGGATAGTTCTCTGAAGACGTCCATGCAGTGTGCAGCGGCAGTCAAAAAAGCAAACGGGATGTTAGGAATCATTAAAAAAGGGATAGAGAATAAGACGGAGAATATCTTATTGCCCTTATATAAATCCATGGTACGCCCACATCCTGAATACTGCATACAGATGTGGTCCCCTCATCTCAAAAATGATATACTGGCATTAGAAAAGGTTCAGAAAAGGGCAACTAAAATGATTAGGGGTTTGGAACAGGTCCCATATGAGGAGAGATTAAAGAGGCTAGGAAAAGCTTGGAAAAGAGGAGACTAAGGGGGGATATGATAGAGGTATATAAAATCATGAGTGGTGTGGAGAAAGTGAATAAGGAAAAGTTATTATTCCCATAATATAAGAACTAGGGGCCACCAAATGAAATTAAAGGGCAGCAGGTTTAAAACAAATAAAAGGACGTTCTTCTTCACTCAGCACACAGTCAACCGGTGGAACTCCTTGTCTGAGGAGGTTGTGAAGGCTAGGACTATTACAGGGTTTAAAAGAGAACTGGATAAATTCATGGAGGTTAAGTCCATTAATGGCTATTAGCCAGGATGGGTAAGGAATGGTGTCCCTAGCCTCTGTTTGTCAGAGGGTGGAGATGGATGGCAGGAGAGAGATCACTTGATCGTTACCTGTTAGGTTCAGTCCCTCTGGGGCACCCGGCATTGGCCACTGTCAGTAGACAGGATACTGGGCTGGATGGACCTTTGGTCTGACCCAGTATGGCCATTCTTATGTTCTTATATTCTGTCTGGTGGGCATTCCCCAAGTGCAAACACTTTTGTAGTACAGATGTATAGTCAACATTCCTAACTTTAGATACAAAAAGGATACATGCCTACGAATAGGATAATCATAATCAGTAAATAATAACCTTTCCAATGATACCTCACATGACCCATCTTGCATAAAATATATCTTAGCTATGCTACAATCATATTATAACAATATTTCAATGAAGAATATGGGGGTGTAGTATCACATTGGTGTCCTGACCAAGTCAGCACTTGAGTGATTACATTGTCTACCTAAATTCTTCCTGCAGTTTTATTTTGATATAGCATTTATCACTTCTTGGCTTAAACAGGTTTTGGTGCTGCTGTGTGGTGTTAAACAGCTACCTCTTTTCACTTCAGAGGTGGCTGCATTTTAGTTGTTGGTAAAGTTATTTTGTAGTGATATTTTGTCTCTTACCTACTCTTCAGAGACGTAAGGAGATTAATAAAGTATATAAAACACTTACAGTCCTTGGATGAAAGGCACTGTAAAATTGGAGAGTATTATTTATTATTATCTCAAGGAAGCTGTTTCTCTCAGATTTATAAACCTGTATCGCTGTGGTAATTTGATTTCTGAGCTAACTGAAGCCAGTTTAATGAGCTTCTGTATTGCATGTTTGTATTTTGTAACATGGAACAGATGCCAGGAGAAATGGAAATAACACACCAGTGCCATTTGGAATAACAGTGTTTATATTCCATTGCCTCCATGTCATCAGCATGTTAGTCTCGTAGTTCCTCAGACTAACTTTATTGAGGCAGCTTATTCTAGGTTGATATTGTTGTTGTGTCATGTTAGACATGATATATATGCCTACAATTGAAGGACCAAAAAAACTAAATAACCTCCAAACAATAAATAGACATTTCTGTGTTCTGAACAATTGGCTGTTGGAGTTTTTAAAAAAACACTAATGTATAGGTTTCTTTGATTTGGAGATGCAAGTGGTTTAAACTGAGCAAACTTGTCTATCATGATGATATTACAATGTGGTTTAAAGAGTGAGAATGGTATTCCAAGCATTTTTTCCCATTAATGCATAGAACCGCATAGAATGACCATGTAACTCTTGTGTGAGGATTGTGGCCAGGTTGGTCCCAGAGAGACTAGGTGGGTGAGGTAATATCTTTTATTGGACCAGCTTCTGTTGGTGAGAGAGACAAGCGTTCGAGCCACACACAGCTCTTCTTCAGGCCTGGGAAAGATACTCCTAGCGTCACAACAACTTCAAAAGACAAGCCCGTGAGCTTAAATTCATAGCTCTGCAAGACATTAAAAATCATGGACTGAACAGACACACTGGATTTATGGCTTATTACAGTGATTCTCAACCTATTTACCATAGTGGGCCACATCCAATACCACCTATATGGCCCTGAGGATGTCACATGGGCCGCAGCTGAGTGCTGACTGGGCTGCAAGTTGAGAACCACTGGCTTATTACAACAATCTGTAATCCACCAACCCCTTCTTTTTGTCCTTGACTGCAGAGGTTTTAATGGGCCACTCTGCCTTGAATGGTCCCTTACAGTATGTGCTAAGTACTTATGCTAAACTATCTGTTCCACCATTCATTTTACTGTGATGCTGGGAATTCGTTTCCCAGCCCCGAAGAAGAGCTCTGCATGGCTCCAAAACTTCTCTCTCACCAACTGAAGTTGGTACAATAAAAGATATTATCTCATCCTCCTTGTCTCTCATGTAATTCTTGCCTTAAAAGGGTGTCATACAGCCACGTGGCAGGTTTAAATTATCTCTCAAGTTCTTTAAGGCAAAATAAATCACCCAAAATTAGATTTTTTTACAGCCAGAATTATTCAAAAATTTGTAGAAAGACTGCTTGCATACTGAAAAATATCTTCAAGCCTACAGGAAGTCTCATACTTCTTTCTCTTTGGGGAGGTGCCATGTAAGCCACCCTCAAAACTTCCAGTTTATTGCCCAAGGAACTTTTCCTACCCCTAAACATTTGTAGGGCTTTCTTTGCATTGCAGATCATTAACACTAAGTATGAAGTAGTGTCGCCAGCTAGACATCAGTCCTTCTTTAGGGAATTAGGAATGGCTTGAAAGGCTATAGAAATCTGTGCAGCATACCTACTACAGTGACCTTCATTCACAGAGTTAACTAGGCCTCCATGGCTACTGGTGGTAGGTATGGTGAATGCCTTCGTTGTTGCTGATCTGCTGGGGTACCTTGATCATGTGAAGGATAATCAAAATGGCAGTATGCTGATCAGTTAAAAGAGCACTGGTAATTTAATTGTAGCAGTGGAGTATAAAAATGCTGCTGGATGAGGATTACCACACAACTGGGGCCGAAACACTCAGGTTTATTAATTCAAACCTTTATTTGAAGCAAAGCATAGTCTTGTATTTTACAATTACTATAAAAGCAGTGAATGACAGATATACAAAAAAGGTATCGATCAATGACCTTCTTCCAGGGTTATGATGGATTTCCTCTACGAGTCTTCAACTATACCTTACACTCTAGCATATTTATACCTTTCCACATAACGACCATCAAATCAATCATTAAGCATTATGTTTTAAGTAACATGCACAATACACAGGCAGAGACTTCAGTTTACATACCTTTTGCTGTCCACATTATTTTCATGTTGTGTCACCTTACTCCATATAGGAACTTTCCTTTCCCCTCCCCACCCCAGTACAGAGGCTCTTTGGCATTACATTTTGTGTATTAAGAGGATACTGATTATTTTAAGAGGGGGTTGGTGGTTTACGGATTGTTGTAATAAGCCAGTGGTTCTCAACCTGCGGCCCAGTCAGTGCACAGCTGCGGCCCATGGGACATCCTCAGGGCTATATAGGTGGTATTGGATGTAGCCCACTATGGTAAATAGGTTGAGAACCACTGTAATAAGCCATAAATCTGGTGTGACTGTTCAGTCCATGATTTTTAATGTCTTGCAGAGCTATGAATTTAGGCTCACGGGCTTGTCTTTTGAAATAGTTGTGACACTAGGAGTATCTTTCCCAGACCTGAAGAAGAGCTGTGTGTGGCTCGAACACTTGTCTCACCCACCAACAGAAGCTGGTCCAATAAAAAATGTTACTTCACCCACCTAGTCTCTCTGGGACCAACCTGGCCACAATCCTCACACAAGAGTTACATGGTCATTCTATGCAGTTCTATACATCAATGGGAAAAAATGCCTGGAATACCATTCTCATTCTTTAAACCACATTGTAATATAGAATCATAGAATATCAGGGTTGGAAGGGACCTCAGGAGGTCATCTAGTTCAACCCCCTGCTCAAAGCAGGACCAATCCCCAATCAAATCATCCGAGCCAGGGCTTTGTCAAGCCTGACTTTAAAAACTTCTAAGGAAGGAGATTCCACCACCTCCCTAGGTAACGCATTCCAGTGTTTCACCACCCTCCTAGTGAAAAAGTTTTTCCAAATATCCAACCTAAACCTCCCCCACTGCAACTTGAGACCATTATTCCTTGTCCTGTCCTCTTCTACCACTGAGAATAGTCTAGAACCATCCTCTCTGGAACCACCTCTCAGGTAGTTGAAAGCAGCTATCAAATCCCCCGTCATTCTTCTCTTCTGCAGACTAAACAATCCCAGTTCCCTCAGCCTCTCCTCATAAGTCATGTGTTCCGGACCCCTAATCATTTTTGTTGCCCTTCGCTGGACTCTCTCCAATTTATCCACATCCTTCTTGTAGTGTGGGGCCCAAAACTGGACACAGTACTCCAGATGAGGCTTCACCAATGTCGAATAGAGGGGAACGATCACGTCCCTCGATCTACTCGCTATGCCCCTACTTATACATCCCAAAATGCCATTGGCCTTCTTGGTTTATCATAATGATAAACAAATCTGTCCTTCAATACAGTACAAACATTACTTTTATCCTACATAGCTAAAAGCATTATTTAATCAAGTCCACACAACACCACTCATGTCAAGCAAAGACTAGGCCAAACTCAGTTAGCTTAGCATAAGTATTACCTTGGCCTATATACGTGATCCAGGATTGTGATATTTCCAGCAATCTATTCGGGGAAAGTTTGGGAAACTGCTTACCTTGCAACACTTTGGACAGATTTATAGGGGCACATCCTGCAGAAGTCAACATGTAGGATTTTTACATACTTTTTTTATTTGTCTGTTTCATTTGTGGTGGCTCCCACCCCTCCTCCTCCTCCTTGTTTAACCTGATGTCTTAAGATGACTCTCACTACAGGTCTGGTGGAATCAGAGATGAATTATGCTTTTGTGTGGCCCTGGGCCAGAGCAAGTGGGGGTCCCTCCCCACCCCTTCGGCCTGCAGTCCCCTCTATCCCCCACCACTCCCGTCCCCTGTGCTCCTGCTAAGGAAATGGGGTCTGGGCATGGAGTCTCCTCCTTCTCCCAGCAGGAGTGCTGGGTGGAGTGGGGCAAGCCCCTGCGGCCTGACCCCTCTCCCCCCAGCAGGAGAGCCGGGCGGAGCAGGTCAGGGCTCGGGGCGCCCATTTTTGTGGGGTTGCCCCCCAGAAGGCCGTGACCCCTGGGCACGGGCCCCGTTGTCCCAGTGGCTAATCTGCCACTGGGTGGAATTAAAATGGTGCATATGCTTTCTTTCTATGAAACATTTTAGTTACAATGGCAAGTAGAGCGTGAAAGGGAATACTAAAGAGTGGGCTGGATTATGGCATATAACCACAGCCCCGTTTTGGCGGTACTATTGAGGTAAACTGCCCCAATAGGAGCTAGAGGAGACACTGTGCCTCAAAACAGAATGCCCCTCGAGAGCACGGAAGGAATGTGACCGCTGTTGTATCCTTGGAAAGGGTGCGTATTTACTTCTCTCTGCAACTGGCCAGCATTGCAGTTAAGTACACAGGAGCTTAAAACCATGACTTGGCTCCCTGTCCTTCTCGCACATCTCTCTTGGGGTGCCTGACAACGGTAGCCCCCTGGAGTTCTTTGCATTCCCTGAACACCATCTGCCTGGCCCCTGCACATGAGAACAATGGGGAGAAAAGCTTCCTCTGCCCTCTCCTTCCCTTGAATGCCTATGTATAGGTTGGGCCCAGCCTGATCTCCTGTATACAGAGTAGGCAAAAATAAGGTATATGTAAAGGGGCTGAAGTTTTCTAAAGGAGGTAGGTGCCCAGTTCCCATTGAAAGTCACTGGGAGTTGGGTGCTTAACTTCATTAGGCTCCTCTCATAATACTAACAAAATAAAAGGAAGGAACAATTTAGCCAAAAGTCAATAGGAGCATATTCCAGCCAGAAAAATGTCAGCACACTGACAGGTCAGTTTCCTGAAGACTTGAGAAAGTAAAAATGTAGACAGAAAAGGTATATTTAGAGAGAAATGAAAATAACTTCTAAGGAGGAAGATGACCGTAAGTTGTGGCTGAGGCCTGAACACCTGATCTCAGGTGGATGTTGGTGTAATAAAACTCTTAGTTATGAAAAGTCATAAAACGTATAAAAATTGTCAGTTCTTCCTTACTTGCTTTCTTTTGACAGTTGAGGAGTGGACCATATTGGAATGTATGTATGTGAAAACATAATTCTGTTAAAACTTAAGATCAATAATGTTTGTTTAAGAATACTTTTAAAGTTCATTTATGGTAGAGCAACAATTAGATATTGAACTTTGATGTCTGCATTGATCTCTGGAGACATGGGTATTAATTATTATTTATTATTTGAACACTAGTGATCTCCACTTTTTACCCAGCTCTAGGGACTAATGGAGTAAACTAGAGGCCACTGGATCTCCTTTGGATTTTAACTTTAACTGGCAAGTTAAGCAACTATTTGGCAACTATATGGTATCATCCTGTGGAATGTACACATTCCAGCCCACTCCCAAATTTTAAAGATCACCTGTCTTTTTCCAACAGTGATGTGTGTCCTCCACTTGACTTGGAGAACACCCCATTTTCTCCTTGTTTTAACTGTCGCCTACGGATGCCTCCATTGATATGACAGTCACAGAACTAAAAAGATGCTGCTGAGGAAGCAGAGCAGCACCCTCACTGACCCCAGGTGTACTTTAATGACTCCTGAGCATGTGCAACATATGCCAGAGTGTTATCAGTGAGAAGCTAGTAGGTGGTTTTGAATGTCAACCTTCCGCTCCTGCCAACGCAGAGTGATAAACCAATGAAGATGTGGTTTGAAAGTATTGCCATTGATAGGATTCTTCATACATAGCACTGTACCTGTGTTAGCTTTCCTCAGAAAAGTGCAGCGATATGATAGCACATTGTGCACAGTCCCACTTGAAATACTAAGTGGTAGCTCAAGCAAAACTGTATAAATTAGTATCTGTCACATTTAGGCATTAAAAGTGGAATTAGTAATTTATATTAATCACAAATGTTTATCCACGTTTATTAACAAGCAGAATGGCTGCCAAAGTGCTTTCTGGGGGACATTTTTCCCCCCAAACTGCCACTGAGAACAAACCAGTTTATTATGGTCTCTTAGATAAAGATTAACCGTTTCAGCAATTCATTTGTGGAAAACCGTGTTTTACTATACATTCCCCTTCAGCGCAGGGCATCACTGCGGGCATTATTTGACAGCTCTTTGATAAAAGTATACAGTGGAGAGACAAGATGGTGTAATTCATTTTAAGAACAGAAACAGATTAATCAATAGAGCAGTCTAAAGCTACAATCAAACCAGACCCACATTTCTTAATTTTTGGCAAGTCTAATATTCAGATAAGAGAAGCAAGATGTCTATCTAGCTGCTGTTTTAGCAATTGCTGGATCATTTCCTCTTCACGCTTATGCATTTTCTTCCCTCCTCTTCCCCCTTCCCCTCTGGCTTCTTTTCTTAAGAATGCTTCAGATGCCAAATTTATGGCTCCAGGAAAAAAAACATCTGAGGCTATTTAATATTCTGTACATTTGCAAGTAATCCTGTAGAATACTGTAGGAACTGTCCATGAATAATGGTACAGAATATGTGGAGCTGACCAGAATGATAAGAAAGAGGATAGAACGAATCCTGCAGGATCTAAGAGCAGTGTGGGGCAGACTGTCGATATGACCTTCACACTTTATGTATCTTGTACAGGCAAAATCAATTTCCTAGCATACTACTTTTTGAGGCTTATCATGTTCCAACAAATTAAAGAACAGACATACAGTATCCTATTCTGTTCGGGTTAACTTCCCCTTTCCCCCGTGCTCTTGTGTTTTAAGATGGTAGAAAAGGAAGGAAACCAAAACAAACACACACAAAATCAACTGCTTGCTACAAAAGACACAAACAACGATAAGGGGGAAAGAAGCTCATTATAAAGAGATTAGAAAATTAATTGATTGGTGGCTCTGACAGTTCCCATCGGACATCTAAGGACCCTGCAAAATGAAAGTGTAGTCTCAAACATAACATTCCTTCCTATTTCTTTTTCTCAGTTAGGAACTCCTCTGAAGCATCATTAAGTTCCAATTATTTTCAGTGAAATATTTCACAAGAAAAGGCCATGATAAAATCAGCAGTGGTGGTGGTATTCCCTAGAGAAACCTACTATGTCTGATATTAGAACTGTATAAAAGGAGGCTCCTATTCAACACAAAATTTAGATGCTTGAGTACAAAGGCTTCTGTTTCATAGAGAATTGATACTCTAGTGGCAAGAGGTTTAGCAACCTCTCTTGATTGGTATTGGAACGTTGATGAATTTAGTGATGGTGAGGTGTGACAGTTTGAGCAGATATGCTGGACTGACTAACATAAATATAAGTGAAATCTTCATTGAGGGATTTCTTTTTAAACATGACGTCTCAAGATGGATGTTGAGTTAAAGATTTTAATTTAAAAGCCATGGTGTCATTTTCAGAAACTACAAAATATTTGTAATCTTTAATTGTTGAGGACTTCGTATATATCATTCCATCAAATTGTGTCTCTAAATGTGTGTTTAAATTTTAAGTCAAAACTGTGTTTGATGGAAAATTAGTTTTTCACAAAACAATATTTTGTGTGTGAAAGAGTCTGCTTTCTGCGAAATTTCATTTTTTATTGAAAAAGTGAAAACCCAACCTCCCCCCAACAATTTTGGAAGGGGTTTTTTGGTTTGTTTTTGTTTTTTGGTTTTTCAGCTGAAAATTGAGTTACTTTGATTCTGAAATGCCACCGTGGTGCCTCATGGGAGATGTAGGTCGGGTGCCCATTCTTCTCTTTGGGCTGGGCTGGGCTCCCCAGCTGGGCTGCTTCTCCCTGGGCTATGATGAGAAACCAGGGTACATTGTGGGAGATATAGTCTCATCAGGGAGTCTGACCAGGGGAATGTGTGTGGCACCTGAGCTTTAACTTCCATGAGGCAGAATTGAAATATTTCAGTTTTTCCACCAAAGTAGTTCAGATTTTAAATTTTCTCAGAAATGCAAATTTTTTGTTTTTAGTGAAATTATTCATGGGGGAAAAACACTTTTTTCTAATCATCTCTAATATGTAATATATAAAATTACCGCTTAGAGCAGCTTTTCAGTTGATTTAGGACCCAATCCTGTGAGGTGCTGAGCACTTCCTCTACGTTGGGAGTTGAGGGGGCCCAGACTTGGTTACACTGGTGTAAATTCAAAGTAACTGCACTGAGGTCAATGAGGGCCACATAAACTAGTGACTGGAGGGAAACTTTCGGAATACTCTAGGCTGTTCCAAAAAGATATGATGCTGGCCAGGAATATTCATTTTTGTAAAATTATCCTGAGTCACAAATAGTGTAAGCCAAAAAGAACATACTGTTATATTTAAGAATTCAGGAGAAAAAGAAGAGAAAGTGTTCTGAACTATATGGTCTATAAAGAACACAATGATTGTATTTTAAAAACTTGGAGTTAAATTGCATTTTAATATGGGGGCCTAGATGTCCACAAGGTTGTGTGCCATTCCCAACCATAAACTGGCCACGTGTAGGATATGATATTTCCAAACCAGATGAAGCTATGTTTAGGCACACCTGCACAACTTCTGGAAACTTCCCCCCAAATTAAAAGTGGGTGAAGCAACAGAGATTTTCATGTAAGTTCAAATGTAAAACTCAGCAATGAAAGCTTTCATAAAAATGAATACATTACAATTGAAATGCTTTTAAACTTGTTTTAGCTTGTAAAGTGACTCCAGTAGTGTGAAGTAGAAGGAGGACTCTTAAAAGAAACAGAAGACAATATCCTGTGAGAGCAAACATAATTAGATATATGTAATTATTTCCATTCTTCGCAGAGGAACAGGGTATTTTATATAACTGTACAAGAAAGTCCAGTTTTGGGCTTCTGTATGAAGATTTGGGCAGGTGAATGTACAGAAACCTTGTATGTGTATGTAATTATGAATGATGTGATTTGAAACCTTTTTAGTGACTGGTTTACTAAAACAAGTATTAACGAAGATAGCTAAATTCAGCCCTGGTATAAGTAGGTGCAACTCACACTGACTTCAGTGAGCATTGGATCAAGCCTGTAGAGCATATACATTTTTTCTTAGATTGGAAAACAAATAAGACTAAAACAAAAAAAATAGACTATTACATTCTATTAATCTATCCACCTATCAAAATAATCCCATCTCAGACCACATGCTCCTTCAAGCTCCCCCACTTTCCCTTCTCAAAAACTTGGTAAAGTAGATGGGCCTTTCATTATGGGCCAGATTTTCAAAAGTGCTCAGTACCCACAATTAGAGCCCAATTTTCATAAGTATGCAGCTCTAATTTAGGCATCCAAAGAACTGCAGCTGTCCAACATTCACACTGAGTGCGGAGATCTTCTGAAAATTTAGCCCAAGTTGTGGATGCTAAAGTTTGTCCTGGAGTTGTTTGGAAAATGTGGCTTAGCTCTGTGTCTTGCAAATATCATAGCTGACTTGCTGGTGAACATACTTGTAAAAAGAAGAGCAAATACAATCGTGATTTATCCTTAGCTTAGCATCTCTAGACCAAACCCCCCTGCTCCAGTGTGAGGGCCACGTTTAGTCCAGAGATGCTGTGCATAATGATAGCATCACTATATTTGCTTTCCTTGTTGTACCTAGGATCAACAGCAAGTTTAGAAATATATAAAAGGGTTAGTATATCATTGATATAAATAGAAATTCCATGGATGTATGCATGTCATGTAGATCTGCTCAGATGACATGCCTGTGTTTTTTTAATCTAGCCCAGTGTGCCATTTGAGCCCAGTGAACTGAAATTGACTTTAAAATATGAGTTTTACCTACATTTAAGTCGTGTTTTGAACAGTTGTCTCTTACAATGCAGATTTGTGGCTCCAGTAATGCTTCAATGAGATAAAAAACAATCTAGTAGATGGCAAAAACTAATGGTGGGTGGAGTGGGAGCATCAGATTGTCCTGCCGTGGTACCACTGCAAGTATCATTCCATGTTTCTTGTCAGGGGATGAAAGCAGGCATTGTGCCCATCCTGTCTGTCAAGCCAGTCTACCCCAGATCCACTGCACTACTAATATGTACTTTTTCTCTATTTTTTTGGTGGTGTTTTCATATGACATTACATATCCGTGAAACTAAGCTGGTGTGATTCTGTGCAATTTAATAGGTGAGTATGTTATTTTCAGCCTCTTTAGAGGATGGGCAAAGTTTAAATTTTTTTGTCTTTGCATTTGCAATACCTCTCATTGGCTACTAATGAATGTAATCATAGAGTAGATGGGTACAAGTCAATACTTTCTTCTAAATGCTTCCTACCACTCATCAGATGAATGAAGGTTGTCTTTACGAACCCCAGCACCGTCCCTAGAGATGGCTACTGCAGTGTGTCATTGCTCGAGTCCAGACTGTAAAGGAGACCTAATGAAAACGTTGGGAACGTCTGATGTCTTTTGGTCCTTGGCACAGCTGTGGCACTCACTCTCCCTGCTGTGCTGCATAGCACACTGGCCATTTGTTGGCGAGTTCATATTTCACACTGCAGGGAATTGAAATGATTGAACAGATAAGACGAGTTTTATTTGTGGTAGCCTGTGTATCCCTAGACTCTGATTTGGCATAAAACATCTGCTTCATGATCTGTTTCAAGGCCAGCTCCCTTCCGCCAGCAAAGGTTACGACTTCAGGCAAGCTGTGCCTTCGCTGGCAGGGGGAAATTTGCCTGAAGACTTGATTTAGTCAGAATCAAAGCATCCTGCCACAGAAATCCTTTTTCCATTACCTCTGAAAAGGCAGCCAGATGGTAAATGTATCAACATAATAAATGTAGTGAGTAAAGGAGGCCAATGGTTTTTGTTGTTTGGGCATTTGTGAGAAATAGACATGTACAATGTGTGTCTGTGTAGCTATGTATGTGTACATATAGAAATGCACATTTTAAAATACTTTGGTAGATATTCTGCATGTACTCACTTCACTGCAAATGAGCACAGTAGATCAACAGTCAATAAGCACATCTATTGGTTTCAGCTACAGTATATGCATATTTTCAATTTGTAACATTAATTGGTGCAATACTGAGTGTAATTTCTACAGATAGGCACTGCAAATTGCGGTACTTGGAAATGAATCAGTACATTAGGTCTTTGTTTTCCTGATAGGTACCTAATTACATCTTTCTCTTCTATATATTTTTTTGAGTCTGATATAGATTTCTGTGCAGGACTGTCATCTTGATACATACAAATATATACACAAATGAAATGCCTGTTCCTTCATAGTCAGATTCAATCTTTATTACTGTGAGTAGCATATTATTACCCACATGTTTTACTACTGTTGGTACAAAGTCTATACAACATATGGATATTTCTCCTCCTTTAAAAAAAAATCCTTTTTCTAGCTTTGAAAAAAATAGTAATTGAATATTTGCATATCTCCAAGGAGCCATGCGGGTTGAACTGTGCATTCATCTTCCGCCATTCTTAGGCCACTTTGGTTTAAGAGTAAGAACTATTGCTTTTATGAAGTGCCTTTTTCTATAAAGTCAAAACCTCCCAGCAGTGCACAGAAAGCCAGTGGTATAAAGGAGCTAAGTAGAGTCTTTAATAGAGAGAGCTAGGTTGTAAGTGTTTTTGTTCCTATGGAGCAGATAGATTTGGCTCCATCTGTTCCATATTCATAACAAAGGAGCTCACTTACAGGAGGGCTGACTTCCCTGGAGTAGCATGGTAATGATCTTTTCACCACAGAACGAAAGGATCTGAATGCGGTCACTTCAACCCTGCAGAAAGCAGTGAGCACTGATAGCACTTCAGACCTGCTATTTTCCCTACAGCTCAGTTTTAGCACAAACCCTTTTATGACATATTTAGGATCCCCCCCCCCCCCCCATATTCTCTATGTAGCAGTCTTGCTGCGGGGATGTTCAGGATGATGTTATTTCTGAAACAAAAAGGGGAGTCACAGTTTACAGACTGGGAGTGGGGGTTCCCCTTTCATATGATCTCAATACTAAAGACAGAAATGAAAACTGGTATAAATACTACCACTTTAGATCCCGTTTTTGAGCTTTTTAAAGATGCTAAATATCTTGACTTTGTGAACTGCAAATCTGAGGTACGCAAAATGTGTTCATAAGATCCTTGCTGGGTCTTATAATTAGGATGATCCAAAGCCAACTTTGACTACACACCTTATGGGCGTACAGAAAAAAATATTCAACTTGGCCCAAGACAAAATATTTTTGGCTCCTCAGGACATTTCGCAAAGGGAAAAACAGAAAAACTTTCCAAAAATGTGGGAGTGGACAGCAAATGCTGCTTCTTGGCCAGAGCACAAATTATACAGTGACCCCTTGAAGGTGAACTTTCAATATGCAACGCTTTAAAAATTAAATACGGTGTTTAAGAACCCAAATCATACAGTATTTTAAAATTACACATCAATTGATTTTTAAAACAAAATATTTTAAAATCCATTGGCCAGCTCCAGAGTTCTAGGTATGTGCTGCAGCAGCTGATGAAAGCACAACCATCTCATACAGCTCTCCCTGCATGATTAACGTAGTTGGAGGTTGATCCACTCACTTGTATGGGAAGCACAGAACCCTAAATCTGTTTGGAATTTGCCTGGGAAGTAAAGAAAAAACTCTCATACTTACCTGGTATGTCTCACCCTGCAGCCAATAGAACCATATTATTGGGCATATAATTTATATAGGTCAACTTCTATAACATCTACTGTTGCCAGATATTAAAATTGGTCCCTCTAGAGGATTTTCATTACCATGGAATATGAGGGTAGGATCCTGAATCTGAATGGATCCCTGAATAAGTTTGAAGCCTTCTGATCAGACTTTTATCTTTTATTCAAGGAAACTTAAAAAGACCACATATCAAGTCAGAGGCATTCAGATATAACAGTGATGGGTGCTGTATAAGATACATAGATAAAGATTAATTCTATGGACAGATTTTTTGTGCTCTCCTTTGAAATGAAAAATGCATCAGTCAAATTTTAAAGAATGGTCAATAAAGTATTATCAAGGCTAAGTGATTTTTGTAGTCTCCCGTACAGTTAATATAACAATCATCAACTAGACAGGGGAGGACTACCTGGACTGTATAAAAATTCTAATTACAAGGTTACTACAAATAAACTTAGAATTATAGACTTTAAGGTCAGCACGGACCAATTATGATCATCTAGTCTGACCTCCTGCACAATGCAGGCCACAGAATCTCACCCACCCACTCCTGTAACAAACCCCTAACCTATGTCTGTGCTATTTAAGTCCTCAAATCGTGGTTTAAAGACTTCAAGATGCAGAGAATCCTCCAGCAAGTGACCCATGCCCCACACTGCAGAGGAAGGCGAAAAACCCGCAGGGCCTCTGCCAATGTGCCCTGGAGGAAAATTCCTTCCCGACCCCAAATATGGTGATCAGCTAAACCCTGAGCATGTGGGAAAGACTCACCAGCCGGACACCCAGGAATGGATTCTCTGTAGTAACTCAGATCCACCGCATCTAACATCCCATCACAGGCCATTGGGCATATCTACTGCTAATAGTCGAAGATCAACTAATTGCCAAAATTAGGCTATCCCATCATATCATCCCTCCCATAAACTTATCAAGCTTAGTCTTGAAGCCAGATATGTCTTTTCCCCCCCTGCTTCCCTTGGAAGGCTGTTCCAGAACTTCGCTCCTCTGATGGTTAGAAACCTTTGTCAAATTTCAAGTCTAAACTTCCTGATGGCCAGTTTATATCCATTTGTTCTTGTGTCCACATTGGTACTGAGCTTAAATAATTCTGCTCCCTCTGTGGTATTTATCCCTCTAATATATTTATAGAGAGCAATCATATCTCCTCTCAGCCTTCTTTTGGTTAGGCTAAACAAGCCAAACTCTTTGAGTCTCCTTTCATAAGACAGGTTTTCCGTTCCTCGGATCATCCTAGCAGCCCTTCTCTGTATCTGTTCCAGTTTGAATTCATCTTTCTTAAACATGGGAGACCAGAACTGCACACAGTATTCCAGATGAGGTCTCACCAGTGCCTTGTATAACGGTACTAACACCTCCTTATCTCTACTGGAAATACCTTGCCTGATGCATCCCAAGACCGCATTAGCTTTTTTCATGGCCATATCACGTTGGCAGCTCATATTCATCCTGTGATCGACCAATACTCTGAGGTCCTTCTCCTCCTCCTCTGTTACTTCCAAGTGATGCATCCCCAGTTTATAACAAAAATTCTTATTAATCCGTAATTGCATGACCTTGCACTTTTCACTATTAAATTTCATTCTATTACTATTACTCCAGTTTACAAGGTCATCCAGATCTTCCTGTATGATATCCCAGTCCTTCTCTGTATTGGCAATACCTCCCAGCTTTGTGTCATCTGCAGACTTTATTAGCACATCCCCGCTTTTTGTGCCAACGTCAGTAATAAAAAGATTAAATAAGATTGGTCCCAAAACCGAGCCCTGAGGAACTCCACTGGTAACTTCCTTCCAGCCTGACAGTTCACCTTTCAGTGTGACCGCTATAGTCTCCCCTTTAACCAGTTCCTTATCCACCTTTCAATTTTCATATTGATCCCCATCTTTTCCAATTTAGCTAATAATTCCCCATGTGGAACCATAGCAAATGCCTTACTGAAATTGAGGTAAATTAGATCCACTGCGTTTCCTTAACAGGTAGGGCCAAAAAGTGCTATCTAGACATGGGGGGATTCCTTTAGAGGTGGAGTTTGGGGAGTGGGATAATAGAATCAGAGTCTGCTAAAAAGGGAGGTTGTTAGAGTTTGGCCCACTTCCACAATAAAGAAGGGCTTTTCTGGGGAGATAATGAAGAAATACTCCTGTTTTCTGAGCCATTATGGTAGCATTGCAGCCCTTATCTTGGATCTGATAAAAAGACAAATGCCAGAGTAACTTGTCTCTCTCAAGAGTGTGATCAGTGTTTTTCATTGCCTTTAAGAAATGATTGGCAAAGTCACCCATGCTTTTGAGTGAGGTACACACAAATGCATCTAACTTTGAGTTATGCTAAGACCAATCATTTTGAAGAGGGATGAGTATCCCGGGGTGCATGTTACTAAAAATTTAGTACTGAGGGAAATTATTTGTGTCACATGAGAAAGCCTTGCTATAGTGTAGGCATTTCAAACTCTCTCTCAATTGTAGTTGTGACAATCCACAGTCTCTTTTTGGGTTAAATTGTATGAATGAGACTACTGTGGTAAAGCAATTCTTGAAGAGACTGCAGTAATATAATTAACACCCATGCAGATTGGCTTTTTCCTTAAATATACAGGATGACTTGTAGGTAGCCTGGAATGCTGCCAGAAAGAAGGTGCCAAAAAATGTTACACTTGCTGAATTTCAAAGGAATTAGTTAGGAGTTAGGGCTTGTCTACACTGGCACTTTACACCGCTGCAACTTTCTCGCTCAGGGGTGTGAAAAAACACCCCCCTGAGCACAGCAAGTTTCAGCACTGTACAGCACCAGTGTAGACCGTGCATGAGCACTGGGAGCTGCACTCCCAGCACTGGGAGCTATGCCTCTCATCGAGGTGGGGTTTTTTAGAGAGTTGGGAAAGCTCTCTCTCACCATGCTGCCACAGCAGAGCTTTAACATTGTCAGTATAGACTAGCCCTTAGATGCGTATTTAGATGGATAATTTTCAAGGAAGGGAAGACAAGTTGGCTAAAGGAGTTGGGAGTGGGGGAGAATCCTTGATGTGGAATGGAAGCAAAGTCCCTGGCTCATCTGGCGAATAGAATGAAGGGCTGAATACTGATTAAATTTAGATTAAAGGCTCAGCTGGCCCTCCCCAGGAGTGAATAGCAAACTGGGAATTTGGCTGCTGACGAGTATTATTGATTTAATTAATTGATTATTTATATGGCAGTAGAACATAGGAGCACCAGTCATGGACCACAACCCCATTGTACTAGGTGCTGTACAAACACAGAACAAGCAGACAGTCTCTGTCTCTTATTTTCAGCGATAGAGATTGGGGATAAGAGAGAATCTATCACATGATTTTAGACAGGTATATGTTTATCTTTTGTATTTCAACTTAATTTTAGGGCTTGATCCTGCAAACCTTTGGAAAATCTTGTGTGAGGGTGGTGAAGTAATCTTTATGCAAAAAAGCATTATTTTGGATAAAATATACTGAACTACTCTTAGACTTTCACTTATGGAAATCATTTACCAATACTTTGTGAGCAATGGTATTCTCTCAGCACAGTGCATTTGCACACATACATTAGAGTTCAAAACTCACCCAATTCCCAGGGTCTGCCTTTATTCTTAACTTAAGTAACAACCGAATACAAACCTCAGCCTAAGTTTTCTCCTGAGTTTCCCTTTTTCCTATGGCTTCCCCCTGCAGGATCCTCTGTCCCTGCCTCTGGTTCTTTTCTCCCCTAGATAGAGAATTCAATGCTCGGTTTTGTAGCTAATAACACTCATCTGGTTGCATGCATCAATAGAAATAATACTGTATCTTTATGCAGAATCAAAGCACTTATCACACACTTGGTACAATACAAAATGTATGTTTATTTTTATAAACGAGCAAAATTTAGAAGCATGGCATGGTATGCTAGAAATTTTTTCTGAAATATTTCAAAGCTAGTTATGAGCCATGAACATGCCCTTCTCAGCTGAATTATAGTGTCAGTATTGGTAATGCTAGACATGGGTAATGTGACGTCCATTAATGTATATGAGGTACAATAATATGATACAGTATCCACACATTCCATGCTGGTGAATATACATCTGCAAAGATCAAAAGAGATGGTGATTACTAACAAGACTATACCGTCTCTTCAAAGAATGTACTTATGCCTAGTTCTTAGAGATGGAAATTAGCCAAATGGATAGCCTGCTTGTAGAAAAAACAAGTTATTTCCAGTGATACCAAGGGAAAAGCAACATATGAAAGTGCTTATGAAAAGGAGAAAGGGGATGTATTTTCTCTAAGTGCTGTTTGAAAGTATTAACTTGTTTTATTAGCAATTTACTGTAAAACAGTTGAAATGTAAAATAACTTTTTTTTTGTTAATACTGTCAGAAACAGTAATGAGATTTGTGGCTTTCATTTCATTCTAGTTAACACTAATGCTGGTATCATGCAATAAAAAAGTGTGCCACAAAAAAGTGTCCTTGTTTTGTGGCACATAATGTAGCTTGTGTCTGTTTATGCAGGGGGAACCTGATGTTTGTGTGAATTGGCTGTGTATATTTCTTATAGAAACATCCATATGACCTCTTCATCTTCTATACCAGGCCTTGGTATCTTTTACAGGAGCCTGTGTACAGCTGTAAGCCTGTCCAGAATGTGGTATGTCTAAATTTTAACTGGGTTTTATTTTTAATGAGGGGAAGTACTGTCCAGACAGGATAGATTCACTAGTAAGTTCAGGTTAGCATGTGCTTCTCTGGCAAAGTAAAGCAGTGAGAACACACTAGTGACTAGCATCCATCCTCTGCAATAAGACCTCCCCACAGTCTGCAAACAGATAAAAGAGCTCTTTCTTTTGTGAAGAAAACTTTGCAAAGCACAGCTGAACTGGGCTGTTGTAGCCAAGGTTGGGTCTGGGAAAACCGTTCAAATAGGGTTATTTTCATAGATATGTGTTTGCCATTTATTGTTCTCTTGAAGGAAGTCTGAAGGCAACAAACTACGGTGCATTGGGATGATTTCGCATCTTCCCTACTCAAGTGAACTCTGTGTCTTGGGGCAGGAAGTGGGGAGGTTGCAATAAAACCCGATCCTGTTTGGTGCTGAGTGCCTTCTGAGAGCCCTCAGCTCCCGCTGACATCAGGAGGTGCTCTGCAACTTGAAGGATTGGGCTATTGGGTGCTTTTAAGTTGTCCCGCAATAAAATAAAACAAAAAACCAACTCTGACTGAAGTGCACTGGCAGGGCAGTTATCTAACAACAGAGAAGCCTTGGTATTAAATCACCCCGTAGAGCAGATAAGAGGCCATCTTGAGTGAAATCTAGGACTAGACCACACTAAATTCCTAATAGAGGAAATATTGGACTAATGGTCTAATTACAGTGGAAAGCCCCAGTTTACATCCCTCACTATAGATAGTTTGATTTTGACTTTTTATATGAAATCTAATTTCAATCCATTCAGTTTTCAACCAGATCTGTAGGCTAAAGTGGATTAGAGTCTGCAAGATAAATTATATCCTTGCTGACCAAGCAGTGGAAATAGGACAGTTGGTTCACCAGTAAGTGCTAATGCACAAACAGTAAATGCCTTTACTTTCTTCCAAGAACTCTCTCTGAAATACAGTTCATTCTTGCATATGTCTGGCAAGCCATTTCCATTTACTAGACTATTTTTAGCTCATAAGGGGGAAATAGCCATTTATAATGTACAGCCTGATAATTCACTGTCTTACACCAATGCAAAGTGAGTGGAAACTGGGTATAAAAATCCAAATAGTAGCATTTTAGATCCACTCTGCCATTTTGCACATGTAGTTTAATGAGCCTGTCTCTCCATTGCTTTGTACTGTGTGTAGTCACTTATATTTGTGAAAAGTGAGTGCAAATTGCTACCACCCATGTAAGTGAGTGGAGAATTATGCTTTTAGTTCCATTTTGCACTTTGCACACCTCAGTCCCTGGAAAAATCATGGAGCAGGTCCTCAAAGAATCAATCCTGAAGCACTTACATGAGAGGAAAGTGATCAGGAACAGTCAGCATGGATTCACCAAGGGAAGGTCATGCCTGACTAATCTAATCGCCTTTTATGATGAGATTACTGGTTCTGTGGATGAAGGGAAAGCAGTGGATGTATTGTTTCTTGACTTTAGCAAAGCTTTTGACACGGTCTCCCACAGTATTCTTGTCAGCAAGTTAAGGAAGTATGGGCTGGATGAATGCACTGTACGGTGGGTAGAAAGCTGGCTAGATTGTCGGGCTCAACGGGTAGTGATCAATGGCTCCATGTCTAGTTGGCAGCCGGTGTCAAGTGGAGTGCCCCAGGGGTCGGTCCTGGGGCCGGTTTTGTTCAATATCTTTATAAATGATCTGGAGGATGGTGTGGATTGCACTCTCAGCAAATTTGCAGATGATACTAAACTGGGAGGAGTGGTAGATACGCTGGAGGGGAGGGATAGGATACAGAAGGACCTAGACAAATTGGAGGATTGGGCCAAAAGAAATCTGATGAGGTTTAATGAGGATAAGTGCAGGGTCCTGCACTTAGGATGGAAGAATCCAATGCACCGCTACAGACTAGGGACCGAATGGCTAGGCAGCAGTTCTGCGGAAAAGGACCTAGGGGTGACAGTGGACGAGAAGCTGGATATGAGTCAGCAGTGTGCCCTTGTTGCCAAGAAGGCCAATGGCATTTTGGGATGTATAAGTAGGGGCATTGCCAGCAGATCGAGGGACGTGATCGTTCCCCTCTATTCGACACTGGTGAGGCCTCATCTGGAGTACTGTGTCCAGTTTTGGGCCCCACACTACAAGAAGGATGTGGATAAATTGGAGAGAGTCCAGCGAAGGGCAACAAAAATGATTAGGGGTCTAGAGCACATGACTTATGAGGAGAGGCTGAGGGAGCTGGGATTGTTTAGTCTGCAGAAGAGAAGAATGAGGGGGGATTTGATAGCTGCTTTCAACTACCTGAAAGGGGGTTCCAAAGAGGATGGCTCTAGACTGTTCTCAATGGTAGCAGATGACAGAACGAGGAGTAATGGTCTCAAGTTGCAATGGGGGAGGTTTAGATTGGATATTAGGAAAAACTTTTTCACTAAGAGGGTGGTGAAACACTGGAATGCGTTACCTAGGGAGGTGGTAGAATCTCCTTCCTTAGAGGTTTTTAAGGTCAGGCTTGACACATCCCTGGCTGGGATGATTTAACTGGGACTTGGTCCTGCTTTGAGCAGGGGGTTGGACTAGATGACCTTCTGGGGTCCCTTCCAACCCTGATATTCTATGATTCTATGAAATGGCTACCCGGGGTGTGAAGCAATGGAGAATCTAATCCACTTTTAGATTTGGTACCCTCTGATATTTTATATTAAAAGAACCCGTCCCCTGACCGAAAACAATAGTTAGTACCCACAGTACCTTGTCTCATACCAGTCTATAGGCTATATGAGAGGTTCTTTTATCTTTTTTTTTCCTTCTCACTGGTCCTTCTAAGACACAAAGGCATCATGACATGGTTTTTGACTTCCTCCAGCAATGTTAAAGCAAATGGAATCTTCCTGTCTGATGCTTTGAGACATCAAAGTCCTCAGTTTGCACTATACTTTTTTCAGAGTAGCAGCCGTGTTAGTCTGTATTCGCAAAAAGAAAAGGATGACTTGTGGCACCTTAGAGACTAACAAATTTATTTGAGCATAAGCTTTCGTGAGCTACAGCTCACTTCAATGCATCTGATAAAGTGAGCTGTAGCTCACAAAAGCTTATGCTCAAATAAATTTGTTAGTCTCTAAGGTGCCACAAGTACTCCTTTTCTTTTGACTATACTTTTTGTGTGTGACCTGATCCTACCGACGATTAATGTGGAGATACGATAGGCTAAGTGAGATCAAATGTGCTAGAAAGTTTAGTCACCATGTTTGGCTATGTAGCAAAGCAGTTTACTCAGGATGCATGCTTGATAAATCAGGTACCAAGAAAGAGCAAGCAATGAATGGACAAAACTTTAAGTTTCCATGAGCAGAGCAATCATATTTATATGACCACCGCAGAACTTGGCATTTCACTTTTGCATTGAAAATGGAGTCAAAGAGCATATCTGCATAAATATTTTTAAAGGACTCAACTCAAATTGGTAGAGGCTAAGATTTCCGTAGGAAGGGAACACAGCTATTTTTTCTTATAGATTATAAATTTTATCCTGAAAAGACAAATCTGTAAATTCTTTTAAGAAGTCTCTTATTTTAGTTAATAAATTTATAAAACTCTCACTTCTTTTTTACAACATAGCCCCCACTCTACACGCACACACACATAAAGTGGTGTTTTACTGATTTATTAAATTCCAGCAGACTATTTCAGTAGTACCGTTTATGCAAATTTGAAACTTTTTTCAATGTGCATTGTGAGAGAAATATTAATGTCTAATTCTGCATTTACCTGGCTAATTTCCATATATTTGTGTTGTATGGTAAATCACATGAAAATCTACAGGGGAAAGGCTCAGCTCTGCTGACAACTAATAGGCTATCTTTTCTTTAGACTTCCACAAATTGAGAAATATAGCCTGTGGCAAACATAATGGAAAACTGCATTTTTAATGCTCCCACACATACTCATTTCTTTACAAAGAAGAAAGCAGATGACTATTCTTAAAAAATAAAATTTGCCAAAGCTCTCGGAGTGATACAGGGTATTGGAAACTAAATGCTTCTAGCTGTGGGAATTAAGATTTGAGGGTTATTTTTTGACTAATGGGAGTGGCATTGTGCCTGAAAGGTCTCAAGGAAAATCATAGCTATACATACTTTTCCCCCAAAGATTATCTATAAGTTACAATACTAAGAGAGCAGAAAGATTGCCTAAACTTGAGTTTCAAATTTCCCGTGTTCTGCATGTTTTGTAAGGTAACTCCCTTCTCTTCATGTGTCAGTATAATAATGCCTACATCTGTAATTTTCACTCCATGCATCTGAATAAGTGGGTTTTTTACCCATGAAAGCTTATGCCCAAATAAATTTATTAGTCTTTAAGGTGCACCAGACTCCTTGTTGTTTTTGTGGATACAGACTAACACGGCTACCCCTCTGATACATGTTCTGCATAATTGCTGCATGTTCTCCTCTCTTGGTACTTTTAAAGGTGATTACAAAAGATGCTCATAACAACCCTTTTGACTGGGCTTAGTGATGTCTGGGTGGCTACATCTGCCTTTTGGACAGCTTTTCTATTTAAAATTACAAGACATTTTAAGGTTTAGATTTCTGTCTCTCAGCAAGGAGAGACCACTTGGTTGATTTGATATTTCTGTTAGGTATTCATGGGTCAGACGCACTGTTCAGTTTCTGTGGTTTACTTCACATATATGCAGTTATTCTTTTGATGTCTGTCATGAACTGGACTGTGGAATTCTAAATTGAACTACAGTAAACAGAAGTTCGCACTGCAACAAGATAGTCCAGGTGGACCATATTAGCAAAACACAAGTGGTCAGATACAGGGGGAAAGAGATGAAATAACAGTTTTTTGAAAATGTAGTGAGAACAAATAGACTTGTCTCTGGGAGTGTTTCATAGACAGCAGCTTATAATTATCTACCTTCAAGGAATATTCTAAGTGGATTTGTAATAGAAGCTTACAGAGTAGTAAGAGATCTTGTAGTTCCTAGTACTTCCTCAGCATGGTATGACAGGGCTGTGAAGACGTGTTGGCGGAGTGTCGTTCTATTTAAATAAGGAATACTTCTGTGTCACTGCCCTCCTGTTCTGAAAAGAAGGTGACTGAAATATGAGACTCCACTTGTGTACTGAACAGTTTCAGTGTCCTTTTGCTCTGCCTGGCTAATAGGGCCCATGGTGGATTGTGCATTGAATATTAAAGGAATTTGTAATGCAAAATACAGATTTAAACGGCAGTCACGGATTTTTTTGACATCAGGGTGTTCCCTGACTTGCATTTTTCTAAAAGTTGCAATGTTATAATTAGACAGCCAGTGTTGAACTGTGAAGGAAGCAGTAGATACTGTTGATTACAAATGAATGTCAGTAGATACTTTTGGATGGTAGAATTGTAGAGAAACTTTTAAATGGTCGTAAATAGTGTACAGCTCAATTAGAAACGGAAACTCAAATAGGTAGGAGCTAAAGTGCTGCTACTTGTCTGAAGAAAGAAGTTAGTGTAGCCCCAGCTCGTGCTATACATTTAGCTTATGGCAGTAACTGTGAGTTATTTTTAAAGTTTCGAGTCCTGTTTTCTTAAAACTTTTCCCTTTGCTTTTAATTAAGACCATTCTCTGACTTGCTGCAACTCACATAGGGGATTTGGGGAGCTTAATGCGCTGATTCAACCACAAATCTATTAGAAGAAATGTTTTGGTGCCTGTTCCTATTTGTTGTCGTTCTGTGACTTTACTGCAGATCTAAAGTAACTCTCTGATAAGATTACCTTGGCCAACTAGGATTTAAACTGTCGTATTATATCTGTTATCTGATTGTATCCACTAAATTGTATCCATTGTGTAATATGATCCGATTGAATTTCTCAGTTGGGGAATGGAAGTTGTTGTTTTTTTCTATTTAAGGCAGTATGAACACAAAGGATGGGGAGGTGTACGTACATGTGTATTTACATATGCGTATATATACACACACGCACATAGGTATTTTTAACTGTTCTCTTTGGAGACAATGATTTCTGTCATTGCCAAAGGAACTAACAGACTAACATTTCACTGTTTTGGGGGCGAAAAAGAAGGTATGGCTAGCAAACAGAAAATGTGTGCTGTATATTGTGGCTTGATTCTAGATGCTGAGAGTGTGGAATCTTTTCTCATTCACTTAATTTTACTTATAAGCCATAAAAAATGGCAGCCAAAATGATACACACAAGAGAGGTTTTCCCACCCATTCTGTCATTCTGGGCTGTAATTTCATGTCCCATGTTCGATCTATTGCCATGGATATTTCTGTCTAATGTAGCTGAAAGGAGGTAAAGTGAGTATTGTCAGCCTCAAGCATTCAAAATCAAGAGTCAGGCCCCCCAAAATCATGAGATTATTTTAGAAATCCAGAAATTAAGAAAACAAATGAACTAACCTATTGGCTCTTTTTTTGTGTCTTCTGACTTTGGGGCCTTTAGGATACACTTGCTTCTCATTTTCAAGCTTTTCTCTGCAACCATGACAGGTAAACCATTGTTTTTTTTTTCAGTGAAAACTGAGATTATCATGCAGCCTCTTGAGAGAAAAACACCAAATATTGTGAGAGTTGCAGTAAAATCACAAGAGCTGGTAACAAGGCAGAGATCCTCCTTTTTATTTTATTTTTTCAATCAGAACTCTTCTTGCTGACATTTACTCAAGTGACCAAACTCTCCCCATTTTCTCACCTACATGGAGAGGAGAAGATACAACTTCTGCTCTTTGTCAGAGATCCTTTTCCAAAGGATTCTTTTCCTTGTGCAATACAGTTTTCTTCATTTCCCTCTCCCCCCCAGGAATTTTGCCATGTGGAATGGGGGACATTGCTGAGGACAGATTCCATTCGTATCAGAGGCTTCTTGCTCTTGGGACTGGCCTCTATTTGTACATCTCTGATAGTACAGAGTACAAATAGAAAAGACCTATAGCAAGGCCTGAGAGATGAACTTGGTTCTCTGCAACCAAATAGAATGGTATTTTCCCAGGTACTGTCCAGACAAGAGACTTTTTTTGTAGCAGCATGTCTAATTTCAATAGATGCTAGCAACAGGCAAATGGCATCTTATCCTGAAAATATGCTACAGATGCCAGTTGAATAGTTTTCTCCTACAACGGGGCTAGTTCACTCTCTCCTTTTGCAGAGTTCAGAGATTCTGCTTATTTCACAATCATCCACAAGTAAGCGCAAGAGTCTCCTTGAAGTTTTTCCACCTTCCCTTGGAAAGGAAAAATGGCCAGGAAAATATACAAAGACAAGGCAGTGTCATTCCAGTAGCACTTTGATGATTATGGCTTTCCTATTCTCCTCAGTTAGATGTGGAAGTCAAACAGTATATCCTTCCAGCAGGGGGTTGGACTAGATGACCTCCTGAGGTCCCTTCCAAACCTGATATTCTATGATTCCAGTAATCCTGGTGCAACAGGGTTTTTTGGTTAATCCTGATCACCGGTGCCTAGAGCTTCTCACCTGGAGCTCAGGGATTGTTAACTTCTTGGGTGTATTGAGGCATTCTGAGATTTTAACTTCATTGGGGTCCTAACTGAAATACTATTCCTCCTCCCTTGCCCATGAAAGTTATCGTAAAATCTGATTAGCAGTTTTCTTCATAAATGAAGAGTGTATTTAGACTTTAATCTCAGCAGTATGTGTTGTACATCTTCTCCTCTTCTGTGGCAGACTTTGGTCACATTGGCAGAGTTTCTGTGTAGCTGTGATTCGCAATGCCTACTTCTAAATCACCCCAAGGACTGAAGGTTATGTGAAGCTAAAAACTCTCAATAAAGCTACTTTTAAACAGCAGGATGGGAGCCTATGCAACAACTCAACTAGCTAAATTGAACTTCAGGATGGTACCATGCATTTGCATTGGGAAACAGGCTAAGTTTAGGTCAGATTTAGCTAGCAAGTGTTAACTAAACTCAACCTAAAAACTCTGATAGTGTTTCCTAATCAAGACAACATCTGTGATGTGCCTAATATTCACCATTCAGAAAGAGAGGATCCAGAGGCAGCCAGTCATGTGTTACCATCTCAGCCCAGACTTCTGTGTCCTAATGAAAGGATTAAGATAATCCCAAAGATTTTCAGTATCTGAGTTTCATGAGATGAGTGGGCAAACTATTTCACAGTAAGAAGAAGGAAACAGGTCTTGGAAGATGCAGTGACACTAGCACGCCCGCTGCAGTATGTATAAAGAGGACAGATGATAGGAGCCACCTTAAGTTCATCCTGTGAGTAATACATCTGGATCTAAAGTGTACACTAACTGGTCGTTGGGTTTTGGGAGTTTCTTTTTTTGTTTTCTTTAAGATGAAAAGAGAGAAGGAAGGGAAGAAATAAAAACTGATTGCAGTAGCCCAGTTTGGCAGGCAATTCTTAATTTCTCAGGAAGTCCAGGGAGATTACAATGTGTCCCTTAATCACCTTATTCTTGGTAGTTCACGCAGATGTAAGAGCAGGGCAATAACTCAATTGAATTTTTTTCCTCCTGAGGTAATAAAACATTATGGGGAATGAGGAGTATTATGCATTTGTTTTACTGTAAGCATACAAAATAAGCGACCTCCTTGGAGGGGAGAGGGGGAAGCTCTTACCTCATGTCTATCATCAAAGTGTGCATCTGTTCCGAGGAGGAGGAATTTAATATCGCTGTTACATTGTAGTCGTATTTTTATCATGGAAATATCAATCAGCTGGTGGAGTAGAAAATTGTTTACCACACCCATGTTACCATTTGTGAGGCTTTTCTGAGGAAGGAGGGCTAGATAGGATACCCCTTTTTTTCTTCCAAAGACGCAGACCATCAAATATTAATTGTGTCTGTAGGTTTTTGCTTCTAGCTGTGGCAGTGCAGGGTATAGTCAACATTGGAGGTGTATTCAAAGCATCACTTTTCTATTTTCCCAGATGAAATATTAATCCTATTTATCACAGGACTACTTTCATCACAGTTAGCAAACCGCTCTAATAAATAACAGTTATGCATGCAAGTCCATGCAATCTCATTTATGAAACTGAATAACAGTTTCCAGACTTAAAATGTACGGGCTACATTCTGCCTTTGAATAAGTATATGTACCTTGCTGAATCATTTCTAAAATAATTTTCTACACAAGATAGAACTGTAAGTGGTGAATCAAGTATGTGTTGGTCTTTGCTTAGGCTAGCAGTGGAAATGGTTATATGTACAATGGTATCACCACATCTATATTAGTAATGCAGGAATAGATATAGCTTTTTTTCTATGAATAATCCATGACTATGTGTGTAGTCTAAGCAAAGTATTCAGTACTTGCATGTATACAGTCATGGGGCCATAGAAAGGACATAATTTCCTGGATGTAATCACAGAGTGCAAATATTGTGCCCTAAAAATAACACACCAGTTACTGTAAATGTCAGCAGGGGGAGTTTTTCTGAGTTTGATTTAGTGAGAGCCTACAGCAAAGCCAGCTGTTGGCACTTCTTAACGACTTGTCATTGTGCACAAGAGAGGGAAAGCATCATTTCTCTATATTTTTGTCTTGTGATTAAGAGGAGACAATCTCTCCTGCACTTGCCAACAGGCACAGAATCAGAGCACCGGTTCTGTTTAATTTCTTTCTCTTGTTTGCATGGTGAATTTGCTGTTTCTTTGCACTGATGCCAGCCCAGGAAGCAAGGAATCTAGGAGTGAGGAGAGTTTGTTTTAAGTTAGTTCAGAGTACTTCAAGTACACTGTTACCTTACAGAGAGTGTGTGAGTTTGTGTCTGCGTGGGTAAATCATTTTAGTTATCTGTTACACAGAGGAGGACACAGTTAATAAAAACAGATGAGACAGGAGCAAGAGACAGAATCACTTTTTTCCCAAAAAATCTTCTTGTAAACCAAGACAGCTCCCAATTGTTGTCATTTTCTGGAACACAGAACCACTTGCTATGAGCCAATACATAGCTCTTTAAATCACTGTGGATTCTGTGTATTGAAATAAAAATGATTTGCAACACTATGGGCTGTGCTTTCAGCTACAACCTCTGATATTTGTGGCCACAGAAAAGTGCCCAAAAGTGTTTGCACATAAAGAATGTGCTGTCTGCGTGGGGACTGAATGCAGGTGACTTGACTCTCAGTTTTCATGCACAGATACAGGTGTGCTTACAATTTTGTAGTTGCAAACATTTATGCAGGTGCCAAAGATCATTTGAAACTAGTAGAAAATTTACCTCGAGAGATCTATATTCTCCTCTTGTGGATGTTTAATTTACAGTAGTCACCATGCATTTTAAGGACAGACTAGTCCCTTAACTGACAGAACTGTGTAGAGCTGCATTTGTCATGGGGAAACAAGTAGATACTAACCACTGTCTTCCCCAAATTATCTTTTGCACAGTATGAAATTTAGTATTATGGCCCTGTTATTAATTTCATATTTTTCTCTTCAGGTATTACCTCTATAATGACATAATTTGAATGGCAAGTAGGAGGTGGCTATTTTAGTTTAGTTGTATAGGATGCGGGGTGAAGTTTTGAGTAGATCCTCTGTATCACTGGCAAACAAGTTTTAGGAACATAAGCACTATGTTACCTTAGTAAAGTCAGGTTATGTTAATTTTCTTCTGATTACTCTTTTAAAGTCATCCCCTACCATTTCATTTTGTGGTGGTCTGGTCCCCATTTTGTGGCACTAATTCTAAAACCGACCAATATCAAGACTAGCTTTTCCTTTGATGAACTCAGGAGAATCCATTTCATTGTGAGTGTGGGGAAAATACTGTAGTGTGTCATTTTCCAAGGTAAGCTACCTGGAATACAAATTAATGTTAAATAGGCTGTTGAGAACAAGGGTTGGGAAGGGAGAGAGGGGGAGATTGAAACTTTCAAGAATATCCTGTGCTTTGTTTCTCCCATTTTTTAAATAGGGACATTGACTCATAGAAGTGTAGGACTGGAAGGGACCTCAGTAAGTCATCTAGTCTGGTCCCCTCCACTCAAGGCAGGACTAAATAATAACTAGACCATTCCTGACAGGTGTTTGTTGAATGTAGTCTGGCCTGCAATTCTCTTCATGCACTTGCGTAGCCAGGGAACCCGGGTACTTGACTTTTTTGTTCCTTTCTTTGTATGGCAGAGCCTGGAATATGTATATTCCCTTCAGAAGATCTGGAATATTTGCCTTTAAGATAAAGAATAATTGTATTTTTCTCTCTTTCTCTTCTTTTACAGCTTCTGCAATCCCAGATAATGGAAGGAGGTCCTGTCTAAAGCTTAAAGTCTTTGTGCGGCCAGCAAGTAAGTTCTTTAGATCAAGCTTTAGAGGGTGGCTTTATAGCGCATGCTTTATTGTGTGGTCTGGTAAACAGCAATAAACCTTTTTGTTTTTTTTTTACTGTTAAATCTTGTGTGGTATTTGTTCTGTATAGCAACATTTGTGTTTCAGTTTTCCCCATATTTTCTTATCATCCTTCATAAAGCTTTTTGTTTTATTACCTAGCAGTTGCTAACTTGTTGTTTCTTAAATTGTTGTACAAATGGACGACTATACTGGCATTTGGACAAGTGCCAGAGACTTTAAAATATAAATATATATATATATAGATATATATAAAAAAAACAGAGAGAAAAGATAGAAAAAAAAAGGAAAGTGGGGAGTTTAAGGGTGTCTCACTAACATATTTGGCTGTTATCTCTATTTTTGTTATAGACAGCTGTATGAAAACTATAGGTGTTCATGATCGTGTTTTCGATGTTAACGACAAAGTAGAAAATTCATTAGAACCAGCAGGTTAGTATGCTTAGAGAATCTCTTTTAACAAATGCGTCTATCCCTCTGGTGCTTCAGTACTTTTTTCCTTCTCTTTCTCTCTGCATGCTTTGCATGGTATAATTGCTCTGCTTTGGCTCATTTCTAGCAGTGCTAATATTGCTTATGGTATACCTCATTCCTCCAGTATCCTTGTGTAATGCTTGGGAGACAAAATGTTGCTTTTTTGTGGCATATGGGTTAATAAAATGCAGTGCCCAAATTTAAAATCTCCAGTGACGTGTCCAGAAGCCACTTTCTGTTCCATCTCACACCCCAAGCATGTTGACAAACCACTCTATCTTCTAAATGGGTCCAGAGTTTTAGAAAGATAGCAAATGTCTGAACTGTAAATACTCTGGTTTCATGTGGTTTGTATGCACATTTAAAAGGAATTGGGTACTGCTTATTTAATACTAATGCATGACAAAGGCATGTAACTGATAAAAGTTAGTGTTTTCCTAAATAATTCATTTGTACACTTAGTTAGGCAAAGTGGTGTTATAAATTTTCCCATCTAGTTTTTACAAGAGAATTGTAATCATGTCATCTTCTGGTCCAAATATGAGAGCAAATATATTCTAAAATCTTGTGGCCTCTCTTTGTATCCAAGTGTTGTAGCCTTAAAAACAGAGAGAATGCTTATATCACCAAATATTTCCTTTCCCCTTCCCTTCCCCCCCGCCCCCGCCACCCAAGTGCACAGTCAGCAATAAGTCAAATTAATGTCAGCCATGAAAGTGTGTGTGTGTGTGTGTGTGTGTGTGTGTTTATATATGGTTCAGACCATGCACAGATTTAGACACATGCTTACCTTTAAGAAAATGATTAACCCCACTGACTTCAATGGGACTACACATGATTAAAATTAAGCATGTGTGTAAGGCTCTGGAGAATCAGGGCCTAGATGTGTATTGTATAGAAACATGCACACATAGTAATGCACTGCTAATTGAAAATGGGTAATTAAACACACTATACCAAAAAATTACACAGACACAATTTTTAATGCAAATTCAGGGAGCACACTAGAAGAACTTCTCTTTTTTTAGGTTACTTGAAAGAGGAACTTCCCTTTGATATGAAGCAACAAATTATTTTTTCCTTGCTCTGTTTTGTAATGGAATATGTTTGCTGATACTTTCAGCTGAACTAGGTTATTAGGCAGCAAAATAAATAAGACTTTAAGAAATTTACTAGTCTGTATGATATGCCTGTGGTCATACACTGTCTTTCATTATTTTTTACTCAAGAGGATATTCAGGGCTCTCTAAAATGTATTGATTTTGGGAACCGACTAGATTCTCAAAACAAATGAGCATCTAAATGCATGCTGACTCCAAGCAATGTATTTTTGTCACAATAAATGTAGTAGTTTTATTATTTTAGCATACTCCTAGAGGAGGCCATAAGGGCAATATCTCCCTAATTGTTCATTAACCTAAGAATCCAGAAGCCCTATGTGTTTTCTCCTGATATGAAATGTAGTGAATACTGGCTAATTAATACATACACCCTTTGTTAATGGTTTGCAGCAAAGACTTTAGTCTGGGTGAGACCAATAACAAAGAAGTGCTTTCAGTAAAGCTAGAGGGTCAAATTTTCTAAAGTGCTGAGCATCTGCAGCTCCCATTGACTCCGTAGCGCCTACTTAACACAGTAACAGAAGCAAATCATTAAAAGACATCAGGCAATGGGGAAACTAAACCACATGGTGGGCATCCTGCAGACAGAGATGAAGTGGAGTGGTGCCATGAGGATGAAAGTTGGGCTTAATAAGAAGTTTATATTTAGAACACATCAGTTACCAAAAAACTCTTCCCCCCCTCCCCACCCCCTCGCTCGAGCATTGCATATTCACAACATTATTTGAGCTAATCCCCAGCTGAAAATTAACCATTGCTGGAGCTGACAGTTTGCTGATGCGCTTCTTTATTGTTAGGATGTAAGACAGTGGATCTTGTGGCATGCTATCTGCACTGTGTACTAATTTACCTGTCCTTGGAATGCATTTGTCTGTTTTGCATCTTCTCACGTTGTCTGCCACCATATTCTGTCAACAAAGGACACGAGGGTTGGGGCAGGTCAGGGGCACGTTGTACAATTGCCAATCATTCTATCTAGAAATCATTCTTGTAAAAATTGGGCACTTATGTGATGACCTTCCTGGTTTCAAACAGTGTTTGTTCATAATCGGGAAATGGCGGGAAACCGACAAGTGAAAAGTCACTTCTTAATTTCAGAATTTGGGTTTGTAGCCATAAAACCACATAAAAACTTCAGAAGCCATAAAATGTATCAAATTCAAAAAGGCAAAGTTAAAATAAATTCTTCCCTCAAATGAAATTGAGACTGTGCATTTCAGGCCAGAATTAGACCCCCAGGGTATAATTTAAAGTGATGGTATCTAGAAAATTCATATTTGAGACGGTTGTACTAAAGTGTGGTCTATTTTCATTTCCTACCTTCTACGATGGTAGTGACATTCTAGTTTTTACTAGTGAGGTCCTAGTCTCCTAGTTTAACTTTCCTTTTTTGCTAAAATAATCCAACCTCTTTCCCCTAAGTATTTAAGATTGTGCACGGTTTTAACTGCACAAATGCAATTAATAATATTTATAAAGCAATATGGGAGCCATGGATAAAAAGTGTGCTCTACTGTACAAGTGCAAAAAGACCTTGGGATCATCTTGCCAAAAAGCCCAGATGCTGCTTTGAAGAAGTACCCCTTAATCTTACATGAAAAAAGCAGTTCTACTTTGAAAAGTGGCTTTATAAAAATGGCATCATAGGGTCCTTCATCTATTAGGTCTCCGTGATTTCCAAACCAGATTTGTTCATTTACAGGTAAAAAGGATTTGGGTTTTGTTTTAACCAAATTGCCAGTGCTGCATTCACCATGGGATCTGTAACCCAAGCTGCCATTTGTATAATCACCACTCACAAATTCTGCCTTTATTTACACCAAGGCAGGCCTGTGTGTGATTGAGGCCAGAATTTCATGACAGTGAGGGTTGTACAGGGAATTATAGGCGGCCCAAGAAATGGAACTTAGTTTGCAATTTCATTGATGATACATGAGATAGAAGAGAATCAGTTTCATTCCAGGAGTTTTGATTTGACAGTAGTAAGTAAACTTTTCCTCTGAATTGAGCAGATAGGGACTCTGAATAGACACTGGGAGCAGATCTGATGATTAGGAAGATGCTATTCTTACACAGAAACTTTTAAGAGTATTTTCTCAATGAAAGGCTCTTTTAAGAAATCTTCCATTCATAAAGTAACAGCGTGAAACACATAAGTGTGTAAATCATAAGTAAAAATTGTGCATTGCATTTGGGCCATATGCCCTTCTGACCCAGTTCTGTTATCACTGGAACTAGTGAAGTTCTTTAATTATCTGTTGCAGTTACAGAGTGTAATTTGTAAGGTGTTTTGAAATGAAAGACGCTGGATAGAAAGATACTGTGGGCCTGATTCAGAACCCATTTAAGTCAGTGGGAGCTTTTCCCATGTATAAACTGTAGGTCGTTCAGTCCAGTCCTGAAGTCATTACTCTGACTTTAGCGGGACTTTCATTTGAATGAAAGACTGTGTTTGTCCCATTATCATGTAACATAAATAATATAATAAAATATTTATATTTGAATTTCAGTTACTCTGCATGCATGCTTTTCATAGTTATACCTTGAAACAACACTGAAAACATGTCATGATAAACTTGAGACTGTTCCATTGGCAATTTGTCCTGGAGTCAAACCTTTGATAGATTGCTAGTCAAAGTTACTATACAGATTCCAGTGATTTCAGATTGGGTATGAAGAGCCTATGGACCCAAAATCGTACTTCCTTTATCTTTTAACATTCTGTGCACTTGCATGTTGGGTGCCATTACGGTGCAAATATAGGGGTTTCTTAAAAACTGCTTTTAAACTAACATTAAGGGGTACATTTTCAAAACAGTGTGGCATTTTTAGCACTACTTCCCCCATCATTAAGGAGAGTTGTGCAGCTCACGTCGTATACAATCCTGGCAATGTAATTTGTATACGCAGGAATTACTTGACTCACCATGGAAATGTGGACACATCTTGCATGAAATGCAGCAGTTGTTTATTACACTAAGTTGTAAGTGGCTGTGAAGTTTTCTGTGAAATTTTTTTAGTTAGGTTTCAGAGTAGCAGCCGTGTTAGTCTGTATTCGCAAAAAGAACAGGAGTACTTGTAGCACCTTAGAGACTAACAAATTTATTTGAGCATAAGCATTCAATGGAGTGAGCTGTTGCTCACGAAAGCTTATGCTCAAATAAATTTGTTAATCTCTAAGGTGCCACAAGTCCTCCTGTTCTTTTTTTAGTTAGGGTGGATCAGAAGAAACATCTCAAGTTAACAGTACATTTTTTTAGACCACTTCGTTGTTTTAAAAAGGTGTGTCTGATTTAATCCATTTATTTGGAAGAAAATTCACATCCAAGACTGATGCTTTTATCCCTAGCTTAGGAGAGATGAAAATTAAAATATCTAAGTTCGATAACTTAAACTCTGAGATACATAGTTGTGTAATGGAAATGGTAAAATCATCCACAACTACAGGTATATCAAAGATAGTTTAATGTGATCTGTGTACAGTTTCTTTAAAATGTCTTATTGTGTTAATTAGAAATTGTGTCAGAAATTTAAAAGCTTATAAAGAGAGAAAAAATGTTCTGCCCATCATGTTCTACTACTAACATACATGTACTTTGCAACTATTTTTTCCAGTGATGCTGGCGGATTTACATTAGTTTTAGATTTAGCAGAGTATATGAGTAATCTGCTATATACAATAGATAGCAAATAACTATTTACTAAGAGTTATCAAGGTTTGCATGTTTTCTCTTTCAGATCAGTGATTGTAACCTGTTAGTATTTTTTCTTACATTCATAGTTCTGGGGAAAAAAATACATTCCTTGTGCACCCCAAACTCCAGTTAACTGTACTGGAAGTTTTGCACATGGAGTGGACTCATAGGCCAACATTCCAAACTTAGGAGCCTAAAGGTAGACTCCTAAATCTATACTTAGGTACCTAAGTAAGGGATCTGATCTTCAAATGTGCTAAGCACCAGCAACTCCCATTGAAGCATCTTTGAAAATCAGGCACTCTTATTTAGCTGTCTAAATATGGATTTAGGTGACTAAAGTTAGATACGCAAGTTTTCAGAGATTATAAGACCGGGGAAACCATTGTGATCATCTAGTCCAGGGGTGGGCAAACTTTTAGGTCCGAGGGCCACATCTGGGAATAGAAATTGTATGGCAGGCCATGAAGGCTCAAAAAATGGGGGTTGGGGTGTGGGAGGGGGTGGGGCTCTGGTTTGGGGTGCGGGCTCCGGGATGGGGCCAAAAATGAGGAGTTCAGGGTGTCGGAGGGGGCTCTAGGCTGGGACCGAGGGGTTCGGAGGGCGGGAGGGAAATCAGGGCTGTGGCAGGGGGTTGGGGTGCAGGAAGGGGTGCAGGCTCCGGATAGGGGTGCAGGCTCTGTGATGGGGCTGGGGATGAGGGGTTTGGGGTGCTGGAGGGTGCTTTGGGCTGGGATTGAGGGGTTTGGCGGGCAGGAGGGGGATCAGGGCTGAGGCAGGGGGTTGGGGTGTGGGGAGAGGTTCAGGGGTGCAGGCTCCAGGCAGTGCTTACCTCAAGGAGCTCCCAGAATCAGCAGCATGTCCCTTCTCCAGCTCCTACATGGAGGTGCGGCCAGGCAGTTCTGCATGCTGCCCCATCCTCTGGCACCGCCCCTGCAGCTCCCATTGGCTGCAGTTCCCAGCCAATGGGACCTGCAGTGGCAGCATGCAGAGCAGAGCTCCCTGGCTTCCCCTACATGGAGGAGCCAGAGGGGGGCCCCTCCACTGCTTCTGGGAACTGCATGCCAGATCCAGCCTGTGGGCCATAGTTTGCCCACCCCGATCTAGTCAGACCTTCTGTAAATGTGCACATACTGTTTTATTTTAGGGGAACACTGCATTCCTTAACCTGGCAAAACCACCAAGTCCCTCATTTTTGCTCCCATTGCCTTGAGTAGGAGTCTTGCCAGAAAAAGGAATGAGTAAGGAACACAAGATTTGACCCCAAGTTTCTTACATAATGAGTTATTACACGCTCGTGGAAGTCAATTTGCTAGCACAAGGTTCACTGCCCTACTTCACAGAGGATACTGAAATCTACTTGCAGACTGCTGAAAGAGACCTTATTAAGGATGCAAAACCTCATCGGAATGTGTGCTTTCTGTTTGAACAGATGATACCGTACATGAGTCAGCCGAGCCATCCCGCGGTGAGAATGCAGCACAGACACCGAGGATATCCAGCCGGCTTTTGGCAACCCTATTGTTCCTCCTGGCGATGCTTTTGACATTATAGCACAGTATATTCCAGTAACCTTCTCACAGAAAACATCAGGGTCTTGGAACATCAAAGATCCACCTAACTGCTCCTCCCAGGAAAGGGACTTTATATTGGTTTTGCAGATGTCAAATTTTGGGGGGAGGGCGGGAGGGGTTGTTTGTTTGTTTGTTTGTTTTCTTTTCAGCCTGAACTATGAGCAAGAATTTGAGGGGAATAACTAGTTTCAGTTCCCAACCTTCCCCATGACTTTCCTTGACCCCTCCAAAAATCAAAGGACTCAAAATGAAAATGCCAAATTATAACAGTGATACTAGTGATTCTTATTTTCCTCTTCATTCTCCTTTAAGAAGTCACTTCTGCTAGCTCACTGTATCATCTGTATGTGAATACGGAAGAATAGTGGCAGATGCAGTCAGTGAAGGATAAGGAACCTGAGTGGAAGCCCACCAGGGTTTTACTCTCCAATACAATATTTATGCCTTCTCGTTCAGTACTGTAAGATGATCCTCCAAGGCATCATGTCACCATGTCAGGACTGGAGGGGAAATATTAAGAACAGATATAACACTATTTCCTCTAGGAGTTTCTAAATGAACAGGCTTTTAAAAGGAAGAGACACAGTTTCTTGTAAGACTGTCTTGAAACATCATTGACAGTAAAAACCTGTGCTCCATAATAGAAGCTCTCTTTAGAAAAAAAAATATTAATATTTAGGAATGTTAGCACACAGCAAGCAAGGTCAGATTTAGGAAACTTCACTGGGGGTACGAGTGCCTCTGTTATTTTCATTTAAGTGGGTAGTGCACACCAGATTATTTTCTTTCAAAACAAATCACCATGGTGCTACAATTTTTTTTTCTTGAAATGCAAAGAGGCATTTTTTTGTGAATAAAGTGACCTTCCCCAGGGCTGACTTAGTAGCTGGTAGCTTTGTATGCAGCTCTGGGTGACAATATGCTCTAAGGAGAGGACTTCAGTGGCCAGAGGAAACATTTTTTGGGACACAGGATATCCAGTGTGTTCTTGAAAAAAGAAAAGGAGTACTTGTGGCACCTTAGAGACTAACAAATTTATTTGAGCATAAGCTTTCGTGAGCTACAGCTCACTTCTTTGTCTCCCCTGCAAGTTCCACCATCATGGGAATAAAAAAAGCCAGAAGAAGCCAGGACAGCCAATCAGCATTGTTTGGGGGTGGCGGGGGGTAAGGAAAAGTGTTTGAAAGTAAGGAATACAAATTGAAGTGTTGATTTTATATCTTCTCCCTTTCCAACACAGTTTGAACAGTAGAGGAAATATGTTTATCAGCAGGAGATAAACCAGATGGGCTCCCAAAGACTTTAACAAAATATTTTTTTAAAAATCCACTAGAATAGAAAATACATTATTTAGATATACTTTATGCTGAGAGTGAGTATATATGCTTGTCCTATTTAAACGTGAGAAAAGTGGTAACCCTTGATGCAATTAGGAATATGGGAACTGTTTTGTTTGATGAAATTGGGGGGTGACCCTGTTTAAGGAATCTGAGCATGACCAAGAAAGGACTTGAGAAATCATTCACCAGGAAATGCAAGCCTTGGGGTTTCTATTGGCGAGGCTGCCATGATCTTTGAAATCTGAAATATAGTCAGGGAAATATGTCAGGCCAATATCAAAACAAAGCCTTTCAAACAAAAACTGATGATTATGATTATGATTATGTTGAATGTGGAAAAAAATGGAACACGTTGCAACAAAACAAGGGATTTTATGTATTAGTTAAAAATTAATAGGGGTTGTTAATGGGCTTCATTTTGTGAAAATGATTATAAATTAAATTAAATTAAAAAGAGCTGCTTCCTAGAATTTTGAGCAGTCCATGATCCAAAAAAGAGAAAAGGAAATTGTACACATGTTAAACTAAATTGAGGGGTTGCCTGATACTATACAGTATGGGTATTGATGCAGAAGCTGCCCTTGAGATAGAATCAAGGAAATTTCTACTAATATTGAACACACAAAATCAAAAACCACAGTCTAGACACTGAAGAAAATCACCATTTCATTACGAAATAGTCAATACATTTCTCTTTCTCCAGCATGTATAGTTGGTGCACATGCTAATGTTTCCTTCAACTAAGAATTACAGAACTTTGGGGGAGGTGGGCTTAAGGATGAAAACACACCTTATAATAGACAGCAAAAAGATAATATTGCTAGGTAAGCATATTTAAAAAGATTCACATTGGCTGCACTTAGTCATACTTATATTAATAGTGCTGATTTTATTTCAGAAGTGAATTTCATTGTGTTCTATCATTTCTCTATAAATGACAATGGACTCTCACAACCGTAGGTGTAGTTTAACTTCTGTATTGGGGAGGGACAGCTCCAGTCAGGACAATAGGATTGCATGTCAGGGGGGAAATTCCATGCCTGCCCAGGCTTGCAGTTTGGCCGGGGGCGGAGGCGGAGAAAGGCCCCCCATCTCCAAATTATGCCTATGCTCAAAAGCCACACTTATCAACAGAAAACTTTTTTTTCACTAGTGTTCTCCACAGTGAAATTCAATCCTTTATTTTACCACATTGTCAGCGCTAACTAAATTAATAATAGCAAGACTATCACAGCTAACGGACAGACTACTACACTACATAGAATAATATAACTGTGAATTGCAAGCTTACCAGACATCAGCTTGGATACTTGATGGCATCAGGCAATCCCAGTCATATCAAGTAAGCAAGTGCTGCAAACCATTGAATCTTTGGTTTTTGTTGTGCAGAGTTACAAGACTCTGGAAGCTTTGAAGGATGTTGGTGCAAGTGTAAGCAGCTCCCCCCCCCACACACACACACACACCCACCCTGTGAAGTCTGAGGGACTAACTAATTCTGCAACAGACATCTCTCAGCCCAGATAGTTCACCCCTGTGACCTGCACTCCTGGTTGCCAAGGGCTTTGCAACGTGAAGCAGGGAAATAAGGATCAGTCTGTTTAGTGGATACTATGTATCCTTTAATAGACAAGGTAACATTTCGTGTTAGCTTAGAATATTGTTTTGTACTGTACTTTCTTGAATGGCAAAGGAAAGACAAGTAAAACTTAAAAAAAAAGGTATGTTCTTTAAATTCTGTATTTAGCAACCTCTGTTGTATATAGTGTTTGATAATAAAGTATTAATTTGATTCTTATGTCTTTTGTAAGTGAGAACAATAGACTTTCAGGATATTAAAAACATGCATTGATTATAAGACAGAGCTTTGAAGCATCAAGTGTAATCATGGCTGAGAACTGAGTTATAAGGGGCCATGACACTGCATCATACAGGACTCATCTGTGAAAACTGTTCACCTGATCTCAAGACTTCACAATGTCAAAACCTGGAACAACATGACTTTTGATGATCAATGTTTTGTCCTCAGTGTTTAAAGGTCTGATGTTACAGCGTGTGGTTTTTTGTGTTGGTTTTTTGTTTTGTTTTGTTTTGGGGTTTTTTAACATGTTGGTTTCTAAAAGGCTTTGGGGATTGAACAATTCTTCTATTCCTTTGTTTTCTTTATCCTTTGTTGTTTTCTGTTTTCCTTCTGTCTTTTCCTTCCCCTCCCTTCATGGATAGTTTTTTCCCCCAGAAGGGATCTTGCCAGTATCATGTGTGACATGTGCATGGACTTGATTCCAAAACAACAAGCAACAGACTTGGGAGAGTCAAACGTGGATTATTTCCTTTCCTGTATATTTGTGGAAGGAAAGGGATTGTATTTGTACCTGTTGATTTTTCCTAGAAACTGAACTTTATCTGTTGCCTCATGAGAGCAATTGTTCTTTCAGTTTCAGAAAATCAGAAAATAATTTAATTTTTCCCCTTCATCCATCCACTCAGATTTGTGCTCACCAGTTTTACTTTACAACTCCTCACTTTACTCCCATCCCCCTCCACTCCCCTTCTCCCTCGTTCTTTTAATTTGGAACAGTGAATGGGCAGATCTGTTTCTGGTTTGGCATCACTGAGTTTTTCCCATGCATTCGCCCCTGAGCTTCTCGGATGTGAGACAAATCTCCCTACAATAGGCTTGCTGCCATTGTCTGTACAGTTTAATAGATGCTGGCATGTTGGAGGTTACCCATGAGTCTGCAAAATCCGCTTTCCATGCTTACTCTTGACACCCCATTGAAGCCACTCATTGTGTGTGCATCTGGGTATGAAAGTCCAGCTCAGTGTGGTCCTGTGCTTGTACTGCCCTGCTTTGCAGTTTCTTTGCACTTATTCATTGAGTGCTGTTTTTGAAATGCTTACATTATATGAACTTAAAAGAAAATGTTAAAAAAAACAACCCATAAGATCTGTATTTGTATATACACGTGTCCGTACAATTATACTTAAATAAAAATTAAAGATTTTCATCATTTTAATTGGTTCTCTTAGGCTACATTTTTGTTCACTGAATGATGCCTTTATTTCAGGGGCTTTCGTCTTACGTATTTGTGGGCAATGGACGGCAGTAAGGAGTATAATAGGGAAAGGCTATGGAATGTGAGGAAAGCCATGTGTGCAATGACAAACTGCCTGGATCTGTACCCCCCAACATCCTGGCTGGTGTACTAAACTCTGGCAGCTGTGAGATTTTTCACCCCTAATGTATGTGTTAATAGCTTTTCAGAGTACTTGGGAGAGTAAGGAATTGTGTCCTCCAAGTGCTAGAATATTCTTACCTGCTTTATATTTAGGGCCCTACCAAATTCACGGTCCATTTTGGTCAATTTCAGAGTCATAGGATTTTAAAAATCACAAATATAATTCTTTCAGCTATTTGAATCTGAAATTTCACGGTGTTATATCTATAGGGGTCATGACCCAATTCTGAAGGCAGCAGCGCAGAAATAAGGGTGGCATGGTATGGTATTGCCATCCTTCTGCGCTGCTGCTGGTAGGATGCCGCCTTCAGAGCTGGGTGCCTGGCCAGCAGCCGCTGCTCTCTGGCCACCCAGCTCTGAAGACAGCGCAGAAGTAAGGATGGCAATACCGTGACCCCCCACAACCCTCTTTTGAGTCAGGACCCCCATTTCGAGGAATGCTGGTCTCCCTTGTGAAATCTGTATAGTATACAAAAGACCAAATTTCAATGTTGTTGCTTTTGCCCCATGCTGGACCTTTTTAATAGCCGCCTTTATGGCCCTTGCTAAGATGGTCACAAGTTCTAAGGCAAGTATTCTGCTTACAGAGGATCCGAGCAGGTGCAAGGGACATACAAACAGGGCAGTCGCACATGGCCCCCCTTTAACCATGATTCCCCCTGACTTACAAAGAGAAGGGGGGGGGGTATTAGCGGCTTTAAAATAAATGTTATTAAAAAAAAAAGGAGTGAGAGCTGTGGGAGCCTCATGGGAAGTGGGGAGAGTTTGAGCAGTGGTGCCTCTTCATGGGATGGAGGGGAAGTGAAATGACGAGTTGCTTCTTTCCCTTTTCCCCCAGCCATTCTTGCAGTGCCTCTAAAAATATGTGAGTCTGGATTGGCAAAGATTTGTACTCAGCTCTGAAACTGTTTTTCATGGTACCTGTTCTGGGATCGCATGATAGGTACAGCAGCTTAACCTGAGAAATTAAGTCACGTGGGAGGTGGGGGATACATACTGAAACCTCTAATATACACACTATGCATTTCAAAACTCAGCTTTAATTACACCATGTTAGCATGAAACTCATTGAAAGCTTTTTATTACATGCAATTAGTTGACGGGGCAGCAAGTACTAATTGTAACTTACCGTAACCTCTTTTACAAATAAGGAGTGACAGTTTCGTGGGAAGAGGAGCGGTGTATGCGAGTGCTTAGTCCAAAGAACTGGTGCTCTGGACGTTTGCCCATGGATGTGTGATCTTACAACCAGGGCAGGATTATAAGTGACACATGTTCAATATGTCTTAACATAATAGCCATGTCTGACGCAGCTAATAGTCTTGGCTCAGAAGTCACTCTGCGTTTGCTGAGAATGGCCTTTGATTTCATTTCTAGACCCTGCTTTACACGAGATGTCTCTGCATTATTTTCCCCAAGAATAATTTTATTCCCAGAATACCAGTGTGGGCATTACTGAGAATATTCTGACACTCCTCACATCATTCTGATACAGCAAAGTGTTGGTGCAGTTTGCTGTACATTACACAAAACATGTTATTTTGTTTCATTTAGAGACACGGCAACCAAATAGGGTGGTTGGGTGTGTTTTTTTCCAGATTTTGTGTAATATAAATTTCCCCCTGTTTTTTCTTAGTCCCATTTTCATTATGTTTTGCCTTTGTTAGGAAACTTGGTTTAAACATAGTTCCTAATAAACAGTATATTACGTGGCACTTAGGAGCCACAATTGGGAATAAGGCTCCTGTTATCCTAAGTGTTGTACAACCATGTAAAATGAACACTGTTCCTGTTCTAGAGAGCTCATCATGTAGCTTTGTTTTTGACATGATTTTGGCCTTCAAGAGTGAATCGGGCCACACTGTAGTAATACTATAATTAAAATACTATTCTAGACTAGCTAGGGACCTACAAAAAACATACAAAGTGTCTCCTAGATGAAAGAATGCCAGTATGCTACTTAAAATCCAATTCAAATGGGTTAATATAGCCCTGTTAAGTGAGCCAAAGCACAGTACTATTGCAGAAATATAAAAGGCAGAGACAGATTTTTTTCAGGTAAAACACTGTCAGTCCTGGTTAATTGAGAAGAATTCAGATTAACGGGTGATTTGTACAGTCAATAATGCACTTCGAAATATCCGGATTTTCCTGTGATGATTACTTCAGGAAGTGCAGGTGTCATCCTGACAAGAAAACTAAGGAAGAACAAGAAACAAACTAGATACATACACTGGGGAAAAGAAATGGAATGCTTCCATGTTTTGCTAGGAATGGCTAGACTGTACATAGTATTTAAGATAAGGTAGCCAGAGTAGTTCCTACAAACTCGTACATTTTATAATTTACTAAAGGAAAGCGCAAGTCCCTCTTTCTCTCCCTCTAATCTTAAGAGCATTCTTCCTGCCTTTCAATTCTCGTGTTCAAAGTTTATCTGCTCTAAGTTCTGTTTTGTGGCACGCACATGCCCCCTCAGTGACTTGTATTTGTCTTTACTCGTTCGATTTTAACATTGAAGTTTTGCCCACAGTACTTTTATCTCTGGGGGGAGAAATGTGTTTCAGTTTTTGTCTGTACAGTATCTGTAAAAGGAAAGGTCAAAGAAATCAATAGCATACTGTAGATATAAGCATCCCTCTGTTACTCCTACTGTTGAGAACCAGTAGTGTTTTTGTTCTCATGTACTGTAACTTGCAGTACCTTAACGAAAGGTTCCACAGAGAGATCAGCTAATAACCGGCCTCCTAGTCCAAACAGTTAAAGAAGGGCTTCTTTATCTCTGCACTTTTACTTCACCCATGGCAAAGAAAAAGCGCAGTAGAAAAATGACCAAAAATCAAATGCAAGAAGAACATGTGATTAAAATATATTTTACCCTGATTAGCAAGCCAGAAGTGAAATTGTCAAGCTGTTCCCTTTAATGTTAATGGTGACTAGAAATAAAAATATTGTAGCTGCTATCCTTTGTCTGAGGAAGGTCAGGATCAGGCCCCAGGCCTGGTGTGAAAGCCTAAGGGAAATTCGGATTGATGTGCATCATGGACCATTATGTATATCCTAATGCTTCCACTTTTCCACTATTATAAGCCAGATTTCATTCAATCGGGAATGTCATCAGTAAGAGCAAGGTGGGATAGACTCCAAACAAAGGAGATTACTGTTGGTAAAAACATTCTCTTTCAAGTTTATCCCTGCAAAAAAGTCTTCCTCTAATTGTGAGGATGCATAACAATCTAAGTCATAAGCCAGAAAGACGTGAGGCTGGGATTTCTGAAATTGCTCATCACTGGCCTAACTCTATTCCTGTGAAGTCCATAGATGTTTTATCATTTGTGTCACAGAGAGCAGACGTAGGCCAACTGGGAACAATTTTGAAAAATCCCACTCTCAATGCATTTAGAAATGCGAGGTATTAATTAGTTATACAAGAGCCCAAAATATGCCAGGTGTTTTAGAGAGCAAATGAAGAGCCATAGCTTACCACTGGAGCTAATAGCCTCGTGTGAAGCAACGCTCAGGGAGCGAGTTGCAAACAATAAGCCATGGGGTAAAGAGAGGGCAGGAATACCATAAGCACTGGTTACTCAAAAATATGCCATTTCATTCACTCCACCCTTTTTTAAAATAGGACAATTCATTTCTTGTGAATTATATTGGAGCACTAGGTTTTATCAGGGATTTGTATGGGGGAGGGTACAGTATAGAATGATATATTCTAGTTATGCATCATGCTTAAAAGATCACCTTCTGCAAAATCTGAACCACTCAGCTGTTAACTCTTAATATCTGCAAGGACCTGAGCACCCCTTTCAGGCTGCATCTGGAGCTAAGGGCATTGGGTGCATACTCAGTATCTTTGCAGGATCAGAGCCTGATGAGGGAATGCACAGCTGCCCCCTGGCTGCTGAGCACTCTACGCATCAAACATTGTAGTAGGTTTAATCCTTTTTGTGTCATTAAAAAGACCTTAGTGCTGAGGCAGGAATGCAGAGCATAGATAAACTGGCTTAAAGGAGTCAGACAACTGCTAAAGTTGCACCCAAGAACACTACAAAGAACAGGATGGCTGCTGTACTTTAAAATGGGGTTTTCTGATCTTGAATCATGCATGATGTCAATAATTATACTTCAAATGAGAAGCAGTTCCCTGTAAACCGATGCAGTGATGTTGATCTGGCTTTGCAGCACTGGCGTTAAGTCCCTTAGTCTTATAGCTTCCTGGTCTCCATAATACCCTTGTAGTGCAAAGTGTTTTGTGTTATTGCTTCCCTATAACACACAGGAAAAAGTAAGCAAGCTAGTGAGGGCATGAATCTTCATCACCAGTGAATGTGGTCTCTGGTGGGGTTTTTTTGGTTAATTATGTAAAAAAACATATTTATTCTGCATTTGTTTTCAGGTAAAAAGGAAAACCTGAACCCATTTCCTGTGCTCTGGTCTCATTAGCCAGCTTTCCTCCAAACTCTTGTGCTCTCGAGAAGTTTTGCCAAGTGGCTAAATGAAATGCACACAGTGGCAAAGTGTTATGAATATTTATGATGGTTTAATGATGTGATTTTTGCATCCATGAATAATAAAGATTTTTAACAAGAACAGATAAGATCAATACAAAACAGTGAAGTGGTTAACACAAGAACCTCTTGGTGCGGAGACCCCACTGAGAGCAGCAGGGGCTATTCAGCTTCTCGGCCCTCCCCCTTCCTCTGCAACCCAAACCAAAAAATACTAAGAAGGGGGACACAGATTTTTAAATAGCTTCATAGAAAGCAGGCGCTTTATCTGTTCTTTATGCCATAGTCATCAGCTCCTGCATGCTTCATTTGAGGAAGTTCAAGGTTTTCAACAATAAAGTAACCTTCAACTTTTGAACACATTTATCCTAGATATTCTCAGGGTGACATTTACATCTCGAGTACAGGCTGAGGCTGCTGCTTTTCCAGTCTTTGTAGGAGCAACTAACTGAAAAGTGTTTACAAGGGGCTGAGGGTGCAGGATACTGGAGTACATAACTAAGGTCAAAGGAGACCAATTGTCATATGGTGACAGAGGGGAAGGCTGCTCTCAAACAGATCATGTTAAAGGAGAAGCACATAAGTAGAGGATTGTTAGACTTTTTCTCTGGGGGTGGGGTAGTGCTCCCCTTCTTAGTTCAACAACCCATAAAAAAGCAGTCTTGTGTAAAATCACCTTGTAGTTTATTATGAGGAAACCGCTAGGGTATGTCTAGGGTATGTCGAGGGACGTGATCGTTCCCCTCTATTCGACACTGGTGAGGCCTCATCTGGAGTACTGTGTCCAGTTTTGGGCCCCACACTACAAGAAGGATGTGGATAAATTGGAGAGAGTCCAGCGAAGGGCAACAAAAATGATTAGGGGTCTAGAGCACATGACTTATGAGGAGAGGCTGAGGGAGCTGGGATTGTTTAGTCTGCAGAAGAGAAGAATGAGGGGGGATTTGATAGCTGCTTTCAACTACCTGAAAGGGGGTTCCAAAGAGGATGGCTCTAGACTGTTCTCAATGGTAGCAGATGACAGAACGAGGAGTAATGGTCTCAAGTTGCAATGGGGGAGGTTTAGATTGGATATTAGGAAAAACTTTTTCACTAAGAGGGTGGTGAAACACTGGAATGCGTTACCTAGGGAGGTGGTAGAATCTCCTTCCTTACAGGTTTTTAAGGTCAGGCTTGACAAAGCCCTGGCTGGGATGATTTAACTGGGACTTGGTCCTGCTTTGAGCAGGGGGTTGGACTAGATGACCTTCTGGGGTCCCTTCCAACCCTGATATTCTATGATTCTATGATACGCTGCAGCTGGGAATGAGGAGCCTGGGTGGACAGACTTGTACTAGTGGGGCTCAAACTAGTACACAAAAACAGCTGTATAGACATCGCAGCTTGGACGGGAGCTTGGGCTCTCAAGCCCGCCCCTTCCGACAGCAAAGCCCGAGAGCCAGTCCAAGCCACAATGTCAAAAGCAATGTCTACACTGCTCTTTTTAATGCACTAGCTCAAGTTTCACTAGTACAAGTCTGCCAACCCAGGCTGGGAGGCTCACTTCCGGATGCAGTGTAGACATACTCCAGGGGACTCCAACACTCACTGTAACTATCTGTAGCCTCAACTGCCAAAGGGCTGAGTTCTCTAGAATCGTGGAGAGCTGCTCCAAGGCCACATTAATGATATGCTGTGGGGAAAAATGGAACATTTTATTTTCAGGACACATTTTAGAATCAGGATTGTGTATTGATCCTGCCTGCTGACCTGATTATGTGGAAGCAGGTAGGCAACATGGATTTTACATTAAAGTCAAACACCAAAAATACTCACTTTTAAAAGTGTATTTAAAAGATTTGTAAGATTACTGAGCTATGGCAGGCCAAATTCATCCCTGGTTAATTCTTTTACAGACAGTGGAGGTACCCCAGGGATGAACTGAGACCATTATTTCTCAATTTATTAGTCGTTGACGATCCAGTTCACAAATCTTCTACTTGGAAATATGACAAACTGTTTGCCTGAATTTTCACCTTTGGCCAAATCTCCCTCAAAGCTGACATTCAGCTCTGCTCTTCATTATGAGTCTGCCTGACATAGCTCATTAGACGTCTGATGAAGAGTGGGCCTGAAATTGTGCCCCTGACGCTGGGAGCAGCTTCTCTACCAAAGCAAGAGCTGTAGGTAGTGTTAGAATGAGATTACTGAGGTTCGGAATTTTTTATAACAGAGCGGATGGGCGTGTTGACACAATGCAGACAAGGCAAAAAGATTGAGGGAGCAGTTGTTATACTGTGAGACCATTTCCTGCCTCCTCCCCAAAAAACAGGGAAGAAAATATAAAACAAAAGGGTGAACGTGAAGTGAATGGAAAAAGGTCACAGCAGGGTGCATTCTTAAAAAAGAGGTTTTAATTTTTACAGGTGGCCAGTAAGGGCAATAAAAAAGAGAGACTTTAGCCCTGGGCTCCAAATCAAATAAAGAAACACAGAGCTTAAGTCACTGCTTCCCCATCCTCCACATGGAAGTTTATTTTATATTATACCTGATACCAGTTAAGGGGGAGCAAAAAATCTTGGAGTGCTTAAATGCCAATGGTTCCATGAATTTTTTGTAACATGTAGCAAACTGAGTGCATAAAACAAATGTGACTGATAATGAGCTGCTGCAGCTATGTTTTCTCACAAAGCATACACTGTCCATACAATATAGCAAGCTCTGTCTGTGTTATACACGTGCCTTATGCAGCGATGCCCTTTAACTCCATCACAAGTGCCTAAGACAACCTTGTCATTGTCATTTTGCACACATTTTTCTTTTTCTATCTTTTGATGCAAAGTTGACTCCCCAACCCACTGTTAAAGGCTACATGGTCTCAAGCTCAGACATAGGAATTAATTAATAGACATACCACTGACCTAGGTCCTGCTCTCCTGAACTGTACAGCCACCAGGAGAGCTCAGTTAGAAAGGCATGGAAATGTCTAAGTGTTATTGGGAGAGCTGACTAGTTTAAGAACACTGAAGAATAGCAAAGCATTTTTGTGAAGGGTAATTCTAACAGCCAACTGCCTTTGCTATAGAAAACAGTTACAGTATGAAACTATACTACCCTTTCCTCTTTCTCTACTGAATAAAATGTGAAGACCTAAGAGTTGCTGCTGAGGAGATAAGAACTAAAGCATGTACCACAGCCATTTGAAGCACTCTGCAGCAACAGTGACAGATGCAGCTCAGATTTTGGCAGCCGAATATATACCCCCAAATGCTAAATCTGTGATTAAGGCACAACTGATGCTATCAGCAGAGGAGAAGACATGATATCTTGGTCTTGCAAAGAAGTAAAAACAAACAAACAAAAGGGGTGGTCTTCAGGATGAAGAGAAAAGTGCTCCTGATGAAAACAAAGCCATGCACGTTTAAGACCAGAAGGGAGTGATAGCAATTAAAAGAAATCATCTGAAGGAGAGAGAGAAAACAGGTTAATGATGCTGTCACCCCATTGGATGGGCAGCTTCCACCTGATGGAAAAAGTCACCAGAAAGTCATTAACATGCAACATTGGGGATTGTCCACATCAACACAATAGATCTAACCAAGGCTATTTGTGGCATGCATTTAGTGAGCTAGGGGAAGCCTGGAAGCCATGGTGGTGCAGCTACAGTCACAGTGACCAATAATACATGTAAAGTATACTGCCCCCAGTCAGTCTGAAAACACAAGTGATAAATCAGTAGGTCTCAAACTTTTGTATTGGTGACCCCTTTTACACATCAAGCCTTTGAGTGCAACCCCCCTTATAAATTAAAAACACCTTTTTTATATTTAACACTAGTATAAATGCTGGAGGTGAAGCGGGGTTTGGGGGTGGAAGCTGACAGCTCATGCCCCCTCCCCCATGTCATAGGTGCTGACTCCGTGGTGCTCTGGGGTTGCAGCACCCACAGAAAAAAAATAGTGGGTGCTGAGCACCCACGCCAATCAGCTCCTTCACCTCCCTCCCACCACCTCCTGCCCACCAGTGATCAGCTGTTCAACGGCGTGCAGGAGGTGCTGGGGAGGAATGGGGGTGGGCGTGCTTTGGGGAAGGGGGTGGAGCAGGGGTAGGAAGACTTGGGGGGGTGGGGGCTTGGAGGGAAGGGGCGGAGTGGGGGCAGTGCCTGGGGCAGAGCGGGGTGGTTGAGCACCTCCTGGCAAATCACAAAGTTGGCGCCTCTGCCCCAAGTAATAACCTCGTGACCCCCTGAGGGGTCATGACCCCCAGTTTGAGAACTCCTGTGATGATAATAGTGGTGCCCTGACCTAGAAATAAAACCTTAAGCGCATTGCAATTCTGTTATGAATTAAACAACTTAATTTTATGATATGAGCTATGCTTTTACTCCAGCTCCAACTGGCTGCCTTACTAACAAACATAGTCAAATGCCACTGTGCCATACAGCCACTCTATCCATACATAGCTGTAAAATTTGTCCACCTCTTGGTTATTTTCAAACAGCTGTTCAAATAGTAGTATGATGAGTGTGGCATAAAATCCTAGGCAGATAGATTAGTTACAGGCTGCAGGGCTGTTTGGTGGATTTGAAGTAGAAGTCATGAGCAAATCTATAGTACAATTAAGAAAAATATTTTGGTTCCTTTTACTCCTCTTTTATTGCCACTTCTTGGGTCCTATTTCCTCACTCCATTCTGCCTCCTGCTGTGGTGTTGAATGTGCTTTGTTTGAGACCTTAGTTAGTCATTTTCCAAGAATTAGATTTGAAAACATTTCCATTCTATTGTATTCTATATAGGTTCTTATATAGCGCTCATCGCCATAGTTTCTGAGCACCTTCTAGTCATGCATTAAGCAATGTGACAACTAACTGTCTGGTGTTGTTTATTCTTTCAGCATCTCCCCAGGGTGAGAAGTATGTGCAGTAGAGTGTCTTGTTTGGGAAGGGTTTTTTTTTATTATTATTTCTGGGGGGGTTGGGGTGGGGGTTGTTTGTTTAATATATATATATATATATATATATATATATATATATATATATATATATATATATATATATATGTTGTTATGTATTTGTGAAGGTAAAATCAAAGAAACACGCCTTGCACTTGGTGTGGAAAGTTATGACGCTTGTGATGGTTCATTCCACTGTCTCAGCCTGCCACCAGAGAAGGATCTGGTTCTGGCCCAGAACTTTATTGTAATGAGTTTCATTGTGCCTAAAGAGAAGAGTTGACAACTGTGATTTTCATCCTGGCGCGCTTGTCAAGGTTCCTTCCCCACTCTGAACTCTAGGGTACAGATGTGGGGACCTGCATGAAAGACCCCCTAAGCTTATTCTTACCCGCTTAGGTTAAAAACTTCCCCAAGGTACAAACTTTGCCTTGTCCTTGAACCCTATGCTGCCACCACCAAGCGTGTTAAACAAAGAACAGGGAAAGAGCCCACTTGGAGACATCTTCCCCCCAAAATATTCCCCCAAGCCCTACACCCCCTTTCCTGGGGAAGGCTTGATAAGAATCCTCACCAATTTGCATAGGTGAACACAGACCCAAACCCTTGCATCTTAAGAACAATGAAAAAGGAATCAGGTTCTTAAAAGAAGAATTTTAATTAAAGAAAAGGTAAAAGAATCACCTCTGTAAAATCAGGATGGTAAATACCTTACAGGGTAATCAGATTCAAAACATAGAGAATCCCTCTAGGCAAAACCTTAAGTTACAAAAAGACAGGAATACACATTCCCTTCAGCACAGCTTATTTTACAAGCCATTAAACAAAAGAAAATCTAACACATTTTCTAGTGAGATTACTTACTAATTTTACAGGAGTTGTAAGGCTTGCATTCCTGATCTGTTCCTGACAAAAGCATCACACAGACAGCCCAAACCCTTTGTCCCCCCCCCCCTTCAGATTTGAAAGAATCGTGTCCTCTCATTGGCCATTTTGGGTCAGGTGCCAGCAGGTAACCTAGCCTCTTAACCCTTTATAGGTGAAAGGATTTTGCCTCTGGCCAGGAGGGATTTTATAGTACTGTATACAAAAAGGTGGTTACCCTTCCATTTATATTTATGACACCTGGAGTACCAGAAGGTCTTTTAGATACCCTGTGCTTAGGCCATGGAGTGCTCTGAAGATGAGGGCTGAAACCTTGAAGTTGATATGGGAAGCCACTGTGGAGAATAACCTTGAAGTTGATATGGGAAGCCACTGTGGAAAATGGATGACCAGTTTGATGTGCTCATGGCAGCCTGTGATGCTGAAGAGATGCTCTGCAGTGTTCTGGACTAGGTGATGTTTCCTAACTGCTGAAGGCTTAATGCCAAGATACATCACATTGCTGTAGTCCAGATGACAGGTGACAAAAGTGTGTATACCTGAGGCCAGGTTACCATCTGTCTGGTTGGGACAGAATCTTCTAGCTAAACACAGATGCTAGAAAGCATTACTCATGGCTGCTGCTAGGTGAGTACTTAGCATCAGCAAGGAATCCAAGAGTTCTCCTAGACTATGGACTGAATTGAGCAGTTGTGGATGTGTATCTTCAACCAAAAGAGGCTACAGCATGGCTGTGAATTCTTCAGAATGCTTTCTTCCACCTACCAGTATCACCTCTGTCTTGAGAGGCTTCAACTTGAGCTAGTACTCCATCCATGAACTGATCTCATCTAAGCACTGGGCCAGCTTGGTGGTAGTGGTGTGGTCATATGTAGTGAAGGCTAGGCAGAGCTGTGAATCATCTGCATAAAGCTGGCATTTGAATCCATTTCATCTGCCCTGTTCAGCCAGTGGTGCATGTAGCTGTTGAAAAGGACGGGAGAGAGAACCGCTCCTTGTGGGACAAGTGAGGGGGTTCATGGAAGAGTTTCCTATCACTATTTTTCGGGTGCATCTCTCCAGGAAGGACTCAAACCATTTTTGTACATTACCCTGGATCCCTGCCACTCTTTCAGGTGAGACAACAGTATCTCATGGTCAACAATGCGGAATGCTGCAGAGAGGTCCAGGAGAATGAGAATAAATGTCTATCCATTGACTGGAGGAGATCCTCAATCAGTGCCACTACTGTACTTTAATACTATGGGATGGGTGTCTAGAGACCATGCACTGGTACAAAAATGTTTAGGCAGGTTGCACAAAAACTCCTGTGGTGGCAGAAAAACTGCTGCGGAAACACAAATCGAACCACGCACCATGTCATATGTAACAGGCTAAGGTGACCATGACGCTTATCTGTTACAAATTCACAGTTAAAAGTTTTAACATGGCCAGGTCTCTAGTGACTAAGAATGTTCTAAATAGATAATTATGCTGCACTGAGTTCAATAACAAACATGGCCATCCAGCAACTTGCCTCAATACTATTGCCCCTTTTTGATCCGAGTGGCTAATCAAAACTTTTGGGCCATGGAGATGCTCCAGTTGAAAGTAGACATTGATGAAGGCTGGTATTTCTTTGATGCAGCCTTGTTTATTTACAAAGAATGTACAAAGACCAGCTTCTCTGAACGCAGGAGGAACCAAGAACAAATGGAGTTGTTTCTTAGCTTAGCTCCCCAAGCTTCTTTAGCCAACACCAAACTGAAAGCTCTCTCTCTAGCTTTTTCAGTGTCAGACACCATGCTCACAGGCTACTGCTTGCTTTTCTTACTTTTGCCTGTCTCTGTTCTATCTGTTCTCAGCTGCTAATTTCTCAGCATACTCCATGGGTCTGTCTACACAGGAAAGGAAAACCCGCAGCTGGCCTACGCCAGCTGACTAGGGCTTGCAGGGTTCAGGCTGCAGGGCTGTTTCATTGCTATTTAGACTTCCAGGCTTAGGCTGGAGCCTGAGCTCTAGGACCCTGCAGGGTGGGAGGGTCCCAGAGCTTGGGCTCCAGCCCGAGCCCAGAAGACTACGTAGCAGTGAAACAGCCCCGCAGCCTGAGCCTGAGTCAGCTGGCATGGGCCAGCAGCGGGTTCTTCTTTACTGTGTGGACAGACCCTATTAGGCCCTGTGTATTAGGCCTTAAGTGTTTCTTACAGTTATTTTAAATGAAGGGTGCATTCATACCCAATCTCGGAGGTCATATTGTACTCTTCCATGAAAATGCTTGTAGGACAGGGTCAGAGGGCCCAGAAAATTCCATGATGCTTATTGAGTTTCTGACAAATCTTCTCCCAAGCCAGAAGAGAGGTCTGCTCAGAAGTGGGAGAGGCAGGGACTGCAGACTTCCAACCCCCCAGACCCTTCATAGCCACAGGCAGAAGAAGCTCCAGTCCCACGAAGGCAATGATGCCACTCTGATCCTGCTACCCCTTGCCTGGATGGATCTTGCATTCATCAATCATCCTGAACCAACAAAAAACCTCTCTCTCTCTCTCTCTGAGGGAGATATAGGTGTGGAGCATAAGTGAATACTACTCCACTACCCAGGGCCATCCCAATCTAGCCCTACCCGTAAATTAAAAAAAAGAGCCCTGATCTCCCAGTTCTACTGTGTGTGTATGTCTGTGTGTGTGGTGGGGAAGATCATAATGCTGAGCTGGCACTTTTTTCTTTCGATGCCCCATCCCTTCCCAGATGCACCTTATCTGACACCCCTCCCCTAACAGAAACAGATGGCCAATAAGGCCCCCTATGACTAATTGATATCAGCTTTCAGATCAGAGATTGGAATAACTCCTAGCTGCTTTTCAAAGGGGTTTTAATATATAATTTCAGTGTCTTTGTTCTTCTCCCCCCACACTTCATCTTCTTTGAAACACACCATTTATTATAATTTAACGCTCTCTTGGCTCTCAAACTTGGCTCGCCTTTTTTTTTTTTCTAAAGGAGGGAGGAGTTGCAGGGGTAGGAGGAAATGAAACTTTTTTCCTGGCAGATGGATTATTCCCCAGCTCTGACAACTCTCCTTATAAGAACATGTTGCACAGTGTGGAGGACAGACTCAGCAAGAAAAGGACAGTGGAAAGTACAATATGCTCTTTAAATGGCTTCCAGGCACTTTCTCTTGCCAGTCCAAATGTTTGGGTTTGATTTTTTTTTTAAGTAGAATTCATTGACCTCTCACTAAAAATATTTATCCAATGTGATTTCTATCAGATGGATAGTGACCTTATTTTCTTCTTCAAACCTTTTCTTTAAGTGTTGTTTCAAACGTAATTCTGTGCTGTCACATCACATGTAGCCGTTGCCAGTTCCATCTACTGTGGAACACAGCTGGGAGGCGAAAACCACTTGTGATACCTCACATTCAAGCAACACTCATCTTAAAACAAATCTCTTTAAAATATTCTGCCAAACTGCATCTTTGTAAATTTTTCCTTCTAACGTAGTAAACAAACCAGAAACTCTCTGTGTATGAAGAGAAGCATTCGCTACCTAGCCAGCTAGGGCAAATAAGAAATGTTAATTCGATAAATTCTCTAACACACAATGCTTCACAGAGCTACCCATTTTTTGACTGTGGTACTGTAAATCCTTTTTCAGTGCTTGCTAAATCTAAAAAGTCACAAGAAATGAGACTCATTTGATGGGGGGGAAAAATAAACAGAACATTTGAACAACACTACTTCCCCTGCACTGTAAGCAGTCAGCTTGGGCTATTTTAAAATTAGCTATAATTTGCATAACATATTTTAGTGTTATAATTCACTGGCTGGATTTATAGCCATTTCATAACAATCAAGCTTGTTTTTCACTGGGGTATGTGATTTGTATGAAAACCATGGCTAAGTCATATATTTTTTGTTCCAGAAGAGCACACGAGATGAAGAGACATTGTAATGTCATATGTTTAGAACACCGTATGATATGATAATTCCAGCCTCCTTGAATTAGAAGCTTCACTTACCAATGCTCTTGTTTTTCCCACTTAACTAAACAAAGCAAAACCTTTTGCAATGACTGATAGGAACAAAATATGCACACATATCACATATTTGAATTAAGACCACCTGCAGATCAGTTAAAACAACACAATACTCTTTGACGTTTCCATATTCATCAGAAAGAACTAGAAACCAAATGCTAATATCCTGCAAAAATAGTCAGTCACCAGGCCTGAAAATCACCGCATTAGGAGACTGCACCAATGGAGCAAACTAGATAAAAGGTCATTTTATTGCACATTGTATTTTTCAGTGCTTTAAGCTCTAATGGCCCAGATACGTCTTTGCCTTACAGTGGAATTGCTACTTAGCAACAGGTTTGAATCTTACATCAACTGAGACTGTGCTGGGTTGGAGATTGCCTGAACAAAATTCTCAGAGGCTGTGGAGGCTTCATATTGCATAAACAATCCCATGGAGCTGTCTCATCTTATCATTGCATTACACAGAAGCATGCATTCCTACTATCACTCCTGGTGAGTGAGGTTTAAACAAGTTTTAACTGGATCAGCTGGTGCCAAACATTCACTGATCCTGTGTGCTCATCACTAACATAGATTTTTATGTATGTTTCACAACAGTGAATTACTACCACGTCAGTTATATGTTGTTCTTCTGCATTGCTGCTCTGACTATTTGGATGACATCTTTAAGAAGAGGTAGTACTCGCACTTCTGAAAAGTTCATGGTGTCCCATTTATTGTATGCATATACTCTGGAAAAGTGGAGTTTGGAGGAGATTTTTTTAATAATATGTCTGTTAAAGTGGCAGATTGATCCAACATGTCACACATAGCATGCACTGGGGTTTCTTCCTACATAGGTAGTTGTACTATTTAGTAAAAGGAAAGTCTTTGGACTATATCTCATAGCAAAGCCTGTAAAAAGATTCTAGTGATCTCTCATTCATTGTTGCCTTGATTTGTAAATGGGTAGAATGGAAACAGCCAGGATACAGAAGAAAAAAAAAGAGCTGGTAATAGATAATTGGAATAGAGAGTTTTTGGCAAGTATGAGTTTGCATGGCTTCTGAGCAGAATAGCATTTCAGGCTCTATTTGACTTATTGACACTGATATTTTGTTGTCCGTTTTAGTTGACAGGATTGATTTTATAATATCTGGAACTGCCCTATTAGTTTTGTTGCAGCAGAAAGTCTCTGAGTGAATCTTGCCACTAGGAAACCTCCTATATCTCCCCACTTGGGGCTCACCATCATCATATGTAGACAGACAGGTATGGTATTGTGTCTTTAATTAAAACATATATGATCAACCAGGGACAGAGATGATGTCCTACATCTGAGGGAGGTGTCTAGGTCCCAATTCTGTGGGGTGTGTGGGGAAAGGTTAGATTAAGTAATAACTAGAATTAGTAATTTACAATAAAAGTAGTGGACGAACATCACAACAGAGGCCAAAACACAAAAAGTTACAAGAATCAGTGCACCTACTAATCATCAAGGACAATGAACAGGCCTTATTACTGATCTTCCATTCTAGAAAAAGTCTAGCTGAGGATAGTCTAACAAAATATAATAAGACTGTAACAAAACAATCTCCAGATCCCCTCTAGAGGCCAGTATCCACAGTGACATCACCATCCCCTGCAAAACCTGCTCAGAAGATTTTAATCTTAGTATGTAGGATGACATGGGAAAGGGGAAAGTATGACCATCCTAGGGCCTGTTGTTGCAAGATGTTGAACACCATATGAGAGCTGCTGAGCACCCTGAGATTTCAGGTCAAAGTGCTCAGGAAACTCACCATGTCAATCTATATGGCTATAGTAGTCATATGAGGAAATGAAAACATAAATTTAAACATAAAGAATTACAATGCAAGAAACTTTTTCACCCGAGCTAATGAAAACAACCCCAGTCCCCCTTTTTTGACCATCTATGGCACACCATACAGAGATCTGTAATTTCTTCACAAGTCCATGCCAAGTACTGGCCATTTTTTATTTCTTTAATAACTGTGTCTCATATGCAGAAGAATTTACAAGATCCATGGCACCAATCGCTGCATCTTTCATCTGGATTGAAATTGCTTCAAATCTCTTGTCAAGAAAGGATCCAAGTAGCACCATCTTGGATGTTATATCCTTCTACATTTAGTAGCTATACAAAGAATTTAAGATAGCTCAGATAGCTTAAGAATGGTCAGAACAGATTCACATATTAGCATGTAAACTAAAAGACATTTGCTGGTGTAAATCTCTGTACCTCACCTGAAGCCACTGGAGCTACACTGATTTACACCAATGGAGGAGAATATAAATGACTCAGCTCACATATATGGTGTGCTCCCTGCCTAGCATTTTACTTTCTCTGAGCAACTTTGATGACCTCTTGTAAAATGTGATTCACAGTTGTGATGCAGTGATCTAGTGCTTAGAGTCAAAATTCCTTAAAGATACCAAGATGGCATGAGGATTTATGTCTCCTAACTGAGTGCAACTGAAGTAATTCTGAATGAAAATCCTCCCACTGACACTCTGTTCAAGAGTTTGTAAAACTCAATTTAGTTTTTGGAGGTGGCTTTCTATCAGTGAAATATTGCCCAAAGTTATAAAAATGTTAACACTGATCTTATGGATACTAATTCTGATTTGATCTTGTGACCTTTAAGCAATGCACAAGCAGTGACATCAAGCCAGGTGTAATCACTGCATCGTTACAGTTAGCACTATATGTGAAAGAAAGCATAGAGTTAAATTTAGTAAAAATCACCATAGAATCTCTGTGGATGGAAGTTTTATGCTTGAACAGCAAGCAGTAGGAATATACTACTGACCACCTGACCAGGATGATGACGGTGATTGTGAAATGTTCAGGGAGCTTAGAGAGGCTACAAAGGTAGAAAACTGGGCAATAATAAGGGTGGATTTCAACTATCCTCATATTGACTAGGTAGGAAGGGACGTAAAAATAAAATTTCCAGACACCATACATGACTGCTCCTTGGAGCTTCTTGCCCTGGAACCCACGAGGGGAGAGGCAATTTTTGATTTAGTCCTAAGTGGAGCACAGGATCTGGTCCAAGATGTGAATATACCTGAATTGCTCATTAATAGCAACAATAATGTAATTAAATTTAACACTCTAGTAAGGGGAAAATGCCAAAGAAACCCACTACAGCAGCATTTAATGTCAAAAAGAGGAACTACACAAAAAAAAGGAAACTATTTAAACAGAAATTAAAAGAAACAGTCATGCAGTGAAATGCCTATAAACTGCATGGACACTATTTAAAAATATTATCATAGAGGCTCAGACCAAATGTATACCCAAAATAAAAAATAAAAACAAATGTTAAGAGGACCAAAAATTGGCCATGATGGCTAAACAGCAGAGTAAAAGAATCAGTTAGAGGCAAAAGGCATCCTGTAAAAATTGGAAGTCAAATCCTACTAAGGAAAATAGAAAAGAGAATAAACTCTGGCCAGACAAGTGTAAAAGCATAATAAGGGAGGCCCAGAAAGAATCTGAAAAGCAACTAGCTAAGGACACAAAAATAACAGCCTTTTTTAAAAGAAAAACAGAAGCAGGAAATCTGCCAGTCAGTGGGGTCACTGGACAATCGAGGTGATAAAGGAGCACTCCAGGAAGAGAGAGAGGGCCATTGTGGAGCAGCTAAATGAATATTTTGCATCCGTCTTCACTGCAGAGAATATCGGGGAGAACTCCACAACTTAGCCATTCTTTTCAGATGACAAATGTGAAGGAACTGTCTCAGATTGAGGCATCAATAGAGGAGGTTTTGGAACAAATTGATAAATTAAACAGTAATAAGTCACCAGTACCAGATGGTATTCACTAAGCGTTCAGAAGGAAATCAAATATGAAATTGCAGACCTGCTAAGTGTGGTATGTAATCCAGCACTTAAATCAGCCTCTGTAGCAGATGATTGGAGGGTAGCTAATGTAATGATAATTTTACTTAAGGCTCCGCTCAATGTGCAGCAGAAGTCAAAAAAGCTAACAGAATGTTAGGAACAGGATAGATAGATAAAAAGGCAGAAAATATCATAATGCCACTATATTAACCTATGGTATGCCCACACCTTGAGTTCTGCATGCAGTTGTGGTCCCCCATCTCATAAAAATATATTAGAATTGGAAAAGATACAGCGAAGGGCTACAAAATGATTAGGCGTATGGAACAGTTTCCATATGAGGAGAAATTAGAAAGACTGGGACTGTTCAGTTTAGAAAAGAGTTGACTAAGTGGGGATATGAGAGAAATCTACAAAATCATGAATAGTATGGAAAAAATGGTATGGTATTTACCCCTTCACATAACACAGGAACCAGAGGTCACCCAATGAAATTAATAGGTAGCTGGTTTAAAACAAACCAAAGGAAGTATGTCTTCACTCAATATACAGTCAACCTGTAGAAGTCGTTGCCATGGTATGTTGTGAATGCCAAAATTATAAATGGGTTCAAAAAGGAAATAGATAGGTCCATTGATGGCTATTAGCCAAGGTGGTCGGGGATACATCCTCATGCTCTGGGTGTCCCTACACCTCCAACTGACAGAAAGCTGGGTCTGGATGACCAGGGCTAGATCACTTGAAATTGCCCTGTTCTTTTCAGTCTCACTGAAACACCTAGCATTGGACACTTAGCATCAAAAACAGAATCCTGGGCTAGATGCCCCATTGATCTGACCCAGTATGGCCGTTCTTATGTTCTTACTGTGGATAGGACTTACAGACTGGTTGGGATATTTAGGAGTTGGGGGTGGTTAGGATTAAAATCTTGAGGACAGACTGTCGATTCTGTATTGTTATGTAGGACACACTAAGGATCTAAGGAGGCCATGTTTAAAAATAGTATAATAAAATTAGTACAGTTCAATCTGCCCAGTGGGGCTGACATGACCTGACTTGATGAAGCTGCACATACTGAATGGCTTTTATTTTTAGGGCACTCTATCTGGGATAACAATGACTCTGCTGATAGTGAAAGAGTGGGTATAGTTTGTCTTGATGGCTGGCACTTATGCCTGAAAAGAACAGAATAGCATATTTAAACTGTTAAGCCTTAATTGTTTCATTAGACGGTGGTACCTTTTGCACAAAAGGAGCAAGCTAACTGCTGAAAGAAAGAATGATGAGCTGCAATTCTGGAAGGGCACAGGGGTGCTGTACTAGTTACCTCTTTTTCTTTGTTTCTTCCCAGTTCATCTCTGTCACCAGGAGAAATTTAATTTTTTAACATAATGACTGTTATTAAAATCAGTTAAAAGAATTTCATGAACTCTGTGGCATAGCTCTCCCATATTTTTAGATAGAAATGAACCACAAAAATATTCACGCTGCTGAATTCAATTATTGTGTCTCCAACATCTAGTTTATTGATGATAATGATGACTTTCATTTATAAATGTGTCTTTTATCCTGTAGAAACCCAAAGTGTTTTTATACACACAGGGTATATGAATCACTTCACCCACCACTTGAAGTTCAGCTACCTTGAGGTGTCAGCTGCTTAACTGTGCACACCAACACAACAAAACAGTTTGAGACAGGAAGTGAAGAGTATAAATCATTGTCAATTGAAACTACAACACGGGGCTCTCAACATATGTGAGATCTAATAACCCAGCTTAGAATTTGGCCAGGACAGCAGGGCTGACCACGGGAGCTATACATTTCTGTGGTGGGGGAAGTGATAGCTATAGAGTACATTGAAGCTGCGAGGAGTTTGTGTGTTCTTCATATCAGTGGGGTACCAAGAGATAGGAAAGGATAATGATTTATTTCCCACTACCATGTGGAATATAGATCTATAGCCTGTTTCCCACTTACATACATTTAAGAATTTAGAAGCTCTTTTATGGCAAAAGGATGGTTATATTTAATCAAGAAATAAAAAAAGCTTTCCTCTCTTTTCAGCATGCAATCAGATCCTGAAGGTAAGTGTTTTTCTCAGTTATATTTATCCTTCATATCATGATTTTTTTCAGGTACAAAGAACAGACTGTGATTAATGTCTTTTTTAAGAGCTGGAATCCTGCTCTTGGTGCGCTGTAGAAATGGAGGGGAGGATTCCTCACAGATGTCCTCCTTTATTCTCTGGAGGGTGGATGGCAGTAGTTTGGCTGTTTCTCCTTTTAAGGTGGGCAAGCTGATTTATTGTCATCTCCATTTGTTAAATTGGTTTTAAGTGGTTAGCTATCTTCTTCTTAATCCAGTTTCACTTTTATTTGAATCTTACTTTTTGCAGATACGTGTCTAGCTGAGTTGTACAAGGCTGAGGCATCATGGGCCTGATTCCTAATTACAGTGAGGCCTCTTTACATAACTTTGGCATTGCAAAGTGTTTGTCCCTGTCACTTACATTCACTTTATGACTCTTTTACACTGCCAGCATGCTGGGGAAAACCTGAGCATGAATAAGAATCTAGGTTTCTTTGATATTTAGGGGAGAGTTTTAAAATCTGTTGAGCTGCTCCTGGATGGCTTTACAGTTTTCTAGCTTGCTGTTGGAGCAGGGAGAAGAAGGGATTCATGTTCTAGGGCATTTTACAGGAAGTTCCTCACTCATACCAGTTCTATGCTGAGTAACTCTCAGGACTCTGGTCTCAAACACAGTCCTTTCATGAGGTAGCCTTGGCTGTAGCGCCACATCAACATACAAGATTACTAGCAAATTCACAGACTTGGGTGGGCCAACTTCCAGGGTTCTGTGACCCACTTCCTGATTGGCCACATGATCTTGACCCTGATTGACTGGTGACTATATATAAACTTCCTGCTTCCAGTCTAGTTTTGTTAGGGCAACATGTCATTGCAGCAACCTGACTCTGCCTTGTATCCCTCCTCCTGGCAAATTGGCCTTGCTGCCCTACCTGACCCCACCAGCTGCCTTATTGTACCTTCCCCTGGGACTGGATCTCCTGGTGATTGGACCCTTTGTGTGAACTCTGCCCACTGTCTGCCCTGTGACCTGCCTGACTCCTGGGCATTACAGTAACTTCATTGACTTCAGTTCAATTACTTACAATTTATACACATGTGACTGAGAAGAGACTCAGGCCCCTAGTGTTTTGACTGCTGCTGGAAGGATCACAGAATAGCAGACATTGGAGTGCAGTGAGCATTGATCAAGAGTGGTGGGAGAGACAGACTCCAGAGAAGGTCAGTAATGTGATTGCCTACAGACAGCCCCCCAACCTGAAGCGAATACTCACCAACAACCACATACCACACAACAGAACCACTAACCCAGGAACCTATCCTTGCAACAAAGCCCGTTGCCAACTGTGCCCACATATCTATTCAGGGGACACCATAACAGGGCCTAACAACATCAGCCACACTATCAGAGGCTCGTTCACCTGCACATCCACCAATGTGATATATGCCATCATGTGCCAGCAATGCCCCTCTGCCATGTACATTGGTCAAACTGGACAGTCTCTACGTAAAAGAATAAATGGACACAAATCAGATGTCAAGAATTATAACATTCATAAGCCAGTCGGAGAACACTTCAATCTCTCTGGTCACGCAATCAGAGACATGAAGGTCGCTATCTTACAACAAAAAAACTTCAAATCCAGAGTCCAGCGAGAAACTGCTGAATTGGAATTCATTTGCAAATTGGATACTATTAATTTAGGCTTAAATAGAGACTGGGAGTGGCTAAGTCATTATGCAAGGTAGCCTATTTCCCCTTGTTTTTTCCTACCCCCTTCCCCCCCCCCCCGGCCTTCTGGTTAAACTTGGATTTATGCTGGAAGTGGCCCACCTTGATTGTCATGCACATTGTGGGGAGAGTGGTCAGTTTGGATGAGCTATTGCCAGCAGGAGAGTGAGTTTGTGTGTGTGTGTGGCCGGCCCCCGGGGGGTGGGGGGGGTTAAAAAACCTGGATTTGTGCTGGAAATGGCCCACCTGATTTTCATGCACGTTGTAAGGAGAGTGGTCACTTTGGATAGGCTATTACCAGCAGGAGAGTGAGTTTGTGTGTGTATGGGGGTGGGGGGGTGAGAAAACCTGTATTTGTGCTGGAAATGGCCCACCTTGATTTTCATGCACGTTGTAAGGAGAGTGGTCACTTTGGATAGGCTATTACCAGCAGGAGAGTGAGTTTGTGTGTGTATGGGGGTGGGGGGGTGAGAAAACCTGTATTTGTGCTGGAAATGGCCCACCTTGATTTTCATGCACGTTGTAAGGAGAGTTTGTGTGTGTGGTTTTTGGAGGGGGGTGAGGGGGTGAGAGAACCTGGATTCCTGCAGGAAATGGCCCACCTTGATTATCATACACATTGTGAAGAGAGTGCTCACTTTGGATGGGCTATTACCAGCAAGAGAGTGAGTTTGTCTGTGGGGGGGCGGAGGGTGAGAAAACCTGGATTTGTGCTGGAAATGGCCCATCTTGATGATCACTTTAGATAAGCTATTACCAGCAGGAGAGTGGGGTGGGAGGAGGTATTGTCTCATGGTCTCTGTGTATATAATAATGTATTCTGCAATTTCCACAGTATGCATCCGATGAAGTGAGCTGTAGCTCACAAAAGCTCATGCTCAAATAAATTGGTTAGTCTCTAAGGTGCCACAAGTACTCCTTTTCTTTTTGCGAATACAGACTAACACGGCTGTTACTCTGAAACCTGTACTTCAATAAACTCCTTGTGGAAATACCTGCTGCAGGTTTCTGGAGAAACAGAGAGTTTCCGAAAGCTGCTGAGAGACCTCGGAGAATGAGGTGAATAGGGCAGGAAAAGGTGAGAATTGCAGAGAGAGACAATCTCTTGCCTAATGCCATACTACCTTTACCTTTGAAGTTAAAATAAGGTGGGCATGGAAAAACAGTAAGGTGGTAGAAAAGCCCCCATTTGCTATAGGAAGAGCCTGTAGATTTGAATTGTGAGATAGTGAGTGTGGTCTCATGGTGAGACTTCTAATGAGTTTCTTATATAAAACAGTTGATATTTATCCTTTTATAGCGGCAAAGAGTCCTGTGGCACTTTGTAGACTAACAGACGTATTGGAGCATAAGCTTTCATGGGTGAATACCCACTTTGTTGGATATCCGACGAAGTGAGTATTCACCCACGAAAGCTTATGCTCCAATACGTCTGTTAGTCTATAAGGTGCCACAGGACTCTCTGCCGCTTTTACAGATCCAGACTAACATGGCTACCCCTCTGATACTATCCTTTTATAGTTACCTCCACCCAAAGTTTCCAAAACACTAGTGACTGTATTTTATCTTTGAAGTTTAGTTGCAGCCTTCTCCAAGTGATTCATTATGACTCGTTATGTGGCTTAGACCAGTATGATGCTCATTTACTATTTTAAACCCTTCACAGCCTTTTAAAACCACCTTTTTTAGTGCCCGAAGTACTCCAGTTCATTAAGGATCTGGGCCTCTGTCAGTGTAGTTGTGAGTATAACTGTGGTGGGTCAGTCACCCTGGGTGAACAAAATGGTTCTTGCTGTGCCAGGAAGATTAGAAGAAGATGTTACACACATTCTACAAGGGGAATGAATCACTCTGCTTTATAGTCACCTGGTACTGTAGGCTTTCATCCGTAGTTCTCCCAGGGCTGATTGGTGGAAATAGATTGGATGACCATTCTCCTATGTTCTAATCTCTAACCCCTGTTTACTACTATGACCTGTTTACTACTATGTTAGTTGCTCAGTCTGTCAAAAAGCTCTCATCTGCTCGGCATGGTATAAGAACCAAAATCTAATAGAATATTTGTCATGATCATATGGTATTGACCTGTACTGCAAAGAAATATCTTGGATCAGATGATGCAATGGTAAATACGCTAAATCCATTTTAACTCTAATCCAAACTGGTATGCTGATGCAGTAATTTTTGTGTGTATTTATTCACATTTTTCACTTTTAGTTCTGCTTATTTAATTTTGAGCATATTTAGTTTTCTGTTGTGACTGACTCCTCCTTTACTGACCTTATGTTTTATTTCCCTGCCCCCTAACACAGAATGTTACTGTTTTTTCTCAATCCTTAAAAGCTAATCTGATGCGCTTCCATTAGGCTCATGGAGGCTACATCTCCCATATTGGATGAGTAAAGCTGAATATTTAGAGGCATTTCCTGGAGCCTTTGTAGAGTCAAAACTCCCCTTCGATTCTGACAAATGATTTAGGGCTGCAGGGTTGGGCCCTTACTTTTAAACTCACTTTATGGTTTAGTTATAAGAAAAGGAGTACTTGTGGCACCTTAGAGACTAACCAATTTATCTGAGCATAAGCTTTCGTGAGCTACAGCTCACTTCATCGGATGCATACTGTGGAAAGTGTAGAAGATCTTTTTATACACACAAAGCATGAAAAAATACCTCCCCCCATCCCACTCTCCTGCTGGTAATAGCTTATCTAAAGTGATCACTCTCCTTACAATGTGTATGATAATCAAGGTGGGCCATTTCCAGCACAAATCCAGGGTTTAACAAGAACGTCTTGGGGGGGAGGAGGGTAGGAAAAAACAAGAGACTGCTCGGCAGCTCTCCAACACCACTTTCTACAAGCCATTACCCTCTGATCCCACTGAGAGTTACCAAAAGAAACTACAGCATTTGCTCAAGAAACTCCCTGAAAAAGCACAAGATCAAATCTGCACAGACACACCCTTGGAACCCCAACCTGGGATATTCTATCTACTACCCAAGATCCATAAACCTGGAAATCCTGGGCGCCCCATCATCTCAGGCATTGGCACCCTGACAGCAGGATTGTCTGGCTATGTAGACTCCCTCCTCAGGCCCTATGCTTCCAGCACTCCCAGCTATCTTCGAGACACCACTGACTTCCTGAGGAAACTACAATCCATCAGTGATCTTCCTGATAACACCATTCTGGCCACTATGGATGCAGAAGCCCTCTACACCAACATTCCACACAAAGATGGACTACAAGCCGTCAAGAACACTATCCCCGATAATGTCACGGCTAAGCTGGTGGCTGAACTTTGTGACTTTGTCCTTACCCATAACTATTTTACATTTGGGGACAATGTATACCTTCAAATCAGCGGCACTGCTATGGGTACCCGCATGGCCCCACAGTATGCCAACATTTTTATGGCTGACTTAGAACAACGCTTCCTCAGCTCTCGTCCCCTAACGCCCCTACTCTACTTGCGCTATATTGATGACATCTTCATGATCTGGACCCATGGAAAAGAAGCCCTTGAGGAATTCCACCATGATTTCAACAATTTCCATCCCACCATCAACCTCAGCCTGGTCCAGTCCACACAAGAGATCCACTTCCTGGACACTACAGTGCTAATAAACGATGGTCACATAAACACCACCCTATCCCGGAAACCTACTGACCGCTATTCCTACCTACATGCCTCCAGCTTTCACCCTGACCACACCACACGATCCATTGTCTACAGCCAAGCTCTGCGATACAACCGCATTTGCTCCAACCCCTCAGACAGAGACAAACACCTACAAGATCTCTATCAAGCATTCTTACAACTACAATACCCACCTGCGGAAGTGAAGAAACAGATTGATAGAGCCAGAAGAGTTCCCAGAAGTCACCTACTACAGGATAGGCCTAACAAAGAAAATAACAGAACGCCACTAGCCGTCACCTTCAGCCCCCAACTAAAACCCCTCCAATGCATTATTAAGGATCTACAACCTATCCTGAAGGATGACCCAACACTCTCACAAATCTTGGGAGACAGGCCAGTCCTTGCCTACAGACAGCCCCCCAACCTGAAGCAAATACTCACCAGCAACCACATACCATACAACAGAACCACTGACCCAGGAACCTATCCTTGCAACAAAGCCCGTTGCCAACTGTGCCCACATATCTATTCAGGGGACACCATCACAGGGCCTAATAACATCAGCCACACTATCAGAGGCTCGTTCACCTGCACATCCACCAATGTGATATATGCCATCATGTGCCAGCAATGCCCCTCTGCCATGTACATTGGTCAAACTGGACAGTCTCTACGTAAAAGAATAAATGGACACAAATCAGATGTGAAGAATTATAACATTCATAAACCAGGCGGAGAACACTTCAATCTCTCTGGTCACACGATTACAGACATGAAAGTTGCGATATTACAACAGAAAAACTTCAAAACCAGACTCCAGCGAGAGACTGCTGAATTGGAATTCATTTGCAAATTGGGTACAATTATCTTAAGCTTGAATAGAGGCTGGGAGTGGCTAAGTCATTATGCAAGGTAACCTATTTCTCCTTGTTTTTTCCTACCCCTCCCCCCAGACATTCTTGTTAAACCCTGGATTTGTGCTGGAAATTGCCCACCTTGATTATCATACACATTGTAAGGAGAGTGATCACTTTAGATAAGCTATTACCAGCAGGAGAGTGGGGTGAGGGGAGGTATTTTTTCATGCTTTGTGTGTATAAAAAGATCTTCTACACTTTCCACAGTATGCATCCAATAAGTGAGCTGTAGCTCATGAAAGCTTATGCTCAAATAAATTGGTTAGTCTCTAAGGTGCCATAAGTACTCCTTTTCTTTTTGCGAATACAGACTAATACGGCTGTTACTCTGAAACCTGATTTAGTTATGATCACTTTTCTTTTTCTACTTCATTCTAAGAATACTTTGTGATACTTCCAGGGTTCATAGTCAGTAATTCTTGAAGTAAAAATGGTATACTTGAATGATGGGAGTCTGTGCACAGAGCATATCCTGCCACTGAATGATCTAGCAGAACCTGCTGTGGTGGTGTCAAAATTACAAGGATGGTATTGTGGATTTGTGATTAGAGCAGGTTATTCACTAGCTGAGCCATGCATATGGACAGAATCCACACAAAGATTTACTATAAGGTTAACTAAGTTACTGAAGAGTAATTTGCATTACCTTAAATGCACAAATGAGAGACTTCTGGGAAGCTTTTCTTCTGGTGTAAAGTGGTTATGTATGTCAGTTATATTTGATCCCTGCCAGTTTAGAAGAGGGGATTAGCTTTATGACTAACATTACTATTTATACAATATGGTTGTTGAAGAAACACGAGAGGCTCTGAATGCTGTGGGTGAAAGGGTTAAGGCTCCAAAATGGCCTACTTTGGCAGTCATCCCATCTGGACAGCTTTACGTCTTCTGGAGTTGTTCCATCTGTATTCCCTCTCCCCTCCCCCCCATTGGAACTATTCTGTGGAGTCTGTTCAAAGTTTTCACTTCTCCTTGTTCAGATAAAAGATCAGCATTTAATTATAGTTTCTAATGTAATACTCCTAACCCATTATTATCTTCATTCCGACCCCCACATTTAATTTATCATAACTGTTCTCTTCAGTACAATGCATTACCCTCTTCCTCACCATGAGTACTTGAGTACAGAGACACAGTACTAGAGAAAATATTGTAGCCATACTGCATTCCCAACACTTCAGCATATGAATCTGGCTAACTTTTCCAGGCTTTCTAAATTTCTTTGTTCTAGTTTCCCTCTCCTTTTTGTAGACCACATTCTAACAGCGTTTTGAGTTCCCTGTGCTTGAGAGATTGAATCTGATTTTGATTTGTATAACACCAAAAAAGATTCCCTGTTCAAGTCACAGTTAATATTGTTTTTCTTGGAGTTTCCTTTTCTATTACAGTTCCCTTCTACTTTTAATGTATTTTTCCTAAATGACAGGAGGACATTAAATCTCAAATATTAATCATGTGTCTTGTTGGAAACCCAATTCCTTTAAATCTATGAAGCAGCCCCGGTAAAGAGGGGAAAAGGAAAAAAGAATAATAATTTGTGGGAAAATGCTTTGAAGTATGGTATAATAGTCTTATGTAAAAGAAAAGCAATTCAAACAGAACGATAAAAATAAACATGTTGTATGGAAGGTCTAATGCATAAACAGCTGGTAAGTAGATATACAGAAAAGAATCTGCTTTCAGTTTTCTGCTCTTATTTCTTTCCATTAAAGTCAGCAGAAGATATTAGTTGAAAGCTAAATAAATAAATAAAAAGGAGATGGAGAACTACTTAGGGCTGTTCAAAATGTTGGATGAGGGAACAGATGTTGCAATTTTATATTTATGTCCGCTTACTATCAGCGTCTGTACTTATATGTAATATATGCATATATTTATAAACAGATACAGTATTCATTACACAATCATAAAATATTAAATAGTAACTGGTCTGAGGTCAACATTTTATAGCTATTTCTCAGCAGTATATATCAATTATTTTGTTTATTACACTCTTTCTAGTCAGAGTACAAATGTTAATTTAAAAGGATGCATGGGATTAAAGTTCCAGCGAAGGTTACCAGCTAAAGTGCCACATAACTTGTTTTGGGATGCTAAAGCTGTTACAAATCTGTCTGTTCTTCATGAATAAATGTACTCTGTGTGTGAGAGAGACACACCAATCTAGGATGAAGTCTCTTTTTATACATAAATGACTTTCTTGGTATAACCCCTGGGTTCTGTTCTCATTAAGTTTGGCTGCCTATTTCCTCTGCAAGTCAGAGGTGTGGGATTAGCAGGGAACATTGACTGCTGGATATAGGAAGACCAAAGATTTCTGGGAAAGTAGGTCCAAATATGGTAGCTCTTGGGCATCTAAATGCTGTGTCTTTGCCTGCATGTCACAACCAGTAACCGCCCCTTGACTGACTCAGTTATTGAGATGCTATTGGTTCCCTTGAGGTAGCTGACAGGATTCTACCTGCAATAATGGAAGTTAATTGCTGCTTCTAGTATCGTTAATTTAGAATGGGTTTTCCAGAGTCAATAGCATCTATTTTTGGCATATTTTTCTCCATTTACACATTTAATATTTCCTAAAAGCACACTGTTCAGCTCTTCGGTGAACTTGGCTGTCAAGGACAAAAAAATTTAAAATTGTGCTTTGGTAGCACATTTCTGAACAAAGACATAACAGAAACCAGAATGAACATGCATGTCTGCATTCTAGGCCAGATTTCAGGCCACCTTTTGGGTTCAGTCAAACCAAACTGGGTAGACTCCAAAGACCTCAAGACTTCATTGCCTACCCAGACCTGGATAGGCAATCTGATTGGGACCACAATGAGACAGATTCTGAATCTTACTTAGGCCTTGTTCAGGCAAAATTCCTATTGACATTAGTAGAATTTTCCCTCAATAAGGCCCAAATAAAGATTTGGCTCCGAGTCAGCGAAGAGAGTTAGTTACCATTAAAGAATCTCATGGCATGTCAGAGAAATCTTTGACGTCACAATCTCCCACAGACTCAGACTGGAGATTAATCACCTTCCCGTACACCAAAAGGCTATATATATAAACTCAGTTCTCAGTAAGATCTGTTCTCAATTGCAAAAAGGAACACAGAATTGAGAATCTGAATACAGTCAGGGGTAAAACCATTAAAACGTCACTGCCAAGCAATGACGAAGGAAGTACATAGCAATAACAAAACCAATGTCACTGCAAAGAAAGAAAACATAAAAATTTGGTGCTAGTGACCGTACCAGTGCATACACAGCTGCTTCAACTAACAAACTTAATCTTAATAACAAATTCTCTTATTTTCCCCCACAATCCCTTTGCTCCAACACATGGATTAGTGTGTAAAAATTATTAGCTAGAGTAAGTGAGACAGCAAAATGGGCCCTTGAGTTGCTGCCCTGTTATTTATAGGGCTAAGTGCCTGTCAGTTGGCAGGCCCATCTTTGCATCTTTGGGTAATGCATCAATTTGCCAACCTTTAAAATCAGTCAGTAATTGGCCAGTTGGTGTTATGGTCGCTGCTGATCTCACGGTGTGGGAGGGACAAGGGTGATCACAGCATTTTGTCAATCACCTTAATGTGTTTTTTTTTTTTTAAATAAAAGACTGGGGGGAGAGAGAAGAGAGACCTCCTCAACCTCTCCAAAATCAGATGGAGATTCAGCATCTGCCACTTTGTTTTCTGAATGCTAAGCAGGTTGAAGCCTACACATTAATTGATAGACTGGCTGCTTTCACACACTGGTTCTCAGTTGCATCAACAATGTCTGCTATCTCTGACCACATGACTGTGCTACAATGTGAATGTTTAAAAATCAAAAGCCATGTGCATAGAGCCATGCACTAAATTCCATGCAAAAAAGCTGCCAATTTAATCTTTCCCAGGTTTTAAGCAAAATCATGGAGAGAGCCCTTAACTGATGGTTTGGTTCAGATTTCCAATATCGTGAACTTCAGGTGGATTCTATTTTTCTTCCGGGTCATTAGTGTGACACTATCCATTCCTTCATATGGCCTGAAATTCTTTAGTATTCAGCCATCATCACTCCTTCTGAAAGCTTCTTGTGGTTGAATGTTTAAGCACTCTGAGAGCTAAAAGGTATTTAAATGGTGTAATGAATCCTTATAATTAGATTTACTCTTTTTAATCAAGTATGCAAAATAGTGTTTCTTGCTCCCAATGAAGCTTCTGGCTGAGACAGAGGATATGTAACAATAAATGAATCTGCTTGTGCCTATTAGAAATTCTGCATCTCTCTTAAATTATTCTTATTATTCCATAATGTTCTTCTCAGTGTACAATTATTTTTATGGATGTAAAAAAACCCAAAGCCCACAACTACAATATTCAAGTAATAAGAATTCCAGCCTGGTGGGACTGCAGCTGTATGTTGTAGTGAAAGCTATCTTTGTGCGGGTGATGAAGATTAAAAGAAAAAGAACAAGAAAGTAAAGAACAAGAAAAATGGAAAAGGAAAATGTAGAAACATATACCTTCACTTCCGTTAAGTTTTGGGATTCCTTTAAACTGTTCATGTGAAACACAAAATACCTGTCATAGAGAAGCCAACAAAGACAGGATATTAGAATACAAAAATCTTATTTTTCTTAGAGCTGATCGGGACTTGGTAGAGATCTTTCTTAAAACATTCATTTTAACTAAAATGAATTTGTCGGTCTCAGGAACCAGTCTCCATCTCCAGATGAAAAATAATCTTGTTGTGATTTATGCATTTAATATTTCACACTGGAAATATAAAACTACAGCAGTTATTTTATTGTGACAGATCAGGAAATATAGGGGCAATTTATTACATTATTTTGCTTTATAAAACTATAAATCAACATTATTGAAAATTAAATGTACATTAGACTGTAAGGGACCTTTGAGGTATAACAATGTTTTACATATGACTTTCGAGGATATGATGGAAATCAGAATTATTCATGGGATCCTTGGATTTTTCTTTGACTTAATCAAATTAATAAAACAATTTCATTTCTAAAACTTATTAATGGAAGAGAGCAACTGGGATGCATTTATCTTTAGGGGCATGTGTAAACACACACACACACAACAAAGAAAAATGCTGTAATCCTAGGGGTTTTATTATTTTATTGTGCTGCCTTCTAGCCTGGCTGTTTGGGGTCTATCACTGGTCCCCCTATAAGCTCTGTATTTCAGGGGCCATTTCAGCAGTAAAAATCAGTTTGGACAGAAATGTGTACAAAGGCCTCAGTGCAAGAGCACTCTTTAAAACTAAGTATTTAAAAAAATTCAACCATTGGAAAAAGTCAGCCATTTAATAGTGAGGTTTAATTGTTTTAAATGTTTTGTCTTTTATTTTTTTTAATTTTGGGAGTGCATTAAGATCCTGTAGAGGTGGGGAACAAGAGCCAGGAAAAGGAAAGCCAAGTGTTGCCCAAGTTTCCATATACAAGTCTGTCAATGCACTGAAAGTCTGACTTGCAACACCGAGGCCATTCCGATTATGGGTCACTCTTACTTACACGCACACACGCGCGCAGCCCTGTGATTTTTCTTCCAGATACACTGTACAACCAGCTCATTTTCACTCATGAAACCCTAAAATAAGATGCAAAAAAGCATCTTCAGAAATGGTTTCACTGCATCACTTACTCACCTTTATGCTTGAAATATCCAAATTAATAGATGGGGTGTATGTATAAAATATACGCAGCTTTGCACATCTCTCTTAGATGGACTTTTTTTTTAATGGCTAAGATACAGAAAATATTTTACTGCTATGTGTACACTGAGTCTCCAAAATGGTTGCCTAAAGTTAGACTTCTATATTTATATTTTGACACTTATATAAGTGATCTAAAGTGAATGGGAGATGCTAGGTGCTCATTAGTATTAAAAAATCAGGCCTCTTATTTCGGCGCCCAAGAATGGACTTAAGGTAGAATCATGGCCCTACTGGAGTCAGTGAGATTTTTGTCATTGATTCAATAAGGCCAGGATTTCACCAGTACCTTAGGTGCCTAAGTCTAACATTAAAGTACCATTGGCATTCAGCACTCCCCCTCCCACACGGATGCCACCTAATCCTGAAGGCACTTAAGCATCCTATGTGCCTATGTTTCTGCAGTTAGTTTTCAATGTGCCTAAATGTTAGCGACTGTGCATGGGCACGTGCACAACCACCTCAGTCTTGACGCTGCCCGGCAGCTTGGTGCCCAATTCCTGTGTAAAGCCCAGTGGGATTAACAAATTAGGCATTCCCCTGCTTATCTTGCCTTTGGGGTTTGAGCTGGTAGGTGTGGTTAGAGCATGCGTAGACCCACACAACTAGGGTTGCCAGGTGTCCGGTTTTTGACTGGCACATCTGGTTGAAAAGGGACCCTGGCAGGGCTGTTAAAAGTCCAGTTGGCACATAGCTGGCAGGCTCCCTACCCAGCTCCGCATGGTTCCCAGGAAGCAGCTGGCACATCCCTCCAGCTCCTAGGCATAAAGGTGGCCAGGGGTGCTCCCACAGGGAGTTGTGGCCAACGGGAGCTGGGCCTGCTTGTAGGGGCAGCATGCAGAGCCTCTTGGCTGCCCCTATGCCTAGGAGCCAGAGTGACATGCCAATCACTTCCCAGGAGCCACCTGAGTTAAGGGCTGCCCGGAGCCTTCACCCTGCACTCCCTCCTGCACCCCAAACCCTTCATCCCTGGGCCCAACCCAGAGCCTGCACCCCCAGCTGGAGTCCTCATCCCCTCCTGTACCCCAACCCCCTGCCCCAACATGGAGCCCCCCCCACACTCTGAACCCCTGATTCTTGCCCCCCTCCTGCACCCCAAACCCTTCATCCCTGGGCCCAACCCAGAGCCTGCACCCCCAGCTGGAGTCCTCATCCCCTCCTGTACCCCAACCCCCTGCCCCAACATGGAGCCCCCCCCACACTCTGAACCCCTGATTCTTGCCCCCCTCCTGCACCCCAAATCTCTCGTCCCCAGAGCCTGCACCCCCAGCTGGAGCGCTCACCCCACCCCCACACTCTGAACCTCTTGGCCCCAGCTCAGAGCCCTCACCCCATACTGCACCCCGACCCCATGCCTGGTGAAAATGAGCGAGTGAGTAAAGGTGGGGGAGAGTGAGTGATGGAGGGAGGGGGGAATGGAGTGAGTGAGGGTAGGGCCTCGGAGAAGGGGCAGGGTGGGGGCGTGGCCTTGGGGAAAGCGTGGGGCAGGGCAAAGATGTTCGGTTTTCTGAGATTAGAAAGTTGGCAACCCTACACACAACACCTAGAAGAAATGCAGCCTTATAAACTTTAGTTCAATGGTTAGGAGGCTGACCCAGGAGCTACAAGACCTAGGGTCACACTCCCCCTTTGCTTGATATGCAGAAGGGATTTAACTTTAAGTCTCTCAACTTCCAGGGCTATCAGATATTCTGGAATGGGTGTGTCTAAATCTCTCCCATTGAAGCTGTTCCACTGTGTTTAAGTAATTTAACTATGCATTGTGCCTGTGAGAGAATGTGACTTTGTAGCCTGCTGGTTGGAGCAGTCACCTGAGAGGTTGGAAGGCCAGCTTCTATTCCCCCTGCTCCATGTGGAGTTAGGTGCTTCCCTCTGGGCTGCATGTAAACACCTAACTTACTCTGAGGGATGGTGTTTCGGTCACACTCCTCCTCAGCATTTCCTATTGCCTAGCTTAGGCAGCTCCCTGCTCAGCATGCTGACTCTTGTGAATCCCACTTCTCAGGTGTCTGATTTTCCCTGTTGACTCTACAGGGAACCTGGGCACTCTACTCAGGGCTGTGAATTTCACTGGGTGCATCTGCATCTTTAGCTGCCTAAACAACTTTTAAAAAAATCTAGCCTACAGTGACTTAGGAGCACAAGTGCCACTGAAAATCCCAGTTTGGAGCTTAATTTTGATCACCCATTCATGAAAATTTTATTATTTCTTGTAGAACTCCTACTCCACATGTCAGCAAAAGGAAAGAACCACCACTAACCCCTATTTGCAGGTTAGAGGACTGATAGGAAATCCCACTGCTGACTTCCTGTCCCCACCAGCCTACTGCCCATTAGAGGAGGCGAATGCTGTTTAACCTGCCCAAGTGGGGCTAGGATTGTTTGTAGGCCTCCTGGGTCAATTTAGTTTCAAGAGAGACAGTGCTGGGAGAAAGTGCATGTCTTGGGCAGAGAACATATGAACCCAGGGCTGAGTCCAGGTGCAAAGCTGCAGCCAAGATGAAGAATAGTCCAGAATGAGCAGAGGAAGCTTGGACTGGCAAAGTGAATACAGGAAGAGACATCCGGAGACACTATGAAGACTAGGACTTATAATACTGAGCTCATACCGCACCCAAGCATTGGTGATCACTACCAGAGGCAGGAGGTGCCCTGTTGGGATGCTAAGAGACTGAGGCTGGATGGCAATTTGCGCTGTTTGTCAGGTAAATTAGGATTTATTCTGTTCAAGTATTAGAGACACTGTATTATTACTGAGTTTGTGTGTGACTTCCTTTAGGAGTCTCACAACGATCCCTTGTATTGATTGTGGTTTTGTCCTTGCCCACTAGGCGGCAGTGATATATAGCAGTGTGCAGCAATTATTCCTGGGTAAATTCCTGACTCCCCAATCAATCAAGAGATCTAGGCAGATCTAGTGAAAACACGAGAATGAGGGGTTATTCAGTGAAATAGAAAGTGTGTGAAAAGTATTTCCTTTTATGTAATGAATTTTCCAAATGTGTGGTTAGACTATGGAACTCACTGCCCCAGGAGGACATTGAGGCCCAGAATTTAGCAAGATTCAAAGAGAGATGGGATATTTATATGGATATCAAAAATATCCAGAGTTGTTATAGTTATTGCTAAGAAATATTTTAAATCTGATATTAGGTATTAGGATGAGGCTTTCATGGGGGGCAGATAATCCCACATATGCCTACTTTAGGGTATCCCGCATCTGATTCTGGTCACTTTCAGAGACAAGATATGGGACTAGCTGGATCAAAGAGCTGATCCAGCCTGGTAAATTCGATCTTCCTTCCAAACTAGGTGAAAACTGGATTGTCTAAACACAGAACAATCAGACTGTAGCTTTCATAGCTAAAGTTGGATTATATGGTAAACCATAATCTCCACAAAAGAAGCGTTTATCAGCTTTTTTCATACACTTCTTTGAACAGCATTTTTTCCCACCCACCCTCCTCAAATCATGTTTGTCATTCTTAATACAAAGACGTGTGGAAAAATACTGTGACACAAAACATAAAACCCATTTTGCTAATAAATAGTTAAAACCAATTACCGTTAGACTGTAAGCACTGTCTCTGTTTGTCGGGGACTAGTTCAATGCAGCCCTGATCTTCTCTCTTGTCTAGGTGCTAGTGTAATGCAAATAATTAAGAATAGTAACAAAGATGAAAGTTCTACCAGTTATATGATGAAAATGTTGCTAAATTTCTGGTGGTTTTTGTTTGTTTTTGTTTTTTTTAGATTTGATTCTTTGAGTATATAATAAAAGGAAAGTAGATGATTAGATAACTGGCATGTATGAGTGGCTTGTGGAACTAGTCAGCTTTTCTATGGCGAGCCCATGCCAGATTTGCTTGCTTGTTTACCTATTTTGCAATTTAACAAAGGTTAGCGTTAAATTTGTATGAAGTGTTTGACAACTCAAGAAAGCAAGGAAATTTTTGTCATTCCTAACTGGCATTCTTCACTTGCCTCATCATGCCTTGGTATTGCAGCCTGTAAGATATTTCAAGCATGATTCCAAAACTTCAGCTACAGGGACTGTTTCAGATGTGTGTATGGGTGAGGTGGGGTTACATAATTAAGTACTTTTATTATGCTTGCATGCCTCTGAATTGCAAAGAAAATGTTTATGACATCTGTTGAAATAGGGTGTAGGGTTTGTTTTTATTGTTTCACCCACAAACATACTTTACCAGCTCAAGCTATTATGAGTCTTATATGGTTTTCTTGAGCATGTTTGTTATAGGTGACAATGATGATGAGGGAATAATTTCAGAATAGAGTTTTTTACATGGATGTGCTGCGGGGCTTAGGGGAGATGAAAAGGGGAGCAATACATGGACCTGCAATAGGGTCCCCAGCTATTTAGTGGCCTCTAAATGGGGGTTCTTAGCTACTGAATCTGCACTATTTTGGATCCAAAAGCCCTGCCTCCCAGTTCCTATGTATACTCCTTTCCATGCTGGCCTATTCAGAACCAGTATGGCATCCCCCAAAATTGGCAATGCAGGCAAGGGTAGAAACCCCATTTTATTGTCACTTTCCCTGTGGCCTTTTTTCCTCCATTGCATGTCTTAAGTGGTATGGAGGACTTTCTACCAACTCTTCACATCAAGGTGAATTTCACTCTGAGTAGCTATAACAGCATAATTCACTCAGACTAGATTTCTTGCACCGATTCAAACTTTTGAGGAAATTGCCAGTGGTGGAAACTCCTCTGAGAGATCAGGTTGTGGCAGTGCAATTCAGTCAGATTTATCTTTTGAATTAGGGGGGAAGCTATGAGAGATTGGCACAGCTCATAGAGTTGGTGGCTCTAGCAAAAAATAAATCTATTTTTATTCTTTGTGTTAATGCCCAAAATACCATGGTGGTGGGTGCTTATATCAGACATTGATAAATGGGAAGAGGACATGGAAGAGGACATGGACAGGGCAGCTGGATTGTGCCCTAATTCAGCATCTCCCCACAAAGGCTTCCACTGAATTATGGGAAATGAAGCTGCCTTTCAGAGGCTACCCCAAGAAGGACTCTGTCCTTTGGGGTGAATATTGTACAGGACTACGTAATTTCCAATACCCTGTGCCAGTTTTGCTGAAGTTGATCCTCTATCAGTTTCACCATGCACACTGTTCAATATAGAGCAGCTGCCATAGAAACCGACAAAGCAAACAAATTGAAAAGAAACACCACATCCCATAAATCAGACATAGTGGAAAAATCTGCTGTATGGGACAGTGATTATACTTTTCCCCCACTGAATAACTACTCCTCATGAGAGAACCCTATGCAATTCTTTAGGGAATATAAGAGACACACAAGGCTGGACCAAACAGATTCGTCCTAAACCACAGGGATCAGCAGCAAAACACTGACCAACACTAGCAGACAAAATAGGAAGACTTGAAAGTTCAGCTTCCACATAGAGTGTAGGACAATAACTCGTTCTCTCCCTTCAATCAAAATCTCACTTCTTACCCTTCATTCTCCACCCATGGCAAAATAGGATACGCTGAATTTTGGGCCTCATCCTCAGCTACTGTAAATCAGCATGTCTCCGTGGACTTTAGTGGAGCTATGTTAATTAACGCTCGCCCTTAAGTCTACCCCCTCTAGTTGGCTAGACCCACGCTGAATTCAGCTTCCAAAAGAAATCAGTGTGGGTTAGATATGGGCAGGACAGAGTGAGCTGCCAGTGCCCTGTTTCTTGGAAAAGTGTTTCCTAAACATGCTGGGACAGTTCACTAACTGATCCACCCGCAGTGGAAAAGGTACAATATTGTTGATTAAAGTCCAGGTATAACCTGTTTGATTGGAGCTTTTGTAAAATTCATTGCTAGTTTGCCTCGCTTTTAGCATTTGATATATAGTCTCCTAAGGTTGTTTTTTTTTTTTGGCTACTACTTGTTGCTTAAGGGAATTAATTTTTTTCTTGTTTGACCTGATAGTAGATTTCCAGAGGTGAAAGCTTCCATCTGAGAAGCTGACTTTCAGTAAATTTACTGACAGTTAATAACAATATCATTAAATAAGTGCCTGACTCAAGCAAAAATATGACCATTCGTAATACCTTATGATCCTCAATTAATAGGGTTTACTTTTAATTTGTGCAAATAATATTCAGTCGATAACTTAACAATGCTAAATAGCTCTTCAGAAACTACTGGAATGTACCATGGTTTGCTTTTCAAAGTCTATCTGTTTTACATAGTCTTAGAGTTGGTGCCAGTAAAAGCATGTGCCCTGTTTCAGTAAATGTAACAAGGTGTCTGGCAGACCCGATCCATCCTTGTCAAGCTGTTCTTCTTTTGTTGCAGGGGGGAAGAACGAGTGGGTTTCTTCTGAAAACAGAGTTCAGCTTTCTTTATGGGAAATTCGTCTCTCTCCTTTTGTAACTCGCCTTTAAGTTTTATAGGACACCTCTAGCAGAGACTCATAAGACATGTATCCGTCTAAAGCCTCTAGGTATCTGTGCTGCTGTAGGAGGAGCCCTTCCATTTGTCTTTCATTTAGATTCGTTGCATGTTTACCAAGGTGAAAGGATTAGTGCCCTGGAGATCATTTGCTTTCATAAGCTTTAAACTAGAGTAGAAAAAGTTTCATGCCTTGATTCTTTTCCAACAGCCCTTTCACTCTCAGCAAGGCATATAGGAGCAAGCTGAGACATATTGATTGCCAGCAGACTCTTCCAACAAAATTGCCCTGTCTGAATCAGTTAAACTGGGTGGGAAGAGAGAACTTTTGCCAGTTTCTCCCATCTTTTCTACCACGTGGTGAGACACCTGGAGCATTCCTTGGGGGTTTATAATCAAGATGAAATACTTCAGATTTCTACGTCTAAAAAATGCCAAAATCCCAGACCATATGTAACGATAATTCACATGCCTTCTAACCTTTTGTGTTTTGCATATAGTCTTGCAGTGAAATATTGATTCCCTAGATGCTTTTCTATAGAAAGAAAAGTTTAAAAAATTGGAAGAAAAGAGGAGTCTTGGTTTAGCGTCATTTCCATTTAAATATAAAATCAATAGTAGGTAAATACATTAAAATCCTTGCTGTCCTGAAATTGACATCTGCTGGTATTTCTCCCCTCTGAGACTGGTAGCTTAAATAAAAAAATTAAAAAAACATAACATTTGACTGAAACTGGCTATAATAAATTAATACAAGCCAGAAGAACAAAACCCCAATGCAGGAAACTCCAAACTAGATAAGTTCAAACTGACATCTTTCTCTGAATGACATTTTCAGAACATTTCATTAATAATTATAAATTCTCTGTGATGATCCTTTCACCACACAGTGCGGTGTGTGGCAGGGGGAGGGGAGGGTTTATTTACTGATTTACAGTGAAATACTGTGGAGGTATTTAAGGGATAATAGGAGGAATCCTCTGCTTTACAAGGGAATAATCCAATTCCCAAATGGATTAACTACCAGTCTATAGCAGAACAGTTCATTTAAGCAAGGGAACTCCCTTAATACTGAGAAAATCAGAGCAGCTGTTCTGTTGTCAATATTGTACAAGTGAAATCATTCTTATTAAAAGTAAAATTGAGGTTCCCTTTAACCAGGTAATTACCCTTAATTACATTGCATTTTAAATTCCTCATTCTCTGATAAATGTGATCTGGGTTTCCCACTACTGCAGCTGAGAGAAAACATTCAACACAAGAGGGACTAGGAGCAAGACAAATGTATGGAACAAACTAATTAAAGAAAAAGCTTGCACGAGGCAGTGTGGTCTGAGGATGGAGAATCAGGAAGTCTTCAGTTCTAATTCCAGTTTTGCCAATGACTTGTGTTTATACCAATAAAATAAAAACCAGCAGGATCTTAAAGGGGAAAAGGCAAAATACCACATTTATTGTGAATACAGAAAGAATCATAGGAAGCAGTTAGTTATAGCTATAACATTCCATTCAATCTCATATTTATTCACACATTCATTCATATACATACACACACACACAGGTTCTGCAAGATTGTTATCATAGTTACCAGCCTTAGAGTTGCTCGTGCCAAGCCACTGGCGAGGTGGCCTGGACATGAGGAGGGAGCAGGGCCTTGTCAGATGCTCATCTGATGCTCCTGGAAGTTGGTTTGCAGAATCAGACCCCCTGCAAAGTTCTCACTTTCTAGAGTCCATTTTTATAGGAGTTTCTTCCTATGCCAGTCTATGGGAATTGCTTCATCATGCTGTTGCTGAATCAATCAGCAAATAGCACATTCCTAACGGCTCCGTGCTACTAGATGTTATCTTGTTCTTTGGTTCTCCCATTCTTGAGGCTGTTGGGTGGATTCCAGTCTGCCCTCCGGGGGTCCTCTAGTTATTTCCACTTGATACCTTCTTCAGCCGATGGACACTGGATTCTTAGACTGGCACCTCCCTGATCATTCAGTTATTATCCACACCAAGCATCCATCCACGTACATCCTCTATCTCTATTTTAATCACAATTGTTAGCAAAGCAAGATGAATACAACAAAAGGGCGGGGAGTCCCTGGGTGCTGTTTCTGTTGTTACAGAATATTGCTTTGAGTCTCTCTCTGTGTGAGTAGTTATTACAAAGAATTGCTTTGAGAACAGACTCTGTCTTAGAATGTACTAACGCAATTAGCAGCTTGCAAGTTTAACACATAGAGGGAGAGAAACAGTACCAAAAACCAAGAGACCTCTTAATTTGTAATACCCTGGAATTTAAACTAGGGGAATCAAACTAATTTGTGATTTTAATACAGAACTACTTTAATATGATCCAACACTTGCTGCATGGCCTTGTGTATCCTCACCTTCTGCTTCCATTTCCCTGTGGAGATGATAATACCTACCTGCTTCACACTGCAGAGTTGAGAAGATTGGTTAAATAGTGTCTTAATCTTCCATCCTCACTCAAGCTGAGTACTTCTTACTATACTAGTGGTCCCAAACCATTACTCTACTTCAATACATACTACAATGCTGGAGTAATGCATTATAGTAATTTTATAGGAGAATTGTATCTGAGTGCATCATGCAGACTTGGAGGAAGAGGTGGTGATGCTGGCAGACCAGATCATGCTAGAGTGTATTCAGGTCAATTCAGTTGTGTATTAGTATAGATCAAAGTAATGGTTAGATGTATCAGAGTGTATTGTATGTTTAAACTCCATGAAAACTAGTGAGAGGTTATTTGCATTGTTTTCACTTATCTGTTCCTGTTACAATGTAAGAGCAAACATTTACGTTGTATGTACCCCTGTAACTAAATAACCCATCAAAGAAATCTTGTGAAATGCTAACGAAGGGTTTAAGGACTTTAACAGAAAATGTTAATTTCAAGCAAGTGGCTATTATGTATGATGGTCAGAGGTCCAAATACTAAGTGCGTTCCTCACTCATCATCAAAGGAAAAGCTCGTGGGCAGAGAGACTGTAAGCTTGTCTTCTGTGAGAAGAAGCTACAAGAATGGAGCCAAAGAAAGATCCTTCATCTCTGAACTGTTTGGACTATTGCAGAGAAGTGTATGAAATGCAAAGCAGAGATCCCCAGAGACAATCTGGGTACCCTGAAAAACTTTTGGAAAACTGTCAATTTATTACATCACTGCCACAGGAGTTGCAAACTGTGACTCACCTGTACATATACATTACTTGCTTTAACCTCTCAATAACTCATTCTTTTTCTTAGATTTTTCTTAGCTTTCTATGACTCCATGATATGATTGGTATAGTGATCTAGGAATTCAGTTGTTACTGGCTGCGTGAAATCTAATTATAGAACCATCAGCAGCTTGGGGTATCTGCCCTGTTTCTGACAGTCTGCCCTGAGGTAGGTGCTCACAGTTGTGAGTCACTCCAGAACCCCGTGATAGAGCTTACATGGCTACTTTTTCCTGGGATATTATAAGTTTCTTTGAGAATGCAGGAAAGGTGTTTGCATTATGTCTCCTTCTGTAAGAACACCATGGGAGGGGGACAGAAAACAGGAAAACCCTATGCTGTTCCTTTAGAGCACCCTTTCAAGGAGAGCAGGTTTGCAGCCCTGTGCATATGTGGAGAGGAAGAACTCCATCTTTTTGGAGATAAGAGGCCATAAACATAGGAAACACCACAGACTGAGGGCTTGTCTACACTGGCACTTTACAGCACTGCAACTTTCTCGCTCAGGGGTGTGAGACCCCCGGCAGCATAGCAGGTTTCAGTGCGGTAAAGCACCAGTGTAGACAGTGCACCAGTGCTGGTAGCTACGCTCTGCCCTCGTGGAGCTGCATTTTTTTTTTTTTTTTAGAGCTCTGGGAGAACTCTCTCCCAGCACTCTGCACGATTAAATAAGCCATGTTAAAGTGCTGCTTTACTAGCACGTTAGACTAGCCCTGACTGTATGGTTGAACACCCTACTGCTGATCAGCAGAGGCCATGGTGGGCATGTATACTGCTGCCTCACTCTAGACATCTGGATGCCTGCTTCCTGCCTAAGCCCTAGAGCGCATCAGAAACTGGGAGAAGATACATGTTAGGTCATCTTAGTCATGAGCAGGGCCTGATCCAGTAGATGTCCTCTGAACATGCCTGCTGGATAGGGTCCCCTTCGGATCTGGCCAGAGGAGGAGATAGTGGTGGTTCTCCCACTCACCTTATGTCTTTTAGCCCAGTGGTTAGAGCTAAATGGGATGGGGGAGACCCAGGGTTCAGTCCCCCTGTTCCAATCACTCTTTCGCTATTTGTCCACAGTGGAACACCTTCAATAGGAGAGACTGAGGGAGCTTCACATAAGAATATCCCATATCTTTGTGGTTAGAGCACTCTCCTGGGAGGTGAGAGATGTCCCGCTCAAATCCTGTCTCCCCACTCCTTGGGGAGTAGTCTAACCACTGGGTGAAAACTTAAGGTGGATGGTGACACCATCACCTCCCCTCCCGCTAGAGAGATAGGCACCTACAACCACCACCTCATCCAGCCACTTAGTGTGGAGCAAGGCAGATGCCCACCACTCCTCCACCTTAGCTATTTTGACTTTGTCTACACTTCGAGCTAGGGCTATGATTCCTTGCTTGCCTAGACCTATTTGCACTAGCTCTCATTGAGCTAGCATGCTAAAAATAGTGTAGCTGTGCTGAGTACAGACCCATCTAAGCTCCATGCATATGTATTTAGCCTGGCTAGCTCATACCACCATTATTCTTAGTGCACTTACTCAAAGAGAACTAGCTCAAATATGTTTCTGCAACCTGGAAATCACCCTCCTCCGCTCCAAGTGCGCACATACCCTTTGCATGGAGTGAGGCCAACACTCAACTCATTCCTGCAAGAAATGCCTTAGGCATGTAAGTCACCTGACTCCAAGTGACTGGTTCCTGCTGAGGGTCATTAAGCAGAGATACAATCTTGCTAAGCAGAGATAGGTGCCTAAAAGTTCAGCACTGTTACTCAGCATTGCAATGCTTAATTTCCTTCATGGATCTTCCCCCCCCCCCATATATTTTCATTTACAATACTCATGAAGAAAACATTTAATTCAAATTAGAATTTCCTGTCTTGACTGCACTCTGAAGAGGGAGATGGAGATAGGGATTAGATTTAAAAGAATAAAGAGGCAGCAGATGTTTTCCTTAAGGAGAAGCTAGAGGCTGCATATATTGTTGTTGGCTGACCCTCGGCTTGAGCTCAGCTGTAGTATCTTTGGGTATCTTGCCCCTGGGTCCCCTACTTCTGGGCAATCTTACAGGTCCTGGCAAGAGTTCAGCTTTTTCCCAGGTTCTCTTCAGTACCCAATTTACAACCCCCTTATCTATAGCCCCTGGCAGCCTTTCCCAATATCTACCACAAGTCAGCGGTTGGAAGTGGCCCTGCAGGTTAGAAGTTTGCTCATATCAAGATTGTAATGTCAATCTACCCCAAACAGAGGGTTGAAGAAAAAGGTTAGCAAGTGCCTCACACTGAGCTCTCCTTACAATCAGTGCTCACTAGCAGTCCCCTAATAGCTTCCCTAGTACTGGGAGACAATCTTTCTCCCCCTGCCCTTTTTAAGAGCCACTTCTTCAGTTGGTGCATGTTTACAGGTGCACCTAATTGGCACTGCCCAAGTGCGGTAATGCTCATTAGCCTTTCCACCAGTAGGATGGGGTATGTCCCGTCACATTACTCACCTATTTGCTCTAAAAAGCTGTTAAATGGAAATTTCACATTGACCATTAGCTGCATCAGAGTGGAAATTCTAGACTGATTAGTGCTGTAAGTGTAATTCCTTGTTACCTGAGTAATAGGGTAATCTTCAAGTACTGAAACTTCAGGACATGGATTAGTCAGGTTATTCAAAAAAATTTTCAGTGGCCTCACTGTTTAAGCTTCCATATTTTTCTGGATTGGTTGCAGAGATAGTTTTCACTCTGTAAATCAATACTTGGTGGCTTTGTTGGTTCTACTGCCAAGCAGACTGAAATAAAAGGTGTGAAGCTATTCTATTCATCTTAATGGGGTGTTAATGATTTCAAAGCCTAGCTGTGACCATTTAAATGTGAACACTATTAATCAATGGCTATAACACAAACACTCAGTTTGAGTCACTGAAATTTAAATGCACAGGGCAGTTGGTTAGCGAATGAAGATTTGTGGGGGTTTTTTAAGAGGGGGAAAAAATCCCTGCCACATTAATTTGGCAGATTCAAGGAGGAAAAAAACCTATAACTCCTGCTTTATTGAGGATTTAAAAAGTATATTGCTACCATAGTCACAAATTAACCAATCTGCATGAAATAAATACATTTCAGCAGTGGTGTCATTTTGGTTACTACTACAAGACAGCGACTTGCAAAATTAAATTTCCTTCCAAACAGTTCTCATGTGCCCTTTGATTGCAAAGCTCATTTAAACAGAACCCCCCTTCAGAATTGCTTTAAAAAGTCTTTAGTTCCACAGAATATTCTCATTCACTCAAATAGTATATTACATGTCTGCAGAAGCTACATGTACAGATTTTGCTAGGGCTGTAATACTGTCCTTGTGAATTTGGAGAAAATCATACTGGATATATCACTATTAAAGTGTCAGGGAAAGCAGGCGGTAGGTAGAGGTTGGAACAGGGTAGCACAAGGTGGCAGGTGTGCTATGACTGTTGCTTAATACACATCATAACTGTTCTCTCTATCTAGTTGTTGCATCTGTAAGTTGCCTCTTGCTGATATTCAGACTGTAAACTCCATCGTTCTGTTAAATGTTTATACACAGTTGGGCTCTGGCCCTTGATTGGTGCTTCTGCTAGACAAGTAATAACAATCAGAAGACTTTGGTTCTTTTTCCAGCCCTCCCTGCATGACGTTAGGTAAGTTATTTAACCTTTTTGTCCTGGTTTTCTCAATCCCCCTTCTATTATTATAAATGAACTTTGTGAACTTTGGAGGGAAAAAAAATGTTATAGATTCCAAATTGTCTTGGAACAGAAATCGTAATTTTTTTTAAATTTAAGATGACTGTAGTGCTTATGATAAAGCCTGGTACAGTTAAGTGTGTGGCCAGTCCTTGGACCAACTCTGCTAATGTACCTCAATTCTGACATGTGTCAATCTTACAAACTTTCTGAGGACATATGAGACTTGCCTGCGGGCTGCAGTGTCATCTCCATTTTACCAGGTGAATATACCTTGCTGCTTGTTCCTAATGATAGAGGCCTGGTCTACACCTAAAAATTAACCTAGCTACATTGCTCAGAGCTGTGAAAAATTTCACACCCAGTGTGACGTACTTAGGTCGATTTAGCCCCCACTGTAGATGCCGTTGGAAGAATTGGAAGAACAGCTACTGCTCGTTGGATTACCTTTTCTGTCAACATAGGAAGTGCCTATGCTACAACGGCACAGCTGCAGCGCCATAGCTGTGTTGCTGTAATATAGACATGGCCTGAGTCTGGGCTACATCTCTTATATGAAAGGGGGACATACCCTTTCCAGCTAAAGCCTGGTCTACCTTATGTTGGCATAGATACATGAAAAAAATCACCCGTGACTGATGTAGCTATGTCAGCATAGTTGTGTCTACTGGGGATTATGTTGATGGAAGAGTGCTTCAGTCCATATAGCTAACTTGGGCCCATTCTACACTAAAAAGTTAGGTTGACCCAGCTATGTCGGGGTGTGAAAAATCCACATCCCTGAGCAGCACAGCTAAGTCGATCTAATCCCCAAGGTAGAGAGCAATCTGTCAACAGAATAATTTTGTTGCCCTAGCTACTGCCTATCGGGGAGGTGGATTACCTACACCAACTGGAGAACTGCTCTTGTCAGCGTAGGTACTGTAGTGTCTACACTGAAGCACTAGAGCTGCAGCTTTGCCACTGTAGCATTTCAAGTGTAGACAGGCCCTTTGTTTAGGGAGGGTGTTCTTACACCTACAGGAAAAACCCCTGCTGTCAGTGTAGGCTGTCTATGGGGTTATGCCAGCGTAGCTATGATGATATAGCTATGCCATATAGTCTTTGTAGTGTAGACATGCCCTAACCTACCTACAAAATAGCGTTGTAACATTCTCATCTTATGTTGTGGACCAATGTGGAGGTATGAAAGGATTATTAATAAACTCTTCTCTTAAAAAATCAGATGAAAACTCAAAATCTCTCCTTTTGTGGCTTCTTCTCTGTAGAGCATTCAGCAATTTCTATAAATTAATGAATTCTTCTGACTTTGTCAATCAGAAGCTGGAGAATAGTGCCACAGGTATACCACTGTGAATCTTGTTAAATATGTAATTTGTGCTGGTCCCATGCAGCCCCGCCGTCGCCCATCTTCATCCACATAGCCCTGCCAAAGGGATGTATGCCTACAGCCAACTCTCTTACAGTATCTTGTTTGCCTGTGATTTCAGACAACTGTGAGAAGCCATCAAATTAAAAACTCACTCTTGGCTTTACAAAGAATCTTTTTTTTTTTTATCGGGAGTAACTAAGGAGGGAGATGGAAATAATGCACAGAACCTGTTTTTGGTTGTGATGGGGTATTAACCCTGCATGGGCTCTGCCAGAGCCTAATTGGGCCAGGTGGACCCAATCAGCCAATTAGGCTGCAAATGGGGGAGATTTAGGTTGTGTGGAGAGTTTTGATTAGAAAGAAGCCCGCCTGTGAGGGACCAGGCAGGGCTTCTATAAAGCCAGGAGATTGGAAATAGTATAAGGAAGAAGTCTTTAGTTCTCTGAAGTGAAGGAAGGGGAGAAGAGGCATGGTAGGAAGGAGTCAGGTAGTGAGAGTAGTAAGGTGGTGCAGATGCAGGCCTTGACCGTTCACTACACAGGGTCCTGGTCTAGAACCAAGAGTAGAGAGTGGGCCTGGATTCCTCTGCTAACCACTGCAGAGTGGTAGTGCTAAGGGTTATGGATATGAAGACTGCCGAAGTCATTGTGAGAGTGACATAGTCAGGGCAGTGAGAGGACTGCCTGATGCTGCTTGTGGAGAGAGACTTTGAAAGACCACCCTGGAAAGGGAAACCACTGAGTGACCTGGCCAAAGGGCTAAGTCATGAAGAGGTAGTAGCAGTTCCTGAAGCAAGAGTGGGGCTGCAGACAGACAGATAGAGAGAGCAAGAGTGCAATAGCAGGAGGGGTGTTGGTCTTCCAGAGCTAATCTCCAGAACCGTCAGGAGGAAGTGATGTCTAGTAGTGAGTACTGTGCCCCCTCACTCTGGTGTGGGCATCAATTTCCTGCTAAAGCTTAACTTACGTTGTTTCTGTTAATCACAAAGTTCAGTACCTGAAATATATTTTGCAATAATCACATCTTCTATCAAAGGATAGTCCTGGTTATTGTGATAATTTTTTCCCACACATGTAGCCTCAAACCTTGGAAGTGCTTTAGCGGCAACAAGTAAACAATAGGATTCCTCAAAGAACAGCAGCAGGAAATCTGCTCCAAGTCAGGAACCCTAATTATATTTGACTCCCAGGTCTTTATATCAAAATCCACATATTGGTTGAAGGGTAGAAAACAAACCTTTTCTAGAGGAGGAACATATTACTATCAGTGATTCCCAGTATTGCTTCCAATTGTTTACCGAAGCTGTCCTGAGACTGTTCACCTGACACATGGGGAGTTTTTTACAAGCACATATATTTTAAAACCTTGTCTAAGGGGCATGTCTACATGTACCGCTCTGTAGCGGCGCAGCTGTACCAATGTAGCTGCAGTGCATCTGGTGAAGACGCTGTCTGCCGATGGGAGAGAGCTCTCCTATCTGCATAATAAAACCACCTCCGCAAATGGCAGAAGCTATGTTGGTGAGAGAAGCTCTCCTGCTGACATAGTGCTGGGCACATGAACACTTACGTCGCTCAGGGAAGTGATTTATTCACACGCTGAGCGACATAAGTTATGCCAACATAGGCTGCAGTGTAGACATAGACTAAATTTTACTTTTTCTCCTGCTTGGGATGTTCTTAGTTGTGTGTACAACTGCTTATCAATATTTACTTCTATAATAGGAGATTCCCCAATCTCCCCATGTCCAATTATTGATTTTTTTTTTCTATAAATTCAACTTCAGGGGCCATTTTATCAAATAAATCCTTCAATCTGTCTTTTTTAAGAATGTTTTCTCCATCTCCAGCGCTGATTTACATAAAATTGGTAGGTGAGCCTCCCCTTCACTTAGAAAGATCTAATGGACCTAAGTGCATCTTATGTAAACGCAATATTGGTGATAAGCATGAGGTTGATTTCCAAGCTATTTGTTATAGGAAGAGCACAGAGCCTGTGGCTCAGATTAAGAGCTAATGTGTAAGGGTGTAGCTGTATGTCAGTAAATGACGATGTTAGAAAATCTAAGTAGTTGTAATTTACCGAAGGCTGATAACCCCTTCCCTCTGTAAAACCTACCTATTGGGGGTTAACAGAAAAGACATCTCTACCTGGAAACCTTTTGCAAGGTTTTTCACTGATCCTTCTGTTGGAGAAGGGAGTCTGTATTCCTGCAGAATGAGCCAAGGGCTCTTTCCTATGTCCATGTTAGGCTCTGGATTTCTGGGTCCTTGATAGAACAACTTCAGTGGAATTCCCAGTGATTTTCTTTGACCCCAAACCCTCCCTTAAATGGTTTCGTCCCTGTGTAAGGGCTCTATAGAAAAGAGATTCAGGTGCTGTATTACATTAGCTTTCTCAAATCACCATGGGGCCAGTGGGGTGAGGGGATGAGGCCCCATGGTGATTTGCCTCCTAACCACCTAGCAAAGGGCCAACTGGTCCCTCAGTCTCCGCTGCCTCCTCCAACCTCCGCTCAGATTCCTGGATTGTTGACTGCCTTTCATAAGGCTTGGGGGAATGGAGGTAGGGAAGGCATGTCACCCCTTCTGTGGGGGAGAAGTTCAGTACGGAGAATATCCACCACACATGGATTGTGGGGCATGATGTAGCTTGGAGAGGCTAGAGAAGTTTTGTTTTTCACTAGCTTAGACTCCCCTAGAGTCACTAATGCTACTTTATACATCACTTCTGAATTTGACCCTGTAGCATTGCCAGGCAGGCTAAAAGTAAGAGTTGATTAAGTTGGTACAGGCTTTTGTTGGGATAACATCAGGTGAAGTTTTACTTTTTGAGGTCATTGACTTGTTGGCTTCATAAGACTAAAAACATAAAAGCTGCCAAATAGCAAAGAAATCACAATGTCAACAGCTTCACAGAAAGGAGCAGGAAAGAACTGGGTGAGTTAAAAGAAATCCTGAGACTGGCACCAGCAAGTGCCTAAGTAACACTCAGTCTGTCATCTTGCCTTCTGCTACATCTTGCAAACATTGGCAGGCATTCCTAGGCAGGGAGTAAAGACTGCCACTACACTAATCTACACCATTACTAGCCCTTGGAGAAGCCCTGAATGTTTTTTGATAACCAGACCATCCTGTACCCAACAGCTGCTGAAGACAATGGGAGCTTTTCTGTTTAACTCTCATATGACTTAGATCAGGCCCCTTATGTGAGGAGGAAAGGCATTTAAAAATAACTTTATATGTTAGTTTGAAGGGGAGGGTGCTACACTGGCCAAACAGCTGTGATATGAGAGTGCAACAGAATAATAAAAGCATAAATTGGAAAAAAAAAAATTCCACAATCCCTTTTAATGTGACATCCCTGCCCCTAGCTTATAAGAAAATGATGGAACAAAATCTATTATCACTTACTAGTGTGTAGCCTTCTCTTTTCTAGTGAAAAATGTTAGTTTCATCAATCAAAGGACTAAACTGAGTGAATATTCCTGTCTGATTTGTCATAAACAAAACGAAAATAATGAATCAAATTTGTTGATAAAACTGTCAATTAGACAGATTCTTATCTAACAGCGGGTTGAAAATCCAAGATGTCTGCCACAATGGAAAATGATGAAAATGACAGCTGTTTAAATGCCAGTGCAAGATTTCTACATCTGCTTGGTACAGCAGCTGAAAGTTCAGACTCTGGGCTTTAAAATGATAGAAAGATTAAGCTAAATCTTCATGTGATTGTCAAGATATCAATGTTTAAAGCAGATGTTGGCAATTTTTTAAGGAATGAAAACTCCTACAGATGTTGGAGGCTGGAGCACTCAAAGTAGTTGGGCTATATAAAACCCTGTCTGAGGAAAAGAACATGGTTTTTGTAGAAACTAAATGATCTGCTATTTCTGAGCTCAAAAATGGAACTTCCCTCATCATGGGTATGAAAAGCACTGCTTTTCCGTGCTTGTTCCCATTCTGCTTTGTGACATTTGTCAGTTATGCCCAGAGATTTTTACCTCTTTCTTTATGGTGATGCCACAAGTTAAAATGAAAGATTTTGGCAAAGCTGGTTTAAAAGAAGGCACACATTAATCACCAACTCTGGAATAAACATTTTCAATGCTTGGCCACCCCAGACTTTGGTTATTTTTCTTTTACTTCTTTAACTGTATATCTCCCATTTACAAGTTCCACTTATAAATATCCTGGATCAAATTCAAGGTCCCCATCTTAATTTTCAAGACCCCTGCCTCTGTCTTTGTGATGATGACCTCCCTTGACAGCCATGTTCCTCAGAAATTGAGAGCCTGTCATTCTCAAGGGTGAAGCTGATGAAAGCAGGAGATAGGGCTTGCTTGACAACAGGGCAAAGGCTTTGGAACTCATTACTAGAGGAGATAAGAATTACTACAAATTTTGCTGCTTTCAGAACAAAGCCTAAAACTTACTACTTCAACTTAACTTTTCACTAGGTACTGTTAAAAACAGCCAAAAAGAAGAGGAGGAGAAAGAGGCAAAGGGAAGGAATTAGCAGGAGAGGGGGCAGGAGAGAGAGAGAGAGAGGAAATAATTAAAGAAATAAAATGTAGTCCTGCCTGTCTGGGTAAGTAGAGAGGAGAACTAATTTAGTGGCCTATTGTGAGTTTGGTTATTATTTCTTATGAGGTACTCAACCACTACTGTGATGGGAAACATTATAAGAACTTAAATAGAAAGGTATAACTCCAGTTTCCAATGACAATAACAGACATCCTAATTAACTAGGGAATCAAAAGAATAGTTGAAAATATCTGAGTAATTAAACTGTGATAACTTCTAACTTAGATGGAGTTGAAGGGTCCATTTACTCATAGCATGTGCAGACATTTTCCTCTCTTTTGTTTGGTCTACTTTAGTGGCCTAAATGTGGTGGAATAGGACATAAATTTCTACCACCTATGCTGCTCTGCCTCCTTATACCTATAATATTACTGCCAAAACCCTAACTTTCTACTGGTCTCCCATGAAGACCTATGGCTCAACTATCTGTCTCTCAGTCAAGTTCATTGAACTGGTAACCTACAGTACTGCATAAGCAGCATATACACTCATACATTAAAGCATCTCCACATACATTTACCCACCTACCTTAACTGTGTTATCACTTTCATTTTTTTCACCTTTTACCACTTGCTTGCCTTTCAGCATAGATCCCTCTTATAATCATGCGAACACCCATACAAACTTATTCTCCTTTTAGCCTTCTTCCTTGGTATCCCATTTTCCCATCTATGCATCTGGAGTCCCTGTCCAAACTTGCTGCCCAGTCTTAACTCTGCTCTGGCTTAATTAACACAACTCTTCTTTCTTCACCTATTATAACCTATCCCTGTGGACCACCTCTATGTGCGATCACAAGAGCAACTAATTGAGAAGTTATTCTTAGGCCTAATCTTGGCTTGTGCCTCTGTACTATTCTCTTATCCCTTCTTGAAAATAAAAAGAGGTCACATTTCTGAGTTAACTACCTGTTAGAGTTTTCACTAAAATTAGGACCAAATTTCTATTTCAGATACATGCACAGGGCTCCCGTTAACTTAACATGTTCAACATTGGAATTTGGTCCATAGACCTTGCTTGACCTTTGTACAGATGAACAGTGTAAGACTGAACTTTCTGAGGGCTGTAACATGCCAAAGGTCTGAAGCAAACATTTCACATCATGGCTAGAAACATCATGCCAGAAACATGCAAATAAGGCTGACGATTAAAAATCTTACGGGATGGTGGTGTTTTTCAAGATTTTTTGCAATTTCAGCTATCAGTTCTTTTGTTTCTCTGGAGAAGATAAAATAGTATTTCTGTGTTTGTGACATTATTCCTCTAAATGGTTAGTTTCTGCCAAAAACCAGGCCTTTGATGTATATATGCATAGCCTTCAGAAATATGGCTGTGACATAAATTAGAACTGTAATGTATGATGAAACTGGAGTATTCTTGCCATAACCTGATTTTGTTTAGCATTGCTGTAAACTATTTGAAAGAGGGTGTGTGTGGGTGTTTTTTGTTTTTGTTTTAGTCCTAGTCCTAACCAAGAACAGAAAAATATACTAATTTCGTTGTGTTTGAAATTCAAAAGGTACAGTATCTGGATACCTCTTTTCTTGCTATGTGCTCCTGGAACTGCATACCTACTACTTTTTTAAAAAAAAAAACAAAAACCAAAAACCAACCCCCCCCCCCCCCAAACCCATTTCTGACAACTTGTGACTGTTCTTTCCACCTCTGCTCTAACCCCAGTGACCTTTTGATTCTCTTGGTGAATCAGACATACCTTTCACTATGCCTCTTATATTTTCTGTTAGAAATATAGTTAGTTGGGAAAACCTTGGATAGACCAAAAAGTCGTTCCCCGTGATCTGTCATTGTCTGACTTTGAGTGGGTGCATCTGGCAGAGATAAAACTGGTATCTGTGGGTTTTCTTGGAAACAGTCCACCTAATGCGTTCTTCTGAATTTCTCAGAATTTTTGTTTTCCTAACACAGAGCCTAACTGCCACTTCCTGCTGTGATTAAAATTCAAATGGCCAAAGAGATTATTTAAATTCTAATAACAGAATATTCTCATCTAAATTAGGAACAAATTCTGGAGTCAGCAGAAACATGACACTGTAATCTTGACATTAATGTTTACCTAATTCAACTCAAGATCATGATCTTAAAGTCAGAATGTGTTTATTTTGTCAAGTCATTACAAATATGCTTCTTACCGTAGAATTTATTTACTTGTTCTTATTTTCTTCACTATTTAGGTATTCTCTGGGCATACTAATTCCCTTCTGAGGCCAATACCATTGCTAATACTGCATTAATAAAGATAAAGACATAAAATAAAATGTTGCAATAAATATATCTTGGTAGACACAGGCCTGTATTTGAACTGAAAATTGTCTCAAGACACTTTCATTCTTTCTATTGCTATGGTTGTAGAATTAGGGCACATTGCTAAGGGGACCTCTATTACATCTATTAATGAGATTTATAAGAACGCTAATAGGTAAATCGAAAGTCCAACTCTAGTAACAGTAATGCAAATTAATACAACGCCAACTCTTTGCAATTCAGGTTTATAAATATTCATGATTGTCTTCCATTCTCATATGTATAAATACTTTCAGGACATACTTAAATATAAAATGTGTATGTTTAGAATATATCCTATTATATGTATGTCCTGTATCACACAGAGGGATATTAAATCTACATAATGTGTAAGGATTAAGTCATGTCACTCTCATTATTGATGAACTGGAGAATGTATTCCAAAGTATTTGTGCCTTGTGGTTAAGAGAGATTATTTCTGTGTCATTACCATGTTAACTTTTTTCACTTGCTGCACACAGTATTAATGTGAGTTTATCTGGTACCTACATTTCTCATGTTTCCTGTTTTGTAGGGTTTTCTTATTAAACAGGTAAAAGTTAAACCATGAAGAGACTGCCAAACAAAATGGTGTTAGAAAAACAAAATATCTCATTGGTTCCTGTGATGATATTGGAAATTGGATTGGATTATATAGCGGTAATGTACATGTATAAGAATAATACCTTGCTCCACCACTTAAGTCATCTCGTTTATGAAAATCAATACCATATTAAAATTTGACCTATTAAATAATATGGCATTTTTCCAGTGCTGTAATAAATGTAACTGATATTCAAGCCTACTGTTTGTGTGTGTGGTTTATGACTGTTAAACACCAAGCACAAGGTCTTTTTTTGTTTTGTTTTTTAAGTATTATTGATCTTGTCCATGGGTTGCTTTACTCAGTTATGTGATATTTAGGGCATATACTTTTTACTTTATTTTGATGATTAACTTCGACCTCTATACTTTTCATTCTGTTGAAATAGTTACTTATCTGCTCTCTCAAATCAGTCAGGTTTTAGCCTTAAATACAAATAAAATTAGTTTAGTTCTCTGCTTATTTTGGTCTTGTCTACAATAAGACTAAAAGGGGGAAGTTAGAATGTGTTAGCTAAAAATGTTTGAACTAAATCTAGTGTAGACAAGGCAGTGTAGGGTTGAACGCATGTTAGGTTGGTCGAGTTAAAGCCTAGGCTCCCCCTGAGGCCTTACGTAAGAATGGCCATACTGGGTCAGACCAAAGGTCCATCCAGCCCAGTATCCTGTCTCCCGACAGTGCCCAATGCCAGGTGCCCCGGAGGGAGTGAACCTAACAGGTAATGGATCAAGTGATCTCTCTTCTGCCATCCATCTCCACCCTCTGACAAACAGAGGCTAGAGACACCATTCCTTACCCATCCTGGCTAATAGCCATTAATGGACTTAACCTCCATGAATTTATCCAGTTCTCTTTTAAACCCTGTTATAGTCCTAGCCTTCACAACCTCCTCAGACAAGGAGTTCCACCGGTTGACTGTGTGCTGAGTGAAGAAGAATTTCCTTTTATTTGTTTTAAACCTGCTGCCCTTTAATTTCATTTGGTGGCCCCTAGTTCTTATATTATGGGAACAAGTAAATAACTTTTCCTTATTCACTTTCTCCACACCACTCAAGATTTTATATACCTCTATCATATCCCCCCTTAGTCTCCTCTTTTCCAAGCTTTTCCTAGCTTCTTTAATCTCTCCTCATATGGGACCCGTTCCAAACCCCTAATCATTTTAGTTGCCCTTTTCTGAACCTTTTCTAATGCCGGTATATCTTTTTTGAGATGAGGGGACCACATCTGTACGCAGTATTCAAGATGTGGGCTCACCATGGATTTATATTAGAGCAATAAGATATTCTCCGTCTTATTCTCTATCCCGTTTTTAATAATTCCTAACATCCCATTTGCTTTTTTGACTGCTGCTGCACACTGCCTTGATCAGTCTAGCACACGTTAAAGCAGAGTGTCTACACTAGACTGTGTGTTCTAACTGATGTTAGAAAATTGTCTTACATGTTCTAACAATGCACCTTTTATCCTAGTTTAGACAAGCCTTCATGTACCTCCCATGCAGACTACAAGAGCTTCTTTATTGCCACTGGAGTTTTCTTACTTGTGATGGAAACTGTAAAGCAAATGAAAAGTGTGATCACTTTTTAGGGTGCTGTACTAGGGGTTGGATTTTCCAAAGTGCACAGCGTTGGCCTAACTGAAATCAGCAGTAACTACCTTTCCCAATGCAGCATTCTCCTTTCCTCTTCATTATCAAACACCTTTTTATTGCTATGCTTCCTTTATCATATGCTGGCTTTCTCAGCATTATTTGATAGTAAGCATATTTTTGATAATTTCACTGCATGGCCTTTCCTTCCTTCCTTCCCCTTTCCTTTTTGTACAATAACTCAGTTTTCATATACCATTTATTCTCCTATACTATGAACACCGAGCTCTTCTGCTCTTGGCAAGGTCAGCACTCAAAATGTCTTCTGTTAATTCTCCTGAATGTTGTAAAGGATGGTAATTTGATTCTTTGTATCCGCAGTCTTGCTCTGAGAATGCTTAGCAAGGTAGCACAGCTGTACATACCCAAATATTTCTCCATATATTTTCAACACAGGAAACATCTAGCACAACCCAGAAATGACAAGATTTCTTTGTATTTGAGTCCCTAAACAGCTGCAATCCACAGTTGATCATAACCTCTACAAAAATACTTGAAATCTAAATAGAGAAGGTCAATGAAAGACAGCAGTCAATGGCTAATACTCATGGACACTGACACCTCACAAATACACTCCAATCAGCTGTAGTCTGAGTAAACTCAGCAGTACACAGGTATAAACAGAAATGACTTCAATAATTATTCTTAACAATCTTTTGTTAGGGCCTTTTGAACAATACACACTGGCAACACCAAATCAGGAAAGACCAGGGAAATAGTAATGAGATACAGCAAGAAAACCCCCAATCGGACCAGCTGTTGCCCAATTAAACTCAACAGTTCGCAGGTGTTCACTGGAGAATACACAATTTTGCCTAAGATGATGTACCTTCCTAAATAACCCTTAAGAGAATAATACAAAATGCACTTTTATAGTGCTCTTCACATACTTTTTAAAGCTTTTACATTAAGTCAATAATTTTATCCATTAAACATCTCCCTCTCCACTTATGACAACAAGAGGGTATGCATACACTGCAGCTGAGACTGTGCTTCCCAATGTGGGTAGACAGACACAGGCTAGCACTGCTCCAGGTAGCCTGCTAAATATAGCAATGTGTCTGGGGGGAGCTTGGCAGTGGCTAAGGCTAGCCAGCTGAGTACAAATCTGCCTGACCCTTGCTTATATACTTGGGTGGCTAGCCCAAGCTGCTGCCCAGGCTTCTCCCTGCCACATTGCTATTTTTAGTGCATTAGCTTGAGCAGAGACTGGATGTGTCTGTCTAGACCTGCTGGGAAGCATGGTCCCAGATGCAATGTAGACGTACTCTCAGTCAAAACTGAAAATGTAAGCCTTCATAACTAATGTGTATGTTCTCTTTTCTTTTTGGCTCTTAGCCTGCTTTGAAAAATAAAAACAAAAAACCCTAGAACAAAGTCATCTAGGGGGCCTCAATTTTTTTTTTTAAAGAAATGCCTTTTGAAGTCTTTCCGTGCTGAGCTTCAGAAAGTTAGAATAGTAGCAATTCAGTTCATAGACAAGCTTTTCAGTGAAAGTATTCATATAATTCAAACCATTTCAAAACCATAGTATTGGGTATTTAAAATCCTGGTGTGATACGTGCAGAATACTGAGTGCTGAACAGTAGGCTAGCAAAAAAATGTAGCCTATTTGCAAAGGTGATGGAATAACCTTCACAATTTAGCTGTAAATCATTGTGGCTTCTTGTCACTTTCTGATTCTTTTTTTTTTCCCTTTGTCATTCTGCTTCGAAACACAATGGGCAAATTAAATATCTGTCCTCAGTTGAGAGAGAAAATGGGATTATAATATTATGTAGAAAGACCAGTCATAGAAGGATCATTCCTGCCAGGTGAAATCCATTCCACACAGAAAGCCATTAGGATCTAGGTGGGTGGAGTGCAAAGTGTCTGGGAAAGGTAGAATTCTTACCATCAAACCAAAGCCTGCATGAGGGGTGCTGTGTAGCCCCCACAGATGCTATTCAATTCTATAGGCTGCAGTAGCAGCTGCTGCCTCTATATATCAGTTGTGTGGAGTTCTGGGCTCAGCTGATCTCCCAGTCCAGTAACTAAATTACTGTCCCAGTACATTCACTAGTCCACAATGATACCAGCCAGGCTTGGGCTTGCCCTGAGTTATTGCACAGTCTGAGCTCTTATTGTGCATTCTAATACATCTGGCTTTGGTTTTAATTGGGTTTTTCCTCATACTTGCTAAATTGTTAATCTGAAATGGTTGTCAGCATTAGGGCAGGTTAAAGAGGTTCTAATGCCCAGCAAGAAGGGTTCTAATGTTCAAATAAACAACTGAAATGTTGAGGCTTATTGCTTATCCAAACTAAGTCAAATTTCCCAGTATTTGAGGTCTTCCCATCACTACTTCTCATAAGGATTTTTTTATATACTTATGATTTAAAGAGATGCATATGTATAGCATACATGTTGCAGCACAGTTCAGCACCAGCAGGGAGAAAGTTAACTAGCTGCTCAAATCTCCTGAACATGTAAGAGGGATGGTGAATAAGGACTGGATGGAGTGTCTGGTCCAGAGAATAGGAGTTAAACCAGGGAACTCTGAAAACACAGCTCATTGGTAGTCAGGGGGGAAATAGGTTTTTTTTTTCTGATGGACAATGTTGTCCTTCTTGCCGGAAGGGTATACATTTAGGTCCCCTTCCAAACCCACTGAAAGTCGATAGAAAGTCACTGGCTTCCCTAGGTTGCTCTACATCATGCCCCCACATTGTGAACAAACGCTCACACAGGGTAAAGTTCACCACTGTGCAGAGTCTGACCAAAACCTGTTCACCACTGAAGTCCTACTTTAGACACAAGTCCAGTTTCAGGCCTTCTGCACAGGAGTGAATTTAACCCATTATGTGCAAGATGTGGTGTTGGCTGTAAATGCGCATTAGCATGTGTCCATTGTGATAGCTTATGTAGGAATGTGATGGACTCTCCATCACTTGAAGTCTGTAAATCAAGACTGGATGTCTTCCTAAAAGATGTGCTCCAAATCAGTCAGATCTTATGGTTTGATATAGAAATTATTGGGTGAGGGTGTATGTCCTATGTTATCTGGAAGGCCATACTAGATAGTCATGATCTTCTTTGACCTTTAAATACCTATGGATTAACAAGAATACACAAAAGTTGGATACACCTGAACAGATAGTCTAATGCAGGGATCAGCAACCTTTGGCCTGCGGCCTGCCAGGGTAAGCCCCCTTGCGGGCTGGGCCGTTTTTTTTACCTTCTGCGTCCACAGGTTCGGCTGATTGCTGCTCCCAGTAGCTGCAGTTCACTGCTCTAGGCCAATGGGGGCTGCGGGAATCAGCTGCCAGCACATCCCTCGGCCTGCGCAGCTTCTCCCATCAGTGTCGTTAGTCCATCTCCGTTAATGGGACATAGCGCTGTCTACCATGTAGCTTAGGTCTGTATAACTGTGTCGCTCAGGCGTGGATTTTTCACCACCCCAAGCGACATAGCTATACCGATGTGAGTTTATAGTGTAGACCTGGCCTTACTTCTAAGAAATGATTAGAAGTCTGAAAGCCATTTCATTCCCTGTGTGCTTATTTCCTTTTCAGTTTAGCAGGCATTCAGTCTTTCCTTCTATTTCTTTTTTTACACACAAGTGCATATAGTAAAATCCACCGCAGAAACATCACATCACATTCATATGTTAGAGTGAAACTACCATAGCTAACACATATGCTCTTTTTTTAATACAAATGAAAATTGTCCGACTGCAACAGTAAATGTGATTTACACACCACATCCGTTTTTTTTTTCCTCTTAGGGAATAAATGGTGATTTATTTAGTCTCTCTAACAAGTCAGTCAATCCATGAAGGAACTTGCCTTTTCCTTGGAGTCAGGAAGGCATTGCTTTCTCAGATGTCCTCCTAAGCACCATTATTGCCATATATGGTAGTCGGAGGCATGCAGTCAAGTATTTCTGCCTGGGAGAGTGGTTGGTGAAATGGGTATAAAGCTTTTAACACAAACTGCCTCTAGCGGGGAGATGTCCTACCAGGACTCTTACTGGATAATATTAGATAATACTTAGTCCTTCCATGAGTGCAGGGGACTGGACTAGATGACCTCTCAAGGTCCCTTCTAGTCCTCTGATTCTATGATGTTCCATTGTGGGCTTCAAACACAGGTAGTTAGGATTTGACTCTAACTTTAAATGGACACTAAAATAACATTTTCCCCCTAAGTATCCAATCCTGAGGTTCCCACATAGACAATCTTGCTGCTGCTAAAGCAAAATTCATATTGTGGACCAGATTTTTCATAGATGTGTGTAAGCAAACACAAAATTGCTTCCCTAACTTGTATGCACAGTTACTGGGAATGCATGTACACAGGCACAAAATGTGTGTGCAAATGATCAAATACAGAGGGCACTCTCTGCATAAGACCTTTTATTAACTTGCTGTACAAGGCTGAACGTTATGCATCAGGAATATCTGTTTATACCTATAATATCTTACCTAACCGAGTGTCCTTTCTTTATACATATTTATAATATATATGAAAGGGCACCCAATGTACGTCATTGTGCACTGATCTACTGGGTATATGCACAGTTCTGGAATTCTGACTGAAAATCTACAATTCAGCCCTTAAAATTTTAGTGACCGAGTCTGATCTTCTTATGCTGGTTTTGCTCCTGATTTTCAGCAGCATAAGTGAGATCAGAACCAGGCAGTAGGTATTACACAGCTATTTTTCTGACTGTTGTAATAAATATTATCCTCGTTATTCAGAGGATACTTGAGGTTTTTAAGGGACTGAATCTGGACACATTTACAACATGTCCTGAGATCAAGCCTATATTCCAGTCTTGATCCTGCTCTTGTCTAGACACTGGTAGCATAGTTTTAAAGATTCCTCTTCATTTAGAAATGCATCAAATGTATCAGTTTGCTCATCTAGTGGAACGCTTTCTATGTAAATGGTTAACTTGTGGAATTTTTCAATGCAAGATTTTTTTAAAAAAAATTTGAAAGAAAGAGAATAATACTGTCCTTGATGCATCTTTTCAACTTTAGCATAAAAACGAATCAGACTGTGTCTGTAAGCTCATTGTAATTTTCAGAGCTGTATCTAACCCCTTTCTAATTATTGTAATGTAATTTCATCCACTCAGGAAGAAAACTTTTAAATGATTCTGTGCGATTCAAGGGCAAACTAACTATGCAGGGCTTTATATCTCAAGATCTTGTGTCAAAAATGCTGCTTTCATGGTTTTTGGGGCGAGGATAAATGTTGGATTCCTTTAAAACTCGGAGGGTCAGATCCTCAGCTGGTGTAAATTAGCATGGCTCTGTTAATTCCAATGGAGGTACAGTAATTTACAGCAGCTGAGCATCTGGCTCAGAGATGGAACTGAGCCATGCAGCATTTGGATATGATTTCAAGCACCCGAATGCTTGGCATTGTTCCAGTCTAATGTTTTGGTTTGGGTCCATCTTTATTTAAAAACCTAAACATGCTTTTTTTTTTTTTAAGTAACTTGATGCTGACATTGTTTGCTCCATCCATATTGTTCCTTTACGTTTATTTGTTTTTTTTTCTTTCCTTCAATGAATGAGCAGAAAGAAAAAACAAAGGTGAAATCTTAGCTCTTTATTTAGACTAGAACTGGTAGACATGATGGCAATGCAAACAAAATGATAATGCTATTGGAATGCATGCTTGCTTATTTTTGAATACTGCCAAAAGATGTCCCAATCCTTTGTCTTTTTTTTCTGAGAGTTTATTTTTATTACTAAATGTTTAAAATTGACTGCAGTTCAGTAAGACTTTTATCTAGTCTGGAGCATGCGACAGGGCTGCTTATGAATGACAAAGCTTCACACCAGAGGCCAGGTTAGATAAATGTAAGCTCTTCTACATGGGCTCTATACGAGCCTCTTAAAGTTGACTAGAGCTCTGTGAAATGTTAATCATAAAGCCCAGAAATCATATGAAACGCACCCGGGTTTCAGTTTTGTTACAAACTTGGGCTAGCTCCTTACAAAGGCTCACTCAGGTATGCAACCTTTTAGAGCAAAACTTGACTAATTTACAGTTTTGCATTGCAATTAGAGATAGTCCTGAGCTGCAAGCAAATCTAGATATTAAACTTTCTAAAGTTCAGGTGTGTTCAAATCCAGGATTTTGGTTTGTCATTTTGTACAGTCAGGAATCCACAACAAATTTCAGATCTGGAACTTAGTTTAGAGCCCTTTCTAAGTATTGGAGTACTGGGATCCACTGATGTTTGGGTCCTTCTCTGACTGAAATCTGGTGAAACTCAGTGACTTTTTTTGACGGAGTTTCTGTGACACTAAGCTCCCCTGTGTTCACGCCCTACACATTATTGTAACGATCTTTGTACAAAATAAGCCTGGAGATCTATCATTTGAAAACTAACAACTCACCGACCATTAGTATCCTTGCATGATGCACGTACACGATGGGTCTTGACTTATCAATATATTCTGGAACTATGACTAAAGTGTGTGTGTAACCGAGGTCTGACAGGGGGAGTTGTTAAACAGGTCTATCCTAAACAAAGGAAAGTGTGTGTACCTCAATTTACATATAAGCAGTAAATGGACCCATGAAGCTAAGGAGGCTTGGAGGCAAGCCTCACCCTAACAAGTGTAGACAGCATAGTGTCTACACCCAACAGGAGAGAGAAGAAAGGTCTGGGTTTTATTTTTCAAAGAATCCATTTCAAAGGTTTACGGGTTTATAAAGGCGGGGGCTAGGAGCAGGGGAAAGCAGCTGAACCTCCAGTGTCAAGCACCTGAAACAAATGATTGTATACAGTATTACTGTAAAAATTTAAAAAAAAAACAAAAACTAAAAGGGTATAGAGTGAGGTCTCCTTTGAAAGCAAATGACACACTGGTGATTCATATCCTTGAGAAATGTATATATTAACCCTACAGGAGGAATTAGGAATTTCCTGTGCTATTTATTTTATGCAAAAAATTAAAAGGGCTGACTATGTGAGTCTGTAGATACCTCTCCCGTAAGTTACAAAAACAAGTGCAGAACACCAAGCTCCCCGCTGTATTTTAGTCTTGCATGTTTATGATCACTTAAACTTTGACCCACAGAATAGGATAGTGCATTTTTAAATAAAAGGATTTGACCTTCTGGTTATGTTATCGTCTTGAAATGACTTATTTTAAAAAGTGAATTTAAATCACTGGAGAAGTTGCTGCGGACTTTGCCAGAAATGTGCTGTGCTAATTTGTCCCCTCAAAAGCTGCCCTTCCTGACTCAGGCTCTGAAAAGAGAAAGGAGATGAGTTTTTGGGCAAGCAAGAGAAGATGAAAAAGGCAAAAAGATGGCAAATGACTATATTTGAGGTTAATGTTTGTAGAACCAAATATTTAAAGGGCCACCATTTTTATATGCACAAAACTTGCCTGAATACACTTTCACAAACTGCATTACCCAGGGAGGTTGTAGAATCTCTACCATTAGAGATTTTTAAGAACAGGTTGAACAAATGCCTGTCAAAGATCTAGATAATACTTAGTCCTGCCTCAATAAAAGGGATTACACTTCTGTGTTTTTAAGATTTATGAGTGCAAATTGGGTAATTACTAGAGTTGCGTGAACTGGACATATGCTGGTTAGTGTTAGTTGGACACATACTAAAAGGTAATATAATATTGTTTCTGTTCTCTGGTTAGATGAGTGTAAGGCCTGGTTTACACTGAAGTTTTTACTGGTAAAACTTGCGTTCTGAATAACGTTGGATGCATTGACACTCATTGTTGTATCTTGATGACAAACCCCTGAACCTCAGCTGATCAAGTTAATCAGCTCACTGTGCAGTATAAGTCCTCTACTGACACTCTTTCACCAGTACAAGTCTGCATGGTTGCCTGTACTAGTACGGTCCCCAGCAACAATCCCAAAATGAATTTCTGTCCCCATAGCAGTGACAGTTGAGGTCAAATTTTTGAATGCTGCTTGCTAGGGCTCACACCTTGGCCTACACCCCTGCCTTTAAAATCTCTGGTGTCTTTTGGAAATGCCTCTCTTCCTAGTAGCCCACCTTAGCGAGTCCATCTTTGCTATCTTAGCATATAGGTATGGCCCCGCATAAAGTTGCAATTAAATCTTGTGCTGCTGCCTGGTCCAGGAAAGAAATCCTGGATTTCCTCAGTGCAGGGAGATGAGGCAGTGCAAGCACAGCTGCAGAATTTCTTTAGGAATAAAAATGTTTACTTAGACATTGTGAGGAGATGCAGAAGCTGGGTATGACAGGGACGAGTTCCGAGGCCAGGCAAAGAAGGAACTGCGGCAGTCCTGCCAGAGGACAAAGGAGGCCAACAAAACTTCTGGTGGTGCTCCTCTTCCCCCCCAAAAGGTGCCACTACTCTGTGGAGATAGATGTTGAGCTGTGTGGGGACCACATTGCCTTCCAGTGAGTGACAGTGGACACCTGTGAGGTCTGGAAGAAGGCATCACAGGGCTGTACAGAGATGAAGAGTTTATTTTGGAGAGGGAGGTGGAGAATGCAGAGCCCATGAACAGCCAAGAGCTCTTTGAAACCCAACCTAATCCAGAGAGAGAACCCGCAGAGGGAGGGGAAGGGGACTCAAGTAGATGTAACTTCTGTTAATGCTCATCTTTTGGGGAAAAAATTCTTCATGGCCTGTGACACTCTTCTCTCCTCCCATATCCCTGCTCATGCAGGCAGTTGCAAAAACTCAGTCTCTCTCCCCTTCAGAATGGTGGCTGATTGTGCATGGTCAGAGAACAAAGGAATTCTCTTTTAAAAGAGCCAGTTTATTTTAAGAGCATGCACCGATAGTAATAGGCAACAAATAATTAAATACCTTAAGCAACCAAAAAGCATTCTGACATACATACTTTAAACTATATTTCTTATTTTTTGCCTGCAAAATAAAAACTGTGCCAATATAATTAAATGCATTCAGAACCAAAAAGGAAATACATATTAACCAATACCTGAGCATTCAAACTAAACACATCAAAAATATAAAAGAATGCTTGGCATTCAGATAACATGAGTTATAAACTTATTGGATGTGGTTTTCTAGTCAAACACAATATTTTGGTTTTCAAATCCATGAACAAAACAAATTACTTGCATGCTGTGCTTAGAGTCGTAAAGTAGAAACTGTTGCTGGCTCAGGGGGTTTGGCTTGCACAGGCTCATAGTAATATCTGCTGACCACAACTGTACTGTGCTTTCAGAGCTTCTCCTTTTTCTTGGCCCAGACATCCTTTTCATCCTCTGGTATCAGCTACCCCGGGTTGCAAGCTTTCAGAGCACAATTACCACCATTTCTTCACTGTCACAGCATCTCTCATTTCAGTGTCTGAGTTGGAGTGCTGGGACAGACTTCACACACACAAAACCAGGCATGTGGTGAGCTGCATCCAGAAGTTCTACTGACAGTCTGATTTGCTGCATGATCAGATCCCCATCACTCAGTGCTCATTTCATGGGCTCAGAACCACTGTTTCCCCATTGAGACCTGGTCAGTGAATATCTGCAATAGCTGGCAACTTTCATTCACTGTTTTGTATCATTCACTGCTCTGTAGTTTTCTCATTTTCACTGCTACACCGTGGTGGTAGTTGAAATTCTGCAGGTTCAGAAGAATCAATCACTTTGTCTCTAAAATGGATGAGATAGCTCTGCTGATCTGTTCAGCATCCATGCTTCTGCAACCAAGATGGCAGAGAGTTTAAGATGTGGCACAAGGAAGAGAAGATTGTGGCATGGAACTGAGGGAACAGTGGAAATTTGACCCCAGACTCCCACAATTCCCCAAGAGGAGTGCTGGTATCCCATAACACATGGCAAAATCTTCCCAGAAGATGGTGTGCTGGAAGGTGGGACAGGTGACACTGGGATGTCTACCCATGTACTGCATGTCTTTTGCTGACATCTGTTGTGTGAGGATATGCTGTACTGGCAAAGGCAGCCAAACATGAACACATTTTAGGAAGATAGCAAGGATGTCAGCAGGGATATGCCAACAGAAATTTTACTGGTAAGATTTTTATAGTGTAGAATTAGCCTAAATCTGAGCATTAGGTTTCTAGTGGGAAGATTAAGTAGGACTCAGACTCTGTCTATGCTAGAAAATGGTACTGCTTTAAGTATACCAGTATTGTTAAAGCAGTACAACAAGGGTCCTAATGTAGGCACAATTATACCAGTTTAAAGGTGTCTTATACTGGCATAGCTATATGTGTACAGGAAGGGGAGTAACTATACTATACAGATATAGTTACATCCACAATAGGGCTTTTACTGGTATAGCTATTTTGTTAAAAAGCACACCCCTAACCAAAATAATTATACCAGTAAAACTACTAAGCCCTAAGGGAGGGGCGGGTGGGGGGCATGCACCTGATCCTGCCTCCTCTCTCATTCCTGAATACTCTCTAAAATTTATTTTTCTAAGCATCTATGGTAGTAAGTGTATTAGCTGGAATAGTCATGGAAAGTAAACACAAAGGCAGTGCAAACTCAGTCAGAGACTTAATGTATTTTCATTTGGGTGAATGTGTGCAGATATTTTTCTGAGGTATTCACTCAGATCTGGTGATCTAATTGTCAGATTTGCACATGCAAATGACTGTTTGAATATGCAAACAGATGTACGCAGATTTTCACACAGGCAAGGGAGACCTAAAAAGCTTTATGGCCGATGTAGAGGAAACCTGTTTAGACCGTTCCACTGAGCGTGTGTATCAACTGAGGTTATTTTGACAGGGGTAGTCTCTCTCTTTCTCTGTCAATATACTGATGTTAAGGACAACAGATGAAAAATTTGTTACGTCTGAGTTAGAAAAAATATAGAAAATGATGATTGAAACCAAATATTTTATCATATTCCAGAATCAATGAATCAAAGTAACTTTTCTTCCCAGAGGGAATAAGTAGCAGCTGTTGTCTGAAATACAAGCAACTATTTATTTTTTATTACGTTTCTGTATTTTTTTTTTAAAGATTGTGCATGAAAGTTACTTCACTTTTAGTCAATTGAGGGTAGATGTGGGTAATCAGAGTACAACCATTTCAAAGGTAGAAACCTTTAAAGGGCCACGCCCACTCCTTTGACTCTTGTGAATACTGGTTTATGCTTGGAACCTTTTTGAACTGTAGTGTTTCCTATCCCATGCTTTATTGTAACTGATTCCAAAGCATCTGTATCTGGAAAACTTTTGGTCAAATCACCGGACAAAGCCTGCATTCTAAAAAACAAAATAAACCACACCTTTTTCTTGCTCTCTTTATCTGAAAAAAGGCAAGAGACAGCCAGCTGCCATTCTCAAATTACCCTCACTATTACCATAACCTCTCACTAGCTGGCAAGCAGTTCTCTTCACATAAATTCCTTTTCATTTTTTGGCCGATAATAGATTTATATGATGCTGATCTGTCCATGGAAGCAGCAGTGGGAGGAGTGTGAGCACAGCAGTTGGCAGTCCATGGTGCTGACACGGAGAAGAAACCAAGAACAGAAGATTTTACTTTTTAAGGTCAGCATCTTCATTTCATAACTGAAGCAGGAATAATGATTTTTGGTGAAGTTTTAGAAAGTTAATTTGTCCCTGTATATGCATCAGCATTGGCAGGGATCCATTGGCAGGAGGAGAAAAGATATGTTAAGTAGCATTACTGAAGCAAATAGTGCTTTCCATTGGGTGTTGGCTGACCAAAGTCCCAAATGCTGCATGTTATAAACTATACTCGCATCTAAAATTGCTACTCTCCCGCTGCCTCTAGCTGCCCAACTGAATTGTTTCATTTCTTAACACTCCATTACTTTCACCATGCTATAGCTGTTGTTTATGGGATTTGTGGTCTTCTCTAATTGCAGGCTCTATGTTCTCTTCTCTTGACTTTCCCTCACACTGGTGGGGGCGTCTGACAATGTAGGGAAGAGTGGCAATGTTTTTCTGGGAGTCCTTGGCACAGAACTGTCCAGGAACGGCAGCATACAGTTTCTCAGCTACTGTTTCTCTAGTTATACAACACAGTATGAAACAGTCCTGCTATGTGGATCCCCTGAACATTTCAAGGCATCCTGTTCCCTCTGTGCAGCAAAAACACAGCCATTCCATGATCTATTGTATTTTCTTGCTCACAGAGGACTGAAAGGCAGGATTTACCCAGTACAATACATATTATTATACTCTTACTAACGAGTACTGCCTTACTCCACAAGTCATCTCGTTGACTTCAGTGGGATAATTTGTGGGGCAAACTTGAGTACACATATCAGTCTGGCCTGTAATGAATAATTTTGTTCAATTTCTGAGGGGAATATTCATGGGACGCGGGGGAAGAGAGGGAGAAGAGTCAGTCAAACCTGGAGATAGCATGTAGTAATATTTATGTCAAAGAACATACTCTAATGTTACATTTATGGTACTTGCAAAGCATCTTAGCACAGAATTACTCTTAGCATTGATAAAGTTTTGTTTTACAATTAAATAGCAGCAGAACCAGAAAAGCAACGAGCACATATGGATTTTCCTTTAGCAGTTAACTGAAGTTTTCTGTATTTCCTTCTAGCCTGCAAATGGATTTTGGACTGGAACCATCAGCATATTTGCATTTTTATTTATTTTTTTATTTGCTTTTTTTGGTTAAAGCAAAGCAGATGTAAGACCCAGCTTTCAATAAAAATAAAATCTCATTTACAAAGCACCTAATACAGGAGCGGGTACACCACAGGCTGTTTTTATCTTCCAGTGTTCAGAGTGGGGTGAGGGGAATTGGGCAGTATTAGAAAACTGCAAGTCATTTTTATTGTTTTAGAACTAAATGTGTGCTGAGCTGATACATTGAAAGGACCCTGAGACTGAGTTTACATATGGTGTATTGTAGTGTAAAATTTATAAGCATAATACAAACCTGGATTCCAACAAAGACTAGTTCCAACTAGCTGTGGATTTATGAAATGATTAGGCAATTTCATGTAGCAAAGCCTGATGACCGATAATGTAGTTTACTTAAATGGCAGCGGATTAGCACTTAAATTGTTTAAAGCTACATGAAAAGCAATCTTCAGTGAGCCACAAAAATCTGCTTTTTATAAACCTCATCTTTTATCAGGGATTAAAGGAGCAATGTTTTGACAACATAGTTGATTTACGTGCAACTCATCATTTGTGTATCATTAATCCAAGTTGATTAGTGCCCAAGTTTTCTGTCTCTGGTATGTGTTTCAGCTGTTTACATTTTGGGTAAATGATGCCTTTTTTTTATTGTACATGTTGGGGTTCAGGGCTGTTTTGTGTCTTGGATACACATTCTTGCGATCAGTCCCATCTATGCCTCAGCAAAGTCAGAGATTTATGACTTTTCAGCACGTATTGGTTTAAGTGCTAATCCATCAACATTGTATAGCTGAATTCTGAAATCAGCATCCTCCAAGATGCATTGGCTTCTGAGGCCAGGCCTCAGGTCCTTGTAGAGAAACAGAGGTGCCACTAGACAGTTTTGGATTGAGGATATGTGCTCAAGAGGAATTTCTAGTTGGCATCTTTTATTCAATGGAGTGACATGTCATAATAAAATAAAGCTCTTTCAGAGACTATATTAAGATTACAATGTACACTGTTTTTACAATAATAGAATATTACGTCCACATAAGAATCATGTACTTTTAAAGCAGAGTTCTATATGAGGTGGTGCACCTTGCAAGCTGGTATTTATACATAATTTTCATTTTTGCTTGCTATAGCAACTCTCAATGATTTAAAATATTTATGGCCAGAAAGCTATTTTTTTCCAACTAAAAATGTGCTTGAACTATTCATTTGGAGAAGTCCATTTGCATATAGACTTTCTTCAGAAAGACTAATAAGCTTGGGTTTTCAGAAGTGACTAGTGATTTTGGTTGCCTCTAATTTTGGGAGCCCAGTTTAAAGGGAATTAATTGTCAAAGGGTGGGATTTTCTAAAATTTGGGCCCCTTTAGGGTAGATTAAGGCGCACAGAAATAGAAGCACCCAAAATCACTAGTTATTTTTGCCCATATTACTAATGTCTAACTTATAGTTGTGTGTATTGTCTCCCCTATTACATTCATTCTGTAGAGTAATAAGTATAACAGTTACAGTATTTTATCACATAAGTTAAGTGCAAAATAATTATGCATACTAATTAATTCTACTGTGTCTTCACTGACAAATGGCTTCTGCACTGCTTGACATACTGTTTTACTTTAAAACTATTTTACTCTGTTTCTGAATGGATAATCCAGTTTTGTCTGATTCTAGAAAGATTCAGTAATTTCTATTATACTTAAAAGTGCTGTAGTTTCCAATGCGAAAATAGACTTTAGAAAAAGTCCATATGATTCCCAGCTATTAATACCCCTGAAATCTACTGGTTTCCAAAATCAACAATATCATCCAAGAAGGTTGATGCAGCAGGGATCCAATTTTATAGTATTTATTTTCCCATGGTGATCATTTTAGTTGTCCTATTTGTTCCTAATATTTCCTATAGAGTTCTCTGTGGTTTTCAGTATCCTGCTGGCACTATTTCTTCATATATGGCATAGAGTTTTATATACAAAACAATTTCCAAAAGATCAAATCAACTTGTGTAACATGTCATAGTTGCTTGTATTTTAATATGAGCGATGTGTTTGTTTTTGTGATTTTTAGAAACTACATAAGTATGAACTTTGGCTTTAAGCAGCTTAAATTGTAGTGAGCAGCAATATGAGGACTAGATGGAAGAAATTTGAGAGTTGACCTATCTAACCATTTTTGCAGTTTTCTATGTGATGCACAGAAATGAAAATAACATTCTGCTTATTATGCATCTGAGTCTCAATATGATACAAGCAAGGCACAAAGTTGTCCTCGCCTAGAAAAATCGATCATAATCTGAAATGTACTATATGTAGGGTTTCCTCTCTCAGTGGATGTCCTTGACAGCCAAGCAATTAATATATGATAAAAAGGTTAGACTAATAGGAGTCAATAGAACAGGGGTCTAGAGGATAGTGTTATGTTGCTAGCTGGCATATGAAAGACCGCCATAGACTGAAACAAAATTCTAATATGCTCGTGACTGAACCTTATCTCCCTAATCTCAATTCTACTGATTTAAGTTCTGGGTTTTAAAGAAGTAAAATATTTTTGAGATAGGGCATTAGTAGTATTGATATTCTAACTTGCTGGATTAACAATATGAAAAGCAAGGTATTAATTTTTAAGAATCTGAATCCTTCCTGTCCAAAAAAACTACTATTTCACTAATACAACCATAGCAGAACATTTACACATTTGCTGGAGTTTACAAATTAACTTGAAAAATGCAAATTTGACTTTAAGATTTTTCAATATAAAAGCCTACTGAACCCAAATAGCTTGAAGTAAATTTACAGTGAAGTACTGTAATAAAGCAGAAGATATTCAGATTGTATGTTTTGTTCATATGACAGAAGGGGTGAAGGAGCTTGTCAGTGTTCAATTAACTGAAGTATGTCTTCCACTTAATTGTGTTATCTCCCATGCTGGTCACACTACCTCAGCTTTATTAAAAGCAACCATATCCAGCTCAAAAACAATAAACAAGCAATGAAAATATTTAACCATAAAAGAGAAAAGTAAAAGTAAAGAATTCAAGGGTGTGAAAGAAAATTGCTGAGTTAAACGTGTTGAAAAGAAAGGTGCTATAAAATTAAAGTGAGGCTGGATATGTTTAAACTTATGGTGAAGAAGAAGAACCAAAGTGGCATAAAACAAGGAAAATCGGACAGCAAACCTAATGCAATTTTGGGGGATGACAGAGAGAGAGAGAGAAATTAAAAAAGGAAACCGTCTTGCAATCTTTACACTCCTGAGTAGTTCTACTGAGGTCATCAGGATTATGTAAGAGGCTTCAGAATCAGGCTCTTAGGAAAGATACTGTATATGCTTAATGAGCAAGTAATGAATTAAAGGATTTCAATCTTTTACTGAAGTAAACAAGAACATAAGAATTGCCAAACCAGTGATCCATTTATACCAGTATCCTGTCTCCGGCAGTAGCCGGCACCAGTGACTTGAGAGGCAGCTGCAAGAATCACTATGGTACACAATTAGGAAATGGCCTGCCCATAATGGAAGCTTCTTCCTAACTTCCATCAGTTGGTATATATTGTATTCAGATGCAAAGAAGTTAGCACCCAATCATTTAGTGACAGAGGGGCAAGATTTCACCAGTAGCGTGAGATTCCCAAAGTACATTATTCTGGTTTCTAGAATCTCTTACACAGTCTAGACTGTAGGCATGTGTTAACTTTACTTCTCTTTAAACCTAAAACAACTCTTATTTGTCACTCATGCATCCCCACTGTACTTTGCAGGATTATACATCATGTCTGAAACCCATTATCCACCATTGATTTATGGAGGAGGCACCAGAAGAGCTATGGTGAACAAGTGCTAGATATCTAATGTGTGGCAAATCTCTGCAGACCAGTAATATTACAATGAGACTGTGAACTCAGTCTTAGTTCTTAATAAATGCTCACCCTCTGGTATGTCACTTTGTAAAGCAATATGACTCTAAAACAAGGAATTTATTTAAAGGTGAGTTAATGTCTAAGCTAAATAAAAGGTCATGACTGCTGGAGCAAGTGTGGGGTGGATGGGAACTCAAAAAATCCCCTGAATTTTCCTTTTGACCAAAAAGCCTTGCCATTTCCTATTCACCTAGCTGTGTGGTAAGAACTCCTCAGATCTAATTCCGAGCATTCTGCAGAATGATACATAGACGAATGAAAAGCTTAAAAATCCTGTTGGTTTGATTCTTCTCACGCCATTTTTTCACTGGTGTTACGCCATTGACTTCAATGGATTTCTCCCTGATTTACACTATTGTAAGAGAAGTATCGGGCCCTATATAGTGAATTATTTTATGGCCATATTCTTAATGTTAAAGTGATTTGAATTAAGAGTTTTATAGGCTTTAGGTTGGTTTATTGTATGAATACAGTACTTCTTGTGGTTTTTTATATGACCTATTTTGCTCAGTCCAGCTATTTGAAGTTTTGAGGAGGGGGGAAAAGCACATCTCAACAGTTTGCTAAAACATTTGGAACATTTTCTGGCTCCCCACCTCCAGGGGTGTGAAAATAGGATGAGCCACCACTGCTGTATTGTTTGCCAACTTTCACTTGACTCAATGCTAGCTCCTATCGGGGACTGGGGATCAATGGGCCAAAGGTGGGAAGGAGTAGGGCTAGGAGAGGGGCATTCTTGGTGGCAGCCATCTTGCTAAAATAGTAAAACTTGTGACCCTTTCAGTCCATTAAGGTTTGTGAGAACAGATTGATGATGATGATGGTTTTTCTTTAATAACGATCATGATATTAACCCGAAGGAATTCTCCAGGAGGAAGTAAATCCCCAGGCAACTGAAAGGGTAGGAGCTTAGGAGTGACAGTAACAGGAGAGAACACACAAGGAGGTATCCCCTCATGGGGGGAAAAAAAAAAGAATTATTGAGCAAGTATTAAGGTACTTCTGTTTTAGCAAAAGAGTATCACAATCCAGCAGTTTTACTTGTATCTTGTAGAAAGTGAGTAAGGTCCCAGAGATGTTTATTGATTAAATGAACTTGGTTCTAAATTTCTGTAAAGCATAACTTCTTATTCAAACCTGATGGGGAGAATGATCAGAACATCAAAGTTTACCATGTCCAAATCTGGCATCTTATTCTTACCATTACATGAATGCCAAGAAAGTGAAAAAGAAAGTGAAAAAAAACTTAAAACATGATCGAAGTATGCTCTAAAGGCCCAGATACCAATAGGCAAATAAAAATAAATATGTCACAACTTTTAAGTAAATCTTGTGATTTGGGAGGGGGGGAGCACATGACTCCTGATTTTTGAACACTTAGGCGTGGCAATATGGCATTCTGCTTCTTGTCATTCCCAGAAGTACTGCAGTGAAAGTGGTATTCCCAGGCATCACAGAATTAGAGATCTTTCATTAATAATTCACTTTGTTAAAAAATTCCCAGAATTAGTGCCTTCCAGAGATTGTCCCTTTTAAGTAATTCCCAGGAAGTACCACTGTCAACTTGGTATTTAGTCAGTTTTAAAAAGAGAGTTAAAGAAGTTTCAGGCAGTATACTTGCCCCTGAGTCTCCCACGCAATGTTTGTGGTTTTACAAATATATTTTTTTCTAGCATGTTTTTTCTTTCTTCACTTGCTGTGAGACACAGGCAGGGGAAACTGCCTAGTTAGGGGGAGACAGTAACAGTGACTTTACACAAAATGCTGCAAACACACAAAGTAACTAGAGGAAAAAAATACTTTTTCAGTTTATCTCTTTCAATTCCACTATTATCAGGTATTGTTTGTAATTACAGTAGATAATGTTTCTTTAGGCAGATACGATTTTTTGAAAAATATTTTACTTTAAAGATGTGTGGTCCTTTTTAATATTGAAGGAAGAAGGATCAAAGATATTTGATCTATGACAAGTCATTTAACTGGTCTGTTTCAGCTGCCCTGCTAGCAAAACAAAGGTAATATGATTTACATGCCACACCGTTATATTGTGAAACTGGTTAGTCAGTGGCACAACTATAGGAATTTTTCATAAATAAGGGCCGAGCGAGCAGATGCAATATTTGCTGCTTTATGGCCTAACATGTAATATAAGTGCTGTCATTGACGTTCACAGTAGTTCAAAACAGAGTTGTTGTCTTTAGGGACAATAATGGAGTAGGTATTTTTTTACAGTTTATTTAGACCAGCTATTTAATTCCATTCTAGTTTCACTCCGACTTTCATACAGAATTCAGTTTTCTCTGGTGCAGAGGGCTGGTTTGAGCTGTATTTCAGCCCTGTCTTTAATAAGTAGATAAGACTTGCATTGGCCCTCTGCACGAGAATGAATTTGACCTAGATTGACTTTAGATAGAGCTGAATAGTCCGTGACTAAAGTTCCCCCATTGGACCTATTCCCTTTTTTTTAGAGACTCCTTAAGGCCTGAATCTGCCAAATAGTCTTGAAAGTCCTGAAGAGCTGAACTGGAGAGGTTCTACACCTTCTCTTTTCATCAAGCTGTAAAGATTCTAGGGGGTCTTACGTAATTTTGAAAGAAATAGGAAAAAATCCCCTTTCTTACCTCTCACTGCTCCTGGGAGCACTGAATACATAATTAAAACTTCACAAATTACTTTTGCTGTGTTCCCAGTTGTATTTTGTTTAGTAGGCCCTTAAGGATTTGATGAACAAAGCATTTAAATGCTATCCTTAGTATTTAAAACATACCAACAGCTATCAATTATATTCTGGCCCAGTTCCCCCCTTTATTTGGGTGAAATCCCTTCTTTGAATCCGGCAGCATCAGCTCCTCCCCACCCCCATGTACTACATTATCATGGTGATGGTGATGATGATTTCCTGGTGATTCAATGAACTAGATGCAAATGAAACTATCCCAGAGCTCACTCTGCCCTAATATCTTAATCCATACCTTTTATCCAGCCTAAGCAGTGTATATTATGAATCTCCTGAGATGGAAAGGCATTCTCTGCATGACTAAGTGATAGGTGACCAGTGCATGTCAGAAAAATCATCTCTGTGAGGTTTAACCCTGCAGCAGAATTGATTAAGCTAAGTGGCACATGCATTACTGTCTATGTTACTTACAGAAAATCAGCAGCTGATTATGGTCCTGAAGAAAAGGAAAGAGATTTTCTTGTTTACTCTCTGGAAATGAAAATCGTAAGATTTTAATGTTAATCTCAGTACAGTGACTCCAGTCTTAGTTAGCTCTTCCCCAGCAAAGCAAGTTGTAGAAAACCGCTGATCAATTTCTACATACAGCATTTTTATTTAGAATTCATTTAGTCTTTCTTGATGTTGCTGGTTTAAAAAAAAAAAACTTACTATTTTCATCACTGATGTAATGAGATCTCATTTGTGCTGGTGGGTACCCGACATGATATGTAGGGTTTTAACCTAAACAAAAATATCAAGGATGGCCCAGAAAGCTGCCTCCAAATCTGCGAATGTCTTTGTTGGAGGCTTTTGTAGTAAGACAACTGACTTTCTAACCTTTCCTACTTCTGAATCCAGGAATCTACACTTCAGTTGACATTTCTAATGTGGAAGAGTCCACCCAGATTCCATCCTGCAAATGCATCTCCTTGATCTTTTCCCATTAACATTTCCATGAGGATATAAACCCATTTTAACTGATAGATGCAAGAAATATGACATATTCAGCATATTACAGCCAGGACTTGAAGCCATTAATTCATGTTTTCCACAAAATGCTAAAAATGGTCCTTGTCACTTTTGAAATAACAATCATCTTATTTTGGTCTCCTTTTATGCTGATTAGTTGCATGAAAAGGGTGAAAGGCCCTAAACTGTTTTCATTATATTAGCTGCATAGCTTTGCAGGGTTTTTTTGTCTTACTCACTTGCAGTTGTATTCAGACAGAGCCAATCAAAACACTAATGGCAGTTTTTACCACTTAATTTCCCCTGGTGGGCTGCTTTATTATTACTATGCTTTTATTTTTTACCGTTCCATATTTCAATATATTTAGCAACACTAGTTAATCTTCCTCAGTTTGCAAATCGCTAAACAAATACCACATCTCTGAATCATCTGAATTTTGGAAGCACTGGTCTCTATGCTGATCTTCAGTGGTTTCACATGCATAAGTATAATAGGAGTCACAGCAGTGCATAATTTCTATAGGGTTTTCTTGTTTCTAGAAGTACCTTTCAGGAAGTCTTAAATTTTGGGTGCATTTTTCTACTGAAGCTAAATACAGCCATGGGGTAATACTTGCACTCCTTATCGGGGAAGAAGTCAAAGTATGAATCTTACTGGTGTTTAGATAACACATTTTACATGGAGGCAATGTGAATCACTCTAGTAAGCAAACACTATAGGACTTATTTTATTTTCAGATGTGTGGTCCTTTGCACTATCACATCTCTTGAAAAACCATACGTTATATATTAGAATTTGGCCTTTGGAAAAAACAGCCCCTGAAAAATGTATTTGTGTTCCCTGGAAGTGGGCAGGTATACATATGTAAGTCACATCATGCCGTACAACTTAACTTACTTGGGGCATCATTTCATTTGGTGAGTAGGTTGGTTATTTTTATTCATCAGATAATATTTTTAATAACACATTACTGTATCTTTTGCCTGCCTGCTGGGTCTATGATCAAACTGTGTATAATGTCAAGTCTGCAAAATGAAGAATAAAGTGATCTGGCAGGTGGGGGACAGTGTATGTACACATTTTAAGTGATAACACCATCCATGGAAAATGTGATATACAATATGGGTAAAATAAAAATCAGTCAACGTTTAATTATATCTAATGTAGATACTCAAACTGTTTGTACTCAGTGGTGATACATGATGAGGTCAGGTATTCGTTGCATAATCTTTTTTTATCTTGTCTCACTGGATTGCAGTTTTTCTGTCCTGTTTTATGTATTTACTGGATCAGACAAAATTTGAATACACTCTTGTCTTTCATCTGGCGTTGCTTGACAGCATGTCACTGTATAATAAACATATCTTACTTTCTGTCTGGTATTGAACGTGCTGCTGCTTGTTTTAATCTTCCATTTCAGTAGAGGTGATCTAACAGTTTTACATCTAAAATTTTCCTTCCTTCCTGTGAACAAATTTAATGCTCATGAAAGAGAGGGACTAATAGAACTGGTTTGATTTAGGCATAGTAAAAGACAGACATTATACTCACCTTTGCAATGCATTTCAATCCTGCTTTGAAACGTCTCTGCTATTCAGTGTGTAGACTTCTCTTGAACAGAGCCTTCCAAATAGGCTGAAGTGAACGATGGTTTTATGATGTGATCAAAACACTTTTTTATGCTTTGATTTCAAGACAGTTGTAGAGTAGCATACGTGATTGGTAGGATTGTGACATCAGAGTTCAATCAGAAATACAAATGATTTTTGTTCATGTGTATACTGTAATCTGAGTGGTTTCAGAAAAATCTATTTTTCTTATTAATAGGACATGATAACTTTATTATATCTGTATTGATGTAACACCACAGAAGTCGTCTATATTTTTTTCCACTAGCCTTCATGGTGCTGCCAGGGCAGATTTGTGCAATATTAAAAGCGTTGTAGATATAGACCACTATCATACATGGAGAATATTATATAGGTATCTAAGGTCCTGTATAAAGCTAAATAAACACATCAAGTGGCTCTTTGTATGATATCAAAGTAAACATGAAAGTGAAGCTAGTGTCAGTTGCCATGTCATTAGAATCACAATATATTTGTTTACATTCCTTATTTACAAAACAGTTATCTGCATTTTCTCTGTCTTATGAAAACTACATTTTATATTAAATACTTTTCATAATACCCTTCAATTTGCCTTTCAATGCTGATCACAAATAGGACTAAGGCATGATGGGGCCTGATCTAAAACTAGTTCAAGTCAGTGGGAGTCTTTCCATTAATTCTAGTTGGAAAAGACTTTTGGGGAATAGCTAAATGAACATAAAAGCTCACATTTCCCCAAAATATGGCCTTAAAAATAGAAACACGCTATGGACTACTTTCTGAGATGTGATGATCACCCACAACTCCTCTTGACCTCAGTGCTCAGCACCACAGAACATTTGTATGTCATTGTCAGTGGTTCATGCATTTGTGCTCTTGGAGAGAGGAGAGGGAGATATCTATATCTATATTCATAGACGATCCTATGCCATGCCCTCTCTCTTCTGCCAGGAAAGCAAGCCTGATGAGTCCTTTCCTATGTCTTCCTGATCCCTGTCTGACATTTCAGCCCTTTGGGGCTATTGATATATAGGCAACCCAAGCTCAAGGAAGTGCAATGGCAAGATTTACTTCCTCTGCACCATTCCCTGCATCCAAATTGCACTGTGTGCTCCTAGATATAACCAAAGATCTGGTAAATAAACATTGACATTTTCAACTTATCAAATAGGAGGGACTATGACAAGTTGGTTTGAATTTCCATTCGTGATGGGTCTTTTGATTCTCTCCTATTTGAAGTTGGGTAAATTTCATTTTCTAACAGGTTGTCACAAGTGCTTTATGTCAACTGCCAACAAAGCAGTTTTGTAAAACAGTACAAATGGATTCATAAACTTGATGTGCTTTTGAGTAGGAGTCACTTACAAAAGTTTGGGCAATAATTACACGTGAGGATAGTAGTAATAACTGGTATAAACTGTGATGGACAAACTTAAGAGTGAGATACTTTTTGTTGAACTGCCAGGCAAAATGAAATAAAAAATGTCCCCACCCAATTTTATGATTGCAACAAGAACCCTTGACAAAAGCCTAAGGTTTTTGTACTGTTGTTAATTAAATACTTCAGTCTTGATGCCAGAGGTTCTGCTCACATGAAACTGGAACAGACATGCGTAATTATTTTTGCCTGTTAAGAAAACAGCTTTGTTAAGCATTTATTCACACAATTCATAGCAGGAACTTGGGGTGTCTAGAAAACACAAGATAAGTGCACCAGATCTTGCTTTTAAAAAAATGATGGGGAGGAGGGCGGTGAGAGGAAGAAGAGGTCACAATTTGTTCCATGTACTGTCTGATATGGACTGGTCAGGATTCAGACATTCTAAAAATCTGGAAGAAGCAATTTGGCAATTGCATGAATAATACAACAATGTACATTTAAGGATGGGCGAGTATGAACAAGACTCAGAACTCTGATCTGGTCCAGCCATCAGAGTTTATATGAACTCATTTGGTTTGAAAATGGGGGAGGGGAGAATCTTACAAGAACAGGTCACACTGTGTCAAACGGAGCTGAGAAAATATTTTTGTGAATAATTTTTTGACAGATTTAGCCTTTTCTGTTTGCAAATTATCCAAGCATCTTATATTTTTCAGATTTATTCATAATTTGATCTGCAGAATGATTTTGTTGAAAAATAATGCTCGGGGCAAGGTTTTTTGTCTGGATTCTGGCCTTTTGCCCCACCTGAGGAGCACAAAGGGGCTAGAACTAGTCTGCACATGTCTATTTGAGAATCCATCCCATGAAGGGGAGAGGTGGCTGAGATGTCTTATGGGCCAACCTCCCCATCCTTGGCTTAAGGGGCATGTCAAAGCATGCTTGAGCCAGGGTGGAGTCTGTAGGGCCAATGTAACTTTTAGAATCAAGTTGTTGGTGTGAATATTCATGTCTACAAGTTTAAAGATAGCTTTTTATTAATATATTCCAATATTTGCTTTTGAAAAATGAGTTATTTTACATGAACATTGTTACCAATAAGCTTATTCCTCAGAATTTTCATGGAATCAAACATAAAAGGATGTGATTGTCACTGGCTGAGTATGTTGTATTCCCCTCTGTAAGCAAGGGCTGGCCTGTCTCCCAAGATCTGTGAGAGTGATGGGTCGTCCTTCAGGATAGGTTGTAGGTTGATGATGCGTTGGAGAGGTTTTAGTTGGGGGCTGAAGGTGATGGCTAGTGGCGTTCTGTTATTTTCTTTGTTGGGCCTGTCCTGTAGTAGGTGACTTCTGGGAACTCTTCTGGCTCTATCAATCTGTTTCTTCACTTCAGCAGGTGGGTATAGTATTTGTAAGGACGCTTGACAGAGATCTTGTAGGTGTTTGTCTCTGTCTGAGGGGTTGGAGCAAATGCGGTTGTATCGTAGAGCTTGGCTGTGGACAATGGATCGTGTTGTGTGGTCTGGATGAAAGCTGGAGGCGTGTAGGTAGGAATAGCTGTCAGCAGGTTTCTGGTATAGGGTGGTGTTTATGTGACCATCGTTTATTAGCACCATAGTGTCCAGGAAGTGGATCTCTTGTGTGGACTGGTCCAGGCTGAGGTTGATGGTGGGATGGAAATTGTTGAAATCATGGTGGAATTCCTGAAGGATGACCCATCACTCTCTCAGATCTTGGGAGACAGGCCAGTCCTTGCTTACAGACAGCCCCCCAACCTGAAGCAAATACTCACCAGCAACCACATACCACACAACAGAGCCACTAACCCAGGGACCTATCATTGCAACAAAGCCCGTTGCCAACTGTGCCCACATATCTATTCAGGGGACACCATCATAGGGCTTAATCACATCAGCCACACTATCAGAGGCTCGTTCACCTGCACATCTACCAATGTGATATATGCCATCATGTGCCAGCAATGCTCCTCTGCCATGTACATTGGTCAAACTGGACAGTCTCTACGTAAAAGAATAAATGGACACAAATCGGACGTCAAGAATTATAACATTCATAAACCAGGCGGAGAACACTTCAATCTCTCTGGTCACTCTATTACAGATCTAAAAGTGGCAATTCTTCAACAAAAAAACTTCAAAAACAGACTCCAAGGAGAGACTACTGAATTGGAATTAATTTGCAAACTGGATACAATTAATTTAGGCTTGAATAGAGACTGGGAGTGGATGGGTCATTACACAAAGTAAAACTATTTCCCCATGTTTATTCCCCCCCTCCTCCCCCACTGTTCCTCAGACGTTCTTGTCAACTGCTGGAAATGGCCCACCTTGATTATCACTACAAACGGTTTTTCCCCCCCCCCGCTCTCCTGCTGGTAATAGCTCACCTTAAGTGATCACTCTTGTTCCCGTGTGTATGGTAACACCCATTGTTTCATGTTCTCTATGTACATAAATCTCCCCACTGTATTTTCCACTGAATGCATCCAATGAAGTGAGCTGTAGCTCTCGAAAGCTTATGCTCAAATAAATTGGTTAGTCTCTAAGGTGCCACAAGTACTCCTTTTCTTTTTGTGAATACAGACTGACACGGCTGCTACTCTGAAACCTGACCATCATAAAATCTGAGCTCTGGCAGACCAAGGAAGGAAATGTATTTGAGTCAAAGTATACTGCCTGAGAACATGCTGACAGTCACCTTCTCTTGTTTAAACCAGAAGGCTGCCAGCTTGATTACCTTGGCTGATTACAGCGGTTGTGGTATCCTTTTGTACCCTCATTGTCATGTACTAGAGGCAACATCCTTCTTACCATGAAAAACTGAATGAAATTCCTCTAGAAGCCTATCAATGTCATTTTAAAATCACGGTTAAGTGATGTGAAATATTCTTCCTCCCAGGGAATGAGACAGAGTGAGAATCAAACCCTTTACAATGTTCCCGTAGCCAAGGTGTTTCCTTCAACTGCATCATGGATTTCTCTGAAGCTTCTCCATCCCACTGTGTTGCCCTGATGAAGAGAGAAAAACATTATGGGCTTTCCAGGACTTTAGCCCAAATTAGACATACACAGTGATGTCTTTGCCCAGTGGCCCAAGTACGTGATATGGAGTTCAAAGTAATTTCACTTCGTTTAATTTCATACCTCATTTAATTTCCTTTCCATTTTGTGGCCCACTAGTGCAAAGTTCCTTTACCACACTGATTACAGCATGCTGTGTTTGTCTAGATTTGTGGACTTGGTCCTTGTTGCTGAAAAAATGGAGTGCTCTCAAGGCACTGAAGCTGTGTCACTTCAGTCTGACCCTTATCCATGCACTTCTAAATGAATACTTGTCAACCAAATTTTGTTGAACTTCAAAACAGATTCCTAAAATCTCATTTGAGTTATTTTGCTTTAAAGGAGAGTGAATCTTCACACCAGGACAAAAAATGAAAAAAATCTCACCTCGTTCCCAATGAATTAGAGCATGTGAATATGGAGCTGACTTGCAGCACTTGATGCTAAAATGTAGCCCCTTGCAGTAGTTTTAATAAATTAAAGCGACTGTCAGAGGTCGAAGCTGTCACACCTACAGCAAAAAATATATTACCACCCTTGAAATTTTGTGCTCTAAGAAGAATTTCAGCAAGTTGATGGTAAAAATAGACAAAACCAATATTGTAGGATGGTGTGCCAACGATGATGTGCGAAAGCCTATGAGTGTCTTGCCTTAAGCTGTGAGTTATAGCTGCTCCATCTTGAAGTGAGAAATGGCATATTTCTTGAGGCCCTTAGGGCATGCAGGTTATGCATTTCTCTCTTGAATGACAATGTGGTCAAACTCCTTAGCTAGCAGTACGCTGGTCTGTTTTTTCCCCTTTTACGTATAATAATATAAAGTTGCTATTAATTTTAAAAACTGTCACTCAGAATGTGGAAAGGGAAGACCAACTGAGACACACGCACAACAACTGAAATTGGTAACCTGAGCTAGGTAAAAATTTGGTGCAGCTAATTACCTCGCCCTCCACATATAAAATGTCAGAAACATAATAAATTGTGGGTTGGGTGGTTTTTATTTTGTGTTTTTGTTTTTATGAGGGATATCTTAAAACTTGAAGTCAGTAGTGACTCTGTCATGTAACCCAGTTCTCTATTTAAAAAAACAAACATGACAGGGCTCAGTGGATTTTCTTTCTCATGATTCATTTTTCCCTGGCCCTGACCTTGTCACTGGTACCTCAGTATTAGTCCTCTGATATTGATGATCAGGATCTGTTTAGTTTAGAATCTGAGAGGATTTAAACTGTGAGACGATCGGGGCCTCTCCTTCTGCCCTTCCACCCCCACGAACATGATACAGTTCTGTGGTGACCTAGCATCCTATTTTCGACGTCTCCGACTCAAGGAATATTTCCAACACACCTCTGAACAACATACTAATCCACAGAGACCTCCCTACCAACACTACAAAAAAAAGGATTCTAGGTGGACTCCTCCTGAAGGTTGAGCCAGCAGACTGGACTTCTACATAGAGTGCTTCCGCCGATGTGCACGGGCTGAAATTGTGGAAAAGCAGCATCACTTGCCCCACAACCTCAGCCGTGCAGAACACAATGCCATCCACAGCCTCAGAAACAACTCTAACATCATAATCAAAAAGGCTGACAAAGGAGGTGCTGTTGTCATCATGAATAGTTCGGAATATGAACAAGAGGCTGCTCGGCAGCTCTCCAGCACCACTTTCTACAAGCCATTACCCTCTGATCCCACTGAGAGTTACCAAAAGAAACTACAGCATTTGCTCAAGAAACTCCCTGAAAAAGCACAAGATCAAATCTGCACAGACACACCCCTGGAACCCCGACCTGGGATATTCTATCTACTACCCGAGATCCATAAACCTGGAAATCCTGGGCGCCCCATCATCTCAGGCATTGGCACCCTGACAGCAGGATTGTCTGACTATGTAGACTCCCTCCTCAGGCCCTACGCTACCAGCACTCCCAGCTATCTTCGAGACACCACTGACTTCCTGAGGAAACTACAATCCATCAGTGATCTTCCTGATAACACAATTCTGGCCACTATGGATGCAGAAGCCCTCTACACCAACATTCCACAGAAAGATGGACTACAAGCCGTCAAGAACACTATCCCCGATAATGTCACGGCTAAGCTGGTGGCTGAACTTTGTGACTTTGTCCTTACCCATAACTATTTTACATTTGGGGACAATGTATACCTTCAAATCAGCGGCACTGCTATTGGTACCCGCATGGCCCCACAGTATGCCAACATTTTTATGGCTGACTTAGAACAACGCTTCCTCAGCTCTCGTCCCCTAACGCCCCTACTCTACTTGCGCTATATTGATGGCATCTTCATCATCTGGACCCATGGAAAAGAAGCCCTTGAGGAATTCCACCATGATTTCAACAATTTCCATCCCACCATCAACCTCAGCCTGGTCCAGTCCACACAAGAGATCCACTTCCTGGACACTACAGTGCTAATAAACGATGGTCACATAAACACCACCCTATACCGGAAACCTACTGACTGTTATTCCTACCTACATGCCTCCAGCTTTCACCCTGACAACACCACATGATCCATTGTCTACAGCCAAGCTCTGCGATACAACCGCATTTGCTCCAACCCCTCAGACAGAGACAAACACCTACAAGATCTCTATCAAGCATTCTTACAACTACAATACCCACCTGCGGAAGTGAAGAAACAGATTGATAGAGCCAGAAGAGTACCCAGAAGTCACCTACTGCAGGACAGGCCCAACAAAGAAAATAACAGAACGCCACTAGCCGTCACCTTCAGCCCCCAACTAAAACCCCTCCAACGCATTATCAAGGATCTACAACCTATCCTGAAGGATGCCCCATCACTCTCACAAATCTTGGGAGACAGGCCAGTCCTTGCCTACAGACAGCCCCCCAACCTGAAGCAAATACTCACCAGCAACCACATACCACGCAACAGAACCACTAACCCAGGAACCTATCCTTGCAACAAAGCCCGTTGCCAACTGTGCCCACATATCTATTCAGGGGACACCATCACAGGGCCTAATAACATCAGCCACACTATCAGAGGCTCGTTCACGTGCACATCCACCAATGTGATATATGCCATCATGTGCCAGCAATGCCCCTCTGCCATGTACATTGGTCAAACTGGACAGTCTCTACGTAAAAGAATAAATGGACACAAATCAGATGTCAAGAATTATAACATTCATAAACCAGTCGGAGAACACTTCAATCTCTCTGGTCACGCGATTACAGACATGAAAGTTGCGATATTACAACAGAAAAACTTCAAAACCAGACTCCAGCAAGAGACTGTTGAATTGGAATTCATTTGCAAATTAGATACAATTAACTTAAGCTTGAATAGAGACTGGGAGTGGCTAGGTCATTATGCAAGGTAACCTATTTCCCCTTGTTTTTTCCTACACCCCCGCCTCTCCCCAGACGTTCTTGTTAAACCCTGGATTTGTGCTGGAAATGGCCCACCTTGATTATCATACACATTGTAAGGAGAGTGATCACTTTAGATAAGCTATTACCAACAGGAGAGTGGGTTTTTTGGGGGGGGCGGGTGGGGAGAAAACCTGGATTTGTGCTGGAAATGGCCCAACTTGATTATCATACACATTGTAAGGAGAGTGATCACTTTAGATAAGCTATTACCAGCAGGAGAGTGGGGTGGGGGGAGAGAAAACCTTTTGTAGTGGTAAACACCCATTTTTTTCATGGTTTGTGTGTATAAAAAGATCTTCTGTACTTTCCACAGTATGCATCCGATGAAGTGAGCTGTAGCTCACGAAAGCTTATGCTCAAATAAATTGGTTAGTCTCTAAGGTGCCACAAGTTTTCCTTTTCTTTTTGCGAATATAGACTAACACGGCTGTTACTCTGAAATCTAGATACTATAATCTCTCAGGCTGGTTCTACCTAACCTCTGATGGGCACAAACCTCCATGGCAGGCTGCCCCCTAATGTTCTGCTGGCTGTTGACCTACACAGGCTGGAGTTCACTTTACCCTGCTTTTGACATGTAGCGTCATTTTACAGCATTCAGATACTCAAATGCAAAAAATTAAGCACATGGTCTAAGTTTTCACAGGTCAGAGCCTCTGATGTGAAAGATTCAGATGTTGTAACTGTTCAGTCAGCCCTTTGAGTTCTCGCTCTTGTGAAAACCTCTGGGATTTTTAACTTCTATAAATTGTGGGTCCATTTGACTGATTTCACTCTCTCTAAGTCTCTACCAGGCCTTGCTAGAAATAATTTTGTGCGATTGATCAGTTAAGAGTTTCATGTCCTGGAACTGTGCTTTCAGGATCCTGCATCTTGAGTAACAGTTTACTTATAAGTAAATACTTATTCCTATTCCATAGGAACAAAACAGTTCCCAGAATTTGCCGCTGGCGATAAAGTATTTTGTTTCTGTGGCTGTGACTTAATCTCAGCTCAGCTTTTGTTCTCTCACTGGCAGAAGATTCACTTGCATGTGAGGTTTAATTCATTTAATTGATGCTCATCACAACTAACTTAATGTTTGTGTCTTTTTATCCTAGTGCGTGTTTTGAATTTACTTCTGGGAAAGCTAGCAATAAAAAAGTGCAGTAGAAGCATCTGTAACAGATGCCATGCAGTAAAGAAACACAAGACCTGATCCACTAGAAGGTTGTTACTTTCTTAATGCATATAACTGCTCCCTCACAAACATACACTTTTCACTAGTACTGTTGAGCATCCTTACCATTTTTTTCTTGAATTGCATTAATCTGTGATTTTATGCCCTCTTTGAACCTAAACTATTCTTATTAATACCTACCCTGACACACCTGAAATCACAAATTTACACCCATCACAGTTTTTAATACAGCATTTCTCATTTTCATTCTCCCTCTCCCTCTTATGTCTTATTCCCTCCTGTCTCATACATTTCCATGCTGCCAAGTATGTCAGCAAGTATGCGTCAGATGGTAGATTCCCAGGCCAGAAAGTCATGACTTCAAGTTCCAGTCCATGATTTGGTTGCATATCTAATCTGAACACTGTAATACTGGGTTAAGTGCACTCTTAGAGTTGGTAGGTAAAATTTTCACTTCACCTATTATCTATTTTCAGAAGTAATTTAGGGAAGGGATATTATTCTTTGGAGGGGAGGGGTCACTTTCAATGGGACATAAGCTCCTAAGTGTCTAATTCACTTTTGAAAATGGATCTTGGCCTCCTAAATTACTTATGTGATTTTGAAACTGTTACCTGCTCTTATCTGGATTCAACATTAAGCCAAGGTCCCTTCATTCAATCTTTGGTGAATGTCTCTAAGAGTAAGTCAGTGTTCTGGAGCCCATTATTATTTACCGAGGTTCTGATATCTGCTGTTGTATAGTTTTTCTTTTTAAAATGTTATGGTAGTCAGCTTTAATTTTCATGAGAGATGGCGAAGAGGAAGGTGACCTTGAGTGAGCTCTGTATAAGGGACAGTGTTGTTAATAATGCTCTTCTTAGACATCCAGAGAGATCTGTCTCTGCACTGTACCTGATGTCATGGTGCTGGAGATAGTCTCTTTAGTCTACAGCTATAGCGGCTGAGCTGTCTCTCAAAAGAGCCTACACACAGTAACCTTGCTATCTTAGCTGTCTGTCACCACGCTGGAGTGCTTTGTGTGTACAACCTGACTTTTCAAAATGTAAAATGAAAATTGAAAATGTAAGTCTCTCTGGGCCAAAATAAAATAACAGTCCGTTTATTGCCTTTCATGTAAAAATTAGATGAATGTAATACAAAGACCAGTGTGTCCTTAGCAAATGAATTTTTTGAGCTGGCTGTCAGAAAAGAGAAACAGCACTTATATTGACTGCAATGCATAGACTCTGAACCCTAAATCTTACATCTATCTTTTCTGTGCTTGTGAAGTGCTGTGTACACTTACTCCATCGTATAATTAATACATAATGTGTACTACTGGAGAGTTTGTGTCCCTGCCTGTTCCTCCTTCCTCTTCTCCTGGTACTCCTCCCTATCCCACTTTCTATTGAAAATGAGTTAGAATGTTGTCAGTAGAAAGGAAGTGGTATTTAATATGCAAGAACATAATACCTTCACCACATTCTTCTTCTTCTTCTTGTTCCAAATTTCATCTATCTAAATCTATCAAATTTTGGAAAGGGGTTTTTCTTTTCTGGGCCCCTTCACGAAGGACTGAGAATGAAACAACACAAAACTTCCAGCACTAAAGTAAAACATCTGAATGACAACAAAATGGCTGCCACAAAATCAATGGTTAAGAATCTAATTGCAGTAAGTACTGGCTCAAGAGCTCTTTTTTTATACTTGGAATTTTCTATCAAACACCCAACTACTTCCTCCTAACTGTATTTTGTTGGTGGTGGGGGCAGGCATTCTCAGAAATACCCAGCAGCCAAATATTTTTTCCAATTTATATTCAGTAATATTTACCTTTGCCAAATATGGCAGCTATACTATTTAGGCAAAGACATTTAAAAAAAATGAAATCAGCTCTATAAACTGAAGGTAGTCTGTTCGTTGTTCTGATGTTTCTATTGCTCTCCACATATCTGTCAACTTCTGTACAGTTAAGTTATGCACCTGTGCTAATGGTTGTCTTGTATCTCTTGCATACCTAAATAATGGCCCTTTTGTATAAATTCAGGCAGAGTTGCTATTCACAGCAAAAAAAATCTGAACAGTGCCCTTTATAGAGACTAGCAGTTTCTCTGACTGCACAGACAACTAGCTTGAACTCTAATGTCTCAAAACTCTCCAGTCCCACTTCTCTCTTAAAGGGAAAACAACCTCATTAATTTCTCACATAACATTGAGAACACTATTTAATAGTCTCATAATTTATAAACCTTACACTGTTTTTCTCAGAAAAAATATGACAGGAGAAACATTTTGGGCAACCACAGCAGAAAAATCAAACCCTATTCTCTCACAAATTGAACATAAATCTTTGATACTATATGGGTCAAGGTTCCCAATGGGTGGGCTCATAAAAATGAACATGTACTTAGTATGGCTGATTATGACTTATGGGTATGGTACAGTACCATACATAAAGGAGTTTGAAGAACAGCTAGCCAAAAGGTAATAACAAAATGTTTTTTAAGTACATCAGAAGCAGGAAGCCTGCTAAACAGCCAGTGGGGCCCCTGGATGATTGAGATACAAAAGGAGCACTTAAAGACGATAAAATCATCACAGAAAAACTAAATGAATTTTTTGCTTCAGTCTTCACGGCTGAGGATGTTAGAGAGATTCCCAAACATGAGCCATCTTTTGTAGGTGACAAATCTGAGGAATTGTCACAAATTGAAGTGACAGTAGAGGAGGTTTTGGAATTAATTGAGAAATTTAACAGTAACAAGTCACTGGGACCAGATGGCATTCACCCAAGAGTTCTGAAAGAACTCAAATATGAAATTGCGGCACTGTTAACTATGGTTTGTAACCAGTCCTTTAAATAAGCTACTGTACCCAATGACTGGAAGATAGCTTATGTAATGCCAATATTTAAGAAGGGTTCTAGAGGTGATCCTGGCAATTATAGACCGGTAAGTCTAACGGCAGTACTGGGCAAATTAGTTGAAACAATAGTAAAGAATAAAATTGTCAGAGGCCTAGAAGAGCATAAATTGCTGTGCAAAAGTCAACATGGTTTCTGTAAAGGGAGATCATGTCTTACTAATCTATTAGAGTTCTTTGAGGGGGTCAACAAATGTGGACAAGAGGGACCCAGTGGACATAGTGTACTTAGATTTCCAGAAAGCCTTTGACAAGGTCCCTCACCAAAGGCTCTTACTTAAATTACGTTGTCATGGGATAAGAGGGAAGAGCCTTTCATGGATTGAGAACTGATTAAAAGACAGGGAACAAAGGGTAGGAATAAATGGTAAATTTTCAGAATGGAGAGGGGTAACTAGTGGTGTTCCCCAAGGGTCAGTCCTAGGACCAATCCTATTCAACCTATTCATAAATGATCTGGAGAAAGGAGTAAACAGTGAGTTGGAAAAGTTTGCAGATGATACTAAACTGCTCAATATAGTTAAGACCAACGCAGACTGTGAAGAACTTCAAAAAGATCTCCCAAAACGAAGTGATTGGGCAACAAAATGGCAAATGAAATTTAATGTGGATAAATGTAAAGTAATGCACATTGGAAAAAATAACCCCAACTATACATACAATATGATGGGGGCTAATTTAGCTACAACTAATCAGGAGAAAGATCTTGGAGTCATCATGGATAGTTCTCTGAAGACATCCATGCAGTGTGCAGTGGCAGTCAAAAAAGCAAACGGGATGTTAGGAATCATTAAAAAAGGGATAGAGAATAAGACGGAGAATATCTTATTGCCCTTATATAAATCCCTGGTACGCCCACATTTTGAATACTGTGTACAGATGTGGTCCCCTCATCTCAAAAATGATATACTGGCATTAGAAAAGGTTCAGAAAAGGGCAACTAAAATGATTAGGGGTTTGGAACGGGTCCCATATGAGGAGAGATTAAAGAGGCTAGGAAAAGCTTGGAAAAGAGGAGACTAAGGGTGGATATGATAGAGGTATATAAAATCATGAGTGGTGTGGAGAAAGTGTATAAGGAAAAGTTATTATTCCCATAATATAAGAACTAGGGGCTACCAAATGAAATTAAAGGGCAGCAGGTTTAAAACAAATAAAAGGAAGTTCTTCTTCTTCACTCAGCACACAGTCAACCGGTGGAACTCTTGCTTGAGGAGGTTGTGAAGGCTAGGACTATAACAGGGTTTAAAAGAGAACTGAATAAATTCATGGAGGTTAAGTCCATTAATGGCTATTAGCCAGGATGGGTAAGGAATGGTGTCCCTAGCCTCTGTTTGTCAGAGGGTGGAGATGGATGGCAGGAGAGAGATCACTTGATCATTGCCTGTTAGGTTCACTCCCTCCGGGGCACCTGGCATTGGGCACTGTCGGGAGACAGGATACGGGGCTGGACAGACCTTTGGTCTGACCCAGTATGGCCATTCTTATGTTCTTATGTACCGATAAGCTGCAGTAAATGGCGTGGTGGGTTAATGACCTAGCATTTCTCTTCTGCCAAACTTTATTCATTCAAATGCATAAGGTCAAAAGTGGAAATGAATTTTGCCATCTCCTATTGTTCCAATTGGACACTTATGCACAAGACAACACCACCACAGCAGGCATTCGTTAACACCTATGGAGGATATTTAAACAAAAAAGTCCATAACTGAATGACAATGGAAGCTGAACTATGCTTTCTTTGAACCCTAGAACTGTGCCCTCCTGCTTATGGATGAGGCACATTGTGTGAAGAAAGCTGGCAATACTGCTACTGTGCTGTACTTGTTCTTCCACAGTCCATCCTGTTAAAATTTTTTCCTTACTCTCCTATACTCTAACTTCCTCCCTATTTGCAACTTCCCATTTCTTAGCAAAGCATTTGATTTCCCGCTTCTCTCTGCCTACCTTTCTCAGAACAAAACAGCATGACTGACCGTTTTCAGTCCAGGTTTTGCTTTTAGTAGAGCACAAAATTTATCACTTTTTCATGTAGGTAAAGATCTCCCTTCAACTGGTGATGGCTCATTCTCCCTCTTTCTTTTTGCCTTGGACAGGCTTCATGCTGTTAGGGTCTCATTCTGCATCCCCGTTGTATAGGCTTGGTAGTTGGATACTAGACTCTGGTTTTGAAAATGCAAGGCATGCAATGGTACGTGCATTGTCTGTCTCTCTACTACCTAACATATCTCATTGTGGTATCTGAACACATTTAACTAATTTCTTTCCTATATGAGACTACAAAAAGTCCATTTGTATCATACCTTTTCTGAATTTGGCTAGTTAGATAAAATCTGGAAGAGGAATAAGGGGATCCCAAACATTACCCTATGTTCTTATCATATTAAGGCTTCTCCCTTCCCTATCCCAAATATCTTAACTTTTCTTAATATTTTTCCATAAAAAAAATAGGTGCAAATCCTTGATTTATATAGGAGGTTGCATTGATTATATACCTGACTTTTTGTTCAGATCAGTCAGTAAAAATGGTTTGCTGTTTAAATGCACTCCATTTTTACTTTCAAAATTTTTGTTACATAATAGTGTCATTTTAAATACTCCCTTTCTGTAGCTGGCATACGCTAATGGCTATGCTGCAGAACTTTAGCTTTTTCTTTAATAGTTATTGCTGATTTCCTGCTGTGGATATATATTGAACATAAGAAATTAGCTGCAGAAAGAATTAGAGGGTGTAAGTGATTTTCTGAGTCATGTAAATGCCAAAAGCTTTTTGTGACATCTTTCAAATGGAAATATGTTATTTGCACACTGGCTCCTGATGGAATATGACACACTGCAACATGCTGTGCGTTTAAGATTGGGTTCTAGGCCATTAAAAGCTGAGTACATGGGGGCCTCTGGCCTCTGGGAGGGAAGGCAATGAACTACTTTCTGTATGGGCAGCTTGTGCTGAAGAGTCAAAGAATCTTCACTTAGATCAATGAAAACTAATGAGAATTAAAGACTTGCTTGAACCTGTTATCCAGAGTTAAGGCTTAAAGATTATAATTCAAGTTTGATGTAACATTTGTCGTTTTTCCAGATGGTCTTACAATATCATTATATTAGCCTCTGAAATATTAATATTGTCCAGTACATACAGTGTTTAAATGCATGACTTCCAACTAAAAATATTCCAGTTTTGTTTAAAGAGGTACTGTCAATTTAAACTTCTATCTTTAATTTGTGTACATTTTGAAATCCTTGTGCATGAACAGTCATCCTGTCTATATTTTACATTTCCCCCCCAGACTATGTGGATTTTTATTTGTTGTTTTGGCAAGTAAATGGTCTGAGAGAATCTGTGTGGAGCATGGCTTCTGAACCTGGGCTGCTGCCATTCCCCCAAAAGATATGAGGGGTTGCTCTTAGGGAAGTCATGGAAGGAGGGTTAGGAGACAGTGTGGCCTGAAGCACCGATCCTCTGTAAACACAGGGAGAGGAATGACTAAGCTGGGACCCCTAAAACTCAGAGTAAACTGTTGAAACCCCCCACACCCAAAAATATCTTGCATAGTGGGTAAACCCAAAATGCTCCTGCAAATGTTATTTAAAGTTCTACTGCTTGGGAGCCCCCAAAACACTTTTGCAGGCCCACTTTTCTCCTCCCTGTAGATACTCTTGAGTTTATATGCAGCAGAAAAATTACTGGTTCCTGCTGTGCTACAGCAAAGGTAGTAGAGAAATGGGCCACCTTCAGGAGACAATTCTGCATTGGACAAGGTAAAATGGGCGTTGTTGCTTCCCTCTTAGCAGGAGACCAGATGTTAAACAGGAGTACAGTAGCAGGCAGCTGGACCTCCTGCCATCATCCCCAGAAACTCAACACAAGAGGTCAAAGGAGCCATGGTTGGTGCTACCTTTTGAGGGAGAAAGAGGTTCTGTGGCCTGTGGGTGGCAGGGCCTATCCTCTTGGTAAGGAGGGTAGACCCCAAAGCTTCAGTTTTTAAAAAAAAATTCTTATTTGAACTAAATATCCAAACCTTTTGAGATCTGTCCATCACTAGTTTCCAACATCATTTTAGCCAAGAATGTGCCACTTACTTGAATTCCATTATAGTACTTCACTGTAATTCTAATTATCATTCATCTCAGTAGCTGGTAGCTTTTCTATTAACTAATCATCTATTGACTCTGTGGGGGTTCCATAGCTTTCAAGCTTTTTTAGTGAGGTTGAATTAGATTATCTGCCCTTTTTAAAACATAGATTTCACCTGAAGTAAAAATGACCTCCCAGTGTTAATATATGTAAAATATATCATTATACTTGTTGGTTGCCTGAATTGCATTGCAAATTGCAGTGTTCCAAATTGAGCTAGTTTTACAGATGAGCTAAACAGCATATGAAGAATTTATATTGTATAGTGTTTAAAGCAATTAATATAATTATGTCTGAAAGCTGACCATGAATTAGCATTTATGTGCACGTACTGAATAGCAATGAAGCTCAGAGCTTATTTGTGCTTTACGTGCTAACAAGGAGGAAGAGCCACAAGAAATATTTTTCTTGGTATTCCAAATCATTTCTTTTCCAGATCCCTGTTACCTGTTTTTATATTTCCAGTTTAATATGTGATTACACTGTTTTGTATTTTCCTTTTAATTTACATAGATACGTCAGCATTTGGCTCTACAGTTTTTATGCATGTAATCCTATTGACTTCATGAGACAATCAATATTTAGTTAGGAAGCCTGTAACTGGTGTATGGGGAGGGGGTATGCATTATTTCTGCATAACTGGCTATGAAGCATTATATAAAGTGCATCAGTTTTAAAACAACAACAGGTACTTTGACTAACAGGACACGGTATCTAGGGCCTGATCCAAATACTATACAGGAAAATGGGGAATCTCTCATTGTCTTCAGTGGGCTTGTATCAGACATACAATGTATAGGCTGCTGAGAAAGTAGCCTGCCGTATTTTAGATAACATTTTCTAGTGAAAGTATTCAGATTTAATTATTTGGTGTGTGATTACAATGCCAGTCTTCCTAAAATGGCACTGAACTAAAACTGTGATTTCCTCTGACTGTGCCAATTTTGCACTGCCATTTTTAATTTAATTTGAATATCATTGATATTTTTGATGACTTCATGTCTTATGTTAAGAATATACATTAAGGTTAATCTAAGTGCAAAACAAAACTTCTTTTAATTATGGCGTGACACTGTGTACCTCCAAAGTAAGACCCTGGCACCCCATATTCACAACTGTCATCTGAGTATGTTATGTTTTGTGTAAAGTATATATAATCTCTTTATAATATATATTTATATTTAATATATTTATATATATATATATATTTATTTATATAAATATATTTAATATATTTATAATCTCTTTAAAATCAGTCTTTAGTTAATAATTTTATTTTACTATTTTATCCTTACAAGCGAGTTTGTCTCAAATGCTTGGGAAATCTCAGCTCAGGTTACAAAGGCTGGTGAATGTCCACTTTCCTGTGAAGAAGTGGCTAACTATATAATGAACATCCACTGGCCAGGCTTCTGACCAGTGCAAGACAGTACAGTTCTTGGGTGCTAGGCTGAGGAGCTGGGGGGAATTGGCTGGAACCTCGCAGTTGATGGTTCATGAGTGGCTGGGAGATCATTCATGTAACACAATTGGGTGTGTCCTTGCCTGTGGATGTCTGTGTAAGTGCAGTGCCTGCCAGAGACTTGTAGCTTGACATCAGCATCACAGTGTGAGAGGCAACCAAGGTTGGTGGGTTTGGAGGACTCAGTGGCCCCACAGTCTAGGTTGCACCCTGGAACTGCTCACATATGGATATGACCTTTGTTTTCTCTGAATGACATAGAACAATTTGAAATGCCATAAAATAAAATGTATGGAGATGGACATAAATTCACCTGGAATCATTGTAAGGTTGCTTGACTTGATTTTCTCTCAATCCACCAAATTTAATGGACAATAATAGAGTTTGTACTCTGGGTTTTTCCTGTACATTGTAGCCTGTATGTTGTAGTCTTTTATGAGGTGCTCTGTGACTGTCTCATGGTAGTAAAGGTGCAGCTAAGTATTCTTGCAGGCTATTTACACTCTGAGGAGAATGGGAGGATGGAATATTGAGGTAAGGTTATGGACGCTTAATTTTTGTGTTTAAAAAAAAATAATCAGAATATGGCTCTCAGTGTTCTCCCATGTTAGCTAACAGTGTGAATCATAGAATAAGATGAAATAGATGGAGGGAGACTGAATGAGTTCCACAGAGATGGAATAGCACATGTGAAATTATAACCCACCCCAGCTCTGGGTAAATCTTGATCTCAGTCAAAGTTAAATGCCCACTATTACCATTAAAACAGGCCAAGGCTATTTTGTTTTGCAATTCTTGGATGTATAACCAGGGGAATCTCAAGTAGGTGTACTGAGGTTATATTACCTCTGTATTTGGCACTGGTGGGACAACTACAGGACTACTGTGTCCAATTGTGATGTCAACAATTCAAGAACAATGGAAAAATTGTAGAGGGTTCAGAGAAGAGCCATAAGAAAGATTAAAGGATTAGAAAACATGTTTTCTAGTGATGGACTCAAGGAGCTCAATCTATGTAGCTTAGCACAGAGTACCCGCATCCAAAGTTTGCTCAGGGGGCCATTTTCCCTAAGGCCAGCCCTGCAGCCCTTGAGAAAGGAGAAGCTAGTATGATGCCCAAAGCAGGTCCAGACCTGGTATTTTGCCAACTCCAAGGAGAGGGAGAGTGGGTGCTCCTCTGCCTGGTCTGGAGAAAATGGGCTTCTCCTGCTGGGCTTGCCCCTTTTCAACTCCGCAGCCCTTCCTGGAACCATGCTGACCCACTCCCCCTCTTTTGTAGCTTCTGAGCTCCTCTCCCACCCCTCGCTGATAGTGCTATTCCCCTTTCCCTGGCAAACTGGACAACAGTCCCTGCCCCGCTTAAGATGGGGTGTTGTCATAGTTACTACCCTCAAAATGGGTTGTAAAAATAAGATACAGAATTACAGCTCCTTTTCCCTGTATATTTAGATGCAGGGTGCTACAATTTTCTGAATCTTTTACCTTTTTTAAAAAAGTAGGAAATTGAGGCTGTGAGTCTTCACTCAGTTTTCTGTTATACAATTAAAAGAAAAAAATTGCAATTAAACTGAAGTTGCATTAGGAATGTTTTATTACATAAAATATTTAATTACATAAAGTTTAATTTAATTGCTTCCAATATATTGGTCAACATGGCACTACCCCTCCTCACCATGATTTCAATTAACTTTTCTGCCCTGTGTGAAAGTTCATCTAAGTGTCATCAGTTTAAGGGTAGGATACAAAGTAATACAGAAATCCCACAGTCCTGCAGCTCTGAGGTACATTGCTCTCACTTACTGCTGGAACTGATAAAAGGCATTACATGCATTATACACTTTTTTTTTTTTTTTTACAGGAGGTTATCAAAACAAATATGGTACTTTGGCTGGATTTCAAAAATGGGTGGATAATTTCGTGACTACTAATAACATTTATACCTGTGTAAATTAAGATAATGATGAGGGTAATGAAGTTTCATGTTTCAGGGGGAAAGCTGATAACCTTGTTTGCTGTGCTTTGCCCTTCTCATAAATCATCAGTTTTTGGCCACTGTTGGAGGCAGGATACCAATATTGACAGGCCAATGGTTTGATTTAATATTTGTCAAATCTAATGGGCTATGTTCTGTCATAGTTTCATAAGAAAAATCCCATTGAAGTGAATTAGAGTTTTGTATAAAAAAATCAAGCACAGATTGAGCTGAGAGTTGTGTGAGCCAAAATTCTAAATCTGGACTCTGGAGCTGGATTTGAGTTTGTACCCAAATTCAAAATTCAAGCCTCCTATAAGCTGAATCTAAATGTGCAAAACTTGGGGAAAATTAAACTTTGGGAAATCTGTATCAAGATTTAAGAGTATTTAGCTTTGGTTATGCCTATTAAAGAAATAAAGTATGGATGCAAATCCACATGCGGAGTCATGGATGCTAGAACTAGGGGTGCTGGGAGTGCTGCTGAATCCCCTGGCTTGAAGTGGTTCCCATCATATACAAAGTTTAAAGTTTGGTTCAATGGCTCTCAGCACCCCCACTATACAAATGTTCCGGCACCCCTGTGTGGAATTCTGATTCTGGCCCATCTCTAGTGCAAACCCTTTCCAAAGTTAGCTCAAAATGCATTTTGTATTTCCGTGTGCCAGTTCACATTAGTTCACATTTAAAATTCAAAATTAGTTCACATCCCCTGAAGTTAAAAAGAGATGCAGATTCAAATTAACCCAGTTTTTTCAAGTTTGAATCTATTGGAACCCACCATCAAGGTTCAGATTTGGTGGAGTCGTAGGTGTTCAAATGTTTGTCAATTAACTTTTCACCAGAAATGGAAATAGTGGCTACATTGAAAAAATATCATGTTCATTGTCCCATGTGGTCTCTCCTAGTGAATATAGCTCAACCTCGAAGTCTACCAGCAAACAACGTCTTAAATATTTGCAGGTATCAAAATAAGGTTTAAAAGTTTGGACAAAATCTGAGTTAATCAAAATCTAGTTAATCAACACAGATTAAACTCCATTCAAGACTAATTTCGAATCTGAGCTGGAGTCACATGCCTCTATATTCTTAGTGTTTAAGATTTTTAACAAGCTTATCTTTCTGCTTATGAGACTACCATCTGAAAGCCTTTGAAATCTGCTTGATAATTCAGTGTTTACAGCAGATGGTTTCTTCTTTGAAGAAACATGTTATTAGCAGGTTAGTATTGAACACTGACTAAACTTCAGTAAATATTTTCGGTTCTAAACCTGAATTAAGATCCCTTGATGCTGAATCTGATCTGATCTGCTTGGATCAATTGCCTTAAATTGGATTATTGTACTGAGCAAGTGATCACAATGCAGTATATCAGAATTGATTTGCTGTACAAGAGTTTATCTCATTTTAATTGGATAGAGAGGAATGTTATCACTTCAGACTCTTTCCAGTTTTGATATATAATGGTATTTTATGCAAAACTACATTTGGTGATTTACTGAAATGACTTACTATTAGCTACCACATTCTGACATATATTCTTACATAGATTCTGTAAGCCTTTTTATGACAATTTTAAAAATCATTCTTATGCTTTGTGTACACATGGTGTAGATGCAAATTATTCCTTCACACCTGCTCAGTGTATAATTTTTTGAAACCCTGAAGATCATGGTAATCATCTGTTATGAAATTTACTTTGAGCATGTTAGTTCGTGGCCTACGCCATTAAAACTAGAGGATTCAGCTTCAATTTAATTTCAGTTGCCTAACTTTTATATCTTTGCCGGATGCTTTTTCTAGAACGTGAGATGAAAAGATGCATGGGGAAGCACAGACAGAAGGAAAAAAAATGTGGCACCAAAAAAGTCAAGCATGTTGGTCTGTGAATGAAAACTTCCTTCTCCCCACCTCACCCCCAGCAAAATTCAAGTGAGCAACTTAAAGCTGCTTCTGGGCAGCTGTACATTCCTAACCGGTGCTTATGGGACAGATTGTAGAGACTGTCTTTAGTAATATTGCTGGACTCAGATTTTCATGAGAGTGAACTGTTTAATAGTTTGCGTCTCTTCTTCATTCTCTCTGTCTTCTTGCAGAATCAATGGCAGTTTCACACAACCTCTGTGCGGACAGTTTCATTTTCATTCCTCCTCCTGCTGTTCCTTAGATCTTTATTCTTCTTTTTGATTTCTAAGCCCCTACCTGCTCACTTTTCCGCACCAATTAGTGAAGGTCATGAACTGAGCAGCAATGCAACTGAACCCAAGAAATACCAGACTAATCCTATGGTACTCTGATGAAACACTCTGAAATGGATTTCATTTGCTCTAAAGTCAGGCAACTGACATAGTTCAAGGAAAACTAATGGAAGGCCTTTGAATAAGTATAAACAATCCATAAGAGATTTCTACATGAAACCAGACGTGCAGTGCAGTAGTGTCTCAGACAGGATCTCTCTCTCTCTTTCTTTTTTTTTTTTTTAGACTAAGAGATGGGCTGAGCTGGTCTAGCTTGAGTTTTGGAAAATCTCGGTTATCCCTGAGTTTGTCTTCCAAGCCCCACTAACAATACTGGTTTTGCTTTTGGCCCTGGTTTGGTTTTTTTAACCCTTTTTAAAAAAATAAATAAATAAAATTGAAGTAAAATTTGAAATGAAAAATCATTTATATGACCACAAATGAAATTTCAATGCAAAAAACCATTTTTTGTCTGAAAAACTTTACCCAGCTCTACTTATCATTTTGAGGTACGTCTGCTGGCATTTGGTGTTTTCTGCATCTGGATGGCACTCTCAAAGTCCCCTCCAGTGCGTTCTGGGCTGTATCGCTAACCTATAGGGAGACTGGTTGTGTTTGGTAACCTTCTGGACCATAATTTCATCTTCTCATTGATTTCCTTGGGTCATGCTGAGCTGCAAAATATATTAGTTCTGAAACAGTATTGGGTATCTTGATTCCTGTACAGCTGAAGACCAGGCATATCATAAAGGTGACTGGTTCCATTTTCCTAGTACTTGTGTACCTTCTGCTAGCTGATTTAAAGGAGCCAGGACACAGTAATGACATTAGGATTAATATTACAATTCTGAGAAGCAATTTTTGCAACTGAGGTCTTGGGGCTCTGAAATATTTCTTTTTAAAATCTAATTTTCATATCCGCTCCAATAATAAAACTGTAAAGTGAGCATGGTTTTTCAAACAAATTTCATAAGAATTTTCAGCATGTGCCCAAAGACATATTTTCATAGCAGGTGCTGAGCAGTCAATAGGGTTGCTGGATAAATGATTCATAAATGTGTTCACCTACTTGAATAGAATGACACTGGTGGAGCTGCTTTAGTCTCCTGAGTACATAGTATTCATTTGGTTAAAAAACTGAAATACAAACGGTACTGTGTTTATCCAAGAGAAAAGGCTGCTTGGAAAGTTACTGATTTCTACAGTGTCAGTGTGATGCTGATTTCAGACATACTGCATATTAAAAAGGATTGGGGAACAGGTAAGTGCATAGGAAATATCTGGGGGCTAAGAGGAAATATAACAGAGAAGTTGCTAAAAGAGCATCTTAACGTGATTTCATAGATATATTAGTTAGCATGTTAAAAAAAAAATGATTTGCCAGTAGGCTGTCGTCTTACATCATGTATGTCACTTTTATGGATTTAAGACAGCATAATTCAGCCTGGCTCTTCACTCAGGAGTTACTGAACTGATTCAGTGAAATCTGTGCTCCCCTTTGTTTTCCATACACCGAGAAGAAAACATGTACTTTTTAGATTTCTTTTATTTTAAATAAAGGAGAAAAGCAAATAAAACTATAAAACCCAGACTATATCCTCAGTTGCTGCATGAACTACTGCTTTTTCTTCCTGAGGTACTATGGCATTGGGACATAAAGTGGTTTCGTTTCTTATATCCCTTGTGCCCATAGAATAAGCATTTTTCTCTGTGCCTTTTGTGTTGCTTTCCACAGTCTATATACTGGACCAAGATGCCTGCCTTCTCAGTTGGTTGGTCTCTATCCTGCTTCCTGGGTTCTTTTAGCCTGACCCTATGTACTTGTTCTGCACTCGTGGCTGTCATTGTTTTGATCCATTTGCTGGACTGTTAAGGTTTCCTTACTGTTTGGAGGCATTTCTTTAGGGTTAGCACTATTTAAGAACATAAGAATGGCCATACTGGTTCAAAACAAGGTCCATCTAGCCCAGAATCCTGTCTTCCAAGAGTGGCCCGTGCCAGATGATTCCAAGAGAATGAACAAAACAGAGCAATTGATCCATCCATCGCCTGTCATCTAGTCTCAGCTTCTGGCAGTCAGAGGTTTCCCTCAATAGTCTGTTCTGTAAGCTGGAATGAAATGTTCCCAAATTATTCTGTCTCTAACTGGTAATTCTGTCTGGAATCACAGTACCCATCAAACACCTTTATCAGCTGTTCCAGTGTTTTTAGTCATTCTTCCTGTTCTTTTCCCCTAATGAGATAGTAAAGCTTTTATTTTAATTTTCTCATCTTTATTCTCCATGGTCAGCTCTGTATACAGAGGGTTTTTTTATTTTAATTTTTTGCTTCCATAGTTGTGCAAAGTTTTCTTTGTCCAGAAACCCAGCTTTCCTGGATGTCTGAGCCCTACCCATGGTGGCTGTTTGCTCTATTTCCAGGGGCTGCCTTGTTTTCCTGCGAATCACATTCTCTTTTTTGCTCTGGGTCTCACTAAACTAAGTGCTGCCACCAAGTTTCATTCCACTTTTATAACTGAGGGTCTCTTACTTGTCCACCTCCATAAGAAGCCAATCTGGCGGGAGTAGTAGGAGCATAGCTCTTTATGCCATCTTTATGCCCTGCTATGTCCTCATAACCTCCCTCCCTCTGCTGAGGAGTTGCATTGGGGGTAGCTTCCAGTTGTTGTGCTTTCTGTAAACCTGACTCTCTCCTCTTTTGTTAATGCTAGTGATTCACCATAGCATAAGTAAGGGGAGAATCAAGTCTTGTTTGTGTAGTTTTAAACAATGGTTTATGAATACAGTTAACTTAGCAGCAGTAAACGCCTACCAATGTAACACTTGGGCAGAAAACTGGACCATTTGGCTGAGGACCACTTCAATCCCTCATCTATCTTTTCTTGAGTACAAAAAAATAGAATTCACCTGTTAATTAATTTTTTAATTCCATTCCTTCATAGAAGCTTTACTGAGAACATTCACGTGTTGCACTGAGCAAGGAAAGAAGGCAATGAAGCTGGCTCTAGCAGCATGTTTGCATTTTTCAGATCTGGAAATTACTATTTTTCTAAAATGTTTCCAGTGGCATAGTTTTAAAAAAAACACCCCAAACCCCACCTTTTCCTCCCCCCAAAAAACAAGAAAAAAAACCCCCTGTTACTGTGGGAAATCCTCTTCCTTGTCCTGGAGGAAGACCGTTTTGTAAGATTAACAGACCATGCCTGTCAATACAGGAATCATTTGCTTGGATAAAGGAGAAGGAAATAGTTCCCTTTATTCTCATTACAAATTTAAAAATTGCCTTAAAGAATGTCTTTTTTTCCATTCTCAATAATCATGACATCAATGATTTATTACAAGAATTGAGAATAATTTGAATTTTTATTACGGTCTATATTAGGCTGGGTTTTAATCACTTCCCAAAACTCTGGCTTATGTTTTCTGCTTAACTTTAGCAATATTTCATTTTCCAGGCTATGTTAAATTAAGAATTTCCTTTTACTTGTTTCCATTCTTGGAATACAGTAAATATCCTAGCCCTAGTCTATCAGTTTTGATCCCTCAGGAATAAAAATCAGCTTAGTTAAACATTCCTAACCTTATCCAAACATTTCCTTAGCAGGCTCTCACACTTGATCACTTATAATACTGGTTGAAAACCATTTTAACTCTTCTTTTACATGACTTTGGTTGGAGTTTTCAAAGTTGGCAGCCTGAAGTTAAGCGTTTAGTCCCTGAATAAGCTAATTTAGATAAGCATGGACACCTAAATTTTAGCTTGAATTGCCAAAATGTTGCACTGTTAATTTCATCTGACCAAGCTGGCAGACCATTCAGAAGATAACACTGGTATAATATTTAATTGGGCGGTGTAATGCATTCTGAATGGTTCTAAGGTCACACTTTGCATTCCGACAGTATAGTGGAAGGTGGGTTGTAGTATATTTCACCAGCAAATATGCCTACATGTGATTTAGTCTGTATGTAATTAATCTAATTGACTGAATAACATTAGAAAAGTATTTGCATGTCTGAAGAATATGCCTCTTTTTTTTAAAACTATCCTGGACTTGCATTGAGGTTTTCATTATTTGTATATTATGATTTTGTGTGTGTGTGTTTCTTCAACTCTAAGTATTCCTTATGAGGAATGGTCAAGCTCTTTGTAATAGGTTTCCTCCAAGGAACGTTAGAGACAGACCTTAGTCATTAACTTGTCTGCTACATATGAATGCATTGAACACTATAGAGAGGTTTTTTTTCCCACAGGACAACTAATCAATGTATTCATTTTCTGGGAGATACAAACAAAACATTATTTGTACACTTTATGGCATTGCAGTCTTTTTCCATCTGTCCTGGGTGTCACTGACTGCATTCGTGTACCATCACATAATGAAGCGTGCTTTCGGAATGAAAAAGTCTTTCCTCTTTTTATTATGCATGTAGCATGCAATGCAATTTACTACATAACAGATGTCATAGCTAAGTACCCAGGATCATGTCATGATTCATTCATTTTAAGACAGTCTGCTATAGCCATGCACAGCTTTTGAAAACTGGGCATATTTGACTTTTGGGTGAGTGCTCCAAATATTCTCCTGTACTGTGCATGGATGGACCAAAACAAAACCTCAAGTCTGAAGAACCTCACTTGGGTAGAGTTTGACCCGGGATCCAGAAATAAAATCTATAGTTTGGATCCATCTCCCTAGTATCGTTTTACTTTTTCTAATATAAAGGGGGGGGGGGTGAAATCACATTTCTAGGTGACGGTGGTCTGTTTTCCTTCTAAAAACTTGGTCTGGATTCCCCTGCTAAGTCTTCAGTTTCCTGCAGAAAGAAATTATAGTTAGGCTCAACATTTCAGTTATTGAAAGAACTTTTGGAATCTTACAAAATGAGTTTGTTGTCCAGATAAATCTGGTGGAACATTATTATACTGCCCTTCTAAAGCCAGAAGGAATTCCTGTAAGACAGTGTTTTACATAATATTGCCATTAAACCCAGTCTATATTTAGAGGAAAAGGCAAACTGTAATAAGTTGCACAAGAATGAAGAACTATCTGAATCTGAGGATATATGCTTGCAAATGTGGTAACTCAAATTATTATTGGGGTTTGAAATATGACAACCAGAGAATAGAGCAAAATATTTAATAGACTATACTTATGTTTAACCACTGGGCACCCAGAAATTCTGGAGAGTATCCAGAACTTACAATGATTGGTACTTCGTAGATGCATGTAATAATAATAATAAGAATGCATTTTTGAAACTGTATAAATTACATCATTCTACTTTTTAGTTTTCCTTTTAAGGAGTGAGAGTAAAACCTCACCTCTGTGCAGATTAGAACAGTGTGAATAACTGAGTTCTTGGATTGCTGGCTGTTCTGGAAAAAAAAATAATTAGGGGTTGTATAAAGTGTTTAGTTCAACCTAAAATGAAATGTTTCATTTTGTGTTTGAGCTTCTAAAAATGTTTTTTAATTCTTTTAAATAAAAATAAATTCAAATAAAAAAACAAAATCTTTCATTTTGAACATGTTGTAATGAAACATTATAACATTTTTAGGTTTCTTTCCTGATTGAAACAGTTTGGTGAAATAAACATGAATTTTCAAAATGTTTTCGTTGAGCCGCATGTGCATTTTTTTTTTTTTTTGGTGAAAAAGTTTTGGCTGAAAAATTTCACCCAGCTCTAGTGCACAGGTCTAGCAAAATGCCTATTCACCACTCAAGACCTTAAAATGGCACCAGAGTGGTATATAAGCCTTTTGTTGATCTGCTGAACTGGGGAGGATTTAACACTTACCAAGCTGGGTTGGCCCATAGTGAAACACTTGTGGGGCAATTGGCGCAGTTATGTAATCTGGTGAATGAGATAAAGAATAAGTAGATAACTTTTTTTTTAAAGTATTGGAACCAGTTCTCCACCTCATCTCAGGAAACCTCAGGTGCAGCAGAGAGGGCAGTGAGGAGCTGGTTGTAATTCCCTGATCCAGCCCCAGTATAAACAATGACCTTAAATTGGGTGTGGTGGCCCCCTGCTCCCGGAACTCCCTCAGCATGCACTCTCTCTTCCTTAAAGTGGGGGTAAGGGAGGCAGCAGGTGAAGGAACTGGCTCATTTGCTTTCACCAGCTTTCTACTGGCAAAGAGCACTCCTACCTAGGGGGAAAAAGAAAAGGAGTACTTGTGGCACCTTAGAGACTAACAAATTTATTTGAGCATAAGCTTTCATGAGCTACAGCTCACTTCATTGGATGCATGTAGTGGAAAATACAGTGGGGAGATTTTATATACACAGAGAACATGAAACAATGGGTGTTACCATACACACTGTAACAAGCGTGATGAGGTAAGGTGAGCTCTTACCAGCAGGAGAATGTGGGGGGGAACCTTTTGTAGTGATGATCAAGGTGGGCCATTTCCAGCAGTTCACAAGAATGTGTGAGGAACAGTGCGGGGGGGGGCAATAAACATGGGGAAATAGTTTTACTTTGTGTAATATTACATCCACTCCCAGTCTTTATTCAAGCCTAAGTTAATTGTATCCAATTTGCAAATTAATTCCAATTCAGCAGTCTCTCCTTGGAGTCTGTTTTTGAAGTTTTTTTGTTGAAGAATTGCCACTTTTAGGTCTGTAATTGAGTGACCAGAGAGATTGAAGTGTTCTCCAACTGGTTTTTGAATGTTCTAATTCTTGACGTCTGATTTGTGTCCATTTATTCTTTTACGTAGAGACTGTCCAGTTTGGTCAATGTACATGGCAGAGGGGCATTGTTGGCACATGATGGCATATATCACATTGGTAGATGTGCAGGTGAATGAGCCTCTGATAGTGTGGCTGATGTGATTAAGCCCTATGATGGTGTCCCCTGAATAGATATGTGGACACAGTTGGCAATGGACTTTGTTGCAAGGATAGGTTCCTGGGTTAGTGGCTCTGTTGTGTGGTGTGTGGTTGCTGGTGAGTATTTGTTTCAGGTTGGGCGGCTGTCTGTAAGCAAGGACTGGCCTGTCTCCCAAGATCTGTGAGAGTGATGGGTCGTCCTTCAGGATAGGTTGTAGATCCTTGATGATGAGTTGGAGAGCTTTTAGTTGGGGGCTGAAGGTGATGGCTAGTGGCGTTCTGTTATTTTCTTTGTTGGGCCTGTCTTGTAGTCGGTGACTTCTGGGTACTATTCTGGCTCTGTCAATCTGTTTCTTCACTTCAGCAGGTGGGTATTGTAGTTGTAAGAACGTTTGACAGAGATCTTGTAGGTGTTTGTCTCTGTCTGAGGGGTTGGAGCAAATGCGGTTGTATCGTAGCGCTTGGCTGTGGACAATGGATCGTGTTGTGTGGTCTGGATGAAAGCTGGAGGCATGTAGGTAGGAATAGCTGTCAGTAGGTTTCTGGTAGAGGGTGGTGTTTATGTGACCAGTGTTTATTATCACAATAGTGTCCAGGAAGTGGATCTCTTGTTTGGACTGGTCCAGGCTGAGGTTGATGGTGGGATGGAAATTGTTGAAATCATGGTGGAATTCCTCAAGGACTTCTTTTCCATGGGTCCAGATGATGAAGATGTCATCAATGTAGCGCAAGTACAGTAGGAGCATTAGGGGATGAGAAGGGAGTTCTTCATTAGTCATTTCCAAAGAAGTTTAATTCCAACTTGCATTGCTGCTTGGGTGTTACAAATTAGACCGAGAATTGGCCCATTTTAGACAGACCAATATATATTTAATATTAATGCACATATTATTAAATTTTTTGCCCTCCCTCATTTTTGCAGCCACTGTCCTTCCAGCCAGGGAAGACCAGATGGGAGTTACTTCAGAAACCATCAGTGTCTCACCTAATTAGCTGGAAATGTTGACTTTCAGTTATACGAAGATCAGGGTCTAGTTGTTCAGTTCCTGTCACTTTGATTGAACAACCTGGTTCAGGAACTGAAATAGAGCAAAGTTGTATAGCAAATTTATCCATTTAACATTCACACTGGTTATTGACAGGTACAATGCAAAACCATCACAGCAGAGTTGCTCTCTGGGAGTCCTGTAGAATCCTCTCCCATGAATGTAGAAATTGATTTCCTATCTGCATTTGTGGAAGCCTGGAGGGAGACATTTTTCTCACAATTGTTCTGTCAACTGCTTTCTGTGAATATGATAGGCTGTAGTGTTCACCAGTACATAGTTCCATCAAGAACAGGTACAAATTCTAAAAAATTTAGCCTGTATGTTAAGCAAAGAAGTTCTACTTGTACAGCCTTTAGTAATACAGATAAAGATTTTCAATAGTCTTGTCCAAAAACACAGCTGGAATAATATTTAGGGCAGAATTGTCATACTGTGTACATGGCCTTAGCTGTAAAGACCTTTAATTTCAGTATCATTATTTTACTTAACCCCTCAGTTCCTTTGCAAGGGGCCATTACCATCTCTTTCTTGCATTAGTGTTCGTTTGGTGCTGTGGATAAGACAACTAAAATGAGGCTTTAAATTTTCTTTTCAGAATTTGCATGACAGGGATTCAAAATAAACAATATTTCAACATGTTCATTTCATAATTCTTCATTTTATCTATCTTTTTTTTTTAGGGTGCAAGATACCTTGGGGTATATTACTAATGCAATGAAAGCAACTTGGCCCCTCTCACTTTTCCCTCTGAAGCATTAATAGAGATTGTAAATAGAGCTGGCGGAAAAGGGAATTTCCATTTTGTGGGATATTCTGAGTTGTCGACATTTTGTTTAATTCCAAATCACAATGACATTTTGGAATTTCCAGGAAAATGGACCAATCTGTTTTGGCACCCGCCTGCTGGCAGGGCAGCTGGGCACCCAGGGATACAGCCAGGTGGCAAGCTGGCAGCCAAAGATCTGAGCGGCCAGGGAGGAGCTGGCTGGGCAACTTGCCCTCCTGCCAGCTGGGGAGCTAGCTGGGGAGCTTGGGTAGTAGACAAACCAGCCAGCCTACCTGGTTTCCTGCCTGCCAGTCTGCCCGATGGCTGGGTGGTGGTCTGGCAGGAACCAGGCAGTCAGGTCCAGCCAGTTTGCCTGTCTGGTTTCTGTTGAAAGTCTTGATAGAATCAACATTTTCCCGCACAGTGTTCTGATTCTGTCAAATATGCACTTTCCAGCGGAAAACTGTTTTGTCAGAAAATGTTTGATTAGCTCTAATTTTAAACAAGTCAAATGTGTATGTCTTTGTGACAGGTCTAGAATTGGAGCTGAAATTATGATATCTCCTTCCCTGCCGCTACATTAAGGCAAGAAGTAATTCTGAACTCTCACCCTGTAATCCTGTGAAAGGTGGAATCTGAAAATCATGGCTGGGCCTATCCCCACAATGGGAACAGACTAGAACTTCAAACAAAAACAAACTCACATTTGAAGAAAGTTCATATCGCCTGTAGATTTGAATTTTGTACCTTGGGCTCAGTCTCTCATTTGATTCAGTTAAAGATTCAAAATTCTGCTATACACCTTCAGTAATGACTGGAGAAATTTATTGTTATGGTGGGAGTCCCCAGTTATACTATATACTGTGTCTTAAATGTTATTTTTCTAAGCATGTGAACACACTTCTGTCTTTGCAGAAATGCCATTGTTAGTTTCTTTTTTTGTGATACAGTTTCTTTTTGTGGGGCATGACAAGCAATAAGTGAGTTTGTTCTAAGCCTTAATCTCTCTCTAACTAGAGTCAATTACTGCGGCAGAGTTGCTTTGTGGGAACTGTGCACTGGTGTCCGAAGAAGGATTGCCTGCTTGCTGTATGACTCCCTCTTTACAAGGACTGATGTGTATATAGTGTAAAAATGGGGTGTGTGTGTGTGTGTGTAGCATACTTATTGAAGTTGCCTTAAAAATATACCTTGAGCCCATGACACTGATTTCTCTTCCACTGGGAAGCTGTCCTATAAGCCTCTGACATCTATTACCACTCAGCAGAGGAGCAACAGTATTTTAAGCAAAATCTTTATCGATTGAGTTTCATTTCTTTCACTGTAATAAGACTGACAGTTGAGTGCTTTAAGTGATGAATGTCTTTATGGCCTCTAGTATAGCAAGAAGAATGAAACTTCTTTTCTGTGTAGTTGTGATAAATAAAATGATAGGAGTTACCATACATATCTGCTTTCTTCATAGTATACAGATTCCTCTCCGTTGGTCTACTCTCCATAAATCAATCAATGTCCAGATGGTAATATTCCAAAAGAAACCACTATTTAAGAGGTACAATACTTGGCCAAAATATCATAGGTTTTATTTTCATCACTACAAGGAAAATGGCATACACCCTTTATTGTTGTTGTAAAGGATGCTTGATTTCTTCTCCTGTGGACTAAACTTGATTGTATTTTTTTAAAAAAGCAATGACAAATCTATTCTTAACCACAGCTACTGATACCCCTATGATCTTCATGACTACTTAAGAGACTTAAATAGTGCGTAGACCTTGTACTGGTTCTCTTCACGGGATTTCACCCTTTATCAGAAAGAAAATATGTTTCCGTGGTGTTAGAAAATAATATAACCTTATAAACAAGAGGGAAAAACTCATCAAAATGACTTAGAGAGAGAGAGCCATTCTTTCTTTATTTTAAGCTTCGTTCATTTTTTTTTAAATTTTTTAATACATATTTTTTGTAAAATTTTTGTGGTGTATTAGGACCTTTAACTCAAGCTCCAGGGGCTTTTACAGCAAACAACAGTTGTGGCAGGGGGGAAAGCAATAAAAAAATTGTATATTGAGATTACTATTTTTTAAATCCTTTAAAAAGCATGCTTGTTAGGATATACTAGGTATTGTTACTAGACCGTGCGTGTGGGTGGGATACTATTTCTTACTTTACACATCCACTGGGTGCCGGAGGCAGCAGAAATAAAATATCAGAACCTCAGAATTAAACACATTTTTAAATATTTTGCGCGATTATTTTGATAGTCTCAACTACCCATTGCTTCAGGCTATCTCTGTCATGCTGTCGTTATATCTTCTTTTCTTACTCAAGGAAAATGCAAAAGCAATGTACATGCACACACCCAACTGTATAAAATACATGACTGTAGTGATTTCTGACAAGACATCATTTTAATAAGTATACTACAATGCCGTGTCAAAAGGAGGCTGTGGGTAGACTTAATTGATTTCTATCTGAACGCTGATTTTTCTCTCTGTGTTGGAGCATTTTAGTAAGCTTATGATGCATGGAAAATACAAGGAGACCCTTTCACTCTGGAACCTGGGGAATCCTTCAACTTGCTGATGATTGTTGGTAATACTATTAAATCCTGGGCTTGCATAATACATAAATCTGTGAATAAAATCTTTGAGTTTACAGCCATACTGAATTAAGTAGTATAGGAAGCTAGGAAGATGCTACTTGCCATGCTGCATCAGATCCGTATTCCATCTAGTCGGGTATGTGGTTGTTCACAGTACCACATGCTTCAGAGGAAGCTATACAACTCTTGTAATTGGTAATTATGGAATAGCATACCTATGGAGGAAGCTTCTTACTAAAACCAGGCAGTTAGTGGTTTGTTTATATCCTGAAGCATGAAGGACTGATACTGCTTGTATATTTTTTATATTAGCTAGGGTTACTGTGGATGATCAAGGTGCCCTCCCCAGCTGAACCCAGGCACGAGGGAGGCACTCTTTGCTAGCCCACACTGACCCCTGCTGGCATAGGTAAGGGGTGGTACAATTCGCATCTCTTCAGCTTGTGGGGGTGAATTGAATCCTTTCTCTGTACTAACACATGTGCTTCTTAAAAGAGTGCATATTTATCACAGGAATTTTCAGCTCACACCTCTGATCCATCTAGTCCATTATCCTGTCTCCATCGGTGACCAGTACCAGTACTTCAGAATAAGGTTCAGGGAACCCTAAACTGACAATTAAACTACAACATTGTACATCAAACAACATTTGCAATTTGTCTGGCAAAAAATACAAATATCTGCCTCCCACATGGGTGCCAGATTTGTATAATTTTTGGTGGTGGCCAGAACGGGTCCAAGCAGAGCTGTCCCTTCCATAGGATGGACCGGGGCAACTGCCCCGGGTCCTGTGCTTTGGGGGCCCCTGCGCTTCAGGGGGACACAGGGTCCAGGGTGGCCTGGGGGGTTAGCAGGGAGCCTGTTGCCTGCAGCAGCGAGCCACCCGGCCCCAGCCCACCCCTGCTGTGCCCCTTCCCCACCCCACTTCCAGCCCAGCCCCTGCCCCATCTCTTTCTGGCTTCCACCCCCTCCCCCCAAGTGATGCCAGGAGCTGGTGTGGCGGGAGGAAGCGGGGTGGGCTGGGAGTGGGTTACTCACTGCTGCCAGTGCCAGGCCCCCCTGCTAACCCCACAGACCACCCTGGACCCCACGTCCCTGAAGTGCGGGGGCCCCCCAAAGCACGGTAAGCCCAAACGTTGGTGGAGCTGGTCCACATTCCTAAATATTGGCGGAGCACAGGCACCATGGGCCCATACAGCTCACTGCCTATGGCCTCCCAGATATTTCTGCAGCCTTCTCTTGTACTGCTGGATTGCTTCAACCTATATAAATCGGTGAAAGACTATATGGTTAGTGCAATAGTATGATAGCTTTGAAAGTAATGAGGGGTGGTTAGTATATTGTGTTTTCATAATGACATGCTGCTTTTCAACACTTGTGTGTCTTCCAAAAAGGTTTTCCTTAAAATATAATGAATAACAAATTACGATGTATGGTGTGACACTCTGTACCCTGGAATCTCCATATTTACCTGTCTCATCTGATTACGATATGCGTTGTACAATGGATGCCTTGTGAGGTATCATTTTAAAAGTCTTGGTCTGCTGAACCTTAGTACATACAATCCAACAGGATATTATCATTGTATGTGAAATTATGAAGTATTGCTCTATGTCAGGGGTGGCCAACCTGAGCCTGAGAAGGAGCCAGAATTACCAATGTACATTGCCAAAGAGCCACAGCAATAGGTCAGCAGCCCCCCATCAGCTCTCCCCACCCCCGCGACTCCCAGCGCTTCCCGCCCACTGGCAGCCCCACCGATGAGTGCCTCCCCCTCCCTCCCCGCACCTTCTGATCAGCTGTTTCCTGGCATGCAGGAGGTTCTGGGTGGGAGAGGGAGGAGCGAGGGCATGGCAGAGGTGGGAAGGGGTGGAGTGGGGGCAGGGCCTGTGGTAGAGCCAGGGGTTGAGCAGTGAGCACCCCCAGGCACATTGGAAAGTTGGCGTCTGTAGCTGTAGCCCCAGAGTCGGTGCCTGTACAAGGAGTTGCATATTAACTTTGGAAGAGCCGTATTAACTCCGGAGCCACAGGTTGGCCACCCCTGCTCTATGTGCTACTGAAATATGGTGTGAGGTTGGGAAATGCCCACAGCCAGCCTTTCAGATGTAACCAAGGAGGTCCAGACAGGCACTGATGGCCTATCAAAAAAAGAATCCACTATCTCAGAGACTTCTCTGAGAAGGCACATATGCCATTAGGGTGGACTAACCCACGTCACAGCAAGAATCTTTCTAGCAGCTGGAAGAATAAGTGACATCATCGCTTAGTCTTTCTCTCTTCCTTCCCTCAACACCTGGAAGATCGTCTGGAAGACAAAGCCTTAGGAAGATTAGTTCCAGGCTGAAAGGGGGTCTAGTCTGTATATTGAGGAACTGTAAGCTGTCTGTACCATCTGTTAGGGTGGGAGACTGTTTGATTAAAATCTTGCTTAGTCCGTTTAAGTTAGAATTTAGACTGCAAATTTATTTTTATTTCTTAGGATCTCTATGCCTGCATCTTATAATCACTTAAAATCTATATTTCTATAGTTAATAAATCTGTTTTATATTTTACCTAAAACAGTGTGTTTCTGGTTGAAGTGCTTGGGGAATCTCTGCTCAGAGTACAAAGGCTGGTGCATATCCACTTTTCTATGAAGAAGTACCAAATTTATTAATTAGTTTGCACTGTTGAAGGGAACCTTGAACAGTGCAAGATGGTATATTTCTGGGGTGCAAGGCTGGAGAGCTGATGGGAATTGGCTGGAGTGTCTCTATTGTTGGCTCATGGTGGCTGGGAGATCATTCACGTAACTCAGTTGGGCGTGTCCCTGCCTGTGTATGGCTGTGTAAGTGCAGTGCCTGTCAGAGGCTTGTAGCTTGACATTCGCATTGTGTAATACCATTGCGTTGTGAATGAACTCATAAATCTGTGTCCCATGTGTCTCTCACCATCAAAGCCAATAACTTCAAAATGTATGATAAAGACACCACCCTCTACTTTCCTCCCCACAAAAGAGAAATCTTAAAATATTGGGAAAGTAATTTCTTAGTATTGTAATTAAAAGTTTTGTATGTGCACCACTGCCTTCTACTGGATGGATTCAGAGTTGCTCCACTCTGTCAAATTCAACAAGCGCACAGCTAATGGAGAGTCTCCTTTAACTTCAGCAATAATGGCATGTGCTTTTTAGAACAGAAGGATGAGTTTTATCTCCACCAATGCCATGAAGTTCTGAGTGGCCATTGTGACAGTGGTGCATTGACAACCTTAGTTGGCCATGGATTTGTTACACTGTGTATAAAGATGCCCATAATCTTCTTTTTACAATTCCGCACTTCTGATAATACTTTTAATTACTGCAGAAAAATGGACTGAGACATGGTCAGACAGGGATTTTTTCCCTAAATAATGGGCATCCTCTGTAACATATGGGACCAGCTGTACAACCAAACTAAATGTAGAGGAACCATATTAACATGACTAGAAACCTAAAATGCTATTCAGGTATCTGGGACATGGATATAGGGGAAAAGGTCTGAGACAGTGAATGACACAAATTATGAATTATGCAAAACTGATTTTATTTTATGAATGAAAGAATGAAATGGGTAAATTATGCGCCCACCTGTTCTCCCTAATTTTAGATGTAATATTTCTATCAAGAGATGCAAGGTGGGTGAGGTAATATCTTTTATTGGACCAGCTTCTGCTGGTGAGAGAGACAAGCTTTCAAGCTATACACAGCTCTTTCTTAGGTCTGGGAAAGGTAATCAGAGGGTACCTCTATGCTGGAATAAAAGATCTGTGGCATGGCTGTGTCTGGCCCAGGTCAGCTAACTTGGGCTTGCAGGGCTAAAAATTGCTGTTTAGACATTTGGGTTGGAGCTTGGTCTCTGGGACCCTCCCCTGACTAGTCTTTTGAAGGTGTTGTGCAGGTTTCCTCTGAGGACGAAGACTGAGAGGACACATATGGATTGATCGTTTTGTGAAAAGTGTTTACCCCCTGGGTGATAGTGTTTTTGTCTTATTTTTCTGTGTGAGTTCATTCAAAAATGTAGTGATTCTGTCTGGCTTCACCCACATAGTTGTTGCTGGGGCATTTAGTGTACTGGATGAGGTATACCAAATGTTGTGATAGGCATGTGTAGGCATGGATCTTGAAAGGTATGTTGTGGGGGGTATTGATCATCATAGCAGTGGAGACACATCTGCAGGTTTTGCATCTGTTATGGCGTGATCTGGTACTGCTTTGCGTTGGCGTGTCCCCCCTCCGGTCTGTGAAGATAAAGATATTGGATTTATGGCTGATTACAACAATCTTTAACCCAATAACCCCCTTCTTTTTGTCCGATGACTGAGGAGGTGTTAATGGGCCACTTCACCTTAAATGGTCTCTTAAAATATGTGTTAGCTACTTCTGCTAAACAATCTGTTCAACCTTGTATTTAGCTGTGATACTCTGTCCCTTTCCCAGAGCTGAAGAGCTCTGTGTAGTTCAAAAGCTTGCTTTTTTTACCCACAGAAGTTGGTCCAATAAAAGATATTACCTCACCCACCTTGTCACGCTAATATCCTGGGACCAACACAGCTACAACATTGCAAACAATCTTCCAATCAAGATGTTCATTAGGTAATGAGCTTGATAGGATAAGCACATCAAACACTAATTAAATCCACTCACTTGCCTGTAATCAAAATTCTGTACCAGTAGAAGTGCAGGGCTTACTTTGCTCTGCAGTAAGGGACACAGGTAACTTATTCGCCTTCTCTCTAGTTTTGTATAAATCTTGCTTTCCAGCATAGTTGTTGAAATAGTGTCTTTTTTTGGTACCTTTGGGTAGTCTACCATTGATTGCTGAAAATTATATTCCCTTAAAAGGATACACTCAGGAACTTAATGTAGGTTTTTAAAAAAAATTGTTTATACTTCTATTTCTAGTACACTCAGAAGTTTAAAAATAACCCATAAAATCATAGGGTTAGAAGGGACCACAAGGGTCATCTAGTCTAACTCCCTGCCAAGATGCAGGATTTGTTGGGTCTAAACCATCCAAGACAGATGGCTATTCGGCCTCCTTTTGAAAATCTCCGGTGAAGAAGCTTCCACAACCTCCCTAGGCAGTCTGTTCCATTCTCCGACTGTTCTTAGAGTTAGCAATTTTTTCCTGAGATTTAATTGAAATCTGCTATGCTGTAGTTTGAGCCCATTGCCTCTTGTCCTGCCCTGTGAGGCAAAATAGAACAACTTTTCTCCATCTTTTTTGTGGCAACCTTTCAGGTATTTGGAGGCCACTATCATATCCCCTCATTAATCTCCTCTTTTCCAAAATAAACATATCCTGTTCCTTTAGCCGGTGCTCATATAGATTGCATTCCATCCCTTTCATCTTTGTTGCTTGCCTCTAGATTCTTTCCAGTTTCTCTACATCCTTTCTACACATTGATGACCAAAATTGGACACAGTACTACAGCTGAGGCCTAACCAGCACCGAGTAGAGTGGTACTATCACCTCCCATGACTTGCATGCTGTGCCTTTGTTAATGTGGTGGTTTTTTTTTTTTTTTTTTGCCACAGCGTCGCATTGCTGACATGTTCAGGTTGTGATCCACCAGCCGCACTGCTGCCAAACCAGTTTTCCCTTATTCTGTATTTGTGCATTTGATTTTTCTTCCTTAAGGGTAGCACCTTACATTTGTCTTTGCTGAATTTCATTTTGTTGTCTATAGCCAGTTCCCCAATTTATCAAGATCCTTCTGAATTTTGTGTCATCTGCAGACTTGATTAGTATGCTCTTTATACCTCCATCCAGGTCATTAATAAAGATGTTTATTTTCTATTTGACAGACATTGAATCCACCCCTGTTCAGTTTTTCTAATTCCTTGTTCCTATAGCTTTATCACTGCCAATGTATGTTGTTGAGTCTAATATAGGTATTGTTAATAAACTGAGGCATGAAATACTGTGCTAAGTCATTAGGTGGTGTGTAACAGGCAGATAGGTCAGGAAAGCTGCAGAATGGAGCTGGTTGAAAATGGAAAGATGTTTTCAAAAATTTCAAAATTTTTCTTATGTAGGTTTGGGAAGTTTTTTTGTTTAATTTTTTTCATGAAATTTGCATTGAGAATTTTTGTTTTTTTAATTTTTTTGATGGTCACCCTCTTCTCCCTTTCTCCTTTTTATTCTTTCTTTCCTACTTTGCTGCTAAAAAGGGGGGAAATTAAATAAAGGAGAGGAGAAAGGGAGGAAATTAAAAAAAAAAAAAAGTACTTTTTTTCCAGATTTTTTATCTTTTCTATTTGGGTGAAAACACAGACAATTAAAAAAAAAAACATTGTGAAAGAAGGTGGTAATTTTTCAGTGAAAAATTCATTGAAAAGACTTCAACCAGCTGTGTTCTAGACTGAGTGCGGTAGCAAGGTCTGTAAAGCAACACTGCAATAAGGAAACCTTAGTCAACTACCATCTGTCTTGTGAATGCTGTGAACTGCCACCCCCTTTGATTGAACACCACAGTATTCCCCACAGATCAGAGAATAGGATTTGCTAATGTGAGCTCCCCTCTGCCTCATGGCTTTGAAGATATTTATTGGTGTTACAATATAACATAAGAACTTATGTAAACAGTGGGAGGCTGTCAATTGTTAACTTCGTCTACAAAATTGGGGATTTAAGAAAAAATGAAAGATCTGGAGGGTATTCTCTGATCTTTTAAAAATATATTATTATTTTTACACTGCCAAAGGTAGTAGAGAAATCTTATTCACCCAGGAGACCTAGATACAAATGTTTTCTTAGGCCAAAAATGAAAATATATGTGATAGTTTGGATAGTCTGGACCAAGGGGCACAGGGAGCTAAGTGTAGTTGCAAGAAAGGAAAGTTTATTAGCAATACCTGTAAGTGATACATAGTAGTGAGACTTACTTTAAGTGCCTTTCAGAACAACCCCAAACTTCATTTCTTACGTACAGTAGATATTAGCTTATCTCCTGAAATCCCAAGACAATCGGTAGTTGCCAGATTGCACCGAGAGCTCTATGCATGGCTACATCTTAAATTGATTTGGAAGTTGCAACTGGTATAAAATGCAGCAGTAAGGAATGATAAGTAAGGAATTCTTTAGAGAACACATATCATCTGTGCTCTGGGTTTGCGTTGGTTCCCTGTGATGGATTTTAAGGTGTTGCCTTTCGCTGCCTCTCTCGTTATATGGTGCAACAGTTGCAGTGACCGGAGGTACTGGTGCCAGATCCACTCAATAAAATTAACAGGGGTTTTCTGGCAGGGCTTCATAACTGCCCCAAGTCCCAGAATGCCCTCCCCTCGCTGGTCTGAAACAGTCTGAGTTGTTGACTTTCCGGGTCCATTTGTTGCACCCAGCCTTTGAAGAGAATCAACGGAGATTGAAAGTCAGTGTGCTGTGCTGTTTGCTTTTAGAACTGTTGGTTGGTAGGAGGGGTGAACTGACTGAGATTTCCATGTAATTTTGTAATTTTAAATAATTGGCAGGGTTTGTGTATAGAGGTGCTATTTTATTGTTCTAAACTGAAAGAAAATAATATCAAAAAGATAGATAAGTGCAATTGCAGAATTACTTTTGATCAGGCCCAAGGATCCTATATACATTTTGTGTGTGTGTGGGTGGGGGCATGCGGGAGGAGAAAAACAAACACCAATCTTGCAAAATAATTAAAATTTGCTAACCCTGGAACAAAATCTCCTTGTTGTTCTTACCATGCATGATGATAAACAATGCAAAAACAAAAACCCCACCTGATATTTTACTCACTCACTCATAGAAAATAATAATATGGGCATACATACAAATGCACATGTTCAAGGTAGAGACCCAATTTTACTAAGATCTCAGGACACAAAAAACCCTCTAGAAAAAGCCTAAATTTCATTGAAGCTGAAGCATGATTCCTGAGGAGCACCTGAAGGTAGATGAATGGAAGAACTGCAGCTGTATGCCTATTCAGTTTTCAACCCTAGGAGATATAATGGACTTTTGGTTAATCAGAAGTTTTAGTTAAATGTGTTTGTTTAAATGCACTGTTACTCTGAATGCGTGTGTACCACAGTTGCTGTGTTAAACAGGAAATTATGAGGCTGGGCACATTCACCAACCAGGAGATCAAGACTAACTCAGTTATGTTGCACATTAGTGTTTGATAGCAGTTAAGACATTTTGTTTTTCATTAGTAGTTGTCAAGGTTTCTTCCCCACTCTGAACTCTAGGGTACAGATGTGGGAACCTGCATGAAAGACCCCCCTACACTTATTCTTACCAGCTTAGGTTAAAAACTTCCCCAAGGTACAAACTTTGCCTTGTCCTGGAACAGTACGCTGCCACCACCAAGAGTTTTAAACAAAGGACAGGGAAAGAGCCCGCTTGGAGACGTCTTCCCCCAAAATATCCTGGGGAAGGCTTGATAAGAATCCTTACCAATTGGTACAGGTGAACACAGACCCAAACCCTTGGATCTTAAGAACAATGAAAAATCAATCAGGTTCTTAAAAGAAGAATTTTAATTAAAGAAAAGGTAAAAGAATCGCCTCTGTAAAATCAGGATGGTAAATACCTTACAGGGTAATCCGATTCAAAACATAGAGAATTCCTCTAGGCAAAACCTTAAGTTACAAAAAGACACAAAAACAGGAATATACATTCCCTCCAGCACAGCTTATTTTACAAGACATTAAACAAAAGAAAATCTAATGCATTTTCTAGCTAGATTACTTACTAACTTTACAGGAGTTGTAAGGCTTGCATTCCTGATCTGTTCCCGGCAAAAGCATCACACAGACAGCCCAAACCCTTTGTTTCCCCCCCACCTCCAGATTTGAAAGTATCTTGTCCCCTCATTGGTCATTTTGGGTCAGGTCCCAGCGAGGTTACCTTAGCTTCTTAACCCTTTACAGGTGAAAGGGTTTTGCCCCTGGCCAGGAGGGATTTTATAGCACTGTATACAGAAAGGTGGTTACCCTTCCCTTTATATTTATGACAGTAGTTTAAGCAAGGAAAAGATGTTTTATTCATAGCTGAAGCAGGAATAAATAAAATAAAAATAGCAGTGACTTAAGTCCTTAGTCTTATCTTGCTCTTGTATGCATTTTCAACAATGTACAGCAAACAATTTTGCTTGCAAATTGGGATGATTGTAGAGTACTTCTTTTATTTCCTCTTAGCCATAGTAGGATTACAGGAATTTTATCACTTGTGGACACAACACTTTTTCACAGCAAGATGGAGTGTCCTGAGCATTTTTGCTAGATTGTGGGATGTTAATCTCTGGCTCCAATATTGCTCCCCCTGAAGTTGCTGGCAAACTGCCTGTGGAATTCAATGGGAATAGGATCTCTCTTTTGTCCAGTCCATGATTTTGATGCCATTACAGATAACCCTTTCCTTAGGAAAACCCATGAGAGGAGTTACAAGGGAAGAAATATCAGTGAGGATTCTTGTTTTCCTCTGTGGAACAAACTGTAGGTCCAGCCTCAAGCCCTAGGGGATACTGGGGTGACCAGACAGCAAATGTGAAAAATCGGGACAGGGTAGGGGGGTAATAGGAGCCTATATAAGAAAAAGACCCCAAAATTGAGACTATTGCTATAACATTGGGACATCTGGTCACCCTAGATGATACAAAAGTACCAGCATCATTCTCATGGAGGCAACCCATGGCTTCATTTGTTCCCTGCGAATGGGGCACTGGAACTAGCAGTGCAGAAGCACCTGCCCCGTCCCAGGCCCGAAGGCAATAATAGCAGCAAATGCATATAGTTTTGTTCAATGGCTTTCAGCACCCCCACTATAAAAATGGCCACCCAGGCAGGTGTGCTGGAGCACCTCAATGCATCCATGTCCCTGGTACACCCCATAAGGGAGGAGGCTTCCTCAATAGAAAATGGTGGTGGTGGGGAAGTCACAGAACAGTAATTCGCCAAAAACACATGGAAAAAGTGCAGGAGGGTTTTCAATTGATCAAGAAAGCAAAGAAAGAAATATGCTGCTGTTTAATATCTAGTCAGCAATCATTTATGTAGAGGGGCAAATGCTTTGCTCTATGTATTTTTTTATAATTAAAAATGCATTTTTAGAATTCCCACTCCATGCATGATTTCCAGCAGCATTCCAGATGCTTGTCAAATGATACCAGAGTATCAAATTTTAAAAGACTTTGCCTCATGGCAGCATTCTTTTCTCTTTCTTGAGTATTTAATTATTCTTTCTTACACGAGACTACTCAGCAAGGAGATCTGATACACTGCTGGCTTGTTGTTTTCTTTTCTAGTAGAGTCAGTTATATAAACCCTATCATCATAATATATTTGCTTCTGGTATTGCCCACAGTGTTGTAGGTGCTGTACAAACATAAAAGAAGGCACAATTCCTGTTCCATGACCTACTTTTTTTACAATAAAGGACAGAACAGACAGAGAAATAGATGGTGTGGGGGAAAAGGGGAGTATCCAACAATTAAAGGGGCAAGGCTGTGATTGGCTACCTCCTAATACACAATTTTAATGGCCTCATCATTTAAAATCCAGATCTGTAAGTAAATATGTCTATGTAGGTATATAGCTTTATTTGTATATCTACCAAGACCGAGACATATAGACAGTTCCAAACTTCCTTCATGCATGCTGTTATACTTACTTGTAGGTGTCACAGTAGTGTTGGGCCCTCATGAGGGATCTGAATGAGGAGAAGATAGTGGCCTTATGGACCAGTTCAGGAAGGATGCTCTATACATGGGAATGGCATCACAGACAGCATGGAGATGTTGTAGAAGCAGACAAATGGTGTATTGGGACTGGCATCATTGACAGAGACCATTGACTGCAATAGAGTTACACCCACTTACCTCAGTGTATCCCATACCTTTCAGTAAAATGTTTTGACTAACTTGAATTTCATTAATATTTGTATTATGATCTAGCCCAGGAGTGGCCAACCTGAGCCCGAGAAGGAGCCAGAATTTACCAACGTACATTGCCAAAGAGCCACAGTAATACGTCAGCAGCCCCACACCCCATCCCATCAGCTCCCCATACCTCCCACCCACCAGCAGCCGCACCGATCAGTGCCTCCCCCCCCTTTCCCACACCTTCCTATCAGCTGTTTCGCGGCATGCAGGAGGCTCGGGGGGTTGTGGGGGTGGCAAGGGGTGGAGAGGGGGCAGGGCCTGTGGTAGAGCCGGGGTTGAGCAGTGAGCACCCCCCGGAACACTGGAACGTTGGCGCCTGTAGCTCCAGCCTCGGAGTTGGTGCCTGTCCAAGGAGCCACATATTAACTTCCGAAGATCCCCATGTGGCTCCGGAGCCACAGATTGGCCACCCCTGATCTAGCCTGTATCTTCACGTGTTTAAAACAAATACGTGTTTAATGCAAAAGCTGTTCATTTACACTTGATTTATAGCATTGCAAGTGGAAGTAAGGGATGAGAAAGAAATACAGATTAGCAGTTCCTTTTGCACCTCTTCAGTAAAAACTGCTTTTAACAATTAGACTGTACATGGAACATTTGGTCATTGTTACTGATAGACATTAATTGCCGGTAAATACATATTTGAATAGCTCCTATTTTAGAACACTTGAGAGATCATAGGACTTTATACAGCTTCCACTTCAGATTAAGATGTCAGCAGTAGCAAAACTAGCAAAGTGTGATGTGAAATATTCCATATGCTAGACTGAAATAATTACAATTGAAAGCCATTACATAACCAGAGTTGTTTTGGCTGGGGTTGACTGACAGTGCTTAATATTCAATTAAGAAGCATGTTATTGGGCTCAGATGCTGATGCAAATCTAAAGGAAAGCTTAATTTGTTTGACCCTTGTAACCTGCTCACTTTGATTTTATTTGAGACTGTGCCTAATGCATTTTATGTAACCAAGGAACACAACATTTCTTCATTATGAGAAGGAGATGTCCCATTGCTGCTCTAAAAGCCTTCTTAAGTTTCCCTGGTGTATTGATTTTTTTTATTTTTTATTTTTTAAAAGGAAACAAGCTTAGAGAACTTTTAACCTACATTAAATCTTTTTTATTTGCTAACCTAAACAGGAACTAATCATTGGTGCAAAGGATTAACCGACACAGGAGACCAGATTATACATTTTAAATTTTACTTTTGGAGTCCTGGGGGAATGCTATAGTGCAGAATTGGATTAACCTTTTCTGACACTTTTTCTAATAGCCCAAAAGCTACAGTATAAGGCTTATTGTCTTGACACTCAGATAGATACTCTGCTTATTCTGTATATTCCATATACATGCATGGCAAGACACACACTTTATCAAAAATAATATGAATAATTATTTCTTTGTTATGTCTGAGTTTCTAGGCACAGAATACTCATCCATTATCTACAGATCAGCCACAGTCTGACCTTGCTACTCCATAGCAGAGTTTTTAATATATCTGGATAGCCAAAAGATGTTAGTAATAAGCACCCAGCTTTACAGTAAATGAAAGCTACGTTTTTCTGCAAGGAAATTCTCTTTTCAAATATATTTGATGAACCGGGTCTGTCTAAGAAGTATTTTACTACTACTGCTCATACGGTTCTTTTATCTGTTTATCTAGCCAGGCTTCCTTGCTTTTTATGGAATCCTTTTCTCAGAACAGGCAGCACTCCTTCGAGTGGAATTCAGCCACATTAATTTATTCTCTGTATGATTTTAAAGTCGTAAGAGAATTCAGAGAAGTGACACTATGGATGAATTTGGCCTGAGGAGTATGAGACGTGAGTCTCAGTAGTTCACGACGTGTTTAAAGAGTTCAGGTTCAATTCTGATACAGAAAGTTGTGAAACTTCAACTACTCAATCACTGGGGAAAAAAGACAAGAATGGAGATCAAGGGCTAAATTCTTTGTCATGACCAGTATCTGCTGGGTGCACTGGGGACAGGAACAGGGAGAGCCAGTCCCGGCTTCTTGAATCTCTGGTCAGGTATAAACTAGCCCCTTTCCCATGGCAGATGGTGGATCTCACCAGCAGGCTATGGATCCAAAGGCCAATCCTCTAGCCATGGATGGCTGGGATTCAGCATGCTGTGGGTACAACCCCATCCAGCCCCTAAATGGGAAGTTGCTGAGGGGCTTTTATATGAGCTGGCTAGCTGGTTTTACACAAGCCTGTGCTGAGTGAAAACCCTCGCTGGGGAAGTCCACTGGCTTTCCAGCTCCTTTGCTCCATCAGAGCAATACAAAGGGGCTAGAGCAGCACAGAGAATCTGGCCCTGAGTGTTCTCCAGAAACTTGTGTTCAGACCAATCCTAGGAATTGCTATGCACAATCTGCTTTTTAAAGCAACATTCCTATTATGACCCCCCATTTTTAAAAGATACCTAATCATAAGTGCTTTATATAATTTGCAGTTGATAAAATATGGTCGAACCTATCCAGTTTCGTGTGGCTCTATTAGCATTTTAGCTATTTCAAGGCTACTGTTCGAATAGATACTTGTACCTTTACTGTGACCAAACTGCACTTCTCCCAACTTTTGCCCCACTATCCAGTCCAGCATTTCCTGAACTCCTCTCTATGTATTGTCTGCCATACAATCTTTGCTTTGTTATCTAATGTTCTGCCATATTTTCTATTTGCCCCAGATTTCCATAATGATAGATTTTTTTCCTGCTTCTTCCCATTCTTCTTGTCTTGTGTTTGCCACGTCTTGTCTGGTCACATTTTCTTTACTTTATTTCCCTTCCCCTCCATTTTTCAGTTGCACTGGAGGTGCAGCTCAGAAGGTACAGCCCAGGGCAGGGCAAAATTGGGTTCAACAACCCTCCCTAATCTGGGCTGTTTTGGAGCTGAAATAGGCAACCCTAGGAATGCCTAAATTATTCTGTGGATTGTGGCACAAGTCAGAATGTTCACAGCAGTGTGCATTATAGCATCCTGCTCTCTCTAGTCCTAAGTCCTGCCCATAGTAAGCCCTCAATGTTATGGCTTGTAAACTGGGAGGTGGGAGGGCCATCAGCATAGAGCTGAGTATTATCTATTACCAGTTAATTTGATTCTTGTCACTCTACTGCAGTGACTTCTTCTCTTACTGCTACTCAGTTACCAATCTCTGAACTTTTTCCTCTAATGTAACTTCTATTTTTGTTCAACTTTATTATCTACTTCACTGACTTTTTTCAGATTTGTTAACCGCTGCGTCTCTTTCAGTGAAGGGGCACTAACCCTTATTTCAAATGGACTATGATGAAACCTAAAGTCATTTTCAAACCATTCACAGAATTCTGTCTCCTAATGGCATAGTTCTGAAGATTATTACTAATTTCTCAATATTTCCTATCCATGTAATTTAGGAGCTAATGATACTTTGCTAAGCATAGATTAACATTTAGATTTTGTTTTTCATTTGCTGTCTGCTAAGGTAAAGAATAAACGTATCCAGGTGTATCTTGTAATAAATGCATTTTTGCATAGTTTTATAGTTCTCCGTATAATTGTATAAGCATATGCAAGTAATACATTAAAAAAAACAGACTTCTCTTATGTATACAGTTAACAATTATTTTAGTTGCCTGTGATGTGTAGAATTGCATTCAGTGTTACAAATAGTTGTTTTTCAGTTTATTTTTATGTGCTGTTAACTGCACAGACGACGTGGGAAGGCTGCAATGCTAGGCTTGAGAATTAATATAGCCAGTTAGCCATTTTGATTCTGAAACAGTCTACAAATGACACTTAACAAAATCTCCCAGTGCATTCACACAAAGAAAAAAAAAGAAACAAACAAACAAACAAAAACCCCCTCTACTAAATAGTGTGCTTAGTGTATTATGTTTTTGTGGCATAGAAACAAGGCAAAGTATTCCATTGCAGTAAATGTTGTGAGAAAGATTACTTTCTTCTATCAGTACATTTTTACTTTACTTCTAAGTTTGACCTTTTACTACACTGGTTACACTTCAAATTTAGCAGCTGTTTCTAGTCCAGCATACCTTCCATACTGCAATAGTATCAAGATAAACTGCCACGTTTGCTTCCCAAAAGAGATCCTATCTACACAGTGCTCTTGAAGCCACATGGAGATATGTACAAGAAAAGTCCAGTTAAGACCAGTATATCCTAATGACAGTGTTGCATAAATTGTTTGCAGTGTAGCTGTAGCTGTGTCGGTGCCAAGATATTAGACAGGCAAGGTGGGTGAGATAATATCTTTTATTGGACTAACTTCTGTTGATGAGAGAGACAAGCTTTTGCTACACACAGCTCTTCTTCAGGCCTGGAAAGGTGTGCAACAACTTTTAAATTCATTATATTTTGTTGAAAAATATTTATACAAAAAAGAAAGAGGAAAAAAGATCACCACCTCCTAGGGCTGCTTATGTAGGCAAAACTCCCATTACTTTCAGTTGGAATTTTGTCTATTTGTGGTCTGATCTAATGGCCATTGAACTCAGTGGGAGTCTTCTATTTGGTTTCAATGGCCCTTGGATCATGCCTGAAGTATGGGGTAGGCTCCCAATATACCAATAATATAGGTGTTTTATATTGGGTTTATATGTTAATCAAAGCTTAGATACTGACATTTCAAGCATTAATTTTCATGTTAACTGGGCATATTAGACTCACTGCAATGTCCAACTAAGAGTTTTTTCCCTCCCTTGCATCTCTTGTCATTTCTGTAAAAAGAGGAAACTATTATACATTAACATTTGATACATATCTCTTCCTAGGAACCTTTTGTTAAACTTCTTTAATTCACAAAATCTTTACATAAAGAGCACTGTAGAATAATTCAGTGGGATTTACAACAGCTTTAATGAGTTAGAGATGGATCAAAAAGCCTTTTCTGATTCATTAGATAGTCTCCAGATTTATAAGATTTTCATCACCTTATCAGTTAATCCACTAAATTGACTATCCATTTCAAGAAGAATCCAAATGGATTTTTGTCAGTAACAAGACTATTCTGAACACACCTAAGCATTAAAATATTGTATTAAATAATACCTAGATGGGAATTAATCTGGAGTGAGTCCTCCAAGCCCAGTACCAACAAAGGAAAGAATTAGTGAAAATCCTGTGCCAATACTGTATCGTAATCAAAGCATAACTATAAAATAGTTTTATTCTGACTGGGATGGTACAAGAGTTTAGCTTTGTTAATGCTAATTAGAAATACTTAGCTGCAAACCTATTGTCAGCCAGTCAGCAGCAGTGTATTGTGTGTAGGCCTAAAGTATGTTTTTGAATATCTGATTTTAAAAATACTATAAAACCGAAATAACTCTGTATGTAGAATCTCTGGATCAAATTCAAGGTGCCTGCTCAGCATCTGCTGCAGTATAAGTAGGTGAAGTGGGGGTTGAAAGATCCAGTGATTCTTAGGGAAGCGTTAATGGAGTAGTGGATGAGCAGCATCGGGGGGTATTTGTTATGGTACATTGGGATGCAGTAACTGCAGTAAATAAAGACAATGAGCCTGGCCCTTAGTCCATTCAGTTGTGGTGGTTGAAAGCAGCTGGAAATCTGGCAAATGTGCCCAGCTGAGGAGTTTTTTTGGTGGCATATGTTCCTAAACTTACTCAGCACTCAACCTTGTAGACACCCAATAGTATCTGATTTGCCTGGTAGCATTCAGCCAGCCAGATAAAAAGAATATCTACTATATTTTGATGATCCTGTCCTGTGCTATGGCTCTGTCAAGTTCTTATGTATTTGAGAAAGGAGGAACGTATCCAGGGAGGGGGGATATGCATTTTAAAAAGGAAGCTCCTGCCATCTTATTTAGCTCTTGGACATTCCAGTACTTGCAACATTTCCCAGTCCTGGAGCATACAGTTGATTAGAAGTGTCTAATATCTATTCCCCTGGTTTTTCCAAATGTATCCAGCTGGTAACTGCCAGCACCTCAGTCCAATATACCTAGTAATGCTAGCAAAAAGATGCGTGCCACTCTGAGGTGCAGCTTGGAGAGGTGTGCAGTATAAGTTGCATGGCACATTGAAGCCCCTGCAGCCAAAATCTGTGTTCTGGCCTCTGATGTTAACAGTTCAGTCGTTCTGGTCTAATTTTCAGCCTGCTTAAGCCCACACATCTGAAAATGGATGCTGCTTTACACACCTACATGGCAGAATTATGTGCATTGATAAGCTCTGTTGCTCTCATACATGCAAGATTAATTGAATATTTGGACCAAAATGTTATAACATTTGCTTCCATTTGGAATAAAAGCATCTGGAGTTGGGGGCAGGGGAAGAGTTTGATATGGGGAAACATCCTTATTTTCCTGGAAGATTGGCCTCTCCCTCAACATAAACATTTCAAGAAGTTACTGTGTTTTACTTGTGACACTATGGAAGTAAGTGAGGAGAGCTAGCTTTACTCCCCAACTATTACACTGACTAGCTATGTGACCCTGTGTAAGTCACTTAAGAAATTATAACCACTTCTCTTTGACACAAGACCCGTTAAGTTTCTGTGGCATGGGGAAGGGGCATGACACAGGAGGTCCATGTAATGTGACTATGTAAACTTGCACACTGCAGAGCGCAGGTTCTGTCATAGTACAGGATGGGGGCCTGGGAGCAGGGCCAACTAAAGGAGATCTGAGGCCGTGGCCAGTGGGTCCAAACTACATGGATCAACTGATGAAATTCTCTATGTGAGGGAAACACAGCCCTTGGGATTCTGCCCTCATCTCTCACATAAATTCCTATACATGCCTGTGAATGTTTATTTGGAATCAGATTCTGACTGGCCCTTGCCCATACTTACAGGAGAGTGGGGAGGAAAGAGAGTGCAAGGACCACCTCTGCATGTCCTGAGCAAGGGCTAATCACTTTGGTAATTCCTGCTTTTGGAAGAGGGCGTGGACTATTCCCTCCGTTCACCCTCTAGGGTAAACATTGCCCCAAATCAAGTAGGCAGGACTAAGATTACTCCCACTATATTGGCCTGTACCAAGGACAATTTGGGAGAGACCAAGCTTCAAAGAAAATATGGTAACTCGCTCTGCAAGCTTCTTTGGGGGTAGTGCTTGTCTGCATGAGCCTCATAATGGGTCAGTGTACAAATTAAACAATCTAGACCTTTGGCTCTTTACAGAGCTCCAGAATTTGGCCTTTAACCTGTCTATACTGGAATTTCGCCGTGTCAAATGTAAATAATGCTCACCTTTTTAAAGCACCCTGAGATTCTCAGCTGAAAAGTGCTCGATAGATGAAATTATGAAAAATTAGTATAACCCTGGTTTAAATTTCAGAGTAGCAGCAATGTTAGTCTGTATCCGCAAAAAGAAAAGGAGTACTTGAAGTGAGCTGTAGCTCGTGAAAGCTTCTGCTCAAATAAATTTGTAGTCTCTAAGGTGCCACAAGTCCTCCTTTTCTTTTTCCTGGTTTAAATTGAAAGTGAACTCGTATGAAGAAGAAGGGAACTCATTTGTATTGTAAAAATAATCAGTTGAACATATATCAGTACAGACCAAAAGAGTTGGAAAGTTTTCTTTGCTGCTTTTTTTTATCATTCAGGCCTTGATGATGACCCTCTGTTGTTCAGACATACAAAAAGCCCATTCACCTGGTACAGTGATGGACAAAAATCACTTTGTCATTTGAAAAACCTTTTATGAATTTGTGAATCTGACTTTCTTCTCTAGCCCCAAAAATTGTTGAAGTGGAGGAAAAAAAATTGACGTTCTTTATTAACCTTGCCCACTGTCTATTCGGTTTCCTGGATGAATTCTATTATCTTGAAAGTGACCTTTACAGTTCATATCTCTTTTGAGCCTAATGTAGTTATTCTCCGTTCTGTTATAATGAAAGTATTACATGGATAACTATCCAGCATTATCTTCCAGAAGGAGAACTAATTTGGAAAGAAATTAAGTACTTTAACATAATACTAGGTTCCTTTTTTTAACCTTGTAGATTCCTGATAGTGAGAGCTGAGTAAGTTCATGGACATGGTAAGTGTGCTGAATTTACATATTGTAAAATATAACTTCCATTTCAAAATTCATGGGCAGCCATATCAATTCCTCTCTGCAATTACAATACTTCAAATGAACTCTGATGAATAATCTGTGCTGCTGGACATATGGGATACAGATCTGTTTGTCTTTTTTGTGGAATTATTTAACTACATGTAGTACTTGTACGCATACATTTATGAGAGAGAGTTATGCCCCTTGACATAATAATTTTTACTTGTGAATAGTGCCAAAATAGCCAGTACCTGTAGTAACTACTAATTTTACACTATTATTAGTTTCAAGTTTCTTTGAAGTGGTAACATAGCACTGTATAATTTCAATAAAAAAGAGCTGGGAATCAAATAGAACATCATCTGTGCAGGTTGATGCTAGCAGAGCTGTTAATTTTTAGCATAGCTTCAGAGCACTTGCTTAGAAGAGGGTGAGACTCAGTTGCTTGTATTCCAGATGATTTGCTTCTCCAGAAATATAATTAATAATGTCCAATCATTTTTAGGGCAGGATGGGATGATGTGTGTGTGTGTGTGAGATATGTAGTAAGCACGTGTGTTGCATAGAATATATACTTATGTCAAATCCAATTATATGAACTTCTCTAGTACTGTGAATGAAATTGATCATATTGTGCTGAGTAAACACATTTTTTCCTTTCTGCTTGTGGATTGGCTAAATTAATTAAAAAAAAGTAAGTTCAAACCTAAATCTTTTCTAGGTTTATAACCAACATTTGGTTCCTGACCCCCAGCAGGCCCCCTAGGTGCTCTTGTGACTCTCCCCAACTGGCTTCCCTGTATTAGATGATACATATAACAGTAGTTGCTTGAAGCTACTCAGAGGTTTGGAATGCTAGAGTCCTGGGGGAGATGGATTAGTGGACAGAGGGCAGCTAAGGTGGTCAAAGGTGCCTGCTCTGAAATGTATCATATGGCTGTACAGTTTCTCCTATGGATATTAATATGTGTGTAGTGTTTAGTTTTGTTAAAGTAGATAGAGTGCAGAAAATAAACACAATTGTACAGACTTTAAAGTCCAGAGTTACATGTGGGGAATAAAATAAGAGTTACAGATATAAACACAAGAGCTTTAAATAAGGGATAAGGTTGTGCAAAAAACTACTTATACCAAATAGTATTCTTTCTTCATAACTTCATATATGAATTTATATAACTCCTTCTTAGCATATGTGCACTGTGCCTCAGGCAGCATGTGACCAGGATTCATCACCGAATTTGGTCCATAGGTTGGATCACTAGCTTCCGCGGCTTGGGCTGGGTACTGACGGGGAGTGTGACGAGAACATAAAGGGCATCCACATAGCCAGTTTGACTAAATTGATATAGTCCCTAGCTTTTGAGAACCACTTGTTTGTTGCTGGAGCATACTGAGTCTACAGTCTGTTGCTATGATCAGTATCAACAGCTGGAGAAGACGCCGAGCAGCCATTCAGTAAGATTGTTAAATTACACCCAGTACCAGTAATGTATGGTTGATGAAGAGAGGCAACAAACATGAGTAAACATTGTGAGTGTCTGACCTGAGTGATATTTTCTTACTTCCCAGACTGTATTAGTCTCTTTTTTCCATTTTGGATGGTTGAGAGCTACGCCAATCAGCAGCTACAATAATTAGGGCAGCCACAAGAAGAAACTGAGGTGAGAGGTGTGTTTTCCCATTGCAGTCTGTACTTAAAAGTGCTACTGCTGAAGTTCAGTCAATATATTCAGCGAAGTAACTTAAATTGTATGGTGAGGGCTCTGAAGAAGACTTTTTTGAATCTTGGAACTGTACCAGCAAATAAATTTCCCTGGAAATATTTCATCGTAATCCTGTTTCCATGCCCTCTTTTGTTGTAAAGTCCCTTATTTCAGGCCAAATCCTGCTTGCCTTACCCACCTGAGTGATCCCATTGATTTTAATAGAACTTAATTAGAATTGGGTGAAGAAAGCAGGATTTGACCCCTTATTTGATGCTTCATGCCAGTTATTTTTACTGAAGACTGTGTGCATCTGGGCCAATCTAAAGGTACTTTAGCACCTAAACCCCAGATTTAGAGCTTGTCTATGTGATCTGTTAGTGTGTGGTAAACTGGAGTGTAAATATACCTTGCACTAGCCTGCCATGCACAAACTGTTCATGTGACCCTGCAGCCATGCAGTAGAAGATCCACAGTGTGCTTTGATCTACCCCACTTTGACACAGAAGTAGATCAAGGTGCAGTAGGGAAGTTCTAATGCTTGGCAGCAGGATCCATACGGACAGTTAGTGCCCAACAGGCTAGTGTGAGGTACACCCCAGCATGCCACACTAACTGTTCATACAGACAAACCCATAGGCACCTAAGTCCCAGTTTTAGGATGACTACTATCTACAAAACTCCTACTCAGCAGCCTGAGTAGGCTAATCCTATAGGAGCCTAAATTCACTCGTCACCTAAATTTTTGCAGCAAAAGTTCCCTAGGCGCCTATGTTTCTGCTTCTGGCCCAGTGCAGTGCTGCTCAGTGTAGGCATCTCAATGCTTATCTCCCATGTACGCCTCAGAGCAATCCACAAACTAGGGGAAGATAGGCACTCCTCCACCTATCTCACCTGTGGGGCCCGATATGGTAGATATGCTTGGAGGTCCTACTGAATCAGGTCCTATCCAGAATCTGTCTGCAAGAGGAGGGGGTGCCCAATGGTTAAGCACTCATCTGGGATGGGGAAAACCCAGTTTCAACTCCCCTGTCTGTCTGAGGGGGAGAAAAGAACAGGGGTCTCCCACCTCTTAAAAGAGTGCTCTTAATCACTGAACTATGGGATAGGCTGATATTGGGCTCTCTCAATCTCTTCTCTTGAAGCTGTGTCCTGGATCTCCCAAGTGGGTGCCCTGACCATCAGCCTGTAAAATCATTCTTTCACTCTCTCTCTGGCTCAGTGCCATTATCCAAATTGGAACACCTTCAAAAGGAGAGATTGAGGGAACTCCACATCAGAATACCCAGAGCTCAGTGGTTAGAGCACTCTCCTGAGAGGCAGGATTTGCCCTGGTGTCTTTCTCCCACTCTGTGTGAGGGGAGAACTGAACCTGGGTCACCCCTATTCCAGGTGAGTGCTCTAACTACTGGGCTCAAAGTTATAAGGTAGCGCCCCCTTGAAGAGTCTTTCTCTTTCTCCTCTACAAGAACCTTTTCTGTTCTTTCTCTCTGACACTCCTTTTTCTTTTCCTCTCCGTTCACTTCACTCTTCAAGGAAAAGATTTTGTTTTTGTAACCATCAGGAAGAAATTCTGTTCTTTATTAGTTGGTATGGTTCCTCCACAATCTCTTGGATTTAATAAGCACTTAGCTGCTAAGTGCACTTTAACTACAGATAAACTTGTTAGAACTGTTATCCAGTGTTATTTTTTTCCTAAAGGGACATAACAATCCACCAGGAAATGAAGTCATGGGTTGAAAAAATATGATAGAAAGGACAAGGCATCACTCCTTTTTAACTCCCCCCCCCATCTTTCACACTTTTCTAAATCATAGATCCACAGCAACAATTTAAATGATGCAAAATGTCTGTTAATTTTTCCTCAGTATACTAGAATATTAGCTTCCTCTGACCTTATTGTTACCCCCTTCATGCCTTCTCTGGATCCTGTCTGCTTTCCTTTCTTGCTGTCAGAATACCTGTCTCCTTACCCCTCCAGCCATTAAGATCTTGTTTACACTTTCCATCTGCCATGCTGCTTTCAGGATCCCTTCTCCTTACAAGCAGTCATGGTATTTTCCAACAATACACATCTTTCATTTTTGTGAATCTAGACTATACATGTTTCAAACCTCTTACATTTTTAGTCTGATTTTCTATTTTACAAGTTTGAGAAACTGTAACGTTACAATGACTCTTTGTGAACACTTTGATTTAGTCAGATAGGTTTTTGATGGGGTCTGCAGGAGACCATGCAAGCTTAATACAAATAGAAAAATGGCAATGTAATCAGAATTATGATTACTGCCATGCACAGGAGAATCTCTGAAATTCTAGCTGTGGCAAACATTATTCTTCAGGGTCACTGGGACTTTAAAAAGGGTGTCCTGCTGTCCTCCGCAAATATTCTTATTTAGAGCTTGTGGAAATCAGTTGGGAAGTTATGATAGAAATTTAAAGTATGTCTGAAGTGTTGGTAGATGCAGATCCTGAGCTGGCAATCTGGGGGAAAAGTATGTATAGTACTCCTGTTGATCTTCGATGGAGGGGGAAAAAAGATGAGGCACATAAAATAGTGACAAAGTAAGGACTTTCTATTTCTGTTACAGTGAATCTGATTAATTGCCCCATCCTGATAACTTGAGAAAATGTAGGGTAGAGCCTCAGCTGCTGTAAATCAGTGTAACTCAATTAGAGTCAATAAAGCTATGATGATTTACACCAGCTGAGGATCTGGTTCATTATGTAAGCCAAGGAGAGGGAGAGGTGAATAAACAAGTCCCTGAATTTGGTCAGTGACAGGGTGTGCTACTACTAAGACCCTTTAAAAGTGCTGGCCCAGGAGGAAAACTTTCTATTGAAACTCAGACAGGGAGCAAGCAAGATAATCCCTTCCCTCCTAACATACCAGAAAGCCTGTCCAAGATCTGAAGTCTCCACTAAGGCTGTGGAAACTGGTGGTGGCAAGCCACAGCAGGCTAAGAGAGCAGAGAGTGTGTATGTAGAATGGAGGGTAAGGCTTTCATAGATACTAAGGTCAGAAGGGACCATTATGATCATCTAGGCTTGTGGGAGAAGCAAGTCAAAATGACATGATTCGGAATAGCAGCTCAGTGGCTGCAGAGCTGAGAGCCAGCCTGGAGATAAGGGTGGTCTGAGGTATGGGGAGATGTCTATAGTCTATTTCCAGCAGAATGAATAAAATAGGGACTCCTTCTTCTCCATCTAAATCTCTTCCAGAAGCAGATAAATAGCAATGGTGGTAGGTTGTCACCCCGGGGTGCTACCTGGAACTGCGGGGGCGGGGGAGGGTTACTACTGAGCCTTCTGACTCACCAGCCTGGGCTCCTTCTCGCACTGTGCTGCTGTGACAAGCAGTAGTCTGCTCCTGTTCCTATACTCCCACCAGCATTCACACAGACAGGGACACACCCAGTTGCAGTTACATGAAGGTTCTGACCAACCACTGCATGAACCAACAATAGAGAGGCTACAGCCAAGATAATCCCCAGACTAAGACCCAGAGCTGTACTGTCCTGCCCTGATCAAAACCCTGACCAGCAAAGTTCCCTCTAAGCTGTGCAGGATCTCAGGGCTGAAGTGAGGAGAGATTCCTCTCCTGTCCTCCAGCCCCGGCCCAAACGCAGCCCATACATTGACCTGCAATGGCTGGGGGAGACATACCTCTCCCCCAGCGACAACCCAGCCTGGCCTGGACCAGCTGCGGCCGTGGGAGAGATGCCCCTCCCCGGCCCCAACCTAGCCCCGGCCTGGACCTGCCCTGGCTGTGGGAGAGACGCCTATCCCACGGCCCCAGCCACGGAGCTGCCATGGTGGGGAGAGGCGCCCCTCCCCACCGTCCCAGAGACAGCTGGGGGGAGTTCTCTCTCCCTGCGCAGCCCTGGGGCAGCCTGCACCCCAAACCCCGCATCCCCATCCCGCATGTAGGTGGAAAAAATAAGAAGGAATACTGTCAACCAGTATGAATTTATTACTTAGTTCGTCCCTCCCTAGATGTGGAGAGGAATATGTGTAACCCACACACCTCCTGGGTGTGGTGTTCTGCCCATCTAGTGGCACTGAGAGCACTTAGCGAGCGAGAGAGAGAGAGATTAATGAGTCTATTCTACAGCCTGAGCTAATAGCCATATGGCTTTTATCTCATGCAATGCAGGCTCATGCATTAAGCTCCAGAGGTCCCAGTTTCAATCTCAATGACTGGGGTCTGTTGGTGTTATATATGCAACAACTCTGTGTTAACCAATTTGAGATTTCCCCCCAGACACTTCACGTAAAGGCACACTGGTTTAGATAAAGCAAAAAACAAGTTTATGGACTATAGAAAGATGGATTTTAAGTGATTATAAGAGATAGCAAACAGATCAAAGCAGATTACCTCGTAAATAAACAAAAATGCAAACAAAGCCTAAGATACTAGATAGATTGGATATGAATTAGCAATTTCACATCCTGGCTGATGATACAAGCAGTCCACCAGGTTTCCATAAACAAGCTAGAAATCCTTTTAGCCTGGGACCATCACTTTCCCTGGTTCAGTCTTTGTTCCGCCAGTGTTTTCAGGAGTGTCCTTGGGGGGGAGTGAGGCCCCTAGATATGCCACTGCCCGCCTGCCCCCCCCCCCTCCTTATATAGCTTTAACATATGGTGAGAACCCTTTGTTCCAAAAACAGTTTCCAGCCCACTTTGTGGAAAAATACAGGTACTCAAAATGGAGTTCGGTATCATGTGGTCTGGTCACATGTCCTTGCTTAATCATAGCAGCCATTATTTATAGGCCAGCTGAAATGTTTACAGGAAGGCTAAGCTATTCCACAGCTCAGTGTCTTTGTTGATGAGCCATTAGCATTGTCTAGCGTCACCATTGCTGTACCGGAAAGGCTAGCTGTGGGTGTTTTCCAGAGTAAGCATATTTGAAATATAGATTCATAGTCAATATTCATAACTTCAGATACAAAACTGATACATACATACAAATAGGATGATTATATTCAGCAAATCATAACTTATCCAATGACACCTTACATGACCAATCTTGTACAAAATGCATCATAATTATGTCATAATTACATCATAATCATACAATTATGAAGAATATGGGCTGAAGAATTAGTGGGGGAAGCAAAAGTGGACGGGAATCTGGGAGGCAGTGACCATGAGTTGGTTGAGTTCAGGATCCTGACACAGGGAAGAAAGGTAAGCAGCAGGATACGGACCCTGGACTTCAGGAAAGCAGACTTCGACTCCCTCAGGGAGCAGATGGGTAGGATCCCCTGGGGGACTAACATGAAGGGGAAAGGAGTCTAGGAGAGCTGGCTGTATTTCAAGGAATCCCTGTTGAGGTTACAGGGACAAACCATCCCGATGAGTCGAAAGAATAGTAAATATGGCAGGTGACCAGCTTGGCTTAACAGTGAAATCCTAGCGGATCTTAAACATAAAAAAGAAGCTTACAAGAAGTGGAAGCTTGGACATATGACCAGGGAAGAGTATACAGATATTGCTCGGGCATGTAGGAATGAAATCAGGAGGGTCAAATTGCACCTGGAGCTGCAGCTAGCAAGAGATGTCAAGAGTAACAAGAAGGGTTTCTTCAGGTATGTTGGCAACAAGAAGAAAGCCAAGGAAAGTTTGGGCCCCTTACTGAATGAGGGAGGCAACCTAGTGACAGAGGATGTGGTAAAAGCTAATGTGCTCAATGCTTTTTTTGCCTCTGTCTTCACTAACAAGGACAGCTCCCAGACTGCTGCGCTGGGCATCACAACATGGGGAGTAGATGGCCAGCCCTCTGTGGAGAAAGAGGTGGTTCGGGACTATTTAGAAAAGCTGGACGTGCACAAATCCATGGGGCCGGACGAGTTGCATCCGAGAGTGCTAAAGGAATTGGCAAATGTGATTGCAGAGCCATTGGCCATTATCTTTGAAAACTCGTGGCGAACAGGGGAAGTCCCAGATGACTGGAAAAAGGCTAATGTAGTGCCAATCTTTAAAAAAGGGAAGAAGGAGGATCCTGGGAACTACAGGCCAGTCAGCCTCACCTCAGTCCCCGGAAAAATCATGGAGCAGGTCCTCAAGGAATCAATCCTGAAGCACTTACACGAGAGGAAAGTGATCAGGAACAGTCAGCATGGATTCACCAAGGGTAGGTCATGCCTGACTAATCTAATCGCCTTCTATGATGAGATTACTAATTCTGTGGATGAAGGGAAAGCAGCGGATGTATTGTTTCTTGACTTTAGCAAAGCTTTTGATACGGTCTCCCACAGTATTCTTGTCAGCAAGTTAAAGAAGTATGGGCTGGATGAATGCACTATAAGGTGGGTAGAAAGTTGGCTAGATTGTCGGGCTCAACGGGTAGTGATCAATGGCTCCATGTCTAGTTGGCAGCCGGTGTCGAGTGGAGTGCCCCAGGGGTCGGTCCTGGGACCGGTTTTGTTCAATATCTTCATAAATGATCTGGAGGATGGTGTGGATTGCACTCTCAGCAAATTTGCGGATGATACTAAACTGGGAGGAGTGGTAGATACGCTGGAGGGCAGGGATAGGATACAGAGGGACCTAGACAAATTGGAGGATTGGGCCAAAAGAAACCTGATGAGGTTCAATAAGGATAAGTGCAGGGTCCTGCACTTAGGACGGAAGAACCCAATGCACAGCTACAGACTAGGGACCGAATGGCTAGGCAGCAGTTCTGCGGAAAAGGACCTACGGGTTACAGTGGACGAGAAGCTGGATATGAGTCAGCAGTGTGCCCTTGTTGCCAAGAAGGCCAATGGCATTTTGGGCTGTATAAGAAGGGACATTGCCAGCAGATCGAGGGACGTGATCGTTCCCCTCTATTTGACATTGGTGATATTCTATGATTCTATGATTCTATGAAGTGTCACAGCAGCCTTCAAGGTTATTAGAGTCTTGAGAATGAGTGAGAAATAGGCAGGTAGGCAGTCCATAAGGAGTCCAGATGACCACAAAATGTGGTGATAGTGGCATCTAAAACAGCACTGTGAAAAGCAAATGGCTACAGTAAAAGGGGCTGACAGCTGGGCAATAAACCTTCAACCTATTCTTAAAGTTGGCCTTGGTTTTGGGCTCTACTTTATAAAATGGGGAGTTAAGAGCAAGTATCTGGCCCATAGTTTGGCCTACAGGCCCTTAAAATACAAAGGGGAAACATAATTATTAGCCTACAGGTATAAGCACTTTAGCATGAATCTGTGGCACCATAAGCGCTGCTGATAAGGATAACAAATGAACCTGAAAGAGACAACCTTGACAGTACCTAGCGGTTAGAACCAGCCTGAAGGAGGGATACAAATAAAAGGAAGGGCTACCTCAGGTCTGAGTAGTATTTTTATTTCTAACAGTGCACATAGATGTGCTAGGCCCCTGCCAAAACAAAAAGACATGATCCTAACCCTAAGGAGCTTACCATTTAAATTAGACAGTAGAAAGAATGATGGGGTAAGGTCCATAAGATAATGTGATTAAGATCTATGGTAAAAGCATGAGAGGTTAAAGAAGTTTATATTTTTAAAAAAAAGAGTTCAGAGTAAATGTTTGTTAGTTGGCCAGTTTTGTGTATATATTACTGCAGGCGTGGGCCTGAAGGAGTGAATGAAGAGAGAGTATTGGCCTTGTGGACCAGCTTGGGAAGATAATTCTTTTTTTATTTCCCCCGACACCTGCAATTTTTGTTGCCTGTCACTGGGTGAGCTGGCCCTTTAGGAGGGTTGGAGCTCAGCAGCATCTTTGACAGAACTAGCTCACCTCCACAGGTGGAGGCAATGAAGACATTTGGCAAGGGGTCAGGTGATTAAGAACCAGCCTGCTAGGGGATAGGAGCGTAGATCTGATACTAGAGAGGGAGAGACTTCAGGTAGGAAGACCCGGTAGCCCAGCAGGGGGAGGGTTGTGGGAGTTGGCACTCTATAAAGAGTGGGAGGTTGACTGCACAGGAAGATGCCTTTGGGGAAGAGAAGTGTGTGTGGGAGGGAGACAGCCCAACTTTTTAGGGTCCTGGGGCTGGCAACCTATAGAAGAGGATGGACATGGGTTTCCCTTATACCTCCATCTAGTGAGGTGAAGAAGTGACCCCTGATATTAAGCAGAGCAGTGGATCATTGATGAGATCATAGGAAGTCTAAAGCAGAATTAAGCAGCAGGGTTGAAGAGTTTGTTGAAGAACAGGAGAGACCCTTGAGAAGGATGGGCAGTACCCAACCTAGGATGGGGGCAGAAAACTTTTTTGGTTTGTTTGGACTTTGTGGACTTTCCACTCTGGAAGGGGTTGAACTTGTAACTTGGCCGGAAGTCACCTCAGCAGCCTGGCTCAGCTTACGGTTGAGAGAACCAATGCATGTGAACAGAAGATGTGCAGCAGGAATGGAGCCAGACCAGGTAAGTCACTGTTGCTACAATGCCTAAAACACTTGCATTCTAGCTGGATCAAATATTTGTTGTGAAAAGTTCTTAGATGGGATCTGGCAGCTTTTGAATTATCAAAACATTTGTGAGCTTGGGCAGCAATCCTGGGATGTAAAATTTTGAGGAGGAAGAAGTGGAGCCCTAGTGGTCATTCCCAACAGAAATTAGTACAGGCTGAAGCCCATAACTCCTGAGTGGAGCTCTGGTCTAGTGGTTAGTGCACTCACCTGGGAGACCCACATTCCAGTCCCTGCTCCAGTGAATATTAAAATATTGTATACAGCCGGGATTGGCAACCTTTGGCATGTAACCCACCAGGGTAAGCCCCATGGTGGGCCGGGCTGGTTTGTTTACCTGCTGCGTCCGCAGGTTCAGCCGATTGCAGCTCTCACTGGTTCACCGTTCCAGGCCAATGGGGGCTGCGGGAAGTGGCAGCCTGAATACCCCTCGGCCATGGCCAGTAGAAGCTGTGATCGGCTGAACCTGTGGACATGGCAGGTAAGCAAACCGGCCTGGTCCACCAGGGGGCTTACCCTGGTGGGCCACGTGCCAAAGGTTGCCAATCCCTGGTATACAAAGTAGAAATGCTGCAACAAGAGAGTTGAGAGGCCCACCCCAGAATATCCTATAGCCCAGTGGTTAGGGCACTCACATGGAAGGTGGAAGACCTGGGTTCCGGTTCCTGCTCAGGACTGGGCAGAGTGGGGATTTGAACTCGTCTCTCACAGCCTGGGTGAGTACTCTACTCTAACCACTGGGCACAAGGGGGTACTTTCTCCTCTTGCGAGAGGTAGACATGCTCAGAGTATGCCTCCTGGATCAGGCCTCACAGGCAAGATAGGTGGGTTAGCACTTAGTTTGAGCATTGCACTGGGCTTAAGCATGAGATAGATGCTGAGCAGCTTAGTAGTGTCAGGACTTAGGAGCTTTGAGCATGTACACTGCCAGAAATGTAGGTGCCCCCAGGCTTACCACAGCTGGGTAGAGGTTTTGAGGATGTAAATTTTAGCCTTGGACTTCTAAAGTGTCAATAAGTTGCCTAAATCTCTCGGTGGATGTAGCCTTTAAGTCCCACTGACTTTCAGTAAGATTTAGGCTTTTAAGTCACTTTGGCACTTCTGAAAATTTTACCTCATTTCTTTTTCTTGAAAATTAGTGTGAACCCTCTCCAACCCTGTTTTTTCCCAGATCCCACTGTCCTGTAATAAGTCTTAAGCACTCTTGAAAATGTTACCTGGCAGCAATTCTGCCCATCTCTGTCTTGTATCCTTCCCTTCTTGCCAGCCCTAGTAAAAATCTTTAATATTATGTGGTGTGTGTATGTGGAACCCACCAGTTGTAGGAACATATCAGGCCTAACATTCGAAGCACCTTTAGCTCACACTTTTGCTCTCCTGGTACATGTTGCTGTATATCAGACGCAAAGGAGTTTGGGTAAATCAGTTAAGCTATGCTAGAATTGATTGGAAAAGGGAGAAAAAAGCTAGGGAAAAGTATAAAGCTAGTTTAAGCTTGCCATTTCAGTCTACCTGACAATTGTTATTTGGCTGATTCTCACATCCATTACACTGCATAACTGCTTTGAATAGTCCTTAAAGTAGTAGTAGTGAATTCTTTCCTGCTCTCTTTGGTGTTGATTTCCCTCTCTCCCTCCCCACTCCCCCCCCATTTTTGTAACATGTTGTCTGTCCTGTAGTTGAATAAACATCCTGTTTGCAAGAATTTTAAATGGAGGCTGCTCTGAACATTATGCCACATGGCAGTAGCACAAATATACAAAGTCCAGTTGTTAAAATGGAAATTACTATATAAATCTCTGGGAAAAGTCATTCTTATTACTTGGGAAAAGGCCAATAAAGTAAAGGAAAGAGATGTTAGCTTCTTGCCACTGACAAAACATTATAATGATTCTGCAGGTTTTAACACTCAGAAGACTAACCTTGAGGCTGCTTCCTGTTTGGAAGATTTACATAGCTTATTCTCTGTGCAGAGACGGGTTTTCAATCATTTCTCAAGTGTACTTGACAGTGACCTCCTTGAGGTGTTTCCTGGGATATGTAACTTTATCCTAATTAATTCTACCTCTGCGGCAAGGCTTTCTAAAGAAGAGAGCTCAGGCTGATTAGAGAATAATTTCCTTATTGTTAAATTTAAACACACACACACACACACACACACACACATACTCAAATCTGCTCTTTAGTATGAAAACTGATTTCCAGTTCAAGGATGCTTACAAGAGCAGAAGCTTTACTATAGATCAGTGGTTCTCAGCTGTGGTCCACCGCTTGTTCAGGGAAAGCCCCTGGCGCGCCAAGCCACTTTGTTTACCTGCCGCATCCACAGGTTTGGCCGATCACGGCTCCCACTGGCCGCGGTTTGCCGCTCCAGGCCAGCACATCACTCGGCCTGCGCCGCTTCCCGCAGCCCCCATTGGCCTGGAGTGGCAAACCGCGGCCAGTGGGAGCTGCGATTGGCCGAACCTGGGACGTAGCAGGTAAACAAACCAGCCCGGTGCGCCAGGGGCTTTCCCTGAACAAGCGGTGGACCACAGTTGAGAACCACTGCTGTAGATGAAGCACTACTAACCTAATTCATCTCCAAATTTATTATGCTGGTCGCATGGCTAGGCAGTGTGATAACTTTTCTTAGTGGACCAATGCACTGGTTTAACTTGTGTAAAGCGGGTTGTTTCATGAAGGGTGAGAAGCTTATTCTAGATTTTTAGATGAGTACAGAATAAATATTTAATGCCATAACTGTCTCTTTACAACTTCTGGGGCTGGACTAAAGGGTTTTGATGGACAGCTGAGTGTCTTATTCCCTACTTGGGTAAAGCAAGAATGCAAGATGATCCTCAGCTTGAAGAGGAGGTTTGGTTAGAAAGTGCCCAGAAAAAGCAGCCTGAAATGAACTCTGAGGAATTCAGTAAAGGGCCAGAGGCAGACAGGAAGCCAGGTTAGTGCTTAGGAAGTCTTGATGGATCCAGTGAGGAAAGCTTCAGCCCAGGGACTGCAACAGACACTGACCTGGAATTCCAGCCTTTAGGACAACTTGAATTGTCCAGGAGGTCAAGCCCAGAAGGGCAAAGATGAAACTGGAGAGACAACTGCCCAGCATAGATAAACCGTTAGGACTTTAGAATCCCTGGACTTGAGCCCCACCTGGTGTAAATTGGCATAATTCTGTGGGGAACCCCCCCCCCCCAAGCAGCATAGTTAAGTTGACCTAAGTCCCTGTGTAAACAGCACTTGGTTGATGGAAGAATTCTTCTGTTGCCCTAGCTACTGCCTCTTGGGGATGTGGATTACGTAAACCGATGGGAGAATCCCTCCTGTTGATATAGGTAGTGTCTAAACCGAAGTCCTACAGCGGTGCAGCTGCATTGGCACAGCAGTGCAGCTGTAGCATTTTAAGCATAGACAAGCCCTAAATCAAAGGGATTATCCCAGTATCTGGCTCCCTGTGTGAGAAGGATTTATAATCAGAGGGCGGAACCTTCTGGAAAAGTGTATGCGGCCACAGAGATTAGAACATGACTAGACAAAAACGGTAAATGTGAGCAGCTAGTTACTGTGTTGTACCATAATATTTACTGTTGCTTGCTGTTTAGGGTAACTGCTTTAATTGAACAATCCTACATTCCTTCTAATCTGGTGTTTCTTACTTTCTCTCTGCCAGAGTGAGAGAACTTTCTTTTATTATATGTCCTTTGCATATGTGCCATTCTTGCGGAACTCACCTTGTACTAGATAGCCACCTGGCTGTATTGGGTAAAGGACCTAGACAGGGTTCTCAACTAGGGTACACGTATCCTTGGGGGTACGCAGAGGTCTTCTAGGGGGTATATCAACTCATCTAGATATTTGCCTAGGCTACACAAAAAGCACTAGCGAAGTCAGTGCAAACTAAAATTTCAAACAGACTATGACTTGTTTATACTGCTCTATATACTGTACACTGATATGTAAGTACAACATTTATATTCAAATTGATTTATTTATAATTATATGGTAAAAATGAGAAAGTAAGTAATTTTTCAGCAATAGTGTGCTGTGACACTTTGGTATTGTTCTGTCTGATTTTGTAAGCAAGTCATTTTTAAGTGAGGTAAAACTTGGGGGTACACAAGACAAATCAGTCTCCTGAAAGGGGTATGGTAGTCTGGAAAGGTTCAGAGCCATTGTCCGATAGCACTTGCCTTCAGGGTTTGTGGTGTAGTTGTCACAGGTAATAGCACTGCCAGATTTCTACATATTGCTAGTCACATATAATCAACCAATTTAAGGGAGAAAAATGGGAGTGGTGGGTCGGGGGCAGCGAGGAAACAGGAGTGGGTAGAGGACTATATTATGCTAACCTTACTGATTTTTAAAAGTATTTCCTAGTGATTTACACACCCAGAGTGAAAATTGTAACAATATTCTTTGAAATATATTTCTGAGGTTTTGTTTTTTCCCTTAGGGGTTGATTTGGTCTCTCTGAATCACCCATCTGTCCCCGTCCAACATCCCACACTAAGGTTTTGTTTAGTAGGCACTGAATTGGTAGCATCTCTAATTCCAAACGAATAACTTCTGAGACATTTAATTTTCCCTTGAGGGATCCAAGACATTCCCTTTCCTTGGGGCTGAGCATGCTGCTTCCATGGCAATCCCTTCTCTTTTTATGAAATGAGTTTATTGCGCTAGTCTGGGCATGTCCTGGGAACAGTGTCATTCTCTAAATTAACGTCAATTATTGAGTCAATTATCACTCTCTGGATGCCTTGTTTAACATACTTGCCTGGTTCTGCCATTTGATCTTTATGTATAAAGCTAGATGCTCATATTTTGTTGGAAATTTCAAATTTTTGCCAGCTGGTACAGGCGTATCTTGCTGTAGATGAATTCATGGCTCCATCATGCTGCCATATTTTATGGACTCCTCTTGATTCCATGGTGGGGAGGGAGGGAAGTGTAGACAGGATGAACTATCATTTCCTAAAAGTTCTTGAAAATCCATATTCTCTCATGGCTGGGTAACTGCCAGTCAGGCAAATGCTCTGGTTCCTGGCTAGAGCAAGATAATCACACACAAATTGTCCTTAAAGGATGTTTCTCAGCCCTTCCCAGATGTTTACAGTATTCCTGGCGTTAGTTGATGGTTCTTTCCTACCATAGTTGAGATCAGGGAAAGGAGGAAGCCAAAGGGGCCTGTAGCAGCTGCAAGGAAAAGAAATGGCGGAGTTTGAATTTCTGAGAATTGTGCCAACTATTCCCCAACTAAGGGAAGCAAGGTTTCCTTGATAGTGAGCCAGAAAGCACTTCCATAGATGACTCTGTAGAAGCAGGCACCACCAGCTCTTGCTATTAAGCAACCCCAACCATTCAGTGTCACCATCCCCTGAACTGCAGTGGGACTGAGTTCTCCTGTCCCCCCCAAAGCTGGTTCCCTAAGGAGGAACTGGAGGTGGAGAGGAACTATTTTTTTCCCCCCACAGGCAGAATCCCAGCGACTCCCCCTGTTGCTGTTCAAATGTCTGCTAGCTCACCTATCAGCCCTTGCCTCAAGTCACAGAGTGACACATAGGATGTAAAATTCCCAAGCCTAATATAACACTGAAATGTGTGTTTACCTTAGGCACCTCTAGTACTGTAGTAGGTGTCAGTGATAGAGTACTCATAATATCTGCTCCACCCACCCGTTTAGTATTTAGTAATTAGAGCAGTAAAAAAATCAGTATATTTAAAACATCCCAACCCATAACATTTTAAAATAAGTTGTACTTAAAATCAAAAGTCCGCTCTTGTGCTGCTGCTGCTTAAGGGTCCAGTCCTGCAGTGATTACTTAGGCAAAACTCCCATTGAAATTAATCAGAATCTTGACGAAGGCCGCGATATGCACGTTCTGAACATCACACAAGTCTAGTCATATTGATCATCCCAGTCAGTGAGACTATTCATGGAAGTAAAGTTCCGCATGTAAGTGATTGCAAGATTGTGACCTAAGTGAGAACTTGATTTGGGTCCTATGTCTTCAAGGTAGGAATTTATCTTGTGATACATAAATGAATGCCTCTCTGAAATGCCCATCAACAATAACAGAAGTTACACATGTGAATCCCTTCACACTGATGAATAATATACACCTTAAACTTGACATTTCCTGACAGCTTGTTCGTATTCAGTAGTAACGAGAGGGGATTGAAGAAAGGGAAGTATATTTTGCAAAAAAAAATTCAAAAGAAAAACAATCTGTTTCATTTGAAATACCTTGCTTTTGACAGATTTCAAAAAGAGATCTCACATTTATTTGAAACTTGGTTTTTTTCCCCCTCAGAATGAAACTCTTTTTACCATTGTAAAAATGGTGGTCATATTTAGATAAAATGGGAGAATGGTAGTTGAATAGCTCTGTTGTGGATTGGCGTATAGGCCTTAATGTAAGTTATTGGAGAGCCACGTCAGTGAGTTGAGGTGCTGTGCAGGGAAGGCCAAAAATGCAGTGGAACAACTATGGTGCATGTATATAGGTGTATGTAGGGACTCTGAAGCTGTTACGTTACACAAGAGGACTCCAGTTGTGGCCTTCTAAGCAGGAGCAGAGCAGGGAATGGTGTTGTGTATATAGCAAGTATGGCTGCCAACTATGTGAATCTATAGGACTACCACTGTAGGTCAAAGGCAGTGACTTGCTGTGCCTCATTACTATAGTCCATGGGCTTCATACCTTACCTCTGAATCGGGTGGTGTGTATGGGGGAGGGAGGGAAGAAGAAGAGTAGAAGGGGGGAGACTATGTTCCATCAGGAACACCAGTAACTTTCCCTGTTCAAAACCCTTTTACTCAGTTTGTGCAGGAGACCTACATTTCATCTTCCTCCCCTACCTCTATATTTTATCTTCCTCCCCTGCCACAACAGTGTTTGTACTGAAACTTAGAATGTCACAATTTAGATAATCAGTGTAACATATCATTCTTCTCTGAACTTTGAGGCAGCAAATAGTCGGGTGATGATCACTGGAGCATCAACTTCGTGGAATTTCACCTTAAGCAGCACAGTGGAGTCAAGAGAAAGACATTTCAGCTCCACTCAGTGCAACACTATTATTCTGGCTTCTGTATCTGCTGACTTCCCTCCACGCTTTGCCATGGCTAGAACCGTTCTTTACACCGCAGTCTGATAGTCACTTGATCAGTTTTGATAAGAGCAATAGAAACTGTAGAATAGTACAGAGGGGATGAATTGAGCACACAGCTTTGAGTAATAATACAGAAAAAATAAATTTACAGTATGAATCCATGGGAGAAAATGTCAGTCTGCATTTCTGTGGTCTACTCTGCTCTTTCTGGTTTTATTAAATTTGAACCGTTCAAATAAAAACATCCTCTTAAAAAGTAAATAGGAAAAAGAATGGAACATTCTGAGGTTAGTACAACCTCTACTTTCCAGGGGATGCTTCACATTTACTTTGTTTTGATCCACAGGCATACACGTTATTTCCTAATGCTTTTAGGATTGGTGCCACTATTGTTTAGTATCTGTGTAACAAATCCATGTGCTGCAGACCGCAGAGAGATTTGCCACACTAGAACCTTGATCATTCAAAGACAAAACATGGGCCTCTCTGCCATTTAAACTGAAGAACTCCGATAGATGATTGTAGAAAATCTCTTTTCCTTTCCATGGGCCAGGCACTAAAGGACAACACCACCCACTCATGCACACAAACATAAACTACGGGTAAGAATTTCAGAAAGGCTCAGGATTGGCCTAAATCTGCTTCCGCTGGATTTAGGCCAACATTGAGCGCTTTTGAAAATCGCACTCTTTATGCGACTATACAAGTAATTTTTGCAGTCAGACTGGGACATTGTCTATGAAGGCACATTTTAATAGTATATGTGAGGAAATCTGAGAAGAAAATACTGGTGGAATCCCCAGCAGGGAATATCCTGCTTTCTTGACTCTCATGCCACCTGAGCACTGCAAGGGGCCAGATTTCAGAGAATGATGTGTGGATGATGTGGTGTGGATGAACCCTTTGGTGAATATGGTGCATATTTTGGTGAATTTGGGGCATTTCTAAAATCTTTGTCTCAACTTGGAGCTGTGTCTGAATACTTCCAAGCAGAACTAAATTTGGAATCAGATCAGCATAGTGGCACAACCTCTAGTGTGGATGCAGTTATACACCATATAAGTGTGCTTATACCTCTATAGCTTATTCCTATAAAAGAAGTGGGGGGGGAGAAGCTACATTGGTATTTGTATGAGTACAACTATGTCACTTAAAAAATAACCAAAATATTTATACAAGTACAAAACCTGGGTAAATCAGAACTTATGTGTTTTCATCTATCCCCATCTGCACACAAATCAGTGAAGATAAAAGTATTGGGGGTGGGGGGAAGAAATCAGATGTGAATTTTGAAAAGACAAACTTTCTTCTAGTCTGATCATTTTGATTAAAATGTCGGAAAAGTAAAGATCAGGGTAAGTTATGGCCTCAAACCGAGTCACTTAATTTTTTGGGAGACAGGAACTGGCGTGGGCAGGAGAGGTTTAAGTGCCATTGGATCCTTCTTCTGTAATACAAATTCAGCAGATCTTGATTAGAACTTAGCAGCACTGGCCCCAGCAGAGGGAAGGGCAAGCCCTCTCCCGAAAGTCATGCATTAATGGAGGGAGGGAAGTGGAACAAATACCAGCAACCGAATCCATCCTTAACGTGCAGGGAGGAATTAGATGACTTGGCATAAAGCATTCCCACCAGCAGTAAAGCAGCTGAACTTTTTAAAGTGGGAGTATCATTTGCCATCACAATACACTATCATTATAAGGTATTACAGAGGTATTTCCTTTGATGTTACATTGTGTGGGACATGATACCACATTATGAAATAAGGGCCTGCTCATACAACTCTTCAGTATGCAAAACTCCGTGGGTCTTAAATGGGAGTTTTGCTTACTTTGGGAATGAAGAATCAGCCCCTTAGGCAATATTTTAAGTGGCTAACTTAAATACCTTGCAATTATGTCATATATTATGTTTGCCAGGAACAATGGGGGAACTGGGATATGTCTCTTAGTGCCCCAATTCTCTGTTCTTTGCTTTTTTTTTCTTTCTGTACCCAATGTATAGCACATACTGCTTGAGGTAATATGCTAATCCAACAATACCCTCTCCTCCAACACTTCCCTCCTCAAGTTTTACTTTTGCTGTGATACAACAAACTAATTAAATAAATGTATTTGCTAGAACAAAATAAAATAATGGAGTAAGGCTTGATCCTGAAGACACGTGTGCCTATTTTATTATGATGCCAGCCATTTTGAGATCACAGGGAGATTAAAATGGAAGCCCCCAGCCTCAAAAGTATGAGTCTGTACAGCTTGAGCTGAAGCCTCAGGCTCTGTAACTGGGGATCTGATAGGCTGGCATCATCTGTGTAGCAGGAACAGAAGGGAAGTGCAATACACATTGGCCAATGTGTGTTATAACCAGAAGAGTAATCCCATTGATTTAATGGAACTACTCACCTGTTTAAAGTTAAGTACATGCATAAGCATTTGTAAAATCATTACAATTATGTAATCTCATTGCTTACTCCCCTCTGCATCTCCCTATTGTTTGGTTACCTCCTTTTTTGAGTCATCTCTGAAATTGCATTGTAGCTTCTGTGAGGCAAGGATGATATCTTCATATTTTTATTGGTAGGCACCTAGCACGCTTTTAAGGTATATAAAAAAGGGGACAAATTTTCCCCTCCATCAAGTTTTACTCATGTAAACCTAAACTAGGTCCAGATCTTCTAATATGAAGGGATTCTTCCTCTTTCAGCAATTTGTTTTCTGTTTACACCTCTGTTTTCAATTATATTACTGTCCTCTCTTTGAAACTGAGAAAATATTCCATTACTTTGTGGCTCAGCGCTTACAGTTTTACTTGCATTGGTTAGAGCATGTGTGTGTGAAATACTAGTTTTAAAGTCTCTTAGAAATGTCCTTATTAAAGTATAAAGGTTAAGAAGATTATAAGTGTATTGCTTCATAGTTTATTCCCTACTTGGTCTAGCTGCACAGACTTGGGGGCAGAGAGAGAAAGGAATGGAGTCAGAATTATTTTTAATTCGGTATAAATCAAGTTAATGATTTCTGTTAACTTTTTCAGGGGGTAGAGGGAGATGGTTGTAACAAGTACCTCTGATTCAAAAATTCTTGTTAATTCTGCCTGCCAACTGTTTATTGTATAATATTTTTTGCTGCTTTTAAGGTCCTGACTTTGTAAGACTTTTTGTGAACTTGAAGGTCATTCAGTCTTTGCCACAGCTAAGTTTAGGCCATAAAGATATTGCATTTTGTTTTTCATTTAAAAACACACACACTGTCTTGCACATCATTGCTTTAGATACTGCATAGAACCTCTGCCTGTAATATTGCCATAAAACTCAATGTGAGGGGTAATTCAGATTTGTGCTGACAAAACAGCTTCCAAATTTAGGGTCTTCCTTGACATCTTACTGATTTCTTCAGCTTTTAAGATCTTACTTCTAAAACTTAAAGGGCCTGATTATTTAAAGTTTCACCAGTATGGAGTTACAATGGCAAAGACCTGGTGCTATGGAGTGGAGAACTGTCTGTCTGGTCCAAAAATTCTTTCTAACCAGTAGGGCTAGATAGCCTTCCCCTCTGGTATGCTGTTGCATTGAGTCTGCTGTCTAAGTGAAATGCTCAGTAAGGCCTTGATCCTGCAAACATTTAGGCATATGCTTAACTTTCATTGTGTGACTACTCCCATTGAAGTGAATGGTATTACTACACATGCTTAAAGTTAGACACATGCCTAAATGTTTGCCTGAGTGTGACCCTAATGAAGACTTTACCAACTTTTCTTTGAAGAGAGGACGATATTTCTAGACTTCATGGAAAATAATGTTTTGTATGGAAGACTGGGTCAGGAAAGGTTTCTAGGCAAAGAGGGCTGCTTGGAAAAAAGGTCTTTAGATTTTTCTCTGTTTAGCTGATCTGTATCAAATTAATGTATTTTAAAAATGATCAGACTTAGTCTTTCTGCTAAAAAAGGCAATCTCAATTTTTCCCTTCTTCCCAGCATAAAATAAGAACTATCATACTCTGTCCTATGGAGGTTCGGATTATCCCTACTCATCACAAGCCCTGGCCAATTGCTATTCAACTATTATTTGGATTGGGTATATTTAGGGAAGTAGAGATGAAGAATCATACGGATATCTCCCCATATTGCAATGTGAGACGGTAAACAGCAGAACCAAATTGAGGTGAGATCCTCATCCCTGCTCTGTCCCCTTTATGGCCGGAGCACCATAAAGAGTCTTTAAAAACCCTAATTTTGTCCAGGGAAGGCTTCCTTTTGTGCAAGAATTGTAGAGGACAGCCTCAGGCTACCCTCTGAGGACCCTTCAGAAGCCCCGGTATAGAGGGTAGGCTGGAGGGAAGACTGCAGGTGCAAGGGGTGTATCAGGGGTGGGGCTGTAGAATGCTGCACTACAGAGCTTCTGGGAGACATTGTTGCCCATCTTAGTAGACAAAAGACAGACTGCCATAACTTGGACAGCCTTGAGGTGCTGTTTGTAGGCTGGGGACAGATCTGGAGCGTGCAAAGGTGTTTTAAAGCCACATTAGCTCCTCTCTTCTTGGACTGTGAGTTCAAGCCTCTTTGGGTACATCTACACAGCCCATGGGAGTGGGCCTCAGCAGAGCTTGCATCAGCACTTTAAAAATAGCTGTGTAGACAGTGCTTTGAAGTTGTAGAAGCCTGAGCTCCATCCTGAGCTGCAATTTCAAAAACACTGCCAATGCATCTATTTTTAGAGTGCCAGCACAAGCTCTGCTAGCCCAAGTCTGTCAACCCAGGCTGAGAGACTTGCTGCCATGGGCTGTGTAGACAAACCCTTCAAGGCTCATCACAGAATCTCACCCCTGGTGTTTATGCACCTGTCTTAAAAACACATGTTGGGCTAGTTTTACTCCTGGCTTTTGCCCACAGAAATGGAGCTGCAGAGCCCCCAGTGGTGGAAAGTCTGCCCTAAGTGAGACAACAAGTACGCGATACCCAAAACTTTGCCATCTTCAGAAGTGTTGGTGTTGACTAATGGTGGCTCAAAAGTCAGTGGCTATTGAAAATTGGTGGCCTGAGCCCCTGCTGGAAGTGTTGGTTCAGTGTGTCACACTTTCTTTCCTTCTCTTCTGTATATGTAAGCCTTGCCCTAAAAGCAGTGGCAATCAGTGTGACTTTACTAATGTTTGGTCATGTGAAATTGATTCATAATATTAATGCCAACTAAACTGTTTTTGTGACCATGTTTTAATTTCATTGGTCAGGCATACCTTTAGGCAAAACAAGTCCAAACAATTACTGTCACAGTCCTCCTCTAGTTTCCAACTCAGTCACTCCTGCGCCAACCCTTCCTGTGTTCTGACCCTCTGCTCCAAGTCTGCCCCTTCTTTTTCTATATTATCACTCTGTGTCAAGTACATCACTAGGCAGCCAGAGGGGATTCTATGGAGCTTTGGCAGCTGTTGAAAGTTGCCCTCCCCGGCCTTAAACTTCCCATGCTGCACTAGTGGAGTTTTCATGGAAATAATGCATCTAATACTTTTATATTGGCGTTCTCGCTTTACTTGTTTACCCTACATTTGTAGAATCTTGGAAACCTGATTAACACTAATCTTATTTGGTAGAAACAGGCACTCTTCATACAGAGAAAAAAGCCAATGTGGGTTTTTTATTTTAATTCCTTGTTTGCTGTCATATTTAATAATGACATCAGTGATGCCAGAACAACTAAGGGAATATGGTTTATTTGTGTACCCTCTGCTGCAGTGGCAAAGAACAGATGTTGGAAGAATATGGATTAGAAAACTGTCTATTCTATAATTACTTGGTAGCAAACTGGATTTTTAATAAATGTACACACTAGCTGCTCAGAATATGGATTATAGCAGTTCTAATATATATCATATTTTGAATTTAAAGTATGTGAAAATTCCCCTTAAGATCACAGAAAAGGTCTGACCACTGAATCTCTAACACTCTGAGCATATTCTGAAGTCATGAGTCAAACTGTTTTCCTCTGCAGTGTCAAGTCATATTACTAGAATCCTGCTTAGGTTTCCAGGGTTGTGCACTGAAGATAATGGATATTCATAATGGAGGAATTTTGATTGAATTCCAGGGCTTGTCTCCTCTCACCACTTTTTACTCGTGTAACTCCACAGACACGAATGCAGTTATTCCTGATTTATATCAGAGTACAAAGAGAATCAGGCCCAGTGTTTACATTCCTTGGGGAGCCTGGTTGTGTGTGTGTATATGTGTGTGTGTGTGTTGAATAAGTTGCAAATAAGACTCACAAAGAAAGAAAATTGGATCATTATGCCCTGTAAAGTGGGGGAGAGAAAGGGGAAAGGCAGCAAACTAGATATTAATGTTGGCAAGAGCTGCAAAAAGCTTCTTAGAGCCAAATCCCACTTTCTGTCTTAGTAAGAGTTGTCCCATAGAAACCCAGGAGACAACTCATATAAGCAAACTGAGTTTGGCCCATAGTTTTGCTTTGTAAATGTAATATGTACAGAGAACTAATGAGAAGAAAATAACTGACTCATTTTTTGCTGAACAGGGTGAGAGGATTGGCTTTCCCAAGATTAGTAATATTCAACAAACCACAAAATAATTCTTCTTTTCACTTTTCACAGCAGCAAGTGAATTTCTGCTGACTTTATTTTTTACACTGGGGGTGGTACTTATGGACAGGTTTATTGCTGAAAGAAAATACCTTTTTGAATAGATGCCAGTAAACAGATTATCCTCAGGTATAGCTGCCTTTACTCTTGGGGTTGGCATTTATGACAAGAAATATTACTAGATGGAATATTTTCTGGGCATTTGTCAGAAGTATGAACTATATCTAACTGAAATTGATTATGAAGATAAAATCATCCTGTTTTTTGTCACAAGTTCATATACAAATTTCCTTATATATTTTCTCATTTATTTTCTTCTTGTTGAAGATGATTTTCTTGAACATTCTCACATGACACAGATCAACAGGGGAATCAGCTCTATTAAAGGAGATCTTTAGAATGAAATCAACTGTGGAATGTTTTACAAATGTGGTTCAAACTTCAAATAATTTCAAAGGAAAATGATGCATACAAGAGTGTCTTGGGAATTAGCATAAAAACACTGTTTCACTTAGAATCATGCAAGATGGACCTTTGGGAGAATAGGATCATTTTCAAATAGCCTGATTGGGAAAAAGGTCTCTTACCAGGGTTCTAAAGAACAAAATTTGCATATTAATAGAAGATTAAAGTGCCCATCAAGTACTCTGTAGCAATACTTTCTCTTGTCTATTTTGTTCTTCACATAAACATCTTTCATAATAGAAAGAAACTTGTGCCTCTCCAGCTATTGCATTGAGTCTCCAGGGCTTCATATTACAATAAGACAGACTGTTATGTATAAATTCCTTTGAAAAAGCCTCTTGGATTGTTATTTATTAACAACATGAAAGGGTTATTTTTAACCCCCTTTTACCCTCAAAAAATAATTATTTGTAAAGAAAGGTCAGATACTTTCACAAGATCTGAGAATCTTTTTAAAAGGCTAATATCTAAAGAATGCATTTGTTACAAATTGACAGGTTGGCTGTCTGGTGGTGGTTTAAATATGTTTGATTAATAGTCAGCCAGAACGGTATTCAGAACCCAGAGTTAGATCAGGTACAACATGAATGGCATATACAGCAGTTTGCATTGAACTACAGATTAATGAATCTTCAATAAAAGCTAAATATGAAAAAGAATATGATGGACTGGGAAACCTGAACAATTGAACATTGACACTCAGAGCAGATGCAAAAATGTATATTTTTCTAATCTCCCTGGGTATGCCAAATCCAGAGAGTAGGTGGTTGCCATTCACTCTATTGTGAGCATGACTCTCCTGTATGTGTGTCATTTGTTTCCCCAGAGCAATTGTAGGTGTGGGAGCTGTTAATGATACCTTTTAAAGCTTTACCTTCAGCCCAAAGAAATAGCTCCGCAAAACAATCATATGGGGAGTGGCTTTCTTCATTGACCACAGTATATAGGACAATTATTTATTCAACTGGACTGTTCTTCATTAATCCAGACTGAGTTTCGGTTTTAAAGAAACCACTCAATCTATCCACAAAAAAGCCTGTTCAATTAGAAATACGCTTAAAGCTAAACCTCAAATTTAGACTTCCATGAATGCTGAGAAGTTCAAAATCTGATCTGGTTCTAGATCTCTACTTTGCCAGTGGCTCCTCTGTTTATTGTGGGCCAGCCATCCAAGGATCTCTGAACTCTGGTTCTATATATCGCTGCTTTAGACCATCAGAAATTCCAAGTGACATTTGGTTCTATGTTGTGATAAATGAAGTGTGTGTCTGTGTGTGTGGTGGTAGTGGGGGAATAGCTCCCTTTGATGGACACCCAGCTTCTCTGCTTGTTTTACCTGCAAAGGCTTAAAAGTTCCCCAGTAAAGAAAAGGAAGTGGGCACCTGACCAAAAGTGCCAATGGGAAGGTAGAACTTTTTTAAATTGGTAAAGAAACTTTCGCTTTGTTGTTTGTTCTCTCTGGGTTCCAGGCACACGGAGCAGCAATGCTGTAAGCAGCTTTAAGCCAGGTATGATTTATAGATTATCAATTAATACCTTGAACCTACTTATCTGAAGCCTCAGATATGTAAGTAAAATGACATGATTAGGTTTATTTCTGTTTATTTTTTAAGGCTTATGGACTCCCTGGCTTTCAAGCAGCCAAAAGGAAAAATGTGTCCTTTTAAAATCCTGAGGTCTGTGCTTCTGGTTCAAAACTATCCCACTGCTCTGCCACCATGTCAAGGCTGAATCCCCACTTTGTCACTTTGAATACAGAAGGTGGGGGTCCTGCAAGGATTTTAAAAATTAATACTTGACACTCCAGGCTTGTATTAAACTCCCAAGGTTACAGCTTTTCTCTGACCTTGGCTTGGTAAATGCTGCCACCACCCAAATGCCAAAAACCCTCTTGGGCCCAGAATCCCCTCTGGGGAATTCCTCCCTGTGGGGTACCCTCAAGCCCTTTCACCTCCCACCCCCCTCTCCAGGGTAGAGCTGAGAAGGAAAACAAAGGAAATTAGATGTTGCTACCAGCTAATCAAACAACGTGCACAAACCTCTTAGGACACCAAAAATCCAATCCTGTTCTTAAAAAAGGTAAATTGTATTAAAAACAAAAAGGAAGAAAATATATCTGGAACTTAGGCTTTTGCTAGATTTTAAAAGAGCAATTCCAAATATTAAGCACCCAAAATAGCTTTCTTGGAGGTTAGCTTAAAGGTTACAAGCAAACAAAAGCATCTGGGATTAGGACAGAGGAGTCCACAAGCCTTAAAAAATAAACCGAATCGTGTCTTTTTAGACATTCCCTAATTTTACTTATATATCTGAGGCTTCAGATTAGTAGGTTCAAGGTATGAATTGACAATCTATAATCATACCTGGCTTAAAGCTGCTAACAGCATTGCTGCTCCCTGTCCCTGAAACCCAGAGAGAACAACAGACAAATTTTTTCCCAATTTAAAAAAGTTCTATCTTCCCATTTTGACAGGTTTCAGAGTAACAGCTGTGTTAGTCTGTATTCGCAAAAAGAAAAGGAGTACTTGTGGCACCTTAGAGACTAACCAATTTATTTGAGCATAAGCTTTCGTGAGCTACAGCTCACTTCATCAGATGCATACTGTGGAAAGTATAGAAGATCTTTTTATACACACAAAGCATGAAAAAATGAGTGTTTACCACTACAAAAGGTTTTCTCTCCCCCCACCCCACTCTCCTGCTGGTAGTAGCTTATCTAAAGTGATCACTCTCCTTACAATGTGTATGATAATCAAGTTGGGCCATTTCCAGCACAAATCCAGGGTTTAACAAGAACGTCTGAGGGGGGAGGGGTAGGAAAAAACAAGGGGAAATAGGTTACCTTGCATAATGACTTAGCCACTCCCAGTCTCTATTCAAGCCTAAGTTAATTGTATCCAATTTGCAAATGAATTCCAATTCAACTGTCTCTCGCTGGAGTCTGGTTTTGAAGTTTTTTTGTTGTAATATCGCAACTTTCATGTCTGTAATCGCGTGACCAGAGAGATTGAAGTGTTCTCCGACTGGTTTATGAATGTTATAATTCTTGACATCCGATTTGTGTCCATTTATTCTTTTACGTAGAGACTGTCCAGTTTGACCAATGTACATGGCAGAGGGGCATTGCTGGCACATGATGGCATATATCACATTGGTGGATGTGCAGGTGAACGAGCCTCTGATAGTGTGGCTGATGTTATTAGGCCCTGTGATGGTGTCCCCTGAATAGATATGTGGGCACAGTTGGCAACGGGCTTTGTTGCAAGGATAGGTTCCTGGGTTAGTGGTTCTGTTGTGTGGTATGTGGTTGCTGGTAAGTATTTGCTTCAGGTTGGGGGGCTGTCTGTAGGCAAGGACTGGCCTGTCTCCCAAGATTTGTGAGAGTGTTGGGTCATCCTTCAGGATAGGTTGTAGATCCTTAATAATGCGTTGGAGGGGTTTTACTTGGGGGCTGAAGGTGACGGCTAGTGGTGTTCTGTTATTTTCTTTGTTAGGCCTGTCCTGTAGTAGGTGACTTCTGGGAACTCTTCTGGCTCTATCAATCTGTTTCTTCACTTCCGCAGGTGGGTACTGTAGTTGTAAGAATGCTTCTAGTTTCTATTTTGAGAATTATATATTATAATGGGAATGTGTGCCCCTTTGCCATTTCCAGTTCTTAGTCCTCTATAAACTCAGCCACAGAGGAACTCCATGAAGTGTTAGGAGCAAAAATGTGGGTGCTTTGGGAAAATGTATGCAGTACGGGATCACTTTTCTTTTTCTTTTCTCTCTTCTGTTCTTCTCCTTAAAAAGCTTAGTAAGCCCACAAAGTTTATAAGCCTCCTCACGGGACCAAGTTATTTCTTCAACCCTCTCTGTCTGTGCAGCTTGGAGCAGTCTTCACAGATATCCTGCTGAGCATTAAGTGCTGGCTTCCTGCAGTGGCAGCACTTTCATTCCCCTGACCTGTGCATTTTCCTCTAACCTTCATACTTACCTGACTTCAGTCTCCTGCCCACAGCTGTTCTTTGAGACCCCTTGCTGTTTTTTTCTTGAACTTCAGAGCTCCTCCTAATTTTGCCACACTTTTTGGTGAGAAGGGCACTATTTTATGCTTTACCTTGTTGAGCTCACTTGCTGCTGTACCCATCGGAAGAACCGCATTAGATGTGGTATATAGGAGGAAATGGCTTCCAATAACTCCCATAATCCCATGAGTGGAATTGCAAGTTTGATGGATGAATGGAGGAATAAAGCCAGGATTTTTAGAACAATACTTGAATGACTTGTTCTGCAGAAATTGTGATTCTGCTACTGGGTGCGCTGCAGCTCCAGTTATTTTATGTGTTTTTGGAAATCATCATTACAGCATTCTGTCACATTGATGCCAGTTCTGCAAATTAGACAGCAAAAGGAACAACACTCCTAACAAATGCCCCACTGGTTGTTTTCTGGCCATTTATTCAGTTTTATACTACTCTGGCTGAATGAAATGAAGATGAAAACTTCTGTAACAGAATCTGAAACAATATTTAGTTTTTTAAAAATTTAACAGCATTAATTCCTAAAATAAACTACACTGAAGCTGAGCTCCATCCCTTTGCATCACAGCTGTATTTAAGAATAAATATGTCTACAGGGTGTTGCTATGGGCATAATCCTGTTCACTTTGAAGTCAACAGGAGTTTTACAAGAGGTAGGTTAGGTGTCTTATTGGCCATCAGCATGTACAAGCAATGACCATGCATGACCACAGCATGTGTTCATGCCATTATGGTAACTGTTCTCAAAACTGGGCTGAACTTGAACTTGTTTTTGCAGGTATTTGTTGACTTTGTTATTCATTTGTGGTACCTATGAACACGAACCGGCATGGTAATGTGTGTGCAATTCTGGTAATCGTTGCTTTTATCTCTGTTTCCCAGTTGGTAAAATGGGGATAATTGTATGTGTAGTACCTCACAGGGTGTTATATGTGCTGATTATGTTGTACTTTGAAGAGGTAAAATGCTATAAAACACTAAATATAATTAAAGGGATTTGTACTTTACAGGGTGTTGTTTGGATCATTTAATGTTTTACTGCATTTTGGAGATGTAAAATATTATTTGTGCATCTACAAAATATGTATGCATGTACCAGCTTACCTTGAAGAAAGTCCCTAAGAAATGTCATTTTTAAACAAAACCCAAGCGGTGTCTAATCAGGTGAGGGTTGGAATGTAAGTGGTTATTTCTGTATGTAATTGGCTGTTGCTGTGGGGACTTAGAGCCAGCTTTCCAAAATTCATTTTGTCCCAGGTAGGGGTGCTGAAGAGTGCTGCCAGAAAAGTATTTCCAATTTTCTGTCTACCAATTCAAATAAAAATTGATCAGTGGTTCATCTGATCATCCTGCTCTCTCAGGAACTAATGCCAGACCCAGAGCTTTCTGTGCTTGATGAAAGCTCCAGGTCACTTGGATGAAGAAATGTTTTTAAATGACAGACTTAATTTCTCGTCCTGTCAACAATCGGCTCTTCCACTTGGTCCTACTCTTTGTATGAAGTTACTATTTTTTAATATAATACCATAAGCTTGTATGATACACAGACTTAAGACATATTGCCTGACCCGGGGAGCTTAGAATTTGAATGCTCTCTCCTGCAGTTTTACTAACATGAGCACGTTCATTTAAGTCAATGTAAGTAAGGCTTTATGATGGAGAAATCATTCGGACAACAACTAGATTAAGGAAAGGGGAAAGGAGATGCAATTTGAATGATTTCACTTTTGCACACATCTTCATTCTGGGTTTTTTTGACTTTTTACATATACCATATTTTTAATATGTAATGGCTTGGAATGTGCATATTTTCATATTGCCAAAATCTCCTCTAAATGTCATATGACTTGAAGCAATAAAGGAAAGAATAACATGAATTCATAATGAAAAGCAAAAAAAATCATCACCATGAAGTGACGCTATATTTTTGTGCATTTGCAGGAAATTTTTAGGTACTTTATTTGTGCTCTACGAGGGCAAAATTGTTGCTGGCCTGTGCACAAATATGCAAGGAGGGGAGAGGACATAAGGAGCTGCAGCCTCTCTTGTGCTCCCATATATGGGCTGGCTAGTTACTCTTTGTGCTCCCTTGAAGGCAAGCTAGACAGTGCTACCCACCTCAAAAGGACAAAGGTGATGCCAAAGCCCCAGACAAGCCAGAGGATTTAGCCAGCCATGAAGGGGAACAGATACTGCACCCCCTAGGGGATCTAACAGTGTAAGTGCTCATGCTTTGCAACTGGGAGGACTAAAAGCACAAAACACTCTGGAGTTCCTTTGTGGTGGTGCAGCTTTGCATCCTCCACTCATGCAGGTGTGTGCCTATACTTACACCCTGTTTTCAGGAAAGCTCTTAAGCATGAACTTAACTTTAAGCATGTGCTTAAGTCCTGTGCTGCATTGGGGCCTTAATATCTCCGTATTGAACAAAAAGACTGTTAAAGGGTGTATCAGCCTTATCCTTTGCCAGTGCAAAGGTGCAGGATGCCTGGTTTCTGTTGTTGGGACGAATTTCCTTGCCATGTGAAACCATTTAGAACTAAATTCCTTATTTAATCCTCTTCCAGTGCTGGAGATAGATATGCCATCATCATTTCATTCTCCGATAAATGCTTTTTCTCAGCATTTAAATAGCAAACTTATTTTACGAGTATTTTAAGACCTTGTTATTAAGCAGCTTTCAGAGAGGTTTGTTACAAAGTTACATTCAGCAGTGTGGTGAATCTGGTAAGCAGGAGTTTGCAGCTCCAGTCAGCCTTCTCCTTATTACACTTCCCTTTCCTCCTTGCTCAGTAGGGACACTGTTTCCATCAGCATCCACCCCACTGCACTTCCCTTTCTCCTGGCAAGTTGAGGGGAAATGGCCAGGCACTGTTAGGAAGCAGCAGCGGCAGGGTGAACCAGGAACTGCAGAGAAGCTGGATGCAGGGAGGAACCCGCAGGACCTGTATACAGAGCCAGGGGTGGAACAGGCTGTGAATTGCCAGATGTTACAGCCAGGTAGGTGTAGATCAGTACAGGACTTATGGGGGAGCAGCAGCAGCTGGGCAGGGAGCCACTGCCGAGAAGTCCCAATGAGAGACAGTAACTGGGCCTGGCCTGGAAACCCACAAGTTCCTGTTTGCTTCACCAGAGACTGGTCTGGAAAGGGCATCCCAGGCATAAGGCCTGAAGAGCCCTGACTCTTGATTGTACTGCTCCAGAGATCCAAAAGGGAAGCACTATTTCTCACAATTACCGTAGGTACACAGGCTTAAACTGTTACAGTTATCTGTAAGCCCCTTCGTTTTCAGTTTAAACTGATTTTTTCCCCCCTGAAAAGTCCCCGCGTTTTATGAAAAGTATTATTCAGTTTGTTTCTGATTTTCGCCCTACTTTTGTATCATTCAAATATATAAAAATATCTTGTTTTATTAGGAAAATGCAATACATTGTATGAGATGTTTTATGATAATACATTAGTCTGTGTGTATATGCAAAGATGCCTGTTGAAGTAATGCTATGTATTAGTCTAGGAAATACACACAATAAACAGGCAAGCTCTGAAATGCGTGCGGATCTGAATGTACTGCTGAATCGCATGCCCATCACATACACATTTCAAGCTGCTAGCAGATAACCATTTTAACATTTGACACACTCAGATGGGAAGAAAACAAAAATCCGTATCAAGAATACATTTCAGAACACAAGGAAGTATTCAAAAGTTTTAAAAAAAACAAAAAACAGGAGAAAATGATGGAGTTGAGTGTATGCGCTACAAATGGTGTGGCCCAATTATTAAATGTAAATATAGGCTAATAGTTCTAAGTGAGCAACAGTAAACTGTTAATTCAAATGAAAAGTTTTATTTGGGGATTTATTTGTTTTCTTAAACTCAGAGGTGGCATTGTGTTGGAATTCTGTTTTAGTTCTGCAGCAAACCACACTGATAAAAGGTATTCAAAACATTAATCTACTGAATATTCCCCCGCCCCAGTTTTTCCATCCACCAAAATAAACCCCGATATTTACCCAGAAAAATAAATAGTTCTTTGCACTGATTTTCACCTGTTTTTTGTTGTTGTGGTAATAACCACTGATAAATTCCTGAGAAAAATAAAATAAAATAAAAAGTTAAAATGAAGGGCCCTAAGTATCTACAATCTTTCTTCTTTCTGCCAGCCCTAATAAAATACCCTTTCACTGAGCCATGTATACAAGCAGCTATTGGGATGAGGGCTAGCGACTACAAGTCTTAGTTGCTGAAGCGGCTCTCATGCTTGCCACTGAGGTTATCTACACTGCAATTAAATACCCGCACCTGGCCCGTGTCAGCTAACTAGGGGTTGTGGGGCTAGGTCTATTGGGCTGTTTGTTTGCTGCATAGACATTCTGGACCCCAGGCTCTAGGACCCCACACATTTAACCAGCCCCATAACCCGAGCCCTGTGAGCCCAAGTCAGCAGACATGGGCCAGCGGCAGGTTTTTGCAGTGTAGACATACCCTGTGTTGCCTGACATGCTACTGGTACATTAGGGGTTTGGTGTACTCTGGCTCTGAGCAACAGCAATAATTACACTTGCATTCAGCTGACAGCATTTCCCTGTTGGTTCAAAAGCTGTAGGATTAAGTCCTATAGCAGAATTTAGGCTCCTATCCAAGGCTGATGATATAGTACTAGGCAGAGCTGTATTGTTAAAGTTCCTGCCTTTCCTATGAGGTGTAAATGGAAGTCTCACTTGCACTTCTGTTAGCATTTGTCATTTGAGGATCTCAAAGTACTTCACAACCATCAATTAAGCTTCACAATATCCCTAAGTTGACGATGTATAGGAGGAATGTTTATCTTCCATCTGGACAGCCACTGAAAAGTATATAAGAGAACCTTGATGTTCTGCTCCCATGTTTCCTTTCTCAGCTTAACAGGTTCTAATGTTCAAGGCTATTGTCGGTTACATAATGGCATATCCATTTGTGTATAGTCATTTTGCTACCGTGTATTTTGTGAAGTGCTTTGAAATAACTTGAGTACAAATATACAAAAATATATTGAAGTATACTACAAGAGACCTCTAGTCTAGTTGATTCTCAAGACTACTATACCTTCCTCTTTGGAGACATCTTTTTATAACCGAGCTCTTGGCTCCCAAGGACAAACTTAACCAGCTAGCTCTAATTAACCAAGGTACTGTATGTAATGGAAAGCTGTATTTTGACTGCAAGCATTTCAGCTTGTGTTTTGAAGCAGTAAGGAGGCTGGGCAGCCTTTAGAGTGTTTGATAAATACTAGTCTGGACTTCTGAGACTTTAATTATCAATGAGATACAGACAGCATGAGCGGGAAATAAACTTAATGACACATGGTCTCAAACACTTAAAGTAAAAAGGATTGGATCACTTCATCTGGGAATCTATCCAGGTGATTTTATGATCTGGATTTTGATAATTGCTTAAGTATGCTCTACAGCAAAGTCCTAATAGAAGCGTCTAAATCTTACTTGGCAACTTTGGGGAACAAAGATATTCCCTTTAAAAAGTTGATTGCTTTTCTATGGAAGCAGTTATCTTTGATTTATATAGCTTCTGATGGTAGCTTTGCTAAAGCTGCTGAATAATCCAATAAGGATCATATAGTACCATGCCCTTTACATTTCCTGCAGTAGTTGTGTATGAAGCTTTTTGTTTATGACTCAGGAAATGGGCTAAAAGCCTCCTTGGTTCATCTGTGTTCACAAAATTTTTGTGATAATATTCTCTTGCATTTCAATTCTGTAAGCACTAACTCTAAGGCAGTACATTGCCCTATAATGCTTACTGTGGTTTTAGAAAGGTTTTTTCCTGAGCTTTTCTTTGTTCAGTGGGCTTGAATCTTAGCTCCTCCTTTTGCACCCACTTTGGTCTTGCTATTAAGCTGCCACAGCAAAGGATATGCTGTGTATTTCAGGGAGATTGGCATCATCATTCTCCAACATGCATAAAAACTAAAAGTTAAACAAAAAAACAAACTGAACCCTCCTTTCCTACCCCTGCCCTCCCAGTACACAAAAATAAAAAGCAAGGACTTCACATGTCCAGATTATCTGTTGAAATACAGTGTGACATTGTCACCAGATAATTCAGACTTGTCTGGGGTGGGGTATGGAATGGGGGAATTATTGATCCCTGCTTTATTGTTTTTGGACTTTTTCCCTTACACAGTCTTTTCAGTTACTGACTTCAGTCTGTCTATCCTAATATATTCATATTGAAAGATCTTTATTTTGGGAAAGAATCCATAGTGTTTTAGTAAAGAATGAGGACATTCTCTCTCTTTCTCATGTCCATACAACTTACAGAAAAATCAGAATTGTATGCTCAATTTTGCTGTACTGTGTGTTACAGGGAACTGGGTTTTTCTCAGTTGGAATGGTTCAACTCCTCCCTTTGATATCTTGATCACTATATCCTAATATATGTTGTCACTGGTATATACAGAATATGCTACATATGCAACCATTACAGGTATCCCACGTGATTTTGGACATATAAAATTCACTTTATAGTGCTGCAACCAGAAGCTGAAACTGAGGCATAAAATAGAACTTCATAAGAATGGCCATAGTGGATTAGACCAGCATCCTGTCTTCTGACAGTGGCCAATTCCACATGCTTCAGAGGGAATGAACAGAACAAGCTTATTATCAAGTGATCCATCCCCTATCGTCCAGTACCAGCGTTTGGCAGTTGGAGGTTTAGGGACACCCAGAGCATAGCGTTGCATCCATGACCACCTTGGCTAATAGCCATTGATGGACCTATCCTTCAGGAACTTACCTAATTCTTTTTTGAACCCTGTTATAGTTTTAGCCTTCACAACACCCTCTGGCAATGAGTTCCACAGGTTGACTGTGTATTGTGTGAAATACTTCCTTTTGTTTTTTTTTAAATGTGCTGCCTATTAATTTAATTGGGTGACCCCAGGTTCCTGTGTTATGTGAAGGTGTAAATAACACTTCCTGATTCAATGTCTCCATACTCTTCATGATTTCACAGACTTCTAACATATCCTCCCTTATGTAACTCTTTTTTAAGATGAACAATCCCAGTCTTTTTAATCTCCCCTCATAGGGAAGCTGTTCCCTACCCTTATACATTTTTGTTGCCCGTCTCTATACTTTTCCCAATTCTAATATATCTTTTTTGACAGGAGGTGACCAGAGCTAACTGAATTGCTCCTTTATATTTAGTTTTAGAACTAGTTTAAATGAACTAAAAAAGGAAGGTAAAAATGCCTGGGCACAATGTTCTGGACACACATGGGATGGATCCAAGTGGCAGGCTGCAACTTTATTTAACGCAGGGAGGGGCATTATGCACCTTGCTTTCTCATTGCACAAATTTAACTGCATCCAATGTGGTGTTCTGGATGCCTACCTTACAACCAATAGCTTGGCCTTATGGCTGGGCCCACCCTATGACTCAGCTTACTTCTGAATTCTTTCCACTTCCCCTGCATGGATGGGGCAGAGGCTCCCTAAGGAGGATCTCATGCCACAAAAACTTCATGTCTCTCCTTTTCCCATGCAGAAGAGGAGCAGCAGCCCCATGCTAGGTCTCATTTACCTCTAGGAGCAGTTCCTTTTTATCTTTATCTGCACTGAACATTAGCTGCAAGATGCAACCAGCTAAAACAATCTTACTTTTCTTAATGCTGTAAACTAACTGTGCTATGATCTGTGTTATGCAGGAAGTCAGGCTAGATGTGATGGTTCCTTCTGGCCTTAAAAGTTATGAGCCTGCATATCTAAATGGAAAAAGATTTTAAAAAATATATTTTAAATTTAGGGACCTCAAGAGGCTATCCCTGCACTCAAGGCAGGACTAAGTATTATCTAGACCAGTGGCTCTCAACCTTTCCAGACTACTGTACCCCTTTCAGGAGTCTGATTTGTCTTGTGTACCACAAGGTTCATCACAATTAAAAACTCGGGCTTTGACTTCAGCCCCATGTGGTGGGGCGGGGCTTGAGCTTGGGCTTTCTCCTCTGTGCCCCAGCGATTCTAACACTGGCCCTGGCAACCCCATTAAAATGAACTCACAGTTTGAGAACTGTTGATATAATATATAGAACACTATAAACAAGTCACTCTCTATGAAAAACTTTAGTTTGTTTACTGACTTTGCTAGTGCTTTTTATGTAGCCTGTTGTAAAACTAGGCAAATATCTAGATGAGTTGATGTATCCCCTGGAAGATGTCTGTGTACCCCAAGGAGTACGTGTATCCCTGGTTGAGAATGACTGATCAAGACCATCCCTGGCAGCAATGTTCCCTCTAATTTTTTCCATCCATGGTGCACATAACAAAATTCATTCTGCATAATATCAAGGTAATGTGCGGATGTGCTCCACCAGTAGAAACAAAAAACGTAGATATAATATATATTTTTAAAAAGTTATCATAGAAATAATTACTCCAGCCAGGACAGGTTGGGCATTTTAGACCTCACTACTCGAACAATTAAATTTAAGCGTAAGAGAGAAATAAAAATTATGTAATGCATAGATTAGTCAAAAAACTAAAATAACAGCACTTTGAAAGAATAAAATTACAGAGAATATATGTGCATTGCAGAAAGTACCAAGAAGTAACAACAACAATACAAGTATGTGCTGGGAAGTGAGTGTGAAAGACTGTGTGTGTGTGTGTGTGTGTGTGTGTGAGAGACTGTGTGTGTGTGTGCTGCCTGCTGGGGAAGTCCGAGACCATGCACTGTCTCTTTAAGGCACTCACTCACCACAAGAAGGCTTGTTCAGACCTCATACAGCAGCAGCTCTCCTGATTGTGAGCCCTGTCCCCCCACCCCTGCTCTGCAGAGATGGGGTACATGGACAGGGAGCTAGGCGCGGGGAGGGGGACACCCTGACATCAGTGCCCTCTCTCCCCTCCACTCTGCAAGAAGGTCCCGGGAGCAGCTGGCCCGGGGCTTCAAGGCAGCGGGCAGGAGCAAAGTGACGCGGGGAGGGGTACCTAAACACATGCTGCCAGGTGTGCACGGCTCTGCTAATGAAGTGTATGGCACTTGATTCACTCCTGGGTGGCTGCATTCCAGTGCTTAATCTCCCTGACAGTTAGGAAGCTTTTCCTAATGTCCAACCTAAACTTCCCTTGCTGCAATTTAAGCCCATTGCTTCTTGTCCTATCCTCAGAGGTTAAGGAGAACAATTTTTCTCCCTCCTCCTTGTAACAACTTTTTATGTACTTGAAAACTGTTATCCTGTTCCCCCTCAGTATCCTCTTCACCAAATGAAACAAACCCAATATTTTCAATCTTCCCTGATAGGTCACATTTTTGTTTCTCTTCATAGAATCCTAGAATATCAGGGTTGGAAGGGACCTCAGGAGGTCATCTAGTCCAACCCCCTGCTCAAAGCAGGACCAATCCCCAACTAAATCATCCCAGCCAGGGCTTTGTCAAGCCAGGCCTTAAAAACGTCTAAGGAAGGAGATTCCACCACCTCCCTAGGTAACCCATTCCAGTGCTTCACCACCCTCCTAGTGAAAAAGTTTTTCCTAATACCCTAAACCTCCCCCACTGCAACTTGAGATCATTACTCCTTGTCCTGTCCTCTTCTACCACTGAGAATAGTCTAGAACCATCCTCTCTGGAACTCCCTTTTAGGTAGTTGAAAGCAGCTATCAAATCCCCCCTCATTCTTCTCTTCTACAGACTAAATAAGCCAAGTTCCCTCAGCCTCTCCTCATAAGTCATGTGCTCCAGCCCACTAATAATTTTTGTTGCCCTCCTCTGGACTCTTTCCAATTTTTCCACATCCTTCTTGCAGTGTGGGGCCCAAAACTGGACACAGTACTCCAGCTGAGGCCTCACCAATGCCGAATAGAGGGGAATGATCACGTCCCTCGATCTGCTGGCAATGCTCCTACTTATATAGCCCAAAATGCCGTTAGCCTTCTTGGCAACAAGGGCACACTGTTGACTCATATCTAGCTTCTTATCCACTGTAACCCCTAGGTCCTTTTCTGCAGAATTGCTGCCTAGCCACTTGGTCCCTAGTCTGTAGCAGTGCATGGGATTCTTCCGTCCTAAGTGCGGGACTCTGCACTTGTCCTTGTTGAACCTCATCAGATTTCTTTTGGCCCAATCCTCCAATTTGTCTAGATCTCTCTGTATCCTATCCCTACCCTCCAGAGTATCTACCACTCCTCCCAGTTTCGTGTCATCTGCAAACTTGCTGAGGGTGCAATCCATACCATCCTCCAGATCATTAATGAAGGTATTGAACAAAACTGGCCGCCGGACTGACTCTTGGGGCACTCTGCTTGATACCAGCTGCCAACTAGACATGGAGTCATTGATCACTATCCGCTGAGCCCAATGATCTAGCCAGCTTTCTATGCACCTTAAGTTTTCTCTGGACTTTCTCCAGTTTGTCCACATCTTTCCTAAAATGTGATGCTCAGAACTGGACACAATACTCCAGCTGAGGCTGTATCAGTGCAGACTAGAATGGAAAAATTACTTCTCATGTCTTACTTACAACACACCTGCTAATACATCCCAGAATTATGTTTGCTTTTTTTTGCAACATTTTTACACTTCTGACTCATATTTAGCTTGTGATCTACTCTGATCCCCCAGATCACTTTCTCTAGTACTCCTTCCTAGGCAGACATTTCCCATTTTGTATTTGTGCAACTGATTTTTCCTTCCTAAGTGGAGTATTTTGCATTTGTCCTTATTGAATTTCATCCTGTTTCCTTCAGACCATTTCTCCCGTTTGTCCAGAGCATTTTAATTTTTGCACTTGCAACCCCTCCCAGCAAACTTTAGAAGAATACTTGCTATGCCATTAACGAACTCATTGATGAAGATATTGAACAGAACAGGACAAGGAACTGATCCCTGTGGGATCCACTTGATATGCCCTTCTGGCTTAACTGTGAACCACTGATAACTACTCTCTGGGAATGATTTTTCCAACCTGTTATGCACCCCCTAGTAACCCATCTAGGTTGTATTTCCCTAGTTGTTTATGAGAAGATCATACAAGACAATATCAAAAGCCTTACTAAAGTCAAGATATACTGCATCTACCGCTTCCCCCCCCATCCACAAGGTGTGTTACCCTTTCAAAGAAAGCTTATTGGGTTGGTTTGACACAATTTGTTCTTGATAAATCCATGCTATTACTTGTCACCTTATTATCGTCTAGGTGTTTGCAGACTGCTTAATTATTTGCTCCATTATCTTTCCGGGTACAGAAGTTAAACTGATTGGTCTGTAATTCCCCGGGTTTTCCTTATTTCCCTTTTTATAGATTGTACTATATTTGCCCTTTTGAAGTCCTCTGGAATCACTCCTATCTTCCATGACTTTTCAAAGATAATTGCTAATGGCTCAGATATCTCCTCAGTCAGCTCTTTGAGTATTCTAGGATGTATTTCATCAAGTCCTGGTGACTTGAAGACATATAACTTGTCTAAGTAATTTTTAACTTGTACCTTCCCTATTTTAACATCTGATCCTACTTCATTTCCACTCCAAAATCAGAGTTTGACTAAACTAACAATTTCCTTCTGTAAATTTTCAATTAAAGTTTCAAGAGTGGCTGAGAATCATTAAATCTCCTCCAAGGAGAGATCTTGTGTACGTGCGCACACCACAAATCCTAAACACCTAATTCTTTCCATTAGGAAGCAGAAAAGGATTAGGCAAAAACTCTTAACTGGAATCAAAAGCTTTCCAACCCCTCTGTAAAATCACTTTGTTTGGATACACGGCAACTTAAGTGCTGCTTTAATTGCTTTAATTATTAGCGCCCTAGATTTCAGTTACCATTTTTCTAAGTTAAAAGGTCCTCAAGGGTGTCTAAAATCCTCTCATGTAAACTTTCTTCCATGACATTATTTAGTGAAAGTGGTAAACTGTATTTAGTAAAAGTTCCCCGAAGTGTCAAATTGGGACAATATTACAGACTGAGTAAACAGAAAAACAAGCACATTAATGAAGAGGCCACTGTGACCATCCATAAGAGAGTGATTCTAATGAAAATCACACAGCATAAAATGATGGTTAGAGAATTAGGCCAACATTGTCAACCTGACGTACCAAAGCTGAGCACCTAGGTCAAAATGTAGGCAGCTAAATAAAGGTGTTTTTAATAGCAGAGCATGCAAAGCGTCCACTGAACACACTGGGAGCTGTGAATGCTAAGCTCTTAAAAACACTTTTATTTAGCTGCCTTCATTTGGATTTAGAAGCCTAGCTTCAGGCACCACAGTTGGAAAGTGTTGGCCTTAATTGTCAAATGAGTTGCTTGAGATTATACCTCTGCACCACCATAGACATCCCCATGCCTTTTAAAGATTGGTATGATTTTTTTCAGTAGGATAGCCAGACTTTATGAACTAGTTTTTCAAATGTGGGCACCAGGACTCTCTGTACTTCAATAAATGAACAGACAATGATTGTCTGCAAATAAATAGAAATTGCATATGCAGTTAACTGATATGTATATGCAAATAATGATTTGTATGGGCAAAAACAGGCTTTTGTGAATTGGTCTCAATGTACAGAAATATATTCTGATGGGTGCAGCCAATGGGACCAAACTGTCCAAATGATCATCCATAAAATTGCTCAAGCCTAGGCCATCCAAAAGGATAAAAATTAAATAATTCTGTGAAAACATATTGTCAGTTGCAAAAATGTAAGATGAATTGGGGTCTGATCCAAAGTGCACTATAATCAAGGGGAGCCTTTCCATTGAGTTCTGTTGACTTCAGTGGGTATTGGATCAGGGCTTTCTATGTTTCAATAGACAGAGGTTGGGTATAATTTGCAAAGTTGTTAATTGGCTTGCAGAGAAAGGACAATCTCTGTTTTGTAAAACTTAAAGCACTTAGGAGAGGAGATTTCCCCCTTGTAGGAAAGTAAGCATTCTATTAGGATGTTTGTTTGTTTTAAAACAAGATTAAAAAAGGAGTGAAAAAAAATAAAATGACAGTCAAGTGGAGAAAGAGAAAATCTAAAGTATTAGATATGGAAATATTAAATAAAATTAATTGTTAGTATAATTATAATAAATTAGCAACAAATTGTTGGAATTAAAAGCTTGTCTGACAGAGGAAAATTATAGCCTACTTGGTATTGCTGATTTGAGGGGGCTGATTTCAGAATGTGGGGCCATAAGATATTCTGGAAGGCTAAAATAAAATAAGAAGGGTAAGACATGCTATATATCAAGTGAAATTTAGAGGTAAAGGAATTGAAACTGTCAACTGCTGAGAAATATAGTGGATCAGTTTTCCCTGAGCCAGAAGCTAGAAGGACTAATGAGCTAATAATAGTGCACACTTCATACCCCTAGGACAAGAGAGACATAAGAATGATACAGTGAGATAAAAAGGCGTGAAAGATTACCCTGATTGTGGTTAAAACCTCCACAAATTAATCTGGAAATAATTAGAGATACTTGGAATGATGGAAACCATGACAATCAAAATGTTGGGGTACTTCAAAATATTTAGGCTTCGTGGTCGAAAGACATGTGTATAGACTTCACCAATTCTTTTAGTTGCCCTACCTCCTCAGTTTTCCCACCAAAGCAGGAAGAAATTCACATTTGCTGGGTGGTGGGAGCAAGATCAAATTTCATTTCGTGGCATTATCTCCTTATGGTTCTGCACTATCCTCTGGAGTCATGCCCTTGGGCTGCAACCTTTAAGCTAAGGACCAACTTAAAGGTTACTAAGGATAAAACACCATAGGATGGAACTCCACCTAGGAAAACCCAGATAAATTGGCAGATAGTCTTGGTGGCACTCCAAAGAAAGAGCACTGTGATACTGGAGTAGTAATCTTTTGAATTGAATGCAAAATTTAAAGTATTGTTCCACTCTAATAAGTGATTATGTAAAAATGTCATAATGGGAATCATGAACCAGAGTCGTATGTCAAAATGAACCAGATTTTCAGTTGGCATAAATCAGCATAGCTCTCTTAAAATTAATGTAATCCATTTACACCAGGTGAAGCTCTGGCCCTATATGCACTGTTTCAATTATCTGCATATCAAATGTTCTCATATCTCCACTAAAAAGATATAATTTTAACGGATGGCAAATTCAACCTGGGTTCTAAAACTCATGCTGAGTTCTTTTTTTCTCGCATATCATGCAAAATAAAAGTTCTGCAGGCCAAATTATGTCCTGAATTAATGTGTACAACTTAACTATACTCAATAAGGATTGGATGGGGAGGAAAGGATTGGAACCGATCAATTAATTTGGTTTGATTCACATAAAGAATAATCTCTCTCAGCTGTATTGGCTTTATAGGGCTAACATGAATAAAGAGTAGTAAAAGCTTGTTTTATTCAGTAAGTAAAGTAAGCGAATATGACTCTGAATACGCACCAGGAGCAGATTTGTTGTGCAAAAAGCTACTCATTTGATATTGTCACTTTTCAGAGTAGAGCTACTCTTTCAGATCTGACTGAGTTTCCATGGCATATTAATCCAGGTATTCCAGCCAGATTCCAGTTTGTGATTACATTCTTTTTGCATGTAAATTGCACCTGTAGTTTCTACAGGATAAGTTCTTCTCCACTACCCCTTCTTCGAAAAACTATTGTCTGTTTTTTCCAGGGAAAAGCATTTACTGCATTCCACCCCAGAGGCTGCACTGTAAATTGGCTGAAGTGATTCTTGTATGTAGAGCCTGTAAAGTGCTCTGAGATGAAGAGTCATAGTGCAGCATATACATATAAAGTATCATAATCATAAGCCAGTGGAAGATCTGTACTTTATTTGTTGAAAAAAATCTAAGAAAAGAAGAATTAGAACACATTTCATATGAGAAGCACCAACGTTACATATGTCACTATCTCATTATAAAAGCAACAAAGTATTTTAAAAGTTTACAAAATTCAAGCAGGTAAATGGGTAAGAGTACCTTGGATGCGTCAGCACCTGCCTTGCAGACTGTAATACAAACCAACATAAATCAGTCAAATTTAAAATTATTAAAACCATTCAATCTATCCTCTGCTCTCTTAGGTGGCATTTTGTTACAAAATGACTTTTATTTATAATGTTACTCAAGTCAGAGGCATTTTTATATCACAGAGTGATCTCAGTAGGAGAATTGGTTTTTCAGTTCTGCAAACTAATCTTTCTGACAGTGAAAAATAAGCAATGTGATTGTTTCTTTAGTGGCAATGAAACTGCAGGAAGGTGTGTTGTTCTCAACAAGGGCAATAGTGTAACTGAAAAGTATTCAGCTATTCTAGAGACATGCTTGACGATTTCTTTCCAGAAGACTTGCACTATCAGGCAATTCTGCAACCATATCTTTAAAAAAAGTTTAAAAGAGGTACTGGTGCCAGTACTGCTATAGTAGTGAACTGGCAGAAAACTAATTTGTTTAGCTAGTTGCCTGCCTAGTGTCATGTCCAGTTGTTGATATATGTAGTTGTATATCTACTCTGACTCTATTCTGAGAGAATCCCTCTCTTTGTGCAGATTAATTAAACCTTTGCCACCTTGTCCAACATACTGTACATTTCTTGAGTGGAGAGCGGCCACTGATGACAGATGTGGAAGAGGATAATGAAAGACTTAGCACATGGGACTTTAGACTCTGTTGGAGTCCGGCATGGAGATGGCTCAGGGCCTGAGGCACCCCAGTGGGTTTTGGATTTGGTCCTTGGTTGATAATGGATCAAAGTAAATAAAATTCAGTTAAGTAGGTGTGTGTAAAATCCCACACATAAGGTTAGCTTCTGAATTGCAGATAAAACCTTGGTCAACCTAGTCACAGAGTAAACACTCCAGTACAACGAAATGAGTTAAGTCCAGAAGGAGAATACTCTGAATAAGGGCTACCCAGATTACTGCTCAGAGTGCACAAGGTTGAGAAACACAGTTTAAGATAAGGAAAATGTACTGTGTGGAATATAGCACCTTTTATAATGAATAATGCATATTTTCCTTTGTGGGAGAGAATTTGGTGAGTTTTTTTTCACAAATATGTCTGCTGTGTCCACAAAGTTAGGCTCTGCTTCTGCACATGAGCAGAGCCCCACTGATTTCAAAGTCAGTATTAATGCCATGTTTAAATATTTTTGGTCAAATCATGCAGACCTCAGTTAGGCAAATATCTCATGCAACTTCAGTGGTAGTTTTGCCTGTGTAAAGATTGCAAAATTTGGCCCTTTATTTTTGAGTAAATGTGTACTTTGTATCCACACCTGTGCATACCCACAGGACTAAATGCTGCTGTCATGCAAAGTAAATCCCACTGAAGACCCCAATCTCAACTCCTTACTTAGACAAAAGACTCTGATCACAGGAGCAGTCTTGTGTGAGCAAAGAGTGCAGCATTGGGCCCAGTATCAAAGTTGTGTATTCATATCTGAGGGCAGAAATGGCACTGAAGGGCTGCGTAAATAATTACTTGAAGAACTAAGCTCTACATTCATTTCTAAAGTAATATAATATAAATAATTATTTTCATAATACAGTCAACATTAGGTTAAAAAAAAGTGCCTACGGCCTGATTGTCTATTCAGTTATATCAGTTTTAGGTTTGTGTAACTCTACTGAAGTTCATAGAACTAAACAGATGTTGGGGAGTGGAGAATCTGGCGCATAATGTTTTCTTGGTAATTCTGTATAGGTCTTGATTTACAAAATTAATGTAAAAATCAATTGCTTGCTACTTAATTGTATGTTGTTTGACTGGTCAATGAGTTCAGGAAGTTCACAGGAGAATGATGCATGAGTAAGATGGAATTTCAGTGATCACATTTTGGATGTTTTTATAGTAGTATGAAGTATTTCAGTTGATATACATTATAGTGAGACAACACATTATAGTGAGCAAACAACTTATATACATTATATACATGTTATTACCTGGGCATAGACAATAAAGATTATTATTTTATTTTTGATGATACTTCTAAATCTTTTCTAAATAAAAGAAAAATCCCACCTGTTTGCAACATAACGTAAATTGTGTAAGATACAGAGGTGCTGACTTTGTGAATTCCCCCGGACTCTCCCTCCTCTCCCTCGCCCCGCCCCATCCTGCCCCCTCCCCCTGCACCTTCCTGCCCCTGCTCCTCCCTCTCTCTCCCAGCACTTCCTGCACACTGCTGAACAGCTAATGGCGGTGAGTGGGAGGCACTGGGGGTAGGGGGTGAGGAGGGGCAACAGCTGATCCAGGGGGCTGCTTGTGGGTGCTGAGCACCCCCTGTTTTTTTTCCGGTGGCTGCCATGGAGTCAGTGCCTATGATAAGATAAATTCTCAAGGCACTCAAATATACTGAAAAGGTTAATAACAAAGTAAGCACTATGTTTTTGTTCTGTGTTTGCACGTGTCACAATGGGACCCTGGTGCATGACTAGGTGGTACTGCAATACAAATAATATTAACATGTGAGGGAACCCGAAGTAATTCATGTTTAAATCTATTTGTATCCAATGATTAAGACTGGTAGAAACAAATTAAAATAGTGCAATAAAATGCTCTATTTAAGTGCCTTTTGTATAATTAATTTTAAATTAATCTGGAAATCAAACCCATGACGATTGGGACGAAGCTCAAGCTTATTGCACTACAACATACTAACTATATATAACTAACTATCTGTAACTATTGGATAGGAGAATTTCCTCATATGACTCTACTTAAAAAAAACCCTTTATGGAATTTTTGTCCAAGTTAAGAGGGGGAAAAAAGAAACACCAATTACACACACATGTACATATATGCTCACAGTCAAGGATATCAGTATTTTAAGTAAAGAAAAACGTATCTGTATTTACTCTGGATGTAAATCTGCACCCATCACCACTTGCCAAGTATCTTCCTCGCTACATTTAAGATACTAAAGACTTTAATGCAAAATTGAACAACTTAAGGGGCTGAACATGTTTAATGAAACCACTTTAATTGAAACTTTCAGTGTGTGTTCCCCTGGAACTCACTGGGATGTCTCAGTTTATAATAACAGGCGTGTTTAAAAAGAAAATTATGTAAATGCTTATTATTTTTTCATTAAAGGACCCTTTTCTAAAATTCTTTTGAAGAATATTACCCACGTCTTTTGAAAACATCTAGGGAACCACTGAGTTCTGTTACCTTGATGGGAAAACCAGAATGCTGTGAGGAGATAAAGGTATTGCTCATTTAAATAGCTAGAGATTTTTTTTCTGATTGACAGTATCAGAGAAAATCCATGCACCTACCATGCTAGCTTTTGCCTCAAAGCATTGTCTTACTACCTGTTATGACTAAAAAAATATTGAGGAACATGGAGTTACTGCCATGATTTGGCAGTCGTAGGGTATTGCTAGCAATGTGACTTTGATATATGTAAATGAAAGTTACTCCCACAGATAGAGCAAAGATACAGATTACACACACACTTCAAAGGAAGAACAACTTGGACTGTAGGCTTTTAATGAGGTAGAAAGTTTATGTTGCAGCACCTCTTCTATTGTCTTATTTCACTTCCAATTCTGGGACATTACAAGCAAGTCAGTTAGGTACCTAGGCATTCGGGGGCAGATAAATAGAAACAGTTAGTACATATTAATGAGTCTGATGTGGGTGAAAGCTAACCTTTCATGGTAGGCAACCTGGAAAATATGAAAATGTCCATAGTGCAAAGGCAGGATGTTGAAAACCTGGACACCAGAAGGGTTTCATTTCAGTAAGAGGAAAACGACATCTACAATCACACACAACTGCTGAGGGCTTTAGTTGTGTTCCTTCCATTTCACTTTAATGGGATTTGTATGCCTAACCATGTGCAATGTTTTGAAAAGTTAGAGGTGTATCTTTCTCTGCCTTCCTTACACCTCATGTCAGTGTGAAATAATATGAAATAGAGTTTCATGCAGGGGTTCAATGATAGGCAGAAAGATGCTGGAAAAATAATTTGCAACTCAGTATGATCAGTTAGAATGGACTATAGTAAGTCCCAGACACATACTTTAAGCAGTGGTCCAGAATTGTCTGGAAATTTGATAAAAATAGAAATAAGCCCTTAATAGTTAAACAAGAAGTCATGGACAGTAAAATAATGAAGGAATCATTATATGAAATAATAAAGATGGATTTTTGCCCAAAAGTAAGATAATCTGATATATAACAATATGTAGGTTTAATAGATTTTAAGGCCAGAAGCAACCATTGCGATCATCCAGTCTGACCTCCTGCATAACACTGGCCATAGAACTTACCCAAAATAATTCCTGTTTAAACTAAGGCAGATCTTTTAGAAAAATGTCCAGTCTTGATTTAAAAATTGTGATAGAGAATCCACCATAACTCCAAAGGATAATTACTCTCACTGTTAAAAAATGTGTCTTTTTTTCCAGTCTGATGGATGATGCAAATAAATTGCATATCATTAGAAAAAGATAGACATCCTAAGGCATTGAAAATGTGGCTGATACTTTTTTTTACAGTTATAGTAGTTCCAGTGGTACTGATAGATGATATAAAGATTTGGGATGGATGAAGAGTTTAGATAAAATAAAAACCTTGAATCTTCACCCAAGACTTAACCAAATTTGAAACAAAGCTTTTGAGGGCTATTTTTCCTTCTTCAGTTTTCTCTCTCTCTGCATTTCCCTGTTCAACCATGACCAGAAGTTCCAAATATTGGAAGAAATGTTATCTTAATTGTATTTCCATACTACAGGAAGTACCAGATGTATAATGAGATGAGATGACCATTCCAATTTTGCAAATTCAAGAGGTTTGAGTAATTTTGATGAGTTTGGCATCCTCACTTTTGGGTGCTTATCCAACCTGAACCTAATATTTTTTAGCTACAGTTATCACTAAAAATAATGCTTTTATACTGAAAGACACTAACTTTGCTTTTAGCAGAAGGGTACTGTTCTTAAAGCCACATTTGCAGTTGCTACATGTATTAAGAGCCGAAGAGAAGGGTGGATGCTACTCCATTGCCATTTCACTTTTTGGAGTAGCCTAATTGGTAAAGTTCCCTAGAAAAGGATACGCTAAATCAGTGGTGGAAAGTGGAGCTGAATTGTTTTGGGGAAGCTATATTGTTCTTATGTGGTTTGTAGGCATTTTATGAAGGGATAAGTGCTCAGCAGTCAGCCAGGTTAGGATGTTATTGTTACCCCTGTGTCAAAAGGTAGTAGATATCTGGGGCCTAGCAGGTCTGCTTCCCAGTATAGGAATCTGTGTAAATTATAAATATAAATTGTTTCCTTTTCTCTCTCACACACATACACGCACATTCACAGTGTTCAGGAACAAAGGTAGTCAAACAGCATGCAGAGTCATTGTTTCTTTCAGGAACCTTAGTCCAAGAATTGACTCCAATCACAGACTGAGACAGAAATTTGCATAACAAAACCTAACAGCACTTCTTCCTAAATCTGAAGAGTTGCTTGTACATTATGAAAAAGAAGATGGAAGACTATGTATAACAGTGCCATCTGGTAATACTTGCCTAACAATATTTAGGTGGGTGTTCTTCCTAACATTATTGAAATTTGTTGCAATACATTTCAATACTAATCATGCGAACGTTTATCTTTGGATAAATGGTTGTGCTATTTGCTAGCTGCATGTAAAAATGAAGTCTGTGGTCAAGAATTTGAGTGCCTATAAATGAAATTGCCCTGGGTGTGGATGGCTGGCGCAAGGCCTACCAGTCAACTAATATGCAGGATAAGACTTGCACGGGGAGTCTACTGCCTAATTTTCCAGACAGAGGGAATTTGTACATCCCTACATACTGCAAAAATTCCCCACACCAGTGCGCTATACGTCCACATGGAAGGGACTGGGCCAGATGCAGAGCAGGAGAGCTGTGTTAGACCTTTATTCATAGGAATACAGTGGTCTCAGTACCCCACACAACTGTTGTGTAAAGGCTGCATCCTCTATTGCACCCTTTAGGCTGGTATGGTGAGTGCCGGGGAGCTGCACAGCTGCCCTGGCTCCAGGATCTAGGTTGGAGGATGGATTTTACCTCCCCAACCACTCCTCTACGAGCCAGGATCCTGAATACTTGGACATTATGTGGATGTAGTGGATTTCACCAAATATGAATTACATAGTTCTTTATTAGCTTATGCTAATTTACACCGGCTGAGGAGCCAGTCCACTGTGTTCTGTTAGTGAGATTACAAATTCACCAAGCATTCAGTCCGCTTTATGCCCACCAGTTTGTAGTGGCTGTGAATAGAGCATGTATATAGAATTTCACTATGTGAAATGTAAGAATGAAAAACATTAAAAAAATGTATTACTCTTTGGAAGAGTTCTTCATTTAGAATAGCCTAAATATATGTATGTTGCAGTCTGCCAAATCTAAACCACTCCTATACCATACTCCTGTCTTTTTATGGCTCACAAGGAATCCTCGCACTACACTGTTTTTTTAAAGAGAGATTTAACTAGTAGTGGAATAACTCAGTATTTATATTACCTCCTTGAATAATTGCTACAAATGATGTATCATCTCAAGTTTATAGCCCTTCATAACTTGCTTTAACAAAATAATTGTATTGGCTATAATTACCTTAAGGATTTTGTGGCATAATGAATAAGATAACTTAGTGTGAAAGGTGTATTTTGTTTTGTTTTTGTTTTTTATCAAAATCATAGTCTAAGTTGTATGTGTGAACCTCCCTGACTATGAATTGCCATTATGCTTTGAAATAACTTCTAAGACGGTAGACCAGCTATCTGTTTGCTTCTGATAGAGCTATCAGGGTGACCCAGGTACATTCCATATGTAAGCAGAGTCAGGATGAGCTCTACCCTGACATCTGGTGGCGAGTCGTGGTGGGTTGTGGAAAAGAACTTTAGGGGCTGATCTCATTTGCATAGGTACACCCACCCCGCCTAGATGGTCACTTTGGCTGCTGTAGGAGCCCCAGTTTCTCTGTTATTGGGGCAGGACTAAACTGTCATTATCCTGATTATGTGAATCAAGGACAGTGGAACTGTACTTGGCCTTTTGTTATGATGGAGGGACTCACCATCAACTAAGCAGCACTCACTATGCAAGGGTCATGGGTTCCAAAACCCAGTGAATGGAGAGAGGCTGGGGACAGGTATTAATACCTGGTGGTATGGGCCCTATGGCGAGGGTCCTACATGCCCATTGCACCTTCTCCTCTCTCCATTGTGGAATATCAGAGCTAGTTTTGATTCCAATAGGAGTCTAGTTACAGGCTGCTAAGTTGAAATGACTTTGGGCCAATGGTGCACCAGCACTGAGGCTCCCCTACTACAAGCTAAAATTACTAAGAGCTGAATTCACTAAGCGTTGTGTTAAGTAGTGGAGGGGGGGGGCGCGAAGCTATACTGCGGAGTAGTTCGCAGGACAGCTGAAGCAGCTGTTGGGACGGCTGGTGGAGTGGAGCAGAGCAGTTTGCGAGATGGCTGGAGCGGCTCATGGGATGATTGGTGGAGCGGAGCGGCTGCCAGAGCAGAGTGATTCGTGGGATGGCTGGTGGAGCCGAGCCAAGCAGAGCAGAGCCCCACGAAGAGGTGGGGCAATTGGCTTTGGACCATGTAAGGTGCCCCTTAACCTCCCCATTTCCGCCCAGGTTGGCAGATAAAACTCTGCAGATAAACTTTTGAACTCTGGGGCTGCACTGACCAGGGACAGAGACTTTTGGGTTGTTGGACTCAAGAACCAAAGGCCCAATTTGCTTGGGGTGGGTTTTTGCTCATGGGTTGTGTTATGAATCCTGTTGGTGGTGTTTCCCCAACATAATGCCACATTGTTTCTCTCTGTTATTAAAAGGCTTTTGCTACACTCAGACTCTGTGCTTGCGAGAGCGGAAGTATCACCTCTTAGAGGTTCCCAGCAGGGGTGGTATATATTTGTCCCAGGTCACTGGGTGGGGGCTCGAGCCAGTTTTGCATTGTGTTATTGGAATGGAACTCCAAGATACTGAACTCAGCCCTTGTTGCTGCCAACTCTGACGGGCAGAAGGGTTACACATAGATCTGCCTATTAATTTCTTAAGGAATGAACCTCCTTTCTGGAACAGAAAGATTAACAGCCAAGATTTTTCCTACCCTGGAAGATACTGAGATGGAGCTACGAAGAACTTATAACATTTCTGGGATAAAAAAGACTTTTTAACATCATGCTTCTCTTTATCTAAATCAGCATTGAACAATTAATGTAACTCTGCTGTCTAGAAGAGAGTCAGGCGTACTTCTCTGCAGCTGAGGTTAAGCAAGGTTGTGATATTACAAATTAGAACGAAATAGTAGACTGATATTCAGAAACTGGAATCTTGTTAGCTAGACTAATAATGAATCAAATCTCAGAGATAAAGGGTCCCTAAAGGTGAGGTAGCTGGAGTTTGAATACAAATGGCCATATTATTATTATCGCATCCATTCATGAGAGCTGGTCTGTAGTACATATTTGAAACTCAGAGCTCTCAGGGCATATGACACAAGGTATACGTAGGTAAAAGATGCAGGCAGGCTGAGTTGTATTTCTACAGTTGCTGCTAGTTTAATTAAATAACTTGACAAATATATATTACACACAGAAAACTAAATTCAAAGAACATTAAGGTTGCCGTGTTTTTGTTTGGGGCCTGATCTGGCTGATGTGCTCCAAAGGTACATCTACACAGCAGCTGGGAGGGTGCTTTCTAGGATGGGTAGACAGATAGTGAGGATGCAGCGGCATGGGCAGCAGCTTGTGTTAGCTGTTTGAGTACAATCCTGCCCAACCCCCCTGGGTATGTACTTGGGTGAATAGTCCCAGCTCCTGCCTATGCATCCTGTGGCCACATTGCTATTTTTAGCACACTAGCTCAAGCAGAGCTAGCGCATGTCTGTTTACCCCCTTTGGTGATCTCTGAGGGTATGTCTATGCTGCACACTAAACCTGGTTTCTGACTCAAGTTTGAGCTGAAACCCCCCTTCTGTCAACACACAAATCAGTGTGACTCAGGGCAGCAAGCATTCAGGACCCCGGTCCTTGGACGCTGCTAGGGTGGTGGGTCGGGGGAGGGTCCAAGCCCTGTCATTTTGTAGCGTGGATGGAGGTTAAGCCACAGACCTGAGTCAGAAGGTCTGTGTAGTGCAGTATGGACATGTTAGCATGGCTGTGAGACCTGTGTCTAGGAATTATAAATCCAGGTTTACAATGCAGTGTGAATGAGTCTGGATCTCGCCAAATGCCTGGATCCTGCCAAATGCCTAGTGGATCGAGCCCCACAGGTGAGATAGCTGGAGAATGCCTAATTTCAGAATCCCCCTGGGGCTTAGGAGTAAACTAGGCACTGAAGTGTCAGGACATAAGTGGATGTGCGCCTATCCACTGAAAGATTTTTAGGCGCTTAAAGAATTTTACTGGCAGAAGCTTGGACACGTGCAGGGTTAGACAGCAGCTGAACAGGGGATTTGCAGATTTAAATTTTGGACATAGGACCCTAAAAAGACACTTTGGCAACTAACTCACTTTGTGGATCTAGCCCCAGGACACTGGGTCTCCCACTAAAATGGTGTTCCTTTGCCTTTCTGGATTTATATAGCAGAGACTGATATCAGAGCTCTGATTTCTTAAAGGAAACCCTTGAGACTTAGGCCTAAATGCTATAATAATACATGCAAATTGCTATTTGCACATAAACCATAGGCTAATCTATGACTGTCCTTAGAAGCCTGCATCAATGCTTCAAACAGCTCTCATTTGAAGTTTCACAAACCTTTTGCTCGTGGCCAGAATAATGCTATTTGCCAGCTCCCCCTGTTTATTCCACTGATGAATAGGAAATGAGCCCGCCACAATCAAAAACACAAGAAAAGGGTGTGTGTGTGTGTGTGTGTGTGTTGTCTTCATAAACCTATTTACACTAACCGAAAAATGAGCCTTTGGAGAAAACTCTTAATAGGGTGGAAAAATCATAACATTTATACAAGCTCCAAGGAAAAGGTGTTGCTTTTTACAAACATTTGCACTTTTTTTTGTTGAACAGGATGCATAGATATTCTCATTTCAAATCATAACGGAACTGTTTTATCCAAAATCTGATGTTATTAATGTATGTTCTCAACTCTCTTGGCATAGATATCCTGAATAAATTCTAACATGCATTTTATACTTTAAAATACTTATTTATTGTTAATGTTTTAAGAGGCCAGGCCATGTTCAGAATGGTGCTGTCAAAAATATTTTCAATTAATGTGGCTTATTGAAATATGAATTTTAACAAACCATATTGGAGTGCTTTAAAGATCTCATACTGTTACTGCTGTGATTCAAATAACCTGACTAATTCAAATTAATAATGTTCGCCTTAGTGAATATTATTTTAAATGTGATTCCAATAAGATTCCTGGGAGCCTTCAGTTTATACTTTATATATGCTTTTTCAGAAAAGCCTTGACACTCACATTAATGTGAACCATACTCTTTAATAACATGTTTTCTTTCGGTGTTTTTCAAAATAACAGTATTTAGATGGCAGTACACGTCCAGTGTAATATGTAGTTTAGTAAATATGTGGATATACTGTAGGCTACTTAGATTACAGTCCATTGCATTTGTTACAACAAAATTTGTGCTGCATTTGTGATGTGTACACAGTAAACAGTTTTTTGTCCCATTTGCATTATGCACATCATCCCCTGTGCAATTTTCATGCATCTCTCTGTAGGAAGTGGCACAGAGTCACACCATCCTGTGGAAGTATCAGGAGAGATTGAATATCAAGAGGCATAACTATCTTTACTTGATCAGCCCAGTATAAATATGGACTTGTGTGCACTCCGACCTATCCATTAGGGCATCACAGACTGCTTTCTCTGGCATCCAGGTCCGGCTTTGTGGGCCTGTGTAGGCCCTTCCTCCTCCTTTCCACTTTCCTGATGATTTTTTCCCAGCAGGAACAAGGGATGAGTAGTACCTATTCACAGAATGTGCTATTGTAATTGACACTTAGTTGGAATATGCAAGGGAGGGGGGAATCTCTTTGTGGGTCTTCATCCCCCGGCAAGAACCCCTGTGACTGTGCAAAGGCTCTGAATGTTTGTGTGTGCGTGTGTGTGTTTGTACAAAGTTGAAGACACAAAAGCATTCTTTATAAACAGTACAAAAAAAACCTGGACTCATTGCATTTCATATACCATTTATTCATTGCATTTGGTTGGACAGATGACAAAGTGCTGTCCTTCAATTATTTGAATGATGGAAGGTTTTTCTACATATACATTTCTTTGCATTCATAGCATTGTGCTCTGATATACTTAATTGGTGTTAACATATATAGCTTCATTCACAACTCCTATAACACTATTGTAGATTCTCAATTCTTAAAACAAAAAAAACCCAAAGATCATGTTTCCACAGAAACCTAACACAGTCTATTTTTGTAAAGTGGTAAATGTGTGAAAAATGAGCATAATCCCCATGCTTTACTTGCTTTACTATGGAAACAACATGGCATATGTGGATATGCTTCTTACCTGGATTTCTTACAGATTTTTCTGTACAAAAATAAGAGAAATATATATAAGTAAATCACACTTTATATATTATGACTGACTCCAGGAATGGGTATATTAATAATATCCAAGTTTTCTAGGTATTGAGGGCACACATGAAATCTTTGATCCTATTGCAAATCTAGGACAAATTAGCTCCCCAGTGGTGCATGGCATTATTTCCATAGGTTTCATGGCTTTCTAATAACTTTAATTTACAAACTCTGATAACTTAGACTTACAAACTGATTAGACATATATTCAGATTGGCCAGAATTTTGTTCCATTAACTTCAATAGTTTGAGTTAAAATTGCATATCCAGAGATTTTTTTCATATGACATCTAGCACAGCTAATAACTTGTAAGAAATTTGTGTCTGTCTGAGGTCCCAGGTCTGATCTGAGAAGCGATAGATTAAATCGGAGAGCTGAGTGCAGATCAGGGTGAAATACCTTTCCACTGACCATTTAAAAAAGGTCAGTTTTTAGTAATCTAGAATGTATTGAGATTCAACAGTTCAAAGGGTCAGAATAAGCAAATTATATCAAAGATGTTGCTATAGCCTTCTGATTTTCAAATATAAAATCTGTCATATGAATTTCTGACTTCCTTCTTAAAAAATGGAGGAGATGAGATTTGGAATAATCATAAAACTAATGGCCTTGGTTGGTAACATACAGCGTGTGCCTGTAGGATGTTCAAACTCAAAATTGGACACAGGTCCCTAATATCTTTAACATGCAAAATTTATCATACGTAGTAAGTTAATATAACGGACAAATGAAATCACCACTAAGCAACATAATGATCAATGTTAATCCATTTTAGATTAGTAATGTATTTTTGTGATTGGCAGGGTCCAATCTGGACAGCCATAATCATTTGTATTCAGCTGACTGGCTAAAACTTCTATTAATTAAAACACAATCGAACAAAATATCAGCCAGTGTCAACCTTTTCAGGTAGAAAAAGGGAGGCATCAGACACCTTGAACTCTCACTGGCTTCCACTCCTTGCAATACTCCAATCCAAAGCAACCTAACTGTCTAAGAGCATTCCACATTCCCACTAGGCACCAACAGCCTCACAAAACCCCAAGGTTTAGTCATGCTCTGGAACCTTTTGCATGAGGAATTCCCACATTCTGCCATAAGAGCTCAGACCTCCTTATAACTGTGTAGGCCCAACCCACCTTTGACATAGAAGATGAGTTGTTGCTTATTTCCCAGAAAAAGGTATTTCACTATTTCCCAACGTCTGCAGGATTGGAAGAGCTGCCAACACTCGGTAATTCTAACACCACCACTGCCCAATGTTGCAATCCCATGAAAGAAAACAATTGTAATTAATTTAACTATGACATCTTCACTCATGCCAAGAAGTTCATGCTCACACAATGCAACCTGTGCAAGCACTTGGAAGTCTGCAGACTTACAAACTTAACACCATGATCATTTGATGCACAGCAGAAAACCCCATATACAAAACCAATAATTGAACATGATAATATCAAGGAAAGTAGGATATTTGCGCTGGCGGGGTGGAGTAGGACATTTCTTACCTCTGCCCTATTTGTCATCTTAGGGACAACACTTGCCACCTGCTGTGCAATCTCGGAGTCTCTTGTAGGCAGTGGGACTGACCAAAAACAGCCTTTCCACCAGGGAGCACTGCCATTGGTTAGTGGATACTGCATGGTCACCCTTGTGGTGCGGCCTCCTAACCCAACCCTGCCCACATGCTATGGGTTGTGCTGGTTGTGATAGCAGAGAAGTGCAAAATCTCTCTTTAAAATGATTTTTAAAAGGTTATAAAGGTTGTTATCTTTGTTTATAATTTGGACACATGCACATTCTTTTGATATGATTTTGTGTTTTGTTTTTGAAAAGAGAATTCTTTACACATTCTGGATTGAAGAACTATCCAGGTGGAAGATGATATGATTCCCATGAAAACCATTTTGACTGAACAAATCCCTGGATTGCTACATGTGCCTAAATAAAAAAATGCAAATCCCAACCTCCAGTCCACTAGGACTACAGTGTTTTAAATTTATAAACCATGAACATACAAACCATTTTGCATCTGTCAACCTATTTGAGTTATTTTTGTGCTTGGCACCCATTAGAACATAATTTGTGCCCGTTTTTAGTTTTGAGGATGTTAAGAATTTAATTGTAGCGGGGAGTGTATAATTAGTCTTGAGCATCTGCCAGCCATTAAGTGCTCTAGTGGCCAACATTCGCACAAAGCTTTGAATCACAGCCTTTGCGTTCACTAATCATTTTGGTATCATTTGACTGCAGCAGCCTGCAAATGAAAAATATTTGCAAACAATAAAGTTTGTTTTGTATTAACAGTTTATTCCAGTGATTGAAGTATGTGCAACATGCATTCCAAGGCCAATAGGTCTCCTGTGTGCTCTTTGTTCTCTCTTGCTTTCATAAATAACAGATAGCCTACTGAAGTCTGTCTGTCTAGTCTGTCTATCTAGTCTACATAAATTACAATGTATCCCACAGGTAGTAGATACTAATATGGAAGATCATTTGCTGATTTCCTGTCTCTAAAGGACACCAGCTACAAATATAATTTTCCTAGCACGGCTTTGCGAACGCAATATCATATGTAATCACCATAAACCTGTACTGACAAATCACCTCCTTCCAGACCCAGCACTGTAAGATACTTTGTGAAAACAGCTGACGACAAAAATCAGTATCTCCATCATTTAGTAGGTTCCTTGTGTTCACCTAAGTCACCAATAATAGCACACACCTACAACATACTGAACATATCAGAGCACTGATATCTGACAGAATCATTTTGGACTGCATGAGAAGGATGTTCTTTACACTGTACTCTGTTTTGTAGCATCTTCATTCCGGTAAGAAACGGTCAAGAGAGAAGCAGAAGCAGAAAAATAGATGTGAAACAGCTCATATAATAATACAAAAGCAAGTTATTGCTTCTTTTGCTGTATTTCTTTATGGACAACAGTATATAATCTAAAAGGTCCGAGAACATATCTAATACTTTCTGCATGTTTTGCAGAAATGTTCTGAAAAATGGAAATGAAGCTTTTCAGAAACCAGTTCAAATGCTATCTGCTGCCGTTTAATCACAGCAACTGAGGTAAGGTAACATTTTGTGCAGTGGCAAGGCAAAACATTTAACATTAAATATTCATTATCTGAACAAATTAGCAAAATGTCTTCATTCATGCTTTCCGGTGTAAGTTCAATTATTATTTTTTCTCATAATCTCCACACTGAATTTTCTCTGAAAAGGTGAAACTGTGGCGTCTCATTAGCTCAAGAGGAAGTTACTTTGAAGTTGTTTCTCAGAATGTCTCCATCATGCTGTGATTGATACACAAGTAAAATTATTCAATAAAATACTAAGGAACTTGTTCACAGAAACACATTTGCAGAGGAAAAAGCAAAATTTCTCAGGGCCATAGCTAACCAATTGGAGTTTCTACTTTTATATGCTAAACCAAACTTTTTGGCCTGAGGGCCACATTGGGGTTCTGAAACTGTATGGAGGGCTGGATAGGGCCAGACAGCCTGGCCCCTGCCTGCTATCAGCCCCCTCCCACTTCCCGTCCCCTGACTGCCCCCTTCAGAATCCCCGACCCACCAACCCTGCCATCTCCTTGTCCCCGACCGTCCCCTCCTGGGACTCCACCCCCTATTCAGCCCTCCCTGTCCCCTGACTGCCCCAACCTCTATCCACACCCCCGCCCCTGACAGGCCCCCTGGGACTCCCACGCCTATCCAACCCCCCCGTTCCCTATCCCCTGACTGCCCCTCCCAGAACTTCCACCCCATCCAACTGCCCCCTGTCCCCTGACTGCCCCCCAGGACTCCTTGCTATTATCCAGCCCCCCTGTTCCCTGCCCCCTTACCATGCCTCTCAGAGCCCCAGGACTTGCAACCATGCTGCCAGGCAGGAGCTTGCAGCCCCGCCACCCAGAGCGCTGGCAGCATGGTGAGCTGAGGCTGCAGGGGAGGGGGCTCAGCAGGGGAGGGGCCAGGGGCTAGTCTCCCCGGCTGGGAGCTCAAGGGCCGGGCAGGATGGTCCCGTGGGCCAGATGTGGCCTGTGGACCGCAGTTTGCCCACCTCTGCCCTAAACATACAAAAAGTTAAGACCTATAATATAAGAATCCGAGCAATAGTTTCCTTTAGAAAAAAGAAAAGGAGTACTTGTGGCACCTTAGAGACAGTTAGTCTCTAAGGTGCCACAAGTACTCCTTTTCTTTTTGCGAATACAGACTAACACGGCTGTTACTCTGAAAAGTTTCCTTTAGGGATTTGTGTTCCTTTTTTACTAGCTCATAGTCAAGAGGCTGAATCTGGAATTAAATGGATACCACACTTAATTCAAGCCAAAAGCCCCAAAAGGTTTAATATGTTCTTTTGTGCTAAAGTTAATGTTTCACAGGAAGTATGTTGGGCCTTAGTTCTTCCGGCAGGATTCAAACTGGAAAGTCTACTGCAGTGCCAAACTTCAGTTGAAATCTGTTTACACTTCTTCAAAGAGGTCTTAATGACCACCTTAAAAATAGAAAAAAAACGAGGAGTCCTTGTGGCATCTTAGAGCCTAACAAATTTATTTGGGCATAAGTTTTGGTGGGCTAGAACCCGCTTCATCAGATGCATGGAGTGGAAAATACAGGAGCAGGTATAAATACATGAACGAATGTTTAATAGAAGAGTTGGTCTTGGGCAGCGTGCGGGAGGTAGACATTTTGAGGCTGAAAGGTATGGACCCAGAGAGTACCATTGCAACTTCTGATGAGTGCATTTGAGAAAGGGAACCAAAATATAGCTAGTTGTGACTCACTGAAATTGGGAACAGCTCCAGCATAGAATAGAGCAGCCTGGCACTGCTTAATACACTGGTAGCTGGTGAGGAATCCTAACCTGTGAATAATTAGATGGCAACATGCTGTATGAACCAACCATGCTTGCATGAAAGAAGGCATAAGGATGGAAATGGTCTAGCAGTTTTAAGTATTGCTGCTTATCCCTCTGTTATACTTCATTCCAGTCAATGGGAGTACATGTGTTCTGTATCTTTACATCCTTTTACTTTGGCTAATGTACAGCCCTCTCCTCTGAATGGTGATTGTCCTCAGCTATCAAACCAGTCTATCAAGGTGCTCACAAAAAATACAGCGACCTCCATTTTTGTCACCTTCTCTATCATATCATCCCTTTTTAAATGAGTCTCTTCAATATCGCTGTCACTTTTTCAGGAAAAATTAGTTCCCTCCTCCCTCTCCCTGCTCCCTTAACACTAATTCCTTTTAAAACTAAATTATAATTATTTGTGTTAACAGATTGTTTGAGGTTTCAGCAATTGAGGAAGCCATGTTTATTGTACACATATGGAAAAGTTGTTCAGAGGGCAGTAATTAGTCAGAATGGAAGAATTTAGAATATTTAGAATTTAGCATAGAGAGATTTGTATAATTACTGTGTAGTAATTACTGTTAAGAATAATCATTGTGTTCTGATTGGCTGCAGGCCATTATTAACGAAGCAACATGCAGGAAGTTAAATAGTTGAGAAATAAATTTTCGGTTGTGAGCTGGTTACTGAACAGTACCCTTAAGCTCTGATTGGCTGACAAGGTTATTAACAGACATAGTTACTCGTCAAGTACTTATGCTCGACTTGGCTGAGCCTCCTCACTCCCCTCATGTTCTCTTAAGTCTAATTCCACTGTAGCTAAACACATGTAGCAGAGATTATATCATATGGTATTGTTTTTCCTTTCCTATTCTTACTAAAATAAAATTAAATTTACTGCTAGCAAAGTTATGAATTTAAGTTCCCAGGTTCATCTTTTGAAGGAATTGTGCAGGTTTCCCGCCAGAATGAGGACTGAGAGGTCAGATATGAAGTGATCATTTTGTGAAAAGCATTGCCTCATGGGTGATAGGGTGTTTCATCTTTTATCATTTTGCTGTGTGAATTTATTTGAGAGCTTGATTGTCTAGTTTCACCCATGTAGTTGTTATCGGGGCATTTAATGCAATGGATGAGGTACACCAAATGTTGTGATAGGCATGTGTGGAACCCATGGATCTTGAGAGGTATGTTGTGAGGAACTAGTGTAAAAGTGGAGATATGTCTGCAAGTTTAGCATCAGTGCTTATGGCAGGACATGGTACCACTTTGAATTGCTTGGTCCTGGTCTGTCGGGAGCTTGCTTCTGTGAAATGAGGTTGGGGGATTGTTTGAAGGCCAGAGGAGGGTGTTTGAGAAAGCTTTCTTTCAGGAAATGGCCCCATTTAATATGGGCTGTAATTGTTTGATGATACCCAATATGGGTTCAAGTGTAGGGTGGTAGGTGACGAGAGGTGTGCGGTTGGAGAGTGGTTTTTTCGTATTGAGGTATTTGGGTGGCCCGTTCCATGATGCAATCTGTTTCAAGGAGTGTCCTTGTTTGGTGATGGTGGGTTTAAGTGTGTTAGGGTGTATATCCCAGACTTTCTTCTCAGAGCATATTCTGTGGGATCTCAGTGTGTGGCTGTAGATAACAGATTTCTTGGTGTTTTTGAAGTGGTTAGTGAACCTGTGAAGGTAAGTGTAGTGATCCATGAGTTTCTTGTGTATAGGAACTGTCACTTGCTTATAACAGTGTGTTATGATGTACAATGAAGCCACTTTAAATGCTGTGGGAGGCATTCATGTCTTGCAGTCATTACAATGATACTGAAAGTCTAAGAAGGTCTATTAGAAAAAGAAACTGCTGGGTCCATTGCAAAATGAAGTTATGGTATTATATTCTTCGGCCAGTGTAAGAGAGAATGAAGCAAAACAGAAGGGGGTTTTTAAGTTCCCATTTAACAGAAAAAGCTAACTAAATAGTTTTGAGGTTGTTTTTCATTTCTTCAAATGAGCAAAGCATGTTGCTTCATCCTGGAAAACTACTGAGTGAGTTTAAGGTTCAGCACCATCATCCTCTGAATAACAAATGCAGAATAGCTGCATTTTTTGTTACATTTGTGTCCAACAGACATATTGTCGAATTATGTTATAAACTTCGGAATATATTGGTAACTTTCCCCATGAAAAGGATTGACTGGTGTCTGCAATTAAAATCAAGTGGATAGATAATTTGACAAATCACAGAAGCTGCTTGTTTTAAATTACGTACCAATAGGTCAAATATTTCTACAGGATGTATTTTTTTGTGTCTGAATGTCGGTTAGCTTAAGGCCTGCGGCTGTATATCTTTCATTCATTTTATCTTTTTACCCTAGCTAATGTAAATGTAGATTTTTTTTCATTTTTCACAGACACATATAATCCTTTTCTGAATCTTACTAAGCTTTTGACCTCAGTGTTGTGCTGCGCAAGTGAGTGCTGCTCCTTACAAATGGAGCCATCCCAGATGACTGAGGGCACCTCATTATGTATGCTGTATATGACACAGAAAGAAATATTTTAGAAATATGTAGAGAATTTTTTTTAAAATATTGAGATTTGTTTTCTAACTCCCTTTGTTTGTAAGGTTGGGTGCCTCTGGCCTTATCTGCTTGGGGAAATATAGCAGCATAATTATACCTACAGATGTCTACATTGCTATATTCATAATAGTATAGCTCCATGGAATAAGAGTATCCACATGGATAGTTATATCAGCAGAACTATAGCAGTATAATTAGAATGGTAAATTTCCCTGTGTAGACAAGCTCTTAATTACCATGAGTGAAATTCTGGCTCTGTTGAAGTCAGCATCAAGATTCCCATTGATGTAAACTGCGTCAGGATTTTACCCAACTATACAAGCCTTGGAGCTAAATTTGGTTCACTACATTTAAATGGTTTGACTGTTATTTGATGGAAGGAAGGCAAAGAGTTATGGGGGCATAAATGCAAGTGTCTAAGGACCAAATCCTCTGGTCCGTACTCAAGACATAGGCAAAACTCCTAAGGCAATGACTCCAAGTCATTGGGTGTTTTCTCTGAGTACATCTAGAGACTGGAGAATTTGGCCCTGAATGATACATTAAAAACACTGCTATTTTGCCTTATAAAACATGTCAGTATGTAGATACAATGATAATTTCTAATAACAGTTACATTTCTTTTCTGGTAATTCGGGTACTAGTAGAACTCAAATCCTAAATGACAAATGATGCCAAGTAGGAAGATTCAATGTGGCAGGAGTTTTATGCACACTTCGGAATAATGAAAAACACTTATTGGGAAAATGTCATGTACTCACAACTCACTATACATGCTGCTTCTAATCTTATTTGTACACATACTGAAAAAATCTAACGACAGAGATCATCTCCTTCTTTTTTGTTAAACTAGGGTATCTATCACTGTGAGTCAAGGTTGACATGGAGGCCCAGAATGTCTTTAATTACAAGAATACACAAAAAATAGTTGGCAGAATAATAAGGGGGTTAAGACGCTTCTTTTTTATAAGGGCCACTCTTTTCCAATTTTCACGTTTTAGTGGAAGGAAAGCTGTAATGAGGATAGGATATATATTGAAAATTGCATCTCCAGGTGCCATAAGTATAGGGTACAAAGCACTATAGCTTAAGTCATTTTTGTTTGGTGGCTAATGCTCTCTTACAGAGGAAACTTTTATTTTTTTTTTTAATGCAAAAAAAATCTGCATGAGAGAGAATCTGAACCTTTTAATCTTATATCATGTTTCTTTCCTCATCCTCAGATTGTGTTTACGATATCACAGTTCATTATGGGATTGCAAAATGATTTCCTGGGTGCTGCTGCTATTAATATTATTTTCAAATTTTTATTCAATGTCAGCCCTTTGGAAAAGTGGGGAAATTCAAATTATACAGGGGAACAGCAAGATGCTTAGAGGGGTCTTTTAAAAAATATTTGTACAGACTTAGTTTGTTTTTTTCAGCTGATGGAGTCATTTGAAATATACAGGAGCAAAACACTGTTGTCCTTTCTACAGTCCAGAGTCAATGGCCTTTCTGATCCCAGGCACTTAACAAGTGCTGAAATCTTTTGTAGGACAACTGGTCTTTCAAATCTTACTCTGAGCCATGTGGCCTTCTCCATAATGACAGTGTTCCAAAACATAACATTTCAGGAAAAGTTCTGGGGTGGCTAGTGTGAAAGGACCAAACCGTCATGGAAATGTAGTAATTAAATCAGTCAAATATAATAGGCCTTGTTTTGTATCCCAAATAACTCCTTTCTCTCAACCTTCACTCATTTTAGGGCAAATGATTAGGACTGCATATGTGCTATGATAATAGGCAATACATTTGAATTCAATAGTTACAAAACAAAGAACAACCTGTATAGTTTTTAGGGTGAAAAACCATTCAGAATCCCATCCACCGTCCTTCACCATCACTGGAGGAGTGAAAAACTTGTATTGTGGGCCAAAATTTCAGGCATAAATTTTGTATCCACAAATACGATACAACATTTGCCTGCACAATTTACAGGTGAGAAAAGAGAGGCCCAGTGAATGCCAGGATTAATACTTATCATCTCTCTCTCTTGTCTTTTTATATATGTATTTGTTTCTTTTGACATGACAACAGAACTTTGCCTCTGTCTCATCCTATTCACTGACCCAATTTGCATAGCTAATGCGTGGAGGGGTAAATAATTTGCTGCTGATATAGACCAGCAGTAAATTACTACAATCTAGGATCAACAAAGAAGCAGGAGAGGAATTGCTCAGAGTTGGGTATAAAGATAGAGCCTAGTCCAGAATAAATACAATATTCAGATAATGCCAAAATAAAACAGCTTTATCTATCTATAATAGATAATCTATAATGTGACAAGAAGAGGAAGAGGTGAAGTCCTAGGAGCTAAATTAGATGCAAAACAAATAAAATATTAATGAAGAAAATGTGATAATAAATGCTTGAAAATAGGGAGACTAGCCAGTAAAATAAAATAATGCTGAAACCTATCACCTCTAGAGACCTGCGTTCAAAGCCTACCTCAGGTAGCAAGTACTAACCTAAGGAAAGTTGGTGAGTGAAATACTGTCACAAATCCTTTCCCCTATGGAAATACCATTTATGAGAGGGCCTAAAGGAGGTTAACTGAGAGGAGCTTCTCACAGATTTAAGTCATAAATGAAAATCATAATGATAATCACATTTTGGTCACTATTTGTCTCCCTCCTAAAACTGCTTTACACTTCGGTACATTTTAACATGATTGGTTGTTTCTGCTCAAGAGAGACCAGGGACTATGGGCTTATTCCAAACCCCATTAACATCATTTGAAGGATTCCCATTGGCTTCAAGGGCATTGGATAAGGCCTGTACAAGTATGATGAGAGAGAGAATTGGGATGCCTTGCCAGAGCTAAATGAAGAAGATAGCCTACTACCAGCCTACACTCTGCTTGACTCCAGTCAGTGTTGTTAGTTCCTCACTGTTATGAGCACTACATTTAGCTGCAAATGTAAAGAAAAAAAGTAAAAAGCAGGTGGTGGTGGTGGTGGTGTGTAATCCAATCCCTGATAAAGTAAAAAGTTGGTCAAAAATTTATACATACACCAATTGAATTTACATTATTTTATACTTTGTTACAGTATTGCAATATTTTTAACCTTTTACAGATACTACATGATATATATATCTTTCACCAATTAAAACAAAATGTCTTTTATGTACATACGTTATGTACATATCTGGGGAGACCTATTTGGAACCTAAGATTTCCTATTTACACACAATTACAATACACACGATTCCTCTACCAATGAATATTTGGAACAAAGGCCTATTAGACTGGAAGGAGGCAGGTAGTTCATGATGACAAAACAAAACAGTTTTGGACAGCAAGTTAATTAATTAATTAATTAACCTAAATCCCCTGCATTGCTTTGCAAATCTCAACTGGTGAATCAAATTGATAATGAAAATGGGATTTAGTTAGCTGTTATGTAAATATCAAAATTGGAAATTAGGCCAGGCCACTAGGGCTAGCCCCACTATTGCTGTGAAAAGTGTCGTAGCGTGCTGAATTATTGCACGTGGTTAGGGTCTTGGTTTTATAGCTCATCTAAAAATCCAGCAGCTTGGTTACCACCCAACCCATGTGTCAGTATTGACACAAAGAGAAGCGTATTCCTGACTGATTTTTGAACACTATTTCCTTCAGCACCCGGAGAGTGGAGAATTCCCATCTGAGTTCTGTCCAGGATTGCGCTTGAAATACCACTGAGATGGTACATCTGCCTACATGCATAAAGTGCATTTTATAGACAAACCCACTGCAATCTGACAAATAGAAGGTAGGAGATTAATCCTTACTTTTTAAAATAGAAATAGATATATCATAGCAAACAATTTGAAAAGGACACAAAGGCACATATCTTTATTGTATATAGTGAAGTATTTCAAAGATGCCAACATTTAGGAAAACTATATCTGTTTATATCTGAAGACAATATCATTCTGAACTGATGTAAATGTTGAAATACAGACGGAAATAAAGATACAGGTTTTTTTAATCTAACGTTTAGTGATACTCCATATTTACAGCTCAAAATATCTTGCATTGATCAAAGACAACCTGCAAAGTTAACTATCTGATATAAATTTTATATCTCAAGCAATTACGCAGTAAAATAAAAATGATGAAACCCAGGTGTCTTATTCGTACAATGAAATGTAGAAGGTCTTCTTTAGGTGAAGATATATAAACAGGAATCAGTCTTGCCAAAAACCAATGGTTTTGGGAGAACACATATAGGCATCTTCATTACTAACCTCTAACAGAAAGAATAAATAGCACAGCTTAAGCCAAACTGAGATTGTACGTGTTTTTGTTGTTTTATAAGAATAAGATTTTAAAGCAATTCATTTGGACAGCTCTCATTTTAATGAATAATTCATATAGCTAAGTATGACTAACAAGCTAGAACTTGGCCTGAAAAAATCTGGAAATGACTTGTAAAAACCTAAAGACATTTTCAGGGGATATGTTTTGTCTATCTGTCCCTCCTCCACACTATATTTGCTCTACTGGTTCTGCTGTCTTCAGTGTTTGAAATGAAAAATGCAGTCAGACATTCATGGTCCTGAATCTGCAGAGGCATTATGTGAAGGAAAAGTCTTGAGTAGAACTTAAAATTTTCTTATGGGTAAAAAGATTTTTTTGGCAGACAAATATCTAATTACTCTAGCAGGACAAAATAAGGGACAAAGGCACAAAATAGGGAACACAAGAAGAACAACAGTGCTTGGATCTTTGAATCATGTGGGATTAATTTGTTTATTGTGAATAACAATAAATGAATACCTTATTTGTGGCTTCTCATACATAATATAAATATTTTACAATTTTAGAAGTGGGATAAACAACATCGTTTTATGGGGGAAAAGGAACATTTGGGGCTGTTGTAATGCCCAGCCTATAGCCTGAAGATACCTGTAAAAGGAATGTAAAAACTGTGGTTTATAAAAATGACCTCTATATCTTTATACATTTTCTGCTAACACACTGGAGAAGTATATAACATTTAGCGGCAGCCCTGAAAGTACACACTGTAATCCAAGCTCCATTGAAGTCCATGGCAAAACTTCCACTGGTGCCAGGATGTCACTTAAGGGTTTTTGTATCTTGTTGCAGCACATAAAATAGATAATAATCTAGAAGTTTGTAGTGGCACATAGAATTCGAGGGTTTTCATGGGTACAACAGAAGGCACAATTTGTCCTTTTGGCTTTAAATATGACTTGTTTTTGAATCTAGTCTTCCCAGAGAATTTATGATTTAGAGAGGATTAAGAAACACCGGTCCTAGATCATGTAGAATTGTTGTGCAACAAGTGGACATTTATTGTATTGCAATCATTCAATTTAAATCCTTGATTTGAGTGAGCTTTTCTTTCATTATCCACACTAAGGAGATGCTGATACAGCTTTGTGAGGTGACATTTTCTTTTGGGCTTAATTGTAAACCCTTTATTTTGTTATGTACACACACATTTATGCCTGTCTTCTGAAATAGCTACACTGGGAAAGGAGTCTCACATGGAAGTCTCACAGGAATATAGATCCTGTCAAACTAACTTGATATCTTTTTTTCTTATGAGATTACAAGTTTCACTGATAAAGGTCAGAGTGTTAATGTAATATACATAGACTTTTCTAAGGCATTTGACTTGGTACTGCATGAAATTTTGATTAAAAAACTAGAATGATATAAAATTACATGGCACACATTAAATGGATTAAAAAGTGGCTACCTGATAGTTCTCAAAATGTAACTGTAAACTGGAAATTGTCATTAAGTGGGTTTGTTTCCCACAGGAAGGGGATCTTAGCCCTATGCTATTTAAAATTTTTATCAATGACCTGGAAGAAAACATAAAATCATCACTGATAAAGTTTGCATATTTAAAATTGGGAGAGTATTAAATAATAAAGAGCAATCTGGGTTGCTTGCTAAACTGGATGCTAGCAAACAATGTGTGTTTTTAATATGGCTAAATGTAAATGTATACCTCTAGGAACAAATAATGTAGGCCATATTTACTTGACAGGGGACTCTAGCCTGAGAAGTAGTGACTCTGAAAAAGATTTGGGTGTCATGGTGGACAATCAGCTAGCCATGAACTCCCAGTGTGATGCTGTGGCCAACAGAGCTAATACAATCCTGGGATGTCTACACAGGGGAATCTAGAGAGGAGTAGAGAGGTTATTTTATCACTGTATTTGACACTGGTGTGACTGCTGTTGGAATACTGAGTTTAGTTCTGGTGCCCACAATTCAGAAAGGATGTAGATAAATTGGACAGGGTTCTGAGAAGAGCCATGAGAATGATTAAAAGATAAGAACACAATGCTTACAGTGCTAGATTCAAGGAGCACAATCTATTTAGCTTAACAAAGAGAACGGTAAGAGGTAATTTGACTACAGTATATCAGTACCTAAATTAGATTGTCAGTCATCTGTTGAAGGTCACCAAAGCTCCTATTGTCAGAATTGTTAAATGACAGGTACATGAGTGGCAGTGTTTCCTAAGGAGTAGGAAGATGGACAGCAAGATGGAGCCATTCACTATTCTGGAATTGGATAAAGTGCTGAATGATTTTAAAATGGTACAGTTCCCAGATATGACAGACTTGCACCTGAATTCATGAACCAACTGGGTCCTCACGCTCGGGAATGGCTTGTTTGGTTTTTCAGCTGAGTTCTGTGGGAATCCAGACTGCCTAGAATCTGGTGCCAAGTGAAGGTCATTGCCTTGCTGAAATCTAGGGAAGATCCACACTTGCTTTCAAACTACAGACCAATTTCTCTTCTAAGTGTCTGGTTTAAGGAACTTGAGTGTCTGATTTCACAAAGAATTTCGTCATCGTTGGAAGGCATGCTGGCACCACAGCAAGCTGGCTTTTGATGCACTTGTAGTACATGTGATCAAGTGCTGGCACTTTCAAAAATGGATTCCAACATAAGCTGAAGACTGGTTCAGTTGTTTGTGACCTGACCCATGGCATACGATATGGTTTGGGATATGGGCCTTTCGGTGAAATTGTCTAGAAGTATGCTAAATTGGTTTGTATGTGCAATGGCTCTGTTTTTGACAATATTGGTGATAGAACAAGTGTTTGGAGGCACCAGAGAGAACAGCCTCCTGCAAGGATCAGTATTATCTCCAATGTTGTTCAATTTATATTTGAATGACCTACCATATACTGGGTCTCTCAAGGTTGTTTATGCAGGTGACATATGCCTTGGCACCCACTCACACTATTTTGGCATACTTGAGTGTTTTGAATGCAGCTGTAGCTGATTATTGTCATTGGTGGCGCCTGCTACCAAATGGAAGTAAGACTCTGTCAAGTGTCTTCCACTTACATCATGCACAAGAGGGCAGAGAGCTGAATATAGTTCTCAGTGGTCAGCGAGTAAAACATTATTCACACTGATCTATCTAGGTGTCACGTTGGACAGAATGCTCATGTACTGTGACTATCTTATAAAGACAGTGACTAAGGTCAAAATGCGCAACAACCTGCTCGGACAACTGGCCGGAATGACATGGAGTGCTAAAGCTCAAACGTTACGCACTTCAGCCTTGGAACTTTGTTACTCAGCAGTGGAGTACTGTGCTCCAGGATAGGCTTGTTTGTTTCACACAAAGATGACTGATGTACAACTTAATTCCACCATGCATATTATTTCATGCATACCTAAAACTACCTCTCTACCATGATTACCAGTTCTCTGCAATGTTCACAGAAAGAAAAGTGTAGCAAAGCTCCTGATGAACTTGTGTGATATGCCACATCTACCGTTAATTAAAGACTGGTTTAATACACCATATAGTCATCTGCCCTCACAGCACCCATTGTGGATAAGTTTACCAGGTGAGGATTTACAGTAGAGGATGCATGGTGAGCTTTATGGTTCGCAGAGAAAGTGACAAATAATTATCTTATCTTGGACCCGACTCAACATCAGCCTGGGTTTGATTTACCGCAAAGGCAATGGAGGCTTCTCAGCTGGTTTCATACCAAACCTCGAATTTGTGCTGCAGCAGAATTTTGGTGGCATTTTACAGACAGTCACTATGTCAATGTGGGCAGTCACAAACTATGGCACACATTATTGAGGACTGAAAAATGACTCAACTTTATGGAGGTCTTCGTGCCTTGAACATTGCTGATGAGAATGCTGTTGGCTTGGCTGGACCAGATTGCATATGCCAAATAAATAATGGGGAATAAATATCTAATAATGGGCTATTCAATATAGCAGAGAAAGGTATAACATGATTCAGTGGCTGGAAGCTGAAGCTAGACAAACTCAGACTGAAGATAAGATGTACATTTTTTTACAGTGAATAATTAACCATTGGAACAATTTAGCAAGAGTTGTGGTGGATTCTCCATCACTGAGAATTTTAAAATCAAGATAGGATATTTTTCTAAAAGATATGCTCTAGGAATTATTTTGGGGAAGTTCTATGGCCTGTATTATGTAGGAGGTCAGATTAGGTGCCCATAGTGGTCCCATCCCGCCTTAAAGTCTATGGATATATGTGAACACAACATTGACATTTTGTGAATAAGGTTGGTGAAAGGAAAACTTAATATTGCCTACAATGTTTAATATATGACTATTTATAACTATGTAACAGAGTTGACAAGAGTAGTGGCTGTCACTCATTGCCTCGTTATAGTGGTTGTAGCGGAGGTCAAAGCCGGATGTAGGGTCAGGACTGAGCTGAGGGTAGCGCTGGAACCAAGATCTGGGGACAGACCAGAGTTAAAACCAAGACCAGAGTTCAAAGACAAGCCAAAGTCAGTACTGTAGCTGGAGTCCAGGTGCAAGTCGGAGGTCAAAGCTGGGTGGTCAGAGTCCATGGACAAGCCAAATCAGTGCCATAGTCAGAGTCCAGATACAGGCCAAAGGTTGAAGCTGGGTGGTCAGAGTCCAAGGGGGTCAGGAGACAGAGGCAAAGCTCTCGTGACTTTGTGGGGCCACGGATGGCGTGTGCATAGATCAGGAGCTGGAGGGAAAAGTGCAGCCAGAACTTAATGAGAAGGATTTGGAGCAGCTGGAAGAGGAACTGCAACCTGGCACATTTAATGTAGATGTGCACGAGGGTCTCCCTCTCACTTCAGAAGGGGCAGATATTGGGATAGGTGGTAAACCATGCCAGGTAACTGTTGAAGAGGCAGCTGAGCCAGCAGCCCTGGTTTGGCTTCAGATTTTCTTCACAGTGGGCCTTATATCCCTTATGGAACACTGGCTTTAGGCTGGTGTTACTGCACTGTTTTCAACAGAGTTTCTTCTGAATTACACCATTGCGAAATGAGGGTCAGGCTCTGTGTGCCTTCATGTGAATGAAACAGTAGAACCTCAGAGTTATGGACACCTCGGGAATGGAAGTTGTGTAACTCTGAACAAGACGGTATGGGCTTCAGTCATGGGGGGCACGGCCTGGCAGTGGTCACAGCTCTGGGCATGGGTGTGGTGGAGAAGGACTTCTGATCCTCCGGGCGCAGGACTTTAGATTTGGGGGAGCCCTGGGTCTCAGGGCTTTAGCCCTGCGGCTCCTCTCTTGGTTTCAGCCTCATGGGGGGCTTGGGGCTTTAGCTACGGGGCGGGGGGTGCACTGGGGTTGAAACTGGTGCTCCCCTTGTAGCTAAAGCACCAGTGTCCCTGGGGGGCTGAAGTCGGGAGTGGATCCATGGGGCTGAAGTGCCGAGCTGCAGTGCCCCATGTGGGGGTGAAACTGCGGATGGAGCTGCGGGTTTGAAGCCCCGAGCCCCAGCGCTCCCGCCAGGTCTAAAGCCCTGAGCCCCGGCACTCCTGAGGGTCAGAAGCCCTGAGGCTCCACCTCCAACCCCCTGTGGCTGAAGCGCTGAGCCTCAGGGCTAAAACCTTGAGGCAGTACAGTATTTGCTGTTGCTCTTTTTTTATCTCCACTGCTGCCTGATTGATTACTTCCAGTTCCATATGGTGTCCAGTTGACCGGTAAATCCGTAACTCTGGTGTTCGTATCTTTGATGTTCTACTGTATTTTCTTTTTTCACAGAGATTTATTCTGCAGTCTTGAAGACTGAGTGCAGTCAAGTGAACATTAGTAGTGGAGTGTTTACTAAAATATTAGCGTACATGGTTTGTGTTATTATTTTTATAAAGAGGAAACAAATTGATAAATGATGCATTATAACATGCTGATGTTTTGTGCAACTGTGCAAAATCAGTTCTGGAACTGAAGAAGTAAACTCAGTGAAAATCTGCAACTCCAAGTAAAACAAAATATGTGTCAGTAAGACTGGCTCTTAACTGAAACCTAAATTTAATTTTGAAATTGAGAGAAAACTAGTCACTACATTCTTAATAAAATCCAGGTAAATTCAGCAAAAATATCTAAAGAAAGAAATAGCAGGCTCTCAGAAATCGTTAGTTAAATATAAAAGTCTTCCTCCAAGGAATCTATTACAAACTGAATTCTTGTTATAATTAATGAGACATGTATCTAATTAACTGTCACCTAGAATCCTTTTGTTTCTGTATCTGTTGTCAGAGGTCATATAAAAAGGTGCATTACTGATTGAAAATTCTATTCAGAGCAGAGCCTGCATTTTGATACTAAGGTGTTATACGGAGATAGTCTAGTCTGGTGTCTGTGGTATACTTATTTATTGGGTGTAACCAGAAATGGTTGATAGTGATCTCTAACTAAATATCACTGGAACTAAAATAAAAGGCAGATTTAAATAACCTCTTGAGCTTTTACATTTTTAGTTATCATTGGTAAGTAGGGTCATTTAAAGGATACATCCCTGTGACTAAATGTATAACTTTCACAGGAGGGCCCTTGTTACCGTCAAAGGTATGGATCATGGTTAATATAGTATTTTACCCTGAAGCAAAAATGGAAGAAGTAAGCAAGTGCATAAAATCCTCTCTGTTTAGGGCTGCATTAGTATGTGACAGGTTAGTTTAGTGAAGGAGGGGTGAGCTGCAAGGCATTCTGAAGATCTGAGTGGACCCATTAAATATGTCACTCCCAATTTCTTTAATGCTCTTGATTTTTAAATTGTATTCCTCAATCCCTGATTACCATTTTCCATATTCTTTAATCATGGAACCTCCAGGTTTCCCTGATTTGCTTTTTCTTGCTGCTAACTCTCTTGTCTCATCAGGATCTCTGTTTTTCCTCTCCTAAGTTTTTGGTTCGTTCCAGTAGTCTCCTTAATCTGTTACCCTCTCCTCCATTTTTCCAGGCCATATTGTTCAACAGCATAGAAGAATGCAGAGCGCCTCCTTGCTTTTAATACTAAAGAACTAAATGCTGCATTGTAAGTATTTGACAGTAAGAACATTGATCTAGGATGTGTCCATCACCTACATGAATGTCTGAGGCAGGGAGAAGACACAAGGTCTGAAAATCCTAGTCCCATTGAAGTTAATGGGAGTTTTGTCATTGTCTTAAATATGGCCAGGATTTCCATCTAAGCATCTGTACTTCTCCTTTTCCCCATTCATCATCTAAGAACATGGACTACATAGGGCAAGCACTGCTGCATCCAATGTCGTACGCGTAACTGGTGAATAGCAGTAAATGTACAAGTTTTGTCAATTCAGCCTAGAGGGTCTTTTTCTTGCTGTAGCTGTAATTTGGGTAGAGAATATATAATCAGAAGAAGGCAGATTTCAGTAGATTACATATCTGAAAGACATAACGTTTCATATTTTCAACTCTCACATACAGCCAAGAAAATTCATTATCTGAAAATTCTTCCTTTCAATGTCTGGAGGACACTCTCTAGGCTTTGTTTTCATATTTACATAGACAATCCTGAGATGTGATGTCTGTAAATCTCAATAGTTCATTATAACACAAACAAATACAACAAGCCCCACACCCCAACGTTCTGCAGAAATTGCCCAAAGAACTATGTGACAAGTGCTGAGGATTTTATTCAGTTGTTCCTCAGGATTTTGCCCCATACTATCACTGTTATGAACAGCAACACTTTTGATTATACCTGTAGAACATTTTTTATTTAAATAAAAGAATATAAAATAAAATGAAGAAAAAAATTGACACATATTTCGTGTGGTATGTGGGTTCATTTGAATGTTAGATTTTTTAAATTAAAATTTTATTTGAGTGGACCTCTATAAATCTTTTTATACACACAATTTTGGTGAGAAATAATAATTACAAATGAGTCATGGGTTTGCCGCTATTATATTATATTGTTGCCATTTTAAGGTTAGGTGTCGTGGTGTGCAGCTAAAGAGGAAAATGAATTCCATCATTTTAATTATCTGGAAGTCAAACAGGTGGGCTTTACAAAATTTTGTCAGTTTTGGGGTGTTCATTGGCAACATAGGAACCTGTTATGGTGATAAAGTGGAGAAGGTCAGATTTCTTCAGTAACATGGTCGAGCACACGTATGTCAGCAGACAATGCAAGAAGTAGGGTCAAGTTAAGAGGCACTGCTAGGACTACAAACTATGGCTTGTAGGGAGGCATGCGGCAGTGATATAGGACTAGAAGCAAGAGTCAGGCAGAAGTTTTAGGGAAGAGGTCAGTAAACAGGCCTGAGAGGAAAAAAAATAGGCTAACTAGAGGGCTGGCTGAAGAAAAGAATGTAGATTAACACTGGTGAGAATTTCCCAGGGAATATTAGATACTTGGATAGAAGTCTGGAAGTAAAGTACTAATACTATGGAAGAGAATTATATTGATGGGATAGCTATCCTAGTTTCATGTATATATCCTTCAGTTTACAATGTAACAACTGGGTCACAATAGTCCTATGAGGAAGTCTTTAAACATTCTTGTGAAGGTGAAGGTAACTATAGGTAGGGTCACATGTACACCATGTTTCGGAGACATTCAAATTGCCACTGAATTCACCTCTTGCCACAGACTTGTGCTCCAGGATTCAAACTTTCATTTTACATTTCTAGCCTTTATAGTTGCAAAAACAAACAAAACCCCACCACTCTCCGTAATGTGAGGGCAACTATGACCTGACGCAGTGATGTCTGCATGAGTCTACAGACTGTTTCAAACTCTGTCTGTGAGAGAAGGGTGAACTGACCCATGCATTTTAGGCTATGTGTATGCTGTAATCACAGTCTGTAAGGGTAGCTCGACACACCCGAGCTAGCTTTAATCCAGGTTGCTCAGGTACCTGAGCGGTGAAGCTGTGGTGGCACGTGATTTAGTGCAGGTTCGCCACCTGAGTGAGTACTCCGGGCTCTGGGCAGGCTAAAGTGTGTCCTGTTGCACACGGACTGAGGGTGCAATACCTGAGCTAGCTAGATTAAAGCTAGCCACTTGAGCTGAACCCCTGGATTGCAGTACTGATGGAGCTTTAGTGGGATGTCAAAGCCGATATCAAATAATAACACTTTAAATGCCAATATTAACTATTTCCACTGCTGAGAATTGTAGAAGAAAATCCAACTAATATTCTTTCTTTTTCTTTTCATCCTGGAGCATATGTGCAGACACAGGGAGCAGAACAGCATCAACATTCATTCCTGGCCTGGCCTTGTTCTTCCATTAATTCCAACGTGGTCATGTTCCTGCATATGATGTGCTGACATCTAGTCAGTGGTTGGCCTCTGGGTCAGACTGACCTTGGTTGTGTTTGCCTTATTTTCTTTGGCATCTTATCATCTGTCTGTCTTCTGCAGTGTCCCCACCGTTGCAGTCTTTTTTTTATTATAGCCAATCCTGTACCCTGATTTCACAGCCTACTCTCCATCTAACCATAGGCATAGTTTGACTTCTATATTTGGGGAGGTGGGCAGCTCCAGTCAGGCCAATGGGGCCAGAGCGGCAAATTCTGTGCCTGCCTGAAGCTTGCAGTTTAGGAGGGCAATGTCCCCAACCCCCCCAAACTACACCCAGGCTTCTAACTTCTTCATTTGTCTTAAAATAATTTCACTCTACACCTGACATCTTTCAAAAATCTCTCATCTCTACTGCCTCCAGGCTTCTGATGTCTGTCTCATTTAATACTGCTGCTACCTGACCATTGAGTAATATTGTTAGTACACTAGTTTGATAAATTTTCACTTTGTTACCAAACATAATGTTTTTATCAGTCCATAACTTTGTAAATATCTGTGCAGCACTTATAGGTAAGGCATGTCTTCCTGGATGGAACTGGTGGCACTGATCAAGTTTCCTAGGTACACATAAGATTCACTTGTAATATGACTTCACTGCTGCTGCATTTCAACACTTATCTATTGTCCCTTTTCCAAAATACAACCACTTGACCATCTTGGCATTTATTGTAAGTCCAAGTCGACTACACCAATTTTCCAAGGTAGTGAAGACTATCATCATTAATTCAAACATGTCTGCCAGTTGTACAGTGTCATCTGCATAAGCTAAGGAGCTTAAGTCTAGATCGTCCAACGTCAGACACTCCAACTTATCTGTCATTCTTAATGTCCAGTTTAAGAGCATGATGGAAAGTGGCAGTGATTCCATGCCCCCATGTCTTACACCAAACTTTGACTTGAATTCTCCAAGAATTCTTATGGCACTGCAGGAGTCTACATAATAGATCTTGTAATTGCAATTGTCTTCTCTGGAACACCCACTGATTTTGCTATTTTCCATAATGCTTCTCTCCAAACTGAATCAAATGCCTTCATGAAGTTGATGAAAACAGCAAACATTTTAAATCCCCATTCTTGCTTTTTTTTCCCCCCATCAACTGTCAGTGTGTGAATATCTGATCAATGCAACTTTGGACTGGTCTGAAGTCACACAGTTCCTCCCCTAATACTTCCTCTAAAACTGGCCTTCATCTGTTGACAATTACTATCATCATGATTTTTCCTGGTATTGACAAGCTTATGTCTCTATAATTATTCAATTCAACAGGATCTACTTTCTTCAAGATTGGTACAACAATAGTCATCTGGTACCTTCTCTTGCTCCCATACTGTCTTGCATATTTTTCTAATGCTTTGATAATACTCAATCCTGCAGCTTTTAGCAGCTCAGTTGTTGTATTATCTATTCCTGCAATATTCCTATTTTTAACTGCTTCACTGCTCTTTCTGTTTCTTCTGATGATGATGGTTCAGTGCTGATATCCATTGTACCTTGCAAGTTGCCCTGTACATCTAGCATATCCAAAATGCTTGCATGTGGATGAACTACAGGGCTCAGCATTTTGTCAAAATGCTTCTTCTATATTTACAGCACCTCTTCGGTATTTGTTATCAATTCTTCGGTAGCATTTTTTACTGCTTGCATTGTTGGCCTGATTATGTTTCTATATAGCTTAACCTTATTATACATTGTTTTCGTATCTTGTTTTCTTGATGTCTACTCTAGTGGTTGAACCTCTTCTTTCCAAAACATTTGCTTGTCCAATCTTTGTGATTTCTTCACCATTTGCACAATGCTTTTACTTCTTCCATTTTCCCAGTAGTCTTAGCTTGTTTGCATTTTTCCTGTAATGTTCTTGTTTTGTTGCTTGTCCCACTTTACCTTGTTTGTTTACACCTTCCAATAATTGCTTCCCCTCTGTTTTGAATCACTTCCTTGAATATTTCCCATCTGGGCTGCAGTGAGATTTCTTCCTCATCACAAATTAATGTCCTGAAACTCTCTCCAAGCATCACTTTGTATGCCTCCCTCAAAAAGCTCTCCATTAACTTATCAAGATCACATTTGGTTCCAGTTGCATCCATCTTTTTTTGGACTGTAAGTTAATCTTAGGCCTGGTCTACACTAGGAAATAAGGTGAGTATAACTATGTCGCTCAGGGGTGTGAAACATCCACACCCCTGAGCGACATTTAAACTGACCTAATACCCAGTGTAGACAGTGCTAGGTCAATGGGAGAAATCTATTGACATAGCTGCTTCCTCTCGGGGAGGTGGAGTACCTATGCTGATGGGAGAAGCTCTCCTTTCAGCATAGGTAGTGTCTTCACTGAAACACTACTGCAGCATTTAAGTGTAAACAAGTCCTTAATTTTTCCCGTTAGTAGTTCGTGATCACAGCCACACTTGGTACTTCTATACACTATAACATCCAACAGTGACTGTCTGTGCCTTTTATTGGTAATGAAGTGGTCATTCTGGTTTTTGGTTTGACCATTTGGTGAATTCCATGTAACTGCATGCCTTTGTCAAGGATCCAAGTACCACCATAATCAGATTGTGCATCTCACAGCAAGTTCTTAACCTTCCCCATTATCATTTGCTGTCCCGATGCCATTGTGGTCCAACCCTATTCATGTGCTTACCATGTCTGCTACCAACCTTTGTATTCATATCTCCCGTTATTAGAATCATATGATAGAGAATCTAATTGACAAAACTACCCAGCTGCTGATGAAAATCCCTCTTTCTCTTCCTCTTCTGCTGCTTGTGTTGGTGTATAACAGCAGGACACACTTATGCATTATAGGCAGTAGTATACCTTGCCATGAGAATCTGCTCAAGCACTGGTTTCCAGCTGTTCATTGAAGTAACTGTTCTCTTGCCTACTAATGTGCTTATCCAAAAATCCCCAAACACCCCCTCTACTTTTTTCAGGGGCCCAAAGCCCGGCATGTCCCTTACCTCACTGCTAAAACTTCCATCTTCCTGCTAACCAATTACTACTTCTATAATGCAATTAAGTATCTTTAATACAAAAACCTGTGGCACATAGAAAATGGTGGGAGAGCATGAAATAAATTGCATTTAATAATGATAATAAATACCACAGGGGAAACTATATGGATTGTATTATTCATTTTCTTATTAAATGTAACAAACACCTCCATCTGTGAATGTATCTGAAACTCTGGTATTATTTCTAGTGTGTTGCATAAACCAGGAACACTAGCTGGAGGGCTGGAGTCCAACTAGCACCAGAACATTGAGAATAGATAAACATCAATTAGCCAACATTCTTAGAGCCTCTATCTCTGCCCAAGTTAAAAGCCATACTAGAAAGTAAGAGAGGAAGCTGTCAGTGTGGGATGAATCCAGAAAAAAGACAAAGTTATTCAGAGCTGGCCAGTGAACATGTTTACAGACAATCTGCCAGGAAACACAGGTGTACACAGGACCTTTTTTGCCCCCAGTGGCTAAGGTTGAGAAGCACTAACACTGAATCCAGTCATGAGAGAACTGCAGTGTCCAGCAATCACTAGATACTACAAGCCATCTGTTGGCCAGGAAGTCACTACAGGATTGAATAAATCCACAGATTTTTAATTCATTTAAACTGATAGATGTTTACAGCTATGTGGACATTATTTATGTTTAATCTTGAGATATATTGAAAAAAATTTCAATACAAGCTGGGTAAAGAATTCCTCAGTGTCCATTATGTGGGGCATATGAGAGAGTTAAATATTGCCAGTTTGATGGGTCACCTTTTTTTGATCCTCACACTCTTATTTTCTTTTATTCTGTATTTGATAAGTTCATATATAAAATCTTACATCGCCTAGGCTGGGTTTATGTCTCAGCAGTGCCAGGAATAAAGTGATTTTAAGACCCTGTGAGTTTCATCTCTTCAGAAAGAATTTTGGTTGGGGTCAGTGTTCAGGCTGAACAGTTCCCCAGTCAGTAATTGCACTCATCATTATAGCAGCCAGCTTTATACTGGAGTTTGATTAATAACAATATGCACCTCAGTAACACTTTCCATTAAGTGGCACTAATTACCCTGTAACTGCTGTTCAACAACCAAGCAAATGTATCTACAATGTCATTTTATGTAGCCAGATTTGCTTAAAGGGTAACTTCAGTGCTGTCTTGGGGCAATGTAACTTGGGGCAAAGTAGCAGGGCTTTGAGCTACTTACTGTTATTTTAAAGTATGTCCACTTCTGTTTCCACATTGATTGAAGAGGCTGAAGCTCTGATGTTAAAATGGAAATGGTCTAATTTTAAAATGATTAAGTGATGAAGTAGCTTTCTGAGGATGGGTGAGGAAGAACAGAAACAATCATGATGGCCAATGTTGTCAAAGCCTCTTGCATCTGCAGCTAAATCAGTATGTGGATACCCAGGATTATGCATGCCATGTTTCTTAGGATAGTGCCATATACATATGTGGCAGTAGGTATCTACCTTGGCATCCACATCCTGATTTAGCTGCAAATGCAGGAGGTTTTGCCAATGTTGGCCCTTATGATTACTTTTGTTCTCTCTCATCCATCCTCAGAAATCTACTTCCTCACATATATATTTGGCACTATGTCATCTGAACATCTGGCCTGACTATTGTGTGGTCAAAACATGAGCAAGGATTTTTCTAGGGTGCCCCAAACTGGATATAAGACGATGAGTCACTCCTGTGCTAGGCTCCACCACTCCACAAGCCAGGACCTGGTCTGGTGACTCTCAGGGCAGGTATATAAGCCTAACAAGAGGAACAGCAGCTCAGTCTGCTCAATGTCACTCCAGGGCTTGAAACTCTCTCGTGCCTGTTAGTGACAACACACTGCCCAAGCCTTCGCCTGCTCCAGCCTTGCTCCTGCTCCAGCCCTGATCCTAGTTTGGTCTCACTCCAAACCTGTTCTGGACTCCTGAATCTGCCTCTGACCCCTGACTTTACCACTAGGCCCATCACATCCCATCACAGTTTCTGACACTTGATTTCTCAAAAAGGCTGTTCTCTGATGCCTATCTAACCATCAATGCCTCAGTACACCTCTTCTTACATCCTTATTTGAGCCTTTTGTGTTCAAGAGAAAGGGACCCAAGAGATTTGGTTGACAGAGGGAAACATTAAACTCTCCTCTAGTATTGTAAAGCTAAAATGGTACAACAATTGGACTGTGTTTGTAGATCTCCTGTGCTGTCACTCAGTCCTTCTTTTCTGTTGATCCTCTTTTGGTGTTTCATTTTGACGACACACACCCAAGAACAGTTACATGCCAGACCTACCAGTGACTGCAAGATACTGAGCCCTCTAGGATCAGGATAAAGTTTCTTTTTACTACCTTGCTTGCTTACTGATTGCTGAGTTTTCTCTCATATTGGAGAGTGGGGTAAGGAGAGAGGTGAAAATGGGGCAAGGGCTTTTAAGAAAATCTGTAAGCATTAGTTAATTCATTTTTCACAGTGGACCATGAAGCAGGTAAGTATTATTGTCTCTGTTTCACAGATGGTGAAAAGGAAGCAGAGGTTAAGGTAAGTACTTTGTGGCTCCTAGCCATAAAAGGAGTCAGTGTCAGAATCAAGATTACAACTCAGGAGTTTCCTGCTCCAGGCCTGTGCACAGGACACTTTGTTCCACTCTACTTCCTGCAGAACTATGTTCTGAAATCTAGTGAATATATAGTTATATCTGATATCTGTCGACACACACATGCATATCAAATATATTATCCTTTTTGCCTCCAATCTACAAAGTCCCACTCCAGATGTTGGACCTTTGTTCTCTCAGGAAACAGAAATAATTTATATGAAAAGACGAAAAACTAAAACTCATCCTCCAACAAATCAATCAATCAACCCCAACTAAATAAGCACAAGGTGCTAACCAGTTCTTTCCAAGCTGACTGCTCATCTCTTCGTCCCAATTAGACTTTCAGCACAGGACCAGACCATAGCACTTAGTGATGATGTCAGCTGCAGCCTGTGACACACCCAGAAAAGTAATTTGATAAATTCAGTCCATGAAAACTCAAGAACAAGGCAATCCAGACAGAAGGCCATAATGCCTGAAGGGCAGTGAGCTTGTAAACCAGGAATGACTTCCTTCACCAATGCTAGCATCTCTGGGCAATTGCCAGTTCAGTGCAGGAGTTGTAATTAAAGATTTGGCCCTGACACAATCAGTTCCAGAAAGTATTAATTTTATTCTGTCTTCAGTACATCTGTTTCTCTCCCAAGAAAATTATAAGGGGCAGTGCAGTTATCTTCAAAGAACACCGAGTTATGATCTCTGCCCTTGTGTATATTAACTTATGAAAGAAAACATCATCATTTGACTATGACAAATTATGTTATCCTTAGTGAACGGAATATGGCTATGGAGCTACAGGGAGGAAGCATTGTCTAGTGGTTATTGCACTGGACTGTGATTTAGAAGATTCTAGATTCTATTATCAGCTCTGCTACTAATGTGCTGTATGACATTGTGCAAGTCACTTTGCCTCTTTGTGCTTCTTTCCCCGCTTACAACTTTTCTGTGACCTGTCTATATAAACTTTAGGCTGTTCAGAGCAGGGACTTGTTATACATTGTATAGTGCCTGTTTGAATGCAGCCCAAATCTTGGTTGGGGATTTTAGATGCTACTATAATATAAGTTGTAATAATGAATAATACTAATATTATTTTTAATAATCATCAAACTTTAAAATCTGGTAAGAGGGATTGGGATGGGACATGGAGCATTTTGTTTCTTAGTACAGGCTGGTAGCATGAAATTGTAGTCACCAGATGAGGACTTTTGGTTGGTCAATGAGAAGTGGTTAGTGGTCTTAATCTTGTTTTTACTGGACAGGTGCCCATGTTCAGACACCACAAAAACATCAACATAATCATCGCTAATTTGCACGCTTGTCCCAATGAAGAGGTCAAGGACTGAATGAGCATGGAGACTCCAATGCCCTTATCATCCCTAGAAGTGGTAACTCCAGGTCAGCAATGAGGTCCATTTGTTGGAACGGTGTAGGAAAGCTAGCGCTACTGCAGTCTGTGTTGTAGCTCTTCTGTGGATAGAGGGCTTTGGTCTCTAAGTCTCTAATCCTATTTAAAAATCTCCAGAAACATCATATTTAGTATAATCAGTCATTTAGTGCTTTTATTTTTAACTGTAAGGGAAATTATATATGTCTTTTGGTACATTCTCAAGCTCATATTTTAATTCAAGTTAGTATATGGCACAGTGAAGGGATGTCAGCTGGAAACCACTGAAAACGAGAATGCAGAACATTCATACAGAATAAGGGAATGCCCAATAAAGGATAATCTGATTGGGAGAATCAGGCTCTCCTGCTAAAATCAATATTTTTAATAACCTTGGACCAAATCCTGAGAAGCAAAGTGCACCTAAAACTCCCGTTGAGATTGGTGGGAGTAGTGGGTGCTCAGCACCCCTCTGATTATGGCCACTATGTTTTCCCTTCATTCCTGTTGTTTGTAAATTTTAAGGATGTTTTGGGTGGGAGAAGTGGGATGTCTTTTTTTCTTTTCTATTTCTTCAGTTCATGCCTCTCCTTTGCTGTGATACATCATATCTGCTTCAGTCTGTCAGTCATATCTTGGGATAGATCATAATGTAACATGACATTGATCTGACTGACATAGCCAAACATGATGTATCTTACTGCAAAACATTACCCAGGGCACCTCAGAAACATCATTTTCTGAAAATCCTGGTTTCCTAGAAGCAAAGTGGCAGTTTTCCCATGGCTCGCTTCACTGATAATTGGTGGGTAAAACTATCCAGGCTTAGCAGATAGTTGCCCCTTTCTGCCAGTAGGAATAGGTATGTTGTAAATGGGATTAGGAATGTTTCTAGCATGTGGATACATCAGAAATGAATGTTAATTTAAACACTACTAAAATATTTTAATTCAATGAGAAGACTTGATTTGATGTTTCTTTTTCAAAGATGTCAGTTTTATGCATGTTATAATTTTAGTAATAATATGTTTATAATATGTATACATTTCCCCATAATATAAATTTTAATTGGATTGCATTAGAGAACATTGTTATGCATTCAACATTTCCACGGCATTTCTTTTATATTTATAATTTTGTATTTATTTCTCCAAATACAACAAATATTCCAAAACACCAGATTCATAAAAACATACAAAGTAAATAAAGAGGGTTAGGATAAAGGGAGCAGTGGGGAAGTGACATATCTATCTTCAGGGTCTACTTTAATTATAGACCTCTAAAAAGTCAGTCTAAATTGCTTGGAATCTTTCAGATATTCCCTTTCTGTGGAATGTCAGTAATTTGTTATCTGTAAGGTCAGCCATATTGCCAGTCATCAATATTTAGTGGGGATCAACTTTTAAATTTTTGCAGGATTAATTTTTTTTTTAGCAATACAAGCCGCACATTAGAACCATGCTGCCTTGTTACCAAGCAATCTCCAGGGATTCCAGGAATATATCCAGGAAGAAAACTTAACTTTAGCATCCAATATCAAATGGCCCCTTTGGCCCACCTCATACCAGAAATTCTTGATGCAGGGGCACTGCCAAACTTGAGAGCTAATGTAGCACCAAGGAAGGGAGTTACGTTTCCAACAGCAGTCAGCGTTTCTGAGGCCTATTACCATTAGCCTATGTGGGGACCAGTATATTTGAAAAAGTGTCTTTTGGTGAATAAACAGTAGTCTCAGGTCTATAGTTGCTTTTTTAACATTAGATAAAGTTGTGTTCCATTGGGTTGGTGATAGTTGTATATACAAATCTCTATTCCAAGCAACTCTCAAAATATCAATCTTTGGCAGAGATTTTGGGCCAGAAAATTGTAAATCGCTGAGTAAATCCAGGAATTTTCTTCCAAAATAATAAAAATTCTGGAGATCCCAATTCATCTGGTCCAAATGCATCCATTAGTAAATGCTTTAACTTGCAATATTTTCATGCTCTGGAACTGGGGAAACCAAATTGTTTCTGAAAATCTACAATTGGTTTACATTTATCATTGTCAATTAGTTGTGACACAGTCATAATTTCTCTGTCCATCCAATCCCTCCACATCAAGATTTTGCCACTGATTGGAAGGATAGTATTGCTCCATAGGACTTCCTCTATGTGGAAGAATGGAGGGAAGTAGAACTTTCTAGCGAGTATTGACCAAGCTTGCCTCAGAGCTCTGGATCCATCAAATCTATAATAATTTGATCCAACTATTCCTGAGAGGTGTATCAATTCCTGTTCAGTCTGTGGGGGTCTGTGTACTCATATCTACTAGCCACAAAGATGCCTGAATTAACATTTTCATGTCATTTTGCAACTGTGGTGCAGTGTAATATGCATTGTACATTAATACTGTGTGAAAAATTTATGACATATCATTGAATAGGATAACAAACACCCCCTGTTCTGCCTCACTGAAGATAGTAGAATATTTCAGGGTGTACATCCAGGCCAAATTTGCCACAGAGATTGGATCTGTATTACAGAAATTTTGGGCCAGATTCTGCTGTCAGATATGCCATAATAAATTCTGATATCAGTTAAGGTATTTTAGATATGGGGCCTGATCCAAAGCTTGTTGAATTTCATTTGTTCACTTACACTGGAGAAATTAAGAGCAGGATTCTTGTATTAGTAAAACTTATAAAAACTATTCGTAACTAAGGTCTGGATTCTGCAAATATTTGGTACCTAGTGTGCTTATTACTTGCATGGTAGCGCTACATAGTAGGCTTGATCTTGCACCAGTCAAATCAATGACAGTTGTCCTATTGAGTTGAATGGGAGCCGCATCAAGCAGGGTGTTTGCAGGTTTGGACCCCAGATAAGGGCTTGATCTTGCAAGGGTGCTCAGTCCATTCAATTCCGATTTATTTATTGGGAGGTGAAGTGGCTCAGCATCTTCCAGGTGATGTTCAGTGCCTCACTAAGTTGGATCAATAGTTTGGCTATACAGTATCAATTAAGGCATTAGCAATCTGGGTTTATTTCCCCCAATAGCCATGGTGGTAGCTGCAAAATATGTGAATCATTTGGAACATCTGGAATGTTGACATTCTTACATGTTCAAAACCTGTAGCAGTTGTATGATTTTTATATTAGTGCCACTTCAGTTGCTGTCTGTACTACCAAACGTTTAGTACAACTAGACTAATTTCCTCATGGCTCTTGAGTCCAGCTCCTCACTTGGCACTAGTGGGATTTGGGTTCATTATGTGTTGCCTTCCATAGAGTCCTTTTTCTCAGATCTGCCATCATCCTTATGAGGTGACACATAATTTAAACCAATTTTAATACAGTGTAGCCAAACTATAGATCCAGTTTAGGGAGGGGTAAGATGCTGAGCCACTTCACCTTCTAGTGAATGAACCAGAATCGAAGGGCCTCAGCACCTTGCAAGATCATTTTTTCCTGTAGTAATTGATGCCCTTTTGGCAGCCCTTGTGAATCTGCTACAATGGCATAGGTTACCATGAAGAGCTTAGGGCTTCAGGGTGCTTTGTTATCATCCATTGTTTGGATGGAAGCCTTCCTAGAAACACTGTAATGTTGACAGCATAGTAAGGCAGCTTATGCCAGAAATTTGCCCCAAGTATGAACCAAATATGTTTAAAATGCATTTCCTTCAGTAAATGGTAATAGTAAATATTTTGCACTTATATAGAACCATTTTATTTGAGCATCTTACACTAACAAACATGGATGCATTAATTTAGTGCAGATGGCTCATGTGAGGAAAGTATTGTACCCAGTCTGCAGATGGGTAAAATGAGGCACAGAAAAAAATTTACTTGCTCAAAGTTGTGGAGCCAGGGATAGAATCCAAGTGTCTTGATTCTTGACAGTTTGCTTTCACCAACCAATTACACTTAATGAAAAGAAATGTGTTCTAGTATCACTCCTTTCCCACATTGTTTGCGTTCTCCACTGTCCAAGACAGAGAAAAGAGAAGCATCAGAGCTTCTTTATGTGCTTCACAACCTCCCATGTCACTAAGGTTTGAGAGAATTCCTGCAATCTTATCTTCTCACAATAATTTAGATCTCTTTCACAGTGCTACTGGATTGGCAGCTGAGGAATCATTCTTAAACAATATGCTTTCCTGCAAGTTACTGAATCCAATCAATGCTCCCACCTTCCCTTGTGGCTTTGTTTTGCTGTTAAAACTGCAGTGTTGCAGGACAGCCCTTCGTTGTCTGGCCTATTGTGCTGAAGAATGAATGAGAGAGAATCTTGATTACCTTATAAATAAATCTGGTTAACTGTTATAGTAATTAAAATGCATGGTTTTGAGGCTATTCTGAACTATTTATATGTGATTTAATTCATATCAGCAGCTAATTTGTATTTAATGCAAACTAATGGGTTTTATGTAAATGGAGCATGTGGCAGTCTATTTAAAAAACAAATTATCTCTAGTTTCATTTCAGTTATTTTAATTAAATTTAGAGCATGTGTGTGGTGGGGGGAGGAGGTCAGGGATGTGTTATATATGAAGTGTTTATGATTAAATCCAATTTAAATCTACAGAATAAGAAACAAATAATTCTCTTAGCAGAAACACTGACTCATTTTCTAAAGTTTGCATATCTTAAAAGTGAAGGTATTAAAACAGACAAGTATGTGCCTGGGAGCATATAGACCAGACAGTACAATGTTATCCTTTTAGTAGAGTCAATATTACATATTATATCAGAGCAGTACTATAAGATTCATAAGTTAATGTTTGTAAATTGCTTTGAAGATTATGGGCCAAATGCAGTCCACATGTATGCAGACACAACTCCATTAAAACCAATGGACTTGCAGGTGCGTACGTCAGAACTGAATTTTGGCTCTAAAAGTGCATGAGTGTTGTTATATAACCAATGAACTCTGCTAGATAAGTGATGGCTCTGCTAGAAGTTTTAACCTCAGGCAAGATATTTAGGACAAAAGTAAACTGGGTAATTCCACGTTCTGATGTAGCAGTTTTGAATCCTGAAGTATCAGATAACTATCTTATGTCCTTTTTTTCTTGGATTTCTGGAACTTGATTGAATTAATAGATTCATTATTTTTCAGTGCTGTGAAGAAACTTGGCTCATTGATTTAGTTCAACTCCTTGCTGATTTATTTCTTGCCCACTTTTGACAACATGACAGAGTTTGAAACAGTGATGTAATACATGAAAATTTGCTCCAAGCAGATTTTTACAAGCACCAGGCTTTTGCAGGATATGTACACTCAACGATTCTTGCTAATACTGACTCCCCTTTATGAACTGAAGCTGCAGAGGTTAGAACATCTTTTTAAGGGCCTTGATACTCATCAACAATGGTAGCATAACAACATCAGCTTGTATAGGAAATGCCAGTCAACTGCTAAACTTAATTAATGTTGCAATATCATCAGGGAAGGAAATGGCAACTCAAAACAGTTGTTTGCTAATATTAATCCTGGTTGCATTGATTGTCTGACAGTTTCTCAAATTCATAATTTCAAAGGTCACCAAGGGAGTTTTTGCTTTCCCATCCCACCCCCCAAATCTAATACTCTGACTTCTATTTTTTCCTCAATTATCACAGACCTTGCTGAACAAAATCTGCACTTCTAATAGCAAGTTTTAATGATGTTAACACCATTAAAAATGAAGGAAAATTCACTTATCAAAATTATCAAACAGATTTTTACATTTTAACAGGTTATTCAACTACTTTATAAGTGCCAGATCCTGAATTCATAACTCAGACACCCAGATGTATGTGTATAGTACTTTCTCTCTTTATATACCTATGACACCAACACCCCACCCCAAACCAAGCCCTTACAAACATATAGCCACAGGCAAAAACAACAGTTGGTGAAAGGGTCCCCAATTCAGCAAAGCACTTAAGTCGGCGCGTCCATCGCTAGTCAGCAAATTGACAATGGGGCATAAGCACATGCTTAAATGCTTTGCTGAATAGGGATGTTTTCAGCACACAATAAAATTCAGGCGTTTTATTTAAAAACGTAGGTGTTTGCGTGTTTTGCCGAACCAGAGTCATGGTGACTGCATCACAATTAGTATGAGACACTAGACAAATGAAATTGCTAAAAATGCTCAGAAATAACTCCAACAACAGGCAGGTTAACATTTATTTACCAAAATCCATATTTATTTTTTGTCTTTCAAATGTTAATGGGAACTTTGCTCTGCCCATAAAGAGTGAAATGTTGTAAGCATGACGCCAGAATAATTGCACAGATAACCTGAGTGATAAATAGTGAAAAGCTATTTATGTAATATCACTGAGATATCTGACAATGGCAAAAAGTCAGTAGAATAAACAAAAATATAAAACCAACAGAATATTATCTCATGGAAGTTGCTTGAAGTTCCTTCACTGACCTTTGCAATCCCTGCTTAGACACATGCTAGCCTCCACAAACCTCTGTGCACACAATACCAGATAGACTTTGTACAGGACTTTCTGAGATTTTATATATTATTAAAAATGTCATAAAGCAATGTATGTTAGCATAGCTCCTAATTCAGTGAGACATTTTAGGAATGGAGGAGCTTGGTATATTCTCTTATAACATATCTCAGAGTATTGGTATGTCTGCTGGAGTATACCTTCTAGCTCAGAGATATTTCTCTTGATTGATTCTGTTCTAATCTCTCTGACCATTGCTTGCTTGTATCTGTCAGTCCTTTTGAGTTTTATTTTTGTAATCGATTGAGAGAATGGATTGGGTGTATCACAAAAAAAGGAAAGAGCCTGCTGCCTTGGTCCTAATTTGATGCCAGACCCAAATGCTTATTTTTCGATGACAGGACGTGTTGACATCATGCATTATTTCACATGACTGCCAACCATACTCAGTTGAACTCTGTCTCCAGTTAGATTTTTGGATTATTTTGTGCTGTCCGTGCTGTCTCACTTCCAGAGTAATATTTAGTCATGGATGATTAGCAATTTCTTTTTTCAGATTACGTGGGTTGTGATATTATGAGTTTGTCAACATGTTACAACAAACCCTAACCTGTTGTAACGCAATTGAGTTCAGTGGAGGTACAGTAGATATGAATTTGCCCCCTAATTGCCAAATCATTCTTTGTCTATTCTGTACTGGAGGCTAATTCCTCAGAAAGTCAGCTATAAGATTTAGTTTTTATTTGCAGGACTCTCTATATCTTGGCCTCCACTAACCTATATGGCCAAGATATAGAGAGTCCTGCAAATGTATATTAAAATATTTTGTTCATGTGTATATAGATATATAGATACTCTCTCTCCCTCTCTCTTTCTCTCACCAAAAATATTGATTTAAAATGTTGCTCACTTTGTTAGCTTTAAGACATCCCTATATGTTTTTCATGATTTAATTGGCCAATAATGATATGTAAAAAATGTGGAATGAGACCACACATTATATTTTAGTATCCCTTAGCTAATTAAATTTAACCTGTGTGCACTTGCATCCATTTTTTAATATCATTCTCTACATCTGTCTCAAAGAGATTATCAGTTCCAGAGTGGAAAAAAACTACAGTTTCCCAGTGGAATACAGTTCCATGTGAGGGTTTTGACAAGAAGCCAGTGGGAACCATACTGATTCCATGTAGTCTTATAGGATAAATCTTGATTTAGTAATATTGAAGTCATCCAATTTATGTGTTAATACTCTGAGACATGATAGTTTATGTGAAATTCACTGTACCCAGGAACTTTTTGTTGTTTTTGTACTTATTTTATAGAAGTAAATACTTAAGATAAAATATTTTGTTATCTCATGAGCATCCTGAAATATATTATTTAAAAACTGAAGTAGACAATGACAAATTTAAACTATACAGTCATCATTTATTAGATGAACCACATTTATGTTGGGCAGAACTGGTCAGAAAATTTTCATCAAAAAGCTTTTACATTAAACAAAATGGTTAACTCCCACCCCCTACATTTTCTGACCATCTCTAATGTGAGGGTTAAATGATGAATGGATATTGATATTAGTGGTTATTAAAAATGGCTGGTAGATCACTTGGAAAATACTCAGCAACACAGGTTAATTTTTTGTGAAAACATCAGTGCCGCTATTCAACTTTAGAAGAGTGGTTTGTACTTTGCCCTGTAAAATTATTCCAGTCCTGACATTTTCTTTCTCCCCTTTCAACTTTATCAATATTGTTTAGTAAGTTTTCCTTACTCCCTTATATTAGAAAGACAATTAAAAAGAACTCGTATGGTAGTTAACTACTATTCTGGTACACTGGAGATAAATCAATTAAAGAAGATCTTAAAATGAGCTGAATTCTTAGTCAAATGATGACATCTGTAGCATAGTTGCTAGCATACATTGATCATGGTAACACCACTCATGCAGTATATGAATGAAATAAAGAGTGATCTAGAGAAGGATTGACCTAAATGTTACCTTCATTTTAAGTGCCCATTAATTAATGATAAAATACCATGGAACATTTATGGAAATGTGAAATCCACATGAATAACAAATGATTTAATTCTGATCTATGCTATTAGAAGACTAACTGAATTCTTAGCAAACATAGGGGCCCTATAGAAGTAACCATACAGTGTTGAAGTACTTAACAATGTTCTCTTTTGCCAACTATAAAAATATTTTAAACTTCACCAATATTTTACTGGCAGTATAGCTAATTTCCAGAAATAAATGGAAATAAATGCGGAGATTAGTAAAAGGAAGAATGTATAGTAGACACCACCTGCTCCTGTGGAGATAAAGGAAGGAGGCACGCCTCGGGGCCCTAATTCACTCTGGGGTGTTCGCTACTTCCCATTACCCAACACAGATGTAATGAGGTTAAGCGGTGTCTGTATAAGATAAGTAAGAACTACTGATTATTCCTCAAGGAAGGTTTTTAATGATTTCGACTATAATAACAGCATTAACAAAACAAAAAAAGGAAAACCAAAGACCAGCACTGAATAAGAATTAATACAAATGGCAGATTATATTGAAGACCAGCTCAAGTACATGTAATATTGTGGACCATTTGCGAGTTCCTGAACAATGACTCTACACATGCTGTTCCTGGCAGGTTATAATAAAAGGCCCGAAGACAAACATAAGTAAAACTCTTATTCACCAGTTTTTATATTCCTGGTGACAAAATATTCCAAAGACAAACATAACTATACGTATAAGGAGCTAATGAACGACAGCACTACATTCATCCGTTCGGACTACTTGAAAGACAAGCACAAATACATGCAAAGCTATTATGCATCAGCCACCCACTATTGGTTTTATGGTACAGTATCAATCAACTATGATCAACTCGGCTCGAGCAACCAGACTTCTTTACTCCTTAGACTTACCCTGCACTCGTCCGAAAATACGTTACCCTTCAGTTGGCCACTTTCCGCACTGGCCAGGTACAGACAGTCGAGAAGTGGACATTCCTTTGGTTCAGGGGGTGTGGGTCAAGTTTCCCTTAGGACCGAAACACACACAAAGTCCCGTGCCTTCGTCCTTTTTATCTGATCTGACGGCCGTGTTTTAGAACAGACCAACCAATCAGGGTGGGCCACATTGTTTTATGTAGTTGCCCTAGTTGTATAATTGATGCATATTTAATTTTTATATCCAATTGTTAGTTGTTCATATAATTTAGGACTATTTATTTTTTGTAGCCAATTGGATCTTAAATGTGGGTAATGTGGGTTTGATAAGTACATAGGAGTCCGTATAAAATGTTATCTGGTTGCAGCGCGTCCTAACCACAAGCTTAAGCTTTATTTTTGCAAGGCTTGCATTTTGAAGTATACGGAAGTTTGAGGCCTAACATTTACAATACTTCTATTCCGTTCAAACATGACAAGACAATTGTTCAATTTATTCACAGCTCCCACTACACCTCTTCTACACCTCTTTGTGGGGTTCAGTAACTTCCCTCCCAATTCATGCCCCTTGCTCATTTGACCACACAGTGTATGGTGGGTGGTGATAGTGCAGCCATGGTGTCCTTGTCCTGCCCCCTTGGGTGCACCACATATCCCTAAGAGAATAGAAATTGAGCCATCCTGTGATTGCCTCAGCACAAGACCACAAGTGTGATTAGCATTTTTATGGATCATCTCCTTGGACAAGCAATACCAACCTCAAGACATCATGAGAAAGTTCTATGGCAAGTCCCACCTGACCAGACAGCTATTGAAACTACTCATGTTGCTCACTGGGCATTCTCTGTGAATGTGGTGGTGGCCTTCAGCAACAGAAAAAGGCTTCAATTCAATAAACATGCAAAATAATATAGTACAGATGCGGTCACAGAGTACCCATGCAATGACTCTCCCATTCTCAAAAGGTTAGGGCTAGCAGTTAAGTTTGAGAACTGATTGCTGCAGCATGGCTGGTTACTTGGTAAATGTAAGGTATAATTACATTATTTATCATCATTATCATCATCTGAGGTACCATTGTGGATGAGAAATATCATATGTTGCTTGTGGCATGCTCATCATTTAAGGGTTTGGTTACTCCTGTTACTAATCCCAATATCCCTTGAGAGGAAAATTATAATGTAATACATCCAGCCAGCAGATCCATCAGTGAAAAAACCTTTGGCATCCTGAAAATGTGATACGGGCATCTGTATGGACTAGATGGTATGATGCTGTATAGACCTGAAAAGTATGTCATTTAATCTTGACATGTTGTATTCTACATAACATAACCATGAATTAGAGGGGGCCAGATATTGAACTGTCAGATCCACAGGAGCATAATGCTCTAGAAATCTGAAGATGCCTCCCAGCTAATCCACAGATTTCTGGTTACAATTCAGTGATTACAAACTCAGGTGTCAGTCTGCAACGCAGGGGGAGAACAGAAATGTGGGTGTCACTTTTGGACATAGAATTCACTTGGAATTCACTGGTAAGTAGTGTACAATTATTATAACTAGTTGGTGGCCTGGGGGCTTGCAAATCAGGTAATTAATGTTACTAGAACTCAGATATGCACCTGCAATTTATTTCTGGAGTACAAAAATGTGGATGTAAGTTTTGCAGGCATAAATTGCACCCACAAATATTAATTTACCCTACTTCACCTTCAAAGACTGCTGGACCTCTGAGGTTGTCTGCTCCAACCCACTCTGGTGTTTTGGCAGTTGTTGGTTCTTGGCTAGTTCAGCAATCGAAGGTTTACACAAACAATAATACATTGCTGGTGCATATCTGAGTATATGTGACACTGACTACCAGATTTACGTTCACAATATAATAGTTATAAACTCACATTTGAGCCTGGTGATCAGGGGGAGACCAAGTTTGAGAACAATGGATTTGGCAAAAATGTACACCTGGAAGTCCAACACAGAGCCAAATTCAGACACAAAGACCCAGGTAAATCCAAGGACAGAAGCTCCACTGACTTTTTAACTCTCAGAGATAAACTGATTTTTTTGTTTGACTTCTTAAAATAAATTCTTGAACACTAAAGAAATATTTTAAAAATATTCTGGACAGAAGTTATTTATTCTTCAAATGGGAGGTCCTGGCCATTATAGTTAGTTCTAAATACTCTCATTATTGGGGAGAGGACCTCACATACTGTGCTGTGGTATGTCTCTGTACAATGTTGTTTCTAACTATGGTCTATGTCTGTTTTAATGTTGCTAACTGCAGCTTTTCATTTCCTCAGTTGTACAAGAGTTGCTTTTTCCTTTGCCATTATTTATACTTTTATGTCAGGGTTACAGGTGAAATCTGTATTTCAGTATTTTTTATTTTTCATACTCCTTCATTTTCTAATTAATTTGTTGATACAGGTAATAATTAGGGCAGACGTGATATGGATAACTAGTAGACACACAGCTGGAAACTATAGCTGCAGTTCACTTTGCTTTCTCCTCCTAGTGCCCATTTCCAATCTCTCACCAGTTTTACACAGGTAGAATTGCATTGACTCCAACAGAATTACTGTTGATTTACACTAGTATAAGTGAGATCAGACCCCCTACTCTTGAGTGCATTGGTTATTTGTCTCTTATGTTCCCCTTTGGTATGTTTTCCATTCTGTATTGGAACTCCTTGGTATTCTATTTGTTGAGTTGCGGTTGATTATAGACGTAAACTGTGAATTCAGTGATACGGAGCACCTCAAGAAACTTTCACTTCAGTAAAATCATTATTTTGGGCTCAGTTTCCCTTAATACTACTTTTCCTCCCCACCTAAAGTTAGCACAGATACTGAGAATTATGAAGGAAAAAATATTAATGTAATGTTTGTTAGTTTGACTTAGATTATTTTCATCATACACAAAATCCACAAGAAATGAAGTTCATTTTTGTTTAAATTGACTTCAAAGTTATAATGTTGGTTAATGATATTTTTACATGCATATTTTCTTCAGTTTTACTGTGTAATTAATGATTTTTGTTGAAGAAATGTAAAATTTAAGCCTTTAAATATTCAACAAACTCTTCCTATTGTGTCTAAGACAAAGCATACAGTAATGATTTATTTCTGAAACAAAGGGGAACAAAATCCAGAAGTTTATTACTATAGAGTTCAAAGACTGACTTCTTTCTTTCTTTCTTTCTTTCTTTCTTTCTTTACACCATTTACAATAAAAATGTAATTTGGGGGTTTATAAATGGTTTGTATTGAGAACCATGTAGGAAACAGTGCACCACAATGATTTTCTTCCCAAAACAAAAGAAAGGAAATTCTTCCTTGTCTCTTCTATAATGCATGTACATACCCCTCTCTCTTATGGTCGCTTTTTGTAACGCAAGTTGTATTGTATTTTTGCTTTTAATTAAGAGGTATTGGATCGAAGTGTGCTCCATTGTATATACAAAATGCTGAACTATGGGGGTAATTACAGTGTTCAATGGGTATCAGTATGGACCATATATTAGTGTCTAGTACTCACTTTTTCATTCACTGAGAGAGATAAAAGTAATGACTCTTACAGTGGCTTTCTTTTAGTTTGCTTACTTTTCCCATAGTGACATCACCTAAACTTTCCATCCTTTTTCTTCATATGCCAACCAGATGGACACGTCACTCAAATGCATTTTTTCTAGTGGCATATAAAGAACCTCCTGTATTTGCCACTGCTAAGTGCAATACTGAGAGCCTGATGGCAACAGGTTGTATGGTTGGGGGAAAACAAGGAGGGAAAAGAGCACGGAAGGAGATTTCCCCCCATTTATATGTCCCATGTAAAGGTCTGTCTCTGAGCCGAATTAATGTAGGGACTGCTTCCTCTGTGTGGCCCCAAGGGTGCATCCTGTTCCTTAAGAAGTAGGGAGGCAAAGGGCCATAGTCGTGTTCTCCCTCACATTGGCCTGCAGAGCAGAGGGGTTGCACTGGGGAAACAGTTCTCCTGTGCACCAGGAGGGTGAGGGTGGGGTTGTTTTTCTTGAGGGAAAATTGTACAATAGAGGCTTGTGCCCAAAGTCGACAGTCTGGACCTGTATGTTGAGTAGTATACACCTGAGTGCTATTTCACAACACATTTATCGGCGGTAATACTTACCTGGATTAGTTACCTAGTTCTTGTTGGTATCAAAAACTGTGCAACAGGCTGCTTCCAAAGTTTTCTGAAAATAGGGGCAGCAGTATTGCTGCATTCTAGTCTGCCATAAAAGAAATGTCTCTCTTATCTTTATTTAAACCTTGTGAATCTTCTTAATTTAATCATTAGCTTTTACTGAGAAAGAACCAAATATGCTCACTAGTTGTGTGGAAAGACAGAGTAGAATCAATTTATACATTAAATTAAAGGGTAGAGCCTCTAGATATTCTGCCTAATGATAAAGCAGTAACCTCTTAAGTGTGTTGTCCTATTGATAGAGAATGGCAGTTCCCCTAACAAGGACATTCTTTAAACAGATGTTCATTTAGGAAGGCGTCATTGTTTTATGGAGCAATGTTTAGCCCTGCATATAAAAATAACCTCACCAAGTAGTGTATAAAGATAGTAGTGACAAAATGTATATACATTTGAAAGGGGATTCACCATTTCTTTTTAAACTCTTGCTATGGTCTTTCGCAGAATATGCATAATTGCAATGAGAAACTGGCTCTGAACCTATTAGTTGGCTCTGAGGACTGCTAGAATCACTGAACCTGGAGATGGAGTTGGGGTTTTCAGGACAGTATGGGGAAAGCAGGAAGGCTGTGGGACCTGTGGAGAGAGAGAGATGTGTGTTTGGGAGCCAAATCGCTGTTCCTTATGATGAAGTTGCAGGGCTCTACAATAGAGCCCTCCATTTCTGGGGCTCAGTTCCTGGGCAGTGGTGTTAAATGTTGAAATGGCAAGAAAACTTAAAAAACAAGTAAAAACCATTGTGTATACTGATGCATTGCAGGTATTGTTGTATGCCACATTACAGCAAATCACTTAGACGAGTTTAGCTTTAAGCATGTGAGTAGTTCTATGGAGTTTATAGGACTATTTATGTGTGTAAAGTTAAACTCATGTTTAAGTGCTTTGCTGGATAAAGGTCTTAGTGAACAGATATTGTACTGTATGTGCGACATTTGAATTCCATGTCTTGTCCCTCGGTACATGTAACTGATTTAAATGATTCTTTCTTCTTTTAAAATGGGAAATGTTGAAGATAATGTCGTTTTCATGGATTCATTGAATTACTATTAGTTATTATTATTATTATTATTACTAATTAGTTATTATTCTATTGTCTTGTCATCATGTATTTTAGATGAGCACTTTTATTTTATTTATGTATTTATTTATTACAGTTATCAAGATATAACCAGGAGACCTTAGGTGTTAACTAATATACCTAAACAATGCTGTTATCTTATCAAAGGCTTAATCAGGGAGAATGTCCTTGTCACTTATAGGTTCATTGTACTAAAGAGGCATTTTTTTTGTTGACTTCAAAGAACTAATTCCTTTCCTTCTCCAGTGTATATTCCATCTTTTCTCTGTCCAGATATTGAATATACTGAGCTGCATAGTGACATCGCTCTCATTCCTTGAATTACATTTTTCAGTCATGCTTCTTTTTCCATTTTTAATACATGTAGGTTGTAATCTTCAGCTTTATTCCATGCATCTCTTCCCCAAATGAAACATTCTGTAACTTCATGAGAATAAACTCATGTTTCAGAAAGAAATGGGGAAATTAATTCTAACCATAGAGCTCTCTCGCGCCTGCTGCGTATAAGGGGTTGACATATTAAGGCTGACAAATGTTAACACAAAGACAGCAGTGGAACATTATTTTGGATATTAAGTTACATTTCAATGAGAGCTTTCCCCCCTCCCTGATTTAATGCATCTTGAGTTGGCAAGAAGAAAGGACAAAGGGACAAAAACATGTTGGAGGCTCCAAGTCTGACTTCCCTTTTTCCCTGTCTAGCTGTGGCCACTCATCAGAATTTCATGTGGCGTCTCAAAAGTCATATGGAGTTCACAAAATCAAATTACCTCTCAAATTACCCTCTTGCCCATCTTAATGCTTTTCTCTCTCTTCAGAAAATTGTCCTCTAAAACCACACAACTCGCCTGATCAGGTTTCCTATTGTCACACCTGTCTGCAAAAAGAAATGCATTAGGGATGCATCCCTTCGTCCATTTATACAAATTAGCATAATGAATGCTTCAAGTATATTCTGAATGACAGGCCTTTCGGCAAAGCCAAGTGATAGGATTTTCATTGGCCAATCAGGGTTTGCTTTGTTGTCCATCTGGTCAGTTGTAGGATGTAATTTCGTTTTCTTTAATAAACTGGACTCGTCTTCCCTTTCCCTTTGTGAATCTCAATGTAGAGCAATTGTCCAGCTGTCACTTAGTGCAATTCCCTCTTCTCTCATCCAGACAGAGTGCAATATCATTTTGTTACTCTTTATTGAAAAACAAGGTTGTTTTCTGGAATAATTATAACTTAAAGAGCTTATTGGGACTGTTATCTTTAACAAATCTGTGTTTAATGGCAACACTGGTCATTTATTTGAATAATTTGCGTATGTTTTCAGGATCAGGAGACAACTAACCAGAGACTCTATGTAACTATCATTACCACAAAGCATCAGCCTGTTTTTCTATATTCCTTCTATTTTCATATATACATTGAATCCTTGTGTTTCAATTAATGCCTTGTTTCTTCCCTGATTCATGTTCAAGATGAGAATAATGGACATCAGCAACAGTTTCAATTTTTCCTCCTTTCTCTTTACAATTAAACAACCCTTTTTGTTCCCTTGACCCTAAAATAAAGTGTTTCGTACTAATGGGAGAAATAACTGCATTTCTTCTCTGACTGCGTAATATCCATTACTACCTTCTTGTATACATTTCTAGTGCACATCTTTTAAATCAGATTTAAGCTCTGTGTGAGCTGGTGCAGTCTTCATCTTACTTTAAACAGAGTATAAATACAACATATAGAGTGAAATCCTGGCTCAAGTGAAGTCAATAACAGAATTTCCATTGATTACAGTGGGGTCAGGATTTCACTCATATTGTCCAGACTTATGCACATCCTGCACTTTGGCTTTCTTGGTAACTTAAATAATAACTTCAACCTCAACTTTCTCTCCACAGTTGTTCCAACTGTTTTATCCTTTAGGACTTTTTTGTCTCAGACCCCAATTTCCCTACTGCTCCTGTAAAAGTTTCCAAATTTTTTTTTAATATCCTGGTGGATGATAACTAACTCTTTGTACAAGTAACTCTCAGCAGTAATTTACATTGCACTTTTCATGTTGAATGAAAACAGCTGATAATAGGATATTCAGTGGAGTAGGCCCTGGACCTCTAGAGAGAATCATAAAATCTGCCAACCTGTTATAGGCTATTTTCATATCACAGGAATTAAAGGTGTTCTCTGTAAAAATCTTGCTACTTTCTGATACAGCATATACTAGGCCACTTTTATCCTTCCATTGACTTCATGGGGGGTACACCAGGAAAAAATGAGTCCCTGCATGTGTGGGTCCATACATATATTGGTCCCAGGGCTAGAGGCATGGAGCTGTCTGCTTTCTCTATTGGGGTTTGCAGTATAGTTATAGCTGTGTTGGTCTCAGGATATTAAAGAGACAAGGTGGGTGAGGTAATACATTTTAATGGGCCAACTTCTGCTGGTGAGAGAGAGAAGCTTTTGAGCCATACAGAGCTCTTCCTCAGGTCTCGGAAAGGTACTCCCCCAGGTCACACCAAATGCAAAGAGAGCACATTGTTTAGCATAAGGAGTTAGCACAATATGTTCCAACTCTATCTTGAATGATCCCTTACAATATGTGTTAACTACTTATGTTAAACAATCTGTTCCATATTGCGTTTTGCTTTGAGTCTGGGAATACCTTTCCCGGACCTAAAGAAGAGCAGTGTGGCACAAAAGCTTGTCTCTCTCAGCAGAAGTTGGTCCAATAAAAGATATTACCTCACCCACCTTGTCTCTCCTCTACTGGGGAGAAGAGGAAAAGCAAGCTCTGTTCAGCTTCTTTTACATAAATTACAATAGTGTTTATCTGTCTTTCCACCTACATTTTGTTGGTTTAGTTGGAATTTGTTCATGTTTTGATGTGTTAATGAGATACATTATTCTCATTACTCATGAAAGGACATATGAATTATGCAGGATATGCTCTGATTGAGCGGTCACCCTGACTTTACAGGTAAAGGACTTTGGTTGGATAATTAAGGTTGGCCTCAATCAAGAAGAATGGAAGGGCTTTTTCGTATCCTAGGGAGTAGTGACTATGTCAGAGGGTTCTGTTTTGTGCTGGGTTCCCCATCTGGACATTTTGTGCCCTGTGTGGAGGAATCTGTGGGACTAGACCATGCAGATCAGTGGCAGCAGAAGCAGATCTGACTCGACACTGAGGACTGGCCAGACCAGTGGCAAAAGACAGATGACTTCACTGCAAGTCCCAACTGAACCAGTGTCAGAACAGAACTGACTTTACAGGAAGGCCCAAAGGATTAGTGGTTGTGTCAATGCTGAGCTCACGTCACAGTTGCCTGGTCCACCTGGTAGAAACGGAGTTGAAATCACAGAACTGGATCTGGTAGCTTCACATTGGAGCCAGGACCTTGTGGAGCAATTCTCCTTGGAGTCTACCAGACCCCCAGATGCCCTTGGCTACCAGTGAGACCAACCTGACTTGTGAGTGGGATTTTAGTTAGATGGGATTTGTGGTGAGACAGAGTTCTGGATCTCCATAACTTGGACTTTTATTATTTAGGACTGGGGAGTTAACCAAACTCCTGATGCATTGACTTGTGTTGCTCAGTTTTTTAGATGCAAACATATATATTAGGTTTTCATGGATCTTTTGACTCTTTTCCCCCAAATAAAAAGGCACTTGTGTTCTGTGTCCCCAAAGGAGTTGAGTACTTGAGAGCAGAGAGAAACTGCTTGTGGAGGAAACCACAGAAGTTATAGTTAATTTCCCAAAGCCAGAAGTAGGAGTATCATGCTGGGTCAGGGCTCAAGTCATTGTTTAATTTGTTTTAGAAAAGGACCCCTGACAGATTGAAGCTGGCCCTTGTGTTTATACCAATAAAATAAAAACCAGCAGGATCTTAATAAAGAGAAAAAGGCAAAATACCACATTTATTGTGAATACAGAACAGAAAGAATCATAGTAAGCAGTTATAGCTATAACATTCCATTCAATTTCATATTTATTCACACATTCATTCCTACAAACACTCACACACAGGTTCTGCAAGGTTGTTATCATAGTTACCAAGAGTTGCTCATGCCAAGCCACTGGCCAGGTGGCCTGGACATGAGGAGGGAGCAGGGCCTTGTCAGATGCTCATCTGATGCTCCTGGAAGTTGGTTTGCAGAATCAGACCCCAAAGTTCTCACTTTCTAGAGTCCATTTTTATAGGAATTTCTTCCTATGCCAGTCTTTGGGAATTGCTTCATCATGCTATTGCTGAATCAATCAGCAGATGTCACATTCCTGACGGCTCCGTGCTGCCAGATGTTATCTTGTTCTTTGGTTCTCCCATTCTTGAGGCTGTTGGGTGGATTCCAGTCTGCCCTCCGGGGGTCCTCTGGTTATTTCCACTTGACGCCTTCTTCAGCCGATGGACACTGGATTCTTAGGCTGGCACCTCCCTGATCATTCAGTTATTATCCACACCAAACATCCATCCACATACATCCTCTATCTCTATTTTAATCACAATTGTTAACAAAGCGAGATGAATACAACAAAAGGGCGGGGAGTCTCTGGGTGCTGTTTCTGTTGTTACAGGGTATTGCTTTGAGTCTCTCTCTATGTGAGTTGTTGTTACAAAGAATTGCTTTGAGAACAGACTCTGTCTTAGAATGTACTAACGCAGTTAGCAGCTTGCAAGTTTAACACATAGAGGGAGAGAAACAGTACCAAAACCCAAGAGACCTCTTAATTAGTAATACCCTGGAATTTAAACTATGGGGAATCAAACTCATTTGTGATTTTAATACAGAACTTCTTTAATATGATCCAACACTTGCTGCTGGTTTGGCACCTGACAGAAGGATTACATATGTTAATGTAATATTTTAAGTAACAATCTAGAGAGTGTGTAGTTAAATTGGATCAAATTTTCTGGCAGCAAAATCAGAGGGGCAACAGGCATACTAGAGGACAGAATCAAACTGTAAATTAACTGGGAGATATTACGAGATTGGGCTGCATGCACAAAGATGAGGTTCATGCTGAGATATCTAAAGTCATACATCTAGGGAAAGGGAACAAATAGTACAGACATAAGCTGGGTAACAACTACCTGTAAAGCACAGAATAAAACATACTGGAGCTAGTAAATTGCAAACCATATATGATGTGATAATGTGTCATAAAACCCAAAGCTATTATCCGAAAAATATGGTGTGAGGGATTGGAAATGTGTAAAATTAGGGAAATAAAAGAACTGCACTGCGTGTTCTTGTTACAATATCACTTGGAATGTTGTACAGTTTTTTTCCCCATAGTTTAGTAACAAGAACTGTTATTTATAGTAGGACAGAGGGAGTTGGGGTATAGGTTCTAATTGTGCTATAGACTAGTTTTTTGACCTGTGCCAATAATTGTTTGCAGGTGCAAAAATACTAGGAAGGAAATTGCACCCACACGTTTTTGTGTCTACATGTTTTGGGAGGGAAAAAAGGGAATTAACTTTAAAAAATCTAGCCAGTCATCTCACAGTGCCTCAGTTTCCCAGTCTTCAAAATGGAAACAGTGGTGGCTATCCAGTTTAATATATTGTCTGTACCCCATTCTTACGATCTGGCAAAACTTAGAATAGCTATTGGAGATTCTCAGAGAGGTGTTATTTTATTGCAGAGTACTGACTGGTGGTGAATGTAACATACAGTGATTATGCAAATCAAATATCCACACCAATCAGTGATGGGAACAGCTTTCCTAGAAACAAACTGGGCAGTAATACATCTGTAACTCTAAAGCATCTCTGCACTCTGACTGGCTGAGACTATCCCATGCTGAGGCACTGACCTTGCATGCTGCTCTATATAAGTGGGCCACTTACCCCAAATGTTGCCCCATTAACTTCAGTGGGGAGCTCTGTGAGTGCAGGACTCTGCCCACATACATAAGCTTGTAGGATGAGGGCCATGGTAGCATCACAATAACATCATATTCATTATGGAGAAGCATTAAAAAATACTAACATCTGTCAACCCACTGTGTGGTGTAATGTCAACACATGTATGTTAGTAAATTTAGAAAAAAAATGATTATTAATAATGGCAATAATAATTACACTTAATTATGTACTTTGTTCATTCAAATATCTTTCTACATAGCTCTGCCTATTAATACACAAAATATGCAGCACTTCACGCTGTTTAAGCCACAGAAACCGAGTGGTGCAGAATGAGCTATTGCCTAGCCATCCTTTTTCTGTGTAAATGTAATTTATTAACACCTGTTAAATGCAGCAGTAACTGCAAATTACTTCACCAGCGCTGACCTATAGAAACTCCTGTTGTTTCTACAAAGCACTGCTGGCACTGGCAGTAAGATTAGAAAGTTAAGGATGTACAGAAGAAAAATTGTAACATGGCAGAGCCTATAAAGGCCAGAAAACAAATGAGCTGAATGAATGCAGAACTGATACCTTTCTTCTTTTAGGAATGTTGATGGATTTGAGGACTGAGTGTTTACAGGGGAGCTCCCCTCCCCACTGTCCTTTCCTAATATTTTTCACACATATACATTAGTTTAGTATCTTTGCATTTTAATATATCTTATGCCGTAGTATCTAGGAACCCTAATTACACAGCACTATATTGTCCATTGTCCTTTTAATGATGCTTAGGAGAAAACAGGCTTTCAAGGCTTCTCCTTTTGTTCCTCTCCTGCAAAAAAGGGCAGGAACTCTCAGACTCCTTATGCTTCCTGGGGCACAGGGACTAGTTCTCCAGGGGCCATATTCAAAAGAAAGTGGCCAAGGAGGTGGGGTATGTATTCCACCCTTTCTTCATTGGCAGAACTGGTTGGGCATGAATAGAGGAGCATGTTGCACCCTCTTAGACTAGTGTAGTGTGTGAGCTCCATTTTCTCTTCATACCCATAGGAAGGGCTGCCTAGGAACTCAAATGTAGGCCTATATGTAAATATCAGTCTGTCCTTTGGTTTAATTAATTGCATCATAGAACAGGGGGATTGTGATACCCATCTGAACTCTTTGCTGAAGCACTGGATTCGGTAAGTTGTGGTTAACTTAGTAGTGAACTTGTTGACATGACTTTTTCTTTAGCCTACTATAGCATGAAGTTTGTCTATCATGAGTTGGAGTCCCAAGTACTGCAGGGCAGTTTTGGCTGGTTTATTCCATTGAAGAGAGCAGATGCTTTGCAAACCTTGAAAGATTTGTGGCTAAATTCTCCCCTTTATCCCAAATGGCTGATATCATCATGGCTACTCTATTCTTCCTACATTTATGGAACCTCTCTGCAGTTTCTAATATAGGTTCTGTGCATGTTACAAGAGTTGAATAACCGTGAAGAGATGTTTCATATGGATCAGGGAAGTGAACTGACTCCTAATATGTAATTTATCAGTATCTTTTCCTTCTTGTGTTGGGAATTACAGGATGCATAAGTCATCCTTACTAATATTAAGTTGGATATATGCCTTATATTCTGAGGTGCTGAAGTGATGGAGGGTTATTTGTGATGGACAGGAAGCATCATACAAAATATCTCAAAAAGAACAAAGGGATGACATTTTGGCATCCAGAAATATGCTGAAAACATGCTACCTGATATCTGCAGTGAAATTCACATGCCTCTTGGGAGTGCCAAAACTTTTCAGCAGGTTAAGCTGTTATTTACATGGATCTTTGAACATATCAAAGGCTATTATGTTCCTTTCCAGGTAACCACCAGAAGCATAGATACCTCATAGGCAGTCCACTAAATTATTTGCAGATTCACTCATTTGGTGCAGATCCTTAAATCCTTCTGATGACAACTAAAGATAATCTTTGAAACAAAATTTAAATGGGTTTTTAGACAAAGGACAAAAATGCTCACAGTCCATACCTGAAAATCAGGTTCTATATTTGCTTCTCACTAGTTATGTGCATCTTCGTAATGTAGGTGACAGAAGATGAAATTGACCAAGAAAGCGAATAGTTTCCTGCCTTCTTCAGTTAACCGTGGAGAGAAAGTTCACTGGAGCCAGTAAACAATATCTGTAAGTTGTATCTGGTTGCTGTGTAAGTTTGTATTCTCTTGAAAACATCAACTACATGGAAAAATGGGAGTCATCCAAGATTTGAGAATCAATGTGTATTATTGACAGGTTCCGGGGTTTAAGCCCACACAAAGTGGATGATATTGTAGTAGAGTGGAGAAATGGTAAGGATACAAAATAAAAGCCTAGGCAATCTTGTGTAACTACATTCAATTATTTTTCTCTTTTTCTATTTTTATTAAACAATGAGAATAAACCGTCGTGTATCTTTTAAATCTTCTGGCCTGTGCTGAAGCATTCTATTCTTCTGTTCTTAATGAGATGGTTTGCTTATTCCGATTCCGTAGCTCATCTACTAGTCTGGTTTTTGTGTGCAATGTTGTCTATGGACTACAGGTGACACTGCTACTTCCTGGGACACAAGTAGTGGGGGTTTACTTGCCATTCAGAGACACATCTAGAAATGGGAAACCTAGAGATGGGTCAGATGCTGCAAAACCTTGAGAATTTTTTCTTAAATATGAAATCATCTATAAGTTTATTTAGATATTTGTCTCTCACCCACCATTAATGAATCCGGATGTATTTCAAGAATCCCAGACAACTTAAGATACAGACAAGAAAGTCCCATCACTACATTTATCCCATTCACTTATCTTCACTTTAAGCACTGACTCTAATATCAAAGACATATTAATCAGATGCAGCTTACATTAGATCTTAAAGGCTGACAGATTTGGACTCTGTTTTAACAGAAAAATAAATGGATTTCTGCTTCATGAGCCCTCCACAGTACAATGCCCTGACACTTGCCCCTGGAAGTTTTGCCTTTAGAATAACAGATTAAGAACATTCGAACTCTGTAATTGCCACAAAGTGACAAAGAGGAAGAGGCAGTCAATGAGATAGCCAGGTTCCCAGCAATTCAGGGCTCCTGAAATGATAACCAACACATTCAATTGTGCCAGAAGCTAATCAGGAGCTAGTGCAGAGTATGTAGCGGTTATTTGCTCAGTTTAAAAGCTGGCTGGCTCCATTCACTAAATGGAGCTTCAAAATGTTTTCAGTTGTACAGTATGTAAAAGGACACCACCTGGGAGCTCAGCAGCAATGATGGCTCTAATGAGACTCCATGACTGGGAACCACTGAGACAAAAAGCACACTTAATCCTTTCAGTTCCTAATGGTTTTCCCTTCCCATCACTTCCATCTTTTTAGAGTAGGTTTATGCCAGATGGATTACTCTAGGAATTTATCTTGGCTAGGCAAGTTTTCTATATGATCTGTCTTGTTGATTCTTGCAGACTACTTTGCATCAAGGATTCTCAGAATGTTCTGGGGTAAATTTGAATGAAGTGCATTCCTATTTGCCGTGCAATGCTCTCCACAGTGACATGCACTGTTGTACATATTCTTTCCATCTCACCATGTTAACCACTGATCTCTCAAATGGTGGCACTTTACATTTTTATATAAGCAGTAGTCAAACAGGCATTTTTCTCTGATCTTCACCTTTTTATATACCATTCATGAAATAAAATACAAAAGAAATTGCATGTTCCTGCAACTTTTCTTGGTCAAAATAATTTTGCTTAAATGTACTTTCTCTCCTTCTTTCCTATCTCATTCATACTAATAATTTCAAATGATAAACAGCTAAAGCTCTACACAAGGAAAGAATTAATCCTCTGAGATATTTGTTGCTATCCCATATGTTCAAGATCAAAAGGAGGTTACATTTTAAAAGAAGAAAGTTTTAAATGGAATAAAGATTTGGGAAAGTAATTCAGAAATGAGAAAGTTTCACAAGCTAATAAAATACACAGTAGGATTTGTGTCCAGTTCTAACTAGAACATTCTGAGTAAAGATATACAAATAAACACTCAAAAATCCCATTTTGCTTCAGCATTCCATACAAGAACTAGTAACCAGTTCCTCAGCTGTTGTAAACCAACATATCTCATTTTAAATCTATGGAGTTATGTTGAATTAAACAACTCTGGGTGTGGCCCCATATTTTTAACACTAGAGCAGGATTTACTCACTGCAGGTTTCAGACCATGGTCTATATAATTAATCAACATGGTACAATAATATGAATGGTGGTACTGGATCAGACAAATGGTCCATCTAGCCCATTACCCTGTCTTCCAACAGTGGCTGGTGCCCAGAGGCTTCAGAGGGAATGAACAGAACAGGTTAATTATTCAGTGATCCATTCCCCATTGTCCAGTCCCAACTTTGGGCAGTGAGAGGTTTAGGGACATTCAGAGCATGGAGTTGCAACCCCGACCCTTTTAGCTAATAGCCATTGATGGACCTATCCTCCATGAATTTATCTAATTCTTTTTTGAACCTGGTTATACACAACATCCCAGGGCAACGAGTTACGCAGGTTAATTGTACATCATGTGAAGAACTACTTTCTTTTCTATGTTTTAAACCTGCTGCCCAATATGCCTTGGTGATTTAGGTAAATCTGTGTATGGCTAAATGTGTTATGTAAAGCCAGTGGAATGGGATTATAAGATTTGTAATTTTTCAGTCATTGCTAGTATGATCATTCAGTTCTGTAACCTTTTGCAAACTTTGTAACTTTAGTTATTGTTAGCATAGCCTTTTAAGTTTTGTAACTTTTGCAAGCTGTCAAGGTTCCTTCCCCACTCTGAACTCTAGGGTACAGATGTGGGGACCTGCATGAAAGACTCCCTAAGCTTATTCTTACCAGCTTAGGTTAAACATTGCCACCACCAAAGTGTTACACAAAGAACAGGGGAAGTGCCCACTTGGAAATGTCTCCCCCCCAAAAAATAGCCCCCCAAGCACTACACCCCCTTTCCTGGGGAAGGCTTGATAAAAATCCTCACCAATTTGCACAGGTGAACACAGACCCAAACCCTTGGATCTTAAGAACAATGAAAAGCAATCAGGTTCTTAAAAGAAGAATTTTAATTAAAGAAAAAGTAAAAGAATCACCTCTGTAAAATCAGGATGGTAAATACCATACAGGGTAATCATATTCAAAACATAGAGAATCCCTAGGCAAAACCTTAAGTTACAAAAAGATACAAAACCAGGAATATACATTCCATTCAGCACAACTAATTTTATCAGCCATTTAAACAAAACAGAATCTAACACATATCTAACTAGATTGCTTACTGACTTTTTACAGGAGTTCTGACCTGCATTCCTGCTCTGGTCCCGGCAAAAGCATCACACAGACAGAGAGAACCCTTTGTTCCCCCCCCCCCCCTTCAGCTTTGAAAGTATCTTGTCTCCCCATTGGTCATTTTGGTCAGGTGCCAGCAAGGTTATCTTAGCTTCTTAACCCTTTACAGGTGAAAGGGTTTTTCCTCTGGCCAGGAGGGATTTAAAGGTGTTTACCCTTCCCTTTATATTTATGACACAAGCTTTGTAACTTTTTCAGTTACCATTTGTATGAACCTCCAAGCTTTGCAATATTCCATCACGTGATCAGAGAGAGTGTAAACAAGGGAGTGTATGTGGGACGGGGTGGAGAGGAACTGCAAGGAGAAAAGAGCCAGGAGTGTCTGATGTAATCTGCCCTGAGAAGGCAATCATGCGGTGCTGTAAAGAAAAGAAGAACCTGGTATGCAGGAAAGGAACAAGTCTGGGAATGCTTGGACACAGAAGGAAAACACTGTGTATGTGACAGGAGCCACCCAGTTCCAGCAAAAGGAAGAAGGCATGCACACAAGCCCCCTGCTTCTTGACCTGCTTGCTGGCCCGGATCCGAGACTGCAGCGGCCACACCAAATCTACTATGCTTCGGCTTCTCAGCTTCCTGTGCTGCCTCTGGTAACTCTCCGCCTGCGTGAGTGTGTGGGTGCATGAGGGTATGAATGTGCTGAATGTGTGCGTGCATGAATAAGATCCATCCCTTTTCTGTTTGATCCAATAGCGGCATTTAATAAAATCAATATAAGTGTAATCCTGGGTTGGTTTCTAGGGAAATTGAGGTAACAAAATGAACACTCAGAATCTGGCTGTACACAAAGCTACTATATATTTTACACTTTAATGATTTTACAATGACCGAACAAATTCAAATTTAAAAATTATGCTTGGAGGGAGACTCAGGGTCTGAGCCAAAGCTATCTGAGTCAATGAGAGTCTTTGGTTCTTTGTCTCGGGCCTATAGAGAGCCTGAATTTTGTAAGTTGTATGCTCTCAATTGTGTGCCTGAAGTGTGTGTGCAGTTCAAGGGCACCGGAATCTTTATAGAAGTGGGGGGAGGAGCAAAGCCAAAGTGCCCCTCCCGCTCCGCAGCTGGCTGCCCTCATGGTGAGCCAGCTGCCTTCTCTTCTGATGCTACAGCAGCCCCTGCTGGGCAAAAGATGTAATTGCAGCGCCTCCTTGGCAGACTCTATTATTCTGCTGGGGGTGGGGTGGGAGGGAATCTGCAGGTGGCATGAATTCTGCGCTTCTGTTTCTTTTGTTAAAAAGTGTGTGTGTGTGTGGGAGGCATGGCATGGCATGGCCCCCTCCTGCCCCCTGGTTCCAGTGCCAGTGGTGCAGTTCCCATGCTATCATACACAAATTGGGCGTTGTCCACTTAGCTGCAGAGCTGTTTGCCCATGTAATTGAAGCAAGAGCATGCACACACAAGTTAGGCTTTTGCAGATGTGCCTTTTTGAAAGTCAAGTCCAGTATGTCAGGGTACACCATGAACCTTTTGTCATGAACCCTTGAAAATATGGCTTTAAAATGGAAATGTAACAGAACCCCCTTCCCCTCCCCCACATAAGATGAGTTAGTGCAAGAAGGCCCTGCTGCCACGGAGAGTGTCGTGTGCTTTCCTGAATAGCTGACCCCAGCTGTAATTTTTTAAGCAATTTGGGCCCAACTCATCTTTGGTCTGCCGTGACTGAAATGATTGGATACACTAGAGATGAAGTTTAATACAATGTAAATTTAATAGTCAATAGGCACGCAACAAATGCTTTTCTGAGGCAATTCTATTCAGATTAGTCACTTCAATTGCTAGATGCTCAGTCTACCACCATGACCTCTTAGGAGCTTTTAACCCCATTTCTTTCCTATGGGGTCTACTGCCGTCAATGGGAGAGGCAGAGCCAGAGTCTGATCTGTTTACAACATTGTCAATGAGATCAGCATTCGTCCCACAGTCATATTGTTCTGAAAATGAAGCATCGTATAATTGGAAGTGATAGTGGGAAAGACTTTATTGACTTCTATCTCTTTGTGATTTCACAACTGAGCCCTGGTCTACACTGGGGGCAGGATCGATCCAAGTTACGCAACTTCAGCTATGTGAATAACATAGCTGAAGGTGACGTGCTTAGATCGAATTACCGTGGTGTCTTCACCATGGTGAGTCGACTGCTGCTGCTCCCCTGTCGACTCTGCCTGTGTCTGTCGTGGCACTGGAGTACAGGAGTCGACGGGAGAGCACTCTTGAGTTGATTTATCACGTCTAGACTAGACGCGATAAATCGATCCCTGCTGAATCGACCGCTGCCCGCCGATCCAGCAGGTAGTGAAGACATACCCTGAGTGATCTGGGTTGGAAACATTTTCAGTAAAAATGAGGAACTGCTACTACTTAACAGGATGCATCTTCTACCATGGACCACTGTAGAGACAGAGAGAACATAATATCTAAATTACCATAAACTAAGGCATACACATAAGCATTCCTAAATTATGGATTCAAGCCTTCACTCCTTGCTTAACCAAAATCCGTATTTAATGCTGTGTCCTAGACCCTATAATTAGAGCAGGATGAAAAACAAAAATCTCTTCCTGTGAATAATTTTGCATTTTTTATTTTTGTTTTGTTTTTGCCCACAACTGGGAGGAAATGCCAAAACACAATTTTTTTCCCATGGGAAGAGATTTCAAGAAAAAAAAAATCATTTCCCAGCTGCGTGCCTGGAAGCACTGTCTCCCTTCCACTCTCTGTCTCCAGAACTGGGAGGCTGGTAGGAAGGCTGAATGGCCACGCACTCTGCCTTTCCTTCCACAGAACTGGGAGGATTACATGGGAGACAGAGTATCAAGGAGCTCAGTCTTGGCAGCCATCTAGGAAAGCATTTGTCAATTTCAATGACAGAAGGTGACATTGACAGGCGTCTTCCAGGTGGGCAGCTGTTGAGCTGCGATTTTGATTTCCTGGTGGAAAATCAATTTTTTGGGGGGCAAATCTGAAATTTTCTCACAGAAAATTTTACTTTTGTGAAAAGGGATATTTTTTGTCTGAAAATTGTCCAGATGAAATTTTTTAACCAATTCTACCTACAGTTTAAGGCCTGATACTGGAAGGTAGCTAGGAATTCCCCTGTTGTAGGGGAACTCTCCTTGTGGCATAAAGCCATTTTAGCCATCTCTAGGCCACCTACCCACTGTTGGAAAGAATTCCTAAATGAGATGGGGCCATGGTTGAGGAGTGAAGGGGCAGAACCAGAGTGTGTGAGGTACTGCAGTGATCACTAGCTGATGGAACAGTCTTAAAAGGACCACTCTAAGTTCACCCCTCCAGTTGCACTGAAAATCAGGCAAGGAGAATGATGGCTAAGAGCCACCTTTCTCCCTGCCTTTGGTGCTGTGCTGAGTGCTGCTCAGCTGGACCTGGGGATCTGGTCCTTCATTTCATCCTTTCACAGTGTTGCTTCTCCAAGCTTTCATGTTAGATTAATTTAATGCTAGTCCTCTCACAAGAGACAAGGGACATAAACATTTAAATTCTGATTATATATATATATTTGTATATGCCAATTGTTCTATAGTTTGCATAATGATCCTCTTACTCTCTCTGATTTTGATCTTTGGATTTGTAGAGACACTGTACCTACCTGGACCAAAAATAATGACAGATAATGCAGTCTAGGAAATTTAAAGAGCTTTCTGAAAAACAAAAAGTATACCATGAAAAAAGTATTTGGTGGACTTGCGTTGTAAGTGATAAATTGTTAAAATCCATAATGCTAACACCTTATATCAAAAATGGATATTGTAAAGCTTCTCAGGAGGATAACTACTTCTCACCTCTCTGAGTTTATTTATTTATTTTTTAAATAAATGAAAGCTAAGTCCAAACACCTGCCTTTTCTTAGTTAACCTCATGGCTTAATTTGAAATAGCATGTGGGTTACTCTAGAGGGCTATATTTTTCTTTGCTCTGTAATTTACAAAAAAAAAAGGCCGGTGCTATTAGTAGAGTTAAAATGTTCTCACAGTTTCTGGGCAAACAGACATCATTTTATAAATGTGAGATTTGTCATACCGCTAAAGTAATGGGAAAATGAGTCATGACGCTTTTCCTTTGTAAGCACTTGTGACATCTCGCAAGGAATAATTCCTATTAATAAGTTATATAATGTTTCTCAACATGTGTTCTGGCCTGCATGTGGCATGTGTTCTGGCCTATTATGTCAATAAACACAGCTAATCAGTTTAATGTGCTTTAGGCAGAGGCAAGTAGTGCATACAAATGTGCAGATAAAAAGGAAGGAAGCTATTTTTTTTCCTCTTTTCTTGTAGGGTTTGTCTGGATATCCATGTAAGGACTCTTTCATTCTCAAAGCTATGTGATGTTCCCTTCTTTTATTCTGGGGAGTTTGGCAAAAATATCTTCTTCATTACATGGAATTTCACATACCCTTAAATTTATTTTGATTGAAAATATCACTGAACTGGCTAATTTTGCCTGAGAATAATGCAAGACTATGGATTTTTGCATAGCCTCAATGTGTGAGAGATTTGTTTCTTATATTTATGCTCAAAATCTTAACTATTTTCACTAGAAAATGGGAATGTTCTTAATAAAAATATTAACAGACTTTATTGGCTTTTTCTGAGAAAATTGATTCATTCTGAGTTCATAATGGAAAGTTGAAAAGCTTCAGTTTTGAGTAGTTTTGCCTTACATTATTTCACACATTGCTGTTCTTTACACTGTCATGAAAGTTTGTCCTCAGGTTTCCGCCTCTTATTCATTTGTTTTCCTCTTTGCATTCTAATTTCACACACACACATACATCTGGCTTCCACTGTATTGCTACCCAAAATGTGCAATATAACTACACTATCTGGAGAACAGGAATATTGATGTGCTCTCAAAATAGACCCCCTCTTGCACTTGGCAGCATAAGAGACTGACCACAAATCACTAGGTTAACTGTTGCTTGATGGTACTGGGTCACTTGATCATTTTAAGATGTTATTAGTTTTAATTAGTAAATCATACTCTGTCTCTTCATCCCTTAAATTAAATGTGACATGCTCAAGGTAAAATCTGCATACACATGAGGAATAGAATCTGACAGACTCTGCTGAGATTTCTCTTTTATAGAACAAAACAAGGAGACCTGCAGTGTGTTGGTTTCCTGAACTATTCAACTGGATAGATTCAGTCTTAGTCTAGATGTTGGATAGGAAACTGTAGTATGTACTTTTTAGTGTGTAAGATAAAAACAATAATTTAATTGTGTGTGTGTGTGTTGAAAGACTGTAGATCAAATTCTAATCTTTTTGTTGATTTTAAGAAAATTTCATTAGGTTTGGTAGTCTGTAGAGTTATATAGAATCAGAGAATTAGAAATGGAAAAGACCAATTAAATTGTCTAATGTGTCCCTCAGGGGGTCAGTAAAGGATTGTTCTCTGTAGTGTATAATAACCATGTTATCCAATTATCCAATACCTAAGAATGGCCAGTCAATTTAGATCCCTTGATTAGCTGAGCGTTCTATTCACCCTATTCTTCCCTCTTGCTCTCCATTTTTTTTAAATAGTGATCAGGGATCCATTTTAAAATAAAAAAGTTGACAAAAAACAATGTTCCTTTTCTTAACTGCCAAGACTCCAGTGTAGGCCTGCATGAAGCACTGCAACATTTAAGAGTCATGCACAAATGTATAATCACTTCTTTAGCGGAGCCTGATTCCCTAGTCCTTAAATCAGTAAGTATTTTCTTTCCTTAATAATGTCATTGGAAGTTTTGCCTGAATAAAGAAAAATGAGATCACGCCTTCAGTATTTACATTTATTTCTAGAATGATTCCTTACTGCTATATGTAATCACTAATCTCTTTATAATGTAACTTTAAAAACAGTACTGCAAATCTAGATAATATCTACCGTATGGAACTTCAGGAGAGCTTTCACTCTTGGCAACTGATATTGTACCTGCTTCTGAGAGCTTTAATCTGTGTATTCACCTTTTTATCTGTCTGGCTGCTTGTGAAAAGATTAGTCCATATAATCTTTTACATTCTGTGCATCTTGTATGTAGTTAGTTGTAGAATATCTGGCAGTCTGACAGGTATTAGGCACGTTGATGATTGCTGCTGAATGAAAAAGAGTTAGATTTAATTTTGTTTTGGGAAATAGTCTGAAGGTGATCATGGGTAGTATTCAAACTGGGAATGAATATTTGAGTATGTTTTGACTCTTCTTAGGGATTCTGAGGAGTGTGGAAGATTATTTTGTGTCTGTGAAATACATAGTTATTAATAATTTAAAGGTATGGGACAGATCCAAACTTGTGCTGTGGTTACTTTGTGGCAGTCTACTAGCATACAGCAGCCACAAAACTGTCCTATTTAGCTAGCCAAGGATTCTCTAGCATGGCGGGATTCCAATGTGGTATAGACATGGCAGAGTGGTTTTTCTTCCACTGCCCTTCCAGGCCCTGGACAACTGTGACTGAAGAAAAGGCAATGTGATTGGGAATCGCTGGCTGCAGTAATGACCACTCAGAGGCCCTGACCAGCTAGCACAATTTAAAGCAGCCCTGAGACTTGGCCAACTGAACATCTGGGGTGAGGTAAGATAACGTGAGTTAACCCCAGTTTTACACCCTCTTCCCTGAGTGACACCACACCCAGAAGGGCAGATTCTATGGATTTTTCCCATCTTCTATGGATTTCCCCTTTAGTCATGCAATGATAATTATAAGTGTTCCTGCACTGGAGTAAACATGGAGTTCAAACCCTCTTCTCCCCAAACATATTAATTTCAAAAGATTTTTAAAATAGCCAATAGCCAATTAATTATTCCTGAGAACAGCTGTACTTTGTCCTTTGGCTAGTTTCTTCTGGATGGCTACATTTGGGAAGAAGAGAATTTCATCAGCAAGTGACAGATGAATTCATTGCTGTACTAGCTTTGTGTTCTTGCTATAGAAAAGTGGCAAAAGTAGAATCTCCTATTCTATTGATTACACTCTGGGCATGAAGATGTGATCAGTTTTTTATGGGGAATAATACTGTATCTCTATACCTGTATTTACTTTCTTCATATCCCTGATGGCTAAAATCCTGACATGCCTGCACGTCCTTCATATTTTCTTCTCTAATTAGGAAAAAATTGGTGTATATTCCTTGGCTATTGTCGCTATTTTTTAAGTGTGTCCATAATCTGCAGGATTAAGATGTCAAGCACATTCACAAATGCTCCTTTGCTGGTTGACAGTTACATTGTCAGTAAAATTACTGTTTGCCATTGCTATCCAGAATGAGTGGCAAGGGTCAGTTTAAAGAGTGGAATTTTAACTGCATGAGTGGTAAAATAATTATTTCCTCAAAGGCTCATTATATTCTCATCATAGCATTCATTTTTCATAAATTATGTAAATTTCATATTGACATATGAGATACATATCAGTATCAGTTACATTTTCGTTATATATTTAGATACAAGAAGATACAGTAGAGTATGCTAATTATACTCACATATTCTATAGATGATGATCTTTCTCCTGCAGTAGCTCTTTACCTATTACACTTTCAATGATCTGAAAGTACTAAATATGATTCAAGAGCTGATGAAATCGAATTTAGTAATAAAACGCATTAACTGCTCTGGTTAGAACTCTATTAATCTCTATCCAACCCAGAAGAATCTCTAAAGTTCAAATAACAACCTTTGACTACTGGTGACAGATGAATATTATAGAAAGGAGGTTTTTGTTTTCTTGAAGTACAGGGTAAATTCAGAGATCTGTGTTTGCATAAACAATTTTAGAACTACACTACTGCTGATTTCTAATACAAATCCAAATTACCAATCAAGGAAAAAAATAAAAAAGTAGGAAATCCCACAGAGTTCCACATGCAAAGAAGGAATATTTAGCTACAAGAGTGTTGCTTCTGTTTAAGCAACTCAGCTTGATTAGCTGGTAAAATATTAGTTAGGCTAGATTGTAAGAACCGAGGCTGTTTTGCTAATTAAGAGCTTTCATTAGTAAGATATGTTCAGCCGTAGCTTACAGATATATCTTAGTTTAATGAAGATACACTATTGCTTAATGTCAAGTGATTCTGAAATTGCTTTTGTAGAGGGTCTGGTATATATATTTAGCAGACTCTTTAAAACTGTAGATATTTCTTTTGTTTTTGTTAAATTATGAAATGCTACTGGTGGGGAAAACAAAATGCCTCTGTGGCTTTAAGGGAAAAGCAATGTTTCCTTAGCTTTTTTGCCATAAACACAGAAAACATTGTGTATAATAATAATAATAATAAATAAATAATAAAAGCTGAAATGGAAGCTGAGCATCACATGAAAAGTATGAAGCCTTGCATTTGCCATGTTACTTTAAGTGTTATAGAAGGAAATGAAAGAGTCAATAATGGACAGGCAGCAGAATAAAAATCAGATACCATCCTAGAGGATGGAAATTGTTTGTGGATAGGAAAGAGAGAGTGGAATATAGGAGGGACAGAAATCCATACATAGTGTCAATCATATTTCAAAATGCAGGAGGCATTTGCCTTCTTTCACTTGAAGTAAAGACTTTTAAAGGCTTATCTCCTCCCCAGATACTTCTTTCCACAAAATTTAGGAAAATTAGCTAAAATTCTGGCTCTTGGATTTTAGAGGTAAAATGGATGGAAAGGTAGTAAAGATCATGACTGGAATTCTTCATGGGAAACTCCTAAATTCTGCATACTGGTTACATTGGCTAGTTCATGTATCACTCTTTCCAGTCTCTGGTATACACACTGATAAGTTTAAAAATATATTTTGCTTTGAATATTATGGCTTATAAATTATGAAATCTTCAGAATGCCTGTTTTCTGAATGAATAGAAATATTTGCTGCGAGGTATTAATGATGAGAAATTCTAGTCTATATATAATAAGAACCAACCCTTACTTCCACTTGAACCTTTTTAAAGTTAAAAAAATCCAAATAATTCTTCCTTCCATATCCCATTTTTTAACATTTTTACCTGGCTAGATTCTTCTAGGTCCTAGCTGCCAGTGAAGGTGTGAGGAAGACTATATTTGCATTGCTTCCAGTCCTAACAGAAACAAGAAGTAAATAAAGATTTGGGAGAGACCTCCACTTTCCCATGATTTCCAGCTTAATCCACAGACTCATGAAGTACTGTTCCAATAAGCATCTTTTTGAGTGCAGTATTGCCATGTCTGGTGATTTTCTGAAAGACCGAGCTCCTAGAGGCAGTGGATCATGTGAGAATCACAGCTTTTTTTTTTTTTTTTTTTTTCTAAGAAGGAAGTTTTTAGTTCTCATAATTGTGGATGAAAACTTGAAAATGTAGACCTAAAGGCTCAGCTCAAACACTAGAAACCAAATAAAAAGAATCCCACATTTATTACTTTTAATATTTCATAATTTTGGGGGGCCTGACTCATGATTCTGAACCTAATAAGGTTTTCTCATCACTTAAGGAAACATAAAACTGGATTAATGTACAAGGTAACAGCATCCTCCCTAGCACATGTGCCACTGAAATGATGGAGAAAGTTTTCTATAACAGAACCCTGGGAAAAGTTCTAGCAATTGGTATAGAGATTCAGACCATCTCGGCTTTCCCTCCATTGTGGAAAAATTGTGGAAAATGGGTTGTCTTTAATTGAAGGAGATTGAACAGAAGGGATATCATCATTAACCATTGGAATAATTTTCCAAAAGTTGTTGTGGATTCTCCATCTCTGGAAATTTTAAAATCAAGATGGGACTTTAAAAAAAAAAAAAGAAGACATGCTCTACTTCAAACAGGAATTATTTTGAGGAAGTTCTAAAGCTTCTTTTATATAAGAGCTCAGAGTAGAAGATCATACTGCCTGACCTGAGAAACTTGAAATCTAACCCAACTTCTCTTCCATAAGTTTATCTCCCCTCCCCGCTCCCTCTCTGAAACTCTCTTGAAGGGAACTTTTTGAACAACTGTTTTGGGGAAAAACATAGCAACATAGGTAATTTAGGAGCTGTGTTGCCATGAATATGAGAGGAGAATAGGACATATTGAAGAAGCATGGGGTCTCTGTGTGAAGATGTTCGGAAATATGTAGGATTCACCCATGTAACTCAGGACATTTGCAGGTTTGGGGACTACTACCTTGTCCATTCTAGAGAGGGTAAACCTCACCGTCTTCATCATTCCCTTTATAGGATGATACCGAAGAAACTCAGGGAGTTAAAATATGGGAGTTTTTGTGAATTTTAACTAACATGGAAGATTTGGCCTTGAGTGTCCTATCTGTTATAAAACCAGACATAAAATAAAAAATAAGCATAAAAGGATAGACATTCAACACTAAAGTAACAGCCGTAATACAGTAAATTGTACCATCAAGTGACTGATGGTGAGCCACACCACTTACAATCTGCTTGTCCCTTTCATAGCCACTTCTTTTGAAACAAGAATTTTCTACCAATTTTCTTCAGACCACGAAGAGAAGCTACAAAAACATCATTTCCTTAAAAGTCAAGTGGTTAAACTTTAACTTTCAACTTCTTTGGAAAATAGGAAGAGATGTTGTTGGGAAATATAATCCTATACATTGACTTCAGAAAACCAAGGGCTTCAACCAAAGGCTTTTGAATTCAATGGAAAGACTCCCATTGATTTTAAGTGGGCTCTGGATCAGGCTTGGAGGGACAAACACGTCCATCTAATTGTGCCTAGACACTGTGGCTAGAGGAATCTCTAGGTAGTGAGTGTAGAATGTAACTAGCTGCAGGGGAATCCATCTAACTAGATTGAGTGTATTGCATCATAGATTTAGGTGAAAGTGATTGGGCATTAACAAATTGAGAATTTTGCACACTCTTGCTGCCAAATTTGTTAAATTAATACAGACAGATAACTGCTCCTTTGCTCACAAAGAGAAACAATGTATCATAGCTTTATTTATTATATAAGGGTAAAATTATGTTTAAAGACTTTTCCTCAGAATTTTGAGACAGTAACGCTCATATTTCACGATAAGTGTGTGAAAAATAACAGTGCTATGTTTCAGTTTTATTACCAGAGATGGGCAAACTGATTGTCATAGTCTAGACAGACTATGCAAATACTTTCCCCTTAATATTTAGATTCACATATATATGATAAATATATTTAAAATTTAAAATTATAGTGACTCATCTTGGTTAAATTTATTTTCTGTAATAATCCAAGGTCTGTCATAATAATTATTAAAACGGATCTATTTGTATGTGTTCCCATTTCTCTCTTCTTCCTGAATTTTTATTCCAGCCACGAGTGCGAGTGCTCCTTAGTTGTACATCTGGTACAGCATTTCTGACAGCAACATCACTCCATAGGGACAGAATGTGCCATCTGTATGATACTCAGTATCTAATGGTTTAAGAGCTAGAGACTCATAACCATCTGAGAAACTAGGTTTTCCAGGATGCTAAGCTCCTGTTCTCTGGTCCACATTTTACCAGCACAATACATATTGCACAACAGTCTACAGCTGTGTACTTCCTTCTGCACAGAGCACAACGGGAGGAAAACTCTTACTTTAACATCCAGGGTGCCCTTAATGCAACTAGCTTGAGGCAAAAGTAGAGGACGGAAGGATTGAAAAATCTTGCCGAATGGGAGCCCAAGAGGTACTCATCTCCTTAGCAGAAGATCTGACCATAATAGAAATGTAATGGAAAATCAACCTGTAATAGGAAGAGCATGCAAACAGATGTTTACCACTATCTATAAAACATTCAAGTGTTGCCTTAAGCTACAGTAATTAAGGGGATGAACCAGCTTTTCTCAACATATAAAAATACTAGGTTCCAAATGAAAGTATGTTCAATATACTTCGCATTAGTAGAACTTGCTTGCTTCTGCAAGCAAGACTTATGAAAGGCTCTCCCGAGTTTGAGCTTCCATGTGATAATGGTGTACTTAAGAAACCAAATTCACCCTTGTGAAACTCTTCTGGATGCAACTTCTTGGCAGAGGCAACAGGGGTGTTAGGGATGAATCTGGCCCCCTTTGTTTAGAAGATTAAGGACAAAAACTACTGTTGGGAGGCCTTTCTTCCACATGGAAGAAAATGAAACTTGGCTCGTTATCTTATGACTTGAATTGTTATTATTCAAAAGTGAAAAATTTGAACTAGAATTTGTAAGATATTTAGGTGGTCTTTGTCTTTTGTTTGTTTTTTTCTTCTCTTGAATTCCTACTGTTCATTAAGACCCAGTTCGTGTTCATTGCCTGTATTTAGGTTTGTAGATTCACAGTTGATCAGGAAAAAGGCATATGCTGAAAGTGCCCATAATTTATGCCTTTTCCTTAAAATTCAAGACAAAACCTGTTAATGCTACGATTGCCATTTACACTGGAGCAGCACAGGGCTCGTTTTTTTTCTAATGATCCTGCCTGTGTCTCACTTTCTCCTTCCATTTCTTTGGGCAATAAAATAAGGAACATTTATTTTAATGACGTATGGCTAAGATGTTTGTGACTCTGTTCCACCGAGAACAATTTACAAAGAATAAAAGAACTGAATGACAAATATATTTACTTATAGTACATGCAGTCTAGCTTTCAATGTGACAATTTGCTGATCAATACCATATCCTGGGCCATTGCAGGAATATTCATAATGCTAATAAAACTAGAGAAATCACAAAAATAGTTGACATCAGGGCTAACTAATGTAAATGCTGCCGGTTTAGTTCTTAAATATTATAGTTCTATATAAATATGAAGAGTTATGGAGCCTGATTCTAGATCTCACTTACACTAATGTAAGTCTGTGGATGGAATTATACTGATGTAAAACTGGTACTGATGAGCTCAGAAACAAGCTCTTAATATGTTGGCTAACTGGGTTAGGTCTCCATTAAAACTTTGTACTATCTGGATGAAGCTCATCGCCATTTGACCAACTTATCTGTTTGTTTTCCCTCTTTTTCTTTTTCCCTGTCTGTCTGTTTATGTTGACTCTTTGCTGCAGACTTCCAGGATTTTCAAAATCAGCTATGTTTTAGAGTGCCTCAGTTTTTATGTTCCCAGCTTGATATGCCATAAAGGGGACAGATTTTCAGAAAGGGCTAAGCATTTACTCTGAAAATCAGGTCTCTTTAATACTTCTCAAATTGAGCAGTGAAAGACCAAGGCAGCCAAAATCATTAGCTAGTCACTTTGGAAAATCATGTCTTATGACTTCTTGGAAAACACCTAGCTTATTGTGGTTGCTACTGGAAACAAATAATTGATAATAATCATACAGAGGACAATTGAATCCTCATGTCTTACCAGGGACTTTGTCAACTCTGCCTTTCCCTTAGATCCAATTCAGTCTTTGCCTCTGCAATGTGTCGTATTAGCTTCTTCAATACCAAACATATAGTCTGCTACTGAGAATTCCAGTCCATATTTTTTTGTAAATAGAGAAATGTGTGCCCTGCCAGGGGAAAAATATCTTTCCCATTGGGAACTAACCAACTTTCTTATCAAAAGTTCATTCTTGTTTTCCCATGTAATTTGTACTTGGATTGTCATCCAAAGGGACTAGAGCCATAGAGGTGTAGCTGTTACTGGAGAATGAAATCACTGCCTCGGCTGAGCACAGACAGAACCATTCATTCACGTCCCTAATGTGAAGGACAGTTTAGAAGTCATGGTCTGACTGTCTTTCCTGCTGCACATATAAAGTGTCAATGAGTCATGTAGCTTTTTACCAATGCAGAAGCTTCGATAATGGCAGGAGTAGAAAGAAAAGGCCTTCTCTTGTAATTTGATGAGGGTAATATTAACATGAATGCACTTTTATTGGTCTAGACTAGAATAAGATATGAGGTTATTAGACTTTGTTTAAAGAAACATTTTTTTGTTAACCTGCCAGTGTGACATGGCCAATAACAATAAAATGACAGAAAGACAATAAAAAAATCACAGAATGGATTGCTTCTGAACTCTGACATCTTCTCAGTATCTGAAAAGAGTTTTATCATCAATCAAATGGCATTGATTTTCATATGGAAAAATTACATATTACTTATCTGTGCTAATAGCATCCTGTCAGGTGAAATCTCTGTTCAGAGTAATAAGGTTTACTCTGGTGTGCACACGATTAGAAAAATTCAGGACTTCCGAACACCATTTCAGAACTCTCAGTATGAAAGCCATGGTCAAAGGTGTCTCTCACTGCATTGTGAACTCAGATTAGTGCTTTTGAGCTACTCTGCTCAGGCTAGCCCAGTTTGAGTGATAGTGGCCACACAGCAAAGGCTAACTCAAGCCATCCTCCAGTTAAGCTGTGGTGAAGGCAGGGGCATATCCTTTGTTTCTTAGTGCTGCACTATTCCAGGCCACTGCTTCCAAACTTTCACACTGTACTTTGAGAAAACTTTTTTCCTGTTCTTGTCCGATGGGCAGAAGTGGTGTTCACCTGGCAACTTAGTGTAGCACACCACTCTCGCTTGCGCTCATTGGCTGCATTCCAGCTGAAAGCCATTGTCCCACTCTGAGCAATAAGCTCTGTAAAATGCTGACATTATGACAACTGTTATTTCAGTGACAGAAGTCACATCTAGGGTCTGAAATGTGGTGGACAGCCTTCTGGCGATGGCTTTCCAAAAAGCCTAAGTTTAAAGCCTCGCTTAACTCAAGCTTTTTGTGTGTGGATGCAAGTCACTTATACCACAAACTAATAATGCAGTGAAAACATACCAGATGCCATGAAACAGTAATCTCAATATTATATATCTCTTAAGTCAAATCCTAGCTCCATTGAAGTCAGTGGCAAAAAATCCCATTGACTTCAATGGGGACAAGTTCACCCCCTATATATGGATGAAACTGGGGGGAATCACATGTCAGATGTCCAGGACTGAGGCAGAAAGATGCCATTGGTTAATCTAGTCAGATGTTTTAAAGGTTTTTTTTTTTTAAAGCTAGGAAGGTTCAAAGTCAAAACCAGTCTACCTCAGTTATTTCTCTCCACAAATGTGTCCCTGAAGGAACAGTTTACTTTTGTCATACAAGAACAGAGATATCAAGTTGGCCTATCAAACTGTCATCTTGTGTGCCTGTCCTGTTACTTGCAGTAACATGGCCCAAAGTGATACCTACTGTAAACAGAAGGTTGGCATGCCAGAAATGATAGCATGAAGAACAGAACTTCCCTTGTGATCTGAATGCCAGATAACTAATTAATTTGCTGTCTATTATCCGTTGCATTTTTGGCACTTGGCCATGATGTATCCTGTATAATGTAGCCAGTGGTATAATTACAATAGTAAATAGCTGCAAAGTACCTTTATCTTTACAGTTCAGTGGACAGAAAATTGCCCTGTAAAGAATAGACCCTGCCACTGTAGTGTGTTTTCTATTTATTTTTAATTCCTAAAGCATTTTTAATTCCAGCTTTCTAAGAGACTGCTGGCTACTTGCACAGAATGATGCCCAGAGTGAGGAAAAGAGCTGGGCCATTAATAGTACAGTTGGATAAATTGTGAAAAGGTCCAGGTTAATGATTTGCAATTTACTATTACTTACTTTTTTTTTTAACAAAACTTGATTAAAATATCTTCTTTTTTAATGTCCCAGTATCTCTCATCCATTGCATTTCAGCTTTTAAAAAGTACGGGTTGGTTGGATACAATGTAAATAATATTTCTCATTTATATATAGTACAACAACTGAAGGGAACCTCCTTGCTGTTCTATTGCTTTTAGGGGTTGTTGAAATAGCAGCTACTGTACAGTAAAGAGAGGTCTGTTTGGCTTTCATTGACTTCCAGATTCTTATAGTGGTAGATAGAAGGAGTTAATGATCAAAGGATCCTTTCATTAAGCACATAAATTATTTTAATGCAGGGTTAGCCAATTTTTTAGTTACAAATCTTTTTAGTAGAACAGATCCATATTTTCCCCTTTTTTTAGTCTTTCATGGATAAAAATAATTACGAGTTTACTGCTTGCGCTGAATTAGATTTAGCTAGTTTGCAAGTTCATACACAGTCTATGAACATGGGAACATTTATAGTAGTGGAATAAGGCGGGGGGAACCCTTCCTGGGACAAGCTACCAGAGCCAAATGCCTTTCTTTAGTCCAAGGCATCAGGGGAAATATTATTCAGATGCCTGATAACACTGGATCCCAAATTGTTGTGCATAAATAAAACACAGTGCATGTGATGTACAATTCATACAATGACTGAAATGTTAGTGTCTCAGACCTGGCTTGCCGTAGCTCCACTGAATACAACTGTGGCACCCATCCAGGCACCCACATTAAATATGATGAAAATTTCTGTAAATCTTACTTCATCATAAAAAAAAAAGGCTGTGCCTTTCAGTGTTTTCCCCACTTCCCTGCTACTCCAGGATATTAGGGAAAAAACAGTAACATTTAATATACATAAAACCAAATAGAAGGTAGAAAGAAATGAATACAGCTGAGAAAAGGGAAGGGGAAGATATCGCTGGCTAAAGTACCTGAGCAAGAGGAGACCGAAAGATCCAAATTGAATCAGGATGGGAAGGGTACAGCTGAAGAACAAAAGCAATGTCATGTTTTTACATTTGTGTTCAGAATTGATGTGGATCAGCAGTGTTACATGCATGACCAGGGAAATCTGAGGGACATTTGGCTTCTCCTGGCGGCATAGTGTCTGGCATGTATAGTTTATATACTTATTATATTTAATAGTATTATTAATAAGTACAATTAGCTTGCATCTACAGAGTGTCTAAGGAAGGCCAGGAAAGACTGGAAAAGCTGTGCAATGAGATAATTGAAATCAGCACATCAGCTGTAAAGACATGATCATCCTCCCCAACAAGACCCCACATAAGGAAATTAAGCAGAGTGTTATATTTGTGCAGTTACAGGGCCAATGAGTGATACCAATGCAAACCCACTGGCTATACATAGATTCCTATGAGATTGCACTGATGTGGCTGAAGGTCAAATTTATTTGGCAGAAGCTTTATTATTGATATTAGACAAGAAGGAATGGCACTTCTCACAAGCATAAAGGTTTACAGGACTGAGGACTTTATTTTTGTAATTAAACAATTGGTATCTGAATGTATATGCAGGATTTAATATTGGTACATACCCATTTAATTCTGCTGAAATCAGTGGACTTGCAGTAGTTTTATTTGGTATGGTATGATTCAGGCTAAGGTAGAACTTTTGTGGAGTAAGAAGATACCATTGTCTGGCTATACTGAAAGAAGGACAGGAGACATTTGACATGGGTTTAATCAGGCTGCAACTTTATTATTAGATGTCTGGGACTACCCATCAGATAAAAGTGTACAGTGCTGGTCACCACATGTTTATTCCATACTAAACTGGGGGGCTTCCACCAGCTGCCATTCTTTTTCCATCCAGGTCCCTCCAGCAAATCCACCCACCATCCCCCATCGTAGGAGGGTTAAGGTGAGCTATAATAATGAGGGTTGGCTCCCTACCATACCAAACATAGGAGTTCCTAACTGCCCCCTGTTCACTCATTTACTGAACACCTATTTTAAAGTACCTTTCCAAGCCATTTATCTGGTCACTGTATACCTTTCCTATGGAGCACTGGACATCTGCCCAACACTTAAATAATGAGTTGCAACATATGGCCTACTGCTCTTCATGCCATGCATGAACAGAGCCCTCTGAACCTGCTATGGGGAAGGTGAAAAAAACAAACAAACTCCACCTAGGCCAACAAAGACGTGGCTAGCGTAATGCCCACAGCAGATCTAGACCACACCCGGTATTTTACTACCTAATGGGGAGGGAGGATGGGTGCCGCCAAGCCTGCTCCATGCAAAAGGGAGGGTTAAGGCACAGGGCTGCCCCTTTTAAGTCCCTCATTCCTGGGGGATGAGTCAGCAAAGTCCAAAGAGCTGCCTCTTTTGCAGCAGTTTTTCATCACCCCCCGCCCGCAAGCCATAAAGCACTGTTCCTTTCATTCAGACAGCCTACCAAATTACATCCACCCACCCTGCTTAAAGGTGCAGGGCGCTCATTTTTGCCTAGTCACCTTTCAGAGAGAAACCTACCTCTAAACTAATAACTATAGCCTAGGAATGGTGACTGACAGCTCTGGGCTTTGCTTACCTCAGAAAAAATCATGAACCTTAACCTGGTTGCAGTGCCAGATAAAAGGCAGATTTCACTGTTTTTTGTTTGTGTGTTATTATTTTCACCAAGTTCAAGGCACAGCTTCCTCTGTCATTTCTCACTCTGAAAACAAAAGTAGCACAGGAAAGGAGACATTTACCCTAGAGGCATTGTTACAGTGAGAGACTTTAGAGTAATAGAAAAGGCACAGCTCTTTGGAACATCCACATACTGTGCAAAAGGAAGATATTATATTAATGGTTGGTTGTACAGCCTGTGAGGAAGTTTTTGTGGATAAAGCAGCTTGTGTAGTTAATGGTGCAAACAGAAAAATTGAGTGTCTCTTGTGATCAGCTAACTGCTTAAAGCAGAGGGTGAAAATAACTTTTGAATTGGGACTTCGGGATTCATGTGGCTATTGAGATGATTAAGCCACCCTACAGTGGGCTTCTGACAATTTAAGTTTTCTGCAGTACTTGTATCTGTAATCATCAATTTTAGAAACTCAAAGTGGATCAGCAATTAGTAAGGAAGCTTTGAGTTATTCAAGCAAAGCTGGAAACTTATTGTTGACAAAGGGACAGGGTAAATTTCTGCCTGTTGTTCATGTTTCAAATGATTTGACATATTACCTTAATGATGGGAGCATGTGCATCCAGTAATCTTTTTTGATGATAGTGGGCATGAAATAGACCCACAGAATCAAATCTTATTGGCATCTGGGAAATGCAGCTCCTTTAAAATGTCAGCAGTGCTGCTTCTGTAGGTGGCATAGTTAAGACTCAATTGTGCTACCAAACAAAATTCACTACTAAGTTTTATGACTAAAGTGGTCCACCCCCGCCACTCCGCATTCCAAGTGGGAAATGTAGTGTGGATGATTGTATGTCAGAAAGCAATGTAGTGCAGGGAAGAATTGAATGCTTAATAATAGATAAATAATTATTTCTTTCAAATACATTATCTGACAAAGGTAGCCCTCTTTTCTGTTGGTGAATTGCCTGAGGTCAAATTCTGCAATCGATAAATGTATTCATATTCATATTCATAATCATTCTCAGACTAGTTCTTGGGAACAAATTTCAGCCTCTGGGCTGTTCACAAGCCATTCATTCTGAATAGCTGCTATTTTTGATGTTACAGATTATAAGGCCAGAAAGGACCACTGTGATCATCTAGTCTGAGCTCCTGTATAACAAAAGCCATAGGACTTCCCTGAATTGTTTGAACCAGAGCAGCTCTTTTAGAAAAACATGCTATCTAGATTTAAAAATTGCCAGTGATGGAGAATTTACCATAACCCTCGGTCAGTTGTTCCAGTGATTAATTACCTTCATTGTTAAAAATGTGTACCTTATTTCACCTGAATTTGCCTAGCTTCAACTTCCAGCCAGTGTTGTCTGCCAGATAGATGGATGTCTGATTGTGTATCTGAGTCACATGGTGGTGTTTCTACTCCCTGGCTGGATGACTGCAACTTTTTAAAGAATAATGTAATAAATAACAAATAATAAATAAAGCACTTCCACGACATGACATTGCGCTTGGATGTTGACAAACCTTTGACTCTGAGTTGGACAACGCTTAAAGCCAGACCAATTACTGGAAAGCCAGGAGATGGCACCACACCAGGGGTGACGGCTGGCAAGTGACCAGGATTCTGTGAATTAATTGCACTTGGTCTCTTAGGTTGGATCAATAGCTTGCCAGGGGTTAGCCAGGTACTGATGGGGATGCGACGTGAACACTGATCCAATGCCCCCAAGGAATATGTGCAGACCTCTACACATGGGGTCTGTGCAATGATCCACTTTCTCACTGTGGCCTCCGTCAGTCAATGGCGCATGTTGTTGACAAATGTCAACTGATTAGATTTCATGATGGCCTTAGGGCCTTTCATTGTGCTGAAGAAGCTGCTATTGGATGGCTTGGCAAGCACTACAAAGGCTCAAAGAACTAGGCCATTTTAAGATGCTAACCACTGATAAAAAAACTTTTGTGAACATTTTCCAGAAAATAAATTGTTGTGTTGGAAATACTCATAAACGGTGAACAATAGTAGCAGAAACTCCTTCTGTATATTTACATATTGCATTATAGATTCAGCTTTAGTTAGTACCAGTGTTGTAATGGGACTTGGAGCAGAAAGTGCATCTTGTGCAAATCGTAACTGATTCTTTCTGTAATTTTCGTATATTTCCTGTATCAAAGCCACTTTCCTTAAATAGCCTAGAGTATCGCAGCCAGAGGGACTACTTGTGTAAGTACACAGAACTGGTGTGTCAGAAATTAGGGCTAGACGTAATTGGTGGACAAAATAATGTGGGGATGGGCTATTAGGGATATTCCATTCATCATTCGCTTTTTGGATCCTGAAAGCAAGAGACTGGGGAGAGGAGAGGACAGAAGAACAGACAGATGCCGCTGAAGTGAGCATCACCATCATGACTGCCACTCCCACCATTTCCTGGGACACCAGGCCTTTGTCATCCTGATCCTGAGAGATATTCTGATTAGACCGGGTCAGAGAGAGGGATCCAGATGACATCACAAACCCTACTAGCTCCAGCTGAATCCCAAAGACTACCTGAGATGAAATGGGATTGGATTTAAACAACAGTGGCAACAACAACAGTTCCAGTCCATCTCAACTACTTCTCTTTTCCCCAAAAGGACAGTTAGTTTGATACCAGCTAAGAGTCTGTCCAACCAAGGAGGTTTTACTTCTAAAAACTCTCTCCAATTAAAGGGAACAGGAACAAGGAATGTTATAAAATGAAAATCTTATTCAGTACTTTGTTTCAAATGTTTTAAGTGTTTTCCCTTTTCTTTATCTTTAATAAAACATTAAAAGGATGTTTGATAGTATGTTTTCCATCATACTAAGCAGGTTGAGGTCTCTGTATACCAAACCGCAGACCTTAGTTAACACGGCTTAATGTTGAACAGGGACTGGGTTATGTTAACATCTGTGGGCCTCCTGTATTCTACCTACATTAATATAACAGGGTTTATATGCATTAATCTCCAGTTTTTCATTTTCATAATTTTTTTTCATTTTGGCTACTTCATTTAAAGTAGAAGCCATCTAACAAAGTGTATTTCAAGAAGTTAATGTGTTTTTTTTAAATTCAAGATCTTGCATCCTCCTAATAACCCTGATGAACAGTGGTGTAATATCCTTAGTTTTTCTCAGTGGTTTCTTAGTTTTCAAGGAATGTCTTTACACATGGGTGGGTGACAGCCCTACCTTCTGAACCTGGTATCAACAGAAGAAATAATAGTGGAGTCTTTCTGAAATGAAAAATGTTGTAATTTGTTCCACACTAACAGAGAGAAATGTAAGATATGATTGTGACACTGCCATCACAGATTGAATTAGTGACAGATTAATGAAGAGAAAAAGAAATGCATTGTGGGAATCATGAACCCATGACAGCTGTACCATCCTTTTTTTGGAAACTCACAAATGAAGTCTCCCTGTGAGACTAGAATAAGCGTGTGATTAGCTCAGCATTGCTTTTTTCTCCCACTATAGACTTCAGTTTTAATATGACTAAAGAATAATACCTGAATCCCATCTGAACGGCTTTTAAGGTTTAACTTGCTGAAGCTATTCACAGAGCTCATCTTGCAAAGGGGACTGAATAGATCTGCACAACTAATCGTGGAATATTATACTGATACTTTATCTCCCACATCAATACCAATTAAAGCTGCACACAGAGCATCCCATATTATTTTAATAGGCAAAGAATTTTAAATTTTGTCAGGTATCTTGCATGTGTTTGTACCTCTGTCATTAAAATTTGGAGACTTGTGTAAGCTCTTGACAGACTATGAATGCTTAAAATTTCCAGATGTTATTCAGAATGGAAACTATCCTGTTCTTTGCTGTAGTAATTTTGCCTCATTAACATAAATAAAAAATAAAGCATAACAACAACAATCTTGCTTAATGTGTAAACACAAAAATATTGTTATAGGCATCTGGCAAATCAGCAGGAGATGGCGAGAGGAGCTAAATGATGAAGGAGTTATTTAGAAGCAGTACCAGAGTCCTTTGTGTGAGTTCAGTGCATAAAGGCTAAGGGTGTTACTTTGGGCACTGATCCTGAAATGAGTTCTAAACACTTATTGAAAACCTATTATTTTTATTTGTATCATGGCAATACCAAGTCTGCAATCAAGTTAAAGGCCTTGTTGTGCTAGGGGCTGTACTAAGATAAAGGAGTAAAGTAAACAAGTAAAGTAACCAGAGTTATAGTAGGCCCGTTTTCAATTCGCTCCATGTTTTTCAAAAATATCTGATGTAATTGTATTTTGTTTGTATTGAAGTAGTACTGAGGGGCCCCAATCAAGGATCACAGTCCCACTGCACTGTACGCCGTCAACAAAAAGACAGCCCTTGCCCCAAAGATCTTGCAATCCAAGTTAATTGTGTGTGTCTGTCTGTGTGTATTTGTTTCATTTACATTATTAAAATAGTGTTAGGCTTTTTGGTGGGTATTTAGGCTGAGGTGTGGTAAAGGAAGAGGGTGGACTCGGGCTGCGAAAGGGAACTGAACAGGGAGAAAAGTAGGAAAGGGGAAGAAGAACGGGGATTGGTGAGAGAGACTGATGAGTGGGCAGCTGAAGGACTATATTGATAAGAGATGGTGGGATGACTACTAGCAATACAGCAAACGAGAAAAAACAATCAAGAGCCAGAGCTGGCGATGAATGACTGATGAGGTTAGGAGGCTGTGAAGGCTGCTTCTGGCAGTCGCTGCTTCACACTAGAGGGAGAAAATGCAGGTCATTTCATACCTGCTGATTCAGAACCAGGCGGGCCAGTGGTGAGCAGAAAGATCCTGATTCCTCCTGCCCCAAGCCCTTGTGTGTAGCTGGTGCTGGCTGCTTCAGAGAAGGGGACCTGAGAATGTTGGGATTTCCAGTGTTTGCCCCCTGTAAGTTCTCCCTGTCTACTGCTGCTGTTACCCTTACGGCTGCTATAGTTGCTTAAAGTGACAGCTGCTGCAATTCTCAGACACCATAGTGAGTAGACAGAATAGACTCAGCAGCAGAGTTATTTCACACTGTCTGATACCTTGCATAACAGTGATGGCTCCCAGGGCAGCACAGACAGAATGTGTTGCACCTGTTCATGATGTGCAGAGCCACAGTGTTATCAGTATTTAGACAGGAACATAAAAAAGGGAAAATACATTGATCAAATAAAGACATAAAACACACTGTATTTAATGCTTTATCTTAAAATATTGCTTGCAATGGAGAGGGGGGAAATGATCAGGCCAATACCTCAACCTCATTTGCTTGGAAGTGCTTTTCCAGCCCATATGATGTACCCTACAAATCCTACTGGGTCCAATACCACATTTCAGGAAGCTGTGAACTGCAGACACTGGTGATGGGCCTGTAGCATGTATAATAAAACATTGCTGCATCGGCAGGAAAATATTGCTTAACTAGTCTGTAAGAAACAAAACTTTGATTTTCCTCCCCAAAAGGTAATCAGGGAGAATAAGATGGCCCAAGAGAAATAAGACTGTCCCTTTTTAAACAAGTGTGCTTTCATTACCTTATCATCTTGGATGCTACAAGATATCAATTGATCCTTGGAGTTTGTAAATTGCTTTTGTAATAATAATATGGAGTACTGATCAGTCTACAAATCAACCCTACAAATATTTTTTGCTTAATTTCAAACATGGGAATAGTCCCATGGAAGTCAAAGGGATTACTTGTGTGCTTAACATTAAGTAAGTATTTAAGTATTTGGAGGATCACAACCTAGCTTAGTGAAGTCTTTTGGATCCTGGTAATGCATCAGAATGGGTCAAACAGGGCTGGCCAAGAGCAGGTAAAGTTGGGTGGGTTCACTATTTTTGTTCACTATTTTTGACCTCCTGGGTCAATATCTTAAATATGATTATTTCCAGAAATACAGCATGGAAGTTATTCTTCTAGTAGAAATGACATCTCATCTGATAGCACTAAGTTAAAAACATTTGTAGAGAGTTAGGATATGTAGAATGTGTCAGAACGGTAGCCCTTCTGACTGAAGTCCTATGTTCACCACACTAACTTGGGCCTATGACAGATCACTTGATAGTCCTAAACTTTGATGGTTCAAATAAAATGGAACCCAGAACAGAACTACTCTTGTTTTGATTTTGCAAAACAAAAATCACAGCCAAGTAGGTTTTGCTAAATCATAACTCAGATTACTTGGCCTACTTCTATCAAATACTGCAGTAGTGCAAGCTTTTCCACAGCGCCTTCTTATTACAGGGGGGCTGGCTCGTGTGATTCAAACTAGGTCCAGCACCCCATGTCAGAGCAGGTGCTCTTATTTCAGCCAATTCAGTGTGGGGAGGGAGGGTGCACTGGGACTACAAAGGGTCCGAGGGAATTCAGTGAGGGCAGAATTAGAAGAGGGAACTGCAGCTGTAGGGAGAGAGGGTCTCCTGCAGTGGTCTCCGAAGAAGGGTGTTGGGGCTGGGGAAAAAGACCCAGCTGAGACAGTACCTCAGAGAGGAGGGACTGTGCCCATCTTAAGACTGGGTGGAAGTTTTGCTTTTTCTGTTCTATTTTTAAACTTTATAAATAAAGAAACCAGGCCCCAAGAGGGCTGTGACTGTACGAAAGAGAGAGAGATTGTGTGGGGTTTGCATAAGGAACTCTGAAGAAGGAGAAAATGGGTGGGGTACCGCAAAGGCACCCCGGCCACGAAGAGGTGCTTGAGTGACAGCTACTTGATTACAGCTGGCATAGCTGGTAGGATTATGTGGACCTCCTCCGTCAAAGAGGGAAAAGGAAGGCCTGGGATGCAGATGATGAAGGAGACTGTTCGTGTACTGGCTTGAGCAGCAGTGGTGGACGCAGGGAGTCCTTCTGCAGGAACAGCAGCAGCAGCAAACGCAGTGGGCCCAGCAGTTTTGGCAGAGAGATCACTGATGCCAGGAGGTGAGGAAGGACCTGCTTTGTTTTAAATGTGGGAAGCATGGACATAAGAGAATGGAGTGTTCCAGTTGGCACTGGGAGCACTCAGAATGGGCTTGGGGAGGAGACACTTCTAGGGTGGTCTGGAGATGTAAGGGCCAGCCAAAATGAATTGAGCAGGGCCATTTTAGGAGGATCTGCCCCTTTAAGAACAGTGAAAATGAAGTTTGGCAACAGGCCAAACTGAGAGGGTCATGTCCTACTTGGACAAAGCTGGAGGAAACCCCTGCTCTAAGAGGTATTTTGGGTGTGGGAGGGAAGGTCATGTGCTAAAATTTTCCTAATGAGGTCCAGGATCTTGGTAAAGAGGAAAAGGAGGCCTGTATGGTGAGAGAGATTCAGCAGACCGAGAGCCATTGGTTGCATTCTCTTGGAAGTGTGTCGCTCCTCTTTGCCTGATGCAAGAGAAATAAGCAGGGTGGTGATGGACCTAGTAGCCCCTACTGTTGATGAGCAGACTGATTTGGGAGGTATGAGAAAAAGATGTTAGTTAAGTCAGAGAGAAGCAGCCTTGGGAATACATGGCCAGGACATGGAAACCCTGAAAGAAGGGCAGGGTGAGACTGGTGTTTCTAAGAAAAACAAAGACATTGATGCTGTGGATTTGGCAGTATGACAATCCTCCTACAGCTGACATGCCCATTAACACAGAGTTGATAGGAGAGGACATTAGTGGTGTGCTCTTGTTGAAGGAGAGATATGAAAGGCAACTTGCTGCTCTGAGGGAAGAGAAACAGCAGGCTCTGCAAGAAAGGGACAAGTCTGCTGAGGAGAAGTAGGGCTTAGAGTGGCAGGTGGAGATGATAGCAAGTGAGAGCGATAGACTTCAGTTTCAAGTATCAGAGATGAAGACCACTCAGGGAAGAAAGCAGTTTCTCTCTGCCTTTGGTCAGATTAAAAGAGAGCTGGAGAGGCCATTGGAGAAACAGGCCACTATCGAGCAGGGGGCAGAAAATGAAGCCTGGACGAGAGATCCTGCCTCTGATTCAGCAAGCCAAGCCTCGGGGGGGGGGGGGGAATGTCAAAGGGTGGCTGGCCTCTGTGATTAAAAATAGGTCCAGCTCCCTTGTGCCAAGGCACGTATTCCCAGTTGAGCCAAGTAAGGGGACAGGGCTTCATCTGGGCTATAAAAGTTCAGTGGAGGCAGAGATAGAGGAAGGAACTGCAGCTGCATGGGGAGAGGGTCTCCTACACTGGTCCCTGAAGAAGGGTGTTGGAGCTGAGGAAAAAGATCCAGCTAAGACAGAGAGGGAGGGGCTGCGCTCAGTTTAAGCCTGGGTGGAAGGTTGGTTTTTGTGTGTTCTGGAACTTTGTAAACAAAGAAATCAATCCCCCGTGGAGGGCTGTGATTGAATGAGAGAGACTGTGTGGGCTTTGTTTAACGAGTCAGAGGAAGGGGAAAACAGGGGTAGGGCACTGCAATGGTGCCCCTGGCTACCGCGGGGGGGGGGGGGGGGGGGGCTTGGTTGGCAGCTGCCTAATTATACTTGCCAAGGCACTTCGTTCCTGGCATGTAAGGACCAATAGTTTAGATGCGTGTAAGGTAGGGTTTCCTTTATCTATTTAATTCTTGCCCTTTCTGGTGACAGTGCCAACAAGGAAGGCTTCTTTTAGGTACACAGCTGTCCACTAGAAAGTGGATTGAAACTTCCAATTCATTTCATCAGATTGTAATGACTTCACATAGAATATCTTAGTGAAAGGCCGAGTTACCTGGAGATGAAAGTATTCCTTATCACATAATTGGTATTCTTTGCCACCCACAGAGAATAGTTTCCCATATTATTGGAAGACACTAGTAGGTTATTCTAGGATATTTCAGTTTTTTTTTATGGGAACATTTCAGGGGATGATTACACAATATGCCTGATGTAGCACTTTTAAAGTGCCCATATGTCAAGAGATACCATAGGCTATCTGACAGAGATTGATGGGTTGTCTTCAGTGATGAAAAGTTTAGGCCAAGATTTTAAAAAATGGGTGCCTAGAATTAGGTTCCTGTTTTTGAAAATCTTGCCCCAAGGCTTAAAATTGTATTTCATATAGTACATTTCCCTGTGAGAGAGAATTCTTATCTGAAATATGTATCAATTTATATAATAATTATGTGGTGATTTTTATTTAACTCATTCTGAATATAGTGATTTTTTAAATAATCAACATCAGCATGATTTGCTAAATGATTATGAGGGTCCTGTTCCACTAACAAACAAATTGCCTTTCATTTTCTCGATATTTTTTAAAGGGAAAAAGCCCAAGTCAAAATAAAATTAAGGTAACTTGAGTGCTTGTGCTACTTTGGCTGATGGAGATACAAACTTTTAAACCTTAAATATTTAAGACAGCAAAAGTACTTAAGCTGTTTTATGATGGCATAAGTGTTTAAATTGCCTGAAATCCTCAGTAGCGTACAGTTTTAAGGCACACTAAGTCTTTTGGTGGCATAATCATTTAGACCACCTCAAATCCTTCAGATGACATAAATTTTTCAAATCATTTACTTGATTAATGTTATTTAGTGTGGCATACGAATTTAAGCTGCTCTATAGGTATATAGGAATGCTTAAATCACTACTGGGATACCCTGACAAATATATACTTTTGAAATAACATCTTTAGGCTGGCTGGGGACACAATGAAAAATGAACTCTAAGGACCCACTCCTGTCAACATGTTAAGTGTGGAAGTCCCTTTGGAGTGGGTAGGAGTTCTGTGGGCAGGTTGCAAGTATGGACCTTATTAGGTTCACACTTCACCATGCACTTAAAGCAATCTCACTGTGACACTCCCCAGGGTTGAGAGGTACTTTACCACTACTCCCCCTTAGTGTGAAGCAGTCTTCCCTGTGCCTGCTGTGGCTCAGCTCTCTGAAACCCCGCAGCCTCTGGCAACACAGGCACTACCTTTGCAGGCCTCACTGTTTCTGTACAGGTAGCACTAGGCACACTCCACCACCTGAGTCTTCTGAATGTTTCCTGTAGTGTCCAGCTCCGTATCCACTAAACACTCACAGGATTACCAGGACTGCTGTTCCCAAAAGAACAGTACACACCAGCTTGGAAGATTCAATTCAGGATCACCATTTTGCTTAACGCTTGGATATATTTATAGTGAAAACTAGAATAAGTTTATGGTTAAAGAACAGAAATTCTCATAATAGTGAGTAAGGATATTGGAAACAAATGGTTACATAGAAAACAAAATCATAACAAGCTTTCTAGAGACTAAACTTAACTACCAAGTTACTCTCTTGACTAAAGAAGTTTATCTCACCCGAAGTCCACTCCTGTGTTTTTAACCAAGCCTAGTTGAGACCCATTTTTCATGAAGCAAAATCACTGTTCCTTTACTTCCTCAGTGAAGGATACCTGGGAGTCTCCTTTGTCCCCCTCCTTTGTCCCCGTGCCCCAATATATTCAAGAAAACCTTTGATGTGCACCTCAAAATATGGTTCTCTGCCCCCTGCTGTTTTTCTCTTCCTGTTACTTTCTTTCTCAAGTCCCCCAAATCCTTAATTTGCATTCAGTTCAGATGGGTGATAGGAGATCCATTGTGAACAAGCCCGTACTCACATGACATGTAAACGGATAGCGGGATAAACATCTCTTGTCGGACCTTTTTTTTTCACCTTTGCTGATGAATAGTCCCTAGACATGGACTTTAAGAACATATTTTCAGGATATATACATAACGCCTTACATAGTGTCTTTACATACACTTCCTGATGATAATGGTGACCAGATTGCCACAGGCTTTTATTCAAGACCTCACATTACACTCTTTTGAGCTAGAATATAAATACAGAGTGAGGAGATTCCTTGTTCATCCCCACTGTGCCCTGGTAGTTGGCACTAAAAGTTTCCTTGGTCACACTCACAAGCATGCACAATGCAGCTCTGCATCTGAAGACTCTCCCAGTTCCTAACTACCACTTTCACTGTACTGGCCAATTTTCAGCCATTCCTAGTTTTGTATTGACTAAATAACGACAATCCTGGTAGGATCACAATACTATCCCTTTGTATATTATCATAGTTTCATCAACTATTGCTGTGTGGTCTCTTTCCGCCTTCATATGTAGGGAGGAACCATGTTGCAGGAAAACACAGGGTCAAAAACCACAGCTTGTGATTGGGTGGGGTGGGGGATTCAGAGGCATGCGGCCACAGCAACAGCCTTTGGAGGCATTGCATGTCAAGTAGGCATAATGTTGCCAAGAGCAGAGAGGGACCACACATGTGCCATCCCTTCATAGGTGCTGAATATGCTAACTCTCTCTCCTCTAGCTAGTATGGAGAAGGGATTGGTGTTACAGCCCCTTCCTGATCTTTCCTGAGCACCAGCAGTGGTGTTAGTATTAAGAATTCTTTGGCTTAGGGGATGCAAGGAATGCCACAGTGCTCTACTCCTGAAAAAGTGTACAAGAGGAAACTCTTTGATGCACCATCTCCCCCACCGCTTTCCAATGTGACACTGGTCACAAGTGGTTGCTAAATGTGGTTCAAGCAGCTATAGTTAAAATAGTATTGCACATTCTTTGCAGAAGTCCTTAGTCACAGTCAACAAAGGTATTTCTTCCTAGAGCAAATAAACTGATGGTCAGTACCCTAATCTGCTCTGTCCTATTATGGGTCCTCACCTGCAACATAAGATTGTCTGTGCCAAAGGAGGTCAACTTGGGGCAATAGTGAAATAATAAATCAGGGATCAGATTTTTCCTGGAAGGATGGTCCAATGGCTAGGACACTAGCTGTGGACTTGGCAAATGTGGGGTCAAGTCCTTGCTCCACCATATATTTCCTGTGTGACCTTGTGCATGTAGCGCAGTTTCCCATCTATAAAATGGAGATAATCGTACTTTCCTATCTCACAAGGGTTGTGAAGATAAATACATTAAAGAATGTGACGTGCTTAGATATTGTGGTGGAGTGTGTGTGTGTGGGGGGGGATGTCATATAAATTAGATCTTTTGAGTGATTTTGGGTTTTTTTGGCCAATGGCTGGTACCTGACAAATGCTAATTATATTAGTATTTGGTAATGGATCTGATGGTGTGTGTAACTCAGAAACCAGTAGATATAGAGCACATGGGCAGCAACACACTCAGATCAGGGCAGCATGCTTCCTCATTTTTAACCAAGGTCATCTATTATGTTTGCCTGCGTTGAAGGATCCTGGGCTGCATCTTCAAGTGAATTTTGAGTAAGTGAGAATCTTTCTTGCCACACTACGGAAGACTTATGGGGACAAAGCCATTAGAACCTTAACAATCAGCTTGATTCATTCTAGTAACTAACACTTCCAGCAGCCCCAAGTTGATCCATATGCTTGGATGTGGTTTCACTGTTGTAAGAGGAGCTTGAAAAGCTACTTCAGACTTATTTAGGGCTGGATCTTGATTTGTTGGTTTGTCACTGACATCATTGGTAGAAGGAATGGGCCCTTAGAGTGTAAGCTCCTTAGAACAGGAATTGGGTCTTCTGCTGTGTCTTGTATTGTGTCAGAACACAAACTGATTGGCTAACTACATAATAATGAATAGTGGTATTTAAGCTGTATGAAGAACACACTTCATCCCTCTCATGTAGACACTCTGGGCTGCAACTTAAGCACAGCTCTAAGCAAAGAATGGTACTTAAACTGTACCAACCCAGCAGGAGCCCTGAAAGCCATTGTGACTCACTAACATACCAGCCTGTACCAGCAGCAAATTACAATATTCCTTAAGTTGTATGCAGTGTTGTTGTAGCCATGTCGGTCCCAGGATTAGAGACACAAAGCGGGCGAGGTAATATCTTTTATTGGACCAACTTCTGTTAGTGAGAGAGACATAAGTTGATCCAATAAAAGATCTTACCTCACCCACCTTGTGTCTCTAATATGCCCTCAGGTAAGCTAGTGAATAGGGAGGAGAATGGTTTCAGAGTAGCAGCCGTGTTAGTCTGTATTCACAAAAAAGAAAAGGAGTACTTGTGGCACCTTAGAGACTAACAAATTTATTTGAGCATAAGCTTTCGTGAGCTACAGCTCACTTCATCAGAATGCATCCGATGAAGTGAGCTGTAGCTCACGAAAGCTTATGCTCAAATAAATTTGTTAGTCTCTAAAGTGCCACAAGTCCTTCTTTTCTTTTTAGGGAGGAGAATGGAGCCAAAGACAGAGTAAATGGGCAAACAGTTTGTAGCTGGAGTCACAATCTAGCCCTTTATTCCCCCACCTTCAATCTATTACTATAAGTCTCTCATATAGGGGATATGTTTTTCCAATGTCTTCAATCATTTTGTTTCTGGATTTTTCTTCCTCTTCCAGCTCATTTTAAAGTTTTCGTATGAGCACTTTTCACAGCCATAGATTCATAACCTTTGCTTTATGCTGATACAATAAAAGAGCATGCAAGGCTATTAATAAGTTGTCACTGGCTAATCTTGAGTCTACATTATGTTTGTATCAGCAGCACTAGTTTCTTGCAGCAAGGCACTGGTGAATTTGTGCTTAGATAAAGGCAATGCTCATATATCATTCAGATAGTAGTTTGGCCTAGTTGTGTGATTAGAAAAAAGAAAGGTAAAGAAAAATGTAGAACAATTTCATAACACTGGGAATCTAGGGAGTAGGTTTTTATTTTAAACAATGAGTGACAGTTGTAAAAATAACTTGGAGAGTTTAAAAATATGCCACTCACCTTTTCACTGGTTGAGTAATATAGACAGCCTTTCAGCTCAGAAACAGAAACCCAGCTTCAGTGTGTTGTACCCTATACAAATCCTCTGCACAAAATCTCCTTTGAATATTTTTAGTGGAAATAAAATTTGAGGGCCAAGCCAAGCAACAACACATGGAAGGTATGTTGGTTAGGGAGGGAAAAAGAAAAGAAAAGTAACATAGCGTTGTCAGTTAGGTGTGTGTGCTCTGTCCGTATGCTGTCCCAGCCCTGCGCAGATAGTTGGTTCAGCAGATCTTGATAGCATTACCCAGAAAGAATGGCCACCAGCACATTTTTAGTGACAAAGGCACTCAGCCAGGTTTATTGACCTCAAGACCCAGTTCCAGCACTCTGGCTCCATGGTTACAGGTATGCTAACACATGAATGATCTGTGGCAAGGAATGGCTCAGTCAGGAGCGGGACCTTGTGCTGACCCCAAGGCTGAACAAAGAGTTGAAGCGAGGCACCCCAATATTTATAGACTGAGCCAAATGATTCTTATACCCTCAGACATGTTTCATTACATCTGCTTATTACCTCCCATCATGCTCGAGGTGTCTCGGGCACAACATCTGTATTCATTACTTCTAGCAGACCCTCTTATCTGGTGTTAGGCCAGGATGTCCTGGAATTAATTGTTGGGAGAGTGTTTTCACATATACCCAGTATCTGTAACTTCTTTGTCCCTTCTTAAGGGTGCCTGTGTTTTAGCCACATTAGCAATACTTTTGCCAAGGTCATATAACTTTGGTTCACAATCTTGGGTTCAGGCCTCAGATATTGTAGCAAGCCCAGTGCTCCAGGCTCTTTCTTTCTCCTACTTGTATCTGCTAAGGGGACTGTCCTAGCAGCTAAATTGAGGAGAGATGCAAGAAAACAGTGCATGGGAGGGCACCAGTGAAGTCTAGTTCAGAGCACAGAGGGATCCACAGGGAGAGGGAGAGATACACTAACACGGGTGGTGCTTGATCATCAGTGAACAAACCCTGATGTAAAGGAAGTGGTGTGGGAAAGCCTCTCACAATTTACTTGCTCTGAAAGCATGTGAAACCCAAACATTTTCATCCTACCTTTGCAACCTCCAGTGGTGACTGCCATGCTCTTTGATCGCCTGACACGCCCGTGTGTTCCTCTGCACTGTTCGCTTGGGCCTGCTACAGCAATTGCAGCTAAGAAAAATAATGAGGGAGGCAGGCGCTTGTCAGGAGAATAAACCTGCTTCAGTTAAAATATATCCCATGTATTACTCAGCTGACCCTTACTAAAAGGCTAAGAACAGGCATACCTGGACTAACAGTCATATGATTGAGCTTCAGCCGGCATAAACGGTGTCTTTGCAGCAGCCGCAATAGTTCTTAAAGTGACACTGTCCTACTAAAAATCCTTTAAAAGTGTTGTGAGTGTGAGAAGAGTGTGCAGTTACAATACTACTGAGTAGTGAGGTGCTAGCTAATGCCCTTTGCTGCCATAAAAGGGAAATATACCTTATGAAAGGGGTCACACAATGCCAGAAAGTAAGTAGTCAGTGCAAGTAAATCCCTGTATCCTCAAAGGTAGGGGTCTTTCTCTAGTCAAGCAGGAAGAAAGGAGTCATGGCTCCTGTAAGGGACTCCCTCCTCCTTTCTTTTGGGTTGCGGGGACGGGGAGGGATAGAATCACATGAGCTGGGCGCTAGCAGTTGCGGGTGGGTGTGTTCTGAGGTAAGCCATTGGCCTCCTGAAGACCAGGTATATATATGTCCAGTACAGGTATATATATGTCCAGTATATATATATCCAGTCCAGAATGGAGACCTTTCTTTCTCCTGGCAGGTGTCCAGTGTAGGTACTTGTTCTACAGGTGTCCAGCTCCCTGATAAACTGGAGTTGGAAGTGGACTTAGGGAAAGCATGCCCTAACGAAGATGGGGAATGGGGTTGGGTCTCCAAATGGTTGGTGCACAAGGATACAACCCACCTCAAATCTCATTCAAGGGGAGAGTGGTGGAGTTTCAGCAGCTGACTGGGACTTGTTTGGAGGAAAGGGGGGTTGCCGGTAGCCCTCCTCAAATGGTTGGACACAAGGGAAGAAGGAAGGATTTGCACTTGATGAGTTATTGTCAGATAGCTCCCAGATGAGTTAAATTAATAAACTTGCAGCCTAATTAAGCCACGTCCCTCAGATCTTGATGTTCTTCCTGAATGTATGGGACAATACAACAAAAGTATGTCATTACGCATATGTTTGGACCCCAGGCTCCACCTCAAAACTGTCTGAACTCTATGTTTTAAACTCATGATTGAAATGTATGATTGTTTTGCTAAATGCAGCAAAAGGGTTTTTAAAATTTCAGGCAAGATAGAAGACTCACTGGACCAATATGATCCAGGGTGATACCTTTTTTTTTCTTAATGGGTCTTTTGTTCTTCAAAAACATTCAAAATTGCACAATGATGTGAGTTTAAACATTATATGTTATATATTATATGTTTGGTTACAAAATGTTCTTCCCATTCATCACTGTGAGGGAGCAGCAGCAGCTGCCAACCATGGCATATTAAAGTTGCTGTAAACAAACATATTAATCTTACTGGTTTTGTACATCTATTGAGTCAGTGCAATGAAAGATAGTATTAGAATACTAGTAATTCTCCAATTCTGGGACATATCTTCCTGGGTAGGTGCCTCCTTTTCTTGGGGGAGAAAGGCTCCCCTCTTAGGATAAGCAATAGTAAAAGAAATAGGAAAAGGAGAAAGTGAGAAAGAAAAGTAGAGGGGGTGCAATAAGGGAGGGAAAGAGGAATATTAGGCTTTCATATAAGGTTGTGTCAATTACTGTTGTGCTTTGCTGTGAATTAGATTATTTCTTTGGCTAATAAGATGATTCTTATTCCTTGTCTGACTCATATGAAAGCCCATTATTCCTCTTTCCCTCCTACATGGACCCTTCTCATTCTTCTTCATATTTTCTGTGAATCTCTAAGTGGGTGCAATGACATTGCCATTGCTATTTTCAAATTACTTACTTACTGCTCCTGTTTTGTTTTAATATTCTTTCTCAGAAATCTTTGGGTCTAATTCTGATCTCAGTAGCTTTTACACTAGCATTGCTCCTTTGATTTCATTGGATTTACACTGGGGGGAAATTGGAATGAGGACCTTTAGTTTTAGGGCATGGACGGAACATATTATTTGTTTTGTATGTCTCCAACATTTGTTAGAGTCTCCTAAACCTAATTAGTATGCTTGTTTTGAAGTCCAGTATAATCTCTGCAGGAGTTTGAAGTGTGTTAATTTTAGATTTGCATGTCTTGCTGTTTTATAAACTTGTCCTCCATATGTTGTACCATTCACATTCACAGTACATTGCTGTTGTGTCATTTTTCAGGTTTCTTTTAACTTTTGTGGTATTTTGGGTTTTGCATTTAATAACCAGTTATGCAGAGAGGAGGATTGATGTGGTTTATGTTTTATGAATTTCAGTGAATTATTAAGGATGAATTCATGTGGGTGTGGATGAGCTCTGCCTAATAAAATGTGTGTGTGTTCACTCTAGGATTCTTTACAGACAGTGATATAGTTGTAAATACTGGGGAAAATTTATTACAGCACCACTGACTTGACTCCTGGTTCTCTTTCTGACTTTTCTAACTTTCTTTTAATGTGCATTCCTTTTCTGGATCTAGGCCTTTATTTATCCCATGCATTCCATATCACTTTAATAATTTTTTTTTAATTTTTTTTTTTTTGCTTACCATGCGCTGGAGTTGTATAAACAATGCTGTTGCAACATGGGAGGGCTTGTGACAGATCCCACCAGTACTTCCTGTAATACGTGGATCAGTTTAAAGACCATGATAAATGGGTTGTCTTTCACTGTCTAGTGATCTGCAATGTTTTCAGGAGCCAGATTTTCAGATGTGCTTTGTGTACTTAATAAGCACTGAATAGACCAAGCGATTAACCTCAGTGTTCTGGAAGGAAAGGAGACTATCATTTTAAGGGGACTGTACAAAACAATAAGAATTCACTAGCTTACATTTTAAGGTCCAAATCCTGCCCTGTCTCCTGAAGCCACAGAGGACCCAACATGTAATAGAACTCGTACTTTTCTGCTATGTAGGATAGACAAACAGGGACAGGAGTAGGTGAGCTTGGGCAAAAAGTCCACCTCCTTACATGCCATAGAGCTCCATGGAGACTGTCTACACTGTGCAGTAGGGGAGCAGGATGGGAGGTGACTACAGCAGAGGTTCCTCTACCATTCTGCAGCCCTGTAGGGGAGAACCCTGCCCCAGCCTCTCTGCACCACACTCAGCTAATTGGGCTTGGAATAGAAGTTAAAACCGTGCCCCAAGTTTTCCTGCCTGAGTTTAACTTCTCCAGAGAGATCCCCATGTGACCAATGATATTTGATGAAAAATGTTTTAAATAAAGCAAAATCTGTAAAATTCACTCTTTTTTTTTCCTAAAAAAAACCAACGAGGAGTCCGGTGGTACCTTAAAGACTAACAGATTTATCTGGGAATAAGCTTTCTTCAGTAAAAAAACCCACTTCTTTTTTTTTTCTGTTTCAGTGCAATGTAGGAAGTTCATTTTGCATTCAGTGCATTTGGTGAAATATTGCCACAAGCCAAAGCATTACAGCCTACTGAGGAGCTCTTTGAAAAAGTCATTAAACACAGCCCAAACCACTCCGTAATTTGTACATGATTACAAACTTATCCCCCACATTGCACTGAACTTGCAGCACATTTGATTGTGGAAGATGTAGGAACTCAGGAAATATCCACAAAACCCTACTTTTTGTACCAATAGGATCCTAGAATTTTTCTAAACAAACAAAGCAACTGTGTACTAAGACTGACAATTTCTGAGTGAAAAGATATGCATTTTCACTGATGTGAAGACCCCAGAAGGCAAGAACTCTGACTATATTTATACTATTGATGGGAGGAGCAAAACAATTTGGATGCTTATTCAAATGATGTGAGATATTTATTTTCCCTTCTCAGTCCCCTTCTTTGCATAAGGGGTGTAAGACCCTTACTAAAAACCTTCTGAATGGAGTAACTAACTAAGCTGACAAGAAAAAATTCACACGACAAAGTCACATCTCTAAAGTTAGAGAACCAAATCCCTTATTTGTACTTCAATGGACTCATGACAGGGATGGTGTGCATCCAGAGGTCTGTTGATGGCAGAGAGAAGTAGTTGAAGGACAGGGTCTGCCGGGATGGGCATATTTATCTGAACTAGTCCATGCTTTAGAAAAGAAGCTGATGTTTGATTCAGGGTAGTAAATATTCTTTTTGCCCATTCATTCAACCTGTTTCCTGTTTCTGTGATCACTCAGTGATTCTCTAATCGAGCAATTTTAGGAAGAGGCAATCAGATTTTTTAATTGGAGGAGGTAATCCCCAGGAGGGTTACCTACCAACACCATCAGAGATTTTTCACATTTTTTTTGGCTGAAATCCCTTTCTTCCCCATCACAGAATGTAGAATGGAAAGGAAAAGTCAGCCCTACTGGGGGAAGAGGTCTTCATGTAACGATGGTATTGCCTTCCGCAAAATTCAGAAGCTTGAATTTCACTGGCAGATTATGACAAGCATCTCTCTGGTAGAAAGCATGCTTACTATGATATATGGTACCCGATTCCCTTCACTCTGTTTAATTTGATCACAACTGTAGAGGTTCCACAGGGGTCATTGTTAAGAGAGGAATGATGCTAGTCAGGGTACTAGCTTAGGACTTGGGAGGCTAAGGTTCAATTCCTTCCTCTGCCAGAAAGTTCCTGTGTTACCTTGGGCCAGTCACTTAGCCTCTCTGTGCCTCAGTTCCCCATCTGTAAAGTGGAGATAACAGCATTTCTCTACCTCACGGGGGTGCTTAACCAATAGCTACCCTAGTTGGGCTGATTCACATATGTTGCGGTTTTTAGTTGCTATTTTGGTTGGCTTGCCATATCCTTTTACATATTCTTCCTGTTACACTTCTCATGAACATTAATGCATTGCTCTCTGAACTCTAACATTTCCTTAATCAGCCACCATCATGCCAATAATCAAACCAGAAAGACTTTATATCCATTTAATTTCCTTGCAAGTTAATTTTGATGGAAGTTCTTGCACATTCCCTGTATTCGGCAGAAGCCTGCAATGTTTTGCAGGGAATGTAAGTTTCTTCCAACTCTAACCACTAACTATGTTATTTACAATAATATTCATCATCCCAGATGTCAGAAATATGGGAGGGTTATACAGAAATATGCACTTGTATGACACAGAAAATGTCCTCCTTCCTAATCAATTTAAAGGGATTTCCTCTTTTTGTTTCCTCCGCTGCCTCTCGTTTTTAAATTCTGATTGTTAGTTTTCTGTCTCCACAATGAAAACAGAGCTGTTTACAACAGAAGCTCCAGTCCACATCTTTACCTGACTTTACTACTATATCTTTTCCCCTTCACCTTAGAGGCCTGTGGGCCAGTTCCTGCAATCCTTATTATTGGGTCAATGACATTTCCACACTGTCAGTGGGGAGAGATTAGCCATACCTTGTTTGCAAAACAGGAGCATTTGTTTATATCAAATAATTGAAGGTGCTAGCAAGAAAGGGCTGTGTTCAATCAAGTTGCAGCCAAGAATGGCCCCCATGCAAGAGAGATCTTTCATTAGTTGCCATCCTGAAGCTTGAAATATTAGTTCGATTTATTTACAAGGGCTCTGAGTGACCGTTATCAATTAAAAATACAATGCAAAACCTATTACCTGCGCAGAAGAAAACAGCATCACATACAACAGCAGTCAGCCAGAAAATATTACTACAACCCAAATCAACATGTTTTCATCTTCTTACTAAGTATGCATGAAGTGAAGCGGGGGGAATGAATTCCAAAGTCCAGGCGCTCTCATCCAGAACCCCTATCCAGCAGCTCCTTTGCTTATGAGAACTTCAGCATAGCATGGGGAAAGAGAAAATTTGACCCAACAGCTTGTATATGTTGTGCCAAAGTCATTTTCTGAAATATTTCTCCATATTCACATATCAACATTTTTTCGTAAATCACACTGATACCTCCTTCCTCTTTACTCATAAGCTCTTCCTTATGTTTGGCTTATGCACCCACTGGCAGTGTACCAAATGGATTGCCCCTTATGCATGAGTGAATACTAACAACACACTACTACAAAAATGAAGCGTAAAGAGAGTAAAGGCCATTCATGTAGCCAAGTTTGTTTTCCTCCCAAATGAGCCTTTTAAAAAAAAATGTTTAGAACTTCTTTTGGTATTTCCTAGTCCCCATGTAAAGATCCCTTAACTCCTTTTTTCAGACAACATGGGGAAGGAAAAGTCATTATCAGATTTAGAGCTCATATTTCTGGGATCCTAACCAAGGATTCTGCTTTGCTAATGAAGATCTACAATTTTAAGCTACTGTTTTACTTACAATTTATGGCAAAATCCATGCTAAGTCCTACCCCTTAATTACCCAAAATGGACCTGATTATCCCTTCTGCTTCTGAGCACAAGGGAGTCATCTTGGAGGAATCTGGGATTGGAGGACATGGAATGGCAAAAAGGAAGTGTCAGCTACATGGAATTCTTTTACCAACTTCCTGATCCCCTGTAAGTCCCTCTTACAGTGTACAAAGGATTTGGGTTTCATTGATTGGAAAAGGGGGGACACGGTGGTGGAGAGCTCTGGGCATGGACTCTCTCTTTATATCTAAATCTTCAACCTTTCGTGGATTAAGTGAGTAATGCAGAGTAAAATCATCTTGAATGTGCCAAAGCTAGAAGGCAGTGTAGAGACACTGGGCCTAAACACAGCTGGGCCTTCAGTGTCCACTGGTGTCCTGTGGGTTTTGGATGCCCAATTTCTCCCCCACCTCTATTTTGCTAGTACATCTGTGGGCAAATCCTGTCCTCTGACAGAAGGTGAGGTGTTTCTTTTCCCCCATTAGATTAGGAGATGATATATTTCCTGCTTTAATCAGGGATAGGTTAATGGCAAGGCTAGTGAGGCCTCTGAAAAACTTGAAATGCTGCCTTATTTATTCTCTATGACCTATGACTTCTACTCCTTGATTCCTGTTCTGTGTTATGTTGGCTTCTCTATAGACAACAATTTCTGTATTTCAGAAGCACAAGATTTTCTACAGTAGTAGTGCTGTAGTAAAACCACCACGCTTACCAGAGAGTAAGTTATTAGGGTTCTAAGGTTGAGCCTTTTTAATTATATTGGTTTAGTAGAAGACCAACTTTTGGCCATTTTAACTCCTCAAACTGGCAATTTTAAATTTTATTTTATTTCTTTAGGAGCTGAGCGTTGAATTTAAATGGTGAGATCCTGGAGTCTTATAGGTCATGCACAATGCTGTGCATTGGAATTCTTCCACAGTATAATTTCTTTTACTTGACTCTATCCCTGTTTGGACTCAAAATACTTAGGAGCCTGGGAGATATGGAACCAGCATGTGTGTGTGTTTTATATATTCATGCAAACAAGAAACAAAGTAATTTGAATTTGAAAAAAATCTGACTTTTGTGGATTGGTTTGTGAATTTCAATCTGGTGTTCATTATACTAGATTATAAAAACTGCTTAGACTGAAGGATAATTTGGATTGGTTGCCTCATTGTCATTCTAAATGGGCAGTTTAATCCACATGAACCACAAAGCTCAGCTGGAACTGCTGTTAAACATTCTGAACTGCCAGTTTAAATTCTCCAAACACAAAAAATACATACTTGGCCCACACAATAAAGATTTCTTATTTTTATTATGATGGCAAAAAGGTTATTCTAGGATATGTGGTTATCATAAAATAATCACAGCCCTGGACTTCATGGCCTCATAATACTCCAATTCATGACAACCACTCCCTCATTCTGAAATGTTTTATTGCTTAAATAATGAAAAACATACTGAACTGCATGTAATTGACACAGAAAATATCCTCCTGCCTAATCAATTTCAAGGGGTTTCCTCTCCATCCTCTTTTATTTTCTCCTCCACCTCTCTTTTTTAAATTCTGATTGTTAAATTTTCTGTCTTTATAATGAAGACTGAGCTGTTTACAAGAGAAACTCCAGTCCACACCTTTACCTCACGTTATAGGTACATCATTTCCCTTTGATCTCTGTGGGCCAGTTCCTGCAATACTTAATTATCAAGTAAAACTTCATGTCCTCAGTGAAGTTATTGACTTCAATGGGAGTCTTTTTTCCTGTGTAAGAACTGGGGGTTCTGTTCCACAGGAGGTGTGAGAATCCCACGCTGCCAAGATGAGAATGCAAGGAGAGGCAAGAAGCTCTGATGGAGTCCAAGTCCCCATTCCTGGAACTGGGTTTCTTTGTGGCAGTGAGGGAGAGGAAGATATACTAGAGGGAATGAGGGGTGGAAGCTTCAGGGATCTATATCCCTCAAGTGGACATTTTGGCCCTCTCTGTCTAAATGCTATTGCTAATTTTGAACCAACCCTTGGCCAGTGTCATCCTGCTTTGCTTTGCTTTTTTCTTATCTGATAAAGATTCCAAGAACTACCCTGAGCTGATCCTGCACACCTATCCCAGAAAAGGAGATTTTCCTGAGCAACGATGCCAGGATTAGACCCCGTTTGCTTCCCTATTTCTGTGAGCTGATAAAAAGGTGATACATGAAAATATTATTTTGGTTTTAATTCTTTGTTTGTTGGACTAACACCTCTCCTATATCAGTACTTAATATAAAGTACTATTTTCTTTGGACTCATTTATGGTGCAGAATTTTAAAGTATAACTCTACTCTGAAAAATAACCATGTAAAAATGGCCGTGTTTTATGGTGTCTCAATAATTCCACATCAAATTTGCTAAGTTTAGGAATAAAAATATGTTTTGTTTTTTAATTGCCAGCCCTGCTAATTCACATTCAGATCTGAAAGTCAAGCTGAGTTCTTTTTATTTTTGCACGTTATCTTGAGTATTAAAGACTCTACAGGCCACATTCAGCCCTTAGTTACACTAGTGCAATCATATTGTCTTCAAATTATGGCCTCAGTTACATAGATGTAACTCAGTCTTCATTGGGGATAAACAGGTGTAACTGACAACAAAATTTGGTGCTGCAGTTGAAACTCAGTTAACAGGTGTGTTGATAGCAGATAAGAATGAACAGACTCCAGCTCATTCTTATTAGTTCCGCAGTGCTGATGAAATAAGCAGATTTTAAATTCTGAATATGCACAGGCCCCTCAAAATAAAGCTTATGGTGCATTTAAGCAGTGCATAGGCCTTAAATTGGCCCTCTTCACAAGAATGAATTTGTCCAAGGAATAGATCTGTGGAGTGATATGTGATATGGCTGTAAAAAAAGCTAATGCGGTCTTGGGATGCATCAGGAGAGGTATTTCCAGTAGGGATAAGGAGGTTTTAATACCATTATTCCAGGCACAGGTGAGAAACCTCACCTGGAATACTGTGTGCAGTTCTGGTCTCCCATGTTTAAGAAGGATGAATTCAAACTGGAACAGGTACAGAGAAGGGCTACTAGGATGATCCGAGGAATGGAAAACTTGTCTTATGAAAGGAGACTCAAGGAGCTTGGCTTGTTTAGCCTAACTAAAAGAAGGTTGAGGGGAGATATGATTGCTCTCTATTAATGTATCAGAGGGATAAATACCGGAGAGGAATTATTTAAGCTCAGTACCAATGTGGAGACAAGAACAAATGGATATAAACTGGCCACCAGGAAGTTTAGACTTGAAATTAGACGAAGGTTTCTAACCATCAGAGGAGTGAAGTTTTGGAATAGCCTTCCAAGGGAAGCAGTGGGGGCAAAAGATCTATCTGGCTTTAAGATTAAACTCGATAAGTTTATGGAGGAGATGGTATGATGGGATAACATGGTTTTGGTAATTAAATATTCATGGTAAATAGGCCTAATGGCCTGTGATGGGATGTTAGATGGGGTGGGATCTGAGTTACCCAGGAAAGAATTTTCTGTAGTATCTGGCCGGTGAATCTTGCCCATATGCTCAGGGTTTAGCTGATCGCCATATTTGGGGTCGGGAAGGAATTTTCCTCCAGGGCAGATTGGAAGAGGCCCTGGAGGTTTTTCACCTTCCTCTGTAGCATGGGGCACGGGTCACTTGCTGGAGGATTCTCTGCTCCTTGAAGTCTTTAAAGCACGATTTGAGGACTTCAATAGCTCAGACATAGGTGAGAGGTTTTTCGCAGGGGTGAAATTCTGTGGCCTGCATTGTGCAGGAGGTCAGACTAGATGATCATAATGGTCCCTTCTGACCTTAGTATCTATGAATCTATGAGTAAAAAGTTTCAGTTTTTCACAGTCATTTTTTAATATAAAACTTCACTTTCAGCTTGTGTACTTTATCCCCTTCTTTGGAGGGACCAAGTCTTCCATTAATTAGCATATTTTGCCTGGGAATGATAAGCCATACCTAAGGCATGGGTCTTCTAATCTCTAATTGCCACCTCTTTCCAAGAAATAAAAAGCTCCTGATTATAAAAACAGTGAGGAGTCCTTGTGGCACCTTAGAGACTAACACATTTATTTGGGCATAAGCTTTCGTGGGCTAGAACCCCACAAAAGCTTATGCCCAAATAAATTTGTTAGTCTCTGAGGTGCCATAAGGACTCCTTGTTGTTTTTGCTGATACAGACTAACATGGCTACCACTCTGAAACCTGATTATAAAAGTTACACTCACCCGTTTAAAAACCAGAGGGACTATCACGTGATTTATCCAACCCTTGCAGCTCAAATTTTAAATAGGTCACGTTGAATACTTAGCTATTTGTGATCAGCCCATACCATAAAAAAAACCCCAAACCCAAATAATTCATCACAAAATTTTAGATAACTAGAAAATGTGACTAAACTCTGATCTGCTCAAAGACATTCCATCTGAAGGAAAAGAGCCTCAATTTTAACTGAGTAAATTTTTGCTATAAATTATTCATTCAGTACACAAATGTATAGAATCTTTAGGCATTCATGCAACTGTCAGTCTGGAAAATGCCAGTGGTCCAAGGGTTAACACATATTAATTCCACATAAAGCTCCATACAAAGGAAAAGGCTATTTGATTTGTATGGCTTTAAAGTTTTAACAGATGAGCCTATCCCTATGAGATCACAGACCATTTACCATCACTAGATTGATTTCTTTCTGTGCGAAAGACTACATGATACTTTTCAACACAGTTCATTGTAAGTAGAATGATACCTCAGATATACATTAACTAAAGACTCTTTAGAGGCTGTATTAAGGAGATGAAACTCTGGGCAGCAAGGGAATAGCAGCATTTAATAAATAAAGAAACAAATCAGTATCTTGAGAAGTTTAATACAAATAAAACGAAGCATTGTAATGAATACAAAGTCAAATGTAAACAAACACTTGTTTCATGCTTCACAGCTATCTTAATATTATTATTAAGGCACCCTGTTAGTTAAAAATGGCTTCACAATGGTCGACAAATCACTGAATTTCCAGCTCCATTGCTTCATTCCTTTCTCTCTCTATATATCAATGCAATTTTCCTAAGGGCATTTCACAATACATACAGGTTTCTCTCAATATGAGCCACAACAGCAGTTGCTAGGCATCCCATGGGAGTGCTCCAACAGAACATCAGAGAAGCTATAGCATTTTCAGGGCCAAAACAGATAACAGGATATTTAAAATTCCAAACTAGTCAAGCACTAACTTTGGTATCAATAAACATTAAAAATGTAGGGATAATGGTGCCACAGCAAAACATTATGGTACCAGACAGGATAATGACAAGGAAAGACTGAAGGTCCCTATTATTGGAAACCGCATTTCAAGAATAGCAAAACTGGTCTCGTAAAGCCATGGTTCCTAACCACTGCAGTGTGTACAACTACTGGTACTTCATGCTTTTGCTACACGCTTATATGCTGTCCACTTGGTTGTGGGGAGGGGGTCTTCCCTGCAACCTTCCTCTTTATATTTAATTGCACACCATAGACAACATTAAAAGAACATTACTGAGGTTGCAAAATCAAGTGTGCAGAAATTAGAAAATGCCAGAATTAAAGTTGCCTGAGAAACCTTAATTTGGACCCCTTGTGCTTATGCATTATCACACATGATGATCACATCCTTTAGATGATCACATCCTATTTTTTCCACAGGACCCCTGTCTCATTCTATGCACAGGATTCATAGTGCTCACTCAATTTTTCTGTCTCTGTTATTGTGCAATGTAGGCCCCAAGACTTATTTACTGCATATTATTGAAACCCTGCTATGAAGATAGAATTATTAATTTCTTCGTGGGATTTTCTATGGCCCTCAGAGTATCTGAGTGCTTCACAAAGATAAACTAATTAATCTTCACCACACTGCTGTGAGGTGAGGAGGCAGTATTATCCTCTTTTTATAGATCTAAACCAGAGAGATGAGGTCAAAAATCTCCACTAATTTTAGGTGCCCAATTTGCAACACCTAGGACCTGATTTTTCAGAGTTCTTTGTGTTATGTAGCACTTTATATGTTCAAAGCACAGCTCCCTTTGTCCTCAGCCAGAGCTGTGAGTTCTCTGCACTTGTACAAATCAGACCACAGTGTAGGAGTGCCAACCCTCCAGGATTGCCCTGGAGTCTCCGGGAATTAAACATTAATTTTTAATTAAAGATTATGTCATGTGATGAAACCTCCAGGAATGCATCCTACCTACTCCAGGGCCTGAAGTCAGGCACCAAGAAAATGAGGAAGACTCAGTTAGGGAATGTCTATACTGCAATGTAAGCCTGGGGTTAGGGAGACTTGAGTCAGCTGGCCTGTATTAGGGAACACTGGGCCTGAGTGTTGTATTTAACCTTATGTTAAGACTTTTCTAACCTGTGCTGGAACACTGAAGTGCACCCTGAAGTGCACAGACCAAGCCAGAGAAACCATATACCAGGGTCCCAAGCACCCCTCACCCTTGAAATATGGCTGCTCTAGGGGGAAACCACTGGAGGAAAACTTTACTGACTGCCCTGCACATTACCAGGAAGCAGCTTACTTTACAAAGTCTGGATTCATTCACTCCCCCTTGCAAACCCAGGAGGCTTTCCAATAGTGTGCTTGCAGGTCAGTGATCAGAAGAAAATGGGTTAATGCTAATCTGAGTTGCTGCTGTTCACAAAGGGGGGGGTGTGGCTTCCATTTTGAATGGAATGGTGTCATAACCATAAGGGTAGCCTAAAATTACTCCTTACCTGTAAGGGGTTAAGAAGCTCAAATAACCTGGTTGGCACCTAACCAAAGGAACCAATGGGGACAAAAAATACTTTCAAATTTGGGGGTGGGGAGGGGGGAAGAGGCTTTGTTTTGCGTTCTTTGTTTCTGTGTTCGTTCGCTCTTGGGACTAAGAGGGACCGGACATCAATCCATGTCCTCCAGACCATTCTGAACCAGTCTCTCATATTACAGAAATTGTAAGTACAGCCAGGCAAGGCGTATTAGTTTATCTTTGTTTTCTCAACTTGTGAATTTTCCCTTTGCTGGAGGGAGGTTGATCCCTGTTTTGTTGTAACTTTGAAACTAAGGCTAGAGGGGGTTCCTCTGTGTTTTGTGCATCTTTTGTTACCCTGTAAAGTTATCTTCCAACCTGATTTTACAGACGGGATTTTTACCTTTTCTTTTTTTTTAAATATAATTCTTCTTTTAAGAACTGATTGATTTTTTTTCAGTGTCCAAAGACCCAGGGACTTGGGTCGGTGTTCACTTTGTAACCAATTGGTTAGGATATTATTCTCAAGCCTCCCCAGGAAAGGGGGTGTAAGGGCTTGGGGGGGGGTATTTTGGGGGAATAGGCCTCCAAGTGGTCCTTTCCCTGGTTCTTTTTCTATATCACTTGGTGGTGGCAGCATACTGTTCAAGGACAAGGCGGAATTTATGGGAAAGTTTTTAACCTAAGCTGGTAAAAATAAGCTTACGGGGTCTTTCATGTTGGTCCCTACATCTGTACCCCAGAGTTTAGAGTGGGAAAGGAACCCTGACAAATGGATTGCAGGTTGTTGTAATGGAGAGGACAAAGGAAGCTGTCCCATTGAATTGTGGGATACTTCTGTGACTTCCGGGACCTGAGTCAAGTGGGACTGCGTCTTCACTGCAAAGCAATATGGCTCTAATCCTGGATCCTGACTTACTTGAGCTTGGACCTTCCAGCCTTGCAGGGTCCTGGCACCGTGGGTTAGCCCAATTGCAATATAGATGCAAGGGGGGTTAGGCTTGAACTCTGGATCAAGCATGAGCTTATGTTGCAGTATAGACATACTCTTGTGAAAAATTTGGTTTAAGTGAACTTGCCTAGCATCCCATAGGAGATTCTGTGGCAGAGGCATGGAGAGAATGTAGTTCTTCAATGCAGCATTCAACTGCCTTAACCATGCAACCATCCTTTCTCTTCTGAAGTGTCTTGCCTCAAACACTACATATCTTCCAACTTCTGCAACAAATGAACCTCTTTTCTGCCCTGCCTCGTACATTCTTGAGGGCAGATGGGGAATGGTACAGTCACCAGCATGTTAAGCCTTTTAAACCCCTGGCATGCCCTGAACAGAGCCTCTACACCAGGAGGAGCCAAGAATGGATGACTAGAGGCAACTTTGCCAACTTTATCTTGATAAGGGTTTCAGTTGAGCCCCCAGATGGCTTTTTAAGACCACTTTATGTAAAAATAATAGGGAGAATGCGCCCAACATCTGAATCAGTGCATTTCATGGAGTTGTGTATCCACCAGCCATGACCTCAAAACACAACTCCCTGTGGTGACACAAATGTAATCAGCTACCGTACAGTTCAGCTGCATTTAGGTGGTGCAGGCCCCAACTATATCCTGCCCCAGACTACAGTAGGATGGAGTTCCACTGTCCAGTGGAGTCTGTGAAATCAGAAGGAGTCAGGATTTACTTAGATTCTTCTTTATTTTTATAAACAAAGCGTGAATTTGACGGACTAGATAACCTATCAGACTGAATTCTTAAATTAGTGTCTTAACTGAGAGAGATTAGTATGAATAGGAGCGGGTTTTGGAATACGATAGGTATTCTACCTTCAAGGCAAAAGAAAGTGTCAGCTAAAGAGGTAAAGAGTTATAATGAAAAACGTAAGAAAATATCCCATACAAAGAACAATACTTTAGTGGTAAATATATAAATATATCCCAAAAGTAGTAAGACAGAAAGGGCTTTCTTTGTTTTCTCTACTATGTTCTACGTTAAGCATGACAGAGAAAATACTCCATAAATTCGCAAAAAGAAAAGGAGTACTTGTGGCACCTTAGAGACTAACAAATTTATTTGAGCATAAGCTTTCGTGAGCTACAGCTCACTTCATCGGATGCATCGGATGAAGTGAGCTGTGGCTCCCGAAAGCTTATGCCTAAATAAATTTGTTAGTCTCTAAGGTGCCACAAGTACTCCTTTTCTTTTTGCGAATACAGACTAACACAGCTGCTACTCTGAACTCTATAAATTGTAATTCTACTGGCTTCCTTTGGACACCACAACATAAAATTTTGCTTTGCTTCAATGTCATTTGCATTAAATTTTCATGAAGGTAATTCACTTCAAGTTGCATTCTGCTTTCTGGCAGTAGTTTTTCCTCCTCTTTTACAAACCTAACAAGTATTTGTTTACCAGTGTCATATTTTCTGAGCTGCTTCCAATATTAAACCTATAGAACTTCTTTTTGATTCAACCACAAGAGGATCTTCCTCGGAGTTTGACGCTCTGAATGTCCAAAGGTTATTAATTGTATTCTGACCAGAGTTTTAATGTAAGGCAGCTATAGGATTACCATGTGGAATTTCCCACACTTAAATTATGTTGAAATATCCAATTAGTGTACTGTAGTCAGGCATGAATTTCACTGTAGTTAAACATTTGCTGACAAGCTGGCCTTTCAGTTTAGCTTTGTGCATTGAACAAAGAAATTTGATCTTGTTTGGTTTTCTTTGAGAGAATGGTTTCCCATTAGATCCACTCCCTCTCTGACTAGCATTTATGAACGAACAAGGAGAATCTTTTATGCCTTCTAATCTTATTGTGTTCAGATAACATACTTGAAAGTTTATTGTCAGTATTGACCATTCAAAGCAAAAGCTTCTGGAAAGATACGGTTCAAATATAATACATGCATATTTCTAAATGAAGGTTATACAATGGTATTATGCTAAATTAGGTCTCAGGGGCATAATATTACAGCACATTCCCCATCTTTTCTGGTCATACGTTAGATATTTTAATATCTAATTATAAATATTTTATCATCTATACAATTTAAGTCTGAGTATTTTCCTTAGCAAGCTTTGCCCTGTGAAATTAAAACAAAGCTTCAGCATGTCGTACTGGGTGTTTTTCCCTGGTAATATCCCTTTACCATGACTTTTTCTATGGTTGATCGTCAGGGGAACAGAATGAACAGCTGTATTCTGGTTTTGAAGTTTAAAGCTACCAAATATTGATTAGGTGGCCAAGAACATTTCACAGTTGATATTTTATCTCTGTTATAACTCTGGAAGCAACTGTCTCAAACTCACTTTTACAGCAGAGAGTCTTACACTGTGGCTGGTGTGTTTGTAGCTTTGTTAATTGCAGTGGTGTTTTTTTAAATTATTTATTAAAGATAGATTTTGGACTAGAATTCTTTAGTACAACAGCCTCTCACTGGAGATATCAGGGGATTGTGTGTCTGGGATGTGTGTGTCTGGTGGGGACCCGGGGAGGGGGAATGGGCCTAATGTAGGTAAGCAGTTCAATAAATTAAATCTCTTCTGCAGTCTACGGTTTGAAAACCAATCAAACAATAACTGCTTTTAGATCAAGTCAGTGCTCTAGCTGTTTAAGCTTTGCTCTTAATGAACATGGATATATTGTTGATTGATAACCATTTTCTGTCACTTCCTCTTTCGATTATAAGACATGTATTGACAAGTCTTTTATCTTATTTTTATAATTATGTGAAGAATATCATTAGTTTTTGTGTGGATGTATTCAGATTGATTGTGTACAGCCAATTCAGATTTACACAGATTAAAGGGCTTCATTAAGGGTCCTAAGGCTTACTAAATATAATCTAAAGCAAAGATATATTTATTAGGGCTGTCAAGTGATTAAAAAATTAATCACGATTAATCTCACTGTTAAACAATAATAGAATACCATTTATTTAAATATTTTTGGATGTTTTCTACATTTTCAAATATATTGATTTCGATTACAACACAGAATACAAAGTGTACAGTACTTACTTTATATTTATTTTTGATTACAAATATTTGCACTGTAAAAAACAAAAGAAATAGTATATTTCAATTCACCTAATACAAATACTGTAGTGCAATCTCTTTATCCTGAAAGTTGAACTTACAAATATACAATTATGTACAAAAAATAACTGCATTCAAAAATAAAACAATGTAAAACTTTAGAACCTACAAGTCCACTCAGTCCTACTTCAGCCAATCACTCAGACAAACAAGTTTGATTACATTTTCAGGAGATAATGCTGCCCAGGTCTAGTTTACAATGTCACCTGAAAGTGAGAACAAGTGTTCGCATGACATTGTTGTAGCTGGCATCACAAGATATTTACATATCAGATGTGCTAAAAATTCATATGTCCCTTTATGCTTCAACCACCATTCCAGAAGATATGCATCCATGCTGATGACGGGTTCTGCTCGATAACAATCCAAAGCAGAGCAGACTGACGCATGTTCATTCTCATCATCTGAGTCAGATGCCATCAGCAGAAGGTTGATTTTCTTTTTTTGGTGGTTCGGGTTCTGTAGTTTCCACATCGGAGTGTTGCTCCTTTAGGACATCTGAAAGCATTCTCCACACCTCGTCCCTCTCAGATTTTGGAAGGCACTTCAGATTCTTAAACCTTGGGTCGAGTGCTATATCTATCCTTAGAAATCTCACATTGGTACCTTCTTTGTGTTTTGTCAAATCTGCTGTGAAAGTGTTCTGAAAATGAACATTTGCTGGGTCATCATCTGAGACTGCTATAACGTGAAATATATGGCAGAATGTGGGTAAAAAGGAGAAGAAGACATACAATTTCCCCCCAAGGAGTTCAGTCACAAATTTAATTAATGCATTATTTTTTTAACAAGCATCATCAGAATGGAAACATGTCCTCTGGAATGGTGGCCGAAGCATGAAGGGGCATATGCACCTTTAGCATATCTGGCACATAAATACCATGCAATGCTGGCTGCAAAAGTGCAATGTGAATGCCTGTTCTCACTTTCAGGTGACATTGTAAATAAGAAGCACTCAGCAGTATCTCCTGTAAATGTAAACACACTTGTTTGTCTTAGCAATTGGCTGAACAAGAAGTAGGACTTAATGGACTTGTAGGCTCTAAAGTTTTGCATTGTTTTGTTTTTCAGTGCAGTATGTAACAAAAAAAATCTACATTTGTAAGTTACACTTTCACGATAAAGAGATTGCACTACAGTACTTGTATGAAGTGAATTGAAAAATACTATATCTTTTGTTTATCATTTTTACAGTGCAAATATTTGTAATAAAAATAATAATATAAAGTGAGCACTGTATACTTTGTATTCTGTGTTATAATTGAAATCAATATATTTGAAAATGTAGAAAAACATCCAAAATATTTAATAAATTCCAATTGGTGTTCTATTGTTTAACAGTGCAATTAATCACAATTAATTTTTTTAACTGCAGTTAATTTTTTTGAGTTAATCATGTGAGTTAACTGCGATTAATCGACAGCCCTAGTATTTATTTGAAAGAAGGGAGCCTAACATCACAGACCTCATACTTTCTGTGACTATTTTGCATGAGATAATTTTGCTCCCTTTCCTTTTCCAGACATCTGGCAGATTGTAAGAAAACTTCAGAAACAGCATTTATCTTTCCTGTTGCCGTGACTTCTGAAGGGGATGGTGCAACACTTAGAATGTAATGAGGATGTAATAATGAGTGAAAATATTGGATTAGATTTGACGTCTGGATTTCTGAATATAGTTACACATTTGTGATCCAAAGTCCACTGAATTCAATGGAAGTAATTCCATTATCTCCAATTAGATTTGTATCAGGCCCATCATTAATTAGCTAAAAATGCAGAGAAATGGAGTTAAATTCTGATCTGACTTAACTCAGTGCAATCCTACTGAAGTCAATGAGAGCAGAATTTGGCTCATAATGATACTACTTCTCAGAAGCGGGCCCTTGTTTTTGGAAGTCACTCTCTTTGCTAGAAAACCTGTGCCAAATGTGGCAACAAATTTGAGCATAGCATGATGTATTATTTATTTCAGCTTTTGGTTTATTGTGAGTGTTTATTTTATTACCACAACTTAGTTGTCAACATATTTTGGATGGCAACAGGGATCATTTTATTTAACACAACTCATTGTAAATTGCTTATACTTTTTTCTTTGAATACTAGCAAGAAAAAGAAAATAATATGGTTTGAATGTTTAGGACCCAGTTGTATCCTCAGTTGCATGAATACAGCTCCTATTTATCTCAGGTAACTGAGGGCACAGTCTAGCACATGAAAATGGTTTCATACTTTTCACTATGAAGATATCGGTCTTTTATAGTGGAGGAAATTGCCTTGGGTTTTACCTTATTGATTATGTTGGATGAATGTAAACAGCTGCAGCAGAAGCATCAAAGCTTATAGCACTGAACTGATTAGAACTGAAGACAATGCATTATTTGTGATATCTGTTGTCAATGATCCTCAAACTTTTTATTGTTATTTTATGGCTGGTTCAGTTGTGAGGGTCACGTCCTAGTCTCATTAGTTAGGGATGGCATCTTGGTCTGATAACTAATTCTCCTGCTTGTGAGCCCTTAGTATCTGAACACTTCTAATTTTGCGAACCGTTGGTATAATATTAGCTGAACATGGAGCCCCATAAAGAATTATGTCTAATTGGAATCTTGATCCGTTCCAACCATAGGGCCTTAATCATGCTTAGGTATTCCCCTTCAGATATACACAATTTAATTTCTAACTCTTTTGAAAACAAATTACTATGGAATAGATGGTAGAGTGTATGCAATAAAATATTAAATTACAATTTGTTTTCTAGTCTTTTAAAATTTAGACTGATAAGATAAAAAATTAGTTTGACAGAAGCAGACATAAAAGTCTAAATATTTTTCATTATTTGCCCCCCTCTAATTAGCTGTCCCATAAAATGTGAGATGTTCTAGCACTTTAGTAGATAGAAAGGAATTGTGGATGGCCATAGAGGAACTGGATGACAGATGCTTGTACTATAAACCTGTTTTTTTGACAAAGTGCTCTCTGTTAATATAGTAAAATTGAAGAAATTTCTTGTATTGAGAAAAGCATCCCCTTCAAAGTGAAAAAGATCAAGTGAAAAAGTTAGTAGTTACCTAGTTGAGTTGGAAGATCATAGGCCATACCACAGACATATCAGTGATATCTGAAGCAATCTGAGGTTAGATATCCCAGGATGGTAGTTACCTAAGTATATGAAATGACATCCAAGTGCTACAAAAAACCAGCCAATTGCTCCATTTAGCAAAGAGTTCAGGGCTATTTTTCTTGTAATCTCTAGGTTTGCAATGAATTGCAAGCCTCATTCTATTCCTGTTGAGGTGAAAGAGAGAGTTATGCACTGTAGTAGGAATAGGATTGAGCTGTATGAGGGAAGTTAGGGGCAAAATGGCACACACTTGAAATTATGCCAGCTGAAAATCTATCCTTTCACAATGTCACTGATATTGCCTTAAAAACTGTTAGGCAAGGAAGAAGTTCAGCATCCTCAGCCCCATATTTATTTATTTATTCATAAATAAAATGGAGTTCCTGAGGATACTTCAACTGACAAAGTGAAAACCTTTACGTCTGGTGTTTTGAAAGATGTGAACAAAGCTCTGAGCATAAAAAAAACATTTTAAGTGCACTGTAAAAGAGAACAGCAATGAGTCTTTATTTCTCCGACATAAGAGGGAGAATCCAGTGACTCCAACAAATTTAATCAGTAATCATTGCAAGTTTTTTAAATTTAAATTTTTTTTTTTTTTAAAACCCTAGTGCTGACACTTTCCTGCTGACCAACAGTGATCTGGGATCACCTCAGTCAACTCCATTCCTGGAATCTCACAAGAAATAATCAGTTTACTTAAAAAATAATCCCCAACAGAAGTACCTACTTAAACACTCATTAATCTTCAAAGAATGGTCTCAGTTTGCCCAAGGAAAGTACTCCGTGAACAATTAACATATAGTAACATGAATAGTTATTTAAGGGAGACTGCTTCTGGTATATCTTTGGCTGTTGTGGACTGTTCTAGAGATCACATCTCATTTCCTGCTTCTTTTCTCTCATTTGTCGAGTAGTGCAGTGATGTTCAGCATTATGGTTACTGAAAAAGCTTGGTAAAGGAATTTCCCTTGTTTGGTTGGGAGTTTCCTACTTGGGTACGGATCACCTTGACCACCTCTGCTAGTCTGCAGTACATGGTTTGGCAGTTGCTGGTTATTTCTAAAATCATGGAGGAAAGCTATTAATTAATTGTTATAGCTGGTGCCTTTTTGTGGGTGATATTCTTCTAAACTTTCACCAGGATTCAAATGGGAACCAAACTAATATAGTGTACAGACTGTGTGTAATCTGAATTACATAGCTGGGGTAGATAGCATGCAGAATCCATTATTCTGTTTCAACACTGGTATATATGTATCGGATGGGAAGTTTGTTGTATTATGTATTCTTGTAATATTTACACGAAAAAGAATTTAAACAAGGCAATTGTTAATATACTATAATTTATTTATTTATTATTATTACAATTATGATAGTGCCCAGAGACTTCAATCAGGATCGGGACCCTATAGTGCCAGGCACCATTCAGTACAAACACATGAGAATACAATCTCTGTTTTGAAGAAATTACAATCTAAGTGCTCAGTCTAAGGGATGCCAAATATAAGGGAGGAGAAAGAAAATTCTAGTTTTATGGGGAACAATTTTCCAACTAACAATTTTGGTCAGTAGAAACGAATATGCTAAAATTCAGACAATATATCCCACTATTTTCTTGCTTATACAGTGTAGGTTATTCCATTGTATGGACTTCATTATAGTTGCTGTGCTGGAGACGTTTGTTTTCTGGGTTTAGTGTTTTGCAAGATAAAATGTAGTACTGTTTTTTCAGGACAACAAATAATATTAGTTTCCCCAGCTGTGATGAAAGCAATGGCTCACAGGAAAAGATTCCATGCTTTTGAAAAAGAAGTGAAAGACAAACTGGGAAAATTCATTGTATTACAACCTTGCCATTGTCAAATGAACTGGAACAGTGTAACATGCTTGTTATATGATATGGACTGACTACCTGACATTCTCTGGAGTAAAAAGTCTGTTAAAGAAAATAAGAGTTCTCCTTCCTTTTAGAGACCCTTTAGGCTGTAATATAGGAAGGCTGGGACTAGAAATCAGAGAATAAATCATAGTGAGGAATGTATTTGATATAGCCTCTTTTTTGGTTATGAAGTGTCCATGGAGAGTTGACTTGTATCTTGATTTGATTTGTAATTTGAAATTTGCAGAATAATTTCAGTAAATAATATTTTATCGTCAATATTTCATAATAATTGATTGAGAGATCTCCAAAGTCAAGTGGTGCTTGCTAGTTTTTACCAGGTATATAGTTCATAGGATATCTTTATGTTTTCTGAGGGGATATTCATTAAATTTTAGAATAATTTTTTGGTAAAAATATTCATGTTTATGAGGTCAAAATTCGCTTTTCTTATAGTTGTTCTTTCAGTGTATATTCTTGCCAGCTAACTGGTTTTCTAGGACATTCATAAAAACAAAACAAATAAACAAAAAAACATGAACACAATAAAACTGAACTCAGTTTTTTCATTAGAGAAAATATTTGCTTAAAACCCCAAAACAAAACAAAACACATTTTGAGATATTTGCCTAGCTCTAACTGGGAACCTGGAGAAAGAAATACTTTTGAAATGCTCAGCTTTTGTAATGTTGAGATCACGCTTATTATTTGTTAAGCTTCAAATTGAAATTGTGGGTATGAAACTGATTATATGTAATGCTTTGATCCCTGTTATTGTTTACAGGTCCGCTTGGCTGGAAGTTTTTTTCTTGCTGTGTTTAATAAGCAAGGGATAATCTTCTGTAGTTAGGGATACTATTTCTTTATTCCCCATTATTTCTTTATTCCTCATTTTGGTGAGACCTTTATTTTGAGAACTTTGACGCTGTCCCTGCTTTAGACAAAGTACTGTGTAATTTAATATAATCGTACTTTTTGGCGAGAGTGAAACCGAGGGTGGTTTTTGATTAATGTGTACACTGAGTGAACATTCCTGATTAAGAAGATGAAAACGTTGGTGCTAAAAGTTAAAATATATAATCATCTAACAGATGGCCAAATTTTGGTCTAGAGGTTGAAATAAAGGTAGAGATTGTTTTTCTTAATAATAGAATTCTGTATGAAACCTAAGTTGCTGCTGAGATATTGCTGACATTATGGTAGATGTAGATCCCAGTGTAAGAAAACTTCCTGTTAAAAACACAAAGGGCCTGTTTCTCCTCTCACTTATTTGGTGTAAACCAGGAGTAATTCCAGTGGTGTCAATATAGTAACAAGGGATTAAAACCAGTGTAAGCAAGAGGAGAACCTCCCTCCACACCAAAAGTACAAGTTGTTTAGGACCAGGTTTTCAAAGGTATTTAGGTGCCCAATATGCAGATAGCAGGCACTTTTGAAAATCCCATCCTGTAGGCACCTAATTACCTTTGAAAATCTGGCCCTTATTTATTCAATGTGGTACAAAGTAGATAAAGTAGTCCAGACTTAAAGTGGCTAAATTGTAGCAGCTTTGGAAAGAATAAAAACATGTGTCACTCTCAGCTGGTTTGGAAAGAGAAGATTCTAACGTATGATGAATGTACTGAGAGTATTGCTGGAATTGAGCCCAGAGACAGCTTTGCAACATGGACAGGTTATATAAGGCCATAAAAAGCTTTGTTGCAACTTCAGGAAATGGCCTTTAATTATGCCTACAATGTTATTAGCTTCTGTGCAGTTATCTATGTTAGAGCTTATACTGAGTGCTGCAAAATAGAAACTTTTGTTGTAGAATGATTCACTCCATTGTTTTTTCTGACTTAGGACCCAGTTCTTGGATATGCTGGGTGCTATGTACTGCAGCTTCTCTGGTAGAAGAGGTTGATAACTCACTATCTGAATTCCTTGTGGACCTGTTATGTGGCCTGACACATAAGCTGTCTTTTTTTTTTCCTTCCTAGTATTCCCATAAGTGGAACCTACTGTAGGAGAATATGAACCTTTGTCCCATTCTAGTGGCCTGTTCACGTACAAAGTTATTGGGTCTGAAACAGCTTTCAGTGAGGGGGCTTAAGCAGGAAAGGCTGATGCTTTTAGCACAAGATGTCTCAAGTTCAATCTTTGCTCTAGGCCCAAATAGGGTCAGTTACACTTACAAAGGGAAGGGGTTTCAGAGTGGTGGCCATGTGAGTCTGTATCAGTAAAAACAACGTGGAGTCCTTGTGGCGCCTTAGAGACTAACAAATTTATTTGGGCATAAGCTTTTGTGGGCTAGAACCCACTTCATCAGATGCATGGAGTGGAAAATACAGGAGCAGGTATAAATACATGAAAGGATGGGAGTTGCCTTACCAAGTGTGAGGTGAGTCTAATGAGACAAGTCACTTAACAGCAGGATACCAAGAGAGGAAAAATAACTTTTGAAGTGGTAATGAGAGTGGCCCATTTAAGACAGTTGACTAGAAGGTGTGAGTAACAGTAGGGGTAAAATTAGTACTGAGGAAATTAGGTTTAGGTTTTGTAATGACCCAACCACTACCAGCCTTTATTCAGGCCTAATCTGATGGTGTCCAGTTTGCAAATTAATTCCAGTTCTGCAGTTTCACATTGGAGTCTGTTTTTGAAGTTTTTTTGTTGAAGAATTGCCACTTTTAGGTCTGTTATTGAGTGACCAGAGAGGAAAGGAAGGGGACTGCTTGCATACAGAAACAATATATGCAAGAAGAGGCTTGTAAGACTTTCCCCCTTATTTCTTATGCATTCTTGTGCAGCACAAGGCAGGATTTTTGTTCTGTATCTGTAGTATACATTGTGCTAAAATAGTGTCTTAGTTCTCAGGCTTTCCTTTCATGTGTTTTTTTGTTAGACTGGACTGAATGACTCTGTTTCTTATCCTCACTGTATAACTGAAGGCTGTGTGGGTGTTATAAATAATAATCATACTAAGAAATGCTGCTTGATAAGTGTGTTGATTATTAGTAATTAAGTGTATGATTGTAATGAAGAAGCAGTATGGGATTTGGTTGGCTTAATTCTTTATTATGTAATTATTATTTGAAATTTCAATAAAATGTTAATATTAAAGCTATTAATATATACTTATAAAAATCTGATGGATATTTGTTTTGTACTGTATGTCTGTAGGCTGAGAAACAATGCAGCAATGCTGATTACCTGATTTATCATTAAAGATTACTTGTGGAGTTAATTTTAGGCCTATGAAACAACAGATTAACAAAACAACTCAATTGTTTTAACTGTTAATTATGTATTTCATTATGATAAAAGGGCCTCCACTAAGAGCGTAATGATTCAGCTCTGGCATTTTACCTGAAAGACTCTAATGTACTGAATGATCAAGTAATTTTAGTCCTTTATAGAAGAGTAACTAATTCCTCAGCATTAAGATGTACACAGCTGGCTTTTTCAACAGTCGTTTCAGATGTAGTTTGCTTTGTGAAGGAAGAGATGACCTTCTAAAGCTAGGGCATTAATTGCATTGAAGTTAAAGGAACTGAGTCAGTTTTCACCAGCAAAGAATTTGATCCATAAATTGCCACATTTTTTATTCGTGGATTATTATGACAATAAATACTGTACATTTGCGTATGCACACTTATAACAGTACCTGTTATAACATTGTCATAAAATAAAACAAAACTTCCAGTTGCATTGTGTTTTGTAAGCACAAATCCAGCCATGTCTTTTGTCACCATAGGGTGCTTCTTCATAGCAGAACTGAAGTGGTTCTACAATGCAAAGGGTGGATGCTGGAAGTGGAGCTGGATACAAGCCACATACCATATCTAGGAGGCATATAATGCCCAATGGGGTTGCCTAGATCGGATGCTACTATTCCAGTCCCCATCTAAACTCAGAGAGATCTAACTATCCTTATCTCCCCACCCTCCGCCCCCCAATCCATATGGAGCTCCGCTCACTGTAGGAGAAACACTACTCCAAGAAGATATGGTATCATACTATGTCATTTCCCCAGAGCTGAGTGCTGTGTAGACACTACTTGGTGATCACTGTCGTGAATGCTGGCATTTTTTAATGCATGACAGGAGAATACCAGTGAGTTTCAAAGCTCCAGAAAGATGATGAGTGAAAACAATTTAAGAAATGGAGAACTCCTCTTCAGGCTCCCCTCATACAGTGGGGAGAGTGGTTTACTACAACTGTTTTGGGGCATAGCATGCTTCCCCTTATGTATCCTGTGATCTTTACGTGGTGTGCAGGAAAGAATGGAACCTTGACTCTGTCCATTCCCCTCTCTAGCCACTTGTATGTGATAGTAAGTCTCTGCTATCCACCCCTGCCCATTATCTATGCAAGTGCTGTGCAAGGTGGGGTGGTGAGGGAACTTTACTTTTCTTTATTCCCCTATATGGCTATATAGGACCAAGGTACAATGAAGCCCTACACTTTAGTTTCAGCCTAGTGTCCCTTTAATTTTTTTCAGGATTGTGCTTTTATATATGCATTACAATTAGGGGAAAGGTGTCAGCAGTCATTAGGTCCTTGTGATCTTTGAGATCCTGAAAGTAGGATGGAGCAAAGCATAAAATAATTAGGACTTTGCCTCAGTATTCTTCACTTGTATATTTTAAACTGCTATATTTAGTTTAGTGTTGCTCTTTGACAAGAGGCTTCATGAGCCTGCTGATCCGCGTATTCCACATCTCTCTCCCTTTTATTTCTTCTGCACAGCAGCAAAACCTGCATTGTGTAAGCATGTACAGTACCCTACTTATGTATAAATAAAGCAGTTTCAACTTTTAAGCCCTTTGTCTGCCTGTGCAGCGCATTAATCACTTTAAAAATGTTTAAAATTCTAATTTGCCTTCATAGTCAGAAAAAAATGCTCACAATTAATTTTACCTGTGAGGTTTATCTCATTTTAACTGATAGGACCTCACCCTTTGATGGCCTGTTAACAGTTCTTTAAATGGATAGTCTTCCAATTTCTAATGTACAGGCAATTTTACATGAGTTAAAGTTAAGTTCAAAGAAAAGGAGGACTTGTGGCACCTTAGAGACTAACCAATTTATTTGAGCATAAGCTTTCGTGAGCTACAGCTCACTTCATCGGAAGCTTATGCTCAAATAAATTGGTTAATCTCTAAGGTGCCACAAGTCCTCCTTTTCTTTTTGCGAATACAGACTAACACGGCTGCTACTCTGAAACCAGTTAAGTTCAAGATGCTTAATCAATTGATTTCTCTCAACATCTTTTTCTAACTGAAGTAGCATTTACCTGGGGAAAAAAACACAAGTGTTATTGCGGCACGTTCACACTGCTATGGTTAAAGGTTTTACAAATATTATTGTAGCAGCATGTTCACACTGCTGTAGTTAAAAGTTGTCGTAGCATCCATTTTTAAAGGGTTTCTAACTTAGCTGTAAAAATCGCTCCAGGCTAATATTTGTTGTACACAATTAAATTTATGTATAGTTTACATATTTAAAGGGGGAGGGAAACCCAAGGAGTTTTGCTTTTTTGGTGGGTTTTTTTGCCTTTATATAAGTAAAAAACCAGTAATTTAAAAAAGATGTGGACAAATATAATACTTAATGGTTTGATTATGGCATTCTGAACAAAACCCATGTGTACGTCACTTTGAAAAAATCAGCACATGCAGTAAGTGGTGTATGTCACGTCTACACTGCCCAGCGGTTTGGATTAAGAGGGAACAAATAGTGTGCACCAAAGTGCTGCACTGTAATTCCCCTGTATGGATGCTGCAGGTGTGGGCTAACAGGTCCCGAGATCACACTAATGTCCTCAAAGAAGACTACATCCAGAATGTAAAGAAGAGATTAAAACGAATACTGAAATAGTGAGTGGTAAAGAGAGAAAAGTCAGTCCAGAAGAATGGGTGGAACCCTAGAGGAAGATAGGCATGCACAAATAGGGGAAAGATACAAAGAACTGTAACCACAAGAAAGTAAATGAAAGCAAGAAACAAAATAAAGGCTAGAAAATATTTTGATTTTTTGACTCTCTCTCTAGAAAGAGTTACATCTACAGCAGTTTTTTATGCTATGTTAACAGTATTCGAATTCCTCCAGAATTAACCAATACCCATTTTTAGTCTGGATCAGAGTCTTGGAAAAAATAATCAGGAGCTCTTGAGTTTCTCTCCTGCCAAAATCCTACTAGACAGAGTTAGATTTCTGGGTCTCTATGCAGTGCTGGCTATTTAACTGTGCTGTGAGAAAACAGGCAGGTGTTTTGAAAAATGTCAAGAGTCCCTTTTAGAATTCATGGACTGCTAGCATATTCTGCAAAATGGTCCCCTGTTGCTATTTCTTTTCCTTGGCTGTTACAGCACCTATTGCTGGGGCCTATAAGCAATTATATACCTTCTCCCTCTGATATAATCTAAAACAGAATTAGAGGATTTAGATCAATCTCTTAAAGCTAAGTCAGAAATATATGTTGGATCAGCATCTGGCACTGGCAAGAGTCAGCAGCCAAAGATGCTTTCACCCAGTATCAGTAGGCATTCCAGCTCAGAAGTCCCAAAACAAAAAGAAAGAAGCATTTTTAGGAAAAATTCAGACATACCTACTTAAAAATGGTTTTAGTTTAATATTGTAAAGCCAAAGTACATACTGATGCCTAAATTAAACTGTTGATTGTGTTGTTTTTAAATTTTGCGTAATCTACTCCCAAGAGTGGAGTCCAGAAGATGCCAACAACATGACATACTACAGCATATAGATATCTTCATTGTATTTACTGACTTGTATAGAAAAGAAATCTAATATTTAAAGATTTTTTTCTTGAAAAGTCACATGATAAAAACACCTCACCTGTGTTACTGATAACACTGCAGATTATTAAAACTGAAATAAATGTAACTAGTTTTGCTTTTCATTATGTAACCTATTTACTGTATTATGTTTCATTCAGATTGGACAGTGAAACGTGACTGGTTCATTCCACTTTCTTTATAGTTAACTTCAGATTCTGATGTATCTTTATCAATTATTTTTTATTTGTGTTATGGTAGCACTTATTGGCCAGGACCTCATTCTGCTAGGTAACAAAGAAACTGTCTCTGTCCCACAGATTTTATAGTCTAAGGGTATGTCTACACCTTGCGCTGGGGGTGTGATTCACAGCTCAAGGAGACATGTTCACACTAGCTGTGCTCAAGTTAGTGAGCTAAAAATTGAGTGTAGCCATGACTGAATGAGTGGCGAGAAGCTAGCCGCCCCAAGTACGTGTCTAGCATGTCTCCTTGATCTGCAAATCATGCCCACAGCTCCAAGTGGAGACATGCCTTACGTAGCATAATGTTGATACATTTTGTGGTTTCAACACTATTAGGGAATAATTTAATTAAAATATTTTGTTTTCAATTAACTTTTTTTAAAATTAGACAAATATGCTATTTTATCTCCATGTGAGGGTCTTTCCTTCATAACCTAAATTTTGTGTGTAATCAATGTGACATTGTCAACACATGTGCTCAGGTATAATAGTGATAGGTGCAGTATAAAGATATAGCTACAATATAATTCAAATGCTGTTGCTGTTGGCTAAGGAAGGTGACCACCTATCGCCACACTATCTATTTTTCAGTTTACCTTAAAAAAAAACTTGATCCTGATCCTGGAAACCTTTATGCATGTCAGTAAATTGGGGTCCACCTCAGTAGTGAGTAATTCCAGTGGATACATTTATTCATGTCAAATGTTTAAGGGTTAGTAGGATGGGGCCTAAACCGTGTGGAATAGTGTGATTTGCTCCTAAGGAGTATCTATTATGTGTCCTTTGTTTTATTATACAATAATTATTTACTGTATTACAATTATATTATAAATAATGCATTTGTTATTGGGGAAAAGGTACTGTTTGCAGAGGGCATCTAGCTTTAAATTGTCAATAGGTTGTATGTATTAAATGGCAAAAACATTAACCTCTGATTAGTAATATTTCAGGCTGATATTCACACAAAGTGATACAATCATTCATTCATTGTGCATCCAAATCCCAGTGGAAGCTTTGAGGGCACAAGGAATGCAGGACAGAGCAGAGGATCAAATTAAAATGCACAGAAGACACAAAATATTGCATTCCAATTCTTGCATAGAAAGTGAACGGAAGCAAAGTTTCCATTTGGCATTTGGTTTGATCCTTGTTCCTTAACCACTTTAGGAGGCCTTGTAGCCAGGCTGTTAAGCAATATGATTAAAAAGCTTCAGTGACACATTAACAAAAGTTGATTTTTCTGTATGAAGAATGAAGATTTTATTACATGAAAAAACAGATAAGGAAGAATGGTATCATTATTTCTGTATAGCAAAGTCATTCTTGAATCTAGGACACTGAAAAAATATGTTTAGGGTGATTCATACTAATAAGCTTTTTATTTAAAAAGAGAAGGTCTTTTAAAATCTGCATTATGCTCTGTGTATTGGCTTTCCAGTGGAGACCTTGCTCCAGCAACATAGACATCCTGCTGTGGCTAGAACAGTAGCTTCATAAAACAGGGTGGTGGTAAGGTTGTCCCAGGGAGAAAGCTTGAAAAGTTATGATATTTGCTACAAGAAATTGGGGCCTTTTAAAATGTTTGTAATCTTTATTATCTCACTAGTTGGGCTGTGTTTTTTTAAGCTGCTGTGATACAGAGAGATATAGTGAATACTTCAGCCCACATTGTGCCATGTTTGGGTTTGAATCTGTTTATTCACTGGGACCAATTACCTTTTTAGATAGTGTTATATATTCCCACTACCTAAAATGTTCCTTTGAAGTTTTAAGAAAATAATTAAGTTTTCTATCACACTGACAACAAGCCCTTACCTGATAAAAATCTGAACATTACTGAAAAGAGTTCATTCTACGAGGAAAGGTTGATACGTGTCCCTGGATACCACAGATGGTTTTATGAGAACAAATTGTGCCATTTGTCTTAACTCAAATAATTAGAAGACCGGGTCACTAGGTCTGCCTGTTGTGTGGTATATTTGTGTCTACAGCAAACTGCAATATAACAAGAAATGAGCTTTAGAAATTATCTTTATCCCACAAATAAAGTTAGTGCATCCAGATTTGGAAAATGACAGCAGTAATATTCCCTTAGTAAAGCTGGAGCTTAGCCCTGTTATACTTATTAAAAAGCCTATTCATACAAATTAAATCCATTCCATATCCTGGCCTCTGATGACAGCTCCATTTTTTTTTCTTGTCTGGTTTGAATTACCTCAAGTCTGTACCCAGAAAGAATTTATCCCTTTCAAGAGACTTCTCCAAGCCTATAATAAATTCACATGGGTCGTCCCATCAATGTAGTGAATTTGCATTATTATTTCATTATGAGAAGGAAAGAAAGAGGATTAGATCTCTTGCAGCATTGGCACGGCCTAATTCAGCCCGAACACATGATTAAAGCTGGCATTTATGACCATAACTGTCAAAGAAAACTAATTGTAAACTGAGAACTGTGGATAATTATGGCCTTTGCTATTAAACCATTTCTCTCCTATTTATCACAGAACCAACTACAGACAATACTACTGTTTGCGTTTAGTTCTCTGATTACTTGGAGCCTATTTATGCAAATGAAAATTGATCTAGATTCTCAAATTGATGGTTCTGGGTAAACTTAGTTTCAATCATGGTTTAGGGGCTATGAAAAAAGGTGACACTTACACCACAGTATCCATGACATTGCACTTTGTATTGTTTCACTCACAAGTTCCTTCCCTTTTTAGCAGCTGTCTGGTTAATTTGTTTCACATGGATGTGACTGGATAAGTAAGTTACTTGAACTATCCTCTCACAGGATATATTTTCTTCCTACAGTCTTCTCTTATTATTATTCACTCACTGCTTGCATAGCTTTGTATCTCCCAGGGTCATATGCACCATAGTATTACAACCCCTTTATGTGTTACTAGAGAAAAGAGACCCTGTAGGACTTCGGCGTAGAAATCATTTTAATAGCATTTTTTGAAGCAGATGTTTTTCTATATCTTTTATCGGAGGCTAATTGGAAGAATAGATATTTAGGGGTTTTCTAACTGTCTGCTTGTGTTCACATTGTATCTTGTGGTTCCTTTTCTACTTTTTGTAGTAGGTAGAAATGGACTGCAAGTATGATTGATTAGGAACATAGAATGGAAGAAACTGTGGAAATTGCAAATAGCGCAAGATGTGATGTTTCTAATGTAAAAACCTTGAGCTTTCCTAGAGGAGCTTGCATATTTGGGACAGTGTATATTGAAAAACACATGAAGAAGATGATTGTGGCAATAGGGCTTGGTAGGATTACTAGTCTGAGACACTTGACAGAAGGAGAGACAATTAGAGTGATGACCTTGCCAAGAAGAGAAAGGTCAGCAGCCCACAGTGTAGCAGATGGGACTAGAGTTACATTGCACAGGAAAATTGTTAAACAAGTTCTCACTCTGCAGAACTCTAAGCATAATAAAGCTACGGACAGTAGAGAAGGGTAAAACTGCAGCATGAAAACACTGTGTTACTAGGAGAGAAGGAGATCTGAAGAAGAAAAGGCAAATGGCAGTGACAGTGATGAAGAAAATATGTAGTGTCATATTTCTCCATACAGAGAAACACCATATACTTTCCGATAGAATGGCTCTTTTTATATACATAAAGACTACAATAAAACCAAGTAAGAACAAAAGCAAAGATGCCATGAGAGTGCAAAATGGTGCTTCCCCTGTAATTGTAGATGCTGAAAATAATATAAAATAGCTGTCAGGTTCTGCAGCAGGGAGACTGAAACTAAAGTTTCAGCAACAGATAAAAGTTATATCCACCACTCTTAGAAATACGAACACTGTTCCTCAGTAAGGAACTGTCCCCAAAAGGTTCTGTGATTTAACTTGTATTGATTTTTGTTTAAAGCTTATCCAAAGTTCTGTGATCTGGATATCAGGTTGGAAGTTTCAGGCAGATTTTCTTGCATGATTTCCAGTATTTCATGGTTTTGCAAGTCAGGAGTAATGTCTCACCAGGTTTTGCCATGCGGACATGGTAACATGGTATTTCTGTGTGCTGATCAGATCAGGTACATAGACAAAATTAAAAACAAAGGGCTTGATCGTGGAGCTATGCCTCTTTACACCAGCTGAGGATCTGGCCCCAAATTTATCACATATAAAAGGTTGAATTTAAGCTTTGAGCTCATTTTTATTTTATCCAAACTAATTTGTCCTTTCCTTGTTTATATTCATAGGCCCTGATCTTTATGTGGGCCACAACATGTTCTCAGCATTTAATTGCAGGCATAATTAATTTAGCCCATAAAGCCTGTAATCTATTGTGTTTGCTTGACATTACCTATTTCTTGTGAACTGATGTATAGTATTCCTAATTAATTGTGCTGGCAACTGCACCTGTTTAGATGCCAAACTGCTTACTTCGCCCTCAGATCAGGTAGTTAGGTATTTAAATGGGTACAGTTTCAGGCACAGTTAATTGCACGCACAATTTAACACAGACACCAAGTTGCACCCATTATATTAGAAGATGACTTTGATGACAGAGATTGAAGTAGAAGTCTTAAATCCTAAAATCCCCTCCCTGTTTGAGACAAAACTTCTATTGAAGTCAAGTAAGGGTTTCAGTACTGGACCCTAGAAGTCTGAGGGATTATGAATTATGCTAAAAGCACCTGAAGGGGCTACATTCAGAGTTTTCTTAAATGCTAGAATAAATTACATGTTGATATGAATGACTAATGTTTGTGGTAAAGTGGGAGTTGTGAAAATGAAAGGCAACCAATAAGAAGATGTATGCTAAAGTAGGGGTTGATTTTCTGTTATTCTATTTAGGTCAGGTGTATCATTCATTCTGTGTACAGGGCTAATTTCCATGTTTAATTATGGACTAATTCCATGTCTGGGTATACAGTTAGGACTGCAGGCCAAGATTTTCAAAAGGAAAATGGCTCAATTTCTTGGTGCCTGAGATATATTCACAGCTTTCTGAAAATCAAGCCCCTTAAAGGTATCTCAAGCTGGGTGCCCAAAAACAGAGGCATAGAAAATCACTGATCACTTTTAGAAATCTTGGCCAGCTAGTCCTCTCATTCCACAGCAGAACTCCTACTCCTGTTAATGGGAGGTTTGAACAAAGAGAAAGGGTAGAATATAGCCTTTATATACAGTAGAACCTCAGAGTTACAAACACCTCGGGAATGGAGGTTGTTTGTAACTCTGAAACGTTCATAACTCTGAACAAAATGTTATGGTTGTTCTTTCAAAAGTTTACAACTGAACATTCACTTAATAGAGCTTTGAAATTTTGCTATGCAGAATAAAAAAAATACTGCTTTTAATCATCTTAATTGAAACAAGCACAGAAACAGTTTTCTTACCTTGTCAATTTTTTTTTAAACTTTCCCTTTATTTTTTAGTAGTTTACATTTAACACAGTATTGTACTGTATTTTCTTTTTTTGTCTCTGCCTGGTTGCCTACTTCCGATTGCAAATGAGGCATGTGGTTGATTTGTCAGTTCATAACTCTGGTGTTCTGAGGTTCTACTGTAATAACTTATCATTACTCATTATTTGTTCATCACCTTGCTGTTGCCTTGGCATCACTCAGTGGGAAAATATGCTTCCCTTTAAGTGCATCATTATTTCTGTCCTTACATTTCTTTTTCTTTCTCAATGGCTCCTGCTCTTCCTTCTGCATTTCTTTCGCTGCAGTAATTCCCAATTCCACCCTCACCCATGTGTTTTGCTCCCACCCCTTTCCAAAACTCCAGTCAATAAAATGATTGGCAGTGGAATAGTAAATTCCAACATTTAAAGTGTCATTATTACCCTTTAGCGTTAACATTCCCATGAGATTAACTTGGAGGTGGGAGGGGGGGAAATCACACATCTCAGAGTCATTGATTCAAGCTATCTGCAGACTTCAGAAGACAACACGGCATCTGCTTAAGCTTTGTTCATATTGCCAATTTTATCTACATAGCCATGACAGCTAGAAACAAACTTTTTTTTTTAAAAAAGGAGAGTTATGTTCTGTAGAATCTGCGTATGCCATATGGGCCACTTAAATAAAGTCAGGTTTCAGAGTAACAGTCGTGTCAGTCTGTATTCGCAAAAAGAAAAGGAGTACTTGTGGCACCTTAGAGACTAACCAATTTATTTGAGCATAAGCTTTCGTGAGCTACAGCTCACTTCATCGGATGCCACAAGTACTCCTTTTCTTTTTACTTAAATAAAGTGGGCTGGATCTGGTCTATGGACAGAATGTGATACCAATTATCTATGCAACTTTACTGAGCCCGTCATCATGGTGTCTAGCATCTATAACTACCACTTTAAATTCTTGGTGTGTTAGTCACCATTTATGCCATCTCAAATTTGACCTTAGGATTTTAAATGCATGTAGTGTTTTTTTTTTTAATTTTAAAATGGTGTCTGTGACAGCAGGATGAATTACATTTTAGAAGGGATATAAATTTACTGTATGAGACAGTACCAAGAGGAAGTATACCAATTAATGTGCAATAGATAGAGGCAGCTATATGGGGGGAAAGAGCATCTAAATCAGTAGATGTGGATGCTGAACAAATTATTAACCTGATCTAAAATCTTTTACATCTTGAAAACAGTTATAAATTAATTCAGCCATAAAAGGATGTGATATTTATAAAAGCACAACCACAGCAGAAAAAAAATTAGCTCTTTAAGTGGTCAAATTAAGCAAGACAAAATTAAGTCTAAATTGGCCACCTTCTTAGAAACCATAAATCCACATATAAGAATTGTGAATTAGGGAGGAAAGCAAATTTTCTTTATGTAAAGGATGTGCAAAAATCAAGTATATAAGAGTATTAGAAAGTAAGAGTCATAACAAACTCATAAAAAGGATATGTGGCAGATGTGGTGCTTTAAAATGTTTTAACTGCATTATCTGGGAAGAGAGAGAGAGCAAAGCATATTTACAGGCAGAAGAAATATATATATTCCAAATCTTTCCCCTCCTCTCCATTAAGAATGTGTTTATATATATATATATAAAAACACATTCTTAACCGAGAGGAGGGGAAAGATGGGAAAGGTAACAAAGGCAAGAAAAGAAACATACATTTTATATACACAATATTACCCAAGAGGTGAAGAAATATTGAAAGGAATCAAGGGTAAAGTAAAAATTAGAATTAAAAAATCCTCCAGTATATAGCAATATCTATATCAGGGTTTGCTGAAAAATATCAGAACAAACTTAGCAAATAATAGTCAAAATAATATTTAAAGACATGGAAGGTACCCAAGGGAAGCTGTAATCTTTGGAAATGTGAAAAATACTTGAGAAAAGCTAACACAGTGGTCATATTTAAGAGGCAATTAAGGGAAAGTGCAAGACATTGCAAATCTCCATGCTTGACTTGATAAGTGAGGAAGGAGGGAGGGGAAGAAAAATGTTAATATTTAATCAAGAATAATGCATATCAGTTCTAAGAAATAGATAATGCTGTAAAAAGCCACAATGGCTTGATTTGTTTGTTTATTTTTTAAGAACAGAAAGATGTTGATCTGAATTTAACAAAATGAAAAATAATATGCCATATGCTTGGATTTTAGGAACATTTCCAGTATAGTACCAATGAAAAAAATTACAAGGGCATTGAGTAGTGGATGGGTGACTAACCTATGTGAGTGGATGAAAGAGTGGGCTGGTACAGTCAGAAAGAAAAAAAGAGATCATTAAATTGATGGAGATACACCCACCCCTCCTTTTCTTCACTATTAGGATAGATTTGCTCACTTCATAGATCAGTGACCTGGAGCAAGATGATTAACTAGCAAATGGTACAAGGTCCATTCCCAATTTTTCTTGGCTGGAGATGTCCCTATATACAGACATCCGTACCCTGAATTATCTCCTAGAGCACAGGACTCTGCTGTAGGGTCTGCTGCAGAAAAGTGATAGGCTGTATCTGTCATGTGCAGCATGGCATGATGGCCTTTATGTCATGACACAATAAAATGTTATGTCTATAGGAAAAATGATAACTCTATTTAGCCAAGCTCAGTGTTCATGTTCAGCTCAACACACTCAAAATGCATGAAGTTTAGTTGGGCTATGATTTTCACCTGGATCAGCTCTAATTAATACTGTCACAGTCTCAGGGTAACTGCACCTGTACTTCGCTGCTTTCCTCTCTCCCACCTCCTCCCCTGTGATCAACTCCACAAGTGCCAAGTCAGGTCTCAAGTCTCTCTGGGCAGGTACCCTTGTCCCACTCCCTTCTGACCTAGGATATGGAACTAACAGGATGCAATTAATAGAAAATATTTGTTGACACAGTGATAATATATTGAATAGGATAGAAACAAGAAGTAAAAATAGACTTTAATAAAAAAAATCCAGAAAACAAATTCAAAACTGATAAAAGGAAAGACTTTTTCCACATAAAGCTGGTTAGATGGTGGAACTAGTTGCCACTGGAAATTACTGGACTAAGAATTTAGTAAGATTCAAAAAGAGATTTTGAAATTTGTATGTATAACAAGAATATCCAGGATAATCATAGTTAAAGATGGTTAACATTTTGGAAGGGATATAAAATCTTATGCTTTAGAGTTTAAGCTAATCTCTAATTATTAGAGATCAGGGTGAGACCTAGTGGCGTGGGGCAGATTGTCTTACATCTGTGTATTTCAGTTCTTACACCTTCCTTTGAAGCATCTGATACTTGTCACTGTCAGGCAGGATACTGGACAGAATGGACCTTAGGTTCTCAAAGGCAGGGGTAGGGCAGGGGTTCTCAAACTTCATTGCACTGCGACCCCCTTCTGACAACAAAAATTACTTCATGACCCCAGGAGTGGGGACCAAAGTCTGAGCCCGCCTGAGCCCCACTGCCGCGTGTAGCGGGGCCAAAGCCCGAGACTCACCGCTCTGGGCGGGGGGGCTTGGGTGTCAACCCTGGGCCCTAGCAAGTCTAAGTCATCTCTGGCGATCCCATTCAAAGGGGGTCCTGACCCACTTTGGGGTCCCGAACCACAGTTTGAGAACCAATGCAGTAGGGCATTTACTATATTCCTGTGTCCAAAGCCCAGTGAAGTCAATGGAAGGACACTGATTGACTTCAGTAGGCTTTGGATCTGAGCTACATAGTACAGCCGTAAACCCAAAGGATGAAACAGAACTAGATAGCCTTCTTAATTCCTGGCATCATTAGATCCTAAATAGATATTTCTAAGAACCATGTACAGTTTGACTTTCTGACAAGGTAAGAGCATTCTTTGCCACAAGAAACATAGTCAAGGAAATTATAACCCAAAAGCTTTCCAAGAAAGATTTCTCTTTTTTACCATTAGAGCTATATCAGAGAACCCTTTTGTGGTGTAGTTTTTCTAAATTTTCATTTTCATGCTTGCTGGGAAGCCTATTTTTCTTCAACTGCTTTGCCAGACACCATGATTTCTCCAAGAAATCAGACACTCTGATGGTTTCATTCTGAGGTAACAGATTGCTGTAAAACTATTTCAGCTGGTTTAAAGTATTTAGTTTTGCTTTTAGAATTCAGAACTCTATAGTACTTTGTAGTGGCATTTGGGTAATAGAGCTCTGTTAACTGAACTTTACTTACCCTTAATGTATTTATCAGGAATATGTTTGATGAAAAAAGAAATAGTAACACTAGTAATAAATCGTCTTTTTCAAATATACCCCCAAACCACTAAATACAAGTTTTCCAAATTCAAGTAGACCTATTAAGGGTGTGTCAGCAAAACAAAACAAGACTCAGATCTTCTCCTGCAAAGTAAATAAACACAATAAAAACAGTAAAATAGTAGATGGCTATTGAAAGAGAAACAAAATCACTTAAGCAAAAATGTCTACAGGGGATGCATATGGGGTCTAGTATATTTTAGAGCTGGTCTAATACCTGATATAACCATTTAGGGGCCAAAATATAAGATTTGAACTTCTGACGGGATTTCAATTTGTACTGTGAAATGACCATATCATGCTTTATTTCATTCTATAATAAGACACAGCTATAAAGAAATTTAGGTTCACTTCAATACTGATTTCAGCTTTATCCCAGTTCTTGAGACTCAAACTTATTGTTTGGTATCTGTTCAACAGGCTTTACACAATAATATGGAACCCATTCCGCAGAGAAAATGCCAGATACTGGGATGGCTCCAAAGCACTGACTATTTGACTGTTCCATTTAGATGGCAGAATTTGTTGAGCCATTGTTTTATTCATGTGCCCAGTGGGTGCTTGTGATGAATACCCTGTGCCTGTGTGCTACTGTTGGGGTAGTTACCTTCATGTAGCTTTTATGTTGTCTGCAAAAGGCATCTCATTTTTCAGCTCATAAACCTTCTATTATGGCATCTGATAAGAACCAAAAACAAGTTTCAGATAGCATCAGTTTTATTTGGTCACCATTAATTATAGCTGTAGTTTAAAGCCATGATGATTAGAACTTGCAACAAAACACACACAAACAGTTCCAGGTATTCAACAATTCATTAAAAAAGGAATTAAATCAGTATTTTCTTTTTGAGTGCAGTGTATGAACTACAACAGTGAATGCAGTAATGAGGGTAAAAATTCACCAGTACTTTGAACTGACTTCTTCATAAGATCATACCACCATTTAAAAGTTATTTATATCTTACAGAACTAAAATAGTCTCTTCTTACATTACTAATGAATGCAGTGTATCAACCTATATACAAAAACTGCATTACTATGTACATTAACAATACAGCTAGACAGTACCCTATATTACAATGAACTACTGGAGCTATGTATAGTTTGACTAACAAAGACTACAGGAAGATATGATTATTGTTGTGAGAGGGTAACTACATTCATTTGGTATTTAATGTGTGTACGTATGTGTGGGCTCTTTCTTCCTTTCTTAAAAATAAGAGGATAGTAGAGGAATTTTAGGAGGGAAATCCAAGGACCTGACTTGTGTTAACATAAGAATTTTATTTACATTTTTACAAAAAACAAACAAACAAAAAACAAGGAAGAGCCAGCTGGGATGCCTCCACCTATCACAACTATAGCAGTATGAAACAAGGAAAGAGATGGTCTTTCAAATAGCAACATTTGAAATTCAATCTGTAAACCAACAGGCAGCTGGTACATATCACAAAGCAGTGGACTGGTGGCATGGTACTGCCACTGAGAAGCATTGCTTAATAGGCAGGCCTCTGCAGTCTGCACTGGCTTCAGTTTCTGAATTGACCTAAGGGGAACCCCATTTAAAGAGAATTATAATAATCCAGGCATGAGGTATCATGGATCCTGGTAGCAAGGTTCACATCTTAAAGCAATAATTGAACTCTCACAGCCAGGTGCAGCTGGTAAAAAAAAAAAAAAAAAAAAAAAAATTCCTGGACACTGTAATATGAAGATCACTGTGAAAGAGGTTTTTCCTCACTTCTTTCTCTTCTCATTTTCCATCTCTTTTGAACAGAGTTGAAGTGCTCAACCTTGGTTCTCTTTCTCATATAAAAGAAAGGCTTTTTTGAAGGGTAGGAAGGCTTGCAGAAAGTGTCTCAGAAAAGTGATGATATAATTTATTTAACAGGCTACAGTCTAATAATACTTTTAAAACTCCTTATTTCTGTGACAGCTTCTCCTGCCATGTTACAATGAGGCTATGACCATTCACTGGGGTAAGCTATCCATTCCCAGAGCTGAAATCTAGAGGTAGAGCAACAAAAGGCTACATGCTTGGTCCTCTTGAGTATTCAGTTCAAGTTCAAGATTCTTGGTAATAAGATAACCTGTCTTACTACTCTACCTGCCTGGTCCTAATGTAGGGCCACTGAACCCCAGTATGATTCCAGAAGTTGATGGTTATTAGACTGTCCTGTAAGCCAAAAGGATAAAATTACCTCACCCATTTTCTGAGAAGCACTGTGCATTCCCTGTCAAAAGTTTGGGTATGAAGACTTTTATCTCCAAAAGACTCTCAGGCAAACTAAGGTTCTGTCATTGTGTAAATATTTAGGAAAGCTTATCTAGGAAGGTTTAAGTATCAAGGTACTCTGATACAACAGTAATGAGGGCCATATAAGTACCTAGGTAGATTGATAGACACTGTTAAGTGTGCTACAGTGGGTAAAAGAGGAGCTTTTTCCCTTCACTTTGCATGCAGTCTGAAGCTTTAGGACACATTTAGGAGGTTTCGATGGGTATTACACAGTGATGAGCTGCCAAAATCTTAACAACCGGTTCCCTCCTCACCCCACGAGGGGGTCATTGCCCACCCCCGCCCCCCGGGACTCCTGCCCCAACCAACCCCCAGCATTCCTTGACCCCCCCTCCCAGGACCCTTGCCCCATCCACCCCCCTCCCCTGTCCCCTGACTGCCCCCAGAACTGGGCAGGAGGGTCTCATGGGCCACTGTGGTGGGTGCCCACCCCACCCCTAAGAGCCAAAGGCACCTGCCGGGGGGCAAGGTCTGGAGTCCCGGCGGTGCTTACCAGGGGCAGCTCCCAGGAAGCATCCGGCAGGTCCCTCTGGCTCCTAGGGGTGGAGTAGCATAGATGGGGGGGAGCAGGGGGAGTGGCCACTCCCCCCACTGATCACATCAAAAGTGGTGCCTTAGGCGCTGACTCCGTGGGTGTTCTGGGGCTGGAGCACCACTGGGGAAAATTTGGTGGGTGCATAGCACCCACCAGCAGCTCCCCACCCTATGCCAAGCCCCAGCTCACCTCACCTCCGCTCTGCCTCGTCCCCTGAATGCACCGCCCTGCTTCTCCGCGTCCCCACCCGGCTTCCCGCGAATCAGCTGTTCGGCGGGAAGCCTGGGAGGGCTGAGAAGCAGGCGGCAGCTTCCCGCTCAGACCAAGGGTGGCGGAGGTGAGCTGGGACAGGGAGCGGTTCCCCTGCGTCCCTCCCCGGGTTACCTGTTGCAGCGTGGGCGGCCCTCCTCGCGTTCCCCACGCCCCAGCTCACTTCCGTCTCCCTGGGCCTGAGTGCAAAGCCGCCGCCTGCTTCTCAGCCCACCCCGGCTTCCTGCACAAACAGCTGATTTGCGGGAAGGGGGGGGGACAGAGAAGCAGAGCTGGGTGGCATGTTCAGGGGAGGAGGCGGAGGCAGAGTGGAGGTGAGGTGAGCTGGGGCCGGGCGCTGGGCGGGGAGCTGCCGGTGGATGCTCTGCACCCACCAAATTTTCCCCTTGGGTGCTCCAGGTCTGGAGCACCCATGGAGTCGCCGCCTAAGGCGCCACTTTTGGCTTTTTAAATTTAGAAGCCCTCTTAGAACCCGTTGTCCCTCTTGGAACAACCAGTTCTAAAAGGGCTTCTAAATTTAACAACCGGTTCTAGCAAACCGGTGCAAACTGGCTCCAGCTCACCACTGGTATTACAGGGTCCTTAAACTAGTTTATCTTCTGCTTGATTTGTGTGATTTACATTTGTGCTTACATTTTTAGTTGCTAAATTGGTTTGTTTTCTTAAGCAATTTTGTTTGTCAAGGTAAACAGAAATGCATTCTAAAGAAACTGAAAACATTTTACCTTATTTCTCCTGATTGACTGGAGTCATTCTTTCTTACAGAAAGACATCCAAGAAAAGAACAAAACTAAACACAGTTGTCACTGAACATTTGTGTTCTCCTCTATAGTGTCAAACTATTCTGGTTCTACGGTCGTTTTCAAAAATAAACTACAAACACCTTTTAAGTTGGGATGAAGAAGGGAAGTGACACCACAGGGAGAAGTGATGTGAGCTGCTGAACAGCACCAATGTTCTTTTCTCTCTTCCCACTGAACACCTGTCCCCATGAAGAAAACACATTCTATAAAATAAAAATCATTCAGAAATTTGCCAGTGAAACAACCAATCAGAGAGTTTGATATGAATCATGAAGCTCATTTTGTGTCAAGCAGCTGACATGTCATACTGAAATCCCCAGCAATACCCAGTTCCCTTCTGGTACTGTTGCCAGAGAATGCAATGGCTGGGGGAGTCTGTTACTTTTTTCCACCTGCACTCCTGCAGCTGAGATATTACCCCTTATGGCAGTAGTAATGGAGGGGAAATCTAGAGCTGGCCCATCACTTGTGGAACTTGACCAGTTTGCTGGGATCTGAGCAGATGCTGGACTTGATTGTGCCTAATGCTATTCGTGTTTGACATGTAAGAACTCCTTGACACTATTGTGCAGGAGTCCAAATGAAAATCCAGTGCTGTGCCACAAATATAACTGAACATTTGTAATCAAGAAATCTACTTTTCTTCTTGATTTTTAAATAACTTTGATTTTTATTGGCATTTTCAAGCAGAAGAGAGGGTGAACAAAAGCACAGAAAATAATAATCAATGTATAATTCTTCTAATCCACTTAGGAGAGGCTGATTTGATACATAGATATTAATGAAACCAAATGTTACATCAACTGGTTGAGATTTGGACAATAATGGCTGTTCTATTTGTTTATTTTTCAGGTCATCTATCATTTCTTATCATTTGATATACATAGTGTGCAAGAAGCAAAGTCTTGCTTTAGCAAATGTATTTGTAATGAAGAACAGAACATTTTTGCTAGAAAGTTCAAGATAGCTGTTTCTATATCCTAGTAATGCACCACACTAAGGAAGTAGAGGCTGGATGCACAAAAGGACTGAGATGTTGCAACCCTTAACTTTTAGGTGCCTGCTGCCCCACGGAATTCAGTCTTGAGTTGGTGCATGGGCTACCCCTGTGTTGTATGGAGCGAGTTAGGCACCTAAGAATGGGATCTGTAGAAGTCCAAAAGATGAGTGGGGAGACACCTAAACTAGCCAGTAGGAAATGCTGAGGAGAGGGGTCAGGTCCAAGTTCTCTTGTCCAGAGTTAAAAACGTAACCCAGGATTCACAACTGTGAACCCTCTCCTGGTGTTAGGTGCCTAAGTCAGGTCAGGGGTCTGTGTGTGTGTGTTTTCAAATCCCAACTTTGCCTGATTCGGAGCAGGAACTTGAGGTTTGGGTATCTCACGTCCTAGGTGAGTTTCCTAACCTGGTTATCCCAGCTGTTTTATGTGTGAGGCTTGATCTGGCAGGCATGCTCAGAGCACAGAGCATACAGTGGAATGAGTGGAATGAGTCGCTTGAAAATTTCATTGGGACTTAGTTGTGAGCTGGGGCACTGAGCAGTTTGGCAGCATCAGGACTTAGGCTGTTTTGTGCATGCCCACCAGTGACAACCTAGAGAATGTAAGTGTCTACAGTGGAAGGCAGCCGGTCCATGGCGGTTTTGAGGCTTTCAGAGGTACTAAATATTGGATTCAGGTGCCTGAAGTAGTAGCTAGACCCTTAAGTCCCCTCATGGATCTAGCCCTAACTTCTTCCTCTCTTTCATTATTCTCTTAAATAACAGACCAATTTACCTCCTCTATACAGTAGTCTACACCTGACCACCAGCAGTCAGCTTGAATTCATTTCTCCAGTGAACCCAGGGAAGGGGCAGATGAAAGTGTGATATAAAAATTATTAAAATGGTTGTGCTACCGGGTATTTTTCATACTGAAACTGTTTCTGTAGAGGACAAAACCCAACAAAATATGAGGAATTAAGATGAAATTGAGAACTAAATTATTAATGTAACAAAGTGCCATTGCTTTCTCTGTGCACATTCCCTGATCTATTGGATTTTACTCTCATTGTTCTGCAAAAATTGCTTCTGACTATACAATGGACTTCAGAAGGGCTATAGCTTTCAGGCTCTTGATTTTTCATAATTCACTCAAATGCCAGCTCAATGACATTAAGTGGAAAAATAGAAAAAAAATGCCTTCACTTTTCCACAGAAACAATTTTGAAAATCCATTTACATGGAAAATAAAGAGACATTAAACCCAGTGCAAATCTGCAGCTGAATACAGAAATCTGAAAGCATAATATTTTATTTTTCCAGATAACACAATACAAACTGTTTTTTACTGCCTGAAAGGGCTAAAGAGTTCTGAATTCCATAGAAATAAGTTGTTTTTCTAATTTACAGTGTGATAAAATCTGGCTAATAATACTTTTACATTTTTAAAAGAAAATAATCTTTAAACATAGGCCTTTTTGGGAGAGTTTTAAGCAGTAGCTGGTATTAGTTAAGTAGCATTTCAATTTCATTCATTGGCGCTAATGCTTCCCAAGCTGCTCAGTCCCTGAAATGGCATTCTGACGTTCCTCCTCTAACAAACTGTTTGCCACCTGCCAGGCTGCAGTGCTTAGAAAAGTTAATCTGGAAGATGTTTTGCTAAATAATATTATCCGCAACACAATTACAGGGGGAAAATAGGATTTCTTTCCTGAGGAAAAAACTTCTACAGTATGTCAATTGAATAAAAGGAAGTGGAAAAGACATATAATAATACTTTGCAATTATCCGGTGTCTTATCAGAATATCTCAAAGCAATTTGCAAACAGCTCCTCAGATGTTGTAAGTTATTGATTGAAGTCAATGGAGCTATAGCAATTGACATCAGCTGAATATCTGGCTTTTGTGGTGTGGAGGCATACCATCCCATACTCACAAGACACTGTAAGGGTACAAACCTGTCCGACTCCATCCTGTGAAAATAACTGCACTCGGCATAGACACTTGTCTAATCCCCTCCATTTGCCCAGTGCACATGAGGATGTATAAGGGAGAAAGGAGCTGTGAAGTGGTAGAGAGTGGCCAAAGCCTTGGTCTCCTAACATTCCAGTCACAGCTGCAAAATTCTGCTGCTCAGTGGCCATTTTGCCAGGAAATAGTTGCTTTTATAAACTTGCAGGAGTAACTAACACATGCACTTGAGACAACTGGCAGTGATTGAAAATAATAATAATAATAATAATTGTGTTGTTGGTGGTGGTTGTAGAAATGTCTAGGTTGCAAGATGTGGCCTAATTGCTTAAGTTTCACAACGTACTTGTGAAGTAGATAAGTTTGTACCTGTTTCCCACAGAGGTTCAGCGAGGCACAGAGAGGATAAATGATTTCAAGGAAACACAAAAAGTGAGCTGCAGAGGCAAGGAATGGAATCCAAAACTCCTTCAGCCCTGCAATGTAAGTACAGGATGTTCACAAAAATGAATTTCTATGGGGAAAAAATGCAGTGGATATTCTAAATGAAATCTAGGATAGTGTCTTTTGGTCCAGAAAAAAGATGCACTATGATTGCCAATACCTTAAGAAAAGAAAGCAGGAAATAACTGGCATTAAAACAATTCTGAATCAAAATTTTGTGCCAGCTGTTAATATTCATATGGACAAAATATGAAATTGTCTCAGAACTGAAAGTAAAAAGTACTTATAAAATTATTAAATGAGATATAGTGTGTGCCGTGCTGGGATATTGCTTCAACCAGCTGAGAAACTGTGATATCTGAGCATGACATATGCACTGAAATCTGTTATTGAGATTATAAGTGGTGCCATGCAAATAATAGAAAAAACTGTAAAAAAATGAAAACTGTACCTTGTGTCAATAATGGATCCAAAATGAAATAAGATACACTGATAAGCAATACCTTAGTGCTGGTTACTAACTTTAGTTTAACAACAGTCTTTAGATTGCCTTCCTGCTGGAAGACTGTAACTTCATTTTCTTTCCCACCCTTCTTCTGGGTTTGTCCACATTTTTCTTTCTTTCTACCCTTCGCAAACCTGGTAAACTGTAGGATCCTCTGAAAATGTTAATTTCACTTTAAGTTTCATATGAACATAAGGAAGGCCTTGGGATCTTCTCCTCCATTACAATGTTTAAAAATAGTTACAATTATAGATAGATCCAAATTCTAATATGGATTTCAAACTTCCCAATAATATCAAGACCCAGGATTTTGTTTTGTCCGTTGTAAAATATGTGCCAGCTGAGAAATACTGATTCTCATCTAGCTGAGATTACACTCCTGCCTGAACATTTGTGGATGTTTGGAATTAGAATTGTTAATTTGGCTCATCTCTAGTGAGACAATAATATAATACAAGGCCTCCATGTAAACTTTTCCGTATGCACATAGTGAGAGAATCATTGCTTACATTTAGTAGAAATTCTGCAAATTCAGAAGTGTTTTTTTAGGCATCACAGATAGAAGGTTTAATGTCCAGCAGAGAGCTTCAGAACAGCTCTCTTTAAGGACATATAGTTACTAGATCCAAGTGCCAATAGGAATCAAAAAGTGGGGAAAATTACATTCCTTGATGGTTTGCTGCTCATACCAGTGCAACACACAAACCATGTGGCCATGAGTTTAAAAGGTAGGTGCCTAGAATTAGATACCTAAATTAATAAACACCTAAAGAAGTGGTTTCCCTTTCAAAGGTACTGAGCAATCACAGCTCTTTAGTGGCAGTTGTGAGTGTTCAGCAATTCTGTAAATCAAAGCTGCCAACGGGATACATTTTGCAGCGTGACAATATTTTAAGAGTATGTGCAAAATGGTATTTGCCATGAATAAAGAAAAGTCTTTAGTAAGACTCTTGAGTTTTACTTTATGAGCAGATCCTCAACTGGTGTAAACCGGTGCAGCTAAACCCTACCAATTTACATCAGCTTAGGTTCTGACACATAATAGTTTTTTTTTAAAAGCCCCAAGCCTTTTCTTTTTTTGAGCAGAATCGCTGTTTTCAGGCTTACTTTAATATTTTGTTGCCTCAGGAGATTACTATGGAACTGACCAAGCTATCCGTCCTCTGAAATTGTTGACTTGTGATATGAATGGGAAGGCTCTGATATAGATAAAGAAATTTGGTTCATAAATTCATGAAATGACACTGTGAATGGTAAATGGATCAGCTTTCCTATACAGCAAAATGAGTTTTAAATGTCCACTGTAGGGGCAGACAAAAATCAATCACTTAACGGTGGTGGTCTCCTGATAAAGAGGGAGCAGAACTGTGCTCAGTACATTTGCGGATAGTCTCTTAATGGTCACCTAACGAGGTTGATCTTCTACAGGATTCACTGCTTTCCTTTTGACCTGTTCTCTATCACAGAAATAAAATATGGAATGCAATCTGATTCTTCCTGGGAAAAGCATACACCCTTATAACTGAATTTAGCAGGGCCAATCAATGAGGCAGGGCACTCAAAAAGTCCATCATAGCTCATTGTTCAGAAAATGGTCAACAGGTTAGGAGATGGTGAAAGTGTATAAAGATGCTCAAATGACCACATTGCATATTTCCTAAGTTAGTGGATCCAAGGGTCAAAGGTTTCATGTAACTTGACAAAAGGCTCATGCTATGACCAGATAGTTAGGGATCTCTGGGCATGCAAGGGCAGAAGAGGAACTGACATGGCAGAAACCTCTGCTCAATCAGCTACAGCACAGATGGCAGCTGCTCCAATAATTTTTACTTCCTCGCTCTGGTTAGCATTTCCCAGCAGTGGCAGTAGCAGCAGCAGCATTACCGTGACTCATGCTTTAAAAAGCATGAACCTCTGGAGAAATGTGGCACAAAATGCTGCTGCACCAATCAAGCTACAGACAAAGCAATTTGTGCCTGCAGTGGTGCATTGCTACCTTGATGCGCCACTGAAAGAAATCAGAAACTGTCCATCTGAATATTTGTAATAAAAGCTTTATGCTGGTCTGATCTTCCCAGTTTAGTTGTTGCCTTGTTCAGTTGTCTATCAACAAGTCCATTTTCTGAATGTTTATAATGGCAGGAACTGTTATAACAGACCAGAGATTCAGATTGTTACTGGAAAATACAGAGCATCTGGCAGATTTGAAAGAGAATTTTCCAAGACTGAATTATAAATATGCATGTAACGCGTGGGTGGCGTGTGAACTGCCCCTTCTGCCCAAGGCCCTGCCCCTTCCGTGCACACCACCGGAGCCGAGAGGTCCCCCTGCCCGCAACCACGGCCCCTCCCCCAGGCTAGCTCCTCCCAACCCTGAAGCCCCAGAGCACTGGGAGAGCAGGCGGCATGGCCCCAGAGCGCCAGGAGGGCGGGTGGTGTGGCCAGAGCTGGGGCCACCCCACAGGGAGACTGGACTTCACCCATGCAGAGAGGGAAGGTGGGGGGGAGAGGGGCTGGGGACAGAGTATGGGCGGGGTCACACCTGTCTGTTTGGGGAGGCACAGCCTCCCCCAGCTTATGATACCCGCCACCCATGATAACACTTTGTTACCGTTTAATAGATCAAAAGATGATCATGGTACACTTTCACTGTATGTTACTGATTAGGAGATCAATCCTTCTCTTCTATCTTTGCCCCCTGTGATGCCCAGTTTAACTTGCCTCATCCTGTTATAATTTTAGGATCTGGATCAAGAGTCCCACTTTGTTATATCAAGCTGTCAATTTTTTTTTCTTTTTTTAACTGAAAGCTAAATTGTCATACTGAAAACTTTTTTTCAAAACTAAAATGTATTCATTTTTCTTTTTCAGAAGTTTTTTTTGTGGAAAATTTTGAATTTTTTTTCTGGCAAACTGAAAACTGAAACATTTTGATTTGGAAATGCTGCTTCTCCTCTGGACCAGGCTCCTTGGGTGGACCACACCTCTTGTGATACTCTATGGTCTCCCTTTTTAGTGAGAGGAGGCGGTGCATCATGGGAGTCACATGGCCATGATGAATCCTAGGAGATAAAGTCTGGCTGAAGAGCCTAGGCCATATGGGAGAACTGGGATGTGAGACACCTGAACTCCAGCTCCAATGAGACACAACAGCAGCACACCCAAATTAAAATATTTAACTTTTTTTGATGAAATATTTCAGTGTTTAGCCCCAAAACTGAACACTTTTTTGTTTTGTTTGGGACATTCAGTTTTTCAGCAAAAAAACTGGAATTTTCCTTGCAAAGCAAGACACTGAGTAACTTTTCCCAAAAAATCTTGTTTTCTCTAAAGCCCAATTTTCCATCAAAAATCAGTTTTGATTAAATTTTTTGTACCAGCCCTGCCAGAAGGAATAGGAAGGAAAAGGGTAACAAGTGTATCACATGTTTACTCAGTAAGGCATATATACACATTAATGGGTACAATGCTATTTATTTGGGGTTAAGGATGAGGTTTTTTTCTCTCCCCTTCACATTTTACAGGCAAGCTCACATAAGTGAACATTTAGGAGGGATTTGGATGAAGCAAAGTGAGCTGACTTGGTGAACAAGCTGACTTGGGCTTGGCGAAGGTGTTCAAGGCATAAAGGGCAGCATGAAAGATAGCATGAAAATATTTGTGAGGAGATAAATGGGGTATTGAAGTTAATATCAATGGTGTAATAGAGATCACAGGGAGAAAGTGAAAGGAGACCAGCAACGTAAAAACACGATGTGTAATGTAGGGCCTTGAAGACAAGGACAAGTAGTTGGAATTGGATGTGCAATACAATAGACATTTATATTCCTGGAAATTGAACAGCAGCTGACAAAGGTCCTTTTCCATGGTTTTATTTTCCTTTGTTTTCATAGCACAGGCACCCTCTTTTTGGAAAAGTATTCTTTATTGAAACTCTCTTGAAAGCAGGATATGTAACATTTACAGAAATAATGACTTCCCAAACCCCAAATGGATTTTGTGAGTTTACAAAATGTTTTAATGAGGTTGTGTGGCTCACAAAACCCCAAGTTCCATAGGATTTGTCCTGCCCTACTTGACACTACATAAAGAGAAGTATCTAAATAAAAATATGACCACAGTATGCTTTGGACCTAAATGCACATCATCTTTGGGACTGATTCTGTTCGCAGCTACAATGGTATAAATCAGGAGTAATTTCACAGGAGATAATGGATTACACTGGAAAAAAACTATTGTAAGTCAGATCAGAATCAGGTTTTCAGGATGCAAATTCCTTTTCTGATACTCTAATATTCACTATATCCCATATGTTCTATTATGTTTTCTCCAAAACAGATATTATCAAAATAAAGCAGATTATTCTACAAAGGAGGAGTCAGGCTTATTTCTCAAAATTTCATAACATGTTTCTATTTCTTTCAGGGCTGGATTATGGTGAATCTGATTCCTAGACAAACTATAACATGGGATGTGGGATCCCTCTACGGTCCCACCCTCATGCTGTGTTCTACCCGGAAATGGTCGTGGCAGGAAGACTCCCTTTCCTCCTAGGGTGGCAGAGGACGTGGTATGAGGCCCCCTTATTTTCTTTCTAGAAGTGGCAACTGGGGACCCTCTCACTTGGGAGCAGCTAGGTGACAATGGAGGTTCCCTCTTTCCCTCAGAGAAGTGGCAGTAGGGGATGGGGAACAAGAATAACCTCAGTAGTTGGGGAGTATATGCTTCGGAGGTGGGCCAATCCTGCTACTTCCTTCTCATACCACATCCTCTGCACCCAGAGCAGTGGATCATGATTTAATATGCCACAGAGAAGCATGATACAGTTCCTTCCTCAGAGTGCTATTGTTTCAGACTGCCTGCAGATTCAGGCAGGCATCACTGCTTCAGTTACATTCAGTTCACAATTTCAAGATTTGTTGCCCAACCATGATGACTAGAAACTTATTTTTGTAAATGAAATCAGATTCTGCCCATATCATATGACTCCAGGAGCTGGGGCCCTTTCCAGTCTTCTAGAGGATAATCCAGCCTTGATTACTCTATTGTATTCATTTTCCTTTTCTGCATGTGTTCTGCATATTACTATTCTTTTTGTACAAGTTCAGCATTCAGTAAAGACTAAAAATCCCCCCACAAAGTGCTTGCTCTACTGTATATACAGTGTTATTTGTTCCTTGTTTCCATTTGGGGATTACATGTTAAAATAGGGAGGTTTCCTGATTAACTTCCTTTGAATTGTTTGACTAGTTCAGATATATCAAAAAATATAGGCTACAAGGAGTTCCAATATGAATTCTAATTTAATCTCAAATTCTGCAGAAGTTCTCAAGAGAAATGCACACAGCAGCATTTTCAAAGCACAGTTATTAAGTCTTGGCTGTTCAAACAGAGCTGAACTCTGACACCAGTAGAATGGAAGCCTTCACAGTTAGACTTCCTATGGCAGAACTGCTAACTCATATCCTCTTTGTTAGGGGCAGTGCAGTTCCAGTTTGCAGGGTACCATCTGACCCAGTGTCCTGTTCATGATGGAACTAAAGTAATAGCTAGAGGTTGCTGGGAAGGAAGGGGGCAGAAAGCCAGCTGCTGAAAGAGAAACATTCTTGGGAGACAGGCCCTGCAGACATCCCAGGGAGAACTTGCAGAAAGTTCCTTTTAAACCAAGAGAGTCATCTTTTAGAGATATGAAAAGTTGTTCACATACTCAAGCTCATGAGTGACTTTCAAATCACTACAGCCCTATGTGATCAAAACAACCCCAGGAGGATAGTATACAAAATAATGTAAGGGAAAATTAACTTGCCATTCTAGTAACATGTCAAGAGTAATCCTGTTCATTTAAAATTATTTCATGTGTATTCCTGCTAATGGATGAGGAAATTTCTCAAGTGTTGCAGAGCTTTGGAAATTCCAAGTTTAAAGACAATTAGAGCATGATATAATTCATTACATTAATGTGTTATGTATGTAGTGCCAGCAGAAGGGAATACAGGGGCATAAATCCCCCTTATTCTCCTGCTTTGGTGTTTTTTTTTTTTTAATTTCCTGCACACAGGGGAAGCAGATGCCATGGAGCTGCTATGACCCCACATTGTGAAGGTGGGTGGGAAAGAGCAGAACCTTGCCTTTGCCTACAACGGTGCCTGGTGGTGCAGTTATGCTGGTACGTTGGGTAGCATGGTTGCAGTGTTGCAGATCTGTCACAGTTGACTCCCTTCCAGGAGCAGCAGGAAAACTGGGGAGACTCCTCCATGGGCTCAGCACAACAAACCGTAGCATAACAGGATGCTCTGGCCATGCCTCTCCCCCTCCACCCCGCACCCAACACATACCCCGTCACCAGGGTAAGGTGGTGTGAAAATCAGCTTTGTCAGCTCTACAGCTGCTGCAGTAGGGAAGTAGCCTCTCTCCACTCCTAAGAGATGCAGAAAGGAACAGATCAGGGGAGAGCCATAAATCTAACTATATGAATATGAAGCTGAAGGAGAGAGAAAGTGACATCAGAAGTGTTTTTAATGCTCTCGTGTGACTGCCAATGCAGTGAGATTGAAAAAAACAAAAAGTTTGCAGAACTGGTTCTATTTTTTTTTTTTACCATTTTTCTTTTTGTTTTTGTGAGCTCTCCACAAACCTACCGCTCCCATTCTCTCAAATGGTTGTTTTATGTACAAACCTCAAACCATTCTGCCATTGTTTAAAACTGTTTTGGATAAGCAAGCAAAACCTGTTTAAATCCCACTTGCCTCATAATGACATATAATATAGGGTAATGATATTCTGTCCACTTTCTCTCAATTCCATTTTATTATACAACAGCTTCATTTTTTTTAGCACAACAGGAGACTGCATAGACATTTTTCTTTAAAAAATATTGGGCAATGAACTTCTTATGCAGAAATCATGTACATCCCCATCAAGTCGACAACAAGAACAAAAGCAATGTTATGGCCACTGATGTTAATTTTCACTTTTACTCTGGGCATGTGTCAATATGACTACACTGCAGCTGTCTTTAAAACAGTTTGGGTCCTATTATGGTCTCAAGTACTTACAAGTGCATATCTTGTTTTTCCCACTGATCTTTTGTGCAGGTCAATGATTATGTATACTGCATGACATTCAGTCCTTTGTAAGCAACATAGCAACAGGGTCTGGGAGAGAAGTAGACAAAGACAGAGAAGGCCTTGAACTTCAAATATGGTGCTCAGGATTGTCTTTATTTTGACCATATATGGGAACAGCACAAATTCTACTTCCATGCTTTCCATGGCACACATTGGAAAGGTGGCAGCTTTCACCCTGGTGGGCTGCTGAAGTATTTGATTTCCTGGAAATAAATAGTACATCTACCTCAGTGAATTCTACTCATTGCTGGTTTGCCTGATGATGCCATTTCTTCAGCCCTCAAATGGCTGTATCACATCCTTTACTACTACAGCTACACTCTGAAGACCCAGGGTAAACTCTTGGGGCCAAATCCTAAAGTTCTCCCTCAGTCCTTCATCTGGGACATATTCTCAGGCCCGTTAAATCTGTGTTCAATGCCAGACCAAAGGTGAAGGCAACATTTTAATTTGTATCACTATAGATCACTGCAGTACAGGTAATAGCTATAATCTTCTTGGTTCCAAGGAGCCCTGACCAAAATTTTCAATAATGGATGGCTAAAATTAAGCTCCTAAATTCTTATTTAAGTACCTAAGTATGTGGCCTGATATTCAAGTGTGCTCAACACTTTTGAAACTCCTTTGCCATTAGCAGGGTTGCAACAGGGTAAATTTCACCCTTCCAGACTAAATGCCTGCTCCTTCTGAGCACCCTCCACTTCTATGAATTAAATGCTCAAAAAATTACAGGATGAGGCCAAGACCTGAATATCATTATTGCACTCCACTGTAGAACTTCCAACAAAGCAAATACATGTATTTAACAGAAGCTAGCTATAATACCCAGTACATCATGCAGCCTCTCTGCTAGGCCTCCTGAAGGATCATTCCCTGTAGAATTATTATTATTCCTTCGGGACTTGTCTACATGATGTGGCAATGTGCACTAGTGGGGTGTGATTTCCACAGTACAGCAATGTACTGTGCATTAACAGACCCGTGTAGACCCTGCTGGCATGAACTAAAAGTTCCCTTGTGCATGTTAATGTATTGCTGTTTGAAAGTCCGTTGAAGTCCACTGAATTATGGAGCAGAAATAGCCCTGGAATATTGCAGTGTTGGGGGCTCATAGTAGTGTTCAAAAAGACCACACTGAAGAAGAAGGCTGGCTGGAATACTACAAATAATTTTTGGAAAAAGAAAAAACAAGCAGAATATTTGGGAAATGAAGGAATCTTCCAAAGGACAGGGAGGTTTGGACCAGCTTTAGCAAAAATACAATCTGACTCTTGTCTTACTCATATATTGCCAAGTCCTACTGAATTCAATGGGAGTTTCTCTGAGTAAGCCTTGAGTGAAAAATGAATAAGGTCATGAGGATCATTCTGTTCTGAAAGGAATGGGTGATGTGAAACTGTCACAGAAAAAATGCAATGTGAGACATGCTGAGTAAATAATGTGCCAAACTTCTTTAGACAATTCTCTTCCTCCTCCTCAAAATTCTATCTGGAGGTTGCATAAAATGATAGCAGTACTGAAAGGATTTAATAAAGTGTGTGATATAACACTCCAAAATCTTTCTGATAGTTGTGTTCATAAAACCCTACTGTAAGTGTCAAATTCATGTATGTGATGATTCATCGCTAGCACATGACTAATTTCTTTATTTAGGGTTGCTTGGGGAAGGAATTCCATTATTTCAGATTAAAGTCCCAAACTATATTTTACTTTTTTATTTATACACAATAATTTTATTTAATCATATACACTTCAGTACTGTGTGAAAACCATGAACAGTTTGTCAAAAGAATCAACACTGTACCACTGTCCTGTTTTTTTTAAGTCTTTACCAGATTTCCATTGTTTGATTGAAACAATATTTTTTTCACTCTCCATCATTATTAATTTATTTCTTTTTTAATGAACCATGTCTCGGTGGGCTTTCCAGGCCAAAGTCTACAAGCAGTTCTGCTTGTAAAATCTCACCGATGTCATTAGAGTTGCATTCATGGAACCAAGAGCAGAAGTTGGCTCTAAATTTTGTTGTCATAGTGTTGGTTCTCCAGAAGGCCCCAAGAGATGTACAGTAGCCCTAAAGGAGGCTCAACTGGCCTATTGAAAGTTTCCCTTGCCCAAGCAAATTGTTTTTGTGGCATAGAACCACCATAACAGCACCCTCACAACCTTCCCCTTCTGACCACCTGTGAACTAGGTGCCTAAAATTCATGCACACAGTGTCCACATGGGGGAATTACAGAGCAGCACACTGCTACTCACCACCCCTATATTCTGGACAGTGGTGTAGTGTAGACATTCCCTAATTTGCACAGGGAACCAGGCCTGCTATGCTGCATGTTACCCTGTCATTCTGACACTACACAAATTCAAGTTCTTGGTATTGATCTACTGGGCTGCCAGGCTGTCTCAGGGATTGCCTCTCCCTCTGCTATCAGGACAGCTGTGGTCATCAGGAACAATAGCACTGTCCACAGTTACAAAGGTGATACAGTTGGGGGGTTTTCTAGGAGGGGTGCTTTCTTAGTTGCTGGCCCATGACCCTGGAACTCCCTTACACAAAAGATTACAATGACCTTCAGAATAAAATTTAAGGTCCTTCTCTTCACAGTAGCTTTCCCACAATAAATTACTGCTTCCTGGAAACAGTAACTGGGTGATGCTGAAAGAAAGGAGAGAGTAAAGAGGAGAAAAACATAATCTGTAGACAGCTTTCTAACAATAATTGCACAGGAAAGGTGGGGGGAAAGATTCAAACATCATCTGTGTTTAGCCCACTAGTGGATTTTTTGTAATACTGTAAGGTGATCAAATACCATGGTAACGAAAAGAGTATGGATAGGTGCACAGGCAGATTGGGGAGGGTGGTTTCCTCCCCACAACCTGGGGGTGGGGGCGGGAACTCAGGCCTGTAAAATCACAGTTCATGTTACAGACAAATTGTGAATCTGAAGTACCTTTTCCGTCCAGTCAGCCTTCAGAAATCAGGTCCGCTTAACTGTACCTCCAGGACCATATTAATAACAAAAATAAGTCATATATACAAATACAATTTCTTACCAAGGACCAGTCATAAAAAAGTTTGTGGTTTGGCTTTTTGTTTTCCCGTTGAACTGTACATAACATCATGCAATTATCTTTTTGCACCAAGTAGAGAAATAAATCATCTCCATTTTGTATGAGGTGTTCACATTTATTGATTTAATGTTCTTGTGAAGCCTTTCATGGAAACAGTTTTAAAACACAAAATCAAATTGCTAGAAATTAAGAGATAACTTTGTAACAAATTCTGATAAGTTATCACTATGAGGTTTGTCAAAGAAATAATGGAGTGAGACAGACTTTTCCAAAGATGTTTTGAATCTTTGGTACCGAGTTTCTTCTTCTGCTTGCTTCCTATGTAATACTGTGACTTTTTTTGACAAACAAAATAATAACTTTCTCATAGCTTGCAATTGCCTTTCTTGATAGTCACACTCAAAATACTGAAACCCTCTCTTTTATAGGCTGTGACTATGTATTGCTTCTTTTCACTTAACCCAGCAAAGAAAGGCCTTTCTAAATAAATAGCTAGAGTCTCTTTTAATGTGACAATGTAAATCAGTGGTGGGCAACCTGTGGATCATGAAGGTAATGTGCTGGCGGGCTGCCAGACAGTTTGTTTACATTTGCGCGGCCACCCACAGCTCCCAGTGGCCGCGCTTTGCCATTCCTGGCCAATGGGAGCTGTGGGAAGTGCCGCGGGCCGCAGGGACATGCTGGCTGCTGCTTCCTGCAGCTCCCATTGACCGGGAACGGTAAACCACTGTCACTGGGAGCCGTGGGCGGCCATGCAAATGTAAACAAACTGTCTGGTGCCTGCCAGCGAATTACCCTAATGGGCCACATGCGGCCCGCGGGCCACAGGTTGCCTACCACTGATATAAATAGTTTAGAAAGGGAAGGAAAGGTGATCCTCATAGTTAAGGCATTAAACTGGGACTCAAGAAGCTTGGGTTAAATGACCAGCTCTTCCACAGACTTTCTGTATGACCTTAGGCAAGTCACTTAGTTGCTTTGAGCCTAAGTTTCTATCTTTAAAATAGAGATAATATTTCCATACCTCACAGGTGCATTCGGAGATACTCAGGAAGTGACGGTGACCATATAAGCAGATAGAAGAAAGTAAACTGTCATAGAAGTAATACATTGTAATTCTGAAGACACTTATAGCTATTCCAGTGTGTAATAAGAAAATGTGTTGTATGACCAAATTTTCAAAAGTGGCCCCTAAATGTATGCTCCCTTCAGTTTTGCACACATATTTGGATGCCTCAAAATTCAGATTTTCACTTGGAACGTGGACAGTTTTTATCTAAGTTGGACAAATGGACAAATACTGTTTGCATATCCAGAATTGATACCAAGAACAGAAGCACAAATTTAGAGGCTGCTTGGAAGCCATTCGGAAAGCGTGTCCTAAAATGGAACAAGGTGTAGAAATGTTCCTGAATCTAATGAACAGCTAAACCATAATTTATTTATAGGATTTCTGTTTACCTATAGAAGTGTTCCAGAAACATAAAGACAGCTATCTACAAGTTATTTAGCTATGTGTAGCTTTCATGTTCCTTATTTTACTGAGCTATCAAATGTCTACTGACAGCTCTTATCTCCTGCATAGTGGTTGTGGTTTGTTTGTGTTTTTTGTCCCTAATTTGGTTTACCTCTAGGGCAAACTAATGATCTAGGCGTGTGGCCTCTTGTCTCACCATTATTTTACCTGTGCTGGGTCAGCATTCCAACAGCATTCCCTCCAGGGCTGTTTTTCTTTTTAAATTTTCTGGATTTTATTGTCTTTGACAGGAACTTTGTGTTTCTCCTGTCAGTCTAACAGACTAATTGAGAACTTTTTATAAAATGATGCCCTGTCTTCAAAACTGTGTTATCTGAGCAGCACTCAGAGAACATAAATTAGGCTATCACACTGTGTGACAACCTCTTTACATACTTTAATATACAACAATTGCGGTTTTTTTATATCCATTAAAGATCTAGAACAATATTTGGGTGCAATAATTGCTAAGCTGCATTGTACTCAATTGTTTTGAAGGCCCAAACTGCAGCACTATTAAAGAAAGATAGCAACAGGGGTGAATGAATGGCTCCAAAGAATGTACAACCTGACTGAACTTGACAGGCCCAAGTTTACTGTAGTAAACGTCAATGTTTATCTTGATATTTGAGTTCACAGCACACAATCACTGTTGCAATTATGCTGCTTCCTCTTGGGGCTCAGCCTCTGTATCTGTACTGAGGAGCACAGCAGTTGTATAGAAAGCTTTTTTTACCTTTCTGGGGCTTAAGCCCTGACTCCCCCAGACACTTCATACTGAGTATCCATCAACTTGTATTCTTCAGTTACTGCTAAGAATTTTTAATTCATAAACACACCTCCAATGTCAAACTCAGGCACAGGACTTGTCAAGCCTATCAGTGATAAGTCAGTTTCCTAATAGATCCCGAAACCCCAGTAACTCTGGGGGCATCATTTTAACACAGCAGGGGGAAGGATTTGGATTTATATTATCCCTCTTGCCAAAGACATACATGCATACATACATACACTGGTTGCATATGAAATCATTATTTGGAGGGCATATTGTTTTAAAGCAGTGTTTAAGAAGAGTACTCAGGTTCACATGATTTCGAATTTTAATTCAACATTTCTAATATATTTAAGTGACTTTGAGTGACACAGCCTTGACTCTTTACATCATTGTTTAGCCTGTGAAAATGTAAACACACACGCACTAAGAAATATAACAGTATTTCTGCATTTTCAAAGTGTTTTTCATTGAAGACTTACATATAAGCTGTTCTACAGGGGTATTCTCACTTGGAGTCTCCTAATTAAGAACTGAGGGTAAAATTCTTGCCCTACTTCAAGGATGAGGAAAGCGCAAAACACAGTGGAAGTTCTGTGTTTCTAATGTGGCTGAAGAAAGTTGGAAGAAGAAAGAGGTTGTGAAGAACCTTAGCAGGAAGATTTCTTAAGTCCCACACAGCACTGTATTATAGCAACTCTCTGAGTAGGACTGTGGAAGGTGGTGTTGTGGCGATGTGATTGTTGAGTATATATGCAGCATAGATCCACTGGGCCAAAACCCTTGAATGAAATCCAGGATTTCTCCCATAGGTTCGACCTCATATGGGAAGGAATAGTAGTCTATCCATGTAGCACCACTAACTCCTACTTAAGAATTAGGCGAGGATTCATATTCCCCAATATATAAAAATCTCCCCTTTGACTAGGATTTCACACTGGGGACCAGGATTTGGACCCTTGATGTTTTGGGAAAACTTTAGAGGAAAAATAAGTTTAAACAGATCTTGAATTTATATTAAATATCAAGACTAGAGCTGGCTGAAATTTTCAAAATTTAAATTTGTCATAATTGTTTTAATTCAAAATTGGATTGTTGATTAACCACTCTGAAATTCTGCATTGTCAGCTTGCTCTATTAAAGGCTCTTTGGGAATGAGTTGTGGAAAATCTGTCGGGACTCCTGTGGGCTGAACAATGGAGAAATATTTATGCAATGGAGAATAAAATAGGATGTTCAGGTAGGGCCTGATCCAAAGCCTGCTGAATTTTTCTGTTAACTTCAGTGAGCTTTGGTTCAGGCCTCCAGGGCAGTAAGTTGCCATCTGTTTAGTTAGGATTTCACATGGAGCATAATGCCCTTGCAATTCAGAAACTGCATTGACTTCCAATTTGTTTCAAGGTGCAATTCAAAGTATTGGTTTTGATCTATGAACCAATGTATGGGCTGGATTTTGAGAACTTCAGATTCTGTTACTTTCTCCATCCTTTAATCCAATACAAAAAAATGAATTGGGGTTTGAGCTAATAGTTCTTAGACGTATACATGTGAGAGATCTTGAGAGGGTTCTTTTAATGGGGAGCCCTTAATTGGAGTTTGTTACCCACTTGGCTTGACAGAGTCCAGATGTGTTCATTTTCCAAGCATGGTGCAGGGCCCATCTACTCAACCTGGCTTTTTCTGAAAGTTTGAGTTGAGAGTGGAGAGTTTAACTGGAGGAGGGTGGGCCTTTCAAGTATAATTTTATTTACACTTTGTTAATTTAAACAATTACTGTATCTTTGAAAATTGTTTTGAATGCTTATGGGCCTAGAGAGATGCCATTAAGTGCATTGTATAAATACATAACATAGGTTGGAATTTTCAAAGATTTTAATGTCACTTTTGGGGGCTGTCCAGTGTAAAGGATAAGAGGTGAATTTCACTTACATTCAGAGAAACAGAGAGTGAGTGAGATACTTTAGAGGGTCTGAGAACAATTGTGGGATCCAAGATTCTTCATTTCTACTTTCCACTTCCACTGTGAGCTTTAACCTGCTCCCAGTAAAGTCAAGGGCAAATATCTTGCTGATGTCAATTGAGGTGGGGTAAACTCTTATGATTCCCTCTGGGTCCTTTGACAACTCCCTTCCTTCCTTCCATTTTTTTCATCTACTGCAATATTACTTACCTACCTACCTAACAGGGATACTGTGAGGATTACTTGAGCAGCAGAGTGGGATTTCCTTACTCACGTTGAGTATTGTCATTCCCCAGGAATAGTCATATTGAATTGAATGGGGCTATTTGTGAGATAGGATGCTATGCAATGCAACTAAGGGTATCAGAATCTGTCTGTTAATTTCCGAAAAATGCAATTGTTGTGATTGTAACCATACAATCCAGACAGAACAAGGACCAATGTGTAGCTGTGCTGCCCAGCGAGCAGTAGAGAAACACGATTGTTTCTCTGAGAGTTACAATCTCATCCTTACTCTGGGTCAGAAGTAAGCTGGCTTCCATTCCCTATACTTGCCCACCACCCATTCCCCAACCAGCTATATGGGATAGGGAATAGCTTCTGGCTGGTGACTGTAGTCTTCCCCTGGCAGTGCAGGTAGTCTATGAAGGAAACTCAGAGTGTTCCTTACACCCTTTACTTCTTTGTGCAGGCACACAGCTGGGCTCAAAATTTAGCCCCCTCCCCCATTTTTTTCTATTTTAATTTAAAAATATGTGAACCAAGAGAAAGTGGTTACTATTACTTGCTGAGAAAAACTGAAGGCAAGCAAGCAAACAAAAGCATTAAAAATTCAATGGCCCCTGTCCCCACCCACAACCATATGTAGAAAAAGGCATCAAGAGACAAGAACAACAAAATCAAAGTCAAGAACGAATCACTTGGAGAAAAAAAGAACCCTGGCCAAAATATGTGTTTGTCAGCCAATGTTTCTATTTATTTATTTTCGAGAAGGATTCTGTCAGGATGGAAGGACATTTATTATTTACTGAAGGTTTTCTGCTGCGCCTGCTGCCCTTGATAGCAAGTATCATTCCAGACGGAAGGAAATAAATAAATGAGAAACAACTGATTAGGAAGGACTGGAGTAAGAAGCCAGGGAGGGCACTCTGATAACTTGTTAAAGACTCAGCAACTGTATTCCTGTGGCTGCAGTGCTTTTCCCTTTATTTTTATTCTCATTTTTCTCTTCCTCTTTCTGTCCAGGGAAGGTTATATTTTTCTATAATTACCACAAGCAAATCTTTCTCTGGCAGCACATGTAATGATTGATAGCATTTCCTTTATTACAGTAGTGGGTGGCTTTTGCATATCCTCTCTTCATATATATTCTTTAAGTCTCTGTATTAGAGGCAGTACTAAGTGGTTTGCTTGTAGTAAAAAAGATACCAATTAGCTACATATGGTTACAAAGCTACAACTGCCTGATCGTTTGCTGGTATTTTTGAGCTCTATCTACCTCCCCTTAATGGACACGTGAAATTATGATTAAAATCAGAGGAAGTAATTTGCAAGGACAGAAAATGATCCTTAGAGTACACAAGTTACAAACAAATTCTTACCTTCCTCTTCCAAAATTTGATATTATAATGGCTCAGACACTAGATGAGTCACTCTGCTCATTTAAACTGGAACTGCCAATGAAAATGGTTATGCAGAGAAAAGCAGTAATTCAGGGAAATAAAGACAGAAGCCACCAGGAAGCAGGCTGCCAAAATTTTGGGGTTGGAGAAGATTTGACCATGGATTCTTTGGTATGACTCTTTGCCACACCATCTTATTCAAAATAAAAAGTAAAAATCAAAGATTGTTTTAGCTGTGCAGGAAAAAGAATAACTAGTGATTAGTGAAGTGAGTGAGTCTAACCTTTGGCTGTGTTCCACACATAGTAAGGAACGACAATATTTCAGAATGCTGGACGTGAGTTTTACCCATTTGGCTTGAGCTCTGAACCTGACCCTGCAAGCCTTTCTGCTGTGAGTCCTCCTTATTCATAAAAAGAAAAGGAGTCCTTGTGGCACCTTAGAGACTAACAAATCTCTAAGGTGCCACAAGGACTCCTTTTCTTTTTGCGGATACAGACTTACACGGCTTCTACTCTGAAACCTCTCTTTATTCATGTGAGTCAGTAGCCAGTGGAACCAGTTTTGGGGATTAAAATTACTTTCATATCAGCTAAAGATCTGGCTCAAAGACTAGAGCAATATAAAGTGCTCTACTTGAGGATTTAATAAGGTCATCTGAAAACTGGAGCTATTTCAGAATGAGGATACCTTTTTCTATGCAGCTTCATGCTGAGAACACATGATATCATGCTCTGTGTGCTGCACTGCCTGCCAGTTAATTTCTGGATGACGGTTGGTTTCAATTACAAAACTCTAGGGCCAGATCTTCATCTGGTCCCTAAATGACTTGGGACTTGATTATTAGAGACAAAGTGGGTGAGGTAATATCTTTTATTGGACCTGGTAAAGCCCATCTTAATATCTCTGGCATGGTGCTGACTCCGTGGATACTCCAAAAAAATTAGTGGGTGCTTAGCACCCACCAGCAGCCAGTTTCCCCCTTCCCTCCCAGGGCCTCCTGCCTGTGGTGATCAGCCTTTTTGCAGCATGCAGAAGGCACTGGGAGGGACGGGGAGGGGTAGGGTTGCCATCTTTCTAATCGCATAAAACCGAACACCCCTACCCCACCTTCTGCCCGGCTCCTAAACTGAGGCCCTGACACTGCCCTGCCCCTTCTCTGAAGCCCCTCCCCCTGCTCACTCCATACCCCCTCCCTCTGTCACTTGCTCTCCCCTCACCCTCACTCACTTTCACCCAGCAGGGGCAGGGGGTTGGGGTGCAGTACGGGGGTGAGGGCTGGGGATGAGGGGTTTGGGGTGCAGAAAGGGACTCCGGGCTGGGGCAGGGAGTTTTGGGGGTGGGAGGGGTTGGTGGGGTCTCAGTGGTGCCTACCATGGCTTCCAGGAAGCAGCTGCCAGGTCCCTGCAGCTCCTAGTCGTAGGCGTGGCCAGGCGGCTCCATACACTGCCCTCATACCTGCAGGTGCCGCCCCTGCAATTAGTTGTAGTTCCCAGCCAATGGGAGCTGAGGAGCCGGCACTGGGGTGGAGAGGGAAGTTGAGCACCCACCCTCCTCCCCAGGCCCGGAGGAAGCCGTTCCTATGATCTCTGGAATTTGGCAAGGAATTAAAATGAGAGCTTTAAGATGAATGGATATTTGGTTATTATAGTTCTTATTTGTGGGGAAGGCAAAGGTCCGTTTTGTTTCATGTGGGTTTAATTTTTGGTAGTGGATGAGCTAGCCTTCATAAAAGTCAGAGAGCAATGGACAGGGGCTTTCATATAAACTGAGATAAATAATTATATAAGTAAAGTATCTTTAAGCAGGCATGTTCCTGTGAAAGCAGATAAATCAAATAATGATACAGGTAAAATTTCTGTTTGATTCATAATTGTTCAGTTGCTGTAATAGAGATGCTCTGTAATTTTATGTGCTGGACCGGAGGTGGGAACACTAGATAGAAGATGTCCTATATTATTGATGGAAAGCTCCATAATAGCTACTGGTGTGCTTAGAAAAAAGTCCCTTCCTATCATGGAGGATTAAAAATATGAATATTCTTAAAATTTGCTGTAATCTAACCCATTGCCCAGGAGACAGCCTTAGAGCTTGTGCAACCAAAGAGTCTGAAAAGAACCATTCACCCTATAGATTAACTGAAGGATTGAAAGGATCTCTCTAACTGTATAAATAGAGTAGACTTGATTCTGATCTCATTTACACCAGAATAAATTAGGCATAATTCCACTGAAGTCAGTGGTGTTACATCAGTTTAAAAATGCTGTAAGTGAGATTAGAATCCTGTCCAGTATAAGGAACCAAAAACTATGCAGATTTATTTGCATACATAAACTACTTCAGTACAGGGCAGGATGGCTGACTTTGTTGTCCTGCCCTGCATAAGTACTTTATATATGTAAATAAGGGATAAGGAGACACTCAACTCTCTATCTGTCATTGCACTCAATATAGATGACAGAGGTCTCAAGCATAGTTTATGCATATTTAAACTTTAACAAACAGTGACCTGATGTAAATTTCCATTTTCTTTTCTATTTTTGGCCCCAAGCTGAATAATTTTAATCCTTTAACTTCAGCACCAAAGTGCTCTTACCCCCTGGGTTGTGGGAAATGGGATGGCAAATTAATAGGTCTCGTTCTGTGGCCTCCCAATGGTTTCTCATTGTGGTGTATTACAATATAAAAAGAAACATAGCTGACTGATGTACCTGCTCTCTGCTCCTCCGAAATACAAATAGAAAATAAGCAATGTATGAGCAACATTTGAGCAGTAGAGTTGTTAAACATCCACAAACAGTGAAGTATTCAGCATTGGGAGTGGGTTAAAGTTGCAGAATGTAACATTACTATAGCCTTCTCTGCTGGCCTAACTGTGAATCTGTGTATCTGGTTTAGAAGAGCCTAAATTATGAGTCACTGAAGGGAGGGATTTCAAAACATTCCCCTCTCCTTTGTAGTCAGTGTGAAGAAGCAGGAGGAGAAGATATGTAACTCATATACACAAAAGTGCTGATTTATCTTTCCATGACTAAATATCTACCGATATGTTATTTGCAGTAAATGATACGTGGCTGTATCACCAGGTTTTTCTAAGCAAGTTTTGAAGCAGTTTCTCATTCTGATTAGACATCTACCACTTTAGACTTTGTAAAAAGAAAAGGAGTACTTGTGGCAACTGAGAGATCTCTAAGGTACCACAAGTACTCCTTTTCTTTTTGCGAATACAGACTAACACGGCTGCTACTCTGAAACCTTTAGACTTTGTATAATTACTGACACTTATGTGTGCTGCAGATACTGAGGTTTGCATTTCATCGTGAAGTGTACACACTGTGGCCTAAGGTTGAAATTCACCTCAATTTGGGGGCGGGGGAGAGCTGCACAAGGTCCTATCTACCATTGAAACCCTTCATGTGAAATTCAGAGTCTAAAGTCAGAGCAGGCCTTTATGTGGTGAAATGCATCTGTGTGTGTATGTGGGGGAGGGAGAATAGGGGAGCAGGATTCCGAGGAGATAAAATCTTGCTTCCACACACTGGGCCACAAAGTAGCCTTCCATGAAACTGCTACTTCAGCTCATGGCTGTAGCTGTAGTTTCAGCTCCTCTGTATCACTTGTATGATGTGTTAAGATCATTGTGTCTGCCTCAACACTGATCTTGTAGTTCCTCCTCTAAAATCCTGCTGTCCATTCTCATAGTGTAACTTTCTGGAGAGTGGATACTACAGGTCCCCCTCTGTGCTGGTCTGTAGAGGATATGAGTTGTTACAGGCCACACTAGTGGACCTTGTCTCTTTAGCTCAGATGGTAGCCGTTCATGCTTTTAGCTCTGGAGGTCTCCTAATCAATCCCTGGTGTGTCAGCAAAAAACTCAGCGGTCACAGTAGCTTTTCTCTGTTCACTGACCTATATGAAGCCAGCTTGGACATGCCCTCTGTCCCTCTGGGCAGCTGATCCACCCTCTGTACACCTACAAAATGGGACTTAAGTGACGGAGAATTCCCTAACCCTCCATACTAGGGTGAAATTCATTCCTATGCAGGGACTTAAGAAGTAGATAGGACATTGTTTGGGCCCCCTGCTCTGGAGTGAATTTCACTCCAAAGAGAATAACAGTGAGACAAAGGCACTCCTTTTTCTCTTTCCCCTCCAGTGTGTGGTGTGAATTTGGCTGAATAGCTATTGTGGGGGACATGTGAGTGCGTGGTGCTAGTTGTGGGCTCCCGGTGAGGGATATGTCCCAGTAATAATTGTGCTCTATCTTAGAGCAATTTTTTTTTTGGCTACATCTCCTAAAGAGAAAGAAAAGGAAAGTAGCCCAGGGCTCTAAGTGCATTGAGCTGAAGGAGCTGTAGGATTGCATAGTAATACTTGTTTCAGAGTAGCAGCCATGTTAGTCTGTATTCACAGAAAGAAAAGGAGTACTAGTGGCATCTTAGAGACTAACCAATTTATTTGAGCATAAGCTTTTGTGGGCTACAGCCCACTTCATCGGATGCATGCATGCTATAGCTCACGAAAGCTTATGCTCAAATAAATTTGTTAGTCTCTAAGGTGCCACAAGTACTCCTGTTCTTTTTATAGTAATACTTGTCTTCCCCACCTTATTTTTGCTTCTGTTCATAGCAACAGGAGAACAGGTATCCTGTTAATTGTCATCTACATCATTGTTGCAAGGCGACTCAAACAAATTATGTGTTGAAAACGGATTTGAATATCAGTTGGATGCCCATGTATGTGCAAACTGGCCTTTAATGCCTACTATTTTGATTGAAAGTAGGATAAAGACACTTTGCTAAGGTTTCCTTATTTACGGATCTTTCATATTTGAATAAATAATACAGGGACCTGCATTCTTTACTGATCAGTAAATTCATGTGTTAAAAGAGTCACCAAATGTTTGGCACTGCAGCCTCCCTGCCAGTAAGACAACTGAGTGTAAGTGATGTACATTTGTGATAGAACTATATATTTTTAGCCCTATAGTAACACCACAGTGTTTTGGCTTTCTTTGGAACTATTGACAATCTGCCTGGCTAGGCTTTCAATAGAACAAGACAGAGATGAACAAAGCTGCAAATAACTATCCTAAAATGCAAAAGGTCTTTTTGAAGCTAAATCCAACTGGGTATCACTTAATTCACTCCTACCCCTGTCCCTCCGAGGATGAACACTCTACTGTTATTATGATAGATTAATCTTCATTTCAGTGAATTCAGATTCAACCTGCTTAATCAATGCTTTTGTGTGATAAAAGAACTTCAGACATCCTGTCTACACTTGTCTCTTTTCCATTAAGTATATATTAATGGAGGAGACTTTGAAAAGTTATCGGCATATATCATGAGATGAGATGTCAGAATCAGCCAAATTAGACAATAATCAATGTAAAGTAATTGATGGTGGTTCTCAAATAAAGTTACGGTGCAGAGCAAAAGAGTAATTTTTAAAATTTGATCAGAGAAGACATGGAGACATACTGAGATGAACAAAAAGAGAGACATGAGATTCTGGCAGAGTTAAGTATCAGTATAACTGCTAATAACCAAGCAGTGGAGTGATAAATGGAAGCATCAACATTATACAGATGCAGAAACAATATGCTAAATAGAAGGAATTAAGAAAAGCATGCTAATGATTTCCCTTTAATCCTGAATTTGTATCTGATAAATAGACAAGATTTAAATGATTTAAAACCTTTGATAAATCTGATAAATAGACAAGATTTACATGATTTAAAACCAACGATTTCAAACCTTCACAACAGGATGTGTTTTTTTTTAATAGAATACTTTATGGGTTTCTAAACAGCAAGCAATTTTGCATAGCATAAGGTGAACAATGTTTGGACACAAAGGGATGAGTTAAAGGAAGACCTGCCACCTTAAATCAGAATTTCTTTGGGGGTTTATTAATATTGTTACTTATATATATGGTTCCATAGCTGTACATTGGGAACATCATTTCCTTAGTATTTGAATGCTCTTGTTTGTATATTAATATTCTATAGGATGTCATTAACACCCTATCATCATCTCTAGTCATCCTTCCATTTCTTCATCCTTTTGTCTATTTCATTTTGAATGTAAAGCTCTGGGCTACCAGGCAAAATTATTCTGTTGTGGAGAATGATACAAAGGTTGTTATTTTCCATTTTAAAAACACTGTTTTCAATGTATAACTTTACTTTCAGAATCTTCAATCACTGTTGCTCTGGTCCATCCTCCTATTTTCTCAACCTTACGTTCACAAAAAGAGAGAGAAAATTACAAACATAAGTAATACCCTGGAACATAAAAGGACACGAGACGTGAAAAACAAAAATAAACTCTTCACAAACCATAGGTAAAAAAAGCACTTTAGACCTAATGCTGACTGATAATGTCTCTTCAAAACAAGAGTTTTATATCTGAATCAAAGAAAATGGAAGAAAGAGCTTGCTGATTGATAACAGTAAACATCATGAGGAGAGACATTTTGATAAGTCACTTTATCCTTCATTTGTTGAAGAGGATAGATAATGGGTTTGTTTGTGATATCAGAGAAAGACAGTGAGATAGGGAAGGTAGAGGGATGAAAGACTAATAACTCAATGAGATCTTATGCCTCTAGATATCCATTATGTCACTTATATGCAGTGTAAGTATTTTGGTTTTGGTTTATTTCAAACCACATTTGTTTAATGGCACAAAAATATTGAGAATGTATTACACTGTTGTCACTAAACTTTAAAAAAGAACAACAGGGGATTAGGAAAATGCCTGTACTTTGAAGGAAATAATGTGTCCTCAGTTCCTGCTTCAAGTGCAGGAACAGATATGCGGGAGTAAAGGTGGCTTTAAGGCAATTCTACTCTCTGTAGTCTCAGGGCATCTGGGGGCCTGTCCATCCTCTGGTGTAAATTAGTGCAACCTCATGGCTGCTCTAACTTAATTCCTTGCCCGTCTACAGTTCCCTAAGGGATGTAGACTGCCAGCAATAGTTGGAATGCAGTGCAGTCTGGCATGGTCCCCTCTCTTTTTCACTCTGCCTTTGGCACACCCCAAACAGTGGGGCTGTATTGGGGGCCAATTAAAAGCCATCTACCTGTTCTCTGCAGGCACTGGGATTATTCTCTTTATGATCCCGTTGTATGCCACTGAAAAGACATTACATGATAACATATCGTGCAAAGGTCCAGACTGCAGTCTTTATTCAGATCAACTTCCATTGACATCTGTGGGAATCTTATTCTAGGAAGGAATGAAGGACTAGGTTCAAATACTGTAAGTGGACCAAAGCATGATTCAAAGCCTCACTCATGTAAATGGTTTTTTTGAAGGATCAAAGTTCCTAAAATGTCTGGGGAGAGACTGGAGAGACAAGGTGGGTGAAGTAATATCTTTTAATGGACCAACTTCTTTTGGAGAGAGAGACAAACTTTCGAGCTTCTTCTGATCTTGGAAAGGTAAGGGTCATGACAAAATGCAAGGTGGAACAGATGGTTTAGCATAAGTAGTTAACATATATTGCAAGGGACCATTCAAGGTAGAGTGGCCTATTAACACTTCTGCAGTCATAGGACAGAAAGAGGGGATTGGTGGGTTACAGATTGTTGTAATAACCCATAAATCCAGTCTGTTTACCTGGCCATGACCTTGTGAGAGATCAGTGGGAGAGCATTGTGGAGAACACCCATAATCATGAAATGCCAAAGACTGTGACACAGGAAGCAAGAAGAAACCAGATAAACAGAAAGGAATGAACCCCGTGCTCATCCCGCCCCCCAATGAAGGGTAAGTCTAAATGTCAAAGGGTATGCCTACTCTAGGAATTCTACATGTGTCCGATACATGGCTGTGCCATACCCTCTCAGGGCAAGTAGAGGCCAAGCTGGTCTGAGGGGTATGAGTAAGTGCACAGGTTACCCATGGCACATTCCTGTACCTGGCCCACTTTCCAGTGTGGATGGGGACAAGGGGCAGGTACCAGATCTAAAATTTCAATAGTCCTCCACTCCCATTCCCACAATGCACTGTATCCATTTCTTTTTGACCCATACACAATCTATAAAGGTTCCTTTCCCCCTATATGCAGCAGAAGGAGCATGCTGAACTGACCTCAGCTCACCAGCATTCAGCTGCAGTTTTGAAAGTTCACTAGTGCAGGTGACAATGGCAATAACTCTGAGCAGCTAGCTGGCCCAAAGAGTTTTAGTACCTATCTAGGTGGAGTACAGCATCATGCACAATTTTGGCCAAAGCATCAGGAACATCTACTTGTACTGTGAAATTTCAAACACGCCGGAGGAAGTGAGCATTCACTGACTCCTATTCAGTGCAGGACACGAATGAACTGCCTGAAGTGCCTGTGCAGGAAGGACCATGACTCCAACTGTTGGTCCAGGAAGGCTCCTGCCAGATGACTGTTCAGTAGGAACTTGATCATGTGCTTTCACGGGCCTCCAGTACTGACCCGACTCTGGCTCCCAATGTGCTGCTGAACCCTGTCAGGCTCATTGTCTGATTGGGCAGTGTTGAGAGTGAGGATGCAGTTTGGAACATCGAGGACCCTGCTGAAGACACAGAGAGGGAGGAAGAGGAGATACTGCACCTGTCCCCAGAGGATCAGGTTGCAGAAGCCCTTGAGGAGGACACTGAAGAGGCACTGGTACCTTTGCAAGGAGCAGAAGCCCAGGCTGGTAAGTTAGACCGTCCCCTGTCCCCCTCCTTGTTGTAGTGCTAAAATTCCATGTTTAAAATTGAGGCCATTTGACATAATATCTGCATATTTCTCCTCCCTGGATAACATGCCATGCATTGGTCTGTGTCTGAGAGGTGCTGAAACCACACCATTGTTATGCCCACCCCCCTATGAACCTCCTCCAGCTTCACCTCTTCTAACAGCCTTTACTATGGCTGACCCCAAAATGGGCCTCCAGAAAAAAAAATCTTAAACATTAACTGTTCTCTGAAGAACCATGATTACAGGGTGTGTGGCTTGCATTGTAGACCACATTCAGTAGACGCTTTGGAAAATAAAAATCAGTCTGGCTCTGTCTGACTAATTCATGGTCCCTTGGCAGGCAGGGAGCTTCCTGGGGCCCTGCAGGGCAGGGTGGTGGTGGTCTGATCTCAGGAGGAAACAGAGCACAGTCCTTCATACCTTTAAAGTTGTCTGGAAAACAGGTTTCTAGTTCAGTACTGTGTCTGTGAAAAGTCTATAAGGTTGCAGTGTCTCTCCCTGCATTTCCCTTTCTTTGCCAGGACTCGGCAGTCTTCAGGCACTGCATGTAGTGGGGGTGGTGTTGGGGCAGTGCACCATAGCTTTAAAGTTGTTTGAGGGGAAAGGGTTTCTACGGCAGTGCTGGGTATAAGAAACACTAGTAAAGTTGCAGTGTATCCTTGCATTTCCGTTTCCTTCCTGGAACATGGCAGGCTTCCAGGGCCATGCAGAGCAGGTCGGGGGGGAGGTCCAGTCATGCGGAGGAACAGAGAGCAGTCCAGCATACACTTAAAATTGTCTGGAAAAAAGGTTTCTACTGCAGTGCTGGGCCCAAGGAAATTTAGTAAAGTTGCAGTGTCTCTCTCCTTCCATCTTCATTTCACAGCTGTCAGGCAGGCTGTAATAAATGAAAGGGGGGAAGAAGGGTTAGCTCCCTTTTATGAACATCCAGACAGCCAGGTAGCTATAAAGTCCCTCTTGGTGGCTGTTCTTTGCTTGCTTTACCTGTAAAGGGTTAACAAAGTTTACCAGGTAAAGGAAAAGGAGTTGGCACCTGACCAAAAGAGCCAATGGGAAGGCTAGAATTTTTTAAAATGGAAAAAAAAACCCTTCCCCTTTGTCTGTTGTTCTCTCTGGGCAGAAGAGATGGGTAGCAGGAATGCTGTGTAAAGTTTGAACCAGATATGAAAACCATCAGATTATATCTAGAACTGCTTTTAACAACTCAAATATGTAAGTAAATTAGGAATGTTTAGGAAGACGCAATTAGGTTTATTTTTGTTTCTTTTTTAAGGCTTGTGGACTTCTCTGTGCTAACCGCAGGTGCTTCTGTTTGCTTGTAACCTTGTTTAAACTAACCCCCAAGAAAGCTATTTTGGGTGCTTAATTTTTGGAATTGCTCTTTCAAAATCTACTGAAAGCCTAAGTTCCAAATGTATTTTCTACCTTTTTGTTTTTAATAAAATGTATGTTTTTTAAGAACAGGATTGGATTTTTGGCATCCTAAGAGTTTTGTGCATGTTGTGTGATTAGCTAGTAGCAACAGGTAATTTCCTTTGTTTTCTTTTCTCAGCTCTTCCCTGGAGGGGGTGGGGGAGTGAAAGGGTTTGAGGGTACCCCACAGGGAGGAATTCCAAAATGCTCCTTCCTGGGTCCAGGGTTTTTTTTTTTTTTTGCATTTGGGTGGTGGCAGCGTTTACCAAGCCAAGGTCTGGGGAGTTTAATACAAGCCTGGCATGGCAAGTATTAATTTTTAAAATCCTTGCGGGCCCCCACCTTCTGCACTCAAAGTGACAGAATGGGGATTGAGCCTTGACACAGGCACACAAGCAGGGCTTTTGTTGACAGGTGGGGATTGGGGTTCAAATCTTTTGGATCGAAGTTGTCTATCCTAACTCAGAATTGTATTGATTTCCATTCCAATTTTCTCCCACTCCTGGTATCATATTCTAGGAAATTTCTCATGCATCATGAATTGCAGTTGATCCTTGAGGTTCATGAGGAGTCAAATTTGTTAGGAACATATTCACAGCTCACCAAACCCCTCCATTCATTAATCCACAGTGGGGTGGCCATTCTCATAAAAATCTCTCTGGCATAGATCGAGGGTTCCCTATCACAGAACTGAAAAAAATGCTTCCTTTTTCCATTCAGGCACTTGAAATACCACCATATGCTTGATAGGTTGACCAGCCTTAAAGAAATAAAAATAAAAATGTTTGGAAGGACTTTTCCTTCCATGCTCCAAACCCTTATGAAAGGGTGAACAGTTTAATTTGTGAAAAATACTATTGTGTGTATCTCACCATTACGTGTCTCAGGTCCATCCTCATGGGCAGCAACAGCTTTCTGAGAACCAGGGCACGTAACATGGAGACAGTTACATACCTTAAACATTTAAAAGGTTCAGAATTGTGTCTTTCTAAAGCAGAGCTCTATTTCTCAACGAATTGGCAGGACTTTTGGTGCCTGAGACTGAAAGAATCCCACCAAGATGGCAGAACAAGAATCCCAGAGCGGGGAGGAACATAGAAGACCTGCTTGCCTGGATGGAGGGGAGAAATGAGGAGTAGCTGGGGTTCCTGTGGGCAAAAGAGTAGTAGTCTCTGCAAAAGAATGAGAGACTGATGAACTGGTTCTTAGAAGAGGAGAGTCAGTATAGAGGATGGGAACATACCCCCATGGAACAGTTAATAGAATTTGTGTAGGAGGCCCTGGCACCAGCACATCAACCTCCGCATCCTCTTCTTCCTCCTCCATCTGCAGCCCAAAGTGCAGTTACACTGGCTGCTCTGTGGCCCACTCCCTGACCAGCCAAGATGGCAATTCTAGGCCTTATTCACATTGCAGGAAAAGTTTTTGAGATGGATTACATATAGGTGTCAATAGTGAAATGCATAAACACATAGAAGGATCACAGTAGGGCTGCGACTGTCCCCAGCAGAAACCTCGCCCCAAGCTGTAAACACATTCTAGGTATCCTGTAATGATGAGTATCATACAGGTGTGCAATGTGACAAGTGCTAACAACTTCAGTAAGTGCAAATCAGATGGCAACAAAAACCCGAAGACATACTTTTGCCCGATACCACTGTTGCATATACCATCAAGTTAGGTTAAGGCAGCTTCACATAAAGGCTGTAAAGCTGGCCCCCAAGCAGTAGCACAAGGCAGAAGTCATTCTGTCTCTCCCCGTGCTGCCAGGATGTGTGCACATATGGCATCCTAATCTTGCCCTTGCCCTTTTGGACACAGCAATGTGCATGTGTGTAGGATCCAGTTGCCTGCACATGGTTTGCAAACCAGTGTGTCCTGAGCCCATTCCAGGCAAAAATACTGGTCTCTACCCTCACAAATGTTGTGCACTGCACAGCAGGCCATGGTCATATGTACAGCATTAGCCACACTGGCATCCAGATAGGTTGGTAGGCAGTACCAATGAGACTTGAGCCTACCAAACATGCACTCTACTACCATGCTGCAGCTACTGAGTTTGAAATTGAATTCCTTTGTTCCAGGGTCCCTGATGTCAGGGTATTGTTTCATGAGCCATGGCAGAAGCGGGTTTGTGGGATTCCCCAGTCTGTTGGCACAGATACACTGCATAAAACAGTCTTGTTTCTGGGGAATAAAGTCCTTGCTTCCCCCTTCAAGTACAAGCCAGATTACCTCAGTACCTTGGTGTCACGAACCTTTCCCATGCGCCACATGTTAGTATTCACAGAACTTCTTCTCTGGTCCACAAAGCCTTGCCTAATGACGGAATAGTATCCTTTGCAGTTCACTTGCCCCTTGGGGCAGGCAAACAATTGACACCTCAATACCATCATGGCCCCAACAGAAATTGGGAACCACATCCTCTGAAAACCAACTATTATTTGAGGAACATTTCTCATGCCAACCACCCATGGATAAACCACAGTGTTAATCTCCCCACAAACCTCCACAACCATGACCCCAATAATGGACTTTCCAACTCCAAAGTGCTTTTCTATGGGCCTTAGCAGTCTCAGATAGCTAGGTTCCACAAAGCAATAGCATCGGGCTTTTCACTGGCATGTCTTCCCTCAGCTGAGTGTTCTGGCCCTGGAGGGATGGCACAAGCTCCACACATAGCTCCATGATGGCCTGTTTCCTCATGCTGAAGTTCTGGTGCCACTGCTGATCATCCCAAATTTGCAGGACGATATGATCCCACCACACCATGCTAGTTCTTCTGCACCAGAAACGATGGTAAACCAAAGAGGATTCTGTGGCAATATGGGCTTTCAACATATCTGTCCACTGTACCATATGTGAATTGTGATTGTCTCTCAAGGCCTGCTATCACTGATGTCTCAGAAAATGCCATCCAGCATCTTGCTAAGCACCTAGTCCACTGCATAAACATTTATCACTCAATGAGGAGCAGGACCATATCACCTAATTGCTCCATAACATCACCCCTCACTTCTATCCCTGCAAAATTGGGTCAATGTGATCCAACAGTGCCATTGTCATGTTGAAGGAGGAGCACAAATGTGCTCTACACATGCGTCTAGGAAGGATTGCACTGTAGTACCAACAATTTACCTCAAACTGGCTCCTAGAGTGCCTCCTTGTGATTCAAAGAACCCTGGGATACAACTCCTGAAAAGATATTGCTAAACTTGTATACCTAGAACAGCAGTGTGAACATAGGTAGATGGGTGTACACAATGTTCTACACATATCCAGAACAGCAAACGTGGACTCTTGGGGTGGGTTTGGTGGCAATGCCTGCATGAGACTAAAGGCAGTTAGGCAGGCAGGAAGAAAGAAGAAAGAGATGGCAAAAGGGAATAATAACTTAACCATATCAGTGGCTCAAAGTCTTTTTTAATTCAATGGCTCCTATATTTCCTGACACAATGAGTAAAAATATCTTGAATAAATGTTGCTAAGTTTAAAAGCCACTGTCTACCAGTGGATCAGAAAATAGCATAGGTCTTGATTCAGAAACACACTTAAGCTATTTAATTAATTTAATATACTAATGTCTATTTTTTAATAAAATTAGGTGCAGTGCATTGACTGATAGACTTACAAAATAATTGTTGTTTATGGAATGCACCAAGCAGTTGAAGGTGCCATAGACCCATTGACTTAAGCATCTATTATACATTATTTAATTGAGTATGTTTAAATTTACAAAAGCTACATCAAATCTCATGACATGAATGTACATGACAAGTGTATTGAGTTGGTTATTTAAAGGAACAGTGTTTTTCCCTTGGGTAGGAAATTTCATGGATAAGAGAACACTCATGGTATCTGTAATCTAGCCTCTGCCGGTTATACAAATTAAATTCACATAGCTTGCATATTTTGTTTTATAAATTCATATTGTCTTTAATGCGGGCTGGGAGAAAAATGAGAATGAGAGAGACTAAGTTAATGGTGGCAACCAGGAGTTATTTCAATATTAGGCCATGCATGCATGCTGGACTGTATTTATAAAAAAAAAATCACAATTATGGGTTTTTCCCTATCCTTAATCCCTTTTTGGAAGTATTCTCTGCAGCATTCATCCAAGTAAAATATGTTCTCCGTGGATCATTAACTCCTCTTTTCATAGTGGACAATACTACTTAGCTGATCCAAAGGGAGTATGCAAGGAAAAATTGAGGCAGAAAGACATTATGAACTTCAATATAGACAACCATATTAAATTTATTTGAACAAAGATTACTTTCAAAAAGCCCAAATATATACTAAGCTTAGTCAGAGTGAGTGCTAACTTGCATTCTTTTATATCATGTTTATGTGACATAGTCTGCTATTCAATAATTTGCAGTTACTATAGCAACTGTGGCAAATTATAGTACATATGCTATAATACTTCAATGGCAAGAAGCAACTATAAAAATACACTTTAAACATATTTGAAAAAAGAGAAGATAGAGAAAAAATTTGCTTTTTAACACAGTCAAAAAGCTTCCTTGCTGTAAAGAATCCATTCTATCTCTCTCTCTTTATATGAACCGATCCAGTGCTGTAGAGACATGCACAGTTCAATTCTTTAAATAAACAGACAAAAAATAAAGCTAGTGTAATATCAATAAACACAGAGACTCACCAAAAATAAGCCCCTCCTCCCAATACACTTCTGCCTCCTGGTCAATTCTTTTCCTTCAGTGAAAGACAAGAGAAAGATAGGCCATCTAGTGTGCCCTGTATGTCATCAAACTCAGGCTTTCTCATACTATGTAGAAGAACATGTTAGGGGACACACAAACAGAGAAGATGCTTTACTGTGTCCCCTAAACACATATGCCAAAAAATCAGTTACACCCTGAGTTACACTATGGGCAAAGGAGAGTGAAAAGTCCTCAATGCATGAAATACTTGAGCATGTAGCTTAATTAAGGCAGCCATTATCTGCCTTCAAACAAGGATGCATTCAGTAGATGCCACTAAAATAAAAAGTCAGTGAGAATTTGGTTGGACATAGTCACTGAAGAAGCAACTGTTGTTTTAAAACACGAGAGACCCTTTTATATCTCACCATAATTCTCAATGTTTTGTCTTATGATCCAAGCCAGAGCTCAGTCACTTAAACTTGCACAAAAGAATTTTAGCTGAGATCAAAATCTTGGAAGACAAACGGTAATAAAAAGAGGCTTGCACTGAGGAGGTGAAAATGCAGTCAAGGCCCTAACTGAGAACTTTGTAGTTGAGCTACAGCAGCTGAAGTATAGTCAGCAGAGAATTTTATTTTATTTTTATTTTATTTTTATTCCTCTAAATATGGTGAAGGAGGTCCCTTCCAGGACAACAAGGATCATCTGATAGTTTTCTACACCTTTCACCCTTAACACTGTATGGGTCTAAATGTCCAGGTGGGAACTAGAGAAGGCAAAGCATGCTTTAACAGCATTATATTCATGATACTAATATGATACAGATACTTCCATTTAAAATCACTCTTTTCCTATGTCTACTTTCCCCATAGCTGAGTACAAAAGGATGATACATTTAGAAAGAAAGAAAAGAGAACGGAAATATTATTTGATATGGTATATAGATGTCCTATAGTCAACTTTCATCGGCAAAGGAGGATGTCCAGACATTTGCACAAGGTCTAGGCAGGATGTAGCTCAGAGTGTCTCAAGGAGGGGCCAGGGTGCTGACTTGACTTTTCTAAGGAATGATACATTTGCCACTGCTGGAGGCAAGTTGCCAAATTAAAACAATGGTGTGATCCAGAAGAGCACATTCTATATTCCTCTAGCTTTGCAGTGAAGGTGAAGGTTGGGAAAACTCAAACAGTACATTTTTCTGAGTAGCACAAATGCAGTATGAAATGATATTTGGGCTCAGCTGAATACTCCCAGTAGTACAGACATAATCAAATTTAGATTTCCATGCAGAAGTGGGCATTTTTGTTCAAATCTTGGATAACTGCATGCTTGAATACCCAGTCTGCTTATCCAAACATTGGCTTTGGGAATGCAAAAGAATGTACACAGTCCTAGGACACACATTTTAAGGTTTGCTTGAAAATTTGTCCCTGGGTATATTTTGGATTACTGAATATTTTACTCATTCTCAGAGCAGACTCTTTTCAGGATTTTTTTTTCCCACTGCAGGAATGGGATGTTCCTCATGTGAGGTTTATTGTCAGTAATGGACATACAAAAAACATTTACTGACAATCCGAAGTTTGCTTTTTAAATGGTTTGCTCTGTATGGATTTTTCCTCTCTGTCCATTTTACAAATGAGCACACTGAGAAGCCAGTTGCATGAATCCTTAGCAAAAATAATATACCACATCTGGAACTGGCAGAGCAACTAGAATTTACCCAGGTACTTTTGCCAGAGTGTGGCTTGACCAATTTAGCTGGGCAGGGAGAAGGGAAGCGAGGTTCCCCACAAGCTTCCCCTCCCCTTTCATGGCCTCCCTGGATGTTGAGTTCAGGCAAACAGGGTTAAACAGGTATTGTATGTATTACTTATTCTCCCCATTCCCAACCTTGGTTCCACCCCCCCGTATGCCAACCAGCACAGCTAAGCTAGTGCAGCTAGGTAGTAATCTGCTACTGTCCAGGACCAGCAGAATATTACTACTACTCCCCATTGGAGCAAGGGGGAGCAAGAAAGGATCCACGTTCCTTCCCTGTGCTGCTCCTGGGACAATACTGCCATTTAGCAGTATATACGGGGTAGATCCTAAATATACAATTGACACTGGGATGAGCAACATAAGTAAAACTTACCTAACATAACAAACACTAATACCCTCACTTAAGAGGCATCTGGTTCTCAAAGACAAATACATCAATCTGTTTCTATCCTTGCATTGATTAGCCTTACTTGATCTTTGAGTTTCATCAACGTTACTATTTTTTTCTATGTAATATACCTCTGTAAATAATCAGTTTCACAGCGGTGAGTTATCAAGGTTGGTGATGGTCCTAAGAATGCCTGATTGTTATTTGAAAAAAAGATACTCTAACAGATGGTTGCAGTGAGAAAACTGCTAGCAATGAGTTAGGATCCAATCCTGCAAACACTACTCTAGCGATTGCTAGAGTAAATAGATGCAGTGGAAGTAGTTCTTGGTAGTAAGTGTCTGCAGCTTTGGGCTCTAAACATTTAATTTTTGTATGTGCCAAATCCTGGCTGCTGGTGCCAGTTACACTGTTTGCTGATGATCTGCTATTTTGGCAGCCTCTTTCTGCTGTTTAGCTTCCAGGGCTATCCAGTAATCAACTTCTTGCTTTTTCTTTCAAGCGGCATGCCTTCTGTCATCCAGTTCTATTTCTTTTTCCTTCTCTGCTCTTCCTAGCTTTTCGGTCCATTCTGCTATCTATCTCCAGCCTCTGTACCTTTATTTCAGCCAGCTTGAGTTGAATGACTCTCACTGAGGACAGTGTCTTTGCACTCAAGTCTCTTTGGTAGATCAGGCTGTTCCTTTGGTAGTGTATTATGATTACTCATCTTGTACCTCCTTTTGTTCTATTACCTTTACCAGAAATAAATAGAAAGTAACAAACTGTGATCTTTTCTTTCTCTATTCCCAACCTTCTCACTTGTGAATCTCTCAGGAACTAATTTACCAGTGCTTGGCGTGTGATCCTTGGCTAACCATATCCTGCCATGACTATGCCACTGTCATGCTTTCTTGGGGGTACCCAGGACTGAGTCACGTTGTTACCACTCTGCCTCCAGTGTGAGAGAGACTTGCTGGTGCGAAATTGTGTGTTAGCTTCCTGACATCTCCAGTTTACTGGCCACCCAAGCAATCTCCCTCTGGGCAATGCTAGCCCTCAGTTTGCTTTGCAGGTGAACAATAGATTCACTCCAGTTCCTGATGCATTTGAAGTGTTCTGCTGTGGTATCCAGCCTCTGTCACTGGCTACTCACAGAAATACCAGGTTTGCTATCTCCAAAGGGATAGCAAACACTAGCTTGTTTGAGTCAACTGAGTCATCAGCGCCTATATAACATCACAGCACTGAGATATATTTATAGTGAAAACATTCTTAAGTGTATTATCAAAGGCTAAGATTTAAGTAAGGCTAGTAATGGAAACAGAAAGGTTGCATATAAAATAAAATCTATTCATGCTTTCTAGAGATTAAGTTTAACTTCAACAGGCTACCCATCTATCTAAAAGCTGTGTAGTCTCACCCAAAGACTTCTTGCAGCATTTCCATCTGGGGCAGGTTGGGATCCCATTCTCACGAATGTAATTGCATGGCCTCATTAATTCCTCAGGTGCAGGATAAAGAGGTGTCTTTTTGCCTTCTCCTTATAGTCCCCCAAACTCATTATTGGTCCCTAGAGTCAGGATACCCCCCCCCCCCGATTTTATTTTCCAGTGTGCTGACTTCACAGCCTCATGTTACTTTGTATGCAAACACACCTTCTTCTGTTTGGCTTACAATGCTTAATTTACATGTCAACTGAGGGAGACAGGTGAATCTACATCCTTTATTTGGCAGAAGCCTGTTTGTCAACCCTTCCTTGAGTCAGACTTTAAGGATATATTTCCATTATACCTATATCATTTTACGTAGTATCTGTACATGTATTTCACAATTATATTAATTAGCAGCGTGATCTTGGCCTTCATTTAATATTTTACATGGCATGATTTATGGGTAACTACTATGAAAGAATTGTTCTAAGTGTAGTGAGTTTGTCTGGCCTGATAGAAGTTACTGTTACAGAATAGTGAACTCTTTCTATTTGGTGTTGAAGGGGTCTTAGGGTCACAGTATGGAACTTAGAGCAGCCCTTGGACCTAGGACACCAGAGGATCAGGGAAGTGCAAACTAACTTCCTTCTCCAACTCCCCATCCCAGGTTCAGTACTGTGCGCAGCTTGGCTGAGCTTGGATCTCTGGTCCTCCAGCCCTCTTTCAACTGTAGGAGAAGGGAATCTTCAGTTTAAGCTATTTGTAGTTTGTTTATCACATACTTGTCTTTAGCAGAGTTTAATAATTTGATTCCCTTAGGATTCTTGAGTTCCATTCAGACTGAGGCCTCCACTAATTTTTCCTTGCTGCACTGAAAGAACAGCTTATCTAGACAGCAGGATTGTCCAGTGGTGTGCCAGAGTTCTCAAAAAGGAGGGGAGGCAATCTGCTGAGCATCAGGAGAAATTCATCTGTATTCTGTCTGTGTGCTGTGAGATGATAGAAAAATCCAGGCTCCTGGTCTATTTTACTAGCACTGCCATTATTACGAGAGTAGAATATCATCCTATTAGTATACTTTTAGAAGGATACCGTTTTTTATATACAGGTATAGCAATTTTGGGGGTGGATGAGCCTGTTGGTTTTAACATCAGAGTGTTTTATAAGCTGATGATATTCCTGATGCCCAGTGACTTTTCTTGCAGATCTGACAGCCTGTCTGCTCAGGAGGGAGAAGTTTCTCCTGTTTGACTGGAAATGTTGTTGAGTAATGACTGCACTCTTGTACCTGGGCATCCTTTTTCCTTTTCAATCAACTGGTTAATCCCCAGGGCCTCTGAAGTGTTTCTGAGTTGTGCCAATATCAGAAACTATTTCTAAAGATATGATCCTGTGCTAGTGTGAGAAAATCCATGCTCAGTGTCTTTGTTATACAAGACTATTTTGTTCAGCTTCATAAACTAGTAGATAGTTCTGAAACTGCACCACCTCAGTGGACTTTAAATGAATGTAAGTGGCCTGTTTTAGAATATATGGGAATTCTGCAGGAGGACAGCAGAATCACTTATGAACTCACGGCCTCATTTAATGGTACCTACTTCAGAAATAAAGATAAGGTCTCCCTCTTTTTATAATAATCTGGGAGTTCTTAATGCAGGCTGGCTCCCTATTCTCTTTGCTAACATATGAACATGTTATTGATTAATTATTCATTGAGTGCTATCAGTGTGTCTGATACTGTACAAAACTAGAGGAAAACACAGTTCTGCCTCAAGAAGATTGCATTCTAAACTGGATGGACAATACATAGAGTCTAGCCCACATTTTCAGACATGGTACAGCTGCTTTGTGCTGCAACACTAGCAGATTCTGGCCACAAAGCCAGTGCAGCTCACCTCAGGAGAATCAGACCAGTGCAATGATTCCTGTGCCACCGCTCCCCCATTTCTACTAGAGGACTTGGCTTGGGACCTCCTACACTTCACTGATCCTCAGCTGCCATAATGTTCCTTTAGGGCTGTTGGCAGCTAGCAAAATTTAGAGCAGCCTAAAGGCTGCTCTAAGTTATGCTGTGTGACTGGCCTGGCACACAGCTGATCAAGTAACGAGGGAGCATACATGACATTTTTACAACCCTCTCCTACACTACTCAGGCATAGCCAAGGGTCTGGGCCTCTGTATATTGGTGAACACGTACTATAGTAGATAACCAGGTGAAAATACAATCACAAAGAGATGATGACATTTTCCTTTACAAATTACATGCATTTCTTTTGAAGAGAGAATGACCTTTTGGCACACAAGGAGTGGGAGTGAGTTCCTTGCATAAGAGGCTGCATGACATGAGAAGAATTTAATTATCAGATATTTTAGGCAGCAATTGGTCTTTATATAGAAACACCATACAAATACGTAACTGGCACACTCTTCCTTGTCTAATATTTTCCACTGCTCCACTTACAGATAAGTGAGTTGCTTTCCTGATTGTCTTTGTTACCATGTCTTTACAGAGCTTCTCCCCATTCCCAAAATATTAACTCTCCTTTTGGGACTGTTGAGTCATAAATGCCCTATGGTTCCTTCACTTCTCCATATTGTACGTCAAATCCAATGCACCTCACCTAACTCCAGTGCAACAGTTCACCCAGTGCTATTGATTGGCATTGGTAATTGCCCATCATTAAGACGCATTTTAGAAATTGCTCACAGATATCTGGACACATCTGGACCGTTTGAGGGGCTGCTTTCTGTGGCAGTGTCTTCCAGCAACCTTCACACTTCAGTCTTCTCCAGTTCATGGTCAATCAATGAAAACCCCTTTTGCTTTTCCTGGCTGCAAAGGAGCTCTCATTAATCTTCTTTATCACTTCATTATAGTGAAATTACAGTAGTTGTCCAAAAGTGGCTTAGGAATTGGAATTCAAATGCATTGGTGAGCTTTATTTCAACCTTGGACATTGAACTCTAAGCATGATCAATCTTAGGATAAATGCTTACTCTCATTTAATCTGAGTGAGACACCAGCAATACAGTATATTTAAATAAATTAGACACTTTTAAGTAGTAGAGCTGACTGCAAAATATTTTGCCCGCAAGTGAGATACTTGCATTTACACTTTTATCCAACCTCACAAAGATGCTCAAATTTTATCGTTTTCTTCAGGAAACTGGTGATGTTTTATGGCGTCACCTTCTCACTGCTGGCTGTCTTAGTCAGAAAGCTGGTATTAGTCAGGTAACACCAGAGTGTCAGCCTTACAGGGCTCAGAAAAGAAGGGGAACTCAGAGCCAGCAACTGTAACTTGTTTTTGATGGAACAATGTGCTCTTCCCAGTACATAGGGTCCACTATCAAACTTACTGCCTTGGGAACTGCAGATGCTTTTGCTATGCCACTGTTAGGTCTGTATCTCTCAGCATGGGAGTGAGGAGAAGAAAAATCTATAATGGGAAAGATGTAGGGAATGGGGGAAGGCTCATGACAGCTGCCATGCTATTTTCACTCCATTCCCCACAGCACTGGCAGAAAGAGCTCCACTTGCTGTGTAAGATAAACATGGGAGGTGGGGTGCAGGGGAAGAAAATGATTGTGGCAGGCTTTGGAAAGGAAGAGAGGACAGCTGTGGAAGAGATTAGGGCAAGAGCAAGGGGTTGGATGAACAGAAAAGGGGATCAATATGAAAAAAAATATGATAGAAAGGAAAGAAAGAAAGAAAGAAAGAAAGAAAGTAAAAAACTTAATGGTACCTACTTCAGAAATAAGGATAAGGTCTCCCTCTTTTTATAATAATCTGGGAGTTCTTAATGCAGGCTGGCTCCCTATTCTCTTTGCTAACATAGAAGAGGAAAGAAAGAGTAGGCAAAAGGAAAAAAAGAGAGAGGGCCCGCAAAAGAAAGAGATAAAAGGACTGCATTCATAATTTTGTTAGGCCTCTAGATAGTATGGTCTTGCTTAGAGAGAGAGCAAAAGTAAAAAGAAAGCACACACAATGTTGAGGCTAGTTAGTATTCACAAGCGCATTCATTCTTCAATATTATATTGCACTTCCCTAGCACACACCCTGTAGATCTCTGTTTTGGGGTGTGATGGTTAGATACCAGAAGTAGAAGCAGTATGAAGACTTTTCTCTCAGGGGGCCCTTTAAACTCCTAAATTCACCCAGGCAGATATGCATTAGACGGCACAGAACTTTTAAACTTTCATAAAATGAGAAAAACATTATCGTCTATTTTAATGTTGTTCCTTATTGAACTTTGAAGTTTTTTTTCTTTTGTCTAGTGGGAACAATGTTCACAGCTTTGGAGAACACTCACAATAAACAGCTTATGTGGTTATTGAATGCCTTGGTAATACTGCATTTTAAAAATCATCTGCAAAAGCTGTTTAAAGTCTTTTATACACCTTCACCATGAACATTATCCCTTAATTATAGTTTTCTTGAAGTGCTGAACTAGATTTGAAACACTGATATGCCTATTTTCATCATCATGCACTGCCATTTTGAAATTTGCTTTTTAGAATCCCCTGATCATGGGAGGGATACGTTCTGGAATATTTTTATAGCATGAGAATGTGGTTTCTGGGAAATGCCGAGTGCTAATAAAGTTAGGTAATGCAGATTTGCATTTGGAAAACTTTAACTTTCACAAGCTCCTTATTCCCTCTGGGACATTCTCTTGTTTTGGGGGCAGGGGAGTAAGATCGGGAGTGGGAGAGGGTTGGAATTGGTAGGAAAGTTTAAAAAACACCTGCCAGGAATTGTTGAGAAAGGGGTGAAATGGTGATGGCCCGGCCTGGCAACAGTACATTCCTATATTGTTCCTACAGGCCTGTTTTCAATGTATGACCTGATACAGGACTTTGACTTCGTATATCTTTAAAAATTAAAAGGAGAGCTGTGGTAATGTTTTGACAAGATGCCTAGACATATTCTCACTGCTTTAACTGTTAAAAATGAGCTGCATTTGGAAATTGAGCACTTAGGGGAGAAAAGTGAATTTTTAAAAGCCCTTATTAGGAACTATAAAAGAGGAAAGAGACATTTCAGCGTAGAGTTTGAATGATATTTGGGAATTGTAGGATTGTAAAAACAGGTCCTAATGTTATAGTACACGTGGTAGCCTAAAGCCCACAGCTTTCTAATAATTCTAATCTGCTACACCCCCCCCCCCCCCCGTGTATCAGATATAATTATGTTAACAGCTTTCCTACTCAGACACCATACAGTCCCATTATGAAGCCAGCTTCATTTAATTAGCATCATGTAGTAAATTAGCAGTTATAAGGACTGCTGGGTCCAAGGGGATCTCCATTTTCTCACCATCTACTTAATCCTCAGTCAATGTTGAGATTACTACTCACTGAATTTCCATAGACAAAAAATGCTGACACCCTTTTTAGATGTAGTTATTCAGTCTGCGTATGCCCAGGAGTTAGGATAATTGAATTGCCCATTCCTGGTTGGAATGATGAAGGGATGTGGAGGGATCATGCAGACTGGCATTGTTATTTTTTCTTATAAAAGCATCAGTATCTGAGTGGGTCCTTTTTTCCACACAAAAGCAATAATTAACATTCCAGGGTAAAAGATCAGCACTGGTAAAAAAGAGAGACCAGACTGGGAAAAGTAATTCATTTTAAAGAGCAGTTCCCAAATCCTCTGAGCATTTCAATGAGAAGATGTTTGTGTATACAGTCCTCAGTGGCATGTATAAAACCAAATTGCATTATTACTAATCCCATTAGTTTGCTGCTAGAGAGCAGCTATTATGACATAAAAATCTTCCTTGTGATAACACATATACCATTTTAGCTGCACTAGTAACGTATAAGAATTCTTTTCTGCACTTTTGGAAAAATGTTTAAAAATGCTTTTCAAGTGTTTTACCTATAAACAATGTAATAATTTCCTCACAACAGAATTATACTTAAAAGCCACAGAAGCTGCTTGAAGTGGGAAGAACTCTCCATTAGCGCCATTGAGCCTCTCTGCTTGGATGACACACTGGCATCAATTCTCATATATTATAGTCAAAACAGAAACATATGCTGTAGTTCTTTTTTTGGGAATGAACTGCAAATATTTACAGTCTTCACTGGGCATAAGTGGGCCACATCCCAGTCTCACTAAAGTCAATGCAAGTTTAATCATTGACTTTGCGGGGACTGGTATACAGACCTATGTGATTTGGATTATTCCACTTAGTGTGAATTAATTTCCAGTGCCTTCAGATGGTGCGCCAAATCTGTGATCTGTGGACAGAAAGAATATTCCGGAGAAAAAGACTGAAGGATAGCATTCACATTTTTTCCTATATATTTTAAAATCAGTTCCACTAATGAATCCAGCCAAGTTTCTATAATGTTTTTGGAATATATATAAAAAGCTTTAGCAGTGTAGTGGGTTTCCTTCAGTGTGGTAAGCACAGCAGACCAGAGCTTTAGAAAGAGCTACTGCTGCCTATGCTGCTTGAATAGGAAAACTCTGAGCTAATACAGTGTCTTCCAGGGGAAAAAAACAAAACAAAAACCTTTACCAAAAGAGATTTACCGTCTAAGACTTCTGATGAGAGTCAAAGTTCTGAGATGTAGAAAAATGTAGTTCACCAATGGTGCTGAGTGCATTGCATTAACAATTGAATTCCTATTAACACCTGTACTTAAAGCAGCAGTCCTGCTATAAAATATGTAGAACGTGGAATGGACTAGTGATTTATTATGTTGAGTCTTGACCTTCAGTATCTGTCCAGGAGAAAATTAAGAACCTATCATACTTTTTGAAAAGAAATGGGGAATTTCCTGTACGGGGACATTTTGGCAAACCAGTAAAGTACCTGAAACCACTACTGTGGATTGCTAAAAGGAGCCAAATCAGCAGGCTGTAAAGTGGCCATGCAGCAGGCTTAGCTTAACCAAGGAGAGGAGGGGATTTTGACCCCACGTCCTTCCTGATAAGAATTGTGTTGAAGTTGCTGATACATGCATTTTAGAAGGGCAGAATGTGCCCTCAGGAATGTGTCTAACAGGGTCTCCAGGCTGCCAACTCTGGGAAAAAAACATACCTGCTTAATCAATAATCAGAAGAAAAACCTCTTGCTTAACAAGTTTTCTTTGAGGGACATGTCATTGTATTACTATGTGTAAATAAAGAAAAAAAAAATGGAGGTAATCGGACTGGTCTCCCCCTCTGGATGCATCTTGTGTTCCCCACTGGCAGACAGGCTGCTGCTGTGCCACTCGAGAGCCACACTCAGCTTCGGTAATTATCAAGGGTTGGGGTGTTTTACTAACCTGTTGCGGACGTGTGTATAGGTGCTTGAGACTAAGTAAAGTTTAGCTTTAAGTGAAAGCACTCTTGTGTTTGTGCCAGCCATCGATCGGTCGGATGGCCATGTTTCCCTTGATGTCTTCCTGACATCACCTCGCACAGAGTAAAAGTTACCAAGAGCTTTGGGTTGAAAGAACCTCGGGTAACATCCCCATCTGTGACATTCTTGGAATAGAAAAGGTGCTACTCTCTTGAGCTATGTGTGAGGAATTACCAGTACAGGATGGCTACCATACTACATTATTAATTATTTTAATTTATATAGCATTAGTGGTATTTCTATATTGCAAGATGCTTTCATGGAATAAGCCTGATTTTGACCCTTGTCAATCAAGACCAATCTGCCTGGAAATTCTCATTCATGAAGCCAGGATGTGATGGTAGAAATATTCTGGAAAATATGGGGAAAAGCAGACAAGGTGTTTGGAAGGTAAGTGAGATGGAGTAACTCCAAAATGGTTTGCCCTAGAAACTCCACTTTAGTTTTAATACTTGTCTTGGTGAAGACACTCCTTAGAGGATTGGTTTGGTGAGTACTTGATTGATTTAGGTCTTAAGAGTGGTTTATGTGTTCTCAACACCACATCTCATTTCTTGTGGACTCCCTAAGCCCCATGCCACCCAGATGTGTGCTTCTGAGACTGCATAAGAATACCATGTACATCCTGCACGGTGCAGTTGCTCTGTTGTGGGCCTTTGGAAGCTGAGAAACTAGAAGATGTCATGAAAATCATATGCTGCATATAAGCTGTTATACAAGCTGAAGAATGATTGAGCTGCTCCTCTCTCTCTTCCCTTTAATTTCATGGTCTCAGTCAATGGGGTAAACATGTAGGAGGTTGCCATAAGTCTGCTTAATAGGGATATATTTAATTAACTGCTGCAAAATAGTTAAAAGGTGTTTATCCAGGAATTAAATGAGTGTTTAATTCCAAGCTCTAGTCTTTTAATAAAGAAGTTATTGAATAAAGATTAAGGGTATACTTTATTTTACTGGATCGCTCCAGCAAACAGAAGTATTTGAAAACATAAAAAGTAGCTCCTCCACCCCCCAGTAACCCAACAGATTCTTGTGCATGCAAAGCAGCGTAACCTAGGATCTAAATGGGTCAAGATAGCTTGGTAAAGAGCAGCAAATGTTGGTGCAGCAATCAAGGAAAGGAATCGTCCTGGTCAGTCTACCTGTGGTCGGCATGCTATGGCCTTCACTATTCAGCTTTCTTAGGTAGGAGTAGAGCATACATTTCATTGGTTCTGAATAGATAGCACATATGCTATACAAGAAACTTATACTGCACAGCAAAATGTAACCAATGCACCCTCCATTATTAGCAGGGCGGCTGTCCAACTGCCTTCTAGCTTCGCATACCTCCACCTGCCTTTTACTCACCCAACTCCTTCCCTTCATCTAGCAGAAGCAGCCCTGACAAAGTAGATATTTTTTGCTAAATGAATGTCTGCTTATTATAAGTTTGGGTGGCATTTACCTCCATTCTTGCTTCTCTGACAGGTGGCAATCATACTGTAGCTCAGCCAATGCAGAGCTCTCAAACTCTGGACAAATTTATGTGGCATTTTCAAGTCAATAAATGCACATAAATGTGTCACTGAGCTATTCCTTGATGCCCCAAACCAGATGACAAAGGAAAATGTTACACTGTAATTAAGATTATAAAAAGCAAAAATGTCTGAAAGCCAAAAATTAAAGTTAAGGTTACACTTCAGACATAAATCAAAGAATGAAAAATAAAGCTTAAACATTAAAGTCTTTGATTTAACATTAAAAACTTAACCATTAGAAATAAAACTTAAACATTAGCAAATATGGAAATACAGAACTGAGGCTCCCTCAAACAACCTTAGTGCTATGCATAGGTAACCGTCTTGGATCATTATCGATAGAGATCAGTTCACATTTGCCATTGGTCCTTCAGTTAACATAAACTCACATGTTCCCATTTGGGGCCAGCTATCAGAATATAATAATCAACACAATATGGATTTACAGTTATCAGTTACTGAACATTAACATGGGATAAAAGGTGACAGATTGTACTGGTACTTAAGGAAGTTCTCCAATATAGTTCTGTTTTTTCAAACTCACGGTTTGGGATCAGTTTGGCTCCAGTATGTTTTTTCAAAACATTCAAAACTTTTCAAATCTGAAAAACTGGTTTAGAAAGCTACAGAAAATAGGCTTTCAGGGTGTTAACTAGAAAGAAGTCAGGAAATATGAGAGCCAAACTGGGGGCCAAACTATGCCCATAAATGGAAAGATCTGCATAGCTAGCAGCTAACGCTGCAAGGATCATAGTTTTTTTTCTATTGTACAGCAGCAAGGACAAGCCCGTCCCCAGTGGAAGAAGCATGGAGATTACTCTCCAGAACCCACATTCTTGGGTGTCCTCTCGAGGCCAGGGATATCAGCATGGATACCCTATGCTTATTTAAATGAGTAGGAACAACTCTAAAAATTATTACCCATTATTGTCTATATGATTAGGGAGTTCAAAAATTCTAGGGAGGGAAGATGTGGAGCAATTGGTGGAGGAATAACAACCAGTGGGTTTCTCTAAATATACATACATCACAATTCTGGCAAGGTGGCCTACATGTTGGTTAAACGTAAGTATGCTATGATAGCTTTATTAAAGCAGCGATTGATATAGTGTCTTAGTTATGGTTGAACAGTACTCAGTAACATTCTCCCCTCCAGGAGTTTATTATAACTTATAAGTTTCAAAGTAAAACTTGACATACCAGGTGTTTACTTGATACACATTTGCTTTTACATTTGTAAAATGTAGAAGATTCAGAATTTTCAGCTTCTTTTCATTCAAAAAATATATACAAGAAAAAAGCATATAAAATGTCTCAAGCAGCCAGTGATCTAAATGCTTGGACATCTCATCAAAAATATGTTGACAGGGCCAAGAAGCATAATTTTAAAACTCACCCACTGTACTTGTGCAATATATTGTTAATCAGGTTTCATATGACTGTAAAATTAAATACAGTAACTACACGTTCTGTTACATAATTGCAAATCCTAACTTTCACTTAATTGCATGTCTTAATTATGTGATTTCATGTACAGTACTTAACTAATTAGGCAATTAGAATATGGCATTAGAATTTGTAGGTATCTATTAGAATATACTCATGAAATTTTATTCCAAACACTAAAAACTTCTTAATTAAGACAACCTATAATGAATACACACATGAAAAACATTTAAAAAAAAAAGGTATGGGAAATATTATGTGGTATATAGCTGCAACAAAATTGAATATGTCACAACATTGGTGTCTTCTGTACCTCATACATCCATATATGCTGGAGTATACAAGATTTACCCTTTGCTTGCTAATGCTCTTGCTTTTTCAGAGTGTATTGCCTATCTAGTCCTGCAAACACTTATACACATGTTTAATTTTGCTCATGTGAGCAGCCCCATTGACGTCTGTGGGACTACCCATGTGTAAAGCTAAGGGTTTGTGTAAGTATTTGCAGTATTGGGCCCTTATATTGCTTGATCCTCCTCTCCCATTTGTTTGGTGTAACTCCAGTGACTTAATTTGAGTCATTCCTGATTTAGCCCAGTAAATGTTGTGCTAGAGCATATTAGGGTGTACATATTTTTAAACAGATAAGTGCATAAAGTTCATCACATAATCACAGTTCATATGGGGAAAGAAGTGAGCTGAAAGACAGGAAAGGAAAAACAATACAGGAGCATAGACATCAGACAACTATTGAGTTTTTAAGGAAATGGCATACATAGCAAGCACAGTCATATAAGTTCATACAGCATAAAATGAGTTTGGCTCCCAATTGTTCCAGAAGGATGCAAAGACAAGGAAGGCGAAGAGACTTCAGGGGATTGTCAAGAATTGTTTTTTATTCAGTAAGGACAGAAAATCCATGATAACAGATGACCCAAAGACTATTTATTAAAACTGTAAAGTTAGGTAAGAAAAGCAAGCACCAAAGAAAAGTTAAAGGATGAACTGCAGGAACATTCAAAGCACTTCTTTTTCCAAGTGTCATGTCCACAAAGCTTCATCGGAATAGTTTTCAATTAGTGAGTATATCATCTCTCACATGCATTGAGAGATTTGATAAACGGTCACAGTGATGAAAGCAATTTTGCCACAAACTTTGCAATGTTGGATCAGAATAGTGAAATTAGAAAGGGTAATGAGTCTTTAGTCATGAGAGATACTATATTGCAGTAAAATATAGATTACCATGAGTCACTTATTTCTAAAGGTTAAGGAAAGATTCTACCAGAACAAGTGAGATGGGGTGTACAGGCTATGCTGGCTTTACACCACGTAGACTTTTCTCGGGCATTTCAGCTCGCCATTCCTGTAACAGAACTGTAACTGGCTCATTGTACTTATTCCAAGTACCAAACATCAATTCAGGCAGGCAAGACGAGGACTGAAAATGCCACAAAGTGTACAAAAGAAAATGATTGAGAATATTCTACATACACATAACTGGGAATGGAACTGTGTGCACTGCTGATATTTGTCACGTGTAGTAGAATGCACAGAGGACCAGCAAAAGAGCCTATGCACCACTTAAGCCCTCAAAATAGAGTTTAAGTAGGATTAAGTGATGCATAGGCATTGTACTGACCCTCAATTTTCTGGACCTATAAAATGTTCTATTTAAGGTCTTAGGGAGAAATTCACAACACACACATAAAATATTCCAGAAGACTGGAAAAGGGCAAATATAGTGCCCGTCTATAAAAAGGGAAATAAGGACAACCTGGGGAATTACAGACCAGTCAGTTTAACTTCTGTACCCACAAAGATAATGGAGCAAATAATTAAGCAATCAGTTTGCAAACACCTAGAAGATAATAAGGTGATAAATAACAGTAATCATGGATTTGTCAAGAACAAATTGTGTCAAACCAACCTGATAGCTTTCTTTGACGGGTAACAAGCCTTGTGGATGGGGGAAAGCGGTAGACATGGTATATCCTGACTTTAGTAAGGCTTTTGATACTGTCTTGCATGACTTTCTCATAAACAAACTAGGGAAATACAACCTAGATGGAGCTACTATAAGGTGGGTGCCTAACTGGTTGGAAAATCATTCCCAGTGGTTCACAGTCATGCTGGAAGGGATCAATTCTGTTTAATATCTTCATCAATGCTCTAGATAATGGGATAGAGAGTACACTTATAAAGTTTGCAGATGATACCAAGCTGGGAGGGGTTGCAAGTGCTTGGAGGATAAGATTAAAATTCAAAATGATCTGGACAAACTGGAGAAATGGTCCAAAGTAAATAGGATGAAATTCAATAAAGACAAATGCAAAGTACTCCATTTAGGAAGGAACAATCAGTTGCACAAAGGGAAAATGACTGCCAAAGAAGGAGTACTGCGGAAAGGGATCTGGGGGTCATGGTGAACCATAAGCTAAATATGAGTCGACAGTATAACGCTGTTGCAAAAAAAGCAAACATAATTCTGGGATGTATTAGCAGGAGAATTGTAAGCATGACACGAGAAGTAATTCTTCTGCTCTACTCCATGCTGATTAGGTCTCAACTGGAGTATCGTGTCCAGTTTTAGGCGCCACATTTCAGGAAAGATGTGGAGAAATTGGAGAAAGTCCAGAGAAGAGCAACAAAAATGATTAAAGGTCTAGAAAACATGACCTATGAGGGAAGATTGAAAAAATTGGGTTTGTTTAGTCTGGAAAAGAGAAGACTGAGAGGGGACATAATAATAGTTTTCAAGTACATAAAAGGTTGTTACAAGGAGGAGACAGAAAAAATTGTTCTTCTTAACCTCTGAGGTTAGGACAAGAAGCAATGGGCTTACTTTGCTGCAAGGCCGGTTTAGGTTGGACATTAGAAAAAACGTCCTAACTGTCAGAGTGGTTAAGCACTGGAATAATTTGCTAGGGAGGTGGTGGAATCTCCATCACTGGGGATTTTTAAGAGCAGGTTGGACAAACACCTGTCAGGGATGGTCCTGATAATACTTAGTCCTGCCTTGAGTGCAGGGGACTGGACTAGATGACCTCTTGAGGTCCCTTCCAGTTCTATGGTTCTATGAAAAACGGAATATTTGGGCATTATATAGTGAAATGTATATATGTGTGTGTGTGTGTGTCGGGGGTGGGGGGGATGAGGAGGAATTCAGTGGAGGTTGGAGAGGCAACATATATCCCTTATGACTTGCGGCTACTATGCAGGGATATAGAGCAGCCCCCCATGCAGCTTCTACTACCACCTGCCCTGATTATATTGTATATTTATCCCTGGCCCTCCATTTTTTAAAATACATACATTTGCATGGAAAACTGGCTTTAAAGTGATCATTTATTGCAACTGTCTTTAGCTGAAGGCCTAATCTTGTTTATGACATCAAAATTGATTGCTCTGAAACTGATTATGTCACAAACCAAGGCTAATGGCTTCAGGCAGGAATAAAAGTTGTTGTGGCAGATGCATTTAAACAAATATCCTGTTTTCAAGCAAATAGCATTCTTAACAAAAGTACAAGGGAAAAGAAACACACAAAATACGATAAATAAACTGTGTGGGGAACTTGTAGCATGCATATAATTCCAATTAACATAAAAGTATATATCTTTCAGCTTCACTGTATAAAATAATATTCAGACACTATTCCAAGAGGATAGAGAAGGGAACAACTTGATGAAAACTCTAGAGACCAATGTAGAGGAAAGAAACAGTACTAACAAGCAGCTGACATAGAAAAGCAACAGGAAGATATATACGCTGTAGCAAGCTGGACTTAAATGCTGTGTTAAGGCCCCTAGATTCTGTAGGTTTCTGCTCTTCTTGTTCAGCACCTTCATTTACTTTAAAAAGAAGGTTTTTTTAAAAAAAGAATTAAATTTGTAATGAATAGTACAAGTGCAGACAGCCTCTCCTGTGTTCTTTATTTGAACATTAAATTCAAATGATTTTACACTATTCCCCACACTTTTCAGTACGCCAGTAGATTTCATATTGACAATATGTAACGATAATGGAGACAACATCAAGGGGAAGATGGATTTTTTTCAGCTGATTAGGGACAGTTGGAAATTTGGGATGTGGTGGGCAATCTGGGATTTTGGGGTAAGCACATTAGCTATATGTTTCTAGTTTCTACTAAAGTTATCAGCAATGAAATGGTTAACATTGTTGCCATCTAAGTTGTTCCCTTTTAGTTTGAGTTAACAACCCACTGAGATGAATGGGAAAGGTCAGACCTATTGTTTCAGGCTGTTTGTAGGTTGAAGAAAACATCAGTTTACTGGTTACACAGCGTTCACCTTATAAAAATGCTACACAGAACTATGAAAGTTAGGAATGTTTTATTTTGAAATGAAAGTTTAGATTCAGGAACCTGATTCCTCCACAGGATGAATTCAGTTGCTCATTCTATGGCAGAGGAATTTGGAAAACATCAGGTTCTGAAAATAAATAGAGAGTTGTTCGTTATATCCAGCATTCATTCTATATTTGCAAGATTAGAGTAGGACGACAGGAGTTGATATCATTATTTCCAACTTTTGTTGTAAGCAAGAATTAGTGGTGGCAATAAACGGGCAAGCGACTATCACATATGTTCCATATGTCCTCTTCTTTTAACCATACAAATGATCTGCAATAGTTATCTTTCCCATAGAATTGCTTGGGGATTGAATTATTTTGCCCCAGAAATTAACCCTGAATGGCTACATAACTCTAAGGCTACACCGGCTCTAATTACTTATTAGCACAGAAAAAGAGAGCCAAAGAATGAAACTTCATTCTGCAAATAAAATACGGATGAATAAAACAATAAAGCTGTAAGAAAGCTACTTCTCCTCCATAGGGGAACAACTAAGGGCCAAGTGTGCTGAAGTTTTATGCTAATACAAAATTGGCGCCAGCAAACTATTCTCTTTTATAGCTGAACAAATTGGTGCCAACTTATTTAAGTGGTCTAGCACCAGCAAAACAAGTACAAAACTGTTCAGGAAACATCTGTTCTGAGGGAAGCCTGTAATCATTAAAAATGTATTTACCATCGGATAATTAGTAGAAGCAGAATTAGCGCTAACTTACTGACAGAGACCCAATTTCATTGTAAGTGGGTATTAAAATTGGATTTCATGAATATGTCTTATATTTTCCTATAATTTGTGAATGGCTGAGCTATCATGTACTGCTGTAGTATACGTGAAAAGTCAAATTCTAATAGGGCAGGCCCAAAATATTGAAAGTGAATAACCTAACCATAGTCTATTAAAAATAGAATAAGAAACGTGAGCAGGCTATGAACTTTGGATTAATCACAGCCTTCTTCACATATTACTAACATCCACAAAAATGATGATCATAAGAAAGTGAATAATGAAAGTAAGTTATGGTTTGCCCATACAAGACCAGTATGACTTTCACACATGAAAGCATCACTGATATTATCACTCTTCAGACTGTCTTCCAATGGCTGCAATTCATGCACAGAGATAAATGGTAACTGTAAATGTTTCTTTCTTAACTGATCAAAGAGAAACAATAAAACAACATAGTTCTTAAATGCTGACATCAAATGGTCTTCAGAAAAAAGGCAGCATTTGCTATTTATGTAAATATGATATTACTGGCAGGTTTCCTGCATGGAACACATAAGGGAGTACATATTGTAACTGACCCCAGCACAGGGTATCACTATGCTGTGGTACACCAGTCCCCAACGCTAGACTCTACAGGATGTCACCTTTGATGGGTTCCCATAAACACGCATACATTTTGAATACAGAGCATTACTTTACTAGGGCTGCCAGAACATTATTACAAATACTCCATCCACAGTTACTTTAAAAGTTACAACAAAGGTCAACCCAGAAGTTCCTAATTCAGCCCCTACGGTCAGTCTAATACCCTGTTTAGCTCAACACTATCTTCCTGCCTGCAGGCTGCTGCCTTATAACTTCTTTCTGTGGCTGCTGCTGTCCCACTGCTAGCAATAGAGTGTGTCTGCCCAGCCCTCCGGTCCCAGCTGCCAGTCTGCCTTCCATAGACAGCTACCAGACTGCTGAGTCCAACATATTGCCATTGGTCTCATTCAGCCTCTTGCTCTCTCCCAAGCCTGTTCCCCTCTTATTCCTGTACATTTTTTTTGTACAATGAGGATTACAGAGCTACCTACTGAATGGATGGTAACACAGTGCCCTCCATTAGCTAGATCCTTTTGATCCAGCTCAGTTGGAATAGGGAGGAGACATCAGAATGAACTAAAATATTCATTACAATATTATTATTGAATGAAAATTATGCTAGAAACTCTAAATTTTGCTCCCCAGTTTTCAGTGATGTTTATTTTTCTGGTATTTTATGCCTAAAAAGAGTTTGAATATAAAAACGTAAAACAAAATATGAACATAATTAGATAGTATATATATTTTATTATAAAATAGTTATTCTGATTCACTGAAAATATTTAATAAAACACTTCTATCTTTCATTTTTTCCCCATCAGCACTTTTTGTAAACCAAATGTTGCACAGAATGAGTCACTACAAAAGTAATTTTCCTGCTGATACTCACATCTTCTTGTCAACTGTTGGGAATAGGCCACTTCCACCTTAATTGAATTGGCCTCATTAGCACTGACACTCTCCCCGCCCACTTGATAAGGCAACTCCCATATTTTCATGTTCTGTAATATATATACTTACTATATTTTTCACTCCATGCATCTGATGAAGTGGGTTTTAGCCCATGAAAGCTTATACCCAAATAAATGTGTTAGTCTCTACGGTGCCACAAGACTCCTCATTGTTTTTCTAAAAAAATAATGTTTCTCATATATAGGCAAAGTTTCAGATACTAATGGAATATGAGATATGGGGAAAAGAAAGTAGATCAAACTATTTGGCAATTACTAAGCTCAAGAGAAATTGCTTTGGGAGGTTAGTGATGTATAGTAGTGTGTGACAGGGTACACCACACCAGCCTCAAAAGAGTTAACTGTGCTTTGCAGGCTGGGAAGTTCCACCCCTCCAACTCTGCTGGGCACGCTCAGGCAAGAGGCAGAGTATAAAAGGAAGCAGCCCAACTTAGTCTGGGCAGGCTGCTGAAAGGTGAGGATGCAGAGAGCAGGCTTTCTCCAGGGAGCTGCTACAGGCCCCAACTACAGAGCCACGGCTTGCTGAGCTTCAGACAGAGACGAGCCCGGAGAAGAGACTGCGCCAGAGACCTTTGGAAACTTTGGAGCATTGCTGAGGGAGAAAGGGTAGGAAGCAGCCAGGGGACTTAGACTTTTCACCAGTGAGTGAACTGGGGAACCAGTCAGTGTGTTTCGGGAGGATTCCCACTGACTCAGTGGTGATTTCACATTGCCAGGGCCCTGGGCTGGGACTTGGAGGAACAGGGTGGGCCTGAGTCCCCCTACCCTGGGTGCCACACATCCCTAGGTGGTGCCCCACTTCCCCAAGGAGCCAATAGGCCACACAGTACCCCAGAAGTGGGTGCCCTTATTGACTCTGGCCATTAGGCCATGCTGCCCTGAGAGGAAGGGCTGCTTTACTGACTCTGGCCACCAGGCTGTTCTCCCACATTTTATAGTCAGGGTCATGAATACAGGACCTAACTGGCTGCTATGCAGTTTTTTCCCTTCTTCTCAGCATATGCGACCTGGCACATGGGATGGAGTGTACCTACCCCGCAATATAGTGAATGAACAAGATTAGGCATAATACAGATTCTATTGACAATCCACTTGTCACCCTGCTACTCCATCTGTATCCATTTGCCTCTTTCCTCTACCATCAGCAACACTACAATGTATTATCCAATTTAGAAAGTTACCATCAATAATGCACTCGCTCACTAAACTTATATACAGTGCTATTATTGTATGAATTACTTTATAATTTTATATGCCAGTATTATCAAAACCATTCTGGAGGACCAGTTAGCTAATGTGCTCCTTTTCTTCTACTTCAGCTATCACTGCCACTTTCTTAAATAAGTTAATCAGATTAGTGGAATTGTGTGCAGACAGTTTTGGCTAATAACCAATCTATTCAAATGTTGTCCTGTTTTGTCTCTAATCAATAACACTGAGCAGCATTTCCTTACATTAGGTTACAGACTTGCAGGTTTGCAGTGGTTCTGCGCTTTAGTGCCTGGGCCAGATCTCAAGCCAGTATACATTAGTATAGCTCTACTGAAGACAACGGAGCATCATCAATTTACGAGCTGAGAATCTAGTCCCTTTTTCTTAGACATGAATGGAGATATTGACATCTTCAGTCCTTACATACATCTCTTGTAAGAGACATTAAAAGCTAAAGATGAGCTAATTGTAGAACCTCTTATTTGAAAACCACTAAACTTTGAAGGGTTAGAAGTATAGACCCGGTGGCAGTTCTCATATTTCTGAGTAGGTCCTGTCTCTATTTCAAGCCTTATGGCTCTTCATCTGTAGTCTGCTACCTCCTTTAGAATTCTGGAGAACAGCCTGCCCAACCTTAAAGCCAATGCTATTTCTTTCTATTTTTATTATGACTCTCAGTTATGGATGATGTTCACTGTCAGCTCCTAGAAAAGTTCTCTTTTTTGGTCATGAAGAAGGGTTCTAATCCTGTAAAAGATTAATTGACTCATGGTAATCGTTTCTCCAGACTCTGGCCAATCATTCAGCAAAGAGCTGCCAGCAATATTCTTGAGACCAAGTCATATTTTTGGTTCCTGGAAAGGAGCTCATAATTAATCTCTTTACCTTAACAAATTCTGAGCTGTTTGAATGGATTACTTTTGCCTATGACTCAGTGAATTTTTGCTAGCATCTAAAAATAAGTCTGAATGAAAGGGCCAGAACTATTCTAGAGTTTCTTTTAATGTCGTTATTGGGCACAGTAAAAATATCCATATAAACGCAATACAAGGATTAAATACAAATGTTTCATTATGCCTTGAATCTAACTTACATGTATCTTAGCACAATAACCTAATTCTTTTAACAGCTTATCTCAACTCTTTTTAGGAAAAGAAAGGAAGAAAAATAGAACAGCAACACAACAGTAGAAATCGGTTGGGTGAGACGGGATTTTTAGGCTTTCACTATTGTATATTCTGCAGCCAAAAAGAGCATATGAAAATTTTTGTAAATTCACGTGTTCATCAATCATGGAATACTAATGCCCTTAGCAATCTCTTCCAGATGAAATATGATGCCATGTATTTTTTTGCAGATTTTTACTACATTTATGATTCTCTCCCAATAAACTCTTATCTTGATGCATATGCAGAATATGTATTCCATCCAAAGTCCCACACTCTCCGTAAGGTCCTATAACAAGCTTTCACAGGAATTAGTTTCAATTTGTATATATTGGATTGTCTTGAATAACAATAACTAAATTTTCCTTTTAAATCTCATACAGTGACTAGGTTAAACTACCTTAAGTATAATCAAATGTCATTCATCTGCATCTTGTGGAACAATGAATGTCTTCCCCCACTGTTTGTCACATGGTTCATGGTCTGAGATTTTTCAAACATCAATATGGGCCAGATTGTACATGCCCCCAGTGCAGTTCTCCAGGGAATTAAAGGGAGTGAGGTCCCTCATAAATGGCTGAGTTATGGTTTCCTGGACCTTTTGCCCAGATGATGAGGCAGGGAGCAAAAGCTGTGTCCCCAGCATTCTTTCCTCAAACAGGTGGGCAGGGTGTGGCTACAGCCTTGTTGTACCCTTCAAAGCACTGGTCAGGGAGGGAGTGTGTTGCACCTGGTAGAGGATTATAGCAAATTATTACACCCCGTGGAGCAAGGTGGAGGAGGAAAGGAGCCGCCAATGTGATATGGCTGTGAAAAAAGCTAATGCGGTCTTGGGATGCATCAGGAGACGTATTTCCATTAGGGATAAGGAGGTTTTAGTACCGTCATACAACGCACTGGTGAGAAACTTCACCTGGAATACTGTGCAGTGCTGGTCTCCCATGTTTAAGAAGGATGAATTCAAACTGGAACAGGTACAGAGAAGGGCTACTAGGATGATCCGAGGAATGGAAAACTTGTCTTATGAAAGGAGACTCAAGGAGCTTGGCTTGTTTAGCCTAACTAAAAGAAGGTTGAGGGGAGATATGATTGCTCTCTATAAATATGTCAGAGGGATACATACCGGAGAGGAATTATTTAAGCTCAGTACCAATGTGGACACAAGAACAAATTGGCCACCAGGAAGTTTAGACTTGAAATTAGACAAAGGTTTCTAATCATCAGAGGAGTGAAGTTTTGGAATAGCCTTCCAAGGGAAGCGGTGGGGGCAAAAGATCTATCTGGCTTTAAGATTAAACTCGATAAGTTTATGGAGGAGATGGTATGATGGGATAACAGGGTTTTGGTAATTAAATATTCATGATAAATAGGCCTAATGGCCTGTGATGGGATGTTAGATGGGGTGGGATCTGAGTTACCCAGGAAAGAATTTTTCTGTAGTATCTGGCAGGTGAATCGTGCCCATATGCTCAGGGTTTAGCTGATTGCCATATTTGGGGTTGGGAAGGAATTTTCCTCCAGGGCAGATTGGAAGAGGCCCTGGAGGTTTTTCGCCTTCCTCTGTAGCATGGGGCACAGGTCACTTGCTGGAGGATTCTCTGCTCCTTGAAGTCTTTAAAGCACAATTTGAGGACTTCAATAGCTCAGACATAGGTGAGAGGTTTTTCGCAGGAGTGGGTGGGTGAAATTCTGTGGCCTGTGTTGTGCAGGAGGTCAGACTAGATGATCATAATGGTCCCTTCTGACCTTAGTATCTATGAATGATCACCATTGTTCTCTAAATGTCCTTTGGAGAAGTACAGCTACATATTCTATATCCATGGCATTGAGCAAGGTCTCAGTCTAGCTCTCTGTATATCCCATTACACCTTTCTATACTTTGGTTTGGAAGAGTTGTATTTTCATGCTAGAGATTGGTCTTCATGTCTGCATAATTTTTTTAAAAAATACAAATATGTTAGCTAATCCTGGTTTGGCCTTCAAGAAGTCCAGCCCAATAAAATTTCCCTTATTAGTAGACATGACCGTTTTCAGTAAATTACTGGTTTTTAGTAATTTTTCTCTCCCTGTAATGTAATCCCCATCCAGACAAAACATCTGAGTTACTCCTATGGAGGAATATGAGGAAATTCCTTGGTTGATTTTTAGTAGGTCGAAAACTCTGGTTTGTGTGTATATGTCTATCTGTCTAACAATTTAGGAAAAATTTGCAAACACATATTCAGGTTGAATAGGACTTCCTTATGTGAGTATTCTCACTACAGTCAATTGAAATATGTTCGTAAATGTTGTTGCTCTGGGAGATGCTTACAGAATCAGGCTCTTAAAATATTTTATATTTGAATGAGGGGTGTGTATTTTATGTACTATACCTAGAATTATGGCCAGTGTGCTTGAACTCATAGGCTCTGGTTCATGGGTTGAGAGGAGTGTGGCTCAAGTAGGCATTGGGAGGGATGAGAGCACAGAAGTCACCTCCCACCCCATTGTCACTTACTGTTCTTTCTCTACTATAGGTATATCACCTTCAGCAATAAGAGGCATTCTTCAGGCTTGTGGCAACTGAGGCTCATGCTGAAGAGCCAGCTCTGGTGTACATAATTTTGTAGAAAACGAAATGTTAATAAAATCAAATCTTCCTTACTCAGAGACTTGGAAGCATTAGCTGCATGCTTCAAGAACACCATTGGCTAGGTAAAATAGCTGCTGAACTAATGCATGGTTTCTGTCTAACAATGCGGATATACTCTCGTTTTCACAGCAAGAAATGCTCTGTTCTATTACTGTGGAGATGAAAATCTTGACACATGGGGAAGGACACTTTTAGATTCCAAATGATCAGCCAAGAAATACAGACTTGCTGAGTTGGGAGCGAGCCAGGAATGATTAGGCACACAGTCAGGATGGGGCTGCTAAAGGAGCATCAATGACAGGAATAGCAGTGGATGCAATAAATATTCATTTATCCAGTAAGTTATTGCATATGGAGTTTAAATACAATGCCATGCCACAGCTTCAGAAGTTAGGAGGTTTTGTCTGGATCAGCTGTGAAAATAAAACCTTTGGCCCCTTTAAGGTTACACTTCTTTACCTTCTTGTGGGCTGGAGGAGGGAAGCTATGTGGCTAATTCTGATGGGTTGGACATAAGGATCCACCTATTGGCTACTGGGCAACCTATAGGAGAGCTTAAATGCCCTTGCCCTAACCCTGTACATCTTTATGAACTGGCAAGGAAAATTGTCTGGTTCTCTGATAAACCAGAATTGGAAGCAATTTAAGAAAAAGCATCCCCTAAAGAAGTTAGGAAATGGGTTGGGGGCTCTTAATAGCTGGTACAGTGAGGAGACAACCTGTCTTCCCCACCCCCTTAATGCTCCTATGAGGGGAAGGCAGTTGGGTCTCAGCAAGGGAGCTGAGACTAAGTTAATTGTGTTGGGGGCTGATGGTAGCCATCCACCAGATGGAACAAATTAAAAAGGGAGTTTGACTTCCACTGGACGAGTTATTGCTGGATATTTCCCAGATATGTTACTGAATAAAGTTGTGGCTTAGTTAACCACATTCCTGGTATCTTGTCTTGTCTTCCAGTGGTGTCTGGGAAAATTTGGCCTGTAGCCGCAAACACTAGTTTTCTTAAGTACCTGCCCTATTGTCAAGAGGGTCTTTCGCAAGCACAGCTTGGGAACCCTTCCACCAGTGATAAGTCAACTTGTCTCCTACAGGCTGGATTTTTCCATGCCACCAATGAGGAAGACAGAGAATGGCTGAACAAGGGAGGGGAGTAGATGGAAACCAGCTCAGCAGCAGAGTGATCCCCTTTGCTGGAGGCTTATTTCAAACAGGCATTGATGCCTTTGATCTTTCTCTATATTTTGGTGGTAAGAAGGCAAGCTTTTCTATGGGTCATTTCTCATGTTCCTAGGCTGTGGTTGTCATTGTGTCTCCTATGACACTTTCCTTCCCCAATTGCTCAGACATATCATTCTTTTCAACAGCTCCAGAACAACATTTGCAAGATTTCCATAGCACATATTACAGAGCATCTTTTATTTGGTGGGGTGAACCTGATCATTGCAAAGGGACTCACTGGCCTCAAGGTTTTCTATTTCTGCGAGCCTGATGTGCCTCCATGGGAATTCAGTTTGAAGCTTTCCTAGCAAGAAGCATCCCATCACACCCACAGTTCCCGCTTCCCATCTGCCAGTACATTCATTCTACACTGTGCAAGCATATAGCAGTAAACTGTTTTTCTTCCCATTATACAGCAGTGCTTGATCCCTCAAGAGAGATTTGGTGTCTTTTCTTCAGCTCTTCCGTAAGAATTGTGACCCCATCCTTTGGGAAGGACACTTTGAGAATTTCTGATTAAAGCTATCATTTGTAAGCAACAAATTTTAAGGACATTATCTGCAGCCATATACAGTATCAGCATTCACAACAAAACAGGTGCTGTTTTATCTTCACTGCACATCTGGAAACCCTGGAATGAGCCATTGTGACCCCCACCCTGCAACAACTCTATCGTCTACTCCTGGACCACAAAGTCCTTCCTTAACCTCATTCCCACTATTCCACTTAGGCACACATGCTCTTCCCCCATCTTTTCAGTATGTAACCATGAAACCTGCTGGTGTCAGTGCACATAAATGTGATCAGATTTTTAGAAAGGGTAGGTGCTTAGCCTCTGAAAATTCATTCCCAAAATTATGTGTGGATATTTATAATCTTTATCTACCAGTATGGGTACGGGGTGCTTGGGTTTTGAATGTAGGAGTAGGCAGTGCAGTCCCATGTGTAGAATATTGGACTGGGAGTCAAGATACTTGGTTTCTAGTCCTAGCTCTGCAGTAGACTAACTGTGGGCCTTTGGACAAGCCACTTCTTCTGCTTGTGTTTCTGTATAAATGGAGTAATGGTGCTTACTCTCCTTTGTAAAATGCATTGATATGTATTGATGAAAAGCTCTACCATTAGTCACAGTAATCATCAGCCAGCCAGAAAGCAGAATTTAGGAAAATATGGCCTCACATCTTTCTGAAAAGCTACACTTTATCCCTATAGATAATGCTTTCCCTAGACCACAGGGAATTGCACAAACCCAACGTGGCACAATCTCAGGATGATGCTTCCAGTTTATGCTGGCACAAGAAGTTAAAACCAATCCTAGGATTTGAACTTGGAGTCTCTACCTGCTGCTGGACCTAGAACTTTTTGAAACAGTCAGGTGTACATGTTGAAAATTTTTTAGGATACAAAGAAATAGAATAGTCAAGGTCAGATTACTTCTACTACTACAGCAAGAGAGTGCAGACTAGAGCTGTGGTGCCTGTAGGTATTTTAGCCTTTTGAAATGTAATTACAATCAGCTGAAACCATATCTCAATATTCACCAGAGTTTTGAAAGAAAGAACCATTGTGGGCATGATTCTGAGAGACTGGTGTATGAGTGCATAAGGGAGGAAAATAAGGAGACCCTCTTTCCCCAGAACCAGCTGGCCTGCATAAAGGTCAGGCAGAATCCTAGTTCCTATGCTTCAGAGGAAGGGAGGGAGACAGAACAATGGCTGACTGGATGGGAGAACGGAAGTCTGCTACACCCATAAAGAAACATAATAGCAAGTGCACAGAGGTTACATGTAGGGGAGCTCCCAGTCTTTCCCTGGGGAAATGAGACTCAGGGCTGCCCTTTACTAGATTGTATGGCAACAAGGCACAGCTGAGCCCTGTAACTTCAAAGGAATTTGAATTTTAGATGGAACTGCTTCTCTGCATTAATAATCAAGCCATTGGTTGGTATAAAAAGCTCAGAAAGTTACATGAATTAAAATTAAACTTGTAAAAAGTTAAAAAAATTCTCTAGGGGAATTAAAATTAATAAAAGATTAAAGAACAGCAAGAGGACTCATTAGAATAGTAACTACTATATTGCAGGAACAGGAAGAAATCAGGACTGTTAGAACATAGAGTATGCCTGAATAATAGCCATAAGGAAGCTGAGAAGAACAATTACCTTCTGCCTCCAGAAAGCATTATTGCAATTGCTCCCTATCCCATGAACAGAAAACTTCAAACTGTAGTACCGGTAAAAGGTTGGCAAGTCTGCCTAAGAAAGGACCTTGGAACCAGCTCAGTAATTTCACACACAGACCAGGAGCTCTCGTACACTATATATATAAAATTAATTTATGTACTTTATTTCTATTCCAATTCATTAGGTGAATATTTTGAGTCATAGCATGTATCATGCTAACTAGCTCATTTCACCTAAATTTGCTTCAAGGACATGATAGAGAGGCAACAAGCCTTTTCAGTTGGCTACATTTTATCAAAGGCCTGAGGGGTGAGGGGCTTTGCTATTGATGTACTCAGTTATCAGCTGCCAGAACCACTGCTTGAAAATGTTGGCAGCTAGGTTTAGATTAGCCCTGAGTCTGCTCTAAATTTCACCTGGGACTGAATGAGCCCCATGACTGATCCCAGAATCAAGGAGCTACAAAAGTGTTAATAAAAACACTATTTTTCTCCCATTCCATCTTGGGCTCTTCTCCAAACACAGTTTAGTTGGACACAAGATTTGAAGCCTAAATCTTTGCTAAGAGGGGAGTACAAGATACCAATTCTCGAATTCTTAGAGCCAGACAAGGCCCCATTGCAATTTAGACCATCTTCTGGGCAGCTCTCCGTTCTGCTACTGACATGAAGCCTATGGAAGACAGGCAGACTGGAGTGGAGCTGTTCTATGTCCCCTCCCAGTTTCCTTCCTCTACACTGGGGGATATGAGAAGAAGCTGGAGCTTGATTAATTTGAGTCCCTATGCCAGAGAAATTCTCTGACGGTCATTTGCCACCAGATTATGGTCTATTTACACTACTTTATACACAGGCAGAAACCTAGTAGAAAATCTGGCAAAATATACTTAATATATCTAAATTCTACAAATACGTGTGTTAAGAATGAAGTGAAAGGGATGATAATAATAAGTAGCTCAGTAACACAATAAGCAAGTGACAGAAGTTAAGTTAACCTACCTGTAGCTGTGTTACTGCAGTCACTAAAGAAATTTCCTTGTCACTACTGGAGCGCACCATCTCTTAGTAGCTAGGAATCTATTACATGTCTCCACTTTAGTATAAGGTTCTGCAATGAAGGAATTGGAATGTAACCAGTGACCATTCAGTCTTGGCCTCCTACATTCAAATGTATTTAAAACCAATTAGTCCTTTTTGTACTTACAGATATGGGTACTCGTTTTGGTTGTACTGAAATCTGAACAAACATCACAATTTCTTAGGAAGACTAGTCAGTCAACACAGAGTGAATAATGATTCACAAAGCCAAATGCTGCCCTGTACCACATATTCATTGTATGTCTGTGTCAAAACTCTCTAATGGTCTTGATAAGTTGAGAGATGATATGATGTGGTCTAGCATTGAGCTGTCAGTTAATCCAATCCACTCTATTATTTTCTTTGATCTCAAAGCCTGGAAGGATCTATTTAAGAAACACATATTAAACTGTTTGTAATGGCCAGAAGGATGGTGGAAAGAAAAGATGCCATAGTAAATGTAAAGGCTGTTATATGACCTGTTCTTCTTGCACAAAGATAGTATTAAGCCCTGGTGTAACATACATCTTGTTCTTTTTACTTGGGCCTCTTTTCTTGGTTTCAGAAGCACAGGAGCTGTTCCCACAGGCATCTGGAACCATGCCATTCCTGAATCCTTTATATCACCTTTAACTTTCCAACAGTAGATGTTATGTAGCCAGGTTCAAATGTAGCTCATTCATCGAATGTGTATTTATAGTCAGGGCAAAAGGCAGAGATACTGTTGCTATTCAGAAGTAATTAAATAAATATGATGCTTTGGGCATGGGATTATTTGCTTTAAATCAGTTTTGTCTCCTAAGGAATATTTTGAAATTCAGACTACTCAGTCAGATGTAAAAATCTCTTGCAATAAAGCTAAACTGGCATAAGGGGTAAGGTTATAAGGAGACATAATGGTTTAGTCCTTCAAAATCTATTAACCATGTCAGTGCAGTAAAGAATAGGCCATTAAAAATGGCATGTAAACTTATGAAGTAATAGTCAACCTAATTAGTCACCTCATCATGCAGAATTGTTTTTGTGTTAAGATACTAACTTTCTTTTTAAAAGAAAATGAAATGCAAAATTCTGCATTCAAATAATGTTAATACTGAGGTTGAAAACAAAAGAAGCAAAGAAGTTCCAAGTTAAGATTGACATGCCAATTTGACACCTTTATAATTAAACAAAGATTTTAAAATGTGAGCTGAAATAGCTTTGTCAAGATTAGCAGGTAAATGCATTTACCCTTTGGACAGAGGTTATCAGTTTTAAAATTGAAATAAAGAAGTTCTATAATCATTGTTATGGAAATTTGGGCCTTAAAACAATCTTAAGAGTAGACAGCTGGATTTGATTCCAGGATCTCACTCTGCTCTTTAGATGGATCTGTATTTTCTGGGTCTGGTTTGGGTGTTGGTCAGATCTTACAGAAATGGTTGCTCTTGCTAGAGTTTGATCAAAGATAACAGAAACTTTATGGGAAAGTAGATCTCATGAGATTGCTACCACTTGGAGTGATATCTCACAAAAACTACTGAGATTTTGGCTTGTTGAATTCAAACACAAGTCCTAGACCTGCCATGACCTCAAATCCTTGGCTGATGTCTATTAAAAATTGATAAATACAGAAATGGCTAAATTTTCGGCCTTACTTGGGCCTCCAATATTTTGCACCTAAAAACTGCAGACTCAGATTATTGCAGGTGCACTTGTGTTGATATGTGGCTAGTTGGGAATTTTCCAATGAATTTTCTTTCCATCAGAAAATTCTGATTTGTGGAAAAAGAAACATTTTGCAGACATATGTGGCATTCAACAACAATTTATTTAGAAAGAGAAATTGGAAAAAAGCATTTCAACAAGGTGGAAATATTCCATTTCAGCCTTCTGAAATGAAAGGTTTTCATTTTATATTTTAAAATTACTTTACTTTTCAAACTCTTATTTCTAAATTGTAAACTATAATATGAAATAAAAGTAAAAATCAGATGGAAAAGTATATTTTTTTCCAAAATGAAACATTTCGATCAACTACAAATGAATTTTTTTCAGCATTTAGATTCAAGTGAAGTTTTGAATTTTTGTTTGCTTTCTGGAACATAAGAAATTTTAACATTGCAAAACTCCACCCCAGAGGGTTCTTGCACAGCTCTAGTCTGCAGTTTATGTCACATAGATGTATAAATATCTGATTTGTGGGTGCAATTGTCCATAGATGTCCAAGTGCCTTACATTTCACCTGTAATTTATAAACACAAAAATGGATGCCATCCTCCGAAAAACTCCCAGGCTGAGCCAAACTTAAACACAGACTGAATGTTTATTAGCTAATTAAAAGCCTATTTTATCAGCCTGTGAGTGCTAACGAACATCACTCTGGTGTCTATTCTGATCAAAACATTCTCCATTTTTCTTTCAAGCTTCTGTGCTGATTCCTTACGATTTCATTCAAACATTATACTTCAGCAACCCTCCATCTGGCTAATCAGGACTTCCTGCAAAATTCCTCAGTGCAGCTCCTTCAGATTGGGTCCTAAAAGTGTCTCCAAAGAACAATAGGAATTATTTTCTACCCTTTGTCCTCCACATTATAAGCCACTAGCCCAAGGCAAGACATGTTTTTACAGGTTCATGAATTTTTTTAGTTGATCAAACAGGCTTTATCATAACTGAGTATATAGGAGCTATTTATGTCCGGTAGTTGGAGAAAAAACAACATCTTGATACAAGAGAACGATTACCGGTTTCTGACATGTAAGCAAGTATTAATCATTAACAAAATACTCAAACAGATTTGTTCCGAGTCCTTGATTCTCATGCTCTATGTGAAAGTTCACTCAATCACATTAGGTCTTTCGCCCAACAGAAAATTCCATATTGGATGTGTTAGACACAGATTTTTGGGATGTGCACTGAATAAAGAGTAACTGAAATTCCTTTAGGCCGAGCCAGTTCTTGACCAATAAATCTCATAAAATGTGGATTTATTTCAGTAAAGATGTTGAAAGTTTGTTTTGACTGAAAAGCACACAAATCTAAATTACTTTCTTAAACCCATTGTTTAAAGGATAGAGAAGACTAATAAATCTCTCAACTCTTCTAGTTTCTTTTGTTCTGGTCCTACTAGTATACACTTGAAGCAGCACAAGTCCCTGATAGTTTCACTTTGCTATACTTTACCATTAGTATGTGAAAACAGCTTGAAGACAAAGGACAAAGTGGAAATTGTAGTCAAACTCAGAGTGCAAATTTGTTAAGATAATTCATCTGTATTGCACAATCAGGAAAATTTTAAACAAGAAAGAGTTGTACAAATCTGGACAAACTGCAGAAATGGTCTGAAGTAAATAGGATTAAATTGAATAAGGATAAATGCAAAGTACTCCATTTAGGAAGGAACAATCAGTTGCACAAAGGGGAAATGACTGCCAAGGAAGGAGTACTGCGGAAAGGGATCTGGGGGTCATAGTGAACCATAAGCTAAATATGAGTCGACAGTGTAATGCTGTTGCAAAAAAAGCAAACATAATTCTGGGATGTATTAGCAGGAGAATTGTAAGCATGACACGAGAAGTAATTCTTCCGCTCTACTCCACGCTGATTAGGACTCAACTGGAGTATTGTATCCAGTTCTAGACGCCACATTTCAGGAAAGATGTGGAGAAATTGGAGAAAGTCCAGAGAAGAGCAACAAAAATGATTAAAGGTCTAGAAAACATGACCTGTGAGGGAAGATTGAAAAAATTGGGTTTGTTTAGTCTGGAGAGGAGAAGACTGAGAGGGGACATAATAACAGTTTTCAAGTACATAAAAGGTTGTTACAAGGAGGAGACAGAAAAATTATTCTTCTTAACCTCTGAGGATAGGACAAGAAGCAATGGGCTTAAATTGCAGTAAGGGAGGTTTAGGTTGGAAATTAGGAAAAACTTCCTAACTGTCAGGGTGGTTAAGCACTGGAATAAATTGCTAGGGAGGTTGTGGAACCTCCATCACTGGAAATTTTTAAGAGCAGGTTAGACAAACACTTGTCAGGAATGGTCTAGATAATACTTAGTCATGCCATGAGTGCAGGGGACTGGACTAGATGACCTCTTGAGGTCCCTTCCAGTCCTATGGTTCTGCGAAATTGCACTGAACTAATTTTCTTTGCCAATACAATATATACAGTGAGCCAACCATACAAGCCAGTTATTTTAAATCATTATATATTTTAAAAACAGAAATGAACAAAAATGCCACAATGTATAATTTTCCTTCTCAGTCATTAAATATATATTTGAAAGCTCTGTTTTTCACTGCATTTTCCCCCATTGCCTAACAACACTTGATTTCCCAGGCATGTTTCCTTTTACAATTTTAATACCTCGTGTAAAGACTTGTAAAGCTATAAATAAAAGCAATTTAATTATAACATAACTGGGACTTAACACTGTAAAATACTAACACCACTTAAAAATGATCCAGCTGAACAGACATATGTTTTACTCAATGCCATTTAGGTATACAATGTACCTAATTGATTATGCAGTCAGTGGGTAGTTGTGTCAGCTAAAATGGGCAGTGACTATAAAAATAGCTATGAATGGAAAAATGTAGAAGAACGTCTAAAAGTCAAGTGTATAAAGTTGAGGTTCAATTTAAGCAATGGACACTTACTCTACTAAATGGTAGTCAAATCTACTTAAATCTACTAAAGTTGCTTAGCATGGCACCAGCTGTACAAATCCCTTGCATGCCCAGCTCATAGTGGCCCTGATCTTACACTATTAAAATTCAGTGAAATATTTGCCTTTAACTTCAATTAACAAAGGATCAAATCCTGTATGGTCTCTGCAGTGTTTTATTTGTATATAAACATGTGTGTGTTGGACATTAAAGGGGCACAGCAAGGTTAAAAATAATTATCTCTTACTTATAATATCTCAGGTGATAAAATTCTGAAATAATTTTTAAAAAATTAACATTCCCCATTTCTGCTGTTTGTTAACATATTGTATTTAAGACATTGTTTAGACATAAAAAACAAATTAGGTAGTTTCATTTTTGGTTCCAGTCAGTTTAACTTTCTGGTTAACACATCAGTCTTTGGGATATGAACATTTAAACCCAAACAAACCACTGCGTCATTGATAATTTTAAAAATGTCACGAGAAAATTTCTATTTCTGTTAGCTTTGTAAACCTTTCCCCCAGAGCCCATTTTGTTATACAATACCTAAATTTTGCATCTTTAATACCTTACAATTTCCCTTTAACCACAGCTTCCTCTGTCTCTCTCTTACATATACGACTTACAATATCTTAGGTGTGTTTGTCCAATTAATTATGCTCTCAGCAACATGCACTGGGGTACATTTCCTTTTCAAAAGATTTTTTTTTAAGGTGGGGGGGATGTTTACAAAAATAAAACATACTTTTCACTTAGCTAAATGAAAAATTGTGGATCCCAGTGGAGATTAGGAAGCTAAAATTCAAAGGTCACATGGAACATGTTGTACCACTTGATTTCAGAATCTTAACATCCATGTGATGACCAGCAACACTCAGTTTTTCACTTCATCGAGCTTAGAAGATGAACAGTTTTCATTTTAGGTCACACATTGTAATTGCCTTAATGATGGGGGGGAAAGGACAAATTCAAATCTAATGTAAGTGGGCACACAACTTCACTAAAATAAATGGGAGTGCACCCACTTAAAACAGTGCTGAATTTGGCTTGCACTCTTCAGAACCAGTTCTAGTGCTTCTTATATTTTAATTGATATTGAAATCTACCTAGCTGGACTTTCCTGCTTAGAAAGTTTCTCTGTTTCAGAGAAGGAGAACAGTGTCCATCATGTGTCTGAAGAGAGCTTACACTACTGCAGGTAAATTCACAGAACCCCCTTCAGTATGCGTATTATCCTTACTCCACTACTTTATCTTGCTCCTGTTTTGTTGCTTTTCCTGCTGCACTTCCCTTCAGTCCCATGATCATGCAAATTACACATATTTACACACACACACACACACACACAAACACACACACACACACACACACACACACACTGTCCAGCTGTACTGGAAGAAGGGCAGGAGACACTGGATATAGTTTAATTAGGCCACAACTGTATTATTTGATGTCTGAGAAAACCCAGCAGATAAAAGCGTACAGTGCAGGTAATTCCATGATAATCTGAATATCTACATGGGGGCTTCTGTCAGCCTCTCCCCTTTCCAACTTGCTGCTGGAGCCTTATCATCCTGCCTCCTCAAATGATGGTTAAGGTGGGATATATAGGTGGGGGAGAGTTGGTTCACTGGTATGCCAGTCATGTATGCCCCAAACTCTCCCTGTTTAGCTCCTTTAACAAACACCTCCTCTAAATCCTTTGCCAGGCCATTTATCTGATCATTGTTTCCTCTTTCTATGGAGTACACACACACTGTACTGCACTGAACTGCACTGCACACACACACACACACACACACCCTTGGTCAATCTGGTGGTGAGAGAAAAATTCCTTCCTAGCCACCAAAAAGGGAGCAGCTAATGCAATGCCCACAGTGGGTCCTGGCCAAACTTGGTATTTTGCAACTTCCAAGGGTTGGTGTGTGTGTGTGTGTGTGTGTGTTGGGGGGAGGGGGTGCTGCTCTGCCTAGTCCAGGGAAAAGCGAGCTTCTTCCGCCAGGCTTGCCCTTTATCAACTCCCTGCCCTTCTGGTGCCTGGGGAATGAGTCAGCATTGCCATACTGACCAGCTCTGCTTCTGCCACAGCATCCATGCCCTCCCCCGCTTAAAGTGATATACACCTTCCTCCAGCAAGCCAGAAATGGTCCCCCAGCTTCAGGTGTGATGCAGTCACACTCAGAATACCAAGTATGTACATATTATACTTATCACTTACACCATTTTCTAAATACTTACACTTGACATGTTACTTGTACTGCCATTTTGTCATGGCTGAATTTGGTCCATCGGCAGCTAACACTCAAAACCTTTTGGCTCCGGGGTTACTCTAGCCATTAGCTATAAGGCGGAAGAAATAGGCTTTAGTTCTGCTTGTTTAAAGATTTAAGGTAAAATGTTCAAAAATCCCTAAGAAACTTAGGAGCCTAACTCACATTTTTATTAGTGACTTTTGGCTCCGAAGTGTCTAAATCACTTTTGAAAATGGGTGCTTATCTGCTTTTGAAAATTTAACCAATATTCTACTCTTGTGTTTGCAAGAATATGCAATCTATCACCATCTAGGACATAAAGCCCATTGATAAACTGTCTGATGTATGTTGAACAAGTGGCAAATTTTCCCTCTGTTTTTTTTTCAGGATGCCCACACCAATAACCATGGGAAATTTGAACCAGACTTTTTGTACACCTTGTGGTATGTTAGAATAATTTGCATTTTTTATAAAATACATTTAAACATTTTTGGTTTTGATTAAATAGAGGATTTGAAAATTCTCAGAAGTAAGTAGAACGTTAGATCTCATACTCTTAAAATGTAAAGGGCTATATATGTATAGTACAGTTCAATCAGAAATTACTCCAGAGTGGCTCACACTGTTTTATTAATAAAACCTTACTACTCACATATGACATTTGCTAGATCATTGTATTTTGGGAATGTTTTAGAAAACAATAGGGAACAATATAATATCTTAATATATTTTAATTTGACAATGAGGCAGTTTATGAAAGTCTGTTGTTTTATGAGACTGACTTACATCCCCAATAAATGCTGTAACTATAGCATCACTCTTGCTTTCATATTTTTTCCCCGTTGCCTTCTGTATGCCTGTATTTGATTAGCAACAGAAAGATAAAAGCACATTACCATAATTTTCACAACACAAATGCAGAATTAAAGAAAGGTTTAAGTTTCTTGCCATTTTCTTTCTAGAGGCTCCAGGCAGCTGCTAATCATTATGTTCATAATATTAAAACAAGACCCCAGGTTAGTTTGTGCTGGTTCATTTAGGAGGATCTTCTGTATTTGATTAGACTCATACGGTTAATAAGGATGTCAGGTAGAAGCCATTGGGCTATTTATTTCTCTTAAGTTATTAACTGTCTGTGCTCCACGGAGTAATTTAGATTTTCTGCGAAAGGCCTAGAAATGGGGCTATACTTCTCATTGATAATAGTTCTTAACTGTACTAGGCAGCTAAACTGCTTACCATCCCTTCTTGCCATAATGTCTTTTTTTTTTCAAGTGGCTTTCATTTCAGGTATGTTTTATATTTCTAGTTGTTGCTAATGGCAGTAAGAATACTTTGGGATGACAAGTGCATTATAAAGTTGCTAGAAAATGAATAAATAAATCAAACTTGTTTTCTCCCCACTTTCCAAGTTACTTTTGTTGGGAGTACCTGAACTTATTTTTCATAGCTTTTGAACTGACACAAAGAGCCATGGCTAAGCAAGTTAGGCCATTTTGGATCATTTAAAGCTCAGCGTAACACAGGACTAAATTGACACACTATGTTACTTAGTTTAGAGTGGATATGTAAAGTCTATATGTCCAAATGGAACTGAGCTTCAGGGGTCACAAAACCTGAAACTCCTATCTTCCTTACTTTCTTCTCAAATAGAGGAGAATATAATTGAAATGTTAAGGGGACTGCATGACAGACAAAGAGCTTATTTTATAATTCAGCCCCTGAAATGGATGTAGTATATAGATGAACACTACCACTTCTTTATCGAATAACAAGACAAATATATCTTCAGTCTTACCCATGCAATTTCCAGACACCACCTACTTTTATCTAAAATATTGTACTCTCCTAAGCACTGCAGGAACTACGTCCTTTTGAGACTGCTTTATATTACAGGCGGCATTGGTAGTGATGCTTATAGTTAACTTTGTCTTTCAATTTTCATTATAAGACCACAGTTGTATTATGTGACCAACTTTGCCAAACGTTAACCTCTCTTGCTCAAAATGTTCATGAAAGGTGTTTGCCTTAGGTTGATTTTTTTTTAAGCAAATCTATTCAGCCAGTTTCTGGAATAAAATTAGGAAAAAATATGTTGTTTTGCTGCTGTTCAAAAGTTCTTACAGCAGCTCCATTGAGAAGCTATCATGTTTCCTTGATATGGAGCAGGACTTGAAATTTGGCAGAGGGGCACCCTAATGTTGGGGGTGCGCATTTTACTATTTTTGTGAAAATCCACCCACTCTGGACAAGTATTAAGCCTCAAAAATTGCAGAGCACACATGCACACAGATGTTTAGTAGAGGCTGGCAGTTAAATTCTACAAATTCTTCTGCTCTGAGCATGCTTCATTGCTACACAGTTCGTATATGTTGACTGGACTGTGCACGTGTAACCCATGCTTCTGTTGCTGTTCCTTTTAAACAGTAGTAGTCAGGTTTTTTGGGGTTGTATGGGGGGGGAGGGAATTGCCAGAAGAGTGGAGCAACTGTCCACCAACTCCAGCTAGTCTGGGACTAGTGGGTAAACAAAGGAAAAAAGTTCACAACTCTTGGAGCATGCTCCGTAGGGCATCTCTTCTGCTGGTGGTGATGGTGGGGAATTCCACTCCCAAATAAAAGAAAAAAAAGCATCAAACTCTTGAGTTAGTTCAGCCATACCAGAATTCTGGTAAAGATCTCTGCCCTGAGGACTGATGCTCACAGGCCCAGTTTTACTAATTGCAGATATATGTTGTAGCCAAACTTAGTTAGGGATTCCCTGTTTGGATTTGTTGTGAGATGTTCAAGAAAATTATAGTATGTGTGTTTGTGATGTATATTTTATGTGGGTGAGGGGTCTACTGCTCAAAACTCTTGAGTTCATCCATACTCAATGGGAGACAGCCATACCTGAGGGAAGGTGAAGATCTCTTCCCTGGGGGATGATGATCACAGGCTTGCTTTTACAAATTTCAGGAAGAAGAGAACCACAAAAAGAAGAATACCAGTCAGTTCAAAGAACTGGATACTTGATCAGCACAAGATGGTGCGATAACATTAATGCCAAATCAGCAGTCCATATTTAAAATGCATAAGGTTTGTGGCCTGTGTACCTTTTGGTACTGAAGAAATCTGTATGTTCGATACTATTTTTTTTGTTTGCATAGTATTCACAGTATTGATGTAATGATAAGATTGCATTTAGATTTACGAGAAGTCTTAGTTAACCCTCAGATAGTCCTCTTATAAACTGAATATTTTTTTTAATCTGAGCAGCTGTATTACATTTTTGTGTCTTTATTCCAAACTGGAGCAACTCATGATATGGGCATCCATGACTATCCAAATTTGCATATTTATCTTATGTGTTATTATCCATAGGTGGAAGTTCCACTGTCGAGACAGACTGAACCCACTCACTATTTCTGCAGTAAAATGGAATTACAGTGGGTACTTATGTAATCAAAGTTTAGTGGGTTACACATGCACCATCTCACAGAACAACGGGGGCTGCAAGAGCTGAGTAGGACTTTCTCTGCCTTTGCTCCTCCTGGTGGTCAGGGGCTGCTGTAGTGCAGGTCAACGGAACTGAGCCACAGAATCTCTCTTTTAAATGCTTCTGCTGCTACGCCCAGGCACTGTGAAGGAGAAGGAGGACCATGCCTGACTGGAATGCTGAGGAGTGAGAAGTTTGGTGGGACGGGAGAGACTGAGACAGAAGCTGTGTGGTTGGTGGGTAGGAGGGCAGACTGGGACAGTAGCTGCAGGGGTGAGGAAATGGGACAGGCGTCAGAGTGGGGAGAAGGTCTGGGGAAAAGGTAGGGTAGAGGTGGAGAAGGGAGACTGGAACAAGGAGAGGCTAGATGGCACTGGGATAGAAAGGGGCAGGCTTGAAGGTGACACGGGTGGATGGGTCTGTAACTACTAAAGCACTCCCATCCAGAACCTGGAATAGAACCCAGGATTTCTGACTGTCAACTTTCCTCTGCTGTCAACAGATAACTGTGAAACACACTGGCAAAATGTGTGTCTCATCTCTGTCTAGTGGCTGGTCCACATAGAGGATGATAACCTACCACTGCTATCAGTTGTGCCATTAGGTGACGTGAGAGATGTCTGCAAAGTTGATCTAAAGGGTCCTCCCTGCTGGTGATCCCTGTGAGGTGAACATGGTTCCACATGATGGAATTTCTGGGGCGAGTGTTGTTGTGTTCTACTGAGGAAGTGACATTAAAAAAAGCTACATTAGAATAATGTTAAAGTTGCGATGTTAAAGGCCCTCAAATGTTAGGAAATGCCAGAATTAAGTTGCCTGTGGAACTTTAATTCATCCCCCGAGCTCATGCATTGTGGTATAGTCTTGCTCACATATCATTTTTTCTATGAGACTCTGGCCTCATTCATTCTACAGGCTGGATGCTGCTCTCTGGAGAGATGACTGTTTGATATTCCATTTTATCACGTTTAAAGTTAGGTGTGTGCTTTAAGTTCTGTGCTGAATTTGGTCTAAATAATATACCCAAACTCACATGGGAAATCTTTGGCATAACTAACCATGTTCCTCTGAGCCTCTAATCACAGGAAGCATGGCAGCTGAACTCCCTCTTCCCTGTGTTCCACAGAACTAGAAGTATATTTTCTGCTGCTTCTGCACAGATAGATTATAGAATACCCAGGAAAAACTCCTCCTACATACACAGCCATGAAGCTCAGAGTAGAAATGTGGGCTGTTTTTTAGCAATGATTTTGCCAAAGAAGGGAGAATTGTTTATTGTTTGAGTGTAGTAAATTTCATACTTTCATCAAGTTGTGTTCTGTTGCCCCTTGAATCAAAAAATATTCACAATTGTACAGAGCAGCTATTGTCATGTAACTAGTACAAAATGTTTTTGAATCTGTACAACAATTTTTCCAGGTTGAACCTCGTATTAAGTATTATTATACTTATTTTTCTGTTGTTGCTGTCACACAGTAATGATAAATGTAGGCAAGGTGCATTTGTTGTACTATGAAATCATTCCATATGGCTTTTATTTCATAATTAGTATTGTCACTGAAGAATGTTTCAAGTGGGATTTATGCAGTATTAACTGTGAGGAATGTCAGAAACACTGACATGCCTCTATTAGAATTTTGTGTCTTTTGGTTGAAAATATGGAAGGCTAGAGATGTGCAAAGATATAGGAGTTGAAATTAACAACACTCAGAATGTGTCCCTTTTCAAATTCACTCTGCTTCAGTGTAAAGGAGGTGTTTTCTGACAAATCATTCACATATGTGAAAATCTTGTAAAAATATAGGCTTGTCTTCCCCTTATCTGGAGGTCAGTGAAAATTTCATTGCAGCTTTATGTGAGTATTTCATCATAGTGAAGATCACCTAATTGTGAAAGAATGATATCAGAAGCTGAGAGTCTGTTTGTAGAGGACTGCATTTGCCAAGCAAATGTTTAATACAAACATGTATCTATCTGTTTATTCCAGGTTTTTCTATAGCACTCTTCACCATAGTGTCTGTACAGCTTATAACTGATTCCTTCTTTCTTTCAGTGGTGGAGATTCTAAACATTTATCCTATTGTCATATTGTTAAAAAGGGAAAACCAATCTCCTGAGAAAGATTAACATACTCCTCTGTTCTGTACCTGGATCAGAGTCATCCCTTTTAAAAAAAAGGGCCAATAGACTAAATTGTAGAGATGGTTTCATATTCACAAAAGAAAAAGGCATTTTTCCAGAAGACACACTATTAGCAAGAGGCCATAGCCAGAAATTTGCTAGGGGGACCGGACCCATGACATTCTTATTTAGGTCTGTTTAACTCCAACTCAGAGAATTTTGCAGGAAAACAATAGCCAACTCAGAACTTGTCTAATATATCAAACTTAACTGTAAATACTTAGCAATAGGGAGGCACTTGTCAGAGCCCGAGGATGGGATTCTGGTGGTCCACAGAAGGGCTGATATTACAGATGAAAATGATGCCATATTCTTTTGATTTATCAGTTCATCTGGAAGCAAATGAGGATTTTACTATAGAGCCTATGAATGATTCATAGATTCCAAAGACAGAATGGACCACTGTTATCATCTAGCCTGACCTCCTATGTAGCACAGGCCACAGAACCTCCTCAAAATAAGTCCAAGAGCTTATCTTTTTAGAAAAATGTCCAATCTTGATTTAAAAATGGTCAGTGATGGAGAATCCACCACAACCCTTGGTAAGTTGTTCCAGTGGTTAAAAAGTTACACCTTATTTCCAGTCTGAACGTGTCTAGCATAAACTTTCATCCATTGGATTATATTTCTCTGATTTCTCTGCTAGATTAAAATTATTAAATGCTTGCTCCCCTGTAGGTACTTACAGACTGTTAAAGTCACCTGTTAATCTTCTTTTTGTTAAAATAACTTATCTATTACTATAAGACATGTTTTCTAATCCTTTGATCATTCTCATGGTTCTTCTCAGAACCCATTCTAATTTACCAACATCCTTTTTGAATTGTGGGCACCAGAACTGGACAAACTATTCCAGCAATGATTGCACTAGTGCCAAATACAGAGATAAAATAACATCTCTGCTCCTCTTCAAGATTCCCCTGCTTATGCACGCAAGGACTGCATTAGCCCTTTTGGCCACAGCATTGCATTGGAAGCTCATGTTCAGTTGATTATCCGCTACTACCCCCAAATCTTTTTCAAAGTCACTGCTTCCCATGGTAGAGTTCCGCATCATGTAAGCATGGCCTACATTATTTCATCCTAGATGTATATATTTACATTTGTGCAATTGTGCATATGCTTTCTCATCTCCTAACCACTACTGTTTTTTTCTAAAAATGTGGTATTTACTGTTGAGGGATTGTGCTGATTTGTTAGACCATTATATGGGGTCAGAACTGGGCAAAGAAATTGGACAGGAAGTAGGGGGAGTTAGTACTGCAGAAGCCAGAGTATACTTGTACTGTGCTGTACATTTATCCTGCTGCACAAGTTGATGCCCTGATCCTGCAAAAACTTATGTGAATGCTTTACTTTACTGCTATGATTTGCCCCATTCAAAGGGGCTATTCATGGTAAAATTGTTAAGCAAGAGCTTTGTAAGTGTTTACAGGATGGGGTCTGAGTTTGGCAGTAGATGAGAATTTGATCAGTTTCTCTCTTTTACTTGAGTACTGTTCTCAAACAATTATGCTACGATGGCAGACATTTCTGCATGAATTTTCAATTAAAAATGATCACCACATTATAAGATGGCAAATTTCAGAAAATGCATAGATTACATTTGGATGAGCACCAAACGTTAATATAAAAAACTGGCAAATCAGTCTACATTAAACATGAAGAACTATGAACAGAATGAGTCCCCACTGAGGTTCATGGTAATCTCTTGACTGTAGAACAATTTATACATTTATACCATAATGTTTTTTTGCTCCATTAGAAATGTATAATTACATGATACCAATAAAATGGAGATTGTGTGTTTCAAATAGAACAAGACAGTTATCTTGCTGGCATAATGAAAATAAAGTCATGCTGCTTTGCTCCTAAAGAAGCTCTCATTGCCAGACAGAAAAATACTTTAAAAAGAGCCTAAGTGTGCAGACAGATGGAAAGAAGCTTTTTATAAAGGAATAGAATTGTACTTGAGTAACATTTGGAAATCACTTAGAGCATAATGGAGTAGGTGAAAGTGGTCAATAGAAAAAAGTTAACACTTTTAACACAACCTGCTGTTTCTCATCATTGTCAGGCTTGAGGGCCACAAAACTCTGATCATAAATCTCCTCTCCACTGCCAGTGGGAGCTAAAAATATAAAGAAGGTGCTCAGCTTCCATTTTAAAAGGAGTACTTTTCTGGAAGGAAGGTTTGAAAATGTTATCCGATCCTTAGGAAAAGAACAATCAGCTCTTATTATTTGTTTGTAATTCAGTAGCACCCAAAGGCCCCAATCAGCATCAGGGCCCCACTGCACTGTACAAACACACATAAAGAAATGATCCCTGCCCCAAGCAGCTTAGATTCTAATTAGAAACGAGAAACAACAGGCAAGCATAACAAAAAATAGAATGGAAGTGGGGAGGAATAACAAAGACAATAGTAATAAGATCATGCAGTTGCATGTACTCTCTCTGAGCACAGCTTAATGATTCCAAATCATATGAAAGTGGTTGGGTTTTTAGCTTACCGACCTATCCCTCTGCCTTCTGTTCCAATACTGCAGCACAGGAGCCGGAGAGAAGAGACAAAAGATACTCCCATGTATCTGCTTTTTATGTAAAATGAGACAGTGACATCTGGGTCCCAAAGAATCATCTTATCAACACACACCCAGATCCTTACAATGGGCCAGCTCCTAATGGTGAGACAATGACCTACAGGAATAGGTGGTGTTTAGAGAGGAGAAGCATGCTTTTTGCTCTGGAGGTCCAGATTTTGTCCCTGATATTAGCCAAGCTGGTGGTCATCATGTGAGTGGAAGTTTGTCTGGGATTCAAAGTGTCTCTGACAGTTAGGATGTGCTTACTCTATCCAGAGAACATATACAACCCACTTTGAGCTCCCTGCTCTGCTCTCTGCACAGGTGCATGGACACAGATACTTCAGACAAGACCATTGCTCCTCAACATTCCTGCCTTCTCTTTCTCTGGACTTTAAATATAGCAGCAGGAAACCTTCTCTTATAAAGTGTGCGCATGTGCAGGGGTACCCAAACGTGTTTGTCAGAGAGAATTATCTATTGATCATTAGTGATGTCATTATGGGTTTCTTGGGAAGTTGGATTTGGGGGTCTACTCAAGGCTTTATAATAATTGCTTACATTTATAAAGTATCTTCTAGCAGATCTCAACCCCCCTTTTAGATTAACATTAATGATGAAGACTCTAAATATTCCAATGAAGTTGTTAAATAGAGTAGCATTATTTCACAGTCTGGTTAAGTAACTCCCCCAAGTCTGTCAGAGTGGGATTACAAAATGTCTCCCAAGGTCATCTTTCTTGCTCTTATCTCCTGAATGAAAAGTCCTGTGTTTCTACTTATATTTCTCCACAGTGCCACCTTAGGGTAAAAATCCTATTCCCATAGCATAGATTGAATAATAGTGCTTGCACTGGCAGGTCAGTAGAGATTGGAAAAAGAAGTCCTAATCTCCTAGATGATGGAGCGTTGACAGAGCTGCACTGCATTATAACTGCTTCAGGGATGCAGCAATTCACCCAGCTGCTTTATATCCATTTTGCAGGGGAGACAGAGTTAGTGGTTCCATATAGTCTCACTCTTACCCCAGCCTTCCGTACCCTCCATGGTACTAAACTGGAAGTCTCCATGGAGCTGTGTACTAGAATTGCAGACTGGTTTTGTTGCAGCCAGACTCACCATAACACTCTACTGGCCATTTCTATCTTCTGCCCATCTACTTCCCTTTCATTTATGGTCTTTATCTTTCTACTTTACATTGTGTTTCCTGCTAAAAGCCTCATAATCCAAATATCCTACTTATATTTTTTGTTTTCACTCTAAGTTAATGCCTTTGTTCATAAGTCTAGGAAATATGGTTCATATTAGTGTCAAAATGTTATTTTAAACTGCTTTGTTTCTTCATTAAAGTGCTTTCCCCATCTTACTGGCCTCAGGAGATACAACATGTTTTGTTCGTGCAGGTCCTAGGGGACAATAAGCAATATGCTACGTGTCATTTACATCATATTAATTTTTACAACACCTGGAGTGTTTTAGCTGTAAATGCTCAAATTATTCCAGTTACTCACGAAACACTGATTCTGTCTAGGAAGTCAAAGATTTAATGATTAATTGTATAATTTTTTAAGTGGCAATATTATGTTAAGTCCATTGTGCCACCTTTTGGGGCAGCTAAGGAAGTCCTTAAGCATAGATGAATTCCTGGCTAGCATAAAAGCAGCTTTGACTGGTGTTTCAGGCTGAACCAGCCACCCGTTACCCTGTTGGTCTAGGGAACTTACAGGCGACATAAAAACATTTTCTCCCCCACTCTCTCTCTCTGCTGGAAACAGCTTGGCCAGGCCTGAAGATTGGGTCAGTGACTCAAGCTTACGTAGAACAATACCAGTACCAGTGTGATTGGGAATATGGGATATTACACCAGCAATACCAATTACTTAAATCTATCCTAGCTTCAACTTGGAAAGTTGATCATGAAGATCATGCAGATCCTACAAGGTGCTGAGTGCCATCAACTCCTATTCCAGTCACAGGATTGAGCACTTACAATCCAATTCAAATACATTTTTCAAGGTTTCAGAGTAGCAGCCGTGTTAGTCTGTATTCGCAAAAGAAAAGGAGTTCTTGTGGCACCTTAGAGACTAACACATTTATTTGAGCATAAGCTTTCGTGAGCTACAGCTCACTTCATCGAGTGCATCTGATGAAGTGAGCTGTAGCTCACGAAAGCTTATGCTCAAATAAATGTGTTAGTCTCTAAGGTGCCACAAGTACTCCTTTTCTTTTTCAAGGTGTTCCTCTTACAGAGAAATATATAGATTACAATGTAAGTAAATCCTTTCTCTGTTTGACTTTGATTTAAAAGAAGCAAAACCATAATTAAGTCAAGTTTTTATGAAATTCTGCAGGTCTAGATCCAGTCCCACCCATGCATGCTCACCTCCATGAAAGGGGCAATAACACCTCCCCACACTGACTGCTCTCAACCTCCCCTTCTGTGTTGGGTCCTACTGCACGTGTAGCTCATGCAAGGATGTAAAGGGGGTGCCTTCTGCCCCCTTTTCTGTCCTGCTCACGCTCATAAATTAAGGGACAATCTTGCCCTGAAGATTAAATATTTCGCTGCTGAAAGGTGGTAACAGCTGCAATAGGAAACAGTTTTCAATCCATGTGTGAGTAAACACAACATTAGTGTTACCTTTAACATTGTAAACAACAGATGCTTTTCAGATATTATTCCCTTAACTGGAGTCACTTTCAAATATGATAATTCCTAGTACATTTGAATTCTTGAGGCTCAATGATTAGGCCATTTTAGACTCAAATAATGTTCCCATAATTCAGTAGGAGACTGAAATAGCATAGTTCACCCTTAAACATGAATGAAAATGTCTCTATGGAATGAACGACAATAGTGGGTTCCTAAGCGTCTCTTTATTCGTTTCCTTTTATGGAAAAAAATGGCAAATTTAGGTGTCCACTTAATTGAAATTGTGATTCAGTAATAATAATTATAAAAATAGATAAGTGAATCACTTGCAAATGTTGACTGTGCCTTTAACTCAGGGTAACTGGTTAAAACATTTAAGATATTTATGTTATCAGAACCTCAAGGCAAATAATGGCTTACTTTAACCCTCTAAGATTTTCCTGACCACTTCAGAAATGTGTTTCCACTTATCATGCAGACAATCTCTAATTGGTCAATTAAGTTAAAGTGATTTAAAAAAAAATATTTTTCAGGTGATTTAAAAATGGAAGCATTTTCAATGAGCAAAAAAGAACTGTAGTGCAAGGTGGTATCAAAGCAAATTAGCAAATATGCACCATACTGCTTTCAGCAGGTGCCAGTGGGACTTATGCTATCATGTTTATTTTTGGTTGTATTTCAGTGATTAAGAATATTAGACACAGATTTTCACAAGTGCTCCGCAGTCCAACAGCTCAGGTATGATTTTCAAAAGGCTCAGCTCCCAGTAACTCCCATTGAGAATAATGAGTGCTGAGCACTTTTGAAAATCTGGCCCTTTATGTCTATGAGTAACACACGTACTGTGGTTGTCAATCAGCTACACACATTGTTACTATTTATGATCTGTACTACCGTAGCATCAAGCAGCTGTACTTTTGGACCAAGACCCCATTGTTCTAGGTGATGTGCAAACACACAACTGAGAGAATCAGTCATAGAATTCAAAAACAACAACGAGGAGTCCAGTGGCTAACAGACTTATTTGGGCAAAAGCTTTTGTGGGTAAACAATCCACTTCTTCAGATGCATGGAGTGAAAATTACAGATGCAGGCATTATTATACTGACACATGAAGATAAGGGAGTTACTTCACAAGTGGAGAACCAGGGCTGACAAAGCCAATTCAATCAGGGTGGATGTGGTCCACTCCCAATAACTGATGAGAAGGTGTCAATACCAACAGAGGGAAAATTGCTTTTGTAGTGAGCCAGCCACTCCCAGTCCCTATTCAAGTCCAAATTAATGGTGTTAAATTTGCAAATGAATTGTAGCTCTGGAGTTTCTCTTTGAAGTCTGTTTCTGAAGTCTTTGTTGTTCCAAGTATGGCTACTTTTAAATCTGTTACAGAATGTCCAGGAGGATTGAAGTGTTCTCCTACTGGCTCAGAGGACCCAACCACATGAGCCACACCATCCGAGGTTCATTCACCTGCACATCTACTAATGTGATGTATGCCATCATGGGCCAGCAATGCCCCTCTGCCATGTACATTGCCCAAACTGGACAATCTCTACGTAAAAGAATAAATGGACAGAAATGAGACATCAGGAATGGTAACATACAAAAGCCAGTTGGAGAACACTTCAATCTCCCTGGACATTCTATAATGGATGTCATAGAGCAGCACCAAATCAAGGGTCAGTCTATATTAACACGTACATTTGAAGCAGAAATGGTTGCAACACAAGGTTTTAAAATGGGAAAATAAATAATTTCAGGATGTAGCTCCATCCAGGTATCCGCTAGAACTGTTTGGAAAACTTTGGTTTTATTTTTTGTGGTAATTTTTTTCAATGAAAAACTGAGACTTTTTGGAACCAAACTGTCAAGACTTGAGATATCTTCAGCTGAAAACCTTTGGATGCAAAATTAAAAGTCTGAGGAAAGCAAATATTGTCTGTAAAAACTTTAAACTTTGTAAAATCTGTTTATTAAAATGTCATATTATGGCTGAAATTTTCCATTGAAACTTTATTTTGAATTTTCCCCAAAACAAAACTGGTTTATTTGTATGTCAAAATGTTGATTTTTTTTCTTTTACTTCTGTGCTGTTCCTTAAATAAATTTATAGGACTATATTTTAACCTATGTATAAAATATATCACTGGAATTATTAAACTTTGGCTGCTGTTAATGTAGCACAACCTTCATGCTGCCCCATGATGTTTGTTAATTGGTATATTTCTGTGGTTACTTAGGAACTCCATATATAGGAACCATTAAATTGCATGTTGACTGTCATATTCTTTTGGGGGTGATTTCAGTAGTTATTTCTAGAACAAATTTGGAAGTATACAAATAATATTTTTTGCTTATTTTGACACCCTTATTCAAAGAATTCAAGGAATATTCACCTACCTCAGGGAAACCAAAAGTTCAAAAAAATCCAGGTATCCAAGATTTTCTGTCGATATTGAAATACATATATTGAAATAAATCCTATCATTTATGTAAAGACTTACTTCAGTGAACAGAAGGCCAGATGAACTAAATTCATTAAATCCTAATTTAGTTTTTGATTTGCTGGTGTTGGTAGCATCTTTCCATAGCACTTGAGAGTGCAGTAGGGGGGAACTGCAGGCTGGCACAGCCACCCACACAAAGGGCTTACGTTCTGAGGACCACATCCACATAATTACATAGGCATAGCAACACCTAATCCCTTGGCATGCTGGCCTGAGTTAGGTGCCCAGGCTCCCCTTGAATAGTATGGGGAAAGTTAGGAATCTAAGGAAGGCATCCTCAGGAGCCAGCAAGCTGAGTGGGGAGTTGTCTAAATTAGCCAGGAGGAAAATGTGGGGGAAAGAGGGAAAGGCTTAGGCCCAGATCTTCAGAGGTATTTAGGGATCTAACTGATGCTCCCCCTGCTTGAGTTTGTCAGCCAGGAACCCTCTCTGATAGTTAGGCAGTGAGGCTAGGTCAGCTGCTTAGGTAGCCCATGCCCTAGCAGCCAAAACCCGGACCTTGTTTGCAGAAAACCAGAGACTGAGAGACACCCACTTCAGTATAGCCAGGTTCAAGTTCCTGCTCCAGCTCAGACACACATCCCAGGTAAGTGCCCTAAACTCCCCCACAAAATTCCTGACCTGCTTGGCCCATGCTGTCTTTTATGACAGGTTCAGGTCTTAATCATATTCTGAAAATGCCTACAGGATTGGAACCAGCTGTTAAGGTAGGTGGAGAACAGGGGATTTTGAGGATTCTGCTTCAGGGTTGTGAGGGCATGAGTGGGAGTTCCAAGCAGTTTGTTAACTGTGCAGTGGCTCAAGTGGCTTTGTCCATACCTACTGAAGGAAATGTAGGCATCTAGGGGATTTATGCCTTTACAGGATTAGGCAGCAATTGAGTAGTGGTTTTGAGAATGGTGGACTAAATGGTGGACTTAGTTGCCTAAAGAAGTAGTTCCATGCCTAAATACCTCTACTGATCTGGTTTTGTGTGACCTGGAGTTAATGGATGTTCCTAGCCCTTAGCAGCAGATCTGTGTCACCTTGCTGTGTTAGTTTTCTCTTTTTGTTTGATAATATGTGGCTAAATCTTAGACTAACAGAAAAATATTATTGAAAGTGTAGGGCAGTGCTACTGAGAAGAATACATGCTAACAAACAGACTTCCACTGTGAGATTATCATAAAATCAATGAAACAATATTAAATACTTGTGTTTCCTCTGTTTTTTTAAGTCACAAATTTAAAGTGTCCAAGTGATTTTCGGAGCACAAATTCCATTTAAAGTCCCATTGAAAATTTCACCCCAAATTTCCAAATGAAGCCACTTTCTAATTAGATAAAATAATTTTATGTCTGTTTTTTCATAAGATCACAAAATTCTGGTTGAATGATTTGTACGCTGTAGGATTGTTGAGATGAAGAGATTCATCAGATTTTTGCTTAGTTTGAATTTGCTGGTAGGAAACATGAACAGGATTGCTGCTTCCTATTAATAATTGTTACATGACCATTCACTATACACACTGCACAGTACATACTGCATCATAGAACAAGCATTGCAGTACTGATTAATTCCATTTGTTTGAAACAGAATATGTAGCTCAATACAGACTACACTCAGTTTGATTTTACAGTAAGCTTTTGCTTGAGGCCACTATCACACCCTGAAAATAGAGAGATTCAGTATTTCCAATAAAAGCAATTAACACATTCATTTATGGAGAAAAGTCAGTAGTGAAATTAGATCTTCCAGCTTCCTATGCATGTTCTGCTTTTGATCTAGAGTAATCTCTCCAAGTTTAAACCAGTAAACTCAATTACAATGTACATTAGCAAGAATTCTCATGTCAGAGCGATATTAAACTCCAGCTGTTTTGAGCAATGGAAATCATGGGGCATCAGCAATAATATAAAGTTGGTGACTGCCAACCTCGGAGTAGACTGTTGTCATTGTTAATAGGCAACATTAGGACTGCACAGTGACTAATCTTTGCATGAGTTGAATGGGAGGGGAATAGCATGTGAAACCTGTCTCCATCCCCTTGCTAGGGCTGAATATGATCACAGTCCCTGCAATCTCCTCAGCACAAGGATGACTTCCTCCTAGAGTTTCATGGGAAAGCCTCAAAATGGGGTATGAGGGCCAGGCAGGGCCATGCCTTTCCCCTTTGCATTACATCTCCTCCAAGCATGTAGCTGCTAGCATATGTAACCTGCCGATCAACACATCAGGGACAACACATCAGGGATTTAATTGGGGACCTTGAGAGCTAATCATATGAACTGATACAGCTTGAGCTAAAGAACCAAGGCTTTTTCACTGGGGCTGTAATAGATTTGAATTCTGTGTGAATCCTTTCAAACACACTCACCACTGGGTTACATATGCAGCTCTTGCATACCTGGAAGCTTCTGAATTATCATGCCTATTTAAGGCACAAAACTTCCCCATTGCTCTTGCTTGTGTATGAGTCTTCCAGGCACTCCTAAGCAAAACAGTAGGCATTAGACATTTTCTAATATTACATCTAAGTGTGATAATCAGATCAGTACCAAGTTCAGAGAGACTGGTATTTCTGTACAGAACCTAGAAATACAATGTAAAGGTATGTAATCCACAGTCACTCCTTATGGCATGTTCTGCCTAGGTTCTCATATGGCCTTCATTACCATAATATTTTAGTGACTGGAGTCATTTCAGGCAGGAGAAATAAAGCATATTAAAAGAAAAATATATGGAGATTTGGGGATATGGAAATATGTGGGATGAATCACCATATGTTTATGCCCTCTAGGAAATAATTTATTTCAGGACTGGGAGAAAGCTGTTTCAATCTTCCTACACACACTGGTAAAGTTGTGTAGGGATCAAAAAAGATTCTTTATATAGTTTCTTCTGAAATCATTTTTAAAAAATGAACACTCTTGTCAAGAAGCTGACCAGAAAATAACATGAACAGCTTGATCAAGGGCAAGAAATATTAGTTGCTTAAAAAGATTATTAATACATGAAGTCTAGTTTGCTTGAAATTAGAGCTCAAGATGAATGTGATGCTTTATCTTGAAATATTCACATCTACTAAATTCAAAGCTTTATGAGACAAATAACAGGTGAAGCTAACTTTTCTTTTCATGCAACAGCATGTGTGAAAGGCTTAGTGCCCTATCCACAGGCACTGTGCTATTTCAGTAATGTGATTAGCAAACACCCCTTCATCCCTGGCAATACTATTGCTGGTATTTGAGCTGTCAGACCATGTTTAGAACTTTGAAAAGCTGAAATGAACAGGGACACTAATTCATCTGTGTTTAGAATGGGTGTTTTAGTCTAGTACCCTTTTAATCTGTCAGATTATACAGAGGTGAGTAGCGGTTATATTTTCCAAAAAGTAATTCCAAAAAAACAACATTTGGGGGATCTTTATTCACTCTCTCCACTTCTCTGTTAAATTTGCTCAGCTTACAAATCATTAGATGATCATTAGATGATTTTTCTTGCTACCAGCACTGCAGACTCATCCTGATGTGTGAATACTTTTAAGACCAGAAGGGACCATTGTGATAATCTAGTCAGCTCTCCTGCATAGGCAGGAAAAAGAACTTCACCCAATAATTTCTGCACCAAACCCTTAACTTTTGTTTGAGCTATATCATATTTTTGTAGAAAGACACCCAGACATGACCTAAAGACTGAAAGAGACTGGGAGTCCATTATGCCTAGGTAAATTGTTCCAATGATTAATACCCTCATTATTAAAATGTTGTCCCTTATTTCTAGTTGAGTTTGTCTAACTTCAGCTTCCAAGCATTGTATCTTATTATGTCTTTTTCTGTTAGTAGATGGCTTATTAATCTATCAGAAATCTCTTTCCTATGTAAGTGTATATAGACTGTGATCAAGTCTTCTCTTAACCTTTTCTTTGAAGAACCAAACAGATTGAGATGCTTTAGTCTCTCATTGTAACTCTTTTCTGACTGCCTTTCCAATTTTTTAATGTATTTTTTGAAGAGTTGATACCAGGACTAGATACAGTATTCCAGTAAATACCATATGCAGAGGTAATACCACCTCCCTACTCCTACTTGAAATTCCTTTGCTTATACATCCAAGTATTGGACCTTAGCTACAGCATTGCACTAAGAGCACACATTCAATTAATTATCTATCATGACCCCTAAATCCTTTTCAGAGTCACTGTTTTCCAGTATACTGTCTCCCATCATGTAAGTTTGACCTACATTCTTTGTTCCTAGATCCATGACCTTGCATTTGGCTGTATTAAAACACACATTTAAGTGATCCCACCTTACCAAGTGATGTAGATTGGGGCTTCATAACTGACCAGTACCGATCATTATTTACAACTCTATTTTGTCTGTCACCTGCAGATTTTACCAGCAATGATTTTATATCTTCTTGCAGATCATTGATAAAAATATTGAATAACATTGCGTTGAGAACAGGTCCTTCTGGGACCACTAGAGATACCCCCTGAGATGACCATTCCCTATTTACAATTACTTTTTGTGATCTACGAGTTAACCAGTTTTTATGCCCTGTAATATGGGCTATATTGATTTTTACTAGACTATCACATGAGACTAAGTCAAATGCCTTACCAACCAAACTCATAATTTCATCAATACACAATATCAAATTTGTTTGGCAAGATTTATTCTCCAGAAAACCATGTTGATTACTTTAATTATGCTACCATATTTTAATTCTTTACTGATGGCATCCCTTATCAATATTTCCATAATCTTGCCCAGGGCTGATGTCAGGCTAGCAGCCCTATAATTATGTGGGTCATACATATTTACCTTTTTAAATATTGATACCACATTAGCTTTTCCCCACTCAGTCCCTTGGAACCTCCCTTGTGATTCAAAATTTGTTTAAAATCAACATTAATGGTTCAGAGGCCACCTCAGCCAATTCTCTTAATACTCTTAGGTACAAGTTATCCAGTCCTGCAGGTTTGAAAATGTTTAACATCCTACCTAGCTACTGAAGGAAATACTTTCTATTCCATATCACTGTAAGATACATCATCTTGCTTCTTTCTGAACACAGACAGAATTATTTATCGATAATATTAATCTGGTTCTTTTTTGCTCATATGTGCTGCTCATCACTAGGAATAAAGACTGTTTCATAAATGTGCTGACAAAATTTTATCTGTTATGGAAAAGATGGAACAGAACCCAGATCACTTCTCCATATCTGTATGGGTCTTGCACTAGTAACAAGAATTATATATAAGTATATAGTAAAGAATGCTATATATATATATATATATATAAATGTTCTGTGGACTAAAAAAATAAAACCATCATAAACCAGAAAGTAAAAGGCTGATTCTATTCCTAGGTACTCTGGTGTAAATCAGGAGTAACTCTATTGAAATAAAACTGTTGTCAGTGAGATGAAAATGATCCAAAACTCAGTAAGTCAATGGAGTCTTTGGACTTTGGATCAAGTCCTAAATCTGGAAAATTTCAGTGTGAAAAGTGAAAGCTTTCAAATGTTCTGAGTGATTTAAACAAGGGTTTAGAAAGAAAACTATTATGTAACCTTAAATATAGCAGTCACTGGCATTATTAAATATGTGATATTCATCATAGTCTATCAAAGATTTTTAAATTTACAAAATTGGGGGCCTACTCCTGTCTTCACTAAAATAAAAGTAATGATCCCATCAGTGGAAGCAGGTTTGGGCTCCAAGTTTTACACTATCTGGCAGCATTAGTCTAAAAGAGTACAATGTTATGCCAATCAAAAATATATCTTTTCCAAAATCTTTTTCCCAGGCCAATTTTAATTTTGAGAGATTACCTAAAAGTTGAGTGTTTTAAAATAAATTAATCTGTGTATTTAACACATGGTTACTTTTTTCTTCATCTTTCACAGTGCACAAGTGTGCAGTTCCTAATTTGAGGAAGTATCTGTTATTCTGTTTGAAATAAATTGAATTGCTCTTGCCAGAAGTTTTTGAACATGAAAAAATGTTTGCCACATTTAATTGTGTTTGACTACTCTGCGGACACTCAACTTGTCTATCGTGACTTCTGACAGTATGCCAAGATTCTAGGTGGAGGGCAAAGAAATGTCAACAATGCAATGTGGCGGCAATCCACACAGATCATATATTAACACATTTCTGAATTGTTTCAAAAGAGAATATAGTGGTAGAGAAGTGCTTCATTTTCCACTTCATGTGGTTGTTGGGTCCTGATTGGATGCTACGTTCAAAGTGGATGTACATTGCCAAAACAAACAGACTCCTCTTTAATATTTCACCATTCTATTACATCCTCTTGTCATGTTTTCAGAGTGCCATGTCAGAAATTATGACGACTTGACATTATTAATGCAAAATGACATAGAACAATAAGATTCCAAATACTGTATGAAGTGTGGAAAAATGAACCAAGCTTGAATCTGAAGTGTCTCATCACTTCTCACCCTTAGTTTCAGCTATGAACAAGAGGAACACATGCACAAGCCCTGAAAGTTAACTTGATTTCCCATATTTATTATAAAAAGAAAAGGAGTACTTGTGGCACCTTAGAGACTAACAAATTTATTTGAGCATAAGCTTTTAAATGCTCAAATAAATTTGTTAGTCTCTAAGGTGCCACAACTACTCCTTTTCTTTTTGCGAATACAGACTAACATGGCTGCTACTCTGAAACCATATTTATTATAGTAAGCACATATATAACATTATATATTTATAATAGAATAAGTCAGTATAATTAAATCGAATCCATAGCTTTTAAAATCTTAACCACAATTCCATCTTCCATTTTATTCACTATACAACAAACTGTAGGCAAATTAGACTTACCCACAAGGTTATCAGGCTCTTTAAAATTAAAAATGTATCAGAAAGAGGGAAATGTAACACTGGCTTAGTAGTAGGAATGTATACTATTCAATTGGAGGCATAGGGGAACCTTTTCAGACATGTTTGGCATACCGGTTACAGAGAGATTTGGTTTTGAAGTCTCATTTATAAAAAAAACCACCCTACAATGCTGTTTTATTAATGGAGCTCAGTCAGCATCAAGAGATTGCCTTTTGTCTTTCTCAACATTAGCCGGTATCTAATCTACAATTCTGGTCAAGATCATGGAAAAGATTGTAGATGGAGTGAGTCTCAGAGTATCTGCAAAAAGAAAAGGAGTACTTGTGGCACCTTAGAGACTAACCAATTTATTTGAGCATAAGCTTTTGTGAGCTACAGCAGGAGAGTGGGGTGCGGGGAGAGAAAACCTTTTGTAGTGGTAAACACCCATTTTTTCATGGTTTGTGTGTATAAAAAGATCTTCTGTACTTTCCACAGTATGCATCCGATGAAGTGAGCTGTAGCTCACGAAAGCTTATGCTCAAATAAATTGGTTAGTCTCTAAGGTGCCACAAGTACTCCTTTTCTTTTTGCGAATACAGACTGTTACTCTGAAACCTGTCAGAGTATCTGGATGCTTCTGATTTCTTTGATCCCTGGCGATTGAGATTAAGATAACGGGCTGGCCTAGAGACTCTTCTTGTTGCATTAGTTAATAGTCTCTCCCATTCCAGGAACCAATCAAGTTTTCATATCACTTAGGCTACTTTGCAGCCACAGTGTAAGCCAATTATAACTGGTAATGGAAGATCCTCAAAAAGTTTAAAAAGTTCGGATAGACTCTCAAGAGTTAACCAGTTCAGATCAAATGCACAAAAAACAAAGAAAACCTAAGCTTAATCTGAAATGTGAACAAACCCTTACATCCAGGCCAGAATTGAACCCAGTGAGTTTCTAAAAAGTGTGGTTAGCTTCTTTTCATAGTAATCTCAGGTTTTGAACAAAAGCTGAAGTGTTGAATTACTTCAAGGAAGGTTGGCCTGGTGGCATTTCCAACCTAGTTTACAGATTCAGGCAGTTCAGCTGTTGGATAAGCATCTAACTTTCTTGATACTGATCTGAACGACATTTCTGAAAAAATTGAGGTTTTCTCATTACACATCGAAGTCTAAGATTATTGCTATGTTCTTGGGGGGAAAAGAAATTAGACAATAATTATATTTAGAAAACTGCAGGTACAGCATTTATAAACATTGCCAAGTTTCTTTTGGGAGCATAACCTGAAAATCTGCCTTCATACTAGGCTTTCAGTCTCAAACATATACATAGGACATTTCTGGTTTACTCGGAGAAAAATTATATTGCTCCTGCTCAGATAAGTTCTTGGGATCATTTCCTCTCTCCTCCTTGTGCTTATCTGCAAATACCCTATAACACTGTGCCATCAGTCTTCTGATGCTTAAATCTATGAATTGTCATCTCAAGGTCTGCACTGATTTCCACTACTGGGATAGAACAGAAGAAAGAGAGACGGTCTCTAAGATAGCCAGTCTCAAATCTTTTACACCTTTGTAAATTAAAAACACAACTTGGATTTCCCCCAGAAACAAATTGGAAGGCAGTGTAGACCCCAGAATGCAGATTTAATGTACTCTGGGCTGGTAACACCACTAAATAAATAGGGGATTCTACTATGGAGATGAAAAAAAAATCGAGTGAACCCTTCATCTGAAAGATAGGGCCGCAACCTCCTCAGCATGTGATTGCAGCTTCTGCATGTACATCCAGACATTGGCCTCACTTTGATATAAAATTAATCTCTTGTAACTTCTTGTAATCACACTAGAATTTTTGTTTTCTTCATGTGCCTCATTTTCTTATTCATGAAATGCAAGTTTTAAATGCTCTTTTGAGGTGCAAACAGACATACATAAGGGAATGAAATATTTCTTACACATCAGGTTATTACAGAGTGAACGAGAATTGCCACTTCTTGGTTTTTGTTCTCTGTGCATGGGACCAGGTTTCCTTTGCAGATGCATTCTGCTTCAGCAAGATGTATCAACTGCAACCCTTCTTTGCACAAGCCAGAGACATGCTTATTATGTTAATTTATTTGGGGTGTTGTAGCATGTTCAATTTGAAGTAAGCAGCATCAAGGTATGCAATAACTCAGAGCAGCTCCTGATACGTTTGATGCCAATTTGAAATGTAGAATTGGTAAATTCAATCATTTTAGATAAACATCAGCTCCTTAATCCGTCTGACTCCAAGAATCTGCCTGACTGTAGCTGTGGCTCAGGCAGCTCATTGTAGTTGCAGTGTATTCAAGCAGTTTAATTTTTGTTGCTCAAAGACTCTGCCATACCCCAGGGATGAGCTGGAATGGTTTCATTGTAATCAGGGGCTCTGTGCACATGAAGGATTTGTTAAACTCATTCTGATCAGTTCATTAAAAGCCTGAATGCTGCTTGAAAGCCTTCTATACTGGTTGGATTTCACTCAAAAATTCTAATTCACGATAATAAGTATAGAGCAAGAGTTACAATAGGGATGGAGAACAAAATCATATCCATTTCCCTGCAATTTATCGTCTCTGAACAGTGCTGTCTCTTCTGTGAGGTGACCCAGCAATGCTCCAATACTGGAAACTTACAAAAAGATTATAATTATATTTCTTTGCTTCTTTCTTATGTATGTCTTGTGTAAAAACCAAACATAGAGTAAGTTGCATCAGAAAGAACCCTCGGAATTTAAAAAAAGGTGTTCAATAAAAAAAATTAATGTATACCCTTTCCCCCTCATTTACACATTTGATTTCTAACATTTTGCTTTGTAGACCAGACCAGCACAGTGGCACTGAATCACCAAGCTAGGCTTATATATGTTGGCTTCATTCCATTAAGAGAATATGTAATAGAGGTTCCACTGGTGGCAGTTTTATCAAAATGTCTTATTTCTAGGGTGTGATATAATTTCATCCAGAAACTTGCAGTCCCACAGAGTTTGCAATCTTATGACCAATGATGTTTTCTTCATTTTCATTGTTACAAAGCGAAGAGGGTTTGAACAAAATGAATTACCCTAGGAAAAAATAGGAGTGACTATACTGAGCCAGAATTTATTTATCCAGCAAACATGTCTTAAAAACCCAACACAATGTAAAGCACACTACATGGGGGGGAGGGATAGCTCAGTGGTTTGAGCATTGGCCTGCTAAACCCAGGGTTGTGAGTTCAATCCTTGAGGGGGCCATTTAGGGATCTGAGGCAAAAATTGGGGATTGGTTCTGCTTTGAGCAGGGGGTTGGACTAGATGACCTCCAGAGGTTCCTTTCAACCCTGATATTCTATGATTCTATGATAAAGCATCACTTCAAGGTTTCATACAATGAAATAAAGTAAAGATATATATTTCTATGACGGACAGAATACATTACTTTCAATTCTCTTTGCTGTCTCCAGTTTTGGAGTCTGATCATCTGAGATGCTGAGCACATTCTGTGAAATGCTGAATATTCTCAACTCCCATTGAAGTCAACAGAATCCAAAGGCACTCAGCCCCTCTCAGGAGCTGTGCAGAGTATTACAGGATTGGGCCCTTGGTTTGCTTCACTGGCCAATCCTCCTTTCCCCGTTCACATCCTCCTTTCCCCGAGGTAGTCAAAGTCATTCCTAGTATGCTCTTCTCACTAAGTGTCTTGTGAAACGCAGACCTATCAAATGTCTAAACGTGCCAGGACTGAAGGCTCCAATGAGTTTTAAGTAGACCTGATGACCTGCTTCTGCTTCCTGTTCAAACAATGTTAAAATTTCCGTCACTTGAAAATTCTCAGTTGTAAATCTGAATAACTGGAGACATTAAATTCTGCAGAACAATTATTTGGCTCAATGCCTGACTAACCACAGAAGAAGGCATTTAGCCAAAAGGTTTGTCTACATAAGTTTGTTTCTTTAGTTTTATTTCAATTATAAAACATTTTATTAGGTAAACTTTCTCTTTGCTTGAGTTCATCTAAATAGTTTTGGTTACCACATCTAGCTCAAATTTGTAAAATAAATTATTACACGGAGACAGAGGTTTTTCTTTATTATTTGGCAGATTCTGTCATGCCATTGGGGAATGGGGTGTATTCTCTAAACTCCATTCTGATTTCAATAGACTATAGACATCATGGCATCTATATGGTGGGACATCCTGAGGTGCTGAAGGTAACACTTCTAAAGATCCAGCACATTGACAAATGAAAACAATTTCAAATGCTTTTTTGAAGACTTAGTAGAAAAATTACTATAATTGCTATAATTAAATGTGGAAGAAAGAATCATTCACAGAGCTTGTGAACAGAGCTGGTCACATTTTTTTTGGCAGAACTGTTTTCTGTCAGAAAATGCAGTTTTTTCAAAATATAAACATTTTGCAGGAACATTTTGATTTCAATTAAATTTTCTACAGGAAAAAGCCAGAATGAATCATTTCAACTTTCTCACTTAAATAATGTAGAAATGTTTTATTTTGACTTTATTATTTAGATTTGTTTTGGTTAGACTTACAATAAAATACTATCAAAAATATTGTTAATGTAAGCTAATACATAAATATCTAACGAAATACATCAAAACCATTAAGTCGAAACAAAGTGTTTTTACCTTATCATTATATTTCAGAATTTCCATTCTCTGGATAATTTTAAAATGTCATATTTTAGTTCTGAGTAGGAATGAAAACACATGTTTTCTGCCAGCACTATAACTGAGTATCATAGAAATGTAGGGGTGGACGGGACCTTGGAAGGTCATCTAATTATTGAATTTCATCTTGTTGATTTCAAACCAATTCTCCAGTTTGTCAAGGTAGTTTTGAATTTTAATCCTGTCCTCCAAAATGCTAGCAATCCCTCCCAGATCAGTTTCATCTGCAAATTTTTAACCACTCTCTCTATTCTATTATCCAAGATATTAATGAAAATATTGAACAGTACCATGCTGGACCCCTGTCATAAATATAAAGGGAAGGGTAAACACCTTTAAAATCCCTCCTGGCCAGAGGAAAAACCCTTACACCTGTAAAGGGTTAAGAAGCTAGGATAACCTCGCTGGCACCTGACGAAAATGACCAATGAGGAGACAAGATACTTTCAAAAGCTGGGGGGAGGGAGAAACAAAGCCTCTCTCTCTGTCTGTGTGATGCTTTTGCCGGGGACAGGACAGGAATGGAGTGTTAGAACTTAGTAAGTAATCTAGCTAGGTATGTGTTAGATTATGATTTCTTTAAATGGCTGAGAAAATAGCTGTGCTGGATAGAATGAATATTCCTGTCTGTGTATCTTTTTGTAACCTAAGGTTTTGCCTAGAGGGATTCTCTATGTTTTGAATCTAATTACCCTGTAAAGTATTTACCATCCTGATTTTACAGAGGTGATTCTTTTTAATTTTTCTTTTATTAAAATTCTTCTTTTAAGAAACTGAATGCTTTTTCATTGTTCTTAAGATCCAAGGGTTTGGGTCTGTGGTCACCTATGCAAATTGGTGAGGATTTTTATCAAACCTTCCCCAGGAAAGGGGGTGTAACGTTTGGGAGGATTTTGGGGGGAAAGACGTTTCCAGACGGACTCTTTCCAAATTATATCCCTGTTAGATGTTTGGTGATGGCAATGATAAGTCCAAGGGAAAAAGATAAAATAGTTTGTACCTTGAGGAAGTTTTAACCTAAGCTGGTAAAAGTAAGCTTAGGAGGTTTTCATGCAGGTCCCCACATCTGTACCCTAGAGTTCAGAGTGGGGAAGGAACCTTGACAACCGCTCTAGATATGTTTTCCCAGTTTGACAGTGAACCACTGATGACTTATCTTTGAATAAGGTTTTTCAACCAGTTATGTACACACAGTAATTTAACTTGATCCTGCAAATGCCTCCTGTTAGCTGTTGAGCACTCTCCACTCCTATTTAAATTCTTGGTCTGAAAATTTTACAAGAAGCATAGTCCTGCAGTCCCTACTTTTGCACACTTCCCAATATACTAAAGGCAACAGGGGCAAACCTCAGGTCATGCTTTATTTTTGTGCAGTATTTCCAATATGGTCTGATACTGGCCATTCTTAAATGTTGAACATACAACCTTTTTTGTGATATTTCTGCTACCTGTTCTGGCCCAAACCACAAAAGCATGTGGATTCAAAAGAGATAAAATAAAGAATGAAGCCAGTTTCTCTGACTTTCATAAAGCGTATGGGAGCTAGTTTGCTTTTAGGGAAAAGATTATATACAGTTGGCTCTCATTTTATCCAAACTAGTTACATTTACAAAGTTCAGTGTAGTGATGTTAATTAATATTTTGAAAAGATCTTCCTTTTCACTTCCTGTGAACTGGAATATGAAAAATGAAAGATCTTTGTAAAGATTCCACAGAAATTTGATAAAACCCTCCAGTTTTCTGCAGATATTATATACTCCCTTATTGATTTACTCCAGTTGCCTGTAGGTTTTTCTTCTAACTCGTCATTACCCTAAGAAACTGCCATTGCCAATAGGACTTTATTTTTATTTTTATTTCCATCCTTAAGGCATCTTAGAAAACAAAGACTGTGTTGTGGTGGCTTTATGGTATGTCTAATTGTCCACAAGGAGCTATGCCTGAAACCACTGTTTTATTTAGAATCCCTTATTCATCTGATCTAATCAAATAGGTTTTCCAAACTGGTCAGTCTGGGCAAGGCTAGTTTCCAGCAAGGATGCTCAGATGTCAGGATTAAAATAGTACAATTATGACTAAGACAGGCTGCTTTTATACAGATGATGACTGAAGACATACAAGAAAATATTAAAACAAAATAAATTCATACAGATAACTACCAAGCAAGCAATCTTGTGCAAGGCCAAGCCACATAAATCTTTCTGCAAAAAAGCTGCTTTAGTACATGCATTGTACATCTCTCTATGAATTTCACAGAGAAAACTATAAGTCTCACTAACATTAAAGGCAGGAAAACAATTGTAGGATAAGCAGTGAGCAGAGGAAAGGAGCAGAACGATTGGAAAACAGGCATCTGATGTCTACTGTACTTGAATTCTACATTTGTCTGAAATCAGATTCAGTGTTTGCTGGAGGAAGAGAGACTTTTAGGATGATATTCTCAAGTACTATTTTACAGCTATGATCTAAATAACACATTCTGTTGGTTATTAAGAATCAAATGAATGATCTATGGCATTGGCAAGGTGATATGCTTCAGCAGTATCATACTTTGATACTGGTGCATGAAAGAACAATCCACATAGTGACTCTTTTGTTTAAGTGTTCCTACACTATTCTAATTTTGCCTCCATCCTTACTAGGATGAATCACCAGTCATTTTCTATTGAAGTGTTGGGGCACCTGAGTCTAGTCCACAGTTTTGCAGTGATAGTTAAAAGACTCAAACAAGCCTGAGAATATTACTCAGGTTTTCATGTAGCCCATTTATGAATTCTTCCTTAGGAAAAGAAAAACACCAGCTCTTTTATCGGATCACCTAGATGAGCACCGTTGGAGGTAACTTTTTTTCAGAATCACCTTTATGTTCAACCAATTCCTTTTATTTCAAGGATAATGTGGCATATCATTTGTGGCTTGTAAGGAAATGCGGGAAGTAACTTTCAAGGAAATAAATTTAGCTCTAGAATTGCCACTGACAAGAAGTGCTAGTTATGAGCCTGCAGTTCTATGCCTGAGTGGGTGTGTTGTGGTAGAGGGAAAGTGTTAATTGGGAAAAAACTCTCAGCTTAATACAATCCAGTAGTTTGTAAAATGTAGAGAGCTGCTTATACATTACCCTACTTCAGTATTTTGCACAACTTCTATGTTATAGGCTCATCACACAGTTGTCTGAATCTTTTCAGAAATTATATTTACGCCTTTGATTCTGGAGCTCACTTTCATATTTTTAAAAAATTTCAGTTCAAAATGATGGACCTGATTCTCCTCACACCATTTTTACACTGGTGCAGCTCCAGTGACATCAGAGTCTTTTTTAATTTGTACAGATGTTAGTGAGATGAGAATTAGGTTTCTCTTTATAAGATGCAGAAGAGCAATGCCATGGTGATTTACCATTCTTCTCTCAATTCATCTTATTCACATTAGTAGGCAAAACGAACAGCAAGGTCTAGATAGTGAGATGCCCTTTCTCAGATGCACAGAGATGGAGGAACAAACAAGCTCCATACTGTCCCATAGTCCCGATTGTGGTATAATCTTCATAAAATAATCCCAAATAAAGGAGCAGAGGCAAGCCTTATCCACTGATTAATATGAAGTTATTGCAACCCAAATATTTGTCAGAAGTGTGCAAAACTGTATTGCAGAAACACAAGGATGTCCATGTCTGAAATAGCTGCCATTTTTGACGCTGAGCAAGTATTTTGAACATTTTCAACCAATAATCAGTTAGCCTCAGAAACACCTGCAACCAGATTCTCAGTGCAGAATTTGGTGGGGGAGGGAGGGAAGGAAAGGTGCTTTAAGGCACCTTTATATTCTCCTGATTCTGCTGTTGGCCAAGTGCTGACCTCACCCCCATTGTAAGTCATAGCCATTGAAATGTTGCTCTAACTAATATTTGGGTGCCTATGGCCCCAAGGGGCTGTTTTGGCAGCTGGGGTCACTGAGGTGCAGGGAAGTCAAAGCTACACTCCTCCCCACACAGAACAGTCTTCCTGTCCGAGGGTGGGGTTGGGAAAAGTTGCCTGGAGTCGCTATGTCCTCTGGGGATTTCTCTTCATATGAGAGGAGTCTTTAGAAGGCTGGATTCAATGATCTGATAACTGCTTTGCACTGCCAATGAAGCATAAAGCCTTTTTAGTGACAAGGTTGTAATTCTGCTCAATTCTAAATAGCTGTCTGCATGTTTTTGAAGGATTTAAAAAAATATATGGTTATAAAAATAAGGAGTATTTTTGCCAAATAGACTCAGCAACAGCTAAGCTATGTTAAGTCACATTTCACTTTTTGGAAACTCAAAGTTAAAATTCATCTGCCAGGACATGGATATATCAATGGAGGGGTGGGGTCATTTTTGTTTAGTCTGGCCTGCTGTTGTGGATTATGACAGGTAACAGGACACCTTCTTGAAATGTTAGGGCTCAGCTGTGACATGACTCCAGACTTGATTCCATCTAAGCGATAAGGTGGAAAAGAAAAAAAAAAACTAGCTCACTTCATGAGTGTGTAATTTTGCACACTTGTCCTGGTACTTTTGGCTTTTAAACAGCAGAGGATGCCAATATTTTGAATACATCTTACTGTGCGAGGAAACAAAATCAGTGCAAACAATAAAATCTGCTTTCAGGTCTGTGTGACAATCAGGGAAAATAATCCACTTTTCCAATAACATTCTGGTACTTTTGCAAAGGTTGCATTTTAGCTGGGAGACTGAAGAAGTTGCAGATTTCCTGTCCGGGTGGTAGGTTGTGTTAATAATATAATAGAATTGAATTAAATAAATGAATAAATAAAGAATAATAAATTAATAACTAATTCAAAAATTAAAAATATGTTTTCAATTTTGGTTCTTAGGCACTCAAACATCAGTAGCCTGTCAGAGATGCTCAGCACCCTCAGCTACCCCTGAAACTCGTGGGAGTTGGAGGTGCTCAGAACATTGGAAAGTCAGTGTCATAAATATAAAGGGAAGGGTAAACCCCTTTAAAATCCCTCCTGGCCAGAGGAAATCTCCTCTCACCTGTAAAGGGTTAAGAAGCTAAAGGTAACCTCGCTGGCACCTGACCAAAATGACCAATGAGGAGACAAGATACTTTCAAAAGCTGGGAGGAGGGAGAGAAACAAAGGGTATGTGTCTGTCTATATTTTGTCTTTGCCGGGGATAGACCAGGAATGAAGCCTTAGAACTTTTAGTAAGTAATCTAGCTAGGTACGTGTTAGATTATGATGTCTTTAAATGGCTGAGAAAAGAATTGTGCTGAATAGAATAACTATTTCTGTCTGTGTATCTTTTTTGTAACTTAAGGTTTTGCCTAGAGGGGTTCTCTATGTTTTGAATCTAATTACCCTGTAAGGTATCTACCATCCTGATTTTACAGGGGGGATTTCTTATTTCTAATTACTTCTATTTCTATTAAAAGTCTTCTTGTAAGAAAACTGAATGCTTTTTCATTGTTCTCAGATCCAAGGGTTTGGGTCTGTGGTCACCTATGCAAATTGGTGAGGCTTTTTACCAAACCTTGTCCAGGAAGTGGGGTGCAAGGTTTGGGGAAGTATTTTGGGGGGAAAGACGTGTCCAAACAGCTCTTCCCCAGTAACCAGTATTTGTTTGGTGGTGGTAGCGGCCAATCCAAGGGCAAAGGGTGGAATATTTTGTACCTTGGGGAAGTTTTGACCTAAGCTGGTAAAGATAAGCTTAGGAGGTTTTTCATGCAGGTCCCCACATCTGTACCCTAGAGTTCAGAGTGGGGGAGGAACCTTGACAGTCAGATAGTAGGTACCTAACTAAGAACCTTGATTTGAACATTTTGGCCCCAACTCTCTGGGGATCACACTGTAGCTTTTAAGCTCTGGCCTATGCTGTTCAGAGCATGGAGGAGCCATTCTGAAGCGAAAGTCCTAGGAGGAATTCTGGCTGAGGGCCTTTGTGCTATCTGGGAGCATATGCTGCAGTGGCAGCTCCAATACTCTTTCTCTGGACGTAGCATTAATTCTCACCATTCCCAGCCATCTTCATTGCCTCTGTGCCAGGGTGTGTGTTTGAGAAAGGAGGGGACAGTACCATTTTCACACCCACACTCTTCTCCTCTCTGCCCCTTTCTGTATAGCTGGTGTGAGTGCTAGCACGGAGCAATACCTGAGCTCCTGACTAGAACTGGGTCTGTCATCTTTGCCTGATCCCTAAGGGGAGGGCTCCTTGCATCTTCTCTCTCCTTTGTGAATCCTGCAAGGCCAGGCAGAATTCAGTCTGTATAAAATTAAAAGTATTGAGAGTCCCAGAAAGTGTTCATTTTTTATAATAAGGACATACAAATATTTTTGAAAAACACAAATATGTTTATATGGTCCATCTGTAAAGCTGCCTGCAGTGAGTGTGAGTACCAACCTCAGGGCAGACTGTTAAGAACCCAAATTGGTTGTGAATTCTATCCATAGATTTCACCAACCAATTATCAAGCATAAACTCCTTAGGAAGTATAACATCTTAAACATGGAATTACAAATAGTCCCCTTGGGTACTCCAGCCTCTCTTGCCACCCAGTGAGCCTACCTTTGTGATAGATGGTCTCTTACACCAAGAATCAGAGCAGTACTCAGATACTCTCAAGTCCCAAAGGACCAGTTACTTATCGCAGATCAGTTGCACCTTACATCTCACACCAAAGACAAAGATTGTAGCCAATCCTAGAATAAACTATAAAGATGTATTAAGTAGGAAAAGGAAACAAGAGTTAATTTCAGGGTTAAAGCAGGTAAACGTATACGCACAAATAAGTTACAACCTTAAGTTTCAAAAATTAATAGAAGATTCTATAATAAGCAAGTTATGTATGTCCTTTAGGGCTAATCCAGACAAAACACTGGAGATCTCCTGCTTTAATGAAACCTTGTCACGCCTGAGTCCAAGCAGTTCCTTCTTGTTAGGGTTTTCATTCCTCTCCTCCCTTGAGTTCTGAGCTCTGAACTCAGCTGATAAGAGGAATGCACTTGCTTTACTCATCTTCATGAGGGGGAAGGCAAACCAACAAACATCTTTTGTCCTTTTTATCACCCACAATAGTCTGTTTGGTATCAATGGACCTTTTCTTTTTGGGCAAGATGTAACACCTTCGGTTGGAGATCAGCCCTTCACACTGGTTAAGATCTTTCTCTTATGTGGTGATTTATACAGTCACAGAGGCTCACAATATGACCACTCAAATATTACCCTTACAATATGTAATATAAATGTTATAAGTGAGATTAATGCATGCAGCAATTCACAAGCATTCCATAAAGACTAAACACATTCTTATCATTCTAATAGCTATTCTAACAACACATACACACAGGTAAGCGAGGCTGATTCCAGCTATGTGTTTATTGGTGTTCAGCTGAGACATGGGGACTGTGGCATCAGCTGGCACCTGGTAAGCCAGTATCATACCACCAACACCCAAACCCTGTATGTGAATATTCTCCTTTTCTGTGTGATAGAAGAGGTAGAATACTGGCTACGTGATATTCAACAAAAAGACTGCCTGCTGACTGGCATCTATGAGGCTTTGACCCGCCTCGTACCTGAGTGCACTTTCCAAACACGGACAGAGGATTTTGAATTTCTGACATAAAGCAGCCGTCACCAGTGTGCTAGACCTGGTAATCGAAACAATTTGCTTCACTGCACACTGTGGAAAAAACCTGGCAGAACACAGTCTGCTTAATCTGCTACTACTGATGCTGTCACGGATGCCTGAGAAGCACCTGCCTCCAAATCCTCTGCCATTGGTGCCACTGCGCACAGTCGGGCCATGTCACAAGAAGCGCTCCTCATGCCAAAATGCAGATATCCTACTTTCATTCCAAAAAGATAAAACCCATCAGAGCAGAAGGTCACTGTAAAATAGCAAAAACTCTGCAGTATTGAAATCTTCAGGGGGTGTAATTAAAGAAGAGAAGAGTGGAACAAGATTTTGGACTGCATCAGTCCATTAGTCTGTTGTAAAGGGGAACTCAAACACAAGTGGAATTTTCCTTCCATACTTTACAATAGCTATATTTTTACACAAAAGAATGAGGACTGAAGAAAAATGTGCAATGAGAAAATCTTTGCAATGGACACACTGGAGACATTGCTAAAGAACAATGCAAGCAAGCAATGCTTCTGACAAAATCATTGTATGCATGGATTATCTCTGGTGCCTGGGTGGCAGTCCCATACATTTAAAAACTGCAGAGAGGGTAATTTTTAAATTGTGAATCTGACTTTTTTGAAAGTTGTTCATTCATGAATTGGTGGGTTGATGGAAGGATATAGAATTGACAGAGCCTCAGACAGGAAGGAATTTTTGGTATTGCTGTTTTACTGAAATGATTTCACAGATTTGTTTTCACAGACGTAATCTTAAAAACAAAACAAACTAAGGCCATTGATATCTAGGCTATGAATCATTTTCAATCTAGGAGTATTTATTTTTCAGCAAGAAGCAAGAGCATGACATGGTTATTGGACTGAGTTTTGGGGGGGTCTGTGTGTGTGAAATAGATCTGTGAAGTAGACCACACAATCTGATTTGTTTTTGTATTTGCAATCTGGCTGGTAAAACGACAGCATGGCTAGTTAGTTAGATAGACTGTGAAAGCAGAGACTTTGTAAATCTGCATTTTTGCCAAGTGTAAAAGCACTTGGGAAGTGAATATGACATTTATGTCTTTAGAACTTATTTCTTCTGTCTTTGATTATTTCAGAGTGAATTGGGTTATGGGAATGTGGAGCTCTATGACACCTTAAGACTGATGAACATTACCCTTCTATGATGATTGATTTTATTTTTCAATTGTTTTGATTTCTGAGATTTTAAACACCCACTTAGCATGAGATTGATAATGGTTATTTGTCATATAGAAAATATGACACAGATTTATGGAATCATTTCACATATATTTATTCCTTGCTTGTGCCTGTAAAGCTCTATTCAGTTCACATAGGACTTTGGAACAAAAGCTAGCAGGCTTCCTGGTAGTTAAGTATTCTTAAAAATACTCTCTACTTACGGGTATACTCCTTTTATATATGTAGCTCCTGACACACCTACCCACCATGGTGTCACAGCCTTACCAGAAGTAAAGCATTTGGACTGAGCACTTCCAGGACTAACATTATTCCTGGAACTCCCACCTTCCGGGAATGGAGTTGCAGCCAGGGCCTTAAATAATTTTAAAAAGTCTCTTCACATAATAAAAAGGATGAAGTGCTGATCCCAAGCAGCAGCTGGTTAGTTGATATTGGTGTTCTATGGTAACTGCACAGCCCAAATCACATTTGTGTCTGCTCAGCTGAGGCTATAAACATGTTCTGCCCTTCCACTTTCTTCCCAGCCTGCATTATCCATTTTCAGTCTTGTCAATACTGCCCTTCACAAAGGCCTATCTGAAAGAGAATTGACTGGAAATGCTAGTTCTCAGCAAAAGAACAAAAGCAGCAGCTTTGTTCAGTACTTGTGATTGCATTTAATGGGTCAAATTCAGTTGTAACATAACTCCTTTGAACTCACTGCAGTTATACCAAAGCTGAACCCCAAACAGTTTACAGGTTTACTTTTGCTGGATATAGTCCCAAATACTTTTACATTTGTCAAAACTTCATCTGAAACATTCTAAGAAATCCGGAAATCTCTTGACAAGAGGCTGTCCAAAGATGCCAAAGAAATGCAGATTATCCGCCACAACCATTGACTGCACTGCTTCCACCCGCGCGGGAAATTAAACAAACAAACACAAACCAATCCTCCAAACCACTTTTCTGATAATTTGCTACTTTCTTGCAATTCTAGCTGGAACCAGAAAGAGCTAAGGTGCTTGAGAATGAAAAACACTGGGCAGGAAAACGTACTTAGCTGAACATTTTCTAGGAAGCATTGGTGGTGTTCAATCTGAGTTTTGGCTAGAGGCTTGTGAAGGATGGTGGCCTTGTGGTTTTAATGCTGTGGACTGGGTTTCCAAAGCTGGGTATAACTTCCAGCTCTGCCACAGACATTCTGTGTGACCTGGGACAAGTTGCTTAGTCTCTCTGTGTTTCAGTTCCCATGGGTAAAATAATACAATGATAATAGTAATTCCTTGCCTTACAGGGATGTTGTGAGGATAAATATATCAAATACACTCAAATACTCTAGTAATGAAGGTCATAAAAGTATATTAGTAATTTTCTCTTGAATGGTAAATTCATCTGTGAATCTGGGCAGTCCAGGTGCCAGCTCATGCCAAGACCCTGGGCCTTACTGAACACTGACAAATGTATAGCTGGAAACCAGTCTGGTTCACCTGTTTGTTAGTGTTGTTGAAAAAGATATTAGAGTTATAAGAATGTGTTTAGACATTATAGAATGTTTGTAGGACGCTGCATGTATTAATTTGTCTTATTATATCTGTATCCCATGTGATAAGGTAATGTTTAAATGTTTGCTCTGTAACCATAAAAATGTTTGCCTAAGACAATAAATCCCCCCAGTCAGAGGAGAAGCATTACCAAATGTGAAATGCTAGTTTACCACAAAAGGTTTCATCTTTTCTCCAACAAAACAAAGTCTACAACCATCAGAAAAGACACTGTGAATAAAAGACTTTGTTGATTACTATCCCCATTCTCCTGAAGAGGGTACTTGCACAAGCCTGCATTCCATCACAGCTTGAATGCTGGGGGAAGGGAATAAAAATCCCTGCTAAAGAGAAACTGGTATCTCTATGCTGTCTGGAATCTGAGGGGCAAAGATTCCTAAACATAAGCAAGAGGTCCCCAAGCTGCTTGGCTTGGGTTAGCGCTAAAGGATATAAAAGCTTGCTTATTACAAAAGTTTCTATTACCTTTTGAACTTAAGATGGTACCTCATTTGGGTGTGAATGTTTACCAGCTTTAACCTTGTAAATAGCTATTATTTCTTTTTTCTAGTTAATAAACCTTAATTTGTTACAGGATTGACTACAAGTGTTGACTTTGGTTTGATATCTGAATACAACTGACCCAGGGTAAGTGACTGGTCCTTTGGGACTGGGAGTAACCTGAATACTGTTGTGACTTTTGGTGTAAGTAACCATCTATCACTTGCCTGGGTGGCAAGACAGACTGGAATGCCCCATGGTACTGTCTGTGACTCCATGGTAAGACTGTTAGAGTGCTTCAGGTCTTCATGCTTCTTACTGGGTTGGTGAAATCTAATTATAGAATATATAAACCTTTTGGGGTTTTTGCCTTGCTTCTTGACAGTCTGAACTAAGGTTGACAGTCATGACCATGAACCACTCGACAGTGTGACCCATCTTTTACCAATAGCCCTCTTCTTCTTTTCCTACACAAACATCTCCATTTCTTATTCCATGCCATCCGGTGTACTTGTAATCTCTTCCAAAGACAATTTGCTTCTTAAAGACTCACTTCAGCAGACAACCCTACAAGAAACGAACTAAGGAAATTTTAGAAGTAAAACTTTAAAAACAAAACAAAAATCCCTACAATCACCAAGAAGTGTACATGTACCCATTGAGTCACTGCATGATAGTCACCGTGTGGAATATCTGTCTGGCATCAGGTCAGGCTGTTGACTCAGTTTGCCTTGCTCTCTGCCCACCATCTTTTCCAGTTGTGTACAGTGTAGCCCTCCAGATGAGCATAAAAGTCCACTCCTTCCAGGGTAACAAGACAACCCAAAACAAAAGAGTCTTTAGTCTTCCAGGGCCATAGACCTCTTCCCACATACTTTCTCTTTTTGGCTGCAGGATCATCTAGCCTTGACCATGCTCTGGGGTATAACAAACATGCTCCCTAGGGGTCCCTAGGATATATAGGAGCTTACCTCCCTGCCTGTCCTATGAGCTCCACTCCTTGGACCATAGACCCTGAAGCAGTCATTTGGTCTGACCTCTAATTAAGCTCCATATCTTTTCCCCAAGCACTCCCTTCCTTCACGCTGCTTTTCAAGATACTTGAAAAAACCCCTCTCCGTAACCAGCACCTAAGTTCACCTGCAGCTTCTGTACCACAGTCAAATATTTCCCCTCTCTGAGATTCCTTATCCTTTCTCTCATGCCTCTTTCCAGGCTTTTTGAAAAATCCCATCTAGACCCTTTGACTGGAGATGTCCCACAAACAGGTCTATTTCTGTCAGGTCTCTTTCTATGCTAAGAAAGGTAAACAAGCTTTATATTGCCTGTCTTCCCAGCATGCTTTGCTACTAGCTTAGTTTCCCAAATCCCTTTCTATTCTAGGCCAGAATTTGGAACAGGTCTGAGTTGAATCTGGGCTTGTCTTTAAAGGGGCAGCATAACTGCTACAATGATCTTATATATGGAATCCCCCTGACCCCTCACAACTTTTTCCTCTTCGTTTTGTAATGAACCTCTCACATTAAGTCATGTCCACATTTTAGATTTTTGAGGAAGAGGCCTAACCATCTATTTTATGAAGTACTTAAACACACCTTTGGGCACGTACAAATGGTTCCTGACTTGCAGGGCTGGGGGATCTATTTAGTCCTAATTTTCTTAGTTTAAATTATATATGTGTTGTAATCTCTCAATGGAGAAATACAATTTGTAAACCAAAAAAGTAACTAGAATCCCTTCAGAACTGGCAAAAAGTTTAAAATTGTGGTTTACATGTGAGTCTTCTGGATAAATGTGGTTGTTAATGATTTTTTTCTGTGATCACAATAAGATAGAATTTCACCTGTCTGATATTGTGCTTGCCAACTGTTAGTCAGATGTTAGAGCAGACTTTACCAAATATAAGAGTTCCCCATCCAATGGCTGGACTTGCTCTGTATGTGCATGTGCGTATATGTGGGGTTTTTTCACATTACTCCAGCCAAAAGAAAAAAAAACAGATTCAAATTGTGTACAGATACACATGGTAACCCAAAACAGAGAATTCTGTTTGCTGAGTGAGTAGGAACTTTTCTAAGTATGCTGGACTGGAAGTTGTTCTCTGTATATTTTGTATTGAATCTGCTCTCAGGCAAAGTGATGTACACACTGAGTAATTCTTCTGACATCACAGAAACAGAATAGTGACCTTCTCATGGATATGACCATGATCAGAAAAAGAAGCCATTCATCAGCTAAATTGTTTATTGTGGGTTATGTTCTCAGCTCTACTTTTTAAGAAAAATATATCCTTTCTAAAACTGAAATGTGAATGTAAAGTAAAACCCACAAACTTGTAGAATAAATATGCACAGTCATATCTATTATTAACAGAGATGGAAAGATAAGTGAAAGGCTTAAGGCAAAAGTAATTAAGGAATCAAAGAAACAGAGAGAATTATTGGTGGCCAACATAAGGTGGAACAGATCTGATTTTCTATCTTACAGCTAAAGGTGATAGCAGAAATGCACTGGGGTTACTTACATTTAAATTATGTAGGATGACAGAGCTACAAAAATATTTCAAAATGAAGTGCACCTGAACAGCCAAAGGAAAGCTGGAGTGACGGGGAGAGGGGAAAGTTGGGCAGGAGTGAGGGGTGGGGAACCTGCTCTTTAAGATAAGTGTATGAATGAAGTGTGACTGTGGATAAACCACTCCTGTAAATTTATGTGCAGCATTTGAACTGGGTTTAAATAACATTACTTCAAATACAGCCTGTAACTGACATGCAGGTGAGGGCTCTACAGAAATGTTTTGGTAACTTCTAAAGTGTGGGGTATGGGGAGGGGCGATCTAGAAAAGCTTTATATTGTAGAATAAATCCTAAATAAGGGCCTGACAGCCACCTAGCACACAGAAGACGCATAAGAGCTGCTAAACTGATCCAAAAATGTGCAGGAGAATGTCTGCAAATTGTGTTCACCAACATCTGTTTGAAATGCACAGCTAAAGTCTAGTATGCAGGAGGCAGAGCATGGGAAGTCTCTGCAGCACTTTACTGCCCGGAGTGGTCACAGCATGGTTGGGGGGAAATCACAACAGTAGCCTTACAATGGAGCTGCAGTCAATTCCCAACCGAGATAAAAGGACCACTGAACTGCAGGTAGCATCTGAATTCTGGAAAGGGTGATATGTGCTTCATTGGAAGAAACTGTGCAAAAGCAGCAGAAATGGACCTGCTCACAAAGGACAGAGGAGGGATACATCAGCGGAATATGGCACTATGTGATGACCCCTACAATAGACATGGATGAGGTGGACATATGCATACACCAGTCAAAAATGAGGTGCAGTTTTGGTCGCAACACTCTATTCCCATTCCCAGGCAAAGTGGCTCCCACAATACAAAAACTAGGCACGTAGAGCATACAGAGAGTGATGGAGCCTAAACAGGAGAGGCAGTGAGGCAAACAGCAGGCTGTGAATAGGGTATGTATGCTCCATCACAGCTACCATTAGCAGCTAAGAGAATTCAAATCATATCGGCAGGGTAAAGGAATAATCCCTACTCCTTCTATTGGGCGCAGACAATAGATAGAACCAATAGCCTTTCAGTAGGACTGTGTAGTTCTACTTCATAAAGTATAGTTCTACCCTGAAAGTGACTATGAAAAAATGCCACCTTCTTACCTAAAAATATCTGATCTCTGCATGTGTTCAATTTCCTACCTGTTCAGTGGCTATTTATTTTTTACTTTAGTTAGCACTACAAATATAGATGACCTAGATTCTTTTCTTTTTTTTGTAGATTGTAAGGTCCTTGGAACAGAAATTATGTCATTACATGTATTTGTACAGTGATTAGCACAAAGGGAACCTGATCCTGAATGGGGTCTCTGTCACAACCATAGTTATACAAACTCCATTTCAAAACTCCGATGCAAATCCCAGTGAAATGCTGGGTGTGATTGTGCTTGCATAGCCAACAGTACTGAGGTCAGGCATGAGTCAAAAATGATTAGATAAAGAGATGGAGTGAATCTGCACTAAGGAGTATGTCAAGGGTTACGATATAGACCACTGATTGCGGTGTATTCCATTGTGCTACTTTCCATCATTCCTGGCAGTACTTCGCTAATCTTCAGGAATTACATTCTGGCATCAGACGAAGCTGACTGCACACTTTACAAGAATTGCAAGATAGGCTTAAAAATTATTTATTTTATCTCTCTTAAAAGGCGTCTGTCACTTTCTTGTCTATAGGTCTGATCTTTTGAATTGCTTATTACTTTCTGGGAAGTCAAGCTGATCCCATAGAGTAAACCACAGTGGAATAAAAGTTTGGGAAATCTCTAGATGAGATGTTTCAAAGATATTAATTATCGCAAGTTAATTAGAAATCAATTAACTCAAGGAAAAAAATGCTGATCTAAGGATACACAGTGGGTGTTGAGAATATTAAGCACCTCCAAGTTGAGGCTCAGATACACATAAAATTGAATTATAACCACAAAGCAAAATTCTCATGAGCCAAAATAATCTGGAACAAACTATATTTGCTTTCTCCATTCTCCCTGGTTAAGAAGAACATAAGAATGGCCACACTGGGTCAGACCAAAGATCCATCTATCCCAGTATCCAGTCTTCTGACAGTGGCCAATGCCAGGTGCCCCAGAGGGAATGAACAGAACAGGTAATCATCAAAGTTACAGGTGTTTGTGAATGTATCTGTCCAAGGATTTTTAAAAACATGTATTATTTACTTAGCTGCGGGTGTTGGTACTAATAAAAGTCTTTATTAAAAAGGTGTGTCTTGAAGTTTAGATTGAAAATTCAGGCTTGGGACCATCAGTGCTGAAAACATTAAGGACTTATTTCATACCTGCAAACAGCACAACTACAACTCCTCTGTCAGAACTACACAGTGGTCTATGACGAGAGCCAGGAGCACTGATAGTATAGAACAGGGGTCGGCAACCTTTCAGAAGTGGTGTGCCGAGTCTCCATTTATTCACTCGAATTTAAGGTTTCGCGGGCCAGTAATACATTTTAACAAGGTCTCTTTCTATAAGTCTCTAATATATAACAAAACTATTGTTGTTTGTAAAGTAAATAAGGTTTTAAAAATGTTTAAGAAGCTTCATTTAAAATTAAATTAAAATGCAGAGCCCCCCGGACCTGGCCAGGATCCGGGCAGGGTGAGTGCCACTGAAAATCAGCTCATGTGCCGCCTTTGGCACACGTGCCATAGGTTGCCTACCCCTGGTGTAGAAGAACTGCCAGGATGTATGTTAAAATATGGTGGCTACTACTGGTGCTGAATTTCCACAAGTAGGTAAAAGATTCTGAATGTACCTGTGATATTCAGCTTGATCCTCCTCTATTGAAGTATGCCATTGACTTCAATGGGAATAGGATCAAACACTTACTTAAGGACTCATCAAAATATGTCTATCCATAGAGAGACTAATTTTTATACACTTGATAATAATGTTTATTAATTTCAGGATTATTAATTTTGAGAGCCCCAAATTTTGCTATATGATTTACAGGACATGGTCCCTGCTCCAAAATAGCTTACAGTCTAAGGGCTTTTCTGTAGAAACAGAAACTATGTCTATACTTGGAGTTTGGGTTGTGATTTCCAGGTTGAATAGACATACATGCGTTAGATCACTAAAAGTAGCAGTGCTGCAGGGGTAGCATGAGTGGTGGCTCAGGTAGCCACCTGAGTACAAGTACATGCCCAGGGGTCTGGGCAGATACATACTCAGGACAACTTGCCCAAGCCTCCAACCGCACTATCCCAGCTACGCTGATATATTTTGCACGCTTGATGAAGCAGAGATAGTGTGGGTACACCTGCACAAGCTGGGAATCACATGTAGACTGAGTTCATGGCAAGCTGGGCAGTAAATCCGCTCCACACTAGCCTGTCACTCACTAAGTGTCTATGTGGACCTTGTTACCATGCATGGAAAGTTTCCTAGTGTGCTGTAATCTACTCCGATTTCAAACAACACTATAGAACGTTTACTGTGTGGCTGTAAGGTCCACACAAACAGCACATGACAGGTTAGTGCGTGGGGTAAATTTATACCCTACCTTGCCACAAACTAACTATTTGTGTAGACAAGTCCAAAGGATCTGATTCCAAGCCCAATGTAACCACCAACATTTAAAGTAACGCGCATGCTTAAGTGGTTTGCCAGATTGAAGCCTAAATTCAGACATGAGGCTAATAAACACACAAAAGATGGTGAAGGGGAAAGGTAGGACATAAGGGTGACAACTCATTTCTTTTTTGGTGTTAGAATTAAGACATATTCATATAAATGGCTCTGTTAAATTTGTATTTTCCTCATTTTCTCCGTATCATTGCCTATTGAAAGTTTAAATTGTTCATTTGTTTGCTATTGCAGATGATATGATGAATAATAGGGAAGGATAACAGGGAAAGATGATCCAGTGGTAAGGTCACTAGCATGGATTATCTAGGCCATATCTACATTACCATTTATGTCGGCAAAACTTATGTCACTCAGGGTTTGGAAAAACAAACGCCCCTGAGCAACGGAAGTTTCGCCGGCATAAGTGGCCGTGTGCACAGCGCTATGTTGGTGGGAGAGCTTCTTCCACCAACATAGGTACCACCGTTTGTTGGAGGTGGTTTAATTAGGCTGATGGGAGAGCTCTCTTCTGTCAGCATAGAGCGGCTACATGAGCGGTCTTACAGCGGCACAGCTGCAACAGTACATCTGTGCTGGTGTAAGGTCTCTAGTGTAGACAAACCCCTAGATTCAATTTCCTGCTCTGCCTGTGAGATCTTGGGCAAGTCAGCTAGTATCACTCTCCCTCAGTCCCCCCTCTGTTAAATGGGGGTATTAACTTTTTCCTAGTTCATGGGATGTTCTGAAGATAAATACATTGTGAGGTGATAGGAACCATATAGATACGATTGATTGATAGAAAAAAGAAAATATGATACAAAAATGGACTGGACAATACCAGAATAAATTTGCCTTACTATGTAACGTATGGACTTTTACAACATAGTGCTGGACCAATCCTGCAGTCTTAAAACAGGCTAAAGTCTCACTGAGTGTATACTTTATTGAAGCACAATGTTATCACAAATAATAGAAATGCCAATACATGGCATTAACAGTACCCCTTTCTGATAACTACAGCATGTGTTGATTAAACTTCTGTTAAAATGAAGATAAGCCATATATGTGATGTTCTCTTCAGTTGGCTCTGTAGAATTATTACAATTAATTATGATTAATATGATGAAAATGGAGCTGGTAATTAATATTGTTTTAATCACATTGAAATTGTGCTTAACTTGTAGTCTGGGCCCAATTCTGCTACCTTCAATGTCACAAAATCCAAATGGCTTATGTATTTCTGAGGACTGTAGGATTAGAATCATAGAATCATAGAATATTAGGGTTGGAAGGGACCTCAGGAGCTCATCAGGTCCAACCCCCTGCTCAAAGCAGGACCAATCCCCAACTAAATCATCCCAGCCAGGGCTTTGTCAACCCTGACCTTAAAAACTTCTAAGGAAGGAGATTCCACCACCACCCTAGGTAACGCATTCCAGTGTTTCACCACCCTCCTAGTGAAAAAGTTTTTCCTAATATCCAACCTAAACCTCCCCCACGGCAACTTGAGACCATTGCTCCTTGTTCTGTCATCTGCTACCACTGAGAACAGTCTAGATCCATCCTCTTTGGAACCCCCTTTCAGGTAATTGAAAGCAGCTATCAAATCCACCCTCATTCTTCTCTTCCGCTGACGAAACAATCCCAGTTCCCTCAGCCTCTCCTCATAACTCATGTGTTCCAGTCCCCTAATCATTTTTGTTGCCCTTCGCTGGACGTTTTCCAATTTTTCCACATCCTTCTTGTAGTGTGGGGCCCAAAACTGGACACAGTACTCCAGATGAGGTCTCACCAATGTCGAATAGAAGGGAATGATCACATCCCTTGATCTGCTGGCAATGCCCCTACTCATACATCCCAAAATGCCATTGGCCTTCTTGGCAACAACGGAACGCTGTTGACTCATATCCAGCTTCTCATCCACTGTAACCCCTAGGTCCTTTTCTGCAGAACTGCTGCCTAGCCATTCGGTGCCTAGACTATAGCAGTGCATGGGACTCTGCACTTGTTCTTGTTGAACCTCATCAGATTTCTTTTTGCCCAATCCTCTAATTTGTCTAGGTCCCTCTGTATCCTATCCCTACCCTCCAGTGTATCTACCTCTCCTCCCAGTTTAGTGTCATCTGCAAACTTGCTGAGGGTGCAATCCATACCATCCTTCAGATCATTAATGAAGATATTGAACAAAACTGGCCCCAGGACCGACCCCTGGGGCACTCCACTTGATACCGGCTGTCAACTAGACATGGAGCTGTTGATCACTACCCGTTGAGCCCGATGAGCTAGCCAGCTTTCTATCCACCTTATAGTCCATTCATCTAGCCTATACTTCTTTAACTTCCTGGCAAGAATACTGTGGGAGACCGTGTCAAAAGCTTTGCTAAAGTCAAGGAACAACACGTCCACTGCTTTCCCCTCATCCATAGAGCCAGTTATCTTGTCATAGAAGGCAATTGGATTAGTCAGGCATGACTTGCCCTTGGTGAATCCATGCTGACTGTTCCTGATCACTTTCCTCTCCTCTAAGTGCTTCAGAATTGATTCCTTGAGGACCTGCTCCATGATTTTTCCAGGGACTGAGGTGAGGCTGACTGGCCTGTAGTTCCCAGAATCCGCCTTCTTCCCTTTTTTAAAGATGGGCACTACATTAGCCTTTTTCCTGTCGTCCAGGACCTCCCCTGATCGCCATGAATTTTCAAAGATAATGGCCATGGCTCTGCAATCACATCTGCCAACTCCTTTAGCACTCTTGGATGCAGCGCATCTGGCCCCATGGTCTTGTGCTCGTCCAGCTTTTCTAAATAGTCCTGAACCACTTCTTTCTTCACAGAGGGCTGGTCACCTCCTCCCCATGCTGTGCTGCCCAGTGCAGTAGTCTGGGAGCTGACCTTGTTCGTGAAGACAGAGGCAAAAAAAGCATTGAGTACATTAGCTTTTTCCACATCCTCTGTCACTAGGTTGCCTCCCTCATTCAGTAAGGGGCCCACACTTTCCTTGACTTTCTTCTTGTTGCTAACATACCTGAAGAAACCCTTCTTGTTACTCTAAACATCTCTTGCTAGCTGCAACTCCAGGTGTGATTTGGCCTTCCTGATTTCACTTCTGCATGCCTGAGCAATATTTTTATACTCTTCCTTGGTCATTTGTCCAATCTTCCACTTCTTGTAAGCTTCTTTTTTGTGTTTAAGATCAGCAAGGATTTCACTGTTAAGCCAAGCTGCTCGCCTGCCATATTTACTATTCTTTCTACACATCGGGATAGTTTGTTCCTGAAAACTCAATAAGGATTCTTTAAAATACAGCCAGCTCTCCTGGACTCCTTTCCCCCTCATGTTATTCTCCCAGGGGATCCTGCCCATCAGTTCCCTGAGGTTGTCAAAGTCTGCTTTTCTGAAGTCCAGGGTCCATATTCTGCTGCTCTCCTTTCTTCCCTGTGTCAGGATCCTGAACTCAACCATCTCATGGTCACTGTCTCGCAGTTTCCCATCCACTTTTGCTTCCCCTATTAATTCTTCCCAGTTTGTGAGCAGTAGGTCAAGAAGAGCTCTGCCCCTAGTTCATTCCTCCAGCACTTGCACGAGGAAATTGTCCCCTACACTTTCCAAAAACTTCCTGGATTGTCTGTGTACAGCTGTATTGCTCTCCCGGCCGATATCAGGGTGATTGAAGTCTCCCATAAGAACCAGGGCCTGCAATCTAGTAACTTCCGTTAGTTGCCGGAAGAAAGCCTCATCCACCTCATCCCCCTGGTCCGGTGGTCTATAGCAGACTCCCACCACGACATCACCCTTGTTGCTCACGCTTCTAAACTTAATCCAGAGACACTCAGGATTTCATGCAGTTTCATATTGGAGCTCTGAGCAGTCATACTGCTCTCTTACATAGAATGCAATTCCCCCATCTTTTCTGCCCTGCCTGTCCTTCCTGAACAGTTTATAACCATCCATGACAGTACTCCAGTCATGTGAGTTATCCCACCAAGTCTCTGTTATTCCAATCACATCATAATTCCTTGACTGTGCCAGGACTTCCAGTTCTCCCTTCTTCTTTCCCAGGCTTCTTGCATTTGTGTATAGGCACTTGAGATAACTTGCTGATTGTCCTGCTTTCTCAGTATGAGGCAGGAGCCCTCCCCTTTTGCGTTCTCCTGCTCCTGCTTCCTCCTGGTATCCCACGTCCCCACTTACCTCAGGGCTTTGGTCTCCTTCCCCCGGTGAACCTAGTTTAAAGGCCTCCTCACTAGGTTAGCCAGCCTGCTTGCTAAGCTGTTCTTCCCTCTCTTCGTTAGGTGGAGCCTGTCTCTGCCTCGCACTCCTCCTTCTTGGAACACCATCCCATGGTCAAAGAATCCAAAGCCTTCTCTCCGACACCACCTGCGTAGCCATTCGTTGACTTCCACGATCCAACGGTCTCTACCCAGGCCTTTTCCTTCCACGGGGAGGATGGACGAGAACACCACTTGTGCCTCAAACTCCTTTATCCTTCTTCCCAGAGCCATGTAGTCTGAAGTGATCCGCTCAAGGTCATTCTTGGCAATATCATTGGTGCCCATGTGGAGAAGCAGGAAGGGGTAGTGATCCGAGGGCTTGATAAGTCTTGGCAGTCTCTCCATCACATTGTGAATCCTAGCTCCTGGCAAGCAGAAGACTTCTTGGTTTTCCTGTTTGGGGTGGCAGATAGATGACTCAGTCCCCCTGAGGAGAGAGTCCCCGACCACCACCACCCGCCTCCTCCTCTTGGGAGCGGTGGTCGTGGAACCCCCATCCCTAGGACAGTGCATCTCATGCCTTCCAATCAGCCGAGTCTCCTTCTGTTCCCTTCCCTCAGATGTATCTTCTAGTCCACTCTCCGCATTAGTACCTGTGGAGAGAACATGAAAATGGTTGCTTACCTGTATCTGCGTTGCTGGTACATGGACGCTCCTCTTTCTTCTTCTGGAGGTCACATGCTGCCAAATTTCTTCACCGTCCTCCTGTCTCAGCTGCGCAGCCTGCTCTGAATCTTCAGAACATAGTGCCCGTAGAAGCATATCCTGACGTCTGTCCAGGAAATCTTCAGTTTCTCTTATGCAACACAGGGTCGATACTTGTTTCTGCAGACATTGAACCTTCTCTTCCAATATGGAGACCAGCTTACACTTTGTACGGACAAAGTCGCTTCTGTCCTGTGGAAGAAAAACAAACATGGCACATCCAGTGCAGGTCACAACAGCTGAACACTCCCCATCCATATTACCTTCCTTCTACGAGCTTCCTCAGGAGTTGTAGTAACTACTCAGAGAAGCCGGCAAGATGTAAGCTTCAGTGGGCTCTCCCCAGGCGAACTCCCTCTGTTAGCCTCTCTGCTGTTCGCCGCTCAGCTGGTTTGCAGCTGACTGGCTTTTTATAACAGTCAGGCCAACTCAAGGCTCACCTGGAACAAAGCACTCCCAATTCACACTTTTCAAACAACCAATCAAGCACACGGTCAAACTGTCAAACTGTCCCCACAACAGACACTCAAATACTCACCAACACAGCCTTCCTAATGCAGCCCTTAGTGTACCTCCTCTCAGACAGATCCCAGGCAAACTCCCTCTGTTAGCCTCTCTGCTGTTCGACACTGATTGGGTGCTTAGACGGTCTTTAACCTTCATTGCTTATCTTATCAAAATGAAGTTAATCTGAATATACTGTGATTTATATATTCACTTTCTATGCATAGAAACTACAATTAATGTGATTAAATCTAGCTGCTGAGATTTTCAGTTTTCAGTACAGAAACTGATTAATGTGTGTTGCATATGGCTTATAACTGCATTGGACAGGGAATTAGTGCAGAGTTCTCATAGCAGTTAATCTGCCTCCTAATAGCATTATGCCTACAGTCAAAATATGTTATTCTGAACCAGTAGTTTTCTATATTATTGGAACTGTCAATGGAATTAACTCCTTGGCTATTTTCTTCCATTCCTACTATTGTGTTTTTCATCACAAAACATGCTGCCTCTCACTTTCAGAAACCAATGACTATCGTGAAATATCTCCTAAGCAGAGCTGATCAGACAATGAAAACATTTATCCTTAAATCATTTATCCAAAGGAAAGAGCCAACATTTGATGAAAAATTATCAATAACAAAAAATTCAACCAGCCACTTGTAGGTTTCATAGAATCATAGAATAACAGAGTTGGAAGGGACCTCTGGAGGCCATCTAGTCCAACCCCCTGCCCAGAGCAGGACCAATCCCAACTAAATCATCCCAGCCAGGGCTTTGTCAAGCCTGACCTTAAAAACTGCTAAGGAAGGGGATTCCACCACCTCCCTAGGTAACGCATTCCAGTGTTTCACCACCCTCCTAGTGAAAAAGTTTTTCCTAATATCCAACCTAAACCTCCCCCACTGCAACTTGAGACCATTACTCCTTGTCCTGTCATCTGCTATCACTGAGAATAGTCTAGATCCATCCTCTTTGGATCCACCTTTCAGGTAGTTAAAAGCAGCTATCAAATCCCCCCTCATTCTTCTCTTCCGTAGACTAAACAATCCCAGTTCCCTCAGCCTCTCCTCATAAGTCATGTGTTCCAGAACCCTAATCATTTTTGTTGCCCTTCGCTGGACGTTTTCCAATTTTTCCACATCCTTCTTGTAGTGTGGGGCCCAAAACTGGACACAGTATTCCAGATGAGGCCTCACCAATGTCAAATAGAGGGGAACCATCACATCCCTCGATCTGCTGGCAATGCCCCTACTTATATACCCCAAAATGCCTTTGGCCTTCTTGGCAACAAGGGCACACTGTTGACTCATATACAGATTCTCGTCCACTGTCAGCCCTAGATCCTTCTCTGCAGAACTGCTGCCTAGCCATTCGGTCCCTAGTCTGTAGCAGTGCATTGGATTCTTCCATCCTAAGTGCAGGACTCTGCACTTGTCCTTGTTGAACCTCAACAGATTTCTTTTGGCCCAATCCTCCAATTTGTCTAGGTCCCTCTGTATCCTATCCCTACCCTCCAGCGTATCTACCACTCCTCCCAATTTAGTGTCATCCGCAAACTTGCTGAGGGTGCAATCCACACCATCCTCCAGATCATTAATGAAGATATTGAACAAAACTGGCCCCAGGACCGACCCTTGGGGCACTCCGCTAGATACTGGCTGCCAACTAGACATGGAGCCATTGATCACTACCTGTTGAGCCCGACAATCTAGCCAACTTTCTACCCACCTTGTAGTGCATCCATCCAGCCCATACTTCTTTAACTTGCTGACAAGAATACTGTGGGAGACCATGTCAAAAGCTTTGCTAAAGTCGAGGAATAACATGTCCACTGCTTTCCCTTCATCCACAGAACCAGTTATCTCACCATAGAATACATTTTAAATACATTTGGGTAGATAATGTCTTTTCTTCATAGCCATAACTAACTAGCCCCTTTAATTTCTTCTTCTACTCTTATCCCTGTGCTTTCTTCTGTGTGGTCTTCCATGGCTGGTGTCCCTTTCTAAACTTGACCTGGTATCTTCTAATTCTCTCCTCCTCTAAGTCTCTCCTAAAAGCACACTTCTTCCATAAGGTCTATAAAACTTCTTTTTTTCAAATTACTACAGTATCAAAATAAATGACACTAAATGGCGAATCCCTCAAGATGTATCCTTTACTAACCAAATCAACCACATGATCTTCTTGAGATAATACTACTCCACATCTATCCCTATAGTGTTCATTACTTTAATTTGGTCTACACTTAAGTTAGGTTGACATAGCTAGTCTGTGGAGTGAAAATCCACCCCACAACTGACATAGCTATGCAGAGCTAAGCCCCGGTGTCGACAAAGCTATTTAGACAGAGGAATGCTTTTGTTGATGTAGCTACCACCGTTTCGGGAGGTGGAGTTCTTAGACTGACAGAACTCTACTGTCAGTGTAGACTTCATCTTCTCTATTGGGCTATATCAGTGTGGCTATGGCCATATAGCTATGACAGTGTAGTCTCAGTAGTGTAGACATACCATATGTCTGTTAAAGTCAGATCTTAATTTAGGTCTGAAACCTGCCCCCATTGACTTCAGTGTTACAGCATCACGCTCTTAAAACCTGACCCTGCAAACACTTAAACCTGTGCATAACTTTATTCACATGAATAAATGTTTGCAGGATTGGGGCACTGGGTTGTAAATTCTCTGAGTCAATGTCATTATATTGTATTTGTCCAGAAAGCTTTAGGGTCACTTACAATACTGTAAAATGGTAATAATTGGGAAGAGAATTTGTCTTATCACAAAATTACTTTTATTTTAATTTGTAGCAGGACTAGGCATTATATATAGAGAGAGGATGGGTGAGGTAATATCTTTTAGAATTTGGCACAATAAAATATATTACCTCACTCAACTTGTCTCTCTAATATCCTGGGACCAACACAGCTACAGCATCACTGCAAGCAATAATGGTAGGTATTATATAAACAGATAAGGAGTCCAGTCCTGAATTCCTAGTGCATATCAGGCCCAAAATGTGACATGTTATAAAGTCTCCTTGAGGTTTGGAAAACGAAACATAACAAAATGAAAAAAAATCCAAAGATTTACTTTTATAACATATGATGAATTTTAACCATGTCATTTAACTCCTTGGCATATTTACAGCTTTACAATACTGTAAATAGGAAGCCATGTGATTTTTAGTAATCTATTACTAATGTATCGTTCATGATCACATCCATATTTTTGATCATTAAATCCATATATAGTATACCAGCATCCAGAGTATCATACCATACAAACCCATCATTCCAAATAAATCAATATTTAATGTTAGTCCTTCTATCTTTTTATTCTGTCTTTATATTATTAACAAAAAACACAGTCAAATGGTGATTATGAAGCTAATTTCAGCTAGAGATTCTGATAATGCCATAAAGTGCTCATGCCTTTACTATCATGGTTTAGTTCAGCATCATAACTCCCCAATGATATTATGTTAATGCAATCACCACTTGGCCATGCAATATGTAATTCATAGTTACTTACATAAAATTATATTCTATATTTCGTGGAATGGACTTTCTAAGAAAGCTGAGTATATCCAAATTGAATTAGATGATAATTGTAGTTTTTGTACATTTGTGAATGAAAATTATTCTGCAGCATTGTAGTTTGAAAGCTTTATTTGTATATTAAAATATAGGTGGCAATTCTGGCATTAAGTGCACTTTTGCAAAGAATTATATTATCGTAACATATTAATAATACAGTTTCAAGTTTTCACCACTTGTGTAAAACACCCTAATTCTTCCTAAATAGAGTATACCATTCATTTTGTTTTTGTCTTAATGCATGTATCTGACATAGCATTAGCATATAATGGAATGGAAAAGTATTGTTTGTTCTTCTGCATGGCCAGGTAGGCAACGAATACTCTGGCTACATTCTCTGAAGCTCTTTGAAAATGTTAATAGGAATAAAAGGACAACCCCAGAGTCATTTTTAAAAAAACAAACAAACAAAAAAATCATGTTTAGGGGGATTGAGGGGAAGTGTGAACATAAGCAATTGGCAACCTTAACTACCTCGAGAGTATAGCAAAACAAATGAGACCCTTGATAGTTGAAACAACTGTGAAGTCTTCTGTCTCAGAGGATTCCTTGAAGGGTGTCTCTTCCTCTTCCATAGTAGTACAGAAGGGATTTGAGCTGAGGTAATACTGCAGCATAGGGAACAAGAGGAGCACATTTCCGTATGGAAAATATCCAGTTCCCTCTCTGCTATGTAGCCATGGCTTTCTCTTCCAGCCCTTACTTCCTGCAGGCCATGGCCTTCAGCTGTTCCCTGGCATAATAGAACAGCACCTTCAGATCTGCCACCATTTAATCCTTCCACATGGATCTCCTCTTTAGCCTCTATGCACAGTGCTCCTGCTGCAGCACATGAGATTACTGCATCTGGGATAACACTGTCTACCCCCCCGTCCCCTAGCACCACCCTGATTCTGCTCACCTTTTTCTCCATGTACTATAGTGTAGTGTTTCTTGAGGATTGATGTTTCTCTGTAAGGCATGATACCCACCTTTTCTGTACTTATTTGTACCATACTCAAAGCAGTGGTAGAATATTGCACTTGTGTATGACAAACCTATTAGTGCTAAATAATGGACCTAGATCTAGGACATATTTCTGATTTTTCCTAACTGATGATACTCCTAGCACAGCCTTTTCTTTATCCAAAATCATAGAATCATAGGACTATAAGGGAACTTGAGAGGACCTTTACTTCTACCATATTCTTATCCTCACCCGTCCTTCATGGCCCTATAGAATCCTAACTCCATCTTGGTCACTAGAATGGCATCAGTTCTGCTGCCAGTGGAACCTCCCTTGTAATACGTCATGATTTGCCCATAGATGACTTGGTGAAAGTCACCCAGTCAAGGGCACAAATCTCATGCTGTACCCGCGAGATGATACTGACATTAAATATTACCAAAAAATTATAATAAATAATGGATCAGTGTCACCAAGAAGTATACACTAATTTCTGCTGTAACAAGCCATGGAAGACACAGTAGTGGAAAATCTACTGTGGTGTCATGGGGCCAGTTGCAGCTTCTGTGAAGGATCCTGCAGCGTTGTTCACCTCCCCAGAATTAAGCAGCACTGGCAGGGGACTGCCACTACAGCAAGGGTTGCAACGAATCAGTGCATCTTGTGAGCAGCTTCAGCTAGTGAGGGTCCTCTATAACCCTGTCCGCAACTTACTGCAGTTTTCTTCCCGGCAGAAAAACCCTGAGGGAAGGTAGGCAATCTCTCAGTCCATGTGAGCAGCTCCCCATTGACACTGGTGGGAGATGGATATCTATATCAAGGGCAATATATGGACCTTTCGATGAATTAAGAACAAAGATATTGTCTTCCATTGGCAAAACCTGTTTCCCGTTATCCTCTGTTTTAACCTGTTAAAAAGTATAAAAGTCACAAAATGAGGAAAGATGATCACGTAAAATCTGGACTGAATTGTACGAGGAGGTTTTTTTAAGAAGCAAACGAATTCTTTAAAACTGTCAGGAGTTTTTTTAAATAAATAACATTAAGCTATAATAAAAACGGTGTATTTTAAAATGTAGCACTGTTACAGATGTATATAATGTATTATTCTTGATTGCACGCTATCCACAGATTATTTAAAACATATGCCTGTGCTGGATCTGGTATTTGTTTCGGAGTGGACACAACTCTTACAAACGGCCATGGCTGCAGTGTGCATGCCCGATGCATAGTTCAGGGTATCTTTGCATTTAAGCATGGCCATTATTTAAAAAACAAAGCACAAATATGGCCATAAACATTTTTATCCAGGGACATAGGAGGTCCAGAGATCTCCATAAATGGTCTCCTTAGATTTACTATATTCTTACCATAAGCATATTAAGGCTTTGTTTGGCAGATGAATATCAAGAATTCTTTACAAATCACATATTTACTACGTCATGTGAACCCCATTCTCTATGCACCAAAGAAGTTCCCCGGTGCAGGAAGGACTATAAGATTGTCTCTTTTGTTTGATTTGGCAAGCTGTGGTTTATAAAGTATTTGTGATACAAAAGTAAATATGAGAGAATTGCACTGGAGGTATTCATTGAGAGCTCAGGCCTGCATAAATACAACAGTTTAAGGTTACTTCCTAGGGTAGTGCTTGTTTTTCAATTTTATCGATAATATTGTCCCATCAGTACTTCCCCTATGCGCAGAAATGTATGCTGGTAAAACTAGCTTGGATATCACAGTGACTTTGGGGATCTATTTAGAATGAATAGAATTCATTAAGAGTCCATCCAAGCACTTTCGTTTCTTTTGACTCCAACACATTTAGATCAGCCTGTCTGTAGAGAACCATGTCGAAATGGCTGTCTTCCTGCATTTTCTCAGCTCTCTTCTTTCACAGGATTATCATTTGTGACGGCCTATTTTATAAAATAAAAGCCCATTTTATTACAGACTTTTCTGCAACAGTACCCATTTTCAGGTGGGTTCTACCTGTTGAGGTCTGCAGCTCAGCCATAAGAAACTCACCACATTGTTCATAAAAAAGACAAGAAAAAAAACTGCATTGTTTACAAGATTTACGTTGCACACTGGATGTTGTTTTTAGCATATATTTCTATGGAAATTTTCTGAGCTGACGACCAAACTTACTCCTACTTTATAATTTATTGTTTTTTGGATCCTGGGATTGTTCTGTGTTTTGTCAACTATTCTTTGTGCTCTTTCGCGTGGTTTCTTCTAACTTACTCCTTTTTCTTTTTTAAAAAAGTTATTTAGTTATTTTAGAAAAGTTTTATTTTCCCATGTGTTAATGAGAATATTACTGTGCATAATTCTCGATGCAACTCTTCTCTTGAGATATAGATATCCCTGGAGCACTGTTGTTTCTAAAATGGAGCATATGGCACATGCTGGGCTTTGGGAAAAGGACATTTCTTAACTGCAACTGGAATTCTTTCCACAACAGTTAGGATTTTTACTACAGATGGGACCACTGTGACCACCTATTCTGACCTCCTGTATAGCACAAGCCATAGAACTTTCCCAAAATAATTCTTAAAGCATATCTTTTGAAAAAAAAATCCAATTTTGATTTAAAAAATGTCAACGATGGACAATTCTTGGTGAGATGACCAATGGTTAATTATTCTCACTATTAAAAATTTACACTTTATTTCTAAACTGAATTTGTCTAGAACTTCCTTTCTCTAGTAGATTGAAGAGCCTACTATTAAATATTTGTTCCCCATGCAGGTATTTCTAGACTAATCTATTCACTCTTAACCTTCTCTTTGCTAAGCTAAATACATTGAGCTACTTGATTCTACAACTCAAGTTAAACTGGAACTAGTATCAAGTTGTTTTAAATGTCCTGCAAGCATGGATTTTGACTGCGTTGGTTAACTGTACTAAGCTAAACCATAGTCTTGCTCCTGTTGACTTTACTGGGCAGGATCAGGCCCCTTGGAAGTTAGTTCCCAAGATTTTGTGTGTTTGAAGGACATGGAGCTCAATAATATGAATCTTTAGAATATATTGGGCCAAACTGTACATTTCAGTATTTTCAGAAGAGTGCCAAAATGTTTTTGAAACACTAGAATCTAATTGATATGCACCACACCCTGAAAAAGCATTTGGAATGCTGAAAAACATCATAAAAACAATTTCTAATTCATTAGTAAAAGAATACCCCAACCTCAACAAAATTTCAGGTAAGGTGGGTAAGCAAAAACAACAAAAATAAAACAATGAACAATTCGTTAAAGCTCCACAATTATTTAGTCACCACTGTCCCTCAGTTTAACTTGCTGTTCAGTCAATGAAAAAGATAAAATGGAAAATCCTTATAGAAAGGAATTTACTTTTAGAGATTAGTGAATAATTCTTAGCAAATAATTTATGTAGGCCCAAATTCAGCAAAGCATGCGCTTAAGTCCTTTACCTAGTCAGCAAAGCTTTTAATCACATACTTAAATTTACACAGGTGCTTAAGTCTCATTAAAGGCAATGACTTGATATTTGACCTGCATCAGTTAGTAGTGATTGTACATATAAGTATAGTTTCGTTTTCCTGACTTCATGAACATAAGGAGGACATCTTAAAGAAGCCATTGAGATTTCTCAGAAAAAGGTAGGAGTGAAGGCAGAGGCAGCATATAAACAGGATTAGAGAAGGCTAGTAAATGCTAGACCTTTATATTTCCAGACCACAAAGGTCTAACCAAAGGCATAATATAACTAGATAACCAGACTACTATAGGATTTATTGGTAGGATGAAGAGTTTACATTTCATTTTATCTCATCACATTTATCCAAAATACCTGTCTGGGATTTGTGAAGTCATAATCACAAAACATGCAGCCAGATCCTTGTCTGGGTAATTTCATTGCCTCTTTTCCAGGGCTGTTGTGAGGAGTTTTGAGAACACTGTCCCACCGCTATGTTAATACAGCATGCTATGCCATCAACAATATATGAGTTACACTACTCCTCTGTAATTATGTGTGTTTCTATAATTGTGTGAGTTAGCATGCAGTCTTAGCTGCAAAGGATGTAGTCAGATCCCTCTCTGGCCTATTTAATTTTATCTGTGCTAGGGCACTGACAGAGTTTTTGAAAATCCTATCTCAGCCCCACTCCCTGCTGTGTCAAGCAGCATTCCATCTCATTTAAAATATAGCACTTCTATAATGAACTCATCTAAGTGTGAGCTTCAACTTCATTTTCCATATGTCTTTAATGCAAGTAAAATTCAATCACTCAAATGTCAAGTGACCACAAATGTGGTTTGAGCATGGCTGAAGCAAATTAATTTTAACTGTGAGTGAATATTTGTGTAAATATTTTGCAGTATTCATCTGCCTCTACTAGCTTTATAACCTCCTCTAACTGCTTAAATCAATGTGTACTTCTTTGTTAATAATTAGCCCTTTGCTTTAAAGCGGATGGATCCTTTACTCTTTTCCCTACAAACTTTCATACTTCAGTTTGGAAGGATGAGGTCTTTGCCCAGTGCCTGGGACACGAAGTTGCAAAAATGCCAGTGGTCATTCACCACTGAGTGGGTTCAAGGGGTGATTTTACAGGCAAATTGACAATAGGAATGAAGACTTCACATCTTCACACTTTCATTTTTAATGTAATAAAACCAAATATACACTGGATAACACATGAGCAACACAGCTAGACAGCAAATCTTTCACTGCAAATAAAGTTACTTATATGGCTGCTGACAGACGGCAGTTAAACTGCAGAGTTGCAAAGTGCTGAAAGAAGTCAGTTTTAGTTGAGTTTTTTTATTATCATTATTATTTAGTTTTTAGTTCACACATTTTGTGCACAGTTTTCTATAGAAGTAGAAATGGAAACAAGACAAGATACAAATTAAAAGGAAAACAATCATGAACAGGATGGAGTCTTTAAGCACTGTACTTTAGAACAAAGAGCAGTTCATATGGAACTACTCAAATGCAGCTCTACTCCAGTTAAAGCTTGTCAGTTGCACTTCACATGGAAAACACTTGGGTGTGCATCATGCAGGAGGTTTGCTATACTTTTGAAACTACATGCTGCTTTCAGTGAAGGAGGGGACTTATTGTTCCTTTCAGTGAAGGGGGGAACTCATATTGGACAGACTAGGGCAGGGAACGTGGAAGGATGCTTTGTTCCAAAGCTTGCTCAGTGGCATGATCCCCTACTTCTCTCCAATCCCAGAGCTACACTTTGGGGGTAGGATGAGGCTTCATAGTCTGGGAAGTGGTTGAATGGGAGTGGGTAGGGTAACAGCAGGGGGTAGCTGTGTCCATGATGTCATGTCTGTTTCAACACCACATGCTTTCTTTATGTAAAACAATACTAGTTCTGTTTTCATTAGTTAATGGCTTTTTCCTCTCTTCTAAGCGAATCCCACCTTTGGAGAGAAAGTTAGGGGGCAGCAGCTATCAGAGTCTGTGGTGACATGGCACTCACGGGCCTCAAGAAGCAATGTGAAAACACCAAGAGTGAAATCCTGACCCTTTTAAAATCAATGGCTACGCTTCCATTGACTTAAATGGGGCCAGGATTTCACCCAAGGCCTCCATGTGGATTGCCCTGATTTTCATATCTGCCATGATAGATGCAATATATCAGAACACCTATTAATTTAAGAAGCTCTTAGAGTAGAAACTCATGGAGTTTCCTGCCCCTACAGGGGTTCCCACAGATACACCTGGAGGAGAATTTGGCCCAATCTGTTCAAAAATGAAGACATTAAACCAGTCTCACTGGAGTTTTGATAGTAAAACCATGATGATTCTAACATGTCACATTTTAATAACCATAACAATAAATCATCATCAGTGAAGGTGCTTTTCTCATGCAATTTCACTATATGAAGAATATAAGTGACAAGTTTTTCCACAGATACAGTCACTTTACAGTTTAAGATGAGGGAGAACAACCAAAGTTTGTAGATCTTTGGTTTCTGTATGAAAACATTTTTTATATCAAGAATGGAATTTTCTTCTGAGCCTCTATTAATAAAATATACCAATAAAATAATACATCTATGTCCAGGTCACATATTTTCCACTACATTTTTACACCCAACATGTGGAGTAGATTACTCACACATAAAAACTCTGTTAAAATCAGGGTAACAGTCTGGCTTAAACTCTGAAAGTCCAAGGAATTCTAAGGTAATACTGGAAGAGTACTGTATATTTAACTTGCTCCACTGTGTGTGTATTGCATATCGCTAAATATAATCTGGAAGATCATGGACACCAGACTTCCCAGGTCATGTGATCAAAAAACAGATTTATAAAGAAAGATAAGTTTGGAGTTTCCTCCTTAAGTCTGTTTTCAGAGTAGCAGCCGTGTTAGTCTGTATTCGCAAAAAGAAAAGGAGTACTTGTGGCACCTTAGAGACTAACAAATTTGTACTCCTTTTCTTTCTCCTTAGGTCTGAATTTCCAGAATTTCTCAGTTTCAGACTGGAAATGGTCAAGCCAGGAGCAAAAGATCTCCCCAAACTCAAATTGAAAATTAAACAACTGAATTTTCTGTCAGGGTCAATAAACTTTCATAAACTGTTTATATTTTTTTTAAAAAGTGTTTTGTTTTAGTATATTTCTGGTCTTCCAAAAAAGAGATGGAAGTAGAAGTGTGCAAAATACACACAACCTGATAACAAACATTTACTACTTCTTCAAATGTTTGAATGCAAGAAATTTGTTGTCTTGAAAAAATAAAAGATTTCTGTTTAGAAAAGAAAAAACTGTCTCATAAAGAACATGAAGGACAAATTCAGGTCTCACTTACACTGTGACTACACTTTAATTCCACTGGCTTGAAAATGTGTGACTATGTACAACAGTCCATGTGGATCTGTCATTTAGGGACATTTTAAAACAAGTATTATTTCCTTTTTTCAGCACTGTTATAATTTGTCATTTTTATCCATATTCATGGGAATTTTTAACACACTGATTTGTAACCTGATAGTTCATGATGATTTCTTTGGAGATGTTTCAGCCATTCATGCCTTTGAGTCATTAGAGACCCTTAAATTCAAGGACCATTTGTCTGCAGTGCATATTCACTCAATCCGCACCTTTAAAACCCTTGTGAAATTTCTGTTGAAAAGAACAAAGGAATGTATGTGCTCAGTATGGAACAACTTGCTCTTTATTTTAAAAGAAAAAAAGGCTCTTGCATTCTGAAAAAAACTTTGGGGGGCTGGATGACTGAGGGAATTGGTAATGGGATATGGAGTCATATACCTCTGCGTTTCTGGTTCCGCTCAAGATCAGGGCCACATGTTTGAGTGGGCCAAGCTATGCTGAGTACTGAACCCAATGAGTGGGGAAGGGAGTTGGGGAGACAGAATAAAGTAAAGGTGGCTTTCTGTTATCTTTCACCCCCCAATCATGGGTGCTGGAAGTAGGGGTGCTGGAGGTGTGGCAGCACCTTGGCTTGAAATGGTTTCCATCATATACAGGGTTTACAGTTTTGTTCAATGGCTTTCAGCACCCCCACTATAAAAACTGTTCCAATGCCACTGCCCCCAGTCCAAGCTGAAGCCTCAGATCTTGTGCCAGCTTGTAATGTAGGGCCCTAGGTACATGGAGCCCAGACTGCAGCTAGCACCAGTTTCAGTGAATTGTGCACCAGATGAGGACAATCAGAGCACAGCTTGCCCTAGCCAAAACCCCTCACTATCCCAACAAACTCCATATGCCAAGGTGATCAGTGGTGGTGGTGAAGGAGCCAGCTAAGCTGGCTCTGTGCTCACTGGGGATTCTCTCATGGAGGGAGAACTGAGGAGATGCAACAAATTTCCGCATTATGTAAGTTTCACATATTTTGCATGACAAGCAGTAGGAACCATAACAAATTGCACTGTGCTACTATTTGTGCTACTTTATGATTCAACTTTTGTTTCTGACCAATATAGACTTGATGCATATATAGATATATATTTGCAGAACCCTTTATGCCACCATTGAATCTGTCCCATTGAATCTTTTCCCTAGAGAAATTAACAAACAAACAACCCCCCCCCCCACAACCAACAACACAAAAACAACCCCCCCCCCCCCACCAGCAAACATTACTAGTTAAAGGAAAGTCTTTTCTGTGCACTAGGGATAGAAAAAACAAAATAAAATTGAGAATGGCAACAGTGTTTATAGTGAATATACTATATAGTAAACTAGATTTTATTTAGAATTTTCTCCATCAGTACTAGATTTCATGTATTTATTTTCCACTATTCTTACTATTCTATAATTTCTTTATTTCAGTGGCTTTTCTCCTCCAGATGATATTTTCCAGGGAGATTTGAGAGGATAGGGAGCATTTTGACCTTGATATGGCTCTCAGAGATGAAAAATGAGGGAGTGGGCCAGTAAGGGGCATCTATGCCTTCAAACATGTTCTTTCCCACAGAAGATGGCATCAGCTAAGGTGGAGGAGCTGGGGCTGATTATGTACAAAAGAGAATGGGGAGTTGTAATTTGGGCCATATTAAAAGCAAAAAATACTCAGCAGGTTTTGGGCCCAGTCCAAATCTCAGCCCAGATTATTTAGAAAGTTTGAAAACTAGGTGAAACTCAGGGAGTTACTAAACTTTCACACAGTTATATTCAGTATGTTCCTGACTTGCATCCCCACCAGTGATGTAGAGGAAATAGAGCCTCGTATGCCATTAGCAAGCTCCTGAGTCATGCAGCCTCTCCCACTGGATATTTTTTAATGAGACAATACTTACATACAGTACAAAACTGTGTGGTGAGTTTGTGACAGGAGCAAATTATCATTATCATTATATCATTATCTTCTCTAAAGTCTCTAGTACACTTTTGGGTAATATGAAATAACTGATAATGATAATCAATAAAGAACAATATGGTTGTTGCCCCAAAGGGTTGATAATGTATGATCACAATATTGCAACCTGTGTGGGCAGGGCCTCCCTGAAGTCAGTGGGTGAAATCCTGGAGTCACTGGAATCAGAACTCCCATTGACTTGAATAGGGCTAAGGTTTCACCCTGTGGGTCTCTGTGTCAGCATAGGGATCTGCCCATGAGGAGTTAATTATAGGATCAGGAATGGGGTAAAAATTCAGATCATCAAGCTACAATTATTAGTGACCTGAGTCAGTACTTGAAATCAGATTGCAAGAGGTGAATTAACTTATCCACTGATCCACCTTTTCCATATGCATTTTTAACAATATGGCTTAAATATGGAATGTGAGACAAAGAAATTGAAGAAACATCAATATTCTACTTGTACAAACAGCAGTGATGTTGATTAAACAAGGACCTGTGGACTAATTTGTCTTGCTGTAAAACAGTGCCAACAAAAAGGGCTGTTCAATCTAAACCTTGCTTATAAAAACCTAATTATTCAAAAAAAGAAAAAAATACTTTGAGTAGAAAAACAAATACTCTTAAAATAAGAAGCTCAAGAACACCTGGAGAAAATATGTCAATTTGCTATAATATATACTTTCCCCTTGAAACTCTATAAAATGTTCAAACGGTTTTCCATGCAGGTGTGAGAATGTGAGTTTTTTTAAAAGATCATCTGTGTCCTAGAACTGGCACATGAAACAGAGAACAAAAGGGCTGTCCTGGAAAGTGCTTGCACATTTTATAGAATAGCCAAATAAGTAGGTGAATAAAACCCATGTTCTTTTTTGGCACATACATTCTATGTCTGTTGCCCTAGGGATACAATATATTAATTACATGCTATACGTTCGAGAATTTTGCTTTTCTAAATAGTTATATTGTGTGTTAAAGTTAAGAGTCTCCCCCTCTCTCAGTTGACTCCATCTTTCTTTGGATTTGTGCACCTTTCAGATACATAACGGAAAAGTATCCAATTGCATTTGGGGAAAAGGTATAATAAATCACAGAATGGAGTACTTTACGTGGGAAAAAGCATGCTCTGTACTCTGGCCATTTATACAACATATCATTCATCCAGAAAGACATTTTTGTTATGAAAAGAACTCATAGATTTTTGATATTCCTTTTGTGTGTATGCATAAGTCAACACAGCTTTTGAGAATTTTGATTCCAAATTCTGATTCCATGTTATATGATCCTCTGATATATTCTATGTTCTTTTTCTTTTTCATTTCCCACTTGCTTCTTTTTTTTTAGCCAATTTTGAGAGTAGAAATAAAAAAGTTCTGGTTTGTTCTCTTATGATTAAGCAATAATTTGTTATGACTGAGCTGCCTTTATGAAAGCAGACAGACATGCTGTTGAGTTCAGTGCATGCAGAGCCCTCTCTTGGCTATCCAGCTGTGTTGGATGAAGGTCTACTATCCCAAGGAAGTAGATTTTCACTTTATCCTCAGAGATTCACTTAATGCAAAGTAGGGAATTTATTACAAACCTTGTTATTCCAACACTTTTTCAGAAAAAATGTAAATCACTTTCTTGTTTGGGTTCACTTAGGGGTAAATTTTCCAAAAGGCAGCTTTTCTTAAATTAGCTACCACATGTGCCATCAAAAATTGCTCCACATCTGCACGTAGATTTGAACTCTGGGTGAAAATGTGCACATGGGGGCCTGATCCAGCAAAGTATTTAAGTGTTTGGGAGTAGTTCCATTTAAGTCAATGGGACTACTCACAAGCTTAAAGCTTTGCATGTGCTTAAGTGTCTTGCTAGATTGGGGTTTTCTATCTCTTACTAAGAACATAAGAACAGCCATGCTGGGTCAGATCAATGGTCCATCTAGCCCAGAACCCTGTCTTCCAACTGTGGCCAGCACCAGAGCTACAGAGGGTATGAACAGAACAGGGGAATTATTAAGTGATCCATACACTGTCATCCAGTCCCAACTTATGGCTGTCAGAGGACACTCCAAGCATGAGGTTTTGTCCCTGACCGTCCTGGCTAATAGCCACTGAAGGACCAATCCCACATGAACTGATCTAATTCTTTTCTGAACTCAGTTACACTATTGGCCTTCACCACTTGATTGTGGTCACAAATCGGACAGTTAAAAATTTCAACTAGCAATTTATTTTGCCAGTACAAATTTTGTGGTTCCAAATTTCACCAATAAAATGGGCCACACCCAGCTGGAAAGTTACTCTTATTATTTCCTTTGGCAAATTGAAACTGCCTAAACCATGATGCTGTTGTCAACATCCCAAAGACACCAATGCTTGCATCATTGCTGGAGGCCAAATGATTGCCATGAAAAGAGGAAAGGCATTGAAAAACATGCACATGCACTAATCTACTTTGAAAATATGAGCCCTATTTCAAATTACTGTATTCCATTATTATTAGCTAGAGCTTGCCTTGCCTACACCTGTGTACTTTATTTGGTTGGTGTGCAGTGTAAAATGTCATTTTATTTTATCTTTGGTTTGTTCTTCAGGGGGATTATTGAATAAGACTTGCTTGGAAGGATCAAGCTGACCTTTTGGATTTTCAAACATACACATTCTTTAGTGGAGTGGTTGTTTTTTTTGACAAACCTGGAAGACAAGTCAAACTTTGTGTTAACAGCTACAGGGGGAAAAAAAATAAGTGTGATGGCTTGTAATTATAACCTTTGCTAAAGTAAATATTTTCTGCAGAAAAGTCAGCTCAGCAAACAAAAAAGCAGAACAAAGCACACACAAACAACCACCAACTGCAAGGAAAAGCAACCTACAATGACAGGAAAATATAACACTCACAAATTAGAGTTGAACAGAGGACTTTGGTCCTCACCAGTTTCACAAGAAGATAGAAAATAAAAGGGCTTTTCAATAGTATTGTTTTGCAGGTTTTTGTCCTAAGTAAAAAGTGTTTTATTTTCCTTTGGTAAAATAAATTTGTGTTTCACAGAAGAATGAAAGTGAAAGGTCACGGGGTAATACCACTTCATGTGGCACCCTTTTGTGGGCAGAGGCCCCAATTCAGCAAGATCATTAAGAACATGAGTAGTTCAGTTGGTTTTGAAGGGACAACTCACATCCTTAACATTCCGCATATCCTTAAGTGCTTTCCTTAATATGGATGCTTTCCTTGATTTGTGCTTTAATCACTATACATGTGGGGCCTGATCACACAGACTTAACACATGCAAACTTACTGTTGCAGTCAATGGGAGTTTTTCATGAGTAAGTGCTGCAGGATTGGGTCCTCAACCATCCAGAGATGCCTGTGGGGTTTTGTAATCACTTGGGCCCCGGTGCTTGACAGAGACCCTCTTTATTCAGGGACGAGTTCCAACTGCTTCTGCATAACAGAACATTGGCTTCTGCAGCACCCCTCCCCCAGACTTCCTGTCTGGGAAGCTAAACCACTTAAAGGCTCTGTTCTCAATACCACACTTACTGCAACAATCAGAAAAAATCCTGAGAAACTCAGTATTACTTTTGAGTCTGAGACAATTTGATGATGGCATTATGCAATAATAATAAAAATAAAGTTGCATTTATTATTTAACAACAACAATAATGATAACAGTCCTCTCCCTTTCCAAGTTTTGCTTTGTGAGAGGCCAACTGATACCTAAAGAGCATGTTCTGTTTTTAATCTATTACGTATCACATCGCTGAGTATGGACAAGAGGGTTCCAACTCTTTGGTTACATTAAATTTAAGTTTCATATATTTCTGAAAACTATTGCCATCACTAGGAGGGACAAAGAGCTGTAGATGAATGTCACAATCAACACCTGAAACCATATGTCTGGGTTCAGATTGCATTACAGACTCAAAGCTTGGACCTGTTTCAATAGCTGGAAAAGACCCATGATGTCTTTTAATCCAACCTTCTCAAGAGCAAGATTGTTCAGTTTAGCTGATGGTATTCCAAGAGACGTCTTTTCTACCATTTTCTCTGAGTGACTATTTCAAAGAGTATTAGATTTTGCTGCCATGAGAAATTACCTTTCTTAATTTCACCCATTAGTCTGAGTTATACGCCCTTGTACTTTGTGGGGCAACTCATCCCCCTCTTTTGTCCCCCTGTGAAGTCCCCAAGATGAACCCAAAGAAGTGCAGTGGCTAAGAGACCCTTTAATCTGGTAGAGTTCAGGACCTTGCAGTTCATTTGTGACCAAGGGGATGGCATTGGTGATGTCCAAAGTGGCAGATGGAAGCCAGGTGCTGCAGGTGCTCGAGCTGGTGGACAAGAACTGGAATTAAAGGTGACATCAGCGATCTACACTTCCTTCCTGATCTGGCTAAATAGGCAGTTGTTTTCAACTGCTTAGGTTCATACAGAAGAGTCTATAGTGAATGCTTTGTGTTAAGTGCTCTAAAATCCACACAATTACTCTGATTGCCTTGAAATTGCCACCACGGTGTGTTGCGGGGTTTGAGTTCTTGTTCTTCAAGTAATGTCTCTGATGTGGAGGTTGTCAAGCACCACCTTCTTTCTTTCTTTTTTCTTTCTTTCTTTCTTTCTTTGCATCCAACAACATTTCCGCTGTAATTGGCTCTCTTTCTTCCTCTTCCTGGTTTGCCTGTGATCTTGCCTAATGGTATAAGTACTGGAAGCGACTCACAGAGAAATGTTATTCTTTTACCTAGTTGTGCTCTTTTTAAATTCATCCTTTTCATCACCTCTTCATTTGTAGTTTTAGTTATCCTGGTAATTTTTAAAATTCTTCTATAACACCAAAACTCTGAGTTTTATCTCAGGGTCCGTTTTAAGCATCCAACTCTCACATCCATAAAGAGGGCTGACCATCTGTAGCATTTCAACAATCTAGCATGGATGTGCAGTTTTAACTTTCAACAACACCAAAGTCTTTGGAAGTTGTGGAGTGCATTTTTTGCAAATTGTATCCTTCTCTTGATTTTTTCATCACATCTGCCATCTGATGTTATTAGACTCCCTAAGTTGGGGAAACTAATGACTTGTTATATGACTTGACTGTTGAGGTATAAGTGATGCCTACCTTGTGGAACCTGACCCCTCCACACCGCTGGTAGCCTTTCCCCCTTTGTTTTATAACTCTTATTGTACATTTTGTCTTCCTAACATTGCTTGTCGTTCTGTATGTCTTACTGGTGCTGTTCTGCAATGAGAATGTTCTGAAGTTCTTCCCTGGTTGGGGGGGGTGTGGTTTGTGAACCAAATTTGGGACCTTTTGACCAAAATACCCACTCTCCCTTCTCCCTGAATAAAACAGCTTTTCTTAAAGTTGCATGTTTAGGGAAAATGTAGTCTGAGTACAGCAGAATATTGAGAAGATGCTGAAACTAGTTTTGAAAAGAAAATAAATCAAACATAAATGCTCACGGGGAGGGAGTAAATGTACAGGTGGGAATAGCGGGAGATGGGTTTGCTGGGTGACTTTGGTCAAATCACTTCATCTCTCTGTGCCTCAGTTTCTCTATGAGGGGAATAATGATATTTCCTTCCTTTAGATCTACTGATGAAAAGTGCTCTGTAAGAACTAGGTATTATCATTACCTATCCACAGGAGAGTCTGAACTGCATACCTCCATGGATTCCTGCCTACATCATTTATCTTTCTGTTCTAAAAACTAGGACATTTAATGGCAAAAATCTCTGTTAACACTAAGTTAAGGCTGCCTGGCTATAGCTCGTGCCCTTGCTGAATGTCAAGTGCAGCAAACCTCAAATTTGTGAAAACCAGGAAATACAGAGTTTAAGTCCATGCCCACACAACCCGAACTCTGCTCTGTGTGAGAAATTCCCCAGTGAGCTGATAACATACATATTCACACTCTGTCTTTGCCCTATACTGAAGAAGAGCTCCCTACGCTCATATACTTAACCTGCCATTTTTTGGCAAGCTGTGATACAGCACATTTAATTTTAAAAGGTACCAACACTTTCCTGATTTCTGCTCCATAAGTCCAGGCTGTGTTTAAATCCTGCCTCTTCTTCTTTGACAACATTTTTAATTTCTGTCCCTTTTCCCCAGTCCCCTCCCATCTACTATAACCTCCTCATATCCACCCATGCCGCTACTCACAGTGCTCCTTACCAGGCCCTTGCAAATGCAGATACTAAGGCTATCTTTCTTGTCTGTCACTCTGATCACATTACTACCATATTCATATCACTCCAATGTCTCCCTTATTTCACTGCTTCAGTTTCAAGCTTTTTGTCCTCTTGAGGGCTCCTTTCAACTCTTTCCCTCCCCACTTGTATGGTCTTATCTCTTATGTTGTACCCAGCCTTCTCCGCTAATGATACCAGGCTCTTCTGACCAATTTGTCAGCTTCTCACACAAATGTCTCTGGGCGTCTGTCCACACCTGTGCATGCAACAACCACCCTGAAACTGACATGGAAGGCTGCTATCTTTCCCTCTTTAACATCCTTCTTCAGGACACAGCTCTGTTTTGACAATAAGAATTCAGCTCATTAATAATGGCTAGGCTGAGAAGCGGATGTGGATAGCTGGTACTTGTGTTAAGTAAATAAGTAATAATACATAAATACGTGTTTATTGCTCAGTACTTCTTTCCCTCTATTCCTTACTTGGAGCTTTTATTCTTTGATTTTAACCTCTTCAGGGCTAAGCCTGTATCTTTGTGTGTGTTTGTACAGTGACTACCACAATGGAAAATAATTCTGATTGGGGTCCTTGCAAACTGCTGTATTAAATAATATAATAACATTTAAATAATAAAAAAATGACAATGTATGAACTCCAGAATGTTTAATGGAATGATAGAAATGATAGGGTCACCTAGTCCCTTCTCTGCCAGTTCATGGATTGTCTTCCATCACTTTCTACATTTTCCAGTGTCAGTGATAGTGTCGCTACCAACCTTGGTAAGTTATTCATATATCTAAACTGACCTGGCCATTATATTTTTCTCCTTAATATATAACTTATATTTACCCTTCTTTAATTTTAAGCTATTGGCCATTGCATTACTCTTTAATGTTACTGCCACTCAGTTATGTATGGAGAGTTAACAATTTCTCCTGTTTATTGTGTTATTTCCTTGTCTGTTATTGCATCTCATTTTCCAACCATTAGTGTCTGTGGGGAATCAGATATGTATCTTTTTGAGTGTAACAGAAGATCAAGCAAGTTAGTGTTTTTATCCATTATTCAGGCTAAAATATGTTAAATTGGCACGCACTGTATCTTCTTGTTTTATGTCAGAGTTTGTACCATCTGAATGTAGAAGGTGAATACCTGAGACCTGTATAAGTTATAATACACAACTGATTCTTGTGGTCACATGCAAAAACCCTCTGAAGCTCAGATACTGACAAACATCTCTGAGCCAGATTGTAATTAATCTTTTGTTTGTTTGTTTGTCTGTTTGGAAGCTGTTTTTGTCGCATCACTAATTCTCTGCATTTGCTGGGAAACGGAAAGCAACAAAATCAGAATGTAGTAATTAGTTTCAAACTACTCCAGCCAGTTTAAAGTGACAGCATACTTTGAAGAATTAAACATTCAGCCACAGCATGTTGCAGTAAACTCACTGAAACTTAATATTTTCTAAGAGACTTTTCAAAGCAGGCATTTGACTGAACTCATGTAATGATACTTAATTGGATTTTTTTTGCTGGTTTCAGTCAGTTGAAGTCATTATGAATGTGGAGCACAAGTGGAGCTGAATTTGAAGAGGCGCTCATTGAAACCCTCTTCGCATAACACCAATAGAGCATTGTAACTCTTGTGACTGCTAATCCTCTGGATCTGACGATTGCAAAGACTGATAAATTTGCAGGACAGACAGTGGCCTTGTCTCATTGCTTACCTTTGTTTGGAACCCTCTTCCCCCGTAAAACAATACAAATGAAGTATCAGCTGTGGAATAAACCATAGAGTGCTTCTTCATTTTCCTGGCTACACTGCTTGAAATAGGTCAGATTCATAGAGAGAGGACATGATGAAGCTTATGTGAGCTGCTTGCTTTGGAATGTAATGAGTAGAATATAAAACCTTTCTTCTTTTAAAAGCTTCTTTAAAACTCCACTACTAGCATGATTTGCTACTAATTGTGCCTGATCTCTTTTATCTAAATCCTTCACATCCTTGCCTATTTCCCATCACTTTTATCCGGGGCTGCAGTTTTATAACAAACACTATCCCTTCAGGTTGGATGGAAGGACATTAGGTACCATCGCACTACTGCTGGTTCTTTGACAAGTGACAAGTGGCCTGTTTCTTTCCCTTAGGGGCGGTATAATTTATCTCACCAATGAGTTCAGCCTCTGGCAGCCTAGAAACTGAGGGCCTTGAATGTTAACTCAAGTTGTAACTGGGGATGCATAACAAGACTATGTCTGGTACCAATACATTGTCCAGAAGTAGATGATATATCCAGCCTCTAGAACAAAATACATGAATATATGCTTAGCATTCATTTATTTGAACAATCAGAGCAAGGAAAATTCATGTTTTGGGGTATGGATTATATGACATGAGTGATTTGACATGTCCCTAAATATTTTAAATAAAATAATGATATTATCTCTCTCTGTCTCTCCCTCAGACACATACAATATGTTAGAATGGAGTTAAAGCTGAGAGTACGTATCAGTAATTTAAGAGAAAAAATATTATAGGGATGTTGTAATTACTACAAACCCAGAAAATACAGACATAAGGATGTGCCTTTAAGGTATGTAGTCTACTTTAACTCTGGTCTGGAGTGATGCCAGGCCAGAACTATACAATTATGATTAAGATGTTTTAGTGTATGTGGCCCTAGATTATATGGAAATTATTTGTAAAGACAAATTAAATTTTGTTTTTCATACTTTTCCTGTGTTTTCATATTTTTCCTACAAATATTTTATCACTTTAGGACAGAATTAAGGTTGTATGGTTGCTGCCATGGGTGATCTCATGAGCATGGAGAATAGGGAAAATATCTAATATGTCTTTAAAAATCAGTTAAATTTAATCTGGGACGAGGAACACCAAACGACCTTAATAATAACAATATGATTATTGCATAGAATCAGTTCAAGGAAGAGTTAAGGTTATCTGGTTTTAGGATAATTATAAGCAATGGTGTAATGTTTTTTACCTTTAAGTTATTAATACATACTCTCAACACCTTATTTCCATTGTAGCTGTTTTTTTGATGTATTGGTTTAGAGGGCTGTGTTAATGAGACCATCACCATGTGAAAGATGTGTGTGTATGTCTTTACTTTAAAAGCTCCCCCTGAGTCTCTGGTACACTGGTAGGGCTGCCCCATAGCCCAGTGGAGACAAGGTAGCAGTTATATGGAAAGTCTTTTAAGTACTGAAGCCCAAGCTAATATGCAGCCCTAGATGGAATTTTTAAAGAGCAATGACAGTTGGGTCAAGTAATCTAACAATGAGAACACTTGACTCATATCAGTTTTGCTCTTGCCCCTGAGTCACTACAACTAACAGAACTGTTGCAAGCAAATTAACAGTAGAGGAAAGATGGTGATAGGCACATTATCTCTGATATCATAATTGCCCCACTTAAGTCACCAGAACTATTCACTTTAACATATATAATCATAGCAATTAGATACAATTGTTAATAAAATAACTACAAATTATTTTCTTCAATATATCCTATGTGCAAGATTTCAATTAATTTTAACTACATTCAAAGTTTTAAATGCCACCATTATTCCATTGTTAAAATCCTTCAGAACAAAAAACTTAAGACTGGCAGATACTTTTAATTTCTTAAAGGATCCAGTTTAATTAATTTTAGCTCATAAACTAATTAACAGATTTATTTGTAAATTCTCAGAAAATTCATTCTGTATTCAAAGAATAAATGCTGTGAGTTAGGGGAGGATATGCTTCACTTTTCATACACGACAGAGAGGTTGAAACCCCATTTTAAGTGCAAAACAGAAATCTTAACTATGTGGTTGCAGTGTTGTTGTAGCCAAGTTGGTCCCAGGATATTAGAGAAACCAGGTGGGTGAGTAATATCTTTTATTGGATTAATTTCTGGTGGTGAAAGAGACAAACTTTTGTGCTACACAAACCTCTTCTTAGGCCCTGAAGATGAGCTCTGTGTAGCTTGAAAGCTTGTCTCTTTCACCACCAGAAGTTGGTCCAATGAAAGCTATTACTCCACAAACCTTAACTATGCAGTCAAGACCAGAGCCTCTATAATATAATATCTTTCATCTTACAGAATCCCGCTGCTTTATGCAAACTTTATTAATTGTAGGTCAACACCTTTAGACTTTACTCATGCAAGTAGTCACACTGAGCCCAATGGCACTATTCACATAAGTGGAAGCTCAAGCTAGATAGATTCAGACTAGAAATATGGTACAAAATTTTAACAGTGAGGATAATTAACCACTGGAACAACTTACCCATGGCTGTAAAGCCAAATTCTTAAAGGTATTTAGATGCCTGGGGAGGATTATCTATCTCTTGAAGTCTTTACAAAATGAATCTGAATATCCTTCCGAAAGGTATGCTATAGCTCAAACAGAAGTTACAAGCTTGAGGCAGAGATTACTGGATGAGGTTCTTTGGCCTGTGTTGTACGGGAGGTCAGACTAGATGAACATAATAGTCCTTTCTGCCTTGCAATCTATGTATAAGTAAGGAGAAATCTATTATTTCATATGTATTTCACCAGTAAAGTACAGTTTGAAATGCCGGGGGAGGATGCAGTAGAGATTCAACAGTGCACAAATAATACTCCACCACAGTATGGGGAAGGAAGTGAGGTAAAATACCCCATTCCAGTATAGTTGAACGTTCAGTTTAGCAAAGAAGAATATTAGAAATTTGGCCACAATATTAGGGATAACAGTCCTATTTGTGCAAGCGTCCTGGATCTTTCATGAATACAAGAAGTCAGGGCTGTACTTAAATGTCACTTCTTTTATCCACCCTCTGAATAAAATGTGCGTGGGGCTGTGTGTATCTTTCAGATGGAATTATTTGCCTGCTCTTTCACTGGGAAAATTGTTTGGACATTATGATAATGCAGATATGTTGATAGTAATTTTGAGAGGGTAAGAATACAGCCCCACTGGCTTCCCTAATAAAGCCATCTGTATAGCAGTACATCCCCTGAATCTCACCTCCCAACTAAGTATATATCTCTCCAGTTCCAAGTCCTAGCAGCTCAAAAAATGGTATCGAAAACCAAGCAAAATAACTTTGCGGTATTAACCCTTTCAGCTTTTGGCATATTTCTCAAACCAATAACTATGCACAAGATTGTGTCTGGCCCGTGTGGGCATGCAGGTGGGGTGTGGGCAGGGAGTGTTAGGGAGAATAAGAAGGGAGGGTGAAAGGAACCTCCTCCTACACCTGGCACAGTGGCCACCCGTTAAATAATGTAAGATGCCCAGAGTAGCAGGTAAGCACCTTTACCTGTGTTGTTATCAATCACAATTAATTAGTTAATTAACGTTATTTAATTAGATAAATGTGACTGAAAGGATGCACTGTCAGTCTGCCCAAAATGGAGGGGTATGTGATGGCAGGGTCGTACAAGAGCTGGCTGGTGCACAGCAAGGAGCCCATGCTGTACCCATTTAAAAGGTGGAAAATGTCTCACTGCAGTGTGCAATCCCTGAGAACCCCAAGGAAACAGAATCCTTCCTTAAATCATGGCCACGCTGCATCTCTGCAATGCAACTGCGGTCCTTAAAAACACAGTGCAGCCATTCTCATGTCCCCCAGACTTGATAGATAGGTAGACAGTATTTCCTAGTGGATAGAACACAGGACTGGAAACAGGGTTCTATTCCTGGCTCTGCTGGGTGACCTTAAGCAAATAACTTTTCCTCTCTATGCCTCAGTTTCTCCATCTGTAAAATGGGAATAATGATACTGACCTCCTTTGTAAACGCACATGGAGAGCTATAAATGAACAGCTATATAAGAGCTAGGAATTGTTATTATGTTAGCCAGATATAGGTGTATTTGCCTGCCTATCTGTCTAAATATCAAGAAGCAATAATTCTTTAAAAATGTCACCTTGTTTGACTATTTGTAGATCTTTTTGCCTGCTGATGATTTTAAGGAATGAATCCATATTTTTTTAATATTAAGAACTAAACCAGAAATGAATAATAAGAATATTATTTAAAATTTTTTACACTTTTTCTCCCCTCACAAAGGTCTTTTTTGTCAAGTGCAGATGGTAAGGGAAACTGAGAGTCCAGTATATGGTCAGAAATGTAATGAGTATATTTTGCCACTGGCTAATAAATCAAAATCAAAATTAATAGCTGGAGTTAAAACTTTTCTAGCAGATGCAAGCAAGATGTTTTCATACCAGTCCTGGCTGCCAGAAGGTAAAGAGCAACTGTAAAATTTACAATGTGATCTGTAGCTGTATGAATGCAGATGTACATTAATATGTTCCAAATGCTGAGGCTTGTCCCCATTAATAAGTACCACCATGATTTTAAGGAATCTTCATGGGGCTAGGTATTGCAATAAACACATCTGCTGACCTATAAACACCAAATATTTTAACCCAAGGTTTCATGCTTAATTGTTGCACCTCTTTCTTCAGTTTGGATACATCAAGCCCAAACAGCACACCCTTTAAACAAAAACTAGGACCTCCGAACAAGGTAAGATACATTTGTTCCCTGCAGTTATCACTGGATTATGATGACTGAGCACCTTGACAATTTGTTTGATTATAGCAAACAGGTATGCCAGAGCTATACTATTTCTGTCAGCACATACATGGAGTTTGTGATTCCGAATTAAAGAACCAGTTTGGCTGAGCAGTGTCCAAGTGCACAATCTCTCTTCTGTTCATTATTATACCTAAGAAATCAGTGACATTTTTTTGTTTTCCCCCCACTTTCTTAGGGGTTTTATACATCAGCCTTTTGGGTGCAGATTAAAAACTCATCACTTTTATATAGTCATCTTCTGCAACAGTTCAATTCTATTGAATTTATTGTATTAGTAACACTTACAATAGTGTTGATGGCACTGAGTCATCTTAAAGATTTTAGCCAGTATTTGTAGTGAGATATAGAGTCTTTAACCTCTTGGTCGCTGGTTTAAATTTGGTTCAGTAATGGTTGTAAATAATTAACTACTGAATGTGATTTACTACATGAAAATTATTCTTTCAGGGTGAAATAATCCCCTGTCCAAGGCTCAAAACAAGGCCTATGCATTGCTTAAATCAAACCTAAGTCCTCAAAGAAGGGTAAAGTGGGATTTAAGTAGTATACAGTTTTTGGGCTGACCCTCTGCAAAGGGATGAATTTCACCCTCAGTGGGCTGCTATAGTGGAATGAATCGGTGGGCTGTGCCGTATTCCCACTGGATAGGTGTCTTTGTCACAACACCATTACAAATAGGCACTAACTGATACACTTCATGGTGTGCTCACCAGAGAGATTGAGGATTTAATCTGATGGAACAAGAGGACACTGAACCACCTCCAATCCCTGGATATGTTAAGGTTGTCATCTGTGCTTTATGGCTCAACAGGGAACTTCAGTCTTCCATGCTGTCAGTTCAGTCCCTTGTGATCCCTTATTGTTTCTTGAAATGAAGCTCCCTTTGGCTACTCTACACCTCTCTCTATCCCACAAGGCTCAAATAGGCCAGTCCCTCATGAGAATTTTCTTACAGGTCCTGCTCCACTGTGAATTAAATGTGATTCTTCCTCTAGTATTTTGGCCTTGAAAATCTTCCTGGAGAAAATTTCTGTGACCACCTAGCATTCAGGTTCAAGCTAACTCATCTAGAATATATGGATATGCAGAATCAGAGGTTAAATTACTAATTCAATGTGGATTATTTCAGATCTCCAAATCCAGCTAAATCCTATATTATCCAGAGACTGTCTCACCACAGAAATTTCATTTCCACACTTTATATCCTGCAGAGGCATTCTTTTTTCACAATACTAACACAGAGAATAGACATGCTTATAATTTTTTGGATGCTAAGCATCTTCATCTGTTTATCTGCAAAGACTAATATTTGCTTCAGAATAGTTTAATGTTCATCACCTATATTTTATATCCACAGTGAGAGAGGGTTATTCTGTATTGTGAAGACTAATAATGTTGAACTTTTTGTGTTGACCATCATTTCCCATAAATCCATTAATATCTCTAGTACTATGGCTGGCATACACTAAGGAATTTTCTGCATATGTTGATCCCATAAGTGGCAAGAGAGGTCTCTTTCTTCCAAAGATCCCTTGGTGAATTAGAAGAGATTAGACTGTTAAAAATTACATGGACAGATCCTCAGCTACATAAATTTAATGTAGTTCCCTTGACTTCAATGCACCTATACTAATTTACACTAGCTAAAAATCTGGCCTACTGTGATTAGCCCAGTGTTTACAATGAAAATTCAAATGCACACAGGTCAAGAAATTCAAATGTTATCATCCCCATGGCAACATTAACTCAGTCACATTGCACCTACAACATGTGGTATTTTGGATTACTGGCTGTATTGTGAAATGCCTTATATACTGTACAGTGTATTATTGTATCAGAATTAATACTTTTGTGGTAATCTTAATATTTTAATTTCCTGACTTCTGGGGATTTTGAATTTTCAACTTTCAATGCTGCATTAACATAGTTTTTGCATACATTTCAGAGGAAAAAAAAGCGAGAAAAAAAAAAGAAAAAAAGAACTGTAAAAGGAAATAAAAATCATACTTCCTTTCATTGTATTTGCCTATTGGCCTTATTGTTACATAAGCAAACGTCTCAGTGAATGAAGTGAGCCCCCATTTCCCCGTGCAAAATAGCTGGATTTGGACCTTTATATTTTTTGACATGTCTGTGTTTAATCTATCAAATGCTTACATAGTTAGTCTTAGGTGTTAATGTTGATAGTCTTCTTCATTTAATTGACAGCATAGTAAATTTCTGCTGTAATTTTGCTTCTGTAATGTAAGGAAATTGTACTATGTACCCTTGTACAGTGTGGGCCAGACCTTAGGATGTGCCCCTTTTATTTCACATTTCTGGTCAATTCTGATAATAAAGAGAGCATAACCAGCATCAGAGGATCACCTCAGTGTAGGGAAATCCTCTAGTGGTGTCACTTCTTCAGAGCCACACTCATTTCCTGATGCCATTTTAGGAATGTCATCAGCACAGAAGGGTTGTGGCCAGGACTTCCCCCTATTTACCACTGAGGTTAACCTGCCATGTTGAACCCCTGGTGCTTTTGGCAGCCAACATAATATACAGCAGCAGGGGACTGGCCCAGCACACATCTGGTCCAGATTTACCTCAACTTTGTACTCCCTCCCCCACCTGTTATTTACTCTTTGCCAAAGATTTATAGCCCCCTGACTTACATCTCACTCCAGAAGTAGCATTGCTTTTGGTTTTATGGCAGATTTCCAGCCTTAGATATATCTAGGTATGTTCATATGTCTCTAATCTCAACTCACATAATCAAATCTTAGTGTTTTTAAAATTACAGCCCATAATTGTACATTGAAATGAAAATCATTGGTGCCAGGGCTTACAGAAACATAACAACTGCCTCACCAGATCAGTGGTGCCTTTGTAAATCCAGGACCTAGAGAGCTGAACTCCTTAGTGTGTTACAGTGTTTATCCTCTCATATTGAATGAACCTTATTCAGAGGTTGTTGAGGTGGCCATACTTTTGGCCTCAAGATATATAAATCTTTCCAAAGTGTCAAAATGTTGCTGCACAATTAGGACATGGCATTTCTTTTTTTTAATAGCTTGAGAGTCATTATGTTATATCTGACATGATCACACTATTTGTAATGTACACAATGACCTGTTCACTGGGTGAAAATCTATTTCCATCTATTCAGCACATTCTCTCAAGATGCCTTCAGTGCTTTATTATAAGTTTCATTGTACGGGTCCCTGAAGAAAATGTGGCTGATTTCTTCTCTGATTTTTTCTGCATGCTTGAGTTTCACAAAGTGCAGACCCTTTCATATTCTGTATATCTTCTCACTGGATTTGACAGATCCTCTTTACCAGGCTTACTTACTACCACACAGATTACATTTGAGTTAGTTTTTGGCCATTCTACGAAATAAGTTTTCTTCCCTCTTACATTATGTAAGTGTCTTTACATATGTTTATTTCTTGTACAATGGCTAGCAAAATAGTCCTGGGGGTCTCTAGGTACTACCACAATACAAATAATAAGAATCTAACACTAAAATGAGTAACTTAAGCACACTAATCCAACTATGCTTCCACTACTTTGGTTGACATATATTTCCCTGTTGGTTTTTATTTTGTGGATGAATACAATGCTCGTGAATGTGAGGGGCTAATAACACTGGCTAACATACTGTGGGAAGAAACACTGGAGGTTTCTCTTTCCAGCTTTGAAGGTTTCTAAAGCTTAAACATAAATCCACCCATATCCTTTGCTTCCTGCTTTGCATCAATGTCATTTCTATTAGTTACAGGCATGATACTGGATCACTCTGGATATACACTATCATTTTTGTGTTGGGAACAGGTGGATCTTCAAAAGGTATGCAGCAGGGAATTTAAGTGCTCTCTTTGGGGAATTATGGAAATCTTAGAAGTTGAGAATAGGCAGTACTGGAGTTTTAAAAATCAGTGTCCCTGCTCTGGAACAGTAGTGATAAGACTGGCTTACGGAGAATGAAGGACTTGTGATGTATGCTAAGGAATATCACCAAAACCAATAATAAATAGCATCATCATTTTACACTTAGCCCTCACAGTCTACACTTCGTGCTTTTGTGTCTGAAGGCAGCATTGCCCTCTTTGGGAGCACTCAAGCATAAGAGTGTGCTGTCCACGTGCCTAGACCACAAGGGTTATCTCATAGATGTCTAGCATAATTTTAATTGCTTGTTACTGTCCTTGGGGAAGTTAGTGTGCATTGTGGCAGTGAGAAAGTCCTTGAAGCATCTGACAGTACAGTTATGCCCTAAGGATCCTTCAAAAGGACCCAGCAGACCCAGGGTGCTGGTGAACCTAGCTAGTGAGGCTCCTGGGGGTCACTTTCTCCAGTTCCCTTACTGTTCATCTCAGAAGTATGTAATGGCCCTTTCCTTACAGAATGCTCAGCCTGCAGACCACTTGGAGAACTTGGGTACTAGCAAACTCCTGGTTTCAACGTCCTCTGAGTTCACAGTTGCGCACTGAGCACCTCTTTGTTCGCCCATCAGGCCCAGGTGCTCCTGTGCAAGTGTTAGAAAAAAGCTGATATGGGTCTCTTGGGGTTATTTTAAACATGAATAAAGAAGTTTCCTCTTTGCTGACTTCATGTGCTTATGAGCATCTATACTTAGGCCAAACACTTCAGACTTCAGCACATGTAGGGCAGTGGGAAGTGCCCACCACCTCTGAAAATTTGGCTGTTCATTCAAGTGCCTAAGTATGGAGTCTGCTAATCTAACTTTATCCCAACTTTGTAAATTTGCCCTAATTGCCTACTATTTTGTTGCTAAATTATGCTTTAAAATGCCGGTTCACGTTCATATTATATCAAGGCTAACACTAAAATATTCATTGTTTTAAACTGACTGCTTTCCACTTGCCATCTGCATTGTTAGTGAGACGGCATGCTATTTCATCAATTCACTACAGTTTCTAACCTGCTGATTCATTTGCATGGGTGAAAGGTGAATGTTCAATGATTTCCACCACAGTTAACATAAACATTGACCTGATCGACTGCAGTGCTCCCTCTGTGCCATAACATAGCCACAGATTTATCATTCCTGCTTTAGCTTTGCTCCAGGCGCCTGATTAAAAAGCCCAGACCAATGTCTGCTTTTATCTACTTACTTTGATTTTCACTTTGGAGCACTTTACCAGGACTGTACTCATACCCCCCCGCTGCTTACATGCTTTGTGGCATTTATTGTCTGAGTTTTCCTCTCAGTGTGGCACCAAGGTCTAACTGCATAATATACCTTCTGCATGCAAGGATAATCCACATCTTCATCATCACTCTGCTATACTGGACATGGTTTCTGTAATGTTGTGGATATAATAGGGAAGAAAGCAATCAGAAAAGTCCCTGGGATTTTCAAGTTGCCTCTGAAGACTAATAAAATTCACCATATGTTTCTTCTATCTGCTGTGAACCAGGCTTCACTTCTAAATCCATGCAAGAAGCTGAAGGCTTAGTATGATGATGTCATCTAGACGAATCGTTTGCTAGAGTTATTGCTATTAATCATGGCTTACTATTGGTCTATTTAAAACCACATGGGGCACAGCATTAGCACCAGAACATTTATCAAGAAAAATGACTTTTTTGGGGTAAGGACATATTATATTTGCACTTCACTTAGGAAGAGAGGATGAAATTAGTCAGTACTGCTTAAAAGGTAGGCACTCCTGAAATAAATGATGGCATGTTATGCTAATCTCATTAACTACATAGTACGTTTGAGAAAAAGAGGCAGCTGAATGTCTAGAAAATAAGTGGGTTTAGAAATGGATACATGGCGCTCTTTATTTTCAGATTTTACATATACTTTTCAGTTTATGTGAATTCATGTGTTTTAATGTTACTGCAAATATTTGATACTCGAAAGAATTTGTTATGACAATCATTGGTACAGAATTTTTTAGGCCATAAATTCCTTATTGGAGCAAAGCAGATTATATAAAGATTGATACAATATAAAGTAAAGAAGCATTTAAAAATGTTTTTGATTTGGTTATTAAAAGTAGCCGTAATTAAGCCCTGCAAGAAATATTAAACAACATTATTCCCTCCCTTGAATGGGAAAAGGCATAAAGGTGTGCACTAGTTATATGAGTTTATAGGAAAAATAATGAATGTTTTTGAAAATCACACCTTAGGTCTATTTTGAAAGGACAATTCATGTCTTTCTACAATATTCTATTTAAAAAAGGAAATTTATCTGTTAATATAAATTTTAAAAGAAATAGCTTAAATTAGAATTACACAGGCCAGAAGAAAGTATTTTCTATATTACCTAATATGCATTAAAGTGTACTATTTAAGACAACTTTTCTCTGTATTGATGCTTATAAAAGATGCCAGGTTCAAACTGACAACCCAAAAAGAGTGAAGTCCTTTATTTATCCAGAGAGTTTTTAAAGACACATCACTAAATATATTGATGAGATAAATTAGTTTGATAGATTTTATAACCTTCACAGAAAGTTATTCCTACTCAATATTTCCTTGTTTGCCATAGCCTTACCTACATGGAAAGAGGATATCCAAAACTTTAGGTCTCTTCAATGTAGCAGACAAAGTCATAATAGGCTCCAGTGAATGGAAATTTAAGTCAACAAAATTGAAAGTGGGAAATAAGAAACAAACTTTTAAGAAGGAAATAGTAATTAAACCACTGGAACAGTTATCCAAGGGATGTGGTATATTTTCCATCACTCCAAGTCTTTAAATCAAGACTGGACGTCTTCCTAAACAATATGCTCTAGTTCAACTAGAAGTTGTTGGGCTAGATGTACTGACTGAAATCTACAACTTGTGTTATGCAAGTAAGTCCAACAAAATAATCATAATGGTACCTTCTGGTCTTAAAATCCATTTTAAAAATTTTAAAATAAATGGTGATAAGCACTTCTGTTAATAAATTACAGACTTCATATTCTGGGAGCTAAAATCTACATTGGGACAGATCCTCAGAAAGTGTAGATGAGCAAAGTTGTACTGAAGCTCCACTGATTAACACCATCTGAGGACCTGTTCCACTGCGTGCGTAGAAACTGAGATTTGCTCTTCTTAACCCCATTTCTCAAGCCAGACAAAAAACAGCTTCTTTCTTTACTTACTTATAAAGAAGTATATAAGTTTCCCCACTGCTGTCTATCCAGAGGAAGATGTTTGCCTCCATTGTAAGTTGTCTACCTCAAAGCAGCGTCCTTTTTTATCATCCTACCAATAAGTAATTCTTTGTACTCCACATCTTCTCTTCCCTCCAGATGGAATCCACTCTAAGATCTACCTTGTATTCTGCCATGGGGTAGCCTGAAAACCTGGCCAAACCACCATAGCCATCTTTGTCTCATTGTGGAGTCTGCTGCCCCATGCAGCACAACACTTCCTCACTGGTTACACAGTCTCTCCAATAAATTCCAAGATTCTTCTTAAACAATGCTGGTGGAATGCATTTAGCTTCCTGTAATGTTTTGCCACCATCTGCCATGTTTCTGAGGCATGCAGTAGTGTTGGAAGGACTATAGCGTTGTACAATTTTTGAGATGGAAAAATGATGCATTAGCTTTACTGCTTCTTACCTTCACTTTTTTAGTGAGTTGGCCATTAGCAGATACTGTACTTCCAAGACAGACAAAGTCATTAACGCTTTCATTCTCTTCTCCATCAACCACTTACTCAGTGTTGACAATATTCTCACCTATCTCCATAGTCTTTGTCTTCCTTGTACTGAAAGAAAGTCCCACTTTAGCAGCTTCTGATTTTACACTTTTCTTGCCATCCAAGTTGGTATCCCATATGACTATATCATCTGCAAAATCAAAGTCTTTCAGCTTATCTCATGCCAAAACAACACCAGTGTCCTTGGCAACCGCTGTTGCTCTTCTCGTCAAAGTCTATGACAATGCAAAAGAGACCTGGGGATAGTACACAATCTTGCCTTACACCAGTAAGGATCTTAAACTACTCCATGTATCTGCTTTCTGACCTGGTGCCAGACATAGGACTTCACCACCCAGCAACTAACCATGGGGAGTGGACAGAAGGAGAAGATTAAGGTGGAAGGAAATTAAAGAAAAAATTTCCTCCTAAATCCCCAACCCGGAACAATGGCCCCCCTGGGTTTTCTCCTGAACCCACGCCTCTTGTCGGCAGGGCTATGCAAGTTTACATGTTACATTGTGGTATGCACTGTACTTTTTGTGCCTTAAAATATGATAAAATCCTTTTTAATGCTCTTGTTCAATAAAAGTAAACAAATATTTTTCACCCTATAAAAATTTAAAGAGGAAAAATGCGAACCCATACTGCCATCGCAATCCATAGACAGTGCCAGCCTGGTGGGAGCAATACTATTTTATGGCCATCTAAGTTCAAAATTTGTGCTCCATCCTTTACTTTAAAGCTATATCTGTTCACTAAGTGGCAAAGAAAGAGAGTTTTTCTCATTGTAAAGGAGCGTGCAAAGGCTTCATATTCTTGGCACATGTGGTGCAAGCCTTAGGAGCTATCACATCACTAGCACAGGGTATTACAATAGTTTAGATAAATGACAAGAGCACGATTTGCCAAATTATTATCATTCCAAGATAATAAGGGCTGAACTCTGCAGATGCCTCTTAAGTGACAGACTGCTGTTCCTACCACAGATGTTATGTGTTACTTAATGGCTACAAATGGACTAAGCTTTACACACAAATTCCTATTGGCTTCAGGAAAAGAGATATAATTACTATTGTCTTGCATGGAGCAATGCCCTTATAGTCAAGTGCCCCACTCACCAAAACATCATTTCTAAAGTATTTAGTTTTGTAACATTTTGTCACATCCAATCAGCCAGTCAGAATAATACCGCAAAAAATAGTCCCAACTGAGCTGGGTAGCAAAGCTTTGTAGAGATAGTATTTCAAAACAAAAGATCTAAGCCAAATCAAGCTTTGATATTCTTGTCTCTCAAAATCTCTCTCCCTCTTGTTTCTCTTATTTGCTGATAAAGTTATGAATAAAATCTATTAGTGCCAACAGCTTTTAAGCTTATTTTACATTCCCAATTTTTTATGTATCTAAATAACTTCAGCTAGCTGTTTGCCAGAGGTTCAATTTTCTAGACTTATATGGAAGAGCACATTAAATGCAGAGAAGAGTGGTGACTACTATGAGCATAAAACTTCAAGCTGTTAATGCAAGATCTTTACTGAGTTGAGACAATTGTAATGTTGGGAGAATGGTCTTGTTGCAGAATGAGTAATCTGTGCTGATGAACTGACATTTCATGTGCATTGCATGGGAAAACTTGTTCTAGTAACCTTGTGTAATTTGTAGGAAAATTGCCCATACAGGGGACATAATTTTTAGGAAAGAGGCATAAGAAACTAATTTAAGTTTTAAAGTTAAAACTAATTTTAGTTAGAAAAGGAGGTATGTGCCTAGCTAACTTGCTATAATTCTGTGTAGTTATATAGTTAAGAATTAAATCCATTGAATGAAATATGCTTATAACTTCCTTTCTTTTTTATCTTTAGTTTCTTTTAATAAAAATACACATGGAAGATTTATGATTAAGATGTGGAATCACAGAATCATTGTGTAACTGGCCAAATTAATTTAAATTGGTTAATAGGTAAGAAAAGAATGTGCATTAACTATTGTTAGTGCTTAGAATTACAATTTTATGATGTAACATTTGATTAAAAAGTTACTGTCTTTTAGTGTCTGAGAGCTCAATTCTCCACCTCTTCAATCTCTGCTTGGACACAGAGTCTGTGTGGGCAGGTGGGGTGGGGGTGGAAGATGAGGAGTCAAAGAGCCAGTTACAGCTCCCTCCTTTGTTATGGTCGGCCATGAAAGTTGGAGCAACTGAGGATCTGTTCTAACTTATGCCTGCAGATAATAGGCAAAGTGGAGCTCTGCAATGCCATGCTCCCTCCATGCTCTCAACACACTCCAAGTATGACTTCTTCCACTGCTCACATGCCAACTCTGCTAGCCCTGTGCAAGGGAAATTCTCCACTGGTCAATTGGTTCCAGAATCTAGCTACTTTGCACCCCATGTGCAGCCATAGTGCATTTGACAGTTAGGCCAAGGAGCTCCAGACATATCATTTTCAATAGAACACTGTAATTTGTTCTGGTCCTGAGAAATGGTTATTGGTGTGGATGCCATAGGTGAAGAAATCAGAAGCTATGCAGCTGGTTATTTTCTGAAGAAATGCCTAAACAATTAACCAAACTGTATTAATTGTAAGAATTAACTCATAAAGTCCCTTTGATACTAAGTCAATGTGGCATTCTATCAGCTGATCATAAAGGCCCAGTCCATGGCATGGGGTTACCTGTAGCTTCCCTTGCCCCCCTCCAACCTCCCCTACTCCTTCCCACCATTCTATTCTTTCCTTGTGTGCAGATTTGGACACTGAGGAAAGTTACCTCAATCTGTGCTCATTGCTAAAAGCTGCCTTCCCAAGCCTAACTCACTAAATCCTTTGGCCGGGACTGGAATAAATTAAAGGCACCTGCTAATGCCACATTAGACTCCTGCTGACTACAGTATGACATATATGACATTTAGGAAAACACAGTTAGCCTGACAGACCACTTCAACAAAGCATTGACAGATTACTACACTTATAACTGAGCCCACCAAATGCTTCCAAGAAAGAGAAAAACTCCAGTTCCCTTACCGATCTTCGGCAAGGGACAACCCATTTCCAAGCTCAAAACACAGTTAGCACATCCAGAAACCCAGCACGAAACCTTAAAATTATACCCTTAGCAATAACACTATCAGAGGTTTGTTCCAGTTTCTTTCAGGTATCCTGGGGGGTGGAGAGGCTCTCTCTTTAGCCAGCTGAAGACAAAATGGAGGGGTCTCCCAGGTGTTTAAATAGACTTTCTCCTGTGGGTGGACATCCTGCCCCCTACCCCATGTAGAATCCAGCTACAAAATGGAGTTTTGGAGTCACATGGGCAAGTCACATGTCCATGTATGACAGATGTGGATTGGCATCTTCAAGATCCATTGTCCATTAAGTGCTTCTTGCTTGGGCATTTAACTTGCACATTCCTCTCTCAAGAAGCTGACCAAATGCTTACAAAGGCTACTTAAAAATCAAGCCAGTAGACACCCAATATTCATAACTTCGAACACAGAAATGATACTTGCATACAAATAGGATTAATAGATTCAGTAGATCATAACCTTTACAGAGATATATTACATGGCATATGTAGCATAAAACATATTCTAGTTATGTCATATATATATTTATAAGCATATTTCCATAAAGCCTTTTGGGGGCCCCGTCACACCCTCCTCCTGAACTCACTGCCAGAGGCTTGGACATTGTCCATGGTGGAGGCAGTGCAGTGTTTGTCTTTGATCACACTCCTTTTCAGTACCTTTAAACCATATGATGTCATTCATAAGTGTTCTAGCAAGTTTTGAGGTTCCTAGTCCCTGGGTGCCTGAAAACAGGTTGGGGTGTATTATTGCTAACAGAATGCATACAGCAATATCTGTTAAAGTGTAGGTGTCTTGGTATTTAGCCACCAATGCCATGAGGCGGTGAGCCTCAGTTTCCCCTTCTACACAGCAGCATGGGCCTGTTATGCTTTTGCTGCTGTGCCAAGCTTCTAGTCTGTTTACAGGTATAGGCTGAAAAGTAACATGCTTGTGGGGCTGTCTTGTCACCATCCCTAGCATGTACAGCAGTTTCTTCCACAAATCAGGTATGTCCCACATCTTTAAAGGGTTTACCACTAGTATTAACTCCTTTGTTTTAACCCATACATGAATTAGCAAAAGACACAAGGTTAACAGCAAATCTACGGTGGAGAGGCTTTGTTTGCACGATTTAGCTTGTTTAGTGTCTATTGCATTTTCCCAGTTCTTTGTGCCCCCTGGTAGGCACTCTGATGCAGATTCTTTTGCCTCTTTGGAGAAGGTTTTTAATTCAGGCAGGTGTTTGGGGCTTTGGCAAGGAAAGGGTGTGCTGCAACCATGCCTGCCCTCGGCCCCTCCCTCTGGAATTTCTCTGGGCTGGACCCTACTCCCTTGTGAAGTTTCACCCATGCAGAGATTTTTCCCCTATTGTCTTGGACAGACAATTTTATCTCTTACAAGTGTAGCAAGAACAACATCTTTCAATGGAGTGCCTTGGATTGGTAAAATCCCTTTGGACACCACACTTTCTGTTCCCAACAGGTTAGCTGAAGGGGCTTCCGGGAGATATGACCCCCAGTCTTCCCTTAAAACCCTGATCCACAGCAGAGGGGTATGGCATTTTAAATGCAGATTCTTCACCCTCCTCCTGGGAAAGATCCTCCCTACAAAAGGTGGGCGGACTCTCTGGCCCCTCCTCACCTTCCGTCTGGACTTCCCTCTCTGGGCTCCCCTCTGGGTCAGACACTCCTGTGTCCCCCAAAAGGGAAGGTGACCCTGGTCCAGCTGTGGGCTCACAGCTACCAGCTATGACAGACCCTTCACTGGCCAGCAAAATTCCCCCCTTTTCACTCAGGTTGGGCTTGCTTCCAGCTTCAGAGTCCTTTGGCGACCCCAAATTCCACCTTTGGGACACATGTCTCTGTGCATCCCAGGGCAGGCCCTGGACCCTGCTGACCTGCAACTTCCTGGCAGTCAGCCGCTGGGGTGGCCCCCCTGTTACAAGATGGTACATTCCTCTTCCCATGGGAAATGATTGCTGGACAGGAGCTGGCTTTGTCCAGCCCCTCCCTCTGGGACTTGCCTGGAGCCCCTGGTCTACAGGAACTGGCTACAACCATCCCTCCCCTGAGAGCTGCATTTTTGACTGCTACAGAGGAATCTAAGAGACACCCAAGTGACTTCACCCCCCTTCTGGGCTTTTCGCACAAGATTCCTTCTCACTGCTGACCAACCCTGGGACAGATTCTGCCACATTAAAGAAATCATTCCCCAGTAGAAATGGTGCAAAATTGTGTGTCACCGTTGCAACAGTCAGCTCAGCCTGCAAATCACTAGTTTGCATGTGTACTTTAGCTAAAGGTGCAAGGACTTTATAACCTCCCACCAGTTCTGATTCTGCCATTTTACCTGGCAACAAATCCTCCTCCTGGATCAGGTCCCTCCTGACCACAGAAATCTCAGCACCTGTGTCCCTTAATCCAAGAAGCACTTCACCATTGATTTTAACAGCATCCATATGCTCACTGATTGGTTGTGTGGAAGCAAGTTTTACAAATCCTGTGTGGAAAAAGGCCTCAGCCTGGCTCTGAGAAGTAGCAGCTTCAGGTGTTACTTGCTGCCTGTTTCCACTCAGCAAGGGACACTTATTCCTCAGGTGCTCGGTGGACTTACAATGGTAGCACCTCTGGAGCTCCTCTGCATGTACAGGAAATCTGGGACGAGTAACAGAGGAATGGGGAGGTGAACGCCCAGCCTCCTTTTTCCCAGGGGTAAAATGGTGGCTTTGCTTTCCCCCAACCCTGTACCCCTCGGCCAGTGGTTTGTGGTTAATTGCAGCTTTTGTTTGCTCATAGGAGTCTGCAAACCCAGCTAATTAACCCACTGCATCCACCTTTTTGTCCCACAAATACTGTTTTACATCATCACTTTACATATTTAGGAATTGTTCCTGAGTAACCAAATCACACATTCCTTCAAAGCTTGTAATGCCTTTCCCCCTCACCCACTTATCTACCAAATCTTTCATTTCATTTACATTAGCCACATTACTCATTCCAGATCCCCTCTTAAGGCTCCTGAATTTAACCCTGTAGGTTTCAGGTGTAACCTGAAGCTGTTTCAGAACCAGTTCCTTAAATTTACCATAGTTTGAAGCATCATCAATAGGCATCTTATTGAATATGTCCAGAGCTCTGCCAGTCAATTTTGCTATCAATGTGGTCATCTTTTGGTGTTCAGGGATCGCAGGGAGGGTACACAGTCTCTCAAAGGTGATGAAATATTCAGCAATATCACTGGATTCATCATACTGTGGACATAGTCACTTCCATTTGTGGATTTTTGGGGAAGTGGAGCCAGCAGCTGAAGGGTTTTGTCTCTTCAACTCCATAACAGCCAGTTCATGCTTTTGGGCCTCCCTCTGGGCCTCCATAGCTCTCTTGTGAGCAGCCTCCTCCCTGGCTGTTTCTGGCTCCATAGCTCTCTTGTGGGCAGCTTCCTCCCTGGCTGTTTCTGCCTCCATAGCCTTTCGGTGTGCAGCTGCCTCTGCTTCTTTGAGTTTCAGTTGAAACTCCCGGTCCTTTACCTTCTCTTCTGCTTCCAGTCTAGCCAGCTCTAGTTTAGTAGCTGCTTCACTGGTAGTCATTTTCCTGCTTTCTTGTGCTGGGCCATGCCCCCTCTGCAGTTCACTGAAACTGGGATGCACTCAGCTCAGGGGCTTCTTAGTTAACAGAGACTTTCACAGTGCCCATTGTTCAGCCTTTCTGGGCAATTTGCAACCTGTGCAGTTCTAGCTTGTTCTGATCTTCACTCTTACTTATTTTGCTTCCTTTTCTGTCCCTACTTCCCTTACCCGAAATAAGCAAACAGAAAATAACAAACCAGTAACCACTTTGTCTGTTCTCCTGCCACCACACTTAAAACTCACTTAAAATCACTACCAGTATCTCAAAGCAATCAGGTGTGCACAGATCCTGCTCGACTATGCCACTGTGATGGGTTGGATCACAGAAACCCCCTTGGAGACTGCCAATAGATGCCAAGACTACTTGCTGCCCTTGCTTTCCCTGCCAGTTTGGGACCCCAGCACCCTGTCTTGCTGAGCCAGACACGCCAGTCTGCTCCAACACAGACCCAGGGTCTGAACCACGTGCCTGTCACACATTAGACTTTACAAACTAAGTAGCTCAGACACAATATAATGCAAGAGAGCAGAAAAAAATTCATTGAATCCTTGTTCCAATCACCAGAATAATTTTCAAAGAGTTTGTGGTGATGGACACAGTACAAAACCTGAAGAGCAAAGGAAACAGAACAGAACAGTAATATGTGCAACATGAACTACTGCATGTTTTGTAGAAACATGATTTGAAAGCTGTTATAGAGGCACTGACATTTTCATTATAAACCCCTACTTTCAGTGCTTCACAATTCAGCAATAGGCATTTGCTTTAGGATAAAGCAGCATAAAGGTCTCAGCCTAGCAGAAGAATGTTGTGGTGTGTTGCTTGAATGTGTGCAAAATGTAAAAGAAGAAAAGGAAATAAAGACATTCTTCTCCAAGAGAATATTTTCATAATATATATATGAAATTCCTTTGTAAGAGGCATTTATTTCTTGTCTAACCAAAAAGAGTCACTTTTTAAAGTGTTGCCTGGGTGGCTTTTACTTGATGTTTATTTATTAGTTATTGTTAATTTATTATTTGTATTTTAGCCGCTAGATGACCCAGCCAAGACGAAGACCTGATTCTGCTGTTATTGGAAGAGTCACCAAATGGTGCTCTTACATGTAGCCTTACAAGTCCTTTTTCCTTAGTGTGCAAGGGGATTGTGGGTGTCAGAAGCAGGACACTAATTTCAGAAGAAGGGAACATCAGTACGAAGCACTGTACAAATGTAACCCACTGGTCATTGTGTTATGTCCCCCTCTGTATCCACACAGATTATGAGCATTATAGCTCACAGCTCAAGAGTTTGGCTCTTTAGATCAAGTTGTACAGATTCACACATGTATCTTTGGAAGGCCCTGGTTCAATCCCTGGTGTGTTGACTATGATAGTTGCCACTACACAAACACCTAGTCAGAGATTTTCTGATCTGAATAGTTTATGAGCTTAATAGACAAGACAAACAGTAAGGGAAGAGTATGCAAATGAGGAATTGAGGTTCAGATAGCTTACATTACTTGTCCAAGGTAACACAGGAAGTCTTTTGCTCCAGCCACATGTGGAGCTCCCATTGAAGTCAATGGGAGTTTTGCAGAAGATCTGCAGTATCTGGCCTGTTACTAATGAATATACCATAACTAGGCTTTGCAGATTTTTTAAAAACAATTTTAATGGATAATATGAGGTTGATTTTAAAGGTTTTTTATTGATTTAAGTTTTCACAGTTATGCAAAATTATGAGGGAGGTCACAATTATTTAATGACAATTCACGTTGATGCAAAAAGTTGACACTTCGTAATGGTTAAAACAAATTGCCAATGTCTCATGTCAAACTCTGCAAAGTAAATATCCTTAAGGCAAACTAACAAGTTTTCAAGTGACATTTTTCTTATTTTGTCTACCAGTAAATTTCAATGATCATCCATGGAAATATATTTTTCACTGGTTTGTATCTGAAATCGACATTTATTGATAAAAAGACTAATCATTCAAAGTCTAACTATAATATATTTTAAATATTTGTTTTATGACTTAATAGTGTCCATTGCTGCTATTTTTAGGACTGTGACCGGGGCAATGAAATTTTAAACTGCAGTTGGTGCCCTGTGAGATTCTCATAGGGAACCAACCTTGTTGAATTGACATAATGGCCCATTGATGGAAATGAGAGTTTTGCCGTAGTCTTCACTGGAGCCAGGAGTTCATCCCATGACTATTAATATAATATTGGCAGATGGAATCTTCAGTTATTTTCTTTTTCAAATATTTATATATTTTATGTGTTTATTTTTTCCATTAGTATACTAATATTAATTCCATTAGCAATGTTAAGTCTCCAGCTGTTTTTCAACAGGACAATTATTATATAATATAAAATTCTGGCTTAAGTTCCTTTCCTTGGGGTAACATCCAAACCCTCTGGAAATCTTTGGGAGGCTTTCTAGTGGGCACTGGAAAGAAACTTAATTCTTTAGCCTCTTTCAGTAAAAAGGGATAATAACTTTTCAGTACATTTTGGCTGAAAAAAAAATTAAGCAATCAGAAGCCTCAGTCCTATTTTGGGCAAAGTAGGAGATCATGTGGTTATAGTTGCATTCCTCAAGCCAGTGAAGTGGATTTTTACTTCCCACAATTCATAAATGCAAACAAATGTGGCTTCCTACAATCAGCTGGATAATTTTCATGAAAAAAAATATGGCAAGGAGGATGACACTGCAGCAGTTGTGAGAGACTTCCCAGAGTATCTGCCAAAACACCTGCACTTTTCTAACCTGACCACTGTCACCATCTTATCCTGCAAGCCTTACTGAAATGATCAGGGAGGACTCACAAGAGTAAGGTTGTGCAGGCTTCACAATGCATGTGGAAAATTGCAATTTGTCTTCTGAAATGCACAAGCATTCACAAATGTAATATCCATGGAAAGCTTATGAAAAAGGAGCTACTTTTTCATATTATTAATTAATTCATTTAAATTGATTCAGAACAGCAGAATATTAACAACTCTGTTATAACTGAATGGCAGCAGTTCCAGTCCAGGTATTTCTCAGCCAGCAGACGAAGCAAATTAAAAGTTCAGAACAACCCTCCCAAAAAAGTTCACTATCCTTATAATCCTCTGTCAAATGCTTGGGGTGGGGGTGGGCAGAAGATGAGTTTTTCATCAGGTTTCCAAGGATATCCGCTTTGAGCTATTTTGACGAGTGAGTTCCCAAACCAAAGTGGTCCCAGAGAGCTGAAGTCCTGATAGCAGCCCTGTCAGGGTTCCTTCCCCACTCTGAACTCTGGGGTACAGATGTGGGGATGCGCATGCAAGACCCCCTAAACTTATTTTTACCAGCTTAGGTTAAAAACTTTCCCAAGGCACAAATTACATCTTGTCCTTGAACAGTATGCTGCCACCACCAAGTGATTTAGACAAAGAATCAGGGAAAGGACCACTTGGAGTCCTATTCCCCCAAAATATTCCCCCAAGCCCTACACCCCATTTCCTGGGGAAGGCTTGAGAATAATATCCTCACCAATTGGTACAAGTGAACACAGACCCACCCTTGGATCTTAAGAACAATGAAAAATCAATCAGGTTCTTAAAAGAAGAATTTATTTAAAAAAAGATAAAAGAATCACCTCTGTAAAATCAGGATGGAAGATAACTTTACAAGGTAACAAAAAGATTCAAAACACAGAGGATTTCCCCTCCAGACAAAACTTTAAAGTTACAAAAACAGGGATAAACCCCCCTCTTAGCACAGGGACAATTCACAAGTTAAAACAAAAGATACTCTAATGCATTTCCTTGCTATTACTTACTATTTCTGTAATATTAGATCTATCATTTCAGTGGGAGCGGGATTACTTGCTTGGTCTCTCCCTTTGTCTCTGTGGAGAACACACACAGAGCAGCAAACGAAAGTCTTCCCCCTCTCCCCCCAGATTTGAAAGTATCTTCTTTCCCCACTGTTCCTTCCGGTCAGGTGCCAACCAGGTTATCTGAGCTTCTTAACCCTTTACAGGTAAGGATAGATTTTATGCTACCCTTAGCTGTGTATTTATGACAAGCCCCCTTTGTGTTTATAGAGGTTGAGAACTTCCATGAGGCTGGGAGTATGTCAGAGTGAGAGAGTCAGTCTCTCAGGTAGGTAGTTCCCGAGCAACTTAACTGTTAACAGCATCAGATGAACAGGTTCTCAGCTGCATTCTGGGGAAACACAAGCTTTTCTTGTTGTGACTGACTATAGCATAGTACCATTTTAATTTCCTTAGAACCACAAAGCAATAAATAAGTGGCTATGTTGCTACTTATAGGCTCAGGGCTTTTTTACTTCTTTTTTTTCTCTTCCTTGCTGCTCTCTTTAATCTCATTGTTTCTGGATTTTCAATTTCTTGCCTAAATGAACTCCTTGTCCATGTACACACAAGTGCTGAATCACAAAATAAGAGTTCTTCCTCTAATTGACATCAAAACCAGTTAGCTTAATCCAATTTTAGATTGCTCCAGCTTTTTCCTCAAGAAATTCTGTGCTATCCTATTTTAATCATGATCAGAATATAACTAGCCTTTCCATTTGAATTATCACTCAGAACATGTCCATGAGGAGAGTCTAATCTGGACATGTGAAGAAAACAAGATTAGTATCACTCATTCTCTCTGTGTGTGCCTGTTTGTGTCTGCACTGTACGTGTGGATGCTACAAGGAAGCCACAATCAAATAGTATAGGAAATATTAGTTTAATGTGAGATCCAGTAGCTGTTTTGTGATTTATCATGCACTACAATATTTCACCAATATCAGTGGTGAGCTGGAGCCAGTTCGCACCAGTTCACTGGCACTGGTTGTTAAATTTAGAAACCCTTTTAGAACCAGTTGTCCCCCGAGAGACAACCGGTTCTAAAAGGGCTTCTAAATTTAACATCTGGCCAAAAGTGGCGCCTTAGGGGCCAACTCCGTGGATGCTCAGGGCCTGGAGCACCCACAGGGAAAATTTGGTGGGTGCAGAGCAGCCACTGGCAGCTCCCCGCCCCATCCCGCGCCCGGCCCCAGCTCACCTCTGCTCTGCCCCCGCCTCCTCCCCTGAACGCGCCGCCCAGCTCTGCTTCTCCACCCCCCGGCTTCCCGCGAATCAGCTGTTCGCCCGGGAAGCCGTGGAGGGCTGAAAAGCAAGCGGCAGCTTTGCGCTCAGGTCCAAGGAGGCAGAGTGGAGGTGGGGCGGGGGGGGGCGTGAGGAGGGCCACCCGCATTGCAGCAGGTAAGCCGGGGGTGGGCAGGGGTGCAGGGGAACCGCTCCCCACCCCAGCTCACTTCCGCCTCCCTGGGCCTGAGCGCCAAGCTGCCGCCTGCTTCTCAGTCCTCCCAGGCTTCCTGCATGAACAGCTGATTGGTGGGAAGCCGGGGGAGGGGGCGGAGAAGCAGAGCGAGGCGGCTCATTCAGGGGAGGAGGCGGAGATGGAGCAGAGGTGAGCTGGGGCCGGGCGTGGCTCAGGGCAGGGCAGGGAGCTGCCGGTGGGTGCTCTGCACCCACCAATTTTCCCCATGGGTGCTCCAGCCCTGGAGCACCCACGGAATTGGCGCCTAAGGTGCCACTTTTGCTATGATCAGTGGGGGGAGCGGCCGCTTCCCCTGCTCCCCCAGCTATGCTACCCCGCCCCTAGGAGCCAGAGGTACCTGCTGCCCAGGTATGCACCGCTGGGACTCCCCACCTCGCTCCCCGGCAGGTTCCTCTGGCTCTTAGGTGCAGGGCGGGAACCCACTATGGTGGCCCACGAGACCCTCTTGCCCAGTTCTGGGGGCAGTCAGGGGATGGGGTGGATGGGGTAGGAGTCCTGGGGGGGCGTCAAGGAAAGCAGGGGGTTGGATGGGGCAGGAGTCCCCGGGAGCGGGCCACGACCCCCTCGTGGGGTGAGGAGGGAACCGGTTGTTAAGATTTTGGCATCTCATCACTGATCAATGTGGTACCAAACCTTCAAATTATTATTTGTCCAGCAATAGAATTCTAAAGTAAATGTGATTTCCTAAGTTGCTGGTCATTATGTGGAGATTTAAGCAAGCAAATAATAACTGAACAGGATTTAAAAGCAAAGGTATTATGATGTTATACTGGAGGGAGCCTGGTTTGCCTCATCCGAAGCTTTTTGGACTCAGAGGTTCAGATACAGGGAATGAGACTACTGCATGAAAGTCACACTTAACATCTCTAATCAGCCACATTTAGTAATTAGGCAAGCAACTAATCACACAGGTATCTGTGCTGTTTCTCTCTATTGGCCTGTAAGCCTCAGTGGAAGCTTGTTGTATTTATTGAGAAGTAAATCAACATTAACATGCTTCAAGCAACAGCATGTTTTTTAATTCTCTATTACAATTTCAAAGCAACTGCCTTTCTAGGTAATACAATTCCCTGTTACACTTTTATGGCAGTGGGACTGACTTGCAAGCTGAATGTTAAGAGAAAAGATGTCTGACTGGCAGATAACTTTGTTTGCATCTTCTTACTTGGTAAAAATAACAATGAAAGAATTCTGCAGAAGAGCTACTTCAAAAATGAATAGGGAACATCTTGTAAATTGCCAAAACATTTAGATGGCCTACAAGAAATGTACCAACTAATGATGGCTAAGTCAGAGGGGCAGTTAGGAATACCTGATTTAAATTTATTTGCACAAAAATACTTGCAAATGAAATGGAACTATCAAGTTGTAAAATATTTAGCCCAGGTAACCATGTGATCTTATTACCATTTTTATTCTCTAACCTCTTTTTCTCCTGATGCTTGTTAACAACTGAAGTGTTGTGCCTTGTTGCAAGTTAGGCACTGATCCTGCAAAGGACAAAATCACATGAATAGGCTCATTGATTTCGGCACATGCAGAGATTTTTGCAGGATTTGGATCTGAAATTAAATATTCCCTGGGACCAGGACCACATTTTCCTGTGATGGCACAATACCTAGCATAATGAGGCCCTGATCCTGACTGTAGGTACCACAATACAAATACATACATACATAAAAAAGTTTATGGGGATCTGAAAAATCCGAAGGATTTCTAGGTTATGGTCTGGAATCATCTTTTGGCTTAAAACAACTGACTAAAATTAAAAGTGAGGTGACAGATTTTTTTGGTAATTAATGGAGATGTGTTTACTTCAAACATTCTGAATCTTTTAAATGGCTATTCAAATCCATTGGGCGGGGGGAAGGGGGGAAGATATCTACTGAAGTAGAGAGCAGCCCTTAAAAGTAGCGCAGTTAATGAGCCCTCAGTGCATAACAGCAACAGACAGACTGGGCTGCATACTTCACAGACTAACTGGACTCAGCAAACAACAAAAACAATGAATGTCAGGGTATGTCTACACTCTGAAATTAGGTCAAATTTATAGAAGTCGTTTTTTTAGAAAGCGTTTTTATACAGTCTATTGTGTGTGTCCCCACACAAATTCTCTAAGTGCATTTAGTCGGCGGAGTGCGTCCACACTACTGAGGCAACCGTCGACTTCCGGAGCATTGCACTGTGGGTAGCTATCCCACAGTTCCCGCAGTCTCCGCCCCCCATTTGAATTCTGAGTTGAAATCCCAATGTCTGATGGGGCAAAAACATCGTCGCGGGTGGTTCTGGGTACATATCATCAGCCCCCCCCCCACCCTCCCTCTCGCCATGAAAGCAACAACAGACAATCGTTTCACGCCTTTTTTCCTGAGTTACCCGTGCAGACACCACACCACGGCAAGTATGGAGCCTGCTCAGCTCACCGTCACCGTATGTCTCCTGGGTGCTGGCAGACACGGTATGGCATTGCTACACAGCAGCAGCTCATTGCCTTTTGGCAGGAGATGGTGCAGTATGACTGGTAGCCATCGTTGTCGTACTCCTAGGTGCTCTTTTAGCCGACCTTGGTGAGGTCGGTCAGGGGCACCTGGGCAGACATGGGAGTGACTCAGCCAGGTCATTTCCCTTTTTAAAGTTTTGTCTCATGGAGATTCAGTCCTGCTGGCAGTTGTACTGCACCGTCTTCTGGAGAGCACCCAGGGGATGATGATGGCTAGCAGTCGTACTGCACCGTCTGCTGCCAGCCTAAGATATATAAAGATAGATGAAGTGGATCAAAACAAGAAGTAGACCAGATTTGTTTTGTATTCATTTGTATTCATTTTCTCCCCGCTCCTTCCCTCTGTGAAATCAACGGCCTGCTAAACCCAGGGTTTTGAGTTCTATCCTTGAGGGGGGCATTCTGTTTCTCCTTGATGCAAAACCACCCCCTTTGTTGACTTTAATTCCCTGTAAGCCAACCCTGTAAGCCATGTTGTCACTCACCCCTCCCTCCGTCAGAGCAACGGTAGACAATCGTTTCGTGCCTTTTTTCAGCACAGATGCCATAGCACTGGGAACATGGAGCCGGCTCAGATCACTGTGGCAATTATGAGCACTATAAACACTGCACACATTATCCAGCAGGATATAAAGAACCATAACCTGCAAGAAAAGCGAAACCAGGTGAGGAGGAGGTGACTGCAGCGTGGTGACGAGAGTTATGGGGACATGGACATAGACTTCTCACAAAATATGGGCCCCTGCAATGTGCACATCATGGTGTCAATTGGGCAGGTTCATGGCATGGAACGCTGATTCGGGACCCGGCAAACAGGCACAGACTGGTGGGACTGCATAGTGTTGCAGGTCTGGGATGATTCCCAGTGGCTGCGAAACTTTCGCATGCATAAGGGCACTTTCATGGAACTTTGTGACTTGCTTTCCCCTGCCCTGAAGCGCAAGAATATCAAGATGAGAGCAGCCCTCACAGTTGAGAAGCGAGTGGTGATAGTCCCGTGGAAGCTTGCAACGTCAGACAGCTACCGGTCAGTCAGGAATCAATTTGGAGTGGGAAAATCTATTGTGGGGGCTGCTGTGATCCCAGCAGCCAACGCAATCACTGAGCTACTGCTATCAAGGGTAGTGACTCTGGGAAATGTGCAGGTCATAGTGGATGGCTTTGCTGCAGTGGTGGGCGACAGACGGAACCCATATCCCTATCTTGGCACCAGAGCACCAAGGCAGCAAGTACATAAACCGACAGGGGTACTTTTCAATGGTGCTGCAGGCACTGGTGGATCACAAGCGACATTTCACCAACATCAACGTGGGATGGCCGGGAAAGGTACATGATGCTCACATCTTCAGGAACTCTGGTCTGTTTCAACAGCTGCAGCAAGGGACTTACTTTCCAGACCAGAAAATAACTGTTGGGGATGTTGAAATGCCTATAGTTATCTCTGGGGATCCAGCCTACTCCTTAATGCCATGGTTCATGAAGCCATACACAGGCGGCCTGGACAGTAGTCAGGAGCTGTTCAACTATAGGCTGAGCAAGTGCAGAATGGTGGTAGAATGTGCATTTGAGCTTTTAAAAGTGCGCTGGTGCAGTTTACTGGGTTGTTTAGACCTTATTGAAACCAATATTCCCATTGTTATTACTGCTTGCTGTGCACTCCACAATATCTGTGAGAGTAAGGGGGAGACATTTATGGCAGGGTAGGAGGTTGAGGTAAATCACCTGGCCGCTGATTACGCGCAGCCAGACACCAGGGAGGTTAGAAGAGTACAGGAGGGCATGGTGCACATCAGAAAAGCTTTGAAAACCAGTTTCAGGACTGGCCAGGTTACGGTGTGAAAGTTCTGTTTGTTTCTCTTTGATGGAAACCCCTCCCGCCTCCAGGTTCACTCTACTTTCCTGTAAGCTAAGCACTCTCCCCTCCCTCCTTAATCACCACTTGCAGAGGCAATAAAGTCATTCTTGCTTCACATTTATGCATTCTTTATTTAGTCATCACACAAACAGGGGGATAACTGCCAAGGTAGTCCAGAGGGGGTGGTGGAGGAGGGAAGCACCAGGTGGGGTAGTAGAGGAGGGAAGGACAAGGCCACACAGCACTTTAAAAGTTTAAAAGTTTAAAACTTATTGAATGCCAGCCTTCTGTTGCTTGGGCAATCCTCTGGGGTGGAGTGGCTGGGTGGCCGGAGGTCCCCACACTGCATTCTTGGGTGTCTGGGTGAGGAGGCTATGGAACTTGGGGAGGAGGGCGGTTGGTTACACAGGGTCTGTAGCCACAGTCTGTGGTCCTGCTGCCTTTCCTGCAGCTCAGTCATACGCTGGAGTATATGAGTTTGATCCTCCAGCAGCCTGAGCATTGACTCCTGTCTTTTTTCAGCAAGCTGACGCCACCTACTCTCTTCAGCCCACCACCTCTCCTCACGGTCATATTGTGTTTTCCTTCACTCTGAGATTGTCTGCCTCCACGTATTTTGCTGTGCTCTGTCAGTGTGGGAGGACAGCATGAGGTCAGAGAACATTTCATCACAAGTGCGTTTTTTTCGCCTTCTAATCTTCGCTAGCCTCTGGGAAGGAGAAACAAATGCAGCTGGTGGAGGGGAAAAAAAGGGAGAGTGGTAGTTAAAAAGATACATTTTATAGAACAATGGGTACACTCTTTCACGGTAAACCTTGCTGTTAACATTACATAGCACATGTGCTTTCATTACAAGGTCACATTTTGCCTCTTATTGAGGGTATGCCAGTTTGGTGTGAGAGATCACTCACGCAGGGTCGGGCAACAGAATTCGGCTTGCAAGCAGCCATGGTAAGCCACAGTCCTTTGGCTTCTTTAACCTTCATAACATGTGGGAATGGCTTCAAACAGCAGTGCCCCCATTGCCCAAACAAAGTAGCCATTGGGTTGCCATTAAAAATGGGTTGGCAATTTAAAAGGAGGGGCTGCAGTTTCTGGGTTAACATGCAGCCGAAACCCAACTAACTCCCCCCCCACACACACACCCAATTCTCTGGGATGATGGCTTCACCCTTCCCCTCACCATGTGGCTAACAGCGGGGAAGATTTCTGTTCAGCCACAGGCAAACAGCCCAGCAGGAACGGGCACCTCTGACTGTCCACTTACTAAAACCACCGTATTTCAACCAGGTGACCATGAATGATATCACTCTCCTGAGCATAACACAGAGAGATAAAGAACGGATGTTGTTTGAAAGCCAGCAAACACCGGGACCATATGTTGCAATGCTTTGTTCTGCAATGATTCCCAACTATGTGCTATTGGCCTGGCGTGGTAAAGTGTCTTACCATGGAGGACGCAATAAGGCTGCCCTCCCCAGAAACCTTTTGCAAAGGCTTTGGGAGTACATCCAGGAGAGCTTTATTGAGATGTGCCTGGAGGATTTCCACTCCATCCCCAGACACGTTAACAGACTTTTCCAGTAGCTCTACTGGCCGCGAATGCCAGGGAAAATTAATCATTAAACACTCTTGCTTTTAAACCATGTATAATATTTATAAAGGTACACTCACCAGAGGTCCCTTCTCCGCCTTTAGGGTCCGGGAGCCCACCTTGGGTGGGTTCGGGGGGTACTGGCTCCAGGTCCAGGGTGATAAACAGATCCTGGCTGTTGGGGAAACCGGTTTCTTCACTTCCTTGCTGTGAGCTATCTACAACCTCCTCCTCCTCCTCATCTTCCTTGCTCCAAAAACCCACTTCTGTGTTGCCTCCCACTCCTTGGATGGAGTCAAAGCACAGGGTTGGGGTAGTGGTGGCTGCACCCCCTAGAATGGCATGCAGCTCATCATAGAAGCGGCATGTCTCGGGCTCTGAACCAGAGAAGCCATTTGCCTCTCTGTTTTTTTAGTAGGCTTGCCTGAGCTCCTTAATTTTTCATGTGGCACTGCTGCAGGTCCCTCTTATGGCCTCTGTCCTTCATGCCACTGGAAATTTTTTCAAATATTTTGGCATTTCGTCTTTTCGAATGGAGTTCTGCCAGCATGGATTTGCCTCCCCATACAGCGATCAGATCCCATACCTCCCATTCGGTCCATGATGGAGCTCTTCGGAGATTCTGGGACTGCATGGTTTCCTGTGCTGATGGACTCTGAATGATGACCTGTGCAGGTGAGCTCGCCATGCTGGTCAAACAGGAAATGAGATTCAAATGTTCATGGGCCTTTTCCTGTTTACCTGGCCAGTGCATCTGAGTTGAGAGTGCTGTCCAGAGAGGTCACAACCGAGCACTCTGGGATAGCTCCCGGAGGCCAATACCATTGAATTGCATCCACACGACCCCAAATTCGACCCGGCAAGGTCGATTTCAGTGCTAATCCCCTCGTCAGGGGTGGAGTAAAGAAATCGATTTTAAGAGCCCTTTAAGTCAACAATAAGGGCTTCGTCGTGTGGACGGGTGCAGGGTTAAATCGAGATAATGCTGCTAAATTTGACCTAAACTCGTAGTGTTGACCAGGCCCTAAGTCGTAAGCATGCTGAGGAATGAGAGGAAGAGGGAGTAAATCTCTAAATGAAACAGCGGAAAGGCTGAGCTGATGTTATTTTTACATATCTGAACTTAGTGAGAAAGGCCAAAGTCAACATCCTTGAGAAAATATTCCAATTAAGAAAGGAGCTGTAGAGAGCAGTTAGATTAAAAATAGGAAAAAATAAGTGTTTTCCTCCTTAAAACAATAGGATTTGGATCATAATTAGAAACATTTCTAGAATAAATGTCAAATAATGGAATGGGAATAGTAGAAAACTGAAGCGTTACATCCTGTGCTTTCATTTCCCCCTCTAGCTTTTTACACATCAGAAAAGAAAAACTCCTTAGTCTTTTCCAAAAAATCTTTATCTTTTGTTATTAGATACAAAAGTCTAAAGAACATGTAAAGAGGTGGCCAGAATGAAGTAACACAGACGGGGATAGACAGAATCATTCTGAACAATAAACACACAGACAAGTTGAAAGAATAATAATAATAAAAAATCCTATCAATACCACAAGCCATTCATGAATGCTACTGAACAAAAATTGCTAGGAATGGGCAAGCCAACTATTGTGTAAGATATTCCATAATAAAAGACACCTTTTCAGTATTGAATTTATGTCTCAAAGATAGCCACACAAAGCCTATTAATTATACTGAATTCTTTTCATAAATACATTTTCAAGATCTGCCACACATTTATTTGTATCAGCTGTAGTGTTTTACAAGGCTTCCACTGAAAAATACATCACAATTTTAAGGGGCTGATGTACTCAAATATCTGTGGATGTCCTGATAAGGCCTTGAAGGTAATGGCTATGGGGCACCTCCATTCACAATATAGGTCAGCCAAGAAGTAAAATGAGGCCACTTTCTGGGGAGCTAGGTTGCTGCTTTGTGGACAGGGTAGAAAAGGCGGTAAACTCTCATTTATTAGCTTATTCTAACAAGCACCTCATCCCTCTCCCATCCCAAGGATACACAAGTTCCTGGAGTTACTACAGTGCTGGAAGTTTGACTTCTTTTTGGGGTCCTGAGAGGCAAAGAGGGAAGGTCCCAAACAACCTCTGGATCAGCTAAAATAATCATTCTCTCACTGGAAAGGGGTATCCTTGTCTCACTGGGAAAGAATAAGGACTCTTGGTCCAGGTCCATGGAAAGTATGGGCAGGCTTCAAATAACACTTTTTGCCAGGGTCTCTTTTCTCCTGACCACCATTGGGATTAGGGGTAAAAAGCAGTGAATCACCTCAATAAGCATTTCTCATTTCGCTGGTACAGTTCCAGGACTGAGCACTCAGCTGAGCACTTAAAACAGCATCTATGGAATTCTTCAGTGTGTCAGGGGAGATCCAGACAAGTCAGGAGATGCAGTGGGAAGAATCTGTGATGGCAGCCTATGGAATGAGGGCATTCCTTAATAACTATGTGCTTTGAATAGCGTGGGGGATGGGGTGGCGGGGGGTTGAGAGGAAACTGCTATGAGACAGCCCCACTGTGGCTGATTTTTGTGTAATAGTAGCTTTTGGATGAGGAATTTAGCACAAAGTCTTACAAATATACAGTTTTAAACAAACACCACAAAATGGCACCACAGAAGGCAGCAAATATTTAAAAAGTGCAGCCACATTTTAAGCAAAATTACTGTGACTTCCTGCACATTCATCATATTCCCCCCTACCCCCAAACAATAACAGCATGATTTCAGGAAAAAAATCATTTTGAATTTTCTACAATGTTAACTCCTTGGCACTGAAAATCTAGATTTCTTGATACTAAATAAATGCTACCAAATGAAGAGAAGCACAAAGAATTCTGGCCTTTTTCAGAAATGTATCAGGTTCTAGTTATGATAAAATCATAAAGAATCAACATGAAAGAGAAGATACATTTTTAATTTTATATTTACTTTGTTTCAACATTTTCCTTTTTCTGATATTAGCTAAAGTGTTAGCTTAGAATAAGGAAACATTACTGGCTAGGATTTGAATTTCCATTACTTAATTTTCTCACTAGTTTTAAGGGGAATTTGCACAGCTACAGTTTTCGCAGCTCTTTGTATAGTAAGATATATTATACAGATACTTTCACACATGGAATTTACAATACATTTGAATAGATATACTGCACATAAATCCAAACTAGAGTATGGTTTTATATGAATCCTATATACTCACAATCAGCAGCATGCACAGGAATAAAAATTTGGCTGCTTTTGGATGGGCACTTTCTGTGCCCCCTGCTCCCTTTCTCCCAGCTGGAGGAGCTGGCTCTCCCCCCGTGGCTGGTGCCCCTGCTGATTGGCGGGGTGCTTGCCCCTGCTCACAATCTCTTAGTAACAAAGTAAAGAATTTGACTTTGGTAGTTCAGAGCTACATGGGATAACGGAGTAATCATTGTCTGCACAATAGTTCACATATGGTCTTTGAAATTAGAGCCTGTTTAACTGAAGAAAGGGATCTTGGGGTAGGACACCAGAGTACTGTGGACTGCATACGCTTGAATGACAACAGTTACTCATCTGTTATTTAAAGTAGCTGACTGGGCTATATTACACGTATTTACTGAACACTAAATCCTAGGGTAGGGAGTACTGTGACCTGGTAAATATTTTGAGTGTTTGGTTCCATATACTCAGCGTAGACCAGTGGTCCTCAAACTTTTTTTTATTGGTGACCCCTTCCACACAGCAAGCGTCTGAGTGTGCCCCCCCCCTTATAAATTAAAAACAGGGATTATAAATGTCATTTAATGTTAATTTAATGTGGACATGGTCGACAGCCCGAGCGCTGCCAGGCACGGGGCTGACAGCTTGCGACCCCCAGATAATGACCTTGTGACCCCCTGAGGGGTTGTGACCTCCACTTTGAGAACCCCTGGTGTAGACCCCTTTATTTACACTGATACCTCAGTTGGGAAACCACATGAGTTAGGAGACTCTACCCAGTCCAAAGGCCTGTGCATACCAATACCCATAATTCATCCAACCGGTCAGCCTTCCATTCTTGTTCAAAGGGAGGTACCCCATGCAGCACAATCCCCATAAGTTCCAAATAATGATTAAGTTGATTCCTGTTCTGCACAGAATATGCCTTACCCTACTTATGCTCCAAATCAGTCATGGCTACTTTGACCATGACTGTCAGAAGCAACTAACACAACTGAAATCCTGACATGGGTGAGAGAAGGGAGACTAGTTCAGAAACCCATGCATGCATTCAGAAAGCAAACAATGAAATTCCTGCATTACACGAAGGTAAATCAGATTTCACCCCTTTAACATGGCCATTAATTGACCATAGATAAGGGACTGGCAATTGGCTGCCTGCTTGTTATTTTCCTGTTTTTGATTTTGCTTGTAGTGATGAGTCTATGACCAATGCTCTCCCACAATGACCACAGTATGACTATGTATATGATTTTGTGTAGGGCTTTCACATGCTCTGTACAGAGCTTACTTTGTGGTGCCTGTGCATGACAGGCGGGAGGAGACATGGGCACAGGGGGATCCACCAATGCACTAGATAAAGAGGGCTTCAGAACCTTTTCCTTGCCACAGTCTGTTGGAGGAATGTTGATCTCTGCTGCATTGCTGCACATTTTCTCAGCACTTTGCTATTTTAGTTCTGTTTGGTGAATGCAATAATTCTTTAAAAGGATCCAAGCTCTGAGTTTCAAGTAGAGATGGAAGAAAAGCATTTGGGAATAGACTATTGAACTATGTTTTCATGTTCAATATATTATGCATAAGGACATAAGAACGGCCATACTGGGTCAGACCAAAGGTCCATCTAGCCCAGTATCCTGTCTTCCAACAGTGGCCAATGCCCCAGACAGAATGAACTGAATAGGTAACCCTCAAGTGGCCCATCCCCTTACCCATTCCCAGCTTCTGGCAAACAGAGGTTAGGGACACCATCCCAGCCCATCCTGGCTTACAGCCATTGATGGACCTATCCTCCATGAACTTATCGTGTTCATTTTTATAACCCTGTCTTGGCCATCACAACATCTTCTGGCAAGGAGTTCCACAGGTTCATTGTGTGTTGTGTGAAAATGAATACGTTTTTACTGTTTGACCAGCTCTACATCCAATGGTTACTATAAATAATGTAAAACACTCAGCTCTGACAGAACATTTTTTATGCAGATGCCTCAATACTCTTTACAAAGCAACGTTATCACTTTTTTATAGATGGGGAACTGAGTCAGAAAGATGTGTAATGACTTGTCTCAAGTCACACAGCATGTCAGTAATAGACTTGGAACTAGAACACAGGACTCCTGACTCCTACTCCAATACTTTGTCCTTTGGAACATGTGCCTTCCCAGAAAAGGAAGAAAAAAACATTTTAACTAGGCCCTTAAATTTAGCCTCTAAAATTTTCACCCAGTTTTGCATATGCAAAATCTACTGTGCTAAAACCAGCACAGACATGTGCATACTGATTCCAGGCACACTTGCAAATGAGTTTTGCAGATTGAAATGTGGGGCTTTGCACATGCAAAATTGCAGTCAAAATTACGGAGGCTGCTTTTAGAAAGTTAGTCCTTTAAGAGGTTAATTCCTACTCTAAAAATTGCTTAGCCCTGGTCTACACTAGGACTTTAGGTCGAATTTAGCAGCATTAAATTGATGTAAACCTGCACCCGTCCACATGATGAAGCCCTTTATTTCGATTTAAAGGGCTTTTAAAATCGATTTCCTTACTCCACCCCTGACAAGTGGATTAGCGCTTAAATCGGCCTTGCTGGCTAGAATTTGGGGTACTGTGGACACAATTCGACAGTATTGGCCTCCGGGAGCTATCCCAGAGTGCTCCATTTTGACTGCTCTGGACAGCACTCTCAACTCAGATGCACTGGCCAGGTAGACAGGAAAAGAACCGCGAACTTTTGAATCTCATTTCCTGTTTGGCCAGCGTGGCAAGCTGCAGGTGACCATGCAGAGCTCATCAGCAGAGGTGACCATGATGGAGTCCCAGAATCTCAAAAGAGCTCCAGCATGGACCGAATGGGAGATATGGGATCTGATCGCTGTGTGGGGAGAGGAATCCGTGCTATCAGAACTCCGTTCCAGTTTTCGAAATGCCAAAACCTTTGTCAAAACCTCCCAGGGCATGAAGGACAGAGGCCATAACAGGGACCCGAAGCAGTGCCGTGTGAAACTGAAGGAGCTGCGGCAAGCCTACCAGAAAACCAGAGAGGCGAACGGCCGCTCCGGGTCAGAGCCCCAAACATGCCGCTTCTATGATGAGCTGCATGCCATTTTAGGGGGTTCAGCCACCACTACCCCAGCCGTGTTGTTTGACTCCTTCAATGGAGATGGAGGCAATACGGAAGCAGGTTTTGGGGACGAAGAAGATGATGATGATGATGAGGTTGTAGATAGCTCACAGCAAGCAAGCGGAGAAACCGGTTTTCCCAACAGCCAGGAACTGTTTCTCACCCTGGACCTGGAGCCAGTACCCCCCGAACCCACCCAAGGCTGCCTCCTGGACCCAGCAGGTGGAGAAGGGACCTCCGGTGAGTGTACCTTTTAAAATACTATACATGGTTTAAAAGCAAGCATGTGAAAGGATTACTTTGCCCTGGCATTCGCGGCTCTCCTGGATATACTCCCAAAGCCTTTGCAAAAGGTTTCTGGGGAGGGCAGCCTTATTGTGTCCTTCATGGTAGGACACTTTACCACTCCAGGCCAGTAACACGTACTCGGGAATCATTATACAACAAAGCAGTGCAGTGTATGTTTGCTGGCGTTCAAACAACATCCGTTCTTTATCTCTCTGTGTTATCCTCAGGAGAGTGAGATATAATCCATGGTCACCTGGTTGAAATAGAGTGCTTTTCTTCAGGGGACACTCAGAGGAACCCATTCCTGCTGGGCTGTTTGCCTGTGACTAAACAGAAATGTTCCCCGCTGTTAGCCACAGGGAGGGGGGAGGGTTGAGGGGGTAGCCACACGGTGGGGGGAGGCAAAATGCGACCTTGTAATGAAAGCACATGTGCTATGTATGTAATGTTAACAGCAAGGTTTATGCTGAAAGAGTGTAGCCACTGTTTTATAAAATGTGTCTTTTTAAATACCTCTGTCCCTTTTTTTTTCTCCACCAGCTGCATGTGTTTCAATGATCACAGGATCTTCTCCTTCCCAGAGGCTAGTGAAGATTAGAAAGAAAAAAAAACGTACTCGAGATGAAATGTTCTCTGAGCTCATGCTGTCCTCCCACACTGACAGAGCACAGACAAATGCGTGGAGGCAAATAATGTCAGAGTGCAGGAAAGCACAAAATGACCGGGAGGAGAGGTGGCGGGCTGAAGAGAGTAAGTGGCGGGCTGAAGAGAGTAAGTGGTGGGCTGAAGACAGGGCTGAAGCTCAAATGTGGCGGCAGCGTGATGAGAGGAGGCAGGATTCAATGCTGAGCTGCTGGAGGACCAAACCAGTATGCTCCAGTGTATGGTTGAGCTGCAACAAAGGCAGCTGGAGCACAGACTGCCACTACAGCCCCTGTGTAACCAACCGCCCTCCTCCCAAATTTCCATAGCCTCCACACCCAGACGCCCAAGAACGCGGTGGGAGGGCCACCGGCCAACCAGCCACTCCGCCACAGAGGATTGCCCAAAAAAAAAGAAGGCTGGCATTCAATAAATTTTAAAGTTGTAAACTTTTAAAGTGCTGTGTGGCATTTTCCTTCCCTCCTCCACCACCCCTCCTGGGCTACCTTGGTAGTCATCCCCCTATTTGTGTGATGAATGAATAAAGAATGCATGAATGTGAAGCAACAATGACTTTATTGCCTCTGCAAGCGGTGATCGAAGGGAGGAGGGGAGGGTGGTTAGCTTACAGGGAAGTAGAGCGAACCAAGGGGCAGGGGGTTTCATCAAGGAGAAACAAACAGAACTTTCACACCGTAGCCAGGCCAGTCATCAAACTGGTTTTCAAAGCTTCTCTGATGCATACCGCGCCCTCCTGTGCTCTTCTAACTGCCCTGGTGTCTGGCTGCACGTAACCAGCGGTTTATGTACTCGGCGGCTTGGTGCTCCGGTGCCAAGATAGGGATATGGGTTCCGTCTATGGCCCCACCACAGTTAGGGAATCCCATTGCAGCAAAGCCATCCACTATGACCTGCACATTTCCCAGGGTCACTACCCTTGATATCAGCAGATCTTTGATTGCATGGGCTACTTGCATCACAGCAGCCCCAACAGTAGATTTGCCCACTCCAAATTGATTCCCAACTGACCAGTAGTTATCTGGCGTTGCAAGCTTCCACAGGGCTATCGCCACTCGCTTCTCAACTGTGAGGGCTGCTCTCATCTTGGTATTCATGCACTTCAGGGCAGGGGAAAGCAAGTCACAAAGTTCCATGAAAGTGCCCTTACGCATGTGAAAGTTTCGCAGCCACTGGGAATCGTCCCAGACCTGCAACACTATGCAGTCCCACCAGTCTGTGCTTGTTTCCCGAGCCCAGAATCGGCGTTCCACAGCATGAACCTACCCCATTAGTGCCATGATGCATGCATTGGCAGGGTCCATGCTTTCAGAGAAATCTGTGTCCATGTCCTGATCACTCACGTGACACCGCTGACGTCGCCTCCTCGCCCGGTATCGCTTTGCCAGGTTCTGGTGCTGCATATACTGCTGGGTAATGCGTGTGGTGTTTAATGTGCTCCTGATTGCCAAAGTGAGCTGAGCGGCCTCCATGCTTGCCTTGGTATGGCGTCCGCACAGAAAAAAGGCGCGGAACGATTGTCTGCCGTTGCTCTGACGGAGGGAGGGGCGACTGACGACACGGCTTACAGGGTTGGCTTCAGGGAGCTAAAATCAACAAAGGAGGTGGCTTTACATCAAGGAGTATTTCAGGCAGGACTTCACAGAGGGTTCCAATAAGAAATGGTGCACCTAAGTTATTGTTCTTATTGGAACAAGGAGGTTAGCCTGGCCTCTGATTGATACTAGATTTACCTCACTGCACCTTCTCTGTGAGTGACTGCAGTGTGACCTAGAGGAATGAGTCCCCTAGACGGGGGAGGAGGCAAATGAGTACAAAACAAATCTGGTCTATTTCTTGTTTTGATCCACTCCATCTATCTTTTACATCTTTGGCTGGCAGCAGACGGTGCAGAAGGACTGCATGCCATCCACATCTCATGGCTGCTCGGCAGAAGATGATGCAATAGGACTGCTAGCAATCCGTATCGCCTGCCCGCTCACCATAAGACAGTTCAATAGGACTGACTGCAGGACTAAAGAGAATGACCTGGTCAAGTCACTCCAAATTTAGTCCCTGCGCCCATGTCTGTCCAGGTGCTCCCAGCCGACGTGGCCAGGAGCACCTCGGACATGACGATGACGGCTACCAGTCATACTGTACCGTCTGCTGCCACAAGGCAATGGGTTGCTGCTACTGTGTAGCAATGCCGTACCGCGTCTGCCAGCACCCAGGAGACATACGGTGATGGTTACCTGAGCGGGCTCCATGCTTGCCGTGGTATGGCGTCTGCACAGGTAACTCAGGAAAAAAGGCGCGAAACGATTGTCTGCCCTTGCTTTCACGGAGGGAGGGAGGGAACAGGGGCCTGACAATATGTACCCAGAACCACCCGCGACAATGTTTTAGCCCCATTAGGCATTGGGATCTCAACCCAGAATTCCAATGGGCAGCGGAGACTGCGGGAACTGTGGGATAGCTACCCACAGTGCAACAGTCCGGAAGTCGACTCTAGCCTCGGTACTGTGGAAGCACTCTGCCGAGTTAATGCACGTAATGCACTTAGAGCATTTTCTGTGGGGACACACACACTCGAATATATAAAACCGATTTCTAAAAAACCAACTTCTATAAATTCGACCTTATTCCGTAGTGTAGACATACCCTTAGTACAAGGATATGAAAATTGCTTACTTTTAGTGCCAAGCAGTTGATATACTAAAATGAAAAGTAAAATCTTAATATTCACTAAACATATTTGCCAAAAAACCCCCCAGAACATTTCAGTTATATCTGCAGAGCAGATGACAATAAAAACGGTGGGATTGTGCTTTCAAAGGGTGAGATGCAAAGGAAATATTCATGATTTCCAAAAATTGAGAATGAAGAAAAAATCCAGAGCAAAAAACAAAATGTCCACAATAATTAGTCTGAGGGCTCTGTAATTTAATCAAGATGTAAAGTTTCTGTGCTTACTACCATTCAACCATATTTTTTTCCTGATCTTTCAGTAGTTGATCGTTAATATTAGATGCCTGTAAGACTGATTACAAATGAACTGTGCAGGTTAAAATAAAAGGAAAAACTGGACTTTGTTGCTGCAGTAGAATAACAGCATACACAGAACAAATGCCGAGATAAATAAGAACACTTTATTTACACTGATGCTTCATTTCTTCATCTGATTATGAAAAGATTCTGATTTCAAAATGAAATACTTTTATCTGTGTGTCTATGGCAATATAAATCATTCTCTTACGGGTGTAATAATGCTGAGCAATGATAAAGTCATACAAACACATAATGAATACAAATGAAAGGTAATAGTTAGCTAAATAATTTGTGCTACATAGATGTATGAAACACTAATTTAAAAACTCATAGCAACCAAAGGGAATATCAGTGAGAAATAACCTAGAGCAAGAAAAAATCAGTTTGATGAATTGGGCTATATTAAAGAAGTTCCACTTCTCTCCCTCCCCCCGACTCCCAGCAATAGAAGAGATGGAACATTCCTGATAGAGAGTAATATTTTTATCCTCAGAAAAATGAAAAATTAGAGTCTTTTCCTTGAGGGGAGAACTTTGCATTAAAAACTGGTGATTCCTTTAGAGACATTTTCAACATAAAGGATTTCAAGCTAAGTGAAGGAAGAAAAAAAATCAAAAAATTCATTTTACTTGGAGCATTTGAGTGGGAGGTGGGAGGAGATGAAACACAAGTGTGCGGGAGAGATGAAACACAAATGGCCCTAGGTGTTCCTCTCACTTTAGGTTTGGTGATATAATAGTTTGATTGGGCTCTGCCATTCATGTAAAATGATATGAAGGGTAATTAAAAATACTGCAGGTCAGTTGAATATTTAACCTATTTGCTTTTGTTAAGTCCTGTCTACGGAGCAGTCCAATTCCATATTCCCAGTCACTTCTCAGCTGTGATATGTAATGCATATATTTTATCATAATGAACATCCTTAAAGGCAGCAGACTGTCCTTGATCAGCATGCTGAGCTCCCAGTGAGCCTCTTCCTGCCCTGTCAAAGTGAATGGGAATTTTGCCCTTGACTTCAGTGGCAGCAGGACCTGACCCACTGATACTAATAACATGACACTGGCATAAAAAGACAGTGTGGGAGTGGGGAGGCCAGGATAGTGATGCAGTGTAGATCTGCTGCAGCATCTTTTCAGGTTGTGTAAGCCAGAATGAAAGAAAACATCAGAACACAAGCCAAAAGATAATGAGCCTGCTTCTCAAGTCACCTAAGAACTGATCTAAAGCCCATTTACATTTATGGAAAGATTTGTATTTACTTTTACAGGGCTTTGGATTAGTCCCTTACTGTGATTTTACATTATTGTAACTTCAAATGATTTACATGGAGCTACTCCTGATTTACTCTGGTCTCAAAGGAGAATCAGACCTCGTGTTTATAAAAGTGACTTTCTTAAATGACATGCAGCAGAGATAGGCATAACCTACAAATTTCAAAACCACATAGTGATTCATATGCCAGTTGCGAAGATGGTTTGGTGTTAGTCTATTTCTAACTTATACCTCTTCTTATGAGGTCACTTACTTGTAATTTGTAAAGAAATAAAATATGCTTTTAAGGAATATACATCCACAAATTGCCCAAGGAAAAAAAAGGTGATAAAACTGAATTTTCATCGACTGTTGAATTCAGTAATCACCTTCATGGGCAAAAGACCATTCTTCAAAGACCAGTCATCTTATCCACTTGGGCCAGTCACGTACAATGATATTAACCATGTTCCCTTGACTTACCCGACTAGGCATTTTTAATAGAACTGGTTAATAATTGATTAAAGTTTAATTAAAAAATTTTACAAATTCAAGAAAATTGACAACTTGTTCTTACATTTTACCCTCTCCCCAGTATTTCTACCATTTCTATAGCTGGTAGAAATGATCTAAAATTCAAATTTTCAATTTGAGTTTTGAAGAAAAAAAAAAGGAGGGTAGTTTGAAAAACATTTTTTCAAAATGTCCTCTTTTTTTTGACAACTCTATTGTTCTGTCACCAAACTGTGGGCTCTTGTCTTTCAAGTCTAACTCTGTAAACTTATATATGTAAAAGTGATAAGAAGAAAATGTATCACAAAATGTTATGAACTAAGACATTAATCATGTAAGCAAGTATGCATGTGCTTAAGTTGATGCACATGATTCACATGTGCATACATATTTTTAATATCAGGGTCTATATTTTAGTCTCTAAATTTTCACACTATTTCCATATGCAATTACTGCAGCTTCACATGCAAATGTCCATGTGTGTACATAAATGGATCTATAATACATACAAAGCAATTTGTGCACTACCTGTTTCAGAGCTTAATGGAAAGCCCATTGAAGTCAATGACAGCCTTTGCATTGATTTCAGTGCTGGTTGGATCAAGCCACCAGGCCCACACAGAAAAATGTGCACAATGTTTTAAAGAAAAGTGAACATAAGTTTTTCCAGACTCACAGAAAAGGTCTGATGTGAGGGGTGAGTGAAGTTCTGTCAGTTATTATTTTATGCCATCTAGTTCTCCCATTTGGTAATTATGTTGCATCATGTCATTATGCTATTTGTTCAAATTACCCTTACATTATGATCAAATATTATTACTGGAACTTAGTACATTGCACGATGTATTTAATTGTCATTGTGTCAAACATTAATGATGTTGGATAATACCAAAGAATGAGTAATGTGCTGAATATTAGCAGAATGACATTTAAAATTTGATTTCTGGGTCATTAAGATATTTCTTTTCAAGTTTGGAAAAGCAATTTAAAAGCCTCTTACATTTAGGTTTTAACAATATAGTTTATGAGTCACAGAAGCAAAGAACAGCACCTGGAAATTTTTTTTTTTTACTTTTTAAAAATTCCGATAGTCCAAAATGGCCAAAAGAAATGTATAGATTCTGCAGCCTAGTTGCTCAATTCTTCAACAAACTGATTTTTTAAAAAATCAGGGTCTAGAAAGACTCTTTGCCCTCAGTATGGGCAGTATACCATAGAATCAGACAAGATTAGGGTTGGAAGAGACCTCAGGGGGTCATCTACTCCAACCCCCTGCTCAAAGCAGGACCAACCCCAACTAAATCATCCCAGCCAGGATGGGGCCTTAAAAACCTCTAAGGATGGAGATTCCACCACATCCCTAGGTAACCCATTCCAGTGCTTTGCTACCCTCCTAGTGAAATAGTGTTTCCTAATATCCAACCTAGACCTCCCCCTATGCAACCTGAGACCATTGCTCCTTGTTCTGTCATCTGTCACCACTGAGAACAGCCGAGCTCCATCCTCTTTGGAACCCCCCTTTGGGTAGTTGAAGGCTGCTATCAAATCCCCCCTCACTCTTCTCTTCTGTAGACTAAACAATCCCAGTTCCCTCAGCCCCTCCTAATAAGTCATGTGCCCCAGCCCCCTGATCATTTTTGTTGCCCTCCACTGGACTCTTTCCAATTTGTCCACATCCTTTCTGTAGTGGGGGGCCCAAAACTGTATGCAATACTCCAGATGTGGCCTCGCCAGTGCCGAATAGAGGGAAATAATCACTTCCCTCGATCTGCTGGCAATGCTCCTACTAATGTAGCCCAATAGGCTGTTAGGCTTCTTGGCAACAAGGGCACACTGCTGACTCATATCCAGCTTCTTGTTCACTGTAATCCCCAGGTCCTTTTCTGCAGAACTGCTGCTTAGCCAATTGGTCCCCAGCCTGTAGCGGTGCATAGGATTCTTCCTTCCAAAGTGCAGGACTCTGCACTTGTCCTTGTTGAACTGCATCAGATTTCTTTTGGCCCAATCCTCCTATTTGTCTAGATCACTCTGGACCCTATCCCTACCCTCCATCGTATCTACCTTTCCCCCCCAGCTTAGTGTCGTCTGCAAATTTGCTGAGGGTGCAATCTATGTCCTGAGCAAATGGCAGCATTTAGCTGTGCAACCCCAGGAGCAGGTATGGGAAGAATTTGGGACTCAGAATGTCACAATTCTGTTCCTGGTTATCTTTTACTCCCAGAATGAAATAACTCAGAGCATTTCTACACTTGGAAATTTACTGCAATAACTATTCTGGAATAGTTATTATTCCAGAATAGGTATTTTAATATAATCCCGTGTGGGGACACAATTGCTCCAGAATGAGAGTGACTCTTTCCAATTTAGCTTAATCCACCTTGGATACTCAGCTGGTGTAAACTGGTGTAGTTTGACTGAAGTCAATGTCTCTATTCTGATTTACAACAACTGACAAGATTTGAATCTCTACATCTTAAAAATTAGTCCATCAGCAATGAATGTTTATCATAATCTACTTTCTTTGCTCATTTATCCAACATTTTTTCCTTTTTTGTTCCATTTATTACTCATGCAAGACTTCTCTCTCTCTCCATCCTTTTTTCCTTCTTCTCGTCTAGTCAGACTACTAGACCATACAATATTTACTCTTCTAAATAGAAGGTTTATTCTCAGGCTTCCTGGTAGCAAGCTATGCATTTTGTAAGTGGAGTCTGACGGAATGCAGATTCTCCAGCTGTGTTTATTGGTAGGTAGCAGTTTGTTATGTTTTCAAGTTGCCAGCTAGTATCATGTCTGGTTTCTTTTGATATAGAGATGAAATAATTGCTCTTACAGTATACAAATATGTTTGGAATCTCACACTGTGGGTTTCTCCCCCCTCAATACGGAAAATACTACGAGGTATAGTATCTTCACCGGTCATACTCTATACATATATGTTACACAAAATAAACTATGCATAACAGGAATATAAGAGACAAAGCTGTAATTGTCTTGTGTATATTTATAATCATGTAAACCAGGAGAATGAAATAAGTGTGAAAATGAAGTTTCTATCTTTCCATGAGTTACAGATGACTATCAGGCTAGACACATCACTGGATACAAAAAAGGATTCAGTTTTCTTCCAAATTCTTTTTGTTTATATATATCCTGAATAGCCAAATACCAGTGTCTTTTTGATATAGCTGAAAGTTTCACTCATACATGAGGAAGCTAATTAAGGAATTTGTTTGACTTCTTCGAATCCATTTTGTACTATTGTTGGAATATTTTGTTTTCCGATCATATATATTGCTCCTTTGTCTTTTTTACATTCCCATGTAGTCTCAGTTAAAACTAGCTTCAGCTACTCTCATTACTGGCTCATGAAGAGATTCCTCAGACTCAGGGATAAGGACGACATCATCAGCATACCTGAGATTACAGGCAGCTGCTTCCTCGAATTTGAATTCCACCATTGTAACCATCAAGATCGACATGCATTACTATTTCATTATAAATCCCAAACAGATGCAGTGGCATAGTGCTGCCTTGCTGAACTTCTTTCCAGATGTTAAACCACTCGGTTGTTCCTTTTGTTGTTGTAAATTGTTACTTCCTGGTGACATTAAAGAGATGGCAGCAAATGACCACATTTAAAAATGCTAATTGACTACAGATTTGTCTAGAAATTATGTGGCAAACTATGCTGAACACTTCGTATGGTGTGCAAGATTTAAGCACAGGCACTGGTCTTGTTCTCCTATTTCCATAACCATTAGGAGTTCCAATGGCTGATTTTCATGAGCATTCCAATGTGACTGAACTACGTATAGATGGTGAAAAGAGCTACTCCATTTGTATGGGAATTGAGTGTGACTGTTTAGTAATTTGCACAGTCCTTCAGATGCCCAGGTGGTTTGTTTTTTTCTTTTGCATATTGTTACTCTGATATTCCTATCTAATCTTTACCAAGGGATGCTATTGTTAGCTCTTGTTGCTCCTCCCTGTGAGGCTGCGGAATAAATAGAAATCATGAATGACTTAGCCATGACTTCAGATGATTTCATCATTGTGGTGCCATCTTCTTGTTTTGAAGTCAGTAATGGTTGTCCTATTGTTTGTACATTTTCACTATTAGTTGTTGTTGCAATGTCAAAGAAAGTCTGCTTTTCCACAATTTCTTTTGTTTTCTCCTTATAATCTCTTAGTGCATTTATTAGGGTCTAGAGAAGCAATACAAATACACACCAAATGAGTCTAAAATTAGGAACCACATACTATTTCTGACAAATTCTTTTGTAATTTTCACTGGTTTGCATTTGTGGGGTAGGCAGGAGGTGAATCATCAGGATAACTATAGCATCTCTATTTCCACTGATTCTGAAAATACTGTGATCAAGTTATTGTCCTCTGATTATCATAGAGCTCTGAAATTAAGTGTTGGCAAGAGGAACTCTTATTCCTGATCATTCTTTCAGATTTATGGGATTGATCCAACTTCCATAAAGAGATCTTTTCCAAACAAGATTATTATAAATAAACAAAAAAGGGAACCAAATGGCAGCAGTTTCATACTGTAAGAGATGGGAACTAATATTTGTTTTATTTGGACAGGAATGTTGGCAAATTGCATAACAAGAGAGGCCTGTTATTACTAGTGCTAAGTTACCTAAGAGTTTGATGGCACAGGCTCTGGTGGAGCATAGTGAGGGGAAAACCATAGCTGCTGAAAGCAAGGGTCAGACAGGGATATAAAGATCATTTTGCATAAAATGTTTCCATTTGAGCAAGACCAAGAGACTAGCTTCAGTGTGCGGAAAATGGTGCCTGACAGACAAACTGTACAGAAGTCAACTAATACAAGTCAACATGCTAGAATGCCCTTTGTTAAAAGTATTTTGTATATTTGTATTGATTACACAACAGTTGTATTCATCTGTGTGTTTTTGTACACACTTGAAATCTGCAAATGCGTGTGGCCTCATTTTCCAATTTACCATTTTTGTGCATGTGTATGTTTTATTGTGTGTGATCTATAGTGGAAAATTTCTGCACATTCTTTTAAACACCATCCTGTACTCTTCACATACTTGTGTAGCTTAACAAACCAGGTCAAAGGTAGATTAATGCCAAAAAGAATCAGTTCTGAGAAACAAGGTTCTGGGACACATTTGATGATAGGGCTCCTGTTTCTGCTTTTTTGTTGTTGTATTATACAGTCCCATCATATACTTCATGGACTTTTGTTTAGATAGCCAATATACTACTCCAATCTGAAATTGACTTAGTTTAGCGACTGTATACATTTCAGCTACAAACCACAAAAATTCTGATGTGTTAGTGATCAAAATGTACCTTACACAAATTTGTGAGGAATATGGACTCATTATGGGGAACTGCTCAGCATGACTGGTTAGTATCACCCGAGGCCCTCATTCTAGAACCAACACTGTGTATTGAAAGAAATCATAGTATATAAGTCAACCTGCCTTCAAAAAGCTCACAGTGTCTGTGTTTGGGTATCAATTATGAGAGGAGTATAGAGCAGTTCTGTAGATCATCACTAGATGGGTCATAGAGTTGATTCCATCATCTATCATGGGACTTCTGATGTCTGGAATCCTGATGTTTGGTGACTAAAGCATCAAACCACACAAGTTTTCAATTTAATACAATTAATTAGCAAAGACTAAATAACTGGTAAAAAGCATAATATATACAAATTAAAAGAAAGTTGATTAATAACAAATCAAATTAATATCATTATCAGGTTGATTAAAGATATTGAGTAAAGCAACAATTTCTGGTTAACTTTATCATCTAATGATTTGGGAAGGCATCAATCTTACTTAGCTCTCTGCCTCAAAAGAGACAGGGCATTATCAGTCTCAATGTCAATTGACATATTTATGTTCCAGCTGAATGGCTGAAATAGGAAGAGTCAAATCACTCCTGATTGAAGCAAATATTGAGACTACATCTCTAAAGACAATTAAGGCAACCAATATATTGGTAGCTAGGTGAGAGTCAATTTTCTCCCCTGCCTCCTCCCCCCCACTCGCTGGTAGGATTGCACAAAACATTCCAATACAATTTAAGATGACAAATTCAAGACAAAAATGTTGACAATTTCATAGTGATCAGTGACCACTGGGTGTCATACAAATTTAGAAGTAAGCATTCCACTTAATTAGTGCAGGATGTAAGATATACATTGAAGCTTGAGGATTGGTTGACTTCAAAATACCTACATTCCAATGGGCAGTTATTATTACTGTTTCACCTCCAAAAGGCTGTGCTTTGTTGATCTAAAGTATATTACCAGCTAATCAGAATTGCACATGAAAGTCTTCCCAGAAGCACAATTTTGAAAAGGACCACTCCTGGAAATAGGCTGTAAGAGACTAGCAACAGTTGCTTCAGAGGAAGAAATCCTGCAGTAAGTAGCTATAGAATTACCTGTCTATAGGGCAAATTTCTTCCTCTCACCCAACAGAGTAATGCCTGAAGCTGGAGGGTCCAGGTGTCTTATAGACTCAGACTTCAAGGCCTGAGGGACCATCATGATCATCTAGTCTGACCTCCTGCCCATTGCAGGACACAGAATCTGACCCACCCAGTCCTGTAAGAGGTCCATAATCTCTGGATGAGTTACTGAAGTCCTCAAATCTTGATTTAAAGACTTCAAGTTTCAGAGAATTAACTATTCACTCTAGTTCAAACATTAGTTCAAGTGACCCATGCCTCACGCTGCAGAAGAAGGTGAAAACCCAGAGGGTCTCTGCCAATCTTAGCTAGGGAAAATTTGTTCCCCACCCCAAATATGGCAATTGGTTAGACCCTAAACATATGGGTAAGAAAAACACCTTGGAAACAATTCTCTATAATAACTCAGAGCCTCCCCAACTAGTGCCCCATCTCTGGCCATTAGGGATATTTGCTAATTGCAGTTTTGGACAGACCATATGCCACTGTAGGCAACTTCTTCATACCAGCTCCTCCATAAACTTTTCAAACTCAGTCTTGAAACAAGTTAGGTTTTTTGCCCCCACTACTCACTTTGGAAGGCTGTTCCAAAAATTCACTCCTCTGATGGTTAGAAAGCTTTGTCTAATTTCAAGCTAAACTTATTGATGGCCAATTTTTATCCATTTGTTCTTGTGCCAACATTGGCCCTTAGCTTAAATAACTGCTCCCCCTCCCTAGTGTTTACCTCTCTCATGTATTTATAGAAAGAAATCATATCTTTCCCCTCAGCCTTTGTTTTGTTAGGCTAAACAAGACAAGCTCCTTAAGTCTCCTCTTGTAACATAGGTTCTCCATGCCTCTGATCATCCAAGTAGCCCTTCTCTGCATTTATTCCAGTTTGAGTTAATATTTCTTAATCATGGGAGACCAGAATTGCACACAGTATTCCAAATGAGGTCTCACCAATGACTAGTATACTGGCAATAAAACTTCCCTATCTCGACTGGAATACTTCACGGGGTGCATCCTACGATTGCATTTTTCATGGCTGCATTACATTGGTGGCTCATAGACATCCAGTGATTGACCAATATACCCAGGTCTTTCTCTGCCTCTGTTGCTTCCAAAGAATACATCCCCAGTTTATAGCAAAAACTCTTGTTGTTAGTCTCTAAGTGCATGACCTTGCTTTTGAACTATTAAATTTCCTCCCATCTCTATTACTCCAGTTTTCGAGGTTGTCCAAGTATTCTTGTTTGTTATTCCAGTTCTCCTCTAGTGGCAATACCTCCCAGTTTTGTGTCATCCACAAATTTTATTAGCACATTTCCACATTTTGTGCCAAGGTCATTAATGGAAATGTTAAATAAGACTGGTCCCAAGACTTATCCTTAAGGAACTCCACTAATAATCTCTGTCCAGCCTGATAGTTCACCTTTCAGCATGACCTGTTGTAGTCTCCCCTTTAAGTAATTTCTTAGCCACCTTTTGAGTCTCATATAAATTCCCATCTTCTCCATTTTAGCTAATAATTTCCCATGTGGAACTGTATCAAATGCTTTACTGAAATCTAGATGGATTAGATCTACTCTATTTCTTTTGTCTAGAAAATCAGTTATCTTCTCAAAGAAAGATCAGGTTGGTCTGGCATGGTCTAGCTTTTGTAAAACTATGTTTTATTTTATCCCAATTACTATTTACCTTGATGTCTTTAATTGCTCTCTCTTGCAAAATTTGTTCTAAGACCTTGCATACAATTGAGGTCAAACTAACAGACTTATAGTTTCCTGGATTGCTTCCCCTCCCCCTTTCTTAAATATAGGTACTATATTTGCTATTCCCCAGTCATAGGATATGACCTCCAAGTTTACAGATTCATTAAAAATCCTTGCTATTAGGCTTGACATTTCATGTGCCCCTCCCTTCCCCTTTTATATTTTTGGATGGAGATTATCCTGGGACCCTGATTTGGTCTCATTAATCTGTTTGATCTTAATTTCTACTTCTATATCCTCATTCCAATTTGCCACCCTGTCACTGCCCCCAAGCTTCTTGTTGCCTCAGTTTTTAATAAGGGTAAAGTATTTGTTTAGATGTTGAGCCATATCTATATTATCTTTAATCTCCACCCTATCCTCAATGTTAGCGGTCCCACTTCTTCTTTCTTTGTTTTCTTTTTATTTATATGGCTAAAGAGCCAGTCAAGATTACTATTCCACCATGTTTCTGTAATCCCTATATCTGGGATCACTTACATTAGTTCTAGTTCCTCCATTTTGTTACCCAGACTCCTTGCATTGGTGAACAGACATCTTAGTTGTTTCTGCTTGACTTTTCTCAAATTCTTCACTAAATTAGATACAGTAATTTTACTGCCCGTATCACTTACTTGACTGTCACTATCAGTGGTATTGGCACTATCTTTCCTCTTGTTGTCCATTCTCCTACCTTCTTTTCCTTTCTCCATTGCTGTATAAACTTTTACTTGATTTTCCTCCCAGTCAGTTAGAATCAGGCATGGAGATTGCATGGAACATCTCCCAACTGTTTCCCTAAGTTCCTATTTTAATGCTTTTTTAATCAGTTGTTCCAGCCTCCATCCCAGAAGTCTATTTCCCTCCCTTCTAAGGTGGAGTCCATCCTATGAGAACAGCCCCCTGCCTGTGAATGACTCCCTGCAGTCGAACATCTCAAAGCCTTCCTTACAGCACCACTGCCTGAGCAATCTATTGATCATCATAATCTTGTTTTACCTTCACTCTCCTCCTCTAGTGACAGGCAGAATCCCATTGAAGATCATCTGAACCTTCACTCCTTTAAGCATCTTCCCCAGTCTGATATAGTCTTACTTGATGTGTCCCATTGAGAATCTAGCAGTATCATTTGTTCCTGCTCCCATTAGGATCCTCTTTAGCCTCAGATCTATATCTTGTATCCTAGCTCCCAGCAAACAGAACATACTGCTGTTTTCTGGATCAGCTCTGGTTCTTCCTAGTAGGGAATCCCCAGTCATGTAGACTAGCCTTTTCCTGGTGTTGGTGAGATTCTCCAGCCTTCCCCTTTTTTATTCCTTCTGGTTTCAAGTCTTCTTGTCTTCTGTTCTCACTTCAAATCTTCGACTAGCCATCTTCGGTCTTCCTGGGGCTCTCAACTCTGTTTTTTTGTAGGACTAGCTGCTCTTCTTTTGTTCCTTGCTGTCCCATCTTCCATAGCTTTAGTTTATACTTGGATACTCTGGCTACAACTGTGGTTCTGAAGGACGTAAGATTCCACATTCTACCAATGGCACTCCTACGGCTAAATATCAACTCACTTTCAGAAATAACCAGTCATTCGCAGACTGATTCAAGTCATGTCTGTGAAATACCCACAAAGGCAGGAATGCTTTAGAATATTTTCTGCATATTTTGAAGATTAAACATAGATAAAGTGACATTATTGACTAATCAAAGGAAAAAAGTCACCTAGATTTCTAAAAGATATTTTTAAGACCAAGTATTAGTGATTTTGCTATAGGATTGACAAAACAACATTTTAAATCATTACAAAGTGTCTAGACTTTAGGTCTAGAATAAATTATCATAGCTCCACTGAAATCAATTTGGATATGAAAATTTGCACTAGCTGAGAGTCTGCCCTTTTGTGACTAGAGGAACATCAGTACATTGGTGAGATATCAGTTGATTAAGGGCCTGATTCAAAGCCCACTGAATTCGATGGAAGTTTTTCCATTCACTACAATGGACTTTAGACCCGGCGCTTGTTCTTTAAAATCAATTTTGCAAAATGGAATGAAGGAAACATGTAGTATCATTTTATAAATTGTGGGATCATTTCCCATTTAATTGTTGAAAGAATTTGACTGCAAAGTCCCAAAGGATCAGTCCTCAGCTAGAGTTCAACTACATTTATTTGCACCAGCTGAGGATCTTGCCCAAAGAGTACAGTATGTAACAAACAAAATCTTTAAGGCTTACAATAGAATAGATATTTCACCACATACTGGCAATTGCTACATTCTATTAGTGACTGTGCTATAGGATCAGTGACTTTTCTGTCCTCTGCTGAGTTTCTAATATCACGAGAAAGGTACTAATATGATAAAAGTCATGTAGCATTAGTGACTTTCTATCATGTTAGTGAAGTGAATTTTTATTGTATTAAAAAAGCAGATTCCAAAATAGCCATAGAAATTAACCAAAATGATAAAAAGCCTTGCAAAATCAATTGTGTAGTCTATTTGGCTAGTCTGTTCCATGCACTCGATTTCTTTCTCTGATATCTCCCCCCGCCCCCCTAAAACACACACATGCATACTCACACTGCCCACTGCAGAAGTATCATTACCAATATCCAGTGGAACAACATCTGGGTATGACATCACTGTCATACAGTCAGTAGTTTGTATTCTTCAAAAGAGAATCCCTGAAAATTGAAGTTGCTATTAGCCATGGACTCTAATGTTAATAAAGCACCCAAAATTCAATAATTCACTTTCAGCTTTACATTAACTCCAGTAGAAATATAAAGTACAGTGAATGAATCAACCCTAAAGTGTAATCAGCTGTCTTTCTAAATATTTTTTGTTATAGTTCTTGCACAGATGGAAAGCTTTTATTTGTGGCAGGCAAAACTGCCAGACATTACATGAGGTTTTGTTTAGTCTGTAAACAACATATTGGATATTTGTATGAGAAATAAGAAAACTGTTTATTTCATAGCAATATTGAAGGTAATACATAAAACATAAAATGTCATCTGTCTCCTTTGTAGCATAATTAATCTGCATCATTATTCATCTGTAATTTATGTATAACATTGCCCAGTCCAATTAATATCACGCCATCCAAATATACAGCCATCCAACGATGGAAATTTTTTTATAAGACTGGGTCCTTCTTGCTCCAGCAACATATCTTGGTGTGCAGTAAAGTGTCAAGCAGTTGAAATATTGTAAATTGCTCACCCAAGCTGTGTGTGTGTGTGTGTGTGTTGGGGGGTGGGGGTTGTTGTTGTTGTCTTTGTTTTTGCTTTGAATTTTCTGTATTCTGAACTGGAGAACAAATGACAACATTGCACAAATTCAGCATTAGGCCACTGGTGAGTTGTGCTCTGCAACGTTATATTTTTGTTGTAATCTTTGTTTGCATAGATAAAACCAATACATTATATGAACAACAAGAATAAAAATATCTGCCAGCGTATGCATAGCACATACCTTACTAATGTGCTATGCATTCTCCCAAACATTGGTTTCTTACCACCCTCTTGTTTTGACTGAGAATCTGGTTCTGTTAATTACCAGCTGGATCCCTTCTGTTATGAAGAGTTTTCCAAGTTCTTACTACTTCTCCCTCTGAACAACTTCGAAATGTCAGAGAAGATCCCCACTGGATTCTTGGACTTGAAATTCCATCTAGAATAAGAAGACAATCACTTTTGGTGCACTAAACAATAGTCTCAATAACATATGTACTGAAACATATGTTCTAATACATTTTTAAGCTTGCCACATTTTTCAGATTTTTTTTTTTAAACTGGAAAGTTTCTTGTAGTGAAAAAATATACGTTTCTAGCTCGTCTGATAACATCTTATTTGTGGAGTGAAAAAGACAAACCTGTCATACCTCATTTTCCCACTGCCCAAACAAGCCATCCAAAGTTATATCTCTTTGGCAATACTGATCCTCACTGTTAACTTTCTAGGGCTGGGTCTCTCCACTTTCAGACCTCTATTCTTCTACTACCTCACTCTCCCTTTTATTAAAGTCTTCTCTTTCACTCTTTTCTACATATCTTCTCTCAAGTTGTCTCCCTTCCTTTTATTAGTATCTGTCTCTTACATATATCCCTTTCTTAGAGGTCAGGCCCTGTATCTCATCTCTCCAGACCCTCAGATCTTTTTATTTTCTCCCTGCTTTGGATCTTCTCTCTTTTTTCAGACCTCTCACTCCTTTATGCCCCTTGTTAGCTACTTCCTGCTTCTTTGATGTCTACACAACTCCTGCCAGCTCAACATCATTTTGTATGTTACTCTTTGCTATTTCATATTCTGCTGCAACACTATCTTGCTCAGTCTGATTGGCAGCTGCATGGAAAGGAGAAGGGGGTTGAGTGAAGCCTGACTTCCATCCCTCCATCTAAAGGGATTTCATTAAAAACTCAAAAACATATAAAAAATTGATTCCATGGAAATTTTAAAACTTCATTTTTGACTGTCTTTAGACAGTGGTTCTCAGCAAAGGGTACATGTACTCCTGGGGGTACTCAGAGGTCTTCCAGGGGGTACATCAACTCATATAGATATTTGCCTAGTTTTACAGCAGGCTACATAAAAAGCAGCAGCAAAGTCAGTATAAATTAAAATTTTGTACAGACAATGACTTGTTTATACTGCTCTAAATGTAAGTACAATATTTATATTCCAATTTATTTATTTTATAATTATATGGTAAACAATCAGAAAGTAAGGTTTCAGAGTAACAGCCGTGTTAGTCTGTATTCGTAAAAAGAAAAGGAGTACTTGTGGCACCTTAGAGACTAACCAGTTTATTTGAGCATGAGCTTTCGTGAGCTACAGCTCACTTCATCGGATGCATAGCATATCGTGGAAACTGCAGAAGACATTATATACACACAGAGACCATGAAACAAAACTTCCTCCCACCCCACTCCCCCGCTGGCAACAGCTTATCTAAAGTGATCATCAAGTAGAGCCATTTCCAGCACAAATCCAGGTAACCTGGTAACCTGGATTTGTGCTGGAAATGGCTCTACTTGATGATCACTTTAGATAAGCTGTTGCCAGCGGGGGAGTGGAGTGGGAGGAAGTTTTGTTTCATGGTCTCTGTGTGTATATAATGTCTTCTGCAGTTTCCACGATATGCTATGCATCCGATGAAGTGAGCTGTAGCTCACGAAAGCTCATGCTCAAATAAACTGGTTAGTCTCTAAGGTGCCACAAGTACTCCTTTTCTTTTTAATCAGAAAGTAAGCAATTTTTCAGAAATAGTGTGGCTGTGACACTTGTGTATTTTTATGTCTGATTTTGTAAGCCAGTAGTTATTAAGTGAGATGAAACTTGGGGGTACGCAAGACAAATCAAACTCTTGAAAGGGATACAGTAGTCTGGAAAGATTGAGAACCACTGTCTTAAGATATCCCCCAAGCATTCCTACTGGCTCATATGCAAGCACATGTATTTAATTTGTCATGTGTAATATGGCAGAAAATCCAAGTACGACAGCATTTCATTATCTGGTAATATCAGGATTCATTCTGAGTTTACCAGTTATTCCCCGCCCCCACCAAATACCTTCCTTCTGTTCCACTAAATTAACACCATGCCTGGAGGTGTTTCTTCAGTAGTACACACCTTTAGGTATAGCAAAACTTAAATAAATGATTCTGGTACCTCCTTTCCCAGAAGCACTATTTTTTAGGATCCCTAATCCATACAAGGCAATGGCTCTGCTATCATCCCATAGGTATCCAAAAAGTTCAGTCATTCTTTTTGGGGCAATGCAGGCTTAATATGCCACTTAACTGCTAATATATAGCATCACAGCCTTAAGTTTCCCCTCTTATTTAGAAGATGTTGGCAGCTGAAATTCATGGTGGAAAGACTAATAGTAAATTCATTTTATATATCTATATCTATATCTAAGCAGCCAACAAGCATGCAACATGGGTATTTGTAAACTAAGACGTTTATTCTAGAGTTTGTAGTCAGACTGTATGAAAAATCTTTAAAGAAATGATTTATGGGCCTGCTTCTCCTCTCAAATTGGTGTTAAATCAGTTGAGAAACTGATGTAAGAGCAGAATCATGCTCCCTATTAGTAATACAATGGTTTGGCACATGTAATAATTTCTCTCTCTCTCTCTAATGGCTGGGTCCAGTGAGGATATGATTCTGCTACTTTCTGACGGAAACTGGAGTTACTTCTTTAGTTCAAATTGTGCTGAAAGTCCAAGGATTGATCTCCATTGACTATGGAGGTATCTGTGTTGTTATCACCGTTTGTTACATATGAACAATGATGCACAATGGCTCTCAGTGCAATGCCTTAGAGCCATTCTGCATGATCTGAGCTTCCCATAGGTGAAAGTAAGCCGGTACGCCCTGGTACGGCATACCGGTAAGAGCCAGTGCACTGTACCAGGACTGGCTTTCCCAGAGGGCAATTTAAAGCCCTGGGGTAGCGGCGGCGGGGCTGCGGCGGGAATTTAAAGGGCCCCGGAGCTCCAGCCACTGCTACCCCCCCGGGGCCCTTTAAATCCCAGCCTGAGCCCTGCTGCCCGAGCCCTGGGGTAGCGACGGCGGGGCTCCGGAGGGGATTTAAAGGGCCGGGGCGGTAGCGGCGGCTGGAGCCCCGAGCCCTTTAAATCCCCGCCTGAGCCCTGCTGCCCGAGCCCTGGGGTAGGGTGGGGGGGCTCTGGTGGGGATTTAAAGAGCCCCGGAGCTCCAGCCACTGCTACTGTCCCGACCCTTTAAATCCCCGCATGAGCCCTGCTGCCGAAGCCCTGGGGTAGCAGCGGCGGGGCTCCGGAGGGGATTTAAAGGGCCAGGGCGGTAGAGGCGGCTGGAGCCCTGGGGTCCTTTAAATCCCCGATGGAGCCCGGCCACCGCTACCCCAGGGCTCGAGCAGCAGGGCTCAGGCAGGGATTTAAAGGGCTCGGGGCTCTGGCAGTTGCTACCACAGTGGAGCCCCAGGCCCTTTAAAGCTCTGCCAGAGCCCAGAGCCCCGGGGTAGCGATGGCAGTCGGGAGGCCCCAGGGCTCCTCAGTGATTTAAAGGGCCCAGGGCTCCGCTGTGGTAGCGGCAGCTGGAGCCTTGGGCCCTTTATATCGCCCCCGAGCCCTGGGGCTCCCAGCCGCCTCTGCAGCTGGTAGCTTGGGGGTGATTTAAAGGGCCTCAGGCTCCCAGCTGCCACTACTGCAGCTGGAGCCCTGGCCCTTTAAATCAAGAGTTAAAGGGCCCAGGGATTTAAGGCCCCGCCTCTTCCGGTTGAGGCCACGCCTCTTCTGGTTGAGGCCATGCCCCCTGCTCAGGACTCTGGTGTACCGGTAAGTCCTCTATCTTACTTTCACTCCTGGAGCTTTCCCAAGACTAACATTCCTCCATCTCCAACCCATAGTGCAGGGGTCGGCAACCTATGGCACACGTGCCAAAGGTGGCACGCGAGCTGATTTTCAGTGGCACTCACTGCCCGGGTCCTGGCCACCGGTCCAGGGGGCTCTGCATTTTAATTTAATTTTAAATGAAGCTTCTTAAACATTTTAAAAACCGTAGGTACTTTACATACGACAATAGTTTAGTTATATATTATAGACCTATAGAAAGAGCCCTTCTAAAAACGTTAAAATGTATTACTGGCACGCAAAACCTTAAATTAGAGTGAATAAATAAAGACTCGGCACCAACACTTCTGAAAGGTTGCCGACCCCTGCTCTTGTGGATAAAGTGAATGACCCAGTCATGCTGCAAAGGGCAGGGGGAAAGAACAGCTCCTCCTCTTATGTATTCAGTATTAAGTATTTTGAATAAGTATTTTTTTTAAAATATACTTCTGGTGATGAATATCAGAATTTCTCCCCACATTTGTCTGAATTGTATTATGGTAACACTCAGACAGGTATCCATGGCACCTGTAATTCAAAAATTAAAGTGCTCAGAATCTGAGCTTTACAAATATACTCGTGAAACTGAATGTGGAGACTCTTAACTAAAATGTAATAAGCGATGGCTGATGGACCTCATGCATATGGATTAAGGAACTGATAGGAGTCTACATCTAGAAGTAAACAAGCCACTGAGATTACTCTGTCCACTAGTGTAAAAGACAGTCTGTGCTACTTTTTAGCACTGGAGGCACATTCAAGAATAAGCAGTAGGTTTAAATTGGTTTGTAAATTCTGTATGTATTCTGAATGCCAGAAGAATGAGGTTGGGTGTAAATCCTCATGCACAGATGCAGTATCTTTAATGCATTGCTCAGGCAGATGGGATAACAAAGAGTTGGTTTTGGATTTTTAATGACAATGTACACTATACAAATTGCAAAGCGGGTTATGGGAGTTAGACAGACTTTTGAAAGGCAGGCTAACTGGGCTCTTACTATGTCTAGATGTTACTGCATTTTCTTACTACACCTTGGTCATGAAAATGTGGTTGTAAGCAAGACCTTATGTAATCTCTTTAATAGTTGATTAAGAGATTAAATGAGTCACAACAATTTATTTCTCAATCTGCACCAATCTGTTATGCGTTCTAACAGAATGTGAACTGTACAAGGGAAATTGAAAAATTAGGAACAAAGAAGAGTCACTGAAGAAGCCAAAGAGTGTAGTTCTACTGTTCTGAATTTCAGAGACCAGATGCCCAGTCACAAAACAAATTTGACATGGTTCTCAGTTATTTTGTAAGGTCTATATGAATTATTGCTTACAGTTCATGTAAAATAGAGGATAATAAACCCAGTTTTTAAAAAATCCAAAGAAGAGAGACAGAAGTATAAAGAAAAGGAATTGGCAGTTGGTGTGGCAGACTGGAGCCAGTGTATAGTGCTATTACATGGGAGAAGACCCAAGCTCAGGCATAATGTAAGAATTCCCATACTTTGAGAAGAGACATATTGTGAACATGAGACATTCAGTCATAAATGAGGTAAACTGCCTTGTTACATGACTGATCTCTGCTGGTTGGCTCATAGAGTTGCACTACTGGCTACACAAAAAATGGCTATGTGGCTCTGAAAATTGGAGTTAGAGTAATATAGATATATTTAGGTGCCAGTTGGGATTTTGAACAATGACTAGCTATATCCACTCAAGAGGTATCCTGTTGATGAATTCAGAACACTCCTGTTCCTTCCTTGTACCTCTGGGGCATAATTTCGTGAAGCCCTCTGCTGACTGGAGCATACTTTCTATGCCCCTTGTGCCAGCTCAGCCCTGAAGGATGATAGACGGATGTGTGTTTAACAGAACCAGGGCTTGGTCCATTCCCCTGTTCATGATCCCACACTGCCCATCTGCTTGGGGAGAGAAAAGCACTATCTGCCCAGCAGCTGCTGTCTTCACCCTTCTTTGTTTGCACCCAAGGTCTGGGGAACTTTAACATAGTTATGTGGGTGGGGGATGGGATTCTTACTTCCCAGGAATTTTGCCCTTTTTAATGCTATATTTGGGCACAGATGGGTAACTGGTATCTTTTCATTAGTAATATATCTCTGTTAGGAAGAGTAACTTTCATATTGCAGAAAACTGTTAAAATAGATTACAACATACATCAATTTACCTTCTAAATCTTTCCATATTTTTCCTTTGCCAGGGCTAGATGCTTAAAGCAAAGGCTCTAAACTGATCCAGCAGTGAGGTCGTAAGACTGAATTTGTGGCATCACAGTCATCTCTGTGGTAACATGCTGTGATCTCATTAAAAGGATAATTCTCTGCTGACTATTTCCAGCTGGAATCCATACAGAAAGTGGATGTATCATGCTGCAGAATCTAATCCCTTTGGTGGGGAGATTTGTGTATCCCACTGGGGATGTAGCAGCTCTTGCTAGAACAGAGAAGTTCAGCTTCCACCTCCCTACATGAGCAGTGGTGAATCTGGGTCTTAATGTGTGTTTCTGAGCAGTGAAGGGGTTAAAGTTATATTTTTAAAGTTCCTCTTCTATTAAGTGAAGAAACAAAAGGAGTTTTTGAAAACAAATTCAGGTATAAAATAAAATTCATTCTTATTGCATTTTTATGGTTTTGAGGTTCCACAATGGTTTAAGACGTTTAATATGGGTTTGCAAAATTTGTAATGATTTCTGACATATTTCATTCACCTTACAATGTGCCACTTTATTATGTAAAACAACACATGTGAGATGCCTGGTAAATCTGTTTAAGAAGAACAGTGCACTTGAAGGCCATTGACAGGACTATAATATACATCTATTTTGTGTAAACTAGGTGTAGTAAAACTCCTACAAATCATATTGACAGGTTATACAAGCAAAACTGGCGTGAGAGCTCCTGTAATAATAAAAAGGCATCAAGTGCAACTATCATAATCCAATTGTTGCTAACAAGAAAGACTGCAGAATCTTTACTCCCTTTGTGTTTACTACATAAATGTACCACTGGCCCGAGCAACATTAAAACGTAAACCATGACAAAGAGCAGTAGCGACTATTACTTTTAAAGGATCATTGATGTTGTAATTCATCATTCCCAATTAGATGCAACTACCATTTAACTTAGCAACCAAATGAAAGTGTTAAAATAGGGTTCTATTACTAAATTCTCAACTCTCTATGCTTGCTGTATTCTGTGCTTGAAGCATTTCAAACTAGATTGGACACAACACCTGGGATAATACTGTACACAGATATCCTGCACTGGCTGTAAGACAAAATGAATGAGGTCTCTTCTCTAATTTCCATGATTCTCTCCACTGGTCTTATATTACCAGCTATTATGGCCACAACAAAGCTAAATTACCAGACTACAGCTCTTTCCAAGTGTTTTAAAATTAGCACACAGTAGTTCAGAAGCAATACTGCCACCATTCAAATATTTTCCGGTACCTTTAAATAATTAAATAAGCCCACAAATAAATTAGAAACAAGTTTAAGAAACAAAAATTGTATGCCACGATTGTTGGCTGAACCTGCAGAGCTCACAGTGCAACCAATGAGAGGGGTTGCAAAGGTGGCTTGAAATCACCTGTTCCTAGGTCAGCTGTCGCTTTTCCTATCACAAGGTATAACTTAGAGTATCCTGAAGGGTGATCTAAAAGTGTGTCATATGCAAATAACCACAAAATACCCTTGTCATGACTAGGGATGACCACAGACAAGCCCCTTTTTCCTGGCCATGCTTTCTTTCTCCCAACAACACTTGTTGACCTGACTGAAGGGATCGCTTGGTGCTTAGAAGCCACTTTGTTGGCTCTATGCCACTGGAAGATTCATCTACACTCAGGTGATCTTCTTGCTGTGCAAGGTTTAAACCCACTTTGTATCAGCCAATGTGGCATAAAGAAGCCCTAGCATAGTGGAAAATTATGACTTTTCAACAAAATAATAAAATACCTGAAAACTGAAAAGGTTTTGACTTTTGGCTGAAAAGAAAAAAAATTCCACCAAAACCCAAAGCATTTCTATTTGGAAAAGCCACCATAGTGCCTCATGGGAATTGTTGTTTGAATGCCTTATGACCCATTCTTCTTTTCTCCATTGTGGGACAGGTTCTGTAGCTTGACTTCATATCTCATGATGCACCATGGCCAGGGTCTCCCTATACGCATCACAGTGACTTAGCTTGAGGGGAGACCATGGTGCATCATGGGAGATGTAGTCCAACCAAGGATCCTGGTTCATAGAAGAAAATGGGAGCATGAAGCATTCAACAACCCCATGAGGCAGTGTAGCAGCATTTTCATGTCAACATTTTCAGTTTTGTCTGAGATTTTTCAGTGTTCTGTTTTCACCAAAAAATGTAAGGAAAATGCCCCTTACCATCTTGAAAAATATATATTCTTTGCTAACAGCAGCTCTACAAACTCATTCTAGAATGGGTTCTTTCTGGCTAATATGTCATCCACAATAAGGATTCTGCATCAGAACTTAGAATTTATGGTGTTGATGTTGCATGAGCCAGAAAAAATCCCTCAGTTCTCTCTTTCGGAGCTGTCTTGGCTCTGCTGCAGTAGCAGGAGTACAAAACAATTAAATATATATTTTAATCAGGGAAAGAAGAAAATGTGGCTGAATCCACATAGGGAGCATCCCTAATTGACTAAGGAAGTGCCATTTTCATATAATCTCTTTTCACAGTAGAGCTATAATTTGGTAACCTGAAGTTATTATTAAACTGAATGGAAAACTTTATTACTAAAGTTATTATTAAGAGAAAATAAAAACCATCTTGTCTGTGAAACTGTTGCTTTTCAACAGAGTTGAAGATAAGCTTTTAATTTGTCATCTTGGTATCGCCCAAGAAGTTTAGGAATTCAACCACGTTACAACTGTTGAACACTTGAAGCCTACTTATTTGTTCAAGATGGATTCCTACTAACTCCGGTCTGCAAACAGCAAGGAGAAAATGAAAGATGTTCTCTTAAGATTATATTATACTAAAGCAAACTGATTCCTTTGCATTCAAGCATGGCCTACCCGAATATTAGTAGTCTTCCCCGACCCTGCTGTCAAAGACATGCAGCTCAGCTGGGAAGTCAGTTTAATTGACTTTTGATTTTCACTGAAGTTAAAAATAGTTAAATCACCTTGCTGCCAAATCAATAACTGTCAATTGTTGATTCCATTCTCCTTGCAAAAATCTCAGGCAAAAATTCTGTGTGTAATAGACATGTTAAGTAAACAGTGTTAACCACTTCACAGATCTGTTATGTTAATATATTGCTCATCCTGCTTTATCAGACAGAATGAAGTGAACTGAGAAGTTTTTCATATATTAACTGTAAATTACACTTAGCTCAGCTAATAAAATTTTATTGTCAAGGAACTGTTTTCCACTTCATGTGCATTTAAGAGATTGAAATGTAAATTATTGTAAGCTACCTCTATCTCATTATAGACGTCTGAGCAAATGAGATTTACAAGATTGAAAAAATGAACTAAGTGTTCTCTTGGGACACACACAGCTATCACTTTTTTCCCACCATGGTCGTGGAATCACAAAGAAAGAAAAAGACAGTGAAAAAGTAGGTCTTAGTCCTCTTTTAAGGCTGCACAATTCAATTTCTATTCATGAAGGTTTATTAAACAAAATATTGCTTTGTTTTGTTTACTGGCTCATCTAATTTTATTTTAATTTCTCCCATAAAATTTGGAACCTCTTTAAAGTCATAATCATGGAGCTCAAAGAACTAGCATGTATGACCAAGACAGACATTAGAGCTCCTCTAGTTGTTACTGTGTTGTAGAATCAGGCTGTGTTTCAATGAAGTCACACAAATGAGGATCATTCTTGTCAGTTGCCAGCTTGTGCAGATCAAGGAGTGACTGATTCACATTCTTTTCCAGGTGCAAGGCACACTCCATTGCTATCAACCCATTCTCCCAATCATCACGATCTGGTTTCTTGATGTCCAAAATACCAAGAAATGTGGCCCTGCTTCTTCAATTTTACTCTACTGCTGATGTGGATGAGGATTTGGGTCTGATCAATGAGAGTTTTGCCTTAATAAGGAATGGAGTATAAGTCTGATAAGAGTATATTTTTTACAGAACACTCAGACGGTCTAGAAATAGTGCCACATAATTTAGGTATATCTATGGTAAGTATGCTCTGATTGTATTACTGAACATAACTAAAGCCAAGTGACATTTTTCAAGTTAAATATACATAAAACATATTAGAGCTGAAAAGTCTACATGAAAAACAGCATAAAAATCAGAAAGGATAATTATATAATGAACAAATCTTTCTTCCTAATCATAAGGATGTTTGTTACTCTATTAACAGATGCAAGGCAACAACTGTACATTGGCTGCTATCTTTGTGTATGACTGCACCTCACCTTTAATCAGGGTGGGGGTAATTTGTCTGGCTGGCTGAATTAAGGGAACAGTGCATTATGGCTGGGGAGGGGGAGAGAGAGGTCAAACTGCTGCAAAAGGGGCCAAGGAGCAACTCTGACTCATCCCCTGAAATTGGATGGGTGGAAGGATTTAAAAGGGGCAGCACCCACTCTCCCTTCCCTTTAGGTGGTCAAGACCTGCTGTGGGCATTGCACTAGCTGTCCCTTTTTAGGAATTTTTCCCTTACCACCAGATTGGCCTAGCTGCTGCTGGGTTTTTTGCACCTTCGCCACAGTGGCTTTGTTGACGTACAGCATGAAGGAGTTAGGCTATCTGTCGCAACTCATTATATAAGTGTAGGGTGGATGTCCAGTGCAGGTACTCCAGAGGGAAGGGATACAGTGACCGGATAAATGGCTTGGTAAAGGACTTAAAAAAGAAAGTGTTAATTAAAGGAATGGAACTATGGGGGCTGTTGGGGACTACTATGATTGGTACGGCAGGGAGCCAACCTCTCTTTCTTATAGCTCACCTTAACCCTTCTATGGAGGGGAGGGGATGATAAAGTCCCAGAAATGGATTGGATGGGAGACCTAGATGGAAAAAGAGGGGGGCTGGCGGAAGTTATTGAATGAACATGGGGTTATCCGCACTGTACACTTTTATCTGCTGTGTAGTCCCAGACATCTAATAATAAAGTTATTGCCTGATTAAAATCATATGTAATGTCTCCTGTCCTACTTTCAGTATAGCCGGACAATCTTTACACTGGAATTAAACACTCACGGCTGTCCTGTGTCATCTGACTCAGATTCTCAGTGCTCAGGCTGCGGGGCTACAAAATTGCAGTGTAGATGTTTGGGTATGGGCTGGAGCCCCGGTGTTGGGACCACTGGAGTGGGAAGCCCAAACAGCTACACTGCAATTTTATAGCCCCGCAGCCTAAGCTCTGCAAGCTCTATTCAGCTGACAGAGGCCAGTTATGGGTGTTTCACTGCAGGGTAGATGTAGCCTTTGTTAATACCATTTCTGTGTATCATGTATGTTAGAACTATTCTTTTCAAATGTGAAATGCTTGGAACAATACTTCCAGGGATACAATTACAATGAAATTGCAGCAAAATCTTGATTTTGTTGTAACATGTTATTTGCTGACATGTCTGAACATGCACACCTGATCTGGCAAAATTTCCTTTGATATCAATGGGAGCTCTGCCTGAGAAAGGACTCCAGGATTATCCCCTCTATGTTTGCTCCACTGTGGAATAAAATAGAATGCCATTAGTAGAGCTAGGCGATACTGACAAATGTTGCCCCTTTTTTCTGTTTGCTAATTGTCCGCAAGCGAGTGGTGATTTCTCTTAAATGTTTTCATTATTTGAAATTACTCGCAAATTTCTTCAGTGCATAATTCTTGGTCTGTAAATCATTCACTAACTGTTTGCTGGCAATATTTTAACTTTGAACTCTGTTGTTTAATTACATGGTATGTGGTATTTTCTCTGCTCCTTGTTGGGCTGACTGATGGAACTAACAAACTCAGTGTGAAAGGAGAATTTTGTATTTTACAATCAAATACAATATTCACAGTGTTTAAGGCTAGGCGGGACAAACAGATCATCCAGTATAATCTCCAATATATCACAGGCCACTAAACATCAACCAGCCACCTCCCCACCAAGCCCAATGTCTAGAATAGATAAAAGTATTGCAGTCCTCAGGATGCTATTGTATGTCACAGGCAGGTCTGAGATGCACCACTGCCTATGGTACTTGCAATGGCAGGGAACTTATTCAGTGAGATATAGTAAGATGATCCCAGCAAATGAACAAGCTGAACAGAAAAATGAACCCTCCTGCCCCAAGGTCCCTGATAATCTGACCTGAGGAAAATTCCATTCTGATCCCAAGTATGGCAATGAAATAAATAAAAAATCATAGATGATTAGGGTTGGAAGAGACCTCAGAAGGTTATCTAGTCCAACCCCCCTGCTCAAAGCAGGACCAACCCCAACTAAATCATCCCAGCCAGAGCTTTGTCAAGCTGGCCTTAAAAACCTCTAAGGATGGAGATTCCACCACCTCCCTAGGTAACCCATTCCAGTGCTTCACGACCCTCCTAGTGAAATAGTTTTTCCTAATATCCAACTTAGACCTCTCCCACTGCAACTTGAGACCATTGCTCCTTGTTCTGTCATCTGCCACCACTGAGAACAGCCTAGCTCTTTGGAACCCCTCTTCAGATAGTTGAAGGCCGTTATCAAATCCCCCCTCACTCTTCTATTCTGAAGACTAAATAACCCCAGTTCCCTCAGCCTCTCCTTGTAAGTCATGTGCTCCAGCCCCCGAATCATTTTCGTTGCTCTCCACTGGACTCTCTCCAATTTGTAGTGGGGGGCCCAAAACTGGATACAATTCTCCAGATGTGGCCTCACCAGTGCCAAATAGAGGGAAATAATCTCTTCCCTTGATCTGCTGGCAATGCTCTCACTAATGCAGCCCAACTGTCTTTGCTGATCAATCTCTTTTCCCCATTTCCTATAGCTTTTGCCTTACTCCTAATAACCTTTTTGAGGTGATTATTCATCCATTTACATCTGTACCCCTTCCCTACAAGTTTTTTCCTCTTGCTAGGTAAGCAAATTCTAGACAGTTATTTTCACCTTGACTTTCAGCCTCTTTCACATTTAAGTCATTGGCTCTTCAGTCCAGTTGACTTTTCTAACTAATCCCCTTAATTTTCAAAGTCTGCTCTTTTGAAATAAAAACAACATAATTGCTGACCTAGTTTTGATACTCCGATCATTCCATTTAAACTGAAACAACACGTGACCACTTGATCCAAGGTTATTTCCTACAACCAGCTCTTCAGTAATGCCCTCACTGCTTACCAAAATCAAATCTAAAAGTGCATTAACTCTTTAGATTCAGTGACTATTTGGTGAAGAATCCTCAGCTGGTATAAATTGGCAGAGCTCCACTGACATCAACAGAGTCCTACTGATTAACACCAGCCAAAGAACTGACCCAGTGAAGTTAAAGTGTTGTACGTAAGATCACAGTCAGGCCTAAATGGTGTATAATTTAAATACTCGTCCGTGATGCTACTTCCACCATCATCCCACAATTCCATCCTTTACCTTCTGCTCTGAGCTTCTCTAATTACCAGAAAGAATCAATCCCTTAGAGTATTAAATTCAAAATAAACATCTTGCATTCCAGCTCTGAAGCAAAATTTGACTGGATCAGTTATCTTTTGAGTCAGCACATTACCTAATGAAGTTAAGTTTTAGGATCCAAATTGGAACATTCTCTCAGAATGAATAAATATGTGGAGAAATACCTCATGTCAATATTTGTTTAATATGTACAAGCAAACAATGGTAAGGAATTTTTAGAAGGAAATCTAAACATTTAATTATTCTGTGACACTAAGACTTCATCAACAAGTGATCAGATAATTCAGAAAGGTTTCACAGATTTTGTAGTGTAAGAAAAGAGTCACCAGAATACAGAAGAAATATGAAATACTTATTAAAATGCAGAAAATAAACTATTTTCAAACAAATGTCTAGAAAAGCTTAATAAAATATGCTAGTAAAAAGCAAGTCGTAGTCTGTCTAAAAGTGCTATGTTTACCATAAAGTAAGAAGAAAGTAAACTTATATGACTCAGATGCTATGAAAAGTCTTTATAAAGATATATTTATTTTATATATACTGTAACTCCATTCACAGTGAAAATTATGTATCACTGCAATGCTCAGAAACTCCTGGAAAGTTATGGGCTAGATTTTATCATCCTATTAACTTGTTCTGACAAAACTCGGCTAGGACTTTATAAAGTCTTTTTTTGTCTGGTACTCTTGCGTCCTTTAAATTGTGCCCAAACTCACTTTAAATTGCTGGAAAAGTTTGCACATTCAATCAATAAATGAAATTATTTTAACTGTGAATCACACCCAGGTTCTAGAATTGCTGCACATATTTGATTTCATAGCTTTCTCTAACCATCTATTGTTGGGCACAGGACTTCCTTGCATGGGGTGTGACTTTGAGTCAGGCACCCACCTTAATGTGTCTCTGTGTGGCCCGAAAGCTTATCTCTCTCACCAAGAGAAGTTGGTCCAGTAAAACATATTACCCCACCCATCTTGTCTCTCCATTACACCTGTTTGCAGTTATGTGCCAAAAAGAGAAAGCAGTTCTTGACCTGCTACTAAGCAGAAACATACAGAATTAATATACAATTCTAGATGCCAAATGGACAGGTTGTATTGCAGTTGGTGTGCAAAAGTACAGCAGAAAGGTGTGAAAAACATAGATATGCTTCCTATAGGTAAACAACCCCCCTATCAAACAATGGGACTATGAATGAGACAAATTGAACTGCAAAGGAGAGAAGCTTACATAGCTCAAGACAAAACTTTTCCCCTTGCTGTGGGAATTGGGAAATCACTCAAAGGATCATGATGTAAAAGACTGTGTCATGTCATTTCACAGGAAAAAGAAAAATAATTTGCTCATTTTGTTCTGACTTACAAGTCCCTCTATATGAACAATATTGCAAAGCTAAGTAGTCTTGGAAAGAGAAGCTAGATAATTTATCTCATAGTCAGGATTAGGTTGCTGATATAAGTGGATTGAAACAGCAGGTCTGGACCATAAATTAGAAACTCAAATACCTTTAATAGTAAGGATGCTATCCTAACAAGGAAACATGTTTTCCTAAACTATTGTTATCATTACTAGTTATTATTTGTATTGCTATCACACCTACTAACCCCAGTCACGGATCAGGACCCCACTGTGTTAGACACTGTACAGACACAAAATGAAAAGTCAGTCCCTGCCTCAAAGAGTTTACAATCTAAATATGCAGTCAGTGGTCAATGGATTATCATTTAGCTTCTAAAATAGAAATCACATAACCCTAGACATTACTATTCTTTCTGAGTGTAATTCACCCCATGCAAAAGACCCAGCTGGTCTGTAACTCACTAAAGTGGGACTTTAATGGTGCATAGGCCTTGTTCTCACTAACAGCACAGGGGTCAATTCCATTCTCTAAACATATCAAGATTGTGGGCCTGAATTTCCTATGCTTTGCACCTTGTGAAATCATTTACACTTGTGCAAGGGAATGCTAAATAGGTGAAAAATGCATCCAAATCAGACTGGTAGCATTTTTATACCACACTGCATTCACTCTGTACATGTTCTAATTACTATCAAAGGTCAAAAGTAGTGGAACATCAGGCCTTATGTTATCACTGTGGGGAAGTTCTCACTTAGAGGTACATGGGTTGGTATGAATACTTGTTCTATGGGGGCTGCCAAAGCCCCCTGCACTCTATAGGAACCATTCCAAATACTTTTTGATCCAAAACATGAATAAGGCTGTGTGGGAGCTGAACAAGAGAAGTCCCCTGGAGACCTCATGACCGCAATCACAAAAATCAATTGTATACTCTGAATAAAACATAAATGGGGCACCAGCAGTACAAAAAGCACTCAAAAAATCACCACAGAAAACATTTCACTCAAAAGCTACTCTAAGCTATGGCTATTAGAGACGTCTTGCAGACATGCAATAATTAAACAAAACAAAAACCAGCCTTGCATCTTTTAGGGCAGAGGTGCAATTTAAACTTTTAACTTCTGAAAGCTTCTGCACCGTATAAATAATGAATTATATCTTTCTTTCAGAGTCTGATGAATGCGGACAATGAAAATATAGTGGTTTCTCATTATTTGCATGAATATGTTTCTTTAAGATGGAATTCTACTTTCATGATGTTCCATAACCATTTAAGCTTTCTTAATGTTCTAAGTGAATGAAGGTTCTTTGTTGCACATTTTAGGGATAGCTTGTTAGATTTATTACAGATTCAGCTGTCTTTTTTACTGTTACAAAGATTTTAGTGCGTGAGTTAAAAACATTTGTTTCAGTTGATTTTCAATAAGTCATCCAAAGGGCAGGTACCATGTAGCTGGCTTTAGGAAAGTCTTGGATACAAGGCCTCAGTCTTACACTCCTTATACTGGCAAAGTTGCCAGTGACTAGAGTGACTGTACACAGACTACAGGATCAAGCCTGGATGATTTAAGAATCCAATTTGCATCATGTCCATGTCAGCTCTGATAGTATTATGCACAGGGATAGCTGGTTGGAAGATGGTTTTGGTTTTGTTTTCCTGGGAACAATTCTGACAAAAATAATAATAAAAAAGTTTCCATCAATATTATCTGTGAAAAATTTCACATTTTAACAAAAATATTTTTTCTTTTAGTAAAACTCAAAATTCCCCATAGAAAGTAGACATTTCTTATGAAAAATTTTGTTTCAAACAGTTCTGATGGAAGATTTTCCACCAGTCCTACCCAACTGTAGGATATGTAATGCATATATGTGTGTGGTTGTAATAAACTTATGTGATGCTAAATCATTTATTTGATCTGCTTGTCCATATGGGCCAAATTTTCCTAATAAGAGGCTTGAGATCTGTTTGAAAACATGTGTGAACACTTATGTACCTCCATTTACTACACTTACACATAGAACTGACTAGCTCCTACCTCTTCATGCATGTAAATACTGCATAATCATAGGTCACTGTGTGACAACAAGGAGAAGTGCAAGACTAGGTTCATTTTTGTGCACTGACTCTGGACCTTACATTTTGAAAATTTGGCCCCGTACGTTTGGTATCATTTAGAAATATTGTCAGTATTATACTATCCTGGGTCATGTAGTATTTTAGTACAATAATTTCTGGATCACTCATTAATCCATATTTTACAATATGCAACAAGCAGTTCATATGGAGATACACAGGGACAATTGCATAATTTATTTTTACCAGTTCTACTTCTTGTTTATACCTTGTCTGCTTCAGGATTTCTCACTTTTATGCTGAGTGTCATGAGAGACATGTTAACAGACCCTACTACAAGTTTCTTCAACGTGCAACAGCTGCTTCAGAGTCTGCAGTGTACACTGTATTCAACTAATGAAGAACAAATCTGTATCCCTTTGATGTCTCTTCCTGGAGGCAACCATCATCGCCCAGACAAGTGAAAAAGTACCATTGCAACCAGGAGCTTTGCACTTTCAGCAACTTATCATTTAGAACCAGAATACAAAGTAAAAGTTATAACCAGGGGCTGGCAGAACAACTAGGACCAGCAGTTGTAAAATTTGTTGGAAGATAGAAAAGTCTGGAGAAGAAGGCAATCTCCCACTCTTTCTCTCTCTCTCCCCCACTTCCTACCAATCCCTTAGATTTTCCATTGTACATAATATTTGCAATGTGTCCATGATAATCCTATTGAGAATGAACTTCTTACCTCTACATTACGGCCAGGTCTACATTACCACTTAAGTCGATCTAACTTGCGTCGCTCAGGGTTATGGAAAAAAACACCCCACACTGAGCGATGCAAATTACGGTGACCTAAGCGCTGTCCACATCAGAGCTATTGTCCGTGGGAAACTCTCTCCTACTGACACAGCTTCTGCCTCTCATAGAAGTGGCGTAATTATGCCAACAGAAGAGTGCTCTCCAATCAGCACAGAACATCTTCACCAAATGTGCTACAGCAGCACAGCTGCGCCGATGTAGCACTTCTAGTGCAAACCTGCCTTACATCTAATACCAAAATTCATCACCAATCTTGAGTCTAGAGTCTCTACCAACTTATCACTAGAAGTATCCCCATTAAAAAGCTATGTAAGGAAAAGACAAGGGAATTAGTTCCCTGGCAAAATACAAGAAGGTATATTGCACACTTACTTTCCTACAGAAGTATAGGATAATATAGACAAAGGGAGTTAGGCTGAAGGAAACATAAATCCCTCTATAAAACTATACACTGCTAAAATGATGACTTGCTATAAGTTTTGATATGTAAGGCAGTTGTGCCGGATATGATGCGCTGTACTAGAAATGTGATGCCTTCTACGAAAAGTCTCAACAATCACTGACTTGGAGGTACAAATAACTGTGCTACGTAAGGGATGAGAGAAGGGACGCAGTGTATCCTAGTGGCTGGAGCACTGGACTGAGACTCAGGAGACTTGGATTCTATTCCTGGATCTTCCACTGGCCTGCTGGGTGACCTTGGGTAAGTCACTTCTCCGCCCCGTACCTCAAGTTTCCCCATCTGTACAATAGAGATAATGATACTGACCCTTTTTGTATAGCAGTTTAGATCTGCTGATGAAAAGCTTGGTGTTATTATTTATTAGTGTATGTACAAGATGAAATAAGAAATACATGTATGTGAAACATTGGACCCAAACTCTTGAAACAAACTTGAACTGAACTTGCTTGGAGGTTTTTAAAATATTCTGGAAAGGTTTTCTGCTTGTGTCTTCTAGGAAATGGAAGTGCCAGGTGGTATGGTTCTTTTTGATGTATATTCATGTGGGATGAGAAGCAGAAGTATTAGGAAATCTAGTGAGAAAGTCTATTATCATGAAAAGAAAAGGAGTACTTGTGGCACCTTAGAGACTAACCAGTTTATTTGAGCATGAGCTTTCGTGAGCTACAGCTCACTTCATCGGATGCATAGCATATCGTGGAAACTGCAGAAGACATTATATACACACAGAGACCATGAAACAAAACTTCCTCCCACCCCACTCTCCTGCTGGTAACAGCTTATCTAAAGTGATCATCAGGTAGAGCCGTTTCCAGCACAAATCCAGGTTTTCTCACCCTTCCCCCCCCCCCCCCACACATACAAACTCACTCTCTTTGAAACCTCTCTTTATAATGCGCATGATAATCAAGGTGGGTCATTTCCAGCACTAATCCAGGTTTTCTCACCCCCCCCCACACCCCCCTCCAAAAACCACACACACAAACTCACTCTCCTGCTGGCAATAGCTCATCTTACAATGTGCACAGCAATAATCCAAGTTTAACCAGAACGTCTTGGGGGGGGTTTGTAAGATGAGCTATTGCCAGCAGGAGAGTGAGTTTGTGTGTGTGGTTTTTGGAGGGGGGTGTGTGTGGGGGGGGGTGAGAAAACCTGGATTAGTGCTGGAAATGACCCACCTTGATTATCATGCGCATTATAAAGAGAGGTTTCAAAGAGAGTGAGTTTGTATGTGTGTGTGTGTGTGGGGGGGGAAGGGTGAGAAAACCTGGATTTGTGCTGGAAACGGCTCTACTTGATGATCACTTTAGATAAGCTGTTACCAGCAGGAGAGTGGGGTGGGAGGAAGTTTTGTTTCATGGTCTCTGTGTGTATATAATGTCTTCTGCAGTTTCCACGATATGCTATGCATCCGATGAAGTGAGCTGTAGCTCACGAAAGCTCATGCTCAAATAAACTGGTTAGTCTCTAAGGTGCCACAAGTACTCCTTTTCTTTTTACGAATACAGACTAACACGGCTGTTACTCTGAAACCTGTCTATTATCATGAAATCTGTGGACCAGATTTGCATGCTGAAGAGGTTGATAGTTGGACAAACACCTAAGTTTTTGGAGGCTTATCCAAACTGAATTCAAAGTCAGTTGCTGCTGTTACTGTTTTTACAGTTTCCTAAAGCCCCAGTCAAAATCAGGGAACATGGTGCTGGGCACTTTATAAATAAATAAGAGGACAAAAAATACCGCATCAAAATTGGGATGGGGCATAACTGCCCATTAAGGCAGTAAGGTACAAGGTGTTGCGGAAAACACTGACTGATATATTTAGTCCTATACAACATGTAAAGCTTTCGCCAGCTGAACCAAACCTGACCAGCTTTTAATTTACTGGACAGACAGGAAGCAAGATGCTAGAAATTGTGCCCAGTTTAACAAATCAAAGTTCTTCACATTCTCTTGCCAGAGAGTGCTATCCATACTTCATGTATTGACCAGCAGAACAGTAATTTTGGGGAACAAGAAATGGGCTTTTAAAACAGTCAGATGAAGTTGCTGTTGGGTAGTTTGATTTGAGTATGGATTCTTTCGTAATTGTTTCCTGTATGCAATACAATCAAGTTTAGTGTGGAATGAGTGTTCCTGTTTAACAAGATACATGAAGTCATTTTAATGAACTCTTCTACAGAGACAAAAGTAAGAGATGAGAGAACTTCTGTTTGTTCATTTCACTAATTAAAAACCAGCACCTCCAGCTCTGTGAAAACAAAACTCATTAAAGCAAATGCAATATGTCAACTTGTAGTTGTGAAATACAAATCATACATAGCACACCATGGACATAAAGTTAAGCTTTCACGTTCTTTTTTGTGTGTGGTGAATTTGGCTCTGGGCTTCCCTGTGACTTTTCCTGATTCTCATATATTAAATACATATGGGAAACGGAAATTCAAGAACAGGGAATTCACTGAGCAAGCAAGAAAAACCCTATGTTTAATTAAAATTAAGAGAAGAAAACTTGTTGCACAGAGAACTATTTTTAACTGGTTTATTCTTTTAGCTGGTATTTATTTTAGAGAACCAAGTTGAAGTATTATTAATATTATATAAATTTGGCCTGGAAGCAGAGAAAATGTTTTGTTTCACCAAGTAGTCTGGTTAGTATAAGGTTTCAGAAAACTAAGAGCTACATTGTCATTTCAGAGTTTTATTCCTGGAGTTTTCAGGAAGTTTATTTCTTTTCTTTATTAGCAGTAAAGATGCAGGTTTACTTGTTTATCAGATGTGTGAAAACAGTTTCCACTGACCTGCTGACTGGGAAATTCAAATAAAGTTAAGAGACAGGTGTTATTCAGGGCATGTCAACTTTGGTTTTGAAGTCTAAGAGATCAGGTTGTCTGAAATTTGGAATCAGTTTGTAATGCAGCTGAGTATTACATTCCTTCCTGAAACATAATATTTCTCAAATACTTGTTTTATATTTTCAAGTATAGTGCACATGTATTGAAAATATATGTTAGAGTGCAGATTATATTAATTAAGTCAACATTTTTGTCTTTTTATGAGCTTAGAAAGACATGATGGGCTATATTGTCTGTGTGACTGGATTGGCATTAGTCAGGTATTTAATGTCTAAAATGAGGTTGTAAAAATAATATTGTGGGGTCAATACTTACTTTCTCACAATGACTCCCATAATCACTTATTATCGGGCTATTGAGAAGGCTATTGGAACAATTCCAGTTACATCTTGATTTAGTTTAGAAGTGGGTTTAAGTACAGGAAAATAGTGTGTTTATTATCTGCACCTGGCAATGGACACAGAAGGTATCCATCCTGCTTGTTTTAGCTTTGTCAGCATCCTTTAATGCTAGTGACTACAAAGTTTTGTTGATTATCCTGAAATGTCTTGCTGTGATGGGGTAGGCTAATGCCTTCCTCTCTGACAGATCACATGGGAGTCTAGTTGTCCCAAGGGCTCTCCTGTATAATATTCTGCAGCGTTCTGCCATGTCATGCCTCCTATTCACTGTGTATATATTCACTCTGTGAGACAGAGTAACCACATAATATCTGAGACTATTTAACTTATCTTGGTCTAAGTCATACTGAAGGCATAGGCCCTAGTCCTATACTGAGATCTGTTTGCCTGAACCAAGTGAAAAATGGACAGACCTACAAAGTCAATGGGACTCCACACAGGGAAATAGCTCCACCCACACAGAGCTCATTACAGGATCATGGCCTTAGAGATAAATTGCTATATATTCCACTGTCAAAAACTTGCGACCTTAACTACCTTAAAGACAGTATTACACTTACTCAGGGATGAGAAAAAACTATGGTTTCATATAGGCAATTACTTACTTTCTAATTACCCTCCCTTTGCTGGGTGAATTCACCCTCAGGTGCACTGAGCTAAAGTACATAAAGGCAACAGAGTTACATTCATTATATGGAACCGCAGAGTAAAGAGGTCCAGGCTGTGACCAGCAAAAATTCATTCACCTAGTACAGAAAGACCATGAAAAGTTTTTCAAGGTTTAGAAAAAGAATTGGCATAATGGGTTGAACAGTTATAGTAGAAGGAATAAAAACTAAATTGAATTTTGTAAAGCACCTAAGCAGTGAGTAATATTTATGATGTTTAACATTTACATTTCAGTTTCAAATCCTGGTAAGCTTGTCAGACAAAAAGGTTTTATATTCAAGGAAGAAGATCTGCTGTGAATATTTGCAAGCAGTCCTCTTTGCAAACACAGGCAAAAACAGATCTGTATATAGTACTGTTTAAAGGAGTGATTAACCTAAGTCAAATGTAATGATGTACTGGTGAAACTAACAGCCTCCATATTTTGGTTACCCCAGAAGTCCTGATTTGACTTTTGGATACTTGCCAGCTATAAACATTTATAGCTGGTTCCTCCTGATACACTGAATTGTTGCGAGGTTGAAAGGTTCAAGAACATTTCTTAAATTGTGTAAAAAACAAAAGCACAAAATGTTTCACCCTGCTGGAAAGTGAAGGTTGATTAGATATGTACGAAAATTCCAGCAGCCATTTGGGAACAGTGTTTTTTTGATTCTTTGACCTTCCTGAGGCAAACAACATTTGGAAAGAACAACAATTTGATGAAGATGGAAAGCCCCTCCCAGTACAGTTCAAGATAAAGGAGTGTCATGCATTTTATCAGTGCGTCCTGTATAAGAAAGATGGTAGCGAATACCATGCAGGCCTGGGAGACTGATTTGTCTTGAAAAGAGACCTTTGCTTTGAAAATTTTAAGCATTTAAAATATCTCTTTCCCCAGTAAACCACAATTTCTTGTTTCCAGAGTCCAGGGTGCAATCTTTAACCTTTCTTTACAAAATTTCAGATTTATTGTGTAGCCTTATTCTTTCAAAAAAATCTTCCTCTAATCCTTTACTGGAATATGTGATAAAACAAAGAGGCAATACAGTGCAGCACACACAATAAAGTGGTTGGACAGAAGGGATTAACTATATCTTATACAAATATTTCTGGAACAATCAGTAGGTGCTTTGTAATGTCCCAAGGGGTTCATCCAAAAGTAAAAGCTTTATCTTGAAGGGTGACAGTAAATCCTTTCATTTTTCAAATCTCTGACACTCAGATAATCCATTCCTTTTGGCAGGAGGCATGTCTCTTTTTAGTCAATAAGATACAATACATTTCCTGGGTACTAACAATAATATTCGCAGCAGTGAGCATTATTTTGGTGCACATTTCTTTAGGGGTTTTCCCCTAGTAACATGATAAGAGTTGTGCAGGATATGTTTTTGTCAAAGACTTTACACAGTGTGAATAAAAAATAAAGGACTAGTATCATAGACCTGAGTCAGGCATAGTTACAGGCAGACACTGTAAAGGCTTCTTGCATTCTGCTCTATCAATTCACCTCATTTCTGACCACACCACTACCGATTATTCCATTCTTATGCCTCTTTTGAACAAAGCCTGTTAAGTATGATGAACTGTGGCAAACCATGTGATGATTTTGTGATCTGGATAAGCAAAGGGTAAAGATGGGCAAACAGGCTACTGCTGTTAAATTACAGTGGTCACCTTAAAAAAATCCACATATGCATACTATACCACTCATTTTTCATATATTTCCTATGCAAATGACAGTTTAATACTGTGGCGCTGTATCTCAGATAACAATATGCAGCTGTTGGCAAGTGTTAGTTTTTTTAAAGGTTGGCACTGTATAAGCATAATATCAGGTCCCATTGTCCAGGGAGAAAGTCAGAAATATTCAAATTCAAGAAAACTGAAACTAGAGATAATAAAATTAAGATATGAACTATAACCAGGAAGGGATGCCCTATGTTGGGCATCTCCATTATAAAGTTTGTAGAATGGTGACAATTTGTAGCGTCCTACATAGTAAGGTAACGTCTTACAGGGATCCACCAAAGAAGAGATGACATGCAACACCCCCTGCCTGCTCCCTCTCCCCCACCATGTCAGTGTTCAGGAGTTTCAAATATTATCTGATTAAAAAACATAATACAGTATTACTTCTTCTCCTTAACACGGAAGGCAAAGAGGAAGTGAGAGACAACACAAAAATAGCTGCAGCAAGAGCCCTGATCCAACGGTGTCTTGACATGAAAATGGGAAGGTCACAATGTGGCACTGACAGCAGGAGTTTATTATGAATGCATACACATTAGCCAGAGTTGGTTACAAAAGATTAGTGGAGGAGAACAGAGCAGACTCGGTCACAGCAAGAAGAGAACTAACTGCTATGAGACCAAGGGCTGATACTAGAGCATATAGATGAATCCCTGGGAGGCCTGATGGTCAGTTGCATGTTGCAACAGAAACCAGCAGAGAAGCCTGACATTACAGGTAGACAGGACAAGAAGAGAGCACACTAAGTGCACTGGACAGCAGTAGCATCACAGGAAACCTGAAGAAGAGAAAACTTTTTTTTTCTTACCATTAGGAGTGGGTGGCGTTCCCTTCATGGAGTATTCATGACAGTAGTGACAAAGAGATCCAGTATAATGCGGAAACCTCAGAGAGAGAGAGAGTTTTCACTTCTGAAAAATCTATTGGCTGGAGATTCTCAGGATCTGATTTGGAAAATGAGGAGTCACCACAGGAAAAATGTCCTCTGCTGTGCTCGGCTCTCTGTTAATGATACAGCTCTTTTCTGAGAGCCAGCAGCTCAGATGCTACAGTTGTGTGGCTTATTTCATCTGGGGGCCCAGACAGAAGACTTTTTCTCCCTCCATATTGGCTGGAATTTTCAAAAGAACGTTAAGGGAGTGAGATGCTCAGCTCTCACTGAATTTCCCCTTAGGCTCTTTTGAAAATTCAAGCTTTCATATTTAAAAAAGTCATATGTAGAGAACCACACCAGCACACCAACATAGAGTACAGCAGGGGTATCAAACATATGGCCCAGGAAATGTATGTGGATATATTTATATGGCCCGTATAACACATTCAGATTCTATAGAATCTCAGCTCCCATTTTTAAAAAATAGCAAGTTTCTAGCCCTCATTGTTACAAAGAAAGCTTTACAAATGTGAACAGGGTATAAACAGATACAGCGATGTCTGCTTGAATTGGCATATAGCCCAATATAGTAGTTCTGAAGGAGTGTGAACTACTGCTCTCCCTTGGAGTGTCAACTGGAAAGCCGATGTCAACATTTATTATTCCTCTGCTGGTCATTCTAACAGATCTGAATGAAGCCCTTAGAGAGGTGGGAACTGGGAGTTGCTGCAGGGAATTAAATGCAGAGGAAGAACAGAGCAGACTTACAAAAACAGAGGAAGAGGAAGAGAGAAACAGAAAACGGAGTATGAGGAAGGAAGAGAGAGAGGGCAGAAGTAACACTGGCTAAAAGGGGAGCAGAATTTCTCATTGAGTGATGCTGAATGTGGCAGTAAAGTACTGAATATTAAAGTTTAATTACTACATAAAGGCTTTGTTTTCTCATTGATCTAATGTTAGTGGAAGATCTGCTCAGGATTGAAGAGAGTTTGAGGTCTGGTACATCCTTGCCCACAGACCATACTTAAAGATGGAATCTGGCCCTCTCCATCAAATGAGTTTGATACTGCTGCAGTACAGCCATACTTGCTTAATGGGACTTCAGTAAAAAGCATTAAAATCTTTCATCTGGGGTCTATTCTTCTAATTTATGATGGAATATCCAGGAATTTTGGGATTCAATTAGAGGACCACTAGGACCAGGAGTCAATAAATCCTAGCTGGCCAACTAAGAAAACAGAAATATTTTCAGTTGGAATTTCCATTAGTTTTTTACTAGGCTCAGGACTCGGATGTGGGCAGGTTCTTCTGCTGTAGTCTGTGCAGACACTGTTATGCTGCTTCTCTTTTTGGGAGCCAACCCAGCTCAGTTGCTGTTGGCTGCTGATGACCTTATATTTGAATTTCTCTAATTTCAGGTTCCAGTGCTGCAGAGACAGACTGCTATTATACAATGGTACTATTTTCTTTTGGTCCAGAGAGTGCCAAGGTTTTTTACTTTGAAAAGTTGGTGCCAGGCTAAAAGAGAACCCTGACCCATAGCACACATATGACTCAGGGTGCTGAATTGGTGCTGTGCTTTAGTATCTGTACTAACAGTTTTGACTTCAGTTGTACTGGTGCTTTTTTGCTGAAAGCCAGCTCAGCCACTGCAGTTTTGTATATTAATATTTGAACTCTTTTATTATGGTTCAACTAAACCAAAGAAAGGGCCTGGTGTATCTGCCCCAGCTGTCTCACTACCTGCACTATTACGATAATACATGGTAGTCAGCATCGGCTGTCATCTAAGGAGAACTTTATGTCTATGTACCTCATCAGAAATAACTTTTCTGTTCCCAGTGCAGACACCAGTGCCAGTACCGTCAACTTCCAACCTGAACTTGGATTTTAAATAAGGGATCCAAATGTGAAAAATGGATCTCCTAGCTGAATCATTTTATGCTTATGGCATCTCGAACTGCAGCTTAAATTTTAAACATCAACAATAATTTTTACAAGGCACTGAAGAATAAATGAAGTTTTTTTGGTAAAACTATTGCTTTATTTTTTATTGTTGTTAAGATTTACTATTTTTGAGCCTATGGTATTTGTTTAAACCGTTTTCATGCACAATTTTTTACACATTTATAGTTCTATGGGTTATTTTAATAGTTTTCTTTGCATCGAAAAATAAAGTCTCATATTTTGAATTATTTCTTATTTTGGATATTTCAAATGTTAGGCCTATATCCTGTGATGAGCAGTGTGCGGGTAGAGGCCTGTGGGAGGTCATTGTAGGATCTAGACTTTAGTGTCTAAAAAGCAAGCTATTAGTAACATTTTTAATTAACATAGAATACTTTTGACTAAGCAACATTGTTAGCCAAGCAAGTTCCTCCTTATACATGTGGTATTTAGCAATTCATTGCCATTTCTGGCTAGGAACAGAGAGATGGTGATGCAATATCCATTTGACAGGCAGCTTGCTGGGAATCTGATGTGTAGATTCCACATACACAGGAACAACAGCTGTTGAAAATTGTAGTCTCTTAGTTCTCATTGTTTAAATTTGTCAAAGTACGTATAACATCCATAGAACAGCAAATAACGTGAATTAATTTTTGTCACAGCTCTATCATGGAAGGGGCCTTTGGCTTTGCTTGTAAGCCAAGAGGTTTGTGTATCAAAGTGATATGATCAAGTTGGTATTAATGCAGTTCCAAAATGTACCTCCACAACTTTAATATTGCAGTGGAAGCAACTGAACTTCTTAGAGTGACATTTTGGTGGTGATAGGTCTTTTTTATTGACAAACTGGGTGAATACCCTTCCCTTATCAGAATTTATATTAATATCAATGGGAATTCCATAAACATATCTAGATCAATACATAGTTCTTTGGAAGGCATCTTAGTCTCACTGTATTCATTGCAAAACTCATACTGATTTCAATGAGACAAGGGTCTGGCTCTTAAAAAGTAAAATGATTATTGATTGGGACTCAGGAGACTTGGGGTCTAGTCCTAGCTCTGCCATTGTCCAACTGGGTGACTGCAAGTAAGTCATTTTAACGTCTGTGCCTCAGTTTCCCCATCTGTAAAATGGGGATAAAGGTACTGTCCTCCTTTGTGAAACACTTTGAGATCTGCTGATGAAAATCATTACATTAGAGAAAGGTATTATTATTCTAAAATATGATTTTATTCAACTTCTGGCCACATGGAAATGTTTTTAATCATCTTCTTTACCTTTTATAGCAATGTGTCCTATATTTTGAATGATCTCTTTCTATTTGGAGGCAAGGGGACAAAAAGATTTTGTGGAAGTAGTTGAACTGACAGATAAGAAAATTTAGATTATAAAAACTACTTAAAATCATAAATATCTGAGCCCAAACCCATTGTTCCCTGATACAATATTACAGTAAATAATTGAAATTAATACATATGTTAAGTAATACATTAAGGTGGTAGCCAATGTAAAAAATAAGCTTAGGGGGGTTTCATGCAGGTCCCGACATCTGTACCCTAGAGTTCAGAGTGGGAAAGGAACCTTGACATGAACCCTAAGTTTATTTTTACCAGCTTAGGTTAAAACTTCCCAAGGTACAAACTATTTTACCTTTTGCCCTTGGACTTTATTGCTGCCACCACCAAGCGTCTAACAAATATATAACAGGGAAAGAGCCCTCTTGGAAACGTCTTTCCCCCAAAATCCTCCCCAAACCCTACACCCCCTTTCCTGGGGAAGGCTTGATAAAAATCCTCACCAATTTGCATAGGTGAACACAGTTCCAAACCCTTGGATCTTAAGAACAACAAAAAAGCATTCAGTTTCTTAAAAGGAGAATTTTAATAAAAGAAAAAATAAAAGAATCACCTCTGTAAAATCAGGATGGTAAATACCTTACAGGGTAATCAGATTCAAAACATAGAGAATCCCTCTAGGCAAAACCTTAAGTTACAAAAAGACACAAAAAGAGGAATATACATTCCATTCAGCACAGCTTATTTTATCGGCCATTTAAACAAAACAGAATCTAACGCATATCTAACTAGATTGCTTACTAGCCCTTTACAGGAGTTCTGACCTGCATTCCTGCTCTGGTCCGGGCAAAAAACGCACAGACAGAGAGAACCTTTGTTTCTCCCCCCTCCGGCTTTGAAAGTATCTTGTCTCCTCATTGGTCATTTTGGTCAGGTGCCAGCAAGGTTATCTTAGCTTCTTAACCCTTTACAGATGAAAGGGTTTTTCCTCTAGCCAGGAGGGATTTTAAAGGTGTTTACCCTTCCCTTTATATTTATGACAACTTCTATTCCACTGTCATCCATAAAATGTCACATTCCACAGAGAGTATGTTTAAAACCATTTTTATGTTTTAAAATTGATGTATTTGGTATCATAAGAATCATGTTATTACAGAACATATGTTCTTTCATTACACCTTAACATTCTTCCCCCAAATGCTTGCAAATGGTATAAGTACTGCAAGGATTATTTAATATACATAGCAGGCTGTGAAAATTTGGGAAATCTGTATGTAAAACTTATGAATTCTGATTGATATTATGAAGTTGTTGTAATTATGAAATAGCTGTATGATAGAGTGCCTCTATATGAATGTGGAAACCACCGTTTGTGATGTGGGGAAGAGCACATATCTATCAGACCATGGCCAATGGAGACCTGTTAACCTTAATGACTCTGACCAAACAATTGCTATTCTAACAAGGGGTTGTGCTGGAGTTGTCTGCATATAGGGGGGAAGAAAAGAGAGTGAAAAATCCCCAAACAGGACAAAGGTAACAAAAAGGACTCACAGAAAAAGTAACAGGGGTTTTCGGCGGGACAAGAAATTTTGGGCAGGAGAGAGGAAAAACACATATGCTTTTGTAGCAGGGGGACTTTGGTTTAACTATGGACCATCCAAGGTCAGGAAATTATCACTGGGCTAAATAGAACTTCTCTTCAGAATCACAGTGTCTTGAGCTGAAGAGGAAGGATCTTGATCAAGCTAGAGGACTCTGTCCAAGCCCAAAGTTCTCTCCAGGGTAGTAAGGAAACAGAGGCAGGGAAAATGAGCATAGGTGTGTTTATTATTTTGTCTAGATTTGTGTATTTCTTGTGCTGCTAAATAAAGAGACATTGTGCTTTAAAATCCTGTACAAAGTCTGTCTGTGTGTCTGTTGGTTTTCACTGTCACATATCCCTGAAGAGGTGAACTGTAAACCAGAAGGTTCACACCTTTGATGGGATTCTGGGAAACATGGAAACACTGCTGGAGAGGCTTGGGAGAGATGGCTGTAGTTTCAGGGCTGGGCCACGGGGTGCACAATACCAAGAGGTATATCAGACATAAGGAGTGCATTCCTAGAGGCTCAAAGCAAGGAACAATACCTCAACTCTGCCCAGCCCCGACCAAGCTACGAGCACATGGAACCCCTGTCAGCAGTCTGGAGAGTGTGCACAGGGGGATCTCAACCAGATCTGTGAAACAAGCATAGTGTAAATGTTTGTGTCACTGAGACTTTCATAGTTAAAAGAGTATAGAAGTACAGAAAAAATATTTGTATTTTACTTGCCTGGTTTTTATTCCAGGAGTTCATCTTTTCCATGATCTTTTAAATCTTTTTCTCATATGGACGGGTAGGACTCCCGCTGAAGTCAGTGGGCCTGATCCTGCTTCCAATTAAGTTAATGGTGAAATTCTCATTTACGCCAAAGGGAGTAGGTTGAAGCCCAATAGGAGCATAACACAAATATCTGAGAGCAGAATGTGGACTTTAATTAACTGCTGAAGATTCAGTCTTCACTGATGTAGCTCTCCTTTGCCCCCCAGGGTGAATCTTATCGCTGTTAGAGGCATTACACAACCATGGCTTAACTAAGGAGTAAAGTTCTCAGCACCCATCCACAGTGTTGCCTGAAAACAGAAACGATTATTCTTGCAGATTGATCTTAGTCTCTTGGACTCAGGCAAAAATGCTGAGAGCAAGGAATGAGAGTGAAATGGATTTTGAAAGGAAAGCAGAGTGGTAGAGCTCAGAGGGAGTTCTCTGCAGCCTCGAACTCCTCTCTACAGCCAGCTCCATCTAATACTTCCCCCCTATACAGAGATAGAAATTAGAGGAAGCTATTTGTAGCCAGAACTCTTTCCCCCTAGCTGAAGAGGGAAGAGTAGGCATATGAAGCAGGCCAGCAAGTGGCCTCCAATACTCTGAGGAGATCGCTAACTGGCTGCCTATTTAAGCCACTGGAGGAGTGTAGATGGCCACCAACACCACCCCAAAATACAGCTCCAAGGAAATGGAACTAGAAGACCACAAGGGCTTTTTGGCATTGGGACACTAAAAGGGAGGTGTCTGATGTAATCCTTTTGTTCCGTCTCCCATTAAAGCCAGAGGAGAAGATCCCTGCTGACTAAATCAATGGGTGGTGGTGCGGAGCAGGGTATTTTCCTCCTTTTCCATGGGGACATGGTGGAGTGGAGCACAGGGTCAGAGAGTATTTTTCTTTTTTATCCCCCATTTTTTTCTGTATGGTTGGGAGGAAAAGGAATGTCTAGCCAGTGGCAGAGAAATTGCTAGCTGATGTGAACATTTATCTCAGGACTGCTGCTGGCAGGAGCGTGCTAGTGCTGTGAATTTCACCCTGCACATTGTTACACAATAGTTATCCACAAAATGATAAGATGTCATGAGTTTTTCACCAAGTTTCTTTCATGTTTTAACACTAGCCACACTTGGGATGTGTGTTTCTCCTGTGCTCAGAGGAAATCATCTCCTTTCAGATTAGTAAGGGACTCCTCAGCATGATGTCAGCTGGCCACTCAGCTGTTGGGTAGCATGGTGAGCTTGGTCTCAAACTGGTGAGCAGGCCGATGTGCTCTCTGTAATCTCTGCCAGACATCTATGAGTATGCTGAAGAAGGCCTAGGGTAGAAATGTTGGCATTATTCCACTTGGAACAACCCTTTAAATAAAAGCAACATATACGAGAAAGAGAGGGTTATTCTGTTTTCCTTGTAATTGGTGTGGGCTCAGGGCTAGAATGCTTGTCGTGCATAAAGTGACTGAAAAGCTGTTTGTCTTCAAGGGGAGATAACCGCAGTCCACAATGCAGCATTATTAAATAGTTAGGAAGTGTATTTTAGTCTTAACCATAGGGATGATCTAGTCACTCTATAAAAGGACTTTGTACATAGCACTTCTGTAGCATGCCTCCAGCACGTCTTCCTTACCCCATCCCCCATATGCACACACACACAATAAGTGTATGTTAAATGATGTCTTTGCTTGCCCATTTCTGATTCCTTCAAGATGATTTGAAAGACTATTCAAATAAACTGACATTAATAATCGTGTTATGAAAGACCTAAAAAAAAATACCCCAGTGAAGGAAAACAACTAAAAATTAAAAGAAAAATGAGGTTATTTGAAACGGGAGGTCTACTACTTTGTCCAAGGGGTTCCACTGAGAGACCAAGAATTGTTCATTTTAACGTTATGTAGATAGGAAAAAAAGTAGGATGTAAGAACTTACTTCAGCCTATTATAGTTCAAATTCTGAAATGCAATAACATGTGCTACACTGATTCATCCTAACTGAGGATCTGGACCATGGGAATGAATCTAAAACCCCAAACAGGGGGAAGATCATGCCCCAAAATCTGCATATGGAGGGGACACACCCTATGCAGCGCTCACCCTTTCTCTGTGGAAAAGACTTAGACTTTCCTCTGCCTCCTCGTTTTACCACTGTTTTTTACCACTGTTGTCTGTCAAGAGCAAGATGTTTGACTCCATTGTAAAGTATCTGCTTCATAGCAGCATCCTTTCTGATCATCCTGTGATATCATTCTTTGTCCTGGTCACAATGCGAGATTCACCCCTGAGGCGCCTCCTGCTGTCCTCTCAGGGAATTAGCTCTTCCAGCCTCCAGAGCACCCTCTGCAGGCCAGTGTCCCATTTGCTGCTGGCCCTGTGTCCCTCCCAGACCCCGGTGCCCCTTTTACTCAGGGTGCTGCCCCCTGGAAGTATCACCACAGTCTCTGGGTCTCCCCTCCCTGGTGAACCCCCACCCACTATCCCCACCTCACCTCAGTCTTTGGCTACTGCCAGTCACCATTGAGCTCCTGCACACTGGGGTCAACTGCAGTGTATCAGCTTATCATCACAGGCAAGGGGGGTTTGGACCTGCTGCCTCTGCCTAGCCTTGGGCTGTCCCCTGCAACCCTAGTACCTATTTGGCCTTATACTAGGCCGCAGCCTGCGGGGGGTTTCCAGGTCAGAGCTCCCCAGCTCCTCTGGCCTTCCCCCAGCCTTGCTCCACTCCAGGTACCTTCTCAGGCTCCCCAGCAGCCAGGCCCGCCTCCCTCCAAAGCTAGAGGAGACTCTGCTTCTGGCCCACTGCACTCTTATAAGGGCTAGCTGAGCCCTGATTGGGGCATGGCCACAGCTGAGCCTGCTTCCCCAATCAGCCTGGAAACTGCTTGCTCCCAGCCACGGCCCTCTCCTGGGCTGTTGTAAGCCTTTTCAGGCAGTAGCGGGTGACCACCCCGCGACAGTCCTCCACACCGTCTCTTTCCTCCAGGTGGAATCCTAAGACATACTTTGTGCTTCTGCCATGGGGTGGCCTGGTGACATGGCCAAACCACTGTAAGTGTCTTAATTTAATTACTGAGTCTGCAATCTGCTGATCTGTGGAGCACAACACTTCTATGTTGGTTACATAATCTCTCCAATAAATTCCCAAGATTCTTCTAAAAACAATGCTGGTAGAAAGCATTCAGTTTCCTGTTGTGTACTTCTACCATCTGTCATGTTTCTGAGCCATACAGTAGTGTGAAGAGAACAGTAGCATTGTACAATCTCATTTTAGTCTGCAAATGTAACTTACTCTTCCAGATGTTTGACAAACAGGAAAATGATCTTTTGGCTTTACCAATGGCCATTAGAAGATATTGTACTTCCAAGACAGACAAAGTCTTTTGTACTTTTCTCCATCAATCACACATCTCCAGTGTTGACAGAATTCTTTCCTATCTCCATGGTCTTGGTATTCTGTGAAGAGATATGGAGTCCGACTTTATCAGCTTCTGTTTTTATGCTCATGAAAAGTCTTTTCATTTCATCCACTTTGGTATCCAGTATGACAATATCATCTGCAATATCTAAGTCTTACAGGTTATCTCTTGCCCAAACTGTACCAATGTCTTTGGCAGCAGCCATCTCTCTTCTCATCACAAAATCTATGACGATGCAGAAGAGATGTAGGGATATTATGCAACCTTGCCTTATGCCAGGAGCAATCCTAAACCATTGTGTCTTCATTCTCTGTCCTGATGCAGCACACAGACTCATCATACAAAGCCTTTATCAAATTAACAATCTTTGTTAGAATTCCATAATGTCTCAAGATCTTCCAGAAGGCTTCTCTGTAGACACTATCGAATGCTTTAATAACATCAAGGAAGTTAAAAACCTTGTTGTTGGTGTTCTAAGCTTTTTTCAATGTCTTCTGAAGGTGAAGACCTGGTCTGATACCTGTTCTACTGGATCAAAATTCAGCCTGTTATTCCCTGAGTACTTTATATGTGTGGAAGAGGCCTTGGGTATCTCTGAATCATATTCCATTCTGCTCCCTATATGGGATCCACATAATGAAGGGTGGAAATAGGGCAGGACCCATAGTCCTTCCTTCAGTCCCACACAGTTTAGCTGAAAGAGGCAATACAAGCCCATTGTTGGTTTAAAAATTCTTCACTCCCCTTCTGCTCTCTGTTTGGTTGTCCTTGATTTTGCAGAAACTCTTCTGGGTGGCTAAGAGGATGGAAATACTAATTTATTATATGGCAGCACAGGGCAAAGTGGAGTACTGAACATGAATTGCACAGCAAGTTTTGAAAAGCACTTCCTATCTTTATCTTGGCTGAGCTCTGGAAATCTCTCTGAGGAAGAGGGGAGGAGTCCTGTGTCTAAGGCTATAGGTTGGTAACAAAGGGACTGCACAGTTTGCTCCAATATAATTATAGGAGTAGCCTCCATACTTTCACCATTCATCGTCTGTAGAGGAGGAAGTGGGAGAGGGAGAATAGAAACTCTGCATTATAATGGATCCTGTCATCTTACCCCAACTCTCCCAACTCACTGCTGTTTAAAGAGTTACCCCAGAGCTGGGTTCTGTATTCAAGGGAAGCACACTACCTGAATCACTGACTCCCCTCACCCAGTGTAGCAGAAATGCTTTTGTTATGCTTCCAGGAGCCCTGTTTGCCCATCGTTTCCCCTTCAATTAAACTAGTTCATAATGTTTAGCTATAGGGAAAAAATGTGGAGGGAAATTCTGAAATTGTGGGCAGCTGTAAGGATTTTTCCCATGCTTTGTCAATATTTTGTGGGAAGTTTAACAAGTTTTAGTGGTTTCCCGCACCTCCCCCTCCCCACTTTTACAACACATGCCATATAAGAAATGTCACGAAAAAATGGGAACATCTGCAAGGAAGCTTCCTGGTTTAGAACACTCTTGTAATACATTTTGCTGGTCACCCACATACTTGCTCATAGATACTTTTCTAAATCTGGTTACTGTGATATCCCAGACACTTTACATTGATACAAACAGTTACACTATGGCAAAAAATAGCTCAGGAAAACAGCAGAGAGGCATTAGGTAACAAAGACAAAAAGGTCCAGGCCTAGACTGAAGTAAGTTTTTCACTACATAAGGACCTGATCCAAAGCCTACTGAAATCAGTGGGGCCTGACCCAGTGTGCTTTGGGTCAGGCCCCAAGTCAGGCTTTGTCCCCCCACTACTATTTTAAACAATTTTAGTTAGGGATGGCCTGAACCAAAAATTCTAGATCCAAGCACTCCGGGGTTTGGGGAACTGAATGAGGATTCATGTGTGACTTTGTGGCTAGCACTTTCCTCTACAATGGGCTGAAACACCCAAGCTCTGGAGAAATTTGGAACAGCAGCATGCTCTAATTTGGATGAATGGGTCCATCTAAGAGAAGTAATGTGGTTTACATCAAACTACCATTCATGACTGACTGGCTGCATAAGAATCAGAAGGCAATGACTTTATGTTCATTCACATTTAAACTCTCTTCCAGAATTGGCCCCTGTGCACAACCCTGTTCTTTCCTCACAGATTAGTCCCACTTTCATAAGCCAGTAGAAGTACTTGTATGAGGAAGGTAAGCAGCTTGTTGCTGTACAAATCTGTGATCATGCCACTGTTGGTTGGTGGCTGATAAACACTGCATGATGAACTTCCCGGGGTACCAAGGCATACAGGAATTATACAGATATCTAGCTATTGCAGAAATGTAATGAAGTTCCCAATCTCAGAAAAAAAATTGCAATGTCAGCAGGGAAGCAAACATCACAGTTTTACAGTTCTGTGTGGAACCAATTACAAATAATTGGTTCTTGACAAACTTTGTGTACTGCAGAATTCATAAATTTGTTTCAATAGATTAGTTATAATTTATAGATCTTTGTTTATAATAGATGTGTTCATTGTTTCTTTCTGCTATTTATCATCTGTTTCCAGTAAAAAGAATTGTTGCTGATTTATGTCTTGATGCTAATTTTAGAAACTAATCAAAAGCACAGGTGAATGGTGTATTTAGCCACTATATTTAAAATTACTATGGACAATTAAACAGATTCCTCGTTACATAAAAATGGAGCAAAAGTAGCTAGTGCATGAATGAAATAGTGTCTTAGGAGCAAGAAGGATATATAACAATAAAGAAACCTAGAAGATGATTATTATACACAAATAAAAATATAATGAAGAGAATTTATGCCAGGACGGGTTTAATTTCAGAGGGAAAAACAAAAAAACAAACCAAAACAAACCTCCATACACCACCATTTATAATACAAGTTTGGTAGCATGATCCAACTACAGGAATAACAGTAAAAAATAGTTTTTTTCCAGCCAGCATAAACAAATCTATGCCTACTTTATTCTAGGGGATCAGTTTTTCCTGTGCCACCAATATGGGCTCTTTTGCATGACTTGGCCTGTATTTTTGGCATATGTGACAAACCTTAAAAGCTTCTTCAGTGTCACTGTTCATTTGAGGCCATAATGAAATGTCTCTGGTCCTTCTCTTGGCATTTCCAATCCCTAAATGACCTTCATGTAATCTTTTAAACTTAATTTTCTGTAACACTTTAACAATAACCATTCTGGTGCCTTCAAACAAAATCATATTTAGTACTAAGAGCTCCACCTTACATTGATAATAGTGGATGGGAATATGCTATCCCAGACAGCTTGTGCTAATAGCCTTAATTACTTTCTGTTTCATCCTGAGCAGTAGTTCTGGCAATCACAGACCATATTTTATCTGAGGTTGGACAGGGTTTTTTTTATTACTGTTGTTGTTGATCAGATTGACATGTACAAAATGTAGCTTTGGATTCAGATACACTATACTTTTGTTAAATGCTCTAGACAGTGTGTCTGTAACTACCAAGTCTCTCCTAGGTTCGTATTCAATTTGCAAATCATACATTTGTAGGTGAAAAAATATCTGTATTCTCAGCAGAGTGTTTGCCTGGCACCTTTTGGCAGTGGCAATAAATGGTTTATTGTCAGTTTCAAAGAACACTGGTCTCCCATAAATAAAGACATGAAACTTTTTACATCCATGGACCAAGGCCAAAGCCTACTGTTCCCTCATATTGACACTCAGTTTTGTTATCACTATTGTAGTAATTAGGCCTACAGATTTACCCTAATTGTGAGATCAATTGGGAGACCTGAGTGAAAGTTCATAAAATATCACAATGACCTACAACAGAAATGTTGATGGGAAATGGTACAAAGGAGAGACAAAAAGACTGAATTAGTCCTGACCAAAAGGCATACTAATACAGTTCAAGGATTGTATTAAACTCATGCCTGGTAACAAGAGAAGTGTGTGAATGGAAATCAGTGAACCAAAATTGGTGTGTCAGAAATTAGGTCTAATTGGTAGAAAAAAACAATGAGAAGATATGCTATTCCACCCATCATTACCTTTTGGGCTCCTTAAAAGAAAATACTTTTTGTAGGGAAAATTGCCTGCAGGCAATCTCTTAACTACTGCCTGCTGGTAAATGGGTGAACCAGAAGGAGCAAGCTTCACCATTATGCTCCCACCATATCTTGGGACCCTGGGATCCACTATGACACTGTTGGGCCTTTGTTGTCATCCTGATGCTGAGAGGTTTCCTGACCAGTTTGGGCCAGAGAGTGGGACCCAGATAGGGTGATCAGACAGCAAGTGTGAAAAATCAGGATGGGGGTGGAGGGTAAAAGGCACCTATATAAGACACAGCCCTGAATATCGGGACTGCCCCTATAAAATCAGGACATCTGGTCAACCTAGACCCAGATGACATTGCTGTCTCCACTGGCTCCAACTAAATCCCAAATACCATCTGGAATTTGAGACTTTGGTTCCTGCTGTCAAACCTCTCCATGTGTCACTTTCCTTTCCCATTTTATTTCTTCTCTTTCCTATCCTTCTCCTTTTTTTTTTTTGCCTTCTGTCTAATGAAAATCTGGTTTAGTTGGCCAAGACTGTATATTTTGCAACACTGTTGTCAGCCTGAGACTAGAAATAGGCAATTACAAATCAATGTCCTAAACAGTTGAGTGATGGTGCAAGTTTGTCAGGTCTTGGAGTTGGTGACAAGACCATCTGCTATGCCTGTGTTTCTGCTGCAATGAGGTTGCAAATGAGAATCAACACCACAGAGAAACATTGCAATTTTCTGTCTCTGCTGCTCTTTTCTCTCCTCTTAGGCATGTGTTTGTCTTGTTTGTCTTTTCGAAAATGGGATTAGACTTCAGCGAGAAACAACAACAACAGCTTCAGCCCATCTCAGTTAACTTTTTCTCTGTCTCCCCCAATCAGGACAGTTATTACCATCTTTTATATTATCTAAAAGATTGTCAAACAGGCTTTTTCCTTCTAAAATCTCTCCAAAGGTAAAGGGAGGAAGATATATTGTTAAAAAAAGCCTTATTTAACACTTTATTTTTGAAATGCTTTACCTGTTTCCCCCTTTTCTGTATCTTTAATAAAAGATTAAAACAATTTTTAAGGTGTGATTGCCATGCTATTAAGCAGACTGAGGTCTCTGTATTCAAAAACCCTGAACCTTGTTTAAAACCATTAATGTTGTACAGCAACAAAGGCAGGTTAACACCTTTGACTTTTGAGCCCATTTATTCAATCAAAATTAATTAATACAGAGCCCATGATGCATAAACTACTGGTCTCCACTTTTGACCATACTGTTGTAAGATTCATCCTTGGACAATTTAGTTTTTCACTCACTGTCATAGTACTTCAGGAGTAGGTCCTCTTTAATTAACGTCTTCAATTTCTCATACTCTTTATTAAGATTTACTGAGATCTACCTGTACATTTTGTTGTATTAACTTCTTTCCCAACTATGTTATTTCCATTACACAGATCTTGCATGTTTGTTTGCTTATCTTTACCTTTATTGAAATGATTCATTTTGATTATGTCAAAATGATTTGTTTCAACATTTCCAAAACATTTTTCTTTTTTTGTTTCAACTAAAACAATTTCCCAAAATACACAGGAGTTCATGAAAGGTTCTGGACGACCTGAATCTATAGTTTTGTCAACAACGACAACAAAAAAGGTTCAGCCAAAAAGTTTTGCCTAGGTCTAATCACAAATGCCGCTATACTTTCACTTTTCTTTGGTACTCTTATCTCATTTTTGTGTGAAGTGCTGTGCTCCTCAAATTTCTTAATACAGTTTCATATTAAGTTTCCTCTGCCTGAGTTAACTGAAAACTATTAAACAAACAAAGAGCTTCAGAATCAGCCATTGTCAAAAATAAGGCTACCTTCTGACTGTCTTCGTCTTTACTGGCACCCATTGCTTGCAGATACAAAGCTGTTTGAACTTCCTCCTGTTGTTTTCCACATTTCCAGAGAATTTAATCTCTGGTGGTGCTCCATTCTTACACTCAGGATATTTTCTTAATTTCTTTTTACTTCTGATACCATGTGGTATTTAGTGATTACTCAGTGTTTAAGTGCTTCAAAGAAATCTGATTTATTCTATGTACAGTTCCAACTTGTGGTGCATAACAAAAAGAGCTTCACAGCACTCTGCCCAGACTCTTTGTCTGGGAAGTTCAGTCCTTAAAAGCACATTTCCCAGTACCACAACTATTAACCCGATGTTACCAATGGAGAACAGAATCACAGAGGAGCTGACTTGTCCAAGATCACACAAGAAGTCTGTGGGGGGGCTGGGAATTGAACATGGGCTATTGTGGGGTTTAATACAGGAAACCTGCTGCTCATGCTGTACTTTTTATTTGTTTTTCTTCTGCTTTGAAAATATTTCAGAAGTCTGTGTAAATGTGTTCTTCTGGGAATGCTGTCAGCACTTGCTATTTCAAAATGTGCTGTATGGCTTAACTCTCAGGAAGTTGTATCTTGCTTCTGCTACAGTACTCCACTGAAGGCTTTCCTACATTCAGATGGATTTTCCATCTATGAAATGTAGTTGAATCACTTGCAGTATTTCCTGCTCCAGTGTCTAGGTGGTTAATTGTCTGGTAGGTTAATTGGACTGTGTGGCAGTGAATCTTTGACGTATGGACACTTGGGACCAGATCTTGCATTCCTTGCACACCTAAATCTGCTAATGAAGTGCTACCCCATTACAAGATTTTATGAGGACATGAGATCTCTCTTAAGACTTGATATCTCCCTATATAGCAAACATATGCATCTTGTAGGTTTGTCATGGTGGCCATTAGAGTCCTTGACATTTTTTGTTAGAATATGGGTGTTAACTCCAGTACCCAGACTATATTCCAGTTTGAGGACTTACATTATACCTTCTTAAACTGTAGTAGAGCTATTGTGCACTGCATACTTCCATTATATTCATTTTCACAGGTAGATGCATTTCCACGGGTAGTAGGAGGTGATTCTTGTAATGTATAATATATAATTTGTAAAGTACTCTGGGGTTCTTTGGTTCTTTAAAAGGTACTTTATAACTACAGGGGAAATACTAAAATGAATAATAGTAATACGTGCAGGCCAACCAAAATTGTATCCTCAGACCTCATATAGTCAATGTTTCATTATTTCTTTTGCATAGCACGGGAGTGGAATGTTGAAATCTACAGAAAACTTTTATGCTGCCTGTATTATAAGGATACAAGAATGAGCTTAGTGATAAAGGATGTGTAGGAATCAAATTTACTACATGCTAATGACAGAAAAATCTTGCCTCAGAAATGTTCTGAGCAGTTCGTCATCCACAATGAGACGAGATAGCATCAGTGCATGGACTATGGAAACTTTGTCCAACAAAAGTAAGCCTGCTATTTCATTTTAATTTCTGAGTATATAACAGCTATAACAATTAGAGATGGACAAATGCACTTTGCCTAATTTTAAACCCATTAGAATGTTGTGGATGGTAAAGTTTGGCTCCAGTTTGAATATTTTTTGGATTGCATTCCACTGTGAAAAGGAGCAAGGCTGGACTAGAGTAATAATTCCATGGGGGAGGGAATAGTATGATAAATTATGAAAAGAGAGTGGACAGATTCAAAAATAAAGCAAACAGAGAAAGACTGTATGAAAAGGAAAATCAGAGAAGGGGAGAGAAATAGTCTAATGCAAAAATACAGTAAATATTGTATATGTAGAATATTTAGAACATCCACTCCTGGGAATGTTTTAGTCCTGATAAAAAAAGTGTCTTTCCTTGAACTATAAACAATGTTGTTATTTTAAATTCAAACACCATCATAAAATATTAATTTAAATCACAGGAAAAGAATCTCTGAGATATCCCCCAAATAGTTGGAGGTTTGCAAAGTCTCACATTCCACCAGGCTCTCCCATCCTGATAACCTTATATAAGAGAGCAGTTTTGATTTGTGAAGAGTGAACAACAGATTTGATTTCTAGATTACTGTCTATAAATGAAATGCGGTCCCTATCAAATTAGTGATTTGCAGGTTTGGGAATACCAGCACATCTGGTTAACACATGAATAATTATATTTCTACAAAAGACAAACATTTTCAAACATAACCTGAAATGGCTGTTTTCTTGATTTTAGAAAAGGGCAAATTTTATAAGTAGATAAGCAGAAGATTTTAATATCTTGTGTTTATCTTGTAAACTAATTTGTACTTACTCATACTATGTAAATAAACCAAACGAAAAGGATTTATATAGATTAGACAAACTGTTGGGTAATATACATGCTAACACATGCCAATTAATCTGACAAAGAAATCTATTTCTAGAGTGCTCATAATGTAATATTTGTATTTATCCAATATACACACATACCCTTCTGTGATTGGACTGAACTCGTAGGAATTAGGGAAACATAATGCCTCAAAAATAGATCCAAAGGGAAAATCTACTGTGGTCTAAACCACAGTTCTTTGACTCATTTGAGGAAAAAATGACACATATGTTATGAGAGGTTATTCTGAGTTATTATTATATATATATATCCATTACACAGTCATTTTTCCATTTTAAATTGGTGCTAGCTAATCCATATTATATTCATTCTCAAGTGTTGACTTTTCTGTCTCAGTTTTCTCTGTAAATGAGCAATAGGACACAGTATTGTACAGAAGATGACTGGCTTTCTCATCAACAGAAGCTGGTCTAATAAAAGATATTACCTCACTGACCTTGTCTCTCTAATAACCTGGGACCTACATGGCTACAAAAATACTGCATACTAATATGGTCAAGTGAACGGAAAAACTACTTTTTCTACACTGAACATATGTGATTTTTGGAGGAAAGTACAAAAGAAGACCCCTCTGCTTCATAGAATTACCTACCAAATGGCTCCTTATGCCTAATATGTAGGCATATCAAAGGTCGGTAGGAATATATGATATATGATGCTTTATAATTTTACAGAGAACAGCCATGAAATCTCAAACTCCCACTGAATACATTAAAATAGCTGGGCGAGGGTCTGAGACATTAGTCAGAAAACACACCTGTTGTATGTGCTGACAAACTGATAATTTAAAGTAAGAAATGGAACTTTTCTTCTCTCTCTACATATTACATCCCATCTGAATATTGGTTAAAATGAATAAAAACAGATCCATTTTGGTGGCTGTCATCACAGCCCTCAAGGTCATGTGTTGATGTTGCTTTCCATCATTTGTGGTGAAGGATTGCCTTGAAGTATTCGAGATAGGGTCAAGAGAAAAAAAATGTGTCTAAAAGGAATTTGTGTTCCAAACAAACGTGCACATGTGTGCATGCAGAGGTCAGGAGGGGCACATGGCTGGTGCTTCTTGTTACCAGAGCGCTCAGCAAAAGAGGTACATCCGTAACATGCAAAAAATTAGTTGATAGATAAGCTGCCAGTAGATCATGCTCAAGAACATGCAGCCTTGTTTCTGGGTTATACAGGACGAATAAAACTGCTTCTTGTTGTGCACTGTAAATAGCTTCTTGTGTGCAGCTCTAGATATGCTGCTAACACTTCCCACCACATTTCTATAGATGCTTTCACCTACACCTGACCAGGATGGAGGATCTGTATTGATATAATAACAAATAAAAATAGCCATCCAGAGCATCCTCAGAAAATATGGAAATACCCAATGAAATTTATTGACATTTAGAATGTAAAAACATTTCTAAAGGTAGAGTTTTCATAAAAATCTGTTTTGTATTAATCATTCGTCAACCTCCTCTATCCTGATGGCAGGTCTCCTTCTTCCCCTGCTGCCATGGCTAGGATGGCCAGGAGACAGATCTTCTTTCAGGCCTCTATCCAACAAAGGACTTAAGCATGCACTTAATTTTAATATGCAAATTGACCCATTGAGTCATCAGAACTATTTGTGAGCGTTAAGTGAAGCACAGGCTTAAATGCTTTGCAGGATAGGAGTCTTAAAAAGGAGAAGGTGGATCGGGGACAGGTAGGTCTTATGTTCCCATCAGCTGCTGCTCCTGCTCCACTTATTACTGGGACATTTTGGGTCCATGTCATCAAAGATATTTAGGTTCCTCTCTTCCACTGAAATCAGTGGAAGATAGGAGCGTAAGTACTTTTGAGGATCTGGGTCTTGGAGCCCAGAAGTGCCTCAGTCAAGCACTGGCTACTTGCTTCAGATTCTCCTGCATAGTAAATCCTCACCCACCAGTCATGGAAAACAGGGAACTCTGGGTGAGTAATGTTCACCCAACCTGGAGAGAGAGAGAGAGAGAGAGAGATGTGAGGGGAGCATTCCCTCTGCTAAAAGCTGAAAAGCTGAGGGAGGGGACCTCTGCTACTCTCCCTTTACATTAACTCTTGGAGAAAGTGTTATTGTAAGGGTTAATTTTTTTCTGCCCCATCCTGGGGGCTGAAGAGTGGGGAGAAGGTTTAGGAAGAATGCTGACACTAGCACTCCCGGAGTGGAAAATGGATGTGTTAGTGTGAACTGAGATATTGCATCCCCCCAAAGGGGTATGGCTGAAGGGGGATGGCCTGCAGTCAATGGATGGACTGCTTGTCATAACCTGGATGCACCTCCAGAAAAGAAAGTGTAAGAGTCACATGTCCATGGAGGAATATTGACTGCATCAGCACTAGAAGTGGAGTGACTCCATCAAGTGCCACTGGAGAAATACAGCTTCACATGACCCCTATGGCAGCAAGAGCCACAACACAGCTTTAAGACTTCATATGTAAAATCCCTGCCCCATTGAAGTCAATGGGAATTTTGCCATTGACTTCAATGGGGCTAGAATTTCAGCCCAAGTGTTTATATACTTTGGAATGAAAATTGGCTTTTGTTTGAACAATTGTTACTCACTATCAGTGCTAAATTGTTTTTGTGTTTTATTGGGTAGTGAGAGAACAGGATGCTTTTGGAAATTTCGTTAAGTATCCACTGAGAGCATTTTGGTTAGAATTGACAAAATATAGCTATTTTAACATAATAAGCACTTTCAGCACTTGCTTTACTTTTGTTAACTGAATGATTGTATAAAGTAAATAACAAAGTTATAGTAATAGGATTTTAGGAAATATACTCTTATTCGTAGATGCTCAGTTTGACTCAATGGATCCTTTGCCACTAAATTCAATGAGAGCAGAATCAAATCCTGTATTAGAACTGCAGGCAGAATTTCTTTCTCTTTTGAAATTATAGTTGCAGCAGGTGATCTGAATAGTTTTGAATGGCTTTTAAAGGAGATTGATCTCCACTTGTTGGTGAATCCTTTCTGGCTGCTATTAGCGATGCTCAATATTATTACATATTGATTTATTAATAGTACAATAGTACTGTATTTTTATATACAGTAACAGATTATCACTTTTTAATATCTCTCAGGTGACATCTACTCAACCTCTACTTAAATACAAACTTTCCCAAAATTCATATATTAAAGGACCACTTTTTTATTTTTTATATTTGTTTTATAGTTCCATGGTTTTAGTCCTCCATACCATATGAAATATTTAAACATAAAGGAATACTTAAAATATTACATTGGAGTGGGATAACTAGCTTGAAAATTTAATGACTTGGCACTAGTGTGCATTCTTGAAAGGATAATATTCCCTAAATGAGTCTGCCTAATCTTTCTTGCCAAACCATTAAAGATGGAAATCATTGGTTTACATATTAAAGTGATTATGAAGAGATCAAAACTCAGGCATATTTCCTAATGGGAAATGCTAAGTTAAATTCTTGTTGGCCAAAGTCCCATCCTGATTTCAGTAAAAGTTCTAAGCAAGATTGCTAACAAAAGTTGTGTCATGTATCAATATAAGGGAACAAGAACAACTTAAAGCAGGGGTAATCAATTATTTTTTGTTAAGGTCCAAACTTCTTGGTCATGGTATAGTCAAGGTCCAGACTCCATAGAAAATACCAAAATAATAACAAAAATGACAATCATACGTAAATAAAAAGATTTCGCCTTCCATTCAAAACCATCTGGCAGTCCAGATTTGACCCAGGGTCTGCCTATCGATTACCCCTGAAGAGTGCCCCCCCACTTTATTGTAGAGAACAAACAACTCGAGGCAATCTTCATTTTCCAAACCATCAGTGCAGTATTTTTATTTATATTAACATTAAATATAATTGTCTAAAATTAAATGATGATACAAAAAGATTACATTCCTACAGTATTTGAATTGTTATAATATGAAAAATGAATTTAATGGGCCTTTGGATTACAGCCTGCATTAAAGACATAACTAATCTAACAATGTACTTAACCAGTTAAATCTTTCAGTGACTGAAACTTGATGAGTTTGGACCTGATAAAAGAATAAAGAAAACCCCCATCTTTCACAGTCCAGGGGTATTTCTCTTCAGTGGAACTGCTTCCACGATTCAAGTTATACATGTGGTTATGTACCTTTCTGAATCAGGGCCAGAGTACATTTTCTCTATAGAGAATTCTCTATATTATGAAAACACCATTTTCCATTTGTAATTAAAGTGCAGTTATGGTAAGAGAAGGGGTCATGTCAGGATGTCTCTGAACTTTGCAGTCAATCTGGTCTAATTTTGCTTTCCTCTTGGTCCAAAATAGTCTGAACTTGATAACCTGCTTGACATGCTGCAACAGTCATTCATTCACCAGGGTTCTGGGATTTGCCTGAGAGTATGGGAGTTCAGAAACAAGCTTCACAATTGCTGTGATTTATTGGCTAATTTATAGGACTTGATCCTAAAAACACTTACGCACATTCTCACAGTGTGATTGGCCCCCTAAGGGAAGATGGGCTGTGGTAAGTTCAACTCATCTCCATAAGTGAAGGAAATAAAGGCCAGGTAATGGAGGACAAGCATCCTTTATAAGAATAGCAGGAAGTTGCAGAAGAGAGGAAGATATGGCAAAGACCACAGAGTAAGGAAAGGACCTGTGACCATGGGAATTGGAAGACAGAGCTGGAAGGCTGAGCTCCAGCCAGGCAAAATCTGGGTGTGTGACTGAATTGGGATCCAGCTCTGGGAAGGACGGCTGGGAACTCCCTACCAAGGGGAAAGAGAGACACTGAACTGGAGTTAGGGCCTGGAGGGCCAGTGTAGCCAGAGGACTGAATAAAGTTGACCCCAGATGGCAGTGTTTAAATTTCCCTTGGATTGGGGTTGTGGAGTTTAAGAATCCCCTGAAGCAGTAGAGACAGTGGCAGGGTACCTCAGAGTGACCTCTGGCCAGGCAGGGGTGTTCTTACATGCATACTAAACTTTAAGAAGTTGATTTTATTTTTTTATGGGGAGATGGTAGGAGGGCAACAGGAGTGGATGATGTGATTGCCATTTGGGTTATTTTGGAGAAGTGTTATCATATAAATGTAGTAGCGACCCCTAAAGAGGACCAAATTGAATTAACCTGACCTTCTCTGAAAGTTCATTCCACAGATAGATCCTCTCAACTGGCAATACTTTACCAGCACTTCTTTCCGAATGCACGGAATACTCACCACTATTAAATGTAAGAAAACTGATGCCTGGAGGTGTGAGACAGTCAGTCACTGCTCTAGGTAGTTCTATCAGTGAGGCAGTAAGGGACCACAGTTCCAAGAAGTTAACCAGAAAGAGACCTGGAACCACATAAAGATTCCGATAAATGCCTAGTTAAATTTTCAAAAATGCTTAGGAACCTAACATCCATTAACTTTAATGAGATTTATGCACCTAGGTGCTTTTGAAAAATGTACTAGGCCCCTAAATACTTTTAAAAATCTGGACCCAGTTGAAAGATATAGTCTGGAACAACTGAAGCACTAGATTTACAAATAGACTGTAGTTACAGCCATTGGTGTTTGTAAAGAATGGATTCTGCACACAGGGTAGTAGAAAGAAAAGGAGGACTTGTGGCACCTTAGAGACTAACAATAAATTTGTTAGTCTCTAAGGTGCCACAAGTCCTCCTTTTCTTTTTGCGAATACAGACTAACACGGCTGCTACTCTGAAACAGGGTAGTAGGTTTTCAGTCAGGTCGCTGTTGCCTGTTGTAACCCATGTAGTGAGTATATAGCCATGCAGTAATGGTACAACTAGAACAGAAACCCAAAGAATGATGAACACATTATTTTTCTATTATTTTAGATCACTACCACTTGCACTGCTTGTCCTAATTAGAGAAGGGGAAGGAAAAGATAAGGGCAGAACTGTGCAAAAATCCGGTGCTGAGTTATTTGCCACTTCATATGCTCATGCGACCTCATTAACTTTAATGAGGTTGCATTGGTATAAATGACAACAGATATTGGACCAATATCTGTAAGCAGTTTTTTAAAAAAGGAAATGCTGTTTTTTTGTGTGTGTATCTTTGTGTGTTTATGTCTGTGTAAAAGGAAGTCAGCTTCTATGCATTAGGTAGAGTGAGGCATTTTTGTCAACGTCCCTCAGTGAGTGCTAATGAGGCATTCTGCACACATTGGGCCTGATTTTTATATGTGCATCATCCCTGTTAATAACAACAGCTAATTAAGACATCCATTAAAAATCCATAAGGTTAATTTAATGGAAAAATTCCAATAGAACTCCATTAGACTCTCCCTGTTAGCTTAACATTACACAACTTTAACAAATGCCTTAATTAGATGTTCTTACTGAAAAGAATATAATACAATTAAAAATTGGCCATTATTTAAAATGGAGAGTAGTGTTCCCTATTGCTAGTGCTTTAATTGTCATGAATTATACATGTTTGGATATTTCTAAAGTTTCTGTGATTGGCTGTCACGTACCTTTGTTGGAAAAGAGGGTTAGTTTGTGGTTGTGAACAAGTACAGCAATTATTAAAAGGGATAGGGCAAACAGAGAGAGATGTATCAACTCCTGAAATGTGCATCTAATTCCCCTGGGAGCTAATGAAAGCAGTACACTTGCATCAAAGGAAGAAGACACACCTAGTTTTAGCTCTAGAGAGCTCTGAAGTTAAGATCTAGATCTGAATTCCCAACAAGTTTTAATATGTTCAGATTCAGAAGGTTTGCCTCAAGCCATCATCAAGTCAAGGGAGCTGCAATGTTTCGCTCTAGATCCAGAGCCAATGTTCCCCAAAGGCTAGGTAGAGGTGATGGATGTGTTTGGTTCAGTTCAATTTCTGTTTTCTCTCTTCAACTGTGCAATTATTGGATGTAGTCTGATGCCGTGTTTAATGGTGATATTACAGCCCCCCCCCATGTATAGTTAACAATGGGTAAGAAGATAGACTGAGAGTAGCAAGAAGGAGTAGAAGGAGGAAAGGGAAATAGCAGTAGAATCAAGATATAAAAAAAGAATTGTTAGCAGGTGAAAGGAATGGAGAGGAAAATAAGAAAGCAGAGGGTGGGAGAGTGAAAGTAGGCTTAACTCCCTCCTCACACCCCCAAAAAAGCCCCTTCTAATTTCATTTCATTACTTCATGAAAGTTAAACTGATGAAACAAATCATTTATCTCCTTACCATAAAATAAGATGAAAGCAAAGAGAGATAGTAGTGTATTGTGTGGTTTGAGTTCCTATTGTACAGAATTACTGCAATATTAAAATAAATCAACCATGTCTCATATTGAGTCACTGATCCTAAATTACTTTCCCATTTATATTCTTAGTGATTTCTTTTTCTTCTCTCTCTATTTTTGTGGTCCTAGATATAAAACTTTTTTACAAATTTCATGTCTCCAGTGCACTGAAACAAAGTGAAGATTCAGTGACAAATTCAAAGGAAAATTAATGTCATGAAAGAGAAAGGTGGCCACAGCTGTACATGTTGCATGCAACTGAAAACTCACAATTTGCCACTGCACAGTGATGGCAGCACCATGTACCATTTTAAGCACAGAAATATACAGCTAGCACATGGAGCAATGTATATAGCCTGTTCACTATAGATCCCATTTTTATAAATACTGACAGACCTCTGAGTGAATTAATATAAACAGGGGTTTGGATTAGTAAATCATACTATTACATTGTTGTCCCAGATATGTGGGAAGAAAGACAAGACACAAAGGATGTGGTTTAATTATGCTGCAACTTTATTAGCTTAACTCATTTGGGAACTTGCCATCTACAAGTTTAGGCCTGAAATTAGGTGAAAGTTTCTAAACTTCAGAGGAGTGAAGTTCTGGAACAGCCAAGAGAAGCAGTGGGGAAAAAAAAAACTAACTGGCTTCAATACTGAGCTTGATAAGTTTATGGAGGGGGTGGTATGATGGCACTGCCTATGATGGCATGTGACCCTTCAAAAATCCAGTACCAAAAATCCCCGGGGGCCTTTTATATTGAGCGCCTGCCGGTATGGTGACACATCACACGCTGCTGGGTAACAGAATTCAGTTTCTAGTCAGCCATGGTAAGCCTTTTGGTACGTGGGGTTGGCTTCTTACACCTTCATAACATGTTGGAATGTTTTCAAACTGCAGCGTCCTCCTTTCCCAGAGCAAGCAATGGGTTGGGTTTCACATTTAAAAGGAGGGGCTGTGGTTTTCGGGTGGATGTGCAGCATATACCCACCCCCACCCCACTGCGTGGCTATTCTCCGGGGTGATCCTTTCATCCCTCCCCATTGCTGTGTGGCTATTCTCTGGGATGATCCCTTTTAGCCAAACGCAAACAGCCCAGCATGAATAGTGTTCTTTTACTGTTCCCTTACAAAGATTCCCCTATTTCAACCAGGTGACCATGAATGATATCACTCTCCTGAGCCTAACACAGAAAAATATAGACCAAATGTTGCTTGAATGTGACCAAAACCCAGAACCTTTTGCTGCCATGCTTTTTGCTGCAATGATTCCAGACTACTTGCTACTGGCTTGGTGTGGTAAAGTGTCCTACCATGGAGGACAAAATCAGGCAGTCTTCCCAAGAAACCTTCTGCAAAGGCTTTCAGAGTACCTCCAGGAGAACATCCCAATTCTTCAGGGCAAATCAAACATTAAACACAATTGCTTTTAAATCCTGTACCGTAGTTACAAATGTGCACTTACCAGAGGTGCCTTCTCCAGCTTCAGGGTTGGGGATCCCGCCTTGGGAGGGCATTGGCTCCAGGGTGATGAAAAGGTCCTGGCTGATGGGGAGAATAGATTCACTGCTTGCCTGCTGTGCATTCTCCTTCTCCTCTTCCTCCTCTTCCTCATCCCCCAAATCCTCCTCCCTGTTGCGTGAGACTCCCCCCTTGCAGGTGTCCACGGACAGTGGTGGGGTAGTGGTAGGGTCCCCCCCGGGTAGAATGCCATGCAGCTGAGCATAGAAGCGGTATGTATGGGGCTCTGACCCGAGGTGACCATTTGCCTCCTTTGTCTTTTGGTAGGCTTGCCTGCGCTCCTTGACTTTCACGTGGCACTGCTGTGTGTCCCTGTTGTAGCCTCTGTCCAACATGCCCTGTGAGATTTTGGCAAATATATTTGCATTTCTTCTTTTTGATTGGAGTTCAGCCTGCACAGATGATTCTCCCCATACAGCAATCAGATCCAGTGTCTCCCATTCGCTCCATGCTGGAGCTCGTTTGCGATTCTGAGGGGACTGCATGGTCACCTGTGCTGTTGAGTTCGCCACGCTGACCAAACAAGAAATGAAATTCAAAAGTTCCCAGGGCTTTTCCTGTGTACCTGGTTAGTGCATCAGAGTTCAAAGTGCTGTCCAGAGCAGTCACAACGGAGCATTCTGGGATAGCTCCCAGAGGCCAATACTATCGATTTGTGTCAAAGCTACCCCAAATTTGACCCAGCAGGGTCAATTTTAGTGCTACTCCCCTCACCAGGGAGGAGCGCAGAAGTTGATTTTAAGAGCATGTTAGGTCGATGGAACAGGGTTGGTTGTGTGGACCAGTCATTTTTAAATCGACCTAACGCGGCTAAATTTGACCTAACCCCATAGTGTAGACCAGGCCTCAGACAGCACAGGTCCTTATACCTTTTTTAATCATTTCCACCTGATGGAGTGCTGTCATCATCTCACCACCCTTCTCTAGCTGGTCCTAGCCAATTGCTAGGATTCCCACCACTCTTCCCTGTATGCGGGTTAAGGGACTGAGGAAAAGGTCTTGTCTCTTCACAGTACCAGGTATTAGGAGCTCTAGCTTTTTAGGAGAAGCTTTCCTCTGTAAGGCCTTGTCTACACTATGAAATTAGGTCGAACTTATAGAAGTCGGTTTTGTAGAAAACGTTTTTATACAGTCGATTGTGTGTGTCCCCACACAAATGCTCTAAGTGCATGTAGTCAGCGAAGTGCGTCCATAGTACCGCGGCAACCGTCGACTTCCGGAGTGTTGCACTGTGGGTAGCTATCCCACAGTTCCCGCAGTCTCCGCCGCCCATTTGAATTCTGGGTAGAAATCCCAATGCCTGATGGGGCTAAAACATTGTCGCAGGTGGTTCTGGGTACATATCGTCAGGCCCCCCATCCCTCCCTCCCTCCCTCTGTGAAAGCAACGGCAGACAATCGTTTCACGCCTTTTTTCCTGGGTTACCTGTGCAGATGCCATACCATGGCAAACATGGAGACCGCTCAGCTGTCACCGTATGCCTCCTGGGTGCTGGCAGACGCTGTACTGCATTGCTACACAGCAGCAGCTTATTGCTTTTTGGCAGCAGACAGTGCAGTATGACTGGTAGCCGTCGTCGATGTATTCCAGGGTACTCTTTTAACCAACCTCGATGAGGTCAGGAGTGCCTGGGCAAACATGGGAGTGACTCAGCCAGGTCATTACCCTTTTAAGTTTCCTCCCATGGCGATTCAGTCCTACCTGTAGTCCTACTGCACCATCTTTTAATGAGCAGCCAGGAGATGACAATGCAGGAAGGGATTTACTTCCCAGACCAGAAAATAACTGTTGGGGATGTTGAAATGCCTATAGTTATCCTTGGGGACCCAGCCTACCCCTTAATGCCCTGGCTCATGAAGCCGTACACAGGCACCCTGGACAGTAGTAAGGAGCAGTTCAACTATAGGCTGAGCAAGTGCAGAATGGTGGTAGAGTTTGCATTTGGACATTTAAAGGGTCACTGGCGCAGTTTACTGACTCGCTCAGACCTCAGCGAAACCAATATTCCCATTGTTATTGCTGCTTGCTGTGTGCTCCACAATCTCTGTGAGAGTAAGGGGGAGACGTTTATGGCGGGGTGGGAAGTTGATGCAAATCGCCTGGCCGCCGAATACACGCCGCCAGACACCAGGGCAGTTAGAAGAGCACAGCAGGAAGCGGTGCCCATCAGAGAAGCTTTGAAAACCGTTTCATGACTGGCCAGGGTACTGGGTGACACTTCTGTTTGTTTCTCCTTGATGAAAACCCACCCCCTTGGTTGCCTCTAAATTCCCTGTAAGCCACCCGCCCTCCCCCCTTCAATCACAGCTTGCTTGCAAAGGAAATAAAGTCACTAACGTTTAAAAAACATGTATTCTTTATTAATTGATTATAAAAATAGGGAGATAACTCACAAGGTAGCCTGGGTGGGGTGTGGGAGGAGGGTAGGAGGGAAGGAAAAGTCCACTTTAAAACTTGTTGAATGCAAACCTTCTGTTGCTTGGGCTGTCCACTGGGGTGGAGTGGTTGGGTGCCCAGAGCCTCTCTCCCCCACCCCGCGTTCTTGGGCGTCTGGGTGAGGAGGCGATGGAACTTGGGGAGGAGGGAGGGCAGTTAAGCAAGGGCTGCAGCGGCCGTCTGTGATCCTGCTGTGTTCATGAACCTCCACCAGACGCCGGAGCATGTCTGTTTGATCCCGCAGTAGCCCCAGCATTGCCTCATGCCTCCTCTGATCTTCCTGCTGCCACCTCTCCTCACATTCATCGGCCACTGTCCTGTACTCTGCTATTGTGTCCCTCCACACAGCTCTGTCAGTGCCGGACGACTGCATGAGCTCAGAGAACATTTCATTGCACGTGCATTTTTTTCGCCACCTTATGTGAGATAGCCTTTGGGACGGAGGAGGGAGGCTTGAAACATTTGCAGCTGCTGGAGGAAAAAAAGGGAGTGAAGTATTTAAAAAGATATATTTTACAGAACAATGACTATACTCTTTCATGGTGAACAACACTATTCACATTACATAGCACATGGGATTTTGGTACAAGGTCGCATTTTGCATCTTATATTGAGTGCCTGCTGCTTTGGAGTTAGAGATCACACACGCAGGGCCGGGCAACAGAATTCGGCTTGTAGGTGGCCATGGTAAGCCATAGTCTTTCGGCTTCTGCAACCTTCATAACAGCGGTGCCCTCCTTTCCCATACCAAGCAAAGCCCGTTGAGTTGGCCATTCAGTGCTGCGGTTTTCCTGTTAACGTGCAGCAGCAGAAACCAAACTAACCCCCTCCTCCCATCCAATTCTCTGGGATGATCGCTTTTCTCCTCCCTCCACTGCCTGGCTGGTATCAGGGAAAATCCCTGCTAGCCAAACGCGAACAGCTCGGCGCCAATGCCCCCCCCCCCCCGCCCCCCGCCACCGCCACCGCGTGGCTAACTGTGGGGAGGATTTCTTTTCAGCCCCAGGCAAACAGCCCAGTAGGAATGGGCACCTCTGAATGTCCCCTTAATTAAATTCTCCTATTTAAATCAGGTTACCATGAACGATATCACTCTCCTGAGGATAACACAGAGAGATAAAGAACGGATGTTGCTTGAATGTCAGCAAAGACCCGGGACCATACGCTGCCAGGCTTTGTCATGCAATGATACCAGATTACTTGCTACTAGCATGGCGTGGTAAAGTGTCCTACCACGGAGGACGGAATAAGGCTGCCCTCCCCAGAAACCTTCTGCAAAGGCTTTTAGAGTACCTCCAGGAGAGCTTCATGGAGATGTCACTGGAGGATTTCCATTCCATCCCCAGACACGTTAACAGACTTTTCCAGTAGCAGTACTGGCCACGAATGCATCCCAAGTCCTCAGAGCTACTTAATCATTAAAAAATGCTTGCTTTTATAACGTATTATATTTACACTCACCAGAGGTCCCTTCTCTGGCTTTGTTGGGTTGCGAGGGTATTTCAGCCAGGATGATAAAAAGATCCTGGCTGTCAGGGAGAACGGTTTGCTGTGTGCTCTCCCCAAGCTCGTCCTCCTCCTCCTCATCTTCCCCATCTGCAAAATCCTCAGGCATGGCAGAGAGTACCCCATCCTCGGAGTCCACGGACAGGGGTGGGGTAGTAGTGGCGGCCCCCCCTAGAATTGCATGCAGCTCAGCGTAGAAGCAGCATGTCTGGGGCTCTGTCCCGGAGCATCTGTTTGATTCTTTGGTTTTCTGGTAAGCTTGTCTGAGCTCCTTAAGTTTCATGCGGCACTGTGTTGCGTCCCTGATGTAGCCTCTGTCCCTCATGGCCTCTGAGATTTTTTGAAATGTTTTGGCTTTTCATCTTTTGAAACTTAGTTCTGATAGCACGGATTTCTCTCCCCATACAGAGATCAGATCCAGTACTTCCCGTTTGGTCCATGCTGGAGCTCTATTTCGATTCTGGGACTGCATGGTTACCTGTGCTGATGAGCTCACCTGGCCAAACAGGAAATGATATTCAAAAGTTCCCGGGGCTTTTCCTGTACACCTGGCCAGTGCATCCGAGTTCAGAGTGCTGTCCAGAGAGGTCACAATGGTGCACTGTGGGATAGCTCCCGGAGGCCAATACCTTCGAATTGCGTCCACACTAACCCTAATTCGAATCGGTGATGTCGATTTCAGCGCTAATCCCCTCTTTGGGGAGGAGTACAGAAATCGGTTTTAAGAGCCCTTTATGTCAAAAAAATGGCTTCATTGTGTGGACGGGTGCAGGGTTAATTTGGATTTAATGCTGCTAAATCCGACATAAACTCGTAGTGTAGACCAGGCATAAGTCCACTTCTAATTCTGGTTTGTCAGGAAATCAGATCCATCTGGAATGAATACCTGCACTGGACACCTGCTAATCTGGGCATGAGATGAGACTCAGCCTGGAAGGACAAGATTTATATAGCCTCCCCTGGGCATAGAGAGACCAATGGCTCACCTACTTTAGGCAGAAGAAAGAGAGCTGTGCTTCCCCCCATTTACTCCCTAATACGTTAACCTGTCGCCAAGGTGCAGCTCTAGTGCCACTCTATGGACTGGCTGGCAGAGGATTCTTCTTCTCTGACACCCGCGGTGTCCCTGTGCCAACCCCCGGAACTTGGCTTGTTCTCAAGTCCAAAATTTCCTTCCTCCTCATTCCTGCTAAATATGTGTGGTAAAGCCCAACACCTGTTGTAAATACAGGAAGTAGGACAAGTAAAGGACGTTTGGGTGTTATAAAAGGAACACTGAGCATTACAGTTCCACTTTGAGTCACAAAATGTGCTAAGATGAGAAGCAGGGCAGCACTTCAGAATCACTCCGGGCATACAAAGAGAAATTTTAAATTATTTGCAGTCAGTGCCGCTCTGTTTAAATAGCTGGTGCTCCTTTTGACATTTCTCTCTCTAGTGCCAAAGAAGTTGAAGGTATACTAGTTTTCTTAAATTAATCAAGAAGAAATATGACAAGTAATTTAAACCATTCTCCAAAAATCAGTCACAGGAAGCAGAATACTCCTGGGTTGTTGATATGCAAATACTAAAGTATTTAGAGACCAACGCCACTGAAGGAACACCATGAAACATAAAAGCCTACCTTAAGACCGCTTTACTCACTGCTGACAGGACAAAGCAGCTCTGTTGTTCATCCTTCCAGTTTGAAAATGACCATGACATCACTGGTTGGTTTAGTTTCTGTGTACAGATGAGTGGCTGGTCAGGCCAATTTGAGCTTTGAATGGTCTGTGGCACACTGAACAAGAGATGCCACTATAGGTTACCTGATTTTAACAGCAGACATGCTGCTGTTGTGAGATTTACACTGCTGGCTCTTCTCCTCTGCCTCAGTAGTTCTCCTCTGCTCATTGACTATAGCTCTAATACGGATGAGACTTCACCAGGTAGAATGATCATGAGCAATATCTTCCCAAAACTCTGGGTTTATGTTGAAACACCACAAGGATAACTCGAGGGAGTCCTTGAAATGTTTCTTCTGGCCTCTCTGAAAATGCTTTCTCTACTTTAGCTGACTGTAAAAGATCTTCTTTGGCAGTCGCTCATCTGACATTCTGGTAACATGGCCTTCCCATCTCATCTGTGATTTCATCAACAGAATATAGATGCTTGGAATGCCTGCCAGTATGAGAACTTTAGTACCTGGAACCTTGTCTTGCCATCTCATCCTCATCAGTTTCCTCAGACAGACCATGTGAAAATGATTCAGCTTCATAACATGGCATCTGTACATCATCCAGGTTTTGCATGCATACATCAGAGTTGGCAACATGATGGCTTTCTAGACCTTTAGTTTTGTTTGTTGACTAATGCCTCTATGCTCTCACACATTTGCATGTGTTCTGCTGAAGACCAGACTTGCTTTGGCCTTTCACTGTGATAGTAGGCTCTACGTAAAGCTTTCCTGGTGCAGGCTGGTAAATCACTTCTGTCTTCTTGATGTTAATTATCAGATCAAACTGTTGTCACAAGCTGAAGAGAAATAGTCCATACTCTGCTGCATGTCAGACTCAGATTTGGCATGCAGGGAACAGTCATTGGCAAACAGAAGATCAGGAACAGTCACTTCCTGTATCTTCATCTTCACCTGTATTCCCCTTAAATTGAAGAGCTTGCCATCAGTCCTGTATCTGATGCCAGTCCTGGTGTCACAGTCATGAAAGGCATCTCTAAACATAGCAGAGAACATCATACTGAAGAGGGTTGGGGCCAACACACAGCCCTGCTTGACTCCATTGGTGACTGAGAATGGTTCAGATGACTCACCATTGTCCACAATACAAGCGAGCATGCCATCATGGAATTGCTGACCCACTGCGGTGAATTTCTCCAGGCAACTGAATTTTGCCATGATCTTCCAAAGGCCCTTCCTACTGACTGTATCAAATGCTTTTGTCAAGTCAATGAGTCATATACAGGTTGGAGTTCTGTTCCTGGCATTTCTCCTGAAGTTGAAGAGCTGCAAATACCATGTCTATGGTCCCACGTCCTTTCCTGAAGCCACACTGACTCTGAAGCCAGGAGCCTTAGTTCAAAGTGTGGCACAAGGTGATTCAGCAGAATTCTGGCGAGAATTTTGTTGGCTATTGACAACAAGGAGACACTCGGATAGTTGTTGCAGGATTGTCTTGTTTCCTTTCCACTAGTACAAGTGGATGATGCATGCATCCTTGTACTCCAAAGGTATAGTTCCTTGAGTCCACATTGACTGGAAAAATTCAATCAGTTTCAGAGCCATGTGCAAGCCTCCGATCTGCAGACTTCTGCTGGTATAGCATCTGCTCCAGGTGCTTTCCCATTTGACAGCAGGTCAATAGCTTTCACAGTTTCAGTCAGCATTTGGGGATCAGCAAGAGATATTTTGATATCAATCTGGGGCAGTTGATCAATAGATGATCGTTGATTATCTAAAGAAGCTCTACACCTGGTATTGCCAACTACAAGAAGATCCACCACAATATAGGGGGATTTTCCAAAGGCAGAGAACTGGTTTAATATATCATGCGTCTCCTACCCATACACACATTTATGGGAATAGAGGATCATCTATAGGAAGAGGTGCCATTGACAGACTGTATAAACTAGAGGAACCCAGGGATCAGATGGCTCAAAATCAAGACTTAACCTAATCAGGACATTTGTACCACCCCTCTGAGTTGCATTGTGTGTTTCTTGGATACTGCTCAGGTCTGGGTCAAAGGGTTTGGGATTTTTTAAAGTATGACTCTGATATAAGAAAGCCATTTTGAGTGGCTCTGAGGTAAATACTGTTCTGATGTATGCATGCAAAACTTGGACAATGTACAGATGGCATGCTATGAAGCTGAATCATTTTCACATGGGCTGTCTGAGGAAACTGATGAGGATAAGATGGCAAGACAAGATTCTAGGTACTGTGGTTCTCATACTGGCAGTCATTCCAAGCTTCTATACTTGGTTCTGTATGTTTCTGGAGTGAATTTCTTTGAGTTCCCAACACCCAGCATATAGTGTTTAATATGCTATGATAGGGAAATGCTGATGCATATTGATTTTGGGTCAAGTATTTCAACTGCAGTGCATACAAATGCTTTAAATAAGAAAATATACACATTAATTGGGATGATTCTTTTCTATTTTTCATGACACTTTGTTTTTTGTTTGGTGATTAAGTCCTTCCATAATATTTAAGAGCTTTGGAGAGGACTCTATATTAACACTAGGTGGTATTATTAATAATTGAACACTACTCATTTTTTTGAAACATGCATTAAAATGTTTTGAAAGTAGAAAAATGTTGTATTTTTCTATAAAATAAAGCATTGCCATTTACATATATGTCTTCAATTATGTAAGTATTACTATATTTCTTGCATTCCCTTTTACTTGTTGTATTGGCAGTGGGCTTTTCCTTCAAATCAAAGATGGCTGACCTGCTAGTATGCCACAAACTCCTGAAAGTGTCAAGAGTAGGTAGAACTCAAGTGTATAATCTATATGTAATCTCTACTGGAAAAAGGTATGAGTTGCTAGCATCACTCGGCAGGAAGAAGACAAGATTGACTAAGTAAAGGCAAGGATTGATGAGAGAGGAGAAATGGGAAGATAACTGGAACACATGTCAAGAGACATCAGAGGTGAAATTGAAAAAAAAATTCAATTTCAAAGCAATTTCTAACTGGTGACATTGACTGCACTGAACTGAGGAGGACAGAGAGAAGTCTGAAATGATAGGGAGGTAGGGACTTCAGGGATGTGATGGTAGGGCTGGTGGGAAAATTGCATGGTCCTAAAGCATATGGAAATGCATCATCTTAAATATACATTTCAAGCTTTTCTGAGGGTGAGGTGAGATGAGCTAGTACTACAAAGAGTGAGTTCCTCTAGTACTTGTTTCTTATATGTCACTGGAACTGGTTTCAGTTTTTGTGAATAAAGGGACATTAAACATCAATCATAATTTATACTATAAACAGAGGTCATAAAACAAAGATTCTTCTCTTTATAAGAATACAGCCTCTGCAATTTATTCTCCAAACTATACATAGATTTTGTAAAATCCCACATATTCAGAGTCCTATCATTCCTACCTGTAAGATTAACTGCTCTTGCTAGTACCCTTGGCATTTATATAAATATAAAAGAGAATGGCTATATAGAAGCTGAGTACTTTCTAAGAGTTGATGAATAAGGATACATTTTTCATTTTCATTTTCACCTTTAATTCAGCAGAATGTCTTGCCTACTGTAGATAGTCATTACAAAAAGAGATGTAACTCCATTTTACTTCTGTTATTTTAACCAATTTTTTTTCTGTTTGGCTGGAAATGTTTATTTTCCCTTTTCTAAATGATCCATGTTCCTGGATCATGAATATTGTCTCTGACCTTTACTGTTTCAGTTCACAGAATGCCTGTTTCCAAACAGTACAAAGCAGTAAAAAAAACTCAGTGAAAAAACTTTTCAGGTAATCCAAGGTGGCAGTGGCTTCCTCAGTGTGGAAGCTGAATATATGTTTTATTAACCTGGGTGATAACAGACAATTATTGCTGTTTTGTGTGTGTGTGTGTGTGTGTGTGAGACACACAACTGAATACCTGCTAAATAGATGCAATAAAACTGCATTAATTCTTTCAGAAAAACTCTTATCAAATGTTCCATCAGTGCCCTTTAGCTGAGAACTGTCATCCTGAAGAAGGTGCACAGATGACACTTACAATAAATAATAATATAAAATAAATCTTAGATTAGTCTTAATCTCCTCGAGGCTCCTGTTTTTCACAGTTAATGAACAGATTGCTGATGTGATAGCTGACAAATCAGTTGGTATACACTAATTTTAGAGGATTACTGCTTAAATAGATTCCAGAGAAGTAGTACTGTACCTCCATTATTATTTTTTATCCCCTTTTTTTCCCTTGTGGAATTAATATGATTCTCCAGGAAAGTTTCAATTTGTCACAGCATGGCTTAGAGGTGTTATTTCCCAGCTTTAGACAGTGACTGAAAGGGGTACACTTTTTTTCATTGCTCAGTACTGTTCAGTGTACACACACAGCACTGGTTTTGTAAACAGAATGCACTTGTATTGACTTTTCAGTGAAGAGAGTGAGAAGACATAGATGAGTATTAGAATTAAGAATTGTGCCAAGAGTGCAATACGTCCATTACAGGTAAGCAGTGTAATTCACTAATGAGAAAGGGTAACAGTACCCTTATGTTGGGACTACTGAGTTTTCATTAATGCTGGAAGTGGGCACAATATTCAGCAAATGTAATGGTTTTTCATCAGCTTTCTGTAATGAATATTTTTTTCCTCAGTATTTGACCAGCTTTAATTAATTCAATAACAGGCTGGAGTACTACGAGTACTTTACAATTAGGATTTCTCTTGAGACAATCAATGAGGTTTGTCCATACTTTGAATTACAAAATTCCTCAAACATGAAAACTTTGAGAATCCTTGAAAAACATAGCATAGTATAGTGTCCTTTAGCAATATAATACAGTATAACATACCTTGAGATTAAGGGCCAGATCCTCAGTTGGAGAAAACTGGCAAACTTCTAAATATTTAGGCCAATTCTTGAGCCTGCTAAGGTCCTTTTGTGCAACCAGAGCAGCATAAAGGGATTTTAAGCTTATCCTAAATGACTAGTTGAAAATTTCTCTGATATGCAGGTGTAATTAGCTATACACCAGCTCCCTTCAGTCTCATTTGATAATAAGTGAACAGAGCATTAGTCTGCTCTATGTTGTGTTGGAGTTTGTGTTTAGCCCCATCCATCTCTAGGATCAAGGGAGGTGGAAAGTTGGTCTTGAAATACATTGGCTTCCCTCAAGTTGGCACTGTTAATGATTGAGCTGTTAGTCATGATCTTAATATGCACAAAATTAAATGCACAAAACTAGTTGCTTAAGGAAATTTGAAACAGATATTTCTATTTTTATTACCATGCTGGTGTCTGGCTTTTAGGTTTTTTTTTTTTTAATATCACCTCAGCTGATTAGCTTCTCAAAAAGAGATTAATCTTTATTGTAAATATGCATTTGAAATTCAGAGCTGGGTCAAGTTTGGAGCGTGTTTTACTTGCTTTTCAGCATATTTGCTCTTGTAGCTATAATTAAGGAGACATGGTGAGGATAGCAAACTGTAATGGGCAGATTGCTTGTTGTTCTGACTGTTTACTATTTGGATCTTTCCTTCAGGGGGCCAAGTGTCAGAGCTTAAAACTGTGAGTGGTACAGAGTGTTCCTGTTTTACTGCTAGTGTATTTAAGACGGATGTTATTATTTTCTTCACCTTGCATATATTCTTCCTTGTGGTCGTACAGAACATCTAGTTTCCCTTGTTTTCCAGACTGCCTTCTGTTGTTTAATGTCAGCTGTGGATCTCACTTGTCCTGATGACCCACCACTATTTTCCTATTGTTCAAACATGAAGGTAGGTAAATGTATTTTGCTGAAACCAGATCTCTTCTGTAATAACAGACTTACCTTCATTCCATGACAAAATGTTGAAAGCAGTGAGTCCTGAACAAGTCACCATTATTATTCTTTCAAAGGTTATACTGAGCAAAGAATATAAAGCAAAACCTGCAACTGATGGACAGATTTCTCTGTTATCTCAATTGTCCTTTTACTGCTTTGATAAGTCAATCATTTTTAAACTCTGACCTGTCATTGTAGTCAGAAGTCCAATGCAATAATAACTTAATGTTAGTGTGCAAGGAAGTCTGACGCAAGTATAATGGATACTCTCATGTGATATTAATCTAAGAGGGAGTTCTGTACTTCCCTGTTGTACTACAGGTTTCAGTCAGTATATCTTTTAGAAGGATTCCTTCTAAAGTGCATGTAGATGCCTGAATAAACCAAGCTCTTGGGAAAGTACCCAGAGCAAAATGAAGCCTCTGGAAGGCCCACAACCTTCCCAGTTTTCAGAACAAACAACATCCGCCTCTTTCTCTCTCAGAAAAGAAAACCCCACAGCAAATCAGAACTGTAAACCACAGGTCTTTATAGTCCATCCTTGAACATTCAGGGACTCATCAACATTTTCTTTGGACTAATGATGTGATGAGTTAGATAAGCACAGTCTCAGGTGTTCTAGATATTAACCAATCACAGATCTAATTAATTGAAACTTTGCAAAGGTGTTCTTTTTTAAGATTAGGGAAGTAAATTGGGTGTCAGATTTAGTTAGGAGGTTTGAAGTGTATGTTTGCACTGGGGTCATTTTGAACATATGTGAGGGCATTAAGGATCTCCAGAATAATTGAGAAAAACTTTCTATTGAGCAGATATATACCATGAATAGGAGATTGGATGGTGTTATTATAGGAACATGGAAGTCTTGCAGCAAATATTGTCTTTTAAAGATGGGCTATTCAGTGCACGTGTATCTGGGAAGCAATCACCTCAAATTCCATTCTTAATATGAAGATTCTGAACGGCACGCTGAACTACATCTGGTTCTGATGCCTTTTGTTAATTAATACAAACAGGAAAAAAATGACTATACTAGGAAATAGAAAACTTGGAGCATGCTGTCTACAAATGTATCTTAAAGAACTTGAATTGTCATGTAAAATGCAGAAAGTGTGTATTACTAATGGTCTTAAAACATTTAGGTTTTTTTTGTTTGTTTGTTTGTTTTAAGGGAAATGTTATAGCAGATCATAGGGCTGGAAACCTGAAATAATTTTCAGCATTGAGCAGTTTAAAATTGTTACAAAATAAAGCCCCAATTCTGGAAAAAAAATTACAAAAGTTCTTTACTTTAAGCATGTGTATAGTCCCATAATCTTTGCAGGATCAGGGCCTAAATCTTTCTTTATCAAACAATTAATTTGAATATGATTGAATAATTATATACCTATAGATCCTCTTTAAGTGTTATTGCCTAGCAAAGTAGACATTGTAAAGTTAATGAGTTGTATTACAATGTAAAGTATCCTGAGGAGAAGCCAAAATGCCATTTTTAACAATTAGTGAATTATCTGATGATAACATGCTTTCCTGATTAATTTTAATTAAATCATTATTATAAACATATTCTAAAGTTTTAAAACTCTCATGTTCCACAGCTATCTGCAACAAAATAAAAGCCAAGGAAGAAAGAGGGTGAATTGGTGATAATAATTTACAATTTTTATGTTTTTTTTTTAATTAAACCTGCTGCTAAGCAGTGAAAAAGTAAAAAAGTCCAAAGTGAGAGCTAACCAAGTTGGTTCATTTTTACATTTGACCCAGATATTCCTGGAATGAAAAATTAATTAAAAAATAAAAATTAGGAGATGTATATGAGTTACCTCAGTATCTTGGTTTTGTTCCACACTACCAGCTCTCAAAACTATTCCACCATATCTGTTTTCATATTATTAGTATTTAATATCTGAATTGTCCAATGAGGAATCAGAGTCCCATTGTGCTAGATACTGGGCACATCTATACTGAATATACAATCCCTGACTCAAAGGACTTATAATAGAGATGATAAAAATGGAGGAATTTTTCACAATTTTTTGGTGAAAAATTTGTCCCTATTTTTGTCAAAAAGTTTGACCAGCTCTATTATACAATCCAGAGTATATACTGCATTAAACAGGTGTGTATATATATATGCAGTGAGGTAAGTCAGTTAAGATTAGTGTAATAATAATAAGTCTACAAAAAAGATGTAAATCACACTTGCAGGATGGTGTACCATATTCTAGAAGACAGTAACTGATAAATATTTTGGGATCGTGGTGGTTAACCAACAGAACATGAGCTCCCAGTCAGTGCTGTGGCTAAGAATCTTGAATGCATAACCAGGGAAATTTCAAGAAGGAATATGGAGGTGATGTTACCTCTCTACACAACATTAATAAAACAATTACTAGAATACTAGGTCTGTTCTGGGATGAATTCATGGTTCCACTGAAGTCAATGGTACTACTCCCATTGACTTCACTGGGGCCAGGATTTTATCCCTGGCACCCACACTTCAAAAAGATATTGAAGCATGGGAAATTATTAAAAAAAAATCTACAAAAACGATTCCAGATCTTGTAAATCAGCCTTACCATGACTTAAGGAGCCCAATCAATGTAGCTTATCAAACAGAAGGTTAAGATGTGCCTTGATCAGTGTCTACAAGTATATATGTAAAATGTGTAGGCTGATTTTGAGACAAGCTGAGCTCCCAGCACACCCATTGACTGAAGCAGAGGCTGCTCAGAACCTCTGAAGGGCAGCCAGTGGGTTAGGACCCATAATCATCGGAAGCAAGAGGCGCAAAACTAAGACAGGTAGAGGTGTCACGATGTGAGTAATTGCAAGAATGACTGCTCTCAAGCACAACCAATTTTTATTTGACTGAAGCTGCAAAGTTCAGATCCCGATGTCAACCACGCTCATGTACAGGACTACATGGATCTGGTATTTTGGATCTAGTCACCACAGGTAGATCTAAGTACGCAGTCTAGAAAATCTAGTTCTGACACCACGAGTCTTTTCCTTGACACTGTGCATGTCCTTATCTCATAGGATGGAATATATGTAATTGTAGCTTTTATAGATGATATTTTAGCACAAATAGAGATTTTCCTCACCTTGGCCAAAGTTTCCTGTTTCATGGGATTCAGCACAGCTTGGATGTCAGCATTCCATGTGTTAATGAGTCCCTGTGCAGATTGTTCACTTGGACTGCCTTCAATGATGGCAAAAAGAAAGTAGTCTTTGTATATGTATTATTGTTTTAATCCTCCAAAGCTCTGGCTGCAGTTACCTCTCAATCCATGTTATGTCAGTGTTCACAATTTTACATGCACAGTATAATACTAGTGTTATGAAGATCTTTCACAATCACACTTGGTTTGCCAAAGATAAAGCAAGAATTCTTGTTATTATGAAATACAAAGTATTACGATCTATCCAATTTGAATGCATCCGAAATAACAACTGACCAAATCTTCATCCAAAATTCTCAACCAACCTCAACCTTTATATGTTTAGTTTAAACACACACCCACACACACACACACACACACCCCGCTCGTTTTGTTGATGTCAGCATTTTTGGTACTGGTTGGGGCTGGACGTGGGAGTACTAAATTACCATGAAAAAATACTGTCTATATGCTATTTCTGGCCTGACTCTAAGAAAAATATTCCAGAAATCATGCAAGATCTTGCTTTCCTGGTATCTCCAGCTTCGTGTTTCAGACAGTATTGACTAAATCCACACATGCTGGTGCAGAAATGGGTAAATCACACCTCCCTGTGCCAGCTGATGTTATAATGAGTCTTCATAGAGCACCGCAGGCAAAAGTTACCGGCTATAATGTACATACCCTCTTCCCTGATCAGTGGTGCCTATTTTCCAAGTCATGATGAGCCCCGAGGGGGTCTCTTGATAGAGAAGAGTATGCAGCTACTTTCCATTACTGTAACCTCCTCTCCTGATAGACTTTTCATGCCTAGGACTATGAATCTGAGCCAACAGATGAAGATAAGCATACAAACACTTATGAGGAAAGATAGGCTTGTGGTTAAAACACAGGATTGGGAGTTAAACTATCTGGTTTCTATTTTCAGTTTTATTTCATACCTGTGTGACCTTGGTCAAGTCACTTAGGCTAAAATTTCAAAAAAGTGTCTTTTGATTTTGTGTGCTCTACTTTGACACTTCTACCTGTTTCAAGTTGGGCAACGAAAAGTCTGACACACCCCAAATCAGAGGTCAGTTTTAAAATGTTGGCCATCTCCTCTCTGTGCCACAATTTCCTCACTCATAAAGTGGGTATAATACCGCTTACCTACCTCACAAGGTGTGTTAGAACTTATTAAAGAATTAATTCATGTAAAGTGTTCTGAGACATTGAGATGAGAGGCAAAAAATGGAAAGTATTATCTATAGTAAATCTTTAAACTGGCCAGAGCTGTGTAAAGGGGCTTTGGCATAAATGAGAAACAGGTCTTATATATATTAATGTGTGAATAAGGCCTTAATTTTTTCCAATATGAGATCAGCAAAACATTTAAAAAAATTGTACCTAAAAAAATCCACCAAATTAGTAAAATAAATGGCTCTTCAAATGAATGAAATCTGAAGCTTCAGGGAAGTTGAGGAAAATGTATCAAATATGGGAAGGCTCATAGCATGATACAGACAATTATATTCTTCTCCAATTCATAAGATTGTTGGAGTTTTGAGATTATGCACAGAAATATGACAACAAGCACCTTAATAAGAGCTTTCAGCCATGCCCGGGATTGCCTCTGAAAAGATTATTCAATATAAAATGAGTATTCAACTCACAACAAGACTCTGCATAAAAAATTCCAGTAAACCTTCCAATCTCAGTGGGTCAGTAATCTGTAATAAAGAAGTTTTGACTGGCAGACTGTATGAGGGACACGTTGATACCAAGCCATAGCCATGGTTATAGCATATGAATAAATTCCTAGTCTTTCTAATAATAACTGACTGTCTTTGTTCTTTGGTTGGAGGTCCTCAATTGGTGGGATCTCTAGCTAGTTCTGAAAATAGATATACTGGATTGTGTCAACCTAACTTCTTCAGAATGAGATGATTAGGTATGACAGCATCATCAAAAGTCTCTAGAGATCATAACATCAGCTATATTGGCTCACCTGACATTTATTTTAAGTTATAAAACATTATGATTATATATAAAGTGATTCCATTTGTTTTTTCTAGTTTATGTAAAATTACAGGCTATAAAAGTACCAGTTATCTGGAAAACAGAGTCTAAATGTCACACTTATTATTTCACATGAAGATACTTGTATTTATCTGACATCTGAAACATTCATAATATGGAATAATTGCATATTCTGCATAAACACATCAATGTTAAACGTCCTGAATTTGGAATAGTTACGTGGAGTAAAATATGGATATACAGTGTTCCCTAGTAACTGGAAAAAACACAGTGGTTTATTATATCAATCTAAATAACTACTATGGCATGATGAAACTACTATATTATTTTATTTTAATAATTTAAAAATAAACTATTCCTTTTGGCAGCTAGATGTTACTTCTCAAGTTTTTTAAAAAGTAATTGTAGAGAACTACCCACAGTGTAGGCATTGTTAAATAGAACGGAAATATTATATAATTCCAAATTCTAGTCTGTGTGGTACACCATCTGCAACAGTTTATTTCAGTATAGTCTTAGTTGGCATCTATTCAGACAAAAGTGCATGTGTGCTTCATTCAACTTGTTGAGTTAGCTTTTATTATGGATTTTTAAATGTGATTCTCAAAATGATCTTGGATTCTTTTCCATACAATTTAGCAATTAAGTAAAGACTGCTCTTAATTAGATGGCATAAATGAGTGGGGGATGGGGGAGTAGGAGGGAGAGATCATGTGCATAGAGTTTTTCAAGGCAGCTGCTTAAAAGTCTAAACACTTCTAGAAATACAGTACTATGTGAATAAATTAAACATGTGCTCCTTGCTGGTCCTTATTTTCATTTTAAAGGGCTTACTTAGAAGCAGCCTTTGCCCTAAAGCTACAAGAAAGCCACCGTTTTTGGTTCACAGCATTTTGTGTGAACATTTTTGATGCTTCAAGCAATTTTGCACATCAGTCCAAATTCCCTTTTATGCCAGATGTCAACAAAGCGGCTACTTTCCCACAAATTTTTTTGATTTTTGCATGATTCTGATGAAAAAGCCATATTCAAAATGTATTTATTTCTACTTGAAATAACCTAGTAAAAATTTCTGTGAACATTTTTGGGGTTTCTAATAAGAGACACACACAAACAAAAGACTTAAATACAAGAGAGAAAACCTTTTTTCTTGGGTGCTTTTGCATCCTTCACACTCATCTACTCACCAACAATTTTTCTACAGAGACAGGTTTATAAATTTATTAAATTAAAAAAAAAATCTTTCTGCCATTATGGAGCAGCTGATTCTAGTAAGATTTGAAAAATGAATAAAAGGCAGCAATGAAGTAACAAAAACTTTATTCTTTCTAATTAGTGTGTGGGTTTGCTCATCCTGTCATATATGGAAGTAGGCCACCAAAGAAGGGCCACTAAAGGGTTAAGGAGGTTTCAGAGTAGCAGCCGTGTTAGTCTGTATTCGCAAAAAGAAAAGGAGTACTTGTGGCACCTTGGAGACTAACAAATTTATCTGAGCATAAGCTTTCGTGAGCTACAGCTCACTTCATTGGATGCATTCAGTGTTAAAATAGCCTGGCAGGATTTTGTAATTATAGATATTGATTACTTTAAGACATCATTGAGCTGACAGGATAAGAAAAGCCCACTTGTCTCACCGTTTTGTCCCTTTATTTCTCACAAGATGGATGAGTTAATAAACAGGGAGCAAGCATTCCCATAAATTCAGCATCTGTAATATTTGTCACCTTTGGAATTACTTGGATGAGAGGAACATCCTTTATGTGAATTCACGGGAGAGGAGCCAGCAGACTTGATGTGGAACCTGTACTCTTTGCTGTGATTAATACATTGTTGATGTTTAAAGAAGCAGCATCATTAGGCTAAAGCTCACTGAAAGGGAACTGTGTTCCTTCAACAGGGCCCCATGCCACATTCTGTGTGTTTTTCCTTCAGTCTGAAAAGGCATCTTCTTTGCACATTATGCGTTTGTGTGTCACTTTTTACATCCACTGTACTCTACTGTCTCATCTGCATCTGCTTAGAGTGTAACATGGTGCATTTCTAATACCCTTTTTCTATATTTTTTTTAAAATTCAGGTAGATCAACAAAAACTTTTAAATTAAAAATGAATATATTTAACATGCAAAGTCATACAGTGTGTTGGCTGAGTATAAAACTGCATGAAAATGTGAATACAATGCTCTAGAAATTGGTCAATACAACACAAGTATCTGTGCACATATAATAATTTACACACAACTCCCCCCCTACACATGTATTCCCAGACAAAATTTATGTTAGAATGGAGTTAGGTTGAGCACACATCAGTAATTTAGGGTAGAATTACATTACAGGGATGTTGTAACTGTCCCAAATGTTATAAAACTTAGAAATCCAAAGTTTAGGTCAAACTTAAAAGAAATCTATCTCTGTTTGTACTTTTTAAATGTGCATTTTCATACCTTAATGAATCTTAATGCTGATTTATGGTAACACTGTGTAGTAACCATATGATTGTGATTAAGGCATTTTAGTTTTTGTGGATTGAGATTTGATTAAGCTGATTTTTTAAAACACATTTTTAATTTTTTTTTGTCTCATAGTCTTATCCAGGGTTTTCATCCCTCCTGCATTCCTGAAACACCACTGTGTATGTGCAGACACATAAACACAAGTGCATCCCCCTTCTTTCCTGTTTCCCTATATTCCCCTACATACACACACACCCCAGAGAAGTTCCCCATTCTTCCTGCCCTTTCAGCTGAGTAGATATGGTCCAACAAGTAGTTTTCAAAAGGAATATTTAAGAATAAAGGTCATTTGGGGAATTATTTTTCATAGTTGAAAGCCAATCCATCAGCAGAAACTTAAATCTCTTCTTCATCACAGAGACTCAATGAAAAATTGTCCTCCTTCAAAATGACCATTGTCTCCCTTTGCTCACAAGGTGAATGAGGTCACAGTTGTCTTCGGTTAAAATGCTCTGTTTCTAAATGGCCATTGCCTCCCATATGTGACAATGACAGTGAAGCCAAGCTGTTCTTTGTGAAGATGGTGGCCACTATAGTGTCAAGAGGCAGAAAGGAACAGAGTGAGATGTAGTCCATGGTCTCAGTCCCAATCCAAAGAATACAAACTAGCCATTTTGAGAAGAGCATAAATCTACCTAATAGCAGCCTATGACCTTGTCCCAACTGACCTCAGTGAGAAATGGTAGCCATTCTGAAAGTTCTTTGTTAAATTCTCTACTATTAAATATTCTTCTTCTGCCTCTGCTGAAGGACAGACTTTCAGTTATGAAAATACCTTTATTACATTTTTTAAAATGTCACTAGAGCGGGGTGAATTTTCGGTCAATTTGTTTTTGTTGGAAAATACTGATAGTTCATCAACACTGAAATTGTTCATGGGATAGGGTTGCTTTCACCAAATTTCCCATTTAAAAAAAAATTGAATAAAAAGTGTTGAAATTGTCCAAAACTCCTGTTTCAACATTTTTCAATTTTTTGTTTCAAATTTAAGTTAATGTAAGGTAAAAAGAAAAAGTAAAATTTGAAACAAAACATTTTGAAATTATCAAAATGAAATATTTCGATCAGTCCAATCTGATTTTTTAAAAATTTTTAATTCATGAACATTTCATCCCAGCCTGGCACAGGAAAAATCTTTGAAATCTAAAAAATCCTCATGTGACGGGAAAAACATTTCTTACCCAGCTCTGAATGTAACCTATGTATGAGGTTTAAGTGAACTTTAACTATGTGGAAAGCTTGACGAATCTGTGTTATTCCCTCATTAACATCAACTGAGTCAAACAAAAATACTGACAACCAGAAGTGAAATCTGAAAATGTGCCCATTTTTAAAATTTAATTTAATTCCTACACTTGGTGATAGATTTATTTGTAAATTCTCAGAAAATTCATTCTATATTAGAAGAGTACATGTAATTTTTTGGCGCATACACTGTGTTTTCATACATAACAGAGAGGCTGAATCTCTGGTATAAGTGCAAAACCAAACTCAACTTCAACAACACGGCTACCACTGGTGCCTCCATAATAACAATGTGCAAGGGATTCGGTATAGATTAATAAAACTATAGACCTTTCACCTCTGGAGACTGGGTTCAAATTCCAGGTTAGGTCACAAGTGTACATTGATTTGTCTTTCTGTAACCTAGTTTCATTATGTTTCCTAGTGAAGATTTTTCAGCACAATGTTAGCTTCTGATACAAATGCAAAACAAGCTGGTCCATTTGTTAACAGTATAATTCTTTGTAAAGGATGAGGGTTTGAGACTTGGGTTGGGCCAGGTGACCATGCAAATCAGTGGAGCTGAAGCTTGCAAATCCAGTGAGAAGAGAAGGAAGTGCTATCTACTGTCTTAACTTTCCTTGCTGGTCATGTTACTAAGTGAAAAAGTCAGAAGGCCTAGAGAAGGCCCATTCTGAAAAGGCTAGTCAACAGATGAGCCATCTTGTAGGTAGGAACCAAAACATCCTGTCCTAGACAAATGCATAATCAACAAAATAAAATGGAAAAGCCCAGTAGTGTAACAGTAAGCAGGTCAAGAATTAGATACTATCACAGCAGTTTTATTTGAAGATTTTAGGAAGATTTGTTAGGAAGTGACTGACTACACTGTACACTTGGCTTTAGCCCATAGCTCAAATAGGATTCCATACATCACTTCCCTTGGAGTGCCAATTTGTGCTCTAGAAACTAAACTTTCTTATTTAATTGAGCCCTGAGCCCTTATGTGAGGAAAACATTTAAAACATGACTTTACTGTACCCGCTGCAGTGATATTTGCTCTGAAAGGTTTGCTCTGTGACCTGGAATTGTCCTGTTAATCTGTAAAGTGTGTTAACTCAGATGACCATTAAAATGTCAGCACTGTTAACTATTTCACAACCAATCAAAGCATATAAGAAAGGCTCATATTATGAAGATCTTCACATGGGAAGCAAAGTCTCATTTTTGGAGTCTCAATTACTATTGCCACTTTACCCCCACCCCCCAAATCAAGAAGGAATGAACTTCAAGAAGCCTAGCAGAGTCCAGCAGAGCATCTAATATTTACCAAGGGAAGTAACCCAGGAGGAACCCAGGATAGCATGTCTATCTTATGAACTTGCACAATTTGTGGTGATTGGCCTCTAAATCTGGCATCTCAAATATAAATGACATAATCAAAAATGATATACTATAGAGTATAGTGGCTATCAGGAGCCAAATAGTAAATAGCCTGAATAGTACTAAATAGTCACTGACAAGGATTGAAAAGAATAGTTATCAGCAGAATGTCAAGGAACCACAATCTTGAAAAATGTTTGTTTGAAACTGTGAAAGAAAGTTTCGGCTATTTAACTGCCCTTTTTTCACCACACCAAGCATGCCATATGTGATGTGAGCATGGGTGGTCTTTTGTGGTCTCATATGCTTTCAAAAAAGAATTCTTTTGAACCTATTTGAAGAAATAATACTCAAGATCCATTAACAAGCATCAAGCTCAATCTATTTAGTTTTTCCAAGAGAAGGCTAAGACATGACTTGATCATTGTCTATAAGTACCTACACAGGGAGAAGATTGTGAAGAGTGTTCTTTAATTCAGAAGACAAAAGCATAATACATTCCAATTGCAGGAGAATGAAACTAGACAGATTCAGACTAGAAATAAGACACACATTTTTACAGGGTAATTAACTTAGGGATGTGGTAATTTTCCTCCATCAAAAGCTTTAAATCAAGATGGGATGTCTTTCTAAAATATGTGTTATTGCTCAATCAGAAGTTATGGGCTTGGTGCAAAAATCATTGGATAAGTTCTATGGCCAGTGCGATTCAGGAGGTCAGACTAGATGATCACGGTGATCTTTTCTGGCCTCACAATCTATGAATATAAATAAGATTCACATTAAACCCTCCAGAAAAGTGCAGCCACTTTTCGACTGAACGTGCCTCCCTCCCCCGCCCCCCGCACCCAGCTGTTTAACATGCTGCACTAATACTGCATAACAGTTCTGCACATAAAGTGAGGAAAAATACCACACACAATTGAAAACATAGGAAGAATTCAGGAGGAAGAATAAGAATGGAATTACACAATGGAATTAGTTTCAAGGACAGCAGGGCTAACATATCACTTGAGAAAAGTACTCTGAAATCTTGAATGATCTCAAATGGTCAGGATCTTGGTTTTCCATCTTATCTAAAAGATGACAAATCCAACAGCAAATCTAGCGCCCCTAATGTAATGTTGGAATATGGTTCCATACTGACTCATCTTTATTTTTTCCCCTTCAAGAGCTTAGGGAGATTCAAACTGCCTGGCTGAATCCTGTCATCAATTAGGGGGGTTAGGCTAGGGAGTGTTTAGCCTCATTTATTGTGGATTAAGGCCAGTTAACCCTGCACTGGACCCAATTAATACATGGTAGTTGGGGGGGTTGGCGGGGGAGAGAAAGGAATTTTCCACCATCTATTTAGTGTGTTTGAAGTTAATAAGGTGGCAACTTGACATTTTAATTCCATCTCTGTGTCAATGTCTTCATTCTCCAGCATGTCCTGATCAAATTTGTTCTTGATTCTAAATTATTTGAGAAAAGTTTCATTTAAACAAATTTGAGCTTAAAGACTGTTCATTAACTGAGTTTGCTGCCTGTATTCACTAGTTCTTATTACCTCTATGTAATTGGTAACATGAACAGAGGAACACATTGTCCAACTTTTGCAAAAAAAGAACTCTAGGCTGCATCAAAAGAATATTATACAAAACAAAGGGAGTTTTACAAATTCATGGTAAGAAAACATCTGGAACACTGGCAAGCTCCTCTACTAGTATAAATCAGTGCAGCTTCGCGGAATTCAGTGGAGCCATGCTGATTTACATCAGCTGAGAATCTGGTCCAATTTCTCATATTTTGGACAATTTACCTCCACAAAAATGTACAAATTCTGGAGAAGAACCTGCTAATAGACTGGGGGGAATCAGCTATAAGGACAGGGTGAAAAGATTAAGCTACAGCTGAGAAGGGGGATCTTCTTGTAGTAGAAAGATATCTTAATGGGCAATCACAGAGATTAGTTAGGAACTAATTGAATGAAGCAGCAGCAGAAAAACATAGATACTCCTGGAAGGAGGGAAAAGAAAAGTATATTTAAAATATACTTAGGTGCCTCTTTTTGCAGAAAACTACCGCATTCTGTGTTAAGCAGCACCAACGTGATTAACTGAGATCTATTTTTATGATGCCTTGGTGTTTATAAGCAGTTTTTTCTATTAACTTCAATTATTATGGAGACTATTGAAAGAATGAGTTAGCATCCAATCCAAAGGCAGTCTTTCCATTGACTTCTTGGACACCCCACATAATCCCTGAATCAGCAAAGAGAACCATGTAGCACACAGAACCGCACTGACTTCTCTGAGGCTCTGCCCAGTCTGCCTGGATCTCTTTACAGAATTGGAGCTTTATAGCAGAAGGCCACCAGGAAATAGGTGAAAGAGAAGCCTAGCATAACTGGGTTGGTAAACAACACTATCATCATTCCTAGATTAAAAAAGGCGACTGAAACAAAATAATGGCATTTGGGCCTTCATGCTACAAACATTTTTTTAATTGAAAGTATGTTAACCAAAAAGCAGTAATATCTCAAATTGTTCGGCACTGATATTGTATTACATTTTTGCTTAAAATGAAATTAGATTATGGGTATTTGGAAGGTTTTAGAGAGAGAGCTTATCTTTAAGTCACATAGCTACATAACTAATAATTAGTTATGCATAATGTAAGGATTAGGGGTTTCCTGCAGCTGAACATTGAATCCTTTTTAAAATTATTATTTGGGATTCAAATTAACTTGTACTTGTTATTGTTCAAATTGTAAGCTTTACATTCATGGGAATGGTATTATTTGATGCCCAGGCTATTTTAGATGATCAGAATAGAGCTGGTTAATGTGTGTCCATTTCACTATGAAAATAGTTTAGATACTATGGGCCTGATTCTTCTCCCACACCAGTTATATTCCAGTCCAGCTCTTTTGGCTTCACTGGATCCATTTTCAATTTTCACCGTCCCAAGTGAGGGAAGAATCAGGCCTCATATAGTGAGACTTTAATTACAAGTAAGCCAATAGTGTGGTTAAGATGTTATGATATAGCCCATTTATTGCCATTAGCATGTAAACCAGATTATAACATTTCTCTCATAATTCAGCTGTTGGAGTGTTATGGGTCAGTGGAGTAGTTCTGGATTTACCACTATAACTGAAAGCAGAATTGAATTTGACTGATATGTCTGTTTATTACAAAGGTATGTCTTTTTCTACTGAAAAGTGGCTCTGTAAAATGATATCTCAGAGTTCTGCATTTATTGCCTCTCAATTTGCAAGTAAAGATATTGTTTTACTGTCAGCCCAATATATTCATCTGTTTTTCTGGATTGTGTCTCATCATCTGTAATAAATATTTGGTGGGAGAAATTCTTTTCTCAGAAACAGCTGTGCAACCCCATTGTCTTCCAGTTGTGTCTCAATTACACCTGTTCACATTCATTACTGTTAATTAAATAATACTAGCACCCTGTCTTCAGTGAGGTTGTAGGGGTATAACTGGGAACATAAGCTAGCCCTATAATTGGAGTTACTTCTGTGAGTCAGACAAAAGTCCAGCTCCCTCCTCCAAAGCTGCATCGGTTCCAGTGATAACATAGTAGGAGGAAAATCTGATTTTTGGCACAAAAACAAGCAGACAGGACTTAGAGCATAGAGACAACAGATCTATATACAGGAAAGTGCCATTTTTACATTTATTTATCTTAGGTACTTCTATATGATCAAAAGGGTCTAAGTGACTAAGGAGCATGTCACCTTGGCTTTCAGTGGGACTTGTGCTCCTAAATCACTCACAAGCTTTTGAAAATCCCACCCATCTGGCCACACATTGTCTAGGCATACATTATTATAAAGGAATTGTGCTAGTCTAGGTGTAAATTATTTTAATCATACTTGCCTACCTCAAAGATGGATTAAGAGACTCAATTAATTCTTTGCAAAATGCCTTGAGATCACTGTACAAAGGCACTAAAGCACATGCTTAAGTGCTTTGCCGAATTTGGGACTAGACACATTAAAATATTATATAATAAAACAATAATATTAAAATTTTTATTAGGCAGTGTACAAGTTGATACAGGAAGGAATGTTTGCATTTTAGCCAGCATCTAAGGTTTCTTGATCCTCTAGGTGAATCCTTTGTTAGTCATATACATGCTCATAAGCTGAGCACTTCCTATTGTTTGTTATTAGTTGGAACTGATAACGAAGGAGATCAGACTGAAGCTTTACAGACAATGGGCCAGATCATGCCACTTACACCATCACATGGAAGATCTCCTCTGCCTATGGACCTCATGTGAACTGATGGATTAGTAGCCTCCATGAGAGCATCCCTCTTTTCCTTTAGGCCCTATGAAGTGCTATGCATGAGACAGGGGAGAAGGCAGTGGGTAGGTGTAGGAAAGAGGAGCAAGTCAAGGGTGGAGGGGATGACCATGTTCCCAATGGGGATTTTCCTGGAAATGTAATACAATGTGGCTATATCAAATTTCTGGATTACCATCTCTTAATTGGGGGAGGTAGGGGCACTAAAGGGGAGTGCAGTGGACAGACATAACCGAGAGAGTCCATGACAGTGTGGTTTCAAGCACTGGGAATCTTCATACCAATGCCCCTATCCTGCTGCTGATCCCTGTCCCTATCCCCACACCTATGAATACAGAGGAAACAGCAGGGGTCAGATCTACTGCAGAAAAATAATGTAAACACTGTATTTCACTGTGGCAAAGTATTTATCTCCAATGAGACTGTATCTAGCACAGTGGCAAAGTGAAAGGAGCAATGAACGATCTTAGAGGGTCATGGAACTTCTTTTACTAGCTAAGGAGATATTAAAGAATTAGCACTATACATCTTTGCTAAGTTAAATCAAAATAAGTGATCAGCCTTGAAATAATCATTACATCCATTAGATGAACATTTGAAAAGTAAGATATTAAAATGAGAAGTATTAAATATTAACAGGTTTTCAGACCAGAAGGCACTCTCTCAAGGGTTTTGAATTGTCTGCCAGACAATGAAAATTGGAGCTAATTAAGCTGAAAATTGGTTCAAAAGGTAGTGAAGTAGGCAGCTATAATTACATATAAAAACCCTGAAATTGTCATGGATCATAAAATTAAACAGGGTCGTGGGTGGTAAACACTGATTCCCCCTTAAATATGTTACTGAAATGTTCTCATGGGGCAAATTCACTGTACCTGGGATTCCTACACTTCTCCATTTTTGTGTAACTCTGTTGGATGTTCATAACAGATACATATTACCATTCTTCTCTCCCTAGACCTTCTTGGGATAAGAGCCATTCATCAATATCAGTAGTACTTAGGACCTTATGTCTTATTATTTATCACAATCTGTTGGAGTACAGCAGAATCTTTTTATTTCTAAAGTAACGGAGCTGTATTATTTTGCTCATCTGTTATCCTTGTTTCCTAAGCCTGTGTGTGTCAAATCCAAATTACAGCTCTTGACACCATCCTATCTCTGGAGAAGTTTCTCTTCCCACCCTTATAGGACTTCAAACAAAGTCCATTTAAATCAATGGAAAAATCTCCTATTGTCTTCAATAATCTTTGTATCGGATCCATAGAAAACAGCTATCACAAAATTTTACTGTTCAGTGTCATATAATTTACATCATGACAGGATACAGATAAAAAACTGTAGAAACTAGTACAAATGCTGTTTCCATTTTGCTGGATGGTAATTTTGCTGGATGGATGGTGTTATAAGAATATAATGATTTTAAGAGTGTATGTTATACAGTAGATATACTAGTACAGTGTAATGTTTGCAGAAAAATGGTAACAGAATTTGGGCATTACATTTCCTCCTTTTGCTGTTGTTAAAGCACATTTCACTCACATGTTCTTTGCAAACATCTTAGCCAACTTGAGATAGTCAATACATTTAATTCAAAACCAAATAAAGAAACAAAGGATTAAGTTATTCATCTGAGTTTTCTTATATTATGCTGGATTCTTACTCTTTAAAATTGAAAGTCAATAACCTGGAAAGAGAAACCATCTTCATTTAAGATTGTATTAGAAAGTGTAAAGCATGATTAACTACAAGATTTATAATTTTGCCTTGATGTAATCTAAAAATAAAACTTTTTATATATATACACTTGTTAAATACTATTTACTGTACACTGTCCAAAACCTGCATTGAATACAGAATTATTCATTTCCTCATGGTGCTCATCATAAGTATAGTATCTGGGTACTTCACAAACAATTTATTTTCACAGCTCCCCAGGGATATTAGATAATGTTGTTATCCCCATTTTACAGATGTGGAAACTGAGACAAAGACAAAGCAACTTGCTTTAACTCAAATAGTGACTGGGTTAGAAATCAAGACCATCTGACTTCCAGTCCTAATCCTGTGCTCATTTGCCCAAACCACACTGCCTTCCTGAAATACACACTGAGCACCCGGAGCTTCCAGTAACTTCAGCTGCAGATATGAATGCTCAACTCTTCTAAAAATCAGGCCCTAAGTTTTTCAAGCTGGGCACCAGAAAATGAAGAACCTGCCATCGTTTTAAGGGGCAACAGCTTCATTTGATACACAATCCGATTCATTCCCTGAGTGCTGTCCATTCTGTGCAGGGCTTCTAGATGGTCACCACTGGTGTTGGAGTTGGAGGAAGGGGTGTGATTTCTCTGCTCCTGCTGCTTTTCAGAGGGAAGAAGTTGCCTTTGCTCTGGCTACAGCTGCAGCTGGGCTCCCACTCTGTTGCCTGGATTCCATCCTGCTCGCAGCAGCAACTTTTCTTGCCTGTGATTGTTTCCCTAATTGCGGCTTGTGGTGAGTTCCATCCTCCATTTTTTGCCCGAACCCTCCATTTGTTTAGTTTGGTTTGGTTGATGTTGTCCCTTCCCCTCTTGTCTTTGGTCTGTCTGTCTGTTTTTCCTCAACCTTATCCTCTTTTTCGCTCCTGCCCTTCCCTTCCTTTTTCTTGGGAAGATAGGCTCCCTTCCTTTCAGCTTTCTCAGCCCCACCTAGGGGGTCCCTTTCCTTCTAGGGGGAGGGACAGGTTTCCTTCTGTTCCCCTTTCCCTGTTTTTGTTCCCTCTTTCTTTCCCCTAAGTGTATCCCCCTGACCTTTCCTTCCCTACCTCCCCCAAGCCCACATATTGTTTCTTCAGTTTGATCCCTGCCACTTCCCAGCACTCAGGTGCCGCCAGGAGTGGGGCGGGGGAGGGGGTGGCCTCCGGATGGTTTCCCCTTGCTTATGTTTGTTGTTCCTTTTTCTCCATTTTTGGTTTGATTTCCCTTCCTAACAGGGGGAAGGGGCAACGTGTTCCCCTATCACCACCTCCCGTGGCAGGTCCTCAGCCCCCCCCATGATCCCCCCCTTGGTGAGACTTCTCACCCAGAAGCCTTGGATGGCGGTGGGGCTGGGGAGGGAGAGAAGGGGACAAAGGGCTTCCCTGGCCAACTGCTGTTGTCCTGATTCTGGATTTTCCACTCTACAGGGCATGTCCTTCCCTTCCTCCTCCTTCTTTTGGAGGCAAGGGCGCTGGTAAGAATAAGGCCTCTGGGGGCTCTTCCATTGTTCCTTCTCCCACTAGGCTTCTACCAGCACCAGGGGCCTCACTCCCCAGGGCACCCAGGTGTATGCCCAAGTGGCTACGGTGAATCTGTTATCTAAGTTATCATCATCTGCTGCAGCCACAGCACCGACCACCTCTGCTGCTTCCATCTATGGCAGCTGGGGCACCTTACCAGGAAGGATGGGGTTTGCTCCCTCCGGGCAGCCATCTCATCCCCATGGAAGTCCCCATACCTCCTGAAGAAATTCCTCCACTTTCATTAGAGGTGAGCCCCAGGAGGCAGTAACTGTTGTGCATCCCCTTCCCTCTCCTTCTTCTCCTGCTGTACTCCCTCTGCCTGTGTTGGGGGATGTGGAGGACTGAGTGGTTCAGGAGGCGTTGTGCCAGACCTCTACGTCAGTTGATGTAGAAGTGGGAGAGGAGTTGTCCCTTCCAGGAAGTCAGAGTGGGGATGATGTCGGGAGTCCATCTGTCCTATTCCTGCAAGAGACTCTCATGGATCCGGCCACCAAAGCCAACTGGTGGCTGAGTGGGGGGACAGCGTGTATTTCAACCAAATAGACAATTAAACTATAATTATGAGCCTGTCTGCATAGTTAGATTTGTGTATAATCATTAACACTATATCATGCCCTCTATGCAAATTCCTCCACCAGCAGGAGGACCTGTCAATAGGATTTGATAATCTTAAACTAGAATCCCCCTTATCCTATTCTTCTTGTTGTTTTAATAGATAAACCAACTTCATTAGGTGTTAACAGCAGAGCTCACCATCACATATTGCCAAATAAAATTTTCATTCCCATAGAATTTTGACTAAATTTAAAATGTAATTTTACCCATTAAGCAAATGGCTGAGAGTGTTTGATAAAAAGTTATCCTTCTTTCCTGGGTAAATGACTAAGATGGAGGAGGGGGATGATAGCCTAATACATGTCTACGATGGGGTTTATTTAGTAGAATTATCAGAGAATTAAAGATAATGGTTTAGGAATGACAATGCTTTTGACTTTGTGTTGAGGAATGTATATCTTTATTAGGAAGCACAAGTCATTATTTATTATTAATTAATTAATATTATTATTAATATTTTATTACATCTAACCATCCTGCCTCAATCCACAAGTCACCACATAGGCAAGACTATTAACTGAACTTCACATTTTTTATTGGTTTTGATAGATTTTAAAAGACATTTCTAATTTTGGATTGTAAAGCTCACTGACCTTTCATCGCAAGGGCTCTGGCACACAGTGAATACATTTATTAATATTAATCCTAGGTTAGCTCTTATATGAAAATCTCCTGCTGACATTTAAAGCATCCAAACAACTTTGAACTTATTTTCAGATAAAAAAGATCAATTTCCCTGTTACAGGTAAGTATAACAACCTAAAATGTTAAAAAAAAAGAAGAAAAAAAAAGAATGTAATATAGAGTACCTATTTTATTAATTTCTTAAATATCCAATGAGTTAGGAAATGAAAACAGTGATTACTAAAACAGGGCGCTGTGATGTTCTTTTATAAAATGTCAGCTTTAGCTAGAACTAGGTCAAATAATACAAAAAGTAATTCATGAATATTTTTACGAATATCATTGACAAGACTGGCTGACTGTTACTTGTGGGTCACATTATTCATTGTCTATGAGTGTTTGGATGGCAGCTGAGAATGGGTGAACATGTTCACAATTCCCAAGTGTTTTGCATGTTTAAGAGAAATTATTATTTGCATGAGAATTCACACTAGAAATGTGCCTTATTTATCATTTGCTATTTTTCTCTGGGAAAAGAGTTTCAGCCATCTAGTCAGGGCATAGAAAATATACCCATCCAGTTATGGGTCTCTTTGATGAGAATACAAACTAAGTGTCTAATGTAGGGGGTATTCTGATATGAGTAGTGATGTCAGAAGCCGCTTCCATTGATTCTTTGTCCAGACCCCATCTGGTAACAGCCTTTATCCAGGCTTAAACAGACCCCATCTGGTAACAGTAGGAAAAAGAGTGTTTCTTTAGATAAAGGGGATGAAGATGGGAACCTGTATGTTCATTACAGCTCTACCATAAGGAACACTACTTTGTGGGTAGTCTGTGAGGAACAGCACTGAAAGACTGAAATAATTTCATACAGTCCACTGAAATAGTATTAGCAAGATAACAGTATTGTTTGCTCACTATTTATTTGTGCTGCATATAAACAAGAGGTGAAAGTTTCCCTCTCCTGTTAAAAATCCCTCAAGCAATTCGGGCTCCTATTTTCTTTAAAAAAGGCAGAGCTACACTAGATATTCAAATTTTAATTATTTTCAATACATCCGTATTGGCTTTTGGTAATTTTGGTGTTATAAGAAGAGGTTCTGACAAAATAAAGTATATGTCCACGTGGGTCTTGGGAGAATGAATGAAAAGGCACTTCTCTAACTGGTTTGTTAAGTTAGGGCTTCCAGGTGGAGGACTGCATGGCTGGTCACAAGGATGAGTCAAAGATCATGAGACTCTCCTTGTGAATATTGCCTTAAGTGCACAAAAAGTGAGGTCAGAAATATGAGATCCCAAATTATGCCGCGTTCATATGGTTCATACGGCCAAAAATTAGAGCAGCTGCTGAAGGAATAAAAACAAAATCTGACCTGAAGTTAAGTTTAGTATTGGCTCCAGATATATTCTGAAGACACTTATCTGCTCTTCCAGATAGAGATAGGTGATGAAATTGTGTATTTCCCCATTCACATTAGAGTAGTAGAACTATCTATCTATTTTTAGTGAACCTCACTTTTGAAAATCTGGGTAAGTGACAAAAAAAGATGTCAATGTTGGATATTTAAAGCCCCTAAATGACTCTCACTTTTTATTTTCCTGACTGCAAGTAGAAATTCCACCTACATCAGGCCTCGGTGGGTGGGGCCCACTGGGACAGCAGGTGCAATCGAAAAGAAAACCTTGAGACTCAAGTTGTGTCGATGTGGGGGGAAGAGGGTGAATTTATTCACATACAAATGTTTGGAGAACATAATTTTTAGTTCAAATGTCTATATTTGCATGTGAACAAGAATATGATACATCTGGGTTTTTACTGTTCATGCTATGAATGTTCTGAATAGACTGTTTCGGTCATGTGACTTAGGGAGACCAATCACAACCACCAAGTAATCTAGTAAATCACTGAAGCGGCACTCATTAGAATTAATTTGCAAACTGGATACAATTAACTTAGGCTTGAATAAAGACTGGGAGTGGATGTATCATTACACAAAGTAAAACTGTTTCCCCTTGTTTATTTCCCCTCCTACTGTTCTTGTCAACTGATGGAAATGGCCCACCTTGATTATCACTACAAAAGATCCCTCCACTCCCCCCCCACCCCCGCTCTCCTGCTGGTAATAGCTCACCTTTCCTGATCACTCTTGTTACAGTCTGTATAGTAACACCCATTGTTTCATGTTCTCTGTGTATATAAAATCTCCCCACTATATTTTCCACTGTATGCATCCAATGAAGTGAGCTGTAGCTCATGAAAGCTTATGCTCAAATAAATTTGTTAGTCTCTAAAGTGCCACAAGTACTCCTTTTCTTTTTACAAAACAAATAGTGTGAAATATGTTCACATACAGTGTCTGAAGAATATTGAATTAATTCAAAATCAATGTCTGTGGAAAAATCACTAACAGAAAAATAGGCTAAATTCATTGCATAAACTGCTCTCTACGACTAGTTCGCTCAGTTATACTAAGTATTCATCAACAATGTATGCAATATCTGGATAGATATTTTCCTTTTTGGGGCAATATTCTTTTGTTGTTATCCTTATAGCCAATCTTATACACACATCATATATGTACTGGTGATAGACAGGCATGTAATAAACTGCACTGATTCCACAGGGACTGTATTTAATCTTTCAAACCTCATCAAACAGTCATCATTTTAAAACAACAAGCCCTTAAACTAGCAAAGAAATGTTTCTTTTCCCAAATGTGAAACAAAATGTTTCCTTCTTTCCCACCAATCTGGAATTTCTCTCTAAAAATTGCAGTGGTGTAGGAGGAGGATATGCAATATTCAATCCAACATTGATAAGGATGTCAAAGTTAGATAGTTTTAGACCCACAAGGGTGGAAACAAAATTTTTATTTATCTAGAAAGAGAAAATCTTTATTTTTTTAATGGAACACACCATGTGTGCTTCTAAGCTTTCAAAGTAACATGAAAGAATAACTTGAAATCATGACAATGGAGGAATACAGAAAAATAGACCAAAGAAAAGTTTTTAAAGCTCTGTAAAACATAACTAACGTAATTTCACTGCAACATGTATGGGATACATAATGGTGTAGTAGAAATCTTTTATATCTACTTATTGTTATTATTTATTTTGCAACAGAATCTAGAAGCCTCAGCCATGGACCAGAACCCCATTGTGCTAGGCACTGTATAAACACAGAACAAACAGATGATCACTGCTTCAGTGGCTTGTAGCCTATAGACATGATGTTTGCTTACGTTTATACAGAAATATAGGGTGAAATGTGAATAGGTCCAAAAATCTATTTTCTAAAAACAAAGTGAGGCCTGGTAAAATATGAATACGGCGAAGTAAAACAATTCAGAAGCAAGCTGGAAATAAGTAAAGTCATAATCCCAGGTCATGGTATAAATATGATTGGTCCTAACTATTTTTTACAAGTGTTTTAGATAAAATGTTAATGTTTTGGAAAATGCTATCTATGTTGATAGTTATTTGTATGACATTTACTCAGATGTTAATAAAAATGATGCTTAATGATAAATAGCCAACGAGAAAGTAGAAAATATTTAATTATGGTAAAAAGGTAGATTTCATGTTAATTAATTAAGGAGTGTTATAATAGATTATAAAAAGGGTAGCATGATAATTTTAGATTAGGTGCATTCATCCACCATCAAGGTACTGTTAGAGAAAGGATTAAACCCATTTCTTCTAATTTAGGGACTGATCATCCCTAAATGCATCATTTCGTTTTAAAATGTGAGTTTCAATGCAGTGTATGGTTATATTGTAGTACCTGATTGCTTTTATTAAATTAATTGTTTAATTTTATCATTTATTGTGTCATTCAGAGTTCCTCTAAATTAAATTATCTGTAACCGCCCTGGAGCCCTGAACCTTAGAGAATTCAGTTTGGTTTTATTCCTTATTTTTAAATTACTAATTTGGAACACATAAATCAAAAGTTACAGGCTGCATAACTCATTTGTGACATCACCACAGTAAACAATAATGTAGCCTTCCCAAACTAATATATGGTACATCACACCATCATATGTTCTTTCTTACATATAAGGCTCAATCTGCCAGGTATTGAGCTCTCTGGCCCTGATCTGAAGTACACACTTAATTGACTATTGAATTCCACGGGAATACTCACATGCTTAAAGTTAAGCATGAGTTTAAGTGCTTTGCTGGGACAGGAGAGAACTCATCAAGCCCATATTGAATACGTTACCTACAGAGAACATATATGTTTGTTACGGTAAGTATCTAAAGCATAGTCCTGTCATAGTTAAGTGGCAATGCTACTTCAGAATGAATGAAGTTCTGTCAAGATTATTTATTTTTTATTGGGAAGATGCAATGAATAGTAGTATAACATAATAATGTATTATGATGGGCCAGTGATGAGGGCAGAAGTCCAGTATTTGGGAGATGAGGGTTCTATTCCATGCTCTGCCACAGGCTTCCAGTGTGACCTAGGGCAAGTCACTGAGCCTCTCTGTGCTTCAGTTCCCCACCCGTAAAATGAGGATAATGATATTTCCTTACCTCACAAGGGTGTTGTAAGGATAAATACATTAAGGACTATGAAGTGCTTTGAAGTCTACTGATGAAAAGCACTCCATAGGGACTAGGTATTGTCATTATTTATTAATTATTATTATTATGTTAATTCATGTGTACCCTCTGGTGGTGACAATGTTACCTTTTTATATTACCCAAATCCTAATAAAGAATTTGTGACAGTTTTAATGAAGAATTAACATGGCTTCCCCCTAAATACAAGATTCCAAATATGTTAACATCCACTAGTCAGATTTTCCCAGCAGTTAGGTGGCATTATATAGTTTAGCCAGTGGGAGTAAGGCGCTTTGTTTGTTTGTACTGATGGGAAAAAAGTTGGTGACTTTAAGGATCCTCTGCCTCCCCCTCAGGTATTGGGAGGCAATGGTAAGGCATCATCTGAGCAGATGAGTGGGCTAGATGCTCAGGTAAGGCATTGGACTCTGTGTACCTGGGATGGGTATATAATCCCTGTCCCTCCAGCCTGAGCCCTCCCTCTCACCCAGCTTCACAGTTTCCACCCCACCTCATCCGTAGGATTAGCACAGGACTAAGTTTTTTGGGGGGTATGCTGTGAGCATTACACCAGTCATCCTTTTGAGAGTGGGAAGGGATTTTCCCTCATTGCTAGATCGGCCTGGGCAGTGTGGCTTTTTTTGCCTTCCCCACAGCAGCTCAAGGACCCAGTAAGGTAGTCCAGGAGATAAGGTTCAAGTTGTCGTGATTTAGGTTGCAGATGTTCAGTGCAGACATTTGTTCCATAGGGGGTCTGTTCCTCCAAACTAGAATTGGAAGTAGGCTAAAGGGAAGACATCCCCTAAAGAAACTAGGTAGCGAGCTTGGGGCTTCTAATTTGTGGAACAATGAGGAGACAATCCCCTTTCCCCAATCCCTTAATCCTCAAATCAGGGAGGGTGGTGGCGTCTCAGCAACAGGCTAGGGCCCAGCTATTGAGAGGTGGAAGGTTGACAGCAGCCCTCTGCCAGGTAGAAGTGATTAAGGAAGGAACGATGACCTGTGCTGTATGAATTATTCCTGCTTAGTTCCCAGATAAGTAAAATAATAAAGTTGCAGACTAATTAAACCACATTTCTCACATCTTGTCTTTTCTTCTTGTCTTACATTACTGGGACAATGTAATTACTCAAACTGGCCAGAACACTGTGGTGAATCCCCCTATATTCTTCAGAAAAGTGTAAATGAATCTTCAACAAGTAGTCATAACCTTGATTTTTTACATCTCGTTTGAACATCACAACACCACATCATATGGGTGATCAGGTCAGTTCCCTATTCAACTTTTGAGATGTGGCAAGACTGAAACCCATTCTGGTATGACTTCAGAACAATGAGGGTCAATTCCAGAAACTGTCAGCAGTTTTTAATTTTGCCATTTTGGAAAACACCCTAAACTACATTTCCCTTGGATGGTAGATAGATAATGGCATCGAGACCATACACCTCCTAACCATGTATAAGGTTGGTGGATTTGTAGATATCCACATTTTTGAGAAACACTTGAGCATAATAGTCATATTTGTTAATATTCCAGTTGATTTAAGTGTCTGTTAAAGTGGGGCTGTCTGTTTGTTTGTTTCAGGGAAGCCTGGCTGTTTAAAAATAGCCAGAGCTTCGCGAACCAGCTGAGCGGCGGGGAACAGCAGAGCAGCACACAGCAGGACTTTGCCTGGGAGTTCGCCTGGAGTGAGCCCAGTGAGGCTTACATCTTGCCAACTTCTCTGAGGAAGCTCATAGTAGGAAGGTGATATGGAAGGGCGGGGTTCAGCTGTTGTGACCTGCACTGGATGTGCAATGTTTGTCTTTCTTCCACAGGACAGAGGCGACTTTGTCTGTACAAAGTGCAAGCTGGTCTCCATATTGGAAGAGAAGATTGAAGGTCTGGAGCAACAGATAACGACCCTGCGTTGCATACGAGAATCTGAGGATTTTCTGGACAAAAGTCAGGATATGCTTCTACGGGCACAAAGCTCTAAAGATTTAGAGCAGGTTGCACAGCGGAGCCAAGAGGCCAGTGAAGAAGCTTGGCAACATGTGACCTCCAGAAGAAGAAGGGGGAATGTCCAGGTTCCAGCAACGCAGACACAGGTAACTAACCGCTTTCATGTTCTCTCCACAGGTACCATTGCGGAGAGTGGACCAGATGTTACGTTTGGGGGGAGAAAGCAGAAGGAGACTCCGCTGGTTGGAAGGCATGAGATGCGATGTCCTGAGGTTGGGGGTTCCACGACCACCACTCCCAAGAGAAGGAGGCGGGTGGTGGTGGTCAGGGACTCTCTCCTCAGGGGGACTGAGTCATCTATCTGCCGCCCTGACCGGGAAAACCGAGAAGTCTGCTGCTTGCCAGGGGCTAAGATTTGCAATGTGTCGGAGAGACTGCTGAGACTCATCAAGCCCTTGGATCGCTACCCCTTCCTGCTTCTCCACGTGGGCACCAATGATACTGCCAAGAATGATCTTGAGCGGATCACTGCGGACTACGTGGCTCTGGGAAGAAGGATAAAGGAGTTTGAGGCTCAAGTGGTGTTCTCGTCCATCCTCCCCGTGGAAGGAAAAGGCCTGGGTAGGGACCGTCGAATCGTGGAAGTCAACAAATGGCTACGCAGGTGGTGTCGGAGAGAAGGCTTTGGATTCTTTGACCATGGGATGGTGTTCCATGAAGGAGGAGTGCTGGGCAGAGACGGGCTCCACCTTACGAAGAGAGGGAAGAGCATCTTTGCGAGCAGGCTGGCTAACCTAGTGAGGAGGGCTTTAAACTAGGTTCACTGGGGGAAGGAGACCAAAGCCCTGAGGTAAGTGGGAAAGCGGGATACCGGGAGGAAACACAGGCAGGAACGTCTGTGAGGGGAGGGCTCCTGCCTTATACTGAGAATGAGGGGCGATCAGCAGGTTATCTCAAGTACTTATATACGAATGCACAAAGCCTTGGAAACAAGCAGGGAGAACTGGAGGTCCTGGTGATGTCAAGGAATTATGACATGATTGGAATAACAGAGACTTGGTGGGATAACTCACATGACTGGAGTACTGTCATGGATGGTTATAAACTGTTCAGGAAGGACAGGCAGGGCAGAAAAGGTGGGGGAGTAGCACTGTATGTAAGGGAGCAGTATGAATGCTCAGAGCTCCGGTACAAAACTGCGGAAAAACCTGAGTGTCTATGGATTAAGTTTAGAAGTGTGAGCAACAAGAGTGATGTAGTGGTGGGAGTCTGCTATAGACCGCCGGACCAGGGGGATGAGGTGGATGAGGCTTTCTTCCGGCAACTCGCAGAAGCTACTAGATCGCACGCCCTGGTTCTCATGGGTGACTTTAATTTTCCTGATATATGCTGGGAGAGCAATACAGCGGTGCATAGACAATCCAGGAAGTTTTTGGAAAGCATAGGGGACAATTTCCTGGTGCAAGTGCTAGAGGAGCCAACTAGGGGGGAAGCTTTTCTTGACCTGCTGCTCACAAACTGGGAAGAATTAGTGGGGGAAGCAAAAGTGGATGGGAATCTGGGGGGCAGTGACCATGAGTTGGTTGAGTTCAGGATCCTGACGCAGGGAAGAAAGGTAAGCAGCAGGATACGGACCCTGGACTTCAGGAAAGCAGACTTCGACTCCCTCAGGGAACGGATGGGTAGGATCCCCTGGGGGACTAACATGAAGGGGAAAGGAGTCCAGGAGAGCTGGCTGTATTTCAAGGAATCCCTGTTGAGGTTACAGGGACAAACCATCCCGATGAGTTGAAAGAATAGTAAATATGGCAGGCGACCAGCTTGGCTTAACGGTGAAATCCTAGCGGATCTTAAACATAAAAAAGAAGCTTACAAGAAGTGGAAGGTTGGACATATGACCAGGGATGAGTATAAAAATATTGCTCGGGCATGTAGGAATGAAATCAGGAGGGCCAAATCGCACCTGGAGCTGCAGCTAGCAAGAGATGTCAAGAGTAACAAGAAGGGATTCTTCAGGTATGTTGGCAACAAGAAGAAAGCCAAGGAAAGTGTGGGCCCCTTACTGAATGAGGGAGGCAACCTAGTGACAGAGGATGTGGAAAAAGCTAATGTACTCAATGCTTTTTTTGCCTCTGTCTTCACGAACAAGGTCAGCTCCCAGACTACTGCGCTGGGCATCACAGCATGGGGAGTAGATGGCCAGCCCTCAGTGGAGAAAGAGGTGGTTAGGGACTATTTAGAAAAGCTGGATGTGCACAAGTCCATGGGGCCGGACGAGTTGCATCCGAGAGTGCTAAAGGAATTGGCGGCTGTGATTGCAGAGCCATTGGCCATTATCTTTGAAAACTTGTGGTGAACGGGGGAAGTCCCGGATGACTGGAAAAAGGCTAATGTAGTGCCAATCTTTAAAAAAGGGAAGAAGGAGGATCCTGGGAACTACAGGCCAGTCAGCCTCACCTCAGTCCCCGGAAAAATCATGGAGCAGGTCCTCAAAGAATCAATCCTGAAGCACTTACATGAGAGGAAAGTGATCAGGAACAGTCAGCATGGATTCACCAAGGGAAGGTCATGCCTGACTAATCTAATCGCCTTCTATGATGAGATTACTGGTTCTGTGGATGAAGGGAAAGCAGTGGATGTATTGTTTCTTGACTTTAGCAAAGCTTTTGACACGGTCTCCCACAGTATTCTTGTCAGCAAGTTAAAGAAGTATGGGCTGGATGAATGCACTATAAGGTGGGTAGAGAGTTGGCTAGATTGTCGGTCCCAACGGGTAGTGATCAATGGCTCCATGTCTAGTTGGCAGCCGGTGTCAAGTGGAGTGCCCCAGGGGTTGGTCCTGGGGCTGGTTTTGTTCAATATTTTCATAAATGATCTGGAGGATGGTGTGGATTGCACCCTCAGCAAATTTGCGGATGATACTAAACTAGAAGGAGTGGTAGATACGCTGGAGGGCAGGAATAGGATACAGAGGGACCTAGACAAATTGGAGGATTGGGCCAAAAGAAATCTGATGAGGTTCAATAAGGATAAGTGCAGGGTCCTGCACTTAGGACGGAAGAAGCCAATGCACCGCTACAGATTAGGGACCGAATGGCTAGGCAGCAATTCTGCGGAAAAGGACCTCGGGGTGACAGTGGACGAGAAGCTGGATATGAGTCAGCAGTGTGCCCTTGTTGCCAAGAAGGCCAATGGCATTTTGGGATGTATAAGTAGGGGCATAGCGAGCAGATCGAGGGACGTGATCGTTCCCCTCTATTCGACATTGGTGAGGCCTCATCTGGAGTACTGTGTCCAGTTTTGGGCCCCACACTACAAGAAGGATGTGGATAAATTGGAGAGAGTCCAGCGAAGGGCAACAAAAATGATTAGGGGTCTGGAACACATGACTTATGAGGAGAGGCTGAGGGAACTGGGATTGTTTCGTCTGCAGAAGAGAAGAATGAGGGGGGATTTGATAGCTACTTTCAACTACCTGAGAGGTGGTTCCAGAGAGGATGGTTCTAGACTATTCTCAGTGGTAGAAGAGGACAGGACAAGGAGTAATGGTCTCAAGTTGCAGTGGGGGAGGTTTAGGTTGGATATTAGGAAAAACTTTTTCACCAAGAGGGTGGTGAAACACTGGAATGCGTTACCTAGGGAGGTGGTAGAATCTCCTTCCCTAGAAGTTTTTAAGGTCAGGCTTGACAAAGCCCTGGCTGGGATGATTTAGTTGGGGATTGGTCCTGCTTTGAGCAGGGGGTTGGACTAGATGACCTCCTGAGGTCCCTTCCAACCCTGATATTCTATGATTCTATGATTCTTTTGATATGAAATTACCATCCACATGGAATAATGTGTGACCCTGTTGCACAGGAAACTTGGGTTAGGGCCTGCAAAATCCCTAATTAGTTCTTTGAATTTTCTGGCAGCACTACTATGTGTAGAGCAGAGTGCCAGAGGAAACATTTAATTGATGCAAGTAATTCAATATTTGACTTCTGCCATCCCCTCACATTCCATTCCTCTTCATCTCAGGATACCTTCAGAGGTCTCTTTCAAAATTTGAAAATAAAAACCATACTTGGTCTGTTGAAAATCTTGTGGGTGGCACATACAGTGTAGGTAATCCAAAAAAGTACATTCATGTCTATTGGTGGTCTTTTGTGTTACACTGACATATTCGGAATTGGTAAATATGTGATCAAAACACTATAACTGCCAAGAAACCTTGCTTCCCATAACTCTTGGAAGCAATAACTTAAACATTAAATGAATTCAAGTTAGGAGTCCATTTACCTCAGTGCTGTTCTTGACTTGTTGATACACAACAGGACTGAGTATGCATTCTTTGAGGAGAATTTTAAACAATTGAAAAACATTCTCTCACAGCAGGGTTACTGTAAATTTATACCAGCTGCCAGTCAATGAGACTTCACAACGCAGATCTGCTGTCAATTGATATGAATTCCAGCTCTCTCCTTGACTTAAAACATTAGAACACTTAACAAAGAACAGATAAATGAGCATGAAGAAGGTAATGTGACAAGTTTTCAAAAACATGTAGAATATCAAAAGATCCATTTCCAGAAGGAAAGACAATGCATTAAAGCTGACCCATATCAATCAGATGTTACTCCTGTCCTGCATATTTTGTTATCAGTAAAAACAACAACAACAAAACAATCTAACATAACCCACAAAAACATTGTGGAGAAGACTTTGTTGAGCCAGAAATCTCTTAGCATCTACTTCTAAAAGACCCGTGTTTTGTTTTGTTTTGTTTTTCTCTCATAAAGATTTCTGGAAGGATGGGAAGACATGCAGCTAATGAAATGATTAAAAGTAAACTTTAATTGGAGTTTTAAAATAAAACAAGAAAGTCAGCAGAGAAGCAGCAGCTTCATTATTTTTCAAATGGAAGATCAAACAACGATAAAAAGAAGAAGTATTATATGTCACTCTTCTAATTTATCACTCACAGATGAATTCATTATCTGGGACATATCTAAATATTAGTACAATTTACACACACAAAGGTATGCTGAGAAACAGTTCTTTCTTAGTTCACATATTTTGCATAGTATTACCAATTTGTTATTTATGCAACTCATTATTCCAATCAAACTGGGTCTGATTTAAGATACCTGCATTTCAGTATCTATGGTCCTAATTCAGCAAAGCTTTTATGCATGTTCTTAAATACTTTGCTGAATTGGGACCTATGTGTCTCTATTTGCTTCAGTCCAGTATCAATCTGTCTTGAGGCCCGATCCTGAAGTCCTTGCTCTGTCAGAACTCCCAAAGGAACTAATTTTGCAGATTTAATTAGCATCTATGAGACAGATATGTACACTCTGCCAGGTGATTTTATTGTTCTCAATCCCTGTGTAGTTCTGCAACGTCTTATTCAGGCTGTGAATTTCATCCCTTTGCTAATAATAATGAGATGATCACTGTCATCTGTGTGTTAAAAATAGTTATGCAAAATGAGCCAAATTTGACCCTGGTTCATTGATTGATTGATTCCTGGACACTTACACTTGGGATGAACTTGCCCTCAGTGAGCACACATGCATGTTAAAACACATCTCTAAAGAGAATATCCAGGGTATTTAATCCATTGAGTGTGGTTTTTTTTGTTTTCCAACTGCTTGAACAATTGAACTATACTAATTCACATTACGGACTAGTGGTTTCCAAACTTTATAAGAACAGAATCAAATGTTGAAAGAAGATAATTCAAGAGTCTCCTCTCATTCAGATCCATTCTGTGTATAATTAAAACTTGAATCTGAATGAGAGGAGACTCTTGAATTATCTTCTTTCAACATTTGATTCTGTTCTTATAAAGTTTGGAAACCTATATTCTGTGTTTGAGCTCAAAGAACTGTTTCTCACAAATTTGGATTTTAATCCTGTATTGGGAGCAGGAAGTGGGATGTGCACGGAAGCAGGAATCATGGCTATTGATCCCAAGGCAGGAACAAGGTTACTGTAACCGCTTGAAATAAGAGTTTTTAATGGAAACAGACAAGAAAAAGATAGCTCTGCAAAGAGTATTGCCACAGCACACCCTTCCCCAGGACACTGTTTACTGTAACAATGAATTTGTGCATTTGGCCAAGCTCTAGCACTTCTCTCATCATATCATCATCCACCTATTAATCAATGTCGCTAGGTTTAACTACAAGGTTAAACTCCTTTACTTGTGGCATATCACACAAACAATTCAGCTGGAAGAAAAATAAAACAAGGAAGACAGTTCCTTACAAATGTCCCATATTTCTTTCAGTGAGGATTTTAAATTCTACTTGAAGATCAATGGCAATGTAAACATACCAACACTGTCATAAGTGCATTCATTTTTCATAAATCAGCTTTATCCTCCATGGTAAACAGAGATTGTATTGAATTAATATCAGATTTACAGAGTTATTCTCTTGTACATCAGAAGACAATTTAAGGGAAAGGCACAGACCAAAAGGAAAAGGTAAAACTTTAAATAAGTTATTACTTTCCCTACTCCTGAGTTTCACAGCTGTAAAAATATAGGTATAACTAATTATCATGTAAGTGTCAGAATTCTTTATGTATATATGGAGTTTAAATACTGAATAGGTCAGCTTTACATTTGAAACTGGAACCAGAACAAGAGCTGCTAGAGAAAGTACCAGCTTTTGATGAACACTCTGTACCAGACAGAAATAGTTTGGCTGGACAAGATATATTTCAAAAAAATGTTGTCTTCATGAGGAATGTATCTGTACTTGAGTTTGATGGTTTGCTAAGATTGCATGCTCTTCCTTTCAGAATCTGAAGATTGAGCAGTGTTTTTGCAGTTAAACTTAATGAGAGTTTTACCTGATTCAGAGATTACAGGATTACAATCTGTAGACCTCAAAACATGCAACAGAAGGGGAGGTTTCTCCTTAGACTTTCTCTTAAAATCTGCTCAGAAAGAACTAAAATGAAGTGATAGGCTGCATTCCATATCTAAACCTAGAGCAGATGGAAATAAGATCATATAAATATACCAAAAAAATTGGGTCAGATCCTCAGTTGGTGTGAAATGGCATTGCTCAAATGTGTAGCTAAATTACACCAATTGAAGATCTAACAATCTTCTTCTTAGTGTGCCTCAGGTGTCATGTGACCAGAATTCATCACTGAATTTGGTCTGCTGGTTGGTTCATTAGTTTTCCCAGCCTCGGCCAGGTACTGACAGGGAGTGCGATGTGAGCTCTGATCAATGATCTGGCCAATGACATATCTGAGAGATGTTTTACAGTAGTCATTTAAACAGATCTCTAAAATATTTAATAATATATTAACAATATTTAAAATATAACTATATAGAATGCATATGATTATATTGCAAACATAAATCAGATTATAAGGCCTTTGGGCAGGGAGTGTTTCTTCCCCTATCTGATTGAGGCATGTGGGTGTCATCACAATCTAAATAAATAACTGATAAATCAATAATGCAGAAAGGGGAATCAACCCCTTATGCAGACTTTTCTGTAAAATAGGGCTCTGGGATGAGGAAAACTCATGGCATTTCTTCTTAATAGTTCTGTGGGAGTTAAGGAAGCAGCAGGAGTTTCTGTTCCCAGATTCTGTGGATTGCAAGAGACCCTCTATTGTTACTGAAATCAATTGGAGTTAAGGACTGTTGTCTTAGGTGTTCAGCACCTCACAGAATTGTGCCCAATACTTGCATTCCATTTATGCAAACTCAAGAGATTCAGATAAGGTTTGGATACACATTTGGATGTTTAAATTAAATATACCACCAAATCATCATTAGTACTTCACAACTTCTGATTTATCTGATATTTTGCCATTCATTGATATATGTCTGATGCAACCCTCTCCTGAGTACCATCAGGGCTTTTTTTATACCATTCTCAGAAGCAGTACTCAAGTGGTAAATCTGGAAACTGTATTGCTGCATAAACACTTGATCATTATTATTTACTTGTTAATTTTATTGAGAAAACGAATACAGAAGTCACTACACAGGTTATAACCTAATATATTAAATACTACGTTTACTTGTTTATAGAACTATGTGCATGCATTTAATGTACAGGATGCATAAAACAAATATTTCCTTTTTGTTTCAAACAAAACAATGCTGTTATTAACATTATTTCTTCTTGCTATAATCCAAACAGTCTGCAAGTCACTTCACATACATGTAAAAAATCAAATCTGACTCCAAACAGCTTACTATATAGGATTTATCATTCCACTGTGACAGGGTCCCTGGGGTGCAACCTGGACTGTGGGACTGCTCAGCCCCGTTTACCCACCAACCTGGGTTGCCTCTCACACTGTGATGATGTTGCTAAGCCACAAACCTCTGGCAGGTAATGTACTTACACAGACATTCACAGGCAGGGACACACCCAGCTGAGTTACATGAATGCTTTCCCCATCCACTTATGAACCAACAGTAGAAAGACTACAGCCAATTCCCTCCAGCTCCCCAGTCTTACATCCCAGAACTGTACCGTGTTGCGCTGGTCAGAAGCCTGACCAGTGTAAGTTCATTTCCCAGTCCTCCCTTCCCTGGAGGTGGAGAGGACACATCCTAGCCTTTGTAAACTGAGCTGAAATTTTCCAAGCACTTCAACCAAAACACACCATTTTAGGTAAAATGTAAAACTGATCTTATTAACCTCAGAAAGATAGATTTTAAGTGATTATAAATAGCATGCATGGAGATCAAAGTTGGTTATTTAAGAAATAAAAATAAATTCGCAGTCTAAGTTCTACATACTGAATGGGAATTGAATCAAGCAGTATCTCACCTTGACAGTTGGTGCAAACAGATCACAGATCCTCAATATTCAGGCTGGAACTGCCTATCACTTGGGATCACCCTCCCCGGTTCAAAGTCTTTGTCTCCAGATATGTTTCCAGGTGTTGAGTTGTGGGGGGAGTGAGGTCAAGTCATGATGTCACTTCCCCACTTTTATAGTTTTTTTCCAGCTTGCTGGAAAGATCTATGTTTGCTACATGGGGTCCTTCACCATTGGTCAAGCAGTCTCCATTGTCTACCTGCTCTCCCTGAGAAGCCTTCTCGTACAGTCATTGGGAGAATGGATTCTCTTCAATGGACCATCAGTGCATCTGGCTCCTCCATTGTTGGACCTGAAAGGCTGGATCTGGGTATTCCCAACCTCACAATATATTTCAGTAACACACACATAGCAACACTTCATAACTTTACACACAGTGATAGCACATGCAATCCAATAGAATATTAATGTTCAACAGATAAAGACTTTTAAAATGATATCTCATAAGGCATACTTTGTACAAAACATATCATAATTGTATGACAGTGATGAATATGGGGGTTCCAGGGTGCCGCTTTGAGGTACAGAGTGCCACATCATAAAATATATTGTAAGGCCATATGATTGCTCCTTCTATGAGCATCCAGGCACTGTGAAAGAGTTAAGGAGTGAAAGCAGAAAGTTCCCTATCATCTGTAGAACTTTGATGTAAAATTAAATTGTGTTTTAAGGGAACTCATCTCACTAACAAATAGTAATATGAGGATTATAAGTAAATGTGTTATTTTGAAGTAAAATTGATTTTTAAAAAATGGTTATGAAAAGCTTACCAAATAATTGTACCTTTGAAATTACAATTTAGTTCTTTATCTATCGCTAACTAAGGACAAAATATGATAAGGGGATAATATCACTGAATACATTGCTTGTTACATTTATCTGCAGGGTTCTAATTATCTGCATAGTGCATATAGTAAAGTACTATTTTTCTATTTTATCAGCTCAGTTCCATAGTTTCTCATTCTTCTTGATATAAGACTGCTTTCAGGTATGGCTGTGCTCTGACTGTTCAAAATATAACTGACAGTTTTTCAAAATAACTTTTATTTGCTGAAGTTTGCTCTTTTAATTTATTCAGTGCTAACCTCCTGTAATCAGTAGAACAGAGCAGTATATGAGTTTACACAGGTTAAGTTTGCCAATAATTTTCAAACCCAATGGGGATCAATGAAGGAGATATTGTATTCTACCTACATTCCTTCTTAACCTTTACATGCCATATCGTATTTGCATGATAGTGAGCTCAGTTTAATCATTCTTATATGATATTCTTATGTGACATTCTTCTATGATATTCTTCTTTAACTTATGTTCAAGGAATGATTGATTTGAAAAAGAGCATTTGTGATGCTATAGCGAGGAGACTGCGACAATATACTTAAGGACCTGTCAGCATTTCTATTATTAACCACTATTTTCAGGGGTTTCATAGATCAACAATAAAACAAATTTCCGGTGGGGTGAAACTTGCCACACAATATATCTGCCCAGGAGCAAATTTACTTTTAACACAATTGAAAATGGGAAAATACAATAAAATGAAACATGCCTTCAACCAATTTGTGTAAAAGAGCAAAGAAAATAGGTGGCAATGTTTGAGAAAACTTTATTACTTTCCATTAGCACAAACCTTTTTTTTTTTAAATTCTTTGATTTGAAGATTTTGTGGTAAAAATGTGAACTAATTGGTTTTGTTAATTTCAATTCAATGGGATTCATGGATCAAGCACTATGCTTAGCAGAAAGCATTTGTAGGATCAAGTTCATACTAATCTAGCAGGAAGATTTTAATCAGCCAGATTTAGCTGAATGCCTGTCACAAGTATGTCAAACAGCTATATTTATTATTAGTTTTATATTTCAAGCCAATTGCACTAATTCAAACGGTATTGCTTATCTTGGATAGACTATGTAAGTTTCTCTGAGTAGTACTAACTATGAAATAGGCAAGAAATTAGTAAGAACAATCACATACCATAGGCTAAATTCCGCTCTCAGGTACACTGGTGTAAATCTAGAATACCTCTGTTGATTTCAGTGGCATTACCCTCGACTTACACCAGTGTAAATTAGGTCAGATTTAGCATAACATGTTCTTTATTGATATGGAAACTGAATTATATATCAGTTTGATGATGTATGATGATGACAAAAAAGGTAAAGATCCCTTTGTCCAGAAATGATGTTTTAAAGATACATGCATAAAACAGTTCAGGATGAGAGATGAAGAATTTTCTCCATGTGTTTTTCTGTCCACCTGAAAGCTGTGTGCAGATCCTGGCAGCCCTGCTAAATATAAGTAAGGGTTGCCCATAACTGAAGCTGGGACCAAATTTGAATGTGGAATATGGGAAGAGACAACATGATGACTGAGGATAGGGGTCAGGACTGATATAAAAATGTCCAGAAGCTGGGAAGATGATCACCCACGTACTGGGAATGAAATGAAGAGATGAGAAGGAAAGCAGCAGGAAAGGGTAGTGGGCTAATGAGAGCTACACTGTCTAAATGTATCTGCTTGAGGGCACTGTAATTTATCCCAAGCCACTGTAATTTGTATCCTCCATATCATGTGTAGATAGCAGAAGCCTTCAAAAAAATGCTTCTGGTCAAACAGAGGATACATCACCTCCCCCTTTTTCATGAGTAATCATACTCAATTATACTCAGGCGCTCCCATTGTGTGTAGACTATTTGAGAGAGTTTGAGACACTCTCACCTGACAGAGGAGCCGCAGAAAGTGTTGGCATTGCTTTATTCTATAAAAACAAGACTGAAAATACCCAGAGTAGGGCAATGAAGATAGTTAGATTTATGGTGGGAGTTGTTTTGTAATAGATTGCACAAACTAGGATAATCTAGATAGAAAAGAGGAGTCAAAGGGGAGTATTTAAAATTATGGAGGGATATAGTGAAATCTAATCAGTTTATTTTTTGTTTTCCTATAATACAAATATGCAGAACAAATAAAAGGAAATATGTCACACAGCATGTAGTCAGCCTGCAGAATTCACTGATGCAAAAGATCAGAGAGTCAAATATTGTAGATGGATTTTGAAAAGGTTTGGTTAGTTTTATGGCTGCTACTATTCTACTGCCATTGGTTTCACTGGGAGGAGGATTTATGCTTAAAAAAAATGCGTAAATCAGTCTCTTGCAGTAGTGTGAACACCAATTTCCACATAGGTCAGGAAATAATTTTCACTTCTTGTACAGCATTTCATAACTGGCTGGGTGCATTATGGGTTTTTTTGCTTTGCACATTTATCTCCCCTCCTTCTGAAGCCTCTGTTATTGCTCAATGTTTGATCTGATTTAGGAAATTGTATATTCTTGGATGATTCTCCCACATTCAGATATATTACCAATAATAAGCACATCTCCTTCTGAACACCAGCCTTTTGAGTCCATAATTCATGCAGAGGTCTCTACACCAACTTTTTATTATTGCTTCCTTACCATCTCTTTATCTGGATACTTCTGACATGATCATTTCCATTGTCTACCATTGTCATTGAAGGCCAACTCTAAAATATGTTGATAGTTGTCACAGTCACAGGGAGAGCTGCACTTTAGACTCTGTTTAGTCCTAATTGCACTCCTTTGGGCACAGGTTTCACAGCCTTCACCGCTCTCTGGGTGGAACCATGGATCTCTATGTGGCAGCTCCTCCCTCCCCCCGATTACGAATAATTCTACCCATCAGGCCCAGCTGGGCTTGGCCCCTGTTAGCACTTTTCCTCCAGAAGCCTGTGACAACAGCTGATTAAAGTGACTCAGAAACAGCTTCTTCAAAATAAAGCATTATTTATTCCTTCACGCAAAGATAAAGAACACACAGAAGAAAGGAATAAAAACAAAAAGGCCTATATACATATTTCTCCTCACCTAAATGTTAATCTTTTCTTGCAGGCTTTAGTAAGTTCCTTTTATCCCATTTACCTCATCTGTGGACTGGAAGAGAGCCTGCTTGCTACAGTTTCTGTGTTTATCAGCCTCTTCTGACTGGGCAGATACTGACAACCCATTCAACCTTCCTTATTCGGCTGGCCAACACTTTGCCAGCCCAGTTGAGTTAGACAAGGGCATTCCCCAATTGATAGACCCCCCCATCTGTTCACTGAAGGAGCCCTATCTCTGTCATTGTTTCATTCCTGTCTCCCCTTTCCCTCCCCCAAGAGCCTCCTTTGATTTAACTTCTTTCAGTCAGGCAGGATGATATCAAACAGGTAAACTAAGGCACATATTTATTAAAAAATAATGCACACAACTCCCTCCCTCCACAATACTGAATATAATTGGGAAGAAATTTTCCCTCAAACATTTCTATTCCTGGCAACTTAAGACTATGTCTAATCAGTTTCAGCAAAGGGTGAGAAGGAAGACCAGTGTTCACTGCTTGTATATATGAATTATTTTAAATAATTTTATATTACAAAAGGGAACGAGGGACAGTGAGACTACAACTCAGGAGATTCTGCATTAAGATCCAGCTATCTGATTTCAAGAGATCTATAATTCAAAAGAGTTAAAATGCAAGTGCTTCATATTCCTCTTATCCCCCCATTTGAGATGTTGAACATATAGTATATTAAGCTCATTTAGAAAATACCTGTGAAGATCACCTTTAATAAACCATTTATCTCATATTCTCTTTTTTTTGGTTTCTGACTATGGGCCTGATCCAAAGTCCATGGGAAGCAATGAAAAGACTCCCATTATTTCCAATGGTCTTTGGAATAGGCCTTTAATGTAGTGGTCTGATTCTTCACTGTCTTGTACATTGTGTAGCCTTTTTAAAACTGAAATCTAATGCTCAGATTAGAAAGTTAGTAATTTACACCAACTGTGAAAAATGAATACACAAACAGAAAGGTGGTAGAGAATCAGTCCCTTTTCCTACAGTTACATCTAAAGTAGTTTATGTTTCATGCTATCTGATAAATAGATTAGGTAGAAAGATAGATAGGGCTCGTGGTAAATCTATTCCTTTACTGACGGCTGTAGTAAAGTGACAGACATTTGTAAATCACTGTCAGATGAAATTCTCTGAATTGTATGCAGTATGGTTGTAGCAATATTTGATTTTTTAAAATTTGTGTTTTGAAATTATTTACCAAATAATTTTTAAGCATAATTCTTGGGAGGTGAATGAGCCATTGTATCTGAAATTCAAGTGAAGATGGTTTGTTTTGACTGGACTCCTAAATCACAATATTCTTTCTGTCCTCTGAATGGAACAGTGTAACTCTAACTCAGAGTCTTATGATTTCAAAATTTGCACGGTGTTATATAACCTAACAGATGCTCAGAATTCTTTGGCATAGATGTGAGGCTGTGTCTGAGGTGCTCTGATTGCAACTGAAGAGGGGATGGTATGAGTTAACCTTTATGCCCCAAATTCCCAGGGCTTGCTGGAAACTAGTTCAGTCTGTGGCATACACGGTGACATACCCCCAGCTGTGTATGGTCATGAAGGGACCATTTTGACAACTAAGAATAGTTAAGGCATAGGAATAAGACACGCTCGTTTTTCTGAGCCATGGTCCCCAGGCTAGAGGGGAATATGATGGTGGCAACCCTAGGAATCCTCAACAAGGTGGATGTGAAAGTGTTAAAACAGCTTTACATTGTTAGTATGGTGCAAGCATACTGAGTGGGAGATGGGTGAAGTAAGACAGGAAGGATTTGCTCCACTGTTTCTTCAGTTGTTCTTCTCAGTAAACTCATTTGTTACAATATTTGCAGAAAACAAGCACAAAAGATATGTGAATAAAGTTGTACAAATTCATTCTAATATGTGACCAAAGAGTCACAGACATTGTTGTAATGCTCTCTCAGTTTGGAAGGAAATGAAGTAGATGGGAAATGACAGTTCAAGCACTGATCCTTCCTCACATTAGCTGTTCTGTTTCATTCTATCTTCTTCCATTTGGTTTCTTATATCATACTCATTCCCATGGTATTGGAGTGCCTCACACAATTGAGAGGGCTATTAATATTTAAATGTAAAATCAATTCAAATATTTGTGTATGTCTGAATCATTACCAACAATTGGGAGGTGGGGCATTTAATTACCTTTTGATAAAATAATAAAGTCTTCTACCAGGGCCTTAAATATGCTTGTGAATTTTGTACCTTTAATTTTTTTCTAGAGCAGCCAATGTAATTCATGTGAATAGTATTAATTATGGAAATGTCCATATGTAAAACTAAAAATACTGCTAAAATATATATATTTTCAAATGCAAATAACAAGTCCAGCTTGATATTTACAATCCTATTTGCTATTATGCATCTCAAATTCTTAATTTCTAGGCAGCATCTTGAATTGGAATTCTGTGCAGTGAATCTAACTAGCATGTTTGTTTTATCATTAATCTTGCTGGTCATTATATCATTTACTGTTCATTATAGCAAGAGATAAATTGCAGAAATGCTTAATATTGTTAGTTCAGCTTGGCTGCTTTCTTTAGTGACACTAATTCTACAGAGCAGTTGGGCAAAATCAATGTCTACTGCACCATTTGTATTAAATTATGCTTGTTATATGATTGAATCAACACTACATAGATTTTTCTCAAGTTAATTGATCAACTCCTACAAAGCAAATTAATATGATACATCAAACTGAAGCTGAATTGTAGAGCAGAACAGAACAAACATCAGCACTGGAACAAAGCCAGAATGCAGCAGGCCACACTGGACCAAGTAACCAGAATCCATAGCTATGGTCAAGAGGCCAAAATATGGTACAAAGAACTTAAGTTTTAATGCCTTTAATTAAATATCAAGTTGCAGGTTTACAATAAAATTGACATTGAAACCCAGCATGTTCACAAAGATATTTGTCCAGTTCTCTCCACACTGCTTCCACACTTCATTTAGAACCCAATTCAGCAAACCAATTAAACTTGTGAGTAATCCCATCCCTATTCAGCAGAGCACTTAATGACATACTGCCTTTTAAGCATATGCTGAATTCGATTTGACTTCATTGGAACTACTCATGAGCATAAGTGCTTTGCTGAATAGGGGTGAGATTTCTCAAGTGCTTATGGTTTCTGTCATCTGGGAAGGCGAGAGGTTCTTCCATCTGCTACGTAGCTCTTCCTAGCTGCTATGAAAAATCCTCCCCTCCCGCCCCCCAGGTTCTCCCCTGACTGTTATTTTCTCACTATTCTAAGGGTAGACTGTCTCCAAAGCAGGTGCCACCTGGAACCTACAGTCACGTTAGCCATGTTGTGTGCTCTCTGGACTCAGTCCCCTCAGTTTTAAAGGTCCAATCCTTGGAACAGAGTGCAGGGATGTGTGCACCTGAGCTTGCACCCTGTTACGGCCTGATATTGCAGACAATTCATTCCTGCAGCCAGTGATCACTGGAGCACAGCAGCACTCCAGGTACATCACTCTCTTTTCCCAGGCCATGGCCCACAAATGCCTCATGCAGAAGGGTTCAGGAGTAGAGTAGAAACAGCTATGCTGGCTTCATATCACCTGGTTTATTCTCTTTCACTCAGGAAAAGCTGGTTTTCCATTTGCTTTGCACTGCTAAAGTGGTCCAAATCAGGGTGTCAGGATCTGGCCAAAAGTTTTCACAAATGTTTTTGATACAATGAAAAAAAATCGTGCTGAAAAGAATAAAGTTTTTCATGCTACAGTAAATAAAGAATATATAATGGGCTGACCTGGGAACTAATTTTTTGCTCCTTCTTTTGTGCCAGTTACCATTTGGATTTTATGATACAGTGGCTTGTAGTCATATTATTTGTGCACACTATTGATTGTACCAACAGTTTTAAATACACAATTGGCTGTAGATGCAAACGACACTATGAGCAAGACTATGACTTTTTAATTTCTGTATTAGGCAATGAGAGACTAGGATGATGGACACTCTAGAAATACATAAGATCCAAAAGGTAGAAAATATCTGATGAAAAATGAGAGATGATTTATAACAGTTGGCCCAATAAAAGAAGTTAAGCTAAATCTTCGTGTTCAACCACGCTACAAGCTATGAAGCATACTTTATGTATGCTATTTCAAACCATTAACAGAAGTATTTTATGCTATCTATTTTTCCTTGATGTACATGTATATTGTCCTTTCTGCTTGTCTTCCATAGCTACCATGCTAAGAAGTTTAGATACCTATCATAAATGTTGATACAATCACTGCAATATAAATGCTAATGAACTCTATCTGGAATTATTCCATACTTTCTGAAAGCTGTCCATATAAAGATCAGTGTATGATAAAGTTCAGCAGTACAGATAGACTGTACTGTCACCTGATTGGTGACTTAAAGCTTCCTCAAAGAAATGGGATTCTATTAGGTTGATGCATTATATGCAAGATGCACTGGAGTCTCCTTAGCTCAATGATAAAATATCTATTGCAGTGGGAACTAAAGTTCTCATGAGAGCACTGCTGTAAAGCAATGGGTGTACATACATTCTAAAAGTTTTGAGAAGCCATCCCAGTGAAGCCAGCTATTGCAGAGCACAATATGTTTTAACTCATTTTAATGCCCCATAGATGCATGGTCTCTGCCTGGTTTTCAGGAAGGTTTCCATTATAACCAGTCTGCCCTGGGAAGCGACTCAAGCTTTTTTGTACTCAGGGTTAAATTTACACATTATAACCAACTGACACTAAATGGTATGAGGTAGTCTCTAATCGGAATGTGTACACGCAGCTGAAGCCTGCAGTCAAATCTGTGTTAAAATAGTGAGCATACTAGAGAGAGAGAAACTTTTAGTAATTACATATACTTATTGCCTCTTTATTTTTCTCTGTTGTACTATTACTTGTATCACTTGATGCCTTATGAATCACGATTGTCAACAACTGCTGGCATTTTCTTTCCACCTGCATTTCCAAGAAAGTTTTTCCAGCCTTTGACCTCTGACAAAAGAGGAAAACAAAAAAAAAAATCTTCAATAGAAGGAAGCAGCTACTATTCAGCACATAGCACTAGATTTAATATCACTCTGAAATCTCCGTAAATTCTGATAGCCGTATTCTTTAAACAAACATGAAAAAATAGAACTTGTTCATTCATTCTGTGTGACAGATGGCAGAATACTTGATTTGACTAGACACACCAGATGCACTTTGACCTTTGGTCCGATAGCATATGATAGCACTCTCACATTGCAACACTGGTCTGGTTGCAAAGCCTCAATTTTAGCTTTTCAGTGATGTCTTTCACACTCTACAAAAGAGCTGGGCAAACACTGAATATTTTCTTTGAAAATACAATCACATTTTTAAATGTTTGGTGCCCTTTTTTTGTTCACTTTCTCAAATATTTGAACAACCAAGTTTGCTGGCAAAACTGTTTGCAAAAAAACATATTAAAAGCTGCATTTATGAATATTTGTGGAGACCAATTTTAAATGAAAACACAAAAGTTTTTATGTTAGAAATACTTCCCTGCTCATTCATTCAAAAGTCACCATGTGACTTACTTCACAATAGCAATTAGCCAACAGACCTTAATTACCAAGTATTGAATACTTGCAGAACATGGTTCACAATGCATAGTTTAAAAATAAATTGCACAAAATAATGGTTGACTAATTCTGAATAATAAATAAATTTGAGGACATTGCAATCTGCTCATGGTCATTCCATGACAGTCTCTAGTTTAATCAGATGTACTTACTTCGTTATTTACTCAGGTCTGTTCTCTAGTTATCCCTTGAAAACAGAAGCATGTTTCTGCAACACTGCAAATGGGTGTATTCATTGTGAATTTCTGGCCACTTCATCAATTCAAATATGATCACTGAATTCTCCTGTCTTACCACAACCTCTATAGTTTACACAGGAAGAGGGCTGCCTTTTCTTTGGTATACGGTATCTCATACAAGCAGCTTTGGTGTCTACATCTATCTGAAAGGATTGCCCTTTAAATAATGGATTTAGTTGCTCCATGTGAATGTCCTTAAAAACAGTGGTGAAGATATGCAATACCATTTCTTCTGAATTATTCTCTGTGTATGCCTCCTGATCACGCTACAGGGAAAGCCATCTTATTGCCTTTTCACCATTTTTTCCCCTGAATCATTTGCTTCTCCCTGTTTGCACTTTAAATATATCACCTTATACCATACTGCTGATAAACTGGACCTTTACACCTATTGGTTAAGGATGTACTCTGGATTTGTAATTGCAAATGCTAAGCCATATTGTGCAATTGATTTTTAATTAGAATTTATGATGGAAACAATGGGCATATCTATTTAAAATATAAGGGGACAATATGGCTCACTCTGAAGATGTTTCACAATCTTTTCTCCAACGAGATCTAATTGCAAAGTAATAAAAAGTGAAATAAATGGGTTAAATACTAGAGCTGGTTAGACAATTTTCATCAAAACACTTTTACATCGCTAAATGCCATTTTGACAAAACTGATTTTTGTCTGTGTCATTATACAGATTTTGACAAATTTTCCATGAAAACAAATTTTCCCAACATGATTATTTTTCGTTTGTTTTAGAAAAATGTTGAAATTTTCATTTGGAAATTTATTTTAGGAATTTTTCTTTTATTTCAAATGTTCAAGTTTCTAGCAAGACAGAAATTCTGAACTTCATCTAAGTCTGCTATATTACCTGTATTTTCTATTTCTACTGAGTTTGGAGGGTCTAATGCCTAACACTAATACTGCTCGTAAAATGGGCCTTGATGTTGTGGGCTACAGAGTATTTCAAATTCATTTTCATTAATTTCTTGTTCAAATTGGTTAAAGCAGCAATATATTAAAAAGAATTACTGGAAACATTTTAAAAGGTCAGATCTTTGAAATCCTTACTTATATTAGGATTTCACAATCTGTAGTTTAGTCTGTTCTAATAACAATAGTGGAGTAAACTGAGGTAGCTCTATTGACTCTACTCGAACTATGCCCATTTACACCAGCAGAGGATCTGGCTCAATCTGTTGAGAATATGAATTGATTATTCAAATTTGTACAATTAGCTTCCAAACTAACCAACCTCACAAATACACGTGCTTAAAACTTGCGTGTAGCAGAGATCAATGTTTGGAGAGAAAAAAAGATACATAAATAGCAGAGCTACACGGAATTGCTTCCAAATATTTGAACGAGACTTGCTAAAAAAAAAGAAAAAAAAGAACTTGTGTTTTACAAATTCAATAGCGTTTGCTGTTTTGGCTCAAGAGAGAAAGCAATTCTGAGAGCTGCCAAGATTTACATATTTAATTCAGATGTTCTATATGAGAGTGATAAAACAAGAGAGAAAGGTTTCAGGAGCAGACCCAGGGGGGAAAAACATTAAATTTCACAAGGAAACATTTTAAAAAGCTGTAAACCTCTTTCCCCTAGGCCTTGCTGAAAGGTCTGAGCTCTGTAGACCTCAAAGGCTTATAGTAAATCAAGAAAATTAATTCAAAAGACATTGTACTTGTGGAGGTGATGATCTGCCACATTTGATTACCACAATACTTGATTCAAGTAAAGATTGCTGCTAGGTTAGAATTCTTTTTCCAGTGTTCTGGTGGTCTGGGAGGCCAGCAATTTGCCTATATGCATCTTCATTGTAAATGTACTACAACTCCAGAAAGCCCACATTTCAGTATGAATTAAATTTTTGTTTGTTTTCACATCTGGTTTTATAGCCAATACAAAACAACAAATATATTCCTATTTCTGAGCCCCGTAAAAAATATCATGTAAGTGTTTATATTGCTTTTCTTGGAACTGGCTCTCTTTCTTTAATTATACTTTCACAGTGCATGTGACCGTGGAGAGAAGATGTTAGGAGACCAATTGGTTAATGACAGGGCAATAGACTTTCAGCTTTTAAGATCTCAGGTCAAGTCTTGATTAACTTTGAAATGAAAATGAGTTTAAGTTCTTGGTCTCGTCCCTAGGTGGCCTTTGTCTGCATCAGAGAAGTATAAACCATAGTTTGTGGATGTTTGCTTATGAAATTTTAGTATTAGAATTGCAAGGATGCTGCAAAGGGTACTGGTAAATCTCAACTGGTATGTTGGTGCCCTTGCTAACAGTCTTCTTGGTTCTTCTTGAACCTCATTTTGAGAAGGTTCAGCTAAACCTCAGCTTTGGACGACGGAAAAGAATTTTAGGGTGGATTTGTGATTTCCCTCATATCATATTTTCTATTTTTAAAATAGTAATCGAATACATAAAAGTGAACCTTTTTCTGCCCAGTAGTTTCCCCCACAGGCTCTCATCTCTATTTATGGGCTTTTGTCCTGTGTTACATACATGCCAGAGTAAATTACTCAAGTCAGCAGCTAACAGTGAAAATTTTAGGAAAGTCATTTTATTTTCTAGTGTTTATTCACAACATATCCAAAGACAGATTCATCATTTTTGTACGTATATTGTCATAGATTGATTGGAAATTTTGTCAGGGATTGAGAGTGCTTTGTATTACTATGCTCTGTATTTTTAAAACTTCCTGTGTTTTCTGTTCTACTGCAAAAAGTGAGTTCAAACACCCTGGCTCGATTTAATGATCAGATGCTTGATGTGCATAACAGTGTTATTTCACAGTTTGCGATTTGTGATCATCCTGCCACTAACACCGATATGAGTTATATAGGGCTAATGTAGCAGTGGATTGCTGAATAGTAAAGTAGGATTACATCTGCCTCAAATGCTCATTAAGATAAAAGATAAACATCATTTCTTTAGCTAATTTTGGTGTTAATTTGCAGAAATGGGCATTGCACATAATATACACAATACCAATGATATGGGGGAAAATGTATATATTATTTGCTGTTAATTCAGCATGTTAAAAATCAAGGTGAGGAATAGAACAAACCCTTGTCAATTTTTTAGGCTTCCATCAACTCTGTTGAAGACTAAATTTAAATATATCAATTGAGCATTTTCCGGTGAGCTCATTTGCTTGCACATATTAGAAATCATTAGTATGTTTCAGCCATCAGTTATCCTTAATTTCCTGAGGAATATCATATTTTCTTTTGTAATTTATGTGTTCATAACAAAAACAAATTATAGAAGAAGCATTTTCTTAATTTACATGTGTTAATTAGTGGAATATTATTCCAATTTTAAAATCAGTAATTTAATATTTTGGTAAACTAAGACACGACAGTATTTCCAATTAGTTACACTAAATTGTTCCCAAGTGTTACAGGTTTAATAAAAGATTCTCTTTTAAATCTGCTAAGAAAAGTTTAACTATAATGAATATCATTGTATATTTTTTTGACCTCTGATATGACAACATATGCTCAGTTTGTTCTCCATTTCCCCCACTCAGATATAGGATGTTGTGATTAATATCTTTTGCTGTGTTACCTCTGCTGCTAATGAAAAACATTGGATGTTCCCTTCACTTCACAAAATGCAAACTCAGACAAAAAAATTTCACAGGTGAATTCCTTATGAACACTTCTAATTGCTTAGGAACAGTGTTTGAAAATCTCAAGTAATTTTCCATTATTATAATGAATAGCATAAAGTGTAATTTTTCATAGTAATTAACTTGTGTCAGCACCATTATTTTTCATTAATTATAAATGAAAAAGAATGAAAGATCACCCGCAGGAACAGATGTGTGAAATTGTCTCTGAGGTTCTGTTCTAGCTTGTTTTGTTTTGTTTTTTCCCCTTTAATAAATTGTATTTGGTATGGGAGTCAGCTATGCAAGAATACAAATAGTAGTGGATGTCCAGGGGAGAATGAGACAAAGGGCATTTAATAAGGTTATGGTCTGTGAAGTCCAATATTTTAATGAAAAATGCAATTGTTGCCGGCATAAGAGATAAAGACAGCAAACAAAATGTGGCGCATGTACAGGCTTACAGCTGAGAGAAGCTGGAAAACTCTCTTTTTTTCAAAAGGAAAAAACAACTATCTATCTATGTCAGGCTTGTAGACGTAAGGTGAACTTAATTAAAGTCAATGGGGAAAAAAAAACACTTGAAAGTATTATTTATTGGCTTCCATAAGTCAAGTATAAATATTCATTTGTTCATGATGCTCCTGTCCTTCTTTTCAAGGCTTTTAAATTGTTTCTGAGGGGAATCAATTAGTGCGCAAGCTTTTAGGTATTTTACCCACAGTCCCCATTTCTGCTCTTATTTTCTGTCTCCTGGGTTTGCCTCTCACAAAACAAAAGGAAAGATATAAATTGACCTTGTGGTCTCTTCTAATCCTATGATTCTATGAAAATGTCCAATACTGATCTCCTCTAAGGTCCTGTTCAGCTCCCATTAATGTCCTTAGAAAGAGTTGCTGCAAGTTCTGAGCACTTTTAACTCCCACTAATCAATAGACTTGTTCATGTATAACTACAAGCAAATGTAATCTATCCTATTTTGAATGACATGTGATGTAGAGCTGGGCAGGAACTGGATTTTCCATTTTGCAGGCCATTCTGTGAATTCAATTTTTTTCTGCTCTAAAACGTAATGAAAACAAAAAATTCAAATTGTTCCTTTGAGACAAAATTCTGGGTAAAAACGGGTTGATTGGCATATTTTGTTTTGATAATATAGAAATGCTGCATTCTGATTCTGGCTTTTTTTAACTTACATATTTTTATAACAAAGTTTCAAAGTGAAAAGTCATTTCAAAATGAAAAATATCAAGACATTCCTTTCAAAACACAACCTTATCAAAATGCTTCCTCCCTATATTCCCCCCAAATTAAGTGTTGTCAAAATTTCAGTTTTGACAAATCAGCATTTTCTAATGGAAAAATTTTGACAGCTCTCGTGTGATGCAATTATCTTATAGTCAGTTACATTTCAGTAGCCCAGATAAGTCACTTGCCTTCCTCCCCCATTCCTGCCATGAGTAGTAATCTGCTACTATAGCATACTGTAATCTGCTACTGTAGTTAGCATGTCCTGCCCTCTTTTTACCCAATATGTTTTGCAACTCCTGCTTACCCCACAATGCCTGGAACAAAAATGCAAAGAGTCCACACACAGCCACAGAATAAATGGCTCCCCCATTTTGCCTTGATGTGGCTGTACTGTTACCAGAGTGACATTATGTGATTCTGAATGACACTGCAGATGGTACACAAGATAATTTCTCTATGAGTCCACACTATTGAAAGTTTGGGAAACTTGCTGTAAACAAATATCTATATACAGCTGCCAATAGCGTATTGTATGTGGATATGTAAATATTGCTTTATCTTTTGTAAAGCACTCACACAGCAGAAGGTTTTCAATAAAAGTGAACATTTGTGAAGACTTACTACTTAATAGTAGGTTTCAGAGTAGCAGCCGTGTTAGTCTGTATCCGCAAAAAGAACAAGAGTACTTGTGGCACCTTAGAGACTAACAAATTTATTAGAGCATAAGCTTTCGTGGGCTACAGCCCACTTCAACTACGAAAGTTTTTTTCTCCTGCTGATAATAGCTCATCTTAATTAATTAGCCTCTTACAGTTTGTATGGCAACTTCCACCTTCTCTGTATGTATATATATAACTTCTTACTATATGTTCCATTCTATGCATCCGATGAAGTGGGCTGTAGCCCACAAAAGCGTATGCTCTAATAAATTTGTTAGTCTCTAAGGTGCCACAAGTACTCCTGTTCTTTTTACTTTCTAGTAACCAACCACAGGATGTATAGACTCCTTATGCAATATCACTATTCACACAAGTAAGGATTTCTCAGGGCATCATGGGTTACTGGACTGGGTCATAAACGTATGTATAAAATAAATAATATAAAGATCTAGGAAGGTGAACAAATAAACAGAATACACAAAAAGCCTGGATTTGAAAAATGTTAAGTATTTTTTTTATAAATAATCTATCATTACACAGCATATCAATCATTAGTTAGAATATGGCATGGATGGGAAAAGTTTGTACTATATCATTTAAGCATTTTATAAGCTTAGTTCATGCACAGAACTATAATTTCATCTTCATAGCATTTATTTTTTTCTTTTTTGTTTCATGTGGTTTGGGATTAAGAATCTAAAAATCATCGCAAAATGGAAAGTGTGTATTACTTGAAGCACAGACAGAACTTGTGAATTGTTTTTTTTAAAAAAAGCCATAATGTATCATGGCATTTTCATGGTAGGATTTCAATAAAGCTGAGTGAAATATTCGTCACAAAATTAAAAGCCCTCACAATTTGCCCTTTTTCATGGTCAGTGAACAGCTATGAAATGCAGCAAGTCCTGTGAAGTTTTTCACATCAGCAAAAATTCTGAAGTGGGCATGGAACATATTTTAAAGAGTTTCCTAACTAGAAAAATATTTCCTGTTTATTTTTACCTTTTTATCTTATACCTTTGGTTTTAAATACTTAAATTCTAGTTGCTGAGATAAAACAGAATCCTGAGAAAGAATAATAAATTTCTACCCTTAGCTGCTTATCTTTTCTATATGCCTTGTAATTCCTACCCTTAGCTGCTTACCTTTTCTATATGCCTTGTAATTACTCTCTTGTTCTTCACTGTTTTTGTCTCTGTCACCTCCATAAACTGGCCATCAAACTAAGCTGTCTGCTATCTAAAACTGTCAGGAGAGATGTGTTTCTTATTTGTGTGCAAATAAAATAGGCACATAAACCTAGGTCAATGTCAATCTTTCTAATATTAGAAAACTGGACCCCTAAGAAAACAGTAATATGGATCCACTTTATCAGTTTTGTTAACAAAGAAAGATGAAGTCAGCTGATTACTCTATATAACAGAGTGTAATTTGGCACATTGGGTCAGATTCTGGCTTCTAAGAAGGCTGCTTTGCACCACTGGAGGGGTGTAGCATAATCCTAGAGCTGCCCTAAATGAGCAGCTGGGGTATGCCTTCCATCCAAGCCAGTTCAACACCAAAGCTTTGGACCCCCGTCATAGGGATAGTGTCAGGAACTTGCAGGTTTGGTAAGAATACAGAATATTATGGCAATTTCGAGCCAATGTAGCAGCTTTTAGGGTGTCATTAAAAACCAGGGTAATTTAGAGCAACCTCAGACTAGCTTGTGCTTCAGAATTCTGGCATTCTTGCTTTGAAAAAGCATTGATCCAGAGGACACAGCCAGTGTCTCCTGAAAACCAAAAAGATTCATATATGACTGAAAACTGTCTGGAACACACCCCCACACCCAAAACAAAAACAAAACAAACAAACAAAAAAAAACCCCAACCAACCAAAAAACTGCTGGAATGGGATTATGGAATGTTGTTCTGGCATGTTTGCAGTGCTGTTTGCAAACAAATCGATTTCTTTACAGTCTCCCTATATACCATGCAATGTAAACCAGAAATAGTTTGTACATCTTCACTCCAACCTCTTCTGGAAAAAATGGCTGGTATCTTACTTCTTTAACCTTTCATTATAAACTATTGAATCCAGTTCCAAAAGGTTAGTGGCCCACTCTTCTATGTGACAAGACATATAACAGAGAGAAAAATAAACTGTGTGATTTCTATCTTTATCATTAATCATCTGCTATCATTAATGTAGACTTTTAGTGATCAAAATCAGGAATTAGGGACTTCGTGAGGATATACTAAGATGTCTACTTTGCAACAAAAATAACAGAAAATCAAAAATTCAGAAAGAACTGAATATAAATGTACTTGCAAATGTAATTATGTTAAATGTTTTCTTTGTGTGACCGATTGCTTGCAGAGAGGAACTGGAGCAGAATGGGTCACACCTGTTTTTAATGTGATAGATGAGCTCTTATAACTAGGGAGTGAGAAAAAAATCACAACAGAAGAAACACAACTCATCATTGTCAGTGTTTTTGGGTCCATCTTTTGGGCCACATAACACTCTTCATATCAATGGGAGTTCCCTAAACAGACTGAGAATAGTTTATAAGGTCTTTAGGATTTAGACTTTTAATAATACAATACAAAAATCAAACCAAATGAATTATTGGAGATGCATAGTAGGACCTTCTAATCTCTTTTGACTATACCTATCAAAGTCTCCTAGGACTTTTGTATTTTGCCCAAACTAAGCCTGTTCTGCCCAGCAGTCTGTTGCATCATCTTTTGAAATTCACAGCTGACATTTAAACTAAAAACGTTGTGTTTTTTGAATATTTTGCTTTTTATTACAAAAATAATAATGTTGAAAACCTTTTTTCACCTCACTAAAGAAAGGTGTGGTTCAAATGGTCATTATATATGAAATCTGCTTTTTCATTCTGGAAATCATGATGGTCTTAGAATGTATCATGTGACTTCTACCTTAAGAAAAAGAGCATTGGCATATCAATTTCTGTTTTAATGGCATCTTGCTAAATGGTGTGTTAGAACAATTATCCATAAAAGTGAGACTGCAGAAGAAGGTCTCATATATAGCCAGGAGGACCTACACTGTTATGATTAAAAAAAAAAAACTAATGTAAAAATTATCCACCACTTTATAAGCAGCTGCTGTACTGTAAAGATTGCAGGTAAGAATAACATGAGCATGATTGCTCAAATCAATGAGCAAACATACTGCTGTTTTCTAAAATGTTATTGGGAAACCAATCAGGAGCTAGACTATGAGGAAATTAGACTTATCATGTGGGAATGTGTTGAAGTTCTCAGGTCTTCATGTGATAAAAGGGTACAGCCTAAGCAAGATGCACAACTCTAAATGGCTCTTCAAACCATGTTCATGGAAAGGGCATGGTTGAAAAAGATGCCAAGATTCTTAACTTGTCTCACTGGGCCAGATCTTTAGCGAGTGTAACTGGAAAACCTCAGCTGAAGTCAATGTAGCTATGTTGGTTTTACACCTGCTGAGAATATGGCCTACCTATAAATAGATTATTCCCCCAATAAGCAGAAATTCAAAGGAAAGAGAATTATTGAAAACTGTCTACCCAGCATCAAGTTTTTATTTTTTCCCTAGAGTTAAGGAGGAGATAGCTCCAATATCATTTGCGTATTCCATCACTGCAGAATCTGAGCTTGCCCGTAAAAGATTTACAGCTTTTTTCATCCATGTACTGATGATATTCTGTTGCTTATTTGGAAATTTTCTCACCAAAAGGTCTCCTATAAGCACTGTCCAAAATAAATGAAAGGCATACTGCATGAAGGAGAACACCTTCACCCATATTATCACTAAGTTCTATTTTCTAAGTATAACACCAATAGACCGTGGTCGTTGTCTGGTGGGATTGAACCTGAGATCTCTGGAGCTAAATGCATGAGCCTCTACTGCCTGAGCTAAAAGCCATGTGGCACTTAGCTAATGCTGTAGAGCAGACTAATTTATCTCTAAGTGGCTCAGTGCCACTAGGGGGGGCAGAATACCACACCCAGGAGGTGTGTGGGTTACATAAGTATGATTTATAACACTGGAGGACACATCTGCAACTTTCCATTGTCAGTCTTGTCAAAACCTGACCAAAATGGCCGTCTAATCCTTCTTTATTGTCAGTAGCTGTTCATTCTTATGATCCTCACTTATGCACTTTCAATTCCTAACGAAGTCTAGTTGAACCCATTGTGCCACTGATATTGATGGGTTCCGTAGCCACAGTCTTTCATCTCTTCCAGTAAAATGGATATTGGAGACTGAATAGTAATTAACCATCCCTCCAGCAACAAGGAATGTTTTATGAGGCAAGCGTGGACATGTTTTAGAATAATCAGCACCCTCTCCTCAATTAATGAGGCATAGGTAATGTCAGTCAAAAAGGGCATCAGACCCACAAACTTGCACTAAGAAGCCAAGATGAACAAGAGTTAAAATACCAAACAGTGGGCAAAATTCAACACAGAAGATGGTGGCCACTAATCAGAAATCAAATTGAATGGATGTACAAACGCTTGTCAGTATGGGTGGGGGAGAACCCTCTCCTCTGACACAGGAAATATAGTCTTTTTGGACCTAGACTACAGAAGCAGATTCTGAAAAGACCCATAGGTGCAAATGGATAATGATTGTCATAAATGGATTAGATTCTGGGAGAGAGATTTGAGTAAAAATCAAACACAGGATCAAATTCAGTCCTAATTTAATCTACTTCATTAAGTAGAGTTTCACCTTTTTATGCCAAAGGTGACTTTGGGCCAAAATGTGTCAGATGTGTCAATAGAGACAACAGATATAAGAAGACACAAGAGGGGTAACAATCAACAGAAAATTGCGAAAAAATTCCCTCTCTCAGAGTTGTATATTAGTCAGTTAAGCTGATCCAGGTGAGAAAAGAAGAATGGAATCACTCTCAAGAGTTCAAAATAATGTGGACAGAACAGTAGCATCCTTTCCATTAACTCTCAGGAATGAAGTCTTTAAAATTCTGAGTATCATGTGAAATAATTTAATTATGTTATCAATAATCAGCATATTATATTGACTATTCTACTATTACAGTAAAAGCTGTATTATCGGCACTTTACCAACCAAAAAGATCTATAAACCCATATTTCTGACCTTCATTGAAAGTCTGATTTATAATTTGGTTTGCGTGGGGCCGGCAGGTTCCCTATCGGGCTCCGCGTGGGTCTCCGAAGTGGTGACATGTCCCTGCTGCTCCTAAGCAAAGGTGCGGTTAGGCAGCTCTGGGCGCTGCCTCCAACCACAGGTGGTGCCCCCACAGCTCCTAGTGGTCACAGTTCCTGGCCAATGGGAGCTGCAGAGACAGTGCTTGGGGCAGGGTGGGGCAGTGTGCTGAGCCGCCTAGCCATGCCTCCGCCTTGGAGCAGCAGGAACATGTTGCCACTTGTGGGGAGCCGCCCAAAGTGAGCCCCACCTTGATTTGGCACCCCAAGCCTCCTTCCCTGAGTCCCCTCCAGCAACCAAACTCCCTCCCTTTAAGTTAACTGGAATTTTTGACTGACCGGCACCCCCCATTCCCTCAATTTGCCAGATAACAAAGCTTTTACTGTAGTAGCACATCATTAAGGCTATTCATGTGAAAAGGTCATAGTCTAATGCAAAAAATTCAAGTGCCATATGCTTTATATACTTTTATATAATAGATCCACAATTTTGATAGCTATAAAAGAAAATAGCTGGAATAACTAAAACCAATGTCCTAGTGTCACACAACTATCTTAATGAATGTTTGTTGTCACCATATATTACAGATAGCTTGTGGAGAAGACGTCACATGAAAAATTATTTTCTATATCTTGGTCATATCAAAGGCCTGGCCTATTGATTCATAGATGCTAAGGTCAGAAGGGACCATTATGATCATCTAGTCCGACCTCCTGCACAACGCAGGCCAGGAATCTCACCCACCCACTCCTGCAAAAAACTTCTCACCTATGTCTGAGCTATTGAAGTCCTCAAATCGTGGTTTAAAGACTTCAAGGAGCAGAGAATCCTCCAGCAAGTGACTCGTGCCCCATGCTACAGAGGAAGGCAAAAAACCTCCAGGGCCTCTTCCAATCTGCCCTGGAGGAAAATTCCTGCCGGACCCCAAATATGGCGATCAGCTAAACCCTGAGCATATGGGCCAGATTCACCAGCCAGATACCCAGGAAAGAATTTTCTGTAATAACTCAGATCCCACCCCATCTAATGTACTGTAGAATAGTGGTTCTGACTAGCACAGCATTTTGTGACAATATTGTGATTGTAACACTAGAAAAAGGAAAAAAAAAGTCCACTTATATGACTGTGAAAGACATATACAGCTTTCTGATTGGATTTACAGTCAGAAATTACAAAATAACATTTCATTTGAGATTATAAAGGCATTTACAGAGACTACCATGAAACTAGACAACTTTCAATCTAAATATCAAAGTGCCTTTAGTTCCAGTTTCAAAGGAGATAATACAAAAATAAATACTGAACAAAGACTGTTAATCTCTTTCCAGATAATTATATTATATAATAACGATTTAAAGGAGCCAGCACAGACTTGATCACTTTTAGTAACTTCTGTTTTTCTATGGAATCATTAGGAATTTGTGCCTGATTTTGTAGTATACTCTACAATGAACTATTGATTGTTATATTTGACAAGTAGTATGATTGTGGCTGATTTTTTACTTCATTTATTCTCTCCTCTCCCTCCCCTGATAGGGCAGCACTAACTTGGGCACCTTGACTTTTGAAAATGATCCTCAAGTGAATGAATATGGCCCAACACTAGATGCCATTTACGCTGGTGTAAAGCAACAGTAAATCTGCTTAAACCAAGGGGATTACATTGTTGTAAAAACAAACAAACAAACAAAAAACCTGGGAAATCAGAATCAGATGGGAAACAATAATTAGTAAAAATTTGTATTTTACTTGCCTTGATTGGGCAAGTAATAACCATTGTTATTCTTAGATTTTAAGGCCAGAAGGGACCACTAAGATCATACTGTCTGATATCCTTTGTTGTAGAATCTCACCCTGTAAATTCTGCATCCATCCCATAACTACTATTTAAGGGATAACATGTCTTTAAGAAAGACATCCAGTCTTGATTTAAAGATGTCAAGTGATGGAACATCTACCACATCCCTAGGTAAGTTGTTCCAATGGTTAAGTACCCTTGCTGTTTAAAATGTGTGTCCTACTCTGACTTAGTACACCTACACCTTCCAACCACTGGATCTTGTTATGCCTTTTGCTGCTAGGTTAAAGAGCCATCTACTATCAGGAACCTCTTCCCCATATAGGCACTAGCAGACTATGCTCAACTGACATCTTAACTTTCTCTTGTTAGACTGAGCTTCTTCAGTCTCACACTATAAGGCATGTTTTCCAGACCTTAAATAATTCTTGTAGCTCTTTTCTGTAACCTTTCCACTTTTTCAACGGTTTTTTTTTGAAGTATGAACATCACAGCTGGACACAGTATTCCACTAATGGTCTCACTCATTCACTATTCCTATTTGATATTCCCCTGCTTATACATACAAGTATCATGATTGCCCTCTTAGCTAGAACATCACACTAGGACCTCATATTCCATTGTCAGTAGCAGTAATATGATAGTATACTCTACAGTGAACTCTATAGTAGTAATATCTACTATTATCCCTAAATCCTTTCAAGTGTTACTGCATTCCAGGATACCATCATCCATCTTGTGTGACCTACATTCTTTGTTCCTAGATATATGACCTTACATTTGTCTGTATTAAAATGCATGTTGTACAAATAAGCATAATTTATTATGTGATCCAGGTTGATCTATATTACTGACCTGTCCCCATCATTATTTATTTATCATTCTAATTTTTTTTGCCATCTACAAACATTACAGCAATTTTATATTCTTTTCCAGGTCATTGATAAAGTTATTGAATAGCATTGGACCAAGAACAGTTCCCTGTTGGACCCCATTAGAAGCAACCCATTGGATGATGATTGACCGTTTACAATTACTTCTTGAGATCTATCATTTAACCGGATTTTAATCAATTTAATTTAGGTTACGTTGATTTTGCATAGCACTATTTTTATTAATCAGCATATCACGTGGGAATAAGTGTAAGACTTACAGAAGTCTAAGTATATTATGTCAAGACCTTTATCAAATATGTAATCTCAGTAAAAAAATCATATCAAGTTTGCTTGCCAGGACTGCGTAGACTGTCGGTCCTTCATCAGTTGAGACTGAGCCGATCACAACATGTCTTCCAACCTTCTCTCCCTCTGGCCATCCTTGTCCATATCTCCTTGTTAGGAAGTCATCCCACCCCTTTGGAGGCCGACCGTGTGGCCATTTCTGTTCTTGCGGATACTACTTGGATATAGCTGTGGTCCATCTGTGAATAGTTTTAGTGAAACTGTATGTCCTTGTTTCACATCTTTCTCGATGGGGATTCGGAGGGGAGTATCGAACAGCGATATGTCCGTGCTGCAGCCAGAGTTCGCTTCCTTTAGTAATGTGATATATTTCGCGCTGATGCCCTGTTCTGAAAGAGCTTCAAGAAGGGCGTTAGTCTCTACACTATCAAATGCCTTCTCATAGTCCACGAAGGCAATGCACAAAGGGAACTTGTATTCCCTTGAATGCTCTAGCAGTTGGTTTAGAGTGAAGATGTGGTCTATCATGCTGTAATTCCTTCGAAAAGCTGGCCTGCTCTCAAGGTTGCTGTTCATCCATGTTTTGCGACAGTTGATTTGTTATTATTTTCGTGAACAACTTATAGATATGCGAAAGCAGGCAGATCGGGCGATAGTTCTTTAGATTTTCTCAATTACCTTTCTTATGTGGCAAGATGGTATTTGACTCTTTCCAACTGGACGGTATCTTCTGGATTTCCAGGTAGTGGCTGAACCTTGGGTGAGAGCTTTACAAAATTTCTGATCTCTCGCCTTAAGCACTTCTGCTGTCAGACCATCCTTGCCTGGAGCCTTCCCCTCTGTCATTTGATGGACTGTGTGATGGACTTCTCTGATGAGAACCGGGAGTATGTGTTTATCGGTTTGTTGAAGTGATGGCATTAGCACGTCTATAGGGGATGCAAACAGCTGGGTATAGACATCCCTGCAAATTGCCTCCATCTCTGTTCGATCGGTTACTGATTTTCCGTCCCTGTTCTTCAAAGCTGATAATGATGACCTGTACAACGCCAGTTCCCGTTTGCATTTTTTGAGACTTTTACAATCTTCAGCAGCCTTTAGGAGCTTTTCGGTTTGAAATTTCTCCAAGTCTTCCTTCAACTTCATTTGTATGAGCTTGCAGAGAAGGGAGTACTCAAGCCTGTCTCTGCCATTTCTTTTCATTTTCCTCCTCTTCTCCAATAAAGTCTTGGTATTTTCCGAGATTCTTCTACTAGCTCTTCTTGGTCTTTCATGCTCAGCTGATTTCACACACCGTTTCAATGTCTTACTGAAGTTCTCATAATCATCATCACAGTTGTCCAGGAGGCTCCAATCTTCCCTAGAAATGTTTTTCTTCAGGATTGCCTCATTGAAAGCTACCAGTTGGTGCCTTCTGTTCTCCAGCGCCTTTTTCTCTACCTTCACAGTGAATGTGAGTCTGGCTTTCAACAGGCGATGATCATTGCCAATATTGAATGATGGCACTCTGAAATATCCTGCACGATGCATTGTCTATAGATCAGAAAGTTGTTGATTTCATTTTTTGTCTTTGCGTTTGGTGCGATCCAGGTCCATCTTCTGTTGGCCTTCTTTCAGAACCAGGTGTTACCAATGAACATTCTCCTCGTCTCTGCCAGTATAGCTAGTCGTTCTCCTCGCACGTTTCGTTCTCTGATACCGTACCTTCCTATGAACATTTCGCCCTCTGTCCCTCTTCCAACCTTAGCGTTAAAATCTCCCATCACAATCATATATGTGGAACTCTGGGCGAGGGTTTCCTTCAGTTCCTGATAGAATCCTTCCACATTATCATCTTTGCATGCACTTGTGGGAGCATAGATGGATGATTTTGAGGGTACTATTTTGGTTCAATCAGAGGTAAAGCACCCTGATACGCAATGACTTCAAATGGCATGAGACAATTTTCGAAGACCATTCCTTGTTTATGATGAATCTGACTCCTCCAACTGTCCTTGTGTCTTCTCCTTTTCCTAGAATGACCGTGCTTCCATCCCTCCAGCTGACCTCCATCTCCTTCTTTCGTCGTGTTTCGCAAACACCCAGCACATCGCAGGCTGTTTTTGTCTTTTCCTCCATGAGATGGTTTATCGATTCCTCCCTTGTCAGTGTTCTACAGTTATAAGTGCACACTGAGAGAGTTGTCCGGTTTCCTTTTGGTGACCTGGCACCTGAGATTCTTTGCAGCCTCTCGTTGTTTGAATGCCTCACTGGATCAGGGAACATGCAGAGAACTGAGACTTGGTTTTCCATGTTGTTTTAGCCATTGTTTTCAGTCACCCACTGGCTGGGCTGTCAGTGGTATGTTTACCTCCCCAATTTAGCTAGTTCACAGCCTCCGAAAGAGGGATTATATGCCCCTCCACAGATGAAGCAGCCCCCTCACTGGGCTGACAGTCTGACAGCTTGATAGCATGGTTAGACTTGCCGGAGAATACACTCCGCTACCATCACTGTCGAACAGCCAGGATCACTGCTGCACCACATTGAGGCATTGAGGTAGGATTTGCAGCAGTGCCAGGACTGATTTTCTATAAAACTATGTTGACTGAAATTAATTATGTTACTATATTTTAATTCCCTAGTGATTTGATCCTATACCATCTTTCAATTATTTTGCCCAGGATTGATGTTACAAAGCTAGCCAATATGTAGTTTGCCAGATAATATTTTAAAAGAGTAAATTGGATTATCAGAATATTAATTTTTTTCCTGTTCTCTGGAACTTCCCTAATGTTCCAGGATTTGTTAAAAATCAGCATTACTAGTTCAGAGAGCTCTTCAACCAATTGCTAATACTCTGAAGTGCAAATTATCCATTTTTACCATTATAAAAATGTTTAATTGTTGCTGTTTAACATCCTCCTTAGTTACCAATGAAATAGAAAATATTTCTTTATTGCTGTAACATATGAATACATCATCCTGCTTCTTTCCAAATTCAGAACAGAAATATTTATTGAATACCTCTGCCTTTTCTGCATCTTGAATGACATAAGGATTGTAAAACTCTTATATTGTTATACCATTTTTTTAATTCATGACATATTCAAATAATTCCTTTTGATTGCCCTTAATCCTACTGGCCAGAGTTTTTCATGGAAACCTTTAGTTTCCCTTATCAATTGTTCGCATTTCCTAATTGCCAATTAGTAATCATTGCAATCCACCTACCCATTTCTCTATCTTATACATGTTTTAAATATTTAATTGCTACTTTGAGTTATGAGTGTTAACAAGTCCTTCTATTAGAAGTTCCCATACCACTAGTCATATCAAAAACTCATCTTTTAAAGCATCTTTCCCAATGAGATTATTTCACATTTCTTGATTAACTAATGGTGAAAACTTTGGGTTGGAGGCTTGGGAAAGGAAAATGTTTAAAGTTAAGAGTTGACTGATAGCCTTGATTTAAATAACATTGCTTTTCTCCATACCCATCAATTTGGCTTGTATTATTTTGTCTAGATAAATAATGTAATTATCTGGCATGTGTAAAAACAATGAAATAATTAAATAAATATGTTAGCAGCAGTCCCCAGAAGAAATATCATTTTAGAAAGATTTTAAAGACAATTAGAAGAATAAAATTCAGTTTGAAAAATAAAATAAAAGTAATCTTTATGCTACATATGTACGAAATTTTAGATTTGTGTTCTAGGCCTTTTCTTAGATAATTATCAGTTTTATCATTAAAGTTGCCATTTTACCCTCAAAATTTGTACTGAACTCTTTGGCACATCTCTAAATTATATGCAATTTATTTAGCAGTTACTGTGTAATTAGGGTCATAATTTGAGCTATCAAGTTCCACATGTATTATTTATAATTGCAAGATCAATTTGCAGCTAGCTGATTTTACTAGTATTATTTGAGCATCTGTAATATTTAAATCCTATTTTTAAATGACAGTGGTTAAGAGTAGCACATTAGGATCCATTTCAGTTAAAATAGATACAATGGCAACTTTTGCAAGATAGCAGATGCAGAAGGATGTAAAAACATACCCCCACAACCAGCAAGAATGATTCAGAAAAATCTAATCTCATTTTGTGGTCATGGATTCCAAGGCTCAAAGGGACCACTGTGATGTGACCTCCTGTATAAAGACAGGCAATAGAATTACCCCAAAAATTATTCCTATAACATGTCTTTTAGAAAAGAAAAGACAGTTTGATTTAAAAATTGTCAGTGATTGATATTCCATCATGAGTTTTGACACATTCTTCCAATGGATAGTTAGTCTCACTGTTAAAAATGTATGCGTTATTTCAGTCTGAATTAGTCTAGCTTCAACTTCCAGCCATTGAATCATGTTGTACTTCTGTTAAATTGAAGAGCTCATTAGTAAATATTTGTTCCCCAGGTAGATACTTATAATCAAGTCACCCCTTAACCTTCTCTTTAATAAGCTAAATAGACTGAGCTCTTTGAGTCTATCACTATAAGGCATGGTTTCTAATACTTTCATTGTCTGGCTATGCTGGAGGAAGGACCAGAGACACTGGATGGATATAATTAGACTGCAACTTTATTCCTAAATGTCTGGGAGTACCTGGCAGATAAAAGCGTACAGAACAAGTAATTCCATAATCATTTACATAGAGCTGGGGTGGGGGCTGCTGTCAGCACTCCCCCCTTTACCCATTCTGCTGGGACCCTGCCAATTCCCAATAAAGGTTAAGTGGTAAAATAGCCTCTCTGCTCCTATTTGAGATTCCCCTGTTTATGCATTCCAAGATCACATTAGCTCTTTTGGCCAGAGCATCACACTAGGAGCTCATATTCAGATGATTATCCACCATGACTCCCAGATCTTTTTCAGAGTCATCGCTTCCTAGGATACAATCCCCCATCCTGTAAGTATGGCCTATACTCTTTGTTCCTAGAGGTATACATTTACATTTAGCCATATTAAAACATATATTGTTTGCTTGCAATCCAGATCGCTCTATATCAGTGACTTGTCCTCTTCATTGTTTACCATTCCCCCAATTTTTGTGCCATCTGCAAACTTTAACAGTGATGATTTCAGCTCACTGATAAAAATGTTAATAGCATAGGGCCAAGAACTAATCCCTGCAGGACTCTACCGGAAACACAACCACTTGATGACATTTTCATTATTTTATAACAAAACAAAAGAAAGAAATAGCTGTTTCAAAGAACAAAATTTTCATTAGGTTGAAAATACAAAAATTTTATAACAGCACATAATATTGCCTCTTCCCCCCCCCCAATAAAAATTCACTTAACAAAACTTGGAAAAACAAATCTCAGTCTTCATTGCTAGTTTCTTATAGAAAATCAGTCTTTACAATCTCTGAAATTTACTCAGGCTTCTGCAATGTGGAAATGAGATTTTTAAAAAATGTATTGGGCTTCAAAACAGACAATGAACTTCAGAGAACGCTAATCAATCTATGTGGTTTGAGTGCACGCCCTCACAAAGACGGCTCTGCCACTAGAACACTGCCCCACTCAGAAAAACGAGACTATAAAACAAGAGTAGTAAGCATAACTGAAATAATTAGCCAGGTCTCTGGATTTCCCCTCTACACAGAGCCCATCCATGTTGCTGTCTGTGATCCATTAAGTCTCTGTCTGAGAGCAGAGAACAATCTGTTCTACCAAAGTAGGCCCTGAAGTCTGGCATCTGCATGAGCTAACCAGTCAAAAGAAGCAGTTAAAGGGAAAGTGTAGAGGCTACAATAAACTAAAGGATAGAGAACTGAAGACAGGAATTGGAGAGAATGAATATAAGAAAGAGGAGAATGACAAAGGATGAAAATAACTAGACATTAGAGAAGAAATTAAGGGAAATGATCCATTCCTGAAAAGTGAATAATCTGTGTGGAAGTGTGTGTATGGCTCCCATTATTGGATGAGTACACTTAAACATACACAAACATATGGAACCCACCCCAGAATGTCCTTCTAGAGTTCCCGTTGCAGATGGCCTACACAGTAGCGTCTCAATAGGTTTTTTGCAAAGGAGCCAAAAATCAGGAAACTTCGAACTTGCAGATCCCTTCTGCCAATGGATTTTCTGTCATGCATATATAGTTAAATGAATATGGCATCCACAATTTGGCTTTAGTTCCATAAATATTATTTAAATATACTTTTATATTAACATCTATGATTTCTGAATATTTTTAATATAATAAAGAGAAATTACTTTATTGATAATTTCTCCCAGTGGTATTTCAGGCTAAGTACATTACTTTGATTAATGGGCCCATGTTGAATTTTCCTGCTACTCAGGTGAAGTGAAACAAATGCAATTTGGTTTGGTCCCGTTTGCAAAAACATTGAAAGATGTCACTTAACTACTGCAGAACCAAAACATGAATGGAAATTCAATGAAGTTTGTTGAACATGAGCATTAAAGCCTGTTCAGCAGCAAATTTTATACAGCACATATGGCCAAAAATGGACAAAACGTAACAGTGGAAAAGGACTATGAAGTACTGGAAGACATGATATTTTGTGAAACTATTAACTGGATGAGGCTGGAAGTTTTAGTAGAATGATTTATGGGGAACCCCTTTCTTTTATTTCCTCAAGCTTCCTAACTGAGCAAGGAAACTACAAAATACCTTTGGTATTGTCATCCTTAAGAAGAGACCTAACATTTCAAAAACTAGAAAGAGTGTGAAGAGAAACAAAGGGGAAAAAGGCATAAAGAAACAATGTCATTAGTAACCCCTCCCTCCTCCAACCCCTCATTAATAATTTCAGTTTTTATTCACTGTTGGGGGCAAAGGACAGACAGGAGAAGAGGGCCATGCAGATACAACTCCCAGCGTCTGGCCAAAAGAGTGTCTGAAACAATTTAATCTTCTCTATTAGATTTAAAATAGAAAAGATTAATATCAGGTCCATCACTTATTAGACTGCTCAGTTGAATTCCCCCCAAAGTACAACTGGTGCAAATCATGAGGTATCTCCACTGAAATAAATAGTGCTAGTCCAGATTTGCACCACAAAAAATTTGGCCTTCTAAAAAATAAGGTTTGCCTGCTAAATAACCAAAACAAACAGAGTTCTGCAACCACAAAAGAATGGCTGTGAAAAAAATATTCCAAATGTGAACTCAGTGTAGACTGGTAAGTGATGTTTTCCTGAGTCTGCAAACGACCTAGAACAGTAGTTCAAAATAATATATTAATTGCTTCTTTCATGTCAATGTGTTAACTTTGAAGTCTAACGATAATTGAAATGTCAATATTATTAGTTATGTCACTGATAATCACTTTTATCAGGAATATCCAGATATTTTGCTTATCCCTCAGTCTCTAATCATCTCCAATACCTACTCAGGTTCCAAAAGTCCCAATGTCTGCTACTCAGCTGGCAAAACCTTTGGCTTTCCCTCAGAAAACTTCTACTATGCAGCTCTAGATTATCAATACACAATCTAGCATCATATTTAAAAATATAAATGAAGGAACAGCATAATATCGAATTGAATCAAATAACACAAGGGTTACTGAACTGATTGTATTTATTAATTTCCATATTCAATTCAATAAAAACCCTCAATTTTTAGAAAGTATCTTTGCTGCTGAGAAAGCAGCAAAGAGTGCTGTGGCACCTTATAGACTAACGGAAGTATTGGAGCATAAGCTTTTGTGGGTGAATACCCACTTCGTCGGATGCATGTAGTGGAAATTTCCAGAGGCAGGTATAAATATGCAAGCAAGAATCAGGCTAGGGATAACGAGGTTAGTTCAATCAGGGAGGATGAGGCCCTCTTCTAGCAGTGGAGGTGTGAACACCAAGGGAGGAGAAACTGCTTTTGTCTTTGGCTAGCCATTCACAGTCTTTGTTTAATCCTGAGCTGATTGTGTCAAATTTGCAAATGAACTGAAGCTCAGCAGTTTCTCTTTGAAGTCTGGTCCTGAAGTTTTTTTGCTGCAAGATGCTATTGTGTGTCCAGGGAAGTTGAAGTCTTCTCCTACAGGTTTTTGTATATTGCCATTCCTAATATCTGATTTGTGTCCATTTATCCTTTGCTGCTGAAGACGTTCAAGCAAGCTTCAATGCAGCGCAATAAATGCAGACCTTTTGATGCAGATTTCAGGTCAAGCTTGCTGCAAAGTACATTGGGTCTTGATTACAGCAAGCATTGACTACATTACAAATACATTTCTTATACTTATGACTAGCTTTTGTGCTGAGGAAAAATGTTAAGTGGTGTTTGCACCCTTGACACAATATGAAGTGAGATTAGGATAAGCTTTTGTGTGTGTGAGTATAACAAGAACATTAAAATGAAACATTAAAGTGCTTACAACTGGAGATGCAATAAGCTACCTGAATGTTAAAGGCTGCTATCAGTTTAATTTGAGAGAAAGGAAGGAGGCAGTCATTCCATAGTTCTATTATGTTAAACCTATTTTTAAATCCTTCCCTTCTCTTTTCCTCAGGTATGTCTAAGGCACCTGTCATGCTGGAATCTAATCTACTAATTTAGGCAAATGGAACCTAAGTAAAGGAATTCATGTTCATCCAATTTTATGACACTTGTGTCCTAGTTACCAGATAGGCTAACTGCCAGAGGGCAGTTAGTGTAACAAAGAAACATTAAAAGAGGACTTACTGATCCAATTCACAACATTTTAAACACTACATGTTACAAAGAAGTACTCTGTGCATTCAAACTATGGTAATTAGGAAAAAATAGACTTTGCAATTCTGAATTCATGGTGAAATTCTGGCTCCACTGAAGTCAATGGGAGTTTTGCATTTACTTATATGGATAGGGGATATTTTGAAAATATAAATAAATAGGGGGCAATCTATATAGTAATCTAAATACAGAACGTCAAACCCTTATTCCCACTTCTTCCCCATTTCTTCCCCATGTCGGTATTTACAGACTGAGATCAAGTCATCCTTTACTTTCTCTGTGCTACACTCCTTGAATCTCTCACTTTAAGGCAGGTTTTGTAATCCTTTAAGCATCCTTGTGTCTCTTCTCTGAACCCTCTCCAATTTATCAACATCCTTCTTGAATTGTGGACACAGAACTGGACACAGGATTCCAGCAGTGGTCACACCAGTGCTAAACACAGAGGTACAATAACCTATGTTTTCTTCCAGGTCATTAATACAAATGTTAAACAGCATAGGGAGAATAACTGGTCCATATGGGACCCCTATTTGAAACATATCTGTACAGAGGTACAATATTGTACAGAGGTACAATAACCTATGTTTTCTTCCGGGTCATTAATACAAATGTTAAACAGCATAGGGAGAATAACTGGTCCATATGGGACCCCATTTGAAACATATCTGTTCAATGATGATTCCCCAGTTACATTTTGAGACCTATCAGTTAGCCAGCTTTTAAATGCCCTGGAACTGACTAGGGCAGGGATCGGCAACCTTTGGCATGCAGCCCGCAAGGATAAGCCCCCTGGTGGGCCGGGCCAGTTTGTTTACCTGCCGCGTCTGCAGGTTCGGCCGATCGCAGCTCCCACTGGCTGCAGTTCACCGTTCCAGGCCAATGGGGGCTGCGGGAAGCGGCGGCCAGCACATCCCTTGGCCCGTGCCGCTTCCCGCAGCCCACATTGGCCTGGAGCGGCAAACCGTGACAAGGGGGACCCGCAAATGGCCGAACCCACGGACGCAGCAGGTAAACAAACCGCCCAGGACTTACCCTGGTGGGCCGTGTGCCAAAGGTTGCCAATCCCTCGACTAGGGAGGAAAGGATTCCCTGGTGCAAGCATTGTGTAAGACAGCGAAATATTCCTTCCAAGGACCCCCTCACAAGCTCTGGCTTAGGTGGCATGCTGGGGACAGAAAGAGTGTCTTTGGGGTAAAGCTGCAGTGTTTCTGGGCTGTGCTGTAGCAGGAACCTGCTATAACATAGACAGGTCTCCAGGGATGTCTAAATTATGTCAGGGGCTGCTCCTCCTCCTTGAGCATCAGGGGTTCAGAAGGTCACAAAGGTGGCTTAAAGATATCGTATAATCTGCTTCCATTTCCCCCTCCCCGACAGACCTTAGGCTGCAAGTTCTGTGCTGCTTCTCTTAGAATCTCATCCACAATATTTCTATATGTTTGAACCTCTGGCTTGCTTGTCTGACCATGAAACAGGGTTTTATTGTGATTATATATAAAATGGCAGGTGGAAGAAGGATGATGTTGGTCCACCGTCAAAATTGCAACATTTCAGACTAATTTAAACAGGGATCTTAAAACATCACCGCACTTTGCCAGCATGGCATAAAATTTAAACAATATTTCTCTTTCCACTAGTGTTATCAGGAGAACTTAATCACCCACAGAAATTAAAAACCTGAAGAAAATATGAATATTTAAGCAATGTTTACTTCTTCTAGTAGTGGAAAGATCTTTGAAGCTCAGAGGCATGATCCTCCCTCTTTCCTTTGTGTGCAGAACAGAAAACTCTGTGAAAAAGTAAGGTATATTTCTCTCTTAGCCCACATGCCATGCATCATAAGGAATGCAACCCAGATATATTTCTCCTCTAATGCTTTAAAACAGCATGCCTAGTGATGCAGACCAGGTTTCTATTGCTGCCTTTAAATCTTCCAATACTCTAGGGCTTTCTTGTCTTTGAATTACTAAAAGATTAGGTATAATTGCTCTTTGGCAGGTGTCTCAGGATATATTTTAAAAGAGTTGATCTTATAGACCATTCCACAACCATACATGAACACAAAGAACACCTCTCCTCCAGTCATGACTGCATAACATCATGGGGCAACTACAGCAGTTGCTTACATAGAAAAAAGTAAATATATATCTTTTAATTAAATTTAGCAATTGAAAACAAGGAGAATCCAGGCCCATGTGACTAGACAGTTCTTAATGTACCACAAACAAATTCTCCTTGGACTACAGGTAGTCCATGGACTAGTTTGAGAATGTCTGTTCTAAGATTTCTAAGCCACACCAGGCATTCTGGTGCTACAACAAAGCTCCAGAGTAGCACTAAATATGAAATAAGCAGTAGCTGGCCCCAACATGCCGGGAAATTTCAAGGTGTATATTGCAGCTGCAGGTCCTAGATAGTGATGAAACTCCCTTCTGCTACAGCAAAGATGACGTCCATTATGTTTTATTATTTGAGAAATAGTATGTGGTCTAATTAAAGGCTATAATTATGCAATGGGAAAATCTTAATTTTGGTATTTCCTGAATTGTGAGTGCTTAACTTTGCAACCTTAATGATGCAGCAACTTTGCTTTATTATTATTATTTATTTGTATTTCCAAGCATCGGAACCTTAGTCATAGACCAGGACCCATCATGCTAGGTGCTATACAAACACAGACCAAAAAGCAGTCCCGTAGAGCTTACAATGTTAGTATAAGACAAGAGACAACAGATAGCTATAGACAGATGAACGGGAGAGTACAAGGAAACAGTGTGACAATATTGGTCGGCAAGATAGGCATTGACCTCAGTACATGAGATTGTTGTTGTCAAGTGTTCTGTAGGCCCCATAAAAAAGGAGAGTTTTAAAGAGGAATTTGAAGGAGGATAATGAGTTACTTTTGCGGATGTTTCTCCCAAGCGTGATTAGCAGCATGGGAGAAAGTACAAAGGTGCTTATTTGAAAATTTAACAAGCTGACCACAGAGACTGGTGTCCTGGGCTAATCGGAGGCAGGAGTTGACTTTCTGATACTAAGTGAAAGGGTGGGGACAGGCCATGAAAGTGAAGCCAAGTAGCTTATGTTTTATACAATAGAGAAGAGGAGGCCAGTTAAGGGGTGCAAAGCAAAGGGTGACATGATCAAAGAGATAGGCTAGGAAAATGATCTTTGCAGCAGCATTCTGAAGAGATATGTGAAGGACAATGTTACATTTGTCAAGGCCAGAGAAAAGGGCTTTGCAGTAAGAGAGACATGAGACTATGAATGCCTCAACAAAGAGTTTTAGCAGTGTGGATGGATAGGAAAGTCCATATCTTAAAGATCTTATCTAGAAAGAATATGCAATACTTAGATGTAACCTGGATGTGAGGATTTAGAGATCTGAGCTGACAATGACATCCAGGTTATGGATCTTAGTTACAGGTAGAATGGTGGTATTATGTACAGTGATCAAGAAAGGGGTAGGAGAGAGGGCTTGTGAGGGAGGAATTAAGAGCTCCGTATTAGCCATATTGATCTTGAACCGATGGCTAATATCTACGAGGAGATGTCAGAAACAGGATAAGATTGTAGTCTGCACAAGTGACAGGTCTGGAGCACAGAGGTAGCTCTGTGAATCACCCTCATAGAGATGTTAGCTGAATTTGTGGCCAGAGATAAGGTTTAGATGTAGAAGACAAGTTGATCGACTGACCCCCAGAGAACCCCTGCAGAAAGCTGAAGGGGTGATGAGGAGACACATATTATTTCATTTTAATTATATGCACAGTTGGTCAAACCACTCATATAATACCAAAATAATAATAATTGTTCCCACTAACATTTGGTTAGTGAATTATTGACCCTTAGTCTTTGGATTAATTAGTGCCTGAACGCAGCTTGCTTGTTTAACCTGAGCTTTGCTAAATGAATAGCACAGCCTCAAATTATAGTGCCTTATTTCTTTTGTTGCTTAACATTTATTTTACTTACTGCATCTTCCATATTCCAGATGCCACAGTGATGAGTAACTGATAATTGGCTGCAATGACATATGATATAAGATGTCAGATATTTCATATAGGATGGTATTAAAGATTAGGCTATAAAATATAGTAGCCAAGTTTTAATTGGAATTGACATTAAATCATGTACGGAAAGGAAGTAAAATATTACAGAAAAACTTTGACAGGAAAGGAAGACAAGTAATTTAATATTTCACATCTCATTTTAAATACATTTTACTAAGTGCTGCAAATTCACCAGGTACTTGATGTCCTAAGCAAAAATACTCCGCCTAAGACAGAAATAAGTTCCAAACATAAAACTTTGCTCTTCCAAATTATTATTTGTAAAGCTTCTAAAAACATGATATGATTTTTAGAGAAAACCACAGAACAGATTTTGGATGTAATATGCTTAATAGACAAGAGGTAATACAATGTCTTTTGGGTGTCCCCAGGACCAGATATAATTTTTATCAGAGAGCATGCTGATGAATAAGAGTGAGGGCCAAAGCTGAACAGCACAGAAAATTAACTGCATCTGTGGAGGAATCAAAGAAATCCTTAAAATAGTGAGTCCTTAATTTGGTATAGAAAATAAACTACGTGCACCATACTGTATGTGGGCAACTGGTGAAGTACTTACTTGCGGTTAATAGATTTTTAAAGCCAATGCCATTCTTTTTTTATAAACTTACCAGAACATTTTGATTAGTGGAAAATCTATGACTTATATGACAAGAGAACAACTGGCTTTCCAATGCAGCTGCTGCAGTCATGCTACATCTATTTGTGTACTTTAAGTATATTGGCTATATTATAAATCTTCTTAATAATAATCTCCTCCAAATCTTTCCACTGTGCAGTTTTCAGAGAAGCATTAAAGTAAACAGCACAAGATTTATAGCGTGGCTGGTTGACCAATTTCTATAAAACAGTCATTAGTTGCTCTTAATAATGAACATCTGAAGAATTTCTGCTAGGACAAAGGATCCATGGGTATGGTCAGCATTACATGTAAGTATGAATCTCCTTTCCTCAGTAGTAAAATAACAGTTTTTACTGTTTAAATGGTTTATAGGCCCACGTATAACAAGATACCAAGTAATTCTTAGCTGAGAAAATACCACTGCTTTGACTGTCATTTAGATATATTTTGTCACTTGAAACCATTTTTTCTTAGAACTTCTTCCTGCAAACCAGATAACTTTGCAATTTCCTTTACCTTCTGCATTAGAAGCAGCATAGACATCTGTAGCTTATGGTTGCCAGGATACTTAAACAGGCATCTACTGATCGAAGTGCAAATGAACAGTTTGATTTGTGATCAACATGTAGAAATCCCTAGTGAACATTATTTGGTGAGTGAGAGTTACAACACACTGGTATACTTTATTTTTTTATAAATTCACAAAACAAAAATAATTGTAAAATAACAAAACTGTGAGAAAAGGCACCACAAGGAAATGTGGATATTATGAATCAACCTGTGATTCGTAGACAACAAAAACATAGAAGTTTTGGGTAACCTACATATTGGAATCTTAGGGCTCAATTGGGAATTTGCTACTCTATGTGGCTTTGTCACAAAGTATTAAAAAGATATGGTTAAGTAATGTGAAACTGTATATAAAAAAAGTTTGCTGTTTAACTTTGGATGTGTGGTATGCCCTATGCCCACCCTCTACACTTGAGTCTAGTCAACTCAACATAGCTTTGCTGTACGCCAAATAAAAGAATCTGAGAAATGACACTGAAGTCAGACCAAACTCTTGGGAAACTGAGTAGCAAAGATCTCGGGGGAACCCCAACAATCCTATGTGTGGTCTTCTATGAAAGAAATTCCCAGATGCCAGATCCAAAGAGACTTCAGATCCCAAAATTTGCAGCCCTTTGAGATCATGGAACTCACTTCACTTCAAGTTTCAGAGTAACAGCCGTGTTAGTCTGTATTCGCAAAAAGAAAAGGAGTACTTGTGGCACCTTAGAGACTAACCAATTTATTTGAGCACGAGCTTTCGTGAGCTACAGCTCACTTCATCACATAAGTGAGCTGTAGCTCACGAAAGCTCATGCTCAAATAAATTGGTTAGTCTCTAAGGTGCCACAAGTACTACTTCACTTCAATTTACCCTTAATACACCATCTTGATTTATTTATTTCCATCCTTCAGAATATTCAAAATGAACTTATTACCAACAGAAAATAATTTCAGTTTACTCATACCAGTTTTAACTTCAAACAATGCAACTAATAAGAAGCACTACGACACATTCAGACCTGTATAATGTGAGTATTATATAATTCAGAAAACAAGAATAGGGAACAATTCAGAGGGTTAACCTCATGTAGACTTCAAATTCAATTTCTCTCTTTTCACCATTTTCAGTACACAAGTCAATCTCACCTCTTCATCCAAAATGGCAAGGAAATAAAACCAAATGAATGCAATTATATTTGTCTTTATATTAACATCCCTGTCTCTTCTTTTTCCCCTCTCAGTGTTAAAGTAGTCATCTACCTTCATCTTCAGGCCATATTCAGACCTTAGGCAACTTCGTTGCAGCTACTAGTTGTCCTACCAAAAAAACAGGTCTGAACTGGTCCTTTACTTTCAGCCGTGGGTCTGTAGATTTAAAATCAAAGTATTATTTATCCATTTCACCTTATAAAAAGCTTCCTCACTGTTAGAAAAACATATCATGGCTCTAACTCCTTTCATCTGAAACAGCTATTTTAATGAGGCAAATTTTCTTTCAGAAGCTCATCTTAGACACTTCATCCACATTTTTCAAATTTAGGTTCCTACAGTCCAGATTTAGGCATCTAAGGAAAAGTCTCCTGATTTTCAGGTGTGCTGAGTACCCACAGCTCCAACTGAAATCTACACAAGAACTTCTGAAAAATGGCTCCAGAAAAGAGAAGAGAAAAAATGCTGCCGACTCAGGTGCTGAGTATCTCTGAATATCAGGCCCCTTGATTTAGACGTATAAATATGTTTGTAAGTATCTAACTTTGGTCATGCATGTTTGAAAACACTAACTTTCATACATTACCTTCTCTTTGTCCTCCTAAGTCACTCTCAAACTTTTTTCCATCACATAATGTTCCTGTTACTTTCAAAGCTGGGATCTCTGTAACCTATTTTTTTCAGGCAAACAAAACTCTGGATCTCAAATGATTTCCAAAGTTTTTAAATGATCTTGTCCCACATTACATTTCTTTACAATGGTCTGTTGGAAAATCTAGACTGTTTAAAAGCTTCTAAATCGTAGAACTGTTAGCACCCAGAAGGTGTTGCATGTTGCTGTTCTTCATTTTCTCCCAAGAAGAAGCTTTAATCCATTTCTACTTGATTCTTCCTACCCAGAGATTTATCTCAGAGTGGAAACCCAGCAAACAGACATTTTACACTTACATCAGTATAGTAAACGGGTTGAGCCTCTTGAATAGATTTAGAACCCACTTGGCTGTGGTAGAGAGAAGGTAATGCAAACAAACAGCCTGTGATGAAGAGAAGTGACTGAAGTGATGCTACATGGATTAATGTTAGGATGATTTTTGTTCACTTTATAATTCAGTGACCCAGAAATTTGGAACATTCAATACCTGGGTGAAATGTGCTGCCCAGCACAAAGGCAAAGGACAACATAGTTCAGAATGACTCAGAAAATGAGAAACTTGGGAAGATAGGGTCTTATCTTCAGAGAAATGTAAGGTGTTGAGGTTGGAGACAAATAATCCGAAAGTGGAACATACACTCGGCCTACACTGTGAACAGGGGGAATATCTCAGAAAAGAGTAGGATAAAAAGGAAAACTAAAACCTTCAGCATGGTACCTAGTAATAGCAGTAAGAAAACAAAAAAGCACTGAGATGCTAAATAGGAGCACTGGATATAATTCAGAGGACTTTATTGTCCTACTACTGTAACTATGGGACTACCCTGGAATATAGGGCAGAAAACTACTCTCAGTTATAGTAGAGCAATCCCCTAATTTCATACATTCAGTTCTGCTTGTTTTGATAGAAAAATGAAAAATACATACAGACAGAGAAATTAGGATGGTACAAAAATCATTGGTGGTTACTCCAAAAGCTAAATATTCCGTATACTTATATTTTAGACACAAGGAGATTGAGACACAGAAAATTCTAAAAGAATTTCTAAAAGAAAGGAAAAAAATAATCTGAATGTTTCCATTTGTCTTAAATGGGGCTTAACTTCTTAATACCATGATTAACTAATATATGAATAAAGCTTTGATAGTAATGGCATAGTAAGTAACAGGTTTAAAACAAAAGTTAGATTTTAACTTAGAGCAAAAGGCTTCATAGATTTAGATTTTGCTGCTAGTGATTTTTTCCCCTCAGAATAAAAGTCATCCATAGGGCTGAGTCTCTACCGCAGCAAAATTCCATTTACAACAGCACAGAAGGGGGCCTGCCAGAAGCTGATTATGGCTGTCTGATTCTCTGCTTGGTTCTGCACCACCTATGGTCTCAGCTCAGGTTAGAGCAGCTTCCAGGCTGCTCTAATCTTCTCCAGGTGGCAATGATCCTCAAGGGACTGTCTGGCACTAGGGACAGATAAAGTGTAGACCAACCAGACCAGTTCCCTGCCCCCCAAAATACCATTTAGTTCAGTAGGTGTTAGATCATGCACCTTATTAACAATTCACTTGTGCTTTGTAGGTTATAACTGACACTTAGTACACAAATGAGAATTCAGTCTTTTCAGATATATAAAACAAGATAAACCTGGCAGCTTCATAGGTGTCAAGCTAGGCATAATTATTTCACTTCTGGAAATAGTTTTGTAAATGCTGTTGTTGATTAGAGTATTAACAAATATATACGAGGAATAAAAAAACATAATATAAAAAAGACCAATGGCCTCATTACAAACTGTTTTGCAGAGACTACGTGCACCAAAAACACATAAGGTAGCAACAATTAGTGCCGTAAATTGGCAGTGAATCTTAATTCACATGTCAGTGAATAATTTGTGAGGTACAACATTACCTGTTATTAAAATGGCTTAAGGATGCAGTTAAGAACAATTTCTGTCAGGGCAACCAATAATTTAAGAAAGCATTGGAATGACTTCTCGTGGCATTTTTAGTCATTAAGATTCTCTGAGGAAACAAGATGTCTAATTAATTTTATAATATTTTCTTGTTATTATTCCTTTATTGTTTTTTTCCGATTACAGAATAAGGTGATAAATTAATAAATGTTATCTATTGAAAGGAATACATCTGTACCAAAATATCAGGACATGACACAAAAACCATGCCAAAACTGTTTTGGTGCTCTTGAAAAATAGAAATATTGCATGTTGAAGAAAATAAATCACAAAAATGAATTATGGTTTCTGACTATAGTGTGCATTGCTATTTCCACTACCTTGTTGTGACTCACACTTACCGGCTTATAGTGAAGGTTATGGCTTGGTTGATACTGGAACATCATGGAACCGTTCTTTGGTTCTAGCTATATTATACCTTCTCAGACATCAAGTTAGTGTTTCAACATTTTGCTCTGGGCTATTCTGCTCTAGGGTTTATGTTGTTTAGATCCGGAAAAGGGCAAATGAGGGAGAACATTAAAAGAAACATACATGGTATGAGTTGCGGTTAACCTTAATGTCCTCTATTTCCTATGATCAGATTTGCACTGGCAGATCTCTGTGCTTGTACAGACTGAAGGCAATGGGGCTCTGCACAGGCCCAGAGGTCCACTGTTCAGAGCAAGGCCTTTTTCAATAATCTTAGTGTCAGCTCTGTGTGGATTTGGGGAATTTTATGAACAAAACATGTAAAGAGCTTTAGAGTACTTTAAAAATGCTTTTTGTTCAACTCAGAATGTCTTTCTCCTGCATTTTATTGGTTCTATCTACATACTCAGCAGAAAATATTTCAATATAACTATTTCTAACCATAATATTAGTTAAGAAATTTTTATGGAGAACAAAAAGAGGTTGAAAACCTCATTATAATATGTCCACTTCCCTCATGTAATGTTAGCTTTTATTCACCAGAGCCATTACTATTAATATAGTTTTGTTCTTTGAAAGTAAGGCCCTGACAAACGTTTACACATGTGTAATATTACTCATTTGAACAGTCCAACTGAAGTAACTGAATAAAGTTAAGCACTTGCATAAGTGTTTGTAGGCTTGAGACTTAGGAAACTCAATTCTGAGATGGAGCAATGGCATTGCATTACCCTTAATGGTAAGGCATATTTTTCAAAAGGCTGTGATTGGTATTTCAATTTCAATGTAAGTTTGTTCATAAGCTAAGTGTGGCTAAAAGCAAGGTGATCAGTTTACTGTGCTCCTATACTGCGCATAGTTTGGCTCTGTTACCAGGGCTCCTTTTGGAATTTGGAAATTGCAATCCTCTATAATCTAATCAACTCACTAGGTTGCCAGACTCCAGAGCTATAGCAGGAATGCTTTTCCACAAATACTTTGCAGAAATTTACAGAAAACCTTTACAACCTTTACAGAAAACCTTTACAATTCCTGGCTTTTTTCTTATTCAAAATAATTGGGGAAGGAGTGAAGGTAATACCCATGAAGATGCGGTACAAATGCAATTGATTAGAGAGTCAGCTGTAGTACAGGCAGATATTGCACAATCTTCTCCGAAACAGCCCTGCCAATGAACTGCAACCCTGAGCTGATCAACCTCTACTATTCCAGTCATATGCTTTCCTTAACACAGTCTACAAACCATGCCAGTTTGTATAGCGGTTGTGTCATGTAGACAGATATCTAGCAGATTTTAAGGCAAGGCCATTACATTCATTTTCACTTTCAGTCAAAGACAGTATCTGAACCCAGTTCACTGGAGGTGAAAGCCCTTAGGGCATTTAAATCATTGCAGTGATTAATCTCGACAGTTCCTGGGTTTTAGGATGATCTGCTACAGCAGGTTAGCATTTGAGAGCCCTTTTCCTGCAAACAACTAGCATACGCTTAGATGACTCATTAGAATGTCATCAGTAATAGCCTTCTTTGGGAAAAGGTTTTGTGTGCATCTCTATTAAAAAGTCTTTTATCACACTGAAATTTCAAAATATTTAGTAAAAATGTTCCTACTCTATCTCCTGACTGAGAAGAGCTGAGGTTTATGTAAACATAAATTTTAGTGTTTAACACCCACTAATATTTTCAATATCTTAAGGTTTTTGTAGCTCACACAAAATAAATCAGACTCAGAAATGTTAGTTATAACCACTGCTGGGCTGGCAGGGATTCATTCTTCCCTAAAGTCTTCCAAAGCATTTCCATCTATGATAAATCTAAAGCCCCTAAATAGACTTATATTTTCTAACCATTGCCACATGTCTGAGGTCTCCTGAATCAATATCACTCTCAGAGCTTGAGATTATATGATAAAGATAAAAATTGTTAATGTTTTTCCCCAAAACACATTTTAGTTTTTCCTTTGTGGCTTACAAATCCTAAGGATGCTTGAGGGAAGTCAGATCAGACGTGAATACAAAGGCACTTCACACAGAACATAGGCCTCACGTTACCCTTTTCCATTTTAGAATTATTATTTACAAATAGCAGTGTATTATCAGATGTCATATATAGTATCCCCAGAGCATTAGGTGTTGCTGAATGGTTATGCCAAATGCTTCCACAGTCATGTTTTACTATTAATTGGGAATCCCCTCTTGAACTCATTCTGTGTTTGCTTTTTTTTTTTTTTTTGAAGTCCTTCTTTTGTCTAATTCCTTAGGTTTTGTTTAAGAATGTCAAACCTAGCCGCTCTCTTGGCACTCAGATTCTGTTCAGTGCGACTTCTGGAATCACAGGTTTAATTTTTCTGTTTGCTGTATGGTGGAAAATGTTTTCTATGACAGAGGTTTAGAGATCTAAAACTGTGCGAGGGCTTCTTTAGTAGATAATACTGCATGTAGATCACAGAAATCCTGCTGTTTTCAGAAAAAAATACTTTCACCTTGAGAAATTCATTTAGAAAAAATGACAACGGCTCATCTCACTGTTCAGATTGGAAGGGATTTTACGTTGGGTACAGATTCTGTGTTTGTTCTTTATTGGTGGCCCATAATTTTTAAATGAAAAATAGGAGTTGGGATTGACTAAGGTTACCCCAGCTGCATTTACAGGAACTTACATTGCACGAGGTATGCCCACTTGCATTTAACGGAAACAGAGAAAAGACAAATTCACTGATAACTTCCTCTGACACACACACACACACCCCAAGTTATTTTCCAATTCCAGATTTGTCAGTCACTTTTTTTGTGTATGAAACTAAAAATGGCCATAGCAGTAGATAAGCCTCTCACCTTGCTTAAATCCTAGGTCCCTCAATAGTCTTGCTCCTGCATTTGGTAGAATTTAAGCCTCTCATCCTATTTATTCCCTGAGAAACTAAAATTCATTATGACAGATTTCCCTATTCCTTCAATATTTACTCAAAGAAAGACCTTTACTTAGGTTTGCATCTCTGCATTAGTGAGGCTAGTTTCCCTGAGGAGGTACCATCTTTTCCAGGGGAGATACAAACAAGCCCAGGGGAATTCTCCACAATAATAGGAAATTTGTTTCCCTTTTCACCAGATCTGTTTCACTTAGGAGTTTGTAAAAAATATTTAAGCATCTAGTGCACATAGTAACCTGACAGAGGAAGCCATCTAGAAAGCAATAGTTACAACTACTTTTCCACCAAGGTAGCTATCCTTCCAAGGCTTTTCTCTAGAGATTTAAGATGCACACGTTACAATAAAGAAAATAAAAAGTTTTTAGAGAAAGAATTGAGTCTAAGCCAGTTTTGTAGCACTGGAATGTAAAGCTTTGACCCCGCAAGGAGCCAGATCATTTCTGGTTACCAGAAAACTGCTTTTATCAAGTGTCCTTTTTTAAATCAAGTGCTTGATTGGACAATGGTCATTACTCCACCCTGTACACCTGTGGGAGATCAGAAATCAATTAACTAGTATTCATGTCCCTGCAGGGTTGCTGTGTCATCTCATAGTAGGGAACACTCAATGTGCTAGAGGAAAATTCACTTTCTGAGGCATTCTCCAAATTATCCAACCCCCGCCCCCAATCCAAATAATAACTTTGCACCAGGGATATAGGTGTTTTCATTCAGTGACCTCAAAATACTTGGCCAATAATATTAATTAATTATGAATTAGTAAGAAGTACCACTAGGAATGATAATGAATAGTCATTCAGCTAGTAGTAACATGCAAGAGTGGCTTTATAGCTTGGTTAGTTAGGTACTTACCTCACATGCAGAACACCCAAGTTCAAATCCTGGCTCTATTTGAGAGGGCCCTGCCCCAGAATATTCCAGTGGCTTCAGTGCTGTTTGATTCCTCCTGTGTTCAGAGGAACAGTACTTTGACCATGATTTCTCTTTTACAGATTAAAGGTAAAATGACATGGCAAGGACGCACAGCATATCAGTGGCACAAATGAGAAATAGACCCTGTCTAGATCTGATTCCTAATCTTCTGGTATAAACACGCTTCTTCCCAAATAATAATAAAAGTTAAATCTCATTTATCTGAAAACTACCTAACTATATTTTATTTTTAAAATATTTTCATACATGCCTGACATTTTTGTAAAAATCTTCAAACGAGAAAATCCGACCACTTCACACTACAATATAAGAGAGAAATGCTTCAACAATTTTTTTGAATCCTTGTCCAAGGGGAAGCTCTGGAGAAATTAATTGTCATTTACCTGATCTGGATCATTTATGGTGCTATTTTTTTTTTTTATAACTCCTATGGATCAGATCCTGCAGTCCCTTACTCAGGCAATCCCTCCATTGACTTAACCGAGAATTTTGCTTGAATAAGTCCTATAGGACATAGCACTAAACAATTCACCTTTTCTTTTATTGTTTGAATATATATCTTAATTTGTACTATCTTTTATATCCACTTTCCTCATATTATTGATCTTTAGATCTTAAATTTCCATTAGCTATGGTTCCTATAGCTTTCTAAGGGACTATGTGCAGGTATTAACAAGTTTAAAAATTAGGGCAGTTAGTTTTGTGACTGAGATATTCTAGCTAGTAAAATATGTTTTTATTCTATTTTGACACCTGCTCTAGGCAGATCAACAATTTATCATGTTCAAATTATGATCATTATTCCATTACAGGTGGACCAAAAGAGCCTTTGGTAATTTATATACAGTTAAACCTAAGGTGACATTGCAACTTGGATACATGTTTTATGACATGCTGCTTAGTGTTCATTTAAGCTGGAAATACTGCCATATAATTCTAAGGCACTTTTGCCATTTTAAATGACATGCATTCAAAATTATAAATTAAAAGTAGCCCAATGGCCCAAGGACACCACTGTTCCTACAAGCCTATTTAAAAAATTATTAGTATCTGGCCCAGCTGCAAAATAGCAAAACTCATTTGTTTAAGCAATACCACCAAAAAAACGATCCAAAAAATTAGCTTAACATAGTCACTTTCAGAGCACAAACAAGGACCTGGCAGCTTCTTGCACAGATTTTTCTTTAGTACAAGCAAAAGAGCTACCAGAAGTTTACTGATGATCTGATAGTGGATGCAGCAGCAGCAGTGAGCCATCCAAAATGTAACGCTTAAATCAGTTGTGCCCTGCTTTTTTGTAGTCACAGCCAATATTTCTTACTAGTCAGGTTCAAATGGTAATCATTTTGAAATTATAGACTAAAATAGAAACAGATAGGGGGTCCTACCCTGAACTTAGAAAATCACATTTGGCTCCCACTTAATAAAAATGGCATCTGAGAAAAAGCCACTCGTAGACTGTACATGTGGTATAATGAGTAGATGCCTAGGGGGACAGTTATTATTATTATTTAATAATTTATAGTACGCTGTTATCATGTATCATAGTGCTTTACAGTAGTAGAATGAACCGTACAACCACAAGAACAATAAAAACTAACAAATCCAACAGTCACAGAAATAACAAATAAAATTAATGTGGCAGTAATGCACTTTTTATTTGACACAAAGCCAGTTCCTGGCATGTTGAGAATCTTTAAAGCATATTCTCCCATAACCACCCAGAAGTTTAATATTTCTTGGAAAAGCATCTCATAAAGATGAGTCTTCTTAGAAAAGAGTCCTTCCCGCCCTGTGTTTGATGCTGAAATTTTCATCTGATTGTTGCATATTGGTGTATACAAAAAAAAATCTGTCGTAGAAAAAAACCCATGCTGTAAAATTATCCAGAAAACAAAACAAACCAAACAAAAAAACAGGTTGGCACTATTGATAGACAGAAACCAGAAGTGAAATCTTGTCTCTGTTAAAATTAATGGGAGTTTTGTTATTGACTTCAGTGGGGCCAGGATTTCTCCTGCAAGGCAGAAAAATTAAAAAAGAGGATCAGTCCTATTATATATATATATTCTTATTTTTATTCAGCAATACCCCCATATCTGAAAGAATGCACAGCCAAAAATCAGGCACTCTAGGGAAATAAGCGACTTGCTAAGGGCCAGATTATTTTACACTTAACCTCACTGAGGACCTTACACTACAAATGGTCTTGTTGACTTCAGTGAGACTGCTACTACCAAATCTCACCGCAACATAGGGAAAATATTTCTGCAAAACAGAGGAGAGATGTACCTCCAGCTAAACATAAGAGTCTATCAGCTAGACCAATAAATAACTTTATATTTTTATTGATCATTTAAATTTTATATACCCAGCTTTTAGCTCAGAACTTTTGTACTTTTGTGTGACATTTTATTAGTGTAATGACTGTAAACTCCTAAAAGGCCATTTATGTTATCATGATATCATCTTTATAATCATTCCTTTCAAAAATTCTATACAATGGTGAAAAAACAAAAAGTATAGAGCAGGCGAAATTATCCTGGCTGAAAATAAAATAGCAAGAGGAAGCAGGATTTTAAAATAAAAGCCAAACAGAAGGTATGGGCTAAAATGTCAACTGAGTGGGGATGAGATTGGAGCAAAGTGATGGCATGGCAGGGTTTTGTTTATTCATTAGGTTATTAAAGCAAAACGTGAAATGATAGTGTCAGGAAAAGTCCTGTTTTGCCAAAAAATTTTTTAGCTTGCCTGTGCTTCTTTGTTTTGCTTTGTGGAACAGAAGGTGGTGAAATGGGTTCATAAAGGGCTTCTTTGAAATTGTGACTGGAACTATGAACGAAATTAAAAATTCCCCACAGGCCAAATCAGCAAAATGTTTTGGCATCTCAATAGTTTTGGAAACATTAGCAGCAGTTTTTGTAAAGCTCTGCAAACTGTCATTTTGTTATGGAAATTTCTGCCTGGAATAAATACTTGACTTTGCCAAGGAGGGATAGAATATCACCATTTTGACTTAAACTCCCTTGTGGGAGGTGTATGGTGTGAAAGTGTGCTTATATGGGTGGAGTTCAGCAGATGTACATGCTTTCCAGGGCACCAAACATTTACCCCCATGTAGATATTTCAATGCCTTGAGACTACTATGTGTATATTTTCTAAGTGTCTTAGACATATCATTTGATGAAGAAACCCTTCATGAATGCACATCCCATGTTAGCGTGCATGATGCTCGCTAGACCACTGTGCATATTCTAAGCTAGAGGCAGCACAAGCAAGAACTATTAGTGTGAATGGTTATGTGACAAGTCCACTCCCTACTCTTACTTTTCCACAGCTGCTGGCGGCACAGAAGGGTGGCAATACCATATCATGCCTCCCTCACTTCTGTACTCCTGGTGGTGCAGCCTTCAGAGTTGGGCTCCCGGCTAGTAGCTGCCACTCTCCAGCCACCCAGCTGTGAAGACAGCACAGAAGTAAGGGTGGCAATACAGCAACCGTCCTACAATAGCCAGACTGGGGGAGACCTGATTTCATGGCCCATGATGTGTTTTTCACGGCCATGAATTTGCTAGGGTCCTACATATAGAATATCTATGCCTAAGGAATGTGAATGTGAGGAGCAGAATGATGGGTCAGATCCATTCTGAGTGTAAGCCTTTCTCCTGCCCAGGACTAATAGAGGTTGTTTTACAGAGTAGTTAGTAGCCATAGGGTGAAGTACACACAGAAATCATACATACCTTGGCAACAACAGTGTTATTTCATGGTATGATGAGGGGAGAGAACTTTCTTTAGATCTCCAGTTTTATTCATTTTTTCTGTGTAAGATATGTTTGATAGCACATGGTGTTTAATGGAACATAAACAAGAAACAATTGTGTATTGCAAGGCTTCAGATACAGCCTGCATTTCTGTAACTTCAGACAGAATCATAATCAATCACAAAGTGCAGCTTGAGTACTTTGTTATGTTACTAGAATTTCAAGATAAATTCATAGCTTTGATCACAGTTTTCCTAGTACTTATTGTACTATAGTAAAACAGGACATTGATAAATGTAGGGATGACACACTGCTCATCTAAGTCTGCTTATCTGTCCAACTAGTATTTCATTAGAATGATTGTTTTCTTACTGACCTATTTTTATTACATATTATCAAAAATTGCTTTCATGTAGATATTTTTTTTCCTTACAGACCATCTTTTTCTTAACTTTTAATTCAAATTCTCTTATTTGTAAGCCAGACAATGGTGTACCCGCCACTCAGAAATATATACATTTCAAGTCACATCTTAACAGCCCCTGGTGCAAATCAGCATAGCTCCAGTTAACTCTGTTATCCACCAGCTACAATCCTGACTCTAAATGTTCTCTTTTGTAATGAACAAATGACTTTCTGCTATTTCAATTTTTCTGTATGAAAGATCAAGTGCAACAATGCTTCCTACTCCATTCTCTTTGTCACCACCTTAAAACCTGATCTACAGATGCTCATCTAAGGTTATGGTTATTCTACAAACTCGGGGTGTGCTGTATAGTCATGCTCACCCTTCTCTGAGTTAGGACACTAAAAATAATATTGAAGTGGCATAGGCAGTGGTGGCATGAGCTAGCCTCCATGAATCCAAATCCACCTGAACCGGTAGCTTTATACTGGAGGTGGTAGCCTGTGCCACCACTACCACTGCCTATGCTATCATGGCTACCTTTATTTTCACTGGGCTACCTCAGATGAGGTCCAAATCAGACTCCTAGCTCACAGTGCAGGCATATCCTAACATTTTCAAGTTTCCTTACCTTGTTTCTAAGCCAATACATTATGCAATTGAAAATGCCATCATTAGTACTGGACTTAGTACTCTAACATACCAGTTTATTATGTGATACCTTCTTTTTTAAAAATGTTCACAACACATGAATAAAAAAGTTCAAAATATCATTTTCTATTGAACCAAACCTTGCATTTCATTTCAAGTGTTTATTATAACATAAACCCTTCTTAAAGTCCATGTAACTAATGTTTATTTCCTCACAAATCAGCATTTTCTTCAACATCTTGAAGTTAATAAGATTAATGAAAACAATTTTGACTTTATATCACTGCACTGACTTGCCGTTGACTAACGTATAACACTTCAGATACAATATTCTCCCATATCAATTACTTTAGTATCTTTTCCATTTATGATGTTAGACTTATAGGTTGCTAATAGATTCACCTGGTGCCCGATCCAAAATCCATCAAAATCAATGGGAGTCTTTCCATTGTCTTCAGGGGGAGCTATATCAGTTCCTTGGTGTCTGAATTGATTTCAGTGAGGACTTGGAGGGTCAGTTGGCTTAGCAGTTAGAGTACTTTGCTTCCTGACCCCTGCTTTTGTTGTCAAGCTGCCTCAGTTTTAAAGCAGAGGAAGTAGGAAGGACCCAGGGCACTGTGTAAATCAACCCCTGAGTAGGGGACCTCCCAGCTGGGAGTCTATGTCCACTGGCCTGGGCTACTTCCTACTGTTGCCCCTTCAGTTTGGGGCATGACCCCTAGAGCCAAGTCCCTGTGGTGGTTTGTCTCTGATAGTGCTCCCTGGTATACCCTGGGCGCAATCCCAGCTTCCTCTGGACAGGGCAGCTGTAAGTTTGACGAAGTCGGAAGCTCTCCATGCTTCAGTCACCCAGGTTCCTCTTAGGCCGGGTGCTCCTAGGTCTCTTTCTCCATCTTCTTTGGCTAGGAAGACAGTGCTTGGTTCCCAGTGGCTGTCTTGGCTGGCAGGCTAGTGACTTTTCCCTCAGGTAGGGAGTCAGCTAGCTCCTGCCTCTTTATCAGTCAGCCCCAAACTGAGCCAGGCTCCCTCTTTTTCTCTCCCCTCCAGGCCAGGCATTGGCTGCCGGTATAAAGGGGCAGACCTAGCTGGGCCCAAAGGCTCTCTCTCCTTAACCCCTTCCATACAGTTAGGTGGTTTCTCTGCTTCATCACAGAGTCATTCCACTCACTTCAATAGGCATTAACTGAGGCCTTTAGCAAGCTGTTCTGTGTGGCTGAAACTGGGGCCCCACACAGAACCTTCTTGACTCCACTGCAGCTCTTCAAGGGTACAACACACACACACACACACACACACACACACACATCTTCTGTAATCAATAAATAGTAATATTAATAACAATACCACTCAATACATTTGCCTTTCTCCATTGTTTATTATAATTTCCAATGATGAGTTAGACATCTCTACAACTGGTTTTCTTATTTCATTATCCAGATCTCTTATAATTGTGTAGTTCAAACTGAAACAAATCCATTCCTTTTCTAAGGAATACACACCTCTTTTGTAGAACATTCTTCTCCTATCCCTTAAAGGGCTTACAGTCTTCTCCAGTTTCTGCCTGTACCTGTAAAATTTTCCATTATGTGTTTTTGTCTTGTACAATCCCTTTTCACTTTCAATCTGCTTAACAATTTTAAATTATTTCACAACATTCTTACCGGTAGTTTCATTTGCTGACAGTAGTAGCACTAACCTGGTTGATTTATATGTCTTGTGCACCCTTTCCTTTTCCTTGATTGCTCTTTGCATGCTAGAAATTCAGATTTATTAAACTTCTAGTAATTTTTGACTACTTCCAATTTCCCTACTTTGTTACTGCCACTTATTTTGAATGAATAATAATGTATTTTTTTCAACAGCACAAGTATTGTGCTTCCTTGAGATATCATGTCTTCAACAGTATATCTTTAGGATGCAATAAAACCTCTGGTTTCCATTTCAAATATACCTAGGCTATAATAATTAGTTCCTACTGTTGTGACTGCAATCAGGAGTGTTACATAGGAGCCCAAGCACTTTCTTTAGCCTCCTGTTTACCTCTGTTCTCTTTTCTGGCCATATTCTGCTTTCATGGGACCTGATCCAAACCCCAAAGAAAGTAATGGGATTTGGATCAGGCCCATGTTTAAGATTTTTCCTTTCACCAGTTACATAGTTTCATTTAACCAGGCGCTTTTAACCTAAGTCAGGCTGCCTTTCAACCTGAAATTCCTACTAAAAAGTTACAATGCTTCCAATTTAGTTATTCTGAACTAAAAAGTTTAAAGCAGCAGAGAATGATCGAAAGCCATTAATGGGACAATTTCATTTTTTCCGCCATTTTTTAACAGAGGTCCATGTCATAGCTCTTAATACAGGATTTTATATTTAAATATATGATTACCTAAAAATCCCTGATAAATCATGAAGCCTCTGAAATTATGTACTTTGGTGATTGTCATAGTTATGGGCTAGCTGCACCTCTGCCCCCTTTCTGGTCTTTCTCAGTGCACCCCTCTCAGGTGGTCAACCTCTTGCCCTTACCTGTCTTGGGGTGGAATCCTTGATCCTTTGATTCTTACACCAGGACCTGGGTATACTGTCTCAGGTATATCAACTACTTATCACCCTACATGGCCAACTGGGTTTCCTCCCTTCAGGAACCTGTGACCAGTGATATTAAACAGTAGCCTTCTTAAAGCAAAGTATTTGAAAAGTACAAAGTAGCTGGAACACAGAAAAAAGGATTTTAAAACAAGGATCCTACATGCATATTTAGTCTCATCTAATCTTATACTTCACTACAAGCTAAGGGCTTCTGTGCATGGCAAAGTTATAAACTAAGATGAAAATTGAAACTGATATAGTATAACCAACTGCCACATAGACATTCTTATTCTAATATAAAAATGTCTTTTTTGGTTTAGCTCATGTTGATTTAAGCTAAATTGAAAAAAAAAAACACCACTCATTTCAGAATAAGTGTATCTAACTACATCGGTTTAACTATACCGGTATAAAATCTTTTCCATGTAGACAAGTCCAAAGTTAGATGGGCTTTATTCTTAAATTACAGGAACACAACAGAACCAACTGACATTCTCCAGGCAAAGCAGAGATCTTCCTATGTGTCTTCTGGATTCTCAGGCCATGTCTACATTACAATATTAAGTTGACCTAACTCATGTTGACATACATCTGCCTCAATAAATATATCGCTTGTGAGTGTATCCACTTTGCTCATTGTGTCAGTGGTGCACATCCTCACCGGGACTGCTTGGATCGATTGTACTGTTAGTGTGGGTCATTGTGGGATGGTTTCTGAAATCCAGTAAGAGTTGATACAAGCAACACAGTGACTACAGGGTTACTGCGTCAACCTAACTACATCGACTTTCACTCTACACTCTCATGGAGGTAGAATTATTAAGTTGGCATAGTGAGGCAGTTATGTTGGTGGGAGCAAAATTTAAATGTAGACACTTCCATAGTTAGTTCAATATAAGCTGCTTTCGACCTAACTCTGTAGTGTAAACCAGACCTCAGTCTAGTTCTCAATGTCCCATAAAATTCAAACTGTGTGTGTGTGTGTGTGTGTGTGTGTGTGTGTGTTATGTTTTCGCTTAGCAGAAATATCCAGAAGGGCCAGTCCGGGAGAATGCTCTCATTATGGCTACTCCATTTTATGAACAGGTAGACTCAATGGGTTTTAATCAGTGGCCTGATGACTGTATCTCACATGTGAGAGAGGGTGCTGAAGCTGTCTGATCCCCTTTGTTAGTTTAACATTTTGGGCTTCAAAAACATTTTAGAAGTCAAAAGCATAAATCACCTTTTGGGATACATATTGAAATGCTGTCTGCAATTAATGCAGAGTCTTATGGTCATATTTCGTCACAGTGATCTTATACACATGTACTACAACTCCCCCTTTCCTCACAAAATTTCTCTCAGCTGTTTGCCCTGTGATATTATATACATATATAATATCTTTCCTTGTATCTTTCATGGTTCAGTCACATAATTCCTGATCTCTCAGAAACCAGATAGGAAAACATGTCAAATGGTAAAATTTTCAAAAGTACCTAAGTGAATTAGGAGCTTATGTCCCATTTTCAAAAGGGACTTAGGTATCTTAAAGTTGTTGAGGCACCTAATTCCCATTGATTTCAATCAGAGTGCTGGTAATAGCAAAAACCAGAAGGACAAATTCTCATGGCTCATATTGAGAACAAAAACCTGGATCAAGTTAATCATTGCAAATAAATTATTCAATAAATGTACCCCTTTCTTTTACAAACTAATCCTGGTTTCTATTAATGTATTTCTTGTTTCTATTTATTGCCCATATAAAACAGGCAAACAAATTTGGCCTGTAGATTGTTCAGTTACTGTTTCCTTTGACTATACTTTCTTTGCAGTGTGCAATTGCTCAAATAAGAAGGGATTTTTCAAAAGAAACTGTATGACTTTAGAGGACAAATCCTACGAACTTTCAATAGGACTTATGCTTTCAAGTCATTTAGATCCTTTTGAACTCCCCCTCTCTCTCTCATGCAATATATTTTTCTATTCTTTGGTTGGCTAAGACCAATGCCATTGATGAATTTACATGCAAATTTTGAGATTCAAAATAATTTTGGCTAATATTCATTAAACTTCCAGGATTCCCAAACATTTTCATGAATAAAGTAGGAGTTTCCCAAATAACTGCAAACAATGAATAATATTGACCTGAAACTAAGAGTAGTGAATATATCACAGTATTTTGAAAATATCCTATATGACAAACATAACTTTTTTTATCACTGTGTCATCTGTATCTTGGATGTAATTTAACTTTAGTCATAGTTGTTCCATTTTCAAATTTAAATAACAAATAGATCTAATTGTCAATTTCAATGGGATAATTATTTTAATTTTTAATGCAATTTTAAAAGTGCTGTAAACATTTTCACTGTCTCAGCAGTTTTTATTGAGGCGTCTCTGCTTAGCTGTGTAGTTGAATTTGTCAGTATTGTGAGGACTTCCCATATACTGTAAGTCGTCATAATTTGAAAGGAATGCGAATTGAGTGCTTTCAGATCTTCAAGGGAATGCTGTAAGCAAAGACACATAATTCAAAGATTTGGAATTGCACCAAGGAATTATTACTTTTTTGGAGCCTTCAGATGTTTATGCATTGCCTGAGGAAACACAGCTGCAAAAAATGCCACCCACCTGCTGTAACAGATGGGGGAAATTGATAGGGCCATTGATGAAAAGGAATAGTCCCAGCTATGAGGAAGGGAGACACTCGCTGAGGGACACCAGATAGCTCCTCCTTCCCACCCGCATTGGAGTCTCTGGCACCCATTGGCCAGCTGGAGGGTAAAAGCATTCCCTGCTCCCAGGTTTTATCCTGGAAAGGGAGCCATATGAAACCTCTTTTGGCTCCTTTCCAGCAGCCCCATCCTATTCATCCTGAACTATTAATGGGAATGTGGCCTGACAGAAGCTGCATGTCTTCCATGGGCCAATTGGCAGAGAACCAGGGAGTTTTTAATCTTCCTTACAGCACCTTAAAGCCACAATGGGTTAAGTAGGAATGCTCTTAATACCTAACTGAGGTGGAGTTGTTAATTTGTCATAATCTGAATCCTGTTTCCAGGACAATTAAAAGGATAAAATGAACACTTCCCAGAGGTAAAAGACCTGGGATTTTCTAATGGGCCTTGGTCTAATGGGATCGGGTGAGATTTTATCACCCTTGTAGGCTGAAATCCCCACCCTGATGCACCTTCCACCGCCCTCATGGTGGTGTTGGGAAGGTGCTAGGATTCAGAATGAGCTGAGTCCTGGAAAGTAGGCAGAGGAGAACCTACCCTGAGTTATGGATTATATTGTAAGAGCCCTATAACTCCCACTGTGGAACCAATTAAATGCCTGATACAGAAGAATATGAGTGATGGGTGGGTAGCAACCCTCTGCTATGTTAAAGTTTAATAAAAGTTGCGACCTGCCCCTTAAAATCCACCCATGCATCTGTTCCCATTTCTCCGTTCGTTGTGTCTGCGGCAATAAAGGATTCACTGCACCAAGTGACTTTTAAAGTTAACATCAGAAGAGGTGGGGTGAATGAGAAGTTACTGGCAGAAGCCTGAGAGGGAGGAAAGAGTTCTTGAAGAAAGCCACTAGAGGAAAGGAGGCAGTGTTGCCAGAACCAGGGTAACCATGTCCTCCCACTCTTTGAAAGTGTAAGGGCCTGACCCGTCCACTTTTTGCTGGGGCAGAGATATACAGTACGGGAAAAATATCTTCCTGTATCAGGAAGGTCTTGCCAGCCATGAAAGCAAAGTGATGAGAACTCCTCAATATGTTCGTGAGACAAGATGAGTGAGGTAATATCTTTTATTGGACCAACTTCTGTTGGTGAAAGAGACACGCTTTCAAGCCAAGAACTCTTTGAAAGCTTGTCTCTTTGACCAACAGAAGTTGGTCCAATATAAAATATTACTTACCCACCTTGTCACTCTAATATCCCGGGGCAATCATGGCTACAACACTGCATACAATTAATATGTTTGTAACATTCTAATTTACAGGTATATGTCTTTTATTCTCTAATTATCTATTTTCATTTTCAGAAAGACTTTCTGACTGGATTAGTAGTACTTTCTTGTGAATAACATATGTTTATTTCATATTGGGTTTAGGATTTCACAGTTCCAGATATGAATTTTAAGACATTGGTATCCCTATCCTCTGTTTGCCAGAAGCTGGGAATGGGTGACAGGGGATGGATCACTTGATGATTACCTGTTCTGTTCATTCCCTAAGGGAAATTGTCCACTGTCAGAAGACAGGATACTGAGCTAGGTGGACCTTTGGTCTGACCCAGTCTGGCCATGTTCTTATGGGAGTCTCTTATGTGCTTATGGGAATCTCAGGTGACACAAAAGTGTATTTACAGCTTCTTGAGTTGTAAGTAATATGTTCTTGAACTTCTTAAAATCATTAAGCTTTTCTTAGATAACCTTTAATGCATGTAATTCATTTCAGTTTAAAAAGCTTCAAAGTACTTGGCAAAATGTGCACTTTAAGTATTAAAACTTCAGTCTCCACTAAACTATGTAACCCATCTTCAAATGAAAAGAAAATTGTTTTCAGTTTTTCAATGGCAAGTTGTTAAGACAGGTAATACAGAGTCTGTCTATTAGATAGTTACGAAAGGGCTTTCTAAGAAAATCAATTGACTGAAGTGCCAATAAAGTAAAGCTGTTATCTTTTTTATTATTATTTTTAAAGCCATTTTAAGTTTTTAAACTCAAAGCCTTTGAAACAATCATAATTGTCACATTACATATTTGATCTCCAAGGACAGAGACACACCTGAAAATAATTGATTTCACCAGCTGTAGACTTACAGCTTTGTGATACTATGGTGTAACAGGCAGTTTCCTTAGTCCATCAATACACTTTAAAATAAAATTTCATTTATTGGTCTTTCATTTCAAATTCTTTTAACACATCTAACAAAGTGAATATCATTGTACATTCTCTGGGATTTGAAAGAACTCCTGTTGCTGATTTCATACTTAAAGGCTCTGGGGCAGATTATGATCCCCAGCTCAGTTCCCTTAGTGCCACTGGAGCAGGTACTTGGGGACGGATTTTTATAACATACAGGGTAGTTGGGATTCCCCTGTCAAAATGGTCTCCACAGATCACATAAAGATGGTACAGCCAGCTCTACACCACCTGCTTCTCCCACCTGCCAGTGTAGCAGGACGCCTTGGGTGGCTGACATTCGAGGGGCAGCAGAGGGTCTGACTGGAACATGCTGTGCTCTGGCCACAACCCGCCCATGTAGTGTTCTAGCAGGCATAATTTAGAGCCCATACCGACTTCTCTGTGTGCTGGATCAGCCCATTGCCAGTAACAATAGCATAACATATAGTATATTGATTGTGTTACATGCTTGGGTGGAAGTTTCCACTATCTTCCTTAATGTGAAAAGGGGTGGAATCTGCAATCATCCAATCATACTTGAGATTTGGGTTTGTTTTCTTTTAATTGTTATGTGGTCTGTCTTGTTATCCTGAATAAAAATTAGAGTCCAGATTCCAATATTGGTAAAACTAGGGTAAATCCAGATTAACTCAGTTGCCCTCAGTGAATTTACTCTGGATTTATACCAGGTTCATTGAGAATGGAATTTGGCCCTCAGTTAAGAAACACTTTCATTAAACTCAAACCTCAGAAAATCCAATTTACAAAAGATTTTCCCAAATATTATCCATTATCCTTTTGTAACTTATCTAAAACTGTGAAATACTGTGCAAAAATGTAAAGAAGAAGCATAACAAATAATTGAATTCTGTTTTAGAAACAAATTTGCATATGATCAATAACTAGTTTGTAAAAATGATGAGTTTCTTCAGTTTCTGTAATGACAATCAAGGTGGGCCATTTCCAGCAGTTGATAAGAACGTGTGAGGAACAGCGTGTGTGTGTGTGGGAGAAATAAACATGGGGAAATAGTTTTAATTTGTATAATGACAGATCCACTCCCAGTCTTTATTCAAGCCTAAGTTAATTGTATCCAGTTTGCAAATTAATTCCAATTCAGCAGTCTCTGGTTGGAGTCTGTTTTTGAAGTTTTTTTGTTGAAGAATTGCCACTTTTAGGTCTGTAATCGAGTGACCAAAGAGACTGAAGTGTTCTCCAACTGGTTTTTGAATGTTATAATTCTTGATGTCTGATTTACATCCATTTATTCTTTTATGTAGAGACTGTCCAGTTTGGCCAATGTACATGGCAGAGGGGCATTGTGTATGGTAACAGCCATTGTTTCATGTTCTCTGTGTATATAAATCTCCCCACTGTATTTTCCACTGCATGCATCCGACGAAGTGAGCTGTAGCTCACAAAAGCTTATGTCTCTAAGGTGCCACAAGCACTCCTTTTCTTTTTTGCGGTTACAGACTAACATGGCTGCTACTCTGAAACCTGTCAGTATGGTTGAGTCAATTCTAATGACAAATCAATTTTTGATAGATAGATTTAACTTCAAAATAGGATATCATATTCAAAAGTGAGACAAGAGTTATGTCACACTATAGTCTTCGGCACTGAAGCCCAATTTGCCACTTACACTGTTTCCTTCACATTCTTCTCATCTTTTATTTGAATCTTAGATTTAAAGAACATTTTATTTTTTTATTTTAGAATGTAAAATATTTGTTTCTCATAAGCCATTCTCCTAAATGAGTAAAATCATCTTGTAACTCTTCAACTACTTTCTTTGTAGTAAAAGAGAAGGATGGTGTATGTATATTTGCATATAGATTAACTAAATTATCTCATATATTGCTGGAAGCCTATTTGAAAAGACAGAGGTGACCAATTTTCCTTTGAGCATATAAAAACTACCACTACTATATTTAAACAAAATAATGGCCTTCAGACCTACAACTCAGGCACAATAGACAGTATGAAAAATATAAGTTTTGCTAGGTTTGAGAAGTTCTGATTTTTTTTAGATATAAATGTTTCAGAAGTAAGATTGTATAAATGGAGAGAAGTGGTGGATCTCACATATTCTGTGACTGGTTTTACTTACAGTTAGGGCAAAAAAATATTTAGGCTGTGATTGGATTAGGAAATTGCCTGGTGATCCAGCTCCCTTTAGAAAACGATTATTCAAATTATAAATCTAGACTATGTGCCTAATTAATCAAGCAATTAAAGCCAATGGTGACTTTAACAATCACATACTTTTTAAACAAAAGTCCTCCTTTGGGATCAAGATCATTCTCTATCACTCTTAATATCTTTTACATCTCTATGATGCTCAACCTTATTCCCTGTGGAGGCTTGGTGGCTCAGTGCAGCAATTTTCACTTACACTTTATCAAATATCCCCCACAGGCAAACATCAGTTATCTCATGAGCTTGAAGGAGGTAGGTTTACCAAAGTATGATTATCCATCAAATACCTCCCCAAAGCTTTAGAAATAGCTGACATTTTATAAATCATTCCTGAGAAAAATTGCTATTCATTGAAATTTGGAAAGCAAATGTATACCTTAATTTTTCAGTGAGTTGCTGGTTTCTTTTAAATTGGATGTTTTGAGAAAAGTATTATTTGAAGTTTCATAGGTGGAGATATTACACTTTACATTTTACTGCCTTTCACCTTCTATAATAATTTACACCTGTGCAAAATGAATGCAAGAGTGCAAAATGGCTGTAAAATAACCACTAAGACAGAACAGTAGCATTTTACATCCACTTTTTGCAAATGTAAATGGCTACAAAAAGTCAAAGGCAATAGACATTCAGGCAATTTCCATCTTCCTGCACCTAGTATTAAAACAACAACAAGCCCCATTAGTATTACTATCATTTGTAGAAGGTCAGGGACAGATGTGCATGGACCGTGCTGAAATCGGTTCCCAGCCATTTCTTTGTTCATTTTAATTTTCACTATTACTTTTCTCATTTATGTTGAGTTTGATTGCTTTCAAGTTCTGGTAGCTGAGGTTTGGGGTCAAATTGTGCCCTCATTTACACAGATGCATATCCCACCAGAATCACATGAGATTTGTGCTTGTGTGAAGGCAGATTTGGGGACTAGTGCTAAATTCACTGCCTTGTTCCATAAAATAAGTTTTATCCAGCTTCCTGGGAATTCTTCCTGCATAGGGGAAATGCCCAAGTTGCATACAGTTGGTGCAGTGGCTCAATATCACTCCCTCTTAAAATCTCTGTTCCAAGGGGTGGGTATGTCTGGGGAAAAGGTGTGGCTGTGCATTCTGATTATTCTCAGCTGCTGGAATGGCCCACTGGCCATGTAAGCTACACTAACTTATGCCAGGTGACACAGCTCCTTTAAGCCCCCCAAACTGGGGAGTCATAAAGGTAGAATAAATCCACATTTTCCTCCTGCCCCCTGGATCTGAAGCCCTGTTATTTTCCCTGCCTGATATTTTTTCTAGCCCCTGGGCTTATGTATGTACTGTATGTTGGTAGACATATCCCTTACTCTTGGGTATGAATCTCTGAACATAATTCACATCTTTGTCACCTCTCAACCAGGCTGCTGCAATATGCGGTACGTGGAGCTTTATCTCAGATCCACTTGGAAGCGGAAGCCCATTCAGAATATAGCAGCCAAACTAACTGCAGTCACCATGAGTACATAATGGTAATTCTTCAAGATCTTCATTGCTATCCATTGACTTCCAGTTGGAATGCTAAAGTCTTGTTTTGAACTAAGACAACTGAATATCCTGGATCTATCTGTTTAAGAGACCATGACTCTCCAAGTGACTTAATGTTACAATTGCAATTAGGGATTGATAGAGGTCTTTCCCTTCACCCCCACCCCTGGTTCTTGTCACTCAGACAGAAAGCAGACTACAAGAAGTCCGAAGTGCAGGCAATGCGATGTTTATTGGGGTTAGTTTCAAGCAGACATATCCATAGCTCTACAGGCTGGCAGAGTCTGTTTCCCAGTGTTCCATTCCCAGCTCTGATTCTGCAGAACCTTTACCCCATGTCCCCCTTCCCAGCTCTGACGCCACAGCTTTGCCTGTGCCCCATTCCCCATTCCCACCTCCTCCCTCTTAGCAGGCCCAAAGATACCTGCCATGCACGCCCCTGCCACCTACAACTTATGGTCATGTTCCATTTTGGAAGGTCGTGAATCTGGAGTTTTTGTTCCACCTCTTTTGTATCCCATGGGAGGGGTAGGAGTGAGGTTGTGTTTTGGGCAAGGCCAGGCTTTACTTTGGCTTTTAGTGTGTCGTATGCCTCCGCCCACAACTCCCCTTCCCCTTTCCAACTGGTTGCTTGACTGTGGCTTGAGAGAACAGTCAGGCAGCCTTCCAGTGTATGCTCATATATTACACTCCCACCATACCCTGTAACACTTTTAACTCTAACCAATTTATTTGAGCATGAGCTTTCGTGAGCTACAGCTCACTTCATCGGATGAAGTGAGCTGTAGCTCACGAAAGCTCATGCTCAAATAAATTGGTTAGTCTCTAAGGTGCCACAAGTACTCCTTTTCTTTTTGCGAATACAGACTAACACGGCTGTTACTCTGAAACTTTTAACTCTATCTCTTATCTCTTCCCATTATACTAAAAGTTGTGGGAAATGCAGCACACCGTGTCTTTCTTCTTTGTTCTTCACACATATTAGTAAGGATATAAGAGTATCAAAAGTCAAAGCCAAAATTCTATCTCAGGCTAACAAACAGGCTTATATGCTAACAGGGATCCTTTCCAATTTAAAAGAAAGGGAGATTGCTGGCAAGTTATGCTCCATGAAGTCTCCCTGACATTGCAATTCTCCATTCCATAGTCCAAAATACCCCAATCTGTTGACTTTCAGGGCATGATGGAAAGTCCAGCTTTTTGAATAGACATTTGGAGAAGGCTGAGGTGTGGGGGCTGGATGTGGGCAATTTGTTGTTGCGATGTTTTCTGCTGAAGTTATACATTTTGTTAGGTTTGCTTCTGCTTTACTATTCTTTAATGTAATATACACTGTATTGAAAATATTTTTCTAGGGACCCTCAAAGCCTGAGACCAGAGTCTTTTTCCTTTGTTTTAAATATGTAAAATCAAAATAAATAAATAATTAAAATAAATCTATGTGGTTCCATGTGGTTCCATTCAGCACTGTATGGCCTTTTTGATATATGCCTTCAAGGCAAAGAATGTGCACTTCTGAAGGAGAGGAGGTACATTTCATTTCATTTTATTTTGTTCCATTGCTTTTATCTCTGTATGTATAGAGGCAAAACTTCCTTTCTTTCAGTCACACTTTTGTTTCCCTCTGGTGTTTGATTTTGCTGTAACTGCATTTATTTGATAACCTGTGGCTTAAACATGTTTTCCTATCTGGCGGAGGTTTTGCTGATTTCTGCCATATGTTGGCTCATATCAGGTTCTTTATTTTTGCCAACATGTTGTTTTTAGCAGCACAATTTCCACACCGGAGTTGACAGATTCAGGTTATTTTTTTGTTCCTTTTAGCAAGTCCATTATTTTTCTTTTTTAATGCCTCAACTGACCTTAACACCAGTTTACAATGTGGCCCAGGATATTTGATGTTTCATTTCAATCCATGTGTTTGAATAAATACTCCATATCATTTAAAATTACAGCTGAAACAATTAAATGTTCTGACTCCAAAAGCAGGAAAAGGAGAGGAAGGATGGTCATGTGGTCAAGAGTAAACTTTTTGAAAGACTTCTTGTGTGACCTTGAGCAACTCACTTAACCTCTCTTCACTTTAGTTTTCTTATATTTAACCCCCTTCTATTTCTGCAAAAAATTTTAGAAACAGGGGGATCAGACTTTACCACAGTGTTCTAGGTGGGCATGTATCATTAATATTTATATTGTTCAATTTCTCCTCTGCAGATCATGAACTTAATTATTTTCTGGTTACTCTGTTACTAAGGCTTGGTCTATATTTGAAAGTTATATTGGTATAGATACATTGGTCAGGGATTTGAAAAAAACGCACCTCGAACAACGTAACTATTCCAATATAATGCCCAGCATAGACACAGCTGTATCAAAGATTAGTGTATTCATTGACATAGCTAATGTCATTGAGAGAGGTGGTATTCCTACACTAACTGAAAAACCCCTTCTGTCAGCATAGGCTGCAGTTACACTACGGAACTATGCTAGCCTAGCTACACTGGTACCATCTCCGTAGTGTAGATATATCCTAGTGCCTCAATTATAGTTACTTCTTGAACCATCTACAATGTGTCACTTAGAACTATGTTGAATATAACCTCTCCTCTGGTGTGCTACAGAATTAATTGTTCCAAGCTGCAATTTTATGATGGTAAGAAATTGCTTCTTTAAAGCCTGTCATTAGACCAATTTATATTTTGTTTGCTCATTACAATGATTAGATGCCCTACACTTTTTGTATGTTTTTATGAATCTAGCAATGGAAAGTAAACCGGTTATAACCCCTCTCTTTGTCTCTGTGTGTGTGTGTATGCGTGTGGTTTTTTTCATTGTTCTATCTTCCTATTATAACGCTACTGTCCAGTCCCTCTGGGGTGCAAATCACTTTAATGGCAATTCTTACTAATATAAAACTTTATTCAGTTCTTTATCCACCGGTCTTTAACAATGAGGATTTTTTAAATTTGGATGAAGTGCAGACAGTGATGTAGTACACATGTATTATTAATAATGACCTATTTTTTTCTATTTATTATGTATATTAGTGTCATTGAAAATCCAAAACTCAGTATAATCTAAAACTGGTGTAACAATAATGATACTTGTGTGCTATGATTGTAACAGATATGGCAGTTTCCTGCCATAGCCTTGGGAGGACTTACTGAATTAAGTTTAAGCACCTTTGGGATCCATTGTGTTAAATGAATGGAAAAATTAATAAGACTGGGACTTTTTAGCTTGGAAAAGAGATGACTAAGGGGGATATGATAGAGGTTTATAAAATCATGACTGGTGTGGAGAAAGTAAATAAGGAAATGTTATTTACCCCTTCTCATAACACAAAAACTAGAGGTTCACCTGGAGAACTCCCTCGCAAAACTCCCCTGTTAGCTGCTCCAGTTCGCTAGCTCTTCTGGTCGCTTAAAAGCGGGCTTTTAAAAGCCCTGGTCTTCCTGAGTAGCTCCGCCCCCCGGTTAAAGGTTGATGGGTGCTAAAATGCTTAGGAATCAAAGCCTCGTCAAGACGCTATCAGCTCTCAGCCTTGCCTAGCAGGCCACTAGGCTCAGCACACACAGTCAGCACATGTCCCCTAAACAAACAAACCACATGGTATATTTTAGTCAAGCTGCAAGCACACCACAAACACAAATATTCCATTAATTAATATTGATGCTCACAGGTGCATATAGTAGCTTTTTAGAATACTGAACAAAATTGTTTAATGCATATTTAGGCACCTAAACAAGTGGCGTGATTTTTAGAAATTCTAATTATCCACACCAAACGAGACCCATGGATAGCCCTTCTGAAAATCTAGCCATTTCCTTATGTGCCTAAGAATAGATTTGGGTGCTTACCTATTACCATAGACACAAATGTGTGATGATTTTGGCCTGTCCATGAGTTCTGATACTATGAGGTGGTAAGTACTCAGAAAACCTACTGAAGTCATAGATTCATAGATTCATAGATACTAAGGTCAGAAGGGACCATTATGATTATCTAGTTCAACCTCCCGCACAACACAGGCCACAGAATCTCACCCACCCACTCCTGCAAAAAACCTCTCACCTGCGTCTGAGCTATTGAAGTCCTCAAATCATGATTTAAAGACTTCAAGGAGCAGAGAATCCTCCAGCAAGTGACCCGTGCCCCATGCTACAGAGGAAGGCGAAAAATCTCCAGGGCCTCTTCCAATCTGCCCTGGAGGAAAATTCCTTCCTGACCCCAAATATGGCGATCAGCTAAACCCTGAGCATATGGGCAAGATTCACCAGCCAGATACCCAGGAAAGAATTTTCTGTAGTAACTCAGATCCCACCCCATCTAACATCAAAGGGATTTGAGAAGGTGCTCAGGATCATGAAAGTATAGGCCACTATTTTGTACAAAACCCAAAGCTGTACTAGTAATAGAACACTGGAGAAACCAGAATATAACAATAAGTATCAGCCTTATGATCAAATTCCAGCTTTACCCACTCCAATGTAGGCTATCTGAGTTCCAGCCCTAAACTCTCTGGGTGAGTATGTACTTGCAACACTGTGAAGGCTGCACGCTTGACCTTTGGGAGACATAATGCTTTGTTCCTATCTAGTAACTCCTTCCGAACAAATAAAGGTTTGTTGTTGGATATTTATACAAAAAGAAAGGACAATGACTCTTCAACTGAAACTTTTTATACCAAAGTAAATTCCAGTCCACAGAAAGAAAAGGAGGACTTGTGGCACCTTAGAGACTAACCAATTTATTTGAGCATGAGCTTTCGTGAGCTACAGCTCACTTCATCGGATGCATGCTGTGGAAATCGCAGAAGACATTATATACACAGACACCATGAAACAATACCTCCTCCCACCCCACTCTCCTGCTGGTAATAGCTTATCTAAAGTGATCATCAAGTTGGGCCATTTCCAGCACAAATCCAGGTTTTCTCACCCTCCGCCCTCCCACAAACAAACTCACCCTCTTGCTGGTAATAGCCCATCCAAAGTGACCACTGTCTTCACAATGCGTATGATAATCAAGGTGGGCCATTTCCTGCAGAAATCCAGGTTCTCTCACCTCCTCACCTCCCTCCAAAAACCACACACACAAACTCACTCTCCTGCTGGTAACAGCCTATCCAAAGTGACCACTCTCCTTACAACCTGCATGAAAATCAAAGTGGGCCATTTCTAGCACAAATCCAGGTTTTCTCACTCCCCCACCCCCATACTCACACAAACTCACTCTCCTGCTGGTAATAGCTCATCCGAAGTGACCACTCCCCCTACAATGTGCATGATAATCAAGGTGGGCCATTTCCAGCACAAATCCAGGTTTTCTCACCCCCCTCCCCCACACACACAAACTCACTCTCCTGCTGGCAATAGCTCATCCAAACCGACCACTCTCCCCACACTGTGCATGGCAATCAAGGTGGGCCACTTCCAGCATAAATTCAAGTTTAACCAGAACGTCGGGGGGGGGGGGGGGGGGAAACAAGGGGAAATAGGCTACCTTGCATAATGACTTAGCCACTCCCAGTCTATTCAGGGGACACCATCACAGGGCCTAATAACATCAGCCACACTATCAGAGGCTCGTTCACCTGCACATCCACCAATGTGATATATGCCATCATGTGCCAGCAATGCCCCTCTGCCATGTACATTGGTCAAACTGGACAGTCTCTACGTAAAAGAATAAATGGACACAAATCAGATGTCAAGAATTATAACATTCATAAACCAGTCGGAGAACACTTCAATCTCTCTGGTCACGCAATCAGAGACATGAAGGTCGCTATCTTACAACAAAAAAACTTCAAATCCAGAGTCCAGCGAGAAACTGCTGAATTGGAATAATTTGCAAATTGGATACTATTAATTTAGGCTTAAATAGAGACTGGGAGTGGCTAAGTCATTATGCAAGATAGCCTATTTCCCCTTGTTTTTTCCTCCCCCCCCCAGACGTTCTGGTTAAACTTGGATTTATGCTGGAAGTGGCCCACCTTGATTGTCATGCACAGTGTGGGGAGAGTGGTCAGTTTGGATGAGCTATTGCCAGCAGGAGAGTGAGTTTGTGGGGCGGGGGGTGAGAAAACCTGGATTTGTGCTGGAAATGGCCCACCTTGATTATCATGCACATTGTAGGGGGAGTGGTCACTTCGGATGAGCTATTACCAGCAGGAGAGTGAGTTTGTGTGAGTATGGGGGTGGGGGAGTGAGAAAACCTGGATTTGTGCTAGAAATGGCCCACTTTGATTTTCATGCAGGTTGTAAGGAGAGTGGTCACTTTGGATAGGCTATTACCAGCAGGAGAGTGAGTTTGTGTGTGTGGTTTTTGGAGGGGGGTGAGGAGGTGAGAGAACCTGGATTTCTGCAGGAAATGGCCCACCTTGATTATCATACGCATTGTGAAGACAGAGGTCACTTTGGATGGGCTATTACCAGCAAGAGAGTGAGTTTGTTTGTGGGAGGGCGGAGGGTGAGAAAACCTGGATTTGTGCTGGAAATGGCCCAACTTGATGATCACTTTAGATAAGGTATTACCAGCAGGAGAGTGGGGTGGGAGGAGGTATTGTTTCATGGTGTCTGTGTATATAATGTCTTCTGCGATTTCCACAGTATGCATCCGATGAAGTGAGCTGTAGCTCACGAAAGCTCATGCTCAAATAAATTGGTTAGTCTCTAAGGTGCCACAAGTCCTCCTTTTCTTTTTGCGAATACAGACTAACACGGCTGTTACTCTGAAACCAGTCCACAGAAAATGTATGGACAGATTGTAGAAGATTTTAAAAAGGGGACTATATGGAATAAATTACACATAAGTAATAGGTTACTAGACCTTAAGAATGTCAATCCAAAGGTGTTTCTTTAAGATTGTGCTCAAAATGGGGAAGGATGTGTTCTCTCTAGAATCTGATGCAGTGTAAAGCTAATTACATTGTTTTCTATTGCAAAGGGACTTGTATGATTACTTCATACTGCTAAAGTATCAGTAAAATACAAGTTTTTCCTCTGTTAACCCCATGATTAACATTTGTTTTTTGATCCAAATCAATACAGCAATAGCGAGTTTCACAGTTGGGAAGAACTTATAGCAAAAGCTGGATCACTTAGGGGAAAGTTTAGAAATCCTCATTGTAATAGTATTGATCCCTCCAACAATAAAATCAGTTTTTCCCCTTGCTTTTATGGAATTCATGTTAATTCTCTTATAACAATATGGTGTATATTTCTAGCTTAATCAGTGATTACTAAAATACTTAACTTTAAATTAAGTACATTTTGATATGAAAATGATGTTTGCTTATTTATGCGGTAATACAGGACATGTGATAATTTGAGCTGCAACTTCCAGGTCTTTAATGCAAATTATACAAATTGAATTGTAAAAGTAGAAATGTGTGGAGAAATTTTGGCCCCACTGAAGTCAAAGCACATTTTGCAATGGATTGCAATGAGCCCAATTTTATCCATGATAAATAGTACATAACCTTGTGGCACAAAACTGCTCAGTCTTAACATCTTTTTTCCTTTAGCAGGTACTCATTTATGCACAGTCTACTGTCCTAAGACTCAACTATGCCCTGGATGGTGCACCTGTACAAGGGAGTAAGGAGGAGTAAGAGACCTCTTATGCCCCTGCATGGGTTGCCTGAACCTACAGTATGGACATATAGGATCAAACAGGATTTGTGCACACATTGCTTGCCAACCCCATTACAAGGAGGCTGGGAAATGGACTGGGCTTTGTTCTGTCCTTTGCCAACACACTGGCCAGCAAAGCTGGAGTGGGAAAGGGGTAGTTGTTTTCTGTCAATTTAGATCTGAAAAGTTTATTTCAGATATTTTTGTGTCCTATACCAGAAACAAATTACTATCTCCTGGAGCTACTGGAGTGCAGGTAGGCAATGTATTTTATACATTTGCAATAAAAAACTCAATTTTTGTGATTCCCCAGGGACCAATAAATCCTCCGGTCTTTGCTCCACGAGAAGCATGGGGACTTTGACTTTTTTCACCTCTCCTTCAGCAATGGCTCCCTCTTGATTAGAGCATAGGGTTTCCTACAGTTGCACACACAGGGGGAGGGTAAAGGAGCAGAGGAATGGATGATGTAGTGCTTGAAAATTGGTAATTTGCATAGCTTGGGACTTTGGGAGAAAATTAGCTTCAGATTTCGCTATCATTATTTAAGAACAGAAAAATGGGACTCTTTCCACTTTTGATCACACTTTAACCGCACACTGGAAAAAGAAAGAATCCCCAGTTATAAGTGCCTGGTTTAAATAGGTCTGGGACATGTTTCTAATGGAAAAGCTTGCAGACAATACAAAAATGGGGCCCATTGATTTCAACATAACTTGGCTCCCTTAAAAAATTATCAGAATAATATTTCAAAAAGAACCAAGAGACTGGCTACTTTCACAGCTTGTTCCACTTATAAGCACAGAGTTTCCCTGGCACACGTGTATTGCTATTGTATTTTTGGTTTCTCTATTTCTTATTCTCTTTGCCACGTGCATAGCTATGCAGTTATAGTTCTCTTAAGTTGTTTCTTTCACTGTTTAATTTTGTTGATTGTGAAAAGAAGTATTGTATTTTTTGTGGAATATTTAAAAAAATCTTTTGCATATCATGGTTTTAAAGGTTTAAAGCTTTAAATTAATAACTCAATTTTTTAACATTTTGACTTTTCATTAAAAAGGATATTATATTATATTATATTATATTATATTTTGATTTATGTAAGGATTTTGATATAGTGTTGCATGACCCGCTCATAAACGAACTAGGGAAACATAGCCTAGATTGAGCTACTATATGGTGGGTGCATAAATGGTTGGAAAACTGTTCCCAGAGAGTCATTATCAGTGGCTCACAGTTCAGCTGGAAGGGCATATTGAGTGGGGTCCCATAGAGATCGGTCCTTGTTCTGGTTCTGTTCTCTGTCTCCATAAATGATTTAGACAATGGCATAAAGAGTAAATGAATAAAGTTTGTGGAAGATGACAAACTTGGAGGGGTTTCAAGTGCTTCTGAGGATAGAATTAAAATTCAAAATGAGCTGGACAAACTGGAGAAGTGGTCTGAAGTAAATAGGGTGAAAATCAATAAGGACTAAATACTCCACTTAGGAAGGAAAAATCAATTCCATACATACTACATGGGAAATGGATCTGAAGATTATAGTGGATCACAAGCTAACATGAGTCAACTGTGTAACACTGTTGCAAAAAAAGTGAAATCATTCTGGGAGGTATCAGAAGAAGTGTAAGCAAGACATGAGAAGTAATTCTTCCATTCCACTCTGCCCTGACAAGGCCTCAACCGGACTACTGTGTCCAGTTCTGGGCACCACATTTAAGGAAAAATGTGGACAAATTGGAGAAAGTCCAGAAGACAGCAACAAAAATTATTAAAGGCCTCGAAAACATGACATATGAGGAATGATTGAAAAAATTGTGTTTGTTTAGTCTGGAGAAGAGAAGACTGAGAGGGGACATAACAGTTTTCAAGTACATAAAAGGTTGTTTCAAGGAGAAGGGAGAAAAATTGTTCTCTTTAACCTCTGAGGTTAGGACAAGAAGCAATGGAGCAGCAAGGGAGGTTTAGATTGGACATTAAGAAAAGCTTCCTAACAGTTAGGGTAGTTAAGCGCTGGAACAAATTGCCTAGGGAGGCTGTGGAATCTGTCATTGGAGGTATTTAAGAAAAGTTTAGACAAACACCTGTCAGGAATGGTCTAGTTATTACTTAGTCCTGCCGAGAGTGCAAGGTACTGGACTAAATGACCTATTGAGGTCCCTTCCAGATCTACACTTCAGTGATTCTATGATTATCAAAGTTGATAAATGCAAAATAATGTGCATTGAAAAGCATAATTCCAACTATACATATAAAATGGTGGGTCTAAATTAGTTGTTACAACTCATGAAAGAGATCTTGGAGTCATTGTGGATAGTTCTCTGAAAACATCTATTCAATGTGCAGCGGCAGTCAAAAAAAGCTAACAGAATGTTGGGAATCATTAAGAAATGGATAGATAATAAGACAGAAAATATCATATTGCCTCTATATAAATCCATAGTACACTCACATCTTGATGTTTAGATATGGTTGCCCCATTTCAAAAAAGATATATTGGAATTGGAAAAGGTTCAGAAAAGGGTAACAAAAATTATTAGCGGTATGGAACAGTTTCCATATGAGGAGAAATTAATAAGACTGGGACTTTTCAGCTTGGAAAAGAGACAACTAAGGGGGGATATGATTGACGTCTATAAAATCATGACTGGTGTGGAGAAAGTAAATAAGGAACTGATATATACTCCTTCTCATAACACAAGAACTAGGGCTCACCAAATGAAATTAATAGGCAGCAAGTTTAAAAGAAACAAAAGGAAGTATTTTTTCACATAATACATAGCTTGTGGAACTCTTTGTCAGAGCATGTTGTGGAGGTCAAGACTATAACAGAGTTCAAAAAAGAACTAAATAAGTTCATGGAGGATAGGTCCATCAATGGCTATTAGCTAAGATGGGAAGGGATGGTGTCTCTAGTCTCTGTTTGCCAGAGGCTGGGAATGGGTGGCAGGGGATGGATCACTTGGTGATTGCCTGTTCTGTTCATTCCCTTGGGGGCACCTGGCATTGGCCTGCTGTCAGAAGACAGACTACTAGGCTAGATGAACCTTTGGTCTGACTCAGTATTGCTGTTCGTATGTTCTTATTATGAAGAAAGAACAAAGAAAAATAACTATATTGAATTATGCCACAATATCTAGTAGAAAACAGAGGCTTTTTAACAAGGGATTCCTTGAAACCAAATCTTGAAAGTTAAATATTTGGTATGTTTTTCTCCATTCGGCACTGCTAAACTAAATTAATTCACTTCAGAATGCTGATTTGGAGTGTTCTGTTAGTGAAAATATTTTAGGTAATAACACATCTCTTTTCTTTAAGGCTAGATAATGTTTATTCAGTTTTAAAAATAGATTTTCCACAAGACTTGCACTTAAGTGTAGCCAATTTTTAGTGTAAAATATATACAATGGTATATACAATGGTAACCCTATACAATTTTCACATATTTTATCATTTTTAATGTTGATTTTATGACAAATTTACAAAAAAAATCACATTTTGGTTTATTCAAACACTGGTAGGGCTAATAAAAATACGACTATATAATGGAATCTTCTTTTGATAATATAGCACTATATAGATTATCATCATCTGAGCCCTCATCCTGCAAGCACATACACACATGCTTAACCTTATGCATATTAGTTATCTCATTCAACTCAAATACTTAATATAAAAAAAAACAGATCTCAGTGAGACTCGTGTTTAAATGATTGCAGAAACAGTGCCTTGCATATTATTACTCTCATACAACCATAATGCAGTTTAACACATGGAGAAAAAATAATTTTAAGATCCTATTAGTTACTTTATTGACAACAGGATTCCCTAAAAATTCAGTAGCTATTGATTACATGTAATTATATCTTGTCCTGGATCTGTTATGTTATGCTGATATAATAGGAGCAATTATGACAAATTGCTGGGTAGTAACTTTGAAAGGGCTTATGTTATTTTCTGACTTTACAACCAGTTTTGTATGGGTTTGATTTAATTTAGTTTTGGTCTACCTAACCCCATGAGTCACCAGCTCAGTTGTATATCAGAGGAAGACCCCAGTAGTCACTCAACCATGATGTAATTTAGTCTCTTAAGAACCACAGCAATGCTAAAATAAAATCTCTGTGATGGTCAAGCCATCTGTCCAGAGGGTAAAAATACTACTCATCCATTTCAGTGATAAAAGGTCAGAGATAATCATTTGCTTCTGTATTCTTAATGGAAAAATGTGCCTTAAAGGGTTGACAGCTACCATGCAAAATGTTTTATCATATCAGGAACGTTATTCATACTGCATCACCCGCACAATACTTTGTGCCAGTTGCTATCAAGTGCTTTGCAAAATAATACCACCACCCTGCAGTACTGTATAGCATTGTAATTTTTTATTACTATTAAATCATGTGGAACAACATTATTTTTTCCTGATGATTGCCTTTGTTATACTGATTAAAAATATTTTAATAAACTAGATAAGAATCCTTCTTAAGGAGAAGAGGTGGATTTAAGTAAATACAAAACAAATTGGATATTAGTACATAGGAAGAAAGTAAGATTGATGATCTGACAAAACATTAATTAAAAGAAGAATGTTACCAAGACCTACTCATATAATTCAATTGCACATAATTCAAAGGCAAAATTAATTTACTGTTTCTTATTTGACAACAAAACAGCATCTTTTTATAGATTTTTTTTAAATCAATGCATATAAGACATACTTAAACACTCCCATTGGAAATAGTGATATTGAAATAGTGTTATTTAACCTTTGCACTTTGAATTTAAATTTCAAGAACCTCACAGAAATGGCAGAAAATCAACTTTCCAATTGAACAATTTCATAGTTGTTTCTGTAGGTCTGTGTTAGTTTGCAAATATTGAATCCCAATTGTTTTATTAATTAAAGGAAATAACATAAAACATTTGGTGTAGATTTGTTCTGAGCAGTTGCCAATGTTAAGCCCAACATATGTTGAATATTTTATTTAAATGTGATTTATTGCAAAATTTACCAATAGTGGCTGACAATATTTTGTTTAAGATTATTTGCTAAGTGTCAGCAGTTTTAAATATTAAATAATATTATGTATTTAAATGCCAAATACATGTACATATTTAATCCCTACCAACTCTGTATTAATTTATTATGCAGGGCTGTCAGTACATATGATATGTTCCAAATGTGTCTGGTTATGTCTACACTGCTCCACTGTTCAGACTATGGGGATGTGAATATCAGTGCTCAACAAAATGCTGCGCTTTAACTCCCCTGTGTGGATGGCTTGGGCACAAAATAAAAGGTTGATAGTGTAGTCCTCTTCAAACAGGATTATATTAATGCAAACCAGGAACCTTTTAGTTTGTTCCTGAAGCATCCAGATGGGGGAGTTACAGTGTAGCACTTTTGTGCATCATGCTATTCACACCCCTGAACTGTGGGGCGATGCAGGCAAGCCCAAATTTCTTTTTCAGCACAAGACTATGAATCATACATGTTTGGAAATGGCAGTGGAGATAATAACTTCACCTTTAATGTTTTGTCTGGCAAGGAAAAAATAATCTTTATCCCTGGTTTTAAGTGCATATGCTTCTACAAGCAAATAGGAATTGTTAATATAGCTTTGGATATTTAAAGGATACATTTGTTCAATATACAAATGACTGCTGAAAACAAAGCCTTTGGCACTGAAATATGCAAAAGTCAACCAAAGCTAACATAGTCTGCCTGGTTACATAGAAGATATATTGATTGACATTCTCACTGTCTTGGAAATAAATACAAAACTTAAAACTTTGTAGCCCATGAAGATTCATTTTAGGCATAGGACACCAAAGCTGTGCTGAGGTTTAGGAATCACTTTTCTGTCTCCTTAATTAGTTACATAGGACCCGTAGGTTCTTCTTCTTCATTACTGTTTTATACCAGATCACACATTTCTTAAAAAGATGAGTTTCCCCCCTCCCCAGATGTTCTGAAACTGTGCTTCTAAACTACTTCAAAGTAAATGATAATGCAGTTTCTGTCTCACTTCACTCATAATCCAAGTTTCCATGGCCATTCATGCTTTATTCTCAGTTTCATATTTAGTTTACGGTGCATACATATTTCCAGATTATTTATAATTTCCACATGTCTCAGGCATATTTATAATATGATTGTGGTATGGACCTTGGATTCTTCAATCAGATCTTGACAGACTGAAGGGCCATTGTGATAATAATACACTTTTGTGTAAATCTATGGTACAGTGCTTGCCCTTAAAAATGTGTCAATTTCACTTTTGATAGATAGGCAATGTGACTTCAGTATTTGCAGAGTTCCCTATTAATTGTTTTTTTAAAAGTATAATAGAGTAAGTATTTGGTGAATATTCTTAGTATTTGAGAATACCTAAGGAATTCTCAAAAAGAAAAGGAGTACTTGTGGCACCTTAGAGACTAACCAATTTATTTGAGCATAAGCTTTCGTGAGCTACAGCTCACTTCATCAGATGCATTCTGTAAATTCTGAGGTGACTTGTGTTTATTTATAAAAGGCACAATTAACAAGTTTTAAAGGTGAACATCATGTGTACATAAGTATGAGACATCAGCAACCTCCTCTCCATATCATCTTATTTACACAGTTATGTTCTGCCATCTTTACTCACTTTGAGTATTATTTTGTGCTACAAGAAATCCTACTGAACTCAGAATAAAGTATTATTAAGCAAGAGTGACTGAACTTAGCCTATAACAGACGTCCAAGTATGCTGTATGTTAAGAGATAGGTGAAGGAATAGTGGGAGAACATAATTTTTTTCTCAAACAATATACAGATATTAGGAATTCATCTGAAGCTTTGACTTTAATACTTTACTGCCATCCTTGGCATTGGCCACTCCAGTTCTGCTCCCTATCCCACTCAAACATTTCAACAGCTGTTTGGTGCCTTCTTGTCCCCACTTTGAGTTTCTATTTTAAAAATTTCGGTCTGAAGCTGTTTAATGCTCCCAACTGAGGTTCTCTAAGCAAAAAATAAACTATCAAAGGAGGCTGAAAGCAAGTGAAGCAGGATTGAAGGAAAGTGTGACCATTCTCACAGTTCAAAGAGATCATGTATTTAAAACCATGGCCTAGCTGCTGTTACTTTATCAAGGCTACCCTGGATGCCAAGCTGCTTTGAACATTTAGTTTTGATTTAAAGTTAAAGAGAGGAGACATTTATACAGTAATGCTCCTGATTTGGTTCTTAGAGTTTAGACAAAAAGCTTGAAGCAGATGTTTGGAAGATCTGATCAACAGAAAGATATTTTCTGATGGGAGGGAGAGCCATCCGATTTGAAAGCAGGTAACTGAGAGTTATTAAAAGAATAATTTAAAATTCACTGAAAAGTATCGAGCATTACCACTTGCACAATGGAGTCTGGTCCATAACTGGGGCTCATAGGCACTACTATAATCAAATAATAAATATAATAAAGGGGGACTGGATTTTCCAAGAGATTAGAAAAGATATATGTGGCCTTTAACCATTTAGGTTACTATTTAATATCTCGCCCAGACTTATAGAGACTGAAAAGACTGCATTCCATGAGACTTGGTCCATGCATTCACCAGGTCACTTTCAGCTTATTGTCTACATTCTAATGAGTTAGTGGTTCCAGTTCAGGTGTTAATAGAAAATTGCCCACATCAGAAAAACTATCACTTCAAATTATATTAATTGGCACCTTTGCAGTGATAATGTCAGCAGAAGGGCCAAGGAATTTCTGATTGAGTTACCTACTCATCTGAAAAAGTACCTTCTCCAAAACAGAGCTGAGACATATCGGCAGGGCTGGGGCAGGACGTCTACACTACCACTGCCTATGCTGTTTGTGTGGATAAACAGAGGACTACAGCGTTGTCAATTGGACTCTTGAAGCTTTCCTAGAAACTAATTAAACTTTCAAACATTATGGCCAAATTTTCAAATATGAACACCAAAAGTCCACACACCACACACACACACACACACACACACATTGTGTATGCAGAATGAGACCTTTGATTGCACATGCAATGACAGTGGTCATCACTAAAAAAAAAATCATTTTCCAATAGCTACCTCACAGTTATCTCTGAAATGCTCCAGCTTTCCCTATGTTTAGAATAGGAACTAAATATGATATCTCAGACGTCTCACTATCTGGTAAGATTTAGTAAATAATAAACATCTTAATGACAACCACTGTACCATGACTTTTCATGCAAATGGACTAATTGTGCATGCAAAGTACTGCGTAGGTGCCTACCTAGTCTACTACATGTGTAATACCATTTGCCCACACAGCAGGACTCTACCTTTTGGAAATGTGTATGCAATTTCAATATTAAAAATATATATCATTGAAATAGCAGATCTTTTTGGTCTCATGTCTTACAGTACATCAGAAGCAAACTATAATGGCCCCCCAAAACACACTTAGGTGTTTTACTGTTTAACTATTTTAAGGGAGAAAATAATTCACTGTGGAGATCATTACCAATGAAATCCTCATCTTTATTTTTTATAGAGACTCAAAGACCATAAATTAAGCTCCAAAAAGAGTCCAGTGACAATTTAAAAGAACTTTATCTTAATTATTGTTTCTCTCATCTTCTCAGTTCATTTAAAGTAGCATATTGAACTGAAAAGCTCATGAAGCCTTTAAAAAGCAGATGCTTTCTGCTGAACTAGAGAGCCCCCAAATGTTTATTTTTCAATATGTTAAAGGAAAAGACAAGGCCCATTGACATTGCTGAGATGAATCAAACCGATCTGTCTCATTTGGCACTATAGTTGCTTAGAATTGGAAAAAGATGCACGTAGCAGGTGAAGCAAAGTCTGCTGAGCGAGAAGACAATCCTACCCAAATTCAGCCCTGTCAGGCTGAGAAAATAGTTCTTGTTTTGATGATAAACTGAAAAAATGTAATAATATTCCTTAAATACCACAGTTATCAGGTGGGCATAAACAAGTCAGGGATATATTTTTGTAAACTGTTGAGCATCTGAAACTGAAAAGTATTCAAAATACAGAAAATGAGCTGAGTTACTATAAGCCATCTTTTCTAAATAAAATTGCTGCACTTTGAGCAAAATTTGCTAAACAAAACAGGTTTACAAGAAAACAGTACCTGCTGTGGGGTGACGCTTCTTTAATGAACTGCTGTACCAGAAAACTTCAGCAAAGTAATTCATGAGAACTACCCTGAAAGATACACATTAAATCCCAAAAATGGTGGCCTGCAGTACTACTGCCAATTTACATTATCTTGGCAGGTGACATAACAATGTACCTTATACATATCAATGCAATACATGCTATACTAAAAGGCTGGTTCAGCAGTTACATCTTTCAGATACTCTGACATGTGAACACACAAAACAGGGATTAACTAGATCTCTCAATACTATCTGTGTGATTTCTCATATCTATAATATAACCATGGGCATTGGTTCTTAATTATTACCTTTCCCATAATCACATTTTTCATTAATCTGGAAACAAATCCCATCAAGTCAATATTAGAGTCACTGACATTCCATCCTTGGCTCTGAAGGTGGATCTGTGATTATTATTTCCAAAATATGGTATCCTGCCCAAGCTTTTGCTGGGGAACACACGGTAAATTTGTATATGCTCTAGTTTTATGATGTACTGTGTTGCACTTCATACACAGCTGAAGACTAGCTTTGGTTAATTAAAGATTTTATTGCACACTAAAAGACACAGTGCAGAGTAAACAATACTGCACACAAAATGAAAGGCTGCATAAACACGTACACAGCATCTCTACCGCCACTTTATAACTGCTGAAAAATGCATTTAACAATTATTCCATTCTGCTCTCACAGTGAGTACACAATGACCTTGGTCAGCAGTTTCAAGAGTAATGCATCAATATATGATGAATTTTATGAATTGATGTTTGTGGCTCAGAACATCTTTTGGTTATAAACAAGCTTTTATTCTTCTCTGCTACAGTATGCACTCTTTGCAATGCATTATGCATGGCAATAAGTCTCATCCTGAGGGTGGAAATTGATATATTAAATTTACCATATTTTACTAGCTCTTTCTAGTAAAATGTCTCAATAATCTGTGTTACTTAGCATTTTCACTGCAAAGGATTTTGGACAGAATACATTTATTGCACATAAAGTATTTTCTAATCAAGTAAAATTAAGAGAATCCATCATTAATGAGCACATTTTTCACAGTGCAATTAACACAGTTGGCAGCAAGATAAGACTTAATTTTAGAGGTACTGAACACCCGCAGTCCCCACTGACTTCAACTGGAGTTGCGGGTACCCAGCACTTCTGAAAATCAGACCAATAGAGATGACTTCCCTTAGAAAAAATATGCATAATACAAAAAAAGATACATTTCTATGATTCTATGATTTTATGATTCTATAAACATCACTGCTTCTAAAATGTCCTTTTACTGTATGTTATATTTACTCTTAGGGGATATTCTCTATTGTATTCGCTCACGGTCTTTTGATATCCTGTGGCATTAAAAATTCATTTGTCTGAGCCACAAACACATTTTATATAGTCAATGTATTAATTCTGAGGAAGCTGGGGACAGAAATCCTCATCTTTTGTACACTGAAATAGCTTTATTGACGTCCGTGGATCTATGCTAATTTACACCAGCTGAGGATCTAGCCCAGTATCTCAAAGAGTGATTATCATTAGAGCTGTATGAATAAGCAATTTCAAGTTCAGTAGCTGAACCAAAAATCAAAAATAAATTTAGATTTTTGCTAACCTGAAACAATTTTTTTTTAGTTTTATGAAAACCAAGAAAGTTTAAAAAAGAGCAGTTTGGGTAAAAAAAAAAAAAACATTTCGATTTGATTTCAATTACCTGTTCGAAATATTTATTATAAATTAAAGAAACACAAAATGAAAAGTCCTTTTAAAACAAAAAGTCAAAATGTGTTTTTCTGAAAATGTTGACGTGAAATGTTTTAACTTTTTAGACTTTTTTTCCCCCAACCAAAACAATGTGGCGAATTCAACATGAATTCACAAATGATTTCAGTCAACCCAATCTACAATTTTGGGCTAAAAATAGTTTGCCTGAAAATCTTTGCTTGGCTTTCATTATCATATCACTCTGAGGATAAAACAAGAAGCAATGGACTTAAATTGCAGCAAGGGTGGTTTTGATTGGGAATTAGGAAAAACTTCCTAACTGTCAGAGTGGTTAAGCACTGGAATAAATTGCCTAGAGAGGTGGTGGAATCTCCATCATTGGGAATTTTTAAGGGCAGGTTGGACAAATACCTGTCAGGGATGGTGTAGGGGACTGGACTGGTTGACTTCTCAGGGTCCCTTCCAGTTCTATGATTCTATGGTTTTCTTAGACATTGGTAGTTCAACCACACCCTAATATTTACTTTACAAAAAGCAAATACTTCAGAGGGTTTTCAACTACTTAAAGATTACATAAGAACAATAGTGAGAAAGTTATTGAAAACTAAATGGAAAAACAACAAATTCAATTACCAAATCTGTCTAGATATTTGAGGGTATCACATACATAAAGATCAGTGATACATAACCAACCAATATCTGTATGAGGCATGAACAAACTTTGAGCCATATCCTCAGCTCGTGTAAATCTTTGTATCTCCATTGATTTCAAAAGCAATACACTGATTTACACCAGCTGAGGATTGAGCAATTCATCTGAGCAGCAGATGCAGGGGGTGGCATTACAATTTTGCCTCCCAGCTTGCAGTGCCACTTTATTGATACTAAAGTAAAAATGAATTAAACAATATACAGAGACATGAGAGGGGAAACAAAATAGAGAATAGAAGGAGTAAGGGGGGGGGAAATATATTTATTCCATGAATTTTCTATTTAATGGGTTTATTTTTTTAGAGCAAAATAAAAAAAATTACTGACAGCTGGCATGCTGTTGTAGAAGTATCAACAGCTGTACTCATACTCTCTCCTACAGTGTTTGGTGGTGCAATTTTCAGCATTTGTTTCACAGAAGAGGTGGTGGGTTTGGTGAAACATGCACAGAATGTATATTTGTAATTCACATACACGTCTTCACTGAATTCACAAGTATCTTTCTACTTTAAGCTATTAGCTAAACATATTAGAGGGGTCAATGCATAACAAGGGACATTTCTCAGACTTTTTTTTTAAATAACTTTATTTAAGAGCACTTTTGCACTAGTTACTGTTACTAGGCTGTTAATATCAATGAAGATAAATGCTCAGTACACATTGACAGGTGAACGACTTATGTTAATAGCAGTTATGACAGTTTGGGCTCATTAATTGTAGCATACAACATATTTGAGAAATGTAGATTTTTTTCTGTTAGTGAATTATCGGTTAACACATTTCTTTTCTGATGTATTCATTATTCTATACTATTTGACAAACACCTATTGCAAACATTTTTCAGTCTGTGAGTTGTGCATGACCATATTCATTTGGAATGCGTCTTCATTTATTCACTCTTTGCCTTTCATTAATTATGATACACGATTGATCACCTAACTTGTATGGGCCAAAATTTTCAGACATAAGTACCTGAAGTGAAGCAACTAAATCGAGCCCCTCCTTATGTGGTCTGATTTTGAGACATGCTGAGCACCAATACAATCAAATGGGATGACTTAGGTAATTATAGGCCAATTAGCTTGAGATCAATCCCAAGCAAAATAATGGAAGGGCTGATGTGGGACTCAGTCAACAAATCATTGTGAAATATCAGTGAGTGCGGTTGTTTCTAGCTGAACCAACCAAATGCTATTCAATATTGTTGTCAATCATCTGGAAGAATATATAAAATTGTTGTTGACAAAGATTGCAGATGACATAGATATTGGTGGAGTATTAAATAATAAGAACTGGTCACTTATGTAAAACACTCTAGATTATTTGGTAAACTGGCACGATCAAAGTGTTTTAATACAGAAAAATACAAGATCACACATCTTAGGTACAAATAATGTAGGTCACACTGGGTATGGTACTATATCCTGAAAACCAGCAACTCCTCAAAGGACTTAGAGATCATGGTAGATAACAAACTAAACATGAGCTCCCAAAGTGATGTTATGGGTAAAAAGGGGGTAATGTGGTCTTTTAGATGTATCAGTAAGGGGATATTGAGTGGGACTAGGGAGATGATGTTACCTTTGTATATGGCATTGATAAGATCATTACTACACTAGTGTTCAATATTGCTGTCCACACCAAAAAAAAAAAAAACCCTTTAAAAAAGATGTTCAAAAATTGGACAAGTTTCAGAAAAGAGTCACAAGAATGATATGAGATCTGCAAAATGCACCTCACAATGAGGGGCTTAAGAAATCACTCTATTTAGCTTATTGAAGAAAAGATTAAGAGGCCACTTGATCATAGTCTATAAGCACCTATTCAATGAAAAGATATTTGATCCTAGATTGCTCATTAAGCCAACAGACAAAGGCATAATAAGATATAATAAATGAAAATGGAATATAGAAAAATGCAAACTAGTTGCAAATTTTCTGAACAATTTAATTAACCATTGGAATAGCTTACTAAAGAGATGGTAGATAAACAGCAGATATAGATGTATATAGTTCTGATAAAATCAACAATGATTTTCATCAGCTAAGCCTCAGACCAGAAGTCTGTAAATCAAGATTAGATGTCTTTCTTTCATATATACTCTAGTTCAAACATAATTGGACACAGTGAAAGAAATACTGGGTGAAATTCTATATCTATGCTATTCAAGAGGTCAGACTAGACGATCATAAAATAAATGATCATTAAACAAATAATAGTGCACCTCAGTTTTTCATTGTTGGCTTTCAAAATGGCCCATTCAAATAGGCAAGGGGATGTAACTAAATGGGCAAAAATGCTACAATGTGTGAAGGTGGGAACAATATCTTTCTTTGTAATCTTGTGCTTGTCAAACTGGGCAAATAGAACTTTTTTTTGCTCCTAAATGGAATAAGAGGTCACATTGATTTGTAACTCTTTGTGTGAGACAGTGGGGCAGATCCTCAGCCTGTGTAAATATCTGTATCTCTGTTGAGGTCATTAGTGTTACACTAATTTGCTCAAGCTGAGGATCTGGTCTATTATTTTAGCAAGTTGTATTTTTTCTGATGCTGGGTCAGCATATTTCCCACGTCTCTTCGTGGTCTACTTATTTGTGGGATAGCACAATCAAGTACAGGGCCTGGAATAATGACACAAGCTTGAGTTCAGTAAGCAAAAAACCATGTCTATTTTATTAGTAGAAAAGGGTACAGAGGAGCTCTCCTCCTGCAGATGTTTTCTGGTACCTAACCTTTTTTTCTCTCTACCAGAGGCAGAAAAAAATATACTCCACGGAATTTTCTCTCTGAAATATTTCCTAAGCTCATAATCCTTCCCCCTATGGAAGTAGCCAGAACTTTTGGGGCTGTGTGTGTACCGAACAACACTCTCTCAGCCAGCACAGTAACTTGATTATACTGTATTAATATTTATTTGTATTCCAGTAGCATGCACAATCTATTAGCTGCTGCCCCACATACATAAAGACACAGCTTTTTCAACAAAGAGCCTAAAATTTAAGAATGCAAGTAACATATGAAGGAGATGGAAAGGGATAATGTCAGAATATGTATAATTAAACAATGTATATCTTTTTTTAAGAAAACACGAATCAGCTGTACTCAACTGTCCCTCAATCTGTCTCCATGAGTTGTAGCAGTACAAGGCTTGTGACATATTGCAAAGCCATATAATTCCATCTTGTTTGGGGCAGTGTTATTTACTCACAGCTTCCCCTCCCCTCCCCCCCCAAGACGTACCCACACACAAAAAGAGATGTGCATGTTCTTGCTTCTGTGTATGGTATTGAACTGGCTGGGTGTATGTTCATGATTGCCCACTATAACGCAGAATCAGAACTGTGGGTCATGGGTCCTGTATAGCTAACAAAGAAAACTGGTTTTAGCATTTGTTTTAGGACTGCGGGAAAAAAAAAAGTTTGCTACAGTCAACCCTCTCCATTCCACTTTCCCAAACATAACCCGTTCCTGTCCACTATTATCACATGACCTTGTACATGGCCTGCCTAAAGGTTTTGGGGAAGGAGAGCAAGGTATTCTTTGGGATAGGCCTCAAACTTATTTAATTGACCTATTTAACATAAAAGGCATATGTATGAGGGAGAGTTTCAGGTCCATCCCCCAACCTTACCAAACATAGTATCCCATTACAGAAGTAAGTCCCAATCCTAGCGGTAAATTACTTCACAAGGAAAAGAACTAGACACTAATTTTAAAATAAAAGCTGAGATTTCCCTTAAATTGTATAATTTAATCCAAACTAGAGGACTGACTCAAAGCTCCACAGTGCCCAAAGGCCAGCCATGATACTGACTAATGCAGATACCCTTGTGCAGTACTTTAGAAGCAGGGGGAATCTCTGTTCTTATGGCATAAATGCCCATGCACTGTAGTGACATCAAAGGCTGTGGGGATCTGTCTTCAGAATTGCTTAAATATGTGTATAAATATATCTATTATTACATAAATAGCCTGTAGCTATAACATGCTACAAATAAATAAGGGTAATAATATTGTTATACAATATTCTGGTCTATTGAATGTTGGGTTAGCAAAAGCAGGCAGCATCCCTGGAATGATGACGCAGGCACAAGCTCAGTAAACAACAGCCCCACAACTGTCTATGAATGGCAAAGGGCACAGATTCCTACTGTTGGTTCTGATGTGTAAAAAAAGTTTTGCTTTCTCCACAAGGCAAGAAGCACAGACTCACCGCTGAAGATCTCCTCAGTTGCCTCCTGAGACAAAGGTCCTGCCTAGCTTGAAGGAGCCTCCCCCTTCAGGGTCTATCCGTGGGGATGCCAGGACATGTCCTGTCACCCAGCAAGCACAGTAATACTTTTACAATTTATCTATATCAAAATAGATCTAGGTGCCCGTTTTGCCTCAGATAAATAGATGAGGTAGGGTTACCTCAGTGTTTGCCATATTGTCAAGATTTCCTTATATTTCCTTTACACTTTACTGTACTATATGGAATATAAAAATATAAAATGATAACATTTGCAGATGACACCAAGCTGGGAAAGTTTGCATGCACTTTGGAGGACAGGATTAGAATTTAAAATGACCTTGAGAAATTGAAGAACTGGTCTGAAATCAACAAGATGAAATTCTGTAAAGACAAGTGCAAAGTACTTCACGTAGGAAGGAAAAAATAAATGCACAAGTATGAAATGGGGAACAACTGGCTAGGTAGTAATACTTCTGAAAAGAATTTGGGGATTACAGTGGATCAGAAATGGACTAAGAGTGAACAATATGATGCAGTGATGAAAAAGGCTCATGTCATTCTTGGGTGTGTTTTCAGGTATATCGTATGTAAGACACAGGAGGTAATTGTCCTGCTGTACTCAGTGATAGTGAGGCCTCAGCTGGAGTGCTGCATCCAATTCTGGGCACCACACTTTAGGAAAGATGTGTACAAAATGGAGAAAGTCCAGAGGAGAGTAATGAAAATGATAAAAGATTTAGAAAACCTGATATATGAGGAAAGGTTAAAAAACCTGGACATGTTTAGTCTTGAGAAAATAACACTCAGTGGGGACCTGATAACAATCTTCAAACACATTAAAGGCTGCTAGGAAGAGGTAGGACAAGAAGTAATGGGCTTAATCTGCATCAAGGAAGATTTAGGACAGATATTAGGTAAAACTTTCTACTATGTAGTTAATCTCCGGCATAGGCTTCCAAGGGAGGTTGTGGAATCCCCATGACTGAAGGTATTTAAGAGCAGGTTGGACAAACACCTGTCAGGAATGATCTAGTTTACTTGGTCCTGCCTCAGCACAGGGGGCTGGACTTAATGACTTTTTGAGGTCCTTTCCAGCCCTCCATTTCTATGATTCTATGGAATGTCTAGGAAATACAGCAAAGGCTGAGACAATGTTATTTAGCTGTCTACTTTTTTTAAAAGGCAATTTTTTAAGGTTTGCCACTGTGCAATGTAGGGACCTGGTCCTGCAAACGTCCCTGCATACGTCTCCTGTTACTTCAGTGGTCCTCCTCTTATGAGTGAAGATATGCATATACATGTTTGCAGCATGGGTCCCTGTGTGTATATCTAATTATGCATACACACTCAACCCTTATTATTCCACAGATTTTAAGAATCCATCACAATAATATCTTATTCCTGCACAACAGTTAAATTACTTTTCATAAGCTTTTAAAAATGGAAAAACAACAAAAATTAAGATTAATGTTGGTTGTACTCTAGTATTTGCATAATTATTTGATCAATCTCCCTATAAGAATATTTAAAATACAATTTTATAGTAAATGAAATGCCAGGAACGTTATATTATATTACATAAGTTGTATCCCCTAAAATCACAATGCTGATTTATTGCTGTGATCTACTATTTAAAGTATGAATGAGAACTATTAAACTCTCATTCCAGAAGGGATGTTTTATTATTAACAGATGCATTCTGACGGGGGAGTCTCACTCTAGCATGAAATATAATTCTTATTTCACCATGTGTTTATTCATTAGATATCTATTGGGATTCAAACATGGGTCAGCTGTTGGTTCAGTCCCTTGTTCTTGGCTCCTGTTTTCATCAACTTCCTATGTGATTCTGGTCATTTTGTCCCCAGTGACCTATCTGTTGTTATTCTTCTTCCTGTGTAAACACTAATCAGTCTACTTCCATGAGTGCACATGATTTCTTCTCCTCCTCTCTACTTTGCTTTAATAAAAAAAACATTTTTCAAAAATGGGAGGACACTCACTTTTTCCCGCCTCATTTTTCAAGCACAGAAACATGGCATTTCAAATTTTTAAGTAAACAAAAAGTCCTATTTTTCATAGTGACAGCAAGGAGCAGTGATGTATGAACCCGCAAGTCATATAATGACTTATCCCTGATGATATTTGAAGAAGCCTCCATATATTTTTAAAGCAAGTCAGAATGATTTGTTTTGGCACTGCATTGCAGTCCTTGGGTTTTTTTAAGCTTTTAATATGCTATGTTTCATTTTCCATGGTGTAGGTCCTTCATTATATATTAGAATCCATCTGCTAAAATCACTGATAAGTCTCAGAATAGGCTGAGCAATACTATACTGATAGCAGGAATATCCTCTATCATTAAGGTTGGATAATGGTTTGTATTCCAAGGCACTATATTTAGTCACTCATAGCCTTCTGAAACTCACATTCTGAGCTGTGATTTGGCAGGTTTGCAGGCTTCAGAAAATTGAATTTGTCGATAAGGGCCTAGATTGCAACAGCCTTACTCATTCTGAGTAGTACCTAATTCTAATGCAGTCCAACAGTTCAGTAGAACTACTTGTGTATAAGGTACTATTCAAAATCCATAAGGGTATGACAAACTGGCCCAAAGTTAGAGTAAAAATGGTTCAGCCATAAAAGGAGATAGAAAAATAGACAATTTCCCTTCTCTTTTTTTTTTAAAGTAAAATCCTACAACTTTGGCTCTCTTAGTGCAGTAGGGGAAGTAGGATCCACAGCGTTTCTACAATATTGCACAGGTAGGAGGGATGGGGCAATAAGGGTTGGGAGATGAACAATACCTGGGTTGTAATCAGCTGCAAATTCCTAGGAGAAAATACCCCTGATAAAGTATTGCCCTGCTGGAGCATCTGCACCAGAACTAGACTCTGTGCATCTATCTCAGGGGTGGGCAAAATACAGCCCATGGGCCAGATCCAGCTCATGGAACAATTCTGTCCGGCCTGACATGACTAACTTTTCTGTCGGGCCTCCTCTGCCCCCTCGCAATCTCCAACTCCGGGCTGCTCACAGCCCCACGGCGGGGCGGGACATTCAAGCAGGCTGCCTGCCTGCTGTGGCCCCACGCCACTCCCGGAAGAGGCCAGTTGCTGCTGGCACATCTCTGCGTACCCCTGGCAGGGGGAAGGCAGCTCTGCTTGCTGCCCCTGCCCCCAACACTGCCCTCACAGCTCCCATTGGCCAGAAACCTGTTATGCCTTTCTTCTGCAGCTGCATACATGGTCAGTGTGAGGATGCTGACCCATGCCCCCTGTAAGAGAGAGGGGACTATATAGGTTAATGCTGGTGCAGAAAAAGCCCTCTTTTACCTGGACCAGGCAGAGCACCCCCTACCCTCCCTCCCATGGAAGTGGTGAAATACCAGGTTTTGGCAGGATTCGCTATGGGCACTGTGCTAGTTGCTCTTTCCTCGAGGGGCTGGGAAGGAAATTGTCCCTCACAGTCAGATTGGCCAAAGCAAAGTGGGGGTTTTTCGCCTTCTCCACAGAGAGTTCAGGGGAGAGGGGGGTGTCATCGGGAGAACATGAAACATGAGTTAGGCTATGATGTCACACTTCATTATATAAACATGGGGCAGATATCCAGTTCATGTACTCCATAGGGAAGGGATACACTGGTCAGATAAAATGGATTGGTAAAGAATTTAAAGGAGGTATTCTTTAAAAGAACAGAAAGGGGGGGAGAGTGCATCATGGCTCCTATTACTGGTATGGGGGGAGCCAACTCCCCTTCCTTTATAAACCCTCCTTAACCCTCATTAGAGGGAGGAATTGGTGAGGTCCCAGCAGTGGGTTGTCTCAGGACCAGGATGGGTAACGAGGAGGGATGATGGAAGCCCTCCGGGTAAATATTGAAATGATTTTGGAATTACCTGCACGGTACAATCAGCCCATCCCTACCAATTATAGTGCACTACGCAGCCCAAGCATCTGCTCCTCCCCGGGGAAGGTCTGGGCTGCATGCAAGGCCTGTGGGGCTGCAGAGGCAGGAGCTGGGGGGGGGGCTGCTTTGGGGGACCCCACAGGCCCAGAGTGGCCTGGGGGATTATCAGGGGGCCTGGTGCCGGCAGCAGGAAGCGGAACGACCCATTCCCAGCCCACTTCGTTCTCCCTGCCCCGGCCGTGTCGCTAGGGGGAAGGGGCTTGGAGGAAGAGGTCTGTCCCCGCCACAGTGCACTCACCGGGGGCGGGAAGCAGAGTGACACAGTGGGGAGCCAGCGGAGTGGAAGAGGCTGGGACTGGGTTGCTCTGTTTCCTGCCACCACCGGTGAGTGCGGGGGTAGGCCTGACCCCTGCTGCCAGTGCCAGCCCCCACCCCTCCAGCTAATTCCCTGGGCTGCGTCCATCACTGGGGGAGGGAGCTTGGGAAAAGGGATGGAAAATGGCGGCAGGGTGGAGGCAGGAAGAGACGGGGCAGGGGCGGAGGGAGTTGTCCTGGGGATTGGACCGCCTAGCAATGTCCCTGGACCTTGCACTGGGTGCACCCACAGGGGGGCCAGCTGGGGGATGGGGCTGGCACATACAAAACACACAGCTATGTAGGGCACCATGAAATTTAGAGCAATTTGGTGCCCTAAATTTAGGGCGTATTCTGCGTATGCGTAAGGACGGCCCTGTGTACACTTTTATCTGTATACGCATAGCCGGACAACGGTAAACTGTAGAAATAACTAGTAACATGAAGCGTCCATGTTTAGTCCACCTCTACAGTGCACTGCATTTCAAGTGCCTCTGAACAATGCTGCAGACGGAGAGAATACACTTCCTTTTCAGAATGATCCAAGAGAAAAAATAAATGCCACAGCAAATATATGTGTGGAGATACATATAAATGCACATGTCACAAACTCACACACTCACATATGGAAATGCTTTCTGAAGGACAAGTGCACACAACCCTCAACTTAAAACTGTGCAACTTACACTTGACATAGTGCAATGAATGTCTGTTGTGGATTGACAATGAAGAATGAGAAGGGCTACAAATAACATGTGTTCTCTTTAAAACAGGGGTCTTGGACCTAAGTAGGAACATTAACAAATGGCTCTTATACATCTGTATCCTCTTCTTCTTTGCAATTACTCTGCTTTTCCAGGGACCAGAGCACATTATGTCTTTCTTAGGGTTAGTAATGCATATGATTTTAAAGCGGGGGAAGGAGAAGGAGGGGGGGCAGAAAGGGAAAAACACACTGAGTTGGTGGTCTTGTGTGTCTAGGTATAAACAGCCTTTATTTTCGGAACATAATCTTACATAAAAGCTCTCTCACTCCTCGTCCCCTCCCCACACATTCTTTCTCCCATATTCCTCCCTACCCTTCCCCCACCCCCACCTCCACCTCAGCTGTGGTTAGTAGGGAAAAGAAAAGAGCAAAAATTAGGTTATTTTTGATGGAAAAAATCCACATGAGCAGATACTTGAATCATGTCCTGTGTTGTACAATGTTTGATCATAATCCACTCTTCAGATAGCTTGCCCACAGATGTAACATTACCCATATATAGATAAGAAGGCTCAATTTACTCTTTCTGTTGCCTGAAACCAAGCAAAATAATTGCAAAATGATTAAAAGCAAGTATTAACTATGTGCAACACATACCTAATGATGCTATCACGATCTATTAAATGGTAGCATTAGCATTAAACAAATAGTGAATACCGGACATTAGGGTGGAAATAGTCAATACATGGCTCATTAACATAAGCAGTTATTAAAATGATTACTTACTAGTATGGTGTAGCTGCTATTGTGCAACATTATAAAATAGGGATGCATTTATGTATGTATCTGCCTCACAACATGGTTGCCTTTTAAAGGTAGCTACAAGAAAAAAAAGGAACTATTTATAGCATCTGATATTTTGTGCCTTTAAACCTGTATGACTAATCTAAATGACACAAAGTGTACCTGTTGGGATTTCAACGCTAAAATCACCCAGAATAACCTGTCTTTTATTATATTTACTGGTGTTAAACAATATTGGCCTACTGGTTAAAAATAAGGATCTCTGCCTCCACAGGGATTTGGGGATCAGCCTCACTGTGACTTGTGGGACAATACCACAACGTCTGCAGGGGGTACTAACATCTTTGTCTCTCTCCCCACTCCTTTGCCTTTTCTCCACCTTAGCTTTACCTTGGTTGTTTCTTGTACACAGACTCCCATTCCCCTCTTGTACTAACAGAGTATAAAAGCACCGGTGGGGGGGGGGGGGGAGGAGGGCGAGGTGTCCTAAATAGCCTCTGGTATTGAATGGACATCCTGGGTCCCAGGGATTGCCCACCACGCCACAAAGGAAGGAAATAGGGGCAGGACTGAGAATTGAACACTCTCACTCACTTGCCTTCTGTTGTTGCATCAGATCAGCTCACAGCAATAACAAGGTACATATATACTATGGGGGAGAAGAAGGGATAGTTTAGGATTAAAGCACAGTAAGGTCAGGAGAGATTGTTGAGTTCCCATCTCTCACCAAAATAAAACAAATACCATTATTTTAAGGTGGAATTTGTTGACTGGGTTTTTCTCCTATGTTCAAATTCTATAAAGTGTAAAACTGATGCTATTAATTAAAAAGATGAGGGAAAAGGAGAAAAAAAGGTCACAGAATAGAAAAGATATTAGATAACCAGATGGTGGCGATCCTCATTTATGCCATCATCCACTGTGGCAAGCACTTACACACGGATAGAGGAATGCTGGTCTCCATGGAGCCTCAGCTCCAAAACCAGATTAAAATCTGGCTTACTGTGTTTATGATCCAAGAGCCTCCTAATGCCAATTGGCAAGTGCTTACAAGAATATCCAGTTTCTGGTTTGTATATTCTGGTTCACCAAAGAATGTCATGTAAAGTCTTAAATGAAAGCCAGGGTCACAGTGGTTATTGATATTCTTGTGAAATGTATGTACAGATATTACATAAGGAGTTATGCATGTATGCTGAAAATGTATGTTCTTAGATTCTGTATCACAGCAGAAGTGGAAAGGCAGGTTTCTGACAGACAAAAGATGTTTATTTACCGGTCTTTCAGTCAGATGCAAATTAAGCATTGTAAGCCAACACAGTGGATACCCATTTACATACAAAGTTATCACAGAGATATGAAGGCACAAGGAGAGAGTTCAGAGGAAAAACAAGTAACCAGAGTTATACTGACTCTGAGTACAGTCAATGAACTTTGGTAATATAAGTAGAAAGCAAAGAAGACAACCCCTGAGTCTACACCTAGGAAGTAAACTGGCAGTGCATGTACATTCATGAAAATGGGATCACAACCGGCTTTGGTTGAGACATTGCAGAGGACTTTGGGGGTAAAGTAAACTTGTTTAGACAGGAAGTTATCCTGTTAAATTTAGTCTCTATAAAGCATGTTATGATTTTGTTTTATATGTAATATTTTATTTCCAATATTCTTACTTACTTTATCACTTATAATTCTTAGAGTATATTTTTTAGAAAACATCCAATCTTGATTTAAAAATTGTCAGTGATGGAGAATCCACCATGATTCTTGGTAAATTGTTCCAAAGGTTAATTATTCTCACTGTTAAAAATGTACAGTATGCCTTATTTTCAGTCAGAATATATCTAGTTTTAATTTCGAGCCATTGGTTTGTATTATACCTTTCTCTGCAGGACTGAAGAGCCCATTATTAAAAATGTGTTCTCCACGTAGATACTTACAGGCTGTAAACAAGAAACCCCCTAACCTTCTCTTTTTTAAGCTAAATAGATTGATCTTTGAGTCTATCACTATGAGGCTTATTTTTTTAATCCTTAAATCATTCCCATGGCTCTTCTCTGAACTCTCTCCAATTTAGCAATATCCTTATTAAATTGTGGGAGTCAGAACTGGACACAATATTCCAGCAGTGGTCACACTAGTGCTAAATAAAGACCTAAAATAAACTCTCTATTCCTATTTGAGATCCCCCTCTTTATGCATCCCAGGGTCGTGTTAGCTCTTTTGGCCATAGCTTCACACTGGGAGTTCATGTTCAGCTGATAATCAACCATGACTCAAAAATCTTTTTCAAAGGCACTCCTTCCCATGACAGAGTGCTCCATCTTAGAAGTATGACCTACATTCTTTGCTCCTAGATTATACATTTATATTTAGGTATATTTAAACACATATTGTTTGTTTGCACCCAGTTTACCAAGCAATCGAGATCACTCTGAATCAGTGACTTGCAGTGGTGGATTAGCCACTGGGCCAATGGAGCCCGTACACAGGAGCCTCGTCCAATTGGGAAGCCCCCAGAAGAATGGGCACACCTTGACCCACTCCACCTGCCCCCTCAGCCGACACTCCTGCTGGGGAGCAGGGTCGAGCAGAGCAGCACAAGCCCCCGCGTCCCAAACCCACTCCCCAGCAGGAGTACCGGGTGGGCGGGGCAAGCCCCCATACCCCAACTCCATTTCCCTAACAAGAGTGCCGGAGGCGGGGGGGCGGGACATCAGGCAGAAGGGATGGAGAGGGATACAGGGCCCCTCAAACACCTAATCCACCTCTGGTGACCTGTCCTCTTCGGTGTTTATCACTCCCCCAATTTTTGTGTCATCTGCAAATTTATCAGTGACAATTTTATATTTTCTTCCAGATCATTGATAAAAATATCAAATGGTATAACGCCAAGAACTGACCACTGATAAACATACCAGCTTGAAGATGATTTCCCATTTACAACCACATTTTGAGAGTTATCAGTTAGACAGTTTTTAGTTCATTTAATGTGTGCCATGGTAATTGTATATTGTTCTAGTTTATTAATCAAAATGTCATTCAGTACTAAGTCAAACACCTTATAGAAGTTTATTACGTCAACACTATTACCTTTATCAACCAAACCTGTAATCTCATCTAAAAAAGATATCAAGTTAGTTTGAAATCTGTGTCAATTTGTACTAATTACATTGTCTTCCTTTTATTCTTTATTAATTGATTCCTGTATCAGCTGCTCCATTATCTTGCCCAGGATTGATGTCAGGCACTTAGGCCTATAATTACCCCAGTCACCCATTTACCCTTTTAAAAATTGTAACAACACTAGCTTTCTTTCAGTCTTCTGTGAGTGCTCAGTGGATAAGGGGCTGGACACTGCAGGAGAATACATCAAAGGGGCTTGGGGACTCAGGTTCACCTATTATTAACCTACAAGACAAAGTGAGGGCTAGCACTGCCCAGAGGGGTGTGCTTGACTGGCTAACAAGCTGGTGGTGTTAGGGAGCTGACACCCAATTAACCACAAGCTAGGCTCTCTTACACTGGAAGCTGGAGGTTATCAGGGTAACTCACAATCCAGAGTACCCTGAGAACTCTTACAGGGCTTCACTAGGATCAGCATTTTATCTTTGTGCAAATTTAGGTTTTGATATTTCTCGAGTGGAGTGACAAGGAGGTTTGCGGTCCCCATCCTGTTCCCCACCTCTCCAATAAACAAATAAAACCAAAAACAGCAGCAAAGCTGGCCAGGGAGGAATGTTCATTCCTAGCTAAATATTTTCCAGATTTTATTGCAAGTAATTAGTTCATTTTATGCTCTAAGTGTATTTAGCATTTTGAAAATAAAATGGAGTCAATACGCAAGGAGTTTTAACACTGGCTGTTGTGCAATACATTTGGACAATCAGTCACAAAAAGATATCTAATTATTATGCTGGATCAGGGTTGTAATTATAGTTAAATAATGTAGAGACTATGACAGAAACAGGCAAAAGCAGAAAAATATAAAGGCTGACACTTAAGGGTCTCCTCTCTTACTGATGCATGGAGGATTTACATGGGTAATGATAATGGGAGTTACATCTGTAAATCCTCCACTACACAATGTCCGCAGGAGAACAAATGCATCTCACTGTCCAGAACTCATTTTTCAAAATACCATAAAAGACTTGCAAACATCAAGAACAGTAAAACATCTTTCTCTTTTTGTGGGATGTCCATGGGGGAGGTTATTAAGAAAAAAATGAGTTTGAAGAAACAAAAAAGAACATCCAAATACATTCCCTTGGTTTGTCTCCGTTCCAACTAAAACTGGACTGAATTACAAAAGTTATTAATCACACCGTGCAAAAGAATATAATTCTAAAATATTGCAGCTGTCAGTTTACTATATATTCAGTACAATCCCCATGAAGCAATGTGAAATGCAAAATGTAACACAGAACTCACCCAGAGTCCTCTGGTTTCCTGTCTCAATTCTAGAAGAAGTCTCAGCAACTTCAGAAGATTCAGGGAAACATTAAACATTTCAGGGAAAAAGATGCATCCCACACTTGCATTGTGATCTTAGATATGTTACCCATGAGCTAGGGACTGAGCTCACTATACCGGGGCATTGATAACCTGATTCTATACCGTTTCCTCACAAAGATTCATTGGGTTGCTACCTGAAATTCTGTACTCACACTTACCCCAGTCTACACTACAGAATTACTTTGGTATAACCACATTGCACAGGAGTGTGAATAATGCACACCCCTGGAGCAATGTAGTTATACTGACCTAAGTGCCGGTGTAGACAGTGGTGGGAGAGCTTGCAGAGGTGGAGGCAGAGGTGCCAGAGCCTGGGAGGCTAGGGCCCTCCCACTTTTTGAAAGCGGAGGGGCTTGGCCCCTCCACTTTTTCCGGGGCGGTCCCCACCCCTGCTGCCTTCCCTTTCTCTTCCCTCCAAGGCCCCACCCCCCTGACCAGGCCAGCCTGGAGGGAGCCCAGCCCAGGAGCCCAGGCGGCAGCTGTGGGGAGCCAGGGCAGTCCCTCCAGCTGCCTGGGGTGCAGGGCAGCTGAAAGCAGACCCTGGTCCGTGTACCCACCCAGCGGGCCTCCTCCATGCCCAGGTGCACCACGGTTCTCCACAGCTGCTCGCCCAGCTCTTATTGTGGCCAGACTGTGGCTCTGAGCCCCCCCGCCCCGGCTGGAGGTGGGACAGGGAGAGCCGTAAAGGCAGCTATCGGGAGCATGGGTCCCTCCACCTGCCCTGGGTGGGGAACCTGGGACACAGGCAGGGGGTTGCTTTCGCCCACCCCCACCATCCTGGGAGGGCAGAGGGCTGGACTCTAAGAGTCCACTCTGGTTTCTGACTTGGGTGGGGGAGGGGCCTAGGCGTGGGGGACTCTTGCCCCCCCCCCACTTTTGGGAAGGTTCTGGTGCCCCTGGGTGGAGTTATTCAGATGATGGGCGAGCTCTCTCCTATCAGCTTTGAGTGTCTTCACCAGAAATAGGTTTCAGAGTGGTAGCCATGTTAGCCTGTATCAGCAAAAACAAAAGGGAGTCCTTGTGGTGCCTTAGAGACTAACACATTTGTTTGGGCATAATCTTTCTTGGACAGAAAGTCCTTGCATATGGACTCCACATTTATTTGGGCATAATCTGAAACCCACTTCATCAGATGCATGGAGTGGAAAATACAGTAGAGAGGTATAAATACACAGTGTATGAAAAGATGGGAATTGCCTTACCAAGTGGGGGGGTCAGTGCTAACGAGCCAATTCAATTAAGCTGGAAGTGGGCTATTCTCAACAGTTGACAAGAAGGGAGGAAAAATCACTTTTGTAGTGCCAATGAGTTTAATGTAATCAAGGTGGCCCATTTGAAACAGTGGACAAGAAGGCGTGAGTATCAGTAGGGGGAAAATAGTTTTTTGTAGGTGTCTTGGGCTGCATGGCATTTTATTATCTCAACTCCAAATGTATAGTGCTGCAAGACGGACTTGGATGGAGGCCAAGCTGCATTGCTTTTGAGAAAGTTCTTCACACTCAGTGATATCCAGGAAGTACATCCCACAAATGGAAATATTCAGGAGCTAGAACCAGAGTCCGTTGGATTAAAAAAAAAATTCTTTTAGGTTTAAAGGAATCTTCATCAAACAGACCATTGACATGTACTCCTTTCTTTCAATAGCGAGAGCGGGAAGGAAAGGTTTGCTATCATCTTTCTAAATGACCAAATTCCAGTGTTCACAGTAACACTAGCATAGCATTTGACAGATGTGCACCATCTTGAATCATTTTAAACTTATCAAGACAAGGCATCTAAACAACTATAGTCAAGCCTAACCTTTGAACATTCACAATCTGTATATTCAGAAAAGTCATTTGCATTAGTGGTGTTCTTTGGGGATTTTTTCTAGTGTGGGGAAAAACATGTGGTCTGATTTCTTTGTAATCAGCTTGAGTATAGTAGAAAAAGACAGAAAGCCCCGTATCAGGAAGACAAATGAAATAAAATAAAACCACTAAAGGAATAATAAAATAAATAATTGAAGAAACCAGAGGAGAAAAATAAAGCCATGCTCTTCATCTGAGTTGACCTTTTCTGAAATGTTAAAGCATAAAATGCTTTAATGCATAAAAATATATCAAGGCATTCTTCAAAACACTCATGGCCTATACATTTTAAGGTTAAGTGAAAAAGGGCAATGACCCAGAAGATTGCAGAAAAAAGTATGTTATTGTGCATGATATTGTGCAACTTAAACATAATGCATTAGTGATGGGGTCCCTCATGACTCCACACACCATTTTGTTAGAAAATGAGTAAGGCTCATGGGTGAAATGTTTTAACACAAATAAATAAATTATTGTTTTTTCTATAGCTGAGCAAAAACGGGGAAAAATCATGAATATTTGTTCAAATTCTAAAGTGAATTTTGATTTAATCATATTTGCAAAATTTTAGTTTTCAAAAATCATTTGAGCACTCAAGATTTGCTACCGTGAAGATTAACTTTTACAGTCTGGCCTAGTAACCCACTGCAAGGTCACTAGTCTGTTGAGCGTGGACCCATGTTAAAATCATCTAATCAGGACACAGAACCAGAAAAAAATACTTTACATCATCCCAATTACAGCACAGGGATCTGGTAGGCATCAGTCTTTCAAACCCCTCAGTTGGGTTTTCTGTGTTGGCTACCAGTTCATGGTCAGATTTTAAACCAGCTGCTTAGCTCCAAGGACAGTCGAACTGTTTCTTTATATGATTTGACCTTTGATTTCTGGCCTCCTGTAACAGACAATTGTGAGTCAATGGTCCTCTCTTCAGGGTGAAGCTTCACAAGGATAGGTTTTGCATAACAATTGTTGTGAAATTAATCAAACCCTAATGATTCCTGATTCTTCAGGAAACCCATCCATCCCATATGAGCCAGGAACACACAAATACATATCACCTGTATTGATACAAATAACAATATGGTCCCGAAGATGCTGCATGTGGTTGCAATATCTGACACACAATTCAAGGACATAAAAAAAAGATAAACTCATAATGCACATGAGTTGAATAGCAGCCATTTAAATAGTTTGTGACCCCACTAATGGCCTCCCTGCCTTTATATTTCAGAGGCCATCAGAACTCTGCCAGAGCAGTAGTTGTATATAATGTAACCCACATGCTTGCACTGTTGCATTTAGTCATGTATATAAAGGAAGAAACAGTAGGGAGGATACCTAGGTTTTGTTTTGTTTCGGGGGGCCTCTGTGTCTGCAGACTTGCAAGAGCTAGGCAGGGTGAATCTGCTGGATGGGATAGAATCATCCAGGAGTTGTGTGTTGTGGGCATTAGGCATGCTTCTTAACTGTTTGAAGCTATCTGGGTGATTTCCATTGTGGGAAAATGGCCTGGCGGGACACATCCAGAGTCACTCTCTTTGAGAATGGAACCAATGGAAACTCAAAGGGAGATTTTATAAATAATAAGAGTGGGGGGAGCCAGATTGAAGAACTCAGCGATGCAGCAGTGCAAAGATTAGAAAGGTCCGGGGTAAAGATGGTGTTCCAGGGACTTTGCCAGTTTTTTGGATTTATACTGAAGGCTCCCTCATCACACTGGAGAAGAAAACAACTGGAATTTACTGCAGGCTGTGAAAATTGCAGACTGATGCTGCAAAGACTCAAGAGAAGATTGAATGAGACTGTGGGACTATCATTTGTTTCCCAACTTATTTCCCAATTTAAGGAGCTGGATTGCCCAAAGTATGGTTTGGAAAGCATTCCACAGACAATGAGAAGGACAAATTGTCCCAGAGAAGAGCCCTGGGGAGTGTAAGAATGTGTGTGGCGCCTAATTATATATTGCATTGAATTTATGATAATAATAAGTACTTAATCCCTTGGAAGTGTTATCTTTACAAGGGTTGTTATTCACAATATTCACAATTGTTTAATGTGTATACTGTTTGCATTCTCATATATTCACATACATCTTGATTTAGTAAACATTTTTCCTTTAGCAATTTTATGTGTCTTTTCTTCCCTCAGAGATTCTTCTCTGTATAATATATATAATATATACATACATTCATACACTCCCCCAGGGCTCTTCTCTGGGACAATTTTCCCTTCTCATTGTCTGGGGAATGTTTCATAGATATACAATGAGAAGGGCAAATTTTCCCAAAGAAGAGCCCTGGGGGAGTGTGAGAATGTGTGTGTGTGTGTGTGTATTTATATGTGTGTGTGTGTGTATATATATAATCAATCAAAGTTCTGAAAAGACTAAACTTTGGTGTGCACCCCAGGAGAGAGGTAAACTGAGGTGTAGAAAAGGGGAAATAAATATGAATAGGCAAAGGGCTTCCTCCAAGCCCCATTATATATAGAGCTAAGCTTTGCATTTTGTAGAAAGTTAGCAAACATATTTTTTGGACCCCACTATGTGCTTCCTTTCTGGTATGTTGTTATGTAAAGAGCAAATAGCATTCACCAAATATATTATTTATTTCAAATTATTTTCTTAGCTGTACTGTTTTCCATTCCCCTACTATCTATAAATATTAAGATTCCAAACTGATGGTATTCATAGTTTTCATCTGCTAAAATACTAAGGACCCAGTCCTAACATGAGCTTGATGTGGGCAGATCCCATCACTCATGCAAAGCTTACTTCAGTGGGACTCCACATACATGTGAGGATCCATAGACACAGATTACAGATTCGACGCCTACATTTTTTCTTTCATGCCATGTGAGAGTTGGCCACTAACTTAGTGATGAGAGTACCTCAAATTGTTTAGTGATTTATTCAGATATGGATAAGCCTCTTAGCCAAACTTACCTCAACTACTTTGATTTAGAACTCTGGCTGCACAACCCACAATAATGTACTTTTTCAGAAGTTGCTCTCTCCCAACCCCGAATTTCAGCTGGGCTGAAAATATTATAAGCTGAGTTCTGGAAAATGTTTGCAATGAAACCCAAAACTTGCCTGATTTAGTGTTTCATTATGATCTCAAAACTCAAACCAGGTTTTCTGAAAGGTTCACTCTGATCTGGGAACCTTTCAAAGACACCAGAATCTAGCTTCCAGTGAGCATAGGTCCATTTATGGTTTTGCATCAAAATGATGTGAAATTTATAGCTCTGAATGGTTTTGACATGAAACCAAGTGAAACTCAGCAGTTTTGGCAGAGTATTGCTTTAAGAATTTGGTTCATTCAAGCCCACAACATACAGGGTACAATACATTCTGACTGAAACCAAATAAAAATGTTCACATAAACCTTCGGGGATGTGCAACTGCTGAGTTTTGAGCAACTCTAAGAGTGAGGAGGCCTTTTCTCATGGTGTTTCAGTAGATGAAACCAGGAAGGTCAAAGGTGTGTAAAAGAATTAACAGAGCAATTGTCAACCCACCATTTTTACATTTCAAAACAAACAAAAAAAAGGGTGGTTTGATACAGCTGATTGTAAGTTTTGGGAGAAATATGCATCCGAATGAATTTTATCTGCACTGGCTTGCCCATTGCAAAACAACAGGAACCTTTATTCCTTACTGTATAAAGTAAGAGTGGACTCAAAAGGCAGGGTCAGGTCTCTTCTTTTTTTCTCTATTGCTGAGAAATAAATAAGTTCAAAGGAGATGGTTATCATCTTTTAAATATCTGTCAGACTGGTCTGGGAAGTCTATTTAAAACATATCCACTATATGTGGGTTCACATGTTGTTTACTACAAGTTCTGCCCTGTGAAGGGAGTGAGACAGCTTACTCCACCCCTACACGTTATTATGTCTGATTTTGTTCCCCATTTGTGCTCTCCCCTAATTGTGTATGCAGTTTAAATGAAAAAAAAAGCTTAAACATGAGTCAAAAGTCACTTTGAGGTTATGTTGTTACTGTATTGCTCAAGGAATCTTCGTATGCAGCGGGAACAATAGATGGAATTTAGAGTTTGGATTATGATCTCCAAACCCTTCCTGAGGAAAAAGAAGACTGACTCCAGTTTCCAGATAGAGTAACAACACTGAGTGTTTTGGGCAGTTTCTACGCAGGATCTTCATTCCTGTGTCAGACACTGGACACCCTTCCTTGGCTGGTATGGCTGAATCTACAAAGTAATTTTGGATTGAATTAGGGTTTCTGTGACAGACAAAACAGACTTTACAGTAGGCAAATTGGATTTCTCTGGTTCAGTGACTGCTGTGGCACTGCTTCTCTCAAGAAGATTTTCACATTATTGAGAACTGGTAGGTTTCCTTGTAAATAGCCAGAGGCAGCACACACAGTAACACAACGGATTCCTTGTTTGCCATCACTTTACACAAATATTTATATCTACACATGAACACACAGTCAATATACAAGCAAAACCCAGATCGCTACATAAACTGTTATTTTTGTTTTTAGGAAGAATATGTTTTATGTGGCCACAAATTCACATAAAGGCCTTGTTGGAGAGGCTTAGCTTTGGTATCTAGTATTACAGAATTCAATGTGTTTCTAATGGAGTGAAAAGACATGAATGTTTACTTATCTGAAATACAATTATGAGTGAGGAACTGGCACTATAAGCCTTGATTCAATTAGATTAGGGTCTAGTGCCAGCTGCAGGAAGTAACTGCAGAAGAAAGCACAAGGACATTTATACTTCCACTTACTTGCAGTCCTACATCATTGGTATCGTGGACTTTGCCTATAGCTGGCATTGAACATAGTCTCCAAATATTTTCCTTATTTTGCTAGACTCGTATTATATATACATACTCTAAAACTAACATCTGTGGCTTATAAAGTAAAATGCATTTGTTTGTACTGTGCTTAAAGAACTGGCAGCAAAAACAAAAATACCTTCACACTTCTTAAGTCTCTTTGTTTACCGATGGGGCTGAAGATTTTTCTGATTAAAATTTCAAAAAGCCAATTTTTTTAATCAAAGCAAGAAAGCTCAACTTTCCTATTCATTTTGAAATTTTATCCATTTGTCCTTGTAGTGAAGAGGCGTGGCCCCGCTCAGAGGTGGACGCAAAAGGAATGCTGCAAGCCGCCTGGTGGGCGGAGCCAGGAGGACCGTGCCCCACACACCAGAGGGGCGGGGCAGGAAGACTAGGTATAAAAGGCCAGACCAGCATCTCAATTGGGAGGGAGCTGCCGAAGGAGACAAATGTTTCTTTCCTGCTGCTGGAATGGAGCAGAGTGCCATGGAGAACTGCTGCTGCCCCAGGGACCAGCTTGAGCTTCCAGGGAGCCCTCACAACCCCAACACGGAGGAGTTGCTACCGCTACCCTTGGCCATATATCCCAGGGAGACTGAGGATGACCCCAGGACACAGGTACACCTAAGAGGGAGAGTAGCAAGCAGCCCAGGGAAACCAGACAAGAGTCTGGTGGAGAATGACCCTGAACCAAGGTCAGTGAGTTGCGGGCAGAGGGCTCCCCCCTCCTTAGGCCAGGCGGCCTGTGCTCCTCACTAACCATTACCAGAGCCCCATAGACTGCATGTGGCACTCACCCCTACCTGAGCCCCTAAACTGGGCTGGTACTATGCTCTGCCTGATTGTGGGCCAGAGCCTTTACTGTTGGCTGCCCTGCCCTGCCCTGCTTAAAGGCCTGGAGAATAGACTGCTGCAGCTGTGCCTGGTTATGGGCTAGAGCCCAGACTGTTTATGGCACTGCTGCGCTTGAAGGATGGGCCCCGGAGAACAGATAATTCCCCCCTGTTTCCTTTGTTGGAGAAGGCTCTAACAGACCCAAACTATGAGGAGGCATGTCCCCCCTCCCACTCCCAGATGGGGACACGGAGGGACAGCCACGCCAGCTTACAGTCCTGTTTCAAGCTTCTGCTTCTTCTTCTTTTTTAATACTGTAACACTTAATGATTTATCTGGGTAGGAAATGGAGAAGCAAGGTCCATATAAAATGTGCACATCAAAGCACTTTATCCTCAGACAAACATTTGAGAGATAGCAGCATCCTTCCTTAGAGAGAAAGCAAGAGTCCAAACACAATGTCCTGACTGCGCCTCAGGCTTTATCCCACACTGCGCCTCAGGCTTTATCCCACCTGGCTTGCCAAACACAGCAGCAAAATGCATGGCAAAGAAAATATTACATGGTAGCTCTGAAGGATATTTTTTGGAGCCTTTCAGCACAGTAGAGAAAAACATATGTCTAGCCAAAGAGCTACATTTTTGCTGTTTCTCATATTAATCCATTATTTAGAGCTCCCCTGCCTCAGTACATCATCACAGCAGCAATACCTCTCGGATGAGGTAGCGCACATAGAGGCCCCTGGAGAATCAATTACTGAGGGGGCAACAAAAAGCTACTTTTTTGATATTGTCTGGGGTTAAAAGGCTGGTTTATGAGGTGGTGAAATAACCAGGAAAGTCTTAAATACTTCTAAAACAAAACAAGACAAATGTTTCTGGAAGCAGAGAAAGCACAGGAAAATTATGTGGTTAAACGTTTTAGCTCCTGTCTCTCTGGTTACATCTATACTACAAGCTAGGGAGGTGACACCCACTTGCCTACACAAACTTGTGCTAACTCTGTGAGAACTAGTGCAAGTATAAATAATAGTGCAGCTGTAGGAGCACAGGAAGTGACAGCATGGCTTAGCCATGCCAAGTACCAACCTAGCTGAGCCCTGTGGGTATGTAATCAGCAGAGGTAAGCCATGCTGCCTCTTCCCGTGCTACTGTGGCTACACTACACTAGCTCTTACGGATCTAGTGTTAGTATGTGTATGCAAGCTGGGAATCAACCCCCCCCCCCCCCACAACTTGTACTGTAGACATAGCATCAGAAATCAACATTTTGGTATCATCCTGTCAGTTACCAAGATCTTTAAAGGAATGGATAGCTCAGGGGATAAGTCCTCTGATACCGTTCCTTTTATTTCTAAAGTGCATCACCTGTTCACATCCCACTCAGGTCAGTGTATTATATGGAGGCTGTTAATCAATATATAGTGAGTAGATGATTTCAGTCCAGTTTCTAGTGCACAGATATCCACATCACCAAAAGTACCACCACACAACTGGTAACTTTGAAGGGGCATGAACTGAGCTACTTTCTTCCACTTTAATGTAATAGTTATTCACATGCATTTGTCAACAATTTTATACAAACAAATTCTAACTTATGTTGTGAACATGTATTGTTCTCTGATTTATTTACTGTTAACTATTGATTCTATGTGACTTGGCACATAAGTCACATGCTATAGTTTCTGCTTTGTGGTTAGCTGGCCAAAAATGTAACCCATTTTAATACCCATCATTTCTCCTAGGCAAGGAGACATCGAAAGGGAATGTCAACAGTTGAATTTTAATCCTTAGACTGACGAGAGGTTACCATGAAGTGAACAATTCAAATCTTTTTTGCCTCTCATTTCTACATTTTCTGTGTCAAAATTAATGTCAAGCTCAGAAAATATTTTGCAGTTCAGTTCTATTTTGAAATAGAATATTATCTACCGTGGGAAAATGTTTTTTCTCCCCCTGAGTCTGTCATTTACAGTGCATTTAGATACCATGGTGACAGGCACCATTATAAATGCTTGTAATTAAATTAATTAATTAAAATTAAATAATCCATTAGGCAAATAGCAGGTACACAATAGCAGCAAAGCTCTAAACCAGCTTTTCTAATTGCTACAAATGTAGCATCCATTTCTTTGAAGTTGATACTGATGGCTGAATACAGTAATTTCCTATGGTAAATCTCAGTGAGCTAATTCCCTGTGAAAGGAGATTCAATGTCTGAGCAACTTCTCAATTTGAATGTAAACATTATATTTCTCAGCTTTTCCAGGTGGCAACACCTGTGAGCCTGTGGATTTTACCAGCACACACACACACACAAAAAAAGTCCCACCATAGGCAACATTCAAAGTATGATAATCAGTGTAAATTGATACCTTACCTGAGCAGTACCACAACCTATTTATTTATTTACTTATTTCAGTTTGAGATTGAGAACTATGGATGAGATTGTGATGGGTTCCTCCTGGCGTGCCACTGGGAACTGGGGTACCACTGAGCCCTCTGACTCACCAGCCTAGGCTCCCTTTCACGCTGTGCTGCTGTGACAAGTTGCAGACCTGTTCCCAGTCCTACACTTCCACCAGCATTCATACAGGTAGGGACACACCCAGCTATGGTTACATGTCGGCTCTCTGACCAGCCACTGCATGAACCAACAATAGAGAGGCTACATCCAAGATAACCCCCATCTCCCCAGGCATACCCCCCCCCCCCGAGTATAAACCCACAATTATACCATCTTGTGCTGCACAGGGAACTGTACAGTGTAAGTTCATAGAGTTTGCCCCTCCCTCAATGTGGAGAGGAAATGCAACAGCCTTTGCCTTGGAGCTAAGATTTTCACACACTTCACTCAAACTCTCTGGTTTACTTAAAGCAAAAAAAGTTTATTAACTACAAAAAATGGATTTTAAATTATAATAAGGGATAGCAAACAGATCAAAGCAAATAAACAAAAGTTTATTTTGCAAACTAAGTTTAAAATTCTAGATTGGATATGAATTAGCAGTCTCTTACCCTGTCTGATGATACAAGCAGGCCTGCAGATTCTTAAGGCACAAGCTGCATTTGCTTTGCAACTTGGGTTTCCCCGTTTCCATACACAGGCTAGAAATCCCTTTAGCCTGGGTCCAGCACTTCACCCAGTTCAGTCTTTGTTTCTCAGGTGTTTCCAGGAGTCCTCTTGCATAGGGAGTGAAGAACAACAGATGATGTCACTCTCTGCCTTATATAGCTTTAGCATATAGTGGGAACCCTTTGTCCCAAACTCAGTTTTGCAGAAAAACACTGGTATCCAAGATGGAGTTCCTTGTCATGTGTCCTGATCACATGTCCTTGCATACCTTGCTGAGTCATAGCAGCCATTATTTACAGGCTGTCTGGAGCATTATCAGTGGTGGGGGGGGATAAGCTTCTCCTAAAGCCTATTGTTTTTCCTAATGGCCCATTACCTTGAATAGGCCCTTCGCAGCCTGCTATATAGACAGGACATATTTTGCCTAGTGCAGGGCTCTCAAACTCAAATGACCACAAGGGCCACATGAGGACTAGTACATTGGCTCGAGGGCCACATCACTGATCCCCCACACTGCCCTGGCCCGCCCCCATTCCACCCCTTCCATGAGGCCCTGCCCCACCTCTTCCCACCCCTTCCCTGTCCCCATTCCAACCCCTTCCCTGCGAGCCACGTGTTTGAGACCCCTGGCTTAGTGGGTGTCACCCAGGTGTGACTACATGGGAAATACAGATACATAGTCAATATTCATAACTTCGGATACAAAAATTATACATTCATACAAATAGGATAATCATATTCAACAAATCATAACTTTTCCAATGACCCCTTACATGACCCATCCTGTACAAAATGCATCACAATTATGCCATAATCATATCATATTACTAGGATGAATATCGGGCGCAGTGTCACAGAGATCACTCAAGTTTCTTGTTTGCTCTTCTCTCACCCCATCCCTTCTCTTCTCTCCAACCTCTCACTCTCCTCAGGCTAGTTTCCTACACAATACAAGTACACTTCATTATACCCCTCATGAAAGAATCCACAACTGACTCCATCTGACTCTCTATTATCTCACCTCTCTTCTTCCTTTACCCACCAGGCTTACTGAATATGCCGCCTGTCTTGAGTTCCTCTTCTCCAATTCCATCCTTAGTTGCCTCCAATCCAGTTTCTGCCATCTTCACCCCACTGAAACTACAAATCTCGAATAACATTTCCTGGGCAAATCCCAATATCCCTACTTCATCCCCTGCATCCTGGTCCTCTCAGCAGCCTTAGACACTATTGACCGCTCTCTATTCTTACATTGGCTTTTGAATCTCTGTCCTCTCTTAGTTCTCTAATCATTCCTTCAGTGTCTCCTTTGGCAGATCCTCCCCTTCCTTGCTTTCTCTTTTAGCAAGTATCCCCAATGCTCAGTCCTTTGCCCCTTATTCTATTCTTTCTACACCTAACCTCTAAGTCCTTTTTTGCACAAGCATGAATTTGCATACAATCTTTATGCCAATGACTCACAAATTTACATATTCATGAAAGATCTAATTCCCTCTAGCCAGTTCCGTAATTTGTCCTGTCTTTCTGACATCTCTGTGGATGTCCAGAAAGCAGATTAAGATCAATATAGCCCAAACTAAGTTTAGATCCCGCCTTCTAGAACCCTCTCATTTCACAATTTTTTCCTCACTGTGGACAACATGTCCTCTCACTCTCCAAGGGCCATTAATCTTTCACTTGGTTTTGTCTTTCGACTCATAAATCTAGATTGTGTCCAGGTCTTGCCCTTTTTAACTTCATAATATTTTTTTAAAATAATCCTTTGTATTTGTTCGGGGTATCGAGGCTCTGGTTTAGGCCCTCATATAATAATCTCACAGTTCAACTATAGTAATCTCTTCCCCTCTGCTTTTCATGACAATCACACTGAGTCCCTTGAGTTTCTTCAAATTGCTGCTGCTAGGGTAATCTTTCTGGCTCATCGTTCTGACCACATCCCCCTTTGCATTCTGCCACTAGGTCCCTCTCCTCCCCCACATCTAATACAATGTCACAATCTTTGTTGTTAAGGCTTTTCACCATTTAGTTGCACCCTATCCATCAGATCTACTAGCTTATTAAATTCTTGACACCCATCTTCTCTCTATCAAGGAGGATAGACTTGTTCACCTACTTGGCTGCTTCTCTTTCCAGCTCCTTTGCACTTTCTCCCATACTGCTGTTATACCAATAAAATAAAAACAGGCAGGATCTTATTAAAGGGGAAAAGGCAAAATGCCACATTTATTCTGAATACAGAAAGAATCATAGTGAGCAGTTAGTTATAGCTATAACATTCCATTCAATTTCATATTTATTCACACATTCATTCATACACACACACACACTGGTTCTGCAAGGTTGTTATCATAGTTACCAGCCTTAGAGTTGCTCGTGCCAAGCCACTGGCCAGGTGGCCTGGACGCAAGGAGGGAGCAGGGCCTTGTCAGATGCTCATCTGATGCTCCTGGAAGTTGGTTTACAGATCCAGATCCCAACGTTTTCAGTTTCTGGAGTCCATTTTTATAGGAATTTATTCCTATGCCAGTCTACGGGAATTGCTTCATCATGCTGTTGCTGAATCAGTCAGCAGATAGCACATTCCTGATGGCTCCGTGCTGCCAGACGTTATCTTGTTCTTCGGTTCTCCCATCCTTGGGGCTGTTGGGTGGATTCCAGTCTGCCCTCCGGTGGTCCTCTGGTTGTTTCCACTTGACCCCTTCTTCGGCCGATGGACACTGGATTCTTAGGCTGGCACCTCCCTGATCATTCATTTATTATCCACACCAAGCATCCATCCACATACATCCTCTATCACTATTTTAATCACAATTATTAACAAAACGAGATAAATACAACAAAAGGGTGGGGAGTCTCTGTGTGCTGTTTCTGTTATAAAGTATTGCTTTGAGAAGAAACTCTATTTTAGGATGTACTAACACAATTAGCAGCTTGCAAGTTTAACACATAGAGGGAGAGAAACAGTACCAAAAACCACGAGACCACTTAATTAGTAATACCCTGGAATTTAAACTATGGTGAATCAAACTCATTTGTGACTTTAAAACAGGTCTTCTTTAATATGATCCAACACTGCCCCCCTCCCCGCAGCCAGAGATAAGAAAAGCTCCCCATCAGAATTAATAAACTTGCTATCTTATCCTCTTTTAAATTCCTCCTGAACACTTACTTCTGCCAAGATCTTATAAATCACTCCCATCTTGCAATGGTTAGGCAAGTGGTGAGCTGTGACTTCTGATTTTCTGATTTTCCCAATCTACCAACCACACTGCTTGCCTGTTTGATCCACCTGTTGAATTCTGCAGATTGTGAGCTCTATGGCAGTGTCCTTTGTTATTTGCCTTCATATGGTTCATACAAGGGGACCCTGATCATAGATTGAGATTACTAGGCTTTACTACTATAATACACATAGACTTTCTGTGGGATCATAATATGGTGGAGTATGCCGAGCACTATGGATGTTCTGTAATCCATGGGGAAATCCTGTGTTTCTTGGAACAGGTACACAGAGATTTTTGCACAATGTTCCTTTTGCACAGTTCCCTGCAGTCAGGGCAATTCTGTGCACAGTATGAGGCAGGGACACTGTGGAAAAAATACTATGCAATCATGTAACAAAAGACATATCTTAATACATATGCACAAAGGGACAGAATTAAGATTGCACCAGCACTTTAGTTCTGGAATTTCCTATCTTTTGAGTGCTTAACTTTGTAACCTTGATAATCTTTTAATATACTGTTTTGTGTGTGTAATATATTAATATGTTTACCCACAAAACACCTATGGAACATAGGGACCCATTATTCCCATTTTACAGCTAGGGAAGTGAGGTAAGGAGAAATTAAATATGGTCACAAAAGGAGCTGAAATTAGGCTAAGATCTCTTGAGCCCTAACCCAGTGCTTTAACAAAAAAGTCACCCTTTCCCCCCAGAATCAGCATTCCCGAACTCACTCACTAGGCAAAATTAATCACCCCTACCCTCCCTAGAAGCACAATCTCATCCCACTTTCCTTTGTTCCCAGTATACATAAATTATGATAAATATTAATAGCATATTTTGGTCTTCACAGTGGTAGGTACTTCATCTTAGTCTTTGCTGTTTCCTTCCAGTACCATTCCTCTCCAAGTTTCTGTTCTTTTGGTTGGCTGTAAGTTGTTCCTCCCACTGGAACCATGAACTGATGTGCAAAAAGTGGAAAAGTGCTGTCTTTTCCACTTCTTGCCTTACTAACCACAAATGGCAGCAAAATTGCTTGCATAAAATGAAAGCGGGTTACCATTGCTCTCTGCCTTTGTGACTCTGTTTGGTTATGTGTTGTGCAATTTGGTAGCCCAGGTGACTAGAAGGAAAATATTTGTAAAGCTGAAATGCTTATGAAAACCAATAAATGTGTTTATTTAAATAAACCCAAAACAATAAAGTTTTCTTTCATAGATTTTTCTGCCCTGGTTATGCAGAATCAGGAGGTGCAGAAAGTTGAGAAACTGTTTAAATAAGTATTCATGCTTTTGAATGCTTATCTGAATTGAAAATCTGAACCTTTTTGAGGTTCATTCAACAATAAGCTAAACCCACGTTAGTTTTGGTCTGACTGAGCATCTTGTTGAGAAAATATATTCTGATCCTTTGTGGGAACAAAGTATAACAAAGATCTATAGTTTTCATGAACACTATACTCCTACAGCTTTAGCACAAGCATAAATTAAAAGTAATAACAAGCAGCTGCAATAATATATGTGGAATTGGTGTCGGTATGTACAGTATCCCTGAAAACTCTTACTATGTTTCGTTTTTGCTGGGTGTGCCTTAATGTACAGTATTAAGATGCAAGCTATTTCATGCTCAGAAATGAATTTACAGCATAGCCTTGTTCTCATTCTATTGTAATGAGGTATTCATTTTTATATTTCAGCTTTCATGATGCCACACATGCTGGGGATGTAGATGGGTATGTTGACGGAATCCCTGGAGCAATATGTATTCTTCTGTTATGGTAATGTTACCATTAGTCTTGATTGCCTTTGCTGAGGGTGGGATTCTACTAACATACTGCTTTGGGCAAATTTGTTTTTTTGTTTTATTTCCCCACACACACACCTTAATTTACATTACCCACTAGCTTTACTTTTTCTTCTTCTTTCCCCCCTTTTTATTGGAAGCAGATTTCAGTTATGTTATTATGGCATTCTATATAACTTGTCGTCATCGTAATCAATTTATATTTCCTACATGCCAGTTCAACATTCTGTTGCTGATGTACACTTTGTCATATTTACCAGAGCTCATGTCTTACATCTGAAAATGCTTCCTTTATTTCTCTTAAATTTTCTTTTCCCCTTGTTAGTGGTTTTGCTATCTCTGTATCAATGTTCTGGCTGGTTGCAATTACAAGTTTTCCCAACTGGGAGCTTGTAGTTTTTTGGGGTTTTTTGTCTTGGTCTCCGCAACATGCTGATCTGTTCTGAAATGAAGTTCCAATTGTATTGCATCTTTCCCCCACCCCCACCCCTACACTGTATTATAGATGAGTTGTTGGATATTTTATGTTTGTGTTTTTAAAAGTATATGAAAGCTTCAAAGTGATACAAACTTAGTACTGCTGTAATAGTGTGTTAACAAAAGAAGTTCCCAAATTGGATCACCTGGAAAGAGCTGATGCCTATAGATCAGTGGTTTTCAACCATGGGTACGTGTAACCCTGGGGTACATGGAGGCCTTCTAGGAGATACATCAAATCATCTAGATAGTTGCCTAGTTTTACAACAGGCAACGTAAAAAGCACCAGCGAAGTCACTACAAACTAAAATGTCATACCATGACTTGTTTATACCACTCTATACACTATACACTGAAATGTAAGTATAGTATTTATATTCCAATTGATTTATTTTTAAATTATATGGTAAAAATAAGTAAGCAATTTTTCAGTATTAGTGTTCTGTGACTTTTGTATTTTTACGTCTGATTTTGTAAGCTCGTAATTTTTAAGTGAGGTGAAACTTGGTTACATGAGACAAATTTGACGGCTGAAAGGGGTACAGTAGTCTGGAAAGGTTAAGAACCACTGCTATAGGTCACAGAGGACCTGGTTCAAATCTCTAGATGTAGTACTGTTCAAGAAATACACACAAGAACTGCTAGTATATCAAGTCTACTCTAATGTCCATGGCCATTAATTATCAAAACTTGCATGGTACTTTGTTTCCTGGATCACACTTGGGACTTTGATTATGTATGTTTCATATTCTTTACTGATACTATGATCTGCAAGCTTTTTTGTATTCATTACAATATCCTCCTGTGTATCCAAATCTACATGCTTTCTGAGGCAAATAGTCCCTGTGCTGTATTTAGTGAGACTACTTGAATAAGGACTGCATGCTCAGGCCTTGGAGCTACTGTTAATCAGGAAATAAGATGGAAACTTTCTGAAATTTCTCCCCTTTGTCTTATATATATGTATATCCATCTATCTATCTAGATAGATACAGATATATAGATGTAAATTTTTCTTTTTAGGAAGTGTTAACATAGACATACTATTACATTCAAGTTACTGATGTGCCCTTGAAATGTGCATGGAGTGCATTATTTTCATTTGAATCATATTTCTGTCCAAGAGCCCTGACATTAAAGACCATTCCACCTGAGTGTTGGTACTGGGCTTGAAGTCCTTCTATTTTGGCTGGGCTCAATCCATCACTTTCTTTCTCTCTTTATCCCATGTGCTTTGGGATGGGGAACACAACCAGCACAGTTCTTCATGCATTGTCCTCCAAGAGATAAGAGTTTTCTCTCCTCTGTCCAAAGATGCCAGCAGAAGAAGGTCCTGTTTTTTTTCTTTCCTGTTCAAGGATTGCAGACTGACCAGCATTTTATTTATTTATTTATTTTTTAAATTCTATGGTTTGTTCAAATTTGGAACCTGAAATTCATACTGTTACTTAGCTGCAATTGATTAAAAAAGACACCTCATCCCTGATAGGATGAGCAAAACTTTTATGATCAGGTTTCTGATGTGAATGTTTCCGAAAAACCAATTTAGATTTCAGAGTGGTAGCCGTGTTTAGTCTGTGTCAGGAGAAAGAACAAGGAATACTTGTGACATCTTAGAGACTAACAAATGTATTTGAGCAGTTCACCTTTTGTGACTATTCAAACCTGTGATCTTTTAAGGCCTGATCCAAAGCCCATTAAAGTCAATGGGAGTCTTTTCACTGACTTTAAAGGGCTTTGGGTCAGGCCCATAATTCACTATTTGTGCTAGTGAAATGTAATCATTTGATTGTTCGTGGAAAGCAGGCACCCAAGGGGTTGTGAAGATAGTACACTCAAAAAGGTGAATAATCCAGAAATTGGTTGGCAATGTTCATCCAGCTGTAACCAGTACTTTGTTAGATAGTAGAGCATCAATCAATGCTAGTCAGCAACTTGCAATAACAAGACTAGTACTACAAATAGTTATCAGAACCCAAATATTGTTAGTACGTTGTGCATTCATCCATTGATTTCCTTGTCAGCTCATGCTACTCATTCTTCCTATGCTAAAGCCACAATCTTTCTTTCATTAATGCTGTCATCACAGAATCTCATTGTTGTGTTCCAAGTACATATTTATGAATTTTAAGAAGCTGATGTAAATTTTGAACTTCCACTAGGACTAAAAGATGTATCTGTGTGTAGAAAATATAATGCGTGATAATTATTAATGCAAATGAATAAGCTGTAGGCGTACTGTGGTTAGGTTAATACTCCAGAAGTAATATGTTATAGTACAGTCAGTCTAAATACAGTAGGCCAGATCTTGAGTCGCTATTGAGTTTACTTAGGCAAAAAGTTTTGCTTCATTAAGAACTGAGGAAAAAGCTGAGAAAGGACTTCAGGATTTGGGGCTCAATCTCATAGCACTGAAGTCAATGGGAATTATGCAAATGACTTCAATAATAGCAGGATTGGTTCTGCCTTTGATGTGAAATATGCAGAGAAATTTTCATTCTAAGAGTTAGCATTTGTATTTTTGTTTTAAAAAGGGAGATATAATGTGTACTTCTATACTTACTTTCACAATGGTAATTGGTAATGATAAACTATTTAAAAACATGTATTGCTATACACAGTAATTGTATGAATTTGAAGAAATATGGAAATATCATATCTAGATATATTTGGATTATAAAATGCTGAGGTGGCTCAAAGAATGCCAAACCTCCATTTCACCTATTTTTCTCTCTCTCCTCCCTCCCCAAACTGTCCCTCCTTACCATCTCTATCTATTCATGTAGTCTTCCATTTTATTACTAAAAAGAAAAGGAGTACTTGTGGCACCTTAGAGACTAACCAATTTATTTCAGCATGAGTTTTCGTGAGCTACAGCTCACTTCATCGGATGCATACTGTGGAAACTGCAGAAGACATTATATACACAGAGACCATGAAACAATACCTCCTCCCACCCCACTCTCCTGCTGGTAATAGCCCATCCAAAGTGACCACTCTCTTCACAATGTGTATGATAATCAAGGTGGGCCATTTCCTGCACAAATCCAGGTTCTCTCACCCCCTCACCCGCCTCCAAAAACCACACACACAAACTCACTCTCCTGCTGGTAATAGCCTATCCAAAGTGACCACTCTCCTTACAACGTGCATGAAAATCAAGGTGGGCCATTTCCAGCACAAATACAAGTTCTCACGCCCCCCCCCCCCCCTTTCCCAAAAAACACACACACACAAACTCACTCTCCTGCTGGTAATAGCTTATCCAAAGTGACCACTCTCCCTACAATGTGCATGATAATCAAGGTGGACCATTTCCAGCACAAATCCAGGTTTTCTCACCCCCCCCCCCCCCACACAAACTCACACTCCTGCTGGCAATAGCTCATACAAAGTGACCACTCTCCCCACAATGTGAATGACAATCAATCTGGGCCATTTCCAGCATAAATCCAAGTTTAACCAGAACGTCTGGGGGGGGGGGGGGGGGGTAGGAAAAATAAGGGGAAATAGGCTACCTTGCATAATGACTTAGCCACTCCCAGTCTCTATTTAAGCCTAAATTAATAGTATCCAATTTGCAAATGAATTCCAATTCAGCAGTTTCTCGCTGGACTCTGGATTTGAAGTTTTTTTGTTGTAAGATAGCGACCTTCATGTCTGTGATTGCGTGACCAGAGAGATTGAAGTGTTCTCCGACTGGTTTATGAATGTTATAATTCTTGACATCTGATTTGTGTCCATTTATTCTTTTACGTAGAGACTGTCCAGTTTGACCAATGTACATGGCAGAGGAGCATTGCTGGCACATGATGGCATATATCACATTGGTGGATGTGCAGGTGAACGAGCCTCTGATAGTGTGGCTGATGTTATTAGGCCCTGTGATGGTGTCCCCTGAATAGATATGTGGGCACAGTTGGCAACGGGCTTTGTTGCAAGGATAGGTTCCTGGGTTAGTGGTTCTGTTGTGTGGTATGTGGTTGCTGGTGAGTATTTGCTTCAGGTTGGGGGGCTGTCTGTAGGCAAGGACTGGCCTGTCTCCCAAGATTTGTGAGAGTGTTGGGTCGTCCTTCAGGATAGGTTGTAGATCCTTAATAATGCGTTGGAGGGGTTTTAGTTGGGGGCTGAAGATGACGGCTAGTGGCGTTCTGTTATTTTCTTTGTTAGGCCTGTCCTGTAGAAGGTGACTTCTGGGAACTCTTCTGGCTCTATCCATCTGTTTCTTCACTTCCGCAGGTGGGTATTGTAGTTGTAAAAACGCTTGATAGAGATCTTGTAGGTGTTTGTCTCTGTCTGAGGGGTTGGAACAAATACGGTTTCCACAGTATGCATCCGATGAAGTGCGCTGTAGCTCACGGAAGCTCATGCTGAAATAAATTGGTTAGTCTCTAAGGTGCCACAAGTACTCCTTTTCTTTTTGCAAATACAGACTAACATGGCTGTTACTCTGAAACCTGTCATTTTATTACTGTTATCCCCCGCCCCATTCTCCCTCCCCCCCCCACACATTCTAATGTGTGATGTCTATGTAGTATTTCTGGTTTTGTATTGCCTGGTCTTGCAGCTTTGATAAGTTGTAAAATAATGTAATTGCAATATTCTACTAGTAATGCCATGAAGCATGTGGGATTTGGAAACTTTTATACAAGCTGTAAGTCTTTTACACTTTTTGTGCTTTTCATTGTCTGTTTCCTTATGAAAATCAATAAAAAATTAATCACAAAAAGAAAAAGTTCAGTGATCTTTAGTGTGTGTGTGTGTGTGTGTGTGAGAGAGAGAGAGAGAGAGAGAGTGAAAGATTAATCCTATCATTGGTCTTGAATAAACAGAATATTGGTGAATATCAGTTTTAGGTAGAATACAAACTTGGGCCCAAAATTAGAACACTAGGAAGCTGAGAATCAGACAATTTGTACCTGCCGATAGTGGGGGGGGGGGGGGGGGGGGGAAGAGGGGTGGAGCAGCTTCAGCAGATGTTACTGAGCATGCTCAGTCTGTGTGAGCATGCTCATTACAAGCCAAGCAGTAACTCTGGGGGGAGGGGGCATGTGACCCTGGGTGCCCCCTCCATGTCACCTCTGTGTGAGCTGACATCTGAACAATGCTATCAGAAGTGTTTATTTGTTCAACAGATCAATAGATTTGGATGATCTTGTCTAAAGAGCTAGGCTGATTTTAGAAGCCCTGAACTAGTGCATGAATAGGTAGAGCAAATCACGAATTTTTCACGTAAACTTTTTTCATTAGAAAATGCAGATTAATTGAAATTTTTGTGTGAGTCAGTTTCAACACATTTTTTGACTTGAATGTTTTTTAAAAAAATGTTTCAAAACAGTCAATGTGTTGACCTTTTTAAATGAAAAAATCCAGTTTTCCAGTTTGCAACAACTTTCTGCTTTAAAATGTAAGCAATTTGTAGTATTTTATTTTCATTCAGAATGATATGTAATGTTTCAAATTATCAAAGCAAAAAGTTAATTGACTCAAACATTTTTTTTCCAAATAGCAAAATGTTTTGAGAATTTAACTTTTCATCTCCATTCAGGATAATAAATTTTTTTAATGTCTCAAACTTTCATCAGATGGAAAAATCAGTTTCCCAGATGGCTCTATTCTAGGTGTATAGGTTAATTCCAGAGTGAGATGTAAAAGTATTGCCCTAGAGAAATCGTCATCCACTATAGCTACCTTAGAAAATGATCTGTGAGCATCCTGCTATCTGAAATGAAGCTTTGAGGCTTTAATAGCACAAATTGCATGCTCAGCTGTGCTCTTAACTACATGGGCATGACACCTGTAGCAGCCTGTGTGTATCTGAGAAAAGAATTAGGCACTCTTCAGAGCACTTTAATTTCTGTTAATAAAATGTATTCAGTATTTCTTGTCACAAATTATATATATAAAATAATTGTCAAATATCTTTCTTCTGTCTTGTAACTTTTTTTCTTGTAATAGTGTGGCAGAACACGTAATATCTCTCCAGAAGGATTAGATAAAGAAATTATTTTAGATTCAACTCCCATAAAGGCCATCTACAGTAAACACACCAGTGGGTTTGAAGTTAAATTAAAATTGATTACATGTTTATTGGTTCTTCAAAACTATAGGGACTGTAAAATTAAAAATTCAAAGGTTGCTATTTTGGTATTTGGGAGATTAGTATTTGATTTAGACACCCAGCAGGTTAGCAATAGACAAACACAATGGGGGATGGAAATGGAGACATATTTCCGATGCGTGCCTGTTATGAGAATAAATTGCAATAAGACAGTTTATGATTTCTCTCATTTAACTTATGAGCATATTACAATGATAAAGAATTTCTCATTCTATTTCTTGAAACTGCATATTTGACTTTGCATTATCATATATTTAATTTTTTAGAATGACTAAATTAAACTATAGAATGGTCAATTACCCAAAATGTATATGTTAAATTTAAAAAGTGGCTCCTGCTGAGATGTGTTCATAACTAGCAAAAGAGCACACATGACATTCTTAAATACCAAAGAAAATATTTTTCATCAGAAATAATGCTGTCAGTTATGTCTGACTATTGAGACACTACTGCGACTCCATATTGTTCCTCATCCAGTCAAAGGTGTATGCCTTCTAGCCTTGAGCCATCACATAGACTCATAGACTCTGAAGTCAGAAGGTACCATCATGATAATCTACTCTGACCTCCTGCAAATTGCAGGCCACAGGACCTCACCCACACACTCCTGTAATAGACCCCCAACCTCTGGCTGAGTTACTGAAGTCCTCAAATCATGGTTTAAAGACTTCAAATTACAGAAATTTCACCATTTACACTAGTTTAAAACTGCAAATGACCCATGCCCCATGCTGCAGAGGAAGGCTAAGATCTGCGGCTGAGATTAATATCATAATATTTCTTCTTTACTACCGCCACATTTTTCCTTCTTTGATGAGCCCTTTTCCCCCCCCTCCTTCATAGCCTTTAACATTCCCTTCTCCTTGGATGTGGTCTCACCACTTCCCACAGCAAAGTCAGACACTATTTATGGAGCACTTCCCCATAACTATCTAACTTTGGCTGTTTACATTTGACAGCTATTGAAATAATATGTTATTTTTGCCACTGGTAAAAGAAAACCCTCAGTCTTCTATGCTATATGTTGGATAATGATAAAATGAACTATGTGAAGGTACCCTAAATTTTCTTAAGGGATCTACAATGAAAAGTGTACAATTAAAACTCTGGGCAACCTATTCAGAAATATGGATATGAAAAATACTTACCCCTAGAAATAAGTTCATTGAACTGTATAATGTTTTTTTTCCCTTCTAAGTACCTAGCCAGCATTCTTTACTGTGTTAATAGTTATAGCTTCCTTTTCTTCCTATTCCATATAATAATTTACCTTTTATTTAAAAACTTTCCCTTACAAAGACAGGACATAAGGAAATGTATTTCCTGGTTTTGAACCCTTGAAAACTGTATACACCTCAGTCATGTCCCTCCTGAACATCCTGTTTTCTTCTTAATACAAATGTAGCTTTCCTAACTTTTCCATAACCCCAACCTGTTTTTGTCATCCTAAACACTCTTGTATATCTTTTCTATTTCTTCAACATCCTTCCTGTAAAAGACAGCACCTAAAATTAGGCCTGACAAATCTTTGCCCTAGTAATAACCTCATAATACATATCAATCAACATAGTAAAAATTTTCTAGGAGCCAGCCAGAAAATTGGGTTCCTTCATTATGATACACTAAAGACAATACAATTCAATACAGGTAAACTGCCTTCCAAAGAAAAAATGCCATTCTGATTTCTAATATGCACTGCATATTATGTTTGCCATAATTAATAAATACAAAATACAGCAAGACACTTTTCATGGTCATTATTACACATGAAGAAATATTTCCCTGCTTTATAAATATACAGGCTTATTTGTCAGTTAGTCACTAATCTATTATTGCCAGCACACTGCCTATGGTCAGATTATCTTTAACTAGTGTCACTATAATCAGATTTCAAAGGGAATTCCGATTTATTTCAGAATTCAATATAGAAACCTGCCTTTAAAGAAGATAGGAAAATTGGGCTAAATCCTCAACTGGTGCAAACTGTCAAAGTACCATTGACTTCCAAGCCAGGAGAAGGAAAGACCATATGTTGTATCAAAGTATGCCCCTGAAATATCCAGCAATCTATTTTATCACTCAACCAGTAGTGGGAATACAAGTTAATTTTTCACTAATCAGGTTAAATTAGATTATTTCTCCAAGAGATTGTGTCAACAATAGAATTTCGTACCATATACCTCATCAGATTAGCCCAAATAATCTAACATGTTTAAACTTTCTCTTTCCAGAAGTGTTGCCAATCTTCACTCCAGGGCTGTACATTAATTTGCTTAATGCCAATTTGCTCCATTTTTCAACCCATTCTCTGTGTAAAGGAATTCTGGTGGAACAATGTTGACGAAGTGGAGTGGGAATCAGAAGATAAAGTAGACGAATAAATCAAAGTTTCAATGGGATTTGTACTCCCAAATCCCTTAGGCACTTTTGAAAATATCCCCCATATTTGACAACTACGTGGGAGATAACAGACAAGGTTTAGATTTTATTAATTTTGGCAATGGAATTATCTGAAATACTATAATGATGATTATAACTAAAAGTACAAACACATTTCTAGAGGGCCCTACTTCCACCCTAACTACCACAATTCTAACTTCCAACTTATAATATTATTTAAATTACTCAGTCTTATTGCAGGTAGGGGAGGCGCCACTGTCCTCTTCTTGCTATAGTTACCCATATACAACTTTATTTTTCGGCGGTCATATTCTTGGCACAGAATGTACTAGCCTTTTAAATTCAATCCCCCATTAAGATGGGTGTCAGGGAGCCAGCTGCAGCAGGGTTAGTCTCCTAGCAAATCACGGGCATAACTGATCCTGTCAGGGAGCTGCCTGATTCACTGCACTTCCGGATTGGTGGAGGGACTGAGCTAAATTACTATTTGACCCAGCAGCAGCCAGAACTCACTGGCTGCTCAACATGTCACATGGGCTTGATCCTGCTTCCTTCCCTTGCTCCCACTCCTGCTCACACCCAGCCCATGCCTGCTCTTGGGCTCGTTTTAATTTCTGCCTTTCCCCATGCTTGACACCCCTGGCTATGACCCCCGGCTCTGATTTCCAACCACATTTCCCCTTCATCCTTTAGCTCCAGTACTCGGCTTGTGATCTCTGGCTCCGAACTCAGCTCTGCTCTTGACTGCACCCTCTTTGCCCCAGGTATCCCAGGGTCCTACTGCTTGGCTTGGCTCCATGATAACGTTCAGGCCTGGCCATCCCAATGGTTCCAACCATTAGGCATGACTGCCCTCATCCCAGTTGTGATCCTGACAATGGGCCTCTTCACTTTGTGCCATCATGGAAAGAACTGTCTTTCACTTACGTATTTCTAGGCATGTTGTGTGCCAGTGTTAAGGCCAAGGATTGTCATTCAGATTCCAGCCACTTCCAAATGATACCAAAAGCAAGTGCTTCCACATCATGTCATTATCTGGGATCTGAACAGATTTCTCACTTGGTATTTTATGTTTCCGTACACAAAGACCAAAAGGTGTGCTTTTTGTGTAACAAAGACTGCTAATTTAGGTTAGAGCAGACAGCAACAAGAAATAACAAAAGTAAAGTATCCGTGAGAAAACACAGTGTATGTGTCCTCTGTAACAAGCTGCAGCAGCCCTCAAAACAGCATGGATGCTGTCTCTGAACAGATCAAAATTTAAAGATGCAGTAAACAGAATACAAAACTAATATAGTTTCAAGGTAAATACACCACAATATCATTTTTCAGAACTAGGTTCCATGGAGGGGGTTTCTGCTTTTCTCTGAAGCATCTGGCATCTGTTGCTACTGAGGGAAGGTTATTGGACTAGAAGGAACATTTATGTAGATTCATGACTCATAGACTTCAAGGCCAGAAGGGGCCATCATGATTATCTAGTTTGACTTCCTGCACATTTCAGGTACAGGGTGGCCAGTACCTCAGCCCCCGCTCTTCCCACTCCTGTAATAGGCCCCTAACCTCTAACTGAGTTCCTGAAATCCTCAAATCTTGATTTAAAGACTTGAAATTACAGAGAATCCACCATTTATTCTAGTTAAAACATTCAAGTGACCTGTGCCCAACACTGCAGAAGAAGGCAAAAAAACCTCCAGGGTCTCCGCCAGTCTTGCCTGGTGAAAATTTCTTCCTAGTCCCAAATAAGAGCTTGTGAGTGAGACCCACCAGCCAGACACCTGGGAAAAAATTCTCTGTAATAACTCAGAGCCCTTCCCATCTAGTGTCCCATCTCCAGCCATTAGATATTTGCTAATAGCAATCGTGGATGTGCCATATGCCATTATAGGCAAACTCTTTGTACCATCTCCTCCATAAACTTTTCAAGCTCAGTCTTGAAACAAGTTAGATTTTTTGCCTTCACTGCTCCCCTTGAGAGGCTGTTCTACAATTTTACTCCTCCGCCAGTTAGAAACATTTGTCTCATTTCAACGCTAAACTTACTGATAGCCAGTTTATATCCATTTGTTCTTGTGCCAGCATTGGCCCTTAATTTAAATAACTCCTCTCTCTCCCTGGTGTTTATCTCTCTGATATAGGTATTGAGAGCATTCATATCTCCCTCCCCGCAGCCTTCATTTGTTAGGATAAACAAGTCTTTTAGGATAAACAAGTTTAGGATAAACAAGTCTTCATTTGTTAGGATAAACAAGTCCTTATGTCTCATCTTATAAGGCAGATTCTCCATTCCTCTGATCATCCTGGTGGATCTTCTCTGTTCCTGTTCCAGTTGGAATTCATCTGTCTTAAACATGGGATTCCAGAATTGCACGCAGTATGAGGTCTCACAGTGCCTTGTATAATGGTAATAATAGTTCCCTATCTCTACTGGAAATACCTTGCCTAATGCATTCTAGGATTGCATTTGCCTCTTTCATGGCCACATTTGTTCTAATCTAACAAGCCTCATGTTCTTATATGGCTTAAACTCACAAATTATTGTTATTTTGAGTATCAAAAAGGATAGCCAAAGCACCACAGATATTGTTGGCCCTTTCCTTTTTACTTGAGAATTCTGTTGCTTGCTGTGCCCTAATGAATGACGATGTTTGCTTTGCATTCTCACAGCTCCCAGCAGCTAGAAAATCATACTTTGATTCATTGCCAAACATCACAAATTGTAATTTCCCCCTATGCTTTTTACTGCAGAATATTAGCAACATTCTCAGTTTAGAACAAAACAGTATCTCTCTCTAAGGAGGCATGAAGGATTAGCCAGTGGGGTGTGACAAATCCTCTTAATTATTCTCCAGAGATTTGTCCTTCATTTTAAAAAAAATGTTAATTCACTAGCTCTTTTTTGTAAGAAACTTTGAAAATGTGACCTAAGTGTAATGTCTGCAGTGATGTCTGACTGAGTCTGCAGGCAGCCTGAATCAGTAACTGAGGCATGAAAGGACCCATTTATTTCAGTGAGTGCTATCTCAGATGCTGATGATGATCTTTTAAAAGTGCCAACATTGTTAACTATTTCACTGCTCATCAACACTTGTACAAAAGGAGAGGAAGTGTAATATCATGAAGATATGCACAATTTATTCAGAGTGACTGCTTATTTTGGGTAGATGGTTAACACTGGCTGGGATGAAGCGGAACTGACTGGGTTAATTTTCCTGAACAGGCATCTGGCTTTCAAAAGTTTAGGAAATACTGTCTTAGCCCTCTCTCCCATTGGCTTAGAGCATCTTCACCAGAAGCGCTACAGCAATGGAGCTGCCCTATTGCAGCTGTGCCATTGCAAGTTTCTAGTGTAGACCTTCCCTTAGATAGACTGATGGAAAACAGTTCTTACTGGTGTTCATCCTTGAGCAGTGATACTCTCATTGGCTGTCTCACTGACTGCCTTTCATTTAGCTGCTCTAAAGCTGTTTCTGTGCCATCTTCAGAAAGCCCCTGCTTACTTACCAGTTACTGTGAATAAAGCACAGGTATTTCAGGATTTGGAATATAGATTGAAAACAATTGAATTGTTCATCCAAAACAGTGTAGGTGACAGACCTATTGGAGAATCTCAGATTCAAACAAGTTAGAACAAGGGATACGTGAATTTGTTTGAATAAAATAACCTAACAAAACTATATACAGAACTAAAACTTCACCAAACTGAACCTTATAATAAAATTCAATGAACTATTCTTTTTACTTCTGAATGCCTTTTCACTTTCTGATTTTTTCCAAAACTTAAAGTAGGATTTTTAACATTCCTCAAGAAAAGCTGTTTTCATGGCTTATTTGAAACATGGATGAAATCAGAAAGTATAGGAGAACCTGTGAGGAAACCTGTTCTTGTGAGATCACCAGCCTAATTTCTCAAAGAGTGACGAATACATTTATGTAAGCTTCAGAGAAGCATTCAAACTTGAGGATGTTTATCCACAACAAATGGAACCATGGAGACTTTTGAGGTTCACACATCACTAGTTAGAAGAATATCTTGTTTCAAGTAGATTTCATAGTAAATTGCTTTCCCAGTGCATCAGATTTTTGTAGTCTTCCCAGATCAACTAAAATAGCTACAGATCAAACATAGTATTCTGTTGTACTGACAAGACAAAGCAGAATAAAAATAAGTATTATGTCAAAAAAGATGGTATACATAAATTATTGAATAATAGCAAACCTTAAAGTTAGCAAACAGATAATATGGTAATGAGCACTATAAAAACTCCTAAGATAGGCAGATAGACAGAATACATGATTACAGTATGGTATAAAGGTTTTGTCAGCATGAGTCTGAGATGGTCAGATTGCTCCTAAATGGAGGTCAAGAGTGATCTGTGCAAATATTCTGACCAAGTGATTAAAAAACAAAAACAAAACACTTATATCCATTAAATGTTCTTTATGTGCTACATGTATTGCAGTTTTAAAAAAATATTACAGCCCTTTTTCAATCCTTCTGCTGGTAAATCCAGGTGCCTTAGTTACCATGAGAGCAACTGTAAAGGGCTCAGAGAGAGCAATAAAAACCTTTAAAACACCTTTATTATAAGTAAGATTTCCACAGTATCACGAAAGTCTGCTATCTCAGGGCCATTCAGGCCTAGAGGTGAGTGCTGCTGGGTCCTATTAGGAAGCTGGGAAACTCTCATTCTCTGTGGTGCAGTGCTCTTGTATCTAGCCCTCCAGGGTCACAAAATAGCAGATTTTCAAGTCATATGAGAAAATGGTATAGAAAATTACTTTCTTTTACATGTCTGAGTATTAACCACCCTGTGCCTCAAAAGATGTAGTATTTGGGGACAGGAGGGACCGTAAAGAACCTTTTTTGAGTAGGTTGATTTCTTTTTTAAAATATCAGCAGCTTAAGACTGATCAGGTGTTTGAAATGTCAGAAGAAAAGGAGTACTTGTGGCACCCTAGAAACTAACAAATTTATTTGAGCATAAGCTTTCGTGAGCAGTGGAAAACTGCATGCATCCAGTGAAATGAGCTGTAGCTCACAAAAGCTTATGCTCAAATAAATTTGTTAGTCTCTAAGGTGCCACAAGTACTCCTTTTCTTTTTGCAAATACAGACTAACACGGCTGCTACTCTGAAACCTGAAATGTTAGAATAAGTCATGAGGAAGGTGGTTTAATGAAAAGAGGGTAGGTGAAGCAGTCAAAGGTGTTAGCTGTAATAAGGAGTAGATCCCAGTACAGTAGTTCAGTGACTCCCTTCCAATTAATGTTTGGATGACCAATGCGTCTTATGCGATCACAATTGGTCCTCTCCCCCTCCAACCCCATCAATCCGGAACTGATCCAATGGTATAAACTTCTACGGGAGGAATTTTCTCAAGCTGTTCAACTCATGCAGCAAACAATGGGACAGGCCCAGGGAAAAAAAAATGGACAAGGGGCGACAGAAACCACCCACCTGGCAGGTGGGTGATCAGGTAATGTATATGAAATGGTACACTAAGCCCCTCCAAGCAAGGTGGGAGGGGCCGTTTACTATTTGTAATAAGGGAAGTGATACAGTGTTCCAAATTGACCAAGGCCCCCATGGGAAGTGGGTCCATCGGGGACAGCTCAAGCATGTAGGGGGAACAAGCCCGACTCCATGTTCCTCTCTACAATAGCCTACAGTTTACAATGTTTAAGTCTTTTTCACAGCTTCTGTTTTTCAGAGCTCCAGAAAGAGCTGGTACCAGCTGAAGGACAATTGAAACATACTATGGTGCATCATCACAACAGACTTCTACATTGTCTTATGTTCTGTGTTTTGTGTTTCATGTTTTATATTTGTCTTGTAGTGCTTGTCTCATTGTTAGCATTATTGTGTATGGTGTTTGGGAAAAGGGAAGATACCTCATAAGGCAGGGAACAGCAACAAACCATACTCACAGCCCTTTTTTAACCTAACCGGACCCCTACCTCCCCCTACCCTTCCACCTCTCGCCAAATTGTCAATAACACACCTATCCCCGTGGTGGCGACCTCTGTCTAAAAGCCTGTGATACATCAGGTTTATAACTACCTCTTTACCGATTGGTTACCTCCCCACCGAATGCTCTGATTTTCATCTAAACAAGACAAATCCACCCTAATAGGGGCCAAACTACAAACTTTTACAAGTTTGCAAAAGGACTCCACTGGAAATCAGAGCATTGCAAAGAAACAGTACATATCCGACCCCTTAGTACATGAGAATGGTTATTTGACACTCATTGTTACATCCTCCGGTCAATATTTTGATATGTATTTTTGTTACTGTGAACATGCTATGTGTAATGAAAACCTGGAATTGCTCCAGCAATCAAAGTACTGGCATGGATGAGCGGAGGCACGCCGTCCCCCTTTGGATGGTCACCACAATTTGGGTGACAAAGAGGCAGGAAATGTTATGTAAAGCCTCCACTCAATCCAGTAGAATGCAATTGTAAGATTTGTAACTTTTCAGTCATTGCTACTATGATCATTAAGTTCTGTAACCTTTTGCAAACTTTGTAACTTTAGTTATTGTTAGCATAACCTTTTAAGTTTTGTAACTTTTGCAAGTTTTGTAACCTTTTCAGTTACCACTTGTATGAACCTCCAAGCTTTGCAATATTCCATCACACAATCAGAGAAAGTGTGAACGAGGGAGTGTGTGTGGGAAATAAGGGAGTGTGAACATCTTTTGAAAATCAGAGCAGGGTCCACTTGGGAGTGGCAGCAGTGACCGTGGATAGCAAGGAGGAATGGAAGAAGCATTTTCCCCAGGCATGGGCGGCCCACAAGCTGACTGCTGTAAATGGACTGGGGAACCAGTGAAAATTGAAGGACCAGTTTCCCCCCTACAGAAACAATATCCTATCCCCACTGTGGCATGCCAGGCTGTAGTGGAGATAGTCAGAGAGCTGGAAGGGCAGAGAGTAGTGAAAAGAATGACTTCCCCCTTTAACTCCCTCACATGGCCTGTGAGGAAAGCTGATGGTGTCACATGGAGACTGACTGTCTACTATCGGAGAGTCAATGCGATGACCCCCCAGTGAGCGCCAATAGTCGCGGACATGACCCAGGTGTTTAGACATACCAAGGGAAGCTAAAAGAAGTTACTGGAGACAGCAACACCTACCACAATCTATAGTGGTGGAGAATGCAGGCAACCACCGATAGGGTACACTAGTGGAAAGGGGTGATATGGAGTAGAGAGCGTGTGCAGCACCTGCTCCCCCTTCCAGGTACACTAGAGGAAAGGGGTGACGTGGAGGAGAGAGCGTGTATGGGTAGCCTAGGAATCCCGGTGTGCCTGCTCCCCCTTCCTGATTTTGGGCATGATGCCACTGTTTAGAAAGGGAGTGAGCCCCCCTGAATCCACAGTGGAGGGGAAGGTGGCAAAATTTCCACTCCTCCTCCTCTGGGCACACTCCAAGGGTGTTGACCCATGGGCCCCAGGGGTGGTTTCATCAGGGGACACCATGGTAGACGTAGAAGATACGTACCAGAAATATTGTGAGTTTTATCATCCAGATTCAAAGATCGGGCAGCAGCATGGCTGTTGTCGCAAACTTGTTGTGCTTGGCAAACTGCTAAAGCTGATTATAATTCTGAAACTATGCAAGTGAAGCAGGAGTTGGAGCGACAAAGGGTGGAAAGGGATATGTGGAAGGCACAAGCACAAGCGGCAGGGGCAAGTTGTCAGGAGCTAGCAATCTCCGCCATCAAGGCGATGGAGAGAGCTGAACAGGCCAAGGAAGAGAGGGAACAATATAAGGAGTTGGAGGTCAAGGTGGAGTGTTTGCAGGGACTGGTGTTAGAGCAGGGGACCCGTCTGGGTGGGAGAGCAGCAGGACCCCAGGGATTGGGGACAAAGGTGCTGCTCCGAAATGACCCTGGAGACTGGGACGGGGACATATGGTATAACCCTGACCTGGGATGGCCGCCAGATGGGCCAGGAGCTCAGCCAGCCCCGGTGGCAGCTGTGCAATGGTTAATTTTCCAGCACGGCCCCGCTGCCCAGGGAGGGAGCCCCGGACCCGTAACTGGGGTAACTCTGCAGGAAATAGTCTTGACCCCCTGCAGAGATAACTTGTCTGGCTCGGGTTAGGGCCAGCCAAGGCAAGCACATTCTTGGAATGAGCGTATCAGTTTCTGATGGCAATAGAGGATCAGGGGTTAAACCCAGAGGAGGTTAGGAAACTGTTGAGGATGGCCTCCACAGTACTGGGGTGCGATATGGGAATCGCACTGAGGACGCAGGCAGCCGGACGGTGGCAGTCCCCCTTCTCGCTGGTTCACAATTTGGCTCAAGGAGAGGCACTGCAGGATTTTTAATTTTGTAAGAGCCCACATATGGGACTATGCATGTATCACCAAACCCCTTTATAGCCTAATGAGGAAGGAAGCCCAATTCCAATGGGGGGCCAGAACAGGGCAGCTTTCAGCAAGCTGAAGCAATCTTTGTTGCAAGCAGCGACATTGCAAACTGTACAGGTTGGAGAGTCCATATATGTGAGGGTCGCCACCAGTCCTGAGGCATTGGCTGTAGTGTTGTTACAAGTGGACCCGTTGCAGAAAACAGTCCTCATGGCATTCTATTTATGCCTTTTAACACCAGTGGAGCAAAAGTTTGGCCCATGTGAAAGGGAAAGTCTGGCAGTAATATGGGCACTGGAAGTAGGGGTGGTGGCGGTGGGAGATAATCAAGTTATTATTCAGAGCACCACCATCCCCTTAAAATATATATTGTCAGGAAAACCCGCCCAAGCAGGAGTAAGTAACCCAAGGATGGCTAAGTGGACCCTGGCCTTGGTAAATCGAGGGGTCCAATAACAAAATACCCCAGGTGCTGGGCAACTACCAGGGGTCTTGCTTCAGACAAAAGGGGCAAAACATGAGTGCCCTGTGCCAGAGACCAATCGAGTGCTCGTGGGATGGGTAACCTCAATAGAGCAAGCACGGAGCCTAACAGCACCAGCCAACATTTATTATTCAGATGGGGCAGCTTAGGTACAAGAGGGAAAAAACCACATACAGAGCGCAGTAATAAATCTGGATGATACGTCAGTGTACGTGACAGGAGCTGCCCAGTTCCAATAAAAGGAAGAAGGCATGCACACAAGTGCCCTGCTTCTTGACCTGCTCGCCGGCCTAGATCCGTGACCGCAGGCAGACATACCAGATCTACTATGCTTCGGCTTCTCGGCTTCCTCTGCTGTCTCCAGTAACTCTCCGTGGCCCGCCTGTGGGAGTGTGTGGGTGCATGAGGGTATGAATGCAATGAAGGTGTGCTTGCATGAATAAGCTCCATCCCTTTTCTGTTTTGATCCAATAGCGGCATTTAATAAAACCAATATAAGTGTAAGTCTGGGTTGGTTTCTAGGGAAACTGAAGTAACATTAGGTGCAAAATATCTGTCTTTGTATTTATCTATTTATCTGGCTGACAATTTATCTTAGTATCTACCCACTCTGTTTAGTGCTTATGAAAGATGTCTCCGAGATTGCAGTATTCTATTTGTTCATGATGGGAGTGGAACAGTATGAGGAATAGCAGTCAAAGCTTCCATATAATGCCTGGCCAATATGGTTCAGCACTGGACATTCCAGTTCTAGGAATGAGAGTTATTATTATTCAGTCCTCAGGATTATTCAGTCTCCTTGTCTCAACAGAGGGTTCATGCAAAGAGCAGCAGCACCAGCTAGACAGGGATGGTGGAGCTTTGTTCGTGCCCTAAGTGAGGTTTGATGGTGTGGGAAGAATTCAGAATGTTTCATTGCTGAAACTACCCACAAGGGACAGATTTCAACCCATGACGTTGAGGTGAAAGTATCTTTATCCAATTACCAATCCTCTGATTCATCTACCAGTTTTAAAATATTTTCTTTACAACTCTAGATTTGATTTTTGCCAAACATTTTCCTTTGCTATTTGTGTCCCCATTATTCATAAAGTAGCAAATATCCAAGTTTTTATATTTGTAAATTAATTCTGGCCCAGAAAGCTATCAAAGCATCTGAATCTAAACTTAATGTGTTGGGAATCTTTAAGATTCAATATTTATTTAATTATTACACATGACAACCATTTTTCATTTAGATCAAGATGGAAAAAAAGCCAAAGAAATGGGATTCCATTTGCTCTTCTTGGCTGGATCTCCATCATAGTAAAAAAATGAATAAAATACTGAAGCTATTTCATACTAATTTATTGAATTTGGAGAGGTGAGGGGAGATATTCAATTAAGGGCTAGATTCTGCCACTCTTGCTTACAAGCAGTAAAACAAATGACATTACTAATGGAATAAAGTACTACTCAACATGAATAAGCATGGCAGAATCTGGTTCACAATTTCTGCATTTGTGATAAAGCCAATACATTTGTGATGAAGTAAGAGATTCAGAGTTATAGCAAAAAATGAACAGAAAGTTAAAATAAATTTCTCCATGAATCCCAAACCCCCAAATTCTGCTGAATGTTTATTCAGAGAATTTAAATGTTCCTGAGTCAATGATTGTTACATTAAAATACGTTATATTACTTTAAGTTTGAGGTACTGTAGCTTTTAAATGTAATTTATTATTTATATATTACCAGAAGTGTGCTGGGTATAGACAAGTATGAAGATTTTTTTTTTGCCCCAAAAGAGCTAGACAGATAATATATAGATAAAGGATGGGGAACTCGATATAATACAAAAGAAAATGGCTAAGTGGTAATGTTCCCAATAAGTTCCATACATTTTATTTTGACATTTTTTCTTTCATTTGTTTGCTTCTTTAGAATTAGTTTGTAAAGTCAATTTTTAATTATTATTTGAAGGAAAGTTTTATAAGCTTCCTGGAAGAAGTGTGTTTTCTGGAGTGACTTAAGGATACATGCATAGTTATTCAGTTGAATACAGTGGCTTTGGATCAGGCCCTCCAGCAGGGAAGTGATCCAGGTGTACATGTCAGGTTTAAATAAGGCCTGGAGATGAGAAGGCATGGAGAGGGACATTGGACGAGAAAAGATGAAGGACACTGATCTGTCAGAAAGACCGAAAAAAGGAAAAGGAAAGTACAAGGGTGATCCTGGGGGAGTAAATAGCGGAAGAGGATATTATTTTGGGGTCCACAGTATGCTAAAATTGGTGCTTGAGGCTGTTTCACTTTGGTTTTTAGGTTCCATTCATATACATGTCTGGAAACAATATCCAAAGGATGCAAACCCAAGTGGATTAAATCCAAGGAAAATATTTTCACAAATATGTGGAAAATGAAACCTCCTGGTTCTGCACTGCTGTACTCTTGGAAAAGAGGAGGAATTGATTAACAGCCATAGGATTTCATTTTAAAGTGTACTACTTTGAAATCTGTCATAGATATACAGTATTCAGCTAATGATGGGGGATTTTAACAGTGTTCTCTCTACATTTTAAAATCACCTTTAGACTAGATGAGACAAAATATTTTTTTAAAAAATATGGGAGTGGAAGTTCTTTTCAAAATTAATCTTAAAACAAACAATTGCAGTCTAATGAAATTATGGTTCTTTTTGCAACATATACCTTGCAGACCCTTGTTAGCCTTCATTGACCAGCATCCCCCACATTCATTTACATTTTAATTATCTTCTCTAAAGACACTCAGTGTAGTGCCTGTGAGCATTTCATGGTATCTTTGGTGCGCTATCTGACACATGATTAACAAGATCTATCTTTAATTTACTGTTTATTTTCTACAAACACAATTTTGCCAAAAATATCAACATGGTTGAAAAGATTAAAAGAACTCTATGAACAAACTAATTAACTTCTACATGAAATTATAGAAATGCCAGTCTATGAAATCCATCAATAGAATCAAGCAGAAAAAGATTCTGAAAAGACATATGAGGCCTAGCTCTCTGCTCTCTCTCACACCAGTTTTATACTGGTTTAACTCCAGTGGAGTAAGGAGAGTGGAGATTCAGGCCCCATCAGTCACCATATAACATTGATTTGATAATAGATGTGTCAGGTGCAGCTTCAAGCTGAAAACAGTTCTTTTAATGTTTGTAAAAACATTCTCATTTTGTTAAATCTGTGCTAAAGAAAAAAAAATCCTGTGTTTTGGAAAGAATTGTTGAGAAGTGTTCATAACATATTACAATGCTATGTTTAATTCAGAGTTTTTCATGTTGTGTTAAGAACTCAAACTTGGACTCATTTGGGGGGAAATTTGCTAAGGTAAAATATATTAATTTTAAAAAACAAAAATGGGCCCCTCTTTCCAGTAAAAACTGTATAATTTCTTTATAAAAGTGAGCCCATTTCTGTGTGTAAAGGGTTAAAATATGCTCATTGCTAGACAAATGAATCTCTTTTTAAGTAATAGGTGCTTGAACAGTTTATAAAATCAGTCTATTTTGTACTCCTATACCTTTAAAAATTAAAACTGATTTTTCCAATTAACTCAACAACAATCTCATATGTGTGATATTTTAAAAATGTGAATGTCATATTTCCGACTACATGCATTTATGAGGTGAGGCAGTAATTAATTTAAACATAAGAGAACAAGTTCTGTCCTTAGTGTCTTCAAGGGATTGCACAAGTATAAATGAGAGCAGAATTTGGCACATAATTTGTAACAAAAATGTTAACATAATATAGTCATTATCACTGTAATATTGCACATGTGATTTTAGCCCCTGGATCACTCCATATAATTATTCTGTGAAAATTGATCATAAGAACAAGTTGACATTGTCAAGTGTTCAGCTCAATGATTGATTCACATATAACTGCACAAAATATTCAGAGTCAGGATTGCTCCGGCAATCCATCTTTTGAAACAAAGACAGTACAGCCCTCTGGAAATGAAATGTGGATACAAAAAGGAGAACACATTTTCTTTGAGCAAAGCCATATTTCTCCCACAATGGCTATCTAGAAGAAAGAAGAATTCCCTTATGAGGGCAAGGAACAGCAAGCTGTTAGAATAAACATGTTAGAAACTAGTCTTAATCTTTTACTTGTCATGTTGCTAGAAGTATTTTTTAAAATAAATATCTGAAATGTATACATGGACATGGCCTAGGTTATAAGAATCAGACTGTACGTGTGTTTAAGCAATCACCATTTATCACCATTTTGGAAGATCTCAATGGGCAAACCCAAAACATTTGAGTCTCAGATCTCAGATATTTATCTATCAACCATCCACCAGCTATTATGAGTCCATCAAGATATTTATACCACACTCATCATTGTGATATCTCAGTGCCTTAAAAAATTATACAAATCCACATAGCTGGACTACACATAATCTGGATTCTCTCATCATTGCCTTGCCAATAATGCCTAATATTTGTCTTCACCTCTATTCACCCTGAGCTACTGGATCATAAAAAGAACTTACCTAATACCACACCCCTTATCGGCACACTATCCTCTCGCACTCACAGTGACGTGTTATAACTCCACACTGCCCCCTGCATAAGGCTATGGCTAAAGCGATTATGCAGGCTTATATCAGTAAGGATAGCATGTCCTTCTGAAATTCAGCATTAATTGTTACACTAACTAGGAAAACAACTATAAGGCCCAATGTATGAAATAAGCCCCACCTAGGTTTAGGAAGAAACTTTCCTCCATTTTACAGTACTCTTAGTTATATTATTGCTTTCTCCTGAAGCATGCAGTGTTAGTATTGCAATGCTTACAGTATTGCCAATCCCAAGCATTCAAAAATCTTGAATCAGGCCCCCAAATATCATGAGACTCAGGTTGACTTAAAAATCGTGATTATTTACAAAATAATATATTTGGGGCCTTTTTATTTGCCTTCCAATATTTGAGTCTTTTGGGTTTATGATTTTCAACTTTTCTCTTTAACCACAAGGGCTACAAGAGTTTTTTTTCCACGTGAATCCAAAAGTTAAATCTTGATGAAAAACACAAAATATTGAAAGGCTGGCCATAATAACGTTCAACTGACAAGACTGTGACTATGTGCCAAGCTTCAAGGGAAAACTGGGTTTATTTTCTGGTCCAGCTATTCTTGTTCTGTAACCTGTGAAACAAATCAATGCCCTTTTCATAGCAACCACATCAGCTGCGTAATCCGCATAGCAACAATGGAATTAGCCAGAAGTAACTGCCTATCCTTGTCACACCAGAATTAGGGAGCCAAAGCAATGATGCCAGTGAGCAGGAAGAGAAAAATATAAAATAAAACAGGAAATAAAGGAAGAATATGACCTACCAGAATAATTATGATGGGTAAAAAATAATTCTACACTCCATTATTCTAAATCCCATAGTTAACTGCTGAAAGTTAAATGCTCATTCTAAAAAATGTTAGCTAATGTTTACTTAGAACTACATTTTTAAAGCATAAACATTAACTAGATTTAATGCCCCCAGCTGTGACTGTGAAAGCAAGTGTTATTGTTCTTTAAAGCTTCTGATGTATTAAAGCAAATGACATTTCAGAATGTTTGGTATTTAAAATGTATTTTAGACAAAAATAATTTGACAGCTGACAACTACCCTTTTAAGATAAACATATTTTCCTCCCTTTGTTATACTAGAAATTGCCTCACCACACTGACTCTGACTAGCTTCTCTCAATTAGATGTGTTTGCATGAAGTTGTTTTTCTTCAGTTTCTTGGTTATTTTTCAGTAGAAAGGTGCCAAAATTTCATTTGCCAATAGCAGATTTGTCAAAGTGACAGAGTGAAATCTATAGCATACAACTGCTTTTCACAATGATGCATCATTTAATTTAAGGGTCACTGGACACAAAATGCTAATTTTATTGGATTTTTTAAACAATTTGTTATATTAATTTTACTTCTTGATCTCCTGTCTATGTGTTTATTCAATCCTCCAATTTTTAAAGAAAGAGATACATCCCATCCTTCAAGCTCTTTATATGAAATGGATATTATATTGTGTAACTTTCCCTTGAAATGTAACTAAAACATGCTATTCTTGCTGTATTAATAGATATTAGGAGGTGTAATATGGGAATGTACAATATGCAAAAGCAATTTATCACAAAATGTAGTCCTAATGCAAATACATAATCTTATTCCTCGCACAGTTACAAAAACTTGATTACAATTAATAATTGCATGATGGGTGAAATTCATTGTTGTATAATGGGTGGTGGAGAATAAGCAGGGAAACAGACAGAAAACATTTTGTGGAGAAAAGTGATTGTGTTTAATCACAATGTGCTTTAAATAGAATTCTGGGCCTCAAACTTCATACATTGTAATGCATTTCTTAATATCTTTACACTAGAATCATACGGACTATTTGCTCTGACACATTTCATCAACCCCAGAGCAGTAGGGCCCCAATGAAGCAAAGCACTGAATCACATACTTAGCTTTAAGCATTATTTATTATATGGAAACTTTTTGGGGTTTTGACATTTGTTTTTATTCTGCATTGGAACAAAACCAAAACCTTTTGAACAGTTTTGCAAAAACAGAACTTCATCAAAATGTTATGGATAGAAATACTAGGTGGGTGAGGTAATATCTTTTATTGGTGAAAGAGACAAGCTTTCAAGCTTACACAGAGCTGAAGAAGAGCTTACTTTGCCCACCTTGTCTTTGTAATATCCTGGGACCCACACAGCAACAACCCTGCAAATAACAATGTATATAAACCAGATTTTGTCAATTAAGGAAGAGAGTGAGTGGGAGTGTGTTTGTGTGTGTGTGTGAGTTTAGGTTACTGGCCTGATATGTGGTAATCGCAGGTACAAGTACCTACTCTGCTTGCTTCAGAGTAAAGTTGTTCATCCCAAATCACTTGAATCAGGCAGATCAGGAAGTTGAACCTGTGCCCTGATCACCAGGCTATAGAGTCTGAGATCTCTCTCCAAAAAACTAGCAAACAAACCACCTTTCCCAACACAAACTTTGGTGAAACTGGCACGTCTCCACAAAATATTTTGGCTCCGATGAAGGGAAATTTCATCAAAAATGTTCCAACTCTGTATTATTTTCATAAAACTCCAGATCATTTTTGCCAATTCTTTCATCATATTAAATAATTGGTAACTATTGATTTAATTTAATTGTTCATAATTTCTGCATGATGTCAAAGCTATACTCTTTCACAGATTTTAAAGAAATTTAATTTACCATTTTATAAAACAACTTATTGTATCTTATTGACAGACATTAGAGTGACCATTATTATTTAGCAGTGTTCCCATGCAGATGTCTTTGCTGTTTTCATGTCCTACATATTAGCGCCACACTGATTTGAACAGAGTTCCGTATGGTCTGCAGCCACCTCTGTACCAAGTAGGTCAAAAAAGCCAAATGACTTGAATTGTGCTAAATTTGACTCATCTGGTAGCTGCTTTTCCATACCTTAAAGGAATTTGATAAATTTTTACAATTCTTGGGGTTATATCATCCTTCAGTTGGTTTCAACATCATTCTTCCCTTACACACATCAAAGAGCACCGAGTGGATCTCATTATCCCTTTTCTTGCTTCCTGTCTGAGTTGAATTGCTCTGAACTTCCCTATTTCTTTTTTTTTTTTTTTTTTTTTTTGCATTTTGTTGTACTGTGCTACAGCATGGCCAAAGGGCAGCAGGAGAGTGTTTTGTTGTTTTTTTTTGAAACAGAAAAAAGTTTTATTTGTGTAACACTAACAAAGAATCACTAAAAAGAATAAAGCAAAACTATGCAACAAAACAAAAGCAAATGCAAGGAATAACACAGCAGCCTTCAGGAGGGAGAAGTGTTCAGGCTAGCTTGGGCCCAGAGCGGCGGGGCTTCCTCGACACTCGTGGTCTTCCACCCTCCTGAGTTACCTGGTGGCCTAGAGCAGGGGGGCTTCCTCGACACTCATGGTCTTCCATCCCCTCGAGTTACCTAGTGCCAGCCCAGTGTCACCGATTATTCCTCTCCTGAGAGTGCCCGACAAGATGGGCACGGCTGCGGGGTGGGCGTTTTGGGGGTGGGGGGGACGTACACCCACGTGTGATAGGACGCGTCCTAGGTGACAGTGATGATGGTATCCACAGCGGCAACGGCTGGGGCTGGAGTCTCTCGCTCTTCTCCTCAATCAAAGGGTCAGACGGAGGGAACCGGACGGGGTCACCGAGCAGAGAACCTCGGACAGCGCCCACTGCTCCTCGAAGGTGTCAAGGGAGTCGGTGGACGCCGCCCAGAGGAACTCCGCCCAGATACGTGAATGTACTGAGGATCGGAAAACGGCCCTACAGTCGCAGGACGTTTCATTAGCCAGCCTCCCCTTTCTGGTTTTATAAATAGCTGTTTTAGCTAGGACTAGGAGGAGGTTAACCAGGAGATCTCGCGATTTTGTGGGGCCACGGAACGGGAGAGTGTAGATAAAAAGGTCAGGGGAAAAGTGTAGCCAAAAGAGTAATAAAATATTTGTGAGGAGCCGGAAAAGGGGCTGCAGCCTGGCACACTCTAAATATACGTGCGCCAGGGTTTCCCTCACGTTGTAAAAAGGGCAAGTTTCCGAGATGGGGGTGAACTGTGTCAAAAACACGCCCGTGCTCACAGCTCCGTGAAGGAGCCGCCAACTAATGTCCCCAACGGGCCTCGGGACCAAGGTGGAATACAGGCTGGCCCACCGGGGTTGCTCACCCTCCAAAGGTGGCAGGAGGTCCCGCCACTTTGTACCGGGGCGGGACACCAGGGTGTGGGCATGAAGGGTGTGAAGCATGAGTGTGTATAGATATTTCCATGGCGCGATTTGGAAGCTGACTGGCTGCAGTTCATGCAGCCAGCTCGCAGTGAAAGGGTGAGGGGTTTGTTGGGATCTATGGGGTAGGGGCCCAATTGAAAGGTCCGGCAGGCCTGGGGTAGAGGGTGGGTGGGGTGTGCCCTCGCGCAGGGTTCGGTTGAGATAAGCCCAAGCAGCGGGCGTCAAGGCGGCCTTCACCTCCTGAAGTACGCCCCAGGGGGTACGAGGTCTGGAGAGCCCCATGCGCCGAGCGAGCATCACGGGATCCAGCCAGTCTCCCCAGTCGTAGTCCAGGAGGTCTCCGACTCTCATGACTTCTGCCAGGACCAAACTCTGGCACAGCGAGCAGGACTCTGCCGCCTGCACACGGAGCTGGGGGTTGTGTAGCAGGGGCTCCGCGAGGAGATCTGCTCCCATGGTGGCCGCCACGGACCTGGCCGTTGAAAACAGTCTCCAGGTCCAGAGGAGGTCCTGGTAGAAGACCGGCAGCCCGGAGAGGTCTCGTGGAAAACCTCTCGGACAAAGATAAAAGAGCTGCCGGTCATATCGGAGCCCATGGAAATGGCGCAGGAAGGCGTGCGTCAATATGCTCCATGTCGAACTACCTGCACTATAAAGGAGCCTCTGCAGGGCCTGGAGGCGGAAGACATGGACATGAGTGTGCAGACACTTCAGGCCCTGCCCTCCTTCCTTCAGGGGTAGATGAAGAACCCCAACAGGGGCCCAGTGCATTCCTGACCAAAAGAACTCTAGAATCGATGTCTGGAGGTCGGTCAGGAAACCTGGGGCCGGGACCAGTGTGTTGAGCCGGTACCAGAGCGTGGACAGGCCTAGTTGGTTAAGTACCAGTGCTCTCCCTTGGAGGGAGAGACATCGGAGTAGCCTCGTCCATTTCCGGAGCTGCTCTATCACCCCGCCTTCTAAATTTTGCCAGTTCTCCGGTGGAGAAGGGTGCGTTGCAGAAAGGTAAACTCCTAGGTAGACCAGTGGGCCCGTGCTCCACTGGATGGTCTGAAGCGCGGGTGGGAGGGAGCTCACCTGCGGCCACTCCCCCACCGCCAAGCCAGAGCTCTTGACCCAGTTGACTCGGGTGGAGGAGGCTGCCAAATAGATGGCCTGGCAAGCCTCCACCCGCGCCAAGTCCCCCAGGTCCTGGACCACGAGGAGCACGTCATCGGTGTACGCCGACAGGACCAGCCGCAGCTCCAGCTCCCGCAGCACCAACCCCGTCAACCTCCTGCGGAGGAGACAGAGGAAAGGCTCGATCACCAGAGCATACAGCTGGCCTGAGAGGGGGCACCCCTGCCATACTCCTCGCCCGAAGCAGACCGGTTCGGTCAGGGTCCAGTTGAGCCTAACCAGACACTCCGCGGAAGCGTACAGAACCTGGAGGAAACTCACAAACTGAGGTCCGAATCCAAATGCCTGCAGAGTGCCCAGGAGGTACCCATGGTCCACTCTATTGAACGCCTTCTCTTGATCAAGAGACAGGAGAGCGAACGACAGACCGTCTCTACGCCCGAGTTCCAAAAGATCTCGGACTAGAAATAGGTTGTCAAAAATGCTGCAACCCGGGACAGTATAGGTCTGGTCTGGGTGGATCACGTCCTCCATCACGGACCCTAGCCGCAGCGAGATTGCTTTCGCTACGATTTTGTAATCCGTGCTAAGGAGCGAGACAGGACGCCAGTTTCGTAAATTGCGGAGGTCCCCCTTCTTCGGCAACAAGGCGAGCACTGCTCACCTGCATGAAAGGGGGAGGACCCCGCCCTGCAAAGACTCAGCCCAGACAGTGGCTAGGTCTGGGCCAAGGATGTCCCAGAACGCGCGGTAGAACTCCACGGTTAGCCTGTCCATGCCCGGAGATTTATTGGTGGGCATGCGACGGAGGGCTTCCGAGAACTCAGCCAGGGTGAAAGGCAGCTCTAGTCAGTCTCGGTCGCCCACGCTGACCGTGGGAAGTTCCTCCCAGAGCACCCTGCAAGCGCCAGGATCGGTCGGATCCGGGGAGAAAAGGCTAGTGTAGAAGTCACGGGCCCTCCCACACACCTCCACAGGATCCGTGAGGGGGGCGCCGTCTTCTGCTAGAAGGCAGGTGACATGTTTCTTGGCCCACCTCATTTTCTCCAGGGCGTAGAAGAAACGGGAGCCGCAATCCATCTCCCGAAGGAGGCGGATGCGGGATCGAACAAAGGCACCTCGGGCCCGATGGTCCTCGAGGGCCCGGAGCTCCTCCCGCTTCTCCCCTCACGCTCTGCAGAGGAACGGGTCCTCGGGGCTGGCAGCCAGACGCCTCTCCATCTCTAAGACCTCCTGTTCCAACTGCTCTATCGCTGCATTTCTCTGTCGGCTGGTGCCCCGGGTGTAGTCACAGCAGAAGAGCTTGGCGTGCACCTTCCCTAGATCCCACCGTCGCCGCGCCGAGGGAAAGGCACGCCGCTGCTCTCACCAGGCCAGCCAAAACTCCCGGAAGGACGTCACGAAGCCCTCATCCTCCAACAGGCTGTTGTTAAAGTGCCAATAGGCCGGTCCCGGCCTCTCTGCACGGAGGGAGGCTGTTATGGTGGCTAGATGATGGTCGGAGAATGGGGCCGGCCGAATGTTGGAGGAGTGGGCCTGTGAAAGATGGAAACGGGATAAATAAATACGGTCCAACCGAGAGTGGTGTGACCGATGGGCCTCCACCCGGACAAAGGTGAACGTGGAAGTGTCATCTGGGTGGTGGTCATGCCAGACGTCTACTAGGGAGTGATGTTCGACTATTTCTCGAAGAATGTTCGCAGCGGCCAGGCTCAGCTCGGCCCCTGAGCGGTCCTGTTCCTCGAGGGTGGTGTTAAAGTCCCCTCCCAGGACTAAGCACTCGTGAGAATCTAGGGTGCTGAGGAAGTCAGACACCCGCTGATAGAATTGCGGCCACTTCGGGCTCGTTGCCAGGCATAGATGTTGACAAGATTGACCACGAGCCCCTCCATACGGACTCGGAGATGCAGCAGGTGGCCCGGCACGGCCTCAGTGACCCCTAGCACTTCGGGCCGTAGGTTGGGGGAGAACAGGGTCGCCACTCCAGCTTGTCTAATCGTGAAGTGGCTGAAGTAGACACCGTCCCCCCACTCCAGCCGCCAGCTGTCCTCGGCGGCCGTATAGGTCTCCTGCAGGAAAAGCACTGAGTACCCCCCTTCCCGAAGGTAAGAGAGCACCTGGGACCTGCGGAGAGCCATCCTGCAGCCCCTGGTGTTCAAAGTTGCAATAATGAGGGGCGTCATGCGGAGGGCTGGGGAGGTGGGGGTTCCTTGTTGGCGGGGGTGTTTGCAGCCCCCGGCAGGGTCGCGCAACAATCCGTGACCCAGCCCATAAGTCATTATCGTCACAGAAGCTGCGGGCCCGCCCGTAGGCCGCGGCACCGTGCCTTCCTTTCCCTTTACCCTCCTTTATAAGGGCCCTTGTGGCCTGGAGGATATGATCAAAGTCCCCCCATAGCTGGAGAGCTAGCTGTACCCTGTTGCGGGATCCACGGATGTCTTCTAAAAACTATCACAACGCTTTTCGCAGCTCATGGGGGGGTGGGGTTGCGATTTCTGGGTTATTCCCCGGTGGGGCTCTTGGTGCAGCCTTGTGGTCCCCTGGGGCGGGCAGGCAGGGTGCAGACCACCGACGGGGCATCTGACAGGCTAAAGTTATTAGGTCCGTCTCAAGCCTTGGGGTAGAAGAGGATGGCGGAGGGAAAATTGCAGCTCCTAATGGGTTGCGGCAGGAAAATGCAAAGACTGCTCCTTGGGGGGGATCCACAAAAAACGGGAAAGAAATAACCCCAGGGGCAGCAATAGCATTGCAGGAGGAGGTGGATTGGGCAGGGACAGGGGTGGGGGTGGGGGTGGGGGCGGGGCAGAGGCAAGGCTCTGGGCTTTGGGAGGGAAGCAGCTAAGAGGTGGTGCCTCCCAAACAGATTTGAGGGTTAAGGGGGTGGGGAGGGGGCTCCCAGTGATGCTAGGCACAGGCTCTGTGGTGGATTTGGCAGCCATGGCCTCAGGTGGTGGACCACCTTCTGCAGGGTGCTCTCCCGGGAAGGCGGTTAGGGGGAGGGAGCATGGGGAAAGGGGGACTGGGGTAAGGTTGCCCAGATCGAGGCCAGCCGGCAGTAGGTCATTCTCTCCCTGGGTGACCGGGGTCAAACCTAGGGCCTCGATCTCCTCATACATGGAGGAAAGGTCGTCTTCTGCCACCCCGGGGGACTCCCCCCTGGCGCCCGCTACGACGGTCGCTTTGGGGTTCACAGGGATTTGGGTGATATTCAGGCAGAAGGGGCTTTCTCAGGGGTCTCGGAGGGGAGGGTCTTCCGTGGAGGGGAGATTCTATCTTCCAGTGCTATTTTGTCTTCCCCTCCTGACACCGGCGGATGGATCTCTCTCGTGGGCATAGCGGAAGGCTCAGTGTCAGTGCCTCCCTTCCTGGTCTTCCGGGGGGCCTCCGCATCGGATGGGTGCAGTGGAGCTTGAGCCTTCCGCTTGCCTCGCTTTCCCTGGACTAGGGTCCAGCCCTCCATAGCATCGTCTGGGGGCTGGTTAGCAAGGGTCGTGTCGAGGGGCAGAGGCGATGGTTCAAGGGTTCAGGGGGGTAACGGTGAGGCAACATGAGGGGGGGGCGGGTCTCCTTGGGGCGGGCCCTCTCCTATGTCCGGTAATATCTTTGCTGCACCCGCCTCCATAGGCTCTGCTGGATTCTTAACAGCAATGGCGGGGCTCCCTTGCTCATCTGGGCGTTGTAGGGAAGGTGTCTCTTGGGCCCGGGCAGGAGCAGCGGTGGATCGAGCAGGAGGAGAGGTGGTTTCAGATGTCGGGTGGCCAGGGGCATCGGCAACGATGGAGCCGATGTCCTGCCGGGTCTCGGGGGTCTCGGGTGCCCCTCCCTGCCAGGCCAAGGGGCAGTCTCTTCGGACATGCCCCGCTGATCGGCAGAGGTAGCACCGGGCCTCTCCCATGGAGTAAAAGACCCGATAGCGGGCTCCCTGGTAGGGGACTAGGAAGGTAGGGGACTAGGAAGGACCCCTCGAGCGCCTCTCCGTCACGCGCCACAGGTGGTGGTAAAAGCTGCACTTGCCGGCAGAATGAAAGGACGTGACAGAGGGTGGGGTCCTTGCAGCCCAACGGGAGAGGGCTGATGATGGAAGTGGGTTTCCCCAGGGTGGAGAGAGCGGGTAACAGGGCGGCATTGGGTAGAAAAGGAGGGACGGAGGTCAGGACTAGGCGGACGCCCAGGTCTTCTAGCGGCTCCAGGGGTACAAACACCCCCCCCACCACCGCCAGGCCCTTCTCCACTGCCTCCTGGGCGGCAGCCTCCGATGCTAAGAAAAAGACGACCTTCCCGTACATTTTGGAGGCTGCCACAATGGCTGTGGGTCCTACCACCCTCACCAACGCCTGCACATATGTCTCCACGTGGGGCGAGGCGGGCACCAGGAGGCAACGGACGCCGTGCTTCCTGGTCATGGTGGGAAAGGGGCCCCGGCCACTATTGATGGTAGCGGAGGCGGTGGGTGGGCGAGATGACGAGGCAGCAGATGGGGGGGGAGACTGCCACCACCTGGGCATATGCCCTGGGAGCCAGGGGAGGGACGCTCGCAGAGCTGGTGGAGGGAACAGCGGGGAGGGACGCCATGGTCGATGATGAGGCCACAGCGGTGGGGGCAGCCTCTGCCATGGAGGGCTTGGTGGTTGTGGCGGGGCCCTTCCCCTTCTTCGCACTCTGGCCTTTCCGGCTAACCAGGGGGGCTTTCCTAGAATCTGGGGGGGGGGGTGGGCGTAGCAGCGGTAATAGTCGCCCCGGTACCTCCAGCTGCCGATGCCCCAGCGGGGGCGGTGGCAGGTGTTTTGGCAGCAGTGGTGGGGAGGGGAGTTGGGGGTTGGGCAGGGGGGTAGGTGGGGGAGGGGCAACTGAGGTTTTTAGAGGGGCCTCACCCCTCTCATTCCCCACCATCGTGAGTAGGGAGAGACGGGGAGACACCAGAAGGAGGAGGGGGGAGGGGGAAGCAGATTAACCACTTCTCCCTGTTGGGCTGCAGGCAGAGGGGGAGCCAAATGGGTTGGACTGGACAGGGGAAGGAAACAGGAGCTGGGGTCAGGTAGTAGGGGCAAACTGTGGGGTGGGCAGTCTGGGGGTGGTGGGGGGGAACGCGGACCCACGCGCGTTTATCCAAAGAGTCTCGTTTGGTTGGCTGTTGTGTCTGGTCCGGATGATGGAATTCAAAGCAAGCAGTTGAGGCTAGAGGCAGATGGCAGGTTGCCAACAGGGACGGGTGGCGGGGGGGCCGTGACGGTTGTAGTAGTGTTGGGGGGGGCACTGATGGATGGGGGCAGCTCTGTGCCACACCCCCTGTGCCCCTACAAGCGCAGTTAAGACGCAGTCAAACTCCCCCCACACGAGAGTACAGTTCAAAAGTTACTCAGTCTTACGGCCCCCTCCACGATGATTTGTAGTTTCCCTGGGCGATGTCTCTGTCAGCTGTCTTCTCTCCCGGTCTTTGTGGAACATTCCAAAAATGCCAAGCAAAGATAAGAAGACGATTAATTGCGGGTCCACAAACAAACAGCAAAACAGTTGGGTCTGGGGGCGTCCACTCCCCTCCTCCAGGGAGCGGGTCGGCAGTCCTCCCCCGCTCCTCCGGGGGTTGCAGCTGAAGCAATAGCAGCGTCCGAGGGCAGGTATGGGGGGGGCTGGCAGGCAAGCTGGCAGCCGACCAGCACTCGAACGGCAGCAAAAAAAAAAAAACAGAAAAAAACCCCAAAACAAAACGAAGAAAAAGCGTCTGGCCCAGTCGGGGGGGAGGGGGGGGGGACTAAAGCTGTGGCAAAAAGCAAGGAAAGCCCAGGCCAGAGGGCAGCAGGAGAGTGCTAGAAGGGAGCCTTCTTCCCTGGAGAGGGAAGAAAGTTTGCTATAAATTAATTAAAGCACCTGAAGCCAATTAAAGCACCTAAAGCCAATTAAAGCACCGGAAGCCAGTCACATGATAAAAAAAACCTGCTTCAATCAGACAAGAGGAGGAGTTGAAGCAGAGTGGATTGGTGTTAGAGCAGAGAGCAGTTTGGAGGAGTTGAAGCAGAGTGGATTGGCATTGGAGCAAAGAGCAGTTTGGAAGAGTTGAAACAGAATGGATTGGTGTTGGAGCAGAGAGCAGTTTGGAGGGAAACAGAGGAGAGTTTGGAGAAGTGCTGCGGTGGGCTAAGAAGACCAAGACCCTAAGTAAAGGGGCACCTGGTTCGTGAAGAAGGAGGGCAGGAAGCCCCACAAGCTGAAGGGCAGGAGAGGGAAGTAGCCCAGAGGAAGGAACTGCTAGTTCTAGTGGTTTACTGCTATCACTAGGGCCCCTGGGCTGGGACCTGGAGTAGAGGGTGGGCCTGGGTCCCTCCCTCTCCACTCCCCTCCTCTAAGATGTTAGTGGGGCAGTTAATACCCCAGTTCAGGGGCAAGAAATTGTGCCCTGAACACCTCCCCCCTCAAGAAGAGAAAGCACAAGACCCATCATAGTAGTGCCGGCAATTTGCCACAGTATAAACTCACTCTGTCATTTCTTAACACTCTTGAAGACTGTTATACCCTGGTCAGCTTAATATCCTAACATTAGCATCCTGCTTTGCCAATACAAATGAGATGGTATGTCCTGTTCATGATGCTGTGGTAAGTTATAATCAAATCCTTCACAGATTCTCACATTAAATACTCTCTCTCCAGAATTCAAGCCTCTCTCCACTTCTTTCACAATATGCTTGAAAATGATCAGGGTGACACTTTAAAACTGTATGACAGTCAACTATATCGGAAGTATAATATCATTAGTGGAAATCTCATGGGTTCTGATACTGGCCAGAGCTTCCAAAGATGACTGGATATGCCAACATAATTTCCTCAGAGAAAGACTGTCCAGTTGCTCATTTACACCTCATCAACAAATAATTCAACCTGAAAAGAGACAGTTTTTTTTCCTATTTGCTCCTTTCAGAAATTCCTTATTTCAATTCAGTGTTTAAATTATAGAATTTCTCAAAAGGAACAGGAGTACTTGTGGCACCTTAGAGACTAACAAATTTATTAGAGCATAAGCTTTTGTGGGCTACAGCCCACTTCATCGGATGCATAGAATGGAACATATAGTAAGAAGATATATATATACAAAGAACATGAAAAGTGGAGTAAGAGGCTAATTAATTAAGATGAGCTATTATCAGCAGGAGAAAAAAACTTTTGTAGTGATAATCAAGATGGCCCATTTAGACAGTTGACAAGAAGGTGTGAGGATACTTAACATGGGGAAATAGATTCAATATGTGTAATGACCCAACCACTCCCAGTCTCTATTCAAACCCCAGTTAATGGTATCTAGTTTGCATATTAATTCAAGCTCAGCAGGTTCTCATTGGATCTGTTTTTGAAGCTTTTCTGTTGCAAAATTGCCACCTTTAGGTCTGTTACTGAGTGGTCAGAGAGGTTGAAGTGTTCTCCTACCGGTTTTTGAATGTTATTATTCCTGATGTCAGATTGTGTCCATTTATTCTTTTGCATAGAGACTGTCTGGTCTGGCCAATGTACATGGCAGAGGGGCATTGCTGGCACATGATGACATATATCACATTGGTAGATGTGCAGGTGAACGAGCCCCTGGTGGAGTGGCTAATGTGATTAGGTTCTATGATGGTGTCACTTGAATAAATATGTGGACAGAGTGGGCATCGGGCTTTGTTGCAAGGATAGGTTCCTGGGTTAGCGTTTTTGTTGTGTGATGTTTGGCTAGAGAGTATTTGCTTCAGGTTGGGGTCTGTAAGCAAGGACTGGTCTGTCTCCCAAGATCTGTGAGAGTGAGGATCATTTTTCAGGATAGGTTGTAGATATTTGATGATGCGCTGGGCAGGTTTTAGTTGGGGGCTGAAGGTGACAGCTAGTGGCGTTCTGTTATTTTCTTTGTTGGGCCTGTCCTGTAGTAGGTGACTTCTGGGTACTCTTTTGGCTCTGTCAATCTGTTTTTTCACTTCAGCAGTGTGTACTGTAGTTTTAAGAATGCTTGATAGAGATCTTGTAGGTGTTGTTCTCTGTCTGAGGGATTAGAGCAAATGTGGTTGTATCTTAGAGCTTGGCTGTAGACAATGGATTCTGTGGTGTGTCCTGGGTGGAAGCTGGAGGCATGTAGGTAAGTATAGCGGTCAGTAGGTTTCCGGTATAGGGTGGTGTTTATGTGCCCATCCCTTATTAGCACAGTAGTGTCGAGGAAATGGACTGCTTGTGTGGATTTGTCTAGGCTGAGGTTGATGGTGGGATGGAAATTGTTGAAATCATGGTGGAATTCCTCAAGGGCTTCTTTTCCATGGTTCCAGATGATGAAGATGTAATCAGTGTAGCGCAAGTAGAATAAGGGCATTAGGGGACGAGAGCTGAGGAAGTGTTGTTCTAAGTCAGCCATAAAAATGTTGGCATACTGTGGGGCCATGTGGGTACCTATAGCATTGCCGCTGACTTGAAGGTATAAATTGTTCCCAAATGTGAAATAGTTGTGGTTGAGGACAAAGTCACAAAGGTCAGCCACCAGGTTTGCCATGACTTTATGGGGATACTGTTCCTGATAGCTTGTAGTCCATCTTTGTGTGGAATGTTGGTGTAGAGGGCTTCTACATCCATAGTGGCCAGGATGGTGTTTTCTGGAAGATCACTGATGGATTGTAGTTTCCTCAAGAAGTCAGTGGTGTCTTGAAGATAGCTGAGAGTGCTGGTAGCGTAGGGCCTGAGGACAGCGTCCACATAGCCAGACAATCCTGCTGTTAGGGTGTCAATGCCTGAGATGATGGGGCGTCCAGGATTTCCAGGTTTATGGATCTTGGGAAGCAGATAGAATACCCCTGGTTGGGGTTCTAGGCATGTGTCTGCACAGATCTGTTCCTGTTCTTTTTCAGGGAGTTTTTTGAACAGATGGTGTAGTTTCTTTTGGTAATCCTCAGTGGGATCAGATGATAATGGCCTGTAGAATGTGGCGGTAGAGAGCTGCCTAGCTGTCATCATATTACAACTTATTCATGATGACAACAGCACCTCCTTTGTCAGCCTTTTTGTTTATGATGTCAGAGTTGTTCCTGAGGCTGTTGATGGCGTTGTGTTCAGCACAGCTGAGGTTATGGGGCAAGTGATGCTACTTTTCCACAATTTATGCTTCAAGACCTTTGTTCAACCCAGAGACTTAATTTTGCATTAGCAAAAGAAAGGATGAATTGTTTAGTCTTACAATCTGTTTTGAAATATTCAACATGATATCCTCCATTAAATTCACTTTGGATCCACTCCCCACAAAGTCTGATAAGGCATATATGTCTACAATGGACTGTTTGCTGTATCTGGGGATCAGGTCCATAGTTCATTGACATACATAACATATATAACATCATTAATAAAATTCAAGTTTAAACAGTATAATAATCATATTGATCTATTAGTTTCCATTGCAAAAATATCCTTTCTTCCAGTATCCTGGTATTCCCAATCCCAAGATAAAGTAGGAAGAACTGTAGCATGTTTAAATGCAAAATGAAACAATAAAAGTATTAAGTAATTTTTTCTAAATTAAAAAATATTTTGGCATTGGTTTAATTTTTGGTCATAAGACTCAATTATCTTTTATTTTACTGGTACCAGTGTATGCAACTCTCATTGGGCAGCCAGTACACTACTCATGAAAAAGGAACTTCTTTTTTACCTTCTTGAAACATGGCTTATACTGAAATTTATACACTGATGGTTTTAAATTACTATAGTACATGACATTTTATTTGATACTGCAACCTAAACAAACCCATATGTATATATAGCAAAGAATTAAGTCTGAGAAGCTATATTAAAAAAATAAACCACCGTGTAAAACATTCTGGACACAGACCTCTTCAAATGACAAGAGTCAGTGAGAGTAGGTTTTGTTGCTAAGAAATCATAGTGATAGTGTCAGGATAATGTTCTTTCATTTGAATTAAGAATGCTGATTAATAAACATACCTACCAGATAATGAACCACGGTATCAAAGGTATGTTATGTCAAAAACCAGATAGAACAATTAGTTTATATGTTAAATAACCAAAGTGAACTGAAAGTTGTCAAGGCAAATACAACCAAAATGTGTCATAATTGAATGGCCACAAAATTTGTTAACTGCTTGATTAGAAGTACAAGACGTACAGCTCAGAAGTATGCAGAGGTGACTCCAGACATGACTGTAGAAAGAATAAACAGATATTGATACAGATGTTGAAGATTTATACAGCTGTTTCATAATGTTGTTGTTGAACTGGATGATTTAAGTGACTATATTGCTGTATAATGGATTGATTAAATAACTTTATGAAAATATTAAAGTATGTGGAGAGAGGCTACAAAAAAGACTATAAAACTTCAAAAAGGATATTTCTACACAGAAGTAAACTTGCTGACAGAGAAACTTCAATCTGAATAGGAACACGGAGACATGTAAAGTTAACCAGGAAAATGATACCAAGCAGAACAAAGGGCTGCCAATATAAGGGACACCAGAAAAGTATGGAAGACTATCCCATGATGTCCAGCAGTTTCTTAAACTGTCAAAATTCCAAAAACAGAACTAAAATATCCCAAAATATTTGTATTACAGGTGAGTCACATCATACATGCTTTTAACTTATGCAAATTCAACTATACACGCTTAGCAAAAAAAACCCCAAAAAACAAACCAAGATACCTGTAAATAGTGTGGGTGATTCTTCCCACCATTCCACTCAATGAGCATATGCCCCAGAGTGAGTGTGAGATTGGAGATGCGAATCTGTTGTTCCCTCAGTTGGTCTCAGTTCCCGCGTGCCTCTCATAGTGTGAACATCTCACCATGCTGAGTGTGATTCTAGTGTTGAAAGATACGTATTTTTCATACAACATGGCCTCTAAACGCAAGCCAACTACCTCATCTGGTGCTAAATCAAAGAAACAGCAATCTGTTCCAATGCTGGAGGAAAAACTGGCTGTGTTGGACTTATTGAGAGATGGTACGTCGGTCTCCAATGTGTTGAGTAAATATGGCCACAACGAATCTAGCATCCATGCCATCAAGATTCGAGAGAGAGAAATTTGTCAAGCTGTGGCATCAAGTGCTCCAGTAACTGCTAAGGTCACGAGCCAGGTGCGTGATAAGACTTTAGTGAAGACTGGAAAGGCATTAAACTTATGGCTGGAAGACATGAACTGTAAACGTGTGCCTATCAATGCGAGAAAAGGCTCTTAGCCTCTACATGCTGTTCAAATCTCCTGCAGAAGAGGGACAGCCTTCTGATGAGAAGGAATTCAAAGCCAGCCAAGGTTGGCTTAACAGTTTTAGGAACCGCTTCAACCTCAGAAACGTGCAGACTACTGGTGAAGCTGCATCTGCCAATGAAGAGGCAGCAAAAGCCTACCCCGAACAATTAAAGAAAATCATAGAAGAATAGGACCATCTTCGGAACAAGTTTCTAATGCTGATGAGACTGGGCTCTTCTGGAAAAAAATGCCCAACCGCACTTACATTTCGAAATCAGAAAGACAAGCCCCTGGCTTCAAAGCAGCTAAAGACTGTGTGACTGTGTTGTTTTGTGGCAATGCGGCTGGGCATTTAATAAAGCTGGGCTTGCTCTACAGGGCTGCAAATCCCAGTGCCCTAAAAGGCAAGAACAAAAATCTCCTGTCTATGTTCTGGCAACCAAATAAAAAGGCTTGGGTGATGGCAGCATTATTTCTGGATTGGTTCCACAAGTGTTTCATTCCAGAGGTCCAGCGGTACCTCGAAGAGAAAGGACTTGACTTTAAAGTGTTGCTGATCATAGACAATGCTCCTGGCCACCCTGCAGCACTCCGGTTTGCACACAATGATGTTGAAGTACTCTTTCTCCTCCCCAATACCACCTCTATCCTCCAACTTCTCGACCAAGGCCTGATTCGCTGTTTCAAGGCCAAGTACAAGAGGCTTACATTCTCATGGATACGTAGCCCTATGGATTCTGATCCCAATCTTAATGTGATGGAGTGTTGGAAGTCCTTCAACATTGCCAATTGCATCACTTATATTAAACAGGCAATGGATGTAATCAAGCCTGAAACAGTCAATGCATGTTGGCGAAACCTATGGAAAGAACGTGTGAATGATTTTAAGGGTTTCCCGACCATTGACAAAGAAGTGCAATGCATTGTTCAGGTGGCCAGGCAAGTGGGTGGTGATGGCTTCATCAACATCCTCGAGGAAGAAATTGAAGAATTAATTGACAGCCATAGAGAAACATTGACTAACGAAGAGTTAGAGAAACTGATAAAATCGTCTACAGAAGACAAAGATGATGACGACAAACAGGAAGAGCCAGCAAGTTGGAATCTTCATAAATTTGCTGAAGTGTTCCAAGCAGCAAAACACTTGAATGAATTAATTTCTGAATACGATCCCTCTATGGAACAAAGCCTCAAAATCACACGTAGTATTACGGACTATTTGAAACCGTATCAAGAAATGTTTAAGCAGCTCAAGAGACAACGGTGACAGTTGCCAATCACCATGTTTTTCAAGGAAAAACAACCAGCAGCAGATGAGCCTATGAAATCAACTTCTCGAGCTGAACCACAGCCAACCACTTGACTATACGCTGTTTTCACCTTATATTCTGACTTTAGAACCTAACCCCCACATAAGATGTGACTCCACTGTAATATATTTTCCATTGACTTTGAGTTCTGGGAACACAACCAAAACTAACGTGTAAGTACAAACATGAAATCATAACAGAAGTACCTCAAATTTATGAAAAGATAATGAATGATACCCAAATTATATTCGGAGTGGAACATTTTATTTCTTCGTATAAAATAAGGATTGTATGCTGTTTAGTCTGCATGAATTTTTTAAAAGGAAATGATTTGATAGACTCCCCATAAGAATCAAATGAATTCCTTCAACAAATCACTTCCTACATAATGAAACAATCTGGATGAAAAACTGCGTGCGTGATGACAGCTGGCCAATAGGGCCACATCTAAACAACTAACTCTAGTGAACTATCTGTCCTTTAAGTCTCTAATAGTAGACTGCTGTGGTAATGGAAGAAGACTTATAAAATAACCCTGAATTAGTTAGTATCTGTACTTTCTACCTGACCAAGAGACCAGCCATTGTGATCTCTCAAATAAGGCTAAATAATTTATCTACACACCAGTTTCAGCTGATAAATATAAAATATTTTGCTATGCATTTCCTTTACCCAAGTAATGATTTGGCTGTTCTATTTTAAATACTTTGCCTATTATAAACCTGAATTATAAACCGGTATGTATTAAAAATGTATAATTCATCATTAACTAATTTCTGCCTAGCTGTCTTTAAAGAATGTTTGCTGAAGAAGTATTTAAGAGAGTGGAGAATTGAAAATTTGTTACACTAGTTTAACATAACTCTAATTTAATAGACAACTGTTTTACATGATTAGCATGTAGAGAATTTTCAAACCTGATTTGTGATGTCATCTTAAATTGACAGCTTCAGAGAGGAAAGAAAGGAGCTTGAATGAATGGGTTCTAAGATAGTTTACCCTTTGTTAGGCTAACATACCACATTACAGTAAACTAATATGAGAATTCTAAATTAATTGTAGTTACAGCGACTGGAGAACTAGAATGTTTAGAATAATTAAAAGCATACATGGGGAGGGGGCTGTGTGAGAGAAAAAGGAATAGGCTTGATTATGAATTAACATTAATTTGATTTTAAGTACTCATTTGCATATTTACTAACTTTGAATTTCTTTTAGTTGAACTGTTACTGAGAATCTCAAAATATATAATTGATAAAAATACTCATCTCGCTAGCTGGGATGGAGCTTTAATAAGCAAGGGAAAGTGTAGACACCACATATGGTTGGGGCACAGGAAAGAAACTCAAATGGGAGCAGCTGAGGCAATGTTCTATGTGCATCTTCTCTTTTCCTCCTACCCCATCCACTTTGCTTTCAGTACTTTCTTTCACCTTCTTTCCTTGTATTGTAGGGTTTGGAGGGATGGGAGTTACATGTTGCATCTGAGTCCAGGTTCTGGGGCTTTCCTATCCACTTCTGCTGCCCTTGGGCAGTGAGGGTAATGCTGGAGCTGGGTGATTTGTTCAGTTTGATGGTGGAAAATGTGAAAGATTGATGTTTAGGTGGAGTAGTCATTGTGCAACCCCTGTTTTTAGCTCCACCTTTCCTACCTTTTACCTAATTGCTGAATCTCTGGTCGCCAGGGGTTATACTGATCACTAGTTTGGGGGTCTGGAAAGGATTTTGCCCCAAGTAGGCAAACTGCTGTGTGGATTTTTTTGTCATCTCCCATTCCTCATCCAGGGGGTTGGGTTGGGAATTATGTTACTATTGACACAGCTTAGGCCAGTTCCAGTGAAGTTAGTGGGTTAGAAAGGATTGGATTTGAGATTCTTGTACTCCAATGGGCTGCCTGGGCATGAGAGCTGGACACAGTGATGGATAATCAGGAGGTGTGCGTCTATGTCTGGCATAGCCTTTTATCTCTCCTACATCTGGTGTGTAAAAGAGAAGTGGATCAGGAATCTGGCTTCCAGTCAGGGCCCCCGGCAAGCATGAAGATTCACAGAGAGGATGGCCATACTCAGCCTTAGACTTATAGTAAAATCAGGGGTCATTGGTGCCCATTGATAACTGAACTCGAACAACCCTGCCAGTTGTGTGGGGTGGTTCTCCCAGTCAGCTACTAGTTTTTAAATAAAGTTGTGTCCTCTCCATTTAACCCTAAAATGATTTCTATGTCTCATTACTTCCAGACCATATGAAGCATGATTAGAATATGGACCCATAGTTTCATACTGGTACCAAAATCACTTCCCCAGAATAGCATAGAACAAATTGTATCACTTTGTGATGAGACATAGATTTGTTGAGTTTTGAGCTAAAATTTCTTGATTACTCTCTATGGTGTCCAGAACTGTAGTAGCTGAGCACCTCACAATCTGTAAGATATTTCTATTCACAACACCCCTTGTGAGGCAGGGAAGTGCTATTGTCCATGTTATAGATGGGAACTTAGGCACAGACAAGCTAAATGATTTGCCCACAGTCACACAGGAGGTCTGTGAAAGAACAGGGAATGAACTCAGGTTTAGCAATTCCTAGGTGAATGCCCAAACCATCAGACCATTCTTCCCCTGTGAGAAATTAAATATATTCACACAAATATAATAAATATTATAACTCTTATTTTGTCATTTAATTCTATTTTATTGAATAAAATGTATAAATGTCTGAATTCTTCAGTCTGTACTTTAAGTCAGGAACTAAAATTCAACAAATCCATGGGAAACATGGCATAGGTAAATGGTTAATTAGAACTTATTAATGTGTGTTGTACACAGTATCTACCCCAGTGTTCTCATACTGAATAGTCAGACATTCACACTTCGGGATGTCTATCCAAAATGATCTCCCAGACCATTTGAGATTTACTTATCACTAACCCTGTTGATTATAAATGCATTGAGCACTGTGCCATGAGATTTAAAGCTGGCCCTTGCCAACATAATGCTGGAGAAGTGCTCCTTCAGTGTAAAGCATGTCACGAATTGCTGTCCAATCTTATTTTCTCCAAAGGTATTTTCCTATACAAAGTTCCGGAAACGGTTGCCTTGCCACTCAATGATGAATTTGATTTGTATGAACATATTTAACAAAGACCTAAATTTGGCCCTAATGTAACTCCATTAGTGTTAGTAGAGTTGCACTAGGGATAAATTTGGACCAGGGCATTTAAATGTAGGAACAATACTGCACTAATCACTGCTTAATCTCTGCTATGTATCCTCTGAGCTTAATTATCATTTTTGCAGCATTTGACCTTGTTGATTAGGCAAATCTTTTGAAAATGAATACATTTGTGAGAACTTTGTCTTCTTTCAGTTCTATCATGGTCTCATTTATCTCCATACATAAGTATATGTATGTCAGATTCTGTAATTTGCATTGTGATGTACAAAAAATATCCATTTTAAATGGCTAGATTTTCAGTTACTCTTGCTCTATTTCTTATTAGTATAGTGCTTGTTTACTGGAATAATGTTAATACCCAAGTCTGCCTGGCTTGCTGGTCATCAAAGTTCTTTCTCATTTCTATCAAATTGTTTCTCATTATTGGATGCCATGCATTTGATGAAACACAATTCTGGGAATACAGAGGTCTTGTTTGTTGGAACTAAATGCCTGCTGAGAAGAGCTTCCTCCTGATAAAGCCCTTTTAACTGCTTCATTCATTAGAAGAGTCTTAGCATGAAAGGGGAATTGAATTTATATTTTGATATCAACAGGAAAGATGTGGATATATTTATGCATACCTTTTCATATCTCTCAGATTGAAATTCCTTATCTCCTAAACTATTAAACTCCTAACAAGCAAAACTGTTGCAAAAACTTCTGTCTCTTTCTGCATGATGTAACCATCTTTCTTACAGCCTTTTCACTGGTTCCTGGTAAACCATGGCCTTGATTTTAAGATTTGATTATAAACTTGCAGAGCACTCTGGATAACTGCAATGAAAGCAGACAACTTAATCACCTCTATACATTCTCAATTTAAATTCCTTATGGAACTGTAAGATCTCACCTCAATCACTAATTTTTCTTCAATTTGTTCTCCTGTTAGTTGAGCTGGTTGAGAATTTTCCCTCAAAATGATTTTCCAATGAAAAATGTAGTTTCTTCAATAGTGAAATTTTCCCTGGGAACACTTTGATTTCCATGGAAACACCAACAAATATTGTGTTTCCTGTTGGGAAAATGGAAGTGAAATATTTAATTTGGGGTCAGTTCAACGAAAACTGGAATATTTCATTATTTTAACTTCTTCCTCTTAGCATATGCACAACATGCCTCTGGTGGTACGTGACCAGGATTCATTATCGAATTTGGTCACGGGGACCCAAAATGTTATGTTTCAGATCAGTTCAAGAAAATATTAAACTCCATTTCCCTTCTAGTTTCATTTTGATATTTCCAAAATGAATTTTTTTTTAGATATCTACTTTTCATTTCAATTTGGGATGAAAACAAATGTTGAAATGTTAGAATGTCCCATGAGACAGAAATTCCATTTTTTGCTAAGCTCTGCTTGTTTGAAACTTCTGAAGTATACATTTTTTTATTTGTGGAACCAAAGCCTAATCCAACTTGCACTTCAAAGCCAGTGGAAAAACTACTGATCTCCATGGGAGTTGGGTCTGGGCTCAAGATGCTAAATGTATCAACACATTATGTATTTTCCTTGTCTGGTTATATATTTTAAATTGAAGAAAATGTTGTATCGTGCTGCTCTTCATGGCATTGGGTTCTGTGGAGTTCTTGGGTAGGATCTTGAAAAACTGGTTATAGGAAGAAATACCACAATAGCCTCTTCTGTAGATTTATTTCTACAGCTCATGAAAAGGACAATAATGGCCAATATGACTCTTTATACTTATAGTAGAATTATTGACCGGATTCTTAGATGTAACAGAATGAGGGAGAGTTGGAGGGGGAAGAGACTAGGGAAGGGACAAAGCATAACTATGAACAACTATAAACACAATTTCCTGTGGCTCTAAGTTCCTTGACAATTGGTCCAAATATTTTTTATTGTTGATGTCTACCTGTCTTGGTGCAGATGCCCATGTTTTGTTTTTTTTTTTCACTTTTGTTTTTCACACTTTTTAGGGCAAAAGTTCTGACTAACCACACTTATCCTAGATTATCATTTTACATGACATTGGAATAATTTTTATTCATTGCTGCCTGTAGGATTATGTGTTTATAACAAGAGTTGTGACCTTTTTATGAATCCAAATTGTTTATTTGCACTTCAAATGCTGCGAGTGAGACTAAGTAAACGTACTTGGTAACTGCAGTATAAGTGCTGTATGCAGATCTTTTGTTGCAGCTGTTTAATGAAGAGCTTAGTGTTAGTAAAAAGAAGGTGTTTTTTTTCATTTGGATCTTATAATGTAGTTAATGTGCAACACATCTCCTCATCAAGGTGGGGTACCATGAGCACATTAGATCTGTTCTCTACTCTCTACACTGGCTTCTCATGGAGTAGCAAGTCAAGTTCAAGATCTAAGGGCAGTATACAAACCTGAATAGAATAGAACAGACTAGAATAGAGTGAGAGGTCTTTATTAGTATTGCAGCTGCCAGCACACTGCCAGAGAGAAACAAAGACTCGTTTTTATTGGATAAAAAAAGACTGCACCTTTAATCATTAACAAGCACAAAAACCTCACCAAATCCATCCCAATGGTTTCTGTGACTAAGTTATCAGGAATGTCAGTATGAGTCCCTCCTTTCCCACATAAAGAAAAGCAACAGAGAGCCCCCTTCCCTTGGGGCCAGCTGGGTGGCAGCAACAGTTTCCTTGTTCCCTGAAGATTCAAGAGTAGGAGCAGAGGGATTTTCCATGGCTTACCCCACCAACTTTTGAGGTATCTGCATGAAGGACAGAATGTATCCAGTTTGTTCTTAATGTTCCCAATTGTGTCTATATATTACAGTCTTATTTATCCATGATGTTTGATGATTGCTACCTCTCCCAAGTACCTTGGAATACAGCCACATATACAAAAATTGGTGATCATCACACACTACATTTCATTCAGATGGCAACAAAAACACAACTAGGTTAACAGAACAAAGGGGATATATTCTCTTATTATAAGACGTATATTTGTCTTTGCTCAATATCACTGTATTATTATCAGTGATACCCAGTACACCATTCCATAACTGACTTCCTTAAGTTTACACCCTTCATATTATTTTACACCTATCCCATTTTACTCATTATTTGAGCAAACAATATATATTTAACTTTTCCTAACTTTTTCTTATAAGCCAATTTGTCTAGTAACTTAGATATATTGGTGGCCACTGTCGGAAGATGGGCTACTGAGCTAGAGGGATCATTGGCTGACCCAGTATGGCTGTTCTTATGCTTTTATTTGCTGTGCTTCTTTGAATGATGTGTTACTTACTTTAAATATGAGAGGTAGTCATAATTTTGTATTTCCTGTTTCCTGTACAGACCATACCATTATTGATACCATAATTCAAATTTTAGAGATTTTTTCTGTTGTGATAATAATTCAAACCAGAAAACAATGACCAGTGTTTTAAGCTATTGTATTATTTATTATATCATCATATTTATGTATATATTTACATTACAATTATAATTATTTTATAATATATTTATTATTATATATTATAAGACATGACATAATCTACAATATCTCCTCAACATTTGGATGCCTAAGACATAAAGAACATAAGGAAAACACTACAGCGATATTACATTATATAATGCATAAATTTAGCCTTGGTGTAAATGGGTACATCTCCATTCACCTCAATAGAGTTGTGCCTGGTTATATCAGGGATGAATTTGATCCTAGACATGTTCTAAGTATTATTCTTAATAAATATTCATACGAGCTCCTACACTATTAGCCAAACCTTTTTCAAGCTGGCTTCATCCATCTCTTACTTGTTTAACTTTTTTTTTTTACATTGTTTATCTTACTTTGACATGAAAATGAGAAACAGCATTCAACATGGGACACACATTCATTTAAACTCCAGTTAAATACTAACAATTTCAGACGTTTTTCCTCTATTAGTGCATACATATAAATGCTTTTTGCATTATTTGGAATAATTAGCTATATTTATGATCCAAAATAAGAGTCTTTTTAGGGGATTTGGAGGTTAAATATAAACTTAATCACAAGTCTAGTGTCTTATTTCAACAACAAAAGATATTGTGGATTCTAGAACAATTACTTCAATGTGGTACGCAAATTAGCAGTAGTTTAGATAAAATATGCACCAATTGGTGTAGTGAAAAAGCAATAAATTTACTTTATAGCCATAAGAATTTGAATTTTAATGATCACTAAACTTTTAAACAACTCTTATGTCTCATAATATAAGATCTATTATTTCTTCTTCTCTCAGTGATTTTGTTTTAAAGAATATATTCAGGGCCTTGTGTATAATGCAATTATGTGGCTGTACAAATAGCCACATAAATTTACCTTTTTTTTTTAAAGATGCTGAAAAAATTTCCATTTACAGCAGAATATTTTTTAAAATGGCCAATTTGCTGCCATCTTCATGTTTGATAATTTTCCTGTAATTCTCAGTCTGAGTATTATTCCATGTTCTGTCCACAAGGGGGAATTCAGGGAGTTTATTGCTCCTGGCCTTGAACTTCTGTTACTGCTTATACAATAAAAAGAACATGAGGAAGATCCTTCTAAGGTTCAAAACAACAGCTCTGAATCTGTATGACAAAAAAAACAAGGTTTGATTTCAAGCACAGGACTTTCAGCCCCCACTATCAAAAAGGGAATAAACAGGAAGATACAGAGCAGACCTGGCTGCTAAATTCCACAACAAAAACACCTTAGATTACCTCTCTTAAACTATAACGCAACCTCTGTGATAGCTACTGAAGGAAGTCTAGCTCAGCTACTTTAAGCATCCACAGATCAGAGCAATACTTCAAAGTTAGAGTTCATCTGGTGTGGCCATAGTTAAAGGATGTGAAGTTGTGAGATGCTGAATCTGACGTTTCCTTTTTGACCATCAAAACTCAACCTGAAGCTTAAAACAGGAGACCCAGTCAAGATAAAAATAGATTGGGAAAAATAATGGATGACAACAACTGGATGTAGCTGCACCCAAAAATCCCAAAGAAGACTGATGTACTCAGAAGGGAAGAAACAGCCAATTCTTCAGCTGATTCTAAATCCAATTGAATTTCCATGTTACCCCAAAGAAATGGTACTCACAAAGCTTAGTGATCAGAAATAATACTCTTGAGAACAATCTAACACTATTCAGTGGCAGAGTACACCTGTTGGATTCCCTTAGAGACCTTTTCCATTCCACTTATCCATAACACCTTCTCCAATTCTGGGAAAACACTTCATTCAGTTCTCTGGGACCCAAAAAAAAAACAAAAAAACATTTGATTCCAGATTTTATCAATCAGGTTCCTTTTCCTTTATTTGGCATACAGCAAAGTTATGCTGAGTTGATCAGACTGAAGAATAGGGGGTTGATATAGGACATACCACACATCCAAAGTTACACAGAAAATCTTTTCCTTTATATACATTTACACATCACATTGCATTTACTCTACATTGCATCACACATTTTTGGATTGGCTTGGTTACTTTGCAGGAACCCGTCCCTGTGCAACATGCTCTGTCCATGCATTGTCCACGCTTAACCTTCTCTTTACCTTATCTCTTCATTCCTAACTTATCTTGTCCATTGTTGGAAAATGGTTCTCTAGGTGTTCTCCCTCTTAACTGTCTCAGACATTCTCTGTTTTTCACCTACTGACTTATTTACTTACCTTATTAGTATAAATGTTCTGTTTTCTGCTTAATGATCTGTTCACATCTCTAATTCTATTCTCCAAGAAATGAGGCCTCCCTCCTTATGTTAATCACACATGGCAGGCCAGGTCTTAGCTACAACACCTTCAGATTGGACGATGCAAGCAAATCATAGCCAGAAGTTGACTAGATCTGAATGAGTAGTGAAGCCAGTGGCTTGTATAGTTTCTTTAAATTTGCAGTAGAAAGCCAGGCAGGAGGAAGTTCTAGAAACTGTTCACTAAAGGAGAAGATCCTTTTTCAGCATTAGAAAAAAAACTTTTTCTGAAATTATTTATTGTTTTACATATATGTGGTCAGCTGGGAAAGTCAGTGTGTGTCTGTGGGTTGGGGGCATACTGGGTGCAGCAAAGGGAGCTGAAGAACTTGAGGGATGCTAGCCATACATAGCTTCTAAGACATGTCAGAGCAGAGCTCCACTTCCATGCAGTTTAGGGGTTCTACAGGAGGGGAAGGCACTGCTATGTGAAGTTCCTAATTCCTCCAGGAGCAGATCTGTTTTCAAGGGGTTTAAGAGATACTGGGTTAGATCCTGATCCGGTGTCAATTGGCCTGGCTCTATTAACTTCCATAGAGCAATGACAATTTACATGAGCTGAGGATGTGGCCCAAGATAGCAACTTCCTCCCACTCTAAGCCTTCCCCTTCCCACCATACGTTTCAGCCCATCTTCTGATGTCAGGTAGACATATATTTTCAATCATCCCTCTGGCGGGGCTCCTAACCTAAGATTCACTGCGCAAAACTCACATGTTATGATCAATGGCAAAGTTTTTCAGAGAACATAATATTCAGGTGGTACGCCCTTGATAAATTGCAATAGTAACATTTGCTATCTCTGAGGTACTTTTAGAAATATTGAAAATTATCATAATCAATTAGCTTTGCAACATAACTGAGAGTTTGTCATATAAAGCTGGGCAATTTACAGGACTGTGAAAAAACAAACAGACAGAGAAGACCACAGAATTGAGAACTAATGTGTTTTCCTCTCCCATTCCAGATAAGGAGATACCGGAGGATTTTGCAGGGGAAGATTGTGGATCCTTTGGGCTCATTTGCTAAGGAAGATTGTTCCAGCTTTAGGTAAAGGTCTTCAAGTTAGGGCCTTCAAGATTCTGTGTGCCCCCATCAGATCCAGGAGCACCTGACCTCCAGAGCCTTTTACAGGTAGTTGAAATTTTTTGAATTTTGAAATTTCAGGAAAATTTTCCTCAAAATTTCAACTTTTTTTTTAAAAAAAAGCAGGACATATGTTTAATGAATATTTTTGCAAAAACTACATACCATTTTTTGACTATCTGTAATCATTCACTCAATTCTGAAACTACTCTCCTTTTTTTTCTCATTTCTTCTGCTGCTGTTTTTGGTTGGTTCCTGCCACTCTCTGCAATCCTACAGCTGTTCAGTCTCACTCCTCCTGTCCAATGTGCTTCCCACCTTATATAAGAACGTAAGAATGACCATACTGGATCAGACCAAAGGTCCATCTAGCCAGTAGTCTGTCTTTTGACAGTGGCAATGCTAGGTGCCCCAGAGGAAATGAACAGAACAGGTAATCATCCACTCTCTGTTGCTCATTCTGAGCTTCTGGCAAACAGAGGCTAGGGACACCATCCCTGCCAATCCTGTATAATAGCCATTGCTGGACCTATCCTCCATGGATTTATCTAGTTCTTTTTTGAACCCTGTTATAGTCCTGGCCTTCACAACCTCCTGTAGGAAAGAGTTCCACAGGTCGACTGTACATTCTGTGAAGAAATACTGCCTTTTGTTTCTTTTAAACCTGCTGCCTATTAATTTCATTTGGTGACCCCTAGTTCTTGTGTTATGAGAAGAAGCAAATAACACTTCCTTATTTACTTTCTTCACACCAGTCATGATTTTATAGACCTCAGACATATCCCCCCTTAGTTGTCTCTTTTCGAAGCTGAAAAGTCCCAGTCTTATTAAACTTTCCCCATACGGAAGCCGTTCCATACCCCTAATCATTTTTGTTACCCTTTTCTGAACCTTTTCCAATTCCGATATATCTTTTTTGAGATGGGGTGATCACATCTGCATGCAGTATTCTAGATATGGGCGTACCATGGATTTATATAGAGGCAATATATTTTCTGTCTTATTATCTATCCCTTTCTTAATGATGCCGAACATTCTGTTTGCTTTTTTGACTGCCACTGCACACTGAGTGGATGTTTTCAGAGAACTATCCACAATAACTCCAAGATCTTTCTTGAGTGGTAACAGCTAATTTAGACCTCATCGTTTTATATGTATAGTTGGGATTATGTTTTCCAATGTTCATTACTTTGCATTTATCAATATTGAATTTCATCTGTCATTTTGTTACCCAGTCACATAGTTTTGAGAGATCCTTTTGTAGCTCTTCTTGGACTGCCTGGGACTTAACTATGTTGAGTGGTTTTGTATCATCTGCAAATTTTGCCACCTCACTGTTTACCTTTTTTTCCAGATCATTTGTGAATATGTTGAATAGGACTGGTCCCAGTACAGACCCCTGGGTGACACCACTGTTTACCTCTCTCCATTCTGAAAACTGACTATTTATTCCTATCCTTTGTTTCCTATCTTTTAACCAGTTACCCATCCATGAGAGGACTTTCCCTTTTTATCTCATGATGGCTTACTTTGCTTAAGTGCCTTTGGTGAGGGACCTTGTCAAAGGCTTTCTCTTCTCCTTTTCCCTTTCAACCTCTCTCCCATACCCAACAGCCTTTCCTACTTCAACCCAAGTTCCCCACTCCAAGAACCACCCTTAAAACTACATTTTTGTGCTACACATTTTTAAATAAATGTAGAGGGAGGATGATTCTTTTTGTGTAACCTACAGCCAAAGTAGGTATGGAGTAGAAAATGAGGGAATAGTGTCTGTTATTTCATAGTCATGGCTTTTACCTGGGCTACAAGTTTGGGATGAATTATTACAATCACAGAACCATTCTTACAGACAATGATTCTGTGTGTTTGAAATTATGGCTGTGTGTTTGAAATTATGCCCTTAGTTACAGTGTGGGAGAGCTTAACTTCAAAGCTGACTTTTTGTCTTTATTCCTTCCTGTGAGTTTGTTTTCCAGCATTTTCATGACTTCGCTGTACTCTTATAAATATTTCACTAACACAGATAAAACCTGTTTTTCAAGGTTTTTGTGAGAAACATAAAAGTAGAAACAAACAATAGATTCAGACACACATCCCTACTGTAAATAGATGAAATATCATAGGCAGTACAAGGAAACTCTGTGAGCCAGTGTTGCTACTTATTTTATTATACTGTGTAGTAATGCTAGGCCATACGGGTAAAATATTCTGAGAGTCTGGGGGACATCAAAAAGTGAGGGTGAGATCCCCAGAGGTGCTTAGGTGTCTAAGTTAAACTTTTAGACATTGCTGCAATCCACAAAACTCCCACTCAGCTGTCACCTAACACTGTAGGTAACTAATCTCACTTGGCTCCTAAGTTTTTTCCTCCAAGCAAGCACACTACAACCTCAAGCTCAGGACCTGGGCACCTAGCTCCTGCCTGAGCATGCACACTGCCTCAGGATAGGCCTCCAGACACCCATCTCCCACCTCAGCCCCAGCGTGATTCACAACCCAGGAAAGATAAGCATTTGTCCACTGAAGCCATGTGCAGGGCCCAATCTGGTACATGCATTCAGAGGCTGCCTACAAGATCAGGCCCCTCAGACAAGTTCATATAAAACAGCCATGGGATGAGGAAAAGAACGCCCTCTATTATAATCTTTAGCCTCAAGGATATGGGAGACTCCCAGTTCTATTCCCATCTCCTCCAGAGGGGGAACCACTTCCCAGGTGAGTGCCCTAACCACTAGAATATAGCCATTCTAATGCTTTCCTTGGCCCAATTAATATTTGTTTTCCACTGTTTAAAGTGAAGTTAATTCAGTAGCTGAGATTCTGGGGCCCCACATCAGACTATCTAATAGCCTAGTTGTTAGGACACTTATCTGAGAGATGGAAATCCCTTCTCCCCCTCATGAGGGAGGATCTGAATTGGGGGTCTCCTACATCCTGAGTGAGTACCCAATCCATGATGATAAAGATTATAAGGGATCTCCTTTGCTGCTGCAATTCAGGGGGCTGAATGTCTATCTTCCCCCAGTTCATGAATCACTAGCACAGTAAGGCACCAGTCTCTGGCTGGGGCTGTGACACTCACTCTTGCAATGCAAAGAAAGAAAGAAAAAGAAAAGCTAAAGATAGTGAATGCAGCTTCCATTTCTGATGCATGTAATCTATCTGCTAGGAAATTACAGGCAGAGCACACAATTGTATCAGCCACCCATAAGTTGTATGAGATCTGGCAAACTCTTAGTGTGCCTTTCTGGTTAGAGTCACATCAGTGTTGCCAAAGGGGTTCCTTGGTTGGCAACGCCAGGGACATTTTAGACAAGAGAAAGGTAGGAAAAAGTAAAAATAAAGTTGGGAAAGAAATTACACACTGCAGGAGGGGGCAGGGGAGAATAACAATAGGAATCTCAGGTTCATATCTTACATTTTGCTCAGAATTTAGCCTAAGCTGGGGTAGGAGGGCTGGGGGAGGGGGGAAGGGAGGGGTAGGGTGATCATCTATTTGTCTCTCTCTGGCTCAGTCTAGTCAGGATATGTGTCACAGTCAGAATATTCCATTCTATGCATCCGATGAAGTGGGCTGTAGCCCACGAAAGCTTATGCTCTAATAAATTTGTTTGTCTCTAAGGTGCCACAAGTACTCCTGTTCTTTTTGTAGATAAAGATTAACACGGCTGCTACTCTGAAACCAATCAGAATATTGAAAGCCCAGTGTTGTCATGGTGGATCCTGGGTCCCAGGAGAGGGTGGGGGCAGTAGCAGCCATGATGGTGAGGCTTTTTCTTGCTAGTTCATCTGTCCTGATTGCTCTTGCAGTTACCCCCAGATAAACAAAGTTCAAAAAGGAGTGGCAACCTCATCCCATTAAAATTAATCACTGAAAACAAATTTCAATGATTCTCCCCTATAAACGTTTTCTCCCATTTCTAGAATTGTTTGGCTCATTATTATGTCAACCCATGGCACTTCCAGGAGCCTTGGAGATCCTTTATCACAGCTCTTTTAAATTAAACAATCCAGTTTGTACCAGTCTTTTGATTTCCCACTTCTGTTTACTTTTCGAAGCAATTTTATACAGTGGGAAAGTTGGACTTTTTTTATCTTGGCCAATTTAGAATACAGGCCTTTGTACAACACTCACATATGGTGGCTTGGTATCAAGCTGCAGAAGAACAAAGAATGGATAGGGTGAAGAGCACCCCATCTACAACAATAACTCCCAACAACAGTAAAAGCAAAAAGCGGTGTAAAAAAACCCAACAACCAAGAAGTGGTACAGGGAAGTGAGGGAGTCTAGCATTAGATGGTTTTAGGAAACCAAAGTCAGAATCAACATTTCTCACAAGTTTATCTTCCATCATCATCATATTGTCGTAAGCAACCACTGAAGTACAGAGAACATCACTGTTGCCTATAGCTTGAAATTGTGCTAATGGTTGCTTTGAAGAATGGCTTCCCCTGGCCTCCTTCATTAGTAGTAGCTAATAGTATTTAATTGATTTACAAACAAACACACAAATTAGTTCAAAGATGTCTGTTATCATCATTATTCAATCAGTGCATTTTTTGCACTAACTATGGATTTTTAAGGAAGTTGAAATGACATTTTGTGTTTAAATAATTATTTGTGGTTTCAATGATTGAGACTTGCAGACTTGGAGGCTGTGGATTGGTCAATTTGATGGAAAACATGTTTTAAATTGCATGAGGAATGGTGAGCATAGACAAAACATTCACATTTTTGGTCCCTTAGTGGATTTACAATGATGTGTTTTACAGCAACCTTTCTTTAACAAATACCGGTGTTCTGAGACTCTTTCTGTAAGGAACACACTTTAGCATAGTGTTATGAGGACAAGAAACGCTAGTGCAGCAGGAGAAGTCATTCTTCTACATTCAGCTTAAAATATGCTAATAATTTCAAATGTTGTTCTACTATTAGTGCATCTATGGAAATACATTTTGCATTTATATGGGGTAATTAGAAGATGTTTGTAACTAAATTCAGATTTTTTTATTATTTGTTAAAGTAAAACAATCTGAATTTTGTGTCTTAATTCCACATTTTTAATTGAACAAAAATATAATATTAAGAACTCTAGAGCAATTATTTTGCTTCAGTGTATCACTTTGCACACATAAACAGAAATAACTTTGGGTGGAATATGTGAACCAGTTAACTATATTGTTTAATTATAAACAGAGTGAGTACACTCTTTTAATCTGCAATACAGTGTATATTTTTGTCATCTTCATAGACCAATGAGGCGGGGACTTCTGGAATCTGCAAGAGTGCTCAAAATACAAAAGTTACAGGGGTTTAATAGGCATAAATACATCATTTATTTATAACTTTATGAGCTCTTATATGGCACCAAGTAGCTGTTATATGGCACCATAGAACAGTGAAGTGGTCTAGGAATGACACATCTGGTAGCTATGCTTATTGATGATGATGAGGAGGAGGACTCCTTATTTTACCATGTAAGCAACAGAAGCTAATTGTGGATTTGTTATCTGGCTTCTAGGCACAAGCAGTTTTTCTGATACCATTATATTCTTTTGTTCTCTATGTTCTTGCACTGTCCATTTCACCGTAGTATCTTACCTGTCTAATAGTGAATTAAGTGCTGTAACTAACATCTGTCATGTGTGGCTCATGTTCTCTGTCATCCTCTCATTGTCTGCACAATGAAGCATGTGGGTAGGGTTTTACAATTGATATGTTCTGGAAAGAAACTAGGAAAGAAGAAAATTAGAAACAAAAACTGTTGTGAAATGAAGAGCTGTCTTCACAAAACAATGTGTCTCGTTATTGTTATGTGGAAGTCTTTGCTCACATATATGGCCAATTGAAGTCGGCCATATGTATGAGCAAAGTCATGGAATCCAGATCTTAATTTATTTTTTCTGTGGGTTTTGACATCAGGGAATTTTCATCAGGGAATTTTAAAGTCCGTACTTGGGTTTTCTGATAATATAGGCAGATAGTTTAACTGAGCAATATACTGATGTGAGGTTCATTTTTTTCTTGTGGTATCATAGGTTGTAATGTTATTTAATAAGAATGGCTTCCTTTGCTGTTCACCTTTTTCAATGCAGTGTTTGACTCAGTGATTCTTATCATGTACTGTAGGAACACTGCCCAACAGGGGTCACATTTACATTCTCTTCTGAAAAAGAACTTTTAGTTGTAAGTGCTCTAATAGTTCAGAACCTGCTGTGAAACATATGTGAAGAGACATTAGCCACCTACATGTGTTAGGAATGTAAGAAAGACTGTTGTTGTACAAACTGGCAAAATAATTGAAATTTAATGAGGTGGTTCTCTAGGCAGAAATGACCTCTTGTTGCAGTGTCACTGATTTTCACTCTCCATCAGGTGGCTCAAAAAATGAAGGAGTAAGAGCACAAAGAGCAACCCAATCCCACTGAGCAGCATTTTTTACTGAGTGTTGATTACCTCTAGGTGTGGGTTATTTTATTTTTTTTCAGTTTAAATATTCAAAGCAGCTTTTGTTGAGTTGACATGGAATTTTTGAGTTTCTAGCAAATCAGAGATGGAAAACACGATTGTTGTATAGCCAAAAGTTGCTTTCCACAGAAACAGAGCCAAGTTAAAACAGAAGTCCTGCTGCTTCATTATAAAATAAGCTAGTGTACTCCAGTTCATTTAGAGAGAGAGAGAGAGACATATTGTAGATTCCAGTTCTTGTATAAGATGAATTTATCCTGACCTTAGATTGACAGCAAATCCTGACTTGGCTAAACAGCACATTATTTTGGCAAAACTGATGTTAAGAAAAAGTTTTGAAAGTGAAGTGTGCCAGTTTTAGCGTGGGTTGTTTTTTTTTTCATTCTAGTTAATGGCTTTTATGCTTAAATCTCTATATAGACAAGATTCTACACTCTGAAAAATTGCTTCTTTGAATCCTGTTTGCATTAAAAAAATGATAAGGTAGAGACAGTGCTTATCCATTCTATTACTGGTTCATTAAAAATTTGAGTAGGTGAAGAGTGCATTAAAGTTAGCATAACTTTAGAGATTCTAATTTATTTCTTAGATTTACTATACTTTGTAATGCATTTTAGATTAGGAAAGTGTAATTAATTATGCATTACATATGTAAAATGGGCAAAAAAAATTGAAAGACATTTGAATTTTCACCTAGTTTTAACAATTTTACAAAAACTCAATTTTTTGCTGAAATGTCACTATTCAACATTTTTTCCAAAGTTTTATTAGCAAAATTTAATATTACCACTAAAATGGTACAGGTGGGTTTTTTTCTCTACCAGTGGGAAGTATATGCTCATGGAAGTGATAAAGAGGTTGAATATTAGGCTTTAACTGTGCAACAAGAGTGCTTTAGACAAAACAATGTCTTATCCTGTAAGATAATATCTGAAACAAACAAAAGGCAACTTTTAGTGCAGAGTCTACTTTTAAATACATATATGGCTCCTATTTAAGCATCCAAGGACAGAATGTGGTCTTGAGGAAAAGGGGGTTACTCATAGGCATTGGGAGTGGAAAGGACAGAAGAGCTATCTGTCTTGCTGTTATTTTCTACGAAAGGGGAAGGGAAGGAAAGAATCATAGCTTCGGGAAGAGTTAATGGAATGTGCAGTCTTGTACGTCTCATAATGCTCACCACATTCACCTGGATGTGTGTGTCACCTCACTGACTCTCCCTACTGTGAATGGGAGAGAAAGGAAGTGGGGAACTCAGGCTCCCACTGATTCTCTCTTCCCTTCCCTTCTAGGAGTGGGCTAGGGCAGGCTATCTCTAACATTGTCTGGGCTCTCAGCCTGTTCTGCCCACTCTTGCTGCCAATGGACCACTGAGCCCATTTTGGAACAATTGGTTGCTATCTGCAAGAGTATGGGGAGGAAGGGGCTGTTTGTTTCTGCTGACTGCTGGTTGGTAGCCATTTTTGCATCATTTATAACACACATTTGAGAGCTCTGTGAATGATGACACTGGTCTTGCTCTCTGTTCTGTACATGCCTCCTCCTTTGATTCCACAGTCAACATGATAAGGTCAAATAGAAAAGGACAAAAGTTATGCTAAGTTGGCCTTCAGGTTGCTGCCTGTGCACCATTCAAACTTCAGCCTACTAGAGTTTAAATTTCAGGGGCCATTTTACTTTGTCAAAGCTATGCCAGTGGGATGTTCCATCTCCAGTGAGCCTTTTGAAACGATCAGTTCAATGTCAGAATGGGCAGTGGTCAAGGAATCTGAACTTCGTCAGGCTGCTCACTAACTTGATTATTTCTTTTTGTAAGGCAATCAGGGATGGGCAAATGTTTGTATCTGTGGAGAACATTTCAGACTTTGACCAGAAACCTGGGAGCCCAATTAATGGCGGGGGCGGCGGGGGGTGGGGGAGTGGGAACTGAAAGCCATTATACCAAATTGGTGTCCTTGGGGGTTGAATTAGATACTGTGAAGGGTGTTTCTTGTCCTCCTTTTGAAAAATTAGCAAAACTTTGAGAATTGTTGTCCATCATAATGAAGGCCAAGAAACTATGTCTGATACAGCTGCAGGCCATCATCAGCCATTTAAATTTCGCTTTCAGTGTGCTGGCTCCAGGACACATCTTTAGTGCACATCTAGCAGCTGCCATAACAGACATCACTATGCCTAATCACGATATTAGGGTGCCCAGGAAATTGACAGAGAACATAAAGATCTGGGACAGGTTCTTGTCAGAATATAATGGAGTATCTGTTTGGCATAAGAAGTGGCTTCTAGATGCTGATGTGCAGGCCCAAACAGCTGCTGCAGGTGTCTTAGGCATTGGCTTGTATTTCCAAGGAGACTGATTTGCTCAGAGGTGGCAAGAGGAATAGCATATTCAGGACGTCAAAGACATCATATTTCTGGAATTTTTCCCTATCCTAGTGACCATCATTATTTGGTGTACTAGGTTAGGGGATAAGCAGATCATCTTCTGGAGTGACAACATGGCAATGGTACAGGTTATTAATGGGCAGTCCACAATGGGCAGTGAGGCATTTGGTACAAGCATTTGTGTTGCAGTACCTTTAAGTGAATACACACTTCACAGCCTGGCATGTCACTGGGATTTATAATGGCAGTGTCAATGCTCTGTCTCTATTTCAGGTCAATCGATTTTGGCAATGAGCACCAGAAGCCAAAAAGGACCCAACAGCGGTGCCTCAACCCATGAGGAACCCTGGTTATTGACCAGCGTCAGACTAATGGAAAACTCCATTGCCCCACGGACATTCCAAACTTACACAACAGGATTTACAGAGTTTGTGGATTTTAAGTGTGTGCCAGGGCCTGCCCTATATAGGCCTATCCCAGAATCTCATGTAGTTCAGTTCCAGGTAGTTAGTGTGCCATGGTCTGATATCGCTTACAATTGCAGGACAATTAGCAAGCATTTCCTCCTGTGCACATGCACTGGATTTGTAATGTGCAAGTCACGAGAAGGTTGGCCACATTCAAAGAATTCTCCAGAGAACCGGTCACTATTCAGATCTTAAGTGATTTAAGCTCATATCCTCTAAGTATTTAGGCACATATCTGCCTGTTTAGGTGGTGCCTAAATCTACCATTTAGATTCCACTAACGTTTTAAAAACCACTGCTCTGCTGCTGCCAAGCCCTATAGGCACTTAAGTTCCCTAGGTCACTAAGTTTTTGCCTGTTAGCAATCCCAAACCCCTAAACCCAACCTTGCTTTAGGTTACCTTTTCCAGACTGGCTGTCTGCTGACTGACTCAGATGACCTAGATTAAGTGGCTTCCCTCAGAGCCCCCTAGCCTCCATGCAGGACCAGTAAATTCATTACACTTAAAGTGTTAGCTTGTTATTTTTAACCAGTTTCCAGTACACCACAAATAGGACTTGAAGACCACTTGGGAAACCAGTTAGAAAACCCTGATACAAAAGAAAACCAAGGAAAACATGAATAAGGAGGAAACAAATCCCACTAAAAGGCCTAGAAAGATCAAACAATTATAGCAGTACTCATCCTCCTCAGTGTGATCTGATGAGATCCACCATTGCTTTATTCCAAATGCTGGAGAACATCTAAAGTATATTTTCTTCATAGTGAATAGGAGAACATCTAAAGTATATTTTCTTCATAGTTAATAGATTTTTCCACAGTTATAACATCCATATTTTTGAAAGTAACTAATGCAGGAAATACATGTCCTTTTGTTTCAAAAGTTAAGGGTTTTGACCTACAGTGTCATTGGTATCATAGAAGTGTTTTCTAAAAATCTAAGCTTGATGGCAAAAAAATCCCTATATATCAAATGTATTATGGCAAGAATATTATTAATACAAAGGAAGATTTTTACCAGTGTTTCCTAATAACCGGATAATTACATATAAGTAGTAATTTCCCATTACTAGCATAACATTTCCAGCATTTGTCTGTATTAATGATTTTTTCCTTCAACATCGTGCAAGAGAAAAAAAAAAATCATTAATGATTTTCAACTGAACAGATCTCAGTCTCACATTGGGGTGGTTTTTATTACTTTCCTGCTAATCTCTTTCCATAAGCCATCGCCAATGTTTATTTTTCATTCTTTATTCCAGCCTCCGTTTCCACTGTGTTTAACATTTATGTGGTCTGTTGGACAGACATAAAAGTTGGACACACAGGGTTTTCTGGACACGCATTTTATTTTATTTTTTTTTAAGTAATGTCACTGAGGTATTAAGGAAAGCCAAAGAAGGGCCTCTCGTGTTGGTTATCTAAAGTTTAATATGCCTTAGTCTTTCAGAGATCAAAATGTTCCTGAAACTTGCTAAGAGAAATAAATGTGCTATTTTTATATACAGCTGTTATTTCTCTAAAGGATTTTAGATACCATTCAAGGTTCCTTATTGGTTTCTCTCTAAACATTACAGGCCAGATGGTGCCTTGAAAGAAATAGTCAACATTAGGGGCAGTGCAGAGCTGCACTGCTCCAAGGAAAGATCTGGGAGATTGTTGCCGTGGGAGACACAATTCCTCCTGGAACCCCAGGGAACACGGTGGAAATGTACATTGCCTAAGGAAAACGGTGCTCTTTTGTCTGCTACTAACCTGCAGAGAAGGAACAGAGTCATGTTGCTGCCTCCTTTGAGATGACTAATCACTGGGTGTGCTAAGAGGAAAAAGGGAGAGAAAGTCTCTTTGTAGCCTCTCTTTCACTTTTGTAGACTCATGCAAAGGCCAATCCCAATCTAGCCTAGGTGCAAGCACAGGAAAAAATAAATATATAAATAATGGGAAAGGATCAGAATAGAGAATTTTCTCCAACATAAAAAAGGCAAAGTTGGGAGGCAGGCAGGTTAACCAGCCAGGCAAATTTTGGCCCCAAAAATATATTTTATCTAAACACTTTGGGAGGGATGGGGAGAAAATCCATGAGTCCTCAGCCATTTCTGGAACACCATTGCCTTTCTGGTTGTCTGAGTATAACGGGCTAACCAGCTGTGTCTTTTAAAGCTCTTTAGAAAGCTTTAGAGAGTTTCCTTTCTCTGCACAACTCTTCTAGCACATCCTTCTTGGGCTGCTCACCTCATTTTACTTGTCTGTCTTTTCATACTCTTTTTCCCCAAAAGAACACAGGGCATTTTTTTTATCTTGCTTTCTCCTTCCACAGTACTTGCTTTTGTTACTGTTATCCCTTATTGGAAATTCACCACAGTTATGATCTCACACATGCTGGGGAAAGGCAGGAGGAATGGACAGAGAATGCTTTGATCAAAGGGAGCATTACATGGGGAGAAGCAACAACCAGAGGACACAGAGTCATAGAAATGCGTGGCTGAAAGGGAACTCAATAGGTCACTTATTCCAGTCCTTCACACTGATGCAGGACCAAGTAAATCCAGACCATCCCTGACAGGTGTTTGTCTAGTCATTCTTAAAAACCTCCGACAATGGGGATTCCACATCTTCTGTTGGTAACCTATTTCAGTACTTAACTATCCTTATGGTTAGAAACTTTTCCCTAATATCTAATCTAAATCTCCCTTCATAGAATCATAGACTTTAAGCCCTGGTCTACACTAGGACTTTAGGTCGAATTTAGCAGCATTAAATCGATGTAAACCTGCACCCGTCCACACGATGAAGCCCTTTATTTCGACTTAAAAGGCTCTTAAAATTGATTTCCGTACTCCACCCCTGACAAGTGGATTAGCGCTTAAATAGGTCTTGCCGCGTCGAATCTGGGGTACTGTGGACACAATTCGACGGTATTGGCCTCCGGGAGCTATCCCAGAGTGCTCCATTGTGACCGCTCTGGACAGCACTCTCAACTCAGATGCACTGGCTAGGTAGACAGGAAAAGAACTGCGAACTTTTGAATCTCACTTCCTGTTTGGCCAGCATGGCAAGCTGCAGGTGACCATGCAGAGCTCATCAGCAGAGGTGACCATGATGGAGTCCCAGAATCGCAAAAGAGCTCCAGCATGGACTGAACGGGAGGTACGGGATCTGATCGCTGTATCGGGAGAGGAATCCGTGCTATCAGAACTCCGTTCCAGTTTTCGAAATGCCAAAACCTTTGTCAGAATCTCCCAGGGCATGAAGGACAGAGGCCATAACAGGGATCCGGAGCAGTGCCACCTGAAACTTAAGAAGCTGAGGCAAGCCTACCAGAAAACCAGAGGGGCGAACGGCTGCTCCGGGTCAGAGCCCCAAACATGCTGCTTCTGTGATGAGCTGCATGCCATTTTAGGGGGTTCAGCCACCACTCCCCAGCCGTGTTGATTGACTCCTTCAATGGAGATGAGGCAACACGGAAGCAGGTTTTGGGGACGAAGATGATGATGATGATGAGGTTGTAGATAGCTCACAGCAAGCAAGCGGAGAAACCAGTTTTCCCGACAGCCAGGAACTGTTTCTCACCCTGGACCTGGAGCCAGTACCCCCCGAACCCACCCAAGGCTGCCTCCTGGACCCGGCAGGCGGAGAAGGGACCTCCGGTGAGTGTACCTTTTAAAATACTATACATGGTTTAAAAGCAAGCATGTGAAAGGATTAATTTGCCCTGGCATTCGCGGCTCTCCTGGATGTACTCCCAAAGCCTTTGCAAAAGGTTTCTGGGGAGGGCAGCCTTATTGCGTCCTTCATGGTAGGACACTTTACCACTCCAGGCCAGTAACACGTACTCAGGAATCATTGTACAACAAAGCATTGCAGTGTATGTTTGCTGGCGTTCAAAAAACATCCGTTCTTTATCTCTCTGTGTTATCCTCAGGAGAGTGAGATATAATCCATGGTCACCTGGTTGAAATAGGGTGCTTTTCTTCAGGGGACACTCAGAGGAGCCCATTCCTGCTGGGCTGTTTGCCTGCGGCTGAACAGAAATGTTCCCCGCTGTTAGCCACAGGGAGGGGTGAGGGGTGAGGGGTGAGCTACGTGATGGGGGGAGGCAAAATGCGACCTTGTAACAAAAGCACATGTGCTATGTATGTAATGTTAACAGCAAGGTTTACCCTGAAAGAGTGTAGCCAGTGTTTTATAAAATGTGTCTTTTTAAATACCGCTGTCCCTTTTTTTTTCTCCACCAGCTGCATGTGTTTCAATGATCACAGGATCTTCTCCTTCCCAGAGGCTAGTGAAGATTAGAAAGAAAAAAAAACGCACTCGTGATGAAATGTTCTCTGAGCTCATGCTGTCCTCCCACACTGACAGAGCACAGACGAATGCGTGGAGGCAAATAATGTCAGAGTGCAGGAAAGCACAAAATGACCGGGAGGAGAGGTGGCAGGCTGAAGAGAGTAAGTGACGGGCTGAAGGAGTAAGTGGTGGGCTGAAGACAGGGCTGAAGCTCAAATGTGGCGGCAGCGTGATGAGACGAGGCAGGATTCAATGCTGAGGCTGCTGGAGAACCAAACCCGTATGCTCCAGTGTATGGTTGAGCTGCAGCAAAGGCAGCTGGAGCACAGACTGCCACTACAGCCCCTGTGTAACCAACCACCCTCCTCCCCAAGTTCCATAGCCTCCACACCCAGATGCCCAAGAACGCGGTGGGGGGGGGCACCGGCCAACCAGCCACCCCGCCACAGAGGATTGCCCAAAAAAGAGAAGGATGGCATTCAATAAATTTTAAAGTTGTAAACTTTTAAAGTGCTGTGTGGCATTTTCCTTCCCTCCTCCACCACCCCTCCTGGGCTACCTTGGTAGTCGTCCCCCTATTTGTGTGATGAATGAATAAAGAATGCATGAATGTGAAGCAACAATGACTTTATTCCCTCTGCAAGCAATGATTAAAGGGAGGAGGGGAGGGTGGTTAGCTTGCACGGAAGTAGAGTGAACCAAGGGGCGGGGGGTTTCATCAAGGAGAAACAAAGAGAACTTTCACACTGTAGCCTGGCCAGTCATGAAACTGGTTTTCAAAGCTTCTCTGATGCGTACCGCGCCCTCCTGTGCTCTTCTAACCGCCCTGGTGTCTGGCTGCATGTAACCAGCAGCCAGGCGATTTGCCTCAACCTCCCACCCCGCCATAAAGGTCTCCCCCTTACTCTCACAGATATTGTGGAGCACACAGCAAGCAGTAATAACAGTGGGAATATTGGTTTCGCTGAGGCCTAAGCGAGTCAATAAACTGCACCAGCGCACCTTTAAACATCCAAATGCACATTCTACCACCATTCTGCACTTGCTCAGCCTGTAGTTGAACAGCTCCTGACTACTGTCCAGGCTGCCTGTGTACGGCTTCATGAGCCATGGCATTAAGGGGTAGGCTGGGTCCCCAAGGATACATATAGGCATTTCAACGTCCCCAACAGTCATTTTCTGATCTGGGAATAAAGTCCCTTCCTGCAGCTTTTGAAACAGACCAGAGTTCCTGAAGATGCGAGCGTCATGTACCTTTCCCGGCCCTTGTGATCCAGCAGAGCTTGCAGCACTATTGAAAAGTACCCCTTGCTGTTTATGTACTCGCCAGCTTGGTGCTCCGGTGCCAAAATAGGGATATGGGTTCCGTCTATGGCCCCACCACAGTTAGGGAATCCCATTGCAGCAAAGCCATCCACTATGACCTGCACATTTCCCAGGGTCACTACCCTTGATATCAGCAGATCTTTGATTGCGTGGGCTACTTGAATCACAGCAGCCCCAACAGTAGATTTGCCCACTCCAAATTGATTCCCAACTGACCGGTAGCTGTCTGGCTTCGCAAGCTTCCACAGGGCTATCGCCACTCACTTCTCAACTGTGAGGGCTGCTCTCATCTTGATATTCTTGCGCTTCAGGGCAGGGGAAAGCAAGTCACAAAGTTCCATGAAAGTGCCCTTACGCATGCAAAAGTTTTGCAGCCACTGGGAATCATCCCAGACCTGCAACACTATGCGGTCCCACCAGTCTGTGCTTGTTTCCCGAGCCCAGAATCGGCGTTCCACAGCATGAACCTGCCCCATTAGCACCATGATGCATGCATTGGCAGAGCCCATGCTTTCAGAGAAATCTGTGTCCATGTCCTGAAAACTCACGTGACCACGATGATGTCGCCTCCTCGTCCGGGATCGCTCTGCCAGGTTCTGGTGCTGCATATACTGCTGGATAATGCGTGTGGTGTTTAATGTGCTCCTAATTGCCAAAGTGAGCTGAGCGGCCTCCATGCTTGCCTTGGTATGGCGTCCACACAGAAAAAAGGCGCGGAACGATTGTCTGCCATTGCTCTGACGGAGGGAGGGGCGACTGATGACATGGCTTACAGAGTTGGCTTCAGGGAGCTAAAATCAACAAAGGGGGTGGCTTTACATCAAGGAGTATTTCAGGCAGGACTTCACGGAGGGTTCCAATAAGAAATGGTGCACCTAAGTTATTGTTCTTATTGGAACAAGGAGGTTAGCCTGGCCTCTGATTGATACATGGCTAGATTTACCTCGCTGCACCTTCTCTGTGAGTGACTGCAGTGTGACCTAGAGGAATGAGTCCCCTAGACAGGGGAGGTGGGAAGCAAATGAGTACAAAACAAATCTGGTCTATTTCTTGTTTTGATCCACTCCATCTATCTTTTACATCTTTGGCTGGCAGCAGTCGGTGCAGAAGGACTGCATGCCATCCACATCTCATGGCTGCTCGGCAGAAGATGGTGCAATACGACGGCTAGCCATCCTCATCTCTTGCCTGCCCAGCAGAAGATGGTGCAATATGACTGCTATCCATCCTCATCTCTTGCCCGCCCGGCAGAAGATGGTACAGTACGACTGCTAGCAATCCGTATCGCCTGCCTGCTCACCATAAGACGGTTCAATAGGACTGACTGCAGGACTAAAGAGAATGACCTGGTCAAGTCACTCCAAATTTAGTCCCTGCGCCCATGTCTGCCCAGGCGCTCCTGGCCGATGTGGCCAGGAGCACCTCGGACATGATGATGGTGGCTACCAGTCATATTGCACCGTCTGCTGCCAGAAGGCAATGGGTTGCTGCTACTGTGTAGCAATGCAGTACCGCGTCTGCCAGCACCCAGGAGACATACGGTGACGGTTACCTGAGCGGGATCCATGCTTGCCGTGGTATGGCGTCTGCACAGGTAACTCAGGAAAAAAGGCGCGAAACGATTGTCTGCCCTTGCTTTCACGGAGGGAGGGAGGGAACGGGCACCTGACGATATGTACCCAGAACCACCCGCGACAATGTTTTAGCCCCATCAGGCATTGGGATCTCAACCCAGAATTCCAATGGGCAGCGGAGACTGTGGGAACTCTGGGATAGCTACCCACAGTGCAACACTCCGGAAGTCGACGCTTGCCTCGGTACTGTGGAAGCACTCCGCCGAGTTAATGCACTTAATGCACTTAGAGCATTTTCTGTGGGGACACACACACTCGAATATATAAAACCGATTTCTAAAAAAACGACTTCTATAAATTCGACCTAATTCCATAGTGTAGACATACCCTAAGATCAGAATGTACCATTATGATCGTCTAGTCTAACCTCCTGCACAATGCAGGCCACAGAATCTCACCCACCCACTCCTGTAACAAACCCCTAACCTATGTCTGAGCTATTGAAGTCCTCAAATCGTGGTTTAAAGACTTCAAGATGCAGAGAATCCTCCAGCAAGTGACCCATGCCCCACACTGCAGAGGAAGGCGAAAAACCCCCAGGGCCTCTGCCAATCTGCCCTGGGGGAAAATTCCTTCCCGACCCCAAATATGGCGATCAGCTAAACCCTGAGCATGTGGGCAAGACTCACCAGCCAGACACCCAGGAAAGAATTCTCTGTAGTAACTCAGATCCCATCCAATCTAACATCCCATCACAGGTCATTGGGCATATCTACCGCTAACAGTTGAAGATCAATTAATTGCCAAAATTAGGCTATCCCATCATATCATCCCTTCCATAAACTTATCAAGGTTAGTCTTGAAGCCAGATATGTCTTTTGCCCCCACTGCTTCCCTTGGAAGGCTGTTTCAGAACTTCACTCCTCTTGATGGTTAGAAATCTTCGTCTAATTTCAAGTCTAAACATCCTGATGGCCAGTTTATATCCATTTGTTCTTGTGTCCACACTGGTACTGAGCTTAAATAATTCTTCTCCATCCATGGTATTTATCTCTCTTATTATATTTAGAGAGAGCAATCATATCTCCTCTCAGCCTTCTTTTGGTTAGGCTAAACAAGTCAAGCTCTTTGAGTCTCCTTTCATAAGACAGGTTTTCCATTCCTCGAATCATCTTAGTAACCCTTCTCTATACCTGTTCCAGTTTGAATTCATCCTTCTTAAACATGGGAGATCAGAACTGCACACAGTATTCCAGATGAGGTCTCACCAGTGCCTTGTATAATGGTACTAACACCTCCTTATCTCTACTGGAAATACCTCTCCTAATGCATCCCAAGACCGCATTAGCTTTTTTCATGGCCATATCACATTGGCAGCTCATAGTCATCCTGTGATCAACCAATACTCCATGGTCCTTCTCCTCCTCTGTTACTTCCAAGTGATGCGTCCCCAGTTTTTAACAAAAATTCTTGTTATTAATCCCTAAGTGCATGACCTTGCACTTTTCACTATTAAATTTAATCAGATTAAGTCAATTACTTCTTGTCCTACCTTCAGTGGACATGGAGAACAACACCTCCTCTTTATAACATCCCTTAATATATCTGAAGACTGTTATCAAGTCCATGCTCAGTCTTCTTTTCTCAGGACTAAACATGTCCAGTTTTTTTTAGTCTTTCCTCATAGCTCAGGTTTTGTGAACCTTTTTATCATTTTTGTAGCTCTCCTCTAGACTCCTATTTGTCTGTATCTTTGTTAAAGTGTGGCAACCAGAACTGGACACAATACCCTAGGTTAGCTCCCACCAAAGCTGAGTAGAGCGGGACAATTACCTATGTGTTTTACATAAAGCACTCCTGCTAAAACACACCAGAATGATATTAACTTTCTCCATAATTGCATCACATTGTTGGCTCACATTCAATTTGTCGTCCACTATAACTCCCAGAATCTTTTCTGCAGTACTACCACCTAGCCAGTTATTCCTCATTTTTATTTACACATTTGATTTTTTTTCTTCTTAAGTGAAGTACTTTGCACTTGTCTTTATTGAACTCCATTTGGTTGATTTCAGACCAATTCTTCAGAATAGTTTTGAAGTATAAGCCAGTCCTCCAAAGTGCTTGGAACCCCTTCCAGCTTGGTGTCATCTGCAAATCATATAAGCATCCCACTCTATTACCCAAGTTATTAATGACAATATTGAATAGTACCAGACCAGGATAGACCCCGAGGGACACTATTAGAAATGTCCTCTGTTTGAAAAGTGAACTATTGATAACTCTTTTGTAGTAATTTCAACCAGTTTGTGTATTATTTTCAACTAGACCACATTTCCCTAGTTAGCTTATAACAATGTCATGTGGGACTGTGTCAAAAGTCTTACTAAAATAAAAATAAATGTCTACTGCTTCCATCATCCACTAAGCCAGTAACTATGTCAAAGAAGGAAATTAGGTTGTTTTGTCATGATTTATTCTTGATAAGTAACAGCCAACATTAGGTGCTTACAAATTGTTTGTTTAGTAATTTGTTCCAGTGTCTTTCCAGGCATCAAAGTTAGGCTTCCTGGTCTATAATTCCCCAGATCTTCTTTCTTCCTTGTTTTACAGATAGGTACTATGTTCACCCTTCTCCAGTCCTCTGAGACCACACCAGTGTTCCATGAGTTCTGAAAGATAATCACTAATTCTGATATTGTTTCAGCTAATTCCTAAAGTGCACTAGGGTGAATTTCATCAGACCTTGCTGAACTGATTATGTGTAACTTCCCTAAATATTCTTTGACTTGTTCTTTTCCTATTTTCCTTTTTAATATTTGTGTTAAGCATCTGGTCACAATAAACTTTTTTAGAAAAGACTGAAGCAAAACAGACATTAAACACCTCAGGTTTTTGTGTGTCATCTGTCATTAGCTCTCCTTCCCTGTTAAGAGGTGGATCTACCCTTTCTTTCATCTTTCTCTTGCTCCTAACCTATTTATACAACCTCTTCTTATTGCCTTTTATGTCCCTTGCTAGTTGTAACTCATTTTGTATCTTGGCCTTTCTTATTTTGTGTTGGGGAAAGAGAAGTTTCCTTTACATTATTACCTCCCTATGCACAGGACAGGCAGATTTGTGGGGCAATACTAGGGGGAAAAAAAGCAAGATGGACATTTATCCCCACACCCCAGTGGCTGTGCTTATGCAATCGACCCTTATACTTGGCTTAAACCATATAGGAAAATCCAGTAACATCACCCATGCCTCAGTAGTCACCAGTTCATTTTTTATAAATATTATTATGTAGCATAATAAAGTCTTTTCAGGAAGAGAATGTATAAAATTCCTTTAAACAGTAAGGTTCACTCTGTAAAGTGGGACACTGTGGTGGAAGCTGTTTTTCATTGAAAATATTGGAAAATGTAGCATATGTATGTTCATGTCATTTTTTAACTTGATTCTTGCCCATTTTCCATTCCATTTGAGCCTAGCCAACAACTTACAGTTTCTTTCTAATGTCCTAGGATATGTTTACCCAAAAGATTTCCTCTCTTCCCATGCAACACTGCTGCTGTTACAATTAGTCTGCTGGAGTTTGGATTTTATTAACGGATTGATGACGTGATGTTAGCAGATATGACGTTTTTATAAGACTATTTTGGTAGACTTTTGGTAATAGTGTATTGGTACATTAATAATTCCTGTAACATTTCAACTATCTGTGCTGAATATTCACTTTCTAGGAAAGCTGGTCCAGTGGTGAGGAGCTAGTTTGAGAGTTAGGACATCCAGGGTCCATTACCTGTTCTTCAACCAGCTTCATGTGTGACCTTAGCAAAGTCACTTAGGGCCATATTTTCAAAGGTATTTATGCACCTAAAGATTCATATAGGCTTAAGGCCTAGCTTAGGCTTTCTTGAAAATGTAACTAGGCACCTAACTCCAATTGAGAAAAGGGATCTTTGAGGCTATGGCCCTAAGTCTTACTAAGTGTCAGTTCTCCATCTTTAAAATGGGGGTAATAGCGCTTCCCTACCTTCCAGGGGTGTTGTAAGGGTAAATACATTAAAGGCAGCGAGCTGTTCAGACACTACAGTAATGGGGAGGATATAACTATCACAGATTCTAATTCATGTGTGGTACCTCGAGGATTTATACATTAGACATCATCAAAAAGCATATAAATAAATAATAGCAAATAAAAGAAATATGGTTAAACACATATTTGTAATGTCTGATGACATCACACACAAAAAAAATCCAACCCTGAAACCTGAGAGATTTGAATACTGTCGTTTCTACCCCAAAAGGGCAAGAGAAGCAGTATAGTGAGACTGAGCTTTGAAGCTGCACAGAGACTGAACTAAACTTGTACCTTTCTATAAGGCAAGCACTGAAATATTCTAACTTAGGTCCCAATCATGAGAGATGCTGACCACTTCCAGTGTAGTACTGAGTACCTAAAACTGATTTTGAAGTCATGCAATCATTGTTCATGGAAGCTGAGGACAGTCAGCAGAGGTGCTCAGCTCTTCACAGGATGTATATCCCCTCTAGGTTGTGTGCTACAGAACTGCAACTGGCTGCAAATTAAATGCCAAGCTGGCAGTAAAATCTCTGGCATAGGAAATTAATGCCTAGCTGGCATTCTGCCACCAGTTTATATATACGGAATCAAAAAAGGCAATCTTCACATATGCCCAAGTTGTGATCAGTGCAGCATGGGCATGGGGCTAAGGGCATGTGGTGCAAAGTTGAATTTAAGTCATCCCTGTGCTCCTCCCACCTCTGAGTCCTCACACCAGCATCAGTTATAACAGTCTATTTCACTCTGACCTCCACTGGCCCAAACGGGTCATTCTGGCAGCCTTGTGCTGTTGTGTGAAAGAGTAATGTTGCCCCAGTTATGCTTTTTTCCCTAAGGCATATCCACTGTGCCAGTGACCATAAGGAGGATTGGTATTGTAGGAGATATTCTGACAGCTCTATGCCACCCAAACATTCTACCTATACTGGGGAATCTTCAAGTAACCGGGTAAGCCAACTGAGTGTCCACAGCACCTTAATCAAGGATCTGCAACAATCCAGTGGAAGAAAAATATGGTGTAACCTGATTCAGTATTCCTTTACTACCAACCACCATTTCACTAACAAATGAAAAAGTGAGATGTGAACATAGTAAAATCAAAATTCTATTAAGCCTCCAAAATGTTTGCAGGTAATTTTCTCTATATTTGAGTGGCTCTAATGGAAACTAACTATCAGGATGTTAAACCAGTTCTAATTTTAATTTATTACTTCAACCATATGCCAAAAAGAAAAAGAACAACAACAACAAAATAAAACAAACAAACAAACAAAAAAACAAACCAAACAAAATTCCCGCCCAACCTTCCCAAACAACTACACCCTGTATTATTTAAACACAGATGTCACGGTTCCTTCCCCACTCTGAACTCGAGGGTACAGATGTGGGGACCTGCATGAAAACCTCCTAAGCTTACTTTTACCAGCTTAGGTTAAAACTTCCCCAAGCTACAAACTATTTTACCCTTTGCCCTTGGACTTCCACTGCCACCACCAAACTTTATCTGGGTTCCTGAGAAAACATAGTTTGGAAACATCTTTCCCCCCAAAATCCTCCCAACCCTTGCACCCCACTTCCTGGGGAAGGTTTGGTAAAAATCCTCACCAATTTGCATAGGTGACCACAGACCCAAACCCTTGGATTTTAGAACAATGAAAAAAGCATTCAGTTTCCTTACAAGAAGACTTTTAATAGAAGTAAAAAAGAATCACCTCTGTAAAATCAGGATGGTAAATACCTTACAGGGTAATTAGATTCAAAACATAGAGAATCCCTCTAGGCAAAACCTTAAGTTACAAAAAAGACACACAGACAGGAATATTCATTCTATTCAGCACAGCTATTTTCTCAGCCATTTAAAGAAATCATAATCTAACACATACCTAGCTAGATTATTTACTAAGTTCTAAGACTCCATTCCTGTTCTGTCCCCGGCCAAAGCATCACACAGACAGACACAGACCCTTTGTTTTTTTCCCTCCTCCCAGCTTTTGAAAGTATCTTGTCTCCTCATTGGTCATTTTGGTCAGGTGCCAGCGAGGTTACCTTTAGCTTCTTAACCCTTTACAGGTGAAACGATTTTTCCTCTGGCCAGGGGGGATTTTAAAGGTGATTACCCTTCCCTTTATATTTATGACACGCCCCCCAAATCTCAGCTAGGGTGAAACGCTGGCTGGGATTTCTTCCTGGAGCTCTAGGAAAAACAGAGTTAATAAGACACATGCACCTCTAAATATACTACCAAGTACATAAAGACTAACAATATTTTCTACATCTCAAGGGCGATTTTAACCAGTTGATTCTGGGAAACTTTCATGGGAGAGTGCATCAGCCACTTTGTTAGAAGCACCTGAGATGTGTTGTATGTCGAAATCAAAATCTTGGAGAGGTAAACTCCACCGAATAAGTTTTTTGTTATTTCCCGTGGCAGTATGAAGCCACTGTAGAGCAGCATGGTCAGTTTGCAGGTGGAAATGCCATCCCCAAACATATGGGCGTAGCTTTTCCAGAGCGTAGACAATGGCGTAACATTCTTTTTCACTGACTGACCAGTTGCTTTCCCTCTCAGACAGCTTTTTGCTGAGAAAAACTACAGGGTGGAATTCTTGATCTGGTCCTTTCTGCATTAAAACTGCTCCCACATCACGCTCGGATGCATCTGTGGTTTCTAGGAACGGTTTGTCAAAGTCTGGGGCCCTGAGTACAAGGTCAGACATGAGTGTCGCTTTAAGCTGGTTAAAAGCCTTCTGACACCCTTCGGTCCACTGAACAGCATTTGGTTGTTTCTTTTCAGTTAGGTCTGTCAGTGGGGCGGCAATTTGGCTGTTTTGCGGTACAAATCGTCTGTAATAACCGACCAAGCCTAAGAAGGATTGAACCTGTTTCTTTGACTTTGGGACAGGCCACTTTTGGATAGCATCCACTTTGGCCTGTAGGGGATTGATAGTTCCTTGACCCACCTGGTGTCCAAGGTAAGTCACTCTGTTGAGGCCTATTTGACACTTCTTAGCCTTAACAGTTAGTCCTGCCTCCCTTATGCGCTCTAAGACTTTTTGTAGATGTTCCAGGTGTTCTGCCCAGGAATCCGAAAATATGGCCACATCGTCAAGGTAGGCGACTGCATATTCTCCTAATCCCGCTAGGAGACCATATACATTAAATTCATACAGCCCGACATGTGTGGTGAAGGGTGACCTTTCCTTGGCGGATTCATCTAGCGGTACCTGCCAGTACCCCTTGGTTAAGTCCAAAGTAGAGATGAACTGGGCCCGTCCCAGTTTCTCTAATAGTTCATCTGTTCATGGCATTGGATAGTTGTCTGGGCGAGTTACAGCATTTAGCTTACGGTAGTCCACGCAAAAACGTATTTCCCCATCTGGTTTGGGAACTAGAACCACTGGAGATGCCCATGCACTTCCAGAGGGGCGGATTACACCCATCTGTAACATACCCTGGATCTCCCGTTCTATAGCAGTTTTAGCTTGAGGAGACACCCGGTAAGGTTGGACCTTAATTGGGTGAGCATTACCTGTGTCAATGGAGTGGTATGCCCGTTCAATCAGTCCTGGGGTGGCTGAGAATGTCGGCGCGTAGCTAGTGCACAGCTCCTTGATCTGCTGTCGCTGCATATGCCCAAGGGTCATGGAGAGGTTCACCTCTTCCACACCACCAGCACTTTTCCCTTCATAGTAGACACCTTCAGGCCACTCAGTGTCGTCTCCTCCCTGGGCTGTAAACTGACAAACCTTTAATTCTCTGGAATAAAAGGGCTTTAGAGAATTAATATGGTACACCTTAGGCTTTCGGTTGGAGGTGGGGAATGCTATGAGATAATTAACAGCTCCCAGGCGCTCCTGGACCGTGAATGGCCCTTTCCACGATGCTTCCATTTTATGGGCCTGGAGCCATGACCTGGTCCCCTACTTTGAAGGAACGCTCTCTGGCATGTTTATCATACCAGGCTTTTTGCTCTTTTTGAGCATCCTTTAGGTTTTCTTTAGCAAGGGCTAAAGAGGTTCGGAGGGTGTTTTGTAGGTTGGTTACAAAGTCCAGAATGTTAGTTCCTGGAGAAGGTGTAAACCCCTCCCATTGCTGCTTCACCAACTGTAATGGCCCCTTAACCTCGCGGCCATATACAAGTTCAAATGGTGAAAACCCTAAACTGGGATGTGGTACAGCTCTGTAGGCAAAGAGCAACTGTTGCAACACTAGGTCCCAATCATTGGAGTGCTCATTTGTGAATTTACGTATCATAGCTCCCATTAAACTTCTCCACCATGCCATTTGTTTGATGGTGGTAAGGAATGGCAACCAAGTGATTTACCCCATGAGCTTCCCAAAGGTTTTCCATAGTTCCTGCCAGGAAATTAGTCCCTGCATCTGTGAGGATGTCGGAGGGCCAACCTACCCTGGCAAAAATGTCTGCTAGTGCCTGACACACACTTTTAGCCCTGGTGTTGCTTAGAGCTACTGCTTCCAGCCATCGGGTGGCAAAATCCATGAAAGTCAGCATGTACTGCTTTCCTCTGGGTGTCTTTTTCGGAAAAGGACCCAGAATATCCACAGCTACTTGCTGAAATGGAACTTCAATGATGGGGAGTGGCTGGAGAGGGGCTTTGACCTGGTCTTGGGGTTTTCCCACTCTTTGGCATACTTCACAAGACTGGACATAGGTAGAAACATCCTTGCCCATTCCTTCCCAGTGGAATGACCCCCGCAAACGGTCTTTGGTCCTGTTCACCCCAGCATGGCCACTAGGATGATCGTGGGCTAAGCTCAAGAGCTTGGCCCGGTATTTAGTTGGAACTACCAACTGTCTCTGAGGATGCCAGTCTTCCTGGTGTCCACCAGAAAGAGTTTCCTTGTATAAAAGTCCTCTTTCTACAACAAACCTGGATCGATTAGAAGAGCTGAGAGGTGGTGGGTTGCTCTGTGCCGCTGTCCAAGCTCTGGAGACTTTCATCCGCTTCCTGTTTGGTCTGGAACTGTTCCCTTGATGCTGGAGACATCAGTTCCTCGTTGGATTGTGGACCTATGCTTTGTCCCTCTGGAAGCGATGTAGGGGATGGGGCTGTTTTCGTTGACTGTGAACCGCTCTCTGCTGGGGCACTAGGCTGGGGTTCAGGCTCTGGCTGAGCCTCTTGTGTAGGGTTATGGGCTGCTGCCAGTTCAGGTTCAATGGGGCCCTCTGGTGTTGGGGTTGCAAGTACTGGATTCAGTGCTGGCAATGGGTCTGGTGCTGGTTGTTCCGCTGGTTCCGGTTCTGGGACTGGTTCCGTCTGGGTCTCTGGGACTGGATCCACTACTGCTGTTGCAGACATTGGCCTGGGGTCCGGGTCCATCACCTCTGACCGGGTCCTGATAGAAGTTTCCGGAACAGAGCTAGGCATCATGGCTTGTTTAGCCTGGCTGCAGGTGACCATTCCCACCCTCTTGGCCCACTTCACGTGATTGGCCAAGTCTTCCCCTAACAGCATGGGGATGGGATAATCATCATAGACTGCAAAAGTCTGCGTTCCTGACCAGCCCTGGTACTGGACAGGCAACTTGGCTGTAGGCAAATTTAAAGAGTTGGACTTGAAGGGTTGAATCGTCACTTGGATCTCTGGGTTGATTAAATTGGGGTCCACTAAGGAAGCATGGGTAGCTGACACTTGTGCTCCGGTGTCCCTCCATGCGGTGATCTTCTTCCTGCCCACACTCACAGTTTCCCTCCGCTCCAAGGGTATCTGGGAGGTATCTGCGCCTGCGGACCTCTGGTGTGATTCTGGTGCAATGAACTGTAATCTGTTGGGGTTCTTGGGGCAGTTGGCCTTTACATGCCCCAACTCGTTACATTTAAAACATCGTCCAGCTGACGGGTCACTGGGGCGAGGTGGGTTGCTGGAGAATGGTGTGGTGGGACGATAAGGTGTCTGGAGGGTTCTTTGTGGGGTAGGTGGGGCCTTGGGTGGCCCACAGAAATAGGGTGTGGTCTGAAATAAATAATATTTCAGCTAGTTATATCACATATTTAGCATATTGATCCATGGCAGGCTCTTTCAGTAGTCCCTGGGAATATACTATACTATAATTTATTAACTAACGTTCCCAAATGGCTGCCATGGAATTTTCTATTTACTATTGAGTGGCATGAATTTGAACTGGAAGTCAACTTAGTAACTATATTACATATAGTGACAGATATGGATGAGACAAAGAGATATGTAGAGATATGGCCAAACTGGAAATCTTCCTCCAATCACTCCCTGAATCTTGGGAAAACTGGGATAGAGATCTCGATTTGAACTTTATGCTTGGCTTTATCTATAATATATTCTGGATCCAAAACCAATGAGATTAGGGAAAGTTTGGATTCACACCCAAATTCCTCAGCTCAGACCCAGGGTTATAGTCCATCTAAAATGCATGTCACATATACAGTGTTAATTCACAGAGTACTCCAATCTAGTATCATATATCTCACTCTTTACCTATTAATGAAATACACTGGTGTCATTTGGGAACTTTATTCACTGAAATAATTTAAAATTCTCAACAAATAGCAGAAAGAGACATAAAAGAATAATTTTTAAAACCGGTCCTAATGAAAGAAAAAACAAAAGCAGTACCCACAGAAAGTGCATCAATCTGCATCCCAAAGCGATACCAGAGTACCACAAGTATTCTTGGTGTAATTAGCAATTAATAATGCTACCAGCATTTACGACCCCATTTACTGTAAAGAACCATATTACTGACAAGCAACATCAAGTTTACAGTGAGCAAATTAAAGAAATATGAAACCAGTTCTCACCCTGATTTAGTACTAGCATAACAGGCAAGAAAAGTAATTTTTTTGTTTAAACATTTGGCTGATATATGAAATAGAAAAGTTATTCCGATTAAGTGTCAGATATCTTTGGTGCATAAAAGTTTTCAATACATTTAAAATATAAAGATGTATTAGATTAGGGGCACAGTGAAACAAAAAGAGTGACCAACCTTTAGCTCTTACATAATTGGAAATATATGTGCCATGAAGATCTTATCGGAAATATCAAAATTTATTGAGGTAAAAAATAATAAAAGACATTAAAATCTCATCAACAATAAAGATGTTATTTACTGGCTAAATGTACAAAAACATAACATCAAGTTTGTTTAATATAAAACCCAATATTCCTCTTTCACAGTCTATGTGTTATATCTGAGATCTGCTTCCTTTGCCCTTACTAAAATAGTAAAAGTAAAGGTTAAAGGTGCAATTCAGGCTGACGTGTTTATAGACACATACCAGGAAATCCATGACCAGAGTGACAGCATAGACCATAAGTGTTTTCCTCTGACTCTGTCTCATTTGAAACCATTAAAAGAAAACACTCTATGGACCACTTGTGACGAGTGTATCAGAGACACAAACTGGATTTGTTCCGCAAGACCTCGGACATGGTCCACACACATGTGAGGAAATGCCCCTAATTTAGCAATGGTAATAATTAAGTTCTCCTGCCTATGTGGGTTATTTATGCACCTTTTAGGAATATTCAACAGATTGTTTCTGAGTGCAGAGATGGGGAGGCTTTTCCATAAAAATATGGGGCCTGATCAAAGCCCAGTGAGAAAGACCTTTGACCCCAATGGGCTTTGGATCAGGCCCTTGGTGCATAATTACATTATTTTTTGAGAACATGCATCAATTTATATCCTGATCCTAGAAGTAATCATGAGTCAGTTCAGCCACTAGTGCAATTTAGGATTGTTTTAAATTGTACCTTGGAGTAAAAGTGGCCATTTCAGCAGCAGAGATTGCCCGAGCACACTCCACTAGGCTCCTCACCCCCAGTCATGCCCTGGAAATGCACCTTGTGTTGTGCTAGAAGTCTGGGGAGGAAGGTGGCATGGAGGTAGTATAGGCAGCATTATAGCTCTTTTGCACCAGTGGAGCAGCACAAAGGGGTGGAAGGAGGACAAGGATATTGTGCACCATACATAGGAGATTGTTCATCACAGATTTATTAATTAAAAATAAATGTATATACAAAATTAACCCAAGATAAATTAGAAATATGTTTGAATGAAGTACACTGGTTGTGCTCTTCTGTTTCGTTTTGCGTAATTCAACCCTACAATAAATAGTTACAAAGTACAACATTGTGTGTCATTATCCTCCATCTCTAATGACACATGAGTTTATACATCTCCCAAGCTTTTCCCTTCACATTGTAGTCTTCTTTGATCAATCAGAGAGGCAAAGAGATTGATTGGATATGTAAAATGGAGCTGAAAAATAGAACAGAGATACAAGAATGGTAAAATGTATCGACCTGTGGCTGTGTGGCTAGACTAACAAAATATTTTAATTACCATTTTCCCCCCTCATGGAAGTAACTGTGGGCAAGCTTCCAAAACTCAGAGGCTATAGGGCTTGTGGCAAGATCTTTGCGACTCTGGATCTTGTTTGTGCTACCCAATCAATCTCTTAGACTCCCTCTGTTCCATTTTCATTTCTGATTGATCAGATTACATCAGACAGAAGAGCAGATTGTTGCATATGGGGTACATAAACATATATGCAAAATATGCTCCAAAGGCATGTTTGATTGAATAAATAACCTTTTATATCAACGTTTTCATTATTACAGATTATTCTAATTTTATCTCTCACAAAGGATGAAATTCACCCCAGGGTGAAATTGTCCCCTACGCAGAGGGCCAGCATAAAGCCAGTGTACAACATAAATACCACTAATCCCTATTTTGAGGTCTTAAGTGGTGTATAGGTATTAGGTCTTACTTAAACTACTCTTTAGTCCTTTATGCATAGCTTATTGGGTTCACAGAGTTATTCATGACTCCTCAGCAGGTTTGAATGTCACCCTCAGGGCATACCTGGGTTGCAATGATTAGTATCAAGATACTGGCATAAGAACGTTAATTACAGTTCTCAGTGTTAGAATGAGAGAAAATATGCTAATACCCATATCATGCTTCTGAGCATACCTCGTGGAAAGCAGAAGACCCAGATTGAACTGAATGCTTTAAAAAACTTTTTAAAATGCTGTGCCTTCTTGCCTGAAACTCAACTGTTGAATGCTTACTAGTTATATGAGCCACAGTTCTTAAGGTAAAAATTCATTCATCACCACACATGATAATTAATTGCCTTGCTTACCTTCAGAATCAATCTGACCTGACCTCCAACCTTCCCCAGAGAATCAATCTACCCCAAAAGTTACCCAATCTTCCTCCTTGCTGACTAACACAACTGCAACCCACTTACCTCTTACTACCCTTTGCCAGAAACCACAGTGACTGTACAAAGGGAGACCGACAGATTTAACATAATTCATAGTGAAATGGAAACACATGAAACCATGGAAGAAGCAGAAAATTATGCTTTATATGATTTTCATGCCAACATAACTGATGTCCTAATTACAGTTAATGAATAGTTTTCAATAAATTCAGAATGTGGTAATTTCTTCTTCTTCCTTCTCTTATGGAAGTACTCAAGAACCAGACTCATTATTTGCAAGTGTATTTGGTTTCTGAAATATTTCAAAAATATCACAAGTGAACAAATGCCAGGCTATGGGTTATTCACAAAATATCTGATGTTATTTCAGCTTCAGAACTGGTCTTCCAGTTGTAATTCAAAGACTGGCTTGTAATTATGTGTTGATTACACCTATTTTCAACTGCATACAAATATTTGACATTGAATACCTGTATTTATTGAATCATGCAACCCAGTTTTGAAGCTTTGCAAATTCACAAATGCCACATGGGTCATACATGGTAAAACAAAACCAGAGCCTATATATATGCCAAACTTTTGTGAGCAGTTTTTCAGCTCTGATCCTGACCTGTTATGCTCAGTTGTAATGTCAATCTAACCTCCTGAGATATTTCATAACCCTTCCTCTCTTTGTGTTACCATAAGCTTATATAGAAATCCTCACAAGGAAGATTGTTGACTTTTCATGCCCTGTTGCTTTAGCAACCCTACTTGTGACTGAAATATAATTTTGAATGAATTATTTTACAAGTTTATTTCTTTATAGGTATTACATTAAAATGCTTGACTTGTTCTACTTATGTGGTAGAATGACACTACGTTATTCCAAGAAAGTGTTGGTGTTTAAAGTAGGGTTGTTGATTAATTGCAGTTAACTCACATGATAAACTCAAAAAAAATAGTTGTGATTAAAAGAATTAATCATGATTAATCACACTGTTAAACAATAGAATACCGGTTGAAATGTATTAAATATTTTTGGTTGTTTTTCTACATTTTCAAATATATTGGTTTCTATTACAATGCAGAATACAAAGTGTACAGTGCTCACTTTATATTATTATTTTTTATTACAAATATTTGCACTGTAAAAATGATAAACAAAAGAAATAGTATTTTTCAATTCACCTCATACAAGTACTGTAGTGCAATCTCTTTATCGTTAAAGTCTAATTTACTAATGTAGATTTTTTTGGTTACATAATTGCACTCAAAAACAAAACCAGGTAAAACTTTAGAGCCTACAAGTCCATTCAGTCCTACTTCTTGTTCAGCCAATCATTAAGACAAACAAGTTTGTTTACATTTACGGGAAATACTGCTGCCTGCTTCTTATTTTAAATGTCACCTGAAAGTGAGAACAGGTGTTTGCATGGCACTTTTGTAGACAGTGTTGCAAGATATTTACGTGCCAGATATGCTAAACATTCATGTGCCCCTTCATGCTTCGGCCACCATTCCATGCTGATGATGCTCATTAAAAAAATAATGCATTAATTAAATTTGTGACTGAACTCCGTGGGGGAGAATTGTATGTCTCCTGTTCTGTTTTACTTGCATTTCATGTTCTAGCAGTCTTGGATGATGGCTCAGCACATGTTTGTTTTAAGAACAATTTCACTGCAGATTTGACAAAACGCAAAGAAGGTACCAATGTGAGATTTCTAAAAATAGCTACAGCACTCAACCCAAAGTTTAAGAATCTGAAATGCCGTCCAAAATCTGAGAGGGACGAGATGTGGAGCATGCTTTCAGAAGTCTTAAAAAAACAACACTCTGATGCAGAAACTACAGAACCCAAATGACCAAAAAAGAAAATCAACCTTCTGCTGGTGGCATCTGACTCAGATGATGAAAATAAATATGTGTCGGTCTGCACTGCTTTGGATCGTTATTGAGCAGAACCCATCATTGGATGGATGCATGTCCTCTGGAACGGTGGTTGAAGCATGAAGGCACATATGAATCTTTAGCACATCTGGCATGTACATATCTTGTGACGCCAGCTACAACAGTGCCATGCGAATGCCTGTTCTCACTTTCAGATGACATTGTAAACAAGAAGCAGGTAGCATTATCTCTTGCAAATAGTAACCAAACTTGTTTGTCTGAGTGATTGGCTGTACAAGAAGTAGGACTGAGTAGACTTGTAGACTCTAAAGTTTTACATTGTTTTATTTTTGAATGCAGTTATTTTTGTACATAATTCTAAACTTGTAAGTTCAACTTTCATGATAAAGAGATTGCACTACCGTACTTGTATTACTTGAATTGAAAAATACATTTTTTTCATTTTTACAGTGAAAATATTTAATTAAAAAGTAAACATAAAGTGAGCACGGTACACTTTTGTATTCTGTGTTGTAAATGAAATCAATATATGTGAAAATGTAGAAAACATCCAAAATATTTAATAAATATATTCTATTATTGTTTAACAGCACAATTAATTGTGCAATAAATTTTTTTAATCGCTTCACAGCCCAAGTTTAAAATTTTATTAGTAACATTAGTGCGGAACAAAAATAAGAAAAAACAGGTCATGTACAGCAGCAATAAAAGAAGGCATCCTTGAAAAATATATATATTTGTTACCAGGTGTTCCCTTCTACCATCCTCTACAGCAGCTAAGGTTGTATAAATAATTTATGTTAAGAAAAAAACAGGTGGAATAAACTTCCAATTTTTCTTTTTAAATTAAAAGTAAATAAAATCATCATCATCTGCCATGAATTCAAATTTCAAACCCACTGACTAAGCCAGTGCAACACCAGGAAGTAGGTGTGTATGAAACAAGGAGAAAAGAGGAGTCAGAAGAGGTAAAAAGCAGGGGAGGTGAGTGTGACGTTCCTCTCTGGTGTTATCCGGACTGATGATCTGCTAGGTCACTCCAATCCTTGTCTCTAGGTGCCAGCCTTACCCTGCTCTGCTGTGAGAACCCGCACTCCTGGGCTGTTCACGCACAGCCTCTGATATGTAAGCTGCTCCTTGGATTGTGCAACCGAATGACACTAGCCAATATCTCTGGTCCCAGACACAACCCTAGGAACCTCCATCTTGCAGTGTCCAATTATGCCAGCTGGATGCTGCAAGCTTACATGAGTTTGTCAATTTTACAAATATATTTATATGTACCAGGCTTGTTATCCCAAGGCAGTCTCTGACACACTTCAAACCAAATGCACTCCTTCAGGTAGAATAAACGAGCAAATGTATTAACTACAAAGATAGATCTGAAGTGATTATAAGTCAAAGCACAAGAAGTCAGATTTTATCAAATGAAATAAAAGCAAAACACATTCTAAGTTCATCTTAACATTTTCAGTGCCCTTACAAACTTAGATGCTTTTTACCACAGGTTGGCTGGTTGCCCTTCAGCCAGGCTCTCCCCTTTGATCAGCACTTCAGTCGCTTGGTGGTGATGTCTGTAGATGGAAGTGGAAGAAAGAGGAAGAGCATGGCAAACGTCTCTCCCTTTTATCATGTCCTTTCTTCCCTCTTGGCTTTGCCCCCCCTTCAGAGTCAGGTGAGCATTACCTCATTGTAGTCCCAAACTACCAAAGGAAGGGGGTGACTCACTTGACAGTCCAACAGATCCTTTGTTGTTGCCCAGGACAGTGTCCTTTTTTCCTGTGAGGCTAGGCTGGGTTTGTCCCATACATGCCCTGATGAACTGTGAACTGCCCCTCTGCTTTTGGAGAGTTTTGCCTGCACCTGTTTTAAGCCACAAGGACACATTTTCAGCCTCATAACTATATAAATGAAATTACAACCTATAACATTATTATAACATTACTGTAAAAACAATTAATATAACATCACTATAACAACAATGATCAGTGCCTCATGAGCCTTCTGAAGACACCCGACATAACAAACTTTGCATTGGATACCACACAATCATATTATAAGGATGAACCGGGGGGCGTGTAGGGTTTTCTCCCAAGGTACAAAGTGTCACAGTGAGAAATTGAGCAGAGGGGTTAAATTTGGAGATCAGAGAAGAGAGAATAATAATAACACTTAGTTCTTATATAGCACTTTTCATTCAAGAGCTCCCACTTTGCCAAGAAGGTCATTATCATTATTTTTATTTTACAGATGGAGAAACTGAGGCCCAGAAAGGTGATATGACTTCCCCAAGCTCACCCAGAAGGTTAGCAGCAGACCCAGGAATAGGTCTCCTAAATCCAATCTACTAAAATGTGCAAAATTATACCCCATTTTATAGATTCATAGATACTAAGGTCAGAAGGGACTACTATGATCATCTAGTCTGACCTCCTGCACAATGCAGGCCACAGAATCTCACCCACCCACTCCTGCGAAAAACCTCTCACCTGTGTCTGAGCTATTGAAGTCCTCAAATCATGATTTAAAGACTTCAAGGAGCAGAGAATCCTCCACCAAGTGACCCGTGCCCCATGCTACAGAGGAAGGCGAAAAACCTCCAGGGCCTCTTCCAATCTGCCCTGGAGGAAAATTCCTTCCCAACCCCAAATATGGTGAACAGCTAAACCCTGAGCATATGGGCAAGATTCACCAGCCAGATACTACAGAAAATTCTTTCCTGGGTAACTCAGATCCCACCCCATCTAACATCCCATCACAGGCCATTAGGCCTATTTACCATGAATATTTAAAGATCAACTAATTGGCACCCTTAATAGACTTTCTGCAGTTCAGTTTTCTGAGGGTGATACCCAACCTTCTGCAGAGATCTGATGCATGTCTACCATCTACATCACACATAGTGGTTGGATGAGGGGATCATTGGCTGAGTGGATGTATGTGCACTCCTTACATGCTGTTGAAAAGATCTCCGCATTGGCAGGCATAGACAAACACACTGGGGGGCAGAATGGGGTCTGCTTACTCAGATTCATTGGTTCCCATTGTGACACTGCACCCCATATTCTTCACAGTTATATTATTATGATATGATTATGGCATAATTATGATGCATTTTGTACAAGTTGGGTCATGTGAAGTGTCATTGGAAAAGTTATGATTTGCTGAATATGATTATCCTATTAGTATGTATGTATCATTTTTGTATCTAAAGTTAGGAATATTGAATATGTATCTGTATTTCAATCGTGCTTACTCTGGGTGACATCCACAACAAGCCTTTCTGCTACAACAATTAAGAAGCCAGACAATGCTGATGGCCCATCAGGAAAGACAATGGACCATGGAAGAACTTAACCTTCCTGTGAACGTTCCAGACAGCCTGTAAGTAATGGCTGCTGTGACTCAGCAAGGTATTCAAGGGCATGTAACCAGGCCACATGACTCTGGACTCCATCTTGGGATGTCAGTGTTTTTCCACAAACTGAGTTTGGGAAAAAGGGTTCCCACCATACGCTAAAGCTATATAAGTCAGGGAGTGACATCATCTGCTGTTCTTCACTCCCATACATGAGGACTCCTGAAAACACCTGACGAAGAAAGACTGAACTGGGGGAAGTGCTGGACCCAGGTTAAAGGGATTTCTAGCCTGTGTATGAAAACCTGGGGATTCCAAGCTGTAAAGCCAGTGCACCTTGTGCCTTAAGAATCTGAAGTCTGCTTGTATCATCAGTCAGGGTGAGAATTTGCTAATTCATATACTACCTTTCTAGTATTTTAGGATTAGTTTCTGTTTTTGTATATTTACTAGGTGATCTGCTTTGATCTGTTTGCTATCACTTATAATCACTTAAAATCTATCTTTTTGTAATTAATAAACTTATTTTATGTTTTAATCTAAATCAGTAAGTTTGGAGTGAAGTGCTTTAGGGAGGGGCAAACTCCATGAGCTTATGCTGTACAGTTCCCTGTGCAGTGCAAGATGGTACAATTTTGGCTTTATACTCCAGTGGGGAGGGTCCTAGGCTGGGAAGCTGGTGGTTATTTTGGCTGTAGCCTCTCTATTGTTGGTTCATGAAGTGGCTGGTCAGAGAGCCTTCATGTAACTGCCTGCTGTGTGTGTCCATATCTGTGTAAATGCTGGAGGAAGTGTAGGACCAGGAAGAGGTCTGCAGCTTGTCACAGTAGCACAGTGTGAGAGGGAGCCCAAGCTGGTGGGTCAGAGGGCTCAGTGGTACCCCAGTTCCAGGTGGCACCCCAGGGAGAACCCATCACACCCATTCTTTATGCAACTGGCTTGGAAGGATTGCAGCTGCTATTACATCTACACTATAACTAGTCAGACAGCAGATTAATTTTTCTACAGAAAAATTTAGACTTTGGCAAAAAATTGAAATCTGGACATTTTTGGTTGAAAACCAAACATTTTCAGCAAAAAGAAAATGTTGTTTTTAACACCAACAATTTTCATTTAAAAAGAACACCATAGTGCCTCATGCAAATAGAAAGAACACCTGTGTGCCTTATGCTCCCATTCTCCTCCAAGAGCTGGGCCTGCTCCAGGCACCAGCGTTCCAAGCAGGTGCTTAGGGCGGCAGTTAGAATGGGGCGGCAGTGTTTCCGCTGTGGTGTCAATTCGGCGGCAGCTCCTCTGTCCCGCGGCGGTGGTGGCAAATCGGCGGCAGCTTCTCCCTTTTGCCGTCCATGGTGGCAGTTTTTTTCACTGTTTGGGGTGGCAAAAACTGTAGAGCCATCCCTGTCCATGAGCCCCACTCCCTTCTCCTATGATGCACTACAGACTCCCCTCTTACCCAATTACTGCATTCAGGATGAGAGTCCCTGGTCTTGGTGCATCATTGGAGATGAAGACCAGCTGCGAAACCTGGTTTATTGGGGAGAGTCCAACACAAGGCACCTGAACTGCATACTCCATAATGCACCTCTGTGGTATTTCTGAATTGAAAATTTTATTTTTTTAAATATTCAGTTTTTTTACAAAAAGTCAAAGTTTTCCATGCAAAGCCAACACTTTTCTCCTCTCCCCCTGCCCCACCCACCATGGTGTTGGCAAAAACCTAATTTTCTGTCCAAAAACAGTTTTACCAACAATTTTTTAACCTGCTCTATTTTACACCCATTTTGATACCCCTTTACCCTACCAGAGAGGAGAGGAAAGCTTACAGGTAGCTTGTATCCCAGGTCCAGAGGAATTTATCTCCACCAGCTGGCAGAATTTACCACTACCAGTTAGTGAATATAAAGAAGGTGATGTGCAGTAGAGCTCGTATGAACCATTTTGAATATCTCTGTATTTGAATAGATATTCATGTAAGTGGATGCCACTGTAGTTATAATAAATGATATCCTTCTAGTATGTATCAGTACTAGACAGCTTATCAGGTATCTGTTATTCATCTAGCCATTTGACAGCATTAATGGGAAAAGGGGAAATGGGGGTTATGTTCTGTACACTGGGCACATCTGTTCTGATAACTAAATTAAGACCTATGCAGTAAACAAGGTAATCTGAACAAGACAGCCCATCTGTGTTTTTTACAGCTTGTTTCCTCATTATTTCCGTACACCGCAGCATGCATGTCGTTCATATTGAGTCTAAATCTAAATAGGAGGCTTTATTTTAAAGGCAGATTTTGTATGTGTGCCTTTTCTGACACAGTAATTTTCCAATTAAAGTGACAATAACTGGAGATTTGGTGGAATAACTTTAAGTATCTAGGCCCCATCTGAAGAATATGAAAAAAATAATGAATCATGGTAACTCTTGATCTTTATATTTGTATATAACATTTGTATATTTCTCTCCCACCTGACCTCAACTGTCAAATTTCCAATATAGTGTCATCATGTATATATAACCTAAAAAAGAGAGATAACATGCTTTTGCACAGAGTTACATCCAACAGATTATTATACCATATTTTAAACCCCATATTTATACCATATTTAAAACGCCATATACATGATTTGTAATTTTTGTATGAATTGAATCCAACTTGCTTTGGTATTTTATTGGGTTTCTGGCTGGAAAGGCCAAGATGAAGAAAGGATCAATAAACAAGAAGCAGAGTAAAAATAAGGATATCATTCTTAGATATGCTTCCCATGCTGAACCCAAGCGGAGTCCAAAGACAAGTAAAACTGCATAAAAATCTGTGTGGATATGGGTGGGGGGGGGCAGGAAATGTGTGTGTGAGAGAGAAAAAGATATTTATGTAGCATATCCATCCCCTCTGTGAAATTTCCACCATAGTCTCAAGGGCTATGGGGGAAGAACAGAGGAACAACCCCTCTGCAGAGCAGGCTTCCCTTGAATGTAGGCTGAAGCCTGTATAAAGATAGGACATATACTGGGCAACATTAAAAAATCATACTAACAATCATCACCTGGGGTAGTTACATTAACCCCAGTATTTGTTACATTTCCTGCAGTATTTCCAGCCCTAATCATAGGGAATAGCACAGATACTATGTAAACTCATAGACCTTCACTTGATAATTGAGGATTTGTTATTAATCAGTGCTGCTGCTCTCACTTACCCTCCAGGCTCTATGATTCCTAATGTGGGTGTGTGGGTGGGGGTGAAGATGTGTTAAAGAATGCAGGTGCTCCCTAAGAATCAAAGGTAGGATTGTCACAGAACAGCAGTTCTCCCATAGCTTAAAAGCAGTGAATAGGAGCTTGGAAGAAGAACCCTAGTGGGGTTTTGTGTGGTCTGAATCAGGCTTCACAGACAGCCAAAGACTACTTGTCTAAATCAGGCCTTGCCCCTCTGTTAAGAGCGCCATGAAAAAATAGCCACAAAAAGTCATTTGCAGTGCACAAGTTTTATTGCTCCTAGAAAACCTGGGAGCTATTCCACATAATCTTGAGCACCAATTACTGGTATTTTATCTACTAACTATTTACTTAACATAGAACATTCCTGTAACACCCCCAGCCAGTACAGACTCATCAGCAACTCATCAAGCCCTAAAGACCTTTTCAAGTAAATGTTTCCCCTCCCAAGACTTTTAAAATGAGATAAGTGCCTGTGGTCTGGGAAGCACAATGTCTTGGTAGAAACCATTCCTGAATTCTGCAGTGTACAGAATCAAAGCATCAAATCCTAATCTTACTATTGTCCCTCCCAAAAGTCCCATTAATGTCAGTGGCACAGAATTTGACTCAAAGAGAGTACAATAAGCTAATCAATTGTCAAAGTAACATAACATTTACCAGAATGCAAAAATAAAAGGAGTACTTGTGGCACCTTAGAGACTAACCAATTTATTTGAGCATGAGCTTTCGTGAGCTACAGCTCACTTCATCGGATGCATCTGCTGCCTCCATGCAGCTGTATAGTACGTACAATACTCCGTAAGTCTGAGAAATGGATTAGTGCATATGCAAACATGGTCCTAGGGAGAGCAGATCTACCTATCGTCATCCCTCATACAACACATACATAGCAACTGGGGAGGTTACGTGCAAATTAAGCATTCCAGGAGCAGTTCTGAAGTGCTCCTGATGGTGCTGATGAAAGTCAAAGCATTAGCCTAGAGACTCTGTACTTTTAGGAGTCTGATTTGTCTTGCGTACCCGCAAGTTTCACCTCACTTAAAAACTACTTGCTTACAAAATCAGACATAAAAATACACAAGTGTCACAGCCACACTATTACTGGAAAAATGCTTTTTTTTCATTTTTACCACATAATTATAAAATAAATCAATTGGAACATAAATATTGTACATACATTTCAGTGTATAGTATATAGAACAGTATAAAGAATTCATTGTCTGTATAAAATTTCAGTTTGTACTGACTTCGCTAGTGCTTTTTATGTAGCCTGTTGTGAAACTAGGCAAATATCTAGATGAGTTGATGTATCCCCTGGAAGACCTCTGCATACTCCCAGGGTTACATCTCTCCCTGGCTGAGAACCACCACTCTACGGAATTGTGTTCCTCTTGACATAGAGTCAAATACACACACATGCTACCACAGAGCTGTATTTATTCAGCAAATATTCTCTTTTATATTGTTGAAATAAATGTTCCAATAGTTTCCTTGCATTTCTCTTGATGGTGATGTTTCTGTGTCTCTATGAGACTGGATTGGCCATCCACTGGTGTATTGGTACTGAACTTCTGTAAACTGCTCCCTCTCCAGTCTTTCTTGCCATACACATTGCTCAGAGGACCAGCAAACTGACTGGCCAGTAGCCACCTGTCTGGCTGCTATTGACTGAAACACTTGGGAAATGTGTTTGTTGATTGGTTTCCCTCCTCCGTTTCCAAGGAGTTTCCCAAATCTGGCGATTGCAACCTTTCCAGCACCCACCCTTTGCCCATAATTAGTGTTGTCATGCTCCATTTGTCTCTGCCCATTGCCTCCAACACACCGTGTCTAATTTGCACTGTTCTGCAGCATGATCAAGTGCAGACTGTGCTCTCTTTTTGCAGTATAATTTTTTGGCACATTTCTTCTACTTGTATGATTTGCTGTGCACTGGGGCACAGCAGACCCTCGGCAAGCAAAATAACTATAATGAAGCAGAGAAGAAAAAGAATTATTACATACAGAGCAAAATAAAGTAAACTACAGGATGGGTATTGAATAAGGGAACAAGTCCAACAAGGAGACAAAGGAGTAAAAAAAAAAAAAAACAACAGAGGGAAAACTGAAGATGCCAAGAAGAATCAGGGAAATTAGTGTTGATGCATTAAATAATAAAAAGCATTGCAAATTATTTAGTGCTTCTAAACATACATTGATGCAACAGATAGTATTTTATATTTTGGCAGGTTAGTTATTTAAAGGGTCTGTTTTAAATTCAATATTTTTAATATAATATGCAATTTTATGATAGATTACCCTTTAATTAGAATGTCCTGATTTTTTTTTTTAATGTTTATACTTTACCTTGCTTTCTGTTGCTATGCTTATAAGGTTATTTTAGGTAAGTCAGAGAGCAGTAACATTTAATGTGCTTGGGCCCACCAACCTTCCCCACCTGCTTATATACACACTTGACAGTTGTCACTTCAGTTTCAGTTTTGCTCCTGCTTTACTTGATAAACATCCTCTTGCAGGGGCTAGGGAAGAATGTACAGGTGAACACCATCTGAGACAGTATATGACATTGATGTAACTGACCATCAACAAAATAACGAAACCCACTAAGCATTCAGAAGTGCTTTCAACTGCAGAAAGCAAAAGAAACCAGTTAAATATAATTCCCACCACCAACTCTTTCAGTTCTAATAATCTTAGCATCTGATTTTCAATTTGATAGTATCCCTTTAAATGCCAATAGATCTGTATAGGAATCAAACTTTCAAAGTGAATCTCATCATATTGTCTGAAGCTGGAATCAATTTTTTAGCTAGTATAGTCTTATACTAAAATGAAGGAAAATGGGCAGATGGTATAAAAGTTAACAACCTTGAGGAGCATGGTGTAAAAAAAGGATCCTATCACCAACAGTATTTCCCTTTTTGGCATCTTCTTGGATCTAAGATACTTGTGACAAGTACAGCTAATGTGCCCTCATTTTCAGCTGTATTGATATGAATTGGTCTTAGAGAATTTTATATTGTCTGACAAACCTCACTTCTTCCACACTGCTTCACTTCTACATAAATCATTGCATTTTCGATTCATTATGTAAAAGTAAAAAAAAAAAGACTCTTTTTCAATAAATAGATGAACTCAAATTCAGTGTCATGAAAAGTAATGGAGTGAGAGGATCTTCAGCCTCATTAATTGGTTTAAGTCAATCCAGTCCTCCTGTTAAGCCAAGATATTCATTACTAGAAATGCCTTATAATGGTATGGTTTTGCTCAGGTACAGTAGTGAAGTTAAAGATGATGATTTTCACATTGAGATTGAATAATAAGAGCCATCCTTCATTAAAATTAGAAAGGTGAACTCTGTAAGGGATAGGTGGCTCAGTAAGTCAGTGTCACAGGAGCTTTTCAATTCAGATGATCTGGATTCAAACTTGAGCTTAGGATCTGATTCAAAAGCCCATTAACCTAAAAGAAGAGACTTCTGTTGACTTCAGTGGCCTTTGGACAAGATCTGTTATTACAAATGGAAATCAGTTTGGTGGTTCTGTCCCAGTCCCTAGTAGAGAACAAGTGTGCTCATCACAAAAGCACCCCAGAGTTCAGAGCACTCATAAAATTATATCTGTTTAATTCCATAATTAGAATAGTAGGGGATCTAGCAGATCAGCGCAGCAGAGCATTGACACAGTTTTGCAGGAAAGTTGTACGCAGTGTAGCTGTAGCTGTGTGGATCCCAGAATATTAGAGGACAAGGTGGGGTGAGGTAATATCTTCTATTGAACCAACTTCTGTTGGTGAGAGAGGCAAGCTTTCAAGCCACAGTGCTCTTCTTCCAGTCTGGAAAGTTGGTCTGATAAACGATATTACCTCACCCACCTTGTTTCTCTAATGTAGGAAAGTCTGCAGAATAGGAGTTCTCATTAATACAGCTGCAAGCTGGCTCCAATAAGCCTTCACTCTCATAAGCACCAAATTCACATTTTTCTTGTAAAAAAAATGTTGAAAAAAAAAGTTCTTTGTTTCTTAGCTTATACTGAATAATTTTGTACAGGGAAAGTATCAATGAGTTGAACAAGTTACTGAAACCTCAGTGGTTGCTCTTATTTTGTACTTGTAATGGTCTCCACTCAGAGTCTGGTTGGGAAGCATGGCCTAGTAGTCACAGCCACAACCCCAGAATGCCAAGAGGGTTGTGAGGAGGGGAGCCAGGGCCCTCATCTCTGACCCAGGGCCCTTTTAGCTACCAGTAACCTGGCAACCAAGACTACTTAACGCTGTCCTCCCTGGACCTCTTCTTCTCATCTCCCACCCTGGGGTCACCTCAGTCCAAGGCCTTCGCCTGATGGGAAAATCCAAATCCCAAGGAAGCAAGAAAGAGTCGTCACTGTCCAGGGTCATAGAATACTTCCATCTCTGCTTGTCTCTGTGGAGGGTCCTCCCTTTCCTCACAGAGGACCCCTTTGGGCAACTGCATCAGAGCCTTTAGATTTCACTCTGCTCTGCTCTGCTCTGCTGGAGCTGTGGGCTGATGAGGTGCTCACCTTCAGCACTGCTCCCCAACTGAGCTAATTCACTGTCTTTTAATTCCTCCAGCATATGGAGCTGGCTGAGCCCAAAATGAGCCCTTAGAATCATAGAATATAAGGGTTAGAAGGGACCTCAGGAGGTCATCTAGTCCAACCTCCTGCTCAAAGCAGGACCAATCCCCAACCAAATCATCCCAGCCAGGGCTTTGTCAAGCCTGACCTTAAAAACTTCTAAGGAAGGAGATTCCACCACCTCCCTAGGTAACGCATTCCAGTGTTTCGCCACCCTCCTAGTGAAAGTTTTTCCTAATATCCAACCTAAACCTCCTCCACTGCAACTTGAGACCATTACTCCTTGTTCTGTCATCTGCTACCACTGAGAACAGTCTAGATCTATCCTCTTTGGAATCCCCTTTCAGGTAGTTGAAAGCAGCTATCAAATCCCCCCTCATTCTTCTCTTCTGCAGACTAAACAATCCCAGTTCCCTCAGCCTCTCGTCATAAGTCATGTGTTCCAGTCCCCTAATCATTTTTGTTGCCCTCTGCTGGATGCTTTCTAATTTTTCCACATCCTTCTTGTAGTGTGGGGCCCAAAACTGGACACAGTACTCCAGATGAGGCCTCACCAATATCGAATAGAGGGGAACCATCACGTCCCTCGATCTGCTGGAAATGCCCCTACTTATACATCCCAAAATGCCATTGGCCTTCTTGGCAACAAGGGCACACTGTTGATTCATATCCAGCTTCTCGTCCACTATAACCCCTAGGTCCTTTTCTGCAGAACTGCTGCTGAGCCATTCGGTCCCTAGTCTGTAGCGGTGCATGGGATTCTTCCGTCCTAAGTGCAGGACTCTGCTCTTGTCCTTGTTGAACCTCATCAGATTTCTTTTGGCCCAGTCCTCCAATTTGTCTAGGGCCCTCTGTATCCTATCCCTACCCTCCAGAGTATCTACCCCTCCTCCCAGTTTAGTGTCATCTGCAAACTTGCTGAGGGTGCAATGCACACCATCCTCCAGATCATTTATGAGGATATTGAACAAAACCAGCCCGAGGACCGACCCTTGGGGCACTCCACTTGATACCAGCAGCCAACTAGACATGGAGCCATTGATCACTACCCGTTGAGCCCGACAATCTAGCTAACTTTCTATCCACCTTATAGTCCATTCATCCAGCCCATACTTCTATAACTTACTGGCAAGAATACTGTGGGAGACCGTGTCAAAAGCTTTGCTAAAGTCAAGGAACAACATGTCCACTGCTTTTCCCTTATCCACAGAGCCAGTTATCTCGTCATAGAAGGCAATTAGATTAGTCAGGCATGACTTGCCCTTGGTGAATCCATGCTGACTGTTCCTGATCACTTTCTTCTCCTCTAAGTGCTTCAGAATTGATTCCTTGGGGACCTGCTCCATGAGTTATCCAGGGACTGAGGTGAGGCTGACAGGCCCGTAGTTCCCCAGATCCTCCTTCTTCCCTTTTTTAAAGATGGGCACTACATTAGCCTTTTTCCAGTCGTCCGGGACTTCCCCGATCGCCATGAGTTTTCAAAGATAATGGCCAGTGGCTCTGCAATCACATCCGCCAACTCCTTTAGTACTCTCGGATGCAGCGTATCCGGCCCCATGGACTTGTGCTCGTCCAGCATTTCTAAATAGTCCCGAACCACTTCTTTCTCCACAGAGGGCTGGTCACCTCCTCCCCATGCTGTGCTGCCCAGTGCAGTAGTCTGGGAGCTGACCTTGTTCGTGAAGACAGAGGCAAAAAAAAGCATTGAGTATATTAGCTTTTTCTACATCCTCTGTCACTAGGTTGCCTCCCTCATTCAGTAAGGGGCCCACACTTTCCTTGACTTTCTTCTTGTTGCTAACATACCTGAAGAAACCCTTCTTGTTACTCTTAACATCTCTTGCTAGCTGAAACTCCAGGTGTAATTTGGCCTTCCTGATTTCACTCCTGCATGCCCAAGCAATATTTTTATACTCTTCCCTGATCATTTGTCCAATCTTCCACTTCTTGTAAGCTTCTTTTTTGTGTTTAAGATCAACAAGGATTTCATTGTTAAGCCAAGCTGGTCGCCTGCCATATTTACTATTCTTTCTACACATTGGGATGCTTTGTCCCTGTAACCTCAATAACGATTCTTTAAAATACAGCCAGCTCTCCTGGACTCCTTTCCCCCTCATGTTATTCTCCCAGGGGATCTTGCCCATCAGTTCCCTGAGGGAGTCAAAGTCTGCTTTTTTTGAAGTCCAGGGTCCGTATTCTGCTGCTCTCCTTTCTTCCCAGTGTCAGGATCCTGAACTCGACCATCTCATGGTCACTGCCTCCCAGGTTCCCATCCACTTTTGCTTCCCCTACTAATTCTTCCCAGTTTGTGAGCAGCAGGTCAAGAAGAGCTCTGCCCCTAGTTGGTTCCTCCAACACTTGCACCAGGAAATTGTCCCCTACACTTTCCAAAAACTTCCTGGATTGTCTGTGCACTGCTGTGTTGTTCTCCCAGCAGATATCAGGGTGATTGAAGTCTCCCATGAGAACCAGGGCCTGTGATCTAGTAACTTCCGTTAGTTGCCGAAAGAAAGCCTCGTCCACCTCATCCCCCTCCTCCGATGTTCTATAGCAGACTCCCACCATGACATCACCCTTGTTGCTCACATTTCTAAACTTAATCCAGAGACTCTCAGGTTTTTCTGCAGTTTCATACTTGAGCTCTGAGCAGTCATGCTGCTCCCTTACATACAATGCAACTCCCCCACCTTTTCTGCCCTGCCTGTCCTTCCTGAACAGTTTATAACCATCCATGACAGTACTCCAGTCATGTGAGTTATCCCACCAAGTCTCTGTTATTCCAATCACATCCAAGCCCTTAAGCCCTTGTTGCTCAGTGTGGGGTTTGCACACCCCATCACAGTACTGTAACCTGTGTGCCACAGGTTAGAATCAGTTCAGACTATGGAAAGGTTTTCCATGAGTTCTAAATGGATCCCAAACTACATGTATGCCTCCTACAGTACTTCTCTGCACTAACATGTTAAATACCAGACAGAGAAGACAAATAATTACTCCACTTCACTTTAAAAATGGAGTTATTTTGAAAGTTAATATGTTCTCTGCCTTGGAAAATGGGATTCGTTCTCATAATCTCATTCTTCCTCTGACCCAGCTGTGAGGCTTTCAAACTGAGTGGTCTAACAAAGCAAGGGCTGAATCTCCAAGTGCAGTAGTGGGGCCAGTACAATTCTGCTCTCTGTATGTGATAGTTTAACACAGCTGATGTTGATGACAGAGCAGACAGCGTTTAGATTGAAGATGAAGAGACGATTTTGTGGTATCATTATTCCACAGTAAGATAACATGGCCCAGTAACACAGAGTATATAACTGGGGGCGGGGGGAGGGGTCTAGTCCATCCTCCCCCCAAATTTAGGGAATGCATTATTAAAAAACGGAAACACCGAGTTTGGAACTGAAGCTTGTTTACCTCACTTTATTAAAAATGGGTAAATTTATGCATGATACACAGCTGCTCACTAAAATGTGCACACAAAATGAATGCTACTGTATGGATATGGCTGTTTTGCCATATATCTAGCTATACAAACAAATACCTGCTTAATGGGCTTATAATAGCTACCTCACAAATGTGTTATTAATTAATTAAGCCACCTGTCATTAAATCATTTTGAGATCCTTAGGTGGAAAATGATAACAGTAGCAACCAAATTTTCGAAAGGGCAAATATCAGAGTACTATCGATGCAAATATGCATATTTGTGTCCAGGAATCATTGTTATGATACAAAAATTCATTGAATGAAAATGTTTTGGTTGCAAAGAGTGCACACAAAAAGGGAGTTTTTTCTTTTTTTAAAAAAAGGTAATGCTATAAATCCAAATTACTATTTTAATATGCATTTCAGCATATAGCTTCTGGATTATTCAAAACTTTTGAAGGAAGAGTTACTTTAATGTAAGTTTCAGAGTAACAGCCGTGTTAGTCTGTATTCGTAAAAAGAAAAGGAGTACTTGTGGCACCTTAGAGACTAACCAGTTTATTTGAGCATGAGCTTTCGTGAGCTACAGCTCACTTCATAGCTATGCATCCGATGAAGTGAGCTGTAGCTCACGAAAGCTCATGCTCAAATAAACTGGTTAGTCTCTAAGGTGCCACAAGTACTCCTTTTCTTTTTAATGTAAGTATTAATACAAATTTACCATTAAGAGAAAAACTCCTGAAAGAAAACACAATTTATATTCATTTGTTTATATAGATACGAATAGACATTAAAATGGTGCCTAAGGCACATTTGCCATATATAATATAAATTATTATCATCTTCTGTAATTCTCTTTTTTGCTCCAATGGTTATAATAACTATACTTTATGAATATCTTTCTCTAAATGCCACTGTAGTAAGTGACCTACAAACATTTAATTTCAGGAAATATTATTTTTAAATACTGCTGTACATACATTACATTTTTAAAATATTTTTCAAAATGTCACAATTTGTAAACCTGTCAGGAAACTCCAATAAACCTACTTTAAATATCTGTAACTCAGCAAGTCTTGTGTGTAATATAATGGTTTCATTAACGCACATAATTAGAGCTATAAAAATATTAAACCCCCTATTTCTCTAGGCTACATCATCCGTAAAGATACTATATTATCACAATTGTCTGAGCTGTACATTTTAGCACAGAAAGGAATAGGGAGATATTAATCTGCATTGTTTTGATAGTGCAAGATTGCTTTCCCTTGGTGCCTCTGACCCTGAACTAATTTTATAAGTTGGGGACAGGCCTTGAGATGATAATCAGCATGAGTAGGCATCATAAAATTTCTCAATCTCTTTTAGGAATGAACAAACCAATAAGAACAAACCAAGAAGTTGCACGCACACACAGTAGATGTGGTATCATGTTAAAAGAAAGGGAGGGTCCGGGGATTTATTAGTTGACTACGGAATGAGAATGAAGAATACTAGACGAGAATCCTATGTTTGTTAAAAAAAAAAAGTGTTTTTAAACAGACTGCAGCTTCCATGGATTTATTAAACTACTAAACTCTACCAAGGGTGACAGTGGGTGGCTTAGTTTATCTTTACCACTACTATGCCTTTTTCCACACCTGTATATCTCCTATCAACTTCTGACAGGAAATACACTATCTTTCTTTACCATAAATGTTAGAATTTTCCTGCAGGAGGCATTTTCTTCTGAAATTGCAGACTTGTGTCACTCCCTTGGGCTATAAATACAGTACAGTCTCAACCATTTCTTCACCCCTCCTTTGAGAATCAGATTAACACCATCACTGATGCTAATAATCTCTGCAGGCCAAAAGTCAGAGCCTCAAGCTTGTTTTTGAACATGATTGCCCAAGTAATACTTTGCTATATATACAAGACAGAGCCACCAGATGGGTTGAATGAGTTTTCCTTCAATTCTGATTAAGGTTTATGAAGATTACTGAATTTATTATTATAATTCATTTATAGTCAATAAGAATATAATAAAATAATTAGCATTAATAATCATGCAATAACTTTGCAGGATGCTTTGTTTAGAGATTAGGTAGGCAGATTACTTTCTTTACATGTATGGATTTGTTATGTGGTGGTATGGTCAGAAGTACACACATAGTGTCAAGTTTCAGCCAATTCTGTGTTGAATAAAGTATTCCATTTCAACAGAGATTAATTAAATCATCTCAGAAAATGATATGACTCTTCCACTCTTTAATATTCTAGTACTGACTCACTATATCTGTTCATCACTTCATCAGCATCTGTAACTCTCTTCTGTAATTGTATTAAGCTGTTTCACTTTTGCCATTTGCTTTTGCTATTAAATACTGTTTATGTTTCATCTTATCACCAGACTGCAAGTTTCTGTGGGTACCGGAAGACAGATCATACACCCAAGATGTTTCATTCCTCAGTGTTTTCTTCACACTTCAATTTTTATAGTTAGGCTACATTTTTCAGACTTGATTGCTTGAAGGTCAATGGGGGGTAAGGCATCTAAACGGTATGTTTACCTTTGAAAATCTCCCACAACTTATCTACTTCTGAGAATAATAAAATTTCATATATTTATTATGGGCATAGAAAACAAATTGACCATTCTTTCCTTTTTACCTTGTTCTCTATTACACAAACAGGTAGAAAATTGAAATTAATGAATGCTGTGAGTGTTCAGCCCCTTTTTAAATCTTGCCACATATTTAGGTACCTATTACATAGTTAGGTATCTATTACTATTTTAGGATACCTATTACTGAAATAAAAATACCTTTTTAATATGGGAAAGAAATGAATACATTTCCACACTCCTCATTTCCATGAGCATATATTTATATTTAGGTACCTAAATATGTGCTCATGGAAATGAGGAGTGTAGAAATGTATTCATTTCTTTCCCATATTAAAAAAGGTTTTCTGACCAAGGGAGTATTTCTTACAATTTCTTGCATTTGGCATAACCTCGTCCATTTCCATGTCAAATGAATTCACTCTTCAGAAGTATTTCTTGAGTGTCAAGAACAAGTCATCCCTCAGGGAGTTTGTTTAGCCTGAGTGAGTGTGAACTTCATCTGAGGCATGGAAATCATCCTAAATGTTCATTGGTGGCAGCAGTTTTTTCAAAGGGCCTCTCCAAAGGTGCCTCTCCAGTACAGTAGTGCTGAACAGGTATTTATCTATTTCCTTTCAAATTATAAACAATTAAATTAGTTGATATACAGGCACAGAGTATCGGGTACAGTGTAATCAGATTCCCACATCTAACAAGTAACAGATCATAATTAAATACTCAGACTCCCCCCCCACCCACACACATTCATTTTCAAATCCTTGTACCTCTCTTAAAAGACCAAGTGAAAGAAACTGACTCTTCAATGGACCTATTTGAATATTAATATTTTGTTAATATTTATACCATTATATCATGTCTAAGCATCACTTTCCCTGTCTCAGCATGAGGGGATGGGCTAGATGACCTCTTGAGGTCCCTTCCAGTCCTTCATTTCTGTAATTCTATGATCAACTTGTGCAGACAAACCATTTCTCTTGATGATATCATGCAGCACAGAGTTCAACATGCTAGCGATACAGTGCAAGATAGATAGATAGATAGACTTTCTTTTGTGCTAAGCTAGCTGTCCTTCAGTATACTCGCATCTCTTCTTGTTTTCATGTTATAGAGCAGGGTTAAAAATGAAACGAAACAAAACAAAACAAAAAACAAAAACCCAAACAAAAGCAAAAAGAACAAACCAAACTAAAGACTTCATTGTTTTTTGTGTCTGTCTGCAATAATTAAATTTCATTTATTCTGCTCAGATTCAGACAAGATATTACATGTCAGTTTTTAAACCGATCTGTCTTCTACTTCTTGAATTTCTCTTCTCTTGTACCTTATTATCTGCTGCCCTGTGACTGTCCAAGTTAATGACATTTCTTTTACTTTGATACCTGTCACATGCTTTGGTCCCCATTTCTGTAATCATCAACATAGATTCTGATTAGGTAATAACAATATGGCCAGTGGTTTTCTCCTTTGCATACATTTTTGTGGTGCCCGCCTTTGTATTTCCTGAATACTGGGGAATGTTTTCACAATATATTAATCCAGTAATCAAGGGATTAACTATTTTACTTTATGCATATGAAATAATAGCAGTCCACGGGACTTGACTCCCATCTCAACCGAACCAGTTTTACAGCAGTTTAACTCCATGACATACAAATGAGTTCCTTCTAATTTAAAGTATTGAAAGAGTTCTTGTGGCCTATAATTGCCTGGGAAAAGACAAAATAAGGCACATTTTTGCAACTAATTTTCTAGTCAGTACCTGTGTAAATTAATTAGATTGGTGGTAGTGATATTTAGAAGTTTCTGTCGAGAAACATGCTAAGGCCTACTTCTTGAAAGATAGTACTGAGACAGGAGCTGATTTATGAGTTTGTTAATCAACTGAATTGGTCTTTCTGGATTCTCGGGGTTATTTATTTATTTATTATTTAAAGTTTGGTTATTTTCTTAAGAATTATAGTAATGGAGAATTAAGGATTCTTCAGTACACAACAATGAAGGATGCTAGATAGTAAAGCACTGTTAGCTACAAAATAAATCCATTTGATAGTATTTAATTGTTCCCTTTCAATCCATTCTTTTTATCCCAAACTTCCTTACCTGAGACAACAGTGTTATATTTCTGTAGTTCCTCTGAAACTGCCTTACCTGGACCTCTTGTATGACAATGATTTGCTTTTTCTATATTTATTGGTTTTTTTTAGCAGATTGCATTTAACCAAAGTACAATAACCTCACTGCTTCCTTTTTTCCCCCTAAGATGTGATAAGCGCACATTGTTGCATGTTCTGCTGGTGATTGATAGCTGTTAGGAAATGAAATTTTTGGGTAGCTTTATATTTTATGAAATTATAAAAAAAATACATAATACCCCACCCAAACTACAGCTGGGAGTGCACTTATTTAAAACTTTCTTTGAATTGTTCTGTGTAATTTCTGGTTCTCTCCTGCCATTATCATGGTACAATCATGGTCATATACAAAATAATAATTACATCGCTTGACATATTTAGCTACTGCTTTCGAAGGATTTGGTATATAGATTCAAGCTCATTTTTCTTACTTCAGCAATTAAGAACAAATCACTCTTGGTCTTTGCAAAACAGAAAGAAAAACAAAGAAAACTATGTCAATAAGTAAATAATAAAGAAATAATACTTTTCATTTTTATTGAAATAAACTACATTGCTTCATGTATAAAACAACAATGGAAGGCAGCTTTAATATTTTGGCATTTTGCCTTCTTTAGAGTCTTACAGATCAATTTAAATGCAAGTCTTAAAATATACAGTTTGCCAGTATTCCAGATGTGGAAATTACTGTGCAAGCATTCGTGCTAGGTCTGAAGCCCAGAGTCCGAGACCTTGAGAAGTGGGAGATTTGGCTGTGTTAGCTCAAAGGCTGGACAAACTGTGTAGCTCATCCACTAGCTGTGGACAGTGAGCGACAATGATTAAGTGTAAATTACACTTATACCCACTTTAGAGTCCATTTATGCTGACAGAGCAGCATCAAGGGACTCTGTGTAAATAAGAATCATTCCAGTGATCTCTAGAATTTCAAATCACAAACCACACCAACAATAGAAAGGTGTTAGGAAATGCTCAATACATATAACTCATTCTTCTTTGCATTTTTTTTTTTTTGCTACAAACCCAGTGTCTCTTCTCTTGTCATTTCCCATTCGCAGTAACCATACATTTTTGAAGACTTGCACAGGGTCCATCATGTGGACTCCTTTAAGTTTAAACTGCAATTATGTAGCTAAAACTCTGTGCATTTCTTTAAAAATATTGGGTCCAGGGCCTCTGAAGAACTTTCTTAGTCGACTTTAAATAATTATAGCGATTCATAGTTCAAAATGAGGTTACTTCTAATAACCAATGGGACTCAATTCTTCCTCACAGGATACAAACAACTCACACTTCAACTGGAGTCACTTGTGTGAATGTGAATCAAGCCCAAAAGTTTATGTATAGTACTTTTGTCTTGTAGCAATTATTAGAAGGTCATTGCCAGACAAGGAAAATCTTAATTTCTCAACAGCTTGATAAACGAAAATTTATGAAACCAATCGTCCAGTGATCTGAAATCAGGGTTATAGGGAGCCTAACATTTTGAAAGCCACAATTTCTGTTGTGAGCTCCAAAGGAGATGATGTATAATGGAACATGGTGATCTTCACACATTTTGTCCTAATGGGAGAATATTTCAGTTTTTTAAATCCACTGAGGAAGGAGAAAAAATATCCAGCCATGCAGATTCTTAAAAAGCCCCCAGAAGTCTTAGTAGATTCTTATGATTATCTTATCAGGTTCATTAAAATGTGGAAGAGTTTCAACAGATTCTCCCATTCTATTATGCAATCTATTACCCATTTTAGCCAGTGGGAATCTTTCCAGTGAATTCTGTGGGTGTTAGGAGTCATAATGCCAGCAGTTAGAATACAAAGTGACATGAGAAATAACTAACATGTAACTAACACCATTAATGAAAGACATCTTTGTCGCATATATCACAACTCTAAATTTCTTTAGGCTAAATGCATGGGAAAAACTGAACAGAAAATTCTAATGTGAAAATACAAACTGGACAAATAAACGTTGCAAGTACTGCACCTATGAACAACTGGATAGTATTTCCTTCTTTCATGAGGATTATAAAGCTTAAAGTATTAGCTTTTCCACATAAACTCTGTGGGCCTGACTGAATGACATCACCATCATGACTGTGCAGTGTCCAGTTCCCAGAGGACATGTCATCTTTAGCTCAAAGCTATATTTTCTTTTCCACTTAATCTCTCTGGGACGGAGAGAGGGAAAATATGTTTCTCCCACTCTCACCTCAGTATCTGTCACCCGCTCCATGCAGATCCCAGAACTATGGAGAAGCATGTGAAAGGGGAATGGCAGGTATTGTTCCACAGAAGTAGCTGATCCCCTTTTCCATGTAGGAGCAGATCCATGCATGGAAGTAGGGAACATGATCTGTTCCAGGGTATTTTTTAACAGTATACTATACCGACCAGAAAAAAGACCTAATGAAGGATTATTCTCATGTGATTTTTCTTCAATAGGTTCTTTAGTGAGAAATCTGTTCTAGCTGGAACTTACATCTTCAGATTGCAAAGTAGGAAGCAGTTTTACCTATTAGTTACTCCTCACACCTACTAAGTGTCAGGAATTGGCATAGTTAGCATCTGTCACATTGAAGATTTTGGTCAAAGCAGAAAGCTTTACTAAAACCCATTTGTCCTAATCTGAAGGGGAAGTGGCTAAAAAAAGAAATGTTGTTACTGTAAGTGAAATGCTCTGGGCACTGCCGTTTGTAATAATCCATACCTACATATATTGTTGCTGTTAACTGATCACATAGCTTCATCATGGGCATAAATAACCTTCTTTCAAATCAGTCTGTGACCTATAGTCACCTGATCATTATCTGTTAGTAGCAATGCCATGAACATCCTCTTGGAGAGAGAACAGTTACCCTTGTCCTTTATCATCATTTCCTCAATATTTTATTCACCCACATACACATCTACTTACACATCTGCAAAATCTTTTTTAGCTTTGTAATTCTAATTGATATGTATTAAACAGCATGCATTAAAATATTTTAATATTTAAAAATATATTTAAAAAATAAGGTTATGCAAAGGAGCCTAGTTGGATCTGCAGGAACAATAAGTGGTTGGCATAGGCAGGGTATTGTACACAGATCTCAGTCTACTAGGAGAGAATTGTGAAATTCCACTTCAAGACTGTGATGGGAAGATGAATAGCACCTGAGAAAATGAGACTCCGGGCAGAGCTACACTACTGCTTAAGTTGATCTAACTTATGTCATTCAGGGGGGTGAAAAAGCATCCCTCTGAGCAATGCAAGTTTCACAATGTCCACACTGGTGCTACGTAGGCAGGAGATGCTCTACCACAGACATAGCTTCCACTTTTCACCAATGTGGAGTAATTATGCCAATAGGAGAGCGCTGTCCCATCAGCACAGCACATCTTCACCAGACGTTACATCAGCACAGCTCCACCAGGGCAACTGCACCGACGTAGCTCTGTAGTGTAGATTTGCCCTCACAAAGACCAGAAAGGGGACACAGGTGCAGCAAGCCTTATAATTGCTATACATGCATTGTAGATACAGGTATGTACAGAATGCATTTATAGCATGCGTCAAAGATTAAAAGTTCTAGGAGGGTGTAGAGACATGCTCCCTATCTGCCATTTACTTTTCTGTCCCCCATCATCATATTATCTGAATATCACATGAGTATTTAAAAATGGAAGTGCCAATAACAATATCTCCCTCTTACTTCCTTCTCAGGAGCAATAACTTGAATGTCTGTAGGGGTTGTGTTTGTTGTTTGCTGATTAACATGTTCATGTGTGAAGAATTTATTGAGGGAAAGCAAAAGTGAGAAAGTGAGTTTTGCATTTAGTTGTGAACGTGTTTGGTTCTATGATTATTCTTGTCAGGGCACTAGTTCCATACTTTAGGTGCGGTTCCTGTGGAAGTTCTGACTCATAAAATCACAAGCTTCCCCTTAGTTGTCAAGAGTTTCATGATTCCAGTGGAACACAGTTGTGTAAGAAAGTCATGTGGGAGAAATGGTGTCTCAGGTAGCTGGTGATATTCCCATGGAAGTACTGCTGGAGCATGTGTTCTATGGGCAGTCATTGCAGAGAGGAGAGAAATGACTGCCCTGCACCTTTACGCAGGGGGTTATTTGACTGGCTGGCCGAATGAAGGGGAACAGTGCTTTATGGCTGGGGGTGAGGAGATGAAAATTGCTGCAAAAGAGGTTTGCCAACTTTCTAATTGCACAAAACTGAACATCCCTTCCCCACCCCTTCCCTAAGGCCCCGCCCCTGTCCTGTCCCTGCTCTGAGCCCCCATCCCCCTCTCGCTCGATCCCCCCTCCTTCTGTTGCTCGCAGTTCTCCACCTCACTCACTTTCACCGGGCTGGGACATGGGGTTGAGGTGTGGGAGGTGGGTGAGGGCTCCAGCTGGGGGTGCAGGCTCTGGGGTGGGGCCAGGGATGAGGGGTTTGGGGTGCAGGAGGAGGTGGCTGGGGACTCCTATGATTGGTACACAGGGAGCCAAACCCCCTTTCTTATAGCCCACCTTAACCCTCCTATGAGGGGGTGGTGGTAGATGGTAATGATCCTGGCAATGGATTTGCTGGAGGGACCTGGACGGAAACAGAGGGGGAGCTGGTGGAAGCCCCCCGGGTAATTAAGGAATAAACATGGGGTTACCTGCACTGTACACTTGTATCTGCCGGGTAGTCCCAGACATCTAATAATAAAGTTGTGGTCTGATTAAACCCATGTCAAATGTCTCCTATGCTTCTGATATAGCTAGATAATGAATCAATATGCTTAAAGGTAGCTGTGTTGCTTAGCAGAGAAATTACTGGGTTTTTACCAGTTGGAGTTTTTTCAGGTGTATGGCTTTGTTCCTAGACATAACTAATTGCAATAATCAAGCCTAGAGGTCACAAATATGTGGATTGCTACAGACTGCTCTGCACCTGATAAGACAGGAGAAAATTTCTCAACTGCAGATGGAAGTGGATGTTTTTTAAACTGTCTGGGCCATGTGGCACTAAGGGGTTAAAAAGTTGTGGATCACCTTAACAATCAGGGGTAAATGCAGCAGCTCTTTGAATTGTTTCCCAGTTTCTAGCAGTGTTATTTCAGTCTTGCCTGGGTTTAGCTTTAACCAACTGTTCTTTTATTCAAACAACACATTGAAAAGGCTTTATATGTGATGTAAAGGAGAGCTAGAGATGGGAGTTATCCGCACAGCGATGGGACTTCAGCCTGTGTTGTCTTACTTAGTCTCCCAATAGCTTCCAATGCACATTGAGGTATATAGGGGAACATTGTGGAATTCCACAGCTGAGGGAATTGGAGGTAAAAGTACAATTACACATAAAGACCTTCTGGACGTTCAGCATAATGAGTATGGATGCATTTGCCTGTCTGAGGAGATCATCCACAAGTGCTATCTCTGTACTACACCTGAAGCCTGAAGAAGAGAGACCCAGGATACTAGTGCCACAATTGTTGCTATTTTCTTGATTACCTTGCTTAGAAAAGGGAGATTAGACACTGAAATATCTGTTTTATTGAATACAAATTGGTGCATTATTGTGCATTTTATCACCTCTTTAAATCTGATTTTATCTCAACCATATTCTTATTAAGTAACTTATAAATGCACTGTGAACACCACATTTTCACAATTTATTAAGTACAATATTCATAAGTCCCTGTAGTGAAACAAAGTTATGAGAGTCCTCGGTTTTACTCTTTCAGTGGAATGCAAATTCATATATGTAATCTCAAAACTTGACTTTGAAATAGTTTCCAATTAAAGCTTTTGCAATCAAATGCTTTTGTTTACTGGATTTTTTTTTCTTTTTTATTCATTATCAGGGTAGAGAATATTGAAAACTAAAGCTCTCATTGCCTGTTTCCTGAAAGTATCCACTACGGTTCCAGTTGTTTCCAGTTGTGACAACGGATTTTTGATGTTGACGTGTTCTCCAGGAACTGTATGAGGGCCTCTAGTTCATTTCTCATGGGGCATCAAACAGCCAAGATGGTCACAAAGGTGCTTATAAGATAATAATGAATTTCTGTCAGACCACCATGTACAATATTCAAATCTATGCTTCACTGCTTTTAATATCTTGAGTCACCCAGTCCCTAAGAAGATCAAAGCAAATGTTTCCCTTAATTTATTTATATCTTTATTAAATAATGCAAGAAAAATGACACATTTTATTTGTTTTGTCAAACCAATGAATCTAAGTTACAAGGAAAGGGGAAGAGATCTTTATTTATTCTCCAATATAAGAGAGGAATCTTTGAAGTGTTTTATATTTTCAGAATTTCAGAAGGGATTGATAAAGATAATAGAGATAAATTGTTCATACTTATAGAGGGTTCAAAAACAAAGGGACATGATCTAAAAGGGTCCGATTATGCAAAGCACCTATGTGCATCATTAACTGTTAGCACACAAATTGTTCCAATGAATACAGTGGGACTAGTCATGTGCTTAAAGATAGAGCACATTTAATTGTCTTGCCAAAATTAAAAACCCAGCAGAAAACTGGGAATTAAGAACCATTAAATGTAAAGTGTAAAAAACATTGCCATGTTATCAGATAAGGTGATTGATTGAACTAACAGTATAAATGGATTCATGAGACAGCTAGATTTGCTTCTGAAGAAGTGGATTAAATAGTATGATGAAAGATTAAGAACCTGGGATTTCAAATCAAGCAGAAAAATCAGACAGGTATCTTAGATGCTTTTATAAATACTAATATAAACCAAGTTGTGAAACTAACTATTTTCATTTCAAGAAATGTTTAAGATGTTGACCTCCAACAATAATTTTAAAATATTCAGATAATATGTAGCTGACCAAAATGTTTTTTTAATGGAGCATTCTTCTTATAATGGCTAAATAAATTATACTCTCCAAATGATGCAGCTGCTGAGATATTCAACTGCCTGTGTGCCAAACGAATCAAGAAGTGGGCACCTAAACATCACCTGAAACCTGGGTGATATGTTCCAATTTAAAAAAAAAGTATATTGCTCTTCAGTACATTTATATTTAACCCAATAAAATAATTCCTCATCTTTACCACCTCCAACGCCATTTTGGGATTATTCATGATGAGTTATGATGAGTAACGCCCCCCCCAGTAGATCAACCACTTTTCCCGTTGCAAAGAAAATATTTTAACCACTATTCTGAACAAGGCACCCGCAAACCAGATGAAGTTTGAAACTTTTCAAGGGATTAAGGTCTGTCCTGAAAACACTTACATACATGAGTAACTATACTCCTATGAGTAATCCCATGGCTTCAGTGGGACTACTCACATGAATTATGTTACTCACATATAGTTCAGTAGGTTCAGGCCCTTAGTCCTCATTGATGACTAGAGACTTTGATTTAGGGAGGAAAATATAAAGAAAACACTTATAGGTGATTGAAAAATTATGTCCACTGGATTCCTGGTCTTGCTGCTTTTATGAGGAAGATTTTAAAAGTCTCACTGAACACACATCAATAGCAACTCCCGCACCCTAATACCATTATAGCAAGAAAAAGGGAAAATCATAAGGATAATAAAAGTTAAGGTCCCATTATTTGGGATGTCTTTATAGTACTTGCTGCATTTATTTTTGTCCTGCATAGGTTACCTGTGTCCTTACACGTTCCTGCAGGGTAAGTAAAGGATGTTCCATGCCCCACACTTATTCATTCCTTGTCCTATCCATGCTCTATTCCCTGCCCCTAACCACATACTGTTATGCAGAAAGCTGTTATGGAGCTTGGCCATGGGCCACACACAGATTGAGCATTCCCTGTGTGATCCTTTCTCATATCTAGCCCACCACCATCACCTTCTATAGTGGAGGCACTTTGGTTCTGCAGTCCAAGGTCCCTTGGCAACCACCAAGGAAGAAACTTAATTTGCTTCTCTATATGTATATAATATTCTGAACTAATAAAAACTTGAATTGAAAAAGTTGGGTGAACAGCTTATTTCATTCTAATGCATCGTGTTGTAATAGTCTGGGTATTTTGCAACTGTCATCGTTGTCTCCAAAGAGTAAGGGACAGCAGAGAAAAATAATGCAGTAATATTATCATACAGAAGAATAACATTTTGAGAGCTGTGTTACAGATATGGATCTCTTGCCCTTATTACAATACAATTGAATGGTTATTCATATTTATACAAATCTGAAAACTCTTTAACACTCAGTTTTTGTTATATCTTTATGTGCAAAAATAGAATTCTAGTATGCTGCATCAGTTATGTTATTTCTTCCCTTCACCTTTTCATCATTCATTATTTTTTTTCATTTTAAACATTTTCGTAAAACATTTTGTAGGTTTGCAGATTCCTTACTGCTGGTTCACAATCTTCTACTCACTGACCCCAGTAGAAATGCTAGAGGCAGCTCTTCATTTTGTTAAGGGTGGATAGATAAAGGACAGATGTGCTATTCTAGGTCAAATATTCAAAAATGGTAAATTGTATTCTTTCAAGCAACTGACTCAGATAGACAGTAGGTATACAGATCTAAAAGAGAGTGCGCTTCAATGCACATTATTTTAAGCTCTTAATAGAAGTGGACTGAGTTGTTTGCTGATTCTTAAGCAGGACAGAAATTGTTCACAACACCATCTGTTTGCATGCAAGTTACAACAAAAAAAGGGTGGTTGTTGGGTTTTTTAGAATAAAAGAAAATATCCCTTTTAAAAGAGTGAGCTACATTCTCATCCCCAGTTCTATCCCCTTTTATGTTGCCTGAGTGGTACAAAGGCGACACAAGCTTCTTTACAGATAACCAGTTAAGAACTCCCCCATGGAGCAACTGTCAAACGGTGTAAAGCCCAAAGACCTGTTGTCTATGCTGATCTCCCTTCCCCCACCTTCTGGCCTAGGGAGTGTGATGGAGAGTACCAGGGGATATGATGGGGGTGAACAGGGGGAGGCTCAGAGCTCCCCTATGGCAATTTTCATTTGGCATATGGTCCCTTAGACAGCTGTCATAAGTCAGAGTAGTCCCCAGGTTGCTCTAACTTGTATCAAGGCCGGGGCTGGGCCAGCTTGGGACTCAGGCAGCCATAACTGGGTCCCTGATGGCTCCCCTCCAGCCTTTTACTGAACACATCTTAGCACAGGACAGACACTGGGTCATTATACTTTCAAACACATATTTAGCCTGTGGTTTTTGTGCACAACAAATTTGGGGTGAATACTACTGGAAAGACAATAGTTTGATATTTACAAACAGCAACACTGGTGCTAAAAGGCAGATAATACGTGGTTAGATCAACTTCACTCCCAATATTTTTTACAACAGCTCAGTGGCTTTTATTATTATTATTAGTGCTGTATTTTAATTTAAATGCAATTTTAATTGAATACACTGCTGGAAAGACATTGCACATTTAAAACAGAAATCCTCTTTCCAACGTTCTCTAACTACAGTGATTACTCCCTCTAGGCAGTGGGAAAATCACTTTCTTTCTTTCTTTCTTTCTTTCTTTCTTTCTTTCTTTCTTTCTTTCTTTCTTTCTTTCTTTCAGAGAAGAGTATGAAATTGTTACTTATGATATGAATCTCAATTTCCATATAAGTAGCTGCAGTGCTGTGGCCATTCATTGCATTGGCCAAAATGGGAATTATATACGTCAATAGGATAATAGACAAAATTTAAAACTAATAGTCTTCCCTCATATGAGGAACAGATTGATAGTTATCAATACACACCCTCACTCTTGTCAGTAGGTATATTGCTCATTTCCTTCTGTATTTTTGTTCAAGACCACTCTGGAAATGTAAGGATGATATTATTGTTGATGATGACTTGACCCTCATTACACCTGGTGGCAGTAGGAGTGTATGCAATATAATTTCTACTGGGTAGTTAGAGGCATGCTGTACATGTAATTTCATTTTATCTACTGGGCCTGTGGTGTATACTTAGAATTCTCATCTCTCCTTGGAGCTGAAGGAATCTGGTGTGTAAAAACAATATTTTTTATAGTACTGGGAGATACATTAATATTAGTGGTAGGATAGCTCATTAGATGTCTTACAGCTTTTTGTGATATAAAAGTGTTTTATATATTTCTACTGCTTAGAGGTTATTTTTGTATTTGTGGTCCTTACACATTTCATAGAACCAGAGACGTTTGGAGAGCATACCCTAAAAATTAAACCCAGCATTCTTTGCTATATTCTTGAGGGATGCTAACAGAAGAATTTTCTAAACCGTTTGAAAATTCCAACCAAAATATTCATCTTACCATATAAAGGGGAAACTTGAAATACATTTTATGTATTTAGAAAGCAGTCCTTTTTTATGTTATATTCAATATGCTTGACCATCTATAGATCAGTTGCACAATCTTGCTAAATCTCTCTCTCTTAAATCTCTCTCTCTTTGTTTTTACATCATAGCAACAGCAATGAATTTAGATTCTATATGAAAGGGTAAGTGTACAGTGTTGTACTTTGCTGAATTCTGCAATTATATTACTGACCTGTTCCACCAATATATCTCTTGTGATTATATTTACCCAATTTTATTAATTTCTGAAAACTAAAGGGGAAAAGTCAGAACAAAAGCACATAGGGACAAATTACTGTAGTCCAAATTTTACAAAAAAATTCTCCTTTCATCAGTGAGCATTAAGACTGTGAAATAAATTGCTTTTGAATGCTTTTTAACAGATGTCAGCCATCTTGCTTATCACTGAACAAGCCACATTTGAACTAAACAGCTGAGTATCACATTGAGAGATGTGGTTGCTGATTGAACACAGGTGTAATGGCTGATATACTGTCACATAGTCTGACATTAACCTAAGATCTTTGTTGAAATACTTATTACTGATGGCACAAAATGTAATTGCTAATTTTCTGCCTGAGTGGTTACATATTTTCTCAAAATCTTAAGAGTTATTCATCCCCTTTCCACTGCCCATTTCTCAGAGTTTAAGGCAGATGTGTCATTGGTCCACAGGCCAGTAATTGAACCTGTCACTTGCAATCTACTGACTTCATTCCTCAGAAATGTGACTACTGCTTCATTCACCTTCCTGCTTATTTTTCTCTAGGTATCAAATGTCTTACTCGAACCTAAGCTAACAGATATTCATTGTTTACCTTTACAGATCTCTGGTCACAGAGCAAAGAACTCAGGAGCAACCTCATCTGATTATTACTTTGCATTCACAGTGGAACTCTTGTTTAAAATGAGCTGTCCATTACCAGTCTAATTTTAATGAATGAATCACTCAGGTTGTAGGATTCAGTTCAAAACCAGGCAGAAGAAAACACACAAGAAAAGTCTGCACAAAATTCAGACACCCCAATATTTTTCTGAACCCTCCCAAGTAATCATCTGCCCCATAGGTAGTGGGCCTTAAATAGCTTTGTTGGCTAATACCCCAGAAAGATGGCACAAATATAAACATATCTTCGGAATCTCCTTACAGAGCTACTTTAAAATAATCAGGATCAGACGCACATAGGCTGCTACATGAGTAATCCGATTGACTTCAATGAAACTACTTGAGTAAAATTAAATAGCTGCATGAGTGTTTTCATGATTGAGGTCAGGTGAGTACAAAGACGAGTAGTTTCACTGAATTCACAGGCATACGTTTTTGCATGATCAAGGCCATAATTTTGAACTAAAAGAACAGAAATAACTATTAATATGTATTTCAAATCAAATTGAAAAGCTTGACTTCATTATTTTCATTTGAAATGTTAAATTCATAGAATAGCAAACTCCCCATTTTATTTAGTTTGTTTTATTTCATTGTGGACATTGATGATAGCGACAGAATTTCTGATTCATATAATGGCTGGGTGATACAGAAAATCAGCTGTCCGGCACACCTACTGCATGCTGTGTCTAAAAATTCTTTTGTAAGTCTCTTATTTGGGAACCTTTTTGCTGTCTCCTTGCAAATAAATATTCATGGTCTTGTCAATGGCATCATACCTCTTGAGTGTGAGGGTTATTTGGTGGGGAGGCAGGATATGAAAACAAGCCATCTTCCACTCAGCACATCATGAACAGCTGCTGCTATTCAAATAATTATTTTCTCATTCAGATAGATAAAAAGTGGTTGCTAACACTATGGTAGCTTAGCATACAGTAACACCTTATACTGTGGTTCTTTCCCAGTACAATATGCTCAAACTACATTTCATTTCACTGATTTTTTTTTTCTGTTTAGTTTGATGGTTATAAAAAGTGTTAGGTCAGCATGTATACTTTCATCTACACTGATCAAATGATACTCAGTAGAATTCTGAATGTAAGACATGCCATACATAACACAATCACACATTCAAACAGAAAAGGAAAGAGATACGTTCATAGAAATGCATGGCTAGGCATTCAAGTATAAAAAATCTGAATTGTGTTTAGACTACTTTTAAAAGGTAATATTTTAAGGTGATATTCTTTTAAAATGTCAGTTTCAATATGTAGTATATGATGGTATGAGATGGTTAATCAAATGTTATTTAGTTTAAAAAGAATTTCATGATTGTCAATCTTTTAGATTGGAATTTTCAAAAGGAGTTGAATACCTAATTCCCCAGTTTTGGGACAAATTCTGAAGTCCACTAGCAAATTCTGAAGTCCCAGGAAGATTTTTTTTATGGGAAATCCATTTAGTCCCTCAGGAAGCACATAGAAGACATTCTGCTTCTTTCCTCTCTAAGCTCCCTGAGTACTGGAACCTTGAAGTAGAGTTGAAGTAGAGGGGCTTCCTCAGTGTGTGCGGCAGGGGGAACATTGACAGTGGTGCTGATGTTTTCTTTTCCATATGCTTGGGGATAGTTTAGCCGTATTATTTCCCGCCTCCCCTGCATCACACAGAAGATGTGAATATGAGATCCATAGACCTAAGAAATGGAAAGACTTGTTAGGTCCTCTTTAGAGCTGTGCATAACATTGTCAATAAAGCTGTCCAGGGGATGACAATTCCATTTAATTCTATTCCATTCTCAAAGCTTAGAAATTTGGTTTTAATTGGCCTTGGAATGAAAAGAAAATCTTTGAAACACTTGCCCCAAACCAAAATTATGTTGAAATATCCATTGTCAGAGCTTTTCAGTTCAAGAAGCTTTTTTGAGTCCAGGGTTCTAGTGACAGACAGAGAGAGGGAGACTCTCACTCTGTCACATGTTGGTTACAGCACTGGCCTGGGATGTGGGAAACATAGGTTCAATTCGCTGCTCTGTTTGATTCAAAGCAGTTTTTCATCCCGGTCACTCTGAATCACACAGAACAGAGACTTGAACCTAATTATCAGGTTATGGAGCGTGAGTCCCAAAAAAACCTTTTGACAAAAACTTCTTCAAAATGTTTTGCTTCTGACAAAACTGCATATTTTGATATATTTTAATTTTGTTGCAAATGTTCCAACCAGGTCTATTTTTCAAACAAACAAACAAACAAACAAAAATCTGAAAAACATTCAACACACTTGCTTTTTTAGGTTTCACTGACAACTGGAAACTCAGATCACATTAATCAAAAGTTTCCAAAGGGCTCAATTTCTCGTGAAACTAGGCTAGATTTGAGCTAACTAGAGTCAATTTATGATTACAATAAATTTGCAGTTTTGAATATTCCAAAATAAAGTTAAGTAAACTTTATTGGGTTTGATTAAATTTTATTTTGAAAGTTTTCAATCATTTGAATCCAGAAGTCAGATGAAAACTCATTGTGGGGAACTGAGTCCAGGTGGACTGAAAACACAGAAAATTATGAACATGAAACTCTGTTAAGTGAAACCAGTGAGTTTCACACCTTTCTAATCTTCTTGTTATCTGTACAATTGTGACTGAATGCACCCTGTATTCACATCTTACACACTATTGTAATAATCTTTGTACAAAATACACGTTTTGAGGTATCATTTAAAAACTAATGACTCACTGGTCAATAATATCATGATGAAATGGGGGTAGCAATATTCTTTGTAAAGTTATGAACATAGCTGAAATTACGACTGAAATGTATTTACCAGACAAATCTGGGGAAGGGGTAAACCTGTTTCTCAAAGACAAAGGAGAAGCTGATGCCTCTACCCTAGAGTCATCAAAGTTGATTTGCACTTACCAGTAAAGTGGGTATCAGCCCCCTTCATCATGAGACTCCAGGTCTCTGGCCTCACATTGGGAAGGAACTTTATCTAGGGGTAACCTCCACGAAAATGCATTTCAAAAGGTGAGTGGACTATAAAAGTGAGAGGGAAAAACACCCCAGGTATTCTCTTTTTCTTTTCTCCCTATCTAACTCTTTCACCCAAAACAAAGAAACCAGGCTTTGGGCTTTTGAAGCAGTTCTGACCTGAGAATTTGGTCAGCCCTGTTGCTGGGAACATGTGCTAAGGATTTTATCTTGAACAAAATCTAGCTTAAGTCTTAGTTACTAGAAAGCATTTCATCTTTATTCCTCTTGAAATAATTTCTGACCTTAATGCCTTATACTTGTACTCAATTAAAATCTCTCTCTTTGTAGTTGAATAAACTTGTTCTATTTCTGTTATCAAAACTAATCCAGTGTTATGTTTAAACTGAATTGTTTGGAAATTCCAATTAAAGTAGCAAACTGTACCGTGACGGGAGATGGATCACTAATATCTTAACTGTCCAGGAGGGGTCTGGACAGTGCAGATCACATATTTTGGGGGAAAATTCAGGACTGGGAGTGTGTCAGGGTCACCATGCAGGTAGTAACCAAGGCTGCTGAAAACCAGAGTGTGGCTGGTGTGTTGGTAACAGGCTGCTGGGGTCCGAGTTGCTGATCAGGGCTTTGGCTATACACAGACACTCAGTGCGTGACATGCATGCTGTGTGGCTGTGAGCACCCCAGGTTGGGAGCTGCAACAGCAAAGCATGGTGAGGCAGTCAAGGTTTCAGGACAGGTGGTGACACAACCCCTCCCTGGTCTGGATTGCACTCCGGAATATATGAAACCCTGCTAGTTGTTAATGCACAGTACATTCTCATTCTCCACATCATGTAACCAAGCTCTACATATTTAACTGTTTTACTCTTTCCTCCTAAGTAAACATAAATGGCCCTTAACAAATATTTCCCTGTTTAGAGAGAAGACCAATTCCCTATCAGCCTCATATGGGCACTAAATTTGATTCCAGGGATTTAGAATTTCTTGTTTAGAACAAATTTAGAATCATAGAATCATAGAATCATAGAATATCAGGGTTGGAAGGGACCCCAGAAGGTCATCTAGTCCAACCCCCTGCTCAAAGCAGGACCAAGTCCCAGTTAAATCATCCCAGCCAGGGCTTTGTCAAGCCTGACCTTAAAAACCTGTAAGGAAGGAGATTCTACCACCTCCCTAGGTAACGCATTCCAGTGTTTCACCACCCTCTTAGTGAAAAAGTTTTTCCTAATATCCAATCTAAACCTCCCCCATTGCAACTTGAGACCATTACTCCTCGTTCTGTCATCTGCTACCATTGAGAACAGTCTAGAGCCATCCTCTTTGGAACCCCCTTTCAGGTAGTTGAAAGCTAGGTAGTTTACTAGAGTGTTGATTTTATTTCAGCTCACAGATGTGAAATACACTTTTGTGAGTGCATTATAGGTATCATGTATAATCCTGCTGCAAAGGAATTTTTCCTGATACAAGATAAAATTATGGGGTTAATTGTGGCTTAGTCACAAGACTTATAAACAAGGCAGTGCATTGGTGCACTGTCACAGGTATAGTTTAGGAAATGGATTCTGATGCAGAGACTCCAGTTTCCTTATGCTCCAATGGGGGAATATATGCTTCATGAGCCCTATGCCAGATGCAACACACATTCTTTGATATACTGTAGAGTAGAGCCGTGACTCTGATGATTTCCTACCACTTCTTGCTGTAATGAATGTGGGACAATGACAAACACCTGAGGATGCTGCTCTCCCCACCATGTTGATATGGGTAGCCACCACAGAGGAGTAAGTGGGTGCTTTTATACTTCCTTCTTCTTATCTCCTGTGAGGGATGGGGTGAGGAGGAATATTTTATAATATCACAAATGGCTCAACACTTAAGGACTATAGTTTCTAAACAGAGATAGGCTTGTGCTGCAGGATTTGGATTTAGAAGTAGATCCGTGTTGTAAATACTCACACCATTCAAATTCCAGTGCATTGGGATACGGGGTTAGCGTTAATCCTATTGCTAGATCAATGTCTATGTTAATACATGAGTATAAATTTTTCTAAGGGTACATCTTCACTACCCGCCGAATCGGCAGGTAGTGATCAATCTATCGGGGATCGATTTATCACATCTTGTCTAGATGTGATAAATCGATCCCCGAATCAACACCTGTACTCCATCTCGGCAGGAGGAGTAAGCAGAGTCGACGGGGAAGCCGTCGCGGTCAACTCGCCTCCGTGAGGATGGCTAGGTAAGTCGAACTAAGATACTTCGACTTCGAACTAAGATACTTCAGGTACGCTGAAGTTGTGTATCTTATTTTGAATGCCCCCCCCCCCCAGTGTAGCCCAGACCTTAGTCACTGAGTTTTGAAAATGTTAACCTGCAACTCTTAAGTTTCTGTAAACTGTGGATTATGTACATATTCTGTTTGCAATAACACAAATATCACGAAAAGAAAAGGAGGACTTGTGGAACCTTAGAGACTAACAAATTTATTTGAGCATAAGCTTTAGCTTTCGTGAGCTTATGCTCAAATAAATTTGTTAGTCTCTAAGGTGCCACAAGTCCTCCTTTTCTTTTTGCGGATACAGACTAACACGGCTGCTACTCTGAAACAAATATCACAGAATGCAACTAATTCATAGAATCGTAGGACTGGAAGGGATCTCGAACGGTCATCTAGTCCAGTTCCCTGATTGCTTTTGGCATTTTCTCTAATACTGTACTAAATATTAATCACTCTATAAAAAATCCACTGTAGAAGACTCCAGTGATAAAGCATCTCTCACAGCTAGAAAACATCTAGATCTGAATTGTGCAAGCTCATATTTCGTCTGGGCATTTTGAGATCCTTAGAACCTATTAACTTTAACTGCCAGCCCCAGAGTTTTTGAGACTACCCAGTTCTTTTATCTGAATATTATCTTTACATGTCATTTGCTGTTGGTAGGTTGGCATCTCATCATACAGTAGACAGTGCTAATTAAGTAATCGTGTCTTAACATTAACATCCTTTATTTAACTGGTAATGATCAGATGGAACAGTAGGCTTCAGCTAGATTATATGTCTAATAAAAGACTTGTACATACATTGTTGTAACATGAAACAATATTCACCCTTAGAAATTATAATTGGAAACTACATTTTAATTTATTTTAAAAAGATTTCTCCTCCATCAGGCCAAAGTACTGGCAAAGCAGAAGTTATTTTGTCATCATTCTTGGCTGAAAAAATGAGTTTCAGATTTGAGCAATACAGATTCAATGGAAATGTGCTTCTGGTTTTATGTTGTTGTTTACATTATATCTTAATACAGTACGTTAATTAATCTTTCACCTCTGGAGATCTGAGTTCAAATGCCAGCTTCATTTGCAAGTAGAGATTCATTTTGTGGTCTCATTGTGATCCCTTGTAGATACTTTCCCACATCACAAAAACACTTCATGGCTGATGTTACATACACAAGAGAAACCTTGGACTAGAGTAGCAAAGATGGTATGTGTCAAAACAGGCAGTGAGGTGGGGAAGCTTGTGCTATGCCTCTTTACTAGTGATGTTATTCTCTAATTTTCACAAGCACTAAATTTCTGCAAAGCATTAATAGGGGGAAATTTTTGAAGTTAAGGATGTGGAGGTGCAAGTAGACTTAAAATCCAGCTCTCATTGGTTCAAAATGTGCATTGAACTAAACCTTTTCAAAAGTTATTTGTTAAAGTTTATTAGTGATTATTAAAGGTGCCAAATTGAGGGCACTATAAAACAAAGTCCTTTTGTTTATAAACAAAAGTTTGTTTATATAAAACTTATAAAAGTTTGTTTATCCACAAAACAGATACCTCATGAATAACAATTGAGAAAACCCTCCTCACACCAACTTCTCCATATAAGTCAACTTTATTCTGGAGGCACAACTACTAGAAGTGAGAGAATAACTTCATCTCAATGACCATTCAAACCGTGATTTTTCTGCTCCAGTTGTTACCCAGGGTACTTGTTAATTTATTCATTTGATGAGTTGAGTCACTAAGCTAAATTCCACCAAAACTTAGCATATTATTATACCCAAACTGGGGCAAGGGGGACAATGGTGTCAGCATGAATGGATACTTTTGTCATGAAGATGGAAAGAAAATCGACAAGGTCAGAATGTGTAGTCTATTGGGGAGCATCTGGGTGCAGAAATAAGATTGGGGGAGACAAAAAGAGAGAGCATAGAGAAGGGATAGAAACCTGGGGATCAAAAGGAGGGAGAGAGAATGGGTTAGGGTGAAAGAAAGAATGCAAGACACTATACAGGAAAAAATAAAGGCATCTCCATAAGAAAAACAGCATTTTTGTGGCAGAGAAATCTGGAAATATATAGAGAGAGGGACTTTGAAGCACAAAAAGTGAAATGAGATAGAGACAAAGAAACCAGTGCCTATGAACACTTTGAGATTCTCAGATGAAAGGCACTCTGTAAATACCAGTAGCATATGAATTTCATTCTATCTTGTTTATGATTAGTGAAGTGACTAGTAAGAACACCTGCCCAGACTGTGGGCCAAACTCACCTTTGGCACGAACAGGCACAACTCCATTGAATTATGCCATGGATGAATTTGACAGTATGTACTATAAATAAATTTTGACTTGTCTACAGGGGTGATCCAGCCAGAAAATCTTTACCCATAAATCAAAACAACACAAATCATCCCTCAGAAACAAGTTATTAATTATTAATTAATTATTATTATTAATATTAGTATGTTCCAGATTCATTGTAGCTCATCTGCCAGGGCTTCTTTCACTGCCCCTCCCATCCATTCAAAGCGAGGAGGCTTCCACTGCTCAGAGGAGGCCTAGGAAGAAAGTAACACAGCTTCAGGCATGATGCACATCCCACCTGAGCAAGCCCAACCATTTTCTTTCTTTCTCTTCCCCTTCCACAGAGCCATGGATCTATTGAGAATGCTCCATGGGATCCAGTGCGGGAATGAAATCACAAACACAATGTATTATGATGACCAAGTCCTCCATTTAGTGGCAGGAAGGTCCATGAATAGAAGGTCTTCTCCATGTATGGATCTAGAAGAGTAAACCCTATAATGATGTATAAGTAATTTTCAACATCCTTAAAAGCAGAAAAGGGGTACATTCTGACTTTATCACTGGAAATGTCAATTTTGAGTTACATTTACAGTTCAAAAGTTGGTTTTGTTGGATCAGGCTAGTGTGATACCATGTGATTTTGCTATTCAGTAATAGTTAAATTCCTGTTGATCAAAGTTTGGTTCCCACCTAAATATTTGTATGCTGAAAAAAGGGTGAATGAAACTGAGGTTAAATTATATCATGAAAACATTATTTCTGGCCCTAGCGAGAAACTCTGTGCTTGGAATTTTGTAAATGTTCCTTGGAAATCTTCTAGGGCCAGATGCTTTTCACCTACTGTGGACTGGTAGGAAAAAAACCTCCAGATATGAGGCAGGGAACATGGAATGACAGAAGATGTGGCTTCTCCACAATCTACAGAGTTCCCTCTGTGCACTCTTAGCACAAAGATTAGCACTCTTGAGGATTTGGAGGTAAATGAGAGTTACGGAACAAAATAGGTAAGCAGAGGCTGCCTTCAACTATTACAGGTTTTCCCAAGCACAAATCCTTTCTGTAGCCAATGCTGGTTGGACCAGTATTAAGTCCCCTACTGTGACATTAAGTCCCTATGAAGGGAGTTACAATGCACAGCCATAGCTGGGAAGCCAGTGAGGAGTTGGGTGCAGTGCCAAGTTGGTCAGGGATGTTTAGGGAAATAATCCACATAGGAGGTTCACAGAGTAGCAGCTTGCATTGGCCAATGGCCCCAATTCTGTCCTCTTCAGCTACCACGTTGCCACCATCCATATGTTAATGATAAGATGATGTGATGAATTCCCTATGCCAAGATACTCACAGCATCTGAGTATATTTTTCCTGCATTTGTTTTCCTGTAGGTAATGTTGACCGGGAATAAAATGATGAAGTATTAATTAGAGCCAAAAATAATATCTCAATATATTTTAGACTGTCACCCATGAATAGTTATAATTTGTTTAAAAGTTAAAGCAGTGAATAAAACCATTGATAGTTAAAGTGTATGGTCAATCTTCTAAAAATATGTATGTAAAAATATGAGCCTACATTTAATATTATTCAGTCTTCTGGTTAGAGGTGATGAAAGTATGGCTTCTAGTGTAGCAACACTAATCAAGTTGGGAGTAGGTGTCTAGTGGGGTAGCAGAGACAGGTTTTGAGCACTTCTTGTTTAAGATCTTACTCCATAAAATGAAATAAACAGCATGTAAATCACTGAAACTCACAAATAATACTAAATGGGAAGCACTGCAAATACCAAAGAGGATAGAGAAAGAACATATATTGATATATAGAAATTCAAAACATGGGAATGGTGGATAACAAATTAAACACAAAACCTTGTACTGCAAAATAGAAATGAAAATGTTCAATACAGGTAAAGTCTGATTAACCTCAATTGCAGCTGTGGTAGACATTTCCAAAATTTGGATAATTTAAGTTATGAACAATCAGTGTTTGGATAATCTTGGATACAAACGTTTGATACAATTTTGGCATACATACAGTATTCATAAGCAGCAAATCACAAGCCAGAGAAATATAGTATCAGTCACTTTTCACATAACTCTTGTTGCATTCAACCCTAGGCTCCTCATTACCAGAAAGATATCAATACCTTGTAAACAGTTCAGCAAAGAACATAAAAATTATTATAGGCATGGAGGAACTGACGTATGAGAACATTTAAGAAAGATAAATATGTATAAATTGTCTATGAGATTAAAGGGCAGAGAGTTCCAAATCATAATAATAGTTACAAATATCAGAGAATGTATTGTAAACACCAGAGGAAGATTATTGGGAAAAGTTAAATAAGAAAAATATTCAGTTGGATAGTAGGGAAAAACCTTTTTGGCAGTCAGATATATTAGGCTGTGGTAGACTATTTCAACAAAGTGGTGGCAGCTTCTAACCTGTTCTGGAGAAAGCATGGTAAAATATAATGGTTGGCTACTATCCTGCTTTAGTAGGGTGGTATCCTAGGGCCTGATTCAAAGCTCTTTCAAACCAATGCAAGTCTTTCCATAGGTCCTAGATGACCTAGCACCTAAAGGATTTTTTCAAAGTCTATCAGTGCCTCCAGCAAGTGATCTTCAAAATTTTATAGCATTACTACTGAGGGGAAAACACTCTAAGCTCCAAATACCACAAGATGGAAAATAGTCCAAATATAACAAAATAAAAGAAAAATAGTATAAAGTCTTACGAATTGAAAGCCTTTCATGTTATACTTGAGGGCTAACAAATGTAGCAAGGTTTAGTGGCAATTAAACAAAGTTATTATAATGCAGAGCCATTCTGGTGTTCACTGTGCATGCAGTTCCTCTGTTTTGTAGAGTATAGAACATGTTAGCAAATCAGACCCAAGAGGCTGATGGTTTCAGGACTTTGCAGTTAATCTTTGTCTGATTTATTCTGGCAAGTTATGTGTCTCTTAATCCAGATGGTCCACATTTTCAGTTCACTTTCTGGTTACCACACAAAGGAGATACATGGGGTCTGTAGTGGTCATCAATTAGTATAAAAAGCACATTGACACATTAGTATAGAAATATGTGGGCAAGTGAATATTTGTGTAATCTACAGCCCAACACCAGGGAAAGAGGTTATTAAAAAAAACCCCAAAGAACTGTCTTTTAGAGTGAAACATGCTGGCATAAGTAATTTCCATCTTTAGAAATATATATTAATCTTGATGTGTCATCCCAAAAGCATATTACTTTACACTAGAAAGCTGATAAAAAGTGTCTATTTTTTGTTCCTAGATTTTACTGGGGAATTGCTTTTTATAAGGATGATGTGCAGAAAAGGGAAAACTGTATATGTTGAGATGAATTTCAAATGAGTTTCAGAAAATATTTATGATAAATAAGATGGAGTTTGTTGTTAAGTATGCAAAAAAACTTTAGATGAGAACTGATTTATGAATTTTAACATGTAGTCACATAATATTGTTATATGTTTTCTAATTTTAGATATAAAGAAAATCCTACGCAATTTATTCACAGGCGTGAATCCCATTGTCTTCAGTAGAACTACTAACATGAGTAAGGCAAGCAGAATTTCTTCCAAAGTCATCAGTTTTTTTGCTTTTGCCTTCTTAAATCCCAGTTCCCCAGACTCCAGCAAGGTAGAATGCTGCTGCCTAGCTTGTCATACATATAAAGAAGTGTAACCACATCTTCTTCATCCCCAAACAGCTCCTCTGGCTCCCTATTCATTTTAATCCTACTTCTGAATCCCTCTACTTGTTAAAACCTCTCCTTGGACTTGATCCAGCAGTCTGTCTCACGAACTACATGCTCAATCACAGCTGATGTTCAGTGCAACTTTGGCCCTAACCTGTCTTTCATCTTCCCCAAACCCTGGGGCTGACCATTTTCCAAACTGGAGAAGCCACAGAGAAGAGCAATTTACACAATCTAAAACAGATGCCTATGGACTATTCCACTGGCTAGGGACTTCTGGAGCATGGCATACTTTGGTCACACTTCTGGACCACCAAGAAATACCTCTTATGTGGGTGTCAAGGTGCAGTTGGTATAGAGCTGACTATGCCAATTTATACCAGAGGAAGTGGGAAGATGAGTTTCCCATCTAGAATTAAACCCCAAGCTCCAGGGCATGTTTAAGCCTATTAAAGCAGTGTAAAGGGGACTTTAGAGATGAAAACCTTCCCCTTTGTCCCTCAGAACACAACCACTACTTCCTCTTACCTCTTTCTGGCCTCCTCTGTAGCTATCCACGAAATCTTTTTGGTGCAAGGGTCATCACTGCTGTTGCTGCCATCTGGAAAAATGTTCCTCTGTATCTTTGCCTCAATCTCACTCTGTTGCATTTCAAATACCATGTTACAGTTTTTGGGAGTTTTTTTTTGCCTATGCTTCTTAATCACACTCTGATTAACTCTACAACTGTACTATTTTTTTCCATGATTTCTAATATTGAAGATATAATAATCCTGCACGGGGGATATAGTCATATAAAAGTTGCATTATCTGCTTCTTTTTCTCTCCCCTCTCCACACACACACTTTACTTGAAAGACCATCATATTCATTGTCTTTTAATTTAACCAGATGTAATTTAACTTAGCGCTAGTAACACCCCCTATTATTAAGGGTGCAAATCAATTTCCATTAATCGGCCTCTATTTTCACACATTCATAACTTTCAAAAACAGAAATATTGGAACTGGTTGAAAATAAGAAATTTACATTCCAGGGGAACTTCCAATATTTAGAAATTTGCTTTCTTCCCAAATCAGGATGTATAGTCAAAATATTGAAATTTTGCATAAAAGTAAAAAAAAATGCTTTTGAAAATTGTAACCTGTTGAAACATTTCATTTTGACATTTTTGATTGAAACAAAACATTCTGACATTCTCAAAATCAGACCATTTTGTTTCGGAATGTTTCATTTTAGCTTGATTCAACTTTAACCCATGTCCAGCTGAGCTGTTGTGCAACATCTCATCAGAGTTGTAGGAAAGATGCCTCATAGCGCCAAACCCTTCTATGAGCCAAGTGCCCAACCACAGTATCCCTCCCATTATGTATCATGATTATAAGACTCCCATGATACACTTCAGCAGTTCAATGAGAGAGGAGAACATGTTGCCTCATGGGATATGTAGTCTAATTTAGGGAGCACAGCCCAGAGAGGAGAATGAGGACATGAGGAACCTGAATTAAACTCCTCTGAGACATTGTGACAATTCATTAAAGTCCAACTGACCAGAAACAAGTTGTTTTGTCAAACCAAAATGTTTCAGTTTGGGTTCTCTCAATTTAAAATAAAATATTTAATTTTGATTTTCCCACTAATATTTTTTTAAATCAAAATTGAAATTTTCCCATGAACAATTCTGATTTTGTAGAAACTGTATTTAATACTAACCTTCCTCCCCCCAAACAACCCATTTTGATGAAAAAGTTCCAACCAGCTCTAATAAGTACTTACAGGGATTAGTGCACCCTGAAGTTCAGATAGACAGAAAATGGCATTGCACAGAGGAGCATAAAATTCCCATCTTGTGAACTAGCTTTACTGCCTTCCACAGAGCCTGAGATGGGTATGGACAAAGTCTCAGGTTATGTACACTGATACACTGAGGAGGAATTAAGGTGGGGGGTGTTTGAAAAATCCTTTTTTTTTTTTTTTTTTTTTTTTTACTGTAGAGAAGCAAAGGAAAAAGCAACAATAGGCAATGGCTCTTTTGGAACAGCATTGAAGGGAAAAACTTTGTGGGGTTAACCTTAACCTTGAAATATTTGAGCTCCTTGGAGAGACAGTTTCAAATCTAGCCAGGCTTCGGTCAGTTTTTCATCTTTAAAGTAAATGGCTAATTGAGCTTAATGCAGTTTAGTGTGTGGATTTCTAACCCAAGATTTTAAACACTGAGAATCTCTCCTTGCGCTGGGTGTGTGCATTAAGGAGGCCATGGTCCATTTCGTTAAAATAGTATGGGAAACCCGGATGTCATTACACATAATTTTCCTTTCCTGTATGAAATGTCCTTTTCACTAGTTGGCTTCTGCCATCCACCCTAGAAGCCTGTCTGTGATGTGGTTAATTTAATTTTCAAATGCTTCAGTGATATATAAATTTTCACTTTTCTAAGTGAAAATTTTGTCATGGTAATCCATGGTTATTGTCTTTAATTTCCTTTTCAGAGGTGCTCAGTTTTAAAAGTAAAAAATTCCTTTTCTAACGGACATCCATACAATCTTAACCTGAGGTCTGAAAAATTATGCTGGGTCCTTTCATCTCATACATTATCAAAAGTAAAATCTCTACAGGACTTCAGTGACAGTTGTGCAATACTCTGGCTAGTAATGAAGTTTCACAGGTGTTATTGATTTTCCCTGTAATTGGGAATCATTAAACAATCCTGCTGATGATGCAAAAGAAAGAGCAGAATCCAGGTCACTTTCTCTTAGAAGCATTGCCTATACAGTCCTTACTAAAAGCAACCCCCAATACAAACGTATTTGTGTAATTGGCATGAGCAGATATAACTTAAGTGCACTCTGGCAGCAATGCTGTTGAGCAAGAAGGGCTATTTTTACATAATAATTTTTCAGAGTGGAACTAAACTTTAAATCAAGATGGTTGATTTACCGGGATGTCTCTATGCAAAGTAATTTAGCTTAATAATGGTAACATTACAGCTATCAAATCAGTCTTTTCATACTTGCTTTGGTTTGTCACCAACCATTTCACTGAGACTTGAAAATCAAGCCAAATCTGAGGACTGTATATGCTGTACTATAAAGGTATGTCTACACTGCAATTAAACACCCACAGCTGGCCTGTATCAGCTGATTGGGCTCATGAGGCTTGGGCTATGGTGTGGATTCATTGTGGTGAAGACGTTTGGGCTTGGACTGGAGCCTAGGCTCTGGGACCCTCCCCCTTCAGCCCTAGTCTGAACATTTACACTACAATTAAACAGCCCCATAGCCTGAGCCATGCAAGCCCAAGTCAGCTGACATGGGCCAGACATGGGTGTTAATTGCAGTATAAACATACCATTTGTTACTGTGTGTAGGGTTCAAAAATATCCATTTGTATTACATTTTACTTTGTGTTAATTGACAGAGAACACAGGTAAAGTTACATTTCAAGCTTTGACATTGCACTTACTGAATGTAAGCTTAATATTTCTTAACCTTAATATTTATTTTTTAGCTAAACTTTAGCTTTTAGCATGAATAAGAGAAAGATTAACAATTGGCTTAGGGGACTCTCTTTTGTTGAGTCATGTATAACTGCATTGGGGGACGCCCATTTGCTATATCTCTTTAAACTATGGTGTTAACATGAGCATTAAAAGAGGAATCTATCATGAAAGCAAACAAGCCAGGTCTATGTATATTTCATGGCATAACACAGTCTTAGCATGGTCTTGAATGGGATGGTCAGGGTACCATTGAGTTACAGCAGGAAAGGGCCAGCCCAACCTGGAGTTCTTATTCATTCATCATGTCTGTACAGGAAGATAAATAACATTCAGCTGCTCAAGCTTTAAACATATGGACAAATTATCAACATCTTCTGAATTTATGCTTGTATTGACTGCAAGGACAAGTGATAGAATGTAGACATTTAGCAACTGATGGAGTCCACAGATCAGGTATTTACACATCCACAAACTATTTTTTGCATCCCAATTTGGTTGCTTCTGCAACCACAATACTAAAGGCTGTTTAATCCTCTTTGAAAATTTGAGGTGCATTCCATGAATGAACAGACGTACCTACACTCCAGAGTTAGCACCTATGGCCTTGTGCATGGCATCACTATAATCAACCTAATCCTGTAGGCACCTAAAACTCAGTTGGTGCCTAACTTTCCACCTGAATTGCTCGTTCATTATTTAATCCACAGTGGAATGGCTTCAACATGAGATTAAGAAACCCCCACATCATAGCTCAGTGGTTAGAGTCTTCTCCTGAGAGGTGGGACACCCTTGTTCAAATACTTTATCCCTGTAATCCAGAAAAGGAGGAATTGAAGCTGTGTCTCCCACATTCCAGGAAAGTGCTTTAATCACTGGGCTAAAAGTTACAAGGTGGGCACCTCCTCCTGCAGCCATTTTGTGCTCAGCAGGAAGAAGCAGCTTAGGCACCTAAACTGCTTGCCTGAGGTGGCAGGTTCCTGTTTGTGGATCACAAGTAGAGATAAGTGCCTGCCTGCAGCCTGAACTTTAGGCACCTGTCTCTGAGAGAGAAGCAAAACTGAGCAAACATTTTATTGTCAGCATCTCCCATTGGCTAGCTCAGGTGGCTCCATGCTTAGTGTGCTGCCTTTTGTGGATCACATCCCCATTCATTCTGCCTCCATTCACTGGTTAGAGAGCCTGGGCACCTAACTTGTTTTTGGAATCTCAGTATTGTTCCTGTCATTTTCTAGGTGCTTAGATGATCAGCATTGCAAAGCTGAATTCCCTTTGTGGAGCCCATCCTTGGTCTATGATGTATAGTTCTTCCTTTATGTCAAAACCCAAATGTGCTGATAAATTTAAGTGCTCAATATAATATCCCCACATGAGCTACTCAGGTTGGCTCACACCCTACTGCTGGTTTATATCACTCTCAGTGAAATTTCTGGTGTCTGCTGCCAATTAAGTTTGTTAAGATCTCCCAAAGAACTCCTGTTCCCTTATTGAGCCTAATTAGTGAATTGCTGACAGCATCAGCAGAGCTGCAACTGCTTAGGGTAGAGATAACCCTTTGCTTGCTAGGTGCTGTGTAGGGTTAATCCACTTACTCATACACAATGCTATCAATAATTAGCTCACTGAAGCAGATACAAAACTGCATTTCTTTTGAAAATTACCTGTGTAGTAGATTGTACTTGTTTATGAAGTTCTGGGAATGAGAAAAAAGATATTTATCTGGGTCATTCATTTTCTTAATTCTTTTTTGTGTCCACAGTGGGAGGAAGATGGATTTTTTTACCTATTCAAGATTATTGGGTAAATCCTCAGAGGTGCATTTAAAGAGTGTGATCATTTGACCTATGATATATTGTTTAAAAGAGAGAGAATGACAACTAAATTCATTTAATTACTGAGTTTCTTGATATATTGTCTGGGAGTGACACATAGGAAAGGTTACTTAAAGAGAAGAGGGAAGAAGAATTTGCTTCTTTGTCAAGCAAAATTGGTTTGATGTAATTATAATTTCAGGTGTTTTTGTTAATAACTAGCCTAAACATAGATGGCAAATTAATTAGTATGTAAGAAAATCAGGCAAACTAACTCCATTTAATCTCAAAAAAGTTGCATGTGTGTATATGTATACAGATTGGACAAGGAGCTTGGGAGGGGGGTGACTGGGACTGGTTGGGCAAAGATACTGAACTAAAGAACCAGGGAGGAGGGAGAGTGGTGTAGGAAACCAGGAGGGCATCAGGGATATCCAGCCCTGGTCTACACTACGAGTTTAGATCGAATTTAGCAGCGTTAGATCGATTTAACCCTGCACCCGTCCACACGACCAAACCTGTTTTATCGACTTAAAGGGCTCTTAAAATTGATTTCTGTACTTCTCCCCGGTGAGGGATTTAGCTCTAAAATTGACCTCGCTGGGTCGAATTTGGGGTAGTGTGGACGCAATTTGATGGTATTGGCCTCCGGGAGCTATCCCAAAGTGCTCCACTGTGACCGCGCTGGACAGCACTCTCAACTCAGACGCACTGGTCAGGTAGACAGGAAAAGCCCAGGGAACTTTGAATTTCACTTCCTGTTTGGCCAGCGTGGTGAGCTGATCGGCACAGGTGACCATGGAGTCCCAGAATTGCAAAAGAGCTCCAGCATGGACCAAACGGGAGGTACTGGATCTGATCGCTGTATGGGGAGAAGAATCTGTGCAGGCAGAAGACGAAATGCCAATATATGTGCCAAAAGCTCCAAGGGCATGATGGACAGATGCTACAACAGGGACACACAGCAGTGCCGCGTGAAAGTTAAGGAGCTGAGGCAAGCCTACCAAAAAATAAAGAATGCAAACCGTCGCTCCGGGTCAGAGTCCCATATATGCCGCTTCTATGATGAGCTGCATGCAATTCTGGGGGGGGGCCCAATCACTACCGCTCCCCCACTGTCCATGGACACCTGCAAGGGGGAAGTCTCACGCAACAGGGATGAGGATTTTGTGGATGAGGAAGATGATGAGGAGGAGGAGGTTGAGGATAGTGCACAGCAGGCAAGTGGAGAATCCCTTCTCCCCAGCAGCCAGGAACTGTTCATCACCCTGGAGCCAATACCCTCCCAAGGCAGGCTCCCAGACCATGAAGCCAGAGAAGGCACCTCTAGTGAGTGTACCTTTGTAAATATAATACAGGGTTTAAAAGCAAGCGTGTTTAATGATTAATTTGCCCTGAAGACTTGGGATGCATTCATGGCTAGTATAGCTACTGGAAAAGTCTATTAACGTGTCTGGGGATGGAGTGGAAATCCTCCAGGGACATCTCCATGAAGCTCTCCTGGAGGTACTCTAAAAGCCTTTGCAGAAGGTTTCTGGGGAGGGCAGCCTTATTCCGTCCTCCATGGTAGGACACTTTACCACGCCAGGCCAGTAGCAAGTAGTCTGGAATCATTGCAGAACAAAGCATTGCAGTGAATGGGCCTGGGCTTTGGTTTGCATTTGAGCAACATCTGTTCTTTATCTCTCTGTGTTAGACTCAGGAGAGTGATATCACTCATGGTCACCTGGTTGAAATACGGGAAATTTGTTTAAGCGGACATTCAGAGGTGCCCGTTCCTGCTGGGCTGTTTGCCTTTGGCTGAAAAGAAATCATCCCTGCTGTTAGCCACGAGGTGGGGGGAGGACCATTCATGCTGAGCTGTTCGCGTTTGGCTGACAGGGATCTTCCCTGATACAAGCCACACGGTGGGGGAGGGGGAAGCGATCATCCCAGAGAAGTGTGTGTCGGGGGCGGGGGGGGTTGGATTGTACTGCACATTCACCCTAAAACCGCAGCCCATCCTTTTAAATGGCCAACCCAAAGGCTTGGTATGGGAAAGGAGGATGCTGCTGTTTGAAACCATTCCCACATGTTAAGAAGGTTGAAGAAGCCAAAACCCTTTGACTTACCATGGCTGCCTGCAAGCCAAATTCTGTTGCCCAGCCGAGCATGTGTGATGTCTCACACCAAACCGGCAGGCACTCAAAATGAGAGGCAAAATGCAACCTTGTACTGAAAGCACATGTGCTATGTAATGTGAATCGCTTGATTCAGTGTGAAATAGTCTTTCCTTTGTTTTCTAAAATGTATCTTTTAAAATACTACTCTCCCTTTATTTCCTCCCCAGCTGCAAATGTTTCTACGCTCCTGCTATCATCTCCGTCCCAGAGGCTAGCGCAGATTAGAAGGCAAAAAAAAAGATGATGACATGTTCTCAGAGCTCATGTAGTCCTCCTGCACTGAAAGAGCTCAACAGAATGCATGGAGGCAAACAATGGCAGAGTCCAGGAAAGCATTAAATGAACGCGATGAGAGGAGGGAGGAGCACGCTGACAGGAGGCAGGATGAAATGCTGAGGCAAATGGGGGAGCAAACTGACATGATAAGGTGTCTAGTGGAGCTGCAGGAAAGGCAGAAGGAACACAGACTGTCACTGAAGCCCCTGTATAACTGCCTTCCCTTCTCCCCAAGTTCCATATCCTCCTCACCCAGATGCCCAAGAACGCGGGGTGGGGGGGAGGCTACAGGCATTCAGCCACTCCACCTTAGAGAATTGCCCAAGCAACAGAAGGCTGGCATTCAATAAGTTTTGAACTGTAGTGTGGCCTTGTCCTTCCCTCCTCCACTCATCCACCACCCCACCTGGTGCTTCCCTCTTCACCTACCCCTCCCAGGCTACTTTGCAAGTTTTCCCCCATCTGTGTGATGAATTAATAAAGAATGCATGATTTTGAACAATAATGACTTTATTGCCTATAAAGTGGTGATTGAAGGGGGGAGGTTGATTGGCTTACAGGGAAGTAGAGTCAACCAAGAGGGTGGGTTTTCATCAAGGAGAAAGAAACAGAACTGTCACACTGTAGCCTGGCCAGTCATGAAATTGGTTTTCAAACCTTCTCTGATGTGCAGGGCACCCAGCTGTGCTCTTCTAATCACCCTGGTGTCTGGCTGCGTGTAATCGGCCACCAGGCAATTTGCCTCAACCTCCCACCCCACCATAAACATCTCCCCCTTGCTCTCACAGATATTGTGGAGCACACAGCAAGCAGCAACAACAATGGCAATATTGGTTTCACTGAGGTCTAACCTAGTCAGTAAACTGCGCCAGCGAGCTTTTAAACATCCAAATGCACATTCTACCACCAGTCTGCACTTGCTCAGCCTATAGTTGAACTGCTCCTTACTACTGTCCAGCGTGCCTGTGTATGGCTTCATGAGCCATGGCATTAAGGGGTAGGCTGGGTCCCCAAGGATAACTATAGGCATTTCAACATCCCCAATGGTTATTTTCTGGTTTGAGAAGAAAAGTCCCTTCCTGCAGCTTTTGAAACAGCCGGAGTTCCTGAAGATGCAAGTGTCATGTACCTTTCCTTGCCATCCCACGTTGATGTTGGTGAAATGTCCCTTGTGATCCACCAGTGCTTGCAGCACCATTGAAAAGTACTCTTGCGGTTTATGTACTCGCCAGCTTCGTGCTCCGGTGCCAAGATAGGAATATGGGTTCTGTCTGTGGCCCCACCGCAGTTAGGGAATAACATTGCAGCAAAGCCATCCACTATGACCTGGACATGGCCCAGAGTCACTACCCTTGATAGCAGCAGCTCAGTGATTGTGTTGGCTACTTGGATCACAGCAACCCACACAGTAGATTTACCCACTCCAAATTGATTCCCGACTGACCGGTAGCAGTCAGGCATTGCAAGCTTCCACAAGGCTCTTGCCACTCGCTTCTCAACTGTCAGGGCAGCTCTCATTTTGGTATTCCTGTGCTTCAGGGCGAGGGAAAGCAACTCACAAAGTTCCATGGAAGTGCCCTTACACATGTGAAAGTTTTGCAGCCACTAGGAATCATCCCAGACCTGCAACACTATGCATTCCCACCACTCTGTGCTTGTTTCTGGGCCCAGAATCGGCGTTCCAAGGCATGAACCCGCCCCATTACCACCATGATGTCCAAACTGCCAGGGCGCATGCTTTGAGAGAAGTCTGTATCCATGTCCTCATCACTATCATGATCACGCTATTGTCGCCTCCTCACCTGCTTTTGCAGGTTCTGCACATTCTGCAGGATAATGCACAAGGTGTTTACAATGCTCACAACAGCAGCGGTGAGCTGAGTGGGCTCCAAGCTTGCCATGGTATGGCGTCTGCAGGAAAGCAGGAGAGCAGAGTTGCAGCGTAAGCGGTGGATGACTACGGATGCCATGAGAACAGATATTTATGCAGAACGACGAGAGGACCTGCGAGGTGGATTCATGGCACCAAGCGAGCAGGAGAGCAGACCTGCAGTGGAAGTGGTGGATGACAATGGTTAGCAGTCCTACCACACTGTCTGCTGACAGCAGTATGGCATCTGCACAGAAAAAAGGTGTGAAACAATTGTCTGCCATTGCTTTCATGGAGGGAGGGGCAACTGACGACATGTACCCAAAACCGCCTGCGACAATGTTTTTGCCACATCAGGCATTGGGAGCTCAACCCAGAATTCCAATGTACAGTGGAGACTGCGGGAATTGTGGGATAGCTAGCCACAGTGCAGTACTCTGAAAGTCGACACTAGCCACAGTACTGTGGACGCACTCCACCGACTTAATACGCTTAGTGGGGACACACACAATCGACTGTATAAAATCGCTTCCTAAAAATCGACTTCTGTAAATTCGAAGTAATTTCGTAGTGTAGACTGGATGGGGAACCTGGGGAGGGAGATTAGTACTGGGATCCAATAGAGGGTGGAAGCGAAAAACAAATCAGAGTTGCCAAGATGGGGGAACTTGGACCAGCTGGGTAAGAAGACTGAAGACAAGGAATTAGAGTGGGAGAGACAGAATTGGGATTGTCAGGGCAAGGAGACTGGGACTGGATAGGTGGGGAGAGACTGGGAGGCAGGGGGAGATTGGGACTCAGACAGAGAGCCTGGAGGAGGAGAGTAGGATGAGCTGGGCAAGGAAACTAGGACTGGAATGGGAAACCTGAAGAGTGAAGACTGGGACTTCATAAGCAAAGAGAACAGACCTGGGACAAAGACCAAGGGTTGGGGAAGCAACAGGTTTGGGACCTGTTGGGGGAAACAGACAGAAAATTCTGTTCCCACTCCTCAGGTGAACATTCCCAAGTCTCACCATGCCTTTTCTGTCAGCAAATATCTAGAAATCCACTAGTGAAGGGTTTGTCTCACTCCCCAGCAGTGCTGGTCCTCACAGAAGATGACAACCTACTATTGTCTGTTGCACATTAATTTGATCCACTTGTGTATGTATGACACAGTACTTAATTACATGATCACATATTATTTTTTGCCACTGGACCCGTCTCACTCAGTGCACAGGGGAGGAACCAGGGTGATATAGTGTGAGATAGTAGAAGGTAAAGTGCCGGGTCATTCCAAGGCCACTGGGCCTCACTGAACACTGAAAATGCATGGTTGGAAACCAGTCTGGCTCACTTGTGTGTTAGTATTGTTAAACTAGATATTAGAGTTATTAGAGTATGTTTGGACTGTGTGGAATGCTTTGTAGGATTAATCTTACTTATAATATCAGTATCCCATGTTATAAGGTAATGTTTAAGTATGTGCTCTGTAACTATACAAATGTTTGCTGAAACTGTAAACCCACACAGTCAAGGAAGAAGCACTCCCAAGTTTACTGAAAGAGGTGTTATCTCCTCCCCAACAAAAGAAGGCCTATAGACAAGAGACAAGTAATTGTGGAATATTGGTGGACAAAAGAGTTTGTTGACTGCTTCCTACACACCCCTGAAGAAGGTATGTGCACAACCCCTCGTCCAATCACAGCTTGAACAGTGGGGGAAAGGCATTAAAATCCCTGTTAAGGAGAAATGATCACTATGTTGCATGGAATTTGGAGAGGGCAATATTTCTAAGTGTAAGCAAGGGATCCCCAAGCTGCTTGGCTTAGGTTAACCTTAAAGGATTTATTCAGCTTGCATATATAGCGGCTACTTTCACCTTTTGGAACTTAAGACTGTAATACATTTGTGTGTTTACATTTACCTGCTTTAACCTTGTTCATTTCTGTTTCTTAGTTAATAAATCTTTAGTTAGTTTATTATAGGATTGGCTACAAGCATTGTCTTTGGTGAGGGATATAGGATGCACTTGGCCTGGAGTAAGTGATTGGTCCTTTGGGACTGGAAGTAACATGAAAATTGTTGTGATTTTGGGAGCAAAGGACCATCTAGCAAAAAGACAGGCTTGCCTGAGTGACACAATAGACCGAAGTGCCCAAAGGAACTGTTTGTGTCTCCATATTAAGGTGCTTAGGAGTTCACACTTATTGGTTGGTGAACTGTGATTATTAGCAAAAAGAAAAGGAGTACTTGTGGCACCTTAGAGACTAACCAATTTATTTGAGCATAAGCTTTCGTGTGAAGTGAGCTTTAGCTCACGAAAGCTTATGCTCAAATAAATTGGTTAGTCTCTAAAGTGCCACAAGTACTCCTTTTCCTTTTGCGAATACAGACTACACGACTGCTACTCTGAAACCTGTGATTATTAGAACACACACAGCTGAATGTGGGATTTGTGCCCTGCTTCTTGACAGTATCCCTGAAGTTGGCACCCACAGTCGTTATCCACTCCAGGCAGCTTGACACAATGAAAAAAGACTCCTGTCTGTGAGATGTCTTCTTCATTGTTTGCAGAAGCTGGAAGGCAGGGGATTGCAGAAAGAGAAAGGATGATCTTACAGTTAAGGCAGTTGAATGCTGCTCTGGAGAACTGAAATTTATCCCTGCATCTGCCACAGAGTTCCACTGTGATGCTTGACAAATCACTTAAACCAAACTTTTCACAAGTAGTAACTAATTGTGTGTTCCTGATTTTCCAGGTGCCCAATTTGCAGAAGTGCTGACCACTCACCTCTGTAACTGAAGTCTTTTTTGCACAATAATTCAGGGTTTTCTTAATGGAAAATCAATCTATCCTTGCACAGGGTTTTATCGGGTGCCTCACAATCAGAGATACTTTTCTGGCAGAGCTTCAGGACTATAGTATATTAAAGGGCTATTTAGGCAAATATTGTATATCAGGTCAAAGAAGAGATTTAGTTTCATGCTGGGAGCTGTTCATTGTGGTTTCTTTCCTGCAGACCAGTAGCTCTACACTGGAAGTAAGAGTGGGTGGCCCAGAAAAGCTGAACCAGGGAAGGAACTGGAGGGAAAAATGAGGATGTAGGTAGACCACTGTGCCTCTCAAACAACTGGGAAGCTTTTTCTTTAATTGGGTATACTGCTGGACAGTGAATGAAGCCTAATTTAAAGGGGATGCATAGCAAATCAAGTTTCAGAAGTAATCTGAACAGAAAGAAGAGCCTAGCCAGATAAATTCAGGAGCAACATTACAGGAATAAGTGTAAGTGACTATTTGGCTTTATTGCAACAAAGTTCTTTTCTGTTTCTCAAGCAAGTATTTTTATATCTATACATCCCTTCTGTACAGAATGCAACATGTACTCACTGCCCCATTTTCTTTAAAAGGAAAATTTCAAAACTCTTGGGCTGCTTTACATGCAAATTATCATAAAAATAAGTAATCTGTCTGCCTGAGTATAGATTGAAAATACATTCATGCTTAACAAAAGGCAATTATTAGCTAGCTGAATAGAAATGGAAATTGAATAGAAATTGAAACAGAAAGTCTTAGAGACATTGAAAGGACTATGAACAGATAAAGATGCTTTTATTCATTACTACATTCATTTTCTGAAACAACAACAACATAAGAAGACAACACTGGATAATATCTTTAATAAGGGCAAACTTACAATAGGTTATGAAACACAGAATTTTCATTAGGTGCTCAAGAAGCCTATAAGGAACTAATTAAAGCAGCAGGACTGAAAACAAAACTGTGAGCATTTCACATTTACTTACGGAATGCTCATCGTTATTTACCCAAAAGAAACTTATAAACAGGGATGGGATTCTTTGGAGAATCACGGAATAGTTATACCAGTTTGGTAGGTTGATTTCACAGGAGCTGAACCTAGATTAGGGAACTTACTTCCAAAAGAGATAAGAATGAACAATGTTTAGTCACTAGGTGGGGCTGTATGAAGAATACTGTAGCACATCTCTACTGAGAGCTGGAGATAATCTATTTTTTTTTAAATAAAGTTGTTGTCATTTAGCCTCTGTCTCTGTCTGACTAACCTGACATGGTGTCATAAGAAAAACAATAGAAACTGAAAAAATTAATCAAAATGCTAAACTTTCATGCCCCAGAGAGCTTCACCTTTGACAGACCATCAAACTGGCCTGATTGGAAGGAGCAGTTTGCAAGGAGAGTGGGGAAGTGCACATTAGTTCCCTCGTCTATGCCATGTGCAGGGAAGCTGAACATCTCTTTCAATCCATTGGAGAGGAGAGCCACAAGAACAATTGTGCTGTGGTGCAGGCTAAATTTGATGAGCATTTTATACCTCAGCGTAATGTGGTTTAGAGGCATGTGTGTTTCTACCAGCATGTTCAAAATCCTGGAGAGTCTGGAATTTTTTATAAGAGGCTTGTATGCCATGGCTGTGATTTTGAAGACAACAAGAACATTAGAAACAGTACTGATTGCCATTTCAGACAAAGGATTTTCAAAGAAACTGCAAGTGGAGATTTAGTCCTTCACACAGCAATAGAAGTTGCAAAACAATTGGAAATTATTATAAATCAACATTGTGGCCACCAGAAAGAAACCTAGATGAAGTGACTTTCAAATAGAGTCAGAATAGGAGATATGTCACAGTTGCAAAAAGCAACTGTAGAAAATCATGAAAAATGATGTGGGGTAAGCCCTAAGCAAAATATAACACTTTTAAGCTAGATGCTCAAAATGTAGGAAAGGTCACAGTCCAAGAGGTAATTGCCCAGCTAAAGGAGCCAAATGTCATAAATGCACAAAAATGGGAGATTTTGCCACTATCTGCTGCACAAAAGTACTATAGGAGAGTCGAGAGATGTTTTTTTCTGGGACTGATCACACGTAATGACCAGAGCCAGTGAAAAGACTGTTAATTTTAAAATAGATTTGTATGTAGCATAAATAATTGTATCATCTTCTTATCTTCATCATCTTATCATCATCTTATAATCATCTTCAACTCCTCATGTAGCTAAAATCAGCAGATTCTGTCCTAAATAGCCTGAGAGGTATTCTGAATGGTATTGGACAATTTTCCACAGAAACAACATTTAAAGATTTAATTTTAATGCGCATATGATTAGAGGATCAGAATCTGATAATCTCCTCAGTTGCACTGTGGTTGCCATGATGGGTCTATTGAGAAATATGGAAGAAGTTGATGAATATTTAGTGAGTGGACTTTTACAAGGAGATCCAGTAGAAATCATGTTAAGAGGTAACGCTGAGCCAGATAGTGTACCCACATAATTTATATCCTGTTACTTATAAAGTAAAGAGAATGGAAGAGAATGACATTATTGAGGAAATCTCTGAGTCAACTGGATGGTACACCCCAATGGTACCTGTTATAAAGAAAAATGAGTACGCTGAATCTGTGTGGATCTTAAAAGACTTAAAACAGTGGTGAGAGAAAAATATATCCTCCCAACAGTGGACGACTTCCTCCATAAAATGACAGGAGCTATTGTTTCTCCAAATTGGATGCCTCAGTGGTTTCTGGAAAATTAATTTAGCCAAAGAGAGCACTAAACTGACTATAGTCATTACACAGTCTGGGAGATTTTGCTTTCAAAGTTTACCTTACAGGAATACCAGCACTCCTGAAATTTTTCAAAGAAAGATGGACGAGCTGTTAAAGAACATAAATGGGGTTGTCATTTTTCTGGATAACATTTTAGTATACGGGTCATCAATGGAATAATGTCACAAAATCCTCAAATGAAGTTCTGAACTTAATCAGTGAGTCTGGACTCAAGTTAAATAAAGAAAAATGTGTTTTCCACCTACACTAAATTGAATTTTTGGGACAGATAATAAACAAAGATGGAATTAGTCCTAGCCCCGAGAAAGTAAAAGCAATTAGAGAATTGAATGCACCAACAAATGTACCAGAACTGAGAGCTGTACTATGGATTATAAATTATATTAGTTGATACCTGCAAGACCTTTCTACTGTGACAAACCACTGAACAAACTATTAATATCCAACAGATCATAGCTCTGATGGCCAAATCAGGAGACGGCCTTCAAACTCTAAAAAATGTGTCTCAGTTCCATGTGTATTCCCCCTCTGTGGTTCAGCAAGGGCAAACAGTCTAGGCTGCCAGCTCCTTAGCCATCCCCTCTCTTAAGTGGATACACACATCTCTCCCTCTTGACTTGTTTTTTTCCCCCTGGCTGCATGGTTCCCTTCCTACTCTGTGATATCCCCAGCACATCAGACTGCTTAAAGGCCAGCATTTTGCTTTATCTCTGAAAGCCATGACCAAGTAATTGCCCTCAGTTATATGTTACCTCACAGCTATTTATAAGCAAGCACATTTATGCTTAAGGTGAAAGAATTACAGAGAAAACATATTAAAAACAATTAAAGCTTCTATTCACAGGATGAAATATCACCAAATGTCACTATCAGTCTAGCCAGATGTTTATTTTTAAAGTACAATTTAGGAATGAGTAAGAGATCGACGCATGTTGAAATGTAATTGAGTATGAAAAATAGTTTTATGGGTTTAAAATAATTAAAATGCAAAAAACCAAAAAGCTGGAGATGAGGAAAAGTTATAACTCCATTATAATGTTTAGTCACTAGGTGGTGGTGTATAAAGAATACTTCAGCACATCTTTATTAAGTGCTGGAGACAGTCTACATGCTTTTAAAATAAAGTTGTTGTTACTAGTTTCTCAGCTGTCATTTCCAGATATTTTTCCCATCTAAGAGAACTATTATAATAAAAATCTAAATTACTGTGACCTTCCAGAAAAAAATATAGCCTCTGCAGATTATTTTTAATTCACTTCTCTTGTTCTTCATTTACTGTATGCCCTTCAATCTCTATAAACATGAAAATCCTTTAGTTTCAAACTGCACTTGTGCTGTACAGCTCTGTAAAAATGGCATTGTTGTGTCCATGTTCATTTTTCTCCCTATGACCTCCAGATCAAATGTGCTCAGACTGAAAGTAAAACATGGGTTTTGTTTGTTGGTTTTGTTTTTTCTAATTTCAAAAAGAGCAAGCTCAACCTGAGATCTGAAGGTCAGGCTACATTTGCATCATCAACTGCACTATAGCCTTTTGAATGTAGTTAACAAATCGACAGATGACGCATTAGCCATAAAGGACTTTAGCTCACTTTCCTATAGCTGTATTGACTCTTAAATATTTACAAGAAATTAACAGAAGGAGAAATTATTTGTTTCACTGTCAGATACTATTCTAAATATACACAAGGATTATATAAATAGGGTAAAAAAGTGTCATTTTTACACAGTCACATTTAAAATATACTGTGGTGGCTCTAAATTTTGGTCCATAGACCAACATTAATCTGAGAAGCATTTGCTGGTGGTCTGTAGAAAGCTGCCTTGTGACATGGTGCTGGCTTTACCTGCTTGTTTCTACCTGCCACATTTTTTAAAAGTCAGCTAAAATACATTAAGTACTTTCTTCATATTAATTTTACACTGAGGAGAGGCTTTACTTGCCTCAGGGATGCTATTTGATTGCCTATACAAGAGGAAGGTATCCACAAGACAGTCTCTCTGTTAACTTGTATTCCATGTTATGAGAATTTTTGGGAACCCTGAGTTTGTCAGATGCATTATTCTCATTATTAGCAACTTAAATTGTAATTGTAGTCTTAAAATTAGTACCTTTTTTGAATGCACACAGGAAGCAGATCTGCGACCTATCTATTGGCCCAAATATTAAAATATGTGTTTGCTGATGGTTATCACAATAGAGTCAACAGCAGAGGGACCCACCAACTACAGCTATAGAAGCCATCATTGTATCATTTTATTTCAATTTGCCTACAACTGACAGGGTGAGTAGCTCAAACTACCAGTATATGGTCCAATTCTGTATGCATTACTCAACCTTCCTTGGTTGCACTTTCTCACACAAGTAATCCCTCTGATGTCAATGCATGGTAAACTTGGAAGTACAATTGCATAAGTGACTTCATGAAGTCAATGGAACTACTTACATAAAGTGCTATTCAGTGGGAGTAACTGTTGCATAAATAGGATCTTAGATAGGTGCTGTGGCGTGGAAATGGAACAGGTTTTTAGGCTCTTTCTGACGTGATTTTTTTTATTTTTTTGCACTGCCAACTGTGTTTATGATTTATTCTGGATTAATTTGTTTGTCTGAAATGTTTGTGTTTGATTGACCTTTTTGATTCCCTGCATGTTCATGCAAAGAAAATATTATAGAAGAACCTTTTTTGTTATGAAGGTTAGACTGAGACTACTGAGCATATATTTCATTATTCTGTTGCCATAATTCTGTTGCCAACAAGCTGAACTGATAGGAAACAGGTCATAGCCTTTTTTTATTCTCTTTGTCCTAGAATCTTATACCATAGTATCTGAATGCCTTGCAGAGGAAAAATGCACAAGGTGGCCAATGACTGTCAATTGATATATTGTCTCCCTCCCTCCCTATGTGTTCACATGCACTGATTGGATTGGATGCTAAAGGCCCCCAGTACCACAGTGTGCAGGATGACCTTAACTCCCACTGAAGTGAAAGGATTTGAGGGGGCTTTGCAAATTTTGGCTCTAATTTAGACAGTAACAAAATGAAGTCCTTAATTCAGTAAAGTACTTAAGCATGTACCTATCTTTAAACACATGAGTAATCCCCAAGTAAGGAAGAAGAGATATCACATAGAATCATCTAATTCGTATTGTTTAAGCTTGGCACACACTGTATCAGGTTCCATTTTTTAAATTTAAACATCTAATTTAGCTATATATTTTTTTTATTGTGGACAGTTAATGGTAGAACATTAGTTGAGCAAGGAGCCAGGTTTCTGGAACAATTTCCACAAAGAATGGACTTACTACCTTGAATATACATTATCAGTCTATAAGATGACTCTTTAAGAATGTCACTGTTTTGCTAAGCTGTAAAGAAGGTGTGTGTGCATGCACACATATGTTTTTAAATAGAAACATTACCAAATGCTAAACATAGATTTTATGTGTGTGTGTGTGAGAGAGAGAGAGAGAGACACAAAGAGAGAAATGCTGCCACTTAAAAGGTATTTCATGAGAAATGAGAATCACTTTGGATAATTACCTATATTTCTCTTTGAGAAGCCCCAGAGATTCATTGGTAGGCACTCTCTCATTTTGAGAGAAACATAAAATTGCCAAAGGGCATGTCACAGTGACATATTGTTTCTGCAGAAGCCAACAGCATGGGATGAGGTTACTACAGCAACAATAGGTATTAAAATACAGCTCCAGTCCACCTGGACATGTGAGATAGTTAAGAAGTTTCATTAAGCTTTTATTAGAATTATGACAACTGTCCCAACCTATTTGCAGTTGCTAGCCTACCCAGCAAATGTTTGAATTTAATCAGACGAGAAATAATGATAGTATTCAAAATGACCACAGGCTATTATTTCTGCAGAAAGCCATGGCAACCAGAGGTGACTACTAACGTTGTACTCTGCGAGCACAGCTGCATTATCTCCCAATAACCTGGAAGAATTAAATGTGTATTTTATAACTATACCTGTGCCTTATTTTGAAGATTGGTTTTCCAATGTCCAATAATATTTTGCAGGTTTCCCCAAATGCGTCACAATTTAAGAAAGAAAACAAATAGGATTAATGCAGTGATTCTAGGATCTAATTCTGCAGCACTTAAACAAGCACTCTGCTAGCACAGTGATGGGCCCAGTATAAATGCTTAGATTATAGAACAGCAGTAGCCAATTAGGTCTGAAATTAGCTTCCCATTGTAAACCTGATTTTAACCCTCTTTTAATATCCCCCAAAAAGAAATCAGTCCCCCTAAAATTTCATATGCTACATCTCATCCCAGGGTGGCTTTTAGATCCCCCCTTCCAGAAAGGTTTGGAGAAAAATCAAACAAGGCATTTTAAAAATATGGCTTCTGAATATTCTACATCTTGTCTCAGCTAACCTACTCACAGCCAGGTCCCTCACTCAGTCAGGCACTGGGCTGCAAAGACATTATGCAGCCCAGAGGAAATAAAAGGAACAAACAAATTTAGTTATTTTTTCTACTAATGATTCAAAACAAGGGCTCTGTTGCGAGACAACTTTGTACGGATACAAGAAAGGTGGAAGCCCAAGACTGATGACAGTCCTCGGAAGGTGAAATCTGACACCAGACTTTTGTTTGAAATTTTGGGGAGGGTTGAACCGGACCCTGGGAAGGGTTGAATTGGTATACAAAGGGTCAGAAAAGAGCCATTCCAAAAGTGGGGAGTTGCTTATGGTGGGATGATGGGAAATTCATGCAAACCCATCAACCACATGTAAATAATTTGCAAGGAGGTTGTAGGAGTTACTGCAACTCCAAACTCAGCAATAGGCCCCTCATGGTTCCAGCAAAGATTCTGTGGGTGAATAATGGAGGGGGCAGATGGGAAGGTCCTTTACCCCATCCTTAATTTACTGGGGTAGGATATCTGGGGTTCCAGAAGACCCATTCTTCTTCTCTAGCTCCATTTTGTGCTTTCACATCTTTTAACCTTGCTGTCCCTAGCTACATTTATGTAGTAACAGAGTAACCTTTCCTATCCCCAACCCTACTCCCTGAAATATCATATAGGTATTGTGCATGCACAGTCCCTCCCTGATATAATATCCTGGTGAGTCAACTACCATAGATGCCATTTGAACTGAAGAGAGTCTGTGGTTCCACCTATGGCAGGAGGAAGAATTTGGGAAGCTGTATAACATGTAGATGGACGCCTCATGAGGGCTGATTTCTCTCATCAGGATACAGCAAAGTAGCCTTTGGCTTATTTCCACAGAGGCTCCTGAACCTTGACTTTGGCTGTAAATGAATTATTAGTCTGAAATACAGTAGCAGTTTACTGCCAGGCAAATTATTATTCCATTACCATATTCTAAATATATTTTGTTTTCTTCTTGTAGCAGTGGCCATTGATTGCCTCTGAGGTGGACAGAGGTTGGTCTACTATACCCTGCCCCTCATTGTCCCACCTCTTCAGCAGCCCCTTAAGAACTCACAGTTTACAAAGTAACTCAACAATCCCCAGAGGAGACCCTCTTTATTTATTCCTCAGGTGCAAATTGGTTCTCCAGGCCACAACTCTATTTCAGGGTCTCTCTCCCAGTAGTCAAACAAAAAGTCTTTCAAAAGAATACAGAGACTCATGCAGCCTTCACCCTAGTTTCAGGCTTGGCTCAGCCTCCTCCTTTCTGAGAGTATGTCTGTCTGTCTGCCAGTCTCTCCCCTGCTTCCTGGGCAGGGTCTCTCCCAGCCAACCTGCCTACTTACCTAGAGAGCTTTCTCCTACTTCTTGCATTTCCCCCCGCTGACTCAGGAGCATTCCTGCTCCCAGCAATGCATCTTCAAATCTAGTTGCAGTTTCCTAAACTTTCCCCCTTCCCTGCAATGTCCTGCTCTTTTAATCCTGGGAACAACTGATTTAACCCAGTGATCAAGGCTGGCTTAGCACCAGGCTCTCCAGCCCATGGGGCAAATCATGCTGTTACACTCTTGTTAGCATTGGTGGCAATCTTTCACAGAGAATGAATGAAGAATGCACCTGTTCAGTCTTCTCTAACAAATTCCAATGGAAATTCAGTGTGAAGAATGTGTGAAGAATATTGCTCTAAATTTTGCAGGTAAATCCCAGATTGGTCCCCTTTATAGGGTTTCTGTTCAAGGGTTTCTGAGTATACACACTGCTTACTTCTTATAAAAACAGAGATCTGAACACCTCAAATAATGAACAGATACTATATTTTTAAAAGGAATAGTGAGTAGTCCTGATCCTGTTTCTGTCAATGCTTTTCATAATGTATTCTTATATAAAGAATATGTTATCTACCAATTGCACTGATTAAATGAAGAAAAAATATAATGATATTTAGATTTATGGTATTATAAAAAGGTAGGAAGACCGCTATTTCTAGGTAGTCTATTTAGTGGTACGTTATGAGGAATTTTAAATCATATTCTAACGTGCGTATCTGATTGTATAATAATTATAAAATTACTTATTCATAAAACACAAACAACATATAAATAACTCTAGAGTTTTAGAAGATTTCCACCTGCATCATTTAATGTGCTAGTTCTCACTGGTAATATTTAAAATAATGTCTAAAATCCTGTTAATGAGTTGCTGCAATAAGATCAGGCTCTGTGTCTTATTACAGAGTTTTTGTAACACCATGTCCCAACTGAGTTTTGTAATGCAGCTGTAATTCTAAGTAGTACATCACATACATTGCTGTCATTGGTAGCAGTCAATTTGGATGAAATTACCACCACCGCCCTGGCCCCCAAGTGCTTTCTTGCATGGTAGGGGATCAGAGATGGTGAAGGAATCATTAGTTTTTTGGATTGTCCAAGGCAAATTACTCACTGAAACAAGGGCACGGCACTGTCCATGTGATATGGCAACTTGATCATCCTTTGTTTTCATACATGCATATTGTATTTACTAGGCAAATTAGAATTATGATGGCACCTTCTTTCTCTTCATTGCCAATCAATAGTTCATTACAAATATTCTTTCACTCTTCCATCGTCTATTACAGACTTGATTTAATGTGACAACTGAATAAAATTTTGCTTGCTACTAGAAAAGACTGAGATTTTGGTATTGTTATATAAACACAGAGTAGAACTGTTTAAAATCTGCAAGAGTAGGGAAAAAGAGGTACAAACAGAAAACCCACTCTTGGATTGAGATCTGTTAGATTGCGGAGTTGAATTACAGGTGATAGGACTCCACTTGAGTGCATGGTTCTGCACTAGTAGATTGTGGTTTAAGTACAGTTATTGGATGAATTCAGGTATCTTTTGGAAGTCAGGGAATGTAAAATTCTAGGACTAGGCATAGGTGAATTAACTCTGCCTAATTTTAAACCCACTCAGACATCATTGATTTGAAATTTTAACCTGAATTCAAGTACTGAGTTTGCCTTTTGCTCAACAGAGATGAAAAAAGGAGCAAATGAAAAAAATCTACTATAAAAATAGATACACAATCTATGTATATCAGATACAAGCCACCTACTTGTTCCAGCCTTATTTTTGTGGAGTTCTTCTTCCTGATACAAAGCATAGATTCCCCTTTAACTGGATTTTTAAAAAATTCAATCACTCTTGAGAGAAACAAAACACCCCAATCTCACAGATTTAAATTGCGGGGGAAAGTTCTTTGCTAACTCATACTAGTCTTTTGAGCCTTGCAAAACCTCAGACAACATGCAGTTTAGCCATCTCTGCTTTGAAATGCACATACATCCAGCAAATTAGTAAAAATAGTGTTATTTTTGTATTTTGGCTATGGCTGATACAACCAACATATGTTTCTTTTCCTCACAGGACCGCACTGTAATTCTTATCTAGGGTCAAAAATCAAACGAGCCTATTGGTCACCTCTAAACACCAAACAGAATAACGGTTCGGTTAAGAAAAGTGCAAAATTTACTGCAGTCGTACACAAAATGGCAGTCCTTTTGCTCAAAAGGCTTCCAAAATTAGGGAGCAAGAAAAACTCAATTATTGTCACCATGATGGAGGGCTGTTTTGTCCAGGTCAAAGTAAAGCTATATGTGAATAAAATATCAATATTACAGTCATCCAGCACCATATACTTTGCATAATGAACATATTCAGCTTCCACTGCTCTGATAAGGAAATGACAAGAGATATACAGAAGAAACAATGAAGGCCTTGATCCCAATGGAAACCTTGAGTGTTTCATCAGCTGTATCACAATAGCCGAACTCACCCTGCGAATGTCAGTACTTCCATTCTACCGGGTTTTTTTTTTCTTCTTATTTTATTTTTAGGGCTTGCATCATGGCCATAAAAATTTACTCGGAGTTGAAAATTAGCTTGCTGTGTCCAAGAGTGATTTTTGGTGTGTATGTAAAAATAAATAAAATATTATGCATGTAAATATCACTTATGTTTATAAAATTCTTAAGTGTTTTTGTAAAGACTAAAATATTACTGGTTGTTAATTTGTGATGGAGGCTAGTGCATCTTGGGGGTATTTTAAAGGAAAAAAATCCCATAAACAAGTTGAGGCTAAATATGTATTTTTAACACAATGGATTTAGTGGTAGTATATAGCAGTTACATGGCCAAAATAAAGGAGCCATGATGGGGTTTATCAAGTTAGGAATTCACATTTTCTAAAAAGTCAACATTAAAATCTATTTTTAAAATAATAATTCATGAATTTAAATACAGCTTATCAGGCACGTAATGGGTTTCAAAAAATATATACATATTAAACTAAATATTTACCTGACAGATTACAACAGTTCCTTTGATATGGTCTCTTGATTACAAATTATCAACATCAAAATGAATATGCCTACCAAAATATGTATCTATTTTAGACCGTGCAAAGTTATTCCAGGTCAGGCATTTAAAATGTACATACAAAGTACATCGTTCCAAGGTTCCATAGCATTAATGTTTATCAGTGCAACATTTAACTGACACAACAGATCAAAGAGGCTACCAGATTTTCTCCTGAATTAGTCTTTAAAGAAAAATTGAAGTGATTTTGTCTCTGGCTTTGATTCAGTTTAAGACAGGATGATGTAAACAGTAAGCCCAGCATGGATGGCATATGTTGGGGGTTAAAGGTATACACTGGAGGGAGGGTTATGATATTTGATCAGAGCAAGAGGAGAGAAGGTAGTAATACCTTTCCAATTAAAGTGTGTGATCATTTTAAAGGAAAATTCCTACAGCCATTGTGGTAAATAAGGCTATAAAAGAAAAATGAGGGTGGGGAAAGATGGTAGTAAAGTTTCTCCTCTTTGCTTTTTCTGTAACTATCTAATATGATAGACACACGTGGATTTTCCTTTATATTGTTGGTGATTTGGGGTTTTCAAAGGACCTTAAGGATATGTCTACACTACAATATAACACTTGCAGCTTGGCTGGGTCAAGGGGTTTGGGCTCAAGGAGTTCTGGCTGGAGGGCTATAAAATTGCAGTGTAGACATTTGGGCTTGGGTTGCAGCCCAGGCTCTGAGACCCCACAAGGGTCCCAGAGCCCTGGCTCTAGCCCAGTGGTTCTCAAACTTCTGTACTGGTGATCCCTTTCACATAGCAAGCCTCTTTTTTATATATTTAACACCATTCTATATATATATATTCTGTTATATATTCTATATATATATTATATATTTATGCACTTTTTAATATATTTAACACCATTCTAAATGCTGGAAGCAAAGCGGAGTTTGGGGTGGAGTTTGACAGCTCATGACCCCCATGTAATAACCTCGTGACCCCCTGAAGGGTCCCGAGCCCCAGTTTGAGAACTCCTGCTCTAGCCCAGGCCTGAATGTCTACAGTGAAATTTTATAGTCCTGCAGCCCAAGTCCCACAAGCCCAAATCAGCTGATCTGGGTCAGCCACGGGTGTTTTATTGCAGTGTAGATATACCCTAAGGGAGTGAGGAACCCAAATCCTATTGGATAGGCACTTCTTAAATCCTGCTTCAGCCCAAAGGGCTTTGATAAAACACAATTTATTGGGACTGGGCCCCAGGAGAAATAATGTAGGGTCATCTCTAAAATATATGCATATATCTATATCTAATTTATGAAACAAAGGTGTTAACATTAACCAACATACATATTTAACTAACTCATCAGAACAAAAGATCCTGAGTAGTAATCTACAAAATAAGACTCTAGGATTGTCACTTTGTGTGTTACTCTGAAGCTTAGAATGTCTATACAGTTAGTGTGACACAATGGAAACAGCTTCAAGCATGGCTGAGGACTCTTTTTGGTCTGAATCTCATCTAAATGAAATGTCAATGGCCTTTTTAGTCTGTTGCTGTCCAGTTTTTAAGTTCTCAGCCATTTTGACATTACAAATTACATCTGTGTGAGTACGGCATGTAGCTATACCATGCCAGCTGTCTTAAGCCATGGTGATATCTGAGGTAACTAAACCAGTCACCATCCTTGCTCTACACTAACTTGCATTCAACAATTTCACTGGGTGTGTGATGGAGACTGCACAGATCATATATTACTTGGCCCAACTGCCACCCAGACACGTCAATACAAATCTCCCAGCGCAACCTCCCCTCAAAGACAAATCAACACAACCACCCACAAAACAACACAATCAGCACATACAATAACACACACACACAGCCTCGTAACGCACTCTACACCCCTTATTTGTCACTCACACAACCCCCCAGATTTAAATCTACATAACCAGCATAGATGCCAACCCAAACGTACATAGCCCTTCACTGAAGCACTTCCCATCCTCAGTCTCCTCCATCACAAATCAATACAAATCTCCCAGCACAACCTCACTTCCATAAATCAACACAGCCACTCACACAACAAAACCAGCACATACAAAACCCCCAAATGTCACGCTGAGGCCTAGAATGTCTGTTGAGTCTGTGTGAAGTGATAGAAACTGCTACAAGCATTGGTTAGCGCTCTTCTTTTTCAGACTATCACTAGGTTCAATCATTGCTGGCATTGACAGTGTGTTACTGACCAATTTTTCTTAGCCTTTTTTGGCTTGTTTTACACAAGACTTTACAAATTATACCCTTGCAACAGCACAGGCTTTGATCTACTGGTTATAATGATAGCATCTAGCTCTTACAGAGCACTTAATTCCCAAGTTTCTGTCTTCTGGCTAACTAATATGGTCTTAGCTCTCCGAAATGGCAGATGATTTTCCTTTCCTTGTTTAATTAAAATAAAATTAAATACACTACAAAAATGGCATTTAAATATTTATTAGGTCATCAGAGCAAACAATGAAATCCAGAAAATTGATATGATGTTCTTTCCTTATCTTATTACAGAGAGTTTTCCACTTCCCTTCTCTTGACATGGGTTCACTATGCAAAGTGAGCCTCACTTTCTCTTGTGAGTGTCTTATATGCACATTATCTAGAGCTGGTTAAAATATTTCAAGCAAAAAATTTTCTACTGAGAAGTGAGGTTTTGTCAAAACAAAATGTTTCACGGAACTATGTCATTTGAGATTTTTTTTTAAATTTTCAATTGGACATTTCTAAAATAAATGAAGATTTTTTGTTTCATAGGTTTCCAAATTCAAACATTTTTACAAGAAAAAGAAAAGGGTTTTTGACCAACTCCATTATTCTTCAAATGTAATATTTATATTTTATGTTTTTTCCTGGATTTTGCTAGATTGTTTCTAATGTTCGTATCTTTCAAATGACATATTTTTCTTTTCATTTTGGCTGAGATTTTTAAAGCTGCCATTGCCTTTCAATGCTCATCCATTCAAATTCATGGGAATTAGGTTCCAGGTCCCTAGGTGGCTTTGAAAACCTCTGCCCTGATATATTATTTTGTTACTGAGATGTGTTCATATATGACAAAAGTGAGCCACAGACTTGGAACTGAATTAATAAGAATAAACATCATTAATATCTACCACTGTTTGCCCTCAGTTTGTGCTCAGTAATGCCCTGATCTTCAGAAAAACGATTAACAAAACTTTGGATGTTGGATTCCAGCATAATCATCAGCTTTACCACATGGCAAAGATATAAAACAGAAGTCTCTTAAATCTTGAATCAGAGAGGATTCCAGGTTTAGCGTGCTTTGACAATCAGAATGCTATGTTTCTCAAAAATACAAGGAAAGCTTTGATTATTGACAGAGACCACTAGTGATTAGAGAAGTCTCTGTTTGTATGTTGTTATGAGCTGGGTGAAACCTTGTTATGGGCTCGTTAAAACCCCACTGAGATTGATAGGTGTGAACTCACCCTTCAATTAATATAACTCTGAGCCTATGCTCCCATCTAAGATAAAAATAATGTGTGAACCTGCCGAGGAGCTTTTGGGTCAACATTGTTTTTTGGTGAGGGGTGTGTGTGTGTGTGAGATAGAGAGAGAACACAAACTGAGAACAGACAAGAACACACAGAGAGAGGCAAAGGCAGAAAGCAAGAAAGCAAAGAAGAAGTCCACCCGACGAAGTGGGTATTCACCCCCGAAAGCTTATGCTCCAGTATGTCTGTTAGTCTATAAGGTGCCACAGGACTCTTTGCTGGTTTTAAGAAGAAGCTTGTAAGTACACTGTGACCCTTGAAAATGCCAGTTTTGGGGACTTTGAGAAACAGGACTTTGTGCATCCTTTGTGAGTAAACAAGACTGCAAACACGAGAATTCCAGACTCCATTGATTTTTACTTCCAAGTGGAACACCTCCAAGACCCAAAACTTTGACTAGCCACTCAGGTTAACAAGGGGCAACAATATGTTTATTTGTGTGGGATAGAAGCAATGCTTAATATATGGACAGATTCACTCTTTTTCAAGGTTTCAGAGTAACAGCCGTGTTAGTCTGTATTCGTAAAAAGAAAAGGAGTACTTGTGGCACCTTAGAGACTAACCAGTTTATTTGAGCATGAGCTTTCGTGAGCTACAGCTCACTTCATCGGATGCATAGCATATCGTGGAAACTGCAGAAGACATTATATACACACAGAGACCATGAAACAAAACTTCCTCCCACCCCACTCCCCCGCTGGCAACAGCTCCAGCGAGAAACTGCTGAATTGGAATTCATTTGCAAATTGGATACTATTAATTTGGGCTTGAATAGAGACTGGGAGTGGCTAAGTCATTATGCAAGGTAGCCTGTCTCCCCTTGTTTTTTTCCTGCAAACCCCCCCCCAAGACGTTCTGGTTAAACTTGGATTATTGCTGTGCACATTGTAAGATGAGCTGTTGCCAGCAGGAGAATGAGTTTGTGTGTGTGGTTTTTGGAGGGGGGAGTGTGGGGGGGGGGTGAGAAAACCTGGATTAGTGCTGGAGGTGACCCACCTTGATTATCATGCGCATTATAAAGAGGGGTTTCAAAGGGGGATGGGCTGTTGCCAGCAGGAGAGTGAGTTTGTATGTGTGTGTGTGTGTGGGGGGGGGAAGGGTGAGAAAACCTGGATTTGTGCTGGAAATGGCTCTACTTGATGATCACTTTAGATAAGCTGTTGCCAGCGGGGGAGTGGGGTGGGAGGAAGTTTTGTTTCATGGTCTCTGTGTGTATATAATGTCTTCTGCAGTTTCCACGATATGCTATGCATCCGATGAAGTGAGCTGTAGCTCACGAAAGCTCATGCTCAAATAAACTGGTTAGTCTCTAAGGTGCCACAAGTACTCCTTTTCTTTTTACTCTTTTTCAAGTGAACAGTGTATTAAAATAGCAAAGACCAAAGTTTCTCAATGGAGAAGCCTTATGAATTGTAGGTATAGGGAGTTTTTCTACTACCTTGAAGGTTTAATTCAAACTGTGAGCCATCAAGAGATCCCCCAAATATTCCAATTCAGAAATTCAGCAATGTTTCTTTTGACTCAAATTTATGTTTTCACTCTCCCTTTTTTACCAGGGTTTTCTTGATTACATTGAGTATCCCTGTGCTTCTCAGGCAAAGTCCTTCAATGAATTCTATCTCATACATTAGTCCTGTTAATTGATTCTGTAATGTGAAAGATGTGTCCAGAGAGAGAATGAGGAAAATTACTCCTTTTGTGACCTATTATCCAGCTATCATTATTGTGAATGTTCTTCATGACATAATGCATATTATGTCTTCCTCTTCATCACGTAGACCTTTCTGGTATTAGCTTACTAAATACCGGTGAGCCAAATTAATAACTGGTGTAATCAATAAGAGTTGATTGACTTCAAGGGACTTGTATCACAACTATTAGCATTGAGTTTGTCCCTTTATCTCGTCATTCATGTTTATGAAGCTTTTTAATAAAAAATACCTATACCTGTGACAAAATAAATTTACAGTTTTTTTCTGTAGCTTTTTAAAGGTTTAGACTACCACTTATTCTACTGCATATTATATTCACAAACACACATCCCAAATTCACAGAAAAAACCCAGCATTTCATCTTCATTGGCCTGGAATTTATGGATGTAGGTGTTGGTGATAAGGCATACTGTACCTTCTTCTGAATAGAGAGATCCATAAATTAGGAGAGTACAAAAAGCAACACATGGCTAATTTCTGGTGGATTATTCGCCATCCTCCCAAGGACCATGCAGTAGAACATTTAGAACCTGGATTCATTTGAAATGACTTGAAGCTGAATTATTTTTTCCCAAGCATGTTTCAGAGAAGGAAGAATGATGATGCTCATCATTCTTTCTCACAGTCATGACACCCTGTCACCTTTGCCAGATAGGCTTAGAGACATTGCAGCATAAGGAAGAAATACACCAAATTTTGTAAATACCTAGCCTGCAGGAGGTTAGGTAGCACAATGCTTTTATGCCTTAGCTTTTTATATCTAAGACCTACATTCAAAGTTGAATTATTTCACACCATTTTAACAGTCACACTTGTGTCTCCAATGGGTATTTTTCCACATCCTAAAATGCCAATCTAGTTAATACCATGAGATGGCTCTGCTTAGTCCTGTTGTCACAATATGTTTTAGGACAGGACTCAAATGCATTTGTAGAAGTATGCACAGAACTTTACTGCAGCAGGCAGTATCCAAAACAATGTTATGAATCTTTAACTTTCATTAACCCCAAATACATATAGAACCTATTTTTATTCTTTGTTAGGCACAGGATTAGCATTTATACAGCTTATAGTGAACTCTGATATGGTGAAATTCCATCTACTGTATAATAAATGCTGTTCCAGCTATCTTGTATAGTGAACCTCTGCTCATAGAATGACATTTTCTGTGGTAACAAAAAGTTTATGATCAAATACCACTGTGATGGAGGTAGTATAAGAACCTTACTAGAATAGACTGCTCATCCCTACTTCCTGTGATTACATTGGACCAGATTGTGGTTGGCCCCTGCTAAGGTGCTTTGTGCTCTCCCCATTGCAAAGGAATGCACTAGACACCTCAGAGGGGACATGGAGGAGACAGGATAATGGTTCCACCCTTCTGCATCCAGACAACAGAGTTGGCAGGCCACAAAGGGAAATATATCCTGCACCCCCTTCTGGCATGTAGCAACAGGAGATACATTCCCTCTGCTCAAGGTCCAGGAGAACTGTTTCTTCATCCTTCTGTTGGGGCAGTGGAATTCTACACCAGTGCTCAGTGCCATGCTGAAAAGCCCATTGTTTCCACCTGTAGTTGCCCTTAACTGTTTAAAATCAGTTTAAAAGCAGTTTCTTTCCGTTTTTGTTATTTTCCCCATCATATTTTTCAGGCCTGCGTTTCTGTAAGAGTTTCCTAAACTGGAAATCTTGAAATTAAAAAACACACTGTGAACCTGATGCTCATTAAGACCTGGATCATGTATAGTACATGCATTGTGGCCATGAGTTGTCTGAACCTGTTATATGTTGATATTACTGGTCATGTATTATCATCATTCAGAGTGTGTGCTTTTTTCCCATCTTAGTGAAAAGTACAGTTTTCTTATTTATTTTAAGATTTGATACTGATCTTTCCTTTGCAAGGATCAACTCAATATTGCAAGGTTTGAAAATCTGACCTCTCCATTCCATTTTATTTGTATTGTTTGTCTTCATGCTGATTCATTGTGACCACCTTCTGGATAATGGTCACTTAGTGATACTGCAATAATTGAAGCATAAAGCAGTGTTTCTGTTTATACATTTATTATCACAGCCACATATTGTCTTTCACAAATCTTTAGGCATCCTTTTTATTTTTGAAAGTGTGGCTGATTAGATTGTGCATTGATTGCAATATATATTTAGGAAAAAAATCTTATTCTTCTTGTTCTCAACTATATAAATATATCATTGTGTACTCAACCTCTAGTGCTGTCTGGGAACGTGTCGTGAGTTTACAACCCATACTCATAATGGTGGAGCAACAAAATTACTATGTGCTTTCTGTGAATGGAGTGCTGTCATTGAAGTAATCAGGATAAGTAATACATAGGAACCAGAGCTTGTCCTGACACCTCCTGACAGTTGTGTGTGTACATTCATTTCCTCTGAACATTTTAAGGATTCTGATGGGCTGTTTTTTCTCCTTTTGGGTGCCCTGTTTAGGTTGTATTTGGGCAGATCTTTCATAGTTTCATTCTATTCCCAGTATTTTCTAAACAGAACAGAACAAAAAAAGTCTCCAACAAATGAAATGTTGATTTTCTTTTTTCCAATATGCCTTGGCAACATGCTGTATTGTTGTAACACTTGATTATAGTCATTCTAAGGGGAGGTTAAGGTGGGTTAAGGAGAGAAAAAAAGTCTAAATTTGAAAAGGTGAATGATGTTGCTAGCTTTGAAGAGTGACTTACATCAGCCTCAAGGCTATGTTGCCTTGAGAGGCTTGTCAGTGAAAAGCTGACTTCATCATGTCTTTTTTCACTTATCAAGAGTTATTAGTTCACGAATGTACAGTTCTCCTTCTCTCATTTATAGGATTTGTAGGTACACTTTAAGGCAAATTAGTCCCTGGTGTAACCACACTGAGTTTGCTTGACTTATACCAATGATGAATGAAGCCCAATGTGCTAACTATTTTCAATTAAAGATGGGCCAAAATAAAAAAAAATATGACCAGATCCAAATCTTTTTGGAAGTTTGGAAAATAAAATAAAATACATTTTTAAAAAATCACATAAAAAGTCTCCTCTAAGCAAAAGGTTAACAGCCTAATTTCATTATGCTTCTAAGAGTGAAAGAAGAGATATAACACAAGAAAGGCAGTTTCTATCATGTTTTTAGCCAGGACGAAGTAGTTCTGCCCAAAAAACCAAACCAATAACAGAAAAAAAATACCATCTTAGGCTGCTTATGGAGCCCAACATACAGCTATGCAGTAGCTGGGCTCTATTTATTCAAGACTACTGGGCTCTGTTTATTCAAGCTATTTTATTTGGCTGAATATTCCACCACCCTTCTCTTGACACAGTCTGCTGCTGCTACCTGATACCTTAAGGAAGGGGGCCAGGCAATGATCCTTTTCTGTCTTTCTCCTTCATTTTGGGAATGGTGCAAAGCCAAGATCTTCTCTTCCTCTCCCTGCACTAAGGAAGAGAGAAATTAGAATAGGATTCTCAGTCTCACTCCCTTTATCTCAGTGAGGGGTACTGGACTGGGAACTTCTTTCCCACAACATTGGTCTTGGAGATGGGGCAACAGGCTAGGATCTTCATTCCCCATCCTCTGGAATCCAGAAAATGAGAACCAGGGAACTGGGCCATATCACAAGGATCATCTCTCCTTGGGGAGTCACAGACTTCCTACTTTTTCCCATTAAAGACCAGGGAAATAAGAATACCACTGGGTCCAAGGGAGAAAGAGTTATGGGACTAGGAGAGGGAAATGAGGTTGGCAGCTCACTCACTGTCAAATCTTGAGGACAGGAAGAGATGGGAGGTTATTGGTGCTTCTCTACTACATAATCACTAGACTGAAGGTCTAGAAGATCAGGGTCCTCTGCAGCCTCTCAACAGTAGCAGACTCTGAACACAAAAGGCATCATTGTGGCTCCATGCAATCTTTTCTTCCCCATGTGGCTATAATCTGGAGGCAGCAGCTGCATTTAAGAAAATAAATCTATCTGAGAAAGAGATGAAGGCAGAGCAGATTGTATCAAACTAAAAAGTGCTTCCCAGCAAACAAAAAACAGTTATCCAAGATCTAACTTGTATACACTCTGATACTAAGAAGACCATCTGTAGTTTTTAGGTAAAATTACATTTCCTGAACAGCTGTGAAAAAAGCAGTAACTGTGGTCCAATCCAGTAATTTGGAATGGGGTGGTTCTTTTCTTTGTCTTGTAAAGTTCTGAGCACTCTGCCAGTGCTAAATAAATAATAGATATTATTGGTAGTAATAATACAACAACATAATAGTTAATACTCAATTCACCAAGGCCCTGTTATGAACTGTTGACTAAGGCCCCACAATCCCGCAGAAAGAATCTTTTGAGCAGACACCCATCAAAGTCAATGGAGCTCTTTGCAGGGAAGTGATCATTGCTATATTAGGTCTAACTAAATAGACAATAGATGTAATATACTTTTAGATGTGTGATCCCAACTCAGATACTGATGTTAAAAAGCATGGATTTTTCTGGCTAGTAAGAGTATTCCAAAAGAATCCTGGATTATAATTGACATGCCCATCTTCATAAAAGAAGTCCCCCTCCTTTTCTTGCAGATGGAGTAAGCAGTTTGAGTTAATATTTCATTATTAATAAGAAAACAGGGCAATAAATAGACTGAGGGGCCCTCGCAGCTGCATTACCTTGTCATCTGTTTTTCATTTTTCGGTGGTCTTAAGTGCCTCTTCCACTAAAGCTTTCAAATATCCACTGTTTGGCATGCTTCCCATATAAAACAATTAGACATGTTCTTGCACACAGATGCTTAAATTTTCTTTGCGAATGTGAGATCTGAGTAACATAAATAAGTGTACAGTTCTCAAGTTGAACTTATTCCTGAGAGGAGAAAATATTTTTTTTTTAATACAGTGGTTTAAAGAACAGATATGGTTAGTATGATTTGCTCCCTCTGCCTTTGCACTCTTCATAGAGAGCAGGTTAGTCTAAATTGATATCTGTTGTATTGTACCTGCCAACTGGTGACCAGCCAATTTGGTCAATTAGTAGAGTCCCCCACTGGAGTTATTGTGTGTTCATCCTGTATGTTACCATAGCTGAGACAATACTTAGGACCCTTGAGGTACACAGCCATCAGTTCTACCAGGGGAAACATAGGGGAGCCAGGAGGAACTCTGTTAAATTGGTCTCAGCTGGAAATTGCTCTTTAAGCAATTTGAATTATTATTGCAAAAAAAGAAAAAAAAAAACCTTCAAACCTGTTTCTTGTTCCTTTTGTATGTGGCAAACAGATAAACACTCTTCTGCTTTCCTGAAATAAAAGTGGTTTTATTGTAAGGTTAGCTACCCTCATGTTTTTACTTATTATGATGCTCCATTATGAGAAGCAGCATGTATTAGAGCTCATGAAGTTAATGATCTCAGAGTCATTTTGAGGAATTTTAAAACACAGAATGCAACCCATTAGAGCCAAAAGACTGTTCGTCTTAGATAACAGTATAAGCTCTGATATTCCTAAGTGTATGGTGTATACAGTATTGCATAAAAGCACTGCATCAGGTCAGGAGGAACAAACTCATAATTATAGTACATAATTATATTTTGTATCTTTCCTTCCTGAAACCAACATTTTACTATTCATTTTATAATATGCAATACACAAGACTAACTCAGTTTGCAGCAGTGGGCAATCAAATCAGCAATTTATAGGATGTCAATCTTTTCCACTCCAGCCCACTCCACGTAATTCACTAATATCCAAATGCTGGCTGGAAACACCCTACAGAGCAGCTACACAAACTGTCTTTTACGCGAGAAATTAACTATTTTCTTTTATCCTAAGTATAGTACTCCATGCTACTTCTATAAACTATCATTTCTTGTTAAATCTTCCTTATCTCAGAGAAGTATTGGTTTTGGACCTTACTTTATGGGTCTTGTTAATAACCCAATACTACTGATTAAGTTCTGGGGTTTTTTTCCTCAAGGACTGCCTTGTTTTATATATGGCACCGCTTTACTTTTGCTTTACTGACTTTCTATCTTTTTCTTAATGTTGTAATTCAAGATCAAAATGAAAGGCTAGGACTTTGTGTTATTATGTGTGTTACTTTTTTAATGTCATAATCCACATCTCAGAGTTCAACCACCAAGGCAAAACATATTCCCTAGGTGATAGTATGTCTGGAAAATAAAACAAATCACTGTAGTGCTGAGCATTCTAATGCATTCAGCTTTATTACACGTCTTCATGTCCTCTACAATTCTTCAACTATGTAATACTCATTGTTTGCAACATTAATGGAGGAATATGTTCAAATCTTTTAAAAACGCAACAGTTTCACTCCTGTATCTAGGGATTTATCACAGCAAAGAAACATTTAAAATTACCAATAACCCCAGTAAGTCTCCTTTCACTCAAACAATGAAAGGGCAGGCACTCTGCTGATGAAATGATATTTCAGATTGCTCACAGATTTACTCACCTTGGTTTCAGTGTTATAGAAGGTCATTCATTTTCAGGTACTGCACAACATTAAAATGGTGCAATCCACAGTACAGATGTTCAAAAGTGAAATAATGTGTTGATACCGAATGGAAACTTAATAGATGCTCACTTTAAAATTCCATTTTGTTCCATTCAGGGCTGCTAATTTATCAGATAATTACATAGACTCCTAATGAACTACTACTTTCCTATAGTTCAATTTTGAGTGTTGCTAAATTATGGACTATAATATTTTGAGTAAGACAATAAAACTCATCCCAATTTTCCAGGATTTTTTTTAAAAAATCTTGTTTTATTTTTGTCTTTACAAGATGTGATCTAGACATTTACATTCAGTGAAGTTATACATCTGTACTCACTGACAAAAAGGACCTTGGGAGGAATTACAGATGTCTGGTGATATATCAACCAGGCAAACTCTTTTAATAAGGTGAGACAATAGTAATGGCTGGTTGAGGAGCCAATTTTTCTGGTCCCTGTTTGGCAACACATTTTTCTATAACAGTTACTTTTCCAAACCTTAATGTCAGCCAAGTGGGTAGTGTAAGTTCATACAGTCAATCCACCCATTACCAGAGAACAATGCTTCTTCCTTCTTTTGTTTAATGTTGTGCTTCACTCCCACCTTAGCTGGTTCAGTCTATATCAGATCATTTCAAATAAATAATTGGATGGATTCAATTTACTGCTGAGGACTCAGTTAAATTACATGGTGAAAATACAAGATCACCATTCACACATTGCCAACTCAAGTCTTAGAAATTTGATTTGTTAGGTAAACATTAAAAAGCAACTATTTCTTCTAGTAAGGAACATGATTCTATAAAGTTTTTACTCTAAGTTTACAAATACCTATCTATGGGAGGATAAAGAAAAGGTTTGATCCAAGGATAGCCTTCCTTGTACTCACAATCAGCAGGCTAAACACTAAGCAATAACAGAATAGGACTTGGTTAAACACTAGCTACCCGTGGCTCAGGTAATGCTTGTAAGTTTAGAAAAGCATATGGAAGAGTTGGTTTTGATTACATTTGCAGAATTGAACAAGACAGTGTGCTAACCATTTATTATGCAGATTAGCACAGCAATGTGGAGGCCTTTTAAAATGAAAATATATATGTAATTTTACTTTATTATTAATTATTAATTATTATTATTATATTTTATTTTATTAGCTTTTGTATGCCTAGCTTAGGCTCTAGTCATTATATTTTATGAACTAGGAGGTTAAGGTTTTTTTAATAACAAAAACAAGGAACTGCCTTTGTAATCCACTAAGGCTGTAATCACATGCAGCCATTGCCCAACCCCTCAACCTATCCCTCTGCAAAAGCTCAGAATAAAAAATGGGCTTTACGGTTCACTATGAATATTAATATATGTGAGCTATTTCAGATCTAGGAAATATATATATATGATATGCTTATGGCTGTGACCAAGAGTTTTCCATATGTGTTTGGCAGGAAGATTGTGACCTCTTTCAAATGCACACCTTGCTATAGTTAGGCATCTCACTGTCTCTTGCAGAAAACACTTCTGTAATGAACTCCTCCTGGGAATATATGGTAAAGATTCCTAAAAAGATGAAGTTAAGCATCTGCTTACTGCACTGCCTATAAAGTGGAGTTTCATTTTGAGAACACATTGCACTGGTGTCCACAACCTGAACTGACTTTTGGAACCCAGCCCTAAAAACCTATGTGGTTTGGAATCTGGTTACATGAGAAACTGCCTCTGACCCTGTAGGCACTGCTGTAGTTGCAATCAGCAGAGGTAGTTCAGCTGGAGGTTGTTCAGTTTAATCATGATGGGTTTGCACATATTCTGTGAAAATCCCTCACTGGAATTCACCCCTCTCTTTCCCTCCCCCTTCCTAGATCTGAAATAGCTCATATACGTTAACATTCATAGTAAACCATAAAGCCCATTCTTTATGCTGAGCTTTTGCAGAGGGATAGGTTGAGGGTTGGGCAATGGCTGTATGTGATTGGATTGTAGTGTATGTAGTGGATTACAGAGGCAGTTCCTTGTTTTTGTTCTTAAAAAATACCTTAGCCTCCTAGTCCATAAAATATAATGACTAGAGCCTAAGCTAGGCATACAAAAACTAATGAAATAAAATAATAATAATTAATAATAAATTCTCATTCCATTTTGGGCATCCTAAGAAGTCATAGTCTTCCATTTGGCTAACCCAAACCCTCAGTTTACATTAAGGTTTATATTAAATATCTATTTATAAATGGCCTATAAAGGGTTAATAAATTATGACTAGATGTTATACAAAAATTATGGTCATGAGTGGTATATGATAGATTTTTTTTAAAAAGATGGTGTTATGATTGTATGCCATGGTTATAAGCAAACTATTGACCTGCTGGACTCTATAACAATTTATAACAATTCATTACTATATGTGTTAATAAATGGTTAATAATTAATCCATTTAAATTTACTTAATGTAAAGTGCGACCCTCTTCTTTACCTCATGATTCATGTGTTAACCAGAATTAAGTTTTGTCAAGAGTACAAAGATAGGGCCTGGACCTGATAAGGAATTGCATCTTATTCCCAGAATTTTTCCAGTTGCTTCACTAGGACATTCTACAGAATAAGGTATGATAAATAATATTTTAGCTTTATTGAAACACAAATAGCCAAGAAACTGAAACTTAAGTTTATACTAACTGAAATTAATTATAAAAAAGATAGTATTTCTTTAAAATAGCATTGTTTCATAGTTACAATTATATACCTAATTGTATTTTTGAATAGGAGTGTTTGTTCACCCCTATTTTCTTGAATGTCTTTATGCAGCTTGAAATGTTTCCATGAATGTATATAGTATGTTACATAGTTTGTGTTTTTTCACTACTATTGTTATGCAGTTTAATTATATTTATTGTTTTAATCATTTAATTTAATAATTGTTAATATTTAAACAGAGTAAAATATTTTACTATAATCATATCCCTCTCTGACTTGGAAACTCTGAGTTATAGGATTTAAACACCTAATTTAACTAGCATGAAACCCAAATGTTGTTTTATCTAAAAAATCCTATTATGTTTGTTTTCTTGGTACCTGATACCTAAATTAAAAAATGTTGGTAGTTAAAAATAAGGAAAAAAAGGAACAATGCAAATTCATAACTAAGTTTATGCAAACAAGCTAACCCTGACTTGCGTATCCACCTGATCTACCTCCTTGTGAACCTGATGCAACTAGCATGTAAAATTGAGATATTTGTATATAGAGCATTTGATAAAGACTAGAAATAGTAGTCAATTTGCAGTTGGTGACATCTGCTTAATTTCTGTAGTTTGCCTGCAGAGTCAAGAAACTGGAGTATCTTGGGGTTATTACATACATGTCTACGATATATTTGAACTGAGCATCTGGAGTGAAATCCTAGCCCTGCTAATTCAATAAGGCGAGAATTTCACCCATGATTTGTAAATTATCTAATAATTTTTAAAAAGAAAAGGAGTACTTGTGGCACCTTAGAGACTAACAAATTTATTTGAGCATAAGCTTTCGTGAGCTACAGCTCACTTCATCGGCTGCTACTCTGAAACCTAATAATTTTTGTTTTGCTCTTAAGAAATTTATAGCTGCAGATTGTCTATGCTAAGTTTCATGGTAATAACACTTCTGTTGTGCATTTGGTTGTCGTGGTAATAGAATCTTGTTATTGCTATGGCAACTGAGTTAGATTATTAGGGGATAGACCGGCCAGTTTTGGCTGGTTTGGTCAGTTCAGTGTGTGGCAATAAATGGCTGCTTTTAAGGTTTACAAGTGTCTGTGTCTCAAGTGATTTCTTCCTAAAACTGCTGCCCCCCAGGATACAACAAAGTGGCCACGACGATGGGATTCTTGTGTTGCCCCAGCAACAGAAGGAAGTAGAAGTCAAGGTACCAAAAAACCCAACAAACTTTTTGCTGTTGGAAGGGGGTGAGACCTGGCTTGTTTGCACTGACTGTGCAAACTGCAACTAAAACCATGGCTACACTTACAGGGCCACTGGAACCTTTTGAAGAGACTATAGTGCAATGCACATATATACTGAGTGTTTTGAGCTTTTTGTTATTCCAAATGACATTACAGAAGAGAAGAAGGTGCCAATATTCTTAACTGTTGTAGGTGCTAAGATCCACTCCTTGTTACGCAACTTACTACACCCTGTTAAGCCTGAGACCAAATCTTACAGTGACATTGTGGAAATCCTAGGGTCCCCATTTTTCTCCAAAACCGTTGGTAATTGCTGAAAGATATAGGTTCCACAAAAGAGACCAAAAAGAAGATGAAACAGTTGTACAATTTGTAGCAACATTGAAAAAGCTTGCGGAACGTTGTGAATTTAAGGCGATATTAAATGACGCCCTACGTGACAGGTTAGTGTGTGGCCTGCACAGTGAAGCTTTATGGAGGCACCTATTGACAGAGGCTCAGCTTACCTTACAGAAGGCTGTTGATATTGCAGTCTCCATGGAACTGGCTACAAAGGAGGCACAATACATCGGTGCATTCCCTAGGGTGCATAAGGTGTCACAAGAACCTATCCACAAAACTGTGCGGAGTCAGGAATGTTACCGCTGTGGTAAGCCAGGTCACCATGCATCAGAATGCTGGTGTAAGGACTGGTGTGTCGACACTGTGGCAAAAAAGGACACATTGAGTGTGCCTGTAAACAAAAGAAAAAGAGGCCTATAGTCTGGCCAACCAAAAAAGGAAATCTGCATATCCTAGAGCGGACCCAGGATGACCAAGGAGACACCTCATCACAAGAAGAAGTGCCACTGCACATTTTGTCTTTGGCAGTGGGCTCACATGAATACTAGGTAACCCCGTTTTTGGATAGCAAACCTATACACATGGAACTGGACACCAGTGCAGCTGTCTCGCTAGTCTCCGAGACTGTGTGTAAAGGAAAGCTACATCATCTTCCGCTTCAGGCAATGAAGACATGCACGGCAGAAGCTGTGCCCATGTTGGGCACTATTGGTGTTAAGGTGGAGCTCAGTGGACAGGCTGCTAAATTGCCACTGTTTGTGGTGAGCAGTAATTACCCAGCCTTTATGGGTAGGTCTTGGCTTAGGAAGATCCAGCTGAACTGGGCAGAACTGCACCGAATGACTAAAGAAGAAACTGGCCTGACCGCTATACAAAGTAAACATACTGCTGTTTTTGGAGAGGATCTGGGAAGTATGAAGGGAATCACTGTGACATTGAACATTAAACCTGACAGTCAACCAAAATATCAAAGCCAGAACTGTGCCATATGCCATCAGGCCGAAAGTTGAAGCGGACCTGGAGCGCCTGGTCACAAATGGAGTCCTAGTACCAGTTACCCATAGCCCATGGGCAATGCCTATCATTCAGATAGTGAAGAAAGATGGCTCCCTATGAATTTGTGGTGATTTTAAAGTCACTGTCAACCCAGTGTTGTGTGCAGAGCAATACCCGCTTCCCCGCATCAATGACCTCTTTGCGGGCCTGGCTGGGGGACAAAAGTTCAGTAAGATTGATCTGAGTCAAATGTATTTACAGATGCATGTCGATGAAAAGTCCCAAGAGCTGTTGACTATTGTGACGCATAAAGGTCTTTATCAATACTGTCGCCTACCCTTTGGAATAACGTCTGCTCCCGCCTTGTTCCAGAGGGCTATGGACCAGATCTTGTGTGGCTTGCCAGGAGTTCAGTGCTATCTGGACGACATCCTGGTCACTGGAAGGAATGAGGAGGATCACCTAAAGAATTTAGAGGCTACCCTACAAAGACTGGAAGAGTACGGCCTACGGGTCCGTAAAGACAAGTGTGAATTCTTCCAGCCCTCTGTTGAATATTTGGGACACATCATTGATGCTACGAGTCTTCATAAGGGCACTGCAAAAGTTAAGGTTATTGTAGAGGCTCCCCCTCCTCGAAATGTTAGCCAGCTTCACTCGTTTCTAGGACTATTGAACTATTATGGAAAGTTCATCTCTCAGTTAGCCACACTACTAAAACCACTTCACGAACTCCTTGGTCAGAACAAGGCCTGGAAGTATACTGAAGCCTGTGATGTTGCATTTAACAAAGCTAAGAATGCATTGCTAAATTCTGACGTTCTGATGCACTTTGATCCATCCTTACCTCTACAGTTGGCCTGCGATGCCTCCCCTTATGGAGTGGGAGCGGCCATTATGCCTTTGGGAGAAGAGAGACCTATTGCTTTTGCTTCACGCACTCTAAGCAAAGCAGAAACTAACTATACCCAAATCAAAAGTGAGGCATTCGGAATCGGTTTTGGAATTCGGAAGTTTCATCAGTACCTGTTTGGACAGAAGTTTACTCTTCTCACAGATCATCGACCTCTGACTTCAATATTTGGACCCCACACAGGCATTCCCCCATTAGCTGCTAGTCGTATGCAACGTTGGGCATTGTTGCTTTCCATGCACACATATGAAATCAAATATCGGAAATATTCTCTGCACGTCAATGAGGATGGTCTCTCAAGGTTGTCTTTGCCAGTCAAACATCAAGATATTGTCCAGAAGGAATTTTTTTACTTTGAACAGGTGGAGAATACATCCATCACCACTACTCAGGTAAAGAAGGCAACTCGCATTGACCCAGTATTATCCCAAGTTATGGACCTGGTGATGCATGGAAAATCTCGACGAATCTCTCCGGTCTCACCCAACCTTGTTACCTACATGTCCAGTAGGACGGAGTTGTCGATCCAATCTGGTTGTTTGTTGTGGAGAAGACGTGTCATTATCCTACCACCACTGAGATCACAGATGTTAGAACAGCTACATTCAGGTCACTGTGGAATAGTGAACATGAAAGAAATTACACGAAGCTATTTTTGGTGGCCTAGATTGGACTGTGCTATTGAAGAGAAGGCAAGAGCTTGTATGTCATGTCAGGGTGTGAGGAATGCACCCCAGTGGGCACCCCTACACCCATGGGACTGGCCTGAAAACCCATGGCAACGTATTCACATAGACTTCACTGGCCCACTTGAAGGAAGCATGCTCTTGGTGGTGGTAGATGCCTATTCTAAATGGCCAGAAGTCTCTATAATGCAGTCCACTACTGCAGAGAGTACTATCCAAAAACTGTGGGGACTCTTTAGTCGTTTTGGTCTGCCAGAACAACTTGTGAGTGACTACGGACCGCCGTTCATCTCTCAGGAGTTTCAAAATTTTATGAAGGCAAATGGGATACACCACATCACTTCAGCACCCTATTATCAATCCACCAGTGGATTAGCTGAAAGATTTGTGCAGACAATGAAACAAGCTTTGAAATTGGCAAGGGGACAACACTCCATTCAAAAGCATCTGGACACCTTCTTACTATCCTACAGAAACACACCTTATGCTATGATCAAGGCATCCCCAGCCTTTCTAATGATGAAACAACAGCTGAGCACTTGCTTTGATCTGTTGAAACCTTCTGAACCCCAACAAATTGTGCAACGTCATCAGCAAGATTAAGTCATCAGGCATGCACCCAGAGCAAAAGACTGAACCTTTAGCCCGGGACAGCTGGTTTTGGCTCGGAATTATACTTCTGGAGCTAAATGGGTGCCTGCCACTGTCATAGTGCAAACAAGACCTGTTTTCTACACAGTCCGGACTGCAGAGGATCTCACCTAGCGGTGACAGGTAGATCAGCTGTTGCCAGATCATACCAGTCCTCAGGACACATCTTCAGTTGAGTTGCCTGACTTCACCGTTTCCGGTGACACATCGAATCAAGAATTACCTGTTCCTGACTTTCCCCCTCCATTACTGCCGGCAGCTGAGATACCCCCCTGCCTGGAATAAGCTGATACCACATCCTCACCCATTCACACTACAAACCCTGGGCCCATTGTCAGGCCTGCGCCCAAGACACTTTTGGGTGCAATAACACCAGAAGTCCGCCGTAATCCACCTAGAGATGGAAGGCCTCCTCAATGGCTGGATCTTTAGCTAGGGTGAACCCACGGATACGGGGCAAAATAATCCCCGGGGTCTAGCTGGCAATGGAGGCAGTCTGCCCTCCTTCTCTAGTTTAGCGTTTGTTTTATTTAGGGGATGTTCTTATTAAGGGGGGAGGAATATGTTGTGTATTTGGTAGTCGTGGTAATAGAATCTTGTTGTTCCTATGGCAACTGAGTTAGATTATTAAGGGATAGACCAGCCAGTTTTGGCTAGTTTGGTCAGTTCAGTGTGTGGCAATAAACGGCTGCTTTTAAGGTTTACAGTTCTCTGTGTCTCAAGTGATTTCTTCTTAAAACTGCTGCCCCCAAGGATACAACAACTTCCATATTTGAAACCTTCTATTACTTTTGATCCAAAACAAAAAAAAATGGTTTGTTTCCTAAAAAGAAAAGGAGTACTTGTGGCACCTTAGAGACTAACAAATTTATTGGAGCATAAGTTTTCATGAGCTACAGCTCACTTCATTGGATTACCAGCAGGAGACGGGGGGGGGGGAATAAACCTTTTGTAGTGATAATCAAGGTAGGCCATTTCCAGCAGTGACAAGAACGTCTGATGAACAGTGGTGGTGGGGGGGGGGGTAAACATGGGGAAATAGTTTTACTTTGTGTAATGACCCATCCACTCCCAGTCTCTATTCAAGCCTAAGTTAATTGTATCCAGTTTGCAAATTAATTCCAATTCAGCAGTCTCTCGTTGGAGTCTGTTCCTGAAGTTTTTTTTGTTGAAGTAGTGCCACTTTTAGGTCTGTAATTGAGTGACCAGAGAGATTGAAGTGTTCTCCAACTGGTTTTTGAATGTTATAATTCTTGACGTCTGATTTGTGTCCATTTATTCTTTTACATAGAGACTGTCCAGTTTGCCCAATGTACATGGCAGAGGGGCATTGCTGGCACATGATGGCATATATCACATTGGTAGATGTGCAGGTGAACGAGCCTCTGATAGTGTGGCTGATGTGATTAGGCCCTATGATGGTGTCCCCTGAATAGATATGTGGACACAGTTGGCACCGGGCTTTGTTGCAAGGATAGGGTACTGGGTTAGTGGCTCTGTTGTGTGGTGTGTGGTTGCTGGTGAGTATTTGCTTCAGGTTGGGGGGCTGACTGTAAGCAAGGACTGGCCTATCTCCCAAGATCTGTGAGAGTGATGGGTCGTCCTTCAGGACAGGTTGTAGATCCTTGATGATGCGTTGCAGAAGTTTTAGTTGGGGGCTGAAGGTGATGGCTAGTGGTGTTCTGTTATTTTCTTTGTTGGGCCTGTCCTGTAGTAGGTGACTTCTGGGTACTCTTCTGGCTCTGTCAGTCTGTTTCTTCACTTCAGCAGGTGGGTATTGTAGTTGTAAGAATGCTTGATAGAGATCTTGTAGGTGTTTGTCTCTGTCTGAGGGGTTGGAGCAAATGCAGTTGTATCATACAGCTTGACTGTAGACAATGGATTGTGTGGTGTGGTCTGGATGAAAACTGGAGGCATGTCGGTAGGAATAGCGGTCAGTAGGTTTCCGGTATAGGGTCATCTTCATTAGGTTAATCATACATATCATGTGACTGTTTTGCTGTTGGGACGTGTAATGCGTTTATGCTATTTCAACTTATTCAGGACTTCCCTTACCTAACCAACTACTCATTGCCCAGTTCTAGGTTGCTCTTGTCATAGTACTGACATTTTGCACATATAAAGAGTTGATTCTTCAAATTTATTCATTATTTAAAATATTCACTCACTAGTTAGAAGAAGAAAATGTTCAGCAAAAAGGTTGTTGACACATGCACCAAAAGTTTTAAATGTGAGTACCAAAGACACTCAGATACTATAATATGAGAAACATAAATACCTGGATAGACCCTACTTAGACACCTATATAAAAGTGATCTAACTTTCAGTGATGCTGAGCAGCTGTATATTCCCAAATCAGTAGAAGTTGCTGGTTCTTGGCACTTGAAAATCAGAGCTCTGCAGTTTCCTAAATATGGATTTGCTTGCTAATTGAAAGGGTTTTTTGAAAAATGAGGCATAGTTTTTTTCCTAATCCTTGATTAAATGATTGAAAATTTCTGAACATATGTAATGAATGAATAATTAATACTGAAAAATGCTATAATGCACTTCCAAAAACACTCATTTGGCTAAAATTCATGAACTCCCAGAACTTCTGAATGTATTCATAAGTAACTAGCTATTGTCCAATAAACTACAAACATGAAATATAACAAAGTGAACTGGATGCTCTTGCTAGTTAATATATATATATATTTAAATTATGTGACCAAAGACAAAATCTTCAAAAGTGTCTAAGTGACTGAGGCTCATAAGTGCCTAAGCCACTTTTGAAAATAACACCTAGGCTCCTAAGTCTATTTTAGCCCAGATCTAACTGATCAGGACACACAAGTGAATGACAGACAGACACAGGGATTAATTTAAGCAGCAAGCTCCAACTTTATTAATTTAACAACAGGGAGGGTTGCTATCTACCTACACCTCTCATCTATGGGGGATTTAATTGGGTCCAGTTTGGGGTTACTTGGCTCCCACTATATAACCAATAACTGGAGCAAACCCTCTTCAGCCTACCCGTAGGATTCAGCTCACATCTGAATCCTCTAACTCTCCCCGTACAAGGAGGATATAAGATACAATAAGAGGGGGACCTCAGTCGATGAAGAATTCAGTTCTCCCCTTCTCCTTACAGAAAAATGTCTAGCAGCCATATCCCAGGTTTCATTTGCCTCTGGGAGCTAGTCCTTTTAGCACTTATCCTCACAGAACGCTAAACTCAAATTATAATGGACTATACATGCCTTTATTATTTCATAACAGTAAAAGTCCTGTTCTTACAGCTTTTAATCTGATCTGTGTCTCCACAATGCTATAAGAAGGCAACCCCCCCCCCCCCCCCCGCCAGGTAGTTTGCCCCGATTGGAAAAAAATATACTTCCTGGTCCCCAGGTGATCAATTAGACCCACAGTCCGCTGGAAACCAGCTTTACATCTATCTATAGAGAGGGAGTGTAGGACAGCAATAGCAGCAAAATGACCTCATGATGCCTGGCAAGCCTTTAAATTGATGGGGGTGGGGAATGTGAGACCCAATCAGCACCTCCCAGCTGGCCAGTGGGAAGCAGTAAAGATACACTCCCACATGCACTTGGAGGCACAAGGAGGGGCTCTGTTCTAGCACGTCTGGCCATCAGTTTTCCCTTCCTCCTCTCAGGAAGTGGCCATCTTCCTGTGGGTCTGAACAACTCCCGCTCATCCTCCTCCTTATTGAAATGAGATGGAGCATTCTTTGGGAAGATGCCAATCACATCATACAACACCATGCTCATCTCCTGACCTTCCTCCTTTCCCCCCTATCAAAAATTATTTTAAAGAGAATATTTCTGTAAGGAAAATTGCTTGGTTTTGGATTACACTCATTTTTTCCAGATCAGCAATTTTAAATGTAGCAAAAAATATTTTACAGATTTGCTAGTAAGAGTAAAAACACACTTTTTTTTGAACAAGGCTTTTACTTCTAGTTCCTTGTAAGACACAATTGTCATTATAAGCCTCTTATGTCTTGGCTTTGACATCTACTGATTTTGAATGGATTTTGCTTCACAATTAGCCAAGAAAAATCATTTGAAACTGTTCTTAGTGAACTACTGATGTGAATATTCTATTAGTTGTTTTTAAGTGAACAGTGGAAGATTGTTAAGTCCATGCCGTTTTATGAAAAAAAATGTCACAGTAACTCAGAAAGAATGCCATTGTATTATTTTGCATTTTAAAGTTTGATGTACAAAAGCGTCATCTTCTAAACAAAATGAAAGATTTGTATGCCTTTGTCCACAGAAAGTGTTATATCTGAATTCCTTTCCCTGTTTTATTTATTAATAATACTTTCTCTCTTCTAGAAGAGTTTAGTGCATTGTTAATTTTCTGGGTTTATGTAATAAAAAATTATTCTTTAATTGTTCTTTATTCTAAAATCCATTGAGATATGATCTAATCTAGTATATTAGCAGCTGCTTAAGAAACACAGCAATAATTCACCTTGAAGAAGGTAGCCTTATTTGCATCTGATAAAAATGAGTTTGAACCTCATAAAAAGGTAAACTATCAAATGATGTGCACTAGTGCAGTATTCCTTAAGTACCTAATTGTTCTGGGAAAGGTGAGAACCATATAGACAAATTTTCCTTTCACATATACTGATGTAACCCTATTGGAGAAACACTGCTCTAATGGAAAAGTTCATTTGGACCATGTTTATAACTCCCACCCGCCTTACATCTGCTTAGCTACCACTTAAAATGTATTAAAGTAATTCCCCTTGTGGCTGGGGAAAGCCATTGGGGAATGCCTAAGCCCATTATTGTCAAGGATAGTTATTGCCTAAGCCCATTATTGTCAAGGATAGTTATTCCTTTATAGAGGAAGGCAAGCTTCTAATAAACCTCAAACAACAATAAACCTTGGTGCACTCTTTGCTCAAGAAATTCTCTTGACATTAAAGCCTTTGTGCAGTATCATCTGGTTTCTAACTTCTTTTTACTGGGAAAGATGACTCAGAAGGTGGTGACTGGCTAACTTCAGCAGCATCTGAAATGTCACCATATTTTAGACACCACGCTGTGCAGATGCTCAATTCCCTCCTCATAGTCAATAGACGGCTGCTCAGTTTTTCATTGTCCATCAGGTGCTGTTCACACAAACTGCAAGACTTGGCAGGGGCAGCTGGAAATCACTTTAGTTCAGCTCTCAGGCCTCATACCGAGTTGCCGATATAAGGTCTCTTATCTCAGGCTCTCTTTCGACTACAACAGCGAATAATTCATTAGACAAATCTGCTTCTTTTTCTGTTCATAAGTTATCTGCAAGGAGCTCACCATTTTCTTTAATTCATTCATTATTCAGAAATATTGGTCAAAAAATTACAAGAATAATTCTTCATCTGTAAATTGTCAAATAGTAAGTCATTCTACTAAAAATTGAACTTCATAAGTTACTTTGGTTTGGCACATAGATCACCTAATACTGCTTATCTTCCCTGGTTGAATGAGGTAACTGGTAGGTTTCTGATGCAAATCCTTATATTTACAAGTTCAAAATTTGCTTTCCACAAATATTCTCTGATATTCACCGAACCATAATTGTGTCTGAAAATATTTCTAGTAAACTTTCTCTCTAAAATACCCAGAGATAGGGAAGAAAAGAGACAGGAACACAGCCAAGAACATCCATTTTTTTAGTTGAGTATATCCATGAAAAGATTTTCACATTATTTGCCCACCTCTGTGCATAATGCAGCTTGTCTTCTGGGCATGGAGTGCCAGCAAAATCATTGCACTTCCAGTCTGCACCCTGCACTAGAACTTATATATGAAATTCAAGGTACCAACTAAAATGTCATAAGCCAGCTATCTTAGAAACCATCTTTCCCTCTCTGACCCCCTTGCATTTTCCCATAACATTTAAAGTTAACTGCTCCCAAACATGAAGCTCAAAGGAGCTGGGGCAGGATATTCTGAATTGCAGTAGGAATTTGCTCCTACTAGGCATTTATGTAAGACAAGTCTAACCACATTCTGAAAGATCTGTATTTTGCTTCCTTTTGTCCAAGCATTTTACTGATTTCCAACTTCAATATCCTAGTATTCAGGCTCTCTCTTCTATATCTCTGTCCTTTGATAGCTGTGGTGCTTTGTGGCAATTAATTCTTATTCTGTGGTGCTATGTGGTAATTAATTCTTATTCTTGCCTTTTCTCTACACCAAGGAAAATATGACCAAATACTGCACTGATAGATTCATTATACATTCTTGTAATAACAACAGTAAAAGAGTGCAGCACAGATTGTTAGAGTGACATGGAAAGAGACAATCTGTAAGTTTTCTACACTTGCCCCCCTTACCAAATTCTGTTACTGATCCGTATAAGCTAAATCATAAGGTTGTTTTTAAAAGCCTCTTTCGTCCATCTGGAAAATGCTATCAATTTGTACTGCATATTTATGGTAATACAGTATTCAGTGCTGTTCTCATATTTACTATGTAGCCTCAAAAACAAGCGAACAAAAAAAACCCCAAGAACAACACAGGCAAACTGTTACAAAAATTACTACAATATTCTGCAATAATGGTCCAAAACATGGCAGTATAATCATATTGCAATTTGGGGGCTGGAACTTCAGAATACAGTTGTATATTTTATAAGGGTAGCCAAACATTTCCGAAACCCAGTTTCACAGGCCTTTGGCACAAGAGTCCCTGGTGGAAAAACAATGGACTGAGTAGGTTAGTGGCAGAAACTGGTCTTTCACCTCTGAAACACAAGCTTGAACTCAATTCTATTTTTATTTTTCAGTGGGCATTAGGTCGAAAGCAAAACTAATCAAGCAGCTGGGCACAGCATAGCACATGGCAAAGCAATGGAGCTATCAGCATCTATTCTTACAGTGAAGGAAGAAGACAAAGACAGGGTGAAAGCTAAAGGTTAAGGATTATTAGCACCTGCCTGTAGGGAAGCCATCCCTCCTCTGAATTAAAAAATAACTTCAGCTTTCAGTGTAGCAGCAAGTCCTCTATATTTCACCAGCACATATATTCAGGCTCTCCTCTCAACAGTGAAAGAGATGAAAGAAAATATTTTTAATTTGTTTTTGTTTCATACTATCCCTAATTGCTATTATATTATTTTTTCAAAAGTTTGCTACACAATTAACCTTAACCTTCAAAATTATCCTAGTATTTCTAAAGTTGTTGCATGTGTTGGTACTGGAAAAAATGTTAAACATAAAAACAAAGCAAATTTTCACTGAAGAAAATTGTAGGAGAAAGGTCAGCCCCATCTCTTGTTTTGATGCTTTCAGAGCTTTTGCTTCAACAGCCCTCCAAAGTCTTTGTCATTTTGTCTGCACCAAACCTCCCTGCCTTTTATTTTCTAGTCCACTGTCCTTCAGTGTCTCTTCCTGTTCCACTGTGATGAACATGTCTTAAGTACACTTTCTCATAGCCTAATGCTGACTTCATCAAGTCCGGTTTGAAGAAATGCTTCACTCTCTTGTTCAACTCAGAGTTTCATCTCAAGGTAAACAAGCATTCTGGGTCACATGGAATTGGGCCTGCATTTGTTTTGAAAGAAATGATGCTTGCTAAATGCTGTTATCAATGCGCACTCTATCTATGCATCCTTCCCCCGCATCCTCTCCCTTATGTAAGGGGATTGTTGCCTCCTTACTAACATTCAGTGGGGAGGGGGGGTTTAGCTGCTAGCTTCCAATACTAAAAAGGGGGGAAGGGTCGATGGGGAATCAGGACCCTGAGACTGACAGCCCCCAGGTATAATGGGGAGAGGCCAATGTTCCAGGTCAGCCTGAATGACAGGGCTGGCAGGCTAATCAGGGAGTCAGGAGGCCAGGGAGGTCCCGTCCTCGCGTGAGCTGGAATTGCCTGGGTCAGACAGAGTGGGGCCGAGCTAAGGAGAAAGCACGGGCCCAAGCTAAGCAGAAAAGCAGCCCAGAGGGAGCAGATCCTGTCCTGGGAGCAGAGCTGCAGCCCCAAAGCTAGAGGCACAGCCCAGAGAGAGCAGACTTGCCCTGGGAGCAGAGCTGCAGCAACCAGAGCCAGAGGGGCCAGAAAAGCAGCCCACGAAGCAGGTCAGTGCTGGGAGCAGAGTCGCAGAAGCAGCCTGCAGAGCAGACCTGTCCTGGGAGCAGAGCTGCAGCAACCAGAGCCAGAGGGGCCAAAGAAGCAGCTCAGGGAGCTGGAGGCAGAGTAGCAGCAGCAGCCGTGCTGAGATGGAGTGGTGGAGCTGGGGCTGGAGCAGTCCGGAGCTGGGTGCGGTGAGGAGCTGGGTGCGGTGAGCAGCTGGGGAGAGTGAGGGGGACCCTGGGCAGTGGGCCCAGCACAGGGAGACATCTCAGCCAAGAGGCTCTGCAGGCCAGGCTTGGATCGTAACCCCGACAGGGCGGGGGCGACACTGGGAAGAAGGGTCCTACCACTTAGAGCCTGAGAGTGTGCGGCCACCACCAGAGCAAGTGTCCAACCCACAGCATCCCTGCAGCACAGCCAGGGCCTGAGAAGGAGGCCTGGGACTTACAAGGAACAGACTGTGAACTGCCCTGACATTCCAGAGACACTGTGATGTTCTCTGCCACAGAGAGCGGTGATGTGTTTCCTTTAACCTTTCCCATTTTTCCTTATTCTTTTTAAAATTAATTGTTGATTAAATAACTTGCATTTGCTTTAACTTGTATGTAATGGTCAGTGGGTCAGAGAAGTGCGCAGTGCAGAGAGAGTACCCCAGAGTTGGGACACCCTAGCCCCTGTCCTAGGTGACCACAGCAGTGTTGGGGGTCGAGCCCCACAGGAATCCTGGGCCCAGCCTTGTTGGGGTTACGAGGACTCTGCCAGACAGGAGAGTAAAAGGGGAGTCCTCAAGGGCAGGGAGGCCACTGGGTAAAGGAAGTGGGAGCGAGGACTCAGATCCTTTCGCTAACCCGCTAGCCCACTTCACCGGGGTAGTGCAGAAGCCAGGAAAGTTCCCCACAATAGTGGGACTATTCCCCCGCTTACACTTACATACATTAAAAGAAATGGGAGAATAAGGTCAGAGACCAAAAGATGAATTGAACATGAACTGCTCTATTCATAAAGATTTTATATACAGCACTGCCAATACAGAGTGTTCTCAGAATACAAAGTAGGAATACATTGTTACTGGAGATGTGTGGGCCTTAATTAAGCAAAAATTTCCTCAAAGATAGGTGCTACACATTGTAATAATAACCAATGACAATAATAATAATGCAATTCCAGGTGTATTGTTCAGCTCAAGGGCAAAAGAGATCTCCAGTTGAAATGCCTCCATTTCCCATAAAAAAGATAATTTTAAAAAAATCAACAGACTATGTATAAATAGCAAAATTCTCTTTTAAATAGTCTTTCAAGAACAAAAAGATTCTGCAAGCCAGATGCTTGTTCCTAGCTGACAAACTTACAGTTTACAAAAACTACCTTAGTTCATGGGGAAAAGCAGGAAGAAAAAAATGTTTCATTTTATTTTCTCTTTTGTTTGTTTCTTTTTTTAAAGAGAGAAGTACACAAAGGGCTCTATATTGTTTCAACTGAAGTAAACAGCAAAATGCCTTTGCCTTCAGATCGAGCAGGAGCAGGCCCCAGTCATTTTAGAATCCAGTGAGTCTCTAAAACCTGTTTCAGATTTCAGAAATTGAGGCCAGTTGGAGCTGCTCCGGCTATAATAGAGAGCTCTTTTCTTGGAACTTTATTTTAAAGTAATAGTGGCTTATTTTGAAAATGTTTAGAAATTGTGTTTTTGGAAGCTACTCTTTGCTCCAGAAGGTTTTACTGTAGATTTTCAATATAGTCCATGGTCATTTAAGAGGAAATGGGGGAGGGGGGGATATGACCAGAATTAGATTTTCCTTATCATTTCATGGTTTCATTAAAGAGGTGAATGAGTCAGTTTGACCCAGCTACATGAATGATACATCAAGTTTCCTTTCTATCCCTCTGATGTTCAGGCAACTGCTTGGAAGAAGTCACATGGCGAATGCACATCTGGGATGGATCTGCCCTAATTACTGCCTTGCAGTAATCCATGCAGTGAATAGAGAGTATAAATCAAGGAAGAACTGATCTATGGATTTTTTTTTGTAATATCTTAAAATATTTCATTAGGGCTTGTCTTCACTGTAGTGTTAGCTCAAGGACTAGCTCAAGTGTTGTTCCTCTCAACACCTGTGCACACACAAAAATCTCTAGTTTGAGTTAAGTGGTCCTTTAAAATCAAACTAGCTGGACTGTCAGGAGCTGTGGGGTGAAGCTCAAGTGCATCTAATGCTGCAGCTAGTAATGTAATGGGGCACAGCTAATCTGTTCTGCTAATTAGCTTTCACTGGACATTTTGCAGCCTGCAATGGAAATTTCTCAGTGGAACATTTTTCCATCGGAAAAGGCTGATTCATCAACAGCAAAATGTTTTGTGGAAAAGTGGTTATTTGGACAACATTTCATTTAGGAAAAAACAATGGAACACAGTCTTCTGATAAAGGTGAAGTGTTCCATTTCAACATTTTTAGAATGGAATTTTCAGTTTTCCTTTTTGAAATGACTTTTTTGTTTCAATTGTATTTATTTGATATTATCTAAAATACTATAAAATCACATTTTTAAAAAGTGGCATAAAGCTTTTTAGATTTTATTCAAACAGAATGTTTCAGTCGACACAAAACAAAATGCTTGCTGGAATTTTGTTTTTTGATAATTTCAATTTTTTTTTGTTTTGTTTTTTATTTGTTCTGTTTTGGAATGGAGAAAAATGAAATCACAGAATTTCCTGCAAAATGGACAATCCAGTAGCTGTCCAGCTCTATTGTTAATAGAATCACTCAGTGTTGCTAATATAATCATGCTGTGAAGCCTAAGTGCTGTTTTGCAGTCCAGCTCTCACTCTGGTTGGGTAATTTGAGAGGAATAAACTCAAGTGCACATAACTTGAGCTAACTCTGTAGTGAAGTCATACTCATAGTTCATAAAGAGGTTAGTGCTATATTCTGCCAAAGATGAGACCAAGGTTCAGGAGTGACATCTTTGTGGTACCTCAGGCTGGGCAGACATGAAAACTAGTGATGTGTCCTGAGACTAAGGGTAGCGCAGTGTGTGGTTTTGCATGTTGTCCTCCAGCAGTCTGTGGCCTTGGAAGTGATCATGTGGCCTGCCAGCCACAAGATGAATGCAATGCAAGGGCCTGAAAAACCACAAAAGTAAACCCAAACAAAAACAGTTGATCAAACTCTTTTGATCCTAACAGGCGTCTGGGCAAAAAGGTGGCTTTCGGGGAGCGGATGTGCAATGTGATGCATGCTTCTGTACTCAGGCAGCTGCTGTGGCATGGCAAAACTGGAGTCTTGGAAGAAACTCTAGGACCTCACAACCACAAACTGAATGACTGATTAGTGACTAACAATGTTACTCTGAATGATGGGGTTGACTTTAAAAAGCTGGAAAAGCAGCCCCAATGAAAACATAATTGCATCCTTTACGACGACACCCAGCGTGACCAAAAAAGAGTGAATCACAGCCTTATGAAGACAAGGGTCCCTCTATTTTTCGGCTTGACATTATGGGAAAATAAATATTAGGAGAAACTGTATCAGATAGTCCAATCGCAACTAAAATCCATAAATGATTTTTTGAAAACAAACAGAGAAAAAATTGACCATCCTGGTAATTGCTGCAGCAGTTGAAACTTGCTATGAAATCTAAGATTAGGTTCTGGAAATTAAGATCATACTAGATTACAATTCACAAAGGACCATTTAGTTATAATGAAACAATAAACTAAGCATTTGTTCATTTTGTCCCCTCTAAAGAAAAACCTAATTGTGGCACAAATAGCAGGTGCTTGAAACACATACTACATTATTTCTCTAATCATCAGCAGGAAAAAAAACCCTATTTTTTAATGATGCCCAAAATTTTGTAAGGTACCATCTGGCTTCAATCAAACTGTTCAGGATGCCTGGATGAATTATACTTTATGAATGTGGGTGATTTTATGGATAGTTGTGTAGAATATGCAGAATTATTAATAGCGTGTAGGACCTCAATTCAGTTATATTTGGGTGCTATAAATTATAATATAGCACTTGAGTCAGCAAAACCTGAAAGTTCTGTGGTTTTGGCCATTGCAGTTCCACAGGATTCCAGTACAGCTCAATTTCCACAAACCCTAATTCTGAGCTAGTCAACAGAATTGTTGCCTTTCCTTGGCTGCAGGATACCACTTCTGGAAACATGTATAGCATGCTTTCCCCCTTCGGTATACACACCATACATGGAGTGGCATGCAGTCCACACTCAGGATATTGTAATGGATTCAGCTGAGCCCCTACTGAGTGTGGTAAGAGGGCTGAAGTTGATTGACAGCTACCCTGAGGCTGAGAAGCCACAGAGACTATGGGAACATTGTAAACATTTTAAAAAAGAAAAATGCTTGGAAGAAAGCATGTTGTTTTGTTTCCACATTGACAGACCCCATAAAGGTTGGACATCAGGCCAATAAAAATATAGAGAGTGTTTGCTAGCTGGACACACGCACCTGGATGCAGGAATAACCTCTAGTAGAAATTAATAATGTTTGGTTGGATTAAATAGTCTGTGATGAAAAATATGATGAAGAGACTCCTCTATATAAAAATATGATCATCGTCTAACATGTTTGCCCTGTGGAAACAAAATCTTCAGTGTGTCTGGGATTCAAACACATACTTCAAAATAGTAAGAAGTGGATTTTATACATCAACGAAGGAACCTCAATGGCTAAGGTGGAGTTGGGGGGAGGCAGTCATGGGACACCGAGTCTTTCATCTTTAGGTCACTAGTTCAAATTCAGCTCAAATCAATAGCAGCTAAAAGTAATTAGGATGGCTCTTTGGTGGCCTGGATGAAATGAGTTACTGGTTTTCACATCACAAAAACTATCCCCACAACTGGAATTTTTGTTAGGATTCTTTTGTTAGGGATTAATCAGGCCACCCCCACAGCTGTTCTGTGTCAGCACTGACGCTCACAAGTGAACTGCACAGGGAAGCTTGCATTGACACTGCCTGTACTGAACCTGTTATATGGATAAAAAGAAGACTGTGGTGTCCAGGGCTTTTAATATAGCTCCTTTCACAAGAACTAAAGTGATTCTAATTCTCTCTCTCTCTCACACACACACACTCTCTCTCTCTCTCTCTCTCTCTCTCTTTCTCTCTCTCTCTAACTCTCTCACACTGCACCCCTCAGATTTCCCCCCCTTACCCCTAGAGGGAAGTGATAACTTCTGCCTTTCAGAAATAAAGCCTTTGATAAGAATTTTTAAAATACAGGTACTTTGTGATGGACTACGTAACTGACTGTGCTGGGCCCAGGAGTAATTGTGCATATTGGAAACTTTGCTTAAATAAGTAACTGTCCCCACACCCCCTGCCCTCATGTTACACATCAAGGCTACAGTACCTAAAGTCATATTTTATCCTCAAATATCATTATGCTGGGCAATATGTGAGATTATGCAGCAGGAGACAGAGGCGTTTTCTATCATAAAAAAATAAATCCTAAGTAAGACTCTTATTTCTGGTGTTCCCTTGCAAAAGTTTGATTAGCTGCCATTTGTTTGATTTACTGTTTCCTTCTTCCTTTGTGCATCACAGCCACATTGAAAAATTGCAGCCCCATCTGCACCCTGGAAAACATGCTGTGGGCAGCAAGAGACAGATACAGGGACTGGCAGAGTTAGACTTATCTATGGTAAGCAGATTTTTTTTCTGTCACCTGCACACTGAAGACAGGTGTGGGTGAAGCTATGTGAGGATATACAGCTATGCTAGACTTTGTCTATTTTCTCTTACACCCCCACTTAATTGAAAGATCCAGTATCTTTCCTTAGGTCATTATATAAATCAATTCACAGTTGTTAAATTGATCTTATTTCAGAGAGAGCTGTCTGGAGATATTTGTGTCAGGATTTAGTGACCTCCTCCTACCTGAGTCATTTACTCCAAGATGAGGTGAACTCAGCTTCAGCAGACCAGAAGTAATAGCTGAAAAAGTAAAACCTAGGAGAACAAATTCATATGGTATTGACACTGGAAAAGCAAGCAATTAACTAATTATTAGAAGGAGATTTTCCATTTTATTTAGAGCAGACAGAAATAAGCCAGACAGTTAATCATTCCTTATTCATTGTTAAAGGGTGTGCTGAGTGTCTGGTATTCAGTCTGGTTTATGTCTTTCCAATCTTAGTCTTTATTTGTTGTTTTTGTAGGCTACTTTAGCTGCCACAGAGTTAGAGATATGTTACATAATAAGACAAATGCAATAACAACAATTAAACATCTGTGTGATGAAGGGCATTTGGAGTTAAGTCCCAAATTTCAAACGTGTGCACTGCTTTTGGGCACCCCTGTTTTTGGCTCTCTCTACATCTATGGCAGCATGTAGAATACATGCACTGTGTTTCTCCTCCCGCCCCCAGTACAGGTATAAATAGTGTAGATAGAGAGGCACTGCTTAGGGAAGTAAAGACACACCAAAACCTTAGGGTATATCTCTACACAGCTCTCGTCATGCCCAAGCAATGTCTCCTACTTCTGCACTGCTAATTTCAGCAGCATATCATCCTGCTGTCTCCTTGCTGCTGGAGTCATTCCCTATGCAGAGAAAGGGTCCAGCAGCAGGGAAAGGCTCTGGCAGTGGGAAGGTGGTGTGAAAAGGCTCCCACAATGTGGAAAAGCTCTAGCAGGGGGAGGCAGTGGAGAGGCAGCTTTTCCTTTCTGCCAGAGTCATTCACTGCCAAGTGTAGCTACACATTGCGGTAGGGATGCAGCCTGCTTTTCACTGTGGTGTGCAGCTACATGTACCGTACATCAGCCTTTCTCACATGCAGCCACCAGGGGCTTTTTGTGTGGCCACGACAGCCTTCTGGGCAGTAATGGGGGCCAGGGGGCAAAGCATGGGCCCCTCCCTCTCCCTCCTTGTTGCTCCTGGATGCGCCACTCTGCGCCACATCTGGAGAGGAATTATGATGGGGTTCACTCACCAAGCAGGCTGGCACCTCCTGCTGGCCATTTTTGGGATTAGCTCTGCAGGTCGGTATGCCCACTCCCTGTGATCCCTCACCTATAATGACTTCTGCTTTCTGACCCATGTCACTCCAGGGATCACAGCATTCTCTTCATGACATGGTCCTCCAGCTGTTTCACCATCTGTGCTCCCTCTTTCTGGGGTTTAGCATAGCTGTCCAACTATCCAGCCATTTCCACAGTGGTGAGTAGGGTGGGGAAGCAGGGCCCACCCACTATTCTGGGACCCAATCCAGTGACCCTATAGATAGTAGCCTCTTGCTGTGACTCTAACTTCTGACCATGCTGCTGTTTCTCCTTGGGCCATTTCTCTACAGCTCCAGCACTTTCTTCCCCCTTGCCTCACGGCATGCAACTATCCAGTCCCAGCAGCCAGCCAGGAGCTCCCTCTTGCTTCCCTGGCCCCTGCAAGCAGTCTCTCAGCCTACTAGACACAATCCTCACTTTTTGAGCTCCCAGCATCAACTGACCCTGCTCTGCCCTGCAACTTCTCTATCTGAGCCTGATGGGCCAAGATTGGTTGCTCCCTGCAACCCTTCCCTGATTGGCTGTGCCTCATGCAGACTCTCTGGGCCGCACAGAGGACTCACTTCCACTGCTCCCTGCTGAGGTTAACCCTTTCTATTCCTGTGTGGGGCAGACACCCCATCACAGGGATATAGAAAGTAAAGTTTAGTTTAGTTTACTAATATAAAGTTTTGGCCATTGAGGATAACACAATAAATACAAATTTTAAATCAACACATGTCCAAAAAATAGATGCCAATATTAAAAACACAAAGAAAGCAAAGTAAAGGAGAGTGACATGATAAAAGAAGAAGGAAAATAGATTATATTCTGTCCTTCCCTCTCCTCCTCTTTACTATGGAAAGATGGCCATCCCTGCCAAGTCTAACTGGGTTTCCTGGGGAGCAGCCAGTTAGCAACTCCTGTTCCAAATTGATTAAAATGTACGTCTTTGTTCTTACTTAAACTGTGTCCATATAGTGTACTATTACTTATGTAACAGGGTTAGGGGGAGGTGGATTGTAAAATGGGACACTCCCCCCGACCCTAAGTTATCTCAGTGGGATGAGAAGCAACCCATCTCTCACCACCCTGGCACTACCCAGAGGAACAGGTGCAGCATAGTTCCCCACCTGTCAGAAGTGGTGAGATATTAGTAATTCCAAAGGACTTCTTTCTCCCCTCCCCCAGATCCACGTAGCAAGGCCACACCGGCATGGCCTTGCCTACTAGGTCCCCAGAACACTTTGGGATATAAAGCTTCAACCCAGTCAACCTCCCTCTTGAAGTACGTCACAGAAATGGACTCTTAATGTTATACGTTCATCAAAAAAGTTCCTACAAAAATAATATGAATAATATGAAATATTATTGAATAATATGAATCCAAGTCGTGGACAGGATGCTCCTCAGAGTATTTCACCTTATATGTTTTTATAGCACCTCACAGACTGGACATCTTTAGGTGCCATTCTAATAACAATATTTAATAATAATAAATATGAAAAGCTAACTCTTATCCTCTGTTACACTATGCAATCTTATTGAAGTCAATAACGTTTCATAGAAGTAATTGGGTGCTTTAAATGTAGATATCAAAAATAAGGCAATTTTTAATAAAATTTTATGGAAAAATATGGCTCATTATAACTGAAATGATAGTGAATAGCACTTGGGAGTAATCTGCAATATGCAAGAACTAAAAAAAGTGTTATGGTATTACATAAGAGCACAATACTAATTAAAATAGTTACTAATATTCAAGATTATGAGATCACAGAATCATAGAAATATAGGGCTGGACGGGACCTCGAGAGGTCTAGACCATTCCCCCATACTGAGGAAGGTCCAGAAGAAATGTTTAATATAGATAGTTGGTTCACTTCACAATTACTGTTTTACAATTTTTATAACAGATTGAAACAATTTAATAATACAGCTGCCATACATGTTGTTTTAGAAGAAGCAATAAATATTATTAGTGCTGTTTCCAGACAACATCTGATAATATACTTGTAACTAAAAGAACAGTGTGTATCTTAATACAACATCTGGCATCTAGGCATATATTTCTTAATACCAAGGCAGTCCTAACTGATTGTGCATCCATATTTCTATACCATATAAACAATCTAGGACTATAGCCATATGCACTATGATTTTGTCAGCTCTCAGAAACTTATCACTTGCGGGTTTAATCTGGGGAATATCTTCATGGGAGACTTCCAGGAAGTGATGTTGGTACCCACTATGTGATATTCTTCCTGTGTAATTCAATATTAATATACCATCATGGTGTTGGACACATGGTGTTATTCAAGATACCGTCTTTTAATTGAGCTTTAAAACAGATCCTGACCACTTCTGATGTTGCAATAGCCTGGCACACTTTTCATAAGAGTAGCAGTGATTAGTCCAGATGTTCTAGCTAAAAATAAATGCCAAATACTTGTATACTATAGTTTTAGTTGAAGATGTCACTTAATCACTTTTCTACCTGTAATATTTCTGTAATAGTGCCAGTAGAATCTCTCCTGTATTCCTCTCCATAGGAGTCAAAGTCAAGAGAAAAAAATGGGTGAAATGATCCTGTTATTCCATTCAAAGAAACTAGTGATTTTGCAACCTTAGGAGTGAGAACCCTAACCGCTGACCCTAACTTGGTCTGACGAATTAAAATATTGTCTTTTCTTTATGTACAGTTTTAATTACAACACAATACCAACAGTCTTCAGATTGGGATTTTTAAGTCTCATAGATATCTATGAAATGAGTCAAGTTTGAAGAACATTGGTTCAGAGGGTTTAAAGTTTTGAATGCTTAAAATGCAGTTCGATTTTTGAGTAATTTTGCAAAATTGACATCATGAGGTTCCCACACTGTTATCACATTTTCAGTTTCCAAGTAAAAATATTCTTTTGCTGTCAGCCCTGCATAAGAGGCTCTGAAAGGCAAGATGTGTTCCCTCTGCCTTTCACATCATCACCAGCATAAAGATTCTGCAAGGCAAATTCTGCCCACAGTTACACCCTCATTATCTTCACAGTCTAGCTTCACCTGTGCAGCCCTATTGCCTTCAGAGACATCACATAGGTTTAGTGTAACTGAGGGTATAATCAGAAGACAATAGTGTTGCACAAGTGCTTCTCCAATTTGAGCTTTATTATCAATTCTTCTGATGATGTGTGGACCAGAAAATAACAGAGTTCACTGTCTGAGTTCTTTTGGTTCTTCTGGGTTCCTCACTATAGTAAGCTAATTCTGGGATCCAGCTTTGCTGTATTCAGTTATCTCAGGAAGGGCAAAGGCAGGGCTAATGCAAAGGTGGTTTCCAGCCACAAAGGATCCTGAGTACTATGCTTTTCCTCCAACTCTTTAGAATCCTTTAGAGTGAAAGAAACTATAAAAATGTAAGAAGACCTTAGTTCCGCATGTGCCACAGACACATTGGGCCATCCAGTCCATCCATTATTGTTGGGTGTTTGGTAGATGTGGTGAAGCCAACCCATTCCCAGGCGGAGCCAGCAAGTTCAATATCCTCTGTCGCTATCTTTTACAAGTTCTTCATTGGCCTTCCTTGCTTTCTCTTTCCTCCTTTGAGTACCCAATTCAATGCTTGCTTGGCATGTCTCCCATCTTCCATACAGCGTACCCATCCCGATCACCTGAACCTTCCTTCTTTGATGATATTTTCTCGGCCAGCTCCCTTACTCTTACTTTTGTAATTTTGTCTCTACACAAAATGTACATCTTTTTCAGTCATCTGAAATAGGCAGCCTCCAATCTTTAGTTACCCACTTGCGTTGGCCAAGCCTCTGCTCCACACAGAAATGTGCTCAATACAATCACATGGTCTGACTTTAATTGGGTGTAGAGAGCTCTGGTTGCCCATATGTGGTTTGTCCTTCCAGAAGTGATGTTTGCTTTTCCTAATCTTGTATATATATATATATCTTTATCACAGCCACCTTCAAATATCATCACATTCCTCAGAGAGCAAAACTCGTCTACCTGTTTGATTTCTTTTCCATCCACATGCACCTTTGCATCTGTTGTCCAGTTTCCTACCTTCATAATTTTTCTCTGCTTTTACTTTCAATCCAATTTTTGCTGCTTCCTGTTCTATCTCTGATGTAAGGGCAATAATTCCTTTCCATACTATATTTAGTAAAGCAATGTTATCAGCAAAGAAAAGGTCATGTGACTCGTCTTTGCTAACCCATTTTACACTGTCCACAATACCTTTTGTTGCCTGCTTCATCGCCCAGTCTATTGCTAATGCAAAGAGGATTGGTGATAATACATATTCTTTTCTAACTCATCACAATATCTAATCACTCACCTGGGCCTGTATCCAATTTTACTATGCATCTACTTCCATCATATAAAATCCTTATTATGTTGTCCAGCTTATCTTGTATTCCACAGTTTCTAGAAATATTCTACAGAGTCGCTCTGTGGACACTTGAAAGTTTCATAAAGTTGATAAAATTGATTAAGATGGGATTTTGCCAAGCAGTAGATTTTTTGATAATCTCTCAAAGAGTGAATAGCCATTCACAACATGATCTACATGGACAGAACCCAGCCTATTCTTTTGTAATATATCATACATTGCCCTCTTCATTCTATTCAGAATAATGGTACCCATTACTTTTTCTGGGACTGAAGCACTACAGTAGCTTACCAGTTCATGCACTGAGTAATATCACTTCTTTTTTTGGCAATGCCACAGTGATACCATCTTTCCAATCTTTTTTTCCTTCAGGGCTTTCTGATTGTCAGTTGCTGTCCATGTTCCAGACGTAATCCATGCAACTTTCTTCCACTGTCTTCAGAGGCCCATTATTTCCTCTACTGTCTTGAATACTGCATTCTTTCAGTTTGACCACCTAGCTTCCAGCCTGGTCCTGTCAAAAACTGTAATGGTTGCTAAATGCAATCTGGAATCTGACCTGTGTTCCTTTGCCCTTGGACTTCTTTATCTCTATGAAACTTTTTGACTCTTTTTGATCGTTGCGATCCTTTTGAGTTTAAGTTGTAATGTGGCCACTAACATATAATGATATGAGCCAGCATCTATTCCTCTGCTGGCTCTGACATCTCTGAAAGAAGATGCTCATCTCTTAGGTATAAACTCAGGATCTGTCTGGTTGATGATCTCCATGTGAATTTGTGAATCCTCTTACTGCTGGAAGAGATGCCTCCTCTCCTCTGCTGCTGTGCCCAGGAATCCTTCCCAGTAAGTAGAGTTGTTGTCAATTTGTGTGTTGAAGTTGCCTATCATCAACTTGATGTCATGGTTAGGTACATCATCCAGAACTTGCTGCACTGGCTCACAGAATGTATCCTTTTCATTGTCACCTGCTGCTTTTGTTGGTGCATATACTTTGATTATTGCACACTTGGCATGTCTTATTTCACAGCCTGGCTGTTATTATTCTGTCATTCACTGGGTCCCAAGCCAGCAGGGTCTGCACTGTGATGTTATCCATCATAATTCCTATACTTCTTTCATCTGTTAATCCTCCTGAATACAAGTGTCTTCCACGATCAGACACAATCTTGCCGCTCCCTATGCATGTCATCTCACTGATGTCAAGTATGTTCAAAGGTATTTTTTCATGTCTCATGTAACCTGTGCCAGCTTTCCAATATTACACATGTGCCTACTCTTGTTACAGACTTGGTCACCAGGATTTTGCTCTTGAGATCTCAACTTCCTAATTGTCTTTTGAGCTCCGTCTGCACCTACCATCCTGAAGTTGTGGTTTAACTGAACTGTATATGTTGCAGGATGTTTTTATCTGAGTGGGTCTCAAACATAGTTGCAGCACTGTCCTCTTTTATTTGGTCTTGGGACTGGCACTGTTACTAACAGTGCTAAAGTTGTAAGATATTATCATTATTATTTTGTGATTCAGATCTTTTTAGATGACTGGGCCATTAAATGGAAAACACATTTTAATACAGCCAAATGTAAAATAATAAGCCTGAGTGCAATGAACCAAAGGAGAGAGAACATTATGTTTTCCCTGGAATAGTCATGCAATATACTGTCTGGGAAAGGGCTTTGCAGGTTACTGTCTAAATGTACTTGAAGCCATTAGAGCAGTGTAAGACTGCAGTAAAATCAGCAAATTGGGTAGTCGGCTACATCATTAGAGATCTTGCAAATCAAAATATTGTTATTCCACACTGTCTAAACTTCATCAAAAGGACTGTGTTCAGTTTTGGTCACCTTGGAAGGAAAATTGTTGCTATTTTACAGGAGAGGGTTGAATGTAGGACACCAAGGATGTTTCCAGATTTTAAAAGTGTCTAAGAGAGCTACTAGAAAGGAACTCATCTCAGTGGTGAAAAGATGCCTTTAGGGTGGCAGAACAGAAATAAAGTAATCACAATGTATGAAGGAGTTGGCTGTTGTAGAAAAACAGATGATTATGGTTCTAAAGACACATTCTAAATGTTAGGAATCAATAGTAATAGTAAAAAGAAAAGGAGTACTTGTGGCACCTTAGAGACTAACCAATTTATTTGAGCATGAGCTTTCGTGAGCTACAGCTCACTTCATCGTATGCATCCGATGAAGTGAGCTGTAGCTCACGAAAGCTCATACTCAAATAAATTGGTTAGTCTCTAAGGTGCCACAAGTACTCCTTTTCTTTTTGTGAATACAGACTAACACGGCTGTTACTCTGATACCTAATAGTAATAGTAATCAATAGTCTTGAACATCCTCTCATTTACACCAATATAAATAGAGTATCTCTATTGAAGTCTCTGGAGTTACAAGTTTGATATAAAATAATTCAGAATAAAGCTCAACTGAGTTACACTTGGGTAAAACTGTCAAGAGAAGCGTTGGATCCTATACATGCAGGCAGAACTGGATAAAACAGCTACTGGAAAAACTCATATGATAACTATATATCTAGATGAAAAGAAAATTTAAAGGGGCGTAATAAACCTGAAAAGTAGCATGGAGAAACGTGTAAAGGAAACAGGTGTTTAGTACTAGATGGGCTTTCCTTTTCTAGCAGTTTGTTCCACTGTTTACTATCTCATCATCTACTATTCATGGGTGTAAGTTCGTTACAATATTACAAGTGAGACTATTATCATAGTCATATGTCCTTAATGTAATTTAAGACATTAAAGAAACACAGCCTCTAACTAGGTCTAATGGGCCCATATTCATTCACCACTCCATGAGCTAGCTTATACAATAATCAGGCAGTGTGTCAACAACAATTCAGAGCTTTATCTTTCACAATCCTTTTGCTAGTACTGATCCTACTTACCCCAATGTAGCGGTTACACGAATAAAATCTTCTTGTGTAATTCTTAGTGATGGGTTAATCTCAGAAAGTTTCAGACACCACTTACAAGACCCTACCTTTATACTGATAGCAATAAGGTTATTCCTGATTTATTCCTGGAGTGAGAGATGAATCACACCGCAGAGTTCAGTTATCTTTTAGCTAAATATCCAGAATGTGCATCTTGGTCTGCACAACTGGTTGAAATATTTCACAGGAACAAGTTTCAGGGCTAGTTTTCTACTGCTTCTTCCTCCTAGTTGGGTTGGAGATGGAGATGAATTTGAATCAAACCATGAAATCTGCATACACCTGAATTCTGGGAGAGTTCAATTTTTTATCTGAATTTCGCAATATGCCTCAATCTCCCTGATGGTTTAAACCTCAAATCCAAACACCTCTGGACGTGGAGAAAGTTCAGATATAGATCTACACTTTGCAATTTGAGACCACTTTTTGTGAGAGCCACTCTCTGTCAAGAATAACTTTTCCTGCAGTATTTTGATTCTATGATTCCAGCAGGAATATCAAATGTGAAATAATTCATGGAGAAATAAATAATAAAGAATAGTAATAATAATAATAATGAAAAATTTGAACCTCAAAAAAGATGTTTGTTTTGGGAGGGTAGGTGAAGGGGGAAGGAACAAGGAGAGAGGGTTTTATTTGGGGGCAGGTTGTGCAAATTTTGTTTTAACCCAAGCAGTTCAGCTGTCCCTGTTACCTGCCTTTGTTCTTTCCTCGTCCAGAAGCATAGTATACATGCAGCCCTATAGAACTTTCTTTGAAAGCCTGTATGCAGGTTTTGAGTGTGAACAGGAATACAAATGCCTAGATTTACAAAAAAAAAAGAACCTATGTTCTGGGAAGTACAGATTTAGGCCCAATTCAGCTCTTACTTGAAATGGTGTCAATCATGAGTAACTCTACTGAACACAACAGAGATTTTATGGGGGAAAACTTCATTAAGACAGAGTTAAGGTTTCCCGTCAATAGCTTGTACCCTTCCAGAACATCGAGTTCAGAAAAATTCAGACTTCAGAAAACTAGAACATATGGAGTTAAGATATACACCCATATAACCTTAACTCTGACCTCTTTGAGTAATGCCCCAAAACACCCGTACCAGACACACTTTAACTCTGCCTTTTCACTGTAAAGGAAAGGAGATACCTGCACCTGCCCTAACTCAAATTCGCCTGACAGGATAACACAGTTGTGGAAAGTAACAACCACCTCACACTTAAACTTTTTTACTGCCCCCTACATCCACTTTCCAGTGTCCTTACCCTTCTCCCACACCACCCTCATTTATCCCTCTTCCAATAATTCCTTCTCCTCTCCATGCAAACCCAAACCCTCTTACCCCTATTTCCCCATCTCTTCCACACTCTGAAATACCCCTCCCTTACAGCAAGCATTTGGATGTCTATTTTCTTTTTAAAAACTACTTTGATTACATCCCTCCACCCTTGAGCTATTCAGCTAGTGTGAAAATCTGAAGGCTAAAAATCCTTTATCTCCTCTGTCTATTCATGCTCAGTGTAATCTGTTAGGCATGTGAGCCTCGAATGCTTGGTGCATGCCTAGCTGGAGAATCAAACTCTTATTCAAATGTTTTAACTTGATTTCCCCCAAAGAACTGTTGGGTGTCATGCACTGAGTTTGGCATTGTAGACTCCAGTTTGATGCTTTGATCTCTATCTGTGATCAAAAAAGCATTGCCAGAATAGCTCAACTTTAATTTAAGAAAGCTTTCCCCCCCAGGGGGCTGTATCTCAGGAGGTTGCTGGCCAAGAGGCCCCAAAGTTCGATCACATATCCTATTCTGAACCCTCATGAGGCACACCAGATTTCAAGGCAATCAAAGTAACTGTACAGATTTTATAAAACTTAGAATAGTCAGGTTTTAAATAGAAAGGTCTTCTTAACCTTAACTATAACTAGTACTCTGCTCTAATAAATTAGGAAAAGCTGGGATGAGAAGGGACACAGCCCCTCACAGTCTGTAAAGTATCTGTAGACTGTCAACTGAAGGACCCAGACAATTATCAGGACACAGCATGTAGCCAAATATTTAACCCTTAATCAGCCTACTTGCAGAGGGCTGCCTCTTTTGAAAATGTCAAGCTGTTCCCGGCTGCTGAAAGGAAGATAGAGCTAAACTACCAGAAGTGCCACTTCCCTAATGAAAGTGATGGTCCAGACATGAGGTCATCCAAAACATTGCAGTAAGCAACAGGGGAGGCTACTTGTTCCCTCAGCCCAAATTCTGACTTCACTTACATCATTTTAACTAACAGATTTACTTCAGATTTACATCAGTGTTCTCAGACTCTGTCTGCATGTCTTCAGTTAATCCAGAATAAGGAAATTCCAAGGTACCCCCAAAAGAGGGAGACACAGGGCCTTCACCCAACTCAAATATAAACCCTTTGTCCGCTCAACATAGGAAATTTAAGAGACCGGAAACGAATTCAACCCTGTGGTAAACTGATGTAACTCTTAGTTAAGGAAATAGGCATATTGTGCTCACTTGGAGCTGAATTTGGCCCAGAGATATAAAATAGTCTAGGAAAATATGTGAACTTTAAACCCTCTCTTATAAGTGTAGTGTTCAGGAGAGGATTTTAAAATTGTTAAATCTTATTAGGTACAAACTGTTGTAATAATTGGGGTCTAGTAGGCCCACTCCAAATGTGAACCTAACTATGGGAAAATGAATACTAGTTTATAAAATGTTCCAATCACCTATAGCAATAAATGTTGATGGGAAAATGTCCGAAAGGGAGACAAAAAGACTGAATTTGTACAATAGTTAGGTTGCACTTTTTGTTTGGACTGGGAGTTCAGCAGATATGGTAACATTTATTTGAGGAAAAATAAAGGAGAAATATTTGTTCTAAAAGTCAGGCTATCGCCAGTTGTTTTTTTAAGGAGCAATATTTGATGTGCGTGGATTCTTGGTTAACCAGGCTTACTGTCTCAGCAGAACTACTAAGGAAGTAATATTGGGCTTAGGAATTATGTTATCGTTTGCCCATAAAGCAAACAAAACAGTATTTGATAAAAGGGTGGTGCAATAATTGGTTATCCTGCCATTTATGACCGACACAATTGTAAGAAGACTTTGGGTTTGACATCTGAATTAAATCTGTATTGAAAATGTTCATGGTGCACATTGCACAGTTAACACAGCAATGCAAAACAAAGTGCTGTAACAATAACAGTCAGCCTGATAAATCAGTAATGAAGCCATCACTTTATTTCTGTGAATGACTTATTTGATTTACTGGATTATTAAACTAAACACTGGTTTGGATATTATATTGTAAACAAACAGATTATAGATTAAATCCTCATGCTTATGATTTGAATACCATGAGAGCAATAATATGCAGAATTGTATTTGTGCATGTATTTATATGAACAATTTGTAGTGATTAAACTTCCAAGCAGTAGTAGTATGTTGCCAATTTGTGTTTTTCATTAAGTGCACACTATTTGCTATTACTGAAGTCTAAACTCAGAAAACACTAGCCTTTTTAGAGACCAGCTTCATGTACTGAAGCATAAATGACATCCCATAAATAGCTATTGTTCAGGGAAGACTGCTGAGATTCTGAATGCATTTCATTTATGACATCTCTTAAAATAAAGTTGAAGACTTATGTAAACAGAGTACACAGACAGCTTCAGAAGTGCCAGTGTTCAAAGTGCTTAGAAAAGAGAAGGAGAAGTCATCAGAAATAGGACTTTGCATTAAAAATAATAAACATATTTGAAATAAATCCATCAATAGGGCTATATTTAGGTGTACATATGTCTGTTTGTGGCAGGGAGAGTTTGTTTTTGTGACTAGGGCTCTGAACTATAAATCAGGAAATGTTGGGTCTATTCCTGCCTCTGCCATATACTTCCTATCTGACCTTGAGCCAGTTACTTAACCACTCTGTGCCTTAGTTTCCATATCTGTAAAATATGGATAATAATGTAAAATAGGATAATAGTTACCTGCAGGATCTCAAAAGGGTTTGAGTGGCTTTAATGTATCATGAAATCTCTGTGTTTGTAAACCTTTGTGATGAAAGGCATTATTTAAGTGGAAGATATTATTAATATGGGAACTTAACTGCAATCCATTAGAGGAATACTGCTGGGTACAAGCTAAATTCTACTCTAAGTTAAAAGCCCTTGTAGCCCATAAGGCTAATCTGCTAGTTTGATATATTGCATAATGTGTTTTCTTTATTGGTTTGATTGATTATATTGTTATTTTCTTGGGTTTTGTTTATGATGAATTCCAGTATATGTTATTCATAATAGTTGGCTGTAACGCAAGGAACCTACAGGCCTGTATCCTGTATGATTAGCTAGAGCAAGTTAGCATAAGTGTTTGTAACCTTTGGCATAGATAAATGGTCTGCAGGTTACCCCTTGTGACTTTGGGGAACTGAATGGGGAACCAAACAAAGAACTGAATGTGTTTATGATAAGTCTGGAACAGGCTGGTAACCACAGGGCATACGGCAGAACATGGAAGTCATGATTTAGGCCAAAGGTAACTGTTTTGGAGATGAGATAATCAATATTAATATTATGAATATATGTCATAATATGTTAGCCTATAGAGTAATATACCCGACGATTTGTCTGCGTGAGGAAATAAGATTTGGGCATGGTAGGTTGGGTCCTGATTAAGGCAGTGCCAGGACCCTATAAGAGCGGAAACAACCAAGCAGGGTGGTTGCTCTTTCCTAGCTTCAATCAAGCTATCAGCTCAGCTTTGTAATATAGCTTAGCTACTCAACACTCGAACTTGATCTCTACCAATCTGGGGAGCCTGGACCATCAAATTAATTGGGCATGCCAGAGACGAGGCTGGTCCTCTGTCTCCCACTACCAGGTCTTCAGGGAAGGGTGTGAGTATGCCAATTTAAATAGTCTTTTAGAATAGAGATGTTACCACCAGGGACCATAGAATTGTATTACTTCTTTGTGACTCTGTGTTTTATATCTTTGATTATTCTTTCATTCATTTTAATAAAGATCTTAACATTTTGGTATTGTCCTCAGTATAAGTGTCCTTGCCACACAACCAGAGGGTCTGCTCATAGTGTTGAGTTCTCTGAGTTTTCTAACCCTGTAGCCTGAATTGGGACAAGAACCTAAATATCTTCTGGTCAGATCATTCGTGAGTCATAATAAACTAGCTCATAAATTCAGGTCAGCACCATTTATCTAACTGGTGTAACTGAGGCCAGTATTTTGCCCTAAACTACTTTAATGAGAACCACAGAAATGAAATGCAAGCCTTAAAGTAATCAAGTTATTTTATATCAGGGAAGAATAACAGACACTATTTTGAAGCAATCCTACCCTATTATGGCCTTGGGGGTCTGTTGTCAATTTTCTTCCTGTGAGTTATTCTTCTAGAAATAAAAGTGTCAGGAAAGGAATATATTATAAGCCATATAGAAAAGTAAGAGAGAATTGGAGAAACACAGCAGTGCACATGGGAACTAGTCTCTGCAACTCAGATAAAACTGCTCAGTCTGGTGTTGATCTGTCAGGGTGAGTAGCAAGTGATCTAGAGTTATAAACACACCTGGTGGTGGGACCTTAGCTGGTTTGTATTCCTTCCTGGAAATGTTTGGCATCAAAGGTAATTAAAGTCTAGCTCTGCTGTTATTACAATTTCTGCTGAAGATAAGATAACAACCTTCTTCTATCATACCAGGAAACACAAGGCCAAATTCTCTCCTCACTTACACATGTAATGGTACTGAACTGAGCAAAACTTGACTCAGTTACTAAAGTCTTCTGCTCAGTGCCCAGCCTGAGTAGCCAGATAGGTGCTGGGCAAATGGAAGGAAGGGAACAACAGTGGAATGAATCCTTCCCCTCCCTGACACACTTGGAGTAGGCTCTAAAGCCCCTGTTGCAGCCTCCCCTTTGAGGGTGACAGTGAGAGAATTTATACAGTGGTGAATTCTCTGGTCCTGCCCCTCCCCTAAGGCACCCATACCACCACTTCCCATCCCCCATATGTTGAAGATACACAGAGTCCCCTGAAGAGCTGATCTTTGCACTACTCTACACACCCCCTGAACAGCAATATTTAATCTGATCCCTACAACCCTTGCACAGTGAAACTGCATTGGCTCTGCTGCCTGTGAAGCCTCTTAGACTGTAGAGCAGTGGTGGGCAACTTCCCGTAGCTCCCATTGGCCGGAAGCAGCAAACCGCAACCACTGGGACTTGTGGGCGGCAGTGCAAATGTAAACAAACTGTCTAGCAGCCCGCCAGCGGATTATCCTGATGGGCCGCATGCGGCCCGTGGGCCGCGGGTTGCCCACCACTGCTGTAGAGACTGGGCTGGATTTTGTCCATAATTAGATGGCTCTCCATCCTCTTCCTCATATGTTACAGAGAAGCAAAAAACTGATTACTGATTAACTAATCTGCCATTTCCTATCTGGTATTTATCCTTACCCTTTCTTCAGTAGGCCAATTTTCCCTTTTCTCACTCTCTATTGTGAATATATTTGAAAAACCCTTCCTTGTTAATTCCAACATTATATGTAATTCAGCATTTAGCATTTCATATTTTTCCTCTGGTTATCCCTTTAACTTCTGTCTGTCAGTTCTCCTCTTTACCACACCGTATGTGTATATGTATATAAAAGCTTTCTGCTTGCTGCTTAAATTGCTTTTTACAACACCTTATTTAATCATGTTGGCCTCTGCTGACCTTTCCTCTGTTTAAATTTAACAGGAATGGATTTCAACTGCAGTCTCTCCAAGTATTTCTTAAATATTTACCACTTGCGTTCAGTACTTTTGCCATACCTTATAGAATTTCTATCAAAATCACCCAAGGCATTTCACATTCCTCCCAATCAGCTTTTCTAAACTAAAAATCCTGTGTATTGCTTCTTTTAATAGTCACCCTCTTGATAATTTGAAGTCCACTGATGTTGTCCTTATCCCTAATGTTCTCCAATTTTATCTTCCTTTATAATTTTGAGGATTATTTCCTCATTCATGACAATCACATAAAAAAAAACCAATGTCCCATTTTCTCTGTCTGACTTTCTAAACACAGAGGGCTCCATTTTCCAGTTCATTGCACCAAGTTTTACACCACTGTAAAGCTATTAACTTCAGTGGCATTGCACTGGCATAAAGCTGGTGTAATGGAGTAGCTGATCTGGATCAATATGAGGTATAAGGTAAGTAGGCACTCTTGTGAAATCTACATAGGGAGTCAGTCAGAAAATTTAAATGCATTATTTGCTATTTGATCATGAGGGGGCACATTTCTGCCTATCGGAGAATCCATGGTTCACATGCCAAATAATTGATAGTTGTGTACTCTATACCATTCGATTCTTTTCAGTGCGTAGTAATCTATATGAGATGCTAATACAAATCATTTGAACATTCATAAATTATCTTAATAGTTTTATACATGATCATATGCAACATTACCCTAACATGATAAATTCTCTCCCCTGAATGTAATATAGGAAACAAAAATGCAAATTAGAGTAGTTAACAATTCCTTTATTTCCATCTTGCCAAAAATAATCTCTCCATATTTTGAAGTACCCCTCCCAGCACCCACAGAAACAACTGTGTCCAAAATATTTATCTTCTGTGTACAGGAAATTGCCCCTTCATTAACTTAGGATGCAGTCCTGCAATTGGATCTAAGTGGCTAGACCCTTGCATCTGTATGGATCCCCAGAGACTTTAATGAAGTAATGTAGATATAAACACAGAATATTCTTTAAAATTAATTTCACAGCACAAAGTGTCGCTATTTTTTTTAATTGAAATTCTTCTTCTTCTAGTAAGCTAAAAGAAATAATTTACCAATGGAAAGAAAGAAAGAAAGAAAGAAAGAAAGAAAGAAAGAAAGAAAGAAACACCTACTTAATCTGTCTCAGTAAAAATACAGTTTCAGCACGTATCTCGCCAAAGGAAATATAATGGATCTGTAACTATAAAACAAAATAACTAATTCAGCATAAGGTCTGAACATAATTTAGCAATTTCTAGAAGGGGTTGTAAAATTTCATGTGGTTGTCATAAGTATCCAACACAGTAATGTTACAAAGTGCTTGAACCTATATGTTTGGGGAAGAAACTGATACAGCAGGAGCCTCAAAAATGAAAACAAACAAGATCAATTACTGTAAATTGCAGTAGCACACAGAAAAAGAGATGCTTGAGAAGACGGTTAGGATTTTGCAAATGAAATATTAGAATACTGTGTATCAACAGAAAGATGTCCCACAGACATCTTTGAAATGCAAAGGCAATATACTCCCAGTGGTGCTCTATATTCACCGTGACTTAATGATACCTATCAATTGAAGTTGATAAGCCTAAACTGGAGCTTTTTCATAGAAAAATGCAGTTAATGAAATAGAAATCAGAAATGAAAACTATATTGGATCTATCTATCCAAGTTAAATAAATTACTCCAGAGAGAAAAATCCAGTCTCAGTAATATTGTGTAGTGTCAGCAAAAATAAGTGAATATATTCATAATGTTATAACTTAATATATGTGCACCAAATGACAAAAATCAATATATCACACTTGTCTACAGAACTTAAATTGCTAAACTTTGGAATCCTGGTTTGAAGGGCTTTGGGGAATTTTTGGCAGTGGTGCTGCTGTGCCTCTTTGTAAAACCACTCCTCAGGTAGGTGAGCACTTATTCACACAGAGTTTCACTGGAGTCAATGGGACTACTTGCATGAGTAAGCACTTCCATACTTGAAGAAGGTTTTCACAATCCACTGTCCCCTCTGTAGTGCTCTTTCCTGAGTAGGCACTTGGAAAGTCTTGTTTCTCTTTATAAAGTTGAAAGGGAAAAATGGCTCTTTCTTTAGCATTGAGAATGCATTAAAAAGGGGGAAATAGCCCAACCCTGAAGTTAAATGCATTCATCACCAGAAAGAAGAAGGAGGGAGGGGAAAAGATGGAAAGTAACAGGAGCATTAATATCTGGGACATGAAAATGGGTAAAAGAAGCATTAATATCTGGGACATGAAAATGGGTAAAAGAAGAGATGGAGAAGGAGGCAGGATAGCATGAAAATGGAGAACAAAAGAAAGAGTACAGCAAAGTAAAAAGAAATAGGGAAAGAATAAAAAGAGGTTGCTTGGACTTGTACCGTGGACAGAAAGGAGAAAGTCTTACTAATATTTTTATTTCTCACTCGCACCAGATGGCTGAAAAATTATTCAGAGTAAAGACTTTTCTTCTTGCAGGCTGAAATATTTCTGTATCAGCTTCCCAAGATACAAACATTTTGCCAAATGGCCCCCTCCAAACTTGATTACGCTAATAAAAGATTTTCACTGTGAGAAAATGGGTCTCTTTTGAGGGCTGGTTACAATATACAGCACCCAAGGAGTAAATGAAGCAAACTGTTGTCAGTGGCCTCAAGTGTTTATGATTCTCACAGATATGGATGATTATTGCAGAACTTCCAAACAAGTCTCTTCCCTCCCCTTCACCATTTTGTTCAATCAGGAAAACAGTTTTCCTTATGGCCTGGGGCACAATCCCCATCAGTCTGGATTACATATCCTGCTAGCTGATAAAACAAGTGGTGGCATCTCCTAGATTTTACTGCCACTTTGGCTGTGCACACAACACAGCTATTTATCTCATCAAATACCCATCTCTGTCTTTGTGGCACAGCACTATGTCTGACAGAACATTAACTGGAGGTGAAGCAGAGCTGGTTTTCGCCAAGGGCAGTGTATGCCAGAAGGGCTGCAGTGGCAGTGAGTGCATTAGATGAATGCATTTAGAAATGCTCCCCCAGCACAGCAGGATTTCTAATCTGGTGATCCATAGTTGGTAGGAATATTAAAGAAACCACCCCCAAGAAGGTGCTAAGGGCCAAACTGTTAAAGACACTTCTGTGGGCACATAATGAGGGAACCTCCCACCCTTGTCCAGTCTGTTCAAGAACCTGTCACAACTGTGGTGCTTAGGCTCACTGGTGTATCCCTACGTGGAGTGAAGAAGAGGAAGAGGTGTGATCATGGCTTGTGCTCCACCTCAGTGGCCCAGAGAGTGGTTTGGCTGCACTGGAGACAGCAGATTGCACCCTAATGGTGGTAGAACTGTGCAGTCACTCAGTTTCTCAAGGAGTCAAGTATCAGGGGATAGCTGTGTTAGTCTATATCCACAAAAACAACAGGGACTCCGGTGGTACCTTAAAGACTAACAGATTTATTTGGGCATAAGTTTCTCAAGGAAGTATTGCACATGATACTGAGCTCATTTCCAAGCCTATGGGCAATTAGCTTCCAAACTGCCCCTACTCAGGCCACAGTTTGAATGGGCAATGTGGTCTGGTGTCATTCCTTTGGATATGCCTGATGGGACAATAATGATAATTAGGGTTAAAGGTGTGTGTTAATGGCAAATTTTAGATCCCAATTTAGATATTGAACTTCCAAAAGTGGAGGTGTCTTCAAATGGGGGTTTGAATGGGCCCATTGTAGACTTAAGGGATAGCTATTAAATTTCAGTCCAGTTCTAGGTGTAGATTCTGAATCCCTTAGTGTTTGGGTGAGTAAAAATATTTGGTAGGACATCTTGTAGTCAGAGGGCAACTACTGAAGGAGCCAGGATGTCAGGGAAAATTCACAGTATAAATAAATGCATTAATTAAATAAAAATGCAGAAAAGTTGGTTGATGTTTAAGGTGTTAGCTTTGACATATATATGACTTAGAATCTACTTGTCTGAGAAACTGCCTTTCTCCATGTTAAACCATTATACCACCACAGCTGAGAAGAAGTCCTGCTGATACACATGAGAGGAGGCTGGTAGCCAAACATTTTCTATGAGTGTTCTATCCTGTGGAATTTGCTCCCCAACTTGCTGCAAAAAAGCCTTAATCTGATGACTTTCAGGGCATGCTTCAAAGCTCATCCATTTTATCCTGAACATTCAGAAATGGGGAAATTGTAAGGATGCTTTGGTGGGAAGGAGGATATGAGCTTTTGAATTGCTTGGTTGGCTGCTAGTGGGTTATATTGAAATGTAGAGCTACATTACATTATGTTTGGATATTAAGTTGGCTGCAATTTTAAGTTGTCAGTAGCACCCAGAACACATGAATAGATGTCCTTTGTTTAGTGTCAGTATACATAAATAAATAAGTATAATCATTTCCTCTGCAGCGTTTGCACAACACATTGTTTTGCAGTATTTAATACAGCATACCAAATGCTGGACTACAACTTTTCTGATTTTCCTTAAAAAGCTGTAAAGTTCTAGTAAAGAGAAAGTTTTGCAAGCTTACTAAAATGCATTCATGTAACTACAGAATGATTTCTGTGGTCAGAAAATACCTTTTTAGCAAATTCAGTTTGAATTAAAGCATCCATCAAATAATTCCATTAAAATAATGAGTTGATTTAATCAATTGATTCTCTAACTAAGCAAACATCTTACCAGTACCACTATCCACTGAAATGCATTTATTTAAATATTTGATTAGTGTTTAACTTGGTTCATTATGTGCTTTAGCAATATAGCATAATGTGCATAACTCTGCTAGAATATAGCCTTGGGGCACTGTATACTATATTAAAATTTCAATGCCCCTTTGGCAGAGAGAAGCATGAGATGATCTAGGTCTTGTGCAACTCTGTTTCAAATTGTAAGCTTAAGGATAATTAATGAGGGACTTAGAGATATATACTGGGGAATAAACAAATAGTCATTGTGTAAATGAAAAAGCCCATGTGGTAAACCCTACCTTAGGTTTTGCCCTTTGGTGTTCCCAAAGTATAATTAAATAATCTTATAGAATCATCTTGTAAGGTATTGCCAGAGATTTTCTGTTCAGAACAAAGTAATTTAAAAACAAATGTACAAAAAGATTTCCCAGATCTCCAGGTATGTTTTCCAGAGAACATATATATTTGATGTTAATTGTTGCATATTTTTTACATTTTTCCAAGTGTTTTACTGTAAGCATTCACCAAAGACCAACGTTTCTCCAAAGGAAAAGAAAGACAGAGTCTGAAGTGGTTTGAAAACTGATAGCCTAACTAAATGTTACCTCTGCCACTGCCCCCCAAGCTACTGAGCTAGTCAAGGGATCAAACATTGAGGCAAATACTGCTCCTGTTTCACCTCCCTCTGAGTAATATTTTACAGAATCAGTATAATTGTGATGCTTTACGTATAACTGAAAATAGTTGGCTTGCTACAAGAATAGAGAAAAAAGGAGAAATCAGAGGGTCAGAAACAGCAGCTTTTCACTGATATTTTACAACCTTCAATTATCAAAATCTACAGTAGTGACTCACAGCAAGGGAGAAAAGGGTCAATTCAAATTCAGACTGCTGCCTCACTTAATTTAATTGCTCTTGATCTGAATCTGACCCTTGTGATCAGCAATGCTGTCACAAAAGGGAAACCTTAGAAGCAGTGGTCAGATGGGCAAAAATTAAAATAGTTAGAGGAAAATAGTCTCAATCTTTAATTCCAAATAGATGGTGGAAAGGTTTATGTAGATTAAACTGGTAGTTTCAATTCCTACTTCAAAATGTATAGTTATGGGTTGAGTTAAGCCTTCTTGTTATGGGTCAGCTTACGTTTAGGATAAATGTAAAGAAGCTATTGTAATCCGTGACTGAAACAATAGCATTAACAACCATAACATAAACACATGGAAAAGCTGAGTAGGAGCTCTATCATGTGGCCCAAACTAAAGGGTTCCAGCTGCTTGGTGGAACTGTTTTGGTCTCTGATTGTGTGAGAAAGACACACAACACAAGCTGAAGTATCACAGGGCAAGCTGAAGCAGTGAAAGAAGGGCAAGCAGACAATAACAGAAGGATGGTAATGTGGCCCAGAGAAAAAGCTGTTTGGGTACAGATTGCTGTCTGAAAAGGCAGGCTTGGAACATACTGTTTTTCCTACTGTTTTCAGGGAGACAGGACTTTGTACATTCTTTGTAAACAAAGAAAATTGTATAAAAAATATCTGCCTATCTGCAATTTTTCCTCCTAACTGGAGCAATCTATAAAACCCTGAATTTTTGTCTAGCACTCAAGGTCAAAAGGGGTAACAATAATTTATTTTTTCCCCATGTTGCAGTAGGCAAGCAGAGATAACATCTAAAGTAAAAAGAGAACTACACAAATTCAGATCATGTGAGGATCTGGTCTCAAGTAAAGCTACATCTATATCTATATCTATTTGGGCCTGAATCACCATTTCATTAGTCTGGTTTTATGCTGGTATAACTTTATTTATTATATTATATTGGGGCTATATTTGGATAATAGGACAGAAAAGAAAAAATACATTTATCTTATTTTCCATTTCTAAAAAATCAGCTACGGCAGGATATTTATGCCATTGAAACAAACTATCAAGGGAAGTGATGGATTTTCCACCTCTTGATGTTTTTCAAATCAAGACTGGATGCCTCTCTTGAAGACATGCTTTAGTTCAGCACTAGTTACTGTGCTCAATAGATGGGTAAGTGGATGACATTCTATAGTCTGTGTTACCAGAGTAACAGCCGTGTTAGTCTGTATTCGCAAAAAGAAAAGGAGTACTTGTGGCACCTTAGAGACTAACCAATTTATTTGAGCATAAGCTTTCGTGAGGTACAGCTCACTTCATCGGATGCATACTGTGGAAACTGCAGAAGACATTATATACACAGAGACCATGAAACAATACCTCCTCCCACCCCACTCTCCTGCTGGTAATTTCCCTAAGGAGAGTGATCACTTTAGATAAGCTATTACCAGCAGGAGAGTGGGGTGGGAGGAGGTATTGTTTCATGGTGTCTGTGTATATAATGTCTTCTGCAGTTTCCACAGTATGCATCCGATGAAGTGAGCTGTACCTCATGAAAGCTTATGCTCAAATAAATTGGTTAGTCTCTAAGGTGCCACAAGTACTCCTTTTCAGTCTGTGTTATATGATGCTCCCTTTTGACTTTAAATTCTATGAATTTATTAACCTATTTATTTTATTGAAGCTGACCAGTCCAAAAGGCTTGAAAAGGGTTGATCACTAGACTGTACACATTTATAACAAGTATGCTCGGTAAAGTTATTGCACCATGGCTAACAAAAGTCAGTATTAGCAATGTGTGAAAGTTATGTGTATTGCATTCACGTACGGTGATACTCAAGTCTCTAGCACAGGGATTCATCCTAAATGAATGGTCATTTTTGCAGACACAATACAATCACAAGAATGTTAAAAACAGATGAGGAATGATATAAATATTAACAATTTTAAATTAAATTTAAACATATAGGTCTGGATCCACAAGTCTAAGTCCTGTTTTTAGGTGCCACAGTGATCTCCAAACCCTGCCCTGCCTAACCCTGAAGGCACCTAAACTCACTCAGTGCCAATGTTTTTACAGTATACATTCCTGAGGCACTTACGTTTCTGCCTTTGGGGACATGCACTGCTGCTTCACTCTAGGCATCTGGATACCGGTCTTCAACCTAAACCACAGAGTGATTCACAAACCAGGATAAGTTAGGCACTCATAAACTATGTGTGGGGCCCTATCCAGTAGGCATGCTCAGAGGCTACCTAACTTCACATAAAACAACCAGAGAATATCACCTCCCTTATAACCTTTAGGACAGTGGTTGGAGCATTAAACCACAATGTGGAAGACCACCAGTCCCCTCTCTCCTTGATGAGGAGAAAGGATTTGAACAGGGATCTGCTACTTCTTAGAAGTGTACATAACCATTAGGTTATGGAGTGTTCTGATGTGGGTTTCTTTCAATCTCTCCTATTGAAATTTTCCACCATGGTTAAATACGACTTGACCTAGGGAAAGACTCTATGGCACAATGATTAGGGCATTCACATGAAAGGTAGCAGATTGCCGTTAAAATCCCTTCTATTCATCAGGCAGAGGGGAGACTTGAACCCATGATGTCCCACATCCAGATGAGCACAGGGAGAAGTGCATATCTTCCACTGGTGCATGGAGTGCTTCTGAGATAACACTGGATGCTTTGGATGCTAGTAGAGAAATATTGACTTTTTAGGGGAACCACTGCATATACCACATAAGTATACAGTACTCTAGAGGACTAAGCATGTTACACTAATAAAAATGATACCAACAGGATCTTGTAAGGATCTTGTAAGGCAAATTGCTTGTTTATTGTAAATACAACAAAATATTCCTATATGCAATTTCTATATAGATCCATTCACACACACACAGACATTCACATACAGGTTCTACATAAAGGTTGTTATACTTACAAGCCTAGATGTTGCTCATGCCAAGTCACTGGCCAGGTGGCCTGGACACGAGAGTGGAGCCGAGTCATTGTCAGATGCGCATCCGATGCTTCTGGAGGGTGGTCGTAGAACCAGACTCAAAGAACACAGTCCCTGGACCCAATTTTTATAGGTCTCTGGTTCAATACAAGTCTATGGAAGTTACTTCATCATGCTGAATTTACAATTGAGATGACCATCAATCAGCTCAGTCAGCAGGTGGTACATCCATGACGGCTCCATGATGGCTAGGTGTTATCTTCTTGTTCTTCCTTGATGCGTTTTGGGTGGATTCCGGTTCTCCCTCCGGGGGTCATCCGGTTATCTCCACTTTGCATATTCTTCGGCCCATCGATATCAAGGTTAAAATTCTTAGGATTAGGCTGGCACCATTTACTAACCAATTATTTCCCTGCTTCAGGCTCTCAATTCCATGCACTCATAATTCATTTTTTTACTTAACAACACAATCTCTGACTCTTGATTCATTTAACAAGTTTTATCCCACTATCTATTTTTCCTCTTTGGATACCAAGATTTACACAGGCATGACAAGGGGCCCGTGCTGGGGAAGAGCATCAGGGTGTTGTTTTAAAGAACAGCATTGTTTCCTCAAAGTTCTTATCACTTTCCAGCACAGACTCTTTGTCCTGTACCAGCCTGAAATAATTAGCACTTTGGCCTTGCATTTGTTACAGAGTGAAATTCAACAGCATGGAACTGATGTTCATACTTTTTACAATACCTATATATTCTTTTGTCTATCTTAATTTCTAGTACTACATAATTATAATTCTATCATACTTATATATCTTTGAGGGCGACCCAACAAGCGGAACAAATAACAAATCTCTGCCCTCCTCCCCCACCCCCCACAAATAGTGTAAAATACCAAGTGAAGACAATACAAGACCAGACAAAACAAATGAGAGAATGTGACCATTGTAGCATTGTTCTCAGTGTGATTCTATCATTGGTACACCACTCTGAAAAACAAGAAGCTAATATCGGAATTAAATTAATGTATTTTCATCCAAATTCTCCATACCATACACAGCTGTTTATGTAACTTAAAAGCTTTTCCAGATGGAGAATTCTTGTAGGCAGCTGCTCCATTATCACCTAGACTGTACATTGTTTGCATTCACAACCCAACAGTAAGATTTCATTGAACAGCCAGCTACAAGTACCTCATAAGACCTTGCCCTCTAGTTATATTCTTGGTGGCTGCTTATTGTTATCCTTCTGATCACCTACCATCTTTCAGGGTACCTCGTATTCCTCTTTGTCTGAGGTGTGCAACTGTTTAGAATAGATTCTTAAATCACTTATTAAAATAAATGTCACACAGAGGAGCCCTACTTGAAAGATGTAAAGTCTTCACAAGTGGTGGTTTTTACCCCAAGACTATATCTCTTGAAACCTTTTTTTGAACACCTTCTTTACAAAAATGCATGTTGAAGGTCTGTGTCAGTGTGTTTTGGGGAGGGAAAAAAACTCAGTCAAGGGCAGTGGAGAAGTTGCAGGTCTTTTCTTAATTTTAGCATCCCACATTTGCCATACATCACCATGAATGTTCAATAAAATTAGTGAGGAGTGTCCTTGGTCATGATTTTGTTCCACAGAACAGCCTCCTCTCTGCCCATTAAACCTGAGACTGGTTATAGTGATATAGGGATGGATACCTGTTTGGTCACTTGATTACAGACCTAAAAGTGGCAATTCTTCAATAAAAAAACTTCAAAAACAGACTCCAACGAGAGACTGCTGAATTGGAATTAATTTACAAACTGGATACAATTAACTTAGGCTTGAATAGAGACTAGGAGTGGATGTGTCATTACACAAAGTAAAACTATTTCTCCATGTTTATTTCCCCTCCTACTGTTCCTCACATGTTCTTGTCAACTGCTGGAAATGGCCCACCTTGATTATCACTACAAAAGGTCCCCTCCTCCCCCTGCTCTCCTGCTGGTAATAGCTCACCTTACCTGATCACTCTCCTTACAGTGTCTATGGTAACACCCATTGTTTCATGTTCTCTGTGTATATAAAATCTCCCCACTGTATTTTCCACTGCATGCATCCGATGAAGTGAGGTGTTGCTCACAAAAGCTTATGCTCAAATAAATTGGTTAGTCTCTAAGGTGCCACAAGTCCTCCTTTTCTTTTTGTGGATACAGACTAACACGGCTGCTACTCTGAAACTAGAGATGGTCTGTATCTCCACAATTCTAAACTACTGCTGTTGCTGTTTCTGATGAATAATAAGTTATGTGTTTACTTAAAAAGGTTTTATATATTTGTCAATATGTTCTATACTGTGTTGAGTCTGCAAAATATATGTGTTCAATACAAACAAGTTAGGTGTTTCATTCTTCTTACCATTTTTTCCCCTTCTAAATTGGTGTTTTCAGCCTTGAGATGAGATCTAGTTCTGCCCCATCTGTGAAAATCTTACTTCAAACACTGATTGAAAAATGCTGAGAGACAGTAAAGTGATATCCTGGAATGTTTAGCTTAGGGAATTCACCTTCAGAAAAAGGGAATTGGAAGCAGGAAGAGAATGCTTATTTTTAGACTGTACATTCATAGCTATTAAATAGTTGGCATGCAAAGAAAGATATCAAGGATTTAGTAAATTTTATGCAAATACCAGCAAAATTTCCTAGTGTTGAGATATACTGTACTAGAATAGTGTCCCAAGGTAAGGAATGCAAGCCCCATCACTTAAGACACTTAAACCTAGAATGGACACAGTTAAAAATGTACTTCTTCTCTCTTTCCATGTTAAACTGAAGCCTTTCATACTCTTCATAACAGCCCCTACTAGGGAAGCTCTCTGGGACAGGGTATCCCACCCTGGCCTTGCAAGGGAGACCTGGGAGGGGAGTAACGGTCACCTCTAGAGGCTGCAGAGCCCGTGGAACTTACAGTTAGCTATTGGCTAACTGCTCTAAACTGGGATTCTGTCTCATTTTAAAGAGAGAACGGGGGCAGCATTGCATCAGGTGAGCATTTGTTCACTCTTTCCTGACATAGCTGGGCTTATGGGGAGAAGATCCTGCTTTACAGAGTGAAAGCCTTATAGAAATCCAGGAGATTCATAGATTCCAAGTCCTGAAGCGACCACAGTGATCATCTCGTCTGACCTCCTATATAACACAGGCCATAGAACTTCCCAAAATAATTCCTAGAACAGATCTTCAGAAAAAACATTCCATTTTGATTTAAAAATGATCTGTGATGGAGAATCCACCACAACCTTTGGTAAATTATTCCAGTGGTTAATTGCTCTTACTGGATGGATCTTCATATCCTGATCCTAAAACAGGCTATATATCCTGGATACAGAATTCTGATTCACTAGCAACTGAGAAGATGAGTTAACTATTAACCCAAGAGTCGGAATCCTACTAGCTGTGGAGATATGTGTACTGTTTGTTGAGAGGCTTTTGCAGGGTTTGGAAAATAACTGAGATGGTGCCATTTTTTTAAAAGTCCAGGTGACACACTACATACTATGGTCATACTATAAAGACTGAGAAATCCTCTCTGAAAGAAGATCAGTGAGAAATGTGTTTATATGAGTCTTCCAAAGTATAGAAGTATAAATATTATGGTAGAACCTTATTGTTCAATATAGGTAACAGCAACAAAGTGAGAGTCTGTATAAGGAACACTCACCAATTTACGGCCTAACAGCTCTTGTTTAAAATTTATTCATAGTATTCCAAATACTATTTAAATGTTTATATTATTTACAGTGCTTTCTGTGCATCAAATCTTTGTTTTTCTAAGAAACCATATGGTTCTCTCTCTGAACTTGATGGGGAATTATTAACACTTAGTTACCAAGATGCTGCATACAATTGCCCTGATTTAACTCTGTGTAATACTTCTGAAAAGTACAGAAAAGATAGAACTCTGGCCTGTGTTTAGGTAAAGAGGTAAGCTGAGGTGCAAAAATAGTTATACATTATATTGACTCAGCATAGACCAAATACCATTACACTTCCTTTTTCTCCATCTCCCACTGACAAACATTCTTAAATTTCTCCATGTGGTATAAATTAGCCCATGGTCTATGCCCCACGAAAAATTGGGGGTGAGGATATGGGCTTCCTAGTGCTCAGTAAGTATACGGATAATGCACCATTCTTTACATTCTACAGGATGGCACAGAGTGGGGTAAAACCATGGCTGCCTTTTGGGGGCAATGTGTGTCCCAGGCCCACACATAGGAAGCAGACTTCACAGACATATGGTGTGGGAATACTGACCTTGGTTAACATCGTAATGGCTTACCATTAGTCTTTCAAACGTGTTAGTTCTGGTCACCAAATTAGGGAACAGAAAGCCAACAATACAAAGAAGGAAAACAAGACTAATGGCACTTTCAGAAAAGTTACAAACATTGTGCAAACATTAACTCATGGAACTAAGGATATGGTGTACAAGGGGCATGTAACTGAAGTGTCAAAAGTTGTAAACGGTGTTCTGTAGATAAAAGAGGAATTTTGTACTTTCTTTACCTGACTTCAGAAGACTGGACAAGGACGTTAGCACTAGGTGAAAGAGAGAGGACACAATTAAATACAGCAGAATAAAGAACATTTTCAAATCCAAATTCTGAGACTGTTTGGAATGGAGTGGTTTTACAGTAAATCAGTTGTGTAAACTTGTAATGACTATTTTAGAAGGGGTATAACACTACATTATGGACAGTGCAGTAGATTCTGGATTTTTTGGACGGTAATTTATTAGAACACCATGAACATAAAAATGCTATTAGGGCATTAATTCTGAAGAACTCTTGTCATACTAACCTTTTTTTATCTATTGATCCAATAACCTGAAAGATTGGAATATATGTCCTTTGTTAAATCTTTCAGTCCGTATTCCCTGCTGTACAAAAGTGGGGTTAGTTGCCCTCAAAAGTTAAAAATAAGTATGTCATTTCTTCCCCTATATCCCTATTTCATGGGCTGAAAAATGCAGGTAAATATTATTGTACGAGCAATACATGATTTGTCTTTCATGTTTTTACTTTTAAAGAAACAAATTACCATTTTAAATAAACCTGAATCCACTTGTTGCAACATCCAGTAGTAGCTTTTGCAATATTAGTAGCTCTTCTTTTATAAAACCTGGGTCAAGTGTTTCAAAGAGAAGGCTGTTCAGCTATACTTACTGACAGTAATGAGCATTCTTGTAGTTAAAAGCGAAGCCATCACAAAAAAGCAGTATGCCCACCTAATGGCTTAATGAGGCTAACTTTACATTCCTCATAAAGCAAGTTCCTTCTCATGTTTATGAGTTTTAATGGATAATATTGGTCCCAGGGTGACATATACGACTCTTTTCATTCAAGGGTCATTCAGCAAGCTCTATAATTGCTGAAAGTACTGTATTCTTTGATATAGTTTAGGCATATTGGAAGAACTACAGAAATTGATTCAATCCAATGAATTTTGCATCCCATGCACATCGTGCTTTATCAGCTAATATATGTGAAAAGGAGAAAGCTAATTTTGTTGAGCAGTAGTGAGTTACTGTAGCTATTTCTTTAGTTACTGCTCATTTTGTTGAACTGTCAGGAGTTACTATAGCTGATCGCTAGATATACAAATTCTGAAAAATAAGCCATATTAGGCAGAAGTGACACAAGCTTTCATCCCCAACCCCTCCTCTACCTATATCTGCCAATTTGACGAAATGGCTTGCATTCCTTTCCTCTAATGCTGTTTTTGCTCTATATCCAAAAATGAGGAATTCTGTAATCCAGTATTTCTGAATAAATCAAAATTCTCCCAGATCCCCAGATCTACACTTTCTAATTAAAATACAAACTTCTGAAAGGAGCATCTAAATATAAGAGGCCATATTTAAAATGGCAGCAGATGACCTACATTAAGCTTTCCATTGTCCTCAAGCTTGAAAATATGGAGACATTAATTTTATTTTATATTATAAAAATATCTTTGAGAGACTAGTCTAGGGAACTGTTAATAGGATATGGAGATGTTTGCTTTAGGTCATCTTTGTTAAGTATGGAAATTAGAGTTGGAAAAGATCAACACAGGATCATTCTAAACAATGTATTTATCCAGTCCTTTTTTTAATATCAATAGTAAAAGAGAGAACATAGGCCCATCTCACTTAGATCTACTTTATACTAAATTGCCAATGTTTTGATGAGCCCAAGTGTTCCATGCTCCAGCTAGGCATCAGTACAGTATACATTTGGGCATCCAGGGGATGTTCAGAACCAATTTTCAGTCATGGTCAAGCACTGTAGGGACTGACCATTCCAAACATCAGTTCCAGAGTTGAGCATTCAAGTGACCTTTTCACAAGCACTCAGAGAACCCAACATGCTCAGCCGGGTGCTTATGTTTAAAGGTTTGCAATTCAGGATGGGGGCAGCACCAGCCACTGGGTGCATCACCACAAGCAACCATGCTAGGGTGGGATATGATCAAGCGATAGGAGGAGGGGAACAAAACAAACAAAAACAAATCAGGGATTTCACAGCGGCCAAGGAAGTACCATCATCCTTCAAGTAGGTTGAATCCAGAAGGACCTTCCTAGATCTTAATGAGGCACAGGTAATCCAGAAGTGTGGGATCACCTGTGCAGTACAGACAGCCATCAACTGAGAAGATGAGGGCCCATTCTGGGAATCCTTCTGCTTTGTCAAATTTTCATGCATACCCAATAAGGAATCAATAAGGGGTGAAAAAGAAATAGTGTCCGACTATGCTAACAAACCAAATCACTGATAAAAAGGGAATTTCAATTTGGGTGGTGTTTTCCCCTCTTAAACTCATCTGTAAAAATTTTGTCTCCAGCCTAGTGTTTGAGAAAGCAGGAAGAGAATGTTTGCCTGGGCTGGCCTTCCCAATAATAAACTGACCACAACCCAGAAAGTTGTTGCAACTCTCCTTTGCTCGGATCAAGTCCTTGGGTAAAATGTCTTACAGTTTATATGGAGAACATGCACATGTTTTCCTGAAGTACCATCTGAAAAATATAATAGTAATTATACCAGTAATTATAAATATAATAGTAATTATACCAGTAACATCTGTAGGTAAAGTTGTCCAATACTTTCCATTATAAACCCCTATTTCTAGTTTCTTATTAACTTTGCCAAACTCTAACCATGTGGTTTGAAATTTTCCATACTTGCCTCTAGCTGATTTTTTAAGTTTCAGCAAAAGTGAGGGAGAAAAGTGAGAGAATTAGGTTAGGAGAAACAGGTAATTTTGCCAAAGTTAAAAAAAAAATCCAGCTGTTTCCTGGATATGCTTGATCACCTTCACTGAAATTTATCTCAGTTCCCAATGAACCTCCTACACAGTAGATACAGAATTTAAACTACAAACCAACAAATCCATTACAGAAAGAGGGAGAAGGGGATCTGTGTTCAAATTTTATGTAGTAATCCATCCCCCTTTGTTGATATTCACTGTAAGGTCAGGAAGTCTAACAGTCTCTGCTGCTCTTGGGCATGGCATTGTCTTTGAACTTTTCAGTTTCTGGAACTTTTTGAGGTAACTTCTACCCCAGAATGCATTGTGTATTCTGACCCATAAAATGTTGATAGTTTATATAGTTCTGAGAAGACTCTGAGGGGGGAGGGATAGCTCAGTGGTTTGAGCATTGGCCTGCTAAACCCAGGGTTGTGAGATCAATCCTTGAGGGGGCCATTTAGGGATCTAGGGCACAAATTGGGGATTGTTCCTGCTTTGAGCAGGGGGTTGGACTAGATGACCTGCTGAGGTCCCTTCCAACCCTGATATTCTGTGATTCTGGATGGCTAGAAGAACCAAAGGTTTGGATCCTTGTTCATTCCTACTACTACTATTTTCCCCCTTCCATTTAACCCTGCTTGATCACATTTATAATGTGCAAACAGAATAAAATCCAAACCAGTAAAATATGTACTTGGGGCGTGATCCATGAAGCTACTTAGGTGTTGCAACACTGAGGTTCACAGCACCATTTAGGCACCTAGAAAATCACAGGAACAGCACTAGGACCCATCAAGATTAGTTAGGTGCCTAAACTCCCTATACAGTAAATGCGGTGCTTTTGAATGTGATCCACAAAAGCCAGGATACTGGGCAGGAAGCCACCTCAACTATCCAATGGGAGATGCCAACCACAGGGGTGTGTACTAAGCCCTGCCCCTCCCTTGGAGATAGGTGCCTAATTTCAGGCTGCATGGAGGCACCTATCTGTGCTTGCCATTCATGAATGGGAATCCACCACCCAGAGTCAGGTGGCTTAGACACCTCTGGTATTTCTTGAGGGAATGAGCAGCTGGAGGAGGAGGTGGGGTGCCCATCTTATAACTTTAAGCCCAGGGGTACATATCATGAGAGCAGAACAGTGGAACAGAGCATCATATGAAAGCAAACTCTTTTCTGTTTGACATTACAATACTTAAAACTAATGTCACTGAAGAGCAGAATCCTTCTATACAAAATATGGCTGCATCACAGTCATTACCTTGTAAAATCAGAGGTCAAGACTGAATCATATAGGATATATTGGCTCTCGGATACACAGCATAGAGCTCTTTAATGTGAATAGGACTTATGACTGCTCAATCATTCAAGCACTCAGATGTATCAAGGAACCAATCATGGGACCCAGTCTTTCAAGACTGTACACATGTAAGCAATCCTCACTCATGCAAGTTCATGTGTCAGGAAAGGATTTGCAGAACCAGACCTACAGATTGAGAAGTCTGACTATGTTTTATAAAAAATCTTCTCTGTTTTCTTCAATTTAGTGTTTATCTGAAACTAGATCACCATCTTTTCACATGTACAGTGCCCATTTGTGTAGTGATCTTTGGTCTGGGCACAGATCACCTTTCAGAGCCAGTTACTAAGAATTCTTTTCACTTTTCTGTTCAGAATAACTTAAAGAATGAGGAGTAATTGGCTGTCATATGTGTCTGACTGTCAAGAGTTTTGTTCTGCTCCTGAAGGATTTTTTTTTTTTACACAGAATAAGAACTTAAATGGGCAGAACATTAATTATAATTGGTATTTATTTAAATACCAATTAGAAGGGATTACTCACTGAATGTGAACCATTTTCTGATCCCCAGTTTAACTCCTCCATTTTACACTTAAAATTCTCTGTGATTACAAAGCAATTCAAATCCCTGTATTAGTTGAAATAATAGAAAAAACCTAGGCCCAAATTTGTGTCACCTTTTTTGTCTACTCATATGACTAAAGTGATCACAATTTGGCACTTGGGATTTAGGCACTTTAGAAAAATTGTTAAAATCAGATTAAATGTGGAAATGATTTACTATCTTAATTGATTCTAAACTTCAGATGATTCAAACATTTATCCCTCCTGCACATTAGAACAATGTGTAACATTGTATAGCTGGTTTTATAGACAAAATGAAAGATAAACTAACACACATGTTTCTCATTTTTGAGAGTTACAAGAGATGTTGATGAAATTTCAGTTCTATTCAGGTTTAACTTCATGCAAAGTTCAAATGGATTTAATTATCATCATCATCATCAAACTATTCACCCAGGTCTAATAACAAATGGCTTTTGTCTTCTGCTTCTTCTGTCTTTCCTAATTTCCATCATCATTTTGTCTGATGTTTGTCCTGGCATTTGTGGCAGCATAAAATAATAAATTCATCATTTTAAATGAAAAGAGATGACTAAAGAGTCCAGAAAGGAGGATGTTCATGTTATAGTGCCAACTTTCTGGGTAATTCTTTGTTCTGAATGCTCAGAGTCTTCAGGTGTTTTTAAGATTCATAGCTGAACTATTTACCCAAACATATACATACAAAAAAAGCTGTGTTGGTCTCCAGTACTACACCCATGCCAACTAAATTAATTCCCAAATTGCCTCACAATGAATGGTTTTATTTAATGATCAGAAATGAATGGGCTATTTATTCCAACAACTCTATAATCAAAATGTTTTATAAAGAAAAGTTAAATGTGAGGGCTAGGTTTGAATTCCAAATTGCAAGCACTTTTCTGGATAAATATTATTTTTGTTAAACTGGAATGTATCCTTGTCAGTTAAATACTTTGTCTTTTGTGCAAGTTTGAAACTGCACTGCAGCAAGATATAGCTTTGAATGACATAGCTACTTTGCTTCATTTTTCAAACGAGCATTATTGTTTTACCGGTTAGTTTGCGTTCTGCTCTCAGGAAGACGGTCCGCTGTTTCTTTTCTCTAAAAATATGACAGTATGATGGGGAAAGTGTCAGGCTATCAACTATGAAATGGATGTCTTATCCCTAAGGAACAACCTAGTGAAACAGGTCAAACAGCTGTCTGAAAAACATTTAAATTTATGAACTCCTCATAAATTTACATGGCAACAACAACTCACAATATACATTCGTGTACCCAATTTATTTAAATAGACAGTAAGCTGTGAAACACTACTTAGACTGTGAGTCAAAGTGGAGATAAAGTATTTACATCCCAAGTTCTCTTTGTAATTTGTAATTCTGAATGATTTACAAATCTAAACTGAGACCATTCAGTCATATCCGTCCTTGTTTTATTTTCTTATAATTTCTTGCCTTAATATTGTTAACTCTCATTTGAACAGAGGGACTGTCTTTGTGTTTCAAGTAGCACCATGCACACTGTTGATGGTATTAACAAATAATGGTGTAATATTATTATTAATCACATGCTGGAGAAATGGGTATTATAAAGCCCATCAGGAGGTAGTTTGAAGTCCTTATCAAACCTCGCATTTCTATTTAGTTGCTTGATGCATGAAGTAACAAAGGAAAATAGAGAGAAAAAGAATGTACACCCCATCTCTTATCATGTAACTTCCCATGATGTTGCTAACTGCTCTTCTTCTGTGGCCTTTTCAATAAACAAACTCATACACTATTATCATAGAATCATAGGACTGGAAGGGACCTCAAGAGGTCATCTAGTCCAGTCCTCTGCACTCATGGCAGGACTAAGAATTACCTAGACCATTACTGACAGGTGTGTGTCTAACCTGCTCTTAAAAATCTCCAATGATGGGGATTCAAAACCTCCTTAGGCAATTTATTCCAGTGCTTAACCACCCTAACAGTTAGGAATTTTTTCATAATGTCCAACCTAAACCTCCCTTGCTGCAATTTAAGCATGTTAAGCTTCTCGTCCTATCCACAGAGATTAAGAACATTTTTTTTCTCCCTCCTCCTTGTAACAACCTTTTACATACTTGAAAACAGTTATAATGTCCCCTCTCAGTCTTCTCTTCTTCAGACTAAACAATCCATTTTTTTTCAGTCTTTCCTCACAGGTCATGTTTTCTAGACCTTTAATCATTTTTGTCACTCTTCTCCGGACTCTCTCCAATTTATCCACGTCATTCCTGAAATGTGGCACCCAGAACAGGACACAATACTCCAGTTGAGGTCTAATCAGCATAGAATAGAGGGGAAGAATTACTTCTCGTGTTTTGCTTACAACACTCCTGCTAATACATCCCAGAATGATGTTCACTTTTTTTTACAACAGCGTTACACTGTTGACTTATATTTAGTTTGTGATCCCCTCTTACCCTCTGATCCCTTTCCGCAATACTCCTTTCGAGGCAGTCACTTCCCATTTTGTATGTGTGCAACTGATTGTTCCTTCCTAAATGGAGTACTTTGCATTTGTCCTTATTTAATTTCATCCTATTTACTTCAGACTATTTCTCCAGATCATTTTGAATTTTAATCCTATCCTCCAAAGCACGTGCAACTCCTCCCATCTTGGTATCATCCACAAACTTTATAAGTGTACTCTCTATGCCATTATCTAAATCACTGATGAAGATATTGAACAGAACTGGACCCAGAACTGATCTCTGTGGGATTCTACTCATTATGCATAACACTGTCTATTTGTGTAAAAAATACCTAACTCCTCAACAAGGGACATCTGTTGTGCCATGTGGTAGTATTTATTTGTGAATGGCAAATTTCAAAATTATTATCAGAGAAGTATTCATATGTTTCAAATCTATAGCCAAAGCATATTAAAAGCTATTTGGTTTGGAAGTAAAATGGGAAATCTCATGAGAATAGGCTGTCACGTGTATTGTCGAGTACTTCCATTCCTAGTGAGTCCAAAGTACCAGGGTCCAAAATGTGGCAGTTAGCCAATGGCTTTTTCAGAGTGACACTGCAGAGGTCAGGAAGGGATTGTGCTTCAAGTGGCTTGATGGGCAGATGGAAGGACTGCACATACTATTATGCTTAATGAGGCTGATTCATTATGCAGGCCAGTGCATAGTTAAGGCCATAGCCTTGCTTCCTATCAGTCTGTCCTTGCCCGCTTTGGGACACACTGTGGAACAGTTCTTATACTCCTCTAAGCACAGGGGCTGCAACTGTGAAAAGGTTTTGCCCATCTTGTAGATGGGATGCCCTTTTTATATGCGCTCTGACCACCCACCTTCACACCTGCACACAATCAGGCCTCAGTAGAGTGACGTTTAAAGTGAAGAATGCATAGTGAATAATTTATCCAGTGAATACTTTTTCTCTGCACAAGTTGTCTGGGAGTAGCTTGTGACTTTCACGTATGTATTTTTTATTTAAAATTCATCGCCAAATACTTTCAGCAAATAATTCTTGGCATTTGTACACCATTTTGCCTATATTTTATATTCAGAACTCCTACATTCAGGCTTACAATGCAAGTACACTTTTTTACCAGTTCAGAATTTGCTTTCAGCCAATATTCTCTAATATTCACTTAAAATTTGTTCTTTCTTCACCTATTTCTGCCAGCAATTCACTTGCTAGAACACTCATAGAATGTGAAAACAAAAGAGGGAGAAAGCAGAGCCAGGGCAGATTCTACTTTTCATTTGCATTCATATTCATGGGCAAAATGTGAGGTATTTGCCCAGATCTAACTGACTTTCTTGTGGTAGTTCAATATTTTTTCTTCCGGTGTTTTCTGGAACCTGAAAACAAAAAGACTCACATAAATGTAGGGAAAAAAATAATTAACCAAAGTAATTTCAACACTTCAAAAGTTCACTTAGGCTTTGAGGTAAAGATGTCGGTTGATTTTTATTTTATCTAAGGTGGCTCATTAAGCCTTGTTTCACTTTATACAACCAAAATAGAGTACCCATATTCCACATTAATAGAAGAGGTGAAAACAACCCGATAGAATGGGCAGTGATATTAGCTGTGGGCCTGTAATACATTTGTCCCATGACACGTACATGTACCCAGTATATATATAAGGCTCATTATCTGTTGTTATACTTACTCTAACACTTTATAAGCATGAGGTTCATTGATAAAAACTGTTAAGAGCCATACACAAAGAAGCCATTTATAAAGTGCACTCCTATTGGCCAAAACCAAACAGATGTAATTCTGCTATCCATGAATCCTGGTGTCAAGGAAGCTCCTAGAATTGTGCTGTGTAGAAGAAACTCCTCTTGCTTGAAGCAGTGGCCAATTTGTTGTTCCTGTTCATTTGCCTGCTTTGCCACAGAAAGAAGGAATTGGGCTAGGAGACAGGCTGCCTGCTGCGATCATTCTTAGAAGCACACAGTCCAAGGGAGGATAACTCGCTGAATAGTGTTTGTTTCACTATACACACACACATCTGAGTCCTGGGGACCAAATCTCTCTTGTGTATTTTGTTGCTATTTCAGTTTCTATTTACAGAGCATTAATGTAAATCCTAGCCAACACTTATGAAACTAAATGATTGGAGAACTAAGTCAGAATAACTGCCCCGTTAAGGGTAACTTATAATAGTTGCTTATTTGAAACAGTTCATACTAAAATAAAGTATTACCATAAAATGTATCACCCATAATGAGAGTTAGTAAGTTATTGGAATGGACTTTCTTGAAGAATATCTACCATACACGCTTCCAATACCATATGTGGTTTAATTCCTCTCTGGCAGCCCATCCTAAAATCAGTTTCCCATGAAAACATTGTCCCAATGAATAAAAAGTAATATAATCTAGGAATATGTTTTTACTCTAATGTGTATGTGGTGAGTTCTATCTATAAATCACTGCATCAAGACTATATCCCTTCTGAATGCATCATGGATAAATTTAATGGAGTTATGTCCATTTTCTTTAGATATTTAATATGATGCTTTGATGTAGGACTTTTAAAAGTACAGTGTGCATATGCATATTAAAAGCACAAGTGGTTCAGTATGTCTATATGTAAAAAACAAACAACAACAAAACACTAAATGCTAATTCATAGTCTTTCCACGTCAATTTATTAAGCAGTTAAAAACACATTAAAAGGCCATACTGACTGATTAAGCATATAGGCAAAACCTTCTCAAGGAAGTAATGCACAGAATATCCTTCACTTAAAATTTTGCACTGAGAAATGACCTCTAAAAAAATGGGGCTTTTTAAATGAATGCTGCTGGTTGGTACAATAATTATGAGGGCATATTATATTTTCAATTAATTTGTTTATACTGTAGGACTGAAAAAATTGAAAGTTTACTCTAATTTTCACATAAATCATTTGCACGTTTCCCTTCCTACTGCTTTTTAGTTATTCTTGAAACTACAAAGTCATCAGCATTAACAAATTTCCAGATCTTCTGCAGTACAAGTCCATCACAACAGCCCTAGCAGAGAGAGCTACAGACTTATTTGTGTGAGTACAATTCATCTTAAGTGAAAAGGGGCAAAAGGAGCTTACAAATATATTAGCTGACTCTTGCTTCATTCACTTCTTAGCATATAAATAATATTTTTAGAAGAACAAAGGAATTATGCATTTATTAAATACTCGAGATGATGCTACTTCAATATCCTCCTTACAAAAAAAAAAATATTTTCATTCTCAAACAATGCATATGACTAGGCTTCACCAACACTCACCAACCAATGTCTGTTAAGATGTAACTCTTCTACTGGTCTAGATTCTACTGTTTTCCTATTTTATTGTCTTGTGTGTTTACTGTAAACTTCAAAGACAGAAATATTATAAACTGACTTATTCAGACACAAGAAATCGGAGGATGCCAGAACTTTATCTCCTCTCCTTCCAAGATGCTAACACCAATAGAGATGACACTTCACACAGGAAAAAAAAATCTTACAAAGATGACTTTTGCTGAAAAAAATAAAATTATAAAGAATCCCACTCATCTGGGGCCTTAATTCAGCAAACCACTTATGCACATGCTTTGCTTAAAGTTAAGCATGTGCTTAACTGTTTTGCGGACAGATTTTAAAGGTATTTAGACACCTAAAGATACAGATAGGTTCCTACTGGGATTTTCAAAAAACACCAAATCAGGTTGGGTGGCTAATGCCCATTGGATTCAATGGCGCTTTTGAAAAGCCTTTGAAATCTTGCCCTTAATCCTCAAGTAATGAGTATCCCCTTTGATTTCAAGGGGATTATCTGTGGAGGAAAAGCACAGCACTTTTATGCTACATTATTTACCATACTGAATGTGAGTGGGCCTTTTACATGCATGTTTTCTATAATATTCCCCTATTTCAATTTCCAGATACCTAGTGCTTCCTACATTTAATTGATACATTGCCTACAATTTTTAAAACATTTGATTTTCTAATGCATGTATTGGTCAATTTTATAGTGTCACTAATTTTAGAGAAAAACAGACTCATTTTTGGTGTGCATATAGTCTCCCAAGTCAGAATATAATTAATTTATACCTAAATTGAGAATGAGTTGTTATATCTTGCTTCGTGTAAAGTATTATATTGTTTAGACTATCAAGGTTACATGCTAAATAATCAATATTAACAGCCAAGTGTCGCTTTTTCATCAGAAGTTCTGTAGTATAGCTCTCTATTAAAAACCTAACTCCCCCACAGAGACTACTGTAACTATATTAGGCTTATTTGTTTTTTTAATTAAAATATATTATAATTGTTCATTATGCCCTGCATTACAGGCTTTTCTCTGAAATAAATGCTATGTTTTTTCTACTTTATAAAACATTCTAATATGGCACTAACATATATCAGGTAAATTTGATTTATGTGAAGTGGAAAAAGATTGCTCCAGGCTTAGTTATGGGATTATGGTTTGCTCCTAAATCCCTTTCTCGAAATCAGTTTCTCAGCAAAACTGAAAGAAATACTTAAGTAGCTCCCTTTCCAAAGAATTGCTTTAATTTGATTAAGTTTAAAGGGCCTATTTTCTGAGTAATGATATTTGGCTGACACTGATCCCTATGGCACCACACTGGCCACTTCCATTCAGCTCAATACTTTGCTAGTTATCATTACTCTTTATTTATGCTCCTCCAGCCAGTTTTCAAACCACCTGACAAGGCTTCTATCCAAGCCAATTTGAATTTATTTTTCCAAGTAAGATTTTGTCAGACACTGTCAAATGCTTTACTAAAGTCCAGCCATATTACATGTATACTGCATTTTTTTCATCCTCTAATTTTGGAATTCTATCAGAAAAAGCAGTCAAGTGTGTCTGGTGTGATTTGCTCTTTCTGAGCCCACGTTTTTATTGCTCTTAGTTCCATTATCCTTTTACCTCAAGCTGCTGAATTGTCTGAAACATTTCAATCCATTTCTGTGTTAGAGGTAGAGTTAGGAGTCATGATAATCTGGTGTAAGGTGTTACTGTTTGCTCTGGTCATGTCTGTAAATTCACCAGCTTCAGTACTGTTTTGTCTTTTTGGTGATCTCCTCTGATGCTGGGCTTTTACTGCCATGAGAAAGAGAGGAGGCAAATGATCTCAGCATAGGTAGAGCTGAAGAATGAATGGAATAGCACAACTGAATACTCATGCATCCGATGATTTATGCTTTATTTATGCTCAAATAAATTGGTTAGTCTCTAAGGTGCCACAAGTACTCCTTTTCTTTCTTCAAGTCCTACTGATTCTTTGCTCGTTTACACACATTTTTATTATCCTTAGGATGGAACCCAGAATGATAATTTACTCAGCTCTTGTACAAAGCCATTAGTAAAGTTAACTCAGGGTTTTTTTTCATAAGCCAATAAAAATAGCATAAGACTTTTTTTTACTGATTACTTTTTTTTACCGTCTTTGGAGGAATTAATTGCATAACAATAAGAAAAGGAGTACTTGTGGCACCTTAAAGACTAACCAATTTATTTGAGCATAAGCTTTCGTGAGCTACAGCTCACTTCATCAGATGCATACTGTGGAAAATACAGACGATGTTTTTATACACACAAACCATGAAAAAATGGGTGTTTATCACTACAAAAGGTTTTCTCTCCCCCCACCCTACTCTCCTGCTGGTAATAGCTTATCTAAAGTGATCACTCTCCTTACAATGTGTATGATAATCAAGGTGGGCCATTGAGAGTGGGTTTGTGGGGGCAGGGGGGAGAAAACCTGGATTTGTGCTGGAAATGGCCCACCTTGATTATCATACACATTGTAAGGAGAGTGATCACTTTAGATAAGCTATTACCAGCAGGAGAGTAGGGTGGAGGGAGAGAAAACCTTTTGTAGTGATAAACACCCATTTTTTCATGGTTTGTGTGTATAAAAACATCTGCTGTGTTTTCCACAGTATGCATCGGATGAAGTGAGCTGTAGCTCATGAAAGCTTATGCTCAAATAAATTGGTTAGTCTCTAAGGTGCCACAAGTACTCCTTTTCTTTTTGCGAATACAGACTAACGGATGCATGAGTATTCAGTTACTCTGAAACTTGCATAACAATGTCACCTATCAAATTTTCTGGCCTCTTCTATAGTACAATCATTCTGATCTACCAACTCAATGGGTTTTCCCAACAGATGGTAGCTTTTCAAACCCTACTATTGATCTTCTGGGAAAACACACCAGTCTAATAGGAAATCCCCTTCTGATTGATAGATCTTCCCTCTTCCCCTCACCCACCCTGACAGAATGCCTGGCATGCAGCTGCTCCCTGTCACCTCTGCAGCTTCCCGCCATTTTCTTCTTCCTCGTTATATTGCAGACCTGTGGAGTGGGAGAAGAACCACTGCCCCTCACTTTCCTGTCCAACCCAGCATCAGAAGGAGATCAACTGAAAAGGGAAGACTGAGGATCACCAGCCACAAAGCTCCAGAATCAGCCTAGAAGAGAGTTGTGCTGGGGAGTAGCATTTCAATTCATTTTTTGCTAGCGGGGTAGGGGAGGATTATAAATTGATGTTTCTTTTTTTTTTTTTTTGAGACCCTTTCGCACAGCAGGGAACACGTGGGAAGTCTGGGCACAGCCAACCAACATATCATGCAAGTTTATGAAAATGTATGCAAATTAAATATTCTACTGTATTTTACCACATATTTTTGGCAGGCATGTTGAGTTCATATGGTTAGCAGCTGACAACATGAAATATGCTCATGTAAAAAGTGTGCTACATTATCTGTTTGCATAATGCATAATTTGTGTAATGTCTATGGGAGGATCTGTGCAATAGACTGTTTGTATGTGTATGTGTACTTGTGCACAGGCATATTCTTAACCAATTTCACTCATCCCAAGGGTCTATTCGCCTTACACAAAATTCAACAGGTGAAGTAGCACACCTTTAACACAATTCTATCAGCCCCTAGGAACATGAAATCAATCTCCCAAAATAGCTACTGTTGTTGTACAGTTTACCACACAGAAAAGACAATAAACACAATGTTATATTTTGTGTCCTACAACTAAATTGCATTTGATTGTATAATTTGGATTGTGTCTTGATTAATTTTACATGATCTTCTGTCAGGAAATATCTGTGTCTTATGAGTCAGCTTCACCTTTAGCGATCTATATCTGATTGTCATTATTTCCCAACAGGGTATGGCTAAGCCATTTAACATATGATTCAAGAATACCCTAAATTTAAGAACAGATGTTGATATTTGGACCCCCCTAATCAAATCCTCGTTGAGTGTGAAGTACAGAACAGAAAGGTTTTGGCTACTTGACACATGGAGGTAAGCACACTTGGGGGAATCCTCGTGAGAATGTGGCCATCTGGCAAGAATTTTTATGACATTTCATCAATCTGGCAAATCTTCTGAAAAACATTTCAGATGTTTCAATGGGATTAAAGACAAAACTAATATTTGTATTATAGGACACTTAATTCTTCTCAGTGGATGGCTCACATGTGCAACAGATATAAGACCAGATGTTGTTCCCTTTAGAGTCAAAACACAGTTTTGCTATTGACTCCACTGGGAAGAGGATCAGGCCCATAATTAAATGTGAATTGTAGGAAATTATATTCACACTCTTGACTCCTGAGGCAATTGATATATCATAGGTTCCCTCCAGGTTCCAAGGACAAGGGATGCATCAAGAAGGGCAAGATAAATCCTAAAGAAAATAAGATATTCCTGTTCTTCTAGGAACCAATGCCATTAATGAAGGGAGATAGGATAGGCTCAAGGGTTACTGCTGGGAAGAAAAATGGAGATGGATTTGTTGCAAGTGATCTTGTGAGAGATTATGCTGGTGAAGAGAGGAAAAGACGAATATTTGCAGTCTAATGATAATACCCAGCTCTTACGTAACGCTTTTCACCATTATCCCCATTTTACAGATGGTGAAACGGAGGCACAGAGAGTTGAAGAAACTTACCTAAGGTCACCCACCAGGCTACTGGTAGAGCTAGGACTAGAACCTAGCTGTCTAGAGTCATACTCCAGTGCTATAGCCACTAGGCCACACTGATAGATGTACCTACATCTTAAACATGAATATTTTAAAATTTATAGTACAGTGAAATCCCTCCTGTAATGAGATGACACTGTTTGGATTACAGAGCTTCTACTTAAGTAGGTGAGAGATTATGATAGCTAAAACTCCACACTATTCCAAGGGTCAGAAAGATGAACAGGGTGCATTCCCACAACACATTATTTCATAGCGTGACAGTGCCCTCACTCTACCTGGTTCCCCAATCAACTCACATATATGTCCACATATTCCTATCTTGCGATTCACACAATACAATCCTCACTTTTCTATCTAGACTCAAACTCTTCCTTCCTTTGGGGTTCCAATTTACTCTTGCTTCAGGACCTGGTTCTCTCAGTTCCTGTTGAACAGGGGAGCCCTGCCAATTCCACTCCACACACTGGGCCTCCCAACAAGTATTTTTCCCAGATCCTGAGCTCAAACTCCTTCTGCCTTTAGTGAAAAGTCTCCCCAGCCTTCTCTCCTGGAGCTGTACTCAGCCCACTATCATTCTAATTCTACCCCCAACAGCATCTCCCCATAGATCTCTCCCAATTCTTTCCCCTGTAAACTGAAAGGACGCCTTTTCAGTCCTCAGTAGGTGCTCACAGGCACCTAGCCCTCATTCCCAGCTTGGTTTGATGATCCTTCTCAGAACTACCTTGTTTTGGAATAGTGTTGTCTGGCCTCAGCTGCCATTGTCCTTAGGTTCAGACTACCCTGTTATAAAGGGTTAATGATTTGTCCTGATAACAGGTATTTAAACTGGCCCTTCCTCAAAACACTTCCTAGAAATGTCAAGACCTTAGACTGGTTGTAAAACTTGCTGGTATTTGGGCTACTCACTGACTCTTGGATGAAGGGGAGTGAAAAATCTCTTCCCCTGTTGGGAACCAAGGACCACAAGTCATTTAACAAGTCACTTAGGCCCTGATTCTAAAAGGTATTTAGGCAGTTTTCTGCTCACAATGCCTAATGATTGGTCCCCTGCTCAGGGAACCCACAACCCTGAGTTAGGCACCCAGACTGCCTATACACATGGGGAGAGTTAGGCACCTAAGAATGAGATCCAAAAATGCCAGGAAGCTGAATAGAGAGCCCCTTAAATTAGCCAATAGGAAACAATGAGGGAAGAGGTGTGGACAAAACATCACCCCTCAAAGGAATTTAGGTGCCTATCTCCACTCATGATTCACAGCCATTAACTTCCTGGAGTGAGGTTGTCAAGGTTCCTCCCCCACTCTGAACTCTAGGGTACAGATGTGGGGACCTGCATGAAAAAAACCTCCTAAGCTTATCTTTACCAGCTTAGGTCAAAACTTCCCCAAGGTACAAAATATTCCACCCTTTGTCCTTGGATTGGCCGCTACCACCACCAAACAAATACTGGTTACTGGGGAAGAGCTGTTTGGACACGTCTTTCCCCCCAAAATACTTCCCAAAACCTTGCACCCCACTTCCTGGACAAGGTTTGGTAAAAAGCCTCACCAATTTGCCTAGGTGACTACAGACCCAGACCCTTGGATCTTAAGAACAATGAAAAAGCATTCAGTTTTCTTACAAGAAGACTTTTAATAGAAATAGAAGTAAATAGAAATAAAAAAAAATCCCCCCTGTAAAATCAGGATGGTAAATACTTTACAGGGTAATTAGATTCAAAACATAGAGAACCCCTCTAGGCAAAACCTTAAGTTACAAAAAAGATACACAGACAGAAATAGTTATTCTATTCAGCACAATTCTTTTCTCAGCCATTTAAAGAAATCATAATCTAACACGTACCTAGCTAGATTACTTACTAAAAGTTCTAAGGCTTCATTCCTGGTCTATCCCCGGCAAAGACAAAATATAGACAGACACACATACCCTTTGTTTCTCTCCCTCCTCCCAGCTTTTGAAATTATCTTGTCTCCTCATTGGTCATTTTGGTCAGGTGCCAGCGAGGTTACCTTTAGCTTCTTAACCCTTTACAGGTGAGAGGAGATTTCCTCTGGCCAGGAGGGATTTTACAGGGGTTTACCCTTCCCTTTATATTTATGACACGCCCCCCAAATCTCAGCTAGGGTGAAACACTGGCTGGGATTTCTTCCTGGAGCTCTAGGAAAAACAGAGTTAATAAGACACATGCATCTCTAAATATACTACCAAGTACATAAAGACTAACAATATTTTCTACATCTCAAGGACGATTTTAACCAGTTGATTCTGGGAAACTTTCACGGGAGAGTGCATCAGCCACTTTGTTAGAAGCTCCTGAGATGTGTTGGATGTCAAAATCAAAATCTTGGAGAGCTAAACTCCACCGAAGAAGTTTTTTGCTATTTTCTTTGACCGTATGAAGCCACTTCAGTGCAGCATGGTCGGTTTGCAGGTGGAAACGCCGTCCCCAAACATATGGGCGTAGCTTTTCCAGAGCGTAGACAATGGCGTAACATTCTTTTTCAGTGACTGACCAGTGGCTTTCCCTCTCAGACAGTTTTTTGCTGAGAAACACTACAGGGTGGAATTCTTGATCCGGTCCTTTCTGCATTAAAACTGCTCCCACACCACGCTCGGACGCATCTGTGGTTACTAGGAACGGTTTGTCAAAGTCTGGGGCCCTTAGTACAGGGTCAGACATGAGTGTCGCTTTAAGCTTGTTAAAGGCCTTCTGACACTTTTCGGTCCACTGAACCGCATTTGGCTGTTTCTTTTTGGTTAGGTCTGTCAGTGGGGCGGCGATTTGGCTGTAGTGCGGTACAAATCGTCTGTAATAACCGGCCAAGCCTAAGAAGGATTGAACCTGTTTCTTTGACTTTGGGACAGGCCACTTTTGGATAGCATCCACTTTGGCCTGTAGGGGGCTGATAGTTCCTTGACCCACCTGGTGTCCAAGGTAAGTCACTCTGTTTAGGCCTATTTGACACTTCTTAGCCTTAACAGTTAGTCCTGCCTCCCTTATGCGCTCAAGGACTTTTTGTAGATGTTCCAGGTGGTCTGCCCAGGAATCCGAAAATATGGCCACATCGTCAAGGTAGGCGACTGCATATTCTCCTAATCCTGCTAGGAGACCATCTACAAGTCTTTGGAAGGTGGCGGGTGCATTTCGCAGCCCGAAAGGGAGTACATTAAATTCATACAGCCCGAGATGTGTGGTGAAGGCTGACCTTTCCTTGGCAGATTCATCTAGCGGTACCTGCCAGTACCCCTTGGTTAAGTCCAAGGTAGAGATGAACTGGGCCCGTCCCAGTTTCTCTAATAGTTCATCTGTGCGTGGCATTGGATAGTTGTCTGGGCGAGTTACAGCATTTAGCTTACGGTAGTCCACGCAAAAACGTATTTCCCCATCTGGTTTGGGAACTAGAACCACTGGAGATGCCCATGCACTTTCAGAGGGGCGGATTACACCCATCTGTAACATATCCCGGATCTCCCGTTCTATAGCAGTTTTAGCTTGAGGAGACACCCGGTAAGGTTGGACTCTAATTGGGCGAGCATTACCTGTGTCAATGGAGTGGTATGCCCGTTCAGTCAGTCCTGGGGTGGCTGAGAACGTTGGCGCGTAGCTAGTGCACAGCTCCTGGATCTGCTGTCGCTGCATACGCCCAAGGGTCATGGAGAGGTTCACCTCTTCCACACCACCAGCACATTTCCCTTCGTAGTAGACACCTTCAGGCCACTCAGCGTCGTCTCCTCCCTGGGCTGTAAACTGACAAACCTTTAATTCTCTGGAATAAAAGGGCTTTAGAGAATTAATATGGTACACCTTAGGCTTTCGGTTGGAGGTGGGGAATGCTATGAGATAATTAACAGCTCCCAGGCGCTCCTGGACCGTGAATGGCCCTTCCCACGATGCTTCCATTTTATGGGCCTGGAGCGCCTTTAAGACCATGACCTGGTCCCCTACTTTGAAGGAACGCTCTCTGGCATGTTTATCATACCAGGCTTTTTGCTCTTTTTGAGCATCCTGTAAGTTTTCTTTAGCAAGGGCTAAAGAGGTTCGGAGGGTGTTTTGTAGGTTGGTTACAAAGTCCAGAATGTTAGTTCCTGGAGAAGGTGTAAATCCCTCCCATTGCTGCTTCACCAACTGCAATGGCCCCTTAACCTCACGGCCATATACAAGTTCAAATGGGGAAAACCCTAAACTGGGGTGTGGTACAGCTCTGTAGGCAAAGAGCAACTGCTGCAACACTAGGTCCCAATCATTGGAGTGCTCATTTACGAATTTACGTATCATGGCCCCCAAAGTTCCATTAAACTTCTCCACCATGCCATTTGTTTGATGGTGGTAAGGAGTGGCAACCAAGTGATTTACCCCATGAGCTTCCCAAAGGTTTTTCATAGTTCCTGCCAGGAAATTAGTCCCTGCATCTGTGAGGATGTCGGTGGGCCAACCTACCCTGGCAAAAATGTCTGCTAGTGCCTGGCACACACTTTTAGCCCTGGTGTTGCTTAGAGCTACTGCTTCCGGCCATCGGGTGGCAAAATCCATGAAAGTCAGTATGTACTGCTTTCCTCTGGGTGTCTTTTTCGGAAAAGGACCCAGAATATCCACAGCTACTCGCTGAAATGGAACTTCAATGATGGGGAGTGGCTGGAGAGGGGCTTTGACCTGGTCTTGGGGCTTTCCCACTCTTTGGCACACCTCACAAGACTGGACATAGGTAGAAACATCCTTGCCCATTCCCTCCCAGTGGAATGACCCCCCCAAACGGTCTTTGGTCCTGTTCACCCCAGCATGGCCACTAGGGTGATCATGGGCTAAGCTCAAGAGCTTGGCCCGGTATTTAGTTGGAACTACCAACTGTCTCTGAGGATGCCAGTCTTCCTGGTGTCCACCAGAAAGAGTTTCCTTGTATAAAAGTCCTCTTTCTACAACAAACCTGGATCGATTAGAAGAGCTGAGAGGCGGTGGGTGGCTCCGTGCCGCCGTCCAAGCTCTCTGGAGGCTTTCATCTGCTTCCTGTTCGGTCTGGAACTGTTCCCTTGATGCTGGAGACATCAGTTCCTTATTGGATTGTGGACCTAGGCTTGGTCCCTCTGGAAGCGATATAGGGGATGGGGCTGTTTCTGTTGACTGTGAACCGCTCTCCGCTGGTGAACTATGTTGGGATTCAGGCTCCGGCTGAGCCTCTTGTGTCGGGTTATCGGCTGCTGTCGGTTCAGGGTCGGTGGGGCCCTCTGGTGTTGAGGTTGCAAGTACTGGATTCAGTGCTGGCAATGGGTCTGGTGTTGGTTGTTCGGCTGGTTCCGGTTCTGGGACTGGTTCCGTCTGGGTCTCTGGGACTGGATCCACTACTGCTGTTGCAGACATTGGTCTGGGGTCCGGATCCATCACCTCTGACCGGGTCCTGATAGAAGTTTCCGGAACAGAGCTAGGCCTCACGGCTTGGTTAGCCTGGCTGCGGGTGACCGTTCCCACCCTCTTGGCCTGCTTCACATGATTGGCCAAGTCTTCCCCCAACAGCATGGGGATGGGATAATCATCATAGACTGCAAAAGTCCACGTTCCGGACCAGCCCTTGTACTGGACAGGCAACTTGGCTGTAGGCAAATCGAAAGAGTTGGACTTGAAGGGTTGAATCGTCACTTGGATCTCTGGGTTGATTAAATTGGGGTCCACTAAGGAAGCATGGATAGCTGACACTTGTGCTCCGGTGTCCCTCCACGCGGTGACCTTCTTCCCGCCCACACTCACAGTTTCCCTCCGCTCCAAGGGTATCTGGGAGGTATCTGGGCCTGTGGACCTCTGGTGCGATTCCGGTGCAATGAACTGTAATCTGTTGGGGTTCTTGGGGCAGTTGGCCTTTACATGCCCCAGCTCGTTACATTTAAAACATCGTCCAGCTGACTGGTCACTGGGGCGAGGAGGGTTGCTGGAGAACGGGGTGGAGGGACGATAAGGGGTCTGGAGGGTTCTTTGGGAGGTAGGTGGGGCTTTGGGCGGCCCCCGGTAATAGGGTGTGGTCTGGGGTGGTCCCTTCTGGTCTCCGCTCCAACTGCGACCAGTTTTCTTCTTCTCTGCCACCTCCACCCATCTGGCTCCAATCTCTCCTGCCTCGATTACAGTTTTGGGCTTCCCATCTAGGATGTATCTTTCTATTTCCTCAGGAACACCCTCTAAGAATTGTTCCATTTGCATTAGGAAGGGCAAATTTACTGGAGATTCAACACTTGCTCCGGATATCCAGGCCTCCCAATGCTTCACAATGTGGTAGGCATGTCGGGTAAATGACACATCTGGTTTCCACCTTAGGGCTCTGAACCTCCGACGAGACTGCTCGGGTGTTATCCCCATTCTGACTCTCGCCTTGGATTTAAACAGTTCATACTTGTTCATGTGTTCTTTAGGCATTTCAGCTGCCACCTCAGCTAAGGGTCCACTGAGCTGCGGCCTCAGCTCTACCATGTATTGGTCAGTAGAGATGTTGTACCCAAGGCAGGCCCTTTCGAAGTTTTCTAGGAAGGCCTCAGTATCATCGCCTGCTTTGTAGGTGGGGAACTTTCTGGGATGGGAAGTGGTACTTGGAGAAGGATAGCTAGGGTTTGTTGGGATATTCTCCTGAGCCTTTATCTTCTCTATCTCCTCCACATACTTCCTCTCTTTTTCCTTCTCCTCCAGTTCTTTGTCCCTTGCTTCCATAGCTCTCCTGTGAGCAGCCGCTTGGTGTTGTTCTACCTCTTTCGCTGCCTCTTTCGCTGCCTCCCTTTCTTGTTCCTTCTCCTCCTTCTTCAGCCGCATGAGTTCTATCTGTCTTTCATGTTCCCTTTGTCTTTCCTCAGCCTGAAATCTGGCTAATTCCAGCCGTAGTCGAGCCGCAGATTTTGTCATTCTAACCTCTCTGTTTTTAACTAACTTTACACCCGAGGTTTAGAAATAAACAAAAAAAAAACTTGGCTGTAAAATTTTGCTGTGCTGGAATAGAATACCTATTCTCTGATAGTGATTGTCAGCCTACAAAAAAAAAAAAACAATTCCCTTGTCTCTGCTCTGGGCCCAAATCAAAGCAAAAACTTCCAGCTACTTTGAAACCTGTTTACCCAGCCCAAAGAAAAACCAAGTTTCCTTTTTAAACTTGTGCTCCTTGTAAAAAATCAAAATCAAAAAAAAAAAAAACCCTTGCCACTTTTGTCTCCAGGCAAATGGGTAGAACACCCCCCCTTCTATTTACTTTTAGGGAAAAAAAAAAAAAAAAAAAACTCTGGGTTGGAAGACTGTGAATTTCCCTGCAGGAGTTAAGTACCCTGCCTCCAGGCAAAGAAAACCTGCAATTCACAAAGATAATCCCCTTTTGTCTCTGCTTGGCCACAAAGCAGAGAAAAAAACAAGCTGCTTTCAGTTTCAGCTGCTTCTGGACTTCCTTTCCAAAGGAAAGAAAAAAAAAAAAATCTCCTTTTTAAAAATCTGTATTTCTAGTTCAAAAAAAAAATCTCAACTGGATCTCAAAATGATTTCAGGTTAATCCCACCACTCTGCCACCATGTCAAGGTTCCTCCCCCACTCTGAACTCTAGGGTACAGATGTGGGGACCTGCATGAAAAAAACCTCCTAAGCTTATCTTTACCAGCTTAGGTCAAAACTTCCCCAAGGTACAAAATATTCCACCCTTTGTCCTTGGATTGGCCGCTACCACCACCAAACAAATACTGGTTACTGGGGAAGAGCTGTTTGGACACGTCTTTCCCCCCAAAATACTTCCCAAAACCTTGCACCCCACTTCCTGGACAAGGTTTGGTAAAAAGCCTCACCAATTTGCCTAGGTGACTACAGACCCAGACCCTTGGATCTTAAGAACAATGAACAATCCTCCCAACACTTGCACCCCCCCTTTCCAGGGAAATGTTGGATAAAAAGCCTCACCAATTTGCATAGGTGACCACAGACCCAAACCCTTGGATCTGAGAACAATGAAAAAGCATTCAGTTTTCTTACAAGAAGACTTTTAATAGAAATAGAAGTAAATAGAAATAAAAAAAAATCCCCCCTGTAAAATCAGGATGGTAAATACTTTACAGGGTAATTAGATTCAAAACATAGAGAACCCCTCTAGGCAAAACCTTAAGTTACAAAAAAGATACACAGACAGAAATAGTTATTCTATTCAGCACAATTCTTTTCTCAGCCATTTAAAGAAATCATAATCTAACACGTACCTAGCTAGATTACTTACTAAAAGTTCTAAGGCTTCATTCCTGGTCTATCCCCGGCAAAGACAAAATATAGACAGACACACATACCCTTTGTTTCTCTCCCTCCTCCCAGCTTTTGAAATTATCTTGTCTCCTCATTGGTCATTTTGGTCAGGTGCCAGCGAGGTTACCTTTAGCTTCTTAACCCTTTACAGGTGAGAGGAGATTTCCTCTGGCCAGGAGGGATTTTACAGGGGTTTACCCTTCCCTTTATATTTATGACAGAGGTGTTTAAACACTTTCTTGCAAAAAAAAATGCCTTAGAACTTTTAGCTTGTGGTTAGCACGTTCACCTGGGATGGGGGAGATCCAAGTTCAAATTCTCCACCTCTTCCTGCTTTGGAACAGGGATTTGATGGTCACCTAGCTTTTGGGTGTATGCCTAAACCACTGAGCTAAGGGGTAGGGCACCCTCAATCTCTCCTACTGAAACTGTTCCACTTTGTATACCTAATTTACATCGTTATTGGAACAAGGACTTGAATTTGGGTCTTCCCCACCCAGGTGAGTGCCCTAACCACAGGCTATGATGTCATTTTCAAGCTTTGTGTGCCCTAATTATATATGTAAATGTATAAAGAGTAACAGTTTCACAAGACATGCTTAAGAAATTTTCTCCTCTGGGATTAGGCTACCTCATGGGAAGGGAAGACCTAGGTTTCAAATCCAGCAGAGGGGCAATTTGAACCTAGTGCTCCCACAGCCTGGGTGAGAGTTCTAAGCCATGGACTATTGGGTAAAAAGTGTTGGGGGAGGGGAGCTCCTTTTCTTGTTTTTCTGCAAGAAAGGGCTTTAGTGTCTAAGGCCATGCCTACTCTTGCAGAGATTTTGTGCTGTCAGTTTCACCGGTGATAGGGAACCGGTAAAAGAAAAGCTCTGATTTGTGTTCTCACTTACTTCCACAGGCATTAGATCATGTTCACATTTGCAGCACTTCCATCGCCAATGAGAGCAGCGCACTTAGGGCAGCTCTCTCCACTTTGAGGATCGATCTTGTGGGAATGGGGGGGAAGGTGATCGTGGGGCATCCTGGGTCCCTGCACAGCCCTCTCTCCCCAAACACTGATCAGCTCCAGTAGCTCAGCATTGCTCCAAGCAGGGGATTGTTTGCTCCATGGAGCAGCCATTGTCACCTAGCCAAATGACAAGGGAGCACTTGCCAAGAAAACAGGAAGGGGAGTTTCAAAGTTCCCAGGGCTTTACAGGGGGAGGAGTGAATGTCTGTTTATCTTCTGTTAGAGCAGCAGAGCTGCTGGCCAGAGTGGTCACATAGGCACTGGGGGATATCCTCTGGAGGCTAAAAGCTGTGTAAACAGGAAGAACATGTCTTCACTTGCACATCACCGCAAAGGTATCACCGATAAGAGCTGTACGCCTCTCGTGGAGGTGGTTTTCTGTTTACGGTGGAACTTCTTAGTTTCACCACAAAAAGTCATTGAGAAGTGCAGACGCTCCCACGGTTTCTGCATAAAGGGACTTTTTGTGCTTTACATGACAAGTGTAGACATTCTTTAAGTCCAGGAGAGGATTCATACTTGTGAATCCCAAGCAGAAAGAGGCACCTCTTTCTGGCCCAGAACTAGGTGCCAAACTCCCTTTGATGAGTGGGGCCCTTTCCTGGGTATTTCCTTCAGACTAGATTAGGTAGCTCCCCACTCTGCTTGATGTTTTTTCTGGATTCCATTCGTAGGCACCCAATTCTCCCCATGCATTGTACAGGGAGCCTGTGCACCTAACTCAGGGCTCAGTATTGCACAAAGTAACAGGACTTCTAAACATTAGGCAATCCAATGCTGAGTCTGAGTCCCCTTTGTGGATCTAGCTCCAGGTGCCTATCCATATTGTTAGGCAACTAAATATCTTTAAAAATATGGCTATTAGTTTCTCTGGGTACATCTACACAGTGAGTGACAACCCACAGCGAGTCTCAGAGCTTGGGTCTTCAGACTCTGTAAATGTTTGGGCTTTTGCTCTGAAGCCTAGAGAGACATCTACACAGCTATTTTAATGTGGTAGCATGAACCCTCCAAGCCCAAGTCTGTAGACCTGGGCTCTGAGACTTGCTGCTGTAGGCTGCCACTCACTGTGTAGATGAACCCTCTGCGGGTATGTGTTCACTGCAGTTGGGTGTGTGGGACCACAGCACATGCAGACATACCCAAGATAGTTTTAATCTTGGTAGCTTGGGTCATGATGAACCTGCAAGAGCTCAGACTTCAGTGTGGACTGGCTGCCCGAGTCATTATTCAAGGTCCCGGGCGGGCTTATACAGCCTGTGCTGAAGCCCAGGATGCTGCCATTCATTACCAGTATCCAAGCTCACTAGAGTAAAATGAGCTTGGACACTGGAGTCACACACTGCAATTTCAGTCTAGACCTACCCCATGGCTCCACTGGATCTGTTAAATGAGGATCATAGCACCTCCCTACTTCACAGAGGTATTGTGAGGTGAAATATCTTAAGGACTGTGAAGTGCTCAGACACTACAGTGACAGGAGGCCAGAGAAGTACCTCAGACAGATAAAAGGAGTAAGACGGCAGTAGGAATTGAAGTTTAAATGCCTATTAGTGGAATATTTGGATCCACAGACACTTCCCTTAGAATTTAAACTATGTAAAAAGAATAGACGGGATTTCTGTTTCACTAACAAATTCTTACATATACTTCTTATCTGAATAAGAGATAAGACAGAGACATTTAGGGCTTTGCAAACACAGAGCTCAATTAAAAACATAATAAAAACTATACAATAAACACTGGATAAAACACTAAAAATTCAAGGAAATTCAATATGATCGTTAAAGGTCAAATTCAATGAGATTCTTGTACTTGTCATCAGTAGGGACTAGGATGTAAAAAGAGAATGGCATGATCCTCCACACACACAGGGGCTGACAGTGAGTTAAAGTAAAAACACTGGTTTCTTCAGATGATTTTTAGGAGCCACCAGAGAGAGAGTAACCACCCACCAACCTAAAGTGCAGTGTTGGAAGTATCAGAGTCCAGATACCCACCAGGGCTAAGCTCACACAGCAGGACCCAAAAATAGCCTTTTATCTTAATAACTTGAATAGCATTACATCTTTTTAAAAGTGTTAACATACTTAATATCTCTAAGGGGAATGGGATATAAGATAAGCTGTAAGTCACAGCATATGATGAAGAGATAACCTAGTGATTACCAGACAAGAATTCTATTTCTATCTGGCTACGGTTCAGTAAAATAATGTTAGTGCATTAAATTGTTTGTTTTCTTTTTTTTCTTCTTCTTCATATGTGTGTCTGTGTTTATGAGTGATAGTGATAGCAGTGGTTCACTTTTTCCAAACTCACAGTCCTTTTCTCCAACCTGTGAACTTTTATTTAGCTTTCAGTTAAAATATATAGTTCTTTTTCTTTTTTTTTTTTGCTGCAGTTGCAGTAAAAATCACTATTCTGCAAACACACACTGCTCAGATAACTATTCCAGCAGATGGAAAAATAATATATGCAACATTGCCTGCCCAGCTAAGCTTGTCAAATTCTTATTTGGAAAAGAGCAAACCAGCATTACTCTCTTTGAGAATGGTAAAATGGCTTTACCAATTTATGGCAACTCCTGATGCGAAGGGGACTGGGAGGATGGCAGATATGTTTTTATTGTGTAAATTATATCAATGTACTACACATAAAATATTGATACAGTGATTTAAGGTTTTGCTACCACTTTTCTACTCCATTCACAGGTATTTATGTGGATCACTTCCATTGTATGGTTAAAATCTTCTGCTGTAATTCAGAGTTGTTTGAGAATTATCAGACAGAAAATTGACAGCCAGCTGGAAAAAGATAATAGATAATATTCTGGTTCCTTTGAAAGATTACATTTATTTGCAAATATTATTTCTCCTTAAGATACATTGATTCACTGCTTTCCTAAATCTAAAGTAATCAGTCATTTTTAAGCAGTTGAATTTTGGGATCATTTGTTGCTGAATTGCCTTTAGATGAGATCTTCACATGTTACCTTGTAAGTGTTATCTTCAGTAAGTATATAAGATTTATTGCAATAATACATGACAATGTTGTAAAGGTACAGTATAGTCTGATTGTGAATGTTGCTCATAGCAGGATTATCTAACTCCAATCTGTCTGAATTTGTAACCATTATCACTTCACTGTGAAAACTGAAAGAGGATTTCTCATAGAAGTCGCCTTCTGTAGTATTGGGATGCATTTCTCTGCATGTGTCATGTCCACAACTGGAGTGAATTTTGATAAGCGTGGCTTGAAATAATTTTTTTTCCTCGGGTGTCTCAAACATAACACCGCACTGTGGACATTGAGAAGATTTTCTTTAAGCATACTTTAGACCAGATTATGTTTGACATTATGCAGGTATTGTGGAGGGAGAGGCCTTCTCATCCATTCATTGCCATACAGGGCACCACACGTGATCTACATGGGGAGCAAAGGCATTGCACAGAGCTAGCTCTGCCTTTAGCACTACGAGCCTCGAAGGAACAGGATGAATTATAGCATCCTCATTGAGTACAGCTGGCTCAGCACAGAAGCACAATACATCCTTTGAAAGGATATTGGAGCTTCAACTACAGCCTGGACTCCCCCAGTCACAGGAAGAATTCTGGCTGACTCAATCAGAAATCCCCTGAAGGCTTCTCTTGCTGCATGGCCAGTGACTTAAAGCCAGACTCTAGCCATTAATTTTGTTTCATAGTACATAGATATAAGGCTCCAACCATTAGTAAAATAAGTACAGCAGGTTCTGCGCACAGGCATGAGCACACCAACATAAACACCCTTTTTGTGATCTCTTTGTATCACTAAGCTTATCACACACACCCAACACCCATGGCTAGATTCAATATAAACCAAATGACTTTTAAGGTTCAGAAACTGAATGAGATCTAAGAACAAAAAATTCTACACACCTCCCCACCAAAAAGACCTCCTCTACCAACAGCTGCCTCCACCTGATGACTTTGCTGTCTTCCCACAGCTGTCTCTCTTGTTCCATACTTGTGGGCTTCATTCCCTTTCACTCTGCTAACATTTATGCCTTCCCAGACTGACCGTCTCGAATTCCTATCTATAAATTTTCCCTTACATTTTCACTGGCTAGCCTTAGCTGCTGCATCTGTCCACTGATTCTTCTACTGTACCAGTCTTGAATTTTCTTTTTGATCCTGAACTCCATGCAAAGGATTCCAGAATATGTAGCTAAGTGGTAGGTTGAAGAATATTTAAGAAGAGTGGTGGACAACAGCATAGGCCTTATGTGTATTCTGTACCTGAGAAAGAAGCTGAAATATATAGGTAATACTGGCACATTTTACTGTTTGGATCCTAACATAAATAATTAGGCAAGTGCTGTTCTGCCCCCCCAAGTTTATCACAAGTACACCCATTAATACCCTTAATTAAAATGTCATATTAATGTCTGTGTTTTATTTCATAGCCCACTTGTTTTCTGGCCAAACAAACTAATTGTATTATTAGCTGCTTTTTGAATCCTCTCCAAACTCAGTTCAAAATTATTCTAAGCATTTGTTGCTTCTAACCAGTAATGCATGAACCATTCCTAAGGAGTCATTTATTTCAACAATATCACCTTTTATGACTGCAAACAAATGCCAGTTTTCACACATTTTGTTCATTATTCCAAATCTAACATTTATTTTGGGCCAACGTAAGCCTAATCTTACTCCCAATTATATCAATAGCAAAACTCTATTTGACTTCATTGGAAGAGGTGCAGACCTAAAGTGAAAGTCTATGTGTTGTTCATAAGAAGTCTGATGTGACTGTTCATAAAAGTATTTGATGTTTGTTATTCTTCCATTTTCAGATCTTAGCCGCATAGCATTGCTTCTGTGCTTTGATTGGAGGAGCATAAATAATAAAGAAGGGAAAGTCATAAACAAACCAGTGGGGCCTTGAATCTGAGCATGGGAGCAATTCGTCAGGAACTGGCAGGAGATATGCAAGCAAGACTAGGGACTTTAAGAACAATTTACTTCTTTCTGGACCACAGAATCCTTACCTAAGCACCAACTGAATTACCCTACGGACGGGCTGAGATCAGAGTTCTCATTTTTTCTTTTGTTTCACTTACACAAAATAATTGTAAAGGGAGTGGCCAAATCTTTGTCTAGCTCATATAATTGGCCCAGTGTTAGGGCTCTGGCAAAGGAGTTAGGGAATATTCCCACTGCTTTCTTACTAGACCTGATCAGAAAATGCTGATGAAAATGAAATTGCAACGACAAACTAGAAATTTTCATTTTCAATTTTTGTTCTGTTTTCCTGCCACCTCTAGTTATTACTAAATTAGCAGAGTGGTCCAGTCCATACATACACATATATTAACAAATGCATTTATTGAATTGAATAATTTCCAGTTCCTAGTCATCCATCACCATTTACCACTGTCACTCTCAAAATTCGTTTAGTAATTGCATGTGCATGTGAAGTGCTAATGGTTAAAGTTGTGGTCATGCAGCATTGTCTCTCTTATTTAATTAATTGCATTAAGACCAACTGATTGTATACTGGAAAAAAAGGGTTAAAATAGTTGTTCAGATAAAAAAGGGGAATTCACTCTGACAATATGTGCTATCTGTAACTCCATTACACAAAATTTCATGAAACAAATTCTGTTTGCAAACAATGCTAGTGGAAAAGGAAGACAACCTCAAAACTTGTACCAAGGTACATGTGAATACTCATGCAAAGGAGTATTCACAACAGAATTGGTTTTGTGGCCACCTTAAAAGCTCTTTGCATTTGTGACTCACCCAATTAGGAGGTAGAAAAATGACATGTAAATTAGATGATGAATCACAGAGAACTACTAGAGAATTATGATTAGTCAATGCTGAAGCAATAGTCATGGTGAGTTGTTGGTGAATAATCCATAGTCTTCAACATGTTTACATAAACTACTGGTGAAATAATTTTTAATAACACATTCATTACAAATATCATCCTCTGTCCATGGATAATCCACAAATAAAAGGAGAGACTAAATAATTCAAGCAAATTGTTCACTGCAAATAGCTTGTACAGACCTAGTTAATGTCCCATCACGTATACAATATTTCACAGAAATATAAAGTCTATTTATTAAATTCACTGCAGTAATTGTCATAGTGATAGCTTGTGCATGTTCCGTGTTTGCTGTCTGGCAAACACAGGTGTCTGTTACACCTTGTGTGCCAGAAGCATTTGTGAACGAATCCATCCCAATACTGTGTTAATATTATGAAATAATAGCCTGTTTCTAAGAGTCTTTATTGGAAATAAAAGTGAAGAGCTAAAGTACTGGTAGTAGCAGAGGAGAAACTAAGGAGTCTGCCACAGAGATGTTCAGTACTCATGCAGAAGCAGGGAGCTGGGGGGAGGGGAGCTCTGAACAACTGCTTTTCCCTAGCTACTCTAAAACAACTGTACACACACTGTGTTGAGTTACAACTAAGCCCCCTCTTTGGGTTTGTCTTTATTAACAAAGAAAATAATAATATAACAAAAAGTTAGACCAGGTCTTCTCCTTAGGTCTCTGCCTCAGTATTGCCTAGTCTGCTTGGTCCTCTCTCATCTTTCTCACATCCAGATGGCGTAATGATGAGTTACCTGCCTCTGTGATTCAACACAGCCCACTTAATCCTTTCACAAGAGGAGCAGCACCTGCTAACAGAATAGAGAGTTTTAGGCAAACATTGACAGCCTGTTATGCACCTCCCTTATTACAACCATGCCAGAACATATTCTCTGTTCCTGGCACAAGCCATTTGAGATCCAACGCTGAAAGACTCCTATAGTTGCCAAAGGACCCGTCCATGCACATCACCACTGTTTTTCCCATGGCCAGAAGCTCATCATATGACCTTCTCCCTTTTGTGTGAAAAAATGCACCCAATCTCACCCCACAATAACAGCCCAGTGCAATGAACAGGCCATCCCCACTCAGAGTGGTCCCGCTCAAGTCCCTTACTTGTAGGGAAATTATTACCACAAGAGAGGTCAAAGACTCCCCATGGATGTAAGTGTGGATCCTGCTGCCTGAAGGCATTCTTGTCATTCCAAGCTTTGCCAAGATTGTACACCAAGATTTCAGGCGGTGGCTACCATGTGCCAGTTTATTTGTACAGACAAAATACAGACCCAAGGGCTCATGTTTTCCACAGAACAACATAGCTGTCCAGCATTATGACCCTGAAAACGGAAAAAAAAATTGTGTATGTCCCTTCTCCCCTCCCACCACTCACACGCACAAACAAATAATTCACAGGTGGTTTCCCTGTAGTGTCTGCCTAATTGTCCTTTTAGGCACTGAAGGACAGTATTTTCTTATATGTCCATGTTTCCTTCAAGTTTCTGATTTCTGGTTTTGAGTTTGAACCACAATTCTTTCTTCACCTGTTGCTATGAAACTTACCCAGGCTTCCTTGACTTAGAAATAGGTTAAAAAACTTATGTCATCAGGTTTTCTTGCGGCATTTCTAGTAACTCCTGTTTCCAGACCTGTCAGACACACCATAAGAATTCATTTTTTCCTCACAGATTTCTGTACTTGTATTCCTGAGAGCAAAACTTGGCTGTGTGTCTGTTTTTCTCTAGACTATCTCCATTAAAGTCTGAAAATGGTTTCAAAATTATTATTAAACTATAGTATGAAAAACATTTAAATTGAATCTTTTAGAGATAAAAGAACAAATAGGTGCATCTACATGGACAAATTAATTTGGCAAATTTCTATCCTCCCTTCCCCGATAAACACACTAGCTGTGCATATAGGATCTTCAGAGGCAAGTCAACTAAACCATAATAACAGTGCACCACTGACACTACTGTAGTATCACTCGTATTCTATACAGCTCTACTCCTAAATAAGACACTTAGATATTAATGGATTTTGAAAAATTCATTTCCCAAACTCAAGTATATGACAATAAAAATGTAAAAGGAAGAAAATCAGATTAATAAAGGAACAAAGAAGCAGGTCAAGATCTCAAAGATATAAACTGCATATAAATTAAAATTTGATATCTTCCATTGTTGTTTACAGTGCTGTTGAAACCATTTTGGTCCCAGGATATTAGAGTGACAAGGTAAGTGAGGTAATATCTTTTGTTGGACCAATAAAAGATATTACCTCACCCACCTTGTCTCTATAAATTAAAAAGCTATCAAAATATACAACATGAAAACAAAATTTAGAGATAAAAATCTACTTCTAATCACATATGACACCATCTTTATCTCCTAGTAACAGCACTTTCCAATCTAAAAAAAATTAAAGTAATTTCAAAGGAGATACAAAGGCAGTGATGATGCATTTTAAAGTACCTGGGTTAGGGTATCAAAATTAAATGCTTCTGGGAATATTGAAATGCATGATTAAGGAATTGCTTTCAAGAGTGTCACAGCAAAAAGTAGAATGGCATAGAGAGATACAATGACTGAATGAGCAATGAATTAACTTTTCCAGTTGCCTCAAGCCAAAACTAAAAACAATGCCCCTGGGCCTGTTTCACAGAAGGGGTATAGTAATTTTAACCCGTCACCAGCGGTAGGTTGCATAAGGGACTAGCACAGAACTGAACGAATAGACACAATTTACAAACCATATAAGACTTTATGAAACATAGTATCCATATGACCAGAAAGCCCACAGTGAAACATGCAACCAAGCTAAACCAAAATAAAAATAGAAGCATTCAATAAAAAAAACGAACTAAGCTGTGTATTTGTGACACTCTGTACTCCAAAGCATTACTCTGTCACCTCCTTATTCACCATGGTGATATGAGTATGATAGATTTTGTACAAAGTATGCCTTGTTTGGTATCATTTTAAAAGTCTTGATCTGTTGAATATTAATATCCTGTTGGATTGTAGGTGCTATCACTGTATCTGGAGGTATGAAGTTTTTCTATGTCTTTGTTACTGAAATATGTTCTGAGGTTAAAAACACCCAAACCGGCCTTTCAGGTACAACAATAAAAAAGGCAAACAGCATTGATAGCCCAGAGAGGGTAAAAGACACACTCATGAGGATTACCCCAAGAACTGTGTACAATGGAAACCTCTCAGAGTTAACACATACACAATGGAGACTATTTGAATCATGTCACACCAAAAGGTCGTTCCAACAAACTATAAAAGGGGGAAGCAACATTAACAGTGAGCCTCACTTTCCCCACAGCTCAACACCTGGAAACACCCCAGGAACAAAGACTGGACTAGGGAGGTAGTCCCAGGCTGAAGGGATTTCTAGTCTGTGTATGGAAGTTTGATGGACTGTTTGTACCATCAGGGTGAGAAACTGCTTGATTCAAATCCTGTCTAGTGTATAGAACTTAGATTGTGATTTTGTTTTATTTCTCAGGTAACCAACTTTGACCTGTACGCTCTTACTTATAATCACCTAAAATCTCTCTCTCCATAGTTAATAAATCTGTTTTATATTTTTTGCCTAAAACTGTATGTTGTTTGAAGTGCAAATGGAAATCTGCTCAGAAGAGGGGCTGGTGCACTGTCCTCTCCACACTGAGGGAGGGGTGGACTGGGTAATAAATTTACACCAGTCAGGCTTTTGTTCAGGGCAAGATGGTATAGTTCTGGGATCTTAGGCTGGGGAGCTGGGAGAACTGGCTGAAACCTTTCTATTGTTAGTTGATGAGTGGCTGGAGAAAGCATTCATATAACTGCAACTGGGTGTGTCCCTGCTTGTGTTTGGTTGTGTAAGTGCAAGATCTAGAGAGGACTGCAGCTTGTCACAGCCTTACAGTGTGGGAAGGGACGCAAATTGGTATGACAGAGGGCTCAGCATTACCCCAGTTCCAGGTTGCACCCTGGAAACACCAGTCATAGTATTCACTTCTTTTCTGTCTTTTGACCGCTGAAAGTTGCTCCTAGCCCTACACTGAATGCTCCAATCTCCAAAGGATCACTCAGCAGTTGTAAGGGACATAACATGGTTTACTGAATTTTTCTCTCATAGTTCCCAGAATAAGAAAAGGAAAGGGTACAACCAAAGTAACTGCCAGCAAAGTTAGATGGACAAGATTTATACCAGTGTCAGACTGTTACTTCATTGGCACTTGAAGTAGAAATAGGGATTGTCCAAACTCATTCTAATACCAGCTATTCTAGATTCTGAGGTATTACCAGGGATTATAAATCCAATACTATGCTGTAAATAACCTTGCTTGGCTACATCTTTAAAATAGGCATGTAGCACTCATTTTAAACAACCAAACCTGAGATATTGTACCTGACACTTTCAAAATTTCCAGTATAGAGCTTGGCCAGCTGTTTAAAAAGAAAATACAGTATCTATTTTCTAAATATTATTTCAGAATAAAAAATGTCTCAAATCATATTCTAGACAGTCATCCATCTGATTAAGGCAAAGCAATGTCAATAAGAGTACTGAATGCTGGAACCTACATTAGGAATATTTATCAGACTAACAAGAGAAAATCATATGCACTTTAAAATCAATAAAACTCTGAGGGAATCCAGTCCAGAAATGCAATTTTCGTTTCTCTCAGAAACCTGTTGAAAAGCAACACTAGAATAGCAATAACAGGGGAGTAACTGGACATGATTTTTCATTTCTGGGTTGCTTATATGTCACTGGTACATAAGATTTATTCCTGTCTTTCCACACCTCCCCTAATCTCATCACAATTACATAAAAATATTCCCAGGGTTAGCAATTTTAATGCTTAGGTGCTGAGACATGTTTGATATTTAGCCATGATATTTCAGCTTCATGTTAATTTGGCAGGGTAAAGATGTACTGGATTACTACAAGAGGATACTGACATAAATTAATATCTCATAACAAACTGTGTCTAATCCATTCCAAACAGAGACTGGACAACTTCTCTTGTTTGTTTCTTGGGTTCCAACCAGGTAGATAACACCTTTCAGAATGTTCTCTAATATATCAAAAATGCCAGTTAAAATCACAGTTCCTGTGCTCAGTAGAGCACAGGGACTACTTATTCCATGCAGCCCTGAAAGCATGCGCTGATCCCATTACATACCAGTTCACAGAGCATGCCACGTGCACCAGTGAGAGCAGGTTGCCTAAAGGTTTAGCAGCCTGTGTATCCACCTGGCACCATGGAAATTCCCTCACTTCCCACTGAAGCATGTTCACCATAGGGCAGTATTGACCTCATAGCCACATACCTGTATTTAACAATTCTCATAATATTGAATTAATATCACAAATAAAATCTTTATAATTCCTGGGCTTCGGTTATGTGGCCTTTACTACTGATGGACAAAACTAATGCCCAGACTTACAGAATCCATCCAAACACTGTGGGCATCAAATATTTGTTTTCACTGTCCAATCATTAGGGAAGACTGGGGAGGCTCAGTGAGGGATAACAAATACAGCAGCAGAAAGCTCTATGTAAACTGAAGAAAAAAAGTGGTTGGAACAGCACACGTGGCTTCAGAATCTTCAGTACAGAAGACGACCCTGGAGCATTGAAGCATCAAAAATGGGACACAGACATATGAAATGGACCTTGAGGCACATCTCCAAAGTTAGTGCCAACGTTCAGGCTGAGGCTGGTTATCACTATGTGGGGGATGCTGCAATATTCAGGATTTGAAAACACAAATGGTAGAAAAGTTCGGCTAGACTTAATGACTGCTGGTGAGCGAAATAGTAGCTATCAGAGCACTTTATATTGTGTATCCCAATGAGGTTGCTGCTGGCAAGAGCAGCATTACAGCAACCAGTCTCTGATTTTCCTTTTTCTTCTGAGAAAATAGCTGTAAACATGAAGGGGCTGCTCAGTCTTTGCTTGGTTGAAATTTAGATGAGAAGCTGTGCAATTTGTTTTTTTCTAAAGCAGCAGCAAACTAGCCATCCAGAGGAAGGGTAATAGTCAAAAAGGGAACAATAAGACTCTAGAATAATTCCTTTTAAGATGTTGTAAGAGATCCTATAATATTTACTTAAATGAGCTAATTGAAACCTCCATTAAAGGCTCAGGAAAGCCAGATAGGAAGGGTGCTTTGGTTATTTGACGTTCTTCTTTTCAAAAAGAGAGAATCCCTTGCACTACTTGCATGAAGAAGTGCTTACCAATGGGAGTAAGGGCTCCACAACTAGCCCTAAGGGCATGATTCTTCCATCTTAATCATGTGGAGCAGTGCCTTACTCTACAAGTAGCCCTTTTAACTTCATTGGAGACTACTTGTGCAGTAAGGTACAATTGAACAAGACTAAGGATGGCAGAATCTGTCCTTCAACAGGGCAGAGAATCTACTGAGGCATGTTATTTCTAAGTATGGTGCATTTTACAGCCAACTGATAGCCAACTGGAGAGTAATTAAGAGGAGATTCAGGTCCTGAAAAATTCAACAAATATATCATGTTTCCAAACAACCAAATTACTATTTAAAATAAATTGAAAAAGAGTGATGAAAGCAATTTAAAACATTAAACATTGTCTTTGTTAAATGGATGTATTACAACAAGCTGTAACAACGCAATCACTTATGCTCATGTTTAGGAAACAAGTTTCAGTGTGTAATTTGAGTGATGTTCATGATAAATAGACAATGGGAAAGTGTTGGCAAAACTGGCAAAATAACATTATTTCAGTCAAAGCATCTTTTCTTGTTGGTAATTTACCAGCATCTCCTGCTGTCCTCACAGTGCATCCATCAACCATTCATTTAAAACCGGAATTTACCACCATCCCATACACACCTGCTATTATTTCACTATTATTGCAAATCAGAGCAGAAAATCTGAATAGTTGAATTAAAGATAAACAGCAAATAACACTCTGTAGAATACATGAGATAGAAATTATTATCATATCACTGTAAGCCTTCTCCTTTGCTGTTGTTCTCTTCTGTCACTCATGTTTCATCTTTGGTGCACAGCCAGTGTAGCTATGTCTAGAGACCTTACAGTGGCACTGCTGTACCAATGCAGCTGCGCTGCTGTAAGATCTCTGTTAGCCGCTCGATGCTGACAGGAGAGAGCTCTCCCATCAACAAAATTAAACCACCCCCAAGAAGCAGAGGTAGCTATGTCGGTGGGAGAAGCTCTCCTGCCGTCATATACTTTGCACACTACCTCTTATGTCAGCTAAACTTATGTAGCTCAAAGGACGGTTTTTCACACCCGTGAGCGACATAAATTTTGCTGACATAAGTGGTAGTGTAGACCTGGCCTTAGTGTGAGAACTAGCCATATTTTCTCCTTCTCCCAACCCCATGGGAGAGCCAACAGGTGTCAAAAGTAAACATCTTTTAGGGTATTTACTCTCTAGCATTTTATATGGCAAATCTCAGCATGCTTGGCATGCTAGTGAGGTTTTTGGTCTTCTCTATTGGCCTCTGTGTCCTCCTATGATAATGGATGTTTCCAATATCATAGGCTCCTGGGGCATTATGGTTTGTTACAAATCCCATTCAAATCAATGGAAAGAGTTTCATTTACTTCAGTGGGAGCGGAACTGGGCCACTGTTGAGTCTAGAGCATCCATAGACCCAGAGATTATAGGACAACTATAGCAGTAGACAGAGATAGCCAGCTAATTGATTACCTAAGATAAAAGAAACTCTTAGAACTAGAAACTAGCCTTTCTTGGATAGAAGTAGTTCAGCAGTAACCTAGTTAGGATATTATCTAGTACCATGCCAAGTCATTTGAATTATTATTTTTGTACAGGGCCGTGGAACATTTTTTCTGAGTGGAGGTGGTTTACCTTGGCTAAAGCAATGCAATATTTTTTGCTGTTGAATTTGTTGCTGATCTTTTACGTTGTGTGTGAAACATTCTCCCTTGTTCTAACACAAAAGATTTGAATGCATCTACTATTAAACTAAGTTACTATGAGTTTAACTACAGGTCTAAGAAGGAGAGCAAAATTATGACTAATACATTTTGAAGCCTCTAAAATGACCTCACATAGCTCTTCTATACATAATATTTTATGATTTTAGGATCTTATATCTGAGGATTTTCCAGGGCTGGAAGCCAGTGCAGCATATCCCATTGGAAAGCTGTGAGTCTACCCTTTTCATTGGTATAAAACTCCCATTTTCAGCTTTCATGGAACATGAGATACCAGACCTTAAAAACCTTCAACTCATCTAGTACTGAAAATGCCCATCCTGGGTCTCAGTGCAGAGGAGCTTTGCAGACAAAAATTTCACAAATTTGGGGATGCTGAGAAAAGAAGGAAACAATTTATGCCTGTTTTTTTTTTTTTAAATGATGTCTGTTGAAAGCTGCTAGGAGATTTGGAATGTTTAAAGTCGTCCCAGCAGAGATGGAATAATGGGCATACTTCAGCTGAGGTAGTGAAAGGTGAATTATAAATATCATTTATCACATATATATCACCACTACATCTATTTATCTATCTAAAGTAACACCCAGATATAGGTATATAATAATACACACAAGGATTATGCCTAAAGTAAAACCTAGATATAAGTATATCATAACAACACACGTGTTACAGACAGATAGATAGATAGATAGATAGATAGATAGATAGATGCATGCACTCGGCCACATCATTGCATAATAATCCTGCAAAAATCAAGGTTATTTTTAGTTATGGAAATACAAAATAGTGATTATACAATGAACTACTACTTTTGTATTTTTCCCCACATTCTTCCAGTTTAAAAATCACCAAATTGACAGGGAGGGTTGGGTTTTTTTAAAAAAAAACAAAAACTTGTAAAAAAAATGCTTCAAAGCTGAAAACTTGTCTTCCAAGTTTAAACCTAGAGTAAAATTTTACATCTAAGTCATAAACCCATGAAAATAGAGGGTTATAATGGAAATACTGACACAGCCTTACATATATCAGCACTTGTGGGCACAGCTACAATATAAATCACCCTCAGTGTAATAATAATAATAATAAAACCCTCACCATGAATATCAGGTTTTAGAGACACTCCATGGAGTTGGAAAAAAATATAAAGAAATACAACAGCTAAAAACAACCCCCCTGAATGCTTTGGCCTTTAGTCTCCTTAATAATGGGAGAAAGCTGCAGAAACATTTTCTGAAACACCAGCAGCAAAATGAAACAAAGTAGAATTCAAGTCATCATCCTCTAATTGGTTAATAGCACCTGTGACTGGTTGATGCCGAACCCCAGGATCAGCAAAGCAGCTGTGCTCAGCTATTCTTCAAGGGACGCCCTGCACTCCTGACTGAAGCACAGGAATAACAGATTAGTTCTGAAATAAAGCTTTTAAATGTTTTAAAAGGTTTGTATCTGAGCTCTTGATATCATCATTGTCAAAATAACAGGGGGAAGGGCAGGTCTATGCCTTAGAAGCATGTTGGATTTATTGCTGTAGAGCACAAGAGAAAGAATCCATGACTTTATCTTTTCTTATTTAGTCCTGAATTTATTATTCCGTGTTCCAGTATAAATATTAACTCAAGTTTCATAGAAGTTTTGTTTGTCCACTTCCCAAACCTGAATATGGTCAATGCAAAATGTTCTCAAGGATGAGTGAACTAGTTCAGAGAAGTGAGTACTCTACTTGATCCCCCACTGCCCTTGAACCTTGCATTTTTTTAAAAAATAATCAGTTAAACTCTTTTCTTCATTATATTTCATTTTTATATTTTTCTGAACTTTTGGGTTCTCAGGAGTCAGAACCTTGGGATTAGCACCAGAAGTGCTGATACCCGCTCATACCCAGGATGGTCCAGATCCTTCAAGCCTTCCTGACTCAAGTAGACCTTACTCAAATGTGTTGTCTAAAAGAAAAAAACTCATGGAACTACTCATATAACTAAGAATGCCAAAAGGGATTCCCAATTTTCCTACCAAATTTTACAAACTCAAGCAGTTCAGATAAACTTCAGATAAAAGCCAAATATGATCTCTGAATCTTTTGAGATTCATCCATCAATTGATTTCGCTATAGACATGTCAATGCACAAGAGAAATTAACTAGAAAAGCTAGTCACTAGGAAACTCTCTTGGTACAAAGGAGAGATTCTGCAAAAGTGTGCAACTCCTATTTGTAGGGTCATTAATAGAATTACAGATATGAGTGGCAATGGCAGAATGACAGCTTATAGTGTAGAGAGCCACAAACATACGATCCTATGAGGATGGCCTTGTGGTAAAGGCTGGAACTCAGCAGATCTAGAATCTGTTTCTGGCTGTAACACAGATGTCTTTATTGACCTTGCTCAAGTCACTTAATCTGTCTGTGTCTCAGTTCCTCAATAACAAATGTGGATTGAGAATATTTTTCTACCTCATGGGGTGTTTTGAGGGTAAATACAGTCGTGGTAGCTGCTGAAATACCACAGTTACAAGTACTACAGGAAATCTTAGAAACAAACACCTAAAAATGGACTATTTAGGGTGGGGTGGGGAGAGACATCACAAAGCACAGAATCTGTCCCACTTTGAATTTAGCTTGGACACTAGTTTCCTTCTCCAGGCCTAAAGCAGAGCTCTGTGAAGCTAAAAAGGTTGTGATATCGACCATCAGGAGTGGGTCCAATAAAACATGCTGTTTCGCCCACCTTGTCTCTCTCATATCCTGGAACCAGCATAGCTACAATACTGCAAACAAATTAAAGGGTTATTGTCAACTTGCAATTTAGTCAGTTTGCATCTGTCCCTGAGTGCCTTTGTCAATTGTTGTTTTACAAGAACTTTTTTCCTATTAACTATTTTTTCTTCCTTTGTTGCTGTGTAAAACAACCCACACAAATGTAAAGGGAAACTGATTTACTGACTGTATAGGAGAAATAGTGAATAAGCTGGCGAAACACAGAATGCTATTAATCAACTGAAATATATATAGCTAATCTCTTTAAATGATAAAAATTCTAGGTGTTTCTTGTAACAATAGCCTGCATTAGCTGGGAAAAAGAAGATGCTGAAAACAATAGCTATTGAAAAATCATAGAATCATAGAATATTAGGGTTGGAAGAGACCTCAGGCGGTCATTTAGTCCAACCCCCTGCTCAAAGCAGGACCAACACCAACTAAATCATCCCAGCCAGGGAAAAACCTCTAAGGATGGAGATTCCACCATCTCCCTAGGTGGCCACTTTATGCCACGTTAGGACTGCATCTGCTTGCCTATGATACATTTAAAGGGTCAGACCCCTCTTTCTATTCTTTCCTTTCCTAAAGACATACAGGGAAGAAGTTTCTGTAACCAGTAAAGACTGCATAACCGGGTAGTTACAAAAGAAGGTGCTTGGGGGCTGCTTTTGTCATTCCTGCCTATATTTTGTTTGTATTTCCAACTAACACAATTAATATTAATCATAATTCTGACCTAACAGGGCCATGAATAAATTATAAAATATGTAGTTGATCATAAATGTGAAAATGCAAATATTTAATGTTTGTTTTTGGGCTACAGCAATCTGAAAGCTGAAACTTTAAAGAGCAAACTTTTCAAATAAATGGTCACCTTTTTGTGGGTATAATTTGCACCCCATATCCCTGTCTGTTTATTTGATATTTCCTCCCAATTATCCATCACTTCCTCAAACGAAGTATATCAGAAACAGAACTGCTCCTGTATCTATCTAAACCATGTGCCTTTCTACTTTCTCCAATTCCATTGACAACTTCACCATGCTCATTCTTACTAAAGCCTGCAATCTTGGAGTTACCTTCAACCCCTTCTTGTCCCCCACTCCATGTAAAAAGTCTATTGCAACATTCATTTGTTCTCTTTTTGTCCCCACTCCCACTGCCAAAAATCTGGTTCGTGTCCTTGGTATCTCTTGTCTGACTGTTATAACTTCAATGCTTCCTCACCTCCAATCCATTCAAACTACTCTAGGCAGACAAATCTTTTTTCCACTGCTCCAACATGTCATCCTGTGAGTCAAAGCTCTTCACTAGCTTCCTGTCTCATTACACATTAAGTTAAAATTCCGTGTCCTCACCTTTAAATTCTTCAGAGCAGACATAGTCCTTCATCTTTGTGAGGCAGATAAATTAAACACAATTGATTTTACTGTGTATGCATGTGAGGTTGTTCTGATGACACCTTACAAACTTTCTCTCTGTTTGCACATTAATGATCTCATGACCTTTATTCTTGGCCAAAATTTCACATTCTACTGCTGTTGTGCAGCGTGATGTTCAGTAGTTTGCTTTATTTGAGTGATTTTGTATGCATATCATTTCTGAAGATGTTTCAGAGCCCTTCAGAAGGAGAGGCATGGAAAAACTCCCATTGATATCAACAGAGCCAGGTTTTCACCCATGATCTAGTATTATTATGCTGCATTTGTTTTACTGATACATCAAAACAATGCCAACATTAAACATTTCTTAATAATGCTGCTGAAAACTGTTGAGACAAAAGTAGTGGATTTATGCTTTTCTGTCTGACCTGTCCATAGTTCTGCCCCAATTACCCTGGTTTAATTCTCCTGAGTAAACTATTAGCTATCACATTTATATATCATTTCCATAGAAGCCTTCTCTAAAATGCAGCTTGGCCTATACTAAGAGACCCATGTCACCCAATCAGCACATGCTGATGATGCAGTGCCCTTACCACAAGTGACACTTTTCAGAGACAGCACTTCAAAGAGAACATCATTCAAGACAGTAGAAGCCTTGGCTTTAGAGATAGGTAGTAGATGGAAAATGTAAAACCTCCACAGATACAGCTCAACTCTATAAATTTGCAAAAAGAAAAGGAGTCTCTAAGGTGCCACTAGTACTCCTTTTCTTTTTGTGAATACAGACTAACACGGCTGCTACTCTGAAATCTATACATTTGGCTAACTTTAGGGTATAAAATTACAAGTCTATTATTTATTGCAGAAATTTCATTGTTTTGTCATTTCCCTAATGTTATTGTGTAAAGTGAATTATACAAAGAAAAAGCAATGTGTCCAATGCAAGACGTATTCCAATTATTGTTTTCCTATTAGCCTTTTTATAGCTTCTATAATACAGCCCGGAATATATAGAATAGTAACAAATCTTTGTAGTAGCTGATAACACAAACAATATTTTATTTACCTTTTAATAACTAACATAAGTATAATAACTTGCATCAGAATTAAAAGCAAATTTAAAGAGGAAGCTGAATACAAGTTTTTCAAAGGGCTATTTAATGTGCTAAAATGGCAAAGTCTAGGGTCTGCTACCTGCACTGTTAAAAGCATAATGTTAAGTACCCTCTAAATGCCATGCAGTGCTGACTCTAAAAATGTGAAATTTATTCTTTATTGACTTGTCATTCACTGGAACCCTGATCAGAAAACACCTCTCTTGTGACCCTGGATAAATAAAGATTACAATAATTGACTGTTGCATATGCATTGCTTTAATTTACAAGTAATTATTTGCACAGTTTAAGAACCGTGCTTATGCTAGCTTAACCTTTTTGTCAGAGGAGAACTAGCAAAATGGTAAAAGAAGCTCAAAATAAGATCTCAAGTTGATTTAGAAGGGAATGTTTGTGACAAAGGAGATGGTGATTTACAGAATCAATTGTGTCTGCGGCATAGTGGATACATCTGAATAGTGGATGCATCTGAAGATTGTAACTGTTTTCTGCTGAGTGTTTTAACATTCAGAAATGAATGGGAATCATGTTCGCTCAAAATAAAATAAAAATTATTCCATGCCACTGGAGTGTATTATTTTAGTTCACAATTCATTCAAAATACTGATACAACTTATAAGCCCAGAGGACAGAAACAGCTCAAGAAATTGATACAGGTAAAAAGAAAATAAAAGTGAAAATAAAGAAATAAATTCATTTTTGTTTGTAGTTTAACAACAGATTGCTTTGTTTTTAAATGAACCTAAGAGAACAAGGTGATTTCACCTTTAGGAGTTACGTGTTGATTTTGGAGGCTTCTTGAAATCATGTTCAACTTGCAAACCACTTTCCCCATTATATAATATAGAACTCAAATTTGCTTTTATTATCTAGGGCCACAGTTGCTGGGGCCTCTTTTTTTAGTCTACTGCCTCTTCATACATAAAAACAGTTGCACAATCTATGCACATTTAAATAAGGGCTTTACAAGTTTAGTATTTGTCATAAGCATCTCCCTCCATGAAAATAAAATGGATTGATAAACTGCTAAAGGGATAAACCATGAGAGCCAATGAAACCACATTATTAATCATAACAATTTGGCCAAATTCTATTCTCAGTAATTTCAGTGCAAATACAGAATAAATTCAGTGGCCAATTCTGCTCTTAGCTACACCAGTATAAATCCAGAATAATTCTATTAAAGCCAATATAGTTACTTTCCATTTACATTAGTGCAACTAAGCAGAATTTGACCCTTGGTGACCAAAAGAGACACCTGTACAATTACTATAAGCTGATGATGAAAACCCTCTGAACTCCACACATCTTTTTTAAAGCCCTGTTGTTTCCTTAATTTGCACATGGAATGTTCAGCTGGACAGTTGCATATGTAGATGATCATTTTGTATGTAAAACTGTATTCCACTCACAAATTAGGCACCCAAGTCATATTTTCAAAACTGCACATGCACACAAGTCAATCTGTATGTGACTTTATACGTTATAACTGTGATCAAGTGCCAGTGTTATACTGACAGTCCTGGAAGTAACCATCTTTTAAAAGGTTGCATATGTGTACCCAACTTCAAGAATGAGATGAAAAGTGAGCTGTAGCTCACGAAAGCTTATGCTCAAATAAATTGGTTAGTCTCTAAGGTGCCACAAGTACTCCTTTTCTTTTTGCAAATACAGACTAACAAGGCTGTTACTCTGAAACATGAAAAACATCATCATGTATCACATATACTTGGGCAAGTTAGCTACATTAATAGTCAGATATATCCAATCTCTGGTCCAAGACTTAGATAGCTGCCCTCACACAATTCTCAGACACATATAGGCCTGATTCACCCCTTACTCAACTGATTTTACACTGGGGGAAATTCCATTGACTTCAAGAGAGTTGCTTATGATTTACATCTATGTAAGTGAAAAGAAAATTAGGCCAATATATAAACATATGACATTACTTTTTTAAAATAAAAGATGCAACAATAAAGAGAAAGGAAGGAAGAGTCATGTTGGTTCTGAGATCCATGTGAACCTACTAAACAAATAACCACACTTTGGCAGACAAATACAAAGTTTTCAGATTTTTTCCTGGGATGCCTTATGCCTGGGCAGCCTGTTAAGATCACTACTTAATTGACTTCTGAATTTATTTTAGGCTTCCTATGCCTAAGAACAATTTATTACTGGGGATTTGAGTCTCAGACAACCTTCTATCCAGGAAGGATGAGCAATTGATTGTATTTTTTTATATGTGCACAAGGAAAGAAAGAGTTAGTTGGTGTCGTCTGGTTTTATAAATGGGTAGCATTTAGAATTCATGTGCAGCCCTCTGGTTTAACTGCTACTTAAGAAATGAAGGTAAGCAGATGCTAAAGACGACAGTGATTGGTTGAACTGCTTGCTACTTTTTGTATTGGTATTGAATGAAATGCATTTATTATTTTATAATATTAATCTAGTTGCATGTATTTATACACTAACTGATTGTAAACCTGAGATATAGTGTGTTATGCAGGTTTAAAACATTTAAAATAGATTTTTTTCCCAGGCTGTCTCCATAGAGTTGTTACCTTACATTTTAGACAATAAAGAAGCCCAATTTTTTGTGTTCCATTTATGGAATTGTGTGTGCTCAAGGGATGCAAGATGCAGCCTCAAATTAGTGACAAACATTTATACAAGTAAAAATAAAAGGAGTACTTGTGGCACCTTAGAGACTAAGTACTCCTTTTATTTTTGCAGATACAGACTAACATGGCTGCTACTCTGAAACCTGTCATTTATACAAGTATCCATGATATCTTCACAGAAATCTGGAGAACGTTTGCTCTGAGTAGTTTGTTGCTTGTGTTCAAAAAGTTGTTTTTCAATAACTTTACATCAAGATAAACATTAATATATTATTAATATAATAAAAGAATATTCTCACGGAGCTAGGATGTTTCTTGTCTCTCTCTGTTTTGATTTTTTTTAATGAAGTGAGAGTTTTACTGAGACCAATTTTGAATATGTGCTCTCAGTATTGCACATCAAAGGCAAATTCATTGCAAGCTTTATTTCCAGATCTATCTTTAAAGACTCTTTCCCCCAATAATCAGTTTAGCAATAAAGAAATAAAATTAAATTGGAAAATTGCAGGTAAGTAGAAGAGTTCAAAATTATTTTATATAGTAATATTTCTGACCCCTATTCCAGCCATTAAAAACTAATCAAGAGTTCAAAATGCTATTAAACTATCTAGTAGAACAATCATGGAAAACACATGACCATCTCTTAGGTCCAGCTTCAGATAGCCCTTCTCAAATTCAGTAGTACTGTCCTCCATAAGTGGCCCCACAGACTTCAATACTAATGGCTAGGATATCAGAATGTAGCCCTTTGGAATCAGAATGTGTCTGGGAGGCCAACAGTCTAATAAATGTGTACAGATATATTTTGCCCATATGTAACATGTTTGTAAAATATCCTCTGTGGCTGCTCCACAAACAATAGTGTTAATAACACATATAAAATTTGTTCATAACAGTCAAGCTGAAATGTTCAGTACATTTTACCAGAACTCTATGGCTTGTGCTGAAACACATCTTTCTCTTTTAGTTTCAGTTTCTTCTTTTCTACTCTTGGCTCACTCATTTCACTTACTTGTTCTTTCCTTGCTCACATGTTTAGTTTTTCTGGATCAGTTCTCATTTCTTCTCTACCTGCTTTTGCTCCAAGTCCTCTTTCCCACAAATATTATTTTTCAGGTTGCTCCATCTCATCTCTTCTTCTTTCAGATCTAATCTACTTCGGAGACACCACATTAGAAAACTACTGACACCTCTCCACACAAGTACTAATTTATGTTACATCTGAATGTCAGCTGCTACACTGGTATATCTTTCTACTCTATATCATCCATCATGCCCCACCAAGAATCTCTGATGTTCCCTGTTAATGTCCTTCCCTCCATTTGACACCTTGATGCCAACTGCACTTGCCTGTCATGTTTGGATTAACTGATTGAATATGGGTGAGTATTTAAGTTATTATTTCAGTGACTAACCAAAAAAAAGAGTAAAAAAGGCACAGACCTTAAATAATGATGTGCCCACAGACAGATGTATGATTATAAGAGATCCAAGAGCACCTGGCTGTGTCAACACTTTCCATTAACTTTTCAACTCTAAAGCTCACTGAATTGATAACAGACATAAGAATTATTTCATATCTGATTGCCTTATGGCATGTTGTGCTGAAACACATCAGTTAATGAAGACTGCTCTAAATGGCAAGCGCTACAGAACTGAAAGCTCTTGTATCAGAAGTGGCCAAGATTTGCAAAGGGGCCAGTACTAAGTGAAGGAAGGGATCATGGAGAGAAGTAGAAAAAGAAACTGTACACTGAAGTTTTTAGAAATCAAAGATGGCAATTTTGATTGACAGTTTCATCTGGCATAGATCCCCAGCACGACCACAGCAGAGACATACAATCTCTCACACAGAATTGTTAGGGCCAGCTCAAGATCTATTGGTGCCCTAAGCAAAGATGTGAGCTGATGCGTTTAAAAGGTGCTGCAGAGCTGCTTCCAAGAAGGTGCAATACATTGTGGGGAATCTTTTTCTTTCTTTCTTTCTTTCTTTCTTTCTTTCTTTCTTTCTTTCTTTCCTTTAAAAGGTACCTTGATAAAATGTAAGTGGACCTCCCTGAAAATGGTACCAACCATGAATTTACTTTTCATTATGTGTTTGAGCAATCCCAGATTTTCTGTCCCATGGCTGACCATTGATGATATCACAGTCTGCGGTACAGCCACACATACTGGGCCCTTCTCCTGTGTTCTACATCTACACTTGGAAGGCTTTGCTGGTGAAGCTATACTAGTATACTATGCCAGCAAAGCACTCCTAGTGTGGCTGCAGTTTTACATTGAAAAGAATAGGGAGTTAATTAAGTTGTATGAGAATGAATGTGATCATGATTCTTTGTACGTGTGACAATGTAAAGCAGTTTGCAGTGTTGTAGCTCTGTCGATCCCAAAATATGAGAGAGATGGTGACTGAGATAAAAAATCTTTTATTAGACCAACTTCTATTGGCAGAAGAGACAAGCTTTTGAGCTACACAGAACTCTTCTTCAGGTCTGGATAGGAGTAATGACATTCTGTGCATGCTGGAGTATTGTGAGGACCACAGAGAAGAAACTGTAATTGTCAGAGTAAGAGGAGATGAAGACAAGGATGAGGACTTCAGCATAAACAGACTTGAGGCAGTGGCATACATAGGCATTGTTGCAGAGCTAGAATAAGGGATTTAAAGTGTAAGAAGTTGTGTGAAAAGAAGGTGACTCCGGGATGGTGTCACACACTGTGGTGAAGGAGGTGCAACCTAGTCGTCAGAACAGGAGTTAGAACTAGTGGTTGGAGCAGACCAGGAAGGCAGAACCAGAGTCATGGTCAAGAGACCAGTAAATGGTCAGAGACAGCAGTCAGGGGGTTCAGAGGAAGGAGAGACAAGGACTGCAGTGGAAAAGGCACAGGTTAGAGCAAGGAGTGGTACAGGAAGCATGTCTAGCACAGTAGCAGGCATAGAACACATTAAACAGCCACTTCGCTGTTGTTACTACAAGGCTTAAATAATGATCTGTTGGCTTTTCTGACCAATCCGGGAGCACAGTCACTTAGTGAGTGCTTATTGGGTCCAGCTGAGCTCACTGGGTTGCCAGGCAACTGCAGTGGGATCCAGCTCAGTTCCTGACAAATTTTGCCAAAGGAGGCAAATAGAAGGTTGGAGCCAATATGGAATATAGAAGTATAAAGACAGAGTTGTGCTTGAGAATGCTTTTCTTACCCAAGAGGAGTATTGCTGTTTTTGACGAATTTAGCTTAAGAAATGTGAGACAAAACCATACGTTTATTTTTAAGGAAGTCAGACAGGGTGGACAACAGGAGTCAAATATTTCAAAAGCTCTGTACAGTACAGTACATGCATAAAACTGGTGTTTCAGATTAAAGGTACTAAGAGGGAAAAGGTATATATGAGAGCAAGCACAGAGAATCTTGGACTTTGTGGGATTCAACAGAGGATGGGTTTTGACACAGAAAAGTTATATTCATAAAAATAGTGGAGATCAAGACAGGAAGAAACCAGAGCTGTTTGTATAGAATGGAAAGCTTCACAGTATCAAAAGCTATATTGAGGTCCAGGACGATAAAGAAGAAACCAGCAGCAGGAGGGGAAAAACGCAGTTGGGTAGGCAAAGAAGAGTAATCGTTATTAGTTTCTGTTATGTCCAAATCAAAAGCTAGATTCAGTATAACCGGACTTTATTAACAGTGCGTATTTGTTTCAGTCCTGACAGTCAGTTTCTTGATTTATCGTATTGCATTAAAAAAGGAGAAGGACATTAAAGATAAGGGATCAGAAATCAATGGAGTCGTGCCAAATTACACCAGATGAGGATACAGACCATATTTTGACTTCATCCTTCTTTTGCGATAATAAGTTCCCAAAGTTCACATTCCCATTTGGCATTGGAAAATTTACATTAAAGAGGGAGAGACACACATTAGGCTTGATTGTCATTTACACGACAAACCCTTTACAGTGTTCTAGTAGTGTAAAGGAGTCTTAACATGAGTGAAATGTAATTTTAAGTCCACTTTGAGGCCTTAGCATAAAGCAAAATAAACTTCAGCATAAATGAGAATCGAGCCCTTTGTCTCTGAAAAGCTAATGTGTGCACAGAGAAAGGACTGGAAACCATCAGCATTTTGTCTGACATGTATTGGGACTGCACTTGTCTATTTAATTACAACAATCCCAACGAAACCACCTTGAAGGAGGGTCAATGAGGGTTGTTGAAAACCAGATGGTGACTCTGAAAGGTTTATTGTTGGATTCCATCATTCAGATTTTACTGGAGTTCTGCTGGGATTAGAAGAATTGTATATCCATGTACTGTGTTATTCTGCCAGCTGTAGTTTTTCCTATTTTAATTACAAAGAAATGAAGAATAAAAATGAATGGCATAGTTATAAAATCCTAATAAAGTTAATATATATATCAGAAGTTTTACAAGTGCAGTAACTACACATTAACAGTGGGCATGTTGAAATTTATACCATATAAATGACTGTAACAAACAATTCTGATGAAATCACTTGTAACCAATTAGAGTAATTTACTTTTATGAATGAATTAAAATGGAATACCAAGTCAATTTATCAAAAATCAGAAAGAGTGACAGTGCAGTTGGGTGGCAGTTATCTTCTTCTAATGTGAAGGAAACACGTAAATACATGTCATTGGCATACTGATGGCCTTAGTTCACTTCACAGTTTCTCCCTGTGGTCTGCCTTAAATGTGGTACAGAGGAGGAGATAAGACTGATCCTCGAGGGAGTCCCTGTATGACAGTTCTCATGGAGGAGGCCTATCTGTGTATCTCAATCTTTTGGGATCTATGTGGAAGGAATGACTGGAAGCAACTTAAAGTGTTTCAATTGATCCCTGTCAAGTCACACAGGTGGACCAGTGATACCTTATGATACACTTTATTAGAGTAGAGAAGGATTCAAAAAAGAGAGAAACTTGGTCTGAATGGCAGGTGAGGTGAGGAAGATAGTGTTGGCAGGTGTGTCATGGCTGCACTGGAGGTTGAGTGATATGGGAATCAAGAGGAATGATTATTTTTAATTTTAAGCATTTTTTTAAAATTCTTTATACCTAGTGAACACTTTAGGACTTTGAGAAGGATGGTAATGTGGCTAAAATAGGAGATCATTGATTGCATTACATTTAAAAGAAAAACAACAAAATATTCAGAATACTGTGTGTATTTCTTCTACACGTGACACTGCGTGTGTCTTTAATCTAGCTGGTTTAAAATGGAAAACTTATTAAAAAATAGATGGCTGAATTCTGTGCTGATATACAAGCTGTGCAACTATGTTATTGAAGTCAATGGAATTCCTTGGGGCTTGAGTCACTAAAAAGATTATGTTCCTCTTTGATTAGCCTACAATTTAGTTTAAAAGGAACAGAATAAAAGATGAATAAAAGTTTAACTAAGAATAAATTACTATTATGTAGCCAGATCATGAGAACTAATCTGCATGCTTTGTGTTGCTCTGGCTTCTACCAGGGATCATTTCCGAGGGGAAGGGAGCACATCAATATACTGGCAATTCTTGTCTGCCAGATCATCCCTTTGGGCTTCTCCTGGGCAGCCAATGGTAACTCTGAGATAGAGCAGAGATGGGGCTGCTCTATCTCAGTCTCACACTAGGTCCCAAGTATCAGGAAGTCACAAAAATTATTGCTAACCACCTTTGTCCTTCTTTCACCAACCATATCACAGCAGATCTGGGGATCTAGTGTATAGATTGCCTGTGCTGTTTCTGTTATTTTTTGCTGTATTTTTTGTAACATATTGTTAATTTTCTGGAGAGTAGTTGTTGTCAGAGTAGATGTTTTTTTCAAAGACTGTCCTTTGGGGGTCTCCCTAGAATTTAAATGCCATAGAGCTAAATTCTACCCTGTATACAGCTAATCTCTTTACGTTTCTGTGGAAATTGTAACCAAGTTTTACCCTGTGCACACACACACACATACACAGAATTTGGACTTGAAACTTCAATTTCCCCTTTGTTAAACAGGCAAAATTTCAGTACTTGTACTATCTAGCACATTTGAGAAAAGGAACTTTCCAGATGCTGTTACTGTTAAATTTGCTAAAATATTCACTATACTCTGATGATGTAATATAACTCAGCTCCATTCAAGTGGTGAAATCAATGTACTACTTGCACCAGCTGGGAATTTAGCCCAATAATTGTATGAATTACTTTCAGTCCTGTATATAGTTTCTAAAATAAAGTGTTGCCAAATTTTGTGTGCATGTTGAATCTTAGATGAAATAATTTATAAGGCGCAATCATTTCACTCTGCAAGGTATCCAAGGTGGCTGAAAAAGATTGCCTTAGAAATAGTAGCAGGGGAAGGGAGTAAGGTTCAGATATATTTTTGGGGTTTTTTTTGTTTGTTTGTTTTAACGAAATAGGGTGATTTTTAGTATATGAGTAAGCATGCTAGAACAACCCCCCAACTCCCCCATCATTTTTAACACAACTTTCATTCTGGACCCAAGGCAGCTTGAAAATAAGTTTGTTTTGTACCTGAAAAGTGTCTCAGCTTTCAGTGAATGGCATTTTAGCTCCAGTATTTAACATTGTATTGAAATCTGCAGGAATGTTTCCAAGTCTAGAAAATGGAGATTTAGTAAATGCAAATGAGAAAGACATATTTCGTTGAATCACTGTCAGTCAGAATCTCTGTAACAATGAGTTAGTTCTGAAAAAATAACATTGCTTTTATAAGGTCCATATGATTAAGATCAAATACGACCTAGCCATCAGTAAGTGACAACAGTGATTAGCATGTCATTTCACCCGTATGAAGTGTATGATACTCAACTCCTCCATTTCTTGCAGTGTATCTGGATGGTTTCATTTTGAATATTGCCTGTTAGGATGAATATAGAAGCAGGAGTTAATCTGTGTGAAGAATATGTAATTGCAAATGCGTTCATTTAAGTGTATATTAAATAAATCAAATATAATCATTATGGTATGAACATTCATTAACTGTAGTTTTGTTTTGATATTTGTTGTGAATATATTACAGATATGTGCATACAATTATCTGTAAAGATTTAATTGCATATTTGAAAAACAGAAAACTTACTCTACAATTATTTGTGTAACTATAGGCTAAAGTGAGATTAATAATCATTTTGTGTATTCATGACAATCATGTGTTCCATAATTAAACACTTATTTTCATGTTGAAATTGATGAATCATATAACCAAAAAGGATCCAATATATAAAATAAACAAAGCTATTTTGAGAATTCTCCCTCTGTGTGAGCCAGTGCATGTTGTATTCTTTCATTGTACTGTGTAGCAGGCCTCCAGATTCAAATTTTACACAGAAAAGGGGGAAGGAATTCTTGTTCACCAAGCCAAGGAGCAGTAGAAGTGGCCTCTGCATCTGTTTTATACACCCTCCAGGAGAGAGGAACAAGAGAATCCACATGTCCCAGCCCTGAACCCATCTGATCACTGTGATACTTCTGTATTTATTAAATAGATCAACTACAGATCATGCTAGTAATTTTCCCTAATACATAAAAAGTCAATCAACAGGAACAGATAAATGATCATAAGGAGAACCTACATTAACAATGTTTTGATTAACATAATTAAAGAACGGTAGCCACGCAGCAATGAAACATTGAGGTTGGTCATACAGACAGTTTATCCATTGTCTCGATGATCTGTGGTCTTTGAATCCATACTAATTCTGTTGGAGTAATATTTCTTTTCCAAGAGCATTCAAATTTTCAAGTGCTTCTTTGGATAGAGCCTACACAGCTATGAAGATCAATCATCACTACAAATAATGAATGGGGTAAAATCTGCACGCTGTTCTCTTCAATGTGTAATGTACATTTACTGCACACTGACATAAAATGACTATATATGTAATTCACATGATCATTTAGACCGTTGCACTTTTGAATGGAATAGGAATGCCTGGTTGTATGTATTTGGAGGTGACAGATTAATCATTGACATTCTTATGTAGTGTATGTACAGTAAATGCCCATAGGACTGTACAGATGTGCAGGAAATATAGGACTAAAATGTGTTTGAAGCACACAAGTGTTAGAAGTAGTAAATAGTTTTTTTCCAGTAAAAGGAAAGGACTATGCCTCCATCTACGTGCAGCCAGACAATTGACAATCACAATCAAGTGGCCATTCATTGGCATATCAGAGGCTGCAGGGACAGTTCTATTTGCATTGTAGAAAGCAGCAGCAGGAAAGAAACCAGTGGGAAACCTCCATCCGATTCCATGGCACCTTTCCTTATGGCACGGGCACTGGACTTTGAGAAAAAGACAATGCAAAAGTTGATTAGATTATTAAAAAGATGGGACAAAGAACCCCAAGCTTAAGGAGAGAACGGAACTAAGCACTTTGGACTTTGTCGGAGATCCTGACCAACGGGGTGGTCAGCCACCTTGCTGAACAAAAGTGTTGTAGGAATCTTAACTGGAACCAAGAGTGTACTTTTGTTAAGGCTTAGTCACTAGAAAGTGTTTTTCACTTTTCTTTGCTTGAAACCACATCTGATTTTAATCCTTGCATTTGAATTCACTTAAAAGCCTATACATTTTTGTTAATAAACCTGTTTTACTTTTAATCTAAACCAACCCTGTGCTGTATCTGAGTTGAAGTGACTATTAACACCAGTTAAAGCAACAACTGTGTGTTTTTGTCTCTTTAAGTGCACAACAGACCTTATTACTTTTCTAAATGTTCCAGGAGAGGGCTGGACATTTCAGGACAGATAGTTTTGGGGGGTGGGGTGTTGGAGTCACTTGGCTATTAGTAACCTAGGTGGGTGGAGACCTGAATGTGGCTGTGGTATAACAAGCAGGGTGCTGGAATCAGAGTGGCTGAATCAGGGCTGCTTAACACAGAGACACTCAGTACCTGCTTGTATGCCGGTTGGGAGCATCCAGACAGGGTGCTAAGGCAGCAGAACATTTTAAGGCACAAAGAATAACACGACAAGCAGTGACACAACCTCTTACTGGTCTGGGTTGTCCCCAAAACATAGCAATTTCCTGAACGGTACCCCGACATGGAGAGGCTTGCATATACTGATTCAACCTGGAATTTCTAGAGAACAGCAGGCAAGAAAGGATGTTTGGGTAAACAGCCTGAGTTTAAACTGGCTCAGAGACTTCTTTCTGATGCAGCAAATGGAGGCACCAATCCTTCCTGGGAAGAGTTGGAAGGACTTGGCCTTTTCTTGGGGGTTCTTGTTCTGAGCAAAAGACATAATGAACTTTTAACCACAGAAAACTCAGGTGAGGGGTTTGAAAGACTGACTCCTAGCACAGGACTTGTTGGAGTTGTGGGGGGAGTGATTTCCGGTTAGCTTATTAGTATATATGTAGGTTCTTTTATTGTTTTAATATGTTTTTTCTGTAATGTTTTAACCTTAAGAATAAATGTGTTTGCTTAGAAATGGTGGGCAATTACACTGTTTATAGCAGAGGTGTATACTATGGCTTGCGGGCCACATCTGGTCTGCAGGACGTCCTGCCTGCCCTTTGAGCTCTCGGCTGGGAAGGCTAGCCCCCGGCCACTTCCCTGCTGTCCCCCATCCCCATCAGCCTCAGCTCACTGCGCTGCCAGTGCTCTGGCCCACCGCTCCTGCCGGGCAGTGCAGCAGCATGGCTGTCTCCAGCCAGGTGGTGGGGCTTCAAGCTCCTGCCACTCTGAGCAGCATGGTAAGGGGGTGAGGAGCGAGGGTGGGGGGTTGGATAAGGGGCAGAGGGTCCCAGGGCTCAGTCAAGGGATGGGGTGGAGGTTCTGGGGGGGGCATGGTGGTGGTCAGGGGATGGGAAGCAGGGGGGATTGGATAGGAGATGGAGGCCCAGGGGGGGCGATTAGGGGTGGGGATCCCAGGACGGGGGGACAAGGAGTGAGGGGGGTTGGATGGGTCCGGGGGGGTTGGATGGGTCCGGGGTTCTGAGGGGGGCAGTCAGGAGGCGGGAGTGGGTGGAGGTGGATGGTGAGGCAGGCTGTTTGAGGAGGCACAGCCTTCCCTACCCAGCCCTCCATACAGTTTTGCAACCCCGATGTGGCCCTTGGGCCAAAAGGTTTGCCCACTCCTGGTTTATAGCCTCTGGAGAGAAAGCAAAGCAGGCCTGTTTAGTCAGTGTGACTTGCCAAGGATCTTACAGTGTAAGCAGGGAACTATGCAGTATGTAAAACCTCAGTCAGGTGGGAGAGAGATGCACTTCTCTCCCATACAAGTACAATTGTCCTGAATTGTGATAGGTGGCTCCAAACATGGCTTTAAGCCCACTTGGGCTCAGTCATGAGCTGGTTGTGTTCTGTGGAATTTCCTTGGAGTAAGTTAGCTGGGCTACTCTAAATTAAACTGGCTGCCAACATCCCTCAGAGAGCAATATGACAGCTGGAGATGATCAGCCACTCCCTTTTTTATCACTCATGCCTTGTACACTGGCCACAGGGGTAGGGTAGGACTAGGTTAGGAGCACATACACTGGGATCGATGCCTTCAGAGCATCCCCCTATACTGGAATGATCCTCCCATAGCTGGATACATGACTTTAAAGCTTCTTTGTTCTAGTGGAGGGCTCAAAGAATCCCTAATGCAGCCAAAAAGTGGTCAAGTATCCAAAACAGAATTGCTTTTAGCTCCTTTAAGATCTTCTTCCTCTCTCTTCTTTCACCATTGACTTCTTCACTGTCCTGCCCATCCAGTAGGCTCACAAGCTTGGTGTCATGCCCAGGTGCCCCAGAATGAAATGAAATTATAATAAATATAAGATATGGATAAAACCAGTTCAAAAACTGCAAAATTCTGTTACCTTTGATTTTTTTTATATCAATTTCAGAAGTAAATATCTCAGTCCAATCACAATATTATAATTTTTATCCAAATGGGTGTACTCATGATGAATGTGCTTCATATTTTGTGCTTAAATTTAGATGTTCTGAGTTTTTTCATACTGTGTACTCCTTCCAAAGACAAAGATTTGCTTGTATATCATCATCTCTTGTTTGATTACATATTTACCAGTATTAGGATAGTATTAAGGACACAAGATGGAAATATACTTTCTCTAAAGATCTGTGTGTAGTTCCTTGGTTAGATCTGTACATTTACTAGTTCTGAATCTGCTTTTGTTGCCTGGAGATACCACTGTCTAATCGCCCCAGATCATGACCTCCAGTATATTTGCTAGCTCTTTTGTATTGGTATCATCTTCATAGCTATCAGTGTTGGAGTCACAGCAAAGAAAAAGTGACAAAGAAAGAGACACCATTTCCTGTTAATCAACTGAAAAAATCACAGGCATTCAAGGGAGCTCTCCTCAACTGATGTGTGCAAATGACACCTTTTTTAAAATGGTTGGTTTCCACATTTCATCACTATGACAGAAACTCACTGTGGATCAGAAAGAAGTTTTCAACAAAACATCAGTGGTCCACATATAATTGGAGAGTCACTAATCTTGTTAACTCTTTTCAACTCTTATGGTCATTTTAGATCAGATGCTTATATGTGCAGAGATAAAAGAAGAAGGAGGCACACCTCAGGGCACTATTTCACCCCGGGGTGTTTGCTACTTCCCACCACCCAACACAGATGTAATGAGGTTAAGTGGTGTCCCTATAAAATAAGTAAGAACTACTAATTATTCCTCAAGAAAGGCTTTTAATGATTTTCGATGATAATAACAGCATAAACAAAACAAGAAAAGGAAAACCAAAGACCAGCACTGAATAAGAATTAATACAAAAGGCAGATTATATTGAAGACAAGCGCAAGTACATGTAATATTGTGGACCATTTGTGAGTTTCTGAACAGTGACTCTACATATGCTGGTCCTGGCAGGTCATAATAGGAGCCCCGAAGACAAGCATAAGTAAAGCTATTATTCCCCAGCTCTATATTCCTGGTGACAAACTATTTCAAAGGCAACATAAAGCTGATGAATGGCAGAGCTACATGCATTTGCTCAAACTACTTAAAAGACAAGCACTAATACATGCAAAGCTTTTATGCATCAGCCACCTACTATTGATTTTATACTACAGTATTGATACGACTATGATCAATTTGGCTCGAGCGACCAGACTTCTTTAGTCCATAGACTTACCCTGCATCCATCTGAAAATACGTTACCCTTCAGTCGGCCGCTATACGCACTGGCCAGGTACAGACAGTTGAGAAGTGCATGTCCCTTCGGTTCATGGGGGTGTGGGTCAGGTTTACTGAAAACACACACAAACAGTCCCGTGCCTTCGTTCTTTTTATCTGATCTGATGGTCGAGTTTTAGAACAGACCAACCAATGAGGGTGGGCCACATTGTTTATGCGGTTGCCCTAGTTGTATAATTGATGCATATTTAATTTTTATGTCCAATTGTTAGTTGTTCATATAATTGAGGGCTATTTATTTTCAGTAGCCAATTAGATTTTGAATGTGGGTAATTTGGGGTTGATAAATACATAGGAGTCAGCATAAGTTGTTATCTGGTTGCAGCACGTCCTGACCACAAGCCACAAGCTTAAGCTTTGTTTTTGCAAGGCTTGCATTTTAAAGCATATGGAAGTTTGAAGCCTAACATTTGCAATATTTCTATTTCATTCAAGCTTGACAAGACAGTTGCTCAATTTATTCACAATATGGTTAGGTCAGATTGCAAACCGTTTACTTATTATAGAATCACAGAAATGTAGGACTGGAAGGGACCTTGATAGGCCACCTAGTCCAGTCCCCTGCACTGAGGCAGGATTATGTATTATCTAGACCATCCCTGACAGGTGTTTTTCTAACCTGTTCTTAAAAATCTCCAGTGACGGAGATTCCACAACCTCCCTAGGTAACTTGTTCCAGTGCTTAACTATCTTATAGTTAGGAAGTTTTTCCTAATGTTTAGCTTAAATCTCCCTTGGTGAAATTTAAGCCCATTACTTCTTGTTCTATCCTCAGTGGTTAAGGAGAACAATTTTTCACCATCCCCTTGTAACAACCTTTTATGTACTGGAAAACTGTTATGTCTCCCTCTCAGTTTTCTCTTCTTCAGGCTAAATAAACCCAGTTTTTTCCATTCTTTCCTCAGAGGTCATGTTTTCTAGACCTTTAATCATTTTTGTTGCTATCCTCTAGCCTTTTCCAATTTGGCCACATCTTTCCTGAAGTGTTATGCCCCGAACTGTACACAAAATTCCAGTTGAGGCCTTATCTGAGTAGAGTGGAAGATTTATTTCTCGTGTATGACTTACATTTAGCTTGTGATCCCCCAGATCCTTTTCTGCAGTACTCCTTCCTAGGCAGGCATTTCCCATTTTGCATTTATGCAATTGGTTATTCTTTCCTAAATATACTTTGCATTTGTCCTTATTGAATTTCATCCTATTTATTTCAGACCATTTCTCCAGTTTGTCAAGATCATTTTGAATTCTAAACCTGTCCTCCGAAGCATTTGCAACCCCTCCCAGTTTGGTATCATCTGCAAACCTTATCAGTGTACTCTCTATGATATTATCTAAATAATTTATGAAGATATTGAACAGAACAAGAGCTAGGACAGATCCTTCTGGGAACCCACTCAATATGCTCTTCCTGTTCGATTGTGAACTATTGATAACTACTCTCTGAGTATGGTTTTCTAACCAGTTGTGTACCCACCTTATAGTAGGTTCATCTAGGCTATATTTCTCTAGTTTGTTTATGAGAAGGTCAAGTGAGACAGTAACAAAAGCCTTACTAAAATTGGGATATATCACATCTACTGCTTCACCCCATCCACAAGGCTTAATATCCCTCTCTGACAAGATAACAAGTTGGTTAGACATGGTTGTTCTTCAGAAATCCATGTTGTCATTTACTTTTCACCTTATTTTCTTCTAGGTGCTTACAAATTGGTTGTTTGATTGTTTGCTTTATCATCTTTCTGGGTACTGAAGTTAAGCTGAATGGTCTATAGTTCCCTGGGTTTTTATTCTTCTTCTTCTTATACATAAGTACTATATTTGGTCTTTTCTAGTCCTCAGGTATCTCTCCCATCCTCCATGTGCTCTGAAATATAATTGCTAATGGCTCAGAGTTATCTTCAGCCAGTTCCTCAAGTATTCTAGGATGTATTTCATCAGACCCTGCTGACTTGAAGACATCAAACTGTCTAAGTAATTCTTAACTTGTTCTTTTCCTATTTTAGCTTCAGATTCTACTCCATTTACACTGATGTTGACTATGCTAAGTTATCAGTAATTGAACAACTTTCTGGTGAAACACTGAAACAAAAAAAGGCATTTAACACTTCAGACTTTGCTGTGTTTTCTGTTATTGTCTTTCCTTCCTCATTGAATAATTGGCCTACCCTTTCTTGGTCTTCTTCTTGCTTCTCATGTATTTATAAAATGCTTTCTTGTTACCTTTTATGTCCCTAGCTAGTTTAATCTTATTTTTTTGCCTTGGCCTTTCTAATTTTGTCCCTGAGTGCTTGTGGGTTTACATAAGTAGTCTCTTACCATACTTCCTATCTTTCCTGTGCATTCGGATAGTTTGCTCGTGCCCTTAATATAGTCTGTTTAAAAACCTGACAACTCTGTTGAACTTTTTTTTCCTGTAGACTTGCTTGTTCGTACCCAGGTCTCTGCATTAGGCCAGGCCCCTTCCAACTTCCCTCCCAATCATGGGCTCTCCCTAGAGCCTTGCTTGGGTTCTGACACTGTAAACAAGATAAGGGTGAGCTTCAGCATCCAACAGTGCACTTGCAGGTATGGCCTGTGTCTCTAATTCCTCTCCCTGATATTCAGGAGTTGGACTCCAGAAAGACTCTGAAAGCCATCCAGGAAGTCTCCCAGAGATACTGGACTCTAGATCCAAACCCTGGGTTCACTTCAAAGTCCCTTCTTAGGCAACTATGACTCTCCAGGTCTTTCTCAATCAGTGCTCTCAAGCAAATCCAACATTTCCAAGGGAAGCAACCAATCCAAGGATAGCCTGTGTCCCCCTGTCCCTAAAATCAGTGTAATTTTCCATAGGTTATTGCCTCGCTTCCTCCTGCCCTTTTCTGGACCTGATTTTCTCTGTGGCACTCCCACACCCTTGGGTGTTATCTTTCTTCCTCTCCCCCTCTCCCTGGAATAAGTTTATATAAACCCCAGAACCCTCCTACTTCCAGCACCCTCTGAGAGGACTGGTTAATTGCTTCAGCTGTTTGCATTTTTCCCTCCCCACACATGACAGTTCCAACTGTTGAAGCTCCCAGTATTTGAAATCTGAGATGTTCTGGTTGAACACATAGGTAATCTGGTATGTTTCGATTCCCTGACTAGGTAAACACAACTCTTAGATGTAAGTTTCCCTTGCAAATACTGATTAATACAAACTCTAATGATGATTTGTTCAAATCTTTTGCAAGATTTGACTTAATGTCATTTTTAGGTACATTCCTGTGAGCAAATTCATTTCCTAGGATTTTTGCTTTCTGTGAATACAAAGGGGGAACACTTGCAGCCAAAACAAATTCATTAAATAATGTCTGTTTAAAAACCTGCCAACTCTGCTGAACTTTCTTTTCCTTTAGACTAGCCCAAACTTGTCATCAAACTTGTCTAAGTAATTCTTAACTTGTTCTTTTCCTTTTTTAGCCTCAGATTCTACTACATTTACACTGATGGGAAATGGAGATGGCGAAATGTTTTGCAGTATTCACCAAGCTGCAGCAATAAGCTTCAGAAGCTTGCCAATAAAGTCATTTTTTGCTTTATTGTTATTGTCCTTTCCATTTGTCTAGCATTGATTGATCCTTCTCTTTACCTTTAAGAGTTACAAGCGTACTTGATTCTGCCTCATTTACTTCCTTTTCTGTCTTTCACCATTGTAAACCAGCTAGTTGGTTAACTCCCTCTGCTGGTTGAATACACAGTCAAGTTTTTCCTCACAATTTTTATTTCACATTTGAAAGTACCTTTCAACTTACAAAATGTGTTTAGTCTAACACTGGATGCATTCCAGTAATGTTCGTGTTAGCACAGCAGCTTTTTGTGGTAACAGACAGGATTGACTTTATAGTCATGAAGAAGACTCATTAGTATTCATGTCTGTATATTGCCTCCTGATAAAATTCTATACAAGAACATCCCTGACTTTGCAGCAGTGGGACATCATTGTGTCACAGGACTACCATTCCTATTGCTTTTCTTTCAAAACAACACAACTTAGTACAGAAAATATATCTTGGGGGTCATTTAATGTATTCATGAAGCTTTGTAGCAGGTGAATAATTACTTGTATAAACTGACCTTAGTGGCAACTGTAAAATAGTCTAATTATTGCATTCTTAGAGTGACTGTAATTAATGTAATCTCTAAAGCACTAAGATATTAATATTTCAGGTTGCAGATTGTCTGTAACATTTGCTGCACAAGCTGGCAGTTTAATGTACAGGCTGTGCCATTATTCACTGTTAATCTTTCAATACTGTACCTTTAAAGTGCCAACTCTTAAAAAAATTGTTGATATAAATTCATAGGTTTGAACTCCGCTCTGGCTGAAAATTAGCAATTAAAAAACAGCAGTTGCCTAATATAATAGTGCGGGTTTTTTTTTAGTAGACACTATCTCTAATGGCTGTAATTATAAACAAGCACTAAGTACTACAAACCAAAATCTTCTGGATTTTAAAGGTGGTTGTGACAGAGTGCTGTTAACAGCTTGAAGTTGTGTTGGTGAGTATCTGAGTGTCTGTTGTGGGGACAGTTTGAAAGTTTGACCATGTGCTTGATTGGTTGTTTGTTTGAAAAGTGTGAATTGGGAGTGCTTTGTTCCAGGTGAGCCTTGAGTGGGCCTGACTGTTATAAAAAGCCAGTCAGCTGCGAACCAGCTGAGAGGTGAACAGCAGCGAGGCTAACAGAGGGAGTTTGCCTGGGGAGAGCCCACTGAGTTTTACATCTTGCCAGCTTCTCTGAGTGGTTACTACAACTCCTGAGGAAGCTCGTAGAAGGAAGGTAATATGGATGGGGAGCATTCAGCTGTTGTGCCCTGCACTGGATGTGCCATGTTTGTCTTTCTTCCACAGGACAGAAGCGGCTTTGTCTGTACAAAGTGCAAGCTGGTCTCCTTATTGGAAGAGAAGGTTCAAGGTCTGGATAAACAAGCATCAACCCTGTGTTACATAAGAGAAACTGAAGATTTCCTGGACAGACATCAGGATATGCTTCTACGGGCACAATGTTCTGAAGATTCAGAGCAGGCTGCGCAGTGGGGACAGGAGGACGGTGAAGAAAATTGGCAGCATGTGACCTCCAGAAGAAGAAAGGGGAGCGTCCATGTACCAGCAATGCAGATACAGGTAAGCAACCGTTTTCATGTTCTCTCCACAGGTACTAATGCGGAGAGTGGACTAGATGATACATCTGAGGGAAGGGAACAGAAGGAGACTCCGCCAATTGGAAGGCATGAGATGCACTGTCGTAGGAATGGGGGTTGCACGACCACCGCTCCCAAGAGGAGGAGGTGGGTGGTGGTGATCGGGGACACTCTCCTCAGGGGGACTGAGTCATCTATCTGCCTCCCCGACCAGGAAAACCGAGAAGTGTGCAGCTTGCCAGGAGCTAGGATTCACGATGTGATAGAGAGACTGCTGAGACTCATCAAGCCCTCGGATTGCTACCCCTTCCTGTTTCTCCACGTGGGCACCAATGATACTGCCAAGAATGACCTTGAGCGGATCACTGCGGACAACGTGGCTCTGGGAAGAAGGATAAAGGAGTTTGAGGCTCAAGTGATGTTTTCGTCCCTCCTCCCCGTAGAAGGAAAAGGCCTGGGTAGAGATCGTCGAATCGTGGAAGTCAACGAATGGCTACGCAGGTGGTGTCGGAGAGAAGGCTTTGGATTCTTTGATCATGGGATCCAAGAAGCAGGAGCGCTAGGCAGAGACGGGCTCCACCTAACGAAGAGAGGGAAAAGCATCTTCACAAGCAGGCTGGCTAACCTAATGAGGAGAGCTTTAAACTAGGTTCACCAGGGGAAGGAGACCAAAGCCCTGAGGTAAGTGGGGATGTGGGATACCGGGAGGAAGCACGAGCAGGAGAATGCAAAAGGGGAGGGCTCCTGCCTCATACAAAGAAAGCAGCACAAACAGCAAGTTATCTCAAGTGCCTATACACAAATGCAAGAAGCCTGGGAAACAAGCAGGGAGAACTGGAAGTCCTGGCACAGTCAAGGAATTATGATGTGATTGGAATAACAGAGACTTGGTGGGATAACTCAAATGACTGGAGTACTGTCATGGATGGATATAAACTGTTCAGGAAGGACAGGCAGGGCAGAAAAGGTGGGGGAGTTGCATTGTATGTAAGAGAGCAGTATAACTGCTCAGAGCTCCGTATGAAACTGCAGAAAAACCTGCGTGTCTATGGATTAAGTTTAGAAGCGTGAGCAACAAGGGTGATGTCATGGTTGGAGTCTGCTATAGACCACCGGACCAGGGGGATGAGGTGGATGAGGCTTTCTTCCGGCAACTCACAGAAGTTACTAGGTCGCAGGCCCTGGTTCTCATGGGAGACTTCAATCACCCTGATATCTGCTGGGAGAGCAATACAGCGGTGCACAGACAATCCAGGAAGTTTTTGGAAAGTGTAGGGGACAATTTCCTGGTGCAAGTGTTGGAGGAACCAACTAGGGGCAGAGCTCTTCTTGACCTGCTGCTCACAAACCGGGAAGAATTAGTAGGGGAAGCAAAAGTGGATGGGAACCTGGGAGGCAGTGACCATGAGATGGTCGAGTTCAGGATCCTGACACAGGGAAGAAAGGATAGCAGCAGAATACGGACCCTGGACTTCAGAAAAGCAGACTTTGAAAACCTCAGGGATTTGATGGGCAGGATCCCATGGGAGAATAACATGACAGGGAAAGGAGTCCAGGGGAGCTGGCTATATTTTAAAGAATTGTTATTGAGGTTACAGGGACAAACCCAACCCGATGTGTAGAAAGAATAGTAAATATGGCAGGCGACCAGCTTGGCTTAACAGTGAAATCCTTGCTGATTTTAAACACAGAAAGGAAGCTTACAAGAAGTGGAAGGTTGGACAAATGACCAGGGAAGAGTATAAAAATATTGCTCAGGCATGCAGGAGTGAAATCAGGAAGGCCAAATCACACCTGGAATTTCAGCTAGCAAGAGATGTTAAGAGTCTGTTAAGAAGGGTTTCTTCAGGTATGTTAGCAACAAGAAGAAAGTCAAGGAAAGTGTGGGCCCTTTACTGAATGAGGGAGGCAACCTAGTGATAGAGGATGTGGAAAAAGCTAATGTACTCAATGCTTTTTTTGCCTCTGTCTTCACGAACAAGGTCAGCTTCCAGACTGCTGCACTGGGCAGCACAGCATGGGGAGGAGGTGACCAGCCCTCTGTGAAGAAAGAAGAGGTTCAGGACTATTTAGAAAAGCTGGACGAGCACAAGTCCATAGGGCCAGATGCTCTGCATCCAAGAGTGCTAAAGGAGTTGGCGGATGTGACTGCAGAGCCATTGGCCATTATCTTTGAAAACTCATGGCAATTGGGGGAGGTCCCCGATGACTGGAAAAAGGCCAATGTAGTGCCCATCTTTAAAAAAGGGAAGAAGGGGAATCCTGGGAACTACAGGCCAGTCAGCCTCACCTCAGTCCCTGGAAAAATCATGGAGCAGATCCTCAAGGAATCAATTCTGAAGCACTTAGAGGAGAGGAAAGTGATCAGGAACAGTCAGCATGGATTCACCAAGGGCAAGTCATGCCTGACTAATCTAATTGCCTTCTGTGATGAGATAACTGGCTCTGTGGATGAGGGGAAAGCAGTGGACGTGTTGTTCCTTGACTTTAGCAAAGTTTTTGACACGGTCTCCCACAGTATTGTTGCCAGTAAGTTAAAGAAGTATGGGCTGGATGAATGAATGATAAGGTGGATAGAAAGCTGGTAAGATTGTCGGGCTCAACGGGTAGTGATCAATGGCTCCATGTCTAGTTTGCAGCTGGTATCAAGTGGAGTGCCCCAAGGGTTGGCCCTGGGGCCGGTTTTATTCAATATCTTCATAAATGATCTGGAGGATGGTGTGGATTGCACCCTCAGCAAGTTTGCAGATGACACTAAGCTGGGAGGAGAAGTAGATATGCTAGAGGGTAGGGAGAGGATAGAGAGGGACCTAGACAAATTGGAGGATTGGGCCAAAAGAAATCTGATGAGGTTCAACAAGGACAAGTGCAGAGTCCTGCACTTAGGACAGAAGAATCCCATGCACCGCTACAGGCTGGGGACCGAATGGCTAGGCAGCAGTTCTGTAGAAAAGGACCTAGGGGTTACAGTGGACGAGAAGCTGGATATGAGTCAACAGTGTGCCCTTGTTACCAAGAAGGCCAATGGCATTTTGGGATGTATAACTAGGGGCATTGACAGCAGATCGAGGGACGTGATCGTTCCCCTCTATTCGACATTGGTGAGGCCTCATCTGGAGTACTGTGTCCAGTTTTGGGCCCCACACTACAAGAAGGATGTGGAAAAACTGGAAAATGTCCAGCAGAGGGCAACAAAAATTATTAGGAGTCTGGAACACATGACTTATGAGGAGAGGCTGAGGGAACTGGGATTGTTTAGTCTGTGGAAGAGAAGAATGAGGGGGGATTTGATAGCTGCTTTCAACTACCTGAAAGGGGGTTCCAAAGAGGATGGATCAAGACTGTTCTCAGTGGTAGCGGATGACAGAACAAGGAGTAATGGTTTCAAGTTGCAGTGGGGGAGGTTTAGGTTGGATATTAGGAAAAACTTTTTCACTAGGAGGGTGGTGAAACACTGGAATGCATTACCTAGGGAGGTGGTGGAATCTCCTTCCTTAGAAGTTTTTAAGGTCAGGGTTGACAAAGCCCTGGCTGGGATGATTTAGTTGGGGATTGGTCCTGCTTTGAGCAGGGGGTTGGACCTGATGAGCTCCTGAGGTCCCTTCCAACCCTGATATTCTGTGATTCTATGATTCTAAGTTGGGATCTACAGTAGCCTACACCCTGATAATTTAAAACACCTTAAGGCACTGGGTGTGGTTAAGGTAGAAGGAAACACTTCCACTTGCTGGTAGTCAATTAGGAAATTAGCTCAGGAGCTGGAGAACAGGAAAGGAAGCAGGTAGTATAAAACACTAACTCAGGGATCAGAAAAGGGGGCTTCTCATAACTGCTGCTATATGGTTGTCTTGTACCTGGAGCTTAAGATGGAGACACACAATAAACACATGCGATGAAGGTACATTGGTTGGCCGGTGTGCTGCTTAATTCATCAAGAGGACTTACCAGCCAAGTTTTCCTGGAGAGGAAGGGGGAGCCCTTTCACAGTAGTATTTAATAAAGTTGATGCCACTTCATATAGATATTCAAAGCCTTAACACCCACCCAGTGCAAATAAAAGAAACACAGAACAATTGCCCTCATTTTTTATCTATGCATTATTTGACACAAAAAGTCTTTGTTATATTATTGAAATGAATCAGGAGTAAGCTACTTTCTTGAACACTGTGCTGTTAACCTTGAAGAAACCTGAATGGTGTAGGTATGGTCCAAAAAATACAAAAGATATCAATAGGAGGTATCATTTTGTATCTAAGGAGATCTGAGTTGCCTATGAACCCCATCCTTGAGCTACTGCTAGTCTGCTTAAAGGATTTAAAGCTGAGAATATTTTTATTAAAGTACAGAATCCTGTAAATGTATTACCTGCTTTCAGAAAAGTGTCCTTGGCATTGGAAGACTCAATTAGAGCAAACTATAATGTTAAATCCTGAGGATTGATTGTATTATTACATCATATTCATATTTTTGGTTTTGTTTTGTTGTATTTTGTATTTGTTCTTGTATTCTCCAGGCTAACATTTTTATACTGCTGCCAGAAAACATAGCCTATTAGTACACCCTCAAGACTAATAGATATGAGAAGCAATGTGTTTGAATATCCAGACTATTGAGCAACGTTGTCAAAACCATTAATCTAATTAGTAATCATTATTAATAAAAACTCTTGTAGTGCACAGTTGTAAAGACACTGGATATTTACATAGGCATAAGGATGTGGGCAGGTTCAATGGCTCCACAGGCTTAGCCTGAGGGAGCAAATTGGGTTTAATATAATTGTGTTAATGTGGAGCATAATATTATGGAAATAATGGACACAAAATTGCAAAATTTTGTGGTCTCGCCATGTAATCATGCATATCATAATGCTTTCCTGATTCAAGTTTAAAGGGAAAACTGAATGTGTACCTTATAACCTTGTTACATTTCTCTTCTGAATGAGTGTACTAGTCTGTACTTGTGAATTTTTTCATTAGAAGGATGAAGAGCTTCCAAAATGGCTCTTTAATGCGTTTTGTTATGGCTCAGGCAGCCTCTGATATCAAGCTTCTGTTCTCCTAAACCTGTTCAAGTCCATTAAAGATATAGCCTTTTCCAAAAAGGACATTCTTTGTTTCCCCAAGTTCAACCACATTCACAAAAAGTTTTTAGCTACTGGTAATTTGTTCCAAAAGTTTTACACAGTACCATTCACAATAACTCTCCTATTTATTTGCTTTTGCAGCTTTTTTAAAAAAAATAGATAACATATTTTAGATACTTTTCTTTATAAACATGCTCAGATGCTACCATTCTTAATGCACATTTTATCCTTGTTGCCTTTTAGTGTAATATGTCATTGTTTACTCTGTGCAGACATAAAAAATGTAGCATTTTAAACTTTTTAGAAATGTATTCCACTGCTCTCCCTCAATAGCACCAATGGTCCTTATTACCAATATATCACTTTCCATCCACAAGTATAGTCTTCATGTTCCTTGACTTTCATCATGCTTTTTCACAAAGTAATATGTAGTGTATCTATCTGTAGAACTCACCAAAAAAAAAAAAAAAAAAAAGCTTAAATGATGAGTTATAGTGCCACTTGTACCAGTATATCAACCATTTCCAACAAATAAACTTGTACAGTTGTTTAAAGAACTCCCCATTAGGCTTTGGAAGTTCAACAAAAATAGGTTTAGATAAATTAAACCATACACTCAAATCTCATTCCCAGGAACTCGACTGAACAGCTGCTAAAGAGAACATGAATATTAGATCAAATAAATGGAATGTTGAAACTCTGAAAGGTGGCAGGTTCAGACTCCTACACCATGGGAGAATGGTGTCTTTAGCCACCACAAAATATTTATCCTGAGTCAGGTTTACATGTTGGGCTAAAAGGTACATGAGTAACATATTTTATTGGACCAACTTCTGTTGGTGGAATGTACAAGCTTTTGAGCTACATGGAGCTCTTTTTCAGGTCTGGGGAAGGAACCTGGAACCAACATGGCTACAATAACACTGATATTTTAACTAGGAATTTGAGGGAGATAGTTGGGAGATTCTCATATAATCTCCCTGCCTGGTTTTAATACTGAATGGGAGGAAAAGTGGATACAGTAGTGGAGAAAGAAACAACAGAGGGTAGGAGAATGGACAAGAAGAGGAAAGAGTACCAAGATCAATGACAGTAACAGTCAGGTAGGTGATATTAGTATTAGATATTAGATATTAGTAAAATGACTGTATCTAATTGGGCGAGGTATCTAGGTGAAGCCGAACAGAAACAACTAAGATGTTGCAAGGAGTCTGGGTAACAAAATTAAGGAATTAGAGCTAATGATGAAGGAAGTGAAACCAGATATTATAGGGATAATGGAAACATGGTCTAATAGTCATGACTGGAATACAGCTATTGAAGGACAAGTGCTTTTCATCAAAGGCAAAATTGAAGGTAAAGGTGGTGGAGTAACACTGTATATTAATGATGAGGTAAACTAAATAAATTAGAAGTGATGAAATGTATAAAATGGAATGCGTTTGGTGAAAAATCACTTTGGGGAAGAAGGTTAACAGAGGCTCCACTGGGATAGTGCTTGGAGTCTGCAGGATTGGCTATGGCTATGGAAAGAGACCTCTTTAATATTTTGAATGAAATAAATACTACTGAGAATTGTGTGATTATAGAAGACTTTGCTTTCCCAGAGATAGACTGGAGGAAAAATGGTGGGCCCCAGATATTCTTGAATGTGATAGCTGACAACTTGCTTCACCAATTAGTCATCACAAAAAGTGATGCCATTTTAGATTTAATATTGGTAAGTAGCATCGACCTCATTGAAGAACTGGTTGTAGAAGACACCTTTGGTTTGAGTGGTCATATGCCAATTCAGTTTAAATTAAATGGAAGGATAAATGAAAATAGGTCTGCAGATAGGGTCCTTGATTTCAAAAGAGCAAATTTAAAAAAAGTAATGGAATTAGTTAGAGAAGTGGACCAGCCTGAAGAACTCAAGAATCTGAATGTGGAGGAGGCTTGAAATTACTTTGTCAAAGTTACAGAAACTATCAGGACCCTGCATGTCCAGCAAGAGGGAAAAAATCACAGGGAAGGGTTGCAGAGCAAACTGGATGAGCAAGCATCTCAGACAGGTTATTAGGAGAAAGCAGAAAGGTGACAAGGAATAGAAGAAGAGATGGATTAGCAAGGAAAGCTACTTCTTGGAGGTTAGAAAGGGTAGGGGAAAAGTAAGAACTTCCAACAGCCAAGCAGAGCTGGACCTAGCAAAGGAAATTAAAACCATAGTAAAAGGTTCTTTAGCCATATAAATAAAAAGAAACAAGGAAAGATGTGGGACCGTTAAGCACTCAAAATAGGGTGGAGATGAAAGATAATCTAGGTATGGCCCAACACCTAAACTTTGTCTTAGTTTTTATTAAAACTAATGAAGAGCTTGGGGACAGTGGCTAATAGGAACATGGATATGGAAATAAAAATTACCATGTCCGAGGTGCAAGCAAAACTCAAACAGTTTAATGGGACCAAATCAGGGCCCCGGATAATCTTCATCCAAGAATATTAAAGGAACTGGTACATGAAATTGCAAGACCAATAGCAAGGATTTGTAATGAATTTGTAAACTCGGGGGTCATACTCTACGACTGTGGAACTGCAAATATAGTCCCTATATTTAGAAAGGGGAAAAAAGTGATTCAGGAAACTACAGGACTGTTATTTTGACCCCAATTGTATGCAAGAACAATTTTGAAAGAGCATATCTAAGACATCAAAGTAAATGGTAATTGGGATAAAATATAACATGGTTTTACAAATGGTAGATCATGCCAGAACAACCTGATCCCTTTTTTTGAGAAGCTAGCCTATTTTCTAGACAAAGAAAATGCAGTAAAATCTGTGTTTTGTTTTGTTTGGTTTTTTGCCTTCCTCTGCAGAATAGGGCATTGGTCCCTTGCTGGTTTGAACCTGAATGAATTGTGGATTCTCTGTAACCTGAAGTCTTGAGGTTTGTCTGAGGTTATGGGCCTGTTACAGGAGTGGGTGGGTGAGGTTCTCTGGCCTGTGATATACAGGAGGTCAGACGATCAGAATGGTCCCTTCTGGCCTTAAAGTCTATAGGTATGTCTACACTACAATTAAAAACCCATGGTGGGCCCTTGCCATCTGAGTTGGGGTTGTGGGGCTCAGGTGGGGCTGTCTAATTGCAGTATAGATGTTCAGGCATGTGTAGGAGCCTGGGCTTTAGGACCTTGCAAGGTGGGATAGTCCCAGAGCTCAGGTTGCAGCCTGAGCCATTTACACCACAATTTAACAGCCCCTTAGTCCAAGTCCTGTGTACCCAACTCAGCCGACACAGACCACCCACCAATGTCTTATTGAAGTTTAGACATACCCAATAAGTCAAGTATGATGCCATTACGGCCCTGATGCAAGAAAGCACTTAAGCATGTGGTTAATTTTAACCATGTGAGCAGTTCAATTTCAGATGCTTAAAGCTAAGTATGTGTTGAATGGGACCGTCCACATACTGGATTGGGTCCCAAATTAAGAAAGCAGTTGTTCAAAGCCAAGTTGCACCAGGTTGTAAGGTTTTTAAAAGCAAATCACAGGATCAGACTTATTTTCCTTGGCAACTAATGGCAAACGCTAGTGAATAAAAATTTGCCCTATTTAAAACATCCTTGAAGCCAGTTACACCACAGGTGCATTTGGCCTTGTGTGACTCTCATTTATTTTAAAATATTATTTTTTTCTCTGTTAAATTTTAAAGGAGGAAAATAAGAGCTAACAAATACAAAGAGCATATGCATCACCTTCTTTCCCTTACTGTATTTTTCAAAATGACGGTACTTATAAGTGGTTTCAGAATAGACGTAACTCATGCTGTCATAAATATACAGCAATTGGTAGGAAAATTTAACAGAAAACAAACAGTTCGGCAAACATGTCACTGAATGATAAATGGACAGTAAAGACAAAGTTTGAAAATGCAGCCTTAAGGGTTATTTTAAACATTTTAAATCTCCCAATACTCATGATACATCATGTTCCAGGCTACAGTGGGTGACCCAAACAACCTGGACCATCATGCCCCACATTAAGGGTCCTGATCATGAAATTTGGATCTGGAACATGAAATCTGGATTTACACAACATTCATTACGGACCTGGACTGAATGATTCAAGAGATTGGTGATGATGGACAGACCCTCAGTTACATAAACCAATACAACTCCATTGAGTCCATTGCAGCTAAACCAAATTACATCACCTGATGATCTGGCAGGTATACATTTTTTTTTTTTACCTGTGAATCAGCAACCATAATATATGATGTCTACATTTAGAGGTCAAATTGGGAAGCCTGGGGAAAGTGGTAGTTCTATTCCTCCAGGATGGTGCTTGAAGAAGTTTGTGTGGATGTTCAAAATATGGTCATGCAGCTCTCTGAGCTCTGCTGGGCTCACTGAGTTTGACAACCTCTCACTGGGGCTGAAATATACCCACGGCTTCTGCAAAACTCCTTGGGCCTGAGAACTTCTTCAATATCTCCTGAATAGCACTGACTTATGATACCAAAGTGAGACTATGGTCCCTAAGAATTGTCCAGATCTCTGATGTTCCCTTACCTTTCTTACATGAGGAATGCAATAGTTAATAATATTGACATTTAAATTATCAAAACTGCATCTGACTGGACACCTCTGTCATGGGGTGAGGCTGGCCCAGTGTACCTCTGCTGCATCAGCTAACCTAGACTCCTCTGGGAGGTGAGGCAGTGAGAACCTGAGGGGTTCACTCAGGGTGAGCTGAGGAGATGTTTTGTTTAAGTTTGGACAATAAGGACAGGTCTACCCTTAAAACACTGCAGCTGCACTTCTGTCGTGCTTCTGTAGTGTTACCTACACCAACAGGATGGCTTCTCCCATCGGTGTACATTCTCCACCTCCCCAAGTGGTGGTACTATGTAGATGGGAGAATTCTCCTGTCAACCTAGCGCTGTCTACAGTGGAGGTTATGTCAGTTTAACTGTGTTGCTAAGGGGGGTGGATTCTTCAGAGAGAGACATAGTTATACTAACCTAATTTCCTACTGTAGACCTAGTGTTATGTAAAATTGCCAAAAAGAGACTGTTGGTGGCAGATCTTTTGCAAGCTGGGGAGAAGCTCTGCTTGTTACACCTTCTTTGAGATGAATAGGACAGTTCACACCTCTTAAGCTATTGTTCCAGGCTTTCTACAGGTGGAAGCAGACATCTGTGCATCTGTTACACTATTCACATTTCTGAGCTTTTCCTCACAAACACGATCATGATGGTTAGAGATTTATTTTTTTAAGTGAAAGCTGATATTATGGATAATATTCTGTACCACTGCATACTGACTCCGAATGAGTCCTGCCTATATTAATAACAATTACAATAATAATTTACATATTATAGATGTCCAGTAGCCTTTGTGAGAAGATATAGAGATCATGTATTGCATTGAGACAAGAGCCTGTGGTACAGGGCAGTAAACAATTACGCCACCTCAGTTAGAACTCCTGCAGATATTAACAAAATCAGACAGACAGACAGATATTAACAAAGTCTTCAGCAACTCCCAAGGAAGGCAGCTGCTGGACCATCCTTTAAAGGCTCATTGTCATCACCTTCTCCTTCTGCTTTTTCTTCTTTCTTGCTACATACTTATTCGGGGTTGGTGACTTTTATAGGCTTCTTCCAGAACTTGTGATTGTACACCAAGCTGTCATGCAGATTGATCTCTCTAAGATCCATTGATATTGAGTCCATGTATTGAGTCTTTGGTTTCACCCTTGGTCATCTTCTCTCCTCAGTCATTGCAAGAGCCATCCTACTCGTTTAACTTTTCGGTCTCAGCTTGATGTGCCCATATCAGTGTAGCCTAGCCGCTCTCAATTTATCTTCAATTGCAGCAACCAGAATTAGGCCTCTTACAACCTCATTTCATTTCCTACCATGGAGCGTCCAACCATTTGACCATCTCAACATCTTCATTTCCATGGTGGAGAGCTTACTGATTTCCTTTCTTGTGGCTGGCCAAGTCTCTGTTCTGTACATTAAGGGCTTGTCTGTATTCGCAAAATTCGTGGTGTTAAAAACACATTAACTAACACTACCAGTGTCTAATTTGGGATTAGATGCCTAAATCCCAGTTTTAGGCTTCATTGTGATCCATAAAACTCCCATCAAATTCTAAGGTGCCTAAACTCGCTTCATATCTAAGTTTTCAAGGGTAAAGCTTCCCTATGTGCCTATGTTTCTGCCTCTAGACATGTGCACTGCTGCTTCTGTCTAGGCACCCAGACACCTATCTCTTGTTGAACCCGCAGTGCAATCCACGAACTGGGCAAATACAGGCATTCATCTGTTCTTTTTCTGGCCAAATGATTATTCCATTGTTGATAAATATTGAAATAGCCTTTGTATTCATGGAGTGGGGAGATAGGTAGTGTGACTCTATAGTGGTTAGGGCACCTGCACAAAAGGTGGGAGACCCAAGGTCCAATCCTTCTGCTCCAATCATCCTTTAACTATTTAGCCACAGTGGAACAGCTTGAACAGGAGAGACTGAGGGACCCCACATCAGAATATCTCATAGATCAATGGTTAGACCACTCTCCTGAGAAGTGGGAGATCCCTGTTCAAATCCTTTCTTCCCCCCCAAGGAAGAGAAACAGGACTTGAACCTAGATCTTCCATTTCCCAGGTGAGTTATCACCTGCAACAGCTGTTTTGGGTGAAGCAAGGCAGGTACCAGATTCATTTAGTCAAGGAACAACTTAGGTTCTTAAGATGCCAAAGACTGGGAGAGAGATTCATGTTGTGGATTGCTAAGCACAAAGAAGCATCTCGCTGCACCTATGTCTGTGAGAGGGAGGGATATGGGTAGGACCCAACCCTTTGGTCAGCATTTCCTATTGGCAAATGTAGGCGGTTCCCTGCCTAATGTGCTGGATTTTGTGGATTGCATTGTTAGGCACCCATCTCTGCCTATGTATTGAGTAGGGAGGCTGGGTGTCTAACTCAGACTTTGTGGGTAGCAGTGTTGTTCCTGTGATTTTCTAGGTTTCTAAAAATTAGGCTCTGTGATGCTCAGGATTCAGCCTATGTCCCTCAGTGGATCTGGGCCAAAGTTATGTTTAATGTTGTGTTAGTGAACACATTTTCTAACACAATGCATTTTCCCAGCACGGACATTCTCTGTTTGTGCTCCCCACTATGGGAGGTTAGTACAGCTAGCTGGTGCACTATGGAAAAGGCATGACCTCTCATCTCCCTGTCTCATTTTAAGTATTAGCTCTGCTTGACCCCTGAGCACAAGGACTGTAATTATGCATTGTGCCTTTTCAGGAGCTTAAGGTAAGGAGTAGGCTCTTTTCAACTTTTTTGACCTTTCCATAATCAGTGACTACATGGGATGACTGCTTGTCCAGTTTGAAACTAAGAAACAAAATCAAGGGAAAAAAGAAAGGAGCCACTCAGATATTTCAAAAGGGCTTTATTTTTACTTTTTAACCTAAGTTCAGGTCATTTCTTATTTTATCCAATTTAGTTCAACTAGCTGAAGTGTTTGTCTGCCTGACTTTTGCAGCAATCTCAGTCTTCATGTGGTGTTTTGTGATTTTTCCCCCCATGTCACTTTCCTGATATCAATAGTGAGATATCTGCTGCAGATGCTAATTAACAATATGCACCTGCCTTGAGTTCCTTTAATTATATTTCCAATATACTGTATAGGCAGTTCTAAAGTATAGACACTAATAGGTCTATATTTGTTCTTTGATAAAAACGTGACCTGTCCAGTCCCAGTGTGAAAGGTCTGTTACTGGACTGATGATGTAAAATATGGGGTGTTTTTTTGTGTTAGCTAACATGCCAAACTGACTAAGGAAATAGTTTTCACTCACATCTTCCGCAGTGGTGGTAATTCTGTAAGGAAAGAGTGGCCATGATCTATTCCTGGACATGCAAGACTTCATAGAAGAAGTCAAAGGGAATTTGCCTTATCAGACTCTGCAAGTCTGCTACTGGTAAGTTGTATGTTATCAGAGTTTCATTACTGTTCCAGTAAATATCCCCAGACCCTTTATTAAACACTTCAAAAATTAATAAATGTAAACATATTAAAGAGTTGCCAACTCTTGCGGCAAGCATTTAAGAAAAAAACCCTGTAAACCAGTTCTGAGCATTTCAATTATCTTCTGTGTTTTTCGTCTCTCATCATTTGCATTAAAAAAATATTTTTTGTTTCTTAAGGGTTCATCAACTCCTGCTTCTTATTCCCAATCTGAAGTTATCATAATCCTCTGTTTGCTGTAACATGGAGATCATTTCCATAGCAACTAAATGTGATGTCACAAATTAAAGGCTGGTGGAAAATAGGCAGATGAAACTGAAATCCTCTTTTTAAGCACCTGTACTTATTAATAAAGATGAAGGAAAGAGAAATGCAGAAAGAGAAAAGATTTAGAGTGTGGCGTCACTACTTGCTGTTTTAGTTATTTATCATTCCTCCCTGTTTTCAGTGTATACCATAAATAATCACCAATTATTTACACACTATAAGGTTACATACTGTAACTCCAGATGTTAAAAACAGAGTGATGACTGGGATTTATGAAGATTGATGTTTTGCAATGGGAAGCATAGAGCAGTAATTGACACACAGATAATTTACATCTTTTGCATCCTCCTTTGTGCGGTATAGTAGCCACTAACAACATTGTTACCTTAGTGACTGCACTTCAAATGGGAATTATGATTTATCCCTCAGAGAGTGAAACTGCCAATATGTCATGTGAATTTTTCTATTGGTTTCAGAAAATATGGATTGCAAGAAAAAGAGCAGATACATTTTCCCTCCAAACTGTAAATGATGGTTTTGAATAAGGTGATTTGACCTTTATTAACCATTTTTATTGTACTACTCATTTTCTTTCCATTTGAACATTTCAATATTGTTGGCTAAAAGGAAATGAAAGAGGTGAAGGATAATATTATATATCATGTAAGAATGAAAGAGAATGCTGAAGTCTATGAGTGATGGTTGCTATCTGCTTTTTTTTTTATGGCTACACTCTAGCAAGAACAAAAAGACAATGAAGAAGACTTACATAAATTGCTAAACTTTTGGTTGTGTGGGAATTTAAACTGTTTCTGATCATTTTCATGAACTCTTCTTCATTTGTGATATACGATATTTGTGTTTGATTTCTACAGGTTTGATGTCTGCATGTGGCTTGGCAGGCACGCTAGCTACATCAACAACCACAGCAGCACACAAAAAATCTGTGAATGACTGCATATGCTGAACAATCAGAAATTTTCTAGATTGTGGCCTGATTTTTTGAAAGATAAATCATCTAAGGCTGAATGAAAAAATGACTTGTCTAAGTGCATACATTTACAATTACCATGATTATATGGACAGATGTCTGTCTGTCTGCATATGTGGTATCCACACATGCAGTTAGGATAATTAATAGAGTTGGTCAGAAGATGTAAAATCATTTTGCAAATAATTTTTAATTAACATTTTGTTTAGGTTTGTTTAAATTTTCCTACTGACTTCATTATGGGCACATGAACAACGTTTTGCCTCTATGAACCTGGGAAGCTGAATTCTTGAAAATCAGGCTCAAAGTTAAAATCTTCATGTAGGAAATATGCACTGTTCTCTACTTTATTATTCAATAAGACAACATGGGTACCAGCAAGTGATCCTCAGTTCTGATCTGGAATGACCACCTCCAAGGGAGGAAAGGGTACTCCATTTCTCATGTCTCGCCAAATTATGGCTTTTCTGACACAGCCGAAAAGAATACACATTGTAGAACTGTGGTATCTATGATCTTGTGAGCTTGTCTCTGTCCTTTAGAAACTAACCAAAAATAACTTTTCTCACAAAGGCTACTGAACACCTATAATATGTAAATTATTATTTTAATTATTATTAATATAGGCAGGGCTCATTTGGAGTCAGTATGCAGTGGTACAGAATATTGGTGGCTCTGTTAAATTGCTTTCTTGTTTTCCATAATATCAGCTTGTGATTGAAACAGGGGCATCCAGCACAAAAAAGTTGAAGTGCACCTGTGACACTCACTGACCAGTGCATCACATCAGTGCATCACACAAGACTGTTTTCATGATACAGGAAGGGTGACTAAGAAGGGACAAACTTCCCATAACCATCTGAACTTCTGGAAACTTAACTAAACAAACTTCATAAACAGTTTGATGTTTGTCCCTCACTCTAAGGTTTTTTGTTAAAAAACAATAATTAGCAATTCTTAAGCTCTACAAAGTGTTTGCCAATGGTTAATTAAATTAGTACCAAAATATTTCAGCCATTTAGAGCATAACAAATTTAAATAATTGCAGCTGTATACTTTATATTATCTAATACATCTTTATATATTAGTGCATTTGATAAGCATGAATTAATGTGACAACAGTATAACATTTTTATGTAGTGGATGTTATTATATACCAAGCCTACACAACAGAACATAAATACAGGAAGAGCTGAGTAGAAGAATGTGTAGGGAACATATAGTTTCTTATTGGGGTATTCGGCCTCACAACTCCAGTATTAAGCATGGGGGGAAATCTAAAATTACCAAAACATATGGAGAAAGACACACAAAGATTGGGATATCTAGACTTGTATTCACTAGTCAGCTATCTACATGTTTATGTTCCATCTGTAACCCTTCTGCCAGATGTTGACAGCAGCAAAAAGGACCAGATTTGGTTTTCTAGGGCTTTCCATAAAGACAAAATTTATGCCAGCTTGAGGCCCCACCCAGAAACCTGGGAAACTACATACACCACCCTGGGCACCTCTGATGGGCAATTCTTCCCCACTCACAAACATTGAGTCGAGAGGTTACAACAAACAGAACTTTATCAGGGGTGGGGGAAACCACAGAAAGGAGTAGAAAAACAAGAGAATAAAATTGAAAATAATTAGAAATTAACAAATGCTATGATGAAAGACTCCAACCCCCAGGATGTCTTAACTTTAGTCCCAACCTTCCTTTGGCTATTGTGAGTGTCTGATGTGTTTTTGGCACTTTTTTGATCCTCAGTTCCCCACTCATTGGTAGCTGTCCTGGGTTGGAGAAGTCCAAGATTCCTAGCAGGTCAGTGCTGCCCGGACTGCTCTGGGGCTCAACTACCTAACCCAGGTAGAGTGATTTCAGCTTTAGTTGCTGGGTAGGGAAACCCTCACAAGAGTCCCTTGGGTAGGTGGCTGCTCTCTGTGGTTTCAGCCAAGCTGCCTAGCTAGGCTGCTGCTGGGCTACCCATCTCCTAGAAAGTGGTCCTGACACTCTAAGCCATGTGCCACCTCAGAAGAACTCCTGCTGCTGCCACTCTTCACCATCATTCCCACCAAACTACTGCCATTGCACTGTTCAGAAGTCTCAACTCAGCTCTTTGGGAGAGATCAGTATCTAAAACCCTTCACAGAGTCCTCACCACCAGAGAAGTATTCCCAGTAGCACTCACGAACATTTTTCCTCCTCTCTCCATATCTCTGCCCTGTCCACACTCCCTGTGACCCCAGGCACATTCAGTGTCAATGTTTTTGCCTTGTATTTCCCAACAAGGTCAACTGTATTTCATTGCCTCCAAACATAAAACTTAGCTGAATTTCTACCACAGTGCCCCAAACCATCACAGAACTGAAATGTGAATGAGGCCTGGCCCATTCGGTCAACCCCCCTTGCTCTGCAACAGATGCTGGCAGAGGGGTCCCCCGTCAGTGGATCCCCTGCCCATCTGCAATTCTTAAGCAGCTGTGGGCTGCTCTTCTCACATTTCAGCCACAGGTGAAGCATGAGCTCCCTTCTCTCTCGGGCTTCTGGCCAGAGGACTACCTACAGTAGGACTACTACTACAGAGGAATACACATCTATTACTAGTTTACCATTTAAAAAACAACTTTGATAGCTTATGGCTCAATTCTGTGATGTTCTGAGTATCCTATTTCTCCTCTGCTCCACTGAAGTGAATGGCAATGATCCCAGTGACTATAATGGGAATAGGTTCAGGTCTAAGTGCACAGCACCTTTCAGGTGATGCTCAATATTTTGCAGGATTGAGACCTTGATTACCCATCGGTGTTTACGGGGGTTGTGGGGAGAGGAGGGAATAATCTCTATTTTCATGACTAGTAAATGCGGAAAAAATTGGATTCCCACCTCTGGCTTTTTTCTTACGTACATAGTTTTCTGTATTATCACGTTGGAATCAAAGATTTTCCCAGGATTTAAGGCTGAAGTTAAGCTTGCAATACTGCTTTAAAAAAAAACCGAGAGCGAGAGAGAGAAACATATTGCTAACTTCCTGATTGTAGTGGTCTGATACTCCTCAGTTTTGGATGACTAGCCAAGTTTATGAAGTGTCATTACTTTCCTTCATGCTTTCTGACCCTGTATCGAAATCGTAGCTTTTCCTACATTTTGACATTATATCTCCTTAATAGATGCGGTCCACTTCCATGGCATTGTGGAAGGATAATTGAGGAAAGTGTATTTTATTTTCTAGCCTCATGAAAGGCATTTTCTAAGTTATGAAAAGTCGGCCATTTCAGAAGGGGGCACACATATAAAAAGGAATAGAGAGTACTTCTGGCAATGGGAAACCTACACGAAATGTACTATGGACATTCATTTTTATATATTTGCATACATACATTGGCTGATTCCTTTTCCTTTTGTTTAATTATTATATGTTGATATTATTGTTATTTATATTACAGTAGCACTTAGAGGTCCCAAATGAGATCAAGTACTGGGACCCAGCCAGCATCAATGTTAGGCACTGTGCAAACACACACTAAGAGCCAGTCCTGTTCTGAAGACTTTGCAATTTGGATAGATAAGACAAAACAAAGGATGGGAGGGGAAGCAGAGGTCACACAGCAGAGGTAGGAATGGAACTTAGGTTTCCTGATACCCTGTCCAATGCCCTCTCTGCTAGACCATGCAGTTCTCCCCATCCTCATGACATGGTAAAATTCTAAGTCACATTGAAGCCCACAGGAGTTTTTCCACTGACTTCAGTGGAGCCAGCATTCACCTGCAGTGTTGTGTATTTTATAATCTACACAAAGTAGATTACATATGCTGATCTGTACAGTAGTTCTTTTTAGATTGTTAGATTGCCTCATCTATATTCTAATATATACAGTGGGCTTGATTTTCATACACTGGCCTATGTTTTTTCTGTTTTTGTACATGCACACACAAGTTTGTATAGTCGCTCAAGTGTGCCTACATAATAAATTCTAACATCTGCACATACGGGTGCAACCCCCATGACTTTGTGAGTCAGGGCTACGATTATGGCCAGCATTTATGTTGATGGATTCCTTCTTGCTATGCCCCTACATGTTTACAACACACTCTGACTCTTAATAATGTTGTGATACAGGAACCTCTTGTTGCCAAGTGACCAGGGGAACAGGCTGAATACACACGGGTTACAGGAATCTTCTGACTCTGGTATTTACATTCTAGTTCACCAGAAGAGTATCATCTGAGTTCTTGAATAAAAGCCTGTGTCATTCAGGTCATTAATATCATTGTAAAATATTTTTATAGACACTCTGTAAGGAGTTATATGTATATATTGAAAATACTGTCTTAAAGTCTATCTCTGGGAACTGGTCACCCACAAAAGTAAAAAACATGTTTTCTGTCAGACAAGAGATGTTATCCATCTATTTGTTTAAAGGGAAAACAAGTGTGGCCTCATACACAATGGGTTGCTACTCACCAGTCTAATTCAAATGCAAATAAAGGGCTGGCAGGGACTTCAGAAAGAAATTAATATGAGGAGAAAACAGTGGGTATAGGAAAAACCCTATCTGGAGCTCACCTGCCCTACTATATTTGGTGGGGAAAAGAAGACACCCTGGCACCCTTCACTGAGGAAGAAAGTGGGCAGTGAGTTTGCTTTGTGAAAAAGAATTCTCAACCAGGCTTCATTGAAAATGCTGAAGAGAACTGCGGGTAAGATAAACTTCTTTAGATAGGAGGTTAACCTGTTAGTTAAGTTTAGCCTCTAGAAAGCATGTTATGGTTTTGTTTTGTATGTAACCATTTGTTTCCAATATTTTTACTCACTATCACTTGAATCTCTGTTCTTTGATAATACATTTATTCTTGATTTCACTATAAATATGTAAGTACTCAAATGTTAAGCAATGTGGTGATTATGAATTGAATCTTGATATGTACTGTTATTTTGGGAACAGCAGGTCCAGTAATTCTGGGAATATTCAGTGAATAAGGAGCTGGACACTGCAGGAAATGGTCTAAGAACTCGGGGATTGGTGCGTGCCTAACACTACCTGTGTCATGTACTTCTTGTACGCAGTAGGTTGCAGGGCTCAAGTGTCTGTTTATAGCTTCTAAGTTAGTGTCAGTTTTTTTCAAGTTGCTCCTGCCTTTTGTTCTGTTGTATGTCTAGTTCAGACCTCTTTGCTTTCTGTATAGCTCTGGCTAGGGTTAAGTCTGTCTTCAATTGTAGCTGCTGTGAAAGATTGTTATCTGTTAACTCAATAACCTGCCTTTCTCTGATATCTTCATGTTTTGCATTCCCCAAAATCACAGTTTTCAGCTAATGTGTGCAGAACTCTTATAAAGCATTCAACATTTTCCCTTAGTTCTTGTATTCTCTGGTTAGAACATGCTTTTTCATAAACCATATTTCTCTGTGGTATATAATATGTATCAAAACATAGCCAGAACTCTTTCATAGTCTCCTAGACTTTAAGATAGGAGGGACTATCATGATCATCTAGTCTGACCTCCTGCACATTGCAGGCCATGGAAACTCGCTCACCTACTCCTGTAATAGATCCCTAACCTCTGGCTGAGTCACTGAAGTCCTCAAATCATGGTATAAAGACACAAAGTTACAGAGAACCCACCATTTACACTCCTTTAAACCAGAAAGTGACCAGTGCCTCATGCTGCAGAAGAAGGTGAAAAACCCCTATTGTCTCTGCCAATCTGACTCAGGGGATAATTTCTTCCTGACCCCAAATACGGCAATCAGTTTGACCCTAAACATGTGGGCTCGACCCACCAGCCACACACCTGGGAAAGAATGCTCTGTAGTAACTCAGAATCCTCACCATCTAGTTTCCCATTACTGGCTGTTGGAGATATTTGCTGCTAGCAGTCACAGATCAGCTATATGCCATTGTAGGCAATCTCATCATGCCATCCCCTCCATAAATATATCAAGCGCCGTTTTGAAACCAGTTATGTTTTTTGCCCTCAGTGCTCCCGTGGAAGGCTGTTCCAGAACTTTACTCCTCTGATGGTTAGAAACTTTCACCTAATTTTAAGCCTAAATTTGTTGATGGACAGTTTATATCCATTTGTTCTTGTGTCCACATTGGTGCTTAACTTAAAAAACTCCTCTCCCTCTCTGGGATTTATCTGTCTGATATATTTATAGAGAGGAATCCTATCGCCTCCAGACTTCTTTTGGTTATGATAAAAAAGACAAGTTCTTTGAGTCTCCTCTCATAAGGTAGGTTTTCCTTCTGTGACTGTCTTCAGTAAAGTCAAAGGATTTAAAGATAAGCTCTGCCTGCTTCCCCATAGCATAAATTAAAAAAGATACCTCCAATTTCCTCAAAAAGAAAAGGAGTACTTGTGGCACCTTAGAGACTAAGAAATTTATTTGAGCATAAGCTTTCGTGAGCTACAGCTCACTGCATCGGATGCATTTTCCACTGAATGCATCCGATGAAGTGAGCTGTAGCTCACGAAAGCTTATGCTCAAATAAATTGGTTAGTCTCTAAGGTGCCGCAAGTACTCCTTTTCTTTTTGCGGATACAGACTAACACGGCTGCTACTCTGAAACCTCCAATTTCCTTGTGGAGCTTGGTAGCAATGCAAAATCTTTCAGATATTGTTTCCAATCTGTCCATTCTGAAGGTTTGTTAAAGTTGAAGTTCTCTGGTAAATTGAAGAGTGGCAGGTTGATGAGATCCTGCCACCATTGTTGCTTTGTTCCTTCTGTCTACAATCTTTATTGCTATTTTCGTTCTTTTTCTGTTCTCTTCTAGAGCTAGTTTACTTCTCACACCATGCTATGTACTTCTTCTACATGGTAGGTTGTAGGGCTAGCGGACCAGAATTCTGTTTCAGATATAAACTGACTAGAGAGCTTACTTCTGCACAAGTTAAACACCAGATGTGTTCATCATAAAATCCTTTAATGTCCTGCCAGGTATGGCTGAGGTTAGTTTAAATAAGGTATTTTACACACAGTTTAGCTTGTTATTAAAAGCTGTACAGAGAGGGAGGCTGGGGAGGCCTGGAATGTATTTTTTATACTTCCAGGGTCTGGTGGTTTCAGAGAGCTGATCCACAGTAGGCACAGACAAGATGGCTTTACACTAAGTGCCGATGGTGGTGAGGTGCTTCACAACCCTGGATTTTCCTGGGGAGCATGAGAAATATATAAAAACCAACATTATATTTACCACAACATATTTTCATTATAGAATAAACTAAGGGGCAAAGTTAAATTTGTGTGTGTCTGCCAATAGTATCCATTAGTGTATATTTAAACTGTGTTTAAAAATGGAAATGTAAAACTTTATAAAATTTTCAAATTTGAAAATGTCTCTATCATATTGGCACAGAAATGCTGAAATCCTAGTTATTTCCTTTTACCAGGAATAGTGCAAAAATGACCCACTTTTGGCATGTCGATTAACTTACAATTTTTCCATACAAATATGGCTTTGGTGTTTAGTCCCTACATTAACCACCCAAACACAAAGACAAACCGTGGTCAAAGACCACAATACAACCTTTCCCTTCAGAGTTAAAGATTTTGCCAAAGTCTTTCTAGCACTTGCTGATGTAGTAGTTCTTTGGGCTTTTGTGATCAATACATTTGACATGCTGAACATTTACTGCTCACTGGGTCTGGTATTTTTTTTTTATGAAATGCTCTTTCTAAGTGATGTTTTCTGAATGATATATACACCACCTGCTCCTTACCTTTGTTCATGGCTTCTCAGGATTTTTATTTGACATTTACTAACTTCTATAGCTCTGAAGCTATTTATTATGTTAGTTAATATTAAATGTAAGGCCCAGTTTCTTGGCTGTGAGGAGTCTGCACAGTAACTCAGAAGGGGGTTGCCAAGATGGATTTAAGCCACCTTTGTATTTCTTCAATCCTGGGCTGGCTGTGCAGGCAACTCCATGGCATAATAAAAGCAGCCTAAAGCCACCTGCCCTTACATCCTGCTACTTTTTGTGAGTTAAGTCCTCAGACAGAGCCTGTGATGCTGCATGTGTGCTTCAGCAGACAATCCATGAGCAAGGACCAGGTCATATGACATCCCAGTCTGTGCAAGATCAACACTTGATTGGGAACTCTCCTGTGTTATGTAGAGATGGCCTAGGCCTCCTGCTCCTGACCCACACATCAAGTCAGCTCTCACCAGTTGGCCTTCACCAGCCCAAGCTGGCTCTATCTGTTTCCTTGAGTCACCCAGCAGACCCCCTTACATTTTTGCCCCTCATGTACAATTCTGGCATCAGAAATAGCCCTTTCGGGTTTGTGCCTCTACTTTGTGTCTTCTCATGACCTAAACCCAGTCTTTTCCAGTGCCCTGTACTTAGTGTTTAATAAAGGAGCTCCACTATAGTATTTCTCTTTGGAATGATTTCTCCAAACTTCAAATGCCAGTATTAAAATTGCATTGTAAACACTAACATTTTCTTTATTTTAAACTTAAAGCAGTAGTTTTTTTTAAAAAATGCATTTGTAAATGTATTAAAATGGTCCCATTTAAGAAACTGAGGTCAGAAGTAACAAAATCTGATAATAATACAATAAATAATGATAATGATAAGTTCTAGAGATGGTCAAAAGTTTTTGAATGAAAAGTTTATAAATTTCTTAATAAATAAATTTCTAAATAAAAGTTGTAAATTTCTTTTTTTTAGAAATTAAAAAATAAAAATAAATAAATAAATAAAATAAAAAATAAAATCAGTTTTTTTTCTTTCTCCTCTTTTTATACACATAAAAAGTCAAACATCAAAACACACACAACAAAAATAATAAAAAATGGAAAATTTAAAAACCAAAAATGTTTTTTATAACCTGCAGAACTAACATGATTTTCAATTTTTTCCCCAAAAATTCTTTAACATTTTTGACTCACTCTAATAACAATCTTTTATTCACTTCAGGTATTTACAATTTTGATACAAATCAAAATTTATTATGAGTATGTAAGCAACTATAAAAGACATTGGGCCTCATTTATTTGCCTATTTGGGTTTCACAAAGATTCTGGACCAACAGTTCTATAAAGCTCCAGTATAGATGCATTTTATACACTTTACACGAAACATTGTTTTGTCTTTTAATTGTAACCCCTGTGTTGACCTTTGGAAAAAACAACCTATTGACAAAAAACTTGCAAGTCTACGGACCTATGTTTGTATATCCTAAATTCCAACTCGAGTATTCTAAGTTCATTCAGTAAGCATCACATGAAAGTCATAGCTCTGATTGCATGCCAATTGGCTTGGTCAAGAAGGTAATTAGAAGAACCCTTGAATTTCTTAATATTGCCTTTGAAGCATCATAGTAAGTCTACATGGTGTTTTCTTATTCACCATGTCTCTATGGCCACAGCCTGCATAAGTGAATGGAATGGGCTATACAGTACTTTCTGCCACTTTTACTATCCTCTTACCTCTTATTGCTCTAACTTTACTCCATGCTTTGAAATAAGTTCCATTTGATTCATTTACTCCATCTGCTTGTTCTCTCTATCACATTATCTACTGATGAAAAATGAACTTTTAGTCTCCTGCTTTTCAACTGAAAACGGCTGCCTCAATTGATTTTATAATGTGCTTCATACAAACTGAAACAAATGGAGCAGTTAAGTAAAAACACAGAGTGCTACTTTAAGTACACTGTGGATATTTTAAGAGCTTTCAAACACTCAGTTGCTATGTTGTTAACTCTGAATTGTGGCCTAAAAGGAGGGGTGGGGGAATATGAACAAATACCATCTAGTTTGATGAAAGCTACTTCTATTAATTAAGAATGGAGAAAAAAATATCAGAGCCTATGCCAATGTACTCCCGACAGCACCTCCAACAAATTGTACATTCCTCATTATTTATTTTCATGAACTTAATTGACCATTTGAGAAAAGAAATGGTCCTTTATGGTAACAGCAACACAAAAGCTTCATAGTTGACTGAAATGCATGGGTCCAGCTAACTAAAACCATTTCTAACTACTTGAGACCCGAACAGAAGGTATGAAAGTTTCAGCCAATTGCAAGAAAGGTCACAGATTTATTTATTTATTTTTAAATGAAAAAAAAAAAAGCTGATAAAATATTTTGGATGTGAATTAGACATGCTTCAACATAAACTGGACAGATAAAAAGAAACTGTAGCATTTCAAAATTGTTTTACCAGATGCCAGATTATTCCAAACTATGCACTATATATTGAAGAATTAAAAGCTTTCTCTGTTATTATTATGCTGTCCACACAAGGTTTTTGATGAGCATGTATCCAAGGAACTTGATTAATATTTCCAGGAGCCAATACCTACCAATGCAACAGTGTGCAGGCAGCATTTTGATAGGTTTAATACAACAGGCAAACCAAGCCAAGTCTACTAAAAAATTGAAGCATTTAATTTGTAAACAGCTCTAGCTGTGTTGTTTTAAAAGATGGGCTTAAGAAGAGGATTCTGCTAAAGTTTTAGCAACCTAATAATAAAAAGCCAAATCCTGAAAGGTGCTCTACATCTGAAGCTGACCCTGAAGTCAATAGGAATTGCAAATGCTCTGTGCCCCTTAGGATTTGGTCCTGCATATTAAAGAATTATAATATAATTTGATCTTCCTATCACATTCATAAAACACTAAGGAATCATTCTTATTGCCTCATTGTATTCAACATAGATCCCTGCTTGTCTGAAATGATACCCTCTGTGCTCTCTGATAATGGCCGCTTCTGTTTTTCCCTTGCAGGTTCAGAGCTACTACCAGCACACAGTAGTACCTTGTACCACTTGGCCACTTTTACCAAGGACTTGGGATTTAAAATTCTTTTCTCCCTCTCTCCATGCCAATGAAACAGAATCCAGCCCTTTAGACATATTGTATTATGCGAACCCCACTTGTCTGCAAGAAATTTGTACCAAAATAAGGTCGCTCAAGGCAGTCAGGGTTGCATACTAATGAGATAATGATCTACACGCCTGTAAAAATAATGGGAAAATAATATCATGACACTCAACTCAAACTGTTCAGGCACTTGGGAAGAAAAGAAACATTACATTGCATGGCCAGTGAGTGAAAACTAGGTGATTGATGTGTTTTAGGATTTTGTTCAAGCTAAACTTATTACAGCTGAAAAAGTGAAGTGTTTCAAGAGCACATCAATGACAGCATTTAAATCAAGGGGAATTAAATATATATGAGGCCAGATTCTCCCCTGTATTGCTGTGAGTGGAGGGAAGCCAAACCTTGGTTGTGCAGAAAGGAGGGAGCACCAGCTCTGTGACACACTCCTCTCTCTCCTCCCTAGGACTCCTGCAAAAGCCCCTTTGCTGAATTTTTCTTGGGGTGGATCTCCACAAAAATGTGAGCCCATACATAGGAGTGGGTGAACCTGGTTAACAGATGCACTCAGAGCTCAATTCCTGTGGATATCAGAGCAAGAGTTAATGCTACTCTAATTCACTGCTATGGCAGGGACTCAATGGCAACCTGAGCCTTTGCAGGTGTCCTGATATCAGCATGGATCTTGTGTAATCATCCAATGACTTATGGGGTGGAAATTCTGCTCACTCTGTAGGGATACAGGGAGTCCCACTCCCATGTCAAAACATGGGGTTGAGGGAATGCCACAAGTTGAAACTCAAAGAAATTGCTGCTATGCATGTTTTTTCTCTGATGTGTTAAAATATGTCCTCTTAATTTAATAAGGCAATTTAAATAACATTTAGGGTATTATTTTATGGATTCACTTACAGGTCTTGGGAAAGATGGTCAAGAGCCTACAACTATTTGACCAACCTCTCTGCCCTGCCCTGTGTATTTTCAGATAAAATAGGGCCTGGATCTAAACTATTTCTGAATTCAGTTTTGATTTTGTAAAAGCAAAACCCTCCACAGTTTGGCCAGTTTCTAGTTTCTGATGATGTTTATGCACCACACTATAACATGGACATCTTACTAAAATGAATAACTCCATGACAGCATCTTTTCTCAAATTAAAGCCAGATAAAAACAAAGCCATTTTAAGCAGTTAAAAAAAAACAACTACCCTGGGTAATATTCTTTTGAAGTGGGAAATGCTTATTTTTAATCAAATATTCAGAGTTTGTAGGGTTATCCTTCATGCAATATCTTTCAAGCAGCTTATGAAATCTGTAGTGAAGATATTCCTTTAATCAAATAAGTCACATTGTGCTCTGTATTAACTATAAATGATATAAGAAAAGAAGTACTTGTGGCAGCTTAGAGACTAACAAATTTATTTGAGCATAAGCTTTCGTGAGCTACACCTCACTTCATCGGATGCAAGTAGTGGAAAATACAGTGGGGAGATTTTATATACACAGAGAACATGAAACAATGATGTTACCATACACACTGTAACAAGAGTGATCAGGTAAGGTGAGCTATTACCAGCAGGAGAGCGGGAGGTGGGGGAGAGAGGGAAACCTTTTGTAGTGATAATCAAGATGAGCCAGTTCCAGCAGTTGACAAGAATGTGTGAGGAACAGTGGTGGTGGGGGAAATAAACATGGGGAAATAGTTTTACTACATGCATCCAATGAAGTGAGCTATAGCTCACGAAAGCTTACGCTCAAATAAATTTGTTAGTCTCTAAGGTGGCACAAGTACTCCTTTTCTTTTTGTGGATTCCAACTAACGTGGCTGCTACTCTGAAACCTGTAAATGATATAGAGTCTGATATATGCTTTCATATTTGCAACTGAGGTTATTCTGGTTTCCATGCAAAATTCCCATGTGGAATATAGAAATTTCAAAACTTTGCAGCCCGATGCTTACATTCATGATCCCTATTTCACTGGCAGGCAGGCCATTTCTGTGGCTCCCGGTTACCCTATCTAATGAAAACGTGTGGGACTTTTCAGTTTCCTAGAGTGAGATTCAGGAGCCATTGATTCTTTGCTTTCGTACATACTTGCCCACGTAAAGTGTTCATTAAGGGCCAGATTGCAATGCTCATAGGCCTGCTCAACAATGAAGAACACGGGGTTAGACCAATAGTCCATCTAGTCCAGTATTCTGTATCCAACAGTAGCCTGTACCAGAGCTTTAGGGGGAGTGTACAGAGCAGGGCAACTGTAGAAAGATCCACCTCTTACATTCCCCTCCTAGCTTCAGGCAATCAGAGGTTTAGGGTCACTTTGAGCACGGAGATGGCTAGTAGCCATTAATAGACCTATCGTCCATGAACATATCTAATTCTTTTGTGAACTTAGTTATACTTTTGGCCATGACAACATCCTATGGCAATGAGGTCCACAGGTTAATTGTGCATTGTGTAAAAAAGCACTTCCTCTTGTTTGTATTAAACCTGCTGCCTATTAATTTCATTGAGTGACCCTTGATTTTTGTGTTGTGGGAAAAGGTAAATAATAACTCTCTAAGTTTTTTCCACACAATTCACTATTTTATAGACCTCCATCATATCCCTCCTTAACAGTCTCTTTTCTAAGCTGAACAGCTCTAATCTTTTTTAGTCTGTCCTCATATGGAAACCGTTCCTTACCCTTTATCATACCTGGAAGTAATAGAAGTAAAGCTATGTCAGTTGGGGTGTGGCTTTTTACCAATGCATTATAATTGTACAAGCCCTAGTGCAGACCCAGCTATATCAGAGTAAAGGTGCCTTATGCTGGTATTGTTATTTCCCTTCCCCTCTGGGAATCAGAGCTATTGGGGAATTTTCCAGCAAAACAATTTTTCATCAAAAAATACTGATTTGTTTAAACCTAAATGTTCTGAGGAAACATACAGTTTCAACAAACTTCTCATGCAACACAGGCAGGAAACCTGCCCTTTTTCCTGTCAGCTCCCTTGGCAGACTCCTGGGGAGCCCAGGCTCCATCTGGGATCCATGTTTCCAGGGCTGTCTGCCACGTGGACTTGCCATGAGGAACTCAGGTCTTCCAGGCTATCTGCCACAGAGCCAGAAACCTGGAAGCCCTGGGAGCCCTTAGTTGCCAGCTTTGCAGCAGATCTCTGGGCTTCCAGAGTCCCTACAATGGAACCCAGAGACTGGCAGCTCCAGAAATCCTGGGATACACAGCTCTAGTTAGGGATCTCCTGGCTCTGCAGCAAGGAGCAGCTTGGAAGCCTTGAGAACCCCAGATTCGTTCCCTGCCCAGGAGCTGAGAGACCTGGCTCCCAAACTCAAACGTCCACAGTTGAGCCAGGAGCCTTGGCGTTTGTGCAATTAGGTAAAATTTTGTTTAGAAGACTTCCAAACAAAACATTTGGATTATTTCTAAACTCCCCCCCCCCCCCCACCATCTTTTTTTCTGATTTCCCATCTGTGGGGAAATTTGAAATGTCTAATTGTCATTCTGAAATGGAACAAATTTATTTTTCAGAATGTTTGTGGCATGGAAATTCTAACTTTCAACCAGCTCTACCGGGAATAGCTACACGAGTATAAAGTACCTTTAAGCTTATCTAACTGAGTCCACAGTAGAGGGATTGTACCACTTTAACTGTACTGGTGTAGTTAAAGCAGTACAACCTTTTAGTAAGAAAGTAAGGCCTTACTCACATTGAGATGTGCCTTACCCTTTGAATAGATCCATTGAGTTTAGAAGGCTTTGAATTTGACCCTTAATGAATATATTGGGCCTGATTTTCTTTATTCCTATTAAGACCACTTCACATAGCCAGAATGATATAAAATCATAGAATCACAGAAGTGTAGGACTGGAAGGGACTTCAAGAGGTCATCTAGGCCAGTCCCCTGCACTCATGGCAGTACAAGAATTATCTAGATCATCCCTGAGAGGTGTTTGTCTAACCTGCTCTTAAAAATTTCCAGCAATGGAGATTTCACAACCTCAATTTATTCCAGTGCTTAACCACCGTGACGGGAAGTGTTTCCTAATGTCCATCCTAAACCACCCTTGAGGCAATTGAAGCTCATTGCTTCTTGTCCTGTCTTCAGAGCTTAAGAATAACAATTTTTCTCCCTTCTCCTTGTAACAATCTTTTATGTACTTGAAAACTGTTATCATGTCCCCTCTCAGTCTTCTCTTCTCCAGACTAAAAAAAAACCCAATTTTTTCAATCTTCCCTCATAGGTCATGTTTTCTAGACCCTTTAATAATTTTTGTTGCTCTTCTCTGGACTTTGTCCACATCTTTGCTGAAATGTGGCACCCAGAACTGGACATAATACTCCAGTTGAGGCCTAATCAACAGAGTAGAGAGGAAGAATTACTTTTCATGCCTTGCTTACAACACTCCTGCTAATACATCCCAGAATGAGGTTTGCTCTTTTTGCAACAGTGTTACACTGTTGACACAGATTTAGCTTGTTATCCACTGTGACCCCAGATCCATTTCTGCAGTACTCCTTCCTAGGCAGTCATTTCCTATTTTGTATGTGTGCAACTGATTGTTCCTTCCTAAGCGAAGTACTTACTTTGCACTTGTCCTTATTGAATTTCATCCAATTTACTTCAGACCATCTCTCCAGTTTGTCCAGACCATTTTGAATTTTAATCCTGTCCTCCAAAGCACTTGCAACCCCTCCCAACTTGGTATCATCCGAAAACTTTATAAGTGTAAATGTCTTTGATGTAAACTTCAAAGAGGTGTGTATCAGGTCATTTATGCTAAATCACTGTTTTTCTCTATCCTACAGGTTACAGTCTTTCAAGATTTTTCATCCATGATCAGTCATCTATCTTAAGACTTCTCTATTCACAAAATCTGTACTGCTTTCATTGTACTAGTATAGTCATATTAATATGTGGATGCAGTTATATAGGTATAAAGGTGTTTATCACTTATTCTGTATGCAAAGGGAAATAAGCTGTACCAGTATTAGGCACCTTTATGATGGTATAACTGAGTCCATACTAGTGGTTATACCGATATAACTATATCCCTAAAAAAATTTCACATCCCTAATTAAAATAGTTACACTGGTACAAAAACTTATAGATAAAATACAAAATTTAAATTGAGTTCTAAAAATGAAAAGTAGTATAAAGCAATATAGAAATGTATATGTCAGCTCAAAAACACAATGATAAAGAGAAAGAACTAGCTCACATCTAACCTACTAACAAATGCATATCCAGATAAAAAGTCACATTCACAGAGACAGAGATAAAAAAAAAAATCCAAATTATATTATAAATGCAGAGGCCCAAGAAAATATGGAAAAAATGATCAAATATCCTATATACATCCCAACAATCTTATATGTTTCCATCAGATAAATCAGACAGATCCAATACGGTATACAGGCAAACTATTAATTTGAAGTCCTTCAAAGGAGCAATTATCAAAGGAGCAATCAGAGCTCCAGTTATGACAAAGTATTGTTAATATATGTAATAAATCAAAGGTAAACTTAGACAAAAATGAAGTGTGTTGGTTCCATATAATTAAAATGCTGGTCCAAGAATTGGTAAAACTAGACTTTCAATAGCTACAAATTTCCATTTTGATTGATGTCATTTATGAAAGGGAGTGTGTGCTAATGTTTAGAGCAGCGAACTTGGAGCCAATACCCTTGGATTCCATTAGTGAGTCCCACAACTCCTACATGTATTCATTTCATCCATGTTACAGATGGATGAAATAATATTTATCTACCTCATAGTCAAAGCACTCAAGATAGGAGTAATCCAAAGGGAAAATAAAATTTGATAATATTATAGGAAGATTAAGGGGTAGGAATGGCCTTATGGGTAGATGGTTTATTGGCTCCATACGGAGGAAGGGAAGGAAATGAATTGTACAGACTGCTCCCACTTTCCCCCGGTAATTTTCCCACTTCCACTAGAAATATAGAAGACTGGGACTGTATTCGTTTCTTTCTGCTAAAGTGCTTTAAAAATTCTGGAGAACAAAGAAATTTATGTGGCGAACTCTTTGGCAGGCTTTCTCTGTTTTAGCCCAGTCTACTGGTTTGTTCAATCCAACAGTTCCATCTTCTGGCTCAGAGAAAGGACCTGAAATTCAGTTCTCATCATAAGAGACAACTGCAATGAAATGAAAAATGCTGTAAGACGTAAATTTGACATGAAGTAACATCCAGGTAACAATCTGCAAAAAATTTGACAGGGGGTATAGAAACAAGCATCCACAGTTGTTAATTTCATCTGGTACCAGTCAATGAATTCAAATGTAAAGGGTTACACAAACAGTGTTAGAAGTATGCATGAAGTGTATAGGAAATGCTATCGTATGTAATTTGGATTTACCGGTACATATAATTCTCACTTACAAGACTACAAGAGAACAATATTGTGATGATTTGGGCTTTTGAAACATTACGTCAACTGGAGCAGCAGATATTTGTGTTGCATATAAAATGGGCTCTGCTATGCTTTATATGAATTTATAATTTTGTACTATTTGTGTTAAGCACTTTGAATCATATTTGATTGTGTTAGAATGTTCACTGATTATACAAGATCATAAGTAAACTGGAGATCATTTTATAATTATAAGTAAAATGTTTATAAGCAGGAAGAGATGTCCGTCATGACTAGGGTTTTGGTTTTTTTAACGTTTTAGATATGCCTATATAAAATTTGAATAATATAGTACATTTTTTTTCTTGTCCCAGATAGTCTCATCTTTTTTGCCCTCTGGCTTTCATTAAGAAATAGACTAGTAAAGTAAAGCATGCTAAAAGCTAGGAAATTTTATTTGGCATGCTCACTCTGATTCTGTACATTGCTAATAGCACTACATCAGAAACAATGAACATCAGAACAGATTCTCCAGGTATTTGAAATTTTTGTGTAGATTATAATAGAAAATGCAGTGTATCTATTTGCCTAAAGTACTTATTAGACATAACTTGAATTGTTTGACTCAATCAGTAGTCTTTAGAGTTGTGTGAAAAAATTTGCACATTAAGTGAAATGAAAGAAGCCGGAAATTTGAGTATAATAAACAAACCAACAAAATCTGCTCCAGCTTTGGTGATTTTTAAATCTAAATGAAAGCCTTTTCTAATCATTGAAAAAAAGTTGTCAATGTTGAGCAGAAACAACTTCATAGTGATTAGGCAGAAAGCTGAGGAGCGGAAACTGGGAAAGGTGAGTTATGTGGGCAGCTCTGATTGTTACAAAATTCTTCTCTGATCTACGTGAGTGCAAATATGGGAGCAGCACCTGGGTAACCATGGGGATAATTGGGCCTCATAATACTTTAGGTTGGAGAGGAAGAGATAATGGAAGTGTTACTTGCGTATTCACACTATGTCTTGTCATGAATGGATTTTCTGGAGTCTGACTGCCAGCGCCTCCTGAATTTTCTAACACATTATTATCCACTATGTCAATTCAGTTGGTAAACTAAACAGAACACAACACATTGTCTCTCAGACTGGTCTCAAGCATGCGTGTGTATATTTGTAAATAAAATAATGGAATAGTTGGTTTGGAATAATGCATTACATCACCAAACCTTAGTACTAACCATGTAATGGTGTGTGTCCTTGTTTCACATAACTGCTTAGGAATAGTCTGGGAGTAAGAAGTCCTGTATTCTTGTGTGGCCTGATTGAAGGCCCCCCAAAATCATATCCTTTGCCTATGGGTGAATGAAGTGACTGTTTGCCAGATGTCTGTAAGACAATACAGTTTAAAAACTGTCCTTTACTTCAAGCTAACTGGCAGAACTTAGTCCTGTCTGATGAACATGGAGTTTAGGTAAAGATTGTCCATTGATACTCTAAATAGACAAGTAAGCTTCTAGGCTGATGCACAGTGAAGGAAGGAATTCTCTTGCCCAGAGTATGGGGCAGCTCTGAAGGACCCCTGTGTGAAGAATTTTAAGAAATTAGAAGAGTTAATTCGCAATCATTTTTATATCTAAAAGGCAAAGGTAGCACTCCAGCCTTTCTCTGACAATGACAAGCTCATATTTAACACTCCAGGAAGAATTTCATGGAGGTGTTTGCCAAGTGTATGAGAAACCAGAAAACAATTTTAAGGAAGATTTGGTAGGTGGAACTGGAAGATAATTTCCTCCCACGTTTTGATGCAATGAAGGTGGTTAAATGGTATACCAAGAACCTTATATCTCAACAGAGACCTGCCTTTTTATTTAATTAAAAATGAATTTCTGCTAGAGTGGCAGACCCAAAGGAACGTATAGTCATTCTTCAGCAAACTATGCTTAAGAATTTTAGCCGTGCACCATAGATTATTTAATCTGAGCAGCATTTCAATGCTAATGGAGGCTTCATTACTAAACAAATGCAATGTTCACCATGGAAGATGTGAGTATTTACCAAGTTACCACACAATAATATAGAAGATATCACACTTACTTTTCTAAGTGCAGGGAAGGCTTCAGTCTCTCAAATACCACTGTGTGGCAAATATTAGTAAATGTTGGCTGTCTCATGATTCCATTACCCTTACCTGTCTGCTGTAGAAATGGTAGTTTGCAGAATCAAATACACATCAGAATGAGAAACACCTTTCAGTTGTATTATATGCCTTAGCTGGAGGAGGTTCATGAGCCATCCAATGTCAAGAGAAGGCAGAGGATAATGTAGAAAATGCAGATAATTCTTCTGTCACTAATCACAGATATTAGAAGAGATGAAAGTTAAACAAAATTGAGAGCTGTTGCCTTAGGCAGCGTTTTATGTTTGCTTCTTTCTATTCAGTTCAATGAACTATTTCATTGTTAATTTTCAATAACTTGTAAAAAACATAGAAATAGCAGTGAATGTTTTTATAACGTAGTGCCTGGGATAGCAACTCACATTGGTGCCATTCTCAAAGTTTTAATTAATAAACAATAGTTTTGAAGAGGGAAAGAGAACCCAACTAATACGGAGAACTAACTCCCAAATGGCTTTCTTACACTTTTTACACCAACACATCTGTTTGTGTTTAGTAATTTTCTTTTAGTTTTCCAACAGTTGTTATTAGGTGTAACTGGTATTACAGTGATAAGTGGACAGAACAGAAGAATTTTTCACTTATTATTTTTCTTATTATTCAGACCTGCCAACCCTACAGCAGACTATGGGTTTTCAGAAACTTCTGGGCTCTGTATGGAAAACCCCAAGTCTGTGAAGAAATTCCATCTTCTTGGCTGTTCTTCCCAATGTCCTTACCTCCTTGGAAAAAGCAACCAATCAGAGCTTCTCCTGAGGCTCAGGGAACCTCACTCAACAGATGGAGCAGGAGGAGGCCTGCCTCTTCCTCCTTTTGACCCTCCCACCCCCATGTAAACAGTGCTCAGTGAACAGTCATCCCTTTGAGCTCAGAGTGGCTGGGTTCCAATTGCTCCCTGATGGCTCTGTAGCTACTCCTGCATCCAGTTTCTGGAGTGGGTGAAGTTCCCTGAAAACCCCAACCCTCCTGAATTGACTATGGCCCCTCCCTCACGTGATGCTGCTCCCACCCAAACTCCTCATGTGCTGCTGCTGCTCCCCACTAAATCCCAAATTGTTCTCACTCCCTTCATCTCCCTTTGCAAGTGCTGATGTCCCCCACCAGTCATCATGTGCTTCTGCCTCTCACTTTCCACATCTAACCCTAGAACGCTGTTCCCCATTTACCACAGGAATCTTCTGGTATGATCATGAGGGTCTGGCCTCCTACCATTCTGCTCGGTGCCAGAGGTGTCCAATCTACAGCTCACACTCAAAGGGTCAGATTCCAAAACCCTTATTCAAACGGAGCATCACCGTACTCTGTGAGCAGCCCCATTGACTTTAATGAAGCTGCTCCTGGAAGGGTTGACTGTAATTTTCAATCTGCCCTAATCATGTGGTGGCACATAGTTATACAGCCTCAGGGTCAGAAAGAAAACGAACTGAGATGCTTACTTCTAGTATACACAGCTAACTACTTTGACTGGTGAGTAGGGAGTGTGAAATTAGGGGCCTCATTTTGCCCACTTCCTCTTAGTGTGGGGTCGATGTTTCAGGCAAGTAGCTCCTGTTTTTCTTACCACAGCCAGAGTCACAATCTGAGCATGAAGGGATTAAAGGAAGATGTCCTTACTTTTGCTTAGTCTCCTGCATAGTTGAGTAAGGTCTGTAAAACCCAACATGAAGTGAATAAGGGTATTTGAATCTGGTCTGCCCTGAGAGTAGGGTGACCAGATGTCCCAATTTTATAGGGACAGTCCCGATTTTTGGGTCTTTTTTCTTATATAGGCTCCTATTACCCCCCACCCCCATCCTGATTTTTCACATTTGGTGTCTGGTCACCCAACCTGAAAGTGTCCAGTGGAGCTTCTACTAATTTCTCATTGATGACAAATCTGAATGCAGAGCATTTACTAGATCAGGCCCTAATTTTCGTTTGTTTGTTTTGTCATGTCTATTGATATCATTATAACTCCTTCACATTTTGGAGTAGTTGGCAGAGCTGCGAGGAAAATACTTCTCATAACCATCAAACAAACAAATAATAATTAAAACAAAAATTGGGAGGAGGGGAGGATTTTTGTGAAGAAACAATAGTCTCAAAGTTTTCATAAATATGAACGTTTTGCAAGTAGAAAACTCATTTGATAGAGATTTCTGTTGCACAGCAATTATGTGTATATTTTAAAATAAAAATTAGAGTTTTTAATGGACAAATATATGAAAATTGAGTTGCATGTGTGTAAAGGTGTGTGTAAAGCACCACTATGCAATGAGCTCCTGTAGGGCCCACACAGGGCCTCACAAAATTCATAGGGCTCCACATGGATGTAGGAGTTCATCTGCATACATCTCTTTACAGATTTAGTACATAGGTTTTCCTATTCAGCTCAGTTATATTCCTCAAAAGAGAGACTGGCAAAAAATAGATATAATACAAATTGAGGAGACAGATACAAATAGCAGTAAGTAATGGAGGAGAAATGAATGAGCCCAAAATACAAAAGGTCCTGATTATGACTGACTCTTGTGAGGATGTATGGGGGAGGGATTTCCCAAGCAACCTTCTCAGTCCCAACTTCAATATAAGAACCAAGGAAAATCATAGGCTGTGGATAACTCCCTCTGTAAGGCCTGTGGGTGAATATGGACATAGTACAGCCTGCAGACTGCCATGTATGCTGATCTACTTGAGAAAGCAACTGAAAGTAGCCGGATTTAAAATATTTTTAAAAGAAATATTTTTCTTTTCTTTTTTTTTATTATCAAGAGTTTGTTTTCTTTTGAAACAGTCAGAGCAAAGCTAATAAGAATCTTTCTTTGGGCCTGGGCCTTAGCAATAAGAGGAAGTTTTCTGAGGTTGTCTCATTTCCCTGACAGGAATTTGTCCAGGCAGGACTATAATTCATAGACTCATAGAAGATTAGAGTTGGAAGAGACCTCAAGAGGTCATCTAGTCCAACCCCCTGCTCAAAGCAGGACCAACCCCAACTAATCACCCCAGCCAGGGCTTTGTCAAGCCGGGCCTTAAAAACCTCTAAGGATGGAGATTCTACCACCTCTCTAGGTAATCCATTCCAGTGCTTCACCACCCTCCTAGTGAAATGATTTTTCCAACCTAAACCTCCCCCACTGCAACTTGAGACTGTTACTCCTTGTTCTGTCATCTGCCAACACTGAGAACAGCCTAGCTCCATCCTCTTTGGAACCCCCCTTCAGGTAGTTGAAGGCTGCTATCAAATCCCCCCTCACTCTTCTTTTCTGCAGTCTAAATAAGCCCAGTTCCCTCAGCCTATCCTCATAAGTCATGTGCCTCAGCCCCCTAATAATTTTTGTTGTCCTCCGCTGGACTCTCTCCAATTTGTCCACAACCTTTCTGTAGTGGGGGGCCAAAAACTGGAAGCAATACTCCAGATGTGACCTCACCAGTCCCGAATAGAGGGGAATAATCACTTCCTTCAATCTGCTGACAATGCTCCTACTAATGCAACCAACCGTTGAAGACAAGGTCAGCCACATGGTCAGCTCACAAAAAATGAACATGTTTTGCCTTGTCTTTACAGATTTCATTTTCTCTAACACAGTATTGACCCTGAGCAGTTTGTATGAGATGTCCTGTAGGCCTCTGTATACACAGAAAGAAGTTTGAACATAAAATCAATAAGACTATGACTAGTTCACATAAGGTACCTTTAAGACCAAATTTACAAGGATCATAAAGTAAACCATACACAAGCTCTGGTACCCAATGAATAAATCTAAATCCAAGAGAAATTTGACATACAGAACAATTTGCTCCTCACCCTGTGAAGTTTTATTAAATTGGACTGTTATTGCTTTATTGGACATATTATCCTTACTCTATGGGTAGTTTGTATCTCTATTTTATTCATCTTCTCCATTTGTTTCTCCTTTACTTTTTAGCTTTGTTCTTTAACAACTGTTGACTACGCAATACGAGCACCCTTAAGAAAAGTGATTCTTCACAGCAGTCTAACATCAATTCCAGCTGTGATTCTATTTATACTGAATCACTATAATCTCTGAAAACAATTTATGGAGTTGTTTTGGAACCATAATTTAAATTTAAATATCCAAAAAATTTTTGATCTTTATTCTTGTTGTAACCAAAATTAGTGCTGCTAATATAAATTAATTGTAATTCCATCTTTTTCTATAGAAACAGGAGGAAAATAGATACATATATGAATGTATTAACATGCATGCAAGCTCCATACCAAATCAGTACCATTGTTCTGTCCATCTAAATTAGGGTGTCTAAGATTAAAGTTAGGTGATGTTGACTGCAGTGGCCTACAGCATTAGAAATGTCATATGAGTATTATAATTAGCATACAAAACCAATCCCATTTTTCATCATATCCATAAAGAAATCAGAAAAATCAGATTTATATAACACAAGAAGGTGGAGCAGACAGTCATGGTATTTTATAGCATCATGCTAAAGAAGATAACATTGTTAGTACAGGACAGAGTTCAGTTAAATACCTTTTACAAATTTATTGTAAATAGTGTAGCACAAATCAAACCCTCAGCTCCTTTGAAATCAAAAGATGTTTATACTTAAGGATATTTACACTTCTAAAAATCTCCTAAAATGAGTGACAAATAGCTTTGTGCTTATCAGGACATTGCTGTGTTTATATCAATAGTACCACAAAATAAAAGATATTGATCATGCTATAGTAAATGTGTAATTCTTAGGGCTGAATAAATATGTTATAAAAGTAGCATTTGTAAACTTTTCTTTGAATGAATTGTTAATTTTCTCCAATAGTATTTGTAACCTTTTTATTTGTTTCTCTGAAATATGTCTGATTTTCATAAGAGTGCTTGTAAATAGCAAAATATTAATATATTCACACAAATGTTTCCATCATAGTCTTTACACAGCCATTTACAATCTCTTTGCTTTCCCAATTCCTGTTTATAAGTTTCACTTGTCCAGTCAGGGAGCAGAAACAACATCATGTGACAAAGCTGGTCAAGCACACACCACACACAATGAACACTGAATAGGCAAACTCACAGTTGAAGTGAATTGGTCACTAACCCAGAGGCTTTAAATATATTTGCCAAAAGTGTTTGTTATACAATTTAAAATAACAAACACATTAGTAAAAATCAAAGCCTGTGTATGTTCTGGTATTGCTAGGGAAAGGATAAAGTCATCGACAAAATTATTGACTGCAGGGGAAATTCACTCCTGAGTATAGGGCAAGCACTTTAGGTCATGTATGTGGATGGGATGAATTTCAATTCACAAATTGTTCTTCCAGATCAAGGAACATCCCAGAAACCCCTCAAAATGTAGTAGCCCTTTAAAAAAAAATTCAGTTTGGTGAATGAACTTTTGTTAACATTCCATGGTGGGGAACTATATAACCACTCCAGAGAGGGAGATTCACAACCAGCGATTAGGGCACAGACATGGGGTGCAAGTGGGGGGAAACTTTCTGCTCCTCCTCTGATCTAACAACTTTCAGTAAAGGAAGATTCTAAGTCCAAGATCCACTTTTTGACCCTCCCACTCATGGGCTGTTCAGGAGACTGGAGCAGCCTCTGGCATAGTTTAAACAGCCTGTGGGGCCTAAGTGACAGCAACCTCTCTGTGCTGCCCTGTGCAGTGATGCCTAGAATTCCACAATGTTATGTCCTGACAAACTCTCTCCACTTCAGTTCCACCCTTGGCATGCCCCGCTATTTCACATTTGTTAAAGGGTCCTGTGAAGACAGCCTTACATCTGCACTGAAGGAATCCTTCCATGGGCAGAACTGGGGCTTTTAGAAACCATTTCCATCACGGCAGCCCTAACTCTTTTGAGTTACTGAGATCAACCACTAATAGCACAGGGTAGCACAGCACAAAAGAAGTGAAAATATTATTTAATTAATATTTGTATTGCTGTAGTGCCCAACCACGATCAAGGGCCTCTCGGTACTAGATGATGCACAAACACATGGGACAACAAGGCTCCTTCCTGAAAGAGTTTAAAAACTAATTTAAGACAGAGCACAGCTAGTGAGCACAGCAGACTTCAAGAGGGAACTGCGGAAGAAAGACAAGGATAATAGCAATAAGAAAGTGTGATGATATGAGCTATATGCACACCTTAAGAAATTCACATGAAAATGTTGATAAATGTGTATCTTCAGGACCAAAAAGGGTGCACAGATATAGAAAGTAGCTGCGTGTTAGAAAGTATAGAAAGTAGATTGGACAACAGACTTGGTGGTGAAAGCCATACAGCAAAAGGTGATTCAAAAGTACAGGAAGGAATTTAATTTTCAAATAAGAAATGTGTTGTTATGAAAAAAAAACATCTGACTTCTGTAGGGGAAACTTTTTGACACGAGAAAGAACCTTGATATAAAGTTCATTTTATTACGTGAGGTATTTAAGTGTTGGGGAGGTTAGCATTGCCTTTCAGGAGACTGTTACAGAACCAGAAAGAGTAAGAACAGAGCAAAGAGTTCTGAGTGATAATGCTTAGTTACGGCTTCAGAAATAACTATGCACTGCATGTGGGAGTTGAGTCTGCAGCTGGACTGGGAATAAGGAGCTCCACTGCACTGCACTATGTTCAAAGGGTATCAAGGCTTATATGATAAGGTTTTGCATTGTGTAGTGAGAAGATTTAATCTAGCTCACTTATTTAATACACTTAATCCACAATAAAATCACTGTCTGATACCCATCAATTTATATAATACTATCTTGGTGCCTTGGCTCTCCTCTACTCTAGCTTCAGAAGTTTTACAAATTGTGATCATGGCCTCCCTAACCCTGTGTGATCAGGCTACTGATTGAACAGACCTATATTATAGCTATGAGATTGCCAGTACCAAATGCTTTAAAGGAAGGCAACCTCAGCGACACAAATAATATGTCTCTAGTTATAGAAAATTAATGGCTTGGTTAGAATAACAATGTTGAGTCTTAGCTGCTTCATGATATGAGGCCTCTGAGCTGGGCTGTGTACAACACGTAGAATAGGCCATTGTTGCTGCCCTGTTGTATTTCAGCCTCATATCTAATTTATAGTATGTTATAACCTTTAGCTTTCATTGGGTGAAATTCATTTTTGTGTAGAGGGGAAGTGCATAAAGCCTATGCTACTCAAAAAATGCCTTAAGTCAGCTTTAAGTAATGCATAGGTCTTATGTTGAAGTGTTTCACATTTTATTCCCTATTTGGTAACGTGAATGTGCTTCCATTTTATGAAATTAAAGAATTTACAACCCTCAAGTTTTTATTATCCTGAAATATGCTATTTTATTCCTGTCCTCTTATTGGGCTGTCTTCCTGAGAACTACGATCCACATACCCAAAACTTGTCTTGTCTGCTTCAGTTTCTGACCCCCTCTGCATTGGTATCAGCCACCAAATCCCAGTCTTCTCAGTATTTCACCACCTGCTAATCCTCACCTTTTGAGGTAGACTTAAAACACTCCCCACATGCTAAATAATTTGTTTTAATATCTTGGGTTGAGTGGGATGATATTTGTTGTAGACATATGGATGGGGACGTTAAGGGCAGTAGTCAGAACAGAAGGTTTTGCAAAGTGATGAAAAATAGCTTGTATAGGGATGGGGTTTTGATTTGAACTCCACTCCTCCCTTTGGGCCTGATTCTGAGAGGTACTGAGCACCTGCAGCTCCAATTGACTCCAAAGGGACTATGTGTGAGAGTAAAGATTGAGTCATCAGCTTTCCACACAAAAAAACCCAATTTATTCTGGCTTAGTTCATGCAGATGTTAATTTACTTCATTGGAAATAAAACAATCTTTGCATGCATATTGGGCAATTTTTAATACACACATAGGCACTGATCCAGTAAGTTGATCAGTGCAGATGCACTGCCTCTATGAATCAATTTTCAGGAACAGGGTCATATTATGATGATGTATGGTGCAGGATTTCTACTGCAGATTTTTTAATTAGAAATTGCTATAAGAAAAACACATGAAAATATGTGACCCTTTGAAAATGATGAAACATTAATTTTAATAAATTGATACAAGACTGTTTTAAAAAGACAACAATGTTCAGTGGCAGATCTTAAAATTCATTTCAAGTGGAAAGAAATGAAAAAAAAACAGTTAACTTATCTAGCTTGTTTGTTCACTTCGTACTTTAAACACCTTACCAGTGGTTAAAATAGGAATCTGTTTTACTCAAGTTTGGAAACCGTGGCTAGCACTAGGTACAGTTTCCATTTGCTTCTATTTAAAAACTTGCAAAAAATAAAATAAGAGCTTCATCCTCTTCTACTTCTAATATATTATTAAAGATGATACTTCATTTGTTTAACTATAGTGGTATGGTCACATATATGAAGAAAATATTATCAACTCTATTGTTGGTGTTCTATATGTTTGGTATACATCTTCACTTCAGACTGGGATGGCCTATCAAACTGTACATTTTCTAAGCCAAGAGCAAATTTCATCCCCAGACTTCAGTAGAGTCAAGTTGGTTTAAAACACGGCTCACCCCACCCTCTTTTTCAACAGTTAATCTTTTTGGAGTGTATCACACTGGTGGGTATGTTGTGAGGTTACTTTGCCTGCTTCCTTCCTGTCCCCACTATGAACCAAATGTTGCCTCAAGAGTCCAGTTTGAGAAATTGAGGAATCCATGGGAGGAGTGTCAAGAATTCTCCTCCTAAGGAGAAAGTGGGCATTATTCCACTTCTGCAAGGCAGGAAGAAGGATCAAAGTACCTGTGTATTGGCCTCAAAGATCTGCTGTGCACAGCAGCACTTGTAAACCCTGAAAGGTTCAGTATTGAGGTCCTTGCATGGACGTCTGGCTTCTTGCCCTCACCTCCATACAATGTGGCTTCTCTGGTTCCACTGTGTCAGAGGCTATCCAAAGCCGTAGAAGGAAGGGAAGACATAGGACTTAGTGATCATCTCATTCAGGGACAATGAATCAAGCTAGTCTGGCAATGATTGCAGAATTCAGCACCTTAAAACTATTTGGTTTTGAATATTTATGAATGTTATAATTTGCATTAACAATAATTGTTTTCTATTATTTCATGCATTTTAGTAATTTGAAATCACTGGAACTACTCATGTGAGTAAAGCTACTCATGTGCCCAAGTGTTTGCAGGATCAGGGTCAGATCTTAAGGCCCTGATACTGCATTGAGCTCTGTACAGATACAGTGATGCAGTTGTACAAAACTCATTGTAGGATCAGGACTAAGTACTGAAGTGGATGTTAAGCATGTCTAGTAACTACTTTTCTTCAGGTTTTTTGTTTGTTTGTTTATTGGTTGTTTTTTTTTTGGAGTAATTTTGATATGCCCAGTGCACTATACATATCTATTTATACAATAAATCAAGATTACTCTGAGTGAAATGTTGTGTTTTCTGGTAAATAAAGCAGTTGTGTAGCATGAAAGATTAATCTGCTTCCTCTTTAAAAAGACAAAGGTTTACAACAAGACAAGTTTTTGTAAGGTGTAAATAATGATGTCTCATATTGCACTCCCCAGCAAATGAATAATGCAAAGTTCCCAAACAACTATATTTTATTTTAGTCAGCTTTTGCCAATAGCATGTGGACACAAAATGGTCTGTTTATTAATACCCTACATAACAAAAGAAAAAATAGATCATTTTCTACACAGCTTGTAGATCTGAGCAATAACTTACCATGAATGGGTCATTGAACCCTAAGGACAAACTATGTGCGTCTTACCAGAGAATTAGAAGTATGGAATGAAGAATAATTATTGCTAAAGCTGATAATTCAGTGGGGTTTGATTTCACATGAAAAGTAGTAAAATTAATAAACAGTTTTCCATAAAACAACTTTTATTTAAATGTATTCAGCATTTTTTCCTCTTACATGCCTGCAAAATAACAACTTTGGCAGTCAATGCATTTCTACCTTTCGCATCTTTAATGGGCAGGACACAGTTTCTTCTAACCATATTGGTGTGGGGGTTTTTCTGCTGTACCAATCTAGTCTAGTTCTTTCTGATAATAAATTATCTATTTACAGTGCAAGAATGCTTGCAATATGCTTATAAAAACCAGGGTTTACATTCATTTTGTTGTTGCACACTGATGTCATAAGGAGAAAGCAATCTCAGAAAAGCACAGAATAAATCTTTGGAAAGAAAAAGTTTTTAAAATGAAACTGAAATCATGGGAACCTGAGATGGCAAATACCACTGAAACCCTGAAGTAGTCTGAACACAGGAAAATAAAAGCCATTTTAAAATACAAACTGCTGTTGCCATAATTGCTTTTATAGCACTTTTTACTGATACCCAGCAGCTTCAAGGATGGGGACAAGAGGACCAGAAGGGCCAGCTGATAAGTGGAGACAAAAACAATATATGGTGGAGAAGACATGAAATGCAAATGGGGGATTCTGAGGACCAGAGATACAATTAAGCAAGAAGATTTGGTGTAAAAATTTTAAAGCACCTGTGTGGCTTAGGCTTTTAAGTCTCATTTTCAAAAGTGACTTCAGACACGTAGGAGTAAGCCTCATCAAAAGTGAATGGCACTTAGGCTCCCAAGTGCCTAAGTTGCTTTTGAAAATGGGACTTAAGCTCCATAGTCACTCAGGTGCTTTTGAAAATTTGACCTAATATTTGTATAACCTAAACAGATGTGTTAAGTCTGTACCCCAAGACATAGAAATTAAGGTGACCCTCTCATGTACAAGAGTGTGCATAATTGTACACCTGTATTTGCTAATGGAATTGCTGTGATGGTATTTGCATGTGCAAATAGATAGTTTGGCATCTACATAGGTGTTTGTACATGCAAATTAGATCCGCACATGTACAATCGTGGTAATTCCTTTGAGCAAACATGGCACAGCTGAGCACACATTTTGTGTATGCTTATCTCTGGTTTCTGAGAAATAATGGGTGAGATTCTGTGTCGTAGCTCTGAAGGGTGCAGTACAGAACTTGCAGCTCAGGGGTAAAGATAGATGAAGGCTATGGAAGCTTTAAGCCATCTTTCACCACCCCAATCCTTGACTGCTCTGAGGGCTGGAGAAGCACTCAAAATTATATAGCCAGACCTGGGGGCTATAAACTCAGCACTTCCTGGAATCTCTACAGCTGCTTGTTGCAGCCCTATCTCCAAAACACCCCACTCACCCGCAACCCTGCCTCACTCCCTATGCCAAGAATTGCAAGAGGGTCCTCAGAAGGCAGCTTTACAACTTTTTGTAGTCCCTGTATTGGAGAATCCTCCCTTAATTTAATATGAAACTTTTAAAGGCACATTTTAAAGTTTCAGTGGCTGATGCATGTTTCTCTGGCACTGGAAAGGAAAGTTGATGGCAGAAGAACATGAGGCAGAAACAGAAGATCTTGAATGGACAGTGTATCCTGGGTGGATCAAAAGCACTATTCATCCACAAACAGATTAGCAGAGGATCATACAGAATGGGGTACCGTGGTTGCCATCCTCCAGTAATGGAGATGTCACATAAGAGAAAACCGCTTTATGCTGCTCCTGCCCACTTACTCAGTTTAAAAGGGCTGGAGAGAGACTAAGAATCTCACCTTAGATGAGGATCTGGGTCATTGGGTAAGTCAATGGAGCTCTGACAATTGATATCAGCTGCGGATTTAGCCTATCATCTGTCCGAGTGCAATTTCATCTTGGGGCTTGGCTAACCTGAAAAAGGCATTTGTGCTGTTTTCTTCTAGTTTATTATACTAGCAAAGGTCATGATGGAGTTGTAGCTTTATTACATACAATTGGGGTAAGTTATTCTTTAGTTAAATCACATGCCTCTACTAGATAATCTGTCAACCAAAATCACACAGAAATAAAGATGTTATTCCAATTTTAAGAGTTATTTATCTACCATAGAGTAAATAAATAAGCCTGTGCACTGTTACAGGAGCAGTGGGTTATATTCTGTACACTTTATGTATTAAGAACATAACATACAAATAAGGAACAGGACAGCTGAACAGGAAAACACTCATTTACAGATAATTGATATGCTCTAGAATGATTGATATGCTGTAGATTCGTTGTAGAATGGAAGGACACACCACTGATTTTCTAAGAGCACAACTGAGTAGTATAATTTAGTATATATTTAACAAGGGGGTAAATGGTGCTCTTATGGTCATACGTGTTTTCTTAGGTCAGCATCTGAACAAACACAAAGAGCTAACTGGTGGACACTAGTTGAGGGACCCCCGTGAGATATAAATCTACAATAAATCTGTTATCAATACTTGTTAGAAAGAACCATGTAACATGGAGGTGGTGTGGTCTGGGGGTAGGGCACTGGCCTTGGAGTCAGGAGACCTAGGCTGAAGTCTTATAATAACCTGCTGCATCACCTTTAGTAAGTCACCTCACCTCTTGGTGCTTCTGTTTCTCCTGCCAGCCTCTGTCTGTTTAGTCTGTAAGCTATCAAGGGTAGAGACAGTTTCTCATGATCTGCTTGTACAGGGGCTAGCAAAATGGGGCCCGACGTTTGGTTAATGTCTCTAGGTGTACTGCAGTAATAATATTGAACATATTCGAAAGGCTGAGATATATTCAGCAAAGATATTTCAGCAAGAAAAAAAAAACATCCAAAATTGGAACAAATTTGAAAAAAATTGAAGCTTCAACTTGCTCCCGGGCAGCTGCCTCCCCATTTCTGTCAGCTTCGGGAGTCTGGAAGCCCCAAGAGGCAGCTGCCTGAAGAATTGGAGATCCAGAGGAGCCTGGGCTGTCTGGTTTCTATAAACTGTTTTGATAGAATCTGCAAGTTCCCACAGAACTTTTCAATTTCATTGACTCAGGGTTGTCTGATGGAAAAGCGTTTGTTCTATTCCTGAGCTTTCTGGGTACTTGCAAAAGCCTTTAAATGCTGTGTAGTATATTCAGGTAATGTGGCTTCCATCATCAATGACATTAGATTGTATAACCACCTTATCTGATACACACACAAAAAAGAGAAATACTAAGTGTCCCGTTTTACATAGAAAAGAATTTCCAGGAAAACTTTCAAAACCAAAGTCATCTTAGGAGAAATTGGCTGTCATCAGTGTAAATAGATTTCTTTCTTTCTTTTCTTTTTCGGATTGTTTCTTCCTAAATTCAGTGAAAACACACAGACAAACACATACAGGAGTTCTTGGATTAGGCCCAATCCTAAAGTCCATACTCAGTCCTTTGTAAGGAACAGTCCCACTTTTTATTTAAACAAGGTTTGGTGTGTGGGGGGGGGGGGTTGTTTGTTTGTTTTTGTGTGGCTTTTTTTGCCTTGTGAGGGCACATGGGCCCCATCACATCGAAACATGATCTGCCCTGGCACAGGTACTCTAACAAAGACCTTATTGTTATTATTCCAGGATTGCTCTCTTCTCCCCAGGTCAGGGTTCTTTCTTCAACTGTAAACTGTCACCAATCTGTGTGTGTGTGTGTGTGTGTGTGTAACAATGTTTTCCCAGATATTGATTCTCCTCTATATAATGCCATTGATGTTTTCATCCAAAGAATTTCTCATAAAAGAAAACTGTTGTATATCAATACAGGCACATTTCTTTTTTCTTGTCAGATCAGGTGTATGGCCTCTAAGGGTATAAGAATCATAAAGCAAAGTTGAGCCATTCTTCCAGCCTGAGGACATACAAGGTGATGATCTTGAGAAGCACAGTCATATGATTAATATTTTATATATCATTAAGGTGTTTTTAACTGGGAATGTTTTAATATAATTTTGAATGTACATATTAGCTTTTTTGTCAAGTGTTCTGTGTGCACCAGACAACCTTGGGAAAGAAAAAAAATGGCTCATCTTGACAATACACAAGAAGAGACTCTGAATGAGCATTCACTATGCATTTGGATGGATATCTTTGACAAAGAAGCTGTGCCAGGTGATCACAGGTGCATTTTTCTCTTTCTTTTTTTTTAATTCTTAAATTTCAGTTCATTATCAAAAAGAAAAATAGAACAAAAATAAACTCTTATCAGTAGTGTAAGGGAGAACCAAGAGCACCTGAATACTATTCATACAGGTAAACTTTTCATCAAGGTATACAACAACAATGGCCTCATGATGAGGAAAAAATACTACAGTGTACAGTGAAGTGTGCGATCAAGAAGGTAGCTCAGTTAGTTGCTAATTTACACTCAATTATTTGATTGATGATCATTCACTTTTTCTTCAATATTTGGACCACTTTGGCCAACATGACCCATATTTTTTTGTACCAGTTAATGAGTACTCAGGTTTCAATGCCTGCCATACACTGAAATCAATTAGATCGAATTCAATAAAGATAAGTGCAAAGTACTTAATTTAGGAAGGAAAAATCAAATGCCCAACTAAAAATAGGGAATAACTGGGTAGGTGGTAGTTCTGCTGACAAGGATCTGGGAGGTTTTGTGATGACAAACTGAATACAAATAGACATAATGATGTAGTTGTGAAAAAGGCTAATATTCTGGGGTGTATTAACAGGAGTGTTGTATGTAAAAGGTAATTGTCCCACTCTATTCACCACTGGTGAGGCCTCAGCTGGAGTACTGTCTGTAACTCTGGATGCCATACTTTAGGAAAGATGTAGACAAATTTGAAAACATCCAGAGGAGAGTAACAAGAGTGATAAAAGATTTACAAAACCTGACCTATGAGAAAAAGTTTAAAAACATGACATGTTTAGTCTTGAGAAAAGATGACTGAGGGAGCACCTGACAACAAGCTTCAAATATGTTAAGGGTTGTTATAAAGAGGATGGTGACCAATTGTTCTCCAGGTCCACCGAAGGTAAGACAAGAAGTAATGGGTTTAGTCATTAGCAAACAAGATTTCGGGGAAACTTCCTATCTATAAGGGTAGTTAAGCTCTGCAATAGGTTCCAAGGGAGGATGTGAAATCCCCATCATTGGAAGTGTTTAAAAACAGGTTGGACAAAACACCTATCAGGAATGGGCTAGGTTTATTTGGACCTGCCTGAGGGCGGGAGCTGGACTTGATGACTTACTGAGGTCCCTTCCAGCCCTACATTTCTATGACTCTGTTACTAAGTATTCTAACATCTAGCATTAACATATAATAAATGTCTAAACACACTATAATTGGCAAACATATCACACAAAGCCTCTCTCTTATCCTTCTTGGATTCTTTTAAATTTTCTCTAGGACAGCTGAGTTTTCCTTTATAATAGTCTAAAAAAGGCCTAAGGTGATTGAGGTAATATCTTTTATTGGATCAACTTCTGTTGGTGAGAGAGACAAACTTTTGCACTTACACAGAGCTCTTCTTCAGGCACACACACATATTGGGCCAGACACAGAGCCAGGCCAGAGTTCCATGGCTGATAAGCCACCATGCCAGTAAGTAGGAGTGAAATCATGAAGAAAAAGCACCCCTCAGCAGCAGCAATCTTTTTCCACTCTCTTCTGGAGAAGCAAGAGTGATGCTGCCCTCCACAGTAGCATATCTAGCGTGAAATAGGGGAGCAGAACTGGCTCAAAGTTCCAACAATTAGTTTTCTGCTGAGAACAATGATGGCTAAATTGGACTGAAAACATTCTGGACTCTTTGACAACCTATACCTATAAATCACTTCTAACTGTGGTACATGATGCTTTAGGTCTGCAAAAGCCTCCATGAAACTTATATAGGAGGCATAAATGGGGCTGGATCTGTGGGAAGAGGGTAAGAAAGGATGTCAGATTATTTTCATAAGCACCCCAATTTACTCTGGGATTCTATTTGTCCCAACCATGGAACACTCCAGGAGCTGCTTCCCACTCCCCAGCATGTTGGCCCGTCTTTCCATAGTATTGGGCAAGCTAGTGCAGTGATCTTTTATGCAGGAGAAGGTGCTAATTCATTTTCCCCACACTATGATTGAACTGTGATCTTATGTTTTAGGGGGCTTATTCCTTCACCAGCTTCCTTCCCTGGTCCTTCTCGCATGAACAGAGAGCAACAATACCCGAAGTCCAAAGGTGCAAACAATTCGATGTTTATTGGGGTGAACTTCCAGCAAGCATGATTCCAGTTTCCCAGAGCTTTACACCTGTGTCCCTGTGCCCATTTCCCCCTTTAGCCAAACAGGATTCCAGTTTCCTTACTCCCATTCCCTGTTCCCATTTCCCCAGTTAGCAAAACATGATTCCAATTTCCTTACCCCCATTCCCTGTTCCCATCTCCCAGAGACCCACCCACCCACCCCCTCCCACCCACGCCCACTCACTTCCTCATTGACTACAGATTATATAGTAAAACTTGAGTTCTGCTTAGTTATACCTTAACCAATCATTTTCCTGAAATTTAACTAACCAATCCTAACATATTGTAACATGATTATGTAACCAATTATATCCCACCACCTTAATTAATTTACACCCAGCAAAATTAATTATACAGCAGACAGGAACAATCACAGAACCAGACAGAGATTATACAGACAAACAATAGCAAAGTGGGAACTATAATGACAAAACAATACAGAAGTGAGGATTTCACATCCCAGTATTGATAAGTGAGTTCTTGCCAGACAGGATGCTGTTTCCTTTTACATTTTCTAGGCACTTCCCTTTCTCTGGAGGTGATAGGCATTATCAGGACAGGATTGTATTCCTAACAGCCCAATAGCACCTTCTTTCAATGTGACTAGTTTGGAATGTGAGGATGTGACCTGTCGCTTCCTAGCTTATGGCTGCCTCTGCTGCTTAGCCAAAGGCCTTAGCCTAAGCACAGGGCCTCAGACTGTCGCAGTAAGAAGGCCCTTACACCGGCAGACAGTGATTTTGATTCTCTTTTGTACCTCTATAACTAGCCAAGTGATAAGAATACACCTAAATTCTTAGAGTATAGGCCTTTACAGACAGGCCTGAATATCTATATCCTAACATTATGTTACATTAAAAAACATTAGTCACAGGCCAAATTCATACCTGGTAGCCATCAGTATATCGAGTGGAGTTACACTAGAGATGAATTTGTGAAATTATGTCTATGATGTATTGAGGGACTGACACTGCATGATGTTGTGTGCCTTCAATGATGTGCTGACTACCCATGATTCCTATTTATTTCAATGAGAGTTAAAGTCACTCAGCATCTTACAAAAGCACAAGCTATGACCTTGTATCAGGATGACATATATTTATAGCTGCATTTTCACTTTTCATTTTACTTCTTTCATTTAATTAGAGGTAATGATAGATTTTACTGACTTTATTCTCCCAGACCCTGGCTTTCCCATTCTGGACACTGGATGTGACCACCAACTAAGTTTTAGCAAAAACTTTAGATCTGTTTTTTACAAGTTATTGTTACTATCCCAGTAGAATGGCAAGGAGCCCAGAAAAGTGATGACAGGAGTGATTAAGCATGCCAAGTGATTAGAACTGTGTGTAGTCAAGCAAAAGGGTAGTAGCAGAAGTGCCGAGCCTCACTGAACTGAGCAGCTGAGAGCATAGGAGAGATGCATTAATGTAGGTGGGACATTTACCTAATTGGCAATAGTAACCTCTGTTAAATCTGCTTTGTTCCACTCCAGTGGCCAAAGACTTAAAGCTTAATTATGTGGTCAGCTGGGAATTCCTCCCTTGTATGGGAAACCTGTAGTGGCATAGACAGCTAGACCCTACATCCTCTTGCAATTCCAGGGTGAGATGAGTGGAAGAGGGCACGGGCAGAGCACTACTAAACTGTAGCTGTAATCAGTTCCTGGACCGGCCACTTGGTGCTTTTACAGCCAACAATAACTTAAAGAAGCACTGAGGCTGCTCTAAGTTGTTCTGTGAGCCAAATCAGTCTTCATCCAGCTCTGAAATCTGGACGGGGACAGGCATGATAGTGGCATATAGCCATGTCTACCACCAATCATCTGTTGGCTTGGACCCAGACATCTAACCTCCAGTGAAGTTAGAATGGAGGTCAACTTGTTTTGGTAGCTGAAAAGTTATTGATGGGTATAATGATGAAATAAGCTTCTCTGACATACTGGTTTTTATCCATAATGGAAGGGAAAGGTCAGTCATCCAGCATAGATTACATGTGGTGAGAACATAGGCTTCAGATTCAATAGGAAAGGGAGCTTCCTTAGCTGCATAGCCTGGTGCCAGCCGTGGACAGAGGGATGGACCAGACCCCAGGTCCTTTAGGCTCATGGTTAGAGTATCATCCGATGAGTGAGCCCTACAAATGGAATGGCTTATTGTTGAGAGCAATGGTAAAGATAACATATTTTGGCAGAAACTGTTAAAAGAAGTGGTAATGGTGCTGAAGGGAGAATTAGACATTTGGAATACCTAACTGGAGGTGCATCAAAGGAGGAAGAATACAATCAGAATTAAAGAGCAGTAGCTGGCCTGGAAATTTCTTGGTTAAAGTCCCTAGTGCGATCAGTGACTATAAAATCCATTCAGAATTCGAGTTTGAGGGCCTCTGCAAAGAATGGCCACCACTGAATAGACTATGTTCAGACCTTCCTACCTTTCTAAGATAATTTATAAAAACAGTATTCCCTGAAGAACAGGGGAATACCATATTAGAGTGATTTTTTTCCAAGTGTGTTGACTCGTTGAGCGAAAACAATAGTGGAATATCTAGGCTGTTAATGTACAAGGAGAGAATTTGCAGTGGTTATGACTAGTATAATAGTTCGTGATGAAGGTAAGATTGTTATTTTTATTGTGGATCACAGGATTTAAGCTGGTGATGTGTGTTTTATCGCTCAGTTCAAATGAAGTATTCTCATGAGAAAGTGGTGAGCCTAGAATTGCCCTGGACTTCAATGGGACAAGGATTTCACCCACAGCCTTTTCCATCACTAGAACTTTTTATGTTTAAAGCATGTAATAGTGCACAAGTCTTCCCTAATTTCTCTCTCCATTCTAGGCATTAGATTTTGTAGTCTAATCATTGTAACTCAATTGACACAATTTATATATGGCGGTGCAATTGAAACAGAGTAAATTAAGGGAGAGGGACTAGTTTAATGACCATCTGAGTTTTTTTTTTTTAAATAATACATTGCCCGGATTTGATTACTTGTTTGTTTAGCTCAAGGGACTACAATGAGAGTTTGCAATGCTAAGCAAATGAATCAATGAAGCAAATGTCTCTACTTATTAATTATTTAATTTTGGAGCAAAATTGTAATATTCTCTGAATAACTGGTACCTAACTAGGGTCAGATTAAGGGTTTTCTCTACTTTTTGGGTTTCTGTTCCTTCTCATTATTAGTTGTTGTCATTATTAAAATGTGGATGCATCTGCTCTCATTAAATCAGCTTTTGATTATAAAGCAGAAAATCCTATCCCCTCCTTACAAGTATGGAGGCCATTTAGTAACAAACCACTTGGTGTTTGTTATGCAGCTGAGGTAGAGGAAGGATACGGAGAATATGGGCAGAAGCTTCCCTTGCCATACAATTCAGAGTCCACTTCTGTGGGAGTTCCTTGAATATTAGAGCACAGCTGTGATCTGAAACAGGTCAGGGAAGGGGCAGGAATAGTCAATAGCCACTACACTGATCTTCCAGCTATCTCTGTGGAAAGCAAGAAGCTGTGATGGTACTCCAATCTTAAAATGTAGCATGCTAGTATACTATACTATTTACTATATACACCATGCCCCATAAACACTGAAGAAACAGCCCAGCATATAACTTGTGCACTATTGTGCTGGACCAGTGGTTCTCAAGTGCGGGTACGGGTACCCCTTGGGTATTCAGAGGTCTTCCGGGGGCACATCAACTCATGTAGATCAGTGTTTCTCAACCTGGGGGTCACGAACTCCCAAGGGGCTGCGGTATTGGTTTAGGGGGGTTCACAAGTACAGGGCCAGCGTTAGAGGATGGCAAGCATGGCAGTTGTCTGGGGCCTCATGCCACAGGGGGCCCTGCAAAGCTAATTTACATGCTTCAGCCCCAAGCAGCGGGGCTCAGGCTTGAGCCCCCGGTGGCAGGGATTGGACTTCAGAACCCTGAAAGAAGTGCAGTAGGCTGGTTTGGGAAGTTGAGAACCCCCATACTAGAAAAAAAGTCATTGTTAGTGCTTGCTCACTCTGGGAATCCTCTTGTTTTTGGGTACCTTTCTGGTTTATGTCTGATATTTTTCTTCTACTTTTCAGAGAATTTGTCTAAAATAGCACCAATGTGCACTATTAATGGGAGATTTTATTGTACAATACATGGTTCCACAAATTACTTGCTTTAGTTTTTATCCTAAAACTGTACCTTGCTTTTTCTACCTGTCACAGATATTGTTTAGATGACACAGCAATTTAGCAGAAATGTGGTTCAGCCCAATTCTTTCTACCCAGAAGGTACCAAGAATGAAGCCACAAGGCTTGCAAGCCACAAGTTGTTAGATGAGATTGCATATAATTTATGAGGCCTTGAAATCACCTATGTTTGAATCTTGCAAAGATTCTGTTAAAGTATCCTCAAGTATTATTCTTAGAGGAAGGAGTCAGCTTGCATCCGTTGTTAGCACCATAGACAGGTTTTTAAATGTAGAAAGAGTGGTTAATAGCCTCTTAATTCCTTCAGTGGATGTTTGTAATAATTTCTATAACTATTTTTTAACAGACTTTCAATTTTGAGTTCAGATTGCAAATTAACTCAATCCACTGATTACGCTCCTCTCCTTCCAAGACTTCTTTAACTTGTCCTTCAGGGACATGAAGTACCTTTTCTAAGGCATCTGTGTCTCCTATTGTTGAAGAGATGCAAGGCCTGAGGCCAACAGCATGCGCTTTACAAGTTCCAACTCCTGCTTGACTGCTAAAGGAGTGTTTACTGTCTGAGGCTACTGAGACTCAGGGAACAGTGAATTTATCATTGGAAACTGGAACTGTTCCATCAAATTTTAAACAAGCCTTAATAATTCTTTGAAGAAACCTCTCTCAACAACTGACAATATGTTTGATTTTCATTCAGTTTCCAATTTATGCTTTTTATCAAAGGTACATGAAAAAGTTATTTATATTCAATTACAAACTCATCTTGCTCCATTTGATTTATTTGAAAAAAATTCAGTCAGGGTTTAGACTGCACCATAGCATGGAAACTGCATTGTTAAAGGTATATGATGATTTATTGATTGCAACTGATTCAGGATCTCTGTCACTTAGTTTTACTGGGACTTTCAGCAGCATTTAATATGTCCGTAGTCTATTGCTGGGCTCCTAAGCAGTGTTGTACCTTGTTTTAAATCATATTTAATACATCAGCTTTTGATAGTTTTCTCTGCAGATCTGTTCAGATAAGATTCAACTTCTCATTGCCTTACTGGTCCTCATGGGTCTGCTTTAGGAACTCATTGATTTCTACATGTTGTTACTTAAAACAGGCTGTGCTCTCTCTGTTATAGGGTTGATACCCAAATGTATTTAGCTCTTCCATCCAATTACTATGTTGCATTGACTATTATTGTTTTGTTATATCCCGCTTCAAATGTCACAGTAGTTTGTGAAAATAAAAAAGTTTGGATAGCATTTATTGAGCTATCCTTTGCTCATATCATGAGTCTGTCACCCTATTAACTCTGAACGTAGTCTTTAGATGCCCTCTTCAGGTATTCAAAGCTTCAGTGTTATATGGTCATCTAACATTTATAATGGAATTTGTATCTTTCTCTGGTCAGTTCATATGACACCTTTTTAGTTAGCATTTATCACCACACTAACACTATTGCAGGGATCCAGAATTGTTAGCAAATGCCTTTAATTTGTTAAGACTGTAGTACTGGAACAATTCTGAGCCAAATTCTCTGCTGGTGTAAATAGACACAGAAACATTGATTTCAGTGGAGTTACATGCATTTATATCAGCAGCGAATTGGGACCTTTTTCTAGGTGTTCTCCATCATATTTCCTAACTGCAGACTTTGCAAAATGGAAGTCTCATTCTTACTGGCATTCAGCTGCTTCACCATATTAATCCCATTAAAACAAAAACCAAAAAAAAAAATGTTACATTGGATCTCTGTAAAATTTCATATTCAAGTTTCTTTCAAATTTTTTGGGCCCAATCCAAAGCTCAGTGGAATCAATGAAAAGACTCCCACTGACTTCAGTGGGGTTTGGATCAGGGCCTTAATGGTTGTGCATCAGTGTAACTTACTCATCTTTTCTTACCATGTGTCAGCAGTCATTTAACAATATCAGAGTCAGTTGGTTATTTAGTTTGACCTATTTTTAAAGTCAGGAACCTGGGAGTTAAGAGAATTTTAGAATTATTCTCTTTGATAATGGAAATAACTTCCTATCACTATTCAAAAGTTTGTTTCAACATTTAAAATTGCACTAAACAACTATGGGCCTGATACCACTCTTACTTGTAACAGTAAATCAGAGGTAACTCTTTAGACATCAACGGAGTTACTCTTGCAGAACTGGTGAGAGGGGAGAATCAGGTTGTGTGGCTCTTCCCATATTTAATTAATCACTCTTTATTTGTTTAAATATCTGTCAGGTATAAGTGCCCCATAACTATTTTGTCAAGGCTGCTACATAAATCCATTCATTCTGTGTTCAGCCCCTTAACTTACTTTTACCACTGTTAATATTACAGTTTCTCTAAAGGTTTCATATTTCAAATGTCAACAGCAACAGAAATGTGTCCGATGAAGCGAGCTGTAGCTCACGAAAGCTTATGCTCAAATAAATTGGTTAGTCTCTAAGGTGCCACAAGTACTCCTTTTCTTTTTGCGAATACAGACTAACACGGCTGTTACTCTGTTTTAAGAAAGAATTTTAATAATATTTCCCATGAAATACAATAAAACAAAAACATCAGTTCAATTGTTAGTAACTGAAAGGCTGCCATTGTGAGTTGTTTTTTGACATCAAAGTGAACATATAACTCTTGTATTTACAAACACTATTTCTTTTTCCAAATGACAAGATGTTCAGCTTAAATTCTCTCTCGCTCCACTAAGTCAATGATCTTGCTTGTCTTTAGTGGTCTCCTTCTATTTTTCCCTTGTGTTTTCTAATGATATTCAGCATACAAATTAATATGCTCTTATCATTATAGCAGGAGAGCTGTTTGCAGTGATATTTTTAAATTAATGTATCTCTTTTTATGAATTATTGTTAAACTTTGAATTCTTCAAAATTACTTCGTAATTCAAAAATATTCAGCAACTGAAGAGTTTATTCAAGTTTTTATCAAATAGGCCTCTGGGTCATGAACTATCCATTATGTCTAGTATTTCCTGTTTGTAATTAATATTCATGCCTGTGGCTGGTCACTTACATTTCATGATTTTTTTTTCCTGCTCACTGATTGGACAATGGACAAAGAACTTTCAAGATGGCTGCATGAACACTTCCATTGAAAATACTTTGTAACATATACATTCAATACACCTTTTCCTGCCTCAATCATTTTTTGCAAACAAAATTATCATATCTTCACTAATGTTTCTGCAAAGCAACTGAAACATGGCAGAATGCATGATGTTTATTTGAATGACTGTAGGCTTTTGCCAATATTCCCCCAGATCTAGATAACAAGATGTTTAGGAAAGCTGGAATGGGAAGAAAGGGAGGGAGAAGCAACATGCTACATCAAAAATGCCATTGCCTGGCTTTTGAGTTATTGATAATTCAGAAGCACAAAACCTGGAGCTCATATGGATCGGTATCCTAACTAATAAACCAAAAGGTGAGATCCTGCTGGGAGTCTGTTGCAGACCATCACATTAAATAAGAAAATCTGGTGAGCAGATTTTCTTATTTATTTAAGCAGACTTCTTAAGCATCCATTTGTAATGTATACAAAGAAAAATCATTTACCATGGGGGATTTCAGGCTAGGGGACACGTGTTGGATGCCTCACTGTCACTAGTAAGAATCCTTGGAGTTTCAAGAGAATAGAGGTAATTTGATCACCATCTTCAAGGGCCCATATGGGGAAGAGATTTCTGTTAGTAGATTACTTTTTAATCTAGTGGAAAAAGGCATCATAAAATCCAGTGGTTGGAAGCCAACCCTAGACAAATTCAGACTAGAAATAAGGCACACATTTTTGACAGTGAGGGTAATTAAATACTGGAACAATTTATCTATTGATATGGTGGTTTCTCTATCACTTGAAGTCTTCAAGATTCGACATATTTTTAAAAGATATTCTCTTCCTCAACCAAAATTAAGGGGTTGATTCAGTTACAGGGTGAGATTCTGTGGCCTAGTTATTCAGGAGGTCGGACCAGATGATTTCAATGGACCATTCTGGCTCCCAGTGACTTTAATTAAATATTGTCCATTTTAATTTTACTTGTATTGTTTTGTATCTGTACTGATACAGGCAACACAGTTTGGTTCCCTTCAGATGCCAAAAGAGGGCCCTCATGCTTTTGAGACCCATCTCAATTTCCATACACCACTCCATTCAATATCTATGGATCCTACTTATGCCTATCAGAACATGTGGTGTTCCTCACCCACTGCAGTCAATGCCCCAATAACAACCATGTGGGTGAAACCGGACAATCACGATACTATTGAATGAACTCACACAGAAAAAATTATAAGACAAAAACATCACATCACCCCTGGGTGAACACTTTTCACAAAAGCTTTCTCTCAATGTCTGATCTCTCAGTCTTCATCCTCAAAGGAAACCTGCACAACACCTTCAAAAGAGGACCCTCAGATAAACATTAAAAATCATGGTCTTAAAAATCATGTAAGGCTCTGTGGTGTCAGAGCTGGGAATGGGGACACTAAGGAAGGAAACTGGAATCATGCTTCCTGGAAGTTCATCCCAATAAACATCAAATTGTTTGCACCTTTGGACTTTGGGTATTATTGCTCTCTGTTCATGCGAGAAGGACCAGGGAAGTAAGTGGATGAAGGAATAAGCCCCCTAACAAGCTTCAAAAGATTCTTCCTTTTATTCAAAAAACTCAAATTTGTCCAACGTTTATTTACTCTATAATAGCTAGCAAATAAACTGCTCTTTAAAAAATCATTTTTGCAGTAAGCAGAAAAACAAGTCTGATGAAAACTTTACAAACAAGTGCTAATGTTATTTGACCAGGTCTCCTATTTGCAAAGTATCATTAGTCAAACTTTAGCAACCCAATAAACTCAGACATCTTGCCAAATATGAAATAGATGCTTTATTCTCCTAATTTAAATATGTCACTACTGAACAATACTTGTTATACACATGAAAACAGAAAGAGAAAAATATTTTTGTTTGGTAAGAAAATGGCCCTTGATTGTTACATACAAGACAAGGCTGCCTTGTGAGCTCCAGAGTGGCTTGAGGGGAGAATCCTTACTATTTCTAAATTCTGGAGCTTCATCTGGATTAGGAATTTTCTGCCCTTCAGATGCTTAATACTACTCCCAGGAGTGGAAAAAGATTTTTCTTTAATGAGAAGTATGCATTACATTGCTGCCTGCAGTCATTTGAAATGAGAGCTCATATATAGTATGATGTCAATTAATATGAGTACCAGCAAATGGTTCATAAAATGTGTGACTGTATCTGGCCTCTGTTAAAGTGTTTCTTCTTGCATGTTCTTATTGAAAACACTATTCTGCAGCTTTATGAATCCTTATACAGAAAACTAATATGTGAAGTGTGACTGAAAATAAACAGAGAGAGGTGGTTAGTTTGGATCACCATAACTTTATAGGTTGTTGGTTGCATGGGGGAGTTATGTTTCTTTTGTACCAATTTGAAAATATTGCATAGTGCAAACAGTATCTTTGTCCAGTCTTCAATCTAAATGTGATCATGAAATACACATTGTGAATTAAAGGTTCTGAAGAAAAAAAAGCTTATAATGGTGATGACTTGTTGAAATCTCATTTTCGGTTGCCATTTATCCCCAAATCTCTGGACCTGAGAATAACTATATAAATCAATTATGTTTTGTAATCAACATCCTTAAAGGATAGTGAGTTTAAGGAAGGATGATCTACACCTTAGGCTGATTAAATTACAAGATAGAGGTTTTCTTTCTGAAGTCTTTAATATTGCTAAAAGGATCCTATCAAAATATATTAGCACTAGTGTTGGATGTTATCTAAAGGGTTCTCATCACTGAAGATAAGCATGAAAGTCTATTAACTGAGCAGAGTGTCCCCAAACACTTTTCAAGTAACTTCAGAAACATCCTGTACCATACTTTCTTACATCTATTATTCGCCAGTATCTAGAGGCAGATTCTGGACTCAGTGGACCTCATTTCTGATCCAGTATGGGAATTCAAACACAAACAGCTACGCTGTGTCTCAAAATAAATAAATAAAACCACACACATGCTGCTTTTGTAAAAGCAAAACCAACATCAGTGACCACTAATCAGATACTTGTGTGAAATTACCATATTTGTGTTGCAAATGTCAATTGCAGTTACAACTTCATGCTTTTCCTGAGCAAAAAGTACATGCAAAAGAAATGGGCACCCACACTGGAAAATGTTCCTGTTTTATAAAAGAAGTTTCCTTGATAGGAAAAGAAAAATCCTTTTGTCAAAGTGTTCTGCTTTTCATAGGGAATAATGTCTTTTAATTACCAAATCTGCATTTTTTCTGAATTAAATGTAAATAATTGAAATTAAATCCAGACCTGATCTTGTGAGACATTAGGAACACCTCTAACAAAAACTCTGATTTAATCATAACTTGAGCCAAATGTGAACCTTAATTGATAACGGTCTAAAGCTCCAATCCTGTAAAGACTTGTGAACATGGAATAACTTTAAGCATGGAAGGAGCACCAATGAGTTCAATGGGGCTATTAACATACTTAAAGTAAACCACACAGGTTCAGGGCCTGATACCTTATAAACTTCAAAGAGCAGAGCATCCAACTCACTTCATACTTTGTTGGTTCTGTTCAGCAGGGTTTTAAGGTGCATGATCCTGCAAAGATTTAAGCACGTTTGATTTTATGCATGGAGAATTCACTAGGACTAGTCACAGTGTATAAGTCTTTGCAGGACTGAAGCCCAAGCTAGAAACTTATGCCAACATTTTCAAATCTGCAAAAGGTCAATGCATATCATATTCATTTTACACTTTGGTAAACTGAGGCATAGAAAGGCTCATTAGCTCATCCAAGGTCATATAGTTAGCCATTAGTAGAGATAAAAGGAAATCAATGAGTCCTGAGCCCCAGTGTACCATCTTAATCAGAGCTCAATGAACCAGGGGTTCTGTGTTCTAGTTCTTCAGCTGCAAATGAGTTACTGTGAGTGGAATGTGTCATTTAGCCTCTTTGTGCATTAGTTTATCCATCTAGAAAAGAAGCATGCTATAGAAAAATGGATCTGCAAAGTGATTTGAGATCTTTACATGAATGGTGCAAGAGATGGGTACAGTGTTATTATATTCAGCTCCTACTGAGCACCTACTGATACACTGGAATACATAACCTTCAAACTTTTACCGGTTTTGGTGCACAGTCAGATTATATATCATGAAAAAATGGCATGTGTCATTTTCCTCATTTCAATTGGCAAATTATTATTTTTTTCTGTATAATCAATAGATAATCTCTTCAAAAAGGAATAAAGACTAAGGGACTCAATGAAGATTTACCAGCTGAGTATCTGATGTAGAATTTTGCCACATGGGTATCTCCACAGAAGTCAATGGGACTAGCTGTGTGAATAACTGCTCACCAATGCAAGAGGCTCACAATCAGGTCTATAGAAAGTCAAAGATGAAAACCTTTGTAAAGGCTACACTATTTAAAAGACTATTTACTATAACTTGTCTATATTTAATCGACAAATGAATGTGCTGCAAAACATTTATAGTTTAATGAAAATATTATAGACTGTGCCCTTTCAGCTTACATATATGATCCATTATTGGTGTCTTTTCCAGAAACAAATGGATCCACTTGGCAAGATACAGAATGACTGATGAGACACAACAGAAAGAGTGTCCTCTGATCCACTAATGCTGAGAAGTTATACAGCACCACTTTATTGAAAAATAAGCAGATTAGGTCAGTGTAAATTAACCTTCAGTTGAGACACTGTGATTTGTGCAAGACTAATTGCATGGGTTGACTATAAGCAGACACCAATATCTGGTTTCTAGCACTTTTGCCATGCATTTTGGTTTATGCCAAGAAAAGACATTCATCCTGAAACTTATCCAGAGGTAATATTCTGGTGTTTGTCAAATCACATGTGTAGCTGAAGAAAACAGATAGCAGATGTAATTGACTGTCCCCTCAAGGTAGGATAGTTTACTAAAATGTGCTTTGTTTTATTGTTTAACAAGCAGAGCTTGGTATTTTTGATTCAGTCCCTCCACTCCTTGAGAGCACAGAATATAATTCACTATTTAAAATGCCTCATCATGATGTAAACACATTTTATAAGTGTTTCAGCTCACTGAGCTTGGGAGAGTGCCCCATTAGAATGGGAATGCAGATGTGCTTTTTGTACTATAATGACTGCAGCCGAGTCTCCTTTTATTTCCTAGCATGTGAAAATAGAAAACGGCCAGTCTCCCTTGCCTTCCATCTGCTCCGTATAGCTAGGTCAATCCAGATTCCCTTTCATAACACGCATCCAAAAAACCCAGAACCCCAAACAGCCCTCTCCTGTACATTTTGTACCCTTCCCCTTCCTGTTGTTTAGCTTGCTTTATTCTCCAAACCAGTGTTGCTGCCTTCAGTTCATTTCTCACAGTCAAGACTTATTGATTTACGAAGTCCCATTGCAATTCAGGTTTTTAATTTTTGTGAGCCTGTTTGAGGGAGGTAGTGGTGAGGTGATGGGTGTATTGGCTGTCTTGTTCTTGAAGGAATAACTGGAGGAAGAATGGTCCAGTGTTTAGTCTGCAAGTCTGAGATTTGGGAGACTCAGATTTAATTCCCTGCTCCACCCCAAACTCAACTCCTGTGTGAGTTTGAGCTTAATGTCTCTCTTCCTCAGTTCCCCATCTGTAAAATAGAGATTATAGCACTTGTAAATATAAATACATTAAAGACTGTGGTTTGCTCAGATACTACAGTAATGGGGGTCATAGAAGTAAAATAGAGATACAGTTCTTACCATAATCTTATTCTCGTATATTATAAGGCAAGGCTTGGGTCTCGTGTGTGATGATGATAACACATCCTTCAGCTGGGTGGTGGAGTGGTGGTTGACAGGACTGTATTCTGGCTTCTGTCATGATAGTACCCAACAATAGGAGTGTTCCCTCCATAGAATACAAAAGCAGTAGGGTTGGAATCCATAAAGGGACTTAAACACTGAGCATCATGACACAAAACATTTAGGCTCTTAGAAAACCAAAGGAACATATGATTCATATAACCTGTGAGTAGGCTTTTACAATGAATAGCAAGAGATAGGCACCTTAGATTATGGTCCACAAAAGCCAGCATGCTAGGTAGGGAGCCACCTAAGCTAGTCAATCAGAGATGCTCATGAGAGGAGGCCCCAGCCTTCTCACAGAGATAGGCACCTAATTCCAGGCTGCAGGGGGGATGCCTATATCTGCTCAGCAATCTATGAATGGGAATGCACTGCCTGGAGTCAGGTGGTTTAGATGCTGAGGCATTTCTTACAGGAATGAGACTGGCAAATATTTACTACAGTGGAACAGTCATTGGGCTAGAGAGAGAAAGAATGATTCTGTAATCTAGTCGTTAAGGCATCCAAGTCGCAAGTGGGAAACCCTGGACACCAGATCCCTGCTCCACTCACTCTCTCAGTAGTTAGCCACAATTCAACAGCTTCAACAAGAGAGAATGAGGTAGCCCCATATCAGAATATCCCAAAGCTCAGTGACTAGACCACTTCTCCTAAGTGGTGGGAGACCCCTGTTCAAATCCTCTCAGGCAAGAAGGGGTAATTTGAATCTGGGTTTTCCACATCCCAGATGAGCACTTTAAGCACTGGGTTGAAATTTATGAAATGGGCACCGCCACCTCTTTCTCTGGCTGGATTTTGAATGGGACTCAATCCAGTAGACAGCCTCTGAGCCTGGCTACCAGATTGGGCTATACCCATGATTTAGGCAGGCAAATATCTATTTTCTCACAGTTCATAAATTGCTCAGGCTTAGGTGGGAGATAGACATCCAGGAACATAGAGAGGCAATGTGGTTGCCAGAGGAAGACACATGGGGAACTTTTACCTGAAAACTGGGGTCCTGAGTTTAGGCACGTACCACCAATGGAGCCAGAACTGGTACTTGTGCACCTGCATAGGAGACTTAGGTGCCTACATACCTCTGTGGATTTGGGCCTAGCTCTCGAACAAGTACAATTCCCTTTTGCCTTCATAAGTCACAGGACACAGTCATAACCAGTCAAAGGAACTGTGTGTCTCTGGGAAACCAAATTGCAGATGGTTTATTCAGATTCACAAAGGTTTAGAAAACAAAGTAAACATCAAGATTTATTTAGAATCATCCCAAACAAACAAACAAACACCCACAAAGCTTTTTATATGGCTTCTATTACACACACACAAAAAAGAAGCTAAACAACTCTCCAAAGAAGAAGGGTTAGTTTATTTGTTTGAACTGGCTTCAGTTCTTCTCCAAGCACCTACCTTCTGAGATGCTAAATCAAGCTTAATCTATGCTTCCTCAAACTCTTTTTACAGGGCTTTAGCTCCAATCCTTATAACAGTCTTCCTTCCACTAGCTTGTTCTCACCAATGGCATGCTTTGTCTCTTTATATGAAAAAAACAATTGTGGCGGGAATAGCTGCTGACTCGCCCTAGGTGGCTCTCTGCCTGTTAAACAAGCAACAGGCAAGAAAAAGAACTCTTCCCCTTTTCAGAAATGATTGCCAGACTAAAGGAAAGAATATCCTTAAGTTCCAATGACATAATACTCACAGTATAACATGGATAGGAATACTTACCATGCAAAAGAAAAATTCAATACTGAATTCCCAAATCAGGCAGCTGCAGATATTCCCCCACCAAAGCTTACTGTATAAAATAGAAGGCCCTAAATAGCCTGGCATGGGAACTCTGAACAAAGACCCAGTTAATATACTGGCAGTTATACAGAATGAAGAGGTGGGTCAATAGGCACTAGTTCACCCACTACCAGTTTAGAAGGCTGTTGCTCCATATATTCAGTGACTATCGGTTCTCAGAAACATTGTCAGGTATCCTCTTGAATGGATCAGGATAACTGAAACAAAAGGAAGGGCTAAATCAAGATGTGTTATCTTTGCTCAATGAGATACTAAGACAGCGATCAGAACTTCCCTGGACCCAGCCTTAACAGAATACCAGCCAAATTTTCATCATCTTGAAATATGCCCAAAGCATTTCTGATCTAGTGTCAGTCACTATTGTGAGGCATGCAGCAGCATGTGAATGTACTCATCATTACGTAGCGTGGCAGCGAGATAGGAAATTCCTGTCTGCCCTATGCTTGGCATGGAAGTGGTTTCAACCATGCTAGTGTTTGTGGGAGGAGGCTGAGTTACATATGACATTCTGGAATGCTGATTACAGTTGCTCTTTCTTACAGCACACACTGGTGAGTTATGTTGAGTCAGTAGGGCCTGACCACATTCTACTAGAAAAATGCTTCAGTCTTGAGATCGCCTCTGGGTTCTGAGAATTTGCAGGCAACTAGGTCACCTTGGGAGAGGAAAAAGCTCTCTGCACCAGAGCTTCTTCACTCCCCCTACAAACAATGTTCTCTCAGATATTTCTGCCAATGCCACCTTTTGCAAGTACCTTATATATGTGCTTGTGAACCAGAAGGGAAGAAAAAAACATTGTCAGCCACATTTACCCTCCTTTTTCCTGTCTTCTCCCTTGTGCTAGAGCAAGTGGCTAATATGAGTGTCTACACATAAGTGTCTTGATTTCCAAAAGGCTCCTCACCTTGAGAGATGCATATCCCAGATTCATTAAAGGGATGTGGCTTGGAGAACTGCCAAATGGTTTGTTGGGGCCTGAGCATTATGTAACACTTGAGCAATTCAGTGTGATGCGGTCCTGTTTTCTCCTCCCACGATGACACAGATGAGTAGGCACTGAGGCCTCAAACCAATCAAAATATCCAAAAAGCAGCATTTTGGCTGTTGTTTAGAGCAGAGGGCTACACCTAGACTATTTGGTTTGTTCCCTTCTGAGACCAAACATTTTCAGGCTTTGCCAGCACTGGGTGTGTCTACACTGCAATCAGGAAGTGTAACTGCAGCACACTTAGACATATCCATGCTAGCTTGCTCAAATAACAGCATAGGGGGTAGCAGTCAGTACAAGCCCACAAGCCCATTCTGCTGCAGATTCACTGCTATTTTTAGCAAGCTATCAACATTAAAGCTTGCAGGGGTATGTCTACATGTGTCACAATTACACATCCCTATTACATTGTAGACAGACCCTAACTGTTTTGCAGCTTTTCCTCTGAAATGCAAATAAAAACAAACATCCATCTATCTAATTCTTTTCTGTATACTTAATTCAACTTACTTACCTTGCTTACTCTAGACTATGCCTCTCCTGCTTCAATGGTATATGCAGCCCAGATTTTCACTCTCATGCCACTTTTCTAGCAAGTGATTTCGGCTTGTGACTTCGGACAAATTTCTTTTTGCCCCTCTCTATTAGTGTATGTCTTGCCCCTTACCAATGACAAGGACATATTTTAATGACTACTAATACCACCACAGGCACCGACAAGGCATATTAGTCTATGGTCCAGGGAACCTCTTACTAGACCTTGCTTACTGGTGCTGTCTTATTCCTGAGATTTTTTCCAAGTCAGTGAGGATTATTCTTTCCTATGCCTTTGGATAGTCTCACAGCTGTAGTTTCATGTTCCATGGAATGATAGTGAAATGGATTATAATATAGTGATAAGGGAAGAGATATTGGCTTATATATCATGTCACATTAGAATCCTCAGAGTGGCAGCAGGTGATCCTACTCAGCCTTTTCTCAAGCTCAAAAATATAAGAGATTTGTAATAGATTCTCTTTATGAGGCTATATTGAGGTCAAACTGGTCATAAACCACTTTATTCCTTGAGATGCAGCAGCAATGTACACAGTAAATAACAATTCAAAGACTTTCTATTTTAATGCAATAATAGCCAACAAATCAATGGATGCCAGCAGAGACTTAATTATCAATTAATGATCCAAGTCTTCTGCTCTCAAATCAGCTATTAACACCAATGGGTAATTTCTTAGGGGATGTGGAATGATATCTTACTTTTTAAAATAGAAAAATAGAGTATGAAACAAAGTGACTAGTCATTTCTAGGTGTTTACATGATACTGCCTATACCATTTGTGTTATAGTCTGTAACACATTGTTGATATATATATTTCTGATTTGATAGTGAGGGTAAAAGTTATAATAGGTAAATGAGTTAATATGATCTCTCAGAAGAGAATGGAAAAGCTTTATAAATGAGTCCCTATAGTAGCTGGGCTGTAATGGCCAATGAGTGTGAGGGGGTGGGGGGGGGGCAATGCTCCTTCCCTCCCCATCCACCTGTTTTGGGGTGTGAGTTGGCAGGCTCCCATTTACACCTGCATGCCCAGTCCCAGAGTACTGGGTGGCCTACATGAGGATGTCTTACTCCCCAGGTGCAGACATATGGTTGAAGTCTTAATATCACACATCAATAGTTAATATGTGCTGAGCCCTAAGCACCGTATACTAATAGAGGATTGGAGCGGAGCCCCTTTGATCTCCCTATCCTGTCCTACCCACGTTATGGCCCCTCCTTCCTCTTATTACAGGGGTGAGGAGATGGACCACCTCTTTCAGGTTTCCCCCAGTAGAGATTTCCCCTGCCTGGGGGGAAATTCTCCGTGAGTTATCACCTGCTGGCTAAAGGGAGTGGAAAGTCTAGCCTGATATATTAACTCTGAAACAGGGTGTACATTGGCTGACCTAGGATTAAAGCTAAGCAAACAGCTACTGGCTGAAAAAGAGTATTCCAATCAGTCCATCCTTCATAGTACTCTGTGCACCGAATGTTTTGTTATCAGTTCTGTCCTGTCTCATCGAAGTCAATGGCATTGCATTGAGTGCAGACTGGTATTCACTGTATACAGCGAACATGAGGAGTCTGTAGTCTCTCTGCCAAAATTCTAATAAAAGGAACAGTATCATCCCCACCAGAAGATGTCCATGAGAAACAATGCCACTCTAATAATGGCTGCAATATATTTAAACATGGAGACATAATAGTTTTACTTTATGCACAGTCTGTGACTGAATTTGTCAGCATAGTAAGCTGATGAGGGAAGCAGGAAAGGGTGCACTTCGATCAAGATATTTTCCCCTAATATTAAGGTAATAAGAGAAATCATCACATAACTCTCTTAACCAAGACTGGCACAGTCTGCTTCTCCATTTGCATTCCACAGTATTTTCTGTACATTTAAAGTGAAGTTCTACTATGAAAAGTGATTATGTAAAAGTGTCACCTTCTCACTCAGAGCTGCTTGTTGTGTGCATTCAGAGCCATTTAGTCTCACTTCAGCGAGAAAAACAGCTTTTTACTCCTGTTAGCAAAGCAGGGCCAACACAGCTGCAAGAGTGAGTTGAATTCTGTTCTTTCTTGTCCATCAACAGAAGGACATGGAGGCTCAGAGAGAAGGAGAAAAGTGAGCTTGCTTGGTAGATTCAGCAGCAACAACAGCAAGCAACCTGAGAACTGTCACAAGGAAGTTGGGTGATCATCAGGGCCCACCAGAATCAGTATACAGGTGGGAAAGCTTGCAAGCAAGATACATGAGGTAAACATTATGATGAATGACAGTAAGACCATACAGAGAGCCCCCCACCATGAGGCTAAAGATGGAACTGAACTCTGATAGGTGGGACTTATAGTCTGATCTTTAATTACCTTCTAGATGGACTAGAAGGGACACCCCAATCACCATACTAAGCCTGAGAAGCACCCCTGGCCAAGGTTATTTTTGTAATGCTCTACTGAACTTCCCCTTCAGGGCCAAGATAGGAGCTCGGGTTTTGCTCTATTGCAATTGATTAAGCCACTGCACCTGGGGTACTTAAACCCTTTTATTTCCTATAACAGTAGTAAATCTTTTCCTTCCAGGTGTGCATGTGAATGCTTATTGGGAGGCCAGCAAGCACTAGAACCCATAGGCCCTAGAAGCTGATGTTCATTGAGCGCTTGCTCATGGTACATATGCCATACTACCAAGTTTTGGGCACTTGCTGGAATGAAGACAGGCCCAGTGAAGAAAACAAGAGTCATCTTTTTTATGATGGCTTAATTTGGAGGCAATGGAGTTACCAAATTGTAAATGAGTATAAACCCAGGGTTGTGAATTAAATCCTTGAGGGGGCCATTTAGGGATATGGGGCAAAAATTGGAGATTGGTCCTGCTTTGAGCAGGGGTTGGACTAGATGACCTCCTGAGGTCCCTTCCAACCCTGCTATTCTATGATTCTATGATTTGACCTGTTGAAGCTTCATTACAGGTGGTGATATATTAGAAGAAAAAACAGTCTGATTGAGAGTCCACCCTGAGTTTGAAGAGATGACTGTAAATGACATTGTTTATTAACTGGGTGGAAATTAATGGAAAACAAACACAATATCTCCTAATGCCATTTTTAGAGTCATGTTTCAGAGGAGATCTGCACTGTCAGCTAAGTTGTTATGTCTCCATTTAGTGAAGAACTGCACGTGGTTAGAGCATGAAAGTTAAAATGTAATTTGACACTTTGAGGCTTATCTACACATTCTCAATAACAAACTGAGAGAGAAGCATTTTGGCAGGAGAATGAATAGTGAGTGAAAAGTAGCAGACAAAAGCCTGCATCATTGTACCAAAACTAACTTAATTAAAAACAGCAACAATCACCCACCAAAAAAACAAAAACAAAAAAAAAAAAAAAAACACCTTTATTCCTACAAAGGCAGCCAGAAGATTGAGCTATAAAGTGCTGTGCTCCTGCTACAACTATTGCTGGACACTGGTATTCAGGGAAATTAAAACAATTAGAACAAAAGAGTAGTAGAAGATGGAAAGCCCTGTTAAATCATCTAGTGTTCCCCTAGTCAGTGCATGATCATTCCCATTTCCCTCCAGTGTATTGTACAATTACAGCTCTTTTATTTCAATGCCCAAGAAAAGTGATATTAGTAATTTAAATAAAGCTTATTGCTATTTTTTTAAATACATACATATTGAGAGTGGGAATGTATTGAGAGGACAATGCTGGAAAAAGTTACCCATCTGTTGTAGGACTCATGCATTTGGCTCTGAAGTCTTCCTGCAGTTGCCACAGTGCCAGCAAACCTTAGATTAGATATGAGATTCTATCAACTCACACTGTGAGCTGCAGCTCACGAAAGCTTATGCTCAAATAAATGTGTTAGTCTCTAAGGTGCCACAAGTACTCCTTTTCTTGTTGTGATATGGGTCTGCAAACTCCCAGGTTGCCTCTTCTCCTCTCTCTGAATTCTTACTTTGCTGACTCCATTAGGAAAGAATAGAGTAGAAGTGCAAGTGTAGGGTTGGATGGAACCTCAGTAAATCATCAGGTCCAGTCCTCTGCACTGAGGCAGGACTAAAAATTATCTAGCCTATCCCTGACAGGGGTTTGTCTAACCTGTTCCTAAAATCTTCCAATGATGGTGATTCTACAACCTCCCTAGGTGACTTGTTACAGTACTTAACTACCCTTATAGTTAGAGAGACAAGGTGGATGAGGTAATATCTTTTATTGGACCGACTTCTGTTGGTCAGAGAGACAAGCTTTCAAGCCACACAGAGCTTTTCTTCAGATCTGGGAAAACTAATCCGAGAATCACAAGTAAATGCAAGATGGACCAGATGGTTTAGCATAAATATCACTTATTCTAAGGGATCATTAAGGTAGAGCGGCCCGTTAACACCTCTACAGTCATAGGACAAAAAGGGGGATTAGATTGTTGTATAAACCATAAATCCAGTGTCTCTGTTCAGTCAATGATTTTTAGTGTCTAGCAGAGTTATGAATTTAGACTCCCAGATTTATTTTTCCTGAGCCCCCACTTCTGGCCTTCTGACAACCCCCAACCTTTCCAAGTTCATCATAAGGAACAAGCTCCCTACAGACCGGAAGACACCAACTCAAAGCAGCACCAGATCCTGCCAGAACAACAGACACAAAACCTGCAAACATCTCCATTGCTACAATGATCAACACGCCCTCACGACATGCCTTTCACGATCCATGGATCCTACATATTCTTATCACAACATGTGGTACATCTCCTCCAATGTGCTGAGGGTGACCATACATCCTGTTTTAGCTGCCACAGTCCCTGTCCTGGCCGTCCCAATATTTTTGGCAAAAGTGAGCATTTGTCCCGTTTGCTCTTGCCGACTCAATCAGAGGGGTGTGATGTGGAGGAATATGTGTGGGGGAGGAGGATGAGCAGCAATGCTAGCCCCGTGCAATGGGGAGGCAGGGCTCAAGTGGGGCGGCAGGCAGGGCCCAATAGAGAGTTCCTCTGCCTGTCCTCCCATTCGTGAGCCTGTCACTGCTGCTTGAGCCCTGCCTGCCCCCTGCCTGAACCCTGTCTCCTCCCGTGCGTGGGACTGGCATTGCTGCTCACCCTCCCACCACATTCCTTTGCACTTCAACCCACTTTTTTGACAAATGTGGGCATTTGTCCCATTTGCTCTTGCTGTCTTGATCAGTTGGCATGAGCAAATGGGACAAATACCCACTGTTACCAAAAAAGTTGGGTTGGTCAGGATAGGGCTTCAAAAAGGGACTGTCCTGGCCAAATGGGAGGTATGATCACCCTACAATAAAGCATCCATACACATTTCCCAGTGTCAGTATATTCACCATTCTAGAACACTATTGAGGTTTAGGTCAGAGTCCTTTAATGACTCACCTACACATGGCTTCTCCTCCAAATCGTGGAGTCTTGGAGACTACAGTAAATGCCCTTCCATTCTCCAACTCAAGCTTTTTCTAAAATGGTTGCTCAGAGAAGCTTTTATAACTTCCAGCCCCCTTTGTCAGGTGACTCCCTAATTTGCCTGGTCAGGTGATCAAAGTTCCCCACCAAGTGACTGTTTGCTGAGTTGCTTCCCCTGTGGAGTTCAGTCTTGAAAATCTAGTTTCCCTGGGTAGTAGCTGTCTTTGTCCAAAAGAGCTTCTATGTATATAAAGGACCATCAAGTTTTAATGACCCTCCATTGTTGGCCCTGTGCCAGATGCAAGAATGTCTCTAGTCACTTCCTGTGGGTTTTAGCTCGCTATGGAGTCAAAAGCTGAGAAGGCAAACAAGCCCCACATTCAAAATGGAGTTTGCAATTTAACACAGATACACACAGAAAGTCCCCCAGATATAACAAAATGCATAAACTGTGCGTAGACAGGTTCCCCAAATCATCACAGTAGGAATTAATATAAATAATGTTTCTTAAAAAAGCAGAAAAGCTAACGGATTATTATGCTCTGGGAATGTAAAAATGTTAGGACATTATGGAATGAAGTGACTGATATTCTGGATCCCTATGTTCACCCTTTTAACAAAACTATATTGGATTTTGTACAAAGTATGTGAGGTATCATTTGGAAACTAATAATTTGCTGATCATTATTGTCCTGGTAATATGTAAGTGGCAACATTGTATATAAAGTTATAAGATTCTGTTGTATAACATTACTGAGACATGTTCCAAGTTTAGAAAAGCAGGCAGCTCAAAGACAAAAAGGCAAACTGATGCTTCAGGAAGATATCCACAAAATCAGAAGAACTATCATCTGGCTATGTGGCCATTCTTCAGCAGGAAAAAAGGTGTGAGTCAGAAATCTATATTTTGGCAAGAAAACAGCTGGTGGTCCCCTGAAGTGTAATTCATGTGTGGGTGGCTATAAAACTCAGAGTACAGCTGGGAATGACTTACATGCTGAACACTGTGTGTGAACAGACCAGGAGTGAAGTTGTAGAAAAGGCAGGTTGGAGAACTGAGGGGATACAACTGTCTATCAGTCTATATGGTACCCTGTGTAATGTCACAGAAGTGTCATATAGTTCTGAATGTGGTGACCCATATGCAAGGAGCATATTATACCCTTAAATGCCCACATTATTAAGTCCTACCTACCTAAGAAATTGCCACTCTCCCTGTGCAACATTGTGACTGTAGGATTCAACTGATACATATTGATTTGAATGTTCTCAGTGAATGGCCCAATACACTAGAATTCCTTTCCCCCATTGTTCCAGTAGGCCCCTCATTTATTAAAGGCATAGGATGACATTTTTAGAAGGTATTTAGGCACCTAAAGATGCAGATAGGCATCTAGTGGGATTTTCGAAAGTGCCTACATGCCTAAATTGGACCACTGGTCACTTCATCAAATTCCATTAAGCACCTATCTGCATTTTTAGGCACCTAAATGACTGTCAAACTCTGGCCCATAGTGTTTACTAGGATTATAGGGACATATTTGTACTGGTGGGGACGTATCTTTCCAAATGACACTTGCAAACCTGTTTTGTTCTATTTAAAATACTTTTTCTTGCATCTAGAGAAGTTTTATGAAATTTTAAATTTTTTGAAAAAATTAAAATAAAATTAATTTACTTAATATGACCATATAATCCACTAAAACTGAGAGTTCTGAATTTACATATATCCCATTCATAGTTGGCTTCACTGTTCATTTTACATCTTGTTTTTTATAGATCTGTGAAAGGTTTTTTCCTCTGACTTTAATATTTTTGGAGTCAGACTGCATTGCCCAGACATTTTGTTGTATGGCTATCTTTACTATATAGTCACCAGTCTAGTAGCGTGTGTCCATATCTTTGTAAATCACTTCCATTCATTTTATATGCTCAGATATTTTACGAGAAGATAGATTTAAGTATGACCACTCAAACTCATTTTATATGAAGGACATTTGATCACAAAGTTTTTGTAGGCTTCTGAGTTTTCTTTTAGAAACTACAGTATGAAGTTTGCTTAAAAATAAATAAATAAAAAGCTAGGACTAGTAATTCTAAACTGATGTTATTTTGTGGGCAGTAATGTCTGTTTTACATGATATTTCTTATACGTGACATTTTATAGACTGGGCCATATTATAATTAATCAAGATAATGGTGTCTTCCAAAGCAACTCAGATTTCTAGAGAGAAATGAACAAAATAATTGTATTGCTATCTGCACAGAGTATCAATTGTTTCAGTCAGATTCTTACTGGTGTATTACGATGATAGTTAATATTCTGTATGCCTCTTTGTTAATAGGATTGTTGCTGTCTGTGATGTTAAATGCTTGATAGATGATGTAGGTTATATTAGCTGATATGTTGCAGATGGTTACCCATAATCCCCAAACATCATGGTAATCTGTGTTGACAGAATCTCTAGCATGGACACTATTGCCTGAACTGATTTCTCATTCATTTCTATTTAATACACAGTCTCTCAATATGTAATGCCTTTTTGTACATATACGAATATATACAATATTTAAGGTACTCTAGTGGTACAATACTAAGAGTGGCTCAATTTCATAATACATAAAACTCTTATGCTTGTCATCAGGATTTAGGCCGAATGATAATTCTAAGTAAAGCAAAGTTTACAAGTTTCAACTCTTGGTCATTTAGGCATGTAATCCTAACAAAAAACTAGCACATAATATAGCAAATTTTATCAGTCTGTCACTTTCTCCTTTGCACAGTGAACCATTTATTTGCACAGATGAAGACAGCCAGAGACAAGTTCAAGGCTCAGAGGTCTGTATAGTTGGCCCTACAACTGCCTATGGATACCCAAAGGTAATCCATGCTACCTTTTTGTGAGGCTGCCAACATTGAAAAGCTTTTTTTAGTGTGCTAGAAACACCTTCTCTTTTCACTGCATACAATTTACATTACATTTTAGTATCTTTTCATGTAAAGATCAATAAAGTATGATTTCTTTTCTTCAGTCCCTTCAATTTAAGGTCTTTTTGTTGTGTTTAAATCCTTCAGATAACATTTCTATTCTACCTAGATTTTGAAATGTAGGAACATTTATAATTGGGCACTCACATACACTTCATATTTGTACTCTCTCAACTCCCAACAATAAGCTACAATACCTTTGCAAAGACTAACACGAGTGCCTTCAAGCTCATCATTTTCACTATTTCACAAAAAGTGTTGATATTTACCCCACTGCCATTTGCTCTCTATTCTTGCATCTCTTTAGCTGCAAATACTTCTACAATATAAAGTGATTGGCAAATTTCAACTGTCTCCAGCTGGCATCTCCCACATTTTATCCCCTGACAATGGGATGTGATTGTTATTGCTAACTGGAGGCTGAGTTTAGATGCTGTGAAAGTAAAACAAAAAATAATTAACTTTTGAATAGCGAGCATGGCCTCATGAACCTTCAGAGTCACAGTAGTTCTGCATGAAGCTTGGCAAAAAGTTTAGATGTCTGATATGATCTCATGCATAGGCATGAGGTGTACAGGGGCTTATTTGCTTAAGAAAATTCATGATATTTGTTTGGCATTGACTAGTCCAAGCAAAAATGACTGATCTTGTCCCTTCAGTTCTCCTATATTATATATAAATGTATACCCCTGGTTTCTGAGAGCTACATTTCAGATGAAAATCTCTCCAAGCCTACTCAAAAACACTTGAAAGTAAAATTACCTGTTCTATTTCCATTCTGGTTCATTACTCCAGTTGTTCACATATGTTTGTTTATTAAAGAGATTAAGAGGGCTGACTTATGAACGGTTCACTGAGCGTAACTACCATGCTCTTCTATCTGGCCTGGTTAAACAAACTGGATTTCATATGCAGCCTTATCAAATCCAAGAAAATATAAAGCCATGAACTGGAGCAGTAGACATATGTTCTTGTTTGGAGATAATGCCTCAGTGTTGCTTCAGTAAGAAGAAAGAGATGATTTCTAGCTTGCTTTTTTATTATAAAATAGATAATACTTTGGTTACCAGGAGGTGTCATTAATATATTTGCATGGTATGTCCTGCTGGGAAGGATAATCCTCATCACCGCCATAATCATGTTTTAAGCTGCTTCTCCTTGAGTTTGTCCATAAGTGTCAATAATTAATCTTTAACTACTACAAAGAACTTCTTAAATAAGACAAAAGAGCTTTTGAATGAGTTGACAAAATAGCTTTGAGAATGCTATCCATGTCATTCTTCCGTGACATTACACATTATACTGTTTTTATTGCAGTTCATCTGTAATGAACATTGTTATCTTATAGACGTAATTCACTAGACCACAGAGTCAGCTAGCCACACATAGTTTCCCAACAAGAATGTTAATGTTAATAATATTGAGACCAGATGTTACTAAACAAATATTAACCTTAAATATTATCTTTCTGATACCACCATGCAACAGGCAGTAAAGACCAGATGGCAATTATTTGGTTAAAAAATAAAACTGAAACTTTGTTCTATATAAATAACATTATTATTATATCTTTACAACTGCATCCAAAGGTCCCAACCAGGACTGGGGCTCTACTGGGGCGTCAGTACTGCACAAGTACATTGGCTCAAAGCTTATAATGTAAAAAGATAAACCAGAATAAAGGTGAAAGCAAGAAGTACAACAAGGAAGCAAAATTATCAGGGTGATGGTTGAAAAATGATTTTAGTTCCACTCATATATTATGGGGGTTGAATAGTGATGGTGAAGGGGAGTTCATGGAATCAAGGGAGTAAACATGGGAATGAAGGAACAGGGGACACTGAGGCTGAGGCAGGGAGTAAGAAAAGGATAGAGAAGTGGGAGTGAATCTGATGCAGTGAGAAGAGGGGAAAGATGGAGGCAAACAACTAATCAGTAGAGAAGACAGACAGATGACTGCACCACAACTAAAGGGGGGCATAATTTGTCTGGGCTTACCCAAAGAAGGGCAGCTCTGCTTTGTGGTTGGGGGAGAGGGGTGGAGAGGAAGAAGGTCAGAAACTGCTGTAAAAGGTGCTCGGTGGTCAGCTTTGCAGCAATGACGCCCCCCCATACACACACTCCAGGAATGGGTGGGGCAAGTCTCTATGGACCTTTTCTGGTGAATAGAAAAAGTGGTAGGCCATATGTCACAACTTATTTTGTAAGGTTGGGCAGATGTTCAGTGCAGGTACTCCATAGGGAGGGCAGCCAGTAACCAGATAAATGACTGGGTAAAGGACTTAAAAGGAGGTACTGGATAAAGGAATAGAATCGGGGAGTGGGTTCGGGGACTCCTATGATTGGTAGGGCAGGGAGCCAACCCCCTGCCCCCCCCCCCTTCTCATAGCCCTCCTTAACCCTCTTACGAGACTGGTGGATGGTAAGGTCCAAGCCACGGGTCGATGGGGGACCTGGATGGAAAAAAAGTGGGGGGCTGATGGAAGCCCTGGAAAATTGATTTGAATAAACATGGATTTGCCTGCATTGTACCCTTTATCTGCGGGGTAGTCCCAGACATCTATATATTAAAGTTGCGGCCTGATTAAAACCAATAACAAGTCTCCTGTCCTTCTTGCAGTATACCCAGACAACAGATCACAGCTCAAACTGAAGAAAAAAGAGTCTAATGACACGTATGGTAATGAAGGTGGTTTCTGCTGCCATTGTTGCTCCTGATTACATTGTTGGAGAAGTTCCCTGCTCCAACATCAGGAAACCTGCTCCAACATCAGGAACCATGCTCTTTCTCCTCCACATCACATGCCTTGGGGCCAATTGCCTTTGCAAAGGGGGTTTCCCCTGGGTCTTTATGGGGGCAGGGGTTCAGGACCAAGGGTCTCCCTTTAGGCTTACGTTCATCTCCACCCCACAGCAACTGTCACTGATCCCAGCTCCTGCCAAGGGTGAAGGAGGAGGAGCCCTCTGAAACCTTTAATGTCCTCACACATGCATGCTAGGCTTTTGAGAAAGGGACCTTCTTCAGTTATTCAGTAGATCTTATTTCTTCATAAAAATGATGAGAGTATTAAACATCCAATTGCACAGATACTTTGTGAGTAGACAGGGGCTAGTGGGCATCAGTATTACTAGCATAAAGTCCATATCTGAAACAAATAATACTTTTTAACACTAACACTCATGCTTCCAATTCAAAGGGGTATGGATTTGAGATTTCAATTTTGGAGTAGAATAGAAGTCTCATCACTAATATTAAATTATACATTTGACTGATACATAGATTAGATAGATATGTGAAATGCAGCTGAGTGGTGAGCATTATCTTTGGAATACAAACTTTGGTTAATTTTTTTTATTTTATATTAAATGAATTTATATTACAAGTAAGTGCCCAACAATAATATTGCATTAACTTGGTATTTCATTTAATTTCTTTTGTGTTCTTGTTTTTAACGATAAGCGTGTGCATGGGGGTCAGTGAAGCTGGAGCAATTGCCTGTGATTAATAAAGTTACATTTACATAGTTCCAGTTACAACTGAAGTTCACATTTAACTGAGGTGAAGGGAATTGGGGAAGCTGCTTTCTGCCTTTGGTGCTACTGCTGCTCTTTGATTAGAGACACTTTTAAATAAAAATACATTGTAATGACTATATCTTCACAACAGAAAATATGGAAACTTCATTTATAAAGAGCAGCTAAGACAATTTGTATGCAGGAGGTTATAAATATTTCACTTAAACACACTGAAAATTTCTGCCAGCATTAGGTATGGGAGAAAAATCCTGGGGGAGAGGGAGGAGAAGCAGGTCACACAAAGTATTTTAATGTGTGAAAGGAATTTTCACTACAGTTTAAAGTATGATGAAAATTCCAAGATTTTTATTTTAATCAATTAAGTTTTTCTCAGCTGAGTAGAGTTACATAAGGCAGTGAAAACAGAAGCACCTTTTTTGAATACATCTTCACTGTTGCTGACACTGATGGTGCATACCAGTAGTGAACTCAGCTTCAAAGTTTTCTTGTGTAAACATAACTGCAGGATCAGCATTAGCAATGAACTGAAGGGAAGCAGTAACAGGAAAGGGAGAGTGAGGAAGACTTCTTGAGATGGAGTGGCTGTGAGAGAGAGATAGAGGGAGCTGGAGGTAATTAATCTCATTCGGCGTACACTTCACATCCGATATGGGAGCAAATGGGTTTTTTTTCTCTCCCTGATCCAGAATGGAATTATGAGGTGGAATGAAGGTGTCTGAACCCAGCAGCAATGCTAAAGACATTTTGACATGGATTTGCCCCAAGGGCCTGATCCAGTGCCCACTGAAGTCAAGGAGACTCTTTCCCGCAGCTTCAGTGGATGTCGGACAAGACTGCTAGTGACCAAAGTAGTGGACTAGTGGCCTATGAAACCACGAAGTCATGCTGGAAGCAATGTTCTCTCTAATTTTCGACCGTGTGCGCAAAAAATTTCTTCTGTTCAAATTGTTGTCTTTCTGTGCAAATTTTTGTGTGCGTGGTGTTTCGCCGTGTGTGCGGAGTTTAGGATCTGTGTGCGTGCGCACACGCGCACAGCTTAGAGGAAACAGTAGCTGGAAGGTAGCAAAGTAATTTATTCTAGAGGCCAGGAACAGGAAGCAATGTGCACTGACAGATGTAAGTGACCTTATTTTCATTATCCCCTAAATATATTCCTTCCAACTGCATGACTACTAAAAGCACATTGCTGGAGTGCAATTCCACCACTGTGACCTTGAACTGATCATTAGATTTCAAGAGAATATAGTAGAAATGCAGAATTAAATTCCTTTTCAAATTGTCAAAAAAGGACTAGAATCTTGTCGGGAAAAGGAGTAATTTCCTCCCCATTTGTCGTATTAGTAGATGTGCTGAGATACAAACTACATTGTTAGGCAGAATGATATTACCTTGTGCCATAATTATACACAGCATTTAAGAACTACTGTGTACTAACGCTTTGTGAAACAGTGAGGAAGAAAACACATCCAGTTTGAACCCCCTGAAATTATTTGAATTAAGTGCTCAGAAGCATAATACGTGGAGCTTGGTTTAAACAGAAAATTGATTTTATTTTACTCTTTTTATAAGTTTAGATCAATTAATCCACTACTGTATGAATGCCTGCTCTCAGTAAGATCATCTAATTGCCTTAACACAGATAGTGTCATTATATTTAAGAGTCTGATGATGTTCAGAGTTTTATAACTCAATGGACAATTTAAATGTAAAGTATTATTGAGACTGCAGCAAAAGTGGTGTTGGCTTTTTTTTTCTTCTTTTCACAATCACATTTTAAAAACAAAACACAACAAGTAAGCATAATAAGAAATAGGAGGGAAGTGGAGAGTAAGGACAATGATATCCATAATAAACTCACATAATACTAAGGTTTAGCCAGATGCACAATGTAATGTTTATGACTCACTGTAACATTTCTTAATTCCACTATTCTCAACTGCTACCCCAAGTGGCCACCATGGCAGCAGTGTGGTCTAGTGGATAGAGCATTAGACTGGCACTCGGGAAAGCTGGGTTCTGTTTCTGGCTCTCCTGTTTGGTGACCTATGGCAAGTCACTTACCCTTTCCGTGCCTCTGTTTTCCCATCTGTAAAATGGGGAGAATGCTGCTGACTTCCTTTGAGATCTACTTATGAAAAGCACTAGATAAGATAAGAGTTTTTTGTGTGATTTCTCATAAGCTCCACAATAGAAGAGAATTTGAGAAATGGACAAGGTCATTTAGAAAAGATAAAAACTGATCAGAAAATGTTTTATCCAAAACTCGAACTGATCTCCACCTGAAACTTTTTGAAGTCGGGATTAATATTTTTTCCCCCAATTATTTTCACTTAATGTTCACCTCTGCTTTTCCTGTTTATAATCAGGACAAGAAATGGAATTGTCAAAATATTGCAGCAAAGACTGTTCCCATGATTGTAGACTTACTTGAAGATAATACACTAAGAAACTTGTAAGAGAGCCTGAAGTTTCTGGTCAAACTTTGCACCCTGAAAACATTTGGATAAATTAGGGTAAGCCTCCAGGGCCTGCTTCAAAGCTCATTAAAGTCATTGGGAGTTTTTTTCCCAATATCTTCAGTGGACTTCAGATCAGGCCCTCAGACTTTTGAGCACTTATCTGCAATGACACGTCAATATTTTGAGGTTCACCCATACCCAGTGGTGAGCTGGAGCCGCTTCCCACCAGTTCGCTAGAACCGGTTGTTAAATTTAGAAGCCCTTTTAGAACCGCTTGTCCCTCCTGGTTGTTCCGTGAGGGACAACTGGTTCTAAAAGGGCTTCTAAATTTAACCGGCCAAAAGTGGCCGCTCCCCACCCCAGCTCACCTCCGCCACCCTCAGCCTGAGTGGGAAGCCGCCGCCTGCTTCTCAGCCCTCCCCGGCTTCCCGCCGAACAGCTGATTCGCGGGAAGCCGGGGGGGGGCGCAGAAGCAGGGCGGGGCGGTGTGTTCAGGGGAAGAGGAGGAGCGGAGATGAGGTGAGCTGGGGCAGGGCGCGGGGTGGGGAGCTGCCGGTGGGTGCTCTGCACCCACCAAATTCTCCCCATGGGTGCTCCAGCCCTGGAGCACCCAGGAAGTTGGTGCCTAAGGCGCCACTTTTGATGTGATCAGTGGGGGAGCGGCCGCTCCCCCTGCTCCCCCCCAAGCTACACTCCCCCGCCCCTAGGAGCCAGAGGGACCTGCCGGATGCTTCCTGGGAGCTGCCCCAGGTAAGCACCTCTTGGACTCCCCACCTCGCAGGCAGGTGCCTCTGGCTCTTAGGGGTGGGGTGGGCGCCCACTACGGTGGACCACGAGACCCTCCTGCCCGGTTCTGGAGGCAGTCAGGGGACAGGGGAAGGGGGTGGATGGGGCTGGGGAGGGGCATCAAGGAACACGGGAGGGTTGGATGGGGCAGGAGTCCCGGGGGGCGGGGGTGGGCAAGGACCCCCATGTGGGGTGAGGAGGGAACCCCGTTGTTAAGATTTTGGCAGCTCATCACTGCCCATACCTAATTATTTTCATTATGGGCTAATATCTTTCCTCCTTTCCCAGTCCTTCAGAGTGACAGCCTCCCTTCCTCTACAGAAGTGATGACTGAATGTAAATTGATGCTCTCGCCTGACTTCCTGGTGTGATGCATACAAAAAGATGCCAGCTGAACCATCCAGTCAGGTCATCAATTCACTTTTTTTTTGTCTGTGTGCAGGAGTGCTTTAGTGATTGATGATTCAGGAGGTTCCTGGTATGCATTCAAGTGCTGATTCATTCTTGTGCTTAAGGTTTGTTTACTATTATTACAGAAGTGCAGTGAGGCCCCAAGCAAGACCAGGGCCCAGTTGTGCTGAGCACTTTTTTAAGACATAGTTAAATAACAGTCTGTGCCTCACAGAGTTTACAATCTAGATAAACAAAACAGACAAAGGGTGGGACGGGAAACAGAGATACAGAAAGGTAAAGTTATTTGCCCAAGGTCGTACAGAGGGTCAGTAATAGACCCAGTAGCAAAACCCATGTCTCTTGATTCCAAGCACAATGCCCTATCTGCTAGGCCATGTAGAGCCTCAAAAGTCAAATGCTGTGTCCCTGCTGCAGGTTTTAAGGCATCATCATCTTCCCAAAGTGTTTCGTATACAGAAGTTCTTCCAATTTCTCTGCCAGTCACTCATCCTGTGCTTGTAAACCCATTAACAATGTTTAATTTGTTTCCTGATCAATACCATCACTCAGTCAGAGAGCCACAAAAATCAAAAGAAATCTGCTACCACAATCTTCAGATAGCACACAACCCTGTTTGGCTGATGATGCCTTTCCTGTAACAGCTCGGTGAAAATAACACACATGAAACTTTGTTTATGACTATATTCATTTTCTTATAGAGCAAATGAACAAAATTGGGGGGAAATATAGCACTTATTATGTCACAAATGGTCTATTATTCCCTGCCTCACTAGGCTATTTGAACCTTAGTCTGGATCACCTTCATCTTCATCTTACTCAATACAAATAGCCATAATCCAGAGGAGCTAATTATTATTATTGGTACATATGAAACTAAATAAAAAGGTTTAATATGGTTGCATTTTAAGTAGCCATGTTAATCAAAACCCTAATAAAGATACTGGACTCTAGATTAATTTATTAGGATATTGATACAAACCTTTATAATGACCCCATCAGCAAAACTCTAATGTCTCCGTGATCTCCATCTAATAGTTCACAGCAATTACTCCCATTTTTCTTTCTAGTCTGATACCTGTGTGACAAGCTACACCTATAAGAACTCAAATATGTATTATTACGATGTGAGACAAATTCAGACACACACCAACACTTGTACAAAAAAAGAGTGAAATTAAGGTTGATCAGTGATCAACTTTATTAATGACATTTGCCAAATAATTTGCAGAGGAGTGGCTAGATTTAACTACACAATCCTTGTGCTGTCTCTGCAAATTGTTCAATTAAAACTTTAAGTAATTGCAAATTAATCTCTGAAATTCATGCAAAAATATCTTTACACTGCATTCTCATTTTCAAAAGACAAGGAATGGCTAATCATTACGGTTGTATTATCGGAGGTCCAAGGGTTCTGTCCTCTTATACTGACAGAGGCAAGCAAAAGCAGGCAGAATTTAGCTGGAGATTGCAGAATTAAATAATAAGCAGCAGTGACTCCCTGAAATAGTGCCCCTTCCCTGAGTCCCTCTGCAGGAATATTATGGAGATATTATGGAGATAGTTGCGGTGACAATTACTCTCTGAAGCATGCTTCCTTTGGGACCTGGTGCATTTCTCATAGGAAATCCATGCTTTCAGCAGGATTGAGGTCTGTAGCATCTAACCAGCTGCCCTCTCCTCCCAGAGAAGGTGGTAGTACACATCCATGGGGGATTAGCCAATATCAACAAGGCTTCTCAGGGAGTCTTCTTAGAAACAGTTGGGCCAGGACAGCAAGGATGTCTCTTCCCACAGGTGGCCTGATATCCATGGAATAGCTGTGTGCTTTCCCTGAAATCTGCAAAGTGTGCAGACTTCAGGATCCTTCCTGTGGAGAGGAGGATGTAGCTCCAACCCCACAAGGTCAGGTAGTATTCCTCTCCTGCAGGGTGATTTGTGTTTATTTGGGGTTTTTTTCAGTAGGAGATCTCCAGGGTCTTTTAGTTTACAGTCTATACTTAGGACCACATGTTGCCTTTGATTTGTATGTGGTACTTCCACTGGTGTCTATAGGAGGTACGTGTGTTTGCAACTAGAAGGCAGTATTTGGCCCATAATTTACACAGGGCGTTGCTAATCACCTAATAGGTATGGGAAAGTTCCATCAAAAATACTTATAAACCATCAAATTTAGAGAGCTATATGGAAGAGATTAAGATACCTTTCAATTTAATGAGTATTTATTAGGTGGGCCATTTGTAAATGACTTCTGCTAGGTAGCCAGGATAGGATGCAAGCAAATTATGAAAAGACCTGTCAATATCGCTATTATGAAAATTGACCAAACCCCTTTTCCTATTTAATTCTATTTGTATGTGGTTTCACTACTTTTATTTTACTTTTTTTTTTTTTTTAGTCACTTATGTATGTCTGGTTTGCCGAAAAGTGAAACACTCAGTATTCTTTAACTTCAATAAATACTTGACCACCAAAGACAAGGCAACTAGAAAGGGGAACTAGAAGCCTGCTGGGGGCGATGGTCACAGGAAAATATGGTATCTATGATGTGAACATCATATGGATCTGATATTGGTAGCCTATTTGAACAAGGCAACATTACAGAAGATCAAAATATACACAAAGAGGCTGTTTCCAGTTCTAATGCATGAATGGTTTAAATAGTTTGAAAGTCATATTCCTTGTGTGAGGGAAGAAATTGATCCTAATAATGTCTGAAATGATGACACTTCTTTAGGTGAGTGCAATGTGTATAGGTGGAGAAGAGGGTATTCACGACACCCAACTGAAATAATATCAGTAGTTAACAAAGTGGGCTAGACAGAGAACATTGTTAATTGTGAGCAGCATTTGATAAACAGAAATCACACTGTTATTGTGATAAAAGACAAGAAAACTGAATTCCTTTCACTTCTTGGGCCTGGATACTGTAAGCTGCAGCTGCAGGATACATCATCTGCTTGTTTATAGTGTTTAAAAATTCAAAACTCCAGACAAAACATTCTAACCATGAAATGCTTCACACTTTTCTCATTGCCTCTGCTCTGAGAAAATAGTGCTCCCATTGGAGAAGACATTTCTGCAGCACTTCTTTTTTAATGCTGCCATGGATGATCAGAGATAATAAAAAAGTATTTACCGTATTATATGCTCTCCATTAAGATAGAACTTTTCTATTTGAAAAGTATTGAGCATCAATGAGTTCAACTGCAATTCAGGACTGTACTTTTTAAAACCATCTTTGTTACCTAGTAGGGAAAGTGCATTCCTTGTTGTCTGCTTTTTATGTAACACTTGCACACAAGCTTTAAATTTTACTCTGAGAATTGATTTTTTTTTATACCAAAACCATTTATATCCCTGAGATAACACTGAAGTACTTCTACTGCTATATTTTTTTCACCAAAGCAAAGCTAATAAATGTGAAATCCTCTCTCCACACTCAAGATATCAAAGTAAGGCGGATACATTTGAAAAATTGTTCTAATACATCAGAAAATATAAAAATCAATAAGCTATAAAAGCTAAAAAGCTTCTTCAATTTTGTCCCCTTATTGCTCAGTGTAGGTGGCCAGGGCCCAAAGAACAGTCCAAGGTTGCAAAAAGCTATTATATATCTAAATGTGTATGGTGGGAAATATATGAAACCCTCATGCGAATCTGTGAATGCACACTTGAGAAACAGAAGGGACTCAGGGATGGCCTTCAAATTCTTGCTCATTTGATTGAGGGCTTGAAAGCGTGCTTGAGAGATTCTGCAGCTGTATCTGTGGTTCTTCTCATCTTTGCATGAAAATGACATACACTTTAAAAGCACTTTCCAGTTCCTTCTTGGGCAATGGAAATATTCACTTCTTCTTGGCTGCATATCCAGAAACCAAGAGTGTAAACACATTTTACTTTGACAAGCAAAACATTTGGAAGAGAAAATGTTATGCTTCAGAAACAAAAAAACTCCAAGGGAAATATAGTGATTGATAGGTTCTTCCCATTAGTGAAGTTGGTACACCATTCCCACTCAGAAAAATCAGAAAATACAGTTAGAATGAAATAGATTTACTTCCCTGTTAATTTTATGCACCCTGGACTGGTGCTAATTTTACAAAACCAAACACACACACACACACACACTTTTGCAGCCGAAGGATCCATGTGGGTACAGCTGCTCAACCATTCCAAGAGAGGGTTCTAAAGCAGCAGCAGTTAGACTGACTTAAATAACTTGCAGAAAGAAAAGGAGTACTTGTGGCACCTTAGAGACTAACCAATTTATTTGAGCATAAGCTCACGAAAGCTCTCTAAGGTGCCACAAGTACTCCTGTTCTTTTTGCGAATACAGACTAACACGGCTGTTACTCTGAAACCTTAAATAACTTGGCAGTTTCAAAAGAGCACTGCCAAAAGTGCTGTTAATTAGTGAGCATTCTACAGGCAAGAGTAAACTACATGGAACAGAACCAAACCCAACATTTTAACCTAGAGCCACCAGTGAGTTTTTGGCCCAGACTATTTTGTGTGCAAAAGTCCTCAAGGTGCAAGAGGGGTGTAGGGAGGAGTATAAGGGAGACAGTTATAGCTCTCTGATCTGTGGACGGGTCTGCACTGGACTGCTCTACTTACTCAAGTTGTGCCTGGACCCTAAGGATCATATGCCACCTGAGAATCAGCAGAGCCAAACTGTGTTCTGCACCCTCTCTTCCTGACACCTACCTGATATATCCCTGTACTTGAGTGAGGGTGGGGAGGTTGACACGGCCACACTACTTGAAATCTCACACACAAAAAAATATCAATTTCCATAGCTTTGATAGAATTAACTCCTTTTAACTTTGAAATTCCCAAGGAAAGACTAATATTTTTTGAGGCCTGAGTTCACTAAACTGGGAGGAGAGGTAGATATGCTGGAGGGTAGGGATAGGGTACAGAGGGACCAAGACAAATTAGAGGATTGGGCCAAAAGAAATCTGATGAGGTTCAACAAGGACAAGTGCAGAGTCCTGCACTTAGGACAGAAGAATCCCATGCACCGCTACAGACTAGGGACCAAATGGCTCAGCAGCAGTTCTACAGAAAAGGACCTAGGGGTTACGGTGGACGATTAAGCTGGATATGAGTCAACAGTGTGCCATTGTTGCCAAGAAGGCCAATGGCATTTTGGGATGTATACATAGGGGCATTGCCAGCAGATCGAGGGATGTGATGGTTCCCCTCTATTCGACATTGGTGAGGCCTCATCTGGAGTAATGTGTCCAGTTTTGGGCCCCACACTACAAGAAGGATGTGGAAAAATTGGAAAGAGTTCAGTGGAGGGCAACAAAAATGATTAGGGGACTGGAACACATGACTTATGAGGAGAGGCTGAGGGAACTGGGATTGTTTAGTCTGCGGAAGAGAAGAATGAGGGGGGATTTGATAGCTGCTTTCAACTACCTGAAAGGGGGTTCCAAAGAGGATGGATCTAGACTGTTCTCAGTGGTAGCTGATGACAGAACAAGGAGTAATGGTCTCAAGTTGCAGTGGGGGAGGTTTAGGTTGGATATTAGGAAAAACTTTTTCACTAGGAGGGTGGTGAAACACTGGAATGCATTACCTAGGGAGGTGGTGGACTCTCCTTCCTTAGATATTTTTAAGGTCAGGCTTGACAAAGCTCTGGCTGGGATGATTTAGTTGGGGATTGGTCCTGTTTTGAGCAGGGGGTTGGACTAGATGACCTCCTGAGGTCCCTTCCAACCCTGATATTCTATGATTCTGTGATTCACTTAGAAGGATTTTCAGACTACAGAAAATGAATGAGCAATTTGTATTTTCTGGAGACCATAAAAAGCACTGTATTTTTTAATAAATCACACACTTTTTCAGACCCCAACTTTCTATAATATGAGAAGATTTGGAGCTGTGGAGGCATTTTTTTTGTTAGTGTAGAACAAATAAGAGCTCCACCCTTCAGTTCTTTCTCAGCTTTATTCAGTCAAAATTCACATTGACTTTGGAATAAGAATGAAGTTCTTTCAATTACCCCAAGTATCAGTAAGTGTTACAAAGAAACACACAGGTTTGGCATAAGAAATACTGAAAATGAGCAGAGGAATCTTGGGCTGTTCAAATCACCATTGCACTCTATCAAGATCTAGATAAGCATTTTGGAAGGAGACATAGTTGCACTGAAAACAATGGAAGAACTGTCGCTGATTTCCTTGGGGGGTAAGGATTTAGACAAATGGGAATACGCATCTGTATAACAGAAGAACTTAATAGATATTAAACAGCCTTAAGAAAACGTTGAGACAAATTTCACCCTCAAATGCAGGCACACAGCTCTCAGTTGGGATGATGTTATGTGGCCAAAGACAAAGAAATTCTCAGCACAAATCAGCAAATCATCACATTGGACTCCGTGACAGAACAATTTAATCTAAAATGCTTGCTAGAAACCAACACTTTTTACAAGAACCCCCACTCCCACAAAATATTACCCAAGTCCTTCAACTTAACATGAATTAGTGTGCATTCTAGTTTGAGACACTGACATTTTGCTATCTCTTTGAAAGCTGTGCAGACTTTTTTACAATATCAGCTTTTTCTAGCAAAGCTAAAAGTGGATTTCCATCATTTTGTATAAACTGAAAAAACCTATTCCTGTCATAAAGAGGTGTTTTCACCTTGTAAAACAGGAAAAGTGACAAGTTGTAGGATTCAGTATTCAGTTGTGACATAGTTTTCATAGTTATTTTTATGTCAGATTTTTTTTCAATATATTCTTTATGCTACCAGCAATATATATTTGTATTTGCAATGCATCTGTATCACATCTTTGCAGGTGATTTCCCTTTCAAATCAAGCTGGCAACAGTTCTAAAATGTACTTTACAACCTGTCAAAATATTCTAGGTAGTTTATAAAAGTATTAGAATATATATTCACTTATACTAGTCAAAACTTTATTTGTTTTAAAAAATATGACACTAAGTCTGTTGACACAGAACATGGTGTAAAGTCCACCTTTTCACCTTGAGTCAAACTGCAGCTATGTCTATGCACAAAGAGCCAAACAATATTTTCATAGGGAGTAGATCCTGTGTTAGATTAATGCCAATGGCAGAGGGATGTCTTTGAAAACGTGCTTCAATATCCCCAGTGATGAGGGCTGGGAAATGGGAAATCTAATGCCTCAGGTAGGAACAAAAGTTTTGACACTCTGGCTATACAAGGAGGGCTCTCTTCTTGATCTGTGAACTTGGAGAAGAGTATCCAGAATATAACCCTGAATCGGGGTGCCGGGGGGAGAGGGGGTGAGAAATCTGTTTTCTGGTTAGACCTGGAATGATATGTATTTTTTGGTTGAGTCTCTCAGGCATATTTTATATTACACCAACTACCGCTTGTGTTCTGAGTTTTATAAAATATTCTCTCTCATAAGTTTTATATGCATATTCCTCAGAATGCATTGTTTTCCAAACATTATTGTATCAGAGACGTGTTCAGCTCCCACAGAGGTCATGCACCATATTGATATAGTCTAAGAATAAATATGTGTTAATTTTCTCTCTCTTTTTTTTTTTTTGGACTGAATATGTGGACTTGAAAAATAAAGTACATTTGTTTCAGTCAGTTTAAGATTTAAAGTTACTTGAGGAACAATAGATTATACTAACTACTAACAAGATGAGGTAAACATCATCCTAACTTTTAAAAACTAGCAGTAAAGATATATCCAAGTTTTAAACCACTTTGGAGTTTTCTAAGGACTGTTTTGTCTTTGCAAAGGTAAGATCAAATAATTTCATATGGCACAGCAGTTGTGTGGCCTGCCTATCTGTTAGCATTTTTTTAAATGTAACTGCTCTCAGCAATATGTACAGAGCCAGCTGTTTCCTTTAGTTGTCATCCTCAAGGTCAATTTAAGGTCAAGTTTAGATAAGGGGACAAGTAATGTGCACAAATGTGATTATACCATATGATGAACAAACGACTAAGCCATGCAATATTGACCCAATCCTTTTTTCCTGAATCTTCAGGCAGTTTACAGGGGATGTGGGAATACATCATGACAAGATTTATAAAGCAGGTCACAGTTTACTCTAAGCAATGGTTCATTCCTGGAACTGGATTCAGAAGAATATGAATGCTGTCAGTAAATGACTCTAAGAAAACTCAGATAAGGTAGCTATATAATATTAATGCCTGAAGTATGTCCTACAAAATATCATTTCAAGGGCTGATGCTCTCACTTTATTATTTTTAATTTATTATTATTATTATTTATATTTAAAGCTGATTAAAGCTTAATTTTTATCTTAAGGGAGAAAATATAAAAGCAAATAAGTGCATTTCTTCCTTGAGAAATGGTCTCCTGTGTGGCAGTTAACCAGTCAGTAGAAATTCAGTGCTATCCATTTTAAACAGTTTTAAAGGTTAACTGCAAAGGAAAAGTACATTTGTTTGTGCCTTTTACTGCTCCTTTATGATTTATGAAGGCGGCTGGTTTCTGTTTTTGTTTTTTCTGCTCCTGTTTTGCCTTAGAAACATGAGCTATTGACTTCAGTTCTCTGAAGGACTGAAGAACTGGTATGGTATCATCACATCACAGTAGCCTGAAACCTAGCCTGTGTTTCCCCCAGCCTTTAGTTGAAATAGGGGTTGAGAATTTAAAAAAGGGAATTCGTTTAGGGCTATGAAAATTGAAGTTCAGGTTTCAGCCTGATCCTTTGCTTAAAACCATACTTTACTTATTAAGTACTTCTGACCTTCATTCCATATGAGCCACGGGGACATTAAGCAGGAAATAAGGGCAAAATATAGGATGAGTCAGCCTACCTCTCGAAAGCTCAGTCTCCTATAAGATTGCAGTGACGATCTCTGACATTTATAATTTATCTCTGAGAGGATGGCAGCAATCTGTCTGCTAAACAGTTGATGTACTGGTGGCCTGGCAATCTCCAAAAATAATATGTCTCTAGATCTACATTTCTTCCATCTTAATGACAGTTCATTTCCCAAAGGAAGATGGCTTGATTAAAGTGGGTGGAATTAGCAAAACACAGTGATTCTTCCTGTACTACCATCTGAACCAGGTGGCTTTTGGCCCAATTTATTTAGTATTGCTTATTTTAGACAGTTTATGGAACAAATATTGCTTTTCAGACTCTATAGATGTCTTGCCAAAAGGAAGCTGGCTGGCTACACAGATTTTTATGTCTCTTCATGCTGAATCAGAGATCCAATAAAACACATTTTGAGGCATCATGTTTCATTCCATGCAAGAGCTTATGTCTATAGATTAATAAATGGGTTACCCTCATTGAGACACAGCTCTTTAATCTGTGACTGATCAAGGAAGAATTATTTATTTTAGTAATTAACATTGTACATTTAGTAAAAACCCAGCTATAATTTAACATGTTATTAGTATACTGGAACAAGGTAGAATAATTCACATTTTACTTAGATTAAGATATTATTAATTATTATTATTATTTTATTTTAGCTCACCCTCCCTTTTAAGATAAGTGAGGGTTATGGGGAATAATAGATCAGTCTTCGTATGCTGAAAATATAATCATGTTAAATTAGTTTGGTTCGTCTGCCCTGATGCCCCTCACACTTTTATATGAAGAAACTCCACTCCCATAGTCAAAACATCTAGCCATTTTAATGGGCAGGTGATGAACAGCAAGCAAAATCTGAAGCTGTGATGGTTGCTGCTGCCCTCAGGAAAAGGCATGAGTGGGAAAAAGGTGGGGTCATCTTCCTGGCATCCGGAAGGGGAGAAGAGCCCCACTCCTGCCAAAAAAATATTGAGGAGGGATCTGTATTGAGACAGCGGGAAGCTGAGGGTTTAGGCTCTCATGGAGAAAAGCATTGAGGCACATGCCTATATAAATTCATGGGACTGCTCATATGCTTTGCTGGTTCAGGGCCTTAGAGGTTATCTGCTGGAGCATCAGCAGGATAAACTGTTCTGGGGAGCAGCTTTAGTAGGATAGGAGAGCAGAGAGAGTCCTTGAAAATTAATCTTTTTTGTAGTTTTGGCATGTTCAAATAAGTCTTGTTCTCTTTTGTCATCCCCTATGGACCTAAACTGAAAGTGCTGAAAATGCTACAAGAAAAAAAATGCTATTTTGACTCTTCTAGCTTTTACCCGGAAGTGGAGAGCAGATTGAAAAGAGAAAAATAAAATTAGAAATTTCACTGAATGTTTTTTAAGTTCCATTTAAGTTTTTAAGGAGAAGTTGGTTTGGTTCTTATTTTAGTCACAGCTGTTTTCCCCATCTCTAATACCTGATAAGCAGTCTAATCAATGTTCACTGGTGTGCATGCATGGGACAGGACAGGCATTTTCTGCTCATCTCTGCCTAAAAGTGAGTCAATTTTTTTGCTCCTAAATGTGCCAGCAAATCAGTGTATAGTTGAATTACTCTGAAATTTGATTATGCTGACGTTTTATTAATTCAAAGGTGCTGTCACTGTGCTTCTCAGCTCTCTTTATGCATATAATTAATGTTTCTAATCAAATATTTCTTCACTGGCTCTGCAGAGGATACTATTGGCTTTGTCTTTCAGATACACTGTGAAACATAATGAAACCAAGATCCTGACTGCTTGTGCTCAATAAAGGCAAAGCAGTTTCCAAAGTACTCTGTGAAACTCTCTGTACATGTTTCACATGCACACACTTTTTCATGTGCAAATCCTTCAAATGCACGTGCAAATTGGCACTTTTACACATAGGCCCAGCAGTTTCTCACACAATTACCTGCTTTGCACACAAAAATATGTGTATGCAAATGAATGCCTACCTAAAATGTGCCTACACACTCTTGGAAACAGTGTTAAATATAAAGATGCAATGGAATTTTGTGCAAAAAGAGAGATGCTTGCTTCAGCATTTTTGCAAGAATCCTATTTGAATAATGGCATGCCGCCTGCCTAAATTTCTCCTACAATTTTGGCTGGATTTGGCATTCAGCTAGATAGGACCAGATTTTGAAACTCTTATTCATGTTGAGAAGCAACTTACTCCACAGTTAGACCCATTGACTTTAATGGGACTGCTTGTGAAAGTAGGATCTGTTTTGTGACAATAAAGTTATCAGAAATTAGACCACAGTGTTGCTGTGCATTGTTAAACACCTGCCTTGGGACGGCTATGCTTCACTGCTGAGAGATTTTTGGTATCCACAGAGAATTTGTAAAGTACTTTGCCGTACGCCAGGACGAGCATGTAAAGCACTATATAAATGTAAGATACAATTCAAAATCTAGAATTTAAATGTTTCCAATCTTTATGGAATTAGTTTCCTGCCCTAACATTATGGCAACACAGTGGTTTCAAGAAACGTCTTTTGAGTAGATCACAAAGAAGGTGATGTTTAAAAAACATAGGAAAGGTATATAGTACAAAGCAAATCATGAAGTAAGCCAGTATCAAATTGATCTTTATATGTCCTCTCAGCCAAGAGGACCTATACACCATTTTAAAGTTTTAAGCTTTAATCATCATATCAGCCTTTTCATGCTTAAGTGATTTGAAGTGTGACTTGACTGTGCACTGAAGAAATGGCAGATCTAAAGATTTTTTACATCTTAGTTGTTATCCCTGATCTTGCTGAGCTATTTTAAATGTTGATATCAATCTGACTATTTGTCTCCAAACCAAGAACTCCTAACAACTTAAATACTTCCACAATCTTTTCTTACTTTATACCATTTGCATTTAGAAATCCCATCAGTGTAATGAAGCAATTTATTTCACTGAAGTTTTCCACGAAGAGAAGAATAATATTTGATAACAAAGCCCAAATTATCAGTGCAGATGACAAAGCCCATTGTATCTTCTGCAGATCCAATGAAGAAATATTTGATTAGAAACATTAATTATATGCATAAGGAGAACTGAGATGCTAACATCTAATTAGTCACAAAGGGAAATTAAATCTAATTTCTTAACTGACAATTGCTCTCTGGCAATATTTTTATTTAACAAAATAAATTCCAATTTATCATAGCTGGTACTTTATAGAGTTTTAAAGCAATGATCAGACATACATAAATTGGTTTAAAAGCTAACAATCACTGAGGTAAGCACTGTGTCAGCAACTTTTCCAATCAATATTCTTTTTGGGTTAACAATTAGCAGCTAAACTAAATCAGAATGACGCATTGCACAGCCCCTGGGAATGTGATTTCCCCTTGGCTAGTGGTTTGTCTTTCATTACACTGAAGTATTTTATAGAGCCACAGTGAACACTTTGCCAGGGTTAACAAACTCTGGTGAACAATTAAAGCAACTAAAAGCTAATGATCTTATTCACCTGGTGCACTCACTGTTCATCTCTGAGCCATAAAGTACTCATTAGGGTCCCAATAAAGAGTGAGTTTAGAAAAAGAAAAATGCTGAAAAGTGTACTCTTTGGAAGGAAGAGACTGAACGTGCTCTGAGCATAAGTAAGATGGAATGAAGAGTCAAGAAGGGGTGACAGCAGAGACATAGTCACTAGGATCTGTATCACTTAAAATATCACTTCTGTGGTATATTATTTTAAAAGCCTTAAAAAGCGGAGGGGATGATGGTGTGAGTGTGCATACATGGCTGAGTCCTGAAAGAATATTATAATCACCATAAAGTCAGAGGAGGAAAAAGCAAACCTGACCTTAGCAATGTCTTTAATTCAACTTGTAGTGAAAATCATCCTAGATTTTGTGAGGTTGGCAAATACTTTTGAAACTTTGTGCTTTGAACGACTGACTTTGTCAGGCAGATTTATGGCACATTTTTAAAACTCTTTTTTATTTATTTATTTAGTTAGTTAGTTATTTTTACAGTTTTATAACTAATACAAAAAATGTAAGGACTGTTTGCAGAAAAGTAATCCTAGTGGAGCCATGAGTCAATAGGATTTTTTCCAGTTAAATCCTAACTAAAAAGTAATTATGCATAAGGGCAATAAATAACCCACTTGGAGCAAGCATTTTATGAGCACAGACTCTGATGAGGAGATTTATAAAAGATAAAAGAAAGTGACATCAGTATATAGAAGAATATCTTATATTTGGGAGGCAGTGTATCCTAGTGGAGTGACATAGTGTGACCTAGTGGATAGAGCCCTGACCATGGGCAAAGGAGACCTGATGTCTATTCCCAGCTCTGCTACTGGCTTGCTGGGGACACTTCACTTCCCTGTGCCTCAATATCCCCATGTGTAAAATGGGAAGAGCACATTGAGATCTATGGGTGAAAAAACTAGATGTTATTACCTAAAGTCGTTGTGTACGGAAATCCATATGTCATTGTCTGCTCAACCATGTGCTGTCCTTGGTACAAGAGCAATGCATTGTGGCTGTATATACACATATAGGCATAATAGTAGTTAGGGGCATTTTCAGCACCATAAACACAAGCCCCTATCATATGAAATAGAGACCTACCTGCTATAGGTTTGAGTTAAGTGGTAGGGGCTTACAATTACTGAGGCCAGCAAACAGAGATATGATTCAGCAAGGTACTTATGCATATGGCTAATAAGTAGTCCCATTGATTTTATGCTCTTATGATAAGGAACGAAATACCTGAATTTCAAAAGGAATACCTAACCTGTGGAAAATACGCCTGGAATTTTTGCAAATGCTTGTTTTTTTTCAAAGAACTGCTGAAAATTTGGCCCTAACAAACAGACTCAAATTGAGATTCCCGTCATCTGCCCACCCTGCAAAAGACTAAAACCACCGTGGAACCATTTCTTCAGCTTAGTTTTCCTTCTTCTGTCTCTCACATACAAAGTCACAAAAAACAATGTCTACAGAATCTATTTAAGCTTTTATTCCTATAAGCAGGGAAGAAAAAAGGAGAGAGAAAGTTTGTTACTGGTCTTTCTTTAACTAAGAAGGTGCTCAGATATTACTGCCTAGACAAATAGATACACTTCAGTTCCGCTGAGTATAAGGCCATGGCCATATATGGGTGTCACAGTTGACACAGAAAGTGGACAATGGGACTCCACAGCCTCTGTACGATTTCAGCTGGATGACAGGGCCTCCGGCAATGTGATTCCTCAGGGTGACTTGAATTCAAATACCCACTTTACAAAGAGCAAACACAATCTAATAATGTACAATCAGAGCATAATACAGCCTGTAGGAAAATGTGACATCATAGTAACTAGATTGAAAAATAACAGACGGTAGCAACTGTGGTGGTAGATGTCTGTGGTGGTGGATGGTAAGCATCACAGGTCCCTGTTGGGGAATACAGCTGTACAAGTCAGGGATCTGATCAGGGTGCGGTATCAGAATTTGATAGCTGCAGTGCAAGAAGCAACAAGGGAATCCCATGGACAATGGAGACAATTTTAAAAGCATATGGGGATGTTTTCAAAGGCAAAGGGTACCTCAAAAGAAAGCTCTGACTGGAAGTAGATCCCACAGTGGAACCTGAATGTTTATCATGAGCGAAAATTCCAGTGGCATTACTCAATCCAGTATGCAAGAAGCTCAGAAGTCTGTAGAGGCCAGTATAGCCTGGGTAAGCAGCACAGTGTGGTAAAGAAGCCATCAGGCAAATAATGCAGCTTCATAGACCCAAAGCCACTGAATCAGGCATTGAAAAGATGCTGTGAGGATCCACAGGTTCTGAATCCAGGCCTGTGGGCCACTGCCCGGTCCACCACAACCCCTAGCTCTACTAGTGATTGGAGAACTGGGAGCTCTATGACCTGATTAGACTGGGTGCACTATTTAAGACAAGAGATTGTGTGTGCAACCGAGTGAACTCCTGGCTGGTTGCCTCATCAGATCCTGCCTTCCTGACTTATGCCTGGTTCCTTTTTCCTTCCCTTGCTCCTGGTTCTTACCTTCCTGCCTTACTCCTGATCCCTTCCCTTTCCCCAGTCTCTGACTCTGACTCCATCTCTGACCTTTGTCTTGACTCCTGAGTCCAGCTCCTGCTCTGACCACTAGGTATGACTGCCCAAGCCAGGTCATGACAGATGCTGCTATTCACTGCCCACTATTGATGACATCTCACCAAGACTTTACAAAGCCAGACTGTTTAGAGCCTGTGATGAGAGGAACAGATTTTGGCACATCAGCCTGGATAAAGAGTCCAGCATGCTGACAACCTTTGCAGAACCATTTGGTCATTACAGATGGCTACACACACTGATGGGCATAAACCTAGCACCAGAGAGAAGAAGAAGAGAGAGAGGAGAGTCACACAAGCATAGGAAGGTCTGATTTGGGTGAAAATAATTGCAGATGATACCTTCATTGTAGGTGAAGGGAGCAGTGATACAGAAGCAGAACAAGACCATAACAGGAAACTACAAACTTTTTACAGCAATGAAGGGACAAGATCATAACATTCAACCCAAAAATATGTGACTCAAACAGACTGACGTGACATATATTGAACATCTGCTTGCAGCAGAAGGACTGAAAGCAGATTTCAAAAAGATCAAGAGAGTCAGAGACTTGCCAATTCTGGTAGATGTGAAAGGTCCACAGCGCTTCACAGGAATGATACATTTTCTGTCAAAGTTCTGTCCAGACCTGGTTGTGGTAGCAGAACCTGTACATGAGCTCACATGGCAGAATGTTAAGTGGGAGTGAGGAGGTCCCTAACAGCAAGTATTTGACACTGAAACAAATGATAACGGATGCCCTGTCCTGAAGTATTACCTGTCAGGAGAGTCACTGATACTCCAGTTTGATGCATTGGAGAAAGGAGTGGGTGTAGCTCTTTGGAAGGAGAAGCCATTGCGTATGCCAGCAGAGCCCTCTCAGTAACTGAACAGGGTATGTCCAAGTAGAAAAAGGGCTTGTGACTGCAATATTTGGAGTGGAGAGATTCCATCACTACACCTATGGCCACCCAGCAATAGTGCAATCAGACCTCAAACCTGTAGAGTCAGTCATGGAAAAGCCCCTTGTTACTGCTCCAAAGTGACTGCAGCATATGTTGGATACATCACAGTGCTATCAGGTAGAGATCAGATATTGTCCAGGAAGATTACTGTTGTTAAGTATAACCCCAGCATCAGGAAATTGGGGAAGGGAACTAGGACATAGTGCAGCATATTAATGGATTCAGCCTCCCAATTTCAACAGTGAAGCTGGTGGAAATCAAAGAGGATACAGAAAGGTCATCCAACTACAGGCAGTCAAGCAAATGACACTAGTAAGGTGGCCAGAAGACAAAAGCTAAGTCCCGGTAAGAGCAACATCATATTTCCAAATTAGAGATGAACTGAGTGTTCAGAATAGAATCATATTTTTATGACAGAGAGCTGTTGTCTCTGTCTCATTACATAAGGATGCCATGCAAAAATATATGCCCCCCTCCACCCGGGCAGTGACAGCATCTTAGATAGACTTGGGATGTACCAGGAATGTGGACAGAACTCCACTCTTTAATAGACGGGTCTGACACTTGTCAGTTGTGTGATAACCACCAGCAGAAAGAGATGGTTACCATACGAGGTGCCCACCAAACCATTGGGAAAGGTTGAAGCAGACATTTACCTTCAAGGAAAAAGTGGTCTTGATTATATTGGACTACTACTCAAATTTTGGGGAGATTAAAACCCTGCCTATTTCTTAGTACACACTCCTGGGGTACAGAATATGGGACCTCACAGTCCAGTGGCTCAAGCCCCCAAGACCTGTGCTGACTTCTCAAGCCTCCTTAGTAGCTTAAGCATGCCCTACCCAGAGCTTCACCTTCATGATATTCCTGTTTACTCTTTAACCCGTTCGTTAAACAGAATTTGCAGAGGAACTTCTAAACCGGACATACTTGATCCAATGACAAAGGAAAAGAGTTACAGATCAAGGCAAAAGGAACAAATACCTGCAAGCAAAATTTTTCCTCCACTGTCTTTATCACTCCCAGACCCTTTTGGATTCTTGTTGGTGTCCTTTCAGAGTCCCAAGATCCTGTTGCACTCCCATCCCATCCTCCTATTCAGTCTTGCTGCTCTGGATGATGGATGACTGGTGAAAGAGAGCTCCCCTGGCTTGAGATGATCTGGTCCTAAAATAGAGTTCTGGCATCCTCTGTGAGATGACCCCCATCTCCCTGGGGTCTAGACTATGAAAAGGGAACCCTCTGGACTTCATCCAGCCTATTGTTTTAGGGTGGACCTATTTGAATGGAAGACCATCCAGGTTGAGGACTCCTGGTATATTTTCCATTGTTAGCCCCTCTGCTAGGTAAAAGGATTTCTGCTGACATCTACTGGGTGCCCTACCTCAAAATGGAGGCTACATTTCAAAAGTGAAGGGCACGGTATACAATCAATTCGGCATCCACAAAACAGAATGAGGCTTGCAGATTGATACAGATGTATATTTGTGTCTGTATATTGTTGTCGGTAGCTACCGGTGTGGTGCTCTGCTCTTGTTCGACGATGATAACAGTCAGCTGCATGCGTGTTCCGTCTGTGTGCTGCCCCAGCTCTGCACAGATAGCTAACACTGCAGACCCCAAGAGAACCCCCCAAAACCACAGACTCTAGTAAGGTACGAAGGAACCTGAGCCAGGTTTATTGTCAAACGAAGCACAGTAATAGTTCCCTATAGTCTCTACAGGGCATACTACAAATTTGTGCTCCCTGGCAATGGACACAGCTCAGTCAGTGGTGGGACACTCCACTGCCCCCTAGGCTGGACAAAGATGTGCGCTCACGGACCTGCTTTTATACAGTTGCAGGACAGATTACTCATCATAGTTCAAACGAATCTATCCATCATGTTGTCCTTTTGACCCTGTCTAAGATGCATCTGCCTGTTCCTTATTATGTGTATGGAGTGTTCTGATGCCATCTTGGTGCAAGTTCCTCTCATTAGCACTTATGTGTGTGTATGCACGTGCTTCTAACAACCTTTTCTAGCCAACTTCTGTGAGTGGGACCTGCCTCTGGCTCACAGCCCAGCTTTGCTTATCACTGCCTGGAAGTACTTTGGTTCAGGCTTCAGGCCTCAGTCTGGGTCTCTGATACAAGAATTTATGTTTCAGGGCCTCCTCTTACTAAATATATGTCTTTGTATATCTGTCACACATTGACTTTTTGTGCAGGACAGCAGAATTTTACCTTCTTACTCAATAGTTAGGTACAATCAAATGAGTTAAAGCAAGGTCCTTTTAATGTACTTGCATTTTTATAAGTTACTTCCTCGTTTAAACAACCACAAAACAACCATGCAAAAGCTAAAATAGAAGTCCAACCCCATTGAAATTTAAGAGTTCTCATGGTTTTTGACATGATACCCTATTGAATAAAGCTATATAATGCAACCATTACAATATTTAATGTAGATTGTGTATGGAAATATATTTGAAAAATGTACCCTTGAAACAGTTGCTAATTTTTGTTAATGTTAATAACTTGGCTGGTTTATTATCCATTTATTTTGAAAGAACAAAAGGGCACAAAGAAGAGTACAGATTAACAGCCAATATTTCATTTTTAAAAAGTAGCTATATTTTAGTTATGAGGTTGCAATAAAGCTTCCAAAACCATTATCTTTTTTTTCCTTTGCTTTCCTATAACTTCAAACCAGATTTTTTTTTTTTTTAAAGTAAAGTATTTATTTTTTAAAATGCTTTGGGGCAGAGCTGAATTTAGTATTTGGGCTTATGAATCCATTTTTCACCATCTCTCACAAATTTTACTGATTCTGTTCAGATGATTCTTAGGGATTCAGGTCCAAACTTTACGGAGTCATTTTACACACACACAAAAAATATGCAGGGGGGAGTGGGGAGGGAAGGGAACGTTAGTGTCTCTTCTCCTGCTGCAGAAGTGGAGTCTAGCTGTTTTAGCTGAGGGACAGGGCATAGTTACCAGTATTGTAAAAGGTATTTTAGAGAAACTTTTCCAAAGGCTCAAGTGAGCCTTTTAGCCATAACCCATAGTAAGAACATATGCAGAGCTACAGCACTCAAGATGGAGCACTGAGAAGCATTTTGTAACAGATAGGTAGGTAGAATTACTCCTGGAGCTACTGGGTAGTGAGAGGCTGCAAGCCTGCCACCACACTCCCTTGTGGGGATTGCCCTTATTGCATACCCAAATCTGGCTGCTCAGCTCTACTGTCTAGGGCCATGGGAGATGACTCATGGTTATACCTCCTCCACACACAATGTTTGGGCACTATGTATCTCCAGGGAATACAGCGTTGCCAACTCTCATGATTTTGTCATGATTCTCATGGAATGGGTTACCTAGGGAGGTGGTGGAATCTCTGCATCCTTATTGGTTTTTAAAGCTCAGTTCGACAAAGCCCTGACTGGGATGATTTGGTTGGGGTTGGTCCTGAGAACTCACATAAAGGCTAGAAAGAATCTGTGCCCTAAAAAGCTGGGAATTTCGAGATGCTTGTATCCCAGCTGCTGGGAAGGGGTGCATTCCAGTGAATTTTAGTCCTTCTGTCCATAATTAATTAATTAATCTGTGAAGTAGGAGATTATTATTAACCTCATTTTAGAAATAAGGAAAGTAAGGCAGAAATGTTACGTGATTTGATCAGGAACTGGTCAGAGTCAGGATAAGAATAAAGCAGATCCTGGGTCATGTGTCTAGTCCATTAAACTATGCTGCCTGTCACTCTGATGAGCTACATCAGAATCCATGATAGCTGCACTGCTAAGAAGTTTGCTCAGTCAGTTAGCAAGGAGATTGGGTGGGAGGGTGCTATTGTCAATACTGGCATAGCTCTTCACAGTAGTGAACTGATACGGTGTCCTCCCCTAAATCAAAAGACCTCTGTACAGCTAGTCAGAAAATGTTGGCGTGGGTTCTACTGAAAATGATGAACAAAATGAATGGGAAAAAAAATCGGTTTTCAGGTTTTTGGTTTCCTCCTCCCCCCCCCCCCCGCCCAAAAAAAAAAGAAAAAAAAAAGAGGGGATTGTTTTTCTTGTTTTGCGGAAAGTAGATACTTCCTTGAAAAATTTTGTTTAGTTGAAAACCTCTATATTCCATCAAAAAAAAAGTTTAGATAGAAAATTTTTGACTGGTCCTTGACTGTTGTCCATGATCTTTTAGGACTCAGAGGCCAGGAGTGGGTAACTGTAGGGGCACCCTCCATAACCCGTGATTTTGCTGAAGAACGAATAAACTTTGAACCCTAGCAATCAGTTTACATGGCCTTTCTGAGGAAGGGATTGTCTTTTTGTTCTTTGTTTGTGCAGCACCTCGCACAATGGGGTCCTATTCCATCACTGGGGTCCTAGGTACTTCAGCAAACTAAATAATAAAGGTTTCAGAGTAGCAGCCGTGTTAGTCTGTATTCGCAAAAAGAAAAGGAGTACTTGTGGCACCTTAGAGACTAACCAATTTATTTGAGCATAAGCTTTTGTGAGCTACAGCTCACTTCATCGGATGCATAAAGTGGAAAGTACAGTGAGGAGATTTATATATACCCACAGACCATGAAAAAATATACATTGTAAGGAGAGTGATCACTTAAGATGAGCTATTACCAGCAGGAGAGTGGGGTGAGGGGAGAGAAAACCTTTTGAAGTGATAATCAAGGTGGGCCATTTCCAGCACATTTCCAGGAGTTAACAAGAACGTCTGAGGAACAGTTGGGGTGGAGGGGGAGGAATAAACAAGGGGAAATAGTTTCACTTAGTATAATGACTCAACCACTCCCAGTCTCTATTCAAGCCTAAGTTAACTGTATCCAATTTGCAAATTAATTCCAATTCAGCTGTCTCTCGTTGGAGACTGTTTTCGAAGTTTTTTTGTTGAAGGATACTCACTTTGAGATCAGAAATCGAGTGACCAGAGAGATTGAAGTGTTCTCCGACTGGTTTATGAATGTTATAATTCTTGACATCTGATTTTTGTCCATTTATTCTTTTACGTAGAGACTGTCCAATTTGACCAATGTACATGGCAGAGGGGCATTGCTGGCACATGATGGCATATATCACATTGGTAGATGTGCCGGTGAACGAGCCTCTGATAGTGTGGCTGATGTTATTAGGCCCTGTGATGGTGTCCCCTGAATAGATATGTGGGCACAGTTGGCAACGGGCTTTGTTGCAAGGATAGGTTCTGGGGGTTAGTGGTTCTGTTGTGTTGTGTGCGGTTGCTGGCGAGTATTTGCTTCAGGTTGGGGGGCTGTCTGTAAGCAAGGACTGGCCTATCTCCCAAGTTGTGTGAGAGTGATGGGTCGTCCTTCAGGATAGGTTGTAGATCCTTGATAATGCGTTGGAGAGGTTTTAGTTGGGGGCTGAAGGTGAGGGCTAGTGGCGTTCTGTTATTTTCTTTGTTGGGCCTGTCCTGTAGTAGGTGACTTCTGGGTACTCTTCTGGCTCTGTCAATCTGTTTCTTCACTTCAGCAGGTGGGTATTGTAGTTGTAAGAATGAAGCTAGATGCATACTTTTAAAAAAGGGAAACAGAGATTAGTTCTATCACATCTAGGTCCTCCAAAACAGGGAAAGGGGACTTTTGTATGGAATGAAACGTTTTATTCTAAGTTTTGGCCTGAACCTATTTTTATATTTAAGTTAAATCCAAGGAGGTATAAGGAAACCCGGGTAGTTTAATTACAATTTAGCTAGTGCTGCTAAAATAAAGAGCTCAACTGTCTTTTATAAGCGCTTGAAATTTTTTCCCATAAGATCTTGCAAAGGGGCACAGTCAGACATCACTGGAGGAACAAAAGATGACAGCCATGGTAACCCTTGGTTGAATGTGCTAATTTCATTACATTAGTGCCTAATAATGGTACAGTTCTTGAGTATTACAGTGTGAATAGCTAGCAGGTGCCACTTATAAAACAATGGGTGGAGTGAAGTATGGTAATTTTGAAATCCTTAACTCTCCAAAAAAAGTTCATTCTACCTTAAAAGGGTAACTTGTGAAGTAACAGCAAACAAACAATGTCTATACTTGCTCGAAAAATAATAAGATTGCTATTAGTGAATTGATTGATTTCTTTGCCATGACACTTCCTTAAGTATGATGTAGTCTTTGCTGTTCATAACAGAAAATCAAATCCTTTCCTTAACCTGGAAAATAAAAAATAACTTGCCAGTTTGATAATCCATTTCTATGATACACTATTTGAACAATAATAATCCTGTTCAGGACTCATGGATCTTCATTTCCCTTTAAAATGATACCTTTTTCTGTGTAAAATCACAGGTAAACATGCTTATTCAATGTCTATCAGACTGGTAGTTTGTTAAGACAATAGAAGAGTGGCTCTCAAACTTATTGAAATCTATGCTATTTCCTACCATCACTTTATATACAAAACTTATAGACCGAAACAGAATTTTGAAGACCAATATATTTCATCCCACTCTCTGACAAGAGAATTACTAAGACATAGTGGAATTTTTAGTTCCAAGTGACTTTCTTTCAGAAATATAAAATATTAGAGGTAGGTAGGGTTAGCTAGAATACACTGGATTAAGGAGGCTTTTTGTAAACCTTCTATTCAGAAAAAGGGACAGTTCTGTCACCCACGACACAACCCTGAATGCAATTAACTTTAAAATTTATGTGTTTTCTTTCAGTTTTGTCTTGCTGGTTTTAATAAAAAGGAACATGTTCTTTTCTCTGATAAAGACAAAAAGAATGTTTTCCTTCTGCATATATATTAGGTCCCAATCCAGCAAAGCACTTAAGCATATGCTTAACTATAAGTCCAGGAATAGCTACATTGATTCTAATGGGACCACTCAGATGCCTGAAATTAAGTATGTGCTTAAATGCTTTGCTACATCAGGCCCTATATCTCTTATAATCAGGGTCATTTTTCAGTCAATGGAACTGAGTAAGAACTTTTTCAATGAGTTGGCCGAGTAAGAACTTCAGGATTTGTCCAAGAGCATAAGTAATTAGAGAAAGGGGAGACTCCCACACCCCAGAATTTGCTATTATCAATTAAGAATGTGTTAAGAAAGTGTGAGAACATTCTTTTTTTTTTCAACTCACTTGTGCACACTTTCAATCTTCAAGAAAAAGTAATCAGTTGCAATAACATCTACATTTCCCCTCTATTCAAATGCCATTGTCATCTCATTTATGTGGGCAAAAACAATACTCAATTTAGAAAGTAATCAGAAGGAAGAAGTAGACAAGTGCAATTTACAGGCAGGAAATATCCATGCCAATTCAAGTGAAAAAGCAGGTTTCCTCCTTGGGACTTAACTCATTTTTTGTACTGAGAAAGGATGCAGAAATGATGTTACTCTGACAGAAAGTATATTTCCCTTGAAATCCAGATGTATTATAAGATGAACTGGATCAACATCACTGTTTATGTTGAATCACACCAAAAAAAAGAAAAGTTCAAATAACATTGTGGATCTAAGTTCAACCTCTAAAAATATATTGAAATAACATTGTAGTCAAAATTCAATGCACAGGAGCAAGCAAGGCCATCCAGAGTTAATGCTGGAACCGTATTTATACTGTACTTTGCTGTGTGTACATAGTATACCACCGTTGTGACATACCAGGGAACAGTCTAGACCGGGGTAGGCATACTTTTTGGCCTGAGGGCCACATCTGGGAATAGAAATTGTATGGCGGGCAATGGATGGTCACAAAATTGGGGTTGGGGTGAGGATCAATCCCCAACTAAATCATCCCAGCCATGGCTTTGTCAAGCCTGACCTTAAAAACTTCTAAGGAAGGAGATTCCACCACCTCCCTAGGTAACGCATTCCAGTGCTTCATCACTCTCCTAGTGAAAAAGTTTTTCCTAATGTCCAAACGAAACATCCCCCACTGCAATGTGAGACCATTACTCCTCGTTCTGTCATCTCGTACCACTAAGAACAGTCTAAATCCATCCTCTTCGGAACCCCCTTTCAGGTAGTTGAAAGCAGCTATCAAATCCCCCCTCATTCTTCTCTTCTGCAGACTAATTAATCCCAGTTCCCTCAGCCTTCCCTCATAAGTCATGTGCTCCAGCCCCCTAATCATTTTTGTTGCCCTTTGCTGGACTCTTTCCAATTTTTCTGCATCCTTCTTGAAGTATGGGGCCCAAAACTGGACATGGTACTCCAGATGAGGCCTCACCAATGCCGAATAGAGGGCAATGATCATGTCCCTCGATCTGCTGGCAATGCTCCTACTCATACAGCCCAAAATGCCAATATCCTTCTTGGCAACAAGGGCACACTGTTGACTCATATCCAGCTTAATCGTCCACCGTAACCCCTAGGTCCTTTTCTGCAGAACTGCTGCCTAGCCACTCGGTCCCTCGTCTATAGCAGTGCATGGGATTCTTCCGTCCTAAGTGCAGGACTCTGCACTTGTCCTTGTTGAACCTCATCAGATTTCTTTTGGCCCAATCCTCTAATTTGTCTAGGTCCCTCTGTATCCTATCCCTACCTTCCCACATATCTACCACTCCTCCAAGTTTAGTGTCATCTTCAAACTTGCTGATGGTGCAATCCACGCTATCCTCCAGATCATTAATGAAGATATTGAACAAAACCGGCCCCAGGACTGACCCTTGGGGCACTCCGCTTGATACTGGCTGCCAACTAGATATGGAGCCATTGATCACAACCCATTGAGCCCAATGATCTAGCCAGCTTTCTAGACACCTTATAGTCCATTCATCTAGCCCATACTTCTTTAACTTGCTGTCAAGAATACTGTGGCAGACCGTATCAAAAGCTTTGTTAAAGTCAAGGAATAACATATCCACTGCTTTCCCCTCATCCACAGAGCCAGTTATCTCGTCATAGAAGGCAATTAGGTTAGTCAGGCATGACTTGCCCATGGTGAATCCATGCTGACTGTTCCTGATCACTTTCCTCTCCTCTAAGTGATTCAGAATTGATTCCTCGAGGACCTGCTCCATGAGTTATCCAGGGGCTGAGGTGAGGCTGACAGGCCTGTAGTTCCCTGGATCCTCCTTCTTCCCTTTTTAAAAAATGGGCACTACATTAGCCTTTTTCCAGTCATCCGGGCCCTCCCCCAATCGCCTTGAGTTTTCAAAAATAATGACCAATGGCTCTGCAATCACATCAGCCTGCTCATTTAGCACCCTCAGATGCAGCGCATCCAGCCCCATGGACTTGTGCTCATCCAGCTTTTCTAAATAGTCCTGAATCACTTCTTTCTCCACAGAGGGATGATCACCTCCTCCCCATGCTGTGCTTCCCAGTGTAGTAGTCTGGGAGCTGACCTTGTTCGTGAAGACAGAGGCAATAAAAGTATTGAGTACATTAGCTTTTTCCACATCCTCTGTCACTAGGTTGCCTCCCTCATTCAGTAAGGGGCCCACACTTTCCTTGACCTTCTTGTTGCTAGCATACCTGAGAAACCCTTCTTGTTACTCTTAACATCCCTTGCTAGCTGCAACTGCAAGTGTGATTTGGCCTTCCTTATTTCACTACTGCATGCTTGAGCAATATTTTTATACTCCTCCCTGGTCATTTGTCCAATCTTCCACTTCTTGTAAGCTTCTTTTTTGTGTTTAAGATCAGCAAGAATTTCACTGTTAAACCAAGCTGGTCACCTGCCATATTTACTATTCTTTCTACACATCGGGATAGTTTGTTCCTGAAACCTCAATAAGGATTCTTTAAAATACAGCCAGCTTTCCTGGATTCCTTTCCCCTTCATGTTATTCTCCCAGGGGATCCTGCCCATCAGTTCCCTGAGGGAATCAAAGTCTGCTTTTCTGAAGTCCAGGGTCCATATTCTGCTGCTCTCCTTTCTTCCTTGTGTCAGGATCCTGGACTCGACCATCTCATGGTCACTGCCTCCCAGGTTCCCATCCACTTTAGCTTCCCCTCCTAATTCTTCCCGGTTTGTGAGCAGCAAGTAAAGGAGAGCTCTGCCCCTAGTTGGTTCCCCCAGCACTTGCAGCAGGAAATCGTCCCCTACACTTCCCAAAAACTTCCTGGATTGTCTGTGCACCGCTCTCCCAGCAGATATTGGTGCTTTGTTCCAGGTGGGCTTTGAGTGGGTCCGACTGTTATAAAAAGGCAGTCAGCTGCGAACTAGCTGAGCGGTGAACAGCGGAGCGGCTAACAGAGGGAGTTTGACTGGGATCTGTCTGAGAGGAAGTATGCTAAGTGCTGCATTAGGGGGGCTGTGTTGGTGAGTATCTGTTGCGGGGACAGTTTGTCAGTTTGACCGTGTGCTTGATTGTTTGAAAAGTGTGAATTAGGAGTGCTTTGTTCCAGGTGGGCCTTGAGTGGGCCTGACTGCTATAAAAAGGCAGTCAGCTGCAAATCAGCTGAGCAGCCAACAGCAGAGAGGCTAACAGAGAGAGTTTGCATGGGAATTCGCCTGGGGAGAGCCTACTGAGGCTTTCGTCTTGCAGGCTTCTCTGAGTAGTTATTGCAACAGCTGAGGAAGCTCTTAGAAGGAAGGTAATATGGATGGTGAGCGATCAGCTGTTGTGACCTGCACAGGATGTGCCATGTTTGTCTTTCTTCTACAGAACAGAAGTGACTTTGTCTGTACAAAGCACAAGCTGGTCTTCATATTGGAAGAGAAGGTTCAAGGTCTGGAGAAACAAGTATCAACCCTGTGTTGCATAAGAGAAAATGAAGATTTCCTGGACAGAAGTCACGATATGCTTCTACATGCACAACATTCTGAAGATTCAGAGCAGGCTGCGCAGCAGAAACATAAGCAAGATGAAGAAAATTGGCAGCATGTGACCTCCAGAGGAAGAAAGAGGAGCATCTATCTACCAGCAATGCAGATACAGGTGAGCAACCGTTTTCACGTTCTCTCCACAGGTACTAATGTGGAGAGTAGACTAGATAATACATCTGAGGGAAGGGAGCAGAAGGAGACTCCACCGATCGGAAGGCACGAGATGCACTGTCCTAGGGATGGGGGTTCCACGACCGCCGCTCCCAAGAGAAGGAGGTGGGTGGTGGTGGTTGGGGACTCCCTCCTAAGCGGGACTGAGTCATCTATCTGCCTTCCTGACCGGGAAAGCCGAGAAGTGTGCAGCTTGCCAGGAGCTAGGATTCACAATGAGACGGAGAGACTGCCCAGACTCATCAAGCCCTCGGATCGCTACCCCTTCCTTCTTCTCCACGTGGGCACCAATGATACTGCCAAGAATGATCTTGAGTGGATCACTGCAGACTATGTGGCTCTGGGAAGAAGGATAAAGGCATTTGAGGTGCAAGTGGTGTTCTCATTCATCCTCCCCGTGGAAGGAAAAGGCTAACCTAGCGAGGAGGGCTTTAAACTAGGCTCACCAGGGGAAGGAGACCAAAGCCCTGAGGTAAGTGGGGAAGTGGGATACCAGGAGGAAGCACAAGCAGGAGAGCATGAAAGGGGAGGGCTCCTGCCTCATACTGAGAAAGCAGGACAATCAGCGAGTTATCTTAAGTGCCTATACACAAATGCAAGAAGCCTGAGAAACAAGCAGGGAGAACTGGAAATCCTGGCACAGTCAAGGAATTATGATGTGATTGGAATAACAGAGACTTGGTGGGATAACTCACATGACTGGAGTACTGTCATGGATGGATATAAACTGTTCAGGAAGGACAGGCAGGGCAGAAAAGATGGGGGAGTTGCACTATATGTATGAGCAGTATGACTGCTCAGAGCTCCGGTATGAAACTGCAGAAAAACCTGAGAGTCTCTGGATTAAGTTTAGAAGTGTGAGAAACAAGGGTGATGTGGTGGTGGGAGTCTGCTATAGACCACCAGACCAGGGGGATGTTGTGGACGAGGCTTTCTTCCAGCAACTAACAGAAGTTACTAGATCACAGGCCCTGGTACTCATGGGGGACTTCAATCACTCCTGGCGGACTTCATGCCTTGCACCACCCGCCACCCCCCCCGCCCCGGCACGTACTCCAAGAGGTAAGGGAAGCCTTACTGCCTGCCTCTCAAGCTTTCCCTGAGCGGGTCCTGTGGGAGGATGCTTCCTGCCCGCCCCTCACTCCTGGCCCTCTGGACCTCATGTCCCAGCCCTGCGAGTCCCCCCATTCTCCCTCATAACCCAAGCCAACTGCGCAAATTAAGTTAATCACCAGTCCAATCGTTTATGGTTCATAAGACCTGCTTTGAGAAGAGCCTTTGTAGGGATTATCTTCACTTAACTGAAAATTTAAAGTGAAACACAGGTCTGGTAGTTTTACTGGTGTTTTCTGTTGTATGTTACATTAAAACTGTGATAAAAATAAAGATGCTGGACTATATTTTTACATCTGCATGTAAAAATGAGCATTGTGCATGGAAACATGCTGATACATGCATGGTTTCAACAGACATATAGTTTTGTATTGGGTAGTTTGCACACTTTTCAAACATGCCCAGGAATAAATGTGCTCCAATCAGTAAATGAAAGAATTTACAATGAGTATCCAATAAGTAGGATGCAAATACAGAACACCTGGAGAAGAGCTGCCATCTTTTAGAAAATATTAAGGCAAAGCAATTAGCTGTTACAAGTTTTTTAAAAAGCTCCAAAGCTTTTAGATGTGCTGAAATGCCATGTGAGCAATTTCCACACTCTTTTACTGCCTTGATAAATCATTTATGAAGCCAGCCTTAATACAAAATCATCTTAGAAAATAACATAAAATATATTGATTACAAAATACTTTATCCCACCTTAAACTTATACATGGTAACTTGTGCAGAGTAACAACTTTCATTTGCATCTAATGGGAAGCTCTCAAGACATAGCCAATTTGAGCAGGAAGACAGAGATGTGATTTGTCCAGTGATGAAGAATTCCTAAATGCTGAGCTCAGAACTGTAGGAAGTTGAGCTTCTGAGATTCTGAGGAATGAGTTGAAACCAGTACCTCATGAAACCAGTACCTCAGCCTCCCAAACCTGAATCCAAAGGTGAATCCTGCACTTATGTACATCCACAATTTAAGGATCTGATATTCAGATTTATTCTTTTTATGATTAGGCTGATTTTAAAACATTAGCACATCTATGAAAAATCATAAGGGAAGAGGATAATGACACAGTGTGAAGCAAGTGTTTTTGGGGTCAGTGCAAGCATATCTGGGGCCACCTGCAAAATGGTTAGACTGGGCCCCCAGCTGCAAGGCTCAAGATTAAAGAATACAGGCTTCATTGAAGTCAATGGCAAAACCCCCATCGTTTTCAACAGGGCCAGGATTGCTCCCTCAGTGTGTAACTTAACCCAAACCCCACTTTCCAAAAGCATGAAAACTTCTAAGCGGTGCCAGCTATTGTGGAGAAAAGGGTGTCCATTTGAACAGCAGATAATCAGACTGGTGGTCCCTGGCTGCCTGTTGCGGTGGTGACTTTTGATTTTTGTAGATGATCTTGAAGAACTTGAGTTTCTTTCAAGTGTCCCCCCTTGGAAGGTTATCATTTACTTCTGCACTCATGCTGGAGCTTTTAAAAACAAATCTGAACAAAACATATATGCAAGAAAAGAAATCATAAGATCTTTACTTTAGTCCTCACCCTTTCCTTTTTGAGCCTGGCTCTTGTCTGCCATTAGTCACTGTGTTATGTCTAATTTAAAACCTAATCCTGTATGCTGATGGAGTCATAGGGATTTGAATATGCTCAACACTTTGCAGGCTTATGCTTTGGATGGAAAATCCTGAGGGTCAGGGTCCTTGTCTTCTTATATTTCTATGAAGCACTATGCACACCTGCGATGCTGAATAAAAACTAATAACGGTCAGCTAACTTGATATTGGTAATGCATTATTTATTATTGTTTAAACTTTCCCACGTGGAGATTTTTGGGTAAGTGTGTTGTTTAAAAGTTGCAAAATAAAAATCATCATAGAGCTCCATCTGCAGTACTCCGTGTGCACAAATTCCGTGTTGAGGCCAATGAAAGTAGATTCAGGATTGGGCCCTTTGGCAAGGTTTGACCAATTATGAGCACTTTAGAACCTTTGCACTAGTTACTAGCTTTCTGTTACATTACAACTCCCCTGAGGCACCCAAAATTCCAGACCCTTTAAAAACGGTAGTTAAAAAGGAAAAGAAAAGTGCAGATAAGTAATTTACAAGTGAAAAGTGTTAGTCTTGCTGCTATTTTTACATCCTATAATGTCTTTAAAAAGGAGCACAGAGAATAGTGAGGTAATCAAAGTTGTAATCTTTTATGTTGATTAACCTTTCAGGTAAAGAATATGACATAATCAGGGAATTAAGAAAAATGGAGAGCTATTCCTTGCACAAAATCTGACAGGATATCCTATTGATCCCTGGAAAAGCCTTTATATATAAGTAAATGGACATCAACTAAATGGAAGCACTGCCTAGGAGACAGCTGAAGACTATAACTTCTGTCTGCAAGGAATGTATTATTAATTCATAGAACATCGAATATAGTGCTTAGCTGACTTTCAACCTTAGCTCTGAGAGTACTTACCAGATTTATAATATGCAGAGGATGTATACTGAAGGGGAGTGAAACTATCATACTTCTCCCACTAGGGAGGATAAAACCAATAACATTAAAGAAATTTGGAAATATGATATGGAATTGCACTGTTTCCTGTTCTGACTGGATAAAGAGTTTCAACTGAAATTTTCAAGCTAAATAATCATAACAAAAATCAAATAAATAAAATTCAAATCAACAAATTTTAAGGTAGCAAAACACCATTGCTAAAATGGAAACATTTAAAAAAAAAAGAGGCAAATGATATTTACTTAGGGAATGGGTCATGAATGGCGCTCTAAGCACTTTTTACTAAAGAAACCCCACACCAAGCAGGAGCTGTGAATGCCCAGTGCAGTAGTCAGCTCCCAGACTACTGCACTGGACAGCACAGTATGGGGAGGAGGTGACCAGCTCTCTGTGGAGAAAGAAGTGGTTCAGGACTATTTAAAAAAGCTGGACGAGCACAAGTCCATGGGGCTGGATGCACTGCATCCGAGAGTGCTATGCGGATGTCATTGCAGAACCCTTGGCCACTATCTTTGAAAACTCATGGCAATTGGAGGAGGTCCCGGATTACTGAAAAAAGGTTAATTTAGTTCCCATTTTTAAAAAAGGGAAGAAGGAGGATCCTGGGAACTACAGGACTGTCAGCCTCACCTCAGCCCCTGGAAAACTCATGGACCAGGTCCTCAAGGAATCAATTTTGAAGCACTTTGAGGAGAGGAACGTGATCAGGAACAGTCAGCATGGATTCACCATGGGCAAGTCATGCCTGACTAACCTAATTGCCTTCTATGATAAGATAACTGGCTCTGTGGATGAGAGGAAAGCAGTGGACGTGTTGTTCCTTGACTTTAGCAAAGCTTTTGATACGGTCTGCCACAGTATTCTTGACAGCAAGTTAAAGAAGTATGGGCTAGATGAATGGACTATAAGGTGTCTAGAAAGCTGGCTAGATCATTGGGCTCAATGGGTTGTGATCAATGGCTCCATGTCTAGTTGGCAGCCAGTATCAAGTGGAATGCCCCAAGGGTCGGTCTGGGGCCGGTTTTGTTCAACATCTTCATTAATGATCTGGAGGATGGTGTGGATTGCACCATCAGCAAGTTTGAAGATGACACTAAACTGGGAGGAGTGGTAGATATGCTGGAGGGTAGGGATAGGGTACAGAGGGACCAAGACAAATTAGAGGATTGGGCCAAAAGAAATCTGATGAGGTTCAACAAGGACAAGTGCAGAGTCCTGTACTAAGGACGGAAGAATCCCATGCACCGCTACAGATGAGGGACCAAATGTCTAGGCAGCAGTTCTGGGAAAAGAAAAGAATCTAGGGGTTAGAGTGGACGATAAGCTGGATATGAGTCAACAGTGTGCTCTTGTTGCCAAGAAGGCTATTGGCATTTTGGGCTGTGTGAGTAGGAGCATTGCCAGCAGATCGAGGGACATGATCATTGCCCTCTATTCGGCATTGGTGAGGCCTCATCTGGAGTACCGTGTCCAGTTTTGGGCCCCACACTGCAAGAAGGATGTGGAAAAATTGGAAAGAGTCCAGCGAAGGGCAACAAAAATGATTAGGGGGCTGGAGCACATGACTTATGAGGAAAGGCTGAGGGAACTGGGATTATTTAGTTTGCAGAAGAGAAGAATGAGGGGGGATTTGATAGCTGCTTTCAACTACCTGAAAGGGGGTTCCAAAGAGGATGGATCCAGACTGTTCTCAGTGGTATGAGATGACAGAACAAGGAGTAATGGTCTCACATTGCAGTGGGGGATTTTCAGTTTGGATATTAGGAAAAACTTTTTCACTAGGAGAGTGATGAAGCACTGGAATGGGTTACCTAGGGAAGTGATGGAATCTCCTTCCTTAGAAGTTTTTAAGGTCAGTCTTAACAAAGCCCTGGCTGGAATGATTTAGTTGTGGATTGATCCTGCTTTGAGCAGGGGGTTGGACTTGATGACCTCCTGAGGTACCTTCCAACCCTGATATTCTATGATTCTATGGAAACTTAGCCCAACTTCAGCAAAGGATTTGCCGTGGTTCTTGAATCTTGGTTTGGTATAGAAAGACAAATCCATTGCCTTCCTGTGTCTAAATCAAGCTTATTTTTAGTTTACACTAATTCCTGCTCCTTTCGAGCTCAATGGGAATTTTGCCATTGACTTCAGAAGGAGCAGGCCCTATGCGAATGATAGCAATTTGAATTGCATGGTAGGTGTGTTTGGTTTGGGATTCAAATTGAAATCTCAACAAAATGCTGTCAAAACCATGGAGTTTTGTATGTATGAGGTTAGTCCCTCATGAGAGCTCCAGAGTAGAGTGGTACCAGCCCTTGTCTTGAAATAATCCTTGGTAAGTAACATGCCACCAAGGTTACCATGGCTGTGACAAGAGATGTAGGTGCTTGAAGTGCTAAGTCTCTGAGGACTCCAATGCCTGGTGGGTCCTAAAGAAGCATTCCCCAAGTACTTGCAACACCATGTTCCTCGCAGTCATCCCAGACACTCTACTTCAGTGACTAGCTCTTCTCAACTGTCCCCCTAACTGCCTCATTATCTTCCCCCGACAGCACTGAGCAGGAGGAATATTTCCTTTCCCCCGGTGTTATAGCAATGCTATTTTAAGTTCTCGCTGGGACTAGAAAGTCTAGAGGAAGGCAAAAATGTCAGTGTTGAACATTCTGGGGCCTCAGAAGTGTTTACTTTGGGTGATGATTCAGGCTGGTTCTTATTTTATCCAATCCACTTTGCCCACTACTATCAGTTTTTGCCCAAATCCCCACCAGATTCTTAATTGTTCTTCCAGAGTGTGATAAAACTAATAAACATGAAAGAAGAAACCAAATGTTTAATATGTCAAATATTTTTTGGTGTTGTTATTGTTATGAGTTATTCCCATTTAAATGATTTATTGCTTAGGAGCTTGATCCCCAATTACTTATGCACCCAAAACTCCCAGTGACTTCAACCAGGAACTTTAAGTCCCCAAGAACAAACATTCAGTCCCCAAATTTGTTCTAGATCTCTAGGGAATGTTGCCATATTTTCATATGGTAGCTTTGGCTTGAGTTGTTTTATTTCAGGGGATTGACTCTACTCACACTCATTCCTTGCTAATACCAAAACATGGGTCTATAGGGACATTTCTAAAGTGTTTGTCTTTTATTTTAAAAATGCCTTCTCTTAATTACCAATTGTTTCTTAGAAAGTCTACTAATGTATGTCATTTAAGACAGCATTATTTTTGTGCTTCTGTCAAAGCCTTCACTGAGTTTTTAAAACCCAGACTGATCTGACACAGGCATAAGAGCCTTCAAATTCTACAGTCTCTTGGTTCCACTTGTAGATTTGAGTTTGTAACAGACATCTAGTTTAATTGGCATGCTATAAAATATAGAGATTTATGCAAACATGTTAACTCTCTTTCCCGGTGCTGTTATTTAAAAGTTACTCTCTGAATATTTTTCCCCATCAAACCCCAACAGCAAAAAGGCAAAAATTAAATATAAAATATCACGATTAAATATGCTCATAGGACAAAGAAAAAGTAAATCAATCTTTTGAATTGAGGTCTTTAAAAAGTAGGCAAAAAACCCAGCTTTCTTAATTTGTGCAGAGAAGTGGCCTAGTTAATCAGCACTGATTACCCTCACATGGCTTTTCAGTTATGTTGGTTAATTAAAGTGCTTTCTGATGAACACTAGCCCAATTTTCCCCACCCCCTACCATCATGTGGCAGGCAGGCAGGGACATGAAAGGCATCTGTCATAAAAATAAAGGGAAGGGTAACCACCTTTCTGTATACAGTGCTATAAAATCCCTCCTGGCCAGAGGCAAAACCCTTTCACCTGTAAAGGGTTAAGAAGCTAAAATTACCTCGCTGGCACCTGACCCAAAATGACCAATGAGGGGACAAAATACTTTCAAATCGGGGGGGGGGGAACAAAGGGTTCGTCTGTCTGTGCAATGCTTTTGCCGGGAACAGATCAGGAATGCAGCCTTACAACTCCTGTTAAGTTAGTAAGTAATCTAGCTAAACATGCATTAGATTTCCTTTTGTTTAATGGCTGGTAAAATAAGCTGTGCTGAATAAAATGTATATTCCTGTTTTTGTGTCTTTTTGTAACTTAAGGTTTTGCCTAGAGAAATTCTCTATGTTTTAAATCTAATTACCCTGTAAGGTATTTACCATCCTGATTTTACAAATGTAATTCTTTTACCTTTTCTTTAATTAAAATTCTTCTTTTAAAAACCTGATTAATTTTTCATTGTTCTTAAGATCCAAGGGTTTGGGTCTGTGTTCACCTGTACAAATTGGTGAGGCTTTTTATCAAGCCTTCTCCAGGAAAGGGGGTGTAGGGCTTGGGGGGATATTTTGGGAAAAGATGTCTCCAAGGGGGCTTTTTCCCTGTTCTTTGTTTAAAACGCTTGGTGGTGGCAGCATATGGTTCAAAAACAAGGCAAAGTTTGTACCTTGGGGACGTTTTTAACCTAAGCTGGTAAAAATAAGCGTAGGGGGGTCTTTCATGCAGGTCCCAACATCTGTACCCTAAAGTTCAAAGTAAAAAAAAAACCTTAACAGCATCTAAACTGGGATTCTTTCTCACTTGAAAAATTGTGGCTGAATTAACAGTTTTGCGTGTTTGCAGTGTTATGCACTCTGGTTATCTTTTCCAGAGGTGAAGACCTTGTGAAGTTTGAAAGCTTGACTCGTCCACCAACAGAAGTAGGTCCAATAACAGATATTATCTCACCTACCTTGTCTCTGAGTCTTGCTTGAATAGTCTTTTATCTGCCAAGCCCCTGGCCATCAGTGTGGGAAAACATTCATGGAGCAAGCATCTTTTAGCTGGAGTAATCATCATCATCATGAAGTGCTTATCAGAAAGGAAGACAAAATGCAATTAGGCTAGATTTACAATTGGACCAATAATTACTATTCAGATGTCTCAGCTGTATGGAAACTACATGATTCTGAACCATGACATTTTTGTTTGGTCGATTTTTTTTCTCCTTTTCTTGCTCTTTTTTTCTTTTAAACGTTTATAAAATATGTCAGTCATGATGTAGCACAGCTGAATAATTGTCATAGAGTCAAATTCTTGCAGATGGTTAATGGAAACAGAAAATTAAATGAACAGCAGTAAAGAAACTCATGCAAAATTAAAGAACCTTATTGCAAATTTAAAGGGTCATTTGGTTTCATCAAAAATCAAATAATATGAATATGTTATTCTCTGCATGAAAGAGACTATGCTAAATTGTTTTGAGAGCTGAAAAATGAGCAATCAATGGTGTACTAATGAAATTTGTGAAAAATCATGCACTATTGAAATGCGCAATTAATTGCCGGTTAGGAGCTGCAGAAGGAAGCCAGCTTTTAGGGATTGAATTTTGTTATTTATTGTTTACTTAAATTATTGAATTGAAGACAGGACTTAAAGCAAGTTAGGTTACTACAAATATATAAAAAATGAGGATTAAACTATGCATTTTCCTTAGCTTATACAAATCAAGTGCAGTGTTTCAAAAATGATTTGACTGAGAACTGCTTATCAGATGAAAGTATCCCAACGTTTCACAAGATATAATATCTCCAAAGTGCCGAATCAATTTCTACCAAGACCTGAAAGGTCTTAGAACTGTTTTATGAGACTAAGCTCTCATCTGTTTGACATATTTGAAAGATATAATTGATAAATCCTTTGTAAGGGGAAAAGTTATCTTTCTAGTACAAAACTAGATGTGAAACTACTTAGTAAGTATGACTTAGAAGTGGATTTAAGTTAAAGATCCTTTAAAATGGAGTTCAAGATTTCAAAGCATCATATTCTTTATAAGCTCCTCTTTATTTTTCATCATCCATTCTATTCTACAGGAACGTCTGAAGTCAATATCAAATATCTCTGTCCATCAGAGAAATGATTTTTAAGTTCAATGGTTGTTGGTGTCAAAGGAAAAGGGGGAAATAGACATATTTGGGTTGTTATTGGAAATAAATCAGAAGTGTGTGTCATAGTCATATATTGTCATTTATATTTTTATTTCTGAAGAAATCCTGGAAGGTGCCATTGTATTAAAAGACAGGCCATCCCTCACATGGATGAAAGGCCAAGCTATTTAACTTGACAACAGCTGGGGAAAAATACTTTAGAAAAAGCAGAATGAAATGCAGGAATTTGATAAATTCTGTAAGTCCCAGCTTAGTCTATTTAAACATAAATTGTAATGTGTCTTATCTAGCACTAATCAGAAAGGAAAATATGTTGCAGACATAATTTTTTTTCTCAGTGACACCTACTTCTGAGACTATTAAAGTGTCTGTGGCTATTCTTCTGCCGTAATTCTTGCAGTCGTTTACATATTAAACTGATGCAGAGATGAAAATATTGATCTTACTTCTGCTTTCAAGAAAGCACAAAATGTCTTCGCTTAAATCTTTTTGAATTGCTACACTAGACTAACTACCTAACAGAATTAAAGGTGAGAGCTTCTTTCCCTTTTTTATAAAACAAGAGTGTCCAATATAAAATAGCTAAGAAATTATAAATGTTTCATAGTAAATAAATTCTAAATGAGTATTTTGCCTCCCTGGATTTTACTTAAAGACTTAATGCCATTTCCTAAACAGTACTGGTTCAGATATGGAAGTGTCTTGTGTATTTTTCACCAGAACTGTTCAAGTTACTCAATTTTAAAATGACAGATATACAGTACTTGCAATGAGACATCAATCCCTCACAGTGAATAAATGTGGCAGCATAATCCATACAATGTATATAACAACAGTAGGCTTTTGCTGACCCATTACTCTTTATGAATACATTTTAAAGGCAATTTCTAGGTGGAGAACTATAATTCTGAAAATGTAATTTGTGATATATTTTTGGTCCCTCTTATGGAGCTGGATTTTTTCTCATCAGCCATTATATTTTTCTGCCTGCAATTCTACAGTAAAATTTGTCTAAAAATATTTATTCTATTGAAATAAATTGTTTTATTTTATCAAAGTGGAGTGAAAACTGCTTTAATCTTGCTCTGTTTACTGGTGGATCTGTGGAACACCATGAGAAAGCTTGTGTTTCAGTGCCTTCATTCATAGTCAGATTCTACATATCTTTTACAGGTGCACAGTGTGGAGGAAGGAAAAAAGGATTCTTTGTCACAGATTGCATAACCATATAACTGCCAGACACAAGGGCAGTCCTTGTGCTCAGAAGAGTACAGAGACTGTCCCTTCCTTAATCCTCTGGGTGTGTGGTGTGGGATGTACTTCAAGAGCTCAGAGAAGACTGGGAGTATTGGAGATCCTCAGAGTCAGGCACAAGGATATTGTTAAGAGCTGCTGTTTCCTAGCTCCATATCTAAATTTACAGAGCCACATGCACACAATATGGCTGAGAAGAGGCTTCCAAAGGAATGCAGGGAGGATGACAGCACCCGCTGGACCTGGACCAAGTTCTCCCCTCCGGAACAGGAACAGATATTCTGGCTCCAACTTTTTATGTATACAGTATTTTTTTCAAAGTTTGTGAGTTAATGTCTATTGCCATCTGCCAGTTCTTGTGACTATGTAGCATATAGAATAAAAATTAGTCTGTCAGAAGACTCAAATATTACTATAGCTTGTGAAGAAATGATCGGTGCTAGTGAACAGTGATCTCCCAGTGTATCAGCATAAAGTTATTTAGCTCAGACACAGCAAGGAACTGGTTTTCAAAGGTGTTGAGCACGTGCAATTCCGTTTAAAGCCAATGGGGGTTCAAGTGCTCTACAAGTCTGAAAAATCAGGCCCTGAATTTTCAGTGACCTTCAGTCAAATGTCTCCACCTACAGAGGCCTAATATTAGCACATTCAACCATCAGCTGGCTCACAATTTATGTGAGGTTTTATTTTTCAGAAACCGCCTATTTTTTTTTGTAGGCCAATTCTTTCTTTACAATCAAGGGCCAAAATTACCTAGGGCCAGACTTTGCTATAAAACTTCTTGCTTTTGCTGGGGATAAAGTGGAACCATACATCCCCACTGGAAGTACTAGAAGGCATTGTGGAGAATGCTATAAGATGACACAAGAGTGGGACAGAATAGGACTGGGCACACTTTACTTGTCCTATCCGTAAAAAAGCCGCACTACAGGCCAATTTCTGACCTTCACAAAGAAACACTCAATCAACATCAGTTGAAAAAGGTAGGAGAAATTCAGCTAGAAACATAAAATGTTTAAACTAAAACTGACCTGGCACACTGAAGCTTGATTATTATCCTTAAGTGCTTTCACGCAAACTGGGAATGATAGTTTTCCATCAAAATGGATGGAGAAGGAGAGGTGGAGAGAGCTGCTGAATTGCTCATCTAAAGTTCAAATGCCACCATTATGAGCAAAAAATTATGCTATTTTAAATTGGCACTTCTCCACTAAAACCTATGGACCTAGCAGTTTACCTCAACAGAGATTGGCCTATGTGTCTGTTCAACAGCTGTCTGATACAGAAACAAAGTAGGTCAAATGATTTTATCCACTGAGTAGCAGGCCCTAAAAGAAAGTAGCATACTGTACACCTGACATGAGTCACAGCAACGCAAAGTGCACCAAAAAGAAACAGAATTGTTAAGCTTTATCAAGAAGGGTTACCTTATATAGAATACTACAGTTTTCTAAAGTAACATCCCCAAACACCGTAGTGACACCAGAATAAACTTTAGTGCTTGGGAACATAATAATAATTAAGAATCATAATTAGTAATATAACCAATACTTTGCCCTTGTGGTATCAGTCACCTGAAGATCTTAGTGTGCTTGACAAGTATTAATTAAGCCTCACAAAACCCCTGTGAGGAAGTTAAATGATTTCTAGGTCTCACTTTACCTTTTGCTGAAATACAGCCACCTCAGGTTGGAAAGCAGCAGCAGTTTAACACAAAACAATAACATTAAATAGAGGGTAGGACTGGAGGTAAAAAACAATACCTATCCAGTTAAACTACTGGGGTCATTTAGGTAATCTTAGTTGAAAATTGACCTGGACACCAAGGTTAACAGTCCAACACTTCAAAAAGCGTCTGAGATCTTTTATCATTACTAGTAGTCAGGACACCAGTTTGTCTAATCTAAAAAACTATGGTATTATTCCAGCAGCAGTACAGCACCACCTACAGCATCTCTGTAACCACTAACCCCCTTTTTTGTCCTACAAAACTACAACTACAGGGTATTGTGAGGGGTATCTGGGGTGCAACTTCAACTGTTGGACTGTCTGATCCTGGCAGAACCCGGGATAGCAGAACTTGATATGCCCATCCAGCTTGACTGTGAACCACTGATAGCTGCTCTTTGGGAATGGTTTTACAAATCCACCAACCCAGGGTGCCTTTCACACTGTGATGCTCATGTCAAGCTATATGCCTCTCACAGGCATTGTACTTACATAGACATCCACAGGCAGAGACATACCCAAACGTGTTACATGACTGATCTCCCAGCCACTCAATAGAGAGGCTCCAGACAATTTTCCCCAGCTCCCCAGCCTTGCACCTCATAAATACACTGTCTTTCACTGCTTAGTGTTCCCTTGGACAGTGCAAACTCACTAATATATTCCTCACTTCTTCATAGGAAAATGGACATGCACCAGCCTTTGTAACCTGAGCTGAGATTACACCTTCTTCCAGCTGCTAGAAAGATCCTTGCTGTTCCATGGGTTGGTCTGCCCCCATGGTGTACAACCCTTCTCTGAGAGGTCTCTGGGATAATGGATTGGATGTTGCTGAGCCATTAATGCCCATCTGGCCGGGATGAATCATTAAGAATACCTTTGTCTTAGGTGTTTCCAAGATTCGTTCTCCTCTAGAAGTTCCTTCCAATAGGCCTAAATCATAGAATCATAGGACTGGAAGGGACCTCAAGAGGTCTTCTAGTTCAGTTTCCTGTACTCAAGACAGGAATAAGTGTTATCTAGATCAGTAGTTCTCAAAGCCTGTCCACCGCTTGTTCAGGGAAAGCCCCTGGCAGGCTGGGCCAGTTTGTTTGCCTGCCGAGTCTGCAGGTTTAGCCGATCGCGGCTCCCACTGGCCACGGTTCGCTGCTTCAGGCCAATGGGGGCTGCGGGAAGGGTGGCCAGCACATCCCTCAGCCCGCGCCGCTTCCCGCATCCCCCATTGGCCTGGAGCGGTGAACCGCGGCCAGTGGGAGCTGCGATCGGCCGAACCTGCGGACACCAGGGGTTTTTCCTGAACAAGCGGCTGACCAGCTTTGTGAACCACTGACCTAGATCATCCCTGACAGGTGTGTGTCTAACCTGCTCTTAAAAATATCCAATGATGGAGATTCCACAACCTCCTTAGGCAATTTATTCCAATGCTTAACTACCCTGACAGTAAGGAATTTTTTCCTAATGTCCAACCTAAACCACCTTTGCTGCGATTTAGGTGTATTGCTTCTTGTCCTATCCTCAAAGGTTAAAGAGAACAATTTTTCTCACTCCTTGTAACAATCTTTTATGAACTTGAAAACTGTTATCTTGTCCCCTCTCAGTCTTCTCTTCTCCAAACTAAACAAAGCTGATTTTTTCAATCTTCCCTCATAGGCCATGTTTTCTAGACCTTTAATCATGTTTGTTCTTTCTTCAATTTGTTTACATGTTTCCTGAAATGTGGCATCCAGAACTGGACAGAATACTCCAGTTGAGGCCTAATCATCATGGAGTAGAGTGAAAGATTTATTTCTTGTGTCTTGCTTACCACACTCCTGCTAATACATTCCAGAATGATGTTTGCTTTTTTTGCAACAGTGTTACATTTAGTTTTCATATCAGTTTTACATTTACATTACATTTAGTTCTCATATTTAGTTTGTGATCCCTCTTACCCTCTGATCCCTTTCCGCAATACTCCTTCCTAGGGAGTCATTTCCCATTTTGTATGTGTGCAACTGATTGTTCCTTCCTAAGTGGAGTACTTTGCATTTGTCCTTATTGAATTTCATCCTATTTACTTCAGACCATTTCTCCAGTTTGTCCAGATCATTTTGAATTTTAATCCTATCCTCCAAAGCACTTGCAACCCCTCCCAGCTTGGTATCATCCACAAACGTTATAAGTATACTCTCTATGCCATTATCTAGCTCACTGATGAAGATATCAAACAGAATCAGACCCAGAACTGATCCTGGCAGAATCTGGGATATCAGAACTTGATATGCCCATCCAGCTTGACTGTGAACCACTGATAGCTACTCTTTGGGAATGGTTTTACAACCAGTTATTCTGTTATTCAATTCAGCGACCCCCCAAGTAATAAACTTGTGACCCCCTGAGGGGTCACAACCCCCAGTTTGAGAACCGCTGCCCTAGATGGAGGTAGAGAACTCAGGAAAGGTGTGCCTGAAGAGAAGTGCAAACAGTGAATTAAGAGGAAGCAAGTCAAAGAGTCCTGGGCCCATGCTCCCCTCCACTAAATGCCTTCAAGATGGAGCAAAAACAGATTGCTGGAAAGATGAGTTCTAATTTCCATTATGGAACCTCATGTCAGTTGCTTGTCATATTCTCAGACAAATTCCTTCTGAGCTGAAATTTTCCATTATTCATTTCTCATTAGAGGTGATTTTTTTGAAAGTTTCAAGATAATCCTTTTCACTGGGTTTGCATCCATAACTGAACCAATATAGTGTTTTCAAAACTAGTTGGTTTTGTGCACTTTCTTGAGGTCTAATGAGCAAGCCAATTTGGAAGGGAATTTTCTCAGTAATTTGAAAATTAAAAGCATTACATGCCTTTTTGATGTATGCATAGTAGGATTTTTGTTTGTTTCTTTGCACTGATGATGGCTTAGAGCACTGGAAGTAAACATTTAGCCAAAAGAACTGAACACAGTGCCAGAAGCCCACAATTCCTGAGTCCTTTTTCTACCATTCCCTCTGAGTAACCTTAATACTACTTAGAAACAGTTTGCACTTATAAAAAGCATTGAAAACATTGTCTAACCAGGCTTCACAACTCACCTGTGCAGTACATCACCCCTCCTCCCATATACATTTTTTGTTAAAAGTACAAAGCAAATTCTATGCTTTCACTGTTCTTTGACTTTCGCAGTGTGGTCTTGTTCGGTCTGTGTTTGTTTTACAGACTATAAACTGTTTGGGGCATAGGTTATCAGCCAAATTCTCTTCTGGTGTAACTGGGCAAAACTCCATTTAAGTCAAGGCAGCTCTGTCTTATACCTTTAGTTTCACGTCTAAATTACTAAAAGTAGTGTCCCCTAGACAAATTACTTATAACGAAACAGTTTTGTGCACCTAGGTTTTTGGATCCTCAACCTTAGTCCTGATTCTCAGAGGTGTTGGAAACCCACAGCTCCAATTGATTTCATTTGTTTTGGCCGCTGAGCTCTTTTGAAAACCTGGCCCAAGATATCTCAAGTTAGGCAACTAGAAATAGAGGCATCTAAATCAGTGGCTCTATTTAAAATGTTTGTCTTCATCTGTCTGAATCTCAGTTTTCCAATGGCAACCTAGTGACACTGCCTGAAGCCAGATGTGATGGGGTGTCCCCCTGCCCCCCTCCACTTGCCCTAAGTGGGTTAATGTGAGCTAAAAAGGGGGGAAGCAATTAACCAGACAGGCCACAGCTGAGGGGAATCAGGATACTTAAGTAATCCTCTGATTGAATAATGAGGGAGCACAGCTACGGAGGAATGAGCTGGGCTGGGTTTTTACAAAGACAGGAAGTTCGCAGCTGAGATGGGGCTGCAGGGAAGTAGTCTGCAGTCACTCCCTGGGAGAAGGGGTGTGTGTTTGGGGGGCTACAGAGCCAAAATAGCCTGGGAGGAGGGAGTTTGGGGACTGGCAAACCAGAGTATGGGTGAAGCCAGAAGGTTAGGTAAGACTTAGGGAAAAGGCAGTAAGGTCTAGAATGGAACAGACCTTGGCTACTGATTAGAGGGTTTCTGAGCTGGTACCCAGAGTAGAGAGTGGGCCTGGGATTCCCTACCAGCCATTTGGGAAGTGTCATTGGATGGGTGGTGAATGGGAAGACTGCCTGAGTCATTTATAAGAAAAGACTTTGATGCCCTGGAAGAGGAGGACACATGTGACTTGACTGGAGGGCTAGGTCACAAACATAGAGTATCTTGCTTCGCTTAGAGCCAGGAAGAGAAGGCAAGGCATGCCGCCAAAGGTGGAAAGGAGCTGTCGGACCTAGAATCAGCTAATCCCTAGAGCAAATAGCAGGAGATGCACTAGAAGTGAGCATATCCTGTGATACCATAACATTCAGGAGACAGAGAAGTGCTAGTCAACAACTTATCTATCTTGTTTCCAAGCCTATGTTGTGTGTGATCTGCAAATTGCAGGTTCCCTGTTTGCTATCCCAGTGGATGCTGCTGCTGTAATGACTCCTATTATCCCTCTGGGAGTTTCTTCCTCCAAAGTTTGTTGAATAAGGTGTCTCATCAAAATATTTATTTTCCTCCTGTTTGAAATTAAATTTTCTTCTAACTCAGACAAGGTTCTTTTCCAAAAGAAATGTGACTTTTTTTAAAGTACAAATGTACAGTAATTTCAAGTGTGACCGTATTTTTTGAGGGCAGCTAGTGAAGGCTTCATATATGCACACATTTTGTGTGGTGAAATTGTTGGCAGCCTCACATGAGATGATGACTTCTTCCTCAGATGAAAACTAGACACCACTCTCAGGTCTGCACATTTATAGGACAGCGGCAAATCAGTTTTTCTACATATTTTTTGTAAAATATAGCCAGTGTCACCTGATGTAAAATGCCACAAAATGATTCAGTAGCCAAAATGTGAGCACTGTAAGTAGGGAGTAGCAAGTCTTCTTTCTCAGTCACCCTGTGGAACTGAGGTTTCCTGAAATGGAAATGACAGTTTCAAAAGACTGCTCAGCGTGCAGCTTTTTTCGCATCGGTTCCTTTCTGAAGCCTCCCATGACTAGTCCTATTCATTTAATCACACTAACAAGGTATGGATAAATTTGTGAACCACTTTTTCAATCACAAGCCCAGTGATGCTTCAGATTTAGATTTCTTCACATACTGATGTTATAATAGGTTTACAAAATGAAGCTTAAGGCTACCTGGGTGGTATTTATTCAGAATGGAGTGTATAATGTAAATAAACCTGTTTATTTGGAGGTAAACTCCAATGTATTCACCATCAGTCATTAGTAGGTAAGTTCAATTAGGGGATCATAGTAATACCTCCGAAAGTCCCTATTATAGAGCTGCCCTTTTCATTAGTAAGGACATCATCTGCTAAAGTATATAGGAAAACAGTGATATCTAAAGAATTGAGGTTGCAGTCTTTAATTTGTTTTAATTTTCCTGCTAAGTGTCATGATAAATTATCAAAACTTAAAAAAAATATCTTGTGAAGGTCCAGGATTGTGGAATTTTCTCATTAAGGAAGATGAAGTATCTGTAATATTTAGATGATATTTTGACCACTTGCTTTGCTATCTTAATTGTGTGTGTGGTATTTATCAGGACCTTACACCGTGGAATTTTTGGTCTCTTGAATATGATCTCCAAAAGACAGAAGATACATACTTGCAGGATTAAAGCAATCTATGAAGCACCCACATGTGGATTCCCCCTGGAAGTTTCATTCAGATTGATGCTAGGACAAGTAGAAAGGCTGGACCCACAATTTTAGAAGCAACTGTAAAAGACTTTGTGGAGGAAAGACTTGTCTGATCATATCTGAATCTTAATTTTCATTTTTATTCATAGATTTCTCCATCTTCTAATGCTGAATTTTTGGTTGTTGTCTTGACATTCGCCCTGCTGACTAACAACTATCTGTGACAAACTATGGTCACATACCGACAGACAACATAGTTATCAGTAGCTGTTGAACTTTGGACCATCAGCACCAAAAGCACAAGACCTATCACTCAATCTAAAGGTGTAATGCTGTTAGCCATGAGTATGTAGGAGACTCTCCTACTTTCTGGTTCTAGACATCATAGGGAGACATGATAACAACCTAGTCCTAAGCATCTGATGTCCACAGGAGTTCAAATATCACATGAGGTACCATTCTGTAAAAAGTCATGGGTGTCTACAGACAGACGAACATTGTTGTGAGCAGGAAAAAAAAAACAATGTCTTTTTTTGCTCGAGGTTTTATCTTTACAGGGGGCAGCCACTAGTGGAAGACATGATTATTTGCCGTAAACCAGCAATATATATATGCACCATGCCAAATTATATTTACCGTAGGGCCCACAATGTGCTCAGTTCTATATAGAAATTTAAAAAATCAATCTCTGCCTGTAAGAGCTTGCAGTCTACCATGAGTTCAGGACAAATGGTGAAGTTTTGAATTGAATTTGAATTGTTACAGATTAAATGGAGTAAACAATATACATTAGTCTTGGTTTGGTTTTGGTTGGTTTGCTTTTTGTTTGACTTTCTACTATATTCTGGTGCTTCTCCCTCTCTCCCTCCACCCCCAGTTCGTAATTAGTTCTGGGTTGAGTGTTGAAACCTGTTTGTTACTATGTCTTGCAGACTGATTGGTTGAAGTACTGTAAAACTCAGGCCACTTTCACTTTCATAGTTTGTTTTTTGGTTTTCCAGGGCTGTTAACAACCCTGTTGTTGTTTATTAAATCTTAGAATGAATAATAGGATATAAAATAATACTGAACAAATTATAATATCATTACATAAATCAATCACACACTCTCACCTGTAAAACTGTGTTCAACCCTGGCCACCCATTCTCAAAAAAGATATAGTAACAATAGGGTCATTAAGACAGGTGAAAAAATTGTTTAGCGGTATGGAGTGACCTCTGTATGAGGAGAGATTGAAAAGACTGTGACTGTTTAATTTAGAGATGACACAGATAAGAAGGGATGTGATAGAAGTACACAAAATAATTAAAGGTATTCAGGTGTTCAGTGCTTCCATTTACCCTTTTCATAAGACAAAGCAAAGGGACTTTCAATGGAATTGCAAGGCAAATCTTTAAAAATTGCTGATGGAAAACCCTTTTTTCCCCAGAGAAAATAATTATCCTGTGATACTCAGTATTACTCGTAGTATTTATGTTATGATAGTGCCTAGAGGCCCCTAACTGAGATGGGGGCCCCATTGTGTTGGGACCCATACAAATACACAGTAAGAAACAGTCCTTTCTTGATGAGCTTACAGTCTTAATTGAAAAGATAGGAAGGAAAAGAGAGGAGAAGTGACTTGTCTAAGGTCACACAACACATCTGTGACACAACTAGGAATAGATCCAAGGTCTCTCAAATCCCACTCCACTGCCTTTTCCACTGAATGAGAACTGGCCATGATGATGATGATGATGATTTTGTTAAAAAGCTTTCTCTATTGAAAAAATGTGGTTTCTACAAAATTGACATTTTCCATGACGAACTGTCAATTTTGCTGAATTATTTCAACTTTCTTGATGGAAAATCAAAGCAATTGTTTAATTTTGGACCAATCCAAAACAAGTGTCTGCATTTGCCGGGGTTGACAACAGTGCCACATGGGAGCTATAGCTTAGGTGCCTCACACCCAATTCTTCTCTATGTATCAGAATGACAACATCTCCCATGATTATGAGACTCCCACAATGCACCATAGGAGGGTCCCCAGTGCAACATGGGAGATGTAGTTTGATCAAGGAGCCCAGATCACAGGCGAAAGTGGAGGCATGATGTACATTAACTACAGCTCCCATGAGGCACTATGGGTCTCAGGCAGACTCAGACTCATGTTGACTTTACTGACCGGGATTAGGAAGAAATTTATTTATGGAAAGGCTATTCCATAACTTTCCAATATAGGGTTTCTTGAACTTTTTTCTGCAGTATCTATTACTGGCCACTGTGTGTCAGGATACTAGAGTTGGGAGAAATTAGAAATCAGATCTAATATGGTCATTCCAATGTTCCTGTTGAAGTTGGTTTGTGGCAATACTTATATTAACTAATGTTGTTTTTCCTTCTGTGTTTTCTCCCTGACTCTGGTGCTTGACGTGAAGGGGATCAAATTGGGTCACAGAAATGGCAAATAGAGTTTTGAGCTGGATAGCTGAAGGGTGCACATCAAACTCTGTTTTACCAAAACTGCTACTCCCCGATTATGATTGTGCTTGCACGCATGCGCACACACTTTTTCAGACCACTTTAAATTCTGCTAATTTCTGGAGTCTATAGGGTTCATCAATAATGTCAACAATACTTTAGAACATTAATAATAGAATTGGAAATAAATAGCAGAGGCAGGAAAAACAAATACGAAGAACAGACAAAAGAGAACAGAGATGTTTTTAGCTGAGATTTAAAATGAGCTGGAGGATCAAAATGTCAGTTACACAAGGGTAACTGTTCCAGATCACAGGTGCTATAACATAGAAGGCTTTCACCCCATAATGACTACATTGTGTGGAGGTCTGAGAACAAGGCAAGTATTGGATGAATGGAAGGAAAATAGAGAAAAGTAGACTTTGTGAAACACTGTTTATATTACAGACATGGAAGATTTCAAAAACCAGGAATGCAGCTACGAATTGGATCCTGAAACAAATGAGGAACCAGAAGAATTTGATAAAGGTGTTGTGGTCATACTTTTTTGTAATTGCAGGAAAACAAGTAATGCTCAACACTGAGCACTATCTTTGCAGACATGAATGGTTAGAATTTTGGTGCTTTTTAATGACTATTGTTTTAAAATTAGGGCACAATTCTCCGTGTAGATCCACCAGGCAGATATCAATTCCAATTTCCTGCTCTCTACACATGTGCAGAACTGGTGACAGATCTTTGTATGCAGGGAAAGAATAATACCAGAGCTGGGATATACTGTGCAGATCTGAAAGGAGACTTTTGCCCTTTAAAAGATTTGATAATTCCTTCACTATTATTAAAACAATAAATCATGATCCTAAAGCCTATGAACCCTTTTTTATACCCTTGGCTGAGGTTTTAGTTTTCCTCTTAACCTTCCTGGCTATTTGTCTTGATATTTGCTACTACTTCTCATTTCTGACTCTCTTAATGATGTGTTCACAGAGTGCTCTTTTGCCATTGTAATGCATTCATGTCCATTTCACTTTGTCTTCTGAAATTTTTATAGAATGATGAGGATAGTGGTGATGATTAGAAGTTGGGTCACTGTGCAACATAATAACAAATAAAAAAAAACAGAATAAAACACTTCTTAAATTTCCAACAGACAAAAGCAAATGAATGAGTCCAATAAGAAAAAAAGGGATGCGGGGGAAGTGATGTCCCAACAGTCCTTGCAATAAATAGTACCTTTTGAAATAAAAAACTCTCAAGTTGTGTTTTTAAAGGAAAGACGAACTGAAGCAGATCCTAGAATGAAACAAATTCCACCTCCCCAGGCTTTGTCTATGTTAAAATTTTCCCTGGTGTAATTAAATTGATCCACGGATAAGGCCTTGGAGCCCCGAGCAGCAAGAGTATGATTGACCTGTCCCCTGCTACTGCAGAATTCATTTCTTCCTGCCTTTTATGTAGGTATAAAATGAGAGGGGGAAAGAGAGACAGGAGACTTTACCACCTTGTGCATGCTGCATAAGGCTCTGCTCAAGGCCTGTTTGTCTTTCTACTTTTCTAAGGATATGGGGTGCTCTTGGAGGGCGGGGCAGTAAACGACAGGAAGAAGGTGGAGCTCACCTCCTCCAGAACCAACTCACAGAGTTGGACCATTGCATGGGGGGAAATAAGCTATATTCCATAAAGCAGAGGTTCTCAAACTGGGGGCTCCCCCCTCCCAGTGTAGAATTTATTCTGTGGGGGAGCACGAGAAACTTTAGGGGAAAAAAACTTACTACACACCATCTAGAGCTGACTGGCTGGAGAGTAGTGGCTGCTGGCTGGGTGCCCAGCTCTGAAAGCGGCGCTGCTGCCGGCAGCTGTGCAGAAGTAAGGGTGGCAATACCATACCACCCTCACTTCTGTGCTACTGCCAGAGCTGCACAGAAGTGAGGGTGGATGGTATTGTCACCCTTACTTCTGCACCTCTGCTGGCGGCAGCACTGCCTTCAGAGCTGGGTATACACAGCAGCTGATGGTCTCTGCTCTGTTTTCAGAGCTGGGCAGCCGGAGAGCGGCAGATGAGGGCCAGATGTCCAGCAGGGGTTGAGGGGAAGCATACACTACTTCAGACCCAAAGGAGGGGGACACGATGAAATATGTTTGAGAACCACTGCCATAATGGAGTATAGTAGCAGATGTGCTACTCATATAGGTACTTACCAATAACACTAGTACCTATCTGCAGCCCCTCCCTCAGTACAATCCATTAGCACTAGTGATTATCTAATCTTTGGTAACTCATGGAATATGGGTGCGGTCCCAGAGGACTGAAGAAGAGCTAACATGATGCCTACCTTTAAAAAGGGGAACAAAGAGGACCCAGAGAATTATAGACTAGCATAACTTTGATATCTAGAAAGATACTGGAACAAATTATTAAACAATCAATTTGTAAGCATCTAGATGATAATAGGTCATGAGTAATAGCTAATATGGATTTGTCAAGAACAAATCATGCCAAACCAACCAAATACCCTTCTTTGACAGGGAAACTCCTTTTGTGGGTAGGGGGGAAGCTGTACATATGATATATCTTGGTTTGGGATTTTTGTTTTGTTTTTAGTAAGGGGGTTGAAACAGTGCCACATGAGATTCTCATGGGCAAACTAGGGAAATGTGGTCTAGATCAAATTATTATACAGTGGTGTACAACTTGTTGAAGCACCCACTCAGAGTACTTATCAATAGTTTGCTGTCAAACTGGGGAGATGTATCTAGTGGGGTCCCACAGACGTCTGTCCTGGGTCCAGCACTAGTCAATATTTTCTTCTATGACTTGGATAATAGAATGGAGAGTATGTTTATAAAATTTGAGGATAACACTAAGCTGGGAGTGGTTGCTAGCCCTTTGGAGGATAGAAGTAGAATTCAAAATGACCTTAATAAATTGGAGAATTTGTCTGAAATGCAGAAGATGAAATTTGCTAAAGGCAAAGTGCTACACTTAGGAAGGAAAAATCAAATACACAACTATAAAATGGGAACTAACTGGGTAGCCAGAGGTACTGCTGGAAAGGATTAGGGGGTGACAGTGGATCATAGATTGAAAATGAGTCAACAATGTGATGCAATTGTGAAAAAAGCTAATGTCATTCTGGGGTGTATTAATAAGAGTGTTATATGTAAGAGGTAATTGTCCTGCTGGTTTCTCAACTGGAGTACTGTGCCCAATTCTGGGCACCACACTTTTAGGAAAGATATAGACAAACTGGAGATAGTTCAGAGGAGGCCATCAAAAATTATAAAAGGTCTAGACAATCTGACCTATGAGGAAAGGTTAAAAACAACAACAACAAATGGCTGGGTATGTTTAGCCTTGAGAAAAAGAAGACTGAGGGTGGGCTTGGTAACAGTCTTCAGATGTGTTAAGGGCTTATAAAGAGGATGGTGATTAATTGTTCTCCATGTCCCCTGAAGGTAAGATAAGAAATAATGGGCTTAATCCACAAGGGAGATTTAGGTTAGATATTAAGAAAATATTTCTAACCATAAGGATAGTTAAGAACTGGAATAGGCTTCCAAGGGAGATTGTGGAATCCCCATCACTGGAGGCTTTTAAGAACAGGTTAGACATACATCTGTCTAGATCAACTTAGGGATGATCTAGGTTTACTCAGACCTGCCTCAGTGCAGGGATCTGGACTAGATGACCTCTTGAGGTCCCTTCCAGCCCCATATTTCTATGGTTAGCTTAACTGGGCATTGAACTGGATGTTATTCAAACTCCCGCCCCTTCATTGTCCTTAGCAGTCTTTACAGGGACAACATTGATAATGGAATTGAATCTGAAGAGGCTTGATCCTGAAGGAAAATTTGGTACCCACAAAGTTACCTCCATCCTTCACTGTGATGGGTCCTTGTCTAGCTTTGTGTCTTGTAATCTCTACAGATGGCATTTTTTGTTTCCCACATTTTCTCTCCTTGTATTAGAGTTCCCACATATGCTATTCATTACATGCTGTGTAGTATCCTTCAGACTTAACTTTGTGTAGTATCCTGTTCCACACTGTCTCTTTTCTATCAGGATGTAGCATAAGTGCTCTGGCACTGTAACACACTTAGTAATCAGATTTTACAACCCTCATGAATCCCTTAAGAGCTCTTAAAATTTTTATATCTTCAGCTTCTCCAACACACTGTTCTTTGTTACACCAAAATTCCAGTCTGATATGCTGCCCCTGTGACATACCTTGAAATAACAAAACTCAGGAGGCAGAAGCATGAAAACATTTGCCCTGTTCATGAACTGACACATACGAAAGATACTGCACTTAACCCACTTGAAGAATTTACAAATAGTTTGATTACTTCTCATTTTTAAGTCAGTCATTTTGTATAGTTGAATTCATTTCCATCTTCTTCCCCTCCCCCTCACCCCTTGGTGGGAAAATTTTACCCAATTTTTTAATATTTTTAAATTTTCTTTTAGGTAAACATTTTTGGGAAATAATACATAAAAAGCAATGCAGTTTCCACAGCAATCAAGTTTGGTCATTGTGAAGCACAAGATAAATAACGATGATGTACAAACAAAAACAATTTAATTCACAGCTGATTAATCTTATTAGTAAAATTATATCTTCATCAGCATCTAAACTGGTACCATTCATTTTCAATCATTTTTATTACTGAAGCAGCCTGGGGTTTTTTATAACTGCTTTTATAGCATTTTCAGGAAATTTGTCTTCCCCTGACATCATATTGACATTTTTTACCTTTGCTCTTGTGGTTTAGCTTATGCAGTAAGAATAAATATAATAGTTCCTACTCACTATATTGCTGTATTACAGTTATATAAACGGAGTGCCCCAGTTTTGAGATGCATTCCACATGGATTGCTGTGTACATAATTGAGAGCCATTGTTATTTAGTATAGCTTTGCTGTTTTATTTGCTAGGACACAATGTGCTGGAGGAATGAGAGTAAACTTTTACTTCCTATCCTGAAAATTCAAAACCTGAGGTTTTCTGTTTAGCAGAGATAGGCACTAACACTTCAAGTAGCCAGAGTAACAGTGACAGTAAACTAAGCTGAGGAAGTCTAATCTCAGTTTTCTTCTCAAAGACAATGAGTAATTGATCCACTAGTCTGTCTAAGACCAGTGTCCTGTGTAAAATTGTTCTAGAGGGCTAAATTAGCACTTAATAGCCATATTCTACTAGAAAAGGGCCAAATCCTGCATCCTCAGTTAGGTCCTAATTCTGCAACCTTTACTCATATTAAATAGCATTTACTTCTGTGAATAATGGTGACCAATTTTTTGATAGCTGCACTAGACTTTCAGTTCTTGAATGAATTTTTGTTAAGTTTCAGCCTACAACACCTAAATACATGAAATCAATCAAATCCTTTTGGCATATGCAATGTTGCTAAACATACAAAAGGCCATCTCTGATTGTCTGCCTCTAACACATAGACATTTTTTGGAAGTGCAGTACTAAAACCTAAAATTACAAATGATGGGATGCACTATTGCAGTTTCAAGTTTGTAATTATCTGCACCAAACAACTATATTTGCTAGCTTCACTAGTGGCAAAAGTTAAGATATAAACTAATGTCTAACATACAGATCCACCTATCTGGTGAGAGCTTGTCAATACTAGTCTACAGAATACCCTCCCCTCCCCCCCAAAAAAGCGGGGGGATGGACATTCCTGCTTTTATTGACTCGCTGTATAGCTACATGGAATAAAACTCTGTTCTGACACACACATAAGCTCACAAGACTTTAGCTCTGATAGCACCAGGTGTCATAGGTTTGATGAAGAATTTTGGGTGTGACTACTGTTATTCTACCAAAAGAAAATGAACAAGTAAACAATGGATCTTTTGACCTCATCTTATCTAAAGTATATTTTGTCCTCATAAACTCAGTAGTTCAATAACTGTTAATAGTATAAATAGATATTTACACAGTGCTGATTGCTGAAAAGGAGTAAAGTTTGATGAAGATTAGATAAAAGGATCTTCCACTGAAATGAATGGAAAATCCTCCACGCTTAGCTCCACTGGTTTCAATAGGTCTTTAGTGTTTAACTGTTAACATTGTATCTGCATCACCAATGAACAGAAAAAATCCATAAAAGTATTTCAGTGACACGTAATTTCTTTTTTTTAGATGGCTGGAATTTGAATCCTAGATGCCATAGCAGTTTAGTGTCTTTCAGTGCTGAAATATGTTCAAATCATTGCTTAGTCTAGATTTCAAAAGTTTGGGAGATCTGAATCTTATCAGAACAGCTTTGGTTTGGAAATCCCTTGAAAACAAACTCTCATTAGCTTTGTAACGTTTTCTGGGTTTGGTCAAATCAGAAATAATCTTGAGAGTAATATTTTTCATAGTATTTATCATTTTCATTGACAACTGGGAGTAAACATAGGAATCCAAATCTCAAAAAAGGTATTGTCAATTCTGTTTGAAATTTTAGAGAAGGCTGAGGTTGATACTTTCTGTATTTGAACGAATGTGCCTATTTCTGCTAACTACTGATGGGTGGACCTCCTAAATACTGGAGGTTGGCGTTAGATAAAGTTCAGATAAAATAACTGATTTGAACCTGTTCCATCTAGAGGTCAGTCTAGAACTCTCTTGAGCTCTTTCACAGGATTTCCCAGTATTATTTAGATCTTGCCAAGACAGAAATATTATGAGAATGACTCATAATATTTCTGTTCCAGTCAAAAACATAAAGTGGAAAGGCCTAGAAAATTGGGAGGTAGGGTGTTTATGGAGGAAGTTTACAAAACTTTTCTGAAAATTGCACAGTTCAGGCTTTGGATGAAGATTTGTATCTGTTTGAATTTTACATAACCATTTTGTCGAGGTCATCCAAAAAACTGCTTGCTTCAGGATTTCGTGACCTTTTTGAGTCCCTACCTAGTGCCCTTGCTAGGTTTGCCTTCCCTTTTCTCTCTACAGGTATGTTACGCTGCACAATACTTATGGCAGTGTATAGCATACATACACTGTACATGCCCCTACCACAGATATAAATAGCAGTGTCGAAAGTGAGGCACTGCTTGGGTGACCAACGACCCTACACACCACCAGTGCAGTATAGATATACCTTACAGTATGCAGTGTATCAGACCCGAAGAAGAGCTCTGTGTAAACTTGAAAGCTTGTCTCTCACCAACAGAAGTTGATCCAATACAAGATATTACCTCACCCAACTTGTCCCTCTAAAACAGGAGTGGGCAAACTTTTTGGCCTGAGGGCCACATTGGGGTTGTGAAACTGTATGGAGGGCTAGGTAGGGAATGCTGTGCCTCCCCAAATAGCCTGGCCCCTGCTCTCTATCTGCCCCTCCCACTTCCCGCACCCTGACTGCCCCCCTCAGAACCCTGGACCCATTCAACACCCCCTGCTCCTTGTCCCCTGACCACACCCCCCCTCCAGGACCACACCCCCATCCAACTCCCCCCTGCTCCCTGTCCCTGACTGCCCCGCCCCCCTATCCACACCCCCACCACCTGACAGCCCCCCCAGGACTCTCATGCCTATCCAACCCCCCCGTTCCCCTGACCACCCCCTCCCCCACAGAACCTCCACCTCATCCAACCGCTCCCTTTCCCCTGACTGCCCCCTGGGACCACCTGCCCCTTATCCAACCTCCCCACTTCCCGCCCCCTTACCATGCCACTCAGAGTGGCAGAAGCGCACAACCATTCTGCCCAGATCACGGACGGCATGGTGAGCTGATGCTGCGGAGGAGGATGGACAGTGGGGGAGGGGCCTGGGGCTAGCCTCCCCAGCCGGGAGCTCAAGGGCCAGGCAGGATGGTTCCACAGGCTGGATGTGGCCCGCAGGCCATAGTTTGCCCACCTCTGCTCTAAAACCTTATAGTAGCAGATGAATTCCTTTCAACCTATTTCTGAGAAAACCTGAACTCTTTGTGGACAGGTCCACAGACTAGGACATGTGTCTGGTGAGCCTAGGACAGCTGATGTTCTCACAGTGACACTGGGAAGCCATGCAGAGCTACAGCTAAGGAGCACATGGAGAGGAGGTGCCACAGGAAGTACCACCCAAGGGAGCCAGAGTGACAGTACCCTGAGGCCCTCTTATTGGTCAAGTGCCACATTTAACCCTGGGGGTTGCCCCAGAAAATTGTCTGGGCAACTACACAGATGTTGGCTGTAACTTCAGACTTCGCCTTGCCTCCTGCTATTGGGTCTCCAATCTCAGCCTGACTCTGACACTGATTTCTGACTCCTGATTCCGGCCTGGTACTACCTCTGACTCTTGCTTACTGAACCTGGCTCTTGCTAGTCTTTCAACTTCTGTTCAGACACTACGGCTCCTGACGTTCAGACTTCAGCCCAGCTGTGACCGCTAGGCCAGACTGCCTACACCCGGTCCCTTACACTTTGGCTGTTACTAATGATCTATGTCTGGCTAGGTAATCACATGGCCCAGTTCACTGTAGTATCTGAGTATGCCCCAAGCACTTAAATCTAGGGGCTTGGGGTACCATTATAATAAAGAAATGCTGTACTACACTACATAAGAACATAAGAATGGCTTTATTGGGTCAGACTGACCAATGGGTCAGTCCATCTAGCTGAGTATCCTGTCTTCCGACAGTGGCCAATGCCAGTTGCCTCCAAGGGAATGAACAAAACAGGCCAATCATCAAATGATCTGTCCCCCGTTGTCGAATCCCACCAACAGTCAAAGGCTTAGGGACATCCAGAGCATGGGGTTGCATCTATGTGCCCATCTACTTTGATAGTAGTAATGTTTAAGACATAGCCCTGAATTAGGTATTATATCAGGTAATACCTGAGCGGGCATTATAGTCACTAGCAAAATTGTCTTTACATTTTAAAAAACAATTGTTTAGATAAAAATGAGCCTTTCTAGTCTGTAGATTCCTGACTATTGGGTTGCCACTTTTAAAAATACTACTACTACTACTACTAATTAATAATAAATAGAAACAAACAGCAAATTGCTTGTCATTCCTATTTATGCTTGCAAAGCTGCAGCAGGGACTCTGGAAGGAATTGTGTATACAACGACTCTGCTACAGAGATGTGATGACTGGTCACCAAAATGAAGATCCAAAATTTAAGGCCCCAAATAATGTGGGAAGGATTGTTAATCACTACAAACTACAGAACACATTGTTATGCTATTCTTTGTTTTGGGCACCAATTTCTTGCTATTGTCCTCAAAGTCATTCAAGATTTGCATATTACTCTGCATCTCTTACTGTACATATCTTCATAGATCCTACATTCCTTGTATAATATCCTACCATCAAATTGTTTTGAATAATATCATTGAGTAATCTCTGTTATGGTAATATATAATAATATGGTTATATATATATATATATATATATATATATATATATATATATATATGTTTACACAAAAAAGATTAACAAACCACTTAGTAAATCTCTCAACTCTTCTTTACTTGAAGTACCATACAAATTTCACAAATCATAGAATCATAGAAACATAGAATATCAGGGTTGAAAGGGACCTCAGGAGGTCATCTAGTCCAACCCCCTGGCTCCATGCAGGACCAATCCCCAACTAAATCATCCCAGCCAGGGCTTTGTCAACCCTGACCTTAAAAACTTTTTTAGGAAGGAGATTCCTCCACCTCCCTAGGTAACGCATTCCAGTGTTTCACCACCCTCCTAATGAAAAAGTTTTTCCTAATATCTAACCTAAACCTCCCCCACTGCAACTTGAGACCATTACTCCTTGTTCTGTCATCTGCTACCACTGAGAACAGTCTAGATCCATCCTCTTTGTAATCCCCTTTCAGGTAGTTGAAAACAGCTATCAAATCCCCCCTCATTCTTCTCTTCTGCAGACTAAACAATCCCAGTTCCCTCAGCCTCTCCTCATAAGTCATGTGCTCCAGTCCCCTAATCATTTTTGTTGCCCTCCGCTGGATATTTTCCAATTTTTCCACATCCTTCTTCTAGTGTGGGGCCCAAAACTGGACACAGTACTCCAGGTGAGGCCTCACCAATGTCAAATAGAGGGGAACCATCACGTCCCTCAATCTGCTGGCAATGCCCCTACTTATACATCCCAAAATGTCATTGACCTTTTTGGCAACAATGGCACACTGTTGACTCATATCCAGCTTTTTGTCCACTGTAACCCCTACGTCCTTTTCTGCAGAACTGCTGCCGAGCCATTTGGTCCCTAGTCTGTAGCGGTGCATGGGATTCTTCCATCCTAAATGCAAGACTCTGCACTTGTCCTTGTTGAACCTCATCAGATTTCTTTTGGCCCAATCCTCTAATTTGTCTAGGTCCCTCTGTATCCTATCCCTACCCTCCAGTGTATCTACCTCTCCTCCCAGTTTAGTGTCATCTGCAAACTTGCTGAGGGTGCAATCCACACCATCCTCCAGATCATTAATGAAGATATTGAACAAAACCGGCCCGAGGACTGACCCTTAGGGCACTCCACTTGATACCGGCTGCCAACTAGACATGGAGCCGTTGATCACTACCCGTTGAGCCGGACAATCTAGCCAACTTTCTATCCACCTTACAGTCCATTCATCCAGCCCATACTTCTTTAACTTGCTGGCAAGAATACTGTGGGAGACCGTGTCAAAAGCTTTGCTAAAGTCAAGAAACAACACGTCCACTGCTTTCCCCTCATCCACAGAGCCAGTTATCTCGTCATAGAAGGCAATTAGATTAGTCAGGCATGACTTGCCCTTGGTGAATCCATGCTGACTGTTCCTGATCACTTTCCTCTCTTCTAAGTGCTTCAGAATTGATTCCTTGAGGACCTGCTCAATTTTTTTTCCAGGGACTGAGGTGAGGCTGACTGGCCTGTATTTCCCCGGATCCTCCTTCTTCCCTTTTTTAAAGATGGGCACTACATTAGCCTTTTTCCAGTCTGGGACTTCCCCTGATCGCCATGAGTTTTCAAAGATAATGGCCAATGGCTTTGCAATCACATCAGCCAACTCCTTTAGCACTCTCGGATGCAGCGCATCCGGCCCCATGGACTTGTGCTCATCCAGCTTTTCTAAATAGTCCCGAACCACTTCTTTCTCCACAGAGGGCTGTCACCTCCTCCCCATGCTGTGCTTCCCAGTGTAGTAGTCTGGGAGCTGACCTTCTTCATGAAGACAGAGGCGAAAAAAGCATTGAATGCAAAAATAGGAACCATGAACAATTTGCTGTCTGTGCTTTTTTTTTTTTTAAGGCAACCCAGTAATGGAGAACCCACAGACTAGTAAACCTTATAATAAAATAAAATAAGATAAAGACAGTTCTGACCGTGTCTATAATAAAATGAGAGGGAAAGCACATCATATGAAAGTAGGTTAAATCGTAAAGTTAGAAAAACCTAACTTTTTTCTATATTTATTTCCTTTTCCAGTTACATAAATTAATTCATTTAGAAAGATGACTTTCAAGGAGATTAGGAATAATGCCCCTTCTGCCTCTACTTTCATTACAACGAAAATAATTTGACCTCTAGTAAAATAATGTTGTCAGATAACTTATGATTCAGTCCTTAATACTTCTTTAAGATTGGAACATTTTTTTCTTGAATAACTAATCTTGTTTTAGTTCAGTTGCTCACAGTAGCAAATACCTTCTTTAATTAGTAAATTAAAAAAGAGGTTTTCAGAGCTCCTTATCATTCTAGTTTTGTTATCCCATCTGTGCATGTCTTGAAAAGAGCTAAGATATGTATAATGCTAATTAATTTTGTACCACACTAGAGCTGTTAAGCCAGGTATTCAAATCCTTTTCCCAATTCAAATGCATTCTGAAGCTTAAAGTTATTACTGCTAATGAGTAATTTAATTTACTTTAATTTAATTAAACTATATTTAATTCGGTTACATGAAGGCACTCTAGTAGTCTTTGAAAATACATACGATAATAATATCCATGGATTTAAGGAAAATATTGTGTTGCAAATACTGTTCATTACATTGTAGAATCAGAGAATGATAATGGTTCCTAGGATCCTCAAGAAGCTTCTGTAAAAGACTCTGATTAAAAACAAACCACAAACAAACAATGAAGGGTAAAATTAACATATAAAATATAATTTCTGATTGAACAAGAAAACCTAGATGACACTTAAAGCTTACAGCTACAACAATATCAATAGAGCACAATAGAACCAATTGTCTAAAAGAATACATTAGAGACAGTAAAAAAAATCAAAACAAAACTTAAATAAGTCAAAGTCTATAGGATTTCCTCAAAGTTCTGCATGAATTATGCATAGTAGAAATAACAAATGTAGACATTTCTGTTATTAACTTTTCAACACACATACTGTGTACGGACTCACATTGAAGGACAATACATATGTGTGTGAAAAATGTGTACTTGTTTTTCATGTTTAATGAAAGTCTGCACATTTTATTCCTCAGAAGCACAGAAAACTCAATGCACTTGACATAATTTGGGTGTCTTGGCTAGTGCAGAGTTCCAGCTTAATGTTCCCTTGGTGTTACCCTGCCCATTCTACTCCACCCACCTGAAGAAAATATTACACCAAGGATACTCGAAGCAGCCTCCCGATAGGTTTACATCAGGAACAAGTAAACCTTCACTGTGTGTTCGATAGCAAATCATGCCTTTCAAAGGATACTTATTCTTTTTTTCATATCTCCATTCCCTTCTTTTCCACATTATCTTGCTTCCTAACTCCTCCTCCTCCCTTTTTTCCTGCCTTTCTCCTACTTGTTTTCTGTTGTGTCCCTTCCTCTTGTTTTCTTGCAGACCATTACTTCATTTTTTTCTCTTCTCTTCCCTGTACCTCTATGCCATTTATCTTCCTCTTAGCAACTCTATTGACTACCTTCCTCTTAGCAACTCTATTAACTGTTCATTCCTCTTTTCCTTTTCCTTTTCACTCTGTGCTATCATCCTCATTTTTCCTTCTACATTATTTTCTGCCCTCTACATCATTCACATGGCTACACAGGGTCATGCAACATGATGTCTTATATTATTAAATTATTGCTCTCTGTGTGTTTAGGCTACCTAGAACATACACGAGGACAGTCCCTGTGTCAAAGAGCTTATAGAAAATAGAGCTCAAATATAGAGCCTAGCAACCTGCTGGAGTGAGAGAGATGTGCAGGTTGGGGAGAGATCTTCCTTCAAGGTTTTGAAGATGCTGCAAAACCAGTTGGTGGAGTCTACTACTCCAGTGTAAAGTTGTGATTGGCCTCTGCAAGCCCACTGTTAGCCCCCAATGTAGGGGTGGAAGAAGGATCTACACAATAAATAGTGGATCTTGTGGTCTCACCCTGCTCCTTCTCGCCTATGCACCTCCCCATGCTGCTAAGCTTGAAGCTTGCCAGGATCATGGTCTGGACAACATAGGAAATGTACACCATTTATGTGGTACCCTCCATCTTGGCCTCTCTGAGAATGGTGCAGTGGAACCATATTACAGCTGGGGAGGAAGGGCTGGATTTTTCCAATAATGCACTAGATTATTAGATGATGGTTGAGGACTTGTCTACAAGATTGATTAGTGGCAGGTACACCAGCGTAGATTTACATTCTACCTTGCCATGCACTAACTGACCACTAAAAATTCTCTAGTGCACTTTGATGGACTGCTATTTCAAAAAGAAGTACATCAAAGTGCACTATGGAACTTTTGGTGTGCGGCAGCGGGGTCCACACAGTGACTTAGTGTGCCTCAGGCTAGTGCACTGTAGATCCATACCCTGGTTTGCCTTGCACTAAGTCTCTGTGTGAACAAGACCCTAGTCTCAAAGGGATACCTATTTCTTTGGGGGTTTATTTGTGAGTGCATGCGCAAACAAATTTACTTACTTACTTATTTACTTACTTAGAAGATTAGCAATTATTTGCTTTGTGGAAAAAGTTTATTTCAAGGAAGGGTTTGATTAAAGAGAAGTTGGTCACCTATCGCACAAAGGACAGCATGGAAGAAGTTACAGGGACCATAGTGGAAAAAGGATACAAAAGGATGTTAAGGAGGACAGCATGAATGGAAACAAAGCAGATATCTAGGCATTTTGTGTAGAGCCTTGAAGGTGAAAAGACAAGAAGTCAGTGGATTGTTTGATTAGAGGAAGATGATTTTGTATGCACTGAGCAGTACAAGAGGAGATGCTGGGAGGCCAAAGTGGAGCAGGATATCATATTCATGGCACCCAGAAGGAAGTATGGGTGTTGCTAGACAAACTAGATTGCTTTTTTTGATTAAGTACAAAATTAGGGGACATAGGCAACTCAGCAGATATTACCTTTGGATTTTAGTAGATCATTCAATACTGTCTCAAAAATATAACATTTAACATTGATTCAAATTGAACTGGATATGAATACTTGTGGGAGATAGACTGAGAAGTTCTCTGATTTAACAAACAAAGATTTGTAAGGATAAATAGTAATGTATTGCATTGAGGGAGGTGTCTAGGGATGTAATGCAGGGATGTCTTGCAGTTCCTTTTTTAACATCTTTATTTGATACTCTGGAATACATATCCAGGATATGTATGATGAAGTGACTACCATAGTCAAAACCAAATGGGACTACAGCAGAGAATTTCCAGTTAATGTTGGCCTGCACGGAGCGTCAGTGTTGAGCCTTTTTTTGGCTGCAGTTGGTATGGCTGTAATAAGTAAGGATATACATATAAAAATGCTTTTGATTATGCGTGTCACTGATGACTTAGTGATATGAGTAGAAGATTTAGACCCTGCAAACCAACTTTGAACAGTGGCAACACAGTTCTGAGTAGGTGGGACTTAGAGGAATGTTGGTAAGACTGTGGTTTTAGTAATTGAGGGAGGAGGATCACTATAAAGGCTATCATAGGCAGAGAGCTTAGAAAGGTGAAAGAATTTAAATATGTAGGACTGATGGCTTCTGACAGTGGTACTCTCCTTAGTGATGCCTAACATTGTACCAAAGCTGCTTGGTGCAAATGGAGGGAGCTGACCTCAGTTCTCAGTGATAAAATATGCCAATAAAGTTAAAAGGTACAGGGTATAATACTGTACTTTGACCATCCTAATGTATGAAACAGAGACTTGGCCAGCCACAAGAGAAGAAATTGGGATGCTCTCCACTGTGGAAATGAAGATGTTGAGATAGGTAATAAAATGAGGTTGCGAAGGGACTAATGTGGGTTGCCCCATCTGAAGACAAGTTGAGGATGGTTAGGCTATGATGGCTGGACATGTCCAGTGGAGAGCGGAGAATTATATTTGTAGGATGGCCTTTGCAATGGTTGTGTATGGAAGATGATCCAGGGGGAGACCAAGGACTAGGTACATGGACCAAAATTTCAGCAAACTTTAGAGAGACCGATTTGCATGACAGCCAGGTGTATAATCATGAGTTTTGGCAGAAGGCTATAAAAGTTGCTGACCCTGAATAAGCAAGTGGAAAGGAAGAAGAAGAACAGAGATTTGATACTCTGGAAAAGGAATAAACTGTGAAAGAGCTCTAAAGAGTTCATTAGCCCTAATTTTCCCATACAAGAACACTATTTTTAAATATGAAAATAATGAAATCCTTAAGATACATTAATACTATCAACCAGCAGAATTGCAATGTTTGTTACTACCTTCATCTTGTTGTGTGTTACACTGACCCAAGGGATGATGGGAGATAACAAATTAGATATGAGTTTATAATTCAGTATAGCAGAAAAGTGACCCCCTTGCAATTATGGGCTGCATATTGTACACAGAGATGCATATCAGAGAGAAAGTCAAGGAGGGAGAGGAATAAGATAAGAGTGATGGGATAAGGCCATGTAAGGGGAGAATAGGATGGAACTGGCAGTAGGAATGGGCTGAATAGAAACCATTTAACCCAACTGAATTAGGAAAGTGCCATCTGCATATAACAAGATGCTGTGCAGTACAAAATTTTTTCTAGCGTGGTTGTCAAGCAATGTCAAATTATGCTTTGTATATTAGAATAATCTTGTTTAGGATGAAGTCATCTTTACATTTTCTTTTGGTTACATTCCTCAGTATATAATCCTTTTGAACTGGATGGTTTTTCATATTGGCAGATAGGGCCTGATTGTGCCTAACCTTTTTGCAGGTGGGGATTGAGGGGCGCATGGAGACTTCCCTCACTCTGTGTGCAGCCCACTTAAGGGCCAAGAATAACTGCAGAGCCTGTACTCAGGCGAGCACAGGGACAGAATGCTCCCTACTCCTCTAGGACATAGTAATCCCAGAGGCTTGGCCTTTCCCACTTTGCACCAGCCAAGGTAGTGGAACTATCACAATGGGAGGGAGAGAGGGAAGGAGATGCATCTCATGAAGGAATGCAGTAGTGAGCATGACCCTCTTTCACCACCATGCCCTCCCTGCACCATATGCAAGGGAGCTTCCACAGCAGTTTTGTTCCTCACCATTCATAGCTATTGGCTACCTACAGTATATGATATAATCTAGCTTTATACACAGATAACCATAGTATTGGGCACCCAGTTATTTGCATGGCAACCATAAAGATGCTGTAGTAACAATAAAGGAAAACATACTATCACACATCACTTTGAATTCAAACCTCTGACACTTTGAAACTTTCATCTGTTGTCCCCCCCCCCGGATCAAATACCAAAAAAAAAAAAAAAAAAAAAAAGTAAGATGCTGTACTTCTGTTTTCTTTTGTAGTCTAAAAAGCAAAAAGAAGTAATTTGTGAAAATTATTGCAGTTTGAGATTTATCAGATATTGGACAAATAGAAGATAGCTCCCAATTTCTTTATTACAACCTATTTCACATATATATGGGAATATTCAAAACATATGGAACATTGTCTTATGTACTGCACAATGTAGTTTCTTGGGAACAGCTTTTTTAAACTGAAAGAGATTAAATTCCAGGAAGATTCCAATTTAAATTCGCACAAAGCAAGCATCCTGTGTGGTAGTTTATAAGTGTGTATATCATTCTAATATTAATCCCTTGCCACCAAATGTTTAACATAAATTGTGTCCACAGTTTAAACAAATAAAAAGGATATTAGTTTATTTAAATATTGTGTGTTTGTTTGCATTTAAAAGAATACTGCACCCTTTGTACTAAGCATGTTGAAAGTTCACAAAAAAGAGCTTGATCCTATTCCTCCTGAAATCAATATGAGTTTTGCCACTGACTTCAGTGAGCGTAGGATAGAGACCAAAATGAGCAACACTGGAGACCATGTAAAAATTCAGTAAATTGTATTTAAAATCTAGTTTGGAATTAAAATTGACATTTCAGAGTCTAGTGCGGGTGTTTTCCATCTTGCTGAAATTACTAGAAGCAAGGTGCGATGGAATATATAGACCCTACAGGGATGAGGGAAGGGCCAATCATTCATGATAGGGAGGAAGCCATCTAGAGTCAAATGCACGGCACCATCTGAGGACCTGATATGTCTGGAGGAATCAGCTGTGTAAGTTAATCATTGCTGAGGGTAAAATGTGCACAGTATGTTTTTTCCCCAAAAAAAGTTTCTCATCCCTGCTCCCAGAATACATTCCGTGCCCCGTCCCAGGGGACCTGCCCCCCCTCCCCCCCCCCAGTTTGAGAACCTCTACTTCAGAAGAATGAAGATCTGGGACAATGGTTACTTATAATCTTGGCACTGCTGTTGTTGCATTCAAAGCAATCCCGGGAGGTGGGGAGGAATGTTGAAAGTGTAATATTATTCAATTGATTTCCTTTCAATACAGTTGAGTTTTATTATGTATCATTCTCTTGAGAAGTAAACAGCCTAGTTTGCTTCAGCTAAGCTTGAGACATTATGAATAAGTGGGCTAAGACTTTTACACTCATATACTATGCACAATGATTTAGGAAAACTTTAAGGAAAAGTCAGAAAACACTGACTAAACAGAAAGTCTTAGGATAAGGATGAAGGTTTTCAGAGCTAGGAAGTAGTTCTGCATTCAGCATATTTGGTGTCTGAGGTTGGTGTAAAAGAAATTGAAGCTTGTTTGTTAAGCAGAATGTGTACTTGATAGGGTGAACAGCCTGCAGATCCCAGGACCAAAGTGGCAAGTACCAACCTGATGGACCACTAATAATTTGCTGCTTGTTAGTCAGAGACTGCTGCAGGAAGGAATAATAAAAAACTAAATCCAGGAGCAGGAAGCTTGGCCCAAAATGATGATAAATACATTGGATTAACTCTAGGATTTTTTTTCTTGTCACGTATGTATGCAATTGTGGATGAACACAATGAAATAATGTTCAACTTTTCATTGTTACTATATTGGAAAGGATTGTTCTGAAAGCGACAGTACTGTATGTAAACCAGAAGATATTAGTTATGTATATTAAATTTGTGATTGTTTCTGTACTTCAGGATGATCATTCACAAGTACAAAACCACAGCAAAGTGCTATGTTTAATGAGAAATGCCTAACTCCTTTAGGTTAGGATAAGTATACTTGTTCTATTTGACCTTCACATGGTAAGGGACACAGAATGGAATTCAATTCATAATAAACACAAGCTACATTTTTCTTTTTCTTTTTTTAAGCCTCAGGAAAGAGATAAGCCATAGATTGGGTTACTTGTTCCGTGAGTATCAATACCATCTACCAAAGTCTTTAGATACCAGTAAACTGGATAGTATTCACAAGTAATTTGACCCTTTTGGTAGTTCTCACTTCTTGAATTACTTTTCTTTTATCTTCTTCAATATTTGACCTGTCAGGGCGCAATCTGATATGCTGTAAACTATGGAAATTTAAGGAACAAAAAGATGTTGTTCAATTTTTATTTATTTATTTTAATAGCAGTGTGAAAAGCAGAACTTTCCTTCTTACTCATAGTGTGAGAGTAAACAGCAAGAGACAGCACATCTCAAGTAATAATTTTCAATCTTCATGGATAAATCTAGCCTTCAGGTAGTAAATTATGAGTGTATGGATTTAGCACCAATGTCAGTGAGCAAATTGCTATTTCCTATTTTTGCTAGTAAATCTTGACAACAGGAAAAGCAACACTACCACTAGAAATCAGGCTTTGTGATGAGTAGGAAGAGCAAAATGTCTATGCAGGTAACACTGAGGTAGTAAATATAAATGAGTTTTACACAGCAATCATGCACTTTGATCACAGCCAAGAAAACATTGTAAACAGAAAGGAACAGATACAAATAAAAAGCAACCTTGTTTTATATTCATCTATGAGGTTTACAAAAAACATCACTTTAAGCAGTTACAAGTCTCTGAAGTAATCTGAATTGCTGAAATTGTTTTTCCATTTGTATATTGTATATATTATATTCTCCAATGTGTATTAAAATAACCTCAATATATACATATTTCTCTAATATCATGTATATATATTGTTTACATAAATATATATGTGTGCTCTCTTTCCATTATATGGATAAATACATGGGCCCAAAATCATTAACACAATGCTTATCTTTAAGAACTTGTATAGCCCTAATGAAGTGAGAGCTTAATCAATCGGAAGACTAAGGTTCTTTAAATTATGCATTGTGTAAGTGTTTGACAGGATGAAGCCTCTACATGGGTCCGCTCTACACTACACGATTATGTTGATGCAAGACATCTCATGTGGACTTAGCTGTGGAAGTGTCTTCACTTAAATTTGGCTCCCACTGACATAAATGCCTCATTACACCAACTTCGTAACACCATCTCCCCATTTAGCATAGAGTCAGGGTTAGTGTAATTAGGTTGACACAGAGGCAGTGTAGACACAGCATTATGTACGTCAACTGTTACGGACCTTCTGGAGCTGTCCCACAAGGTCCCACAGTGATGATTCTCGTCACCAATGAGAATTCCACTGCCCAGGGATCAGGTGGGCAGGAAGCCACCCCTCCCCTTTAAACCCCTGCAAATTTTTGAAATTCCTTTTCCTAGTTACCCGGCTTTGCAAGCACACTAACAGCTCTCCATTGTTGAGTGTAACTGCCCATGCTGGCTACACGCTCTAGCAGCACTCCTGTCTGGACTACACAAGAGGTATTGAATCTCCTGGGTTTACGGAGAGAAGAGGCTGTGCAGGCACAGCTCTGGTCCAGCCATTGAAATGTCGACATCTACAAGCAGATTGCTCACGGGATTCAGGAGAAAGGCTACAACAGGGACCACCAACAGTGCCGCATGAAAGCCAAAGGGCTGTGACAAGCCTACCAGAAGGCCAGGGAGGTCAATGATCAATCTGGTGTGGAGCCGCAGACCAGCCACTTTTACAAACAGCTGCATGCCATCCTTGGTGGAGACTGTCCCCCACCTCCCACCCCAAGAGCACTGTGGATACTTCCAAGGAGCCCTAGTCACAGGTCCCAGCTGTGAACATCAAGGAGGAGGAGGAGTATGAGGGATTGGTGACTGGGGGATCCAGCTGCAGAGCAAGCCTGGACCTGTTTTTTACTCCACCACAGTCTAGACTGTCCCAACCATCAAGCATGGGCAAGCCTAATGAAGGCGAAGGAACCTCTGGTTAGTGTGTTGTTCACTTTGCAATTACAGGAATGGCACCCTCAAAGGAGCATGGCACATCTTTCAATTTCCTCATTTTTAATTGTGCTAGAAGAGGTACTGGGAGAACCAAGAGAGGTAGTTACTGTCTGCTCTTCATTCTCCTCTAGAGATAGGCAGTGGGGGCCATGTGGAGCAAATTGGTTATGTGCACCTGAATGTCCCATGAATCCTATATAGAGATCTTGATGAAACTTTCATGTAGGCACTCTGCAATCTTCTACCAAAGGTTTATGGGGAGGGCTGCCTTAGTTCTTCCTCTGTGGTAGGAAACTTTCCCACACCACTAAGTGATTACTTCAGCAGGCACCATTGCAGTGCACAAGCTAGCAGCAGCTGAGGTCTCTCTGCCTCTGTTACCCTCAGGAGTGAGATATCAACGAAGATCACCACCATCTGTGGAAAATGGTGCTAGTATTCTCTTCCATTGCCCTCTAAAACTAACATCATGCTAGCGAACTATTGGCTCCCTCATTTACCCAACCTCCCCCAGGGCCATACTCACCCTAGCTGGTTCTGTGACTGGTGCTGTGTTCTATCAATCCCAAGCAGAAGTGAGAATGCAGTGCTTACAACTTTGGGAGAGCAAGGGGAGTTAGTTCAGCATCTTAAGTTTTGATTTCCATTGTGAATACTTTGACAATGGTACCTCTGTGTGTTATCTGCAGATGCTGCCATTGCAACCTTCACGGTATTCTCCTCCACACCTGCAGAATGCCCGAGCCAGATAAGGAGGAGAAAGAAGAAGACTCAAGATTACACGTGCTATCAGATCCTGCAAGTCCGTGTTACATCAGAGAATGAGCACAGGGCATGGAGGATCACCCTTGCAGACAGCATGGACAAGGATAGAGTACAGAGGGAAAAGGTGCAGGAAAAGGAGAGGGACATGCAGCAGAAGATACTTGTGCTTCTCAGATGGCAAACAATATTGGGACCTCCCTCTCCCCTCTCCCCTCAACATTCCACATGGCATCAGGAGCATAATTCATCTTTATTAGTTCACAACATATTTTGGCTGTTGATGAGTAGGTTTAACAGTGATCAATTTCCTATTATTGCACTGTGTCAACATAACCCCATAACATCATTCACAAACAATATTAATAGGTGAGTTGGCAACGTTATATTCCTCAACATACAGCAATCACTACAAGATTCATTCCAGACTACAAAAGACAAAGGTCAGCACACCCTACTCCAGCTAACTATTAACATGGTCTTTCAAAGCCTCCCTGAGCCATATAGCTCTGTGTTGAGCTCTTCTTATAGCCTTGGTATTTGGTTGTTCAAATTCTGCGGGCAGCCACCTCACCCCTGCTTTCTACCCTGGTGGAAACATTTCCTGCTTTACTTCACAGATAGTATGCAGGACACAGCAGGCAGCTATGACCATTGGTATATTTTTCTCACTGAGGTCCAATCTTGAAACTAAACAACACCAGCAATCCTTCAAACTATCAAAGGCACATTCAACTGTCATTCTGCACCTGCTTGGCCTGTATTGAAGTGCTCCTTGGTGCTGTCAAGGTGGCTGGTGTATGACTTAATGAGCCATGGGAGCAAGGGGTAGGGTGGGTCACCCAGGATCACTATTGGCATTCCAACATTCCCCAAAATTATCCACCAGTCACAAAATAAAGTTCACGCTTGCAGCTTTCTGAACAGTCCTGTGTTCTTAATGATGCGTGCTTAGTGCACCTTCCTTGACCAGCCCACACTGATGTCAGTAAAGTGTCCCGAATGATGCACCAGCACTTGCATAACCATGGAAAAATAGCCCTTTCTGTTGACGTGCTTTGTGGCAAAGTGGTCTGATGCTAAAATAGGGATATGAGTGCCATCTGTTGCCCCACCCCAGTTTGGGAAGCACATTGCTGCAAAACCATCCACTATGTCCTGCACATTGCCAGAGTCACTATCCTACATAGCAGGAGATGATTAATGGCCCTGAACACTTGCATGGCAATGGCCCTCGCGGTGGATTTCATAGAATCATAGAATCATAGAATATCAGGGTTGGAAGGGACCTCAGGAGGTCATCTAGTCCAACCCCCTGCTCAAAGCAGGACCAATCCCCAACTAAATCATCCCAGCCAGGGCTTTGTCAAGACTCACCTTAAAAATATCTAAGGAAGGAGATTCCACCACCTCCCTAGGTAACGCATTCCAGTGTTTCACCACCCTCCTAGTGAAAAAGTTTTTCCTAATATCTAACCTAAACCTCCCCCACTGCAACTTGAGACCATTACTCCTTGTTCTGTCATCTGCTACCACTGAGAACAGTTTAGATCCATCCTCTTTGGAACCCCCTTTCAGGTAGTTGAAAACAGCTATCAAATCCCCCCTCATTCTTCTCTTCTGCAGACTAAACAATCCCAGTTCCCTCAGCCTCTCCTCATAAGTCATGTGCTCCAGTCCCCTAATCATTTGTGTTGCCCTCCGCTGGACATTTTCCAATTTTTCCACATCCTTCTTGTAGTGTGGGGCCCAAAACTGGACACAGTACTCCAGATGAGGCCTCACCAATGTCAAATAGAGGGGAACCATCACGTCCCTCGATCTGCTAGCAATGCTCCTACATATACATCCCAAAATGCCATTGGCCTTCTTGGCAACAATGGCACACTGTTGACTCATATCCAGCTTCTCATCCACTGTAACCCCTAGGTCCTTTTCTGCAGAACTGCTGCCGAGCCATTCGGTCCCTAGTCTGTAGCGGTGCATGGGGTTCTTCCGTCCTAAGTGCAGGACTCTGCACTTGTCCTTGTTGAACCTCATCAGATTTCTTTTGGCCCAATCCTCTAATTTGTCTAGGTCCCTCTGTATCCTATCCCTACCCTCCAGCGTATCTACCTCTCCTCCCAGTTTAGTATCATCTGCACACTTGCTGAGGGTGCAATCCACACCATCCTCCAGATCATTTATGAAGATATTGAACAAAACCGGCCCCAGGACCGACCCTTGGGGCACTCCACTTGATACCGGCTGCCAACTAGACGTGGAGCCATTGATCACTACCCGTTGAGCCCGACAATCTAGCCAACTTTCTATCCACCTTATAGTCCATTCATCCAGCCCATACTTCTTTAACTTGCTGGCAAGATTTCCTGACTCCAAAATGGTTCCCAACTGACTGGTAACAATCTGGCATTGCAAGTTTCCACAGTACAATCAGCACTCAGTTCTCATCTATCAGTGCAGCTCTCATTCTGGTGTTCTTGCGCTGGAGGGCTGGGGTGAGTTCGGTGCACAGATCCAGGAATGTGGCCTTGCATATGCGAAAGTTCTGCAGCCACTGCTTGTCACCCCAAACCTGCCTGACAATGTGTTCCCACAAGTCACTGCTTGTTTCTCAGGCCCAGAACTAGTGCATCACCATCTCCAGCTGCTCAATGAATGCCACCAACAACCTTTAATTTTTTCTTTCTATGTCCCACAGCAATGTTCCCTGCAGCTCCTCTTGCGGCTCTGCAAATACTGCAGAATCAAGCGGTCAATGCTTGCAATGCTCATGACAATAGTCCAGGGCTGTGCTGGCTCCATGCTTCTCTCAGAGATGGTGGACAATGAGGAGAGACATGCAGTTTTGTGGGACTTTAAAAAGAAGGCATGAAATATTGTGGACTACGCATGAAATTATGGGATGGAGAACACTAACATGGGAAGTTGATCCCATGCTCCCAGTCACCCCTGAGTGACTCATTTTGGTCCCATCAGGCATGCAAGAACTTCCCAAAAGGCCCTGTGCTGGAAGGTGGTGAGTTGCACAGCAGAATATCTACCCACAGTGCCCTGCATTCTGCATCAATACAAGTGTTCCTGGTGAGGACTTGCACCGCTGACACAAGTAGCCAAGCGTATACACACACAAGCAATTTAATAGCTGTGGAACCCGTATGCTGAACTCACTGAGGTTGACATAATTTTGTAGTGTAGACATGGCCATAATATTAAAGCTGGAACATTAGTGATAAAGATAGTTATGGGTGCATGAACATTTCCATTAATAGTCTTCTATGTTCAATCGTTCATAAATTCATGAAACTTTCACCAATCAAGCTGAATTTTCCAGTCAAAGGGCAGGTCTATACTTAAAATGTTGCACCAGCGTAGCATTTCAATGAAGATGCTACTATACCAATGGGAGAGGTCATTATAGCCGTGTCACTCAGGGGTGTGAATTTTTCACACCCCGAGCAATGTAATTGTACTGATGTAAATTTATAGTGTAGACCTGGTCTTAATCTTTGCCCCAAATTTAAAACAAACAAATAGATAAATGAGCAAAAATAAATGAATCTACTTTTAGTACCAAAAGACTGAAAAAATATGTTTTTCATTGTTAATTAAAAACTTTCAAACTTTTTATTTGGGCAGCCCTAGCGCTTGAACATCTGGGAAGATAGAAAGTTAAAGTTCAGAAGAATTTCTGTAAGAAATGCCGTTGCTTATTCTAGTGGAAATTTGTTTGGATTTGACCAAATTATGAAGAGGTGAAATCTGGTTTTCAAATATGTGCAGTATTTTGGTTTTGTGGCACTTTGAAAAGAAGGAGTGAAATATTATGGGCTGCAGATGAAATGATGGGATGGAGCACATTTATTAGTTTTTCAAGTGAGAGAAAGCTGTCCTGTGCATATGTATGTAGTATGCCCTCAATTGCAAACCCCAGGAATTGAACAAGAAATTGAAGTCCCTACTAGTTGCTTTCTCATGGAGTTTCTAAAATCTGTTGGAGAAATTAATCTCAAGAAGGATTCACTGAATCAAGGATTTAGGGGTTGTCAGTAGAAGGGCAGCCAGGGGATGGTAATGCTGACTGTTAAGAAAGGCAATGGGAAACATTGGGAATGCAAGAAAACAGGAGGAATCTAATCAGATGCACATTGAACGAGGCCAGCACTCTCACTTTCACTGAAATTCACTCCACCTGCTTGGAGTTGAACTCTTTGGGATCTCTGGGGATGTTGGAGAGGTGAAATCCATCTTCCCCATCCTGGCCCAGGATGTGGGGCAGCTATGCACCCTCACCCCTCACTGGTTAGTTGTTCAGCCTGTGCGTAAAATCAACAGTTCGTGCCCCTCTGCACCAATTGCATGGGTTATTGGTATTACTACATTTGCATAAACTCAGATCAGTAGTCGTTCCCTTGACCTATCCCAGATCACTCCCAGCATGGGTCATAATATAAGTGGTCTATTTGGGGCCAGCATAGAAATTCTTCACGAGGCATTTAGAGTGTATAGTCATCGGCAACCTCTCAGCAGGAAACACTGCATGTGTAGCCTGTATGTATGGGTTACATTGTGCAAAGAGCAGTGTCCCTGCCCTCAACTCTGGGATGAATTTAATCATTTATGTATCCCTTGTTTTAGACATATCATTCTGCTGGAATCTAGCCAAAATGTTTCACCATTATGGAATTGTCTTTTCTTCCGTTTCCCAAACAAAACCAAAAATCTCTGAAAATTCTCACAAACACACAAAAATAATTTGTGTTAAAGGAACATTAAGGTTAACAAATCAGAAGTTAGGAAATGCAAATATTAAGACGGACCTTTTCAAGTCTGACAATGTGGGTGAGGTAATGTCTCTTATGGACCAACTTTTGTTGGTCTCTCTCACCAAGAGAAGTTGGTCTAATAAAAGATATTACCTCACCCACCTTTTCTCTATAATATCCTGAGGCCGACACGGGTGCAACAACGCTATGTACTTTTTTAAATCTGACACCTTTGTTGTATAATTTGCCTAAAAATGACCAGATCCTCTACAGTCAGGGCTTTGCAAACCTAGTTCTCTGTACAGAGCATTGCAAACTTCAGAAGCTGGTTCACTGTTCTGCAGGCTGCTGGAGTTAATCCAAATTTGCTCGTAATTTGTGCATTGCCTAGTAGAACCTTTTACTCAGTAAGGAGTATTTGGCTTCCACTAAGCAGAATTTTTATATCTCATTGATTGCAAACTCGAGTCAAAATGCTCAGCAACTTTTTCACACTTGTAATTCCTTCCTTGGAGTTTCTTTTCCTCAGATTATGGGTGATTTGCCAGTGTTTACGCTCAATGACTTTGCTGTATTCCTTTCTAGTATGATTGATGGGTTCTAAGATAATTTCTCTTGTGGCCATTTCAGGATTGCACTAAATCCTTCCATACTTCTTGGTTTGCAACACTTTGTTCCTTTCCATTGATTTTTTAACACATTTCTGTTTATATCCCTAGAGTCAAATTTACTGCTTTCTGACCCCATCCTTTTGGGTTTTACTCTGGGTCTGCTCTTTCCTGGCTCTGAATCAGGCATTATTACTGTTTCTTGGATTCCAGTATACTTTTTTAATTTAAGAAAACTATGGTGGTTCTCATTTAAAAAATTCCACAAGAGATTCTCATATTATCACTCTCAACCCATGTCTATGCACCTCTTGTATTTTATGTTTCTAATCTACTGTAATCAAATCTAATCTTCTATCACCTCTACATATAGTGCTATATCCTTAGTTTTCTGTCTCAAATCTTCTTCTGTCTCCTTCAGTTGCTTAACTGAGAAATTTGATGGACCTATTTAGTGTAAATTGAGAATTGGCTGTTTGACTAAAGGGCATTACTTAAAGTGGTTCATTATCTCTCAGAGTATGTCTACACTACAGTGGCTACAGCAACACAGCTACTGCACTGCTTCCTACATTCACAGAAGAGATTTTTCTGCTGATGTAGGTAATCTACCTCTCTGAGAGGCAGTATTCAATAATCCTAGCTGCGTCTACTGGTGTGTATGTGGGGAGCGGTGTTAATCCAAATTATGTTGCACAGGGCACGACATTTTTTACAGCCCGAGCAATATAGCTAAGTCAGCCTAATTTTTAGGTGTAGACCACTTGTCAGCTGGTAAATTGCATGGCCAAATGTCATGCTGCTTCTATTTAAAGCAAGGCCTCAACACAGTACATTGTACAACTTGTTGCTTGTTTTATTTCAGAATTTCATAATGAAGTGGTTTGGACATATTTTTCTGTTATTTTGTTTTATGAGTGTTTTATTTTATGTGTTTTATGAGTTTTATGAACACTATGACATCCTGATCATCTAAAGGTGGAAGCACATTGTGTTTCAAACCCTTCTAATATTTTCGTTAAACTAATTGCTCTTGTGCCTCTTAAAATCTTATTTAAAGTCCATTGAAGTCAATGGGAATTTTTGGATTAAGCTGTCAGTAAATTACATGGGTTTTGATATTAGCATGAACAAAACAGAGATTCTGCTACTGGGAGTGAATGGACAACATTCTATTCTGGTTTTTAATTCCATTTCTTGTAGAAAGGAACCTGAGCATTTCCTTTGATTTTGCTTTACTCTGATTTTACTTTGTAAACAGATATGCCACTTTCCTGAATTTTCCACATTCATCTTAACTGAATACTCTGACGCCTAATTAGAACAATTTAAAGGTCAACAGATTTAACTATTTTACTGGTAAGCTTTAGAGAGAATCATGTTAGTTGTAAATACTGGCAGTTAGTGGGGGGCCACAGATAGCTGTTAAGGGTTATGGCTTATATCAAATGGTGCAGGTGGTTGCTATCTTGGGTTTCTGGGACCAAGGAATAGGGACTAAAGATCTTGCCTAAAGTTTCAAGTCACTCCCAAACCTGTCCACATGGTGGAGGGAAAGAGAAGATGCATTTTGCTCACAGTTGCTGAAAGCCCCAATTACTCCCTGATTTCTAAACACCCAAACGATCTCTCAGGCCTTTCCGGTTATCATAAGCTCCAACTGTAGCCCACCTTGTTGCTCCAACCTCTGGTTGCCCTCTAACAACTTTTACAATGCAGTTATACATTATCCATAAGAAATTCTGCTGCATGTTGACAATTCAATATATATGGGTAGTTTGAAATAAATTGTATTTTTGAAAAGCAAGTAATGTACAGAATGAATTAATTACATGAGAACTTCCATTTTTCAATGTACTTGATGCAACCACAGAATTTTCATTCTGCTGCGTCAGAGCACTACAAAATTTAGCTTGTCTGTAGAACATGGCTTGGATTTTCAAAGGTACCTAAAGGAGTTGAGTTCCCAAAACCTGCGAATGTGGGTTGTCTATGCGCTGGTCTACACTTAAAAGTTAGATCAGCATAGCTATGTTGGTCAGAAGTATGGATCTTTCACACCCCTCATCAATGTAGCTATGCCAACCTAACCTCCACTTTAGGCACAGCTACGTTGACAGAAGAATGCATCAGTCCATCAATTCACCTACCATCATTAGGGGAGGTGGGGTTCTACATCAGTGGAAAAAAATCCTTCCATCAGTGTAGGCTGTGCCTACTCTATGCCAGCATAGCTACATCACTGCAGTTTGCCAGTACAATCTTTGTAGTGTAGACGTACCCTAACTCCCTTGGAAATCACAGCCTGTAGGTCTAGCTTGCTGCAGAGTACATAGGGCCTGTGACAAAAATCAATTCAGAAGTGGTCCAAAAGAGGGTGGATTTCTGGAATCATGAGATACTAAGTGACATGCCAGAAGCTAACACCGACTGTACTATTTCTAAACAAGAGCAGCTATTAGATCTAATAATAAATTCATTAATCTCCTTAGTGGTTACATACAATAACAGTGAAACATGAAACTCCCATGTTTTATCACCCTGTCTCCACTGACCCCTCCCCCCACCACACACACACACACTAAAGAAAGCTATCTCCAACAATTACTCTACTAGAAGGGAGCACCCATTCTATTTGAAATATGATGTAAATAGAACAAAAAAGAAAGATAATTAATATCATCTATGTAATAAAAGTGTATTTTATTTTGCAAATACTGCTAGGAAAAAAGATTGAGCAAAGCAGATTTTGAAATATAATTACTAGACAAATAGATTCATGGCAAATCATGACAAAGGTCAGTTACTAAAATGTCCTTAATGATACAAGCACTTTATTAAGGGGCAGGAAATATTTTTAGTTCTGTGTTTGTCTTGTGACTAGCACATTGTGGTTCTTGTCTAAGACTGGAATCCCTAAAGTGCTACTGCAATATAAATAAATAATAATAATTAGCAAATGTTAGTAACTCAAAGTTTATTGTTCTAAACAGTTCTCTACAGGTAACTGTTCATAATATCAAATGCTTCTTTTTATTGCTCTATAAATATTCCTGTACATAAGACGATATATGCTGTTCTAGAAACTGGTTTATATTGAAGAAGTTCTGTACATTTTTTTCCCTCTGTGAAGTATTAGTGTTTGAAATCATTTCTTCAGATATCTGTCTTTTTCGCAAGTGCTTTTATCAAAGGTGTTGACATAGTATCACCCAGTAATCCATAGGCTTATCATCAAATTCCACAAAAAACTCACTTCAGTGATGTAGCAACAGTTTGAAGGTCATAATAATTTCTGAAGGTCAATTTCCTGAAGCATGGTTCAGAGCTTTTGCTACACTCAGGGGTGAACTTGGTGTTTTGCTGCAGCCTACTTCAATCAGGAGCTAACTTGTGAATAATCAAGAAATACTTCACAAATACTTCTAAGCTCCACTTTCCTAATCCAAAGGTGTGATAGGGTGCAGCCAACCATGGTAATATGACTTGGAACAAGTTATTATCAGATAGAAAACATGATGGTAGACTGAAATGTGTTGGGGACTTTAAAGACTTCAAATGCTCTATTGCTAAGGGCTGCATTAAGGAGGCTGTGTTGGTGAGTTTCTGAGTGTCTGTTGTGGGGACAGTTTGACCGTATGCTTGATTGGTTGTTTGAAAAGTGTGAATTGGGAGTGCTTTGTTCCAGGTGAGCCTTGAGTGGGCCTGACTGTTATAAAAAGCCAGTCAGCTGCGAACCAGCTGAGTAACGAACAGCAGAGAGGCTAACAGAGGGAGATTGCCTGGGAGTTCGCCTGGGGAGAGCCCACTGAGGCTTACTTCTTGCCAGCTTCTCTGAGTAATTACTACAACTCCTGAGGAAGCTCGTAGAAGGAAGATAATATGGATGGGGAGTGTTCAGCTGTTGTGACCTGCACTGGATGTGCCATGTTTGTCTTTCTTCCACAGGACAGAAGCAACTTTGTCTGTACAAAGTGCAAGCTGATCTCCATATTGGAAGAGAAGGTTCAAGGTCTGGAGCAACAGATATCGACCCTGCGTTGCATAAGAGAAACTGAAGATGTCCTGGACAGACGTCAGGATATGCTTCTACAGACACAAATTTCTGAAGATTCAGAGCAGGCTGCACTGCGGGGACAGGAGAACGGTGAAGAAATTTGGCAGCATGTGACCTCCAGAGGAAGAAACAGAACCATCCATCTACCAGCAATGCAGATACAGGTAAGTAACCATTTTCATGTTCTCTCCACAGGTACTAATGCAGAGAGTGGACTAGATGATACATCTGAGGGAAGGGAACAGAAGGAGACTCCGCCCATTGGAAGGCATGAGATACACGGTCCTAGGGTTGGGGGTTCCACGACCACCGCTCCCAAGAGAAGGAGGCGGGTGGTGGTGGTTGGAGACTCTCTCCTCAGGGGGACTGAGTCATCTATCTGCCGCCCTGACCGGGACAACCGAGAAGTCTGCTGCTTGCCAGGAGCTAGGATTCACGATGTGATGGAGAGACTGCTGAGACTTATCAAGCCCTCGGATCGCTACCCCTTCCTATTTCTCAACGTGGGCACCAATGATACTGCCAAGAATGACCTTGAGCGGATCACTGCGGACGATGTGGCTCTGGGAAGAAGGATAAAGGAGTTTGAGGCGCAAGTGGTGTTTTCATCCTTCCTCCCCGTAGAAGGAAAAGGCCTGGCTAGAGACCGTCGAATCGTGGAAGTCAACGAATGGGGCTACGCAGGTGGTGTCGGAGAGAAGGCTTTGGATTCTTTGATCATGGGATCCAAGAAGGAGGAGTGCTAGACAGAGACGGGCTCCACCTAACAAAGAGAGGGAAGAGCATCTTAGCAAGCAGGCTGGCTTACCTAGTGAGGAGGGCTTTAAACTAGGTTCACCGGGGGAAGAAGACCAAAGCCCTGAGGTAAGTGGGGAAGTGGGATAACGGGAGGAAGCATGAGCAGGAGAGTGCAAGAGGGGAGGGCTCCTGCCTCATACTGAGAAAGAAGGACGATCAGCGAGTTATCTCAAGTGCCTATACACAAATGCAAGAAGCCTGGGAAACAATCAGGGAGAACTGGAAGTCCTGGCACAGTTAAGGAATTATGATGTGATTGGAATAACAGAGACTTGGTGGGATAACTCATGGAGTACTGTCATGGATGGATATAAACTGTTCAGGAAGGACAGGCAGGGCAGAAAAGGTGGGGGAGTTGCATTGTATGTAAGGGAGCAGTAAAACTGCTCAGAGCTCCGTATGAAACCGCAGAAAAACCTGAGTGTCTATGGATTAAGTTTAGAAGTGTGAGCAACAAGGGTGATGTCGTGGTGGGAGTCTGCTATAGACCACCGGACCAGGGGGATGAGGTGAACGAGGCTTTCTTCCAGCAACTCACAGAAGTTACTAGGTCGCAGGCCCTGGTTCTCATGGGAGACTTCAATCACCCTGATATCTGCTGGGAGAGCAATACAGCAGTGCACAGACAATCCAGGAAGTTTTTGGAAAGTGTAGGGGACAATTTCCTGGTGCAAGTGCTGGAGGAACCAACTAGGGGCAGAGCTCTTCTTGACCTGCTGCTCACAAACCGGGAAGAATTAGTAGGGGAAGCAAAAGTGGATGGGAACCTGGGAGGCAGTGACCATGAGATGGTCGAGTTCAGGATCCTGACACAGGGAAGAAAGGAGAGCACCAGAATATGGACCCTGGACTTCAGAAAAAGCAGACTTTAACTCCCTCAGGGAACTGATGGGCAGGATCCCCTGGGAGAATAACATGAGGGGGAAAGGAGTCCAGGAAAGCTGGCTGTATTTTAAAGAATCCTTATTGAGATTACAGGGACAAAGCATCCCAATGTGTAGAAAGAATAGTAAATATGGCAAGCGACCAGCTTGGCTTAACAGTGAAATCCTTGCTGATCTTAAACACAAAAAAGAAGCTTTCAAGAAGTGGAAGATTGGACAAATGACCAGGGAAGACTATAAAAATATTGCTCAGGCATGCAGGAGTGAAATCAGGAAGACCAAATCACACCTGACGAACAAGGTCAGCTCCCAGACTACTGCACTGGGCAGCACAGCATGGGGAGGAAGTGATCAGCCCTCTGTGGAGAAAGAAGTGGTTCGGGACTATTTAGAAAAGCTGGACAAGCACGAGTCCATGGGGCAGGATGCGCTGCATCCAAGAGTGCTAAAGGAGTTGGCGGATGTGACTGCAGAGCCATTGGCCATTGTCTTTGAAAACTCATGGCGATCGGGGGAAGTCCCGGATGACTGGAAAAAGGCTAATGTTGTGCCCATCTTTAAAAAAGGGAAGAAGGAGGATCCTGGGAACTACAGGCCAGTCAGCCTCACCTCAGTCCCTGGAAAAATCATGGAGCAGGTCCTAAAAGGAATCAATTCTGAATCACTTAGAGGAGAGGAACGTGATCAGGAACAGTCAGCATGGATTCACCAAGGGCAAGTCATGCCTGACTAACCTAATTGCCTTCTATGATGAGATAACTGGCTCTGTGGATGAGGGGAAAGCAGTGGATGTGTTGTTCCTTGACTTTAGCAAAGCTTTTGACACAGTCTCCCACAGTATTCTTGCCACGAAGTTAAAGAAATATGGGCTGGATGAATGGATTATAAGGTGGATAGAAAGTTGGTTAGACTGTCGGGCTCAATGGGTAGTGATCAATGGCTCCAAGTCTAGTTGGCAGCCGGTATCAAGTGGAGTGCCCCAAGGGTCGGTCCTGGGGCCGGTTTTGTTCAATATCTTCATAAATGATCTGGAGGATGGTGTGGATTGCACGCTCAGCAAGTTTGCAGATGATACTAAACTGGGAAGAGAGGTAGATACGCTGGAGGGTAGGGATAGGATACAGAGGGCTCTAGACAAATTAGAGATTGGGCCAAAAGAAATCTGATGAGGTTCAACAAGGACAAGTACAGAGTCCTGCACTTAGGATGGAAGAATCCCAAGCACCGCTACAGACTAGGGACCGAATGGCTCGGCAGCAGTTCTGCAGAAAAGGATCTAGGGGTTACAGTGGACAAGAAGCTGGATATGCATCGACAGTGTGCCGTTGTTGCCAAGAAGGCCAATGGCATTTTGGGATGTATAAGTAGGGGCATTGCCAGCAGATTGAGGGACGTGATGGTTCCCCTCTATTCAACATTGGTGAGGCCTCACCTGGAGTATTGTGTCCAATTTTGGGCCTCACACTACAAGAAGGATGTGGAAAAATTGGAAAATGTCCAGCGGAGGGCAACACAAATGATTAGGGGACTGAAACACATGACTTATGAGGAGAGGCTGAGGGAACTGGGATTGTTTAGTCTGCAGAAGAGAAGAATGAGGGGGGATTTGATAGCTGTTTTCAACTACCTGAAAGGGGGTTCCAAAGAGGATGGATCTAGACTGTTCTCAGTGGTAGCAGATGACAGAACAAGGAGTAATGGTCTCAAGTTGCAGTGGGGGAGGTTTAGGTTGGATATTAGGAAATCTTTTTCACTAGGAGGGCGGCGAAACACTGGAATGCGTTACCTAGGGAGATGGTGGAATCTCCTTCCTTAGAAGTTTTTAAGGTCAGTCTTGACAAAGCCCTGGCTGGGATGATTTAGTTGGGGATTGGTCCTGCTTTGAGCAGGGGGTTGGACTAGATGACCTCCTGAGGTCCCTTTTAACCCTGATATTCTATGATTCAAATAGAATATGCACTCTTCTATTTGTCTGTTTTCCCATTATGTATCATTTATATGGTGCAATTGAGCATTTTGTGTCAAAAGCAAATTAACAAATTGGGGTGTGTGTTGAGGGGAACTCTCCAGAATATCTAGCCTGTTTTGTATCATTCCCAGACAATTAGGAATATATCAAATTTCATGCACATACACACAAATATTGAATACTGAAACATTCCCCTCAACCTGAATTCTCAGTGTCTCAGCATCAGGGAACCTAGAGTGATTTGTTGAACAAAGAATATAGTACAATCTAGCAAAGGAGTGGGATAAACAATTACAGATCAGTAAGAAGATTAGTTATTAACTCCCTTTGTGTTGATGATGAGAGTCTTAATTAGCATTTTAAAAGAGGTGATTGTCCTTTTCCATTTTACCTTAGGCTGTGTCTACACCAGCCCTTTTTACCCAATAATTTCCTACTGTTGCTAATACCAGTACAGCTCAAAAGGTAATGGTAAAGCTAAAATCTAGTATATATAATCAGCAACCATATTGTCAGGAATGTTCAATAGTGACATTTAATGGGCTTAACCAATTTACATTAGGTATGGACACAAGCACAAGGGAAGGCCTGGCATGACTTTGTTACAACTTAACTTTATGGGACCAAGAGAGTCCATGAGCAAAGGGTGAGGAGTTGGAGTAAGTTAATAACAAAGTCCATTACAGTAACAGTACAAGAAGAACAATGAGCTCAACAACCAGAGCTTTAAACCAGACCGTCTCATTTTAAGAGGAACTCAGGCACAATCAGCAAGGGCTGAACTCAGAGAGATGAGTAGTTGTCTGCTACTGTAGCAGTTAAATAAAGCAGTTATGTTTGAGAAGCCTCTGTCTGAGTGTGATTTATTTTATAACATTATCTGGAGACAAAGCAGGCATAGAGATTCTATTAAAAACAGATGTAGAAAAGGAAAAGACCTATTAGGTTATCTAATTCATCTCTCTGCCAATGCAGGACACTTTCCTTGTGTACTAGTGCTTCATCCTGTGTAATTTTAAAGGTCCAATTTTTAATTAAAAAGCCTGTAACACCTATTCATGCAGTTCCATGCCTGTATTTATACCAGTCAACACTGCGACTAAATGGACAGACTGGGTGTTTATGCACAAAACTGATCAATTAGGCACATGAATAGCCATTTCCTCATTTTGCATGCACAATCCTAGTACTATGCATGTATTACTGCATAGTAGTTGGATCATATTTTTTTCTAACTGCACCAATTGCCAGTTGATTCTGGTCTGGTTTCAGATACTTCCTTTGAGAAAAATGCCCTGAGATTTAGCCTATATTTTCTAATTTCAACCCATTGCTCCTCTTTTCCTTTTTCCTTTTGGATGATTTCATTCTTCAGATATTTGTTGACTGTTGTCAGACAGTTTAGTAATTTCTTAGCCAGTCTGCTTCATATCTGGATGGGAATGAGTTAGGCCAATACTGAACTCCTTTGAAAACCTCATCTATTCAGTTCTCTTTTTAATCACAAATCTGTTTGACAGCTCCTGTGCACTTTTAGTTGTTCTTCTCTGAAACTCCCTGTAGTTTATTGGTATGATTCTGATAATTAGCTTCTCAAAACCAATATTCAAGATGTAATCATACCGGAACTGTAAAGGGAAGAGCTAACACCTCCCAGTTGGGTGATGTGCTGCCTCTGTATATGCAGCCTCAACTTGCTTTGCTCTTTTTTGCTGCAATATTTAATTGCAAATTCATTGTCCACTATCAACCCTACATCATTTTGACATTATTGATTTGGATATTTCTTCAGAGGACCTTCTTCATCTCTGGTGAGGACATCTCAACCAGTACTAGCTTCCTTCTCCCGGTATGTCTACACTGCATGTAAGCCCAGGGTTAGTGGAACTTGAGTTAGTAGACACTGGGTTTGAGCACCTACACTCTTGTGTAACCCTGGGTTAATAATTGTTGAACTCTGGGTACCAAGCTCGGGCTCCAGTATTTGTACCACATTATGCAAGCCTGAATCCAACCTTCCATATCCTAGACATCCTAGCACCATCCCAAAACATGGCTGTTTTTATAAGGCCCCACAGGTCTAGAACCCAGGCCTCTACAGCTACCAGGCATCTGGCATCTCCAGGCTGCACCCAAGCCATGAGGAGGTCTGCCTCAGGGGTTTGACAGACAGCAGCCTCATGGCTCCTGACTGGCTTCCTGACCCATATAAACCCATGGGTCCTTTCAGGAAGCATCCAGACAACAGAGCAGATCTCCTGTAGCTACCATGACCATCCCTATTCCTTGCTCCTGAATTCCTGACTTTGACCTTTGCTTGATCTAGACTTCACCTCCTGATTCAGATCTTGAAACCTGACTCAGACTCTGACCCTTCATATCAACCCTGGCCAGGAACCCGACTACAAACTCCTCTGCTACTCCCAGCCTCAGCTTTGTCCCTGCTCTGACCATTGGCCCCTGAGAGCCCTTTTTGGGATCATGACAGCTGTAGCCCTTTGTTCATGGTGCAGTGTGGGAAGGACAAAGAAACTAGAGGACAAAGAAACTTGGTCCATGGGATTGTGGTATACTTTTGAGAGACTCCCATAGCATGAGTCCAGTGAGGCTGCATCTACACTGCAAAGCAATAGGACTTGAACCCTGGGTCCAGTCTTGACTGAGGCTCAGACCCTCCACCATTGTGGGGTCCTGGGACCCTGCATTAGTGTGATTTGTGATTGAGATGGAAGGGGGATTAGGCTTGAGCCTGAGGTTGAACACTGGCCTTACTCTGCAGTGTAGACATGCCCTTAAGTGCAGGCTCTTCAAAACAGATCCTACAAAGATTCCCTTTCCACAGTATACATGGTCTTCTCTCTCTTTATCTAGTGGTTTGTCTGTGCTATTCAGCTAATCGGTGGCATGGCTTAAGATGTAAGATAAATGCATGTGGGAGGTATGGGATAGCCTATCTAGTTATAAATACTGACATGGATTATCACTGCATACCACCAGTTCAAGCTCTGTAGGCAGTCTATTGAGGCTAAATCATCTGTCATTGCATCTCAGTAAAAAACAGGCCATCTTCCTCCAACAAATATCCTGTCAATAAAGATCTAGTATTTGACACGTGATATGTATTCAACCCTTCTTACTGATATATAAAGTTTGTAAAAATACTCAGTCATTTGGTACACCATTTTTGATTCCATATGAACTATTTTTCATATAGTAGAGTACAGTCATTCATGACTTTTAATTTACTACAGTCAATGAAAACTTTTCTGAAAAGTAATGGATGAAAAAGTGGGGAAAAAACACAAAAGACCTTTTAAAATAATGAAATGTATAATAAAATTGGGTTTTTAAAACACATTTTTAAAATGATTTTGCAAAGCTATTAAAGTTGTTGAAAATAAATGATCTGTCAGAGTGCCTTTACTGTGACACTTGGGGTTTTTACATTACAAACACTAACCCCCCCATGAAACTAGATATTTTACGGACTAATTACCATTGGTGGTTAGTAGATAAGGTATACAAATGAATCAAATTTCACTGCAGTCATCCTTGAACTAAACATTAAGGGTATGTCTACACTGCATTAAAAAACCTGCAGCACCAAGTCTCAGAGGCAGAGTCAGCTCACTCGGATTTGCAGGGCTCAGGCTACAGGGCTATAAAATTTCAGTGTAGACATTTGGTGTGGCAGGAGCCCGGGCTTTGAGACCTTTCTTTCTCACAAGGTCTCAGAGCCCCAGCTCCATCCTGAGCCTGAATGTCCATGCTGCAATTTTACAGCCATCCTGAATCAACAGATCCAGGACAGCTGCAGCTGTGCCGTGAGTCTTTTATTTTACTGTAGACATAGGGGTTTCTTTAAAGACATGCCTGCATTTATTGTGATCATGTAAAATCCTTTTTAATAGTATTTTAATTTGAATTTGACTGATCTCATATCCTTAGTGTTGAAAGGTGGCAGAGTATTTTATGTTCAAGATCAGCCTTCAAATGTAACTTGCCCTTCTTTTTAATGCTTTAAAAAGATTTTTAAATAACAAAGCTGCTCAAAGTAATCGATCTTCAAACATGTCAAGATACTTTAAAGTTAAATTGCTTTTAGTAATAATCGTTTTCAATTACAAATTAGCTTTGATTTGTTGTCCTTCTTGTCATTGGCATTTGACTAGAATAAATAACTGTGGTCTATAAATTACAGTATCTGACCTAAACCTAGCAATCCATTAGGGATATTTTTAAAAATAAAAATGGACTTTAAGTGCAACTTTCCCATATAAAATCACCATAGCTTACAAAAGCCAAACTCAACACGAGCTGCTTTGTCTGCTCCTTTGATATCCTCTTTACGTCTCTAAAAAAGAAAACTGGATTAAAATGCCTCTTCCTGTTACTTTGCCTTTTGATATTGTATAATATAGGAAGAGGCATTTTAATGACAAACTCAGAGTGAAAAATATATTTATTGTATCCAGTCCATGGGTGAAATACTGGTTCCATTTAACTTACTGAGAATTTTTCCATTGACTTTAATGAGGCCAAGATTTCATCCCATGCTTTTAATCATTTGCTATCTCATCTGTTGCATGTAACCATGTGATGGGTTGTCCATCCCACACAAGTCCTGAAGGGGTTGAGGTGGCTAGGTGGACCAATTAACTGTCTATGCTGCACCTGGAGGAGGAGTCAGGGAGCAAGGAGGACTAATTAGAGATGAAGAAGTGCTGCTGGACAGGAACAGAAGGAGCCTATATAAACCCAAAAAGAAAAGGAGTACTTGTGGCACCTTAAAGACTAACAAATTTATTTGAGCATAAGCTTTCATGAGCTACAGCTCACTTCATCGGATGCGTTCAGTGGAAAATACAGTGGGGAGATTTATACCAGCACTCCCAGCTATCTTCGAGACACCACTGACTTCCTGAGGAAACTACAATCCATCGGTATTCTTCCTGAAAACACCATCCTGGCCACTATGGATGTAGAAGCCCTCGACACCAGCATTCCACACAAAGATGGACTACAAGCCGTCAGGAACACTATCCCCGATAATGTCACGGCAAACCTGGTGGCTGAACTTTATGACTTTGTCCTCACCCATAACTATTTCACATTTGGGGACAATGTATACCTTCAAATCAGCGGCACTGCTATGGGTACCCGCATGGCCCCACAGTATGCCAACATTTTTATGGCTGACTTAGAACAACGCTTCCTCAGCTCTCATCCCCTAATGCCCCTACTCTACTTGCGCTACTTTGATGACATCTTCATCATCCGGACCCATGGAAAAGAAGCCCTTGAGGAATTCCACCATGATTTCAACAATTTCCATTCTACTATCAACCTCAGCCTGGACCAATCCACACAAGCAGTCCATTTCCTGGATACTACTGTGCTAATAAGCGATGGTCACATAAACACCACCCTATCCCGGAAACCTACTGACCGCTATTCCTACCTACATGCCTCCAGCTTTCATCCAGACCACAACACACGATCCCTTGTCTACAGCCAAGTTCTACGATACAACCGCATTTGCTCCAACCCCTCAGACAGAGACAAACACCTACAAGATCTCTATCAAGCATTCTTACAACTACAATACCCACCTGCTGAAGTGAAGAAACAGACTGACAGAGCCAGAAGAGTACCCAGAAGTCACCTACTACAGGACAGGCCCAACAAAGAAAATAACAGAAAGCCACTAGCCATCACCTTCAGCCCCCAACTAAAACCTCTCCAACGCATTATCAAGGATCTACAACCTATCCTGAAGGGCGACCCATCACTCTCACAGATCTTGGGAGACAGGCCAGTCCTTGCTTACAGACAGCCCCACAACCTGAAGCAAATACTCACCAGCAACCACACACCACACAACAGAACCACTAACCCAGCAACCTATCCTTGCAACAAAGCCCGTTGCCAGCTGTGTCCACATATCTATTCAGGGGACACCATCATAGGGCCTAATCACATGACACTATCAGAGGCTCGTTCACCTGCACATCTACCAATGATATATGCCATCATGTGCCAGCAATGCCCCTCTGCCATGGACGTTGGTCAAACTGGACAGTCTCTACGTAAAAGAATAAATGGACACAAATCAGACGTCAAGAATTATAACATTCAAAAACCAGTCGGAGAACACCTCAATCTCTTTGGTCACTCGATTACAGACCTAAAAGTTTCAATTCTTCAACAAAAAATCTTCAAAAACAGACTCCAATGAGAGACTGCTGAATTGGAATTAATTTGGAAACTGGATACAATAAACTTAGGCTTGAATAGAGACTGGGAGTGGATGGGTCATTACATAAAGTAAAACTATTTCCCCATGTTTATTCCTCCCTCCACCCCCCACTGTTCCTCAGACATTCTTGTCAACTGCTGGAAATGGCCCACCTTGATTATCACTACAAAATGTGTCCCCCCACCCCCTGCTCTCCTGCTGGTAATAGCTCACATTAAGTGATCACTCTGGTTACAGTGTGTATGGTGACACCCATTGTTTCATGTTCTCTATGTATACAAATCTCCCCACTGTATTTTCCACTGAATGCATCCGATGAAGTGAGCTGTAGCTCATGAAAGCTTATGCTCAAATAAATTTGTTAGTCTTTAAGGTGCCACAAGTACTCCTTTTCTTTTTGCGGATACAGACTAACACGGCTGCTACTCTGAAACCTATATAAAACCCAGTAGCTCAGAGTAGAAGGGGGAGAGAGATGGGTAGTGCAGGCTTGCTCAGTGTGAGAAAAGGCAAGGCAGGAAATAGCCCAGGGATACAGCAGTAAGGTTTAGAAAGCTCTCCCACTGACAGCACTGTGCACAGGAGTGCTTGTGACAGTGTAACTTATGTTGCTCAAGACTGTGTTTTTTTTCACAACCCTGTAATAATAAGTTATTCTGACATAGGCTGTTGTGTAGACATAGCCTAATACAAGTGGATTTATACCACATTCCTTTTTGCTTCCTGACCTTTATGTGCCAATGAGGTACCATTCCAACAAATACGGACTTAACTGTTTGTGAATGGATTGTGACTCATTTAAAGGCTTTTATCAGTGAGGACAAAGCAAGGAACTTCCTTTTTTCGGTTGGAAACGATGGTGTTTATGCTGAAAATTCTGTTAATGAGTATGGCATTTATACAAATAGCAATATTTTGTTGCAACACCACCTCCAAATGTTTAGAGATCGTATATCTGTGTGATTAAACCAATTAGTCAGAACCACATCCCCTTTGAATTCTATCTAGGTACTAATGGTCCACATAATATCCAAGCATCTCACAGTCATTGATGGTTTTATCCTTCACACACACAGCAAAATGTTATCTCCGTTTTCCAGATGGGGGAGGCACTAGAGTAGATTAAATGACTTGCCCAAGGTCATAATAACATAAGAATGGCTCTACTGGGTCAGACCAAAGGTCCATCTAGCCCAGTATCCTATCTTCCAGCAGTGGCCAGTGCCAGGTGCCCCAGAGGGAATGAACAGAACAGGTAATCATCAAGTGATCTATCCCCTGTTGCTCATTCCCAGCTTCTGGCAAACAGAGGCTAGGGAAACCATTCCTGCCCATCCTGGCTAATAGCCATTGATGGACCTATCCTCCATGAATTTATCAACTTCTTTTTTTTAACCCTGTTATGGTCTTGGCCCTCACAACATCCTTTGGCAAGGAGTTCCACAGGTTGACAGTTTGTTGTATGAAGAAATACTTTCTTTTATTTGTTTTAAACCTGCTGCCTATTAATTTCATTTGGTGACCCCTAGTTCTTGTGTTATGAGAAGTAGTAAACAACACTTCCTTATCTACTTTCTCTACCCCAGTCATGATTTTATAGACCTCAATCATATCTCCCCTTAGATGTCTCTTTTCAAAGCTGAAAAGTCCCAGTCTTATTAATCTCTCCTCATACAGAAGCCATTCCATACCCCTAATCATTTTTGTTGCCCTTTTCTGAACCTTTTCCAATTCCAGTATATCTTCTTTGAGATGGGATGACCAAATCTGCAAACAGTATTCAAGATGTGGGCGTACCATAGATTTATATAAAGGCAACATGATATTTTCTGTCCTATTATCTATCCCTTTCTTAATTATTCCCAGCATTCTGTTCGCTTTTTTGACTGCTGCTGCACATTTAGTTGATGTTTTCAGAGAACTGTCCACAATGACTCCAAGATCTCTTTTTTGAGTGGTAACAGCTAATTTAGACCCCATTGTTTCATATGCATAGTTGGGATTATGCTTTCCAATGTGCATTACTTTGCATTTATCAACATTAAATTTCATCTGCCATTTTGTTGCCCAGTCACCCAGTTTTGAAAGATCCTTTTGTAGCTCTTCACAATCTGCCTGGGTCTTAACTATCTTTAGTAATTTTGTATCATCTGCAAATTTTGCCACCTCACCGTTTACCCCTTTTTCCAGATCATTTATGAATATGTTGAATAGGAGTGGTCCCAGAACAGACCCCTGGGGGACACCACTATTTACCTCTCTCCATTCTGAGAACTGACCATTTATACCTATCCTTTGTTTCCTATCTTTTAACCAGTTATCAATCCATGAGAGCACCTTCCCTCTTATCCCGTAGCAGCTTACTTTATGTAAGAGCCTTTGGCGAGGGACCTTGTCAAAGGCTTTCTGAAAATCTAAGTACGCTATATCCACTGGATCCCCTTGGTCCACATGCTTGATGGCCCCCTCAAATAATTCTAGTAGATTGGTGAGGCATGATTTCCTTTACTAAAACCATGTTGACTCTTCCTCAACAAATTATGTTCATCTATATGTCTGACAATATTGTTCTTTATTATAGTTTCAACCAGTTTGCCCGGTACTGAAGTCAGGCTTACAGGCCTGTAATTGCTGGGATCACCTCTGGAGCCCTTTTAAAAAATTGGCATCACGTTAGCTGTCCTCCAGTCATCAGGTACAAAAGCTGATTTAAATGAGAGGTTACAGACTACAGTTAGTAGTTCTTCAATTTCACATTTGAGTTCCTTCAGAATTCTTGGGTGAATACCATCTGATCCTGGTGACTTATTGCTGTTTAATTTATCAATTTGTTCCAAAACCTCCTCTCATGATACCTCAATCTGGGACAGTTCCTCAGGTCTGTCACCAGAAAGAATGGCTCAGGTTTGGGAATCTCCCTCACATCCTCAGCCGTGAAGACCGACGCAAATAATTCAGTTAGTTTCTCCGCAAAAATAGCCTTATCATCCTTGAGTGCTCCTTTAGTATCTCGATCACCCAGTGGCCCCACTGGTTACTTAGCAGGCTTCCTGCTTCTGATGTACTAAAAAAAAATTGCTATTACTTTTTGAGTCTTTGGATAACTGTTCCTCAGCTTCTTTTTTGGCCTTCCTAATGGTATTTTTACACTTCATTTGCCCATGTTTATGCGCTTTTTATTTTCCACACTAGGATTTAACTTCCACTTTTTAAAGGATGCCTTTTTGCTGCTCACTGCTTCTTTTACTTTGTTGTTTAGCCCTGGTGGCTCTTTTTTGGTTCTCTTATTATGTTTTTTAATTTGGGGTATACCTTTAAGTTGAACCTCTATTATGGTTTCTTTAAAAAGTTTCCATGCAGCTTGCAGAGATTTCACTTTTGGCACTGTACCCTTTAATTTCTGTTTAACTAACCTCCTCATTTTTGTGTAGTTCCCCTTTCTGAAATTAAATGCTACAGTGTTGAGCTGCTGTGGTGTTTTTCCTGCCACAGGGATATTAAATTTAACTATATTATGGTCACTATTACCAAGCGATCCAGCTATATTCACCTCTTGGACCAGATACTATGCACCACTTAGGACTAAATCAAGAATTGCCTCTCCTCTGGTGGGCTTGTCTCCTTTTGGCTGTCTGCCATTACACAATGTAATTGACTGGAATTCTTTTTTTATTTGACTGTTTCTGATCAGACCCTGCCTGTATTTTATCATTTTCCATCCTCTCGTCCTCACTAGGACATAGAGAATCTCTGTTAATAGAACCTCCCCTAAGGGATATCCGAACCATGTGCTCCTCTGCACCTGTCGGCTTTCCCCCAGCTCTTAGTTTAAAAACTGCTCTAAGACCTTTTTAATGTTAAGTGCCAGCACATAAGAAGGTCACATAAGACATGTATGGCTGAACCAGGAAGTGAACTCTCATCTCCTGAGAGCCAGTTCAATGTCCTATCCACTAAAATATCCTTCTATAGCCATCTGTGTTAGGTATGCAGATCTCTCAACAGTAGCAGGGTTTTGCAGGTCTATCCCGTTTTGACCTACAGAACCCCTATCTCAATTGACACACCCATCTTGTGGGGCTGGCGGGACTCAGCTCAGGTGTTGTAATGTGGGCCCTGGTGCATGGGTCACAGTGCCACTCATATATAGCCTGGCCATGAGTGGGGCTGTGACCCCATGTGCCAGGGACCAGGTTGTAGCACCTAGAGTGGGAAGTTGAGCCCAGAAGGCCCCACGGGACAGGATCTGCAGGAGCTGTGGCTGTGGGGTGAGTGTAAGATGGGCTCACTCATTCCTCCTCTCCCTCCCACAAGCTTCCAAACCCTGGGAGTCAGCATCCAACCTGCTTTAGCCATTGGAAATGTTGGGAAGTAGTATGGTGACTGAAGAATTCAATTGCAGCTAAAAAATCTTTAAGAAATTGGTCCTTTAAGAGTGTGTTGCCATAAGACTATCTGTGTTTCTATAGTGTTTACTAAAGAGGAAATTTCATCCACCTCAAAAGATTAGCCATAGGTGTGAACCAAAACCCCAGATGCTGTTCCCACAACCTTCAGGAAGCTTGAATCCAGGGCCAACCTTTCTGGTTTTCTATTATGTCAGTAATGTGCTGATCCAAACCCCTGAATTGAAAAAATCCTCTGGAGCTTTTGGAAAATTTGGCTCCAAATCCAAACATTACAGAACTCTGATCCGTCTCTACAAAAAAGAAGTGCCAGTAAATTTTATAACTGGCCATGTAGCATGCTAACATCTGGAAGGAAGATACTGCCAATTCCTTCATCACTACTTTCAAGCCTAAAATATCCATGAAGTCATAGAGTACTTGCAGAAAGCCTGTCAAAATCTATTATTATTTCAATCAGATCTAAATGATGTGGCTCTAGCAGGATGATTTATGAGTGAGCAGTGCATTTTTGAGAAATCAAGCAGGCTACAGTAAATCAATTTCCTAATTAATATAAAACTGGTAAATTGTGCACCTAATGTATGAGCTGAGAAAGCTATCATTTGGATGTAATTTATACTTACAAACACAAAAGGCCCTCAGTAAACTGATACCATGCGGGATACTATAAAGTGTCCCTTTTCCCCACACTATAAAGTTAATTTTTATCTGCAATAGAAGTTCATGATATCAGCAACCAGCACTCTCATGCTTTCAGACCTGCCAAGTGTCATGCATCTCATATGACATGCATGCAAGCCACCCTAATGCATTCTGGTAGCCCTGTCTGAATGTTGCCCAGTCAGCTGGGTTACAGGTGTGTCCTGTGTTTACAGCTCCCAGCCATCAGAGACCCTGTGGCACTTATTGATCAAGCAGCCTAGGGGCCTCTGTTTCACAGCTTGCTCTGTTGGGTGTCAATGGGGAAAGTGCAGCAGGGCTGAGTACACAGGTGCTGGTGGTGGTGGCAGGGGTGGCAGCAGCAGCCTCAAGCTAATTCTTACATCAGCCTAGCTACTGCCCTTTGAGAGGGCAGATTTATTATATATAGAGAAAACCCCTTTCTAACAGTATAGCAAGTGTCTATGCTACAGCACTACAGTGGTGTAGCTGCTGCACTGTAGCTGTGTCACTGTAGCATTTGTAGTGTAGACATAGCCTAAGACTAGTGATAGCAGGAAATGAACTTCTGCTGGGAGCTAAGTATTGTAAAGTTAAGTAAATCAGTCATATTTGAAAAGTCTCTGCTGGCGTGTGATTCATTTGATCATGTTATCTAGAGTCAAGACAGAGTGCCAGAAGGAAACTGAAATGACAACTACTTATAATATAAGAATATACAACCAGTGGAAATGGTTTCAGAAAAACTGTTCCAGAGGACAGAGCTGGTGGTGTTTATAGCATTTGAAGCAGATAGATGGCGAGCTACTCCACAGGTGCTCTCATATATGTGCTGGAGAGAAAGGAAAAACTATCTCGTGTCCTGGACACATGCTAACAGACAAACATCCTGAATGACTATAAGTGTCTGGACAAAATTGAAATGTTTGAGGCATGTTGTAAATCATGCAAAATCACTTCATTTCAAAGGGAATATTTTTATGAAAAGAATCAGGGCTAATTACAGTCAAGAGATGAATAGTTGACTCAGCTGCAACTTATAATGAAAGTCTGCATTACCAAACTGACATGTTCAAAAATAGAATATTATTATTACTGTTTTTATTTTTTATAGTTATGAACCAAAAAAATAATCAGTATACAAATATTAAATAACAGGACTGGGTACAGACCAAGTGCAACAGATATGTTTACCTAATTAACATAAATATGATAAACTCGTCAGAGGGACAAAAAAGAGAACTATTAGCCAAATGCAATCAGACACAAGTAAAGTCAGTGAGAACAGCAGGATTCCAGGCAGCTAATGAAAAGACACAATTATACTAGGCAAGAAGTACATGTACTGCACTGTTGGCAAGCATGTAGCCACAAAACAGAAACACACAAACTTCCAAACTGAGTTATTGTGTATAACAGACAGAAATGAATGCTCAGACAAGGGGATAGACAAAGAAGCAAAGTAATAAAACTTAGGTATAAAATGAGAGCAGGGCAGAAATGAAAGTGGCACAAATTGAGAGTGTTCCAGCAGAGGGGAAAATGCCATGTTCAGAAAGGTCACGCATTTCTTTTGCATATGCTGGCTGAGTAATTGCAAATCTCTAAGGGGTTCACACCCACTCAGGCACAGAGACCGCTATTGAACAGGACACCAAATTGTTTCAGGCTTTTGCACAAACCTCAGAAATTCAGACAGACGAAGCACTCATCATGTTACCTATGGGAGACACTAAAAAGGCCATAAGTCACAATATTGATACTAGAACATAGGCCTGTTGTATACCTGAATCAGGACAGAGAAAACACTTGACCAAAAAAGCATAATTGAAGCCTATAGGATGAGCCAAATTGGCAAAACACAGTGGGAACCCCCTATAGGCATCAGGAAAAAGAGGCATTTGGGCACAAAAGGAATTGAATAAGAGATCTGTTTAGGAAACACTCCAGGAAAACTTTTCCTAAGACTAAAAGCTCTCAAACTACTCAAACTGGTAAAAATTATACCAATGGAACCAGAAAACCCAGACCTCAGAAGTGACTATTAAGAAAAAAATACAGATTTATTTGGACAGAATGGATGCTTGCTGGGATATTGTAAAACCCTGTTGATTCAAATAATGAGAACCTACCCTGCAGTGAGAGTGTAGGTAGAGTGAAATGAAATGCATGAAAGAAATGTGGGGGAGTGAAAATAGTTAAGAAACCAATAGAATGGATCAGTTCTGTGTCTGCAGTAGAATAAACAAATTGTTATGAAATCTAGATATGCCAAGGGATTTAAACAGAGTGGTAGGGAGAGAACACTACAAACGCCCTGCTTTAGCTTACCTCAGTCACGAGGTAAACCACCAACATTTCTTCAAAGTCATAGATACATAAAGTTACATGACAAAAATGCCTAAAATATAATTCCCGTTTCCCAGAGCAAGGTATTAGCCAACACAGTAAAATACATGGGTTAGATTGTCCTTAGATGTCATCTACTATTGCAGGTAGCACAAAACCTCATCATCCAAATGGGAGCTCTGGGGTGCACAGTTGCTTCCCCACCCCTTAAGGAAGCAGTGCACTGTGTAATATCCTCCTTGACTGTCCAGTTCCTCTATGTGTCTGTTCAGAAGACAGAGAATGTATGTCTCCACACTGTTGCCTTGCATGGGTATCTTGAGAAGAAATTGGAGGTTTCTGATTGTGCAAATGTAACCCATGGTTAAGTGTGTTACAGGTCTCCCTCTGTGCCCATTCTGGAGAGGATACAAGTTGGTTACAGCCCCTGCTAGGGAGCCTTAGCTCTATAGCACAAACTTTTAGTGCTGGTGGTCTCCAGTTCTATCTTTAATGGGATGGCAGCTATCAAACAAGCTGGCAACAGATATAACTGTGGAGTACCCCACTGGTGACACAGCTGTATGAATATTTTGAGTGGGGGAGAGATTTTCTCCCACAGACCTTTGCCTGTGGATGAAGCAATGGCTATCACATATTCTGCCCCAGGAATGCACTATGCAGTGAGCCTAAATTAACTGTACTGATACCAGTTGCACATCTTTATAAATGAATAAAGAATAGGAGGTGCGCACACCGAAGTTCCCCCTTTTCCACTTTAGCAGTGTTGTCTCCTGGTATGACTATGGGCCATAAACGCACGCAAGGCCACTGGTTCCACTAAAGTTCCTGAGTTTTGATGTAATCACAATGTAATCACAATGGCATAACATCTCCTATGAAACGTTAATAATAAAAATAATTTAATATTCACCTATAACTATATGCAGGATCAAAAAATAGGCACTCTTGATCTGTGCCTAAGAATATAGCTCCTGGAGTTGTGATCACATCAGAATCTATGCTTGCATTGGGGTGGGAGGGAAAGTAAGCTTCTAGCCAGTAAAGAAAAGCTTGAAAATGTAAATGGAGCATAACCAATGCATCAGTGTCTGCCGGAGCCTCCAGGGACCCTGAAAAAAATAGCTCTGAGTGGGATAAACTGCTCCATTTATCTCTGCAGAACGTTAACTCCAAAGTCCATTGCTCTGTAGGCCCCTTCAACACCACTCCAGCAGAGAATTCTGTGTGTGTGGCAGGAGTGGAAGAGTGCAGTGGGTCCAGTGCCTAAAAAAGAAATGCAGTCCAGCTGCTGGGGTAAATACAGAGGGCCCCACTAGTCCAGGGGAAGAAAGGGATCCCCTTTTATTGCCCATGCTGCTCCTGAATGGAGGGGCAAGACCTTTTTTTCACCCTTGCCAATCCTAAGTGGAGGAGTAGACCCTGCTGCAGCTCCTGGGGAAGAGGGGAGATCCTTGTCATTTACATTTCTACCAAGGGAGATGCGGGTCCTCCTTCTGCTGTATGGCCTGAGGGCAGGACTGTGTCACTGTGTGACTAGGCCCATGGATTTCCCTACTCTGGCCATGATCATATGTATATAGACGTATGTGCCATGCAGTAACTTGCAAAACTATGCGATAATCTTTGGAATATCTTTGACTGCCTCACCTGTACTCTGCCTACTTAATCATTTCCCCCAAACCATCTTTCCAAACTTGTGGCACTTTCAAATACCTGATATTAAAAAACCAAACAAACAGACCTGCCACACAAATAATCCAAGTGGTTGTTTGCTTTGTAGGGAGGTGCCAGTTAGCCCAGGGCTACCCAAAACATTTATGCCATTCTTACACAGAAGGTATGCACAGCTCTGTTCATAAATCAAAATGAGACCTTATTGCAAATCTATGGAATATTACCTTTCCAGTGACCTGTGGCACCACCTAAAACTCCTAATAATCAAAGATAAATTCTTGTCCAACCACTCTTACATTCAGAATACCATATTATACAGTAAGTATGTGTCTGGTTTACTGCATAATTAGGAAATTTTATCTTAACCTCTGTGTTTAAAAACATGAAAGTTTTTTACAAGATTTTTCATTCGTTATTATTAAAATCTTTATACAAGTGATTGGGTTATAAGAGTCCTTTATTTTAAACCAATATAATATTATTCTAATCCTTTTTTACTTAGGGTAGCAATTACTGGACTATGTTAAACCATGGTAGCATCTGGCTTCTTGGCAGGTTCCATAGACAACTGGCAGCCTAGGACTAACACGTCTGTCAGGTGGTTAGGCGGCTGTTGATGGGCTGTTTGTGTTGTTTCCCCAGATGCCTTGTTTTTTTAAATTCATATTAACTCTATGAAACTTGTAGATTTGTTTGCAAACAGATTTCCATGTTCATCTATAGCATAACATTTTCAACAAGAAGGAGTTTTTCTGAACTTGACTCTTCTGTACTTTGGCAGCTAAACTCATCATTAAAGCCATCCTTTTGTTATTTTTTTAGTCAAACTGAGAGAGTCCTACTTTCTGATTTAATAATCCTCCTTTGCTGTATTCTTATTGTTGACTTGATGATTTTTTTCTAAAGCATTTGGGTATGATGGCAATGAGTGTGATCCAAACACCATGAATAAGGTAGATTGGGATCATAGCAAGGTTCATATATACTCTATGATTTAGCAATATGATGAGCAAAAAGATATTTTGTATCCTATAAGGACATTCCAGTTTTTTTGTGCTCTAGGGATAGCATATCTATTGTATTACTATCGAGTGTAAATGGGGCTTTATACTGTGCTCATCACTGTTGTATGTGACAGTGGTTGAAAAAATTAGAAAAAGTCAAGAAAATATCTTTTTCCCTTTGTCTCAAGTCAATGACTCTTTATGATGTTTAGTCTTCAATATATGTCATTTTTCAGGGGATTTTTTTTTCAAATATAATGGGTTTTTTGACCCTACTACATATTTAGGCATGCGTATCAGTAGGTGAAAAATAACTTAACCTTCGTACTAGCATGCCATATGGAAATCGCCACAGGAACAGATAGCTGAACCAAAGGCAAGCAAATGGCGCTGTACTGTTGCCTGCTTATAAATCTGTTCTGGAGGTCAGTTGACAAGATTTGGCAGGTGATATTATGGAGACAGGCAACATGGCATGCAAAGCAGCTGAGATACTCTATCTGAAGCTGAATATCCTTGTATCAGATTTAGTTCATTTTTCTTCGTGCCAATCAAAAATTAAGTTTAGGAGACAAAATAAAGGCATGCAAATAAACATAAAAATCTTAAAAAAAAAAAGTCATCCTATGCATGTTTACTCTAGAAATCCTTTTCTTCAGTATGTTTCATTTTCAGACACTTTTTAAAAAACAAAACAAACAAAAGAATCTCCCCTTCAATCCCTCCAAGCTACAGCTGTTTATAGTAGTGGCCTTGATACCAATATATCTCTTTTGTGCCAGTGCATAGTAATTGCCAGGTTGATTGGAGCACTAAAATCTGAGAAACAAAAATATACTGAGCTCTCTCTATTATTTGATTTCCATGTAACCTTCAGGGAAGGGAAGTTGCCACCCCAGAAATCTGCCTAGGGTGCTAACAAATCATATTGCTAAAGCTGATTAGGATAATAATGCCATACTTGGCTCAAGAAAAGAACGGCAGGCTCTCCAGTTGGCGGTAAGTGAGCTCGTTGCCCGAAAGAAATAACATGGCTTGCTTACTTATTGAGAAGCAGAACTAAATATCTCTAAGGCAGGTTCTCAAATGCTCAGAAATACAAATAATACTTTAAACGAAAGCCTTCCAGTTGCATCTTCTTCGTTCATCTGCACAAAATATTCATGGTGATGAATATTCAGGGTGTGGCCATATCCAAACAACTCTCATACTTTACTTAAAGGGTTAAAGGTTTATGCCTCGCAAGCCCCTATGGATATATGATTTACTCCTAGTGTGTGTGATTAAGGATACTATGAGAAGGGAATACTCAGCTGCTGCTTTAATCAGTATTCAGTCTTTTTTGCTCTATCTATTGTAGCAGCACAAGAGGGAACCTTACCACAGGCCAAAGATTTGGCCCTGCCTATATTAATACATGCAATGGACACAGCCCGTTACATAATCAGATCACTGTATTGATATTAATCAATTACTTAAAGAAGGGTCTCTCAACTGAAACCCTTGATAAGGGTGTCTCATAACTGGAAACATTTGGATTTGCATTCAGATCTGAACTCTGCAGCTTGGATCATTCTTTAGTATTTCGGTACTAAACGGATAGAAGATTTGAGGAAAACACTAAAAGGAAAAGCACAGAACTGGCCAACTTCATTAACTTTTTGACATTTTTCTCAAAATATAAATTAGCCATTGATTTTGTATATTCTTGCTTTTTCACTGTCAGTCATGTAAGTGAATCTGATTTCAGAAGATTATATTATCCTAGAATTCTGAAGAGTATTCCCCCCAAACTCCAACCCAAGCCCATTTTGAAATAAAATCAATTAACTGTTCTGTTAGACAACCTCTTCTATAAATGTAAAGTGTACAGATGCATTAGAAGGCAGTAAGCTAGCTATCCAAATAGTATTTGCTTTGAGTTCAGTCTATGTAACTCCTGGCAGTGAGATTCACTCACTCCTTCAAAATGAAGTGATATCTGACCCAGAGGTCCAAGACAAAAACTAGCTCTGCTGGGTATTTTAGCTGTCATACAGTACCACACACGCAGAATCACAAATGAGGGATAGTAATTAGTACAAAAGGTTGATTATTGATTAAAGAAAGTTGAAAACAAAAAAAAAGTTCAGAGGTTTGATTTGATTTAACTTGGACAATCACTCACAAGTAAGGATGCTTAATTGAACCTTATCAGAACTACACAAATTCTTGGGTCTGTGAAGTTGGGTTGGAAATGGAGTAGGAAAAGATTTTTCTTGCAAGAATTCACAGTATCTTTCTTCCAGTAAGACTAAAAGTACAGAGGGTGTTTTGGCACTTCTGATTTTAGTCTAGCTGGTATCCAGAAAAACATTTTTCAAAAATGAAAAATGGCGTGGGCGGGGGATTGACTGAACTTTTAAAAAACATGGTTTGATACCACACTTGATTCAGGAATATATTATCTTGTTCAAACCTGTTTGCTATTCTGTCTTGATCCTTGTTGTGTTACTTGGTCACTTAAAAAAAAAAGATGATTATTCAGAACACATTGAGTTCCAAATAATCCTGGCATGTCAAGTATTATTCGTTTAAGTTCTAAACCCACAAATATACGTTAAAAGGCTGATACAGGAAATTGGAACATTAAATTAGGGTCTAGTATTAGTTTTATTTTATTTTTTAAAATTAAAATGATAAATTTGAGTTTTATAATAAACTTTGATTAGCAAAACAGATATTTCTATCCAGATATGAAATACTGATTTTCAAATATTTCCTATATATGTTTTTGAAACAACCGTAAATTAGGCATGATGAAGATATGTTTGCAAAATCCATTTATCAAATGCTAAATCACCAATTTCGCATACTTTACAGTGAGGAATATATTATTCATATAATCTCCCACTACAAATGCCATTGTGGAGCACTAAACTATACTAACCCTTGTCTACACTTACCGGGGGTTCAACGCACAGCAATCGATGCATCAGTGGTCGATTTAGTGGGTCTAGTGAAGACCCGCTAAATCAATTGCAGACCACTCTGCCATCCACTCCTGTACTCCACCTGAACAAGAAGCGGAAGGGGAGTTGATGGGAGAGTGTCTCCAGTCACATCACGTAGTGTGGACCCCACAGTAAATAGATCTAAGTACGTCGACTTCAGCTACATTATTCATGTAACTGACGTTGCGTAAGTTAGATCGATCTCCCCGTTGTGTAGACAAGTTAGAAAGACAAAATATCAGGTACCAGCTGCAATATTGTCTACATTCGGACCTACTTTTGTTGAAGACAGATGCGTGCACACATGGACTCACATTTGCATATGCAATGACTACATTTTTTGGGACATGTATGAGTGTATAATTCCCAAATTTGTGTGCAGGATAGCAATAATTATGTATACAAATGTATGAATGGGTCTCTAGCTCTCAAAAGTTTGGCCTTTATGAATCAAATCAAGTTCCATCTTCCTGGCTGGGGAATTATTTTAAAGCAGTAGAGTTGGTCAGTTCCACTGAGTGAGTGACTAGGATGCTAGGAGCAGTACAAACCCCCTTATGCAGGGAAGAATATATTCCAGGATGGATTCCTGTACATTAATACAGGCAGAAGCTGGGGCAAAGGCTGGGAGGGGTATATGTCCTGCAGATCCCTGGTTATGTATAACCAAACACTGTTGTGCAAAACTTCTAAAGCAGAAATGGCCATAACTATGAGCATGAAGCAGGCACTGCCAAGGGAGCCGGGGTTTACTACTTACCACTCTTCACCCTGATAATGGAAAATTCCATTGCCCACCCACTAATATGAAATAGCTCTGATTGAAGCCAGTTTTCTCTGGTGTGGTGTGAGGGCCAGGATTTAACTTAGTTTTCCGTACAATAAATGGTTAGTGAATTCAGTTTAGGACTGCAACAATATTATTCTAAACAGCATAAACAGTGAATTAGTGAGGCTCAGTAACTTGGAACATTTTTTCATTTTTTTCTGTGTGTGTGTGTGTGTGTGTGTGTGTGTGTGCATGTGCCACATGAATGAGTGACAGAAAGCGATACTCAGAACCCATATTGAAGCTCTCAGTATCCTCCTCTTTCTCTTTTAGTCCACCTCTTTATCCTACAGGTCCCCTGATATGACCACTGTTCAACCAGCCAAAATTAATTTAAAATATATCTTTTTAAATCAAAGTTACTTAAATCCACGGTATCCACAGAATTAATTAATAACAATTTTTGTGCCTTCCTGCATCCTGGTTACCTCACATTACTGAAACCCTTGTTTCATATGCAGCTTTATGCATAAAGAAAAATGACTTCAAATCTTTCACTAAAAAACCCTAACCTCTTTATAAATTCCCAGTTCCAGGTTTAATACACACTTTTGTTCTTGTACATTGTGCTTTTCAGAAGCAATACAGTAAACTCCATTGTTAGCCAAAGTATTGCTAGCTAATAGTATTAGCCAATATTTCGCATTTTATAAACGCTGTATTTATGCTAAATTAACAAACATTCCCAGTATGCTCTGTGCTGGAAACGTATTAAACTGCAAATAGGGTTTTGTTCTTGATACATATAGAAATCATCAAGGGCAAGTTAATGTTCTACTGAGATCTGCTAAAATGAATAAGTAACTATAATTGTTGCAGTTTGCATTAAAAATGTGGGGACAGTTGTCCAAGAATCTTGAACATGGGGGCAAACTGGATGAGAAATAACAATAGGGTACAAAATGTTACAATAAAATGTTGGGAGTTTCCCATCCCCAGAATAAACAGAGATATTTATACTGCTAGTGCTGAGTTAATGCTTTTGGAACAGAGTGAAGATGTAACTGCTGCAGGCTTGTTCTCCAGATTGGTAAAGTATTAATCCTTCCCTTTCTATATTGTGACAATTACTTTTTGACTAATAGTCTTTGATCAACTCAGTTGAGCTTTGGTTATTTGATGTATCAACCCTAACACCAGACAAAGCTGCAATAAACCTTTTCTTCTCCAAATAAATGGTTCAGGCAATTATTTTCAAAGTACATAGTAATACAGTCATATCTATACTGTCAACATCTCATCAAACACAGTCTACCAAGGACCACTGCACCATCCAGAGTGCCCAAGGTTGATGGTGTCATATCAGACATTGTGTAGTGAAGTTCCCAGATCTGGCTCAATCCTATGAATCCACAAATTTCTGGGGTGGCTCTGCAGGCAACACCAGATGTGCAAAGGGGTGCATGCCCTGACCATATCAATGGAGAGTTTGAGAGCATGGTGTGCTGGGATGTTTCTGTCTGTCCTGGTGACATGGCTGAAGAGCATGCAGTGCCACTTTTGAATATAATGAGTTACCGAAAAAAGGCCAAATATCTGCAGGACTATGACATCAAACCACTTTTATGCTCAGGATTTGGGGCTGACATGCAAATGGAAGGCCTCTGGCCACTCCAGATCTGCCTACAATAGGGCCTTGGTTTCTTACCTGTATAGCAATACAAGTAATACATGGGTCTGATAGATCCTGAACTTTGTGTCAGCACAAAGACATTTTTTGCATCCATAAGCGAGACATGGACTTATTGCAGGAGGCAGCAAGACCTATTTGTCAAAGAATATCTGGTTTGATGCAACCGTTTGAAGTCTGCTTGCAGCCTAGATACCCAGATTTATCAATGCTTTCCATGGTACTCAACTTTCACCTGCATGGGGGGTTCTGGTGGCCCAGCTCCGAGGTTCTGAACCTTGGTGTTGTGCCATGAGACCTTCAACCCCATAGTGTGGCATCTTGGATACCTTGGAGCACCCTGAAATTCTTTGACTTCTCCACAAAAGAGACAGAATCATCAGCATGTGGTTGGTGAATGACCCCCTGACCAGCTTTGATTCTATGTGTAGAGTGGCAAATCCTAATATCAAGTTGACAGAGCCAGATTGGGAATGCATACTAAACTCAGACTGGGATGAAGGTCACCATGTAGTCATTAAGGCTTTGGGGTTTTGTCTGGACTTTTTTGGTTACTCCAGAAAGGGACTGTACTGAAATGTGGCCAGGCCAGAGATCTAGGATATCGAAGATGCTAACTGCATCTAAACCAGAGATCAACAGGGAGTGCTAGAGGTGAGGACTCTGGGAATGCTGAGGTCATGAGGCCAATTGCTTACAGTTGGTTTTATTTTGTTTCTATTGCCAAAAATCTTCCAGACCTTCACAAAACAGGACACCATTCCCCACCTTCTTTCCCCCCACCGTTTTTTTCCAGGTTTCCTGTAAACATGTCAGAAAAGCAATGATGCAAAAATATCATCTTCATATTCAAAAGAACTGTTTTAGGCATTGTCTACCTTGGGAAGTTGCTCTGGTTACGTTCCTTTTAAACTGTTATTGTTAAACTGATTCAAATCCTGTGTGGACATATATTTTTTTTGGTTTAAGACTGACTTACTTAATTTTAACTGAAACTCATTCTCAGTTCACTTAAGCTGAACTGTGCTTTGGACAGATCATAAGACAGTTTTCTGATAATATGAAAATATAAGCTATTTATGCTAGCATTGTTTAGAAATAGATTCACTGAAGGGAAACCAAAAATATCCCTTCAGAAAAACAAGTGGTGTTAAAGAACATTTTAGATGTAGTTTTGAACTGTCTAAGCAAATATATCAAATCACATTTCAAATGGAAATTAATGACCTATTAATATTAATATGCTGATGTTTCATCAGACAAGACTGCAGTTTGTTGATCTTTCTGTGTCGTCAAATTTGTCTAAAAATGTCTTCTGCTCAAGGGTAGTATAATTTAAGAAAAACATTTTATAAAGAAACAGCCCAAAGGTCCTGTCGGATGCAAATAAGCAACTTGAAATATTTAAAAGATAGTGATTTCAAGTTAGAGCTGATTGCAACATTTTACAGAACAGTTTTTTTTTTGTCAGAAAAGTATGGTTTCATCTAAATTCAAAAGTTTTGTGGGAACTGGTCATTTTCATCAGTAATTTCTATGGGATAAATCTAAACTGTTTTGTTTTGAGTTTATCATTTTGATTCATTTCATTTAGACTTATATTTAAAATATCATAGAATCATAGAATATCAGGGTTGGAAGGGAGCTCAGGACGTCATCTAGACCAACCCCCTGCTCAAAGCAGGACCAACATTACTACTTTAATATTTTGATATAATACAAATATCGAAAGGAAATGAAACAAAATGATAAACTCGAAAAAAAATGTTTTGTCATTGTTGGGAAAAAAAAACCCTTTTCTCAACTCTGAAAATAAAACACATTTTGATCACCCCATGTCAATTTTATTAATACTTTAGGTTCATGAGAAATTTCAAAATTTTGGCTCTTTTTTCCTATTTGGAATGAAAAAAATTCTAAATTCCAGCTTGCAACTCAATTTCTAGTATTTGAGAACCACTCCTGCACTGACTAAAATATATGCTTAACTTTAAGCATGTAGGAAGTCCTATTGGATTCAATGGCACTATTCACCAGCTTAAGACTAAACACACGCTTAATTCTTGTCAGGATCGAGGCCTTGAAGCCTATTTAGTGATAAAGATCTTTGGCTGCACTAGGCAAATGGTTTGGTTCGTCCTTTTAAAAACAAATTCTGACTTAAAGTAAAGCTGTGCAACACCCTTGACTTAAGAATGGGATCATTATGTGGCCTCTTTTTGTTATGGTATTATTAGGGCTGTGCAGATAATGGAAATACTGTTTTCATAGATTCATAGATATTTAGGTCAGAAGGGACCATTATGATCATCTAGTCTGACCTCCTGCACAACGCAGGCCACAGAATTTCACCCACCACTCCCACAAAAAAAACCTCACACCTATATCTGTGCTATTGAAGTCCTCAAATTGTAGTTTAAAGACCTCAAGGAGCAGAGAATCCTCCAGCAAGTGATCCTTGCCCCATGCTACAGAGGAAGGCGAAAAACCTCCAGGGCCTTCCAATCTGCCCAGGAGGAAAATTCCTTCCCGACCCCAAATATGGCGATCAGCTAAACCCAAAGCCATGTTATCCCATCATACCATCTCCTCCATAAACTTATCGAGTTTAATCTTAAAGCAAGATAGATCTTTTGCCCCCACTACTTCCCTCGGAAGGCTATTCCAAAACTTCACTCCTCTGATGGTTAGAAACCTTCGTCTAATTTCTAATCTAAATTTCCTAGTGGCCAGTTTATATCCATTTGTTCTTGTGTCCACATTGGTACTGAGTTTAAATAATTCCTCTCCCTCTCTGGTATTTATCCCTCTGATATATTTATAGAGAGCAATCATATCTCCCCTCAACCTTCTTTTAGTTAGGCTAAACAAGCCAAGCTCCCTGAGTCTCCTTTCATAAGACAAGTTTTCCATTCCTCGGATCATCCTAGTAGCCCTTCTCTGTACCTGTTCCAGTTTGAATTCATCCTTCTTAAACATGGGAGACCAGAACTGCACACAGTACTCCAGGTGAGGTCTCACCAGTGCCTTATATAACGGTACTAAGACCTCCTTATCCCTACTGGAAATACCTCTCCTGATGCATCCCAAGACGACATTAGCTTTTTTCACAGCCATATCACATTGGCAGCTCATAGTCATCCTATGATCAACCAATACTCCAAGGTCCTTTTCCTCCTCCGTTACTTCTAGTTGATGCGTCCCTAGCTTATAACTAAAATTCTTGTTATTAATCCCTAAATGCATGACCTTACACTTCTCACTATTAAATTTCATCCTATTCCTATTACTCCAGTTTACAAGGTCATCCAGATCCTCCTGTAGGGTATCCCTATCCTTCTCTAAATTAGCAATACCTCCCAGCTTTGTATCATCTGCAAACTTTATTAGCACACTCCCACTTTTTGTGCCCAGGTCAGTAATAAAAAGATTAAATAAGATTGGTCCCAAAACCGATCCCTGAGGAACTCCACTGGTAACCTCCCTCCAACTTGACAGTTCACCTTTCAGTAGGACCCGTTGTAGTCTCCCCTTTAACCAATTCCCTATCCACCTTTCAATTTTCCTATTGATGCCCATCTTATCCAATTTAACTAATAATTCCCCATGTGGCACCGTATCAAACGCCTTACTAAAATCTAAGTAAATTAGATCCACTGCGTTTCCTTTATCTAAAAAATCTGTTACTTTCTCAAAGAAGGAGATCAGGTTGGTTTGGCACGATCTACCTTTTGTAAAACCATGTTGTATTTTGTCCCATTTACCATTGACTTCAATGTCCTTAACTACCTTCTCCTTCAAAATTTTTTCCAAGACCTTGCATACTACAGATGTCAAACTAACAGGCCTATAATTACTTGGATCACTTTTTTTCCCTTTCTTAAAAATAGGAACTATGTTAGCAATTCTCCAATCATACGGTACAACCCCTGAGTTTACAGATTCATTAAAAATTCTTGCTAATGGGCTTGCAATTTCTTGTGCCAATTCCTTTAATATTCTTGGATGAAGATTATCTGGGCCCCCCGATTTAGTCCCATTAAGCTGTTTGAGTTTCGCTTCTACCTCAGATATGGTGATGTCTACCTCCATATCCTCATTCCCATTTATCATGCTACCATTATCCCTAAGATCCTCTTTAGTCTTATTAAAGACTGAGGCAAAGTATTTGTTTAGATATTGGGCCATGCCTAGATTATCCTTGACCTCCACTCCATCCTCAGTTTTTAGCGGTCCCACTTCCTCTTTCTTTGTTTTCTTCCTATTTATATGACTATAGAACCTTTTACTATTGGTTTTAATTCCCTTTGCAAGGTCCAACTCTACTTGACTTTTAGCCTGTCTCACTTTATCCCTACATATTCTGACCTCAATAAGGTAGCTTGCCTTACTGATCCCTCCCTTCTTCCACTCCCTATATGCTTTCTGCTTTTTCTTAATTACCTCTCTAAGATGCTTGCTCATCCAGCTTGGTCTACAACTCCTGCCTATGAATTTTTTCCCCTTTCTTGGGATGCAGGCTTCCGATAGCTTCTGCAGCTTTAATTTAAAATAATCCCAGGCCTGCTCTACCTTTAAACCCATAAATTCTTCAGTCCAATCCACTTCCCTAACTAATTTCCTTAATTTTTGAAAGTCAGCCCTTTTGAAATCAAAAACCCTAGTCGCAGATTTATTTTTGTTAATCCTTCCATTCAGTTTGAACTGAATTAGCTCATGATCACTTGAGCCAAGATTATCCCCTACAACCATTTCCTCTATGAGGTCCTCATTACTCACCAAGACCAAATCTAAAATGGCATCCCCCCTAGTCGGTTCAGCAACTACTTGCTGAAGGAATCCATCAGCTATCGCATCTAGGAAAATCTGAGCCCTATTATTATTACTAGCACTCGTCCTCCAGTCTATATCTGGGAAGTTAAAGTCTCCCATGATCACACAGTTTCCATTAGTATTTACTTTATTAAAAACATTAAAAAGGGCTCTATCCATATCCAAATTAGATCCCGGCGGTCTATAGCACACCCCGAGCACTATCCCAGGGGAGGCTCTAATAGTTTTCTTCCCCAATTTAATTTTTGCCCAGACAGACTCAGTCATACCCATTTGATCGCTTCTTATTTCTTTACATTCTATCTTATCATTGATATACAGTGCTACTCCACCACCTTTACCTTTATTTCGGTCTTTCCTAAACAGCACATACCCTTCAATACCTGTAGCCCAGTCATGACTACTATTCCACCAGGTCTCTGTTATACCTATGATATCTGGTTTCACTTCCTGCACCAGTAACTCTAGTTCCTCCATTTTGTTACCTAGGCTCCTTGCATTAGTGTACAAACATCTTAATTTTTGCTGTTTAGCCTCACTCACATTCTGTACCCTATTAGGCACGGTTATTTTACTACCAGTATAACCTATTAGACTTGTATCTACACTGCCCTTCTTCCTCCCTACAGCTGTATCCACTCTTACTTCATTTTCTTTCCACTCTATGCTGAATTCTGGCGTGGAGATTACCTGGACATCTCCCAACCATCTCCCCCAAATTCCTAGTTTAAAGCTCTCTTAATCAGTTGTGCCAGCCTCCATCCTAGAAGTCTATTTCCTTCCCTACTCAGATGAAGTCCATCCCGAGAGAACTGTCCTCTATCCATGAATGCCTCCCAATGGCCATACATCCCAAAGCCCTCCTTATAGCACCACTGCCTAAGCCATCTATTGATAGTCATAATCTTGTCACACCTTTGTTGCCCTTCTCTAGGAACAGGCAGAATCCCACTAAAGATCACCTGAGCCTCAATTTCCTTAAGCGTCCTCCCCAGCCTAGCATAGTCTCCCTTAATACTTTCCAGCGAGAATCTAGCCGTATCATTTGTTCCCACATGAAGGATAATTAGGGGATTCTTTCCCGCTCCCTTTAGAATCCTTTTCAACCTCAGGTCTACATCCCGTATCTTAGCACCCGGAAGACAGCACACCCTCCTATTTTCTGGATCAGCTCTGGTTACAGGCCGATCTATTCTTCTCAGTAAAGAGTCCCCAATCACATAGACCTGCCTTTTCCTAGTGACGGTGCTATTCTCCAGTCTATCCCCTGTTCCCTCTGGCTGCAAGTTCTTTCCATTCCCATTCTCCCTTGTAATCCTTTTTAACCCATCCTGTATCCTATTGGGGCTCATATTTGGTGTAATCTCCATTAACTCTTCCCCTTTTCCTATAGGACTAACCTCTCTTCTCTTCTTCCTTGCCCTGTCACCCTCAGTGACTACCTGCTGAGCCCCTTCTTCATTTTCCAACTCTGCAAACCTATTCTTAAGCTCTATTTCTCCTTCACTAGCCCGCCTTTTCCTCTGCCTAGTTCTTTTAGTCACATGCTTCCACTGACCACTTTCCTCACCCAGTCTCCCCTCAGAATTCCCTAGTCCTGCTTCCATCTGCAAGTCTGAGCTTTTCCCTTCAGATACCTCATGTCTTTGCTCCATAATCTGCTCAAACCCCTTCCTAAACTCTACCAGACTTTCCACCTGCATCTCCAAACCTCGGATCTTTTCCTCCATCAGCTCTATCAGACGGCACTTCATGCAGACAAAACTCTTACCAGGTGCCCCCTCCAGGATCATGTACATACCACAGCTTCCACATCCAGTCATCTTCATTGTGTCATCTGTTACATGGGTCACTCCCACTGCCACCTCTGTATCTGTCATATCCTTTCCACCTAAATCCTGTTAATCTGGGAAACACAAACCACACCAAAACACCACCACCCACAGCAAAACCAAACCCCACACGAGCACCACAAGACAAACTCCCCTTTCAAACTCCCACTCAAACTCCCCTGTTTACAGCTCTGTTTGCTAGCTCCTGTGCCGCTGCAGCTGTCTGTGCCGCTGCCTGACTGGCTGCTACCTTAACTAGGACCCCTAGTCAGTGAAGCCCCGCCCCCTAATCAGGGCTCAGCTTCTCTCCCAGCACAAAGCCCCTACAAGCCTCTACACATACAAATACTACCAATACAAAACCAAGCACACACAAATACCTTCTCCTCCAACAGAACTCCCACTCAAACTCCCCTGTTTACAGCTCTGTTTGCTAGCTCCTGTGCCGCTGCAGCTGTCTGTGCCGCTGCCTGACTGGCTGCTACCTTAACTAGGACCCCTAGTCAGTGAAGCCCCGCCCCCTAATCAGGGCTCAGCTTCTCTCCCAGCACAAAGCCCCTACAAGCCTCTACACATACAAATACTACCAATACAAAACCAAGCACACACAAATACCTTCTCCTCCAACAGAACTCCCACTCAAACTCCCCTGTTTACAGCTCTGTTTGCTAGCTCCTGTGCCGCTGCAGCTGTCTGTGCCGCTGCCTGACTGGCTGCTACCTTAACTAGGACCCCTAGTCAGTGAAGCCCCGCCCCCTAATCAGGGCTCAGCTTCTCTCCCAGCACAAAGCCCCTACAAGCCTCTACACATACAAATACTACCAATACAAAACCAAGCACACACAAATACCTTCTCCTCCAACAGAACTCCCACTCAAACTCCCCTGTTTACAGCTCTGTTTGCTAGCTCCTGTGCCGCTGCAGCTGTCTGTGCCGCTGCCTGACTGGCTGCTACCTTAACTAGGACCCCTAGTCAGTGAAGCCCCGCCCCCTAATCAGGGCTCAGCTTCTCTCCCAGCACAAAGCCCCTACAAGCCTCTACACATACAAATACTACCAATACAAAACCAAGCACACACAAATACCTTCTCCTCCAACAGAACTCCCACTCAAACTCCCCTGTTTACAGCTCTGTTTGCTAGCTCCTGTGCCGCTGCAGCTGTCTGTGCCGCTGCCTGACTGGCTGCTACCTTAACTAGGACCCCTAGTCAGTGAAGCCCCGCCCCCTAATCAGGGCTCAGCTTCTCTCCCAGCACAAAGCCCCTACAAGCCTCTACACATACAAATACTACCAATACAAAACCAAGCACACACAAATACCTTCTCCTCCAACAGAACTCCCACTCAAACTCCCCTGTTTACAGCTCTGTTTGCTAGCTCCTGTGCCGCTGCAGCTGTCTGTGCCGCTGCCTGACTGGCTGCTACCTTAACTAGGACCCCTAGTCAGTGAAGCCCCGCCCCCTAATCAGGGCTCAGCTTCTCTCCCAGCACAAAGCCCCTACAAGCCTCTACACATACAAATACTACCAATACAAAACCAAGCACACACAAATACCTTCTCCTCCAACAGAACTCCCACTCAAACTCCCCTGTTTACAGCTCTGTTTGCTAGCTCCTGTGCCGCTGCAGCTGTCTGTGCCGCTGCCTGACTGGCTGCTACCTTAACTAGGACCCCTAGTCAGTGAAGCCCCGCCCCCTAATCAGGGCTCAGCTTCTCTCCCAGCACAAAGCCCCTACAAGCCTCTACACATACAAATACTACCAATACAAAACCAAGCACACACAAATACCTTCTCCTCCAACAGAACTCCCACTCAAACTCCCCTGTTTACAGCTCTGTTTGCTAGCTCCTGTGCCGCTGCAGCTGTCTGTGCCGCTGCCTGACTGGCTGCTACCTTAACTAGGACCCCTAGTCAGTGAAGCCCCGCCCCCTAATCAGGGCTCAGCTTCTCTCCCAGCACAAAGCCCCTACAAGCCTCTACACATACAAATACTACCAATACAAAACCAAGCACACACAAATACCTTCTCCTCCAACAGAACTCCCACTCAAACTCCCCTGTTTACAGCTCTGTTTGCTAGCTCCTGTGCCGCTGCAGCTGTCTGTGCCGCTGCCTGACTGGCTGCTACCTTAACTAGGACCCCTAGTCAGTGAAGCCCCGCCCCCTAATCAGGGCTCAGCTTCTCTCCCAGCACAAAGCCCCTACAAGCCTCTACACATACAAATACTACCAATACAAAACCAAGCACACACAAATACCTTCTCCTCCAACAGAACTCCCACTCAAACTCCCCTGTTTACAGCTCTGTTTGCTAGCTCCTGTGCCGCTGCAGCTGTCTGTGCCGCTGCCTGACTGGCTGCTACCTTAACTAGGACCCCTAGTCAGTGAAGCCCCGCCCCCTAATCAGGGCTCAGCTTCTCTCCCAGCACAAAGCCCCTACAAGCCTCTACACATACAAATACTACCAATACAAAACCAAGCACACACAAATACCTTCTCCTCCAACAGAACTCCCACTCAAACTCCCCTGTTTACAGCTCTGTTTGCTAGCTCCTGTGCCGCTGCAGCTGTCTGTGCCGCTGCCTGACTGGCTGCTACCTTAACTAGGACCCCTAGTCAGTGAAGCCCCACCCCCTAATCAGGGCTCAGCTTCTCTCCCAGCACAAAGCCCCTACAAGCCTCTACACATACAAATACTACCAATACAAAACCAAGCACACACAAATACCTTCTCCTCCAACAGAACTCCCACTCAAACTCCCCTGTTTACAGCTCTGTTTGCTAGCTCCTGTGCCGCTGCAGCTGTCTGTGCCGCTGCCTGACTGGCTGCTACCTTAACTAGGACCCCTAGTCAGTGAAGCCCCGCCCCCTAATCAGGGCTCAGCTTCTCTCCCAGCACAAAGCCCCTACAAGCCTCTACACATACAAATACTACCAATACAAAACCAAGCACACACAAATACCTTCTCCTCCAACAGAACTCCCACTCAAACTCCCCTGTTTACAGCTCTGTTTGCTAGCTCCTGTGCCGCTGCAGCTGTCTGTGCCGCTGCCTGACTGGCTGCTACCTTAACTAGGACCCCTAGTCAGTGAAGCCCCGCCCCCTAATCAGGGCTCAGCTTCTCTCCCAGCACAAAGCCCCTACAAGCCTCTACACATACAAATACTACCAATACAAAACCAAGCACACACAAATACCTTCTCCTCCAACAGAACTCCCACTCAAACTCCCCTGTTTACAGCTCTGTTTGCTAGCTGCTGTGCCGCTGCAGCTGTCTGTGCCGCTGCCTGACTGGCTGCTACCTTAACTAGGACCCCTAGTCAGTGAAGCCCCGCCCCCTAATCAGGGCTCAGCTTCTCTCCCAGCACAAAGCCCCTACAAGCCTCCACACATACAAATACTACCAATACAAAACCAAGCACACACAAATACCTTCTCCTCCAACAGAACTCCCACTCAAACTCCCCTGTTTACAGCTCTGTTTGCTAGCTCCTGTGCCGCTGCAGCTGTCTGTGCCGCTGCCTGACTGGCTGCTACCTTAACTAGGACCCCTAGTCAGTGAAGCCCCGCCCCCTAATCAGGGCTCAGCTTCTCTCCCAGCACAAAGCCCCTACAAGCCTCTACACATACAAATACTACCAATACAAAACCAAGCACACACAAATACCTTCTCCTCCAACAGAACTCCCACTCAAACTCCCCTGTTTACAGCTCTGTTTGCTAGCTCCTGTGCCGCTGCAGCTGTCTGTGCCGCTGCCTGACTGGCTGCTACCTTAACTAGGACCCCTAGTCAGTGAAGCCCCGCCCCCTAATCAGGGCTCAGCTTCTCTCCCAGCACAAAGCCCCTACAAGCCTCTACACATACAAATACTACCAATACAAAACCAAGCACACACAAATACCTTCTCCTCCAACAGAACTCCCACTCAAACTCCCCTGTTTACAGCTCTGTTTGCTAGCTCCTGTGACGCTGCAGCTGTCTGTGCCGCTGCCTGACTGGCTGCTACCTTAACTAGGACCCCTAGTCAGTGAAGCCCCGCCCCCTAATCAGGGCTCAGCTTCTCTCCCAGCACAAAGCCCCTACAAGCCTCTACACATACAAATACTACCAATACAAAACCAAGCACACACAAATACCTTCTCCTCCAACAGAACTCCCACTCAAACTCCCCTGTTTACAGCTCTGTTTGCTAGCTCCTGTGCCGCTGCAGCTGTCTGTGCCGCTGCCTGACTGGCTGCTACCTTAACTAGGACCCCTAGTCAGTGAAGCCCCGCCCCCTAATCAGGGCTCAGCTTCTCTCCCAGCACAAAGCCCCTACAAGCCTCTACACATACAAATACTACCAATACAAAACCAAGCACACACAAATACCTTCTCCTCCAACAGAACTCCCACTCAAACTCCCCTGTTTACAGCTCTGTTTTGCTAGCAAAAGATTTCAAAATTTTGCTTTCTTCTGAATTGGAACAACACTGGAAAATTTCAAAATTCTCCACAGAATGTTTTTTAAATGGGGGAGGGGTCATTTGAAACATTATATTTTAATTTGACTTTTCTAATTATTATTTTGTATTTAATAACAAAAAATAAAAATAGAAACTTTCATGCCAAGAATGTCTAAACAAGATATTTCAGAATTTTCATTTCCCCGCCCCAATTTTCTTCTAAATTGAGATTCCTGCAAAATCGACCCAATTTAGCAATGAATATTCTTGTAGCAAAATGTTTGTAAAAAAGGAGGTTCATAATGAGTGGAGAATGAGGAGGAGGAAAGAAACTCTATATTCAGGTACATCCCCATTTTCCACGTCATAACCATCTGCAAAATACCATCCAAGGAAGAGTATTATACAATGAGCTCTAGCATTTACTAGGCAAAGCTTTGGCACCACTACAGTATTTACTGTGTCTCTATCAAGGACAACACACTCATAGAGCAAACAACAGTAACCTAGGGATTCCAACTACAAGAGGAAATACAGGTTTCAATATAACGATTCATGCAGGTTTTGTAGTAGCAGATGGCCATTTTGAATAGAATTGATGCCCATTTGGCTCCTGTTCCTTGTATTTCCAGAAGTTTGAGTTTTAAAGCAAATGATCCACAAAACATGTTCAGATTGTAGAACATGTGTCTAAACACATTTTATCATTTTCTTTATTAGTTGTGGTGCTGGGAAGAGTCACTCATGGTCCTGTTCCCCTAATAGCCCAAATGAAGGACAGTAAATCCCAGATAATAATATATTTGAACTAACTTCTTCTCCCCATAACTAATTTGAAATGGTTAACTAAATTCACTAAGGCCACAGCCCTACAGTGAGATCTACACGAGCAGACCTCTGTGCTTGTGCAGATGCTGTTGAAGTTAATGGGACGTATAGCCAGATTTACTATTTCCACTGTAGAGTCAATCAGTTCCTTCTGTTAATTGTGTCTGTCTTTCACACAACGGTATGGTAGAAATAAGTATTTTTAAAAATAGGAAAATGTTACTACAAAGTTTTAAAAAATTGCAAGGGAACAAAAATGAAGATGTAGTAACTGTAGTACTTTCTAACTCACAGTACTTGAGAAATTGACTAGATATCAAGTTGACAATGTCCCTTTAAAACTGCTTGGATTCAGTATTTTGGATAAGCAGTGGCCATGCACATTTTAGTCTGTTACTTGGCTACTGCCATGTGCAACATCTGCTGTAGGTTCTTTTCTTCTTGGTCTTAAAATATGCTGTTTGATGAAAGCGAAGGCGGAGGAAGAAGGATATTTTGCTTTTTATAAATCAGATCATATATTTGCATGCAAATCTTGAATAAAGGGGCTTTATGGCAGAAGAACCATGTAGCTGCTGCGTGGGACAGAATCTTCCCCTCACTTGAAGGCAAGGTGTGAGCATACAGCTAATTGATTCCCCCACAACCTCTCTCCACACTCCTGGGGGCACTGCTGTCATGGAGCATGGCCCCAAGGCATACATGGTTGTGTGGAATCTCACATTACACTCACTGCACTTGCTGAACAGCAGAAATGTAGAATTCCTGTTGTATGAGGCTGGGCACAGGACAACATGATTTGGCTGATATTACTAATAGTGCTATATTACTAGTGGTATTACTTTTGTTCTTATACCATTTGAATATTCTGTTCTAGAGCAAATGTCTTACTGAACAGTTTCCCTGTGACAATGGACTTAGCAGTACTAACGCCAATAATAATGACCTATGCAATATCACTTCCGAGTACTTGCTTTTAATTTTACAAAGCTGGCAGAGCCTGTGCATGTATTTTTATTCCAACATGGGTTGTTACTATTGACTTTCTCTCTTGTGTTTTCCCCTTTTTCTTTACTTGAGACTAAAAGTTTCATCTTGAACTTGCTATGGCCTCTTGGCACTGTTCTGAGAGCACAAAGAAGCCATATAACTGGCTTTAATAACCATCTGGCACAGTTGATCCCAGCAGCATAATTGCATGCTGTGGGCATAGGCGCTGGAAGTAGGCTAGGTGCTGAGGGTGCCGCTGCACACCCTGACTTGAAGTGGTTTCCATCACATACAGGGTTTACAGTTTGGTTCAATGGCTCTCAACACTTCTACTATATGAATTGTCCCAGCAGCCCTGGCTGTGAGGAAAGTAGATGTGGTTAAAGCATTGTACTTTGGCTATTTCTGGGTAGGGGCTGGTCCTCTCAGGGTTTTTCAGCTGAAGTGTCCAGAGAGACATGGGGTGCTGTCTGCTCTCTGGAGATATAAGGGGATTGCTCCCTGACTGGTACAGTCAATAGGATCCATACATCCAGGAACCTGTATACCCACTAGCTGGGATGTAACCAGATCATATATACCATATATACCAGTTATCCCCAGTGAATAGAACCAGGTGTCACATACACCTGGTCACGGTAGATTACAGGGCAGCTACCAGCAGGCCAGGCTTCTGTATCAGATAGGCTGGCTACAGACCCTCCGCAGTTCCTTGCCAGAGAGATACCTCAGATGTCTTCACTATAAGATCCTTTAATGCTCCGCCAGGAATGGCTTTTGGGAACTTGTTAAATATGTTACACATGGAGCCACCTACTGGTTTAACAGTATAATACAGCATTCCTATCATTTAGAAAATTTACACTAAGTTCGGAACATATCAGTCTCTGTCAATTGTCTCTGAACTATACTATTTTTCTGATTACACAGCCTGAACATGTAACGTCTTGATCATCTGGTTGTCCATTATTTGCAATGACTGGCTCTGGTTGGTTTGGAATCCTTGAGTCTTCTTGTTCTGCATCCACTGTCTGTGGAATTTGATTTTTCTTTGTGAGGAATAAAATCTAGATATTGATGGTTTCTGTTGAACTCTCCACTGTCAGTCTCAAACACATATGATCTGGGTGATTGTTTTCTTAACAACAGCTGGAGCTGTCCATTCTTTTTCTCCATCCAGTTTGACATGAATATGGTTACCAGGTTCTAGATCAATCAATTCTCCAAGCGCTGTCTGTTGTATAAGTTGTCTGTTCATAAACTCTTTTTGCCTTTTTATCCAATCTGGCCACATTGGAGATATAGTCTTTTCCAGACTTGAAACAATATTTCTGAGCCTCCTGTGTAGGAATTCATTGACTTTCAAGACTTGATGGTCTCTATCCGGGCCTTTTACTTCCACAAGGAGGATGGACAACAACACCACCTGTGCCTCAACCTCCTTTATCCCTCTTCCCAGAGCCACGTAGTCTGCAGTAATCTGCTCAGGGTCATTCTTGGCAGTATCATTAGTGCCCACGTGGAGAAGCAGGAAGGCGTAGCGATCCGAGGGCTTGATGAGCCTGGGCAGTCTCTCCGTCACATCATGAATGCTAGCTCCTGGCAAGCAGCACACTTCTCGGCTTTCCCTGTTGGGACGGCAGATAGATGACTCAGTCCCCCTTAGGAGGGAGTCCCTGACCACCACCACCCGCCTCCTTCTGTTGGGAGTGGTGGTCATGGAACCCCCATCCCTAGGACAGTGCATCTCATGCCTTCCAGTCGGTGGAGTCTCCTTCTGCTCCCTTCCCTCAGATGGATCATCTAGTCCACTCTCCGCATTAGTACCTGTGGAGAGAACATGAAAATGGTTGCTCACCTGTATCTGCATTGCTGGTAGATGGATGGTTCTCTTTCTTCCTCTGGAGGTCACATGCTGCCAATTTTTTTCACCATCCTTGTGTCCCCGCTGTGCAGCCTGCTCTGATTCTTCAGAATGTTGTGCCCGCAGAAGCATATCTTGACATCTGTCCAGGAAACCTTCATTTTCTCTTATGCAACACAGGGTTGATACTTGTTTCTCCAGTCCTTGAACCTTCTCGTCAAATATGGAGATCAGCTTGCACTTGTACAAAGTCGCTTCTGTCCTGTGGAAGAAAGACAAACATGGCACATCCTGTGCAGGTCACAACAGCTGATGGCTCACCATCCATATTGCCTTCCTTCTAAGAGCTTCCTCAGCTGTTGTAGTAACTACTCAGAGAAGCCTGCAAGATGAAAGCCTCAGTGGGCTCTCCTCAGGCGAATTCCCACACAAACTCCCTCTGTTAGCCTCTCCACTGATGGCCTCTCAGCTGGTTCACAGCTGGCTGCCTTTTTGATGAGATAACTATGATGAGATAATTGGCTCTGTGGATGAGGGGAAAGCAGTGGACATGTTAGTCCTTTAGCAAAGCTTTTGATACGGTCTCCCAGCAAGTTGAAGAAGTATGGGCTCGATGAATGGACTATAAGGTGGATAGAAAGCTGGCTAGATCGTTGGGCTCAGTGGGTAGTGATCAATGACTCCATGTCTAATTGGCAGCCAGTATCAAGCTGAATGCCCCAAGGGTCGATCCTGGAACCAATTTTGTTCAATATCTTCATTAATGATCTGGAGGATGGTGTAGATTGCACCCTCAGCAAGTTTGCAGATGACACTAAATTGGGAGGAGTGGTAGATACGCTGGAGGGTAGGGATAGGATACAGAAGGACCTAGACAAATTAGAGGATTGGGCAAAAAGAAATTTGATGAGGTTCAACAAGGACAAGTGCAGAGTCCTGCACTTAGAAAGGAAGAATCCCATGCACTGCTCCAGGCTGGGGACCGAGTGGCTAGGCAGCAGTTCTACAGAAAAGGACCTAGGAGTTATGGTGGACAAGAAGCTGGATATGAGTCAACAGTGTGCTCTTGTTGCCAATAAGCCTATTGGCATTTTGGGCTGTATAAGTAGGAGCATGCCAGCAGATCGAGGGACATGATTATTGCCCTCTATTCGGCATTTGTGAGACTTCATCTGGAGTACTGTGTCCAGTTTTGGGCACCACACTACAAGAAGGTTGTGGAAAAAATGGAAAGAGTCCAGCAGAAGGCAACAAAAATGATTAGGGGGCTGGAGCACATGATTTATGAGGAGAGGCTGAGGGAAACTGGGATTATTTAGTCTGAAGAAGAGAAGAATGAGGAGGGATTTGATAGCTGCTTTCAACTACCTGAAAGGGGGTTCCAAAGAGGATGGATCTAAACTGTTCTCAATGGTACCAGATGGTAGAACAAGGAGTAATGGTCTCAAGTTGCAGTGGGGGAGGTTTAGGTTGGATATTAGGAAAAACTCTTTCACTAGGAGGGTGGTGAAGCATTGGAATGTGTTACCTAGGGAGGTGATGGAATCTCCTTCCTTAGAAGTTTTAAAGGTCAGGGTTGACAAAGCCCTGGCTGGAATGATTTAGTTGGGGATTGGTCCTGCTTTGAGCAGGGGTTGGACTAGATGACCTCCTAAGGTCCCTTCCAACCCTGATATTCTATGATTCCTATTAGGAGTTGTGCTGCACTATATCTAGTAGCAACTATTGATCTTGACTGTATGTCAGAAAAGTAAGGAGTGGACCTTCCTCTGGTAGGATTTTCTTGGCTGTCTCTTCATATGCTTCTGGGTAATGTGGGCTGCTAGTAATATGATTAAAGTCATATTTTGATTGGAATGACTTAAATTCAGCAGCAGTGAATTGTGATCCATTGTCCATCACTTGTTCTTCTGGAATACCAAAATGAGCAAAAGTGTGCTTCAGTTTCTTAATAACCCTTGAAAGATTTATGTTGTAGTACATTATCTCGATACATCTGGAAAAGTAGTCCACTATGACTTCTGAATTAGCATAAATCAGCAGCTAGTCTCTTCCAAGGTCTGTCTGGTAGAGGTGTTGTTTTTCTATATTGTTCAGCATCATCTCAAGGTTATTTGTACTGGATCGCCTGTCAAAAGTCAAGTATCATCAAATACTCTGTCAAGTTCTTCCACATTTTTCACTAGGCCCGTCATAGCTGGTAAACTGCAGCTGAGAAGGTTGTTGGCCTTTGATCCTTTGATCACCTAAAAAGAAATATATATATATATATATATATATATATATATATATATATATATATATATATATATATATATTCAGAGTTTAAGTTGTAGTGAACTGGCCCATACAGTTCAGAATACCTTCAGGGCTAAATCACGACTATATCAGGTGACTTCAGCTCTGGGAGGTTTTTGTTTTTGTTTTCTCTTAATTAATTTTGTTTTCTCTTAATCTCAGAATGTAAAAAACAAATTTAAAAACTATTTCCAGAAGATTAAACAAAATCAAACACCCTTGAAGAAAGTGATAAGTTCAACACTAGACAATATAAAAAAAATCACTCCCAGCTACACAAAAGAATTGGGGTTCAGACATTAGTATAGGCCCCACCTGCTACTCTCACCTGAAAGCCACATTTCTGCGAATGACAGGTTTCAGAGTAACAGCCGTGTTAGTCTGTATTCGTAAAAAGAAAAGGAGTACTTGTGGCACCTTAGAGACTAACCAGTTTATTTGAGCATGAGCTTTCGTGAGCTACAGCTCACTTCATCGGATGCATAGCATATCGTGGAAACTGCAGAAGACATTATATACACACAGAGACCATGAAACAAAACTTCCTCCCACCCCACTCCCCCGCTGGCAACAGCTTATCTAAAGTGATCATGATCATGATCACTTTAGATAAGCTGTTGCCAGCGGGGGAGTGGGGTGGGAGGAAGTTTTGTTTCATGGTCTCTGTGTGTATATAATGTCTTCTGCAGTTTCCACGATATGCTATGCATCCGATGAAGTGAGACATTTCTGCGAATGCTAGTCCTGTGCAGTGACACAGCTGGGAGGGATTGAATGTAATTTCTGAGAGGACAGTCACATCTACTCCTGAATCAGTTTTAAAGTCAATAGTCTTTCCATGAGTATGTTGTTTGCAATGTTGTAGCCATGGTTGTCCCAGGATATTAGATTGACAAAGTTGGTGAGAAAATAGCTTTTATTGGACCAACTTCTCTTGGTGAATGAGAAGCTTTCAAGCTATACAGAGATCTTCTTCAGGTCTGGGAAAGATATTCAGAGTGTCATGACTAAATACAAGATGGAACCAATTGTTTAGTCCAAGTAGTTAACACATATTCTAAGACAGTGCTCTCAATCAGGGTCTGTTGCCTCCCCAGGGGACTGTGTGCCTGTTTCAAGGGGTTGTAGGACCCCGTGGCTAAAGCCAAGACTGAAGCCAGGAGTGGAGCCTCAGGGCTAAAACCCTCAGCCCCAGCTCTCCCCTTGGGACTAAACGCTGATGCCCCGAGCCCTAGCGACCCGCGGGGCTGAAGCTGGGAGCAGAGACATGGGGCTGAAGCACTGAGCCCCCACCCATGCCCCTAGTGGCTGAAGTCCAGAGCCCTGAGACCTCTCACCCCCATGACTGAAGCCCCAAGCCCCACAGGGCTAAAGCCCAGAGTCCCCCCCTCTCCCCCCACACACACACACGGTGGCTGAAGCCAGGAGCCCCAGGGCCTCCTGGTGGGCCCTGGAATTTTTATAGTATGTTGGGGGGGGCCTCAGAAAGAAAAAGGTTGAGAACCATTGTTCTGAGAGCCTATTCAATGTTAAGACAATGATTTTTAGTAGTGAGCAAATTCATGAATTGAACAAAGTTACATGCTCCTAGGAACGTCTTTTGAAGGTGTTGTGCAGGTTTCCTTTGAGGACAAGTACTGAGAGGTCAGGTATACAGTGATCACATTGTGAAAAGTGTCCATAATATAATGTTTTTGTATAATATATACATATAAATATAATATAATGTTTTTGTCTTATTTTCCAGTACTCACATTCTACCCACTATTGTAATCATTTTTGTACAAAATATGCCTTGTGAGGTATCATTTGAGACCACCAGCCCAGCAGAAGTTGAGCTGTGTTGCAGCAAAGAGGGGCTGCTGCTGAGGGGAAGCAGGGACTTCTGGTCACACAGGGCAGGAAGACAACTGGGATCCCCCTGATCCCTACTTCCAGGCAGGATGACCCCAGGCATGAGAAGCCAGCAAAGATGAGCACAGAAGGTGTGGGAGGATTGCACCATTGGGGAAGCATTGAGACGGAGGGATGTGAGAGAGCTGGAGAGAAACTAGGCAGGAGCAGGAAGCCAGAAGGGATTGATTAGGGCTATGGGGGAACTGGGCAGGAGCTGGGAGTCTGGATTGGTGGTGGGGGGCTAGATTGGGTTCTGGACAGGACCTAGACAGGAGCTATGGTACAGAAGGGTTGTGAGGGAATTGGATAGGGCTGTGGAGGAGCTAGGCAGGAGCTAGGGGATGATGATCTGGATTGGAGTATAGGAGACCTAGAGAGGAACAGATTTTGGAATGAAAAAAGGTGTGTGTACGGGGGGTAACATTTTCTTGCACCAGGGCCCTCTGGGGCTTGTTATGCTACTTAACACCAGCTGATGATCCTGCCCTTTGAATTTTCTCTGTAAAGGGGCATGCACAGTTAGTTAAATACATGTGGAAGTTTTGGTAGTATCCAGAAATGAAATTATAGAGACAGGAGTCAGCTGTAAAGTCTGGCTATAGCTATGGAGTTGAGGGGGTTGGTTCAAATAAGTCACATTAAGATGACTCTAATTCAAAACTTCTTCAAAAATGCGACCTCTGCCAAGGGCCAAGAAGGCACAAAAGAACAATTATTTTTTTACTATAGCTTTCACAAAAAAAGAATCTCCTGATACAAACATGTCCCCTTTCTCTAACATTAAGCACCTGAAACAATGTCTGTTTTCAGCTACAGAGATTGCCTTTTCTTGGATACTTCTTAATAGGGCAGCAGACTTCTGAAATTAGTGCTAATACCAGCCCATAATTCCTAGACTAGGAATTCCTAGACTAACTCATTTTGAATAATACAAAAATTTACATTTTGTTTATGCATAAACTACTGATGACTAATCATGATTGAAGCCTATACTCCAATCAATAAATAACAGCCCATAATTCCTAGACTAACTCATTTTGAATAATACAAAAATTTACATTGTTTATGCATAAACTATTGATGACTAATCATGATTTAGTCTTCAGGATTATTGATTATGAATGCTGCAGAACTTTTATTTAACTGGTATAGCAACTTACAAAATAAACACTGGTTGAAACTTGATTGAAAATTCAAGAATGAAGGAGAGCCTAAATGGTGATATAGAAACTTCTTGAGGCTAGGAAATTATCTTTTGCTGTGTGTACATTTACTATAATTGAGGTAAATGAATCACTCTGGAGAAGCATTACTTTATATGGTAATTATCTCTGAAGTTTACCTAGTGCATAGATTTTACAGAAGAAATAATAGTGTACAGGTAAACTAACTGATTTACACTACATTAAATATGGGATAGGCACAGTACTGTGAATAAGGAACTCCTGAATTCTAATCTTGACTCTGACATTAGCTACTTCTATTGTCTTGGCAAAGTCACTTCACTGGTCTTCGTCAGTTTCCCCATCCATGAAGCGAGGATAATACTTACTGACTTAGCTCATAGGGCTGTAATGGAGATAATTAGATATATTTTGCATGCACATGAAACTTGAAAAGTCATATATAAGTGCTAAATGTATAAGATACAATGTTGCATTTCTCTTGCCATTTTTGTCCATGAATTACAGTTCACAGATGACACTTTGATGAGCAATTGAATCCGGCAGTTTGACACTCACCTTTGACGCATGGAGACCTGAATTCAGGTCACACCAAAGATTTAATAGATTACGATGTTAACTGTCATAAAAGCCAGTTTATTTATTGGGATTTATTGTGGCCATTCAAAGAATATATTAGCTGTAATTTTATCCTTTGATGTATTTTAACCTGTTACTTATAGGAATGACTTACTATGGCTGAGTATGTCTGTACTGAGTATGAGTGTTTATTGTTTTACCTTGGTCTCCTTGATGTTATGCAGTATTTAGAATGTCATGCTACATATACTTAAATTTGAAATCAGGCCAACATCACCTGTAGCCATTCTCTTTGAAAACATCTCTGTGATGAAACCTCAATTCAACTGTCTCCCTCTGTGATGAACCCTCAATTCAACAGAGCTCTATTTCTTGAATAGAAGGAACAGTAATTAGAAAGTAGTGAACTTTTGTAAGTTATTACTAGAAGTCTAGCCCATCCGAGGAGGAAATTAATGTAAGTCTTGTCTTTTTTCTCTCCTCCTTAAGCAGTACAGCCAGGTCTTTAGATTTTGAACAGGAGACTGCATGTTATGCTAAAAGGTATATGGCTGTACGGATGATATATAGAACAGGGGTGGCCAACCTGAGCCTGAGAAAGAGCCAGAATTTACCAATGTACATTACCAAAGAGCTACAGTAATACATCAGCAGCCCAGCATCAGCTCCCCACCCCCTGCTCTCAGGCTCCCTTCCACTCACCGACAGCCCTGCTGATCAGCGCCATTTTACCACCCAGTGTGGCTCCCTGAATGAAGTCAGTGGAAAAACTTCCACTGATTTCAGTTAGAGCTGGATATGAACATTAGAGAAGTAACTCTCAAGACTTGCCATCCTCGTTGGTTGAACCCTTTGTTCTACTCTTCAAATAGTGAGCAGCTGATCCCTTAATTTGGTCTGAGTTTGACAACAGTGCAGAAGAAGGTGGGTTGCTAGGGATAAGATGGCGATCAAAACTTATACAATGGCTTTTTGATTCTCTTCTCGAGCTGCTCAGTACACAGCCATAATAAAAGATGGCCCAGAAGAAGCCTTCAGGAGCTCAGTATAGGAAGTGAAAAGCTCACTTGTAATCTACTTTGCAGCAAGGGGCAAATCTGATAGGAAAATACCTGAAACAGAACAACATAGACTGGGTTTTAGGAAGTAGAGAGTGTCCCAGTGCAGAAGATGTAATGTAACTATTTAATAATGGTCCACACGATGTTGGTGCATAGTTCAATTTCTTGATGTTACTACGTTTCAGTTATTCTTAAAATTAAAAAGTTTCTATAGGGTTACAGGAAACAAATTGTTTATTTGCTTGTATATGGCATGAATAAATACAGATTTACAGATCCTAGTGTGCAAATATATTGTCTCATATGACAGGGATAAATCATGCATGCAAATCATGCACCAAAGTCATGAAATGGTCTATAAATGCAATAAAAATAAGGTATTTAGAAGTTTAACAAATGGGGAAAAGGGGTGCAAAAGATGCTTCTTGCCTGGGGGGCAATTTGGTCTAGAGCCGGCCTTGGCTGCAGTCTCTGTCTGGCTCCTCTCTGCAGTTTTCCCCATTGGCCCATGGCAGGAGGGAGGGAAGGAAGACACACCCTGGATCCTAGTGCCTCCACAGTGCGGGGTGTCTCCTGCACAGATCTGGGTATAAGGGATGCTGGGGGGAGGGGTAATTCTACCCGGGCCCCATTTTACCCCTTCCCACCCCCAATGCATCATTCCCTGCTTTGACTGCTCTTGTTCCTGCCAGCAGGCTATTATATATAATTCAGCTATTACAGAAATACCTTAGTAAATACTGTGGGAATATATTTGATTGCTTAGAAATTCTGGACACATTGCTAGTTCTTCCTAGTGCTAGTCACACCCTTGCATCTATTTGTCTGTTACTGCTCACTGCACTGTTGCTTGAAAAAATGAACAACATAATTTTAAAAAAAGTAATTAGCAGATGGAGCAGGGAGTAACAGTGGAAATTATATTAAGGAATTGGCCTTTCAGGAGAAAGCGGAGGAGGGCCCAGGATTCAATTGTTTTTAAGAGTGCAGCAGAGCCAATAGCAGGAAGTGAAGAAATCTGAGTAAGTCTCTTGAACCATTTTCACTACAATATAAATCTAATGGAAATTCTGCATTTATGCCAACCTAAAATTCTCATTTTGCTTGGTCAATCTGCTTGTATTTCTTAAACATGGGCAGCCAACATCCTGATAATTGGGCTTCAAATAATAGCTCATTTATCTTAATGTGGGAAAGCCACACTTCTTCAGATGCTATTATTTCTGTCTTGTTGACTGGAACACTCAACAAGACCACTACGCAGGGTCTTGTGTCTGCACAACTAGAAGGAATAGAAACTTTGTTTCTTTCTTTTTTTCCCCAAAATGAAAGTTTATATTATAGAGAATACAGGAAACAGCCTAAATCTGTGACACTGTTGATAGTTCTGTGAACAGCTACATAGATCTTTGTCTCTCTTCATAAGCTGTTTGTAAATGTTCATTACAGTCATGCACTCATAAATGGTTCTCTACTTTTGATGTGATCCTAAGAAATTAACAATTTATTTAACATGTTTATTAGGCATGACATTAACATTTCATACAGTTTTAATTCCCATATTAACTGAAGTGAATTACATATTTTCTGCTTCTTTCTTTGAATCTTTTTCTCAACTAGTTTAGGCCCTAAATTGTTTCTGATTGTGACTGAGTGACAAACTGTGTAAATCACAAACAGTACTTTTCAGACAAATAAACACTCATGTTATAATGTATGAAAGTGCCAAGATTTTCACAAAACTAGCAATTTTACCAATTGGTCATGAATAACAAATATGATTCTGAATATGGTAGCAAGCAACAATTAATTTTTTTGTTTTTTGTTTGTTGTTGTTTTTGGTTTGCTCTTCCATTTTCTTTAGCTAACGGAAAAAAATGTTGTCTAATTAAAAGTTCAGCCATAATCCACTGGTGGGACATATTTGCAGTAAGGTTTTCATTCTTGCTTTACTCGCTCTCTTTTATCTGCTCTTTTTCTATTTGTCTTTCTCACTACTATATATAGTCCCATCTATGCCAGCTTCAGCCCAGCCATTGCCACCTTATCGCCCCAGAACTCCCTCAGAAAATCATGATTTTAACATGACCATCATTTGTTTTTATGTGAAAGTTCTCTTGTGAGCTATGTGTGGGGAAATTCTATTTACATAGAAATACAATTATTACAGAATTATATTTAAAAGATGCTCATCAAATACTAGATACAATTATTACAGAATTATATTTAAAAGATGCTCATCTTCTAAATCTGTTAAATTTTGAGCATGAAAACAAATTTTTTGTGCAATAGCTGGTGCTTCTGTTCTCTCTTGTAAGCGATAGGAAAAAGAGGAGATGTAACACTCATTGCAATCACTGCCCCTGCTTTACTTTTGTGGCGTCAGCAATGATTACATCATTAGTTCTTCTCACTATTCTGTTCCTTTTTATTTGACAGAATTTTTTTATGTGTACGCTTGTGTGTGATAATAGTAGCCCCCAAACTGCTGTCTCCAGTGAGAAAACCACTGAGGCTTTAATGATATTGGAATCAAACAACTAGACGAAGAGAATGGAGAAATTTTGACAGCATAGATTTTCCTCAAAATCTTCTGCTATGTGAATCAGATACAAGACCAATTTTCCTTAAATGAAAATATATTTCTATTTGATAAAAGTTTGCCTGTGGTGGGCAAAGCTGTCAACATAAAGGCAAACAAGTGGACTGCATTTGAAGAAAAGCCTTTTAAATGTTATGATATTATTTACTTATTTTAATTAGAATAGAAAACTCTAATCAATCTACGATGATTTTGTTTTAATCATCGATCATCTATTCATAAATATGCAGAATTTAAGTGGCCTGATAGTAATAATAATTCTGGTGACAATTTTTTTTGATGTATAGTAAAAATGGCATTGACATTAACTTTCACATTAACTTAAATTTTTACCAATTTTACGGTATTTAAAAAAGTCACTAAAACATACAAATGTGCATGTTTAAGGAGTTGTATATTAATTGTGTGTGGGGAAAAATATACATTTTTCATGTATAAGCATTTTGTCATAAAGGCTCCAATTTTGCAGTGATCCCTACTTATGCCCCTATAGACCTATGTAGCAAACATCTTATAGACCCTCCATTAGGCAACTATCAAGAAAAGAACATGGGAGAACAAGATACATTCATTGTTTTCCTGATTGGGAGGCTCCTTACCTTAATACGGGAAGAGAAAGTGTCATTTGTCCAGCAATATTTCATAAGAATGTAACAAATGCTTTATTAATAATCCATCTAGCTCAGTATCCTGCCTACTAAAATGGCCAGTGCTGGAGGTTTCAGAGGAAAGAGCAAAGACCCCAAACTATACTAAATTATTCATTACACTATGGCAGAAATTTCTTCCTGACATCAGCCAGTAACTAGTCATTTCCTCCAGGATCATTATCAATATGACAGCACTGAGCATATTGCTACCCCAAGACTGTTTCTGCTATCTCTAACAATTGAACCCCCTACTATCTATTCTTTCACAAAAATCAATGAAATATAAATAACTAATATATTGTTCTACCAAAGCATTCTGTGAAATATTAATATCTTGTTTATGCCTTTCCTTTTTATGCTGTGGGTGAAAATAGATAATGCTTGGGGTTTATTTGCAGAGAAATGCCATGCTACCCTTAGCTAGCACAGTAGCTGTAAACACTGTGTTTCTTGCAAGCAGAAGTATCAGTTTAAAAAAAGGGGGGGGGCTCTCAACACGCGATGCTAAGCAACTGCATTACAGTGCAAACAATTAAACCCAAAGTCTTACTTTTTGTACCCCAGGAAGATAAGCATAACTAGCAGTGCTGTTACTTTCCAATAGCTTATTTAACTGTATAAAAAAGTAACTTATTTTAAGGAAAAATAAATTGATTTGGGTTTTTAGGCAAAGAATTGGGTTGATATTTATTTTAGCCAAATTTACTGGACTGTTGCTGGATACTATCAGTTGTTAAACTGCGGGTGAGAGAGAGTAACTTCTGTGCCTATTAGCCTTAGGGATTTCCTAATGTTATATTTCAAGGAACACTATGGTCTGGTCTACAACTAAACCTTAAGTTGACTTCTCTGTGTCACTCAGGCAGTGTGAATTTTTCACATCCCTCAGAGACATAATTAAGCTAATCTACGTCCTAGTGTAGACACCACCTACTGCCCCTCAGGTACATAGATTTACTATAGTGATGGAAAAAAACACTTCTGTCACTGAAGCAAGTATCTACACTATAGTGTTATAGGGGAATAGCTGTACCACTGCAACTGTGCTGCTGTAGCATTTGTTGTGTGGACATCCACACAGTTTTTTGTTAGTCTTTTTCTCAGTGCTGTTATATATCCATAATGATTCTTTAAAGCATGTAAGCACCTGCATATCTCTGAGCATATGCTGAGGTCTTTCCCAGTTCAGCAAAACACCTAAGCTTGTGTTTCTGTCACGCTGATTTCAATGGGGCATAAGCACATTCTTAAAATTAAGCAGATGCTTAAGTGCTTTGCTAAGTCAAGCTTCATCCCCCCTTTCAGTATGACAGGGTTAGAATTCTCCCCCTATGAAGCTTCCAGTCTCTGCAAGGAGTCAGTACTTTCTAAAAGCACATTTCCATATTAGTGTGACTTTCTTGATGCTAAATACACTTGCTGGCCATGCCAGTACAATCTTATAACTAGGGTTGGTCTAATTTTGCAAAAACATTTTTCATGGGAATGGCTATTGGGGTTTGACTAAGTCTGTATCTCTTATTAACTATTAGTGAGCACTCTTCCTCTGTGTTTATACAGTGTCTAGGGTACAGGGGCTTGATCCTGACTGAGGCTTTTGCATGCTAACTCAATACAAATAATATTTCCTGTGAAGTTTTTTTTTGTTTTGTTTGTTATCACAAGTGTTTAAGGAATTCAAACAAGGATGGTTAAAGCACTCACATGGTATGTGGGACACCCAGCTTCAAAGCCTGCTGCCTGATTTGGAGCAGGGACTTGAACCCACATCCCAATTAAGTGCCCTAACAAGCAATCTATAAGGTATTCTGGGGTGACTTTCTGCAGGTAAGTGCCCTAACCACTGGGGTAGAGTGTCTTGCTCTTTGGCCTAATTAATATTTAATTACTTTTACAAAGTGGAATAGCTCCAACAGGAGAGGCTACCCTGCTAGAGAATACCTAATAACCTGGCAGCTAGGGAGCTCAGCTGTCATGTGGGAGACTTAGGTCCTAATCAGGCAGAATAGGGGTTCCCATTATGGGTCTCTCTTATGTCAGCTGAGTGCCCCAACCACTGGGCTTTCACTAGGACTCCAGGCAGCTTGTTAGGACTTAGAGGGAGGGGCGACTGACCACACAGCTTACATGGTTGGCTTACAGGGAGTTAAAATCAACAAAGGGGGTGGCTTTACATCAAGGACTATTTCAGGCAGGACTTCACAGAGGGTTCCAATAAGAAATGGTGCACCTAAGTTATTGTTCTTATTGGAACAAGGAGGTTAGTCTGGCCTCTGATTGATACATGGCTAGATTTACCTCGCTGCACCTTCTCTGTGAGTGACTAGAGGAATGAGTCCCCTAGACGGAGGGCGGGGCGGGGGGGGGCGTTTTGCAAATGAGTACAAAACAAATCTGGTCTATTTCTTGTTTTGATCCACTCCATCTATCTTTTACATCTTTGGCTGGCAGCAGACGGTGCAGAAGGACTGCATGCCATCCACATCTCATGGCTGCTCGGCAGAAGATGGTACAATAGAACTGCTAGCCATCCTCATCTCTTGCCTGCCTGGCAGAAGATGATGCAGTAGGACTGCTAGCAATCCATATCACCTGCCTGCTCACCATAAGATGGTTCAATAGGACTGACTGCAGGACTAAAGAGAATGACTTGATCAAGTCACTCCAAATTTAGTCCCTGCACCCATGTCTGCCCAGGCCCTCCTGATCGACCTCACACAGGCGACCAGGAGCACCTCGGACATGACGATGACGGCTACCAGTCCTATTGTACCGTCTGCTGCCACAAGGCAATGGGTTGCTACTGCTGTGTAGCAATGCAGTACTGCATCTGCCAGCACCCAGGAGACATACGGTGACAGTGAGCTGAGCGGGCTCCATGCTTGCCGTGGTATGGCGTCTGCACAGGAAACTCAGGAAAAAAGGCGCGAAACGATTGTCTGCCCTTGCTTTCACGGAGGGAGGGAGGGAACGGGGGCCTGACGATATGTACCCAGAACCACCCGCGACAATGTTTTAGCCCCATCAGGCATTGGGATCTCAACCCAGAATTCCAATGGGCAGCGGAGACTGCGGGAACTGTGGGATAGCTACCCACAGTGCAACGCTCCGGAAGTCGACTCTAGCCTCGGTACTGTGGAAGCGCTCTGCCGAGTTAATGCACTTAATGCACTTAGAGCATTTTCTGTGGGGACACACACACTCGAATATGTAAAACCGATTTCTAAAAAAACGACTTCTATAAATTTGACCTAATTTCGTAGTGTAGACATACCCTAAGGCTCCTAAGTCAGTAGGTGTGGCTCCACCCAGTGTTTCAATGCCTAAATAACCTTTAAATATGTAGGCTTTGGGGCTTGCTTCTGAGCAAGCTCAACTCTCACTGAGGTCAATGGGACAGGACTTTTGGCTTTAATGGGAGTTAAGGGAGCTCAGCACCTCATAAGAGAGGCTTGTAACCTTGCAATATTGACCTCGGAAGCAGCATCTCTTTCTTCATAATAAGTAACTCTTGATCATGTCAGGATTTCCTTGAATGCAATTGAATGCATGTGCAACTACTTACTGACTCAGGATAAGTAAGGACTTCTTCAGTCCTTATTTTCTATTTCAAAACTACTATCCTTTCTTTCTTTCTTTCTTTCTTTCTTTCTTTCTTTCTTTCTTTCTTTCTTTCTTTCTTTCTTAAATAATGTGGATGGGATGGATTGTTTCTCCTATATGTTTCTACAGTGGCTAGTAGTGTATGGGTGCTACTGTGATATAAGTAATAAATCACAAGAACACTGACACTAGGAGTGTTAGATTTGTTTGGTATTAACTGATCCCATCTTTCTAGTGATCTGAAGTTCTGACTGGTTCATCCCTTCTGGTTTCATGTTTTATTTATATCTTGCTTTTTTATTAAATCTGGATTTTTTTTCATATGTTTTGACTTCTTGCTTCTTTTTCTGTCTTTTATACGGACATTGTTCTTGATTCTCATCAGAAATGCAAGAGTGTGTGTCTCCGTTAACTGCTTGCTGGGGAAATGGTTAGAATGGCAAAGTCTGTCTTAATTCCTACTCATCATAGTTATTAATACAAAATTAATCTCCATTGGCCTCTGTCCTAGGATTCAAATTTCTAATTCCACTGTCCAAGACAGCAGTGCAGTGGTTGCCATTGTGTATTCACGCCAACCGGAATTAGCAAAGTACTTTTCTCCTTACCATCTGCCAAATTAAAATACAGCATGTAGTCTTGGTTTTATTGCATTTTTTCATTCACATTTCTGCTCTCCCTTATTAGTAGGCTGCCTTCATCTCAAAACACACTTTCCATCTCTAGAGACCATTAAGAAGCTCTGGATAATATTTTCTAAAGTGCCGAACTCCTATTGTCAAAAGTGAATTGGAGCCAGATTTCAAAGAAATTGAGGTGCCCAAAGATGCATGTAGGTGCCACATTGGATCTTCAAATATTCCAAGTCAGTTTAAGCACCTAACTCCCATTGAAATCAGTGCCTAGATGCTTTTGAAAATCCCACTAGGCACCTATCTGAATCTTTAGGTGCCTAAATACCTTTAAAAATGGCTCTGTAGGACTTGGGGAACCCAGAGTCCTAAAATGTTTCCTGTTGGCTCAGACTTCTGAAATAACATTAAAGTTCATGTGTACACATAGGCAACCCAAATTCAGATTTTTAATGAGGGTTCAGAGTGCTGGTGAAATACTTTTAATTGGTATTTGAGTCCTTCCCTCAGTAGGAAGGTTCCAATCTCCATTTCTTGGGACCTCTGGCAATGGGACAAGATGACTGAGAAGGGAGATAATGAAACATTCTGAGCAAAAAAAAAAATCCTGGAAAAGGGAGAGAAGGTTAAATGACCTTGTTCTTTCCCCTTTTAATTAAAATTTCACTTTATAATAAACATAGCCCAGTTCTTGCCTAGTGGACAGATGTCTGTAACATAGAAAACAAGACAATTGGCACTAATCTATAACCTTGTTGATAGTCTTAGAGAGGAAGTCAAGTCTGAAGTGCTCTGGTGGGTGCGATAGAAGTACTAAAATTCAATTTAAAATACAAAAACAACCTAGAAGTTTAAGAGCTCCTCATGCTCACTGTGGTAGCCAGCCACTTCCCCTGGCCTCTTTAAATAGCGACAGCCTCTTCCATTTAAAAAATGTCTCTGATAAAAATCTCTCTCTGGTAGTATTATAGGAGGTATATTGTTGTTGCCTCCCCCCCCCCCCTTTTTTTCTACAATCTTCTCTTTCTAGCAGTTTTATGATGCCAGCATATGACATTATAAACCCACAAGTGCCAATGGTCTGGGCCCTTAAAACATTCACACATCTGTCCACATAGTTATTATTATTCATAGTAGTAATAACAATGATAAGCATGTATATTGTACTCTAGAAACTAAGTAATCATTTAATTCAGGGGTGGCCAACCTGAGGCTCCGGAGCCACATGCAGCTCTTCAGAAGTTAATATGCAGCTCCTTATATAGGCACCAACTCCGGGGCTGGCGCTGCCGGCGCCAGCTTTCCAATGTGCTGGGGGGTGGTCACTGCTCAACCCAGGCTCTGCCACAGACCCTGCCTCCACTCCACTCCACCCCTTCCCATCCTCTCCCCTGAGTTTGCCATGCCCTTGCTCCTTCCCCCCCCCCCATGAGCCTCCTGCATGCCACAAAACAGCTGATCGGGAAGTGGGGGAAGGAGAGGGAGGCGCTGATTGGTGGGGCTGCCGGTGGGTGGGAGGTGCTGGGAGCGGGGGAGAAACTGATGGGGGGCTGCTGACGTATTACTGTGGCTCTATGGCAGTGTACATTGGTAAATTCTGGCTCCTTCTCAGGCTCAGGTTGGCCACCCCTGATTTAATTCATTGTTTCTCTCACACATTTACCCATTTCACAAATCCATTCTCTCACTCACCAATATAACTTATTCACGCCAAGATGCTCTTTTTCATCAGTTTTAGTAACACAGCTCTCTCTCTCTCCCTCTTGATATGGGGAAATCACAAAAGCGGTGTCTTTCATGATCAGCTGTAACAAAAAAAAACTTTAAACTATAGTACATACAAACAACATTACTCAGTTAGAAATAGCTATTCTCCATACTGAAATCTATAAATTCAAAACATACGCTTTGCCTCTGATCTGACAATCTGAACCAGGAATTAGAATCTTGTTCGCTCAGTTCTGAAATGTTTGATTTAAGAAATTTACATTGCAAGTCACCACAGCTAAAAACACTAGTCATCCCTGGCTCTTCCAACTTCTTCTTTCAGACATGCTAGATCAACATTCATGTCTTATTACTATATCCAGTTAATTATGCTACCAGTTTTGTGATCTCAGCTGTGCAGAACGCTGAACCAATAGTATTTTATCATTGGATCTTCAGTGGTGGGCCTAATTCAGTTTCTTCTCAATTTTATTATTAATGAAGTACTATATTTAAAATCTCATCTACATGTACATGCTGTTTGAACTTGACAAAAAGTAAGTCAAGTAGATGCTTGAGGAATAGACTTAAATTTCAGCTGACAGCCATTGGCTCACCATCAACAAAAGTACTTAAGCTTGTGCTTAACTTTAAGCATGTGGTGAAATCCACCTATATTTAGCAAAGAACATAATCACATGCTTAAGTCCCATTAACTTCAATGTTTTGTTGAAGTGCTTTGGTGAATTAGAGCCTTAAATATTATAGTGCTGAACCCTTGAAAATCCTAGATTTGTTAATGTTTTAGATCAGGAGTAACATATTAAATTCAGAGTGGTAGCCATATTACTCTGTATCAGCAAAAACAACGAGGAGTCCTTGTGGCTCCTTAGAGACTAATTAATTTATTTGAGCATAAGCTTTCGTGGGCTAAAACCCACTTCATCAGATGCATAAATTTGTTAGTCTCTAATGTGCCACAAGGACTCCTCATTGTTTTTATTAAATTCAGTGGAGTTACTGCAACATAAAGCTGGTTTATGTGAGATCAGAATCAGGCATTAAGATTAAAATCCTAGCTCTAGTAGGATTCTAAAAATAGCTATTTGACTGTCCTTTTCTATACCTTGTTCTACAAAATGTAGATTGATATATTCCTATGATGATTCATGCATCATAAGTTGTCCGTGGTGTGCAGTTCATAGCTAGTGGTATGGAATTTTCATTTAAATGGAACATCTAATGATAATACAACATATTACACTGTAAAAAAATCAGACACTTAGATTTAACTGAATAATTTATCCATAGCTGTAATCCTTTAAAATTTCCAGTTGATAAATGTTCACTAATATAATTTCTTGGATACTTTGAATATTTTTTCCAGATTGTCAAGGCTACATATTACAGTAATATTGAGCCAGATTCTAAGATTAAGTTGATCTGCACAGAGAGTAGGTGGGGGAAGGTGTGTATAAAAGTGGCTAACGCACACAGTTTCATCCTCCCGATTCAGCTGCTTCTCTGTGCAGAGCATCCTTGTGCTGAATCTGAATGTCCTGAGACCTGCTTTAACTTATGCTGGACAGCAATGACCACAGAGGGATGAAAACACTGCCAAGAGTCGGGGGTAGTACAGGAGAAATCCAGCTATACTCCCTTTTCCCTGCTACACTAACAGCTGTGGGAGGGAGTAGCAAAAGAGCCTCTATATTGCTTTTATGCCAACAGAGAATCAGCCTCATACTGGGCTAGTTAAGCCAGCTTTATGGCCAGATTTGTATTGGCAGCCACTCCACAACTGAGAACCTGTCCCATTATATTCAAATAATTCACATTTCTTTCTTTTGCATATTGCAAAACATACATGAAAGTACATTGGTTTTTTGTTTTTTTTTTTTAGTTTTTGATACCATAAGGTGATCTAACCAAACAGAACATTTTGTACAGCTTTCATAATGTTAACAAACTGCTGCCTTAGGTCCAATAAGCAGCAGATTTATTGAAAGTGACTAGTGCAGTCAATATCTGGAATGAAACAGCTAGTTTAATCTTGTCCAATGTTTACATTACTCTTCATTTTCCCTGGGAACTACAAAGCCGAAACACTTTCAGTAAAAGACTTCCTTGTAAAATGATCTGTTCTATCTGTCAGGAAGAAGGAATACATTTTCATTGCTTTAGTAACACGATATGCATCCTTCATTTTATTTTAATTCAGTCACTGGAACCCTAATGATCGAAGCCATTTCAGGAGGTACCATCAATTATGTCAGGGATCTCATTCACAAGTGAAGGATGAGTCCTTCTCTCTGTTACTTAGAGGTCAGTGATCATTCCCAAACCTCTCCTATAGGTACAAAAGTGCCGCACCTTTTGTGCATCTTTCATTTTTCTAAATGCTGCAACTTTATGATTTTTTGTATACCTTGGTTATAATAACTTCATTTGTCTGATGCTGGCAACCCTGATTCTGCTTTTATCTGTCTTGATTAATTCAATTTTATACAGTACTGACTCCCTGAAAGAAGACAGCAGAATAGATACTGGATCAGAACATTTCTTTTTTTCCCCCTCCATGGAACTGGTGTAGCAAATCATACACTGCAATAAATTATGTTATGAATAATATTTAGTATCTTATCATTTTGGTACTATTTGTCAAAAAGGATGAATAATCTGAATTATCTTTGAATATTTTTCATATGATCCTCTCCAGTATATGGATTTATTGTGGCTAAATCGGTGGCACTTTAAGAGAGGGCAAGTCAGTAAAATGGAGTCACAGAAAGTGACAAAATAATCACAGTGCAAGATCCTGCCATTTCTTATGTTGCATCATTGAGGTTGAAAGTCCCCTATATTGATGTAAATTCAAAACAAACATTGCAAAATAGGGTCACAATTAGCAGTATCTAAACTTCCACTGGACACAATAACAATTCTCTATTCCTCTTTCACCATCACACTTTCTGACTACCTGAGATGTCTGCTCGCTCTATCCTTCTTTCCCAATTCCTGCATGTTTATGGGAATGGGGTAGGATTCCGATGACTCCAATCAGGTTCTTCAGCACTTTCTGTGTGGGGGGAGTATAGGAAGCAGTCCTGTAATCAGCTTCTTGAGACCAGAATGAATGTGAAACTCTGATTAGATATACAGACTCCATTAACAGATGATTAACAATCAAATATATCAGATACAGTATATTATGTGACACCATTTATGCATTATTCCCTTTACTGGGGATGAGTGATAAAATGAACCTTGATTAGGAACAAATCATGCTTTGTGACTAACGAGAAGAACAGCTGTTCCAAAACAGTGGTCCATGAATCACTGCTGGTCCACAGAGCTATTACTGCAGATAACTGGCTAGTTACATGGTAAAAATTCTTTGTTTCCACCTGGCCTTGTTAGTGTCTAGGCTCTTCCTTGCAAAGAACATTTACAGGCCGTCTGGGGAGAAGCCAGCGTAGCTGCCTCTACCAGAGGTCACTGCTATATAGTAGTGTATTCATATTTAGTGTTTCTTGTAAACATACCTTATATCTTAGGGATTATCTACACTACAGATTCTCAGCCACAATATCTATGCTGGCAGAGTCCTGTACTGTAGATGCAGTGTAAGCCAACAGAAGGAGTTTTTCTGCCAGCTTAACTACACCACCTCCCCAAATGACTTTACAACTCAGCTGTTGGCATAATTGCATCTACAGTGGTGGCTCTCTCAGCACAGGTTTGACGGCTAGGGGCTGTGATTTCCCACTCCAAGCCAGCATAGCTATGGCAGCAAAACGTTTTAGTGTATACAAGGCCTTAAACAATTTGGTGGTTGTCTTATACCTTACAAAGTAGCTGAAGAGACTAAATGTACTCTATAAAACACAATAGAGAGATTTAGATATGCAAATAACTTCAAGTGCTTCAAAGCAGAGTCCATGTGTGATGCAAACATTGCTTGTTAGAAATCTTTAAAGTTTCCTTGAATTAGCAACACTGGAAATGCTTGCTTGAGAGTAGAAGTGGTTGTACAGATTCATGTAGGCAGATAGCAGGATTTTAAATCCTTTGAAGATAAAAATGATTTTTCCATTGTGTGAAGTTGCATGTTCAAAATACATACTAACTGGGCAAAATTATTTACTTGCCATCTTGAGAATCTATTTTATTCCTTCCACCCTTCTCTTTTTCTTCCCTATATTAATCAGCCTTATTGCAGATTTAAAAGCCATTTGTGTCAGAACTGAATAATGGAATTCTAAAATGAAGTGGGTAGTCAATTAGGTTTCATGTACATGGTGCCTATTTGCATGATACTACTCTATGTGTCCTTTCAGCTTGCTTTATTTTTTTTTACTAGCGCTGGTGTCCAAAAGTTAGGGGAAAATTGATCAAGGATGCTTGTGTGAGCATTAAATACTACTTCTCTAGAAAAAAGAAAAGGAGTACTTGTGGCACCTTAGAGACTAACCAATTTATTTGAGCATAAGCTTTCGTGAGCTACAGCTCACTTCATTGGATGCATCCGATGAAGTGAGCTGTAGCTCATGAAAGCTTATGCTCAAATAAATTGGTTAGTCTCTAAGATGCCACAAGTACTCCTTTCTTTTTGAAATACAGACTAACACAGCTGTTACTCTGATACTTCTCTAGAGTGAATATTGCATCCAACATTTGTGAAGGTTTCCCCATATGCAGTCACTAACTATAACTTTTTGAAAATCACTGTAACAAAGAGTGTTTTCTGTATAATAAGGTATGATGTGGTTAATTTACCTCTACCCATTCGTTTAAGTATAGTTAGGAACCTTTTTATCTCTACCTCTCTTTTATACCATTCCCTATTAGAATTCTGTGCTTTGAGCTCCAACAATGCATTATCCTCATTACCTCTAAAGTGCTTGGCTCCCAAGGATAATGACGAAACAGAATGTTCCTAAAACTATTATTTAAAAGTACTGAATTGCATGCTTTAAGGTGAATTGCTAGTACCACAAGCCAAAGTATTTGCAAAATACTTTTGCTGCATACAAAGCTTCTTGTGCTGCATTTCCTTTTCCATCATGCCTATCTAAATTATTTGTGGATGGTTCAGCACAGAAGTTTTTTCTACCATCTGCTTAGTATCAGAAGTTATAGAACTTCTATTATTTTAATTTGGGTTTTAATAGATGATGAACCAGTCACTGGAATGCTAACAAAATTATAGTTCTTGTGCCAGTTCATGAAATGCACACACAAATTGTAGCCCTCTTGCCATGCTCTGCTTTGACACCATTTTTCAGCAGAGAGACTGCTGTCTGGATTAATTTTTTTCCTGATTGAAAAAGGTGTGCACCACTTTACATTCTTGGCAAAGTGGCATTTTGTCCTTTAGGTTGTGTTGCAATCATCATGTTGTAAACTACATAAAATGACTACTGTCAAATAGCTGCTCCCTGCCAACAATGTAAAGCCGTGAATACTGTTAAATGCATGCTGAGAAAAAGTGTGTGGTCCACAGATTCTCTACTGGCTGTGCATGAATCAAATTGAATTCAAACTGACGGAGATTTATAATCTTTACTTTTAATGTATGGTCCCTTTTGCCTATTAAAATCAACTAATTAATATGAATATACTTTTAAACTTGAAGGGCTGTAGTCAGTCACAAAGTCATGTAGGTGTACAAAAGTTCTTTGACTTTGTTATTTATAGAAGAATTGCCATGACACATTAACTAATTTAAAATATATAAACCAGATGTATTTATAGAGATATGTGTACATACTTGTCTACAAAGTGGATACCTCTGGTTGTTTTTACTATGCAGGGAAGAAAGAGGCGTATTATGCTGTAATGAGATAGCTGATGCACTCAGTTGGGCTGAAGATAAAGCTGCTGCAAGACTATGGCTTTATTGGATAGCAGGTACAGATAAACAGGGAGCAAGGAGGATGTTGTTAGCTGGGTGAGAGGGGAGGAAATAATGTGAAACTGAAACCCTGTTACCCCAAATGGAAGCCATTTATGGTCTTAAAAACTATTTTGCTGTCTTTGTTGCAGCTACAGTAGACCAAAAGAGTTTTCTTTTGCAAAAGTAACATTTTATCTTTGGAGTGGTTCAATATAAAAATGATCTGATGAGATGACACATTTTGCCTACTGCCAAATGAGTAAAACAGTTTTTTTTTAAATGCATATCAGGATTGCCAGATTGGATCACTCCTATGGTCTATCTAGTCTAGTATCCTGTAGATGAAAGTGGTCAGTACAAGATGCGTCAGATGAATGTACAAGAAACCCAATAGTAGGCAGATATGGGGAGCACATTCTTTTCAGTACTCACCCTCACAAATATAAAGCTATATTTGAAAGTCGAAGTATGGAGATTACCCAATAAACAAAAGTTTTATCATATTAACTATACAAAATAAGAAAAAATGTTGACAAAAGTTTTGAGAAAAGTAACATATTAAAAGTTTTCATATTAGTTTTCATATTAGTCTAGAAAAACTGAGGGAATTATCTATTAGCCATGCAAGAAAAGTAATAATGAAGTTGAGTTGTAAAAGTTTGCAGCATGTGATGATACTCATATTTTTTCTAAAATGTTAGAGATTGAATGAGTGACATTTACAGTAACTGGTGAACCAAAAGTATATAAGAGGCAAATGTAGTGGATTAGATGGCTCAGGAGATCCATAATGGGATATGGAGCCTTTCACCCTTGAGTCAGTGTTTCGAGTTCAAGCCCATGTTGGTAGTGACTGAAAGTCATTACCAGCTGAAATGAAATGTGAAACGAGTTGATGGTCTCCCTCTATTTCTTAGTGTCTATATCACAAATGGCACTAATTGGTGCCCTTGTATACAGTCTCAGAGGAAAGGCAAAAGATTGAACAGGCATGATGACTGAACTACTCTTTCACTCAGAGAGACATTTCCTCTATGTCTAGGCACATTGGTGTGTCAGGAAGGGAAAAAAATCCCAAACATGTGTTGTCCTTTTTGTAGGCAGATTTCACTATTCAGGGTTGGCACTTTTCACTAGCACTAAATTCTCTTAAAATATAAAAACTCTAGTAGCAGCTGGGAATAATATAGCGGAGCAATAATATAATACATTCTTAGGGAGATGTTCTAATGGGCTCCCTTGCTATCTTTACTTTCGATAATACTGTAAGATCTTTGGTACACAGATCTCTTAAAAATAAACAAAGCAGAAAAAGGAGTAGTGTTTTCACATTCACTAATGGAATAATGTTGTGCAGTGGATAATTGCAGACATTCACCTAGATTTTCTTAATTTTAATAAAAATTATAAAAATAATAAAAATAAAAATTTAATAAAAATAAAAATTTAATAAAAAAAAAAATAAAAATTAATGCAAAGATTCACCAGGAATGAGAGAAATGTTGCAGTAATCCCTTTTCAGGTCCCAGAAATAGTTCTCAGCACAGCCATAATTAATTTCCCGGGTGTGGAGATGAGAAGAAGTAAAATTGAAAAAGACAAGATTGCGCAATCCTCAGGAAATCACCGCTTGACCCTGAAGGTCTGTCCAAAAACTGTCCCATGTCCATCCTCCTGTTCCTGAGCAAACTAACTGAGAAAAGAGTAATTATTAACCTCCAGCAACATGACATCAACCAGCCATCTTGGATGCTTCACAATCAGCATCTAGTGATATTAAAAAAACCTCATGGCTATGGACACAAATAAGATCTCCATGCTCATGCTGCTGGACCTCTCTGCAGCCTTTTACACAGTGCACCATAAGTTAGTGCTAAGCTACCTGCATGATATAGCAGTCCACTGGAACAATGACTGCAATCCTTGTGGCCCTTCCTCCTCCTCCCCCGTCAGTGAGTATCTGTTCCTCCTTTCCAAAGGTCCTCACCTCCAGAGTATCTGCTCCTCCTTTCCAAAGGCCCTCACCTCTGCTCAAAGGCCCTCACCTATCTACATTTCTCTTTTTTGAGAATCTACCACTGGGAGAGATAGTGAGATACCATGAGTTTAGCTGAGAACAGTGTGCTGATGCCACTTAACTGTATATCTCATTCAAAACTATGCAACTATCATCACTACTAAAACCAGATTTTTGGATGCAAAGCAGCTAGCTCACGCTGAATCTAGGCAAGACAAAGTGATGCTGGTTGGAAAGGGGAAATGTTTCAAAGATCTGATCAAGACCTTGTTTCTACCTTCCAGTGAATCCATACAGTCTGTATTCATCAGTGGCATGAGGTCTCAGAGTCCTGTCTGATTCCTTGGTAAGCTTAGATGATTCGGTAGCCTCAATTTACAAGAATGCTATCTTTCACCTTTAGCTTGCTAGGAAACCTTATGCCTTCCCCTCAGACAAGGAAAAGGTCATAGCGGTCCCTGCATTTGTCAGCTCCAGGCTGGTTGACTGTAACTCATTGTTATCTGAAGCTGAATGTGAAGATGACGCAGAGTTTCTAGCTGGTAGTGAATACAGCTGCCTGCCTTCTCCCTGCCTCAGACCACAGTGAAAACATCAGGCCTGTGCTTGAATCCCTTCACTGACTTCCAGTCAGTTCTGATTCAAGTTTAAGGCCTTCATCCCAATGAATTTCAATCTATGAACCACCATGACAGCTGTATTTGTCTTGGACAATGCAGACCACAAAGCCGAGTATGAAGTCTGTGAGAGGTGGGAGCAAAGCATTCCTGCTATGGAACAATTTCCAGAATAGTACAGGTGAAGCCAGAGTTTACCCATCTTTAGAAAACGCCATACAGCTTTCCTCTTTGAAAAAGCCTTGCCACCATAAGTGACACTGACAAATCAAACACCTCTTTTATTCCCATCACCTCAAAAGAACCCTACCCCACACAGAGTTCTGACCACATAAAGGGGAAAGTGCCGGAGACTCCATGAAATCAACTAGGGATTTTGCTGTTGCTATTGATTTTAATTGGGAGACACTCAGATTCTATGACAGGTTTCAGAGTAACAGCCGTGTTAGTCTGTATTCACAAAAAGAAAAGGAGTACTTGTGGCACCTTAGAGACTAACCAATTTATTTGAGCATGAGCTTTCGTGAGCTACAGCTCAAAACTCTAAAACAGAGAAACACCACATATGCTTGACCTCAAGAACTTCTTACTAATAGGAACACAGGAAATCACCTGGACTAGAATGTAGCCCATGTGCATACATTGTGAAATAATGATCTTTTTATTTAGAAGAATGATGCACTGTGGAAAGCGTATATATAACAGGGATGAAAAGCAAAGAGTTGAGTAAACTGAATCTATGTATCATAAAAGGAAAAGGGTAACACATTCTGTATGTAAGTAACTCATATCCCATGCATATCATATTGAACATGAAGGAGAGAAATCATTAACCTTCACATTTTCATTTTTAGAGCCTTGAGTGCTTTGCTCAGGCATAAGACATTCTGTGTGATGGCAGCCCTTGTCCCTACTGCATACACCTTTGTAAAGAAGAACAGCACAATTGACCTCTGTGTGTGTTGTGTTCCAGCCTATTGTACTATACATAAACTCGATAGCTGATCATGTATAAAATTTTGCTCAGGATTAAAACATATCACAGATGTGTAAAACCAAAGTAAATCTGGAGTTGCTCTAGAGTAACAGAGTAGAATTTAGCTACTCTTTCCACTCCTTAAAAATATTCCTCGGGGGTTCAAATTTATGACAATAAAATGGCAGTCCTGACAGTCTGGCTGCTTTTAGTTTGTTTGTTTTTCTGAGTCACTGATCTGAAGATTCCTGGAGTTCAGAGGAAAAAAATTAAATTGTTTCCTCTTTATTCACCCCAGCATTTCAAGATGGAGCTGAAGTTAATTTTAGAAAGCTTTAAAACTAACCGAAACAAGTGTTCATTAAGGTTGACCAGTATATGTATTAGAAAGGTTGATTAAACAAACTGTATATATTCTCTCATCTCTCTATGCATACACACACTCACAGGTGAAAGAACAAAACTAAGAAATTACTCATTCAGAATTATCCCAGGAATTGGTCGAGGGGCCTGTACCACTGAAGGATAGCTTGGACTAATCAAGCAGCATTCTGGTAGTTCTGCTGTTTAGTGAGCACTCATGGGTCAGTGTTGTTGGGAGGTGATATTGCATATGCACTCAGTTCAGTCTGACTCCCCTAATGGCCCTTTATTGAATGCAAAGAGCAAAAAAAAGTGGCTTTAAGCCATTTCTCCCCCAACCCACTCAGCACCAGGATAGATTAATGGAGAAAAGTTGTCATAGTTCTCACAAAGTATGCTCCGAAGCAGATAAGAAATTAAACAGTTAGTACAGCATTGGGTTGACTATGCAAATACATAAAAGCCAGACTGGGATACCTTTACAGTGGGTAGTACCTTACTCCACAAGTAGTTCCATTAACTTCTGTGTGATTACTCATGGTACAAATCAAACAAAGTTACTATTCAGTGTGAGTGAGATTGTCACAATTTGACCCCTACGTATTAGCGCAGCATAATAGTAACTATTATAACAGGATAACATCTTATCTGCATGGTTATGCTTGTACTAGTAACTTAATACCCATCCCTGAGATTAGTGGCTTTCTGTTGGCTTCCCTTTGTCACCCTCACAATTGACAACGTTCTAATCAAGAGCAGAAATGATAGACCATAGCAAGGGGAGGGATAGCTCAGTGGTTTGAGCATTAGCCTGCTAAACCCAGGGTTGTGAGTTCAATCCTTGACAGGGCCATTTAGGGATCTGGGGAAAAAATTGGGGATTGGTCCTGCTTTACACTTGGGGAGGGATAGCTCAGTGGTTTAAGCATTGGCCTGCTAAACCCAGGGTTGTGAGTTCAATCCTTGAGAGAGCCATTTAGGGATCTGGGGCAAAAATTGAGGATTGGTCATGCTTTGGCGGAGGCATAGCTCAGTGGTTTGAGCATTGGCCTGCTAAACCCAGGGTTGTGAGTTCAATCCTTGAGGGGGCCATTTAGGTATTTGGGGCAAAAATTGGGGATTGGTCCTGCTTTGAGCAGGGGGTTGGACTAGATGATCTCCTGAGGTCCCTTCCAATCCTGATATTCTATGATTCTATGATTCTAGGTTTAAGGCTCAGCCCAGTCTAGTCTTCAGCCTATCCCTGCACAAACATACCCTCTCAACCTGGCATCAGTGTATTCTACTCTCCCTCTCTCTCTGACGCACCATCCAACCCACCTGTTCCTTCCCGTTAAACATACTGTGTAACAGGGCCATAAAGTTGAGACACATCCCAACTGTCCATCTGTACAGGTATAATGGGGTAAATTTTCAGATGGATTAGGGATTTGGGGTGCTTCCATTTTTAAGTACCCAACCTGAGACATCCTAGAGGGGCCTGGTTTTCAGAGTGTATGCTCAGGAGTTTGAGAAAGTCAGGCCCCTTTAAGATGTCTCAGTCACACAAAAACTGAGGCACCTAAAATCATTAGTCACTTTCAGAAATGTAGGCTGATAGATTTAAGCCAACCCTGCCTAGATATGTAAGGGAGCCACTATTTCTACTGCTCATCTCTCTGTGGTATTGTTACCATAGAGACTGGAGCAGCTGGAGCAGATAGTCTTGTCAGCAGGAATCTTTATCTTCTGACCAGTAAGCTGATGTAATTGTTCATGTCTTCTTTACTTCTAGGGTTGTAGCACTTCTAATCCCTATTTTTACTTTTTTTTAGTCATGCATGTTTAATATGGTGAATATAAATCTTTAACCTCTGCTGTGTTACCATTGTTTCTTTTGCTCTCTGTGCTGCATTTACTTTCAGCTCTTGCAGGTCAGACTATTAGTTTCAATGGGGGCATTCTGAGCCACTTTACTAAACAATGACAAATTCCAAGGCCAAGAAAGAGAACTTGCAAATATTTTCAGGAGCGACTTTCATAGAGGACAAAATATCAGACTTTAATATAAATGCTTACATATTGATTTACATAATTGTATTTATGAAAAATAGAGGGTTTGTAGGGTTGTATAAGATGCTGATACAGACTTTAGCCAAGTTCAAGCTGTGTTTGTTTTGGACCCGTCTCCAGTCTGGGTTTGCTCTATCTACCAATGCTATTTATTTTTCAAATAGAGTGATTTCTCCAGCCATTTGTTTTTGCACTAAAAATGAAATCATAATCATAAGCACAGGAATATGACTTTGGTACGAGATCAAACAAAAGAAAAGCCGGATTGAAATAAGAGCTTACAAATGCCACAAATAATGGAAAAGTACATTTATATTTATATAGATGTTCCTTTTCTCAAGTCAATTATAACATAAAAGTCCCTCTTTTAAGGATCTTCTTTCCCACACTGTGACTCTGATTTACTAGACTCCATTTACATCACACTTCAGTAATTTTTGAAAAAAAATCAAACACATTTTAATCTACTCTCTACCTTAAAAGTCTTTCTCTTTCACATTTTTCTGCAGGTCAGCAGTGACAGTAGCATTCTCACCTACTTTGCTTCACTGCAGGCTGACACTGAGTATTTCACCTTTTCTGTTTCGTGGTAGGTTGGGAGATTTTAATCCATTTCAGGGCTAACACTTTTTGTTTCATTGTACAGGGAAACTCATGTATATGCTTCTGCTCTTTGATCCTATGGAACTGTTGCTGTCAATATCTATAGAACTCTTATTTGAGCTGTTACTATCAACGATTGACATCAATAGCCAATTACTGTCTGTCACTGGGTTGGAATTATATCCAGCTCCAGAATATAGGCTGCTACACCCAATCTCTTGTGAGGGGGGTTATTTTGTTAATAGAAGCAAGTACCCAAAGAGAAAAGCAGTCTTTTAACTCAGTCCATGCATCCAAGTTTCGGCTCCACCCCTCTAGGGGGCCTCTGGCCGCTTTCCAGTTCAGACCAGCTCTGTTCCCTCTCTTGGGCAGCCGCCTCAGGGCTGTTTTACTGAGCATCTGTCCCTTTGCTTCAGGTGACCCAACACAGGAGTTAGCACCACTCCACCCCACTGTGACTTTTCCTTCCTAGGCGCAGCCTGTCTCAATGAACCTTTCTTCTCCTGGCCCACTACCAACTATACTATAGGCCCTTTAATTAGCTGTATTGGACTCACCTGCTCTGGTCCAGTGGAGCTGGTTCTAGTCTATCCACAGGGACCAGCTAACCTGTGACACCATCACCTTGACATTAATAAAAATAACAGCAGGGAGGCTATTAAGGATCTATGTACTGTCAGAGTCCATTGATTCATTCACTTCTGCTACCAATAAGGGTTGAGCAAATTAATGCAATAAACTACTAGTATTAATATCAGCTTGACTGTGGGGTACATTTTCAAAGAGGCCCCCATATGTGCACATGCAAACTTATACACTCACTTTTCGAGCACTAAATTTACAAATGCAGTTGACAGAATCTTTCACCTGTGCATGCAGATGATTTTCATATACAAAATCCATTTGTACAACCAGCACACATTTTGCAAGCAATAACACTTGTACAAACAGGTGATAGAATTTATATTCACAAAACCCATCCCAACTGCTACTACATGTGACTGCTCCAAGACTGCTGTTTCATCTGACCCCTCCTCTCACTCTTTCTATAACCACTTAACTGCCTGTACAGAGCCCTCCCACTTTGTATTGTAGGACCTAGCCAAGCTGACCTCAGTTGAACACGTTGGTTTACCTGGTAGATAGATAAGCCAAAAATGACACTTAACAGGAATGGGATCTGTGGCTCAAAAGAAAAAGTATTACTTTTTTTTACATCCCATATGTTCTGGCTTCCATTCAAACTAGCATATAAAACTATTTACTACACTTCACTTCAATAATAATAGAGTTGTATAGTACATGTCTTGAGGATAAATTGCTGCAATTATTTTAGTCTGAGGAACAATGAAAGTCATGTTGATGATGTTAGAGCAATAAGAAAAAAACATTAGTTTTTTTTTTCTCTTTAGACAGTATCAGCTATGATACAGAAGTATTTACAAAATGCAGAGTTTACTTATAGAGACTTACTTACCCCTGCCCCCATATTAGGTTACTTTTGTGTCTTGTATATGAAATATACAAACTCAAACTGAAATACATATTTCTAACAACACTACACAAAATGCATCATATGCTGTATGTGTGCACTTCCTTTTCAATGCTATCTTAGGGAAAGATCAACGCATATTACTATAGGTCCATGCCTAGGACCCCAACTCCTGGAATCATGTTATTATACCAAAATCTAAGCTTTCACTTTGCACAATTGTATAGAAAAGATTCAAAATGAAAACAGAATGTAACTGTTGCAGGGACATCTGGCTGAGACCACAGACACCATGAAACAACAGGTCTGAGAAGAGTGAATCTCAGTGGAGTATTAAGTCAAAAATTCAGTGCTCTGGGGGCCCCAGAATATTGCCCATGCCACCCGTGCAAAGGACTCAGTGTGTCAAGTGGAGATGGATGCAGTGCTGCTGCTCATTCACCTAAACAAACATCTTGCCTGCTGGGGTAGTGGGGAGGCTGCTGCCACCTCTTTCTCCAATAGGAAAAAGGGACTATTGCTGCTTCCAATGGGAGGGAAGCCTCTGCTTCTGTGGGGAGAAGGAAGCCCCATGCCTCTATTCCTGACTCCCATGGAAGGGTGGGTGCACCCCCTGCTACCGCCATTACAAGATGGGCTATTGAGGTCGGGCTACAGGTGTGCCATGTTGTAGTGTGACTAAGGCCCGGACTGCCTTTGTTATAGCCCAAAAGTACAAGAAAGGTGAATTCCCAGAAATACTTTGTGTAACACAGAAGGCCCAAAGCCAACCGAAGACGCATGAGCTAGCAAGTGAAGCTGCAGCCCAGAAGTCCAGTCCAAAGGTAAAAGGAGATTTTGCTTATCTCAGTTAGTCATAAACCTAAAAATATGATTTGGGTTTGCTTCAGTTCAAGGGATGACAAAGGTTTGTCCAAGCTAGAGAAGAAAAATATTTATTCTTAAACATGGCAATAAATAATTTCATTGTTTTTTGTTTCAATGAAGTGGGAAGTAATACTGATCAGATATTGATCACATATTCTCTTAGGACCCTTGAACCAATTTTTAAAACATCAACAATTTGGAACCTAGCTTTCATTGTCAAGTTAAGCCGTATTTTACCAGTATGCTAGGCACTGCCTATATTCATAGCTGATGTAATGATTACACAGTTGTACACTCTCTTGACAATGAAATGAGTATTCACAGTTCAAACCACTAAAGACTCTCTTTCAATAGTATATACTTTGCAATTCATTTTGAAAAACAAAGGAAAATCAATGGAAGCTATTGTATCTGTACACATCTGAGAATAGATTTTCTTTTTCCAGAATACAAATTCTAATTAGAATCTGTACTTGAGAATTAGAATTTGAACGTTTTATTATGAAGCTTTGTTTCTGTTCTAAGTATTTTGCATATACAAATTATTTATGCTAAAATCAAGTATGAATGTGAAATAAGCAAATAGCCAGGCATATATTCATTGTTACATGCTAAAGCTGTAGAAGACTCTCAATTTTTTAAATAGAAGTATTTCTGCTGGAAAAGGATTATTTAATGAATTGGGGCAGAGGGGATTGCCATTTCTGCTAGAAAACCACATTTTTGTGGTATTTATTACTGATTTAGGATTTATTTTGTAATATGTCCAATGGCCAGAAACTGGATCAGGACCACATTGTGCTAGGTGCTGTACAAAAATATAGGCTGACTCCCTGCCCCAAAGACCGTACATGTTAAAAAGCAGAAAAAAAGCATACAGTTCAATTCAGTTCCTTTCAATAGTATGTTACTGGAACGATAAGTGATACAAGGTCCTGATCCAACTCCCATAGAAAAACTGCCATTGCTTTCAGTAAGTTGGATAAGCTCAAAAATGTTGCCCAATAATAAAATAAAATAATAATAAATAATAATAATAATAATAATAATAATAACAATAATAATAATAATTAATAATTAAAAAAACCTCAGGTACATGTCAGAGGTAGGTACAATGTGCACCAGAATGAGGCTTAGCACTGAGTTAGTGGTTTTATCCCCATGTCCATTATTCATCAATGTCAACTCCTGATCTGCTGATTGCTAAGAGGCTCACTGCTAAGTAGCATGATGTTATCTCTGCGATCTGTAATTAGGGTGAAGATTAGCACAAGTTATGTTCATTATGTTGATTTTTTTCCTTCAATGAGCTTGTTATAAATGACGACATGAAATGAGGCGAGGACAGAGGTAAGGGGGGGACAGTGTTGTTGGAATGAAAAAGGGGAAAAGGAGAGGAAAAGAGGTAGGGGAGAACAGTAGTGAGAAGAAGGAGAACGCAGATAGCGGGAAGGTCAGTCATGTGACTGAAGCATTGTCCAAATTGTTCAAGTGTAGATATTTGTTGCAAGGCTGAGGGGTCTGAAAGGTCAACTGTGGTTCTGCGACTGCTTATTATACTGGGAAGGGAGGTTCTGGACAGTAGAGGTCTTTCAATAGCCACCTGGGAATCTCCCTCCCATTGGTCCTAGCCAAGTTGAGGAGGGGTGGACCCTGTTGGAACTCATAGCTCTGGAATATCTTCAGTCTGTGAACTAGAGAGTACGTCCTCCAGGAAGTGTAGAGATGCCACACTTCCTGTATACTCAAGATGAATTCTGGTTTCCTGGGATACACTTCCTACTGGGGCAGAAACTAGGAAGCCCAGGATATGGCACCATAGGGCTACACAGAGTAGTAGGAAGTTTGTTACCTCATTCCTACAGAGTTCTGTTTGTAATAAAGGGTATATATTGACATTGGTCTGCTGGTCAGTAAGTTACTACATATTTCCAGGAGTGGAAGGTACAGCATGCTGGCAGACCCTGAGAGAAAGATCACATTGTAATGGCTGCAACAGACCCTGTGCAACTGCACAGAACTCTCGCACCAGCCCTGACAATCGGGGGAAATGCTGAAGATGCCTGGAAAAGTTCTAACAGCAGTTTGAGCTGAATATGAAAGCCACAGGGGCAGATAAACAGGAGGATGAGCCCAAGATTATTTTTCTCTCAGCGGTGGCAGGTGCAGAAGCCTAGATGTATGCAGTGCATTCCATGCAGGTGGTAAAGAGGAAAGCTTGTCAGAAATATTGAAAATGATAATCATTGTGTCCCTAGAAAAAAAGTTCCTTATGAGAGATATATGTTCAGAATGAAAACAGAATGAAGGGGAAACAATAGAGAAGTTAGTCAGACTTAAAACTAAAAAGTCAGTTGTGTGAATATGGAATATTAAAAGACTCTGCCATGAAAGACCAGATTGTCCTGGGGTATAACAATAAGAAAGTCTGTGAATGATTACCAAAGAAGATGGATCAGACAATAGAAAGGGCAACACAATGACCTAACAGTTCATGCTTCAGGGTTTCAGATGGCCACTTGTAGGGGTCATCAAGGAATTTTTTTTTCACCAATGTGTTTTTGTTTATTGTTGGTGGGTGGTGGTGGGTGGGTTTTTTTGTTTGTTGTTGTTTTTTGTTTTGTTTTTTAAATCTCCTTCCTCCGATGGTCTGTAATACTTTGGTCTAATTTTGGATGTTGGGTTTAGTGTGTGGGTTCTGAGTGGCCTGTGATATGGTCAGACTAGATGATCTGGCAGTCCTTTCTGGCCTTAACCTCTGTGAATATGAATGAGCCAAGCAGCAGAACAAACAAAAGACAAATAAAAAGCCTAGAGAAAGGTACAGAGCAGAGCATATAACTGTGTGTACTGTAGTTAATTCAGTAGGGGAAAGTTCACAGAAATTAAATGTCTACGAAGAGAAACATGGAAAGCAGGAAACAATGCAAGAGATGTGGCAACCAGCACAGGTATAGGGAATGCCCAACATTCAGGTAAATATGTAGAAACTGTAATCCCAACCAGAATGCTAAAATGTGCAGAGGAATCAGGAAAGTGCATGAATTAAGTGCAGAAAGGGATTCCTCAAGTAAAGAGGAAGATCTGTTCTTAGGAACAATGGAGGAGGCTGAAAATTCAAAAGATTAGCTAAATAAAATGTGCACAAATGACACCGCTCTGATATACAAGATAGACATTGGGACACAAGTAAAAGTAAACCAGAAACTGAAATAGAGAGAAGTAAGAAGCACATAAAAGAGTCAAACCTGTCTGTGAAAGACTATAATGGAGGAACAATTCTAGTATTGGAAGTGAATACTTACAATTAAATACAAAGGGAAAATGATTTAAAAAAGAGTTTGTAGTGATACACAGAGGCAAGTAACCAATCTTGGGTTTACACACATGTGAGATGCTTGGTCTCATTAAGAGGATGTTTACCATAGAGATGCAGAAAGAGAATATAAAACCAGATATAAAGGTATTAGTAGCCTTATATGAATATGTATTCACACATGTATTCATATGTGCCTCCCAGTAGCATACAAGAGAAGTTGAGAGAAGGGAACCTGTGTTACAACGTGAAAAGTTCCACAAGTCTTAGGAAAGAAGCTAGAAGAAGAGCTGCAAAATATGATAGCAATGCATGCATCCGATGAAGTGAGCTGTAGCTCACGAAAGCTTATGCTCAAATCAATTGGTTAGTCTCTAAGGTACCACTAGTCCTCCTTTTCTTTTTATGATAGCAAATGGTATCAGTTGGAGAATAGAACCAACAGATTGATTTCACTTCCAAGTAACTGTAGAGAAAAAAAGGAGGGAGATTATGGCAGTGTATGGACCCTAACGAGCTGAATAAAAACATAAAAAGAGAACACTTCCACTTGCCCACAAGAAGTGAACAGTTTTCTGAGATGTTAGGAGGCAAATGCATCAGCAAATTAGATGAATCTACTGGATTTTGGCAGATCCCCTTGGAAACTGAGAGCTTCAAGATCTGCACTTTTAACACACCTTTGGGAGATTTTTCTTCCTAACACAGCCTTTCAGAATATGTTTGGCTTAAGAACTATTTCACTGTACAATAAGCCATGTGTGAGAGGATCTAATAGGCATGAAAGTGTACACTGATGACTTAATTTGGGGCAGCAGTATCACTGAACATGCGAAATGACTGAGAAGAATACTGGAAATTGGAAGAGCTAATAACCTTAAACAGAATAAAGCCATATGCCAATTTCAGGCAATGGAAATAACAAAGTTGGGGGACAGACTGACATCCAAGGCATGCCCTGCACTCAATCCTGCTGCTGCAGCTACTTGTGCTGCTGATAGGCAGCAACAAAGATAACAATCCTGGGCCAGATGATACATTTGTAGAAAAATGTCTTGGCAAAACTTAGCAAGAAAAATATTACATTTTTACTATCAAAACAGGTTTTTACAATGAAATCACAATCTCCTGAACAATTCCAGGTGGAAATGTTCCATTTCTTATGGAGCCTCAAAAATTTGATTTGTTGTCCCCAGTGGTGAGAAGTATTATTATCTACTGTGAACTACAAAGATTAAGATCCTTAAAAGTAAACAATACCCGCTAGGTGTAAACCCTGGAAAACTTAACAACAATTTTTTCCTGTAGTTTATAACTTCAATTAAATGCATGCTCAAGAGACACTTACTGTATAATTTTAATTATATACATTGAGGGCCACATTTTGAAAAACGGGCACTTCTTTACTGTTCCTAGACATTCAAAACTATCATTTGTGAACAGGTCTTGAATTATGCATTTCCATGGCTTGCACACAGTTTTGCACACTCATGCATGCACGCATACACAGACACAGTGCATGTGCATTTTTGTGGGTCCAGCCGAGGTACCCATTTAAATTTTTATTCCTGGAGGTGGTCCCTAAATCCCTCAGCCTGAATAAGACAATTTTAGAAATAGTTAGGAAACAGATGGTCTTGGTTACTATACAACTTGTAGCAAAAGACAGGTGATTCTGTATAAAAGTTTGTAGTGGAGAATGTATCGGCAAATATGAAAGGGAAAAAAATGATACAGCATACATACGTTGGCTATTTGCTGGCATACTTAAAAGGGCAAAGGAATAAAAGCACTTTCTACCACTTAACGATGTTGGCATTGTACAACACATTTACATGAAAGAACTATAAAGACTTCATGATGAAACAGGCTCCTGTTCAAGCACAAAAAATTGGTTCCCTCATCTTAAATAGGGCACATGAAGAAGAAAGACAGACTGCATCATTTAATATGTTTAGGATTTGTGTTGTATTGAGAGTGTCATAGATTTATTGATTGATGGCCATATTTCAGATTGGAAAATACTGGAAGAGCACAGTCAAGGGAATAAATATTTTCACACATCCAGCAGAGTGTCTGCTCATGTGGGAGGTTATTTGACTCACATAAAACAAATGGACCATATGGCTCACATTACAGTTAATTAATTACGATTTCAACTAATTCTTGATTTAATTTTTGAATATAATATAAAGTAAGAGGGGAAAACATTGACATTGGGCATCTCCTCTGTTAAAAACTTAACTAAAATATTTCACCCCAATGTTAAATTGTTTTGATTCAGTTCCAAAAGAAATTAATGATGTAAATTTTGTTCAGAAAATGTAGGCAATTGTTCAGCTGAACATTTTGGGGACAGGTTCTGCCACTCTTAATTATGCTGCATAATACCTTGCAGCATGAGGTTTATCACTGATCTTAACAGAACTACCCACCCAGTAAAGTACAGCTGACTGTAAGTAAGGGTGGCACAACTGGCAGAACAAGAGCAGACCAAAGCACTGGTAGGTGAAGTTATCTAGTTTCCACTTCTTCTGCAGCAAAAGAGCTATGTTTGTTATATATTTAATTCTGGAAAATCCATTAGTAATATCTGTAAATGGTGTGACAATAAAAATAATCAGAACTGCCAGAACCTCATGAAATTTGATAAACGGAGGGTTACTGTTAGGGTATTTTATCATTTCTATGAGACTATAGATTTGATGTCAACAAAATTATAAAGTCTTCTTTAAGCCATCCCAGCTTGTGTTGAGATTTTCATTTACAGCAGGGATGTTTCATGACTAGTTTAGTTTCTGGTTTTGGCAGATGGGGGTTTGCGGGGGCAGAAGGAGCAGGATTTGTTGGGAGAGATTGAGTTAAAGTGGCGCTTGAGATAGGGGACAGGGAGTAAGAGAAGCAGAGGTGGTGAGAACTAGGAATACGTATTGAAGTCAGTGGAGGGTTGTACTCATTGGTGTCATACCAGTATAAGTGAGAGAAGAATCAAGCCCATAATGTTTTCCTGACATCTTTCCTATATGAAACGAATGTTGATACGAGTGACCAAACATTGAAATTTCTGGTTCAAAAATCTAGATCCTCCAGAACTAATTCTGTTCTTTATTTTCCCCTAATATGTGCTGAATCCATATTGCCAGAAACAGTTCATGTCCACAAATAGTACATGACCAGAACAAGACATTGGATTAAACACTGACATGAGGAGTCTTTCATGAGATAGTGAGATGAAAAGCTAGCCAGTACAATATTTTAAAAGAAATGAAAATGAAATAATCTGGTCAACAGAAAAAAGGGGTGGAAACAAGTACACAGGGTCAGATCCTCAGCTGGTGTAAACCAGAGTAGTTCTGTTGATTTCAAGGGAACTATGCTGATTTTCACCAGCTGAGGATCTGACCCAGAGAGTGGAGATTCTTAGGTTCCAATTCAGTGGGAACTACTCATATGCTTAATTTTAGACAGATGCTTAAGTAACTTGCTGAATTGGGGCTTTAACCATTAGACCTAATTGTGAAATTCTTAACCTACCAAACCTGATTTGATACCTCCTGCACTATGGTGAAATCTTGACCCTATTAAAATCAATGGGAGTTTTGCCACTAACTTCAGCAGAGCCAAGATTTCACTCTACATGTTCTTGTAAAACTACTTTTTTTTTCTCTTTATGAATTATGTCACTAACTTGTATCTGTGGAGAAATGTGATCCCACTATAGCCAATTTTATACTTAAATATTAAATAACAAGAAGTAAGTAAAAGCTTAAATCAACAAGTTATAATTTAAAATTTGAATCCCATATTAATTATACATTGATACATGTAGATTAAAATATATGAACCAAAAGTGATGCTCTATCACTGTGAGCTACATGATGAAAAAATAACCTGGTGGAATGAAACGAGTCTGATGAAGGTATGTAGAAATAAGCCTTAGGATTTTTTCCCCAAACAGAAAGCTTTGCTAAATATTTCATAATATTTTCCGAAGTAACAGGATAATACAATATGTCATTATGTCTTCAAACAGAAAGGACAGTGTTTTACATAAAGAAAAAGAAAGGATGGTGATTTAACTCAATTCCCCTCAGTATATATCAAATATTCAGAGAATAGTCTGCAAATAATCATTAACATTAACTTACTTTCTGAATCCCTATTTCATTTCAAAGAAAGCGAGGCTGACCTTTTACCACGTGTCGGTCATGAACAGTGGGAAAAGTTTGCTGATCACCATGAACATTTGATTCACTTCATGCCTCAGACTTTGTATCTCAGATTAAAAATATTGCTATATAAATGTAATAGCAAGTTTGCATAGTAAGGCGCTGATCCAGCTCTGACTGAAATCAAAATAAATCCTTCCTTTGGCTACAACTATAACTGAATTGGTATCCAAAAGAAGGGCTTATCTATCCTTCTGTTAGATAGAAAGCTAGAATTTTTTTTTTTTCATTTAGACCAATCAGATTTAAGGATAGACGAATTGATAGGGGCTTAAAACAGATTTAAATTATATTAGCCAACTTTACCTTTTATGCTGCAGAATTTATAAGACACTGCGGTGTCTTCAACCATAAAAACATATCTTACAAGCCATAACATAATGACAATAGTCATTTTCAAATTGTTATTACCCAAATTACTTAATATTTTTTGGCTGTCAATCGCAGTTAACGCATGTGATTAACTCAAAACAAATTAACGTTTTTTTTTTTAATGAACACACGCACACTCTCTTACACAAAACCAGAATCTGAAATGGTGCCCCTGTTGAGCCTGGAGTGGCCAGAGGGCGGCGGGATTGCCATGGGCTCTGGTAAGATACAGCCCCTATGCGACACCACAGAGCCTGCCTTGAGCCGCAACAAGAGCCAGGCACCAGGAGCCACAGCAGCAGCACAGAAGCAAGTAATACCCAAAAATACTTAAATAAGTGCTATTCTGTTATTGTTTAACAATGAGATTAAAACTGCAAGTAATCACAACTATTTTTTAAATCTCATAATTAATTGTGATTAATTATTTTAAAGGTTTGACACCCTCATATATTTATTTTATTCTTTCTCCTGTTCCAGCAGAAGCAGCTGCACCACTGTTTGGGCTTTGACTACTTGGCTTTCAAAATCCAAGTTTGCCCAGTCGTCGACTATGGCACGAACAATTAATCTTCTCATAGCACATACCAGCAGTAACAAAGGGGCTTAAGTAAGCAGAAGTGACCAATAACACTGACTTGCTTATTGATTTGAGGATTTGTGCAATGTGGCTGTAACACCATCACTGCCTGTCTAGCAGGAGAAAGACAGGCCATAGAAGGGAATTAGCAAAATATTGAGAAGTGGGAGAAAAAGATGGTACAATGCCAGCTGTGACTTCACTTTCTGTCTTTGCCTTTGCCTCAGTGCTATTGCATCTGCCATTATCCAGGTTTCAGAGTAGCAGGCGTGTTAGTCTGTATCCACAAAAAGAACAGGAGTACTTGTGGCACCTTAGAGACTAACACATTTATTTGAGCATAAGCTTTCGTGGGCTACAGCCGACTTCATCAGATGCATAGAATGGAAAATATGGTAAGAAGATATATATACATACAGAGAACATGAAAAGGTGGAAGTTGCCATACCAACTCTAAGAGGCTAATTAATTAAGATGCGTTATTATCAGCAGGAGAAAAAACTTTTGTAGTGATAATCAAGATGGCCCATTTAGGCAGTTGAAAAGAAGGTGTGAGGATACTTAACATGGGGAAATAGATTCAATTTGTGTAATGACCCAGCCACTCCCAGTCTTTATTCAAGCCCAGGTTAACAGTATCTAGTTTGCAAATTAATTCCAGTTCAGCAGTTTCTCATTGGAGTCTGTTTTTGAAGCTTTTCTGTTGCAAAATTGCCACCTTTAAGTCTGTTACTGAGTGACCAGAGAGGTTGAAGTGTTCTCCTACTGGTTTTTGAATGTTATGATTCCCGATGTCAGATTTGTGTCCATTTATTCTTTTGTGTAGAGACTGTCCAGTTTGGCCAATGTACATGGCAGAGGGGCATTGTTGGCACATGATGGCATATATCATATTGGTAGATGTGCAGGTGAACGAGCCCTGATGGCATGGCTGATCTGATTAGGTCCTATGATGGTGTCACTTGAATAGATATGTGGACAGAGTGGGCATCGGGCTTTGTTGCAAGGATAGGTTCCTGGGTTAGTGTTTTTGTTGTGTGGTGTCTGGTTGCTGGTGAGTATTTGCTTCAGGTTCGGGGACTGTCTGTAAGCAAGGACTGGTCTGTCTCCCAAGATCTGTGAGAGTCAGGGATCATTTTTTCAGGATAGGTTGTAGATCTTTGATGATGCGCTGGACAGGTTTTAGTTGGGGGCTGAAGGTGATGGCTAGTGGCTTTCTATTATTTTCTTTGTTGGGTCTGTCCTGTAGTAGGTAACTTCTGAGTACCCTTCTGGTTCTATCAATCTGTTTTTTCTCTTCAGCAGGTGGGTATTATAGTTTTAAGAATGCTTGATAGAGATCTTGTAGGTGTTTGTCTCTGAGGGATGTCTGAGGGATTAGAGCAAATGTGGTTGTATCGTAGAGCTTGGCTGTAGACGATGGATCGTGTAGTGTGTCCTGGATGGAAGCTGGAGGCATGTAGGTAAGTATAGTGTCAGTAGGTTTCCGGTATAGGGTGGTGTTTATGTGACCATCGCTTATTAGCACAGTAGTATCCAGGAAATGGACCGCTTGTGTGGATTGGTCCAGGCTGAGGTTGATGGTGGGATGGAAATTGTTGAAATCATGGTGGAATTCCTCAAGGACTTCTTTTCCATCAGTCCAGATGATGAAGATGTCATCAATGTAGCACAAGTAGAATAGGGGCATTAGGGTACGAGAGCTAAGGAAGCATTGTTCTAAGTCAGCCATAAAAATGTTGGCATACTGTGGGGCCATGCGGGTACCCATAGCAGTGATGCTGACTTGAAGGTATATATTGTCCCCAAATGTGAAATAGTTGTGGATGAGGACAAAGTCACAAAGTTCAGCCACCGGGTTTGCCGTGACATTATCGGGGATACTGTTCCTGATAGCTTGTAGTCCATCGTTGTGTGGAATGTTGGTGTAGAGGGCTTCTACATCCATAGTGGCCAGGATGATGTTTTCTGGAAGATCACCGATGGATTGTAGTTTCCTCAGGAAGTCAGTGGTGTCTCGAAGATAGCTGAGAGTGCTGGTAGCGTAGGGCCTGAGGAGAGAGTCCACATAGCCAGACAATCCTGCTGTTAGGGTGCCAATGCCTGAGGTGATGGGGCATCCAAGATTTCCAGGTTTATGGATCTAGGGTAGCAAATAGAATATCCCTGGTCGGGGTTCTAAGCATGTGTCTGTACAGATCTGTTCCTGTGCTTTTTCAGGGAGTTTCTTGAGCAGATGGTGTAGTTTGGTAATCCTCAGTGGGATCAGAGGATAATGGCCTGTAGAATGTGGAGTTAGAGAGCTGCCTAGCAGCCTCTTGTTCATATTCAACTGCTCAAATCAAACACATTGGCCAAATTCTCCACTTTGTTACACAGGTACTACTCTGTTGACTTCACTTGGCTTGCACCAGGCCTATTAAAGCCAATAGAATTGAACCAGTTTAACTAAAAGGAGAATTTGGCTAAATATTTGGTATTATCATATTGATATTTTCATTGTTGCCAGTTGAAAATGGGGAGACAGAGAAAGCTGAAGGATCACTGCTCTCACTATCACTTACCTCCATGTTCAAGCACAGATTTTAAGAGCATTTCCCCAGGCCTTTTATTCTTTCTTTCCTGAAATGAACAAAACTGCGTGGAAATTTGATGGTTCTACTAGAAAGAAAATGTCTTTCCATATCCCTTTAGCCTGACATTACTCTTTGCATTTTTTTTTCAGTGTTGATGTTGTTGTCAGATTCCCTCAGAAATCCCCAATCCCTCCTTATCTTCTACTAAGTGAGGGAAATAATGTTTTATCCTTCAGTGGGCAGGAAAAATGGCCAACGAAAAAAGTAGAAGGCATGACCAATGGAGCAACATAAGACAGTGAGTGGTCATCTGATGATGGAGATATTTAAAACTAAACTGAAAAAAAATAATTTGTTTGTATGCAGAAGGAAACAATTGTGAACTATCAGGAAGATAGTTGAGATGACCTTAGGCTTTGTCCATCTCTAACCTTTATAAATCTGTGACTTGCACTCATGGTATAACATGGGTAAGGCCCTACTTGAATTGTGGGATGATTGTCAAAAAAATTGCATCTGAGCTGTGGACAATCCATGGAAAATTGCCTGCCTGGGGATGATAGAGGAGGGCTCCAACTATCTGCACATGGGAGAGCTCCTGCTGTCAAAATGGCAGTTGAAGCCTAATATTGTGGAATCCACAATTTCCACAATATTGCATGTTAAGCAGGGCCTTAAACATGCTCTAATTTCCATGAGGGCTGTCAGTGTTAACCCACCAGCTGTTGTGCACATATATATTTAAAAACAAATAAATAAACTCTGCATTTAAAGGCTGGACCTGTTATGTATATATCGCTTTATCCATACTGCATTGCATGGGGTTAAAATTTCCCCTTTGCCTGCATTTTGCCAAGCTCTCTGATGGCCCTTAATTATTGATAAGCACTAAAGCTATGACATACGCATTATAAATAACTTAAAAATTAGATAGTAATTGAATAAATTTTGAGAAACGTATCATATATGATGTAACTACACTCAAAAACTTGGTCATAAAATGGATAACGTACAGTGGAAGGCTTCTGGTTGATAAAGGTTAATCACTGAGCTTTGGTAATGTCTTTGAATTAAGGCTCAACTCTCCACTGATTTATTTTAAAACTGTGTTTACAATTATATCAAACTAGTCATAAATCATCTCAATTTCAAAAATTGGAAATTTGGACACAAGTGATTAAACGTTGGACTAATGATGGAGAAAAAAGGAGAAATATGAAACCTTTCAGCTGTTAATCCATTCATTCTCCACTTTCTTTCAGTGGTGAACAAGACTTAAAACTTGTGATAACTCATAACCCCATGGCACCTTGCCACTTGTGTGTGTATAAAGAAAACTAATGGTAAAAATATAGAAATAGATCCATGAATTCTGTGAATCATAGAAACCTTGAAGGAATGTATTATTGACTCAGAATGTTTTGTCATTGTTTGTCTGCACTGCACCTAGCTGAAGTATACCAGAAGTTCACTAAACGAGTTCAGCCATCTCAATTTTAAATTAATTTTTTTCAACATAGGGAACTTTTAACAAGAAATTATTGTTAATTTAGGTCCTTGTATACAATAATCCAACTCCCCTACACAACATGACTGAGTGTTACAGTTATGATACCAGTCTGCAGCTCTTCTGCTATCAGTACTTTCTATCAGCAAAACATCAACTAAAAACAGCTGAAGAGAAAAAAGGATCCAGTGCTATTTTTTCCCAGTATGGTTTATGCTTTGTATTTAAGTACAGTAGTGCAATGACAATGGCATATTGTTATTTGCTGCAAACTGTCTCCCACTTTTCTCAAGTGAGAATTCCTAATTGTTTGAGGCCTTTGTTGAAGGACATCCAGTTTAGCCTAAGAATGATTGACCCCCGACACCTCCTTTTTTCACTTTAGTTCTTCACATTTCTCAAATGTCTCTTGGCAATCACTGCATTTCATCCTGATATTTGCAAATTTCATTTTCTGCTGCTTCTTTATTCTGATCCAATTGGTTTAACAGTTTCATCTAATTATCTGATGTAAGCATAGGATTGTCTTATTTTGGAATAAATCTGGTTAATTAGCTGCTGCATGGATAGCTAAGCCTTTATTGTCTGTCACTGAGTCTGCTTTATTTGATTTTGAATCTCTATCTGGACCATTAATTGCTTGTCAGAAGCCTCAATTGACTCCTTGAAACTTTTCCTGAACTTGGTGTATTTGTTTTTAAGCTCCTACCTGGCCTATCTTGATATCTACAGTAATTGAACTATGACTGAAACTTATCATAGCTTATGTTTTCCCTTCAGATGGCTAAGCTTTTGAAAGTGTGGCCAAGATTTGTTTGATTTTCAGATCACTTACTACTGTACATAAAATTATTTCTAGAGTTCACCTGTCTCATCTAAAATACTAAGTTGAATTGAGTGGGTCTGTTGCATGTAAAAGAATCATGATGGAACCTACAACAATGCAAGACTTTGTTTACTGTGTCTACACTACGTGTTACACTGATTCAGACATTAAAAAGGGGAAAGGTCTTGGGAGCTGACTAGGTACATTGTTTCTAAAAACTTGGGATTTTCATTTTACTCTGTGTGTGCGCGCGCATATGTGCAAAAGAACATTTTCACTGAATTTTGTGTAAAAAATTGTAAGGTAGCAAAGTTTTGCAGCATCACTCAAGAGGGATGAAATCAATGGAGTCTAACTTTGTGAGCATCACAGATGTTTCAAAATCCTTTGCAAACCTGTAAAATGTGTCCACATTTTCTGATTTATTTTTATGGCTAAAATCATCAAATAAATAATTATTCCTTATGAAATATTCTTATGACTCTGTTACCACCTCAGGATTTGCCCTGTAATGGGCAAGTTTTCAAAGACAGGCACCTAAAAGTGTCTGAATGCAACTATTATCCTGCCACACTAGAGATCAACGGAGGTTCTCAAGATGGATCTTCCACACCAGTGGTTCTCCACCCACGGCCACCATGGCCCAATTAGCACATAGCTGCGGCCCAGCTGTGTAGAAAAGGCAGCCAGGCCCATGCAGCTGGGTCTGGGTTCCCAGCTTCCTGGCTTCCTGGTGTGGCGGAGTCCGGCCTGATCAACTTGTCTTGGTCATGGTCACCAGCCAGCCCCATGTGATGGGGATCCAGGGTCGGGGCTGCTGGCCAGCCCCATGGGGTCCGGGACTGCTGGTTGGCCCCACAAGGTCCCATGGGATCCAGGGCTGCCAGACAGCTCTGAGGGATCGGGGTCTGGGGTTCAGGTTCCACTGACCCCCACGGTGGGGGGTCCAGAGCTGCTGGCCGGCCTCATGGGTTCAGGGTCTGGGGTCAGGGCCTTACTGCCCTGCTACCTGGGCTCTGCATTCCTAAAGGTTTCGTCACATGACATAATCTTTTATTAAAGATTAATCTTTAATTCCTGGAGACTCCAGGGCAATTCTTGCTGCTTGGCAACCCTAGGCAAGGTCCAGGGTCCCTTCCACTCAGCCCCCCGCCCAAGGGTCCACTTCTGGCCCCACTCTGTGGACAGGTCTCTGGATGGGGAGGTGCTGGACATAGGGGTTTGGGGGGGGCTCGGAGGGGAGGGATGCTGTGGTTTTCAACCTATGGCCCTTATAACACATTGTGGGCTGCGTACGCAGCCATCGATGATAAATAGGTTGAGAACCACTGTCCCACACTGTGTAGGAGGAAGCTACTGGCAGAGCATTCTCCAACAAGACACTTAATTCCAGAATTTACTTCTGTCTTTGGGAGTTCAGCTCCTAAGTGCTTTTGATAATCCGATTAGGCACCTACCTGCTCTTTTTAGGCACCTAAATACCTTTAAAAATCTGGCCCTACATGACTTTCCCAAAGTCACACAGGATGTCTGTAGCAGAGCAGAGAATTGAACTGCTGGGTGATGTTACTGGCTTGTGATATATAGGAGGCTAGACTTGATGACCTAGTGGCCCCTTCTGGCCTTAAATTCTATGACTCAGTCTCCTTAGTGCCAGGTTAGGCTGTTTACCACTGGACCATTATGAATATAATATTCTGTGTGGGAGCTCAGAACACAGGGTATATGCTTATTGTTTTTTTATATAGATAAAGCAGTTGTCATACACAGTAATCCATTGCGTGCAGATAACTGCATATCTACCTATCTGGTAAAGTAATTATCCAGTTTATGTACAAAAATGCCCCTTTTTGTGTGTAAATGCAAAATTCTCTCAGCAATATGTGCATGCATACATTTTATGAGCGTGAGATGGGCATGTGCCTGTGAAAATGTGATCCACTTAAACTAAAGTTGAGGACATTCTGAAAAACAGATTATTTTATGAGATTTTGACCATTAGGGGCTGAAATCCCACAAGAACAGCCCACAGCATTATTAAATAGGAACCCACAACTCAAACCTAACCCTGGTTTGACTTTGAACCCCAAGTCCTTGCCTTTATCCCAATACAGATCAGAACATTGCCTGTCTGATATGCGGTATAACCCTTCAATTACAAGGACTAAAACTTGGATTTGAAAACTTTAGTTTTCCAGAAGCATAGCTCCATTACTCAAGGATAGTGCTGTCAATGTCTTTGTACTTCAGAAAATAGCAAGTAATATTAAGGTAGTTAGCAGTTTTGGAATGGGTGTTTGGATAGATAACTATTAGAGTGCCTTCTGGGTATTACAAAAACACACCAATTGTATTTTTGAATAACAATAATAACTAATAATTAATAAAGAAACCACTGCCGGTAACTCTTATGTTAATAGTTCATATGTATTCCATGTACTTCTGGATGTATTCCAGTCTTACAAGCAAGGTTGCAATGTGTTACCAAGAATTTGCTCAGATTCCATGGGATATTGTAGTGGGGTGGTCACCCTGCTCCAGCCTTGAAGGGGTTAAAAATAGCCCTGGAAAGGGCTGCCCTGGGGAGCCAATAGGAAAAGGATGGGAGGGAGCCAATCAGGGCCCAGCTGGGCCCTATAAAAGAGCTGCAGGGCCAGAAGGCAGAGTGAGTCTCTCTCTAGCTCTTGAGAAAGAAGGATCTGGCTGCCTGGCAGAGATGGGTACCTGGGGTAGAGCAGTGCTGGGGAATAGGGCAAGGGAGCTGGGGAGCTCCAGCCTGGTAAAACCCCAGGCTGCAGGCCTTGTGCAAGGCCTAAAGAAGGTACTGGGGCTGCAGAGGTACAGTCTGTGGTCAGGCTAAGGCAGCAGATCCAACCCGCCATTGCCAATTATGAGTGGCCATTACACTGCACTCTTTCCCAGTGAACAGGGACTAGATGATGTCTGGCAGTAGCCACTGAGACAAGGTGGGCTTAGAGGGCTGGGGGTTCCTGTGGGAGGGGAGATCCAGAGAGTGGGGGTACTGCTGGGGCAGAACCCCAGGATAAAGTGTACTGGGGTCCAGGAGGGACATAGGGGACTAAGGCTGGTGAGCCACCAGCCTGCAGAGGGCGCTCTGGGCTGGAATCAAGCTAATTCCCAGGACAACCACCAGGAAGCACCACACTGGTGAATCTTCGCTTGGCTACAGATACTTTTGTACCACATATAGGATATGCAGAGCTTTTAAATTATTCTGAAGATAACACAAAGATATTCCTCATGATACTGAATCAGTCTTACATGAACACATGGTATCACAGCTTTTCACTGTGTTTTTCACTGGAAGACTGTGATGTACAATTTCCATTTTCTAGGGTCCTTGTTCGGAAACACAGTATGCAGCACGTCTTAGGCAATCAAAGGTTTAATGCATACCCCAATGCCTTACTAACTTTCATAACGTTTGGTGTTGCAGCGAATCGGCTATTCAACAAAAGTGGAAGATGCTGCCCAGTCAAATAAATGGGCAGATATTTTTGCATTTAAGGCTGAGTCAGAGATGGATGAGAGTGATTATTTTAATTATACCCATATTTGTATGTCTATAGATAAAGAACCTGAATTACATTTACAATAACACTCAAAATGTATTACTCTATATGAATAAACTATTTGTAATTTGTTTGTTTTCAATCCACACTATATTCAATCCTATTATGTGTATCCTCTTTTTTCTGGCACACCGCTTAGAATCTACTTGACCTCCTAAAATGTTCATCTATGAGTGTTGCCATTTATTTTCTAAGCAGTTATGGATATTCTACCACGAGAATGTATTTGTAACTGTCTTCTTACTACTCAATGGAAATGCATACAAAGGTTAACTTACTATAACGTAAATGAATCCTGTTAACAGCTTATAAAAATACTTTGCACTAAAATATATATTTATTGCAATGTATTTTATCTGCTATGCAAAAATAAATTATGTCTTAGGTATAACAAGGTTAGATTTCTAATATTTTAAGTAAATAAATGAAGACCGTTTCAGAGGAATACAATATAATTTAGAGGCTGTGAAACATTGCATTTTGTAGATGTAAGGTAAATAATTTACTTTATAATAATTATATCAACATAGAAAGTATGCACCTGTATTGTATTTTCTTATTTTTAAAATGTGATGCAAACAGGGACAGTGAATAACAATCCGACTTCAGTTTCTAGAGGAATGAACACCAACACAAGTTATGTAGATCGACAATAGAGATAACTTTAAATAGTTACACGGTTAACTTATGCTGAAATAAATGTGTCAGTCTCTAAGGTGCCACAAGTACTCCTGTTCTTTTTGCAGATACAGACTAACACGGCTGCTACTCTGAAACCTGATGGTTAAATATAAATGTCTGTTAAACCCTGTAGCTTTTCTTGACTTTTCAATTGTTAGTCTGTTAACAAATCCAGAAGCAGCACTAAATCAATCTAAGGAGAAGCCGTAATCTCTCCACTCTTATAAAATATCCTCTCAACTGTTGGGACTGATAAATTAATGTCAAATGAAAAATAAATTACTGGGTATGATTTTTTTTGAAGTAGGAAATAAAACTGAACGCAGGCTATAATTGGTGACATAGCCATGGGCTGCACCTGCAATGGGAGAGTCAAATGGGAGAGTCAAATAATGTTCTTAATCTAACTTCTATTCCCTAATGATCTAGCAGACAATTGATGCTCGGTCTGTGATTTTTATTTATTTATTTTAAGGCATGGAAACATAAAACAAGTAGTTTGGGCATGCACTGTACATCGCTCACTCTGAGTTTACTCGGAGTTCGAGGTCAATATGCGGTCCTATATATGATATATTCAGTGGGTCTGGGCCATTTAAAATATTTGTAATTATGTTGAATATAAGCAAGGTTAATAAATATTGAAAAGCAACCATTCTGAATTGTGAAATACTCATGGGGTGAGTCCAGTTTGTGTGTGTGTGTATATATATATATATATATATATATATATATATATATTTACAAAAATAGCTGAATTAATTAAAGCAATGGGGAAAGAGAGAGAAAGAGCAAGCATTCATATATTACCCAATATGTAATTCACTATCATGTACAGAAGATTGCAATGTGAAAAATGTATTAGTCAGGAGCAGAACTTCAAGCTTGTGTTAAGCAGCGTAAATACCAAATGAGCACATAGGGTTTTAGACTTTTATTATTCGACTGGAATAGATAGACAATGTTTTCATCTTTACATTTTTTTATTATCATTGCAATGCAGGAACAATCTATTTACCTCATTTTTATCCATATCTTTAGAGCAAAAACAAACGGGTGGTTTTTGTGTGCAGAATGTTTTCTTATAAAGTAATAATATTACTCTATCCGCACTCAGTGTGCTGACATATTTTTCAACATTCCTCTTTTAATTAACTTGTCTTACAAACACAGGCTACCAGATGAACACAATTTATCCACAGCATGTATTTTCAGTTAGGAGGCAGATAATTATTGCTCACTGCAGAAATAATGTTCTTCTACTTGCTCATGTAAAACAAACTTTAAATGTCATTTTACAGCAATAAAGATTACACAGCATAGTGCCATTTTAAGATATGGCAATTATACAGAGGAACTTCTCATTAACCTGGAGGTCAGAGGTCAGGGACAATCGCCAATTCTTGCTAATACAAACCTAAATTGGTTTGTGCTAAATGTAATGATATAATAATCATGAAAATGGCGACAGTAAAAACCTAACAGCTATTGTGGTATATTTCCAAACAGATTCATACAATCTGTAAACATAATCTGGATAATGTCACTTACTGCCCCTGCTTTCTCTTGTTATTGGGTATATCTAGATGTATATTCCAGGAAGAATCATGGTACACACAGTAGTTGCTACATGTTACAGGGAGAAATTACCTTTTTTTAATAAACTAGTGGCAGCTTTGTAACATTAAAATGTATTGTTTCGATTAAAGGAAACAACCACCACATAATCTTTAAACATTAAGAGAAAATTGCATTTTCAAACACAAGTGCTGCAATAGCTCTAAACATATTTACTTTACAACATTTTAACATTTTATAGAATGTGGTAGAAAAAGGGGAGAAACATAGCAAACTAGTTATTTTAAACTATAAATTAAATTATACTGTATTCAAAGTTCTCAAAACCCAGTTTAGTTCTATGCAGTGTGACAGGGTCGGGCCAGATGGCTACCGGAGAGTAATAGAAGGCAGATAGATTAGCCCCAGGCTAAGTAGGTCCCTTTTCCCTGGGTAAGGTAACAGGGAAGGTTCCAGAACAATCAGGAACCTTCTGGAGACAATTAAGACAGTCTGATTAGAACACCTGCAGCCAATCAAGAAACTGCTAGAATCAATTAAGGCAGGCTAATCAGGGCACCTGGGTTTTAAAAAGGAGCTCACTTCAGTTTGTGATGTGTGAGGAGCTGGGAACAAGAGGCACTAGGAGCTGAGAGTGAGAACGCGGACTGTTGGAGGACTGAGGTGTACAAGCATTATCAGACACCAGGAGGAAGGTCCTATGGTGAGGATAAAGAAGGTGTTGGGAGGAGGCCATGGGGAAGTAGCCCAGGGAGTTGTAGCTGTCGCACAGCTGTTCCAGGAGGCACTCTAGACAGCTGCATTCCACAGGGCCCTGGGCTGGAACCCGGAGTACAGGATGGGCCCGGGTTCCCCCCAGATCCTCCCAACTCCTGGTCAGACACAGGAGGAGTCGACCTGGACTGTGAATTCAGAAAAACGGCCAAGCTGAGGGCTGCCATGAAGCTCCAAGGCGAGCAAATCCGTCAATAAGTGCAAGATCCACCAAGGTAGAGCAGGAACTTTGTCACAGCAGATAATTAGATTTTTTTTAAAGCCAGTGGGCTGAACTATGACTTTTTCCTTAAATACATGAGTTTTACTCATAGGGCAGCCCCTGACTTTCTGTCATGATATTATTCAAATGTGAAAGAATGTACTCTAAAATAAATATTGACCTACAGCAAAGACAAAAATAATTATGCTACATTGGACAAATGCTCTTTTCATTTCACAAACACCAGGACATCAAATAAAACAGTTAGTAAGTCTATATTCATTTGTGGTCTCTAGGAGCTCATCAGCCAAACTAAGGGAGGGAAGTTTCAATGACTTGAGGGAAAATGTCTGTTAATATAGCCATTAAGGGTGAAATTGAAGAGAAAGTAGTGATATCATGCCTTTTAACTCCAAAAGCTAATCTCTTCTACCTAGCTTAACCAGTATAATAGGTTTCAGTATTCAGAGAGAAGAATAAGGCCATATCAACACTACAGGGACTATAATGGCACAGCTAGGGTGCTGCAGGTCAGAAGGGGGGCAGGTCTCTGTCACTGTAAGGACACCACCTCTCCAAGCAACGGTAAGTTGACAGAAGCATTCTTTACCTAGCTACATCTACAGCAGGGTTGGGTTGTCATAACTACAGCACTCAGTGGTGTGGATTTTTCACTGCTTGGTGCACCATAGCTATTTCAACCTAAATTTTAAATGTGGGCCAGGCTTAATTTTCTGTGACAGGATATACCAGCTCTCTAAAGTTTGTGAGGAAACCCTCCTCCTGGCCAGTATTACCCCATTCCAAGAACAATCCCTGTGGGACAAGGAGCACAGTCACTGAGGGAGAAGAAGTCCACTTCCCTCAATGTGGGACAAGGCGGGTGAAAAGTAGTTCAAAGCAGCATCTCCCTGAGACCCAGGAAAGCAGGGACTGTTGGCAAATGTAGCCCTCTGGGTAGCCATGGTCCATGACAGAAGTCCTAACCTGTGGAAAAGAATTCTGAAACTTAAGGGGATTTTAAAAACAGAAATCCAGGGAGAGAGCTTCATCTTGGATGAAGCCAATGGTGCTGAATGGTGTCTTTGGGAATTATAGATAAGTAACTACAATTATTTAAATTCAACATATTGTTCGCTACTTTTACCATCTCTGGTTCATCATATTCTGCTATCTCTCAATATGAGGATGATGTCTGCCAGGAGGGAAAAATCACTGATGAGACTTAAGATGGCTGAGGAGTCCAATTCATGATTTACAGGTTTTCCCATATATGTGACAGGTGGTTGTTTGGAAAGAGCACAACTGCTGGCCAGGATGGTGTACCTTTTCCTTCCTCCTCTGCCGTTTCTCAGACTTTTGAGCAAGACTTTTGAGTCACTTAAGAGGCTGATGCTTGATGTATGATGTGATGCCATTGCAGTCTGTTGCTAGCCAGCTCTTTCCAATTTGTGGGGTCAATGCCTCCCTACTTTCAGGGTGTCCTTGTAACATTTCCTCTGTCCCCCATGGGTCCTCTTACCATGATTAAGGTAAGAGGATCTAGAAAAGAAGACTTGCTTTGGAAGATGAGTATCAGCCATCCACATACAATGACCATCCCAGTGAAGTTGTTGATTCAGAATCTTCAGCTCAACACTGGTGATGTTAGTTGCAGAGAGAATGCTGTCATTGGTATGACAGCCTTCCCATCTGATACAGAGAATCTTCCTAAGGCAGCTTTATGTCATGATAGATAGAAAAAAAGGTGGGGGCAATAACACCGCCCTGCTTAACACCAATATGAGTGGTGAACAGGTCTGTCTCCAACCCATTACAGATAAAAATGGTGGTCATCCCATCATGAAGTAGCCTGAGAACACAAATGAACGTCAATGGACCACCAAACCTAGACAGCACCTTCCATAATGCTTCTCATTTGATGGAATCAAAGGCTTTAGTAAGGTCAATAAATGCCATAAACAATGGCTGCTAGTGTTCTCTACACTTCTATTGGATCTGTTGTGCAACAAAAATAATGTCAATGATGCCCCAACATGGTCTGAAACCATATTGAGATTCCGGAAGGACATCTTTGGCAAAAGGGAGGAGACAGTTCAAAAGGATATGAGTAAGGATCTTCTTGGCAATGGGCAGAAGGGCAATACTTCAGCAATTCCTGCACACTGACTTGTCCCCTTTCTTAAATATGGTCACAATATTGGTATTCTTTAGGTTGGGCGGAAGAGTTTCCCTTCAGTTTAAGGCTGGGAAACTGACCTGGTTGGTGAGGTCAGTCCATGTTTGATGGTGTGTTCCTGAGTATCTGTTCCTGTTTATTCCTGAAATCTGATCTGGTCATCTCTTATTTTTGATCCATTTGGTCCTGGAGATCAGGAACAAGAGAACCAAAGTTCTGTCATATCCCATGGGTCTGGTCTGATGTGCACTCCCACAAGCAAGCACCACTGGAGTCGAGTCCATCTCTTCAGGAAGTTACAGGGGGTGCATGAGGCTCAAACACTGACTTGGACATCAGACAGAACCCAGTAAGAAGTTTGAGGAAAGGGGAACCTTGACATTAATAATAATAATTAATAACCTATAAGATAATAGCCTGTACAAACAGATATCTATCTATTATTTAGGTTATATTTAGTTACATGCACTTAGTAGTAAGTTAGTGTGTGTGTGTGTGTGTGTGTGTGTGTGAAGAATAAATATATTCTTCATCTATTTAATGTTATTATAGGAAGGTGGAATTCAGCCCCATTTATTCCTGTTTACATAAAATCCCTGTTATGTTATGGGTTTGGTTTTTTTGACAACCAGTTGCATTATTTTGTCTATCATTAAATAACTTTGATCATGGTATAACGCCCCTCCGACCCACTCTCACCTACTGAATAAATTATATCACAACTGTGATGGACCATATTTTTTTCTTTCTTTTTTCTTTTTAAGTAATTAGTACTATAAGGGGTCAATTGTGATTTTTTGCAGCAAGCTCATATAAAGGGCAGCACTTTGTTGCACTCCCCCAGGAGCAGATAAGGAAACAGATAGTGGCCAGTGCAGGTGAATAAAAGTGTGCCTTACGCCCTCTTGTTCCCCTGGCAGGGATAACCCACAGTGTTACATAAGTGCACATTATGGACCACAATCTAGACTTGGGAGACCTGTGTTCAGTTCTTTGCTTTGCCATTGACTTCCTGTGTGGCACTGGGCAAGTCACTAAGTCTCTCTGTGCCTCAATTCCCCACCTGTAAAATGAGGATAATAGTACTTCCCTACCTCACAGGAGTATTGTGAGGATAAATACTTTAAAGGTTATGAAGCATTTTAAGCTACTGATGAAAAATACTATATTAGAGTGATGCACTTGTAGTACCTAATTTTATTTCTAAAGTATTATGCCAACACCTTCCCCCACTGTACTCCAAAGTGCAACAGAATAAAAATAAAAATAGGTCACAATGTAACCTAGTTTTAATTAGCTCTTTTTATAGTTAAGTGGATTGGAAGTCCCAGTTTGATTCAGTGGGCTATCACAACACTTATAGTGAAGTGTCATTTCTCTTGTAGTACAGTAAAGCTTCATTTCAATGCAAATAGGTTCAGATTTACTAATTCTCTTAAAATTCAGGAGTGAGTTGGGGTAAAGAGGACTCCCTGACTCCATGCCCAACTGCTTGACCTGGCTGGTCTTGCTCTGAGGGGAGGTGAAGATATGTCTTTTCAGATTCTCCCCTCATCGTGTTACATCATGTTACCAGCATGGAATAGTAGAATGGGAAATCCTTTGTTTTCATAGTGAAACTTCATTTATCGTGAATTTGTTTATATGAAAATAAGTACTTAATTATTTGTGTTAATCTGTAGAAACATGATACAACAGATGTACTCTTAAAATTCACACAAATAAATCCAATTAAGGGGAAGGGATCCTTTACAAAAAGTAAAAGAAAAGAGTTGGGATGGAGATTGGTGATATATTTCAGGCCAACAGTAGGTATAGAACATCTAAACCTTTCAAATAGAAAAGACTTTAGGAGGGTTTTATAAAATCAGGTAGAGGTGAACTGACATGGATGTGAAACTGGCGCACATTCTACACTCTAGAATACACAGAAAAGGCATAATTACTTGGTTGCCTCTGATACAAGTTCAGATCCCTAAAAGGTGGGTGGTATCTGACCATGGATACTCACCATAATGAGACTCAAGAGAAAGGTCTCAAGTAATTAGAACTTGAAAACAATATTAATTTAAATAGCTCCTATAGGTTTACAACAGCCATGTAAAAAGGCAAAGTAATGCTGCTTTGATAGTTGCTAATATTAAGGAGTCTATATATACATTCTTAGCAATGGTAGTGTCCTGAGCTAAGCCCTGGTTTAAAAAAAAAAAAAGAATTGTAAGATTCAGGCCTTATGCTGATAAAGACGTGTTGTTGCAAAGTAAGCTTGGGTAACTAAGACCACAATCTCTAAAGTGAATGAATAAAAATTATAATTGTGCTTTGTTTGACTTGTGGCTTTCCATGGAAAGGCTGATTCTAAGATTTTAAACTTTTTAAAAGATTCCTTCTTGATTAAACGCCGACTCTCAGACCCTGTGCTATCAGTGTTAGGCAATTGGTAACTTCTTTAGATCTCAAATGTTTTTGATATCAGTAGGTGTGTCTTCTACATAAATCAACTGCTTGTGTGTCATTACTCTCTAGAGCCTCCCTTTCCTGTTCCTTTCTGACCACGGTCAGCATCCTTGATGGAATTATGGCATTGCAGCTGGCTCTAGGTCTCTGCAGTTTTGTGGATTTTAGCTTCATTTAGAAAAGCACTCTGTCCATTTTAGTTGTTTATCTGACTTCCAGTAGATTCCACGGTGCTCAGCAATTTGCTTTGAAGCCGAAGCATTCATTTCAAGTCAATGACACCATTTTAACATAGTATTCTACTTCACCTACATTTTGGTACACTGTGATGACTCTTAGGTGTGCTTCCTAAGAGTGCCTGCGAGTCCCTGAAAGAGTGTTTATATTTAAGTTTTGTCTCCATCTGAAGTAACAAGATTTTGCAGATCATGGAATTATGTATTCAATAAATTGTTGGTTATCCAATTCCTAACACTCAAACCTGTATAGAAGGGATGGAGCTCAGAGGAACAGGGATTGCAAATTCTATCCTTCTATGGTTTTAATGGCTGTTTAGACTCATCATCCATATTAGTCATAGGATTTATACATATGTGTCAATAGATCAAAGCAAAAATATGCTCTATCCTGCAGCATTCACATTTCTGCATATTCAAAGCCTCACTGTTTGCTGCCTGCAAAGACTAACTGCATTTTATGAGCACAGGGCAACATGCAGCTTAGTTCCTTGTAGCTGTTTGTTTGAAGGAACAGAAACATTTGTACTGGAAGGTTCTTCAACACAAAAATCTCCAGTTAGTCCCTATAACATGTAGAACTTTGCCTTTTCAGTGCTAAAGTATTTGAATTTTCTAAGTATTTACAAAACATTTCAGGAAAGGAAGCATTGTACAGTAATACTTTCTGTCCTCAAGACCTGAATGAACTATTTTGACTTTTTATTTCAATAAAGAAAGGAAATAAACTCTCTGTGCTTTGTTTTGACCGTGGCATATATCACTAGCAGCTATCATGAATTAAAGGATTTATATTTAGAATAATAATTAATTATTAATAGTAATTTAATGGAAGGGTTCAGTCTCAGCTGAGAACTTGATATGAACTGATCATTTATTAGAATATAGCTTTCATTAATTCTGAATGGAAGCAAATCATGGGTAAAATTATTGTTTTATTCTGGGTTGCTGTAACTTTTGTAGTATAAAATATAGACAAGTATTCTTCAGAACAAGCAGGCCGCGTAACTCCTGTTGATATTAATGCATCAAGAGGGAACAGAAAATAGGGAATGATTAGATTTTCCCCCCTTTTGAAGAAGGGTAAATATAAACCATACCCAGGCTGAATGTGAATAGCAAGATGGATTTATTTAATAATTAGAGTCAGTGAAATTGTGCCCTCAGATATGTGCATATAACTCCCATTAAACCTTTGTTCATAGTTATGATATATTTTCCACACACTACGTGCAAATCATGTGCTTTAATTTATATGGCTTTAATTTTAGATTAAAGAAAACAAATAAAAAAGGAACAAATGTAAGTTTATATGATTAAAAAGAGACTGTTACTCATCCTGAATTGGCTCACAGCAGTAGCATAGCAGACAAAATGATAGGTAAATTCCAATAATAATACCTTGCTCTTATGTAGAGCTCTTCAGCAGTATATCTCAAAGGGCTTTACAAAGGAGTTAAGTGTGATTATTGCCATTTTACAGGTTGGGAAAGAGAAGCACGGAGAGGTGAAGTGGTTTGCCCAAAGTCATCCAACAGGCCAGTGGAAGAACTGGGAATAACATTAGATCTCTTGAATCTTAAGGGTGCAGTGTGAAGCAAATAATCATAACACAGTCCCTACACTTACCTAGTTACAGAGGGTATACCACAATGGCCTGGGTGCAATCTCGCTGAAAATACTAGATTTGCACCCATTCTCCATGGCAATAGAATTTTGGCTTGATGGGAGTAACGTGTATGCATCTGAATACAGCATTTGGTATTCAACGTAGAAGAAAAGGAGTAACATTTATCAGTAAATTAGTTGTCATCGAATATTACTATTTTTATATTGAAAACTGTGCAGCAACTTTTACTTTTTGAAAGCCTGTTTATGTAGAGATTGGGCAATTTCAAAAAATGGTAATGAAAAAGTATGATTTGCAATGATTTCTAATCATGTTGTAATGATAAAGCTTGGAAGGGATTAAGGGAGAAGATGCTCTTGACAAAAGTAAATGATTTAACTGAGAGAACAGAGCTGCTGAAGACAAGTATAAAACATGACTAGGTAACACCATCCAGTGGTCATCCCCTGCAGCTCATACATGCTGCTTCCTTATGGAATACTGTACATCACACTTCCTTTCTGGTGATACATTTTGCTCTCTTTTCTCATGCACAGTCAAGAAGAGTTGATTCCCAGGTGAAAGTTAGAGGAAAAAAATGCTCATTTGGACCTTATTTTGCAAAAAGTGAATTTTTAGTTATAGCACATTCAGATACCATTATATCTAAACCAAGAAAGAAAATAGGTAGACAGACAGATTTGAGAGATGCTTGTAATTACCTCTATAAGCACACTGAGCTGTATATCTATAAAATTTCACTTACATTATGCTTTGTAAAATATTTCTGTCTTCTCAGAATAAGTGAAGTTCATCTTGCTCAAAAGGAACAGCATTCTACAGTAAACTACCATTTGAATGGAATGAAAGCTCTCAGTTTGATTATTCTTTCTCATGAAAGAACTACAGGGAGTAAGGAGATGGTTTTTATGCTTTTCTTCCCAGCTATTTAGAAAACAGAATTTATCAAACAGCAGGCTATTATGAAAGGTACTTTTTTTTTCTTTTGTGACTGTGCTTTCCTTAATTCTGTTGGCATAGAATTTATGTATTATCTATCCAGATTACCTTGTATCACAAAAGCCCAGCATGGTGTATATATTAATGACTCAGCAATTGATTTGGTATTAATATGGGCATCTTTGGACATACGTAAGTAGGTTGGCTATTCTAAAGCCCAGATCCATATTGTCTAAGCACATTGGGAATGGATTTTATAGCATTACATCGCAAGTTACTGCCACAACCTTGTCTTTTCAGTTGGTCTCACTCTCTGTTCACACCCATTCAGAACTATGTTGTTTGAGATAAAAAAAAAAGCCTGTGATAAGCTTTAGAAATTTTTTTCCCTTTTAATAATATGAAAATCATCTTCAGTGCATTGAAAATATTTCAGTGTGTTTAGATTTTTAAGGGTATAAAGTATGTAAAAAAGAGCAGTGTTCTTAAACTTGAGGCTTAAGGTTTTCTAACAAATGTGATTTAAACTTCTTTAAAATATACTGAGTGCTCTTTGGGCTTTTCTTTCCAGGGACTCAAAGGGATGTGTTCATAATATAACACGCAGTTATATTATAACACATAATATAATACAACATAATATAAAGCCCAAACCTGCATTGTCTAGGCACAAGTGGGAATGGATTTCATTTCACTATATCACAAGCTATCAGCACAAACCTTGTCATTTCGATTTGTCAGACATTTTCTTTTTTTTGTATCTCAGTGGATCTGAGAATCACATCTCTTTAACCCAATGCCATAGGCTACTAGTCTGGAACAAAACTTAGTCTCAGTCTTGAATGTAATGGAAAAGTTAAAATCACAAAAGAATATGATAATGGCCATGTCTGCTACTATGAGTTCCACACTCTTATGCTTAGTAAGTCCTTTAGTTCATCAACCAAACTTGAATTTCAACCTACTGGCTCTGCCACTGCTATTTCTGCTCTGCCCAGTGGCACAGACATAGCAATAACAAAAGAGAACCTCCCTCCAAAAGCCTTTTTAGCGTCCACGGGAACAGAAGAAATCACAAAGATGATAACCTGACTTTTTTGGCTGCACCTTCTCAGTAGTTAATGATCTGTCCCCTGTAGCATAGCAAAAGCCAATTTAAAACTTTTCTACTGGTCCTTTCTTTTTGGTAGCTGCTGTAATTTATTCATATTTGATAGCACTCCCAAAAAACAGAATGTCAGAGGGTGTTAAATAGTAATCTGGAGCAGTACCAGTCTGTTACAAATGAAAAGGGCCAAATTCTGACCCACAGACACTGAAGCTACTCAAACATGTTTATTCAACAAAAGCATTGGGCCTTCTTTTGTAATCCACTCCACTCTTATTCAAAAACAGAAATCACATATTAAACCTGTACCTACAGACCCCACTCAGGGAGAGTTCTTTCATTACAAAAGAAATTTTGCCTGATTGAGAGTTTCAGGTTTAGGTCCAATTAAAGTAAAGATAGCAAAGTTTGCTATGTGTACAGTTCCATCAGTCATTTACCTATCCTGACAAGTTTCTAATCTAGTCAGTTTTTTCTGCATTTACTACCTTCCTAATACATTATTTATCCACCTGCTTTGGGATTATCGAGCAGTATGGATACCTGTAAATCCTTTAAGTCAGGGATTCCCAAATGTTTGAAAGCTGAGCCCCCATTCAGGAAAATGAAACCATTCACAACACCAGTTGCAACCCTGCAATAAGTTGTGAAAAGCCTAATCATCATAATTTATACTTGTACGCACACACCATCCAGTCCTTCTCCCCTCAGTGGCATGCCCCGCACTTTTGGAAATGCTATTCTAAATAAAAAAGTATAAGGACCAATCTCAATTTATTGTTGAGTGTGTAATCAATTTATTTTCTTCTCCCAGAGCCATAATTGTTTTGATAATATTGTCAGCGGGAACATTGTCATATCTGCATTTTACTTTTTGGTGAATACTCAGGCCTGGTCTACACTACAAACTTAGGTCAACGGAAGCTGCCTTAAGTTGACCTAATACTGTGTGCGTCTACACTACCAGGTCCCTTCCACTGACCTAACTCGCCTGTAATGTCAACTTCATTACTCCACCTCCACGAGAGGCACACCGCTTAATTCGATGTTGATGGGTCAACAGAGAGGCAGTGTAGACACAGTGTTATGTAATTCAACTGTCATTGTGTCCCACAATGCTCTGCGGTGACCACTCTGGAGATCGTTTTCAACTCTGCAGCAGCCAGGTACACAGGAAACAGCCCCTCCCCTGTTAAAGCACTGAGAAGTTTTGAATTTCCATTTCCTGTTTGATCAGTGTAGAGAGCTTGCCAGCTGATTATGGAGACTCAAAGCTCCAAATATGCTCCAGCCTGGAATACATAGGAGGTGGTGGATCTTATTGGTCTGTGAGCAGAAGAATCTGTGAAGGCACAGCTCCAATCCAACTGAAAAAATATAGACATCTATGAAAAGATCACATGGGGAATGTTGGAGAAGAGCTACACCAGGGACACACAGCAGTGAAAATAAAAGAACTTTGGCAAGCGTACCAGAAGACAAGGGAGGCAAATATTCGTTCTGGTTCTCTCCCATAGACATGTCATTTTTACAATGAGCTGCATGAGATTGTCAGTGGTGACCCCATCAGTACCTCCAAATGCAGCGAGAACACATCCCAGGAGTCTGAGTCCCAGGCCACTTCAGGCAACAACGAGGAGGATATTCAGGACAAGGAAGAGGAGGAGAATGGGAGACAGGCAAGGAGTGGATCCATTCTCCCTAACAGCCAGGAACTATTTTTAACCTCTGAACCCAGCCGGTTGCAGGACAGCATAGTGGCCGAGCGTGATTCCCGGGAAGGCACCTCTGGTGAGTACACATTTCCAATCAAACTGTTGGGGTTACATGCTCTTATATTTTATGTTTAATCTGAACAAAAAATGAGGTGCTGTGGGTGTCTGCTTCCTGGTGGCCACTTCAGGTACACAGTAGGTGCTCCCCCAAAAAGAAGCAAAAGTGGACGGGAATCTAGGAGGCAGTGACCATGAGTTGGTTGAGTTCAGGATCCTGACACAGGGAAGAAAGGTAAGCAGCAGGATACGGACCCTGGACTTCAGGAAAGCAGACTTCGACTCCCTCAGGGAGCGGATGGGTAGGATCCCCTGGGGGACTAACATGAAGGGGAAAGGAGTCCAGGAGAGCTGGCTGTATTTCAAGGAATCCCTGTTGAGGTTACAGGGACAAACCATCCCGATGAGTCGAAAGAATAGTAAATATGGCAGGCGACCAGCTTGGCTTAACGGTGAAATCCTAGCGGATCTTAAACATAAAAAAGAAGCTTACAAGAAGTGGAAGGTTGGACATATGACCAGTGAAGAGTATAAAAATATTGCTCGGGCATGTAGGAATGAAATCAGGAGGGCCAAATCGCACCTGGAGCTGCAGCTAGCAAGAGATGTCAAGAGTAACATGAAGGGTTTCTTCAGGTATGTTGGCAACAAGAAGAAAGCCAAGGAAAGTGTGGGCCCCTTACTGAATGAGGGAGGCAACCTAGTGACAGAGGATGTGGAAAAAGCTAATGTGCTCAATGCTTTTTTTTGCCTCTGTCTTCACTAACAAGGACAGCTCCCAGACTGCTGCGCTGGGCATCACAACATGGGGAGTAGATGGCCAGCCCTCTGTGGAGAAAGAGGTGGTTAGGGACTATTTAGAAAAACTGGACGTGCACAAGTCCATGGGGCCTGACGAGTTGCATCCGAGAGTGCTAAAGGAATTGGAGAATGTGATTGCAGAGCCATTGGCCATTATCTTTGAAAACTCGTGGCGAACGGGGGAAGTCCCAGGTGACTGGAAAAAGGCTAATGTAGTGCCAATCTTTAAAAAAGGGAAGAAGGAGGATCCTGGGAACTACAGGCCAGTCAGCCTCACCTCAGTCCCCGGAAAAATCATGGAGCAGGTCCTCAAGGAATCAATCCTGAAGCACTTACACGAGAGAAAAGTGATCAGGAACAGTCAGCATGGATTCACCCAGGGTAGGTCATGCCTGACTAATCTAATCGCCTTCTATGATGAGATTACTGATTCTGTGGATGAAGGGAGAGCAGTGGATGTATTGTTTCTTGACTTTAGCAAAGCTTTTGACACGGTCTCCCACAGTATTCTTGTCAGCAAGTTAAAGAAGTATGGGCTGGATGAATGCACTATAAGGTGGGTAGAAAGTTGGCTAGATTGTCGGGCTCAACGGGTAGTGATCAATGGCTCCATGTCTAGTTGGCAGCCGGTGTCAAGTGGAGTGCCCCAGGGGTCGGTCCTGGGGCCGGTTTTGTTCAATATCTTCATAAATGATCTGGAGGATGGTGTGGATTGCACTCTCAGCAAATTTGCGGATGATACTAAACTGGGAGGAGTGGTAGATACGCTGGAGGGCAGGGATAGGATACAGAGGGACCTAGACAAATTGGAGGATTGGGCCAAAAGAAACCTGATGAGGTTCAATAAGGATAAGTGCAGGGTCCTGCACTTAGGACGGAAGAACCCAATGCACAGCTACAGACTAGGGACCGAATGGCTAGGCAGCAGTTCTGCGGAAAAGGACCTAGGGGTTACAGTGGACGAGAAGCTGGATATGAGTCAGCAGTGTGCCCTTGTTGCCAAGAAGGCCAATGGCATTTTGGGATGTATAAGTAGGGGCATAGCGAGCAGATCGAGGGACGTGATCGTTCCCCTCTATTCGACATTGGTGAGGCCTCATCTGGAGTACTGTGTCCAGTTTTGGGCCCCACACTACAAGAAGGATGTGGATAAATTGGAGAGAGTCCAGCGAAGGGCAACAAAAATGATTAGGGGTCTGGAACACATGACTTATGAGGAGAGGCTGAGGGAAGGTGGGATTGTTTAGTCTGCAGAAGAGAAGAATGAGGGGGGATTTGATAGCTGCTTTCAGCTACCTGAGAGGTGGTTCCAGAGAGGATGGTTCTAGACTATTCTCAGTGGTAGAAGAGGACAGGACAAGGAGTAATGGTCTCAAGTTGCAGTGGGGGAGGTTTAGGTTGGATATTAGGAAAAACTTTTTCACTAGGAGGGTGGTGAAACACTGGAGTGCGTTACCTAGGGAGGTGGTAGAATCTCCTTCCTTGGAAGTTTTTAAGGTCAGGCTTGACCAAGCCCTGGCTGGGATGATTTGATTGGGGATTGGTCCTGCTTTGAGTAGGGGGTTGGACTAGATGACCTCCTGAGGTCCCTTCCAACCCTGATATTCTATGATTCTATGATGATTCTATGACTGTTTATGTGCCCTGGATGGCTCGGGAATCCTCCATGGAGATCTCTAGGAAACGTTCATGGAGGTATTCCGCAATCCTTTGTGGTTTCTGGGGACATCTGGCTTATTTCTTCCACCACAAGAGGACACTTTCCTATGCCATTCCAGTATTAACTGCTGGCATTATTGTGGTACACAGCATATTAGCACAAGGACCAGGTCTGTACAAACGGACTTGATTTCTCTCCTCCCAATTTTATCAGACTGTTTGCCCAAGGTTAACTTATTATCTTGTTCTTTCTGTTTCTTTGTGTGTGTGCAATAAAAGCAAACACTTCATGGAAAAAAGGCTCTTTATGTATTCCAATCGTGGGGGTATGGTGGGGGTTCAGGGAAACTGATGCAATGGAGGGGTATCGGGTATGGTATGGGAAGGTACAATTCAGAGAACCAGCGCACATTACTGTGACTTATTACTGAAATGGGTTTTCAGAGCCTCCCGGAGACGCACAGCTCCTTGCTGAGCTATTATTGTGCTGGTATCAGGTTGGCAGTTAATTTTGAGCAGCCAATCTGCCTCCATGCCCCACCCCTGCAGAAACTTCGCTCCCTTTGCCTCACAGATATTATGAAGCAGACTGCATGCAGCAATACCAGTGAGGATATTGCTTTCACTGAGGTCTCATCTAGCAAGCAAACTGCAGCAGCAACCCTTTAAATGTCCAAAGGCACATTCCACCATCATTCTCCCACTTGCTCAGCCTATTGTTGAACCATTCCTTACTGCTGTCCATGTGGCCAGTGTACGACTTCATGAGTCATGGGAGCAAAGGGTAGGCTGGGTCTCCGAAGATCATGATTGGCATTTCAACATCATCAGTGGTTATTTTGCAGTCTGGAAAAAAAGTCCCTGCTTGCAGCTTTCTGAACAGGCCTGTGTCCTAAAGATGCACCTGTCATGCACCTTTCTTTACAATCCCACGTTGATGTAGGTGAAATGCCCCTTGTGAGCCACCAGCGCTTGCAACACTATTGAAAAGTATCCCTTACGGTTTATGTATGCTTTGGCAAGGTGATCTGGTGCAAAGATAGGGATATGATTGCTATCTATCGCCCCACCGCAGTTAGGGAAGCCCATCACAGCAAAACCATCCACTATACCCTGCATGTTGCCCAGAGTCACTACCCTTCTTAGCAGAAGTTGATTAATGGCTCTGCACACTTGGATCACAACAGATCGCACTGACTAGTAACAATCCGGCATTACAAGCTTCCACAGAGCAATCACCACTCACTTCTCCACTGTTAGAGAAGGTTTCATTTTAGTGTTGCTGTGCTTAAGGAATGGGAAAAGCTCTGAACAAAGTTCCTGGAAGGTGGCCTTCCACATTCGAAAATTCTGCAGCCACTGCTTATCATCCCATAGCTGCATAACAATGCAGTCCCACCGGTTGGTGCTTGTTTCCCGGAACCAGAAATGGCGCTCCACTAATTTCAGCTGCTGCATGACTGCCAGCAGCAACTGAGAATTGTTTCATTCTGTGCCTTGCAGCAGGGCTGCTTGCATGACATTGCAATGTTCCATGGGTCGGCTCCTGTATCAGCACTGGAAATACTGAAGGATAAGGCACAAAATGTTTATAATGCTCAGAACAAGAGTGCACAGAGGAGCCGGGTCCATGGGCGTATGTGTGGCTAAGACAGGCTTTTGCAAAAAGGCATGAAAAAATGAGTTGTATGCCATTGATAGCAGGGTAGGGAAGGAGGAAACTACATCATGGGAGGTTGAAGCCATGTTCCCATTCCCCCATGGGAAAATATTTTGGTCACATGAGGCATTGCAAGACCTTACCAAAACCCCCTGCAGCTAATTGCACTGTGGGATAACTGCTCATGGTGCACTGCTCTGTGCATCAGTGCACGTGCTGCTAGTGAGGACATACTCCACCCACACAATGAGCGTGGTGTGGACACGCACAGCAGACTCGGTTACTGTGGAGGCTGAATATCGACTTACATTAAGTTGACTTACCTTTGTAGTGTAGACATGCCCTTATTAGAAAAAGAGCTCAGTTTTTCAGTTATGTCTTCTTGCTGGTTAAAAAAATTCACTGATTTCTTTACCTTTATGTATTTAAATAACATTTTATTGTTTTTAGTCTGTAATTCTTCTCTCTAATTGTAAATTTTGGCTTCTCTTATCAGTTTTTTACACATTTTTCAAGCTTTGCTTCATGCTCTTTCACCCCTTTAAAGTTTATGTTCTTATACTCTTGTAAGCAGAGTCTGAATGAGCTCTCCCCTGACATCTAGTTATGAGCTGTGGAACAGGATTTCAGGAGCTGATCTCGTTTGCATGGGCACACCCATCCTGCACAGGTGCTCAGCATGGTGGGGATGCTTGCCCAAATGATCACTTCTGGCTGGTGTTGGATCCCCATTCTCCTTGTGATTGGGGCAGGAGTAATAAAGCGTTGTTAACCTTGTTGTGTGAATCAAGGACAGGAGAACTATGCTTGGCATACCCTGATTGAGGGATTCATCGTCAACTAAACGGCACTCATTAGGCAGGGGGCATGGGTTCCAAAACCCAGTGAGTTGAGAGATGGTGGGGACAGGTACTTGTACCTGGTAGTGTGGGCCCTGCCTAAAGGCCCCAGACACCGTTTGGTTCCCCACCCCCTTCCTCCCTCCCTCACTCCCCCCCCCCCCCCACTGTGTATTAAAAGACCTAATTTAGACTCAATTGAGAGTCTTGTTACACACTGGTTTCAGAGTAACAGCCGTGTTAGTCTGTATTCGTAAAAAGAAAAGGAGTACTTGTGGCACCTTAGAGACTAACCAGTTTATTTGAGCATGAGCTTTCGTGAGCTACAGCTCACTTCATCGGATGCATAGCATATCGTGGTTGGAGCAAATGCGGTTGTATCGCAGAGCTTGGCTGTAGACGATGGATCGTGTGGTGTGGTCAGGGTGAAAGCTGGAGGCATGTAGGTAGGAATAGCGGTCAGTAGGTTTCCGGTATAGGGTGGTGTTGATGTGACCATCGTTTATTAGCACTGTAGTGTCCAGGAAGTGGATCTCTTGTGTGGACTGGACCAGGCTGAGGTTGATGGTGGGATGGAAATTGTTGAAATCATGGTGGAATTCCTCAAGGGCTTCTTTTCCATGGGTCCAGATGATGAAGATGTCATCAATATAGCGCAAGTAAAGTAGGGGCGTTAGGGGACGAGAGCTGAGGAAGCGTTGTTCTAAATCAGCCATAAAAATGTTGGCATACTGTGGGGCCATGCGGGTACCCATAGCAGTGCCGCTGATCTGAAGGTATACATTGTCCCCAAATGTAAAATAGTTATGGGTAAGGACAAAGTCACAAAGTTCAGCCACCAGGTTAGCCGTGACGTTATCGGGGATAGTGTTCTTGATGGCTTGTAGTCCATCTTTGTGTGGAATGTTGGTGTAGAGGGCTTCTACATCCATAGTGGCCAGGATGGTGTTATACAACCTGCGATACAACCGCATTTGCTCCAACCCCTCAGACAGAGACATACACCTACAAGATCTCTATCAAGCATTCTTACAACTACAATACCCACCTGCGGAAGTGAAGAAACAGATTGATAGAGCCAGAAGAGTTCCCAGAAGTCACCTACTACAGGACAGGCCTAACAAAGAAAATAACAGAACGCCACTAGCCGTCACCTTCAGCCCCCAACTAAAACCCCTCCAACGCATTATTAAGGATCTACAACCTATCCTGAAGGATGACCCAACACTCTCACAAATCTCGGGAGAAAGGCCAGTCCTTGCCTACAGACAGCCCCCCAACCTGAAGCGAATACTCACCAACAACCACATACCACACAACAGAACCACTAGCCCAGGAACCTATCCTTGCAACAAAGCCCGTTGCCAACTGTGCCCACATATCTATTCAGGGGACACCATCACAGGGCCTAACAACATCAGCCACACTATCAGAGGCTCGTTCACCTGCACATCCACCAATGTGATATATGCCATCATGTGCCAGCAATGCCCCTCTGCCATGTACATTGGTCAAACTGGACAGTCTCTACGTAAAAGAATAAATGGACACAAATCAGATGTCAAGAATTATAACATTCATAAACCAGTTGGAGAACACTTCAATCTCTCTGGTCACGCAATCACAGACATGAGGGTCGCTATCTTAAAGCAAAAAAACTTCAAATCCAGACTCCAGCGAGAAACTGCTGAATTGGAATTCATTTGCAAATTGGATACTATTAATTTGGGCTTGAATAGAGACTGGGAGTGGCTAAGTCATTATGCAAGGTAGCCTGTCTCCCCTTGTTTTTTTCCTGCAAACCCCCCCCCCAAGACGTTCTGGTTAAACTTGGATTATTGCTGTGCACATTGTAAGATGAGCTGTTGCCAGCAGGAGAGTGAGTTTGTGTGTGTGGTTTTTGGAGGGGGGGAGTGTTGGGGGGGGGTGAGAAAACCTGGATTAGTGCTGGAGGTGACCCACCTTGATTATCATGCGCATTATAAAGAGGGGTTTCAAAGGGGGATGGGCTATTGCCAGCAGGAGAGTGAGTTTGTATGTGTGTGTGGGGGGGGGGGAAGGGTGAGAAAACCTTGATTTGTGCTGGAAATGGCTCTACTTGAGGATCACTTTAGATAAGCTGTTGCCAGCGGGGGAGTGGGGTGGGAGGAAGTTTTGTTTCATGGTCTCTGTGTGTATATAATGTCTTCTGCAGTTTCCACGATATGCTATGCATCCGATGAAGTGAGCTGTAGCTCACGAAAGCTCATGCTCAAATAAACTGGTTAGTCTCTAAGGTGCCACAAGTACTCCTTTTCTTGTTACACACTGCAGAGCTGAAATCACTCATACCAGGGTCTAAGCATTAGACCTGCTTTAGAACAGTGTCTCTGATAAAAGAGACTGCCCAATGTGCACCAGCAGTGAGGCTCTCCACTAACAGCTGAAATCACTGAGAGCTGTCTTAAGTGATGGGACTTGAAGACATCCCAGCGGATCAGCGATCGGCAGGCAGGGCAGCCAGCGGAGAGGCATGGCAATTGGCTAGCAAGGCAGCTGGTGGAGAGGAGTGGTGACCAGCCATCAAGGTGGCTGGCAAGGAGCAGTGAGCGAGTACCTGGCCAGCAGAGCAAGCCTTCTTATTCCCCGTCCACCCAGAGGGGGAGATGAACTCTGCTGATAGACCTCTGAACTTTGGGTCTGCACTGATCAAGGACAGCAACTGTAAGTGGGATGCAGAGAAGGGACAGGCACATTAAATGGACTTTTGGTTGCTGGACTTAAGACCTGGAGGGAAAAGGACACAGCCCAACTTCCTTGGGGGTGGGTCTTTTGCTCATGGTTTATGTTTATGAACCCTGTTTGTGGTGTTTTCCCAAATTAATGCTGAGTTACTCCCCCCCGCTTTTTATTAAAAGTTTCTTTGCTACACTCAGACTCTGTGCTTGCGAGAGGGGAAGTATTGCCTCTTAGAGGCACCCAAGGAGTGGTGTGTCATTGTCCCAGGTCACTGGGTGGGGGCTTGAGCAGGTTTTGTGTTGAATTATTGAAAAGGAACCCCTAGATACTGAACCCGGCCCTTGTTGCTGCCAGCACTGACTGGCAGAAGGGTTACACTCTACACGTCACATGGCACTTTCCCTTGATATCTTTTATGGCATCTTTCGTTTTCTATGTCTGCCTTATTCCCTTTCTAGTATTATTCCCATGTGCTACACTCATTTCCTGAGGTTTGCATTTATTTTCTTTTATAACCCTTCATTTCCTTTCCCTTTCTATGTCCCTGATTTCACTATTGCATAAGAACAGCTATACTGGGTCAGACCAACGGTTCCTCTAGCCCGGTATCCAGTCTTCTGGTCAATGCCAGATGCCTCAGAGACAATGAACAGAATAGGTAATGATCAAGTGATCCACCCCCTGTTGCCCATTCCCAGTTTCTGGCAAACAGAGGCTAGGGACACTTCGGAGCATGCTTTTGTATCCCTGCCCATCTTGGCCCACATGACTCTTTTTTTTTCAATAATCTCTTCATTTTCTGGAATTTTGACATTTTAAATATCAGTAGTCTGATCTTATCCCTTTTAACAGTAATAAAGCCAGCATTAACCTTCAAATTTACTAGATTATGTTTGTTGTTGTTTGGGTTTTCTCATTCTTGTTATTTAAATATAGACAAGTGCTGTCAACAGTACAATCCAGTCCTAGGTGATTTCAAGGGTTAGGGGAGTTTCTCCCCAAATAATGTTTGGTCCCTTTTATTTCTCATGACTGTTATGTTGGTTAGCCAAAGACCATGTGTGGTATTTTTCTAAAAAATGTAGAGGATAATCTCAATTTTTTGGCCATCATCTTCTCTCTTAGTAAAAAATATTCTAAATAACTAAAGCTGTCACACTGAACTACACAATCACTGCAATAGTAGCAGCTAACATTTCTTTGTAACATGCTCTGGGGAATCAAATTATATTCTATATTTTTTTCTTTGCTAGCTATTTTTCCTGTAAACTGTAAATTCACCATTATGAGTATGGACTAGTTGTTAGAATAAAAGACTGTTCATAAGCTTCTCGTGAAGCCTAATTATCTCCTTCATAAACATTTGAAGGCTGGAAACACCAAGGAGGGAGAGGAGTCAATTAGCGTAGTGTATAGGGTAGGGACAAGAGTAATGAGATGAAATTAAGAAAGAAATATTTAAGTTAAATAACAAGAAAAATCTTCCAGACACAGAACCACTAGCCTATGAAACTGTGTCAAAAGGAAAAAGGTGGAAAGATTATTGCTTGGGACAATTAAAACTAGTTGGGCTCCGAACCACTCTAGTAAATATACAATAAGGCATTGCTGGAGGAAAATTGACCAGATAATCAAATACAGGTGTTCCATCTCAAATGCTTTTGATTCTATAATTCCGTGAAGCGCAATCCAAGCTTCTCATCCTCATGATGCTTTGCAAAGAGAGCTGATGTTCGAAAAGCTTTTTTGAGCTGTAATGACATAAATGACCCATTTGGAAGCTTCTAGTCATCAGATACTGCCAGTTAAAGCATTAAGCCTTCTAAGGTACTTCTTGGGCTCTAAACTTTTCTAACCAGTCATTATGTGACTGGTAGAGACCTCCAAGCACATCATTGATACTTAAATATTTATTAGTACTTGAAATTTCGTACTGCAGAATCCAAAATGTCATTCATCCATAATTCAAGAGAAGTTTAAGACAACAATTACTGGCTTGCGATAGCCCTTTAATCCATGTGTGGCAGTCCCACATAAGGACTTAAGGTCAATGCAATTCAAATGAGCTTTATGGGTAATGTAAAAATTTGAGAAAATGGAAGGAGCAAAAGCCTTTCAGCTTAATTCTGAGGAAACCAACGATTTACATAGCTATGTAATTATTTATATTGGTGGCTGCGGATCGCAGTTAGTATGCTAGTGGGATGATGTTTGTCCTTAAGGACAGAATATAGATTTCCATTCAAGATACATTCAGTGGATTTTTGAGAGGTTGGTACATAATTCTACTTAATTCACCATTTCACAAAACAAATTCTTAGACTCAAAGGAAAATGGTTTCTGACCCAAAGCCTAACCTCAATACAAAACCATTTCCGTAATTAAAACGATCTTCTCAGAGTGGTCACTGGGCTATACTACTGACTTAAAAAAATAATAATCATTCAGAGAGAAAAATATATCTAAGCTTTATATTTGGTTTTCTGCACTTCTGTAGTACCCAGGCAACCTTGCTATGCTGTTTGATAAACAACTTTAAACAAGAAAAAGAAGTAGCCTCAGGACTTATGTGATGTAACTATTAAATAATAATTATCAGATCATATGCAAAGGATAAGAGAAGAGTAGTGTTTGTTGTGACTTACAAGACATTAGTTACCTGCACCATAATTTTGAAATACAGAGAAACACTTCAAAGAAAAGTGGGATTCCTTAGGAATTATGTACTCTATTCCATATGAATGCCAAATACATTCAATCCTGATTAATATTACTACCGTGGATACCAAATGAATACTTAATTACTCACTACTTATTTTAAAATACTACCTGTGATATATAGTTCATATAGAAAGCCGTGTTCAGTTAACAAAAAATATTAAAATCTTAGCTTAAAATGGCAAAAAGCAGGAAACCGGACTTAAAAGTAAAATATTTTACTTTTATCCCATGTTCTGTCTGCAATAGTGAACATAAGGTAGAAACTATCTATGGCACAATTAATATATGGTAAGATTTTTGTATACGAATTTCATTTCTTTGTGGGGAGAGAGGCAGATATCCCTATAAGGGGGAAAAAAAGCGTTCTTTAATATATGTTTTAATAAATCCACTTAGTACATTTCCTAAATATATAAGCAGAGGCCATATGAATAAGGAATTTGTTAGTTTGTTTGTTTTCTGGCAATTCTGAAAAAATGAGGGTGGGAAATTGTTTCAGTTCAAACTGACAACAACATTTTTGACAAATAAATTTTAAAAAAAGGTTGCTTTGGGTCAAATCAAAATGTTTGTTTTGACAAAATTGAAATGTTTTGTTTTGATTTCGACCATTTTTGAACATGGTTCTTGTTTTATTTAATAAAATTAAAGGAAATTTTGAAACAAAAAGCCATTTCAAACTTAATCAAAACACTTGATTACAAAAATATCAGAATGAAATGTTTGGAGGGTTTATTTATTTTTTTAAGGTTTTTTGACTGAAATAATTTGATAAAACTGACATGAATTTTCAAAATGTTTTGGTGTTACTGCATCTCCATTTCTCACAGGAAAAAAAAGTTTCAGTATAATTTTTTCCCCCAGCTCTATCTATGAGGCCACGTTCTGCATTCATGACAGGTTTCAGAGTAGCAGCCGTGTTAGTCTGTATTCACAAAGAGAAAAGGAGTACTAGTGGCACCTTAGAGACTAATCAATTTATTTGAGCATAACCTTTCGTGAGCTACAGCTCACTTCATCGGATGCATTCAGTGGAAAATACAGTGAGGAGATTTATATACACACAGAACATGAAAAAATGGGTGTTATCATACACATTGTAAGGAGAGTGATCATTTAAGATGAGCTATTACCAGCAGGAGAGCTGCGGGGGGGAAAGAAAACCTTTTGTAGTGATAATCAAGGTGGGCCATTTCCAGCAGTTGACAAGAACATCTGAGGAACAGGGGGGGAGGGGGGGGGAGCGGGAAATAAACATGGGGAAATAGTTTTACTTTGTGTAATGACCCATCCATTCCCAGTCTCTATTCAAGCCTAAGTTAATTGTATCCAGTTTGCAAATTAATTCCAATTCAGCAGTCTCTAGTTGGAGTCTGTTTTTGTAGTCTTTTTGTTGTAATATTGCGACCTTTGCATTCAGTTACACTGTTATCAATTCAGAATAACTACAGAAGTCAATAGAGTTTCGTTGGTATAAAACAGGTGTAAGAGAGAGCACAATCAGTCCCTTAACATCTTTATTTGAAGGGATGGGACTGATTTGACAATCACTTTGAATGCAGGACTCCTATACATAGATTGTGTCACCCAATAAACATTGATGGTGCCATCCAGTGAATCACTTTGTCAATGAGGCAGGCTTGCTGAAGGAATATAATAATGTTTTTTCTAAGCACATATCATATAGACATTTTCAAGTATATAATATTTGAGATATGTCTATTTTTAAAAATATTTTTCACAGCCTTATAAAGGAAGCACATTATTTACAGAGTAGACTCTTTAAGAATTGTTTTGGAAATATTAAGATTTTTCATATAAATCCATATAAAATTATAAGTACCTTATTGTGGAGCCAGAAAGAGGAATAGTGTCAGTCCAAAGATACTGCTAAATGAATCCTTAGTATGATACACTATAAAACTTCCAGAGTCTGTCTATCTGAAGCTATGTTGATTTTAACATGGGCATTTTTGTTAAAATGTATTAAGGTCCATACACTAGGAATTAATGCATAAATTAAGCAGTATTTACTGCAACTCTCTGATCACAAAGCCACAAAATGACTTTAGCTAATTCTCTGTGCACATCCTTTCAGCATTTGCAATATTTACTATACATTCTTCTAAACTGTAACATAACATCATGCCTGAAGTGTTATGAATAAGCTTGGAAAGGAACTTCCATTTTAACCTTTTATTTCCCCGTGTCTATAGCTCTTTGAAATAAGAGCTACATGTGGGAAAGAATTCTGAGATCGTTCTAAAATATAGTGACAGACACTAGAAGAAAAATATTTTCCTGTATGCAGAGAAAGAATTTATATAAAATATTAATAACTGTCTACATCATTATATATATATATATATATATACATACACACAAACTACATTTTAGGTAACTCATAATGGTGCAAGTAACACATGATAGGCATTTTTTAATAATATCATAGGTGTGTCACAGCCCCTGTGGATATCACCGATGGGGTACTATAAGTGACCTTTACAACTGGATTTCTTTTCAAAATGTGGATGAAATATCTAATGTAACAATCCCTCACAGGAAAATGGAAAAGATTTTGCTGGCACTTAGTTGTATACTCTGCCCTGATGCCCATTCACATTGGGAAATACAATTAGTGTGTTTTGTGTCCTCTCCAGCTAAGCCCCCTGAAATCAGGAATATCTGTTGGAATATTCAGATGTGGTTTCTTCAAGGTTTGTGAGGGATAGATGGGGACAGATCTCCTTGACACACTTTTTTTCATTTGTCATCAAATTCACAATTGTCCTTGCCCCGGTGATCAAGTCATTGCCCTCGTTACATATGTAATACCTCAAAAATATTTTTGAAGCACATTTCCATAATGTTTGAAGAAGGGAGATGAATACTGAGTACTAAGTCATAATAATTTTTAATATAGTGTGGCATTTATGTATTTTTCAAATATCTCTAAACTTTCCTGGGAGGAGGGGGAAGTTTCTCCTGCAGTAAGCAAACTACCAGCTGTATCTTTGTTATCTGTCTTGATTGATGGCAACCCATTTGTCCCTTTCCTGACTGCTAGGAATCTTCATTTTGTATTTGACTTGAGATTGTCCTCTGAGAGCCACTTTTGCAATATTCTGAAAGTTTCATTTTTTATCTCTAGAATGTTGTGCTGTTGAGGCTAATGCTGTCTGTGGGAGACCTTGAAATGTTAATTCAAGCTTTGGTTGCATCAACAAATTCTTGCTTGCTGAGACTTCTTGTTTCCTGAGCTGACAGAAGGCTGTTTGCTAAAACACAGCTCATTGAAAATTCAGCAGCCAGAAAGTTACTCCATACTAAATCTATTCATTATATGGTCCCCCACTTTGAAAGTCATGGCTTTATAGTTTATGGTTACTATAACCTCTACAATTCCTGAATCACCCTTTAGATAAGAAAAACCAAATGCTGTCTCCCCATTTACTAGAACACTGGCAGTATGATGTATGAAGCTAAGTACTCATGAAGGTAAGGGAACAAAGTGTGAATTTTATCCAGTGAGTCACACGGTACATGAACTGAGGTTTGAAGGAGATAATTTAATAATTAATATCTTACTGCTTTGATGCTACAATGTGACAAATGACATGGAATATTTTTATGTTTTAAACTGATTCCATCTGTTTGTCATTTAATCCAGGGAAGAAATAAACATAGGAGAACATTTATATGTAATTTTCTGTCACTGCTTGCGGTGATCTCAAACTTAGGAAACTCATTGGTATACATTGGAAAAACAAAATCAACCCCTATTCATTTTGCTATAGAAAAGGCAGATAATGATTTAAACAAATGGATTAGTTGTGTCTAAATACTTTGCACTACAGTAGATCATGACCTGGTTTCACAAAGAGTGTGGCTATCATTAGCAAAGGTAGTTTTCCTTTGGCTCCCTGATGATGTAAAATGATAGTCAAAATGATATACTGTTTTGTATATATGTATTTAATTTGCCATCTATAGAATAACATTGCTCCTGTTGTATGTATGTGTGTGTGTGTGTGTGTATATATATATTTATATATGATACACATCCTTCTACTAGAACAGCCTGACCAGACCTGTGTTGTGTAAGTGCTGAAACTTGCAAGTTTGAATACTGAAGCCTCTATTCTATGACATGTATGTAAGAACAAATGTAGGAACTAATAATTAGATCTGGTTGTAAAATGAATTTCCTGTTCTGCAAAAGATTTCAAGATTTCAAAAAAAATTCCTTTTCAAATTGGAGGGAAAAAACCCAACCTCTCAAAATTCATCACGAACAAAAAATCTGGGGAAAAAATCATTTTGGATAAATAGAAACATTTTCATTTTGATAAATATGAAATGTTTCATTTTTATTGTGACTTTTTTATATAAACATAAATAAAAACGAGAAGTACTTGTGGAACCTTAGAGACTAACAAATGTATTTGGACATAAGCTTTCATGGGCTAAAACCCACTTCATCAGATGCATGCAGTAGAAAATACAGTAGGAAGATATATATATACATAGAGAACATGAAAAAATGGGTGTTGCAATACAAGCTGTAGCAAGACCAATTCATTAAGGTGGGCTATTATCAGCAGGAGGAAAAAAAAAACCTTTTGTAGTGATAATCAGGATCATTTCAAACAGTTGACAAGAAGGTGTGAGTAACAGTGTGTGTGAGTGTGGGGGAAATTAGCATGGGGAAATAGTTTTTACTTTGCATAATGACTCAACCACTCCCAGTCTTTATTCAAGCCTAAGTTAATGGTGTCCAGTTTGCAAATTAATTCCAATTCTGCAGTTTCTCATTGGAGTCTGTTTTTGAAGTTTTTTTGTTGGAGAATTGCGACTTTTAGGTCCGAAATTGAGTGATCAGGGAGGTTGAAGTGTTCTCCGAATGGTTTTTGCATGTTATAATTCTTGATGTCTGATTTGTGTCCATTTATTCTTTTGCATAGAGATTGTCCAGTTTGGCCAATGTACATTGCAGAGGGGCATTGTTTGCACATGATGGCATATATCACATGGGTAGATGTGCAGGTGAATGAGCCTCTTATGGTGTGGCTGATGTGATTAGGTCTTACTATGGTGTCCCTTGAATAGATATGTGGACAGAGTTGGCAATAGGCTTTGTTGCAAAGATAGGTTCCTGGGTTAGTGTTAGAGCTTGGCTGTAGACAATGGATCATGTGATGTGGTCTGGATGAAAGCTGGAGGTATGTAGGTAAGTATAGCGGTCAGTATGTTTCCAGTACAGGGTGGTGTTTATGTGGCCATCGCTTATTAGCACTGTAGTGTCCAGGAAGTGGATCTCTTGTGTGGACCATAACCCCTAGCTATGTAGACTCTCTCCTCAGGCCCTATGCTACGGCACTCCCAGCTATCTTCGAGACACCACTGACTTCCTGAGGAAACTACAATCCATCGGTGGTCTTCCAGAAAACATCATCCTGGCCACTATGGATTTAGAAGCCCTCTACACCAACATTCCGCACAAAGATGGACTACAAGCCATCAGGAACAGTATCCTCAATAATGTCACGGCAAACCTGGTGGCTGAACTTTGTGACTTTGCCCTTACCCACAACTATTTCACATTTGGGGACAATGTATACTTTCAAATCAGCAGCACTGCTATGGGTACCCGCATGGCCCCACAGTATGCCAAGATTTTTATGGCTGAATTAGAACAACGCTTCCTCAGCTCTTGTCCCCTAATGCCCCTACTGTACTTATGCTACATTGATGACATCTTCATCATCTGGACCCATGGAAAAGAAGCCCTTGATGAATTCCACCATGATTTCAACAATTTCTATCCCACCATCAACCTCAGCCTGGACCAGTCCACACAAGAGATCCACTTCCTGGATACTACAGTGCTAATAAGCAATGGCCACATAAACACCACCCTATACCGGAAACCTACTGACCGCTATACTTACCTACATGCTTCCAGCTTTAATCCAGGACACATCACACGATCCATTGTCTACAGCCAAGCTCTAAGATACAACCACATTTGCTCCAACCCCTCAGACAGAGACGAACACCTACAAGATCTCTGTCAAGCATTCTTAAAACTACAGTACCCACTGGTGAAGTGAAGAAACAGATTGACGGAGCCAGAAGAATACCCAGAAGTCACCTGCTCCAGGACAGGCCCAACAAAGAAAGTAACAGAACGCCACTAGCTGTCACCTTCAGCCCCCAACTTAAACCTCTCCAGCGCATCATCAAGGATCTACAACCTATCCTGAAGGACGATCCCTCACTCTCACAGATCTTGGGAGACAGGCCAGTCCTTGCTTACAGACAGCCCCTGAACCTGAAGCAAACACTCACCAGCAACCACACAACAAAAACACTAACTCAGGAACCTATCCTTCCAACAAAGCCCGTTGCCAACTCTGTCCACGTATCTATTCAAGGGACACCATCATAGGACCTAATCACATCAGCCACACCATAAGAGGCTCGTTCACCTTCACATCTACCAATGTGCCAACAATGCCCCTCTTCCATGTACATTGGCCAAACCGGACAATCTCTGCAAATTGGACACCATTAAATTAGGCTTGAATAAATACTGGGAGTGGTTGGGTCATTACACAAAGTAAAAACTATTTCTCCATGCTAATTTCCCCCCCCCACACACACACTGTTACTCACATCTTCTTGCCAACTGTTTGAAATGAGCCATCCTAATTATCACTACAAAAGGTTTTTTTCTCCTGCTGATAATAGCCCACCTTAATTAACTGGTCTCATTACAATTGGTATGGCAACACCCATTTTTTTCATATTCTCTATGTATATATATCTTCCTACTATATTTTCCACTGCATGCATCCGATGAAGTGGGTTTTAGCCCATGAAAGCTTATGCCCAAATAAATTTGAAAGTCTCTAAGGTGCCACAAGTACTCCTTGGTTTTTTTGCTGATACAGACTAACACGACTACCACTCTGAAATAAATAAAAACATACATTTTGAAACAAAAAGTCATTTCAAACTAAAAAGTTATACTGAAAAATTTCCAGACAGTTCTACTAATCATCATCCCGTGGTAAATAATACATTACATATGAAAATGGGGGAGGAGGTATAATGGGGGGGAGGAGAGGCAATTGACCTGCCATGGTTCTGCATCAGTGTCATTTTCATATCTGCTTTTGAAAATTCCAGACACATTTGAGTGCTCTATGCCCTGATTGGTGAGGACTCAGCAGCACTGACAGGATACTTGCAATGATGCACCTGAGCTACAGAGAATATCTAAGCTGTCTTAAAAAAAAAAAAAAACATACAAGTGGATTAATGTGAATTAATTTACCAGCTGAGGGATATTTGTGTCTAAGCCCTTAAGAATTTTGTGGATTTTTTTTTTTGACAAGGCAGATGATACATACACTTCTGGTTTCTTATGGGTGCATAATATTGAGAAGAGCACTGCAGGTACCATGCTTGACTATTACAGTCCCTGTGTCTCTGTGCCTCTCCTCCTGTCAATACTTCTCCATGTCACAGAGATCAACCCCTTTCCTTGCCCACAGAGCAGAACTTACCATCACAAGGGCAATTATATTCCCTGGTTCAGTATGATGTTCAATGGTCCAATATGATGCTGGAAATTGATGTTTTCTGATGTGGCCTTGCATTTTTGACACGTATCATTTGCTTCAACTACCCCTTAAAGGGTATATATTCCTTTTGTGCAATATTTCTCTAGCAGCCAGATTGATGATAGTTTGTCTATACTCATCCAAGCAGTATTTGCATTACGGATGTCTTGTGGGTTTTTTGGCTCTGTGCTGATTCTTCATGTTACCCAGTAATCAGCACATAGACCCTGCATTGCATCCTTACTTCATACCAGGGTTGAAGAGCCACACAAGAATGCCTTTGAATTTTTCAACAGGTGGGCACAATAGTCTCTAAGTACCATAATCAAATGTAATAATTACCTTTTGAAAATCTCCAGTCATAAGCAATCAGTTAGTTTCAAAATTCTCAGGCAGAAGAGTGGCTACATTTAATAACATTTGGACTGTCCCCCCAGATTTGAAAGTAGTCCCCATTTTAACAGGTTCCAGTGCTCTAGATCCCTGATGTACCCCTTTAAAAATCAACCTGTTAAACTCTTTTTGTTTGTTTCTCTATCAAAGAATTGGGATAATACTATCTACTTACCTCCTTCCCAGTGATACTGTGAGGATTAGCAAGTTAATATTTGTCAAAATTACTTGAAGATATCATTTTATATAAATGCTAAGTATTGTTAATACAAATCTGCACACTCACTCGCTTCATATAGTTCTATACAAAAGAATAGCGTAGCCCTTTTTATTTTACAGAGATGCACAGCTATTAAAGCTTCATGCCTATTATAACAAATCAAAACCTACCACTGTGACAAAATATGGAACATCTGTATAATACATATTTCCTGCTTAAATAGAGCTTTTAGTCACATGCATAACATTATGTGAATCTCTTTATGTGAGAGGCTTTCTGAAAGGAACTAATGCCTATTTCTAAGGTGACTTTTAAAATGCCCGATATGAAATCTGAAATTTCTGGCCAAAACTCTGTGAATGAACATCTGTTAACTGGGAGATCTGTGCACATAAGAAGCTAAAACATTTAGCAGAGATTAGAAGACAAGTGTCATCCACAGCTGACTACAGTATCCTACCTCACTGTTTCAGAGTAACATCCGTGTTAGTCTGTATTCGCAAAAAGAAAAGGAGTACTTGTGGCACCTTTTAGAGACTAACCAATTTATTTGAGCATGAGCTTTCGTGAGCTACAGCATCCGATGAAGTGATGTAGCTCACGAAAGCTCATGCTCAAATAAATTGGTTAGTCTCTAAGGTGCCACAAGTACTCCTTTTCTTTCTACCTCACTGTGTAATGCATAGCCAGTGAATCCTTAAAGTATAATTATAAAAAAGTACAAGAAATTTAAGAACATTCTGAACAGTTTGTCTAACATATACAAGTGCTTTTCATCTCTTCTTCCAGTTTGAAGGAACTGATTTACAAATGTTATGAACAGCAGAATTTGCCTCCGTTTATATCTAATAGTACATGAATATTACTGGGTATCACATTTTCAAGTTATACATTCCAGACTGTTTTCTATAAAAGCAAAGATGCACCTTAAACTCAGCTCATAAGACACTGAAGTGGTTGGATATCAGCTAATTATAAAACCTTTTATATTGTAAATACATTTATCCTGTGCTTCCCAACCAACAAAGACTTAAGAAGTAGTTTTCGTCAACTGATGGGTCTTCATAAAGGCCACTTTGCACATAGCTTATTAATATTCAGGGACAGACACTTGAGCAAGTTCTCGCAAATCACAATTTGCAAATCACAGTCTGGAGCGAACATTTCTAGAGATCACAGAAAATTTTATGAGACCCTGTTTAGTGCTGGGTCACTAAATCTTTATAAATTAACTCAGATGCATTTTTATAAACTTTCAAAGAATGTACAAAATCTCACAATTTGAATAAGAATTTAACTTAGAAGCTTATTATGTTATTTAAGAGGCTCCATTTTTAAATTATTCAAATGTAATAAGTAAATCTCATGCCAGAAATGTCTTTCCTGATCATGTTCTGAACCTTATTTCCACTAAGCATTGTGTCTTCCTAATCCCTTTTTTTAAAATTCTACTTCCTTTGCTAGGAATTTAGGAGCTTACCACATCAAAATAAATAGTCCATAAAAACCAATGTATGTGCAAAAGTTTTAGCTAGTTTAAGGACATGCAATGCTACAGGGTGAGGCATGAGCCAGTCTAATTCCCACATGAAGAGGAGTAATTTCTGTATTAGGAAATGGTGCTTGAAATGTCGTTTTGAGACATCACAGGCAGTAAATAGATCCTGTTTCATGCTGCTTTTTATTCATCTCTTCATGCAATATTTTTAAGATAATCAATCTGGGAGACCTTTTCTCCTAAAATACGTCTGCTTATCCTTGATGTGAAAACACAGGGATGGATACTCAGCTGGTAGAAAGTCTCATCTCTTTACACTAACTGAGGCTCACTGATTCTGGGCTCTTTTTACAAACTGACCTTGTGAAATTCTTTATATATAATATAAATATAATATAAATTTCAATTAGCTTGTACTGCAAAGGTGCTGCATATAGATCTTATTACTAGATGGTTTGTGATTGGATTCACAGTGCCCTGTAACTCAAATTAAGACCAGTGGCAGCAATGGCTAGTACTATGTTTCCACAATGTGACATGTCTTCAAGGGCTCACAAAGTGGATCAGAAAAAAAATGCTGAAAGGCAATTAAAATGGCCTAGTTTTGCTAACTCTCTCCATATAAGCAACATCATCAAAAGTTTCTATTTCAACTTTACATGCAGCATTGATCACAGTGAGCTCAGTTTTGAAGTCAAAACAGGAGTACGTCGGCGTGTGTCATGTCTGCAATCCTCTTCAGCACTGTCATCAACTGGGTAATGCAGCGTACAACAGAAGACATGCCAAGAGGCATTAAATGGACACCCTTCTCATCCCTCGAAGACCTGGACTTTGCAGATGATCTCACTCTCTTATCAGATACCCAACACAATATACAAGAAAAAACTTGACTCAAAGCATTCAGCCAGCAAATTGGACTGAAAATCAACTGCAGTAAGACTGATATCATGACCTTTATTATTGCCTCATCATCACCAGTATGGATAGAGGAGTATGTTCTCACCAATATAGAAACATTCACATACTTGGGCAGCACCATCAGCCAGGATGGTGGAACAAGCCAGGACATCCAGAACAAAATCAGTAATGCCAGGAACACCTTCAGGAGCTTAAATACAGTCTGGAAATCATCAAAATACAACATCAAAACCAAACTCAAGATTTATCAGAGGGGTGTACTTTCAACACTACTTTATAGTGCAGAATGCTGGGGAATGAGAAAGTATGACATGTCCAAACTGTCTTCATTCCATACAGCCTGTCTCAGAAAAATCCTCCATATCTTTTGGCCCAGAACAATCTCAACAACTTTTGGCCCAGAACAATCTCAAACAATTATATGATTCTATGAAACCAAGATCTATTGACACAGTGCAACCAAGAGGATATGAGCACCATCATTACCAGGAGGCACTGGAGATGGATTGACCATGTGCTTCAGATGGAAACTGATTCCATCACCAGAATAGCAATAAGATGGACACCTGAAGGCGAGCGAAAATGAGGCTGCCCGAAAACAACATGGTGAAGAGAGGTGGAAGCCAAACTGAAAAACCTGAGGCACAGCTGGGAAACCATTGAAAGACTTGCCAGAAACAGACAGGAGTGGAGGAGCTTTGTCACGGCCCTAAATGCCAGAGGCTTAATGGGAACATGATGATGATGATGATGATGAGTTTGACTAAACCAGTTGTGATTTCTAGAGTTTGCAGACAGTGTCATGATCTCACAGTTGTTGGTTCTCACATTTGGATATAGCAGCACTTGGATAGTGGAGGATGTGAGGAAGACAGGCAAGGTCCAACTGCAGCCATCGAGATAAAACAAAAGTGATTTACCAGATCATCCTTTTTGAGGAAGAATATTTTACTTTTTGTTTTTATTTAAACAAGAACAGCTATTGTAATTTACAGCCAAACATGTCAATCTTTTTTTTCCACACTGCTGTTGTCAAAAGTGGCTGTAATCTCATGCAGATGAGATATTGATCTGTTGCCGATGTTGAGCAGCCAAAGGGGAACCACATTACCAGCTACAAACTCCATCAGTCATAGTCTCCTTAATAACAGCACTGAAACGATCTCTCTTGGTATTAACTTATATTGTATCTCTGGCTAGAATCCAAGCTTCAATAGAAAAGGGCCTTTGCAAAGCAATAGTTTTGTGGCCACTGTTGGTCATTTAAATAAAAAGACTCCTGCTTTCTTGAGTGCTTTGTCTACAGTAATTAGTCTGTATTAAACGCATTAGCTTGATTTAATCCAATTAGTTCAACTGGAATAGAGAAAAAAGCATGCCTTCATTTTCTTATAAATATCAAAGACGTAGTTTAATAGCAAAATAAAATATGGCTGTAATGCAAGAATGTAAAATCTGGGTTCTTAAAAATCTTTACCATATATCTACTTAGAACACAACGCTAGAGAAAATGTATGTTATTTATTACCTTAGTGATTGCATCATAATTTATTTTTACTTATAAAGGAAGACATTTTTAGTACCATGGGCCCAATTCTCCCCTCAGAACCACATGGAGAATTTAATTGAAGGCAGCAGGTGTTGTGTATACATATCTGAGAGCTGAATTTAGTCCATATCTTTTAAAGCATATTTTTAAAACCATATCTACTGTCACTTTTGTTCATTAGAAGTTTTTGGCATGATTTTAACAGGAGACCAACATTAACTGATATAAAGTAATTTTTCTGACATCTCCAAAAGATGTCCTAAGGACATTTCCAATTATGCCATGATACAGACATGTACAGACAGATAATTCCATTAACCATTGTAGGTTTTTTAATTTTATTGTAACAAATATCTAGGATACATTTTATACAAATATCTAGGATACATTTTATACTCCATTATAATTGTATTATAAGGTTCCTTTCCCATGTTCACATTTAGCTTTTGAAGGATTTGAAAGGCAATAAACATCAAATGAAATTGGTAAGAATAACATTGTCAGTGTCTAGACAATGTATTATGAAACATTGGATGAAAGATACTGAACTAACTATTAGAATTTTTTACTGAGAACAAATTCTTTATCCCATTAGGTAGAATATTCTCTAGCATAAGTGGTCAATCAGAAATTACAAAGAAGATACGATCACCATATTTGGTTTTAAATTAAGAAGTATATATTTATGACTGTATCTTCAGGGCAAAAAAAACAGTATGTCTTTTACAATATGATGGTTATCTCAATATAAAATTCTGGTGGAGATAAGTCACAGTAGTTTTTCCCTCAGTGTAACTTTTTGAGGTTAACCCTAGCGGGGTGTTCTAGGGTTGACCTCAATCAGCTATACCAAGGGAAAAAAAAAACTACCTGTTCCTCGTCTTCACTATGTTGAAATAACTATTTTGGTGTAAAAAGCATGCCTCTTTTGCTGTGAAGACAAAGTGTATGTCTTCAGCATACAAAGTGATTTTTTTTCCAGCATTCTGTGTCTTGAAATTTCAGAGAAGTCTGCTTGTCTTCAGGCCATTTTGTGAGGCAGAGTTGTTGTAACATGTTGCAGAAGAGATACACACTATGCTTTCTTGTGAGAGCCTTTCTTTTATTTTTTTCTGTTTTGTTGTTTTTCTTATTCCAAAATAAATCATTCATAGACTGGATAGAGAGTCAGCCATCCTAAATACACAACTAAAATTATTCTTAGTGAATAAAAAACTTAACATCAATGTGTAAAAATATCCTAGTTCTATTTAATGGGCCGTTTGACTTCAATGGGATTATACCAGTTCGCACCTGAAGAGCTTTCTCAATGTTTTAAATTTATTTATTAATTATAGTGCTTTCTTTTGGCAATATCTCAACTTTTAAACAGTAAAATATCATAAGTGGGGTTTTATTTACTTGTTCATTTCTGTTGACTTTGCCTTTTCTTGATATATTTGTCAATATACATGTGTGTGAATCATTTAAAATATTTTTTTTAAATTCAGTTTTAAAAATTTTTATGAAGGCCAGAGAAAGTAATGAATTGCCCAGAAAATCCATGTATGTCAAATAAACCATAGTACAATGAACACAAAATAATTAGCCTATAATCTCTTTTCAGGCCTAACTCAAATCATATTGAAGTCAATGCAATGACTCCCACTGACTTCAATGGCTTTTGGTTTAGTCCCAGAAAGTGGAATTCAACCCTCATTCGTGTTGTAATACATTGTTTTGGGTATCTTGATAATTTGTGTGTTGTTGTTTGTACAACTGAGTATCATAAATGAGGAAACAAAAGGTGCATAAATATTTTGAATGGATAAAAAAACTTAATACAACTAAATCCTAAATTAGGCTCTCCAGAGAAGTTCTACTTTTTCTTAATTCATTTTGAATTTTTTAAAAGCTATCAAGACAGGTGTTTATTTTAATATTGAAATACATAGTGTACACTGCTCTGTCAGCTGAATGTCTCAATACTTATGCTGCATTAATGTGCTGGATGAGACTATTGGGGTATGTCCACACTGCAGTTGGGAGTGAGCCTAGACAGGCTTAAGCCAGCATGCTAAACACAGCAGCGTGGAAGTTATGACTCAAGTTTGAAAACCTTGAAAGCCGAACTGCATCCAGAACCACAACATCGACATGGCTGTTTTTCATGCACTAATTCGAGGCCTGCTAGCGTAAAACTATCTACCTGGGCTGGATGACTCACTCTTAACTGCAGTGAAGACATATGCTTGGAGGCCCTGGCTAAAATCCTGTTACCAAAATGGAGGGAATGCTGATCTGATTTCCCTATTTCTGATGGAGTTCACCCCTACCTCTGAGATGTCATCAGAGTTTGCTCATTTGAAAGGTCTATAAGAAATCTTCTGTAGATCATTTTTTTCCCCCCCGAATTGATCAGATTGTGTCACATGCCAATTTACTCAGTGGACCTTATGCTGATCTCACTTAGTATTTTTAAACTGGTGTTATTCACTGAATTCAGTGCAGTTACCCATGATGTATATCAGTGTAAATGGAAAAACATCTGGCCCAGTATATTTTTCTGAGTGTTTCCATTTGGTCCACTATAGAGATTGATCTGTACTGGAAAGTTGTTTCAGGATCTGGATCTTCATCCAAACTTCCCCAGTGTTTGCTGGCATCCAGGTCCAATGTTCTGATTCAAAACCATCTGTGTTAATAATGAAGAATGACATTAACCAAGTTCAATTTCTCTTCTCTGAAAAGAAATAACCTTTGCAATACACATCAGTGTGACTTTTACCTGAATACAGACCAAGTAAAGCCAGGAAGATTTGATCAGCAGATCCAAAAAGGTATTGCTAAATTAACCTCAGGTCAAATCTTGAATTCTTTAATCTCTCATTTCTTGCTCAGACATAACTCCCATTATAAGTCCCAATTCAATGGTGCACATAATCATTGTGCATAACTTAAATGGAAAATAAGCATGGGTATGTCTTCAATGAGGCTTAAGCATGATCTTATAAGCACGTGCTTACGTATTTCACTGAATTGGGGCCATAATAAATGAGAATACCACTGGCAAAGCACTGAGTAGAAAATTGGGTAGGAACTTGAGGATTTGGCCACGTATTAATACAACGTTATTTTCCCACAACAAAGCCATTAAATTATATTCAATGCAATGGGAAATTATACCCTGCTTTTTAGATAAACTCTTATGCCCTGGTCCTGGAAGACACTACAAAGTTCTGAGTGCTCTCAACTCCCACCAAAGTCAAAGAGATTTTAGCACTCCTAACACCTCACAACATGTTCTCCTCAGCACATCAGTTCCATGCTTTGCTTACTTGCATACAGTCATACACTCTGCCAAAATTGTGCTCTTCTATAATCTGAATCAATTTGAACCCCATAAAATTGGAGAGGCAATTTATTTTAGCTTCACTCTAATAAAAAAAACCCAGTAATGGAATAATTTGACAAAATGTATCAGTTTAGAAAGTTGAAGTGGTGTCCAGTAATCATCATGTACATTTTTCATCTTAAAACATCCCAGTAATAGTCAGGCCCAGAATTGTTTGAATTCATTTATCCTTCTGCCTTTGCTGCTGAACATTTTAAGTAATGTCTTATACAGCAGTTCTACAGCAGGAAGCTTAATAGGGATGCTGTTTCCATAACAACAAATAGAATTTGAGCAAAAACACAGTGCTCAGTGGTTACTGTTCTTCACAGCAGATAAAAGCAGTTATTCAAAATTACAAGCAGCATGACATTGAAAAAATAAATTAAAGCAAGGAGTGCTAACAGTTCTGTTCCACATTTAGTAAAAGTTTAACTCTTAAATGCTTGAGGGGTACCTGTAGTGTCCCAAAGATTTACTGTATTCTATACACCTAGTTAAATCTTGACCTGAAGAAAGAGAATTGTCTTGGACATTTATGTTTAGGGTACAATTAAGAGAAAAAGCAGTAACAATCAGGTGAGTCACAGAAATGGTCAGACTGAAGGATCGAATTTATATTTTACAAATTTGGGACATAAAGGCTCAAATTCTGCTTTCAGTGGCCCTCCTGTTTGTAATGAGGTTGCAAGTATGGAAGAGAAGAGGCTTTATTTTCTCGATTCATGATTTTGATCACTTTATATTTTGAACACTTGGTGGTGTTCTGAAAATTACATAATTTTTCCCATATATGATATTTTTTGTCCTAAAGCTATCAATTTTTCTTTTTTTTTTTAACTTTTATAAAAGATATGTGTTCCTGTTGTTTATAAAACAGTAGCAGTATGTGTTGATCAATACATGTGGGAAATGAAAATTAGTGTTTCAGCACCATAGGCAGTGTTCATGCTTCTTTTTTCCATATAAGTTAAATTTAATTTTAATGGAGAAATAAAATAATACAGTGAAAAGCTATATGGTGTAGCCTTATTTTCCTGTTTTACGTATTGTAAAATATACAAGTCAGATGGGAGCTGAATTTACTAGGAGAACTAGATCGGGCTCATCAGACTCTTCCTTACCTGGCCTGTGGCAGTGTCACCTTCTGGTATATGTTATCCGCAGTGATACTGATAAATCAGAACCTATGTAGCAATATTCTGTGCAACATTTGAGAAAATAAATCTGGATATGAAAGTTAGAGACAAAGAGAGAGGTTACAGTCAGTCCCTTTTCAACACATAGAAATGCCTGCTGCTAATGTGGCCAATGAATTTGTTAGCCAATGGATTTCAAGCACGTATTTTGGCTGTATTTTCAACTGGTCATTATGGATAAGGCAAACACACACACAGGTCCCTCCAGCAAATCCATTGATAGGATCTTACCATCCACCCCCACAGGAGGGTTAAGGTAGGCTATAAGAATGGGGGTTGGCTTCCTGCCATACCATCATAGGAGTCCCCAACCACCCCCCATTCATTCCTTTAATGAACACTTATTTTTAAGTCCTTTCCAAGCCATTTATCCAGTCACTGTATATCTTTCCTGTACCTACACTGGACATCCGCCATACACTTACATAAGAGTTGCGATATATGGCCTACCGCCCATCATGCCATGCATGAACAGAGCCCTTTCTGAAACCCGCTGTGGGGAAGGCAAAAAAACTCCTAACTTCACCCATGGTGGTAAGGGAAAAATTCCTTCCCAGCCCCCCTAAAAAAGGGGTGGCTAGCATAATGTCCACAGCAGGTGTTGACCAAACCTGGTATTTTACCACCTAAAATGGTGGGTCCGGCTTCAGCCTTGGCTCACATAAAAGGGGAGATTTCAGGCACTGAGCTGCCCCTTTGAAACTCTGCATTCCCAGGGGATGAGTTAGCAACCATGGTGACCCTTTTTGCAGGAGTTTTCATCTTCCCTCTCCCCGCCACAGCCATACAGCACTGTCTCCCCTCTCCCCCCGGCAGGGCGGTCCCTGTCCCTGACCAGAGTAAATAATCAGGCAATTAGAATTATGAAAAATTGACAAAGTACCAAGCCCAGATAAATTACATTCCCAGATCCTAAAGGAACTAGCAAGGAGAAATAAAGCAGCATCTGGTAAAGAATTTCAATATCTTACAGAGGATGAGCAAATGCGTCTGTAGGATATGAGTGGTGTGACAGAGGCTACATTAGCTCCTACATTCAAGGAAAGAATCAAGGGAAAGTTTACTAGATATATGTAAGCCACATTTCACTTGTGTGGATGGTAATAAGCATATTAATAAAAGGGAATTAACATTTTGTAATATATAATTTAGTAGCGATGGGATGAGAAGCAGATAAAAAGCATTATTCTCTAATTTCAGGAAAGCAGTTTATACTGTATGTAGTATATGACACAATGATCTAGCAATGATAAAGACTGGCATAAAAAAAGTATTGGCTTTGATTAATTTAAACTCAGAGATAAAAATCTAAGTTGCTAACAGATCAGGGTAGAAGACGAGTGTGGAATAAGGTACAGGCAATGCCCATTCCTGTCACTGTATTTTCAAAGATGACTGATTTTTTTCTGATGGCTCATAAGTGAATTAAAAACAATTGCAACAATGAATTGATTGCAACTACATTAACTGCATTATGTTCACCCTGCATGAACCCATACACAATTGATCTTGGGAGATGTTTATGGGTTCATGCAGGGTGAACATAATGCAGTTAAACAAGAGAAATGCAAGAAGGTAATGAGATTGGAGCCCCAAAAATGATATTGGAAATTAGACCACAAAGAAAGCGTAATGTAAGAAGATGAAAGACAAACACAGGCCAGGGGAAAAAAAGGCTTGTATTTATGTTAGTAGGCAGGAAAAAAGGGAAATAATATCTTGAGGCGTGGGAATGGAATTAAATCAACAGAAGTTAATTTTAAGCATTAGTGAAATCACATTTGAAATACTGTACGCTACTCTACCCATATTATTATCAGAGAATGAAAATGTACCATTGACAACTTCCAAAATAAGATATAAGATTAACCAAATTTGGCACACAAAGCATATCTTAAGCAAAAGGAGACAGTTTTCATACAAATATATAAGTTCAGGCTTGTTTAGGAACAGGAAGAAATGCAAATAGAAACTATCTGAGGCAGTAACTGTTTCAAAAACAAGAAGTTGTGGCCTTGAAGAAAAGATCAGCCAGTGTGATTTCAAGCAACAGATGTATTTATTTTATGTTTGTTTATTTATTTATTTATTTATTTATTTAAACAAAGGGTTACTTATGAGTTGAAATGTGGCCAGGGGATTTGAGTTGTGTGAAAATATTCTCACACAGAATGAAACTGGCATAGTCAATTTGCTAATGTGTTGCTAGTTGGGGGCCTGTCTAACCATTCATATGCACAAATGTGAGTAAATTTTTGCACACTTTTTTGGTGCATGCAGGAATTGTTCATGTTAAATAACATAAATCAGAAGTACAGCTGGTTAAAAATAGGGGGAATATTTCTATTATTTTTGTATATCTCCCCTCCCATTCCAGAAATTTCCAACCAGCTCTAGTCAGAATTATGATTTTCAATTAAAAGAAAGCATTAGATATGAGGCAATCCCCTGGATGTGGACTATCTTTCTAGTATTGTTGAAAAGACATGATAATTTGGATCAATGTGGGACTGGAAAAGAAAGTGACGGAGTTCTGCACTGAGAAGAAAATATTTTTTTAAGCAACAGGTTTTATATGCAAGCATTTACTTAGATGTCTCCAAACAAACATAATGATTACAATAATCATTAAAAATGAAAGGTTAGCAGTTTACTCTGATAGGCAAGTCAAGACACAAGGGGTAGGAAAAATATAATATTGGTAGAAATAATATTGCATAATTAACTGCTCCAAAACAAAACAAAATTAGATATATAGCTCAAAGCAGAAACAATGCAAGTGGACTGTGCATATGCAGTTAGATACAAGTATTGTATAATCCTGATAGAAATGAGAATGACTTCAAGTAGAGGTTGGAAAATTAAACCTTTATTGATGAAAAAATAAATGCATTTAATTCATGGAAAAATGAATGAGAGGGGAAATCCATTTCAGATGGATAAAGAAAAGATTCCCCTAAAAGGCTGGACCTGTAATTGTAACAATGAAAGCTTGGAGGCTGAAACGGTACAAGAAATTGACCTACTAACTATGCTAACACTAAATAATCTACAAGTGTTATAGCTATAACAGAATTATGAGTGTATAAAGGCAGAGAAGGATTTGGTCTATTTTCTGAATATGTGATATGAGGGAAAATCTCAAATATTTTAGAAGGTAATTGAAGTAAGTGTCAGCTTTGAAGGAAAAAAGGCAGCAAAAACGTTTTACTCCATCCGTAGTTTTGATTTCAACCTGTGTTTTCAACCTGTTAAGAATTGTAATGGAAACACTGTCATATCCAATGAAGGAATCATGGACGATTGGAAAACACACGGCCCTTGGGGAATATATTAATCCTGGAATGGAAAAATAATACAAAATGATGGCCAGAAAGCATTTAGCAGATGGAAAATGGGAACCCTAACTAAGATTTTTTTTTTCTACAGAACAATGAAAAGATGAGACAGCATCTCTGGAAATGAGGAACAATAAAGCACTCAGTGTTAGACATACAGTTCCAATGATTTACTAATTAACTGAGTGGCTAAAACACATTTTGACAGTCTCCAACATTTTACAAGGCAGAGATATTATGGAAAGTGTATCTAAAGGTCTGGATGTGTATTGCCATTCCATTGCACAAAAGAAGTGTCAAAACAAAGCTATGCAGCTATAGTACACAGGCTAAATTCTAAAGAAGGAATAAGAAATGCAGGAAAATATCAGGCACGATTCAGACAGTTTCAAGGATTGTAAGGAACAGAACTGTATGAAACTACTAGTGTTGGCTTCATTCACCTAGGAAACCTGAGACTTTCAAGTATTTGCAAACAGGGGTGAGTGAATAAAAACATAAAATACCAGTCAGCATGAATACAGTGGTAGTTTAGTGTGTGATCTGAATATCTCCTGGCTATAATTCAGTCAGAATTTAGCTCATGGATATTATCCATCTGCCCATTGCGGAGATGGGCTCTTGACAACAGCAGACACCAAGCTGATTGTTGCTTCTATGTCTAGTACCCTGGTGGCTTTCCTAAGTAGCTGTACGTAAGAACCTGAGATCATTTGTATCCCTTTTTCAGTGGAGCTGGCATAGTAGTGTGGCAGTAGCCTGTCCTATTTTTGCTCCTGCACAATGGAGTGGCAGATTGCTGCACTGAGGGAAGCCACCCAGGCCCGCTGAAATATACAGAGGAGATGGAGCAGCCACATGATGTGGAAAGGAGACAGGCATGGGAGCAGCAAGCTGTTGGTCAAAGGTAAGGGGAATGGTCATGTTTCCAAGGAGTATGGGGATCCTGGGGTATCTAATCTTAGTGAGGGAAGGGGTTTGAGAGATGGAACAAACTGCATTATCTCTCAATTCTGATTCAGATATCTGAATATTATCTCAGTACTAGGATCCCCAAACAATATGTATATCATCCAAATATTATATGCTGATATTCATCTATCCTTAATTACTGGTGGCTTAGGAAAGAATGAGACATGGCAGCATGCTCCAACTATGATACTATATTTTTGAACCTGAAAACAACATTAAAAGGACAAAAAAACAAATAGTTCCAAAATTGGCCCCAAGGCTCAGTGTTCAGATCTGGTTCTGAATTTAAACATCTGAAAGGGGCTAGGAGCTAGTATTCAAGATTGGATCCTTCTTGGAGGGATGGTTGCATAATGAAAGGTTGGATACAGGTTAAAATTCAATCTTTATTAAAAAGAATTCAGATCCAGTTGTCCGATTTGGGCTCATTGCCTTTGGACCTTTCCTACCACCGACTGCTAATTAAATAAACTTAACAATTTGTTAGTACTGTAAATGCTGTTCAGGTGACAGCTATGAAGCTTTGCCCAATTGTTCAGTGTCGTTTAAAAAGTAGTTATTATTAGAGGTGATCCAAAAAAAATCTTCAGTATTTTTTCAACAAATTTTTTTTTCAATTTATATGTAAATTTGGGGGGGGTTGTACAAAAGGAAGATTTTTAATATTGTTTACATATTTTCATGGAAAAGAACTCCTATTCTTCAGCCAGCCTTAGCTGTTAGAAAACAAAGTAACTGCAGACTTTGTGGGTATTGTTGTTTTTTGTCTTGTTTTGCTTCATTATATCTACAAATTTAAGAGAAACAAAGAAATCGCCTACAATAAAAAGACTCATAGGGAAGAGTTATTCATCATGGTAGAAGGACAAATAGGCAGCTTCCTTCAGGATCTCTGTTGTAGGCCAAGTTGAAGTGAATACTAGATATATGATTGAAAACAATCAATTAATGTTATTGTCATTCACTAAATATGCCACGCTCCTGACATTTTCTAGAATCGGTGCTTGGAAATAATCTGTGATCTACACATACTGTAGTGAGTCATACACAATTAACACTACTAGACCCGCTAGTAGCTATTGAGAACTGGAGCTTGACTCCAAACACTACAGACACAAATACTTCAGTACTTAGCAGCATGTGGTTTCTTCAAGAGCCTCCTTGCCTGTATCCCAGTAGATGATTCTTTCCTGTAAGCAAAGCCCAGGTGAAATAACTGACCTTTTGTTCTTAAGGGTCAGATTTTATAAACTGCTTACAGGAGGCAGTGGGGACACATTTTCAAAATATTTAGGTACCTAAAGACGTAGAGAGGAGCCTAGTAGAATTTTCAAAATCTCTTAGGCAGGGCAGGTACCTAATTCCCATCTATCACAATTATAGGGCGAGCAGCATTTTGGTCCCCTTTTTGTCCACCAAGCCTGGCTTCCTGAACACCTTTCAAGTGTGAAGCAGTGCAGTTAAATGCATAAATAACTAAGTATCCAGAAAAAGAGGGGTTTGAACATACATCTCCTACTTCACAGCAAAGTGCCCTAACCATCAATTGGCAGCATCCACACCTATTTGCTTGCCTCCCCAATGACTAGTCAAGTATTTTATGCAAAGTAGAATAGCTTCAACAGAAAAGCCTCTTAAATCAGCCTACCCTAGAGCTCTGTACAGCATGCTCTTTCAGGAGATAGAGGTTCAAATCTCTGCTCTATATCAGGCAGAGAGGAGAATTAAACTTGGGCCTTGCAGGTGAGTGGAAGCAGTAGCATCCTTCTTTGGTAAATCTAGGAAGGGTGCCTAAGCTCTACTCCACTCCACCAGGAGCAACAAGTCACAGACTCCAATATAAACATGGGTCTGAACATGGACCCATAATTATATCTGTTTTTGGACTAAGTTTGGCTACCATTGATCTCCAGTACAAGCCCCATATGGGAGTACTGACATGAGTGCATGCTATTCAGCATGAGAAGGGTTACAGAATCAGGGTATCGATATAGATGTGTGGATGGGTAAGTTGTATATGACATTAACTTTTAAGGGCCAAGTCTGATTTACCTCTTTCTCTTCTATAGTTTTCTAAAGAGGAAAGTCCTCATTTACCCCTTGATCTTTTCTATATTTTGGAGATTACATTGTCTCCAAAAGAAAATTAAAATTTGAAAAGTTCTCTGCTCCAGATTCATTGATGTGTTAAAGAGGATCAGGAAAAAATATTTTGTAAAATTCTGCCACAAAGTCAAAGCTAAAGGTTTAAATGATTTCCCAGCCTCTGTTCACCAGCTGCAGTTCACCAGTTCTTTGGAGAGTTATGCTCTGCTATCAAGGATGACTTTCCCCTGGGACTCATCACATACTTCAGAAGAGAAGGGTTTTTTTTGTTTTTGTTTGTCTTTGTTTAATCTTTTGGTATATTGGTTTCATAAGGAAACCTAGAAAACATTTTTGGGACCCCCTGTCTGCTACATTGGCAGCACAACATTGCATAAAGTATGCTATTTAGGTGATTTAGAGGTATGATCCATTAAATGGATCCCAGAGTGGATCTATCTGCAATGGTCAGTACTAATCATGCCATAAACAGGCAAGAATGCCTGCAATATGATACAATCCTTTTCTGCTTTGTTTCTACATTAAGCCAAGAAGCTACAAGGAAATGCTGGTCAAACTTCTGGAAAGGTGGGGTCCGCTCAGTGGAACTACCAGGGCACTCTGAGAGAAGAAGGGTTTGTGATAAGCTGAATGACCCTCATAGAAGATTTGGTGATAACAAGATTAAAACCTTGCCCAAACAGCATGATGCTACTGGAAGAGCTTGCCAGGTTTTCAGTGGAGTGGTGACACCTGTCCACTTGACTGAAATCAATTTACTAATGAAGGTTAATGGCTCATCAGGATCTCTATGGAGAAATCCAGTTAAGACAGGCCTCCTCAAAGAAGTTATATAAACCATAGGGGAGGGGGCAGGAAAGTCAGATAGTTTGGTTGAGAGTGACTGGGTGTTTCTCTTGTTCTATAGGTATTATGGATGAAGGAAGTCTCTTAAGTTTTATTTTAAATTGAACTGTCTTGAGGAAGGCTTTTTTGTTCAATCTGGCTTGACCTTAAAAGGGAAGACATTTTTTGTTTTCCCTGAACAAACCACATGATCAGATGCTTGAAATTCACTCCAGTGATGCTGATTCCTTTGATATGCTGCCACTATAGCAACCAACATCCTATAAGCAGGGTAGAAAAAGCGTATGTCCAAATTTGAATAAGATTGAAGTTACAGATGTTTTTGGTTGAAAGCTAGACCCTAGTGGATCATGTTGTTGACATAAATTAAAACACAAAGTTTAATGTTTCTGATGAAGAGATAACTCTGGAACATGTCAGAGTTGTTTTAGATAAGGATTGAGGTCCACTGATACTTTGATAAAGAAATATACATACAATCTAGCCTTACTCTAATTCTGTTTAGCTAGTGCTTTCAATCTTTCACTTTCATGAGCACAAAAATTCATCAAGTCTGTGCATGCCCTACAGTGCATATTTCTGTTAGTAATACTCTTATAGTAGCTTCTAAAGTATTGGGGTAATATTAAAATAGGTATAAATTCTAGTAGAACAAGATGTAGGAAGGAGTATTAGCAGCACAGAAAAAGGCCATCATATGTGCCAATGTCTGTTTCTATAATCCTGCTGAAACTTATGAATAAAGGAAGAGGGTGGGGGGCATATTTAACTGAAGACACTCAAAGATGTATCAATATGAACACCTATTAAGTTAGTGCCTGTACAGCCTCCTTGTTCAAAAACTTGTCAAGTTCCATCTGAAACTGATTTACGCTACTTGCTTCTAATGCCACCCAACTGGCAATTTGTTTCCTGTTTCAATCAGTCTCTGCATAATGAAAATCTGTCTGAATCACTTATAACTGATTCTATTCTTTTTTAACCCCCTTAGTTTCAATTCAAGTCTGCTTGGTTCCACTTGGTTACTATATCAACCAGCTTCTTGGCATCAATCCATTTCTTCCCTATCCAGATCTTATATGCCTCACTCACAGCTGACCTTTGCCTAAATTACATAGACCAAATCTGGCTGAACTTTCATCATAACACAAACCGAGAAACAAACGCAGTTATTGTTGATATTATTTCTCTTATCATGGCCTTTCCTTCTGGAATTTGGTTATACAAATGATGACATACCCACAGTGAGGACTTGCCTATTGCCATACTACATGACAAGCCAAAATGGCAAATAGATGGACATATTTCATAGTCTTACAAGAACTTCTGTGGCATTTTTAAAAATTTGTATCCAAACACTGTGCACCTTTAACTTTTCTGGTTTATGTTCTGTTTTCTGTTGTACTAAAAAAAAAAAAAGAATGCTGTCCTTGAAAACTTGATGAACATAGGAGGATTATTTGCACCACTTTTCTACTCTTTTTTTTTAAAACAAATTGGTTATTGTTCTGTGAATCCTTTTGATTTCTACACCTAACAATTCTCCTTTCAAAAGTGCAAGGCACTCTGTATGTCCTTTTTTATCTTGCTTGCTATGCCACAACCAGGGCTGTTAAGCTAAATACATAGTAACAGGTTTCAGAGTAGCAGCCCTGTTAGTCTGTATTCGCAAAAAGAAAAGGAGTACTTGTGGCACCTTAGAGACTAACCAATTTATTTGAGCATAAGCTTTCATGAGCTACATCTCACTTCATCGGATGCATAAAAGTGGAAAATGCAGTGAGGATATTTTTATACACACAGACCATGAAAAAATGGGTGTTTATCACTTCAAAAGATTTTCTCTCCCCCCACCCCACTCTCCTGCTGGTAATAGCTTATCTAAAGTGATCACTCTCCTTACAATGTGTATGATAATCTAGGTGGGCCATTTCCAGCATAAATCCAGGGTTTAACAAGAACGTCTGAGGAACGGGGGCGCGGGGTAGGAAAAAACAAGGGGAAATAGGTTACCTTGCATAATGACTTAGCCACTCCCAGTCTCTATTCAAGCCTAAGTTAATTGTATCCAATTTGCAAATGAATTCCAATTCAGCAGTTTCTCGCTGGAGTCTGGTTTTGAAGTTTTTTTGTTGTAATATTGCAACTTTCATGTCTGTAATCGCGTGACCAGAGAGATTGAAGAGTTCTCCGACTGGTTTATGAATGTTATAATTCTTGACATCTGATTTGTGTCCATTTATTCTTTTACATAGAGACTGTCCAGTTTGACCAATGTACATGGCAGAGGGGCATTGCTGGCATATGATGGCATATATCACATTGGTAGATGTGCAGGTGAATGAGCCTCTGATAGTGTGGCTGATGTTATTAGGCCCTGTGATGGTGTCCCCTGAATAGATATGTGGGCACAGTTGGCAACGGGCTTTGTTGCAAGGATAGGTTCCTAGGTTAGTGGTTCTGTTGTGTGGTATGTAGTTGTTGGTGAGTATTTGCTTCAGGTTGGGGGGCTGTCTGTAAGCAAGGACTGGCCTGTCTCCCAAGATTTGTGAAAGTGATGGGTCGTCCTTCAGGATAGGTTGTAGATCCTTGATAATGCGTTGGAGAGGTTTTAGTTGGGGGCTGAAGGTGATGGCTAGTGGCGTTCTGTTATTTTCTTTGTTAGGCCTGTCCTGTAGTAGGTGACTTCTGGGTACTCTTCTGGCTCTGTCAATCTGTTTCTTCACTTCAGCAGGTGGGTATTGTAGTTGTAAGAATGCTTGATAGAGATCTTGTAGGTGTTTGTCTCTGTCTGCGGGGTTGGAGCAAATGTGGTTGTATCGTAGAGCTTGGCTGTAGACAATGGATGTAGAAGCCCTCTACACTAACATTCCACACAAAGATGGACTACAAGCCGTCAAGAACACTATCCCCGATAATGTCACGGCTAACCTGGTGGCTGAACTTTGTGACTTTGTCCTTACCCATAACTATTTTACATTTGGGGACAATGTATACCTTCAGATCAGCGGCACTGCTATGGGTACCCACATGGCCTCACAGTATGCCAACATTTTTATGGCTCTACAATACAACTGCATTTGCTCCAACCCCTCAGACAGAGGCAAACACCTACAAGATCTCCCCGTTCCTCAGACGTTCTTGTTAAACCCTGGATTTATGCTGGAAATGGCCCACCTTGATTATCATACACATTGTAAGGAGAGTGATCACTTCAGATAAGCTATTACCAGCAGGAGAGAGGGCTGGGGGGAGAGAAAAATACCCATTTTTTCATGGTCTGTGTGTATAAAAATATCCTCACTGTATTTTCCACTTTTATGCATCCGATGAAGTGAGCTGTAGCTCATGAAAGCTTATGCTCAAATAAATTGGTTAGTCTCTAAGGTGCCACAAGTATTCCTTTTCTTTTTGTAAATACATAGTAGAATCTAAACCAGTGATAATGAGTGTTGTCACTGACTGCTGCAACAACCCATAGTAGTTTGTCAATTTGTTGTCTTTAAGCTAGGAAAATAAGTTAGTTTAGATAATGTAAGAACTAACTTGATATGTCTGAATGTTGAATTGAATTGATTTCTGACTCTTTATATGGTTTGGAAAAATTCAGATTTTTTTAAGTGCCTCATTTCTCTGCCCAAGGAATTTGGATACGATTCAGATAAGTTTTTGAATTCTTTTTAATGCTTTTATACAAACCAAACCTTCTGGGATTCACCTATTATTACAATGAACCAATTTTTAATCTATTTCCAGGAGCTGCTCCCTTTCCATTATTTCTGAAAGGTCCCTTTTCAGATTGCTGTGCTGGACACAAACAGTCCTGGCTTTTAAAACTCCTTTTCTCTTGTAAAGGTTTTTCTGACCTGTAAGATGTATTCTAGTGAATAACACTGAGAGTTTGTTTTAAAAAACCCACAACAACCGCTATCTTCCTGCAGGAATCTTAAATGGCCAGGACTGTATGTAAGTGCCACAGCTATGCCTGGTCAATAATTGGACTGGAAATTACCAAGGAAAGATCACGGTTGTCAAAGTAGTACTGGTGATTTAGTGGATGTCATCCTTCCTTCCTGCCTTACCAATGTCCCAGTATAGCCTAAGGAAATGAAACACTGTGCTGCCACAAAAGTAACTATTTAATAGTCACACTTTATTTATTATTATAAATTATTGGCAAGAAGTAACCTGTTGGACTGTGACAATCAATAACTATTAATTAACCTTTATTAAAATGTTTATTAATATTTATACATTATTTATAAATGAAACCTTAATATAAAGTGAGGTTCATGAAGGACAAGTGGATAAGTGATTTCTATGTACATAGGACAAAGTTCTGATTGTACCAACATTGATCCACTGGGGAGCAGGAAAGGAGAATGCAGGAACCATTTTCCATACCCCCAATAGTCCTGCCTGAAAGAAGTACCCATAATATGGCTGTCTGCACTTCCTAAATACATGCAGGGAGAGCATGGGGGTGGAACCCCTTGTGCTGTTTGCAATGCTTAACACATTAAAGCAGATGGGTAAGTGTGATCCCATACCTCTTCCCTTGTGCACTGGCTCACATCTGCGCTGAGAGAAGCACAAGCTGCTCCTCTTCCCACAGGAGTAGCAAAGGTGGATGGTGTTGGTATTTTCCCCCCCATGCACCTGGCAGCATTAAATATCTGGCCTCCACAGGCACATTGCCTCCTGCTACAACTGCTTGCATGATGCAAAATGGATTTCCTTCCTCAGTACAGCTTTGGATGTGAGCCTGGGTAGCCCCAAGATTTGTCAAGTTCTTTGGGACTCCTTAGGTGAGCAGGTGCTTTGTCAATGTCAGATATTAATTAATATTATTATTGGAAATATGATAATAAATACCCTAGGCATTGATGAAGAGTAGACCCTTCACTTTATAGCAAAGTCTTTTGCAATGCACAATTACTGTTTCTCCTTTGACTGCCATTTCAATGAAGCACTCTCAAAATGCAAGTGAATTCTGACATGACCTCCTTCTCTCACAAATTCATGCTAAATGTCCTTTATCAAATTAACATTGAATTCCAAGAGCTGAAGAGATTTGGTGATCAATTGCAGCCACTTATTCTTAAGGTTGAGTTAATTATTTTGGGGAGTTGATAGTAATTGGATTCATTGTACTCTGGTTTTAAGAAAGGAATTATAAGAAATTTGGGTATAGCAACTTGTAAATGATCCTGTTGAATTTCATTATTAAAAGATCCACCACTTCTTAATTGACTGGCTATTAGTAAAACAACCTAAGAGAATTAGGTTAGTTAAACTACTCCCAGATGTTTTCACTGGTCACTGCCCTGGCTTTAATAGAAAATCAGCATTTAAAATTGCTTGAGAATGAGAAACAAATGAAAATAAAGAATTCCAATATTCTATTCAGGCAAATTCCTGGGACATATAATTGGAAATTATTGGAATCACTTTTAATACATTATATTGATTGTGCACAGGAATATTTACACAAAGGGTATGTGACAATTTGAGATGGGCATTTGCAGGGTCCAAAGGCTGGGTTGATTACAAGCAACATATGCGACTGAGGCCCCAAAGATGTCACATGGAATTTTCCTCCCCTTCATTTACATTGAAAAAGAGTCCTAATTAAAACTAGCACTTTCTGAGTACCAAATGTACATTGTGAAAGTACAATGGAAAAACAAAATCTTCACTACGGAGAAAAACCCATACACAGCCATCATGGGAGTTTTGTGAATGTCTTCATGAGTTTTTTCATGATTCACTTAAAAGGACTAGTTAAATAAAAACCATGCACGATAAAATCATAGATCCTATTAAAATGGCAAATGAACTTATTTGCTTTATAAAATATGTGCCTGTTTTGATGGCTGTAGTGGATAATCTCATGTCTCAGGTTGCTGATCTGTACTATCAAGTTGCATGAGCAGACTCTTCAAATGGATTTGCAGAATGATCCTGGTTATGTTGCAACTTGTCTCCATGCTTTTTGTTTATATATTGTTAACACATAAAGTAGGATATGGGAGCTGAACTTGACAGATTTTAATTAAACTACTAACATACTGTTAATTTTAAGTTTGCCACTATATATTTATGCCAAAGAAAGAACAATAGCCTGAACATTAAAAGTATCAAAGTGATCAGCTACAGGAATGATTAAGGAGCTAAATATTCAAATATATATTCACCATTCAGACAATCTTATAAAAGAAAGCACATTAGTTTGGCTACTCCACTGCTTATTTTATTTCATAAAGTAGCACTGACTCTTAAAAATCTGAGTTTGGGCCATAACCTCCTTCATTCTGGTATCATATCTCTACTTAATAATCATTGCCAGTAACCAACAGTCTTCCTACAAAGAAAAACAACATCCTATCATTTCCTGTAGACCATGAGGGAAGGAGCATGGGAAATCAGATTGTATGCCTTACAGCTAAAGAGAGGTGGATCAATTCAGCTAAAGTAAGAAGTGACATAAATATTTGTCCAAAACTAATTCTTAACTGAACTGAGTCTTCAACACTTTGGAAAATGTTTGGATTCCCCTGCCCTCTCATTTTTGTCCACTTTTGCACTTACTGGTTTTGGGTAGGGCTAGAAATGGAAGTGCCCAAATGGAATGAGTAAGGTTAATCTTGTTGTTAATCTTACATTTTTTTCTGGTATAATTTAAAGCTGAAAGCCTTCACCCTCCCTGAAGAAAAAAACATCAACCAAATTTTGCAAACAGCGGTCTGAATATTTCATATGAGGCTTGGGTAGCCTCTCCAAACTGAACCTCTGATTTATTTTTGAACTTCATTTACCAATATATATATCTATCACTGTGTAAGGCTTTTCTATAGTCCATTACTCTGCTAATTATAGTGAAAAATGTTACTGCTGTGCTGTCAGATATGCATCACACTTATTAAATTTTATAATTTGGTTTGGATGTCATTCCTGCTCACTACTGTAAAAAAATAAAGGAAGCAAACTTGTGTATATGTTATTTTTTGGTGTCTTGTCTGTGTGAAGTGAGATGTGGGGTCTGATGCAAAATTCCATAACTCAGATAACATATCCGGTGGTGGGGTGACAGGATAGGAGATATATATAACTAATGATGTGACTGTATTAGAAGATAGCTGCTGAAAAGTACTAAGAAAGGGAAGATTTTGGTATCCGTGGGGAGTGGTAAGAGTTATCCTAATCATGATCACTGCTATATGTGGGCAGAGGGCCAGAAGGATTTATCTTCTAAGTTAGCTCCCCAGGATTATCTTCTAATACCAATATGCATAAACAATCATTATTAGCTAGAGAAGACACAAACAATTATAATACAGTACTTTTCCAATAATCGGTCAAAGGCAGTGGACATGCACATGTTCTTGCCGTGACTGGGCTTCTATTTACAGTTGTAACAAAGCTGGTGTCTTGTTTTTGTTGTTGTTATGGTTTTAATGGTCCAGATGCAGAGACTTCCTTGCAGTGGAGAATGCTCCATTCACACCCTCTGATGCCCAGAAACCTCTCAGATTCTCCAGTGAGTGGTACCTCCATATTATTTATTTATATTTCCACCACCATCAATTGCACATATGTTTAAAAAGTCCAAATCTTGGGTAGTAGATAGAATATCCCAGGTCAGGGTTCTATCTACTACCCAAGATCCATAAACCTGGAAATCCTGGGCGCCCCATCATCTCAGGCATTGGCACCCTGACAGCAGGATTGTCTGGCTATGTAGACTCCTTCCTCAGGCCCTACGCTACCAGCACTCCCAGCTACCTTAGAGACACCACTGACTTCCTGAGGAAACTACAGTCCATCGGTGATCTTCCTGATAACACCATCCTGGCCACTATGGATGTAGAAGCCCTCTACACCAACATTCCACACAAAGATGGACTACAAGCCGTCAAGAACACTATCCCCGATAACGTCACGGCAAACCCGGTGGCTGAACTTTGTAACTTTGTCCTCACCCATAACTATTTCACATTTGGAGACAATGTATACCTTCAAATCAGTGGCACTGCTATGGGTACCCGCATGGCCCCACAGTATGCCAACATTTTTATGGCTGACTTAGAACAACGCTTCCTCAGCTCTCGTCCCCTAACGCCCCTACTCTACTTGCGCTATATTGATGACATCTTCATCATCTGGACCCATGGAAAAGAAGCCTTTGAGGAATTCCACCATGATTTCAACAATTTCCATCCCACCATCGACCTCAGCCTGGACCAGTCCACACAAGAGATCCACTTCCTGGACACTACGGTGCTAATAAGCGATGGCCACATAAACACCACCCTATCCCGGAAACCTACTGACCGCTATTCCTACCTACATGCCTCCAGCTTTCACCCAGACCACACCACACGATCCATTGTCTACAGCCAAGCTCTGTGATACAACTGCATTTGCTCCAACCCCTCAGACAGAGACAAACACCTACAAGATCTCTATCAAGCATTCTTACAACTACAATTCCCACCTGCTGAAGTGAGGAAACAGATTGACAGAGCCAGAAGAGTACCCAGAAGTCACCTACTACAGGACAGGCCTAACAAAGAAAATAACAGAACGCCACTAGCCGTCACCTTCAGCCCCCAACTAAACCCCTCCAACGCATTATTGAGGATCTACAACCTATCCTGAAGGATGACCCAACACTCTCACAAATCTTGGGAGACAGGCCAGTCCTTGCCTACAGACAGCCCCCCAACCTGAAGCAAATACTCACCAGCAACCACATACCACACAGCAGAACCACTAACCCAGGAACTTATCCTTGCAACAAAGCCCGTTGCCAACTGTGCCCACATATCTATTCAGGGGACACCATCACAGGGCCTAATAACATCAGCCACACTATCAGAGGCTCGCTCACCTGCACATCCACCAATGTTATATATGCCATCATGTGCCAGCAATGCCCCTCTGCCATGTACATTGGTCAAACTGGACAGTCTCTACGTAAAAGAATAAATGGACACAAATCAGATGTCAAGAATTATAACATTCATAAACCAGTCGGAGAACACTTCAATCTCTCTGGTCACGCGATTACAGACATGAAAGTTGCTATATTACAACAAAAAAACTTCAAATCCACACTCCAGCGAGAAACTGTTGAATTGGAATTCATTTGCAAATTGCACACAATTAACTTAGGCTTGAATAGAGACTGGGAGTGGCTAAGTCATTATGCAAGGTAACCTATTTCCCCTTGTTTTTTCCTACCCCGCGCCCCCGTTCCTCAGACGTTCTTGTTAAACCCTGGATTTGTGCTGGAAATGGCCCACCTTGATTATCATACACATTGTAAGGAGAGTGGTCACTTTAGATAAGCTATTACCAGCAGGAGAGTGGGTTTGTGGGGGAGGGGGGGTGAGAAAACCTGGATTTATGCTGGAAATGGCCCAACTTGATTATCATACACATTGTAAGGAGAGTGATGACTTTAGATAAGCTATTACCAGCAGGAGAGTAGGAGAGTAGGGTGGGAGGAAGTATTTTTTCTTACTTTGTGTGTATATAAAAAGATCTTCTACACTTTCCACAGTATGCATCCGATGAAGTGAGCTGTAGCTCACGAAAGCTTATGCTCAAATAAATTGGTTAGTCTCTAAGGTGCCACAAGTACTCCTTTTCTTTTTGCGAATACAGACTAACACGGCTGTTACTCTGAAACCTGTCATGTTATTTTGAAAACTTCACTTCACTTGGATTTTAAATACCCAGTGCTTTATGATCAAGCGTGAGTGCTGTACATATGCTATATAACTCATTAACCTTTCATTATTCACATACTAGGTAGCTGGAATTTTATTTTAGAAAATGTCTAACTAGGTTGCGCTGTAAATAAGGCACTACATATTCTAATGTCTCATATTCTCATGACAAAACCTGTAATGAAAATTAGAAACAGCACAGCTTGAATCCATTCCTGTAACAATTGCAAAGACAGTAGGGAATGTCAGGAACAAAAACTTACTGCTTTTAGTTTGTAATTGTGAATGATGGAGGTCAGGTGCCACAATGAGATGCGGCATTACTAACACAGAGATATATTTCAAAATAAATTCAAGATCCTGAGCCCTAAGAAGAAGAAGAAAGCTGAATAAGTTTCAAAAGTAGTGTGGCTGGCCTTCAGGGGAAAAGGCTTCAGGCAACTCAGTTTACATAGCAACTCTTGTTTCATAAAGAAGAACTGGCATCAAATCCAGACATGACTACTTGTCTGTCCTTCTGACTAGAGGTGAAGGCCAACAGTAGGATAAAAAGAAGAAAATAAAGTAGATAAAAAAGCCATGGACTGAAATACATTTTCTGGATTAAATATTGAGCTTCTTTACTTTATGTAATCTGTTCAATATCATGTACTGTTTGCTAATCCTCCTGCCTAATGCTCAATAAGTGAATTTGTCAGACAATTATAATGAAGTTGGTTTAATTTCCTGCTTTCCCAATAGCATTTATCATTATTTTTACCATTGGATTTAAATTTCTGAGGCCAGTGTTCTCCTGGTTCTTTTTCCTGTTAATATCTGAATAGCTTTTAAATTTCAATAAAACATTCCCCCGCCCTGACAGTTAAAGTAGATGTTAAATAGGAAATAAGAATGGATATTAAATGATTTAAGTCATTATTTTGTTTCCTTTTGTCCCTTCAGTACACTTACGAATGTAAAGGTCACATAAAATGCTAATTCTTTTTAGTCACTCTGAATTCCTCGAAAGACATATCCATTTTTGTACTCAATCTATTCCAAAGTAATAGGAAATCTAGCTGGTGTCAATCTTGAAACATCAGCACTGGTCCAGAGCTCCTCAGCACAAGGGAAGTTTGGGGCTGTAGAGTGGGACATCAACAAGGAAAGAGTAAACACAGTAAAAGGAGAAACAAATGCTGGGGAGAAGTCTAGGGCTGTACATTTATTGAGCATCTTTGCAAAGGTCTCATTGAATAATTCTACCAGGATGTCAGTCTGAATGTAGTAGATAAGAGGTTCTGATGTCTTTGTTTTTAACAACTCATGAACATCTTCAATGAGCTTAGTCATGACATGGGTCTCTTGATTCCCCTAGGATATTTTGGGACATTTCTACTTAAGCAAACACCTTAAATAGTTCACAAGTGTGTGTTTTGGCCATTATACCTCAAAGTGGAACTGCCCCCAGGTAATGGGTGACTTAATCCATAATGTCTGGTTGTGCTTTTTCTCAGGGGCTGCATCAAGTCCATGCCTATCAAAGAGAACTTCTCTTACTGGAAAAGGTAATCATTGGACTTTAGGTACTCCACTGGGCACCACACTGACTGGCACACAGGGAAGGAAGCATAGAAGTCAGCTATTCCTTTGGCTTCCCAGACAGAAGAAGTGAATGAGTAGCTTTGAGCCATGTCTTTTTTTTTCACCAAGTGTTCTGCAAAGAGAACAGCATGAACCAAGTGTAGGAGGCCAGGTAACTAGCAGCTGATTATTAATTCCATTCAGTAAAACAGGCTAGCTTTCAGCTCATAGCAAAGATGCTGGTTCACTCTCAGGGATTCCACAGCACTTGGTCATAAGAATGGCTCAACATGTTGTTCTCTCACTCTACATCCTAAAGTTGGAAAATCCAGTTAGTATCTCAGGCTTCAGTTTAAAGAATATTCTCTGTCTCACCCATTTGACAGATAAGCTGATGTGAGGATGATGGACTCAACTGAACCCTAGTTCTATGATAGGGCTTAATGTCCCAACAGATCAACATTCTTCAGGGCTGACCATTTCTTCCTGGGCAAAGTTGGACCACAGCCAGAGTAGAGTAGACCTTGAACCTCAGCCCTTTTGACCTGGACCGGAATAATGAGCTTAGCACATCCATTCCTTTGTTCTTGACTTGCCAGCATGCAGGCCTCGCAGTAACAGCACTCTAAGCCGGTGGCACCAATTCAGAGTCTCCCCTCTCTCCTACACACACAGCACATGAGTTGGTGCTGCTAGCAGTCGAGTTCTCAGTGGGTTCCCCTGTGCTCTGCCATTCAGGAACAGACCCCCCCGTAACGGGTTGCAACACCATTGACCGCCATCTGGACAGAGTGGCATTTGAGGGATGCAAGTCACTGAAATTTGGTCCAGCAACCCCTACCTATGAATGGAGGGGCAGCCAAGTCAAATTTCCATGGTGTTGTGATCACATAGTTGGAGAGATGCATTGGACCGCTCTAGCAGTAGCTGTACTGATTTAGTATGGGACCTCTGCTTATAAGTGGTCAGACTATGCACCTCCCCCCGCCCCCCCAGCTCCACAGCCTATGGAACTTTGAGCAAGTGCAAAAACCCAGGAGGGATCTACTGGTCTAAATATAGGCAGATCCTGCTTGTGCATTCCAGTTGCTCACAAAGTGGGTTTAGGTTCATGCCGTAAGCTTGGTGATATGTTTGCCTTCTCATAATAGATTGCTTGCTCACCTTCCTTCCTTGGTGCTATCAGTGAGGGAGGATCTTTGCTCTAAACAATTTGTTATCAGATATTCCTGTCTGGGGACTCCAGCCTCCACGGTGAAGATATAGTGACACTGTGAGTTGCTCTACTAGTCTATCCTCCTGTCTCAGCTGAGTCTGAGCCCCCTGTGGGGCTTCTCCCTGGACTCCACAAACAGTATCCACTACAATGTAGTACCACATTAACTGACAACTCCTGTCAGGATCTCTTCCCAGTGTCAACAAACACATTCCCTATTTCCTCCAGGAAGATTTCAGATGAACTTCTCCACCATAATCTCTTTGGCAGTCCATGGCCTATACTCGACATCAGGTTTCAACTATCGCTAACAGACATCTCACAACTTCTGAACCATCATGCTGGACTAGCCACTAACAAGATATCTCTCTTCCCAAAAATATCAGTGATACATTTTGTCACTGACTTTCAAGCACCATGGACTGACTGCTTTAAACTGAACCACCTAATTTTCTAATGCTCTCCAGTGGCTGGCTCTTTTCAGAAAGGAGTACAGCTCAGAAAGAGATTGCAAAAATTTCCTTCTCCTCCCTGGTCCCCTCTTCTTGTCCATATCATGACTAGAGATGTGCAAAACCTTAGGGCCAAAACATTTTTTAGTGGAAAATGCAGATTCAGTAACACCAAAACATTTCACGAATATGTGTCTGTTTTACTGAATGGTATGTGTAGGGAAAAAAAGATTCTGAAAAAGTCAAAAGGCTTTCAAATTTCAAAGCCATCTTTCAATTTTTCAAGGAGCAATGATTTTTCATTTCAAAATTTCCTTCAGGTTTTTTTGATTTGTTTTGTTTTTTTAATTAAAAATGCTCAAAATCAAAATGAAACAAAATCAGAAATTTGTATTTGATTTTTGGAGTTGCTGTTGAACTGAAAAATCAGTTATTCATACAGCTCTAGTCATGACTTATTTGCTTTCACTTTCAAATTTTAAACTAGCTTTTCTGCTTGGCTGAACAGGTGTTGTTTTCCTGTGACTGAGTCAGAATGCTATTTAGAGGCAGTAGTTGCTTCTCTAAAAAACAGAAATGAATGTGGCTTGATTGTTAAAATGAATAGCCTTGCTTGATTAAAACCTGAGTGTTGGGAATGCTGTTTGTTTTTGCTTTTATAGTTTAGGATTCTGTTTTCTGTCACCCATTCCTGCATTTGCAAAACATCTCTGTTTTCAAGATTATATTTCTATTTATTACATGGCATATTCAAAGTTTTCAAATTATAAAACACGGTCTAGAATTTTTGGAAACACTTTCCCTCATATATTATTTTTAAGTAGCTAAAACATATGTTTTTTATCCTCTGCTTCAGTCCAACATCATACTTTGCTTGGCTCTGTTACACTGGGCTTCTTTAATCTGCATGCACTAGATCCCATTGTTGCACTGTGCCAGAAAAAATACTTAAGTTATAGTCTCTGTATTAAATTCTTGAATTACTCAGCCATCAAGCTCAAGAGAGTTTGGCTAGAATGGGTTTTGAACCTTCTGACACTGTGAGAAGTCTTGTTGCTTCTGTTCTATTAGAAGTGGGCTGCCAGATGCCACAGTTATTCCTGAAGATAGAGAAACGGGTAGTAGAAAAGATTAGCTGAGCTGGTAAAAAAGTTCTGGATTTTTAAAAAACTCCCCAAAATTTTGGACATTTTTGCAACTTATTTATTTGTCATCTGGAGAGCTGGTTGTAACTTTTCAATAAATTCCAATAAAATTTTGAAATAAAAAAAAGAAAACCAGCAATTTTTTAAAATCACATTTTAAACTGTCTCCCTCCCTCTCCCTCCAACCAGCTGTAGTGACTAGATATGGTAGAAGGCTGGAAGGTCAGTGAAAATTGCATGGCTTTTCAAATTGTGTACAACTATTCAGACTTTGAATAGCTTTGTCTTACTATGTTGGGATATAGTCTAATATACTACAAGCACACAAGTGAGTAATTATTCTGAGTATTAGAATATTTTTCTCTATTACATCACTATAAATGCAGAGTTACTCCATAGACTCCAATGGAGTTACTTCAGATGTTCACCAGCATGATTTAGACTAAAACATAGTACTAAATATTTATTTTAGCTCATTCTTTTTCTTTCAAATTCTTTCCTTTCTAGTAATAACCATATAATTGCAAGTAACTTTCTTTATTCACTTCTTTATGAACACCAAACTCAGACTTGTCAAAACTCATATAAACAGAAGTTTAATGAAGTTACTGTTACACCAGCTCTGAATTCATCATAATTGGTACTATTTATGCCTTAATTTGAATTACTGGAGAACCCTCCTCAGCTTACCTGTGCTGGTGGTAAGTGCAACCATCTAATTCAAATATGTTTCTAAATAAATTTAATAGAAGATTGTTAGATTTTTTTTTTGGTCACCCTTTCCCAGCTCTGTTCACCAGAAGAACAGATGCAAAATATGCAGACATATCTCCACTGCTACAATGGTCAACACCCCGACCCCCACAACACACCTTTGCAGATCTGTGGGTCTTACACATGCCTATCACAACATGTGGTGTAGTTCATCCAATGAACTAAATGTCCCAACAACAATTATGTGGTGAAGCAAGACAATCACTGAGCTCTCAAATGAACCCACACAGGAAAATAACAAAAGACAAAAACACCACATCACCCATGGGTGAATGCTTTTCACAAAAAGTGGTGTTTTTTTCCCACTTTTCACTCCATATCTGACTTCTAAGTCCTCATCCTCAAAGTAACCTACACAACATCTTCAAAGGACAAGCCTTAAATTCATGGATACTTAAATTCATAACTCTGCTTGACACTAAAAACCATGGACTTAACAGAGACGCTGGTTTTATGGACCATTCCAACAACTTGTAAAATACCCTGCTGCCTACTATCTTCCTCCACTGTCCTACAACACCAGACGTGTTAATTGCCCACTTCATTTTAAGTGGTTTCCTACAACATGTATGAACCCCTTATGCTTAACAATCTGTCCCACCTTGTATTTAGCTTTGACACTCTAGTTTCCTTCTTCATACCTGAAGAGCATTGTGAAAGCTCAAAAGCTCCTCCTTTCCACAAACAGACGTTGGTCTGATAAAATATATTATGTCACCCACCTTGTGTCTCTCATATTCTGGGACCAACAAGGCTACAACAACACTGAATTAATGTAAATGGAATCAATGTTTATAATATATGTCTACTTATACTTCTGAGAGCCAGGCATTATAGAGGCAAATGCTTTGCAAATTTCCACATATTTTTCTATTAATGTTCCTCCACGTTCAATCACCAGCTGAAAAATCCTTTACTACTTCAGATAGACCTCTGTTATAGATATTTTGTGAATTAACTCAAATTTTGTCAAACTATGGGATATAGTACTCCTTCCTTTTTCTACTTTCTGTTCTCATCTTTGGCAATATCTACTTGTACTACTTGTCTCGTTTCTCAAGCTTGAAAGCTGGTTGCAGCTAAATCTTGTAGGTTCTTCATACAATATATCTAGAATTTGCTGGTTCCTTTCTATTCCTACTGTGAAAATATTTATCTGGGATTCTGGGTACCTTCTTGCCTTCATTATTCCAACTTCCTCTTCTCTGGTTATCCAGAGATCTCCTCGTCAGTCTGTCCAATATCCTGCTATGAGAATCCTCCACTTTATCTTGACTTTTAACCATATCCATCTAGTCTTCAACCTAATCTCCTACCTTGCATCCTGTTCTTGTCTCTGTTCTCCTCTGCCTTCATCAATTTTGCTACACTCAAGCTTCATCCGGTATAGCTTCTTATGCCTGGAATTTTTCATATACTCATCTTCTAATCCCTGAAACTGAAAGTTAATGGGAGTTGGCTGCCTAACTCTCTTCATTCTTTTGAAAACCCCAGTTTTAATTTTCTTTTCTTTCTAGTCCCTGGGTGCATTTCTTTCCATAGACATAGAAATACTTGAACTAACAAGATGAATGATAAAGTTATTTAGCTAATCAGACTGCTCTTTAGTAGCCATCCCCCATCTTCAAAATTTACACTTTTTATTTAAAGTGTTTGTAAGTTTTTTGGGATCAAGGCCCTATTTTCATGTTTATCTGTAAAACACCAAGTACACTTCGCCATTATGTAAATGATTAAATTAACTTAAGATTTCTGTAATGTTTTTGAAGCATCTGTAAGGAAACTACACCAAAGAGGTAAATAAGTCACAGCAAGGGACTAAGGCAAAGCAGACTTCAGTGATGACAATAAGCATTTCTCCAACATCGAATTCATATACGTTCAGGTAAACACAATTAGCAACAACACCTGCAATAGTGCCATCAGGCGACTTCCAATAATAGTACACTCATTCTTTAGAAACAAAGAAAACTTACAAATATAACATTATACTGACTTAAATATTTTTCTCTGCCAAGGAAACAACCACAACAAAACTGAAAGGCTTTCTTGGTGCATCATAAAAATTCATAAAAGTACAAACCCATTTTTGTTTTCAGGGTATTTTCCAGAAAAGCGTTGTTCTGAACCTTGAATTTCCTGTCCTCCTCCCCCCGCCATCTCTCTGTAATAAGTCACATCTTAAATATATTAAAAAATCAATCTATCAAGAATGAAGATAATTTTCTTGAATAGTGGTTGTGACAGAGTGGGATATATCTGCAGAAACTATAAACTCCAGTTTATATTGTAACCTCTATTTTGTGCCGTGTGCTGAACACATGTATAACCTTGCCCAACACAAGTCTAGTATGATGTATTCCAGTCAACCACCCTGTCCAGAAAAGGTGCTTGTCACCTTATTGAAGGACTGAGAAGCCATCACAGAGCAGTTTAGGGCAATCAACTTAGAGTCTCACTCAACAGCTGGCCCCATGGAATAATGGATTTTCTACACAAGGGCACTACCATGGCTGGTAGATCTGTAGCTTTTCAGCCAGGGCACATAGAAAAAGGAGAGAGGCTGTATTTAAGGTGGATTGCTTCTCTGAGCAAAAGTGCTATCCATCACCACATGCCAGAAGAATTGGCTGAAAAAAGAGAAGACAGGAGGGCCTGGGCCTGGTGTGAAATGCTGACAAGACTGGAAACGCACAGAAGGAGTGAGATCACATATGGGGAGGGTGCATGTCAGAACTTCTGTTGTTTTGCAGAGATTTCCAGTGCTTTTAAATAGCAAAGTGACTGTGGATAAGGAATTCCTTGGCTTAGCCTGTGTTCCTTGCTTCCCTGCCATATTTTTTCTGAAGGGGTTAAACTAGAAGCCAGAGGGCCTTACAGCTATGTGGAATTCTGGGGGAATGTGTCTAAGCAACCAGGCTGAGGGTGTGGGAAAAGAATTGGGAGGTCTGAGGCACTGGTTCTAGAGTCTGGGGGGTGTGCACTGCAGATTCCCATATCCCAAGGAAGGGCCAGACCCAGTTCACTTTGAAGAACGTAGGACCCAGCAGCTGGTTTCACTAACAACAGGCTGGCGACCACTTAGAGGAGTTTCAGAGTAGCAGCCATGTTAGTCTGTATTCGTAAAAAAAAGGAGGACTTGTGGCACCTTAGAGACTAACAAATTTATTAGAGCATAAGCTTTCGTGAGAGTGAGCTGTAGCTCATGAAAGCTTATGCTCTAATAAATTTGTTAGTCTCTAAGGTGCCACAAGTCCTCCTTTTCTTTTTACACTTAGAGGAGGAGGGGGTCAGATTATGACAGTGTCATATAATTGTTCTCTGCATTAGTTGAATAATACTTTCAAACATTATCAGTTAAGGATGTTACTTTTTTTGCAACTATGATTTCAAGTTGAGTTAACTTAGGAGCCATTACACTATGGTGATATGTGCTAATAGATCAGAGATAGTGTCCACCCGATTAGGTTAAATCATACTGAGAGAAAATAGACAAGGCTAGAATCTGTGGTTTGTTACAGCCCCTTCATGCTTCTCAGGCTGTAATCTGGCCACACAGTTCCACTTGTGTCAGGGAATTTTCTGCTGGGTATAACTGTGCTGTGGGCAGGTTTATCCCTCCGGCCCCTTAACTTAGCATATTTCAGGGAAGCTCCATGACTCCGATCGTTCAGTCAGAAGCAGCTATAATTGATGTTGGGGCTGGCACTAGCTCTGATGATTCCCTTCCTGAACCATGTGGAGCTCTCCTACAGGAGAAACTCAAATCCACAGAGTTTTGGGAGGAGAACCCTCTTTTGTTTATTAAAGGTCAGTTCTGGTCCTTTGCTGTTTTCTTTACATGTTTAATCAACTATAACTTGTTCTGCTTTATTTTGCTGGTGCATAGTTCCGTTTGCTTTACAAGCTTGTTGCCAGGAAAAACAATATCAGTTTTATCAGTATGCTTGGAGGACAAAAATAGCAGCATGTATCAAATCTGCCAACAACTGATCCAGAGTGGCATTGGGGTCACTATAACTAACTCTCACCAGCTGTTGAAACACTCTCTGTCCACATGTGCACTAGGAGAATGCCAAACTATCAAACATCATGTAGTAATGCCAGTAAACAGAGTTACCTGTCATTTCACCTTCCTTTTCATTTTTATAATATACTATGGCTCTTGTCCCTTTTCTTCCCACCACAAAAGGTTTTTGTGCCCAATCTAAGAGAAAATTCATAACAAATACCTTATATTGTAGTTCAGCAGATTAATTATGTTACAAAACTCATTATTACTCTCTTATGTTATTGAATAGGTACTCAGATACCATGGTGATAAGCATGGTATGAATGGATAGATAAATGGATGTTATATGTTGTCTCAGGGTTTCCCTAGTGGAAGAGCAGATGTTTTCTACAAAAATTCTAGTGTCTATATCTACTGAACAGCAATATATTTTAGATATTGTCATGATAATTCTCATTGACTTATTTCAAAATGATTAAATGAATATTGTTAAATACAGAATTATATTTTTTCTCTCTCCTCACAAAATACGTCACTAATTAGCCATTTTTTTTATCAAACAAAGGTGTTTTTTTTTTTTCTTTAAAATCAATACTAGCAGCCCAGACATCACCCCTTATCAGTTCCTATAATAATAAGCCTACAGACATGCAATGCAGGGGGAAAAAACATTAAAAGACCAATCCTGTGAGATGCTGAGTGACGTAAATGTTCTGCAAAAAGAAAAGGAAGACTTGTGGCACCTTAGAGACTAACAAATGTTCTGAACATTACAATTCCACTGCAACTGAGGGTGTTCAGCACCTTGAAAAATCAGGTCCCAGGAAAAAGATTTTATTTTCAGTGCCCCAATCCAGCAAAGCATCCAGCAAAGCCCATGCCTGACTTTAAGCAGGTGAAAAGTCCTGTTGACTTTAATAGGACTGCTCTCACATGTTTAAAGTTTTATGCATGTGCATAAGTGCTTTGCTCGATCAAATGCAAGGGCTTGCTCCTGTTCCCACTGAAATCAATGGGAGTTCATCTATTGGCTTCATTTGGAAAGGATTGGATCCAGAGCTTCCAAGGGGATTGGTATAAACAGCAGTGACAGAAGAAAATAGTGAATGTAAAAGTTAAATACATACCTTGACAGCATATTGAAAACCTGACAAATATTCAAGGTTCATTTCTTAAAGTGATTAATAAGGAAAACTTATATTTTTAGAAAGAAACATGAGCAGCAATAAATTGTGAATTATAATTTGGGAAAGTATTTAATACTCTATAAAGCCCTCGAGCTTCTTGCGACAAATAGCTTTGAATTGGCTCTGGTTCTAGCATTAATTATTTAACCAAAGGGAAATTAAAGTTCATTTTGGTCAGTTTAGAAAAGCTTTGGGACATTGATTAAGATGCAACAGGAACATATAGGAGGGAGGGAAATAACAGAGAACATTACTGAGTGTGAGACAGCAACGTGAATTTTGCCTTGAAGAGCTGAGAACTAAATGAATTACAGAAATATAAGTGCACTTTAGCCTTTAATCTAAAGCAACATGATTGGAAATGGAAGTTAAAAAAAAATGCTGATTACCATTCGTAAGAATTAAGAAAACTGTCCTAACTACTATTTATACCCAGAAATATCCTGGAATGGCTAATCGAAGTGTGTCCTCTGGGAAGGACCTCCATAAAATAAATAAAAAAGTAAACCAAGAATTTGAAGACTTGATTATGTATAATGCCACATTTATGACTCAGACTCTGCCATTAACAATTGCAATCCCTTTCACTGGAATGATACAAAAATACATTTTAAAATAACTTGAATTAGAGGGAAAACAGACAAGGGAACCATTAGACATTGCTATACCTCAGGCCAGATGGTATATGATCATTAGCATTTCAAAAGGAACATTATTATTATCTAAATTGGACTGTCTAGTCTTCCCAGAAAAAAGTAAAAACTATACAATACTGTAGCAGCAACTCTGTAGCAGACCTCTAAAAATGAAGTATACTTGGATCATTTCATACATGACTTGCAACCCTCTCTACCCTCAGTAGAAAGAGAAAAATAGTATTCAGGAGTGTGTTTTCTTCTTCCAAAGATCCTAAAGAGCATTTTGAGCTGAAAAAACTTCTTAAGTTAACTCTTCCCCTTCCACCCCTCACATACATTTTCTTTCAAGTTGTCTCTAAGACTTGTTTTTCACCTTTGTGTCCAAAAGTGACTTCATTCTCTTACTGTCTTTTTTATTTACTGAGATCTATGCTGTAGCAGCTAGTGCTAAAATAATTGTCACCTTAGGTCTGTGGTGGAAAAGAATAGCTTCTTCTTGACCTTCTCCCCTTCTCTTGCTCTGTGTCTCTTCTGCTGGCATCTCATCTGCAGGGTTTTGGTTTGGTTTGGCTTTTTGTGTTTGTTTTCTGAAGTTGACAAGTGTTAAGGAATGAAGCCTGCATCTTGAGTCAAAGGCTGTCTGCTAGTTGAAAAACATCCTGAAATGCCAAAAGGGTAAAATTTACTGCTTTTCACATCTTGAAGAAAGTGTTCAATGCCACTTTTGTAGAAAATACATTTTTTTCTCCCAAGCACTGAGTACAGAAAAAAATCTATTTATTACCGAATCCATAATTGTGAAATATTACAGCATGCGATAGCAAATACATTTCTGCAAGAACTAGTGCACGGGGATGTTCCTTGAAAGCTAGCATGCAACAGACATTCTGACTTTCTCCAATCAATCAAATTTTGGAGCCACTGAGTATGGCTTAATGGTACATAATGAATTTGCAGACTTCTATAACTCCTTCAAAGATCTGAAAGCATTTAGGTTTCCATGCCCCTATATTACTCTTGACCTTTGAAGTCACCAATTCTTAGCTCTAGCTTGTAGGCTCAGAAGGAGTCGGACACTAAGGCTGTCTGCAGTGAGTCAGAGTGACAAGCACTTTATCAGGGTTTAATTAGATTTTCCTTTTTACAACCAAGGACTCAATATCCCTTTCATAAAACACTCCAGACATAGGATTGGTCTGCATGGGCTCAAGAGAATTGTGGAAGAGCAAGCTTCACCTAAGCAGTCCAGTGACATTAAGGCATCAAAGACAAGCACTTGAAATATAGTAACTTAGAGGCAGACTTGACATGAATAGATTGTGTTTTGTTTGTACCCAAATGTTTGATATATAGATTTCTGCTATTATGCTTTCCTTTGTAACACCACTGACTCCACTGACTGCTAAACTTGCTTCTCCATTAGTATACCTCACAGGAATGTTGAAAGTTATCAGTCAGCAACATAGGGATAGATAAAGAAGAAAAATATGGCCAAGGATTATTTTTTATCGCTACCACAGGGCTATATTACCAGAATCAAAGAAAATCAGTGTAATCAAGTCCTTGGAAAATCTGCAAGCCAAAAGAAAACATGTACTAGCAAAGAGTCATACATGAACAATGTGTTCTTTTTCCCTAAGGTTGCATTTTTTTAAATCTTTTGCAAAGCTGAGATACAAGAGGTTTAATAACCATTTTAAAGATAAATATTTTCCAGAGATAGTTTAGCTGCATAACAAACTGTTACTAAAACAATGAAACCAGAGAGTCCTCATTAATTTGTCTTAATCTTATGTGTAAAACACTTATCCACAAAGTTTCCTCTTGGTAACCCCAGCTGATTATAATGTACCTCAGTATGATTAAACTTATGATATGGGACAGTGGTTCCCACTCACAGGTTCCTCAAGCTCATATGACTGGTTGACACCCAGAACCACTTTTTTCTAAGGGTCGTACCAGATCTAAGCCAATTAGTTCAAACGGCACTCCAACTATAGGGAGTGCTACCAAGGGGGCCTTCAGTACTTCACGGTGGATGCCAGGCCAAAAGAACCTTTGTGCCATCCACTGTAGAGACTTGTCCCTCCCTAGGTGCCCTGCCCAGGGCACTGAGTGTGCTAATTGCAACAGGCCTCTCTGGTACTTCCACGGGATCAGCAACTGCCACAGTTCCTCTGGGGTCTGAGGCTCCCTGAGCACACAGTAAAGGCAGTCCTCACGTACCTCGAACCGAGGTCCCTGTGGCATTCTTTGTTCGTGCCCCTTCCCACCCCTGTTGGGCTCTGGTGCCACCACTTGTTCCCAGGCATGGCTTAGAGTTTGGTCCTCTCCCTGTTCCCTCATGAAATCCCCTCCTGTGTCTAGCCAGTCGTGGTCGACCATTTCTGTCGACCCTGTCTCGGGGGTGAGTTGTAGGAAGGTACTGGGTGTAGGAGAATAGTCTCTTTCTGGGTTCACTGGCCTCCCTTGGGCCCCTTTTTCATTGGTCTTATCCTATCTTCCTCTGATGCCCGGCAACTCCAGTCTTGGACAATCTTGCGGAACCCTTGCCAATCTTGCCCCAAGATCACTGGGTACGCTAATACTGGGGCCAAGCCAACCCGGCACACCTCCTCCCGGTGTCCATCCAACAACTGCACCCAGGCAGCAGGGTATGATCATACATCCCCATGAACACATTGCATGAGGATAGGGTCCCCACCGTGATTGGGGGACTCTACCAGATTGGCTTGCACTAACGTCTGGCTACAGCCTGAGTCCACTAGGACTGCCACTGGGGTGCCCTCCACCCATAGGGTTACCAGTAACTTGGCGGGGCCTTTTCTTCTTGCCCTGGAACCAGCTGTCAGTGCTTGGCCAAAAATGCAGGCCATGAATGGGAAGTCACGACAGAAATGCCCTTCCTGTCCACATTCATAACATTTTCCTCAGTCCATTCCCTCTGGCAGCTCTGGAGCCCCATTTGCCGGTCCTACTTGCAGGCCACTCTTCCCACGATCCAGTGGTGGGTTGACTGATTGCCGTCTAATCAGCATTCACTCTGCCCTCAATGGACCAGGTTGATAGTTCAATTTCCCTGGCTCTTGCCTACGGGTGACATGTTCTAGCTGTTGGCCTGGGGCCCCAGGATTCTTGGTCCTTTGGCCTCGTGCCTCCAACCCCTCAGCCACCAGGTAGTCCCTCCATCAAATGAATCCAGGTGATGTCACTTCACCCATTCTTTTCCTCCGGTGGGGAGAATCTGCATAAACTGCTCCAGCACCACTGCCTCTGCCACCTGGGCCCCTGTCAGCTTCTCCAGCTCCAGCCAGTGCCAGCAGTAATCCCAGAGCTTTTGGGCCACAGCACTTGGCCTAGACGCTGGGGTTCAGACCTTCTGATATTCCAAAACATCCTGGAGGTTCAGATTGCAGTAAATCTCCTGTGCTAGGCCAGTCAAGTACAGACCCAGCAAGGTGGCCCAATGCTCCCCTGGCCACCTAGTGGCAATGGCAACCCTCTCAAATATTACTAGAAAGGCCCTCTGGGTCATTGCCAGGTCATTGCCGGGCCCCATCCTAGTCAGATGGATAGGGAGTCCCATTAGACCGCTCCCAGCCCCACCAACATGGGGATCTAGCAGGGGAGCAGGCTGCAGTAGGGTCACCATTTGTTGTATCAGGCGTTCTTGTTGGGCCTGGAGCAATTTCTGCTGTTCTTCCTGCTTCTGGGCCAATTTCTGTTGTTGCTGGACCGTCGATTGTTGCAGTAATTGTGACTGACGTTGCTGCTGCTGGGCTACCGGTTGTTGCTGGCTCTCCAACAGCCATTTTAGGACCTTTTCAGCCTCCATTTTCCTAAGTTCCACCGGAACAAGAAAATAAAAGACACAACAAGAAAAAAAAAAGGAAAGGGGGGCTCTCACAGCCCTTCATCTCTGTGGACTTCTCAGCAGGCCCTGGACGTTGCCTGAATTCTCCACCAAGTTGTCACAGGGCAAGTGCAGCCCAGCCCCTCTTGGGGTGGGGTAGAGTAATTACTTCCCTGCAGTTGCATCCTTAGGACCAACCTTTGTCTTGGGGTGGTGAGGACTAATCGAAAATGTCAATATGTTCGCTCTCCTCAAGGTTGTGTGGCCCAATGGCCAGAGTCAGTTAGAGTGGCCCTTGCATTCAGGGCAGCACAGCCCGGCGGCCAAAGTCAATATCAAAGCCTCCAGACACAGGGCAGTGCAGCCTTGCTGCCAGAGTCAATACCAAAGCCTCCAGACACAGGGCAGTGTGGCCTAACGGCCATTACCCAGGGGGCAGCCATGACCATGGGGCGGCAGCCTGGGTAGGGGTGCTCGGGCCCACCCAACTCCATCAGGTCCCGACCCAGGGCCCTAACAGTGGCGGAGCTGTCCACCACTGGGTCAGTGGAGAATCCCACCGAAACATGCTGACCTCACTTGAGTGGGAGATATGACTTGCTCATCCTCCCTGGGTCACTTTCTACCGTATTTCCCAAAGCCGCAGTCCATGGGGTATCGGGGTCTCTGTCTCCTCAGCATGGATGATTCTCTGTGACTCTGCTGGCCACAGACCTCCAGTCTGACTCTCAGAATCTCTGGCTCCTGCAGGCCAGGGATGGGACGGGACAGCTCTTCAGCTGGAGCCTCTGCCCAAGGTCCTTCCCCTCTGGCGGCCAGCCCTGAATGAGCTGAGCTGCTTCCTTTTCTACCTAGTCTCCAGCTGGAGCATGCCCAGCAGGGCTGCGGGGGCATGGCTTCCTCAGCCCAGAGAGTGGCGTTAACCCTCACAGTACCAATGCGGGGCAAGTGCGCCCCATCGCAGGTATAATCCATAGAAGTGGGTGCCTTCACATTTTTATTTATCAGGGTAAATCAAGAAGTATAGGGTAGCTATTGTAACAGACTCCAACATCCATTTATTTTGGTAGAAATACAGTGCCCACTTTTACAAGCTATATTTCTCAAAATGGCACAGTGAAATTTATAATTTGCTTCTGCAGTCTTCTGACTATAGAAAGAAACTAAAATTTCAGAGTGTGATAAAAAAATAACCATTTGAGTAACACAACTGTCATTCCAATTGAAAGAAAAAAAATGTTACATGAGAGAGAGGAAAACCAACTTGTTGTAGAGAAAGTGGAAGGAGACAAATCTGTAGCTTTGTAAAATAGAGTATTATTTCTCCTAAATCTGTATCTAGTAGCTCACCGCTAGGCTCGTCACTGTAAATGTGGCAATCAGTTGAACAACTTGGCTAATTAAATTGTTTGGTCTGTTCTAACCTCAGATTTTTGTAGACATCAATTGTTCCCACAGTGACTTTACTTTAACTAAGTTTTCTTAGGTTTTTAATTATGAAATGTTTTTGTTTGGGTACCATTTTTTTCACGGAAACATGGAATGTACCAGTCAAAGTAACAAGAGAAAAACTTTTTTAGGGATGGGCAAACCAATCTGGATGGGGCAAGCACCACACCAATTTTTTAATCAAAACTTGAAATAAATTCAGATCTATTATTATTATTTATTATTTATTTTATTATTGTATTATTTTAGGATTTTCCAATTCCCTTCTCTCTCTTTCTCCCCTCTTGATTTCAACTGGGACTTGAAGTAGAAGAACCACAAAATACTCTAAGGAAAAGCTCCTCTCACTGTATTTCCAGGCTGATATTTAGACCAAATAGCTTTGCAGAAGCTTCACATAAACATCTAAATAAGAAGCAAACATCTTGAGCTTTGGAAATTCATCCATCACTACAGAAGTCTTTTAATATCAATAACTTCCAAAGGGCTTATGGCTTTTAGGGCCTGATTCTCTAAGCACTTTGAATAGTCATTTACACATACACAGTCATTTACACTGAAGTCAGTGGGATTTGAGGATACTCAGCACCTTGAAGTACCTGGCTTGTGATGTTTAAGTTCACATTTTTATGCAACAGCAATTTCACCAAGAAATTGAAAAAACACATTGAAAATGAGTATATTCTTATTTTTTTCACTCATTTCTCTCCATTTCTAAAAGTGCAAATGACATCCATTGTAATGTTCCCTTCCCACATTTCCGATCTCCAAAAGGGGAACCCCATAATTGACTGTATTTTGATCCCAAAGATGGAGATCCTCTAAAAGCATACACTTCTAAGGTAAGTGGTCATATTCCCTCCCAACCTTAAAATGCTTTCACATTTTTTGAGCTGCTTAAGATCTTTAACCTCTTAGTTACCTGAAATGTAATGTTCACATCTTTTTGTAGGTAAATTATTTGAAATTATTAACTTGTCATAGAAAGAGCTGGCACACTAAACATCTTTTGTTATATACACTGGGTTAGATTGCTTCTTAATTAAAACAATACTTATGGTGATACTCATTAGAAAGTGAAGTGAAACACAGTCACCTATGAGCTTTTCCTATGATGTTGACAGTTTAATACGCATTTGTTGCTAAATGTTTTCTAATACTTTGACATCTCTGAGCAGCTCTATGATTTTAAGGCACTCAGTCTCTCACTGTTGAGTAAAGACACAATAAAGAATTCATCTATTTGTAATTAGTGTGTCAATATGCTAATACGTGGATTATATTAAATTAATACAGTGAAAGAAACAAACGTTTATATTTACTTAATCCCTTTATTATTTACAATTTCTGCAGCACTCACCAGCATACTATCTGAATGCCTAACCTGTTATGATTGTATTGCTTATACATGTTTGTGTATGTATTACTTCTGGGAGAATTCTCGGCCATTACAAAGGTATAGAATTCATGTCCCCCACAGCTTTATTTTCTTCCCCACAGAAAAAAAGATTTTCTGATGGGGAAGCAAAAGGAGTCCACAAAAGCGGTCACACGCCTCTCCCCAGCAGCACAGGTGCATCTTTTAGGTTAGGACTCCCGGAGCAGCTGACAGAGAGGGAAATCACTGTGGAAGAGGTGGGGCTGGAGACACTCCTACCCTGTGCTGGGCTCAGTTCCTCATCCGAGCTGGGCTGGGGGCAAAGGAGGACACAACTTTTTCTTTCTGAAGGGAGCAGCCAGGGCCAAGTCAGACCTCAGAAATTTCTCCCTGCTGCATGGTCCGCACCCACCCCTCTGCTTCCTGCCCCCATCACTCCTCAGAAACTGGGGGGGGGGGTTACTGTACGGAGAGTTGCTCCCCACCTGCCCAGCCCCCATACCACAACAGCTCCACAGGGACTCATCCCCTGCACCCGGACCACCCCTGCTGAGTCCCCCCACTCAAACTCCCACCCCAACGAGCCTCAGTCCTCTGCACCTGGACCCTCCCTGCTGAGCCCCCTCACCCAGACCCCTCTGCCAAGCCCCATCCCCCACACCCAAACTCCTCCTTCTGAGCCCCCAACTACCTTCACAGAGTCCCATTGCCCCAGCACCTGGAACCCTCCAACAACCCCTGTGTATAATAAGATGTACAGTCTAGAGTCTAGACTGTCAAACAGTGAGAGACCAAAGCTATGTGAAACATGTATATGGAGTCCTTGTCTGCATTAGCGTTTTTGTCAGACTTTCTATAGTTGTGCTACTAGTTGTGTAGTTCCACTGGTAGTAGGAAGAGAGGGAGAGATAGTGTAGATTGTTCTCTGGTGTTTTAAATATTGCGTTATCTGCTCCAGCTCAGAGAGGTTCTAAAGAACATGGCAGTTAAAGGCTGAAGGATAATGATAGATGGGCTACACAAGTGGAGCCCCTGCACTGATGGCAGTGCAACAGTGGGAAATCTGAGGAAAAAATGCTAGTATAGAAAAAGCCAAAATGTCAAGCATATGGATTGTGTACTGCATATATGGGGTTTTACACACACATATTGCAAGGGCGATATGAAATTGACTTTTTTTAGATTTGGCTACAGGGTTTTGAATGTTTGAAAATCTGTCTACTTTAGGGATATGTCTGATCTTTAACTTTTCTTTTTGACCCCACAGAAGCTCAGAGCACTCCAATTTTATCAAAATTCTGCAGCAATCTTCAAATCCCAAAGTAGCATCTGTTCAATGGAGATACATGGGGAAATGAGATCAGAATTTGACCTATAACAGGAACTATTTTATCTATGAAAATGACTATATCACAATTAGCTGTCATTAGTGTAATGTTTTGTATGACAGGAGAGAAAGCAAACCACTTTTATTTACTGCAGAAGCACTCCTCTCAATCTGAGTCTGTTCAGGCTCCTGGAACCATCTAGTTCAGATCAGGTACGTTCAGAGACTTAATACCACATTAGTAAAGTCCCTCTAATATTATCTTGATTTCATCTTATTTGCATAACAGATAACTTGAAAATTCCCTTTGCAGGTACCAGTAGCCTCCTTCTGAGCTTGTTGCCCCTAGAGGGAAACACTAGTACTTTCTGATAAAAGATTTTCTTTCCCTTGCTCAAAACTCACTTGTGGGATATGTTAGCTTAGGTCTTTTACTGCTCCACTAAACATAACATTTTTATTTGCTCAAGCAAAAAAAGCATTTCTTCCTTAGCATATTCACTGTGCAAAACCTCCCAGGACTATTGTCTGTTTGGGGGAGAAGGGATTCTACAATAATTATCAATTTATCACAATAATGACATTCAAAAAGATGGCCTTTGTCAAACTAAAATATCAAAGCTAGCATTAAGCACGTGGTTTTAACAAGCTGTTTGAGAGGCTGAGTTGAACGTAACACATATAAACTGTTTATAACAAGTAGACATTCAACAGTCCAAAGGACAACCTGAGTATTAGGTTCCAAATATTCCCAATATAATTAGCAGCTTAAAATGTATGATGTAAATTGAACTGATGGTGCCACTCTTCTTCCTAATGGATAAATGTCCATTTTACACAAAACAGCATCATAAACAATTGGTGCTAAGTGTTAGTCTTAGCAAAAATGACTAAAGACTGAATGGGCATAGAGACTGACATCTGGCCTCTCTCATTCCTAGAGTTTGTCCCTCCATGTCTAGGTTGATGTATATTGGTAGGACAATTCTGTGTCTTTACCTGGTCTGTAGATAAATCTTCAGTCATTAGATCTTTAATATTTTTTTGCTGAAAATCCAACAACTTTCACAGCCATTTCATTTTCACATAAAGAATTTTCTGGAGAAAGAAAATAAAACTCTTCAGTTCCATACCACACTCTTCATGAAACATTTACTTTATGCATTTGTAAGAGCCAATAAGTTATATGTTACCAAAAGAAATAAAAAAACTCAAATCACTATCTCCTTGTAAAATAAAATTCAGAGCATCTTAAACTATTGAAGTCTTCAGGTAGTTTTATCTACCCCTATCTATTTGTGTGTCTGTTTCTGGTGTCTGCTTTAACCTTGACCAGCTGTCAGTTTAATGATGCAGAAGTTACAGGAAAATATAATTATTTTTCCTTTGATAATTAATTCTGGAGAGCAGACAAAACTGCCAAATCATTTTTTTTAAAGTTTATGTTAAGGTCTAATATCTTCACAAAATAGGATATCCAAAAAGGATGGAAGCAAAAATGTAGATGCCCCTTTCCACTCTTTAAACTATGATGTTTTAAAGACACCCATTCCCAGTTTTTCCAGAGTTGGTGTTGGTTGTCATATTTTCTCTCTCTTTCTTGAGATTAGTGAGGAATGAACATCTGGAGGCTTATTAATCCTTAACCACACCCATGACGATGGCCCCACATCCTGCACATTAATGAAGGCAGATTATAGATCTAGGAAAAAATGAAGATATGGCACCACAATATGATGATGAGGAATAAGATGATGATTACCTATGGTGACATCATGAAGTATTACAGCAAAGGAAGCCAGGGCTGCTAACAAACCTAACCTGAACAAGGGTTTGTGTTTGAGAATATAGTTATGGTATAAACAGGAAATCTATTTATTTTACCAAATCTCATCCGTAACACTGATACATTTTGAGATCATCCATCCCTTTATGACTTATTTCATCGGAAGGATGCAAAGTAAAAATACCCACACTTTTTTCTAAAGCCATAACATCAAATGCCCCACTCATCAGGAACTCTTCAGCTGTGGAAGCATTTCCCATTGAACTGTCACTGCACTAACACACCTTCACAGTTAGACTGCCTGCTTCTGCATGAAGGAGACAGTGGGAATGGGCAGGATTCACTGCTTGTTTGCTCATTTTGCCTGAATTCACCTCACCAATCATATGATTGACAATGGTGTTTTGATGGAGAAAAAGGTACCTAATTAAGAACTCCATAAAGAATGAAAATTCCAGATGTTTGATACATTTTCTGAAGGCTGAATGTCTAACATAAAAGCAGAGAAGGAGTGGTGACTGCATAAGATTTAAGTTAATCAAAATAAATAAACAACAAGAAACAGCACCAAAATGCAACATTTTATGCATCTATATAATGCGATTTATTTCTGAACATTGTTATTCATACAGAAAAGTAGCAGAGTGCTTCAGAGATGTATTAGCCCTTAGACTGTACTCAAATTATACAGATCTTCCTCTGGTGCCTATGTTTAGGTATGCCTAGCATCAACAAATATAGTAGGGCATGTGTGAAGAGTGGGAGAATGAGCAAATTCTTTGGAGAATGGTTGAGCATTGCAAAACTGGGGGACTCTGGGTGTAGAATTTGATAAGTCAGTGCAAAGAGGATAGAGTCTTGTAAATATATTTATGAAGACACAAACCCCACTGCAGATTTAGCCATTGAGAGCCTTTTGCCTGATTTTAAATCATGAGCCACAGGTTAATTTTAAAAAGGGCAGAATAACAAACATAAAAAACGCTGTAGGAATGTTGTTAGATTGTCAACTTCCTGTTTGCATTGTTCAAACTTTTAATTAATCCGAAAAGCTTCATTATAGCATCTAGTGCTGAACAAATGATGAAACACGGCTATTGCTATTTTCTCAGGCTCATGCATTGGCAGCGTTATCATGTGAAGCTTACTTTAGGCCATTGGGCTCCAATGGCCAAGGTTCCAGAATGTGGTGACCATATGTCCCAGTTTGAGGGGTATGTCTCAATGTCCCTGACAAACTTACAGAATCCAGTTTCAATAAATTAATTGAAAATGTATTATATTCTGCCCTAAGTCTTTCAAAGAAACGTTACCTGAGCTGACTTGTTTGTGTTCCCACTGCAAAGAATCTTCCTTACCATTGGAGACTTGGAATCCAGCCTATAGGCTGGTTCTCTCCCCCCGCTGCAATTTTATATGGTGTGATTTCTGTGATTAACACAGAGAAAGAGAGGAATGAACATCTCACCATGCAAAGCTGCATTTTCCGTAATGATTGTGATCAATGGCAGCAGAGTCAGAGAGAAGGAAAAATCAGAGTACATGAACTGTTACAAAACTTTCCAATTCAGACTAGAACAAGGCCAGTATTGCAGCTAGTCAGAGAGAAATGGAAGGGCAAGGGGTAGAAGAGACTATAAGAAGACAAAGAAACACATAGAGGCAGAAAACCCCAGAAAAAATCTTACAAACAGAGTACATGGGGGGGGGGAGGACAGAAGATATAGAGAAAAATAAAGGAGTGGAAAAAAATAAAGTAGGACTAGGGAAATAGGCCCCAATTCAGCAAATCATTTAATTTTAAGTGTGTGAGAAAGTGCTTTGCTGAATAAGTATGGTTTGCCTAATCGAGGGCATAAACCCTAGGGAACAATGAAAGAGATGGGGAAAAGAAGAAAAGAAAAGAAGTTGCCATAGAATTGGTAGATATACCTGCTTTGTTTGCCAATCAGAATACTGTGTAACGCCAACATAGTTACTGAGGGTTTATGCTTGAGTATAACCTTAATTGTTTGTGTGATTCTACTGTGAATTAAGCATATTGGTGTCTGAATTCTCACTGGTACCGGTAACATCCGCCCAGCCGTGGACCATTAAAGATCCGTTTCAACAATAGGGCTTATATTTATTTCTTTTATAAAAAAATACCTGTATATTTATAGAAAGGAGAAGGATTCAGAGAAGGCACAGTGTACACATTTGTTTTTAAATTCAATAAAGGAGTCCTGGAGGGAAGAAAATGATAAAAGGAAGTTATGGGGAATATTAATGGAACCTGCTTTTACATCCCAAAAATAGTGTCAATCAACTTTAGGCTCATCTGCTAATCTATTATTCATATTTCCCTTTTTGATATTTACAATTATGGCAGCAATGTCTTCATAATTTTTTGAAAAGCAGTTTACACATTTACACTGTAATGTTTATGAGTCAATAAAAATGAAAGGGGTTTTCATCAATAATACTTTCACTTTATTTGATTGAATTACTTCAGCAGCATCTTACAATTTTACAATTTAACATGCCGAGCAATAAAATATGATGCAGCAGGTGACACTTTAACATACTTTCATTACCAGGTGCAACTGCGGGTTTGGATAAGCTTCTTCTGAGTGCTTTTTCAATATTTTCTGGGGGGGAAATATTAAATGCAGCAATCAGAGAATGAATGATTACTCTGGCATATTATGGATGCTTAAAACATTGCTTTTTAATTATTCTGATTAGAGGAATCCTTTGCAAAGACTAGTTTATGTAAATAAATTTTATCAATGCCAAACTGATTTTGTCCTGACAAGTAATCATGAATAAAATTCTCCTTCTTAAATACTGGAAATGCCAGTGCTATTTTCAACTTTTCACTCCATTCATTTATTCACTTTGCATACTACTTTGGACTGAGGTCTCTTATTCTGGTATTTATTGAAATCTGGAGGAAAGCAAGTACCTCCCTTAGGGAAAAGCCACTTGTAGGTTGGCCAGCAAAATGATACTATAGTTTACTTTTTTATAGTGCCTTTAATCCTCCAAATACAGCTAGCACACACTTGTCACACTTGCATAGCATGTTCCTGAAGATTTTAATATGGTAATAATCAAAAGAGTGATTTCTTTAAAAAGTCTGCACACATTTGTCCCTGTTTCCTCTACTTCTTCACACATCACCAAAAAAATTAACAACTACTTTCATTCCACATTCTTTACTATGGAAGTGATGATTAGGAAAAAAAGAAATTCTTGGGATTAAGGGAGTCGTTTTATGCTTGGGAAAATGATGGAGAGAGTCCAATTTGGAAGGAAGGGGACTGGTTACTGTTGAGCAACTTAATTTCCTGACCAATATAAATTTGCAGTTTTCATGCAAAGCAATGAGCTATAAAACCACCAAAGTGATACCACAATTAGTTTTTCCCACAATCTGAACTGCCTGATACTAAAGCAAGTTTATTTTCTTTTCCCAGTTTCTTCAGGCTGAGACCTCATAAATTCGGAGAAGACAGAGATGGAAAAGACATACTAGGTCATCCAGTCTCTCATTCTGCAAATGCAAAATTGTTCCTACAGCATATTTAGCAGTGCTTTGCCCAGTCTAGTTTTAAATACCCCAAGGGAATTATTCCACAGCCTAACAGATCTCCCCATCAAGAAGCTTTTACCTGACATTCATCCTCATTTTTTCTTTTCTTAATTTCATGCCATTACTCCCGGATTATACACACTGAACTAACATAAATAATTCCTCTCCTTCCTAAGTATTTAAATCCTTCCAATAGTTGTGGATTGTCATCATGTTCCCCATTAGTTATTACTAGGGCCCTACGAAATTCACTGTCCATTCTGGTCAATTTCACGGTCCTAGGATTTTAAAAATAGTAAATTTCATGATTTCAGCTATTTAAATCTGAAATTTCACGATATTGGATCTGTAGGACCTGATCCAATTCTGAAGGCAAGAGCGCAGAAATAAGGGTGGCATGGTATGGTATTGCCACCTTTACTTCTGCGTTGCTGCTGGCAGGACGCTGCCTTCTGAGCTGCGTGTCTGGCCAGCAGCCGCTGCTCTCTGGCCACCCAGCTATGAAGACAGCGCAGAAGTAACAGTGGCCATACCGTGACCCCCTACAATAACCTTGCAACCCCCCCACCGCATCCTCTTTTGAGTCAGGACCCTCGTTTTGAGAAACTCTGGCCTCCCCCATTAAATCTGTATAAAATAGGGTGAAAGTACACAAAAGATCAGATTTCAAGGGGGAGACAAGACTCATTTTTCACGGCCATGAATTTGGTAGGGCCTTAGTTATTATATAGCAAAGCCATAGTGAACACCCTTAAAGCTTTGACATTTTACTACTCAGGAAGATATTCTGAGTATTATCAGAGTTCCCCATTCTAGCAATAGGAATAATTACTTATACCAATAATGAATAGCAAAAAAAAAAAGTAAGAGAATCATAAGAATGGCCATACTAGGTCAGACCAAAGGTCCATCTAGCCCAGTACCCTATCTCCTGACAGGTTTCAGAGCAGCAGTCATGTTAGTCTGTATCTGCAAAAAGAAAAGGAGTACTTGTGGCACCTTAGAGACTAACAAATTTATTTGAGCATAAGCTTTCGTGAGCTACAGCTCACTTCATCGGATGCATTCAGTGGAAAAAAACAGTGGGGAGATTTATATACACAGAGAACATGAAACAATGGGTGTTACCATACACACTGTAAAAAGCATGATCAGGTAAGATGAGCTATTACCAGCAGGAGAGCGGGGCATGGGAGGGGTGAACCTTTTGTAGCGATAATCACTGTCAGCCATTTCCAGCAGTTGACAAGAATGTGTGAGGAACAGTGTGCGGGGGTGGGGGGAATAAACATGGGGAAATAGTTTTACTTTGTGTAATGACACATCCACTCCCAGTCTTTATTCAAGCCTAAATTAATTCTATCCAGTTTGCAAATTAATTCCAATTCAGCAGTCTCTCGTTGGAGTCTGTTTCTGAAGTTTTTTGTTGAAGAATTGAAACTTTTAGGTCTGTAATCGAGTGACCAGAGAGATTGAAGTGTTCTCCAACTGGTTTTCGAATGTTGTAATTCTTGATGTCTGATTTGTGTCCATTTATTCTTTTACGTAGAGACTGTCCAGTTTGGCCAATGTACATGGCAGAGGGACATTGCTGGCACATGATGGCATATATCACATTGGTAGATGTGCAGGTGAACGAGCCTCTGATAGTGTGGCTGATGTGATTATGCCGTATGATGGTGTCCCCTGAATAGATATGTGGACACAGTTGACAAAGGGCTTTGTTGCAAGGACAGGTTCCTGGGTTAGTGGTTTTGTTGTGTGGTGTGTGGTTGTTGGTGAGTATTTGCTTCAGGTTGGGGGGCTGTCTGTAAGCAAGGACTGGCCTGTCTCCCAAGATCTGTGAGAGTGGTGGGTCGCCCTTCAGGATAAGTTGTAGATCCTTGATGATGCATTGGAGAGGTTTTAGTTGGGGGTTGAAGGTGATGGCCAGTGACGTTCTGTTATTTTCTTTGTTGGGCCTGTCCTGTAGTAGGTGACTTCTGGGTACTCTTCTGGCTCTGTCAATCTGTTTCTTCATTTCAGCAGATGGGTATTGTAGTTGTAAGAATGCTTGATAGAGATCTTGTAGGTGTTTGTCTCTGTCTGAGGGGTTGGAGCAAATGCGATTGTATCATAGAGCTTGGCTGTAAACAATGGATCGTGTGGTGTGGTCTGGGTGAAAGCTGGAGGCATGTAGGTAGGTATGGTGGTCAGTAGGTTTCTTGTATAGGGTGGTGTTTATGTGACCATCACTTATTAGCACTGTAGTGTCCAGGAAGTGGAGCTCTTGTGTGGACTGGTCCAGGCTGAGATTGATGGTGGGATGGAAATTGTTGAAATAGTGGTGGAATTCCTCAAGGGCTTCTTTTCCATGGGTCCAGATGATGAAGATGTCATCAATGTAGCGCAAGTAGAGTACGGGCATTAGGGGACGAGAGCTGAGGAAGCGTTGTTCTGAGTCAGCCATAAAAATGTTGGCATACTGTGGGGCCATGCAGGTACCCAAAGCAGTGCCACTGATTTGAAGGAATATATTGTCCCCAAATGTGAAATAGTTATGGGTGAGGACAGTCAGAAAGTTCAGCCACCAGGTTAGCCGTGACATTATTGGGGATACTGTTCCTGACGGCTTGTAGTCCATCTTTGTGTGGAATGTTGGTGTAGAGGGCTTCTACATACATAGTGGCTAGAATGGTGTTTTCAGGAAGATCACCAATGGATTGTAGTTTCCTCAGGAAGTCAGTAGTGTCTTGAAGATAGCTGGGAGTGCTGGTAGCGTAGGGCCTGAGGAGGGAGTCTACATGGCCAGACAATCCTGCTGTCAGGGTGCCAATGCCTGAGATGATGGGGCCAATACCAGATGTCCCAGAGGGAATGAACAGAACAGGTAATCATCAAGTGACCCAACCCCTGTCACCCAATCATTTTAATTGACCACACTGTGTACATTCACCTCATTTAATATTCCTTCATCAATCATTCCCTCAATCTTTCTTATTACTATTATTACTATGTTTTATTATTTAGCATTTCTATTCCCCTATTTTTATTCACAATGTGCCAGGCATGAGTCAAAAGGATTCAAAGACACAGTGCCTGCCCCAAAGATTTCCTAAACTAAGAAGACAAGTCTCATATGAAGGAAAGCAGAGGGAGAGTGACAAAAACATGCGGACACAATATACACATAAGAAATATAACAAGAATTGCCAACAAACCCAAACAGCTTCCCTCTCTGTGGATTAATTTCTTGTAAGTGTCATGAGGGATGTGGGAATTAAGCAAGAGTAACTTAGAAGAGTATAGTGGCCTGATCAGATCAGGAAAGGAATGCTATGTATAGGGGATAGTGTGGAAGAAAACATGGAGTTGGTTGTAGAAGTTGACAAACAGGAGACTGAGGCTGGCATTATTGGCTGGAACTGAGGAGAGAGAGGGCTGAGTGATAAGAGACAAGAGCATTTCAGTAGGGAGTAGGCAAATTTGTGAAGGGTTCTGGAGCTAAGGGTGAAAACTGAACTTGGTGGAAGGTAGAGGGATTTAACATGGGAGAGTGATAAGGTCAGACTAATTGGCAAAGAAGATGAGCTGCATCTTTTTTATGGCACAGAAGGAATGAGGTGTATGTTGGAAATGTCAAAAAGCAGGTAGTTGCAGTAACCAAGGCAGGAGATGATAAGAGCTGGACAAGGTTTTTAGCTATGTGGACAGAGAGAAAAGGACAGAATTAGAAAAGTTGTACAGGAAAAATATATTTCTGGCATTTTTCTCCTTTTTTTCTGTTTACTTCCAGTTTCCTAAGGTAATGGAGTGCGCAGAAATGAAGTCAATTTTCTGGGGGTTCTATTTCCTTCTCCCCTCATAGGCTATAATTAAGTCCCACATAAGTCATAATCCAAAGGGCCACATTAGGTATCTCACACAGGAGTAATTTAGAGATTGATCCAATGCCATTGAAAGCAGCAGAATGGTTCCCATGAACATCAGTAGACATTGCATCAGGACCATGGAGGAGGAACTGTTATCTTTCCACTCAGTGATGTGTTGTTTTTGCATAAGCAACCTAAAACTGTAATGGCCCTTTTTTTCTGCCATATGCTTTTGTAGACTCATGTCTAATTTTATTTTCCACCATGATTCCTAAGGGTATGTCTACACTACGAAATCAGGTCGAATATATAGAAGTTGTTTTTTTAGAAATCGTTTTTAAATAGTGGATTTTGTGTGTCCGCACACAAAATGCTCTAAGTGCATTAAGTGCATTAACTCAGCGGAGTGCTTCCACAGTACCGAGGCTAGCATCGACTTCCGGAGTGTTGCACTGTGGGTAGCTATCCCACAGTTCCCACAGTCTCTGCTGCCCATTGGAATTCTGGGTTGAGATCCCAATGCCTGATGGGGCAAAAAACATTGTCACGGGTGGTTCTGGGTACATGTCATCAGGCCCTCCTTCCCTCCCTCCCTCTGTGAAAGCAACGGCAGACAATCGTTTTGCGCCTTTTTTCCTGAGTTACCTGTGCAGACACCATACCATGGCAAGCATGGAGTCCGCTCAGCTCACTGTCACCGTATGTCTCCTGGGTGCTGGCAGACACGGTACTGCATTGCATCACAGCAGCAGCAACCCATTGCCATGTCCGAGGTGGTCCGCCTGGGCAGACATGGGTGCAGGGACTACATTAGGAGTGACTTGACCAGGTCACTCTTTTTAGTCTTGCAGGCAGTCCTATTCTACCATCTTTTGGTGAGCAGGCAGGCAATATGGATGGCTAGCAGTCCTATTGTACCATCTTCTGCCGAGCAGCCAAGAGATGTGGATGGCTTGCAGTCCTTCTGCACCGTCTGCTGCCAGACAAAGATATAAAAGATAGATGGAGTGGATCAAAACAAGAAATAGACCAGATTTGTTTTGTACTCAGTTTGCTCCCACGCCCCGTCCCTCCGTGAAGTCCTGACTGAAATACTCCTTGATGCAAAGCCACCCCCTTTGTTGATTTTAATTACCTGTAAGCCAACCCTGTAAGCCATGTCGTCAGTCGCCCCTCCCTCCATCAGAGCAACGGCAGACAATCGTTCTGTGCCTTTTTTCTGTGCGGACGCCACACCATGGCAAGCATGGAGCCCGCTCAGCTCACTTTGGCAATCAGGAGCACATTAAACACCACACGCATTATCCAGCAGTATATGCAGCACCAGAACCTGGCAAAGCGATACCGGGCGAGGAGGCGACGTCAGCGCGGTGACGTGAGTGATGAGGACATGGACACAGACTTCTCTCAAAGCATGGGCCCTGCCAATGTGGGCATCATGGTGCTAATGGGGCAGGTTCATGCCGTGGAATGCTGATTCTGGGCCCGGGAAACAAGCACAGACTGGTGGGACCACATAGTGTTGCAGGTCTGGGACGATTCCCAGTGGCTGCGAAACTTTCGCATGCGTAAGGGCACTTTCATGGAACTTTGTGACTTGCTTTCCCCTGCCCTGAAGCGCATGAATACCAAGATTAGAGCAGCCCTCACAGTTGAGAAGCGAGTGTCAATAGCCCTGTGGAAGCTTGCAATGCCAGACAGCTACCGGTCAGTCAGGAATCAAATTGGAGTGGGCAAATCTACTGTGGGGGCTGCTGTGAGGCAAGTAGCCCACGCAATCAAAGATCTGCTGATATCAAGGGTAGTGACCCTGGGAAATGTGCAGGTCATAGTGGATGGTTTTGCTGCAATGGGATTCCCTAACTGTGGTGGGGCGATAGATGGAACCCATATCCCTATCTTGGCACCGGAGCACCAAGCCGGCGAGTACATAAACCGCAAGGGGTACTTTTCAATAGTGCTGCAAGCACTGGTGGATCACAAGGGACATTTGACCAGCATCAATGTGGGATGGCCGGGAAAGGTACATGATGCTCGCATCTTCAGGAACTCTGGTCTGTTACAAAAGCTGCAGGAAGGGACTTTATTCCCAGACCAGAAAATAACCGTTGGGGATGTTGAAATGCCTATAGTTATCCTTGGGGACCCAGCCTACCCCTTAACGCCATGGCTCATGAAGCCGTACACAGGCAGCCTGGACAGTAGTCAGGAGCTGTTCAACTACAGGCTGAGCAAGTGCAGAATGGTGGTAGAATGTGCATTCAGACATTTAAAAGCGCGCTGGCGCAGTTTACTGACTCGGTTAGACCTCAGCGAAACCAATATTCCCACTGTTATTACTGCTTGCTGTGCGCTCCACAATATCTGTGAGAGTAAGGAGGAGACGTTTATGGCGGGGTGAGAGGTTGAGGCAAATCGCCTGGCTGCTGGTTTCACACAGCCAGACACCAGAGCACAGGAGGGTGTGGTGCGCATCAGAGAAGCTGTGAAAACCAGTTTCATGACTGGACAGGCTACGGTGTGAAAGTTCTGTTTGTTTCTCCTTGATGAAACCCCCAGCCCCTTGGTTCACTCTACTTCCCTGTAAGCTAACCACCCTCCCCACCTCCCTTCGATCACCACTTGCAGAGGCAATAAAGTCATTGTTGCTTCACATTCATGCATTCTTTATTCATTCATCACACAAATAGGGAGATAACTACCAAGGTAGTCTGGGAGGGGTGGTGGAGGAGAGAAGCACCAGGAGGGGTGGTGGAGGAGGGAAGGACAAAGGCCACAGAGCACTTTAAAAGTTTACAATTTTAAAACTTATTGAATGCCAGCCTTCTGTTGCTTGGGCAATCCTCTGTGGTGGAGTGGCTGGGTGGCCAGAGCCCCCCCCCCACCGCGTTCTTGGGTGTCTGGGTGAGTAGGCTATGGAACTTGGGGAGGAGGGTGGTTGGTTATACAGGGACTGTAGCGGCGGTCTGTGCTCCAGCTGCCTTTACTGCAGCTCAACCATACGATGGAGCATATTGGTTTGATCTTCCAGCAGCCTCAGCATTGAGTCCTGGCTCCTCTCATCATGCTGCTGCCACCTTTCAGCTTCAGCCCTCTCTTCAGCCCGCCACTTACTCTCTTCAGCCCGCCACCTCTCCTCCCGGTCATTTTGTCCTTTCCTGCACTCTGACATTGTCTGCCTCCACGCATTCGTCTGTGCTCTGTCAGCGTGGGAGGACAGCATGAGCTCAGAGAACATTTCATCATGAGTGCATTTTTTTCGTCTTCTAATCTTCGCTAGCTAGCCTCTGGGAAGGAGAAGATCCTGTGATCATTGAAACACATGCAGCTGGTGGGGGAAAAAAAAGGGACCGTGGTATTTAAAAAGACACATTTTATAGAACAATGGGTACACTCTTTCATGGTAAACCTTGCTGTTAACATTACATACATAGCACATGTGCTTTCATTGCAAGGTCGCATTTTGCCTCCCCCCAGCGCGTGGCTAGCCTCTCCCGCCTCCCCCCTCCCCGTGGCTAACAGCAGCGAACATTTCTGTTCAGCCACAGGCAAACAGCCCAGCAGGAATGGGCACATCTGAGTGTCCCCTTAAGAAAAGCACCCTATTTCAACCAGGTGACCATGAATGATATCACTCTCCTGAGGATAACACAGAGAGATAAAGAACGGATGTTGTTTGAACGCCAGCAAACATACACTGCAATGCTTTGTTCTACAATGATTTCCGAGTATGTGCTACTGTCCTGGAGTGGTAAAGTGTCCTACCATGGAGGACGCAATAAGGCTGCCCTCCCCAGAAACCTTTTGCAAAGGCTTTGGGAGTATATCCAGGAGAGCCACGAATGCCAGGGCAAATTAATCATTAAACATGATTGCTTTTAAACCATGTATAGTATTTTAAAATGTACACTCAACAGAGATACCTTCTCTGCCTGGCGGGTCCGGGAGGCAGCCTTGGGTGGGTTCAGGGGGTACTGGCTCCAGGTTCAGGGTGAGAAACAGTTCCTGGCTGTCGGGAAAACCGGTTTCTCCGCTTGCTTGCTGTGAGCTATCTACAACCTCATCATCATCTTCTTCCTCATCCCCAAACCCTGCTTCCGTGTTGGCTCCATCTCCATTGAAGGAGTCAAACAACACGGCTGGGGTAGTGGTGGCTGAACCCCCTAAAATGGCATGCAGCTCATCATAGAAGCGGCATGTTTGGGGCTCTGACCCGGAGCAGCCGTTCGCCTCTCTGGTTTTCTGGTAGGCTTGCCTCAGCTCCTTAAGTTTCATGCGGCACTGCTTCGGGTCCCTGTTATGGCCTCTGTCCTTCATGCTCTGGGAGATTTTGACAAATGTTTTGGCATTTCGAAAACTGGAACGGAATTCTGATAGCACGGATTCCTCTCCCCATACAGCGATCAGATCCCGTACCTCCCGTTCGGTCCATGCTGGAGCTCTTTTGCGATTCTGGGACTCCATCATGGTCACCTCTGCTGATGAGCTCTGCATGGTCACCTCTGCTGATGAGCTCTGCATGGTCACCTGCAGCTTGCCACGGTGGCCAAACAGGAAATTGAAATTCAAAAGTTCGCGGGCCTTTTCCTGTCTATCTGGCCAGTGCATCTGAGTTGAGAGTGCTGTCCAGAGCGGTCACAATGGAGCACTCTGGGATAGCTCCCGGAGGCCAATACCGTCGAATTGTGTCCACAGTACCCCAAATTCGACCCGGCAAGGCTGATTTAAGCGCTAATCCCCTTGTCAGGAGTGGAGTATGGAAATTGATTTTAAGAGCCCTTTAAGTTGAAAAAAAGGGCTTCATCGTGTGGACGGGTGCAGGGCTAAATCGATTTAATACTGCTAAATTCGACCTCAACTCCTAGTATAGACCAGGGCTAAGCCTCTTTCAGAATTACTATTTTCCAGAATTTCCCCTTCTCTGAATACTTTCGCTTTGGATTATTTTTCCTCAAATGTGTTATCTAGCATTTGTCCAAACTGAATATCCTTTTGCTATTTTCTGTGAATTTTTCTAATCATTCTGTATCCCTCTGTTTCCACTGGATATTAGTAATTCCTCCCAATCTAATACCATTGGTGAATTTCATTAAGATGCTGTTTACTCCCTCTTTCAGACCATTCATCAAGATGTTAAAGAAAAATGGACCTAATATGGATCCCTGCATCCCCCCACCAGAAATGTCCCCTCAACTTGAGATATTGCCATTCATCATGCTCTTTGATTACAATTCTTCAGCATGACTGTGATCCTATCCAAGATTACTTAAATTAGATTTCTAGTAAGATTTAGTGAGACATGGTGTCAAGGTTCCTTCCCCACTCTGAACTCTAGGGTACAGATGTGGGGACCTGCATGAAAACCTCCTAAGCTTACTTTTACCAGCTTAGGTTAAAACTTCCCCAAGGTACAAACTATTTTACCTCTTGCCCTTGGTCTTTCGCTGCCACCACCAAATGTCTAACACCGGTTACTGGGAACGAGTCCGTTTGGAAACGTCTTTCCCCCAAAAATCCTCCCAAATCTTGCACCCCCTTTCCTGGGGAAGGTTTGATAAAAATCCTCACCAATTTGCATAGGTGACCACAGACCTAAACCCTTGGATCTTAAGAAAAATGAAAAAGCATTCAGTTTCTTAAAAGAAGAATTTTAATAGAAGAAAAAGTAAAAAGAATCACCTCTGTAAAATCAGGATGGTAAATACCTTACAGGGTAATTAGATTCAAAACATAGAGAATCCCTCTAGGCAAAACCTTAAGTTACAAAAAGACACAAAAACAGGAATATCCATTCCATTCAGCACAGCTTATTTTCTCAGCCATTTAAAGAAATCAGAATCTAACGCATATCTAGCTAGATTACTTACTAAGTTCTAAGACTCCATTCCTGTTCTGTCCCCGGCAAAAGCATCACAGAGAGAGAGAGAGAGAGAGAGAGAGAGAGGCTTTGTTTTTCCCTCCCGCCAGCTTTTGAAAGTATCTTGTCTCCTCATTGGTCATTTGGTCAAGTGCCAGCGAGGTTATCCTAGCTTCTTAACCCTTTACAGGTGAAACGGTTTTTCCTCTGGCCAGGAGGGATTTTAAAGGTGTTTATCCTTCCCTTTATATTTATGGCACATGATATCAAATGTGTTCCTCTAATCCACATATATTGTTTCAGTTATGTTTCCTTCTATTAACTTTGTAATTCTATCTGTTTTTTGTAATTATTTATTACTAATATGCCTCTCTGTGCAAACAATTACAAGAGGTCTGAGCCTGAATAAACAGGGGAAAGGAAACTTCTTTAAACAATTCAGATTTCTTTGGAACGTATTTGGTTTATTAAGAATGGAACAGATTACATTACAGGTATTTGTAGATGTAGCCATGAGCAGGCAGCCAGTCTGGTATGTAGATGTGCTTGCAATCAAGCAGCCAGATAACTATTTATGGTTATTGTGTGATTATGAGTTCTTAATTAGTAGATAAGCTTGTCGGGCAGATCTCATGGGCCACCATTAGCTCATGAGAAACTTTCTCCATCACTTGGAATCGTCCCAAAGGTTAATAAAACCCCATCTCACTGTGCCTGAGGCCTGTCTTCACCTCTGGGTTATAAGTTTTAAAATTTGTTTGAGATATTTAAAACAACATTGAAGATAACATTAAAAATATATAGTGGGAAAGAATCTTGCATTGGTCAGGAGATGATTTAAGTTACCTAATAGGTCCTTTCCACAGCAAACTTTTATGATTCTATTAAAATTTCCTGTATTTCAGGCCTTTCATTAACATTTTTAAACAAAAGAAGGGAGCTCGGTAGGGTATGAGACCATTCCCAATGAATTTGTGGGAGCATCAATCAGTTCTTAATTTATTAGACACTGATGATTTTGAGCATAAAAGTAAACACATATCCCTTATAGTTATGTAAATCCTGTGGCCTGAAGCTCTAGATAATAAGGAGCTCTCTACCCCCATCAGTTTGTGAATGGGGGAAGTATGGCAACAGAGAAAGATTCTTTTGCATAAGCTTTCTACACAGAATTCTATCAGTGACACTTTGGGAATCACCATAACTGTACTGAAACTCAGAATTGGGTGGGTAGTCGAACAGAACTGAGAGGAGAGGAAGGGGGAAAGGGGCCCTACCTTGTAGCAAGGAGTGCATTCTGGGTAGCAAGCACCTGGATTTTTCATTTTGTGGGAAAATCTACACTTTCAAAAAAGAAAAATCCCTTTCAAACAGATATTTTGTTTTTTAATTTCCCACTGAACACAATTTTAAAAACCGAATATATTGTGTGTTGATCAAAATGTTTCATTGAGATAAAATCAAATGTTTCATTCCAATTTTGACTTTTTAAATTTAATATTATATATTATACATTTTAAAAAATTGATACAAAAAGTTAGTTTGAAATGGAAAATCAAAATGTCTCATTCCAAAAAGGTCAAAATAGAATGTTTCGATCTTATCCAAATCATTTTTTTCACTTTTTCTTTTGTAATGAAATTTAGTCACAGTTGAGATGTTTCCATGAAACATTTCACTTTTGACAAGTTGGTATTTTATGGTGGAAAAATTTTTCATGATAACATTTCTAATTAGTTCTAATAATAAGTATGGTCTAGTATTAACAATGTTTCACTGTTTATATCCAGTTAGTGGTAATAGGCTGCATGGCCCCTTTTGTGGTAAACCCATGAGATGGAGCTTAGGAGGAGGACATATCTAGGAGGTGCCCTTTGCAGAGTTTCTCCCCGTCATTGCATCAGGGTACAGGGTTCAGACCACCACCTCATCCCCAACAACAGACCATGGGAACCACACATAAACTCAGTGGATCCCTAAGATCTCCAGAAGTGTCCTTAGTGCTCAAGATTATTTGTCTGCCCTATCTCCCTGGTAGTGTGGCTTCAGTGGAAATAACTAGTATGGAGGATGCCACATGGGAAAGTTAACATGAGGTTTCATTATCTTTTCCCTATAATCTCTGCCAGGAGCTAGGATATACATTCCCCCCTCCCCCTGACCCTAATACTGTTGCTAGATCAGTGAAATAAATGAAAGCTATGTTTTAAAGCATGTACACCCTGAGATGTGCAATAGCCTTACTTTTTAGAGCTGGAATTCAAGAGTCAATCAGACTGCAATTTTATGAATTATTAGGAAGTGCAACCTCTTTCCAAAGAGTACTTGAAAAACAACCCACCTGAATTAGTGCAATATAAATGGGACAGAGGCAGTATGATTGGTTATAGAGCTTTATACTTTTGTTCAATTGTGGTCAAGATAAAATAATGGACTATAGCCATGGATCTCTCAAAGAAACTGGAAAATTATTCTTCTGGAGCAGAATTCAGAGGAGCCCTTGTAATCATCTGTCATATCATCATAAATAGTTTTTTCTTATAAGTAGCATTTTGACCCCATAGACTATAACAGCTTCAAATGAGTCATTATGAACTAGGTTTTAAATTTTTCTTAGTTCAGAGATTATTGATTTGCCAGAACACATATCTGTTCCAGTCCAGTCTAACCTGTTCCAGTCTAATCTATTGGCCCTGACAAATCATGATTTTTCCAGTCTAGCTATCAGTCTACCTGCCATTCAGACACCCCTAATAAACAGGCTAATAGTTCACAGTCCACATAAAAATTTCATTGAGGAACAATGTGTGTGCATGTGCTATAATATAATAACAACAGTAATAATAAAACCTGTCACCTCAATGGAGCAACAACTTGATCTTTTAGAATGTCCCCCTTCAGGAAGTTCAGAGTGATGTTACAATAAACAACATTTAGAAAACCATTATTCACAAAAATTGAAGGCTATGGCAAACATATATGTCTTTAACTTCCTACTGAATTCTGATATTGACTGGGAACGCTAGATAAAAAATAGATGTATACTTCACATTTGAAAGGGGTAGTTAAGAAATACTCTAGATTCTACTCTCAAGGCTGTAGTCAAGAATGTAAAGCTTATTTTATAGATAGATACAGAAATAGGTATGTGTGTATCTCTCTCTCTCTCTCTCTCTCTCTCTCTGTATACCTGAACATTTATGGCCAGTTTTTTACATAAGATGAACAGGATGTATTACCAAGTGTTTTGAGAAATTTCCTATGGAGGTCTATTACTATTACATTAGTCGTTCATGTGTTTTAAAAAAAAAGACCCTTAACCTTTTCTGTCTCTCCATCTCAGCCCATCTCCCTGCTTCCCTTCTAATCTGAATTAATTGAACATAATGAGATTTTAGCTGTAATTAATACCACTCTTCTTGCCCTGACCCAGTTTTCAGCTGAGAATCAGCCTTGCCTGAGTTTATATGAGAGATTTTGTTTAGGGCTTCCTCCTCATCCTTCCTCCAACTCACAGAGCTCTGTTATATATTATATTAATTATATTACATTATACATAAAAGAGTTTCAAGATTATTGAAACAATACATTTTTATAAAGTAAAAAAAAATATTTCAGAATATTTTGCTACACAAAAACATTCCAAGATGTTGACTTTTCATCCCAATTTGGGATGAAATGAAAATTCAGATGTTGCTATAGGATGAAATTTTTTTGTCCACATCTGAAGCAGTTAGAAACCAGGTTGAGGGAGGTAGTTCAGCCATACAATGAGCAAAGGTGGAAGCCAGTTACCTCACTGTGCTGAGGAAACAAGGAGGCATGTCAGGGGGCAGAGGTTTAAGAAGTGCAGTATCTTCTTGACTTCTATGAATAGGAGCTGAGCCCTGACAAGTGTCAGTGAGCAGCAGCTTATTTTGCAAACATAGAAGCAAAGTAGCTTTTATGTATAATTCTTTACAAATCCCCTTTCTGGTTTGATTATAAAGACCACAGGGATTCTAAATACTGACTTTTTCATACTGTTTTTCTTTGTCTGCTGACATGGAGCTCTGCAGTCTGTAGCAGAGGATTTAATACAGTACTGTACATAGATGGAGTTGGCTGCATTGTTCTGAACCTGAAATGTCCTGCTATTCCAACTGAGTAGGACATTTCTAGCTATACTACCAAAATATTTTGTGTGCCTTTGGTTGGCAAAATACTTCTTTTTTCGACTCAAACATTTTGATATTCCAGTGACATCCAGCTGATGTTAAATGACTACTTTTCAAATATGTTTTCTGTCTGAAAGAGAGAACTGTCTGAAAATTGATTTAAAATACAGGGTAAAAATGGTTCTCGAGCTCAAACTACTTCAGGGAACTCTGCAAACCCCCAAATAATTTGTGATATATTATGAGGGACACTCATACTTAATGGCAAATAGTTTGCTACCTAAAGCAACTTTAGGTGTTGCAAACTATAAGTAACTCTGAGAGGTACCATTTAAGACAATAACACTTTGATTAAAAAGGGGGGGAAGGGAAAAGATGGGGAGTGCAGTAACTCATCTTGCACCACAGAGTTCAACTGGGAAGTTTGCCATTAACTTCAGTTGGAGCAGAATAGGACCCTGGCACTGCAGAGTTACATAATTAATTGTCTAGATCTGTAAAGCTGTCCCAAAAGCATAGTCTATCAGAAGTAGTATATATGGGATGCTGTCAGTTTTGTATACACACTCTGCAAGAATTCTGGTTCCGCACATGGCTACAAGAGGGCAGCAGGTAGAGTATTTTGATTCCAGACCATCTCTCCTCTGAACATACACATGAAAATGAAATTCCATGGCTCTATGAGTCTTTGACATGTCTCAGTAAACTGCTCCAGTATAATTCAGCTAGTCAGTAGACTGCAGTCTTTACTGTTTTCCTTCAGAGGCTTTGCAGTTCTGTCCATTCCAAATATCCATTCTACTTATTTTGAAAGCTTCCATCCAAAATTTTATTGTGGTAAATAGTCTGCTTCTGAAAATAACACAAAAAACCTATGCCTAAATATGAGTTTCTTTACATTTTTTGTCCACCTTGTTAAATTCTAGTCCAGTTATCCTAGTCTAGTTATCCAATCCAGGACAGGCTTCTAGCTATTTATTTACAAAACAAAATAGAATAACATATTAGGCATTATATAAGATTTTTTTCCCTGAATCTGTAGGGTCTATAGATGACCAGGAAACAAATACATAAATATATGTATATGTTTATGATTCATCTTCTCACCTCTCATATCATATCCCTTATTGTTAAAAGGATACAATATATAGAGTCCAGCAATACAGTTTATTTGATCAACATATTCTGGATCACTTTTTATTATTTCTCCTTATGAGCAATCTCTATTCTTTTGTATTCTGTCACATGAAAATCCAAAACAGTAAAATCTTAAATGTGACCATATTTAAATGAGTGGTGTAACTGTCAGATTGCCTGGAGATCTTGGGGCTTAATTCTACTTTTCCATCAGATTTACACAGATGTAAATATCAAAAGTTTCCATCAAAGCCAACAGTTACTCCTGATTTATACTGGTGTAAGTGAGTGGAGAACTAGAACCATGATCTTCTGGTGACTGTTCGGCAATTTATAGTAAAATGAGATGGTGCTTTTAGTTACAATGTATCCCCAGATGCTTAGATATTGTGGTGATGGGCACCAACATAAGAACCTCAAAACTAATAGGTCACAAAAATAATTCTCACAGTTAATATTAATCGGTACCTTATGGACCATCTACGCAAAAAGCACATGGAGAATGAATTGCCCTCTCAGTTCTAGGCACAGGCTGTAATTCTGTTCTCAGTTACATCAGTAACTCCGCTGATAGTATTCCAGAGGCTATCATCAATGTGAGATCAGAGCAGCCCCCACATTTTTTTCCCCAAACCAGGCTATTAGAACACTACTAGAGGTAATGTGGGTAAGCTTAGGGTTCCCCTCTCTGTGTTGTGCTTTTTCTGTGGCTAAATAAGGCTTTAGTCTCCAGTGCTGTCAGTGCCAAACTTTTCACTAGTACTAATTCACTTTAAAATATTATTTTTTTTATTTAGAAACACAGACAAAAAAGCAGGCAGTAGTTAATGAAATCAGTTCTTAATTCGAAAATATTGGGGGACACAATTTCAAAACAGCAGAATTAAGCATAGACATATGCTTCCACCATATGAGCCATCCCAGAGTTTGTAATACATGAAGAAAATTCATTACTTGGGATCACAAAGGAGTCCTTGTTCATCTCTAATAAAAATTATAATGTGAAATTTAAACTGTACTATGTGTTGCTTCACTTTGCTGAACTCAGAGGGATGATGAGTGGAAATTTTTATTTGCATGTATTGTACAGACATTTCCATTTAATAAATCCTTGTCAAAATTTTATTTCTTTTTATTTCTTTTATTTCTGGGCATTTCTTTTTATTATTTCTAGGAATTTCTTTTTATTTTTGGCTGGAGCTCCCTCTTCTCCCATTTGTGATATATCTGTACATGGGTCCCCTATGTTACTATCTTTGTTATTGCAACTAATCTGTTTATTTTTTATCCATCCTCTTTCCCACTGTCCTTTTTGCCTCTAATCTCTTGTTCCTTTTCTGTACAGTTTGAAGGGGTTTTTTCACCCTATTTTTGATTTCTATTGTTTCTTTCTATTGCCTTTTTCAATGTTTTATCCTTTTTCTCTCCTTCTCTGTGAAGCCCCCTTGTTTTCAGCCTCTTTCTGAAAGATGTCTCCATTCAGCCTCTTTCTGAAAGTTGTTTATCAGTCTTTCATCCATTCTTTCTCCTTTTTTTCCTCTTTCTAGTTCATTTCCTTTGCAGTTTCATTTTACTCTTCCTCCCTCATCATGGTGTATAGTTGGCAACATGAAAAATTTTGGCCAGAAAAAAATCTCTTAATAATCAAGGGGGTCCGAATGCATTTGACTAAGGGCTAGTGGAGAACAATGTCATTGTGTACAGCCCCCACAAACTATGGTTCACACCCTCCAAACACAGGAGTTCAATCTACATGAATGATCCATGGAGGAATCTTCCATGGAATCAGAAGAAAAGGGGAAGATGCCACAGAGCTATAGCTCCTCTCCTTTTGTATCCTTCAGGGGTGGTGTGCTGAGTCTGGATCCCCTGCAGGACACAGTATCACTACAATATATCCTGTGCCTTCTAAAACATTATCACCACCTGTCAAAGCTGGCATGAAATAGCTTGCAAGGCTTTTGTGCTTATTTTAAGGAACTAGAAGCACTGGGCATGTTATTGATTCAGAGCTTATTCAAATACACACTTGGCCAGCTCCTGCCCAGAAACCAATGATTAGATTTTGGATATTCCTTGAGTTCATTGAACCTTGTAGTGTAGTTGGTTGTGACAACCGTGCTCTCCTGTTGCGCCAAAGGTCTCAAAAGGAACTAATCAATGAAACACACATATAAAGGAGGCAAAGAGTGCTGTGGCACCTTCTAGACTAACAGACGTATTGGAGCATAAGCTTTCGTGGGTGAATACCCACACCCATGAAAGCTTATGCTCCAATACGTCTGTTAGGGTATGTCTACACTACGGAATAAGGTCGAATTTATAGAAGTCATTTTTTTAGAAATCGGTTTTATATATTCGAGTGTGTGTGTCCCCACAGAAGTGCATTAAGTGCATTAACTCGGCGGAGTGCTTCCACAGTACCGAGGCTAGAGTCGACTTCCGGAGCGTTGCACTGTGGGTAGCTATCCCACATTTCCCGCAGTCTCCGCTGCCCATTGGAATTCTGGGTTGAGATCCCAATGCCTGATGGGGCTAAAACATTGTCGCGGGTGGTTCTGGGTACATATCGTCAGTCCCCCCCTTCCCTCCCTCCCTCCCTCCGTGAAAGCAAGGGCAGACAATCGTTTTGCGCCTTTTTTCCTGAGTTACCTGTGCGGACGCCATACCACTGCAAGCATGGAGCCCGCTCAGGTAACCGTCACCGTATGTCTCCTGGGTGCTGGCAGACGCGGTACTGCATTGCTACACAGTAGCAGCAACCCCTTGCCTTGTGGCAGCAGACGGTACAGTACGACTGGTAGCCGTCATCGTCATGTCCAAGGTGCTCCTGGCCGCGTCGGCTGGGAGCGCCTGGGCAGACATGGGCGCAGGGACTAAATTTTTAGTGACTTGACCAGGTCATTCTCTTAAGTCCGGCAGTCAGTCCTATTGAACCGTCTTATGGTGAGCAGGCAGGCAATATGGATTGCTAGCAGTCCTATTGTACCATCTTCTGCCGAGCAGCCATGAGATGTGGATGGCATGCAGTCCTTCTGCACCGTCTGCTGCCAGCCAAAGATGTAAAAGATAGATGGAGTGGATCAAAACAAGAAATAGACCAGATTTGTTTTGTACTCATTTGCCTCCTCCCCCGTCTAGGGGACTCATTCCTCTAGGTCACACTGCAGTCACTCACAGAGAAGGTGCAGCAAGCTAAATCTAGCCATGTATCAATCAGAGGCCAGGCTAACCTCCTTGTTCCAATAAGAACAATAACTTAGGTGCACCATTTCTTATTGGAACCCTCCGTGAAGTCCTGCCTGAAATACTCCTTGATGTAAAGCCACCCCCTTTGTTGATTTTAGCTCCCTGAAGCCAACCCTGTAAGCCGTGTCGTCAGTCGCCCCTCCCTCCGTCAGAGCAACGGCAGACAATCATTCCGCGCCTTTTTTCTGTGTGGACGCCATACCAAGGCAAGCATGGAGGCCGCTCAGCTCACTTTGGCAATTAGGAGCACATTAAACACCACACGCATTATCCAGCAGTATATGCAGCACCAGAACCTGGCAAAGCGCTACCGGGCGAGGAGGCGACGTCAGCGCGGTCACGTGAGTGATCAGGACATGGACACAGATTTCTCTGAAAGCATGGGCCCTGCCAATGCATGTATCATGGTGCTAATGGGGCAGGTTCATGCTGTGGAACGCCGATTCTGGGCTCGGGAAACAAGCACAGACTGGTGGGACCGCATAGTGTTGCAGGTCTGGGACGATTCCCAGTGGCTGCGAAACTTTGACATGCGTAAGGGCACTTTCATGGAACTTTGTGACTTGCTTTCCCCTGCCCTGAAGCGCATGAATACCAAGATGAGAGCAGCCCTCACAGTTGAGAAGCAAGTGGCGATAGCCCTGTGGAAGCTTGCAACGCCAGACAGCTACTGGTCAGTTGGGAATCAATTTGGAGTGGGCAAATCTACTGTGGGAGCTGCTGTGAGGCAAGTAGCCAAAGCAATCAAAGATCTGCTGATATCAAGGGTAGTGACCCTGGGAAATGTGCAGGTCATAGTGGATGGCTTTGCTGCAATGGGATTCCCTAACTGTGGTGGGGCGATAGATGGAACCCATATCCCTATCTTGGCACCGGAGCACCAAGCCGGCGAGTACATAAACCGCAAGGGGTACTTTTCAATAGTGCTGCAAGCACTGGTGGATCACAAGGGACATTTGACCAGCATCAATGTGGGATGGCCGGGAAAGGTACATGATGCTCGCATCTTCAGGAACTCTGGTCTGTTACAAAAGCTGCAGGAAGGGACTTTATTCCCAGACCAGAAAATAACCGTTGGGGATGTTGAAATGCCTATATGTATCCTTGGGGACCCAGCCTACCCCTTAATGCCATGGCTCATGAAGCCGTACACGGACAGCCTGGACAGTACTCAGGAGCTGTTCAACTACAGGCTAAGCAAGTGCAGAATGGTGGTAGAATGTGCATTTGGACGTTTAAAGGCGCGCTGGCGCAGTTTACTGACTCGCTTAGACCTCAGCGAAACCAATATTCCCACTATTATTACTGCTTGCTGTGTGCTCCACAATATCTGTGAGAGTAAGGGGGAGACGTTTATGGCGGGGTGGGAGGTTGAGCCAAATCGCCTGACTGCTGGTTATGCGCAGCCAGACACCAGGGCGGTTAGAAGAGCACAGGAGGGCGCGGTACGCATCAGAGAAGCTTTGAAAACCAGTTTCATGACTGGACAGGCTACGGTGTGAAAGTTCTGTTTGTTTCTCCTTGATGAAACCCCCCGCCCCTTGGTTCACTCTACTTCCCTGTAAGCTAACCACCCTCTTCTCCTCCCTTCGATCACCGCTTGCAGAGGCAGTAAAGTCATTGTTGCTTCACATTCATGCATTCTTTATTCATTCATCACACAAACAGGGGGATGACTACCAAGGTAGCCCAGGAGGGGTGGTGGAGGAGGGAAGGAAAATGCCACACAGCACTTTAAAAGTTTACAACTTTAAAATTTATTGAATGACAGCCTTATTTTTTTGGGGCAATCCTCTGTGGCGGAGTGGCTGGTTGGCCGGTGGCCCCCCCCACCGCGTTCTTGGGCGTCTGGGTGTGGAGGCTATGGAACTTGGGGAGGAGGGCGGTTGGTTACACAGGGGCTGTAGTGGCAGTCTGTGCTCCAGCTGCCTTTGCTGCAGCTCAACCATACACTGGAGCATACTGGTTTGGTCCTCCAGCAGCCTCAGCATTGAATCCTGCCTCCTCTCATCACGCTGCCGCCACATTCGAGCTTCAGCCCTCTCTTCATCCCGCCATTTACTCTCTTCAGCCCGCCACTTACTCTCTTCAGCCCGCCACCTCTCCTCCCGGTCATTTTGTGCTTTCCTGCAGTCTGACATTATTTGCCTCCACGCATTCGTCTGTGCTCTGTCAGTGTGGGAGGACAGCATCAGCTCGGAGAACATTTCATCTCGAGTGCGTTTTTTTTTCTTTCTAATCTTCACTAGCCTCTGGGAAGGAGAAGATCCTGTGATCATTGAAACACATGCAGCTGGTGGAGAAAAAAAAAGGGACAGCGGTATTTAAAAAGACACATTTTATAAAACAGTGGCTACACTCTTTCAGGGTAATCCTTGCTGTTAACATTACATACATAGCACATGTGCTTTTGTTACAAGGTCGCATTTTGCCTCCCCCCACCACGTGGCTACCCCCTCAATCCTCCCCCCTCCCTGTGGCTAACAGCGGGAAACATTTCTGTTCAGCCGCAGGCAAACAGCCCAGCAGGAATGGGCTCCTCTGAGTGTCCCCTGAAGAAAAGCACCCTATTTCAACCAGGTGACCATGGATTATATCTCACTCTCCTGAGGATAACACAGAGAGATAAAGAACGGATGTTGTTTGAACGCCAGCAAACATACACTGCAATGCTTTGTTGTACAATGATTCCCGAGTATGTGTTACTGGCCTGGAGTGGTAAAGTGTCCTACCATGAAGGACGCAATAAGGCTGCCCTCCCCAGAAATCTTTTGCAAAGGCTTTGGGAGTATATCCAGGAGAGCCGCAAATGCCAGGGCAAAGTAATCCTTTCACATGCTTGCTTTTAAACCATGTATAGTATTTTAAAAGGTACACTCACCGGAGGTCCCTTCTCCGCCTGCTGGGTCCAGGAGGCAGCCTTGGGTGGGTTCGGGGGGTACTGGCTCTAGGTCCAGGGTGAGAAATAGTTCCTGGCTGTCGGGAAAACCGGTTTCTCCGCTTGCTTGCTGTGAGCTATCTACAACCTCATCATCATCATCATCTTCTTCGTCCCCAAAACCTGCTTCCATATTGCCTCCATCTCTATTGAAGGAGTCAAACAACACGGCTGGGGTAGTGGTGGCTGAACCCCCTAAAATGGCATGCAGCTCATCATAGAAGCGGCATGTTTGGGGCTCTGACCCGGAGCGGCCGTTTGCCTCTCTGGTTTTCTGGTAGGCTTGCCTCAGCTCCTTCAGTTTCACGCGGCACTGCTTCGGGTCCCTGTTATGGCCTCCGTCTTTCATGCTCTGGGAGATTTTGACAAAGGTTTTGGCATTTCGAAAACTGGAACGGAGTTCTGATAGCACGGATTCCTCTCCCCATACAGCGATCAGATCCCGTACCTCCCGTTCGGTCCATGCTGGAGCTCTTTTGCGATTCTGAGACTCCATCATGGTCACCTCTGCTGATGAGCTCTGCATGGTCACCAGCTTGCCACGCTGGCCAAACAGGAAATGAGATTCAAAAGTTCGCGGTTCTTTTCCTGTCTACCTGGCCAGTGCATCTGAGTTGAGAGTGCTATCCAGAGCGGTCACAATGGAGCACTCTGGGATAGCTCCTGGAGGCCAATACCTTCGAATTGTGTCCACAGTACCCCAAATTCGACCCGGCAAGGCCGATTTAAGCGCTAATCCACTTGTCAGGGGTGGAGTAAGGAAATCGATTTTAAGAGCCCTTTAAGTCGAAATAAAGGGCTTCATCATGTGGACGGGTGCAGGTTTACATCGATTTAATGCTGCTAAATTTGACCTAAAGTCCTAGTGTAGACCAGGGCCTAGTCTATAAGGTGCCACAGGACTCTTTGCTGCTTTTACAGATCCATACTAATAGGGCTACCCTTCTGATACATATAAAGGAGACAGTTTAAAAAGCCACTTAGTCCTCAGAACTAGAAATATTTGAAAGTGCATCATTCTTACTGAGATTTTTTTTCTCATGAATATTGATACTTAGTCATTATTCTTTTTGTTGGAGAAAAGCTAAGTTATGCATGAGCTACTTTTCCCTATTTTCATTAACACATCCTACTTAAGAAGAAGTATTTCTTTAGTATTTATTCTAATTTGATACACAATCAGAAATAGTTTACCATAACAGTGGGAGGGGAAAAAAAGTCTTGTTTTAGTACTGGTTCTAAAGAGAACAAAGCACATACAGGACTTTTGATCTACATGTTGACAGTCTAAGGTTCATAATGTAGTTTGAGAGGGAACCTGTAATTAGTGGAAATTATACAGCAATAGAGTAAAAAAGATTTTGTCAGAGCTAGCAAGGTCATGGATCAAAAAATATTAATTTTCTAAAGCAGTTTTCTGATTTCCTCAAATTCCTGTGACCCTCAACATTTACAAGTCATTTTCTCCATTACATTTTATTCATTTATCATCCCTAAAACTTTTTAAGAATTGAAAAGTACTTTAAGATACAGTTACAAAGTCAGTTTGACAAACTGGTGTGTTATGAAACATTTCAATTTAACTTACCCAAGCTTCTTCAGCTTCTTTACCTAGCACACCTTAATCTGTCACCACTCACTACTATCACTACACTATATCCTGTGCCTCATTATCACTACCTGTCAAAGCTGGCATGAAATAGCTTGCAAGGTTTTTATGTTGATTTTAAGGAATTAGAAGCATTGGGCATGTTATTTATTCAGAGCTTATCTTCAGCAAAATACACTGTAACTAGTAGCAGTGGAACACTTCTTGAATCGTTTCTAGGATGGGCAGCTGAGGTATTAGAATGTCATCTAGATTAAAGCTGTCTATAGTTTGCACCCCAAAGGGACTTTATTTAGAAAAAACCTTCTGTATGGTATATTAAATCCACTCAAATTAGGATTCCTCAGTGATAAGCCCAAAATAATAAAAATATGGTTGTCAAATTGTTTGTATATGAGAGTGTGTTATTTTTTTGTTTTGTTCTGACAGTGAGTGATCCCAGGAAATCTTTAAAGGTGGGGAAGAATGACCAAATCCATGCACTAGTTAAGCTGTCTGCAACGACTAACAAAAATCACTTGGGACATGTCCAGTATTATCAAATCATTGCAAACTCACTGTCATTGAAGTTTCTCTGTACTTCACCAATGCAGCATACAATGAGATGGTGAACAAAATCCAGCTCCTGGTAAAGAGATGATCACATAGCAGAAAACCATCATAAAGTTGGTACTAGTTTGGGTACCATTTTGATCAACTTAGTAAAAGGGCCAATGTTTGGATGAGCATAGAACTGAAGCACATCCATTTTAGGCCTGTTTTGAGGTACTGTTGCTGCCCAATTTTATATCATCTGATGAACTTCACTTTGTAGTGTTGTCAGTATGGCATCTTTCACAAGCACAAAATTCACTAACTAAAAATAATGATTATTCAAAAAGTCCCTCTGTTTCTTATTAAATTCCTCTTCTGTAGCAGAAAGAGCTTTATCTATGTTCAGTTTTGTCCCTGACTCTTGTCTTTCAAAAGTCAAGTTTATCCTTTTTGTATGTATAGCACCAACACCTTCACTTGTCTTAGCAACCAGCAGCTCAGTGAGAAGGATGAGTCAAAATCACTGAAGCTGCTCACTGATATACCTCTTCCCTCCCGCCCCCACGCACATGTAAACAGGAGCTATCAATACTGTTGACCTCATTGGGAAATCTGCAGTGTTCTTCCAATACGGTTTCATTCTCTCCAAACTAATAGGAGAAAGAGACAGCACATCACAACTAATTCCGATAGTGGTGAGAGAAGAATCTTTCTATTCACAGAACAGGCAGAAGAATTAGCTTCTGTCCCTGTGTCACAAAGTTTGGGGGAGACAGGGCCCTGCACCTTCCCCCTCCCCCACTTCCTGCAATTCACCGTGACTCTCAGCCAGCCAGTAAAACAGAAGGTTTATTAGACAACAGGAACACAGTCCAAAAGAGAGCTTGTAGGTACAGACAACAGGACCCCTTGGTCAAGTCCATCTGGGGGATAGGGAGCTAGACCCGGTTCTGGCCTCCCTCCATTTCCCCAGCCAGCTCCAAACTGAAAAACCCCCTCCAGCCATTTCACCCAGCCACACGCCCCGGCTCCTCCTCCAGCCTTTGTTCAGTTTCCTGGGCCGAAAGTGTCACTGGCCCCATCCCCCTCCTGGACTCAGGTTGCATGCTTAGGTATCGTCCCTCAAGTGAAGTCACACCCTGATATCCCATCACCAATTCAGACAGTACCAGGAAAACTCCCCCACAACATCCCGAGGTCAATCCTCCCTACTTCATCACGTCCTGTTGGCTGTAGTCTGACAGAGAAGGAGATAGTACATATAATGCCAACAACATCACTGCACTTGCTGACATTGCTGCTCTGATCCCTAGTACTGCTTCATCTGTATCTAGGGCCTAATTCCAAAGCCCATTAAAATCAATGAGGGTCTTTCCACTGTCTACCAAGACTTTAGACCAGGCACTGTTTCTGCGATGACAGCAGAAGCATCTCCCTGCTGTTTTCCTCAGGCTTAGAAAGTGTTTAATTGAAGGAAATATTTTGCATGGCTTTGTTTATACCAGCTGAAAGGGTACAGACTGTTTGTCTCTCCATCCCCATTCACTTTTGTTATATCTCTGTGTGACAGGGTCAGGCCAGATGGCTATAAGAGAGTAATAGAAGGCAGATATATTAGCCCCAGGCTAAGTAGGTCCCCTTTCCCTGGGTAAAGGAGCAGGGAAGGTTCCAGAACAATCAGGAACCTTCTGGAGACAATTAAGACAGGCTGATTAGAACACCTGCAGCCAATCGAGAAGCTGCTAAAATCAATTAAGGCAGGCTAATCAGGGGACCTGGCTTTTAAAAAGGAGCTCACTTCAGTTTGTAGTGTGCGTGTGAGGAGCTGGGAGCAAGAGGCACCAGGAGCTAGAGTGAGAACACGGACTGTTGGAGGACTGAGGTGTACAAGCATTATCAGACACCAGGAGGAAGGTCCTATGGTGAGGATAAAGAAGGTGTTGGGAGGAGGCCATGGGGAAGTAGCCCAGGGAATTGTAGCTGTCGCACAGCTGTTCCAGGAGGCACTCTAAGACAGCTGCATTCCACAAGGCCCTGGGCTGGAACCCGGAGTAAAGGGCGGGCCCGGGTTCCCCCCAAATCCTCCCAACTCCTGGTCAGACACAGGACGAGTTGACCTGGACTGTGAATTCAGAAAAACGGCCAAGCTGAGGGCTGCCGTGAAGCTCCAAGGCGAGCAAATCCGCCAATAAGCGCAAGACCCACCAAGGTAGAGGAGGAACTTTGTCACTCTGTCTTTCTCTTCCACGCTTCTGTTGCTGCAGGGAGTTCACACTCACAGCGTTCCACCCCTCTTCATAATTCTGCCTCAAAAAATAACACAACTGAAATAAATGTGTTTGTAATTTAATTTATATTTTCCTTCTGAGTCCAACAACAAGAAAGAAAATGAACAGTCCAGCTGCGGATATTGTTTTTCTTTGCCTTACGGTGATTTGCTTGTAGCATTTTGACTAATCAGCTTTTCTCCAGGCACCCCCATTCAAATTTTCTTTCTCTTTCCAACTACATGTCACACTGATTCTAATGATTTAGGCAAGATTCAGTCCACAAACATGTTGGAATATACTTTGCGCCACGCAATGTCTTTCATCTGCTCCCAGCTCTAAATGATGATGTATAAAAGCATGCCAACAAAAATAAATTTGGTGATTTAACACATTAATAAATTTAACTGACCATGGAAGATGCTGGACAACGAGCCCTGGAGATCAAAAGTCCTCTCCTGAAAGAAGAGATACATCCTGGACATTGGCAACTTATGCTCCCCCTACTGTTCTGCCAATGTGCTTCCATTCTGATCGGGGAAAACCACTTCTAGGTATGAGAAATTAATTCAATACTCTACTGATTCAGTCCTTGGTTTCTCTATGAACATTGCTCACAAGAGTGTGAACTGTGATAGTAATTTATTTTATGTGGGCAATAGTCCATTAGGACTGGACTGAGATCACAATTGATTTTATATAGACCACAAAAGGTAAGATATTGTTATAACTGCCTTTTCTTTACTGTGAAAATAAGTAAGCTTCATTTACAAAGGAAGGGGAAGGAACTGCCTTTTTATAGAAATAACCTAAAATCATATGTAGCCCAACTTCTCTGCATATCTCTAGTTCCTAGATCTGCTGCATTCATACTCTCTTCACATAAGGAAATCTAACTACAGTTAGTCTAACATTCACTGGAGCAATTGCAATACCTGCCCATAGTCATTTTTTTCACATATCGTAATTTTATATTCATTTTCTCCTCAAAGCATGTCCAAGTTTTTCGCATTAAATAGGCAATGCCACAGCATGCCAACGACATCAATCAAAAATTATAACATTGATCATGCAGCTTCAGAGCAGCTGGATGACATCTGCCATAACACCTTACAATGCTATAGTAATGTATCAGAAATTTGATGCATAAGGGTATTGGTTTGTTTCTTTGCAATCAATCATGGCATCTCTTCTAGCAGAATATCTTTGAAGATGTAATAGAATGCTAATAAATGGGCTAGATTCTGCTCTCCATTCAACTGAAGTCAACAAATACATTCTGGATTCAAACTGGTGTAAGTGAGAATGTAAATCAATGAAGTTATTCCAGATTTGCATTACAAATAACTTTCTTTCTTTCTTTGGTATGTTGTTGTTAAACTTTATTATAGTAACATTACTAATGCAATCAAAGGTTAATATTGACCCTTTCCAGAGTCATGTAAATCTAGCAATCTTAAGGACCATGTTTCTTGTTAAACCCTGTGATGTCTGTCCTTTGTCATCATTCATCTTACATTTTATTCATTTTAGATGTTTGTTTTAAGTATTGCAAGTATAATGCAAATCTAGCTCATACTCTCATTTATATTGTTCTAAACCTTAACCAGATGACTAGCATGTTACTGCAGGCTATTCCCTACCTTCTTCTAGATAAAGGTCTTCAGGATGGAGCTATCATTAGGACTAGAATGTGCTTTTTTGGCATGGCTCTGCATATGCCCAGTGGAGATCCATGTGACCAGATTGTGGCTAAGAAGGCACAATCCCACTTCAAGTTCCCTGTCATGTACGGAAAGGGTGAACATGGCACCATCCAATTTCAGGGAGCCGGGCATGTATCCGAGGACAGAATTTAGCCCAGTATATGCAAGCCCACATATGCTTTTGTTTTTTGTAAGAAGAAAGGCAAAACACAAGGACTGAGATTTTGCCAACAACCAAAATATGGACATGCCTGCTCATCTCATCATATAATAGAAATCAAATATATTTTACCTTTTGCACCTGGTATAATAAGCCCGTGGAATCATTGCCACAAGATATCTGTGAAGCCAAGAATTTAGGGGGATTCCCAAGAAGATTACACATTTAAATGGATAGTAAGGATATTCATATTTACATAAGGTAGGACAAACTTTTTCTTCGGTTATATTAGATAGGACAAACATCTATACAGGATAGTAACCCTTCATGTTTAAGGATAAACATCAGCCACTCATTGATGGAAATTTGGTAGAAATGTTCCCCAATTAACCACAATAGAAATTCTTGCATTTTCTTCAAAAGTATGTATTTCTGGTCACTATCACAGACAAGATCCTTGTCTGTGCAGACAGCTGCTCTGCTCTGATATAGCAATTTCTATGTAAAATCTACTTATATATTTTACTATGAAGTTGTGTGTAACAAATGGCTTATCTAATCACCCATTCATTGACAGATTTGCTAGATTACTGTCAACCTAAACATTAGATTTAATTCACATAATTTTGAGACTTGTATGTATATACAGCAATATTTTCTTAATCCTTTGAAAAAATTCTCATATTTAAAAAAATATTGCTTCCAAAGCCGCATGGTAGATAGTGGATTAGCACTTTTCTTTATCTTTCGCTGGCAGTCTCTGAAGCCAGATGCTAAGCACTGGAAAATATTTCTTCCAGCAGTAGCATCTGGCATTTTGGCAGACTCCATAAGCAATTTTGTTTTACAGCTTTAAATCTGCTTCTGGGTCTATTACATGGTTAATCTGATGGGCTGACTTGTCCTCCTGGATGCCATATGCCAGCAGCTAGAGGTGCAGTGAACTGTTTGCCCATTAGACTTGCAATAAAGAGCCAGCCTAAAAAATCTGCTGAAAATTATGCACTTTACTACTGTTCACCAATTAAGCTCACAATGATGAGTGACCTGCTTTAAAATAGTGCCAAAAAGCTGCCAGGAGCTATCAGATAGCAATGAGGGCCAACACTGGTGGAGACATTACACACAATGTAATATACTTAGGGTGACATCACTAGATTCTTAGTTGGTTCTAAAAGTGATTTTTTTCTCCTTATGTACATATGGATGGAGCATCAGACAGATGAAGGGGTGGATGTTGGGAGACACATGAACTGAGCACCAAAAGAGTAGATTAAAGTGCATATTTTATTACATTTTAGAGTGATTTTGAGTGGATCAGATGCGAAATAATAACAGAGAATGCATTTTGTGCTGAGCCCGAAAATAGCACTTTAAAAGTAGAATTGTAAAATTTGGAGAATAAAGAAGAACGTAAGAATTTGGGGCCTGATAGTTAGAGGTACCGAACACCCCAAATTCCAGTTGAAGTCAATGAACCTGTGAATGTTCAGCACTTATGTAAAATCCTATTGGCTTTTTGTCAGCTTTGCAAAAAGAGAAAGGCAAAATAATAAATAAGTTTCCCATGATGTTTTGCCAGCATCCAAAATTGCTTTACAGTTTACATAAGTCAAACTAGTGCATCAAAATGGAGTAGGCATTTGGCATCCAGAAACAACAGGAGATGTTGTGTCAGAAAAATTAGGAAAATATAAAATTTTGGTAGTGAAAGACAACAATTAGCACATTTTCATTAGCCTACCTCTTTGCTCAGTTTTCAGAAAAGATAATGTATATTTTTAGGAGGAGGTTGCGTTGGACAGGATATAGACTGGGTGTAGAAAACAGAAAAAAAATGGGGCGGAGAACTGTAAGTGTGAAGGCAAGCTTTACATGGTTTTTGCTTCTTTATTGGACTTTTTGAGAGAGAAGTTATCATCTGGAAAAAAACATACATGATATAAAGAATTTTCATAAAGACACACTGGGGGCGGGGGGAGGGAAAGGATTCAGAATAACTACTTATCAAACCTTAAAATAAATGTTTCCTGTGCAGCTGAAAACCAGTAAGATTCAACTAAAGTAGCAGCTTAAAACTAAAAATAGTGGGAGCACCAACTATAAGAAGCAGCACTATCTAGCTCTATTACTACATATGGTAATCTCAGGTGCTTCCATTACCATTAGGGGAGACCCAGATTTAGCCAAGATCTTGGGTGAAGATCATTTCCACCCTATATCCCTTCCTTTTTCAGGCAGTGAAGCTTTGTGTTTCGTTGGCAAACAATAAGAATCAGATGTTGTGGAAAGATGCAGAATTAGTGCATAGTGCTTCTGATGACACCTAGAATAGGTGAAAGAGCCTAAATTAAATCACCAGTATGGCAATTCCTAGATCCATTCCAAAACTAGTGCAATGCTTCCAGCTGGGCAGGGTTTACCAGGCCAGTCACACACCCCCTCCCCGCCCCCCAGGGGCTCTGATCTCACCAGCATCCAGTCACTTTTTCATAAGAAAGGCTGATTCAGTGACATCTCCAACCAGTTTTTCAGTTTGTATACGCTTCTGAACAACACCTGAAATGTTGGCTGCTTATTCATAGCAACCTTTAATACTTTAATAACATGCAAAGTATGTCTACAGTGCACTTAAGCACCATTGGCTGGCCCATGAGAGCTGACTTGGGCTTGGGGGCTCAGGCTACAGGTTTGTAAAATTGTGGTGTATATGTTCAGGCTCGGGCTAGAGCCTGGGTGCTGGGACCCTCTCTCGACACAGGTCAGCTACTGATGTTTAATTGCAGTGCAGATATACTCTTATTGAGAGTAAGGCACTGCAGAAGTTATGCTCAGTTGTATGCAGACATTTATCAGGCCATTTACCACTATGTGTAAATTACACAGGGCATTCCCCACTGCTGAGCTTTATGGTTATATCAACTTGAAGCATTTAATCTAGTGGTTTAAAATTGTGTGTGTGTGCTAGGCAGGAATAATGAACACCTGAAGTTAAAGTTTATCAGCATTAATTTAAAACCATATCCAGGCAAGATGTATTTTAAAAAATAGAGGAAGTCTTAAGGGTTATGCCCTGAATGCTTAAATAGTTTACATAATGTGAATTTAAATATTTGACAACATGGAAATTGAACATTATTTTTAAGGGGAAAAAATGGAGCTGTGTGAAATAATCTCAGCAAATCTCAAATCCGCTTAAATCTCCTAGAAGCAGTGTTGTCTAGTGTATAGATACTGAACTGGGAATCAGGAGACCTGACTTCTGATCCTAGCTTTGTCACTAGTTTGTTATGTAACCTTGGGCATGTCACTTCTCTCAGTGCTTCTGTTTCCCCTCCACTCTTTGTCACATCTGTTCAGATTATAAACTCTTCGAACAGAGACTATATTTACCATTTGTACAGTGCCTCAAACTGTGGGGCCCTATGTTTGGTGGTCTCTACTGTAATTGTTAAATAATAACAATAAATGTTTATTGAGTCTCAAATTCAAGACATTTACAAAGTTGTTCATGAACAGACAGGACCCATGTATTATCTTTGTATAGTTCCTTCGAGTGTATTTTTTGCCAGGCACATTATATTTGGGTTCACACCATTCCAGTATACATAGAATTTCCAACTCAAAGCTATTTATAAAACAAAACCAGAAACATAATTTTATCCAGATGAAATCTGTAAGGTATGCATCACCTATCAGTGCTACAGTGTGGCACATTTATAGACAGATATGACATTAGACAGGATCTTTAGCATATTTCTACAGGGCTGTGCCAAAAAGAAAATGTTCAGAAACCATTTAAATTATGACTTTCATGACACCTCTGTCTTAATCCTATTAAAGACTTTCAATATTGTACAGCAATAATTCTGGAGAAAATGAGATTTTTTTTACCCTTGTCTTTTATTTCATGCCAATACGTTTTTTGAACAGTGAGTGTAATGGGGGTATATGGCTTCCTGGAACTGTTCCTCTTTGGATCGTCTCATCGGAGTACATGAGCAAAGTATTCTGTCTCTGAAGATAAACTGAGTTTTGTTAATCCCTAGTTATTGGTTGGATTCAGGTTTTTCCCTCCTGGTTCTTTTATAATCTATAAAAACATGAAGACATTGAGTAGTTCCGTCAATGAAAAACTGTAGAGAGTTCAAGAAAGTGAAAACAATGTAACACACCAGAGCTTTCATGAAAAAGAATCAAATACATTGTTTAATCATGCTGATGATTACAAATGAAATTCAGTACATAGAGCCAACAAAATGGTTATAAGTCAGTTAACTTCTATTTCAATACTATTTTGAGTGTCTGAATGAGACTTATGGCTTAATTCAAACCATTGCAAGTCAATAGAAAGATCCCACCCACTGATTTCAAAGGACTTTGCATCAGGCCTTTTTTTGTGCATAGATACTATGCTTGCCCTTTGGACAGGAATAGATTTCACTCTACATAATTAATTCACAATAAAACATCTATTCGGTAAATAAAAAATCTACACATGAATTGACTGCAAAGAACTTATCATTTTCACTGATTTGTTCATAATTCAAAATTATTTTCAGAATCTCTAAACTAAATAATTATTGCCCCATATATTGGTAACAAGCAGTTCAGTTATTCAATATTTGGAATTCCAAAGGTGTTTCTTCTCTCTGAGTCAACACAGAGGTCACATGGTATTGGTTTTGTTTCAGTTTTCTTATTAGGCTTTCTTCCTTGGCTGGATTAATGTAACTCTCAGAATCAAACAGTGAAAGACCTTGAATTTCTAGTTTGAAATTTGATCTCTTTGAATATTTTCCATTATTCACTTAAAATATGTTGTTTCCACAACTAATTTCAGCTAATTCAAATCACAGGGCAGTATAAGCACAAGCAAAGAGAATTTGAACACAAAAAACTTTCCCTATTATTCAACCCATTCTAGTTAACAACAACTGAGATCATTGTCAGTGAATAATTGTAAAACAGCAGAAATTAACATAGTTGCTATCTTTTGTAGCTATTTTTGCAGCTTTTATAACATCTTTGTGGTAGGGACCATGACTCTCTTGCATATTTACATAGCACTCAGCACTAAGGGGCCTGATCTGGGCCTCTCAGCTCTACCATAATAGAAATAATGAAATGAATCATCCTGACATAGATAGAAAAAGTTATGCTGATAGTTCTTTCCAAAGACAAGGGAGCCTAAGAAATCCTAAACTTTGCCATAGAAAGTTTCTTTCTAGATTTCTCGTGACGTACTTTTGGACTGTCTCAAAACATTTTAGTGAGAAATTCTCAATGTAGAAAAAACACGTTTCTCTTACAAGACACCTGCCTCCATAACTTGTGGTACATTGATTGTTCTGCATTGTGTCTGTGCATGGTAGCCAAAACACATTGTTTCCTATGAAAGAAAGACCATCTGGAAATGAAAGCTCATGCTGCTAAACCCCAAAGCAATCAGGAACACTAAGAGCAATTGGACAGCAGAATTGCCTACCAAGGGAGGTAATGAGAGGCACATCACTGCAGACACTCAGGTGGCCATTAATCATAGAATCATAGAACTGGAAGGGACCTCGCGAGGTCATCTAGTCCAGTCCCCTGCACTTGTGACAGGACTAATTATCTAGACCAGGGGTGGGCAAAGTATGGCCTGCTGGCTGGATCCGGCCTGTCAGGGCTTTGGATCTGGCCCACGGGATTGCCATCCCCGTGGCACCACAGGCCCCGTGCCGCTCCCAGAAGCAGCCGATACCACGTCCCTGCGGCCCCTGGGGGAGAGGGGGGGCAGAGGGCTCTGTGCACTGCCTTCGCCTGCAGACACCACCAGCAGCAGCTCCCATTGGCCCCCAATCCCCTGCCCTGAACCCCTGCCACACCCCGCACCCCTCCTGCACCCCAACCCCCTGCCCTGAGCCCCCTGCTGCACACCCACCCCCTCCCCCTCCTGCACCTCAGTCCCCTGCCACACCCTGCACCCCTCCTGCACCCCAAACCCCTGCCCCAGCCCTACATTCATGGCCCTGAATGCAATTTCCCCACGTAGATGTGGCCCACCCCGATCTAGACTATTCCTGATAGGTGTTTGTCTAACCTGCTCTTAAAAATCTCTAGTTATGGAGATAACACAACCACCCTAGGCAATTTATTCTAGTGCTTTACCACCCTGACAGTTAGGAATTTTTTCCTAATGTCCAACCTAAACCTCCCTTACTTCAATTTAAGTCCATTGCTTCTTGTCCTATCCTCAGAAGTTAAGAAAAACAATGTTTCTTCCTCCTCCTTGTAACAACCTTTTACATACTTGAAAACTGTACTTGTAGCACCTTAGAGACTAAAGCTTTAGCTGACAAAAGCTTATTAAATTTGTTAGGCTCTAAGGTGCCAAAATTACTCCTTTTCTTTTTGCGGATACAGACTAACACGGCTGCTACTCTGATAATTGAAAACTGTTATCATGTCCCCTCTCAGTCTTCTCTTTTCCAGACTAAACAAACCCAATTTTTTCAATCTTCCCTCATGGGTCATGTTTTCTAGACCTTTAATCATTTTTTGTTGCTCTTCTCTGCACTCGCTCCAGTTTGTCCACATCCTTCCTGAAATGTGGTGCCCTGAACTGGACACAATACTCCAGTTGAGGCCTAATCAGAGCAGAGTAGTGCAGAAGAATTATTTCTTGTTTCTTGCTTACAACATTCCTGCTAATACATCCCAGAATGATGTTCACTTTTTTTGCAACAGCATTACACTGTTGACTTGTATTTAGTGTGTGGTCCACTATGACCCCCAGATCCCTTTCCGCAGTACTCCTTCCTAGGCAGTCATTTCCCATTTTGTATGTGTGCAGCTGACTGTTCCTTCCTAAGTGGAGTACTTTGCATTTGTCCTTATTGAATTTCATCCTATATACTTCAGTTCATTTCTCCAGTTTGTCCAGATCATTTTGAATTTTAATCCCATCCTCCAAAGCACTTGCAACCCCTCCCAACTTGGTATCATCCACAAACTTTATAAATGTAACTTTAGCGGCCTCGTGGCCAAGATGGAGTCTGCTCTGCAGGGGCAGCACTGGCCAAGAGAAGGCACATGCAAGAATGCAGCAGGAAAAATCCGTTCCAAACCCCCCAGAGTGAACACACACACCCACAGGAAAAGCGCAATGGATATAACAAAGGGAGATATTTATTTACAGAGGGATGAGAGGAGAAAAACAACAGGGGAAAATATAGGGGAAGCGGTAAAACAGGGTTGTGTCCAAACCAAGGCCCCACAGGCCCAGTGGTAGCACAGTCTGAAAGGGCAGACACCGAGCAATGTGTCTGCACACAGAGTTCAGGAGTCCTGAGCAAAGTTCCAGTTCAGTGGTAAGTCTTGGGTGCTCCTGGTCATCTTCGGTGCCAGTGAACTTTCCCCAACAAACCCCTCCGGTGCCCTCTTCTGCCGCTCTCTGCAAAGCCACACAGAGCGACCACCTCCCCACTTCACTAGCTAGCAGCCTCCCTCCTTATTCCCAGTGCAGAGTCACAAGCCCCAGTACTCACAGCCCCATGCAGCTCTGGGCAGCAGTGATACTGGGTCCAGCTCTGGTCTGTCCTTCTCAGGCGATTCCCCCCGGCACAGTGCTCCTCCTGGCTCCTGTCCTGGGCAGTAGCGTAGCTGCGGGGGAGCGGGGCAGCGGCCACTCCCCCACCGAGCAGAAGTGGAGCCTTTTTATTTCTTTGGCGCCTTTTAAATTTTTATTCACCCAGCGGCACTCCGGGTCTTCAGCAGCACTTGAGCGTCGGGTCCTTCTTCGCTCCGGCCTTCGGTGGCATTGCAGTGGCGGCAGGGGTCCTTCAGTGCTGAAGACCGGAGTGAGTGAAGGACCCGACGCCGAAGTGCTGCTGAAGACCCGGAGCGCCGCCAGGTGAGTACCAGGGGATGGCGCCTTTTTTTAATCTCTGTTCCCCCTGTTTTTTCTACCTAGCTATGCCACTGGTCCTGGGGTGTCCCCGATCGGCCTTCCTGTCCTTCCCAGGCTTCAGGCAGCTGCTCTGCTGTTTCACTTTGTCAGGGCCTGTGGGCTGCAGCCCTTCTCTCCCTGGAGCTCCAGAGCCACACCCCCGAGTTTCCCTCCTTTCTCTCACTGCTCCCCCTCCCCCATAGGAAAAATACTTCAAGGGGCCATGCTCTCTAAACCCCACAGGAGTTACATAAGTGTACTCTGTATGCCATAATGGTGATGATGTAGCGAGTAGCCCTGGGGAAAAGCACGGTGGTGAAGTGCCCGACTCAACCCCGTGGTATTGTTTTTGAAACTCTGAATTAGTCACATTTTTTTAAATTAATATGAAATGAATGAATCTGCACCCCAACCTTGGGAGCAAAAATTCTGTAGGTCTGGTCTACACACAGTTTTGGGGCGAATATAACTATTTCAATTAGGGATGTGATTTTTTTTTTATCCAAAATACTTATTTTGGCACAACCCCTAGTGTGGACCCAATTATAGAGATATAAAGGTGCCTTTTACCAGAATAAGCTATTCCAGGATAAGTGCCTCTAAAGTGGGCTTTATACTGGACTATACTGGTATAGTTAAAGCAGTACAACACTTGTGTGTAGATGAGTCATTAGTTTTACGGGCAGTTTGCTTTCCTAATGGCTGGATACACTTCCAGGTCACCTTCTCTCTCCCTCTCCACTTCCCCTCAGGCTGGTCTCCTTTTTCCTTTGTCAAAGCCTTTCCTGATAGCTGGGATCCAGGAATGGCAACTACAAAGATGTTTTCACACTCAGTGCTTTTTCCCTCTGCTTTAGGAAGCACAAGGGACTGCTCTAAATTGTGGTCTTAGGGACACAAACCACTCAAAGGAGTCAAGGAGAAGGTTGTTGCATGTGTATCCCATACTGGCTTGTGGAGCTGGTTGTGCTCTGGAGGAGCAGGCTGAGCCATCCTGAAGCATTGTGCAGTGTGCAGGCCCTGCACAGCAAGTAGCTCCAAGTTGAGCTGTTCTTCCTGCAGCATGATTGTTCATGATCTCCTCCTGGAGCAATGCAGCTTCCGAGCACCATATCTCTGCTTCTCATGTGTTTCCATGCTTTTTTAAAATTTATTCACAAAGACTATAATAATTAGGAAATGAATCCTTCTGTCATAGCTCAAAATCATCATGGATAAATAAATAAACACACTGGATTCACAGAAGTCCCATGGCACTGTATATTAATATTCTGAGCTTGAATAAGTTTATTAACAAACCTTATGTACTTCAAGTTCAGCCTCATGATTCTTCATTTATGGACACCTACAGAGATACATATACATGATTTATACACGACTGCACATATAGAAATATATACAGAGTAAATGTTCTCTGAATTCTGGTGTTAATTCTGAATTATTCCAATAATAAAACTAGAGAAAGGTGCTAAAATCTATTTTAATCTTCAAAATAGCCGCTGACTTGCAATATTTTAAAAAAGATAAATTTTGATCAAATTTCATTTTCAAGTCTTCGCTTTTGGCTCATTTTTTTCATTTTGGATTTACATTCTTTAAACAATTTAAGCACATTTTTAAATGATTTGCACTTCTAAATTAAAATTGGAGGGTTTTATGCAAAAGTTTCAGCTAAACATATAACGGTTAGGATTATCTAGTTGGACATTTACTTTCTCTAATGGGATTCTGAAGTCAAGTGAAGGACAGGTAGGAAGAAACAGTAACTGGACTTGACAGAAAATTTTACAGCTAAATACTGCATTCATGTATGCTGCTCATAAGGAATAGACTGTTCAATCTTTTTTCTAAAGGCTCTCGTTAAGAGCTAATTTTTTGTTTTAAATTGCTAATATAATGAAGGCGACATTCACCTTGGTCAATATTTATCTCTTGGGCCAACACACCTTCCTGTTCATCTCAACAGAAGTCAATATATGCTTATATTTATTGCTTCATTCCCAGATGAGTAACCCTAGCAGAGTGACCCTGCACAGTGATTCAAGGAAGGGGGGAAACTGTGGACGCTAAACAAAAAGACCAAACCCTAAATTTCTGTGTTTGTGACATCTGACCATAATAGTTTGAAAAAAAAAGTCATTAGAAAGGGGAAACAGCCTGGCTTGGAGAAATGAGCATGAGGCGAGAGCTAGGAAGTATTCTCTCTCTGGTTCTGATTTGCTGTGTGGCTTTGAGCAAGTCATTTCATTTTTCTGCCTTAGTTTCCCTAACAGTAAAATTGGAATAATAACCTTTGCTCATATTTTAGGACTGTTGTGTATATTAGTTAAGCAATATTTCTCCAATGCTTTGAACATGTAAAGTGGTGTACCTGTTAGGAGTAAAGTATTATTTATAATATTTTTAAATAAATAGTGTGTCTATCTCTTGCTTTCATAATAAAAAGAGGAGCTGATGGCTGCTTCCTTTTATGTCGAATATATAATGAAGATGATCTGGGGTTTACTGGAGTCCACCGATTTTTGATATGACATTGACGATACCAAGGAGTCTCAACCTCCAAGTCACAGCAAAGCTTTAGACAATGAGGTATACATTTCCAAAACAGGTTTCAGAGTAGCAGCCGTGTTAGTCTGTATCCGCAAAAAGAAAAGGAGGACTTGTGGCACCTTAGAGACTAACAAATTTATTTGAGCATATACTTTTGTGAGCTACAGCTCACTTCATCAGATGCATCCGATGAAGTGAGCTGTAGCTCACAAAAGCTCAAATAAATTTGTTAGTCTCTAAGGTGCCACAAGTCCTCCTTTTCTTTTTCCAAAACAGTACATGAGGATCTAGTAGCATGACTTCTACTGATGTTAATGGGATTTGTATGGCTAAATCTTAGCACTTTGCTTTGAATGTGTGTATCTCACTCTCCAAAGTCATGACAATATGTTATTTAGACAGTGTTAAATGTACAGCAAATATTTGTACTGGAATCATCTAGATTTTGGGGTCTGTAACAAACACATCCAATCTTCAAAGTAGTTAAAAAGAGTTTGATCATCTGGGACCAGGTCCTCAGCTGGAGCAGAGGAACTTCAGCACAGCTGAAGGGAAAAGGGGAACACAACAGTGCATCTTTGGCTTCCTCTATCTTGGAGTCACTGCACTACAGCTAAGTCCCCTAACACAGGTTAAGGCAGCTGTGTCAGCAGACAACAACCATGGGACACTTTAGATGGACAAGGCACATAGAAGACCCCACATACAAATTGTGCTGATCATGTAACCCTCAATTCAGGACCGGGAGTGGTTCGATTCCTTGTTGCACAGGGAGGAGGAGGAGGTTTCAGAAAGGATGGAAGACAGTCACAATCTCTGTGCTCCCACTCAGCCACCCTGAAAGGGGTAGGGAAAAAGGCAGGCACAGACTTAGGATTGTCTTTCCCAGTATACATGAGCATACAGTTGTCATGTTGAAAGTTTCTTCTATTTTGAAAGATTTCATTGGTTTGAGACAGATTCTGTATTATTAAAATGAGGAATATTGTGGGAAACTATAATATCTGTCAAACCAGCAAATACATTTTAAGTACTTCTGCTATAGACCAAACTTGTGTGTCCGTAAACTTAGGCATCTACCATCTATGTTTAACATCTGAATAAAAATAAATAACCTGATTTTCTGAACTGCCATGGATATTCATCTTCTTTGGGAATCAGGTTGTTTAAGTACCTAAATATGGATGTAGGTGCCTAGCTTCAGACACACATTTGAAAAATGTGGTCATATTTCCTTATTAATGCTTTCCACAAGAAATGATAAGACAGAAAAAGAAGCAGCAAAGCTTGCACTGTGAAAGAGTAATAGCACTTTCAGAGTGCCAAGAAAGAAACAGCTCCAGCCAGACTTCTCAACACACACAAACCTGTCGCCAACTGCTGGGCAGTACCTATGTACCTTAAATCCTCCTCAAACTCATTAAATCCTAAGCATACATTCCTGGCTGACACCCAGAATCTTTCTGCACCCAACCTCAGTAGATATCAAACTACCTGAGTATCACTGATTTAACAAAAAAGGAGCCATTTTCACCTGTTGTCATAAGACAATGCAATGCAGATTATCTGTATTCCCTACTCAAGAATCTTGCATACCAAGTTGTGAAGGCCACCCCGTGAAGACAGGGGCTCTTTACATACAGCCCCTTTAAAGGTGTTTATTATTTTAGCATCTTAACACATGCAACCTGCTCTAAACTTTTATTGGTACAATACATTACGCTATAGTACATTATGGGTAATTTTGATCCAATAGTCCATAACAGTCCTTTTTGATAGCTTTACTATATGGAACTATGGCATCATACCCTAGAAAAGTGGTCTCCAAACTGGGGTGCGCGAGATGATCCCGGGGGTGCGTGGCACCAGGAGCGCCGCTCGATGGCACTCCGCCATTTTTTTTCTTCGGCAGCAGCTCTGCAAGTCCACGGCTGGTGTTCCCCTCCGGGGGCCCACCTGTGGTAAGCAGCACGCCTGCGGAAGGTATTCTGGTCTTCTTCCGTCAGCAGCGCGTCTGCAGCAGGTCTTCCAGTCTTCACCCTGGAGGTGCGCGAGCCAAAAAGTTTGGAGACCACTGCCCTAGAACATAGTGTATTTTTTCCCCAGTGTTACAGCATGGATGGGAGATTTTAAGAAAAAGCTCAGTGTAGACAAGGGTAGTGGTAGGCAGAACCAAGTAATTAAACATTAAAATGATGTTTTAAAATTTACTCACAGTTATTTTCACACACACACTTTTGTAAGCAAATCTTTGGAAGCCACTTCTTAAAATTAGGCTCTTTGTATTCCAAGGTTTTAGGACCATCAAGTATGTGTCACTACAAACCTGTAAAAATGGAAATGCTGACACACCCTTATGTATTACACTGCCAGTATGCACCCTTGCAAAAAGCCCATTTAACTGAATTGCACAGTGACATTTTCCTTCTGAAAATGAAAGTGTATTGCTTACCCCACCAACAGACTGAGCACCTATTAATGTGATTACGAATGAAATTTTTGAGCAGGTTGCATGTGTAAAGACTAATGTTCATCAAAAGAATCCCATGGGCTGTTGAAACTGTAAGACCTCAGTGTCCTTGGCCTGCTTATGACTCACAGAAGACATAAATATGGCTTGGGGATTAGGGACAGAGGCATAGCATGTGCAAATCTCAAACTGTCAATTAGTATGAATCTGTAGTAGAAACACCAAGGGCATGTTTGTCTGCAAAAGAAAGGATTAAAACAGACAATCCCCATTGACATTTAAGATGTATGTATATCTATGATTCATGACACAGGAGGAGCCACATCTAAAAAATGTGATCATATCACAAGTCCTGGCATTACTTTATACTTCAGTAACCTAGCAAAAATGCCCCAGCAAATACCTTGTTAATAAACTTGTATTTGTAATGACATTTACTTTCACTTTTTTGATGAAGCAGAACCATGTGGAATTAACCACATGCAGAAGTGGAAGTTTTCATAATCTTTCTGTCCGCCTGTCTGTCAATCATCTTAGGTCTTTCTAGGGCACCCTTCATCACAGTATCTGTGCATCATATGGATTCTGTATGCATGTGAAACTGTTATCAAAGCCAAAAGACTTACAATACTTTTGAAGTTACTAAATATCTTTTGGTTTACATGTAGCAAATGCTTGTACCATGGGAGCATATAAAGTCAGTCAGGGGTATTTTTCTCTAGTTTTGACAGGAGAGAGATTCTTAAACATAAAATGTACAAAGATTTCCAACTGACACCATAACAGTTGTAGTTGCAAAGTGCAGCCTAACTTCACAACTATGTTCTGAGTTCCTTTTCCTTTTCCCTTGATGAAGCAAGATGAGGATAGATTGAAAATAGAGTGTTTTGTTTTAATAAGGAATTTTTGAGTGACACTCCTCTAATATGAGCTGAAAGTAGTACATGATATACCTTTAAAACCACTGTAATTAATCTAGCATTGTTTTTAACTTGATTTTCTCTTTTTGTTTACAGGATTAAATTACTTTGATCTAGAAGAGATAGGTATACATGAACAACTGCTCTGTGATGAATTTGATTCCTTTAAGTAAAGTATCTTTCTTGAATAGTAACTATACAATTCAATGATTTATAGCCATTCTCAAGGAAGTAAATCTGCAAAGATTAATGTGTGTGGTGGGGCGGGGGGTGAGTTCAACCAAATTTAAAATATTTTATGATTCCTCATATCAGTTCTGCTTCTGAAAGTTACATGAGGTTTTCCACAAGAACAAAAGTCAATATTAAGTAGCCTAAGGTAATATAATTTTGTCTACTTTGCCTTGTATCATATTTCCATTATTATAACTATACTTATATTAATATTGGCACTGATAATATTAGAAAGGTATGTCAGAAAGGGAAAGTAGGAACCTATTTGGAGGCAATATTTTAACTCACTTCAATATTTCAAATTTAACATTGCATCTGGAACTGCTCACAGCTTTTAAAACCGACTACACAGGGATAGATTCACAACTCCCAGCTAATCCATTTAAAGCAAAGGGCAGAATAGAGTGTTCCAGTAGAAAGAGAGCAAAATATGGGCTATATGTAGGGGGCCTTTCTGGAGCTCCTGTCAGGATGACAAGCATACCTAATGTTAATCCATGCATGTAGTAGAAGAACAGTGGGTATGGTCGGGAGGTTAACCTCTGAAAGAGGAAACGGAAGCCAGGCATTTTGAGAAGGAGGCTTGAAGGATGAATGGTTTGCATTTAAGGCACCTGACTGAGACTCAGAAGATCTCAGTTCAGTTCCCAGTTCTGCCACAGCTTCCTAGGAGACTGTGTCAAGTCACTTAGGGAGAGATTCTGTGTTGCACCTCTAACACCTTGAAGCCCAGGAGCCTTGAAGCCACCTTTGCACTTTCCTGATCATGGGCTGCTCCAGTGGTTAGAGAGGATCCTGGAATAACTTAGTCACCCCCTGAGTCCTGCCTGAGGATAAATCTACACTGTAGCTGGGAGATGTAATTCCCAGTGTGAACAGACCAATACTTGATACCTCTGCCCACGCTAGAGTATTGGAATAGCTGTGTGGCCATTGTGGCAAGGGTGGTAACTTGGGCTACCACTTGAGTAATACCTAGACTCTTGGATGGGGTTGAACTAGGGTTACTAGCATGTATGGCTGAAGCCCCATCACTATTTGTAGCACACTAGTTAAAGCAAAGCTAGCACATGTATGTTTACCTAAACTGGGAATTATATCTCCCAGTTGCAGTGTAGACATAGACTAAGTTTTGGGCTGCTCTGTTGGCCACAGCACTGCCTGGAATCTCTTCACAGCTGCGTATTGTCACCCCACCCCTTACACTGAGGTTTGCAAGGGCATGTTCACGAGGCAGCTTTATGTCTGTCTTCAACTGTAGATTAAAGTAGAACAGAATAATTGTTCTGTCATTCTAGCTACCTCTTCTTTGAGAGTTGGATTATTTACATCAGTGGATAAACCTTCCATCAATGTAGGATGCATCTACACTACAGCTCAACAGTGGTACAGCTGCAGTGCTGTATCCGTGCTGCTGTCATGTAGACATACTTTTAGAATTTGCAGAGTCTTCAGATATGGTGGTGATGAGCCTGTATGTGTACAAAACCCTATGTAGATAGATGGATGCCAATAATTCATAGCTATGAAAGAGACCTAGAAACAACATTGCCTCTAAACTGCATGTGTGCACGGCCTGCAACAATCTTGCATTGATCAGACATCACAAACTACCACTCAAAAGGGTGGGAGGGTGTAGCACACTCCACCAACATTCTTCCTTAGCAGTACTCTTCTGTGCAGAACCTGTGTAGTACCTGGACCTGAACCCAGCAGAGATCTGGAACACTGGGAGACAAGGTTCAGAATGGACCCCATTGTGTAGTGGAGCTCACGGAATTGAAGTGGGAACAGCAGCATTGAAACCCGGAACAGATGCAGCTGGGCCCGTAGCTCCCCTTCAGGATGGTCACTTGCAGTGCAGAGGTAGTGGAAAGGATTACTGTGGGTCTGCCCACTGCCATAAAGAGCCAGTGATGGATCCACTTTGCCTGGGGCTCCTGCATGCTGGGTTGGGGGGTAGGACTATAGCTCTTTCTGTCCAACCTCCCTCCTTGTCTGATCTACCTCTTTCACTTGACTGCACACTTGCGCAAGCAACTCCAGATAGAGCCCAAGCAGCACATGTGACACTGGCACAAGACCGATGACAGCAGGGAGAGTGCCCAGGAAGAACTGAAACGGCAGAGAGGCCATCCCCCACTCTGCCAGCTACCCCTTCTCCTTGCTGTGCCAGGCTGGAGAGGTGTCAGCCACTCTGCTCATTGATTCCAATGCTGATACAGCAGCATCAGAGGTACTTGTTCGGGTAACTGAGAAAAAAGGCTGTGGCCGCCTTCTGCCTTGTGTTCTGGGATTCCCCTCCAAGCAGGGACCCTGTCCTGGATGAAGCATAGGGAGCCCTCCCCCCGCCAACACACTCCCAGTCCTGCCGGCCAAGGAGGACCGACAGTGCTCCCTTTGAAACTTGCTATGGCCATGGTTACATGTGCTGACTTGATATTGTAAGGCCACTTAGGTAACTGTTTAACTGCCAGTGAAGCGTTTGAGAGTTCTGCCAGCATAGCCAGTGCAAAAGGTTTCTCTTGGGCAGGTACTGGGATTGGAGCTACTGGTGAGTGTGTCCCCCTTGGCTCCCTTTGCTATCGACTGCATGTTCACACCCACAGAATGTGCCTCAGAGCCCTGCTCATCCATGGCTGGCAGCGTGTATATTTAGGAGAGTGCCATGAACTCCTGCTCGACATTGAGTGCTGTAGGGAGAAATGCCCCAGTTAGGGGTGCTGTCAACTGTGCTAGGCCATGCAGACTCCTCCTCCTGTCCTATAATGGCCCCTCCTTCTCACTTGGGAGAGTAGGAGAGGTTGGCCTAGAGACCTCTAATTGGTGCCCCACAGGTAGCACCACTCCGCACAGCCAGTACTCCCTGCCACAACTGATTCTTCATCCACATCTGCCCATTCAGTAGACCCAGGCACAGTGCACACAGTCCCATCCCTCTTCTTCCGCCTGCCATTAGTGCATGTTCTCTGCCACTTGTCAGAACAAGTATACAGTTGTAGCAACACAGGGGTAAGCTAGTTCATTGTAAGAAGACTTAAAAAAAAAAAAAGAGAGAAGTCGGGGGGGAGGGTTTAAGCTCGCCCAAAAACAAAAGTGTAGTGCTAAGTGGATTTTAAATAGCCCACTCAGCACAAAGAAAATGTAGAGGGAACATAGCCTAGAAGGCATTACAAGTATGAGGCCCAGAGGTAATAAGACTTTATATCAGCTGTATGGGAGAAGTGGTCATGTAACACACTGAGAGAAGGTGGAGATAGAGCAGATGAGAGAGAGAGAGAGAGAAAGAGCGAGAGAGAAGCCCTGAACCAAGAGTTTAAGCTAACAACTATTGTCAAGTAATCCAACACAAAGGTCTGATCTATGCTTCATTAAAAGTATGCAAATATCTTCCCTTTGTAGTAAAAAATGGTGCATAAGAGGAAAAGATTGATCCTCAAATCACCCCAGCAGCGAAATGTATTACCTTAGTTTTCATCATATTCACACTCATTTGTTAAGTGAGCAGCAGTCAGTGGGTGTAGTTTCAATATTGGGGTATTGGCTATAGACTCATTCCATTGGCTGGAATACTGAGCCAAATCCTCAGCTGATGTAAATCTGCATATATTAATTGAATTAAAATCAGAGCCATTCCTATTTAGACCAGCTGAGGATCTGGTCCATTGTACTCACTGATATACAAGCTGGAAATTCATGGCATGGCAGAAAAAAGGTAGTGAGTAAATAATGTGAAAAAATAGACTCTTGTCATCCTACCCAGTGGGCCCCTTGCATACAGACAGTTCAAGCAGGGAGAACACATCACCTCTTCTCCTACCACCCACACTGGAATATCAGGAAAGGCACCACCTCCAAGCTTAGCAAGATTACCTAATGACCTCACTGACATATGGCCATTTAGCATAGAGTCAATGCCTCTATCCCCAGGAAGGGGGCAGAGCTGGGCAGGCACAGAGCAACTCTACTACCAATGCCATATCTCTCAGGATTTGTTGGCTGCTCTATGGGTATGGAGTCTGAGTGGATTGTGGAATAGTCAGGCCACACTACAGACATGGAGCAGCATGGTCAGGATTTGGGCCCTAAAGAATATAAATATAATTTTCCATCTTCTTCACCTCTGAAACCTTTTACCATCTGCACTGTAATAAAGGAGGATCCAAAATTTTGTATAATATTACTGGTTCACTGTCTCACACCAGTGTCATAAGCATGTTTTCTGGTTTGTATTTCTTTCCTCTCCTGACACCCCCAATATTTCTTGCATATTCCAGCCCTACAGATCTAGGAGGGTGCATTCATGAATATAAATATAATTGTCTAATTAATTAATATTAGTCTTTTTTTAAAGTTGCTGGGATGTGGTACATTAGAGTTATCTTTAGTAACTGTGGCAAATTGCTAGCACTACTATGATGGGTCTTGGGCTTTCTCTTCTTGGGGGAGGTAGGGGGTGGTTCAGGGCACCGTTTCTTGCCCCTGAACTGGGGTATTAACTGCCCCACTAGTGTCCTAGAGGAGGGGAGTGGAGATGGGGGAACCCAGGTCCGCTCTCTACTCCAGGTCCCAGCCCAGGGGCCTTAGGGATAGCAGTAAACCACTAGAACTAGCGGTTCCATCCCCTCAGCTACTTCCCTCTCCTGCCCTCCCTCTGCACAAACCAGGTGTCCCTAGGGTCTTGGTCTTCTTAGCCCACTGCAACACTTCTCTAAACTCTCCTCTATTTCCCGTCAAACTGCTCTTTGCTCCAATGCCAATCCACTCTGTTTCAACTCCTTCTCTTGTCTGATTGAAGCAGGGGGGTTTTATCGTGTGACTGGCTTCAGGTGCTTTAATTGGCTTCAGGTGCTTTAATTAATTTATAACAAACTTTCTTCCCTCTACAGGGAATAAGGCTCCCTTCTAACACTCTTTTGCTGCCCTCTGGCCATGTTGTATCACAAAACATATTTCACATAATCAACAATCCTTGATCAAGATGTGGCCAAGGGCATTTCTAAACATTCACATCTTGGAAAACAAAGTCTGAGATGCCATTATTATATAGGCAATCAAAGCAAATCAGCTGTCTTTAGGGGACATTGGTCTGGGCGTAACAGAAAAAAAGAGACAGACAGGCACAGGCGAAGTAGCAGCTCGAAAGGCTGGAAAAGGCTTGAGAGCTAGTAGAGGAAAAGGATCTTCTTTAACAGCTGGACGAACAATTGGGAAGTCCCCAAAGCAGTGTTGGAACAGACCATAAGGCCAGAGGAGAACTGAAGAGATCTTGGAAAATGTTTTATGATGAAGCTGGAGAATGAAAGCGATTAAGAAAAGCCAGTGCACTGCAGGCCTGAAGTTCACTTAGGGTATGTCTACACTACGAAATTAGGTCGAATTTATAGAAGTCGGTTTTTTAGAAATCGTTTTTATATATTCGAATGTGTGTGTCCCCACAGAAAATGCTCTAAGTGCATTAAGTGCATTAACTCGGCAGAGTGCTTCCACAGTACCGAGGCAAGCATCGACTTCCAGAGTGTTGCACTGTGGGTAGCTATCCCACAGTTCCCGCAGTCTCCGGAAATGAGATTCAAAAGTTTGCGGTTCTTTTCCTGTCTACCTGGCCAGTGCATCTGAGTTGAGAGTGCTGTCCAGAGCGGTCACAATGGAGCACTCTGGGATAGCTCCCGGAGGCCAATACCATCGAATTGTGTCCACAGTACCCCAAATTCGCAAGGCTGATTTAAGCGCTAATCCACTTGTCAGGGGTGGAGTAAGGAAATCGATTTTAAGAGCCCTTTAAGTCAAAAAGAAGGGCTTCTTCGTGTGGACAGGTGCAGGTTTATATCGATTTAACGCTGCTAAATTCGACCTAAAGTCCTAGTGTAGACCAGGGCTTAGGAGTATTCAGAAACGTTCTGACTTTGGAACAGAGCTCAATCAAAAGCTCTCTGAACAATCTTAATCTGAAGGTACATGTTTCTGGTGAGAAAAGAATGCAAAGCCATAGCAGAGTCATTAGCAATCAGACAAGCCACTGGGTTAAATATATACTGTATGTTTTGCCTTGTTCAAAACTTTTATTTCTGCCTGAAACCATATCTTGGTTATTACTACATTTTCAATCTGACTCCATCAACACTTAAAGAGAGGTTACTGCTGTAACATCAGGTGCTTAAAAATCTGACATATGAAAGGTGCCACTTATAAAAAATGACAGCCACTCACCAAGCTAGTGGGACTTTATCAGCTGGCGAGATATGCCAAAAGGGAAAAAACATCAGGAAGGTCTATCAGTATTCAGGGCTGCAGTATTTCCCAATATATATTCTCTGACTGTTGTTTTTGCAGTTTTGAAAGGTATTACAAGACTGTAGTTGAATTAATAGGAATGGTAGAAGCATTTTTCAAAATTAGATGGATGCAATTATGTACACAACTACAACTGAATGTGCATATGCCCAGTTAAGTCTAACTAGCTATTTATGTGTTCAATTAGCTGACATATGCAGTCACTACACTTATGCATGTAAATCAGGCACACAACATAACATTCATGTGTTGATTATTATACATCTGTGCCTACTTTGGAGAGGAAAAAAGCCCTAAAGGATTCCACAAAGGCCAGGAACTTCAAATTTGAAGATCCCATTTTCCTCACACAAATAGCAGTTTTGAGTCAAATTCACAGGAAAATACATGTTTAGTTTTATTAGTCCAAATATAGGCCCAAGTTTTCAAAAATGGGTACCTAACCTCAGGCACATAAATAAGTGACATGTTTTTCAGAGGTCAATAAAAGCAGCAGATATTTAGAACATCTTAAAATCAGGCCACTTTTATTAAGGTACCTTATTTTAAGTACCTAAATTTGAAAATGTTTCTCTTAGCCAATATATGGCATTCACAGAACATCAAGTGGCCATGCTCTACGTGCCTGTAAGCTAACTAGGGTGGCCAGGCATCTGGTTTTTGACCAGAATGCCCAGTTCCTGGCAGCTTCAGTCAGCACCGCTGACCGGGCCATTAAAAGTCCGGTCGGCAGCAAAGCAGGGGTCCTGGGCTAAGGCAGGCTCCTTGCCTGCCTTAGCTCTGCAGGGCTCCTTGAAGCGGCCACTATGTCTTTGCAGCTCCTAGGCGCATAGGCGGCCAGGGAGGCTTTGAGCACTGCCTCCGCCCCAGTGCAAGTTCTGCAGCTCCCATTGGCCGGGAACTGTGAACAACGGGAGCTGTGGGGGTGGCGACTGCGGGTGTGAGGGCATAATGCGGTGCCTCCCTGGCTGCCGATCTACCTAGGGGCTTCAGGGATCTGGCAGCCACTTCCTGGAAGGCACGGTAAGTGCCGCTGGGAACCCACACCCCGGATCCCTCCAACACCCTGCCCTAGCCCAGAGCCCCCTCTTTCACCCCAAATCCCTCAGCCCCAGCCCCAGCCCATGCCTGCACCCGCACTCTGAACCCCTCGCCCACAACCCAGAGCCCGCTGCAACACCCCAAACCCCTCATCCCTGGCCCCAGCCCAGAGCCTGCACACCGAGCCGGAGTCCTCACCGCCCTCCTGCACCCTAACCCCCTGCCCCAGCCTAGTGAAAGTGAGTAAGGGTTGGGGAGAGTGAGGGGGGAAGGAGTGAGTGGGGGCTGGTCCTTGGAAAAGGGGGGTAGGGCAGGGCCTCAGGGAAGGGGTGTTCGGTTTTGTGTGATTAGAAAGTTGGTAACCCTAAAGCTGGCATACCCAACCATTTCCTCCAAGATTTCCTCCAAGCAGAGTCACAGATCCATAGGTTCCGTGCTCTTGAACAGCCCTGGAATAGTCCCTGGAAGGAATCCCGTCAGTGTGTTAACCCCCTTAGGGTCACACTCTCTCACTGGGATAAGCCCCTTGGTTTCATTGCCTCCTGGGATGAAACCTCGGAGCCTTCAGCACCCCTGCTTCAATCCGTGAGCTTCCCTCTATGAGTCCACCTGAACTGGACACCAGGGAAAGACTTACACAGCCAAAGGGAGCAATGGACCCCTGACTTCCTGACTGTAGAGTGACTCTTAGCCAGCATTGTAAAAACAGAAGGATTTACTACATGTCTGGAGCACAGCATAGAAAGTCTTCAGGTTAATATAGAGAGTTACAGCGAAGTTCATCTGGATCAGACCTGAGTCCAGATTCCTTTGACCCCTTTTAGAGTCCCAGTCCAGAAGAGTGTCCTGTTTCCAGCAGCCCACACATAATAACCCCAAGGCCTTCACCTCTACCCTTTGTTCTTGTTCCTGGGCAAACACCTGACCATGGTCCTTAGTCCATTTGTTCTCCAGCTTGTCACAACTGTTTGGCTTTCTGCAGAGGACCTCTGGGTCTTTGCAAGAGTAAACAACCTTTTCACCCCACCTAGTTAACCATGCAACACATAGGGGAAACTGAGACACACACCATATTCACACATACTATGATTAAAAATTCCCACTCCGTCACAAGTAGCAAAATCCTTGGGTGGCTTAATGCTGCCATAGTAGCTCCACAGTTATCTCCTTTCCCCTGAGTCAGAAAATGTGACTAGGGAAAAGATGGCAGGAAGAAGTGGAGGGACTGATATTGCAGGAGGCCCTTATACAATCATACAGGATGGGAAAGCCACATCCCTTTCTCTCTCTACTTCAACAGAGTGACCTCTCACTGTCTGGTCCTTTATGAGTAAAATATGTGTCCCTTCCATAAACAGCATAGGTGATATTTCTCCCCATACAGATCCCAATGAAGCCAATGGATGTGTTTCCACTGTTTTAAGAGGGAGCAATCCTGGGCACATACTATATGGCCTCTTAGCATATCATATTTTTAAATGTATGTATGTATACTGTGACAAAGTTCCTGCTCTACCTTGGTGGGTCTTGCGCTTTTTGGCGGATTTGCTCACCTTGGAGCTTCACGGCAGCCCTCAGCTTGGCCGTTTTTCTGAATTCATAGTCCAGGTCGACTCCTCCTGTGTCTGACCAGGAGTTGGGAGGTTTGGGGGGAACCCGGGCTCGCCCTCTACTCCGGGTTCCAGCCCAGGGCCCTGTGGAATGCAGCTGTCTAGAGTGCCTCCTGGAACAGCTGTGCGACAGCTACAACTCCCTGGGCTACTTCCCCATGGCTTCCTCCCAACACCTTCTTTATCCTCACCATAGGACCTTCCTCCTGGTGTCTGATAATGCTTGTACACCTCTGTCCTCCAGCAGTCCGCGTTCTCACTCTCAGCTCCTGGTGCCTCTTGCTCCCAGCTCCTCACACACACACCACAAACTGAAGTGAGCTCCTTTTTTAAAACGCAGGTGCCCTGATTAGCCTGCCTTAATTGATTCTAGCAGCTTCTCGATTGGCTGCAGGTGTTCTAATCAGCCTGTCTTAATTGTCTCCAGAAGGTTCCTGATGGTTCTGGAACCTTCCCTGTTACCTTACCCAGGGAAAAGGGACCTACTTAGCCTGGGGCTAATATATCTGCCTTCTAGTACTCTCCTATAGCCATCTGGCCCGACCCTGTCGCAATACATATATCCCATACGCAGTTATTTATCTGTATCAGGGAAGTCCGGAAAATTACTCCAAACCTTTAAACTATCTGTACCTCATCTGCAAAAAATTCAAGGCCACTTTTTAATTTTTTTAAGAAGGGGTTCACTTGTGTAAACATTTCTGCATCCTACATTTTCATGTACAATCACCATGACTGCACAGGTAAATTGATAATCTGCATGCGCATATGGTTAGATAGGTGCCCAGCCATCTGTGCACACGAGTATATGAACACACAAAAACATACGTGGACAGTGAACTTCATAAAAATCAGTCCTTTAACAATTTCCCTTGCTTTCAGGGATTTGCTTTTTTCCTTTCTCTTTGGCATCTTGTCTTATTTCTTGCTAAATATTTTTTAGCATATTGGCTTTCATGGTCTAAAGCTTCAAGAACTTTGTCTTTCCCGTCTAAGAATTTCACAACTACATCACTGGGTGTATGTTTCCTTGTTTCTGTGTAATTGTAGTAAGCCAGCATATCATGTTTTAGATGTTGTAATTAAACTTGATAAGGTTTTACATGCTTTGCAGTAATGTAATGTATATTAATATTACTAATATTACAAAACCTCAGCGTAATTGTTTCAGATTGGTGGAACGGCTTTGTACCATGTTGAGAAAAATCCTTAATGCTTTAAAAATGTTAAAAAAAAATACACGGCTCTGTTTCAATATACATTTTTACAGATTTGGGGCCTAATCCTTCATCAGGATCTCCAAGAACAGATCCCTGCATGCATATTCATGTTAAATACTTTTTTTAATGGCAGATTAATGTGACCCAGATCAGAGTATCTGATAATCTGGGCCTGTCTGTGGCCCTGATTCTGCATTAGGATTAACTATCATAAAACCCCTGCTTTAATGCAGACCCTCATTAAAATCAATGCTGTATTGACATTAATAAAAAAAGTATTTTAAAAAAGAGTCAAAACTCAATAGACAGAATTTAGAACTAAGATCTCTCTCTATTATCCCAGAAATAGAGCAGCTTGGGGCTCAATGATATTTTGGACATGTAAATTTATTTAAACAAAGGTTGGAATTAGTAGAAAAACCGCCAATTTAAAAAATATTAAAAAGCAAACAAATATTGTCTAACCCATGGTTATATTTTATTAATAAAAATTGCTCAAATTATTATAACTCGTAAGAATTTTAAAAAGCCAAATTTGTTCACACCACTTCGCAGTGAGTTAATTTTATTTAATTTGTTTATTTATTTATTTGACTTTCCGTCAGTTTGGGCAATGAAAATAGATGGTGCAGTTTCATATTTGACATAGTAATTTCCCTTTTAGTTTCTCATGCATTAGCAAAATGTTGAAATGATGTTAAAACACTGCAGAGAATGTTACTTCATGTTGCTTTTTTTTTCTCTTTAATTTCCAGTGGTTTTAAAATTTTGTCTCACTAAACTTAAATTCAGGGACAAATTTGATGTGATAGCATTTCTTTAAAGACCTCAGCTATCATAATCAGCAGAGTAATAGATTTGCTTCATAATTCTGACCCCTTACAGTCAGCAGTAGTGATCAGACACTGCTCATCTTGATCTCTTTAAGTTCCAAAATGTTAGCCTGACCTTCCAAAAGAATCAAGAAAAAAAATATTTCTTGGCTACTATATTCTCTTTTCGTGTTGCTGCTAATCCTCCCCATGGTGTTTCAAACTTTCTATCTGACAAGACATTACAACAAAAATTAGAAAGCTTCTCTACTAGAGGAACAATATTTACAATTAAATGAATAAATCCTGATACCTGATACAATCTTTCTATTTTGAGAATTTTAACTAATAAGGCAAGTTATTCAAATTCATTCCACTCAAACTGCTCTGATACTGGTGACCAATAGTCAACCTCTTAATGGTGTGTTCCACTTTTTCAGCGGTAGTCAAGAAAATAAATGAGGTAATCAACAACACTTTCCCGTAAATCATTCAAGTCCAATGTTATCAAACTCTAATAACTTTATGGATGTTTACTCTGGCTACATCAGGACCAGACTGCTCTCATATTGGCCCACTATTCTACTAGTTCAAAGTATATTTCCCCCTAAATTTACAACCCAAGTGAGGTAGAATCACCTATATGCTATCTGACACACTCCTTTTTACAAAGTGTCTCATCACAAAGACACTAATGTCATCATAAGAAAATTTGTTGTTTAGTTAAAAAACTACAAACTCATTAACTACAAAAGTAAAGTCACAACATTTTAGTCAAAGTGATCTTTCTTTCTTTCTTTCTTTCTTTCTTTCTTTCTTTCTTTCTTTCTTTCTTTCTTTCTTTCTTTCTTTCTTTCTTTCTTTCTTATGAGAGTCCACAGGAGTTCTCTGGCTATACCAGCAGAAGGACAGGAGACATTTGACATGGGTTTAATCAGGCCGCAACTTTATTATTAGATGTCTGGGATTACCCGGCAGATAAGTGTACAGTGCACGTATCCCCATGTTTATTCCATAATTATCCGGGGGCTTCCACCAGTTCCCCCTCTTTTTCCATATAGGTCCCTCAAGCCAATCCATTGCTGGCACCTTACCATCCATGCCCCCTTGCAGGAAGGTTAAGATGGGCTATAAGAAAGGGGGGTTAGTTCCCTGCTGTAGCAATCATAGGAGTCCCCAACTTTCCCCCCGCCCCTCCACCCTGTCATTCCTTTAATGAACACCTTTTTTTAAGTCCTTTTTTAAGTCCGGTCACTGTATACCTTCCCTATGGAGTACCTGCACTGGACATCTGCCCTACACTTAAATAATGAGTTGTGACATATGGCCTACCAATCTTCATGCCATGCATGAACAGAGCCCTCTGAACCTGCTGTGGGTTCTGCAGCCAAGCCAATATGGTGGTAAGGGAAAAATTCCTTCCCAACCCCCCTAAAAAAGGGGGCGGCTAGCATAATACCTACAGCAGGTCTTGACCAAACCTGGTATTTCACCACCTAAAGAGGAGGGAGAATAGGTGCTGCCTCAGCCTGCTCCATGTAAAAGGGAGATTTCTCACACACGACTGCCTTTTTTAAACCCTTCATTGCCAGGAGATGAGTCAGCAACCACACTGACCCCTCCTCCAACCATAAAACACTGTTCCCTCCATTTGGCCAGCCAGATAAATTTCCCCCCACCCCCAGCTAAAAGTTACGGTGCTGTCATTTGTAGTTTTCTATAGTAATCAACAGTTGAACTAATTTCACTGAGGACCTCAAGACTAGCCTAGTTAAGTCCTAGGCTGCATAGAGGAAGGAAATGGGACTGTTTTCACTAGACAGAAGAGATATTGCTTGACATTTGTAATGTAAACAATTTGGAGCCAGATCAGCTATCCCAATTTACAACTGCAGATCTGACCCTTTGTATCCACACACAAAAATGTTCCAAACATTGCTACACCTTTGCCAGGAATGCTGGTATGGTCAAGGTTCCTTCCCCACTCTGAACTCTAGGGTACAGATGTGGGGACCTGCATGAAAGACCCCCTAAGCTTATTCTTACCAGCTTAGGTTAAAACTTCCCCAAGGTACAAACTTACCTTTTGTCCTTGAACTTTTATGCTGCCACCACCAAGCGTCTAACAAAAATAACAGGGGAAGTGCCCATTTGGAAATGTCTCCCCCACAATATATCCCCCCAAGCCCTACATCCCCTTTCATGGGGAAGGCTTGATAAAAATCCTCACCAATTTGCATAGGTGAACACAGACCCAAACCCTTGGATCTTAAGAACAATGAAAAAGCAATCAGGTTCTTAAAAGAAGAATTTTAATTAAAGAAAAAGTAAAAGAATCACCTCTGTAAAATCAGGATGGTAAATACCTTACAGGGTAATCAGATTCAAACCATAGAGAATCCCTCAAGGCAAAACCTTAAGTTACAAAAAGACACAAAAACAGGAATATACATCCCATTCAGCACAGCTTATTTTATCAGCCATTTAAACAAAACAGAATCTAACGCATATCTAACTAGATTGCTTACTAACTCTTTACAGGAGTTCTGACCTGCATTCCTGCTCTGGTCCTGGCAAAAGCATCACACAGACAGAGAGGACCCTTTGTTTCCCCCTCCCTTCCCCCAGCTTTGAAAGTATCCTGTCTCCTCATTGGTCATTTTGGTCAGGTGCCAGCGAGGTTATCTTAGCTTCTTAACCCTTTACAGGTGAAAGGGTTATTCCTCTTGCCAGGAGGGATTTAAAGGTGTTTAGCCTTCCCTTTATATTTATGGCAGGACCTATTTCAATCGAGTCTTAACAATGACTCCCTCTGCACTGGTGTATTTCACAGTGTTGCCAGGCCAGTATGGATGGGACCAGTAGGTGTTGCAGTCAGTCCTACCAGCTTCAGCTTTTAATGATGTACTCCACCTCTTCATTCAATTCTCTTCATTCAATTCTCCTGACTGTGTCACTCAGCAAAACTCCAATTCCTTTTCCTGGGCCCAACAATAACTGCTCACCAGGTGAAATTCCTTGGGGGAGAGGGGTGGTATAGACAGGACACAATTAATACGATTTATTAGTATTCTTATATATTGTTAATATTTCTGTAGCACCTAGGATTCCCTGTCATGGATCCAAGACTGCACTGTGCTAGGCACTAGACAAACAAAAGAAAAAGGCCATCAATGCCCCCAAAGAGCTCACAATTTAAATAACTATATAATGCAATTTAATAAATGTATGGAAAATATGGCCCAGATAAATTCCAGTATTCTGAAGAGTGTGCAAATTACTGAGTCTGGTGGGGCAGCTGTGCTGGAAAGAGGATGAACCTCAGGGTACTGTCACCTGCCTTTCCACAAGGATCTATCTTTGGGTTCATCTATGAATTCTCTCACATCTCCTGGTTCTGCTCTTTTCCTGAGTGCTCTATTTTTTCTGTGTTATGTCTGTCTTGGTGACTTGCAACCTTATATCTATATCTATATCTATCTATCTATCTACCCAAGAAGAGACTTGCTACATTATATCTAATCTATCTATATCTAGATATTGATATTGATATATACAAGAATCATAGAATCATAGAATATCAGGGTTGGAAGGGACCTCAGGAGGTCATCTAGTCCAACCCCCTGCTCAAAGCAGGACCGATCCCCGACTAAATCATCCCAGCCAGGGCTTTGTCAAGCCTGACCTTAAAAACTTCTAGGGAAGGAGATTCCACCACCTCCCTAGGTAACGTATTCCAGTGTTTCACCACCCTCGTCGTGAAAAAGTTTTTCCTAATATCCAACCTAAATCTCCGCCACTGCAACTTGAGACCATTACTCCTTGTTCTGTCATCTGCTACCACTGAGAACAGTCTAGATCCATCCTCTTTGGAACCCCCTTTCAGGTAGTTGAAAGCAGCTATCAAATCCCCCCTCATTCTTCTCTTCTGAAGACTAAACATCCCCAGTTCCCTCAGCCTCTCCTCATAAGTCATGTGTTCCAGTCCCCTAATCATTTTTGTTGCCCTCCGCTGGATTCTTTCCAATTTTTCCACATCCTTCTTGTAGTGTGGGGCCCAAAACTGGACACAGTACTCCAGATGAGGCCTCACCAGTGTCGAATAGAGGGGAACGGTCATGTCCCTCGATCTGCTGGCAATGCCCCTACTTATACATCCCAAAATGCCATTGGCCTTCTTGGCAACAAGGGCACACTGTTGACTCATATCCAACTTCTCGTCCACTGTAACCCCTAGGTCCTTTTCTGCAGAACTGCTGCTGAGCCAGTCAGTCCCTAGTCTGTAGCGGTGCATTGGATTCTTTCATCCTAAGTGCAGGACTCTGCACTTGTCCTTGTTGAACCTCATCAGATTTCTTTTGGCCCAATCCTCCAATTTGTCTAGGTCCCTCTGTATCCTATCCCTACCCACCAGCATATCCACCAGTCCTCCCAGTTTAGTGTCATCTGCGAACTTGCTGAGGGTGCAATCCACACCATCCTCCAGATCATTTATGAAGATATAGAACAAAACCGGCCCCAGGACCGACCCCTGGGGCACTCCACTTGATACCGGCTGCCAACTAGACATGGAGCCATTGATCACTACCCGTTGAGCCCAACGATCTAGCCAGCTTTCTATCCACCTTATAGTCCATTCATCCAGCCCATACTTCTTTAACTTGCTGGCAAGAATACTGTGGGAGACCGTGTCAAAAGCTTTGCTAAAGTCAAGAAACAATACATCCACTGCTTTCCCTTCATCCACAGAACCAGTAATCTCATCATAGAAGGCGATTAGATTAGTCAGGCATGACCTTCCCTTGGTGAATCCATGCTGACTGTTCCTGATCACTTTCCTCTCATGTAAGTGCTTCAGGATTGATTCTTTGAGGACCTGCTCCATGATTTTTCCGGGGACTGAGGTGAGGCTGACTGGCCTGTAGTTCCCAGGATCCTCCTTCTTCCCTTTTTTAAAGATTGGCACTACATTAGCCTTTTTCCAGTCATCCGGGACTTCCCCCGTTCACCACAAGTTTTCAAAGATAATGGCCAATGGCTCTGCAATCACAGCCGCCAATTCCTTTAGCACTCTCGGATGCAACTCGTCCGGCCCCATGGACTTGTGCACATCCAGCTTTTCTAAATAGTCCCGAACCACTTCTTTCTCCACAGAGGGCTGGTCACCTCCTCCGCATGCTGTGCTGCCCAGTGCAGTAGTCTGGGAGCTGACCTTATTCGTGATTTCAGAAGATTTCATGTTAATGGAATCCAGGTGATAAAGTTGGTCCTGTAAGTTATACAGATAACAAATAACAATACTGAACAGGAAAAGAACTGGGAAAGAAAACTAAGCAGTCTCTTCTCATGTAAAAAAAAATAACAGGAAAGAGATTTTGATATTAAAAAGATGCTACCTTGGAGAACTACCTGGAGCATCCCTCACTCACCAGATACCTGTGTAAGATAAATAGGAGGAGCATTCCAATGATACCCAATTTACAAACATACTAACTAGGCAAAGCTGCTCACACCACTAGAAGGAAGTGTTAAGCCTCAAGTTTTCCACCAACTGAACTTCCCAATATCACCAGTCCTCTCCCTATCCCAGACAATCAGCAAGTATATAGAGGAAATATGACTGGGCCAGAAGAACTCTCCTGGAAAACTTGGACCTGGATACACAAAAGGAGGTAGGCACCTAAGTCCCTGTTTCAGATGTCTAAATCCCACTTTTGGGATTTCTGAGACGCACATAACTCCCACTGAACCCAGTAGATTCCTAAACTCACTAGGCACCTAAGATGTTGCAGGGTATAAGTTCCCTAGGGTTAGGGTTTCTGTCTTTGGGCATGCGTGCTAAAGCCTCACTCTGGATGCCTATCTCCTGTGTAAACTTCAGAGTGATTCACAACTGCGGGAAGATAGGTGTTCAAATTGCAACACAGGGCCCAGTATAGTAGACATCTTTTGAGCACACATATGGGATTGGGACCATCAGACAAGTTTACACAAAACAGCTGGAGGGTGGGGGGAAATAAAAAAAAGGAGGAGCTCACTCATAACTTTTAGCTCAGAGGTTAAGGCACTCACCTGGGATGTGTGAGAACCACACTTGTAGCCCCCCCTCCGCATGAGGGGATATTCCATAGCCTAGTGGTTAAGGCACTCACCTGACAGTTGATAGAACCCAGGTCAAATCTTTTCTTATTCTCAGGTGGAGGGGGGACTTGAACTGGGGGTCTCCCATATCTCAGGTGAATATCCCAACCACTGAGCTAAAAGCTGAGGGAGGGCCCCCTGCCTCTACCCACCCTGACCCTGGCTTCTTGCTAAAATGGTGTAAGTGCCTAACTGCAGAGAGGGATCACAGCTGGGAATTGCTATAGGGAGACAGGCACAAATGCTGAATCCTCCTTCCACCTCACATGGGACTTACATGACACAAATGTTGTCTGCAACATTAGAACCACACCAGATAAAAGGAAAGAAGTTGCAAGTATTCAATAAATGTATGACTTCACCATGACCAGGCCGGGACTTTTTCTAACAAATGCCAAAATAATAAAAACAGCCTTAGGCAATAATGGTTTTGCATTTTTGATATTGCTTGACTCCTAAACCCACAACATTTCAAGGAAAGTTGCAACAAACTAAAGCCCCAAAAAGTCTATACCTACAGGTGCTGAGCTAGGTAGCTATAGGGAGGTGCTGAGGACTTTCATAAATTTCCATTCATTTCATTGGAACTAGAATAGGGTTAAGCAGAACTTCCTTGTATCGAGAAAAAGGAACTTCTTCACCCTTCTGCTTTAATTTGGTTTTCATTCAAAATAATTTTATCAAACTGAATTATCAAACAGCTGGAAGGTGTTTTGAATAACAGCTGGAGTGTGTTTTGAACCATCCTCTTGAATTCCTCTGATGCTAACAATAATTCCTCATCTTTCGGGCCCTGAAGAGTTCATATAACAACCAACATGGTATTTTCACCATAGTGCAGTTTTTATAAGGCCTTTTCCCCTTCACATTTCCTTGCATTCTATGAGTTCCCAGCATCTATGGAATGTGCTGTTGCAGCCACTTGAGAGCTGTATTCCCATTGTCGCTATGCCAGTCACGATAGACTTTAACACTAACTTGCAACGATTAAGATAAATTAATTATTTCTTTGCTACATATTTAATTAACTCTAACTCTCTGAGAGAAAGAGATGGAGATTTATAATACTAATAAAATCTAATTGTTCCCTCAGACTGTAAGAGTAATGTATGTCTGAGGTTGCAGCAGAAAGTTCACTGAACTCAATATAAAAAGCTCAAGTGATACATGCTCTACCATGATGAATACAAAAATTATACTTTTTTATTTGTGTTGATTCAGTATTACTTAATATATTGCACCTCTCCTGATTCTTTTTTAACCATGGAGCTTTCCATCTCACCTTGTTCTCTGATTATTCTTCCTGCCTCTCTGAAATGGTAAGAATTCAAATTCACTGAGCCCTGATTCAGGAAAGAATTGAAGCAATTGTATAATTTTAAACACCTGAGTGTCCCTATTAATTACTCACATGCTTAAACTTTTGCACATGTTTAAGTATATTTGCTGGATCAGAACCTTAATCAAAATAATCTGACTTAAAGGAAGGTAGTTAACCAGTCCAATACCTTATCAAGTAGGATGGGATCAGCTCTTCCTGCTCCCTATTGCCTTTGGGCAAATTATATAATCTATTTGACAGTTCCTATCTCAGAGAAATCTTTCAACTTTCCTCATCAGGACATGTGACAATACATTAATTAATGCTTGGGGCCGGGGGAAGGGGGGCTGAAATACTACAGTGATGAGTGCCACAGAAAAGCTGATCATCAATTAAACATACATTTTGATACATGCTAGACAGTGTAACAAATTAATGCAGTCTCTTTTTTTTGGAAATTTAGGTTTAAAAAGTTGTGGAGTATATAAAAGAAATGGGTTAAGTGTTTTTAATCTGGTCTCTAGTGGGAATGTATCTATATTTAAAACAAATAATCAATGATCAAATAGTATTAGTCTAGCCCGACCCTTAGCAAAGAATATGAATAGTTGTGTGATATGAGTCATTACTAAAATATGTCAATAGCACAGCAGTGTAGAAAAGTTTCCACAAGCACCGGCCTTTATTTAATTTGCATGGCCCTAATAAGTGCTATTTGTCTCCGACTACCAAATAATCAAATGTATATATTAGTGCTGGTCAATTTTTTCCCGTCAGATACCTTTAATGGAAAATGTTATTTGGTGGAAAATTGTGTTTTCAACTAAATGATTTTTTTTCTAGAAAACTGTATGTTTTTATGGAAAAAATCCATGAAAACCAAAATACTTCAATTCAAATATTCCACCATAGTGACTCATGAGAGTTTATCTCCTATGAAGCATGATGGCCATGGGATCTCTATCATGCACTGCTTCCTCTTATCAAGATGAGAGATCATGGAGTATCATGGGAGATGTACTCCAGCCAGAGATCCTGGCCTATAGAGAAGAATGCAGGCATGAGGCATGTGAACTACAATTCCTAAGTACTACAGTACTTTAGCCAAATATTTTGGTTTTCAATTTTTCTATGTAGAGTTCACCAAAATTGTCTACACAAAAAAAATTCTGACTAGACCTCAAAATTCTCTCTTCGAAACTGCTAATTTTTTACTGACTATTCAGAACAGCTAGGGACCACTTCATAATATTACATATTACAACTTTTTTTTTGTAATGCACACACATCTGCATTAAATTGCATTATGGAAAAACATAATTTGCAATATTTAATCTAATGAAGTGTTCCTAATGGTTCCAAAGTCAGTTAAAAAAAACAACCAAGTGTGTGTGTGTTTATATATATATATATATATATATATATATATATATATATATATACATGCTCAACCTGTATAATTGTCATCAAATAATTAACAGTAAGTCTATCATCCATTTAGTACATCTCACTTGGGAAATATTAATCTCTGTCTAACTGTAGACAGCATTGCTAATAAAAATGTATCATTTGGAACAGTAATGTTATCAGTTTTTAAAAGATATTATGTGAATTATATTTTACAAGGTCCAGTTTTGATGATGTACAGTTAATGTTAAAATGCAATGGTCCTGCTGTTTTGTAAGTAAGGCATTTATGTAAAATCTTGTCTGTGACACGTAGAAAGCCTGACCTCCTATTTCCTTGCTCACCACTGTTTAATCCCACTGAACCACAAGCTCTTAATTAAAAACAAAGATGGATATGCCTTGGTGTAAAAGTTATTTTCATTTCTATCTGAGTGCACTACAGACAGTGATTTCCTGTATAGTAGTGCCAGGTGGAGGTTTGGAGGTCACCTCTGTGTAGCAGCGTGTGCCTCTCAGATCGATGAGAAGCCCATGTTGCTGACTTCCTCAGTGACCAGATGGGCCAAGTCCTGCAGAACATTCCACAGCCATTACTCTGTGCATCAGGCTGTGCAATTGATTTCAAGATAACAGACAAGAAGGAAAGGGTTGTCAGGCCTGACTGCCTCCTGTCAATGTAGAAGGCTTGGAACAGTGTAATTCAGCAATTTTTTGTCAATTTGTGTGGGGAGGGGGGAGACCTGACAGGGTGATTCTTTACTTGTCATGCAGTACAAAGGTACAGTGGGAATCCATTCACTAGCTCCTGAGATGTGACTGAACTGGATGTAGCAGGACTTCATGATACATGGCTCAATTTTACAGGCAGCTCTCTCTTTGAGGTTTTAGTTTTGTAGACAGGGGGAAAGTTGAAAGAGGGACATGAAAAAGGTGGTGGGTTGGTTTGTGTTTGTTTCTACAGTTCATTCATTTAAAACAAAAATAATGGTTTTGCTCTCCAGGGAACCAGTGCCTGACAAAAGGAAGGAGGCTGTTCAGTAGAGGCTGCCTGGCAAACGCTGTACATAAGTACTTGCAAACACTGTTTTGCACAATGCCATGAAATTGCTGTGACAGATTCACACCATTTTTCACAAATATTTATAACAGTGATTTTCATTCTCAAGAAAGTTCATAAGAACTGAAAGTCTCTGTAAAATGTACATGAATGTGTTCATGTGAGGGTTTGCAACAGAAGTATTCATTCAACCAACTTGTAATCTCTTTAATTTTCCTCCTGTTTATACAAAATCCCACGTGACTTCAGTGACCTATCACACAACAAATAATTTAAGACACTGTTGAGTGAATAGTTTGAGAACCAATCATAGGATGAAATATATCTGCCTAAAATATGAGGTTGAATTATTTTGAATAGCAAATAAATTTCTAAAAGTCTAAGTCAGTTTATGGCTAATGTTCAAACAGAAAAAAGGGGAAATTAACTGAATATATTTGCTATGAACAGTTTATCCTGCTCTACTGTAGCCATTGATACTAAGAAGAAGCAAAGAAAGAAGAGTTATATTTAATGTCAAAACAAAGAGCCTATTTCTGCAGAAGTACTGACTTGCCCTCAACTCTCATTGAAGACATAGGGAATCAAGGGCCCCATTCTGGCTTGTGGGATCAATTCCAAAACCATTATAATTATACTTTATGAGACGGAATTAAAATCCCCTAATTAGATATATGGCAAATACACCATTAATAATATTTCACAAAGAAACAGCAAATAGTTTATCTGGACTTTAGTTTTCACTTGCATAGAATGCTCCCCTGAGAGGGCATATACTTAACTGGGAAATCCATATTCTTGGGGAATTTTATAGGGAACTGAATTAAGGTCAATGTTATTCAAGACCTGATTTTAAAAAATTAGAGGCCTGATTTCATTCACATTTTTAATGTGCATCTGCTTACCTCGATTGGGATAGTGTGTGAAACTTGGGTATTTTTATGCAAGAGTACAGATAGGTACCTATCTAGCCACTTGTCCATGCAAATATTCACTATGTACACACAAAGTGCCTGGATATAGACTTTATCTTTCTTTCTTTCTTTTGGAAACTCAAATATTTTATGGCAAAAATTACTCTTCAATTGGGACACCAGAAGGCGATTAAATATTGTTCAAAGTGTGATAGCAGGTCATTTTGATGCTAAGAGATGGTGCTTTGTCTTCCCATAAAAGACCTCTGCCAGTGTTGGTCCAACAAAACAAAACTGATTTAATTTTCTTTAATAGGCTCTTTCAAGCATTGTTTGAAATTACTCTCTCTTCAGGCTGGCAGTATCACAAGACTTTCATTTCAGCTGAAAAAAAATCATTTTGAGTTTTTTCTCTGTGGCAGATGTGTGTCACCTTTACCTCTTTAATGAGCCAGCAGGTTTGATGTGAGCAAAGTAATTTGAGAACCGTTGAGAACAATTTCAGGTATGAAATAATGTCTTTTAATTAGGATTTCCACTTAACTGAGATGAAAGGCTATTGATTAGGGTGTCCCGATTAAAGAGATTTCATTTGTTTAGGGATATACTTGTGTATAAAATACCTGCTACCTACCCCTGGCTGTTATTAGCAGAATGTTTGCAAATGAAAATTAGGGATGGTAGGCAGAATTGGGCCTGTGGTTAAGTAGTGAAATGAGTGGGAAGACCCATCTGGATTCAGAATTGAAGATATTTCATAATTTAGAAACACTAGATTTTTAACTAGTTTTATAGCACCCATATGCTTGATTCTGATGTCACTTATCCCAGATTTTCATCTGTTTAACTTTACCGGTATAAACTGCTCTCAAGTACACCCGTATAAATTGGGAATAAATCTACTGACTTTAGTTCAGATTTGCACCTGTGTAATTGAGATCAGAATTAGGCTGCTTGAGTTTAATAGTTAGTAGCACTGATTTACATTTGTATAAATGATGGAAGAAATTTGCTCCATTGTCTCTAACTCATACTATCAAACTACTGCATGTTGTAATTAGTGCAAAATATAAATCAACACTCTAATCAGTAAAACAAAGCCCAGTGCATATTTTCATTTGGCTCAGTATCTTTATCAGCTACATATGATAAAACCATGGATCAGGAAGCACTGATCAGCAATTACGATTTAAATCACATGGTTCAGGAACAGGTTATATCGTCATTCATAGCCATGAAAATCCACATCAGGCAATAAATGGTTTATATATAACCTTATTTATTTGTAAAAAGAAAAGGAGCACTTGTGGCACCTTAGAGACTAACCAGTTTATTTGAGCATGAGCTTTCGTGAGCTACAGCTCACTTCATCGGATGCATAGCATATCGTGGAAACTGCAGAAGACATTGTATACACACAGAGACCATGAAACAAAACTTCCTCCCACCTCACTCCCCCGCTGGCAACAGCTTATCTAAAGTGATCCTCAAGTAGAGCCATTTCCAGCACAAATCCAGGTTTTCTCACCCTTCCCCCCTTCCCCCCCCCCCCACACACATACAAATTCACTCTCCTGCTGGCAACAGCCCATCCCCCTTTGAAACCCCTCTTTATAATGCGCATGATAATCAAGGTGGGTCACCTCCAGCACTAATCCAGGTTTTCTCACCCCCCCCCACACCCCCCCTTTTCCCAAAAACCACACACACAAACTCATTCTCCTGCTGGCAACAGCTCATCTTACAATGTGCACAGCAATAATCCAAGTTTAACCAGAACGTCTTGGGGGAGGTTTTGCAGGAAAAAAACAAGGGGAGACAGGCTACCTTGCATAATGACTTAGCCACTCCCAGTCTCTATTCAAGCCCAAATTAATAGTATCCAATTTGCAAATGAATTCCAATTCAGCAGTTTCTCGCTGGAGTCTGGATTTGAAGTTTTTTTGCTTTAAGATAGCGACCCTCATGTCTGTGATTGCGTGACCAGAGAGATTGAAGTGTTCTCCGACTGGTTTATGAATGTTATAATTCTTGACATCTGATTTGTGTCCATTTATTCTTTTACGTAGAGACTGTCCAGTTTGACCAATGTACATGGCAGAGGGGCATTGCTGGCACATGATGGCATATATCACATTGGTGGATGTGCAGGTGAACGAGCCTCTGATAGTGTGGCTGATGTTGTTAGGCCCCGTTGCCAACTGTGCCCACATATCTATTCAGGGGACACCATCACAGGGCCTAACAACATCAGCCACACTATCAGAGGCTCGTTCACCTGCACATCCACCAATGTGATATATGCCATCATGTGCCAGCAATGCCCCTCTGCCATGTACATTGGTCAAACTGGACAGTCTCTACGTAAAAGAATAAATGGACACAAATCAGATGTCAAGAATTATAACATTCATAAACCAGTCGGAGAACACTTCAATCTCTCTGGTCACGCAATCACAGACATGAGGGTCGCTATCTTAAAGCAAAAAAACTTCAAATCCAGACTCCAGCGAGAAACTGCTGAATTGGAATTCATTTGCAAATTGGATACTATTAATTTGGGCTTGAATAGAGACTGGGAGTGGCTAAGTCATTATGCAAGGTAGCCTGTCTCCCCTTGTTTTTTTCCTGCAAAACCTCCCCCAAGACGTTCTGGTTAAACTTGGATTATTGCTGTGCACATTGTAAGATGAGCTGTTGCCAGCAGGAGAATGAGTTTGTGTGTGTGGTTTTTGGGAAAAGGGGGGGTGTGGGGGGGGGGGTGAGAAAACCTGGATTAGTGCTGGAGGTGACCCATCTTGATTATCATGCGCATTATAAAGAGGGGTTTCAAAGGGGGATGGGCTGTTGCCAGCAGGAGAGTGAATTTGTATGTGTGGGGGGGGGGGGAAGGGGGGAAGGGTGAGAAAACCTGGATTTGTGCTGGAAATGGCTCTACTTGAGGATCACTTTAGATAAGCTGTTGCCAGCGGGGGAGTGAGGTGGGAGGAAGTTTTGTTTCATGGTCTCTGTGTGTATATAATGTCTTCTGCAGTTTCCACGATATGCTATGCATCCGATGAAGTGAGCTGTAGCTCACGAAAGCTCATGCTCAAATAAACTGGTTAGTCTCTAAGGTGCCACAAGTACTCCTTTTCTTTTTACGAATACAGACTAACACGGCTGTTACTCTGAAACCTTATTTATTTGGTTTCATTGCTTCACAAAAAATTTGCAACCTCCAGACTGTAAAAACTGAGACCCAGTTCCAGTGCAGACTGAAAAAGTTATCTTGGGTCTAATGGACTTAACACTTCAGGCAAAGTTCATTTACATGGACAGAAGAAACCTTTTCTTGATGTGCTACTCTAATTAACCTCATGATAATCTCAAGTGACTTCTAGTTTAACAAATTTATGATTCCATCAAGTATCAGTTTCTGATATAGTAAGGACTTGTTTTGAGAAGGAGGCAAGTTTTACAGGGAATGCCAAAAAATTAGCATAATCATTTGACAGAGAGTGGAGGTCAGGGACATTTTGTACTCTTTACTGCTCGGTTGTTTTCATGGATATACTATTCTTATGGGTCTGTATAGTGCAGTGAGAACAAACTTTCTCAATCTAGCCTTTTATTAATTGGTTAGTGGACCTTGAATCTGTGGTTTGGGGAATTAACTAGAATTCATTTAGATTGAGCAAGAATCTCTATTCTGAAATTGACCTGATTGTTACAGGTGCTGGAGTGGAAGAACTGAAAAATAATCCCAATGAGTTTCACAGGTGGTTTCTGACACCAGCCTCTGATGCAGCCAGGATCCCTGTAGAGACTTTTGGAATAGAGACATTGGTCCAGGTATTCAGATCTCAAAAAGTTTTGCATCCAGCATGGTTGAATTCTTTATTAGACTTCATCTTCACAGATAAAGAGGAACTGATCCGAGAACTAAAAATGAAAGGTAAACAAGCGATCATTACTTGATCATATCTATAAACTGTAAAAAGAATAAAGACTTAATCAGGGATATATATACTTGGTGCAGAGGTGACACATTGGTCATACACTCCATCCATGCTGGAATGTTACCCACCAGCAGCTTCCTGGGAGAGAACCTAGCTGCGGCAGCAGCAGGCTTCCAGGGGCAGTGGCCAAGTGAGCTGGAGCCCCAATGTGCCCCACACACATTCGGCCCCTGTCCCCAGAAGCTGAGCCCGGGTAGGGAACATGCTGCCACCACTCCCAAGCCAGGCTCTCTCCCATGCAGCTGCTGCTTCACACTGAGCAACCCGGGGGCGGGGGGCTCTGGCTTGCTCAACCCCTATCCCTGGAAGTCAAGCCTGGACAGGGAATGGGCTGCTGCTGCTGCCACTTCCCAGCCAGGAAGTTGGCTAATCTGCATGGAGCAGCAACTATGAGTGGCTCTGTCCTGTTCCCTTCCCAGGCCTGACTGCCGGGGAGGGCAGCCAAACATGCCGGGGTGCAGGAGGGTCATTACAGCAGGAGGACAGAGCCCTTCCCCTCCACAGGTAATGTGGGGGACAGAACACAAGGGCCCCAGGAGGGCTGGGAGTTGGGCAGGGAGGAAACACTTGAGGAAGTCAACATCCTCCCCTTTAGCTGCTGCAGCCCCCTACTCCCTACCCCCAGTATGCGGAGGCACCAGTCATGTATGATTTCGTATTTTAAAAGGGGCAATTTCAGAAAGCTGCAAACAATTATGAGCCAGATCATCTGGGAGGAAGAATTTAACCCCAAAAATTAGAATGATAATAGGGAATTGTTTAAGAACAATTTATTAGATGTCCCAAAAGCCACAACTCCACAGTTGAGGAAGAAAGCCATATCGGTTTAAAAAAATCCAACAACCTGGTTTAGAGGGAAAGTGAAGGCATATATATATATGTATGTATGTATATATATGCCTTCACTTTCCCTCTAAACCAGGTTGTTGGGTTTTTTTAAACCGCTATGGCTTTCTTCTTTATATATATAAAACAAATGGAAGAAAATGGAAGGTGATACAGAGTAAACAGGGGAGGTTGAGCGGGAGTTCTGTTGGAGGAGTTTGTGGGAAAGACTAGGAGAACCAGGCAGAGGAACAGACAGGCTAGCAAAAGGAGTGTGTAGTCGTCTGGCAGTGCTCGTTGGGGGTTTGTTTTGCTGTGGGTGGTGGTGTTTTGGTTTGGCTTTTCACCTAAACTAACCCAGTTTCACCCAGACTAACAGGATTTAGGTAAAAAGGCTATGACAGATATGGAGGCAGCAGTGGTAGTGACCCAAGCAGTGGAAGACACAATGAAGATGACTGGATGTGGAAGCGGCAGTATGTACATGATCCTGGAGGGGGTACCTGAAAAGAGTTTCATCTGCATGAAGTGCCACCTGATAGAAAGAAAAGATCCGAGGATGCAGGTGGAAACTCTGGTCGAGTTTAGAAGGGGGTTCAAGCAGATGAGGGAGCAAAGATATGAGGAGGCTGAAAGTAAAAGCTCAGACTTGCAGATGGAAACAGGACCAAAGAACTCTGAGGGGATACTGCTGAGTGAGGAAAGTGGACAGTGGAAGCATGTGACTAAGAGAACTAGTCAGAGGAAAAGACGGGCTAGTGAAGGAGAAACAGAGCTCAGAAACAGGTTTGCGGAGTTGGAAAATGAAGAAGGGGAACAGCAGGTGGTCACTGAAGGTGAGAGGGCAAGGAAGAAGAGAAGAGCAGCTAGTTCTACAGAAAGAGAGGAAGAGTCAATGGAGAAAACGCCACCAAATATGAGCCCCAGGAGGATACAGGATGGGTTGCAGAGGATTGCAAGGGACAATAGGAATCGAGAGGACTTGCAGCCAGAGGGAACAGGAGATAGACCGGAGAATCACACCATCACCAGGAAAAGGCAGGTCTACATGATTGGGGACTTCTTACTGAGAAGAATAGACAGGCCTGTAACAAGACCTGATCCGGAGAACAGAAGGGTATGCTGTCTGCTGGGTGCTAAGATACGTGGACCTGAGGCTGAAGAGGATCCGAACAGGAGTGGGAAAGAATCCACTGATTGTCCTTCATGTGGGAACAAATGATACAGCTAGATTCTCTCTGGAACGTATTGAGGGAGACTATGCCAGGCTGGGGAAGATGCTTCAGGAAATTGAGGCTCAGGTGATCTTCAGTGGGATTCTGACTGTTCCTAGAGAAGGGCAACAAAGGTGTGACAAGATTATGACTATCAACAGATGGCTTAGGCAGTGGTGCTATAAGGAGGGCTTTGGGAAGTATGGCCACTGGGAAGCATTCATGGACAGAGGACTGTTCTCTCGGGATGGACTTCACCTGAGTAAGGAGGGAAATAGACTTCTAGAATGGAGGCTGGCACAACTGATTAAGAGAGCTTTAAAGTAGGAATCTGGGGGAGATGGCTGGGAGATGTCCAGGTAATCTCCATGCCGGATTTTAACATTGAGAGGGAAGAAAATGAAGTAAGAAGGGATACAACTGAGAATGGACATAAGGAGGAAGGGTAGTTTAGATACCAGTCTAATAGGTGATACTGGCGGTAGAATCTTTTTGCCTAATCGGGTAAAGAATGTGAGCTAAGCCAAACAGCAAAAATTAAGATGTTTGTATACCAATGCAAGGAGCTAGAGTTACTGTGCAGGAAGTGAAACCAAATATTATAGGTGGAATAGTGGTCATAACTGGAGTACAGGTATTGAAGGGTATGTGCTGTTTAGGAAAGACAGAAATAAAGGCAAAGGTGGTGGAGTAGCATTGTATATCAATGATGAGGTAGACTATAAAGAAATAAGAAGTGATAGAATGGATAAGACAGAGTCTGTCTGGGCAAAAATTATGCTGGGGAAGAAAGCTACTAGAGCCTCCCCTGGGATAGTGCTTGGGTGTGCTATAGATCTACAGGATCCGATCTGGATATGGATAGAGACCTCTTTAATGTTTTTAATGAAGTAAATACTAATGGGAATTGTGTGATCATGGGAAACTTTAACTTCCCAGATATAGACTGGAGGATAAGTGCTAGTAATAATAATAGGGCTCAGATTTTCCTGGATGTGATAGCTGATGGATTCCTTCACCAAGTAGTTGCTGAACCATCAAGAGGGTATGCCATTTTAGATTCAGTTTTGGTGAGTAGTGAGGATCTCATAGAAGAAATGGTTGTAGGGGACAACCTCGGTTTGAGCGATCATGAGTGAATTCAGTTCAAACTAAATGGAAGGATAAACAAAAATAGATCTGTGACTCGGGTTTTTTATTTCAAAAGGGCTAACTTTAAAAAATTAAGGAAATTAGTTAGTGAAGTGTACTGGACTGAAGAATTTGTGGATCTAAAGGCAGAGAAGGCCTGGAATTACTTCAAGTCAAAGCTGCAGAAGCTATCGGAAGCCTGCATCCAAAGAAAGGAGGAAAAAAATTATAGGCAGGAGTTGTAGACCAAGCTGGATGAGCAAGCATCTCGGAGAGGTGATTAAGAAAAAGCAGAAAGCCTACAAGGAGTGGAAGATGGGAGGGATCAGCAAGGAAAGCTACCTTATTGAGGCCAGAACATGTAGAGATAAAGTGAGAAAGGCCAAAAGCCATGTAGAGTTGTACCTTGCAAAGGGAATTAAAACCAAGAGTAAAAGGTTCTATAGCCATATAAATAAGAAGAAAACAAAGAAAGAAGTGGGACCGCTAAACACTGAGGATGGAATGGAGGTTAAGCATAATCTAGGCATGGCCCAATATCTAAATAAATACTTTGCCTCAGTCTGTAATGAGGCTAATGAGGAGCTGAGGGATAATGGCAGGATGACAAATGGAAATGAGGATATGGAGGTAGATATTACTACATCCAAGGTAGAAGCCAAACTTAAACAGCTTAATGGGACTAAATCGGGGGCCCAGATAATCTTCATCCAAGAATATTAAAGGAACTGGCACATGAAATTGCAAGCCCATTAGCAAAAAAATGTTAATGAATCTGTAAACTCAGGGGTTGTACCGTATGATTGGAGAATTGCTAACATAGTTCCTATTTTTAAGATAGAAAAAAATGTGATCCAGGTAACTACAGGCCTGTTAGTTTGACATCTGTAGTATGCAAGGTCTTGGAAAAAAAATTGAAGAAGGAAGTAGTAAAGTGAGGTCAATGGTAATTGGGACAAAATACAACATGGTTTTACAAAAGGTAGATTGTGTCAAACCAACCTGATCTCCTTCTTTGAGAAGGTAACGAGATTTTTTAGACAAAGGAAATGCAGTGGATCTAATTTATCTCTATTTTAGAAAGGCATTTGATATGGTTCAACATGGGGAATTATTAGCTAAATTGGAAAAGATGGGGCTCAATATGAAAATTGAAAGGTGTATAAGGAACTGGTTAAAGGGGAGACTACAACTGGTCACACTGAAAGGTGAACTGTTAGGCTGGAAGGAGGTTACTAATGGAGTTCCTCAGGGATAGGTTTGGAGACCAATCTTATTTAATCTTTTTATTACTGACCTTGCAAAAAGTGGGAGTGTGCTAATAAAGTTTGTGGAGGACACAAAGCTGGGAGGTATTGCCAATACAGAGAGGCACTGGGATATCGTACAGGAGGATCTGGATGACCTTGTAAACTGGAGTAATAGTAACAGGATGAAATTTAATAGTGAAAAGTGAAACATCATGCATTTAGGGATTAATATCAAGAATTTTTGTTATAAGCTGGGGACCCATCAGTTGGAAGTAACATAGGAGAAGAAGGACCTCAGAATATTGGTTGATCATAGTTATCATACAGGATGACTACGAGCTGCCAATGCGATATGGCCGTGAAAAAAGTTAATGCGGTCTTGGGATGCATCAGGCGAGGTATTTCCAGTAGAGATAAGGAGGTGTTAGTACCATTATATAAGGCACTGGTGAGACCTCACCTGGAATACTGTGTGCAGTTCTGGTCTCCCATGTTTAAGAAGGATGAATTCAAACTGGAACAGGTACAGAGAAAGGCTACTAGGATGATCCGAGGAATTGAAAACCTGTCTTATGAAAGGAGACTTAAAGAGCTTGGCTTGTTTAGCCTAACCAAAAGAAGGCTGAGGGGAGATATGATTGCTCTCTATAAATATATCAGAGGGATAAATACCAGGGAGGGAGAGGAATTATTTAAGCTTAGTACCAATGTGGACACAAGAACAAATGGATATAAACTGGCCATCGGGAAGTTTAGACTTGAAATTAGATGAAGGTTTCTAACCATCAGAGGAGGGAAGTTCTGGAACAGGCTTCCAAGGGAAGCAGTGGGGGAAAAAGACATATCCGGCTTCAAGACTAAGCTTGATAAATTTATGGAGGGGGTGGTATGATGGGATAGCCTAATTTTGGCAATTAATTGATCTTTGACTATTAGCAGTCAATATGCCCAATGGCCTGTGATGGGATGTTAGATGGGGTGGGATCTGAGTTACTACAGAGAATTCTTTCCTGGGTGTCTGGCTGGTGAGTCTTGCCCACATGCTCAGGTTTTAGCTGATCACCATATTTGGGGTCAGGAAGGAATTTTCCTCCAGGGTAGATTGGCAGAGGCCCTGGGGTTTTTTCGCCTTCCTCTGCAGCGTGCAGCACGGGTCCCTTGCTGGAGGATTCTCTGTACCTTGAAGTCTTTAAACTGAGGACTTCAATAGCTCAGACAGAGGTTAGGGGTTTATTACAGGAGTGGGTGGGTGAGATTCTGTGGCCTGCGTTGTGCAGGAAGTCAGACTAGACAATCATAATGGTCCCTTCTGACCTTAAAGTCTATGAATCTATTAACATAAATCAGAAGCTAGATATTTTAGAAATTTGATAAGTGAAGACAAGGGACACAAGTAGAAATCCATGGCCAGCAGAGTTAAGGACAATAAGAAAGAGTTTTCCCAAGTACATTAGAAACAAAGAGAATCCTAACAGTGGTATTTGTCCATTACTAGGTGGAAATGGTAGAATTATCAATAATAATGCAGGGAAGGCAGAAGTGTTCAATAAATATTTCTGGTCCATATTTGGGAAAATAGATGATGTAACCATATCATGTGATAAAACTTTTTCTGTTCCACTAGTATTTCAGGAGAATGTTAAACATCAGCTACTAAAATTAGTCATTTTTAACTTAGCATGTCCAGATAAGTTCCATCCAAGGTTTTTAAAAGAGCTGGCTGAGGAACTCACTGGGCTGTTAAACTTGATTTCCAATACATCTTGGAATACCAAGGAAGTTCCATAAGATTGGCAGAAAGCTAATATTGTGTCAATATTTAAAAGGGGTAAATAGGATGCCTCAGGTAATTATAGGCCTGTTGGGCTGCCATTGATCCAAGGCAAGAAAAGATAGTGGCTAATACAAGACTGCATTAATAAAGAATAAAAGGAGGATAATATAATTAGTGCTGATCAACATGGTTTTATTAAATATTTGTATTTTTTGGATGAGATTACAAGTTTGGTTGTAATACAATACAAGCATTTATGTAATATATTTAGAGGCTTCTGCAAGGCATTTAATTTGGTACTGTGATATTTGTACTGAAAAATTAGAAAAATATAAAATTAACATGACACAAATTAAATAGATTAAAAGATGGCTAACTGATAGGTCTCAAAAAGTAGTTGTAAATAGGGAATCGTAGAACAGTGTGTTTCTGGTGGAGATAGCGCTACGGTAATTAATATTTTTATTAATGACGTAGAAGAAAACATAAAATCATCACTGAAAGTTTGCAGATGACACAAAAATTGGGAGAGTTGTAAATAATAAACAAAATAGGTCACTGAAATGGGCGACCTGCATAACTTGGTACGCTGAGCACAAGCAAACAATGTATGTTTTAATATGGCTAAATGTAAATGTACAAGAACAAAGAATGTAGCTCATACTTACAGCATGGAACACCCTATCCTGGAAAGCAGTGACTCTGAAAAAAGATAAGGGGTCATGGTGGATAATCATCTGAACATGAGTTCCCAGTGTGATGCTGTGGCCCAAAAGGCAAATGGCTTTAGTGTAACCCAGACTTGGATACATAGTTTGTCATTTCCAGTCCTAATCTCCATGCTCTAAAGGCAGTTCATGCAGCTGCACATGTAGCAAGGAAGATGCATTTTTTAGAGTAGAAGGTATCACTACATGGTTGGTGGACATATAAGTTTAAGTGTGGCACTCAGTGCTATTTCTGGCATAAACAGATGTGATGAAATAGCTAATGGAGGAATTAAATATTTTCCTAATTTGCATGCACCCAAAAAAGTGTCATGAAAATTAGCATTGTTTTTTTTTTCACGTGCAACAATATGCAATACAAAGTATAGATCTGTGTGTGCTGTTGTTGCCTCAGTCTGTCACACTGGCAACTGCAAAACATAATGATTCCTCTCCATACTTGCTTTTGAGTGTGCCTGTTACATCAGTGTCTTTTTTTTTCTGTAATGTAAGAATAATTCTGTTTCCAAATACTTTTCAACTCTCTCCCCGCCCCAGTTTATAAAATTATTATTGAGGCAGTATTGAACCAGCAGATTCTAGCCTCTACACCAGGGTTTGGCAACCTTTTAGAAGTGTTGGTGCCGAGTCTTCATTTATTCATTCTAATTTAAGGTTTTGCGTGCCAGTAATACATTTTAACATTTTTAGAAGGTCTCTTTCTATAAGTCTATAATATATAACAACTATTGTCGTATGTAAAGTAAATAAGATTTTAAAAATGTTTAAGAAGCTTCATTTAAAATTAAATTAAAATGCAGAGCCCCCCGGACTGGTGGCCAGGACCCGGGCAGGGTGAGTGCCACTGAAAATCAGCTCGGCACGCATGCCATAGGTTGCCTACCCCTGCTCTACACACATGTGAGTGAAGATGCACTTGGTAAAATATAGCCTATTATACCAACCTTTTTATGTGTTGTGATTTTACAAATAGCACGGAAAGTCATATCACTTACTAACCTAACAGTATTATGCACAAGAGCTTGAGATTTTACAGAACCTGCTCCTGGTTTCTGGTTTAACTCACCTTCACTCTGTTGTTGGTACCTCAACCCCAACATCTGGTGAAACTCTGAAGAGGGGCTAAAATAATTAGATCCTGAAAGTGTGTGTCTAATACTTGCACCCTGTTAATCTAATAAAAGCTCTTACCTTCAACCTTATGTCATAGATTTATTCCCAAAAGGTAAAGTTAAAGCTTCCAAGTTAATCAATTATGAAACAACCACAGCTCATAAATTAAGCTTTCATGAAAAGCTACTTACAAATAGGAAGTCAAATTAGTCCATATTAGGTGATTGTGTTGGCTATTACTTTAAAGTAAAAGGGAAATTCATTATAGGAAAGAATCAGGAAAACTTCTCATATTATTGCTGAAGTTACCTGCCAGGATATAACTGAAATGTAAAAGCTTGTTTTTTAAAAAAGAATTATTTAGAAAGCCAGCATGGCTGTAGGAATTTAAGATACATGAATTTGTCAGTCTGGGGACATTATTTCGCTTCCTTTACCTTAGCCCCTAGGAAAACTTCAGTTTAATATTTCACTCTCCTGAACTTTTTTATGAGAAACACTTGGGTACAGATCTCCTACAAACTGGTAGAAAGGAAATAAATCACTCTCCTTGGCATTCCCCGTGGTCTGCCAACACAGTTAGCCAGCTTCTGCAGATGCCATTCCTGGCATCAAAAACCAGAATCCCGCAGGAAGCAGAAAATGCCAGGTTTCTTCTTATGTCTGAGATGACTGTGTTTGCTGTAGGAGAACCCTCTGTGCTATGATAAATGCCACTGCGCTGAATCAGCATGGTGGACAGTTTAACTTTGTGACCTTTTTGAAGTTGACAGTTTCCCCTATAGATTGTCTTTCACACAACCTATAACATAGACTGTCAAAACTACTACAGTAAAAGAGATCTGTATTTATTTTACTGCTTAAGACTCCTACCTCTGAGCAGATCTCAGGTGTCTTGCCATTCTCCTGGACAATTTCATATGCTTTTGTTGTTGTTGTTGTTGTTGCTTGCCATGCGTAGGGGTTTTATCTAAGGGAGTGCATTCCTTGATTGGCCCTATTCTGTCACCTTGACATTACACATGTTTTTTGAATGCCGGGACCCAGTTTCCACCAATGGTTCAGAACAATACTGAAGTTTCTTGCAGTCTAAGCATTATTGCCATTACGTTTACTATCTTCTGAGCCGCTGGATGAGTTTCTGTTTTCCAGTTTGGGATCTTTTTGCAAAGTAATACTTTCCTAATAATAATAATAATAATTAATAATAAAATAATAACAACAATAATAATGTTAGTGTTTTATCGTTATTAATCCTTTGCATTTGAAAAGAAAACTTCTCTCATTCTTGTAAGCAAAACTTCACAAAAATGTTCTGGATGTGTTTAAAATATCACCGCTTGGTTTCTGAGCCTGAATACCAAGCACTCTCTTCTTTCAGTCTGTGGCTAATTGTGAACATAAAATATTGTTTTAAGGTAATTTTGATGCCCAATTGGCACACACAGAAAATGAATGAGGAGGTTAATTCAGACCAGCATCAATATTTAAAGCAGCAACTGATTAGACTGAGAACTGTCAAACAGCTGGTTAGAAAACACCCAAAAAAGGGGGAACATTTTTTTAAAAAGTCTTTGCCAATCAAGGTGAAAATTTTGAAATTGTTTGAAAAATAAAATTCTTAAAAAATTCCTTCAGAAAGATTCATTTCAATTTTGACCCATTTTCACTTCTTAATTTTTTGTTTAAAATAATCTAAATTTAGAAATAAAGTAATTTTAAAGTAAAAAATAAAAATGTTTTGTTCTGAACATAGCAAAATGACATTTTCAAAACAGTTTTTCCATTTTTTCTAAATAAAATTTCACCAAAATCAATAAGATTTCTAAAAATAATTTCAGTTTTATCAATATGACATTTTCTGACCAAAAAAACAAAAAAAGTTTTGACAAATATTTTCCATCCAGCTCTACTGTCAAATACTCCCTTAGTAGGAGCAAATAGTTTCCTTTGATGGACTTTTCCTCCAATTACTGAATGCTGTGCATTCTCTTTAAGATAAATCCAAACACCCCACATCTAAAACAGATATTGTAGACCTTCCTTTTTCTTTTAATTCAGTACACATAGAGTTAAATCTGTGAAAATACAGAAGGGCTATAAAAGGTCCTGTGCATCGAGATTCAAAAAGGTCATAGGGATTTAAGGCTCAGTGCCCTTTTGCCCAGTGGAATCCGCAGCCCTGGGTTAGGTACTCAGCATCCCTATACAACACAACAGGGAGAGTTAGGCCCTAGGACTGGAATTCAAAAAAGACAGCAGCAGCACACTGTGTGGGGAGCTGCCGAGACTAGCCAATAGGGAATGCTGAGGAGAAGGGAGTGGCTTAAATCCCACCCCTCATAGGGAGTTAGGTGTCTAATGGACCAGGGGCACCAACCTCAACTTAGAATTCATAATTGTGAACATGGATTTAGAAGCATAAGCCAGGTCAACCCCTTCTCCTGCTCCCCTCAAAAGAAAAAAAAAAAGATATGGAGAAGGTGCGGCTGTCCAATAGGCCCAGTGTCTCCCACCTCCCAGATGAGTGCCCTAACCACTGGGCTACGAGGTACTCTTGGTGGACTCTCTCAATCTCTCCTGATGAAGCTGCTCCACTTTGTATAAATACTTAAATATTCATTATGTCTGAGAGAAGATGAGATGACTGTCTAGACCAGGATTTAGGGCATGCACTTGGAAGGTGGGAAGCTAGGTTCCAGTCCCTGCTCAGAGCCTTCTGTAACCACTGAGATACTGTATATAAGGGGGCACCACAACCACCACTTCCTCTGGGAGCTGTGCTTTGTGTGGGGCCTGATCTGGTAGACATGTTCTAATGTGATCTCTGAGTATCTACTGCTGAGATAGGTGGGGTCGATGCCTAGTTTGTGTATCCTTCTGGGGGTTAGGCATGAGTTAAATGCCAGTCCCCAGGATTTAGGCAGCTGTGTACATGGCCACTGGCAGAAATTCAGGAATCTAGGGGACTTTATCAGTGGAAACTGTGGTGCTTAGGGAATTTAGGCACCTTAAGTATAAGGCTGCAGCTAAGAGTGAAAATTTTTGAGGATCTAAATTTTGGGCTTAAGTGCCTAACATGCAAGTTAGGTGCCTTAAATTCCTGCGTGGATCTAGCCCCTAGAGACATACCCTGCAAGCGCTCATGGCTTTGAAGAATCAGGCCACAAGTGCAGCTTGTTGTAGGTTCATTAATTTAATCCAAACAGGTCTGTTCTATACTCACTGAAAACCTACACCTCTATACCTAATTTCCTCTAACGTGCATATTAAGAATCCCTCCCCCCCAGCCCCATCAAGCACACCATGTATGCTGTCTAACTTAGCCTATTCACTCTAGCATGTCACAGAAGCATTTTTGCTCTGGGCAATTCTCTAGTTATAATTAAAATATGCACAGATAAATCTACCACCACTTCAAGGGGTGGGGGAAATCAAGCTGATTATTGCTTCGCTATTTCTCTTTTCCAGCACAAGGAGGAATTACTATGTAAATCTTCCAAGCTCTTTGTCATTATCTTTAAAAAGAAACAATGTAACAATTAATGTTGCTTGAAAGTGTCAAAAGAGAGGTTGTTTGCTGAAAAATCATTTTGTTTTATATTTTTTCATGCACACGAAAAAGAAAAAAATAGTAAAGGGAGTTTAAAGAAAGATGTTAGCTAAAGTATTATCAGTTTACTACTCTTCAAATAATATGACAATCAAAAATTCTTTGAAATCCAACAGGAATAACATCAATATTTGAAATGGGCAAAGGTGACCATAAAATCTATATGTAGTGTAAATAAAGTGGTCTCTTTTGAATGTCCCATACAAATATAATCAAATTTGACTTTATTGATAGAAAATAACAGACAGTGATTGATGTCTTGGCATAATAAATGATGCGTCTTTGTATCACCCCATTATGCACAACTAACGATTGATGGCATAAGTGAAATATCACCGTGTATGCATGTCTGTATTTATGTGTGAACAAATTTGTGTGTGTGTGTGTACTGTATATGTAAGCGGGATTACAGTGCAATGTTACACCATATATATGTATGTATATAACTATCACACTGGCATGATGTAACCTACGATTAAGTGTGTAGCACAGATGGCACTGTGTGTGTGTGTGTATTTAAGGATTTATCATGTGTGTGTACCTGTGTAGCCCACTGGTGAGTATGTGTTACAGGTCCCCCTGTGTGTCTTGTCGGAGAAAAACACAGTTCTCACTCTCAGGTTGGGTGCAGCAAGTCAGATACACTTTATTATCTCAAGCAACTGCACAGAGGGAGAGAGAGCACTAGGACACAGGGTTTCCCCCACCTAGGCAGGTCTCTCTCAAGATAAACAATTAGAGCAAGTATGTATACCTTTATTACAGACAATAATAAGCAACAGCTGCATATTGTTTATACATATTCCTTCATGATCTGTTATTTTTCTTACCATTTCCCTTATAGTCGGCATTCTAGTCTTATCTAATACAAGGTCACAACAGTCTTTTTCACAGTTGTTTTCCACTCACTTCGCACTATCCCTGCTTCTACAAATCTCGCGTTATTAAAGCTAGAGTTAGGCTGACTCCTACTCATTTCAGAGGCCTGCATCCAAATTCCCTTTATCTACTTCCACAGTCTGTTCTGCAGAGGACTTCAGTTGGTTATAGTCCCACCAAGAGAGCTTTAGCTCAAGCTGTAGCAAGCCATGCTTTTAGGTCTAAGATTCCCAGTTTAATCCCCCGTTGTGTCGCTACTCTGTGCCTCCTCTAGTCAGGTTAGGATCCCAGGACTTTCTCTCCCCAGGGCTTCCTCTCCCCAGGCTTCCTCCTCACAGCGTCTCTATTCCCAAGGAGTAATCCTATAGCCTCCTCCTTTTAATTTTTTTTTTTATTATTATTATGAAGAACACTCAGCCTCCTTCTGCTACAAATTTCTTTATAGTAACCAGCCTACTCCTGCCCAGCTAGACTTCATGATTAGTCAAACCTGACTCTCTGTCCAGATACAGCCTAGTATGTTGACTGGCCTCTCAGGATCACATTAACCCATTCAGACATATGTGGAGTGCAAACCCCATCACATACCACACTGGCTCTTTAACTCAAGCTGTAGCAGTTTGTGCTTCTAATTCTCAAGGTCTCTCTTCAATCCTCATTGTCAACCAATATGGTAGGATATGAACATACATATATATTATTCGATATATCCATATATTATTCCATATATATATATGGATATATCGAATAATATATATTCCCACGGTTTGCTAGGCTCTTCACCTAATCCGATAGGTGACAAGACCATCGGTGAGATAGGCAATCCTCCACGTATCTTTGCCCATTTGTGGATTGCTCTGGGGCTTAGGCAGAAATAGGCATCCTAATGCCTAGAGAAAGGCTGCAGTGCACATGCCCAAAGGCAGAAATTTAGGTACGAAATGAGTTTAGGCACCTATAGGGTTAGGTGGCCACCACTGTGAATTTCATGGATCTCAGTGGTGCCTAAAATTGGGACTTATGTGTAGAGTGAACAAATAGCAACGGTGAAAAAACGGGATAGGGGGTGGGGGTTATAGGCTCCTATATAAGAAAAAGTCCCAAAAAACAGGACTGTCACTATAAAAATGGGACATCTGGTCACCCTACTTATGTGCCTCAGTACCTTTGTGGATCTGGGCCATGATCCCTGTCCCAAAGAGTTCATCTTCTAGGAAAAAAGCAAATCATGAAAGCAGACAGTTTGTGGTGGGGAAAGGAAGAGAGATCTGATGGCTAGAGGACAAGGGTTAATATCTATAGGATTATGTATTTGCTGCTTTGGCAAACTGTGTACATTTCATAGTAGGTAATTTTGTTTTCTATTAATTGAAACTGCGATGAAACTATTGGATCATTACATTGGATACACAGGATTTGGAGAACGGGATTTGGGTTTTCGTTATTTTGGGATTTGTTTGTATGAGGTGAGGAGGAATGGTGGGGGAAGGTCAAAGGGTTAATAGAGAAGAGGGTATGAAGTCGTAGGATCAAAAGAAGGGAGAGCAGGAATAAGAAAAGTGATAGTGAAGAAAAAGGGAAGTTGGGAGAGGGAGAAGATAGAGAGTTTGATGGATGCTGGCTGTAAGGAATTTTCTAGGGTCTCTCTCTGTGACATACATAATATTCCTAGGCAAAAATGTTAATAATATGTTAAAAAATCCAAAGATATGGAAATGTGCAGTTAAGGCATGCAAACAACCTTAACTCTACCCTGTAGTAATACAAGTAAGTAAGTGAGAAAAATTATTATGGAAATACACCAATCTATCTTTAAAAATCAGTATGATCACATCTAGGATCATATAAAATGCCATAATCATACAGGTTTGATATATTCCTCATCCCTTCCCTTTCACATAGACTTTTCTCATCCCAGCTAAAGCTGAATGAATTTTTTTGATAAAAACTTTTTTTTTCAGTGAAAAACTCAGATTTAGGTTGACTAAATAATTTAGCAAATTCATATAGATTTTGCCAAATTGTTTTGGTCAGAAAGTAAAACCTAAAAAAAACCAATTCTAAGTAAGGTGAAGTGTTTTCTTCTGACATATTCAAATCAAAATGTTTTGACTTGATTCAATTTGACTTCATTTGAAAATTTCCTTTTGCTTTATATTTCTAAAAAAACCTTATAAAATGCTTGAAAACAAAATGAATTGTTCAATTTTGGATTGAACTACATGTTTTGTTTTTACTTTGCAATTCATCAAAAATGTTAAAATATTTCATTTTTTGATTCAACTGGAAACAATATTTTTTTCAGAATTTTCAGTGCACCTCAAATTGTTTTAATAGAATAGCTCTATCTCCAACATCATGGGGAGCCAAGCAAGGGGGGAAGCAGTCATGTGTGGGGATGAACTGGAAGGTTCAGCATGCAGAGGGGTTGTGAAAGGTAGACAAAGGGACAAAGGAGGAAAATGAAGGAGCCATTCTTATCCCATATTTATGCCCCCATTCTCTGAAGGAGCTGTTCACTTTGCACCATAAGAGTCTGACATGATCCTAAACATCAGTACCGAATACGATTATATTAACATGACTCTAAACATCAGTACAGAACTCGCGTTTGATACAGAACATGATTAATGTGATCCTAAACGTCAGTGCAGAACTTGCCTTTGATGAAACACAGGAGCCAGTGTTCACCATGAAAACTGTAAACCTGACTGTTGGAGTAAAATTTTTACCAATCAGAAGTCTTGACATGCATAGTCTCCGTCATTGCCATGACTCTTTTCGGACAATAGAATTGCAGTGTGTAAACTGGTTGGACAGAAAAGTTCATGATTGCTTGAATTATCTTTGATGTCACAATGGCCTCACTTAAGAGTAACCTGAGTTATGGATCTGAATCAGTCTGTAATCAGAACAATCCGATATTATAATTTGTAATAATTTACTGAGCCAGACAGAAAAATTGGGATTTTTTTCTCATGGAACTTTTTGCCGGAAAAATCCTGTTTGAAATGTTACTGTCAGGAAATTCTTATTTCCATGTAGGAAATTCTGAAAATGTTACAAAAAAGGATTTTTCACAATATTTCAATAAGCAGCTCTGAAAATCATAGTGTGTGATCATGTAATTAAAGATTGTATCATTAGGAATATACATAAGGGAGCCAAATTAATGTTACATAGACAACCTTATCTCTGGTACTTATTTTTGCAACCTTAAGAACCTTATTTTAACTTAACTTTTTATACATAATAGCAAATAGGCAATATCCCTTCTTTAAGTGCAAAACTCAGTCATCAGTTTCTTCATTTCTAAGAGGCAAGTTTTGTAGAGAATCTGTTTGAAATAGTCCATAATCCATTATTTCTCTCTAGAAGGATAATACCTATTCTAGGTTGTGTATGGGCAATGAATTTTAAATTAATTATCTGAGGCTGTTGTAAAGGCTATATCTACATTTTCAATGGAAACATGCACCCCACTACTCTCAAACTGTCTTGTAGTAAATAGCAAATAAAATATGGACAGATTCAGTGTAAATCTCATTTGTTATAACCTGATTTTTATATTTATCATTCTTATCTTGTTTCTTACAGGTTCAATTAGATGATTCTTCAGAGTGCTCTGAAACTTTCCTGTTATTGCTAATAAAATGATGAAATCGTCTTCAAAAGGTCTTTGTGTTTTACACCTTTTTTGACCTTCGTATCTCTTTTTTTCTTATTAGTACCTGTATAGAGCTCCTTATCACATTGAAGGTGTGGCTAGCACTGGCTAGCACTGGCTAGCACTGAGAACTGTGTGGTATCTCTGACAAAAAGACAGCTTTAGTTCTCAGTCCTGTGCATAGATATAGAATAGTCTTAAAACTGATTTTAATCAGTGGGCATTGAAGGTGCTCTATCCCACATAGGAGGCACTTACTACCTCAGAGAAGCAGGCCTTTTTCACTATTACAACTATAAAATTAAAAGGAGTCAGTTTCTGTTGGTGTTGTACAAACATCCTCAGTACTCCAGAACAGAGTTCTCTAATTGTGGTACATAGCAGTATATGGGCCACAATTAAGAAGTAGTCTGGGGTTCAAAGTATAGTATCATAACCAGAATACATTATGCCTACACTAATTAAATTAGAAACACGGTTCTCCAAATACATTGTGTATTAGATGTGATGTGCTTAGTCTGAAAGTCTAAGAACTGCTGGAGAGACACTTCTGCAAAACACTTAATCTCAATGAGAAGGAACAATCTGACCTCGGACTGACACTATTTTACCTGTTTACAGCTCATTCAGCAGACTAATTCTGTCTCTCTAGAGAACTGGGGCTCTGATTCTTCCTGCTTCCCCAGACTCCAGAAAGAACCTACCATATTACATTTCCACCTGATTGTCATCAGCTCTGCACAATTCACCAACTTCCATGCAGAATAATGCTGTACTGGTAGATAGAGGCAATAACAAATGCAAAGAACTTCAGCAGATACTACTACAAAGATATAGCCCAAGGCATCCCCTGCTGAGATACCTTTTTTCTTCTAGATCTTTCTTCTAGCTCTATATGTTACAAACTGTTAAGGAAGTAAGCATAATAGGACATGGAGCTCAGTAACTGTTCTGGGTTTGTTCTGGCTGTATTGACTCTTTACATTGTTAAAGACTCTGCAGGCCCGCAGGAAAATCTGTCATTTCTGTGAGACAGAAGAGTTTCAGCATGTTACAGAGGAGATGCACACTGTGCTCTCTCACAGAGAATTTGTTCTTCCTTGTTTTGTTTCACTTGATGTAAAACCAAAATAATTCATACTGAAAATATAAAGTTGTTTCTCGTGTATAAAAGAAAGCCTATCACACAATGCAATTGCATACCAAATATAAACAACAAGAGCAAACCAACTTTAAAGATAACAAAATTACTTCCTACAGGAAGTCTGTTAAGGATGTTATATTTACTGGATGGTCCCATTAATTTGGTGCATGGTTCTTAACAATTAAATACCATTCTTCCAAGATTCAGTTTAACATATATGGCAATTATAATTTAATAGCCATTGATCACTATGTCACAATATCTTTAAATGATTAACAAGTAAAATAAACACTGGAATTACTATCTGCAGTCTTCACAACTCATGTACAGTAAGAAATTCAGGAATATGACTATATAGTAGGAAATGCAAAAAACAGTGGATATGCCTATTAGCTGTTTCATTGCTTGATATCAAATATATGAAGAGATTTAGCTATAGGTTCCATATTCCTAAGACCATGTAGCCTTCCAAAAAGTTACTGAAGAGCAAAGGGTTCATTTGAATTTATCTGAAGATTTTGCAGACAAAGCCACTTGCAGAAAAAAGGTATCTGCTTTTGTTAAGCTATTTCTTAGCCTTTTAAAAGCAAGGACTTTGCTTGAACAGACTGATTCAACTCATTTAATATGGATTTGCATCTTATCTGAATTCCAGTGACTCATTGTTTTTTAAACAGGTGGGAGTACAAATCTGAATATTAATGCAATAACTGCAGTATGGCGTCAAGAAGATTCAATAATAAAACAGACCAAGTGGTCAACTATTAACTTGTCCTAAGAAAGATACTGGCTTACGTCAGAATTTATTTCTGTGTAGTCATGCAAATGACTATTAAATATCACATTCAACTGGAACATGGAAGTGATTCAGAATGCATTAGCTCAACTAAGTTGTATGTAAGTCAGTTAGAACTCAATATGTCAAAGTACAGAAACCTTGTGGCTTTTTAAAAGAGTGATGTTGGAGTAAATTTGCATTCTATTATTTCCATATTATGTCCCCTAGGCCTTGGTAATGACTTCAGAAAGCAATTCCAGATGAGTTATGCTTGTGAAAACATGCATACACTGCTGCAGCTCACAGCAACGGCAGCCTTATACCTGTCTGACTAAACTACTGTGACACATACCAAGTGCTTCAACATGCTAGTAAATTATACGTCTTTAACAAATGTCAAAAAATGAACACTATCAGGCTGGAACACCGGACTTTGTTTTCATAAAGACCTGATACGAAAAACATCACCATACTCCCATTAAGCTCTGCTATCAGACAGAGTCGTACTTAATCATCCACAGACAAAGAAGACAGAGTAGCTCTTGAGGTTCACGGTGAGCTGTTGCTGCCCCCTTAAGACAAGTAAACATAAATAATAGTGAGTACGCTGCAGTTCCCTGAGCACATTTTCTCAAAGGTCTTTCTCAATGAACTATCACAGGATAATCATAATAAGGGGCTTGCTTAGCGGAAGCTGGTGCAACAATAAATCCAGGAATTTTAATGGACTCTATTACAACTGCAATGAAAACCTAAGGTTTAGATTAAGGACCTTAGAGAATAGGAGAACCAGAGTCCTTCAGTGAATTCATGCTAGCAGCTTTAAGATAACAAAGCTCAAACTGTGAAAATAAGGGTACAGTTAACATTATTCAATCTTTAAATGAAAGTTACTAGCAGAGGGAGAAAGAGGCCCACTTTCTCTCAATTCACTTTAGAATGACATACTACAGGGCAACCCAGGTAGGCCATGAGATGATCTGAAAACTATAACAAGGATAAGTTATTAGCACTTTCCATTCCTTTAACCTTTGTCAAGAGGCCCGCTTAATGTTTGATCATTTGCTCCTATCTTTAAAGTTGTCTAAGGGTCTGATATTAGAATGTTAATGGCTGCTATAGATGTGCTTTGAAATAGAATCGGTGTAATATTTTTATCTAGACTGATCTTTAGTTTCATGTGGATGTTTATTCTACCCCTTTGATTCAAGCTTGCCCGGATGCAACTGTGAGAGGAGAAGAGTAGACACACTAAGCATCCAGAGCACGAACATTGTGTCTTTAGCTGGTTTTACACAACCAACATAATATGAAGTAAACACTTCTGCACAATGGGGTCCAAAGAACCACGTTTACTGAATATACAAAATTGAACATATGCAGTCAGATTCTCTGCTTTGCCTAGTTTATGCTCGGTGAAGCAGAGATGGGATTCTGTAAGCAATGCCAGCTCTGAACCCACTTAGGGACTCCTCCATACCAACAGAATCCCCAGCTGTTGGCTGCAGCTAATCTCTGCTCCCTTACCACCATCTTGAATAGTGCAAAGGGAGCAGAGCAGGGGAGAGAATCTGTCCCAGAATATTGAAACTGTCTGAATACAAACACACGTTGCAATGGAGATATGCAGAATATATGCGACCCTACAATTTTCATTTTAAAAACAAGTATTTAAAATAATACATTAATCTATTCCTGTAACACAGATTCAGTAAAGTGGGAAAGGGAACAAACAGTGACTTTTGTTAAATGTTATTTTTATTGGGGTTCACACCAAGATTACACTGTAAATACAGGGTACAGGAGAAAAGCAACATAGGGACCAGGGAAGAAGTGACATGTTGCTGCTGATTATCTTCCTGTTTCATGTTAAAAATAATATATGTATTTTTAGCTCCTAACCCTAGTGTGTATTAGGAAATATATTACATCTTAGGTATAAAAGGTGAACAAATTAATTTTCTCTAGCTAGTGATTTTTCCTGTTTGGACAACAAGAATACTCTAAACTATTGTGTATTTAGCAGAGCTGAACAAATGAAACAAAAATATTTCTTAGAATACTTGTCCAAGATCAAAAATAAAGTTTGTTGCCACCATATTCACTTTCAATAAAAATAATAATAGCTTTCCAGTTTTACTAGCATAATCACTTAAACCTCCATTCAGGAAACAGATACAATACCACATGATTTCCCTAAGTATTGAATGCAGAGTGAACTTTGAAAATTAAGGCTTTTGCAATTAAATATGTAAGTCAATTTGTTTTTCAGGGCCTGCCCTCTGTCCAGCATTTAAACATGTGACTTCAATGGCACACCTCACATGCTTAAAGTTAATGTTGTGCTAATTGCTTTGTTCAAGCAGGATTTATGTATATGTCAGTCACTCAGGATACAAAAGTACATGAATGATATAACAACACAGATCAGACTGTAAATATTTATAATAAACTTTTGTGAAAGTTCATCAGAGCATGAATCATTCTTTAAGAAATATGCAAATAATTTAAAATAAATAAATTATAGACTTTCACAATATGGTCATGGACACTTCAAAAATAGGGAAAAGGGCAAAAAAGTATTAATTATTTCTTGAGAATTATTCATTCAAACTCTAGTAATTATCTTAATTAAGTCAATGGACCCAGGATCGGAGGGGGAAATGTTGAACCGTTGTAGCTTAGCATTATTCACTATGGACGCTGCATTTGTGCAAGAGTAGTCCTAACAATAGTGTTTCTGGAATTTCAAATTGTGCTATATGTTGTTTTTGTCACAGAACATGTAGTATTATTCCTAACCCACTTTTTTCCCCCTAAAAAGAATTAACAATATATTTTGGGGCTAAGCCTCATTTTTGGTTGTTTCGTTGTTTTATTCATTTAGTGGTTTTTGTCTCTCTTTCCCGGATAGTGTTCGTTTCTTCCTGTGTTATTCTTTCTGCATGCCCATTTATTATGTGCAATCTAGAATTTGTGACATTCTGCATATTTATAATAGCGTGCACAGTCTGAGTGGTTTTGTTTATCACAGTAAAAAATTCTAATTGGTTTGAGTTTACCTTTTGAACTGGGAACCTTTTAACTTCTTTGCTTGGTGTTCTACTGTCTCACCGTTGACAGCTTTGTCCACAGCCTGTTTTAATGTAAGGTCTGCTCTGCTAGTACTTTCCTTGTATTCCAGATATTAACTGTCAGACAAATGTGTCCTGTGAAACTTCTTTTAAAAGCTATCCAAACCTCTCCTATGTTGCCATTTTAAGTCTGTTGAAAATGGTTGATTCATGTTCATGGTCCTTTAATTAAATGTTTGCCTTTCAACTTATTATAAGCATCCTTTTATTTTAATGCTCTTTAACCAAAGCACAAGTTTCTTCATAATCTTTTGACACTAGAACATTGGGGATTCTAAGCAGAGCAGGGCAACATTTTTTAACCTAAACTTTGTTTTGGCAAAAAAAAAAAAAATGCAGATTCATTGCCACCAAGAAGTATCATGAATTTTGTCCATTTCACCATGTTGTATTGGTAAATAAAAACCTTAACAATTCTGGGGGGAGGGAGGGCAGAAGGGGGGGAATCAAAAAGATTCTTTTCAACATTTTCAAAAGGAAACATTTTGATTTTTCAGTTCAAAATGGCTGTTGTTTCAAAATTTTCAGTGTGGTCATCTAAGCATTTTTAAAATGCTTTAAGGCTGCCCAAAATTTGGCCATTAGTTTGCATTAACTAAAATCTTTTCACAGGATGTTCTCAGTCACTTCTCTCCCTATTCCAAGCAGGTGGTTTGATTATAAAATGTAGAATCCCCGTAAAAAGTGAATTAGCCAAATACCTGACTGTAACCCCTTTTATTTTAGTTTTTATAAAATATTTGGATTTGTTTGATCAGCATTTCTCAGTTTAGTTTTTCGTTATAATAAAATGTTTGCTGCAAAGCTTAGAGCAGGTATTCCCAAACTTGGTTCCTGGCTTGTTCAGGGTAAGCCCCTGGCGGGCCACGAGACACTTTGTTTACCTGACCATCTGCAGATACAGCCGCTTGCAGCTCCCAGTGGCCGTGGTTCGCTGTTCCGGGCGCAGCTTCCATTGACTGGGAACGGCGAACCACGGCTACTGGGAGCTGCGAGTGATCGTACCTGCAGATGCTCAAGTAAACAAAACATTTTCCTGAACAAGCCGCAAACCAAGTTTGGGAACTTCTGCTCTATGTTTTTCTCAAAGCTCCAGCTCCTGGAGTCATATGATTAAATGTGAAGCTCAGCTTTCATGTTTGAAAAAGTATATTTCTGTCCATCATGTGGTGGGGAAAAGTTTGAGAATGTGCTCAAGTGCACTCTAAAAGCTCAGAAACCAAAAAGAAAAATAAAATGAGCCCCAAGTTCACCCTTTCTGAAAAAGACATGATTTCTAAGCCAATCTCATGATTTTTGAGGCCTGACTCATGATTTTTGAATGTTTAGGGTTGGCAATACTGGTGTAGTCCTTGTGCTTTGTTGGCAGATGGTGAGGTTTAGTACAGTCCTTCTGAACTACTCCAGGAACTAGGCCAGCATAGAACCAGCCTCAAGACTTGGAGCTGTAAATGTTTTTTTGGGGCTCTCTCTCCTCAGATACATGGAGTTGCTTAATTGGCACAAGTGAGAATCTTGAGCTAGTCAAAAAACAGTAAACCACTTCTTGATTTTTTTAAAAAAAATGTGACCAGTTTTACAAAATTACATTTTAAAAACAATTTTTGTCAAAGAGTTTCAAAAGCAAAAAATTCTAACTAGCTCTGCAGCAAGTTAAAAATCTTGAAAATAGTTTCATTTCTTTTTATTACAAATGTGAAAATTACCAGCTGTAATAATAGTGATCTCTACCAAATATCGACCATTTTTGCAAAAAATAAAAATTGTTCAGTTTTGTAGAATGATTTGAAATGAGTTAGAAACAGTGTTCCACAAGAAATGGAGAGTAAATCTCACTGTATACTGCATTTCTACTTAAATAGTAGAATATAAAGCTACTTTTTCTTTTTGATCCCAAGATAATTATATATGCCTTTTCATCTGCTTTTCCAAAATTAGACACAACTAAGAAAGGAAGATTGTCCTTAAAAGTTTATTTTCACTTTAATTTCTGTTTTTATTACACCACGGAGATGCTAACTGAAGCTTTTTCAAAACTAAATTTACGCTTGGAATAAAGTGGCAATCAAAGACCTGCAGCAAGAACATGTTTTCAGTTGACACATTTGACATGATTGTTTATTTGTTCCGTGAAGTTACTGTTTGCTTTTGACTGGCATTCAGTTTGTGTTTTTCTTCTGTTGCAAATGTTGACATTGCTGGATTTGAAATCAGCTCTGTTCCATGTTTTTAGATTTATTCAGATATACAATTATATAGTCTTATAATTTCATTAATTTCTCATCTGTAGCATGTATATTATCTTCTTCAAATCTCTGTCCTTCTCAATCCTCTGTTCCATTTTATTTCTTAAGTAAGAGGCATGGAAGCTAACACTTTCTCTCAAAACAAATTGGAAAAATATAACCATAATGAAACCTGACTCTTTTTTAGCACCTTCCTGATTCCTATTTTCATAAATTCTTCAAATTTTAACCCATAACTTTAATAAGAAGTATCTTCTACTTTAACACTTAATCATAAACCATACAGGTAATTTGCACAGTACTTGAAGTAGCAAGTTAGATGTGATTATATCAGTGTGAGTTCTTGATGGCATTAATTTACTGCTGTGACACTGTAAGAATACCTAGAGCTTCACATCCTGAAAATGTTGCCTCTTGTCTTCTATAATTAATCCATTCTCTAAAGAGGTGCACTAAAGGTTCATGAAATCAGGCTAGTGTTCCCAAATAACACTACCGCTTTGAATATTTTCTTTCTAAGGAGCAAACAGATATTTTGGGTTTAAATAAGGTAATATGTTTTAGAAGGGTTTTTTTTAAAAAAAGGTGTTTTTTGGTCTTCTGCTGAATTCTTGCAGTGCAGACACAGTCAACCAGCTCTTCTACACAAAAAAACTTCTCCTATATTGTGTAACAGGACTACTCTGTTTTGTTTGGGGTTATTTTTATGGTATGATCCTGTAAACACTTACTATTGAGTAGAGTGATTATTAAATATTAATAATAATAATAATATTTAATGTGTTTGAATCCAAACATACTAGGTATTTTTAAAATACAGAAATACAAGTTTCTAGGCACTTTCTAAGCATAAAGATATAGACTCCAGCCCTGAAAAACACAAGCTGTCTATATTAAAAAGAAACTTTCCAATGATGATCATATAAAAGGAGCAAAAGTGAAGAAGAGAAAGAGAGAGAAAATGAATCAATTAACATTCATTTATCTCCCACAGTTGCTTCAACCGTTTTACTCCCTTTTAAAGGCCTGGATGGAATCTCCATTTTGTTTATGTGATAAGGCTTACTGATTTGTTATTCATTTTCAAATGGAGGCTAATTGATATTGATCTCCATGCGTTGTTTATTATCATTGTGTAGAGAGGAAATAAGTTTAAGGGTAGTATATCTGGAGTGAATTGTGGTCCTGGAGGCAAAATCAATGTGCCTAGGAAAGGTTGAAGAAGTGGCTATGACTTGTAGCTTGTTGTTCTTAAGGGAGATATACTCGGGGATAGATCTGGGTGAAAATTTTCACCCACATTTTTTCAGATAAAAAATGCAGATTTGGGTGAAAATATTTTGTAAATTTGCCAAATTGTTTAAAAAAAAACCCTAAAATTGAACTGTTTCAATATTTTTGAAACTGAATGTTTTAATTTTTTTTATTTGAAACAGCTTTTCATTTCAAATTTTACTTTAATTTTTTTTTAATTAAAAGTATTAAAACTTTGAAAAAAATAAATAAAATATTGATTTTTGGTTGGAATGAAACAAAAAATCTGAAAATAATGTTTTTCTGATTTTTTGGAAGAGCCAGAAAACCAATCAGTTTTTCATACAGCTCTAGTTCGGGAACATATGCTGGATGCGTAAATCATGTAAAATTTTCTGAAGAACTCTATTCACTTCCATGTTTAACAAAATATAAAGTGCCAGTTTTTGAATGTGCAGTGTTTCTGTAGCCATGTTGGTCTCAGGATATTAGAGAGACAATGTGTGTGAGGTGATATCTTTTATTGGACCAAATTCTGTGGGTGAGAGAGACAAGAAGAAGAGCTCTGCGTAAGTCCAAAAGCTTTTCTCTCTCACCAATACAAATTGGTCCAATAAAAGATATTACTTCACCCATCATATCTCTCTAGTTTTTGAATTATATATTATGCAATGTATTGAATATATGGAGGAAAACTACAACCTGGCTGGCTGTAAACACATGTAGAAAATGTGGGTGTTGGAGAACAATCAAGAGTGTGAGGAGGAGGAGGAACCATTACCAAGTGAGTAAGGAGAATCAGCCAGTGGGACAGAAGAGGCAGAGGGTCAGCCAGTGGGTGTAGGTGCAGCCAGCATGAGACAGAAATGCCGGGGAGTGAGAGTGGCATGGGTTGGGATGGATATTTTGGAAGAGTGAGGAAAAAGATTCAGGACATGGGAAACGGGGACACTTGGAAGTTGTTTAGGGAGGGGAACTTACTCCATAGAACTCTGTGCTTACAGAGATGGAGTTCTCCATGTTCTCTGCACACAGGGAAGAACAGGCAGTTTCATCTGTTTGGCGGTCATTCTGCACATTTTGTTCCCTTCGTCAAGTGCATAGCAGAAGCATAGCATGTGGCCCAAGAGCTTCAGAAAAAAAGACAGATTTCTACTCTAAGGCCATGTCTACACTACAGGGATTATAGTGGCATAGATACAATGCTCTAGCTACTCAGCCTACACCAATAAAGAGGTTTTTTTCATAACTGTTAGAATTTCATCTCCCTGGGCAATGTTAGCTAGGTTGACCGAAGGATATTTCCATAAAGCTAGCTGTGTCTACACCAGAGATTAAGACGGCATGTATTTCACATCCCTGAGCCAATGTAACTCTGTTGACCTAAATTTTAAGTGTAGACCTGAACTAAACTCTTAGGGCCAATTCGTCTCATTCACGTTTAAGAAGGTGTTTAACAGAGTTGTGCAAGTTTGTTTTAGGTCAACCTGAAATGAAAATTTGTCAGTATTTTCACTCATTTTTAAATAATAAAATTAAAGTACAATTCAAAAGGGAAAGGGAAAGACATTTTGAATCAAAAAGTTGAAATGATACAAATTTGTGAAAAGTTTTGGTAGAACCGAATCTGCATTTTTTGGGGAAAAAAATTCACATGGATCTACTCCAGCGCCATTTCTGATCTACTCTGGGGCCATTGAGAGCGTGGACCTGAGAAGGCAAGTGAACTGTAAAATTTTCCGCTGATGAAACCTTATGGATCTCTATGAAGCAATTACCCGGGTTCATTCTCCTGGGCCTACCACTGCCTCACAGTACCAACTCTCGCCACACCTGCCTCCTACTTTGTAATGTACAAAAAATATAAAGGGGGAATTACTGTTGCTCAGAAGAGCAACAGTTTACAGTATTCAGTCTATCTTAAATATGTATAAATTTAAAAGGAGGGATTTCAGAGACCATCAAGAGCAAAAGTTTCCCTGATTTATCTTGGAATTCCCTAGCCATTTTCCTCTTGGCTGTGTATTGTTGAGGTCAGGAGGGAAAAGATAAGATTACATTGTTTGGGGGGTGGCTGGGGAGAGCAGGTGGTCTATTAGCATGGTATAAAAACCTAGATTACATAGCATGCTGCTATATAAGTACCTTTCCCAGCTGCTACATAACTATCTTTTCCAGCTGCACAAACCCCATCCTTAATCTGAGTAGGACCCTTGAACTCTGCTCTACCCTTCTGTGATGGGGTTCACTCACCACTGTGGTGTCTCCTGCTGGGTGTCATGGGGATTAGCTCTGTTTACCAGTGCACCCTCCTCTGGTGAGCCTCACCGCTGTCACTTTCGTTCCAGGACCTGCACCACTCCCAGGACTGCGGGTTCTCTTCAATGACACTACCCTCCAGTTGTGCCACACTCTGTGTTCCCCCCTTCTGGGGGACCTGCAATCTCTGTCCAACCACTTCGTTCAGCGGCAACTGCAATCCATTGTCCTGGGGCCACTTTCCATGTGGCTCCAGCACCCTCTTCTGCCCTTACCTCAGGGCCTCAGCCTTCAGGCCCTAGTAGCCCGCCAGGAGCTCTCTCTAGCTCCCCAGTCCCTGCTTGCGGCACTGCTTTGTCCCAGGTGCTGGTGCTTCTCCCTCCTGCTAGGAGCCTAGTCTTCTCCAGTCAGCTACCGACCTCTGCTCTGCCCTGCAGCTCTTCTTATATGAGCCTTTAAGGCCATGATTGGCAGCTCTTTGCAGGTCCTCTCTAATTGGCTGTTCTCTGCAGAGGACTCTATTAATCCCTTACTGGCCATTGTGGGACTGATGCCCCATCACACCTTCATTCAATAAAAACACACAGACCAAATAATATAAAATATTATTCTGTATATCTCAGCAACAGATCAGAAGTAGATTCAAGATCATAGGCTATGAATAAGGCCCTTTGTTATTGGTATTTACTGATTTCCCCTCCAAAATTCCTGGATTTTTGAAAAAGGCAGTGTTCAGGTATTACTGATTTTCACCCACATTTTGGCTTTTTCAGGACCGAAGTGTTTTGTACCAGAGAAGCGAACAGGGCTGCATTGAAGGATGGAGTCAGGAAGGCTCTGTCTGTCAGGGGGTCCTGTTCTCATGATTTGTAGTCTTCCACTCCCCTCTTGATCCTGGCCCTTCAGCACTGCCCAGTTCACTTCCTCTGTGCAGTGGGGAAGTGAGATGGGCGGGAAGCCTGGTCCCTGAAGTTGAGACTACCCAACCACTGCAGTAACAGGCCCACAATGAGCAGAAGGCTGCAACCTGGAAGTACTGGCTCCTTGTCAGACAGAGCCCCCTCCCCTCAGCCTATAAACTAGCTACATATATGCTTAAGACAGCAATACTAAACTTGAGGGTTACGTGTGTTACTTCTGAAATCTTAATAATATCATGAGATTTGCATGCTCTGTTTTCAGCAAAAATTCAAATTAGTTTGAAGGATAGTTTCAGAAGAACCTCATCTTAGCTCAGTCCAAGGTGCTGACATTAGAGAGATGAATTCTGAGGATATATGTAACCCGTGAATGTGTGTGTGCGCTAAAAGGCATATGCATATCCCCAATGCAAAATATTAAATATGTTTCTAATTATAATCAAAACCATTGAGAATCAAAACTTTGATTAAATACCTCTGGAGTATTCTTCTCTAATCATGACTAAGAAGAAACTGTATTCAGCATGCATGCCACATTCATTTATATAAATTAAAACTAGAAGAGTTTGACAATTCCAGCAAGTAGAATAATATCTATTTAATAGAAATGTAATTATATGTCTGGGCTGTGTTCACTGAGTTTAGAAGTGCTAAGATTAGAAGGTAAGATCAGCATTAATTCTTGTAATATGATCATGTATGTAAGAGGTACTTCTAGGGAAAAAATCACTAATTTTTTGTGGAGGAGCAAATTTTGAAAGTAGGTTGTTCTCACTCCAGGGTAGACGAGTGTAATCAAAGCAAAGTCTTCTTTGGAGGCCAGTGAATATAATGCGGGACGGGGGTGGGGGGGAGGTAGGGGGAAATAATATATTTACTGAGCAGTAATAGAATATATTCTAATAACAATCAATTTGAAGTATTGCCAAATCTTTCTTCAGGAGTAATGGAAATGCTACATCAGTATGAATAAGAAAAGATTATTTTCTCCACCAATAAAATGAATGATAGAATGCTTTATTACTGTTGCCAGAAAATTTATACTGACAAGTATACCCATATAATTCATTGCATGACATAGAACATTGTGTTGTCTTGTCAAAAAAAAAAAGAGGATTTTAATTTAAGATGAATTGTACTTTTCTAGCTGGTGCAATCTTCATAGATCACAGATCTGAGTAATTAAACTAATTTAAAGAAAATAGCTAAGACTATGAGGTTAGCAATAGTGTGATTTGAACAACTTAGTAATTGGCCAAGGAATTTCGCATTTTGAGGATAGGTGTCTGCAAGAGTTGATTTTTTTTAAAAAAGTGAAAGTACCTGCAATAATATTGTTTTTTAAAGTTTAAGTATACCTCATGGATTGCAAGTTGCTTCAGATACAAAAGGGGAAAAATAATTCTGTCGTGCTCAGCTCTGCAAGAATTGTGCAGGAAAATTATGGTCTTCATGGAGATGTTTTAATCACTTCCTTTACTTGAATCATGTAAAGCTTGTTATTAATAGAAATAACTCCTTGAACAGTCTCACTCCATTGACTTCAGTAGGGCTGAGTCAGTGCAGTACACATTAGTATAATGAAATATATAGAAATTGAGCTATTTTCACATCTCTCACCCACAAAAAAAGCGTGAGCTGAAATCATTTCCATGGAAGATGAGCAGTATCTTAGAAATTGCTCATTTTGTCACTTAAGGCTATTTCTGTCCTCAGTTACTCTGGTGCAATTTCTAGTGTGGATAGCTTTGATATAACTGAGACCATTATATGGCTTAGATAGCATAAACCCTGTTTGAGACATCACCACCTGTCCAGAGAAGGAGTGGGGAGGTCAAAGAAAAACAGTGGATAAAGGACAAAACTTGGAGAATTTTTATCAGCTCCCAAGGGGACTCTTGATTGTAATGAAAAATTAAGGGGAGATTAAACTTAATAACTAACTTAAAAGACTGTACAATGTGGACAAGTTCAGTGAATATATCTGTCTCTTTTGTGCAGTGATTCTCGCTTAGAAAATACAAGCATGGAATAGGTTTCAATTGATTTTGTAAAGCTCCACTCAGGAGGGGGTGGGGAGGGAAGATGGAGGTATGAATACAACTGAAAATACTGATATGCTGATATGGCAAAACCAATTTTTTTTCTTTGCACAATTTGATTGTCAGAACTTAATGAGAAACAAAATATATCCATAATCCTTAAAGGTTCCAAATCACATTAAGCCTAATGCAAATTAGCTTAAAATAGGATTAGATATTTAATGGTATCCATTATGATAATGAGAAAAGACATAAAACAAAGTGAAAATATGCAGTTATTCTGTTACAGTTAACAAACAGGACATACAAATTATTAAATTAATGCAAGCTCACTGAAGATGTTAAATAAAGGGACTTGGTTTTTGCAATTATTTTTTGTTGTCTCTTAAATGTTTATGTCTGTTGGAAGTTTTTATTCAAATTGATAATTTCTTCATTCTTAAAAATAAAAGAAATAATTGTTTGTTTGTAGCACCCTTATTATAAACTTGAGTACTGCTTTTAATGAAAGAACCTATCTGCTTGTCATGACTAATCCAGTTTCCTAATTCCCACAATGAGCTTGATCCCGTGTTTGGTACTAGAATTAACCCTTGATTATGGTACATAAACCTGTGGAACAGACGGGCAGGTGAAGAGCTCATACAACTAAGCTCTTTTCACCTTTCCACAGTCCATCAAGTGCAGTAGCATTTTTAAGTCACTATTGTTGCCTGACCTCACAATACATTTTGCAGCATGGAGAGGATGATCCTGGAGTTCCATCATTTTTAAGAGACCAATACAAAAAATAGTACAAGGCAGGGTGTGGCAGTTTAGTGTGGAGTTTTCCCTTTTTAGTAGGGCTGACCAGAAAACAAGATTTCCATTCCACAAAAATAACAGCGGTTTCAACATTTCTCCCCATTCCAATGCTGAATGAAACAGAACTTTTGAATTTTTTTTTTACAAAAATGAGACACACATACACACACCCAGCCCCAAATTGCAAATAGTCTGGGGATTTGAGTACTCACTTCAGCTGTGGGAGATCCATGTTCAGATTCCTTCTTTTCCTGATTCAGACCAGGAACTTAAAGCTGGTTGTCCAACATCCCTTGTGAGGGCTCTAACCAGCAGGCTTTAGAGTCAGTATCTCCTGTTGGAGCTGTTCTGCTTTGTATAAATAAATATTCTATCAGAGAAAGAGACTTAGGAGCATGGTGGCTAGGGCATTTCCAGAGAAAAAACATTTTTTTTCTAAAAGTCTAAAAGTCTCTGGACCGGCTCTACTTTTTAGTAAAGATTGCATTCTCAATGGTAGTTTACATATATGTATTTGACCATTGATACCATTGTACCTTTACCGGTCTTCCTTGGCTGTTTCCTTTCATGTGGACAAAAGCCAAAATAGAATAACTGTGGGATGGGCAAGGACTTCTGTAGATATAATTCCACAAATAGAACTACGGTCTTAGAGCTAGCGGTTGTGACCCAGCAGGTCTGCTATCACTTTTTCACATCTTTCAACCAAAGACTTTTGTAAATGTCATAATCTCAAGAATGAACAACTTATGCTGTCAGGAAAAGAAGGGAAAAACAGAACAGAAACAAACAAGAAAGGAAATGTCTATGCTGCTATGGCTAGCCTTACCAAGCTACTATCAGACATTAGCAGTGGAGCATGTGTCTTAATGCTAGCGATTTGTGCCATGGACATCAGTTTAAAGAAGCCAAAACAAGAAAAGGGAGAATGGATGGGTGAAATGTGCAAGGTATGATTGTGTGAGGTACACAAAGAGAACCCTTCAGGGCCCTTTTGCAAAGGTTTAGCAATAGGTCAAACAGCACAGTTTTCTTCAAAGAAAATCTAAGCCTTCAAGGCCAAAAATCACCACTTCCGCTCAGGGAACTCTTGTCCCAGAAGCTGTCCCCCAAATGCCCTTATGCATTTGGATGCAGTGGCAGTTGTCTGGTGGCTACAAGAAGGGTAAAACTGCTATCCTGGGACCCAGAATGAAGTGGGAGAAGGAAACAAAGGTAAAGGGTAAGGTTGGGAGATCCTGGAAACTGGGGGTGGAGAACTGGGTTGCAGCGGAAATAGGAGGAGAAGTGGGTTGCAGAGGAAAGTCAAGGATACATATAAAAAACATCTGCTTAGATCCAGGGGAAGTTTGTCAACTGGTCTAATCTTTACAGATTGCCGTGAAACCAAAATCTACCCCAAATTTACACTGTCTCAAAAGGGAACTAAAGAGTTAGGATGCACTTATATATTTAAAAATGCTCTCTATGGGATGATACATTACTTGGTTGTAATTTATGAGTTGTAACAGTTAGCCGCAATTTCCCAATTATATTATATATTGCATGGAAATTTCACTTCTCCAGTGCAGATTATATAACTGCTACAAAAAAGATTCTTCTTTTGTATTGTTCCCTTTCTCCTGAGGGCAAGACTCCTGACTATTGGAAGTTTTTCTGCCTGGTCATGTTACATTGATTATTTGTAAACTATAAAAATGTGGGAGAAAAGTTTGAGTAGTAAAAGACTTGCAGTCCTTCAGAGTAGACATAAAAATCAGAGAGCCAAATTAAGCATTGATTTACATGCCATGCCATGATGTTAAAATGCATCTGGACGGGGAGTAGGTCAGTGCTGAATGAGGCCCAATGGATTTATTCCAAAGTGTTATACAATATCTAAATATTACAAATCCACATTTTAAATATTTTAATCTTGAAAGATCTTCTATTTTTAGGGGTAGGAAGTACCTCTGAATCACTGACACATTCAGAGGTAAGAGTAAAAATCTGGTGTGCCATAGTACCATAAGATAGTACTTTTGTACCTGGGTTTTGCCACATACAAGATTTATATCTGGCAAACCTCAGACCCCCCTCAATACCCAGGCATGATAGCTAAATTGAGGAACAAGAGCTAACCTATATTTTAAATCTTAATTTCACTCTTTTGTTTTATTTTATTTTATTTTATTTTATTTTTAGACACTTAGTAATGTCATGATTTGAAAGTGGGGAGGGCAATTTAGTTGAAAATATTCAGCTCTATGTTTATATGCGCAGTAATTGCTTTAAGTCTCCCCAGATGTTTTCAGACTGTAAAAGGAGTTTGGGTCGGTTCATAAAATTTACAAGAGGTATATGAGTCTCATCAATTTCCCAGCGCAGTAAAACTATTTCTCTGTATAAAATATTAATCAGCACAACCTTTAGGTTCAAAGGAGATATTGATTCCACAATTACCTCTGTTCTATCAGTAAACACCCTGGATTTCTCAAATATTCATTCACAAACATTTGGGGATGACATGAAATTATCAAATATACAGTAAGAACCCCTATACAAATCACCACGAGTAAAGCAAATCACCACTGGTAAAGATGTTCAGTTTAATAATGCACATTGATATGATGTGATTATTAAGTTTTCAGTACTTCCACAGCCATGCTTGTAAAATTTAGATGAAAAGGTCTACATGCAGCTGCATTCACACACTGAAATTCCTTGTGCAAATGCAGGTGACACGCAGAACTAGGCCTCAACCTTTTTTTAAAATGGAACCATGAATGTTTTTTACCATCAGGAAGAATCCTGCACCAGTAATGCCTGAACTACTTGACCTAATAAGTCATCTTCCATCTCTAAAGTCCTTATTCATTATCTGATCCTATTCCCATCAAAGTCAAAGGAGTTTTCCATTGACTTTGATGGAAGCAGAATTGGTCCTTAATTACTTATTTCTGTGACATTGGGTTCAGCATGAGCCATCTGGTCTTCATCCACAAATTGATTTCCCGAAGGCATTATAATGTTTTATCAGTAGCTTGAGTCAAAAATGATGTATATAGTTGAGTGTCATCAGCATATTTTTGGCAGCTAAGCCCATAGTGTCTCACTGTCTCTCCCAGGTCCGGTGTCACTCCCTCCTGTGGCTGGTGGAGGTGCACATTCAGGGCATCTCTGGACACCAGCTGTCCCCAGAAATAAGGAAAACAACCTGCAGCAATAAATCAGAGCAGGCCTCAGAATCAGGAGATTGCAAATCTACCTTTAAGCTACCTTTATGCTCTTTTTTTTCTCCACTTTCTTCAGCAGGTGCTGAGTTCTTCTCTGTCACAGCTGAGTATTGAAGTCTTAATTATCTAAATACAATTTTGTAAAAAGTGAAGTGTGTAATTTTGAATGGGTTCAGTCAGCTATATCATTAAGGTGATCATTTAGTTCTCTGATATGAGTCTGAGCAGGGTTCATGCTTGTGCAGTATTTTTATTTGCTTTGAGTCTTTATGACATTTGCCATGGAGGGGAGAATTTGCTGAACTTAAGCTTATAACATAGTTTTTAAAACAAATTAACTTATTTAAATGTAAAGAGATCAACCTAGCAAGAAATGCCTTGAGGCCAAACACTGCTTAAGGGCTGCATAGCTTCCCTAAGAAAATTAAGAAGACAAGGTGAGTGTAAGTATGATTCAGCACAAACTTTAAATCACTACCTACACTTGCCAGTCTCCAGCTAGGTACTGCAGATGTGATTATATAGACAGGAGCTATCACTGAAATGGTGGCAAATAAGCCATTCTCTTGTGAAAGCCACTATCTCATATGTGTTATATCATTTTCACCCTGCATAAGTTGTTTCAGAAGGACTTGCCTCTGCCTGGAGGCTAGAAAAATTTAAAACAACTAAAGATAAGATTAGGAATGGCACAGTCTTATACCCAATGCAGTGGAAAGTCATAGTGTATTTTATGCAGCCTTCTGAAAAGTACCTCCAGCACTTGAAATGATGTCCAAGTTTGCTTTTTCTCACACTTAGCAGGTATCAGGATGTTCTTCAGACTCTCTTTTGACTTTCTTTTTGACCAGCTATAACATAAACAATTTTCGTCTGTTTTTACTTTTTATTCATAATTTCCTTTGCATGTGCTAAGGCACTTTGTGTGGCAATTTGCTCAATAGCTAAGTGTTCTGGTTCAATGGTGATTTAAAAGACAGAAGCACCTGCTTCTAATTATTCAGCTTTCTCTATTTTTGGACAAAGAGCTTTGTTTACAAACTTTATTGCTACATTTTAGGAACCTTAAATTCTGATGTCTCCTGGTAGCTAAGGGACTTCACATAAGCCAACTTTTTCCTTCTGTTCCTAGGCAATTGCTATAGCTGTCAGCACATTGCCAGGTAGCTAGAGCAGTAACAAACATCTCAGACAGCTTCTTAATGAAAGACCCATGCTGGTCCTTCTATTTATGTATTAAATCATTGACTGCTGTAAGAGTCACGCTATTCAAGCAATATACTGCATACTTGTAATATTCAGCCAAAATTCCCAGCAATGAGGAGATAAGTGTCCACACTGCAACTGACTCCCCAAAAGGGCAAAATAATGACACATCACATAGTGTCCTAACCTCTCCATCTAATCCAGTGGTTCTCAACTGTGGTCCACCGCTTGTTGAGGGAAAGCCCCTGGCGCGCCGGGCCGGTTTGTTTACCTGCCACGTCCCAGGTTCGGACGATCATGGCTTCCACTGGCCCCAGTTCACCACTCCAGGCCAATGGAGGCTGCGGGAAGTGGCATAGGCCAAGGGATGTTCTGGCCACCCTTCCTGCAGCCCCCATTGGCCTGGAGCGGCGAACCGCAGCCAGTGGGAGCTGCGATCAGCTGAACCTGCGGACCCAGCAGGTAAACAAACTGGCCTGGCGTGCCAGGGGCTTTCCCTGAACAAGTGGTGGACCACAGTTGAGAACCACTGATCTAATCAAACATCATACTGTGGAAACTGAAAATAGCCCCAAATCTTACAACTTTGCATTGGGCTGGTAGAAGTGGTAAGGTATGTCACCTTCATCAGTAGAATAAACAGTTTATTTGAACCAGAGCTGCCGGGTTGGCAAAAATGACTATGTGATTGGAACTTGTAATTTCCGCAAGACCTGTGCAGAAATTTGTACTACTAGATGAGACTTGGCAAAGCTCTGACTGCTCACATTTTCATAGAAAATAAACTAATTTTCCCACCTAGTCTTATTAAAAACTAGGCACTAGTTCTCACTGAGATTGAGGACTTCTGAGTATAAGACAATGAGTTTGGAGATCAATCTGTTTTTGAATTATGATCCTACAAAAACATTGACTTATTCTTTTTTAAAAAGTGACCAAAAGTCCACCTTATTAAAATCCAGTAATTCAAAAACAGTTTATTGAAACTGTCTTATACTTAAATTGTAAGATGTATGGGGCAGGGACTGCCTTTTAATTTTGTATTTGTACAGCACATAGCATAACAGGGTCCTGATCCATGAGTGGATTACCACAATACAAGTAATACTAAGCACAATAGTAGGCATTACCAAAATACAAGTAATTTTAATAATAATGATATTAACCTCAGATGCTCCTCAGCCTCATCAGACTGCAAAAAGAATTCTCCCTATGCTTACAGACAAAGCATGAAACATTTCAACTGAAAAGGAGCTTTTGTATTTCATTTTATTCCTCCCCTCCTGCCACCCTGCCCCCCCCCCCCCAAAGAATTTAGGAAAGGAAGACTCAAACACTGACTTAGAATGGAAACTGTCTTACAGCCTTAACCACGCAATCATTGCCAAAATTTCACAAAGAAGCAGAAGCTGCCATTCACATATTTAAATGTAGTCCCAGTACGCTGCTTAAGTTATCATCCCACTTTCTGGCTTCCCTCTGCTGAAATATGCTCATTATTGGGCTATAAATATTATAAGTGAGAGACAGAGCAAATATTGTTGTAGAGAAGCCAATATTGTTGTAGAGAAGCAGGGATAAGATTTGGGAATCCAGCCAGTGGGAAGGCTAAAATTGTCACCATTACTTTTCGCATCTACATAAAGAGAGTACAGGATGTCTTATCACAGATCCCACTAAAACCAGTGCAGAGTTGTACATATAAAACTTAGAAAAGAAAAAAGGTATGGGAGGATATTGCCTATTGACTGAATCCGAATAGCACTTATATTAAATACTTTCCTTGATGATTGACGAGAAATTCCAGGTCTGTTCTTGCTTGATTGGTTTCCCCAAATGTTTTTAGTGTCAATGATAGTCTTATCACCTGCCCGGATTCATTTTCTAGCAGTAGTTATTGGAGTCAGTTTAAAAAATATTGTAAACTACTCCCTTGAATTTGCTCTCCACTCTTAGAACAAAAAATGACCAATTAGCTTCAAATTCAGGAGGGGCAGGAAGGGGAATGTTTTCACTTTGAGACCCTCTGTATCATCTGCCTCAAGCAAATTTTCACAGTTGAGTTATATCAAAGGGTTTTTAAATTGAAATAATGTCATACCCTTGACCAGCAGTATGAATGGTCCTGCTAGACTTGCAAATGATCTTATGAACAAGTTGGTAGTTAAGACACTATTGATATCATAGTGTAAAAAGTAGCATATAAAGTAGTTAATAACTTGTTGCTACTGCCAGTCAAGGTTATTTGTGGGTTACCATAAGGACAGAGTTTAGATATGTAAGACTGCTCTAAGATGACAAAGTTGTTGAATGTAAAATGTTAGGAGGAAAAAGTAAGTGATTAATGGGAAATATGATCTGAAACATTAAACATCAGAAAACTGAGGAAATCTGCAATAAGGAAATGACATACTGTTTTCATCACTTTCTACACTTTCCACAGTATGCATCTGATGAAGTGAGCTGTAGCTCACGAAAGCTTATGCTCAAATAAATTGGTTAGTCTCTAAGGTGCCACAAGTACTCCTTTTCTGTTTTCATCACAGTTAGTAGTTAGCATATATTGATGTAAATACAACAATAGACAGTATTTTAAATTTATATGTCTTTTATTGACAATCTTATTTTCCTACCTCTGGCACAACACTACTATAATATGTCATATTTCAAGAGAGGTGTTTCTTTTACATTACCATTTTTTATTTAAAATAACATTGCATGTTGCAACTTAATTATAAATCCATGAATTACAATATACAATACCTAAGAATGAACTCCAAAGCATACCAGGAATCCTCTTCTATCAGATCATCTGAAAGGTTTATGGTTTGGAATGTCACAGCTATGATATTAAAGGAGACAGGTCATGCCTGACCTACTGTTGCTATAACCATAGGCTGGTAACAAATTCTTCAAGCGCTTTACAACCTTCCATCATTCAAGAAGAGTTGCGGACAGATGTTTTCCATCAGACTGATAGTATGTTCTCACTGCTTTCATTAAACTGTCATTTTAAAAACTGCTTCAATTTCAGACCCCTTTCTGCTTTGTTAGTTTTAATGTATCTCTCTGTACCTTGGATGACAGGAGAGGTTGCCTTTATTCTTATTTTGTGCAAATTTGCCAAAGATTAGGCCATGCACATTCACACGAGCCCACACTGAACTGTATGTAATCGTGCAATAGCAAACAGGTTTAGGGCAAGCACAGGTTTAAGGATTTATACTTATTTATCTCCCAGCCTGAGAAGTGTTATAATGTATCAAAATGCTTTGAAGTGAAACATTTATGCAACTTTGTTTTGAAAGACTCAGCTGTAGTACATATAGTTCACTTAACATGCAAAATGGATGCTTCAGCTCTTCCCAAACAGACGTAAAAGAAAGATTCCAAAATAAGCACAGCAAATAAACTGTATAATTGATTTAAACGATCCTTTAGTGAGACAGGCATTTGGTTCCGAAGCCTGAGAGTCAAGGATGTAATTCCTCTGCCCCCCACCCCGAAGCAATTCCATGCTTGCTTTTTTTGGCCTTGGATATTTTCAGATCTTGTGAAAATGCTGCCCTTAGGAGCTAAGAACTCAGTAGAACAATAAAAGAGATGTTTCCTTAGACAAATGTTTTCAGAAGTTTTGTAGGAGCAGAGGCATGGGAAATCAGGTGACATTCATAGAGTACTAGACCTATATATACAGAAATTAAGAAAACAGTTTATCTTACTTCTCTTTTGTGGCATTACTAGATAATATGGGCCAAATCCTGGCATCTAGCCAAACTGTACAGAGCACCAGTCAACAGAGAGTGCAATGATGAATTAAAGATCACATTTGCACTTTCCTGATCAAGGGGCTATAGTGTGCAAGTTTAGTCCCCTGGTGTAACTGAGATCAGCCCTCAGCCTGTTTGTATTTACACAAGCTACATAAGACACCAAGGGTCTGAAATGAAGGCTAGGGATCAGTGTGGTTCAGGAATGTTCCAGCCACAAACCCTTTCCCATGGCCATGCTACAGCAGGGATATAGTATGTTGTGAGGGTGGTGTAAGAACCTCTATTCCAACCTGCTTGTGCTGGAATGATCTTCTTAGAGCTACAGACAGATTCCACCAAAAGTGCAGCTCAAAATAGTCACATTGCAAATTGAGAATCTGGTCCTATATGTGTAATGATGCTATATTTAATCATGGAGGTAGCTACAGTTCAGTGGCACAGCCACGAGAACTGATTCCTTTCTGTATAACTATCTACATATATGTGTGTATCTAAGCAATTTTTCTGAAAATAGAGGGGATGTGTGGGGATGGGGGGTCAATTGCCCCCAGATTGGCCTGCTGGGGCAGAGAGTGAGAAGGGCTCTGACCTCTCTCTGTGCCTCTTCCCACCCCGGCATGTTCTCCACTCTTCCTGGCAGCCAGGTGGGGAGATGGAGCCACTTCTGCCTGAGAGAGCCTGGCTGGAAGGCAGTGGTGGCCTGCTCCTTTCCCGGCTGCTGGGACAGGGGCTGAGTGAGCCGGAAATGTGCCGGGGAGGAGAGGAGGCTCCAGCTTGCTCAGCCCCTGTCCCCAGCAGCTGGGGCAGCAGCAGCTGCCCTCCACCCAAGCCCAGCTGCCAGGAACAGGGACTGAGTGAGCTGGACCCTCCTTCTTCCCCAGCATGGTCGCCCCCTGTCCCTGGCAGCTGAACCCACTGCTGCCTCCCAGCCAGGCTCTCTCAGGCAGAAGTGGCTCCATCCTGCTCCCTGCCTGGCTACCATGGAGAGTGGCCGAAAGTGCAGAGGGGAGGGACAGGGAGAGGACAGATCTCCCTCCCCCCACAGGTAACGTGGGGCAGGGAGAGTGTGGTGGCCTGGGCTGGGCGCAGGGCTGCGCGGTCATTGGGCAGAGGAGATGTGGAGGGTGGTCACATGTTCTCCCCTTTAGATTGTGCCCCTCAGTATGGGGAGGCATGAGTTGTCTGTGTTTGAAAGTTCATTAAAACAGAGGCAATTCAAGAAGAATGGAATAAAATAAATATATTGATCTGCATAAAAGGAAATAAGGATGATACTGGCAACCAATTTCCTACGAATATTATCTCTAGTCTTACCAAAATGTATAATAGCGCAAATAGTATGATCCTATTCCCAGTGAAATTCTTGGTAAGACCTCTTCTCCCTTACAGGAAAGATGGTCCAGTGGTTCAAGGCACTAGTTTAGGACTTAGGCAGAGGTGGGTTCTATTTCCTGCTCTACCCCAGACTTCCTGTGTGACATTAGGCAAGTCAATTTCTCTGTGTCTGTATTCCCCATCTGTAAAATGAAGACAATGGCACTTCTCTGCCTCACAGGTTGTTGTGAGGATCAATACATTAAAGAGAGTGAGACACTCAGGTACTACAATTAAATAGATAAAACCAACAATGGCTTCAATGGCAATCAGAGCAGGCCTATGCAAAAATCACTAACCTTCTAAAGTATAATGGAATTATGAGAAATGATCAACATGGGTTTAGAAAGAATAGATCTGGAGTGATGAACAAGGTTATTTTTACAGAGATTAAATTAATGGATGAAAGAAACAATACATCTAAATGTTTGAATTTCAAAAATGCATCTGATATGCTTTCTCTCAAAATTAATCCAAACGGGTTTTGTTGTGAATGCTATCACTTGGGTTGAAAACTGTTTGAAGGAAAATCATAATTCTTGTTGTAATTTTTACAATGATTGCCCCATAAGTGTACAGGGCACTTTTCAAATATAAAGCACAATCCCTGCTGTGAAGAGTGTATAAACTTCAGGCCTGATTCCACAGCCCTATGTAAAGTGGGATTAAAATACTATGATTCAGATGTGGTAAGATTTGATGTGCAGTTTGAATTCACTTTGAACATGTGCAAATGATGACACAAAGCTATAGACCAGGGATCAGCAACCTTTCGCACGCAGCCCGCCAGGGTAAGCCCCCTGGTGGGGTAGGCCAGTTTGTTTACCTGACACATCCACAGGTTTGGCTGATCGCAGCACCCACTGGCCATGGTTCGCCACTTCAGGCCAATGGGGGCTGCAGGAAGGGGCGGCCAGCACCTCCCTCAGCCCATGCCGCTTCCCGCAGCCCCCATTGGCCTGGAGCGGCAAACCACAGCCAGTGGGAGCTGAGATTGACTGAACCTGTGGATGCAGCAGGTAAACAAACAGGCCGGGCCTGCCAGGGGGCTTACCCTGGCAGGCCGCGTGCCAAAGGTTGCCGATCCCTGCTGTAGACAAATAGCCCCCCCCCATTCCCCCATGTACAGATGTAAGTAACACAGTGGGCCAGAAGAATAGTTCAAGGAATGTGGTCAGAGAAAAGTTGGAATGTCTGGAGTGATGGTGTGGTGTTCCTATGTGCTAGAATAGCCACTTCCTCATCATTGTTCTAACTTTCTCCAGAAACTGAAGAGGGATGTTGAGAACATATTTATTAGAATCTGTTGGAAAACTGGAAAAAATGCAAAAACATTTTTGAACATATAAGCACCAATATTAATTTGTTTAAGGCCAGTTTCTGCCTGACTTTTCTGCAGTTTGCAAGAAGCTGGGAATGGGCAACAGAGGATGGATCACTCGATGTCTGCCTGTTCTGTTCATTCCCTCTGAAGCACCTAGCACTGGCAGACAGGAAGACAGGATGCTGGGCTAGATGGACCTTTAGTCTGACCCTGTATGGCCATTCTTCTGTTCTAGTTATGCAGTGGTGGGGAATGGAACAAAGAGCCTTTTCTTTTGTGTGGTCCATGTAATGGCCGGGCAGCGTTGCAATGCTTGTGCTCATAGAAGTGCAAGAACTACTTCCTCCATAATCCCATGGGGTCTGAAGTTCTCCAAATGAGGTAGGGAGAGGGTGGAACATGTCTCCCCTTCCAACAGGCCAGTTCACAGGGAGCAAGGTACACCCCGTTAAGGAGTACAGCAACTCTGGAGTGATGAGTCTGTACGCCACTCCTTCTACAGTCTGTGCTTTAAAACCACAGTCCCAACCCATTGCCATAGCTTCTGGGCACATAGTAGAGGTTAAGACCCATATACAAAAGTCAAATGGTCGAGAATAAACAGCATAAATTTCCCCTCTCCCTGACCAAATATAATATACCACTGCTCCATAGTCAAGCAAATGCTTGACTAAAGAAGATGTTTTGCAGTCGCTTAGCAACCTATATACTGTATTAATATCCATGCAGAGAGTATTTATTAAATCTTCCCCAGTGGAATTAGATGAAAACTCTTTTGTAAAAAAAAATGATGAAATCTCTCTTTAAAACCTTTTTTTATGAAACTGAACAATAATTGAAACGCACTCAAATTTGACAGAATACAAAGTGGAGTCTATGGAGATTGGCATGTATTTCTCAACACTATGTGCACTTTAGTTTAATTTTTAATATATGTCTCTATTTTATATTTTAATTTTCCCTATTTTTTTCTTTAGGTTGTAATACTTTGGTATAATTAAATTTTACACAAACTTTTCATATTCATTCTTTATTCCCAATGCAGCATTTTTGTAATTATTTTCAGCTCTTCTTTGAACACATTCAATTACACTATATGGGACTTACATAATACCAAGCCTTTTATGCCACAACAAAGACGCTGCAATATAAGATAGCTCTAAAGCTTAATAATTTGCTTTCTACAAGCCATTACCCTCTGATCCCACTGAGAGTTACCAAAAGAAACTACAGCATTTGCTCAAGAAACTCCCTGAAAAAGCACAAGATCAGATCCGCACAGACACACCCCTGGAACCCCGACATGGGCTATTCTATCTACTACCCAAGATCCATAAACCTGGAAATCCTGGGCGCCCCATCATCTCAGGCATTGGCACCCTGACAGCAGGATTGTCTGGCTATGTAGACTCCCTCCTCAGGCCCTACGCTACCAGCACTCCCAGCTACCTTCGAGACACCACTGACTTCCTGAGGAAAATACAATCCATCGGTGATCTTCCTGATAATACCATCCTGATCACTATGGCTATAGAAGCCCTCTACACTAACATTCCACACAAAGATGGACTACAAGCCGTCAAGAACACTATCCCCGATAATGTCACGGCTAACCTGGTGGCTGAACTTTGTGACTTTGTCCTTACCCGTAACTATTTTACATTTGGGGACAATGTATACCTTCAAATCAGCGGCACTGCTATGATTATCCGCATGGCCCCACAGTATGCCAACATTTTTATGGCTGACTTAGAACAACGCTTCCTCAGCTCTCGTCCCCTAATGCCCCTACTCTACTTGCGCTATATTGATGACATCTTCATCATCTGGACACATGGAAAAGACGCCCTTGAGGAATTCCACCATGATTTCAACAATTTCCATCCCACCATCAACCTCAGCCTGGTCCAGTCACACAAGAAATCTACTTCCTGGACAGTACAGTGCTAATAAACGATGATCACATAAACACCACCCTATACCGGAAACCTACGGACTGCTATTCCTACCTACATGTCTCCAGCTTTCACCCTGACCACACCACACGATCCATTGTCTACAGCCAAGTTCTGCGATACAACCGCATTTGCTCCAACCCCTTAGACAGAGACAAACACCTACAAGATCTCTATCAAGCATTCTTACAACTACAGTACCCACCTGCAGAAGTGAAGAAACAGATTGACAGAGCCAGAAGAGTTCCCAGAAGTCACCTACTACAGGACAGGCCTAACAAAGAAAATAACAGAACGCCACTAGCCGTCACCTTCAGCCCCTAACTAAAACCCCTCCAACGCATTATCAAGGATCTACAAACTATCCTGAAGGACGACCCAACACTCTCACAAATCTTGGGAGACAGGCCAGTCCTTGCCTACAGACAGCCCCCCAACCTGAGGCGAATACTCACCAGCAACCACATACCACACAACAGAACCACTAACCCAGGAACCTATCCTTGCAACAAAGCCCATTGCCAACTGTGCCCACATATCTATTCAGGGGACACCATCACAGGGCCTAATAACATCAGCCACACTATCAGAGGCTCATTCACCTGCACATTTACCAATGTGATATATGCCATCATGTGCCAGCAATGCCCCTCTGCCATGTACATTGGCCAAACTGGACAGTCTCTACGTAAAAGAATAAATGGACACAAATCAGATGTCAAGAATTATAACATTCATAAACCAGTCGGAGAACACTTCAATCTCTCTGGTCACTCGATTTCTGATCTCAAAGTGACTATCCTTCAACAAAAAAACTTCGAAAACAGACTCCAACAAGAGACTGGTGAATTGGAATTAATTTGCAAATTGGATACAATTAACTTAGGCTTGAATAGAGACTGGGAATGGTTGATTCATTATAAAAAGTAACCTATTTGCCCTTGTTTATTCCTCCCCCCTCCCCCCCCCCTTCCTCAGACGTTCTTGTTAAACCCTGGATTTGTGCTGGAAATGGCCCACCTTGATTATCATATACATTGTAAGGAGAGTGATCACTTTAGATAAGCTATTACCAACAGGAGAGTGTTTCTGGGGGGGTGGGGAGAAAACCTGGATTTGTGCTGGAAATGGCCCATCTTGATTATCATACACATTGTAAGGAGAGTGATCACTTTAGATAAGCTATTACCAGCAGGAGAGTTGGATGGGGGGAGAGAAAACCTTTTGTAGTGATAAACACCCATTTTTTCATGATCTGTGTGTATAAAAACATCTTCTGTATTTTCCACAGTATGCATCCGATGAAGTGAACTGTAGCTCACGAAAGCTTATGCTCAAATAAATTGGTTAGTCTCTAAGGTGCCACAAGTACTCCTTTTCTTTTTGCGAACACAGACTAACACGGCTGTTACTCTGAAACCTTGCTTTACACAGTATTTCTTTCATTCCACACCACATCAGTTTCATTAAGAGTGATAATTTGAAAACTAATGTAGGGATGCCATTCTGATCAGCAACAATTATTTCTGAAAAAAGAAAAGGAGGACTTGTGGCACCGTAGAGACTAACCTATTTATTTGAGCATAAGCTTTCGTGAACTACAGCTCACTTCATCGGATGCATTCATCGGATGCTGTAGCTCACGAAAGCTTATGCTCAAATAAATGTGTTAGTCTCTAAGGTGCCACAAGTCCTCCTTTTCTTTTTGCAGACACAGGCTAACACGGCTGCTACTCTGAAACCTGTAATTATTTCTGAGTTTCACAATAAAGTTGGCACAAATAAAATGGGATTTGTTCTAGTGGTGAAGTTTAGCAGGGCACAATGGTACTCATCCTGACAGCTTCAGTAGCCATATGCAGAGGCAATGACGATAAAAATGCTTTTCATTTTATACACAGTGCTTTTCTTCTTCATAGGGTTTAAAAGACTGACAGAAGTATTCACTAATTTTGTGTGACTTGGTTTTTGTATGTCCAACTTGAGATACTTTGAGCTAGATTTTTTGATCACTACTTAGCAACAAATACAACTCAGTTTTGCTGAATTGATTAAGGCCCTGGTGATCAGTGTTTGCTTCATATTTCACCTGAGGAGAAACAAAGGGTAACCTACACACACACAGGTGTTCCCTACCGTCCACTTTATGCAAACAGTAAATTATAGTTGCACTTAAGTAGAAGGTGCAAATATGGCAGGACTGAGGGAATGGATTCTAATAGGGATTTTCTAGGGATTTTACTAATCATTCCAGTAATAAGAACTAATCTGCTTTACTCAATAAATAAATCAGACAAATCCACAGATTGATATCCAGCCCAAGTTCCTGGGCTCAGTGCTGGGCAGATATACAGGTAGGAACACAAGGAATGGGGGGCATGTTCCCAGCAACCCATGAAGCAGCTGAAAAGCTTCACTGAGGTTACTTAGTACTTCAGTCCAATAACTGATGTATTTCTGGGTAATAATAATACTCCCTCATAAGGGGCAGCTACTCCTCTGACAGTTTGTTCTTGCTCATTCCTACCTCTTGCTGTGTGCTGGAATGGAGCAGGGCTCTATTTTGTGCAGAGTTGTCTATACTTTCTTCAGCTCCATAATTTCTCCCCACCCTTCATTCCCCCATGCAGAACCTTAGTACCATTTTGTGCTGCCATGGAACCCTCTGCAGCTGCAGAGGAAGGGGGGCTAGTGGTGTGCATAGTTTTCCAAAAAGTGGTGTCTTATCTTTCTCTCTGTATTGCTAGGAAGCAAGCTAGATAAGGCAATTTGGATTAAAATAATGGTGTGTTTTAAAATACAATAAAAAATATAATTGCATAGCAAGGATAGGCAGCCAAGTGCTTTATGCTCTTGTTAGTCTAATAGGTAAAATTTGAGAAGGGACAACATCTCTTTGGTTTTCAACATCTAACTGATGTTCAGTGGTTTATGAGACTGTCTCTCTGTTTTTCATCTTTAACGTGATTTTTCTCACCACCAACAGATTTATCTCACTTTGAGTAACCCATCATATTTTCTGTGAATTTAAAGGCCTTTCACAATGGGGTTCCATAATTTATCAATGGAAATATTTAAAACAATTAATTTTAAACTTATTTGAGATAAACCCAAATGCCTGTTTCTCATCACTCAGCACCAGTAGTTTGGACTTATCTCAGCGTTGACACTGACCAAGGAGCCAGCCAGTCCCATCCTATCCACATAGGGTGCCAAGTGATGAGACAGGTGATTCTTCTTCTAGCTTTAAAAATTTTGAACGGAGATATGTCTCAATGTATACAGGTTAAGATATGAAAATACTCCTTGCTCACCAACACCCACTATCTGAAGTAGATGAAGGCATTCAGCATATCATGTCCTTGAGATTCTATCAATTCTGCTAGTTGCCAGCCTTAAGTTTCATGACATTTTTATATAAATGCTGACAAATACCTCTGTAGTATACATCTGAATGAAACATGACTATTTTTTTGTTAATCTGTTCCTTGTAGTTTTGCTCTTTTACTCCATAGCTAGTCTTGCTTTTCAATTACAGCTCTATATTTTAAGGAATTCCTCATTTCCGACAATATTTTCTTATTCAGAGATTCAGATAGCGGCCAGCAATAAGACTGCTTTTCGCCAACCCAGAAGCATCAAACAGTCTCAAAGATACCTAACTGGGCAGCTGAGGATTCCCAGGAATAGAGGACATGCCAGAGAGAGGGGTTTTGGAAGTGAGGGTTTATGAGCACAGCACACCAGGCTCCGGCAATCCACAACTGCAGAAAGGCCCCTAGTGGGTCCAGCAACTGGGCATAATTTACAACAGCCTAGCCCAGTGTCTCAAGACTAATGGATGTGCCAAGTTTACTTACATGACCTTGGTCCCCTGTTTTGAGCAGAGCTCTGGCACAGAGGAGGATCTGAGCCAATATCTCAAAGTTCTGCTCTCTCTTAAAATATGAACGACTTAATATGTTTTAAAGACTCCTACATCACTTTAGGCTTTCTTATAGCCTTTTCCATACATGACCTCCTGTTACACCAGAAAAATAAATTCCTTCCATCTAGCCATACGGAAAGGACATGACCCTCAGGTTGAGAATCCATATTCTAGTGCTGATTTTAATTTAATTGCAAGAGCTTTTGCAGAGAGCATAATGGCTACTATTAACTATCCAACACTGACCAAAAGTTACCTCAAAGTGATATATGAGATGCTGCAATTTTTCCCCTTAGCTAACTATGGCAATTTCTGTATTGAGAGTGCAATGTTTCTAAATACCTAATTTGTGCCCACAATCAGATAGTGGAACAGGCACTCAGATTTTCACACACACTCCATTGTATACACACTTCAGCTATGGACATAAATAGTTTCCTCAATTCAAAAGCAAGTACTTGAAATCAATGGAAATTAGGAGCCTAACCTGTTCTGATCCTTTGGAAAACCTTGCTAGAAATCTATTTGCATCTTTAAGCACCTGGATACCTTTGAAAATCTGGCCACAGATCTTCAGCTACACTGAGCACTGTAAGCCATCTTTCTATTCCTTCAGTCCTGGAGCTATTGGGGGCTGCTCTAAATTACACTTCCCAAAACTTCCCTAAAGGTTTTGCAGCAGCACCCAGCTGAGGATCAACCAGATTTCTGGGAGTTAACCCTGTTCCCTCCCAAGCCCAGTACACTCCCAAGGCTGCAGAGGAAGGTGGGAGCACAAAACTGTCTTTGCACTAGACAAAAGTCCCCCATGCTGAGAAAAGCTTTACCCTCCTGTTTGAAGTAGCTTTTAAGCCCCTTTGTATCACCTGGAGAGACACCAGAGGGATTTACATAAGACTGAGGATCAGGACTTGGAAGCACACTGCTAATAGAGATATAATAAAAGTGCAAGGAATGGGATGATCAGGGAACTCAGTTGAAGGGATACAAATCTCCAGACATAGGTGCAGTAGTGCTGAACCAAGCTAAGCAAACTGTGAAAGAACCATCTACTGTGTATACCAGGATATTAAAATAAAGTACATAGCATATATTTAATAAGAGAAGTAATAGCAAGTTTGTTAGTGAACAAAGAAGTATAGTAACTCCATCTCGCTCCCTCTGACCCTGGGCTATAGTTCCTCTCTAATGTTAAGGTTCAAAGGAGATAGGGGTCTCTCCTTGGGTACAGGTTTCAATTCTGCAGGGGTAAGTTCGGATGAGCAATGAATGTATTTACACTAATCAATAAGTAGGAAAAATATGTAATCAGTTGTCTAAACTGTAATTTTCAATTTAACACTAACTTATACATAGATATAAACATAATCATACAAAATTCAATCCATTCCATGAGTCTTTGTTAAAAACCAATTCATAAAAGCACAATATGATTTTAAATAGCCATTTGATGTTAAAGATGCTTTTTTTGAACGGTTGAAGCAAATAATAAGCAGAATCAAAAACTCAGGCTTTGGGGAAGTTAAAATTTGGGTTGGAACTTCACGGCTGGTCCCAATCTCTGTAATGAGCTAGCCAGAAGATCCAGATTCTAGAACTTTGAGGGAATTTGAATTTGTATCAGACTGAGATCAGAAATTTGAGGCCTAGGTCCCTCTCCAAGATACAGTTTTCTAACCAAATCAAACGACAGAGCCATAGTGAGTAACCATGTAACCACCTCCGTTAGATAGAATGCTTGGTATAACAGGAATAAATACAATGTAAAAGCAATTCACAGGATCCATTGTCTTCTACATAGGAAATTAAACTCTTGATTTCATTTCAATATTAAAGGCTGGATACGGAAAATGGCAAATCAGATGTCTGTGTAAAAACTGCAGAATAAAAACTAAATTGTGCCTTTGCGCAACTGTGTGAGGAGGAAACATGCCAGGAGACTTTTTCTGCCCTTCCCCACTCCTGCCTTGTGCCAGGCACAGTTGCTGTTTGCTGGTCCTGCACTCTGGGAAGAATTGAAATTGTTCTCTTGACACTCTCCTGCAGGTTACAAGTCACTCTAAAAAAGAAAGGAGATTTAGGGTGCAGGTGTTACACTCCCAAACTGGGGCAGTTTTAAAACTGGAGTTTTATTCAACTTAGAATTTAAAAAACAAACAAACAAACAAAAAAAACAGCTTGCATAAGACCCATTGCTGTTCAGACCTTTCAGCAACTCTGCTGCTGCAATTATTAGAGCTGTCTTCTTAACCACCCTCCGCAGCAGTCCTTTAATCCTTGAAAGGACAAGGCACAGATAAATCTAACCTTGACATTGCTTTATGAGTGCTACAGTGGCAGGACCCATATGTCCCCCTCTCCACAGAATAGATTATCTTAAGGGAGGGTTCAGGATGCACATTCTTCCTGTGTGCCCTAAAACTACAGGATAGTCTGTGCCTTTTGAAGGGCAATCTCTCCTCAGAGCTGGGACAGATGTGCACTGTCTCCAAAGTGGGCTTGTGCCTTCAAGACATAATCTGACTTTAAATGTGCTGGCAAAGGTGAAAACATACAAACAAGCTGGCCATCACTTTTCAAAGCCTAACTATTTTTTTTAGACTTTCAGTCCAATTTCCAGAACACTAATCTCCAAGAAACATTTGGGTAAAAGCATCCAAATTGAAATAACCGCCCCCTCTCCCCAATCTTTTCAGGATCACTTTGCACTCGCTCTTAAATAAGCATGTTGCATTAATATAACCACTTAAAATTGTGCTGAATTAATGTTCTTCATTAAAGAATGAAACTTTCCACAACTTGCCTGTAAACTTTAAAAAGAAGCCCTTGCATACTTCAGCCCGTGAGCTGGCCAAGGAAGGTCTCTTAAAGTATTAAACATCCTGACAGTTTAAATTAATTATTTCGTGCACTTACATTGTTAATCACGATTCAGCTGCCCAAAACTTAAAAGCTTTGGCTGTGTAATATGGGCCTCAGTGTTTTTGTTGCATTATAGCCAACCTGATCAAGAAGTAAAAGAAAAAGAAAAAAAAATACGGGGGAAAGATGCCAAGACAATTACTTTAAATATATAATGAGCACTCACATATACACACTAGTACTGACTACATTTGTTTTAATGATTCCTTAGCCACCCCTGACATACCGTTATGGTTATGGACTAAAAGGAAACCAGACATTAAATGCCTGCATACTGTGAAGTGTGTAAAAAGCAGGTATTTGTGTGCACTATATGGACAGTTATGTGGCTTATGACAGGAACTGCTTGCCTTATATCAGGCTTTAAATCAAACTGTCCACAAAAGACAGTATTACTAACCCTCCATCCTCCATAACACCAACATTCATAAATAAGTCCACTGTCAATCAAAAGCTTCATCCAAAAAGTGTGTTTTCACTGTACATTGAAAGTCAGTAAAATCAAGTGCTGGTGGGATGACAAGTTTTGTAAGAGCTTGTAGATTAAAATAAACATCCTAAATTATATCTGAAAGCAGGTGGAAAGTCAATGCAATTTTGTGCAGAGTACATGTAATGTATTCATTAAAACTCACTTCACTAAACAGATGGACCACTGAATTCTGCACTAGGTGAAGCTACTAATGGGCTTTCATTTCTACGGTCCATTGCAGTAGAACACCAGAAAGTGTCAAGAGAAAAATATGATGGACGGGTGGCAAGGTGAAGCTTGAAGGACCCACATTTACAGGACTTCTGAGGTGTAAGAGTGGCTATTAAATATTACTTTTTGAGATCTCATAAAAAGAGAAGGAGCCACTGAAAAACAAGCCAACACCTATGATGCCAAATTCCAATAAATGGGCCAGTAGGTTCCGACGTCTACCATTGGAGACCCTAGTAGGTCCTCCAAGGCTGCTGAGCTGATACCTCAGATTATTTGAACTTTTGATTAACTGGAGGTTCTGGGCCTTTTCCAAGATCTTTGGGTAATGAAAGATGTACAGTATAGTCCAACTAGCTAAACAGTGATCAAGTCATCAGAACTTCATGCACTGAAATACCAAAGAGCACCTGTAAAGTAAGTCAGACCATTGTCCACACTAGATGCTTTTTTAAAAACAATGAGAGACCCAATTTTTATTTGACAAACTGAAACTTTTTTAGTATTATGTAAAATGAAATATAATCAGTATGTAATGGTGCTCTTCATGTATTAACACTGAATTTTATTTCACTTCAGCTTTAACATGTTTCTTTTGTTTCATCTGCTGTATGTGATATTTTTCCTTAGCAAAAATTGATATATTATGTATGTGCTATATATCCACATCACACAAACACATATATTTACATGACATTTATATATGAAAATTTACAAGGTACTTAACAAACATAGATAAGGCAAGTAGTTCCCTGTCTCTGCAATCTAAATAGCACAAACAAAATAAGACATACAGAAGGATTCCCAATGACTTGAATGGACATTGTGTTGAGTCCTGAGTGAACAAGGAAGGAACGAGAAAAGATGAAAGAAGTAAAAGTTAAGACTAACATTTTGAGAAAAGTGTCCTCATCTTGAGACACCAGGCCTGTTTTTCAGACTTCAGGGGCAGTTGTGGGTCCTCAGCCCTTCTGAAAACCAAGCTTTAAAGCTCAGATCCTTAAAGATATTTAGGTGCCTAACTCAACTTGATGAGGGAAATTAATGAAATTGATGAGAGTGGAGTACCTAAATACCTTTAAGGATCTTGGCACAAACGTCTAAATTTGAGCAGAAAAACTGAGCCAATCAAAACTAGTGGATACTTTTGAAAATGCAAGCTACTCAAACTAAAGGGAACTATGAAGGGAGAAATGTGTCACTGGCATGCCTACAACTCTCTCTGATTTACTATCCCTATCACTTACGTGATTTAATGAAGAAAGTACCTGACCTCTTTTAGTATATATAGGTTTGTCTTCTCTTCAGGTATACAACAAAAATACCAGCCCCTATTATTTACCAGAGGTGAAGATACATGGAATTAAATGAATGGAAAGTATCTGCCACTTACCTTTTTCATAATGCAGAATATGAGCATATACGAGTAGAAATTCCCAATTGTAATTATGCACATTTGTCATTGTGACAGCAGAACCTGCTGGGAGTTCTGCACTACAACTCCATTTTGGAAAGACCACTTGGAAAGTCATAGGACACCCTAATAACTCATAAATTACCATATAGGAAACAAGCTTTGTGCTACACGAGTCTACACAAAGAAGGTTGCTTTTAAGAAAACCATAGAGGATTATAATGTGTTGACTCATTGTACTGCCATCTAGAATAGGCCTATGTTACAAAAGAATATCATAGAATCATAGAATATTAGGGTTGGAAGAGACCTCAGGAGGTCATCTAGTCCAATCCACTTTTCAAAGCAGGACAAACACCAACTAAATCATCCCAGCCAAGGCTTTGTCAAGCTGGGCCTTAAAAACCTCTAAGGATGGAGAAAAGAGTCTACCACATCCCTAGGTAACCCATTCCAGTGCTTCACCACCCTCCTAGTGAAATAGTGTTTCCTAATATCCAACCTAGACCTCCCCCACTGCAACTTGAGACTATTGCTTCTTGTTCTGTCATCTGCCACCACTGAGAACAGCCTAGCTCCATCCTCTTTGGAACCCCGCTTCAGGTAATTGAATGCTGCTATCAAATTCCCCCCCCACTCTTCTTTTCTGCAGACTAAATAATCCCAGTTCCCTCAGCTTCTCCTCATAATTCATGTGACCTGTTAGAGAGCTTATTCCTTCACTCTCCCACTTCCCTGGTCCTTCTCGCATGAACAGAGAGCAACAATACCCGAAGTCCGAAGGTGCAAACAATTCGATGTTTATTGGGGTGAACTTCCAGCAAGCTTAAATACAAGTTCCTTTTCCCTTATTTTCGAATCCCAACTTACTTCCTGTTTGCCCCTAATTTATATAGTAATATTCTTAGCTATACCTTAACCAATCATTCTACTGAAATTTAACTAACCAATCCTAACATATTGTAACATGATTAGCTAACCAATTATATCCCACCACCTTAATTAGTTTACACCCAGCAAAATTAATTATACAGCAGACAGAAACAATCACAGAACCAGACACAGACCATGCCAATAAACAATAGCAAAGTGGGAACTATAATGACAAAACAATACAGAAGTGAGGATTTCACAACTACATCTATAAAGACATAAGAGTTTCCCAGCTGTGTCTATTGATAGGTGAGTTCTTACCAGACAGAAAACTATCAACCTCAATTTCCTTTTACATCTTCTAGGCACTTCCCTTTCTCTGGAGGTGATAGGCATTATCAGGACAGGATTGTATCCTAACAGCCCAATAGCACCTTCTTTCAATGTGACTACTTTGGAATGTGAGGATGTGACCAGTCGCTTCCCAGCTTGTGGCTGCCTCTGTTGCTTAGCCAAAGATCTTAGCCTGAGAACAGGGCCTCAGACTGTCACAGTAAGAAAAGGACCTTACACTGGCAGACAGTGATTTTGATTCTTTCTTTTATACCTCTAACTAGCCAAGTGATAAGAATACACCTAAATTCTTAAAGTACAGGCCTTTGCAGACAGGCCTGAATATCTATATCCTAAGATGACCCACGCCCCTAATCGTTTTTGTTGCCTTCTGCTGGACTCTCTCCAATTTGTCCACATCCCTTCTGGGGGCCGGGGATGGGGTGGGGGATGACAAAAACTGGACTCAGTACTCCAGGTCTGGCCTCACCAGTGCCAAACAGAGAGGAATATACACTTTCCACGATCTGTTAGCAATGCTCCTACTAATACAGCCCAATATGCTATTGGCTTTCTTGGCAACAAGGGCACACTGCTGACTCATATCCAGCTTTTCGTCCACTGTAATCCCCAGGTCCTTTTCTGCAGAACTGCTGCTTAGCCAGTTGATCCCCAGCCTGTAGCGGTGTATGGGATTCTTCCTTCCTAAATTCAGAATTTGTCCTTGTTGAATCTCATCAGATTTCTTTTGGCCCAATCCCCCAGTTTGTCTAGGTCACTCTGGACCCTATCCCTACCCTCCATCATATCTATCTTTCCCCCCAGCTTAGTGTCATCTGCGAACTTGCTGAGGGTGCAATTAATCCCATCATCCAGATCATTAATAAAGATGTTGAACAAAACCAGCCCAGGACCAACCCTTGGGGCACTCTGCTTGATACCGGCTACCAACTAGACATTGAGCTGTTGATCACTACCCGTTGAGCCTGACAATCTAGCCAGCTTTCTATCCACCTTATAGTCCATTCATCCAATCCATACTTTTTTAACTTGCTGGCAAGAATACTGTGGGAGACGATATCAAAAGCTTTGCTAAAGTCAAGATATATCACATCCACCACTTTCCCCATATCCACAGAGCCAGTTATCTCATCATAGAAGGCAATCAGATTGGTCAGGAATGACTTGCCCTTTGTGAATCTATGTTACTGTTCCTGATCTCCTTCCTCTCCTCCAAGTGCTTCCAAATGGATTCCTTGAGGACTCATGGATGCTCCATGATTTTGCCGGGGACTGAAGTGAGGCTGACTGCTCTGTAGTTCCCCAGGTTCTCTTTTTTAAATAATATATGCACATAACAATATGCAAATAACAATATGCACATAAAATTAACATTAATTAGCATGGGGATTTTATAAAGAAATAGCAGAAAATATGTTAGATCTGATTTTACAAAGTGCATAAAATAGTTTTGATTTCCCCCCATTTGCTAATGGAATACCTTTGTGGGAGAAATTAATGGTTACCTACCTGAGCACTCCACAGAAGCAACTGTTTGTTCTAGTTTGGTTGCAAAGTATCACATATACGTATGAGTGTGTATGCAGAGGTCACCACAGAAAAGTCAACAGTTACCACAGTTTGATCTGCAAGACTACATTACTGCCTATTCTAAAGAAAGGGAGATGCAGTAGTGTCTCTGATACCATTAAGTGGTACCTGTTAGCAAATGTTGACCTTTAATGGTGAGCAGTGTCTGAATGGTGCGTATATTTATGAATAGATGTATCTATATTTATCTTGTAGCTTTTACATAATCTCTTACTGGTGGAAAAATCCAATGAAGTGATGAACACCACTTGCAGAATTTGATCCACTTTGTTCAAATATAGTGTAATTTTTTTCAGATTTATGCAAGTTTATGCTTAATTTACATTACATTCATGATTTCACTTAACAGACTTCCCACCCATAATCCAGGCATTTTGACTTCAGGGTCTGAGTGGTAATAGTCTGATATTTTTTCAGTCCCCGGTGGTTGTAAATGTGGAAGGCTCTAGATATTTTAGGACAATTTACAATGGTTACTGATTTACATATGGCATCTCTGTGCGACCACAGAATTACAATTGTAGTCTTTGTCACAAGAATAGATTCTTTGGTATGATTTTCAGTTCTAGATAGAGCCTTTGTCCTGAGGGCCAGTTAATCTTGTATTCTTTCCTGCCCTATTACAATTTTAAGATTGTCACAAGAAGGATAAATTTCATACCATTTTCTGTTCTCATTACAATCTTCACATTGTTATGAGAATGGATTTATTTTGTTCCATTTTCTGTCCTCATTACAGTCTGTTATGAGAATGGATTAATTTTGTGACATTTTCTTCTCTCATTATAATCTTTGTTATGGGAATGAGAATATGTAATGAGAATGAGAACATATCAGGCATTAAAGGTCTGTGAGAACTCATGACAAAGATTGTAACAAGAAGAGAAAATGGTACCCAATCCATTCTTGTGACAATCTTAAGATTGCAAAGAGAACCCAGAATGACACTGCATTTATCCTTTTGCAAGACAAAGATTTTTGAGAAAATGAGAACTGGGACAAAATGAATCAATCCTTGTGATAATCTTGACATTTTATGTAACCTTATGGCATATTTTTATATAATAGAGTATTTACATGACAATATGCATGAAATGAATATGCAGTAGCCATGACCAAGAATCAGATTTCTTTCAGGTTTCTTTTTTGGATATAGCCAAAAGTCCACTGAGACTTAAAAAGATAATGGCACATTGTATCATCCAAAGTGTCAGTAGTGGAAAACTAGGGTCCACAGGTGGCTCCACTAAAGTTCATGGCAACCTCCCCTTTCACCTCAAATTCTGATTTCCCTATTTAGTCAGCAAATGAGGGTCTCCTCTGCATGAAGACTGCAGCATTTGTCCCTAGATTGAACACATTAAATACAAGAACAAATCAGGCTTCAAAAAAGCAATGAACTATTACCAAATATCAAAGGACCAAATTCAGCAGGGTTCTAAGTGAGTACAAATCCCATATACTTCAATAGCTGTTGTATCCCTTTACACCAGAGTCAAATTTGGCCCAAAAAGAAAACTGGTGGGCTTTTAACACTATTTAGAGTCTTTCTCTCTGACCTTTAAAATCATATACTACTGTCCATGGCCAATGTCTCTGTTACCAGCCCCTTCAGGAGTTGCAGTCTGATCTAAGAACAGTCCCTTAAGAAATGAGCTAGTGTAACTGAGCCACAGACTTTTAAGAGTAGTTTAGGACTTGCTCTTACTGCTGTAAAGGGAAAAATTAAGTTTTACTGCTGCTACAATCTAAATTGCCTGTACCAAATGGAAACTAAGTAATGAATGTGAAACTTGGCAGGCTTTTGAAGACAGTTAAAAGCCTATTCCTCTTTTCTAAGGTGTCTGATGTCAGATGCAAAATAGACAGGAGTACTCTGAAGTTAGTGAGAGGAGAAAGAGCAACATGAACCAAGGGAAATAAAGGTTACTCCTTATGCCTGGGAATTCTCTGCTAAAATGTTTGGTCCTTCATCAACATGGAGAAGTGTCTGACAAAGGAAGACTTAATTTTATCCATAAGTTAAATATGACACCAGTCGCAGCACTCCAAAGGTGCTTTCAGCTGGAATCTCAGCTGAAATCAGTAAGAATGATTGATGATGCAACTTCAAATTCAAAATGGATATCAGTGCCTCAGATCTAATCACATCTTGTACCAGTGTGTTCTTGTGGGAATTTCATTCCCACTCTGCATTGACCTACCCCCATTGTTAAAGGTCAGTAGCAGTCACCTTGCATGGCAGTTGATCAGAGCAGGAACATAATCAAAGGGACAGTGGCAAGGCTATTAGGTGAAAGACTGATTTATCTTGATAGTCATCCTATATTACAAGGATTCCAGGATTGTGTTTTCTCAGCCAACTCTAGATGCAAGGTAAAACTAATAATAATAAAAAATCTGACAAACTACACAATCCATTGTAAACAAAGCAGTAGACAATGTGATGAACTAGCGCAGCAAATGTAGCAGCAAAATTCAATAGAAGTAGAGGAAACAGTTTTATGTGGATGTTTTATTTAGGTACAAATATTCATTAACTGAGGGGAGTGTCATAAACTGATCAGCAATGATCCTGGCTTCACTTATTTGCCCCACCACCTGGAGTGGTTTAAGCAAACTTCTGTTTACCAGTAAATAAACCAGTCCAGTTAACAGAGTCTTTCATAAGGATCAATGGTTCATTACAAAACACACAGGATGAATTTATCTTTGTACCTCAATTATGCTAGTATGACGAAGTTGGGCATGTGTTACATGCACAAGTTGTTTACAATAGCAGACATTAAGTGTATGGATGTGGTTGTGGAATGGATGTGGTTGGGAATACTTGTTATTACTATTTGAGTAGTCCAAAATTTTTTGTCAGAACAATTTTCTATCTTATCTTATCTTATGTTTTAAAGAGTCAGTATGTTTCATGACAAAACAAACAGGTGACACTATGATCAAGAATTTAAGAAACAGCTGTTTTAAATGTTATTTTTTTAAAATAAAATAAAATAACAATATGGTGTCATAATTTGATGTCATATTAAGCACTACTCTGGCTGACATGAAAATAATGTAAAAATATAAAAATATATATATAAAAATTTCAAAATAAATATTTCAAAAAGATTGAAACAATTTTTGAAATGGTTTATTTTTATTTTTTAGAATTTCTATTTTGTGGGAAACACTGACAATATTTGTTACTATTCAAAATCAGTATGAAATAAAATTTAAAATGTCATAATTTCCTGCAAAAAGGAAATTCTGAGTTTTTACCTCCTCTAATTACTATTTGCCCTGCAGCAAGAATTGTTGGGGAAAATCCATGGCCCTTTATTCCTTATGATAAGTCCAACAGTATGGGTCTGTCACCGACAGAAACCAGTAATTTAATCTACTCAGATCAATAATTCCATCGGTGATGTTTTAAGCAGTATCTACAGGTAATGCTTTTGGCTGTTCAGCTGTTTATGCTATATGAAAGCATTTACTACCTACACAACTGATCTTCTTTAATCCTGCTTGAGTATATCTCCACTTAGCTGGATAGAGCCTTGGATACACTTTTTCAGAAGACTATACTTTTAGTCACAAATCTGACAAAACAGATGTGTGAGAAACTGTGGTCTTCCTTTCTTCAAAGGAAGAATATTCACACTATGTCTTGTAAAATGATTGTAAGACCGATTGTACGACTTACTGTATATGGTCTAGAGCTTCTTAGATAATCCTGATTAATAGACTTGTACTCAACACACTTCATGATCATTTTTAATAAAGTATTCAATTAATATTGTTTCTTTTAATCTTCATCCATCTCTATTGTGTGCACACAAGCAGGACCTATTTTCACAAGAGACACAGCAATGCACACTCTTGTGTACTGATAGCATGAGAGAGTTTTTACCAGCTATTTAAATACCCAGAATTATGGAATTCTTGATGCTAGTTTGGAAAAAGGTCACTAGTTGTAACAACCTATAATGCATATAATTTGATGAGAAATTTTGAGGATTGTCCTGACAATATTAAACATTCTTTTGCGCAGACCAATACCCTGATTCAGCAAGGCACTTAAACACATGCTTAAGTTCCGTTGAATTCAAACAGATACATAAGTGCTTTGCCATCAAAATCTTCCTCTAACAGTACATAAAAATACAAGTAAAGTAACACTGTTCTCATTTTTCCCCCATGTCTCTTTTTATAGCAAAAGAAAATTATGGTAAACTAAGTCTGAGTTTCATGACATTTTTATGCTTAGAGATGATAGTCTGAGATAGGGAACATATTATGAACTGTGGATATTTTATTAATTTTTCCATGGTAGCTAAATAACATGTTCCACGTAGTAGTAACCAAAGCCTAATTCACCTCCTGCATGCCACTGTGTTTCAAAACTATTGCGTTAAACTCCTGTTCCAGTTGTTTTTTCATTAGGAATGGGCATACTAGTTCATTTAAAATAAGAGCTGAATTAAACCCAAAATTTAAACCCAATTCAATCTGACTGTTTTCTGAGGTTTGAAAGTTTGGTTAACTTTTAATTATCCCCCATCCTACCTACCATCTCTTCTTCACTATCAAGATGGTGACTCCTACCTCAGATCAGTCAACGATGCCACCTTCCATTGCCCACTTGTGAAATTTTCAAACAAGCACCTTCACGTTTTTTCACATGCTGCCCCTCACAGTTGGGAGGCGCTCCCCATAAACATCCATAAAGGTATATCATTCTCTTCCTTCAAATCCTCTTTAAAATTCTCCTTTTCTATGATGGCTATAAAAAACTTGTCAGCCTCTAGGTTGCTGGTCTACTGAGTACACCACCTATCATGTTGACCAATATTGTCTCATTTTTTCCTTGTACTATTGTGTCTGTCTTTATCCGTTAGTCCTTGTCTTGTACTTAGATTGTAAGCTGTCTGGGGAAGGGACCAGCTTTTTTGTGTGTGATTGTACAGCACCTAGCATAACCGTGTACGGGACCATGACTAGCATTTCTAGACATTGCAGTAAGACAGAAAATAATAATTAATAATTAATAACATTTAGAGATGCACCATGCTGCCCCAAACATAAAGCTTGTTGGGAAATGGGGTTTTGGTTCAGTCCGCTATAGTTCTGATTGTGCAATTTTCAGTCTTACATAGCACCACACCAAGGTCTGATCAAAAACCCACTGAACTCCTGTTGAGTTCGTTAGGCTTTGGATCAGGCCCCAGGAGAATAGCAGGAGAGAATGATCTCAGGATGCACATTCATAAAATTACACAAATTTATTTAGGAGTAACTCCATTAAAGGAATTTGTGTTAGAAATTATATGAACCGAAGAGGAAAAAAACAACAGAACTCACTAGCCCTTATGATGGATATTCTATTACTTTTCCTTGCAAAATAATACATTTCCAATAGGTATTATCAAAGACCAATTAACCTGTGACATGTAATTTCATTAATGATATGCCATTAGTGTGACACCTATGTATGTAATCCAGAATCAGACTCAGAAATGATAGATATGCATAATTTGGGCAATATTGTTTGACAGCCAGATTGTGATACCCTTACTCATGGTGAGCTGTACCTACAATGAAGTCAATGGAACTATTTATGAAGTAAGGTGCTACTTAACATGAGTAAAGGTATCAGAATATAGCCCTTGGTGTTTTAATGAAAGAAATATACGTGCATCAGCACTCCACCAATATTATATATTCCATGTCAACATTTTATATCACAGGGCCTACATAGGTGGAGAGAACATCCTTTAGAATTTCATGCCAGTTAATCAGTTTATCAAAATTAACAGTTAATGAAATATTAACACATTGTTCCTGCTTCTGTTCATTCACTTTCGTACTTTGGGATTATTTTGTGATAACTTCAGTATTAGCATATGTAATAAATGTACTTTCAGGTTAAAATTCAGTCCATATTTGTGCATTCCAGAGTCTCCCAATACTATCTGCCGCCTGCTGTGCATGGAATTATACTCTAACACTTCCAGATTTTATAACTTTCTCACTTTCCTCATTTTTATAGTTTTTTTCCTGGCCTGTCACCTCAAAATAAGAAGGATTAATTGTCTAAAAATATATATTTAACTTTGACTAACACCTCTAAATGAGTATACCTGGTTTCCACACAATTATAAAGGAAAGAATACATGTAACTGATCCCTGGTCCCATATAAAATCTGCTCAGAATATTTGGCCACTTTCCCCAATCTCTACTTTTTCTGAACTTCTTTCTTTGTGATCATCATGGTACTTTTACTACAATAATTACACAATTATCCACTTTCCTTTCTTTGCAGCATGATAGAGGTAATCTAACATATGAACTAAATTCTTAAGAAAAAAATTATGGGAATTTTAGGAACAATTTAAACTGGTTTGAATGGTGATATAGAGAGACTAGAGTCAGGTCGTAATCTTGATGTAAGGGGATGTAAACAAACAGTCCAGGGGCCAAAATCTCTCTGTAGGCATTTATATAAAAGTTACCTGATTTTCTCAGATGCTGAACACCTGCAACTTTAATAGCTTAGCATGTCTGAAAATGGACCACTAATATGCATGCATCAAAATGCAAATTGAGGTTCCTAACTTTAGGTCCTCAAGATTGGAAATTTCAGCCATAGTTCCATTAATGCTTCTTTGTTTTATACAAGTATTGTCTTGCATGTTCAGATTATAATATACCCCTTAAATAAATGCAACACAACCCAGTTATCCAAAGGTATGGGGCACACTTGTACCCTTCAGATAATTGGGATGTCAAATAATCAGGGGAGCAGATCAGCTGGCTTTGAAGTCTGTGGCATAGTGTCCAGCTCTTTCAGGGGCTCTATGCCACATACACACACTTCTCCTGACAGACATTCTAATGTAGATTAGGAATTCATTCTAGGTCATGGCCTACTAGCCTGGAGTCAGACAAGATCATACATAGGAAGGGAGTAGTTTTGTGATTTGTCACTCTGCACTCATGCGTGATTTTGTCTGATTCTGGGACTACTAAGCCATGGGAGAGAATGAATTCCACAGCTATCTTGGGTCCTCAAAATGCAGGGTCTGCAGTCCCGTTATTGACATCCAGCTGGATTTCCCAAGATCAGCTAGCTCAACAAACTGAATTCCCGTTCCTTCTCTTTTCTCAGCCATTCCACACTAAAGCTGTGTGAGTAACAGATACTTTCGGTTCAGAGGCTGAACAAAGGAATAAAAAATACATGTTCAATTCATGTCAACTGGAAACAAAAAAAATCATTCTTTTTGGTGGGACAAAAATGTAGAAAAAAATTGTTTTGGGATAAGTAAAATGTTTCATTTTGGTTTTGAGCTGTTTACCTTGTAAAAATAAAATAAAATGGAAGTAACAATTTAAACAAAAAAGTCACTTCAAATCAACATGTTCCATTTAGAAATATCTAAACTTTTCGACTTTTTGAAGTTTTTTTCTTTCTCCAGCCAAAAAGATTTGGTTAACTTGATAAGAATTTGCAAAATGTTTTGGTTGTCCCAAATATGCATTTTTTGGTGAAAAAAAGTTTAACCCAAAAAATATCACCAAGATCTACTCCATTCACCCCATTTCTCCTGCTATCCTACACAGGGACATAATTTCAGTCCAACAGAGTTTCTAAGCTATACAGAAGCTTTGTTTCTATGGAGTTTTAGTTTTATTGCATTACAATTATACAAAACAGATATACGGGGGGCAGGACTTTCCTTCTGGATGGTGGGAAGATGGACAGGGCATGGGGTGATTAGGTTTTTATATGTTATAATGTGTATTTAGCACAGACAGTATATGTGCTTATTTTATTATGTGCATTTAGTAATGCTTTGTGTTAAACAGTTTTAAACTTTTTTAAAATACCCACAAGCATTTATAAGATCTCATAAATATTGACCTACTCGTGGTTTTACAGTAGTACAAGAAAAGTTAGATTAAATAATGAGTATTAGCAGAGTGAAGGAGAAAAGCGCTAAAAATAGAGTTACATGTGTGAGGAACACCATTGTCACTGTGAAAAAGTCAACATCTGAATTAGTTATGGTAGAGTGGTGCTTGCGATATGTTATTGTTATTAATAATAATATTATTATTAATAATAACGTTTAAAATAATACATAATTGCAGCATCTTGGTTACCATTATGTATTAACTCTTGGTAAATGTGGATTATTTGTAGTAACCACTTCTATATCCTGCCTCCACTCCTCGCCGCTATAGAGTCATCAGTCTGTTGTAAGTGTACCTAGTCACTGGATCATACATGATTCTAAGCCAAATGCATATGGGTTGAGTCTAGTCAGTTTCTAACTCTGGGTCTCTAGGCACACTTCCAGATTCAGACCTTTAGCCTGCGCCCTGTCTTGGACCTGGGACACCACAGTCCAGCTGCCTCTGAACTTCTGAGCCCCCCTGTTGCTTACACATACTTCCCAGAGTTCCACCTAGCTGTGGGTGCTCTGGCTTCTAGTTTAACCACTTTGGGTCCACATGAGAGGAAAGCAAGGAACACAGGCTTAGCAAAGGAATTTCTTAACCAGTCACTTTACTCTTAAAAATATTAGAGAGTTACAGATCTCTGAAAACAATAGACGTCCTAAGGTGCATCCCCAATCTGATCTAACCCCTTCTCTGAGTTCAAGGCTTGTCAGTTTTTCAGGTTAGGCAGAGTCCCTCCTGCCTCCTGTCTTTCCAGCCTGTCTTCTTGCATATGGTGATAAACGCCCCTCTCTCCCTGGAAAATAATCCCTTCTTAAATAAAGTCTTTGTCTCTTTTTGCCATGTGCTCTATTGGTATGCTTGTCCCTTCAGCCCTCTGGGCTCCTGTGTAGAGAGTCCATTGTCCCATAGGGATGGGCTGGTTGTTGAGAGACAGAGTCAGTAAATCTAGGTTGTTGTCTTTATGGCTTTTCAGATATTGTTCTTAAATGAGGTATCAAGTATCTTTCCTGGGAAGGATAGCTGACCAGAATATATTATAATAACCTTGCCTTGGGCAATATTAGACATGAGTTCAGCACATTATACGAAATGGATGTCCTAAACCCAAAATGGACGTCACAATACAAAATGAAGATGACAATCCAAAGTGGAGTTCACAGTTTGATCCAGACATATCCCACTCTGTCACAACCATTATACAACTGCACTCTGCACTTACTTGATTTTGCTTCCCAATAAAATACAAAATCTTATGTTGTACTGAGGAGAAAAACACTTTTGAATTATATCTTTGTTTTTCTCACATGTGCCCATCTTGGACTTGGTCATGTGCTCTTCACTCTGAAGCATGTTGCAAAGGAGTAATTACTTCATTTGTATTAAGAAGAAAACAGTTATATAAATCCACTTGTTCCTGTGCTGTGTTGTGACCCCTTTATTCAAGATGCTATAGCAATTTAAAAGGAGTTAGTGCAGATTTTCTAAAAATGGACTCGCAATTTTATCTAGGCAATAGAAAGGGTTGTTTTAAAATGACAAAGAGAAAAACATTTGGATTTATTTTGAGTTTGGAGCCCATAATCCTTAACAAAGTTACATTTCAGCTTTCTCCTCAGCCAAAAAAAAAAAAAAAGGCTTGAGAGTGTTAAATTATGTATGGCAGTTTTAAAGATGAAGAGACTATCATCTTTCAGGAGGGAATGAGCTGAGACTACAAAACTCATTTGTGGGAAGGTTTAACAGAGGTGAAAAGCCAAGTGCTAGATCCACTAACTCATCCTACCCTTTATAAAATGTGACATTGTGTGGGCCAGTGGAAACAGACAGAGATTACTGTACATCCTTTACAAAACAGAATTCCTAAGACAACCTTTAATATAGAAGCGCCTAGGGGCGTGTTGGATTTTTTTCTTTTCTTCACTTCATTTGTTGTACACTGTATAATGTTCAGAAATCCACTTGGAGGGGGGGATCCTGAAAGTGATAATGAGGAAAAATATCACACTTTAGCTACATTCCCCACAGTCACACGCAAATACACATTTACGTTTACCCACCACATTTTCTCATTAATACACAGAGGGCTGTTTTGACAATGCTGAGCAGTTTTGAATTCCACCTTCTTTGTTTCAGAATCAGCATTCCCACAGCTCCAGATTCCTCAGAATAGGTTCTTCAATCTAAATAGTCAATTATCTTGCTTACAGAATAAGCATCAAATCCTTGCATTTTCCACTACTTTCAAAGGAGATTAAGAAAATGTCCATATGATATTCAACTGTGATGGCAGTTTAAAAAGGTTTAACATGTTTTTTTCCCCTTTCCCTGCCTTTCTGAAGGAGATAGCAATCATTTATCTCAGCAAGGCATTTCTCTTGAAGAACAGTAAGCAGATAGAGATGACACCAGTGGCCATTTAAGCTGATCCAACCTATTTGTCAATAGTGAGACAGGGCAGAAGGTGATATAGACTCCATTTAATTTTATTGCAGCACAGGAGTTTTTTACTCTCTTAATATATTGATGGTATTTTTTCACATTTGTACCATAAAAATCCCTTGTCAATTGACTTTCTTAGGGGCAGATAAGATACTGTGTCTTTCTCCTTCAACTATAGGTAGAGATAAATCTGTGTGTGGGAGTGTAGGTGGCAGGCAAGGAAAGCTGGAGCCATTATTTACTCACCATTTGACAAAAACAGAAATGGAAACATTATTTAACATTTTTTAATCATTGAAGGTAATTGATCTGACAATCACACCGAGCAGAGCTATTTACAGAAACCCTTTAGGTCTCAGAACCCATTTGGCTCAGATCCTTGAGTGCTGAGAAAGGGAATAGGAAAGGCATTTGTTTCAAACAACCTGTCTCAGTTTGTGGGCACAGCTCTAACCCCCTCTACAGACTGTGTTAAATTCCCTAACACCAGGCTAGACAGGGGATAAATAATCTTTTTACATCCTTGTTTTCTCAAAGTAAGCGGATAGAGTAGACCCAAGAATCAGGTAGAATGTCTTTCCGACATTATGGAGTTGCAGGTTTAACCATTGTGCATCCCGTAGGAAGTTGTGGCATATATTCCTCTCTAATATGGGCTACCTGTGCAGTAGTGGCTGCAGGGCAGCGCCTGTAACTCCATATCCTGAAGGAGAAGATTCCTGTGCATCCCACAAAGCCCCACTGTACCAAGTACCTCAGCATAGATATGACATGGAAAACAAGTGAATAAGGCATAAAATGTATTAGAAGCTTCACTCTTGTTTCATTCTCAAACCCAAATTAAAAGCCTACAATAACTAGCATATCACAGACACTCCAACTATGCCCAGTATTCAGTTTGCATCTTCCTATATTTCTTCCCTTTCCCCCTAATTATTTAATTAAAAACTGAACAAGAAAATAAACACAGAAAAATATTTGTTCATTGAAAATAAATTAATGGGCCCTTAAATGCATGTTCAGACTACTGGAATAAACCCTATACTCTGACATCCAATTTCAAGAAGCATTTCTGTACTTCAGAGATAGCATTTGCAACATGTAATGAAAGGAATGTGATGACAATTACTTTATCTCACTGAATAGGTAAGTAAATCGAGCTTGAAAATCCAAATAAATAGTGACTGTGGAAGTTAGACCTTCTCACAGGAGGCTTAACCCAAATATCAGTCTTTTCCCTTTTAAAAAAATCAATCATTTTTATTTTCATAAGTGTGATTTGCACATTTTAGTTAAAACTAAGAGCCTTTATCCCTCTAGACTTCAGGCTTTCTTTAACTTAGTGGCCCCAGAAGTAAGTTCTAAAATTATAAAGTATCTATTTACACAATGAAAGATAAGTTTAATAAACAGTGTGAGCATGCACTTTATCTGGTTTCTGAAGTGTTGACACACTCCAAAAAAATAAAATCTGTACAAATGGTACATAAATAGTACTTGACTTCAAATGTTCCACTTCCATCCTAAATCCAGGGTAGAAAATGTTCATCAAACAATGAGTTGAATGGGACCCACATCTCTATGCCCAAGGACAGCGTTTAGCTCTACCAATATGGGTATCAGAGTAACAGCCGTGTTAGTCTGTATTCGTAAAAAGAAAAGGAGTACTTGTGGCACCTTAGCTCACGAAAGCTTATGCTCAAATAAATTGGTTAGTCTCTAAGGTGCCACACGTACTCCTTTTCTTTTTGCAAATATGGGTACCCTCATTTAAAGGTGATTAGATGAGAGGTAGGTTATGCCCATGACTTTTCAGTGACTGTCTTAAATAACAAGGGGAAATTGGCTTGGTGATCCATGTTTATCTGGGTATTTTACAATTTATCTTCAGTTTGACAACTTTTCTAATCTGTACTAAACAATTTATAGGTTCTCTATATATACTGCATATGGACCTTGTGACCAAAAGACCTTTTAATGCCAACTGGCAAGGGGATGCAGAAGGATTGCAGGAATCTCCTGAGGCTGATATGTGCATTTTAGTTCACCAAAAATATCATGTAAGGTCTCAAATTAAAGGTGGTGTCACATTGGTTATCAATATCATTGTGAAACTCATGTACTGATATTGTGTGTAAGAAGAACTGAATGCAAATGAATGAAAGACTCTAACAGGGTGAGAAAAGAAGCAGAGGGGAAAACCCTATCTGAAAGTGTATAACAAAGGTTTACTTGAATATATTTGGGGCAGGGGACAGAGGAGACATCTGGGCACCCTTCACAGAGGAAATAAAAGGACAGCAATTTTGCTTCATGAAAAAGAGGTCTCAACTAGGCTTTGGGGAAAACACTGAGGAGAACTTTAGGTGAGATAAGCTTCTTTAGACAACAGAGTAGTTAGAGTAACAACAGAGTAGCAACATTATGATTTTGTTTTATATTTAACTATTTGTTTCCAATGTTCTTACTCACTATTACTTGAATCTCTGTTCTTTGATAATATATTTATAGTTAAAAGAATAAGTTTATCTAAGTGCTGTGGTATTAAGGAAAGTTGAATCTTACAATCTGATAATTCTGTGAGTGTTCAGTGGATAAGGAGCTGAAATGCTCCAAGCATCTGGGGGTTGGTGTGAGACTGGGTGTGCAAATGTGGATGTATCCTGCAATTGCATGCAGACCTGAGACTTCTCTTTCTTGAACACTTGTCGCCTTAGATTTTGAAAATAAGATACAAACTGACAAACAAGATTACAGGTTAGCTTCCAGGAGTATGAGGAAATATCTGATTAAGTTCTGTTAAGAAAAATAGGATTTCATCCTAAAACCCTTCAGAGCACTGAACCTAAATTTACACCAGTCAGGTCTAAAGTGCCAGTTTAAAACAGGAGAAAAATTTGGCTTGTTAAATGGAAATGAATACGAAAAATCAGAGATAAAGGCTTGCTCTGCTTTTTGGGTTTATTTATTTTGTTTTTAAATTACTCACTGAAGTGACTTAGATGATGACATTAAAATAAGATTTCGAAATTTGCAGATCCCACTGAAATGGGAAAATAATAAACTGTGAGAAACATTGCAGTCACATACAGAAATGTAAGTTTCTGAACATTTCTCTAAGGAAAATAAAAACTGATACAGTAAATAGAACTCCATTGAAGCAAATTTTCCCCTTTCCCTGACAATTCTCCATCCTCGCCACACTCATCAGTCTAAGGAAAGGAAACTTATTGATACATTCAAATATGATTAAAATGAGAACCAGCACATTTCGGACAATTAAAGCAGTCTTCTAAGCTACAGACTCCCCTTAAATCACTAACAACAAAGTAGCTTCATATATTGTAGGTACAGTAAAATAAAATATGGTGAACTTGTCTCACTCCCATTAGCACAATCCTCCCCGGTCCTCACTTTTGCTCCAGTTTACTCCAATACCCCCTACTAAAACTAATTGAGCAGAACGACAAGCTTATCAGCCCCTTTCCACCAACTGTTCTTCTTTCATGTCATTCCCAAGTGACTGAACAGGCACTGGAACTCCGATGAAACCAGCAGTAACCTGGGATCTGCATGAGTTTTTATTTGTCGGAAGAAGATCTAACAGAAATTATGGACAACTCAATGGAGATATCTGTTCAAAGCGTAAAGCAGCAGGCCAAAAGGCAAACAGTATATTAGGTCCCCATTCCCCTGTCACATTCACACACAGAGAGGAACTAGCACAGGGGGAGGTGTCAGGGGAGGAACGCTGCACCTCTTCAGCATTTATTTATTTAAGTTGTTAAAACATGAACGTCCCGTGCACTGGGTGCAATGCAAGCACATATGAAAACTCAACAGTAACTGAGGAACCAATGTCCAACAGATCCCTCTCCTTCCCTCCAAAGCCCAAATTCTACCTACATCCTCAAACATCTGTTTATTCCTAGGCTACCCCTGCAAAGGAAAGCCTAGTAGAACAAATAAGCCTTGTGAAGCCAAAAAAATCTGGCTCTGAGAAATCAAAGCTGGTAACACTTTCCACATTTGAAGACCCTTCCCTCACAGTATACTGTTTCCAGCTCCCTGACAATTAACTTAATAATCAAATGCTTGAGGAAGGAGGCAACCTCTAAGATAACCAGGATCTAACCAATATGAGACTTTAAAAGTTAAAAAAAAAAATACTTAAACTGAACCTGAAAAATGATAAGTAGCCAGTGAAGAACATGGAGTTCCTTCAAAGAAATATTCCTATACAAAGTGTCTGCCACATTTAATACCAGATAATATGTCTAACTGGTTTTAATGTAAATCCATGTAATTATACATTCATTGCTGTTATCCTGGCTCAAATTGTTAATGGCATAGATTTCTATGGCCAACTTTCAAAAGTAAAGTCGCAACCTTCTGATTAAGCACAACTGATAAAAAAGCACTACTGGTCACTGCTGCCTCAGAAATCTGCAGTTCTGGATGCTGAATCCAAGCCTTCTTTCATTAGGTAGGAAGGGTGAAGAGTAATAAGAGAAAGGTTTATAAGTTGAAAAGAACTTTAGCAACTCTTCATGTTGCAATTCACAGAGGTTGATCTCCAATATGCAGGGAAATTTGGTACTAGGAGAATATGAGAAAGTCATACTGTTATTGAATAATATATTATGCTCTCATCTTGAATACTACATTCACTCTTGGCATATTTGCAAAAAAAAAAAAAGGACAATCCAGAGATAGATAGATACATAAAACAACACCATAAGAAAATTTCAATTGAAAAGTCAAGCGCGCGCACACACACACACACACACACACACAAATACAAATTAGGAAGTGCAAGAATAAGCATTGCCTGGGCAACCTTGATTTGGTCTTCTTGTGTGTCATTATAATTCAGTGTTTATTACATGACCACTCACTATTCTTTCTACCGAAATTAAAAAGAAAGAGAAAAACAAACCAGCCCTATAAAATCAATATCCTTTATAACCTAAAAAATAAACTGAAAACAATGGAGAGAGGACCCCAAAAGTAATAAGAATTGGCTATATCTGAAGTAACACTATTTCAATATCTGAATTAAGACAGAAATCTCCTATACAAATTAGAGACCAATATGATCAACTAACTTGAGTCTTAGTTAATTTAGGTACTTGGGCTACTAATGACAAATGCAAATGAGTATGGATATATGTGGAGTAATTACCAAGGAGAAAATAATAAAAAAGAACAGGGGTGCACAACAGAGATTAGAAGAAACAATAAAAAGATATGGGATTTACTGTAGAGAAAAACTGTACAGTCCTCAGCTCCCTGAAGCTTCTCTAAGGAAAGAAAACAGGTTGATAGGATACATTGCTAACAGAGTACAGTATAAATCAAAAGAAGTAGGATTAGCTATATATTAAGTACTGAACAGACTGCACCCAATCTACTTTATCCAATATTGGTGACCATGCCTTTGAAAGGATATAATTGCTCTCAAAGGGAAGCAGAACAGAGCAAACAAAACAATGGTTCAAAGACTTATATTATGAAGAAAAAGTAAACTTGGTCTTATACTCTCTGGAGAGAAGATTTTGTTATGACCTCATTCAAGTTTTTGAATTACAAAGAGCATGATAAAATTGATCCAGATAAAGTTTCACACCTACAAAGAACACAGAAAACAGTGGATTAGAATTCAAAATTCAGAAATTAGGAGCAAGTAAAGTATCTACTTTCAGTCCGATTCCATCTCCAGCCCCACCCTGGCACATCCCCTATACAACAGCTTGTGAGTGGGTCAGCACAAGGCAGCTTTATGGCTGTCTTTCACAGTTTCAGTGTTGGGGAGAATCCTTTCCAGTGGGGACGGGGCTTTTTAGAGCCCTTTTATGCCACTCCAGCCCTTTTAACTAGTGTAATAAGGTATCCAGTGGAGGTCAGGATCTCATGAGAAATATCTCACTACTAAAACAATAGTGAACTGTTCAGCACAGATTCCAGTTCTGCTAGACAAGACACACATGTATGGCCATGCACAGTGACTAAAAGCTACCAATAGAAATTAGTAGTTGCATTTTCCATACTTTTTTTCTTGTGGATTTTCTCAGTGGGGTTTATTTCCCATGTGATTCCTGAAAACTAATAATGTAGAGAGGAAAATTCACAGGGAACAGAAACGGGCAAAAAAAGAAAAGAAGAAGAAGAAGAAAAATATAAAAAATTCACATTGATTCGATGTTACTTGACCTCACGTCCCACTCTTGTCTCTACCTGGGTCATGTTGGTAGCTCCCCAGCTGTTTGCCACCTACATCATGATAGCCATACCCCTCACTGAGAGTGGAGACCCTTGCCCATGCCTTAACCAAGATGACAGTGGGGAAGGGGGTTGGCTCCAGAACCTCTTTTGCTCCCTGTTCCTCTCTTTTCAAGGTTGCAGGGTGCCTTTTCTCCACAAGGATGGACTGGATAAAACTTACCTCCACACAACAGATTTTGTAGTAAGAAATGTATTAAATAATATGATTTATTCAAAACAGAGTAAACACACCAATAACAAAATGGTTTGCTCAATATAGCTAGAGTTATACTTTGCATAAGATAAACAAAGTAAGGCAAGGCATTTTCATCTTAAATTATAGAAGGGAAACATAAATGCTTGCAGGTTTCAGAGTAGCAGCCGTGTTAGTCTGTATTCGCAAAAAGAAAAGGAGTACTTGTGGCACCTTAGAGACTAAATAAATTTGTTAGTCTCTAAGGTGCCACAAGTACTCCTTTTCTTTTTATAAATGCTTACATGTTCCAAAAAAGATTAGTGTCCCACTGATTAATGTTACAGAGTCCCCACTGGGACTGTCTGCAGGGGATATGAAGCATTAGAGGGGCTAGATAGGGGGCTTTAGCTCAAGCTGTAGTAATACATGCTTTAGTTCTGGAGACCATGGTTCTATATAACAGGTATCCCACTAAAATGAAATAATTAATGAGACTGACATATAAACAGAGCTAAAAATGGGATTTTCTTCAGAAAATATTTGTCCTCTTTCCATCGGAAAATTTCCCAAATTGAATGTTTTTTACCAGCTTGGTATTTAAATCACCATAAAACCAAATTTTGTTACAGAATCATAGAAATGGGCCTGTCTACATTAATCTCCCTTGCTGCAGATTAAGCCCATTACTTTTTGTTCTACCTTCAGTGGAAACAGAGAACAATTGATCACTGTCCTCTTTATAACAATCCGTAACATATTTGAAGACTGTTATCAGGTCTCCTCTTGGTCTTCTTTTCTCAAAACTAAACGTACCCAATTTTTAAAATATCTTTCCTCACCAGTGAGTTTTCTAAACCATTTATCATTTTTGTTGCTCTCCTCTGCACTCTCTCCAATTTGTCCACAACTTTTTTTAGTGTGGTGCCCAGAACTGGACACATTACTCCAGCTGAGTTCTCACCAGTGTTGAGAAAACAATTACTTCCCATGTCTTACATATGACACTTTCATTAATTAGCCTTTTTCATAAATGCATCACACTGTTGGCTCATATTCAATTGTGATCCATTCAGATAACCCCCATTCTTTTCTCCAGTTCCACTGAAAAGCCAGTTATTCCCTATTTTGCATTTGATTTCTCCTTCCTAAGTTTAGCACTTTGCACTTGTTTTTTTTTTTTTTTTTTGTAATTTCATCTTGTTGATTTCAGACCAATTCTCCAATTTATCAAGGTCCTTTTGATTTCTAATCATGTCCTCCAAGTGCTTGCAACCCTTCCCAGGTTGGTATCACCTGCATATTTTATAAGCATATTCTCCACTCCATTATCCATGTCATTAATGAAAATATTGAATAGTACCGGACCCAGAACAGACACCTGTGGAACCCCACTAGATACATCTTCCCAATATGACAGTGGATCATTATTAACTATTCTCTGAGTACAGTTTTTTAACCACTGGTGCACTTATAATTCATCTAGTTTCATGTAGCCCACATTTCCCTATATGTGATAGAATATACCCATGTTCATACCCTAGACACTATTGTAATAATGCTTGTATAAGGTATACCTTGTAAGATATCATTTGAAAACTCATAATTTGCTGATCAGTATCATCCTAATAAAATATGTGTGGCAACACTGTATGTGAAGCTATAAGATTTCCCTGTATGGTGCTATTAACACATATTCCAAACCCCACATCCCTGTCCAAACAGAAGCTGGCAAAAAACTCTGTCCTAATCAAAGGAATGTATGTTTGCCTTAATTTGCATTTAAGTAGTAAACAGAATCATCAAGCAGGAAGGGAAGACAAAGGAAGTTCAATCAGGTAAAAAAACCAGCAGGGAATATCCTTCCATATAAACTCTTTGTCTCCTGGTTCTCAGTTGGAAATGTTTTTCAAGAAGGGGACTGAAGCTACAGAAAGGAGGGACAAACCCCCAAGGCACCCCTCTCTCTCTCCCTGACCATTGCATTCATGGCACCTGAAGAAACAAAGGAAATAGTTATTGGACTCTAGAGGAGGGTTCCAGACCTGAGAGTTTGGTCAGTAGCCTGATGGAGCATGTGGAGAGAAAGTTTGCTTTGCAACTAAGATAGTTTCTTAAGTAGATACTAGTAAACATTTTATCTTTATTTTTCTTGAGGCCATTTCTGACTTTTATGCTTCATTACTTGTACTCATCTAAAATCTGTCTCTTTGTAGTTAATAAACTTGTTTTACTGTTTTTATCTAATCCAGTGTGCTCAAATTGAAGTGTCTCGTTAACTCCATTTGGGGTAACAAGTTTGTGTGCATTTTATTCCCTTAAAGGAATAACGGATTTACCATACTTGTTCTATCCAGGAGAGATCTGGGCAGTACAGGACATACATTTCTGGGGGGAAATCTGGGACTGGGAGTGTGTTGGGGTAACCCTGTGGTAACTTTTAAGGCTGGTAAGAGCCAAGGAGTGATTGATTGTCTGCAGCACACACAAAGAGACACAGCTGGCTGTGACTTACATGGTCGAGGCTGTTTGTGAGCAGTCCAGGTTGGAGGCAACAGCAACAAGGCATTGTAAAAGGCACCCTAGGTTACAGAGCAGAGATGACACAGCTACTCATTAGTCTGGATTGCACCCTGGACTGGCATACTGTGTCAAAAGCTTTACTAAAATAATGATAAATCACATCCATCCCCCTTATCCACTAAGCCAGTAACCCTGTCAAAGAAGGAAAATATGTTGGTTTGGCTTGATTTGTTCTTGATAAATCCATGTTGTCTATTACTTAACACCCTATTATCCTCTAGGTGCTTACAAAATGATTATTTAATAATTTGTTCCAGTATCTTTTCAGGTATCAAAGTTAGGCTGACTGATTTATAATTTCATTGGTCATCTTTCAGAGTAGCAGCCATGTTAGTCTCTATCCGCAAAAAGAGAAGTACTTGTGGCACCTTAGAGACTAACAAGTTTATTTGAGCATAAGCTTTCGTGAGCTACAGCTCACTTCATCTTTGTCATCTTTGTTCCCCTTTTAAAAGATAGGTACTATGTTTGCCCTTCTCCAGTCTGGGATGTCAACCATCCTCACTAAGTTCTCAAATATAATTCTTAATGGTTCTGAAATTCTTTCAGGTAGTTCCTTACATTCCTGAATTTTGTCAGGCTCTGCAGACTTGAATAAATCTAATTTATCTAAATATTCTTTAACATGTTCTTTCCCTAATCTGGCTCGTATTCATTTCCCCTTGTTGTTAATATTAATTGTGTTAAGCATCAGGCCACAATTCACTTTTTTAGTGAAGCCTAAAGCAAAATAGGCATTAAACACCTCTGTCTTCTTGGTGTCATCATTATTAGCTCTCCTTTCCTGCTAAGTAGTGGACCTATACTTCCTTTTGTGTTTCTCATGCTCTTAATATATTTATAGAACCTCTTTATACTTTGCTGTTGTCCCTTTAATATTGTTTCTTCCAGAAACTGCTAACTCTCCTGAACTCCTTTTTCCTTTTTCTTCCCATGGGACCTTACTTACTAGTTCTCTGAGTTTGTGAAAGTCTGTTTTTTGTAGTCCATTGTCCTTATCTGCTGCTCTCATTCTCTCTTTTCCTTAGAATCACAAAGCCTATTATTTCATAATCACTTTCACCTAAATTGTCTTCCACTTTCAGATTCACAGTCAATTCCTTCCTGCTAGTCAGAATCAAGTCTAAAATGATGGCTGCTCTGGTTACTTAACTCCATCTTTTGAAACAATAAGTTGTTACCACACATTCCAAGAATTTATTGGACATTTTGTTGTATTACTTTTCCAACAGATTATTATGCTAATCTATGTCCCTGGCAATTCAGTTGGCCTCAGAGAAGTTGTCCAGTTGTTTAAATCATTGCAGAATTGGACTCGTTATTATGATAGTTGAGCTTTAAAATTTCATCTGTCTTGTACAAGATTTCCAGTCTGATGGAGTGATTTCCATATAATAGTATTGACATTCTTTTCTTGAAAGGTGGAATTTTAGGTTTTTAGGGTCATACATTTTACAATCTCATTGAATAGGGCAGTTCATAACTAATAAGAAAGTCAGTAAGAAAAAAGGTGTGTTTTTTTTTAAATCATACATTAGTTAACACATGATAACTAATATATGGTACAATCCTCATATGGGCAAGGCAGTTGTACTTTTAACATTTGACTGTCTTGGCCACACAAAGATTTTACCACATGTTGGCAAATACATTGTAAAAAAAATCCACCTTTTTTTCCCTAGCATGGACACATCCAAGGTTTTCTTTACAACCTGAAAGACAAGACACTTTTATTTATTAAATGAAAGTTTAATTATGCAGAAAACCAAAATCTGCAGTACTTATTCCTGTAGCCCTAACAATAGTACATGATGGAAGGCCAGAATCAGTGTCTGATATCATCACTGACATTCGATGAAAACAGCTGATGCAAACCAAGTAGTCAGCCAGCTGCTTCAGTTTCTCTTGCTAAGAAAAATAAGTTGTTTTTCTGTGTTAAAATCTCAAAAAGGATAAAATCTTCAGCCTGTAATATTTTCCATGTTGAAGTACTTCTCTGCTGAAGTCCTTATCCCTATAGAGGTATCGATGCAAAAAGTTTTCTAGACAGAAAAATTTCTTCATTTAAATTCTTATTTTTATTAAAAAATCCAAAAGGTTAAAGATACATATAGTGACTGTCTTCAGGAGAATGTTTTTAGACGCCCTCCAGTCAAAATAGTTCCTTCAATTGTGTATATTGCTTTCCTTTTGGCTTCAGGCAATAAACCACATCTCAGGAACAAATTTTTTCTCTTGGGTAATATTTTACTGCTTTTGTGCTTAGAGCCAGCCAATATTTGTACAACATATATTGCACAGAGGGATAACAGATAATTTGTGAATATTATTTTAGTGTTTTTTACTTATCAGATATACAGAAGTAGACAAATACAACAAAATATTATTGTCCAAATGAAGAGTAGACTATCAGATTACATTAAAATATTTACACTGTATAGAAAACTAGAGACAGTATTTAGACATGGTGAAATATCTAAGAATATTCAGAGCAAAGATGAAAATACATAAACTTAGAGTGTATCCAGGGAAAGAAAGGAAATGGAAATACGGGGTTGGAAAAGATTCCATGGAGCACTGTCAAGGTTCCTTCCCCACTCTGAACTCTAGGATACAGATGTGGGGACCTGCATGAAAACCTCCTAAGCTTACTTTTACCAGCTTAGGTTAAAACTTCCCCAAGGTACAAAATTATTTTACCTTTGGATTTCCACTGCCACCACCAAACTTTATCTGGGTTTACTGGGAAACGTGGTTTGGGCACGTCTTTCCCCCCAAAATCCTCCCAACTCTTGCACCCCACTTCCTGGGGAAGCTTTGGTAAAAATCCTCACCAATTTGCATAGGTGACCACAGACCCAAACCCTTGATCTTAGAACAATGAAAAAGCATTCAGTTTTCTTACAAGAAGACTTTTAATAGAAGTAAAGGAATCACCTCTGTAAAATCAGGATGGTAGATACCTTACAGGGTAATTAGATTCAAAACATAGAGAATCCCTCTATGCAAAACCTTAAGTTACAAAAAAGACACACAGACAGGAATAGTCATTCTATTCAGCACAGCTCTTTTCTCAGCCATTTAAAGAAATCATAATCTAACACATACTTAGCTAGATTACTTACTAAAAGTTCTAAGACTCCATTCCTGTTCTGTCCCCGGCAAAAGCAGCATACAGACAGACACAGACCCTTTGTTTTTCTCCCTCCTCCCAGCTTTTGAAAGTATCTTGTCTCCTCATTGGTCATTTTGGTCAGGTGCCAGCGAGATTACCTTTAGCTTCTTAACCCTTTACAGGTAAGAGGATTTTTCCTCTGGCCAGGAGGGGTTTTAAAGGGGTTTACCCTTCCCTTTATATTTATGACAAGCACCAATAGTCCAATAAACTCAGTGGTTCCCAATTCTGGTTCCTTTTACACTCATGCAAATGGATTGGCTTCAGTGGGAATTTTACCTGAGTAATAATGTCAGTATTGAGTTATAGAACAAAGTAAAGATTATTGGCGAGAGTTTCAGCAGATGTAAAATTAATATTATTCCACTGAAGTCAGCACAGCTAAGCCAAGTTAAACCAGCTAAGTATCTTGTCCACTAGAGGGAACAGAGATATGAGGCCTGTCTAGAAACGGATTACAATGCTAACAGTAGTTGATTTCAAAACTTTCCTTCCGTTTTTACATTTATTTATCACAGTGTCATTTTATTTAGGTTAGTAATGACATACTTTTCTTCTGCTCCACATAGGGATTGGGACAGAGGTCAGCTGTCAACATGGTAATGGAAGAAAGGTCACTTAAACACGGGTTTTGTTTACTGATGGTCCGATTAACAAGTCTGTTATTAGAAATATCTTCCTTTTCTGCTTAATTTCATCACTTGCTGAGCAATATCTATTAACAAACATGAAAAAGTCAGCTTCAATACACTTTGCCCATAAATGCTGTTGAAACTTGTGATTTAATATGAATGGGTTTCCCTAAATAAACACCAGAACTGATTTAATTTTAAAAAAGCACTCAGTATACTGAATGCAGGTTTATGCTCAGTTTATTATATTTATATGTATTCTGCGAAAGTTTTAATGCAGCAGGCTTGGAGAAAGAAAATTAAAGTGCTTGAAGAACTTCATTAGAAAAAAGTTTTGCTAATAAAAATAATGAGAATTGAGAGTAAAATTAAAATATTTCAGTATATTAAAATGTGGTAAACAACCCACCAAAGGGCCTTGATTCTGGAAGGCTATGAGCCGTGTCTATTCCCTTAAAGTCAATGGGAACTGTGTGTGCTCAGAATCTATTAAAATCAGGCCACTTAAGATGGCCATATTAGGTGGATTTAGGTAGCTCGCAATAGACATCCCAGTTTGAAAACTTTGGCCCAGATCTTCAAAGGTAGGTGCCAAACTCCCATTAAAATCAATTAGAGTTAGGTACTGAAATACCTTTTGAGGATTTGGGCATTACTCTTATTGACTTGTATTAGGTGAGTTATTGGCGGAAATGGGATTCCCCACAAAGCTTAATTCTGCCCCTGAAGAATCTGAGAACTTCCTTTGAAGTCAGTAGCTCTTGGCTCTATGTTGGTTGAACTAAGCTATTCACAAAGCTTTTTTGACATTTAGAATAGATTTGGGGTCAGTTTACTGTGTTTTGGAATAAGGTTCAGGAATAAAATTGATCTTTCTCATTTACACTCTAATTGTCAATACACAATACAAATTTTGAAATCAAAGGGTTCAGAGTATTTCAATGAGGTTTTGAGGACATTTCTGCTGACATGGTGAAAATGGATGATTTACATAAAACAGTATCAAAAGTTCAGGTGCAATTATTGTGAAGGCATCTGTGTACATTGTATCCGTATGCTGTAATCCAGATGAGTTAGGGGCTGTGTCACCCCAGCCCTGCAACCTGGGGTGCCTCAGAATGCTTTGCTGCTGTAGCTCCCAAACTGGTCTCCTCACAAACAGCCAAATAGCATGTATGTCACACCCACAGTGTCTGTGTATAGCCACAGCCCTGGTCCAGCAACTCTGACCCCCACAGCCGGTCAGCAAACAGCAGCCACACTGTGCTGTCCACAGGCATTGGTTACTACTTGCAGGATGACCCCAAAACATTCCCAGTCCCAGTTCCCCCCACCACAAAAAAATGTGTCCTGCACTGTCTAGCCTTCTCCTGAACAGTTCAGACATATTAGGTCCATTGCCCCTTTAAGGGCATCAACATACAACATCAACTGCTACCTGAAATGGAGTTACCCAAACAATTCACAATACTGGATTAGTTTTAATTACAGAATGAAACGAGTGTATTTACTTACAAAAAGAAAAATTTTAAGTGAGTACAATTAATGGGGTATTAAAATCAGTAATAGTTACAAGAAAAATAAAGATAAAATGCTTTCTAAACTTAACAAACTAGACTTGGTTCAAGGTGAAGTCCCTTACCACCTGTTTTCAATAACATTTCTCTCATTTCAGTAACAAACTCTCAGACCACAATCTGCTCCTTAAGTCCAATGGCTGTTTATTTTGTCTTGTTAAGTGAAAAGAGAGAGATGGGGAGAGATCACCTGGTGTGTTTTTGCCTGTCACTTTTATAGTCCAGTCCCATTTTAAGATGCATTCTCCTAAAGGTTACCCCTCAAAGCAGAGTAAAAGTGTCTAGTAGTGACATTGCTATTTCTTCTCATCTCTGTTTGCTGAAATTCAGATTTTCCTTGTCTCATGTCTTCCCCCTCTAACTATCTGAGGACCCTTGTTTGTAAACTGAGATAAACACTCACTTTTTTGTTTAAGTCCTGATTGACCAGTCCTGCCTAGTCGGAGCTACATGGGTTTGAACATGTGCCAACATCTTTCAGGGGAAATTCATAACTTTACATATAATCTCACTGCAGACATTCCACCAGGATTTTATTGACCAGTATGTTGTTAGTTTTCAAATGATGCCTTACAAGGCATATTTTGTAAAAAGATTATTACAGTAGTGTATAGAGTGTGAATACAGGGGTGCATTCCTCACAGTTGCCAAATAAACTAAAGTCTAGTTATAACAGGATCTGTGTGAATATGTGTGTGTGTGTGTAGTGTGTGCATGGGGGAGGGGATCTTAAACTATTGCAGTATCTGTAGCCATGTAGCTTCACTATTTTATGTAGCTGTATTCATTTCAGTGCTTTATTATGACATAACATACATCAACATTACAAGCTGGCAAGCAGAGATAAATAGTGGCAAAGCTTTTTTTATGCTATTTTGTGCAGCTGAATACTTTGCAATCTCATTTTTGACAGTTTCAGGCTGAAGTATCATATTTTCCCAGAAACATTATTTAAATTCACAGATGAATGGGACAAAGCTTTTATAAAACCATAGAGCAGAACTCATGTACGCAAACACAGAAACACAGAGCAGAGTTTACCAACATTAGTTAAACTCTGTGAGATTCTCCTTCACTAATGTCTTTATTTTAATGGGTAATGGCTGCTTCTTTTCAATAGATAATTCCAAAGAAGCAGCAGGGGAAAAACTAACTATGGCCTGATTTAATAGATTCTTACTGTCTTAAACATTCATTTATTTCTGTTTATTTTTGTTCATTTTATTTAATTTATAATAATGATTCCACCAAGAAGTGCTTAGCCAAGCCTCAATGCACTTTTAACATATTTTAAATATATAGACATACAAATAAGTACAAAAGCTAGCAGTCTCTCCCCACTCCCAAAATAATAATAGTAGTAATGAGAATCAAGCCCAAACTTTCTGATCCGGTCTATATACACCAGTCGTGACTGCCTCCCTCCCATTCCCAAAACTGAGGAAAATCAATGAGTATTGCAGCATGTCCTGTAGGTCAAGACATCTGATCTGTTTCAGATCAATATGGGGACTGAATTCCAAAGCTGAGGGTCCATTAAAGGGACCCTTCTGGCAGTCCCTTTTCTATTAGATTGGGAGATTTGTCTGCATTAGCGTGATTGTAGCTATACCTGTGCAAATTCCCACTGTCTAAGTGCTGCACCTGTATAAAGTGGGGCTTATATATAATTAGAGGTTTCAGGGTAGCATCCATGTTAGTCTGTATCTGCAAAAAGAAAAGGAGTACTTGTGACACCTTAGAGACTAACAAATTTATTTGAGCATAAGCTGTAGCTCACAAAAGCTTATTCTCTAATAAATTTGTTAGTCTCTGAGGTGCCACAAGTACTCCTTTCCTTTATGGCAGCAAGGTTCACATCTGAAAGAAACTGTCACAGTCTCTTTACCAGGCATAAATGTAAAAAAGCTATCCTAGGCAGTGAAACTATATTATTTGCAGAAGCAACTGGGGATACAACAATATCATCAGACCGTGAACTCTAGTAACAAAGAGGAAGCAGAGACCTTCAATCAGATGGAAGGATAAAATCCTCACAGTATTTTCTGATTGCTTTCACCAACAACCAGCATCACCAGCTGACATATCTAGCAATATCAGCACTTGATCTCCATCTGTCACCAGAAGATCATCTCTTAATGCCACCAGCAGAGTTTTTGTACAGACCGTGTATTCAGATTGCTTGATAAATGTCAAGGAGATCTGAGGAAACTAAGGCTCTCCACAGCTTTCTCAACAAACATACCCAGCAATGGAAGATTAGATACTAGACAGTTATTGGTCAGAATGTCAAGTGGTGATTTCTTAAGTAAAGGCAAACTACAACAAAACCAGCAACCTACCTTCAATGAGCTTGAGCATGCTCAACACTTCTGAAAAGCAGGCCATTTATTTGTGTGCGTTGGTATAGATTTACAAGCTTAGATAGGCTACTATTCTTGAAAATTTTTGTATTCCATGTATTTTGTATTCAAATCAAGACCTGTGTTAAGGTTACTGACATGATTAAGGACCTAATTCTGTAAATCCTTAATCACAAATCATTGACTTTAGTGGACTACTCAAACAAGTAACGGCTTCTCATATGATTAAAGACTTGCAGAGCTGGGTCCTAACTCATTAGGAAAAATGGAAGATTTTTGACAAATAGGGCTTTTGTATAGCATTACTGATGTATGCTGTACCGTATGAGATATTGTTATATTCTGTATAACAGGTTAGCTTTAATAGTTATGATCCTGGATACATTAGGAAATTATTCTTCTCAAAGACTTAAGTTTTATAAATTATAAGAAATCAGAAAAATGTGGAAACACCTTTCATTACGTCTGATGGGTATGGATATTTCCCTTGAGACTTCAGTATTTTTTTAATTGGTCCTTTATTAAATTACTTTTGATGGAATTAGATAACAATGATAGAAAAAATATGAAAAGAGTCATCAAGTTACATACTAATGAATAATTCTGTTTTGCTAGAAGAAAACAAGCTTCCAACAGCATTTATTCTCTCTGACTACAAATACCTAAGTACAAAATATTGCATGTTTTACAGGGCCTGTTTTTGTGGCATTCTGAAATAAAGTGCTTAATAACTAAACTCATTAATGCTAATGGTAAATCAGTGAGATTAAATATTTCTATAAATCATTTTATTAATAAAACAGAGGGCTCATTAAAGAGCTATTGAATTGTAAAGATGCAATATTTCAGTATCAGCATTTTATAAACATTTCAATTAGCACAGGTTGACAACGTAGAGGAGGAGGCATAAAATACCCAAGCTACAGAATAGGAAATAGAGTGCAGACTCAGCTTCTCGAGAAAAAAGGATGTTTCGGTGGGGGCTATAATGCATAGCAAATGGAACATTTTTAAAAAAAATAAATATACGAAGAGATTCTAATTTGTGCTTTTCAAGGACCTTCTGAAGGACTGTGTGCTACTACCGTACACTATATCATTTTATTATTATCCTTAGAAGGATGACTGCCAACCTAAAAGGAATTTGAACAGTTGAGAGAGGACAAAGAAGTGCATACTTAAACACACACACACAAATAGTGATAGCTTAGGAGAACAATATGAGGAATAAATTGCCCTCAGTAAGAATGTTTAACATATGTAAATAGTGAAAAATGATAGCGAAAGTCTTTGTTTCAAATGTGCTACAACAAATGTGAAAGCAGAAAATGATCACAAAATAAGCACTAGGAGGATGTCGGGTTACACAGTATCCTGATTCTTTCCCATGTCAAACCTTTCTTTTTCTTTAATGGGGACCCATGTTTAAAAATATAAAAAATAAATATTCGCAAGTGCCTAATGTGATTAATAGAAAAAAAAATCAGTTAATTTCACCCTCAAGCTGCTCTCTCATCCCCACTTCTGTATGATACTAGTTTGAAAAAGAGCAGATGTTAGCTTTGGGGCTGTGAAAAAAACATTGGCGAAAGAGATAATCTATTGCCTAGGTACTTTTAAAAAAAACATGATTTTAAGAGCTTGTGATTCCTCCCAAAGCCAGACAAATATCGACACTCAAACCTTTAGTCTTGTGTATCATGTTCCATGCTGGGAAAACAAGTCTTTTCATTTGGGTTCAGCATGTCAAAGAAAATAATGTAAGTGACTGACTATCGGGCTCATATTTGAACTTAAGCTGCAGGACTAAGCATCTCAAAGCTTTACTCATTGTGCAGGGGATGGTGGGCCATATGTTAGCTAATGATATTCTGCATTGACTTTGTCCTAAATATATGAAAGCAACACCTGAAAGGACTTCACACTGTAAGCCCTTTAGGGAAAAGGCTGATGTATATCCCATGTGAAACATAAATAATAAGAATATAATATGGATCATTTAATCAAAGCACAAAATAATTATATGCACAATCCAGTGCACAAAACATATTTTCTAAAGTCCCAGTTAATTCCTGTACACAGCCATCCTCCTTTTTATTTTGGGCCTGATCCAGTGTTTTATATATATCAATGGGGAATTGACCTAAATGTGCACCAGATAATGCCCATTGTTCAGGTTGTATGGGTCTTTAATTTTGACAAGGTGCATAAAGTTGGGTTTCTTTAAATTTTATAATCTCCAGAGTTTTGAAATGTGCATTATCATTTAATGGGCACAATTCCTTTCTTTCCATCCATTCTGCTGGCACTGTCATAAAGTCATAGAGTTTAATGACAGAAGGGACCACCAGATCATCTAGTGTGACCTCTTTTATATCACAGGCCAACACCACTCAGCACTTGCACACTAACCTCAACAACTGAAATTAGACCAAAGTATTACAACCCACTATTATGTGCCAGAGGCAGAGAATAGGAGGCAGTGAGGTGCACCAATGCCTGAGACTTGCTCAAAGGCAAGGAAATGATTACACGAGATATGCTGCTGAGGAAAGTGGAACACACACCTTCTCCCAAAGTTACTGCCAATCTGACCTGGGGGAAAATTCCTTGCTGACCTCATGTATGGCATTAGACCCTGAGCTTGTGAGGAAGAACCAGCCAGCCAAGCACTTCAGAGAAAGAATGCTTGGTGCTAACTCAGAGCCCTGGCTCTCCTTGTCCAATGTCCCATCTCTAGCCAGGGCCATCCTTGATGCTTCAGAGGAAGGAGATAATAAAAACAACAACACATAATGCACTATGGGGGTGGGAAATCCCTTCTGAACTCCTGCAGGTGGATGGCTGAAACCCTGAAGCATGAGCTTTTATAAACATATAAACAGGAAACAAGCTAGATTCATTGAGCTACAGACTCTGAACCCAAGCGGCCAAATAAGCCTTCATATGAGTGGTGCAATTAAGTTAATGGAATAGCAGTCGCTTACCCGAAGACTGAATTTGGTCTAGTAACTCTTATGTAAATCTTTCTTTAGCTCTTTTACAAAAATATAGTATCCTTATCAACCAATGTGTTCTTGCGTTGGCAAATTGTCACCTGATTTAACAATTTTATTTGTCCAGTTCATATTGTTACAGTATTGTTGTCGCAGAACTAACGGCTTACATAATGATATTCATATAATAAATTCCTCAAGCAGCTGCAGGCAGGACATTTTCTAGCAAATAATCTGTGCAATGTTGAGGGTGAGCATCTGCACTGGACTGAAAGAGGACATATTCTTGATAGGTAACCAAGCTCTAGTAACCCAAAAGCTTTCGATATTCACTGCCTTTCTAGGAGTATAAATTTAAGGACAAAGGACTCGAAGAAAGATTGGGAGACAGTATACTATAAGGTAGAAAATGATACACATGATGAATTCAGCTCCTTTTGAGGATGTACAAAATATGACTAGCAGGTCACTTTGAATTAATGTATTATGTATTATGACTTGAAAAGTCAGACATACAAGAACCCTTCAGTACTGATAATGGTGCAGTTTACATCTTTAACCTTTATAACAACAGACAACATTAACAAAGAGATGCTATTGTACTCTTAGCATCAAAATTAGTTCCTATATTTGTTTTCCTTTTGATCTTAAGTAGCAAACTGTGCATGTAGGATGTTAAGCCCTGGTAATTTTCTATCGATAGTGCGGAGATAAAGTAAGAAGGAGGCATGCCTCGGGGCCCTATTTTACCCTGGGGTGTTTGCTACTTCCCACCACCCAACACAGATGTAATGAGGTTAAGTGGTGTCTATATAAAATAAGTAAGAACTACTAATTATTCCTCAAGAAAGGCTTTTAATGATTTTCAACTATAATAACAGCATAAACAAAACAAAAAAAGGAAAACCAAAGACTAGCCCTGAATAAGAATTATTACAAAAGGCAGATTAATTTGAAGAGAAGTGCAAGTACATGTAATATTGTGGACCATTTGTGAGTTCCTGAACAGTGACTCTACATATGCTGGTCTTGGCAGGTCATAATAAAAGCCCCGAAGACAAGCATAAGTAAAGCTCTTCCTCACCAGTTTTATATTCCTGGTGAAAAAATATTTCAAAGGCAACACAACTATACGTATAAGGAGCTAATGAACGACAGCACTACAGGCATCCGCTCGGACTACTTGAAAGACAAGAACAAATACATGCAAAGCTATTATGCATCAGCCGCCTACTATTGATTTAATGCGACAGTATCGATACAACTATGATCAATTTGGCTCGAGCGACCAGACTTCTTTACTCTGTAGACTTACCCTGCATTCGTCCGAAAATACGTTACCCTTCAGTCGGCCACATTCCGCACTGGCCAGGTACAGACAATCAAGAATTGCACATCTCTTCAGTTCGGGGGGTATGGGTCAGGTTTCCCTTATGACTGAAAACACACACACACAGTCCCGTGCCTTCATCTTTTTTATCTGGTCTGATGGCCGTGTTTTAGAACAGACCAACCAATCAGGGTGGGTCACATTGTTTATGTGGTTGCCCTAGTTGTATAATTGATGCCTATTTAATTTTTATGTCCAATTGTTAGTTGTTAGGCCTATTTATTTTTTCTGTAGCCAATTAGCTCTTGAATGTGGGTAATTTGGGGTTGATAAATACATAGGAGTCAGCATAAATTGTTATCTGGTTGCAGCGCGTCCTGAGCACAAGCTTAAGCTTTATTTTTGGAAGGCTTACATTTTGAAGTATACAGAAGTTTGAGGCCTAACATTTGCAATACTTCTATTCCATTCAAGCTTGACAAGACAGTTGTTCAATTTATTCACAGATAGCTGCTGTATAATTTAGACAAAAATATAAATAATATGTGATGTTAAATGTCATGATTTCGATGTACTGCTGGCACATTTCCTAGAAATCATCAGCCAAAGAAAATCCTATTATTTTGAAATTTTATTAAAGCATGCAAACTGGTAACAAATGCTTGAAGAGTAAACGTGCTCTGAGGAAGCACATCTGAGACCTAGATATTGGTTACAAAGGGTTTAAGGTTCATGTGAAAGGCCAAATCAAGACTAGATTTTGAGCTTGTATATGATGGCATCAAAGTTTTGTGAAATATCCATGTAAGATTTTTGGCTTCATCTAAACCAGAACCAGAAAACAGGTCACATCTTACTTTGATTCCAATCTTCAAACAGAACACACAGTGGTGTGTTTTACTGATTTAAATTGAATCTTTCCCACCCATGTTTGAAGCAGTTTAGATTTGATGTGATGGGTTTAGTCGCTCCTTATTTAAAAGCTTTACAATATATTTGGAACATCTAAACTGTTTTCATTAAAATATATATGGCTAAATTTTGATTAATATTTAAATTATTTATCTTACAGACTATTTAAATCTAATGAGCACTTATACTAATCATTTTGGCATCAGAGATATGGGAATAAACTCTGAAAGAATGTATAACAGCCAAATACAAGAGTTTACTGGGGTCAAAAAAATAATCATTCAAAATAAAATGTATCCCTAGTGATGTTGGCAATTAGGAACAAAAGGTTTGGCATGTAAGATGAGTTCTTAACAACTATAAAAATACTTTGCCCTTACAAAACTGCTTTCATCTGACGATATCAAAGCATTTGTCAAACATTAACTATTTAATTTTCACAATACTCTTCTGAGGTAAATAAAGGATATATAAGAATAATTTCATCCTGAAGTATAAGATCACAAGGTTTAACAACCTTACCCAACAATGAATGACCGGAAGTGAAGAAGTATATTATATCCAGCGGAAATTGCAAGAGGAATGTAGACAAAAAGTCTTACCAAAGTTGAAATGTGGTCATGACACAAGGATTAATGTCATCATCTGCTCCTATGAAATGTGCCATTATCTCTTTAACTAGTTCAAATGTCCAGGATCTCTATTTCATTTCTCATCAGGAATACAGCACCTTCAGCAGCACAATGGTTCTTAACAACATGCTGGGTATAGACTGAAAAGAAAGAATGACACCTACTGAATCACCAATACTATTTTCTTCAGCACCTATGTGCTCCATCCAGTGCCTCATTCCTGGAAATTTTCATTGCTCGTTGGCCAAAAGAAAAATGATGGTGTCTGCCAAAAGTGACAGTTCTTGTCATTCCATGAAGAACTAACAGTTATGGATGATTTGATCTTTGAAGGTGAAAGACTTGTAGTATAGTGCTCAGCAAATTATAGCTCATTCATTTGGGATACGTAGAAGTACAGAAGTGGAAGTGCAGGGCCAAGTGTGAATGCACATATTGAACAAAACATGCTAAAATATCCACTTTGCTTGCATCATTGAATGCCAACCTCTACAAAATCCAAGAACCTCTATAAAATGCCATCTCATCCATGGCAAAGGTGACATCAGATATTTTCACAGTAAATACTGTGCTTCTAGAGGACTATTATAATCATTATTTTTGCTGCAATTACTGGAAAATACAAGCTTCCAAAGTGACCAGTAAACCTAAATTCCTCTTTGTCTAACACAGAATAAATAAAGGGCTGGTATCTGACAACATTGCCAATTACAATTCACAAAAATTCCAAGAGTCTGCAAATAACTATGATTCTAGTTACACAACAATTATCCCCCGCTATCTCAATCAAATAAGCAAATAAAAAAACTCACTATAAATCTTAAAATACCTAATGAAAAAGACCTGTACCATGCTATGTTGGAGTAGAGGAATGGTATTGGATCACCTACTCAGATGAATTGTGGTTTGCATTAGATTTTGTCTTTTTGTCTTACAACGGAAACATGAAAGTCTTACCTCTTCTTCAGGAAGAAGAGAGAGTTCACATGCAGAATCTTGAACAAAAAGTAAATCATGCATTTTTAAATCTCTGGAAGTTAATGAGGTCTAATTTCAGACTATAACACCATTTTCAGTGAAGTTGCTACTTCCGACACAAGGAGGGTTTCTCCCACAGGTGTAGGAACTCCACCTCCGTGAGAGATAGGGGTTAGGTTGTTTTAACTGCACTGATCAGGGTTGTGAATTATTTCTTAGGTGCAGCTATTGATACAGGACCTACCCATGTGAAAAACAGAAACATTCCATGGTATCAAAACATCACAATAACCTTTCTTATAGAGGAGTATGTAGTACTTGTTTGAATTCAGCATACCTATTGTGACAAGTTGTTTAAACCTGTCACTCCTGGAATTTTATTATCAATGACAAGAGCACCAGCATCTTAATTTATGGTTAAACATAGAACTCAGATGGACACAGAGAGGTGCTCACGTGAAATAAGATATAAATTGCTGGGTATAGTTGATGGCACATCTTATGAAATTAGATTGTTTTCTCATGAGCATTATGGATATTTGAACCACTAAGGGAAGCTGAGTGGTTCTGGTGCCTAAATTGTGAATGTTATTAGGAAAATGAGATTTATCTTGTGAAATATGTCCTAAACCCATTAGTACTAATCCATTAAAAGGTATTATGTTGTTTGCTAAGGACAGGAAGGTCAGCTGTACTCAATTCTGATCCTTCAGGAGTGCTGGATCACCGGCAACCCAGGTGATCCTGAGTTAAATTTGCCAGCTTATTAGCCATTCAGCTCCCATTTTTATTTAGACTGCTGGTCCAGGTCTTCCCCTGAAGATAGTCCTTGCTGACTTCAGTCCTTCTCAGGCCACATCATTTTTTCTGGCTTTGTTGCTGCCTTATGGCTTTTCAATCCCTATTATTTCTTTCAATAGCCGTAAGTATATAATATAATTTGCTATTGTGGGCAATTTTCTGTGTTAAAAGCCGCAGAAAGGGATTGGGAAAGTGTTACCCTGCAGACCAGTATCAGAACATATTATTCTATGATCTGTTCCTGAGATGTGCTGAGTTATCCCCATCTATCATGAGTGTAATGGGCATTCAACAGCTCGGAGAACCAGGCCTTGGTACATCCATTTGACGTTGGTGAAAATACTTTGAAAACTTTGCTAAGAAGATGCTAAATTGTTGAAATATTTTTAACTAGGAGTCTGGACTTAACACCAATTAAAATGTATCTGAAATTAACATTTAATTAACATTTATATTTAATTAACTAATTAACATTAACACCGATTAACATTTAACAAAAATAATGAGAATTGCCTTCCTTTCTTATTAACGCAAAGAGGGCCAAATGTAGCCTCCAGTAACACTTGCACAACACAATAACAGTGGAGTATCACTGTGTAACTCATGACAGATTTTGATTTAACAATTTTTTTTTCCTTCAGCAAATACAAGGTATTCACTTTGGACACTTTTAGTATCCACATAGGAATACTTAATGGTTCAGACTATTAATCCTTCAGGCCTCCTACTTGGGGCAGTGGCCAATGCCTCAAGCTTCAAAAGAAGGTGAAATCTCCCCATACTGCAGCTAGCCACCAGTGGAATGTAGTAGACTCAGGAGGGGAAATAAAGAGAAAGAAATTCCTTCTCTTTCTGTGAAGATCAGCCAAAAGTATGCAATTAATAAAAGTGCTGTGCTTTCTCTCAGAACAATCTGTCTCCTTAATGATTACAGAGACCTCACACCAAATTCTAAATGGGGTTTAAATCAGCAGGATTACTCCAGTGAACTTCAAGGAGAACTTGACTTCTCATGTGTTTTACAGAATTTTTAATATTATTTAAATATCATCCCTAGATTTAAAAAGCTTTGATGATGCATATTGTGTATTTAAAAACCCTTTAACATGTTCCTGGCTCATTTTTTTTAACGTTTGTGAAAATTGGTTGTATGAATTAGTAACAGGTGTTCTAGGATTTATGCTATCACAACATACTTCACCTTCCTTGTTGTTAATCTGAATGCTCCGAGAAGGAACATTTTCTAATGCATTGCAGAAACCATCAGATTTGCAAAGAAACTCAGAAAATCATATTGTCTTAGAAGCAGACTCTCATTTACACAAGTATTTGTCTCAGCTAAATGCATGCTATGGTGTTCTGATAAACTGCTGGTGCTACAATCTGTGGAATACAAATGCTGCAGAATCTCTTGTGATATCACAATTTAGTATGGCTCTTACAGGACAGATCAGACTTACAGGAATTTAATCTATTCTCACATTTTTCTCTTGCCCCACAAAGCTATTTTCATTAACAAAGGACTTATGGGTCAGGTTCCAGATCCAGAGTAGGATTGATGTTTGTGCTTAAATCTGAACCAAGCCAAGGTTTGGGATCAGGTTTTGATTCAAAGGCACAAAAGTGTTATGAGCTGTTCTTCACTACATTTTGACTCAAAAAGGTGGCGAACTTTTATAGTCAGATGTTAGAGTAAGATTTCTACCATCCTGGTGCGCATCTGGAACACATTTGGAAAATACACCTCTTCTGGTGTTGGGTCTGAGCTGGAATTAAAACTATAGGATTAGGTTCAAATCCCAGAATTCCCTTCCAATCCTCTCCACTCTGTCCCCCACAAAAATATTCACTTTATTTTCAGAAAACTTCAGGTCTTTAGGAGGCAAAGTGAAGGATAATTTTTTAGCAGGTGCTTTCTCTATGAGCAGTCTTTTCCCTGCCAGCTAATTTCTGAGCAGAAGGCAGCAGGCCATAAGGAAATGTGACTCCAAAGCATAGCGTTGCCTGCAATGAAGAAGTGGGGAGAGGAGAAAGTGGAAGGAAAGAGTCTCTTTCTACAGCACTACTACAGTAAACACCCAAATATGAGAGGAAATGAACTGAGCATGAAGAAGAGAAAAATATGTTACTAATGAAACAAAGTAAAATAAAGTACAAAAATCCCATTCCAAATTTTCAAATAGGTTTTTCAAACAGTGCTTGCTAATTTTGCCCTCTATAATAATAATAATAATAAAAATAATAATAATAATAATTAATCATTAATAAACATGTTTATAAAGCATCCTACAAAAATGCTTGGAATGCTGAACAACAGTCATTAAAACAATTTCTTATTAACTAATAAAAATAACATCCCAACTTCAACAAAATTACAAGCAATGTAGGTTAAAAAAAACCAAAACAAAACAAAAACACAATACAAACAGAACAATAAAACAACAACGGTGGAAGTAATTTAAAAACACTTCTGTATGGTCACATACCAGATTATTAGGTAATTCTAACTACCAAATCTATTACTGGACCAACTTCTACTGGTGAAAGAGACAAGCTTTGAAGCTACACCGACCTGCAAAAGAGCTCTCTGTGTAGTTTGTAAGCTTGTCTCCCTAATATCCATCTTGTCTCTCTAATATCCTGGAACCAGCATGGCTAAAACACTGAAAATCTATTATTATTATTTTGTTTAATATTTACATTACAGTACCATAAAGAGTCCATGCTCATGCATGATCAAGGCCTTCTTGTGCTAGGCACTGTGAATTGCTATGTGTCTACACTGCAATTTAAAAACCATGGGTTGGCCTATGCCAGCTGAATTGGGCTTGTGGGGCTTGAGTAGAGGGGCTGTTTAATTGCACTGTAGACATCCAGCCTCAGCCTGGAGCCTGGAATATAGGACCTTGCAAGGTGGAAGAGTCCCAGAGCTCAGGCTGCAGCCCTGAGCCGGAATGACTACATCGCAGTTACAGAGCCCTGCTGCCCAAGCCCCGTGAGCCTGAGTCAACTGTGGGTGTCTAATTGCAGTGTAGACATACCCAAAGAGGTAGATCGCTACGCTGAAGAGTTTAGAGTCTAAGCTGTCTGGATCCTGCAAACAGTTCCATGTGAGGAGGCCCTCACACTTGCAAAGAGCCCCCTATCCCACACATATCAGAGAATCTGCTTCCTGAAAATTTAGAGAAATACATGAAGAGCTTTGAAATAGCTCCACTTGTGTGGAAATTTCCATTGACTTGTGATCTGCAGTGAACAAGCCTATTTCTCCGAAAATAGAAGGTGTGGAATCTTTGATAGAATGAAAGAGGCTGGCAGCTTTTGTCTTACTAATTTCCTCTCAAACTTTCCTGATTCTGTTTGTTTATATATACACACACACAAAAACATAGCAACTGGACTATTTGAAAATGTCTCATAATGTCTCCTTCTGCAAGTGAGGGAGGGAGAAAGCAGTGATGCCACATATAGATAGACAGATATAGATATAGATATAATGCCCCCTTCTGCAAGTGAGGGAGGGAGAAATATATATACATATACATAGATATTTCTCCCTCCCTCACTTGCAGAAGGGGACATTATGAGACATTTTCAAATACTCCAGTTCCTTTGTTTTGTTTTGTATTAGGTAATTCCTAAGAACAATAGTGTCTAACAGCAGCTCAGCCAAAGATACCCCCTGCCAATTTTACACTAGGGAAATAATAGGAACTTGGTATAAAGCCTAATTAAACTATGTGTTAATGTGATACAGCCATAACATTAGGGGATTTATTATGTGGTGAAATACATTATTTTCCGATTATAAATGGTTTGGCACAAACCATGTGGGAATATTTTCTTTTTATCAATAGTTGTTTTGTTTTTCTCTTTAAAAATAACATATACTGTGAAGTTGGTAGGATGGGCATCAGTGCAGTCTTATATTCTCATGGTCTCTTCAGTTTACCAGTATCAGCTTTATTGCTATGTGGTCACTCCTCTTACCATGTCTCTAAGCTATTAGGGAGGGGAAGGTACCAAGATATATGTTTCCTAAAAGTGAAATGGTAGTAATTCTCAGACTACTGGAGAAGAAAAATTGTCAGGAAGCAATTCTGAGAAAGGATATTTGATTTTGGATACATTATTTTGGTAGATAAAATGTTCTGGAGACATAATTGATTATATTCAGTGCTGTAAATTATAATTCTTACTTATCAGCTCCATGCATATTCACTCTTCAGTTAGAGAAACTACCTGAAGGAAAGACAGGAATTCCAGTGTCTTGACATTTCTTAAAAGAAGTGTTCCTGCCTCTACAGTAGAACCTCAGAGTTACCAACACCAGAATTACGAACTCCCAGTCAAACACACATCATTTGGAACCTGAATCAGGCAGCAGAGACCAAAAATATGCAAATATAGTACAGTACAGTACTGTGTTAAACAAAAACTACTACAGAAAGGGGAAAGTTTAAAAAAAGAAATTTGATAAGGTAAGAAAAATGTTTCTGTGCTTGTTTTGTTTGAATTAAGATGCTTAAAAGCAGCGTTTTTCTTCTGCGTAGTAAAGATGTATTAAGCTAATGTTCAGCTGTAAACTTTTGAAAGAACAACCATAACATTTTTTTCTGAATTATGAACATTTCAGAGTTACAAACAAATTCCATTCCTGAGGTGTTTGTAACTCTGAGGTTCTACTGTATATTGTCCACTCAGTCTCTGTGCGATGGAAAAGACTGTGATCCTCATCTTTTTACAGTCATAAAGTCCTCTATAATATGTTGCTAGGATGAGTTATTTTATACTTATAAGCCTTCTAAAATTAAATACACTCCATGAGCTTCCATTGTAACATTTATAGTAGTTGGTAGCAGAGTAACTTTTAGAATGTGACATTGACAATATTAATGCAATAATGTCATCCAGATCAATCATATCTAGCCTGAAGGGTTATTTTCAAAGTTAACAACCGAAGGCAGAGTCACAAACTGTTAAAGTTCTTAAATAAGTTGTTAACTGTTCAGAAATTTAAGGGCTTTAATGCTATTATTTATAGAAATACAATCAGCTGCCCAAATCTGATTCATGTAACTAAAATACTGCTGACAAAAATTATTTGTACTTATTCAGGCTTCAAGTCATAAGCCTGGATTCACCTACATTAGTCATTTTCCTGTTTTTTTTTTTTCCATGGGTTCAGGTTATCCTCAGCAATGTTGCAATGCAAAATATACTGAAGCTACATTAGCCATGATAAATATAGTGCAAACTAGGTGGGGTGGATATGGATTTAAATCCTTTTGACCCAGAAATTTTAAAGTTTAAAATGCACTCCTCACAAGCTGTCCCTAATGCATTTGTTGAGACATTTTTCTTCATCTCTGTCAAAATTCAGTCTTTTTTCTCATATCTAAAGCAAAAGTGGCTTGTTCAATTTTTATATCATAGCCCGTTCATGTTGACTGTTGTGTTTGCTGATTTCTCCAAATGTAAGCAGCGCTTACCTCTTGAAAAGGCAAGTCAGTGCAAAGGCAGGCCAGCAGCAGTGATTCTGAAAAGTAGTTAGAAGGAAGGAGAGTATCACAGTGCATGCTGAAAATTGCAGAATCCACACCGCTACCAGGCCTCTCCTGAATTCTCATTCCCCTTCCACATGAAACATCCAACAAAGTGATCATAATTAATTACCAAGTAGTAAATGAGGCAAATCCTGGGCACAGTTTACATGACAACGGAGGTCCTGTTAGCCCTAGATAGCTGGAGAATCAAGTGGCTGTGCACTGGGCTAACCAGTCCTGGCAATTGGTGCCTAAATGGGACCTGCACATGCTCTGCAGCAAGGAGCTGTGGAATTCTATCTGGGGACATTAGGGAATTCCCTTAAATGAACTTTCCCTGGCCCTGAGCTGTATATGAATTCCAGTCTCATCTCTCTTCCCATCTGAAACCTGCAGAATTAATCCAGGATACCAGAGAGTCCTGAGTCTTTATTAAAAACATGACTTTTTGTTTTATGAAAAGTGCTTGCCCCTGGCTGATATGGTGTTTTTGTCTTATCATTTTCCTTTGTGAGTTCCTTTGAGTATGTAGTGATTGTCTTGTTTCACCCTGTCAAGGTTCCTTCCTCACTCTGAACTCTAGGGTACAGATGTGGGGACCTGCATGAAAACCTCCTAAGCTTACTTTTACCAGTTTAGGTTAAAACTTCCCCAAGGTACAAACTATTTTACCTTTTGCCCTTGGACTTATCGCTGCCACCACCAAACGTCTAACAGGAATATAATTTGGAAAGAGTCCGTTTGGAAACGTCTTTCCCCCCCAAATCCTCCCAAACGTTACACCCCCTTTCCTGGGGAAGGTTTGATAAAAATCCTCACCAATTTGCATAGGTCACCACAGACCCAAACCCTTGATCTTAAGAACAATGAAAAAGCAATCAGGTTCTTAAAAGAAGAATTTTAATAGAAGAAAAAGTAAAAAGAATCACCTCTGTAAAATCAGGATGGTAAATACCTTACAGGGTAATCAGATTCAAAACATAGAGAATCCCTCTAGGCAAAACCTTAACTTACAAAAAGACACAAAAACAGGAATATCCATTCCATTCAGCACAGCTTATTTTCTCAGCCATTTAAAGAAATCAGAATCTAACACCTATCTAGCTAGATTACTTACTAAGTTCTAAGACTCCATTCCTGTTCTGTCCCCGGCAAAAGCATCACAGAGAGAGAGAGAGAGGCTTTGTTTTTCCCTCCCGCCAGCTTTTGAAAGTATCTTGTCTCCTCATTGGTCATTTGGCCAGCGAGGTTATCCTAGCTTCTTAACCCTTTACAGGTGAAAGGGTTTTTCCTCTGGCAAGGAGGGATTTTAAAGGTGTTTACCCTTCCCTTTATATTTATGACATACCCACATAGTTGTTATTGTGGCATTTAGTTCACTGGATGATGTACACCAGAAAGTCACCGTGCTCTCAAATAAAAGCACACAGAAAAATGATAAAAGACAAAAACACCTATCAGCCAAGGGCAAACATTTTTCACAAAGTGATCACGCCATATCAGACCTCTCAGTCCTCATCCTCAAAGGAAATTTGCACAACACCTTCAAAAGATGCACCTGACAGCTTAAATTCATAACTTTGCTAGATTCTAGTCTTAATAAAGACCCTGCATTTATGGCTTATTAGAATAATCTGTAACACACTAACCCCCATTTTTTGTCCTGTGACTGGAGAGATGTTAACTGGCCTCTTCACCTTGGATGGTCTGTTAGAATATGTGTTAACTACCTGTTCTACCTTGTATTTAGTTGTGACACTCTGAATACCTTTCCCAGACCTAAAGAAGAGCTCTGTGTAGCTCAAAAGTTTGTATCTTTCACCAACAGACATTGGTCCAATAAAACATATTACTTCATCAATTTTGTCTCTCTGATTTCTTTAATATGTCATTTATTGGTGTTCATACCAACAAATATTGGAAAGTAAAGGAGAGTAAAGGCAATAGGGCAGATTTAAGGTTGTTGTTAGTACCTTTGTATTTCCATATTTTTGGCATATAAGTTTTTAAGTTACAAAATTCTAAATTCCTGACTTTCAAACTTTTGATATTCAACCTGAATTCCAAATTTCCTGAATGTGAAATGTTCATTTTTTAAAAACTAATAATATTATTATAACTCAATGGTCTCTTTACTCCAATAACTGTATTTTAGTGATGTTATTGTTGTCTGAGAATTATAAACAAATACCTGAAAATTGGAGATTGCAGTGGTATAGAAATGTAGCCACCGTGACATAAAGCCTTGTTCTTTGTCATTGATGCAATACTCTAAAAATAGAAAAAATAATTTAACATAGTGGGTCTGAATTGCTTCTCCTTCACATGGGTGTAAATCATGAGTAGCGTCACTGAGGTCAATAGAGTGACCCCAACTGTAAATCCTGCATCAGAGCAGATGAGCCTTTGTGTATAACTAATGTTCATTTTTTTTAAAGTACTGCTTCTGGGATTTTTTTCCTGACCTCTTCCCTTGAATGTTTCCCAATCCTCTTTTTCCTTTCAGCTCATAAATGAAGTGACAATTACTGTTGTTACCAGGATGGAGCAAATTCATTATTAGTTTTCTGGAAGCCAAAGCTGACAATCCCAGCTATTAATCTCTTTGCTAATGTGCCAGCTCAACAGTGCAGAATCATTTAAAATCTCAGAGAGAGAGAGAGAGACACCTTTTTTTTCTCCTGGAACATAGGCATTCCCTTAGCTTCTGTAGAATTATTCTGTATTTAATCTCTCTAAAAGTAATGTGACCTGGGATATGGTTTCTTTCCCCCTACTTAACACAACTGTTCCAGACATTATTTTACAAAATGTCTCAAATTAAACATTCTCTGTCAATTACAGATGATAGAAATCTGCTCAGATGAGAACATTACTATAATGCCTGCTTTAATTGCTACATTATAATCTCCAGACCTGAAAAACCCCAGAGACCCTCGATACATAAGATGCCTTTCACCTATGCAGGTGTGGAATTCATTATAAGTTGTTTCTCTTTTTTATTTTTTTAATGGGGAAAAATCCTAAATGCATTGAGACTATGTCAGTACCCTAGGGTTTTGGAGTAAGTTGAAATAATATTTAAAGTTTAAGCATGGTTCTGCTTTGGAAGCTAAGCAGGGTAGAGAGAAAAGCAAGGAAGTGTGACCAGAAGGGCTGTTTGAAGAACAATAACAAAATGGTGACATTTTTGTAAATGTATTGCTGCCATATTTTTCTTTAAGGGGAAACAATATGCTCTTAGAATTCTTGCTGGAATATCTGTGCAAGGGCAAACAATCAAAGAGCAAGGTGGACTGAATTATTTCCTCAGCATAGCAGAAATTGGTTGGGTGCATAGAATCATAGAATATCAGGGTTGGAAGGGACCTCAGGAGGTCATCTAGTCCAACCCCCTGCTCAAAGTAGGACCAATCCCCAACTAAATCATCCCAGCCAGGGCTTTGTCAACCCTGACCTTAAAAAGCTCAAAGGAAGGAGATTCCACCAGGTAACCTTCCTAGGTAACTCATTCCAGTGCTTCACCACCCTCCTAGTGAAAAAGTTTTTCCTAATATCCCACCTAAACCTCCCCCACTGCAACTTGAGACCATTACTCCTTGTTCTGTCATCTGCTACCACTGAGAACAGTCTTGATCCATCCTCTTTGGAACTCCCTTTCAGGTAGCTGAAAGCAGCTATCAAATCCCCCCTCATTCTTCTCTTCTTCAGACCAAACAATCCCAGTTCCCTCAGCCTCTCCTCATAAGTCATGTGTTCCAGTCCCCTAATCATTTTTGTTGCCCTCCACTGGACGCTTTCCCATTTTTCCACATCCTTCTTGTAGTGTGGGGCCCAAAACTGGACACAGTACTCACCAATGAGGCCTCACTAATGTCGAATAGAGGGGAACAATCATGTCCCTCGATCTGCTGGCAATGCTCCTATTCATACAGTCCAAAATGCCATTGGCCTTCTTGGCAACAAGGGCACACTGTTGACTCATATCCAGCTTCTCGTCCACTGTAACGCCTAGGTCCTTTTCTGCAGAACTGCTACCTAGCCATTCGGTCCCCAGCCTGGAGCAGTGCATGGGATTCTTCCCGTCCTAAGTGCAGGACTCTGCACTTGTCCTTGTTGAACCTCATCAGATTTCTTTTGGCCCAATCTTCTAATTTGTCTAGGTCCCTCTGTATCCTATCCCTACCTCTCCTCCCAGTTTAGTGTCATCTGCAAACTTGCTGAGGGTGCAATCCATGCCATCCTCCAGATCATTAATGAAGATATAGAACAAAATCGGCCCCAGGACCGACCTTTGGGGCACTCCGCTTGATACCGGCTGCCAACTAGACATGGAGCCATTGATCACTACCCGTTGAGCCCAACGATCTAGCCAGCTTTCTAGCCACCTTACAGTCCATTCATCCAGCCCATACTTCTTTAACTTGCTGGCAAGAATACTGTGGGAGACCGTGTCAAAAGCTTTGTTAAAGTCAAGAAATAACATGTCCACTGCTTTCCCCTCATCCACAGAGCCAGTTATCTCATCATAGAAGGCAATTAGGTTAGACAGGCATGACTTGCCCTTGGTGAATCCATGCTGACTGTTCCTGATCACTTTCCTCTCCTCTAAATGTTTCAGAATTGATTCCTTGAGGACCTGGTCCATGAGTTTTCCAGGGACTGAGGTGAGGCTGACTGGCCTGTAGTTCCCAGGATCCTCCTTCTTCCCTTTTTTAAAGATGGGCACTACATTAGCCTTTTTCCAATTGTCCGGGTCCTCCCCCAATCGCCATGAGTTTTCAAAGATAATGGCCATGGCTCTGCAATCACATCCGCCAACTCCTTTAGCACTCTCGGATGCAGCGCATCCGGCCCCATGGACTTGTGCTCGTCCAGCTTTTCTAAATAGTTCCGAACCACTTCTTTCTCCACAGAGGGCTGGTCACCTCCCCCCCATGCTGTGCTGCCCAGTGCAGTAGCCTGGGAGCCGACCTTGTTTGTGAAGACAGAGGCAAAAAAAGCATTGAGTACATTAGCTTTTTCCACATCTTCTGTCACTAGGTTGCCTCCCTCATTCAGTAAGGGGCCCACACTTTCCTTGACTTTCTTCTTGTTGCTAACATACCTGAAGAAACCCTTCTTGTTACTCTTAACATCCCTTGCTAGCTGCAACTCCAAGTGTGATTTGGCCTTCCTTATTTCGCTACTGCATGCCTGAGCAATATTTTTATACTCCTCCCTGGTCATTTGTCCAATCTTCCACTTCTTGTAAGCTTTCTTTTTGTGTTTAAGATCAGCAAGGATTTCACTGTTAAGCCAAGCTGGTCGCCTGCCATATTAACTATTCTTTCTACACATTGGGATGTTTTGTTCCTGAAACCTCAATAAGGATTCTTTAAAATACAGCCAGCTCTCCTGGACTCCTTTCCCCCTCATGTTATTCTCCCAGGGGATCCTGCCCATCAGTTCCCTGAGGGAGTCAAAGTCTGCTTTTCTGAAGTCCAGGGTCCATATTCTGCTGCTCTCCTTTCTTCCTTGTGTCAGGATCCTGAACTCGACCATCTCATGGTCACTGCCTCCCAGGTTCCCATCCACTTTTGCTTCCCCTACTAATTCCATTGAAAGATGTTCTTTGAACAGGCTTAGTTTTTTGACAGATAAACCTTGTGTTGTAGTTTACAAGGTGGTGACTGAGGCAATTATTCAATGAATTAACTCATGAAAACTATTGATTAGAGAAATGTAAACTGATTTACAGTAATATACTGAAATAAAATACAGAAATAATACATGTAGGGCCACATTTTCAGTTGCATGGGGCTCAGTGCAGATGAGGCAGGCTGATGGAAGGTGGCTTTAAATCACTTTTTCCGTTTATCTGATCCTGGGGCAGCTGCAATAGTTATATAGGACACACTACTCTACCCCTAGCAAACCCTTTCTGTGAGGCCACTTTGTGTTTATGACACTAGGAGGAATTCACTTATGCAAGGGAAATCTTTGGTTACCCTTCTAAAACAACTTTCTGGCTACAGCCCATAATCTACACTTCATTAGGTGTAGTGTAATCTTTCCTAATAATCATACTTTAGACTATAGGATATACATAGAATCACAGAAATGTATGCTTGGAAGAGACTTCACACTGAAGCAGGGTTAAGTATACCAAGACCATCCCTGACAGGTGCTAGCATGCCAATAGCCATAATCTGAAACATACTTATTAATGGTTTCATCTGTTTAATCTTCTACAAATACAGCACGTGTATGGCATCGATTTTGGACAATGGAGATGCATTATTTTCTCCTGATTATATAGCTTTTTTTAAAAATCCAGTCCAACACTGCAGTTGGACTCTTTTATGGGAAATGGTGGACAGGGAGGAGTGTGGAATCATGCCACTCAAGAAATTAATTGGGCTTAGCTGACTCTCTTTTTTTAAAAACTGGTTTGTTTAATTAAATGTCATTTTCCTGAGAAAATCTCTTGAGATGGAACATGTAATTTACAAGAAAATGTTGGGAGACAGACAGTTCAAAGGATTTACCAGTTGAAGTAACATTTAACCAAAGGTGACCCAATAATCCTTGTAATTGGGTTTAATGACATAAACCAACAGACAAAAATAATAGCAAGTGGTGAAATGAAAACACTTGTCAGTCATGCTCACAATATGTTCCCCTGTGCTCAGAGGAAAGAATGGTGGGCAGGTTATTGAGCTGATGTGTAGGTTAGTCTCACTTTTTTGTCACAGGAGTTGGGGTTTCCTTACTGCTTACCCTGGAAAGTTCTGGTTATCTGGTGCTGCATCCCAGAGTCCTTTCCCAGGCAAAACTATGAGAGCAATGAGAATTTTGCTTCAGTAAAGACTGCAAGATTTGACTGAACCTGGAGGCAGAACTAAAAAGAATGAGTCAGGCAACTTCTTCCATAAACCTCAAACAAAAGCTTTTGTTAAAATCAGATTCTGGCACTTAAACAAATTGTAAAGAAGAAATTATTAAATTTCAAATGAGTCAGAAGTATGAGAGAAAATACATTTCACCAATTTAAAAGAGCTAAATTGTCTGCCCAATCAAATAACTCATTAATTTTAAAATTGCAAGAAAGTCCTCGTTTCTCGGATCTTGATCCATCAACCACTGCATCACTGAATTTAGTTCAGATTCTTTATTTTCCTCATTTTTGAGTGGTGGTGGTGGAATGTGTTTAGTATTGAGGCAGCCCTCCTAGATGTTCCAAAACCTGCCATTATGCTCATGGAGCGAGCTTTCAGACATTATGAGCATTATGAATTTTATTGATAGTCTTCTGGAATAAGAAGTAAGTCATAGGATCCTGCAACCAACACCACAATGAAATCATCCTTAAAAGGTAGAGAACGTGCTAGGGTCTTAAGAAAAAATCCCAGGGTGTCATCATGATCCCACAATTACATAAAACGAGGAAAGAATCTCAGCTGCCATTGTCCACTTGATTGTTTCCAACATTGCTAAGTTCAGGTACTTTCTAACTCCCTCACACCCAACAAATGAGAATGAACATAAATCCCTTCACATAAGTAGGTGGGCTACAATGTTTTAGCTTGTCTCAATACATAGCAGCCTGGTGGAAAATGATTCATCAAACCCCAATACACAAGATTTCCAGATACTATGCTAGGGACAGATTCTCTGCTGTGGCTGTGATCCATTCAGTGCAGTGGGGAGCAGGGAGGTCATAAGGAAACCAGTGGCAACTACCCCGGTTCTCTGCTTGGCTCCACCCTTACCATAGCCCCAGTCTCAATGTAAGTTAGTCTCTCACCTATGCTACCTAGCAGTGGCCCCAAAGAGATGTACACTAGTTGGGGATAGCCAGAGCACAACGCTCTGGCCACACTGTAACATACCTCTGACATAACCCCTATACTGGGCTTAAAAGGGGAGTGTCATAGGAGTAAGCAGTACCTACCAGAGTCTCTCAAAGCTGGGCTGCTCTCTTTGTACAGCCAGCGATGAATCTGGCTCCATTTTTTAATCAAGTTCAATGGTGGGAGTTTTGTCTCTTTCCTCATTTTTGTTATTGGTCGAATTTTATGTTGAGGTTTGAGGGTTTGCTGGCATTTTATGTTTTGTAAAGTGTTCTGTGAGGCAGGTTTTGAACAGTGCTATATACATACTAGGCACTGAAAGGCTGATCTTAGCAGTATCAGAAAGTGTTCATGCAGGTACAAGATGACAAAGGCACGGTCAAGGAATGATTGTTTAGTGTTTATACCTCTCTGTGGTTTAAGGCTTGTTTCCTTCATGGTTTGAAAAGAACTGACATTAATATCACTTTGTTTTGTTTTCTGAAAAAAATTGGGGACTTGATAGCTAAAGAGACAGGTAAGGTTATAGTCATGGTTTTGAAACCGGCCCTGGTCATGGTTTTGAAACCAGCCCTGGTTAGTGTGACTATGGGAAGAGTTTGAGGAGTCTTAGCCTGGATGCCAGAGGACATATACTACTTCACAAACCTATCAGTATAACTGAGATTAATAAGCAGCCTTATTGGCACCCTCAGCAAAAAGCCCAAGCATTATATGAGCATGGAGACTAAACTCTAAAATACAAAGGAAGCCCCTCCTCCTTGTGGCTGAGGCATATTTGCAGGATATGGGGACAAAGTTTCACTACAGCTGACTCTCGCTGTCCTTGTTCTGCGTACACTTAGTACTTATTTCCCCCTCCGGTTAGGTCATCATCATTCTTTCCTGAACACTAAATCCAAACAAAAATCCAGTGCTAAAGAAAAGCTGCATTTTCAAAAGGTAGAGATCCAGCTGTGCATTGACAACCTAAGCCGACCAATTTTCACATGCATTTTCTCTCTTTATGAGTACAGTTGTGAAAATTGCACAAGCAAATATGGTTTGCACACTGCTTCATCTGTGACTTCCTTCACCAAATATTTGGAGTAAAAGGTGTTGGATTGAGAGCCCTGAAGACTTAAGTCTTCCATCTGCCTACAGCACAGCTATCATCTAGTTATTTATAACGTGAAATTCATCACCTGTGCATAGAGCCAGTATAAGGCCTGAACACCACTCCAATCCAATTTAAACCCTCCTGTGGAAAAAGTGTGATACAGAAATAAAGGTGTCTAAAAGTAGCAAAGTCAGCTTTATGCTATTCATTCTTGAGCCTCCAATGCAGAGGGGATATTTGGGGACTGTGATGGAGTGGGAGGGGAAATGCCAAGAATATGCTTTACGTTCATGATCCTGGGCTTGCTGGCCCTCTACTTCTCCACAGAGCAAGCAGGATGAGGGGGAGTAGAAAAATTGTAACGAGTCACCTATGCCCCAATTACCATTCTATTCCTTATACTTTCTTAAGCCACACTCATGACTGTAGAGCACCTTCCAGTGGTGCATTTAACGATGTGACTACACCTCTGCCACATTTGTTCTCTCATCTTCTGCTGGGAGAAGTGTGTGCAGTGGAGTGTCTTCTTTTGGCAGGTGGGGTTGTTTTGGGTTTTTTTGTTTGTTTTTTAAATACACATGTTAGTTTGTATATATGTTAGAAAAATGCACCTTACACTTGCATTGGATGGTAGTAAGGTTTGCGATGGTCCTTAGTTCCTGAGAGAATTCATTTCACAGTGTCAGACCAGCCCCAAAGACAGTTCTGTCTCACACACAGACAAAATTTAACCTTCTTATAAGGAGTTCCATTGTGCCAGAGGAATGAAGTTGTTGATAATGGTCTCCATCCCATTGCTTGAAGCATGCTTTTAGATATCCTGAGCCCATTTTTAAGTGTTTCCTTTTTATTTATCCAGCTCTGTTTCTCATTCACACAAAATTCCAAGTTGTTCTTGTTTGCCTCTTAAACTCTACAGCATATGTTAAAGCTTCTGACTTATTAGGGCATGGCATGCTACAGGGACATCATGCTCTGCCTATCTCTCACCCACAGGTACTGTACTGTCTTACAAGAGGTTAAGAAAGGTTTCGAGTGTTCCTTGGAGCTGTTGGTAGGAGGACACAAATTAGAGAAACCCTGAGGCTGACCAGCCTCTGGACAACCTTACGACTCGGGGAATATAAAAGTGGTATAAAGCCACTTTTGCACTTCTCTTGATCAAGTTTTACCATTTCAAGTTTTACCATTTCATGGTAGGACAAATGTGGGACAAATACTTGTACAGTACAATGTAAGGTGATTTTAGAAAATCATAGCTAACACACCGTGCTGAATTTGTAAGCCTGTCCATTAAGATGAAAGGCTAACCTGACCAACAACAGTTTGGCGATTAGGCCCTTCTTACAGCATGGAGAAAAAAGGAGAAAAAGATAAATTATTTTGTGTGTATGATTAATGGGGGGAGGGGAGTTTAATTCTGCATCACCTACTGCTTTAACCCATTGTTGTTCTTTTTTTATGAAAATAGCCTGTTTCACATTTTATGCTCCCACTCGATACAGCTCATGTCTTCTGGTAAAAATCATGCCAGTGGGAAGCAGTATATGTTCTTCATTATAAGGGAATGACAAATCAAAACCAGACATGTATTTCAATTTCAAAAGCTTGGTTTTGTTGTTGTAAATCTGCTTAACTTTTGAAATGCTGAAGCACTATTAGGCTAGGTTTTTTACTGAAATTCAGAAAAATTATCATGTTCACGTTCTTTGCCAAAATATTGATTTACATTACAATTACTTTTTCTTTCTTTCTTTCTTTCTTTCTTTCTTTCTTTCTTTCTTTCTTTCTTGTGGAAACAGCAGTATGTGCTCAGTATAAAAACATTAAATTAATGGTACATACACTGATAATGACTGAGGTTATAAGCCTCTGAAAATCTCAATGAGCACATGCTCAATAGAGACCTGTTAGAATTGGCAGCTAAATTCTCTGAAAATTCCATCTGCATCTGCTCCATCCTGGAGCTGCTAGGGCTAAGTAAGACTTCCCCTATAAATTGGTTAGTCTCTAAGGTGCCACAAGTACTCCTTTTCTTTTTGCAAATACAGACTAACATGGCTGTTACTCTGAAACTTCCCCTATAGTTGCTTTTCCCAGCTACCAAGGGCTGCTGTAGTTCGAAACACTGGAATTCAGAGCATTGCTTATGTACAGACACCCAAGCAATGAGGAAAACAAAGAAGACCATCTTGATTCAGATGCAAAAGTGCTAGGGCATGGAGAAAGGGTACAGGTTAGAGAGCAGACAGATCTATAATCATGAGAGCACATTCTCCTCCAGAGCCTGGACCTGACCCCTGTAGCTCTGAATTCCAAAATTCCTCCTCTCTCACCAAATATCTGCGAATACAAACACACTGCAAAGTATGTGTCTAACTTCATCTAGTCTCTGGACCACAGAGAGGAAAAACAGCCTCCTACTTCTACCATTAGCTCATGTGGCTGAAGTCTGTGCTGTGACTCTAAAGGTGCTAACACTGCTGATGTCTTATGTGGGGATTTATATGATTCCTCGTGATGGAAATTCTGTTTTTACAGATCACTTTTTTTTTAATTTTGGGAAATTATACACACACACAAACCATCACACACAAAAACCCCACACTTAAGGCTGCAAAGTCAAACTCTCAAAAAGTTATGAAAGATCAGAATTAAGGCTCCCCAGAGAACATTAATGTGGCCCCTTGGTGTATCTCAGGGATCGCCAACCTTCGGCACATGGCCCGCCAGGGTAAGCCCCCTGGTAGGCTGGCCCAGTATGCTTACCTGCCGTGTCCGCGGGTTCGGCCAATCGTGGCTCCCCCCAGCCACGGTTCGCCCCTCCAGGCCAATGGGGGCTGTGGGAAGCAGCGGCCAGCACATCCCTCGCCCACGCCACTTCCCGCAGCCCCCATTGGCCTGGGACGGTGAACTGTGGCCAGTGGGAGCCGCGATCGGCTGAACCTGCGGACGTGGCAGGTAAACAAACTGGCTCGGCCTACAACGGGGCTTACCCTGGCAGGCCGTGTGCCAAAGGTTGCCGATCCCTGGTGTATCTGAATTATGACACAGTCTTTAATTACATAATTACATATTATTTTTCCACAGGACCCCCTGCTTCATTAAGTTCCCTAACGTCTTATTCTTCCTCACTTAGCCATACTTTACAGTGAATCTTCTGCGTAGGTGTAGTGGGATAGCCTACCTCGTTCTGGGCCAGAGGACTGGAGTTGACCAGTTCCATACAATTAGCCCTGCCTATTGCACATGGGATGAGGTGTGAAATTTAATTAGTAGAACCACCTGGGGCTGAGGGAGTTGATTCTCCTATAAAGAGCAGCAGGAAGCTGTAGAAAAGGGGGTTGCTCAGGGACGGATGGACGCACGCACAAACAAACTGTAGAGTCTGCTAGAAGTAAGAGACTTCAGCATAGGCCTTCCAATGCAGGGAATAGCTGCTGGGAGCAAGTAGGCTCCAGCAGGGAACTCCTGGAAGCATGGACCTTATAGGGATGTGAGACATTTTGTTCTGAATATTTTGTTATATTGGTATTGGTATACTGGGGGGGGTGTTGCTGAACCAAAGAAGAGTTGTTTTGATACAATGATACAATGGGCCCTGAACTGAAGAAGGAAAACTGAGACAGTGTGTTGCAGAGTAGCTCATGGCCACAAGGTGGTGCTTGAGAAGTGACTGGCTCATCTACACTGCTTTACAATTAGCCTGAAGAATCCACCGGGACCATGAACAACTGAATATCCTCATCGCCAATAGTTCTCATAACTATATTACTTCAGAGTCTGAGAAATTAAGAAAAACACCAGATATTGAGAAACTCACAATTAAAATTATGACAGTTAGTAGCACTGATGTTTTCTTGGTTCCCAATCATTCCTGGTTTCCACTTGTCTAGAGATATCATTGAATCACTTTTAATGTGGTATTTTGGTACTTCTTTCCTCTACAAATCTGGGTGGAGAGACTTGAATCAAACTTTAATTTAGCCAAACAGATTTCGTCCATCCCTATTTTATATATGAAATTAATGGTTGACAATTTAAACTAAGCATTTTAACTAATTTTTCCAAACTAAAGGCTGTGATCCATTGAATCCTACCATAGAGTTCAGTGGGCCCTAAATTAGTAGTAACTAATTTAAACCAAGTTTCTTAACTCCAGTAATTACTTCACACTTATTTACAAACACATACTCCAAGTGCAGCTTATATGATGAAATGAGTGTCACTGAAACACTGACTTCTCAATTTTAGAGTATTCAGGGGCATGCCACCCCTTCTTCCACAGTCTCATGCCCAGCCTACATAAAGAACAGAATCATCATGAGGTTATTCACTACTTCAGTCAGTTTCCTGTTCAAGCTGTTTGTGTTTCATTTTTTAATAATGTATTAATAATATATGTTCTATCAGTGGGAATGGGCAGAAAAGCACTTCTATTTTTGCTCACTCTTTAATGCATTTCATGCATTAATTCAGGTCTTTCATATAATTATTCTGAGAACTGGTTCTTTCTGGATAAGCAATGATTTTAACAGTACCTCAGCCACGGGCTTTGTCTGTGGAAACAAAGGTGAAAGATGGTGAGTGAAATTCATGTGATAATTTAATACAGGGGAGAAATGTCATGATCACATTTTTTTTCTAATGTGGACTATTTCCTGATGTGGCGCCAGCTACATAGCTTGTTCTCATATGGCTGAATTTATAAATCTAATTTAAAAATGGACCCTGTTGGTCTCCCATTTGCTGTGTTTTCATAATGCTGTCATCCATCAGGACTGACTCTAGGTGGCATTTATATTGCTATAAAGTAGGAATCAGCAAGGTCCATTCTTTAAATTAGTTTTGTCATCTAAACTTATAATTCTGATGTGAACAACTCAGCCAAAGATGTCTAATTTTATCAATTTCATCCCATGCTCTCATCAGACTTTTACACAGACCAGTAAATTTGGCAGAGAGATTAGCCCAACTGTAATTGAAATATATTGCATTTCCTTCATTCAATAGAATTTAAAATGAGGAACATTTGGCTGTATCAAAGAAGTCAACGAGAAAGCAAAAAAACTTGAAAGGGGAAGTCTCTTTTATATTATAACACAGGAGACATAAAGAAGAGAACTGCATGTGAAACGTTTGCGGAAATTAGGCTTAATATTGTATATGCCAAGTTCATTTGCTTAACTTTCCCACCAAAAAATAAGTTGTGTTAAATCATCTGACTTTTTAAACAGCATCCATTAACACTGTTGCTTTGAACAGCAGATTATGGCGCTGTAATAATTTAGCAAAACTTCATAAGACAAAAAAATGTGCCTCTAACAGGTTTTTTTCTTTCCATTTTGTTTCTGCTTCTGGAATTAGGTCATTTCAGCATGCATCTGTGGTTTAATTAGCTAACTAGTTGCTCATCATAGCATTTTGAGACTGGGACAATTTATTTAGCAAGTGTGTTTAGTTTGCCATTTTCCTGTCATATTATGATTATTGTTACTAGTAATAGTATATTATGAATGTATTTATTACAGCCCAACCCCCCTTTTAGTATAAATTCAGATTTATAGCCTATAGGTATGGGTAGACAAGATACAGGTATGGATGAAGGAATTAATGCAAAAGCCAGACGCCTCAGGTCTATAAGATTTTTAGCTTAGCCAAACAAGTCCTCAGGCCCTTAACCAGTAAGTGAACATAGATCAGGTTTCAAAGTAGCAGCCGTGTTAATCTGTATTCGTCGGTGGGTATTCACTCACGAAAACTTATGCTCTAATACGTCTGTTAGTCTATAGGGTGCCACAGGACTCTTTGCCGCTTTTACTAATTGTTTTAACAAAACTATTGCAATTCAAAAGGCTTTTCCTAAGCATGGGTGTTGCAAACATTAACGTCTGGGTTCCCAACTGAACAATAATTCTAATAATACTGGACCTGATCTTGGGGTGAGAAAAGACCAAACCTCAGAATGTTAACTGAGAATTCTTAAGTGATCAACATAATTAATACAAAAAGAAAAGGAGTACTTGTGGCACCTTAGAGACTAACAAATTTATTAGAGCATAAGCTTTTGTGAGCTACAGCTCACTTCATCGGATGCATGCAGTGGAAAATACAGTGGGGAGATTTTATATATACAGAGAACATGAAACAATGGATGTTACCATACACACTGTAACAAGAGTGATCAGGTAAGGTGAGCTATTACCAGCAGGAGAGCTGGGGGAAGGGGGGAGCAGAACCTTTTGTAGTGATAATCAAGGTGGGCCATTTCCAGCAGTTGACAAGAACGTGTGAGGAACAGTGGGGGGGGGGGGGAATAAACATGGGGAAATAGTTTTACTTTGTGTAATGACACATCCACTCCCAGTCTTTATTCAAGCCTAAGTTAATTGTATCCAGTTTGCAAATTAATTCCAATTCAGCAGTCTCTCCCTGGAGTCTGTTTTTGAAGTTTTTTCTTGAAGAATTGCCACTTTTAGGTCTGTAATTGAGTGACCAAAGAGATTGAAGTGTTCTCCGACTGGTTTTTGAATGTTATTAGGCAACAAGATCTAGCGAAGTCAGACCTCTGATTAGAATAATTAAATGTTTGACATGTTTTTTGATTGATAAAGTTGGATACTAGAGGTAGTGATAGACTTCACTATTTTCACTAATGCTAATTTTTTATAATTGATTTAATCACTGTTAATTGATTTGTAGTAGTTATTTGAGGCTGAATATGAAGAAGAAGAATTAAATGGGAATAGGTTAGATGCACAGAGAGTAACAGATAGGTCTATAGTTCATTTCCAAATGTTTTAATGCAAACTATGGTTGAGCTGTTTACCTTTTGAATTATTTGTTTTTAGCTTTCCTGGAAATGGTTCTAAAGGACACCAGTTCATTGAAAATATGACTTGTTTGGTTTTGCAATGAGTCTCAAACCAGTGGAGGATTATTTTTATCAACTGATTATTTGTCTTTTTAAAGGAAAACAGGCTTCTTTAAAATGTCTGAGACTGAGATCTTTAAACAGCAGGTGCTATATAGTTAGAGGCTTTGCTTAGATTCTCTTCTACAATGAATACAAATGTCTACATTTCAGGAGCATGCCAATCCTGTATGAAAATTCCAAAGATGCATTATTATACCTACAGTAGATTTGACATTTTAAAAATAATTAAGAGGATTTCTCATTCCATTTCTTACATTACTGGTAACATATCAGTTTTACGCTATTAATTTATCAATTATTTTAAAATGACTAATATAACTTGATAGTATCTTCCATTATTTCAACTACACACTTTTCTCATGAGAATTTTCTATAGAATTTAATAGGTCTGATGCCAATGAGTTTCTACAGAAATGTATTAGGATTCTATAGAAATTCTCTTAAACACTACAGAATCAAAAAAGTCATTGGCAAAATGCATGAGTAGTCTTATGTGCTTGAAGTTAAATATTTTCCTAGACTGGGGCCAGCTTCCTAAACACATTGCAGGATTAAATGCTAAACCCTTCCTGTATGTTGTTTTGACCATGCTATAGAATGGTTATCATTTCATATTTAATTGATCAGTGCTGAAAAGCAGATTGAAACCATCAAATCATTTCACATAGGCCTCCAAACTGCTATTCACACCAAAAGGACTTACTGTCACTATCGACCCAGGTTGGATTTGAATAGTTACCTTTAGTGTTGAAAGGTCCTGTATCACATTACCAATTCCCCCAGCTTTTCAAGCCTGTCTTCCATCTTCCTGGGATGGCAAATATTTCTGGATGGTAGATGGATTTATATTGTCAACATGTTTTTTAGAAGTTCAAATGTAAATCCTCTCCCCTCAGTATCAGCTGAATTGTTGGGTCCCTCAAAGCTTAGTGTCTCTACCTGCCCTTTCCAAAATTGAGGATGTCATCAGCTTGGCTATTATCAGTCTTGGAATGGTAAATGCAAGGTGAAGGTTTCCAAGAAGTACAATACAAAGATATAAATAACCAGTCCATAAAGCCACAACTGATGCTCTGACCTTATGTGCCAAATTCTGTGATGGTGCCATTCCAGTGAACTCAGTACAGCAAATATCAACTGCAGATTTGGATCTGTAATTGCTGTTGGAGGAGGAAATTCCAAACATAGGACTTATTAAGTGGATACTTACATATACAAGTAGTCTCATGATTTCAACTGAGTTATATATATATTATATGAACAAGGGTTATAGGTTCTGATCTATAGTTTAAACACATGACAGACCTTACAGATTTGGGCCTGAATTTTCAGCTACTGCTCTGACAGTGTAGAGGGAGTCTTAAAGTGAATATAAATCTAATTATACACACTTTAAGGCTTATTGTTTACACCTACAGAGCTGCATAAGATGGCCTTAATGTGACTGAGAGCAGGCCCACAGATTAGGCATGCACATGCAGTATTAGAGTGTAAGGAACTGGAAGAAGGTACTATTCGTAGGTGTGTCATTGTTACCTGTAAAATCCCCAATCTGGCCTACATCCGTTCTCATTTAAACCCTGTATATCTCCATACATTATATGTAGTTTCCCATTTATACTAACCTAGGAAAGGTATCTGTGATGTTTCACATGATTTGCAATTCAAATGCTAAAGAAAAATTAACAGCAGAGTTCAAAATGTGAGATAATGGAGCAATTTTTCTTGTGGGAGTGTGGCTAATATTAGGTATGTGCAGTATGAAAATCATGTCCCATGTAACGGATCACAGATTGTATTCTCAACAAAGCAAGGTTTCTCAGGAGGAAAATTGACTGCAACACAAGCAAATATAAACATACAACATAGGAGATGGAACCTTTCAGCACAAACAATCTGCTGATTTTTTTATCTGGGTTTAAAGAAAAGAAGCCAGAAGCTCAGATGTATGAGAAATTAGCAATAATGGGAAATGTCCAGTCAGCTATAACCCAATTCTTAATTAAGCCAAGATTTATGACAAGCACCTAGCTTGTGATGTGACCCCTGGAAATATCTACAGCTGTTGTTGCAATCAAATACATGTTCACTATTTGCTAAGTCTCTGCAGGTAAAATAAAAAAGTAGATAAATCATAGTTATGGCTACAAATTTGGGTGTCTCAAAAGTGAAATCTGGGAAACTTGTAGACAGACAGACACACACATACACAAAGAGTTTCTACTGAAGTGCAACAAATATTCAGATTTGTGCTGGCTGCACTGCTTTATTTGGGGAGCCATAATTTCCAGATTATTAACCTAATCATTTAAAAAGAACTTTTCACAGCATTAATCCCATTTAAATTTAAGATGGAAACATTCAGTAGAGGAGAAGCTCTATTAGCTGCACAATGTGAAACAAATGGGAACACAGAATGCAGCTGAGCTAAAAACTGAAGGAAAATGGAACTTTCCATAGACATTAGTTAGCCCATAAGTAACAAGCTAAGCAGCAGTTTACTTTGTGGGCTGCCTTGACATAATGCCCAGCATGAAGGGACCTCAATTCCAAAGTTCATATTTAATCGAGTGCCACAGAAATCAGATGAGGAATAAGAAAGGAATGCAGTGGAAGACAGTATGACAGCTATGTCATAAAAATGAAAGCAGATCCTCAGCAGGTATAAACCATGATTTTTTCTCATTGAATGAACATCATCTATCCTGTCCACTGAATAAGGCAGAGATCCTGTAGAAAAAATAGTATGGGTGGGATCCATGAAATTGCAAAATTGACCATCATGGCACCAAAGTTTTAGGTGCATAAAAATATCTCAAGAACAGCACTGTGATGCATAAAGCTGAGTTAGGCTAGACCCACCTGTTGAAGCAGTTTTACTGTAGATCATGGAATCGCAGGACTGGAAGGGACCTTGAGATGTCTTCTAATCCAGTCCCCTCCGCTCATGGCAGGACTAAGTATTAGCTACACCATCCCTGACAGGTGTTTGTCTAAACTGCTCTTAAAAATCTCCAATGATGGAGATTCCACAACCTCCCTCGGCAATTTATTCCAGTACTTAGCTACCCTGACAGAAAGTTTTTCCTAATGTCCAACCTAAATTGCCCTGGGTGAAATTTAAGCTCATTGCTTCTTGTCCTATCCTCAGAGGTTAAAGAGAACAAATTTTCTCCCTCTTCCTTGTAACAATCTTTTATGTATATGAAAACTCTTATGTCCCCTCTCAGTCTTCTCCAGAATAAACAAACCCATCTGTTTTTCAATCTTCCCTCATAGGTCATGTTTTCTAGAACTTTAGTCATTTTTGTTGGTCTTCTTTGGACTTTCTCCAATTAGTCCACATCTTTCCTGAAATGTAGCACCCAGTACTGGACACAACACTCCAATTGAGGCCTAATCAGCATGGAGTAGAGTGGAAGAATGACTTGATACTCTGATATTAGAGACTTTGCTTTAAGGGCTGAGCTTCAGGGGTGGGTGGGTTGTGAAGCTCTTGTTTTTGTGCACTGCCAGTTGGAACTAGAGGCAGAATAAAGCAGAGCTCTTCCAAGCTCCGTAAACACTGAAAGATCACTGATCACCACAGGTGTTATATCTCCTTTAGAGAACATCTTCTTTAATGATTATGAAGAGGCGGTAAAAAGCATATTATATAAATCTGATGAGCCTAACTGGCAGGTGTTGGAAATGCTTCTGGGGAGAGGAATACTATGAGGGGAACAAGAGAAATTAGAATCATGGGCAGAAAATAACAAAATGAGATTCAACATGGAAAATGCAAGACAAATACATCTAGGGAAACTAGTCTGGAAAAAAAATAGTGATAAAAATAAGCAGACATACAAAGGAACAGAGAAACCTAGAGAGCAGCGGTACTGAAACAGATGTAAGGGACAACAACTTAGACATGAATTTCTAACATAATAAGGCATCAAGAAGGCCACTGGAATTCTGGGGTGCTTTGCAGAGGCAGGGAGGTAACAGGTCCTGTCTATACTGTTCTGGTGTGTCTGCACTTGGGATATTGCATTCAGTTCTGGGAAACTCAGTACCAGAAAGATATTGACAAATTGGTAAGAGTTCAGTGAACAGCTCAAGGGTTGATTCATGAGAAAATAGCTAAACAGCTAAATGTATATAATATGGCTAAATGATATCTAAGGAAGGGAGGATGTCACAGTAGTCTACACATATCTGAAGAGTGTAAACTTCTAAAAGAAGAATTACTTGGGGTTATGCAAAAGGATTAGTATTAATTAGTATTAATAAGAGGAAATTTAAAAGGAGAAAATTAACATAAATATCTGCCAAAACATCTTAACTATTAGGCTGTGAAATGGTCTCCCAAGAAAAAGGATGTAAACCACATCACTTCAGATGTTTAAACGTAGACTGGAGAAGGAGAAAATGGATTAGATGATCTAAAGATATTTTCCATCTCTAATTTCTGTGACTCTAATCTCATCTATTTTATCTCTCTTTCTGAGGTGGATAGTACATTTTTCCTGACTTTGTGATCAGGGATGTAATGCATGAATCATCTTGTATGACATTCCAAAAAAAAAAAAAAAAAGTAAGAAAACTCTCAGTTCTCATCTGCCTTTAGTCAGTGTTTTTGATTGTGCTGCCATTACAGACCTGTCCATCATACTTCATATTTCAGACTTATTTTTTCCTTTTTAAATTTCTCAGAATTAAAATATTACCCCAAATCAATTTTAGTAAATATACCCACCCCCAATCTCCAGGGACAGCTGACAACCCAGCAAACAGCTATGAGCGCTGTAGGTGAAACAAAGGTCAGTGTGCCTGATGCACAATTGATATTTTGTTTATGTATTTACTTTGATTTAAATAACTAAAAAGATACCTACCCAAGGCTGTAGATGCCCTATCACACCATTAGCAACACAATTAAATCTCAGCAGCATTAAAATAATCAATTCAACAGGAATTTAGCCAGCCACCTACAAAAGGGACTGTCCACAAAAGCTCCAACACTGTGTTATGCATACCTTTAGCCATCTCTAAAAACCCTGTCAAACAAATGTCTTTTGGAGCAAGCTCAGAAAGTCACCAAATTTGAGCTATTTCAGACCACAGGTTGGAGCAAAGCACAGTGAATGCCCTATCAGCCATCCCCTCTGTTCTATAATGAGGGCTTCCAGTTCAGGCACCTCAGCAGATCACAGCAGTGGCAATATAGCATGGGGAGAGAGGCAATCCCTGAGGTAGACCAGTCCTAGGCTAGTTAAGACTTTATGGAGGTTATTGGACAGCCCGTCCAGATCACAGAGCACTGGGAAGCCCTGCTCAGTAACCAAGCTCCTTCATTCTGAACCAGCATTAGTCTCCAAATGATTTTAGGGTATAGCCCCATTTAGAGCATATTGCAATACTCTAAATCTTGAGATGATGAAAGCCTCAATAGGAAGGCAATGTCCACTTCCAGAAAGAATGTTCACAGCCTCCTAACCAGACATAGATGGTAAATGGCTGTCTGGGTGACTGCTATAATATGATCACCAAACAGCTGCTTAGGGTCTAAAATGATCATAGAATATCAGGGTTGGAAGGGACCTCAGGAGGTCATCTAGTCCAACCCCCTGCTCAAAGCAAGACCAATCCCCAATTTTTGCCTCAGATCCCTAAATGGCCCCCTCAAGGGTTGAACTCACAACCCTGGGTTTTGCAGACCAATGCTCAAACCACTGAGCTACCCCTCCAGTAGGTCACAAGTCCTTATAACCAATGGATCTATTTCCTCAATCAAAGGACTGATATTATCTCCACCATCTCATCCAGTGGCTTCCTCCAATTCACGACCGTTGTCTCAGTCTTCTCTCAGTTGAGCTTCAGCCAGTTTGCTCTTATCCATTACCAGAGTTCAGTTATCTATTGTCTGAAGTGCTCAGCTGTGTCATCCAAATGAGATGAGATGGCGACATATAGTTAGGTGTCATCAGCATCACAACTCCATAAATATATTGAACAGAACGGGTAATAGATTGACACCCAGTGGGACTCCACACCTGAGAGCACTTTGGAAGTGAAGCAGTTGCCCACAACTACCCATTAGATACTCAGAGACCTGTCTGAAAGAAAAGAATGAAGCCACTGAAGAGAAACCCTGTCCAGTCCTGCTAAAGTCTGGAGGATAGAAGAAGGAGCTTCTTATTGTATACACTGCATTAGATACTGGTGTACCAGAAACACATGGATGAACATCAACAATAAAGATAAAATGGACTGAATGAAAGCAGGTTTCAGAGTAGCAGCTGTGTTAGTCTGTATCCGCAAAAAGAAAAGGAGTACTTGTGGCACCTTAGAGACTAACCAATTTATCTGAGCATAAGCTTTCGTGAGCTACAGCTCACTTCATCGGATGCAAATGAATGAAACGAAATGAATGAAAGCAGTGACTAGCTGACTGAACAGGCTTTTAACCCAAGAACTTATCCTTCAACAAATACATGCATCACAGTTATATCCCACTTCACCAACTAGATCATATCATCACTTTGCATACTTCTACAAGATATTATTAATATGGTAAAATATTTGGCCTGATTCTTATTTACATTGGCCATGTAAAATGCCTTGAAGTGGATGTAAATGAGAACCAGGACCAAAATATAACATCCAGAATTATCACCACTACCATGAAATATTTCCAACTAAATGAGTTACTTGTAATCCAAAATAATTTATTTTATTAAAAATATTAGTTCCCTTTGTCACCTTTCTTTCCTATGAAAATTAGTCTATAAAATGAACGATGAATAATAGTAATACTTCACTCTTATACAGCAAGAACTCTGATACCAACCTTTCATTATACAGCACTTTTCCAGGACCAATAGTGCACCTCAGCATGAGGAGGTGAAAATCTCAAGAGCACCTGCTGCCAAGAGGCATGATTTGAACTACTGTTTTATCAAACAAAATTTCACATATTGTTTTATCTCCAGTTTACTTTTTTTTTAAAAGAAATATAACAAACTTGAGTGAAGATGCCATTGGGCCTAATACAGACCAATAATCACAGATAAAAATAATTATGCCTGATCTGTCACAGCCTCATGTTGAGTTTCCTGTTTAGTATTAACTGACAGCATGACAGTGTTACATAGTGACTTGTGGTAAGAACTGGCCTACTGTTTTTAACCTGCTGCTAATACCTACTGATGAGGTTTGTCCTTCAAACTTAGACCTCACAAAAACAAACTCCTCAAAGTTGGTTCTATAATAGATATTACCTTACCCACTTCATCTTCTTGAGGATCCTCAGTTCACAAATCCATCTTTGGGGGTGTTTTCTGCTTCAACATAAGAGGTGTTTCTGGGGCTGTTGCTCTTCTGCTTGCAAAAAGTCAAATTCTGATAAATTATGCTTTTAATTTGACTGTTGATATTATTTTGGTTTATGTAGCAGTGACACTCACTCTAGGCATAATCCTAACTGCCTTCTTTTCTATTCCTTTGGAACCACACTTATCTTGTTTTGGGCTCAAAGCTTCAGACAAGGCTTGATATAATCATCTCATTACAATGCTGTAATTGTTTCTCTTTGCAAGTGTACTGAAGGCAAAAAATGGAGCAGAAACTCTGCTAACAATTCAAAAATTGTACTCACCCTGGTTGATCCACTCCCCACTCACAGTGTGCCAAAATCACCCCCAAATAAACATGTGCGCAATACAGACCCCTTACACAGCACATGCAGTTGGATGCATGTAGCAATGTATTAATAAAAGACCTCATGAGGAGGAAAACATCTGCAAGTATTCCATAGGAAATGTTGCCTCTAGGATGTGGCAAAGTGTGTGAACGTAGATGGCATATACTTCCTATATCCCTGGGGGGTAAGAACACCTCATTTGTGTTTTCTGAGGCACACTGACTCATTGATCTTCCTGAACACTCTACCTTTACCCTTCTGTCTGTCAATATTTTTGTGTTGTGGAAAATGTTCTTTTCCTATTCTGAAAGCTAAAAGCATAAGACAAACTTGCCCTTCTTCTCCAGCACAATAAAGAAAAAAAAATCCAGGTTTAATATCTTCTGTCCAAAACAACACATCACTGACAACAACTAGGGCACATTGTGAAATGAATATCGATAATATTGATTACTTCATGAATTTTCCTAGTGTTTTCAATTTTTTTCCACTTCAAGATTCCTGCCCCAGTGTCCTAAATTTCTCTGATGTAAATCTGAACACTGCTGATTTGATTAAATAATTTGTAATAAACATTCTCGACTGGTGTAAATTGGTGCAACTCTAAGATAATACAATTGCACCTATTTTTGCTAGCTGAGGAACTGGACCTTAGAAGAATTTTGCCTCAAAAACATATCACAATTTATTTTAATCAAATGTATTACTTATTTTATTTACTTTTTTTCTTCTTTTCTTCTGGTAACCTCCCTCCAGCCTGACAGTAGGACCCGTTGTAGTCTCCCCTTTAACCAATTCCTTATCCACCTTTCAATTTTCCTATTGATCCCCATCTTATCCAATTTAACTAATAATTCCATCATGTGGCACGGTATCAAATGCCTTACTAAAATCTAGGTAAATTAGATCCACTGTGTTTCCTTTGTCTAAAAAATCTGTTACTTTCTCAAAGAAGGAGATCAGATTGGTTTGGCACAATCTACCTTTTGTAAAACCATGTTGTATTTTGTCCCATCTACCATTGACTTCAATGTCCTTAACTACCTTCTCCTTCAAAATTTTTTCCAAGACCTTGCATACTACAGACGTCAAACTAACAGGCCTATAGTTACCCGGATCACTTTTGTTCCCTTTCTTAAAAATAGGAACTATGTTAGCAATTCTCCAATCATACGGTACAACCCCTGAGTTTACAGATTCATTAAAAATTCTTGCTAATGGGCTTGCAATTTCATGTGCCAATTCCTTTAATATTCTTGGATGAAGATTATCTGGGCCCCCTGATTTAGTCCCATTAAGCTGCTTGAGTTTTGCTTCTACCTCAAATATGGTAATGTCTACCTCCATATCTTCATTCCCATTTGTCATGCTACCATTATCCCTAAGATCCTCTTTAGTCTTATTAAAGACTGAGGCAAAGTATTTGTTTAGATATTGGGCCATGCCTAGATTATCCTTGACCTCCACTCCATCCTCAGTGTTTAGCGGTCCCACCTCTTCTTTCTTTGTTTTCTTCTTATTTATATGACTATAGAACCTTTTACTATTGGTTTTAATTCCCTTTGCAAGGTCCAACTCTACTTGACTTTTAGTCTGTCTCACTTTATCCCTACATGTTCTCACCTCAATAAGGTAGCTTTCCTTGCTGATCCCTCCCTTTTTCCACTCCCTGTATGCTTTCTGCTTTTTCTTAATCACCTCTCTGAGATGCTTGCTCATCCAGCTTGGTCTACAACTCCTGCCTATAAATTTTTCCCCTTTCTTGGGATGCAGGCTTCCGATAGCTTCTGCAGCTTTGATTTAAAATAATCCCAGGCCTCCTCTATCTTTAGATCTATTAATTCTTCAGTCCAATCCACTTCCCTAACTAATTTCCTTAATTTTTGAAAGTCAGCCCTTTTGAAATCAAAAACCCTAGTTGCAGATTTATTTTTGTTAATCCTTCCGTTCAGTTTGAACTGAATTAGCTCATGATCACTTGAGCCAAGACTATCCCCTACAACCATTTCTTCTATGAGGTGCTCACTACTTACCAAAACCAAATCTAAAATGGCATCCCCTCTAGTGGGTTCAGCAACTACTTGCTGAAGGAATCCATCAGCAATCGCATCTAGGAAAATCTGAGCCCTTTTATTATTATTACTAGCACTCGTCCTCCAGTCTATATCTGGGAAGTTAAAGTCTCCCATGATCCCACAGTTTCCATTAGTATTTACTTTATTAAAAACATTAAAAAGGGCTCTATCCATATCCAAATTAGATCCCGGCGGTCTATAGCACACCCCAAGCACTATCCCAGGGGAGGCTCTAATAGTTTTCTTCCCCAATGTAATTTTTGCCCAGACGGACTCAGTCATATCCATTTCATTGCTTCTTATTTCTTTACATTCTACCTCATCATTGATATACAATGCTACTCCACCACCTTTACCTTTATTTCGGTCTTTCCTAAACAGCACATACCCCTCAATACCTGTAGTCCAGTCATGACTACTATTCCACCATGTTTCTGTTATCCCTATAATATCTGGTTTTACTTCCTGCACCAGTAGCTCTAGTTCCTCCATTTTGTTACCTAGGCTCCTCGCATTAGTGTACAAACATCTTAATTTTTGCTGTTTGGCCTCACTCACATTCTGTACCCTATTAGGCACGGTCATTCTACAGCCAGTATAACCTATTAGACTGGTATCTACACTGCCCTTCCTCCGACCCATGGCTGTATCCTTTCTTACCTCATTTTCTTTCCTCTCAATGCTAAAATCCGGCTTGGAGATTACCTGGACATCTCCCAACCATCTCCCCCAGATTCCTAGTTTAAAGCTCTCTTAATCAGTTGTGCCAGCCTCCATCCTAGAAGCCTATTTCCCTCCCTACTCAGGTGAAGTCCATCCTGAGAGAACAGTCCTCTGTCCATGAATGCCTCCCAGTGGCCATACATCCCAAAGCCCTCCTTATAGCACTAGTGCCTGAGCCATCTGTTGATCATCATAATCTTGTCACACCTTTGTTGCCCTTCTCTAGGAACAGTCAGAATCCCACTGAAGATCACCTGAGCCTCAATTTCCTGAAGCATCTTCCCCAGCCTGGCATAGTCTCCCTCGATACGTTCCAGAGAGAATCTAGCCGTATCAGTTGTTCCCACATGAAGGACAATCAGTGGATTCTTTCCCACTCCCGTTCGGATCCTCTTCAGCCTCAGGTCCACATCACGTATCTTAGCACCCAGCAGACAGCATACCCTCCTATTCTTCGGATCAGCTCTGGTTACAGGCCTATCTATTCTTCTACTGGGGTAAAGAGTCCCCAATCACATAGACCTGCCTTTTCCTAGTGACAGTGCTATTCTCCAGTCTATCTCCTGTTCCCTCTGGCTGCAAGTTCTTTCCATTCCTATTCTCCCTTGTAATCCTCTTTAACCCATCCTGTATCCTCCTGGGGTTAAAAACTTCCCCAAGGTACAAACTTTGCCTTGTCCTTGAACTGTATGCTGCCACCACCAAGCGTTGTAAACCAGTGTATGGTAAGTGTAACTTAATGCTGCTGATACATTAAGTGGTATCCATTAGAAAGAGGAAAACAAATATTAATAAAAATTAGCCAGAAGACATTGCCTAGCAAACTCTATTAAAGGCCCCACTGAAAGCACATGGGCACCTAGCATCATCTTCAGCACTTAAACGGTCAGGTAAGCATCTGAATAACTTTGAAAATCCCAGCCAGTCCCAATAGACTGCCTAACCCTTCTTAGACCACACACACAATGTTTTCAAATCAGAGATGACCCACCTTTGACACCATGCCTATCACCCATTTGAAAAATCCCATATAGCTCTAGGTGAAATCTAGGTGTTGGTTAAGGTGCCTAAAGGGCAAACTAGGAGACTCAATTATTTTTAAAAGGTCAGACTTACACTTAAACTGAATTAAACATAAGGCACAAACTGGTATTAAAGATCAAAGGGAAGCAGAGGAGATTCAGAACACCTTTTTGAAGGTGTATTTTTCAAGGCCATTTATCTGTACCCATCTACTGTATGACAGATGTATGGACATATGCCAGGTGTCCCAAATGTAAAAACTCTGAACTTGATTTAATCCACTTTCTCTTGAAAGATTAAGGATTTCTGGGGTAAGATATTTTAATGTACAAAAGATGCTCATCCCAATCCATTTTAGTGGGTGACTTTTCCCATTTTAAAGGCAATAGTGCATATATAAAGTATAAATGTATTTGTGTAATCACTATGAAATACAGTAGTATGTGCAAGAATATCCCACTGATTTTCCATGGGATTACATGTCTATGGTTAAGAAGGAAGAATTTTATGACATAGATTATTTTCCTCCTGCTATATTTCCCAGTCCATGAGATGGGTGATTGAAGAATTTTAATTTGGATTGGATTTGGACTCCACAGAGAACATGAAACTTTTATGCTAATAGACCTTGACCCGTCAGGGGAATGGATATGCAACTTGAATTTTTGCACTATTGTCACTTCCTTTTGAATTTGTATACAACGTAACTGTGTCCATCCCCAGCTACTGTACATTAGAAAACTATTAGAGAGACAAGGTGGTGAGGTAATATTTTTTTATTATACCAACTTCTGTTGCTGAAAGAGCCAAGCTTTCAAATTAACACATACTATAAAAGATACTCTCTCATCTACCACCCAGAAGAAGAAGAGCTCTCTGTAAGCTCTAAAACTTGTCTTTTACCAACAGAAGTTGGTAAAAGTTGGTACAATAGAAGATAATAGCTCACCCATTTTGTCTCTGAGATTCTGGGACCAATAAACACCACTGAGGAAAACTATTGAACACTGAGGGGAAAATTTTCAAACTTGGTTTCCTAAAATTAATTCTCTTTTAAATCAGTGGACATTTGGTGCCTAGGTTCTTCAGAGAACACCACTAGATGCATATCTGCATCTTTAGGCACCTAAAAACGTTTAAAAATCTAGCCCAGGGTTCATAATCTGATTAGGCTACTATCTGCATCTTTTGGTGTCTAAACAAACACCTGTGAAAACCTGGCTTTTAGACACTTTTGAAATTTCTATGTGGTCAACAATTTAATTGGCATTTAACTTCTGTTTTATCTTAACAATTACACCTTCCATCTCATTGAAGCATTATGTCAAACATCTGTCTGTGTAATGCCAGACATATTGTAGAGAATGAAAATTAGCTCCTGAGGCATACATTTTCAGTAGGCAGGCCTCCCTTTGTGAACTCTGTTGGCACACACAAAAATTGTGCCTGCATTTTTATGCCCACAATTAAATTACTTGAACCTCTAATCTCCTGAGTGCAAATCATATAGAGATACAACTATGACACTGAGTTGTGCTCGCAATTGATTTTACAGGTGCACAAAATTAGTGTCATTTTGTAGGCCCAATTTGCACTCACAGAACAAAGGACTTGGCCTCAGTCCTTATGGAAACTCATCCACAGAGCTTTTATTCTAAATTATATGATCAAACAAAGAAAGGTACTATCAAGTCTGCCTACCTAGCTACCTTCCTGTCTATTTCTCTATTGTTAATGATATGTTATCATATATTCATGTATGCATCTTCCATGTCTATCTATATTTATATGTGTGTGTTTATGCACTTTTCTCTATTTATATTATTATGAAAATTAGTGGAAAGGTTTCATACTTACCAAACAAGGAGACAGCACACCCTTAACAGTAAAAGTCACCCATGTTATTCATGAATCTTATCCACATTTTAACTAATACATTTCTAGTCTTCTTATTATAAAACAAAAAAATGCATTCAGGTTTCTGCCTGCAGACCACAGTTTATTTGGCAACTACAGGAGCAAAGTTCAACCCACAGAGGAGCAAGTCAAATTGTATTTACTGCTGGGGTTCTATAAACTGAGTCATAACTGGAACTCTGAACCTGCGGAGGCCCTGGTTAGAATTTAATGGACTGGCAAGGTCAGCAGCTTTCATGGTGAAAACAAAAGAGCTGTCCAGGAGCTTAATGAACAGAATGCCATTTCTGCATGCTCCCCAAAAGTGCTCAGAGCATCTGGAGCTGGTATGACTTGTTGCTACATTGATGTTTTGCTGTTTTTGAGTGCAAGTGGGAAGTGTTTGGTTTGGGGTTTGTTTTGAATGTTGGATTCCGCATGGTTCTCTGCAGAAAACTTCAGTGTAATTCTACCCACAACTCCCTAAACTCCCTGAAGGGGAAGGGGAAGTTAATAGCTGACATAATTGTGCAAGGTTTGGAGTGGAAATTGTCAGAATGGTGTTGCAAAGAGAAATGAATTATTACCATGAACTTGGTTAAAAATGAAGTGAATATGACTTCTTTAATTGTCAGGAAAGAATACCCAACTTTTTCCCATCCACTAACAAAAGCTCCGCTCAGTCTGGATTTACAGTACAGCTGCTAAGTTATGAGAGGGCAGAGTTGTTTTTCAAATAAAATAAAATGAGAAGGAAAGAAAAAGAATCCTCTTGCCATCTACTCCATCATCGTTGTTTCCCTAGAATGACTGCTAGCTTTATATCTCATTAACCAACCCATTCAGAATCATTAGAGCCAGAGGGCTAATGAAGGCTTCTCTCTGTCTCACAATACTTATTAAAGCAGTCGACAAATCCTTAATGTGGTGTAACTTCCAATTAATTTTTTTAAGGTCAGTCTGTCACACTGCAGTCAGGAGTGTAACTGCCACATACAATTGCTTGGAGTACGACGCTTAAGCTATTGACTCTTCAACCACTGTTATCACCTTCAGATGAGTATATCTGTTTTCCAGTATACAGTGGCCAGTCTATACACAGATGTGTGTGCATGTATATTTGAGGACAACAGGACAGGCAAATAAAAGAGGATAAAAGAGTCCTCATCTATTATCCTTTTCCTGCATATTTTGTCTTTATTTTGTCTATTAAGCACAAAGGGACCTTACACTAGTGGAAAGTTGGCATGACTGAACACAGCTCCACTCTCCCCTGCCATTCCCCATCTTGCCTATATGCAGCTGGCACAAGAGCCTGTTCCATTTTATACCAGTGGAAAGTATCCCTCCACAAAAGAGATTCTCTGCTTCTGGTTTCTAACCAATATCCATGCCCTTCATGTCAAGCATGGCAAAGAGTCTGGCCCAGTGGGCTCATCTACTATTTGACCCTTGTCCCTCCCCGCAGTAAGGGCAAATTTTGCTCTCTGGTTCATAGGTAGATGTCAACTCTTATTCTACTTTCTCTATGGGTATGTCTACACTACGGAATAAGGTCGAATTTATAGAAGTCGGTTTTTTAGAAATCGGTTTTATATATTCGAGTGTGTGTGTCCCCACAGAAGTGCATTAAGTGCATTAACTCGGCGGAGTGCTTCCACAGTACCGAGGCTAGAGTCGACTTCCGGAGCGTTGCACTGTGGGTAGCTATCCCACAGTTCCCGCAGTCTCCGCTGCCCATTGGAATTCTGGGTTGAGATCCCAATGCCTGATGGGGCTGAAACATTGTCGCGGGTGGTTCTGGGTACATATCGTCAGTCCCCCCTTCCCTCCCTCCCTCCCTCCGTGAAAGCAAGGGCAGACAATCGTTTCGCGCCTTTTTTCCTGAGTTACCTGTGCGGACGCCATACCACCGCAAGCATGGAGCCCGCTCAGGTAACCGTCACCGTATGTCTCCTGGGTGCTGGCAGACGCGGTTCTGCATTGCTACACAGTAGCAGCAACCCCTTGCCTTGTGGCAGCAGACGGTACAATACGACTGGTAGCCGTCCTCGTCATGTCCGAGGTGCTCCTGGCCACGTTGGCTGGGAGCGCCTGGGCAGACATGGGTGCAGGGACTAAATTTTTGGTGACTTGACCAGGTCATTCTCTTAAGTCCGGCAGTCAGTCCTATTGAACTGTCTTATGGTGAGCAGGTAGGCAATATGTCCTTCTGCACCGTCTGCTGCCAGCCAAAGATGTAAAAGATAGATGGAGTGGATCAAAACAAGAAATAGACCAGATTTGTTTTGTACTCATTTGCCTCCTCTCCTGTCTAGGGGACTCATTCCTCTAGGTCACACTGCAGTCACTCACAGAGAAGGTGCAGCGAGGTAAATCTAGCCATGTATCAATCAGAGGCCAGGCTAACCTCCTTGTTCCAATAAGAACAATAACTTAGGTGCACCATTTCTTATTGGAACCCTCCGTGAAGTCAACCCTGTAAGCCGTGTCCTCAGTCGCCCCTCCCTGCGTCAGAGCAACGGCAAACAATCGTGCATCTGAGTTGAGAGTGCTGTCCAGAGCAGTCACAATGGAGCACTCTGATTGGGCTAAAACATTGTTGCGGGTGGTTCTGGGTACATATTGTCCGGCCCCCGTTCCCTCCCTCCCTCCGTGAAGGCAAGGGCAGACAATCGTTTCGCGCCTTTTTTCCTGAGTTACCTGTGCGGACGCCATACCACCGCAAGCATGGAGCCCGCTCAGGTAACCGTCACCGTATGTCTCCTGGGTGCTGGAAGACGTGGTACGGCATTGCTACACAGTAGTAGCAACCCATTGCCTTCTGGCAGCAGACGGTACAGTACGACTGGTAGCCGTCCTCGTCATGTCCGAGGTGCTCCTGGTCGCCTGTGTGAGGTCGATCAGGAGCGCCTGGGCAGACATGGGCGCAGGGACTAAATTTTTAGTGACTTGACCAGGTCATTCTCTTAAGTCCGGCAGTCAGTCCTATTGAACCGTCTTATGGTGAGCAGGCAGGCAATATGGATTGCTAGCAGTCGTATTGTACCGTCTTCTGCCGGGCAGGCAAGAGATGACGATGGCTAGCAATCGTATTGTACCATCTTCTGCCAGGCAGGCAAGAGATGAGGATGGCTAGCAGTCATATTGCACCATCTTCTGCCAGGCAGGCAAGAGATGAGGATGGCTAGCAGTCGTACTGTACCATCTTCTGCCGAGCAGCCATGAGATGTGGATGGCATGCAGTCCTTCTGCACCGTCTGCTGCCAGCCAAAGATGTAAAAGATAGATGGAGTGGATCAAAACAAGAAATAGACCAGATTTGTTTTGTACTCATTTGCCTCTTCCCCTGTCTAGGGGACTCATTCCTCTAAGTCACACTGCAGTCACTCACAGAGAAGGTGCAGCGAGCTAAATCTAGCCATGTATCAATCAGAGGCCAGGCTAACCTCCTTGTTCCAATAAGAACAGTAACTTAGGTGCACCATTTCTTATTGGAACCCTCCGTGAACTCCCGCCTGAACTACTCCTTGATTTAAAGCCACCCCTTTTGTGGATTTTAGCTCCCTGAAGCCAACCCTGTAAGCCGTGTCGTCAGTCGCCCCTCCCTCCATCAGAGCAACGGCAGACAATCATTCCGTGCCTTTTTTCTGTGCGGACGCCATACCAAGGCAAGCATGGAGTCCGCTCAGCTCACTTTGGCAATTAGGAGCACATTAAACACCACACGCATTATCCAGCAGTATATGCAGCACCAGAACCTGGCAAAGCGCTACCGGGCGAGGAGGCAACGTCAGCGCGGTCACGTGAGTGATCAGGACATGGACACAGATTTCTCTGAAAGCATGGGCCCTGCCAATGCATGCATCATGGTGCTAACGGGGCAGATTCATGCTGTGGAACGCCGATTCTGGGCTCGGGAAACAAGCACAGACTGGTGGGACCGCATAGTGTTGCAGGTCTGGGACAATTCCCAGTGGCTGCGAAACTTTCGCATGCGTAAGGGCACTTTCATGGAACTCTGTGACCTGCTTTCCCCTGCCCTGAAGCGCATGAATACCAAGATGAGAGCAGCCCTCACAGTTGAGAAGCGAGTGGCAATAGCCCTGTGGAAGCTTGAAACGCCAGACAGCTACCGGTCAGTTGGGAATCAATTTGGAGTGGGCAAATCTACTGTTGGGGCTGCTGTGAGGCAAGTAGCCCACGCAATCAAAGATCTGCTGATATCAAGGGTAGTGACCCTGGGAAATGTGCAGGTCATAGTGGATGGCTTTGCTGCAATGGGATTCCCTAACTGTGGTGGGGCCATAGACGGAACCCATATCCCTATCTTGGCACCGGAGCACCAAGCCGGCGAGTACATAAACCGCAAGGGGTACTTTTCAATAGTGCTGCAAGCTCTGGTGGATCACAAGGGACGTTTCACCAACATCAACGTGGGATGGCCGGGAAAGGTACATGACGCTCGCATCTTCAGGAACTCTGGTCTGTTTCAAAAGCTGCAAGAAGGGACTTTATTCCCAGACCAGAAAATAACTGTTGGGGATGTTGAAATGCCTATATGTATCCTTGGGGACCCAGCCTACCCCTTAATGCCATGGCTCATGAAGCCATACACAGGCAGCCTGGACAGTAGTCAGGAGCTGTTCAACTACAGGCTGAGCAAGTGCAGAATGGTGGTAGAATGTGCATTTGGACGTTTAAAGGCGCGCTGGCGCAGTTTACTGACTCGCTTAGACCTCAGCGAAACCAATATTCCCACTGTTATTACTGCTTGCTGTGTGCTCCACAATATCTGTGAGAGTAAGGGGGAGATGTTTATGGCGGGGTGGGAGGTTGAGGCAAATCGTCTGGCTGCTGGTTACGCGCAGCCAGACACCAGGGCGGTTAGAAGAGCACAGGAGGGCGCGTACGCATCAGAGAGGCTTTGAAAACCAGTTTCATGACTGGCCAGGCTACGGTGTGAAAGTTCTGTTTGTTTCTCCTTGATGAAACCCCCCGCCCCTTGGTTCACTCTACTTCCCTGTAAGCTAACCACCCTCTCCTCCTCCCTTCGATCACCGCTTGCAGAGGCAATAAAGTCATTGTTGCTTCACATTCATGCATTCTTCATTTATTCATCACACAAACAGGGGGATGACTACCAAGGTAGCCCAGGAGGGGTGGTGGAGGAGGGAAGGAAAATGCCACACAGCACTTTAAAAGTTTACAACTTTAAAATTTATTGAATGACAGCCTTCTTTTTTTTGGGGCAATCCTCTGTGGTGGAGTGGCTGGTTGGCCGGAGGCCCCCCCACCGCGTTCTTGGGCGTCTGGGTGTGGAGGCTATGTAACTTGGGGAGGAGGGCGGTTGGTTACACAGGGGCTGTAGTGGCAGTCTGTGCTCCAGCTGCCTTTGCTGCAGCTCAACCATACACTGGAGCATACTGGTTTGGTCCTCCAGCAGCCTCAGCATTGAATCCTGCCTCCTCTCATCACGCTGCCGCCACATTCGAGCTTCAGCCCTCTCTTCAGCCCGCCACTTACTCTCTTCAGCCCGCCACTCACTCTCTTCAGCCCGCCACCTCTCCTCCCGGTCATTTTGTGCTTTCCTGCAGTCTGACATTATTTGCCTCCACGCATTCGTCTGTGCTCTGTCAGTGTGGGAGGACAGCATCAGCTCGGAGAACATTTCATCTCGAGTGCGTTTTTTTTTCTTTCTAATCTTCACTAGCCTCTGGGAAGGAGAAGATCCTGTGATCATTGAAACACATGCAGCTGGTGGAGAAAAAAAAAGGGACAGCGGTATTTAAAAAGACACATTTTATAAAACAGTGGCTACACTCTTTCAGGGTAAACCTTGCTGTTAACATTACATACATAGCACATGTGCTTTCGTTACAAGGTCGCATTTTGCCTCCCCCCACCGCGTGGCTACCCCCTCAACCCTCCCCCCTCCCTGTGGCTAACAGCGGGGAACATTTCTGTTCAGCCGCAGGCAAACAGCCCAGCAGGAATGGGCTCCTCTGAGTGTCCCCTGAAGAAAAGCACCCTATTTCAACCAGGTGACCATGGATTATATCTCACTCTCCTGAGGATAACACAGAGAGATAAAGAACGGATGTTGCTTGAACGCCAGCAAACATACACTGCAATGCTTTGTTGTACAATGATTCCCGAGTACGTGTTACTGGCCTGGAGTGGTAAAGTGTCCTACCATGAAGGACGCAATAAGTCTGGCCTCCCCAGAAACCTTTTGCAAAGGCTTTGGGAGTATATCCAGGAGAGCCGCGAATGCCAGGGCAAAGTAATCCTTTCACATGCTTGCTTTTAAACCATATATAGTATTTTAAAAGGTACACTCACCGGAGGTCCCTTCTCCGCCTGCTGGGTCCAGGAGGCAGCCTTGGGTGGGTTCGGGGGGTACTGGCTCCAGGTCCAGGGTGAGAAACAGTTCCTGGCTGTCGGGAAAACCGGTTTCTCCGCTTGCTTGCTGTGAGCTATCTACTACCTCATCATCATCATCATCTTCTTCGTCCCCAAAACCTGCTTCCGTATTGCCTCCATCTCCATTGAAGGAGTCAAACAACACGGCTGGGGTAGTGGTGGCTGAACCCCCTAAAATGGCATGCAGCTCATCATAGAAGCGGCATGTTTGGGGCTCTGACCCAGAGCGGCCGTTCGCCCCTCTGGTTTTCTGGTAGGCTTGCCTCAGCTCCTTCAGTTTCACGCGGCACTGCTTCGGGTCCCTGTTATGGCCTCTGTCCTTCATGCCCTGGGAGATTTTGACAAAGGTTTTGGCATTTCGAAAACTGGAACGGAGTTCTGATAGCACGGATTCCTCTCCCCATACAGCGATCAGATCCCGTACCTCCCGTTCGGTCCATGCTGGAGCTCTTTTGCGATTCTGAGACTCCATCATGGTCACCTCTGCTGATGAGCTCTGCATGGTCACCTGCAGCTTGCCACGCTGGCCAAACAGGAAATGAGATTCAAAAGTTTGCGGTTCTTTTCCTGTCTACCTGGCCAGTGCATCTGAGTTGAGAGTGCTGTCCAGAGCGGTCAAAATGGAGCACTCTGGGATAGCTCCCGGAGGCCAATACCGTCGAATTGTGTCCACAGTACCCCAAATTCGACCCGGCAAGGCCGATTTAAGCGCTAATCCACTTGTCAGGGGTCGAGTAAGGAAATCGATTTTAAGAGCCCTTTAAGTCGAAATAAACGGCTTCATCGTGTGGACAGGTGCAGGTTTACATCGATTTAACGCTGCTAAATTCGACCTAAAGTCCTAGTGTAGACCAGGGCTATATGTGCATAACTAGAGTTCAGTGTATATTAGGGTATAGCAGCAGATCAGTTATACTATACTTGGAGAGCTACAGGTACTATGAAGGTTCACTATGTGGTAGATGGTTTTAAATATAAGGAAAATATAGTTCTGAAAGATGGGCTGAACTAAGGTAATGATCCCTCTAAAGCATATTAAAATGATGTCAGGAAAAATAAATTTTAATTCAAATTGATTGTCTCTCTCAATTTAAAATGCCTTTAATTTCTTAAGGAGCATTGTACTCTTCCAGAGCGAATGCTATCAAAGATCCTCCGCTAAATTGTCTATGGATTGTTACAGCAAGTAATGACCAAGTACAGAAGTCATACATTACAGAATGGGATTGTTTAATGCAACATAATTCTAGAAATAGATGATTGACTCTTTTCAGCATCCTAAGTGGTTATTTTTGGACTTATGTGTTTATAAGATACAATGAGTTGGATCAATGTGCATGTTGATATTGCACTCTGGTTGCTGATCCAATGAGAAGATCATCTACAGCTGCAGTGAACACACTTAAAAAATTTCCTCAATTTTCAGATATATTATTGATTCCAGGATATTTCCCTTTTAAGCACAGGCAATAGTTGTCAAATCTATAGAATCTTTCCAAATGGGAGACCCTTTTAAAATGTAACTACTACAACTTCACGTGGCAGAGACCTGTAGATTTGGAGCCAAAGTTCTTTCATTCTGTCACTGATGCCACGTGTGAGCTGATACCCAGTCTCTGTATGCTCATTGCATGGATTCAAAATAATTTCCAGCTGCTGAACATGAATTCCTGTGAATCTCTAACACATGGGATGAGTTTTGTATCGTTAGGGGTGGAGGAAACATGTAATGCAGGGGTTCCCAAACTTTTTACTGGCACAGCCCCATTTTAATGAAGTATATCCTGCTGGGACACCACACAGTATGGAGGACACCGTTTTGAAGAGCAATATATCAACCTCTACATAGTGTGACTTTGTACATACTGGACCACCGCATGAGGAGGCCATTTTAGTTTATCAAATGGTATCCTCCACACAGTGTGGCCTCATATGTATGGTCATGCAAGGTCAAATTGTACAGAAGATGCCATTTTGTAGAGCAAAATGGCATCCTCCAAGCATCCTGACCCTGCATGCACTGTACATGCGAGGTCGTGCAAGCAGAGCAAAAACTCCGCATAGTAGGGATCACTACCCCTCATCTGCTGATGGTGCAATCCCATCTGGGGTTGCAACCCACAGTTTGGTTACTGCTGAGGTAATGTGAATGCATGTACGTATGTCACCCTATAATGGATCATCCATAGGTACATTATAAGTCTTACTACTGTTGTCAAATAGGGACCTTTTTAAATGGTGGGGATACTGGGTTCTATGCTCATTGTCCCTTGTGTGGTTTAGCTTGTGACCAGTGAGTCTGTATGTGTGCAGCGTTTGAATCAGTTACTGGATCACTCAGGATAAAGTTTCATAGTAGGTTTATGAAAAGGTTTTTTTATATATATTTTGAGATAGAAGGTCATGGAAATGTATTGGTTTGTTTATTTTATTTGGTTTACATCTGAGAGTAGCTAAAGCAAAACAGGCAGAATTTACTGGGGCCATACCATTCTAACTGCAACAGAGATCTTTTCTGAAAACTTATTTTAAGTGATTTTTCCATAACAAGAAAAGGAGGACTTGTGGCACCTTAGAGACTAATAAATTTATTAGAACATAAGCTTTTGTGAGCTACAGCTCACTTCATCGGATGCATACAGTGGAAAATATAGTGGGGAGATTTTATATATACAGAGAACATGAAACAATGGGTGTTACTATACAGACTGTAACAAGAGTGATCAGGAAAGGTGAGCTATTACCAGCAGGAGAGCCGGGGGTGGGGGACAGAACCTTTTGTAGTGATAATCAAGGTGGGCCATTTCCAGCAGTTGACAAGAACAGTAGGAGGGGAAATAAACATGGGGAAATAGTTTTACTTTGTGTAATGACACATCCACTCCCAGTCTCTATTCAAGCCTAAGTTAATTGTATCCAGTTTGCAAATTAATTCCAATTCAGCAGTCTCTCGCTGGAGTCTGGTTTTGAAGTTTTTTTGTTGAAGAATTGCCACTTTTAGGTCTGTAATCAAGTGACCAAAGAGATTGAAGTGTTCTCCGACTGGTTTTTGAATGTTATAATTCTTGACGTCTGATTTGTGTCCATTTATTCTTTTACGTAGAGACTGTCCAGTTTGGCCAAAGTACATGGCAGAGCGGCATTGCTGGCACATGATGGCATATATCACATTGTAGATGTGCAGGTGAACAAGCCTCTGATAGTGTGGCTGATGTGATTAGGCCCTATGATGGTGTCCCCTGAATAGATATGTGGACACAGTTGGCAACGGGCTTTGTTGCATGGATAGGTTCCTGGGTTAGTGGTTTTGTTGTGTGGTGTGTGGTTGTTGGTGAGTATTTGCTTCAGGTTCTGCCCCCACCCCCGGCTCTCCTGCTGGTAATAGCTCACCTTACCTGATCACTCTTGTTACTGTCTGTATGGTAACACCCATTGTTTCATGTTCTCTGCGTATATAAAATCTCCCCACTATATTTTCCACTGTATGCATCCGATGAAGTGAGCTGTAGCTCACGAAAACTTATGCTCTAATAAATTTGTTAGTCTCTAAGATGCCACAAGTCCTCCTTTTCTTTTTACGGATACAGACTAACACGGCTGCTACTCTGAAACCCATTTTCCATAACAGTAACTAAAGTAGTTAATAAAAATATAATAACTGTGCAGTGGCGGTGCAGTTCAGGAAATAAACTACAATATATGCATTGCCTTAGTTAATGTACACTCTTCTGGCTATTTCTGTGGCAGTACTTAGTAATTCAAAGTGATTAAATTAAATTGTTTTTATATCTTTGTAATAAAGATAAAGTATACAGCTCTCTTCCCTCAGTATAGGTTGAGATTTTATTGCTTAGCTTGATTCTTGCTTATAATTGGCCTTTTTGGTTCTCAATGAGCTGTGAATAAAATCTGTGATGTTTCAGATTACGTTAAGAAGGATGTGCTTTCTAGTGAAGCACATTCTGGTTTATGGAGAAATGATGAAGATTATGATTTCACTGTATATGAAGTGCAAAATAAAAAGCCTTACATGATAATCACGATTCCTCTGTGTTCTTTGTTAATGACTATTGGCAGCTCCCAGGTTGATTTTCATATTAAAACTTATCAGACTATTAAAAAGAAACAGCTTTGGGACATTAACTAAGCATCACATGCAAAAAGCTGGATTTAAAGCATTGGCGCATGGATACAAGGGCATTATTTCTTCACGTGGACATGTGAGGCAATCAGATACCATGATGTTAGATAGATAGATCATTATGACATAGAAACCAGAACATGTTATACACTTGCACTATATCACATACTAGTATGTAGTTTCAAGAAAAGGTTCTTTTAAAGTTTGTAATGTAATTATTGTTGATAAATGCAATGCTAAAACATGCACTGTATCTTACAACAATTGACTCTCCAGGCCTCAAGAAAGCATTGGTTTAAAAGATATATTCTTATTTTGAATAACTTTAGAGTGTTCTCTTGTACAGTTATGTGGTGCAGTTGCAGTTATTATTTTATGGTCTAGTTATACCTTCAATTAGATCGAGGGGAGATGGAGGACGAGATAACAATAATAAAGGATGTTTTTGCATAGACTTGCTGTATGTACAATTTGTAACAGTCTTTACTCACACAAGAACCTTTTGTAGTGATAATCAAGGTGGGCCATTTCCAGCAGTTGACAAGAACAGTAGGAGGGGAAATAAACAAGGGGAAATAGTTTTACTTTGTGTAATGACACATCCACTCCCAGTCTTTATTCAAGCCTAAGTTAATTGTATCCAGTTTGCAAATAATTCCAATTCAGCAGTCTCTCGTTGGAGTCTGTTTTTGAAATTTTTTTGTTGAAGAATTGCCACTTTTACTCATGGACACAGTTTCCATAGGACTATTCACATGAGTAAGAATTATCTGTATGAACAAAGCTTAGAAGTATATGGAAGTATATGGTATATGGAACTCATACAATGCCTTTTAACGAAGTTGCATAGGATACATAAAATTTCTTTCACCTCTAGAGACCTGGATTGAGAGCTAGATAACATCACCATTTTTTCATAATAATACATATTGTTCAGCAGATATCTCATCCTTACTGGACATTTGTCCCCATCTCTAAAACACCAGTGTTTATATTGGCACAATTGTCTATGTATATGCATGGGAGGCCTTAACAACAGCTGGTGTTTCATTGGCAATCTTGTGAGGAAAATCATTTTTGAGAACTAAAATTCACTGAGTTTGAAAATATATATGTTTATGTCCCCCAAATTGCCTTTTAAGAAAGCATATTCAGACAGTGCAAGTCAAAGTAGACTCATAAAACGTGGGTAATGAAGTGTCCCCTTCTCTCTTTCCATGACGTAATTTGGAAAAGGGTTGGTTTAACATAATGTATTTCTTTCCTCCTGGAAATTTTATACCAAAAAGAAGCAATGTAGGTCAGCCTCCAACTGGTGTACCAATTAACAGGATATGTCCATTATATTTATTATCCCTCTGAAAGGTGTCAGACTTCAACTAAAGAGCAAGCAAAAACAGAATAACCTCAATTTGCAGAAAACTGTAGTGTGAAAGTTCCTTATTTTTTTCCAGTGACTTGTTCCCCACTTTACTGTACAATCTATTTAAGCATTGCTGAATTAAAATGCCAAGGTTTTACTATCGCCAGTATATTTTGATGGCCCCATCTCACATTTTCAGTGACTATCACAGCAGTTTCATGCTCTAATAGGTACAGGAGATCTTCCCAGTTATAAGGTTGTCACTGGCACTGAACACTCCAGTAGAAATGTGGTTTCTTATTTTCTCTTTAACCATTTAGCCCTATTTTGAATGCTAAGAATCAAGCGTTGACTGCAGCATCTTTATATCAGATCTGCTTTAGAGCAAAACAGCACCCACTGACCATACAGCCATAGGGCACAGTAAAAGGATATGCTTTTAAAAAGTATTGCTCAGAGGCATGATATGAAAAAGGAATCATGAAGGGTCTTGATGTTAATGGAAGTTACATCAGTGTTTCAAGACTGCTAAGAGGGGAAGACAAAATAGAAGAGACAGAAAATAGTTTCCACAAAATCCAGATGTCCACACACATTTACTATAAAATATAGTGAGGGGGAAATGTTGCAGTCTTGAAGACAACATATTACTTTGGAAATATACGAGAGCTCATGAAACCTGGCATCATTCTAATCTCAGCACTTCCATTTCCAGATCATTATAGTGACTGATGTTTTTTACTGTTAAATAAAAAAGGGGGGAAAAATAGGAACCTAAGTGTTTATACATACTCTACATGGGTACACAACTCCCATCAACATTAAAATGGATTGCAAGCATCTAGTGGGTAAACTCCTGGCCCCATTCAAAAGGCAAAACTCCCATTGACTTTAAGGGAGCCAGGAATTCATCCTGAGAAAAGGGAAGAATGAATGTGATGTCAATGGAGGAAAGGTGGTCTTGTGTGCAAAGCATTGATTTAACATTTGACCCAGGAGATCAGTGTTCCTGGGTCTCCATCTGACTTTCTGTGTGATCATGAACAATATCTTCTAGCTCAATCTTGCAGCCACAATGCCAAAACTCCCAGTGACTTCAGTGATGAAGAATCAGGTCTTTAATTTCTTTGTGCCTTAGTTCCTCATCTGTAAAAAGAGAATGATAATATACTTCCCTGTCTTTCAGCGTTGCTGGGAGGATACATCTATAAATGCCTGGAAGTTGCTCAGATACTACAGAGATGGATGCCAAAAGTACCTCTTAATAAATAAAACTAAAAGGATCTGGCCATAGGCCTTTCAAAGTGTATACTGGAGGAAAAAAAGGGGGAAATAATTTAAAGCCAACTAGTAATGCAATTGTTTGTGGGTTTTTTAGCCAAGGTAATGAGGAAGTAAAATAAAGTTTAATAAAGAACTTTATGAGGCAGAATTTTCTAATATTTAAACATATAATCAGAACTGAGTTTATTAGAACATCAGTGGGAGGCGCTACAATGTGTTAAACAAGTGACATAGCAATTTAGTGCACATTAAAATAATTTATAAACAAATCTTTGACTCCTTAACATAGGGATAAAAATGTCTATGAGCAGGGACTATCTCTCACTTGTATTTGTACAGTGGACAGCACAATGGGCTCTCTTGATGCTACTCTAAATAATAATAATAAACAATAATTAGATAGTTACTCTGAATAGATCACTAATCTCAACTCTGAAGGGCAAAGAGGGTTGCATGCATATAATTGAGAGCAGAATTTAGCCTGAAAAGCTATTCAATATTAGAGCAGGATCATATTCATCCTGAATGTAATTTCCATATGTTTAAATTAACTCTACCATTTTATTAGAGAGACAAGGTAGGTGAGCTAATATCTTTTATTGGACCAACTTCTGTGGTGAGAGACACATGCTTTCAGACTTACACAGAGCTCTTCTTCTGGTCTGAAAACACTAGCATTTTCTTTCAAACGAGTCAATGGTGTAATATGTAATATTATGGTACACTCTGGACCATTGTTTGTCGAAATGAATTAGGCATTGGATCGCAGTCATTTCTCCTAATGCAGGAAAATCTTCCATTAAAGTACATAGGAATTTTGCTTATATAAGAATGTTGAATTGGTACCATGGAAATGCAGGTACTTGCATGTATTGTGATAGCAGTGGTCACGTTATTCCTCTGTCTTCCCTATCTCTACTTCCTGTTGCATACCTACCCTAAGATTTAAGGCACAAGCTCAAACGCAAATAACTAGGGCTGTCACTTAATCACAGTTAACTCATACAATTAACTCAAAAAAATTAATCGTGATTAACTGCAGTTTTAATTGCACTGTTAAACAATAGACCAATTGAAATTTATTGCACATTTTGGATGTTTTTCTACATTTTCATATATATTGTATTTTGTGTTGTAATCGAAATCAAAGTGTATATTATTTTTGATAACAAATATTTGCACTGTAAAAATGATAAAAGAAATAGTATTTTTCAATTCACCTAATACAAGTACTGCAGTGCAATCTCTTTGTCATGAAAGTTGAACTTACAGTATAGAATTATGTATAAAAACCTGCATTCAAAAATAAAACAATGTAAAATTTTAGAACCTGCAAGTCCACTCAGTCCTGCTTCTTGTTCAGCCAATCACTCAGACAAACAAGTTTGTTTACATTTGCAGGAGATAACGCTGCCAGCTTCTTGTTTCTGATGTCACCTGAAAGGGAGAAAAGGCGTTTTCATGGCACTGTTGTAGCCAGCATCGCAAGAAATGTAGTGCCAGAGGTGCTAAAGATTCACATGCCCCTTCATGCTTCAACCACCATTCCAGAGGACATGTTTCCATGCTGATGACGCTCGTTAAAAAAATAATGCATTAATTGAATTTATGACTGAACTCCTTGGGGGAGAATTGTCCCCTGCTCTGTTTTACCCGCATTCTGCCATATATTTCATGTTATAGCAGTCTCAGATGATGACCCAGCACATGTTCATTTTAAGAACACTTTCACAGCAGATTTGACAAAAGGCAAAGAAGGTATCAATGTGAGATTTCTAAAGCTACAGCACTTGACCCAAGGTTTAAGAATCTGAAGTGCCTTCTAAAATCTGAGAGGGATGAGGTGTGGAGCATGTGTTCAGAAGTCTTAAAAGAGCATCACTCTGATGCATAAACTACAGAACCTGAACCACCAAAAAAGAAAATTAGCTTTCTGCTGGTGGCATCTGACTCAGATAATGAAAATAAACATGCGTTGGTCAGCACTGCTTTGGATTGTTATCAAGCAGAACCAGTCATCAGCATGGACGCATGTCCTCTGGAATGGCGGTTGAAGCATGAAAGGGCGTATGGATCTTTAGCACATCTGGCTACAACAGTGCCATGAAAACACCTGTTCTCCCTTTCAGGTGACATCAGAAACAAGAAGCTGGCAGCGTTATCTCCTGCAAATGTAAACAAACTTGTTTGTCTGAGTGATTGGCTGAACAAGAAGTAGGACTGAATGGACTTGCAGGCTCTAAAATTTTACATTGTTTTATTTTTGAATGCAGGTTTTTATACATAATTCTATATTGTAAGTTCAACTTTCATGACAAAGAGATTGCATTGCAGTACTTGTATTAGGTGAATTGAAAAATACTATTTCTTTTGTTTTTTTTACAGTGTAAACATTTGTAATCAAAAATAAATATAAAGTGAGCACTGTACACTTTGTATTCTGTGTTGTAATTGAAATAAATATATTTGAAAATGTAGAAAACATCCAAAAATATTTAAATAAATGGTATTCTATTATTGTTTAACAGTGCAATTAATCACGATTAATTTTTTTAATTGCTTGACAGCCCTACAAATAAACAAAGGTTCAGACTGAGTTTTTTAGCCATGGCTTGCACTGGAGGTGGGACTAGAAGGAGCCCAGGGGAAATTCTGACAGATACAACCCAGATTCCTCATGAGATCCTACAGATTCTGCACTGGCAGCTCTGCTGCCACTCTGTCAAAGATGCAGCATACACTTCCCCATGTGACTAGCCCAGAGAACTGGCCAGTGCAAAGGGGAAGTAAGGCGGCTCGTACTTAGCCTCCTAGCTCCCTTTCATATAACTAGTGGCAATGTTAGCTGAGAGCAGTGCATGTATTCCCCTGTGACTCCTTCACAAGGTTATGGGATTGTATTGGTGGGAAAGAGTCCTTGTGTCCTGTTCCCCCTCTTGCACATACAGCCAGACACAATCTAGACCCCAAGGTTTAACCTTTAGATGGGTAGGAGTTAATTTGTCTCTTTCTTTCCTAATCGTCTGAAGAGTTTCACTGCAGTTAGTTTGGAAAACACATTAATTGTAAGGGCTGTTTTCAGCAATGCATGTCATTTAGAATTTCCCAGGCTCATGGGTCATCACTATGAGACGTCATGCCTAGTTACCTCTGTCCAATACTATTATGTGACACGGCTGGTGATAATGCATCAGCCCAATGAAAGTGAAAAATAAATGGATTACTGAGCACTACAGTTAACTGTTTCAGACAAACAAATCACTGTTAAACTGTTTACCTGTTTAGAAAAGTAAAATACCAGCTATGTACAAAACAAGATGTGGACAATGTTTTTTCAGAACATAAGTGGGCAGCAGAGCTGTTATATATATCAGCCATGCGTTAACTGTAGTGAGGAAGGATTTTCTTCTGGCAAAATAGAAATCGCTGTACACGTTGTTACATGTTAACTGAGAAAAGGCAAGGAACATGAAAAACTTAAGGATGCCGTGGCAGCAGCTTTTGTGTCAATTTGCAAGCTTTAAGGGGTGCCACTTCTGGAAGAAAAATGTAACCTGCAGTTGGGTTTTCTTTTCTTTTGTTTTTCTATTGCTTTAGTACCATATACAGGGCTGTTTGAAAATCTTTGTTGAAAGTGTTTTTCAACAGAAAAATGGGGTTTTACCCAAATGAATCTTTTTCACAGAAAATGTTTGCTTTCTGTCACCAAAAAAATCACATTTTCATTGAAAATCAGAAAAATGGAAAGTTTTTAGCTGAAAACCAAAAAAAATTTAGATAAAAAGTGAAAACTTTCAGCTTGTGGCCAAAAATGTTTCTGGTTGAAAATTTTCATATTTTGACATCAAGCTAAAGTTTTCCTCAAAAGAATATGAAATTTTGTTTTCTTTTGTTTTTGTTGACTTTTGCTGTGTAACTTCCCTTCTCCCCCCCCTCCCCCCCCGGTTTTCTGACCATCTCCATCAATATATCATCAGCATGTAAACTGCATACACCAGTCAGAAAGGAGAAATTTTGGCCAGATAACATCTTCAGTTTTCAGGCTGAGTAACCAGGCACTGTGCCAAAAAGATTTTTGGAGATGTGGGATAATGGGAGGAATCCATTCCCAGGCTGGGGAGTTGCAGTGAAATTGCTGTGCATCTGGTAGTGCTGTCTGCTAGAGCATGTCCAAAACAACTCCATGGGCAGTGAGATCCAACAGCACTGTGCTTCACAGCACACCAGGGTTGACAACTTGTTGCATAAGAATATAATTGGTTTTACTGCCTACAGGGCCTTCTTCATCCCCATAGGGTAGGGAGAAGGGGAGAATTTTCCCCTTAATATGTTGTATGTACCCATCTCAGAACTCAATAGAGCATCTGAAGGAAAAGATACCAACAATATAAAAATGTTTTTATATGATAGTAAATGACTGTATGTGTCTTTTCTTCACAGGCTGGAATTTTCAAAAGCACCTAAGAGAACTGGGCACTTAGATGACATTGGCATTCACTGGGTGTTGGGCACTTACCTCCCTTAAGTGCCTTTGAAAATCCCAGCCCTACTCACTTTTTGTTGGTAATAAAATAGTAATGATATATTACATATATTTAACAAGTAATACCCACTGAGAAATTATATGTTTAGAAGGTTGGCTGCTAGGGGAGGTGGACTGGCAGAGAGTGGGAAGATGAGAGAATATACAAAGCTGGCCTTAAAAATAGATAATGAAAAGTTAGAATCAAAGAGCCATATTCAGGATTTGGGTATGGTTTCTTGACTCCAACTTTAATGAGTAGGAGCCACATGCAAGTATCTGAAGAAGCAAAGGAGTCAAAAACCTGGAACAAAAGAGAGAAAGATTAGATTAGATTTGAGATGAGATAAAACAGTTCTGAATACCTCAGTAAGAATAAGAGAGAAAGAGAGAGAGATTAGAATAATAATTGTTTGTCTTTTTTGTCTATTGAAGAGTTTCAAGGTGCCGTACACAAAATGCAGTGAAACAAATGAACATTGAAAAAAACAAATATAAAATGCATAAAATTAAATCAACACACTCTGTGAAAAGCCTTGGGGGAGGGAAGGGTTTTCAACCCACTAACTGGGGTTAACTCTGAGGTTCTTCTAAGGTCAGAAGAAGGGCACTCAACAAACTCAAAGTCAAAAGCCAAAAATGTTAACAATACTCCGTCTGGCTCAACAGCAAGCCCCAGGCTACAAAATCCCATACCCTCTGACCTAAGAGGATGAAATAAGATGTAGAAAGCCAGAAGCAGAGTGAGCTATTTACTCATTTGACATATAATGTTAACAAAATACACGTACTGCAGTTTACTTGTGGGCTTTTTTCTCTAATCTACCTTTTGACGGGCAGTGAACTCACTCAATGTATATGAACTTTTGGTTAGCCTTGAGTGTATCCATCATACATTTTTTTTCTTGCCAGGCAGTATAGCTGGAAAAACTAAAGAATACCTGGATAGAGTTCCTGAGTGAAGCAACTTCAAGTGCACAGAGATTTATAGTCATTGAAATGCATGACAGATGTAGTGTAAATAATGTCTAAACGTACAATGTGTGTGCATTTGTTCAGAGTGTACGTCACTGTGAAAACAGCTAAGAACTACAATGGTTCAGCATGGTATATATAACTGAAATTCATCCTGATTGATGAGATAGTCTACTAGGATTGGTTGAAAATTTTCCATTGAAACTGTTCTTCAACAGAAAATCTAGTTATGGACAAAAGAAATAATTTTGTCATGAAAAGTGTCTGTTTTCTGAGGAAAAATTATATTTTTTATTAAAAAAACTCACAAGAACTAAAACATTTCATCCAAAAACTGAAATATTTTAGTTTCTGCAATGCTGTCACAATGCTACATGGGAATTGTAGTTTGGGTGCTTCATGCTCCTATCCTTCTGTGTGGGCTGTGCTCTGCAGCTGGACTACATCTCCCATGACATACTGGGGGCATCAGACTCCTCTGAGGCATCACCAGCCCTCACCAAGTTGGTGCATCATGACAGTAGTAATCCAATCAGAGAGCCCATCCCACACAGAAGAATGGGAGCATGAGGCACCTTCACTACAATTCTCATAGAATCATAGAATTGTAGGACTGGAAGGGACCTTAAGAGGTCATCTAGTTCAGTCCCCTGCACTTATAGCAGAACTAAGTATTATCTAGACCATCCCTGACAGGTGTTTGTCTAACTTGCTCTTAAAAATCTCCAATGATGGAGACTCCACAACCTCTTTTGGCAATTTATTCCAGTGCTTAACCACCCTGACAGTTAGGTTTTCCTTATGTCCAACCTAAACCTCCCTTGCTGCAATTTAAGCCCATTGCTTCTTGTCCTATTCTCAAAGGTTAAGAAATTTTTCTCCTTCCTTGTAACAACCTTTTATGTACTTGAAAACTGTTATAATGTCCCCTCTCAGTCTTCTCTTCTCCAGACTAAATGAATCCAATTTTTTTTTCAATCTTTCCACCTACATCATGTTTTCTAGACCTTTAATCATTTTTGTTGCTCTTCTCTGGACTTTCTCCAATTTGTCCACATCTTTCCTGAAATGTGGTACCCAGTTCCTGACATGTGGCACCCAATACTCTAAATGAGGCCTAATCAGCATGGAGTAGAGCGGAAGGATTACTTCTCATGTCTTACTTACAACACTCCTGTTAATACATCTCAGAATTATGTTCATTTTTTTTTGCAATAGTTTTACACTATTCACTCATATTTAGCTTGTGATCCACTATGACCTGCAGATCTCTTTCCGCAACACTCCTTCCTAGGCAGGCATTTCCCATTTTGTATGTGTGCAACTGATTGTTCCTTCCTAAGTGAAGTATTTTGCATTTGTCTTTATTGAATTTCATCCTATTTCCTTCAGACCGTTTCTCCAGTTTGTCCAGATCATTTTGAATGTTAATCCTATCCTCCAAAGCACTTGCAACCCCTCCCAGCCTGGTATCTTTATGACATTATCTAAATCATTGATGAAGATATTGAATAGAACTGGACCCAGAACTGATCCCTTTGGGAACCCACTTGATATGCCCTTCCAGCATGACTGTGAACCACTGATAACTGCTCTCTGGTAATGGTTTTCCAGCTAGTTATGCACACACCTTAGATGAGTTCCATCTAGGTTATATTTCCCTGGTTAGTGTATGAGGAAGTCATGCAAGACAGCATCAAAACCATTACTAAAGTCTAGATACACCACATCTACCGGTTCCTCCCTCTATCCAGAAGGCTCATTATCCTGTCAAAGAAAGCTATCAGGTTTATTTGACAGGATTTGTTCTTGACAAATCCATGATGAGTGTTACCTGTCACCATATTAACTTCTAGGTGTCACGAGGCACCACAGCTGCATTTCCAAATTGAAATATTTTAGTTTTTGATTTTTCACTTAAAAGTCAACATTTTTCATGAAAAAACCCCCACAATATTTTCCAACCACCTCTATTCTCTATACATTTAGGCTTATGGTGGGGGCTATGTGCAAGTAGCCATTAAAGCAACCTCACACTGGTGCCCCAGCACTCCTTGAGTGCTTGCATAGGCTGTCCCAAAGAGTGGAAATGGCAACAGATCAGGGCAGGGACCACATGATAGTTGATTTTGCAAAGCCAACATTTCCTACATGTGGTTAGAGGCATTTCACCTTCATAGGGCCAATTACTTGGTTTTACACTTGTGAAATGAATTTCACCCTCAGTCATTTATAACTACTCAATAATTTATGTTTATGTAACATTAAGTGTGTGACTAGGTCCTTTAACATCTTCATTAATGATCTAAGAGAGGGGGTTAAAAGCACACTAATGAAATGTGCACATAACAGTAAATCAAAAAGTCTGCAAACACTAGTCTGGGCAGAGAAATAATACAACAGAGTAGAAACACATCGGAAAATAACAAAAATCAGATTTAAGCTGGAAAAATATGAGTTAATACCTAAGTATTTACTAGGAGGGAGAATATTGGAAAGAAGCAGTGTTGAAAGGGACCTGCACTGACAAGACACTAGATATAGTTTGTAATGAATTCATCTGAACATGGCAGTGAACAAGGACAAACACAGGGATAGCTATTAAGAGACAGGACACAACTTTATTAAACTTAATATAGGAGAGGGGCACTGCCGACCCGGTCTCCCAGATTCTCACCTACTAGCCATTCTAAGTGATTCCAGTGTGGGGAATACAGGGCTATATGGTTATATAACCATAATTCAGGGTAAACTCTCCTCAGCCTACCCCTAGGACTCAGATCACTCAATTCCCCCATCCCCCATTGAGAGGGAACAGAGATTACTAAAGAAGAGGATCTCAGCCTGCAAAGGCCACAAGGTCTTCCCCTATCCCATGAGACCCATCAGAAAAACAAGACCCATCAGAAAAATCCCAGGTCTTCTGGGAACTGTTCCTTTTAACCACACTGGAAACCAGCAACTGGAGGCACCAGCAACTAGCTTGGATACACACTGTCTGGCATCAGAACCCCTGACAGATCTATTCCTCACATTCAAAAGCCAGATGTCAACCCCTGCATACAACAAATGACCTCCCTTGTCCCTGAAAAGCTCAATCAATTAGAGGATTAGTTATACCTGTCACCCACCCCAGTAACCTGTCTACTAGATGGACATAAATCCTGTTGACTGGAACCACTGGGAGTCAAACCTTCCAGTGCTGTCAATACTGCTGCCCAAATCCTGAAAGAAAGTGTATCGGAAGATAGTGTTTCCAGCTAGTCTTATGGCCAACAGGCACCAAGGTTCCACTGTTGGTGAGGCAGCACCACCTGTGGATCTTTGTTGGGAGATGGGGCAAGCTTCTAGAATGTGCTGTACTATATAATGGTGGGGTGCTCACTCGTTGAGCACCTCCTAGCAACTGTGGTACCATAGTCGTTTTCTCACCCCTAGTGCCTCCTGCAGACTGCCTGCAGGCCTTGCTGGGTCTTCCGTGGCTTGGTTCTCCAACCAAGTCATAAAGTCCAAATGAAGCAAATTAAGTTTCCTGGGAAGCAAAGAATTTAATAAATGAACAGTCCCATTGCCCTTGGCCATACTGGGTCAGACCAATGGTCCTTCTAGCTCACTATCCTGTCTCCCATCAGTTGCTGATGGCAGATGCTTTAGAGAGAATGAACAGTACAGGATCATTTATCAAGTGATCCATCCTCTGTCATCCAGTCTGAACTTCTGGCAACCTGAGGTTTAGGGACACCCACAACATGGAGTTTCGTCCCTGACCATCTTGGCTAACAGTCATTGATGGATCTAACCTCCATGAACTTATCTAATTCTTTTTTGAAGCCATTTATACTTTTGACCTTCAAAATATCCTCTGGCAATGAGTTCCACATGTTGACTGTGCCTTGCGTGAAGAAGTACTTCCTTATGTTTGTTTTCAACTTGCTGCCTTTTAATTTCATTGGGTGACCCCCTATGTCTTTTGTTTTGTAAAGGGATAAATAACACTTCCTTATTCACTTTCTCCAGACCATTCATGATATATAGGCCTCTTTCATATCCCCCTTTAGTTGTCTCTTTTCTAAGCTGAACAGTCATCATATGGACGCTGTTCCACACCCTTAATCATTTTTGTTGATCTTCTGTACTTTTTCCAATTTTAATATATTTTTTTAGATTGGTCAATCAGTACTGCATACAATATTAAAGATGTGGGCATACAGTGGATTTACATAATGGCATTATGATATTTTCAGTCTTAGTATCTATCTCTTTCCTAATGGTTCCCAACATGCTATTAGCTTTTTTTTTTTTTTTTTTTTTTTGCTTACTGCTGCACACTGAGCAGATCGTTTCAGAGAACTATCCACAATGACTCCAAGATCTCTGTTTTGAGCGGTAGCAGCTAATTTAGATCCCATCATTTTGTATGTATAGTTGTGATTATGTTTTCCAATGTGCATTACTTTGCATTTATGAACATTGAATTTCATCTGCCATTTTGTTGCCCAGTCACCCAGGTTTGTGAAATCCCTTTGTAACTCTTTGCAGTAGCTTTGGACTTAACTAACTTGAGTAATTTAGTATTGACTGCAAACTTTGCCACATCACTGTTTATCCCCTTTTCCAGATCATTTATTAATATGTTGAACAAGCACTGTTCCCATTACAAATCATTGGGGGACCCCACTATTTACCTCTCTCTCCACTGTTGAAACTGTCCATTTATTCCCATCCTTTGTTTCCTATCTTTTAACCAGTTACTGATTCATGAGAGGACCTTCCCTCTTATCCCATGACTGCCTAGTTTGCTTAAGAGCCTTTGGTGAGGGACCTTGTCAAAGGTTTTCTGAAAGTTCAAGTATGCTATATCCACTGGATCACCCTTGTCCATATGTTTGTTGACACCCCCTCACACACACAAAAATACAGATAGATTGGTGAGGCATGATTGAAATTCTTAAGCAATTCACTGTTATTGTCAGATATCACAATCTATTCTTCTTAAAAATATCCCAAACCTGAGTCACATCTGTTAATTAACACTAACTAATATTTCAGAATTGAAAAGTTCCCTCAGAAGTTTCTTGTGTTGATTAATGAGGCCAGGTACAAATTAAGTATATTGCTTCAGTTTTTGGATGATCCCTTGCCACATCTGGACGTAGGAAGTAGAGAGGGACTAGATAAAGCTGCAAAGGCATAGTGGAATTGCTTGAAGTGGCCTCAGAGACATTTTTACAGAAACATTTTTAAATGTGGGTGGTTAAAGGTGAGCACCCAAATCCATAATTGGGCACCTAAATAAAAATGGCCACATTACCAAAGTGCTGAGCCCCAATAGTTCAAATTGATTAAGTTTAGTCAAGCAAATTTGAATAATGACTACCAAATTGCCCTTTCCAAGACAATAAACTACTAGATTCAATCTCACAGTAATATCCAGATACCAAGTTTAACACAAAATAATGTTAGAAAACAAAATATTTCCCCTTTCATCCTTTCAGAATGACAGTATGAGTCAGAAAGGGAAAAACAGGAGAAAAATTACAGACCAAAATTTATCTCCTGACAGCACTGGAAAATTTACCTTTTAAAAAACTGACAAGATGTCAGTGAGATAAATTTATTAATGTTTGTACCTGGCACCTCAAACACCTAAGAGCCCTATCTAACACATTCCAGATTGAACTACTGAATGTGGGGAAGGAAATATGAAACAAAAGCAGAGATATAAGCAAGTGTTGAGCTATGAATGTGAGGACAAGAAGCTTGACCTGCTCTGTTGCAGACATTGGGCAAGTCACATAATCTCTCTGTGCTTCAGTTCCCCATCTGTAAAACGGAAATCATAGTGTTCCCTACCTCACAAGGGGGCATCAAATACATTAAAGATTGTGAGGTTCAGATACCCTGGTAATAGGGGCCATATAAATACCTTGTATAGATAATATCCTACTTCTACAACATATTGGTCAGACTTCACTACTACACTGCAGCTTGACCTCTGGCATACATAGAAGAACGACACATCTTTCAAGATATAGATCTCACTGGGGATTTCTTAGGAAGGAAAAAAAGAATGACTTCTAACATATGTCTCCTTTTTGCTTGTATGTCAGAGTTAGAACTGTATAGTAGTTTATACAAGAAAGAGACAGATATTAACTGTTCTTCTCTTCAAAAAAATCCAAAAACAAAAACATATTTTAAAAGCAGGATATACACTTTAATAAGTGTCCTTTTTGTTCCTTCTATATAGTAATTTCTGAAGCCTTGTGTGGCAACCATGTTTGAGGAAGGATGATACTAATCGATAAGAGTTGATAAGTTTTATACTAGTGTAGAGAGAGACACATCAGTGTGGTTATTGACATTAACTGTTTGTTTCTTAGCTTTTCAGCAAATGAGAAAAGTTATTAAAGTAGAATAGACCAAACTTAACTACCAAACAGTTTTCTATGTGATTTTTCTAGATTTTAAAGATAGTGACTAATTTGAGAAGAAAATAAAAAAACGAATAAGAAGCGCCTTACAAAGAATGATGGCAACATAGTGAACACAGTGGTTTCAAGCGGTGTCCAACTGAGGTGAAATGTCCGGAGCTACAATGAGCAACATGGTGAATCTGTTGTCATGTATAACAGAAATAGGATGCTATCCAGCAAAGACTATCATCATTGGTTAAAGAAGTGCTTTCAAACTGGCAATGCTGATGTCACTGTCAATATTAGAGTAAAAGGGGTTATTAAAGTTTGATGACTATTCTGTATTGTCTAGACGTAGGTTGCAGCCTAGAAAACAACACGATCCTATCGCTAATGTAGCATTTTCAAATTGGTGCAACTCAAATCACTTAGGAAACAAAAATATTTTTTCTCAGGAATTCCAAAATGGAAAAAATATCATAGAGGCATTTGTGTAAAGTTTAAAGTATAGAGACACAGTAATCTACACGAAGAGTTTACTGCGGAATCGCCACCTGCTCTCTTTGAAAAAAGTTCAGAAAAAAAGGAAGACATTAGGGACCCAAATTCAAAAACCACCTATTTTTGTTTCCAAAATATTTTAACATATATCACTCCCATACACATTCGAATGGCACAAAAATTTCAAAGCCCTTCTACACTCTCTTATACTTCTTTATTTTTTGTGTAGTGAAACATTTAGCAGATGATCCCATTCTTCCCCCCGTTAAACACAGTCCTCTGGTGCAACTGTCACTATGCCTTAGCTACCACTCCACAATAATAAAACCTTTTTTATTAACATGCCACATTTTCTTCAGTCCTGCCTAAGATCCTGTATGCTAAATTTTAATCTTGAGCAAAAGTCTGAAGACAGATTGTATAAAAATATGAAAATACAAGTGTTTTTAAAATGCTAAAATACTATTAACATTAAGGGTGAAATCCTGACCCTGCTGAAGTCAATGGCAAGACTCCCATTGTCTTCAAAGGGGAAGGATTTCACACATGAATAACAGCACAAGAGAAGTTAAGTTAGCATAACTGCTTGCTCCGCCATATTACTTAATGCCAGCTGAACTGACTACCACTTTGTTATGCTTATAAAAATAAAATATAAAATAAAAATATAAAAATATATCCTCAATATGGCTGTGATAGGGATCTAAAGCAAGAAACTCGACAGTTCTTTCATAACAGAGCACTGCAATAGAGCCCTAGGAATTGAACCTCTCACAATATATGGTTAATGCTCAGTAATCCACTTTAGAAAAATGTCAGCTTCACAATCCCCATAGTATAAAGAACAACACTGATGTAAAATAAATATTCATCGTACCATACAAGGGCAGCATGGCATAAAATATGTGAATTTCATCTTAAAATAAAACCTACCATCTGATGCTTACCTTTTATTTGTCAGTGATATATGATTGCATTATTATAACAAATTTTATCTGTTAATTACTAGGTACTGAAAGATTCCATACTCAAATTGGACAATGTAAAATAAGATCACTACAATAACTGGGGGTGAATATTCTTTAAGAATGTAAAAATTACTACCAAACACAAGAGTCTATTTTCTGCATGCTAAAGTGAGAATAATGCACTGGACTGGGCATCAGGAGATCCGCCATTGCCCAGGAGGGCAAGTCAGTTCCCCTCACAGTATTGCCATTTGCAAAATATGACTTATGATATGAACTTCCTTGTAAAGTGCTTTTCTATCTGCAGATGGAGAATGGTATGTAAGTGCTAGGTATTATTATTAGTTTATTTTAATGACATTTCATCTTGCATGTGTACCTTTCAAGTCATATTGCCTGGATTTCGTGATTGTATTTCTGGATTAGATGCTAAGGGCCTGATTTTAATTTACACTGTTCCCATTTGCACAGTACCTTTATGACCCATTTGCAATTCCAGAGTGATGTAAATGAGTCTTGGTTTAAATGACTCTGTAAAATCAGAAATTACAATCTGAACTGAAGTTTTTAAAAACTTTCATGTAATAATTGTTTACAAATGTTAAACAGTGGGTTTAGAGCCCCAAGAGACTGAAGAATTTGAGCAGTAGGGCAAGAGGATAGTGGCCTAGCCAGAGCCTCCTCAGCCACTTCTCCATTGAGCTAAACAAGAGAAGGGAGCTCACCTGTAGCAGAAGGTCTCAAAAGGCCACCAGTCAAGTCCCAGAGTGTAAGTGGGAGCAGCAGCACCTCCCAGGGCTGTGCAGAAGGGACAGAAATTCAGGAAGGAGCAGCAGTAGCATGACATGAGGTGTGTGGCACAGCCAACATCCCTCCTGCCTTTCCCCTGGACCTGTTACATATAATAGGCCCGCAAAATGTCACAGGACAAAACTTGTCACTCTGGGCTAGACTGAACCACTAATCTTAGCTAAGAACAAGTTGCCGGGTATAGCTGTGTCACCTAGGCAGGGCTCCATGAAATGTGCTGCAGAGAAGGCACAATTCCCCCTACCTCCATGTTCCTCATTGCTCATGGTGAGAAGCAATAAGAAGTGAGATATCTCACCCCTTTGTGGAGTGCAACTGGCTCACAACTATGCACTCAAACCAGCTACTCTGGCTGGCAAGTAGAAACCTAAGCAGCTCGCTTGTAGTGAAGAGTAACTAGTGAGCAGCTGCTGCTGTCCCTCTCACAGAGCCACAATCTTCACAGCCCTTACTTGGCTGAGCAGAGTAAGGAGGGAGATTTTGTGACTGAGTAAGGGCTGGGATGTAAGACCTGTGTGATCTTCTGCATGTAACCTTTATCTTTCCTCCCTCATTCTCCCACAATTGTTTATCCCCAACATAACGTGTTGCATCTAAACTTAGACTAGAAACTCTCCAGGAAAGAGACTTTGCCATTTTATGTTTCTGTAAAACATCTAGCAGGCTTTGGGCTGCTCTTAAACAAGATAGCACAGCCACCACCACAACTGGAATTGTGCTAATAACCTCTTTTACACATTTAATCAGGAAAAACTCCTCAAAAGTCCATCTCTTCCCCCCACTTCCTAGAAGAGGATCCAACTTGGATTTGATCAGAAGAATGAATATCATGTAGCAGTGGCATACTCTGCTTTCCTATTAGAAAACATAAGAATAGAAATTGTACAGTTCATATCAAGATGAATGGATGAAACAATTTTCAGGGGAATACAGGTCAGCATTCTCTACTATTTTAAACAAGACAACTGACACCAATGTGTACTCTAGCTGTTGGAACTTGTCACTTGCATTAAATGAATAAGTTGAAGGCAAAATAATTGTGTCCTGTTCAACCTTTAAGTGTAAAGAACTGCAAAAGAAATCACAAAGGTATATAGAGAAAATTCAAGGTGTTGCCTGTGAGATTATTTGTCTAATCAGCTTAAATTGACACTGGATCCATAGTGTACTGTGTCTGTGGAGACTGTAGATACTACCCTGTGTTCTACATGTCCATCTTTATCTTTACCTGAAACATTTTTTGTTAATTAGAATTTAATTTTTGGTTTATTTAAAGATTATCCACCAGCTCTCACTCATTTACCTCTTCTGCAATGCCGTTAACACGTTTGGTAACTACCTGTGGAGTATACTCACAAGTCTTTCACAATGTGATGGTTTTTTAAAAGATTTGAATCAGGATTTACATCGAAGAGAGACAGTGGTTGCATTATACACCCAATTGCGTTAGCTTAGTTACAATTCAAGACAAGCCTGAGTTGCAAAGCTTGTGTGCACATTTGGTTACAAATCCAACTTTTAGAAAGTTTGGGTGTGTTCCAGTTTGGAGTTATTGTTAATTTCTCTTATAGAAATAAGCCTGAATTAGAACTGAGCCTGAGCTATAAAGTCAGTATAGAGATATGAACACCACTGAATCTTGTGGTGTCCAGATCTCTAGCTGTGGTTTGGCCCAAGTTTGGCCAAGTATTCTGCTCTACTGTGCATATATAAAATAGCCAAATGTCGTCTTGAGATTACCAGTGAATTCAGGTGTGTGGGTTTTTGTTTTGTTTTGTTTTTCTGTTAGTAAATTATATATGAAGAGGTCATAATTATTTATGGATTTGTTAATTATTTGCAATAGTTTGCATGAACAAATTTTAGTCTATGGGTGCTCATGAAATTGTTGCTATCTGTGTTCACTATTTGTTATCTACCTAAATCACAGTGGCCTGAATCATTCGCTGAGCACAGCAGGGGAGAGGTGATCAGGAGGCCACTTTTAACTCCCTGATCCTGGGGCCAACTTTACTCTTATTCCAGCAAAGTTGAGAACGACGCATGTGTTGCTCTAAATCCTGCTATCTGGAAACCGCTCCTTCAGAATAGTCAGAGTGCAACATGCTCTAGCCAACTACATCAGGAGTTGGGGATGACAGTAGCATAGGAGTTGGCTGCATCAGCTCTATGCCTTCTAGAATTTCTCCCACACTGGGGAATCCTAAGTATGGGAAATGCGGCCACTTTCTGCCTCATTTGCCTCAATAGTAGGACACAATGGAAATGGACTGGGGACTGTTTCATTAGGATAGAATGAAGCTGAATGAAGCTTAAGTTGAACAAATGGAACTTTAATAAAATATGTGTACCTCTCTGTCCTTGCAGTTGCATTGCTTCCAGCTCAGCTCCTATTCCCTGTTAGTTCCACTGATCATGGTACAGAGACCAAGGTCTAATCAATGCTATTTCATCTGTCCCATGATTGGATGACCTAAGCCGTAACAACAGAAGTATCTTTCCTGTTTGCTAGTTATCTGTGAACATCTGTAATTGTTTGATAAATCTGTTGTCTTTAAAAAAGAGCCTTTCAATGATGTTGCATGAGTGTTTCCGGTGCAAATGCACTTGTAAATATTTATATACATTACAGTCCATAATACTTTTTTCATTCCACAGACATTCTTGTGAACAAAAACAAAGTCACCTGAATGCCATGAAAAAGAAAATAAAAAGGATCATAGCTGGCTTTATTCACACAAATAGTTTTGCTCTTTTTTTCAGCTCAAATAAGCTATTTTCATTTTTGAACTACTAACTCTATTTATCTACATTTGCTATAAAAACAAAGGTAACATAGTCTTGTCCAGAACACCCCAAACCAGCATATTTTAGTATTGGACTAGAATGATTGGAATAACAATGATGTTTTAAATCTAAAAAGGCGGACCAAAAACTATTTTCTTCTGTAAGCCTAAGATCACTTTGTTGAAACAGTGCCATATGAATTGTATGGCATATTACAAGAGGCTTATTGTGACAATATCAACTACAACTGTAAAACAGCTAAAGAAGGGCTTCTTTCTAAAATATCATAAAGGAAAAACAGCAGTGTATATTACTCAATATTGCTGAAATATTGTGTTTCCCTCATATTGGCTTCAGGTTTTCATTCCCTTCTGTTTTGCAGACATTCTACACAATTTGTAAGCCCTGAGCTAGAAGCAAGAGAGGGCAGGGAGTTTGATGTTACCATGTGTTAGTGAACAAGAGAAAACAAGGACAGAAGCTCTGTAGAGGAAGGAGAGCTCTGACATATCTATTGGTGAACAGGAGAATGTCTGGCCACAGAAAGTTCATTTGTATTAGCTTTCTACCCAGATATCCTTGAAGTAACACTTCAAGGAGTCACCAGAACTGTACACCAACTCTGAATTGGTTGTGTAGTGAGTCTGAGCAGACAGGAAAGGGAAAGGCCTTCCTGCCTTGTGGCAAGAACTTCCTCCCAGTGGTAAGGACTCTGTTCAAAGGTCCTCTATGCAATTGATTCTCTTCCAGTGGACACAATGGGAAGAGGTGCAGAGGCAACATGACGGTGAAGCTATAGAGAGAAGGAACAGAGCTGAGTGACCTCTAGTGAGCTGTCGATATTTAACACAAACAAGGCTGAAATTCCCATAGCTGGGTTAAGTGATGGGGCTTCGGGATCAGACCACACAGTGTTTCCCCTATGGGTTGTTGACAGACTTGTCTGAGTGCACTCCTGGACTCTCCACCTATGCTGATCTCTGACATCAAACAATAAATGGGGTGTAGTGGATGTGAAAATGGATGAAGTGATGTGTTAAAGGGACATTTGTGTATTGGACATTCACACCATTGGATGGGGAACTGGATTAAAGGACCACTACCAAAGCTACTGTGGGGGATGGCTATATTATATATTATTTATTCATCTGTATTGCTGTGTTTTGCTCAGTTCATGCTTTGTCCCTTTGTCTGGTACTAAAAGTTTATCCTTGTTTTACATACAGATTTAGTACTGCCAATTCTCCTCTCAGTGGAGTGTCTTCTGATTTACACTGGTGTAAGTGAAAGAAGCATCAGTCTCCTGTTGACACCCAGTTATGTCATAGGAACTCATGGCTTGGATGAAACCCATGTACTGGATAAAACCCATTACCCATCTAGTTCACTATCCTGTCTCTCAAATTGGACAGTACCAGATGCTTTAGAACAGGGGTGGGGAAACTACGGCCCGCAGGCCAGATCCGGCCCACCCCGCCAGCCATTTTAATCTGGCCCTCGAGCTCCCGCTGGGGAGCAGGGTCTGGGGCTTGCCCCACTCCGGCACACCAGCGGGGGAGCAGATTCGGGGGCCACTCCACCCGGCTCCCAGAAGTAGCTGCATGGCCCCCGTCTGGCTCCTACTCTGCCGCTGCCCGAAGCCAATGGGAGCTACTGGGGTGGGGCCTGCAGATGGGGCAGCATTTCTGCATAGGAGCCGGACAAGGGACATGCCGCTGTTTCCGGGAGACGCTTGAGGTAAGCACTGCCCGGAGTCTGCACCCCTGAGCCTCTCCCCGTGCCCCAACCCCTGCTCCAGCCCTGATCCCCCTCCCACCATCCTAATCCCTCGGTCCAAGCCCGGAGCACCCTCCTACACCCCAAACTCCTCATCCCCAGCTCCACCCCAGAGCCCGCAGCCCCAGCTGGAGCCCTCAGCCCCCCTCTCGCACCCTGAACTCCTAATTTCTGGCCCCACCCTGGAGCCCACACTCCCAACCAGAGCCCTCACACTTTCCCGCACCCCAACACCAATTTTGTGAGCATTCATGGCCCACCATACAATTTCTATTCCCAGATGTGGCCCTTGGGCCAAAACGTTTGCCCACCCCTGCTTTAGAAGAAGGTCAAGGCAGTTGTGGGATAAACTGTCTCTCAGGGAAACCTTCTCTTAATGTCAAATAATTAGAAATTGGCTTAAGCCCTGAAGTATGAGGTTTCATAACCCTTCCAATAATCTTTTTTCAGAGTAGCAGCCGTGTTAGTCTGTATTCGCAAAAAGAAAAGGAGTACTTGTGGCACCTTAGAGACTAACCAATTTATTTGAGCATAAGCTTTTGTGAGCTACAGCTCATTTCATTGGATGCATCCGATGAAGTGAGCTGTAGCTCACGAAAGCTTATACTCAAATAAATTGGTTAGTCTCTAAGGTGCCACAAGTAAGTACTCCTTTTCTTTTTGCGAATAATCTTTTTAGTATTTAATACTAATATTATCCATGTTATATGTTATCCATATAACATCCAATCCTTCTTTGCATCTGGAATACTTTCCTTTAATCAGTTTTACATTTGTCATCTTTAAATTTCATTGAAGTTCACCTTGCTTTTTTTAGTATGAAACAAGGAGAGTAAATGTTCCCACTTTACCTTCTGTGACAAAGTGATATTTTTTCCAGAATATGTTGTATGCGTACCGTGTGTGCCTCAGTTTCCCCCACATACTGCATGATTAACTAGTGGAAGAGGAAAAGGTGTTGGGGGGAGGGATAGCTCACTGGTTTGAGCATTGGCCTGCTAAACCCAGGGTTGTGAGCTCAATCCTTGAGGGGGCCATTTAGGGATCTGGGGCAAAAATTGGGGATTGGTCCTGCTTTGAGCACGGGGTTGGACTAGATGACCTCCTGAGGTCCCTTCCAACCCTGATATTCTATGATTCTTTGCAAAAGAATGCAGAGATCCACTTGGGGTCTGGGCCTGGACAATGGCCCAGCGATTTGTTTCCTAGCAACTGACAACCCTGGCCCTCTATAGGAAGCCAACTGGTTTTACCAGCTGGAGAACAAAGAGTGACTCAGGAGGGGACCCTGTTTGCCTGGGAAGAGGGACAAAAGATAAAGGAGGGGCCAGTTTAGGGGATACGTGTGGGCTGTGGGCCACTGGTGAGATGTTTTCTGGTTTGGGATCCAGATGGGTCAGTGGAGAGGACCTTTGGGCTCAAGACTCACCCAGATGGACTTTGCTGTAACTTCCTGCTTTATGTGCTAACAAAGAATTTTCCATACTGTGTTCCAGACACCTACTAAACCCTTGTGTTTTTACAGTGCTGTCTGAGAGTCACTGCTGATTGAGGACTAAGGAGGTGGGGGTACATTGCTTCCCCATTAGAGGTGTGTGCAAGGCTTTCCCAAGTGTCCTGTTCAGGTGGAGTCACAGCAGGGGAGCTCACGCCATGGCATAAGCAGGGGTGCTGAAGGCTCTGTGGTTAATCCCAGGAGGCACTGAAGCCAAGGAGGCTTACCCTTTTGAGAGTGTGTCCTGAAGGGGCTGTCACACTGAAGAAGGACTTTCCAGGGACTGATTCAGAGCTGTTCAAGAGCATCGAGTCTGTAGACCCATGACACCGTCTCTAAATTATTCATTATTTTATAGACTTATATCATGTCCCATTTTATTCATCTCCTTTCTAATATAAACAATCCCAGTCTGTTCTATCTCTCTTCACAGATTTCCATGCCCCTGGTTGCTGTTGTAGCCCATGTCTGAACTCCTTCTAACTCTGTGACATCTTTTTTGAGTTGAGATGACCAGAACTATTTCATATAGGCTACCAACAGCCACCCTAAGATAATGATTTTCTGACTGCAAACCTGATTGGAATTCAAAGAAGTCATTTTCTTTATTCATATATTTTATAATCTATGATGGAAGAACATACACATTTTATAAGGAAAGTGAATAGAGAAAAGAAGGCAGTGGCGATGAGAGCAGGCTATTTGGATTTGGATGACATTTGTTCTCAGTTTCCAATATCCCCGTGACATTTGCACCCTGAATATCAACAGCAATCAAATCTGAATATCATCTCTCTCACATTTACTTCCACCATTGTAGGGACTAATTTATTGACTGTGATTGGACTCAGCCAGGGGATGGGTGAAGAGGGCCAGAATGCTCATTCTTCATTTCCTAGCCTCTAAGGATAGACAGGTGGATGAAGGGATTGCAAAGCACTTTCTTAGGAACCTCCAAAGAGTCTTATCAGGACTGTTTTTTCATTCCCTTGATGGGAATGCTGCTTTGACTGGCATGATTCTGGGAGCAGACAATGGATCATCCAGTATCTTTGCTGAGCCCTGCTGTCATAACAAAACTTGATATTTAGCACTGTATCTATTTAAATTACATTCCATTGAGAATGATTTTTTCATTATATTAACCAGTTGATGAAGACATAGGGTGCAATCCTGGCTTCACTGGAGTCAATGGTAAAACCCATATCACCCATACTTGATCAAGAATCAGGGGCCTGATTCTCCAATGCCTTACACCTTGTGTGGTCACTTACTTCTGGGCAAAGTGGGTGGAAAACACTACTGTTCAGATTTGGTAACACTTTATACAACTTTGCACAGGCGTAAATGACTCCACAAGGTGAAAGCAATGGAAAGAAGCCCACAAGATCCTTCACACAGTAGATAGCACTGCAAAATTATGCACATTCAAAAGACTGTAAAAGATATCATATGGTCTTGTTTTGGCTGGAGAACACTATTAGTATGAATTCATGGACATTTTAATTATCCTTAGAGATTTTAGGGTTCCATGGAAAGTAATTTATGTTTATCTTTCAGATGGGTCAGCATCAGCTCTTATATTTTCATGGATCATATCAAGACACATCCTGGCATAACCAAGACGTTTCCTGCAAAAATATGGTCAGCCATTCCTATTCTGTCTGATGCAGCTATAAGGAGTTCTGCTCTAGTAGCATTATGGATGGGGTTGTGTGCTCTTACTTCACTCGCCAACAGAAAGATTTCAGAAGAGGCTTTCCTTTGGGATCAGCATAGGAACATCCTACATTAATCCATCATTACAAACAGGGCTGGTATGGTGTACTGGACAGTAAAGTAGAACTCAGCCTTGGATGATTCTTGTACCAGTGTAACGATATAACTAATTTTACTAGGCACTATATTCATTTTCATTTAAGGAACACAACACCTTTTTAGAAACATTTACAGTCAAAATAAAAAATTGGCTCCACCATGTGCCTTTTAAATTTGCAAGTGGACAGCTTATCTTTGCCCATACATATTGGCAGTTGTATGTTATATTGAGCTGCCTAATCTGAATGCACCAATGCAGTGTTTGGGTCTTGATCCCAATTGCATGCACAATTTTAGAACTTGATTGTGAAGATTTCACACTGTGAGGCACTTTAGATATTTACTGTGATAATCACAAAAAGAAGAGGTTAATAGACTTGCCTCAAGTCACAGAGAATGTTACTTGCTGAATAAAAGAGAACCCAAGAGTTTTGGCTCCTAGTTCTACACTCTAATAATTAGTTTACATCCTCTTTCTGAGTACAAAGATACTATGGATTCTTATCATGCTGGATATTATGGGCCCAATTTAAACAGTAGCACAGTAGCAGGCTCCAGGACCAGATGCACCCCTAGGCACAGAATCTTCAGGGCGCCCCCCGCACCCCATGCAGACAAATGTATTTCTGTGTTTGAGTGCAGATATTGGACTTTTTTAAAAATCTGACTTCAGTGAAGTTTCACAGCCATAAAATTGCAATAGTGATGAATCAAACCTCCTTGATCCAGATTCTTATAAAATGATAGCACTTAGAAGTGGGATTCAATGAACTTGCAAGACTTTCAGAATAAATCTTATGGCAAGACTCTGTACGTAACCATTTCAGTCTGGAGCAAATGATGGCCTAGTGTACCCCTGTATTCATAACCTACACACTATCGTAACAGTCTTTGTATAAAATGTGCCTTGTGAGGTATCATTTGAAAATTCATAAATTGCTGGTCAGCATTGTCCTGATAATATATGTTGGCAACATTGTATGTGAAGTTATAAGATTTCACTGTATGGTATTATTTAAACATGTTCCAAGCCTCACACATCTGCCCAGGCAGAAGTCAACAAATAGGTTTGTCCTAAACAAAGGAGTGTGTGCTTGCCTTAGAGAAACAAAGGAAGCTCAAAAAGGAAGAAAAAACAACAGAGTACATCCTTCCACATAGACTCTTTGTCTCCCTCTTCCCAGCTGGAAATGTTTTTCAAGTAGGGGACTGAAACTGTTTAAAAAAAAAAAGGCAAACACCCAAAGACACCCCTGATTCTTTCCCTGCCCACCTCATTCTCTGCACTAGAGAAGACAAAAGGAAACAGGAACTCAGGGCAGTCCTGACCTGAAAGTTTGGTCAGTAATCTGCTGGAACATGTTTGCTTTGCAATTAAGATAGGCTTTTAAGTAGATACTACTAAGCATTTTATCTTTATTTTTCTTGTAAACATTTCTGACTTTTGTGCCTTATTACTTGTACTCACTTAAAGTATAGCTCTTTGAAGTTAACAAAATTGGTTTACTTTTTAAACTATCCCAGGTGTTTAAGTTGAAATGTCTGAATAACTCTATTTAAGGTAATAAAATGGTATAATATTTCCTGAAAGGAATAACAGATTAACTATATTTGTACTGTCCAGGAGAAGGCGGGGCAGTACAGGACATACATTCTAGGGGAAGATCCAGAACTGCGGGTTTGTTGGGGTCTCCCTGCAGTCTAACCGAGACTGGTGAGAGTCAGGATGTAGCTGGCAGGTTGCAGTTACACACAGATACTCAGGATGTAGCTTGCATGCTGGAAAGCCATTTGTGAGCAGCCCAGGTGGGGGCTACTTCAGCAAGGCCATTGTGAGGAACCTAAGGTTGCAGGATAGGCATCTAAGGTTGCAGCCAGTGGTGAGCTGGAGCTGGTTCATCCCTCGCAGGACAACCAGTTCTAAAAGGGCTTCTAAATTTAACAACAGGCCAAAAGTGGCGCCTTAGGCACTGACTCCGTGGGTGCTCTGGGGCTGGAGCACCCACAGGGAAAATTTGGTGGGTGCAGAGCACCCACCAGCAGCTCCCCGCCCCGCTCCGCACCCTGCCCCAGCTCACCTCTGCTCCACCGCCGCCTCCTCCCCTGAATGCTTCCCGCAAATAAGCTGTTCGCGCGGGAAGCCGGGGAGGGCTGAGAAGCGAGCGGCAGCTTTGTGCTCAGGCCCAGGGAAGCGGAGGCGGAGAGGAGGGGAGCTGGGGCGGGGGGGCATGAGGAGGGCTGCCTGCGCTGCAGCAGGTAACCCGGGGGGGTGTGCAAGGGAACCGGGCCCCGCCGCAGCTCACCTCCGCCTCCCGGGGCCTGAGCGCCAAGCTGCCGCTCACTTCTCAGCCCTCCCAGGCTTCCTGCATGAACAGCTGATTTGCGGGAAGCCAGGGGGCGGAGAAGCAGGGCGGGGCGACACATTCAGGGGAGGAGGCAGAGGCGGAGTGGAGGTGAGCTGGGGCGCGGGGTGGGGAGCTGCCAGTGGATGCTCTGCACCCACCAAATTTTCCCCATGGGTGCTCCAGCCATGGAGCACCCACAGAGTTGGCGCCTAAGGCGCCACTTTTGATGTGATCAGTGGGGGAGCGGACGCTACCCCTCCCCTAGGAGCCAGGGGGACCTGCCGGATGTTTCCTGGGAGCTGCCCAGGTAAGCACCGCCGGGACTCCTCACCTCACCCCCCGGCAGGTCCCTCTGGCTCTTAGGGGTGGGGTGGGCACCCACTATGGTGGCCCACGAGACCCTCCTGCCCGGTTCTGGGGGCAGTCAGGGGACAGGGAGGGGAGTGGATGAGGCAGGGGTCCCACGGGGCGGGGGTGGGCCATGACCCCCTCTTGGGGTGAGGAGGGAACCGGTTGTTAAATTTTGGCAGCTCATCACTGGTTGCAGCCCCAACCACTGTTCCCTCTAAGCTGTGCGCGTGTGCGCATGCACACAGATCCTAAACCTCGTGCACATGGCGAAACACCACACGCACAAAAATTTGCACAGAAGCACAATTTGCACAAAATAAATTTTTTGTGCATACAGCCTGTCAAAAATTAGAGAGAACATTGGCCCCAACTAATCTATGTTATGCCCCAGTATGTCACACCTAGTACTCTTGAAAACAGGCAATTATAATGGAGATGTCTTCTACAAACCTTCTCAATCATGATGCACACAGTGCATCTATAATTATATAGAAGACAAATATCATGACAAGATCACCAGCTCTGATCTTCAATCCTCTTACTCTAATCCACCCAGTTGTAGTTTCATGTCACTGCTAGTAGTTTTTATTCATAACATTCCATAGCAAATACCTCATTAAATTATTGACATATGACAAGCGGTCAAAACAAGCCTAAAAAATGCAACCACCAATATTTCAGAATACAATCACCAGCAAAGTACATGAATATAATACTCTATTTCAGTGCTGTTCTCTAATATGGATGAAACCCTGAAGTCCTTACTTGGTTTTTATTCTCTCTTTATGTAGCTAATCAACACAGCACAAATTGCAGCTTTACAAGTAAAATTCAGCATAATTCAAAATTCATTTTCAGTGAATATTTAAATATTCAGGCTCAGCAACTGCATTTGCAAGCACTAATAAAGCTTGTTGGGTTAAATACACAGGGGACACAAACAAAGAAAGCGTTGTGTACGTGTTTGAATCAACACTTGCTTTTGATTTGGAATGAATGTTTCTCTCTCTCTCACCTCCCCCTTCACCCCCAACTAGAATACATAATTAAAAGAAAGGAAAAATGAAGTACCTAAACTGGGGAATGGGCTTTTTTCAGTTACATTAGCCTAATGGTAGCCCTTAGCATTCTACAAAATGATCAGGTGATGTTTCAGTTCAGCAATAGTAGTGGTAAAAATACTGGAAGAAGTTTAGAAACTACACATTGTAGTCTTCTCTTCAGCTGTGATATGTTAGGTGATTTTTCAATGTATCATCAGAGGAAGTCATGCTTACTCTTTCAAATCTTCCAACCAACTTGTCACTGTCAGTTGGAACTTTTCTTGAAGAAATCTCTCTCTTTCCTCATCTTTACACCAGAAATTGTTATTCGCCATGGATGTCAGTCTTGATTCATCTGCAGAACCTATGCACAGGAATAAGTATTCTTTCTCGAGTTTCAGCTGGACCTGTACAGAATGAGAGTGAGATCTGAATAAAGATCTGAACGTCCTCAGACTGTAGCCATGCTCTGCTACAAGTTCACTCTCAAACAGTGCTGAAAACATTTAGCTCCTGACTTCTAAAACTCTACAACTGCTTTGCTAGCATTATATAACTACATACTACTACTGCTTTTAAACCACAGACTGCTAAAATGATGAAACCTGCCAAACTATTTGCAAGTATATGAAGTATTCTCCAATTCTTATGATGTACTTTACTAAATACATGCATACTGGAGTCTTAAACAGAAAGGCACATGGATGTCTTATACAGTATTTAAAAGCATCAGAGAATAGTGTTGTGTATCTAACTATGTAATTTTTATGTCTTTGTTTTCTGCAGCACTACATATCTAAAGAGTGTTCTCTTTAGAGATAGGAGCCATTTTTTGTTCAGTTCTGTTCAGACTTTCACATACGAGATATATGTCATGCTTTCTCTTGTGGAGATTTTATTTTGTCTTCCTTGCTTTGCTGTTCTCTTAATCTGAAATAAAGCTTATTCTAACTACAAGTATTTGTTTGCTTATTGTGTAAGGAAAAATACAACAATAACTATACATACATATATAATCCCTATGCCTTTCTGTAAAGACAAAATATTATACATATGCCCATTTTAGAATGTGTGGACAAAATAATAAAAACTGGCTCAGAGGATTGGTAACAGACTGCAGAGCCCTTTACCATTAAGGCTCTTGTTCAAATGTAGCAAGGCTGGCTGAAAGTTTTACCATATGACGTGTTCACAAACCTACAATAATGAGTGTTAAATTAATTAGTGGTCCCAATGTTATTTATAGTAGACAGGTATCCATACACCAACGATGTGTCCTTTTAACTCCCAAAAGGAATAGTTATTAACTTATATTTTAGTTTTCTCATATCAAAACAGATACACAATGACAAAAGTCAGTGGCAGAAACACAACTAAAAGTGAAAACAATAGTAACTTGTTATCATGTTCAGAGACCCTAGTTCATCTCTACTCCACAAACCCTTTGTAACCTTACCTAATTCAGACAGAACCCTTACAAATTACCAAGTAGTTTGCTTTATAGTTTGAAAGGCATGATATGTGTGAACTGACTGAGTTTAGGGCTGCTCTGTATAAATATCTGGGACAAGTCATTTTTTTATAATTAACTCACTATGTGGAAGAAAGTGTGTGAAATGTTGTATGGCAACAAAAAATGCTTAATAGTGAAATGACTTTTCCAAAGTGTCCTATTGCATTTGTTTTCTCTCATTGTCTCTTCCAGAGGAACAATATCTTTCAGTGACAGTGACAGTTTTTTATGCATGTGCACTAAAATGATGAAAATGAAAAATGTATTGTACATGACTTGCCTAAAGAATCTGTTTATAAACCTTGCCTTCATATGCTCAAGCTAACCCTTCTTTTACAACCTACCGCATTACTGGACCAAGTGGGCCATTTGTAGGCCAGTAAAGCATGAACATGTACACACATTATCACTGTAAGAGAAGATTAGTTCTCTAGAGAAGCAATACATATTCATCTCTGACACCACAGGAAGACAGACAAGACATCAGGAATGTGGCTTCACTGGGCCACAACTTTATTAACACGTCTGGGAAACTATCTAGTATTAACCCTTCCAGTGCAGGTCAGCTTTCCTTCTGAAATCCATACCACCTGGGGGAAGAATACCTCCAGCCCTCACCACTTCCTCCAAACCTTTCACTTGGTCCCCCCACCATTGCTGGGAACACACCACCCCTTCCTTTTTTTAACAGTGTGAGAAAAAGGGGAGTAGCAGCCCCAGCTTCCTCCCTCATATTCCTTAAGGCATGCAGTCACCTAATCCCGATTCCAGATATGGTTTATCCGGAGATGAGGCCCCTGTGGAATGAGCACTTGCATTAGACACCAAACAAGCTGTGACAACATGAACACATTACAAGCCAACATACTGTCATATACAAGGGTGCAATCCAGACCAGTGAGAGGCTGTGTCACCCCGCCCTGCAATCTTGGGTGCCTCACAATACCTTACTGACAGTAGCTCCCACCTGAGCTGCTCATAAATAGCCTTTCAGCATGCAAGTCACATTCGGAGTGTCTGTGTGTAACTACAGCCTGACGGCCACACTTGGGTTAGACTCTGGTTCTCACCAGCCTTGGTTATACTGCAGGGTGACCCCAACACACTCTCAGTCCTGGATTTCCCCCCAGAAATGTCTGTCTTGTACGACTCACCCTCTTTTGGACAGTCCTAACACATTAAGTCTGTTATTTCTTTAAGGGAAGAATATGCACCAGTTTACCACCTTAAATGGAGTTACGCAGACACTTCACCTTGAACACACTGGATTAGATAAAAATGTAAAACAAGTTTATTAACTATATAGAGAGAGATTTTAAGTGACTACAAATGATGAGGCATTAAAAATAAGAAATGGTTGCAAGAAAATAAAGACAAAAATGCTTTTTAGTGCCTAGTTTAACAAACTATAGTTTGGTCAGTAATACTGTTGACAGCATGTGGTGAGAAATTTCGATTCAAAGCTAAGTTTCTCACCACATGCTGCCAACAGCATTACTGACCAAACTTTCAGACCAAACCATCCCGCAGCGTCAAATGGCTGTTTCCTTTGTCTTCTCAGGTACAGAAAATGAGATGGGCAGGGAGAGAGAAAGGAGTGTCTCTGGGTGTTTGCCCCTCCTGTTTATAGTTTTTTGAAAAGCATTTCCAGCTGAGAACCAAAAGACAATGGAGTCTGCTGGAGGAAGGAGACTTCGTGTTGTTTCTTTGCTAAGACACAGACCTCTTTGTCCCTGCCCCCCTTTCTTGCCAAAGAATAGCCACTTGATAGGTGATGGCCCATCAGCTTTGTTGATATCTGGCTGAGGTGTCAGCTTGCCTTTTGTCTTTGAGATAATGGTTTAGCCACTCCTCAGACTTATCTGGGAAACACACTTCAGCCATGATTTTAGCTTATGTTTATAACTTTACACATGATGTTGCTAAATGCATTTTACCATGATATTACTGATCAGCAAGTTATGAGTTTTCAAATGATACCTCACAAGGCATGCCTTTCACAAAGATTATTGCAAAGGTGTCTAGGATGTGAATACAGGGGTGCATTCCATCACACCTAGCTATTGAGTCTCTGAGTACCTGTGTTCCTCTGAGAGGAAGGTGGAAAGAACAAATATACCAGTACTGCCCTGGCCTACTTGGCAATGCAGGAAAATTCCTTCCCAGCCCCAAAGAGGTGATTAGAGTGAGGCTCATATCAAGCCCAGACATCTGGTTCTACTCAAATCCCACTCGGGGAGCTGTCACTCCTGGATGCAGATGGTGCCCTGGGCAGGGGAAACGGCTAATAAGCACAGTTGCACTCTTCAATCCACCCAATGCATTAGGAAGACCCTTTCCCCACTTCTCCTCCCCATGTCCACAAGAACGTTGAGTCTCCATGAGAAGTGGGAGAGAATTGGGGGTAATCCTTAAAAACACCCCAGGATTTAATTTTTCCTGCTGGCCTATAAAAAGGCTTCCCAACTCTACAGGCTGCAGGAGGGATTTGTCTCACTCATGAATGTATAAGTAACCATTTTGATTACCCACTCCCAAAAAAATGGGAATTCCTTAGAAAGGAATATTCTTTTGTGTGACTCCTAGTTAAATGACAGTCATTAGCAGCTATCAGACACTGGTAAGATATGTCCTTGTCTTCGTTCATAAGATGTTAATCATGTTAAAATTATTAAAATTGATTTTTAGAAGAATAGATAATATGCTTTTTAATTATTTATTGCAAATCATACAGAAGTTAGGAAAAGTTGCTGAAATAATCGGGCAGAATAAGAAGCTCGTGAAGTTTGTACTCTGCTCAGATTGTATTTTAAGTATCTCTGGTGCTTCTCGATATTCAAAACATGGTACATCTGAAAATGACATCGCATTTCAGAAGTGTAAAGCACTGCCTTCATGGGGAGCAGGGCCAAGGGTGATCCTGGAAATTTCAGACCAGTAAAAGGTACTCCATTACCTGGTTTAATCTAGTAGCATAGAAATATTTTGGCATGTCAGCAAAGTAGAGAATGAGAACCAGCTGACATTCTATTCAGGCTTTCAAAAAGCTTTTGATAAAGGTCCACATATGAGGCTCTTAAAGAAACTAAATAGTCATGGGATGAAAAGTAAAATACGGTCATGGATTAGTAACTGGCTAGGATACAGAAAACAATAAATAGTAAATTTTGAACATGGAAAAAGGTCAATAGTGAGGGATCCCAGTGTTCTGCATGTGGACTATGTTGTTAAATATATTTATTAACGGTCTGCAAAAGGGAGATGAACAGTTATGTGGAAAAATATGGAGATGACACAAAATTACTCCTTATATAGAAGCCCATTATATACCTCTCATTTTTTTGCCCTCCATATTTCTACCTTCATTGTTTCTGCTATTTCCCTTTTGAAATTAGATGTCCAGAAATGAACAGAATATTCACACATTTTTTAAGGTCAGAAAGGACTATTATGATCCTCTGATCTGGCTCCAGCATTACACATGCCCTAGAATTTCACCCTGTGAAACAAATAGAAATGGGATAAAAGGATCTGCAACAACTTTTGGAGGTCTTTACGTATTTTCCAATGCAGTTACTTATACAATACCCATAAAACTTGTTTTTACAGTTTATACTGCACATCTTTTGTTCAGGACATATTTTGTGTTCCCATGGCTTCTCAATGATAGTTGTAGGAATGCCCACAACCCTTTAACCAAGGTCTGTTTCCTTTTATTTTTGACTGTTTCTAGGCTATATGAAAAGAGAAAACAATACAGTCATCTCAAGTGTGCTTTGCTGTCTTATAATTACAATCTTTTGTTTGTGAGTCATGATGCTAAAGGCCAAGTGCTTCAAGAGATATAATGGCATGACAATGATTGCACACAGGTGTATGCAGCTGCTATTATCAAATCAATCTCTGTTATTAAAAGAATTGTATAAAGATTAACAAACGTATTCTTAAAATTACTTATTTCACCGTTCATATTCTGACATTTAGGTTTACAATGCATATCTGTGCATTTGTCATTCTTTAATCACATGGGTCCAGATTCTACACCCTTACTCATGTTGAGTAGCATTGTACTTTGCAATTAGCTCTTTTAATTTTGATGAATTCAGTGGGAAGCTATGATTCACCGTAAGTCATGCTACATTATTTCTTACTTCCATTATACAATTAGAAATGGAGGGAGAAATCCTGGTCTTATTGAAGTCCGTGGGAATTTTGCCATTCATTTCAATAGAGCCAGGATTTTACCCTAACACTATTTATTAACTGTGCATGTATATATATAAGATATTTGAAGGGAAATTATACTGGATATATTGTAACTTTGTCATTTTAGCTGAGATAATTTAATATGAAGAAAACACAGAAATCTCTCTTTTCAGGACTTATTTTATAGAATAAAACAGAAAAAAATGAATTTAGTTAACAATGTTTGCAACTCTGCCACTTGAAAGATGTATCTTCATCATTTGTTACTTCATAAATTTACCAGACAGATTGCACTATGCTTGAAAAGTTGACTACAGTAGATTACATAGCGACGGTAGCTACTATATACGAAGACTGGTTTAAGTACTGGAGCAAATTGCTGATTTTTTTTAAGATGCTTATATAGTATATCTCAGCAACCAAATGAGGTATGTGGAAGGAAATCTGCATACCAATCTCAGCCTCTACAACACTGAGAAATATGCCTCATCTTTATTTCATTGCACAGCCAGTAAACAAACACCTACCATAACAGTGAGCTGATGTCTGTTGCATCATAACACATTAAAATGAATGGGGGATAGTGTTCATCAAATGAATAAAAACACAAAACAGACCAAGAAAATAGAGATGAATTTTTAAACTTCCACCATAGATAGCTCACGTATAATATCACAATTATTTTCAAGGTCTTGTTCTAAAAAAGAACAGGAGATTTATTTATTTATTTATTTCATATAACCATTACAGGCCAGACCAATGGTTTGGTCATAGGTTTGACCAATAGAGTTACACCAGCATGAAACTGGAGTAACACAGTAGTGAATCAGGCCCCATGTCTGTAGGTATTCCTACTGAAATACTTCAGGAACTTCAATCTGCAGTGTATTCTTTATTATAACAGTAAATATCCCACAAAAATTGAACACCAGGGTCAAGATTTTCAAAAGTGACTAGTGGTTTGGGTTCCTCATGTTTTTAGTGACCTTTCAGAGCCTGATATTCATAGCACAGAGAGTGAGCAAAACAGGCCTCTTTCTGCAAAACAGGATCCTTTAAAGTATCTCAATTTGGGCACCCAAAAATCCGGGCACCCCCCAAAAAAACATGAGTTACTTTTGAAAATCTTGGACAGGATAACTCAGCTTGAAACATTTGGCACCTGAAATTATACTCAAAATAACAGCTGCCTCACAGCATCCCTGCAGCATTTCAAATTATTATGCTGCCCTCTGAGAATCACAGTTGCAGTAGCATCAAATGTGTTAATGAACAGCTGTAGAAGCCCCATTGCTTTAGAAGATAAAAATTATATTGGACAAAACAATTGAAATGATAGGAAATGATCCTGTTCCGTGCAGGGGTATAGGTTAGACATTATGTTCCAGTATCTTTTCCATGTCTAATTTCTGTGGGCCACATCCTTCCATCATGCCCAAGCATGAGTATTAGGAGATCTGCATGGATTAAGAGAGTGGGGACCTACTCTAAGGCCATAGAGCACATGTGCAGCAGCTCCTTGGCTACTACTGCTACTACCAATTTTAGTAACTGCTTCACTTTGACACAGGTGGTTTTAGCAAATAAGGATGATACTTGCAAAAGCACTTTAGGAAGTTAGGCACCTTGGAAAATCCCACTCAAAGCCATTTTCCATGTTCTGATCTCAACAGTTGCAAATTTCCCTATGCTAAAAGGTTGCAGCCAGCAAGGCCAGCCCCCAAAGAGAGCTAGCTGAAGTGGTGTGGGTAGGATGCCTGCGGATGAACTTATTCAGCACATTTGCTCAGTAGGGTCTCCTGGTGAGGGTCTTGTGAAAGGCTAACTGGGGAAAGGGAATTCTTGGGAAAAGGGGGTATAGCGAGGGAGCTCCTTTGTCTCACCGATCCCTGATTTTGAGAATGACCTTGTGGGGCCCATCCTTATCCAGGCATAGGGTAGAGTAGCCTTTTCTCCAACTCTTTTATCATCTACCAGTGCTAGTTCAGGGAATCTGGCCAACTGTGAGCAGCTCTGAGTAAAAATGTGGCATTTTTATAGTTACTTATCAGAGATGATCCATACTTTAAGTCAAAAGGAAAACATGGAGAAACATTCCATTCAGAAAGCATTTCTTCCCTGCATATTTTATTTCTCTTACCTGTTTTTAGTTATTAAGAAAAACAGGAGTTCATCTGATCCTGCCCTGAATTCTTCACCTGAAGTCATAATTAGGGTGACCAGATATCCCAATTTTATAGGAACGGTCCCAATATTCGGGGCTTTGTCTTATATAGGCACCTATTGCCCCCCACCCACTGTCCCGATTTTTTACACTTGCTATCTGGTCATCCTAGTCATAATCCTCCCTTGTAATGTCACAGTTAGTTACAATGGCAATAATTACTAAGAAATTGACTACACAGAAAGAACAGATGAAGTTCTAAGCAAAAGCAATCCAGTTTTCTTGAAATTATCTCTTGCCACAACTAAAGCAAGGGAAAAGAAAACTGAGAAAACACATGATAGTACAAAGTGACAACATTTTTCCTGAGTTCCTCAATCCTTTTTAACCTTCAGATAGATTGCTATTAGCCAGAAGTAAAAATAGCCTAAGAGGTAAAGTATTTATAGATACACACACACACACACACATCTATGTTCCCAAAGTTAAAATATGTATTTGTTCTAGAAATATACTTTGGCATTTGAAACAGCCTCATTGGCTCTATCTTTAACTGTGTGACCATCTTACAATGTTTCATCTTGGCAGAAGGTTTTGGTGGTAAAATAATACTATGAAATCAGGGAGATGCAAAGCAAGGTTAAGCTAATAAAACAGCATCAGAAATAAAATAATATTTTAGTGCTCAAAGGTGAAGTATTGTGAGCAGACCAGAGAATTCAGATAAAGCCAAGTCAGGGATAATTTATTCATAAAAGATCCTTTGAATAGTGAGTTTGGAGAGTCAGTATATTTTCTTTATCTTTGGGTCACTTTGGTTGGCCAGTGATTCCATGTACTTTGAAATAGTCAGAAGTAACCTACATTAGCAGCAGTGTCCTTTTGAAGGACGGGCTGCCAAAGAATGGGGAATAAAGGGGAGAGGTTTCACAGAATGAATGGAAGATGGGCAGAATATCTCTAAATTAAAATAATAAAGCTTCCTAAATATTTTTCAGGTCTCTTAAGAAGCAGGGTGTGTTTGGATATGGTTCAGTTGAGCAAAAACAGAGATTTTTTCAAACCATATAATTTATAACACTGTACACTAGTAAGGCCTGCAAAAGACAGGTTCTCCCACTTTTCAACACAATTCTTCTGTGTCTGATTTCTGGACTGGCATAGGTATAATTAGCGTCCCTTCATTTGTAATACTACTATGTAGAGCAATAATATTAATGCTATATTATTACTATTATGCTGCTTTTATTATACAGTTATTATGTGTAGTAATAGTGATTTCATTATTATGTTTTTAAATTGAACGTATGAAATGTCCATATTACTTGTGGCCAGTCCAGTGTTATTCTTTGGCTATGAAACGTCACAAATTTACACATCAGACCTTCCCATACATGTGGGTTAGGAATAGAGTGTCTTGTGTAACCTACAGTGAACTTTAAAAAATTCAGAATTCGACTAGTCTTTTGTTTCTCCTCTACCAGCCAGACTTTCACAAAATAGAGACAATGTGCATGGACTATGTAGCAATGATTGCATTAATTTTCATTCTTTAGTAAGAATACAGTCCAAATCTGATCAACAAGAGAATTTAAGACAAGAACTTTAGAAACAAAGACACTCACGGGGTATGTCAGAACTGATTTTATCAAAGTTAACAAAATGAATTCCCTGGTTCATGTATTGAACGTTAGAATTCTCCCCCCCAGATAATGTGTATACTGTATTTATAGTAGCATTATACAATCATACTTGCTGTCACTCTCCTCAACTTCAAAAATGATCGCATTTTATTTATCCTTTTAAAATATTTATTCTGATGAAGAGCTAAAGGCTAGATGGAATATATGAAGAACTACCAGTTGGAGGTGAGGGAAGCTCTAAAGGTCTAGAGCCTATTCGAATAAACATTCAAAAATCCACAACTCTCTTTGTTCCAAAAATTGCATGAGAATGGTTTCTCTTATGAGAATTTCAGTATTTTCTGGTTTTATTCTGCCCCAATAATTTAAGGTAGATTTTTGATTCATAAGTCAATTGTAAATGGACCAAACATTCACTGAGGAGAAATAATTCAGTACATTGAATACCAGTACATAATATCCTACACACTGTGTGAAAACAATACTTTCCTTTTCTTGTGTATCCTCAGGCCCCATTTCGTGGGGAAACACTTTGGGGATATGAGGTAGGAAGTCCTTTAGGAAAGGTAGTGTGATCATTGGATTTGAATTCTTGAGATTCATTGATTTGATCACCAGATTCCCAAATAGGAATAGCAACAAAATATGAATTGCTCTCTCTTTGGCCATCCATGGGCATACCCGAATGTTCAGCCACCCATTTTCTGAATCCATGAGAAAAATATTAAATAAAACTATACATTGCTTTTAAAAAATCAGTATAAGATGGACAGAGGTAAAGACTTAATCCACTGTGTGATTTGTTTTGTTGGTAAAAAAAGGAGATTTTCCCTGCAATTTAGTTACAAATGTCTTTTTTTATTATCCTTAAATGTTTTACAATGTTTTTGTATGAAAAAAATATAGACTGAAGAAACTTGTATAAAATACAAACTACAACAACAAAAATTAGTGTTTGATGAAGACTATCCCTGGGGCTGGACTTTTCAAAGGAACCTAAATGAGCTAGGGCAGGAGTTCTCAAACTTCATTGCACCACAACCCCTTTCTAACAACAAAAATTATTACAGGACCCCAGGAGGGGGACCAAAGCCTGAGCCCACCCAAGCCTGCCACACAGGGCTGGGGGGGGGGGGGGAGGGAGAGGTCGAGAGGAAGGGGTGTGCCAAAGCCCTACTGCCCCTGGACCGGGGGCTAAAGCCCAAGGGCTTCAGCCCCAGGCAGGGGGCCTGTAACCTTAGCCCCACCACCCAGGGCTGAAGCCCTCAGGTTTGGGCTTTGGCCCTGGGCCCCAGCAAGGCTAAGTCAGCCCTGATGACCCCATTAAAATTGGGTCACATGACCCACTTTGGGGTCCTGACCCACAGTTTGAGAACTGCTGAGTTAGGCACAAATCTCCCATTGAGGCAGGAAAAGGTTAACAGCAAATGTGCTTTAATCTAAGAACAATACTCTGAGAGATAGGCAGAAAGCTATGGCTTCAACAAATGTCTGAAACTGAACATTTTTTGTGGTAGCAAATCCAGGATTCGTCCTTGTCTCTCCTTAGTGGGGAGGTGAAGTCTTCGTCTCTAGGGCTGGGATTCTGAGACGTCTAAGGAGTTATACATTTTCCCTTGAAAGTCGAGGGGAGCTGGGAGCCTCCCTCCCCTTAAGTGCCTTTAAAAATCCTGGCAAGAATGTTTTGACCACAGTACACCAATCAATTCTAATGTATATCACTAAGGCAAGCCTAACAAGAGACTCCATTTTTTAACTTCAGAGACAAAGAAGAAAAGTTACACTGGGAGAAACATTAAGCTGAGTCATACAGAAAAGCACAAGATTAAACTATTGTACAAGGGGAAGCTTGGTTTTAGGTGACTGTAAATCATCCTGATCTTATTGCCACACAACATGACTAAATATAAAAGAGACAAAAAGAATCTACCCTCAATTGTGTCAGGTTTTAACTCAAATAAACCAGTTTTGGTGATGGAGGAAAAGTGCACTGGGGGGTGGGGGGTTAAGTCCTCCTATTGTTTTCAGTGTCATTATGTTATATTGCAACTAAAGCAGCACCAGCAGGAGTCTTAATGAAAGACAAAAGCTGAGTGGCAGTGAGACTATTAAGGAGGAAAGAAACAAGGGTACACTCATATTATTTGCTGTTTAACAGCATGAGAAAATGTATTTGTGGCCCTATTCTTAAACAACTTCCAGTACTGCATGTATTATTTATGTGACTCTCCCAGGTAACTTATACAGACATTATCTGTATTCATCAACAGAGGATATTTGCTGCCTCACAAGAGACCATTTGGCCTCTACACAGTGGTGTTGCTTCAGTCATGAGGTGCATTATTTTTGTGTTAAATACGAAGATGGTTTTAGATATCAGGTTGTGTCAGCCTGCAGTTACTATAAATGTGTCCATTGAAGAAGTAATAACTAGAAATAATGCAAAAAATGAACTTGCATTAACTTCTAAGCTCATTTAATATATGGACTGGTGGCATGTGCATTGCCAATTTGACTGAAGCTCACTGAAGAAATTATGGACTCTTGATTCTATGCGAGCATGTGCATGTTACAAGAATTTTATATCTTTTCAATAAAAACATATTTTTAATGGAAACTAGATGAAAATAAATTTCCTCATTTGCAAACTGGATTGTGGCACAATTATAGAGAGCTCAGCCATATAACTTTCATATAGATCAATAGCACTAGATTCCCAGCACAACGCTGTCTTTGTCCTTGCAGATATAAATGAAGTTCTCATGTTGAATTAGCTTAGCTAGGACAGAATTGCTCAAATCATGATTTAGATAAAGCGATTTACCTTATCCAGTGAGCAGAAATTCAAAGAATAAAAGAAAGTGGTGAGCAGGAGAGCCATTTAGATAATTATTTAATCACAGTATGAAATGAGTACAAAACCTTACAGAGATTTAAGAAATCTCTAAAAACCCATAAAACACCTAATGCTTTTTTTTATATCTCGTGTATCTCTTTCATACCTCACTTTTTTCAGTATTGTCTATATTACACAGTAAAAAAAGTGAGAGTTCTATGATTATTTTGCAATCAAACGGTCTGATAAAAATGTATCATTTTTAATCCACATCCACTTAGCTGGCATATCTTTTTGTTGTCAATCTAGCTATGGCGTGGTTTTCCAGATCTGCATATCTCCAATACAAAGTTAGTTTCAGCCAATAAATAACCTAAATATCTAAGCTTCATATAAATGTGTTATAGGATCAAGATGCCTTTTTAAAATTGCAAACGCAGAATGGGCTTCTTAGTTAGCCTCCATGTTGAATCAACACTGAATATCTCCCTAAGTGGGACTTAACACCTGGGGTAAAACCCTCGCCTCACTGAAGTCAGTGAGAATTTTGCCATTGAGTTCAATGGCACCAGGATTTCACCTGTGAGGCACAGGCCCAGCAGCTGCCATTAGAAACTCAGCATTTACCAACCGTTATGACACAATGGTATCTGAGACAACAGTTTCCTTCTGTTTTCAGAGTAGGAGATAACTCTGGCAAGCGTGTCATAACTGTGTGATGATACTTGGAATATGCTTCTTTTTTAATGGCTTCCACTCTATTTCTGTGGTTAACCAAATGACTCACTAAACCTAATATTCTATTTCAATAAACAAAAATAATACACAGTACCGTGCCAAGCGTGTTCTGTGCCCAGTTTGAAGACTGAAATACAGCCCCCACTTTTTACTCCTAATGCAAAACACACACACACATCCCCAGAAATGCAATCACCACTAAGCAGAAAGGGACTGTCTTAGCCTTCCCTGAATCAGTCTAATTAATTGGCTAGTCCCAGCTTATCCTCCCTGCTTCTGAGTTCTCAATAGAAATAACTGCCCGATTGCTTAACCTTTCCTGCCCCCTGGACATTCTTAGATAGTTCTTGATTAATTTTAGCTTGCTGAAATTCCATTCATTAGTAGCCACAGTTACAGGAAGACAGCAAAAAACCCACAAACATACACAGTGTTGTTTCTGTATTACGGAAGCTCACATTTAAACATCTTTTGTGAATGTAGCTAAGGTGATCATTAGATGTCTTCACTTCCAAGTCATCCTTAATGATTTGCTTGTAAAAACTGGTGAAAAGCTCAACCTCTTTCTCAAAACTCTCAGCGTTTCAATCCTAAGGGTAGCTGCTTGCTAACTTTTGAGCATGCCTCTTTAGGTATTCATTGCTGATACTTTTCAGTTTCTTGCCTGTGGAAAAAAGCAAACCTTTCTCTGATTCCATTGTATTTAGCATTCTATCATCCAGTTGTGTTAATAGTGTGTCTAAGATCCTTTTTTGGGATCTGATAACCTTTCATCCTTTGCAAATTAGTTTGGCATTAGTTTCCTCCTTAGAGATCATTCCTCTGTGAATTCATGGATATTTCAGCCTGTGAAGCAGGAGCTTCCTTACATGCAATGAACCCAGGAGACTGTATTTTGGCAAAAGCGTTTTGAAGGCTAGCAAGTAAACCACAAACTGTTTGAGTGTCAAGATCTGTAATTTTTTACACACAATGTTAATTTTTATAAGATAATATACCTTGTCTCATCAGAAACAAGAAATGAAAACTCTGAAATGTTCATTTGCAAGCCATCATCTTCTATTTTAGTTCTGGTGTAAGATTGTATGATGCTTTAATCTCATCTACAGTGTCAAGAATACCCTCAACCTGCTTTTGTAGTGGATGGATTGCCTCTACTCTTGCTGACCATCTCATTGTGCTTTGGCATTTTAATGTAATTCTAGTATGCTTTTTCAACACATCCCAATGACTACTGGAAGTGGAAAACTAAAATAAAGCAAATTTGGGAGCCCAAATTTTGTAAAGCCCAAAATAAAGCAAATTTGGGAGCAACCATTTCAGCAGCTTCTCCAACAAGATTCAGTTTGTGTGCAGCACATGTTGTGAAAGACATGTACTGAATTACCTGCTAGCTTCTATTCTGAACACCTTAGAATAATAGAAATGTAGGACTGGAAGGTACTGGGATAAGTCATTAACTCCAGCCACCTGGGCAGAGGCAGGACCAAGTAAACCTAGACCATCCCTGACAGGTGTTTGTGCAACCTGTTCTTAAAATCCTCCACTGGTGAGAATTCCACAGCCTCCCATGGAAGCCAATTCTAGTGCTTAACAACCCTTTTCATTAGAAAGTTTTTCCTAATATCTAACCTAAATCTCCCTTGCTGCATATTAAGCCCATTACTTCTTGTCCTACCTTCAGGTGGACATAGAGAACAATTGATCACCATCCTCTTTATAACAATCGTTAACATATTTGAATGCTGTTATCGGGTCCCTCCTCAATCTTTTTTTCTCAAGACTAAACAGGCCCAGCTTTTTTAACCTTATAGGTCAGGTTTTCTAATCTTTTTTCTTTTTGTAGCTTTCCTCTGGACTCTCTTCAGTTTGTCCACCTTTGTATGCTGCGGTCATGTTCGCTCCATTGTCAAGTTTCTCCAATGGAATCACTCATATCTAAATCACCTTTTATAGCTTCTCTAAAATTATCTCTGTAATACTCTCCCCTGTTTTGGTATGGATGTGAATGAAATCTATAAAGCTTTCAATTGCCTTTGCTCTGTCTTTTGAAACCTCAGCCTTAACATCTGAGACATTTGTTCCATTTGGGAGAGGTTTGGAGTGCAATCAAACATAATAGAGAAGTAGTTAGCTTTCCTAATCTTGTCAAAAGTAGTCTGCCATACTTTCCTTGAGACCTACTGATAAACTTGGTTTGGTAAGTATATCACTTTTGCAGTACAAACCTTAATAGCTTCCACATGATCTTGTAAGCAAATCAAGTAAACCCCAAAAATTACCATTATAAGGACTGTCTAATTTGTCATCTGAACCTCTGAAAGCTAGACACCTTTCACTAAAGTACAGCAAAATACCCAAGAGACAACACAAAATATTGTACCCCATGTCCTTTTGTACCTTTGTCAATTGTACAATGCTTTTCCAACAGTTACGCCAATTCCATCCAGCAAGTGGCTGCCTCCACATTTCCTTTGAACTTTCATGTTGGCACACTTGCTTGCTAAAGTGGAAAACGTTTGTGAAGCTGGTTTTATGGTTGACAAAGTAAGATGAGGAATTTGGCTGGAAAAACTAAGCAAACAGAACAAGGAGGCAAGAGTTGAACTGTAAATCCCAATGTGGGTAACCAGACTCAGGCTAGCTCAGCCCAAGCTAGCATGCTAAAAAGAGCAGTATGGATGTTGCAGCACTGGTGGCGGCTCAGGCTAGCCACCTAGTCTGAGCCCACCCAGCCCCCTGGGTTTGAGCATTCCATGCGGGACGTTATACAGGGCCCCACGCACACCTATTAGGAAATGGGATTTAGGTAGTCTAGCCAAATGGTCAGACCAGTGGCAGTCAGGTCTAGTGATCAGGGCAGTGGCAGTCAAAGGCCAGGAACAGCACCAAAGGCCATAGACAGAGTCAAAAACCAGTAGTTCAAATCACAGGTCAGAACTGGAGTCAAGCCAAGGGTCAGAGCCAGAACTGGTAACCAATGGTGAGGAGCAGGAACTAGATATGAGGCAAGGATCAGGCATAGGGCAGGAACCAGGAACAGGGTTGGATGCAGATCACAGTAAACAGGCAAAGAGCAGGGTCTGACATGGCAGGGAGTCTACGAAATTGCTTGGACAGCCCATCTGGCTCACTTCCTGGCTTAAGTAGTGGGTGTGAGCCGATCAGGTGACCGCAAGACTTGGGTGTTCTGATAGGACTTCCTATGGGGCCTGGACCTTCCAGAATTAGTAAGAAGCTGTTTCATCTGTCTCCCTTGGTGGCAACAGATTGACAGAGACTCAGGGCCCTGCAGCCCTGGGTTCTAAATTTGCTGAAACTGACTACCCATACCCTTGAATCCTTTTAACTAGACAGGTCCATGAAGACACTGTGAGCCAATATTATATATTCTCAGCATTTGTGCTAACTATTAACCAAACCATCAGCATGCTTTACACTCAGCCAAGATTACATTGAACTGAATAAAGAAAAGGAGTACTTGTGGCACCTTAGCGACTAACAAATTTATTTGAGCTCACGAAAGCTTATGCTCAAATAAATTTGTTAGTCTCTAAGGTGCTACAAGTACTCCTTTTCTTTTTGCGAATACAGACTAACACAGCTGCTACTCTGAAACCTGCCATTGAACTGAATATAACCCCTTTTGGTTGTGCATGCAGGACCATTCAGAAGTGTTGCCAAATATAAATAGTGTTGGTTATTTTCTAGAAATAATTGGAATAATTGGTGCAGGTTCTAGGAATAATTGAGGTAGATGTGTCTGTACCCTGAAAACAGGAGGTGAAAGGTAGATAAGAGAAGAGAAGAAACATCTGTAATAATTAGGGTATTTTCTATTTGATGTGAACAAATGGGGTATCAATATAATCCAAATTTAATTTATGACTTTGGAACAGATTAAGCTGCAGGTCTGTTCTCCAGAAGATTAATGTACTAACCTTTGCCTTTCTGTATAGTGCTGATCTATCTTAGACATATAAACACCAATTGAGCTGATCTATCTGACATCTTACTGATTAATAATCAGAACCAAATTCTCTAACAATACCATTTAGGGGCACTAAATGGGGTTTCAAGTACAACCAAGATCACTGATGTAACACTTAGGACAAAAAAAACCATTATTTTAACACTTCTCTTCCTTGCATTTCCTAGGCAAAAAGTCTGGTTCTAAATTAACAATAAGACCATTTTCTACCAAAAAACAGCAAACAGAATCTGTCACTTGTGGCCATGTAACCAGGATGAATGCATGAATGAATGTGGATAAGGTTAACTGAGGTCAAGTGAAGAGGGCAGTTACTGAGAAGGCTAGGGCCCCATGATGGAAGAAAAGAGCAAGAAATAAAACAAAACAAAAAAAACCTCAGGGCTCTTGTTTGAACAGCCCCTTTGCCCAATCTTGACATTGCAGTTTTACAAAGTGTTATTATAGTATTTGAGGTCATTATTCTAGATTATTAGTATTTTTTCCAAGAGTTGATATTCCTCAAAGAGGAATTTAATTTGATCATGGTTAGCCATATCTTGAGAAATGTGTATAATTATGACATGTATGATATATGTATTGATATAGATACAGATGCCACAGCTCTCCATCTTTCTAGTGGCTCCTCATCTGATATGCATCTTTCTAAATATCAGTGTATCCACCTTGCAATGGAATTTCTTTAATATCTGATGTCAATCTGATGAGATTCAAAGGTAGGAGTCAAGTATCAGAGGGCTAGCCGTGTTCGTCTGGATCTGTAAAAGCAGCAAAGAGTCCTGTGGCACCTTACAGACTAACAGACTTATTGGAGCATAAGCTTTCATGGGTGAATACCCACTTCGTTGGATGCATGAAGTGATGTAGGAGTGATTGAAGTGACCTTCAAATAGCTTTTGGGTAGACCATGATTTCTTTTGGAGAGCCATTTGAACCAATGTAGTTTTAGTGAGCAGCAGCAAAATCTATATTTGAAACATGGGTGGGGGGATTGTCTAGTGAAAAAAAAAGTTCATTATAACCTAGATAAGCCTTCTGCTATCACTTTTTTCAGATCTCTCTAGCCAATCTGAGACAAAAATTTCAGCCAAAAACCTTGGTTCCACAAGTCCTTCAGCAATGTATAAGCTTGTGCAATTGTGAGTAGAGGCTGCAAACTGGTGCAAAAGACATTAAGTACTAGACATAGGCTTATTCATGAGCAGCTATATCAGGCCATTTTAATGCCTTCTCCCTTATCCTTAAGAATGCAGGGTAAGATAGCGGGGAGGTTAGTCTTAGCTAAACTTTCTCTTCTTATCATTATCTCCCCATAGTAGGTAGGAGTAACTTGAAGACCTCTCAGCAGTGCTTCTTAATGCAGAATTAAGTTCCGCTCTGCCTCTTGTCCTGCTCCTCGTTTTTTACCATGTACTTATATATGCAACAGTCCACACCTGTGCTGTGCATGAAGAAGCCCTAAATTCAGTATAGGAACTGGATTTATGATTATACCTAAACCACAGAGTTAAGTGTGGACTTTGAATTTGACTCCTACAGTAAAAAACAAAACAAACATATACGTACACCACACACTGTAAAGCCATTGTGAAATGAGGAAATGTTCTAAGAATTACTGGCAATTCAACTGCAACTTTTTTTAAACTTTAAGAAATATACACATTTCTTGTTATGTCATCTCAGCCTGTCAAAGCTGTGCTAAAGGACATTTCTAGATCTGGATTTTCAACGATATTGTTATCTGTGAATTTGATTATAGTCCACGTTATTTAGTGCTCTGAAAGGGCCAGATTGACAACACGGGAAATTAAAGCTCTAAATTTATCTACAGAACAGGTCCAGCACAGGCAGCAGGAGTTTTCCCATGCTTGTCCCACCATGTATTTTTGAACCTTTAAGACTGTCAAGGTTCCTTCCCCACTCTGAACTCTAGGATACAGATGTGGGGACCTGCATGAAAGACCCCCTAAGCTTATTCTTACCAGCTTAGGTTAAAAACTTCCTCAAGGTACAAACTTTGCCTTGTCCTTGAATGCTATGATGCCACCACCAAGCGTGTTAAACAAAGAATAGGGAAAGAGCCCACCTGGAGACGTCTTCTCCCCAAAATATCCCCCCAAGCCCTACACTCCCTTTCCTGGGGAAGGCTTGATAAAAATCCTCACCAATTTGCATAGGTGAACACAGACCCAAAACCTTGGATTTTAAGAACAATGAAAAAGCAATCAGGTTCTTAAAAGAAGAATTTTAATTAAAGAAAAGTAAAAGAATCACCTCTGTAAAATCAGGATGGTAAATACCTTACAGGGTAATCTGATTCAAAACACAGAGAATGCCTCTACGCAAAACCTTAAGTTACAAAAAAACACAAAAACAGGAATATACATTCCATTCAGCACAGCTATTTTACCAGCCATTAAACAAAAGGAAATCTAACGTATTTCTAGCTAGATTACTTACTAACTTCAGGAGTTATGAAGAGCATTCCTGATCTGTTCCCGGCAAAAGCATCACACAGACAGACCCTTTGTTTCCCCCAGGCTACAGCTTTGAAAGTATCTTGTCTCCTCTTTGGTCATTTTGGTCAGGTGCCAGCGAGGTTATCTTAGCTTCTTAAACCTTTACAGGTGAAAGGGTTTTGCATCTGGCCAGGAGGGATTTTATCCCCCCCAAGGAACACTCCAGACACCTTATCATCCTGATACACCGTTTTCCAGCAACCCACCTTGCCTCAGTGACCCATCAGCTGGATGATGTTTTAAATGTAACGAGCCGGGGTATGTAAAGGCCAACTGCCCCAAGAACCCCAACAGATTACAGTTCATTGCACCAGAATCACACCAGAGGTCCTCAGCTCCAGATGCCTCCGAGATACCCTCGGAGCGGAGGGAAACTGTGAGTGTGGGCGGAAAGAAGGTCACAGTGTGGAGATACACCAGAGCGCAAGTGTCGGCTATCCATGCTTCCTCAGTGGACCCCAATTTAACCAGAGATCCAAGTAACAATTCAACCCTTCAAGTCCAACTCTTTAAATTTGCCTACACCCAAGTTGCCTGTCCAGTACAAGGGCTGGTCAGGAAAGTGGACTTTTGCAGTCTATGATGATTATCCCATACCCATGCTGTTGTGGGAAGACTTGGCCAATCATGTGAAGCTAGCCAAGAGGGTGGGAATGGTCACCTGCAGCCAGGCTAAGCAAGCTGTCATGCCGAGCTTTGTTCCAGAAACTTCTACCAGGACCCGGTCAGAGGTAATGGAACCAGACCCCATGCCAACTCTGCAACGGCAGTAGTGGATCCAGTCCCAGAGACCCAGACAGAGCCAGTCCCAGAACCGGAACTGGCAGAACAACCAGCACCAGAACCATTGCCAGCACTGAATCCAGTACTTACAACCCCAACACCAGAGGGCCCCATCGAATCTGCACTGGCAACAGCAGATAACCCTACACAAGAGGCTCAGCCAGAGCCTGAACCCCAACATAATGCACCAGTGGAAAGCGGTTCACAGTCAACGGAAATAACCCCATCCCCTACATCGTTTCCAGAGGGACCAAGCCCAGATCCACAATCCAATGAAGAACTGATGTCTCCAGCCTCAAGGGAACAGTTCCAGACCGAACAGGAAGCAGATGAAAGCCTCCAAAGAGCTTGGACGGTGGCATGGAGCAACCCACCGCCTCTCAGCTCTTCTAATCAATCCAGGTTTGTTGTAGAAAGAGGACTTTTATACAAGGAAACTCTTTCTGATGGACACCAGGAAGACTGGCATCCTCAGAGACACTTGGCAGTTCCAAGTAAGTACCGGGTAAAGCTCTTAAGCTTAGCCCAAGATCATCCTAGTGGCCATGCCGGAGTGAACAGAACCAAAGACCATTTGGGAAAGTCATTCCACTGGAAGGCAATGGGCAAGGATGTTTCTACCTATGTCCGGTCTTGTGAGGTGTGCCAAAGAGTGGTAAAACCCCAAGACCAGGTCAAAGCCCCTCTCCAGCCATTCCCCATCATTGAGGTTCCATGTCAGTGAGTAGCTATGGATATTCTGGGTCCTTTTCCGAAAAAGACACCCAGAGGAAAGCAGAACATACTGACTTTTGTGGATTTTGCCACCCGATGGCCAGAAGCAGTAGCTTTAAGCAACATTAGGGCTAAAAGTGTGTGCCAGGCACTAACAGACATTTTTGCCAGGGTAGGTTGGCCCTCCGACATCCTCACAGATGCAGGAACTAATTTCCTGGCAGGAACTATGGAAAGCCTTTGGGAAGCTCATGGGGTAAATCACTTGGTTGCCATCCCTTACCATCATCAAACAAATGGCCTGGTGGAGAAGTTCAATGGAACTTTGGGGGCCATGATACGTAAATTCGTAAATGCGCACTCCGATGATTGGGACCTAGTGTTGCAGCAGTTGTTCTTTGCCTACAGAGCTGTACCACATCCTAGTTTAGGGTTTTCACCATTTGAACTTGTATATGGCCGTGAGGTTAAGGGGCTATTACAGTTGGTGAAGCTGCAATGGGAGGGGTTTACACCTTCTCCAGGAACTAACATTCTGGACTTTGTAACCAACCTACAAAACACCCTCCGAACCTCTTTAGCCCTTGCTAAAGAAAACCTAAAGGATGCTCAAAAAGAGCAAAAAGCCTGGTATGATAAACATGCCAGAGAGCATTCCTTCAGAGTACGGCACCAGGTCATGGTCTTAAAGGTGGCCAGACCCATAAAATGGAAGCATTGTGGGAAGGGCCATTCATGGTCCAAGAGTGCCTGGGAGCTGTTAATTATCTCATAGCATTCCCCACCTCAAACCAAAAGCCTAAGGTGTACCATATTAATTCTCTAAAGCCCTTTTATTCCAGAGAATTAAAGGTTTGTCAGTTTACAGCCCAGGGAGGAGATGACACTGAGTGGCCTGAAGGTGTCTACTATGAAGGGAAAAGTGATGGTGGTGTAGAAGAGATAAACATCTCCATGACCCTTGGGCGTATGCAGTGACAGCAGATCAAGGAGCTGTGCACTAGCTACACGCTGACATTCTCAGCCACCCCAGGACTGACTGAATGGGCATACCACTCCATTGACACAGGTAATGGTCACCCAATTAAAGTCCAACCTTACCGGGTGTCTCCTCAAGCTAAAACTGCTATAGAATGGGAGATCCAGGATATGCTACAGATGGGGGTAATCCGCCCCCTGGCTGTACATGGACATCTCCAATGGTTCTAGTTCCCAAACCAGATAGGGAGATATGTTTTTGCGTGGACTACCATAAGCTAAATGCTGTAACTCACCCAGACAACTATCCAATGCCATGCACAGATGAACTATTGGAGAAACTGGGACTGGCCCAGTTCATCTCTACCTTGGATTTAACCAAGGGATACTGGCAGGTACCGCTAGATGAATCTGCCAAGGAAAGGTCAGCCTTCAGCACCCATGTCGGGCTGTATGAATTTAATGTACTCCCTTTCGGGCTGCAGAATGCACCCGCCACCTTCCAAAGACTTGTAGATGGTCTCCTAGCAGGACTGGGAGACTATGCAGTCGCCTACCTTGACGATGTGGCCATATTTTCAGATTCCTGGGCAGAGCACCTGGAACATCTACAAAAAGTCTTCAAGCGCATAAGGGAGGCAGGACTAACTGTTAAGGCTAAGAAGTGTCAAATAGGCCTAAACAGAGTGACTTACCTTGGACACCAGGTGGGTCAAGGAACTCTCAACCCCCTACAGGCCAAAGTGGATGCTATCCAAAAGTGGCCTGTCCCTAAGTCAAAGAAACAGGTCCAATCATTCTTAGGCTTGGCCAGATATTACCAGTGATTTGTACCGCAATACAGCCAAATCGCCGCCCCACTGACAGCCCTAACCAAAAAGAAACAGCCAAATGCCGTTCAGTGGACTGAAGAGTGTCAGAAGACCTTTAACCAACTTAAAGCGACACTCATGTCTGACCCTGTGCTAGGGGCCCCAGATTTTGACAAACCGTTCCTAGTAACCACAGATTCATCCGAACGTGGTGTGGGAGCAGTTTTAATGCAGGAAGGACCGGATCAAGAATTCCATCCTGTAGTGTTTCTCAGCAAGAAGGTGTCTGAGAGAGAAAGCAACTGGTCAGTCAGTGAAAAAGAATGTTACACCATTGTCTACGCTCTGGAAAAGCTACGCCCATACGTTTGGGGACAGCGTTTCCACCTGCAAACCGACCATGCTGCGCTACAGTGGCTTCAGACCACCACAGGAAATAACAAAAAACTTATTCGGTGGAGTTTAGCTCTCCAAGATTTTGATTTCGACATCCAACACGTCTCAGGAGCTTCTAACAAAGTGCCTGATGCACTCTCCCATGAAAGTTTCCCAGAATCAGCTGGTTAAAATCGCCCTTGAGATGTGGAAAATATTGTTAGTCTTTATACACTTGGTAGTATATTTAGAGGCGCATGTGTCTTATTAACTCTGTTTTCTCCTAGAGCTCCAGGAAGAAATCACAGCCAGTGTTTCACCCTATCTGTGATTTGGGGGGGCGTGTCATAAATATAAAGGGAAGGGTAACCTCCTTTCTGTATACAGACAAAGACAAATGGAGACTTGTTCAGTTTCTACACTAACTCCATCCTTTGCCTGTACATGGAGACTGCCAACTCTGTTGCTTCATGTTCTCCGTTGTCACACTGAAGCAAAGGTACTACTCAGTGTGAGTAAGTGTGGTAGAACTAACCCAAAGGAAGAAATCCATATTGATACAAGACTTCTAATAAGTCTTTCCTAGAGATTTCTTCATAGAAGATTGAAAGGAGCAGTTTTCAAATTTGAAAAAAACTAAAATATAAATCAAGATGATTTCCAAATGATTTAATTAAGTGAAAATAATTGTTTTTCCACACAGTTCTCCAGCAATATGTTATTTCAGTGACTCATTATTTTAGAACTTAGTATATAGAGCAGAATGCACTCAAGGGACACGGTTTGATTCCAGGCAATACTATTTTAGTTGGATTAGCAACTGCTGTTATAAGAAGCCAGAGCTGGGTGTAAACATGAGTCTGTAGAACAGAGACTGTAAACTGTCTCCTCTTATAAAAACAGCAAAAGTCCAAGGGAAGGGCCATGTACCCGTACCTTTTCTTCTAAACACACTGTGGAACAGTAGTTGGCAATTGCAGGGTCCCAGTTCAATAAAGTATGTAGGAAGCATAACGGTGCATGAAAAAAGAAGTCATTTACATGCAAATCAGACAGTTGCTAAAGGGAAAAGGTGTCATGATGGTTAAATCACATGAATTGCAGATGGTAGTTCTGGGGTCGGTTCCCAGCTTTGATACAGATTTTCTGTGTACTAGGTTGTCACTTTATGATCAGCCCTGAGCAAAGCATATATTTCTGTTGCCTGAGGAGCAGCCCAGGAAGCAGATTGTGACTTAGAGGATAAAAAGACTTTCTGGTCTCCTGCCTGTTCTAAGGAGAAAGCAAACACCACTGAGCCTATACCTAGTGCAGCATGCATCATCATCTGGTATTCCAGTGCGACTATGCTGGACAGTGCTTTCGGGGCAGAGCCAGTGCTAGGGCTTTAAGAAGCACACCAGATATCACTAGATGTGAAAAAACACCATCCATTAGTGCCACTGCCTCTGACCCATAAAAGGGCCTAGACCTGAGTTCCTTTTGTTGTTTCTGTAAAATGGGGTTAATAATATTAGTTTACTCCACAAAGGGAGTTTGGAAAGCATGTCAGTCCTTGGATAGAGAGTGCTGTGTGCATATTACTGTTATGAAAGCTTTTATTGCAGGCCATACTCCCGAAGAGACACAGATAGGTTAGCCTCAAAATCAGCTTTTCATTTACAAATCAAGAAAGTGTTACAGAACATATATTAACAGAAACATTTTCATGATTTTTAGTGTTAATAAAAATGGTTTAAAGGGACTGTGAGATGTAAACAATCCAGACATCAGTGCATTATGCTAGTGCATGAGAAGTGAGAAAGTTAGTTTCACTGTCCAAGCAGCAGAAAAGGGGGAAGTAATTATGTTTGTTTGTTTTAATTTGGTGTTATTGTATTTATTTATTTTAATTTAATAATCTGAGATTTGATTCTTTCCAATCGGATAGTGGAGCTTTTAAAATGTTTTATGCCTCTAATATCACTACAGAAATAGAGATAGGTCTGCAGGCATGATAATCATGAATACCACAGTGACATCCATGCTGGGCTGCATTCTGATCTCTGTTACTCTGGTGTAATTCCAGGATCGTGCCACTGAAGTCAATGGCACATTATATCAAGGAGATAGTTATCTGCCTTAAGGCCAGATTGAATCTGGCCTTCTCATGGGTGCACAAAGGGGTGTGAGAGAGGACAAGATCCTCCCTCCTCCTGTGCACTGTGGCCTGACACAATGGGCCTGATTCTGCTCTCATTTTATTCCAGTGGAACACAGGAATAATTCCAATGAAGTCAGTTGACTTGCACTGGTATAAAAATGGCATGAGTGTGGAATCAGGTGAGCATAAATATTTCTCTCTTCTAGCACAAATCCTTCCAGAAGGGCTGAGGAAGGGCAGGGAGGAGGCAGGCTAAACCATCCTGAAAGGGGGCAGGGAGGGCTGGAGTGAGGATGGTGCCGTGTCCCCATGTACCTGGCCCAGCATCCCTTCGCCCTTGATCTTTGTCAGCAAGACGTCCTCTGAGGTAGTGTATTCCTTCCCACTCCACCCTATGGACCCTATGTGTCCAGTGTAGCCCTTAAAAGTAGTGGGGAACAAAAGCATTAGGTGAGCAGTATTGGATGATGAACAAAGGTAAGGGTTTATCTAGGTTTGGAGAATGGGCAGTTCATATTTTACCCTAATCAATGAGTCCATCCTTAACTAAAGTGATGTTTCACACATTAACATGAAGCAACCTTAATCTCAAAGTGATAGACTGCTGTTACTTTAAAATAACTCACTAAAATCGATCAGTGAAGGAATGAAATGTGTGAGAAATTGAATTTTTCTAGAGGGAATTTTGTGTATATCATTTGGAATACATGAATACATTTGTGAAAACAGTTTAGAGAGAATGTACTTTGGGCTCAAGTGAGTTATGGATATTATGGAAGTCAAACATTGTGGCTTCCATTGTGTTGGCATCTGCCAGAATCAGTACTTGGTCAAATCCTGAAAGGTGCTGAGTTGCAGATACTTAGCAGCAATCAAGATCTGGCCCATCTTGAGGAAGTGAAAAAGAGGAGAAGATCCACAACATAGTTTGATACAGTTCATGCTGTATTTAGAAATGTAGGAGTAAGCCACAATCTAAATGGGAGTAATGATTCCTGCTGCATCTTTAACCATACTATGTCCTAGTCGTATTCTGTTCTAAATATTTATTAACTTTTCACAAAGTATAATATGTTTAATAGAGTTGGTTGGAACATTTTCAGGGGTGTATTTTCACCAGAATGTTTCACCAAAGCCAAAATGTTTTGCTGATGTATGGATGGGTATGGTAATATCTTTTATTGGATCAAGTTCTATTGGTGAGAGAGACACACTTAGCTTACACAGAACTCTTCTTCAGGTCTGTGTAAGCTCAAACACTTGTCTGTCTCATCAAGAGAAGCAGGTCCAACAAAAGATATTACCTCACCCACCTTGCCACAATGTTTTGCAAACACATAGGGCTGGTCTACTCTACGGGTGGGAGATCGATCTAAGTTACACAACTTCAGCTACCTGAATAATGCAGCTAAAGTTGACGTACTTAGATCTACTTACCACAGTGTCTTCACTGAGATGTGTTGATGGGAGATGCTCTCCTGTCAATTCTTCTTGCGCTTCTCATTGAAGTGGAGTACCGGAGTCAACGCTAGAGCGATCGGTGGTCGATTTATCGCGTCTATACTAGACATGACAAATTGACCCTCGCTGGATAGATTGCTGCCCATCGATCCAGCTGCTAGTGTAGACATGCCCATAGATGGTTGAGGTAATATATCTCTTTTATTGCACTGACTTCTGTGAGAGAAACAAGCTTTTGAGCTGACACAGACCTGAAGGAGAGTTCTGTTGTAAGATCAAAAGCTTGACACTCTCACCAACAGAAGTTGGTCCAATAAAAGATATTATCTCACTCACCTTGTCTCTCTAATTTCCTGGGACCAACACAGCTATAACAACATTGCTCGCAGACACATATCAGTTAAGATGAGGTTTTCACTGAAATGGTTTCTGAACTACAGGGTTACCTGGTTAAAGAGAGAGAGAGAAATAGTTCTGTTTTTGCAAAAATGTTCAAAAGGTTTTGTTTTCATTCCAGTACAGATCAAAAACAAATTTCAAAACTTCAAAAGTTGTTGTGAAACAGAATTGTTATCTCTGAACAGCTCTGATGTTAAATATATTTAAAATGTGGCTGTGCATAGGAAAGAAAGCAGGGCACTAATTAGCCAGATTGATCTAATTAAAGTAAATGAGAATTGCATTGCTAACATTGTTCACACTGTTTTGAAATGTTTGATTGGTTTTGATCAGGGAGGGGCACAATTTACAAAGTTCAGATCCACAGGTGTTTCTGGATCTGGATCTGAACTCTATTCCAACAAGTGAAGAGTATTTTGTTTGGCCTATCTGTGATATTTAGATGCAAATTTGGTTTCCTTATCATCTGCCTCCCCTTCAAGATTGGGGGGCATTTAGATCTGAAGTTCTGGCTTCAGCTCATCTCTAGGCTACATGTGCAAAAAAGCAGTCACTGCACATTAAGGTGGGACCAGTTCCATTACCCAGTTACACTAATTTAAATCCAGAGTAACTCCATCTATTTACATAGTCTTATCTGAAAGCAGAGTCCAACCTTTTATATTTAATTCATTTTAATTTCTTTTGGTTAGTGATATTCATTTCATTTATTTCTAATAATATGTTTACAGCACCTTCATCCTGAAGGATTCAAATCTTCTTTAAAAACTTTACAGGCTGTACTATGCAAGAATCATTTCACCCATGGCTGAACTGCAGCCACATCTAGCATGGCACATTATGGCTATTTAACCATGTAACACCACACAGCCAATCATCTGAGGTAGGCAGTGAAGAATATGGTATCTAGTTGAAACAGCAGGTATAATTTACGCAATTAGAAAGACAATTATTTCTGTCATAGACTGTAAACTTCAAGGGGAAAGACTATCTTTCCTTTTTCTATAATTCTCCATGCACAGTTATGTAACTATTATGTACAGTAGTGATGATGATACTAATAAGCAGTACAATAATATTATTGCATTATAGTTATATAAAATTATATTAAATTTGATGGATACGTTCATTATTAATAATACAAATTATTTTTGTGTGTATAGTGCCTACCATAATTCAGCCCCAATCCATTTAGCAGGTACTGCAACTTGAATTATGAATATTAATCATATGTTGTTATCATTCAGGATCCTACCCTCAAAACATGAAAATATTCCTAAATACAATTATTACCTTCTATACCACATAATCATTGAATTTTGAAGTGCCAATTGTATTTGTATCTAGTCACTTCTTAAATGGCAATACATTTTTTAATAGGGAGGAAAACAAGGGATGTTAAATGCTTGTGAACCATAAAGGAAGTCACTGTATATTACAATATGATTTTTTTATCACGTCTATTGGAATAATTTCAGATGCTTTCAAGTTTTAAGAGCTAATTAAAAGCAGCATCTATTATTGTAATGAATATATGTATAACCACGCTGACTGTGAAAGGGTCAGATTCTGATCTAAGTCACACATGTGTCAATCTGAAGTGTACTGAATTCAGTGAAGTTTCTCCAAATTTACATTGTTGTGCTCAGAGACTGTCCCAGAGTGTATAATTCTTTTCTTCTCCTTTTTTCTTTTCTCTTCCTCTATCCTGCCCCTACTTTTGTTTTTCACCTTTCATATTCTATTGAACAAAACAATTGTTTTGATTTCTTAAAGCCGTATCAAACATACATATTTTATTTAGATGTAAGAGTCAGCTTTTCACACAGCTGTTAGAGGCTCTGGATCTGTTAGTTCCAAACTGATATTTAAGGAAAATCAGATAGTCAGCAGATACAGACTTAATGTAAGGGGCAAAGGGGAACATAAGACAGAAGAAAAGTAGAGAGATTCTAAGTTGCTGAGACAAATTTAGAACCAGCAAGAATTTGAGCAGTGGCATTTATTATTACTACCAGCCTATGACAGGCAGATTCTGGATGACCTACAAAAGGGAAATCACTATACACAAGCCTATATAGGACAAGCAGTATGTGTAAGGCAAACTGTATAGAGAGCTATCCAGTCAAACCATTTAATTCTTTGAGAATAAAAAGAGGAAAGAAAGAGATTTTTTCTCACAATACTGTAAGAAATAATACATGTCAAGAGAACACAGTGATGCTGCCTTTCACATAGACACTGTCCCTTCAACCAACTTAACTCCTCCTAGCATATTACTTTTAATATCTGCATTATGTGCTAATTAGGACTACATCTTTCTCATCCCATGTATGGGTGGATTTATAATGACAGGGTCTAATATGCCACTTCAGCAATCTGCAAAGGACTATAGTGCTGCCATGGAATGAAATTGCCATCCTTCCACTACCATTTCCCAAATGGGATCAATACACTGTCTGTTTTAGTAACAGGATTCAGTGAATCAACTAATTTGTGGTTTTAAAAATTCCAGTGGGACAACCCTATTTCAAGTCTATAGAAGATCATTACATTTAGGGCTTTCTAGCCTGCATCCACATTATTCACTGGTCAGTCTTCATCATTGTTCATGAGTAGATAGTGCTGCTAACCAACAGTGGAAGGCCATTAGAATTCAATCAATTTCCCACAAACTACCCTCTGTTGCTTTCATGTTTGTGTTTCTTAAGTTTCTTTATACAGCATGGTATTGCATTGCTGAATACAGGCTATGTGTCATACTTTAATAACCAATACCTTTGTCAGTGGTGACCTAAACGTTTCTCTCTTAATTCTCTGGAAATCGATTTTTCTCCAAAACAAAATTATTATATCTGAGTCTAACCCATTTCTCCAAGATGATAAGAATATCTCAAAGACTTCTCATTCTATATGGATTTCCCCTTAGCCTCTACTCTATCTCCCTTCTCTTTCCTTTCCTTGACAAGTCTGCCCATTTTGTTTCTACAATACTTTGCTATTAATCAATAAACTGACTTATGGCACCTGTCACCTGAATGATGTTATTCAGCAGCACAATATGGGATTTTGATGGATTCAAGTTCTAGCCTGCATATTCTTGCACTTTGCTTTTGTATTAATTGTTTATTTCCCAGCAAGTGTGTCTGCAGGACAGCTGGCTCCCTCATAAGCCCCTTCATGTGACACATGTCAAATGACAATTGAAAATTCTCTCAACTTTGTAAGCAGGCATGTACCTTGAAATCTCAAGCTGTCAATCATACCCACAATATGCAATTGCTCTCATTCCTTCATGCATCTAAACTTCCGATCAAAGGGCTGGTGACAACAAATGTTGCCTTTTGAACTACACTGTAAATGTACAAATATGCTGGATAATAAATTCTTCCCCTAGCCCCTGCTGTTATTGCTATTTCTCAAGCACCTGGTGCTTTTAAATCAGGTCAGTTTGGACCTTTGGTCATTTCCTTTAAAAGTGTGTTGATTTTTAAACAAAAACTTCTCTAGTAGCTCGATATCCTGTGTACAATATTTACCCTATTATAGGCATTTTTCTGCAAATCTGTGTAATAAAACAATAAAATAATAATAATAATAACAACAATAATAACAAAACCCAGTTGCTATATAGTGCTTTTCATCAGTAGATCTAAACATATGTCAATACCTGTATTATTAGATATTATAATATGTTATTTTAGGCATAGATTAAAAATACATTTTACGGCACAGATTTGCTAATTAGAATCATCCAGATATTTGCTTTAAAATGTAAGGGCCAGATGCTGCCACCCTTATTCCATAAGCAGTCCCATTGCTGTATAGTACTCCAGCTTTGTGGCTGGAGTAATTGGGCTCTCTGTGGAAGAGGTCTTCTGCTAATCATAGAATATCAGGGTTGGAAGGGACCACAGGAGGCCATCTAGTCTAATCCCCTGCTCAAAGCAGGACCAATCCCCAATTTTTGCCCCAGATCCCTAAATGGCCCCCTCAAGGATTAAACTCACAACCCTGGCTTTAGCAGGCCAAAGCTCAAACCACTGAGCTATCCCCCTCCCATGAAAGCAACCGGTCTAACTCCCACTACATATGATGCAGAGAAAGTCAATGAAAACCTGTAGTGTTCAATAGAAGTGAATGAAATAAAGTAAGCTATGTTGGCAGACAAAAAGCATCAGTAATGGAGGGCACCTGAAGACATGAGGGCACTGAGGGTTGTTGGTAAACCCAGAAGGTGGTTATTTACCACCTCTGTGCATAGGGGCTTTCCCATATTGCTCTACAAACTGCAAAGGGATGCCAATTACAGGAGCAGGGGCATGAGGACTGAGCATAATGTGAGTGCACTAGGCATAGGGATTGTGTACTGCTCTACAGGGGACTGGGTATGGCTGGCCACTACTCTGTGTTTATATTTATATCCCCAATCTCTAACTGTGATGGGGAGTGTGATGTGATCATCCTGTAAACTAGACAAGGGAATTTTCTTCTGCACCAAGGAACTCTAGCCCCCAGGAGCTTGGGAGGATGGTATCCGGGCTTCCGCTGCTTCCTGGGGAAGTGGAGACGCAGAAGGACAATGAGGTCTGGGGCTCCCAGACCTGCCTGGCCTCTGGTGGAGATGGTGCTTTTCAGCCTGATTGCATCTCTGGATAAGAGCTTAGGTTTGGGTGTGGGTCTGGGGAAGCCATGGGGAGAGCTAAGAACTGGGTGAGGTGCGATGTTGGGGGAAGAGCACAGGTCTGGGTGTGGGCAGCAGGAGAGGAGTGTGTATGGAGCTGAGTTCAGGGGGGAGAGAAGCAGAGGTAGCATGAGAGAGATTATGACTGGGTATGGGGGAGTAGCAGGGGAACATCTTAGGTCTGGGTGCAAGGGAAAGGAGTATGTGGGGCTGGATGCAGGGCAGCAGAGGGAGAGCTTGAGGACCCCTCCTTAGGAAAATTCTGGTTGTGCCCTGATTCCAGGAACTTATAATATTTTGATACAGGATATTAATATGTTAAACAAGGAATTGGTGTTACTTCTTGTACATAGAGTTAATTAGATATTATCTTGGCAGATTAAATCTTGATGTTTGCCAGTTATCCCTTTGTATTACAGAATTTGTAATCAGCCCATCAAGGAATTCTGAAATATTTTCAGGTCACTGAGTATTTTGAGGCTCTCATCCCAGCAGAACTGTGTATGCCAAAGAATGTGAAGGAAGAAACCAAAGGACAGCCAAAACAAGTAGCGTTACTGGATCTGATTATATAAATATAAAGAAGAAAATACATGAAATAATAAAGCCTTTATGACTGTCAAGGAATAGGGCCAGAATATTCTTACTTGATGGTTTATCCTAATTTGTGGCTGTAGAGTTACTCAGAAATGGGTACCGTAAACCTTCTGTGCCCATCTCTCTCTATTCAGACATCTGAACTGAGACAATCTGAGCATAGTGGAGTTGTTGATGAGTAACTTTATGTATTTTCATAAACAATGAGGAGTCCTTGTGGCACCTTAGAGACTAACAAATGTATTTGGGCATAAGCTTTCATAGGCTAAAACCCACTTCATACACTGCTTTTCTTCAAGTAAATGAATCTGATCTACCCAGTCTGATAATCTGGCTCTACAACTTCACTTCCCAAAGCAAGTGTAGGTTTCTTAAATTGCATCCTTAAACAATGAATAGCAACAGAGAGGCCATTGTCATGAGGAAACACATTTTCATGACACTAAACAAAGCAATGATGCCAAGAGGCATCATTAACTCTTGATAACCAAATCACTTTTCTCAGAAGTTCCATATTACATTCCAAGCTTGAGAGAGGTCACTCCTCAGTTGATAAGAAAAGACCTAAAGTGTTTCTCTTGTAGTGTCAATCACAGATATGACCAGAGTAGACTTTATAAACTTTACCACATGCCATTGCTGAGCAAATTGGATTAAAAGGTTGAGATCATACTTTCCTTCTATCAGCCTAGTTCATTGTATAATAGTCTTACCTCTGCCAGATACTTGTTTTGCTTCACCTCTGAGAAATGCCACCCTCCAGATAAGACATTAAAAACGATATCCCATTTGCCCGTGCCAGTGGTTGTTAAAAGATTAGAGATTTTTTTGACACTTTGAATTACACACTGGTAGTAAAAAAAGCTCCCGAGCTCTGGCCCACACTGTGCCCCACTCCAAGAATAACAACCTAAATGCACTGGCAACAATAGGAAGATTCATTCCTCTGTTCTTGGTGTTGCTGTTCACCTGCAGTCTCACAGTGGGATAGACTCAACCCATTATGAAATTTGGAATAACTGATAAAACAAATATACTTTATAGTAATGATTTGTCTAAGCAAGAAAATGTAGTATTTGTCTAAGCAAGAAACTGAATGTTGCAAACCAAAACATGTCTGGTAAGCTGCTATAGCTTTTCTTATAAGCCCCATGTACCCAACACCGGCAGTGGTGGGCTTATACACAATGAAACTAGAATATGCTATTGTTCTGTGAAATGCTGTGTGCTGTTTCTTTGCCATATTACACTGAGTGGTGCAAATCTGACATTTTAGACTTTGGGGCTTTTAAAACAGATAGCAAATGCACATTGTGTGAAACTTCTGCCTCTACAAAGCACCTTCCTTTGTAATGTGGGCCATTCTGTCTTTACATTTAAGTGAACTGTAGCTCACGAAAGCTTATGCTCAAATAAATTGGTTAGTCTCTAACGTGCCACTAGTACTCCTTTTATTTAAAACATCAGAATTAATCTTCAGAAAGCATCCATTACAGTGATATTTGGAAGGGCAGTATTCTAGACCATTGACTGAAATAATTTATAATATATGAGCCTGAACCAAAATTCAAGATCCAAGCAAGCTGAACCCTGGAAAAATGTAGCCATAGATCAGATAGTAGCAGAGTGTGTTTGTATTTATTTTTAAACAGGAGTCTTGTGGTAGTTGGAGAAGTCCTGAATGCCTAGTTCCCCAGTAGGGAAAGCCCAGGCATGGAGTTACGGTATAAGACAGGCATTTGCCTGACTGTTGAAATAGAATGAAACTAGTGAATGAAACTCAGAAATGTGGGGTTTGTGATTTTGTGAATATGAATTTTCCTGGATAGAAGCTAGTGCTTTCCTTGTACATTTGCTTTGATGTAAAGCATTAGCAGGTCAGATATCTCAAGTTTTGCTTTGAGATTCAGGTTTTAACAATCCCTGAACAAAACTAATATATCTCAAAATCAAATTAAGTTGAAACCCCAGAACTTATGTGTTTTTGTGCGAAACCCATTCAAAACCAATAAATTTTAACATGATTTTGACACAAAACCAGATATTTGAACATGGTAACATGTAGATGGGATAGCCATGACTCAGCTAGTTCAGTGAGCATTAGAAATTCTTTCAATGAACAGGATCTGAGTTTTCAGTTCGGAATGACACTTTCCTGGTTTTAAGTTTCTTGCAAATTATAACTAGACTGATAGCGTGCAGTATTCTTGAGTTTTTTATTTTAGGAAGGCTTTTAGCAAGAAAAATTGAATAAAAAGGGATTTTGTAATGGATTTTATGAATTATGTTAGGACTAAACTTAAAATTTGTCTTTGTTGGAAAAAAGAGAGGCAAGAATTCAGTGTTAGGACTGAACAGTAAATTGATTGTTTTCTCTTTTTTCCAGACTCCTATAACAGACCAGAAGAGATACTGTGTTCCTGTAATGTATATCTAGCCCAAGTTCACAGACATGGAGCATCAGGCAGACAGACTGAAGCAGTGATATGTCTCTATGATTAATCAATGTAGAAACAATGTGATCTAGCCATAGAAGTTCTCTTGTTGTCTGGAGCTGTGATTATTTATTCAACCATTGCTCTGAGTGTACATCTTCCATTGATTTCATTTTGAGTTTTGTTCTAAAACAACAGGAAAGAAATCCACGTTTTGGAAAAAAACAAAAAAAGAAAACAAAAACCCCCTACTTATCAGGTCCACTGACATAAATAACAGATGAAAGTTCCAGCTATACTCTACATGCTTGAGAAGTTTTACCTGGGTTGGAACATTTACATTCCCCCACACTTGCTGCTTCAAAGAGAGCCTGTAGGTGGATGCCTGCATGGTCAGTGGAGGTCAGCTCCCTCCACAGGACTGCCCCTACTTCTCTAAATCCCTGCCTTCTGTGGATATGTCTACACTGCATCTGGAAGCGAGCTTTCCAGCCCAGGTAGACAGACTTGCACTCTCAAGCTCTAGCTAGCACACTAAAAATAGTAGTTTGGATACTGCAGCTCAGGCTTGAGCTTGGGTTCTGAAGCCTAGGGGGTTGGGTGGGCTTGAGAGCCTGAGCTTCTCCCCAAGCTAGAACATCCTACGCTTCTATTTTTAATGTACTAGCTCAAGCCCAATTAGCATGAGTCTCTGTACCCGGGTTGGGAGGCTCACTCCCACTTGCAGTGTAGACATACTCTAAGGGGTTGAGGATCCAAGGCTGAGGAAGGGCCAGGAACAAAACAAGCATGTGTGCATTGTTTCCTTCAAGACCCACAGAAAATCCAGGGAAAAATAAACACATTACATTCCATGCTGGGAAACCCCAATAAAGAGGGGAGCAGAAGATGATTCCATAGGAGGAGGTGACTGCAGCAATAACTATAAACTTACCTGTGGAATGACAAAATTGATTTTAAAATGACTGATACGGTCTTCATAATGCATGAGTTATGTATTGTCTGTGTGATAGTAGCAACAGCAAGCCTTCGCTAAGGAACATTTCCAGAATTCAATGTTTCCAATATAATTTGGTTCAATCTTTAATTGAAAAGCCCCCCTAACTAAGGCAACCAATGTTGGAGGTTCCTTTGGGCATTTGTTTTAGTATTTCGTATGTGTATCTAAATTACTTGATTTTCAAAAGTGTCGAACACACAGTAACTTTCACTGACATCACTGAAAAAGCTGTTTGGCCCACATTTCAAAACATTTGGCTTCCAATTCCATATTAAGGCCTCCAAACAAAGTGACATCATTTTCAAAAAGTTAAGCAACCAGCAACTCTCAGTGATGTCAATGAAAGTTACTGTGTGTTCAACACTTTTGAAAATCAAGTAATTTATTGAGAAGCCTAAATATGCACTTAGGAGCCTAACGTTAGCCTCCCATTGTCTTTACCCTTAACTTATCCTTGGCAATCAAATTAACATTTTCCCAGTTGTAAAATGTGTACGAGGGCCCTCATCGGCCTGCCACATAGTGTGTTAATTGCAGAAAGAGTCTATATGCCTCTTTCCCTCAAACCAGACTAACACAACATCAACTGGAATTTCTCGCAGTCTTAGCTACTTACATGGCCTCCACTACCATAGTATCTGAGCACCTCACAATCTTTTGATGTATCCTCACTACACTCTATGAGGCAAGTAGGTGCTATTATCCCCATTTTACAGGTGGGGAACTGAGGCACAGAGAGGCTAAGTGACTTGTCCATGATCACACAGGAAGTCTGTAGTGGAGCAGGGATCTGATAGAAGATCTCCCAAGCCCAGTCTTACACTCTAACCACTAGGCCAGCCTTCCTCTCTTTTTGAGCCTAATACAAAATATTTGACTCTAAATATGGACATAGAAACTGATAGAAAAGGAAATCTTTAGAATATCTGTCTCTCATTTATGTGTAACAGCTACCTAGTTTCAATTTTAATTTCTCACTATTTTTCCCACTTACCGCCAGATAATAGCTCCGGTATATTCAAATATCTTCTGCTGTTTGAGACTTGTCTAATATTTCAGGGCAATTTACCTGCTATTTTTCTGAAAACCAGATTAGATGCAGGTCCGTTTTAAAGACATTCATTTAAGAATGCGAACATGTTAGTTCAAACATTATTTATTAGGAAAAGGCATAATTGCAGAGACTGGTAAAAAATAATTCTGGCAGTTTGATTTTGAGAGCAAACTCAGTAATGTCAAAAAAAAACCTGTAACTAATTACACTCTCAAAAATAATCTTGTTAGATGCCCAAACTTTTGTGGGAAGTGGGCTTTTAACAGCATGTTTTATAGCTAACATCTAGCAAGGGATATTAATAGTTTTGCCTTAATGTTATTTAAAAGGCTTCTTTTATCAAGAAGCTGTGGGAAATCATAGCTGACATACAATCTTTCATTTCTTTCCCACCCACATTAATTTTTTTACCTGGTGTGCATTCCTGCAGAAGAGTGGAGGAAAAAATACATAAAATATCCAAGAGTTCTTTTAATCTGTATTTCAGCCTTTGGGGGTAAATTTGGGGTACCACTAAGGGACAAATTCTGCCTTAGCAATGTTAAAAAAGCACACTGAATTCAGATGGGATTTGAGGGTGTAAATGAGGGCACTAGTTGACTCTATGACATCAGTTATGTAAGCCAATGCCTGCCATGTCCCATACTGTTGGCTATGCTTAAATTGATGAAGGGTCTTGAGCTAATACTTTAAAGCTCAGTCTTGTTTACTCAAATCTCTTGACTGAAAGACTAGGGTTAGAAGCATTTCAAATCCTATTATTTGTAGCATGCACATCCAAATGGGAACTGGGTATCTCTTACAGAGGGTTAAAGCAGGATCCTAGAAATACCAGCCATAAAATACTGAAGATACCAGTAGATGGGAACCATTGTTTCAGATGACACAACTAATTGTTTTCAAACACTGTATCACCATAAATGTCACATCTGAAGAGTTATAAATAATAAATTATGCAACCAAAGAGGAAAACCCACTAGTACCATTACCTGCTACCTGTGGTTAATCAATAAAGCGGTTAATCAGTAAACACTTTTTTGTTTATGTTGAAAAAGAAAAGCTTAGTTAAAAAAATCTTTTGAAAAAAATTAATTTTGATTAAATTTTCATTAAAAATAGTAACTGATTTTTTTGGAAAAAATAGTAACTGATTTTTTTGGAAAAAATGTACATTTTTAGTATTTAAATGTGAAGGAAAAAAGCACACATTTAGTGGATCAATGGTAGTAGATGTATTAAAAAAAGAGAGTCAGATTTTTTCAACCAAAACAAAACCCAAAAAATTGAATTAAAAAATTGAATTTTGAATTTTTTACTTGAAAACTTAGAATATTCACAAAAACTTTTGATTGAAAACAAATTCTTTTCATTTAAAAAAAATGAAGAAAAAAAAAAGATCAGTTTCAACCAGCTCTATAAATCATGTGTTTAGTCACATAGGGATTTTCCTCAAGAATTATGACCTAGGGGATAGCAAAGGTTTGTGAATTACATTTCTATTTCATGAAGCACTAAAACCTCCAGAAAAATAAGTCAAGAGAGAATTGTCCAACAGCTCTCTCTTTCTGCAAAATTTGATTTTGCTCACACCACTTTGCTGTCTATCACTGCTGAAAATTTTCACTTTTTCAGGGTCGTTTTGTTTCTCCTAAAAGTTTTGAAATTTTCTTTTTAGAGTGACTAATATGTAATAAAATATTTTTACTTGATTTCTTTCTAGACTCTCTAATGGACTGTAGTAAATCCTTCATTTATATGTGTAATATTTTGCTTCTTTCTTTGCTTTAAAGATACTTTCCATAATTTTTGTAGACTCACCAGAGCCAGTTAAATTGATGTTTGAACTGGGCTATGTAGTAATCCTGCACTGTCAGAATAATACAGACAGCGCTTTAAGGCCACTGTTGTATGTTGGTTTTGCTCTAATATTCAAGTTGGACATACCCAGTAAATTCAAATCAGATCAAAAGTCTTCAGGCTCTCTAAAAATGGAGCAGTAAACAAATTTTGTGTAGTATTTTTGTAGCATGTTCCTTTATTATAAAAAGACTAAACAAGAAGAATGAATACTTAGTGTTTATATATAACCTTTCATTCACTAACCTGTTTATGATTTTCAGGTGAAACCTTGGCCCCGTGGAGTCAATGAGACTTTTCCACTTGGGGCTAGCATTTCACCCTTGATTTCTAAATACCTCTATCCTGCTTCCAAAAAAGTTGCTGTGCCAAATAGAAACACCATAGGATCAAGTCTTTCCATTCTGGCACAGAAGGTCATTATGAGCAATTATTTCTCCAAGACTCATTCCTCTCTCCCATACTATTCAACATCTATAGCAGGGGTAGTCAATAGGCAGACTGCAGGCCAAATTTGGACTGCCAGATGCTTTTGAACAGACCCCAAAATCTTTTTATTTACTTGTTATTATCATTATTGTTATTATTTTTGTGTTATTTTCTCTGGAGTATGGACCTTGACTATATCTTGACCAAGAAGTTTGGAGCTTGACAAAAAATAATTGATTACCCCAATCTATAGGATAGCTTTGGTAGAGCTGAAGAGATCATTTTGGCTGAAATGCCTTCAGTGCACAGACAACAAGCAGCTCTACATCTCCTTTACATCAGATATAAACAGCATCATCTCTCAGGCTGCTAGCCAAAATCAGCATCTTAAAAAAGAACAGCTGACTGGCTGCTCACCCCTTAAGGGCTGGGGCTAGCCAACACTGATTACAGAATGAGTCACACCTGAGAGAGATCAGAGCGATTGCCCTATAAAGAGCCACAGGAGGCAGGAGGCAACAATGGTCAGGGAGTTGGGATGATTAAGAGTGTGTAGGCCATAGCAGAGTGTGTAAGAGAGAAATTCCAGCCAGGTAGAACTTGGGAGTGGCCTGGGAGGAGGAAGCAAAATCTTTGTTTGTGGGGACTTTAGGATGGACTTGAAATTTTTATTTTGAATGCTTGTTAATTTAATGAAGTAGAACCCAAGAAGGGTTCGGTTGTGGACAAAAGTGGTTTTTGAGTTTATTGAAGAGTCCAAGAGGGGGAACCTGAGTCAGACTGCCTATAGTGGGATCCTAGGCCCCAAGGGAGTGCATAGGAGATGGCTGGCCCACTTACATCCAGTTTGGTCCATTCTGATCATTCACATTTTCTTTTCAATCCAGGCTTGAATAGGGTTTTAGAAGTAGTTTCCCCATGCCTATGAAATTCTTTCCTCCGTCAGGTCACACAGCCTATTTTTTCCATATCTCCACAACAGGCAATGGGTAGATGTCATGCATGGGGATTAAAATATGACAAGTAGAGCAGTTACCTTTTCAAAACCTAATGCCTGTTGTGAAGAAGCAGGACAGCCATTATGTGAACGCTAACTATAAACTTTTTGATATTTTCTGTCAAAATGCTGATTTTGGTGGGACTTGGAACTGCCTTTGAAGGGGTTTAAATATTTAGGGATGCTGTTCACTTTTATTCCTTTTCATTCTCTTTCCATTCTTTATTAAACAACAGTAATAAACTATTTAAACTAGCTTTATCTGGCTCCAAAATTAGAAGAACAAATAGCTGATCCAAGAACAAACCAAAGCACTTCTAGCCAGGTGACAACCAGCCCTGCACATATACTGTCACCCCATGTTACTTTCCAAGGCGACTAGAACTTTTCTGAGCCAGTTCATAGAACCATAAAATCTAGACTGGTAATAACTGACCTCGTCTAGCACCTTGCCTATGCAAGATTGGTCCCTGTGATGTATGATCCAGTGTTTTGTCCGGCCTAGCTTTAAAATGTGCCCTAGTGATTGGGCCTGTACCACTTCCCTTTGGAGATAATTCCCCTGGTTAATAAATTCCATCATCAATCCTAATAGACTTTTATGCCTAAATTTTTGCTTTCTTAAATTTCTAGTTATACCTCCTTGCAATAATATAATACAATATAATACCTCTTTCTCCATAGTATTTCCACCTTTATAGTATTTATAGGCTGTTGTTATGTCTCCATTCAGCTAGTGCTGGTACAGCCGGGTGATGGGTATGGAATATATATACATCAAGATATTTATTTTCATAACTATCTTAGCTCTTTTAATACTGCCTCACAAATCAGTCCATAATCCACACTCTAATCACTACCTTTCAGTGCAGTTCACTGTTGTGATACCTATGTGTGTACAGCCCAAAGTTAATCTCAGGTACAATGGTATATGCTCTTTCAGTTGAGAATTCACCCCAGAGCTTCTGATGTGGTAGAATTCTTATACTATTTTTCTTATGTTTCAGATGAATTTAAGAATGGAGATGTCAAAGTATGTGCTTAAGAGTACAAAGTGATCATTTTTTAACCACAGGTGGGAAAGTAGTTTGCCAGTGGGGAGAAAAGTGTTGCAATCACACATTAATCAAGCAGCCTTTGACCAATAGATCACAGATAACCTCAGTGTATAGCTGTGAGTTTTCATGTTTAAAATGAAAAAAAAATGGAGAATGCTGGAAGCTAAGACAGGAGATTTTTCAAAATGTGCTCTCCACTCTGCTCTACTGACTAAAGCCAGTCACAAGGAAATTAAAAACGAATATGGAGAATGGAATGCAACTACATCTATGAAGATTGCTCTTCATAACACAGGCTGATAGGGAATATTCCTGTGTGACTTATTGCCTGGCATGTATGTTTACCTTCAGGCTTCAGCAGATGGTAAATTGGATTCTAAAAGTTTGGTGCTAAGTTTAAACGGAGCAAACAGTTTGTCACCTAGCAATAGCATTACTGAAACCCCAAGAAAAGTCAAAATAAACAGAAGAATAACATCCTGAGGGAATTACCCGGAGCAGAAATTTCATTTCAGAAGCAATGTTTTGCCAAAAAACTTTTGTTGTAAAACTATGATAGTTTTCAAGACTGAGAAGCTCATATCACAGACCAAATGGAACGGCCACTAAACTGATTATTCAGATATGATTCTTTTGTGGAATTTTGCAGTGAACAATCAGGAATTTATCCTTAGGAAATATCAGTGTGATTATTTGTTGTGGTAAGAGCTGAGATCACTCAATTCAGACAGCTGTTCCTGGGTCCTGATTTGAAATCATACCTAGAGATATGTAATAATACAAAGATCTCATATTTTCAATATTTACAAATCAAACATTTTATTGTAAAATGTGGTTACAAGATGGCTCTATCTAGACTTTTAACAGTTGTGACAAAGTTCCTCCTCTACCTTGGTGGGTCTTGTGCTTATTGGCGGATTTGCTTGCCTTGGAGCTTCACGGCAGCCCTCAGTTTGGCCGTTTTCATGAACCCACAGTCCAGGTCAACTCCTCCTGTGTCTGACCAGGAGATGGGAGGTTTGGGGGGAACCCGGGCCCGCCCTCTACTCTGGGTTCAAGCCCAGGGCCCTGTGGAATGCAGCTGTTTAGAGTGCCTCCTGGTACAGCTGTGTAACAGCAACAACTCCTTGGGCTACTTCCCCATGGCCTCCTCCCAACACCTTCTTTATCCTCACCATAGGACCTTCCTCCTGGTGTCTGATAATGCTTGTACTCCTCAGTCCTCTAACAGTCTGCATTCTCACTCTCAGCTACTAGTGCCTCTTGCTCCCAGCTCCTTACACGTGCACCACAAACTGAAGTGAGCTCCTTTTTAAACCCAAGTGCCCTGATTAGCCTGCCTTAATTGATTCTAGCAGCTTCTTGATTGGCTGCAGGTGTTCTAATCAGCCTGTCTGTCTTAATTGTCTCCAGAAGGTTCCTGATTGTTCTGGAACCTTCCCTGTTACCTTACCCAGGGAAAAGGGACCTACTTAACCTGGGGCTAATCTATCTGCCTTTTATTCCTCTCCGGTAGCAATCTGGCCCGACCCTGTCACACAATATTTTGAGGAGTTGACCCAGGAGCAATCTAGAACAAAAGATTTAATTTCTAAAATATATGCAATTTTGATCAAAAAATATACTGATAAAAATGCAGTTGAGATGAAAAGATAGGAGAGGGTTTGGGGCAAAGAAATTGATCTGGTATAGGTGGCATTTGATGGCAGTTAAGATCCATTCTGTTTTTACTACTAGGAAAGTGCTCTGCTGGAGGGGAGGGGTTGCAGGGAAAGGAAAACACACTTGCACATGTAGTGGTTGTGTCCAGGAATAATTAGATGGTTTGGGGAGGAAATTATTAAAGACATTTTTCTTATTACAAGATGCTGACTTCTTAGAGATCCCCTGATATGCTTACTTAATGCTCCAGCAAAGCATTTACATTTTAAATGGGATGGCAAATTAATTTATTTTTACTTTTTAGCAGGTAGACTGTGTATTGCACATTATTGGAAAAAGTTACCCCCTCCTCCTCTTCTTTAACATCCCAAAGTATCTTTCCAGATATGAGAAGCAGTACAGCATTGCCACCCATTTCTGTCCACTTATTTCTGTTTCTCCATTAAGCCCCGCCTGATTATGTCCCTGTGTATGATATCCCACCATGTAGTCAGTGGTTGGCCTCTAGGTAGGACTGACTTGGCTGTGTTTGCATTATTTTCTTTGGCAGCCTATCATCTGTTTGTTTTCCAGTGTCCCCACCATCATAATATTTTTGATGCTAGCGAATACCATACCCTGATTTCACATCTACTCTCCTTCTAACGTCTTTGTCTTAAAATCATTCCAATTTACATCTGCCAGCTTTCAAAGAACTCCCATCTGTACTATCTCCAGCCTTCTGATGTGTGTTCCATTTATTGCAGCTGCTTCCAGATCATAGAGTAATACTATTAGTACATTGGTTTGATGAATTTTTAGTTTTTGTAATGCTTTGATGGCAACCACTTTGTCTTCTTGGCAGTTATTGTAAGTCCAAGTCAACTACACCAATTTTCAAAAAGTAGCAAAGGTTATAGTTATTAATTCAAACACATCAGCCAGTTGTACAATATCATTTGCAGAAGCAAAGTTTAACTCTAGATCATCCAATGTCACATCCTCCAGCTTGTCTAACATTCTTAATGTTCATTTTAAGAACATGATGAAAAGTAATGATGATTCCCCTTGTCTTACGTCAAACTTTGACTTGAACCAGGAGCTTAATTTTCCACTAGTTCTTATTGTACTGCAGTACTCTTCATACATAGCTCTTATAACTGAAATTGTTTTATCTTGAACAGTGTATGATTTTGCTACTTTCTATAATGCTTCTTTCCCAACTAAATCAAGTGCCTCTTGCTGCTGAAAACAGCAAACATCTTTAATCCCCATGCTTGCTGTTTTTCCATCAGCTGTTGGAGGATGAATATCTGATCAATGCTACTTCAGGCTGGTATAAAGCTGCACTGTTCCTCGCCTACTACTTCCTCTAAAACTGGTCTTTAATCTGTTGACAATTATTTTCATCATGATTTTTCCCAGTACTGGCAATAAGCTTATATCTCTATAATTATTTGAACCAGCAGGATCTCTTTTCTTCAAGATTGGTACAACAATTGCTGTAGGCCAGTCATCAGTCACCTGCTTTTGCTCCCCTATCTTCTTGTATTTTTTGTAATGCTTTGATGGCACTTGTTACGCCATCTGTTATACTGTCCTCTATTCCTGCAACTTTCTTATCTGAAATGCCTAACTGTTCTTTCTGTTTCTTCTTCTGATGGTGGTTCAACTCTGATATTCCTTCTGCCTTGCAATCAGTTCTGTTCAAGTAGTATGTTTAGAATGCTTGCATCTGGATGAACTACAGTGTACATACAGAACTTTGTCAAAATGCTACTTCTATACTTACAGCATCTCTTTGGCATTTGTTGTCAATTCACCAGTAGCCTTTCTTACTGCTTGCATTACTGACCTGATTGATTCCATACAATCTAACCTTTCTGTACATTGTTTTCTTGATGCCCACTCTAGTTGTTGAGCATCTTCTTTCCAAAATTTTGTTTGTCCAAAGTGATTTCTTCATGTTGTATACAATGCTTTTACTTCTTTCATTTTCCCAGCAGTCTTAGCTTGTTTACCTTTTCCTATAATACTTTTGTTTCATTGCGTGCCCAGCTTTTCCTTGTTTGTTTACATCTTCCAATAACTTCATCTACTATGTTTTGTATCACTTCTTTGAATATTTCCAATCCAGTCTGTTATGAGATTTCTTCATCATGACAAATTAATGGCCTGAAACACCCTCAAACCATCATTTCATATGCCTCCCGCACAAAGTTATACTTTAACTCATCAAGATCAAATTTGGCACCAACTGCAACTATCTATTTCTTGAATTTAAAATTAAAATAAATATTAATCTTTCCCATTAGTAGTTCATAATCACTGCCATACTCAGTACTTCTACAGATTCTAACATCCAACAGTGACAGTCTATGCTTTTACTGATAATAATGCAGTCAGTCTGGTTTTTGGTTTTACCATCTGGTGAATGCCATGTAATCTTGTGCATGTCTTTCTGAGGAAACCAAATACTGCTCATAATCAGATTGTGTATTTCACAGCAAGTTCTTAACCTTTCCCCATTATTGTTTGCAGTCTCAATGCCATGTTGTCCAACACTATTTATTTGCTTACCACGTCCCCTACCAATCTTTACATTCATATCTCCCAATATCAGGAGCATATCGTGATCAGAAATCTCATCTATAATACTATCGAGTTGTTGATAATATCTGTCCTTCTCTTCCTCTTCCCCTTTGCTGTGTCTGTTGGTGCATAACAGCGGATGACAGTTATGCATAATTTCTTGTAGGAAGTAGTAAACCTTGCTATGACAATCCACTCAGACACCAGTTTCCAGCTGTTCATTGCAGTAATTGTTCTCTTGTCCGCTACTATCGCCTAGAGATAAAATTATGGTATAATAAAATATGGACTATCCTGGTAATAGAAAAGCTTTCACACTAAGTACATACACAAGAGAGACACCAAAGAAGTTAGAAATTTTGTCACCCTTTCTAGCATACTCAGAGGAGGAGGGCTTCCCAGCCAGCAAGCCAGAATCTTTATAATCAGGTTCTGATTATAAAAAGTCAGGTTCTTTGAATATTAACCTGAACCTGAATAAGCAATGTACAATGTAGTAAATATTTTATTGTAACTTTTCCTTGATACATTTTTTAAAAAAGAATAATATTTGAATACTGTCATGCTGTCTGGAGCGACTCACAACTGTGAGTGCTTACCCCAGGGCAGACTGTCAGAAAACAGCAGACACTCCACATTGGTGATGTGTTCTATGATTAGATTTCACCAAGCCAGTAACAAATGTGAACTCCTAGATCACTATACCAGTGTCACCATGGAGTCACATAGTCCCCTTAGACTCTCCAGTCTATCTTACCACCCAGACAATCTGGACTTAGTGATAAATTGTCACTTACACCAAAGATCAAATCCCATGTAAATGTTTGCTATTACATTATTATAAGATACAGATAAGTGAAAACAATGCATGTAACATTCCACTACATCAAATATATTTTATACATTTTAAAATTACTTTGATCTATACTAATACATATGTAAATTGACTGAGAGCTTTGGCATGAGCTGGCATCTGATCTGCCAGTATAACCCACACACCTTCTGGGTGTGGTGTTCTGTCCCATCCGAGACCACTTAAAGAGAGAGATAAAATGAGTCAGCTTAACAGCCAGTTGGCTTTTAGCTCATGCAGTAGAGGCTCATGCACTAAGCTTCCGAGTCCCCCACGTTCGATCCCACCTGCTGATAACCAGGGTCTGTTGGTGTTACATCTGTATCACAAATACAAGAGCCAAAGCCAACGGTGTTGCATGGTTGTAACTGAGGACAAAGTTCTGCAGCAATTCTATATATTTTTTACAATAGATTATCCTGGAAATGAGTGGAACTAAGACAATCCCTTAAAAATATCATTTTAGATATGACCCATAAACACTTATCTTAAAGTCTAACCTGGTAACTTATTTCAGAGTAGCAGCCGTGTTAGTCTGTATTCGCAAAAAAAAAAAAAAAGGAGTACTTGTGGCACCTTAGAGACTGACAAATTTATTTGAGCATAAGCTTTCGTGAGCTACAGCTCACTTCATCGGATGCATTCAGTGGATGCATCTGATGAAGTGGGATGTAGCTCACGAAAGCTTATGCTCAAATAAATTTGTTAGACTCTAGGGTGCCACAAGTACTCCTTTTCTTCTTGCAACTTATGATTTTCTTGTCTTCTTACTGCACCTTTACATTTTTGGCTGTTGTTTCCAGAGGAAGGCTACAATTTTCTGTTCATTTCAGTGCAGAGTGAGACACAGTGTAGGCTTTCACATGTAGACTTTACTTTTGTTCTTTTTTGGTTTTGTTGCTCTCTTGGTATAAAGGCAATGATGATTCTGGACTGCTTTGTTTGGCCAAGACACTACCCAAATCCTTTTCATATGGAAGAAAGCTATTCCTAGCTTAAATTTACAAATAGAAGGAATGCCAAACCCGTTAGCAGACCACAAAGGATATATTTTTAGGAATAACTGTATCCAAGTAATACACAGTTGGGATTAGGAAAGCAAACCATAAGGCTGTTTGAGAAGGAACGTTTTCAGGTTTTAGTCCAAAAAGAATAAAGTGTGTAAAAACTTCCAAAAACCACAAAGAAAGAGTAAAAATTCCAGAATGTGATTCTGGGTCTTTGCTTTAATCACACAAAAACAAAATCATCCTAAATAATATTGTATCATTTTTCTTTTAGTAGAACCAACCCTCCCTCTCCTTCCTACTTAAAAAAAAAAATCATTGATTTGTGTCTTTATAGACAAAAATCAAGTTGGTGACATTTTAACTAACTCATTCCTTAAGGTATTTGCTAAGCAAGACTGACCAGTCAAAATATCACTTTAACCTTTTCCCTGTTTCCCTGTATGTTCTTTATATTCTCTGTGTTTCCTTTCACGCACATATGGCAGTTTATCTTTAACTCTTTTGCCTAACTGCTGGTCAACACCTAGAAATGAAACAACTCCCCTTTCAGAGCTCAAAAATGTCAAGAAAGTCAATAAAATCTGTGTTTTCTCCTTTAAGGTGGAAGATACTTTTTCCTTTATACTTTTAATATTCCTTGTTTATCTTTTTCAAAATAAAAGAACAATGCACCTGAATAAGCTTCTGCTACAAAATAGTTTGATAAAAATAAGAATTAAAACGGTAATTACTACAAATGGATTAATTTAGATAAATAAGTGTTGGTTTGTTACTGTTCGTACCAGAACAACAGTGAATGGATAAATGTTCAAAAATGTACTGACAACCTAATAACTATATTTTGCATTATAATATAGTATAATAATGGCACTTTTGACATGTGTAGACCCTTTCATCTGAAAATCTCAATGTGGGTATTATTAACCGTGTTTTAAAGATGGGAAAATTAAACATACAAAGGTTAAATGACAAGGGATGTCACCGGCAGAGTCAAGAATGGAACCCATGTCTCTTGAATCTACCTTGTTTGTTCTAGTCATGACCAGGATGTGGGTGGTCTGACCTTTTTGTTGGAACATGTGTCAGGAGCTGGGAGGCAGGCCAGGTTGAATATCAGGAGATCATAGTATGAAACAGGCCAGAAGGAAAACTGAGAGTCAGGTATCAGGAGATCAGAGTCAGGCAGTAGGAGCAGGTAGCGCAGGGGAGGCAGTCCTAAACAGGGGAAACCCAGTTGTACAGACAACCTCCTATTCCTCTGCTTGGTTTAAATGGAAACAGGAAAAAAGTTAGGATCCCTGGAGTTCCACCAATCAGATATCAGGAATGGAATTGGCTGTAGGTGTTGACCCCATAATTGTGACAACTCTTGGCAGGTCAAGATTTAATAGCTCTTAAGAGCCCAGTAGACCAGTGTTCAAAACCCGCAGTCCCTGACATAACCCCCTCCCCAAGCAGTACCCTCTGAGTGACAGGGACTGAATTTTGGGGGCTGATTCTTATGGAACACTTGTGCAGGGGCATGTACACTTTTAGCTGTCTCCCAGGTGCACTCCTTAGGACTGTACACCTCTCTGTTGATAAAATACAAGAGCCTGCAATATTTACAATTAGAGTCCAGAATCTCATGAACCATGTATTCCCCATGGCCCTGTACATGTATTGGTGAAAGAGGTGGCCGCGTTTTGTGAGGAAAAGGGTATTTGGTGTAGAGTTTCAAAAGTGATAAATGAAACACCAAGTGAATCTTCAGAGAGTGGGGTAGCTGAAATTCATAAGCATCTGCTTTAACCAGTCAAAGGATCCTAAAAGGGCCATGCAATCAAAGTTCAGTTTGCGAGTGGGTGTGTCTGTATAGAGACGCTTCATGGAGAGCCAGGCCTTTTATCCCACTGAGTAAGTGGGGACTTACCACTTATAGTTTGCTCATGACTTTTCAAGGTGTCCCCTCACTTCTTCAGGGCCCAGTGAATCCATAGCATTAGGTCCAAGGCAGCTAGGTTGAGAGAGGATGTGGATAATTCTGGGTGCAATCAGGGGTGGTACCCATAATTGGTAAAGAAGGGGCTTTGATCTGTGGGTGCATGGAACATGTTGTATGCAAATTCTGCATGAGGGTGAAGTGAGAACCAATCATCCTAGGGATAACTGATGTGACACCACAGATACTGTTTGAGAATATCGTTGGCCCTTTCTGTCTGGCCATTGGACAAGGGATGGTAAGCAGAGGAAAGATGTGTGGACTCCCAGCAGGTGCAGGGCCTCAAAACCATGCCATGAACTGAGACCTCCAATTGGAGGAGATGTGCTCTGGAAAGCCATGGAGACAGACTACACAGCTAATCCATAGCTGAGCCATCTCTTCAGTGGAAAGGTGGCCTGTGAAAAGGATGAAGTGGGCCAACCGATATAAATTTGTTGGACTCTTGCAATCCTACAATCCAGTCTATAGCAAAAGCTGCCCAGGGTTGAGACAGAGTTTCCAAGGGGTAGAGGAGCCCACGGGGCTTGTGGTGCAGTATATTATTGTGGGGACAAACTTCTCAGGAGGCAATGAATGACTGTATCCTGGGACACAGCTTGGGCCACCAAAAAGAGCAGGATATTAATTATTGAGTCTTAAAGTGCCCCAAATGTGCTGCTAAGGGCAAGTCATGGCATAGCTGCAGAAGTATTATTCTTGTGGGTCCTGGGGGAACATAGACATGGTCCCTTTCATACGTGATCCCTTCCCAGAAGTCATGCAGTTGCTTGTTGATAGTCACTTGTTCATCAGGTAAAACTCCCAACGCAGAGTGAATCGATGTGAGTATACCCTGCTAAAGATATGCACTGAGAAAGTTACAGGATTTGAGAGTGAAGGTCAGTTCCATGCTGGGGCCTCCTGTCTTGGTACCATATCTTTGAGAAATAGCACCATCCTTGCCATTTTTGTATCCAGGGAGGTATGTGACGATGAAATCAAATCATGTGAAAAATAGAGCCCCCCAAAGCTGCCATTGGTTTAAAGCTATCGTCCTTTAGGTACTTCAGATTTTTATGATCAGTGAACACCTGAAACAGATGGCTAACTCCTTGCCGGTAGTATCACCATTCTGTAAAGGTGTTTTTAATTACCTGGAGTTCTGTATCCAATATTTCATAGTTTAGCTCCTTGAATAATAAGTGCGTGGATGTAATACTTATTTGCGATCAAGTCATTAGGAGAGGACAGTTCTGATCACTGTACTGGAGGTGTCAGCTGCTACAATGAAGGCTTGTGTGACATCTGGGTGTGCCAGTATGAGTGCAGAGGTGAAGGCAAGTTTCATCTGAAGGAACAGATGTTGGGCCTCAAGAGACCAACAGAACTGGGCATTCTTCTAAAGGAGAGTGATGAGGGGTTTAATTTGTTTTGAAAAATTCAGGATGAATTGGGAATGAACCTCAGGAAGCATTGCAGGTTGCACACCGAATGGGCAGGTGGGCAATCTTGGACAACTTGATGCTGGCATGAGTCCATTTGGATCCTTTCTTGGGATAAGATCAAGCCCAAGAACTCTGTGGAGGTCTGACTGAAGGCACACTTCTCAAGCTTGGAGTAAAGCCCATGCTTCCTTAAGCATTCCAGGACCATTCAAACATGAGCAGTATGCTATTTAGGGTAGTTGGACAGGACGAGTATGTCATTTAAGGAAACCACTACACACTGGTCCAATATGTCTTGGAACACATCATTTATAAAATGTTGGAAGGTGGCTGGGGTATTTGTCAGCCCAAAGAGCTTTACCAGATATTCACAGTGGTCACACCGGGTTTGGAACGCAATCTTGCACTTATCCCCTAGCCCAGTTTGGATGAGGTTGTACATCCCTCCCCCCAGAGGTTCAACTTACTGAGTATACCAAACAGCCTCATGTTATCCAGCAACTCAGGAATAAGGGGTAGCAAGTAATGATTCCTGATAGTTATCTGATTAAATGTGCAATAGTCACTGCATAGCTAGAGATTGCCATCTTTCTTCCTGATGAAAAGGATGATTGCCAGCCAGTGAGATCGACTTGCAGCACGGGTGAAAGTAAAATTGAAAACTTACCGGTACACGGGCCAGCTCTGCCCCTCCCCTGGGAGGGGCAAGGCTTCAGGCGCAAGGGGCGGGGCTGGGATCAGTGTCCCTCAACTAGCCCTTCGAGGCTGCCTGGCCCGCGCCGCTCAGGACTCCAGCAGCAATTTAAAGGGCCCAGGGCTCCAGACGCTCCTGCTGATACCACAGCAGCAGCCGGAGCTTCAGGCCCTTTTAAATCACCTGCCCTGGAGCAGCTTCTCCTTTTGCCCCCCCCCCTGCCCTGTTGGCAGCCTGGGGGGGCAAAAGGGGAAGCAGCGATAAAGTGCTGCCACGGCAGCGCTTTAACATCACTGCCCCTTTGGGCTCCCCCATCGGCAGCCCTGCTGCTAGGGACCTGGCAGGGCCGCCGACAGGGGAACGCAAAAGGGGCAGCGATGTTAAAGTGCTGCCGCAGCAGCAGGGCTTTAAGAAGGGTGCTTAAAGTGCTGTGCTTTAAAGTAAGGCGGTATGGGCCGGTACCAGGGGCCACTTTTTACCAGTATGCCGTACCAGCCCGTACTGCCTTACTTACACCCTGACTTGCAGATACCCCCCCAGGCCAGGTTCTCCTGGAGGTATTCTCAGAGCACTGTGAGCTCAGCTTCTGACATGACATAAATTCATCCAGATAGTACTTTTGCTCCTGGCTGTTTCTCTATTGGGCAGGGTTTCTGGATTCTTTTTTCAAAAATATTGGCATACTCTTGGTATTTTGATGGGAGTTCCAATATAGTTTCAATGAAAGGTTTTGCTGGATAGCTACCCCCACCTATGCCTCTCAGGGTTTAGATGCTGGGACAAGATCTACCAGTCCCCAACAATCCTGCCAACAAAACTCTAACAGAAAACAGACTTCCCGTGCTTGCCACCAAATAAGCAGATTATGGAGAGCCAGCCAGGATATAATAGGATGCATATTATATCATATAATATATGCATATTATATCTGTAGCTCACGAAAGCTCATGCTCAAATAAATTGGTTAGTCTCTAAGGTGCCACAAGTACTCCTTTTCTTTTTGCGAATACAGACTAACACGGCTGTTACTCTGAAACCAGGATATAATGAGGATCAGGGGAAAGTATGGAGAATAGATCATGCTGATTTGGAATGTTTCTCAGTGCCCCTGAATCATGGGCTCCAGGGGATTTGTTTCCTCTGTTACTGGACCATAAGAAAAAGGGGAACCCTCAATAGTCTCTATGAGATTGGGAGTGGCCTTGTTTTGCAGGGGAATCTGCAGGATATGGACTGCTGCTGCTGCATCTATGAAGAAGTTGGCTACACCCAAGTCAATGAGAGCTGGCTGGACAAGAATTTACTGGGGTGCCCTAAGTGAAACTGGACCAGCACCTGCAAGTCACGGGCTCCTGGGTGGAACCCAGAGTGTGTTTCAGTCAGGATCAAAGTGTGGAAGAACTCTTTTCCCTGATTCCTTGGGGTTCATATGGGTCAGGCTGAAATGGAAAGACCTGACCTTGTTGTAGAAGCAGAGATGGTGCTGGCATCATCTATCCTGTTCTATGGAGGTGAGCCATTGAACCTGCATCAGCTCGGTGGGAGGTACTGATGAAGAAGTAACAGTACATGGATAAGAGAGTTGCAAGACCCCCCCTTTTTTCTTCCCTTTCTCGTAACCAATTGTCTATATGGAAGGTGAGATCCATGAGGGCATCCAGATTTGCAGGCATACCCACCCAAAACAATTCATCTTTAATTTCTTCTGTTAGACACCCCTGGAACTGATACAACTGCTCTGCCTCATTCCAATCTGTATCATCCATGAGGCAGTGGAAATGCGCAGTATAGGAGGCTATGGCACCCTGCCCCATCAGAGCTTTCTTCGGGCAGCCTCCACTGTTTGAACTCAGTTCAGATAATCATATAGCACCGACAGGGTTTGGAAGAAGACCTCCCAGTTCAACAGTACCTGGCTGTTGCACTCTAAGGAGGGGGAAGCTTAGTCTAATGCTTCCCCTGACAGGCTCAACTTTGCACAATCAGTAGTGTAGAACTGAGGATGCATCATGAACAGGAGGTGACATTGGTTTATAAAATCCCAGAATTGCTGGTGATTACGTCAAACCATTCTGGAAGGTGTATCAGGGAACAAGATCTAGCGAGCTGCGTCTGGAATTTTCTGCATGCAGCTGTCTTACTTGCTCCTGCAATAGCTGGTTCTGTGACCCACACTCACAGGGTTTGTTTGTCCACCTGAAGACTGTTGACCCACCTGAGTGTGTTGGGTGCTTCTGAAGGCAGCAGTTGAATAGCTGGGTCCATTTTGCAGCCACTGGCTCATTCCTGTGGCCTAAGTGGTCTGTGCAAAATGTTACAACTGGGACATAGGTGGTCAACTTTGGTCAGAGCGTAAATTGGGAGCCAGGAGGCAGGCTGGAACGGATAGCAGGAGATCAGAGGGCAAACTGAGAGTTAGGTGTCAGGATGGGCCTGGAGGTTACCAGGAGATCAGAGACAGGCAGGAGGAACAGATTGTGCAGGGGAAACCCAGCTGCACAGACAACTTCCTGCTCCTCTGCTTGGTTTAAATAATATCAGGGAATCAACCAGGACCCCCAGAGTTCTACCAAGCAGATCCCAGGACTGGAGACCTCTGTCAGAGTTCAGACTGTAGTTCTGACACCCAATAACAGGTCACTGCTGGCTGGCCAGAACTTACTGATGCCCAAGAGCCCTGTGAAATGGTGTTTGAGACCCACAGTCCCAGACAGCTCTCATTCCAAGAACATGTTGTTTGCTTTTGCAGTACCCTTCACAACTACATGTCAGTCACTGGATCATTTTAATGTTCACCTTTATAAATTGGACAATGTCAATACTTCTAGGGCTAAGAGATGAAGAGCCAGATTTTTAAAGGTACTTAGGCTTCTAAACAGCCAAATAGGTGCCACTGATTTCAATAGGAGTTAGGTGCTTATGCACTTTTGAAAATCCCACTGGCCACCTATCTCCATTTGTAGGTGTCTAAATATCTTTAAAATTTTTGCCCTAAGTGACTGAAGAGCCTATGTCCCATTTTCAAACAAAATTTAGGCATTTAGGAGCTTACACACCTACGTTTCAACACACATTTGAAAATAGAATTATGGCTCTTAGTTCACTTAGACACTTTTGAAAATGTTACTACTAAAGCCAAGATTTGTGAAAATAGGAGCCTAATGCTTAAATCCTTACCCAATATGGATGTTATGTCTTTAGTCACAAGGGACTGATTTTCATTGACTTCAATGAAAGTAGTGGGCTATTCACCATATCTGTAAGTCAGGCTAGTTATTAAGACATCTAAATAAATATTTAGGGATAGTATTTGGCTTCAGAGGAGTTGCACCAGTTTACACTGGCTGAGGAATTGGCCCCTTAGACTCTGCCTTTATTCATCTATTTTTGAAATAAATCTATATTTAGGCATGTGAATACGTGATCTGATTTTTAGAGTTGTTGAGCACCTACAGCTCTTACCGAAGTCATTGAAAGCTCCAGATGCTCATCACCTCTGATAATAAGGGCATGTCTACACTACAAAATTAGGTCGATTTTATAGAAGTCAATCTTTAGTAAGTGATTTTATACAGTCAATCATGCGTGTCCCCACTAAGCACATTAAGTCGGCGGACTGCATCCCTCATACCGTGGCTGGCATCGACTCACAGAGTGGTGCACTGTGGGTAGCTATCCCACAGTCCCCACTGCCCATTGGAATTCTGGGTTAAGCTCCCAATGCCTGATGAGGCAAAAACATTGTTGCGGGTGGTTTTGGGTACGTGTCATCAGTCTCCCTTCCTCTCTCCCTCCCTCCTTGAAAACAATGGCAAACAATCATTTCACGCCTTTCTTCCTGGGTTATCCATGCAGACACCATGGCACGGCAAGCATACAGACCACTCAGCTGTGCACTGCTTTTGTGAGCATTGTAAACACCTCGCACATTATCCTGCAGTATGTGCAGAGCCTGGCTAGGAGCCGCCAGCATGAGGAAGATTGTGAGGAGGACATGGACACAGACATTCCTGTAAGCACGGAATGTGGCAATTGGGATATCATGGTGGCATTGGGGCATGTTGATACAGTGGAAAGCCAATTCTCGGCCCGGCAAACAAGCACAGACTGGTGGGACCACATAGTTTTGCAGGTATGGGATAATTCCTGGAATTGGGATTGGGAGTGGAATTGGGAATGCGTAATTCCCAGTGGAATTGGGAATTGGCATGCATCAGGCCACTTTCATGGAACTTTGTGAGTTGCTTTCCCCAACCCTGAAGTGCAGGAATACCAAGATGAGACCTACCCTGAAAGTTGAGAAGAGAGTGGCGATAGCCCTGAGGAAGCTTGCAACTCCCGACTGCTTCCAGTCAGTCAGGAATCAATTCGGAGAGGGCAAATCTACTGCGGGGGCTGCTGTGATCCAAGTAGCCAGGGCAACTGATACCCTTCTGCTAAGAAGGGTAGTGACTCTGGGAAATGTGCAGGTCACAGTGGATGGCTATGCTGCAATGGGGTTCCCTAACTGTGGTGGGGCGATAGACAGAATGCATATCCCTATCTTGGCACCGCACCACCTTGCCAAACAGTACATAAACTGCAAGGGGTACTTCTCAATGGTGTTGCAAGCACTGGTGGATCACAAGGGCCACTTCACCGACATCAGCGTGGGATGGTCAGGAAAGATGCATGATGCTCGCATCTTTCGGAACTCTGGGCTGTTCAGAAAGCTGCAAGAAGGGACTTTCTTCTCAGACCAGAAAATTACCATTGGGGATGTTGAAACGCCAATAGTTATCCTTGGGGACCCAACCTACTTCTTGCTCCCATGGCTCATGAAGCCATACACAGGCAACCTGGACAGCAGTAAGGAGCAGTTCAACTATAGGCTGAGCAAGTGCAGAATGGTGGTAGAATGTGCCCTTGGATGTTTAAAGGGGCGCTGGCACTGTGTTTGCTGAGTAGATTAGACCTCAGAGAAAGCAACATTCCCATTGTTATTGCTGATTGCTGTGTGCTCCGTAATATCTGTGAGAGTAAGGGGGAGACGTTTATGGTGGGGTGGGAGGTTGAGGCAAATTGCCTGGTGGCCAATTTTGAACAGCCAGACACCAGGGCAATTAGAAGAGCACACCGAGGCACACTGTGCATCAGAGAGGCTTTGAAAAACAGTTTCATGATTGACCAGGCTACAGTGTGACAGTTGTGTGTGTTTGTCCTTGATGTAAACCTGTCCCCTTTGGCAAAGGTACTTCCCTGTAATCCGATTCCCTTCCCCCCCCCCCGCCCCCTTCAACCACAGCTGGAGCAGGAAATAAAGTCCCTATTGTTCTGAATCCATTCATTCTTTCTTTATTAAAAAAAACTTGAAATCACTGACAACGCTGACTAGTAAAAGGTAGCCCGAGTGTACAAAGGGTTTGATAATGGGGTGGGTTGGCAGCGAGGGAAGGACAAGGCCACATTGCTTATTGTAGCCACACTGCAAATCAAAGCTATTTGAATGACAGCCTTCTGTTGCTTGGGCCACCCCCTGGAGTTGAGTGGCAGGGTGTCTGGAGCCTCCCCCACGTTCTTGGGCATCTGGGTGAGGAGGATATGGAACTTGGTGAGGAGGGCAGGTAGTTACACAATGGATGCTATGGGGGTCTGTACTCTAGTTGCCTTTCCTGCAGCTCCACCAGATGCCTCATCATGTCCGTTTGCTCCCCCATTAGCCTCAGCATCTCCTCCTGTGTGTTCTGATCACACTCACTGTATGCTTTCCTGGCCTCTGCCATCGAAGGCTTCCATGCATTCAGCTGTGTCCTATCAGTGCAGGAGGACTGCATGAGCTCGGAAAACATGTCATCGCGAGTGCGTTCTTTTTGCCTTCTAATCTGCGATAACCTCAGGGACGGAGCTGATGCGGGGAGCATAGAAACATTTGCAGCTGGGGGAGGCGGGAAGGGAGAGTAGATTTTTAAGAAGATACATTTCTGAGAACAAAAGGGAGACTCTTTCACAGTGAATCAAGCAATTCACAGCAGACAGCACATGTGTTTTAAGTAAGGTCACATTTTGCCTTTTATATTGAGCACCTGCCGGTATGGTGACACATCACACATGGCTGGGCAACAGAAGTTGGTTTCTAGGCAGCCATGGTAAGCTAAAGGGTATGTGAGGTTGGATTCTTCCGCATTCATAACATCTGGGAATGGTTTCAAACTGCAGCACCCACTTTTCCTGTAGCAACCAATGCCCATTGGGTTTGCTGTTTAAAAGGAGGGGCTGTGGTTTTGGGGTGGATGTGCAGCACGTCCCTTCTTCACCACCCCCAGCCCCCATGGCTATTCTCCAGAATGATCCCTTTTAGCCAAGAGCAAACAGCCCAGCATGACCAGGGTCTAATGTGTCAGGGATCACCAAACAGAGGGGATTACTGGTCCCTTACAAAAATTTCCCTATTTCAACCAGGTGACCATGAATGATATCACTCTCCTGAGCCTGACACAGAAAGATAAAGACCGAATGTTGCATGAATGCAACCAAAACCCAGGACCATTCGCTGCCATGCTTTGTGCTGCAATGATTCCAGATCACTTGCTACTGGCTTGGCGTGGTAAAGTGTCCTACCGTGGAGGATGAAAAAAGGCAGCCCTCCCCAGAAACCTTCTGCAAAGGCTTTCAGAGTACCTCCAGGAGAGCTTCATGGAGATGTCCCTGGAAGATTCCCGCTCCATCCCCAGACACGTTAAAAGACTTTTCCAGTAGCTGTACTGGCCGCGAATGCCTCCCAATTGTTCAGGGCAAATCAAACATTAAAAACAATTTATTTTAACCCTTGCAGTGTCATTACAAATGTGCACTCACCAGAGGTGCCTTCTCTGTCTTCAGGGTCTGGGCTGGTTTTGGCTCCAGGGTGAGGAAAAGATCCCGGCTGCTGGGGAAAATGGATTCTCCAGTTGCCTGCTGCGCATTCTCCTCCTCCTCCTCTTCCTCATCCACAAAATCCTCATCCATGTTGCATGAGGCTGCCACCTTGCAGGTGTCCACAGAGAGTGGTGGGATACTGGTAGGGTCCCCAACTAGAATGGCATGCAGCTGATCATAGAAGTGGCATGTCTGGGGCTCTGACCCAGAGCGACCATTTGCCTTCTTTTCCTTTTGGTAGGCTTGCCTGATCTCCTTAATTTTCAAGCAGCACTGCTGTGTGTCCCTGTTGTAGACTCTGTCCACCATGCCCTGTGCGATTTTGGCATATATATCAGCATTTCTTCTGCTGGGTTGGAGTTCTGCCTGCACGGATTCTTCTCCCCATACAGCAATCAGATCCAGTGTCTCTCATTCACTCCATGCTGGAGCTCGTTTGCGATTCTGGGACTGCATGGTCACCTGTTCTGCTGAGCTCGCCATGCTGACCAAACAGGAAATGAAATTCAAAAGTTCCTGGTGCTTTTCCTGTGTACCTGGCTAGTGCATCGGAGTAGAAAGTGCTGTCTAGAGCGGCCACATTGGAGCACTCTGGGATAGCTCCCAGAGGCCAATACCCTCGAATTACACAGCAGTGCATCTACACTACCCCAAATTCGACCCAGGAAGGTCGATTTTAGCACTACTCTCCTGGTCTGGGAGGAGTACAGGATTCAATTTTAAAAGCCCTTTAGGTCGATGGAACGGGGTTGGTTACGTAAACACATTCATTATAAAATTGACCTAACATGGGCCCAGCTTGCCAAGTGATCCAGATCACTCTGTACAACTGCCATGTCCATTATTTATCACTCCACCAATCTGTGTGATCCTCAGATTTTATCAGTTTTGATTTTATATTTATTTCATTGATGAAAATGCTGAATAGCATCAAGCCTAGTATCAGTCCCTGCAGCACCCCACTAGAAATTCACCCATTTTATGATGACTTGATAAAGGAATTTATCTGAAAATTTTCAAATTTGGGAGCCTGAAGACAGACATCTGTCTATAAGTATTGGAAAGAAAAATGTGTGGTTATGAGGGACTTCAATTTGGGAGAATATGCTGGAGGTCTCATGCAGCCAGTAGTAATAGCTGAGACTCTGGCCTAGAAGTTTGCAGTAGCACCGCTAAATTGGTGCAGCTACTCTGCTGCAATAGATCCCTATGCAAACACACCCAGAATAAACCCATTCTTTACGCAGAGAGTCCATATTTGACACAATATAGCCTTTACCTCTCTTAGATTCTCATTCACTTACTGAGTTGTAATTTACTAAATTCAGAGTTCAGTCTAAATTAGGTCAATCTACACACTCATCTCACTCTCTCAGTATGTATGTTACACCAGTATAGACTCCTTCTAAGACCTAAGGACCTAATTAGGGTCACATTTCCTCTTGGTTACAAAGATGTAACCCCTATTTGGCCCTTAGACCTATCACACCAATTAACCAACGTGTAATTTACTCCTTGTTCCTCTTATACCTCATCTTTGAACTGAGTGTGTCTCATTGAGTGTAAGAGAGGTTAATTTACAGCACTTTACACATCACATTTGAATTTTGCCAATAGTAACATCTACTTTTATGAATAAATTAGCTTCAGAGTGCAGGAAACAGAAAATTCCCACTGCTTGAGACAATAAGAATGCAGGGCTTTGGTGTAAATAGCTCTACCATTGATCAGCCCAGCCATTCTCATTTATTTATTGACTTTATAATACAAATTCTTTGTATAACAGCAACAATGACAGTAAAATTAAACTTTGTGATTGGAAAATGGTCTCCCGCTTTGAAAATAAATGTATTGGCCTCACTGCAGCATTTATTTTCAATAACTTCACTGGCAGTGCTTCGACGTTTAACTTGCTGTGGGAGACCATTATCCAGTCACAATGTTCAGTTCCATTTATCTCAGTGCTCAGCTATGCCAAATAAAATTGACATCAGCCAATCAGATGGCTGGATGCTGAACTTTTTTTTTATTTGCTGATGATATATTGTTTTTAAAGAAAATCAATTAGTCAGCAGCTACTTTAGTACAGAAGTAAAGTTGGTGTTTGCAGACTGGATGGAGCATGCAATAAGCTTTCTCCCAAAACCAATGTAGCTTTACAAAAAAAACAGGAAAGTGGATACTGCTACATCGATATCCATCAGGCAAAGTGACAGTGTTTACATCATTAATCTTTGTGAACAGCAAGAACAAACTCACTGCAAAGAATATTAGCACACAATAAATAACTTGCCATAGCATTTACTATACTATTTCTATCAGTGAAAGACTTATCTCCTGTCCTGATGTTTTCTTTAATTTATATTATTTCCTTTTACCCGTTTGCTACTTTTTCCCTTTGTACAATTTTGTGAAATTGATTTAACACAAGAACATAAAAATTGCCATCCCAAAGCAGCTCAGTGGTCCATCCAGTCCAATTTCCTCTCTCTGACAGAAGTCAGTATTGGATAAGAACATAAGAACAGCCATACTGGGTCAGACCAAAGGTCCATCCAGCCCTGTTTCCTGTCTACCGACAGTGGCCAATGCCAGGTGCCCCAGAGGGAGTGAACCTAACAGGTAATGATCAAGTGATCTCTCTCCTGCCATCCATCTCCACCCTCTGACAAACAGAAGCTAGGGACACCATTCCTTGCTCATCCTGGCTAATAGCCATTAATGGATTTAACCTCCATGAATTTATATAGTTCTCTTTTAAACCCTGTTATAGTCCTAGCCTTCACAACCTCCTCAGGCAAGGGGTTCCATAGGTTGCCTGTGTGCTGAGTGAAGAAGAATTTCCTTTTATTTGTTTTAAACCTGCTACCCATTAATTTCATTTGGTGGCCCCTAGTTCTTATACTATGGGAACAAGTAAATAACTTTTGCTTATTCACTTTCTCCACACCACTCATGATTTTATATAGCTCTATCATATCCCCCTTTAGTCTCCTCTTTTCCAAGCTGAAAAGTCCTAGCCTCTTTAATCTCTCCTCATATGGGACCCGTTTCAAACCCCTAATCATTTTAGTCACCCTTCTCTGAACCTTTTCTAATGCCAGTATAACTTTTTTGAGACCACATCTGTACACCATATTCAAGATGTGGGTGTACCAGGGATTTATATAAGGGCAACAAGATATTCTCTGTCTTCTTCCCTATCCCTTTTTTAATGATTCCTAACGTCCTGTTCTTTTTTTTGATGGCCGCTGCACACTGCATGGGCATCTTCAAAGAACTATCCACAATGACTCCAAGATCTCTTTCCTGATTAGTTGTAGCTAAATTAGCCCCCATCATATTGTATGTATAGTTGGAGTTATTTTTTCCAATGTGCATTACTTTACATTTATCCACATTAAATTTCATTTGCCATTTTTGTTGCCCAATCACTTAGTTTTGTGAGATCTTTCTGAAGTTCTTCACAGTCTGCTTTGGTCTTAACTATCTTGAGCAGTTTAGTATCATCTGCAAACTTTGCCACCACACTGTTTACCCCTTTCTCCAGATCATTTATGAATAAGTTGAATAGGATTGTCCTAGGACTGACCCTTGGGGAACACCACTAGTTACCCCTCTCCATTCTGAAAATTTACCATTTATTCCTACCCTTTGTTCCCTGTCTTTTAACTAGTTCTCAGTCCATGAAAGGATCTTCCCTCTTATCCCATGACAACTTAATTTACATAAGAGCCTTTGGTGAGGGACCTTGTCAAAGGCTTTCTGGAAATCTAAGTACACTATGTCCACTGGATCCCCCTTGTCCACATGTTTGTTGACCCCTTCAAAGAACTCTCATAGATTAGTAAAACATGATTTCCCTTTACAGAAACCATGTTGACTTTTGCCCAACAATTTATGTTCTTCTATGTTTCTGACAATTTTATTCTTTACTATTGTTTCAACTAATTTGCCCGGTACTGACGTTAGACTTACTGGCCTGTAATTGCCAGGATCACCTCTAGAGCCCTTTTTAAATATGGGCATTACATTAGCTATCTTCCAATCATTGGATACACAGCTGATTTAAAGGACAGGTTACAAACCATAGTTAATAGTTCCGCAATTTCACATTTGAGTTCTTGCAGAACTCTTGGGTGAATGCCATCTGGTCCTGGTGACGTGTCACTGTTAAGTTTATCAGTTCATTCTAAAACCTTCTCCAGTGACACTTCAATCTGTGACAATTCCTCAGATTTGTCACCTACAAAAGATTGTTCAGGTTTGGGAATCTCCCTAACATCCTCAGCCATGAAGACTGAAGCAAAGAATTCATTTAGTTTCTCTGCAATGACTTTATTGTCCTTAAGTGCTCTTTCTGGATGCTTCAGAAGAAGGTGCTTCAGAAGAAAGTACAAGAAACCTAGCACTGGACAACTATGGAATAATCTTTGTCACCCAAATCAATTAGTGGCTAGCATGTACCCTGATACCAGAGAATGTATGCCCCTTCTTAAAACAAAACAAAACAAAATTACATCTAATGTAATTGTGGATGTTCTAAATATCTATATAAATATCCAATCCAAAACTCTTGTCTCACTGAAATTAGGTTAATTATGTAATGTGTTTCATTACATCAGTTTTACAATTGTTGCCTTTCAAGTTCATTCAATGTTTCCTTAATCTCATATTGTGAGAAAGAGTAAATAGGAGCCATCAGTTTACTTTCTCTATACCATGTGTTTTTTTGTGTACCTTTATGATGTCTCCATTATTCATCACCTCTCTAGACTGAACAACGCCAGTCTTGTCCTATCTTTTTCTCAAATGGAAGTAATTATATACCTATAAGCATGAAGTGACTGTTGAAGCCGTTTCAGTCTCCATATCCCTCACCTTACAATCCCTCCTGGGATGAAAGTTGTCAAATGACGAAATATTATTTGTTGTTATTAATTTTTTAAGTTTATAATGATTTTGATCTATAATTTAAAATCTCAGTCTCTGTTATTCTCTTTCCCAGTAATAATCATCTACTTCATTTATAATAAGGATATGACGGTCTCTAAAACCAAACCATGAAAATCAACACAAAACTACTTTTAGTTATCCACTATTAAGAGTGGTTATACAAGCCCTAATGTATTTTGTCTGCTTCTCAAATATGAAGACTTGAGAATTATGGGTAATGACATCTGCTATCCAGGTACTATGCATGAGCTATAGATGCTGTTTATGCATTTGGACATTGTTCTCAGAGTGTCTCTCAAACCTGAATTACAAGCATTGTGGAACTTTAGTGCAATGAGAAGGCAATTTAGTCTCCTTCACATGCAGCCTACACTTGTATTTTAAAGCAAAAGCTGCCAACACCGCAAATGCATGGTGTTTCTGTAATGAGGGCAATGCTGGACTAAGAACATAGCAGAGACATCTAGATTAATTTCACTTGCAGCACTTTACAGCCAGCTGAATCTAATCAGAATAAATTTCAACTGGTAATGATTTGTGAGAGTTTAAGATTATCCAAAACAAGGGAACCTCCTTCTAGAGTGAAGTATAATTCCTGTGTTTAACTATATGGTACACAGGACAATCTATTAAAAGGGATAAGATTATAAATTCTACTAAAATATTGCCCATGGGCATGATAACTGAAGTTTATTTGGCTTTTAATCCAATTCCCGCAGTTTCAATGTCTTCCCTCTAATTCAGAGTTCCTATAATTCGCTATGTAAAACTGTATTGAAAACTGTGGACCAGATGTTCAGCTGGTGTAAATGGGCATGAGCCGGAAGCTTGTGGTTGCACCCTTTAAAAGCAACATGCCCCTGTAAGGCCCAACAAATGAGATACTAGATTAAATGTTCATTCACAATGATGACATGTTGGTGACATTAAAATAAATTTAAAATCAATATTCAGTTTAAAGTTGATCTGCAAGCAAATTAGCTAATCATTTTATGCTCTTTTTTTTCTTTATTTCTTTTGATATATAAAGAAGGGTTGGAAGTTTGCTTATTTTTTCCCCCAGGGATATTTTTGTAGGATTTCCTGGATAACTCAGATATGTGACTATGGACTTTTATCAGGATTTAGGCATATAATTTTTAACTAGGAACATTTTTCTCCCATGAACCTGACTGAAGTCATTGTGACAGAAGAAAATTTTAAAAATCAAGTATTTTAAGCTGTCTGACTATAAATCACTTTCCCTTTCAGTTACCCAGGTTTCATTTCTCTTATGTATCTGATGTCACAAGCCTACTAGTCCTCTGCTCATCTACAGTCTCCCAAAATATACATGACCTGAATTTCCAAAGTATAAAACAAGTAAATGAAAATATTTTTTAAAATATCCTGTAATGACTTCTTAATACATCATAAAGAAGTCAAAATGGGAATTAACCCATTTTTTCCCTTTGCATATAACCATTAAAGTTGAAAATCAGAAAAACTACTGACACTTTACTGACAAACTCCATGGTCTTTGGTGTAAGGTCATGCTAATTCAGCAAGGCCTCTCATCTTATTGTACAGGTGTAAATTGCATTGTCCACATTATTTAACAAAATAAAACCAACACTTTAATGTAAACTTGTTCCCAGAATTACATATAGATGTCCAGTGATCAAAGTGACAGGGAGACAAGTAAATCTCCAGATCAGCATAAACAGTAAATTAAAGTTGTTGAGGAGCAGCTATAAATTTCGTAGCACAATCATTTTAATCCCATGCCCTTTTTAAAAGGGAAATATATTCAATGAGAACAACTACACTGGTTTGAATAACAACTTCCTCTGAAGCATGTGGGTGCACATCAATTGCCAGGATTTTCTGGGTATATCTCGCTTAATCATTTCCCTGACATTGCAGAGGCCTCGAGTACTTGTACACCTTGGTCCCTCCTATTCTCTGCCTGGGGCACATAACAATCCAGTCCTGTGGGTCTCATTTATTTTGTCTCATTTCCATTATTGAGTTTAGTGTGCAAGTGCTGGATGGTATTGGTGGCCTGTGATATACAGGAGGTCAAACTAGTTTATCTAATGGTCCCTTCTGTCTTTAAACTCTAGGACTCTATACTATGTCCCTTTGTGTTTGGGCATCCCATCTTGGGCAACGGAACCCCCAACACAATTTTCACAATGTTTTAAACATGAAAAAGCCACTTTCATCCCCTATTGATGTAACTGATGCAAATAGATTGGCCTAAATCATTAGTCCACATTACAGACTAAGGACTCAATTCAGAACTCAACTGGAGTTTTCCTAACGGCTTTAAGAGAGAATGGTACGTGGTTAGGGTGGTAACCTCATCTTCAGGGGAGCTGGGTTTAATACCCTGCTTTACCACACACTCCCTCTGTGATCCTATGCAAGTCACCTAGTTTCTCTGACCCTCAGTTCCCCACCTGTAAAATGGGGATATTAGCACTTCCCCACTTCTCAGGGCTGTTATGAGGATAAATACATTAAAGACTGTGAAGTGCTCTGATTCTGTGGTAATACAGGTCACAGTATTGGGCTCCAACGCTTTTGACGTTTCAGATGAAGACTAAAACCAGTTTAATGTATACAGATTTGAAAAAAAAAAATGGGGGTAAATATAATCTCAAAGAGGCATTTATTTATTTAATTTCTTAAAGCTAGACAAATCTATGAAATCTTGTCATAAAATGTTGTGCCAGGCACTGCATGCCATATTGAAGCACAGATTCAAGTCGTATGGCTTATGGAAAATAATAATAAAACCTGGGGGCTTAGAATTTAAGAAATGGCAGCCAGTTAATCATTAGCAGCACTAACTGCAGTATTAGGATTAGAAAAAAGCTCTATAGGCTTTCCAGTTGCCATCTCTTTAAGCAGTAATGTCCACGGAATAGAATATTGTGAATATCGTCAGAGGATAATGGTCTCCAGATGCTGTATAAAGACTAGATAAACTCAAGGTATTTGTTTTCATCGGAGACTTTTTCCTGTGACAATGTTATTTGCCACTGACTTAATTTTTATTACACCTAATTGTTAATAATGTGGATAGATAGTACCAGTTATCTGCTTGCTTTTAAAGCATTTCATTAAATTTTTTAACAAGGTAACAAATATTTATCAGTAATCTTCAAAAATTTACAACATGTGGCTATATTTAAAATACTGGGGGCATGATTCTCCACTGCCTTGCAAGCATTACAGTCATTCACACCAGTGCAAAGTATGTGGAAAATGCTACCACAATTCTCTATCACTTATACCAGTGGTAGTGTTTTTCACCCATTTTGCAATCACTTTGCATAGGTGCAAATGCCACACAAGGTGCAAGGTGGAAATGCCCACACAAGGTGCAAAGCAGAGGAGATTCGGACATAATGCCTGGGAACAGATAGTTGCCTAAGAATGAGATTCACAAAAGCCAGCACATTGGGGTGGACAATGGCCTAAAATAGCCAATAACTGATGACAAGGAGAGGAGTGTGTCCTAAATCCCACCCTTCTCAGGAAGTTAGGTGCCTACATTCTTTTGTGGATCTGGGCCTTTGTCTACTTTAGGTATTGTTGCATCAATGTAGCTACATCAGTGCAACCTCCCAGTGCCGATGTACTACACTAGTGTAGAAAGGGTCATCCACCAATGTGATTTTTACTGGTTTCACACTGGGGTAATAATACCAAGTCCTGCTATACACCAATGCTGGGGGGTTAGTTTCTAGCATTGGGGGTTAATTTTTTAATATAGATAAGCTAACGCCTGTTTTGTCTGATAGGCTTTGCTGCAATCAAATGAAAACTGTTCATTATATCTTTGCTGGAAGGGTGAATTCTGTCTGGAACTGTCCATTAATTAATCAAAAGTCACTTTGAAAAGTTATAATTTTTATAAAAATATACTACACTTAAATGGAGGGTTTGATCCTACCATCATTGAAGATAATAGCAAGATCCTTTTCCCACTGAAGTCAACAGGAGAATCAGACCCAAACTGTCGTTTGATTGGATTAATTTATTTTTACTTTTTTCTTAGTAAACAAGAAGCAGTCATCTAGCAACTTTATTGACCTATGCCAATGTTATCTGGCATAATAGATAATAAAACAAGAAGGTTTCCATTGATGCAGCTTGCAATGGACTGACATTTGGCAGGGAACAACCTTTGTAAAGTTCAGGCACAGCATTAAAAAGAGGATTATAAAGGGCATCATTAGAATTTAGGGGGAAACTGTTATTCAGCATTTCAATTACTGAGCTACATGAGTTGCAGTAAGAAATAATAGACACAAATTAGTACTACTGAATGTTCCTAAATATCTATTCAGCAGCCTTGAAATGTGATTTGGACTTGGATACTGTCATAAATTTGGAAGTGTTCAAATAAACTCACTTCACTTCACTGACTGTCACTGCTTTCTCAAAGCTACGCTTCCAAAGAGCTTTGTCAATGCAAAATTATGGACCTGGAACATCTACCTTTTTAGTCTGATTGCAGCCCCATTAGCATTTTCTCCACCTTTTCCTCTGCAGTAGGCACATAATTTATTTAAAATTTACTCACAAGTTACAATCCAACAAAATAAACAGGAATGCTCCTTCCATAACATTTGATACTTTTAATTAGCCCACAGAGACTGTTGGTACCATATCTCAGCATGCATAATGCTGTCTACACTGTAGTAAATCACATGGTTTAGAGTGTACAGAAATAATGATCACCATGTGGTTGCCTGTACAAGGACAGTAAGGTCTATGAGATGTCAAGACTGTGAGTTTCAAAGATGCTCATAAATTTTGTTTTTATCGAAAACGTTATAAATTTCTACAGTTTGTTCCCTTTTTTTCTGTAAACGATATCTTGAGTAAATTATAGACTCTTTTTTACCTATTTTATCTAACTTTTTCCAAGAGTTTATCCAGGGAAAATGCATTTTTCAATGTCTGTTTTGCTGGGGGCTAGATGATTTTCTTTTCAGGTAAGGTTCTTTTTGCGGTTTCATATAGTCTAAATCAGATTTTAACACCCTCCCCCAAAAAACAAATAGCTTATCTCTGAGGCTAAAGATGTGTTTATCACGCTAACAGAGATATTGCTCTTTGGATCTGAATGTTATTCAGCTGTCACATTTACTCACATGAACTGATAAATTTGTAATGGCTGACAGACAGAAATTGATTTATGAGTTCGTGGGAATGAAATGGAACCACTGAAAATGCCCTTATTAAAAATGTGCAATTTTTCACAAGGACTTGCTTTGCCTTAATAAATGTGAGAATAGATTTGATTTCATTCAGAATTAATGTAGTTTGAAATTGAAATGAGTCTCACTTCCTGCCTCCAGGAGGTCTGCTGACATTTCTAGTGTTACGTCTGAGCCTAGGAAAAAAAACCAAAGCTGAAAATGGAAAATAAGATAAATTCTCCATAATTTGCACAATGAACACATTTTATCAGGGCAAAATCAATTAAATTTAAAAAAATGTCAGTTTAGTATAGGGACTGAGTTATTTATTTTATCATATCAATAGCAGTTACCTTCATTGTAACTGAAGAAATCTGTAAAGGGGAAATATCTGAATATCACAGTGTCTTAAAGGTGGAATTTTTGTAAAATATATATTCATGTTGATAGGCTCCCCCTATTCCCACCCATAATGAAACCACACCAATATTGGAAAGAAAAAGGCTATGGCTTTATTTACATGGCAAAATGATATCACACACATTAAACAAGATTATTACAGTGAAATAGTTTTAACTTCACCAAAAGGTTACCAACCAGCAGCACTGCAGGAGTCCCCCGGGAAACTCTGTTACCCATGTGATACTGCCTAATCACCAGGTTCAGGTGCACATATTCCATGGTGAGGAGCACCGTGTAGAGTAAACACACAGATTTCTAGCTCTACTTGTTTTCTGGGATATAGAACAGGGTGAAAAAACACAGTGCCATGCTTTGGACTAACATATCTTTTTAAGACAAGGAAACAATATATTTGCTTTCATTGTTATTGAGGCGACCCATAACTCCTTCAAAATCACCTGAGTAACTTTCACCAGGATGCTTGCTTGAAGCCTTTTGTAATGTGAAACATTATCCTTTTTCAAGATAGAATTTACTGTGACATCCACATGGGTCTTTGTTGAACTACCTACAAATCCTTTTTCTTGTCCACTGTGTGTTGTTTGGGACAGATATAAGGTTGAAATATCAGTGGCTTGTAGCTGTCATCTTCTCATGTAAATTAGCTTCATTCTGATTCACTTCCTTGCCAAACTTTTTCCTAAACTGCTCTCCCTAGGGCCAGATGGGAAAGCCAATCTGGCAAAATTCACCACATTTAAAAAAACTGGGGGGGTGGGGGGGAGGGAAAGCAGGTTGGTCAGGTTTACAAGCTTAAGCTTATATAATTAAATTTAATAGGAAATTATAGGCAGGGGGGAATACGATAATTTTCAAAACAAATGGTAAGATATTCATACCTGTGTAGACCAAAGTCTCTCATAAATATTTGCTATAAATCTCTGTTTGCATTATTATGAAGGTCTGATGACCTTTAGGAAAGCAGTATTATATCGTTCTGTTGGCAGTCTTACGCAGCACACTCTAAGCAGTCAAAAGAGAGTTAAAAAATAGTTGGGAAAATTATTACTTAGTTATTTGTTTTCTTTAGCAGATGCTCTGCCTACATTTCAACTATCTCACTTGCCTCCACCAAACAGCATGAAATCCTGCCCTAAGGAAGGCAGGTTGCCAAAAAACAGGCATGGCACCTGCTAAAGAAATGAAACAAACATAGACTAATCATCCAGATATGTGAATCAAAACTTAGGGCACAGTGATCAAATAAAACAACAAAAGAATCCAGAAGGGTGTAATGTCAGTTCTCACTGGTCCAGGGGCTAAGATATGCTGTGACCTGGGGAAGTAATGTGAGAACTGTAATAAAGCAACACAGATAGTATGCAACTGGACAGAGAGGAGAGCGCATTCACTTAAAGATGAGCTCAGTAACGAAAGCTTCTGTGTTTGGGGGAAAAAACACTATTAAGATAAGGCTAAGGCAGGGAATCTGGTTGTGTTAGAGCTTTATCTATTGCAAAATTTCTTATGTCTCCATGCAACTCTAGGGTTCATAGGTCTGGAGTCTGCACCTTAATTCAAAAGATGTATTTCAGCGTTGATCAATCATGCAAGACCTTTCTTCTCACAGGCATTACCTGGTAGCCATAGGGGAAAACTGTTAGGGGAGGCAGTGTCAGCACTTCAGGGCCTGATCTAAGACCAATTGTCAATAACAAAACTCCCACTGATTTCACTGGGTCTTGGTTTGAGCCTAGATACCATGATACTAGGTGCTCTACCGAATCTTGAAATAGATGATGGGGGGTTCTTTCCTGGCTGATTATAGGAGGTGTATACTCAAAGCTGGCCCCTTCAGTATTACAGCTGTGAGCCAGGGAGAGTAGAGTTGAGATTCTCTCTGTACACTTCAAAAGTCAATCCTGGTGGAGGAGGAACCTTCCTTCAACAGCTATGCTGTCCTGCCCCATATTCTAAACAGAGACTGTAGCCCCCCACTTCCCAAAGGATAAATTGTGTCTGTCTCTTCACTCACTACAGTTCCCCAATAGAGTCACTACAGCCCTAGGACTGCATGAGTCCTGCATGGCCACAGCTGAGGCAGAAGACAGCACTGCTCAAGCAGTGGGGAGCACTTGCCCAACATAATCCCTGAATATGTTAGACAAGAGTGCACTCCCAATGCATTATGTTCCAAGGCTTATGTGCCTCAGGAAGCTTTGGTACAGGTGAAATGGGTAGGAGACTTGGAAAAGATAGAGCTCCAGCTTTCACTCATGTATTTTATTTACTGAAGAACATTCTGCTCTTAAAATAGGTTCTCTCTCTTTATCTATTTTTTCTTTTCTTTTACAAATATTGGTTAAAAAAAACATTTCGCTCTTCACAGCGACATTGCCATTGATAACATAATATGTAGTCTGAGAGATTGGAGCTTGAAAATGTTATCAAACTATTAGTGGGAAGTTACTATGTTCCTTGACAATCCGGGTTAAAACCTGTATGAGAGAGCATTAACTCCCTCAGCACACCTGTGGAAAAAGGCTTATATTGTTTTCTGTTTTGCACCAGTTCCCACTGGGATCAAACCAATAATGGAATAGGCACTTTATCCTACTCTCACTGAAGTCAGTGAGAGATTTTTTACATTGAATTCAGTGGGGTCAGGACTGGGTCCTAAATTCTCTCTTGGTCTCTGGAATGCAGCTGTTAAATTTAGATTTTATTTTCCTTATTCTGAATTTCCACTTAAGCTATTTCATCATTCATAGTATGGTATGATAATTTTGCAACCAACACATTAGACAGCTGAATCTTCTTCAACTGAATGATCATCATAAGACTTTCTGATGTAACATTCTCTTTGGAATACGCATACTTGAACTTAGCTCCCAGTTACACTGACCTACCATGAACCCTTTCTCAGTGGTTCTCAAACTTCAACAACCCAAGGACCCCCATTTTTATTTAAAAATTTTCAGGGACCCCCAAACCCTCCCACTCAGCCACAGGCCCCACCCCCACGCCATCCCATCCCCCAAGGCTCCACCCCCACCCCACCTCTTCCTGCTCCCCACTCACTCCATCCCCCTCCCTCTCTGGTTCACTTTCCCCCACCCTCATTCATTTTCACCAGGCTGACACAGGGAATTGGGTGCAGGAGGGGATGAGGGGTGCAGGCTCTGGGAGGGAGTTTGGGTGTGGGAGGAGGTGAGGGGTATGGGCTCTAGGAGGGAATTTGGGTGTGGGCTCTGGGCTGGGGCAGGGGGTTGAGGTGTGGGAGGGGGTGAGGGGTGCAGCGCTTACTTCAGGCGGCTCCTGAAAGCGACTGGCACATCTCTCTGGCAGTGGCTTCTAGGCGTTCCCAGCCAATGGGAGCTGCGGAGTTGGCACTCAGTGCGGGGGCAGTGCACGGAGACCTCCTGCATCCATCTCCCCCACCCCCCCCAGGGGCCACAGGAATGTGCCGGCTGCTTCTGGAAGGAGCACGGAGTCTGGACAGGCAAGGAGCCTGCCTTAGCCCCACTGTGCCTCCAGAGCGGGAGGAGTTGATCAGCGGGGCCTGCGGACCCCAGGGAGTACTCCGTGGACTCCAGTTTGAAAAATGCTGATTTAGATGCTATCCAAATATACAGAGTTGGTCAAAAACAATGGATGAAATTTTCACAAACATTTTTGTGAAAATGCTCTCCCTTGGTGTTAACCAAAACTCACAATGGGAGCAAAAAATGTCATTGACATTTTGTATATGAAATTATGCCCAGCTGTAGAAATATAAGATGATATGCCATGGTACAATTGTTTGCCTTTGTATTATATAACCTACCTAATACCAAACATCAAGCAACTGTTACGGAAAAAAATACTATGCTCTTCCCCAGAATCCAACCCTGCAAACACCACAGCCTTTCTCAAAAGATCAAAAAGGGGGCTGGTGTTGTAGTTCACTGAAGTCAGTGGAACACTACTCTAGCTGGTCCTGATGCAGAATCACAATTACTGATTTCTTTAGTTATATAAAGACATATGCTAGTAGTCTGATGCCAAGGCTATACACTTAAGGGCTAGATCCATAAAGGGACTGAGGTGTCCAGTTGCTACTTTCGGTGACTAAATCCATATGTGCTCAGCTGGCCTCCCCCTGTAGGCACCTAAATTCCATAGGCACCTAAGTTTCTGCTGTTAATGTCCCCTAGGCATCTAAATTTCTGCTGCTGGGCATGTACAAAACTACAGACAGAACGACAGAACAAGGAGTAATGGTCTCAAGTTGCAGTGTGGGAGGTTTAGGTTGGATATTAGGAAAAACTTTTTCACTAGGAGGGTGGTGAAGCACTGGAATGGGTTACCTAGGGAGGTGGTGGAATCTCCTTCCTTAGAGGTTTTTAAGGTCAGGCTTGACAAAGCCCTTAGCTGGGGTTGGTCCTGGTTTGAGCAGGGGGTTGGACTAGATGACCTCCTGAGGTCCCTTCCAACCCTGACAGTTTATGATTCTATGATTCTATGATCTAAGTCTTGATGCCACTGAGCAGCTTGGTGGCCTAGTTTATGCCTGAGCCTCTACTGGATTCTCAAACTAATTATTTCCCCACCTATCTCAGCTGCAGGGCCCAATCTGGTCGGCATGCTCAGAACATGCCTACAGGATCAGCCGTGCACAAAAGACAGCTGGGATCATACCGCATTTAGCCGTATGGAGTGGAAATCTATCAACTTCATGAAAAAAACTCGTACAGATACAGACAGACATCATCTTAATTCCAAATGCAAACAGATGGACATCGTACCAAAAGGACTGAAGGTAAAAAATCCATTACAATCTACATACCACACAGACTATGCTGACAGCCTGTGCCACACGCTCTCAAAGAAACTGCGGAACCACCTGATCAACATCCTCTACAGCAAACAGGGAAAGATTAAGAATGAGCTCTCAAAACTGGATACTCTCAAAAAAACAACCTTCCACACAAACTTCCTCATGGCTGGACTTTACAAAAACTAGACAAGCCATTTACAACACACACTTTGCTTCTCTACAAAAGAAAAAGGACACTAAACTTTCTAAACTACTACATGCCACAGGAGGCCACAGCAATGGTTCCCTTAACCCACCCAGCAATATTGTCAGTCTATCCAACTATACTCTTAGCCCAGCAGAAGAATCTGTCCTATCTCGGGGCATCTCCTTCTGCCCATCCACCCCCACGAACATGATACAGTTCTGTGGTGACCTAGAATCCTATTTTCGACATCTCCGACTCAAGGAATCTTTCCAACACACCTCTGAACAACATACTAATCCACAGAGACCTTCCTACCAACACTACAGAAAGAAGGATTCTAGGTGGACTCCTCCTGAAGGTTGAAAGAACAGACTGGACTTCTACATAGAGTGCTTCCGCCGACGTGCACGGGCTGAAATTGTGGAAAAGCAGCATCACTTGCCCCATAATCTCAGCCGTGCAGAACACAATGCCATCCACAGCCTCAGAAACAACTGTGACATCACAATCAAAAAGGCTGACAAAGGAGGTGCAGTCGTCATCATGAATAGGTCGGAATATGGACAAGAGGCTGCTAGGCAGCTCTCCAACACCACTTTCTACAAGCCATTACCCTCTGATCCCACTGAGGGTTACCAAAAGGAACTACACCATTTGCTCAAGAAACTCCCTGAAAAAGCACAAGAACAAATTCGCACAGACACACCCCTGGAACTCAGACCTGGGGTATTCTATCTGCTACCCAAGATCCATAAACCTGGAAATCCTGGACACCCCATCATCTCAGGCATTGGCACCCTGACAGCAGGATTGTCTGGCTATGTAGACTCCCTCCTCAGGCCCTACGCTACCAGCACTCCCAGCTATCTTTGAGACACCACTGACTTCCTGAGGAAACTACATCCATAGGTAATCTTCCTGAAAACACCATCCTGGCCACTATGGATGTAGAAGCCCTCTACACCAACGTTCCACACAAAGATGGACTACAAGCCATCAGGAACACTATCCCCGATAATGTCACGGCAAACCTGGTGGCTGAACTTTGTGACTTTGTCCTCATCCATAACTATTTCACATTTGGGGACAATGTATACCTTCAAATCAGCGGCACTGCTATGGGTACCCGCATGGCCCCACAGTATGCCAACATTTTTATGGCTGACTTAGAACAACGCTTCCTCAGCTCTCGTTCCCTAATGCCCCTATTCTACTTGTGCTATATTGATGACATCTTCATCATCTGGACCCATGGAAAAGAAGCCCTTGAGGAATTCCACCATGATTTCAACAATTTCCATCCCACCATCAACCTCAGCCCGGACCAGTCCACACTACGGTGCTAATAAGTGATGGTCACATAAACACCACCCTATACCGGAAACCTACTGACCACTATTCCTACCTACATGCCTCCAGCTTTCACCCTGACCACACCACACAATCCATCGTCTACAGCCAAGCTCTACGATACAACCGCATTTGCTCCAACCCCTCAGACAGAGACAAACACCTACAAGATCTCTATCAAGCATTCTTACAACTACAATACCCACCTGCTGAAGTGAAGAAACAAATTGACAGAGCCAGAAGAGTACCCAGAAGTCACCTACTACAGGACAGGCCCAACAAAGAAAATAACAGAACGCCACTAGCTGTCACCTTCAGCCCCCAACTAAAACCTCTCCAGTGCATCATCAAAGATTTACAACCTATCCTGAAAAATGATCCCTCACTCTCACAGATCTTGGGAGACAGGCCAGTCCTTGCCTACAGACAGCCCCCCAACCTGAAGCAAATACTCACCAGCAACCACACACCACACAACAGAACCACTAATCCAGGAACCTATCCTTACAACAAAGCCCGTTGCCAACTGTGTCCACATATCTATTCAGGGGACACCATCACAGGGCCTAATCACATCAGCCACACTATCAGAGGCTCATTCACCTGCACATCTACCAATGTGATATATGCCATCATGTGCCAGCAATGCCCCTCTGCCATGTACATTGGTCAAACTGGACAGTCTCTACGTAAAAGAATAAATGGACACAAATCAGATGTCAAGAATTATAACATTCATAAACCAGTCGCAGAACACTTCAATCTCTCTGGTCACTCGATTACAGACCTAAAGGTCGCAATATTACAACAAAAAGACTTCAGAAGCAGACTCCAATGAGAGACTGCTGAATTGGAATTAATTTGCAAACTTGATGCAATTAACTTAGGCTTGAATAGAGACTGGGAATGGACGGGTCATTACACAAAGTAAAACTATTTCCCCATGTTCCCCATGTTTGGGTGTGCCTGTCCCAATAGCCCATGGTTAGATCATTTACCTGGGATGCAGGTGACCCAGACTTAAATTGAAAATTCACTGGGCCAAACATTCACTGAGCTGATCCTCTACTCCATTGGTTAGAGCACTTCCCTGGCAAATGGGAGAGTCAGGTTCAAGTCCCTGCTCTAATAAACATTTAATCACTTATACAGAGAAGAACAGCTTCAACAGGAGAGAGTGAGGGTACCCTGTAGTCTGGGACAAGGACACGTAGTGGGGATGTGGGACACTTGCATTCAAGTCCCTGCTCCAACTCAGGCAGAGCAGGAATTTGAAAACAGCTCTGCCACATTCCAGTAGTGTCCTAGCCACTCGGGTATTGGCTACAAGGGAGTGGGGTTCTCTCTGTGAGGGCAGTTTTTCACAAGAAAGGGCTGACCTGGCTTAGGTGCCAAATGCCAGGAGAGGGTTCACAGATGAGAATCCCAAGGAACGATTACTATATCCCTCTGCTCCAGAGGCATCTTCCAACTACCTTAGCATTTCTTATTAGCTAACTTAAGCAGCTCAGCTCAGCTTGCTGGCTTCTGTGAATCCCTTTCTTAGGTAGCTAACTCTCCATGTGCATTATATAGGTAGGCCGGACACCAGACTATGGGCTGCGTTAGTAAATATAGTCCTAAAGACTCCTGAGTTCTAATCCTGCCTTTGGCAATCATGCTGTCTGGGGCATTGGGAAAATCACTTCAAATCTCTGCCCTCTGAACAGGAAAACCTTACCTTAAGAAGTGTTGTAAGAAATAATAAGCTGATATTTCTATCAGCCTTTCCAGCTGAATAGTGCTATGTGTTACTATCATTATATAGATGTACCGTAACCATAGATCTCACTGTTAGTCGAAATACTGTCAGTATTCTAAGGGTTAAAATAATTCTCCACATAACATTTCTGCCAGAAAATCCCCAAGCAATTCTCCTTTTCCAATCCCAAACTTGGATGAGGCATTGATTGGACTGGCTTGAGTTTTTGTTGTTGTTTTTGGGTTGGCTATGGCTTTGGGGGGAGGTGTAATTTACTTATTACACTAACTGGTCAGTCTCTGATCGTTTTGGACGTTTAGCTCTAATAGTGGTGTCAAATCCAAGTCTACATCTGGAGGGTTTTCTTGTTTTTTTAAATTGAGTTGTGAATTGATTTTGGATAAAGTCCATTTTCCACAAACTATTTTTTTCTTTACAACAGGAATAGCAAAAGATTAAACCTAAGATGAGAACGATGGCCTGTGATTTCCTATTATATCATTTCTAGTCTCATGATGCATGCTGTTCCCCCTGTCCCCCACCCCAGTCTGATCCCTTCTGGAGTTCATATACTGCCACAGAATAAATGCCACTGAATCAAGTGATGAACAGTGTGGGGAATCAAAGAGCAAGAATGTCTCAAGTTATGAACATTGTATCAGCATATATCTCTAGGCAAGACAATTGCCATCTTGCAAAGAGGATTGAGGTGCCTTTCAGAATCACATCAAACCAAGCTCCTTTTCTGCTTGTTATAAGAACTGTGTAAGACAAATTTTGATTGTTTAGCGCCCCCCCCACCCCCTTTTTTTCTTTTTGTAATTTTAAATCTGGAGATATTATAAAAGAATCTTTAAAAAACTGAGAATATGAGGTTTCAAAAAACAAGATGTCAAACTGTATCTAATTACATTGCATTCATAATCCTATGCAAACTTCACTTGCACTGCAATGTGTGGATTTGGCTAAAATTAAATTAATCCCTGTTTACACATATCACGTAATTCTATCTCCTTTACCCTGAGGGACAGCATGGAGAATTTCAGAAGCATGAGCAAGCATGCTAATTTTGACAGAAATGAAGCAGATCCAGTTAATAAATGTTCTGTGTAACAATAAGACAGAGAGAAAGGGCATCAAGTACCACTCAGAGATCACCTCTTCCTCTCAGTCAGACAAGCAGTTCAGCCGAGTATCTTTGCTTCAGACACTCTTCTGGGATTTAAATCAATCTACATAGCCATCTATTTCCTTATACATACACATAAGGGAGAGAGAGCAAGAGAGCTCCATTTTCAATAATTTTTCTACTAACTTGTGTGAACTCTCTGCTGCCTGTCTATAGACAATGGCTGTGCAGAAACAGCAACAGCTGGGAGAATGATATCCAGAATCCGAGTAATATATTAGCTCCCACTTAGGATGCCAGATAGCTGTGGTGTTTGGAGATAGGCATAAAATGTGTATTAATGTTTATAACTTATCTACATTCTTTATTCAGTTGAACCTCAGGTTTAAAAACATCAAATTTATTGCCAGATAAAAACAATGCTGAACTGAAATTATTAAGGTTAAGAGTTCATATCAGTAACTTAAGGGTAAAAACATTAAAAGGAAGTTGTAATTATCCCCAGAACAAGCATTATAAATCCAGAAATGCACAGACAAAGTTTAACTTAAAAGAAATTCAAACACATTAAAATATAGTCATACACAGTTAAGAAACCACCTTAATTCTGTTCTGCAGCACTGCCAAGCAGTTATCAGACAATTCAGACATTAGTGCATAATAGTGTTTTTATTCCCAGATTTGATTAATCTGGATATAATGTTAATGACACATTAGATTTGTTTTTCTTTATGGGAACAGGATTTAGCCTTATGGTTCTAGCCCTTCTGGTTGTGAAGATAATTTTCTGAATGTGAACTATTGCAATGTTAGCTTTTGGAAACTGCACACAGACTGAGACAATTTCTCTAAGAGACCTTCCTTTGATGGAATGGATAGACACCCTTCAGACACTGTCAGGGAAATGGTTAATATTTAGTCCTTGAGAAGAAGAAAGACCACAGGTGCATGCCCTCAGTTGCAAAAGAACCAGTTGGAAAGGGTACTCTGCTGATCCCAGCTGTGGTGAATCAGGTATTTTCCCCAGCATATTATAAGTGATATAATGATGTGGGGGAGACAGTGTTAGTTAAAGGTCAGTTCCTTGTTTGTAGGAAGTGTGTGCTAGTTAAAACAACCTTCTTTCAACAGTCAGAATGTAGTTGCACTAAGCAATTATTTTGGTTAATGTAATTTAGAAATCAGAGTGAATGAAGCCTTTTCCCTTGGTTTATAACTTAAGCTATGGGAAGCCAGTTTGGTTGTTTTGAGTAGGGTCTAAAGAGCTTGTTTATGCTAGTCATTGTGACTTCAAGATTATGGTTTAGGTCCCCAGTCATTTCAGTACTAGTGAAGCCTAATGACAACAATTTAAGCTTTGGTCTTAGATCTAAAGAACATATATTTTAGACTTTCAAATTTAGGCAACAGTCACAGCTGAATTCTGACTCTCGAGGGACACTCTGTGCATTCCTATTGAGTTCTTCTGGATTGCATGTGGTATAAATCAGGGAATAATCCCTTATTATACCATTAGGTGCATATTCATTATTTTACTCTTCCCCTGCTTTAATTTTGTGAATTATATTCTTTAAAAAGACAATGAAAATGATAGATAAATTTAAGTTTCCAAAACTTTACAAATGAACACATTTTTTACTGTATTCAAGATCTCTGGCAATATAGGCGCTTTAGAAGAGAGTGACTGGAACTAAATAACACTAAGGTCAAAAAGACATTTAGAGGTCTTAATGAATCCTATACAGCATGCAATTCTGAGTATATGGTGAAAATATTGCCATTAGGGTTAAAAAAAGTTTCAGAGTAGCAGCCGTGTTACTCTGTATCTGCAAAAAGAACAGGAGTACTTGTGGCACCCTAGAGACTAACAAATTTATTAGAACATAAGCTTTTGTGGGCTACAGTACACTTCATCAGATGCATAGAATGGAACATATAGTAAGAAGATATATATACATACAGAGAACCTGAAAAGGTGGAAATTGACATACCAACTCTAAGAGGCTAATTAATTAAGATGAGTTGTTATCAGCAGGAGAAAAAAAATGTTTGTAGTGATAATCAAGATGGCCCATTTACACAGTTGACAAGAAGGTGTGAGGATACTTAACGTGGGGAAATCGATTGAATTTGTGTAATGACCAGCCACTCCCAGTCTCTATTCAAGCCCAAGTTAATGGTATCTAGTTTGCAAATTAATTCCAGTTCAGCAGTTTCTTGTTGGAGTCTGTTTTTGAAGCTTTTCTGTTGCAAAATTGCCACCTTTAAGTCTGCTACTGAGTGACCAGAGAGGTTGAAGTGTTCTCCTACTGGTTTTTGAATGTTATGATTCCTGATGTCAGATTTGTGTCCATTTATTCTTTTGCGTAGAGACTGTCCAGTTTGGACAATGTACATGGCAGCGGGGCATTGTTGGCACATGATGATATATATCACCATCTCTAAGGTGCCACAAGTACTCCTGTTCTTTTTAGGGTTAAAAAAGTGACTTTCAATGAGCAATAAGGATTGTGGGTTCAGGCAGTATATTCTCATTGTTGGTGGCTTTTTCCAGTTGCTTGTCAGTACTCTTTACTACATTACAACAATGCCACATTTGGTGCCTTGGTTCATATATCACAACAATGACTACAAGATTGACAATGGCAGAGAGATGACAAGGGAGACCAATGCACATATGATCCAGTTTCAATACCACTGTTTTATTAATACCTTAATTAAAGTGATACAGCATATTGCAGAGAGCTAGGATGAAACTAGCAGAGGCTTTGCAGCATTCTGCACCTAAATTCTTCTTTGTAGTGTACTGTAGGTGAATTATTTGTCTGCAGTAGACTCAAATCTTGTAAATTCTCTTTCTCTCTGACATGCTTATAGTTTCCTGCCGGTACTAGTTCTCTAGTTCATTTCATTTCTTATAGTCTATTGCGCAATCTGTCTTTGTAGGTGTGATTCAGTGTGTCCAGGAAGGGCAAAGGAAAAAGAGGACCAATGGTATGCCTTTTGATACAGTGTTTGAAGAATCTAGCTGAATTATGTACCTCGTTAACATACATTCAGAACCTCAGTCCCTAAATCTATGTGATATAGAATATATGATATACTGGTATCTAGTATTTCATGTGAGTCATGAAAAGATGTGATATTTAGGTGAAGTAACCCATTAGATTACATAAATCAAAACAGAAGTACCCATATTTTATTATAGTTAAATGGACTCTCTGAGCTAACTCTCTCATTAATTTCAGTGGGATTATCTAGTCTGATTCTCCCACCAGTTTTATGCTAGTGTAACTCCAGTAAAGGCAGTGGAGCCTTGTGCAGTTAATCTTCAAATATTAAATTAAAAGAAGGTTCAGAGGGTAAAGGCAGTCACTATTTTACCTGCTTTGGAGTAAATTAATGTTAAATTTTATCTTCTTTTACCAGCTAGAAAGGCATTTTCTCTCCCAGTCCTTTGAATTGTAATATTAAAGAAGCACCCAGACAAGGGGTCTGATTCTGTGCTGTGCTTCTCAGAAGTTCAGTGAACTCTGGGTGGGGAAGGGATGGACAAAGATGACTTTGTGTCACATTCCAGATTCTGGACTGCTCCAGGGTTCAAAATGGCCTCCTGTTGCTCTAATTTACAACAGCCCACCTCAGACTGCCTATGGGCTTCAGTGGAGCTAGAATCTAATAATGCCATGCTTTAAAGACCTCTCCCATCCCACCCTTCATCCCAGTGGACTCCACACCTGCTTAAAGTGACTCATGTGCATTAGTGTTTGAAGGATTGGGGCCTGTGTGAAATCATTTCCCAAATGAAAAGGGCAAGCTTGTCAGAGAACATTTAATCCTGCTTTTTTCTGTTGTTATTCAGCATGTGTGCTGATGTCTCACCACTGCCACCTCCTTCTCCTATTAAGATCCTGATTCAGAGAGCACTTAATCATGTGCTGAAGTCCATTCCTTTTCAGGGCAGCACTTCAGCATTCACTGGAGTCTCACTAAAGTCAGATGGTATGTGAGCATGAGCCTAAGGTGAGGGTGATGGTTTCCAGAATCAGGACCATTTTGTGCACAGGCTCAAAACAAATGTGGAGTTTGGTGGTGACAAAAAAGAAACCCTTTGATGAAAATGAGAACTCCTAGACAGGTACTGCAAATTATGATTTACTGGGGAGCCAGCAGGAATTAAATCAGATATATTAAAAAGCTCATGAACCCCCATGCAAATCAAAAATCATGTTAAGCAAGGGAGATGAAAGAATAGTCAGTAGAGGTACTTGTTTGCTGCTGTATTCGTGCACTGTATATGTAAGACAACAGTATTCTTTCTGAAAGTAATCTGTGTAATTTTACTGATATTAACTGATGTTAACTTCACTTTGAGCGTAAGAACTCCTTCCAGCTGAAACAAAACAGTACAGCTGCTACTGGCTGAGTCAGAAAGAGGCTTCCATGTAGCTCCTGTGGTGGAGCACCTCTTGAGGACCACAAAGGTCATAAATCAAACCTCAGATGAAACAAAATACAGATCTCATATGCAGCAAGTTGAGCCAGGAGGTGGAAAGCTGCCCTAATTGGTTAAGTCTGGGCTGAATGTTGGAACACTACTTGACAGACTCAAGACACAAAACAAACTGAGACCACAAATTTCCTGTCTTACTTATAAAATGAAGGATGATTCAGAGGGAAAAATGCGTCGTTGCTTTATAGTTGTATTTCTGGCTTATTCTGGCTATTGCTGAGAAAAAGGAAGACTCCCAAGCTTTCTGGGTTTCTGATTATTACACGGATCATACACAGTTGCATGAAAGTGTGTGCTAGCTAGAAATCTATGTATAATTCACAAGTCTCTGGCCACCTCAGAGATAAGTTTAGATTATGTCTTTATTTTAAATACAAGTTATTGTCCCTAATTCTAATACCTCCAATAATGAGAGTTGAAAATATTAGTGTAAAAGTCTTTCCATAAGGTACTGTCTACTCTGTAGGATACCCCTGTCTTGAGTTGGGCCACCTTGTATTAAATATTAAAATTAAACTATTCATCAAGCCAAATTGGGATACTTTTGATGAGAAGCCTGGTGATGAAAATACTAATCCTACTACTTACTCTCCCTGTGTAATTTAATCTATTAATTGGCACTCGCTGTCCATCAAAGGAGACTCACGATGGCTCCTTTTGTGTTTATATAGTAGTAACCCCACAAAAAAAAAGTTTATCATAACATGACAGTATCTTCTGAGACTAAACAGACATGCACAAAAAAGGGTTTTGTTTTGGGTTTTTTTGCCCTTAAAAACTAGGCTATTCTGAATTGAGAAGATTTATATTAACTCCGGAGACTCTGGAGTCCCAAAGTGAACCAATGCCACTTTGATTCCTGAAACACCTGATTAGAGTCTACTGTAATGATCAAAGCAAGGCACTTTGCAATTTACATATGAAATGCTGTGTGTGTGTGTGTGTGTGTGTGTGTGTGAATCTCCACAAAGGCAAACAACTAAATCATTTTCATTGTGTCAGTTTTGTAAGGTTTGCCATAAACAAATGGCATTATTTTGCTAGAAAAATCGCAAAACTTCACAGGAATGTATTATATGTATAAAATGTAAAAAAAAAAAATGCAGATATATATGTCAAATATTATTTAGATGAAGGGGGGGAGGTTTTCCTGAAAACAAAATGTGAATTTTCCCCACTGACTACTATTCATAATCATCTTCATAACAGATATTTTAACTGAATGAATGTTTTTCTTTTTTGTGGTATTTGTCCTAACTGTTTGAACTTTCCTCTACCTCTCTCCCTATTACCATATGTGCATTACATGTTCTGTTTGTAAATAGTACTTGAAATATTTCCATTTATGGATATATTTTTTGGTTTCAAAAGCATAAGGAATGCTTTCAAAAGAGATTTTAGAGATTAAATTAGTGTATGTACAGGTTTATTTCTCAGAGGTGAGCCTGCCATCCACTTTTTACTCAAAAAGCTATTAAATTCATAACAAAATCATGCTGAAATGGCAGGGCAAAGCAATCACTGGTGTCTAGGAAGCTATTTGCTGTTGCAATATATGAAAAATTGACATTTTTGGCTCACTACTGCCTCATTTTGTATGATATCTGAAATTTCTTAATACAGTGTGATTAAATGATTCTTTAGTTTATCAAGGGTTAGGTAAAGGGATGACTTATCACAGTTGAGAAGTACCTACAAAGGCAGAATTCTGATAGCTGAGGGCTCTTTAATCTAGCAGATAAACGCATAAAAAGACCCAATGGCTGGACATTGAGATTAGATAACTTCAATCTGGAAATAAGGTCCACATTTTTAATTGAGGGTAATTTACTGGAAAAATTTACCAAGAGAAGTGCCATCACTTGAAATCTTTAAATCAAGATTGTCTGTCTTTGTAAAAGATATGCTCTAGTTCAGTGTTTTCCAAACTTGGGACACCACTTGTTCAAGGAAAGCCCCTGGTGGGCCGGGCTAGTTTGTTTACCTGCCGCGTCCGCAGGGTCGGCCGATCGCGGCTCTCACTGGCCATGATTCGCCACTGTAGGCCAATGGGGGCTGTGGGAAGCAGCGGCCAGTACATCCCTCGGCCTGCGCCGCTTTCCACAGCCCCCATTGGCCTGCAGCGGCGTACTGCGGCCGGTGGAAGCCGCGATTTGCCGAACCTGCGGATGCGGCAGGTAAACAAACTGGCCCGGCCTGCCAGGGGCTTTCCCTGAACAAGTGGCATCTCAAGTTTGGGAAACACTGCTCTAGTTCATCCAGAAGTTATTTGGTACGGCAATTATTGGGTGAGGTTCTATGGCCTGTGTTATGCTGGAGGTCAGACTAGATTATCAGAATGGTCTCTTCTGGCCTTAAAATCTACAAATCTATGAACTAATATTTGTATCACTCATGTCTATTATCCTATATTACACTTGAGCATGTAAACAGTTGTTATAGCCACTTCTCAGTTGCTTCTTTTGCCAGACAGAGGTTCGCTATATGGATTTTGGGGTGGATGAGGGGTGTTGGGTTCTGCTGGCTGGAATTTTCCTCTTGCTGATTTTTATGTATTTAGATATGGATCATTACACAAGTAGTAACAATATGTGAACTTCTATACAAAGGAATTAAGCACTGGTATCTGTCCACATTTGTAGCAAAGGAAATATCTCTGCATGAACTGAAAATTCAGAACACCACACTGTTCAGAGGATTTGAATAATGATATTTCCAGTCCAAAAAAGAACACTGAATTCATGGACAAATAGGGGAAGAAGGAAATATAACTAAGAGGCCTCCTGCTACTTTTCGCATTGTCACTTGATATCAGAGAGAAGAATAGAAGAAAATATAAAAGCACATAGTGTTTTGCTACTTACTGGAAATAGAGTTTCTGAATTACCTGCCCATTTAAAGCTAAAATACTCTGTCTCCAATCATGACAGGCCAGAGTGACTGGGCATGGTACAAGGGGATTCAAATAAGATGTGCAGTAAAGCAACCTTCTTACCAAGCTGTGGTGTTCTCTGGCCCCTGCCGTGCTGAGGCTGCAGTAGTTCTTTCTGCACCATCACTCTGAACACAGGAATTCCTAATGGATCAAACCAATGGCCTCACCTAACCCTAGTGCTTATGGAGGCTTCTCTAAAGAGTCTGAGGTGTCTGGAGGTAGAGATGGAGGTAGAGATGGTGGAAGCTGGGTGGTCCAGGCTGGGTAGTGGATGGGCCAGGGCAGGACCTGCAGGGGACACACATTGTTCTTCCTACTGCCTCATGGAGATTCCCCAGAGAAGATCAAATATGCCAAGGCTCCCTTATATTTTTCTGTATACTCTCTCCAGGAAATCTTAAGCTCTGAGGAAGCTGAGAGGTTGCTGGAGCCCAGAGCTGGTATGAAGATACAGGACATCTACATGGATGGCCTTGGCCTCCCCCAACATCTCTGCCAGATCCATGTGGATCCTTGTTTAGCCACCAGATCTGGGAGTGAGACAATTGGCTTTTTCCACAGTGGAGAAAAACTCACAGACCCCCACCAAGGCAACATGAGGAACTTCAGTGAGTGGATGATCACACATATTTCCTTCCTCTGAGTCTCCTCAGGGTGTTTTATTTGTTTGATGGTGTTTTCTTCTATGGGAAGTATGTTCTCAGCCTGAAAAATGAAATGCTGTCAAATTATCAGCACAATACTAAGGTAGCAAACTGCCCATCCTTAGGGTTGTAAATCCAACTTAAACTTAAGATATAAAATTAGAGCTGGAAGAAGCAGATCAGTCACAATTAATCAAGAGGAGCCTTTTTCTATTTTCAAGCCAATGTGAACACTTATTGCCTACATTTACACTAAACACCACTTCTGGCAGCATGTAGGGTATGTGTAAGAACATAAGAATGACCTTACTGGGTCAGACCAAAGGTCCATCTAGCCCAGTATCCTGCCTTTGGACAGTGGCCAGTGCCAGGTGCCCCAGAGGGAATGAACAGAACAGGTAATCTTCAAGTGATCCATCCCCTGTCACTCATTCCCAGCTTCTGGCAAACAGAGGCTAGGGAAACCATTCCTGCCCATCCTGGCTAATAGCCACTGATGGACCGATCCTCCATTAATTTATCTAGTTCTTTTTTTAACCCTGTTATGGTCTTGGCCTTCACAACATCCTCTGGCAAGGAGTTCCACAGGTTGACTGTGCATTGTGTGAAGAAATACTTCCTTTTATTTGTTTTAAACCTGTTGCCTATTAATTTCATTTGGTGACCCCTAGTTCTTGTGTTATGAGAAGTAGTAAACAACACTTCCTTATCTACTTTTTTTCCCCAGTCATGATTTTATAGACCTCAATCATATCTCTCCTTAGCCATCTCTTTTCCAAGCTGAAAAATCCCAGTCTTATTAATCTCTCCTCAAACGAAAGCCGTTCCATACCCCTAATCATTTTTGTTGCCCTTTTCTGAACTTTTTCCAAGTCCAATATATCTTTTTTGAGATGGGGCGACCACATCTGCACACAGTATTCAAGATGTGGGCATACCATGGATTTACACAGAGGCAACATGATATTTTCTGTCCTATTATCTATCCCTTTCTTAATTATTCCCAACATTCTGTTTGCTTTTTTGACTGCCTCTGAACACTGAGTGTATGTTTGTAGAAAACTATCCACAATGACTCCAAGATCTCTTTCTTGAGTGGTAACAGCTAATTTAGACCCCATCATTTTATTTGTATAGTTGGGATTATGCTTTCCAATGTGCATTACTATGCATTTATCAACATTAAATTTCATCTTCTATTTTGTTGCCCAGTCACCCAGTTTTGAGAGATCCTTTTGTAGCTCTTCGCACTCTGCCTGGGTCTTAACTATCTTTAGTAATTTGTATCATCTGCAAATTTTTCCACCTTACTGTTTGCCCCTTTTTCCAGGTCATTTATGAATATGTTGAATAGGATTGGTCCAGAACAGACCCCTGGGTCTACATGCTGCAGTGAATAGCAAGCATCCACACTGTGGTGTGCAGCTATGTGTGTCAGTAAAAGGCTCTGGCAGAGGGATGCAACAGGGAAAGGCCAGAGTACAGATTAATATCAACTGTCTGTGTATGCCTATCAATGAGGGACATTGTTCCATGAAGTATATGTATATCAGAGTTCTGTAGTTGTCCAGGAAATACAAAACAGAAAACCCCAACCAGTTCACATGGTTCAATTTAAGGAAGTCTATTTCTGTGGATGAGGGTCTATTAAACTGTCATAAATAACTGCAAAATAAAACCAGTTAGAATGCACTTGGATGTATGTTGAGCCTTACTGACATGATTTAAACATAACATGCATTCTGAGCACAAACACACATCCGGAATTACTAACCATGAAACCCATAAAATCATCGATGTATTGTATGCCTTACTGTTGGGCCTTCATGGAACAGGTATCATCATACTCTAGTACTCTATGTTTAGGCCCCTTCAATTCTCCTATATCGAACATTTTTCATAAAAGAAAGAGCCTTTTCGCGTTACCTTTCCCCTCTTCCTCCCTGGTGCTGGAGCCTGTCCCTGGTGGCAGGGAAGGGCTCCAGCCGCAAGGAGCTGCCAGAACTTTCCCCCACTGCTGGAGTCTTTATCTGTGGGTAGGGAAGGGCTCCAGCAGCAAGGAGCTGGCAGAGTCTTTCCCCGCTTCTGGAGTCCTTTCCTGCAGAGGAGAAAGGCTCCAGTAGCTGGAAGGCAGCAGGACACTACAAGGCTAAAAATAGCAGAGTAGACGGCAATGCAGCACGGTGTGGGTGGGTAGAGAGTGTGTAGGATATGTACTCATGTACATACCCACACCCTTCAGGCATGTCTGTACTCTACTAGCTTAAGCCATGCCTCACCGTCTGTCCTGTTACTAGAATCCATGCAAGGGCAGCTACCTGAGTACATAAACTACACACCACCAAAAGAAGCATGCAGGGTAGACATGGCCATTGTTTCTGAGGTTCAAGGCTTACATGGATAATCCCTCTCCCCATGTTTTATTGGCTGAATTTTAGCCTGCTGCTGACACTGACTGTTCTCAGAAGCTCCCCTTATAATGATGAGATGTTTCAAAGTATGCACAACACCCAAATGTTTAGCATTACTGGCTTTTCTATTCAGTCAAGGGCATCATAGTCAGTGAAGCCCCAAAGCATGTCAAATTCAAACCACGCTCCACTGCATGCTACTGCTAAAAGATGGAGCCTTGAATGAAAAAAATTATCCTGCTCTGCTCAGTTGTGTAATCAGTGAATTACAGTGGTATCTGTACTGAACATAGTTTCAAGATAAGCCACAAAAAGACCTCCTTGCTTTGAAAAGTTAAACTTAACTTTCTAAGTAAGATTAATGCCCAGGGTCTACCCAAATTATTCCTGTCTCAGTCATGGACCTGCTCTTTCCTATGTAAAAGAAACAATATTGGTACTGGCAGGTATACAAAAACACTCTCACACAGGCAGGATATGGGTTCAGATTGAATTTTTAATCCAAATTAGGACCTGCATTAATTGGAAATAGTAAAAAAAAAATTATTTTAGTTCCCTAATTAAGATTAATGATGGTGGCTCACAGAGTTGATACCAAGACAGTGGCATTAATGCAGATCATATTTCTGTGAAAATTTCTCCATGTAACTCCAAATGCTATTTTTAGGGAGGGAGAGAGGGAGAAGGGAGCACGCATTTGTGTAGGGACGCTATAAGCCATGAACTGTACGTGTACAGTTTCAAGCTTACAACAGGGACTTTGTTCCATGAAGCATATTATACCAGAATCATGTAGCTGTCCTACAAAAACAACAATCACAAACCAATTCACATGTTTCCATTTAAGAGAGTCTATTTCTGTGAATGAGGGTCTATTAAACTGTTATAAATAACTGTAAACAAATCAATTAGAATGCGCTTGGATATATGCTGATCCTTACTGAGATGATTTACACATAAAGCGCATTCTGAGTACAAACACACCATCTGGAATTACTACCCATGAAACCTATAAAATTATCAATGTGTTACATGCCTTACTGTGAGGCCTCCGCAGAATAAGGATCTTCATATTCTAAAGCTCTGTGTTTAGATCTCTTCAATTCTCCTGTACTGAACATTTTTCATTTTTTAAAAAAGTGCCACTTTTAATTGTGTTGTGGATGCAGTTAAAAAGAATTCCTCAGAGGGTGATGAAAGGAAAAGGGAAGAAATAAAAACAAAGCTGCTATTACATTTTTCCTCCCACAGCTGCTTTGTCAGTTTTAGACAACTGGAGAAATTATACAGCAGATTTTGTTCCATACTTGGTCACATGTGTCATGCTTGAAAATATACACCATTTGGGGTAAAATGATTACCTGGTTCCCATAGGTTTCCTTTAAAAAAAAACAAAACACATGAACACAAAAGGCACTTTTATATTCCAAGACATACATGTTCCTTATGCAAACAGAAGTGGAAAATTTAGCACAGTCTGTTAATAGAAATAGAATTGAATTTACCTAAGAGTTCTATTTGTGAACGATATTATTTATACAGCTGTGAATTATATTAAAGCACCATAATGATTATAAAAACAAAATTACAGAATAACCCAACTGAGCTAATTGTTGTTTGAACAGCAAGTCTCACCTCTGTTTTTGGTTGTGCACTAAGTTCCCTTTCAGAAAGCTAGTACTGATAATAAATAGCTGTTTTTAGGGCTGTCAAGCAATTAAAAATTTAATCACGATTAATCATGCGATTAATCTCACTGTTAAATAATAATAGAATACCATTTATTTAAATATTTTGGATGTTTTCTACATTTTCAAATATCTTGTTTTTAATTACAACACAGAACACAAAGTGTACAGTGCTCCCTTTATATTTATTTTTGATTACAAATATTTGCACTGTAAAAATACAAAAGAAATAGTATTTTTAATTCATCTAATACAAGTACTGTAGTGCAATCTCTTTATCATGAAAGTTGAACTTACACATGTAGAATTAAGTACCAAAAAAACTGCATTCAAAAATAAAACAATAAAATTTTAGAGCCTACAAGTCCACTCAGTCCTACTTCTTGTTCAGCCAATCACTCAGACAAACAAGTTTGTTTACATTTGCAGAAGATAATGCTGCCTGCTTCTTGTTTACAGTGTCACCTGAAAGTGAGAACAAGCATTGGGATGACACTGTTGTAGCCAGCATCACAAGATATTTAGTGCCAGATGTCCCTTCATGCTTCAACCACCCTTCCAGAGGACATGCATCCATGCTGATGATGGGTTCTGCTTGATAACAATCCACAGCAGTGCAGATCGACACATGTTAATTTTTATTATCTGAGTCAGATGCCACCAGCAGAAAGTTGATTTTCTTTTGGTGGTTCAAGTTCTGTAGTTTCTCTTTTAAGACTTGCTTTTTTAAGAATTCTGAAAGCATGCTCCACACCTCATCCCAATCAGATTTTGGAAGGCACTTCAGACTCTTAAACCTTAGGTCGAGTGATGTAGCTATCTTTAGAAATCTCACTTTGGTACCTTCTCTGGATTTTGTCAAATCTGCAGTGAAAGCATTCTTAAAATGAACAACATATGCTAGGTCATCATCCAAGACGGCTATAACATGAAATATGTGGCAGGATGCTGGTAAAACAGAGATGGGGACATACAAGTCTCCCCCAAGGAGTTCAGTCACAAATTCAATTAATGCATTATTTTTTTAATGAGTATCATCAGCATGGAAGCATGTCCTCTGGAATGGTGGCCGAAGCATAAAGGGGCATATGAATGTTTAGCATATCTGGCACATAAATGCCTTGCAATGCCGGCTACAAAAGTGCCATGCAAATGCCTGTTCTCACTTTCTGGTGACACTGTACATAAGAAGAGGGCAGCATTATCTCCTGTAAATGTAAACAAACTTGTTTGTCTTAGCGACTGGCTGAACAAGAAGTAGGACTGAGTGGACTTGTAGACTCTGAAGTTTTACATTATTTTGGTTCTGAGTGCAGTTACGTAACAAAAATATCTACTTTTGTAAGTTGCAGTTTCAGGACAAAGAGATTGCACTACAGTACTTGTATGAGGTGAATTGAACAATACTACTTTTCATTTTTACAGTGCAAATATTGGTAGTCAAAAATAATATACACTTTGATTTCAATTGCAACACAGAATACAATATATATGAAAATATAGAAAAAATCCAAAATATTTAATAAATTTCAATTGGTATTCTATTGTTTAACAGTGCAATTAAAACTGTGATTAATCATGATTATTTTTTTGAGTGAATTGCATGAGTTAACTGTGATTAATTGATGGCCCTACTGTTTTTATATTGCTGCTTTTCAAAACTCACTACTAGTTGACTTGTGACATGTTGAAATTAAATCTTGTAAAAATCTGGGTTTTATTTGTTTGTTAATACATTCTCTGTTAAAGACACATCAAAATGCAGGATCTAAGGTCCAGATAATGTAATTTTTTCCAAGGTATTAAAAATTATATTAGAAAAGGTATATTGCCAATTTCATCATTACCTGCCTGTGATAAATAAATCCTAAATCGGGGGGAAAAATAAGATTAAATGATTAAACTCAAAAAATGTTTTCTTTACTCACCATGAAAAAATGTTGTTCTTAAATTCTTGATTTTTCATGACGATATAACAAGAGGTTTTATTCACTGCTTATACCAAACCAGAGGCCTTTTACCCGAAAGAAATCCAGCATGCTTTGCCAGCCAATTCAGCCAGTTTAATTCAGTTGTCTGGCCAGAAAACTGTGATCCTTACTCCAAGGTGAAGACTTTGCAACTGCTATCCAGTCATTCCTTATTTCAGTGTTAGACTAGTGCAATTCGCTCAAGTTGGGGTTAATGAACTGGCCACCTGAAAGCTCAGATCACAAAGTACATGACACGATCTTACTGGCCAAGAAAGATAGGCATGACAATTGCACATGTAAAAAGAAAAGGAGGACTTGTGGCACCTTAGAGACTAACAAATTTATTTGAACATAAGCTTTCGTGAGCTACAGCTCACTTCATTGGATGCTGTAGCTCACAAAAGCTTATGCTCAAATAAATTTGTTAGTCTCTAAGGTGCCACAAGTCCTCCTTTTCTTTTTGCGGATGAGGGACTAACACGGCTGCTACTCTGAAAATTGCACGTGTTCTACAAACTCACCTGGCTACCTATACATTTCCAGTTTTGTGGTATAAGGAGTTTTAGGTGGTGATGGTGGAGTGGTGACTAGGTGGGGGTGCTGCATCTATGTGGGGGGAGGGATGCAGCATTCTGGATGCAAAGCTCAAGAAGAGGCACCAGTTGGAAGAAGCTGAAGTTAGAGCTGGTTGGAGAATGGATGTCAGAATGAACAGGGGCTGATGCAGTAAGCAGCAATCCTCTCACTGCTCTAACAGGGTTTGTTATTACTTTATTTCCTCGTTGGTTTTTTGATCCATTTAATGTGGCTGGCCAAGATTTTCAAAACTGAGTTCTCATTGAAATTAATGGGAGAAGCTGGATATACAGCATTTTTTTTTAATTAGACCACTTATTTAGGTGACTAAATAGGGTTGGGCTGTTAAATCCATAAGCACCCAATTATGTAAACGTTGTTCAGTGTGGTTAAATTGAAAGGCATGAATAGTTGATTAGATTTTGTGGGACATACAGTAATGAGAAAATAATTGGTGGGAATCTTTTGATAGGATGCTTTTGAGTGCAAAGCAGTCAGTGAAGCAGCATTAAATAAAAGGTGTCTGCTTGAAAGAAAGAAAGAAAGAAGAAAGTAAACAGAATGGTAAAAATGGTCATGTATGGAAAAGTTAATAGTTTCTGCTGATAAAATTGAGACTTTGAAGTTTAAGTACAAAGGCTGCAGCAGTATGTTTACACCAATGCACTGAAGGCAGTCACAAGAAATGATCCATTTTACTAACTCCGTTCAGAAAAGAGACATTTGCTGTCATGAAAGACTTATGTTTCCCTCAAGGACCAGGTGACATGAACTATGCAGACTTGACTGAAATGCAAACAAAAGTCCTAGCTGCGAGATCTAAGTTTCACTTAAGACAACAAAAAAAGGAGAAAGCATATGTGATTTTTCTGTCTAGTTTGAAAAAGCTGCCCTTGGCCCGTTGTTTTGGTAACCACTTTGTGAAAATTTCCTTTGGGATGACTTTGTGATCAGAAACTCAGAATTAAGGGCCTGAACCAGAGTCCATTGAAGTTAGTGGTTGACTTTCCACCAACCTTATTGCATTTTGGAACATAGGAATGCACATAGGAATTGCCATACTGGGTCAGACACACAGTCCAAATAGTCCAGTATCCTGTCTCAGAAAGTGGTGTGCACCAGATGCTTTAAAGGAAGGTGCTAGAACCATAAAGTAAGCAAACGGGGCATAACCTGCCACCCATGAAGGTCACATTCTAATTCATAATAGTTAGAGCCCTCTGAAGCATGAGGTTTTTATTGCATCCAAAATTATTTTTTGCATCAATTATTATAAGTCTGGATATTCTTTTATTCTACATAAACATTCAATCCCTCTTTGACTCTTACTAAGTTCTTAGCTCAACAACATCAGGGTGGCAATGAGTTCCCCAATCTAATTACATGTGGAGTGAAACAGTATTTCCTTATATCAGTTTTAAATTTTCCATCAATTTCAATAAATGCCCACTTTATTCTTGTGTTATGAGACAGGGAGAACAGAAGTTCCTTAACTACCTTCTCTATGCCATTCATTCTTGTATAAACATTTATCCTTTGTTCCTCTTATCTCCTTTCTAAGGTAAAGAATCACAATTTTTTCAATTCATCTTCATATGAGAGTTTCTCCATGCCCTCCAACCTTCCTGGAACCCCTCTAATTTGGCTATATCCATTTTTAGATAGGATAACCAGTACTGCAAGCAGCATTCCAGGTGAAGGTGAATCATTGTTTGATATAATGGCATGATAATATTTGCAGTACAATTCATTCCATTCCTGTTTTGATCAGGCCCTAAGGGAGAAATTACTGAGTATTGAACACATAAAGGAATTTAGCATGGAAGAAACAGTGAGTATTGCTTTGATGTTGGATACTACCAAGGAAAATGAGAAAATATCTCCGCCAGCATGTCATATGAAGAAAGGAATGTTCAGTCCATAGACAAGGAAGGCATTCGCAGTCACTACACCTAAGATAACAAGTTTGGGGATCCATGTTTGCATTGCAGAGAATTTTTTTAAAGGCTTGTCTACACAGTGTGGCAGTGCGCTCTAGAGGGGTGTGAACTGTAGAACGCGCTGAAGTTTGACACGCTAACTGCCCCATGTAGACTCAACTGCCCTGCTCTAAAAGGTGCATAATGTGCATTAATGTACTTGTTTGAAACAGTATGACTTTAACACACACAAGGAGCTTTCTAGAATGTGTCAGCAGGGTTACATGGGCACTTAGAGTACGTGGGTACTACCACACCATGTGGGCAAGCTTTTAGATGAAGTGCAGGACCTGTGGGAAGAGAAAACATATACATCATTGCCTCTTATGCACCACAGTGGAGAACGAAATTCATCTAAGCATAAGAAGCATTGCACCAGGCATGTAGTATGTGAATATGGAAGAGGCAGAGTCCCTGCCCATAAAGAGATGGCTTGTGATTTCTATTCATTACTCAGGTCCGTTTGAAGTAAAAGATATATAGGACTCCAATAACCTCTACAGGGCATAATGTACAATTAATTTTTAGCTATAATCTCATTGTGTCCTCCTTTTTCTTAGTGAAATTCATCTATTTTTATATTTGTACCCTATTTTCTTCTTCTCGTCTTCCCCATCTCATTGAGTTTCTTGTTCTCTCCTAATCGTCCATCTGTAGATTGATCTTAGAGAGAGATATTCATTAGGTTTGTAAGTGACTGCTACAGTTAAGGTTTTATAACAGTTCTCAACCTGGATTTCTGTCACTCACTGTTTTCTGAAAGGTTCAAATTTTGGACTGAATTTTTCCATGATTTGCCTCCTGGTGATATTTTTGTGAGCCTGAACAAAAGGTGTTCATCCTGAGTGTGAGGACAATGGGGAAAAATACATTTTTCCAATTGTTTTAAAAAAAGGCTAACTTTTTTGGAATAGCCCTGTGGCTAAAGCAGCAGAGGTTTCAAAGATGTGATGACCTTTGACCAGGCAGAGGCATACAAAAAGAGACCCTATATGCTTTTAAAACTCCTTTAAGGTTCCTAGAATAGCTATCATATGACATGTTTGCATCTACAGAATACATTATGGCGTTGGTGAGTTAGAGGTATTTTATTTTATGTGCTTTCCCACTCATGAGAAATATAATCATTCCAAATTCATGAGATAAAATCTTTATATCGCACCAGTAACATCATGAATGTTATAAATATAGATAGATCTGGATAAATGTACTTAGAGAGAGAGAGGATCAATTGATAGGGAATTATTTGATATAAATTATAGGCTGTACGGATAGCACACCGATAGTTAAAGTTGCTGACACTGTTCTTTATAAGACCCTGTTTTCAGTTGCTTATAATTTAAACTATTTGAGCAGAAAAAAATTCATACTGGTGTTTGTCTCTGACTGATTTTTAAAGATAGAGAGTTTCAGCTAAAATGGTTCAGCTGTTTCCAAGAACAAGTTTTGGGGGAAATGCATTGTTTTGCCCATGTTGTAATAATTTTTTTAACTGTTTCATTGAGCAGTTCTAACACTCTCAAATTTTCGAGTAAGAACCTGAAATTTAGTGGGGGGGTGGGGGGGAATTTAGGAGGGAGGGTCAGTCACCATGTTGTCAGGAATGTGCAGTTTGCTGTTCCTGTGAAAACACACACAAATTTGACCAAGTTATAAGCCTCTGAAAAATTGCAGACTTGTTAGAGTTTGGCACAGGCTACCTTAATTCAGACATTACCTAACTCCAGAGTGCTTGATTTTGCAACCTTAATGGTTTGGGATGTAATGAGAGAGAGAGAGATTGAATTACTTGACCTATCATTGAAATGCAACAACTTCTGGGGTGAACTTGAATTTAACCTTTATGTCATGTTTGCCAGCTGAATTCTACAGCTATTCATCATTTTCACAGTTCAAGTGAACCTTAATTCCTTTGTTTTAACACTTTAAAATGTGAAGTAGAACAGCTGGTCAGACTGTTCCCTCTGTTTATCCAGAGGTCAGAGGAAATGTGAACATTTTCAAAACCTTTTAAGATACCTAAAAGGTAAGACAATCTCTACTCTAGTTCAGTTGGGTCCTGGATTCTCACTCTCTCCCAATATTCCATTTTCTCTCCAAAATTTGCTTAATATTTTTTCTTATGTCCTCTGTCCTTGGGGCTCCAGTATCTACCTTGCCCTCTCCTCCCATTTTTTCCCATTCTCCCCTAGTGCCATCAGTTCAACCTCTGGCCAGTCCATTCTCAGCAACTCATAGATCCAACAATCCATCTATCCTCTCCTTTGATCCATTCTCTGCTTCCCCCATTCCACACACACACACACACTCTTCAATCAATTCTCTGCCAGCAATCCATCCTGTGCCTTCTCCCTGGTTTACCAATCAATTTTCTGGTCCCTGAACATTTCTCCGCCTCAATCAATCTCCCGTATCCTAGGCCCCTAAATAAATTATCTTCACAGACCCCCGCCCCCAATCAATTCTCCAGTCCCTCGTCTGTTCAGCCTCCAGTGCATCCTCCATCTCAGTCAGCCCCATTAGCTCATCCCCTCCTTCATTAGATAAAAGTTAAAATAATTATTATTACTAATAAAAAGCCAGATAACATTTGGCATAATTTCCCAAACTGTTGAATAAAACCCACTGTATTAAAGTTAGAGAAAATGCAGTGTAACACCACACAGTATTTTAAATTCATTTGGTAGCTATCAAGGGAATGGATTACATACCCTGGGACTAAATAAATAAAGTAGGCATTCAATAAATTCTCAGATACTTTGACATGTGGGCATTACATCATCTGGCCTCAGGTATATGCACACAGGGACTTGTGGGTCCTGCAGTCCTGGGAGTCATTTGCTGCTCTCTAGGCCCATAAAACAAGAGGTATCTTATTTCAGTGGACAGTGACTATAAGTCACTTGCTGTTTGTTATAGTTCTTGGGGTACCAAGGACTGTGAATCACTTTACTTCCTGCCTTTAGTGAAAGGGAGTTTGGCCCCTGGTACCTGGGTGTTAGTTCCCTTGCACGCCATACTGCCAGCCACTCAAGCACTTTCCTATCGGCTATGCCAGCCCTTTCTTTGCCTTGCAGGTTAACAAGAAGTGAACCCCATTCCCCGGGTCCCTTTGAAGTATTCCCCTGTGATATTCAGCCCCTGGCTACATAGAGAAATTCCAGATCCTCTGCTTCCAGTGCATGCCAGTTTACCAGTTTTACCTTAATTCTCTGCTCCTGTGTAATACATAGCACTTATATTAAAACAGAAGAAGGTTTATTCAAGAAAGATAAGAGGTTCTACTAGAAACAAGGGAGAGTGATGGAAACAGACTGTTACAATACAAAACAAAATAATAAAAGCAAACTAGAGCCTACACTTAATAGTTACCTTTCCTATCTAACTTAGCAGTCCTTCCCCCCCCCCCAAAAAAAATTCACTCTGTTGCAGACTGGCTTCCCAGGAACTAGGATCCAAGCCTTCATGAAACACCCCCTCTTAGCAAGATGTCTCCTCAGTGAATGGATGCCTGTGATATACTGAGTCACTGTGATATTCACCCTGTGATATACTGAGTCACTCGTTTGTCTTTATTCACAGCCAGGGCAAGCCCCTCACTTTCATATCATTCCTTTTTACCTCCAAGTGCTTTTGATGTTTATAGTTTATCCTTGATGGTTTTCCATTGACTTTTCTAGATTGTTACAAAGGTAGACAATTGAGCAATACATTACATAATTAGCTAGCCAGGAAAGGGCGACAGCTCCCTCCCGCTTGAATGGACCATCACCAGACATATGATTCCCTGGTGACTCACTTTAACTCCAAGACCATAAGGCATAGTTTTCAATATAGTTACATTATTCCTCAGATATTACCCAGACACACATCTCACAATGATTGTGAGTACTGATCAATTACAAGCTTTCAGTAGAGACTTCACATGCTACCCTTCATGGACAAATACCATGAGAGTGATGAATTAGGTATAGTGAGTTTGTTCAGTTTGAGATAGGAGTTGCTTGTAAAGACTAGTGAACCCTTTGCCCAGTGGCACCACTGAGCCTCTGTGTCACACTATCTTTTTTGCGGGGGGAGGGGGATGCGCTAATGTTTATCCATTTGTAATCTTCTGACAATGACTGAAAAGAAGTCTAACACCAATACCTTTTCAAGAGATCCTTCCTCCAAAGAAATGTGGCAGATTTGATCATTTGGGCATCTGCATGAGGTAAAGTAAAAACACCTGTCCATGAAGGGAAAGTCACCATTAAATTTTACAGGTTTTTGTCTTGCAACCAATGGCCATTGTTATAGTGTATGCAGTATTCCCTTTGCTTCTATGTACTGAGTTTAGGTAACAGTTCTAAGTTTGTTGCCAAGTGATCACTGGAGGCCCAGAAAGCTGGCTTGCCACATGTTGCTGGCTCTTCTCCTATCAGCTGTCAAATCACATTAAAAGAGTTAAAAATACATTCCTAATATTACTTTCCATATAAGCAATTGTTGTGGTTCCCACACAGATGATCACTAATGGAATAAGAAGTGATCTGCACAACTGCAAACAGAAGGAGAGGTGATCTATGACACTACTTCTCTATTAAGATATGCCTATAACTTAAGTTTGAGAACCCTGACTATATCCATTTTCTATTTTTGGAGTATATGCCCATTTTCTTGCAGCAAGCAATCTTACGGTATGTGGCATTTAAATCCATGGAACTATGGCAATTAATACCAGCTGAGGATCTGCCTTATGTACTAAGTTGTAATAGCTGATTTGTTTTAAAAAAACTGCTTGATTAAGACGAGGTTAAAATGAAATGTTAACATGCTACATCACACATTGCTTATTCAGGATCTGGCTACTATTCAAAGAACCTGACTAAGGAGTCTAGCTTGTTGCTAGGGTTCATTCCTCCTCTGAGTGCACTAAATACCTGTCATCTTTTCAGTACTTCTGTTGTGTATGTGGCTGGTGTGAAAGCTTTTTCATTACAGTCTGTATTTTTCAGGACAGTCTGTATTTTGCCATTTGTTTAAATTATCTTTTTGTAAAGAATACACAGATGTCATGACAGAAGTTCTGTACTCCGTGAATTGAGATCTGCAGCTGTATATATACAGATTTATATAATGAGATTCCATTTATTAGCAGTTAATCAGGAGTCAGTGAGCTGTAAACTACCAGGAGGACTAATTGTGCAACATCAACTTGAAAACAGCATTTTTGAAATAGTCAAGAATATTTTGTTTTCTTTGTATATTTGAAAACTCAAATTCCACTTGAAGCTATTTTCTCAGTGAAGCCCTTAGTGACTTCTGTGTTCATCTGCAGTTCTAAAGAGAGCCAGGCAGTCAATCAAAGACGCTAAAGAAAAAAGAGTAATTTTTAAAGTATGTTTAAAACAACTGACCTAGACAAAACTTATATATACTAGACTACAGTATTGTTCTGTATGCTTCTTGTAGATGCTAGCACTTTTTAAAGAACCACTTATAAAAAGTATTTACAAATAATGATAGGATGCCAATCATTCTGAGTGTTATTTAGCTTTAGAAGCCCCAGGACAAAAGTAAAGGTCAATTTTGGCACATCATTTGGAAGCCCTACAAGTTTTACATTCAATTTTGGTTGTTATTAATTACCATTCATTTTAAAGCATAAAAGTTCACTCTATTCGTTTCCAGAAGCTGGAAATGTATTCAAATCAAGTTTACAACTGTTCTATATGCTTATACACATTATACATATACACCAAAAGCCCAATTCTCTGAATCCTACCAGATTTTCATTTTGGTGGATCGATTTGTCATGCTGACCCCAAAACCCATTTGTCACACATTATTCAACACTACACTACAATGGCACCATACATAGGGCGTCTGAAACCATTTTGTGTCTTTCTTTTCTCCATCAGTTTCTGCTATGCACACCCAGACATTTCTAACTTTCACTCTTAACCTGGCTATTGGGATATTCAGGTAAACACACCTCTGATTCAGACAGCTTGGTAACTTCTTGAAAAAGGACATTACTGGTATTATGCATTTCTTCCATTTCAATGAGTATCTATATATGTGTTTCAGAGTAACAGCCGTATTAGTCTGTATTCGCAAAAAGAAAAGAAGTACTTGTGGCACCTTAGAGACTAACCAATTTATTTGAGCATAAGCTTTCGTGAGCTACAGCTCACTTCATCGGATGCATACTGTGGAAACTGCAGAAGACATTATATACACAGAGACCATGAAACAATACCTCCTCCCATCCCACTCTCCTGCTGGTAATAGATTATCTAAAGTGATCACTCTCCTTACAATGTGTATGATAATCAAGTTGGGCCATTTCCAGCACAAATCCAGGTTTTCTCACCCTCCGCCCCCACCCCCCCCCCGCCACAAACTCACTCTCCTGCTGGTAATAGTCCATCCAAAGTGACCACTCTCTTTACAATGTGTATGATAATCAAGGTGGGCCATTTCCAGCACAAATCCAGGTTTTCTCACCCCCCACCCCCCTTTTTTTTCAAAAACCACACACACAAACTCACTCTCCTGCTGGTAATAGCTTATCCAAAGTGACCACTCTCCTTACAATGTGTATGAAAATCAAGGCGGGCCATTTCCAGCACAAATCCAGGTTCCCCCCCCCCCCCAAAAAAAAAAAAAAAAACACACACACACACAAACTCACTCTCCTGCTGATTTGCTGATTATCATACACATTGTAAAGAGAGTGGTCACTTTGGATGGGCTATTACCAGCCGGAGAGTGAGTTTGTGTGGGGGGGGCGGAGGGTGAGAAAACCTGGATTTGTGCTGGAAATGGCCCAACTTGATGACCACTTTAGATAAGCTATTACCAGCAGGCGAGTGGGGTGGGAGGAGGTATTGTTTCATGGTCTCTGTGCATATAATGTCTTCTGCAGTTTCCACAGTATGCATCCGATGAAGTGAGCTGTAGCTCACGAAAGCTCATGCTCAAATAAATTGGTTAGTCTCTAAGGTGCCACAAGTACTTCTTTTCTATATATGTGTGTTTCTGTCAGCAGAAGGAAGCCAACAAGTATGATTTCATCTTGATTACTTGATGTACTGTAGTAGTATGCATACATAGAGTAGGACCTGATTCTGTTGTGAGACCAGAATCAAGTACCTCATATAACGAATGCTCCCTGCCAATAGTAGTTCTAATTGTAATACCGGAAATACCTGTTGAATTACACTACTCAGAATCTAAGATCTATGATTAGTTGCAGCACAACTCAAGGTCTCTGTCTTCTCTTACCAAAATTATTCCCACATGTGTACTGTATACCACACTTCTAGAAATACTCCTCTGCTTCCCAACTTAGTATCATAGAATCATAGAATCATAGAATATCAGGGTTGGAAGGGACCTCAGGAGGTCATCTAGTCCAACCCCCTGCTCAAAGCAGGACCAATCCCCAATCAAATCATCCCAGCCAGGGCTTTGTCAAGCCTGACCTTAAAAACTTCCAAGGAAGGAGATTCTACCACCTCCCTAGGTAACGCATTCCAGTGTTTCACCACCCTCCTAGTGAAAAAGTTTTTCCTAATATCCAACCTAAACCTCCCCCACTGCAACTTGAGACCATTACTCCTTGTCCTGTCCTCTTCTACCACTGAGAATGGTCTAGAACCATCCTCTCTGGAACCACCTCTCAGGTAGTTGAAAGCAGCTATCAAATCCCCCCTCATTCTTCTCTTCCGTAGACTAAACAATCCCAGTTCCCTCAGCCTCTCCTCATAGGTCATGTGTTCCAGACCCCTAATCATTTTTGTTGCCCTTCGCTGGACTCTCTCCAATTTATCCACGTCCTTCTTGTAGTGTGGGGCCCAAAACTGGACACAGTACTCCAGATGAGGCCTCACCAATGTCGAATAGAGGGGAACGATCACGTTCCTCGATCTGCTTGCTATGCCCCTACTTATACATCCCAAAATGCCATTGGCCTTCTTGGCAACAAGGGCACATTGCTGACTCATATCCAGCTTCTCGTCCACTGTAACCCCTAGGTCCTTTTCCGCAGAACTGCTGCCTAGCCATTCGGTCCCTAGTCTGTAGCTGTGCATTGGGTTCTTCCGTCCTAAGTGCAGGACCCTGCACTTATCCTTATTGAACCGCATCAGGTTTCTTTTGGCCCAATCCTCCAATTTGTCTAGGTCCCTCTGTATCCTATCCCTGCCCTCCAGCGTATCTACCCCTCCTCCCAGTTTAGTATCATCTGCAAATTTGCTGAGAGTGCAATCCACACCATCCTCCAGATCATTTATGAAGATATTGAACAAAACCGGCCCCAGGACCGACCCCTGCGGCACTCCACTTGACACCGGCTGCCAACTAGACATGGAGCCATTGATCACTACCCGTTGAGCCCGACAATCTAGCCAACTTTCTACCCACCTTATAGTGCATTCATCCAGCCCATACTTCTTTAACTTGCTGACAAGAATACTCTGGGAGACCGTGTCAAAAGCTTTGCTGAAGTCAAGAAACAATACATCCACTGCTTTCCCTTCATCCACAGAATCAGTAATCTCATCATAGAAGGTGATTAGGTTAGTCAGGCATGACCTACCCTTGGTGAATCCATGCTGACTGTTCCTGATCACTTTCCTCTCGTGTAAGTGCTTCAGGACTGATTCCTTGAGGACCTGCTCCATGATTTTTCCAGGGACTGAGGTGAGGCTGACTGGCCTGTAGTCCCCAGGACCCTCCTTCTTCCCTTTATTAAAGATTGGCACTACATTAGCCTTTTTCCAGTCATCTGGGACTTCCCCCGTTCGCCACGAGTTTTCAAAGATAATGGCCAATGGCTCTGCAATCACATCCGCCAATTCCTTTAGCACTCTCGGATGCAACTCGTCCGGCCCCATGGACTTGTGCACGTCCAGCTTTTCTAAATAGTCCCTAACCACCTCTTTCTCCACAGAGGGCTGGCCATCTACTCCCCATGTTGTGATGCCCAGCGCAGCAGTCTGGGAGCTGTCCTTGTTAGTGAAGACAGAGGCAAAAAAAGCATTGAGCACATTAGCTTTTTCCACATCCTCAGTCACTAGGTTGCCTCCCTCATTCAGTAAGGGGCCCACACTTTCCTTGGCTTTCTTCTTGTTGCCAACATACCTGAAGAAACCCTTCTTGTTACTCTTGATATCTCTTGCTAGCTGCAGCTCCAGGTGCGATTTGGCCCTCCTGATTTCATTCCTACATGCCCGAGCAATATTTTTATACTCTTCCCTGGTCATATGTCCAACCTTCCACTTCTTGTAAGCTTCTTTTTTATGTTTAAGATCCACTAGGATTTCACCGTTAAGCCAAGCTGGTCGCCTGCCATATTTACTATTCTTTCGACTCATCGGGATGGTTTGTTCCTGTAACCTCAACAGGGATTCCTTGAAATACAGCCAGCTCTCCTGGACTCCTTTCCCCTTCATGTTAGTCCCCCAAGGGATCCTACCCATCCGCTCCCTGAGGGAGTCGAAGTCTGCTCTTTTTCAACTCATCCAAAATTCTGCTGTCAAAATCTTATTCTTCTCTTGCCACTGACTGAATTCATCCCTCTTTTAAAGCCATTCCCTGGCTTGCATGGGCCTTTTGCGTGAAAATTCTAGTCCCTTGTCCTCACTTTCAAGGCCCATAAAAATCCTGCTTTTTCCTATTTCAGCTCTCATCCCCTCCTATAGTTCTTTAAGATGACAGCATATTTTCCAAGCTACCTGGCTTAATGCGTCTTTTGTTTCCTTCTCCCATCCTATTCTCCAGACTTTTTTCCATGTAGCCCCAAATGCTTGGAAGTTGAAATTCCCTCCGGCTCCTTGTTCATTCAGAAATTTCCTACTCTTTAATTCTACTTCTTCCTGTAATTTCCTTTGGGTAGGGAAAGTACCTTCTACATTCTCTCTGGCACTGTGCACACCAATAGCACTTAATAATTAATAATGTAGGTGTATATAGTATTTGATGTCCATTGTATGTAGATACACCCTTGGGGCTAAGAGCTATATATTCAGCTGTTATGACCATTTCACTGAATCTAATGGGCTCCACACCAAGTATTATAACTCTGGGGAAGCCTACAGAGCAGTGCTTTAAGAGTTCATACCAGAAGTCAGCATAACACTTGAAATTGACTTACCCACTGGGAATATTGAACTTCATTGCCATGGTGATTAAAGCTTAATTTACATTTTTAAAAGCATTTAAAAGACCTATTTTTAAAACATTTTTAAGTGTGACATCAAGCCGCTTGTCCTGCTCTGCTAAGTTTACTTTAGTAGGAATGGAATTTTTCTGCTATGTTGCAAGTGATTATGTAGACAAAGGAATCGTTAAAATGCTTTTTGCTGTGATAAAATTGATTGAGCAAATACAGAGGTTCCAAGTCTCCCCAATTAAGCTCAGAAATTGTTTTTTCATTCTTTTTTAAACCAAGGGGAATTCCTCTTGAAATGAACAAATATTTCACATGGTTAAGTATTCATAAAATAAGCAAAATGAAGAAAGTACAGTATCCAATATCTGGCAGAAAAATATAGAGCAAAAAGGGATAAATAAATGAGAGATTGGTTTTGATAGCCTGGGTGAATGTTCACCTGTTGTTCTTACTTTTCTAATTGGTCTTCATATGATTTACTCAGCTGAGCCAATATTTTTTTACAAAGTTAGTATGGGAATTAGTCAAGTTAGTGTTTCTTTTATTCACAGGCATTTGAATAAAAAAGCTCATGCATATTCTTTCACAGAAGAGACATTCAAGGATGGAAATTATTTCCTGAAGTAAAAATGTAAGCAAAAAAGAAATCTAATTTCTTTATCTAACACAGTCTTTTGGAATATATTTGCAAAAAACAAAAACAAAAAACATCCTGCTCCAACTACAGACAATGAACATAAGAATGGCCATACTGGGTCAGACCAAAGGTCCATCCAGCCCAGTATCCTGTCTGCCCACAGTGACCAATGCCAGGTGCACCAGGGGTAGTGAACCTAACAGATAATGATCAAGTGATCTTTCTCCTGCCATCCAATGGAAGTTTAGGCATTGATTTCAAGGGGATAAAGATTGGGATGTAACTGATCTTGTTTGGACCCAAATGTGCATTGTGTGGACCCAAGATTTTCCAGGCTAGTTAAACTAAACTCTCTTTCCCTTTCCAACCAGACAGGTTAAAAGTAGAATAGCAGCAAAAACCCAGCATTTCTGCAGGGATCTGTAAGTGAAACAGAGTTTTACATTTTGCATGAGAATTTTTTGCATGTCTACAATTTATTTTCCATTAGCTGTATATGTATGAAGTAATAAAAATATAATAAATATTTAGCCATATTTTCTCCTGCGTTCTTGCATATTCAGGAAAATCTACAATTAGTATGGGATACCAAACAGCTGTTTTTAATCATTTAATTCTCAAACGGAGGAATATTTCAGGCAGTATAAGAAGGAAATATATTATTGGTACAGGGTATTCTTACATTACATTGTTATGGAACAAATTATGTTTACTGTTAAAGTTTGAGGCTGCCGCAGCCCGTGTCAGAATAATAGATTGTTATTATTCAAGTTGCTGGAACAAGGATCTAGAAAATCTGATATTCCTGCCATCTTGGAAAGAACAGTACAACTCAGTTATCTTTTCTGATCCCTTTTTAATAATCAGTGCTCCGTGTACACTCCGTCGGTTTCTCTACCTTAGAGCCATATGCATTGATCACAGTGCTTGCATTTTATTACTTTTGCCTTTGCTGAAATTCACAAGAGCCAAGACTTCTGATTTCTATCAATAACTTTGAGATGGAAAAACTATCACAGGCCACTGCACTTTGCTCCACCCTTGAAAGAGGTTGCACTTTGGGGCAGCTTAAAAAAAAGGACCAACCCCACCTCTAGTAATTATTTTCTATTCAAACAGTTGGTCTGAGTTGATTACAGTGCCTCACTGTACAGAATATAGTATGTTTTGCATCCCAGGGACTCACTCTGCAAAGAGTTCCAGGATGCTACATATATGCATACTGTGAAGACAGAACAGTCTTTATTCTCCAAACTCTCTTAACATAAAACTTACTTTTCATAACGTTTTTTGTTTTCATTTAATTGGTACTTTCTTCTCTTCCTTTCCTGTATTGCTTCCCATGAGCCTGTCTGGCTAGAGACTGGTAGGAAGAGACAGCTGTAAGATGCTAACCCTGAAACTCAAACTCAGGTGGTTGGGACTAAGGGACTTATTCTTGAGGGTTCAAATAGTGGAGCATGCTGGGAAAAGGGAAGCAAATATTAGCATCTGTGTCCCACGCTAAAAAAAATGAACAACTATTAGGCATTTGTGCCATAACACCTGTTGAAGACTGGCAAACTGATGTCTACTGTGCTCTCTTTATTATTTATTATACAGAAGAAAAACCAACTGCTGATGGAAAAGAGAAAAAAAAAGTCTCTCCAGAGGGCAAACCTCTGACTATTAAAAAACTATGTTTTCTTTACATTCTGATTTTTCTTTAAAGATCTGCTTTATCTCCTCTTAAAAGACTGTTACTAGTTTATTATGGCAAGATTTAACCCTGCATATCATCCTAAAGAGTCCCATGCTTTGATGTGTGTTTTGAATTACAGCAGATAAAATGATAATTTAAAAAGGAAAGAAAAATATAAAAATATTTTCTCTGCTATCCTTTTAGCCCCATGTAAAGGCATATGATCTGAGTGAGACTGGTGCTGGTAATGAGTTTGGATTATTGTGAATGTTTGGATTTCATACGAGTTTGTAGTGAGCTTTGGGTCACCTCATAATTTCTGTCCCATTCCTCTATCCCCTATTTAACAGCTTTTATGGAATTTGATTTGATTGAATACTGGAATTTGAAGGATTTGAATTGCCCAACAGATTGAACTGGCTTTGGTGTACGTATATGAGGTGTAGAAAGTTCTTAAAGAAAATCAGGAGAAATAATCAGTCTGTAATATCCAATTAAGTGGTTATTTGTCATATATGTGGTAGCTTTCTAAAATAAAGAGTTTCTTGAGTTGGTCTCACTTATTTTTTGCATTTTAGAAAGACGCTTATTCTTTTGGAGTGGCAGTGAGACAGATTCCAAAGGCCATTTGGTAACCCGTCAATTAGAGTGAAAAGCAGGAGATGTTAAGCACAGTTATGAGATAATTTAGGGCTTACTCACCTGGGATAGTATCTTACTATAGGAGTAATCCCATTGAAATGATTGGGTCTATTCAAGGAGTAAGGTCAGGAAGGATATCAGAATCTGGCCATGAAAAATGCAGTGGTGATGATGAGAGAAGTAACAGTAATTCTATAAGCCGTATTACATCTAAAACAGCAGTTTTTCTGTTTAATACAAACATTCCATATGAAACCCACCCATCAACGTTTTACACTAGTATTGTTCATGTCTCAGGACATGAAAGAAATGTTTTGTTCCTGCTGTTTCTAGATATTGTAGACATTGAACCAGCAAATATAGTACTTTTACTCATATATTTCAGTAAGCTCCATAATAAACTATATCTAAGATATTTGTTAGAGTGTCACAAGTGTCTTAGATAGTAGATCAAATGATACAATAATTAAATGTTTAATGGAAAGAGAGGGCTTACGTTTTATTGTTATGCTTGTGATTACATGTCCATAGAGTTCTCTGTTTTTGGTAAAGATTGATGGTGCAATATTAGAGATTATCCTTTTCCTGTTTATGAAGTGGCCCATAAACAAGCTGTTAATATATTTCATAACATATAAAATTAATATATGCCATAAAGCTATGTACAAATGTTAATGACAGTGAGCAGGATTATTACTGTGCAATTCATCATGAGAGCGTTATTACCATAATAGCATTCCTTTATGTCCTGTGCCTCAGATTCAGAAGACAGCACTGCTCACAAAAAGAAGCCAAAATATATCAGATATCATTCTAAAACAAAAAATAAAATCTATAGTGTTAAAACCATATCTGAGATTTTAAAAAATCCATTGGTTTTGCTTTCATGGGCAGGATTCAGCATGTGATCTCTTCTCTCAGAGTTGATCCTAAAAGAAGATGCTATGGTGCAATCTTATACTATCCATCATCCTCTCCAAGCCCCACTCTCAACTTTACCCATGAATGTAGATGGAACCAGAACTATATAATAGCTTCTTCTGTTTAATATTTGAACTCAGTCATCTCATTTGTGCCTGTCACTTCTGTGTACTTGTCATATATTCCTTGGGGATATCACGTTATATACCTCACTTACCTTTGATCAGCAGAAATGGACATCCTAATCAGATACATAAGGACTTTGGAACTTTGAAATAAGAAATCAAGACCTCTTGGAAATAAAATCTCAGGATCACATCCTACTTTATTATCAATATTACATTTCTGAAAGTCACATTCAGAACATTATTTATTACACCTTTCTGTGGAGTTTAACAATATATGCAAAAGGTGAACGGAAAGGCTTTTAACCTGCCAAATCCTCAGTTCACAGTTCTTTTCCCCATACCAGTTAAAGAACATTATCAGAACAGTTAAAGAACATTATCTAAAACCACTAATATTTGCAAGAAAAGTGACTTATTGCTGACTGTGTCCGCTCAGTTAGTGTTTGTAAATAGAGCAGCAGTTGAGGCAGTCTGGGGGTGGGGATGTGTTGCTAACAACCATTGTCAGCAACTGATCATTTCTGCAGTGTAGCAAGTGTCTTAGGGTCAAATTCAGATCTCAGTGAGCTATTTGGGTGGCATTGGGCAGAAGGGAATAGAGCATGGACAGGCCAAGGGAGAAATGAGAGGAGCCATTAATTCCTGTCCTTCATCTGGGGACAAGCCAGTGAATGGAAGAAGCCTCTTTTAATGGTTGCAGAACCGTACTGTGACAGCTATGGGATGAAGGCTACTTGAGTTAGTGAAGGACAGAGGATTTGGCCATATTTCAGAAACTTGGGCCATAGTTCAGCAACTATGAAATGGCTTCATTGGGGGTGAGGGGGCGCTCTGTGTGTGTGTGCTCCATAAAACAGAATACAACAACATACCTAATAATAGAGAAACTCCAGCATGTGCATTGCTAAACTATTGGTGCAGTTCTTGGGATTTTAAGGCACTCAGCCCCAAATCACAATGAACCCCAGGTATGTACCAGTAGCTTGCTAATATATACCCTGCGATGTCTTATTTCTATTAGAGCATGGCATATTAATTTGTATTTTAAAACAACTTTTTAAAAAGTCAGTTTGGGAAGTGTTGTGCAATATATCCTTCCACGGTGAAAAGTAGCTCTTGCTTAGAGGCTTAGAGAAGGTTCAAAGTTTTATACACATTTTCTCAACTATTATTATTATTATTATGTTTACGGTTTTGTTGTTTTCCCTAAAGCTTTCTCACCTTTTTAGAAAATATTTATAACCCTTCATATCTCTGAGAAACCTAGCTGCCCTTTCAGTAGAGGTTTATGGCATAAGAGCTGCTTTCAACTCACTTTCTTTTATTAAATATAATTTGGAATATCAAACAAGCTCGCAGCATGGTTTTTACATTAGGAAGTGAGCTGGAAGTAGCTGAAAGGGCCACAAAGTGCTGCTAAAAGGTTAGGTTGTGCTTTGGGAGAGGAAGCTGTTTAAACTGTCGTTTTTACCTTCAGCCCCTCACTCCCTCACCTTTCTCTTCACCTTTTATCCCATCTGGTGCCTTTGTCCTCACTGTTAACATTGCCCCTTAGTCACTGAGGATAACCAGTCTAGATATTTTTGTGAGTGTTTAATTGAGTTCCCAGATGTGTATCACTGGGAATTGATGCATGGCTCTGACATCAAACAGGCCCAACCTACCAATGAGAATGCAGTTTTGGACAATCAGTGTTTTTAGGCATACTCTTAAATTCTACATGAGTGGTAGCAGTGGTTACTATGGAAACACAACTTAATATCTCCTGACTGAAGTGCATTTAAATTCTCAAATATTGAGATGTATTAATGTAGCTTTTTGTACTGAGTAGTAAATATTTTAAAACATTCCAGGTCACCATTACTGTACTATATACTTGTCTTTTCATCCAAGTTAAATGATAAAATTCCCTAGTGTTGCAATGTTATTCTTTGACACCTTAAATAATGTTGATAGACTGCTTGTAATGTAAAATATATATCCATGCAAATATGAGGTCAATAGAAGTCATAACTTGTCAAGTATAGCCTGCTTTGCTAGCTTAAGTGTTTAATAATAAAAATGAACCAATTGGCCCACAAAGAATTGATTATGCAAGCAAAGAAAAGCAAGTTTACCTGCTTAGCTATTTCTTTGGCATGTACCTCTGCATTCCACCTATTACATGTATTTGCAAAAATAAACGTAGATAATATTATCAACTTAAGGCCAGTAGTGGTCACCAAAAACGTTGCTTCGTGGAGGTGTGTGGGCTTTCTTTTATAGGAACTTAATGACATTCAATCTAATTTCATTCCCAGTGGGTTATTAACCTCTGCTCTGGAGCAATTACACTTTCAGATGACCATTGCCATCTATGCTCTCTGACATCTGATCTAACAGATTTCAGAGTAACAGCCGTGTTAGTCTGTATTCGCAAAAAGAAAAGGAGTACTTGTGGCACCTTAGAGAAGGTGCCACAAGTACTCCTTTTCTTTTTGATCTAACAGAATGATTTATACCTAGGATAGGTCAAGCACTGGGTTATGAAGCTGTTCTGTATGGAGCCTCAATATTTCAAATATATATATTTTCCAAAGATCAGCTAGAAAATTCAATTCCAAAGTCAAATTTCATCATTGTGAAATTTCACATATTTTAAATATGAAACAAATGTACCTTGGCAGTCATTGTTGGTCATTTTGGTTTGTGGCATGAATAAAGGAACAGATAGAGCAACACACAAAGTCACACATACCTTTATAATTTATCAGGTACACACACATATGCATGCCTACCCAAATGTACATCCAATCAAGTGAGGAGTGAGGTGGCCTGGGATACATGCACTCTGATTCTTTCATCAGAAATAAGGGAACCTGTACTGGATCTTGCATTCGCCAGCCAAAGAGATGTGTGACCTCAAACCACAATTTTGAACTATTTAAAAAAAAAAAAAAAAAAGTGAATCTGAGGTGAATAGCTATTGTAAAAAAAAAAGTGAATAGCTATTGTAGGTGTAGCAGCAGCAAAGTCAGCAGGTTTCCCACCAGTGCACTCAGAAGGACTGTTCATTTGTATTGCCTGTGCACTGTGACTAGCTGAGGAAACAACATTTAAAATCACACCAGTCGAAGCAGCATTAACTTCACCAGGCTACCTGTGAAAGCACACTGTAAACCAGGCTCTCACCGTAGTCAAACTATGAGCCATGTTGTGCCCAGCATAATGGAGAGAGATGCTGCAAGAAGCCTTCCCACATTTGAGAGCACAGTCATGGCCTTGAGCTGCCAGTGCACAAGGAGTCCATGAGTCCAGTATCCTCAGAGGTAGTAGACACCCCAAAGTGTATAGGGAGAGAGAGAGGCAAAGAGAGAAGCTCTGACCTCAGCACACACAGCTGGCCCAAGTAGCCTGTGAAAGGCTGGTGCCTGGGCCACACACCACTGCACTTTAGGAAGCATTAAAATCATGCCTCCAGCATTCCCACTGGGGCGGTGCCCTTCTGTACAGCCCCCCTCCGGCCCCCACGGGCTGTGGCTTAAAAGCACAATTTATCCCATAAACCCACTTGAATCTGGCTGCCAAACTAAACATGAAATTATACAGTAAAACAGCCTCTTCATAGCTAAGCCACATGTAAAAACATGCTCTATAACAGTCACCACAACTTGGCCAGATCCAATATAAATCTAGTGATGGGAGGATCATCAGAAGGTGCAGTGTTTGAATGCTAATACTAACCTATGGAGGACCCCACCTGCCCAATCTTATTTGGTGTTCATTTCTTGTAGGGAAGAGCCAGTGGCCTGCTATGCCACCTACAGCATCTTTGATAAATAGATTGCTCTCCTATCCTGTGACTTCAGGGCCCCCCTGGTAAGCCCACTATCCCCCTAAAATTTTGGAGGGTATTTGGGGGCCCTCCCACACACAGCTGCAGGAGAGAGCATCCCATAGAGAACTGCCACCCTTTGTGAGAAATTTCAGAGTAGCAGCCGTGTTAGTCTGTATTCACAAAAAGAAAAGGAGTACTAGTGGCACCTTAGAGACTAATCAATTTATTTGAGCATAAGCTTTCATGGGCTAAAACCCACTTCATCGGATGCATTCAGTGGAAAATACAATGAGGAGATTTATATACACACAGAACATGAAAAAATGGGTGTTATCATACACACCCCCCACCCCAACCCCGCGCTCTCCTGCTGGTAATAGCTCATCTTAAGTGATCACTCTCCTTACAGTGTGTATGATAACACCCATTTTTTCATGTTCTGTGTGTATATAAATCTCCTCACTGTATTTTCCACTGAATGCATCCGATGAAGTGAGCTGTACCTCACGAAAGCTTATGCTCAAATAAATTTGTTAGTCTCTAAGGTGCCACTAGTACTCCTTTTCCTTTGTGAGAAAGTGAGTCGAAATCACCAACCCTGCTGGCCACATGGAGTCAGCTCAGTTAATTGGGATACCAGAAGCACCTCTGTGTGACTTGCAACCACTCTCAGCCAGCCAAGCAAGAAAAGCTAAAAAGGCCCAGAACAATCCATACAAAATCATATTTTGCAGTTCTAGTAGCAAAAAATCTTTCAATCACATTTTTTCACTACAATATTGAAAGATTTTCTTCTCTTCTGCAAAAATGTTTGTAACCTTGAGTCAAGCCATTTAGCTGGGAAAAACTCCACTCTTTTCTGAAGTGTATGTCACCCAGCTATAGCAAACTTGCAGTATTTCACATCATTATTAGACAGTCTGACAAAATACTGCACAACACATTTTTAGAGAATGTATTTTTGATTAAATTGTCAGTATCTGATTCCTGTTTTCCCCCTGAAAGTTCAGTGAAAGTTAGTAATATTAATTTTTGTCATGTATTGCCTGAATCAACAGGTGGCTCAGTATTTGCACATCTCTCAGGTTCCCCACTTTGTTACCAATTGAGATAATCTGAGATAATGATTTATGGAAGAAAAGTAAAACCCAATCTAAAATGGAAGGTTTGAAGTACTCTGCTTAATTATATTCAGATGAATTAAATGTAACCTTAATCTAGCAGATGATGTGGTTCTCACAAGAATATTATGCCCTAGCTGCTATATATATATATATTTATGGCTTTCCAGTCCGATAAATTCATAATGATTTCCTTCTGAATGTCCAAAGGCCATAATATAAATTTCAGATGGATTATATATTTAGGAACTTAGCTTTGAATAACTAATTTTAAGAGCAGAATTGTCTGTCATTTCTATGAGAAAATATTTCTTAATCAATATAGCATACTTCCAAAAAGTATGTATTTTATAATCATGTCAGAAGTCATTGGTGCATCACCAATGTAAAGTGAGACTTCTTGCCTTTGTTATTTTATGGTTTCCTTGGTAACAGCAGTAATAGACACTTAAAATCAACGAGTCCTTATTCTTTGTCTCATCAGCAGCTCTTTATATGGTGGTTTAACTTGTTCTTTGGGGAACTTAAATTCAAACTTGAAGTGTTTTTGCAGAAAATATATGAGAAATGCTGTTCTAGGAAGTAACCATGAATAATGTTTGGTTCATACTTAATCCTTTTTCTGTTCACGAACTAATTCTGATTTTTTCACATATTTCATTATTGGTAAGAAGTCACTGAATAGTTCATATGACTAAATTTTAAGCCTATAGATTGTCCACACATTTTTCACTTCAGCTATGTTGCATGTGCTAACAGTTATTAGAGATGTGTGACTGATGACGTAAATCACTTGGTATGGTTTCTGCTGCATGATTGGATGGCTGAAACTTTTAAGGGAAAATAACAAAATAATAATATACATCAGATATAGATTCAAAAGAATAATCATTTCTACTAATATTTGTTAGCATATAGATATTCAGGCCTGTCTGTAAAGGTCTATACTCTAAGAATTTAGCTGTAGTCTTATCACTTAGCTACTTATAGAGGTATAAAAGAAAGAAACAAAATCATTGTCTGCCGGTGTAAGGTCCTTCTCTTACTGTGACAGTCTGAGGCCCTGTTCTTAGGCTAAGGTCTTTGGCTAAGCAGCAGAGGCAGCCATAAGCTTGGAAGGGAACGATCACATCTTCACATTCCAAACTAGTCACATTGAAATAAGGTGCTATTGGGCTGTTAGGAATACAATCCTGTCCTGATAATGCCTATCGCCTCCAGAGAAAGGGAAGTGCCTAGACATTGTAAAAGAAAACTTAGTTTGATAGCATCCTGTCTGGCAAGAACTCACTTATCAATAGCTGGGATGTGAAATCCTCATTTCTTTGTTGTTCTATCACTGTAGTCCCCATTTCCCTATTGTTTGTCTGCATAATCTCTTTCTGATTCTGTGATTGTTTCTGTCTGCTGTATAATTAATTTTGCTGGGTGTAAACTAAGGTGGTGGGATATAATTGGTTAAATAATCATGTTACAATATATTAGGATTGGTTAGTTAAATTTCAGTAAAATGATTGGTTAAGGTATAGCTAAGCAGAACTCAAGTTTTACTATACAGTCTGCAGTCAATCAGGAAGTGTGGGGGGGGAATGGGAACAGGGAATGGGGGTGGGGAAATTGCAATCATGTTTAGCTAAGGGCGGGAATGGGAACATGGACACAGGTAAAGCTCTGTGGTGTCAGAGCTGGGAAGAGGGACATTAAGGAAGGAAACTGGAATCATGCTTGCTGGAAGTTCACCCCAATAAACATCAAATTGTTTGCACCTTTGGACTTTGGGTATTGTTGCTCTCTGTTCTTGCGAGAAGGACCAGGGAAGTAAGTGGGTGAAGGAATAAGCCCCCTAACAATATTCATGAAGCTTTTGGGATTCTCAAACATTTTCACAAATACGCAGTAGCTGTCTGAGCACCCCTGAACAATAAATAACATGACCTATAATCTATGATGAGATTACTGATTCTGTGGATGAAGGGAAAGCAGTGGATGTATTGTTTGTTGACTTTAGCAAAGCTTTTGACACGGTCTCCCAGAGTATTCTTGTCAGCAAGTTAAAGAAGTATGGGCTGGATGAATGCACTATAAGGTGGGTAGAAAGTTGGCTAGATTGTCGGGCTCAACGGGTAGTGATCAATGGCTCCATGTCTAGTTGGCAGCCGGTGTCAAGTGGAGTGCCCCAGGGGTCGGTCCTGGGGCCGGTTTTGTTTAATATCTTCATAAATGATCTGGAGGATGGTGTGGATTGCACACTCAGCAAATTTGCGGATGATACTAAACTGGGAGGAGTGGTAGATACGCTGGAGGGTAGGGATAGGATACAGAGGGACCTAGACAAATTGGAGGATTGGGCCAAAAGAAACCTGATGCGGTTCAATAAGGATAAGTGCAGGGTCCTGCACTTAGGACGGAAGAACCCAATGCACAGCTACAGACTAGGGACCGAATGGCTAGGCAGCAGTTCTGCGGAAAAGGACCTAGGGGTTACAGTGGACGAGAAGCTGGATATGAGTCAGCAGTGTGCCCTTGTTGCCAAGAAGGCCAATGGCATTTTGGGATGTATAAGTAGGGGCATAGCGAGCAGATCGAGGGACGTGATCGTTCCCCTCTATTCGACATTGGTGAGGCCTCATCTGGAGTACTGTGTCCAGTTTTGGGCCCCACACTACAAGAAGGACGTGGATAAATTGGAGAGAGTCCAGCAAAGGGCAACAAAAATGATTAGGGGTCTGGAACACATGACTTATGAGGAGAGGCTGAGGGACCTGGGATTGTTTAGTCTGCGGAAGAGAAGAATGAGGGGGGATTTGATAGCTGCTTTCAACTACCTGAGAGGTGGTTCCAGAGAGGATGGTTCTAGACTATTCTCAGTGGTAGAAGAGGACAGGACAAGGAGTAATGGTCTCAAGTTGCAGTGGGGGAGGTTTAGGTTGGATATTAGGAAAAACTTTTTCACTAAGAGGGTGGTGAAACACTGGAATGCGTTACCTAGGGAGGTGGTAGAATCTCCTTCCTTGTGTAAGCAGTGTCAGGATGAGCTCCACCCTGACATCTGGTGGTGAGGTGTGGCAAGTTGTGAAAAAAAAACTTCAGGGGCCGATCTCATTTGCATAGGCACACCCACCCCGCCTAGACTGAGGCCATAGCTGCCCAAATGGTCACTTCGGCTGCTGTGGGATCCCCAGTGTCTCTGTTATTGGGGCAGGAAGAATAAATTGTTATTACCCTGATTATGGGAACTGTGCTTGGAACTGTACTTGGCCTTTTGCTATGATGGAGGGACTCACCATCAACTAAGTAGCACTCACTAGGCAAGGGTCATGGGTTCCAAAACTGTGTGAATTGAGAGAGACTTGAGACAGGTATTAGTACCTGGTGGTGTGGGCCCCTTTGTGAGGGCCTGAAGCACCAATTGCACCTCTGTCTCTCTCCACTGTGGAATGTCAGAGCTAATTTTGGGTCTATTAAGAGTCTTGCTGCAGGTACTGTGCTGCATTCACTTTGGCCTTATGGTGCACCAGCACTAAGGCCCCCACTACTATGAGCTGAAATCACTGAGCACTCTGTCAAGTAGTGGGGAGCCGGAAGATCTAGAGTGCAGTGGTGCTGTTTGTGAGACGGCGAGCTGTGCAGAGCGGAGCCGTTCGTGAGACAGCGAGCTGAGCAGAGCTGTTCGTGAGACAGCGAGCTGAGCAGAGCAGAGCCAGTCGTGGTGGAGCGGAGCCGTTCGTGAGACAGCGGTGTGTTCGTGAGACGGCGAGCTGAGCAGAGCTGTTCGTGAGACGGCAAGCTGTGCAGAGTGGAGCCGGTCGTGGTGGAGCGGAGCCGTTCGTGAGACAGCGGTGTGTTCGTGAGACAGCGAGCTGTGCAGAGCGGAGCCGTTCGTGGTGGAGCGGAGCCGTTCGTGAGACAGCGTAGCAGAGCAGAGCCCTGTAGGGCAGTCAGCTTCAGGACACGTAAGGTGCCCCTTACCCCTTTCCCCCCCCACACAGGCACATTTTAGCCAGACTGGGGAGTAACACTATGCAGATGAATGTTTGAAATCAGGGGCTGGACTTTTTGGACTTTGGGTGATTTGTGGATTGCTGGACTCAAGAGACGTTTGGGTGCTGGGACTCAAGAACCCGAGGGAAAGGGGCATGCCCCAATTTGCTTGGGGTGGTTTTTTTTTGCTCATGGGTTGTGTTATGAATCCTGTTGGTGGTGTTCCCCAACATAATGCCACATTGTTTCTCTCTGTTATTAAAAGGCTTTTGCTACACTCAGACTATGTGCTTGCGAGAGGGGAAGTATTGCCTCTTGGAGGCGCCCAGCGGGGGTGGTATATATTTGTCCCAGGTAATACATTTAGCACACAGGCTTGTGGAAGCTAAAGTGGGCTTCCTGAGGCCCTTTGGAGGAAACCAATGAGTTGGTATAAAGGGCGTGTGATTTGTCGGGACGACAAATTCTCGGCTGGGGGGAGGATGTAAGCAGTGTCAGGATGAGCTCCACCCTGACACTGCTTACACTTGGAAGTTTTTAAGGTCAGGCTTGACAAAGCCTTGGCTGGGATGATTTGATTGGGGATTGGTCCTGCTTTGAGCAGGGGGTTGGACTAGATGACCTCCTGAGGTCCCTTCCAACCCTGATATTCTATGATTCTATGATTCTACCTCACAAAAAACAATGTTTTTCTTCCTAAATTGTTTCTTTGTTATTCTAAACAAGCTCTAAACAAAAGTTGTGTCTTAATATAGATATAGATTAGATAGATAGGTATTCTAATTCTAAATATTCCACTTCTTAATAATGTTTTGTTAACTAAACTATGGAAGGATATGAATTTTGTAACTTATTAACCTCCACTTCATATGAAGATATAAAAATGTAAGGTGATATAAGGTAAAATGTGTATATGAAAAACTTAAGGACAAGACCCGAGTTAGGCAACGCTTCTATATTACCTAAACATTTGCCATTCTAGCAGTTGAAGTGAGCACTTCATGCTACATCCATACTATAATTTAATCACTTTTAATAAGTACCTACTTACAGTAAATATGATCCTACTGTGCTCAGCACGATTACTGTTCTGTTTAGATTTGCTGCTAGGACCCCTTTTTAAAATAAATTGTACTCTGTCAGCTAATTCTTCATGCATCCGATGAAGTGAGCTGTAGCTCACAAAAGCTTATGCTCAAATAAATTTGTTAGTCTCTAAGGTGCCACAAGTCCTCCTTTTCTTTTTGCTAATTTTTAAAGGTACCTTGATACTGAACAGGCTTCCTCTTGGAGGAATGTAAACTATTTTACTCCAGGGACTGGCATCAACATGCTAGACATGATGGCATGGGCTGCCCAAACTTTCTGAACATTCTCCAGCTCAGTATTCACTAATTACTTAGTTAGACCATTACAAAAGCCTTTAAATTATTTGTTGGCTGAAATTCTTATGGATTCAGAGTAGTATATATGTTCATTACACAGGACTCTGTCATACCTATGAAGCCTTGGCTTATGCTGGCTGTGCCCCAGTATGCAGGGGTAGTATGCCCACTCCTCTCCTTCATATGGTACAATATACTCCCACGAGCATGACAGTTCCACTGGTGCAGAGGGAGGGTTGGAGCAATGTATGCCCAGGTGGCACACAGAAGGAGCAGTCCCTGGTGTTCAGGAACTGCATTTCTGACAGGCCCTTGTGCAGAGCACGTGTTATTCATGGATTGCGTGCTAGGTAATAACATGAGAGGACTCCAGGTTTCTAAAACTAAACTGGCTCTTTATTAGGAACACTATTTAGAGAGAGGTTGCAATTGTGTGCACACAGACTGACTTCCTTTGCCATCTCCAAACTCTTCCCTCTTGCAACCTGTGCTCCTCCCTGCAAGTTTCATGAAGGTTGCTACAATATGGGCAGGGAAGTGACCATCACATGTGGGCCTGCTAGAATCTAGCCCACAGTGATTCTGGCTGTATGATACTTTCATGGTAGCAACATGGTAACAGAAAAAAAGGTTGACATGAAAAATATTAATGGAAATCACAGCTGTGTTGTGGCTTTTTTTTTTTGTAGTAATCACAGGCACTGGAGAGAGACACTTGCGGGGGAGGGATATATCCTCAGCAGGTTTAAATCAGCATATTCAATTTACACCAGCTGAGGATCTGGCCTGGTTTCTTTTGCTTTCCTTCAAGGTACCTATAAAATCTCAATTTGCATATAGGGCAAGCCTTCATATTCTACTTCATACCAATAACAAAGTAAATTATAATTCTGAAATATTTTCTCCAAATATTACCAACCAGATTACAGTGTAGTATATGTAACATGAACGGCATTTAGGAAACAATACTTCATTCTCTTGCCTCTATCATCTACCTGCTGTTATGAAATCAAAATATAGTTCATATTTTGTAACATTTCAACAACATTACTTACAGTTTCAAAATTCATTAATTCAGTTACATTGCAATCCAATAAACTAGTCTCCAAATGTTCTTCTAACCCTCTATATTTTCCGCTCTTAATACTGAAACAATTACAAGATTAAATTGCATCAATCTTCCAAATACATTGGTTAATCACAAATTTATAGTAAAATAAAACTACTGCATATTTAAAACATATCTTTGATTTGCCTCAAATGTGCATTTTTACTCCTTTAGGAAATAGCTTTGCATTTGTTGCTCACTTGAAACACCAACATCCTAAAAACTGTATTCAAAGAATTGTTTCAAAAGCTTTCTCTTCTGTGATGTTCTGTCCCTTTAAATGTTTGCAGGCTCTTTACACTTTCTCTGCTCTACAGAAGTGCAAAGTCTGACTTGTGTTAGTTTCAGTTTTGCAGCCAGAATAAAGCACCACAGTCCACACCTGTGTGTCCATCAGCTCCCCCTGCATCTGTCTGGCTCTCTTTCTCTTCTGGTTCCAGAAATATAACACCTTCAGTGGGACATTAGCCAGCACAAAATGTCTATGTCAGGTTGATGAATCGGACTTGATGATATGTTTGCTGTTCCCTTGCACTGCTCAAAAAATCTGTCACTGTTTTTTGATATTTTACAGTCTGTCCACTTAGCCTTTCATTTTCTTTTTAACATTTTCACATTTGTGTTCAAACGCCTGGAACAACTTAGGTTCCAAATCACCACCAAAAAAAAAGGCATTTGGAACCAATCAGCACTCTTACTGGAAGTTTCATTATGCTCTAGGATTACTGCACATGAAAGAATATTAATCTCTCTCTAGCCTCTTGATCCTATTCTCTTTAGATCAGAGTTAAGGCAACTTGGCAGGGCTTTGAAGGAATACTGTGCCACATAGGCCCATGTTATGTGGGTAAAGTATTTCAGTGTCCAGTGTTGCCAGTTGCAGCCTACCCAAATACAGAAATGCAATGAAATGTGGTATGAACAACCCACCTACCAACTCTTGTCCTCCTTCCTCTTTCAGCTTCTCCCCTTCTCCCATTGTGTTTGCCTGTGACAGCCTAATGGCAACACAATGAGTCACTGGGCCAGGACACTTCTGCCCATACTCGTTAACCAAGACTGAGTGGGGTTTCCAAAAACTCTTTTCACTTCAGCACCTCTCCAGAGAAGTTACAGGGTTTTCTTTCTTTCTTTTTTTTTTTTTTTTTTTGAGGGAGGACTGCATGAAGTCATCTATAGAACAGTAATCATAACAAAAACAGAATTATTAAAAACAGAGGAATTGGAAGTAAAACAGCAGAAACACTTTTCTTAACATATCTAGATAAGGCACTTCAAGTTAGTTATAGAGGGAAAATAAAGATCTGTAATCTCTAAACAGCAAGTCCCTGCTCTAGTGACATCTGCTTGCTCTCACCCAACTAACTAATTAAATTCTGTATCTGTATGTCAAAACGGTCCTCTCATTGATCCAGGGCAGCTACCCAGTGCTTTGCAAACCAGTTTTCTCCTGTAACCTGCACATACAAATGGGTTGGGGAACATGCTCCGTTCATTAAGAGATGGGAGTTATAATGATTAATAGATACCTTTCAAAGTCTTAATGACCTATTTTAGATACATAGCTCACCAATTAGTCTGCATGTCTTCATACCCGCCAGTTTCTGTATTGTTCTTTCAAATAGGCAGATTGGCATTTTCCTTGGTTCAATATACTGTTTTCCTTGACCCACTCTCATTTTCTGTTATGAACTATGAATTAGGGACAGAAATGCAGACCCTCTGTCACAAGTGGCTAGAATAAATTCCAGTGATTACTTCTGTAACACCAATGCCCCTGGTCAGGATGTCAGCAGAGGGGATCAAACCTAGGACTTATGGCTCTTAATGCATGAGCCTCTACTGCTTGAGCTAAAAGATCTATCTTTGTTGACCAAGGCTGTAGCAAACTAATCGATCTCTACTAGGCCTAGCACCAAGCAGTCCAAGCAGAAAGGCCTTACACTTCTATAACTTTTGTCAGTTGGATTATTAGAAAATCAGTGTCAAGGTTGATAAATCAAATATTATGCAGATCCACCAATACTTTGCTTTCCACCAGTCCCATCCCATCTCTGGAGTAAGACTCTAGGTTAGGTTTGCACAAAGAAGAGAGCAGTAGGGAACATTTCCCATTGTCCCAAACTTTGCCTCTGGCAGCAGAACCAGAGAGACAGGCAGGTTCTGATTCCCCTTCGGGAGGCAGGACTGCATCCATGACTTGAGTTCCTGTCTGGGACTCCACAATTTGCAAAGCTGGATGTGGCCTGCAGATACCTGTATGAATTTACAGTTCTGTGTACTAAAGCAAAGATCTTCCCCTGCTCAGCAGCAGCAAGGGCAATAGGATTTTGAGGAATATTTTGCTCTTCTTTCTTATTTCCCCCTGCCACTGTGATCTGATAGATTTTATTTATTTTATCCTGCTTGGACATTGATTTGTAATATCTTACTCCCACATTGAATTTATTCTCCCTCCGATTTTCTAACACCCTCATGCTTCTTTCTCTGAAACAATTGTACATTCAGCCAGAGAGTTTCCCTATGTGAGTAAAGCACTAAAGCCACAGAAGGCAACAATTTTAGAAAAAAACGTGTGTTCCCTCTCATTCAAAGAGGCCTCCGTGGGCTCCACATGAGATTAACAGGTGAAGCAAGATGTGGCCTGGCATTTTTTAAAGAGTACCAGGTGGGATTCATTCACCAAAGTCTGAATTTAGTTTCAGTAACTGCTTTCTTTCAGCTAGTGGGGCTTCAATGAAACTTTTTGAGTCAGGTCATAAATTAGTTGCACATAAACCACACATACCAGATATGATCTGGAATATTTTTTCCACAGAAATATACACATTACTGTAAATTTAGCCAATTCTCAGCAGGCAGTGCTCTATTTTCAGGCCCACTCCAAGAGAAGAATACCCAATATGGAAAATTGGACTGAAGTCAGCAGTTAAAGTTGGATTATAATCTTTTAACTTTAGAGTTAGTTATGCAGCCCTTGTATTTTATTTCCACTGCCAGATCAACACCCCAGAGTCATTTTGCCATTTTTAAAATTCCCAATTTTATACTCTACTGTAGATTTGCAAACAAAAGTGAGCTGTGGTTTTGGTTTTAAGAGACAGTTTGCCTTTGGGATAGATTTTGGAAAGGCATATCAGCCTTCTGTTTAAATACTAATAACCTTACATTTTCAAGTTCTGTTTGGGCCAGGTGGAGTTTAGCACTTCAGCATGAGCCATATTGCTTTTTAAAGTGCATGAATAAAGCACACAGCTAACAGGAATGAGAAAGCACTGTTTGGAGTTATGGGCTGGCAGCACACAATTTAAATTGCCAAAGGAAAATAACTGTGAGGAAAAGAAATACATTTTTCCATGCACAAAAGGTGTAAATTTAACAGCAAAACAGTAAATTGAGTGTCCCTTCTTTTACTGCTTACTAACTTTTCTTTGTTGTTCTTTTCATGGGGAAGGTTAACAGCTCAACCTAATTCCTCATGCAGAAGGGACTTTATAGCCTTTCCTTTGGTTAAGGTCTAATGGGCCATCAGGGAGTTGCTAGCTCAATGACTGAATATTAGAGGAAGCTGGGACCGGAAAGGAATGTTTGAGTTGGAGAAAGAGTGCTGTGGCTGACCTGCCTTTTCACCTGCAAAAACAGAGCTTATAGGGACAGTAGCCATGTAGCCTTTGTAGCCTTGTTTACCATAAAGGTTTTTTGGCTATCACTGGTGCAGCTTCACTGATGGTAGTGATGTTAAGAGCACTGGTGCAAACAAGAGGCCATCCAGCATTTTACCACTTTGCCATTCTAACCTGTGCTGAGGAGGATTAGACACATGGGGTTTGGCTGGGAGTTAAGTGACTAAACAAACACCTAGAGCCAGATTCCTAAAAGTGATTTGCCCACTGTCACACAGGCAATCTGTTGTGGAGCAGAAAATCAAACCTGTTTCTCTTATGTCCTAGGCCAGTGTCCTAACCACTGGGCCATCTTTCCTCTCTCTGGATTAGGGGACATAACTGCCCTCTTTATGGTAGGCTCTAATCTATGATTTGTGTGAGGGCTGGGGGACAAGGGCAAGATAAGTGTTAGTCACTGTGGTATGGGCGACTGCCAAGGCAGCCTCCAGTAACCAAGGATTCCACCTGTAGAGAACTCTATTCAGCACTGCACCATCCACAAGAAATCTGCAGATGCACAGAGAGATTTAAATAATAATGATAAGAAAAAATATCATCCTGAGTTACACGATCATCCTGAGTTACACTACTAAAAATGTGCAAGGGATATCAACTTTCACACTTCAGGCATAAGCCAACCATGTACTGCCCCAAATTAGAAAAAATATTCTTCCAGGGGTATGTTATTACATAATTGTCAATTATGGAAGATTTAAACCTTCCTCTGAAGCATCTGGTATTGGTCACTTTCGGAGACAGGAAACTAGACTAATTGAATCATTCATCTGATCTATAATGGCAATTCCTACATTTCTATATTCTTATGTTCATAATGATTTAGCACTTGATTTCAGAGATGTTGAGCACACAGCTTCCACTGATTTAAGTTTGAACATTTTGGCCTAAGCAGCTTGCTCTGGGTTACACAAAGAACACAGGTCTCCTGACTATCAGTCCCTTGCACTGACATGAGAACCTGGTCTGTTTTACGCCATATTTTTGGAATGCAGTTTCCATTGACGATGGTAGATTATAGTTAGACAAAAGCCTCATGTATTTTAATCCTGCTGAAATTAGTGGAAGATTTTAAATACCAATTTAAGCCATTCTCCACAATATGTACTAAAGCACTGATGAGAAAGGACACCTAGGATTAAATGAAATTATAACACTACTCAGAATTTACAGTTTTGGATTCTTTCTTTGTACAGAATACTAATTATAAGGAATACAGCTGCTGTTTATTATGTAAGGGCCTGGCTTTGCTTTCACTTTCTCTGGATTTCTTACAGTGCAAATCCATTGACTACAATTGAATTATCCAAATTTACATCAGAGTAAGTGAGATTGGAATAAGTGTGTAAGTAATTTGTATCAAACATATAATATATGGGACAGGTTCTGGTCCATGTTCTAGCTGTTTTGTGCTATTCCGGCTTTGTGTTGTGACAACACAAAGCAACCAGAAAAAAAAAGCTACCAGAGGGTTCCCCTGTATAGGAGAATGATCAGTTGGTGAAACTTGTCTGCCGTTGTCCTGGCTCCTGCTAGAGGGAAAGAGGTTGTGAAAAAAGGGGGAATGGCTGGAGAGCTGCCCTAATCTAGTTGTGACCTCTGACTGCTGAAATGGCTTCTTGGAGTCATAGGCACTGAGAAGCTATAATGTTTGCCAAGACTGGCCCACATGGACCAGCAATGCCCAGAAATAAGGGACCTTAAGGTTGTCTTTTCTCCCCTCAAACCAAGTCTGAATGTGTGTGCAGCTTCTCTACACCAGGGACTCTGGCTCAATGATTGCACAGGTAACTGCCATATTTCATATACAGCTGTAGTTCACTCACTCCATGTATGCCTCCTACCACATGAGTCAGTAAAATAATGTCTATGTCAATAAATAAAACACTCTCCCTGCATATATTTAGATATAGACAGAGAAAATAAATTATGGTGGTGGCATGCAGGTTTTATCAAAATGAGTTTGAGTTGGGTGCATTACTCACAAGTGAGCCATGCAGGTCATCCTAAATGAGTGCCAATAAACGTTGATGCCTCATCACACCATTATGCATTTTATACATGCCAAATCAGCTACAGAAAAATGGCTTGAGACATTGTTTTTGAGAATTGTAATGGTACTCTTTTCCATATCTTTCCAAATCTAGAAAACCAGGCTGCCTTAGTTACCATGGTCTACATTGTGCAATATCCATCTATTTCTCACGCTGATAAGTATTTACTGACAGAAGTAATATCGTTGAAGTCAGACCATTCTTATGGGTCTAGTTGCACAGATCTCAGAAACAGAAGAATATAAACGAAAATATTCTAGAACTCTCTATAGCCTATGAAAAGTACTTTTTTTCCATAGGTCATAATGTTGTGATTCTAGGGTCCAATATCACTTTAGAAAGCGGGGAACTTCTCTGTCAAACATTATAAAGCTTCTGTTTCAAAGTATGATGACTCACAAAATATCCGACCTTAAACCTGTCATTGAACACTGCCCATCCTAATCTTCAGAAAAGGGTAATTTCTTCTTTTGGAAGGGGAGACAGAATTCTATATTTGGGAGTAAGGAAAACTACATTTTTCTGACAGGCTTTCTTTCCTGACTCAAATGGCAGCTACTTGAGCTGCTCTGCAATTTGGAAATTTTGAAGTAGTTTTTCAGGAGATGGACTATTGGGCATAGTGTAGATGATGTCGTCAAATGTGCATGAGCAAAGCAACTTATTACATGAGTCTGCATTTTATCACATGGGTCTCTCCTCCACAACTACTCCGCCCTTGCATACAAACACACCACACAGTGGTTGCAAAAAATCAATATTTACCATCAGCTACACCATTGTGATATCTGAATTATTATAGTATTTCAGTATGTATCTCTATTTAGCGCTGCAGCATCTCAGCTACTGTGGAGTGATGTCCTTTGGTAATTATTGTCTATTGAGATACGGTGTGTTTGTGTGTACATATGAATGAATGCATGTTAGGAGTTAGGATGTGTATGGCTATTATTTTTAACATGTGATCTGAAAGAACAATTAACGTGACCGACTGGAGATGTGCTGTGTCTTCCAGATTTTTCATACACCGATGTTTCTTTCAGCATCAGAGAAAATGTCCACAATCTTTCTCTAAACAATGAATTTCCATTTTAAGCACAGTATGAACAGACTCATGATTTAGATGCTTCTACTAAAAGTGTTCTGAAAACAGTTATAGGGCTTTTAAAAATTAGTATCACAGTTTTACCTGCTTTCCCTGTGGAGTTTCTATGGAGGACTCAGGCTATGCTTGATACAGCTACAGTTATCTTACAGGAAGAAATATTTCTGGAGGTGTGGAGCGCAGAATGAGGAAGGGAACGAATATGAGCTAAAATCCTATCTGGGTGCCACATAGTGGGCATCCAGAGGGAGTAACACACAGGCTGGCTTTTAAATGCTGTGCAGAAAATTACACTTTTGCACACAAGTTTCAGCTGCTTAATTGTAGCAATGAAATTCAAGCCCACTGGGCAAAAAGAAGTCAGAGTGCAATTGGGCTGTCTTCATTTTCTAAATTCAGATTCGTACTTCACCCAGGTTCAGGAGTGCTTGAATACAGGATTAGGGAGTGGGAAATCTATATATTTCTTTGGATTTAGGTTTGAATTGGAACTGTAGGGAGATCGATATAGATATATAGAGAGATATAATGTTTCCCTACAGTTCAGAGCTCTGAAGAACAGTCTGTCACACTTGTAAGTTTAAATACTTGGTAGTGTATTATTAGGTGATATTTGTCCTTATATATTTTACAGACTATCAAACCGCATAATGGAATAACTGTATTTAATTGCCTAAACGCAACCATATTGACACATGGCTTAGGGATTTCTCACATAACAGTCTGCATATAAACTCATACAAAGCTTTTCCTCTGAAAGAAATACCCAGTATATTTATTTCCTCTCTTTGATTTGTTTTCCAAACAAGCCTTCAACAACTTAGAAAGCCTTATGTTTGGAAAGGGATTTGGGGCAGCTTTTTTCCCCCCAGAAGGTGAGTCCTAGAAACACATCAGTCACTCATGTCATTTTCTGACAGGTCAAGTCACCAGAGGCATTTGGTAAACTTTAATTTCTGTCACAACTGTAAAGGTTACACAGGGGGCTAGAGCACAGGCCACTATAGCACTGGAATGTGTGTGTATAAGAGAGAGAGAGAGAGAGAGAGAGCATTTGCAGGAAAACCTTATAGAAAAGGAAATGTTGCTTCACTTTAAGACAAGATGAAAGAATGAATCTTTTAAATAATTTGTTCTGGGAGCATTTTGTACAGATCTTGGCTTCCAATTTGCCTTAAGAAACTGGAAGGTTTAAATCCATATGTGTTTTTAAATGTTATTTGAAAGAAGGATTGCAATTATATTCAGAAAGGTAAAATTAGCACCTTTTCTACTTCTCTGAATAGCACATTTCAGACAGCTGTTTGTTCATCCTACCACTTTTGAGAATTATTGACTTGAACAGACTTTTGAAACTATGCCTGTTATTTCATAATTCTAAACAGTTTATCAAAAGATCAGCAATTTTCCCACAGTTGTTCAAGGCATTTCAATTAATTAAAATACTATGCTGCTTTATAACAGTAGTCTCTAAAATTTTCCAAAGTTCATAAGCTAGGTTATATTTTTTTGCAAAAACTGTAAAATATTCTAGTTGACATTAGTTTACAGAGTGTGCTGCAGGCATCAGAAGAGGAATTTCACTCCTTTTGCATAAGGCCCGGGTGAGAATGTCCACACTAAGAAATCCATGTGTTAGCATTGCCCTGCAGAGAGATAGTGCAGGCAATGCAGCCATATAGGCAGTCTTCCACACCTTTTGTTTCATGGAGGAGGCTCGAAATAAGATTACACAGATTGATGGGACACTTTCATCTGCACTCACAGAAACTCAGTAGTTTGGAACTCTTACATATGGGGCACACGAAGGGAGAGCAGCTGCTGTATCCACCTAGTGGCCATTGATATTCACACAAAATTGAAAGAAGACTTCTTTTAAAGACCAAGGCCTCTAGAGGTTGCAAAAGGATAGAGTTCATAATCTAATAGGTCATTTTCATCTCTAATATTTATGATTTGATGAGACTACAGCTGAACATAAAACATTTTATATTATACATTCAGACTTTTTAGTTATTAAAAAGTGAGGACATTTGCAGTGTAAGGGAATAACGGGTTTTCTCCTGAATGCTAACCATTGCCAGGACTTGTTCTTGGGTGCTTACTTTTTTCCCCATGTAAATTTTTAGGCAAAGGAAAGGAGAAATATGAAAGGGAAAGGAGAAATATGATTGTTATTTATCATTAGAATTACTATAGGCCCTTTGAGCTCTCGTCATGGACCAGGACCCCAGTGTGATTGTATTGGTGCTGTACAAACACACAACAAAAAGATGATCCCTGCCCCCAAAGAGCTTACAATCTAAATATAAGACAAGAGACAACAGATACACACAGATGGGAGTGTACAAGAAAACACTCACTGAGGTAGTATTGGTCAGAATGATAGGCAGTGATCTCAGAACAACAACAACAACTAGCTGCAGTCAAGTATTTTGTAGGCATCTCCCTTAGCATTATATCCCATGGCTAACGCGGAAAATAGAGTGTCACACACAGCAAATTTTTAACTATCCACCGTTTCCCTTGGAGGTTGTTTCATCCCATTTCTCCTGGGGCCTAATACCATCAATCTCAAAAGGAAATGGACTGAGAACCAAGTGGTGGGTGAAATTCTGTGGCCTGCGTTGTGCAGGAGGTCAGACTAGATGATCATAATTGTCCCTTCTGACCTAAATATCTATGAATCTATTAAACTAAATTATTATTTCTTGCACCAACAAAAAGGCTTTTAACACCTTGTATCCTGTACAAATAAGGACCAAATAAAACTAAACTATGTTATATTCTTCAATAAAACTGCTAAACCAGATCTTTCTTGGGGGCTACAATAATCTGAAATGAAATCCTTTGTTTGCTATACAGTCCAGTTTATCTGAAATTATTTCTTCTCTTTGAGTAGCTCTTTATTAACTGGACTAACTGGATTTTTATAGCGGTAGTTCGTAGCTGTCCCAACCAAGATTAGGATCCAATTGTGCAAGATGCTGGACAAATACACTGTCTCCAGATATCCTCAGACTCAATCCAGACCTTAACCACAAGACCATCTTTGTTGTCAAGGTTTTTGAATTCCAGGTAGAGTTGGGTTTAAAAGTCTCATTTATGTTCATTCACAACATGGTCTATGGTCCAGGTAAATATGACAAGTTAGTGATCTATTCTTCAGAGGTGCACGTCACTCATTACCACCAGGGAGTCTATGTGGTATCCAATATGGGGGGAACTAGTCATTATGGTTTTCTTTATATACTGTGCTAGAGTAGTAAATTCTGAGAAGCGATTTCAGGTTGCTTATCACTGGGTCAATTGTAACAGCACACCTGGCTTCTTTTTTTCCTGATTTAAAAAAATGTTAGCAAGATTATTAATGACTGATAGCATTTACACACTGTGCAAAAGCCCTAACACACTTGACTTAAATACAGCAGTGCACACAGTACAAAGGACATGTTTTATCATATAGTCTACAAGCTTTCAATGGACTCAAAGGACTGACATTGGATATAAGGTACTCCTTTTTTTCATTTGCCTATAAGTAGCAACAAATTTCACTTAGTATAGATGCAAGTATGACTAACTTGTCCCCAAACATAAAGGAGCCCCAAAGTCCACATTAAACATATGAGAAATATATAACACTGCAGGAACTAACCCGCTATATTATTTAAAAAGTACTCTATAAATTAGTACTTCTCTGAAGCAGTTCCTGTTTTCTATGTAAAATATGGCTTTGAGAGTCACTCAGCTCTCCCCATCTCTCCTAAAAGTCCCCACATCGTTGGCTCAGCTTACATGAAGGAACTTAGTAGGATATTGTCTGAAAATCGGCAGCCCCACCATTACTATCACCATGATCAAAAAAGGAGACTTTTGAATCGATAGTTACATGTTTTCATTAGTTGGAAAAGGTCAAGATAGAGTAAATATATATCTGCCCTGCAGTCAGGACCTCTCTCTAAGACTTTCATTCAGCATAGATTTGGGTTTAGCAATGACAGTAGTTCAAATGGCTGATAGTTTATAGAGATTTATACTTGAAGTTCTCCAAAGTAACTTTATCACTCCTGCTTTAAAATAAAAAAAAGATAGATATACTGGCCCAATCCTGATTTAGACTTTTCAGACAAGATGTAGCACTTCTTGAGCGTCACGAAGAAAAAAAAAGATGTAGAAATAACTTTTAAATCTGAGCTCATCAGAGACTATGCACTCCACATTGATTTAACCTGAGAATCGTTTTTCAAAGTTTGTTCTAAATTCTTTTGGGTGATCTTCAGCGTGAGGTATATCACTTGGGAGCTTTAAATTTGAGACAAAACTACTGGGGTTTTTTTTCAATAGAAAAATGTGAATAAACCAGAATGAGCTCACAACATCAATCAATGTACATTTATAGTTTTGTACCATAGTGGTACCACAAAAACTGTTAAAAGCCTCTGACTGTTTTCCTGAGCCAAGTCATCTGAAGCTTTTACTCTGTCATTCCAGTAGCAAATATTATGTACATCCATCACTATTTATTGAATCTTTTAAAGAAATAATCCACTGAAATGTAACAGTAAACTCTGCCTAATGATAATGCAATATTATAGATTAGGTTTTATAGATGGTATTATGGAAATCTATTGTTAGCAACTAGGTCTAATATTTTACAATGTCATTGCCGTGCCTTGTGTTAGTTTTATATGTGCAGTACCATATGTGCACACATGCACTAAGATTAATGCACTCTATGTACAAAGTAGCAGCCGTGTTAGTCTGTATTCGCAAAAAGAAAAGGAGGACTTGTGGCACCTTAGAGACTAACCAGTTTATTTGAGCATAAGCTTTCGTGAGCCACAGCTCACTTCACTACTTGAAGTGAGCTGTGGCTCACGAAAGCTTATGCTCAAATAAATTGGTTAGTCTCTAAGATGCCACAAGTCCTCCTTTTCTTTCTATGTACAAAAAGTCACCACGATAGCAAAGTTAAGCGTTTAAACAAATAGAGGAAGTTGCCATTAGTGTCAGCTAATAATCCTGCTCAGAAGAAAAACAAAAGTACAGACGATCAAAGCACAGGATTGTGAGCCAAAATCTTCTGAGTTCTCATCCCAGCTCAGAGATTGTCTACATGTATACACAACATATAATTTACACTGCCATTTAGCTCATGGCTGAATTTGGCTCAGTAAGCCTAGCTGCTGTCAGGCTCTCTCCTCAAAGGATTCTAGCTTTATTGTTCATTCATGGCCAGTAAATCCAGTTCCCCTCAGACCTTACCCCTGGATACCCATCTTCTTTCCCCTCACCCTCAGACATTTAAAAAATGTTGCTTAACGCTCTTTCTCCCCATGACCATCACCACCCTTATATACTATTCAGGGATTCAACATAGCATCATATGTGCCTTTTCACCAACCATCATGCCAGCAGAATGTCCAAAAAGTTAAATGTAATTGTCATAAGTCGGCAATTCCCGGAAACACTAGGAGTGGAGGACTCCTCAACCTTCCCAGTCCTAATCTTTCCAACTATAAGAGTATACAGGAGGTAAGCACCAGGCATGAGCAAGAAACCAGAACCAGGCAGGTAATGCACATCCCTGCAGAAGGCAGATGTTCAGAACCACAAATACAGGAGTCAACATGAAAGTTGAGTTCATTCTCATTAAGGGGTAAATAAAACAGCACCATACATGACCTGATCTCAGACAAAGCACCAGACCTCTTATTTGTCACAAAGACATGGCCATATCACTCCATCAGCCATGTTCTGGTCCCACTAGACTACTGGACTTGCCATACCTATAGGCAAAGCAATCAGGGGAGTGTAGTAATTGTATCTGGCCTCAGATAAAAACATGTTCCTTGAAAACCAAATCCTGCATAGTCTCTTAACTGGTGCCAGTCCCACAACAAATCTAAAGCATGAATCCTGTATGTCTTCATACCACCACATAATTCCAGTGGCTTCCTATCAGAGCTGATGGTGCTACTGAGATTGACCTCTCAAAGCCTCATTGTGATTAATGACATCAGCATCTTCTTTGTTGACTCCGCTAACATACTTATCTTGGATGCCATATACATCATGAAAACCACAGAATTCACATAGACCATTTCTAAATACATCCAGACAGCTGGCCACACATAGGACCTGATCCTTAGCCTGGAGGCAGACATCAGAAGTGTATTAATTCTATTTTTATCCTGAGCTGATGATTGCATTCTTCCATCCCTTTCCAACTGGAGACATGAAACAGCTGCATGGATTTTCCCCCTTTGAAAACTCCACAGTGAAGAGCATTCTCCTCAAGACCACTGTGCTCAGTTTCTGATAAAACACTATAACCATCCATTATTGTTATTATTATTATTAAAAGCATCATCCCACGCAACTACAGATATATTACCCCGCAAGGGCATGCCATGGTTCTCTGATGAATAAAGGCAACTGAAATGCAAGAGGAGAAATTCGGAATTCCAGTGGTGCAAGACCACACAGAATCTAACCATCTGCAGCATAAGGACCTCAATCTTCTCACGGCCCTGAAGAAGACCAAAAGATACTTCTTTTCCAAGACCATAACATCCACCCAATCCTAACCAAAGGAAATGACCCCAGCTCTAACCCTCAGCTTCAACTTCTGACTTTGACTCTGGCTTGACCCCTGGCTCTGGTAATTGGCAGCTGATGCTGGTGCTAACCCTTAGCTTCGTTCCCCAACCTGGATGCTTGCTCTGCCCACTAGATCTGACTCCTGCTCTGACTACTAGGCAGGACCACCTACATCCCAGTCCATAACATTCTCTAATGCAAGAAAATTAAATCAGAACAGAATGCAGTGGCCATACTACTAACCTTCATGAGACTAGATCCATTCATCCAGACAGATGTGTTGATAACCACAGGAGAAGTCTATACGACTATGTGTGAAATGAGCACTTCACCTCCTACCTAATATTTATATCTGTCTCATTTCTCTACAGTTCTAAGGTACTGTGGGTGTGTGCCCCAGTGCATCAGTACCCCCCTTAGGTCAGGCACGGCATTTCACAGAGTCTGCTCAGACCGGCAGAACAATATGTCTGCCCTTCTTGTCTGAAGCTCTAAAGTCCTATTCTGGAGGCAAGGATGTTAATTTCTATCGCACTAGGGTGTACAGACTCCCCCATATATTTGACAGGGTTTATGGAGTGCCAGTCCTCAAGCGGCCTGGAACCCCCTTTGGCTCTTAAGTCTCTGTTAAGAATTAGGCAGCGGAATCCAGGCCCACCCACTCCACTGGTTCTAGCCCAGGGAACTTAACCCAGGCTGGCAGAATCAGTCCTCAACAATTCTACTGTACCTTGAGGTCCTTCCTACCTCCCTTGGCTCTGTAGGCTCCTGCAGACTGTGGCTCTTGTAATCCCTTCTTTGGGTTGTTTTCACTCTGGGGCAGCTTATTACCAGCTTGCTAGCAGGACCTTCTGTCTCTGGCCTGCTTCTTGTCTGGCAGCTGCCCTACCCTTCTGCTTCTCAGGTCTTTTATTCTTCCACCTGCTATGAGGCTGCCAATCAGTGCTGGCTGTCAGTTCCTGCATTAAGTCCTTGATTGCTTGGCCCTCATGGGGTCTATACACCCTATTACAGATACCCATCACAATAGTATATAAACACTACTACATAATTAAGAATCACACTGACAAGCAAAATCCTCTGCCCTTTCTTCATTCTAGGTGTTTGTCATTGTCTTACAGACAAATGCTTCTTCTTCAGCTTCATTATCCTAGGAATGCCTTCATGTCGAGATTAATTGTGCATTGAGCTCTGACATGACAATATTTGAAGTACGTTTTTAGAAAATTTCTATTATTTGCTCAGCTTAATGAAATATACAAGATGAGAAGGCACGAAAGAGGAAGAAAATAGCTTAAGAGAAAAGAGATGAACTAGCTGTTGATGTACTTTAAATATCCCCAATATTATCATCCTTGTCTTCCATGTTTCATAATATATGAGATTTTTTAAAAATAAAATATCTGGCCTTCTTGGACAAACTATATATTAGCTTCTTCACCTCTACCATTTTCTAGATCTGAACCCATCTGTATGTTTAAAGTGTTAGATGTGCTTTATCGATTCTGTAACGTACTGGGTCTCAAATTTTTTTACTAGTGACCCCTTTCACACAGCAAGCCTCTGAGTGCGACCCCGCCACCCCCAATAAATTAAACACACTTTTAAAAATATATTTAACACCAATATAAATGCTGGAGGCAAGCAGAGTTTTGGGTGGAGGTTGACAGCTTGCGACTCACCGTGTAATAACCTCGTGATCCCCTGAGGGGTCCCAACCCCCAGTTTGAGAACCCCTGCTGTAACGGGTCACCAGCCTGCTTGGGAAAGATAAACAAGGCAAGTACTTTTCCATTTTGATTGTTTTTTGGTAACAGCCTATTGTAGTTTATGATACTCCTGGATGCCTTTTTGATTACTCACATTTCCTCTCCAATGCTTAGCATGTCATACTTTCTTGTTCAGGCTTTCAGTGCCATCTACCATACAGTCTATAACTCCACAAGACCAATACTCAGCAACTATTCACCTCTTTTGACCCCTGCCAATCAAAAGTACCTAAGCAATTTAGATCATGTGTATGTTTTGGGGCCTACAATTTCTTTAGAGTTTAGTCTTCTCATCCTATTTCCCAGGGAATGGTGCTATGTAGCTACTTTTTAACTGCAATAGGTGGGAGGCTATGCCTTCTTTTCCTCCTTTTCCTCCTCCTCTTCTATCACTTGGGGAAAGAGAGACTCTTAAAATCCATTATTAAGAGAGAAGATAGCAATTTCAATTAGCACAGCACTTTTCATGTAATACAATGTCCCAAGACACTTCACAATAATATATAGTAGAGGATTTTTTTTATATAGAATCATTTTAACAGTTGTCGCTTACTTTACCAAGTCATTTTCCTTATGCACCACTTGACTTAAAGCAGGGATCAACATAACTCTCTGCCGTTAAAAAGAGTCATAATAGAAGGAGACACACTGTCGTCAGTTTTAATTCATTAGCTTTTCACCTTTGTAGATCTGTATTAGAAACTTACATCATGTCTGTTTGCCTAAGGCTTAAGTTAATATTGTCAGTTTATCCTTCATGAGCATGTCAGATTGTCAAATGCAATTCCCGAACCATGCTAAACAAAAAAAGAGGTTCTACAAAAATATGAAGTGGTATGCAGTGCTGAAACCATTTTAACATGCTGGCAAAGGCCAGCTGCAGTTCATCTGTTACTATCAGTAAAACCAACAAGCATTCTGCAACATCACCTTTCTTGGTCATGTAACACAGTACAGTAGAAAGCTGAGATTTATTGGCAATATCTGAGGTTTCATCAGGTAAAATAGCAGCAAAAGTGCCTCCTCAATTTCATTGGCAATGGCATTAAGTTGGACATTACTTACTGCTTCGATGAGGTTCGCCATTCCAGAAAAAACAGTAGAGGTTTCCAAATGCTGCTTGAGTAAAGGACTAAACTCACTCATTGTAAGGTTTCTACATAATTGCTCAATTCAGGGAGTCATCTGATTTGTTATGCCTATGAAATGCCAGCTCTTTTTCTTAAAGATGACTTACAACATACATTAATCTTTGCAAAATAGCCCAATTCTGACAAACATTTTCATTGTGTTGTCTCACAGCAATTCTCCGAATATCTGTTGTCTGGGTCCTGTTAAGCATGAATTTATATCCCAGTAGCTCTGAGCCTAGAGCAAAATCTAACTCTACCTGAATAAGTTTTCAATACACTCTACTTTTTGTCTTGACAATACTTTTGTTTTGTTTTGTTCTCCTGTTTGTTTTGGGAAGAAGGAATTGGGAAAAGAGGGGTTGCTTTCTACTTTCTCACGGAATTTTCCTCCTTTCAGCTGTCACAAGGAGCTGGTAGGCTTGTCAGGAGTGGGATCACGCTGTGATGGCATTTATTCTAAATCAGTTCAGAATGATTTAGGATTCTGTCTTCACTATGCCAGTAAGTCTTGATCATAATCAATTAATTTCTACACTTGTGGCATGACTAGCATTGGCTCATTTTGCTCAGACCAAGTACCAAACACCAAGAAATTTAAGTCAAGAGACAGTGTAAGAATGTAATAAATGTGTGACATGAAGCAGATTCCTTGTTAATCATCTACCCTACCTCATGGCTCAAACTGAGAACTACTGCTCTTTTCAACATTCGAAAATTTCATGTTTCCAAAATCTGCAAAGGACCTCAAGTATATTATAAGAACAGCCATACTGGGCCAGAAACAATGGTCCATCTAGCCCAGTATCCTGTCTTCTGACATTGGCCAATGCCAGGTGCCCAAAAGGGAATGAAAGGGTAATCATCAAGTGATCCATTCCCTCTCACCAGTCCCAGCTTCTGGCAAACAGAAGCTAGGGACACCATCCCTGCCAATCCTGGCTTCTAGCCATTGACGAACCTATCCTCCATGAACTTATCTAGTTCTTTTTTGAACCCTGCTATAGTCTTGCCTTTCACAATATCCTCTGGCAAAGAGTTCCATAGGTTGACTGAAATACTTCCTTTTGTTTGTTTTAAACTTGCTGCCTACTAATTTCATTTGGTGATTCCTAGTGCTTGTGGTATGAGAAGGAGTAAATAAACTTCCTTATTTACTTTCTCCATACCAGTCATGATTTTATAGACCTCTATCTTATCCCCCTTTAGTCGTCCCTTTTCCAAGCTGACAAGTCCCAGTCTCTCCTCATATGGAAGCTGTTCCATATCCCTAATTATTTTTGTTGCCCTTTTCTGTACCTTTTCCAATTCCAATATGTCTTTTTTGAGATGGGGCGACCAGATCTGCATGCTGCAGTATTCAAGATGTGCATAATATGGATTTATATATGGGCAATATGATATTTTCTGTCTTATCATTTTCTTATTTTAATGATACCTCAAAATTCTGGTTGAGAGCTAGATTCATAGTTCCATATAGGTTCATGATCAAGGAAATGAAGGCTAACAGCAGTAACTAGGACCTAAAATGGGCACAGTCTTTGCAGACTTCCCCACAACAGCCTTGCTAATGCACCTCAGTCTGGACTTGCCACATCCAGTGCTTTTGTACGTCTCTGTTTAATGCATGGCATTTTAATATGGATGCACTAATAACTAGAGTCATACCATCAAATTCATTTTCACTTTTCACATATAGGATTAGAACCCAGCTCTGGAAGTGGAAAACTAGTGCTGAGACTTCTGGTTCCCCATGTTGCATTTCTTAGTGAATAACATCTCCCCTCATTTTTCTTCATTTAACTCTGCTCACAATATTGACCAGATGGAACCATCCTAGCATGCCAGTCTTAGCAACCTACTGTACCATTCAAAGAATGTTAGAAACACCTTAATATTCTGCTCTTAGTAGGAAAATAAAGTATTGAGAAATGTCTCATTTGCTGTGTAGGATAATAAAAAAGAAAAAGCCACCGTCTCTCCTTAGCTTTGCACATTTCAGCTTTGCACATTTAGGACGCACATTTTGAAAAACAGGTACCTGTGTTACATACACCCAAAAATGAGCATGAGAGGGCAAAAAGATAGTTGTGCATGCAAACAATACCCTCTCTATGTGAAATTATTCATTTTGCTCATGCAACCATATTTTGAACACAAAAATACCTAAAACCCAGAAGCATCCACCTTCCTAGGTATTTACAAGGCCCTCATCCCCATGAGCACATCACAATCATTAATGGATTTTATCTCACAACAGTGTTATCCTCTATACCTGAAACACAGATATAGATAATGTGAGTTGCCTCAGGGCACATAGAAAATGTATGCCCAAGCCAGGAACTGAACCCAGATCTCCTGTATATTAGTCTACCATCATGTCGCTAGGCTGTTCTTGATCCTGCAATTGAACATTGAAAGCAACATGTGGGTACCTGTTTTGCAAATGTGCCCCTTACTCTGAAAAATCCGGAAGTCAGAGGCACCCTTGCTGTGTTACCCTTGGAGTCTGTACCCCAAGAGATGTTTAAAGTACCTGGAGCAACTAACAAAATGCAGGACTCAGTCCAAGCAAGTGCCCTAACCATTTTGGAGACTCTAAGGGTAGGTATTCATGGCTATAAGGGGGAGTGAATGTTCTCCAAGTGCTGTGAAGTGTTTAACGATTTAAAATAAATGAAGAAATGATCTTTCATCTTGAAAGCTTCTGTGTTATAAATTATTTGTTGGTCCCATTGGGATTCTATAGGGATTACCTCTGTAGCTGGAATTGATATGATGTGTGGTGTGTACTGTTGCTCTAACACTCTGAATATTTCCCTTCATTTAAGGACATAATTCCCTTGGGGTTTCTATTTTTCCCCATTGTTATTTGATTCAATGACATCTTTAGAGATGAGTTTCAACTGACCTTTTTGTTTGGGCAGGGAAGGGGAATGGGTTCTTTTCAATAGTTTTATTTTTAAAATACAACTATTGGTGGATCCAATAAAAAAAATATTGATGTAACTAAATAAATATTGCCACCTGTGACTAACAGTCTTGCAGTCCTAAAAAAAAAAACTATGGGTCGTATGTTCCCCTCTGTTGTATGGGAGAGATCTCATGTCTGGCGCGATGAAAACCTACCTTTGTACGAATCCCCATTATGTGGGTGAAAGGGTCTGTCCTGGTGCAGCAGGTCGCAGAATGGGGGCCATGCTGCACAAAGGCTGAAGATTTACTGTGCAACTGAAAACAGCCTGAGAGCTATGCTCCCCTCTGAACTTACACAAAAGCAAAGTAATGTAAAAGAGCAAACCAACCACAGGATTCACAAAGCGAGATGATATGGAGTGAGGGTGGAAATCATGTGATAGGAATTAGGGGTAAATGCAGATACATTATATGCTAAACCCAGAAATTATTATTATTTATAAAACTGGTCAAAGTTTTCCAAATTGTGATTTGTCAGCAACAAATGTTGTCATTATTTCAAATTCAGTTGAAAAAAGGAGAAAAATAATAAAAAAAAATTAGTTTCTCCTCCCCCATCTTTCAGCCATCTCTAGTTATTTAGAAAGCCCTATAGATGTGCATGGTGCTTCAGCATAAAGCTGTTGCAAGGTATTGCTGTATGAACTGTAATAAACTGTCCACACCATGGTCCCTTTCAACTTTCTGCCATCTCTAGAGTCATACAGAAGCCATCCATGTGTGTTGGTCTGAGCAACAGTGTCCCGAGAAGGGCTCTGGATAACTTTCTCTTTAAAAAAAAAAAACAAAGCAAAAACTGTGCAATCGTCCTGCAGCAGCCCCACTCATTTGTGCTGTGATCTGTGTATCTTCAAGTATTGTAGCTATGGTCTCTGCTGTGCATCTCCACATTCCCTATTGAACATCTTTGTGGAAGGGTTATGTGACTATCATATTGCACATCTTCTAACTTTTTCTTGTGTGTCTTTGCAGCATCTCTGCTCCCTCCTGCTGTTTTCTGCAGGAGGGGAGCATATGGCCCTATAAGACATGTTCTCTTATCTTCATTTTTTAAAGTAGTGTTGAAAGAGAATTCAAACTTAAAACACAATACATGTGCAATGTATTTATCTTCTGCTGCAGATGGTCATCCAGAACAGTGCTCACAGGGATGCTACTTAATATATTATCCCAGCTGGCAATTCTCATGTGTTAAGAGTTAGCATTAAAACATGACATTACTTGTTTCAGACACTGCCATGGGACACCTTCCCACAGGATCCAGGTCTCAGTCACTAGCTAAGTATTCAAATCCAATTTAACAAACTCCGTAACTCCACTTAGTTTTATTTTAGCCATTTTGTATTCCTTTCCCTTCACCTAGTGGCCATGTAACAATTCAATTACTGAAGTTCCTCATTCAGAAAGTGCACTTGATTTCCTATAATTCTAATTCTGTTTGATTTTTTTTTCCTGAGTAACACATGCCACTTGGAGTTGACTGAGTTAAAATCCTGAAATAAAGCTGGCACTGTGTAAGTGCATCAGCTACAAAAGAAAAAGAAAAAAGAGGTTAATAAAATACACACTAGAAATGGCAAATGAGATTAGAGGAGACATTTCTGGTCATGAGGGCATTTTCAGGCTGTGCCAAAAAAAAAAAATCAAGGTCAGCCTAAGAAAAAAGGAACCAGGGAGACAATATAAATTGAAAGATGAAAGGAGGGGTGAGAATGAGAGTGTAAAAAGATGTGTGTTAGGAGAAAATAGAGTCAGGTGGCACAGAAAAGGAAGGACAAAAGGGATCAGAAGGTAAAACACCAATTAGTAGATCAAAAGGTTAAGAAGCAAGTTTTAAAATAAAAGGATGATAATATAAACAGCTTGAAAGGCGATTAAAATAGAGAGGTGATGAAAGTGTGCAGTAGAGAAGAGAAAAAACAAATTTATTTGAGCATAAGCTTTCGTGAGCTACAGCTCACTTCATCGGATGTAGCTCACGAAAGCTTATGCTCAAATAAATTTGTTAGTCTCTAAGGTGCCACAAGTACTCCTTTTCTTTTTGCGAATACAGACTAACATGGCTGCTACTCTGAAAGTAGAGAAGAGAGACTGTCAAGAATCTTATGGAGTAAAAAGAATCTGTGACAGAGAATGAAAGAACCTGATTGTATCAGAAGACTGCATATTTTTTGGATAGAAATTACTTGTAGCTTCTGAACCTATTTTGACTTTTCTTCACATACTCGTTACTGTCTTTAATTCACACCTTTCTTTTCCTCTCATTCCCCTTTAGTCTTTCACTGTATGAAGTGACAAAGGATGAGTTTGTGATTAAAGTACAAAACTGGGAGTCATGAGATGTGGGTCTTTTCCCCAGCTTTGCTACAGATTTGCTATGTTTGCTTGGGCCAGTCACTTCAAGCTAGGATTTTCATAAATCTCTTAGGCTCATATCTGTAAAGCCAGAAGGTACCATCATGATCATCTAGTCTGACCTGCACATTGCAGGCCACAGAACCTCACCCACCCACTCCTGTAACAGACCCATAACCTCTGGCTGAGTTACTAAAGTCCTCAAATCATGATTTAAAGTTACAGAGAATCCATCATTGACACTAGTTTAAACCTGCAAGTGATGTCTGCCACATGCTGCAAAGGAAGGCTAAAAAACCCAACAGGTTCTATGCCAATTTGATTCAGGAGAAAATTCCTTCCCAATCCCAAATATGGTGATCAGTTGGACTATGAGCATTTCAGAAAGACCGACCAGCCAGACACCTGGAAAAGAATTGTCTGTAGTAACTCAGAGCCGTCCCCATCTAGTGTCCCATCATCGGCCATTGGGGATATTTGCTCCCAGCACTCCCAGATGGGCTACATGCCATTGTAGGCAGTCTCATCATACCATCTCCTCCATTAACTTATCAAGCTCAGTCTTGAAGCCAGAACTTCACTCCTCTAATAGTTAGAAACCTTTATCTAATTTCAAGCCTAAACTTGTTGATGGCCAGTTTATGTCCATTTGTTCTTGTGTCAACACTGTCACTTAAATAACTCCTCTCCCTCCTGGGTATTTATCTATCTGATGTATTTATAGAGCACAATCATATCTCTCATCAGCCTTCTTTTGGTCAGGCTAAACAACCCAAGCTCTTTAAGGTCTCTTCTCATAAGGTAGGTTTTCCATTCCTTGCATCATCCTAGTAACTCTGCTCTGCACCTATTCCAGTCTGAATTCATCGTTCTTAAATATGGGAGACCAGAATTGCACACACTATTCCAGACAAGAAACATGAGGCCTGCCCTCCCTGCTTGCAGCTGAATTTTGTGTCCATGTCATTTAATTAACTGTAGGTGCAAGTTACACTACTTATTACCAGCAGATTTGCAACTGCAATAGCTATATTGAGTCACAATTACTTGGATTTTCACCAACAGTTCACCACAAATTTTGTGGGGTAAATACACATGTGAACATGGAAGTAGGACAAAATATCTCTGTTGCCACACTATCTGTGTTGCTCTCACAATTCTATTACAATTCTCCTGATATTTTGTGTTTTCTTAAAGGCTCAGCTCCTAGGGTCAAGTGATTACATCAGAATCTTAGGGTTTTTAAACTATATTTGAAGAGAACAGCTTGAAAAATGTGACCTGAGTTCATTTTTCAAATGGGGGGACTGAGGCACAAAGAGACTAAGTGACTTGCCCAAAGTAACACATGATATCTGTGACAAAGCAGGAAATGGGGCTCAGACCTCCTGTATCCCAGGCTCATGTCCTAACAACTGGATTTGATGATGTCATGCTGATGAATAGTGCCCAAGTTAACGTTCATCAATAAGTAATTAAAAGGGGTTATGAATATCAGCAAAGAAATTTGGCAGGTTTGGGGTTTCTCCAATTATTCTAGTCAAGTGAGAGTCTTTTGGGAGTCCTGTAGGCCATACAAAGGTCATACTGAGTGGAATCAGGGGACAGTGCTGTCCCAATTGTTAAAATAAGTAACTAGTTCAATACACACAGGATGAGGAGGGTAAAAGGGTCAAATCCAGAGTCTAGAACTTAGCCTGAGTAGCTGGGCCAGGCAACAGGCAGAGGCACAAGGAAGGGGAAGAAATCATCCCCCACTCCCTACGTCACAGAGCAGCATTGGAGCCACTCCACAGAGGAGATGATTGCAGACTATGGTGGTAGTAACCTCTGCAGGTCGTTATGGGACCCAGTCCTCCTTGAGGACAAGAAGGGAAAATCCACATAACAGTGGTTCTTCCAGAGCTGACCTGTCCCATCTGCCACCTGCAATCCACAATACAGGTTGCTTGCACAGAGAAGGACCCCATGCTGAGTGGGGTGTACACCCTATATGCCCCCCTCTGCCAACATAAAGCCCCTTAGGAGGCTGAACTCCATTGGTTCTGCTGCCAGGAGGCTCTTAACACAAAAGAGAGGGCTGGATTTACCTCCAAGGATTACCATTTCAGCCTTTAATGTCTCCAGGATGGGCTACGAAGACTTGTGCAACTACATTCTGTAAAATTCCCCTTCCATTGGTTTCACCCAGGAGCAATTCTGTATTTCCCAGATAATCATCTTAACAATGGAACTACCATGTGTCTCCTGGACTAATATGGGAGAATAGAGCTTTGATGATAGAATTTGAAATGTTTACTTCAGAAAATGTACATTACATCTCACAAAGGAATGGGGGTGGGAGGGGAGGAAGACATTACAGTGAAATGATTTAAACTGAAGCTTACAGCAGCTCTGGAAATAAAGCAAATGGTGAATTCAAGAGTACATACGCTTTCGACGGATCACTGAAATAACTCCATGTAAAGATGTTTGAGTTGCTGTTGAAAATAATACAGCCAAGCAAAATACAACCAAACAGGAGGCTACAGAGTAGGAAGAAGCTCTCAGCTCCTTTTCTGCTAGCAGATAAAGACAGTCTTTCAAATGATTTACATCAAACAGAAGCAAGAGTACTGAGGACTAGAGAAATGACAACAGGCTGCTTTTCCTGTATTTGATTGCACTGGCTAGGAATGATGAAAAAAAGTACATTGAACTACTGTTACCCTGCTGCAGCTTACTCAGGGTGCTGACGACTCTCATTCCGAATCTGATTTTTAAATAAATAAATAAATACAAGGGCTTAGAGTCAGTCCCCTAAATGTGTAAACTTCTCTCTCCTCAGGATTTGTAATGAAAGAAAATAACAATAGTGAATGGTCTGCCAGGTGTTCACCACAGGGAGTTTATTTCACGGAAATTTGAATTTATGGGAACTTTCCTCATCACCCCCATTTTTTTCTTGTTTGTCCCATGTTGCTCTTTGTTTGGTTTCTCTGGTGCCAGAACTGCCACACTGGGACCATATCAGTGTTGTTCATCTCTGCGGTAGTGCAGGATGTTTAACTTTCTCTTCATGCTTTTCTTTTTCCTCCTCACTAAGGCACAGCCAGAAAGAGTAATAAAATGATCCAGAGACTAACTGATAATTGCTCTGGCAATTCTTGATCTGATCAAGAGAAGTGAATCAAATTGAGAGTTCTCAAGCACAGCCAAAAGAGGAGGAAAAACAAAAGAATAGCAGTGTTTTAAGCTACGTGAAATAAAATACTGTACCTTTTGCAAATATGAAAATAGCTAGGTCGTGGGTGCAAACACACATATATAGGTTGGTTGCTGTCTATTTAAAAGGGAAAAATAAACTGAAATTGGATCCTCCTGCGGGGATTGAGCATGAGGTAACAAAATGCAGTGTGAGAAATCTGAATTTAGGATCAGGGAGGTGCAAAGGATTGGGATGCACAAATAAAGCAAAAATTCACCCACCAATTTATTTTTTCAATCTCAAAAATTTCACTTTGCTTTTTAAGAATTGTTTTCCATTTTCATGTAGCTCTGAGCTTCCGGACTCCATGCAGGATCAGAAATGGAAGTGCTGAAATACCTACTTCTTGCAGCCTTTCTGCCCTGAGCTGAGAGAGGATATAAATTAAAGAGAACAACTGTTCTTGCAAGATTTCCAGCCCAGTTTTCCACTCTGTGGGCCTGATTATGATCAGCATAAATCAGAAGAAACTCAAAGGAGGTCACTGATATTGTACTGGTATAAAACTACTATAAGTAAGAGAAGGATTAATCTGAAGTTAGACTAGTTCAGATAAAGTTTAGGCAGGTACTTGGACTGAAAATTTCCATCTTTTGAGATCCCCCAACCATTACTGGTTATTTTAACTCTCAGCTCCCTGCTTCCTGCTGGACCAAGAGCTCTCTACAGAACAGGCGCATTTTCATATACAGGGTGTGTGTGTGTGTATGCATGCGCACACTCATACGCATGCTCATTCTGTCTCACGTTCTCAGCTGACCTGGAAAGAGCATAAGGACAGCTGCATATGAATGGCGGGAAAGAGCACCACAGAATAAAAGTCACTAAAGGACCATGAAAAGTTCAGGATCAGACATAAGAAATGAGAAGGCACAAGCATACTCATCGCCTGAGCAGAAAGTCCCAATGTACAGAACAGAAATAACTCCTTTTGAACAGAGCAGACATTTCTAAATGGGACAGTAAGCTGCACTCTGTGCTGTCTAAAAGAACACCAGTTTATAGAGGGAAGAGGTGTCTCTAATAGCTCTATTGTGACCTCCATTTTACAGGACAACCGTGAAAATTTTGCTTGGGAAGATGGGCACTAATGCACTAGAAGTAGGATATAATACACCACAGAGGCATTTGCCTTACCCAGAAAAAATGCTCTGCCATTATCTTTTCCAGTTCAGTATGCACAGAGAGATCATCAATGATATTAATTTCCTTAGACAAGGAACAGTATGATGAAAATGTCTTCAGACCACAGCCAGAGTTTAAAACAGCCTCAAACATTAGGCTATGACAAGCTTTTAGGGGTCTTTAACAAAAGATATTGGTTGTTTTGACATCTGTCCAGAGTTTCAGAATCAGGAACTTCAGCCTTTCAGTCCTTAGTTACAACTATGCAGCTGTCTAACAGCCCTGTTTAGTGGCATTCTTTCTCATTAGCTTTGCCTGCAGGACTGAGAAAGATGGTGGACCAGCCTGGGATTGGGGCTAGAAAAAAGTCTATAGGAATAAGGACCAAGGGGGTAGCAAGGGTCTAGCCTCATAGTTCCAGGCCAGATACACAAAGGACTCTCCCCCTGTGCTCCCCTCTGGCAGCATGGAAGTACAATTATTGGCTAGCTAATGGCTGCATTCTTTGCTTCAAGAGGGGTCCAGAAGCACACACAGGAGTTAGAGTTGCTTTAAGCAGCATTAATTTTCCATAAATCTTACTACGGAACATAAGCAGTTTTAGTAGGGCAATGTGCTGCTTAGTGTGACTGTTTCCCTGGCTACTCTTACCTACCATCCACATTCCCATTGTCTAGATACACAGATCTTTGTGGATGGGATACAGCAGCTATCTGGTGGGCAGGGATAATACAGTATAACAGCCTTTCCCTTTCCACAGCCCCACCCTGTCTTTACATACACCCCTACCTTCTATCCTCTTCACTGTGACATATGGGCCATTACCAAGAAAATAAAGCACTTTGAGATCCTCCAGGACAAAAGCTCCTCTACAAATGGAAAAAATTACATTGTTATTTTTTGAATTGTTACTAAGAAAGTCATGTAAAGCCTGAATTTTTACATAAAATCATTTCACATACTATGAACTCATCCAAAAATTCGTTAAGCATAAAAATGTAAATTACACAAAATGCCCTGAATAGATGTAAAATTATGTTGATGAAGCAAGCTACCTTAGCAATGACCTTTCTTGTATTTCAAAGCAAGTACAATTATTCTCCAAGCAAATGATGCTAAAAGGTATGTCTCTTAATGTGATCAAGTGCTTTCATCCCAGACAACAAACAGCTGAATAGTTACGTACAAAGGAAATACTCATTTAGCATTTATTTCATTTTGTCTGTAACAAGTGTGTGAAATTTAATGAAATTTTAATTCAAAATGTAAACATTCCAGGTAATATCTTCAGATGGTGTAAATCAGGATAGCTCAATTAAAGTAACTGGATCTACACCAGTTTATACCAGCTGAGGATCTGGTCCCATTTTTATATTCATGGCAGGTGGGGTTCAGTACAGCTAGGCAAGAAGAAATTTCACTCTACTTGCAATTGCAATGTTGTAAAAGAATTAATAATACAGAGTAATGAGTTGTTAATCAGTATTCATTTGTATCCTTCAGAAGACATGTATAATCTTTGACAGTCATTTGTTTAAGCAATCCACATAATTGCAATTTTAACATGGTTTTTCTTTTAATATGCATTAACCCATAAAATCTGTCATTTTGACCATGACCAAGCCTTGAAATTGGCCTGTGTTTGGTTTTTTTTGTTGTTGTTTTTTTTGGGTTTTTTTTGTTTTCTCCTGATTAACATGTGTTTCTAAGAGAATCTGTTTTCTCTCATTTCTGGAATTCTTCTGAAGGTCTGAAAGGCAAAAATCATCCTCAAAGTATTTTTTGTCAGTAGTGCTGTAGACACTGGCATTTCTGATTCCAAACATCCCAGCCTAGTAACATTTATTCAGATGTTTTAGGTATCCTCAAATCTCAGAGACCATAAGTCACACATCTAGCTCTCTCCCATGCTTTCACTCATCTTGCAATTTGTGAGGTGTTAGCTCATTTTCTTAAATGAAAACACATACATGATTTAGTGTTTCCTGGTAACTTTTCACCTCTGCTTTTACTTACACTAATGAATTCTACAGGGCATTTGAGATAACTATCAGAGCTGCAGGTTATCTAGAAGAGAGAAACCAGAGCAGTGCATAAATTAGCATGGTTATTATTATTCTAAACGAAAGTGAATTCTGTTTCAATACACAGAACAAAACATACTTTCAGACTAAAGTGACTTATTTTTAAATTAAGGAAAACAGCAAGAAGAAAGAACAAAAGTAAAGTCTCCATGACAGTGGAATGTTACAGGGACATTGGTATTGCTGTATTGCATCAGACCAGAGGCCCATCAGGTCCAGTATCCTATGTCCAATAGTGACCAGTAGCGGATACCTCAGAGGATGGAGCAAAAACCCAGCAGTAGGCAAATGTGGAGCAATCTTCCCACTACAAACGCATACACATAGGACTAATCCTGATCTCTGACAATTAGAAATTGGCTTCAGTCTAAGGTTTAATATCCCTTCCAAAATGTTTATTGTCATTAATTATGATAACTCTGGATACTTTTGATATCCGTATTCAATCCCTTTTTTATTCTGTTAAGTTCTGGCTCTCAGTAACTTCTTGTAGCAATGAGTTCTGCAGCTTAATTACACATTCTGTGGGAAACTATTTCCTCTTATTAGTTTTGAATTTCCTACTGTTCAGCTTCTTGGGTTTTTTGTATTTGTGTTTGCACTAGAGACTGCAGCTACTCTGAGACCCAATGGCTGCTGAACTCCGCACACTAAGGAGAGTTCTTAGGAATGTGACAATATAAAGAACAAAAGGCATTATAGTTCTAATAACATAGACTTGCCAAGACTCACTGATTTGGAAGGATGTGTCCTCATATTTGGATTAGTTTTACAGTATTTATTAAAATATCTTACATTAAATTTTAAACAGTTTGCTGTGAGACATTTAAAGTTACTTTTTTTATCCCATTCTTTCAAATTGTAACATCTAGTTAGCCCTCTGCTTGGAGTATCTATCCATTATAGTTAAGTTGGCAAAACAGTTTAATTAATTATTCCTGTTTTCCACAGCTGCAGGATTTTAAAGTATTCATTTCTGAGAAGAAATATTGCTTATTTGGAGTGAAATCCTGGCCACACTGAATACAACAGGGACAGGATTTCACCCTTGCCTCTTTGACGATTTTTTGCTGTAGGTTTAAGCACAGATCCTTTTAGCCATTTTAAAGTTCAGCAAAAATGAAACCCCCCACATTTTTGCTAACCATTCTTTTTCAGAAAGCGCTATGGCAAAAAATGTCTGCAGTTAACTTAGAAGGGGGAATAAGATCCTGCCCCAACACCATCCTTGTTCTCATCATGGCCTCCCTAGATAACCACTCAGTCTTTCCCTGATGCAAGTGGGTTGGGAGGGAAGGAAGTGAGTCAGCATGGCAGGAGGGCAGAAGTCTGCTACTGGTAATGGTCAATTTCTTCCTGGGCTCCTTCTGAGCTGGCATAGCATTTAATGTGTAGTTCTACCCTGGTAAGTGATTTGGTGAAAATGTCCCCATGAGCCTCCAGGTTTAGTATCTATCACACTTGTTCACTTTTGAAGTAAAACAGATGTTTTTTCTAACTCTAGACTTCCATATTTAATCTAGGACCTGAAAGTCAAACCTTTCTGACCCATGCATCATCACCAGGTAAAAGGCCACATTCTGCCCTCAGTTACATCTGTGCAACTCCCTTGTCTTTTAAGTGCTATTATTTTAAAAATTATTACTATGCCCTCAGTTACATTCTTGTGAACCCAACGTCTTCACTTTCTGATTTCAGTAATACTTGCACAGCCCTAATGACTTCAACAAAGCACAGAGCTGGGGAATATTTTTTTTAAAATTTTTTAAAAAGGTGTGGGGTTTCTTTATTTGGGCAAAGGTTCTGGATTATTCTTTTTTTAATGGGTCTGGCTCACTCCTCATTCACTTAGCAACTCACTGACTGAGAGCCAGATTGCTTGCCAGTATTTTATCTCAGTTAAAAATAAGACATATTGTAAAGTAAAAGCAATGATGCACTAGTACTGGCAGCTATGTCATCTGTTTGACAGAGTCAAAAGTTTTCTTTTTAATTTACTTCATGACATATATAATTTCATAAGATGATGCTAGTTTTACTGCCATGTATCATGAGGTATCCATGTGTTAGGGTACTATACAAATGATTTTTTTACATTAAGACAGTGTACAGCACCATAAAACTCAGTGACAGCTGATCACAAGACCTTAGATTCTCATAACACCTGAGATGTGGCGCTTACACCAGGGGATAATCCAATTGTAAACAGTGACTCACTGTTAACAACTACACAAAACAGGATTAACAATTTGTGATTTCAGAGTAAGCCCATTTCATTTGTCCAGCAAAGAGAAGGATTAAGGATATATGAATCAGGTTTTTATGACTTCCCAGAGCTAAAAACGCTGGAAGAGGTTTTGACAGTTCAAATCAGGGAAGAAGAGCGTACAGCTAGGCAGGGGTTGAATTGATTTGGTAGAGCTGTTATAACCTACCAGCGCTTTTGTCAATACTGGCAATAATGGCTTCTCTAGTTCTAATTTCGTAGGGCACTGTTTCCTAAAGTGTGGGGTGCATCATTCCCGGGGGAGAGAAACATTAGTAACTACTTGTGGGGGTCCTGGATAAATTGTCAATTATTCTCAGCCTCAGGTTTCATTTATTTAAAACAAAACATAGGTTTTTAGGCGCTAAGGTTGTGAAAGAAAACTTCCAATCATGAAGTGAGTGTAACAATGCACAGACATCTGCCTGAATTTGAAGAAAGCCTGAAACAATAACTCTGGGACATTAATTGCCCCCATTGATTTCTAGGGGTGGTAACTCAGATACCAGCTGTAATACTTTAGATGTCACTATTTATCTGCTTCTTAAAGGAGAAAAGTATGATTATGAAGATTTATGCCAGTGTTTCCCAACATGGGGGAGGGGGACATGAAGGACTAACCAGGGATACACAGAAGATGTATATGTTAAGTTTCATAGACCATTAACAGCATGTCATAGGCTGTAGGGAAACATGATTGGTTTCCTTTTCCTGAAAGAAAGCTCAGCTTTCAAAAGTTTGTGAAACCCTGCCCTAGAGAGCCCCAGCCAGTGACAGAGTAGAGGTAAGTACCTTCTAAGAATCTGGAGAGGGGACCTAACTGAAAACTGAAAAGATCTCAGATCTGATCCCGGCATATGGGCAGCAGTGAGGAGAAGGAAGTAGTGGGGAATAAAAAAATCTCATGCTACACACCATTTCTTGTGTACTCAGAAGGGCAGTGAGGGGGCCCAGGCGCTCCCAGTTCCAGGACCCCATCCTTGCATACAGACAGACGTGGGATGATGGAACCAGGGGTTTGACCAGAAAGTTTGTGATCCTGTGTCCAAGATTCCATTACAGTGGCATGTAGGAGTCACAAGAGGGGACTTGGGGGACCAAGAATCCCCCATGCTCAAGGATATCCTATCCTCAGACATTGACACAAGCAAGAAGAGGAGAAAAGGCTGGCTCCTCCCATGAGTAGGAGCCTATATGGACAGTTAGCATGGGAAGACACTGAACTGCCTACAGTGTTAGCCTACAGTTTTAGCATAGGTAACTAGAGGAAACTGCTCTAGCCAGCAGAAAGAGGAGGTCTGGGAAGTAGGGAGAGAGTAATGGGAGAACCAAGTTAGAGACGTTTCTGAAGGGGAACCATATGACAAATTCCAGGGAAAGTGAGACAAACCCTCCTGCCCCTGGTCAGCAGAGCTGGTGGAATATAGAACAAGGAAGATTGCACCCCCTCTCCAAGAATGGCAGAATTACAATTTTGGCGTATGCACCCCGGAGCCACAGCATGTATTCTTCCGAAGAGCTTCAGCTACAACACAGACCTTCTGCACCCACTCCAGTTAACAGGACAACATTTTGCCCTCTATTACTGCTAGTCATTTTTGGATCTAACTATTAACATCTCTTTTTAATACTGATGAAAAGAAACTATAAAATAAAGGACTGGAATCCAGCAAATAGAATTAGCTAATCTCCGCTGTTTCAGTTAAGATGTTGTATGTCATGTGTAGTGCTTGTCTGGGCTCCAGAGGGAAATGGATAATCAGAAGAATATCTTTCAATGTCTATTCTCTGTAAAGATTTACTGAGTCTGTAATGCACACTGACAGCTCCTGCATAAAAATCACACAAATGTTAAGATCAGTATATCAGGTTGCAAATAATAATAATAATAATAATAATAATAATAATATAATAATTAATAATCAAATTTAAAAATCTTCTTTGGATTCAGCTAAAATAAATGAGGAGATAGTTTCACGATCAATATCTTTTGGTGTTTGTTCTAAATTGTTCATTTGTAAAGGTCAATGTAGTAAAAGAAAAGGTTTTTTTAAGATTACAAAGATACAAGAAATGTGTCCATTAATTGATAGGAGTTTGTAAACCAACCCAGTTATGGAATGAGCTAATTACCATAGTTCAGGTAGAAAATATTGCTAATAGCTGCATGTGGTCACACAGGCTACCCCATCTTGCCATAAATAAACTGCTTACTGGCTTCTTTGCCTGTACATTAGTGGCTTGTCTCCACACCTACTGACCACTAAGAATTTTTTTATCATATCTGGGGAATTTTTAAGACTAAATCTTAGGGCCATAACATCAGAAAAGCCTCCCATGTTGCAGGAACATCTAAATGCAGCTGAAAAAATGGAAATGCAGTTACTTGTGCCCACAACTGAACTCATCTGTGCCCACACAAATCTAGATCCACAAATCCGGTAGTTAGACTGATTTTAAAAAGGCTAGTTTCAGGCACAATTAATTTGATTTGTTATATTGGAGGCCAGGATAAGGCTCATTTAAGGATCAGAGTCTCAGTATTAACAGATGACTGAATGCTGTAAACCTGGAAATAAGAGAAAGCTGTGGATTTTGCTTACTGATCTTTTTTCAGGAACATTAGAATATTTTTGTGAACATTCTTACTGCAAGTGATTTGATATGTATTGTCAAACATCAGGTATTTGTCTTCATTTCACAAATTCCATCATAATTTTCCTCTACGGCCATTTTCTAAATATAAAGTGTCCCATTTTTTCAAAGTTAAAAAGCAATTTCCAATTTCAAAAATTGCCATTAGTTTTTGACAAGTCACCAAGAAAAACAAGCACCAGATCCTCAGCTAATATACATTGGCATACTAACATGGAAGTCAATAGGGCAAATCAATTCATGCCAGCTGAAGATCTGGTCCTTGTCCTTCCCCCCAAAAAAATAACCCAAAGCCAAAAAGTAATTGTTTCATTTCAGGTGCAAAAATGTTTTGTATGGGTCTGTAAACAACTGTTCTTGTTAATCTCTATCGGGCCATGTCAATGTTAAAAAGGTCATCACTGAAGAGAGAGACCATGGTAACTGTCCCACTCTACTTGGCACTGACGCCTCAGCTAGACTACTGTGTTCAGTTCTGGGCACCACAAGATGTGGATTGGAGAATCCAGAGAAGAACTACAGAAATAATAAAAGGTTTAGAAAACATGATTTATGAAGAAAGGCTAAAAAAAACCTGGGCATGTCTAGTATTACAAAAAGAAGATGGCGCGGGAGAGGGGGGCTGATAACAGCCTTCAAATCCATGAAGACCTGTTATAAAGAAGACAATGATCAATTGTTCTTCATGTCCACTGAAGGAGGACAAGAAGTAATGGAGTTAATCTGCATCAAGGAAATTTAGGTTATACAATAGGAAAAACATTCTAACTGTGAGGTTAGTTAAGCTCTAGAATAAGCTTCTGATGGATGTTGTGGAATTCCCATCCCTGGAGGTTTTTAAGAACAGATTAGGCAAACACCTTTCAGGAGGCTGGACTAGATGACCCCTCAAGGTCCCTTCCAGACCTGCAGTTCAATGATTCTGTGGTGACTGCCTATAGCACTAAACACAGGGCAAGAAGACTTGTGTTCTTGTCCTTGTTTTGCCACTGATTCTTATATAAACCTGATGAAGCCACTCGACTTCTCCATGTCTTATTTTCCTCATCTCTAAAATGAGGCTAATACTGTTTAAACTGCTTGAAGAATCTCAGGTGTGTGCACTTACCTAATTTCATACTCGGCTGCAGCAGTTGCATGCATAATCACAGAGACCCTTTTGTATGTACATATTTTTTCTGGAATAAACTACAGACAGACTATTTTTTCAGGTGGGGATTTTCAAATGCACCTAAGGGAGTTAAGCACTCAACTCCCGTTGAATTTCAATGGAATTTAGGGACTTTGATCCTGTCACCATTGAATTGAAGTCAAAGGTAAAGCTCCCCTTGACTTCAGTGGACCAGGATGAAGCCTGGGGTCCCTAAAGTCCCTAGGATCTTGAAAATCCCATCCTAAATTTTAGCCCTACAGGACTATCTCTGAAACAAAATAAAATATTTTGTTATATAAATACAAATATGGCTATAAAATTCTATAATTTTCCCCACAGGCTATCACAAAAAAGGTATGGTTGAGAAAAATGTGTGAAAAGATTTAGGGTGGCATCCTGTTTTACCCAGCTGTTTTGCTCATCCTTGGTCATAGAATAGCCTGATGGCATAACAGCCAAGCACTGGGTTGCCATCTGGGAGAGTTAAGACTGGGAGTGATATTGAGAATCCCTCACTCTCAAGCTGATACAGTCAAATCTTGTCATAGGAGTAGAACATACCATGCCAAGGATGTCAATCAGCAGCCTCTAACAGCTGATATATATAGTGCACTGGAAGGACAGTGGTCCAAAAGGGAGTTATCAAGCCTGGTCTACAATATTTGCCAGAGGTAAGAAAATAAAAATAGGATGAGACAGGGAAGAGAGAATTAAAAATAAAGGAATGATGGTCCTAAAATTATAAACAGAAGAAATACACAAGGGTTGCATCTAAAAGAATCTTTAGATTCTGGCCAGGAATGGAAAGGAAAACCCCATGTACATGTGCCTGAGAAGTCTCTGTGGCCCCCAGCCTAAAGAAGTTAAATAACAAAACAATATCTTCTCAATAGCAGAGGCCAATTATTGAAAACAAGCACAGGTTGTGTCTACACTGCTGGTAGCATCAGTGGAAGCCACAAGCATTTTTACCATGCAGTCATCTAACCATCAGGCCCTACGTACACAACAGAATCTAGCTGCATATCTTGTGAATTACAGGTCCAAAATTCCAGTGTAAATAAGACCTAAACTCTAAATGAAGCAGATCTCAAAAAGAAGAGGATCCAAGCTTCCAGCTGTAATCAGAAAGGCACTCTCCTCAATCACATCCCTTCTTTTGTGGACACCACTTTACTGAATTAGCAATTACTATCCCAGGTCCTTCTACTTCTTCCATGCAGCTGATATTTTCTATGTGCTAGCACCACCATTTGACAGTGGATGAGTCAAGAAGTAATGTGGAGAGTATACACCTGGCTTGCCTAATTTAAGATGAACTATAATGGAGAAATGTATATTAGAATAAAATGGTTATAAATCAAAAGCTATTTCATTTTCTGTGGTAGTGTAAAAGCCAGAGCTGTTTGAATCCATATTTCAGCTGTCATAATCTCTTAGGGATATCATTGACCTTCCTTGGAAATTTCTGTCACATAGAAAAGAATGGTTCTGGAGGAAGAACATTAAATCACACCGCATTACTGACAGCCAGTTACTTGAAGGTAATTTAGCCCACTTTAACAAGTACTTAACAATGAATTGCACTTTTCTATATTCTTATTCTTTACATGTTTAAGTAGCAAAGTTGGTATCTGTGTTATATATGTGTATTAAAATCAATGCAAAAATGCATGCCCCACCATCTTTCACTGAGTGCAGTCTCTCAAGAGAACTATTAAGTATTCTCTTGCAGTGTTTCACACATATATTTTCGATCAGTATTGAACTAGATGCACTAATGTTTTCAAGGAACAATAGAGTAACTTAGACCTGTAATTTCTACAGGCACTTCTTTGGATGCACTTAGGAATATAGTTTCCTTTTTTAAAAAAAAATCATTAATAAATAACTTAGGACTAAAAAAAAAATCACGCAACCAGCTACCTTTCTGAAATGAATTATTCCAGTGAAGAGGTGAGTTTGAGTGTTCAGAAACGAAGTAAGGAATGGGATGGAATCTAAATAGCCAATAGCCATGGATACCCATGTACAGGGTACCATAATTACTGCTTGCAGGAAGGCTGATTACTCAAATGTGGATGTTTGGAACATACAGTAAGTACTTTAAAATGTCTGCATGCTTGCCTAAATATGGTCTCATCAATCAGATTTGACAGAGGATGAATGAGAACAATGAAAACAGAGGACAGTGAAAATATATCTATTTCTCCTATCATACCCTTTTGCTCTCAGATAAATGTGGTATATTCAGCCCCGAAGGAGCATAGTCCAGGCACAGATAGTTACCCTTACCTTTCAGATATTTGATTTTGTAGCTACAAACAGCCTGGCAGCTGCCAGAGCTTTTCTTGGAGGGAGAAGAAGATGTTCCTGCATTTTATTTTATTTTTTCATACTAAGAGCAGTCTACTAAATACCCTGCATTTTGAGCTATTCTCACTATCCGTATTTGAGCAATCTTTGTGAACTCAGAGAATTCCATTTTCCTTCTTAAATTATAAACCAAGAAAAAGGGGGAAAGGTCATTTATTTAAAAAGCATGCAATTCATTCACTGGATTTTCTATCATTTTCTGCAATAGACTCAATTGGCTGGAATTGGATGGTCTCACACGTAGTGTAATTAGTGATGGAAGAAACTCAAAACATTTAGGGGTTCAGCTGGGAAAAGCACATGGAATTCAGATTTCCTTATTTATTTGGATTTTTAAGATCAATAAATGATCTTTATCTATCCAGATGTATTTTTTGGACCTCAGCTAAACTATCTGAACCATCTTGGATTGCAAATGTGAGCCGGAAGTATCCAAAAACAGGCTGACTTATATGAGTTTGGATTGCTCAGAAACCTTTGCTAATCAAGATTTCAAATTAGAAGTGCTACAGGAATGAGTTGTCCACAAGCTCCATGTGAAGTTCCTAAACTCTTGTCCTCCACAGCGTTGGGCCTAGAATCAAACTTCATGGGACGTATTCCTCCCCTGGAAAATTGACTTAACTGGGGTTCAGATAACTGAGGTTTGATTGCATTTCCTCTCAGGATTGAGGAGTTGGTCCTTTATGCATTTAGGCCTAAGACATTTGCATAATTTGGATGATAACTAAGCCTCTGAAATCAACTTTTCAGATTTGCCCTGTAAATGTTGAGATGGCTGCACTGACAGTGCTAGTAATTTTCTGAATTATTTGCAGTGTTTGCAAGGAAAGAAGGGCCGAAACTGGGTTCAACAAATAGGACAAAGATCAAGGAAAAGTCAAGGATGACTAATTTTTGTCTTGCTGATTAAACAGCTTTATGCAGAGGTGAGGACCATTGAACCAATATGATCATTGAAGCTGCAGGGGATGAAAATAGAAGACCATTAAGAGCAAGCAATGGAAAATATGGAGAAAAAGAGGAAATGTCACTCATATGGTAGCTAAATGAGATTTTCTTTCAAAACAAGGGTTTTTAATTGATTATAAAAATCCTTTGAAAAGCTTCCCTGTAGCTTTCTAATTTACTTTTTTGCAAAGTTCAAGCAAAAGATGAATCAAATTTTGTCTTCAGTATCAATGACTGTAGTTAAATAAATCATAATTCACCAAAGTATCTTTGTAGCATATTTGATGTTTTAGAAGTAAATAAATACAGAAAAGCAGAAAGGAACACTTCAGAATGCAAATATTTTTAACTAATTTATGTCATTCTGAAGCATAATATCAAAAGAGCTTCTACAAGAATAAACTTGGAAATTGATATTGGCAAAAATTGCTTAAAGAATAATCACCATTAACTCTCTATCACTTTTCAGCTAGAAAAAATTTACATAATCTAATTTATTCTCACAGCAGCCTCAAATGAGATGTCTCCATAAACACACTGCTAGTTTACGAAATCTCTTACTGTAACTTACTTTGTTCCACTTGACAGGGGTATTATGGGGAGGAAACAAAGAAATCCAGGCTTCCCATTAACCAGACTGACCCACAACTAACTGGCCGAATATGGCCAGATTGTTGGGTAAAGGTTGTCTATATGGCCAGTATTTTCAGAAGGTACAGTACACATAACTCAGCCCAGATTTTCAGAATCAGTCAGCTCCCATTTAAACTCCATTAAATCAGTCAGCTCCCAAATAAGTGTCTGGATTTGAAAAGAAACCTTGGGTGCTGAGTTCTTTTGAAAATCTTGCCATGTACAATATAGCATTATGGGTAGAATAAAAACCTATATAGAATAGAAATTGCTGGTGCTGAGCCTTACATGCCTTATTAAATTGATGATGGGCTTCGTTGAAATGAGGCTCTGATTGTGGACGTTGAGCCCTTGGAACTCTGTCCCTGAGACCTTTTGAACATCTAGCCATATATTATTACATCCTCATTATTATCAGGATGTGTTTCACAGCAGGTCAATCTACTTCTATGTCGCACATCTTCCCCTACTCATCTTCCCCCTGTCAGCTTGTCTCATCTTTTCAGAGTGTGAGCTCTTCAGGAAGAGGTCCATACTTTCAGTTGTGTTTGTATGGCAAGTACTGTTTTGTAGGAACTACTGGAAACATATTATTATAATAATAATTTCATATTTTCATTAGCATCAGGTACAGGTAAATCACAATAGTTCAAGAAAACCTGTCCAATCCTCTCTTGAGAATAGACTTTCTTGTGAATTCCTGGCTGCAGCCAGGATAGGAATTGCTATAGTAACCCACACATCTCCTGGGTGTGGTGTTCTGTCCTATGTAGTGGCACTGAAACCACTTAGAGAGAGAGCTAAAATGAGTCTGCTCTACAGCCTTAGCTAGAAGCCGTATGGCTTTTAGCTCATGCACTAAGCTCCAAAGGTCCCAGATTCGATCCTGCCTGCCGACAACTGGTGCCTGTCGGTGTTATACTATGAAAACAGTATTTCTCCTGGTATTACAGCTTAAACTAGGAAAGGTAGATTTTTAAAGATCATTGTTCTATAAAAGAAGAGAAATTGTCCAAACCTTGAAAGCTTTGGTGTGAGGACAGCATGGGAGTTCAGCTTGGTTCTTATTTCATCCATAGTAACAGGAAGACTTTGTGACATAGCTTTGTGACAAGCTATGATTGTCTGGGTTGTTCGACTTGTATCAAATCATGTTTGTCACAGTTCAAATTCTTGGAAATCTATCTCTGACAAATTCAAACAAACACCCAAATAAGAAAATCAGAATGAAGTCTTGCTGTCTTGCATTTCTCTTAATTGTAGTTTCCCTATGTACTCTAGAAGAATTTTTGAAAGGATAGTATGTATTTTCTGGGGATGTCAAAATGTCAAGTTAAAATCCATCTGTTTTATCAGGAAAGTAATACCTTTTCATAAATGCAACATAACAGCCAGCAATCTGCCTGGCACCCAGAGGAGTTTGAGAAAATCCTCTGCTGTCCTAACACAGTATTAGTTATTATTTATAAAGTCTAAGCCTTATAAGAAAAATAGTTGCCTGACATTCATATCATGGTGATTTTTTTAGGAATATTATCTTTTATTGCCCCAACAAGACATAAAACAAACTTGGGAAGATCTGGCCATTGCTATTTTTCATTAATATAGAGTTGCAATTGTAAAGCTTATCACATTAAAGAAAAGCTGCTAAAGTTTAATAATATTTATTTTATTTCTTCCATTCTGAACCAGGCACCTTATAGAAAACCAAAAGACATCAAAAATAGTATAAAACATTTCTCCCACTGTGCTGTAAATACATTTCATTCAAACCTGGTATGAATATCCCCCTTTATGTTTCTATTCTCCAGACCCTTAGACTAGGAGCATATCAAAGCTTAGACTGCCAAATTAGTGCCAATTTACTGCAATTTTGGGATGTGTAATCTTGTATACCAGCATACAAGCTGAGACTGCTTTCATTTATCTTGTGACACTTACAGTTGTCTCATTGGGTTGTAGTCGTTTTTATTGCTTTGCTGCTTCAAATAGGATAAACATCTTTTTTGGAATATCATGTAGTTTTCTGGCTAAATGGGAAAAAACACCTTCTTTTGTGCTTGTCTGTTGGTGTGTTCTGTTCCTTCAGAAGTCACAACATTACTAGCTTTTCAGAGAGACATAGTTGCTTTTGTTTGCTTTTCCAATGTGTAATAATTGTAAGGCTTCATCTACGAAGGTGTGCTGGAGGTAATGGAAATATGATTCATGATTCCTAAGGCTTAAAGATGGCATAAATCTTACTTTTTCACTCCTCCAGGTCTGGGGCCAATATTTGCAAGGCCTGGCCCATAAGAACATAGAACACAAGGACATAAGACTGGCCATACTGGATCAGACCAAAGGTCCATCCATCCCAGTATCCTGTCTACTGACAGTGGCCAATGCCAGATGCCCCAGAGGGAGTGAACCTAACAGGTAATGATCAAGTGATCGCTCTCCTGTCATCTATCTCCACCCTCTGACAAACAGAGGCTAGGGACACCATTCCTTACCCATCCTGGCTAATAGCCATTAATGGATTTAACTTCCATGAATTTATCCAATTCTCTTTTAAACCCTGTTATAGTCCTAGCCTTCACAGCCTCCTCAGGCAAGGAGTTCCACAGGTTCACTGTGCGCTGAGTGAAGAAGAACTTCCTTTTATTTGTTTTAAACTTGCTGCCCATTAATTTCATTTGGTGGCCCCTCGTTCTTATACTATGGGAACAAGTAAATAACTTTTCCTTATTCACTTTCTCCACACCACTCATAATTTTATATACCTTTATCATATCCCCCTTTAGTCTCCTCTTTTCCAAGCTGAAAAGTCCTAGCCTCTTTAATCTCTCCTCATATGGAACCCGTTCCAAACCCTTAATCATTTTAGTTGCCTTTTTCTGAACCTTTTCTAATGCCAGTATATCTTTTTGAGATGAGGGGACCACATCTGTACACAGTATTGAAGATGTGGGTGTACCAGGGATTTATATAAGGGCAATAAGGTATTCTCCGCCTTATTCTCGATCCTTTTTTAATGATTCCTAACATCCCGTTTGCTTTTTTGACTGCCGCTGCACACTGCATGGATGTCTTCAGAGAACTATCCATGATGACTCGAAGATCTTTCTCCTGATTAGTTGTAGCTAAATTAGCCCCCATCATATTGTATGTATAGTTAGGGTTATTTTTTCCAATGTGCATTACTTTACATTTATCCACATTAAATTTCATTTGCCATTTTGTTGCCCAATCACTTAGTTTTGTGAGATCTTTTTGAAGTTCTTCACAGTCTGCTTTGGTCTTAACTATCTTGAGCAGTTTAGTATCATCTGCAAACTTTGCCACCTCACTGTTTACCCCTTTCTACAGATCATTTATGAATAAGTTGAATAGGATTGGTCCTAGGACTGACCCTTGGGGAACACCACTAGTTAACCCTCTCCATTCTGAAAATGTACCATTTATTCCTAGCCTTTGTTCCCTGTCTTTTAACCTGTTCTCAATCCATGAAAGGATCTTTCCTCTTATCCCATAACAACTTAATTTACATAAGAGCCTTTGGTGAGGGACCTTGTCAAAGGCTTTCTGGAAATCTAAGTACACTATGTCCACTGGATCCCCCTTGTCCATATGTTTGTTGCCCCCCTCAAAGAACTCTAATAGATTAGTAAGACATTATCTCCCTTTACAGAAACCATACTGGTAGTTAGATAGACAAAGGCTCCCAGCCTAAAATAATCTTTCTTGCACACTGATATCACCATGTTCCCCCTCTTTGAGGTATTACACTGGTACCCCCTTCCACTGCATCAAGTTCTGGCTTTTTGTCCATTCTTTCCAGCTTATATCACTAACCCAGACTAGTTATCCATTCTTGTCACTTTCTGCTTTTCCACATTCTCCTCTATTTCAAACCAGTGATGCCAGCAGCAATGCTCCATTCCTCTGCTTCTTCAACAAGCATTTCCATTACTCAAGGAAACCTCTCATTGAAGCCAATGGGAAGTTTCTACATTGGTCTACAGTAGGAATGTGCCTTTAATTACTCGGGATACATGAAGTTATTGGAAGGCGGTTTTCTGTGAAAGCATCTAAGTTTCAGTACAAATATGCTTGCTGTTGAAGTCAGTGGAAGTTGTATCTTAAAAAGAAAGGCAGCTGAATTTGGTCATAAGCAGAAAAGACCTATTTGTACATCTATTACCAGAACAGTAAAGGAAACTATATGTTGATTTCTTTAGGAGAGAAGATATTAATGAAGTCCCCAAGTTCAAATTCAAATGTTCTGGATCAGATTTACTGTAATAGTGGTAACTGTTCTTTCAGTACACTGATCTTTAAACCGGTGTACATCTTTTCATCTATCTCCATTTTGCCTAGCTAGATTGCAGGCCCCAGGATTCATTAGACCAACACTAGAGCTTTATAGAAAATAAGGAACAGTTTCACTAATCACACTATTATTGTGTCTAGTATCAGGGGGTAGCCGTGTTAGTCTGTATCCACAAAAACAACAAGGAGTCTGGTGGCACCTTAAAGACTAACAGATTTATTTGGGCATAAGCTTTCGTGGGTAAAACACCACTTCTTTAGATGCATTATTATTATTACTATTATTGTGTGTGACCCACATTCTCTGTCCTGTTAAAAAACAGCCAAATGATTTGGTACAGTTCCTGTACTCTGTCTATAATTGTAAATTTCACAAATTCTAATTAAAATATGGAAGCTTTGATTAGCAGATGAAGTTTTTAAGGTCAGGCTTGACAAAGTCCTGGCTGGGATGATTTAATTGGGGATCGGTCCTGCTTTGAGCAGGGGGTTGGACTAGATGACCTCCTGAGGTCCCTTCCAACCCTGATATTCTATGATTCTATGTTTTTACTTTTGTGACAAGTGCAAATCTGTTGGGGGGGGAGGGAAATTCCAGGCACCATCCTTGGATTTATTTTATTTTAGTTATCAGTGTTCCTCATCACCCTAGTATTTTGCTTCTCAAACATCCAAAATTCAGACACCTCTGTAAAATAGGGAAGTATTAGCCCCATTTTACATATGGGGAAACAGAGGCAAAGAAAGTTTAATCCAAAGCCTATAGAAAGCAATAGAAATCTTTTCCATGACTTCTGGGGCCCCTAGATAGTGCAAACATTATGTCTATATTTTTTTTAAATGTCCCTGATACAAAAGCATTTCTAACATTACACTGCATGCATTGCAGCCCCCACATTCCAGCAGCATTCAGCAGAGTATAAATGCCAGCCCTTCATCCAGAGTCAAATACTGTATCAGATTTTCAAAAGACATGGACCAATATTAACATATGTATGTATACGTACCAAGAAAAGAAAACTGAAATCTCATGTTGCAGTGTTTAAACTGGAAATCATCCCAGGAATCAGGAAGTATTTCCCCTCACATCAGTATAGTGCTCAACTGACTAGTTTATTTGTGAGGTTTTGCCATTCACTGAAACATGAGGTGAAGACCACTGAGGGAGGCAGGATACCAGATTTGATAAGCCATTTATCAGGCATGGCAAATCCAGCGCTGCTGACATAGATCAACTTGGAAATAAGCATGTATCTATTAAAGAGGCTTACTAATTCTTGGTAAGAAAGCCAATATTTCTGAACGCACAGAATAAATTCTTTCACTTGCTTTATTTTTAATTCTCAGTAAAAAAATCTCTTTACGATAATTTTAAAGGCATTTTACAGAAACATACGAGTATCCACTGAACTATAATGTAATCATATGGTCTTTTTTACATCAGAAAATCACCTTCCATTGACTGTGAAAATGCCCCAAAGCCTGGAATACATACTATTTTAATCATATTTTTATGCTCTCAATTTTTAAGCTGTCATATTTATGTAAAGCACAGAACGTTATTGTTACGAGTCTGTTGATTACCTTAAGGAGTTCTGTACTGCCACGGTGATCAGACAGACAAACACAGCAGCATACCATGTAATATTGCCGTTTGACATGCTCTTCTTTTGTCATTGTTGCAGGCACTAAATCCTGTCAACAGGTAGATGATAATAGAATTTGAATTTCAAACCATGAAAAAAGAATATCAAAACAATATCTGTAATAAGGCTTCACTAACCAACTCTATGTGAACAATGTACTGTCTACAGTGTATTTGTTGCAAGTGAAATTCATATGAGAAAAGATGATCTTTTAATATAAGACATGTCAAGTTCCTAGGGCAAAGCACTGAAGTGATAAAGGATGTTCTTTTAAGGTTGATGTAGTCGTATGTATTTAAGGGTGTGATGCTCAAACATTATTGTGGTTTTGGCAAATTAGTTTGAGTTATTATTTTCTCGTTTTCCCCTTTTTCAGAATGTGACCTTGTATTTTATACCACTATTCTACATGTATGTGAGATGACATCACCTTTCACTCTGGAATCATTCTCTTTTTTTGGATTATTTCTCTTTTAAGCATTCAAGCTTAAAGGTTACTGTTAAGAGAAATGGAGGAGTGAGGCTAGGTCAGGGCTCACTTAGAAAAGGTTCTTTCTGCTTTATGGGACTTTCTGTAATTAGAGAATGATCCTGTCTCAAATCAGCAGGCTTGCATGGCCACATACCCTCTAATATCATCTAACGTGCTGAATACACAAGTGCAGTAGCAGACGATTAGACAAACTGTGGTGCAATATTGAGATCAGTATTAAGTCCTTAGTATTTTTATCCCAAGAAATACCATAGGCTCTCTGTAGAATGTATTCTGCAATAAATACCCTGATTAGTCATCATGGGTGTGTCAACACAGCAAAGAAGAACCTGTGGCTGGTCCATGCCAGCCAACTCAGCCTCATGGGGCTCGAGCTGCAGGGCTGTTTCAATGCTGTATAGACTTCTGGGCTCAGGCGGACACCCGGGTTCTCGGACCTTGTGGGAGATCAGATTTAGCACTTTTTCCTCTTTGAAAATTGTCCACCAACCATTTATGGCTTTCTGTTAATTAGTTCTTTATTCATGTTCTACAAATATTTTAATGCACATATGTGGGCCTGCCAGGACAGTATGGTTTCTATTCCTTGACCGGATGACCCGAACCTTTATGAACAAGGGTAGTGCTTCAAGAAATCATTAAGACATTGAACCTCCATGGAAGATGTTGAGGAGCACTTTAGGGAGAGCAAGAAATGAGCTGGCCTATGAAATTTTAGAGCTTTTAAAATCTTTTCCTGTCCTCTTTTGCGCAAAGAATCAGAAAATTCTGATAAAAAAATGTTTCATTGGAAGAGAAAAGCAAAATTTCACAGAAACATTTTTCATCTGAATTTGCTGATTCATCAAAATCAAAACAGTTTGCAGGGGCAGTTTGATGTTGACAAAGTTCTGATGGAATCTCTGGTTTTCTGATTGATCACTGGCCCAGCTCCTTGGCGCTTACGTGGCAGGCTGCTGGAGAACCTGGGCTTCCAGACCCAGAGCTCCTTGCCAGTCTAGGCTTTTCAGGCTAACGGGGTCCCCTACTCTGGGGCAGCCCACCAAGTGAGAAGCCTAAGAGTTGGTGACCCCGGGCTTCCAACTCCTGAGCCAGCTGGCTTTCTCTTGTGCAGAGAATTTCATTTTTTTTTTGTTCTTGTACCTAATCAGAAGGAAACAAAATATCAAAATCCTCTGTGAAATGGAATCACCATTTTCCTCTCTACTTCTCTCTAATCCCATCCCACTTCCTCTATTCCTCTCTGTTCTTTTACACAACCTGACTACTGCTGGTGAGGGAGTCTCCACTGTAGGCTCCTGCAATCCTGAATACATTTCTATCATATTCCATCTTATCAACACTCCATCAGAACATTGCTTTCATTTTGTATTTTAATAAGGCGAGTTCAACACCATAAAGCATTCTTAGACATGCTTTATAAAATTAAGCTTGTTTTGTATTAAATTTTAGGTTCAGTCAAACTTTTTTTTCTGCAAAGCTAAATGAAATCTTTTTGAATCTTTTAAAATTTCACAATCTCAAAGCAGAGTGGAATGGGACAGTATGAGAAAATGTGAAAAAAAGAAATCATCACAGGAAGATCACTACAAGGTGTCTTGATTTGAAATAGGCTCAGCGCGTCCCAGAAAACCTCACAAGGCTTACCAAAGACAGGTCCTAGGTTGCCAAGCATCTTTACATAGCTAATTTGAAACTTCCATTTTAATACAGTCCCAGCTAAATAACTAATTCATTTTCCCATTTATAAAAAGAATTCCAAGAAAGATTACAGTAGGTTCAGTTTACTGTCTTTTTCCATCTCCCAACCCACATCTCTACAATAAATAACATTTAAATTAAAAACATCACCTTTTATTCTATTCCTGACAATATCACTGAATATTGTTGTCCTGAGAACTGCATGCTACCTTGGGAAGGTAATGACATATAAAAATATACCATAAGAAAGTATACATAATATATGTTTTCACAGCATGCTGTGCATGCCATTGTTTCTGAGGGACCATAATATGTAATTTGAAGAAAATGGTTTCAAATGCAGGTGTTGACTTAGATAATAATAGATGAGGACTTCACATTTGAAATGCAGACATCAATATTGACCCAGGTATTTTTCCAACATCACACTGTTCTACTTTAAAACAACCTCATATAAAGGTGGTATTCACAGAGTTCTTGTTACTTTTCAATGATTGAATCATAATTTGGGACAGTGGCCAGTATTTTGAGGTTATTTTGCTTTTTTGCTTGTTAAATATTACAGCTTTGTTGGAAAGCTTTGCCTTGCCTCTATAAAGCATTTATTTTTTCTGGCTCCTCTTTAATGTCTTTGAGAAAGCATTTATTTATACGCACAGCTCCTTTCTCTTCTGTTTTTAATTAGTAGTTTGGAGGTGTTTTTTTTCTGAACAGGCTTTGTAACAAAAAGTGGTACTTTTGACATTCATGCCTAGGGAACAGAGGATCAGAACTAAGGCAAAAGACAATAGATACTGACTTACGATATACTGTATGTGACAAAACAGGAGAAAATACTGGAAATATTAATTGCTGGGATTTTGTCTCAATTATGTTGGCTTCTGTATTTGAAAAAACAAAATAATCATGAAAAGGTATGACATTAAGTATACTTACTGAACAATCTATTTTATTCTATGTGCTGCATGGCAGTAAGAAAATGTGCTAACTTAACAGGTTCAGCTGTACAAAGACAAGGCTGGAAAATAATATTTCTTGGAAAAGCCCAGCAAAGATGCAACTCGTAACAACAGAACAAAAGTAGCATTCTAAGGCACACTGTGCTGCAGTCCATCACTTATGAACTATAGTGTGTTTCCTAATCAAGGAAATATTCACTGTAAAACTGCAAGCAACATTTTTATATTTGCATCCTTCTATGAAAATGCCACTCACCTGTCTAGCATTTGGGACACCACCAGTTGAACAGAAGAGGAGAACACAGCTGAGGAGATGCAGGTGTGCCCCTTTCTTTCAGAGTCTCTAGCCACTCATTGGGTAGCTTAGGAAAGAAGGGAGTTGATTGGTCCCTTGCACTCCCTGCTCATTAATTTAAACCCTAGCCCAGGCCATGTGGATCCTCTTTTTGCTCCATTCAAGCAGCCCCACCCTTCCTACCCTGTACTGGTAACCTCAGAGCTATTTCACAGAGGCTGTGAATCTGACCAATCATCTGTTTTGGGGTCTGAAAAGAATTTTTTCTTCCCACAGGGCCAAACTGGCATAGGCCTGGGGAGTTTTTCACCTTCCTTGCAGCATTCTGGAAGTGCAGTTAGGTTAAATAGGAATAGGATTTAATAATTTGTGATAGTACTTGGAGCGAAGTTAGTTCGACACTACTTGCGGCCAGTCTCCAGTGCAGTTAAAAGGTTACAAGGAAAGGTTACCAGAAGTAGAAGATGTGGGATTCTACTGATTGGCCTTGTGCTCATGGGATAGGTCTTTTGGCCTTCATAAGCCAAGGTTCCCCCTTGTAGTTCCCTCTGTCCCTCTCCTTGTGGGGGCGGGGGGGACTGTTGAACTCAGATGAGCAAGCTGAGTCCTAGGAGTAGGCTGAGGAGAGTCTACCCTGAATTATGGGTTCTATGGTAGAGGTCCTGTAACCAATGCATTGGAACTACTTAAAATGCCTGGTAGGTGAAAGTCTGGGTGACAGGGCAGGTAGTGCCCCTCTGGTACATTTTAATAAAGCTACAGCCAGCAGCTTAAAATGCATCCCTATATTTCTCCTTATTCACCACCTTATCTACATCAATGAAGTGTTTCCAGGAACATTTTTCACATCTGTAGAAATGTCATCACAGATGGGTACATATTTTTCACTTTCTAGATTTCAGTGAAAATTTTACATGCTTTTCAAGACACAAACTGGACTGTTTGTGTATCATCACATTGCTGAAGTTACATGTTTTCCGCAGATTCCCTGGTTGCCTGATCCAGCTCATGTGCTCAAAGTCTTTTGCAGATGCTTTTTGTCTACCATGGTGTAATTAAATCTTAATCCTACCACTCTCATCTGGAGTTTTTTCCATTGACTTCAGTGGTCTTTGGATCAGGCCCCAACTGCACAGGTTATAGTCATAATGCTTTGGTTACACATTAAGAATAATGGGAAATATCCTGATTGGAGACCACATCAGAAGGTCTTTAAACTGTCCATGCGGTTGCTGCTGCTGCCTCTGTCAGAGCGGTTTTCTGTCATCTGGCTTGGTGCCCACTTCTCTTTTTTTGTGCAACATGGAGTTGGGCTCTCAGGAGCAGATCTGAGTACACCTCCTTGTGAATGATCATCAAGTGTATCCTCATCACTGTGTTCCCTATGTGTGGCACAGGACTACAGCTAACCTTGTGCATTTACCATAATAACACCACAAGCCCCATTCTCATCAAAGATTAAATATCAAGCTTTTGATACAGTCTCCTACAGTATTCTTGACAGCAAGTTAAAGAGGTATGGATTGGATGAATGGACTACAACATGGACAGAAAGCTGGCTAGACCGTCGGGCTCAGTGGGTAGTGATCAACGGCTCAATGTCTAGTTGGTACCTGGTATCAGGCAGAGTGCCCCAGGGGTCAGTCCTGGGGCCAGTTTTGTTCAACGTCTTTATTAATGATCTGGATGATGGGATGAATTGCACCCTCAGCAAGTTCGCAGATGACACTAAGCTTGGGGGAGAAGTAGATACACTGGAGGGTAGGGATAGGATCCAGAGTAACCTAGACAAATTGGAGGATTGGGACCGACTGGCTAAGCAGCAGTTCTGCAGAAAAGGACCTGGGGATTACAGTGGACGAGAAACTGGATATGAGTCAGCAATGTGCCCTTGTTGCCAAGAAGGCCAAAGGCATATTGGGCTATATTAGTAGGAGCATTGCCAGCAGACCAGGGGAAGTGATTATTCCCCTCTATTCAGCACTGATGAGGCCACACCTGGAGTATTGTGTCCAGTTTTGGTCCCCCCTCCCCCACTACAGAAGGGATGTGGACAAATTGGAGAGAGTCCCGCGGAGGGCAATGAAAATGATTAGGGGGCTGGGGCACATGACTTACGAGGAGAGGCTGAGGGAACTGGGGTTATTTAGTCTGCAGAAGAGAAGAGTAAGAGGGGATTTGATATCAGCCTTCAACTACCTAAAAGGGGTGGGGGGGTTCCAAAGAGGATGGAGCTAGGCTGTTCTCAGTGGTGGCAGATGACAGAACAAGAAGCAATGGTCTCAAGTTGCAGTGGTGGAGGTCTAGGTTGGATATTAGGAAACACTATTTCACTAGGAGGTTGGTGAAGCACTGGAATGGGTTATCTAGGGAGGTGGTGGAATCTCCATCCTTAGAGGTTTTTAAGGCCTGGCTTGACAAAGCCCTGGCTGGGACGATTTATTTGGTGTCGGTCCTGCTTTGAGCAGGGAATTGGACTAGGTGACCTCCTGAGGTCTCTTCTAATCCTAATATGCTATGATTCTATGATCACCAAACTCTATATCTTCTTTCCTCCTGTCTTCCACCATCCATACCCTTCTTTTGGTTCAGAGCTGATGTAAAGAGTAGCCAAAGGAAGCCATTTTTGCTGCACCGCATCAATTTTACTTTTCCTTCAAAACCAAAGAACTATGCTACATAGACTTCAAAGCAATCTACTAGCATCTTATCTATTAACCAACGATTTACATATCTCTCCTGCCCGCATAAAACACTATGTCTGTGTGACAGAGAGACATCATACTCTGTGTTCTCTTTTGCCATAGGTCCACTGGAGGTATATTTCTTTACATTCACACTACTGTACTATTCAGTGTCTGGTATGAAACTGGGTACCTTTGTATTTATTTTCTTCTTCTCAATGCCTTGAAAATAATGCCAAGAAGAATATTCCAATTTGGATCCCAGTCTCTTCAATTTTGCTTTTTCATTTGTTGTTTTTTCATGTTGGTTGTTGATCACTTTGAGATACTCATTTTATAGAGTAGCCCTGAACACCATGGGTGTCCTGAATGAAGCAATAAGATCTGATTTGACTGGAGAATTGAATGCATTAACTTTGATCCTTCAAAAAGTAGGCTCATATTTTATGACAGATATTTCCAAACAACAGAGAAATGGATTCTTTCCATCAGCCTCAAACAATGAATAAAGTATATCTGGATCCCACCCCCAGGCTCAGAAAGTGACAATGTGGCATCTGTTATATCACTTCAGTGCTAAGAAATATTAAGAGCATAGAGTATTCACATAAGAAACTGACACTTCTAGAACATTGACTGTAAAATGTTTATAGAAAATGGTAACATTATCTTTATAGGAAATAGGAATATAAGTCATTGTGTATCTTCTGTTGTCATACCAAGACCAGTACATGCTCTCTTGTGGGACTTTGGAGACATCAATCATTAATAGCTGTGTTACATTTGCTTCAGAATGGAGATGTGTGCAAGTACAATTTAGAGATGAATTCACAACATCAGGGATAAGTGAGGGATGCTTTAAGAGAGAAACAGGAAGTTGTAACCTGAATCCTGCAATGAGGCAGCAAATAAACATGCGTTGGCGTAAATTACGTAGGTGCCCAGACATTTAAATCATCCATTTGGAGATGGAGACTTGAACTATTTGTTTTTGAAGTTTAACATCTTGTAATGGGCTTTGTCATTTTTAGTATTTAACATAACGGTAATCACAAAATAATAAAATAGTATAAGATCTTCTCTACCTAGGGCTGTTAATCACATGAGTTAACTATGATCAATCAACTCAGAAAAATTAATCACGATTAAAAAAAGTAATCACGATTAATTGCAGTTTTAATTGCAGTGTTAAACATTTGTCTACATTTTCAGATATGTTGATTTCAATTACTAACACAGAATACAAAGTGGACAGTGCTCACTTTATATTATCATTTCTTATTACAAATATTTGCACTGTAAAAATGATAAATAAAAGAAATAGTATTTTCAATTCAGCTCATACCATACCATAATGCAATCTCTATCTTGAAAGTGCAACTTACAAATATAGATTTTGTTGCTACATAACTGTACTCAAAAATAAAACAATGTAAAATTTTAGAGCCTACAAGTCTACTCAGACCTACTTCTTGTTCAACCAATCGCTCAGATAAACAAGTTTATTTACATTTACGGGAGATAATGCTGCCCATTTCTTATTTACAATGTCACGTGAGAGTGAGAACAGGTGTCTACATGGCACTTTTGTAGCCAGCATTGCAATGTATTTACATGCCGGATATGCTAAACATTCGTATGCCCCTTCGTGCTTCAGCCACGATTCCAGAAGACATGCTTCCATGCTGATGATGCTCATTAAAAAAAAAATGCATCAATTAAATTTTTGACTGAACTCCTTGGGGTGTAAGTTCAACTTCCATGATAAAGCGATTATCAGTACTTGTATTAGGTGAGTTGAAAAATACTATTTCTTTTGTTTTTTACAGTGCAAGTATGTGTAATCAAAAATAAATATAAAGTGAGTGCTTTGTATTCTGCATTGTAATTGAAATCAATATATTTGAAAATGTAGAAAACATCAAAAAATATTTAAATAAATGATATTCTATTATTGTTTAATAGCACGATTAATCGCACGATAAATCACGATTAATTTTTTTTATCGCTTGACAGCCCTAATCTGAATGTCTGCATGGTATCTGAGTGCTTCTCACCTGCTTGATGTGCAACCAGGAGAAAGAGTCATGGATAGGACAAAGGATGACCTCTTACTAATGTAGATCAGAACCAGAACTATTCATCATAAACAGCCCCAAAATTGCTGATTTAAATAAGTGGGACCCAAATATAAAATGGAAATGAACTAAATCACTGGGACAATTGAGCAAAACTCTTCAATGCTTATCTGACCCAAAGCTCTGAAAACTTGGATTCACATCACTGATTTTAAGTTGTATCTTCACAATGATAATTTGTTTTTTATGCATGTATTTTTGAAATGTTGACCATAGGAGTCTGTATGCTCGTGTATATATTTTGGGAATCATTCTCCTGGTAGTCATAGAAACAGCAGAAGATGTAAAGGGAGAGAATAGATTATGTTTTCAGGATTAGTCAAAAATGAACAGGGGAAACTTGAAAGGGGAAAATATTCATATTTCTATACACTGTAATCCAAAAAAAAAATAGCCAGGTCATCTCTGATTGCTAATTTTATGCCAGGCCTTTTCCTCAATGGCTTTTTTAATTTTGTCACTGGTGTGCATCATAGGTGGTACAGTTCTGGATCGTTTCATAAATATATCAGCTCCTGATAGGCTATACAGTGTCTCTAGTTTGACATTTACACAACACCATACACAAATGGCCCTCATATATCTTCCGTACAAAATTCAATCTTTGGCTTTTGCGGATTATTACTTTCTCTCCCCTGAGAACAATTCCTCTGTCTACACTGAGCTCATTTTTTCTGGTTCTAGAATGCTTGGATTTCTGCTGGGATTTCTTATTGCTGTTTAGGTCATCCTTGCTTGAATGTCTTGCTCATTTACCAAATCATCATCCTCTGATGATTCCTTTTCCATTTCCATTCATTTTGTAATAGCTGCTGACAGGTTTCTAAATACCATCTGTCCCTACTCGTGGAGGCTGTGGTCTCCCCTGATGTTCTATAATAGCATGAGAATGTAGCTGGCCTGCTACTGGAATGGCACCCAAGTACCATTCACCAAGTGCTATTTCTTCAAAAAGTTGTGAAGGTGTAGCTAGTCAATGACGCTTTCTAGCCATAAGGCATTTTTTTCTGCCCTGTATTGTGATTTCTTTATAATATATGCCGTTCAGAACAAGGGCTTACTTGTGGATCTATGTAAATACAGTAATACAGCCATATTTCTCAGGAGCAATTCCCCCACCCTACCATTTGTTCCCCCAGTTTATTTATTTCAGTTTATAAAACTGTCACTCCTATGCTTTAAGGACCAGATTTATAAAGGTATTTATGTTCCTAGAGATACAGAGAGGTGCCTAGTGGGATATTTAAAAGCACGTAGGTGCCTAACTCCCACTGAAATCAGTGGGAGTTAGATGCATATGTACTTTTGAAAATCACACAATGCACTTTTCTGCGTGTTTAGGCACGTACCTTTACAAATACCTTTACAAATCTGGCCCTAGATGCTTTATTACAAAAATGTTAAATGCAATACATTCTCATTGAATCACAGAAAAATGCCAAAAAACATTTGCTGGCAAAGTGCTATTTTTATTTAAATTCACCATTGTTTAACATGACTTAGTTTAAGTAAATAAAAATAGTGCAAAGGCAAAAACAAATTCACCCTGTATGTATCATGAGGCTCTGATATTCACATGGCATCTTAAAGTCTATTATTCAGTCCACCTCCTGGTATTCTCCTTTCCTCTCCAGAAAAACTCCACTGCCAATAGTACTTTGTGAAGGTCAAGCCACTTCTGCAATTTGATTCCCAGACATGCTGTTACTTTCAGGGGTTGATGCAGTCTTGGGACCCAATTAGCAATAGAATGAAATTCAAAAGATAATGGTAGCACAGGGTTCGGAAGCTAACTAAGTTCTTTGAGGAGCAGTAGCTATTTTTAAAAAAACCAACAGAATTTTGGTGGCCTGCATTGTTGTTTAGAGGCATCACATGGTATAGAGATGAATGCCTGAAGTCTAGATGATAGCTGTAATTCAGTGGGACACATTACAGTATCAGGTCATGATTATTGTCATTTCCACAATATAACTATTTTGTTCATTTTTGTTTTCCTTTTTAATGAAGGAATTACTATTTTAAATACTTTGGCTGGGTTTCCTAAAGACATCAGATAATTAAGCAGATATGATTTCCAACAAGAAAAATATTTTTTACAACTATACACACTGCCTGTGGACTTTGATGTGTGCTTGCATAATTCATTGACAACATAATAAATGGGACTGTTGCACAAATTACTAAGCAGGCCATAATATCTACCTGGCATCCTCTGACAAGGAATCACATTCTTTCTAAGGGAAAAAGAATACCAAAGAAATATATAGCATAGAAAATTCTTTTGCCTTTGTGATATTAGTGCAAGTTGACTCTTTATTTTAATAACATATATTTTTGCAACACACTAGCTATGCATCAGTTGTATCCCCATCTCCATTTTCCTACCATCTGTATTTTCCTAAATGTCATGTTTTTATTATTAGCATTACTGAATATTAAGAGCTGGAAATTATCCATAGTAGTTATCTACTGCAACCCCTGACTATTTTGGAGGAGGAAGTAGATCTCAAAAATAGCTTGAACACTCCATGAATCAACTCACTATGACTGATTCTAAATCCCAGATTTTCTAATCATTCTCTGTCACACCTCAGAGAAGATGACTCTATGGGGAAACATGCTCATAGCCAAGGATATGAAGTAATGTCTTTGCTATTGGATTAACATCTGAAATATGACTCCCCTTGCCCTTTAAGCAGGAAGGGAGAACTATTATTCATATAAACTTAAAGAATTGGTGTCTTGGATGTTCCTAGAAGGAAAGAGACCAACACAGGCAGACGGCGTTACCATTTTGTAAATATGCAGAAGCAGCAGATAAATTAGTTGAACACATAGAAAAGTCTCTTAGTTGTCCAGGGTCTTCCTGAATAAATATGCTGAGGACAAATTCAGTAACTCATGCTGCAATCAATGGGAGTTGCACTTGCTCTACAGCAAGGCTAAATTTAGCCCTAAGAGCTATTTTTTTCCAGTACCAAGGTTGCCTGACTGTACTCAGCCTACAGATAGCCCACAGAATACATGGAACCCTGGCTGCTCACAAGCAACAGGCTCTCCCCTTTGTTCCAACTGCGTAACAGCAAACAGATGGGAGGGGCAGATGAAATGAAGAACAAAGGTAGGCAATATGATTATATTTTTTCAAGCAGGCTGAAACACCCATCATATTAAAGACACCTAAAATACATAAGTACAGCCCTTTCCTAATTTTAATTTTCCATTCCATTCATTGTTCTAGCTGCCCTGAGGATGTTATGCAAATTCAAATGAGAGAGGAAGTGTCCATGAGGCAATTTTCTATTCAGACATGGTCCACAATACAAAAATGCTTGAGAAGCCCTGCTGGGAGAACCTATATGGATGGATATAAAGAGCAAAGTGTCTGCCTCGAAATGCTGGGGCTCCAGCAGCACAGTCTTCCTTCCAGACCCTCTGAACTGGCCCTTTACTCTCTATGGCTCCAATATCGGTCAGGGATTCTCCAACCAGTGACTGCTTATAAGACCCTCTTCTTAGAGGTGGGAACTCCTCATGTTTTCCTGGGCCTTTTCCATGAGATTGGTATGGAGAGATGTGCATTCCCCAGCCTGTCCCCAGCTCACTTTTTCCTGTTCTTCTCCCCACTTATGAAGACCTCACGCTCAGAAGCTCTTAAGTATCCAAGACAGGGAAGGATAGAGCTGTGAAGCGAGCATGAGAATGAGGTATGCGTTTGGAGGAGGGCCTCCCAATATTGATCTGGACAGAGGCTACTCTCCCCACATTGTTACTGATGAGCATGTCATAGAGCCTATATGCTCTGTTTCTGCACTGAGCAGAAGAAAATATTGCTAATACTTGGGGCTAGCTATAATCACTGGTGATATGATGAATTGCACTAAACATTGGTATAATAGCTTAAATATACTTACTATATCTGTCCCAATCCATCTCTTTCAGGTGGTAGCATATGAATAGTATAACCATTTGGTAAATCCACTTTCCAGGTCACTTTTAGGAACTCAGCCATCAGTAAGTTACCAGGTATCTCAGTATTTTGATGTGACCTTTCTGGAGCTTGTTTGTCTATAGGTGCATCAAAAGTTTAGCATAGAGACGTATACTGTATGCAGTATTGCAAATGTCAGAGATTTCAGTCATGCACATCTAAGGCCAGAATCGATCCCTAAGTAAAGAAAGTCAACAGCTCATATTGACCTTCATTGCTGCTTTCAATATCCTTGTCAATAAAGCCCTTTCCACACTTTTACAAAGCCTTGCATTGATGAATAATGTCTAGCCTAAAGCAAGCTGAAGTGGAGTCATCGTCACATCACTAACAATGTTTGCACCAGTCAGATGGTGGTTTTCTGTCATTCCTAGTACAATGGGCAATCTTTCAGTCTATTAGCTTTTCTGTACCCTGACCTTATACAAGTCAAATAATGCAGGAATAGAGCAGTGTGAATCAAAGATTTTTAAAAAAATTAATGCAGTTGTCAGTCAGCTCTAGAAGTTCCAATATCTCAGAGTCCCCAGGTTCACTTTACCAGATCATGTTGCCAGGATAATTGTTGCCTCAAAGAAGGGTTGCATGTTTGCTTTTTGCTCACTAAAATCTTCAAGCCTGATAACTGCAACATGTCTGTTATGAGTGGCATAGATTTAATAGCAACTTCTCCTATTCAATCAAGACCTGAAAAAGAGAACCTGAAAACAAACTGCTGAAATATCAGAAAAAAGTACAATTCATTGAAACCCCAAACAGAGACTCAGATTAAAAAAAAGAGGAAAAAACAGAGTACTTTGTGACATCTGCTTGAGATTTTGCAATCTAATTTCCCTGGCCTGGCTTAGATACTGTGGTGATGGGTGGTGTGGAAAAAGCAGAAAGAGAAGAAAAGGGAAAGAAGTGCTTGAGGAATTTACAGGACAGCAAAACAAATCAGAGATGCCTGTGCTGGCAATCACATGATCAGAAAGGCATGGTCGTACTCAACTCCACCTACTAGAATCTAGATATCAATATTGTTAACATTCCTCCATCCATTTGGGAAATCAGCAATAGTAATCTGAATATAAACCTGTGTTGTTACTAATCTGGCATCTGCATCATTAAGGGGGTGAAAAGGGAAAGTGAATTAGGAAATTTGAAACCAAGGGAGGTTAAAAAAAAAACTTGCCCGTATCTGCCAAGTCTTAGTCATTTGGAGGGAGGCTCTGTTATTTTGGATTAATGTTAAATCTGTTCTTAAAGTATAATAAATCTGTTCTTAAAGTATTTTATTCTTATGATGAAGAATTCTGCTGAATATTTCAATGAGATATTTAAAACTTTACACAATCCTATTGGTACAGCTTTACATCTCTGCCTTCGTTTTCAAACGTTTTCAGGTTCCAGAATCATACAATTATTTCACAGGTCAGATCATGCATTGACAACATTTCTTGATTTATGTCTCAGATTCAGAATTGATACCATTTCCCAGATGCTCAGCTGGGGCAAATGGGCATATTTTGTGGAATAGTATCACATTACACAAGCTGCAAATGTGACCTCATGTTTCCACCCCTTAGTAGTATAGAGTACTGGAAGGATGTTCTTGTATGCAAACTGTTTGGGGCTAATGCATTGTCCTTTTCTTCTTTTCCCCATCCTCCAAAGTAAGTGAATCTGAAACAGACAATACAGATACCTTCCAAAAATACAAAGCATGTAAAAGAGATTGGTAAAAATGATCTGATGATTAATACCAAACAGATTATATGGCACCTGCATTGTTCTATCTGTTCTTATTCATTTGTAAACTGTCATGCCAAGTACAGGATTAAATGGAATTATAAACTGCCAAATAAGAGATCTGAGCTATATCAACTCTAATCAATATTACTTCTGTTACCTATAACTTTTTAGGAGTTAGGTTTTTTCCTCCAATCTGCAGAAGAATTGCCAGTGGCCCATTCTTTCATTATCCCAGCATCCTCACTAAACTAAGACTTTTGTGGGGGAGCATTTTGAATTGCATCCTGAGGGCAATCAGGTGTGAGATTATCTTGATTTCCTGTGGAAAGGTGTTCTACCCACTAAGCCCAGTTGGAGCATGCTTGTAAAGCAAGATGTATTCTGTCACAGAGGAAAGGCTAAGAGAATAGGGAATAGAGCCTCAACTTGGATACAGAGTTAAATGGATTTCTGGGGGCTATAGAGAATGGCATGCAGATACTGTATCTTTGTAGATCACTAGGGTGACCAGATGTCCCGATTTTATAGGGACAGTCCCAATTTTTGGGTCTTTTTCTTATATAGGCTCCTACTACCTCCCACCCCCTGTCCAGATTTTTCACACTTGCTGTCTGGTCACCCTATAGATAACCTAAATGTAAATTAAAGACATAGTTTAATTTTCCTCCAGATTAATTAGACACTATTTCCTTAATGAAAGGTGTACAAGTAGCAAATGCTCTTACTGAACTGGAAACTGAGAATTCAACAGAGGCCAGCACCAACAAAAATTGCTATTTTCTCAGTGTTCACAATGCCATTATTTCAGATAGGAATTCTATTCATGCGTCTGATATCAAACACCTCACTACTTTTAAAGATAAGTCTGGAAAACTTTCCAGCTATTACTTTCTTCTTCTAATTTATAGCTCAGAAAATTAGGCCTAATTGGGTGGCAGTGACAATAATAACATAATTCCACTGGTTTTTTCTTCTCTCCTTCTCTTACCTGGTTCTCACACCTTTTCCCCATCCACAGCTATATTTATGGCTGTGGGATTGCCAGTAGACTAGCAAATATAAACTGACATTGTGAGCAATTATATTGTTTGCACAACAAGCATAGTGTCATTTGCTTAACTCTGAATATTTTGCAAAGAAAATAATAGGATGAATAGTAGAACCGAGGAAATACTACAAAAGATTTTCTGTGAATATTCATTCAAATTTTTAAATGAATTAGCTTTGTCCATGTTGATTCATTTGGATAAAGATTGCTCTTATACTAGAAATGATTCCATACTTTTCTCAGGTAGCCTTGTGAGAAATAAAAGTGTCTAACTCATATCAGGTTTCAGAGTAGCAGCCGTGTTAGTCTGTATCCGCAAAAAGAACAGGAGTACTTGTGGCACCTTAGAGACTAACGAATGTATTTGAGCATAAGCTTTCGTGGGCTAAAACCCACTTCATCGGATGCATGCAGTGGAAAATACAGTGAGGAGATTTATATACACAGAGAACATGAAACAATGGGTGTTATCATAGACACTATAACGACATTTTGTCGTGTATCCTAAGCCATGACAAAAGGGAAGGGATATTAGGTTACAAATGACATCTCTCTTACTCTTCAATTTTGAGAAATCAAGGGCAAAATGTGTAGTTTGCGAGTAAATTAAGGCTTTGCTTTGAACTAGTCTGTGAGCCTATTTCCAGTTTTTCATCATGAAGTACATACTTTTCCCACTTCAGAAAATATTTTACTTACCCTGGATATGCTTTGAATTGAACTGTATTTGACAGTTTTATTGTAAATGTCTTCTGCTTATGCTCTAATAAATTTGTTAGTCTCTAAGGTGCCACAAGTACTCCTGTTCTTTTTGTGGATACAGACTAACACGGCTGCTACTCTGAAACCTATAAATGTCTTGTAATTGCTATGCTAAAGAAAGTGATTGAAAAAATGTACAAAGTCCTACAATTGGAATTCAACTCCCTGGAGTGCTGAATGAAGAAACAAATGTTAGCTTGTAAGTTATAAAATCCTCCAAAGTCTATGGATTCACAAATACAAATTTGATTTATTATTCACCTCGGCTATAGCACCTTGTGTTCTGGGAACCAGCTAATATTACTCTTCTCCACAAAAGTGGTGACAAATCATCACTTACAAATTACTTTCCAATATCTTTACTGTCCATAGCACCAAAATTGCTTGAAGGGATTGCAGTTACTCTACAAACATTTCCAATACCTTAAATAAATGTTGATACCTTTACTGTCCATAGCATCAGAATTGCTTATATACTTAAAGCATTGCACAGAGTTACTCTGTAAATATTTCCAATAGAGTAATTAATTGTCAATCTGTTTTATCTATATTCCCTGCTTTATCACAGCAGCATGGCTAAAGGTTGTAGGTGATGTTATGTCAGCCTTGGATAGCTAATCTAATAGTAGAACTATGTTTTTCACACAGGTAATGAGATCTTATGGGGCAGCCAGTTAATATTATTAATTTATCAGCATTTTATAACGGGAAGTAATCAGAGAATACAAAGGGGGAGGATTTTCTTTTTATTCATGTGATTTTGGCACTTGTGAAAGTTGCCATATTGAAAGCCCTGGAGACCGAAAAGGTGCAGCATGAGAAGCTTGCACTGCCACTGCCTCTCTTTACCTCTACTCTTTACTCATTTCTCTACGCTGAACCTACTGACCTACTCAGAGGTGAGTGGGTAAATCACTGTCCATTGACCATTCTCCGCTAAGACTGTCAGCAAAGAGACCTATTACTGCCAACTGTAGAGGTGATGGAGTCACCTATCCACAGGGAACTCACATCACTTAGGTCACTGAACAGCCATCCTGTGGTAAAAATCTTCAGGCACTGCTGACCTGGGCAGGATTTGAAATAATGACACAGAGATGAGCTATTTAGTCCCCTGAGAATATGTTGTCTGCATCATAGTAGCAATAGCCTCACTGTTCTATTAGAGCAGAAGCTGCTTTACACTATGCCTAACATCAGGGACTATTCAAAAGCCTTCCTGGCCTGCTACAGGTCACTTCCAGACAAGTATAGCTGAGATTCTATCACTTAGAAAGCTCAGGTTTGGAGGACAATACAGTGTAAATCTTGTTAAAAGAATGTGACACTCCCAAGGTTGTGAGGAACCTTGCTACAACCTGCCCTTAGCATGAGGAAGCCTTGTCTCTGCCTGCCAGGGGTCACCTCCATGACTCCACTGGCCATAAGGACACATAGCAACACAACTCCTTTCAGTCCTCGCAGGCTCTGCTGTCCCTCATGCAGGCTAGCAACAGGCAAGTTCCAACCTCCGAGTCCTCCAAGCGTCCCTTGTAGTGACCAGAGCCTGCTCCACTGGACACTCACAAAATAACCAGGCCCGCTGTTCCTAAAGGAATAGTGCCCCACAGCTTACTACTTACACCTTGGAACACAGCTTCCACTTAGCACACCAGCACTTACATTTGTTTACAGGAAAACCAAAAACTCTATTTAACAAAGAATAGAGACTCATATGACAGCAAACAGAAATACTGGAAACAAAGTGACACATATAAAAGTGAGTCATAACACGCATTCTAGAGCCTAACCTCAGCTAACAAATTACCCTCTTGTCTAATGAAGACCCGCTTATGCCAAAATCCTTCTCTCAGCATTTTTCCAATGAGGATGGTTGAAAGCCTTCTTTCATAAGGCCACTCCTGATGGCAGCCTGCCACCCTAATGATACATAACTAAAGATTCATGTGCATCCCAAACAGAGTCCCAAAAGTTCATTGTCTTTGCTTCTAATCAGGAAAGTCCTGCTGTTTGTTCTCCTTGCAGCCCCTGCTATCTTTTGATTAGCATTTGGCTCAGACTGTAAATGGGAGTCTATTGTGAACACATACAAAACTAAATTTGCACATGAACAACCTGTGAGAGGAAAGCATCTATTCTCCCCTGATTGACAGGAGTATGTGGATCACCTTAACTCATAGACCTAGAGAATATAATTTTCAATATATATACAGAATTCCTCGTACATTAATCTTGCATGATTATGATGAGTCTTGCACAGGCTTTCATTAGAGACCTTACATGACATGATTTGATGAACTAGTATGTAGATCTCAGACCCAGGGGAACCCTGTGGCTCTTATGCACCCCTGTGCCCTCTGCCAGTTGACACTAAGAGTCCCTAGGTCACAAGCCCTTGAGTTTTTTTAGCATTTTGAAAAACTAATTTGTGGATTATTTTTATTGAGGGCCCTCTAAAATATATTGTAGATTTTTCTGTTTCTAAAACTCAAAACTGTTTCCCTTATGAAAGATAAATATGACCAGTCATTAATTAGTTCATTCTGTGAACTAATTCCATTACTTGCTTTGATAAAAAGTGTACAAAGATTCAGTTTTGTCCTATAAGGTTATTCAGTCCACATGCAAATACATTTTTCCACCTAGTAATTAAAACTAAACAGTTTTCAATAGAGAGACTAGGTTACATGCAGAAACTAGGTTAATCAATCAGTGATCAATTTAAATAAGAATGAATAGAATTCTCTCAGCACTCTTTCTCAATTTGGTTGCTGCCTGATTAATGAGTTTTAAAATATGGACAAATCTCTTTTTATCACAAATATAACTTTGACATCAGCAGATATGATAGTGTGTCCAAGCAATAACATAATTTGGACACAAGAGTTATCCAATCAGGAGCTGTGAAACCTGAAAAGATGTCCAACTCTGCAGCAGATCACAGGTGCAGATTTCATTTACTTAACTGTTTGTCTGTTCCCAGTTCATATTGGAGCCGGAAGCCGACATGGAACATTAGTTTATTGTCATTCATTGTACAATGTGAATCATGTTGTTTTCATTTACACCTGTGTAAATCTGCTAGTGGCAATAAGTTTGCACAGATATATCCAGGGGTGTAATTTGGCCAAAGAACTTCTGTTACAAGTGCTGATGTGTAAGCTGGAAGTAACTCAGCTTCACTGTCAGACTCCAGGGTGAGTGTATATGAACTATCCTTTTACTAATAGACTAAGAAAGTTTGATATCCAAATCAGTACAACACGATGAATAATGGACTTTACAATGACATTTTTACAATGTTTTAGTTTTTCAGTTTGGACTAATACCTTAAATAGGGAGGTGAAGCAGTCTACTGTAACTAACCTTAAAAATGCTACTACAGCATCAGAGGGATCAGGGAGACACTGCACAGTTAAGTGACTTGTACCGTAGGTCACAAAGTAAGTCTGTGAGAGAGCCTGGAATAGAGTCAAATCTCCTGGCTCCCACTTCTGTATTTCCTCAAGCTATTAGTCTAAGGGCAACCAAGTGGACATTGTAGATGGCAGTGTTTTGTAAGCTAGTTCGCAAAAATCAAGAGTTTGTTTTTATTTGAAATATCTTTACTGAAAGACAGGGAATCGGCATGTTCTCTCTCACACACACAAACACCCACATACACACATCCTGTCTGCTATGCACAGAACAAAGTGGCAGCCAAAATCCTCACCCTTTCCTGTCAAGCTCTGTTTATATAATTTCTGACCTATACTAAAATAAATTATTTGGAATGTTTTTTTTCCCTTAGGTATAAATCACTTGGAATTACCACTGTATAACACTGTGGAAGCAGTAATAGAACAGTGACTGAGCTTCTTAAAGATATTGGACAAGGATACAAATAACATTTGTAGGCTTAAATAATGCAGATTGTCACCTCACGTTACTTTAACAAAGCAGCTATTTTTAACAAATTGATTATTGTATAACTAGTAGACCCTGAAACAATTTATACTCAAGCACTCATCATGTGTATATACCTATATTTATCTATCTAGATATAGATAGATTGGTTGATTATTAAAAACACTTGGAACACAGATCACAAAACCAGTGTTCCAACTGGTTGACTATCCATCTTTATCTTGCACAGATGGAGCATTAGTCTCTGCTTTGGACAGCCTTACCCTAATCCCTTTTTATAGGCTGCTTTGCAGGGGATTTATCCCTGGTCATACCAATTTTTAATTTGTACTCAAGAGGTGGGCAAATCACATGTACCATATTGTGCTCAGCCTCCCTTCCCACCCCCACCTAGTTCATGACAGAGCATATGGTAGTCTAAACTTTCGGAATATAACATGTTGTCTTTGCAAGCATTTAGTATAACTTGCACAGTTTTAGTCACATATGTGACATGGACTGGGAAAAACACACTCTCTGGCTCCTCAGTACTTGGAGCTTGTCTACGTAGGGACACTCAGAAAATTTTATTCAAATTAACTAAAGTTGTGAATAAAAAGTGGATTAGTTAAACCACATTAAGCCCCTGTGTGGATGTTCTTAAATTTTAAAGTGGCCTTAATTAAATTTAGCTTAATTCACTTCCAAAATGCAGTCCCTTGTGCCCAGCCTCTCAACCTCCTTGTGCAGCGGAAACATACCCAGTTCTGCTGCCTAAGGAGCATCCATGCCCCATACCACAGGAGGAGATTGGAAATTATTTTTAAATTGGAGGCTGTTAGAACTGAGCAGGAAATGGCTTCCCCATCCCATGAGAATTTTCAAGATTTAAAAGATTTTCCCATCCCAAATCAGGATGAAAAGTTAAAATCTCAAAAATGTTCACAATCTGAAAATCCAAAAAAAACCCCAAATCAGATCAGGTCAACTGAAATGTAGTTTTGATTATTTCAAAACATTTCATTTAAATTTTGACTATTTTTAAACAGTTTTACTAGAAATTAACTTAAATTTCTATATAAAAAATCACTTTGAACCAAAAAATGGAATTTGTGGTTTTGAAAATGTCAATTTTTTTGTTTTGTTTCATTTTGACAATTCTGGAACTTTATTTTTCAAAAAAAATTCAAAACAGAAAATCCATCAAATTTTACCCCACAAAATGTTTCAGTTTTGACAAATCAGCATTTTCTGACCAAAAAAAATTGTTGAAAAATCATCTCTAGAGACTATGTCAAACTGAAAGGAAGAAAGAACAGAATATTTACCTTACCACCATCATCTACTAAAAAGATCAGCGGCATGTAGGAAAGTATAACAATTCGGTAATTGCTACAATAGTAAGACACAATCCATGCAATACTGTATGATGTTTCATCAATGGGAAATAGGAAAGCATTTCCCAGTAACAAGTTAATTTCCAATCTGAATACTACAAAATCCCTTTAAATAAGAAAACACTCCACATTTAAAACTTGAACTAAAAGAGTTTTTCCAGGATGACAAAGGACACAGTGGGCCCCAGGAATTCTGTGTAGGTAAAATAAGCTATGCAGCATATGCTGATCCTTAGGCAGAAGAAAAGCACCAATGTATAGCAGGGTGTGAAGTTTTACATAAAGCGCAAAACCTTGAAATCAAAGAGTTGCTGAACTGCACAGAATGGAGGGGTGAAGGGAAATGTAGATTTGATTTTTTGTATTTCTTGAAATGTTTTGCACTAACTGGTGCCTATGAAACAGTATGTTGGCCTAGTAACAAAAAAGAATCCCAGTAATCAATACTGGAAGTGACAAAAGCCTCTTCAGCTTAGCAATATTTTGCAAACAGAAAAAAAAAGACACTGGTGATAAGTCAGAAATGGCATTCCAGAGATAACTGAGGATAAGGCCTAACCTTATTATTAGGGTTTTTCAAAACTCTTACCAGAATTCTTATGCTGGACACAAGACCTGAAAGGTTACATAGTTGGGAGCAGTCATCCATAGTACATTGGATTATTTTTAATTCTTTGCGTGTGTGTGTGCGCAAACAAGAATAATACCGTATTTACATATATACACACAGGCCAAAGTTTTCAAAAATAGGAGCCTGATATTAAGCACCTGAGCCAATATTTAGGCACAGGTGGGATTTTCAAAAGCACCTAAGACCTATATCCACAAATGGATTTAGGCACCTAACTCCCACTTTAGGTGCCTAAGTCCAAAATGTAGGTACCTCTGAAATCTTCAAAAACCCTGATTAGCTGCCACCTAACTCTGGAGGCACCTAAAATCCCTTGGCACCTAAATTTTGTTGTAAAAGTCCCCTAAGGGCCTAAGTTTCTGCCTCTGAGCCTCTGTGCTGCTTCCCCAGGTGAATTCCCAGATGCCCAATCCCCAGCACAGTCCTCAAACCAGCTAAAGATAGGTGTTGTCCCACAGATCTCACCTGCAGGGCCCAATCCAGAAGGCATTCCCAGAGCATGCCTAACTCCACACATAATGGCCCGGAGAGGAGGAGCTGTCCTCCTTTTAGCCCAGTGGTTAGGACATTCTCCCAGGATGGGAGAGACCCTGTTTTAATTCCACCTCTCTGCCGGACGGGAAGAAGGGAAATAATTAAATATACATTGGGCCAAAGACAGAGAGAAAATGACTTATAGTCCTAGAGGCTAACTCCACCGCCATTCTCCCTCCCCCGCCCCCCACACACACTCAGTTCAGGTGAGGTCTATGTCACCACAGTTCTTACAAGAGACAGTTTAGCCAACTGAGTCCAGGAGAGGGTTCTCAGCTGTGGATCCCAAACAGAGATAGGCATCTCCTCTCCAGCCTGGACTTAGGCATCCAGCTCCCAGAGAGAGGTGGGGCTAAGAAATTGCTGGCTTTGGTGGATCCCATTCTTAGGGCATGACTACACCTGTAGATGTAGAGTGCTGTGAGTTAAACCAGCCCTCGGAGACCGCAGCAGGGAAAGCACTGCCGTGTGTTCACACTGTCAGCTGCAAGTGCACTGGCGTGGCCACATTTGTGGCATTTGCAGCGGCACTGGGAGCGGTGCATTATGGGCAGCTATCCCATAGAGCTCCTCTTCCCATTCTGACGCTGTGGCTTGTGGAAAGGGGCGGGGGTGGCACGCAGGGCATTCTGGTTCCTGTCCCAATGCCCCGTGATGCATCGCTTTGCATCCCAGCAGTCCCTGTGCTTCCGTCCACATTTGGCACCATCTTTCAACATTTTTTGCACTGCACACTCTGTCTTCCCTTTGGTCTGTGGGAATGGACCCTGAACTGCTGAGGTGTATGCTGATGGATCTCGCCAGCATGTCACGAATTGTACTCAAGTTACTCCTTAAGCTACAAACTGACCGACGATGTCGACTCGAATAATGCATATGACACAAGATGGCTTGTGGCATATACGGACATGCTCTCTACAGTGGAATGCCACTTTTGGGCTCAGGAAACAAGCACTGAGTGGTGGGATCACATTGTCATGCAAGTCTGGGATGATGAGAAGTGGCTGCAGAACTTCCATGGGACTGTGTGCTGAGCTTGCCCCCATCCTGCAGTGCATGGACACAAGATTGAGAGCTGCCCTGCCAGTGGAGAAGCGGGTGGCTATTGCAATCTGGAAGCTGGCAACTCCAGACAGCTACCGATTGGTCGCTAACCAGTGTGGAGTGGGAAAGTCAACCGTTGGTATCATGTTGATGCAAGTTTGCAGGGCCGTTAATTGCATCCTGCTCAGAAGAATCGTGACTCTGAGTAACGTGCATGACATTGTGGCTGGCTTTGCACAAATTGGTTTCCCTAACTGCGGAGGGGCGATAGATGGGACGCATATTCCAATTCTGGCACCAGCCCACCTACCCTCTGAGTACATAAATCAGAAGGGGTATTCCTCTATGGTTCTCCAGGAGCTTGTAGATCACTGTGGGCGTTGCATTGACATTAATGCAGGCTGGTCTGGAAAGGTGCATGACGCATGCATCTTTCAGAACACAGGCCTGTTCAGGAAGCTGCAAGCTGGGACTTTCTTCCCAGACCAGAAGATCACCGTAGGAGAAGTCAAAATGCCCATTGTGATCCTTGGAGACCCCGCTTACCCTTTAATGCCATGGCTCATGAAACCCTACCCAGGGAGCCCTGACAGCAGCAAGGAGCAGTTCAACCACAGGCTGAGTCTGTGCAGAATGACCATGGAGTGTGCTTTTGGCCATTTAAAGGGCCGTTGGTGATGTCTGTATGGGAAGCTGGACCTGGCCGATGACAACATCCCCACGATTATATCCGCGTGCTGTACCCTCCATAACATTTGTGAAAGGAAGCATGAAAGATTCATTCAGGCATGGACCTCAGAGGTTCAACACCTGGAGGCTGAATTTGAACAGCCAGAGAGCAGGCCTATTAGAAGGGCCCAGTGCAGGGCTGCAAGGATTAGGGATGCCTTGAGGGAGCAATTTGAGGCTGAAAGCCACCAGTAATGTCTGATGCCCTGCATGGGAGTGAAGTGCAGTGGCTCCAATGTTAGTAGGAATCTGTGTTTGCTACATATGATGCACTAACTTGCAGTGCCTGTTGCTTTCCTGGGCTACAGTATCTTTTACTTAATGTAATAATAAAGAATGTTTTCAAAGCCAAAAAACTCATTTATTGAAAAGAAAATTCATTTATTGAAAAGAAAGACAACTGCTTGGGAAACAGAAAGGGCATGATGCATCTGTGCTGTGTGGGACGAGGGTGGGGTGGGGAATGGGACAATCACAGATTTGCATATCTTCCTGTTATCATACGCAGCCTTCCTGTCTGGAGTGCTGTGCAATGAGTGTTGCACTTCAGGCTGGCTAAAATGCATGGTGATGGGGGTTGAGTGCAGTGGGTAAGGGTCATAGTTTGCAGGGCTGCGTGGTGAAGCTACAGGTGTTGAAGGCAGCTGGTGGCAATAAGAATCTGGATGTTGGGGAAAGTGGGTTGGCGGTGACATAGGGGCACAAGGGAAATAGTTTTGGGACAAGGGCTGCGGGGGGGACGAAAGTGCTCCACCTGCATTGCTACGAGTGCCTGTATCAAGCCTGCTTGGCGCTCCATGATGCTTAGCAGCCGCTCCGTGCTTTGATGCTGGCGATCCGCATTCTGCTGGCGGACCCTCCTGTCACTCTCCCGCCACTCCTGCACTTTTCGATTTTCATTAAGGGACTGCTGCATGACTTCATGCAGCATGTCCTCTTTGCTTCTTCGCAGACTCTTCCTGATTCTTTGGAGTCTTTCAGCCATTGATAACAAGGATGGCTGGAATCTCAAGGTTGCATCTGTAAAGTCAAAATGCAACACTTAACAGAGGCAGCATTGTTCACACCAGACAAAGCAATTATTCGGCTGTACTTAAAGACAAGCACAGTGTACACAAGAGCAAAAATTGCCCATTCCAAAGCGATCGGACATAACCCACCCAAAATGGTGAGTAAGGACAGGGGCAAGCGGGACTGATTGTTTCATGGCCTTACTGTCTTCTGGGGTTCTGTGCCTTGGGGAGAGCCAACAGCTACAGGGGGCCCCTATACTGAACACTGTCCCCACATTTTCCACAGGATGAGTTCATCCTGGAAGATATCTCGCTGCTGAGGGTGACCTGGGAAGCAAGGGAGGGTCTTCTACTACAATGTGGCTTCTGCCCTGGCCCATATGTAGCTTGCCTGTGCACAGCAATGGTCCCCTTGCCCCTCACAGCACAGTGGCGCAGACATGTTAGCCTTACTGGGACAAGGAGCACAGTAGCTCTGCCAAGGAACCTGCGCAAGTGGATTGCCCAGCTTCTGCATGAGACCTTTGAAGAGATCACTGAGGTCGATTACTGCGATGTGAGAGAGCACATCAATGCCCTATTCTGCATCTAGGCATGCACACAGCCCTAACCCTCCTTGCCCCAAGAGCCCGCATCAAACAACTTCCTTCCCAAAATAAAAGCTGCTTACCAAGGCACCTACTTTGGTGTTTGTTCTTCCCCAAGCACCATCTGCTGTGACGGGCTACCTTCTTCCTGGCTTGAAAACAGCTCCTGGCTGCATGCATCTGGGGATCATAGAATCATAGAATATCAGGGTTGGAAAGGACCTCAGGAGGTCATCTAGTCCAACCCCCTGCTCAAAGCAGGACCAATCCCCAACTAAATCATCCCAGCCACGGCTTTGTTAAGCCTGACCTTAAAAACCTCAAAGGAAGGAGATTCCACCACTCCCCGAGGAAACTCATTCCAGTGCTTCACCACCCTCCTAGTGAAAAAGTTTTTCCTAATATCCAACCTAAACCTCCCCCACTGCAACTTGAGACCATTACTCCTTGTTCTGTCATCTGCTACCACTGAGAACAGTCTAGATCCATCCTCTTTGGAACCCCCTTTCAGGTAGTTGAAAGCAGCGATCAAATCCCCCCTCATTCTTCTCTTCTGCAGACTAAACAATCCCAGTTCCCTCAGCCTCTCCTCATAAATCATGTGTTCCAGTCCCCTAATAATTTTTGTTGCCCTCTGCTGGACTCTTTCCAATTTTTCCACATCCTTCTCCTAGTGTGGGGCCCAAAACAGGACACAGTACTCCAGATGAGGCCTCACCAATGTCAAATAGAGGGGAACAATCACGTCCCTCGATCTGCTGGCAATGCCCCTACTTATACAGCCCAAAATGCCATTGGCCTTCTTGGCAACAAGGGCACACTGTTGCCTCATATCCAGCTTCTCATCCACTGTAACCCCTAGGTCCCTTTCTGCAGAACTGCTGCCTAGCCATTCGGTCCCCAGCCTGTAGCGGTGCATGGGATTCTTCCGTCCTAAGTGCAGGACTCTGCACTTGTCCTTGTTGAAGCTCATCAGATTTCTTTTGGCCCAATCCTCTAATTTGTCTAGGTCCCTCTGTATCCTCTCCCTACCCTCCAGCGTATCTACCTCTCCTCCCAGTTTAGTGTCTTCTGCAAACTTGCTGAGGGTGCAATCTACACCATCTTCCAGATCATTAATGAAGACATTGAACAAAACTGGCCCCAGGACCGACCCTTAGGGCACTCTGCTTGATACCAGCTGCCAACTAGACATGGAGCCATTGATCACTATCCACTGAGCCCGACGATCTAGCCAGCTTTCTATCCACCTTATAGTCCATTCATCCAGCCCATACTTCTTTAACTTGCTGGCAAGAATACTGTGGGAGACAGTGTCAAAAGCTTTGCTAAAGTCAAGGAATAACACATCCACTGCTTTGCCCTCATCCACAGAGCCAGTTATCTTGTCATAGAAGGCAGTTAGATTAATCAGGCATGACTTGCCCTTGGTGAATCCATGCTGACTGTTCCTGATCACTTTCCTCTCCTCTAAGTGCTTCAGAATTGATTCCTTGAGGACCTGCTCCATGATTTTTCCAGGGACTGAGGTGAGGCTGACTGGCCTGTAGTCCCCCGAATGCTCCTTCTTCCCTTTTTTAAAGATGGGCACTACATTAGCCTTTTTCCAGTTGTCCGGGACCTCCCCCGATCACCATGAGTTTTCAAAGATAATGGCCATGGCTCTGCAATCACATCTGCCAACTCCTTTAGCACTCTCGGATGCAGCACATCCAGCCCCATGGACTTGTGCTCGTCCAGCTTTTCTAAATAGTCCTGAACCACTTCTTTCTCCACAGAGGGCTGGTCACCTCCTCCCCATGCTGTGCTGCTCAGTGCAGTAGCCTGGGAGCTGACCTTGTTCGTGAAGACAGAGGCAAAAAGAGCATTGAGTACATTAGTTTTTTCCACATCCTCTGTCACTAGGTTGCCTCCCTCATTCAGTAAGGGGCCCACACTTTCCTTGACTTTCTTCTTGTTGCTAACATACCTGAAGAAACCCTTCTTGTTACTTTTAACATCTCCTGCTAGCTGAAACTCCAGATGTGATTTGGCCTTCCTGACTTCACTCCTGCATGCCTGAGCAATATTTTTATACTCCTCCCTGGTCATTTGTCCAATCTTCCACTTCTTGTAAGCTTCCTTTTTGTGTTTAAGATCAGCAAGGATTTCACTGTTAAGCCAAGCTGATCGCCTGCCATATTTACTATTCTTTCTACACATCGGGATCGTTTGTCCCTGTAACCTCAATAAGGATTCTTTAAAATACAGCCAGCTCTCCTGGACTCCTTTCCCCGTCATGTTATTCTCCCAGGGGATCCTGCCCATCAGTTCCCTGAGGGAGTCAAAGTCTGCTTTTCTGAAGTCCAGGCTCTGTATTCTGCTGCTCTCCTTTCTTCCTTGTGTCAGGATCCTGAACTCGACCATCTCATGGTCACTGCCTCACAGGTTCCCCTACTAATTCTTCCCGGTTTGTGAGCAGGAGGTCAAGAAGAGCTCTGCCCCTAGTTGGTTCCTCCATCACTTGCATCAGGAAATTGTCCCCTACACTTTCCAAAAACTTCCTGGATTGTCTGTGCATCGCTGTATTGCTCTCCCAGCAGATATCAGGGTGATTGAAGTCTCCCATGAGAACCAGGGCCTGCGATCTAGTAACTTCCGTTAGTTGCCGGAGCAAAGCCTCATCCACCTCATTCCCCTGTCCGGTGGTCTATAGCAAACTCCCACTATGACATCTGCCTTGTTGCTAACACTTCTAAACTTAATCCAGAGACTCTCAGGTTTTTCTGCAGTTTCATACCGGAGCTCCAACCAGTCATACTGCTCTCTTACATATGTAAGCAGTGTCAGGATGAGCTCCACCCTGACATCTGGTGGTGAGGTGTGGCAAGTTGTGGAAAAAAAACTTCAGGGGCCAATCTCATTTGCATAGGCACACCCACCCCGCCTAGACTGAGGCCATAGCTGCCCAAATGGTCACTTTGGCTGCTGAGGGATCCCCAGTGTCTCTGTTATTGAGGCAGGAAGAATAAATTGTTATTACCCTGATTATGGGAACTGTGCTTGGAACTGTACTTGGCCTTTTGTTATGATGGAGGGACTCACCATCAACTAAGTAGCACTCGCTAGGCAAGGGTCATGGGTTCCAAAACTGTGTGAATAGAGAGAGGCTGGGGACAAGTATTAATACTTGGTGGCATGGGCCCCTGGGTGAGGGCCTTACATGCTAATTGCACTTCCTCCTCTCTCCACTGTGGAATATCAGAGCTAATTTTGATTTCATTAGAAGTCTAGTTACAGGCTGCTGAGCTCACTTTGGACTAATAGTGTACCAGCACTGAGGCTCCCCTACTACAAGCTGAAATCACTGAGCATTGTGTTAAGCAGTGGGGGAGCCTGAAGATATATCGTAGAGCAGTTTGCGGGACGGCTGGAGTGCCTTGTGGACAGGCTGGCGGAGCAGTTCATAGGACGGCAGGAGCTGTTGGTTGGACGTGGAGCAGTTTGTGGACCGGCTGGTGGAGCAGTTCGTGGGACGGCGGGAGCTGCTTGTGGGCTGCGGAGCAGAGCGGAGCTGAGCGAAGGAGTTCGTGGGGCGGCTGGCGGAGCGGAGCGGAGCGAAGGCCTATGGAGCTGTGGGGCGGTCAGCTTCAGATCATGTAAGGTGCCTCTTACCCCTGTCCCATCTCCACCCAGGGTGGGAGGTAAAGCTCCGCAGATAAACTTTCGAACTCTGGGGCTGCCCTGACCAGGGACAGAGACTTTTGGGTCATTGGACTTTTGGGACTTTGGGTGATTTGGGGTTGCTGGATTCAAGAACCAAAGGGAAAGGGGCATGCCCCAATTTGCTTGGGGTGGGTTTTTTTTTGCTCATGGGTTGTGTTATGAATCCTGTTGGTGGTGTTTCCCCAACATAATGCCACATTGTTTCTCTCTGTTATTAAAAGGCTTTTTGCTACACTCAGACTATGTGCTTGCGAGAGGGGAAGTATTGCCTCTTGGAGGCGCCCAGCGGGGGTGGTATAGATTTGTCCCAGGTCACTGGGTGGGGGCTCAAGCCGGTTTGCATTGTGTTATTGGAATGGATCCCCTAGATATTGAACCCGGCCCTTGTTGCTGCCAACTCTGACGGGCAGAAGGGTTACACATACAATGCAACTCCCCCACCTTTTCTGCCCTGCCTGCCCTTCCTGAACAGTTTACATCCATCCATGACAGTACTCCAGTCATGTGAGTTATCCCACCAAGTCTCTGTTATTCCAGTCACAAGATAATTCCTTGACTGTGCCAGGACTTCCAGTTCTCCCTGCTTGTTTCCCAGGCTTCTTGCATTTGTGTTTAGGCACTTGAGATAACTTGCTGATAGTCCCTCTTCCTCAGTATGAGGCAGGAGCCCTCCCCACTCATGCTCTCCTGCTCGTTCTTCCTCCCAGTATCCCACTTCCCCCTCAGGGCTTTGGTCTCCTTCCCCCAGTGAACCTAGTTTAAAGCCCTCCTCACTAAGTTAGCCTGCCTGCTTGCAAAGATTATCTTCCCTCTCTTCGTTAGGTGGAGCCTGTCTCTGCCTAGCACTCCTCCTTCTTGGAACACCATCCCATGGTCAAAGAATCCTCCTCAGCACCCTCCCCCCTCCTCAGCACCCTAGCTCCTGCTTTCCTCCTCCTTCTGCCTTGTTGAACTGAGCTCTGAAGTGTCCATGGTGGTCTTCGGAGTGGAGGTAGGGTCGCTCCCAAATATTTGCGTCCAGCTCTTTGTAGAAAAGGCAGGTCGCGGGGGCAGCACCGGAGCGGCAGTTTGCCTCGCACGCTTTGCGGTGAGCATTCCGCAGCTCCTTCACTTTAACCCTGCACTGCAGTGCGTCCCGGTCATGGCCCCTTTCCATCATGTCCCTTGATATCTGCCCGAAGGTTTCATAATTCCTACGGCTGGAGCCCAGCTGGGACTGGACAGCTTCCTCCCCCCAAACACTGATGAGGTCCAGCACCTCACTATTGCTCCATACTAGGAGCAATGGAGGCATGGTCACCTGGAAAGATGCGCTGAGAGCACTCCACACCTTGCTGAGGAAACAGGAAGGGGATTTTCAAAATTCCCAGAGAATTTAAAGGGTGGGTCTGATGGTTGGTCACCTGAGGGTTCAACCAGTAGAGTTCAAAGTGATGATCAGAGTGGCTAGAACAGGCATTATGGGAGACTTCTGGAGGCTGACCAGAGTACATTAATAGACCAGGGCGTCCACACTGGCACCGTGGTGCTCCAGCCAGGGCACAGCAAGTGTTATGCTTCTCGTGGAAGGTGGATTACCAGAAGCACTCCAGCCGCATAGTCCGGGCACTCTACGTGCCTTTCAAGTGTGGACGCGTCATGGGTTAGGGTACCCGGGGCTGCTTTAATGCACTCTAACTTGCAAGTGTAGCCAAGCCCTTAGGAATGTATGTCTCTCCATGCAGTCTACAGGCAGCCTAGGCACCTGACCCAAAGTTTGTGGATTCCACTGGATGGCTGAGCACCTAAATTTTAGGTGCTGCAATGCTCAGCCTTTTTCATTTATTTACTTTTTTTTAAAGGGAGATTGGGACAGAAAGGGGAGAGAGGAGAGGATAAAAGTATGTTCAGCTCAGTTGATCCATTTAGAATTTCCTGAGTTCCATAGTTTTCCCCAGTGACACACACAGTCCAAGCATATCCAAGTTCTCAACTAGGATTTTTATTTTTAATGTAAGGAGCACAGGTAGCTTAGTATCTGAATAATTTTCTTTCATGTTCTCTTAAATATTGCTTAGCTACCCATTATCTGTGACACATATGAATATGTAAATAAGTAGCAGGAAGGAACTGGAAATTATTAGACTCACAGGGCATAAAAATGATATTTTGAAAAAAACAAATACATTCTTATCTATTAAAGCAGTCACCTTTTGTTTTACCTTTTTATATTCATTTACATGTAAAAGTATGGAATAATACTTTACTTTGTACTTATTTTTCATCTGTAGATCTCAAAGCTCCTTATAAAGGTCCAATTACGCATTTGTACTTGAGGCAATGTTGTTGAGCAATTAGGAGATAACAGGACACAGGGAGCAACACACTCAAAGCCTGCTTTCAGAACAAACCTCAGGCTTCACTGTAACCTAAGGAAAAAGGACTCCAAAAGCAGAAAGCAGCCACTGAGCATTGAAATTAGATTAACTGATTGCAGTTACTAAAACCAAAACATTAAACAATTGTTGTGTTAAAGAATGTCCATGTAAAACAAAGCCTTCTAGCAATTGCGATAGAACTGAATTTTAAAAACAAATCAAGACGGAGTAAAAGAGATGGTTAGAGACAAAAAGAAATCTTTTCAAAATCAGAAGTCAAATCCTACTAAAGGAAATAGAAAGGAACATAAATTATGGCAAGCCAAGTGTAAAAGTATAATTAGGCTAGCCAAAAAAGAACTTGAAGAGCAACTAGCAACAGACACAATAACTAACAGCAACATTTTTTTAAGTACATCAGAACCATGAAGCTTGTCAAACACTCAGTGAGCCACAGGACAAGCAAGGTGCTAAACAAGAACTCAAGGAAGACAAGGGCATTGCAGACAAGCTAACTGAATTATGTGCATTGGTCTTCACTGCAGAGGATGTGAGAGGGATTTCCATACCTGAGCCATTCTCTTTAGGTGACAAATCTGATGAACTGTCCCAGACTAAAGTGTCAATAGAGGAGATTTTGGAACAAAATGACAGAGTAAAGAGTAATAAGTCACCAGGACCAGATGAATTTCCCCCAAGAATTCTGAAAGAACTCAAATATGAAATTGCAGAACTACTCACTGTGGTATGTAACCTATTGCTTAAATCAGTCTCTGTTTCAGATGATTGGTGGATATCTAATGTGACACTGATTTTTAAGAAAGACTCCAGAGGCGATTCTGGTAATTACAGACCAGTAAGCCTAACTTCAGTACCAGGCAAATTGGTTGAAACTATAGTGAAGAATGGAATTATCAGACACAAGACGAACACGATTTCTTGGGGAAAAGTCAACATAGTTTTTGTAAAGGGAAATCATGCCTCACCAATCTATTAGAATTCTTTTAGGTGGTCAACAAAAACCTGGTCAACATGTGCACAAGGGTAATCCAGTGGATATAGTGCAGTTGGACTTTCAGAAGGCCTTTGACAAGCTCCCTCACCAAAGGCTCTTAAGCAAAGTAAGCAGTCATGAGATAAGAGGGAAGGTCCTCTCATGGATCAGTAACTGGTTAAAAGATAGGAAACAAAGGGTAGGAATAAATGGTCAGTTTCAACAGTAGAGAGAGGTAAATAGTGGGGTCCCCCAAGGATCTATACTGGAACGAGTGCTGTTCAACACATTCATAAATGATCTGGGGAAAAGGATAAACAATGACTTGGCAGAGTTTGCAGATAATACTAAGTTACTCAAGATAGTTAGGTGCAAGACAGCCTATGAAGAGTTACAAAGTGATCTCACAAAACTGGGTGACTGGCAACAAAATGGCAGATGAAATTCAGCGTTGATATATGCAAAGTAATATCCTGGCTGCCTTACAGTGATGTTGTTGGCAACCTACAAACTTCCAGCAGGCACTGCACCTACACAGTCATCCACAGGCAGGAACACAGTGAACTGTGTTACATGAATGATCTCCAGCTACTCATGAACTAACAATAAAGAGGTTTCAGATAGTTCCCCCAGCTCCCTAGCCTTGCACCCCAGAACTGTACCATCTTGCACTGGTCAGAAGCTTGGCCAGTGGATGTTCATGAAATTTGCTGCTCCCTCAGTATGGAGAGGACACACACTAGCCTTTGTAAACTGAGCTGAGATTTCCCAAGCACTTCAACCAAACCACACGATTTTACGTAAAATATAAAACAGATTTATTAACTACAGAAATATAGATTTTAAGTAATTATAAGCAGTGGTGAGCTGGAGCTGAACCAGTTGTTAAATTTTGAAGCAGTTTTAGAACCGGTTGTTAACCCACTTCCCTGCAGGAGGCGCTGAGGCTTTAATGGGCTCCGGCCGGGAACTGATGTAATTCCTCCTCTGGCCGCTGGGGGCGCTGCGCTGCAGGAGCCACGTGGGCTGCCGCCTGGCCCTGGGCACAAGCCCTGTTGATGCTGCTGCTCCCCCGACCCCTGGCCCTGAGGCTCCCACTGCTGCCTTGTGGGTCTCCGGCTGCTCTGCTGGGCCTGGGCTGCGTCCTGCTGCTCGGGCTGCTCCGAGCCGCTCTCCCCGTGAGCACCCACCACCCTGCCCACACCAGCCCCTGTCTCCAGCCACCCCCGCATCACCTGCCTGCAGCCAGCCTCTGCCGCATCCCCTGCCCTGCCCGCAGCCAGCCCCGCATCCCCTGCCCTGCCCGCAGCCAGCCCCGCATCCCCTGCCCTGCCCGCAGCCAGCCCCGCATCCTCTGCCCTGCCCGCAGCCAGCCCCACACCTCCTGCCCTGCCTGCAGCCAGCCCCGCACCCTCAGCCCGCAGCCAGCCCATGCTGCACCCCCTGCCCTGTCTCCAGCCAACCCCTGCCACACCCCCTTGCCCAAAGCTAGCCAGCCCCACACCCCCTGTCTCCAGCCAGCCCCGCACCCCTCTGCCCTGCCTGCAGCCAGCCCCTACCTCCAGTCAGCCACTACCCTGCCTCCAGCCAGCCCCACACCCCCTTGCCTCCAGCCAACCCCGCACTCTCCTGTCTCCAGCCAGCCCTGCACCCCCTGCCTCCAGCTAGCCCTGTCCCATGCCCCTGTCTGCAGCTGGCCCCATGTCCACTGGTGCCCTGAAGTTCCCAGGGCAGTAACTCTGCACACCTGCTTCAATGAGGGGGGCAGGAAGCAGCTGGGACCCACACACGTGCACACACTAGGGTGACCAGACAGCAAGTGTGAAAAATCAGGACAGGGGCTGGGGGGTAATAGGAGCCTACATAAGAAAAAGACCTCAAAATCGGGACTGTCACTATAAAATCGGGACATCTGATCACCCTAGCACACCCCCAGGGAGTGGCGGGGACCCACACATGTGAAACAGAGCTCATTTCTAGTTCAGGCCCATCTTTTTAAAAAAGAACTTTAGGTAGGGTTAACATACATCCATATTTTCCCGGACGTGTCATGCTTTTTGGTTCTTAAATCACCACCAAAGAGGAATTTTTAATATTTAAATTTTTAATATTTAAAAATTCCTCCCGGGAAAATATGGATGTATGGTAACCCTACTGGTACAAAAAATACATACTGTGGCACATCCCTTAAATCAGAACTTTTTATATGGAACTGGTTGTTAAGATTTTGGCAGCTCATCACTGATTATAAGTAGCAGGCATAGAGATCAAAATTGGTTACCTAAGAAATAAACATAATTTCACAGTCTGAGTTGTACAAACTAAACAGGATTTGAATCAAGCAGTGTCTCACCTTGACAGATGGTACAAACAGGCCACAGATCCTCAATACACAGGCTTGGACTTTTTTTCAGCTTGTGGCCACCCTCCCCAGTTCAAAGTCTTTGTCCTCCAGATGTTCCTCCACATGCTGCGGGGGGGGACTGAGAGGCCAAATGATGATGCCACTTCCCCTCTTTTATACTTTCTTCCAGCTTACTGGAAAGATCTTTGCTGTGAGGTGGGTTAGTTCACCCCCATGGCATACATGCCTCCTCCGAGAAATCTCTAGGATAGTGGATTTTTTCTTGATGGGTGTTGATGAGCCATTAATGCCATGTGACTACTCCATTGTTGTACCTGAAAGACTGGTTGTGGGTGTTCCTAACCTCACAACATCTTTCAGTAACATATACAGCAATACTTCATAAACTAACATATAACGATAGGACATACAATCCAACTGGATATTAATGTTCAACAGATCCGATTTTTAAAATGATACCTCACATTATAAAACATATTATTATATGACAGTGGTGAATATGGGAGTTCGAGGGTGCTGCTTTGAGGTACAGAGTGTCACACTTACCTCAGAAAATTGCAGTATCACTGTAATGGCCTGGGAGCTAACAAGGACCTAAGTGTCCCCATCACAGAATAAGAGCAATGCGTATTGAAAATAATAGTACTGCTTCATCCTGTTGTTTCTCCAAACTATGATACTGATTGCATGTTCAGAGCTGAATAACTGAAGGTATTTAGTTTGAATTCATTCTCCCCTGGTAAAACTATTCAATTTCCATAAATAATTTTGTGAGATTCTACTAATGACTTAAGGCGGCATCACCCATGTCATATGGAGGTATACTAGTCAAGCCAAAATATTATGACAGTGAAAGCATGGGCAATTTTTAAGTGCCAATTTTTAAATAATCCATTAGGAAATACCCAGCATAGTCTGAAAAGGCAAAACTAAAATAAACATACTTCATCAGGTGCAGGGGTAATTGTGTGGCAAACAACCAACTGTATTGCCAGCAAGGCACAAGTGTACAGCATATGAGCAGGTGAAAATGTGATTGTGAACAGGAGAGTAATGTTAACTCTCTGTTCACCATACAATCATACCAAAGCAAGTCATTGCATCTTTCACACACAGCAAAAAGCCAGCTTGAAATATCTATTGGTCCAGATTCAAAATTATTTAAACTGGAGCTGGGAACAGGTTTTTTTGGTTTGAGTTTTATGTTTCAAAACTGTTTTAGAAAACACATGCAAAATTAACATATTCAATGTGTTAATACCATCCATTTCTGTGGTGATTCATAATAATAAGCATGATATTTATATGGAAGAAAAAATAATTATAAGAAAGGTGTCCCAATTATCAAATAGCTATATTGGCCACTAGGCCAGTTTCTTTCTCTCTTTCACCTACAAAACATTGTAGGTTTGATACTCATATGAAAATAAATCCAGTATTAAGAATAGATAAAAGAAAAAGCATACTTGTTAGAAAGAGTGTGGTTATTATTGCTATGCAGTGGCACAGGTGTGCATGACACTTTACAGGTATATACAAGAAGATGAAGTCACTGTCCCAAAGACCTTTCAGTCTAAGGCTTCAATATTGCAAAAACCTTACTCCTGCAACTAGTCCCATTGACTTCAATGAGTGAAGCACTTCAACTTGGCATGAATAAAAGTTTGAGAGATTAGGCCCTGAGTTAGAAAATGTAAAGTCAAAGGAGATGGAGATGGTTTGTTGAGGTTTGTAGTTCCAGGATTTTTTTTTTTTTTTTTTTTTTTAATGTTAGGCCTGGTCTACACCTAATACTTGAATCAACCTAGCTACATTGTTCAGGACTGTGAAAACCTTCAAGCCCTGAGCAACATAGTTAGGTCAATCTAACCTAACCCCTATACAGACACAGCTACCATCAACCTAGCTACCGCCTCTTGAGGGAGTGGGTTTACTACAGGGCTGGAAAACCCCCTTCCCTTGCTTTGGTAAGTGTCTGTACCACAGCAGCATAGTGTGTAGTGTAGATATACCCTTATATTAGCCAAGTGAAGTTAGTTGTAGATAGAAGTTGAAGGAGAATGAGGTGGCTACATGTACTAGTTCATGGAGGCTGTTCCAGACATGAGGGTCAGCATGTTAAAAGGCCCTAGAGATGTGAGTGGGAGGACACAAAAGGGAGTTGGCAGAGCTTAGTGCATGCAAAGGGATGTAGAGTATAAAAGCACAGTTGTAAGTGTGTGTCGGGGATGGAAAACCCTGGAGGTAGGAGAAGGAATTTGAAGACAGTGTGAAAGGAAGTTAGGAGCCATTGGATGGGTTAGAATAAGGATGGGAGATAATTTGTACAGAGCAAGGAAGTTTATTTCAGCTGCCGCATAAAATGCAGTCATTTACTTTGTCTCAATGACCTTCTGTTTAGATTAAGGGGAACAACGTCGCCTTCAAGCACAAAATTAAAGTCTCCAGAAGACCACAGGGACTATTTCCTCTGCAACACAATGCAGCAATTCTGCCTCAAAAAAGAGCATCTGCAAACAGCAGACTCTTAGAAATGTAATGCAGTACAGATAAAATAAAATCATACTAGCAGCACACACCACTACTATCATTATACTCAATCCAAGGTAAAGAGAGATTTAGACCAAACTTCAGAAGTGCCCTCTAAATGAGAAAAGTCCATTTTGAGATGCATGATTTGAGACACCTAGTCTTAATTTTTTGGAGATGTTGATCATCCAGAACTTCGGTTGCTGTTCAAAGGACCTGTCAGACCCTTAGTAAGTCATAGATAAAGTATGCATATTTGGTTTATCTGATATTGTATTTTGTTTTCTGGTATTCTTGGTGCTTGGATATCCTATTATTCATTTTCTATTATTCTTGGTGCTTGGATATTGTGTGCATATGTACTTTTGTTTAATAGTACCCAATTGGAGTGTTTGTTGCTTGTAGATAAAGGAGATGTCTACACTTCAATTAAAAACCCACAGCTAGCCAGTGACAGCTGACTTGGGCTTGGGCTATGGGGCTGTTTAACTGCAATGTAAACATTAGAGCTTGGGCTGGAATGTAGGCTCTAGGATCCTGCGAGGTGGAGAGCTCCCAGAGCTCTGGCTCCAGGCCGAGCCCAAATGTTTACACTACAATTAAACAGCCACTTAGCCCAAGCTCCCTGAGCCCGAGTCAGCTTGCACAGGCCAACCGCAGGTTTCTCATTGCAGTGTAGACATACCCAAAGAGCATGAAAGAGGATACAAATTCTATTTTGGTCTGATCTTTAGACACACTCAGTTAAAACAGTGGCACAATAAGGATATCAGGGAGCTCACTCTGCCCTGAAAAGTTATAAACAGAATAGAGAGGGGAGCATAATAAAAAAGAAAATGCTATAATGACACCCTTCTGATAGACTGATCCATTACTTTGGAAGATATCTGTGGCAAAGCCTAGAGGGCAGAATACTAGTTTTAAGGAGGAAAAGTTTAGTGAAAGCAGCAGGAAGTGAAGTAAAGTGAGAGGACAGACTGAGCCTTAACCTGCTGTCATTGAAATCAAAAGGAGTCTTTACACTAACTTCAGTTCAATGGATCAGGTACAGTGTTACTGAAAAGCTGTGACAAAAATAATTGAAAATACTATGTATGTGAAACATTTACATATAGATATATAGCAAATTAAATCCCAATATATATAGCTAATTAAATCGGTGTGTATTTTCCACCACTAAAATATAATTCTTATTTCATGCTCAGCTGTGGTTTTCCCCTATGTGTCCTGTCTGAAATATACAATACATCAGGCATTTCAAATTGAAGAGGCTGATAATAAATGCTGACATCTGTTAAGATTAAATTATGACTTACAATCTAATATTGTTCAGCAAAGATTAAATGTTGCCAGCCATTTCCAAACACAGACACTATCTATTGTGCGTCAGAATTACACTCTTCAATCCATCCAAATCAGAATGTTCTCCCCTATGCAATGTTACTCTTGCTCTTTGACCATGTTATTTATTTCCTCAACAGAAGGCAGACTCTTTGGGGCAATACACCCTGCATTGGGGTTTCTACAAAACATAAACTATAATCTATGGTAAATGAAAAACTAAGTCCTCTCAACACTGCATTAACAAAAGCTTCATACAGTTGAAAGTTATTCATGAATTCCGTCCAGCCAATCAACAGTCATAATTGTTGGTAATAGAATGTCAAAAACTAGAGTTGTGCGCCAAACCAAAGCAATACTGTCATTGCCCTGCTGTTGGCTTTTTCGTTTGTGGCCAAATTGTTTTCTTTGTTATCCCAATGTAAACCCATGTTAAATCTATGAAGTCAGATTTACATCAGTATCAGTGTAACTGAGAGTAGAATTTGGCCCTAGTGTTCCAGCAATTAACACCTTCAAAATCAAAGCAATTGTGCTGAACTTTATTTTGACGTTTACAGATGCTATTGTTTTTTCTAACAATCTCGCTTATCCTTGGTATTTCAATCTCTGATCCCCAAGTAGCAATACCATTGCCAATTTTTTGATCCAATAGGACATATACCAGTATAACTGATTAGGTTCCCGTAGCCTCTGCCTGTCTCTGTATTTCAGATACACAAATATAGTTTAATAACCCAGTTGAAGGTTACTGACCTGGCCTAACTATCAAACCAGCAATGCCTAAAATCAAAGTGTGGACCCTTGACTGCAGGAGCCAACACCCTCGTGTGTTGTACTGTCCTGACACATTGCACCACCTAAAGCCTATTATTTTTTAATTTCATCCAAGTTTTAAAATGCCAGAAAACTACAGTAAAAAAAACCGTTGTGCTTCTTTCACTTTCAGATATAGGTATGAAATTTTTAGTTTTACTTGATTAAATCCAAGAAGTTGAAGCATTCAACCATATATGTTCCTCAAGTCTATTTACTCTAGGGAAACACAGCCACTGAAATTCAATGGCAGTGATCCAAACCATGATGAACTGAAGCAATTTCGTTTTTGTTGACCATTGCTCCAGGTCATTGTAATTTAATGAGTAGTAATCCTATTTAAAATATGTTTCAGGCAGCAAGGTGCCTGCTGGGAGAAAGCTGCTACGCATGAACAGATCAATATGCATTGTGTGCATTCGACCATTCAATAATCGATTCACCCTTGTTATGAGAAAATAAATGCTAAAGTCCTAAAAGTTAATTTCTGTAGAAAGCTTTTACAAGGCTATCAAATTATTAAAAGTTTTCATGGGTTCTCTTTTAAAAAAAAAATCTTTGTGCAGTATTAGCAACATCTCACAACATCCTATTCAGTATTAGAAGCTGAATCCTGAATTAGATCCTAGGCAGAAAGTTGGGGATTGTGGATCAAAGTCTGTTCTCATTTATAGTGATGCAAATCTGGAGTGAATCCGCTGAAGAAAACAGTGTTATTCCAAATGTATTCCAAAGAAAGCTGAGGGCAGAATGTGACTCTGTAGTCTCACAGCTAGATTGGTGAACTGAAGGCTCTTTTTAAAAGTCCATCATCGTCCTTTATTTAATTTATTTGACTTTTGTATTAGTTTGTTTAAAAGGATTAGGACATTTTAAATTGTCACAGTTTGGGATACAGTTGCATCTTTCACATCGGAAGGCCTGATTCTGCCTTTGTTTTTATGTTGCGCACCTTGCTCCATGAGTAAATCCAAGTAAGGTTGGCAAAATTAAATTAAATGAGTAGCTACCAATAAACATACCAAGGCTCCATAAAAAGTTATTTTAAAATCACAGATTGAGGGCCCCAGCTGTTGTAAAGTGACATAGTTCCACTGAAGCAAATGGAAAATCAGCTGAGACTCTGGTCCGATACATTCAGACTCTTTGGACCTGAATCCCACATCTGATAAGGCTACTTTGCACACCTCCAGGTTTGCAGGTCAGCCTGAAAACTGGTCAGTGGAGGATTTTCCTGCATGCAGTAATCCCCACCAACTCATTTAATCCCCCCAAGCAGGGGTTGTGCGGGGACGGGTCTGCTTTATAACAGGCTATCAGGACCACAAAGCCAATGGTACTCCCCACCCTGCAACAAGCGGAGCTGATCATAACCATAGAATCTGACCCTTTGTTTTTAAGATGCGTGGTTCTCTCCCTTACATCCAAGTTGCTAGTTTACATATTTTACGGCAGAGGTGGTTGCGTTAATATCCTTCATTGGACTAGGGTGACAAGATGTCCCAACTTTATAGGGACAATCCCAGTATTCGGGGCTTTTTTTTATACAGGCACCAGTTACCCCCCACCCCTTTTCCTGATTTTTCACACTTGCTATCTGGTCACCCTACATTGGACCAACTTCTGTGGGTGAAAGAGACAAGCTTTCGAGCTTACACAGAGCTCTTCTTCAGGTCAGAAGAAAAAGAGCTGAAGAAGAGCTCTGTGTGGCTCAAAAGCTTGTCTCTCTCACCAACAGAAGTTGGTCCAATAAAAAATATTACCTGACTCATCTTGTCTCCTGACTCATCTTGTCTCTCTAATATCCTGGGACCCACACAGCTACAACAACACTGCAACATATTTTATGGCAGAAATTTTAGGAAATACAATGTGGTATTTATGTTAATGTGTGACTTCAGAGACCTTAGTTATCTGCACTGAGTTTCTCGTGTTCATTGTTGAAACGTGAAAGGGTTTGTAAAGGATTAAATCTTGTGTATTAAAATCACAAATATTAAACTGGCATTTCAATGCACTCTGTCTTAGCATCTCCATTACCAGGTGCTAATGGTGTTTTTATGGCTGTATTATAAAACCATAATTCATCCAGTGAGCCATAAACACTACTTTTTTCTGAACTGGCTTTCACAGGGGTATCTCATATGTATTGTGTTTCGAGTGAGGACGAATATGTTTCTGTTTTTCATTGCTATTCTGACCTCATTCTCTCTCAGATCATTGTTGCTGCAGTCAGTTTGGAAAATGGAAACTAAACCACAGAACTGCAAGTAACAGAGTGGCCGATGTGGGTGAATTCTGGTCCCTAGATTTGCATGTGCAGGAAAGCCTCCAAATGCTGTTGATCCTCTTCCCATGTAGAATATGTGTCAGCTCCAAGACATCAATATGCCCTCCCCCAGGTCCAGTAAAAACCAATCCTAGGGAGCTATTACCAATCAGTGTAAATTAGAACAGCTCCAAAGCTGCTCTAGTTTATGCCAGAAGCTGAACCAGCCCTGAGAGCCCTCAGGAATGGGGGAATGCAAAAATGGAGTACAATACATATCAGCCACTACCAAGGATTTGAGCCTCTATGTTTAAAAACACACCCCTTTTTGTGGTTCCTATCTCCCTGTCATATAACATTAATAATAACCAGGAGAGTGCCATATACCTTGAGAAGTAATAGTCATTATAGTCTATCCTGTCTAAAGTTCCCAAAGCTTCTGTTCTAGCATTATAGAAGTATAGTTTTGAATCTCTCCAGATCAGGATAACAGCTGTTCTCTCCTACTTTGTAACCCTATTGAAGTTAATTAAGTTATTTCTCATAACTAAAACTTGTAGACATCTACAATTAACAGCTACTTTAATTCTTCTGTGTATCATCTTTCATTGTAATTTGCCTTCTGGACAGACACTAGTTGGTGACTTCACTCCAACACAGAAGACTGGCTCCTTTTTAGAGCTGATGTCAGTGTTACTTCTCTGCTTGCAAAGGTCAGGTCTCTGCTGTAATACCCCAAAGAGACACTCAACTCATTCTAACCAGGCAGAGAGTCCAAATCCATTCATCAAAATGATCAAGTATTACAAATTTTTGGTCCTTAACCCTTAGTAGAGTGCTACACATCTTGGAAAATCTGGAAAACAATGATCCTTAAAGACCTGTGCAATAGTCCAAAACTTGCATCCTAACCTGCCCATAATGTGTTGGTAGAGTAATAGATGACTAGTGGGAAAATGTATTTACAATGGATGCAATTCACCCTTAAGCACAAGTCATATGCACCTTTGAGGTCAGTTTTGCGGGTTAAAGTGGGACTTAAATTATGTGTAGACCTTGTGCTGTTCCTCTGTTTGGAGGTGAATTTCACCAAATATTTGCTAAATCTAATTTGTGATTCAATCTAACAATGAGACTGATTTTGATCTCCTGCCAGTGTCATGGAACCTTAACAGAAAGTGGTGAATTCTGTCATTCAATGCAATTCACCTTGCAGGACAGCTGAAATGGATGGCTCCAGGAGTAACTCCATTGAAAGCCATTAGAGTTTCTCCAGTATCAAACTATAAACACAAACTAATGTTCATACCCTTTGTTTGCTTTTTCATGAACACATGAGCAAGCAGTTTTTCTTCACATGCACATTTGGGAAGGAGCTTTTATTCACCTAGATATGAGTATTCAAGGAGAATATTCACAACAGAACAGCTCACCCATCCACCCCTGTACATACTGCCTTTTCTGTTTTGAAGTAAGGCGGGAACACAATAGCAGAGCAAGAAGACCAGTGATTTTTAAACAAACACCAGAGTGATCACTTTGCATCAGCAGCAACAAAGAGAAGAGGATATGCAAGCAGCAGAAATGTTCCTTCCCTAGAGAAGCTGAACTCCACCACCTCCACCTTTCCTTTGTTTGGTGGAAGAATTTTAACCTACAACTCAAGAGAGTCCCATCTAGAACACCAGTGTGGTGGTGGGACTGATGAGGTGAATACTGCTGCAGCTTCTCCTGCTAGCCCTCCTTCACCTGCCCATGTTGCTGCTGAGGTGATTAGTGCAGCTCTTGATGATGGGGAGAAGTAGAATTCTGCCTCTGTACCTGATCAGAGCCCCAGTGCAGTTGGACAGGGGAAGCCTGGCCATGAAAGGCGTTAGCTCCTACAATGGAAGAATTCTGAAAGGTTGCCCCACTCTCCAGTCTACAGGAGTTTTAAATATAATCTCTAGGGAGGATTAAATACTTCAAAAGTGATGGAAACTCAGGAAGTCACACAAAGGAAAAATATGAAACATTTAATTATTGGTGTATGTGAGAAATTGTTTCTCTCTGAATACATTCCTCACCGTCTCACTGACTCCTGTTTTGAATGACAAGCTATTTACAGTAGAAATACACGAACTGAATCAGAGACAACAAAAACTGCCCAAAATTATTTTCCCACAAAGGGAATCTTTTTAGATGTTTGGAAAAGTTTCAGTAAATTCTGTGTGTGTGTGTTGGGAGAAAGGGGGCATGCATACACACGGGGAGAGGGGGATTGTTCTAATTTTGTTTGCCTTTATATTTCCTAGTTTTGGCTCACACCAGAGGTGAAAATATCACAAGAAAGGTCCCAGCTTCCTTTCAGCACTGAAACAATCTCAGCAGCAGCTTCGGACTGCTTTGCGTACTGTGAAACTAATTAACAATCAAGGTAGTTATTCCCCAAAGAATTAAACGTTAGTGATCGCAACCTGTCAGTTCTCGGATGCTTTTCTCTGAAACATCTGGTACAGCCCACCAGACAAGAATGACTGGTCTTCTCAAGCATGGTAATCAAAGCCCCACAGTAAGGCTAAGTTCGGATGTAACAATAGAAGTCAGATGTGATAAAAACAAATTTCCCCATTCACATTAAAATATCTTTTTTAGCCAATACATATATATTAGCCTTTGTGCACACCACATTAATATTTCATTATACCCTGCATGTGGGCAGTTATGTTAACCAAATTATATTATGTCTTTCCCACAATGCTGTTCACTCATGTCAAGATACATATCCCACAATAGTCTATAAAGCTGAAATCAGCTTTGGCCCATTGTTACCAGATTTGCCTGTTACTTGCCTGGGGTATACTCATTTATTAGGGTTACTCTTCTGTGCGGCGGGGGGGTCTGTAATTCTATCAATGTACTGCTTGTGTCACTTTTCTTTTCATATGGAGCTCTACTTCTCCCTTCTGCAAGTATCCTCCCAATGGAGCTATCCTGCAGGACCTAGGTTCCCCAGGGCTGGGTTCCTCCAGCCCCAGAATCAGATGAACACACACACACACTAATAGAGCAAGTCTGAGTGGACGGGGTCAATCAGCACGCTCAAGCTGACCCCTTATATGTCCCTGGACTCAGTGGGCTGGGTCAAGCAGGATTTCCAAGCTGCCACCCTTATATGCCACAGATACCGCACCGGAATAGAGTACACCTGAGCAGGCTGGGTCAAACAGCACATCCAGGCTGCCACCCTTATACGCCCCTAGACTCAGTAGTCTGGGTCAAGCAGCACTTCCAAGCTGCCATCCTTGTATGTCACAGGTTCAGCACGTCCCTGTCCCCACTTTCACGTTACACTTGTTTTGGTAGTAACCCACTTGATGAGCAAACCCCACAGTATTTTTAGGCATGTAGTGAGGCAGTGTGGCTCCCCGCCGCCTTGGAAAGGGACGAGCCCGTCCGTAGGCCAGAGTGGGCGGAGCTAGGGAGCTCTGAGCCCGCCCCTCAGAGGGTCAGGCAGCGACCCAGAAGTATAAAGTCTCGCCCTCAGAGCTCCCTGGAGGGCCAGCTGCTGGGGAGGCCAGATGCCTCCAGCCTAGCCCACGACTGGGAAGCCCCTGTGGCCCAAGGTGCACGCGAGGACTGGCCTGACTTGCCCTGTGCCCGCTACCCGGAGGAGTTGCCTGTCCTGCCGCTACACCGAGGAACCCATGGTGCTGGACCCCCCGGAGGACACCACCGTGACTCAGGTACCACAAGAGGGGGAGTCAGGAAGCAGCCCGGGGGCAGCCGATCCCAGTCTGGCTGTAGCACTGCCAGAGCCCACATCAGTGTGTTGCGGCCAGGATCCCCACTGACCCAGCAGCGGGTCTTCTACCGCTGCTAGGGCCCTGGGCTGGGACGCAGTGGAGTGGGTGGGCCTGCATCCCCCCTGCCACCCAACTCATGGGTGGAAGTCTCCCCCTCTCCCAGACCGTTTGGAGGCCTGGGCTCACTACTGTTTGTACTGCCACTGTTCAGCCCTGCCTGAAGGCCTGAGCTCCTGACTCATTATTGCCCCGCTCTGACCTAGGGCCCAGCATAACTGTACTTAATTTTTGCCTCCAAAAGAGCCACCAGGGAAGACTTCTGTGGCCAAACTAATTCCCCAATCCTCAGCTGTGTGTAGTGAACCGGTGTGGTTCCCCACCGCCCTTGAGAGGGACGAGCCCCAGCTAGCCCCTTTACAGGGTGCTACAGGGATCTTTAGCTTAGGTAAGAGGAGCGTTGTTGCAGAATAAATGAGGAAGCCAAAAACACAAAAGAGTAAAGCTCAAAGAGAGAGGGAGGGAAGCAACCAGCTTAACCATAAAATTTATTTATTGAATAATAGTGATAACCACACAAGGAGAGCCTAAACAAACATAACAGTTACATTATTAAAGATTACAAAAGTCAGATATAGAAAACTATACCTGATAATACAACTCAGGGTTAAAAAGTTATACCTGAGGTAGAAAAGAAAACAGAGAGAGAGAGTCGGGGGGAGAGCTGGGGTCTCACCACTTCACGAAGCTTGAACTGGTCAGGGTTCCCAGGTGATGGTGGTAGCTTAGGGTCCTGAGTGCTGGAGACAGGCAGAGCCCCGCAGCATGATCAGTCAAGAGAAGATGAAGTCCCAGTAAAACTGATACAGAGTTTGGATCCAGGCATCAGAACCCTTATTTGAGCGTGGGTAGGGGTTTTTGTAGGGAAACAACAATGGTTCAAGGGAGAACACTAGATTTGTTTATGGATAAACTGATGACTCAAGGGTTTTCTTTAGGCTAGACAATAGGAACTGATCATTCCTGGCCATGGGTGGTACTCCTTCAAGGGAGTTCACAATGCAATTAGGCAGCTTCAGTATTTTGGATATCAATCAAGGATTCATTACTAGAATTGATCTGATAACTGCTGAGCTGGGTGTGTGCAGGCTTAGGTTCATTAACATCTGGAGCAGAGATCCCCCATGATGCAGTGCTTCCCTGCTTTTCTAGTCCCAGAGTTCAGTGCGATTCTTGCCTTGGAATCTCTGTTCTCCATTCTATATGCTAATGGAGATGCCTCCCTGTCCCATCTTTGATGCAGATGAGGCTTGGGGAGTTGCCTTAATCCTGTCACCCTTGTCAGGAGGTGTTTAGGTGTGTCTCCCACCAGTCCTTTTCATTGCTTTCTGTAAGTCTTTCTTCTGATCAGTTTTGGTTCAAGCAGAGCCTGGGGCGGGGGGAGTCGCTTCCTTCATGAGTCAGACAGGCTGGATACTGCGTCCTGGTTCCCAAAGAACACAGAGCTGACTGGTATCACCATGGGCAGCAGATATCATAGGCTGGGGGAGGCTGTGTCTCCCCAAACGGCCAGGTGGCCACCCACCGTCTGTCCCCAGGCCCCACCTCCGTGCGATTGGAGTCCAGTCTCCCTGTGGGGTGGCCCTGGCTCCGACTGTGCCACCCACCCTCCGGGGGCTGGGAGAGCTGCAGCCATGCTGCCCACCCTCCCATCACTCCAGGGCTTGTGGGATCTGTGCTGTTCCACCCGTCCTCCTGGTGCTCCAGAACTGAGGGGAGCTAGCCTGGGGTGGGGGTTGTGGTGGGATAGGCTCTGAGCTGGCATTCAGAAGGGGCGGGGTTGGGGGCTAGCCTCCCCCTGTCGGCAGTTCACGCATCACCAATGTTTGACCTTGGAAAATACAAAACCAGTCAAAAACATGACACATTAATTGTAATTCTCGATACCAGTTGGGTGTTATCTTGAGCTACTGGCTTGGAATGTAGTATCCAAAACAGAGATAAGGAAAGGTACATCATGATACCAAAAAACAAGGTAAAAAGCTGTTTGGACATCTGTGACGGTTTCCCCTGGGTTGCCGCCTGGAACTGGGATACCACTGAGCCCCCCCGACCCACTCACCCTGCAACGCTCTGACAAGTTGCAGACACACTCCTAGTCTGACGCTTTCACCAGTATACAGGTAGGGACACTCCCAGCTGTAGAAACATACAGACAGGCTTTCTGACCAGCCCCTGCATAAGAAGTCCATATAGCTAGGGCACTTATCAGCTTCTCAGGCGCACACCCCCTCTGGAGGGTAAACCCAAAATTATACCATCTTGTGCTGCACAGAGAAATAACTGTACAACGTACGCTCATAAAATTCACCCTCTCCCTCAATGTGGAGAGAGATATGCAACAGCTTTCTGCCCCAAGTATGATTTCCACACACTGGTTTTTAGACAAAACAAAAACAAGTGTATTAACTATAAAAGATAGATTTGAAGTGATTATAAGGGATAGCATATAGGTCAAAGCAGATTACCTAGAAAATAAACAAAAATGTAATCTAAGCTTAATATACGAAAGAGATTGAATATGAGTAGCAAATTCTCACCCTAATTGTTGATTTAGGCAGATTGTGGAGATTCTTTGAGGCCCAGCTGCACTTGCTTGCAGCTTAAAAACCCCAGGTATTTCACAGGCTAGAAATTCCTCTCGCCTGGGTTCAGCCCTTCTCCCCAGTTCTGTCCTTGTTCCTCAGGTGTTTCCAGGAGTCTCTTTGGGTGGGGAGTCAATGAAGAACCACAATGATGTCACCCCCCTGCCTTACATAGTTTTTGCATATGGCAGGAACCCTTTGTCTCCAAGCTTGGTTCTCATGCCTTTCAATGGAAAAATACTAGTATTCCAAGATGAAGTCCAGTATCACATGACTTGGTCACATGTCCCTGTAGGGCCACAGCAGTCATGACTTGGAGGCTGTTTGTAGCATCCTCAGGAAGGTTCCCCAGTTGGAGATTAGCTTCTTCTAAGACCTATTGTTCTCCCTAATGGCCGTTCCCATTCTAGCCGTTCTAGACTGATTGCATTCTGCCTAGTGAGTGTTCCCCACACACATTTGTAATAGATGCATAGACAATATTCCAACTTCAGATACCAAAATGATACATGCATACACATAGGATAGTCATATTCAGTGAATCATAACCTTTTCACTGATATCTTACATGACCTATCTTGCATAAAATACATCATAGTTATACCATAATCATATCATAACAATATCTCTATGAAGAATAGAGGGGCATAGTGTCACAACATCACCCAAGACTAAAATTACCAGAGTGCTTTTAGCTCATAAACAACTATGATATAAATATATGTAGTTTTGGGGTCATACTTCATCGCACACCTTCTGTGTAAGGTGAACTGCACACTATGAGGAACAGGCTTCCCAGAAGGATTGGTCAAGTATTAACTCTTTTCTTTCTGTATTGTACTGCTTTGTCTTTAATTATATTAAGTTGGCTAAGGTTGGTTATTTAGTCTCTTAAACATTTTAAATATCAAACCACAAGTGTAGTCAAGCAATTGGCTATACTTTTAGAAGTATCATCCAGAATATTAACTAATAATGTGACAGTTCCCACAAATGGGAGAATTCCAGGATTCTGCAGGTCTTTGACATGAATAAACAGACTGGGCCTCACCTAGAATCTTTCTAAGATGGGTAGAGCAATGGTCACCTTCCAGACCTCCAGTACAGTAGCTGATTTTACTCATAATAATTTGCATCTATCCTTAGCACAGCAAACTTTCATTACTTTCTACAGAAATCTCAAAACAGCTCAAGAAATTAAGTGGCAATAAAACACCAGGACTAACTAGAGAACTCTGATCTCAGGGAATTTTCCTTTCTAAAACTGAGATATAATTATAAAATTTCAGTTAATAATGAGAGTTCTCAATAACATGGGGAGTTATTGAAATTAATAATTGCATCAAAGTCAAGCACTGGGCAAAGGAGAAATTTTGTTCTTATTTTTTCATCTAATTAGAAAGTTCAATTAAAATGCAACCTTTTTCTCTTTCTCTGAGAAACCAAGTGGAAATGGCCTTAGCTAAAATGAACAGACCTTCCTAATGACATAGGCTCAGTAAATAAGAGATCCAACAGAATTACCCTGTCTTCCACTAAGTGATTTTTCCTGTATGACCTTAACCACTGATCCCAGTTCAAACTCAAAATGAGAACTGATAATAATTCATTTGAAAAATTTCATCTCTTTTCTGTTCTTGAATTGTCTGCAAGCCGATTGGAATTTTCTTGGACTAAGAAAGTGAGTTATTTTAATTGTTATTAGCACAAGAATTTCTGCAATTTTCACTCTGTAACTTGTTTGCCAGATGTTCACTGCAAGTATTTGATTTTCTAAACTTGTGCTCTTTTGATTGGTCAGATGGTTTTTTTTTGCTCCCTGATTGGATGAGCATAACTCTGAAAACTATGTTTCTGGAGTGCAGATTCATATTTAAGAATTTAAAATCCATTTTTCATGAATATTCCTGCTATACTAAAAGATTTGAAAAAATTATTGGAATTCCTGGAAATGGGATTCTAGCTCTGGGACATAAAGGGAAAAATGAAAGCATATTTATCCTCTTGCATAATACAAAAACACAAGGACAGAAAGAAGAGCTGGTCAAACTGTTCATCTCAGATAATGGACCAGATAACCATATATGTGTTATTCATAGGTAATGGCTGAATAGTTTGGATGAACAATTTTTATCCGATAGGTTGGCTTGAGCTGTTCATTTTGACTATTTACTATTCCATTGAATTATTAGTCATGTGGTCATGTTTCTGTTCCCTGTTTGGATAACTTAAACTTTTACAGCAGCAGAATATTTAACAGTGAATAGGTATTAATAACACACTTTCTGGTATCCTGCTAAGACTCTTGATGCTTATGGGATCCACAAATATTTTTATGAGTATTCACTGTTAGTCAAATGGCCAGGAGCAATATGGTTCCAAGAAACACAGTGAACCAAACTCTGCGCTTTAATTCACAAAAATATTCCTGATTTTTTTAATCATTTGACCAACTCTGATAAAAAGGAGACATGTTTAAACGGATAAAAGAAAATGTTTCATATAACATATAATTAATCTGTGGAGTTCACTGCCACATGATATTAGTGAGGTTAGTAAGATATAAAAAAGATTTGACATTTTTTAACAAGAATAATATCTGCAGCTACATTAGTCTAGCAAGAATAAAATTACAAGGGCCATCAATCCGCATGTTTCAGGGTATAAGATAATCACCAGCTGGTGTAAGGGAGAAATTTACCTCTCTGGTAGAAGTATCAAACAACAGAAGGCATTGTGGAAGTATTTCCCCTTCTGCTGCCTGGCACTTAATTGCTTTCATTACAAATTAAGGACTGATTATACATCTTAAAAGGATAGGATAAACTAGGATAGGATGAACTACATAGCAATGGAATAATCTTTGTAGAATCCTAGATTTGTTGTCTCTTTTCTCGTTTATCCTTTTTTATTTAAATTTGGCCACAAACTAATGAAGTCTGTTTCTGATAGTTAAACCCTTAATGGAGAGTACTCCACATCACAAAGTAGATCAAACAAGTCTGAAATCCAACTTTCCTCTCCTAGCAATACAGAGTGTAGTCTGCCAATATATAGTATATCTGCAGAAGGCATGTATATATCTTAGATACTGCACTTTGAAGTATTAACTCTCTATAGCAGACTGCAGTGCTGTTTCATTATTTTGCAGTTAGGGGGTGCCACTAGAGAGAGAGAGAGCTTGTCTATCTATAGATAGATATAGATACAGGTATATAAACACACAAGGGAGGAAGGAAGAGAGAGAATATACCTAGAGTAGAGATTCAATATCATAATGAAGTACTGTTTGCCTGCCAGGAACAATAGACAAATGACAATGCAATTTTCACACTTCTTAATGAGATCCCAAGGTAGTTTTCTTGAGCTCAAAACTGAAACAGTTGAATAGATTAATTTAAAGTCAAGCTGCTTCCCAGGATCCTTATGGTTGATTTCTATAAAGAAAGCCATACATGGAATTCCGGACAGCAGTGGAATAATGCATTTTGTGCACACATAGGAACATCAAGATTTATAATCAGGAGTTCAGCATTGATTGATATTCATTGTGATACCGTTAAAGGAGCAAAGAGTGATTTGTCACTTATTATAAAATGCAGCTACATTTGTTTTAGATACTTGTGGAGGGTCCAAGGAACTAAAGTAATTATTTTCTGAATGAAATATTGCATTCCAGATATTAATAACAGAAGGTCTTGCTCTCCCAAATTCCCCTTGACTATAATATATGCAGACTTTTTTCAGTGGAAGTGTGTGAAACGTTTGGAGCTCATAAAAGTGCAAAACTGGCTAGAACTGAGCAATTGTATTGGCAGAAACTGAGCTAGATTTTCCATGGAAATCTCATGGAAATTTCACTTTTCATTTCTGATTTGCTCTTCCCACTCTTCCAATTCTGAGGCCAAATCCTGCCCTAAGCTACAGTCCTTTTTCACAATTCCAGCTTCACGAAGGAGCAATAATACTGCCCTAAACAGACAGTTAAGGATTTCCCTGACATGGGAAGAAAAGGAGTACTTGTGGCACCTTAGAGACTAACCAATTTATTTGAGCATAAGCTTTCGTCAGCTACAGCTCACTTCATTGGATGCATGAATCATCTGGGAATTACCCTGACATGGGGTAATTCCCAGATGATTTCACACCATCCTCTTTTAGTCCCCACTCTTCCTGTGGAGGCAGGATCCCAGGAGAAGGAAGGATGTGGCTAGAGTGCACTGTCTCCATGATCCCAAATTGAAACAATGGCTCCTTGGGAGCTATTTACAGGCTGATGTAAATTAGAGCAACTATGAATCTGCTCTTATCTACTTTAGGAGCTAAGCCAGAAGATCCCTGCTGTTCTGGGAATCTGTGAAATGTCATACATTCACTTTCCTCTCTCCCCCACTTTCCCTTCAGGATCTAGGCTGAGCAGAGCTCAGACAGATCTGAATATCAGGGACTTGGATGTCTCTTGAGCTGTTATTGCATCAAGTAAGATGGTTTTATGATATGATGAAAAATTCATTAATCTCAAGTCTCTTCCAAAGCAAATTAAACTAAACCAAACTAAGGCCACTTTAATTCTGAATAAGAGCATCCACACAGGGGTTTAATGCCATTTTATCCAATTTAAATTCACAATTTTACTTAATTTGGATTAACTTTCCTGAGTGTCCCTGTGTAGACGAGTCCTCAGATAACCAAATTCATTTTCCTTTGTGATCTTAGAAGATTTGAACCAAGATCTCCTGTAGTGAAAGGTTAGAGAACAAACCCACTGCCCTCACTCTTGCCATTTTATCAGAGTATATAGGACTTTCTATGTTTGAATGTTACAATTTATGGCTATCATCACCTATAGGAAAACTGTTTTATCCTAGCGTGCGTCAGCAGTAGCCGATTAGTTGCTTTGGTATATATTGCTTTTGTTTGACAATGACCTGAATGAAACACAGTTTTGTGGTTAGGGGGTACAACTGTGCTTCTACCCACATACCCTCTGTAGAGTGACTTAAGCTTTGAACACCATCATTTGTTTCCAGTATGTGTCCCATTTGATTTTATAGTTGTTTGATCTATTTTGTTTCTCTCTTTATTTTCCCTGTGGTTCCTTCTAGTCCTTTCTTGTTTTGTTCACTCTCAATTCCTCCCCATTTTGCCTTTTCTTATATATCTGTTAGATTTCCAGGGTATTTCAGGGATGGATGATTTTAAATGCATACTGATCTAGTCTAAGCACACTAAGGGGTACATTTTCAGTGCAGTGCACAGAGATTTAGATGCACTACTCCTATTAGCATTAATGGGAGTCGTGCGGCTAAATTCCCCCATACCATGCTGAAAAGATAACCCCAGTTCTTTCTTTCAATGAAAATTTCATAAGGATGTTTAGCACATGAACTCAGCTGCCACACATAATTACCAAAAAAACTCTCAGTGCTTAGAGTCCCTAACTGCTTACTACAGAACATAAATAAGTCCATGATTCTCTAAATGTTATGGTCTGCCAGGTCAACAATCAGCATTTAGAAAAGATAATATGATCCTTTATTAAGAGGTTTCAGAGTAGTACATGATCTTACATGCACTCTATGTGCCATGATATCAAGGGAAAACACAGCAAGCCACATTCAGAGGGGATGCATAGTGTGATATAATATAGGTCCCTTTTACTAATTTAGGCCCTGACACAGTAAAATGACTCCCTGGGCCTGCTTGAACCCATTGACTTCAGTGGAGCTCAGCATGGGCATAAGGATCTATGCACACAGACCCAGAATCAGCCTTAGACCTAATTAAACATATTTCAGCCTACTCCCCAGATATCTAGGAGTATAAAGCAATATAGCTGACGCTACAAGGAGCCAAAAGAAGATGTAAGTTACAGAATTCCTCACCCTGCTTTAACTTGTACCTTACCCATCATCTCAGGATGTAAATTTCCCCAACATAGACTCTAGCAGAATGAATCTAAGTAAGTATCTGGGTGTCTATGTTATACCTTATGCATCACTTCTGAATTTAGCCCAATATAGTAAGAAATGACATTTTGACCTTTCAATACTTTAATACTTCTAATATTTTTTTAACATTTCCATGATGTGCACATTTATTTGAAAGGTGACTCTTGCGGGGGGGGGGAGGGAGCTTCAAACTATATCTCCTACAGAAGGGTTGGGGTCTTTTTTTAATAATAATCTCATCTATTTCAATTTACCAGATCAGGTTCTAATAAAACTTCTGTTATTTGTTCTTCTGGCCTGCTGCCTGATCCCAACAGCATTATAGACCTCCAAGACAACCCAGCTGCAGGAGGGTTATTGAGATCTACTCAGATTTCAGAGTAGCAGCCGTGTTAGTCTGTATTCGCAAAAAGAACAGGAGTACTTGTGGCACCTTAGAGACTAACAAATTTATTTGAGCATAAGCTTTCGTGAGCTACAGCTCACTTCATCGGATGCAATCATCCCTCTGATTCCTTGCTAAACAAATGCCCCAGCACAATGCTTAGATCAAATACTAGGATGCAGAGGGTGCAATCTTTTGGAGGGGATGTAAAACTTAACTCCTGACTATCTGTGATTATTAAAACTCATATGACAGTTTTTATAAGTGTAATCCTGACATCTCTGCCAAATTCCAATTCAGGTAACTACATTCTACCTTCCTGGAGTAACCACATTCCTCCTGCAGCTTCAGTTGGATGTGGTATTTTTTTTTCACTTCCTGTCCTGAACTCTGTTGTGCAGTGTTGTTGTGCACTATAAAACAGATGTAAAAATTCAAATACTAGATACCTCTTACTTATTTATTTTTATTACCATAGTATATGGTACTTTACAAGCACATACAAATACAAAGGGTTACAACTCTGATGAACTCCCCCAGCTGGATACTCACCAAGCTGCTGGACTGGAACCAAACCTTGGGTCATAGGTTCTTACCTTGGTGGGCCTGCCCAGAGTTTAGACACTATGTCTCTGACTCTGGGCCTCTGAGTACACGCTTCAAATACACACACACACACACACACACACACACACATTTGACATCCTTCTTGGCAGTTGGGGAACCTGCAATACTGATGCCTAGGCCCTGAAACTAGTCCTGGCTCATCCAAGCCTCCCCAATAGCTATTACATGCTCCAAGAGTTCCCCCAAAGCTGCAAGCCCTCTGGTTTACTCTTTCCCTCTAGGGGGACTATGTGACAGAGTAAGCAGGTAACACAGAGCCTCTGTGAAGGAATTTCTAAACACACACACAATTTATTGTAGAGAAAGCACAACCGCTACACTACTCTTTAGAAAAATAAACACTTGCACACAAGACCCTGCCTCAGTATACTTACCTCTCTTGAGAGTCCTTTGGGGTTTGGTCAGTCCTTTCAGAAGTCTTCTTCATGTACCCCTCTCCTTCTGCTCAGCCTTCACTTTTTGGTCAGGGTCTCCCCTGCAACAGGCTCCCCTTAGCTTGTTCAGATCTGGCAGTCAAAATGTTCCCCAAACTCAGAGAGCATGTGCTAACATCCCTTTCTTTGTACCTTCCTTTCTGCTGGGGATTTTCCATTGCAAACAACCTGGGAGAACCAGCTTCCTGTAGCTTGGCCACTCTCTTTAGCATTCCCATTGTTCCACCAGGGCAGAGTCATTCAATGTTAATACCTTTTTGACTGTCATGGAGCAGTTTTCAGACAGTGTTTGTGAGATACGAGAGCAGTCTTTGCTAGCAGATAGCAAATTGATGGTTAGAGCTATATAGAGAATTCACAGAATCAGTCAGAATTCATAAGATTTACATAAAGAGATTTCCCAAATTGGAAGGCCAAGATCTGCAGCCCCTCCTAAATATCCCTGGCACATAAAGGCACCTGGAAATCCCCCTCCCCAGAGTAGGGGGCATGCTGGAATAGGCTGGGAGTGGGGAAAAAGGTATAAGAATAAGAAAGGGGTATTACTGGAGCACAATGTGTATGCGGGAGAGGGAGGGAATGACAATGTGCTCCAGTGATCCTGGCAAGCGGAGTAACTGCTTTGGGAGTCATTATCCATTCAAGCAAGTTAGAGTATCCCCCGGGGTTCTCTAACTTGCCCCAGGGAGCGGGTTAGCCTCTGGCAGTCTCCAGGATTAGCAGACAGAGGGGTGGCAGAAAGCATCTAGGAATTGGGTTTACAAAGTCCTGGCTTCAAGGAGCTATCTAAATTAGACCAATAATACAAATAGCAAAAGATCAACATGCATAGGGGGTTACTTAAGTGTGGGAGGAGAGATAACAGTGAAAATGAGGCAGGAATGCTGCTCTTGGGAGAGTAAAAGTATGTTTTCTGCAGAACGTAGATCACATAAATTGCTTGGTTTCACAAATTTCTAGGCTGTTACGCTCCTCTGTTCTTTTAATAAATAATTTCTATTTCTGTCATGGATTATTATTGAAGAACTTCAGACACTGAATGCATCCGATGAAGTGAGCTGTAGCTCACGAAAGCTTATGCTCAAATAAATTTGTTAGTCTATAAGGTGCCACAAGTACTCCTTTTCTTTTTGCGAATACAGACTAACCTGGCTGCTATTCTAAAACCATTCAGACACAGTGTGTCCCCAGGAGTGGTTTGAATGAAGACAGGTTCACTGAGAGATAGAAGTGGGAGACTGTTCCATGAAAAAAGGGTAAAACCTGGGTTTATATATTGTCGTTAAAGATTCCCCAAAAGACCAAACTTTGAAAGTCCTGTTTGCTATTGATTTATCTGGGGACTGGTTACAAGCATCTTAAAAGATTCCGTTTACTATGCATTGTATTGTTCAAGCATAAAGCTGTTCCTGTGTGAACGTTTGTATAATGTGATGTGTGCTACTTCATGAATACAGAGGATGTTTTGACATCTGCTCTTCTCATGTCCTTAGACTTTAGCTGGGATAGAATCATCTCTAGTGAAACTGATAACCCACCTTCAGTCTGAAAAGCAGTGATCTCTCTTAGAACACATTACATGATCCTACATGATCAGTTAATGTGATCCTGTATAACAAGTGACAAAAAATACCAAGTGTAATGAAGAGAAATTGGAAGTCTGATAAAGTATCATCACCAGAGTTTTAAAAAAACAACACCTGGTGCCCATGAAGAATTCAGTGTATTAATTATCCACCACTAAAATTTTTCATTTAAAACACCCAGCTCATATTATGCATGTCTCATGCTCATGTTTAAAAAATGCATTCAAAAGTGTTTGCTAATGGCAGTGCTACAGACATTCTTTGGTGGATAATAAGCTGTGATGACATGAAAATTTCCCACCCACTCTCAGGTGTGAAAATCTCCAAACATATGCCAGAACAAATTGCAATATTTGTGTTGATGATGCCACGCAAGGCCATACACAATGCAATATGTCCAGAACAAAAACCTGCATTTAGCTGATAGGGGTTCATCAACAAGAAGTATTTCAGACTGAAAATTGATTACGTTTGCAAACTGATACATTACAAAACAGTCTGAATAGCAAAGGAGGATCATGAAGGGCTTTTTCAATGATTGATTTTAAGGTAAGAAATGTAAGTAGTAAAACTGTCATCTTGATTTACAAGGGCATATTTTAGAAAATGTTCAGCCATATAAAAATGAAAGTACTAATTAGTGGTTCACCATGGTGTATAAAGAGGAGCCAGCACCACAGTATTTTGGATATGACATATCCATTAGCACATTATAGGCCAAGTTTTCAAAGCAAGGGCCTGAGCTGCACAAAAACACCACTCCAATAATTCTCCTCTCTCGGAGAAAGAGAACCACATGGGACGGATGCTAGTTATGTCACTTAATGCACTCCTGAAAGGTTCTCAGGTACTGCAGCGATGAGGGTGGTAAAAGAACATGAATCAAATAGAATAGAATATGCAAAAAATGCATATGCAATTGCATACCAGCAGATGAAAATAAAAGAGGCCATAGCATAGTTATGTGTGACTGAGTATACAGATCAAGATTTAGACATGTAAACAGCTATATCTGCATGTAACCATCCAGACTGCACTCACAGTTGGTTTACCTGCACATTGTGCATATTGCTTCTACTGAAAATGCATTTTCTCTATATGGACCCCACGTCTCTTATTATGAGAATTTGGCTCAGTATGTAATAAAGCACCTCTAATAATCAATCCCTGGATCAAAGTAACTTAATAAAGGTCTCCTTAATGCTGATTTCTTTTAATGCTTGATAGTGCTGTCATTGGCTGCCCCTTCCTGAGCCTGCTATCCAATTTTACCTCCACAGAGAATGGAGACTGCAGAATGAAAATTAATGTTACTTCTAGCAGCAATAACTCTTTGACAGAATTTCTGCAGGTTCAGAGTGAGGCATGATATACAGAGCAGCTGCTTTTCAGCTGCTTCCCACTCTAAGCTACAAAGTCCTGTCAGGCTAGAGTTTAGACAAACGAGCTTCCACAAATTCCAAAGAAGTTGCTATAGCCACTGCCCTCTTTGCACCTCCCCCACCCCCACATATTGTTTTAGGGGTCTTATTACCCCCTTTTTATTCACTGATTTCCTCACTATAGAGCAGTGGTGGGCAACCTGCTGCCTGCGGGCCACATGCAGCCCATCAGGGTAATCCACTGGCGGGTCATGAGATAGTTTGTTTACATTTGCATGCCCGCCCGCAGCTCCCAGTGGCTATGGTTCACCGTTCCCGGACAATGGGAGATGCAGGATGTGGCACTGGCTGCAGGGACATGCTGGCCACCGCTTCCCGCAGCTCCTGTTGGCCAGGAACGGTGAACCGCGGCCACGGGGAGCTGCGGGCAGCTGTGCAAATGTAAACAAACGGTCTGGCAGCCTGCAGGTGGATTACCCTGATGGGCCTTGTGCCCACCCCTGCTTTAGAGGGAAGGAAAGCATAGACCTCTAAATAGCTCAGTCAAAGCCATAAAAAAGATCATGTCAGAGCAAGGATTGAATTCAAGAGTAACTGGATCCCAATCTTTTGCTCAGGCCATACCCCCCTGGACAACCATAAAAGGCATTATGTGGAAAGGGCAACATTAATATGTACAAACAAGACCCCATTACAACAAAAGGTGAAATATCTATAAAAAGTAGAGTTTACAGGTACTGGGAAGGTATCAATACTGAAAAAATTATGGTTCTATATAGTCTAACTGGGAATAAGGGGACAAAAGTCAGCAAAGAAAAAATTATGCTGAAAATTATTTAAAACCCCTAACACTGAGTTCTATTAAAGCATGGCAGAGTCTTGCAAGGCACAAGCATCAGCGCTTCAGCCATATAAAGCTGAACTGATTGAGGCATTTGAGAGTATTCTGTGGAGTATAATCCTGCATTGGCAGGGGACAGGCCCAATGACCTAATAGTTTTTTCCATATATAATTTCTATGATTCTGTGAAAACAGCCAAGGTAGGACAGGTTAGCCATGTACAATAGCCAAGTTAAACAAGACTCACTTTAAGCTAAAATTGGCTCTCATCCTAAGATTTGTAAAACCACAAAGAAGTTCTTTGCAAATTATTTGCATAACCAGCTGGGCCGTGTTTAACTTGGCTATTTACCTGGCTAATCCTTTTCTAATACTTTGCTGAACTTGATGTTATCCAGCTATTTTATTACTTATAATTGTTATTTTATGAGGATCTCATATTAGTTGGAGTTATTTGGTTGGCTATGTACAGACCTGGAGTGTTAAATTTCTACCTGCCTTTTTATTTTTTAAGGGAACTGAAAGGATTTCACCCCATAGGGCAGGAAATCCACTCCAAGACAGGTGAGATTTTAAAGTTCCAGGACGGTATTTGGTTTTGTCACATTCTAGTAAAGACAACATACCATACTAGCAAAAATAGGCCTTTAAAATAACACTTTGCTTTGCCCTCTAGGAAGGGAAATAGTATTGCCTATGAGCACGTTTACCAAACAGACCTCTTGAGTCTCATTTTCAGACTAATGCATTCTCAAATCCATTCATTTATAGCAAAGAGGTAAGAATAAACAATTAGCCAACACATTTAACAATGCTCTTACACACCTGCCAACAATTAAATACTTTAATTAAAAATCACAGGAGAGTGTATGGAAGTGTAACCTTTTCAGCAATCACACCATGGTCTAGGAAAAGAAAAAACGTGTCTATTAAGTTGTTGTTGTACAGCAGCACTTACAGCATTTCTTTGTAGATAATAGAACCGATTAAACTGGGAATTAAAGAGAAAATGTAAACCTGTTTAGGCTCCAACATTTGCAGTCCTTAAAGAAAAATCAATTCATTATATTATTATTGTTTGTAGAACACCCAAAGCATGACAGATATTTTGCAGAAAAATAAAAGATGCAGGCTATGCACTGCAGAACTCATGACACAAGCTTAAACATAACTTATAGCATGTTGAGTGACAACACTAAACAAGGGCAATGCTGAACGATGACGGAGACATTCTGTCTGCAACTTTATGATTCCAAGTTTTCTGCTATTTGAGTTTTGGGGGTTATAGAATTTACAGGAGGTTGTAAGTAATGTGAGAGAATGGCGAGGTGGGAATGGGTGTGATGCTGTATGATTGAAAATGACCATTTATATCATTGTTGCTACCACTATACAACTGCAACAGATCTTTTACAAAGTGTATCATGTAAGGTGTCAATGGAAAAGTTAGTCTATGAAGTATGAATATCCTAGTTAAATCCATGCATCATCTTTGTATTTAAAGTTATCAATATTGGCTATTGTGACAGGGTCAGGCCAGATGGCTACAGGAGAGTGATCGAAGGCAGATATATTAGCCCCAGATTAAGCAGGTCCCTTTTCCCTGGGTAAGGTAACAGGGGCAGTTCCAGAACAATCAGGAACTTGCTGGAACCAATTAAGGCAGGCAGGCTAATTAGGACACCTAGAGCCAATTAAGAAGCTGCTAGAATCAATTAGGACAGGCAGCCTAATCAGGGCACCTGGTTTAAAAAGGACCTCATTTCAGTCAGTGAGGAGCATGCAAGGAACTGAGAGTGAGAGGGCATGCTGCTGGAGGACTGAGGAGTACAAATGCTATCTGGCATCATGAAGAAGGTCCTGTGGTGAGGATAAAGAAGGTGTTGGGAGGAGGCCATGGGGAAGTAGCCCATGGAGTTGTAGCTGTCACACAGCTGTTACAAGAAACACTGTAGACAGCTCTGATCCACAGGGCCCTGGGCTGGAACCCGGAGTAGAGGGCGGGCCTGGGTTCCTCCCATTCCCCCCGACTCACTACTGGATACAGGAGGAACTGTCCTGGACTGTGGGTCCCACCAGAGGGGAAAGTCCCTGGCCTGTACCTCAACCCACTAGGTGGATCAGCAGAGACTGCGGGGTTGGTTCTCCTTCCGTTTCCCCATGCTGGCCAGTGATGAGGTTAGCTGAGTGAATGGCAGGTTTGAGCCACTAGCAAAAGTGGCCAAACTGAGGGCTGCCGTGAATCTCTGAGGCAAGCAAATCCGCCAATAAGCGCAGGACCCACCAAGGCAGAGGAGGAACTTTGTCACACTGTGTATTTGTATCACAAAAGTGTTTGTCCTTGGGGTGATCTCCACAAGGTAATTTACATCCAGTCTCTCCAGCCCATTGTGAATGGACTATTCAAGCTTGATGGGCCATTAAGAAGACTCAACTCTCCAGATAACTCTTCCTGAAAATGCCTCAGACAGACTAGAGTCAATGGCCAGCCCTGTGATTCAGCAAAAGATGTAAGGGCATGTGATGTGGACATGTGACCTCAGACTCCATCTTTGTCAGTAACTTTCCATACACAGGTGCTGTGGGCACTGTTTGGGACACTAACGATCCATACACATGACAGAGGATATAAAAGACATCCGAGACATCTCCATTTTGCTTCATTCCTGCTTCAATTCTCTGGACTGTGGATTTAAAATTAAAAGGAGTACTTTGAACGTTGGACTGAGGACCTTCTGATCTTTTGGACATTATTAGAGAGACTTTTGCAAGCCAGCAGTATATTCCATCATTGCTACAAACCTGATTCTAATGACTTTGCAGACATTTGTATGTATATGATCTTTTAACCATTTATAACTCTAATCTTTTCTTTTATTAATAAATCTTTAGTTAGTTTACTAAGGATTGGCTGACAGAGTGATATTTGGGTAAGATTTGAGATACCTATTGACCTGGGGGTAGGTGTCTGATCCTTTGAGATTAGTAGAGCCTCACATGTGGTGAATTGCGTTTTCAGTAACTTGTTACTATGCTAGACCTGTTTGTCTGGATGGGAGCCAAGGGCTGGAATGCCTAAAGGGGACTGTGTTAGATTTCTGGTTAATCAGGGTGATGCTAAAGAAGCTCTTTTGCTGCTGCTTTGGTGAATCTAATTATAGAATAAACCACCAGTTTGGGGGGATTGTCTGCCCTGTTTCTTGTATTCTGCCCTGAGGTGGCATTCTCAGTGTGGTCCATTCCAGGCACCTGGTCACAGTGGGAATGCAGAGGATGACAGAAGGGAGCATAGTGTGGGAGCAGGAGTGAATTGGACTAGAAGGAAGATAGCAAGGGTGAAGAAGAAGGGCATCAAAACAAATGGTGGGACCCATTGGGAGAAGGCCATTGAAATGGAATGGTAGCCATGACTGAGAAAAGTAAAATGAAATGGTGATAGAGATGTGAAAACAGCTTATGGTGGAAGAGAGACTGTTGCAAACAGAAATAATCATACAAGAGTCGAGTCCAAGTATGCTGAATGTTGAGATCTGGTACCATCATCTTCTTGCTACTGGAGATTGTGAGGATTTGTCTCGTAGGTGGCACCGTGAAGGTCTATGGTGAGGAGCAAGGGAAGGGGCTGTAGAACTCTGCTTACCGGGCTACCAATAGGGGAGAGTGCAGTTTGAGGGAGATAGTTTCTCCAAAGCCTGACTTCAGAAATAAGTAAAGCTGTTTTGAAAATTATTTTCCCATCCCATGAGAATTTTTAAGAATTTGGAAAAAAGTCCCCATCCCAAATCGGAACAAATAGTCAATCTCAAACATTTTTGTGAACCAATAATCCAAATAAAAATTCATCTCAATTATTTTGAAGTGTTCTGATTTTGATTTCTTTTTCATTTTTTTTAGTATAAATTGACTAAAAATTCAAAATGAAAAGTTATCTTGAACCAAAAAATGACAGTTTTTGTTTTAAAAATGTCCAAACGGGACAATCTGACAATTTAAAAACTCTTTTCACAATTTTTTTGAATTGGGAGAGTTGTCAAAACTGATCTTTTCTCGCCAATAGTTTGTTTCAATGAATCAGCCTGTTCCAATGTTAAAATGCTTTGTCAGAAAATTCCCAACCAGCTCTAGTCATAAGCTTTAATGAGTTTGAGAATCTCATGCTAGTCCTTAGGTTGGATCTGTCTATTTGTAGTTTGCCTCAGTTCAACATTTTTGCTAGTCTCCAGCCAAGAGACTTGAATAGCACAGGATTTTGCAGGTCGGGTTATGGTTCATAATGGCAGAGTTATGCTGGAAAGTTTACACAGTATCCACACACATCTGTTTCACTCTAGCCAGGGCTATGTGTGCCTGGCTACCACAACTAATACATTCACATACAAACATTTTTGGACAAAAAAGCTGCAGATACAAAGTGTGACAGGGTCAGGCCAGATGACTATAGGAGAGTAATAGAAGGCAGATATATTAGCCCCAGGCTAAGTAGGTCCCTTTTCCCTGGGTAAGGTAACAGGGAAGGTTCCAGAACAATCAGGAACCTTCTGGAGACAATTAAGATAGGCTGATTAGAACACCTGCAGCCAATCAAGAAGCTGCTAGAATCAATTAAGGCTGGGTTTTAAAAAGGAGCTCACTTCAGTTTGTGGTGTGCGTGTGAGGAGCTGGGAGCAAGAGGCACTAGGAGCTGAGAGTGAGAATGCGGACTGTTGGAGGACTGAGGTGTACAAGCATTATCAGACACCAGGAGGAAGGTCCTATGGTGAGGATAAAGAAGGTGTTGGGAGGAGGCCATGGAGAAGTAGCCCAGGGAGATGTAGCTGTCGCACAGCTGATCCAGGACGCACTCTAGACAGCTGCATTCCACAGGGCCCTGGGCTGGAACCCAGAGTAGAGGGCAGGCCCGGGTTCCCCCCAAATCCTCCCAACTCCTGGTCAGACACAGGAGGAGTCGACCTGGGCTGTGGGTTCATGAAAACGGCCAAGCTGAGGGCTGCCATGAAGCTCCAAGGCGAGCAAGTCCGCTAATAAGCACCAAGGTAAAGCAGGAACTTTGTCACAACAGCTATAAGAATTCTCTTTGTAGTTTTCATGGGATGGTTAACTATATGTTAAAATATGTCCACAAAAAGTCTCTTTACATTCTCTGCTGAGACAGGAACAGTGTTTACATTCTCTGACACCGCAAAACAATTAAAATATCTGGAGATATTTCACATGGAATAGTACTAGCAAAGGAATAGTCTTATTTTGATGAATAATAGGTTTTAGCTAACTGTAGCACATAGTTCTAGGACAAAAGTAAGTATGGAGAAGAACTGCAACAAAATAGAGTTACTACTAGACACATGAAACAAATGGAATCAATAAAATAGATAGACAGGCTGTCACTGTAGAAACAGATCATAATTCTTTATTATCTAGTTCATGAATATACAACATCTACACAAGCACAATACAGTGTGTGACAAAAATACTAGCGATGGGACCAAACCACGTAATTCAGATCCTGATTTCAATTTCAAGCACTTTAAATTTTGGGAAGGTTTGGATCCTGGATCTTAGCTAGGTGTACTGGCATTGGTCAGCTGTCACATATGCATCCTGATCCAATTTTAGATTCCTTATTCCCCTTTTATCACTTTCTCTCTCCCCTTCCCTTTTCTTATATTCCCCCATCTCTTCCCCCAAGAATGTTCAAATCCAGGATTTTGGTTCAGGCTTATCTCCAGAATGGACACAAGATTATATTAGTTCAAGTGTAAACTGTAATTGAATCTCATTAAATCTAGGGGGGGTTCCTTCAAGATAAAATATTTTAAAACTTGGAAAGTTAAAATTCTATCCTCCATACAATCAGTAACACATTTTGAAAATAATATATGCTAACAAATCATGCGGTTTTTTGCCCATCTAATCACTTGATTGTTTAGAGAAGTTTGAGTCTGCGACTACTGCCAAGTTAAAGGATTTGATCCTTTATGTCAACTGGTAAAGGCTGATGCTTTTGGACCCAGAGACTCCAGGTTCAGTCTCCACAGACAGCCCATCCGGGGCAACATTATACAAAGATTTCTTCAGCCATCGCTTTAATTTAGACTGCAAACTTCAATTTGCCTTTTTGCAGCTCTCTACCAAAAAAACTTCTTATCCACAGTCTTATAGGTCATCATGATGAATTATTATTAGTGGATAATTATGATTAGTTCTTCTTTTAAAAGACTTTCATTTACTGTATACTGAGCTCCATGTGTATATATCAAAGCTGCTCATCAAAACTAATATTCATACTATCTTCATGAATCACTGAAACAAAAAAATGCAACACTGAATTAAAAATTAACATTTTAGATTGAAAGTTGACATTTCAGGCCAAATTTTCAAAACTCAAAGGGACAATTTTGTTCTTAATGTATGTATACCATCCACTTCCAGGTGCAAACTGTTAAACCAAAATGAGTAATTGTGCACGTAAAATAACACTTCGCATTCTCATTTCAATTACAGTGCCAGTGTGATGCATGTTGAGTGTCATGAGTCACTATGCTGATGTATATGTCAGAAAGATCAGTTCTGTTTGTATTGTTGCATACACCTTTGGCCCTTGTATTTTTGTCTCCCCATGTTTTCCCCAAATCAGACTCTCAGTTGCATTAAACTCCATCACTGATTTTTTTCCTCTTCAATGGATTTGACCCTATTTCTCATTCTAGTACATATTTTATAGTGCTTTAACTTAAGTTCCCCTCTGAGTAGAGAATAGGTGTCAAAAAATCTAATATTGATGTGAGTAACATGAGCAAATTATTTGATTCATCTGTTACTTGTATAGCACGCCTGGACTGTTTCATTTTCATTTGTCAGGAAAAGTGTTTGTTTCCAAGAGGAAGAAAGAAATGGGCCTGTACAGCTGTTGAAAGTACTTTGTTTACCTAAGGCTGGGAAATTGTTGTAGCAATGCTAACAGCATGCATTTTTTAGAATGGCACTAATTGCACCAATAGCTGTGACAAAAGTACTACCAAGAGTGCACCCTTGACTATCTATAGCAATGCCAGTGATGGCTTGGCAGAGGCGAAGACTCAGTAGGTCATTAGGAGGCCAGACTGTCAGCTTTCTCCCACTTGTTTCACGCTATTCCATTTACAGCTTGTTTGGTATCAGTGTAACAGAGAGAAACACATAATACGGTGAGAGAGAAATCCTGGAAATGAAAAGTTGTTCTTTATACTGACAGACTCAAACCTTTAAAAATCATCATGTAGAATGTGTCTGCACACCAGTCTACTTACCAGTCCTCAAACCTCTTTTAAAGTTACTGTATTTTTAACAGGTATTGAAGACAACTTTAAGGGAAGGATTGGAATGTAAGTACACAACCAGTCTTCAAGTGGGAAGGGTACTGAGATATCCCAACATTAAATTTCAGGAAAAATACTCACACTGGCATTATCAGGATTTGTTATATAATTCCTAAATGTAATGACCTCCAGAAAATCCTTTCAAATCCCGCCTCAAGACTCATTTCTTCTGAGTTACCTATAAGAAACCAACTAATGATAATTAGTTTGAAGGTCTCTCATGTATGCTTGATATGTATTAATTAGAAATAACCATTAGCAACTGTAATAAAATGTTACATATGCATAATGTACATAAAACTAAACATATTTTGATAATTCCCCTCTACCTCACCCATATATGTTGCTTGTCTAGGGGTCAAGAAAGGGAAAGAATTGGAACCAACAATATGTATGCTTATTATCATCCATGTCACTGTGGTGATTTTTTTTCCAAGATCCACCCATCCTCATAACACTTTGTAACACTGAAACAAACACACAAAATTAAGGACCCAGCTGCCCACCAATCCCTAAGAAGTTATGTAATTTATGGACAGCCCCTTTATATTCCATGTCTCTTTTTTTCCTTTTCTTTTTAGTCTTTACTATAGGTTTGTACAGGACTTATCACAATGGGATCTCTGTACACTAGCACAATAAAAATAATTTAAAAGCAATAATCAAGCAAGCTTTGAAACACAGAATCCTAAAAATTTCTGGTTTAAAATGAGTTCGTTTTTACCACTACTTTTATAAGTCTCACTTAGTGCTTGCTGATGTATAATGTAATGATAGTTCAAAAAGAGTAGAAAAGCAGGGTTCTTTCTGCAGATGTCCTGTCTTGGATCGTTTCATAGCTCGTGCTCTAGCTGTTATAGAAACCAGTGTCATTATCTGTCTATATGTCAAATCTATCTAGATATTTTAACTACAGTAATAGAAGGCTTGAGGAAAAATAGGTCAAGTCACAAAAGTCTGAATACAGCTGAAGTTTTGTTTCTCTATACTCCCTGTCCTTTGTATGTAGATTTCTTCTTTCTCCCACTATCATCTGTTGATTTAGTTAAAGTTTGTCAGAGGTGGGTGGTAGTTATTTGCAGGAAAGTTGTAACAGACAGCTAGGTCTGACATTTCATCTGGAAGGCAGTAAGATCTGTGGTCATTCTAATCTCTTGCGGACAGAGCTCACTCTTCCCGACAGTGAAATCTATTAAACTGTGGAATAGTCTCCCAGGAAAAGTGGTAGAACCTTCATTGCTAGGGACATTTGAAACTAGACTGAACAAAACACTAGAAAATGTGTTGTAGGGAACAATCTACACTGGCAGAGTGATAGACTAGATGACTTAATAGTTATCCATCTTTAACATCTGTGATTTTGCAAAACATAGGATTTGCCACACCAGTCAGTAACTTACACTTTAGAAGCTGGTGAAAAAAGCCTAGAACGCACATGGCCAACTATGCAACGTTGTACATAGAGGGGAAATCTTCCCTGACAGCTGCATTAATCAATGTGTCATTATTGTTAATAACTGTTAATATTATTGTATTAGAGTAACATCTAAGAACCACAGTCAAGGATCAGGGCCCCGTTGTATTAAATGCTGTACAAATGGGCACCACATAAAGCAATCTTTGGCCCTGAGAGCTCACAATCTAGGATTATGATAAGATGCAAAGTGATGAAAAACCCAGACAAATGGAAAGGAGTAAAGGGGAAGACGTTGACGTATCCTGAAGTATGAGAATCAATAGTGCTTAATACCTCAGCTTGACTGACTGTCTGTTAATGGTCATGCCATTTCTACAGTTCTTCAGAAATGCATCTTAATTCTATAGGTGGATTATACATTCTGGGCTAAATTTGAGCCAACTGTATTCACATTAGGAAGTGCCTTCTCTCATGTCAGTGATACTATATATGTGAGTAGATGCTGTCCAAAATGAGTAAGTGTGGGACAGTCTAGACTCAGATGAAGCTGTGTTTTCCTTTTTTTCTTTTATTTGGTTTAAATGTACTGACCTTTAATTTCACTGCGTTTCTCAGTGGTCTTCTATTATGTGACTAATTAAAAAGGAAAAACTGATCGATTTTCATTGTGCTCTCATAATTCTGAATACATCAATCACGTCTGCTCTATTTAGCTAAGAAGGAAATACAAATCCCAGTGATCCCATCTCTCACTATATGTTTGGCCTATTGCACCTCTAACCATTTCTTTGGTGCCTTTTTATAGACTACTTCCATTTCCACAATATCTTTATGGTGATGTGACCAAAATTTCCATAAAGAAGAGACTATAATTGTTCATGAAGCAGTTATTGCAATACTCTCTATACTATTTTTGGGGGGGAGGTTAATGTCATCATGTATCCTATTTCTTATTGAATACTCCCACTGCACATTTGGAAGACATTTTCACTAACCTATCCACCATGACTCCTAGGTCTTCCTCAAAGTTCTATGCAAAGTCAAAGCCCAACAGCACACAAGAGAAGTCTGGATTTTAGCAGATGTGTATTGTTTAATCTTTATCCAAGTGAAATCTGTCATATTTTACAATCTGCCACAATCTTAACCTGTGGAAACAGCTCAATGTCATAAGCAAACTTTACTAACTCACTGCCCAATTCCTCCGCATACCATGCATAAATAACACTGGTCCAAATAACAATGGAGCATCCTGCTACCAACCTTGTTTCCACAACTGGAGTAGCCAATCAAGAACTCCTTCTTTCCTAAAATTTACTCAGTTATTAATCCACTTATCAAGGCTTTGATCTTTAGCATATGGTTATTTATTTTCTTTTATAGTCTCTTTTGAGAGATTGTATCAAAAGCTTTTTTGAAAATCCAAATAAATTATATCCATTGGGTCACCTTTATCTACTATTTTTGTTAACTTTTTTCAAAGAATTCTAACAAAGTAGAGGGGCACTATAGTTCTGGCACTAGAGAGAATATAGCCTTAAAACTTTTCCTTTCTAGGCCTCAAAGTTCTTACTGAGGCTTCATTCCTCAACAGCTGCATCCTACATAAAATACACTAACCACCCCTACTGCTCATCAGCACACAGTGTAGAGAAGTAGTCATAGCAGTAGAACATGGAGACATCTGTATGCAAACTTAACATTTGCTTTCTGGGAGCATTCATGCAAGTAAAGTTCAAGTAAAGTAAAGTTAGCTGGGTTCTAAAAAAAATTCAAATTTTGCCACACTGGTCTGACAGGGGGTGGGGCTGGCTGAGGGGAAGACAGCATATGCAGCCCACAATGATAAACAGGTTGAGAACCACCAGTGTAGTGTCTTTCTCAGCCATCTGTAATGGATAGCCTCCAATCTCTTTTTGTTAGCCACTGTCCTCAGCCAAATTTCTGCTCCATACAATAGTGTGTTCAGTACAATCACGTGGTGTAATCTGACCTTTAGTTTGGTATGGAGATCTGTTTGAACCAGTGTTAGTCCTTCCAAAACTGATGTTTGCTTTTCCTAATCTTGTATAAATATCTTTGTTACAACCACCTTCAAATGTCATCATTCCCAAATAGAAGAACTCTTCTACCTCTTCGATTTCTCTTCCATCCATGTCACCTTTGCATCTGTTGTCCAGTTTCCCAACTTCATAATCTTGTTTTTTTCTGCATTTACTTTCAATCCAATTTTTATAGCTTCCTGCTCTACCTCTGTTGTAGGGCAATCATTCCTTTCCACATTTTATTTAGTAAAGCAATATAATTGGCAAAGTTGAGGTCATGTAACTCATCTATACTAACCCATTTTACAAAGGCTATGATGCCTTTTGTTTCTTGCTTTATCACCTAGCCTGATGGTAATGCATAGAGGATTGGTGATAACACACACTCATTTCTAACACCAGTCACAATATTGAACCATTCACTCAGCCCTATATCTGATCTTACTGCACATCTTCTTAGCATATGTGCAACATGCCTCAGGTGGCACATGACCAGGATTCATCACCGAATTTGGTCCGCTAGTTGGATCATTATCTTTCCTGGCTTGGGCCAGGTACTGATGGGGAGTGAGACATGAATACTGATCCATCTATTTCCATCATATAAAGTCATTATGTTGATCAAGTTCTAGCAATATTCCATCTGTGGATGCTATCAAACACTTTCTTCAAGTTCTTGAAGGTGGGGTTTTGCCAAGCAGTAGCTTTTTTGATGATCTGTTGAAGAGTGAATATCTGTTCACAACAACACCTACCAGAATGGAACCCAGCCTGTTCTTCTCATAATATTTCAACCATTGCCTTCTTCATTCTATTCTGAATGACAGTATCCAATACTTTGCCCAGGTTGATGGCAGTACAATATCTCTCAGTTTGTGCACAGAGTAAAATCAAACTTTTGTGGCAATGCCATGATTATACTATCTTTGGCAAGTGTTCTTTCACCTATGTGTGTACACACAGCCAAAGCAAATTCTTTTAAAATCTGAGTGAACATTTGCAGAAAATATTTTGTAGTATTTGCCCAGCTGTAATCCCCCAATACATTTCCATGCTGCTGCTCTCACACCTTTTTGTTTTATTTTGCTTAGAAATACATAAAACTTATGGATCTCTAATATGGTATTTTTAAATAGCCTCCAAGATGATTCTTTGCCAAATAGAATCTCAAGCTGTCTTTTCTCCACCTGACTTAACTGAATAATTGTAGAGTCTCTTGAATATGGAAAGGGGATCTGCTTGTAACATCAGCTACAGCATGGTCCTAAAATAGCCTGCCATACTTATTGGCAGAAACAACAATGTAGGCACAAATATCAACTTTTTAAAAAAATTTATTGAAAGGTTTTACAGTGCCACACTAAGAAATACTGAACATAATTTAATAAACTGACACCTATGCTTGGAGGCCCTACATCTCATGCCGTGGCAATACAAAATGTCTTTAGGACCAGTGAACTTTTACAAACATTAGGCTTGGACCAGATTCTACTTCTGTGATAATTCCTATCCTAGAATAAACTGTTTATAGTAATAATGGCATTCATCATGTATAACATGATCCCTCCCCCTTCTTGTTACTTTGCCTGTCCTTCCTGTATAACATGTCAGAAATAGTCCTATCCCATTTATTTTTATTGACCCATCGCCTAAGAAACCAGTTATTTTTGTTTCCACTTTACCCTTTTTTGTTTTGAATTCATATCATTAACATAATAGGGCTTTTGTCTTCTCCTTTTACACAGATTATAATCTGTGGTATAACTCAGTCATTCCAAATTTACAGCAGTGTCAGGAGAGAACAAGGCCTAAAGAACTTGGCAAATATATTATTAGTCATTATCTCCATTTAACTGAAACTGTGAATTTTCATAGAACCCTGTCTGTATCTAATTGTAATAAAGCTCCTTTAAGGGTTGCTGCTGACAATAGCATCACTAAGGCTCAGGCCTCTAAGAAAAGGAATTGTGGGAGATTTGTCTGAGGGTCATAAGACAGTTGCTTCAGGTTAGTAACAAAGTGGAGCTGGTAGAAAAGCCACCTGAGATGAGCCAGATAGGTTCCATGCAGAACAGCCAGGAGGAACTACAGAGAGCAGGAGGAAGTGGGCATAGCACCTGGCCTAGGAGTGTGAGGCCAAGTAGGAGGTGGCCCGCAGAAGAATGAAGTGGGATTTGGTATGAAGGTGAAGACCAGGATTTCCAATAATTGATAATTAATAAATAGCCAATAATTATTCAGTTAATATTTTAATTTATCCATCTAATGTTTAACCAGTTTACATTTACCAAACAATTAGAGACCTTGGATAAGTCAGAGTGACTGAATTTATTAGAAGATTAGGCAGCACATAATAGAAAGAGGTACAGTAGTTAACATGCAGTTCTGTGAGAGCCATGTCCTTGCAGCATGACCATCTCCTTCTGATTCTGTCAGGGCTCTGATTAATTGCCTATAATCGGACCTTATTATAGGTACTCTGTTTACTGTTGTACTTTTCCCCTTTTCATATACACACTTATCCTTATTTTTAGCACATTTCCAAACTTCCTATCCTATTTCATAAACGTCCAACTGCATGATCAGCATCTGCTGTATATTCATTTTTTGTGCCATTTACATAGAGTATACATTTCCAATAGAGTATACATTTCCAATAAATACATTAAACGTGTCAACTTAACATCTGCTATTCTTCTGGTTAGTACATTCCTTGCAAAATCACTTACTAAGCTAAATAACAGAACACAATATAAAATAACTTTTAACATATTTTGCAAACTGGTATTTTTCACATCCTACAATCATTTAACAGCTTCTCAAAGCATCTTGGGAGTTTGGTTCTCCAGCAGGCCTTAGGCCTATCATAAGTTTGGCCTTACAGTCAACAAAGGGGACACAACACTTCACTTTTTAGGGTCTCTTGGCAGGAACCCACAGTTTAAGGAGGGTCTCCTCTACACCACAGCAGTGCCATGAAGAGAGGCAAGCTGGAAGAGGAGAAGAATAGTGTGCTGGAGAATCCAGGAAAAGGCCTAACATTGTTGATTAAGTACAGCCAGGGCTACATGACTACAGAGCCCAAAAAGGACAGGCAGAGTGAGAGATTGTCTTTGTTCGGACTGTTTTGTTTTGATCCCTGAAAGGCAGGGAGTCATTTAAAACCCCATTGTCATCCAGTCACTGAGGGAGATGGTGAACTAACAAGAAAAGTGGGCAAACTGAGTCAATGACAACAGAAAACTAAGAACCCCATTACTCATATAGAACTTACATTTTCACTTCACATTTCTCTTTGTCTACCTATGAACCTCAGTTGTTCTCTAAAAGCAGATTTAGATTGTAAATTATTTGGCACCAAAATTACATTTTTACTTGGTGTGAGTGCCTAGCACATATCTGTGTACTCAAAAATAATACTTATTAATCATGCTAAATGACTTGCATTGTCTTCACAAAAATAGCTACTTACTCTTTGGGTAAAATACTGGCTTTGTTAAAGTCAATGGGTATTCTGCCATTTACTTCAATAAAGCTAGGATTGCACTGTATATTTCTAATTACTCAAACTCTTGCCACCATGTTCTGCCTCTGCCACATGTTTTTTAACTTTCATTTAACCATTTTAAGATAACAAAACAATGCAAACACAGACACTCATAATTTGGCCTTAGTTGTCTGAACAGCACCTACAACAATGGGACCCTGATCCATGACTGAGGCCCCTTTGGCATTTCAGCAATACAAATAACGATTGTGTCTTACAGGCACAAGTCTGTGGGCCAGGGTGAAGCCATCCAGTCCCAGTGGGAATATCAGGAATCATTCTGCCTCCTCAAAACACAACGCCTCCAATACTTTTCAGTACACATGGAAGAGCACTCGGACTTCCAACTCTTCTGGAGTAACTTATAGTATTGGCAATACTAGTCTCACATGACCCTTATGCTCAGGGTAGAGCAAGGGATGCACTGTGTGGGGAGGCCTATGTAAGAGTAATAAAATGGAAAAGAATAATTTTGCCGTGCCCCTTTGTGCACTCACACAGGAACTGCTCATGATCTAACAGCTGTATCTGCCCGGCATCAAGTCTGAAGGTGAAAGAGAACCAGAGATTGAGGATAGTCTATAGCTATGGGACTCATAAAGCATATGCATGTTATAAAGTTGGAAAATATTATATTATTTTTAAATCACCACAATCTAAAATAGACTATAAAGTCTAATATATATGGCCTTGGAAGTATTAGATTTTTATCAGTAAATGTCAATTTCACCATACCCACACACAAACAGAAGAAAAAAATTTCATTAAACAATTATTTTATGGCCCCCACTCCCCTAATGTCTGGCACGTCCATGATTTCCTGCAAGTGGGAACATTTAAATAGATAAAAAAATTAAAAATACTTAAAATCCATAATTATGTACAACTGTAAAAATTTAAACTGATACAAATCAAAAATGCTTTAAAATAAACATAGATATTATCCATCAAAATTATTTTTTAAAATATCAATTTTAATTCTTCCAAGACTAAGTATATAGTATAGGTTTTGCCATGACTGAAAAATTAAAGCAATGACTATTTGCATAAAATAATCCCAGCCAGAGACACTGTTTAGTAACTCCTTGTTCAACATGATGATTGCATTTCAAAGTCTAATCTAACCACATTCCAAGATATTTCAAAATGTGTGGCTTTAGAGAATGGGAACCATCAGAACTGGGACTATACAGTGCAGAATTCAGAGAGTTCAATGTGGGATGTGCAGCAGCTACCCAAGCTTTGCATTTGTGAATTTAAAACAACATTATCCAATTTATCACAATCTTGTAATTTATCAAACTCACACTGGAGACTAAACTAAATACCATGTAAATATTTATCTGACCTATAAATAATAGTGTCATCCCCACAGAGATGAAACTTTGAGTTTCAAAAGTCTGGATCGATATCATTAATATATAATGATAAAGGTAACAAGACAAGAACTGAACCTTGAAGGACTCTGATAGAGCTAAAAGCATTATCTGAGCACAGCTTTTTATAAGAGAGGATAAGACCAAACCATGACACCCTTAGGCTCCTAATTCTTTTTCACTAAAGTGATTTGTCACCTGCAGACTGGATGTCTGCAGTGCTCTCTAGCTGGGGTGAAAAGTGAAGGACAAACAGACACCTCAACTCCATTCCATGCAGTAGCCCAGGGATGGGCAAACTTTTTGGGCTGAGGGCCACTCTGGGTGGGGAAACTGTATGCAGGGCCAGGGCAGGGGGTTGGAGTGCGGGAGGGAGTGTGGGGTGTGGGAGGGGGTGCGGTGTGCAGAAATGGGCTCAGAGCAAGAGATTGGGGCAGAGGAGCGGTGCGGGGTGTATGAGGGGGCTCAGGGAAGGGGGTTGGGGTGCAGAAGGGGTGTGGAGTGCAGGAGGGGGCTCAGGGCAGGGGTGTGGACTGCAGGAGGGAGTTCAGGGTAGGGGATTGAGGTGCAGGAGGGGTGCGGCAGGGGGCTCAGGGCAGGGGGTTGGGGTGAACAGGGGTGTGGGGTGCATTAGGGGGCTCAGGGCCGGGGTTGGGGTGCACAGGGGTGCGGGGTTCAGCAGGGGGCTTAGGGCAGGGAGTTGGGGGGCAGGGTGCAGGAGGAGTTTGGGCTCCGGCCTGGCGCCGCTTACCTAAAGCCAGACCACAGGCCATAGTTTGCCCACCCCTGCAGTAGCTTATCTTCTGAAGAAGTCAGAGCTGAGAAAAAGTAGTACACCTGCATGTTCCTTTGGCTCCCCATTCAATTCCAGGTCAAGTTCAAGGTCCACATCCCCATCTTTAATACTATGAGGGGAGTAAGGCCAGTGTATCTCAGGGATTGTGTCTCCTTCCATGAACCTTGAAGCCAATGATTCCCACTGACATTTTAGGATGCTACAGGCAGACCATTCTCAACACAAGACTCTAAATCAGCGGTTCTCAAACTGAGGGTCGGGACCCCATTTTAGTGAAGTTGCCGGGGCTGGCGTTAGATTTGCTGGGGCCCAAGCTGAAGGGTTGCAGGGCTCAGGTTACAGGCCCCCGCCTGGGGCTGAAGCCCTTGGGCTTGGGTTTTGGCCCCCTGCCTGAGACAGTGGGACTTGGGTGGGCTCAGGCTTCAGTCCCCCCTCCTGGGGTCATGTAGTCATTTTTCTTTTGAAGCTGATCGAGGTGCAATGAAGTTTGAGAACCCCTGCTCTACATAATGGCCTTATTACTAGAACTGATCAGTTAGAGCACAACTCTAACTAAGCTATTCACATCCATGTTTGCAGAATTCAGGCATAATTTAAATCAAGAAGTTAAAAGGAATTTAACCATTAAAAAGGGTAAGGGAAGGCAAAGTATTCAGTGAGGCTATTGGAAGGAATAAACTTAGTCATGTGTGTAAGTGTTGGCAGAATCAGGCCCTTATATTGTAAGCTGTTCGAGGCAGAGTCTGTCCCTTACAATATGTTTGTGCTGTGCCCAGCACAAAATGGCCTTGTTACTGATTGGGGCCTTTAGCCTCTACTGTAAAAAGATACATAATACAATTAATAATCATATTCAAGGAGGTTAAATGTGGTGCAGAACGTCTTCAGTCAAAATAAAGGAAAACTTTTTTTAAAAATAAATCTAAAAGTGCATACATTTACATGCCATGTAAAGTACACGCAGATGAATTATTCTTAGAACCAGTCCCATTAGCTGGAATACCATTATTAATTTTTTTACATTTTATAAGGTCATTCAGCCCCAAGGATTCCAGAGTGTTTACAGCTATATTTATGAGGACTTCAGTTATGAAGTCCATAGGTAAGGATGTGATCACAGATCCATTTCACACCTTATTATATAACTTGTACACAGTTCACTGTTTATGGAAATGAGATTTTCATCTGAACTTATTTGCCATTCATGTATGGGTGTACTTTTTTATTCTCCCACACCCATACATTCATTAATATAGGAAATATACTTCAAATGAAAATTTTGACAGTGTCTCATATTTTTGGCTGTCTCTCACTCAGAAATGGAAACGTTTCACATTTCTGAATTCACCCATAATTAGATGTCTGTAAGAGCTTGGGTGTAGATTAGTTTTGAAGGAAATATGTTGTGAATCAAAATATTATTAGCAGTCTTTATCAGTTAGGACTGGATCCCCACCAGCAATGCTGCCATTGAAAATTTGAACTCATGTATAAATCTTTCAATGTGAACCAAGCTGTGGGTTAAAATGTTCACCATGAAACACTGCACAAGTTGCTGAGTGCTGGTTAGGGCCACTGAAGAATTTAGAAGCTCCACAAATTAGTGGAGCGTTGGGGAGCCATGACATAGCCTGAGGACCTCTGGAATTTAGCAGCTCTCCAGGGAACTGGGAGTTAGAGGTAGTCCTTGAACCTATTGAGCTACTTAAATTTTTATGCTTGTAGATGCAAGCCATTTTAGACCTCAGCTAGTTAAGCACTCAGCACTTAAGGTTTTATGTGCATGAAATTTGCTGAAGCATTAAAAATGACAGAAGATTAAGCCAATTTAACTCTATGAATACCATATAAAACTTTAAGCAACCTTGTAGGGTTCACACTGCCCCAGCAACCAATGCCATGAAGGAGTCCTGTGGGATTGTTTACATGGCGGGGTAATGTGCTGTACATGGATGTGATTTCTAAAGTGCACTAATGTGTTGTGCATTAATTGCTCCATGAAGAACCCGCTGGTGCACACTAAAAGTTTCCTAGAGCACTTTAACATATACTTTAGAAATCATATCCCTATATTTTGCATTGCTGCTCTTTGTAGACAAGCCCCAAGCTTCAAAGGGATCCCTTCCCAACTGTCATTGCTACTCCTTTTCTGGAGAGTTCCTGAGCTCTCCAAGAGAGGAAGTATCAGGAAATCCGCAGCAGAGACTCTCCTCTCTGGCAGACTTCAGGAATTTTGCAAGAAAGGACAGTATCTGCAATATCCCTTCTCCAGAAACTCAGGATGATGAAGAAGCAAAAGTGGGCACTATTTTGAGTGGCCTGCCAGCCACACCATAGAAATTAAAATAGCTAGTAATACTGATGCACAACTGTTGCAAACTGTATCCAAGTTTATAATAAGACATTGCTGACCATTACGTTCCACATCCAGTCAATGATTCCTGTACAATAAGAGGAGAGCAACTCTTCAAAACTGAAGGTTTTTCATATATATCAGTGCCTGTGCTAGGCCATTGGGGCCCTAAGCAGGAATATTTTGCTACCCTCACCTGCCAACCCCAAGCCCTGCACACACACAACACATACTAATAATTAATAGGGAGCCCCGTGGAGCTGCTCAGGCCCTAAGCAATTACTTAGTCTGCTTATACCCAGCATTGGCTCTGTCTACAGTAAATATAGTGGAGCCCTACTGTCCTTTCAGAAGGATGTATAGGAACTGGGTATAGTGTATAGGAACTGGGTAATATTCCTTTAAATGGTTTGGAACACCTGTAGTGATTGTCCTTGTTTTCTATTGCAGAAGCCAACAGAGCAGCAGTGTATATATGTAATAGGCCTTGTATGTTTGCATATAGTTAGTGAACATGGTTGTTTGGAACCCAGATGTGTGCATCCGGTTTCCTCCTATTCTTAATGTTGTGTAGAGACTGAAGACACGAGAGGACATATTGGAGAAGATAAACGAGGGACCCCAGGTCCTTTGCCAAAAGGTGGGAGCAAGCCCAAATATTGGTGTCTTTGCCCAGCATCAGGCAGGACCTAAACTGCAGGGTGCAATCATGAGTCTTCCTGGGTGACCAGAAAACAGAACACAAAAAGAACCTCTCATTGTTGCAGGATTACTTTATAAGCCTTAGAAAGGAATAACACTAGATCTGTGTGAAGAAAAATGACAAGTCTATCTGGCAACCACTGACTATTTTCACAGATTTCTGGTACTACTCAGTGGGACTTACTCACATGCTTAACGCTAAGCCGATGTTTAGGTGCTTTGCTGATTAGGGATGGACTTATTCATGTGCTTAAAAATAAGTATGTGCTTTGTTGCTTTTTTTAAAACTGAGGCACATACCACCACGTCCCACAATATGTAGATTTACTACACAACTAAATTAGCTACACATGCCTCTGCAGTAAAGCCTATCTTCGCTCCAAATACTGATATAAAGTGCTAAAAAGATAAATTAGCATGCCAAGCTAATTCTCAGGTCTTTTTGTTCCAGTTTACTACAAGAAGGGAATAGACCATCCAACAGAACTTCTAGGGAAGTTTAGGAAGGCAGAATGTAATTACCCCAGTAGAATTCATTCCTATTCTTGCAAACTGTGCCATGAAATATTTGATGGCTGCAGGATGTCAGGAGCATGGTTTTATGTCTTGTATAAAATCACAGCAGCACCCCTGACACCAACCTGAAGTATTTGGTTCAGTGTTAACATAGTGGGAAGTATGCACTTCCCTGCATCACAAACACAACTTCCTGCAGCACCTTGGTTTTCTCTGGAGGTTTCCCATCCAACAATTTTACTTGGAAATTAGATTGTGAAGGATTAGTCAAACCATTTACAATGTATCCTACACATATTTAGGATTACAGTTCTCATAAAAATTTTTTTTTTAAAAAGACTTTTAAAAGCAGGAAGAAGTATCCTGTAACTATGGGGCTTTATATTTGCATAGATGGCACCTAAGTTAAATTGATTCCTAAGCTTCCTTTAAATACCCAAATCTGCTTTAGGATTTGTAGATTTAGCTTAACACCTTGGGGAAAATCTCTTCATTTAAGGAAATGATTTTCTCTTTACTTTCAGCCATCTAGAAAAAGTACCACTTTAACAAACATTTTTTTTAAAATATGGTTTATAAACTGCCTTCTAGCCTTACTAGAAAGAATAAATTCTATCTTTGATCAGGGGATCAAAGAAAAATTATATAGAAGCATGAGCATCATAACCTTTTAAATTTCTGCACTTCTTGATACTAAAAGCTATACATCTTTTATAGATGCACAGGATAAAACAAAGATATTTAAAAGAGCTTGGGCAAACCCTAACTACCATGAGGCACAGATTAAGCACAATCTACTTTTATATCTTGTAAAAAGCCACAATAGCATGACCATTAAAAATAAGTGTGGCAGTGATGTTATCCTATGGCAAAATGTATTATTTGTGCCCCAGTAAATAGTAAGTTTATGTGAGTCATAGCTGTGTAACATACTCCATAGAGCAATTTATAATAAATAAAGTCCAGGGTTCTCTGCCACAATGAATCATTCCCAATATCAAATAATTGCAATTATTTAAAGATCTCATTGCAAATTCAAATTTATAGTTGCAATCAGAAAGGAGACTTAATCAAAATTCTCATCACCCATGGTAAAATTCACCCAGATGTTGTGATCTGATATTATGCCCTCCATGCATTGTCTTCTCTCTGGAAAAGGTCTTTGTGTCAGTCTTCCATAGGATACTGTGGTAGGACTCATTGAGGATAGGCCAGCAGTGGTCCAGTGGCAGATTATGTCTTCCAGTGCACATTACTTTGCATTTATCAATATTGAATTTCAATGTGTGTCACAGTTTCAAGATAACTGCACATGTTTTTTCCCCACTGTGGGACTGTGAGGTCGCCCACTGAAAGGTTTCCAGTTCCTCCCCATCACCTCTCTGGGCAGAGACCCATGTCTCACTCCCTTCTGACCAGGGGTTTTACATTTACATTTTGATAACCCCAACCTAAAGGGCCAGCACCTGTGCTTTGCTTTCTCTCTGAGGGTTATGATAGCGTATTGCTAGCAATTACAAGTTAGCACACAGCTCCTAAGCAAGCACAAAATGCATTACAGAGAAAGCATATAAAAGAACGTACAATGCAAAAACGTTTAGCAGACGTCACCCTCAACTCCAACATAGGGGTGTGCTAGGTGTTAGTCCTTCAAACCATAAAACTGAGTTTTTCCTGTGATTACAAGTTCATATCAGTCTTTAGATCAGGAACCAAAATGAAGGCCCCCAATTTAGTTATGCTCAGGCTCTTTCTTCAAAAGTCCTTTCTTTGTCTGTTGGTCACTGGAGAATTCAGTTTGAACTAGAATATGCAAGAAGGTGGCGTCTCTTGGAAGGTGTTACAAGCTGAGTGATTTTCCTAAATCATCCCCTGTCAATATTACTTCCTGCAAGAGCTATGGTAACCCTCATCCCTAGAATGCATACAAACCCTGGCCCACAATGATACCTAAACCATTCATACATTTAGTACTATGTGGTCTCCCAAAGATATTGCAGGAAGTTGCCCTATCTATCACAATGCACTTGTGTGTTTTGCTGAATCTGAATCTAACCCTGAGCAACTAGCACTGAAATAGTAGGCACAAAGGGGTGAACATCAGCTCTGCACCTTCACCCTACCTTGCAAGGGTGGACTTCAGCTCCCCATTCGCTTCATGTTGTACCCACATAAAGCCCAAATACTTGGACTTTATGGACCTGGTCCAAAGCCCACTAATGTCATTTAAAGAGGCTTCCATTGACTTACATGGGCTTGGGATAACATCCAATGTGCATGAAGTGAATTTCACTCTGAGTAAAATCACAGCCAAAAAAACCCTCTAACTATACATGACAAACTTCACATTCACACCCAGGTCTGGAAATTAGAAGTGGAAAAGAACAAGAAGGAAAAAAATAACTTTTACCAATTGTAAAATCAATTTTAAAAACCAAAACCTTTTACTTTTTATTCCTCAACTGAGGAAATGGAATGTTGGAACGTTAAGCTTAGCTTTAATAAACATTAAATCTCTGCCCCTACTGTTTCTATCTCTTCTAAAAATATACTAATCTTGTTGATACTTTAAGAAAAAGAGTTTTACTTCCAAATTATGTCTCTGTATGGAGTAGGACATCTGGATTAGAAAATCTCTAAGCAAATCTGGTTTTGGTAGCAAACTCCAAACATTTACATGAATAATCTTTAACTGTTTAGAAGCATTAAATTCAGATACAACTAAATCTGAGAATAATGAAAGTCTCCCTAAATGGGCAAAAAACCCAAATTCACTGCTGCCCATATTATTTTAAACTCATTCAGCATCTCAAGTGTTTTAGAAACTGTTTTGTGTTTTATTTTCAGCATGCTGGGGGGTGGGGAGGGACGGGAGAGGGCCTGGGCGACGCATGGCTCAGATGCGGCGAGTGGAAGGGGGGGACCAGCCCCTTCCAGCAACTGAGATACTGCTCTGCAGCCTTGCGTGGAGGTTTCCTGAGACAGCATGGCTGGGGAGGTGACTCCCGCTGCCTGCCCGGGCTCGGGTGCTGGGATCCCCAGCAGCCAAGCCAGGTGGGGAGCAGAAGCCACCTCCCCCCAGCCAGGCTCTCTCAGGCAGCTGCCGGGCAGGGCTGCAGAGCAACAACCGGGAGGGGCCGGCATTAAAAGGAGCTCCCTCTTACTCCCCACCTGGACTCCTGGGGAGCAGGGAGAGCAGCAGAATGTGCCGGGAGGGCAGACTTAGCGGGAGGACAAAGCACCCCCTCCCCCACAGGTAACATGGGGCGGGGAAAGTGCAGTGGCCTCAGGGCTGGGCACGAGGGGACACACACGTGACCTGCCCTGTTGCTTGTGCCCCCCCCCACACTATGGGGAGGCACCAGTTAAATATGGAGCACCCTCGGGAGAGGAGGCGGAGCAGGGGTGGGAAGAGGTGGGATGGGGCGGGGCATTGGGAGAAGGGGTGGAGTGGGGACGGGGCCTAGGATGGAGCAGGAGGTTGAGCACCCCCAGGGAAATCTGAAAGTCAGCACCTATAAGTTTCTAGCCCTTATGGCTGCAGAGAAAAAATGAATCCTAAACACTGTGACACCAAAAGGCAAATCAAAAGAATACCCAAAAAGATTATTTTTGTAAATCTTCTGATTTCTTAAACCAGTCTCATGATAGGGGGAGCAGGGGCTGATTCATGATTTTTTAACCCTTGGTGTTGGCAGTACTGGAGATAAATGAATGTGCAATGTGTTTGTGACTGTGTGAAGCAGTTGTCACTGTTGTATAAGAAGTGGGTGAGGCTGAAAGCCATGCTCCATTTTGGAAGGCAGTGTTCAGCATTGCAGTGTCAGAAAAGGATGAAGCTGGCTGCAGTTTACAGCAAGGTTTTGTTGGTGTGTTATGTAATGCTTTTTTAAAAAGTCTTATAAATACAAGTTCTCTGTGCCTTACTATGAAGAACACACCAACTCTGGGGGGAGGAGAGTAGAGAAGGGGTTCTCTCCAACTGTCAGTCTGCCAGGAAGATTAAAGGATCTGTGTCTGAAGAAGTCTGTCCTGCCTGAAAAGGAACTATCTTCTAGGGAGTGGAACCAGCAGCTTATTGACATGGAAAGACACGCACAATAGCCATTGGCAGGAGCACAAGGGGGACCAAATAGTTATCCCGAAACAGATTGCTTTTTTTTATCCTATAAAAATCCTCTTATGACGGATTCTCATGTCTTGATACAGGAATTCAGTAGGGTTTCACTGCAGCCTTATGTCTACTGGAAGACAGGGCAGGCAGAATCTGTGGAAGCCCGTTCATCAGGAATTCTCCACTTTCAGTTCCTTGTGTTCCTAGCACAGAGCCTTCCACCTCCCCACGCACAGCTGCCCTCAGGACCGGCCTGGTGTGAAGCCTGTTTATAGAATGGTAAGAGCTAACCCACAGCTCAGTGTAATGTGAGACAGAAACAGGATTTTGCTCCAAATGAGAAAAGGCTTCTAACTATGATTTCCATCACAAAATGTGATACAGAAATTATGATTTAGCTCTGTGGGTTAAGTAGTAGTGTGGAACATCCAAGTCATACATTATATGAATCCAGCCTCTGTTAAACTAACAGGAAGCACTTGTTTCCCCTTGACCAAATTATGTTCTTTCCCTTGACTTTAGCAATTAAAAACAAAAGCACTAAAGAAACATAATTTACATTGAAAGCTACTGGCACTTAGAAGGGTGTTTTTATTTACATACCCTCCAAGTCTCTGCATGATAATGCTTAACGCACTGATTATACACAGTGAGAATAGTACATTGAAACAATGAAACAATAACAGAGTATTTGTTTTGCACTTAGTTCCTCAATACTTAGGGAAATTCAGAAATACTCTGGGAATTATATTTGGCTCAGAGAACTCTTCAGCCTCAGATATGAAAAGTTTTTGATTTTAACTGTATGAATCATATCTCAGTCTCATTATTTCTCTGTTTTTGCATTTAAATTATACAACTGAAGTACCATAAGAATAATTATTGTCTCTAAATTCACCTGCAATTTTTATGTCAGCCCCTTTCATCAGTTTTTTTTTTTTAATCTTTTCAGGAATAGGTATCAAGATAATGGGAAAAGATTAAAATATATGCTTCCATCCTCTATTTTTCTCATTTTTTAAAAGAAATACTATTCTAATTCTTTTCTGGTGTAAAAGTAATCACTCGCAGATTTAAATGATACTCCTTGCTGTTTAGTGCAAAGGATCACTCTTTCTGTATGAAAATGGTGATTATAGTTTTCATTGAGATGGGCTAAATTATTCAGCTGTGTGGGTTTCATCAGATATTGAACTGAGATAAATTCAAATGAGTTTAAAAATGTCCTCTTTTTGTCAGGCAATGATTTCCTAATAGGCAATCCACCAGTTGTGACACAGTGACATCCAAATGTAACGCTAGTTCCTTGTTTTATAAATAGGATAAGCTACATCCAACAAAGGCCTGTGTTTATGAAAGCATACCTCCTCAAGTTCTTCTGAATGTGAGGTGTTTAATGCAGTTATATTCAAGTCTACTTTCTTTGGGTTGGAGTCTAGAGAGTATACTGCTGGGGGAGTGAGGAGTTTGTTTAAATGATGGATGTTAAATGTTAAATCTCAACATTTTAGGGATGAATTCACAAGAATTAATTGTTGCTTTGGCCCACTCCAGCAGTGCAAAGCACCCTGAAACACACTGGAATGTCCTCCAGGAGGAGAAATCTTTTGGGAGCGAGGAACCAACATAGCAGCTCCTAGTCTCTCCCACTTCCCACAACAACCACTGGCATAGGAAATGTTGCTGGGTAAAAGAGGATGTTGTTGTGATGTCCATGCATTCAGCTGGTCTTCAGCTTTTGGAACAGCCCCATTCCACCATATATAACCAGACCTAAATTAGAGAAGCCAATACTGGCGAATCTGACTGACCACCAGCTATTTTCTAGATCTGAGGAGCATAAAAGTAGTTTAAAGACAGTGTGTAAAGATGCCTCCCTTCTTTCTCCCCCCCCCCCACCCCCAAGCACAATTCAGCTGCACCGGAGAATCTAACATACTATTTCCAAACCTCTTGGACCTGATTCTGGTCTCACAGCTATGTGAATCAAGAGTATGTTCACTGAAGTAATTGGGCTCAATTGTCCCCTGTGTTTCAGGTCTGCTCAGCACATGGTATGGGGGGACCCCTGGCCTTGTACTGGCCTGCCCAGTACCAGTTAGCACAACCTGATGGCGCTTTAATTTCCTCACTAGCATAAGGGTCCCTAAGTGGAGACCAACCAAGCTCCCAACCTGGTTTTACACCAATAGGGAATTCTCTGCTGGCCATCTGCTGCCAGAATCTGGCCCAATGTTGTTATGCTGCTGTACAACTAGTATATGTATGATCAGAATTGGGTCCCTTGAAGCTGAAAATCTGATGAGAACAAGACTTTGAGAGATTTATGGAACTTTCATTTCCAGCCCTGGCCAGAAATACTATGAGAACAGACCTTCTTACAGTGTTCTGGGGCTTACAGTTCTAGTGCTGGAACTTGGAAGTGCAAAATACATAATGGTGACAAAGGTTGTCTGAATTTTTATACCTCAAGGTCAGTGTCTGGGTTGGCTTAAAAAAATCAGGAGGATTGGCTTTCTCATTTTGTCTGTACATTTGCCCATCACAATTTAAAATCAGTCCTTAAATGTCCTGTCTTGAAAGTTATCCTAGCCTTACTGTACTTTACACATGGCTGGTTGTCCGTAAACTGCTGTTTGTCCACTTCACCTCTCATTTACATGATGAATCAGAACTGGTCACACCACTAATACAAATGCATTACATGTTGTACCCTCCCTCTTTATGATTAATTCTACTGGTGATACAAATTTGCATGAATGAATGTCAGCGTGTTTTCTGCCCTGAACATTTCCTGCTGGCTTCAGTTCAACTCTGCTGACATTTATTACAAATAATAGCTAAATATTCTTGATTTAATGGTGGCGGTGGCCCCACGTCTGAAGGTGATGTCTGTAATAAAAGCAGACAAGACTAGCTTATAAAAAATACTAATCAGATTGTGTTTGCACACATAATAGATAGGCCTCACAGATACACCAGCAAGATGGAATGGAGGTTTTTAAAATGCAGCTGCTAGAAGTCAAAGTTCAAGAACGTATTACCTGCTTTATGTCTTTGTTCCTCTCCCTTCTTTTCCATCTCCTTAAAGCACCTGTGGCACTAATGCAGAGACCAGGCATAGCTGAAAGGGTCCATGTTATCATTTTACTCCCTTCTGGGCAAACAGCATCATGAATAACATAAAGCACAAACAACGCAGCCCGCTACTTCACTGTTGTTGCTGGTGCTGATGCTGAAAAAGAGGGATGGGAAGGGATGGGAAGTCAATAAAATAAATCCCACATTTTAAAGTCCTATTCTGTAGGGCCTAATTTTTGCAAAAGTGAGTGTACCCCGACTTGCACAAAAAATGCAAATATGTTATATTGTGAGGACGAGGGAGGAGAAAAATGTGTAGCCTGCCTGTGCTGGAGAGAAGTGGGCAAGAGAAAGGAGAGATTAAGGGAAATGTTTTTTGGAAGAGTGAGAGAGTGATGGTGTCATAAATATAAAGGGAAGGGTAACCACCTTTCTGTATACAGTGCTATAAAATCCCTCCTGGCCAGAGGCAAAACCTTTCACCTATAAAGGGTTAAGAAGTTAAGGTAACCTAGCTGGCCCCTGACCCAAATGACCAATGAGAGGACAAGATACTTTCAAATCTGGACGGGGGAACAAAGGGTTTTTCTGTCTGTGTGATGCTTTTGCCGGGAACAGATCAGGAAGGCAGCCTCAGAACTTCTGTTAAGTTAGTAAGTAATCTAGCTAGAAATGCGTTAGATTTCCCTTTGTTTAATGGCTGGTAAAATAAGCTGTGCTGGATGGAATGTATATTCCTGTTTTTGTGTCTTTTGTAACTTAAGGTTTTGCCTAGAGGGATTCTCTATGTTTTGAATCTGATTACCCTGTAAGGTATTTACCATCCTGATTTTACAGAGCTGATTCTTTTACCTTTTCTTTAATTAAAATTCTTCTTTTAAGAACCTGATTGATTTTTCATTGTTCTTAAGATCCAAGGGTTTGGGTCTGTGTTCACCTATGCAAATTGGTGAGGATTCTTATCAAGCCTTCCCCAGGAAAGAGGGTGTAGGGCTTGGAGGGATATTTTGGGGGAAGATGTCTCCAAGTGGGCTCTTTCCCTGTTCTTTGTTTAAAATGCTTGGTGGTGGCAGCATACGGTTCAAGGACAAGGCAAAGTTTGTACCTTGGGAAAGTTTTAACCTAAGCTGGTAAGAATAAGCTTAGGGGGTCTTTCATGCAATTCCCCACATCTGTTCCCTAGAGTTCAGAGTGGGGAAGGAAACTTGACAGATGGAATGGGGAAGAATAGAGAAAATATGAAGGGCAGTTGGGAGAAATTAAGGTCTTAATTTTGCCCAGCACAGGACGGGTGCACTGCAGATTATAGATGCAGGAAGGTTTTTCTCCCTTGAGCCCTGGCAGAGGAGTTGGGTACAGTGGCTGTCCTTGCATTTTCCTGAGCACAAGGACTGCTCCAGGCTTTAACCGGCAGCAGCACTAGCTTCCCCAGAAGGGTCAGGGAGGGATTCTGCCCTCTTGCCCTCCCCACATAGAGGAGCAGATCTGGCTACCCAAATGTTGCAACTACTAGGCAACACAGAAATCATGCTCCTGGAGGAATTGTCCTTTCCCTATTTCCCCTTAACATCAATCCACTGAGACCTGGACTGTTAAGCTGAGAAAATATGTTGCCCTGTTTCACAGCAGAGTGCAGATGTTCAGGAGAATGCACTGCAGGTCATGTGTGCTGAGCCTGCAAGATATAGAAAACACAAGCTAAGGATGAGAGATACATTATAAAATGGTGCCTCCACCTCTCAAACTTTAGCAGAGACTACACAGATGTGTACAGCTCTGACGTAATCAATTTGAACAAAAAAACAAAAGCTCAGACATCAGAGAGACCATTCTGACATGCAGACTGGCACTAATGTTAGCTAGTCTGCCTGCCAAGTGCTGCAACAAGTATTTGTGGTCTCATTCACGCTCTCTATTAACCTACGTCAAATAGTTTCCCCAAAAAGGCAGCCTGTGCTTTCTGTATAAATTAAAATAATCACTGGCAGATCTGCACAAGGCACATTATGGAGTACATAATGTGGAGGGATTCTTTGAGCCCTAATGGTATCTTCCCCTTTCATGTCCTTGCTTCATGTCCATGCTCCTCCTACTCCTTCCTCAGGAGCAACTGGCACTATCATCATCATCTCTCTCAAAAGAAGAAAAGCTAAGTTATGAGTCACTGTCAGCCACAGATGAATGCGCCTCTCTAGAATACTGACCTAACTGATATCACCCTGTGATTTGATAACAGCTTGTGCCATGTCCCCAGATGGTGACTATCTGCTTTTCCCAAAGTGCACAAAACAGTCTGATTTTTCTGTGCCATCAGCAGAAGTGCCAGATGGTGAGAACAAAGCTATGCCGCTGGTATCCATGTTAGCACTGTCTAGTGAGTCAGTACTCCACGTGTCATTTTGCCAATCCTCTTTTTCCCTTCCACAGCAACCTCTCGTTTGTTATGTGTGCTGCTGACCAGTAGTCATCTTTCAGTCTGCCTGTCTGTTCTAGGATTATATACTGGTGCCCATTGCCTCAGTATCTGAGAACCTTCTATGCAAACTGCAATATCAAAGTCCCTGGTGGATTTAATGGAGTCCCTGGATTTTCTTCCTCTTCATGGTAAAAATGCTACTTGTGGTAAGGTTTGTTTAGCAAGTTTAGTTGCCCTGGGATTTTTTTTGCTTGGTTGGTTGCTTTCAGGTTTTTGTTTAGGGGCTTGTGACAGAATGTACCCCAGTGACCACATCTTAAACTCTATAGTAATAATCTTTGTACAAAGTATGCCTTACGAGGTATCATTTGAAAACTAACAATTTGCTGGTCATTATTGTCCTGATAAAATGTGCGTGGCAACATTGTATGTGAAGTTATAAGATTCCACTGTATGGTCTTATTAACACATGTTCCAAACCACAGCCCTATCCAAGCAGAAGTTGGCAAGCAGGCCTGTCCTAAACAAAGGAATGTGTGCTTTGCTTAATTTGCATTTAAGCAGTAAGCAGAGTCATCAAGTAGGAAGGGGAGACAAAGGAAGCTCAAACAGGTGAGAAAAAAGCAGCAGGGAACATCCTTTCAAATAAACCTCTTGTCTCCTGGTACCCAGCTGCAAACTTCTTTCAAAAGGGGGACTGAAACTAGAAAAAGGTGGGGCACACATACCCCAAGAGACCCCACTTTCTCTCTCCCTGTCCATCGAGTCTTTGCACCTGAAGCAACAAAGGAAGCCTTCACTGAATTCTAGGAGAAGGGGTCCTGACCTAGAGGGTTTGGTCAGTAAAACTGCTGAAAGCATATGGCGAGAAACTTTGCTTGGATCTGCTATTGATTAAGTTAGGCACCAGTAGTGTTTTAACTGTATTTTTGGTAACCATTTCTGACTTTTATGCCTCATCACTTGTACTCACTTAAAATCTCTCTCTTTGTAGTTAATAAACTGGTTTTATTGTTTTATCTAACCCAGTGTGTTTAAATTGCAGTGTTTGAGAAACTCCATTTTTGGTGGCAAGTTGTGCACATATTATTTCTATTAAAGAGATAATAGACTTTATATAAAGTTGTATTGTCCAGGAGAGGGGTGGGCAGTACAGTAAATACATTTCTCAGGGGAAATGTAAGACTGGATGTGTGTTGGGGTCACGCTACAGTACTACCATGGCTGTAGGAGCCAAGGTGTGGCTGGCTTCTGCAGCACACATACAGACATAGCTGGGAGTGACTTGCATGCTGGAGGCTGTTTGTGAGCAGTCCAGGCTGGAGGCTACAGCAGCAAAGCATTATAAAGGGCGTCATAAATATAAAGGGAAGGGTAAATCCCTTTAAAATCCCTCCTGGCCAGAGGAAAAATCCTCTCACCTGTAAAGGGTTAAGAAGCTAAAGGTAACCTCGCTGGCACCTGACCAAAATGACCAATGAGGAGACAAGATACTTTCAAAAGCTAGGAGGAGGGAGAGAAACAAAGGGTCTGTGTCTGTCTATATGCTGCTTTTGCTGGGGATAGACCAGGAATGGAGTCTTAGAACTTTTAGTAAGTAATCTAGCTAGGTATGTGTTAGATTATGATTTCTTTAAATGGCTGAGAAAAGAATTGTGCTGAATAGAATGACTATTTCTGTCTGTGTGTCTTTTTTGTAACTTAAGGTTTTGCCTAGAAGGATTCTCTATGTTTTGAATCTAATTACCCTGTAAGGTATCTACCATCCTGATTTTACAGGGGTGATTCCTTTACTTCTATTTACTTCTATTTCTATTAAAAGTCTTCTTGTAAGAAAACTGAATGCTTTTTCATTGTTCTCAGATCCAAGGGTTTGGGTCTGTGCAAATTGGTGAGGATTTTTACCAAACCTTTCCGAGGAAGTGGGGTGCAAGGGTTGGGAGGATTTTGGGGGGAAAGATGTGTCCAAACTACGTTTCCCAGTAAACCCAGTTAGATTTTGGTGGTGGCAGTGGATATTCCAAGGACAAAGGATAAAATTAATATGTACCTTGGGGAAGTTTTAACCTAAACTGGTAAAAGTAAGCTTAGGAGGTTTTCATGCAGGTCCCCACATCTGTACCCTAGAGTTCAGAGTGGGGGAGGAACCTTGACAGCACCCCAGGTTAGAGGGCATGGGTGACATAGCTACTCATTAGTCTGGATTGTACTCTGGTATGTCACAGGGGTTTGGAGTTATTTGGAGGAGGTGTTTTGATAGGTGGAGTGGCCGCATTTTGAGTGTCATTTTTGTTATGGTGTAAATATTTTTTTGAAGAGGAAAGTTTTGCAGTATTTCCCAAAGACAGTCAGATGCTAGATTCTCTAGAAGTTTGTTATAAAGAACTCTTTTGACTTGATATCTATAGAAATTGAATAGGGTCCTATTGAAATTACTCTAAAACCTATAACATTTAATAAAGGATGTTATCCTTTTCTTGGGTGCTTAAACCATCCTATAGAATTCTATTACAGGAATATAATTTTCTATTAAATTTGATAGTTTAAAAAATCTAACAACCCTACAATAAAGTTATCAGTTTTTATCAGATTCCACAGGACTGTTCCATGGTGAATAGAGATCTGACCATACCCCAACCCATCTATGATTGTGCAGCTACACCCCTTACTACAATTACTAACTTGTTTGTAACAATGACTAGAGGAAATAGTAACAGATGCCAGAAAACTGGAGACCAGTATATTCAATAAATGTCCTATATTGTTAATCAGGATGGTCAAGTATATGAGACAGTACTCTTTGTGCAAAGTCTGTGGCCAAAGTCCTGGCACAAAGGCAATTAAAGAAACCAGACAAGGATCTGGTGGCATCCTTTGAAGCTGGAACTGTGCAAGAAAATACTGTACATCAGTGCTTGGTGTAAATGTAAAGAGATACAATTAATTTTAAATCTTTCCCCAGTTTATGATGTTACAATAGCCTAATTTTTCCAGGGGAGATGTCTTACATAAGATTTGACATGAGTAGCCTCGAAAGAAAAAGATTTACAATGTGTAAATATTCCAAACCTGGCCAGCCTAGATCTCCCTAACTCCATAAATTACTCCTTTCCTTACTCTGAAAGAATTTAAATTGATCGTACCCTCCCCTCTTTATGACAGTGGCACTCAGCCACTCAGGAAGCAAAAACAATGCCATGTTACTAAGGTGATCAATCACAATCTATCTTAGGTGTATATGTATAAAGTACTGCAGTATCTGAGCAACTTACAATTTTTAATGTATTGTTCCCTCCTTTTCAGCCCCAGCGGCTAGTCACAGTTTGGGGCCCTAGAGATATTCCAGCTGGGAGTAGCAAGTAGTGGCAGTCAAGTATTTCTTTGCTATTTTGTTTATTTACATGCATATTTACACCAAGTCCTCTGTCTCTGAACTCAGAAGGAATCAAACAGCAGGAAACAGCTGCTTTTTCTCACAGCACCAAGAGCACTCTTCAGCCTCCACCTCTGACCCAAAAACCACTCCCCACATTTTTCCCAGGGTCAGACACCACGTTTTCAGCTGCTCTTTTAGATTGTTTGTATGCTCTCAGTGTCTCCCAGTTTTTGTCTGTTCTGCCTTTACACACACATCTACCCAAACCAATATTCAGCTAAACTCCTCCACCCATTCAGTCCAAACTCATGTTTTGTCTTAAATGAGGGGCTTCTGATTAATTCATCTTGACAGTTGTGTTAACTGAAGGGTGCATTCATAGGCACTGACTCCATGGGTGCTATGGGGCAGGAGCACCCACGGAAAAAAAATAGTGGGTGCTCAGCACCCATCGGTAGCACCACGGATCAGCACCTGCCCCGCATCCCCTGCACCAATCAGCACCTCCCCCTCCTTCCCAGCACCTCCAGCCCACCGCAATCAGCTGTGCAGTGGTGTGCAGGAGGAGCTGGAGTAAAGGGGAGGAGCAGGGGCAGGAAGAGGTGGGGTACGGGTGGGGGCTTGGGAGAAGGGGTGGAGTGGGGGCAGAGCCTGGGACAGATCGGGGATTGAGCACCCCTGGGAACAGAGGAAGTCAGCACCTAAATGAGTGCATTCACACCTAGTCACAGAAATTTGTGATGAAAGCAGTCACCTGGACCTCTCAGCATAACAGTATTTGCCCTCACAAGATGTCTCTGAGATAGGGAACTGAGGCATAGAGAGATTGCTCAAGGTCACAGAAGAAGTCTGTAGTGGAGCAGGGGATTGAACCCACGTCTCTGGCTTGTGATAATAGTGGTAATACGAATAGCAAAAATACTCTGTGTACATAGTTTACCAGTAGTGATTGTTAAACAATTACTAATAGCAAACAAATTTGTAAAAATCCAAGGGCTATATTTAAATATACTTATATATACTTTTTTCCCTTCTCTCTCTCTCTCTCTCTCTCTCTCTCTCTCTTTCTTTCTGCTTTCTATTGTATGACTATATAAAATAAAGTTTTGGTTTGATCCCATATGATAAACAATACAAAATGGAAATCTAGCTATAGTTTAAATGTCTATTAAAGCAATTAAATCCATTGCATCCTCAACATAGTTAAGACCATATATGACTCATGATTGTATAACTTAGGTCAGACATTGAACACATGATGTGGTGTTAGTGTCTCTTTCTCTCTTTTTTTTCTCCAATAAGTATAAAATCATTGCAATATTTAATAATATTTTTTTCAAACTCATTTGCAACCTGATCCTGAGAAGCCTTCCACAATCTCCCGCAACTCCTGTTGTAGATAATAAGAGCCAGTCCCGTTTCGTCTATATCTCATGTTTATGGCTACTTGCTCATATTCCTTCTAATAAGCACCAAAGAAGAAATGCCCACATCAGAGTTTTTAATTACTTGAAATCCTTTTTATATTGATTACAGACAGCAAAGCAGCTTTTTTTGTTAACCTTTCAAAATATCAATTTAATTTATGAATGCAATAATTGTTTAAATCTATCCCTACGGATAACACATCCTCTGTTATACAACTGTTATAAAAAGGGTGCTTTAATTTATATGTCAGAAAATGTTCTTGGGATTAAGAATTGCCCAACAGTTTGTAGATAGTACAGGGGAACAGGCTTTTGTGGGAAAGGGCACTGTAATTGGACAATTTTTGTTCCCATCACATTGGGTCAGATTCTTTCTGGCCTTTATACGGTTGCATGGTAGGGTCCTAAGCCAAAGACCACTGAAGCTAATGAAAAGGCTCCTGTTGGCTTGAGTGAATTTAGATTGGAAGGGTTCAAGAAGCCCTTCCCACTCTACTTCACACAGCCCACATAAGAAACAGGGAGAATTGCAGAGAGTGGTATGTTCCTTCCTCCTAGCTGGGAACATGACACCCCAAAGGGGATGGAGTGGGAAGGTTCCATGGCCCTGCCACACCAGGCAACACCAATCTGCAGCATAGGACCAGCAGGCTGCATTTTATAAAGGCTGTAGTAGCATAAGCTCTCCCCATCCCTACCAGGGAGCTCACCCAGCTATTCTGCTCTTAGGGAAAGCTCACAGCATGAACATAAGAACGTAAGAATGGCCATACTGGATCAGACCAAAGGTCCATCTAGCCCAGTGTCCTGTCTTCCGACAGTGGCCAATGCCAGGTGCCCCAGAGGGAATGAACAGAACAGGTAATCATCAAGTGATCCATTCCCTGTCGCTCATTCCCAGCTTCTAGCAAATAGAGGCTAGGGGCTCCATCCCTGTCCATCCTGGCTAATAGCCATTGATGGGCCTATCCTCCATTAATTTATCTAGTTCTTTTTTGAACCCTGTTATAGACTTGGGCTTCATAACATCCTCTGGAAAAGAGTTCTACAAGTTGACTGTGTGTTGTATGAAGAAATACTTCCTTTTGTTTGTTTTAAACCTGCTGCCTATTCATTTCATTTGGTGACCCCGCTAGTTCTTGTGTTATGAGAAGAAGTAAATGACACTTCCTTATTTACTTTCTCCACACTAGTCATGATTTTATAGACCTCTATCATATCCCCTCTTAGTTGTCTCTTTTCTAAGCTGAAAAGTCCAAATTTTATTAATCTCTCTTCATATGGAAACTGTTCCATACACCTAATCATTTTTGTTGCCCTTCTCCGTACCTTTCCAATTGTAATATATCTTTTTTGAGATGAGGTGACCAGATCTGCACGTAGTATTCAAGATGAGGGTGTACCATGGATTTATATAGAGGCAATTTGATATTTTCTGTCTCATTATCTATCCCTTTCTTAATGATTCCCAACATTCTGTTAGCTTTTTTGACTGCTGCTGCACATTGAGTGGATATTTGCACACTAACTCCAATGACTCACAATTTCCACAATAACTCCAATGACTTGGGCAGTGAGGCTTCACACATAGGCTAAAAGGAATGAGCTAGTCTTTTATGATTTAGGAGTTTTCTATAACATGCCTTAATGGGAGCAGTGGTTTAGGATTTTCAATTTATTTTAACGACTGACCTACTTTCTGGGCACACGAAAGAGGACTAACCATTGGAAAGAAGCTCCAAGGGATTATTTATTTGACAAGAAGTGATCTGGGGTCTGTTCTCACTGCCATGGTCCCAGTCACTTTACCAAGACAGATAGCACTACTATTCTCATTTTATAGATGGAGAAACAGAAGGAGATAGCCGTTAGGGTCAACATTTTCAAATGTGTCTGCTGACCAGGATGCCTCAAATGTGCCTCAAGTGTCTCAAGTTGGACACCCAAAAACTGAGCCACCCAAAATCAATAGCCACTTGTAGTTTTTAGCCAAAATGATTTGTCCAACCCCTAAAAAGAGTGACATTCGAAACAGGGAAAAGAACCCATCTCTTGTCTACTAGTCCAGGAGCCTGTCCTTTGGACCATACTGCTAATAATGGAAGTTTTACCAATAGAAGCAGGATTAGGTCCTCTGTATTTTAGTTAAACAGAAATTTCCAGAATCTGTGGCGGACAGTAAGGAACGTTCAGTTCTTACATACATGAATAACTTTATTCATATGCATAAGTGTGTACAGGATTAGACTCTAATTCTGCAAAACCCCAAGGTTACTGAACTGAGGACTTCTAACCACAGGCTTGTTTCACTTGCACATTTATTTAGTGACTAACTTCATTTTGTTATTTTTAGCACAACAACTTATGAAGCTACTTCTTGTAGCAACCAGGCAAGGTACTAACAAACTTCAACAGGACTTTATTTTTAAAGTGGAAACCTCTTTACCAAGCTGCTGCTGCACCCTTCATAGAATCATAGAATCATAGAATATCAGGGTTGGAAGGGACCCCAGAAGGTCATCTAGTCCAACCCCCTGCTCAAAGCAGGACCAAGTCCCAGTTAAATCATCCCAGCCAGGGCTTTGTCAAGCCTGACCTTAAAAACCTCTAAGGAAGGAGATTCTACCACCTCCCTAGGTAACGCATTCCAGTGTTTCACCACCCTCTTAGTGAAAAAGTTTTTCCTAATATCCAATCTAAACCTCCCCCATTGCAACTTGAGACCATTACTCCTCGTTCTGTCATCTGCTACCATTGAGAACAGTCTAGAGCCATCCTCTTTGGAACCCCCTTTCAGGTAGTTGAAAGCAGCTATCAAATCCCCCCTCATTCTTCTCTTCTGCAGACTAAACAATCCCAGCTCCCTCAGCCTCTCCTCATAAGTCATGTGCTCTAGACCCCTAATCATTTTTGTTGCCCTTCGCTGGACTCTTTCCAATTTATCCACATCCTTCTTGTAGTGTGGGGCCCAAAACTGGACACAGTACTCCAGATGAGGCCTCACCAGTGTCGAATAGAGGGGAACGATCACGTCCCTCGATCTGCTCGCTATGCCCCTACTTATACATCCCAAAATGCCATTGGCCTTCTTGGCAACAAGGGCACACTGCTGACTCATATCCAGCTTCTCGTCCACTGTCACCCCTAGGTCCTTTTCCGCAGAACTGCTGCCTAGCCATTCGGTCCCTAGTCTGTAGCGGTGCATTGGATTCTTCCATCCTAAGTGCAGGACCCTGCACTTATCCTTATTGAACCTCATCAGATTTCTTTTGGCCCAATCCTCCAATTTGTCTAGGTCCTTCTGTATCCTATCCCTCCCCTCCAGCGTATCTACCACTCCTCCCAGTTTAGTATCATCCGCAAATTTGCTGAGAGTGCAATCCACACCATCCTCCAGATCATTTATGAAGATATTGAACAAAACGGGACCCAGGACCGACCCCTGGGGCACTCCACTTGACACCGGCTGCCAACTAGACATGGAGCCATTGATAACTACCCGTTGTGCCCGACAATCTAGCCAGCTTTCTACCCACCTTATAGTGCATTCATCCAGCCCATACGTCCTTAACTTGCTGACAAGAATACTGTGGGAGACCGTGTCAAAAGCTTTGCTAAAGTCAAGAAACAATACATCCACTGCTTTCCCTTCATCCACAGAACCAGTAATCTCATCATAAAAGGCGATTAGATTAGTCAGGCATGACCTTCCCTTGGTGAATCCATGCTGACTGTTCCTGATCACTTTCCTCTCCTCTAAGTGCTTCAGGATTGATTCTTTGAGGACCTGCTCCATGATTTTTCCAGGGACTGAGGTGAGGCTGACTGGCCTGTAGTTCCCAGGATCCTCCTTCTTCCCTTTTTTAAAGATGGGCACTACATTAGCCTTTTTCCAGTCATCCGGGACTTCCCCCGTTCGCCACGAGTTTTCAAAGATAATGGCCAAGGGCTCTGCAATCACAGCCGCCAATTCCTTCAGCACTCTCGGATGCAATTCGTCCGGCCCCATGGACTTGTGCACGTCCAGCTTTTCTAAATAGTCCCTAACCACCTCTATCTCTACAGAGGGCTGGCCATCTCTTCCCCATTTTGTGATGCCCAGCACAGCAGTCTGGGAGCTGACCTTGTTAGTGAAAACAGAGGCAAAAAAAGCATTGAGTACATTAGCTTTTTCCACATCCTCTGTCACTAGGTTGCCTCCCTCATTCAGTAAGGGGCCCACACTTTCCTTGGTACCTTGGTAGCTCTCACTCCACCTCCTCAACTTCCCGCCCCCCTCCTTCCTGTTTCCTGTCCTGTCAAACTCCCAACAGCCAGTGCTCCCAGTTCTAATAATTACAAGCAGCATCTAAACACCACACTACTGTATTGTCTTGATTCACAAGAAATGCTTCAGTGGAAACCTTCTGAAAAATACAAAAAAGTTAAATCAATGTCAAATAAATAACAGTAACCAAATGCTTTCTCTGTGCAAATTTTCAAAATTCTCTGAGGCACAAAACCCCACATACTTTGAACAAAAATATTGACACAGCTATGGAAAGTAAACACAAGTATACATGCCCAATATTTTACATTTAGTCTTGAACTGGAAACTTAACATCCACATTCTTCCTCTTAACACTGCCAAAGGCAAATCTGTTACAGACAAAACATTGTGACATGTTCTTAAGTAGCTTGCCATCATGTCTATTGTTACATTTGGTGTAACATAATGCCTGTGTGTTCATTAAGCCCACATTTTACAATTAAGGTACATATGTTATTCCTTTCCTAATGTCTGCAAGCCAGGTGGGAGAAGTCAATAGCTCTGGTGACATTGAGCATTTCTACAACAATGCAGAATTCCATCTTTGTATTTTGCATAGTCTGTCTATTATGTACAAACTGAATTGCCGATATGTCCTTTAGCTTAATGCTGTAAACACGTAGAAGATTTTAAAAAATGCTAGCTGGGTCATCACTACAGCACATGGACCAGCTGTCTACAATTATCTTGTTAAAGAGTTTCATTTTGAAAGACCCTTCAGATAAAACACTGATATATAATAATTGGCTTCATTGCTTTGCAAAGGTCTATGCTCCTGAAGGCAATGGGAGTCTTCCATTGACTTCAGTGGATGTTAGATCAAGCCCTTGGTGCATTTCAACCCTTTTTTTTTTCCTAACAGTGCTGTCGGGGTTTGTGCGTGGTTTTTTTTTTTTTTTTTTTTTTTTGGGGGGGGGGGGCGGGGGGTTGTTTCAATTAATTTTCCTTAACATCTTTTTCTTCACTTACGTTTCTTCACTTGAAGAGCCTGTAAAACATAGGCAGTGGCCTACTGTCTTTGACAATATTTCTACAAAATAAGATTGTGAGTGTAACCTGGTACATAAAAGAACTGCAGAGCCAAAAAATTAAATGATCTGGGATTACAGTGGTTTTCACTGAATCTACAACTTCCGTGTATGGAAAACTCTTGAAATTATGCTCACTGATATAACTAGAATGTCAGATGTCAAGATCTGAGTACAATAAAGTATTTACTAATGGAACACTGCAAGACTAAAGATGTGATAAGCTCTATAAATTTTTTATCCAAAGTTTGTCACGCTATGAATTTGAAAGTAGTATCAGGGAAAGCTGATTTAGTTAAGAGCTACAAGATCCAGAGAAAGGACAAAAGGAAGTCACAGCAAGAATTTACTTAAATTACTATTTCTATGTTTGAAATCCACTAAAGGAGGAGGCATGAAAGGTTACTTTATATGCATTGGACGATTTCTAGCACATGAAATGTACAAAATTGAAACTTCAGTTTTCATAGCAGAAGGATGATGTAAAGCTATTGTGTGTTTACATTATTTACTACATAAAATATGCTGGAATTTCCAAAGGGTATGGAGCAGGGAATAAATGCACTCAAGGAAGAGAATGAGAGTTCTCCTGCAAATGTGCAAAAATGTATATATTGTGCAATGAATTAGCTAGTGCACTACTGATGCCTACTGGATGGAATTAGAACCACTCTCCTATGTGTCATGTCTTAAACTGGGCAGAATTCAATTTTTTTTATCATTTCAATGGATAATATTTATGTTTATTTTTAAACATTTTTCCAATTTTTATCAATTTAAATTTTTAGTTGCAGGAAATTATAGGGGTACAGACACTCATTATTTAATGACAGTAGCCGTTGAGATTCAAACAGTTAATGCCCTATAACTGTTAAAACACAAATTGCCAACATCACATGTCAACATATACAAAGTAAATATCCTTAAATCAAACTGTAAGCAGCATTTTTCTTATTTTGCATATCTGCAATTTTTTATTATTATTGATGGAAATATTTTTCATTGCATTATGAGCATATGATGAAATCTACATTTACCAATTAAAAACGTAGTCCTTCAAAGCCTATCCACACTGCAGTGCTAAAAGAAACCTCATTAGCTCAAGTGGGGCCTGTGCTTTAACAGGAGGAGCATCTGAGTTCTAATGAAACCTATAGCTGAGGCCCTAAACACTATGGTGAGAGGCACAGAATAAAAGCCTAGACCAGGGATTGGCAAAGTTTGGCACGTGGCCCTCCAGGGTAAGCCCCCTGGCGGGCCGAGCTGGTTTGTTTACCTGCCGCATCCGCAGGTTCGGACGATCGCAGCTCCCACTGGCTGCAGCTCTCCATTCCAGGCCAATGGGGGCTGCGGGAAGCGGCGCTGGCCGAGGGGGCTTACCCCGGCGGGCTGCATGCCAAAGGTTGCCAATCCCTGATATATCATATGGGGACACTTGTGAAGTTCCTAGTTGACAACATATTTGAGAATGTCCCTGATCTGTAGAAGTGTTGCGCACCCACAATTCCAGTTGAACTCAGTGAGAGCTGCAGAAGCTAAGTACTTCTGAAAATCAGGCTTTACATGAAGAGTTAAGATAACAAGTCCATTTGAGCACCTCACAAGTGGTATTATTTAGCTGTGTTTTCTGTATCAAACCTGGTTCAATTGACTTAATTATCCTAGTAACATTTTTGTAACACTGCCCTCAGTAATATTCAGATACGGATTTGTTGGCAGTTGTGAAGGTGTCAAGGAATAAAAGAAAAATTGTACTTATTATCTGATTCAATGTAAGCTCAGATGCAAGAATGAGCTGCCTATCACCCGTTCAACTTGAAATAAATCAGAGATAGACAATGGTCTGTCCTGCCACAATGGCATTATAGTTTTTATAAATGTTTCTGCGGCAGATGGCATGGCTACTGCTGTAAGGAGCTGGATTCCCCAGATCACCAGGTGCCCCCAACTTGGACACCAGTGATGGGTCCTTTGATACTTGAGCCATCACTCACCAATGAGGCTGAAGCCTTTTGTCCTCTTACATCATCCTCAGCAGGGACACCTTTGAGAGGCAGTTGTTTCCTAAAACTGTTTACCAGGGTCTTAAGGGCAGGGGTATTTACTCTGTGACAGACAGACAGCTCACAAGCTACTAGAGAACTATATTCCAGTGAGCAATTCTACATTTTTAGGTAGGTCAGTAAATCAGAGCCAATATCTCCATGTGTCTATGAGAAATTAATTTACTTTCATGTGAGTTTTGATCTACTGAACATTGCTACAGAACTCCAGTGAGAAACTCCACAGTATGATACAGAATTGGCAATAGCAGAACATTGTTAGTCTCTTTCTCTCTTTAGATGGGTCAAAATGTTTATAGCAGGACATGTATAGTAGGGAGATTCTACTTCAGGAATCTTAGCTTCTTTCCTGCCCAGATTCCACAGTTAAACAACCACTGCCCCACTGACAAAATACATAGTGCAGTATGTTACCAAAATGCCACTGCAATTCTATAACCAAAAACCATTGGTCCAAAAGTCAGTTTTAATATATTTAGCTATCATTTCATTTCCAGAATCAAGCATTTGAAGAAGCGAGAATGTGCATAGTTAAGAATCTTACATTACCCATGTAAAACACAAGCATATTATTTTTATCAAGTAAAAAGGAATGCATAATTCATCATGGCAATAAAATGAGAATTAAGGTTTTTGTTATATAAAATGCTTCTCATAGAAAGACATTTAAAAAGTACTGAGTTCAATCAACAAGTTTATAATATTCTACTGGTCAGTGAAAATTCAAACCAAAGCCTTTGAAAGCCAGAGGATTTCTCTTTCTCTTTGGCATTTCAGGTGGGATCAAAGTCTACCTTACAGCAGATCAACGTTTGCAACTTTATCTATAAAGAAGCACCACCACTTCCTAGTAAATAATACACACCTGCAGTGTTCCAAAGGTCTTGTGTCCAGATTTTCAAATGTGATTAATGATTTTCAGAGGGTGGATTCTCAGCCCTTTCTGAACACCAGGCCCTTTTAATGTTTCTTAAGTTGGGCCCTTAAAAATTAAGGCTCCCAAAATCACTTGTTGCATTTGAAAATCTTGACCTAAAAGTTCCATAAACACAGGCCTTTACCACTTAGGGTATGTCTACACAGCAAGCAGCAGTAAGTCTCAGAGCCAGGGTCAACAGTCTGAGGCTCTCGCACTAAAAATAGCTGTGTCAATGTGACTAGGGCTGGAGCTCAGGCTCTGAAGCCCACGCCCCTATATAGGCAGCTATTTTTAGTCCAGTAGCCCGAACACTGCAAACCCGAGTCTTTCGATCTGTACTCTGGGATTTGATGCCACTTGCTGTGTGGACATACCCTTGGACTTCAGGAGGTTCTCTGCTTATTATAGTCTGATTTAAAGATATTTACTTAGGTGTAAAGGACCCTTATGTTCTTCCAAAGTTTCAATCTGCTAATAGAGGGCAAACACAGTTAGGACTAGACATGTGGCCCTGATCTATATGCTTTGCTTTGCTCCTTAAATAATAGGTTCCATCCTATGCTTGTGAATGCAAACTCTGTTAGTGTGATACTACATATGGGTGCATTACAATAGGATAAGGGATTTTATTTCAGGTGCTTAGATGAGAAATAGAAGTATAAGGCCTAATCCTGCTGTCATTAAAATGAATACCAGAACTCTTACTGACTTCCATAGAAACAGGCTTGGTCTCACATGTCTTTGTAATTAATTAACAATGAACGTATGTAAACAAAATAAAAATTAACACGGCAGCTTAGCTGCTTTGGTGCCCTACAGAAATTTGCTGTGTATCCACAAAGATACCCATAAAATGATGACTTCCTTCAGCTGGGGCCTTGTGTCCCTGCATTTCTTCAATTCACATCATACAATCCTATTAGATTCAAGGGCTTGTTAAAGCTTTAGTAGAATACTGCTTAGTTTAACTTTTGCCCATGTGGCAGTGGTCCTTCAAGCAGCCTTTTCTGACAGGATGAGCTGTGCTAAACCACATGTTGTATTTCACAATAAAAAGCATGTAATGTATTTTGGTGATCAGCTTTCTGCTTTAAAGCTAAGCAGCTAAGATAAGGTGAAAGATGATAAGGACTCAAAGGGTGAGGACACTGGGGACTGAGAGGATAAGCCTCTTTGTGCCTTTGCCTTTACTTTACTTTGTTCGCCTCTTACTGTTCTGGCTATTCTTCTGAAATGTCATGTAATACACCATTTTGTGAAAATGTGTAGTGTAATGGCCCTTATCTCTTTCACCTGTAGGGCATGGTAGCCCAGTGCTTTTGGACTGAGTTGTTAAATAAATTAGTGTTCTAATGAATAGTTCATGCATTCTCTTTATCCAGAGGTGGATTAACAATGCGTTATTAGTAGGGCTCCATATCTGTCACGGAGATCGCAGAAGTCACAGATTCTGTGACTTTCCGCGGCCTCCAAGACTTCTGCAGGGGCCAGGGTGACTGACCCCACAGCCACCCAAGCAGCTGGCTCCAGGGCCAGCTGCTCAGGTGACCCCGAGGACAGCCACACCAGCCACAGCTGGAGCGGCCCCCAGCAGCAGTCCCGGGGCAGCCAGAGCAGCCGCAGTCCGTGGTCCCTGGGAAGCCGGCTGGAGCAGCTGTGGTCCGGAGCAGCAGTCCCTGGGTGGAGCAGCCACAGTGCACGGTCCCCGGTCCCCGGCTGGCCAGCTAGCTGGAGCAGCCACAGTGCACGTCCCTGGGCAGCAGTCCCCAGCTGGAGCAGTCACGATACGTGGCTCCAGGCAGCTGGTACCACTAGCCCCAGGTGGGGCCCACCTCCAGCGCCTCCCCCAACACCCCCCTCAGCAGCCCCCCTCTCGCCCTCCAGCGCCACCCCCACCCCCCAAGATTTAATCACAAGTACTTTTAGTATAAGTCATGGACAGGTCACAGGCCGTGAACTTCTGTTTATTGCCCCTGACCTGTCTATGACTTTTACTAAAGATACCCATAACTAAATAGTAGCCTTAGTCATTAGATATTCAGGATCTGATCCCTCAGGATCAGGACTTGGGCCCTTAATCACAAGACCATCCTTCCACTCACCATCACAGCTGATCAGGTGCAGAGGGATGAAAATGCTGCCCCATCCATGCAATATGTCCATTTCCCCTACAACCAGATGGTGTGGGGAGGTTGCATTGTGTCTCAGGAAAGTGCTCTGTACTGCTGTTGTTGTTATTACTGTTACTCGCAGACTCTGGCCATTGAGAAGACTACTCCTACCTTTTGTCCCATCTTCCTGCTTTCTCATAAGTCTCCCAGGATAAAACAAACTACTTGGAAGAGGTCCAGAGAATATTCCCAATTCTTCATTCTAATGCCTCTGTAGTGTCTGGGGAAGTGGTGATCTGTGTTGTCTCTCTCTTTCTTTCATATTGCTCTGTTCTAATTAGTGTTTTACTCTTTAATTTGTGTTCTCTGGAAAGACTCTGGTTGTTCAAGGATCTTATTTTTGAAAGAAATGGTTAAGCAGCCGATTCTACTCTCCAGGACAATTTTTCCCCCTTCGTGATTGTTACCACCAGCTGAGCTTGCATCCATTAGGTTGATTAGAAAAACGGTTTGCAATAGGTTGATCTTACCTTTAAAGCATCCATAAAAAGTTATTTGTTTTCCATGTCAGCTGACAAATCCAATTACCATGATTCGTTTATTTATAGACACTGTTCAATAACTATTGACAGTTTCTTGGCCTTGCCAATATCATCTAATTAACATGGCAATAAGTGTTAATATGTTTTTAAATTACCACCAGACAAGCAAAAGGTGGCAAAATACAACTGGTGCAATATGGGGGAAGGGTTCTGCAGCGTGACATGAGTACAGTTTGCAGAAACAATGTCAAGAGGAAATGTTTTCTATGTTGGTGCTCGTGAGTTAGCTAATGATCAGGCAGATTTTCTCCTGTGCCAGAACTCCACTCAGCACAGGAGACAGGGGAAGGAGTGTCTCCCTGATTCTGAGGGAGCCAGCCACAGCTCAGACAGCACCAAGAGCTGCTGCCAGGACTCTTCCCCAGAGGAGGATTTCTGCAATACAGCTCTACCAGGCCCCCTCTCCATCTCTGATAGGCCCCCTCTCCTGGGAGAAGGAGCAGGCAGAGGACTCAGGAGCAGCACTGCTGCACTGGCACGTAGCTCCACTAAACATGCAGGGAAACTCTCAGTTGGGCATTATGGCCCCCCTTACACCATCTACATGGCACACAGGGGCTGCATTCAGGTTTAAGAATCTGGCCCTGTACCACCAACTCTGTGCTCCTTTGAAAGGAAAGGTAGCCATCAGTGAGAAGCATAGGTTTAGAAATGAATTTGCAGGTCCTTTTAATCCCCATCTCGATACACTATGCATCTATGAAGTCAGCTAAACTCCACAGGGTCAGATCCTCCTCATTGATTTGAAGTCAATGGAGCTACACCAATTTACCCCAGCTCAGGATCTGGCACTATGAATATATTTTTCCCATATTCATATGCTATATTGATGTGCCTTTGAAAGCACTGAGTGAACCTTGAAAAGGTATGCAAAGAGTTAAAGATCAATCAATTTATTTCATTTAAGGGTGACCATGTCATATGCACTCCTTGCTAATGAAAATACTGTAGATAGGTTCCCCTTTTCGACTGCACAGTCTATACACAGTCTAACCCATTTTCTTCTCTGTAAGGCAGAAAAACAAACACTATCAGGCATAGTGACGTGCATAGTTCCCGTTTGCTGTTCTACAGCATTCTTCAACTTGGGTAGAATAGGTCAGAAAAGGAAGTTGCATGTTTGGGTCTTGGAAAATGTTCCTTACAACTGACCAGAGAACAAATTGACATAGACTGATGCCATGTGCTGTGCTATATTACACCATCCAAGGGCAAGAACGTTCAGTTAACATAAGGACATGTGGTGCTCCACTAACCTGGAGTACAGGCACATTAGCAGCTGCTGTATGCCAATGAGGCTTCCCATCATGGATAGAATTCAGGGACATAAAGTAGCAGCGGTGCCTGTCAGCACTACAACACAGATAGCTACCCTGCTTTGCTTGCTGTTTGCCCAGGAATCTCTGGAAAGTGCTGGTTTTTGCAGTTCAGAGGCCAAAGTAGAAGGATCTCTTAGCACTTTCACTGGAAGGAAACATATTCCCTTCAGCAAACTGCTGTCAGCAGCCTATAGCAGATGAGTATAGAGGTCAAAGGGAAAAGTTCCCTCATTAACTTCCTCTCCCTCAATATTCTGCATTAGAGAAGCGGAAGAGGCATCACTCCAAATAGCACCCTAGTTGACTCACAGAAAATGAGCAGTCCAAGAGGGCCTTAAAATGGAGTTTGCAGGTGGGGCTCAGAATACGTCTCTTTGTCCAGATTGCTATGAAAGAGCTCTATGTCTATATATTATCTCCCCTTCTGTCAGATCCAGGGGAACAGAGGAAAGGTGGCATGTGTAACCCTTTTTTCACCATTTTTGTCTTTTAATAGTGTTAGATGGAATCCTGTGGGTGAGTGAATGGGTTGGAAAATGAGAAGAGATTGTAGATGTCAACAACTGGAGGGTTGGCATAGTAAAGGTATGGGGATATTGAGGCATTTCTGAAAGAGAAGAGAGTTAAGGTTGCCCGGGCAACCTTAACTGTGCATTTCCTAGTTTTCAGAAGTTTGAGTTTGGCTCAACTCAATGTTCTGCAAGGGGATGACATACCACCAAGCAACCTTAACTCTGAGTTAATGTGGTTTTTTGTTATTGAATATGTGAATAGTTAGTAGTTAGTAGATAAGGTGCTAGTAGATGGTGCTTAAGGATGTGTAACATAGCTTCTGGTTTTTGTACTACCAATAAAAACTACTTCTTGTTGTGCACTAAAATAGCTTATGTTGTGCAGCTCTTTACGTTAGTTGTTAAAACAAACTGGAGACTGTTCATCTCTGAGGAAGCAGTTGACTTAGCTGTGGACCTCACTGAGTGCTATCAAGAAAGCTCAGGGTCCACTAGTGGAAGCCTCTTTACTTAGGGCATTTAAAACTAGATAAAGCACTAGAAAGAGGCAGTGCAAGGAACAACCCTGCACTAACAGGGGAATAGAGCAGGTGATCTAACAGGTCTTTTCCAGCCCTAACGTCTTTGATTCCTTCATCCACACATTGTTGGTGAACTGTTTCCTGTGGGTTGGATTCCAGTCAAGAACAGACAGGCGGGATGTTGGCTCCATCATAAGCAGAACAGAACTTCCCTAGGAAAGCTGCACTGGAAGAGAACAAGCTGAATACCACACCATCTGAATAAACACAACCAACAGGATTAAAACCCACTCTGGCCCAATGCATTAAGTACCCTCAAATGCTAACAGTAGTCATTTTCTTTTGTTTCTTCCCATTAGTGTAATGGTGCCATGCAAGCTGCTCAAATTGTTAATGAACATAACATAAGAATGGCTATACGGGGTCAGACCAAAGGTCCATCTAGCCCAGAAACCTGTTTTCCAGCAGTGGCCAATGCCAGATGCTTACAAGCAAGCCTTCAAGTTTTAAGGGAAAGTTTAGTTTCCATTAACAACACACTGAGGGAGTTAGTCAGAATACCATTTTTCCCTCTGGCCACTTACCCAGCTGTGTGACTGAAATCTACCTCTAGTGCTGATTGATGTGATTACACTTTGTGTTTCATGTCTGCCTAAGTTGTTCGTCCACCTGCTTGCCACTCTGCAAAATCAGCATTTCTAAAAGAAACAGGTTCTGAGTAAATAAGATGAACTATTCTTTTCAAATGTGCCAAAAGTCTAAGCTCAGCTACACAGTAAATCTGGGATAAATCCATTGAATGCAGTGGATTTATACTGGCATAAGACTACAGCTTCTATAGATTTACATCAGAGAATATGAGATCAGAATCTTGCACACAATATGACACGGAGTGGATAGATGACAAACCAGGTATAAAGAAGGTGTGAGACTTTATTTAAAGATGATGAAAATTGTTCTGACCTGTATTTTACATGTCATGGCAAATATCAACTGTTCAAGAAAAATCAATTCTTCCTCTACTGTCAATAATGCTGCTTTACCAGTCAATGTATCTCTTGTTAAGATTAAACTTTATAACACTGCACTGCTAATGTGTAGAGCTACCTCAGATCAGTCATTGGGTGGGATATATATTTTCACTCCCCTCATACCTTATTTTTCTAAATCCTTTTGCACTGCATCAGCCAGAGGTTCTACTTATTAAAAACAAACCTGTATAGACCTCCCTGCAAGGTGCATTCTTACACACCTTATGCCCCTTCTTCAAAATTCAAGGTTATGATAATGAGACCATGTTGACATAGTTAAACATTGTTAAGAGGTGAATGAGCCAATCCAGCGCCAGTGCAGAAGCATTCAGAGTCATCCCTATTCTAATAAGCAATGTCAAGATACCAGCAAAAAGATTCTTCTGACGTGCCCTGGAGAAGCGTTCTTTGAATTAATTTCATGCTATAATGGCTTCCCTGTGCTAACAATAGCTGGCAATTTTTACATGCTTTTTCAAGTACCATCATATTTGTAAAAGTATCTTCCTATATTAGAAATCATTTACATCACTTTGATTCCAAATGTAATAATACTCCAAAATTTGTTCTTACAGAAAGGGAGCAAGAGAGAGAGAGACTAGTCTGAGGAATATTCGATAAGATAAGACAATTTGTCATTGCAAATGAATTCCGGATGGTTGTTAATGGCTCATTGTAATTCCAAAGGTTTCTTTTTTCTTTTCTGTAATTTCCATGGATAATCTCTGAGGGTGTAATGCCCTTGTGTAGTTCAAGATGTTTAAAGTGGACATTTTTGTGCCTGTAAAAGGAACAAACTCATGTAAATATGGATGATGCCAAGTTTAGAAGTGCCTCAAGGTGGGAACAGAATCACTTGTGACAGGTAACAAAATGCTTGCAATGATAATGCTGACATGTTGAGTTGGGGTGACAGTCTTCACACATTGAACAGAATATATCAATTTTCATTATGGCAAGCTGTAAGTACTAGCGACTCAGCGCATCTGCTGCCTTGCCCTCTAGCAACCCTCCCTCACCACCATCAATAACCGCAAGAATACACAGAAGCATTAAGTACTTTAGGTGCAGCCACACCAAACACCTCAAAAACAATTACACCAGAGAAACAGCTGGGAGATCATGTGTTAGCTTAACGTTATCTTTGGCACCATTTTAACATTTTTCAGGGCCAAATTCATCCTGAGCTCTCTGAAGTCAGTGGAGTTATCCCAGGGGTGAATTTGGTCCTGTATGAGAATTTACAGCAATATATGCATTGAAATGCAATTAATTTCCAACATGTAACAAAGGATATCATACAGCATATGCTTCTATCGTGTTCTTATGTACTGTATGATTGTATAGGCTCAATGGTTCTGAGTTGAGAATGCTGTCAGGGATGAAAGGAAATATCTGTCAATCATAGTACAATTATTTTAAACTTGATATGGGAATTCATTTTATTTTACAACGTAAAGTGAGCCCATCACTCTGTCTATAGCAACATATACAAGTATACTCAGAAAAACCTACTGATACCAGCTGAAATGAACTCTTCCAAACATTGGCTCAATGTATTGTTGAATGAAGCTATCATTGAAGTCCATTCAGAAGCTTTACTTGAGCAAAAGCCAGAGTAAACCAATGTACTTTACTCTGTGCCCTGGAGATTAACAAACTTGGGCTTGGCCAAGCCAATAGGAAAAACAAGTTTCAGAACAACAGGCTGTCCCTTGAGAATGCCCTGCCTCTGGATTCCCAAAGTTAAAACGTGAGAACTGTTAGCATAAGCACCTCAACTGATTCTCAACTGCCACTACAGTGCTTAGAATAGTGATCCCTGAGGTCTTGATCATACAGCCAAAACCACATGGGGCAAAGCATTTGCTGGTGGAGAGCCCCACTGAGTTCAAAGGTCCACTTTCATGGCTCCAGTTACATGATGAAGGTAGATAGGATATGAGCCAGTTAGGTCTCTATAGCTGAAAATGAAGACCTTGAATTCCACTAATTGGGAGGTCACATTCATCACTGGTTAAAGTTTCTGAATGGACTTCAATGATAGCTTCATTCAACAATATATACAGTACTATATCAAGGTATTCATTTATTATGAGAAATAGGAATGGAAAATATTTCATAGTGCAACATGTTGGAATTAATATTCCGGGAATTTTTGCATTTCCTGACTTCCTAATGTACACTCTCTGGGTAGTTTTTGTTATTTGTTCAGGCCCACTGTGATTTTTCGGGGTTTACCTAGGGCAGTAAAGGGCTCTTGTGGCTGGGCAGCTTTGGTTCAGAGCCCTGACCCCAGCAGCAGCCCAGAAAGCCTCACCCTGGCTTTGTGCAACCTGGTTACTCCTTGTAGGCCAACCATAATACCCTTCCAGTCCCGAATTCACCCCCAAATCATCCTATTGCAGAGATCAGTCCCTCTCACTGGACCCTCACAGAGAAAGTATTAGGTTCTCTTCCTTTACAGAGACAGTAAAACACCCCAACGTGTTAGCTCTCTAGAAATACACACTTTACTGAACTTACTCAGCCTTGATGATTTATAATGAAAGCAAAACAAGTTTATGAACAAAACAGCATGGATTAAGTGACACCAATCAAAAGAGATAAAGGTAAAGATGGTTACAAGCAAATAAAAGTGAAAACACACAGCTAAAAAGCCTACACCTTACCATAGCAAGATACAGTCTTTGATTTCTCTCACTCACAGTCTCCTTCCGGCCTGGCCAGGACCCATCACAGAGATCAGATCAGTTGCTTTCTTTGTCTCCTATGTTGAAGGATAAAGATTGAGTCTCTCTCTGTTCCGTATATCCGCAAAGGGATACAATTACAATGCAGGAAGGCCTCTTGGGGATTTAGTCTCCTGTGTCTCTTTGGGGTGCAGAAGCCATGCTAATTTTCTGTCTCTTGAGTTCAGGAAAATGATAGCCCCCACCAGCTCAGCTCGATTGCTTTGTTTACTGCTTTGTCTAGGACAGAACTGTTTATCACCTTTACCTAGCTAGGCTGTCTAATCCTAAACATTTTCTAGCAACATAATTCAGAGGGAATTCATAACTTCTCATATAACATTAACATATGCATTTTACAATTATATTAATAACTAACATGTTATTAGCTTTCACACGATACTCCACAAGGCATATTTTGTACAAATATTCTTGCAGTAGTGTGTAGGATGTGAATACGGGGTGTCTATGGTCACACACACAAACAGGACAACATTTTCTAAAGCGCTTGGTACCCACAATTGGGTTCAGATGTTCAAAAGACTCAGCTGCAACAGCTGAGAACTACAGGAGCTGAAGACTTAAGAAAATATGGTTGCATCTCTTTCATATGCCCCTATGGGAACTGAGCATCCTTGAAAAATCTAGCCTATACTGCATACAGGGCTATCCTGAGCTGTTTCAGGCACAGAACTTCCATTTAATTCCATAAAAGTTGTACATGTGGAACAATTCAAAAGTCAGACCCATAATCTGTTGTGTTGGAATTCAGCATGGAGAAGTAGGCAGGGCTACTTTCATTTAATGTAATTTCCCACTATGAAAAATAACAAACTCCTTGAATTGCCAGGACTCAGCCCTGGCATCACTCTACATTGAAAAGCGGGGTCAAATTTTGCACTCAGTTACACTCAGGCAAATCCAAAGACTGAAATCAGGCTTCTTGGTGTTTACCTTAGAGCAGAATTTGGTATACAGTCATAAGAAAATAGGGGAACATATTCAGCTGGTGTAAAACAGCAGAGTTCCAATGAATAGCCCTTCAGAATTTCTAGCTTTAAAGGGAATGCAGATAAATCTTAGCAAAGCAATAAATAAATGTTACCACAGCACCTTATCTGCTAGATTTATAAATGTGTACTCAAAATTAAAATTAACTGGTTGAATTATTCTCTTAGGAAAAATGGAGATTAATAACACAGTATAGGCAATATTTAGAATTTCTGCCCAGGAGATTAATGCCTCCTCCTTTTCTGACCCATATTAAAATTGTTAGCAAATATATTTCATCACCTTAATCTTTTTACTTGTATTCCATATTGTACATCATTGTGGCTCTTTAATGAGGTAAACATATCCACTTAGTGGTTTGAAATTATTTACATTCTAAATTTTATTATCAGTTGTAAACAGTTGTGTTACTCATAGAGCTGAGACATTTTATCATTAAGGATGCTTAGGCACATGCTCTTCTTAGTTTATTCATTGCTTTGTCTAAACTAGGTCATTTAACAATGAACTTAAATATGATTATTGTACACTAATCAAGCACTGACTTATTAAATAAAGTATTTTAATTAACTTGTCACTTAAGCTTCAAAACGAAAAAAATAAATATTGCAACTATAAATTTCAAGGTTACAGATCTGTAAACTTTGGTTGGTGTATAGGACTTCAGTTGATCATTGTGTTGTTAATAATGTGCCCAATTCAGCAAGGTACTTAGGTACGTGTGTAACTTTAAGCATGTGAATTTATTGCACTCAGTATGCTTAAATATCTTGCCCATTCAGTGCTTTATTACAGAGTCAGCCTTTTAGTCACTGCAAAGTATACAGAAAAAAACCAATCCATACTTATATTGCCCTCCATTTGGGGATACAACAGCTCTTTACAAGCATGGGTGAATTAAGAACATAAGAACGGCCACACTGAGTCAGACCAAAGGTCCATCTAGCCCAGTATCCTGTCTTCCGACAGTGGCCAGTGCCAGGTGCCCCAGAGGGAATGAACAGAACAGGTAATCATCAAGTGATCCATCCCCTGTCACTCATTCCCAGCTTCTGGCAAACAGAGGCTAGGGAAACCATTCCTGTCCATCCTGGCTAATAGCCACTGATGGACCTATCCTCCATTAATTTATCTAGTTCTTTTTTTAACCCTGTTATAGTCTTGGCTTTCACAACATCCTCTGGCAAAGAGTTCTACAAGTTGACTGTGTGTTGTATGAAAAAATACTTCCTTTTATTTGTTTTAAACCTGCTGCCTATTCATTTCATTTGGTGGCCCCTAGTTCTTGTGTTATGAGAAGGAGTAAATAACACTTCCTTATTTACCTTCTCCACACCAGTCATGATTTTATAGACCTCTATCATATCCCCTCTTAGTCGTCTCTTTTCCAAGCTGAAAAGTCCCAGTCTTATTAATGACAGGTTTCAGAGTAGCAGCCATGTTAGTCTGTAGTCGCAAAAAGAAAAGGAGTACTTGTGGCACCTTAGAGACTAACCAATTTATTTGAGCATAAGCTTTCGTGAGCTACAGCTCAATTCATCGGATGCATAAAGTCTTATTAATCTCTCCTCAGACGGCAGCTGTTCCATACCCCTAATCATTTTTGTTGCCCTTTTCTGAACCTTTTCCAATTCCAATATATCTTTTTTGAGATGGTGTGACCACATCTGCACACAGTATTCAAGATGTGGGCATACCATGGATTTATATAGAGGCAATATGATATTTTCTGTCTTATTATCTATCCCATTCTTAATGATTCCCAACATTCTGTTAGCTTTTTTGACTGCCACTGCACATTGAGTGGATATTTTCAGAGAACTATCCGCAATGACTCCAAGATTTCTTTCTTGAGTGGTAACAGCTAATTTAGACCCCATCATTTTATATGTATAGTTGGAATTATGTTTTCCAATTACTTTGCATTTATTAACATTGAATTTCATCTGCCATTTTATTGCCCAGTCACCCAGTTTTGAGAGATCCTTTTATAGCTCTTCCACAGTCTGCCTGGGACTTAACTATCTTGAATAGTTTTATATCATCTGCAAATTTTGCCGCCTCACTGTTTACCTCTTTTTCCAGATCATTTATGAATATGTTGAATAGGACTGGTCCAGTGATGAGCTGCCAAAATCTTAACAACCAGTTCCCTCCTCACCCCACGAGGGAGTCGTGGCCTGCCACCTCCACACACACCCCCCCGACCCCTGCCCCATCCACCCCCCGGATCCGGGCAGGAGGGTCTTGTGGGCCACCATAGTGGGTGCCCACCCCGCCCCTAAGAGCCAGAGGGACCTGCTGGGGGCAAGGTGGGGAGTCCCGGCGGTGCTTACCTGGGGCGGCTCCTGGGAAGCATCTGGCAGGTCCCTCTGGCTCCTAGGAGTGGGGTAGCATAGCTAGCAGGGGAGCAGGGGGAGCGGCCACTACCCCCACTGACCACATCAAAAGTGGCACCTTAGGCGCTGATTCCCTGGGTGCTCTGGGGCTGGAGCCCCCATGGGGAAAATTTGGTGGGTGCAGAGCACCCACCGGCAGCTCCCTGCCCCACTTCCAGCCCCAGCTCACCTCCACCTCCTCCCCTGAACGCACCGCCCTGCTCTGCTTCTCCGCCCCCCCCCACTCCCCGCTTCCCGCGAATCAGCTGTTCGGCAGGAAGCGAGGGAGGGCTGAGAAGCAGCTGGCAGCTTCCCGCTCAGGCCAAGGGTGGCGGATGTGAGCTGTGGCAGGGAGCGGTTCCCCTGCACGCCCCCCACTCCGGGTTACCTGCTGCGGCGCGGGCGGCCCTCCTCGTGCCCCCCCTCCCCAGCTCACCTCCGCCTCCCTGGGCCTGAGTGTGAAGCCGCCGCCTGCTTCTCAGCCCGCCCTGGCTTCCCACGCAAACAGCTGATTCGCGGGAAGTGGGGGGGCAGGGCGGAGAAGCAGAGCGGGGCGGCATGTTCAGGGGAGGAGGTGGAGGTGGAGCGGAGGTGAGCTGGGGCTGGGCGCGGGGTGGGGAGCTGCCGGTGGGTGCTCTGCACCCACCAAATTTTCCCCGTGGGTGCTCCAGCCCCGGAGCACCCACGGAGTCAGCGCCTAAGGTGCCACTTTTGGCCGGTTGTTAAATTTAGAAGCCCTTTTAGAACCGGTTGTCTTTCGCAGGACAACCGGTTCTAAAAGGGCTTCTAAATTTAACAACCGGTTCCAGCAAACCAGTGCGAACTGGCTCCAGCTCACCACTGGACTGGTCCCAGTACAGACTCCTGCGGGGTACCACTATTTACCTCTCTCCATTCTGAAAACTGACCATTTATTCCTACCCTTTGTTTCCTATCTTTTAACCAGTTACCAATCCATGAGAGAACCTTCCCTCTTATCCCATGACTGAAAAACTGAATTCACTATATCCACTGGATCCCCCTTTTCCACATGCTTGTTGACCCCCTCAAAGAATTCTAATAGATTGGTAAGGTATGATTTCCCTTTACAAAAACCATGTTCACGATTCCCCAACAAATTATGTTCATCTATGTGTCTGACAATTTTATTCTTTATTATAATTTCAACTAGTTTGCCTAGTACTGAAGTAAGGCTTACCAGCCTGTAATTGCTGGGGTCACCTCTGGAGCCCTTTTGAAAAATTGGCATAATATTAGCTATCCTCCAGTCATTTGGTACAGAAGCTGATTTAAATGATAGGTTACAGATTACAGTTAGTAGTCCTGCAATTTCACATTTGAGTTTCTTCAGAACTCTTGGGTGAATACCATCTTGTCCTGATGACTTATTACTGTTTAGTTTATCAATTTGTTCCAAAATCTTCTCTAATGACACCTTAATCTGGGACAGTTCTTCAGATTTGTCACCTAAAAAGAACGGCTCAGCTTTGGGAAACTCCCTCACATCCTCAACTGTGAAGACTGATGCAAAGAATTCATTTAGTTTCTCTGCTTTGGCCTTCTAGTCCTTGAGTGCTCCTTTAGCATCTCGATCATCCAGAGGCCCCACTGGCTGGTTAGCAGGCTTCCTGCTTCTGATGGACTTCTAAAAAAATGTTGCTATTACTTTTTGAGTCTTTGGCTAGCTGTACTTCAAATTCTTTTTTGGCCTTCCTAATTATATTTTTACACTTCATTCGCCAGAATTTATGCTCTTTTCTATTTTCCTCACTAGGATTTTACTTCCACTTTTTAAAGGATGCCATTTTGCCTTTCTCTGCTTCTTTTACTTTGTTGTTTAGCCACCATGGCTCTTTTTTGGTTCTCTGACTATGTTTTTTAATTTGGGGTAATACATTTAAGTTGAGCCACTATTATGGTGTCTTCAAAAAGTTTCCATGCAGCTTGCAGGGATTTTAATTTTGGTGCTGTACCTTTTAATTTCTGTTTAACTAGTCTTCTCATTTTTGTGTAGTTCCCGTTTCTGAAATTAAATGCTACAGTGTTGGGCTGCTGTGGAGTTTTTCCCACCATGGGGATGTTAAATTTAATTATATTAGGTCACTACCAAGCGGTCCAGCTATACTCACCTCTTGAACCTGATCCTGTGCTCCACTTAGGACTAAATCAAGAATTGCCTCTCCTCCTATGGGTTTCAGGACTAGCTGCTCCAAGCAGTCATTTAACGTGTCAAGAAACTTTATCTCTGCATCCCATCCTGAGGTGACATGTACCCAGTCAATATGGGTATAGTTGAAATCCCGCATTATTATTGAGTTTTTTATTTTAATAGCCTCTCTAATCTCCCTGAGCATTTCACAGACACTGTCACCATCCTGGTCGGTGGTCGGTAATATATCCCTACTGCTATATTGGGGTGGGACCATTCTACTGTGTCCTGGAAAGTCTCATCTATGTACCTCTCTGTCTCCCTTAGCTCCTCCAGCTCAGCCACCCTAATCTCCAAAGCCCATACACAGTCTCTGTGGGCCAGGAGTTCCTTGCACCAAATGCACACATATGCCACCTGCCCACAGGGCAGGTAATCATACATGCTGCATTGGGTGCAATAAACTGGGTAGCCCCCACTCTGTTGCTGGACTTCTGCCTGCATTCCCTTTTTACTCCTGCAGCTGGTTCCTTTGTTGTTGTTTTGTTTTTCTCTGGGTATGGTTTTTGGCTTAAGCTTAAAAAAGTTTAAGGAATGTTAAAGGTATGTAGCCCCCCTCACACCCTCCCTGTAAACTCCCTCGCAAAACTCCCCTTTTAGCCGCACTTGTTTGCTAGCTCTTCTGGTTGCTTAGGAGCGAGCTTTTTAAAGCCCTGGTCTTCCTGAGTAGTCCCACACCCTGGTTAAAGGTTGATGGGTGCTAAAACGTTTAGGGATCAAAGCCTTGGTAAGAAGCCCTCAGCTCTCAGCCTTGCCTAGCAGGCTGCTAGGCTCAGCACCCACATGGTCAGCAGACAGTCCCCCCAGACAAACAGACCACTCGGTATATTTCAGTCCAGTAACAAGCACACTACAACAAACACAAACACACATACACACAACAGACAACAAACTAACCCCAAGGGTCACGTAACCGCTCATCCTTCACCTGAAGAAGTCCCTCACAAAACTCCCCTGTTAGCCGCTCCTATTCGCTAGCTCACAAACACCCTGGAAATTAGAGTCCCAATTCAGTAAAATACTTAAGGACATGCTTAATTAAACCCCCATACGGGAAAACATTACTGCACATGCTTAACTCTAGACATGTGCTTAAGGCCCATTGTCAAGTCAATGGGATGTAAGCATTTGCTAAGGCCCTGATTTTCCAAGGTATTTAGGTACCTAAAGATGTAGATTGGTGTCTGGTTAACTTTCAGAAGAACCTAAGCAGATCAATTTTTCAATGAGAGTTAGATACTTTGAAAATCCCACTAAGCACCTATCTATATCTTTAGATGCCTAAATATCTTGGAAAATCTGGACCAAAATGTTTTCCTTAATTGGGGCCTGTGTAATTAGAATAGCCCCCCTTTTACAGATGGGGAAACTGAGAAAAGTAAGTTTAAATTACTTGCCAAAGGCCACACAGCAAGTTTGTAGGACAGTCTCAATCTAGGTTACGTAATCCAAATCACTTAACTTGAAGTTTCGTGGTTTTAAACATGAGACCATTCTTCCTCTCTGGTTGTTGCTTATTGTTTTTCAAATGGTAATCCACATATGGATCACTTGACATTCGCTATTTGGTGTTTGAGTACAAGGTCAGAGAAAAATATCTGTCTGAAAAAAGCAAAGCAAGATTTATTGTGCTGACTTGCAATAACTAGCTCAATGTGTAAGTTACACGCATAATCTACTTCATGTACAAACAACAGTCCTCAGCATTCTGAAATACAGCTGCATGGTGTTTGTGATGAATATTCAACATATGAGAAAATGACAAATTTATCTTAACTTTTCATCATTAAGCATTTTCTTACAACATTTTTTATTTCATACTATTAGTTTTATCATTTCCCTATCATAGGAAGCTTATTTATGGCCTTCACTGGCACTTTTGTAAAATACTAGTGTTCAAAATTCCTGATTACCTATATTGTTAAATTCTTTACATTTAAATTTCATTACAGTGAGAACAAATAAAGAAAGTTTGCAATGTCACAGACAATATTCCTTAACAGCCTTCCTTAGTCATTACCTTGCCTAAGAGAAATTACAAGATATAATGGGCACCTTTACACACCCAGAATTTCTCTGTCCAGGTAGCTATGGCCATTGTTTTGTCTTCCTATACTTAGAAAAGGACAATTAATGGTTACCACAATTACTATGGAACAGTAAATACTGAGGGCTATCTTGTTCCTTCATGGTATAGCCCCAATTTGAAGGTTATATACAGGTGCACCAACTAAGGTGCCTCCTATAAGCTGTTGGTCTTAACCACAGCGTAGCTCTTTGTTTCCCCCAGTAGCTAGCCCACATATAAAGATTCAAGAATTTGCTACTGCCCCCAAGATAATGGATCTGCTTCTTCATCTCAGGCAGTAGATGCTTGTACTTTTAGAGCCAGATGTCCTGAATTTACACCCACAAACAACTCTTCCAGAGCTGTCATTATATATCTATGACTCCACTTGTTCAAAATGTCCTTGTTTTCTGTGATTTGTGTAGACTGCGTTTCTGCCACCAACTTTTTTCTGGAAGATCAACTGTAACAAGTGGCTTCTTTCTATGTCCCTTTCCTCCCTCTTGCAGAATCAGCCCTCATGTCCTAAATTAGAATGCACTCAGTAGATCAGAATGACACCTCCAAACTAACAGAAGCTAATATATTACAAATCAGTCTTTCAAAATTCTACTTATCCATTCATCCAGGTCAAGTACCTTTTTTTTTTTACAAGAAAGCAAAATATCATTAGCTTTTTAAGTTATCATCAGTCATCATGATAAAATGGCAAGCCAATAGATGTTGTACCTAAGCTGGAAAATTTTCATTGTAATTTTGCAAAGCTTGTTATACATATTAAGTTCAGCTGTTCTTAAAACTTGTTATTTACCTGAAAGGCTGCAAAGCTGGACTGATTCTTCAGCTGTGTAGATTATAATATATGTTTTTTAAAAGGGTTTATCCAATTTATTGCCATCCATATGGCCAATTCATGTCCTGATTTATATCCCACAGAAGGCAATGAAAGCAAAGGCAAAGTAATTCAGGGCAGAATTTGCCCCATTATGTGCAATCAAGAGCTAGGCTGGTTCTGTTCAGTCTGCATTATTCATTTGAATAAAACATGAGAACTGTGATAATCATTTGAATAGCACATACTGGAAGTCCTAGTGCCACTCTGTTGAAAGAAGCACATGTCATACATTCAAATAGCAATGTACAAGTTATATAAGAATTCAAATTGATCAATGATATTGTCTAAGACTGTAAATAGCAATTCAACTTCTGAGATAAGTGACTGTGAATAAAGCCAGTGATAGGGTAAAATACTGCAGGTCCTATTCTGACTTTCAGTGGGTAGGAAATGATGCTTTACTAGCTCTAAAAGTGGTGTGAATCTTTCCTTTTTTCCATTTATTCTCATTACATTTTGGATTGTTTTATTACTCTAAAAGAGCCATTTCAGTCATTTAAAAAATTGCCTAAAATACATATTTAACTGACGGACAGTAATGACTCTTTTGAAGCCATTACAGTCTACTGAGTAAATAATATGCATTTTCAAAAAGTGCCAAAATCCGTATTTATCCAGTCAGACCATGAATTCTAAAAAGGAGCTATCATGTCAGCTCTCGTATACTTACCTGAAATGTTTGTTCTTTGTTTTTCTAAGCTAAACATTAAAAACAATGGAGGGTTGCAACCAAATGAAGAGAAATGTACAAATAAGGTAGAAATTGTGCTTACAGCATGTAATGTAAAGAGAAAAGAATCCACAATTTGGAGCCTCTTGGATACCAAGGCATAAGCGGGTGGCTTAAGGATGACCCTTTCCTCTTAGATATTTTTTAACTCCTATATGTGCAAAGAGTTGTGTGAATCTTTGACCACACATCTGTTTTTGACTCTAGTGGGAATGGCCTGGCTCAAATCTGTGTCCAGTGTCCTCGGGTTTTATTAGTTTGTCACATAACAAATGTAGTTTATTAGTTTAACATAACAAATGTGGGGCTCATAACAAATATAGAATTGTTGTGCAATAAGATACAGATTGGAAATGGTTCTCCTAGGGGATCAGAAATGTTCAGTGAGTTGCCTTTCTCATGCTTGCAAATTCTGAATCAATCAATGACAATGACTTTGCATGAAAACTCTCTTACAACATGACTCTGCAGAAATTGACCTCCCTTCCCAATAATACACAGAAGTTCTATACGTCTCCTGACCTCAGTAATAGTAAAAGCCATTCCCTGTTTAGGGAGTGGCCCCATAAAGCTTTCTGTTCATTCAGAACATAGTCCAACACCTGGAGCTGGAGCACCTATGTTTCTTCCCTGCATCTACCACTGATGGCCAAAGAGAAGAGATAATGGACTTTAAAGATGGATTAACTTTTCTGGCTGCCCAGCAATGAATTTGAACGTGGGGTTGTGGGTTTCAAGAATCAAGATTACCGGAGCCCAGCATCCACAGAATTCATTTTCATCAGTTCTTCACTTTTAGGGAAGCTGAGACCAGAGAGTTCAAAGGATATGTCTACACTGAAATGTAAGCCCAGGATTCAAAGTCAGGCTCAAGCCAAATCCCCTTTACATCTACACACAAATCACACTGGCCCAGGGCTCGATCCCAGGACTTCATGGGCATGGAGAGTTCAAGTCTGAGTCAAATTGGGACCCAAGGTTCAAGACCTATTGCTTTGCAACGTAGATGCAGCCCCATTGAATTTATGCTTGGGAATTCCACCAGAAGTACTCCACAATCCCAGAGGATGACTTTCTTTATCCTGTGGACAGTCAAGTTTGGTGGACAAGTCAAGTTTTCCCACACAACACCACGAACAAAGGGCTAGAGCAGCCACATTTTGGGTGGGCACTAAGAAGTCTGGGATGTGAGTGGTTGGACTCGGGCCACATAATCCAGCGTAGATGCTGGAGTCCCAGGTTGGGATACAGTATTCTACAATTCCTAATCTACGGTTACAAATTATAGTAGATGCTCAAGTCCTAGGTTAACAAAGCCAGGGTCTGCTAACTTGAGTTCTACTGACCCTGGGCTTACATTGCAGTGTAGACATACCCAGGGATGAAAACATGACTCTTTACAGCCTGAGATAAAGAACCAGGCTCTGGACCTGGGGCTGTAACAGATTCATGTCCTCTGTGGATTTAGCACAGAGAGGAACATATAATATATACCGACCAGTGGGTTACTTATGCACTAGACCTTCCACCATAATTCTCCACATAAATGATAATGTAACCCACACGCCTCCTGGGTGTGGTGTTCTGTCCCATTTAGTGGCACCGAGACCACGTACAGAGAGAGAGAAAATGATCTGCTCTACAGCCTTAGCTAACAAGCAGTTGGCTTTTAGCTCATGCGGTAGAGGCTCATGCACTAAGCTCCAGAGGTCCCTGGTTCGCTCCTGCCTACTGACGACCAGGGACTGTCAGCATTACACAACTCTTATATCTTTAGTGCTAATCCCATGTCTAATGAAATCTGCAGCTCCTAGTATAAAGAAAATGTATCTGTGGTGGTTGCTGATGTAGTGTACTTACAACAGAGTAATACTACAACATTATTTACATGCTTTTGTTATTTTAAGTAGTATACATTATCAGGAACGTAAAGCTTGTTAAGGTGCTTACCTGACATTTCTAGAGTCCTCTTTTAATCCACAGGAGAGGTATGACATGGACAGCAGCTGCACCAATAATATGCCTCTGCACTGTCCTGGAGTGACCACCACTAGAGAGAAGCAGATCATTCAGCTTTCATTTGGGAGACAGGGCTTGAGTCCCCTCCCACATACCCAGAGTGCCTTTCTAGGCTTTGGCAGAACTCAGCATAGCAGAAATACAGGCCCAGTTTCCTTGCCCATCTCACCTAGTAACAGGTTAAAGAGTTGACAAGAGAGCCGTGCAGAGATGCTGCTAGTAACTACCAATCTGGTAACAGCAGGTGGAATCAGGGAGCTTCAGTAACTGGCATCCCACCTCCTCACACACTCTTTTTGAAAGGGGACTGTTTCTTCCCTGTTTTGTGGGTTGCACCACTTTCCAGTGGAGGGGACATCAAATGCTCTTTCCAGCTGTCTGCCTCAGTGATGAGAGCCGCACTTGAACTGCCAGAGGTCTGTGCTTTTTGGAACTGAAGAACTCTTTGTGGGTGGGGGAGGAGAAAGAGATTACCTTGCAGTTGTGTCCATTTTCTTCAGTACATAGGTTTGTTACAGGTGAATCTCCTTTTAAATGTCACACATTACCAATGCCATTCGCTGCCACTATGTACTCTGAATTACGTCATAACCATGTTGTATATGTTTATATGTATCCTACATTAAAGCCAATTTAAATTGGACATATGTTGTTAATGAATAAACCCCAAACCTACAACCCTGAACTCATCAAAAAAACCTGACATTTTCATTAATTCCATTCTGTTAATAACAATACAGGCATTTACTTGTCTGATTCTTTTGCAATCATATATAAAACCCCAAAGACACAGGTGAAGTTCATTTAATTTATTCTTTAGTCATATGACCTGCATAAATGTCACATGTGAACACATACCCCAACTCCAAATGTGAGGGTGGGGGGTCAGAAATTAGCTGTAGCTACAGAAAGAGCTGCTTTTGGTTAGTTCTCAGAAATTATTAGGTTGGACTGCAAATTGCTGTCCAAGTTAGGAAACACAGAACACAAGAAAATCTCTCTTTTTCTCAGTGGACTTACTATGCGATATGTGTAACTTCTTGGTACTAGTTGTTTGTACTGCTGCTCTCGGTAGTTTATGCTGTGTAATACAAAGACTGTACAAAAGAATTCAATCTAAAAGCTTTTAGTTCCCTGACTTCCTTAATTTAAACTCACATGTCTTTGTTCTGAGCTCTTACTCTAGGACAAATAACCTACTGCATTTTCAGAAATTGTATCCTGTATCTCCTTGAGGTATCCTTGTAATCTTCTCTTTTTAAAAGAATATAGACTCACCTTTTTAGACTAACCAAGTTCCTTGAGTCCTTGTATTAATTTGGTTGCCATCTGCTATATTTTCCCAATTTTTTTATTTTTATAATGATTTGTTATATTAAAATGCTCACAGAACCATGCACAGTACTCCAAATGTAGCCTCATGGGCTAGAATGCCTTTCTCATGTTATATTTGATACTTCTATTTATGCATCCTAGAATTTTTTTGCTTTTTACTGCTGTTAGGATTTCATCACCACTACCTCAGATCCTTCTTCAGTTTTAAGATTGCAGTGGTTATATTCCCTCTTCTTTTATTTGTTCTAAACCACATTATTGTCCTAAACCACTAACATTTCTTTCCCTTGAGCATCATAATCCTCTCATCTGCCCATGTTCCTAGTTTATCTAAGATGTGCTGAACTATATTACCCTCTTCCATTGTACTGAGTCCCTCCAACTGTCATTCTTCCAGGTCACTGATTTATAGCTTATACAAAATTAACATAATACATATTATGCTTCCAACAATCTCCTTCTTCCATCCCAAAATATTTTCAGTGACAGATTTGATATCCAGACTGCTTCCTCCTCCACTTAGTGAATTTACTCTTCATACTTAGTGACTCTATAGTTAAATCTTGTATAATACTACTCTACTTAATCTTAAATTCTGCCTTGTAGGGCTTGTACCGCAGGTACTAAAATGAACAAACATGGGCACAGCTTCAGAATAGCTATGTATTCTATACAGTATAACTGTTACTTTCATACAGCATGATTGTACTTTATTGTTATGATGACTAATATTAAAAGTTATCTTGTTGTCCCAGAAAAATATATAAATATAAGGAGCAGAAGTTAAGTTTAGAGTGATTTTTTAGTGGTTGTTGACATAAGAAATTAACAGTACTGTTTAAAATATGGGCCACATATCTTGAAATAATTAACACCCTCAATAGAATAATAGTTATTAATTATTTTCTCCCATCATACCCTTATATTGCAATATGTAAATTAGGAAGCATGGTGTTCTGTTCTTTTTATTCATCCATGTTTGTCACTAGTAATGAGTGTCACTAAGCTGTTTAACAAGAACTGTGGTCAGTTGTACTTTCTTGCCAATATGTATTGATGGTAATTTTTATATTCATTACAGTGATTCCTTGTGCCACATATATGAATCTGGCAGAGGGCTACATATTTTGTCATTAATGCTTTCCAATTCTTGCCTAGACAAATTTTAATTTTGACTCTGATTTTAGCACACACACATACAAATGTCTGGTTTCAGAGTAGGAGCCGTGTTAGTCCGTATTCGCAAAAAGAAAAGGAGTACTAGTGGCACCTTAGAGACTAACCAATTTATCTGAGCATAAGCTTTCGTGAGCTACAGCTCACTTCATCGGATGCATTCAGTGGAAAATACAGTGAGGAGATTTATATACACACAGAACATGAAAAAATGGGTGTTATCATACACACTATAAGGAGAGTGATCACTTAAGGTGAGCTATTACCAGCAGGAGAGCCGGGGGGGGGACAAAACCTTTTGTAGTGATAATCAAGGTGGGCCACATTTCCAGCAGTTAACAGGAACGTCCGAGGAGCAGTGGGGGAAATAAACATGGGGAAATAGTTTTACTTTGTGTAATGACACATCCACTCCCAGTCTCTATTCAAGCCTAAGTTAATTGTATCCAGTTTGCAAATTAATTCCAATTCAGCAGTCTCTCGTTGGAGTCTGTTTTTGAAGTCTTTTTGTTCTAATATTGCGACCTTTAGGTCTGAAATCAAGTGACCAGAGAGATTGAAGTGTTCTCTGACTGGTTTATGAATGTTATAATTCTTGACATCTGATTTGTGTCCATTTATTCTTTTACGTAGAGACTGTCCGGTTTGACCAATGTACATGGCAGGGGGGCATTACTGGCACATGATGGCATATATCACATTGGTAGATGTGCAGGTGAACGAGCCTCTGATAGTGTGGCTGATGTGATTAGGCCCTGTCTGTTACTGTTGTCTTACTTTAACTTGATTCAAAATATTAATCCTCTAAAATGTAATTGTATTCTTTAACTAGGATAAAGGATAAGTGTAGATCCTCATTCATATGAATGGTAGAACTCAAAACCTTCCACAAAAAAGACAGCTTAAGTGAACCTTATATTTCAATGAAAAAACTGACATGAAGATATGTGACAACACACTCTATAAAACCATATAAATTAGATAAAATTGTGTTGTTTTATTAGACTACTGCAATCCTAAATGCTCCTTTCTTATGCTGGATATTGGCCACAATTCAGAGAAGAGAAAAGAGCTGATAAATGCCACCCACCTACATCAAAGGGTGAGGAAATTGATGGGGCTGGCGATGAAAGGGGGTCAATCCCAGTAGCAAGGGAGGGAGACACTCGCCGAGGGACAATAGGTACCTGCTGCCCCAGGAGTCTCTGGCACCCATTGGCCAGCTGGGGGACAGGGATGCTGATTGGCCAGCATTCACCAGCTTCCAGGATTTAGCCCAATGCAGGGGTCATGTGGAGCCTCTTTCATCTCCATTCCAGAAGCCCACTCTACCCACCTGAACTAGGAGTGGGAACCCAGCCTGACAAATGCTGCGAGTCTAACCAATCACCTGTTTAGGGGGCCAGGAAGGAATTTTTTGTCCCATGGGCCAATTGGCAGATGGCCAGGCAATTTTTTGCCTTCCTCACAGCATCTTCAAGCCACAGTGTATTAAGTAGGAATGTGCTTAATACCTGAGGTACTGTTGTTTATTCATCACAACTGACTATGGTCAGTTTCCAGTACAGTGAAGAGAATAAAATGAATGGTTCCCAGAGGTAAAAGACCTGGGATTTTGTTGATGGGCCTGAGCTCATATGATAGAGTGAGATCTTGTGGCCTTTGTGGGCCGAGGTCCCCACCCTGCTGCACCCTCTGCCCCTTCTTCTCTCCCCCCATGCTAGGACTCAGAGCTGAATCCTGAGGGGTAGGCTGAGGAGAGCCTACCTCGCATTATGGGTTATATGGTAAGGAGCCTTGTAACCCTTGTGCCAGTTACGAGTTATATGGGAAGGAGCCATGTAACCCCCACATTGGAACCAATTAAATGTCTGGTATAAAAGAGTAGGGGTGATGGGCAGGTAGCACTCCCACCCTTCTGTTAAAATTTAATAAAAGTTGTGGCCTGCCACTTAATTTCATGTATGTCTCTGTCCTCATTTTGCCACTGTGTCCACATCAGTGCACTCAGTGGAGTTTATCTTCCATGCACAATTTCTTGTAGAGTGTACATTTTTATCTTCAAACTTTTTATTCTCTTCCAAAATAGTTTTAGCCACAAAGATGTATATTATACTACAGTAGTATTGGTACTTTCTTCATCTATGAATATAATCCCTTTTTTCACATCTTTCATTCCTTTACATAGTAGTAAGTCCACTTCCTAACCTGCTCCCTCATAAATATTTACCTTTCCAGAGTAAGAACATTAAAATAAGGACCAGATTTTAGTGCAAGGAGGCCCCATGATTGCACACACCAATTAGGTTATTGCATTGGCAAACGCAATCATCCTCTAACTATCTCAGTATCCATTTGCCCATGTAATTACGTGATTTACAAGTACAATCATGGTTTCTGCAAACACAAATGAAGGTGCGCAATTTTGCACATAGATCTTGTGTCTCACTTTTTAATTTAAACCCATCCTTTACAAATGCCTGCACGCAAAGGAAAAAAAAATCATGAGTGATGGACAGTGTGTCAGTCCATATTTTTTTGCCCTCTCTCTAAACATCTTTGCTTCTGTAACTGAAAATCAGCTCTTTATCTTGACTGCTGTATTTTGGTTTTCTTTTTGATGGATAAGTAGGAAGGTTGGGGTTTTTTCGTTTTGGTTTTTTGTTTTTGTTTTTTTTTTGTTTTGTTTTGTTGGTTTTTTTGTTGGTTTTGTTTTTTTAAGTTCATGGTGAATTTTTAGTGTATTTATTGAAGTAAGGAATTGATAGCACTGGTTAAAAATGCCATAGTACTAGCAGATGCTACAGAAGCTTCCCTGCAGAGCTCTGCCAATGAATCTCATTCCTGACCTATAACACCCCTGCTATTCCAGATCTGGACCTCTCCTGTGCAGAGACTGACATAAATTATCTGGTATTGTGGTTTTGTTATCTGGACAGATATTCACTAAGGAAAAAATTGATATCACAAAACTCATTTTCACTTGTGAGAGAAGCCATATTTATGCCCAGATCTGCATTGTAAAAAGGTAATTACATTAACATTCTACATTACCTAGCCACTTATGGCAAGGCTGATCTACATGTGAGAATATTTTTAATAATGATTGTTTTTCACATGAATAATGGTATTTTTAATTAAAAGTGCAAAATCCAATTCTCATATGGTGAAACCCATATGTGCTGAAAGGGGGTAAAGAGCCAATTAGTTACACCTACTGTACCTGTGCAGTAATTAATTAGCTGCTTCTCCGCTAAACAGGCAGGATTAAGAGGCAACAGGTGATAATTTAATGGACACTTGGGTCCCATAGAAGGGAGTGAGTTCTGTCAGAAAGGAGGAATTTCAGGGAGCAGTGGGATTCCTGTGAATGGGCTTGAGATGGGGCCTACAGGAGAACAGACACCACAGAGAGCTGCAGTCTGAGGAGCCAGTGCTCTAGGCTGGAGCTGGGGAAAGACTCTGGAGCAGCTAAGGAGTCAATTGAAGACACAGCCCAAAAGAAGGGCAAAGAGGTTGAGATACTTACTGGACACTTATTTGAAGTTTTTGTTGCCTAGACTTAGATGCTTCACTCAGCCCTCCGAGAGGGCTGAACTGTGCACAAAGGCAGATTAGAGAGACAAGATAGGTGAGGTAATATCTTTTATTGGACCAGCTTCTGTTGGTGAGAGAGACGGGCTTTTGAGCTCACACAGAGCTTTTCTTCCTGTGAAAGCTTGAAAGCTTGTGCCAATGAAAGATATTACCTGTCACGGAGTGTGAGGGAGTCAGGGCCCTGCACCCCCCACTTCCTGCGATTCACCGTGACTCTCAGCCAGCCAGTAAAACAGAAGGTTTATTAGATGACAGGAACACAGTCCAAAACAGAGCTTGTAGGTACAGAAAACAGGACCCCTCAGTCAGGTCCATCTTGGAGGGTCGGGAGCCCAGACCCTGGTGCTAGGCCTCCCTCCATTTCACCAGCCAGCTCCAAACTGAAACTCCCTCCAGCCCCTCCTCTGACCTTTGTCTCTTTCCCAGGCCAGGAGTGAGGGTGCCAGCCATTCTCTGCGCAGACAGCATCACACTGGCCCTCTCGGGCTCTGCAACGATCACACACCCTTATTCCACCACCTAGATACTTAAGAAATGCAGAGGGGAAACTGAGGCACCCACACAGTATTCAGAGAAAACATTAAGAACATTCCACTTCGTCACATTACCTCACCCACCTTTCCTTTCTAATATCCTGTAGACCCACACAGCGACAACAACGTTGCATACACAAAGGCAGATGACAAGCAGGAGGTATGGAAAATGAATTTCCTCCAGCATCCTGCCCTGTTACCAAGGGGTGCTCGAGTGGTTACTGTGGACCATAACATTGTCCTAATAAGAAATTCTCCTATTCTTCCACTGTGTGGATCTTTTCTGCACATTCGGAACTCAGAAGTCTCATGGAGCTGTTCATCCTTCACAGTGAATAAGTATGTAATTGGGCTTGCCTGAGGGGTCACTGAAGCGCTCTGGTGTATCAGACCTTATAAGCTCAGCTCCAATTAAAAGACTGTTTATTAGGGATAATAGAAAGAAAAGGGTGCAAGTACTCTAACTACAATGGCTTAGTCAGTTACAATAGATGAACACCATAGTTTCTAATTTAGGCTCCAGGTGGCAGTTATATAGATGACAATAAGGGTAACCTCACCTCCAGGGGCTCCTCAGGCCAAGCACCTGTATTAGGATGCAATTACTTTTTTGCCTGTATGTCCTCTGCCTAGTTTTAATCCCATTTTCTGTTGTGTTACTGGGGGAGTCTTGATGTTGTCATCTAGCTGTAGCAGTTGCCTCACACTTCTTACTTTCTGGCTGCATCCCTTGGGTGACAATTAGGTTACAATACCTCCTTACCATCCCGGTGTATTTATAACTATTCCTTTAACAACCCCTCAGTATCTCTCCTTTGGGTCTAATGAACCATTAGATCACACCAACCCCCTCCCCCTTGTTAATTCCCCTGTGTCTGAGGCACCTTAGCTGCAACAGTTTATTTCAGATTACTCCATGGAGAGCTGCTTTCTCAGGACTCTCTGTCCTCTCAGGCCTCCTGCGCTCTGTCTCTGCTACTTCCCCATAGGTTCTGTTCAGACTAAAATCCTGCTAGTTCTACCACTTCCTAATCACCTCACTGCTTCTCACTTGACCTCTTTGTCCTGACTTTCAGGCTGTCTTCTAGGCTACTTGTCCCAGTTCCAGCCTGCCTGATTCCGTTGCTGGCTCACCAAAGGAAGTTGTGGAAACCACATTATGTAAGACACTCAAAACTAGATAAAACACTAAAAAGTATCTCATAGGAAGCAATGGTCCATTGGTGTAGAAATGGAGTGGATGACCTGATAGGTCCTTGCCTCCTCAGACTTCCCCGATCTTATGATATACATCAGGGAACCTCTGCAGACTGTATGGGAAATGAACAACAGCAGACAGATCTTCAGCTTGTATAAATTGTCGTAGTTCCATTGACTTCAATGGAGCTCTGACAGTTTATTCCAACTGAGGATCTGCCCCATGTTTACCTATAGATAAGGGAACTATCATGTACGTCAGAGGGAAGACTATGTCCCTTCAAAGTTTATTCTTCTCTCTATGTGCATGTGTATTTTACTTTTAGAAATGCAAACTAAGAAGACACCTTAACATAGAAAACATACCTTTTCCCTCCTGTTTTACTGTCATAAAATGGCAGATTGTTTTAGCATCTGAAGTCAATCCATTTCAAACAAAGGACTTCAAAATCCTTAATGGATGAGCTGACTCATTTCTGAAAAAACATTGTTCCCAAGCCTATGTCTTCAGTGCCAAATTTCTTTCCAGAGACATTTTTACAGCTAAATTATAAACCTATGAAAATAAATATTTACCAATGAAATATCCACAGATTTTAATTTATAGTTGTGTGAATAGTGCCACTGCAATACAAGTTATTATTATAAATACACTAGATACAGGAGACGTTAGACAGGGATTAAACAGACACTTATAGTTAATACATATATACATAGAATAATGGGTTCAACATTGGCCAACAGACAAGATGCTTAATTTGAATTCACTGTCAATTTCTACAAGTTCCACAATGAAGAAAGTTAATCCAGCAATTATTGTTTCTGGTTAATCAGTACAAACCAAACAAATATTATGAGACAACTCTCTGAATAAATGTTTATAGCCTGTGTCCATTTCTATAGCAAATAATACATGTTATGATTCATAATAGTGCAGGGTAGAAGATACATTGATTATACGATGATAAAAATGTCACCCTGATCTTGTATTCTTTGCACACCCAAAACTCCCATTGGGGTGTGCAAGGAATTCACAACTGAAATCTATTCCTTTGTGTAACAATTCACTGTTATGAATGCCAAATACAAACTGGGAATTTTTCAGAACTGTTCTAAAGCTATTTGTGTTTTATCAATAATGCACTATGCATGCTAATACTTATGCTGATTTTTATGCTGACATATTTACAATTGGATATTTTTCAGCTCTTTGTGAAGTATTGCATATAATTCAATAGATTATTTAATTTTTTGAATTATGGATGTTCAGAAAAGATGAGCTCTGATGATACTAAAATTCAGCTCCAGTGAATAAGGCAGTGATTGTTTCTGTAAATCACACACTTTAGCTTGACAATCTTTGTTCTAACCTTCTGCTCTTTGCTTCCCTAAGTCCGAGCCTGTCTAGAATGGTATGGCATTCTTATTCTATTCTGATTACAATTCTTATCTTTAAAGGGTATCAATATTTTTAATACCAAATAAAATCTCTGAAAACTAGCAGCATAGTCCTTCATAAATTGTTATGGTATCTGGACATAACTGGTAAGGCAGTAAATTAAAGCCAGTTGTTCAAAACCCAGAATATTTTTTAAAAGGCTGGGTTACTACTGAACACTGCAAAAATTCAAGGAAAAATCATTTTGATCTAACACTAAACAAAAAGTAAAATATTAATACGCTGTTGGCTTTTTTATTTAATCAATCTTTCCTTGTGAGAATACCTGCATCAACATTCACAATTAACCAAAGCCTGTCTGTATGACAGTCTTTACAAGTGGTAGTGATTCAAAACAAAAGGGGCTTTAAGTCCATTTAGCTTTAGGAATTACCACTGAGTTTAACCTTGAAAGCTTTTTGCATTTTTTTTATGCCTTTGTTTGCTTTCAGGAATTTACCTCCATTTTAACTTTAATCTTTTTATATCTCCTCCTTCATCTTTGCAATCCATAAAGCATGAGCATCAGTTGGGCTCTGCACTTTCTTCTCTCAAGATCTCCTGTTTATGAAGATAGATAACATATTTAGATTGAAAAAGTTGGCAAAAAAACCTATAATAGTAAGCATTTTATCCATTAGATTGAAAAAATGAAACTCCCATTGTTCAAGAAATACTTGTAGCATATTAAGCTGCTACTTCACATAGGGTGCACAACACATATCAGTTTCACTAGCCTCAAGATGACAAGTTTTTGTCTCAAAAAGTGCATTCATTTCAACCTGCGTTCTTTACAAAATGGTAATGTGTATTGGAATTGTAACACCATCATTTTCTCTAAAAGACCTACCACCCAATACATATCCAGAGATATGTCAGGATTGGTAAAACAACCGGTTAGGTTAGCCTTCCCCAAATATTTATCACATGGTAGATATTAATTGCTACATGTTAGCAAAATAAGAAGTACAAACTATAAAGCTCTTTATAAATTCATAAGCAAAAATGGAAATATACAATATTAAAACAAACTTGTACACTGAAGGAACTTTGAATCAGACTCCAGCCAGTCCAATGGAAATTCTGTCGTTCCAAAGTACAAACCCTTCACATTCTGCCATTCATCTTATTCTTTTCTCATTTTCTCAGAAAAATTATCAGAAATACTATCTTCCTGAACTGACCATAAAATGTTTTATATTGTCCCTGAATTTATTACAGGTAGTTTTATTACCTCTGTAAAGGATTTCTATTCTAAATAATTTAAACTTGGCAATAGTACATCACAGAAATTACTACAGGGAGGTGTTCTCATAAGACAACTTTTTTTATTAACTCAGAGTGTTCTGAACAATATATGAAGTCAGTTAGAAGACTATGAAAAAAGTTTATTTGGCAAGTTTTCTCAGTTTAGTCCCCACTTCAGGAAAGCACTTAAATACCTTTTTAGCTTTAAGTATGTGCTTAAGTGCTTTCCTCAATCAGGGCCCAAATTTGTATTTGTTTTCACTAATTTTTATTCTTTATTTAAAATTCAATGTGGTTTCAAGGCCGTGCCTTGTAATTCAGTGTCTGATTTGAAGCTGCAACGGTCTGATGTTGCTTCCCATTTCACTGACGAGCTAGGCCTATATAATCTCTGCCTTAAAATCATCTGATTTCAAGAAGTAAGACTGTTGGTTCATAGTCACAGGTCTTTAATGAGAAAGATTTCATAATAGCACTGTGACACCGCATCCCTGAAATATGACTGCTTCTGCCTAAGTAACTTAGTTTCAATGTGCAAGGGGACCTGTGACATGAAAAGCTCAAATCTCACTTGTATCTTTACTGATGGAGTTAAGAAAACCCAAGAGAAAGAGGGGCAACCAGTTTATTAAAGTCAAAACACGGAGTTAAGTCGCTTGTTAAAGCTTCTGAAATATAGCTAAATAAATAAGTGTATTTTAGAGTTTGTGAAAGGTGCTGGGCTGACAGCCCTGGAGATGAGTCATCCACAAAACAGGTACAACAGGAGCAACAGAAGTGCAAATTTCCACACACATCCCAACTTTGTCCTTGAGGAACCATCACTAGAAATGATGGGTCTTGATGCTTCATTGCACATTGGATTTGCTGGAAAAAATGAGAACATATGACAGCAGACCATATAAAACTTACTAAGACAGGTAGAATTGGGTCAGTTTATTAAACTTAGAGCAATCTTAAATTCTCCTTTCTTATGCTGGATATAGAGCACTATTCAAAAACCTAAAATGGTGAGCCTAAAACCCTGGATTGACTTAATCTGGATAGGAGACTAAGGAAAGTGTGGGAACTTGTCCATGGAGATCTTGATATCATGTCAGAAATGATAATTTAGTCTTAAAGGACAAAATAGAACATAGAATCCATTGGACAATTTTCAGTAGCAACCAAATATTGTTACTATGTGTTGGCTGTCTGGTGGTCTTCGTCCAGTTCCTAGCCTACAGATGTCCATGTTATGAAAAAAACCAACCTTCACATTTGACACCCTCATCGATAACCTCAGCAGAGAGTGAAAGAAAGGGAGAGCCAAATTCACTGCTTGGACTGTTTGTAGGTGCACACTCTACAATATATGGCCAAGCAGGGAACCACAGCTTACAACAGTCACACCTCACACTCAGTCCTCCAAAGAAACCTGTGGAACTCACACTCTTCAGGACCTCTGTAGCAAAACTCACAGTTAGGGCACCATAAGCAGCCCCAGGGGCCAAACAGCATGGTATGCACATTTTAGCACATAGCCCTCTGATTCCCTGGGTTGTGCCTCCCCCTGGAGTTATTTGTATTCCTGTGTGGCTGATGTGCAGGTGCTCTCAAGCCAGCCCCAGTAGGAGAGTAAAAAATGCTACTTTCGCTAAACTATTTTGACCACTTTTAAAGGCATTAGCAAAGGTGTCCTGAATTTTGTAGCTCTTAACATGGTCCTCTGAAACAAAGACTTTTTGCTGATTTTTACTACGTTCTGCAACTTCAGTAGAGATAGATACTCCCAATTCTTGATGAATGTCCTTTGTTACCAGAGAGTGTTTCAAAATCACTGAGTCTTCCAATGGCAGAAACAGCAGCAGCCTCAGAATTAAGTCTCCAGGAGATGACAGAGATGACAGAAAAATCTGCTTTTAAAGAGCTGTGCCTGTATCTTTAGTTATATTTTGTTGCTGACTATCTTAAATAAATGTATAGGTAACAAAGCAAAAGATAATAATTGGTGAAAATAATTTATCACAAACCATCTATAGCAAGCACTATATTGCTGATTCCATTTGAGAAAGGATTTGTCTTGAAAATAACCTTCTTTTTTCCTTACTTAGTTTGCTGGTGCAGCTGGAAACTCAGATGAAAAATTAGCTAACAAATAGTCCTCGAGACACATTTGTTCAAAACCTGTTTCATCTTCAGTGGACACCTGAGGAGAAACTAGTTAAAGGCTTGACAGATTCAACACATGGAAAAGCATCTTTTGTTCGCAGTGCTTTAAATTGCTATGAGGAGAAGGTGTATCAGTGAGTTCGAGGTCAGAACAAAAAAAAAAAAGCCCCTGTTAGCTCCATCTTAGAAAAGAATGAGGATGTAATGGAGAATCTGAAAGTTCAGTAAACTATTGCATTTTCTGAAGATATTCAGAAAACAAATCTTCTTAAGAACTTATGTTTATATTGAAACAACTATATTTTAAAAGCTGCTTCAGTAGCAGCGATAGTTTTGTGTCATAGTGTAGATAAAGGGACAGATTCTCCAACCCTAATTCCCACTGAGCAATACTTACCTATGCAAGAGACGTCAAAGGACTACTCATAAAGTACAGTTCAAGTACTTATGGGTTGTAGAATTGCGACAGAAGGGTGGTACGACTGCAACTCAAAAGAAATTGAATTGATGACATGAAAGAGACAACAAACCACAGTACATTTGTCAAGAATTAAAAGCAGGATCTCCTTGAATGACCCAAAGTGCTCTAGCAATATCGATGAATGAATTGTTGTGTCTGTTTCTTCTCTCATCTATTATTTAGGAACATGGGTTCAAAGTGTAACCAAGCCCATCTGGGACCTTCAAGCCTGAAAGGATGAGCCTAGAGTTTAAGGTCAGTAGAGATCATTGGCTCACCTAGTCTGACCATCTGTATATCATAGGCAAGAACTACCCTATCCATTTTGCTGGCCAAGGTGGAAAATTGGTGCCCTCTTCTGTGGGGGCAAACAAAAAAATCCAACCAATCATCAGCAAAACAGAAAACAGCCAGACCATCAGAGCAGAAAACGCACACACACAAAATAAAATAAAGATGAGTAGCACAGCAGTCTGGAACCCCCTGCTCGCCTGCCCCAAGAACCACCCCTGATCACTAGTCAATTAAACATCACCAGTACCTCTGTATAGTGCTCAAGTGTTTGACTACTTGATTTAAAAGACTTAGGCTAGGATTTTCAAAAGGACATAAAGGAGTTAGGTGCTCATATCCCATAACATTCCTTCCCCTCCCTTCAGCAACATGAGCCCCTCCAGAGATGGAATGGCCACTTCCAAAACTCCTAAATGCTGCTTCACAGTGGAATAAAGAAGGCCCTGTCATGCTGTACTCCATTATGCACAAAGGGTGCAATAATACCTTTCTGAAACCTGCCCTTCCTCCTTCCGTTCCATATACCATTCTGGTTGCACTGTGATCTGGGATTTCCTCCTAATGGACAAGAAGTATAAACTTAGAGGATAGGAAAAGTCAGAATAGTTCTACTGAAGTCAAAATTATCTTCTCCTAAGGGGGATGGGGAGAGAACTGAAGGAACATGATGATAGAGGGAATATATCATATAAGTCTTCCCATCTTGCATGCTTTGAGTTATTCTTGCCTTCAAGCTGTGTAAATATGTGGCCCTTTATGAAAGCACTTTAAAACTTTCAGAATGTTCAAAGTAGGGTTGCCAGGCATGCCTGGTCAAAAAGGGACCCTGGCGGCTCTGATCAGCACTGCTGACCAGGCCGCTAAAAGTCCAGTCGGCAGTGTAGTGGGGCTAAGGCAGTCTCCCTGCCTGCCCTGGCTCCTCATGGCTCCTGGAAGCGGCAGGCATGTCCAGCTCCTAGGCACAGGGGCAGCCACAGGGGCTCCACACACTGCCCCTGCCCTGAGCGCCAGCTCCACAGCTCCCATTGGCTGGGAACTGTGGCCAATGGGATCTGCGCGGGCGGCATCTGCAGGTGTGGGCAGTGCACAGAGCTCTCTGGCCCCTCCGCCTAGGAGTCAGACATGCCAGCCACTTCTGAGAGCCACCTGAGGTAAGCACCGCCTCACTGGAACCCACACCCCGAACCCCCTGCCCCATCTCTGAGCCCCCTACCGCACCCAAACTGCGTCTCAGAGCCAGCACCCCACACCCCCACCTGCACCCCAACCCCCTGCACCAGGTCAGAACCCCCTCCCGTACCGTAACTCCCTCCCAGAGCCCGCACCCCGTATCCCTTCCCATGCCCCAACCCCATACCGCAGCCCTGATCCTTCTCCTGAACTCCAAACCAATCCCTGAGTGAGGGTGCAGGAGAGCGAGTGACAGAAGGAGAAGAGATGGAGTGAGCGGGGGAGGGGCCTCGGCGAAGGGTGGGGCAGGGCAAGGGTGTTTAGGTTTTGTGTGATTAGAAAGTTGGCAACCCTAGTTCAAAGACTGGCTATATTTCATAGTCTGGAATCTAGTAATTACCTGTTTGGAAGGTAAAAAGCTACTGCAACTCTTTGGCTGACCTCATGTAATCCAGTTTAGTAATGCTCTCTTTTGTGCTATTAGGTATTTGTTAATTCGCAATATAGGCCCAAACCAGTTTTCCCTGCACATGCAGAATTCCCATCTACATCAGTGTGTATAATGAAATATAACTGCAATGATAACCATAATACACCCTCATACCCCTAGGGTTGCCTAGGTTTTAATTATGAGGAAAAACTTTGTATCTACTATTCATACTAACACTTCAGGTAAAATGTATTGTTGGTCTAACTCCGCTGAACTCAGTGTGATTGACTACCTGTGCCAGCAGCAAATTTTGTCTTTTGTGCACCTGTGCTTCTGTAAAATAAAAACCACTTAAAAGCTCCTTCCTGTTCCCCCTTTGTTTATTCTCCTTGAGATGTTCTATTCTGCTTTATTTTATTCTTACAGACAGGAGAAACAATGAACAGTTACAACGGCAAAGAACACCCATGTTTTCAGGGAGCAAGCCTACACAGAAAGGTGAGTTCTCACTCCCACCAAAGAAAGTGTAACTACTGCTTTACGTGAGATGACTGGCAGCCTAGCACTGGAGAGTGCAGGTTCCGTCTGAAACCTTGACACTCAGGATCTGGGAGGAAAGGTTGGCTCCATTCCAGTTTCTTGATGTAGAGTTCATTTATAATAGCATTACATTTAAATTGTGCTGTAACAAGTTTTCAATGGGCAGTTTTAATACAAAAATGTTAAAGCTGTTGGTATTAGCAGGTTTAGTGAAGCGGGGGTGAAGGTCAAAAGTTGTTCACCTGCTTCTCCTCATTAATCATAATGCACTTTAAATATTTTCACCATATGCATGGTTAATAAAAATTATGAGCAATCAGTGAATGACCCTGTAGTTTTAGGCAAATCATGGGTAATATGTACATTTTAAAAATAAAATGGATATTAAATGTATTTAGTAAAAATGTTATGACCTATTTTTTTACACATAGTCTTGTAAATTGTGTTACTCTTTCAAGGAGCTATGGCACCACATCTTAATAGCTTTTAACACAGTGAAATTATATCAAACTCATTCACCAAAATCTTTTCCCTACTTATTAGCATTAATAATTCTTATTAATAGCAATCATAATAATACTTTGCACTTATATAACACATTACACCCAAAGATCTCAAAACATTTCAGAATAGTTTGCTAATTCATCCTGACAAAACCCCTGTGAGGTTGGAAAAGGATATTTAGGGATCGCTTCACCCATCGGTGAAATACATCTTCCTCTGCAGTGCAACACAGCAGCTGCTTACCAGCTCTCAGCAGAACAATACTTGAGGTTTGATCCTGCCAGGTGCTAAGCACCCTCAACTTATTGGTTATGGGCTGTTCAGTGTCTTGCACAGTAAGGCTGTTAGTGCTTTTGGAGAGTAAATAAATTAGTGTAAATGAGGTCAAGAGACATGTATGGATTTCTGTAGAAGGCAGAGATTGAAAAAGTAGAAAGGTGGAATTAAAATAGGCTATAAAAGGGCAGGTATGTAGGCCAGATGGCCCTTACTTGTTACTGAAATGACTTTTGCTGTAGTGGTTGTCACTGCTATATTCCATTCCATTCCAATGCAATTTTCACACTAGTAATTTATCTGTTACACCATCTTACAAATGCTAACTTTACTTGTTAGCACATGGTGATATCTATTGGTTTACAAATGGTGTGGTGTGATGAGTCACGTTTCTAACAAGTGCATTAAAAACAAAATGTGTTGTCATTATGCAGACATGCAGCACAGCTATTGTAAATGGGATTTTCTGCATGAAGTACAATAATGCAACAGACAGTGTTCTCAAACCATCCTACTTTGTAATAGCACAGCAACTCAGCCAAAGAAGTCCCACACTGTCAGAGTCATGCCCCTTTCTCAGGGAGAATTTTAAGGTACCAGGAAAAGAACTACTCTTAACTAAACACTGGAAATATAACAAAAAGAGTTTTCTGTCTTAGAGTTTCTTCTAAGCCAGACACATAGAGTCCAGCCTCAGGTTGTTCAGCCATTTTGCAAAGCAGCCACATGCCCTGCTGAGTGGCACACTTTCCTGACAGGTGCAGATCTGATAGTATTTATGTAAGAATGGAGTCATAGATTTTGTGCAAACTCCTCACCCTTCTCATATTTTGCCCCCATGGGGGCTGACCCCTTTGGTCTAGACTCTATTCTAGCCTCTTGAGAGAGGCTGCCCCAGGGTAAGTAGGAGAGGATGGGTTTAGATCACCTTTACTCAGTCTAGATTCTGAGCTACTTTAACTTATGGCAACCTCCTAGGTTTGCCTATGAGCTGTGCAGCAGTCCAAATCCCCAGAGTAATTAGACACTGGTCCTCCTGCTAGTCCTGACCCCAGTCTGTCCTCCACACCTCCTACAGCAAGGCTTGAAAGGAGAAGCATCTTAGGGTCCATTATATAATCTCTACATTGCTCCTGCACCAATGGAATTCTACCACTTACTGTTCTCAGACAGTCCCTACACACCAGTGCAGAGTATAGGGGTCACAGCAGACGGCCCTTCAGTTTTCCAGGCCTTTTTAGCTTCTGTGCCAGTCTTTCCCCACTCTCAATCAGCGTTAATGGAAAAATCATCTACTGCCTGCCACTGAAAGCTCTGCACAAGGATTCGATGACTCATCATGGCAGAGTGAGAGAAACACCAATGGTGAGAAACAGATGTGACCAGATGAAAGGCAGAAAGGGGGCTATGAATAAAAGCCAGGGAGCAGAAGAGTATTCAGGTGTTCCTCCCGCCTCTTATTTTCCCTAAATAATTTGCCTGGCAGCTGTTCTCCATTTTCTGTTATTCCTCATTCTCTAAAGCAGTTCAACTCAAATCATGACTTTAAAAAAAAAATAAAGAAAGAAAGACTTTAAGAGGACAGCCACTGATTCTTTTCAGAAGAGAATAAGAAATATTTTCTCCCTCTGACCTCCCAAATCAATTATCAGGAAATAAACAATGTCACAGTGAACAGGAATTTTCTTGATTCTACTTCAATCATTTTTTTTATGTTGAAAATGTGTGTCCTGCTTTGATCTTCCCTCTCCCCCTGCCCAAAACTGTTTGCTCTGTACTCTTGATAAAATGGTGTGTATTATTAATAGTCCTTAACTGACTGTTTAATAAAAGCCTGTAGTTTGAAACTGGAGCAGGTTACAAAAGAGGGGGAACTGAAGAGCTCAGGAAGCTGAATAATTATATCTACTGCCTTTCTCCTCTAGGTAACAAGTTCAAATCCACGTGAGAGTGATAATGACTAAATGTAATTACCATCTAGTGTATGGTTGGGGTTTTATATTAAATGAATTTGGTGACCCAGGTGTCCATTCCATATCAAGAAATCCACCATGACTTGTGTGAGTTACAATTGCTGGCAGTCTCGGTAGCATGGACAAATAATTAATGCACTTGGGAAATGAATCACTCGCTCATCCCTGGAGCTGGTGCCTTCAGCTCAGAGTTTAGGCACAGTGGTTGAGCAGTAAGGGGAAGCTTTCACTATGGCCCTCCTTTCTGTGGGTGAATAGAGGGTTTCCTTCTTCAAGGATGTTATAGCATCTTTTAAACCACTAAATTCTCGCATGGGATATTTAAAGGTAACTTACAAATGTAATTAATTGATTATCACAAGAATATTCCTATTGTATGAACTTTTTAAGAATTAAAAATGTAAAATCAAATTGTTATAATTTTTGTTGTTTTTTCTGAGCAGTGTAAGTCATTTCTATCTGTCAGAGTGTTCAAGCATCTTGAATTGAGTCCCTAATAATTTATTTTTAAGTGTAACTGCAGCTGAATCATGACTTTATGTCTAGCACACATGGCGGTGTAACACTGCCTCTTCCCCAACTGAGTTCTCAGCATGATTCCCCCTCCCTTCCCCCGAAATATCACCTCTCCTATTCTAAATTCTCAGTTTCTTCTCTGGTCCTTTCAATGCACTTTGGCTTTGGAAGTCAAATGGGCAGCATTTACTTCTGCAGCAAAGCAATAGGCACCATGCTATATCTGAAGAAGAACTAAACAGAGTCTGCCTCTAAGCTAGAGATAAGCAGATATTTTATAACCCCAATAACAACTGCTGATCCACCAAGCTCCTGCAGTTTGACTTTAATCCTGTTCTATTTATGCCTGTTAGAAGGCTCCCACCCTCATTCCTCCACCCATTCCCCAGAGCCAGATAGTGAACCCTTTCAGCATGGAAGGAAAAGATGGCCAACTCCACAGTATCACCCCCTCTTTCTTAGACTCTGGCAAGATCTCTGTGCAGTGTGGGGTTCACACAGGGGAAGTCAGTGTGAACTGAGCTGGCCAGAGGTTGGAGTGCAAAGAAGAGGAGGGGCCCCAAAGAAACTAGTCAAAAAAGATAATAAAGTCTGCTGGTCTCTTAAAGTTGTTTACAGCACCCCCTCCTCCTGGGGTTAGCCACTTCCAGAGAAGGCCAGGTATCATAGCTCCCAATCTGCCTAGGAACTGGAGACGAAGGAGGCCAGTCATGGGTCAGAGCCAGTGAATAGGAAAGGGCATCAGTAACTCCCACTGATCCCCAGGGGCCTGATGGATTTAGGGGGTAGGCTCTGTGGTAACCACCCCTCCCTGACAGGACAAAGTTGCGGGGGTGTTTTTCCATAGATATTTTCTCCCTTAAATCATCCCCTCTTGTAGGTTTCTCTGTGGGAAAGGATGATCAGGGCCCCAGTTTGGTTCCTGCTTCTCTCCCTCATTTCAGCCTTCTAGGCTCAGAGTATGCCTACAATGCAGTGGTTTGAACTCAGGCTGAAGTCTAATCCTCCTTCCACCTACACACAAACTGCACTAACTCAGGGCTTGGACCCAGGGTCCCAGGATCCCACAGGCATGGAGGGTCCAAGCCTAAGTCAAGCAGGGACCAGGGTTCAAGCCATATTGCTTTGCAGTGTAGACACAACCCCTCTGGACTCATGTTCTGGGAGAATGCCAAAAGTATTCCACGATCCCATGAGATGACTTTCTTTGTCCTCAGGTTTGAAGGACAATCAAGTTTTCCCACATTGCACCACTAACAAAGGGCTAGAGCAGCCACATTTTGAGAGGTCACTAGGAAATCTGGGATATGGGTAGTCGGACTCAGGCCTGCATAATGCCATGTAGGGGCTGGACTCCAAGGTTGAGACACAGGGTTCAACAATTCATAACCTAGAGCAGGGAAGCTGCAGCCAGCACATCCCTCGGCCCACGCCACTTCCCGCCGCCCCCATTTGCCTGGAGTGGCAAACTACGGCCAGTGGGAGCTGCGATCGGCCAAACCTGTGGATGTGGCAGGTAAACCAACCAGCCTGGCCCACCAGGGGGCTTACCCTGGTGGGCCGCATGCCAAGGGTTGCCGTTCTCTGACCTAGGCCTACAAATGAGTATAGACACTCAAGCCCTAGGTTAACAAACCCAGGGTCTGCTAACCCAAGTTCTACCAACCCATGGCTTGCATTGCACTATAGGCATACTCTAAGAGGAAAATTTTACAGCTGATGCACCCAGTCCTGCTATTTTAGACACGTATGAGTACCATAGGAAAATGGCTATGTGAATGGATGTACTTGCCCCACACTGGAGAAGAAGGGGTTAACCCTACCTTGTGGGCAGAGGAAGCCACACCTGCTCGCCACTCCTGTGCATCCTCAAACTGGAGCCTCAGTATAAAAGGGAACAGCCCAGCTCTGTTGGGGTGGACTGCTGGGGAGAGAGGATACACATTGCAGGCTCCCTCCTGGAGCCCCAGATTGCAGAGGCCAAGCATGCTGAGACCCAGGTGGATACCTGGCTGCTTGCAGAAGCCCAAAAGGGGATGGAGTCATCAGGAGGTTTGCAAGCCAATGACCCCAGAGGCCCAGAAGGCTTGTGGACATCAATGTTGGAAAACAGGGTAGGAAGTAACCCAGGGGAACTAGACGTAGTTTCAGTTGTGGGACTGAGACAAAGGCAGTGTGTTTCAGATGGATCCTCACTGTCCTAGTAGTGAATCTGTTTGCTGCTATCAGGGCTCTGGGTTGCGATCTGGTGGAGCAGGGAGGGCCTGGGTCTCCTTACCCTGGCCTCCACCCACCCCTGGATGGTGGTCCACTTCCCCAGTGATTGTTTGGCCACACAGCCCTGACTAAGAGGGCAGCCATATTGACTCTGGGCACTAGGCCATGTGACCCTGCAAGAGAGGGCAGCCATATTGACTATGGCCTCAGCCATGGGGCTATAACACCTTTCCCTCTGCCCCAAAGGCGGATGGGGTGTACTTGCCCCACAACAGGGTACTACAAGAAACCACAGAATTCACACATCCTAGGGCTGGCTTGGGGTACCTACTTTATTTCTACAAACAAGAATTTCAGTAATCAAAAGATAAAGAAGACACAAAACTGACATCTGCAGTGATCTGTAACAAAAATAAAAAAAATTAAGAAGGGAAATGCATTCCATAAGCCAACGTGATCAAAACCACTGTAATGCAACATGACATTTAGGGCCCGATTTATCAAATACTTAACAAAAGGATTTTTATTGTTTACATTTTAATCAATTAGCAACATTCTTATTCATTAAAGGTTGAAAGCAGATAATTTGGGGATTACCTTTTTACTGTGTTTTTTTAATAAAACAGAGAGATGTTTCTGGAACACAAATTATGTTCAGATAAATATTTAAAAGGATCACACAGCACCTAAGCTTGTGTGTTGCTATTGGTCAAATCTGTACAATAGACTTCCCTGCTTAGACAACCTTATACTTTAAAAGTAGGGCTGCCAACTTTTTAATTGCACAAAACCAAACCCCCTGCCCTGAGGCCCTGTCACTGCCCTGCCCTTCTCCAAGGCCCCAACCCCCACTCACTGCATCCCCCCCTCTCTGTTGCTTGCTCTCCCCCATCCTCACTTGCTCATTTTCACCAGGCTGGGGAAGGAAGTTGGGTTGCAGGAAAGGGTGAGGGTGCCAGCAGGGGGTGTGGGCTCCAGGGTAGGGCCAGAAATGAGGGGTTCAGGGTGTGAGAGGGGCTGTGGTCTGGGGCAGGTGGTTGGGGTGTGAGAGGGGGTGAGGGCTCTGATTGGGGGTGTGGGCTCCAGGGTGGGGCTGGAGATGAGGGGTTTGGGGTACAGAAGGGGGCTCTGGGCTGGGACCAAGGGGTTCAGAGTGTGGGAGGGGGGCTCCGGGCTGAGACAGAGGGTTGGGGTTTGGGAGGGGTATGGGCTCTGGGGTGAGGGGTTTGGAGTGCAGGATGGGGTTCTGAGCTGCAGCGGGGGGTTGGAGCACAGGTAGGGGGTCAGAGTGCAGGCTCCAGGAAGGAGTTTGGAGTGGGAGGGGGCTCAAGCCCCTGATTAACAAAGCCAGAGCCTGCTAACTCAAGTTCTACTAACCCCTGAGACAGGGGTGTGGGATGTGGGAGGGGGTGCAGTCTCTGAACGGTGCTTACCTGACTCAGGTGGAAGCAGCAAAATGTCCCTCAGCTCCTAGGTGCAGGGGAAACGGGGACTCTCTGTGCTACAGTTCCTGACCAATGGGAGCTGCAGAGCCAGTGCTCAGGGCAGGGGCAGAGTCCCCTGGCTGTCCCTCCGCCTAGGAGCCGAGGGACATGGCGCCGCTTCTGGGATCCTTGCGGAGCTGGGTAAGGAGCCTGACAGTCCTGCACTAACTGGACTTTTAACAGCCCGGTCAGCACACCAGAACCATCAGCCTCCCTTTTCAACTGGGTGTTCTGGTCAAAAACCAGACACCTGGCAACTGTAATTAAAAGACTGGCCAAAAACATCCTCAATGGGAGTTTTTGGGGTCTGAGCTCTTTTGAAAATCTGATTCTTCATCATTAAGGGCACAATCCTCTGAACATTTACTATCAGATGAAGTCCCACTGAAGTCACTTGAAATATTCATGGTAGTAAGCACTATACTTGGTAAGCTGGAATTGTTGGCAAAATTAACATCTATTTGTTACCTACTCCTCTGAATCCAGATCAGTATGTCAGAAGAATGAAAAGTGGGTTATTTTTTAATGTATCTATTTTGAAAAATAGATATAATTAAAGCCTAGAGCTAATGGTGAGATTCTATGGTGCCCTTCTAAGAGTGTCTACACTGCTATGAGTATACCTCACAGAGCATGCTAGCCACATGCTAGCTCTGCTTAATGTAGTGCATGAAAAATAGCGGTGTAGCTGGGAGTAGCTCAAGTGGCAGCTTCAGCTAGCCACCTGAGTACAAACATGCTCCCAGCTGCAATGTAGACACACCCTATGAGATGGAGCACTGAACGTGCAGCCTGAGGGAAGACAGGGCTAAGGTAGCTTTAAGACATGATCCTGGGCTGCTCTGGGGGATGGAGACAGCCTTTAGGGCTTGTTTAAGTTACAGAAACCTCCTCCGGCTGCCCTATGGACCACAGCACTACTTGGAATCACAGCAGTGCTGTGCGCTGCAGCCTCACCCCCGACACATGCTTTCTGTATCAAGCTCCATCCCTGGCAGGCTCCCATTGCTAGGGCTTGCAAGAATGTTTTCAGAAGACAGCCTAATGGCTATCCCCCCACAATTTCTGCACTGGGGGAATCCCCGCTCTACAGCTGGACATGGGGCTTTTAGGGCCTTTTGAAAGGTCTCCTGACTTTTGCGCAGCACGCAGGATCTGGAGCAAGGATAAGGATTTCACCCAATAGATTAAAAACTAGACTGAACAATCCAATCTTCTCAGTACTTGCAAATTTCAAAGCAGAAATTTTCATGGTACATAATCTTCTGCCTCAATTATTATATTCTTTGATTCCCAATGCTACCAAATGCACCCTGCTTCTATGGTGCACTTAATCTCGACTCCCCAGAGGAAGTGAATTTCTCGTTAAAGCTTTCTTAGGTTAATGGTATAATATGAAATGTAGGTGAACTTTCTGTGATTACTTGTAGTTCAGCCAATAATCCTACAAGGTTCAGATTGTAAGAAGGAGCAATACCTGAAACTATCAAAGTGTAAATTGAACTCTTTATTGACTCTACAATCTTAAAGAGTTTCAAACATATTTGTTAGTCTCTAAGGTGCCACAAGTACTCCTTTTCTTTTTGTGAATACAGACTAAAATGGCTGCTACTCTGAAACCAAACATATTTTAGATTTGCAAGAATGAACACGATGACAACTTGTTTTTCAGAAGAAACTGTGAAAGAAAGCTAACATTAAAGTTGCCCTGAGTATACTCTGCTGTAGGCTCAGACAGATGCTCAGAAAAATTTTCTAGAAACCTTTGAATGCCCCTTGAAATGTTAAACATTTAGGGTTCCTCAGACATGGTTCTCTCAGCTCCTTACAAAAATCCAAGGAGCAATGTTTGTTCTTTTCTGCAATACCTGGCCAGTGTGCACCCTCTAGTGGTAAATTTATATTTCTAGGTCTTCAAGAGGACTTGTGCAAAGTGCACATAGCAGTGCTGAGCTTTTATTTAACATATTTGTGTCTTTTCGTATGTGTTATAGCTCTACTATAGTTCATGCCATACAACAGCTGAGCACATTTAGAAGAGGAATTTTTAATTAAGGCAGCAACACTTTAATATAAGTAGCTGGTCATGATAGTATTAATGTGCAGATAGTGTGCTTTGGTAAGAATGATTGCTGTAATGGAGGTCACAGACTCCGTTTCCACATTAACATAATATTTGCTCATCTATAATCAAAGAAGAGCTTTCTTAGTCACTTTTCATCTCAAAGCCTAGAACATTCACTGAGGACATGCTACAATATGCCCGAATTTTTCTGTAGTTTGCAAAGTAGAATTGTAGAATGTGACTCTCCTAATAGGTGAAACAGGTAATCAGCTCGCTTGGATTTTCTGACACATCTGGAATACAAAGCTAGTTAATCATAGGAGCATATAAATCCATCTCAGAGAAAGAAAATAAGGAACAAAAGAGAAACTATAATTACTAAACAAGAAATACTAATTCTAAAACTACTCATTTAGTGAGATTGTGTGTGGTGCCTCAGAGGGGCAGCGCAAACAGACAGAGCCCAGGTGGTGGTGAAGAAAAGGTGGCTACAAGCCACCTTTACAGCCTCAACCTGATCAGGGGCCATTAGCGGAGGCAGCCCAGAGAGCTGCTGTAAGTTACAGCAGTCCTGCAACCCAAAGCTGCCCAGAATGGCCACATCAGAATGTGTTATGGTATCACTGACCGCAGGTATTCCCCTAAAGCAAGGAGGACTGTGTAGAACAGCTTAAAGTTGTCCTGTGTTGAGACTGAGCCTGAGCCAGAGAAATTCTCCCTCACTGGCGGAGGAGCTTTTAAAGCCTCTGGAGAAACAGTCCCTGTGATGTACAGCTATAATAACAAAGGGAAGAATGCCTCCCAGTAATTTTTAGTTAACAATGAATAATCACATTAAATGGCCATGTTGCACCTTTAAATTAAACTACTGAGGCTTATGCCACAGATGCCTTATTTTCAGCAGTGCTAAGTACCCAGAATGACAGTAAATGAAGATATCAGGTCTGAATACAGGGTTCCAAATAAACAGACTTTGGCATGGCCAGGGTAATTCTTTATGCAAAGATTAGCAATCCTTCAAAAGATTCATACCATGAATTCTGTGCAGTCTGGTTTCCCTTCTACATCAGTAATCATTTCATCCTTTACTACATATTTTGTTCTTGAACCGACAGCTCAACTGTGTCCACAGCGAGGAAAGCCTCTGTTTTGAGTAAATCTGTCTTCCCCAAATAACTAACTGATCAGGTTCCTGTACTGTATTGTAGTTAATGTGTGCTTGGTTTCAAAGGTAAGCTACCACACTGCCAGATGCATGGCGTTTGAACAGAATGGGCCAGATTTTAAGATAGTGTAAATTGCTATAGCTCCATTGAAGTCAGTGGAGTTATGCTAATTTACTTCTACTGAGGATCAAGTCTGCACATAAATCTTAATGTCCACTGAACCCTTTGCATTGTATTAAGAAACAATGAGGTAGTCTTTATCCATATGTAATACCAGCAATGGAAATGGTTGGTTTTCTAGTATAATGTGGGAGCAATGGTTCAACAAAATCTATTTATACTAATATCCTAAAAACTACTGCTTTGGTATTAGCATATAACTAGATACTGGTTTACATACAACAAAATGGTAAGTTTCTCTCCTGTGCTTATTATAATCCTGAAAGTAATGCAGGCCAGTTTTGCAATTGAGCAAAGCAAGTGTTCAAACCACTGTGTCTACATTGTAGAGGAGCTAGCATTTAATCTCTTTTTGCTTATAGGAAAAATTCTTCCCCTTCCATATGAAGCTTTTCTATTTCCAGCGTCTATCAGGCACCTGATGACATTTTTCTCTGCTGTGTAACAATACAATGTAATGGTCTATAAAACAAATATTTAGTAATTAGTGTTTATACAAATATTATTTACCAAGTACCTCAGCTTCCTTAGAACATTCTTGTTCCAATCAATGCAAATGCATAACTTAAAAATCCTTACCTGTTTTAAACACAGCTAGAGATATTCACAGAGAACATTAACTTATTTTACCCTGATTTTTTTTCTCACTGTCTTCTAAAAGGGCTCTTCATAGTAACTATTAAAGCAGAAAAAAGTTTTCCTATAGCAAGTACTCTTTTGTGTCTGTTTTTAGCTAAACAAACCAGACATTTTAAAAACAGAATATATTATAGTGTTTCCTGTGAAATACAGATTCTAGTACAAAGTCTCAGACAGTGTAGACATCAGATTGTGTGTGAGTAGGTATGTTCGAGATAGTGATACTAATTACAGATGGTCAGTGTACCTACTGGGTTCCGGGAAGTGGGCGGGCCCAGTGCTGAAGGACCCTCCCCGCACCCTCCAGCCTAAGGGGCGGATCTGTACAGGACCTGGAAACCAAATGATTTCGGGGGACAACTAATGAAATAACAGTGACAGGAGTGCGGTCAAAGGGTCAAAAGAAGGGAGCCTGATGGGGACACTATGGACAGCACCCACTGCTCCTCGAAGACGTCAAGGGAGCCAGTGGACGCCACCCAGAGGAACTCTCTCCAGATATGTGAAAGGACAGAGGATCGGAAACAGATGGTCAGTGAAGCGGGGTGGTCACCGCTCCAGCCTTAAAGGGCTTAAAACAGCCCAGGAGAGGGCTGTGACGGGGCTAAAAGCAGCCTGGGCTGACTGGGGGAAGTAGGCTCAGCTGTGGCCGTGCCCCAATCAGGGCTCAGTGGCCCTTATAAGAGCACAGTGGGCCAGGAGCAGACACTCTCTCTCTCTCCCCCCCCCCCCTTTAGAGGGAGAAGGATCTGGCTGCTGGGGAAGCGTACCTGGGTACCTAAGGTGGAACAGGGCTGGGGGAAGGCCAGAGGAGCTGGGGAGCATCGGCCTGGAAATCCCCCAGGCTGCAGGCCTAGTGGAAGGCCAAAAAGGGTACTGGGGTTGCAAGGGGCAGCCCACGGGTAGGCAGAGGCAGCAGGTCCAAACCCCCCTTGCCTGTGATGATTGGCTTATACACTGCAGTCCGCCCCAGTGTGCGGGGGCTCAATGGTGACTGCAGTAGCCAAAGACTGAAGAGAGGTGGGGATAGTGGGTGGGGATTCCCCAGGGAGGGGAGACTCAGAGACTGTGGGGGTACTGCCAGGGGGCAGCACCCTGGGTAAAAGGGGCACCAGGGTCCAGGAGGGACACGGGGCCAGCGGCAAGCGGGACATGGGCCTGCAGAGGGCACTCCGGAGGCTGGAAGAGCTAATTCCCTGAGAGACCAGCAGGAGGCGCCGCAGGGGTGAGTCCCACACCGTGACAGTCAGTGTATATGTATATTGTTTTTTTAACTGTTTCCCTTTTTCCCAACTTTAATGTTTCTTATCTTCTGGGGGAAAGGCAAAACAAACTTGATAAAAGTCAAGTAACTACATATGTGCCAGTCATCCTTTTGTTTGCATGTAGTATCCTGGTCCACCTTCCTTTGCCTGTTCTTTGTTTTCTTAAATTATAAGCCCTTTGGGGAGGGGGGCATCTCTAAAAATGTGTTTTTTACTGTGTGTTACACAGTGGGGACCCAGTTCTGACTGGGTCCTCTGGGCATTATTAAACACAAATAATAATGCTGAAGGAGTCAGATTCATAAGTTTATTAACAGATCAGACACTTATCCAGGTTTTGCCTTAGCAAAGCTCTGATAATACTGACCATTGATTTTGGTTCATATCAATTCATGGTCACCCATATCATCAGATCCTATGATTCCTTTTACCCCCACAGAAGACCAACACCTAAATCTTTCTGTAACCCCAAAAAGAGAAGTCATCCCTTTACCATACATTGTTTATCCCATAGTACTGTGTAAAAATTGCATCACATTACCACACAATGCTACATTTCTAAGCAAAGGCATCACTACTCGAAAGGAGCCTGACCTGAAAGATGCTGAGCACCAGAACAACAAAATGTCCGTTTTGGCACCCTGGCAATTCCATTGAAAGAGGCTCTCTGATCCATTGCATCCAGACTTGAAACAGTTAAAAGAGTTCTAGCAAATTAAATCAAAACACAGGATACTCCTTTTCCATCTTTTATTTTTCACAGAAAAAGAAATATTACATCCATGCCTTACAGAGAGACTAAATAATGGGGATGCATAATTTTTGCTTTACCTTACATTTCTGCCTTTTAAACTCCATTTCAACTCAATGAAAAAGCCAACAAATATAGATTTAATTATGCAGAAAAGATGCTTTAACTGCAGTGCACATTCAATACTCAAAATCCAAAGAAAGCAGTTCTACTTGAAATGTGTACAAATCAATTAATTATATTGATTTGGAATGAGCTATGCTTTAATTTAAAACGTAGATTACCACAGGCCGAACTTGATAAAGTCAGACTTTTTGAGGCATGGTACCTTAGTTTTGAAGATGACCTGAGCCTCTTTATGAAATAGATTCATAGATTCATAGATATTTAGGTCAGAAGGGACCATTATGATCATCTAGTCTGACCTCCTGCACAACGCAGGCCACAGGATTTCACCCACCACTCCTGCAAAAAACCTCACACCTATATCTGTGCTATTGACGTCCTCAAATCGTAGTTTAAAGACTTCAAGGAGCAGAGAATCCGACAGCAAGTGACCCGTGCCCCATGCTGCAGAAGAAGGCAAAAAACCTCCAGGGCCTCTGCCAATCTGCCTTGGAGGAAAATTCCTTCCTGACCCCAAATATGGCGATCAGCTAAACCCTGAGCATATGGGCAAGATTCATCAGCCAGATACTACAGAAAATGGTGACTTGCCTGGCTTTTCATTTTACTTCTATAAATGACAACCACATACAATCAATCAGGGGCCTATTACACTGTTTACCATTCATCATAATTTTTAACAAAACTTATGTGAAACTGAATTCAATATGAATATTAAAAAACTTTAAAAACCTGCTGACACCTTGTTGAAAATCTCCTTGAAAGATTTTCAATTTAGAAACTCTTCCTCTTATATAGTATGCAGTTGTTACACTTCTTACCATACCCTATTACCAATTACTAAGATAGTTTCTATGCCTTGATCTAGCTCTATTAGTCCATTGCTAGGCCTCTGGCTTCTGTAGTTAGTTGATCACATTAGAGAATCAGTTTTCAGTTTTTAAAAAGGAATTAGTCCATTTGGTTGTAACTTATAAAAGCGATGTCTGCCTGTGTCAGCAGAGAGCATGAGACATCAGGTCTGAGACGAATGAACTGCCCCATGCTCGCCAGAGAGTGTTAACTCTATTCACAGTGGTGTAATGCCATCGAATTATTCCTAGTTTACACCAATGTGAGAAGCCCATGACTTTCCTTGTGTGTGCACAGAGAAGCAAGAAAAATACATATTTTAATTAAAACAGAAATATATTAGTAATTCCCATGCATATAATGAACCAAGGCTGTAGACACAGAGGGTACATGTACATCGCAAGAAGAAGGGAAAAAAAAGCCCAGGGCAGCATGTCTCAGAGCTCAGGTCAACTGACTTAGGCTCCTGGGGCTCACTTACAGGGTTAAAAACAGCAGTATAAACATTCATGCTTAGGCTGGACGCAGGGCTCTGAGACCCAAATTTCAGAGCCCCAGCTCTGATTATTTTTGATACTTCCTTTAGAGTTAAAAATCAATTATACTTTAAAAGCAAGCAACAAACCAAGCTTGGTATTTTATAGATACAGCTGATCAAGAAAAAACCTCTTGGAAGAACTCAGGATAAGAGTCTTGAAAGTATATGCAGCTAACCTTATCAGTTTAAATTTTCAGCATTGAATAACTTTTGAAACAACTGCTGTAACTAGAGTCTGGTTAGTCATTTACAAAGATGTCACATGACTTTGGCTCTATGCAAAATAAATTAACTCACTTCTGGCTTGAGCTGTCATATTCCCAGTCCTGGCTGATTACACATAGAGACACAAGCTTTGCTAGCACTGCCACCTGCTGTTGATATTAATTTGGTTTCCAGCTGACTAGTTTTTGAACACCAATATTGTATAGTTAAACTGGCCTAATCAATAAGGAACAAGCATCATCTATATTGATTTTTTTCAAACCTTTTAAACATCACTCATTGTTTCAGATTCCAGTGGCAGAAGCTATGTGACAATCTTTGTCTCTCCTGTTGTTTTTGCAGATGATTAAACAGAATAACGATATTAAAAAGCCCCTATTTTCTGGTATTTGTAATTTTACGTGGTTCTTGTAAATATATATATATATATATATATATAAAACAAATAAATTAAAAGTTTTAAAGAGTAAAGTAAGGCTTTAAAGGAATAAATAACCCTTAAATTATAGAAATAAGATGTGACTAAAGCTAGCCCTGATAGAAGTAAACAAATGTATTAGGAGGATATAGTGGGATTTTTATTATTTCTCAGGCCATATCCTTGGATTGTTAAACTTTTTAATGCTAATGTAACACTGAACAATTCATGCAAGAAGTGCACTGTATTTAAAACTTAAGCTGAAATGCTTCTTACCCACCTAAAATGAGTTTGAGATTAATAGTTTCCCCTTCTACTGTCTGTCCTGATTTCTTATACAGGCAATATTCTGCTAAAATCAAGAATTAGTTTTGTTTTAAAAGTTCAAACTTGGCACATTCATTGTCATCACAAAGGAAAATATACTTTGCACATATACACCCCCCCCCCCCCCAAAAAAGTAGATCTTCTCTTCTTGAAGTCAGGAGTATGGAAAGCAGCAGAGACTCCATGGCCTATTCACCATCCTCCACCAAAATCATTGGTTTGTAGGGAGGAGAAGGGGCTTCAACTGAAACAAGGAAATTAAGTACAATTATTAAAATCTGTGCAGCATTAAAGATATTTTTGTTAGATGAAGTCAGAAAATTAACTTCTGATTTCCCCAGCAACACTGGCTTAACCATACTGTATCATAGAGGCAATTTTTTTTCCAAAGGACACCGTAGTGGATTCCATTGTATATCTATTATATCACATCCATAAGCTTCTCAGGAAAATTATTTTTAAAAAAATGCTGTTGCATCTTTTGCACCCATACAACTTGATACGTGCATGAACAAATCAGGTAATTACGTAGCTAACGACTCATTTGCATGCACAATTTCCCATTTTTACCTCCAATGTCAGCCTGTATGCACCAATGCAGGCATAACATATACTAGCATACATCTGTAATTGCACTCACTGTACCCTTTCTGAAAATTTAGCATATGTTATATATTAAGGCAATATAGAGAACAATGAAATACTGTTTTAGGTTCACATAGTAGAGGCATAAACTGTATTAGGGCAGTATTAAATTTGCTCAGCTAAGCAATCAGAAGCCTAGAAATACAAAAGCTAAGAGTGCTATACAAATAGTCTGGGTTTGTTTGGGTTTTTTGTGCACCTCTAGTGGCTAGATCACATACAGAGGTTATGAATCAGCTACTGTCTCCAAGCTAGCAGAGCTGGTCCTTTAGCTGTAGCAGGAGAGGCCCACACTTTTAGATCCAGAGAGCCCTGGTTCGACCATCAAGGACTATTGTCACAGGCATAATTATATTCCCTTGTTCACATGCATTACAATACAATGTAATTGTAATCATATTCTATTACTCTTTTACAGCAAGATTTCGGAGTTAATACAAACCCTGCATAAGAGACCACTTCTGTATGAGTACAAGTCACAGATTGACAGAGCCAGAAGAGTACCCAGAAGTCACCTACTACAGGACAGGCCCAACAAAGAAAATAACAGAACGCCACTAGCCATCACCTTCAGCCCCCAACTAAAACCTCTCCAACGCATCATCAAGGATCTATAACCTCTCCTGAAGGACGACCCATCACTCTCACAGATCTTGGGAGATAGGCCATTCCTTGCTTACAGACAGCCCCCCAACCTGAAGCAAATACTCACCAGCAACCACACACCACACAACAGAACCACTAACCCAGGAACCTATCCTTGCAACAAAGCCCGTTGCCAACTTGTGTCCACATATCTATTCAGGGACACCATCATAGGGCCTAATCACATCAGCCACACCATCAGAGGCTCGTTCACCTGCACATCTACCAATGTGATATATGCCATCATGTGCCAGCAATCCCCCCTGCCATGTACATTAGCCAAACTGGACAGTCTCTCCATAAAAGAATAAATGGACACAAATCAGACGTCAAGTATTATAACATTCAAAAACCAGTCGGAGAACACTTCAATCTCTCTGGTCACTCGATTACAGACCTAAAAGTGGCAATACTTCAACAAAAAAACTTCAAAAACAGACTCCAACGAGAGACTGCTGAATTGGAATTAATTTGCAAACTGGATACAATTAACTTAGGCTTGAATAGAGACTGGAAGTGGATGGGTCATTACACAAAGTAAAACTATTTCCCCATGTTTATCTCCCCCCCTTCCTCAGACGTTCCTGTTAACTGCTGGAAATGGCCCACCTTGATTATCACTACAAAAGGTTCCTCCCCCCCTGCTCTCCTGCTGGTAGTAGCTCACCTTACGTGATCACTCTGGTTACAGTGTGTATGGTAACACCCATTGTTTCATGTTCTCTATGTATATAAATCTCCCCACTGTATTTTCTACTGAATGCATCCGATGAAGTGAGCTGTAGCTCACGAAAGCTTATGCTCAAATAAATTTGTTAATCTCTAAGGTGCCACAAGTACTCCTTTTCTTTTTGCGAATACAGACTAACACGGCTGCTACTCTGAAAGTTGATATATAGATTGTTCAGCAATCTAACTGCTGCATCATCAAGGATAACAAGGTCCACCCTCCCATCTAATTGTGCCCTCCTCCACCACATTCTTGACCATCCACATTGCTGCCCTACAGTCACACTGTGAAGATTGGACTAAGCCAAATTTCTGCACTGTTGCAACCACTCTGGCTGGTCCAGTCAGCAGCCTATTAAGCCTAGTCCAGGGTCTGCATTCCAGGTTGGAAACAGGGTGGATGTAATTTAGGGCCTAGAGAGCTGAACTCCGCCAGGAAAGGCTGAGACTGGCAATTTTGGGTGAAGCAGACTGGGACAGAAGAAGAGCTTTGTATGTGGCAGAAGAACTAGGTCTGAGTGTGAACTTTTGTGTTCTGTTTGTGTTGGGACTCTGATGATTGTCTGAACCATTTCTGTTATTAAACTAATCCCAGGTGGGGGCACTGTTAGCCCCAAATTAGACTGTGTGGAGCTTGTAAGGAACCTGCAAGAGGGGCCTAACAGGGGAAGGATGCCTGTGAAGTTACCCCCTACCATGAGTGTATGACTAGAAGGTAGCTAACCCTGGTACAGAACATAGTTGCTGGAACTAGAGGTGCTGGGGATGCAGACGCACCCCATGGTTTGAAGTGGTTTCCATCATCTAAAAGTTTACAGTTTGGTTAAATGGCTCTCAGCACCCAAACTGTACAAATTGTTTCAGCACTTTTGGTACAGAAAGTATTGTGGGGACTGACACACACACATCCCATACAGGGGATTAAGTAACCATACTACCCTGCACAAGCACATAAGGCAGCTCACAGCGAAGCCTTGAATGGTGTTCTAGAAAGTGACAGGGACCACGGGTTAAATCATCATACTGAATATACTTAGGAGTATTTCATAGGAGTCCTGTGGCAACAGTAATATAATAGGCAACACTCAAATAATGAAAATTACTTTAAAACACTATAAAAAGACAGCTAATTTCCATCATAAAACACCTAACACTTGAGGTTGCATGAGGCGAATGTGCATACATTGTGAAGGAGCACTAGAATGTATGATAACCCTCTGAATTTGATAATTTATTATGTATGTATTTAGATTTAACAAAAAAGTTACCCATACGAAAAGTTCTAGGCACTAACAGTTACTTAAATGTATGATAACATAATTATGACCACCTTCTGGCATTCAATACTGATATACAAATAACATGTAAACTCCATCAGCAGCTTAAAAAAGATATACAAATAACACATTAATTCAGCCAGCCAGTAAATCAAAGTTACAACAAAAATCTGATATGATGAACACAATACAAGTGGATAGATATAGGTAAATAAAGTCTATATTAAATGAGCAATAATAGTATATGATGATAAATTATAAAAGGCATAACATTCACAAGTAAACCTTTACATTGTTAGCTTTGAAGACTAATTGTTGCATTTTAGTCAAATTTCTTTTAATTTTGAAGGCTTATTTCTATTGTCCACTATAACTCCATTTTTGAGAGCTGCTAGTTGTTCTTTTCTCTTATTTCAACGTATAACATTACTCATTTATATCTAGTATAATTACAAGCTACAATTTTAGCACTTCCTTATTTATTATTAATATGCCCTAGCACTTTCCATGTTTTCAGTTGCTTATAGATTTCCTAAATGTTAACTGCTTGGGCTAAAAAAAAATTCCATCCTGGGTGTCTGCCTCAGGCTGAGTATTTTTTGGAAGCTTCAGCCAAAACAGTTCAGCCATTTATAAGAATGAAGCTGAGGAAAAATGTTTTGTAATGTTGTGACTTTTTTTCTTCGAAAAGCTTTAGTGCCCCCATGTTTTGGAGCAAGGATGGAAGGAGGTGGATCTCCTGTTAAGAATGTGCCTCTTGCTGTTTCTGTGAAAATCTGCCCAGTTTTGGTCAAGTTATGCCTTTGTGTATGTGCATAGTGAGATTTTTTTCAGAGACTTTGCGGAGTTTAGCAGCTAAACTCTCCAAAGAATCCATGCATATCGAGCATCCTCCAGCCTCTAACACTTCCTATGTGCAATCAGACTACACGTGCCATCCCCACAAAGTGAGTATACTCTAACCTATCGCTACAGGGACAAAGCTGGACTTTTCCAGTAATTGGTGCTCCCAGTTGCTTTAGACCAGGATGGGGCCAGGCACTGGAATTAAGAGCAGGAAGACTGTTCCTCCTCTGCTATCAGTACCCCCACTTTCCTCCTCCACACACCAGCAGGGACCTACCTGACTCAAATGCAGAGGGGGGACAAGAGCTGGATGGGGAGGGGGTGAAGGAGAAGATTGGGACACAGAAGCTGGGAAAACTGGAGCAGGAGGAGAGAAACTGGCTGGGAGTTTGCAGGGGAGACTGGGAGCTGGACAGGGGGATGAAGGGAGACTGGGACTGGCAGGACAAGGATACTTCTAAGAATGGGAACCACGGATGGGAGTCTGGGAACTGGCTGGGCAAGGGGACTGGGAACCAGTAGGGGGAGAACACTACCAGGAGTAGAAAGGTGAGATAGATCTGACAAGGAGCTGGGGTGGGGACTGGGACTGGCTGAGCAAAGAGTCTAGGACAAGAAACCAGGGAGGAATGAGCCTTGGAAAAGGAGCTAGAGAGGGGACGACTGCATGAGGAGGCTGTGGAGGCTTTAAGTGATTTGCCTCGCATCACAAAGGAAATCTGTGTCAGAGAGAGGGACAGAATCCACTTCTCCAAGCCAGCATTTGGCTGCCTTAACCATGAGACTACTTTCTCTCTCTCTCTCTCTCTCTGCAGTCCCCTGCCTATTATACTACGCAGTCTACAACTTCTGCAATAGATGAGGCAGGAGTCTTACAGACAACAGCTTTTTTCACAACACAGTCCTGACTCATCACCACAACAGGGTCCATATGCAGAGGTCCTTTGGAAAAAATAGTCAAGTCATTAAAGACTGCATCGTCATTAAAGACTGCATCATGATGTGAACACACAACTGAAGGGCCAAGTTAAGGTTGTACAGGCAATTTTAATTCTGGCATTTCTTAATGGTTGAGTGCTTGACTTCGCAACCTTAATAATCCTTTTAATGTAGTTTTGGGTGTGATACTGCAAATATTGAGTATTCTATTAATGTATGTAGGTTGCTGATATGATGAATACTGTAATGACAGAGGTGCCACTTTGGGGAAGTAGGTAGACTATGGTATCCCAACAAGTACCCAGAGAAAAGAGATGGTAATTGGGTGAGGGGGGTATTAGGAAGGGAGCTTGTTCAGGCATTAAGGAAAGGCAAGGAATTTTTAGTATCTACCTTCTCTCTAATTTTTGGCTGATGTTACAATACTGGATACCCCCATATGATTGGAACTTTGTAGCCAATACTCATGCAGAAATTACAGATATTTCATTGGTGGTGCAGTTTTTCTAAATCTGAATATTTCAGAAGTAGATAGACATTCAAAATGCTGAGTTTTTCTCAAACATTATGACTAATGGTTATAGTTCACAAATAGGTTTGCCTTTTACCAACTTTCATGCCAGATGCTGATCCTCTAATTACATTTAAAGTTCAGCACTTTTACCTACTTCCTTTAAAATAACAATACAATCAAATATATGCAAGTTTTAGGGTTAATATTTTTGTTTTACACTCCATTCAAATTATTAATCGCAATCTTTTTAGGAAGATAGGCAGGGCTGGTAGCTTCTAAAACTGTAGTACCTATAGAAGTCAAATATATTTATCATTATTAAATAGATAAAACAGTCAAAAGGCCAAAGTTTCAACACAGCAATGCCTTTCATGTAAGGAAACAAAGACATAACCAACTCAAATGATATTTGATTCCTTCTGTCTTGTCAAGAATAGAATGTCATGGTTGTGTCAAAGCTAACAAAAAGCCTTCCATTAATACCACTTAGTTGACTGAGGGAATAAGAAGCTTTATTGAGTACATCCAACTTTGCTAAAGATCTTCCAGTGAACTAACTGAAAATCTCTAAAGACCTAATCTGAACTCAATAAAAAGATTCCTGTTGTCTTCAGTGGGCTTTGGATTAGGCCCTACATGTCATATGCCAGCAAGCATCAGTTCTTAGGATGGAGTCTGTGGGGATTGTGTCTACTTTGATTGTAGCACAGTCATGGTTAGAAATACTGAGAGGATTATTCTGGGGCATTACAATTGCTATTCAAGAATCCCCGTCCGATCATACTGATTTCCACCTGCTTCATACACCCTTAAATCCCTAGGTATGCCTTACAGTTCTGAGCTGAAGCACAAGTGGTAAGATTAATCCATTATAATGCACTGTACAAAAACCAAAATGTTTGGCAACATACTCCTTTCCCAGATCCATCGTTATTATTTTTCTTCACTTTCAATGAACAATTTATAATGAAAGCTGCCTTTTAGACTTCTCCGAGTGTGGTAACCCTTGGGAAAAATGGAGTTGCTGTAAAACATGTTAAAATGAGGTAATAAGAATGCAATACAGGAACAAATGATGAACTTCTATGACTTTGCTGCTGTTTCAGAATGAGTCTGAATAACTTCAAAAGAAATTATTTTTGTCTGTAATCGGACTCCAACTCTGAGACTCTATTCAGGCTAGAATGTGATTTATCCATCTTTTCCTCTTTTTTTTTTTTTTTGTTAGACAATAAATATCACATTTCACGCTTCTTCTAATACAAACTCTGAATCTACGTAATCAGACACATCACACAATTTATTGAAAAAACTTTCTTATTTATAAAACAAATGTGCTCTACCCACTTGTGTGTATTGTTTCCTCACTGCACTAGCAGAGGACAAGCTTTCTCTCCATAATTTGTCTGACTCTGGAGTACTGGAAGATAATACAGTGAAACTCTCAGGCTGCCAGGTACCCTTCAATCAGCGTGAAGAAATCTCTTTTTAAAAAGTTATTTCCAGATATACATTCCCACATTTACTTCTGTAATGTTCTCTGATTCAGAAACACATTACTGTTCTCTAATAATAAATTTACCAGTACACAAAACTAGAAAATACATAGCAAGGCAAAAGCTCTGTGGTTTTAAATATTATCTGTCCCTACAGTGCAGCAGGCATGGATTCCATCCATTGCAGAGTGTAGAAGACTCAGAGCTCTCGACCACTGTGTTGAAGGAATTAATGTGCATTGCAGATACTCACTCAGTATAGGGTCACTGACTGCATTGCCTGGGCAACATTCCCTACCAGCCAATTTAGAGAATACACTGAGCACTCACCGCTCTTGAAAGGAACTGCTTTGTGTCTCTCCAGGTGAAAGATTAGGTGTTGTGATCACACTCAAATCAAAGGCAAAAGCATAGGCTATCAAAAAATACATATTAAGAAAATGAGAGAAAGCGTACTCTGCTTTTGTGTGCATTCAAAGACATACTGTATAGTACTTAAAACTGCCTGAAAATATTAACAACTAGAGATAGGAGGATGCAATTTGCATCTGGATTAAGTGTAGACTATAGGATTTGTAATATATGAAATCAAACAAGCTATTTTTGCAATATTTCTACTAGCATAGGACATGTCTGATCAGACCCAGGAAAAAGGCCCCATCTGGTTTGGATACAATACAGAACCAAAAGTATAGAGATCGGTATGTAGCCAGAGAATTTAATCTAACTTCCTCTAAAACTTCATTAGGGTGAGAGGGTAGTTTTGATTTTCCTGTTCAGGTCCATATCTAACAATAGTAATAAAATAATTATTTTAAAGCCTCAGTGTTTGGAGCATAAACACATGATTAAATAACATTTTTAAACCCTCATTAAAACTCATACACATATAAACAAAGAGAGTCTAATGTAAAAAGAAGTGGGGAATCAAAGCTTCACATGGGTAAATGGTATAGTATTTGGACTAAATATAGTGACTCAATTTGAATATGGTAACTGAGTGCTACAGTCAGTTCTGTAATACTTTACACAAAGTGGATTAAAATACAATAAAGCCACCAAAGAGCTATTTAGCCTAAATATTCAGAAGAAGAAATCAAGCCAAGTAACTGACATAAAATGTGAACAACTCAATGATGACTTTATTGTATCAATTAATCTCACCATACCCACAAAAATCTTTCAAGTAATGTTAATTTTGTTCCATTTCAGGCACATTCCTGTGTCATGGTGGCTAATTTATTAAATACACAACAAAATGAAATGTCATTATCTCTATAGCACTATTGCGGTACATAGATTCTTACAACAGCTCAGATACTACTCATAACTAACAGCAAAATCTCCCCCGGAAAAAGCTTATGATCTAAGACCCAAATCCTGCTAACTACCCCTATATAAGTAAGGAAGGCCCTTAATGACTGTACAATTGCCACAGTTCCTTTCTATTGGGGGAGGAGATTTGTCCATGGAGAGGTCATTCAGGGAAACTGTTCCACAGCAGTTCTCTTCAGCAGGACAGAATAGGGGAGTTCAGGTAGACTATGGGAGATACAAAGGTGTGAGTCTGCAATTATAAATCAGGGAAGAGGCCTAGCAGATTCTGATGAGCATTCCATACCCTTTGGGGGGAAGGATTTCATAGATGCCGCTCCCACACAGATCTATAGCCCAAGGCCTATTTATTCAGGTTTCACCCAGGGGCCCAGAATATGGCACTAAGGCAGTTTGTCTAAACTGTCAACTGAATGACAAAACTTTTGTCTTTCAGAAGTGTTAAAAAAACACACACACACCCAAAAGACAAACGTTTTGCCAATGAGAAGCGCTGGTGTGAACAGTGCTTTCTCAGCAGGAGCACTCTCCTGCCAACAAAGCAAACATGGAAATGCCACTCATTGGGGGTGGAAGTTTTTTGTCAGGAGAAGAGCTCTCTCCTGCTGACAGACAGCGGCACGGCTATAGCGACACAGCTGTGTCACTAAAAGCTGCATAGTGTAAACGTAGCCAAAGTAACAAATTATAAGTATTTAGAAATAAACAAACTGATACTGGGGTAGTTTAACATATATAGGTATATTAGCATGCACGTGCAAGAAGAAAAATCCTAAAACACATAGTAAAATGAATTCAAGACTCAGATAAAATTACCATTCACATGAGTGAGTGATTTGTGTGTATGTGTTTGTTTGTACCCTAAGAGAACATAAATCAGCTATTTTAAGAGCAAGAGAAATGTAGAGTCTCACAGGTTATTGGGTGTTGAGGTGAATTCGTTTAGTTATACTCCCATCACAAATGCTATTTCAAGTTGCCATGTGCGAGGGATAATAAAGGTATAGCCAAAAGGAACATTAACAACTCAAAGCCTATTAAACTGTGCCTAATATTCCAAGCTATAGTATTTGTTTGATATTGCTGCCACTTTACCAACCGCAGAGGAAGAGCAGAATTCAGTGCCCTTGCAAATCAGTTTCTGGGTTGGACCATAAATCAGTGATGCAGAGTCAGATATTTTCATAATGTACTTTTATTTATAAAATGTACAAGTCCTGTTCCCTTGAACAGAGGCGGTAACAGACAGCACACAGCAACTCCATCTTGTAGAAACATCAGGTAACATATATGCCCAGAAGGCTTGCACCTGTTTCTCTCCGCGGTATCAATCATATCTCTGCCTAATACACAATATTCTCTTTCTACCTTAGTCTGAGACTTACACGTGGAGAATCAAGGCTGCTCATCAAGACCACATGGCCCAGTCAAGTGCTTACCCTCCTTTTGCACAGCTGCTTTTCAACACAAAGGAACCTCAGAGCTTCAGATGCCTGACAAAGGAGAGTGCTTTAACCCATATAATTCCCTTATTGACTGAGTGCACTTATTGCATGGCATTTCAGCTCTTTCTGTAGGGAGTTTCATCCTGGGTGCTTATATGTCAAAGACCCCTCATGGGCAAGTCAGAACAATGTACAACTTCCAAATACAGTAACTCCTTACTTAACGTTGTAGTTATGTTCCTGAAAAATGCGACTTTAAGTGAAACGATGTTAAGCAAATCCAATTTCCCCATAAGAATGAATGTAAATGGGGGGGGAGGGGTTAGGTTCCAGGAAAAAAATTTTTTGCCATATAGTACAGTACTATAGTTGGGAGGTGCCCCCGCCTTACCTCATACTGGCACAGCGAACTGGCACTGGAAACAATGAGGCAGGCAAGGAGGCTGAAGGTGCTGTAGGCTAGGAGAAGCACATTGCACAGCAGCAGCTTCCCCTACTCTGCAAGCACCAGAGGCTGGGGGCCCAACCCTCGGCCCGCCCATTCCACCCCTTCACCCACCCTTAACCCGCCTCTTCTCCCCCCCACCCTTTACTCTGCACGCTGCGTCCTTGCTCCTCCCTTAGCCCTTCCTCCCCTGCCTCCTGGCCTGCCCGTGGCAATCAGCTGGCTTGCGGTGTTCAGGAGGGAGCGGGGAGGAGCGAGTACACAGCGCACAGGCTCCCCCGCCCTGCCCTGCCTCCTGAACGCCGCAAGCCAGCTGATTGACTTAGAGGAGAGGAAAGTGATCAGGAACAGTCTGTATGGATTCACCAAGGGCAAGTCATGCCTGACTAACCTAATTACCTTCTATGATGAGATAACTGGCTCTGTTGATGAGGGGAAAGCAGTGGACGTGTTATTCCTTGACTTTAGCAAAGCTTTTGATAGAGTCTCCCACAGTGTTCTTGCCAGCAAGTTAAAGAAGTATGGGCTGGATGAATTGACTATAAAGTGGCTAGAAAGCTGGCTAGACCATCAGGCTCAACAGGTAGTGATCAATGGCTCCATGTCTAGTTGGCAGCCAGTATCAAGCGGAGTGCCCCAAGGGTCGATCCTGGGGCTGGTTTTGTTCAATATCTTCATTAATGATCTGGAGGATGGCATGGATTGCACCCTCTGCAAGTTTGCAGAGGACACTAAACTGGGAGGAGTGGTAATTACGCTGTAGGTTAGGGACAGGATACGGAGGGACCTAGACAAATCAGAGGATGGGGCCAAAAGAAATCTGATGAAGTTCAACTAGGACAAGTGCGGAGTTCTGCACTTTACGAGGGAAGAATCCCATGCACTGCTACAGAATAGGGACCGAGTGGCTAGGCAGCAGTTCTGCAGAAAAGGACCTAGGGGTTACAGTGGATGAGAATTTGGATATGAGTCAACAGTGTGCCCTTGTTGCCAAGAAGGCTAACAGCATTTTGGGCTGTATAAGTAGGAGTATTGCCAGCAGATTGAGGGACGTGATCATTCCTCTCTATTCGGCATTGGTGAGGCTTCATCTGGAGTAGCGTGTCCAGTTTTGGGCCCCAAACTACAAGAAGGTTGTGGAAAAATTGGAAAGAGTCCAGCAGAGGGCAACAAAAATGATTAGGGGACTGGAGCACATGATTTATGAGGAGAGGCTGAGAGAACTGCGATTATTAAGCCTGCAGAAGAGAAGAATGAGGGGGGATTTGGTAGCTGCTTTCAACTACCTGAAAGGGGGTTCCAAAGAGGATGGATCTAGACTGTTCTCAGTGGTAGCAGACGACAGAACCAGGAGTAATGGTCTCAAGTTGCAGTGGGGGAGTTTAGGTTGGATATAAGGAAAAACTTTTTCACTAGGAGGGTGGTGAAGCACTAGAAAGGGTTACCTAGGGAGGTGGTGGAATCTCCTTCCTTAGAGGTTTTTTAAGGTCAGGCTTGACAAAGCTCTGGCTGGGATTATTTAGTTGGGGATTGGTCCTGCTTTGAGCAGGGAGTTGGCCTAGATGACCTCCTGAGGTCCATTCCAACCCTGATATTCTATAATTCTATGATTAATGTTGACTATTAAAATAATTCACATAGAACTGGACATACTGCTCAGTAATTAACTCAATTATTATTTCGGAATAAACTTTGCTTTTACATCTAGCTCTCTCTAATGTGAAGCAAGGTACCTAAATCAGTTTTAGACACCACTGAAATTGACAAAATCCCTGCTCAGCTGCCACCTAATCCTGTAAGTGCCTAAACTCACTTGGCACCTAAATTTCCATTGTAAAAATTCCCTAGGTGCCTACATATTTGCCCCTGATCATGTGCACTGCTGTCTCACTCTAGGTGTCCGGATCCCTATCTCCCCACTAAGTCCCACTGTAATCCAGGAACAAAGAAAGATAGGCAGAAAAGTGCTTATCTCATCCACGGGGCCCAATCCGGTGGGCATGTTTAGAGACCATATATCAGATCAGGTCCCATTCAAAATTAACCAGAGGAAAAGACGGTATCCACCTTACCACTTTAAGCCCAGCAGTTAAAGCAGTGATCGGGCATGCAGGGAAAAAATTTGGGTTCAATTTCTCTCTCTGACTGATAGGCAAATGGAGAGCTGTCTCCCAACCTCTCAGGTGAATATTCTAACCATGGAGCTATGGCTGTTCTAATGTTGGGCACTCTCAGTGTCTCCTGGTGAAGCTGTTGCTCCTTGAATAAATACTTAAGAGTCATTAGGCCAAAGAGAGTCATTAGAGAGAGAATATGAATCTGTACATTTGGGGTGAGCATGACCACTTGCAAGGTGTGAGATACAGGGTCCAGCCCTCCTGCACCAGTGACTCTTTCATTATTTGTACATAGTGGAACAGTTTTAACAGGAGAGAATGAGGGGCCCTCATCAGAATAATCCATAGCTCAGTGCTTATAGCACTCCTTTAGGATTCCCACCTATTTTCTTCTCATAAGACACAAGGGAGAATTGACCTGAAGTCTCCCAGGTGAGTGCTCTAACTACTAACCTGTAAATTATAAGGTGGGCAGCAGCATCACCTCCTCATGCCTCTAGCCATTTTGTGTGGAGCAAGGCAGGCATGTAACTCATTCTCACAAAAAATGGCTTAGGTGCCTAAATCATCTGACTTCAATAGAAGGGTTCCCAGTCTGTGGATGGCTAGCAGAGACAAGCACCTCCTGCCAGCCGCAACTTAGGTGCCTAGCTCAGTGCAAGAGGAAGGGCTTGTCATGGGCCCCTCTTGCCAGCATCTTCCCTTGGCTAGTTGAGGCAACTCCCAACCTAGCATGCTGGTTTCTGTTAATCCCATTCTTAATACGGTTGCCAACCCTCCAGCATTGGGCGGGAGTCTCCAGGAATTAAAGATTATGTCATGTGGTTAAATCTCCAGAAATACAGCCAAACAAACTTGACAACCCTATTTACTAGGTGCCCAGCTCTCCCCATTCGTTGTATGGGGGGAGCCAAGGCTCCCAACTGAAGCTTTGGCGCTAACAGGACTGTTCCTCTGATGTTTTTCTAAGCCTAACGCTGGGCGTTGCAACCCCGAAAGCCCTGTGCAGACCCAGTGCCCGGTAGCGGCTTGCGCGGGGCAAGGCAGAGAGCTGAGCCCGGCTTGAGCCAGGCGCTATCCACACTCGGCCGGCGTGTTCTTGCCAGCTGGCAGGGCGCACGGGACGGCCGGGCCGGGGGGCACAAACCAGGCTCGGGGCGGCCAGGCTTCCACACCCGGGTCCTGCACTCAGAGCTCCGACTGAACGGACCCGGGGCCTGCCGCCCGTGGGCAACTAGGCGCGCGGGGCTCGGCAACGCCCCCCTCCGGCCGGCCGGAGCGCGAGCAGCGCCCCGCCGCGCGCGCCGCCGGAAGTGTGGGGGCTTCGGTTCCGCCCGACCGGAAGCGGACGGTGCTGATGTTTGTTTCTCTTCCGCCTGCGCCCACCTCCTCCAAAACGGTAACGGCAGCGCGCCGGGGCTTGTCCAGCTCGGGCAGGTCCCCAGCGCCCCCAACCAGCCCTTCTGCCCTCCCCGCCGTGCTGGGGGGAGCGAGGCTCCCCCAACCCCCGCCCCGCCTTCCTGTGAGCCGCCGCTCAGCAGGGCGGCCCTTCGCGCCGCTGCAGGCCGGGTGCGCCGCCTCCTCGGGCTCCTATGGGCTCGCAGCCGGTCGGTTACACCTTCGCGGTTGTCAGACCAGAAACTGCCGAAGGGACACCCGGCGGCGGCGGCGGCTGCTGCTGCGGCGCGGGCACGTGGCTTTCCCCTGCCCTATTGAAAAAGCAGTTGTTAGGCAGCTGCCGCCAGTGAGGTGCGGCTGTCACCTCTCCAGAGCAGCCTTCACAGGCCCAGCAACAGACCCTGTCCCCCTGGTTCTCAACCTGCTCTAGCCCCTCCCTGGTGGGAGGCAGCACAAGTCCTGTCTTCCATCTGTAAGAGTAAGGTGGGGGGGGTTAGCACCTTCCATTCCCATTTCATTGGCCTGTACAAAGGGGCTGGAAAGGTGTGAAAGGGGGAGAAATCTACAGTTTAATAGAAACTGATTTTATAGGGTATGTCTATACTACCCGCCAGATCCGCGGCCAGCGATCGATCCAGCGGGGGTGGATTTATCACATCTAGTCTCCACACGATAAATCGATCCCCGAGCGCTCTCCCCTCCACTCCTCTACTCCAGCGCTGGAAGAGGCGGAGGCAGAGTTGAGGGGGGGAGTGGCAGCAATTGACTCAGTGCAGTGAAGACACCTTGGTGAGTAGGTCTAAGTATGTCAACTTCAGCTAAGTTATTCACCTAGCTGAAGTTGCATAACTTAGATTAGTCAGGTTTCAGAGTAACAGCCGTGTTAGTCTGTATTCGCAAAAAGAAAAGGAGTACTTGTGGCACCTTAGAGACTAACCAATTTATTTGAGCATGAGCTTTCGTGAGCTACAGCTCACTTCATCGGATGAAGTGAGCTGTAGCTCACGAAAGCTCATGCTCAAATAAATTGGTTAGTCTCTAAGGTGCCACAAGTACTCCTTTTCTTTTTAGATTAGTCACCCCACCCACAGTGCAGACCAGGCCATAGAAACGTGCCCAGAAATATTTTTCATAATCCACAGAGATTGATCATGATACACAATTTTGATTCTGTGCTCTTTCCTGAAAAAGTACATGTATCAATATTTCCATCTTTAATGTTTTTGAAATAAGTTTTTTAGACTTTAGTAAAAAGTTTATCTCAAGTATATTTTTTCTGGGAGTATTCCTTTTTTTCTCTCTTCATATTGTGTGGCACACTAGCAAAATGAAATTAGTAAGAATCAAACTACATGAAGCGGACAGGACTAGATGTCCTTTTGAGGTTCCTTCCAATTCTAAGATTCTAAGCCTTGGTCCATGGCAGTTTATTTTATTCCATTATACTTCACAATTGGTATCCAGGAGAAAGCATCCTCTGTGGGCTGTCATTGAATTGAGCCTTTTAAAATGGCAATGAACGTATTTCTTAAAAAATATATGTATATACTAGAGACTACACACAATTCTGAACTTTATTATTTTTATTTAACATGTAGAGAATCTAGATTCTTTATTGGTAAATCTGAGGCTGAAACTTTACTTTTTTTCTTGGGACTGTAAAACTATATATATATAATAAATTTAGTGCTTGTGAGAGTTGCTAGATTAACTGTTTAGTGCTCTGAAAGTCCAGCATGTTCAGAAGGAGGCAGTGGTTGCGCAAGCTTCCAAACTGACCTGTCAGTGTGCCTTTCTGACAACCTAAATAAAGGGGACCACCTCTGAGAGAAATGGTTCCATTTCCATGACCATCCATGCATATGTGGGTCCCCAGGCCCCCCGTTTCCCCCACCACCCCCCGCCTGCTGCATGGCTCCTGGAATACCCCCTGCACTCCAACCTGCCCTGCTCCCCCTGCCAGCAGAGCTGTCCACAGCCCTGGCTGCATGGGACAGCCCCTTTGGCCACAACAGACGTTCACAGCCTGATTGGGGGCAGGGGGGGAGTCAATTCCACAGCCAACTCTCCACCTCCCACCTCAGCTGCTGGGGCTGTGGTGCCAGCAGGGGTGTCACTCCTGGCCTGGGCCTTTCAGTGCTGTGTCTTCTGTCTCAGCTTCCAAGACGGTCAATAAGCATTTGATGGTGTCTGTTATTTGAGCACCAGTGTTTACTTTCAATTTACTGTATCTTCAAGCCTCTCCTAAAGCTAGTTTTCTTTCCTGGAGGAAAATGTGTGAGGAAAGATATTTTGTCATGTGAGTTTTGATATAAAGAAATTTGCTTGGTGATGACAATTTCATTTGAAATTAATGGCCATACTTGGTCAGACCAGTGGTCCATCTAGATCAGTATCCTGTCTTGTAACAGTGGCCGGTGCCAGATGCTTCAGAGGAAATGAGTAGAACAGGGCAATTTATCAAGTGATCCATCCCATGACATTCAGTGCTAGCTTCTGGCACTTAGAGGCTTAGGGACACCCAGAGCATGAGGTTGCATCCCTGACCATCATGGATAATAGCCACTGATGGATCTATCCTCCTCCTTACCTAATTCTTTTTTGAACCAGTTATACTTTTGGCCTTCACAACCTCCCCTGGCAGTGAACTCCACAGGTTGACTGGGTTGTATGAAGAAGTACTTTCTTATGTTTCTTTTAAATGTGCTGCCTATTAATTTCATTGAGTGACCCTGAGTTCTTGTGTTATGTGAAAGGGCAAATAACGCTTCCATATTCACTTTCTCCACACCATTCAGAATTTTATAGACCTCTATCATATCCCCACTTAGTCATCTCTTCTAAAATGAACAGGTCCAGTCGCGTTAATCTTGGCTCAAACGGAAGCTGTTGCATTCCCTCTGATCATTTTTGTTGCTCTTCTGTGTATATTTTCCAATACTAATATATCTTTTTTGAAATGAGGCAACCAGAACTTATGCAGTATTCAAGGTGTGAACGTACCATGGATTTATATAGTGGCGTTATGATATTTACTCTATTATCTATCCCTTTCCTAATGGTTCTTAACATTCTATTAGCTTTTTTGACTTGCTGCTGCATGTTGAGCAGATGTTTTCAGAGAATTATCCACAGTGACTCCAAGATCTCTTTCTTCAGCTGTAACAGCTAATTTGGGCCCCATTATTTTGTATGTTTAGTTTGGAATGTATTTTCCAGTATACATTACTTGACATTAATCAACACTGAATATAATTGATTTTCTTAAATTTCACACTACACATGACATTGTTACAATTGTATCATTTTCAAGGTGATCATTGTGGGTGAGTTTTGTTGTTCTACAAGTTATATATTTTTTCTTTATCCTTTCTTTTTTAAATAATATAAAATCCAAATTTCAGACATATTTCTGTTTTTTGTTTTTTTTTAACATAGCTGAGACAATGACAACCACCGAAAGGAACCCCATGCAGCAAATGATTTCTCAGCTGCACAGTTTTGCTGCTACTGGAGACAAGATCAGGTTGACAGCGCTGTGCAGTCATTCTCCATCCCTTATCAATGAAGCTGCTGAGAATGGTTGGACAGCCTTGATGTACGCTGCCAGAAATGGACACTTTGAGATTGTGCAGATTCTTCTTGAAAAAGGGTAAGAAAGTTAAAGGATCCTTTACTTAGGATCTAATCAGGCCCTTCCTGCCCCTTTGATTAATGTCTCTGAATGACCACTATATACAGATCCTTATGAACGTCTTTCCTCTCTGAAGTTACCTTCTGTGTTGGGGTCTCCGCCAGTTCCTCATGCCAGACTGGTGGAATTCTCCTATCTCTTAAGGTTATTTTCATTCTTGAGAGTAGTGGTAACAGGGTAGAGCATGTGCCATGCCCTAAACTGGCCATTGCATACCTCCCTTTGCATGTATAAATTGAATATGTTAACTGGAATATTTAGATTTATTAAATTTATTTTTTTCCTCAAAGCCTTAACTTTAATCCAGCACTGCCCTTTGTATTGTAGTGCAAACAGTTTTGTTTCAGTGCTTTTCTTGACACAGTTGTTGACTAGTACCTCAGTACTTCTGCAGTATTTTCTTTTACTTGTATTTCTTAGTACTCCAGTGCATCAAGTCACAAAGAATGCAAATCATATTTACAGGATATGGGACTGTATTCTGGAAAGCAGTGATTCTGAAAAGGACTTAGAGTCTTATGTTAGATAATGAATTGAATATCAGCTCCTAGTGTATTGCTATGGCTAGAGGTACTAATACAGGGGTGGGCAAACTTTTTGGCCCAAGGGCCACATTTGGGTGGGGAAAATTGCATGCAGGGCCATGAAAGTAGGGCTGGGACAAGGGGTTGGGGTGCAGTGTGCGGGAGGGGATGCGGTGTGCAGGAAGGGGCACAGGGCAGGGGGTTAGGGTGCAGGAGGGGTGCGGGGTGCAGCAGGGAGTTGGAGTGCGGGGTGCAAGAGGGGTTTGGGGTGTCGGCTCCAACCCGGCGCTGCTTACCTGGAGCAGCTCCGGGGTGGCAGCGTGGCAAAGGCAGGCTCCCTGCCTGCCCTGGCCCTGCGCCACTCCCGGAAGCAGATGGCACTGTGGCTCCTGGGGGAGGGGGAGGGCAGAGGGCATGCGCTGCCCTCCCCTGCAGGCACCGCCCCCAGCAGCTCCCATTGGCCAGGAATGGGGAACTGCAGCCAATGGGAGCTTCGGGGGGCAGTACCTGCAGGCGAGGGAAGCGCGCGGAGCCCTCTGCCCTCCTGTCCCCCACAGGGGCCGCGGTGCCAGCCTCTTCCGGGAGTGGGGCTGGGCTGGCAATTCTGCAGGCTGGATGCAAAGCTCTGAGGGGCCGGATTCGGCCCGCGGGCTGTAGTTTGCCCACCCCTGGACTAATATGATCCTTGGAGGTATAAATGAGGAGTAAGGAGTTGATATTACATCTTTATAAAACATTGGTGAGACCACTACTGGAATTCTGTATCCAGTTTTGTTTCCACACAAAAAAGATACTGAAAAATTAAAGGGAGTTTTAAGGCTACAAGAATTATTTTAAACATTATACACAAACAAAAACACCTTACACTGAGCCTCAAGGGAGTTCAGTCTATTTATCTTATTGAAGAGAAAGGTAAGAGGCAACTTGCTCGCAATCTACAGATGCCTACACAGGCAGAAGATGGGGCTCTTTAATCTAACAGACAAAGACACAACAAGATCCCATGGTTGGAAGTTGAAGCTAGAAAAAATAAAACTGGAAATATGGGGCAAATTTATAACAGTGAGACTAATTAACCACTGGAACAGATTACTAAAGGATGTAGCTTAGGGTTGTCAATAGGTGAACCGTGGGCCAAAATCTGGACCGCCAGAGGCTTTTGAATGGTCCCCAAAATCCTTTTATTTACTTATCATTTTTATTATTTTCTCTGGAGTTTGGACCTTGACTATACCTTGACCAAGAAATTTGGACCTCAACAAAAAATAATTGACTATCCCTAATGTATATTCTCAATCATTTGAAGTCTGAATCGAGATTGGATGTCTTTCTAAAAGATGCTTAAATTCAGCCACAAGTTAATGGACTTAAGGCAGGACTCGTGGGGTGAAATACTCTGGCCTGTACGTTAGCCTGGATGATCTTAATGGCCCTTTCTGGTCTTAAAGTCTACTAAAAGTATTTTTTCTTCTACTTTTATTTTCATTTTTCTGGGACACATATTTTCGTCTTGAATTGACATTTTTCTCTGGAGCTTTGCTTTCCAAGCAGTCAAAGGAGTTTATTGAAATATTCAGAGGGGCAGCATTTGTGCTAAACATGGTAAGTAGGGGGCTTACCTCTCACTCTGCCCCATTACCCTCAAGGGTAAAAAAACCTTAAGAGTTAGAGAAGTTTTGTCAGTCTCTTGCTAAGGAGCTAAAACTCAGAACTGAGATTCCTGAAAGGTGAAAGCTTCAGGAAAGTAGAATTACAAGATGAAATCATTTTCTTTTACATTTGTTTAAAAAAATATTTCCCAATCCAATCTTTACTATAAATTTTCCACTAATTGTTATAAGCAAGCATCAGTACCAACAGAAAATAGCTCATGGAGAAACACAAAGCAGTAGGAACGTACAGGTGAATCTGACCCAATATCTACTATTTTTTTAAAAAAGAAAAGGAGTACTTGTGGCACCTTAGAGACTAACCAATTTATTTGAGCATAAGCTTTCGTGAGCTACAGCTCACTTCTCTAGTCTCTAAGGTGCCACAAGTACTCCTTTTCTTTTTGCGAATACAGACTAACATGGCTGTTTCTCTGAAAACTATTTTTTTTGTAATTTATGGTGATGCTGTTGTCCATAATCCACCGGGCTTTGTATTTACAAAAACAAGTGCATTCTTTTTCTGACTTCTTGAGTTCTTAATTTCAGAACCTTCTGTTTACCAAGATTGCTATTTTCAGTATAAGAATTCACAGCATGCTGTTGCTCCGTGATTTTAAAATTGTTTTATAAGAAAAGATTTTAAACTTGAAGCATTTTACAAAGTGAGGGTCAGATTTTCCCCATACAAGATGATTCGTAGGGCATGTGCTTAGCTCCCAGTTGAGAGAACTGGTGTTGCATGTCAATGAACAAGTAATTCTAATCGGAAAAGGAAAATTCACAAGTCAAATTGTATGGGAAGATGGAATGGTTTCATATTATTTATGCTTGTAATCTTTTCCTCCTAGTCTGAAACAGATTATATGCTTTGTCCACTACAGCTGCATGAGCTCCCTCTTGCAGCACTGAACATTCGGAGCCAAAGCAAAAAAAGGGCCATGTGGTCCACCTGCCTTAGTTCTTTCCCTTCTGCAGGGGAATCTGTTCTCTCTAGGCATGGAGCAATTTCTGGGTTTTGATCCAAGACTTCCTTAATTTCTGGTGTTGTATTGCATTAAAGTTAATTAGGTATTTATGAATTTTTTCGGCGTCCTACTGTCCTGTGACACGAGTAGGAGTAGAGAAGTTATTTTACCTCTGTATTGGGCATAGATGTGATCACTGCTGGAAATCTGTGTCCAATTCAAGAAGGTTGTTGATAAATTAGAGAGGGTTCAGAGAAGAGCCACAAGAGTGATTAAAGGATTAGAAAAACCTGTCTTCATAGACTCGGGCAGCTCAATCTGTTTAGATTCACAAAGAGAAAGTGACAAGGTGACTTGATTACTGACTGAGTGCCTACATGCGGAATAAATATTTGATAATGAGCTTTTCAGTCTACCAGAGAAAGTTATAACACGATCCAGTGGCTAGACAAACTCAAACTGGAAACAAGGTGTACATTTTTAACTATGAGGGTAATTAGCTATTGGAACAATTTACCATGGATCATGGTGGATTCTCCATCCTGGCAATTTAAAAATAATATTTGGATGTTTTTCTAAAAGGTATGCTACAGGAATTATTTTGAAGAAGTTCTCTGTCTGTTATACAGAAAGTCAGACTAAATGATCATAGTGGTCCCTTCTGGCCTTGGAATCAAAGACTCCAACAGTTGGATTTAGCAGGAGAGAATGAAGGTATTGGGACCATTTGTTCATTTTATGATCACATTTCTAAATGTTCAGTGCTGTGAAAGAGTACGTACATGGCCCCAATTGGCACTACTTTTCTAAAGGCCCCCAAAGCTCAATGGCAGTGTGGATGTATCTCACCGTGAGAATATGCTCCAGCAAGACTCTTACAGAATCACAGTCACTATGGTAACCATCATTTTTCTTTTCTGTTTATAGGTGTGACAGGTCCATTGTCAATAAATCAAGCCAGACTGCACTAGACATTGCTAAATTTTGGGGGTATAAGCATATAGCTAATTTACTAGCAAATGTTAAGGGTGGACAGAAGCCTTTTTTCCTGCCAAATGATGCAATAGAGTATGAAAATTATTTTAGCAGGACACTTCTGGATAGAAGGAGTGATAAAAGAACAGATTCTAAATGGTTAAACACAAAACAAAACCATCCAGCCACCGTATACATCCTTTTCTCAAATTTAAACCCATTGGTCACTTTGGGTGGAGAGGAAGATGGTTCCCAGCAACCTGAAGTCAGGCTTTGCAGGCTGTGCCACAAGGATGTAAAGGAATACATGAGCCAGACTGAAGAAGTCACCTTGATTTTTCTTGGAGTAGAACTTCAGTTGGCTACTCTGAGTGGAGGAGTTCTGAAGGAAGATGAAGAAGATGGACTGGTTGCTTGGTTTGCCCTAAGCATAAATGCTACCTTTGCTGAACAGTTTAAACAGAAGCATGAAGACTGTTATTTTCTTCATCCTCCAATGCCTGCACTGCTGCAGTTGCCTGAAAAAGAAGCTGGTAAGGTGTCCAAAATGTAACTTTTAGCAATTGTCTAATCAGAAAAGAGTGGATGGGAAGTGGGAGCAGGGCCATGGAAGGGCTCCTGTATTGGCTCCTATTTTCCTCTCTCCTACTGATTAGTTGCATGATCTTCAGCAAATCCTTACCCAATTTGTGTGCCTCCGTGATGCCCATAATAAGCAGTAATAATATATATCTTCCACATAGGAGAGTTTTGTTGTTTAATTGTTTGAAGTATGTCTTGAGATCCTCACATAAAAGGTACAATGTTTTTTATAGAACGATTGAATTAAAAAAAGAGAGCCAACTAGTGCAGGCAAATTCCATTGTTTCCAGGGGTTTTAATTAAAAGTCTATGACCTGATTTTTTCACTAGCTACAACTGGTCTTATAAATATTTGCATACACAGTTGAAAGATACTAATGTCTGCAAAATCAAGCAATAATATTGTAACTGTATGCAATATCTGTGGGGAACATGTTGTGTTAAGTGTATGAGTGGTTTTTGTAACACTGGCCCAGGAATTTTATTTACCTCTAAGTGGGGAGTGTTCCCTACTGCTCCACCAGGAACTAAAAACAATAGGGGGTGATTAAGATGAATCACTTAATGATAAATACCCCCCCAGAGAAGTACTGCCCCCTGGGAAGGCTTTCATATACTGGTTTACACTGGGTTTTCCAGAGACCAACAGACAAAGAAAGAGCTTTTAATGTAAAAAGACTGAGTTTAAATTAACTCAGGACCATCTTTCTGAACCAGCAAATAGGCAGGACCTTCTGTCCAAGATGGGCCCTAACCCTTTCAGAAGGATTAGAAAGTCTGGCCTGCTAGGGCCCCATAAGACTGATTGGTGACTCCCTAGTATGTTTAATGTTTTCTTTGTTTTCTCTGTAATGCTTTTACCTTAAGAATAAATGTGTTTGCCTAGAAAAATCTCTGTTATAATTTGTAGCTGCTAGCAATAAATACACTGTTTATAGCACTTGGAGAGACAGCAAAGCACAGGCAATGGCCTTTAGGCAGACTGGCTTGCTTGGGATATTGCAGTGTAAGGCAGGTCGCTGTGCAGTCTTAAAACTCCTGGTCAGGAAGGAGAGAGACACAGGACTCCCCCCAGAAGAGGTGCTTGCTAGGAGCTGAAACCTATAGTGGGTGCTATCTAGAGACCATGGGAGAGGGAATACAGGTACAGTTACCCCGAAATTGTTATGTCCTGCACTAGTGTAAATGACTGCACAGAGTTCAGGACAAGGCAGCTCTTAAATTAACGTAGTTAAAAGGGAAAATAGATAAGGGAATTTGAACAATATGAGAGGTTTCAGAGTAACAGCCATGTTAGTCTGTATTCGCAAAAAGAAAAGGAGTACTTGTGGCACCTTAGAGACTAACCAATTTATTTGAGCATAAGCTTTCGTGAGCTACAGCTCACTTTCGATGAAGTGAGCTGTAGCTCACGAAAGCTTATGCTTAAATAAATTGGTTAGTCTCTAAGGTGCCACAAGTACTCCTTTTTCTTTTTGAACAATATGAGATTATCAAGAGGACATTTTAAACGGTGGTTTTAGTTTGATCTTCCTGTTGAATTACGAGAATTTTCTTGTTGTGCTATATATTTTAAAAGATTAGAAGGCTTGTAAATTGATTTTATGTGATCCTATCATTTTGGTGCATTCTTTTAAAGGAGTAGTAGCCCAGGCTAGATCTCTTCTAGCATGGCATAACCGATACCAATTCTGCCCAACATGTGGCAGTGCAACCAAGATTGAAGAAGGAGGCTACAAGACGACCTGCTTAAATGAAGACTGTCCCAGTCTTCAAGGTGTTCACAATACATCGTACCCAAGAGTTGGTAAGAATATCATAAAAATAAACAATTAGCTTAAGAAAACTGGCTTATATCATAGAATCCATTTAGTCCAATCCCTTGCACTGAGGCAGGATTAAGTATTATCTAGACCAGTGGTTCCCAAACTTATTCCACCGCTCATGCAGGGAAAGCCCCTGGCAGGTTGGTTTGTTTACCTGCCGCGTCCGCAGGTTTGGCCGATTGCGGCTCCCAGTGGCTGCAGTTTGCTGCTCCAGGCCAATGGAAGCTGCTGGAAGCAGCATGAGCCGAGGGACATACTGGCCGCTGCTTCCAGCAGCTCCCATTGGCCTGGAGCAGCGAACCGCAGCCTCTGGGAGCCGCGATCGGCCGAACCTGCAGACGCGGCAGATAAACCGGTGCGGCCCGCGAGGGGCTTTCCCTGCACAAGCGGTGGAACAAGTTTGGGAACCACTGATCTAGACTATCCCTTATAGTTGTTTGTCTAACCTTGTTCTTTAAAACCTCCAATGATAGAGATTCCACAAGCTCCTTACGTAATTTGTTCCAGTACTTACCTGCCCTTACAGTTAGGAAATTTTTCCAAATGTCTCATTTAAATCTTCTGTGTTGCAATTTAAACCCATACTTCTTGTCCTGCCCTTAATGGATTAGAAGAACAATTTATCACCTTTCTCTTTATACCATTCTTTTACCTATTTGCGACTTCTTATGTGCCCTCCTCTGTCTTCTCTTCTCTGGATTAAACAAACCCAGCTTTTTCAATCTTGCCTCATAGGTCGTGGTTTCTACACCTTTAATCATTTTTGGTATTCTTCTCTGGACTTTTTCCAGTTTGTCCACATCTTCCCCAAAGCGTGCTCAGAACCAGACACACTACTCCTGTTGAGGACTTATCAGTGTTGAGCAGAGGGGAAAAAATTACTTCTAATGTGTTTCTTACAGCACTCCTGCTATACATCACAGAATGATGTTTGCTTTATTTTCAACAGTATTACATTTTTGACTCTCATTTAGTTTGTGATCCACTATAGCCCCCAGATCCTTTTCTGCAGTACTCCTTAGCCAGTCATTTCCCTTTTGGTATTTGTGCAACTGAGTATTCTTTCCTAACAGCAATACTTTGCATTTGTCCTTATTGAATTTCATCTTATTTATTTCAGACCATTTCTTATTCCAGTCCTGTCCTCGAGCCCCTCCCAGCTTGGTGTCATCCACAAACTTTATAAGTATACTCTCTGTGCCATTATCCAAATCATTTCTGAAAAAATTGGCTAGAACCAGATCCAGGACAGATCCCTGCCGGACCCAACACAATATTTCCTTCCAGCTTGATTGTGAACCACTGATAACTACTCTCTGAGTACAGTTTTCCAGTCAGTTGTGCACCCACCTTATAGTAGGTTTGTGTAAGCTATATTTCTCTAGTTTGTTAATGAGAAGGTCAGATGAGACAGTTGTCAGCATGCTTCAGTGGGTCACAGCTGAGAATACCAGGTTCAGGACAAACTGCTGAGAAATAGGGTAGACTAACCCCAAACTGGTGGTTATTCTATTCTTATACCACACCAGTAACAAAAGTAAACTTCTGTCTCACCACGTTTGTTAACAGAAAGTCAAAGATGGAGTCTCTTTAGGCATTCCAGCCATTGTTTTACCACCCAGACACTGGCCTCTATGATGAATGGTTACTGAAAATCTATTTAATCACATATAGAGTCCTCTAATCCCAAGAGGTCAGCCTCATAGCCAGGTCAATATATAACTCAGATCTGTCCCAATAATCATGCTGCTGCCAATCCTTTAGTAACTAAAATCTAAGGGTTTATTAATAAAAGAAAAAAAGAAGAGAGTTAAAAATGGTTAATAGATCATATACATACAAATAGTTGCAAAGTCCTTTTATTATGTTTGTAGCAGTGAATGGAATAGACTGCTAGTTTGTAAAGTCTCCCTGGTAACTTCCAAAAGATTGGAAAGTCCTCAGTCCATAGTTTAAAATGCTCTGTTTTGTTATAAGTCCATACTCCAGAGAATCAGGGTAGGAAAGGAAAAATGGAGATACCTCAGGGGTCTTTTACAATCTTTGCCATATGCCTGGAAAGTTCCTGGCTCAGAATGGAGTCCAGAGTCACATGAGCATATCACATATCCTTACATGCTTCGATGACTCACATGGGTAGCCATTACCCATATACTTGCTGAGGTATCCTCAGGAAGGCTTATTGGGCGCAATGAGTTTCTTCTGTGGCCCACTGTTAGAGTGAAGTGTCCTTAATGGGCCATCAAGCTTGACTAGTCCACTCACAATGGGCTGGCGAGAGTGGATGTAAGCTACCTTGTTGTTGTTACTCCAGGAGCAAACACATTTGAGATAGAGATACATAGCCAATATTCATAACTTCACAAGGATTTAAACAGGATAATCTTATTTAGCAAATCATAACTTCTGCATTGACACCTTAAATGATATACTTTGTACAAGATTTGTTGCAAGTGCATAACAGTGGTATATATGGTCATATTCAATCATACAGCATCAGAAAGGTATCAAAAGCCTCACTAAAGTCAAGATATATCACATCTATTGCTACCCCCCCCACCCACAAGGCTTGTTACCCTGTCAAAGAAAAATGTTAGGTTGGTTTAACATGATTTGTTCTTGACAACTCCGTGTTGCCTGTTACTTAGCTGATTATCTTCTAGGTGCTTACAAATTGATTATTTGATTTTTGTTTGCTCCATTATCTTATTTACATTATATTATTATTCACCACTTAGGTCACTGTATTCATGTATCTTAATCCCTTTTAATTCTCCAATCCTTTTCACTCAGTCCTTCCAAGTCTTTTTTTTAACTATCTCGCCAGACCTCACTCTGTTAGTTTTATTCAAGATAAAATAGTCCAAGCTTCTCTATCTTTGAGTTGTGCATGACAAAAAAAAAGTTTTAATTCAACTTCAGCCTCTTGTGTTTCAATGCAGGGCACTAGAAATCCTATGTTACAACAATGTAAGCAAATTATTAACATAACATTATTAACATTCTCTTCATCCACAAGCATCCAAGTCCTCATCATCTCAGGTCTTGATTATTGCATCCTCCTTCCCTCTGGCTTTGACAAATCCTGTCTATCCCCACTTATGTCTAATCCAAATGATGGTGCAACAATCGTTTTTCTGGGACATTGTTTTGACCATGTCACACATCTCTCTGTGTTCCTCCACTGGCTCCCCTTTCTCTACTGCATCAGTCATAATCTAGTTGTCTTTACTTTTAAGGGCCTTCATGACCTAACCCTGCTCAGCCTGTCTTCTGTTAGATGATATAGGGACATTGACTCAAGCCTTTATTCTGCAAAAGATGCCAGTTTTGGTTGTCCCATTTTTTTAAATTTTCCAGCAAGCACCTTCATGCTTTCTCTCATGCTGTCTTTCATCATAAAAAAGGCTTGCCATAGATATCCACAAAGCCACCTCATCATCATCCTTCAGATCTTTCTAAAAACTCATCTGCCATTTTGTTTACAAAAAAAGTTCTACAGTGCTTAGGCGACTGTTATTGCTGCCAACACTCTTTTTCATGCTTTTGTTTCATGCTATTATTTCCTTGTGCCATCTGTTTGTTTTATCCACCTGTTGTCTGTGGTCTGGTACTTAGATTGAAAACCCTTCAAGGCAGGGGCTGTCTTTGTATTATATACTTGTTCAGTGCCTCATACAAAAGGCCTCAGCCTCTAGGTGCTACTCTAATACAGAAAATATTACAGTGTGGCATCACAATGTGCTTACATCTTACAGTCTTAAATAATTTTTAAGACAGTAAAATGATTCTGCAATTAGTGTGTAAAGGCCTGCCCCAGAAGAACTGCAACAGTTCTAGAAAATCCATGATAAATGGTGACCCTGGCAAGAGATCTCATAGAACTAGAATCTTTTCTTTTGTTATCCATGTAACATCTGCACTTGGAAAGTTGTTTGAGAATTTGTTGTCTTAAGCTTGTGCCAAAATCCATAATCTAGCATCTTTTTACTGTAAAGGTTAATTTGTAGAATTGTTTTGCTTGGCATTCTGAATGTTGTACATATTGTACAAAAGGTAGTTATTTTATTTAATTGTAAAAAGATATTTAGATCTGTACTGTGAACTAGAATAGGGACAGCTGTGCAATAGAGAGGATACTTACTTCAAAGACTAAAAAAACTATTTTAAGTAGCAAGCTTTTGTAACAAACAGGTAAAATTCAGGGCGGAAATTGCCTGCTTCTGAAACCCTTGTCATGTAAAAAGATATGTGCCCGTAGGTAACAAATGAGAGAATTCTATCCTTCTCTCCAGTTACAGAGTTCTGGACTCTCTGCCAGGGAAATATAAAACATTTGAAGTAACATGAATAAATTAAACAAGTAAACAGCTTTTCTACCTATGCCTTGTCATCATATTTTTCCTGTCTTTCCTTCTTAGTCTCTCTCTTCCCCCCTTGGCCCTTTACCATATGGATAATATATTTTCCACATTTATTTTCTTGAAATCTATGCTTTTTTTAAATCCATTTAGGTTAGTTAAATGGCCCTCATTACCTTAGTATCTAAGCACCTCAGAGTTTTTAAATCCTCACAACACCCTTAAAGGAAGGAAGTACTATTATCCCTGTTTTGCTGGTAGAGAACTAAGGCACATTGAAGCTAAGTGACTTGCCCAAAATCACACAAGAAGTCTGTGGTAGAGCAGGGACTTGAACTGTAGTCTCCTAAGTCCTAAGTTCCTGTCTTAATCACTGGACCATCCTTCCTCTCCTTAGCCTTTCAAAAGCTTGAGATACTGCATCTTTCCTCTCATTCCATTGTCTCCCCATCTTTTGTCTTGTATCTTCACCCTTTGACCTCTTTTCCTTTCCCCTCACTCTGTAGTATGTCCCTCCCAATCATAGTATGTTGTATGTCTGGTCCTTCTCTCTTGCTTTTTGTCTGTTGCTTCACCTTTTTGTTACTCCTACCTGCTCCACTCGTCTCTTGTGCTCTGTGGACTGTGCAACTTACTAAAATCATCAGTAATTTTTTCTTTACAGTCTTCAACAGGACACACTAAGAAAAGGAGTAAGATAAAATGAAAGATTGCTGAGCCAGCATTTGTTGGTGATACCTTTTTCTAATAAAGCTGGCAGCCAGCAGGACTTGAAATTCTGCCATGTGCTCCATGGCAGGTACTTTTTGAATAAGGCACCAATCTTTGAGAAGCATTTGCCTAGTGAGATTGATAAATCAGTCATTCTAACAGAGGGGGAAATACAAGAAGGAGGATAGTGAGGCAGGGAAGATAAAGAAAGTAGGATGAATACCAAGGCAGAGAGAGAGAAAGGGAAGGCAAAAAAAACCCATAGATTTTAGGATGGTTAAATCAGGGAGAGGCAACCAAGAAGGGAAAGAGATGACTGAAGACTGGTATAGAAAATGGGGAGAGGCTCAATGTAGATATGATTGATGGAAAGTGGAGAAAATAAAACAGAAAATTAAAAGAAAGAAAAAGACACAAAAAGGAAGAGGAGAGGGAAATGGATAAAAATCCAAAGGAGAAAATGAGAGCTAGAAACCAAGAGAAGGAAATAAAAGGGTAAAAATGAAAAAACATGACAACATTTAGATCATTATAATAATAATATCTAGCTCTTTTATAGTACTTTTCATTTGGAAATACATCCCACAGATCTGTGACTGAGGAAGAGGTGATGGCTTATCATCCTTGCTGTTGAAATTGTTGCCTTCTGTTGGATGTGTAACTAGGTTAATGCTGTGGGTACTTCAAGAAATTGCATGCAGTTGCAGGTAATTTATATCCTGGCTCTCAAGCCTGGGCTAGTTAAGTACACCTATTAGGCATGTGTATTACAAAAATAGGTGAATAGAGATCTCGTTAAAAAACACATCTTGATAATACCTGCATTGAGGCATCTACGGAATTGGAATTTCAAGCTCTTAAATAAACTAAATCTGTATTCACACCATGAATATTAAACAAAGGATTATACATGCCTGCAATTTGTTACTATATTTTGAGCCCCAAAAAAGTTTAAATATATTTCTTTCACGTGCATTCCAGATCCTGCAGTGATAATGCAAGTCGTTCATCCAGATGGGAACCAGTGCCTTTTAGGCAGGCAGAAGAGGTTTCCTCCTGGCATGTTTACCTGCCTTGCTGGATTTGTAGAGCCTGGTGAGATTTTTTTCATGACTTTAATGTCAATTCATTTTATATTTCTATCCCAACTTACACTTGAAATTGCCTGGAGCTTTTCAAAAGGATTTTCCTGCAAATTGATTTTAAATAGCACTGTACTTTGAAAAGAATGTCAGAAGTTTGGTCTACATTAGGTCAACTAAATGTGTATATTATCTATTAGGTATGTTTTATAATAAATATTCCACACACCTTACATATTGGCAGTTAGGTTTTTTTAAGGAACATGTGTCAACTTGAATATTTTTTAAGGTTAATTTCAAATAATTCCATTTTATGATAGAACATCCCATGCCCTAAGTTAAAAAAAAAATCTTTACGCATCTATATAAGGATTTTTTTCTATTCCCCCTCATGGTATTTATGAGAATACTTTTGGCCAGGAAGAAACTGAAATTGAACTCAGCAGGACTACTCATGCTTAAAATTTAGCATGTGCTTAAGTTTTTGCAGGATCAAGCCGTAAATGACTGTGCAGAGGAACAGTGAAAGTTCAAAAAGCTTTCTAAAATGCACAAGGTAAAGTGAAGATACTTTTTTCTGCTAGCTGTTTTCAGCCATAATAGTCTCAGGTAGTAACATAATTATAGTGGGTACAAAATTTTCAGACAGAAATGAGATTTTCAGTTTGTTGGCATCCCTTTCTGCTGAAATCTCTTTTCCTTTATTGTCTAGAGAATTTAGTACAAATAAACTGTACTCATTCACTACTATGAGGTTTTGGTACAAATGAACAGCAGGGGAGAAGGAGGGCACTTGGCTGCGCATGTTAAGGACAGAGATTAAGGCTTAATATTGAATTACTTGTTTTTTGTCACTATCCACAACTATGATTGAAACATAGTTTTCTGTATTGACTTTTCTTTGTTTTGGAAAAAAGGGGTAAAAATTATTTCATGAAACACTTACTCTAATGCATCTTATTCACTAAAGAGACCATAATGCATAGCTAGGTCCAAAAATTATCTGTGTGACTGACTTCTGCTATGTAGTTGAATTAACTGGTTCAGATAAAATAAGAATTGACTCAAATATTATTTTAGAGGTAGAAAAAGTTTGGATTTTTTTTTTTTCACTTCCCCACTTGTCCCACCTTCCCTTGTATTTTTCATTGTCATATCTCTTTGCACTTTTTGGTTTTGAGTGGACATAAAGTTCTGAAATACAAGGACATGTGTTCTGAAATACAAGGAAATATCAGAGTATTTCCAGGCTGAATTAAAGACTGTATTATTGGAAATCTCATGAGCCAGCATATTTTCATGCTATCTTCATACCAGTTTTGCTTATCAAAGAGATTTGGCTAGTTTGGATAAACAACCAATGAGCTTCCCAACTCTTCCAGGTTCACCCGTGAGCTATTTATTTACTTGAGAAACCTTGTAACAATCAAGTGTTGGAGAACAAACATAAATTATGAAAGAACAGTCTCTTATCTGGCAGCTAAGCGCCTAGTTGGTTGAACTCAACCTTCTGCATTAATGGGCTAGTCTCTTACTAGTCAGAATAGAAAACATAAAAGATGCACAGTATATTAAGATCTGCCTGAGAGAAATTCCAATGACTGCAGATCCAGTTTAAACTTCAGAGAAGGGAATTTTGGAAATATTTGTAGATAAGGCACTATGTTGATGCATGGATTATCTACTTTAAGGAGCCTTTGACCACAGAATTTAAGGAACAGGTTAGGAGTTATCTCATATAACAGTAATGTCTATGTTGTAATTTAATTCGGGCAGGGAAGATGTCACTTGCATATCTAAAGCAAAGATGGAAGAAAATAATTGGATATTATCCACAAAAGAAAAGTAGCAAGAGGCACTGTCAGGATATAATAGCGCTAGAATTCTGAGTTTCATATTACTGTACCAAGGGGTACTAGTCACCATTCAGTTTGGCAGAAGAGTGGTGTATTTCTTTATGCTAGAGATCTTCCAAGATAAAGGTGACATTTATTCATGTTTTAGTCTTACCTGACAGCTCATCCTTTGATGAACAAAGCTTCTTCTTTTATGGGAAATATGTAGGGTACTAGAATCCTAAAGAATGTAGGCCAAGATTTTCAAAAATAAGAGCCAGAAGGTAGGAAAATTAAGGAAAAATGTAACTGACTTCAGCCATTTCCCATGTACAAATAATATATTATAAACTTATCCAGTGCACGTATGCCCACAATATATAAATATGAATGTTCCTGAGGGTCGTGTTAAAGTTTTCCATTATAATTTGAGTTAGAGGAATTTAGTGTCTGTTTTGTGTTTCTTTATATTGTGAGGTGCAAAGGAGGCTCCTTGAAGAGAGGAAGAATGTGTCAGAGTGGGTAATGTAGGCATGTGTTTGAGTGTATTTGAATATCTACCATCTTTTTACTGTTGATTGTCATACTTCGAAAGGCTTTGTTAATTTTTAAACTGTAACATTCCACACTATTATAGTCATAGTACAAACCTTAAGTTAAAGTTAACAAAATTATTTACCTGTTATAGTGAGAAAACGATTATTTGTTTCAAAGTTAATTTGAGGTAAAGTGTGTTAAATTTTCTGTACATTTCGCATAGCAATTTCAAGGACTAATGGTAGCTTTACATAGGAAATATACATTATGATGCTGGTATTCTGGTATTTTTATAGTATTTATTTTATTTTATTTTTATTCATTTTGAAAATGTTGCTTTGGTGCCTGCCTTTCTTTTATTACACTGCTGATTCTCATACTTCAGATCTGTGTGCTACCCTGGGAACTGGACGCCTGTAGATAATTGTTCAAGGCAATTTTAAATCTTTTGAGTCAGTTCAAAGCACAGAATGTAATCCTTACTTGGAGAATTTTCATCAGATGCTTGTTCTTTGCCCTGTTTGATTAGGGGAAACAATAGAAGATGCTGTTCGAAGAGAAGTAGAGGAGGAGAGTGGAGTCAAAATTGGCCATGTTCAGTATGTCTCTTGTCAACCATGGCCAATGCCCTCCTCCCTAATGATTGGTTGCTTAGCTGTTGCAGTGTCTACAGAAATTAGAGTTGACAAGAATGAAATAGAGGATGCCCGTTGGTTCACTAGAGAACAGGTAAAGTTCAATTTAATTTCTTTCTCTCATTGATTGTTCTGTGATTGTATCGGTTCTGGTATACAATAGGGATGCACTCTTTTTCAGCAAGTTGAATAGGTGTTTATACGCACCACATCATACAGTGATTACATTGTAATTGTAAATTACACATAGCCGGAGAAAGATAGCTACTCATAAAAGACTGCGTGATGAATGCTGTGCCCACTGCAAGCCCATTTGAAGACATTCTTGCCATTCTTAACTATTCAGTGCTTCTCTTGGGGCAGTATTTATTGTTAGTTATTATAGTACCTTTCTATTTACTTCCTTGAGTTTTGTTTGGATCTAGATCAGAGAACTATTAAGTAGCATTCATTTTTGAGCTTTTTCTAAAAAAAAAAATTTTTTTTTAGAAATACTTGTACTATTTTTTAAGAGATTAAAAAAGAGGATTTGTTATTTTTTGACATATATTTTTCATACAGTTGTAGGCCCCAGTCATCCAATTCACTGTGCATGGGCATGCCCTGTGTACTGTGCAGCACACTCCAGGATCAGAGTCTAAATGGGTAAAACTAGAAAACTAATAAAAAACACAATGGATGGAATTTTAAGCATAACTATAAGACAAATTACACAAGGCTTTTTTGTTGTTGTTGCTCAATTCCTTCCCCCACCTTTTCTGTCGGTTAACATTTACAGTGTTATATATACTTTATATGCTTTAAACTGCAGTAGGGTCCTTAATGTCTTATATAAGTGAAGCAAATGTGTCTCTATACATTTTGTATAAGTAACAAACAAAAACTACATTCAGCAACAGTGAAGATGGCATCAGGCCATATCCTTCCACCTAAAACCTTAAAAGCATGGAAATAAGTTATGGGGAAAGATATGTGCATTCTTTTCCACCTTCATATTGCTTTCACTTCTATCTCCTACAGATCCCTGCTCTGTTTTTATTACTGAATTCTTCACTATCTGAAGGAAAGAGGAGTTAGTGTGTAGCATCAGTGCAGCATTTATATGCTATGCAGGTGTGCATTTTATTAGCATATTAAAACAGGACTTTTTTTTTTTTTTTTGGCCTGTATCCTGTATGGTCATGATAGAAATTAAAATAAAGTTTATTGAAAAACACATGTATGCATCCAGGTCAGTCTGAGTAATACAGGAGTACCCCAGTTATCTGAATCACCTACTCATCTGCATTTCAGTTTGAATAATCAGAAGTTTAGTATATTGGGATTCTCCTGTCTTTAGACTGTAAATTTCCTTGCTGGTTTCAGTCTTCTGTATGACGTAAGTTGTGCAGGAGTGAAGCATGCAGCTCCACTCCCCATGTACTGAAATCCTATGTGAACCTCCATTTTTACAAGGCAACATGCTGTAGTTTAGTGAATAGGCAAGTTAGGGTTATCAGAGTTCAGTACATTAGAATTCTACGATACATAGGGCCTAAACCTAGCCTACCTGTGCATTAATTTTTTTTTGTTTCTCTGTCTAAATTTGTAATGGAAATGGAGAATAATTTATTTTCAGATTTTTCAAAAGGGAGTGTCTAAAATTAGGTTCCTAAACCTGTATGTAGGCACTGAATAAGAGTAGCCTGATTTTCAGAAGTGCTGAGCTCCCACAAATTTTATGAAAGTCATGGGGAGGTGCAGGTGCTCAGCACCTTTGAAAATCTTTTATTTAGGTCACTTTTATTTAGAAGCCTAACTTCAGGTATCTGTTTGCCAATTATTTTCATAAAGCAGAAAGTAGGATGAACTGGATACTTTAAATACAGTAGAGATTTCTCAAAAGATGATTGAAAGATTATGGGGCAAATGTAAACTTTCAGTGAAGTTTCACAGCCTTACACCAGTTCTGAATTTGGCTTTACATGTTGTAGGAGATTTGTGTATTATAAATAAAGTTAAAATTTTGGTCACAATTATTTTTAGTAAAAGTAAACAGTGACCTTTTACTAAAAATAATGGGTGGGGGGGAGGGCTGACAGCTCCGGGGCCCCCGCCACCCTAGGGCACGGGGCTGAAGAAGAAAATGTCACGGAAGTTTCTGAAAGTCACAGAATCCATGACTTCCATGACAATAGCTTATCCTTAATTATAAAGAGTCTACCAGAAACTAGTTTTAAAATAGTGTAAATATGTTCATAGCATGTAAATCACAATTTTATAAGGTGATGGTCCTATGTGAATGTCTTTCTGTAATTGCAAGGTAATACACATTGGGAGGAGTAATTTTAACTAATGTACACATTTCTGGGTTTTAAATTAAATGTGACCACGTTGTAAAAGACCAAGGCATTGTTGCAGAGAATTCAGTGTAAATATCTTCTCAGTCCTCATCGGAGGTCAATGCCCCACACTTCAAATGGGAGGAGAAAAAATGAAATAGAAAATAATAATAAAAATATTATAATGCCACTATAGGTATATATCAAAGATGCACCCTCAGCTGGACTGTGTTCAAGTTCTGCCATTCCACCAGAAAAAAGATACAACAGAATAGAAAGTGATCCTAAGACAAGCAATGGAAGTGGTTAGAAGAACAAAAAGACTTCCATGTGAGGAAAGATTGAAAAGGATTGTTCAGTTTAAGGAAAATACAAATAAGAGAGGTCACGATAGAGGTATAAATTAATGAATGATATAGAGAAAGTAAATTAGGAGCGCCTCTTTACTGTTTTTCATAATACAAAACCAAGGGAGCCATTCATAAAAATAGACAGCAATTTTAAAATTGATAAAAGGAAATGCTTTTAATAAACACACCATATAATCTCTGCAGCTCATTGCCCCGAGGGACCGTTAGGCCAAGATCTTAATAGGGTCACCCATCTTTCAAAGGAGTAGCAAATGTTGGGGCTGTGAAAGTCAGTTTCCCATTAAAGAAGAAATCAGTGGCGTAGAGTCTGGGTATATTCTTAGAGCAACTTGTTTATTTTAAACGATATGTGCAGGTTTTAAACACAGATGTCACAAACAGCATGTGAGGTAATCCCTTTTTGTAGGGATTTCAGGCAGACACTAAGACCTGCTTTTCAGGAGCAACTCTGCATCAAGAATTTAATTAGTAAATTCCATTACTGCTTACCACAGCTCCCCAAAAATATGTATCAGAAAAATAAACAACACAACATTTTCTTCCCAAACTAAAAGCTTGTTCACACACAAAGAAAAAGAACTTGTAAGATAGTGTACCACCAGGAATCTTGTGATTCCTGCCCTAGCAATCAGCTACACAAAAAGATTAGACATTTATATGGTTAGTGAGAGTGTACACAGTTACTTTAGAATAATAAGCTTGCAGGCTTTAGGACATAATTCACTTGCTACCTGATGGGTTAAAAAGCCTTTCCTCTTGTTTCTTGCACCTTCCTCTGATGCATCTGGTAATGGCCTCAGTCAGAGAAATGATACTGGACTTGGAGAAAACCACTAGATCACTCCTGTATGGAAATTCCTACGTTCATGATAGATTCCATGTGTTTATAAGATTAATTTACCAAAACAAAATCTGTATGTATTGCAGGTCGTGGACGTTCTCATTAAAGGAAACCAGCGTTCTTTCTTTGTGCCACCGCGTCAAGCTATTGCATACCAGTTGATAAAACACTGGATTGGAATGAATGCTCACCTTTAAATTCAAGGAACTGAGTTCTTTGTGTTAAATTACTGTTTCCAGTGACTGCTAACGTAAATAAATTAAAAATAATTGGTCATTTAGTAAAGTGTGTGACTACAGTAATTTTTGAGTTTCTTAGTCCTTTGACTCCTAAGATATACTTGTACTCAGTGATTCTTTTCAGAAATTTGTTGGAGTGGGACAGTGACCCAATGATTACCCCAAACAAAAAAGTCAACATTAAAGTATCATTTTGAAGGTTTTTTATAATCAGGTTATTATTCTGCCCTTCGCTATCCCTCCTTTTATTTTCCAGCACTTGTCTGAGCTCTTCTGGATCTACTATTTTTGTTTGAGACATTAGGTTAAAATCAGCCCTGGTGTAAGTTGTGACAACTCCGCTGATTATGCCTGCTGTGACTGAGATTCTTTTCCTCTTTCTTTACCTGCAGTTTTGTTGTTTGTTTTTCCTTTTTCTCTCCTGTTTCCTCTTTCTTGTTCTGTACCTTCCTCACTTTCCCTTTTCCACGCTCCCCCTCACTTTTGGCCGTTCGTCACTCCCCCCAGCCCAAGGAACACTTAGCATTAAATTTTAGCAACAATGTTAGCATTTAATTCTAGAAGCTCTATTAGCAACAGGTATCACATTCATTAGAAGCTAGGTGTGTAATGCTTTTTATATCTTACATGATTAGTGTTGCTTATGCTAGAGTTTGAGCCAGCAATCTTATGTGGATCCTGTCAACCCACTAATGTATTGTCCAAAAATTATTTTAAAGACCTTTTGCAATATTGTGTTTGCAACAAATGGGGGGTGCTCCATAAGCCTAAATATTAGATACTGTTATAAACAGTCACAGACTTGTTGACTGGTAGACAGCAAACAAGATTGCAGTTGATTGGCTTCTTTGGTCAGTGCAAATTTGTGTAGAGACTTCAGAAGACAAGTAGATTAAACTAAACAAAAAAGACACAAGAATTAGTGACATTTCATCTAAATACAAAATAGTGTTTTCTAAAATTGGAGGCATTAAGGAATGCTGCATATATAAGTAATGTATCATCAAAAATGTTAGGTAACTTAAATATACCAAATCTAAATGTAATGAAGAGAAGACACATTTTTGAAAAATAAAATATTAATTTATTGATGTATGTTTAAAGTTAGCAATTTACAGTACTTTTTCAGATTTTGTGCCTTAATTGTAAATTAGTGACGAGAATTCAAATTACTTTCTTTCAAAACGGAAGGCTATAAAGTATACACTTGTTTGCAGCAACACCTTGTAAGAGCAACATTTCCCCTGGGAACACTTTCCTTACTGCGATTTTTCCACTCGGTAACAGCAACATAGCTGCTGCATAAGAGCAACATTTGTGATATCACATCCAGGGGTGAGGGGAGCATGTATGAGGGGAGATTGGGGGGTGAGGGGAGCATGTATGAGCATTGCTCCCCTCCCCCTCCCCCGCACTGCATCTTTCCACTCCCAACCCTGGCCTTTCACTGCAGCTCCAGAGTACACATCCCCATCCACTCGACCTGTCTGATCAAGCGTGCACAGGAAAAGCAGATGGGGTTGCACTCAAGGACTGGAGTCAGCAGGGGGCCAGTACTCATAGGGTGCATCTTTCTTCTCTTCCCAATCCTGGCCCTTCAGCGTAGCTCCAGGGCACATAGCCCCATCCACTTGCATGCCTGACAGAGCCTGCATGGAGAGCATGTGTAGAGGGCAGTTTGGGGGAAGGGTCTGGAAGAGGGATTTTTTTGGGGGGGAAGCTGGGGTCAGGGCAGCAGTAGAGGCACAGCTGGAAGGTTTCCTCCCTCAGCATCTGGCTTGCAGGTGGTGTGGGGAGGAGTGTTGCTATTTTGTGGTGGGGAGTATCGGGGACTCCCCTTGTACACTGAGTTGTCCCCACCATCTCTGTTGCCAACAGTGGGGTGTTGATGTGCTGTTTTGCACTGAGAGGTTGGGAGACCCCCCACACTACAGGACACTGACCTGCCCCCTTCCAATCTCCGCTGTTCATGCTAGGAGCCCACCACCCTCCTTTGCAGGCTGTGCACGGTGCCCTCCCCAGCCATCCATCCCTCACGAAGGTGGAGCCAGCAAGAGCATCCTCAACTTGTCCCCAGCAGCCAGGCTCGCTCAGCCATGTTGCTGACTGAAGGGTCCCTGCCAAACCCAAGGTTCTTCAAATGATGTCCCTATGGGTTTTCCACTGCAGGTGCGGCAGCACCCCTTACACCTGGGCTTGGAGATCTTCAGTAGCAGTGGTCATTGGACTAAACCTGTGCTCCTCCCCTTCTCGCACTGTGAGCGGCATCTCTATATAGTGCTGTGCGGTCCAATCTTCTCAACCGCCTTTGGTCTGGGACGGAATCCAGAGCAGAGCCCTTCTATCCTCTGAGTCATTAGATAGCACCCTTATTTGTTAGGTTAGTAGTTAATCATTTCCTTTAACCATCCTCTTCTGGCAAAAAAAAATTTTTTTAGATTGCATTTTCCTGCCCTTCCCTATCAGGAAGCTCTTTCCCTCATACTTATGCTCAGATCACCTGGGTTTAAGAGGTGCCTTTCATGCCATGCAGTCTTCCCTGTGAGCAACAGCCACCCATAGTGTATCTGCTGCCTTGGGGAAGGACACATCGCACGGAAGTGCGCTCACTGACACAACTTGGCTGCCCTGGCCCGAAAAGACCGAGACATCTGGCTGAGACTTTTCTTGGAGAGAGCCTCGTGATCAGCCTCAGAATCCATTCAGTCCAGGCACTTCCCCGGGCGTGACTGTCACTTACTGTATCCTTCTAAGAGGAAATCCTCTCTTTCCCGCACCTACGGGAAGAAACGGGCTACCACATCGCCCTCTGAGGAACTGCCTGACAGAACACCATCTTCTGCAAGGTCAGTAGTCTCTATATCTTTAGGGGTGAGATGTAGCTCCCGTGACCATCTGAGTACCTCTGGTACCAGAGCTAAAGAGAGTCTAAGGACCCTAAACAGGTAGAGACACAGGTGACCACAAGGCAGTGAGAGACGTTAAAAAAATGATATCGACCACCCCACCAAATCAACTTTGGGCACTGCAGCACCAACAAAACCATCATCACCACCATCTTTATTAGCACCGACCCAATCGGCCCCAACCAAACCTGTGGTACCGAGTAAACCCTCTGCACCAACATGACTTCCTGCACTGACAAGACCCTCGGCACTGGGTAAGCCCTCTACTCCATCTGCTGGCCATTTCAAAGAATGCATACCTCCCTCAGCACCGACACAACCATCAGTGTTGATGATGCTCCTCCCTCCTTCACAGGAGTTCAGATACCCTAAAGATGTGATGGTATCTGATATGCCTGATTCACCGCTACTCAGACACAAGCTCCCTCCACTCATGCCTTTTCTCCAGAGTCACAGCACTGCTCCCTTTCTGCTCTGAGGACAGCACCACCTTTCCCCAGTGAGGAAGAGGAGGGGGAATACTCCATCCCACCTTCATATTCAGGACAGGCACAAAAAGCATCGTCTATGCATCCTCATTATTCACAAACCAGAACCAAACCAGGGCCCTGTTATGGACCTCCATGGATGCAACCATATGTGCCAGTCCCTCCACATTGGCCATACTGGGGTCCATGGGCCATGTACGGAGCACAGTTCCCAAAGCCTCCCATAGAACAGAGCTGAAGACACCCACGCTTGCCATCTTCATCAGTCTCTTGACCACCAGAGACCAATCCACTCCCAATAGAGGACCATGAAGAAGAATAGGAGTAGGAGATTACACCACCACTCCATTTTTTCTTCCTCTTCCCTCAGTGAGACTAGCATGCCTCCACCCCCTATGTCAGCAGACGATTTCAAACATTTCCAGAAGCTGTTTGGCAGGATCTCAGACTCCCTCCAGATCCCTCTGGAGGAAGTGAGAGAGCAACAGCACAAGCTGCTCAATATCCTGCATGCCTCAACACTGACAAAGGTAGCCCTCCCTATCAATGAGGCCCTCCTGGACCCGGCCAAGGTTCTCAGTAGACCCCAGGATCCATCCTGTCAACTTGCAAGCAGGTGGACAAGAAATATTACATCCTTGCTAAGGACATGGAATTTCTCTTTTCCCACTCCACTCCAAACTCTCTGGTTGCCATGCAGTTCATGAGAAGGGACGCCAATACCACTCAAGGTCAACCCCTTATGACAGGGACTGGAAGTAACTAGCCCTATTTAGTTGCAAGGCTTATTCCTGTGCCACACTTCAGTTCCAAATCTCCAGTTATGAGGCTCTCATGGTCAAATACAACTATGTATACTAAGATACCGGAATTCTGCCAGGATCTTCCCGACAAGGAAGAGCAACTCCAGGCACTCATATCTGAAAGACAGCTGTTGGCTTGTATGGCTTTACAAGCATCCTTGGGCTCTGCTGATATACCTGCCCATTCCATCATGACAGCCATAGTGATGAGATGAGCATCATGGCTACACCTATTCAGACTCCCTAAGGAAGCACAAACTACTGTTGAAGACCTACCATTTGAGGGCATAGTCCATGTATATCACAGAGACACCCTTCACAAACTCCTATCCATGCCTATCAAAATAAAGGACTCGCTACTCTGATGGCCACAACCCAAAAATATCTGTGCCGGGGACCCTTTCCTTCAACCAGTATTGTCTCTGATACTAACAACCAACACCTCCCTAACTGATTGGGGAGCACACCTTCAGATCCATACCGTGCAGGGCAGGTAGTCCTTAGTAGAATCCACCCTACACGTCAGCCTACTAGAGTTATGAGCTGTGTGCAATGGCTGCTGGAATTTTCTACCATTGATCAGACATTGCACTATAAGAGTTATGACAGATAATATCACCAGTATGTTCTACATCAACAGGCAAGACGGAGTGAGAATTCACTTTCTATGCTCAGAAGCACTGAAATTATGGAACTGGTGTATCCAGCACAACATCAGCATTTCAGCCACATACCTACCTGGACACCAGAACACTGCAGCAGATTTATCGAGCCGGAGATTCTCCCAAGACCACGAGTGGTAGCTAGATACGCAAACCCTACACCACATATTCAGCCACTGGGGATTGCTATCTACAAATCTATGCCACACCAGAGAATGCCAAATGTCTTCAGTTCTGCTCAAGAGCAGGCCTAGGTCTCAGATCCCTGGAAGATGTGTTTCTCCTCACATGGGATGCTCTGCTACTGTACGCCTCCCCTCCCCCACCCTTTCCTCTCTTGTTCAGAGTGCTTCATAAGATGCAAGAGGACTGAGCCTGAGTCGTCGTCATAGCTCCAGCATGGCCACAACAGATTTGGCATACTTACCTCCTTCACATGACAGTGTGTCCTCCTCTCACAGGTGCAGGTCAAATCCTCCATCCCAATCCACATCTCCTCCATCTGAAAGCATGAATCTTCCATGTTTTTGGGATTCAGAGGTGATCTGTTCAGAGGCAGTAAAAGACATCCTCCTGAATTGCAGATGTGATACAACTTGCTGCATTTCTCTCCAAAATGGACCTGGTTCCGATCCTGGTGCACCACCAATCACATCACAGTAATGAATGCTCCTTTACCGCTCATCCTAGACTATATTTTACATCGTAAAAGATCAGGGTTATCCACCAGTTCCATTTGTGTACACTTGGCCACCATCACAACATTCCACTCCAATATAGCCTGCCACTCCATTTTCACTCACCCACTCATGAAGAGATTCCTAAAAGGTCTCCAAAACCTTCACCCTCACATACGAGATCCCACCCCAGCTTGGAACCCTGGCCTCACCTTGCGCTGTCTCACCAGATCACTGTTCGAGCCCATGGCAACATACTCTTATATTCATCTGTCCCTGAAAACAGCATTTCTTTTCACCATCACCTCTGCCTGATAGGTAGGAGAAATTGGTGCTCTCGTGGCATACCACCACCCTCCCCCCCGCCTCCCCAGTTTTTCATAAAGACAAGGTCACATTATGGCCACATCCAAAATTCTTAGCCAAAGTACTGTCTTCTTTCCATTTAAATCAACCTATCTGCCTTCCCTGCTGCTTCCCAAAACCACATAGCAACCAGCAGGAAGCGGTTACACATATTGGACGTCAGGCAAGCATTAGCCTTTTATCTGCACAGAAATTGTAAATCTTTATGAAATTGCCACACTTATTCTTCTCAACAGCCAAAAGATCAAAAGGCACAATCATTTCCAAACAACACCATTCCAAGTGGATCTCACAATGTATACACTTTTTCTACCAACTACACAATCTACAACCTCCTCCTGGAACTTGAGCACATTCAACACACTCTCTATCCACCTCGATTGCCTTTCTCAACAATCTTCCAATTACTAACATTTGCAAAGTGACCTGGGCCTCCACAGATACTTTTAGCCAACACTATATAAACACCCATGGCGCAACATCAGATGCCCTACTAGGATACACTGTCCTATCATCTGCATTAAATGCCGTTCCAAAGCCTCAGTCTTCCAACTAGGGGCACTGCTATATAGTCACCTACAGTGGAGCACCCATAGAGAAATCACTCAAAGAAGAAGAGAGAGTTACTCACCCTATGCCATAACTGAGGTTCCTTCGAGATGTGTGTCCCTGTTGGGGCTCCACTTCCTGCCCTCCCCTCTGCTTCGGAACTGAAAGATAAGCTCTGCAGTAGAGAAGTAATGCAGGGAAGGGGGGCTTTGGACCACACAGCGCCATATATGCATGCCTCTCACGGCGCAAGACAGGGAGGAGTGCATCAATGGGCCAATGGGCATTGCTACCAAAGATGTCCCATCCCAAGTGCAGGGGGCACTGCCGCACCTACAGTGGAGTACTCCTAGGGATGCACATCTCGAAGAACCTCCGCTACTGCACAGGGTGAGTAATCCTCTCTTCAGCTACTTCATTCCCCCATTCTTGGGGTTCCCCCACCCCCAAACTCCCTACACACACAGTATGGCTGCCCCACCCCTTCTGAAACATCCTTAACACTTCATACACCTTTGGTCAGACGACACTCCCAGTAACAGCAACAGCCGCTTAGGAGCAACATAGCAAAAGGGCTACTAGCGAGCATCATACTGAAAGCTTTTTATTTAATAAACTGTGGTTACACAGAGAATGTAGTGGCCTGAAGAGAAATGCAAATGACCTGAAGAAATTATAATTATATAAGACTCAAACAGAAATAGTGTATTGCTTTATGGGATTCACTTAGTCAGAGTAAATTAGATGTCTTTGTAGAAAATGTGAGACCAAACTTGACGTAAGTGACTCTTTCATTGATTACAGAGTCTGAGTCCAACAGGAATATTTGTATGGCCTTTTTCAAATCCCAGTAGAAATAAGTTTTCCTGTGCATTGTTTGCAATGCAAACACTACAGTATTTTACTATTAAGAGTGGTTCTCGAACTGTGGTCTAGGCAGCCCACAGAGAGCTGACAAGTCATATGTTGCTGACCCCTTCCCTTTGTTCCAGCTGCATCTACTGTTGGAGAACCTGGATGTCTGTTAAATCATCTGGAAGAGAGGAGGGTGAGCTAGCCTATCTGCCTCCACTAGGAGCTTCTGCTACACAGGTGGAGAGGATATAGGAAACGCTTTCAGGGGCCAGAGCCACCAGTAGGACTGGAACCAAGTGTCACCAATGGAACTGCTGCTCCTATTGACAGAGGAGGGTGGAGAGAAGGGAATCAGGTGGCAGCGTGTTCAGGGAAGCAGCAGAGTAATAGGCAGCATGTGAAGGAGGGAGGAGGACTAAGTGATGTAGGTAAGCATGGGCAGGGGGATGATGATGACTAAGAGTGGAGAAAGATAAGCAAGGGGAGAGACTGGACCAGATGGGAGGGGGAGAAGAAGTGAAGAGCAAATGTAGACATTGTAAAGACAAATCACTTATCACAATAAGCAGCTAAAAATATGGATGTACAGCCCTTTCCTAATAATATTTTTTCATGTTAGTTGCCATAGGGATAGAATGAATAGTGAAGTTCATAGGCGGGCATCCACAAGACAATCTCTTTCTTAAGATGCAGACCACGCTATGAAAAATTTGAGAACCCATGTACTACTATTGTAAAAGGACCCATTATTTTTTAGTCACTTATACTATGTTTGACAATGAAGACAATGAAAGGTAAAAAGACAAAAAGACAATGAAAGGTAAAAACACAAAGTATTGATTTAATAATCTTTCAGTTTTAATCCTCTCTGGTTTTATTTGTGACATATAAGGAAATTTATTTTCTTAAATATTACATTATATACATGGTAAACTGACAGGCCTTTTTAATCCTCTTCTCTGCTGCATGTAAATGACCATCCCATCTTTTCCCAAAAGTTGTACATTTCAAGAAGGTGCTGATGTGTTAAAAAGCCTACATCCCCTCTATCTATTACATCAAATATGGTTGTAATGAAACATTAATACTTATATGTTGTTATGGGAAATAAAGGATATTTTAGCTAGCTGTTTGCCACGGCTTTCTTTATACTCTGCTGCCACTTAGTTAAAATGAAATTTGTCGTTGTTGGAATCTTCATTTTGAATTTTAGTTTGAAAAATATCTGCTCTACATATATAGTAATTTTCTTAAGGATAGTTATTTGCAAATATTATATACATGGATCAGCTGAAATGTTGCCACCTCTTGCATGAAATGCTGCACTGCAGCACATTAGGAATGTATGCAACTGAAATTTAGCATGGGGAATTAAAGCAGACAGAATATAATTACTCAGATTGGAATTTGACCAAGATTAGACCGATTTTAATGTTTTGTGTCTCACTCAGTAGAGTGCACTTACACCAGCAGAGTATTCCTGAGAACCATGACAGTGCATTGGACCAGTACTGTTGGAAAGAGAAAAATACTGTCTATTGAACTACTAATACTGTTTAGTGGTTTTGCTTCAATCCCAATAAGGATGCATCTCTATGACCCAATGTATGAAACAAAAGAAAATTCCATGGTGCTTGTTTAAAACACTTTCATTTTGATACCAAAGCAAACTGAAAAGCATTTGTGATTGTATGGAAATGTGAGAGCAGAAGGGCTGTTTCTGAGGACATAAATACTTTTTCTTTCCTATTCACTTTTACATTGATTACTATTAATGTTTATCCTATATAAAATACCTTGTAATTATAAACATAAAAATATAATGCATGCAATACATATGTACTTGATGTATGAAAGTCAAAAAGAGACAAAACAATAGAATATAAATATATGAGGAAACACTGAGCAATCAGGATAAACTCACATTAAAAATATAGCATATATGATCTAAGGCTTCAGAAGTGACATTTGTATACAAAAACTAAATATTTGATGTGTACCAGAACCCTTCCCTTAAGCATATTTCTTGTAACTAAAATATATTATAATGAAGATGTAAATTTGTGAAAAATAAAATGTCAGTAGTTTCAATTTGCAAATTTTGGTGAGCTGCACATTTTAACATGGTAAATAACTATCAAAAATTGAATTTTGTATGATAAATTTCATAAGTATCTTAAAAGTTTGACTAGTGACAAAAACATCTCAAATTCTTATCTTTCAATCTGTAAAATATGTGAAGGAAAAAGAAGGTGGATTCCAATAGGCTGATTAAAGGTAGACCATTCCTGATGCTGCATGGAATTAAATATACTAATCAGATTCTGTGCTTAAGGGACAGAAATAGAAATCAAAAGAAGTGGAGCAGGCCAACACACTGAACAATTCTGTCTCTTCTCTTATCTTTACTTTTAACGTAACTAATTGTATTGACCCAGACTTTCCAGAAAAGATGGACAGTTGATAAAGTATTTACCCAGGTGAGTTGTTTGTTGTTTTTCCTATTTTATTTTAGCCACCTATGGTGTCCTTTTCCTTCAGTAATTGGAAAGATACATGTCTATAGTTATGCTATTATTGCTGACCTGGACTGAGAGTACAGAAAGGAATAAGTGCAAAGGGAAAAATTGTTTTAATTTGTTAGCCTGTTTAGCTCCAACAAGATACCCAGCATGTCCTTTATCTTAGAAAAGAAAATTACTCATGAAGCTTCTGTGTTAACACATGGGGAATGTGAACAGCTAAGAAAAATGGCTCATACGACAGTAAATGCTTCTATAAACATCTTTTTTGTTTTAAAATAACTGGCCTAAATGTCTGAAATGAACTTTGTAGTTATATAATTATTGTAACTCATAGTCACATCTTCTGTATTTTTATAGAATATAGAAATTCTATAGTAATTCTACACGATAAGAAAAAAAGTTCAATTTAAGGAATCTGAATTACATTTGAGTGTGTAATTTAATATTGTGATTTAAAGGTGAATGAAGGTTTGCTAAATAGCATCAGATATTTTGAGTGTTAAATCTGATATTTTATATATGAGACTTATATACAATATACAAATATTTTACATAGCAGAAGGCATAACAAGCTAAAGTCTGTCTGCCCAGTTATTTATATTGCTCTCACCTGTAATACTATCTGAGCATTTTTCTGAAGGAAGTATATCTGTAGAGGATAGAATTCAAAGAGCAAGGGGTAGTGACTGTGTGGACTGATACAGGGAGAATGAAGAGGTGTGATGCTTAACCAGCAGTGCCTCTTGCACTGCAGAGTTGATTACTAGTTTACCAACTCAGCAATATAGGACAGTAAGTTAACTAAAACTGGTTATATATTTTCTTGTCAACTCTGCTCTCTACAAAAGTTTTTTTTTCTCCTGCTGATAATAGCTCACCTTAACTGATCACTCTCGTTATAGTGGGTATGGCAACACTCATTTTTTCATGCTCTCTGTGTGTGTTTATATATATATCTTCCTACTGTATTTTCCACTGCATGCATCCAGTGAAGTCAGTTTTAGCCCATGAAAGCTTATGCTCAAATAAATTTGTTAGTCTCTAAGGTGCCTGTTCTTTTTTCAAAGGAAGTGTTTCCCTACTCCTGTATAAGAAGACAAGCACTTTACCATCAATCTTAATAAAAACAATTTCACCAAGAAACAGGTGTTTTCTCAACATATCTGGACAGAACTAAAAGTCAATTCAGGCAGGTCTATTAAATATTAAACACCACTCCACTCTATCACCATCGTCACCCCCCTCACTCACCTTTGAATCCTGTCCCATACAGACACACTACAGAGAGTGACCCCAGAAGTTTACCTCTGTGCTGCTCCATGGGCAGAAGGTGCTGTACAATGTAACTGAGCTGCTCTGGTTTACGGAATGAGAGCCTGGAGGATGTTGCGGGTGCTATGGTGCCACAAGCTACCAGGATGGAGTTTTAACTGTTGTATTTCATCTAAAATTGTTTGGTCTTTTTTTTCTTTTTTACTTAGAATCATAATGTTATTTTTATGTGTTCAATTGTCACAATAATCTCTGCTAAATGACAACCTGACTCTCATCCAAAGAAAATTGTAACTGACAGTGTGCAAACATTGCACAGTCTTTTCTGTGGGACTTGTGAATTGTAAGTGTAATCAGGAAAGATTTAAGATTAACAATATGCATGTTATGGTTGAAGGAAAAATAAAATGGACACTTGCTAAGTGCCAGGTTACAATAGACTCAGATGGTTTGGAAGTCAAATAGAGAGCAGCTTTTAGTGAGTAACCAACTGAACCAAATAAACCAGATGTAAAACAAACCCGACAATCCTTTACCCATAATATTAGTAACTACACTCAAGAGGCCACAATGTGTTTTGGGTCTGTGGCCCATTTTGCAGAACAGCCTCACTGTCGTTGAAGCATTTGGGGTGTGCAAAGCCAGAGCTGGCTGACGCTATGGGTGCCCTATTTGTGACTGGCTGACTAGGCCACTGTTACAGCAATCATATTCTCCCTTATTGAAGTTGATGAAGATTTAGCCTGCAGCTACTAATAATTTCACGTCCTTTTGCCCCACCAAATGTGTAGCTGAGGCAGGATCACCTGACCTGGCAGCTCTCTGGAATCATGCTTTATCATCAAGGACTATCTGTCAAGCAAAAATGAATATAAAAATTACTATAAAACATATGTGCAGTACCACAAATATCCTATGAGCTTTGACAAAGTCATCTGCATCAAAAGGAGCTAATTCTGCTCCCATTTAAGCCATTAGGAGTCTTTCCATTGACTTCATTGGGAGCAGGATAGTGCCAAAAAACACTGAGACAAAAATGGCAAAAGACGGAAAAAAGAAATGCAGCGAAGAATTTATTAAACTGACAGAACTTTTACAAAAAAAATTGATTCAATATACTGGAGGGTGTAAGGCAAGGAACTTAACCTTTTTTTTTTTTAATTAAGCTGAGTGCAGAAGCCCTTTAAGTCGGTTACAAGGCATATATATAGTAATGGTACTATGAACATCTGTCATTCTTCTGAACTAATGTTGGTCATTGGAAAATATTAGAAGCCCCCTCTCCGTTAAGTCAACAGGAGCTCTGTTTATGGAACATTTGAAGGGTGAGTGGGGAGGATCTTTATTGATTTCATTCTTTTGTACGATGCAGGGAGATGTATATTTAGAAGTCAGCTTGGCCTAGTAGTAAAGGGGACTCAGGAGCGTATATATAGCTTTCACAACAGCAAATGACAGTTAGAAGTGACTTGGTCACATGATGAACAAATGAAAGCTGAAAGTAAGTCTTTTTCCTTTCTTGAAAGGGAAAAAAAGTCTTCCCTTTCCTTTCACCGCCCTTCAGTGACAGCCCAAGTATAATTTTAAATATAATTTTGCCTGTATTTAAACTACTTCTAATTCTCAGTTAAAATAAAGTCCTCTTTGTCACATTTAAATAACTTCTACTTTTAGCTCTTAATACAATGAAGGGGTTTGGCTCTGGGTGAAGGACTACATGAAAGCTACCGTCAATTTGGCACGACCAGCTTCCAAGCTGCCAATCTAAAGCTGTTTCACACTGTCAGTCTGATGTTAGATTGTTCCATTTTCATTTTGTTACAGTCTTAGGCATGCTAAGTTCTAGTAATTTGTTTGGGGGACCTCTTGACAAACCCTATGTGCTGCATCAGTGATGTTATTAATTCTGTGAGTAGTATTCTTTCCTGCGATTCAGTTTGGTGTTGGGAGGCACCTTGTTTTGGATGAGATGGAAAACCAAGACCCAATATCTTTGGCTATTAAAAATCCCCTGGCATATTTCATATGGATAGAAGTGTTAATCATGGTGTGTTGGCCTGACCTCAGTTTGAGACTAATTCCCATACCTACACTTTCATTTGGATATGCTATTCTTGTTTATTGCCTGTTCTGAACCAGCACATAATGTTGTTGGATGCTTCAAATTTTTGAAGAGTTCTGCCTAAGTGGAGGCTGCATTTCTGTGGGCAAATTATTTTCATGTTTTATTAAATGTTTCAGGATCTTGTTGAACAGAGGACTCACCGATTTGCCTTACCTCCCATTTCTTTTGTGGTGATGTTTATAGTACCAGTGAGTGTGCTAGGCACTCCACTGAAGATATTTTAAAGAAAGCCATGTCTCCTCTCTTCTCTTGAGAGCATACAGTATAAATGAAAACTTAGACAAGTGGGAATAAGGTGTAGAGTAGTAGAGGCAAGAGATAAGAAAAAAATTACTTAATTGAGGTCTACATGTCTTTGGCAGCGCATGTGTTTTTTCTTGTGTGTGTGAATTTGTGAGTTTAACATAAAAAAAATTCTTTTTGCAGGCCATCCTGCAGAAATGGGTATTTAGGAGTGATTTAAATGAGATGACAATGCTGGTTTGGTGAACTGATGTTGGAAGAAAGAAAAGGAGTACTTGTGGCACCTTAGAGACTAACCAATTTATTTGAGCATAAGCATTCGATGAAGTGAGCTGTAGCTCACGAAAGCTTATGCTCAAATAAATTGGTTAGTCTCTAAGGTGCCGCAAGTACTCCTTTTCTTTTTGCGAATACAGACTAACACGGCTGTTACTCTGAAACCTGATGTTGGAAGGGCATTCCTAGAATAAGAGGCAGTGTGGAACAAGGCATATGAGAAAATATCAAAGGTATCAAGAATATGAATCTCTCTGCCTACATAACTTGATGGAATGATTGGACCCTAATTAGAGTTAACTGTAAGGTTATTATTCTTAGTAGTAGAGTACAATCAATGTACTTGGCATTTTACAAGATGAAGAACAAGATCTGCTCTCTAACAGAAAGAGTTTAAATCTGAATACAGACAAGATGCAACAAAACAAAAATGGGTGTAGAGATCAACTGATTTTTGGGTGGGGAGAGCAACACAGGAAGTATTCAGGAACAATGTGTGATTTAAGAAAGTCTTTGAAGAAGGAGGGAGAGGGAGAGAGGATACTTGGGAAACAAGCAGTGACAGACTGTTCCAAACGTAGTTGGCAACATGATACAAGGAGCAAAGACAAGTTGGAGAAGGAGATGAACACAACAGTAAGGAGAGAGAGGATATTGAGGAGCTTAAGGAGTGAGAGAGGTAATGCAAGGCAATGAGAACAGAACAGTAGGTAGGGATAAGTTTATGTAGGGCATTGAATGTGAAGGCAAGGATCTTGAATTTGAAGATAGGAAATGATTTAGGGCCTGGTAAGAGATTCATATGGGAGAGGAAGGAAGGACGAGAGGCAGGTTATTTTACCAATGACATTTTGGTTAGCTAGGAGAACTAACTATTGTGCAATCACCCGCACTATATGTTTCTGGAATGTGAAACATTTTAGCTAAAGGATTGAATAGGACTGTTCAATGTAACATTGCTGTGTGTATTATGGCTACAGCTAGGCCATCTAAAACATACTATAATTAATTACAAAAAAAAATGTACACTACTTTGAAGCTAATTTTTATCCTGAAAGAATTTGAAAACATTTTACAAAGGTATTTTTCTTCACTGCTATAAAAAAATTAATACTGATTTATTGTTTCTTCTTTAGTTACATATTATTACACTATACTTTGTTCCTCCATATTTTTCTTTAATTTGCTATCTTTTTGCCCTTTCAAGCCAATGACCATTATTGTAATGTCACTTCCCTGCATGTTTTTAATATTTATTGCTATCTTGAAGAAGGTCAAGTTTTTGAAACATAATAAAATAGATTTAACTGTGTTCCACAGCCTAAAATTTTAATTCATACTACCAGTTAAACAAACAAAAAAAAAAAACTCTTACAGCAATTCACATCTACCAGAGAACAGTGGGATCTCAAATATATATGTTGTTAAGACAGTTTCTTTGGTCTAAGAGAGTTAATACCAAGGCTTGTAAGAAGTAATGAAATGCATTGCCCCTTATTATAAACAGGAACTAGAATGGTGTTCACAACAAAGATGTGGACAGAAGCTTTAATTAGCTTTATGGTCGTGGATAATCTTTCATGCATGTCTGTTAGTTAAGGAGATATAAATTTGAGTCACTTATTCTGAGCCAGCCAGAATGCTGCTGCTTATATCAGGACTAACCTTAGCACGTAGAGCTCTATGCCAATACATCTCGGGCTCAATCCTGCAAACTGCTGAGCACCCTTAACTCCCATTTGAGTTGATGAGAGTTGTCAATGCTCAGCTTCTCACAAGAAGATCACAGCAATGCACAGAACTGAGTCCTAGTTAAGGATCTTGCAATCCTTATCCCTTCAAGTAATCTTTACTGCAATCAATGGGACTGCTCATGTGACTAAGGATTACAGGTGATAAGATTCCTAATTTTCATCAAAATTTACAAATCTAAGGTGTGGAAACAACAAAAAACAAGTAGGTACACTGGTACAGTGAAAGGAAAAAATAACCTGTGAGAAGAAGCACAGTGAAAAATCTGTGAAGAAAAAGACACCCAGCAGTCACCTCAACCATAAGACTTTTGCCTATTCTCTTACCTGAATCAATGAATCTGACAGGAGAAAAAAAGAAGCATAAATAATATCAGGAGAAGTAGTAGAAATAGCAGCATTATTGTTGCTCATTTATGTGCTTTTTAGGATTTACTTGCCAATTGTTTTCTGACCCTGGGGATCGAACAGAGACACCTCACAGAGTCCACAACTTTAATAATAACAACGCACAAATGTAAATTGATAAACAAGCATAGCCTTTATCACAAAGGGGTAACTGTAGCCAATCACCCTGACTGAATCACACATGATCCAGCTTTCCTTGTGAGGGAAAGAAGCCACCAACCAGTTTTAACCACCTGAGCCCCCAGACCAGGACCCTAGCCTTAGACTACAAGCCAAAATCTCTAGCTTTATCAAGAAATTAGAGTTGCCATTAGGCCAAACCATGGCACTCTATGCTGGTTGATACCACTAGTGCATGATGAAGCTTGAAAAATAACTCTTAATAGAACCCAGTCACCAGAGTGCCTGTCTAGTGCACTATCCACTTGGCCACACTTCCTCCCCAGTACTGATATTTGTTGAATTAAGCTTGAATACACCCAGACAGTGACACTTCCTGTAGGGAAAGATTTGGAAAATTCTTCCAAAAAAAACCCAACAACCCACCAACCCTGAAAGGACCTCGCAAATGAAACTTCTACTTTGTCATGGAGCTGCACCCCGATGAATTGTGAGCAGCACTCTTTTTGGTTTGACACACCAGACTAGTCTTAACTTGAAATCTGCTTTTCCATTTAGCAAGTTTTATATCTGGAGAGAAGGTGCCTCTATATGTGTGCGCACAGCTTATATTCAGCCTTTTTGTTTGTTTGAACTACAGAGCATCATTTCCTTGTCTGGTAAAATGTTCATTTAAAAAAAAGAGCACTCTTTAAGTAGCACATCAAACAAGTGATGTGGCTGAAATGCCCCATTAGAAAGCAATATATTCAGTACACAGCCGCTTTCTCAAACTCAGCTTGCATCATAAAATATTGTATTCCAGTGCTAATGTCAATATTTGTGCTGACAATAAGCACCAACAGCCACATTGGCAATTTACAAGGCTATACTTAAATTATATAGGATTTTAATTGTTGATAAATGCATTTATTATATGTTATAGGGCACTGTTGATGAACACAACACTTTACAAAACACAAAGTATGTTTTGAGGGATACAGGAGAAGTATCTACGGGAAGATGGGCACTGCTTCTCACAGGGGTTTTTAATTTGTTGGTGGCTCGGTTGTTTGTTGTCTTATGTGACTATACAAGGTGGTCAGAGAGACAAGGTGGGTGAGGTAATAGCTTTTATTGGACTAACTTCTGTTAGTGAGAAAGAGAGACAAGCTTTGGAGCCACACAAAGCTCTTCTTCAGGTCTGGGAAAGGTATGGCTTCACAGCACAATGCAAGGTGTAGTTAGAACATATTCTAAAGGGTCATTCAAGGTAGAGTGGCCCGTTAACACCTCTGTAGTCATAGGACAAAAAGAGGGTGTTAGGGGGGTTACAGACTGTTGTAATAAGCCATAAATCCCAGTGTGTCTGTTCAGTCCATGATTTTTTAGTGACTAGCAGAGCTCACAGGCTCGTCTTTTGAAAGCGTTGTGCAGTTTTTCTTTGAGGATGAGTACTAATAGGTCAGATATGGAATGATTGCATTGTGAAAAGTATTCACCCGCAGGTGATAGGGTGTTTTTGTCTTTTATCATTTTCCTGTGTGAGTCCAAAAGGGCTACAACTACACTACATATGCAGAAGGTGATGTAAGTTGTTCTCTTGTTCCCTTGCGTGGACTACCCACATTGTGGGTAGCAGCCTCCTTGGGGTTGCTACACCCACTCCAATACAAAAGGGCAAGGAGTGGATGGAGCTTTGGCTCAGGTCTCACATCTCCACTGTACCCCCAGCACAGATGAGGAAGTAAGCTGCACCAAGTATGATGCTGGTGAGAGTTATTTCTACCATACATCCTAAAGCAAGGGAGGAACCAGGTATTGGATTGTGACCTTGCCTCTGAAAATCTCACTAGGCCCTACCTGCATCCTTAGCGTCTAAATAGATTTGAAAATCTGGCCCTGATTGACCAAGTGAAACAACTAGATGCTCAAGCTCCTATTTCCAATTCAGAATTCCGATCAGTGGGCTTATGGACTCAGAAAGAGAAGCCAAGTTAGAGAAAAGAAAGCAACCTTGCAGTTGAATAGGGAATAATTTTTATGATTCAATGGTTTTTTTTCCCCACCCAGGAGAGTAAAATCTGGATGTCCTCAGGTCTCAGAAATGAGCAGAAAGAGAAGAAAAAGCTGCAAGGGCAGAAAAAGCTCAGATCCCAGAGAATGTAAGTTCATGAAATGGTTAGTTTGAATGTATAGCACAATGTCTGGTCATTTTCCAGACATTTTCTAGAAATATTTGAGTTATAGTAACATAATTAAAGCAAGATTAAAGACAGATATCAGTGCATCTTAGTTCCCTAAAGTTATTTCCTGCTTGGGCTATCAGTTTTCTGCTTATGCCAAGGCATCCATATTAAATAATTATAAACAGAGGTGGTTTCTTCCTGAGACTTGGTTTGTTGTTGGGTCGCTCTCCTGTCTCTTTCTGGGCATGTGCAGGCAGAGGTAGTATTGTTTAAATGCCCCAAATTTATTTCAGACTTCTTTTGTGCAGAAATTATAGTACGGACAAAAATGAGAACAATATATTTCTGAAAATTAATAAAGTATAATAGCAGAACTAATCCTGGTTAAGTAGATGCTACTATAATCTATTGTCCTTGCTATTTAAAATCTATTCAAAAAGGTCTCAAACAAGACAGATTTTCATGTAATTTACAGAAGAAATCTTGCACAGAACAACTCCCATTGGGAAACAGTATTGTCTAATAGTTAGAACATTATAATGCCTGGGTACTTTGCTACTGACTTGCTGTGTTACCTTGGCTAAATTAATTAATTCCCTTGTTTGCTCATCTGTAAAAGGATTATAATAAGTACAAGTCCCATGTAATGTACCCAAAATTGCAACCACACAATAGGATATTGATTGTTCCACTGTGTGCTGAGGAGAGGAACAAAAATCCCATGGGAGAGAGAAAGAAAAGTAGATCTTTCTAAATGAACACATTATAGCATAGTACATTTGTACTGTGTAAAATCTCATGTGTGAGCATTTTAAAGACAAAATTGTATGGTTCTTACTAATTTCATATGAGTAGGCTGATTTTTAGTGTGAGAGACACTGTTTACTTGGCTTTATATTGTAAAACAAATAAATTGCATTTAAATAAAATGTGTAGTCAAGTGATACTAAAAAGAAGAAAAATAGGTCAGTTCTTATGGTATACACAGTATTTCTAAAGTATAGCTCCTAAGTGACATAAGCACTGAATATGAAAAACATTGTAAGGCCTTATAATACATTTCAAGATGCTGCTTACATAGACCAAAAGCCTTTCTTCCTTTTTTCCAATTTAGACGAACATTTGCCAGCCATCTGTAAATGCCAGCAAAATGTAAAAGGCCTTAAAAATAAAGCAGATGAGGACCCAGTGGAAGCTAATTTCCCTGAGCCAGTGGACATGGAGAGATCTGAAGAAAACAGGAAAGATCACTCTTGTACACCAATGACTGGGCAACAGAATAACTCAAGTGCATGTGAAGATAAAGAACAAGAAAATACAGATGACAGTGAAAAAGAAGGAGGGAAGGAAAAAGATTGCCCTCCACCAGCATTCTCTCATCATCAGGAAGAGGTCCTTGCAGTGGTAACCTTCGATGAATCAGAAGCGTTATCAACAGGAAAAATTACACTGAAGCACAACCCAAGCTCTGCAGAACCCCTTGATTTGGCTAGTGAAGTACTTACTGCAGAATTAAAATGTGGTGGTTTTAATATGAAAGTAGAAATTAAGAAGGGCCTATTATCTGATTCTGGAACAAGCCTTGTAATTGAGAAAAAGAAATGTCCAAAGAACAGAAAGTGCTATCGTGACAAGCAATATCAGAAAAGCCACTATTCCAAGTGCCATAAGTGTCAGGATCCATCAACTGCCCATTCTATAGATGACAATGAAAATTACAAGGCATCCTCTAAACACAAAATACAAATTGCCAGCAACAAGAACACCTCACTGAAAGTTAGCATTGTAGGAAAGGAAATTAAAGTGAAATACAACCATAGAAAGCAGAATCCAATAATTCATATAGAACCAGGTGAACGCACACAGACAAGTGGCAAAACTTGCAGCAGGAAATATGGAAACACTTATTCCAGTGATACAGAATATTCTGTAACAGAGGTATCTTGCAGCACTGATTATGAATCAGATTTTAGCCTTCATGAAAAGGAAGAGTCTTTTACAAACTATACATGTCCAGACTGGTATCTACTTCTTCCTCCACCTGAAGAGTTTGCTGACAGCAAAGAAATATGTTTAGATACCACTACAGAGGTTGCATCCTTACTCCCAATCAGTGATCAAAAAGAACCTGACACCTCACCTGCAGTCTTACCAGCTTGGGAGGAAGGAAATCATATCTGTAAACAGAAAGAACCTGGGACTGAAGACTTTGCCAGTGAAAAGGAAGATTTCTGTAAAGACAAGATAATTTTCTCAGAATTTAGTTATAATGGGGGTTGTCCTTTAGCTACTAATGGTTCAAGTGAAAAAATCTTTGGTAAAGAACCTACTGATGAGGCCAATGAAGCAGGACAAATAAGAAACAGTCTCATTGACATAAGGAACACTATATTAGCTTCACACCCGGAGCCAAAAGCAGTTAGAAGAAAGTCTTTTCCAGATGTCACCATTGATGTATTGTCACCAGTTCACCACAGAAGGGATTCTGGCTTTTATTCATTGCCATCTTTATCCTTAAAAGTACTGCCCAAGCAGGCCAAAGCAGTAGATGTTTACAGCAAGAATACTCAGACTCATACCAGCTGTACAGAACTTTGTAAGTGTTTCAGCTTCACATCAGTCAGCAGTCCGAGAGCTCTCAAGTCTTATCAGTATGCCTTCACCTCCTACAATCATGACATGACCATTTACCATTCTGAGCCGGAAGGAAGTATAGATGATGCTCTCTTCTTCACTCACCATGAAGACTATATGGGGGACTGTAAAGAATTGGAAGCGACATTAGTGGAAATATCTCATTCCAGCATCAATTCAAATGCAGAACAGAAACTGGAGCATAAATACTCAGAGCCTCTCCAGAACCATGCTGTATGTGATGAACACATTGAGTTTACAGAAAGTGGTTTTGATGAGGAGACACTAGAGAGTGATCATCACTTTGATGTACAAGGCCATGCTGAAGTACAGAATAAAGCCCTGATATTTCAAGTCCCTTCCCCTTCCAGAAGCCCTTCAAATGGCCATGTTAGTGACAAAAGCATAGCTAATACAGTAGCCATAGACTGCGTCCAAAGCCAACATTCAGCATTACAACCAAGTAAGTGTGTTCATCCAGCTACCCCAGAGCCTGAGGTAATGATAAAGAAACGGAAAGGATCAGTGATGACTGTAAAAACTGGAGAGCGAGAGCAAAGGCTCATCATTCAAGGCAACAAGAAGGGGATAGCTGATTCCTTTGGCTCTGGGATAAAAAATGAGCCTAAGCTACCCTGCAGCATACGAGAAAAATCATTTATGTCCCTTTTGTTGGATGCTGAGAAGTCAGATAGAGATAATGAATTACAGAGCTTTTCTGAGGTCCAGGACACATCTAGGAATATTCCTGATGAAGCCAATTTCCATGATGATTCCACACATATTACTTTAGTGTCCAGCTCCTCAATGCCTCCTGAAGATAAGCAAGTTTGCACTGAGGGTACATTTACCAAAGAAACAAAAGAGAACCTTTGCAGTGAACAAGAGATAACAAGCCAAATATCTGATCATTTAAGAACAGAGCCTGTAGTATGTCAGATAGAGCAGTTAGTTAAATCCAGCTCTGAAGAAACTGAGAAAAAATGTGAGACACTGGATTGTTGCCAGAACACAGACACACCAATGTCACCAAGAAAGCAGATTAGTCAAAAAGGTAGGCATTCCAGAATTCTCTGCATGATTAATCCTTTTGCATATGCTGCACATTTGGGGAGTGGCTTAGCCCTTCGTGCTTTGGCGACTTATAGCTTGGAAAAAACAGGTGAATTATTAATATACAAGGGTCATACTGCTTCCTAATCCCATTCCGTCATCTCCCTGGTGATATGTTTAGCTATTTGATTGTACTCTGCTCACCACTCCCTTCTCTGTAGAATCAGGCAGGCCAGTAGTTTATTAACAAAAGAACACTTTAAAACAGCTTTGCTACACAGAGTTTGACATATTCTAACAAAGCACTACCAAGTATCCTCCTAGTGAGTAAAGCAAATACCAGATCAGGATTAATATAGGTGTCATGAGACATGTTCTCAGAGCTCTGTACTATATTTAGAAACCATGTAAGTATGGTTAAGGATGCATATGGTCTAGTGACCTCAGCAAAAGACTGAAAGCCAGGCACATCCTGGTTCTAATCTTGGCTGAGCCTTCAGCACATTAGATGACCTTAATCAAATCATTTGACTTTCCTTCTGCCTCTCTCTACCTATCTGAGAAAATGGGGTACAGAGAGGTTTTTTTTTTAAGTAAGATGCTGCATCAGTTCTGAAATTTCCTATTTATCTTCCTTTCTACCATCCATACATCCCATAAGAATACCTGGGTAACAATTTAAAAAAATTGTATCATAGCAATGTAAAAGACTGAGTTATCTAGTCCCTTTCCTTAACAGTTTTGAGTTGTTACCAACTATATATAGATCATCCTTCGGAAATTCAGCTGACATTTTTTTTTTGTTTAATTTTATATCTCCCAATGTAGTAACCATGATCCCTCCTTAAATCTTTCTTAAAATTTTTAGATATATAACTTTACACACTTAAAATGAGATTTTCAAAATGCTCAGCATTGGCCTAACTCTGCGCCTTTTGAAGTTAATGGTAAAACTCTCATTGATGTTAATGGGACCAGAGGAAGGCCAATGAGAGTTTTACCATTACCTTCAATGGGAGCAGAGTTAGGCCAGTGCAATGCACTGTTGAAAATAGTGCCCTATATAAAATTAACGTTCCATTACAGACCAAAACAGGGGAGGGGGCCAAAGCGATGGTTGGGTGGGAAGGGTAAATCAGGGAATTGATAGTAGTGAAGTATTATATGAGAAGAGGCAACTGACTGGATCCCTTAACCATTCATATCCAGACATTATTAACGTTTAGGGAGGTATTTTTAAGGTTTAGATTTTTGTAAAGCAAGTATAACGAGGGGAGGGGGACTCCAGTGAAACATACATTCAACCACAATTTTTTTAACAAAGATTTTTGATAGTGAATTACACTGCATTTGTATTGTGTAAACATATCATGAGTATCAGTTGCTATGGGGAAGAGAGCAGTTGCCCCTCCCTTGACTTTTCATAGGCTTATGTGTTCCAGTATGTCTTCCACCACCCTCCTACCCAGTCTCCCAACTTTGCAGGATACAATGTAATGTTCTATAGTCTAACACAACTTTGCCCTCCCCAGAATTTGTTTGAAATAATGCACCAGAAACACATAGACAAGTGCGCCTCTGGGCCACACATTCAGTCTTTAGAAGTCCTTTCCAATGGCCTGAAAAGCATGATCTTTTCTTTCTTTGAATCCAAAATAATTCTTAAGATCCTGATTCTACCACATACATTTGCGAGGAATGGTATCCATTGATTTTGCTGTTGAATAAGATACTATATAGCGTAAATAAAGGTCACAGAAGCAGGCTTTTAATCATTTTAGGATATGGCAACATCCTGCTCCATCAGGCAACGGGTCAAGTGCAGCCATTTCATAGAACAGTCTGCAGATAGAGAGGCAGTGTGTGGCTTGCCATACCCAACAATGGAATGTACTTGAAAGGGACATATATAGCAGTTTCAATGGAAAAAGAAAAGGGAGAAAAGAAGGAGGAGGAAAAAAAAAAGTCCAGGCCAATAAAATTCCAGTAATATGTTCCCTCTAGTTTTATTTACTTTTCCTGGTAGCAGCAGGATTTTATTTATAGATCACCATTGAAACAAAGCAGCAGTTCCCATGTTTCCTGGAAAAACTTTGAATAAGTGAATTACTATATTTGTTCTTAAGCCCATGGTGGCCTTCCAAAGTTTAAAAAAAGAAAGGAAACAAACCACCACCTCCTTAATCTAGTGTTGTTGTACCACCATGACATAGAAAAGATACCACCATCCAGTGTTGTAATAAGCACTAATGAAGAGTAGCATGTGCAACAATGGCTAGGTTCAACAAGGTCCGGTTATAGGGAAATATCCTTGTTTATGTTTCTTTAATATTAATATTTAATCATTCAGCATCCAATACTCTACATGAAAACCAAGATGTATCAATTTTTATAACATAAATATTAAAGCTGCTTGTGAATTTTCCATCAAAAATTTTTTTTCAATGGAAATCATGGTTTTTGCAAAATCAAAATTTTCTGTAGGAAAATGACATTTTGTGCCTCTCGCCCTTCCCCTCCAAAAAAAAATTCTGTTGGAAAAATTGAAAGAGAATATTTAGTTTCAAATCAGATTGATTCAAATAGAAACATTTTGTTTTGTGAAACCATATCAACACATTTCATTTTGGGTGAATTCAACGTTAATCTTTGTCTGCCTGCCTCAATTGCCATGGTACCTCATGCCCCTATTCTCCTTCTGGGGTGGGATCTCTGGTTGGAGATCATATGATGCAATGTAGTCTTCCCTCTGACTGCAACAATGCATCATGGGATATCAGTGATTTCAATTCATCATGGAACATATAGTCTGGCGAGGGAGACCAACCCACAGAAGAGAATGGGGACGTGAAGCACATGAAGTACAGCTGACATGATGTACCACGATGGCTCAGGCAGATGTAGTTTAATATTGAACAGATCCAACACTAAACATTTTGATTTGGTTCAACAAATGAAACCAAACCCGTTCAGTTCAGGAATGTCAAATCATCCCATTTCAATTTAAAATGTTGAAATGAAATGATAGCTCTAATAAATATATTGAGCGTCAGCGTTCCAGATAACATGTTATCTTTAAAGTATGCCACCCAGAAAAAAGCTTCCTTAATTTGAATATTGTTTTCAAAACATTATTGAAACTAAATTATCATTTTAAGGATATAAAATATATGGGGGGAAAGTTTTTTTCAAACATTAAATTATATCAAAAATATTCCCATCATTTGCCACCAAACAAGTTACCCTTATAGAATTTAGTTTCCTGCCACTCAGCAGAAGGTCTGTCTGTCTGGAATAGAGGCACAGTGGCATAAACCTTGATCATCCAGGGATTGAGAACCATGTAAAGAGGCTGTTGGGACAATGGTGCTTGGAAGAGGCACTCATTCAGCTCATCCCCAATGGAGTTCCAGATAGATTAGGTCTCCCTAGTGCTACCCTCTCCTGTCATCCTACCTGCCCTCTCTGCTCAGACATCTTTGTCCTCCCAGGTGTAAATAGATGCAGCTAGCATCCCTTGCACTTATGGAAATGAATTTACCCAGGGTCTTTATTTCTAGATTTGTTTTTAATGTCTGAAATAGCAATAAAGTAGTACTATTACATTTATAATTTGCTTAGAAATATATTAATATGGAAGTATTCTACTTTGAGTTCTGTACTATCTTCTTAACTGCCTTTTCTCCTTGTTATATTTTTAAGGCCACATTTTTAAATAAGGGCACCTGAGACTCATGCTTTACACATACACATAAATGCACAGATTCCTTTGCACATGCAATTAACATGCTTGTGTTTGCAAATGGAGGGATTATGCAGGCAGATGGTTATGTAGGTGCTTAACTAACTATCTGCATGCACAATCTGCTTTATGTGTACAAGCATGGCAATTACACACACCCACATTTTTTCATATAAGCCTTGGATATCTTTTTTAAATGTGGCCCATGACTATTTAAAATGCTATTTGCTATTTTGATTTTCTGTCCCTCATATATTTGCAGACAGACTATTGTTATATACATTATTTCATCATTTATAATGAGGAAAAGCTCAATTTTAAAAAGGTATAATTGATGGAACATTTTGTGAAAGAACTGTTATATCTCACATATCTAGCTCTCAGATAAAATCTGATCTTAATTTAGATTTGAAGTCAGAAGTGAATAAGACCATAAAGCTACCCGGTGAACCAGTGTTAAAAGATACAAGAGCCAGTGATAGCTCCCAGGAAGAAGCCCTAGACCGATGGGCCAGGCAACGGAAGCAATTCAAAGACAGTAAAAAGTGCAGTTCAACTGGAGGGAGCTCCATAAACAGCACTATCACTGAGATATCAAGTGAGTACATAGTGGTCTTTCAATTGTACCTCTTCTCTTATGTGATTGACAATGCCATCAGAACTATCAGCCAAGGAGATTTCATCTTCAGGTTGCACAGCCCACATATCCCATGAGAGATTCTGTTGTTCACTGCTGAAGAATACACTGCTGAGTGTATTGACACTGTCCTCTAAATTGAATTTTTCATTCATTTTGGATGTCTGTCTAGTCCCTAATTGGGTACACACTGTAAACCAGAAATAACTTCCTGATCCTGAGGCTTTTCTCTAGTTCTGTTTTCTCCAGGATTATGACAGAGGTTACAAACCTAAATCATATTCATAGATACAAGTATGCCTTCCCAAACTTCTTGTGATTATATCTGATTCAACTGAGCTATGTTTCCTTCTTCCCACTCATATAAGCTAGATTCCTCTGTCATTCAGAGGAATGACAGAAGAACAAAGAACCTATTTAAGGGCCAGATTTTCCCACCCTTTCTCACATTAAGTTGAACTGTAAGTAGTCTTATTGAAAAGTCAATGGAGCTTGTCAGGGAATAAGACACTACTCAGCAAGGGGCATGGTGGCAGAGTCTGGTCCTAAATGTATAATGTAGAATTCTTGCTGTCCTCTGTGTCCTCTTCCCATCACTATATTCCTTATATTCATTCATCAAGCCCTTTTTCCTAAAACCTGCTACCTGGATTGCCCTTCACTGTCCCTCTGCTATTGGAACAGCTATACCTGTAACTGTGGGGTGTACCAACCCTACACTGTTGTTCTGGTCACAGGAGACTCCGCCCACCCGTGCCTCCAGGGCATGCTTTCAATGAAGGTGGAGCTTAAAAGGGCGCAGCACAGGGCAGTCAGTCCAAGGGAGCAGACCTGCATTGGTAGCTCCTGCAGGAATCCAGTGGGAGACCCACACCTCCAGAAGCAGACCTCAACTCAGAACCACAAGCATGACAAAAGAGACAGCAGAGTATCTGCTGATGAGTGGGGAAGAGAACCTCCTGACCCCCTCCTCAGAGGACAAGTTGTGGGCTGTAACCCAGAGATTAGGCTGGGTGATACCCTGGTCCAGGTCGCACACCTGAACTGCATGCCACAGGGCCCTGGGAAGGAACCTGGAGGAACAGGAAGGCCTGGGTTCTCCTACCGCCAATCCTGGACTTGAACCCACAAAGTGGTATGACTAGCCAGTGCTCTGACCACTAGGAAGACAGTCTCCCATCACACTGTCTCATTAAGAAATCTGTCACCTTTTCACATGTTTCAGAGTATATCAAACTCACTGGCTCTTTGTCTCAGAATTTTCTTTGGGCAGAATTTTCAAGTTGAGCTGTTTAATGAATTTATGCTTCTTGCAGATGGATTCCCCAACTAGGAAACAACATATGTTGTACTTCTCACACAACACTGGCTTTGCCTCTGTTTGTCATATTAGCTAATTTAAACAAACTGTCTTAACAGGTAAATGAACTTTTTATCCTTTTAAATAACTGAAAATTGTATCCACATGCAGAACATACTGCTCCACTTCTGGCAAAAATACTTGTCATTGAGGCTGTTTTGGTTGCTTGCTTACTAAAATGAACTTACTGAAGTACTCATAAAAGATTGATAGCCCTTGGACTGATGTCTTCAGTTTATTCACAGAATGATTACAATTCACTCTGCCACTGTTTATGTTGTATCTAGAAATCCTGTACTGGAGGGATAATTGCTGGATGTGAAAAGTCAGTGAGTCTTAGATATCTACTAAGAACTGGACTGAGGTGACTAACTCATTTTACATAGACCACTAAAAGCTGTTAGATAGTGTTAGGGTGCTTGTTCCTTCACCCACTTACTTCGCTGGTCCTTCTCGCATGAACAGAGAGCAACAATACCCAAAGTCCAAAGGTGCAAACAATTCAATGTTTATTGGGGTGAACTTCCAGCAAGCATGATTCCAGTTTCCTTCCTTAGTGTCCCCCTTCCCAGCTCTGACACCACAGAGCCTTACACCTGTGTCCCTGTTCCCATTCCTGCTCTTAGCCAAACATGATTCCAATTTCCCCACCCCCATTCCCTGTTCCCATTTCACACACACACACACACACACACACACACACACACACACACACACACACACACTTCCTGATTGACTGCAGACTATATAGTAAAACTTGAGTTCTGCTTAGCTATACCTTAACCAATCATTTTACTGAAATTTAACTAACCAATCCTAACATATTGTAACATGATCATTTAACCAATTATATCTCACCACCTTAATTAGTTTACACCCAGAAAAATTAATTATACAGCAGACAGAAACAATCACAGAACCAGACAGAGATTATACAGACAAACAATGGGGAAATGGGGACTACAGTGATAGAACAAACACAGAAATGAGGATTTCACATCCGAGTTATTGATAAATGAGTTCTTGCCAGACAGGATGCTATCAAACTAAGTTTCCTTTTACATCTTCTAGGCACTTCCCTTTCTCTGGAGGTGATAGGCATTATCAGGACAGGATTGTATTCCTAACAGCCCAATAGCACCTTATTTCAGTGTGACTAGTTTGGAATGTGAGGATGTGACCGGCTGCTTCCCAGCTTATGGCTGCTTCTGTTGCTTAGCCAAAGGCCTTAGCCTAAGAACAGGGCCTCAGGCTGTCACAGTAAGAGAAGGACCTTACACTTGCAGATGGTGATTTTGATTCTTTCTTTTATACCTCTAGAACTAGCTCAGTGATAAGAACACACCTAAATTCTTAGAGTTATAGGCCTTTACAGACAGGCCTGAATATCTATATCCTAACAGATAGTAGCAACTGCAAGCTGTTACCAACCTAGGCTAGATCCAAACCAGCTTTGAAGACATGGAAAGCAACTATTACAAATCTCCTGAGTTAGAAGAACCACAACATTCTACAAGCAGACATAGCAGGGCAAAATTTGCCTGCAGAACTTTCATTGATTTCACTGGGAATTGATCATGTGTATACTGTAATGTTCCATTGATCAAATACACTCCAATTTCAAGAGGAACAGAAATCCAAAACTGCAACTTGCTGGAGCTGGGGTATCAGGGGGCCTTGCACTTACTGATGCTTCCCTCCAAGCTAATTTTTTGCCATCAGGTGTCCTGAACCTGGTTCTCCCTGGCTGTTGCCTGTGGAACCCATGAGTGACTCTGACCCACTTAATTAAGAATTATAGTATTCCATATTTTTAGACTGTCTGTTGTGGACTAGAGTCTATTAATCCCAAGCTCTACTTGGTTCAGGTGAAGGAAATGATTTGGTGAGGGAAATGTGTCATTAAGCCATCATTGCACTTCACTGTATTCTTAGCCTATTCTCTGGTGTATGCACTCACTCAGAACAATTCTAACTTGTACTTGTCTGGGGTGTACCCCAGTGGCTGTTCCAGTAGTTAAGAGCCAAAGTGCAGCATGCTCTTGGATCAGCCTCCTCCTTCCTTAACCCAATCTTGGTATGTCCCCTGTGCTAAGTGCTGTGATGGAGAGGGGTGTAGAGCCATTTCTGCAGCTCTGCACCACTTGTGGAATTTCTTTGTGTATTCTCCCAGGGCTGGTCCCCTCAGCTATATAGCCCATTTACCACCATCAGGGTAATGTGAGGGGGGCAGGAATGGAACACAGAATATGGCCTTGTGTTTGGGAAGTTTCTAATGCACTTTAAATGCTACTACAGTCTTAATGATGAAATATGAACTATTGCCAAAGGTCATAACACTTAAAATATCCAGTCCAGCAGGTAGGGCAGTTGTTTAGTATGTGGCCTAAGTTATCCTTCATTTTTAGACTCAGGAAATGCTATCAACCTAATATGTGCTTTAAAATGACAACTTTACAGTGCAGAGTTACATTTGGTGCTCTTCAAACTGCTAGTCTTACTCATCTCAAATTTTCTGCATAACAGGACGGTAGATGTGATGCTTTTACATCTGTAAACACAGTTAACCTGTCAGAGCTAAAGAAAATGCTGAGTAACATACATCCGGTAAATAACTTGCTGAACACAAACTGAGGAAGAAAAATCTAATTTTTGTATTTTCAATTCCGAAATGACAGGTGCATGTGACTCTGCAGCCAAATACATGCTAAACGGGGCAAAGCCTGCCCTTATCCTTTAAATCTGCCTGAATTACTTCAGCTGTTTTCTGCTGGATGGGACAATTCCATAATAACATCTTTAAATATACAGCCCAACATTGTATACTGTTAGTTAGAATGTAAATAGTTTTGTGGCACTTTGTTATCTTACTGAAGAAATATGAAACAATTCTCCATACAGAAGCATTGGATATTAGCATGTCAGTGATATTAGTGAAGATATGGGATATTGCCACTTGTTAAAAGGGTTCAGTGGACAAACTGCCTGGTATTTGAAAGAGTAAAGGTTGAGTGTTCTGCACATGACTCTCCTATGTGAAAACCTCCCAATGAAGTCCATAGACAATTGAACATTTGGGGGATAGTCAGTTTGTACAACATTTCTACTATCTCATCTGATGGCTGAGTGGTTGTCTCTGATCTCATTACCTAGTAGATAGATGTCCACTTTACAAAAATCACTATCACAGTTTGCACTAATTGGAAACTTCTTTGCATGGTCAGCAGAGAAGCCAAAGATAGAATTAGCATGCAGATTATCCTTCCATCCTGTGGGGATACCCTACCCAGGTCATAGCTAGCATTTTCACAGATGTATAGACTATAAGACTAGAAGGGACCATTGGGATTGTTTAGTCTAACCTCCTATATAACACAGGCCATCAGACTTCCCTGAATTAATGCCTGCTTCAAGTCCAATAGTTGCGGTAAACTAGAGCATGGCTTTTAGAAAAACATCCAATATTGATTTTAAAATTTCCTGTGATGCATAATCCATCCCAATCCTTGATAAATTGTTCCAATGCTTAATCAACATCACTGTTAAAAATTGCACCTTATTTCTAGGGTTAATTTGTCTAGCCTCAACTTCCAGACATTGAAGAGTCCTCTATTATCAAATTTCTGATCCCCTTGTAGGTACTTCTAGGATTTGATCAAGTCACCCCTCAACCTTCTTTTTGTTGAACTAAACAGATTGAGCTCCTTAGTTCCTTCACGATAAGATATGTTTTCAAATCCTTTAATCATTCTTGTGGCTCTTCTCTGAACCCTCTACAATTTTTCAACATCCTTCTGGAAGTGTGGACATAAGTACTGGACATAGTATTCTCAAGCCAGATGCACAGGTAATATAACTTCCCTACTCAAGATTCCTCCATTTTGATGTAGCAGTTTGGTAAAGATTGCTCTCTGCTGCCCACATTCTCCCTGTTTTGTGGGAAATTACAGGACAAAAACTACAGTTTTCAGAGCTGTCCCCTTCTGGCATCTTTCACAAGTACTGAATTCATTTTTGAATCCTGATCCCTAACATACAATACTCAAATCTATTCTGTAAAGCAGAGAGGCACAATTCACCCCACCTTGCTCTAGGCTGGCTCTTTGCAGACTGACTGCTGAAGCCCTGGCTCATACACTTCCCTACAGAGTCACCTAGCCTACAAGCAGGACCAGGAAACCCCCTGAGAATTTAAAGGGATAGTTTATTATTTTAACATTGTTTTCAATACACCACAATCAATAGTTCATATTCTACTGCGGTGAAGAAGTTAAGCACAGTCCTGTTTATGCAGCTATGCCATGTATATAAATAATGTCTTGCTGGTTCATAAGACGTCAACACAGATTTTATGTTGCAGCTTATGTAACAATATGCTGATTAGTGCTGTCTTTGTAACTGAATGAACAGTGAATTACTCATCCACATAATCAGATCTGTTCCTAAGAAACTCCCTATTTTAACACATTATCCAGTGGAACATAAACAATTATCACTATGCTTTAAAGGCTCAGAATCTCAGGATTTTCACAGAAATAATGTACTGATTACACATGGGCACTCAGTGGTCAAGAGGAGAACACAAAGGTAAGTTGGTGTGTGCTTGTGAGTCAATGTGTATTGTTACTTTTGGCAGTCCACAATCAAAGTAATGTTGTTATGTATTACTTAAGAGAAGGCAACAAAAACCTGACACAAGAAGATAGTCACATAAAAAATACTGCATACTCTGATACATCACTTACAATATGTATTTATAAATCTGTGTTTTTAATAAAGAAAGATCAGCAGAAGTCATCATAGAAACGTATTGATTTGGAGTGGGATATACCATGTGTGTGAGTCTTTAATTATACTTTTATGAAACCTGCATGAGTACAAATGTAACACTGAGTCCAATTCAAAACTTATTCAAATTTGGACTTAAGTGTAACAGTCAGTAAATATGCAGATTATAAACCTATATGTGTGGGACTTTTCAAGTAAATATAATTTATCTGTGTAAAAGAGCCAGATTATAATAGCGAGACAAGGTGGGTGATATCTTTTTAAAATATCTTTTTCTGGTCCAACTTCTGATGGTGAGAGAGACAAGCTTTTGCCTTGCACAAACCTCTTCTTCAGGTCTGGAAAATGAGTGCACCCTGAGTACATTTCCTGACCTCTCTTGTTCAGGTCTGGGAAATGTACTCAGGGTGCACTCGTTTTCCAGACCCAAAGAAGAGGTTTGTGTAAGGGAAAAAGCTTGTCTCTCTCGCCATCAGAAGTTGGTTCAATAAAATATATTACATCACCCACCTTGTTTCTCTAATATTCTGGGACCAACATGACTACAACAGCACTAAAAATATAACAGGCAGTCAAACCTTTCAATCATTGTTTGAGTGATGACATGTATTTTAGCTCCTGATTTTTCCTTCCCACGCACTCCTGCTGTTTTTCAGTTTCTGCAGTATGGCAGATTCCAAGCACCTCCAGTACTGAATCATAACTCCAAATTTCTGGAAACTGTACTCAGTTTGCTAACTAATAAGATTGAAGAGAAAGATGTACACTTAATAGGCCAAATTCAGACCTGTTCCGTAAACCTGCACAATTGCAATGAACCCTAGAATCATAGAACTGGAAGGGACCACAAGTATAATATAGACCATCCCTGACAGGTGTTTGTCTAACCTGCTCTGAAAAATCTCCAATGATGGAGATTCTACATCCTCCCTAGGCAATTTATTCCAGTGCTTAACCACCCTGATAGGAAGTTTTTCCTAATCTCCAACCTAAACCTGCCTTGCTGCAATTTAAGCCTACTGCTTCTTGTCCTATCCTCAAAGGTTAAGAACAATTTTTCCCCTCCTCCTTGTAACAACCTTTTATGTACTTGAAAACTGTTACCAGGTCCCCTCTCAATCTTCTCTTTTCCAGACTAAACAAACCCAATTTTTTCAATCTTCTCTCACAGGTCATGTTCTCTAGACCTTTAATCATTTTTGTTGCTCTTCTCTGGACTTTCTCCAATTTGTCTACAACTTTCCTGAAATGTGGCACCCAGAACTGGACACAATACTTCAGTTGAGGCCTAATCAGCGTGGAGTAGAAAGGAAGAATTATTCCTCGTGTCTTGCTTACAACAGCTCTGCTAATACATCCCAGAATGATGTTCGCTTCTTTTTGCAACAGTGTTACACTGTTGACTCATATTTAGCTTGTGGTACACTATGACCCCCAGATCTCTTTCCACAGTACTCCTTCCTAGGCAGTCATTTCCTATTTTGCATGTATGCAACTGATCTTTCCTTCCTAAGTGGAGTACTTTGCATTTATCCTTATTGAATTTCATCCTATATACTTCAGTTTCAGACCATTTCTTCAGTTTGTCCAGATAATTTTGAATTATAAACCTATCTTCCAAAGTACTTGCAACCCCTCCGAGCTTGGTATCGTCCTCAAACTTTATAAGTGTATTCTCTATGCCGTTATCTATATCATTGATGAAGATATTGAACAGAACCAGACAAAGAACTGATCCCTGCGGGATCCCACTCATTATGCCCTTCTAAAGCATGACTGTGAATCACTGATAACTACCCTCTGGGAACGGTTTTCCAACCAGTTATGCACCCACCTTATTGTAGCTCCATCTAGGTTGCATTTCCCTAGTTTGTTTATGAGAAGGTCATGCAAGACAGTATCAAAAGATTTACTAAAGTCAAGATATACCATGTCTACTGCTTCCCCCCATCCACAAGGTCTGTTACCCTGTCAAAGAAAGATATCAGGTTGGCTTGACAAGATTTGTTCTTGACAAATCCATGCTGACTGTTACTTATAACCTTACTGTCTTCTAGATGTTTGCAAATTGATTGCTTAATTATTTGCTCCATTATCTTTCCGGGTACAGAAGTTCAGCTGACTGGTCTGTAATTCCCCAGGTTGTCCTTATTTCCCTTTTTATAGATTGGCACCATATTTGCCCTTTTCCAGTCTTCTGGAATCTCTTCTGTTTTCCATGACTTTTCAAAGATAATTGCTAATGGCTCAGATATCTCCTCAGTCATCTCCTTGGTATTCTAGGATGCATTTCATCAGGCCCTGGTGACTTCAATCATCTAACTTGTCTTAAAAAAACATTTTTACTTGTTCTTTCCCTATTTTAGTCTCTGATCCTACCTCATTTTCACTGGCATTCACTATGTTAGACATCCAGTCACTGTCAACTTTTGGTGAAAACTGAAACAAGCCAATAGAGTTGGGCCGATTTACACCAGACTGAACTTGGCCAAGAATGGGGAGGAAAGACATGTTCACGTTTAAGAAATATTTCCACTTTTAGAAGAAGAGTTAGACTGCATTACACCTTTGCATTCAGGTAGTGTTATCTTGTATCTTTTGGCTTTTAGAGCATGCATTTTGAGCAGCAGCAAAGTTACAGAACTATTTAAAGAGGTTATGAACATTTTATTAGGAACTATATGGAATACTGTAGTATAAGGGTCAGCAACCTTCGGCAGGCAGCCCATCAGGGTACTGCTGGTGGGCCGTGAGACATTTTGTTTACATTGACCATCTGCAGGCACGGCCCCCTTGCAGCTCCTAGAGGCAGTGGTTCACCGTTCCCGGCCAATGGGAGCTGCGGGAAGCAGCAGGCCACAGAGATGTGCTGGCCTCTGCTTCCCGCAGCTCCCATTGGCCGGGAACGGCAAACCACAGCCACTGAGAGCTGTTGGCGGCTGTGCCTGCAGACAATCAACATAAACAAAATGTCTTGCGGCCCGCCAGCACATTACCCTTATGGGCCGCATGCCGAAGGTTGCCGACCCCTGCTATAGTACATTTGGACATTCTTTCTCCTTTGCTGTCCTCTCCCCCACCCTTTCGCTCATAGTCAGCTTCACCCTCTTTCTCATATATTCTCCCCCCCCCACCTCAATGTCCCCTGTCCCTTACTTTCTTTTCTATGAACTAATCCCATACTGCCTGACACAAGAAAAATTTAAACCCTTTCAGATTGTCTTTATACATAAACAAAGAATCAAAAAAGAACACAACCTTATTTTTTAAAATCATTTTCCCTTTTCCAGCCTCATTCTCTCATAATAAAGGGTGTCAATTATTCTCCATCCTTTGCTGTCACTCCTTTTACACATATGGCATTTTTTTATTTTGGCAGTGAAACTAAATTATTCTCATTTGTATCTTCCTAGTAAACTCAGAGGAAGCCCGTTCAGTGGATCTGAGTCTCCATAGTGAAAATGAGGAGAGAGGTTTCTACACAGAGAACTTTCATTCAGCTTCGTGGGTTTTCAGAGGGGATGACAGCAGTCCAGATAATAGCCCTAGATGTCTCAGCAAAAGGCCTAGGCCAGTAGCAGGTAAGCATTCTAATCTTACAAGTACAAAGTGTCCTCACAGTGTGTCTAGGTATTCTGTGGATGTATGGTCATGCTGAGAGAACTCCAGCTATGGGCAGGGCCCCAAACACTGATGCTGAGGGCAGAAAATGGAGGAATCCAATAAGTTCAAAAAGGCATAAACGTTTAGAAAGTAGTTCTTTATTTAACTAACTTCTGATAGAATGTTCTAATTTTTTGACAAAATTCTTATTTGTAAGAGGTCAGAACTAAAATCCAGTCATTTGCTGAACAGTGGGGATACTGGCATGGGCAAAGTCTGTAAGTTGAGTTGCAAGGTTAATTGCAACCTTGAGTTGCAAGGTTAATTTTGCAGGTATGGCAACCTCAGGAGGGACTATTCACAATCAGAAAAAAGCACATAACAGCCACAGTATCTGCTTTCCACTGCAGCCAAATGATGTGAACACTTTCTCACCCAAGTAGAATGAATGGGAAAAGTGCCAGTTTGCTGGGAGCATGAAAATGTTCTCATTGCTCAGTTTTCAATGTGTAACCCCAGTCATGCAAACATAATATCAAGAACCCATTTTTTCAGTGTTAAATTTCTTGAAACAACTAAGAAGGTGCAATACCTTTGTAGCTTTCCAGGAGTTGGTCCCGTGTTGGAGCTCATAGATTATTCCCAAGATTGTAGCAAATGAAATGTGCTCTATAAATCTCGAGCTCTGTAAAAATCTCTTTTAAAATGTATCAGAAGCATGTTGTGCATTTTGATTGCCTTTTCTCCCAAAGGAATTTCTCCCACAGAACACCACTTAAAATATTTATTTCAGTGTCTACCCTCTTTTAGACACAGAGAGAGAGAGTCAATTTGCCTGAATGTAACCTTTGAAGCATTTTCTGTCTTCCAAATGTTACACAATTTAGAGACAACACAGCTATGATAAATAATTTAATATGGGTTCCCATTAAACAAATACCTGATGAAGAATCAAACTGAGAAAAGCTGAAGTTCTGAGGAGTGCATTCTAGGATATTTTTAACTCACTCATCAGTATAACATTTCCTAATGAATCAGACTTTCTGAGGTGTGTAAGTTCCACTTAACTCTATCCCTTTTCAATTACTATTGGGGTTTGGATTTGAATAGAAGCTTAGACCCTGATCTCACATTGAGGCTGATCCCTGTATCAATGCTGAATTCCACTGACTTTAAAGACAGTCCATATTGGCTTAGGGATCTGCGCAGGCAGCTCCCAACGTAGGATCAAGGTCGTGGAGAGTCAGGCTGGGGGTTATGGAAGAGAAGGGATGAAAAAAGATGGCCATGAAGAGGAAGAAGGGACACATCTCCAGAAGATAAATAGGTTTTCAGCATGAAAAAAGAATGATAGCCCTGGGAAGAGGTGGAGTTATACTTGTTCAAGAATTCAGCCCATATTTTGCAGATGCAACTTAGATGGCAAGCTTTAAAAGTGTGTGTCTATTTGTTCAACTGAGTTTGATTTGCAAAGATAAAGGGAGTCTTTGAGGTCAATCCTTTTCCTTTCTTTACAGTTCGTGAACGAACAGTGAGGATCACAAAAGGAACTGGTGATTACCCCTGGGGATTCCGAATCCAGTTCTCAAAGCCCATCCTTGTGACTGAAGTGGATACTAGTAAGTGGTGCCTGTACAGGTTAATTTCTATTTTGAAAATATACCAAAGTGACTTACATAATACTCAATAAAACAAGCTAACAATATCCCTGAATTGATTGTGGCAAGTTATCTAAGGGATCTAGTCAGCTGGGAGCTCAACAAGCCTCATTTGTTAGTCTCTAAGGTGCCACAAGTCCTCCTTTTCTTTTTGCGGATACAGACTAACACGGCTGCTACTCTGAAACCACAGATGCTATCACATTCCTTATTTGGAAGGAATTCTTCCCCTTCAGAAGTGGCCACATAAAACCTGTTTCTGCTGTATGTAACTGCCTGAATCAACCCTCTTCCCAAAGATGGGGTCTGAAACTCTGCTAGTCTGACTGTCATAAATGGCAACTAAGCCCTTGGGAATAACATAGAAGATGCACTGATCATAATAAGAACATTCCCCCAATTTATAGCATGGGACAGATCTTCCCCAATTGCCTTCCATTCAGGCAAGAATCCCGAAGAGGAGATGCACAAAAAAACAAGTCAAGGAATGGTGATGGCTAGCCTCAAAAGGCCTAACAGTGTGGATGACGTGTTGCATTACTGCGCTGTGATTGGCCTCTGGAAACATTCCATAATCCCTTGAAGTCAAGTGGCGACTCTCATCATTGTTTTGAACTCGGGTCCAGGCATGTAGATATCCCCTTTCAAAGCTCTGTTTCTGACAGCTGACATGCTTATCTGCTCTGGGACACAAAGCAAATCATTACTGTGGAATGCTCCTGCTGCAGAGGCAGGTGTGTGTGTGTGTGAGAGAGAGAGAGAGAGAGAGAGGCGGAGGGGTGGGGGCTGATGTCAAGGTTTCCCCCTGCTGCTGTCTGAACTTACAAGACAGCTTGCTGACACACTCTCTGCCCCCCAAAACACACTGTTTCTCCCCCCACATACACACAAACACACTCCCTGTCACACTCCACAGCCCCCATATGAAAAGCATGCTGCAGCCTCTTGCTGCACACTGCAGCCACTTGCACGCTGGGATAGCTACCACAATGCACTGCTTTCTGTGGCGTTGCAAGAGCTGCTCATGTGGTGAACACATGGCAGCGCTTTCCCTGCTGCTGTCTCCGAGGGCTGGTTTAACTCCCAGCGCGCTACATCTGCAAGTGTAGCCATAGCCTACGTCTACACTAGAAACTTCAAAGCAGTGCCGTGGGAGCACTCTTGCGGCAGCGCTTTGATGTGTGAGCGTGGTCACGTGCGAGCGCTGGGAGAGGGCTCTCCCAGCGCTCCTGGTAATCCACCTCCACGAGGGGAATAGCTCTACTCCCAGCACTCGGAGCCTGTCCACACGAGTGCTTTAAAGCGCTCAGACTTGCTGCGCTCAGGGGGGTGATTTTTCACACTCCTCGGCCAGCAAGTTAGAGCACTGTAACATGTAAGTATAGACAAGCCCTAACCAAGAACAACTGTGCTATTCAAAGCTGTGCAGCAGGGCTTTTTTCCTGGCCTTATGTACCAAAATGTCTTGTCTCCTGAATATGATGGCCCAGCGTGCAGCCAGTTTATATGAGCTTTAGAGTTTGAACCTCAGAGGGCTGCAAATCTGTCAACCATCCAGAACCCTTAAAAAGTAAATTTCAGGTCAATCTGTGTAGCGCTACCAAACAATATCATACTAAAACTCCACTGGAGAAAAAATCAGGATTGATAGAAAGAAATGGAGTATAGAGATGCACAGAAACATAGCAGAAAAGGTCAAAAATCTTACCAGCTTTAAGAGTTCAATCAGAAACCCAGACAAAGCCTTAAGGTCTGAACATGGTTAGATTTGTATATCAGTCAGGCTTTGTGCATGAAGCATCTGCTCAGTTCTAAAAGTCATTCTAAAAGTCATTCTAACCTGTTGCCTCAGAGCAAATGTTCTGCTTATTAAATGTTAAAAATAAAACCTTCAGAGTAGAAGAACTTCCCATGCAAAGGACAGGCTTATCCAGTGAAAAAAAAAGTAATACGTTAGAAATGGATAATTTATATTACATTTCCTTTTCTATATTATCTAGGATTTATCCCATGATCTCCTAACATGTAGTATGCAAGTAAATAAGCATGACTTTTTCGGTACACCTCCTAGAAAATTATAGCTTTGTTTATCTATATGTTATGTGTACCATTAATATGTCCTATAAGAGGTCAAATGCTAGACCACATTGCACGCCTAGGAAAACTTGACTTTTGAATCACATACACACAGGACCCCATCTATAATATGATTATGCAGTGGTTCAAATGGCCCCATAATTGCCCTATTTCCAGAAATTGCCATGTTATTTTGCTCCAGAGCTAAGCTTCCATTCTTTTTAAGAAGGAAATCTCTAGATGTGATTGTTGTGAAGATTACCTTTACAGTATGAATCAGGTATAAAATGACACTGATGTCATTTTGAAACAGTCATTTTGAGAGAACTGTAAGCTGCTTACACTTCTATCAATGGGGTGTTAACTCTGAACCAGAATGATGACAAAACTAAATGTCAGCATTGCTAATAATTTCACTACTGATAATTTTAGCAGAAATATCAAGTTACCACATGCGCCTATCATTGCTAGAAGTAGTGAATATGTGGTGACATATCTAGGAACAGCTAGTTGCCATAAAGGGTTGCAAGGTGTCATGATCTGTGGGTCTCAAACTTGGGTCTGCAGCATTTAAAAGAGCAGCCATGGTCCCACACTATATCTGGCAGCCTGCAGGTACTTGCTTACCTCGGCCCCATGAACCCAGCCCCACTATGAGGCTCTGCCCCTGCAGATCTATTGGTGGAATCCCAGAGCAGCTGATTGGTCTGCTGGCCCTATTTAAGACAGCAGCAGGAAGGAACAGGAAGCTGTGCTCCACCCTGTTCTGGGCTGCGTGCCCTGTGCTTCCTGCTCCCGCTTCCCTGGCATCCTGACCCTCCTGACTCCTGTTTTGTGACTGCAGACTCTGGCTCTAATGGCTAGGTCTGACCACCCACAAACCAGCTGTGATACTAGGCTGGGAAACAAAGAATTAACATCGCCACCCATGCAAAGTTAGTCCCTCTGCTCTTACCTTGCAGGGGGAGAAAAAGAGGAGATGCTTCTTCTCGCTGGTACCAAATAGCTCAGCCTGCTTCTGCTCTGCAGAAACATTCCTCCTGGCCTCTTCCGTCAGTGAATGTAACCCATAATAAGAGTTTATGTAAGGTATCTGGGACTAGGATGAGGGGACAGTTTTGGCCTGAAGAATACATATGTCATAGATAATACACAGAGAAGTAACACTAATATTGTGTATAACAAAAGAAATTGAAAAATTAAGTAGCTACTGTAAATTATCTATCTCTGCTATTAAGTGGTTTTTTTTAAACACTTTTGTTGTTTGAAAAAAAATTAAAAAGTGACTAGTCTTTAAGGCTAGATTGCTTTATAATTCTGGTTCTTCAAAATGTGGCTAATTGTATTAAGGAACAGCATGTGAAACCCTTATGAATTTTTTTTTAACATTTTGAAATAGAAGACTGATGGAGACGGGGAACCTTAAATTACCTTTCAGCTGGTAAAACCCTGTATGGCATCTTCTAGCCTGATACAACTCAAAATGGCTTGAGTTTCCATTTTATACACAGCTGATCTATAATCTGAGTTTATTTTTCTGAAATTGGTAAAGACTCATGCTACTGCTGTGTCTACTTCTTACCATTAACCTTCTAATTTGCTCCCCACTGCTTATACACAGCCTCTGAAATATATTGTAGGCTCACATTTACTAAATGATGGTGCTTGAGTAATTTAAAATTATATGGATTTTAAACAATAAGGGCACCGAGTGATTTTTCTGAAGAACCTTTTTGCATAGTACTTTTGGGAATGCTTAATTATGTGCTGAAAAGAAGAAAAAATGAGTCTGAGACACAAGTAGGTAGAATTTAAGTGATCATGCATTAGTGTACCTAAATGGAGCATATTTTCTGCTTATATAACTTACCCTACATTCCTAGCTGGCATTTGCATGAGTCTTTTGTATGGGTGGTTTTCAGGAACTAATGCATAAACAAAAAAGTGCTCTCGGAGCAGTTCTGAAGCAGGCACAATTTTCCTGTCCCTATGTCTGTTGCTTTTTCTCTTAAAGGAGAAAGGTTAAAAATATTTAGAGCAAAATCCTGTTAGCCTTCCTCACACCAGTAATCCCCAAACAATGGGGTGATGACAGAAATAAGGCAAGCAGGATTTAGCCGTTGGCACAGAGAGTACAATTTTGAAGCCTAATCCAATGCCCGTTGCAGTCAATGGGAGCCTGTCCTCTGACTACACTCAGCCCATTGGTGCTGGAAATAGGGGTCCTGGGGATGCTGCTCTGCCTGGCTTGAAGTGGTTTCCATTACATAGAGGGTTTATAGTTTGGTTCAATGGCTGTCAACACCCCCACTATAAAAATTGTTCCAGCACCCCTGCTTTAGCCCTTCGTTAGATCCGTAGTACCCCAGAACCTTATTTATCCCAATCTAATAGGGGAGATGAACTTTATTCTGATTATTGGGATTTCAGGTAAGAGTGCAAATGTTTATGTAAATGTTTCATGGCAAGGGATATAACCCTATTTTGGACAATGAAGATTTTATCTAAAAGAAGTTCTACTGTATTAAAAATAATATTTTTAAAACCATTTTTGGCTTGCTCAAGTGGACATGTTTGCGCAGCATGATATTTTTCATCTGAAAGTGAATTAAAAATTCCCCCTTTCACTTCTTGATTCCAAAGTGTTTCATATAGTTTCATGCCCACAGGACAAGATACAATAATTAACATTTTTAAAAAGGTGGAGGAAAAATTCTTTGTGAGAAGATGCAGTATATCTGACAGCATCATCTTAGGCTAAGCATGGGCTTGCTCTGAGGTTTATTTTTTATTGAATGTTTGCTAAACTGTCCTATAAACTGTCCTGTAAAGGGAGAGATGCTGTAAAATCTACTGTGTGTGTGTGTGTGTGTGTGCGCGCGCGTGCGCATGCGCTCATGTTGTCAAAAGGGCCTTAAAATTTGTGTGCCCAATATTGTATGCCCAAGGTTTTCCACATGTAAAAATACAGATTAGCATATGCAGATAGCTTTCATACATACATATCAGGGAGACAGGCTTTAGGGGTACAAAGTTAGGCTCTCCACGGAACACAGCACAGATAGATCCCTGCATCTTCACAGAGTCCTTTGCATAATAAAAACCTTACAGACGAGGTATAGTTCAGTTAAAAAATCTGACTCTATACGTTCATGTACTGAGGGAACACATGACAAAAGAATTGTGTTGAAGAGTGACTGTCAAGTCCCCTCATATTTAAGAGAAACAAGATTTCTGTTAAATATTAGAGAAGTTTATAATTCAAAATACAAACAATATTTCTAATGTAACAGAATTATATACATTGTGGTACCTTCCCTAAATAAAATCCTTCATTCCTATTTGGTTCTAGACAGTTCGGCTGAGGAAGCAGGGCTTCAGGTGGGCGATATTGTGTTGGCTGTCAATGGAACTGACGTCACCAGCATGCCACATTCACAAGCTGCAAATCTGGCAAGAAAGGGTAAGCTTGACCTCATCATTAATTCCATGAGACAGGATCATTGTACAGTGCAGAGAGCAATTGGACATGATGGTGAATAGACACCATAGAAAACTTAATTAGCAATTTTAGATGTCAGCCCTCTAAATTGAATGTAGAATCACTTGTTTATCTAGGCCTTGCCAAAACATATGGGGAAATGGACAAACAGGCAACATTATTCTCATTTACTCAGTTTACCAAACAAATTCTTCACAGTTAAAGAATGAGAGAAATGGGAAATTGATTTAAAAAAAATATTTTTTAAATATGCTTCAAAATATTGCTGCTATGACATATTTTGGACTTTTCTGGAGTAGACTATAATATTTGTTTGAAAACAGATAATTCTGTTTAATATCTTAAACAAACAAAATCTTGGGATAAAAGATAAATGGCACAAGTTAAGGATCTGTCCGAGGAGGTAGGATGCTGCAAAGGGATCTCACAAAACTGGGTGACTGAGCAACAAAATGGCAGATGAAATTTAGAGTTAATAAATGCAAAGTAATGCACATTGGAAAACATAATCCCTGCTATATACACAAAATGATGGGGTCTATATTAGCTGTTACCATTGAAGAAAGAGAACTTGGAGTGATTGTGGATAGTTCTCCGAAAACATTTGCACATCTCCACTCAATTTGAAGCAGCAATCAAAAAAGCTAACCGAATGTTAGGAACCATTAGGAAAGGGATAGATAATAAGACAGAAAATATCGCAATGTCACTATATAAATCCATGGTATACCCACACCTTGAATACTGCGTGCAGTTCTGATCACCCCATCTCAAAAAGGATATATTAGTATTAGAAAAAGTACAAAGAAGGGCAACAAAAATTATTGGTGATATAGAACAGCTTCCATACAAGGAAAGATTTAAAAGACTGGGGCTGTTCAGCTTGGAAAAGAGACGACTGAACGGAGATGTGAGAGAGGTCTATAAAATCGTGACTGGTGTGGAGAAAGTGAATCAGGAAGTGTTATTTACCCCTTCACCATGATACAAGAACCAAGTGTCACCCAATGAAATTAATAGGCAGCAGGTTTAGAACAAACAAAAGGAAGTATTTCTTCACATAAGACACACTCAACCTGTGGAACTTGTTGCCAGGGAATGTTGTGAAGGCCAAAAGTATAACTGGGTTCAAAAAAGAATTAGATAAATTCATGAAGGATAGGTCCATCAATGGCTGTTAGGGTCAGGGACACAACCCTATGCTCTGGGGGTTCGTAAATAGCTGACTGCCAGAAGCTGAGGCTGGATGACAGGGGATGGATCACTCAGTAACTGCCTTAGTTCTGTTTGTTGCCTCTGGCAGGATAAAACAGGATACTGGGCTAGATAGATCATTAGTCTGACCCAATATGGTCATTCTTATGTTCTTTTGTCTGCCTTGTTTATGCCCTTCAGAAGAATGTTTTGCAAATGTCTCATTGTTAGTGAGTGCTTTCTGTAATTAAAAGGAGAGAGAGAGAGAGAGAGAGAGAGAGAGAGAGAGGCAGCAAATCACAGAAAGGAGCCCAGACAAGTGTTAAAATTTCCACTCCTGTGGCGTTTGAAAACACAGCTTGATTCTCCTAATATTTAGAAAGTGAAACGAACTTTGTATTCTGTCTCTACTGTCTATGGGTGTCTGTCTATGGTTTGACATCAGGGGTGTGATATGAGTGCAGTTGGAAACTGATGGCACAGTGAGATGACAAGATAAAGGTCTGGGTTAGATAAGACCCCAATTTTCTCCTTGCTCTAGGTGCTAATATTACCTACTTCTACTATCATTAAAACCTGAGCTAAAATGTCATGTGATAGAGAGCACATTCTGTGATGCTGCTTTTGGGGCTCATGCCTCAAAGAGAGATGTCTGCTGACAGGGGCCTCTGAGACACCAATATGCTATTTATGTCTGATGTTTCCTCAAAGGGAAAATTCACAGTCTGGCTTTATGCGCCCATTAGCAATATCTTTGTTACTGGGGACCCAGGTCTAGTATGGACAGCAGAAAGGTTACTTCAGGGCATAGCGTTTTGCAGAAACAAATTGTCAGTGATGATAATCATTCATATTTTTCCAGTAGCAGCAGTGACTAAAACCAAAATACATTCATGTTTGCATGTTGAGAGTCAATCTGCTATAGTCCTTTTAATTCTCCCACATATGATTTTGATAGGGGCTCGAGGGAAATTCAGTAAATTAAAATGTTTTTACAAAACAGTGTCAAAATTATCTTGACTCATAGCAAGTTTTTTAAATATTGAGGGCCCATTCATACTGTTAAATTTAAGAGTGTGCCAGCCATTTCCTGGAGAAATTCCTGTTCTTGGGGTGGGGGCTATTTAACTCACCCAGGAAAACTCTCCATGGTCTAAATCTTGGCTTAACAGCAGTATTCCCAACATCAGCTGTCACCATAAAGACATGCAGCCTTAACAGCAAACATTTTGCAAATGAAAATGTGTCATAGTCATAGCTTTCAAGGTTTTTTAGGGATTGCTGTCTGTCCCAGTGCTGCTTAGAAGTTCCATCTGTGTAATAAGGATTTCAGGTCTTTGGGGATAAATACATGCATGTGCTGATAGCATCAAGGTATTGTATGATTATTGTAAAATAGTATCATAGCATTCATAGGAGAATCTGATCATGAAAACACATTTTCAGCTAGCCTAGCAGTCTAACATCACTTTTGAGCAATTCCCATCAGCCAACTAAGGAGCAGGGGGGAGGGCAGGGACAATGCACATGGAGCTCATATCCAGTACTCCATAGCCTGGAGGGTGGTTGATACAGAAGTTGTGGCAATCCAGGAGGATTCCTACATGCAAAGAAAGAATTCCCAAGGAACATATTTAAGAGATTAAGGGCTAAAGTTTCACAGGAGCCTCCTAAGCTGCACCCACAACATTTCTGTGTGAACTCACATTTCTGCACACAAATCTGGATTTGGACTTACAAGTGTCCCCTTCAGGTATATATGCAGTTACCAGCTTTTTCCCTCAAATGTAAGCTTTGCAATCACATACAGGTACACATGAAAAATGTGCAGGCCTAACTTCAGAGGCTTCTTTGGAAACTGGGTCCTGAAGGTACAGTGCTGTCTCCAGTACAAAATGAGTTCAGATTTTTTTTCTGTTCATTCCTTGTTTTATATTTCTACAAGGAAAGAGGATACACTTTTTAGTTTAGTTTAATTGTTATTTCCAGTTCTGCTTCACTCTCAAATATTTGTAATGAAAAATTCCAGGCCCTGATATCTTGACCCTCTTGGTTGGATCAGACATCAGCCGCTGTCCCAGCACTCCCAGGCCAACATGTCGAGGATATTTGCACAAGCGAACTCACTCAGGGATACTGAAGGGCTGGAGGAAGAGATGGTTTGTGCTGAAACATGATGGCTGCCTTCATTACTACAAACACAAGAAGGTAAAGAGAAGAGGGTATGGTAAGAAAGCAAACTGTGCCATAGTTTACAACAGAGAGGTGCAGCAGTGTACTCAGACATGCAAAGGAAGTGTGCTCAGATATATTGACATGTAACTCCTAGAACTGCTATCACCTGGATGGGTATTTTCTGCATAGATGCTAAAAGGAGGCTCCCTCACTTCAAGCTGATGGCCAAATTCTACCTTCGTTTACGCCCATGCAACTCCTTTGAAGACATTAATTCAAGAATAGCAATGTTAGGCTTTGGTGAATTCTAATTCTATCCCGTGGTTAGGGTTCTACAGTGTGTTATGAACAAAGACAGAACACAGGCTCAGAGAGACATTAAGTGAGGTGGTAACTTTGGAAGTACAGAAGCTCTAGACTCACCTCCTGAGATAAATATTTTTAAAATTAGCCATAAGCATGGGACTCCTGCATGTATGTGCAAACTTGTGGAGGGGCCAGCCACAGCAAGGCTGGGATGTACAGGTACTGCACAAGATTTATGCCACAGCTAGCACTAGGCTCCCCGAAAAGAAAGCCAGCTGGTGCCCCATAACTGACCAAAACTGACCAACTGACCAAAATTTCTCCCAAGACTTCCACTGCAGTGTGGACCTCTGTACGCACCTTTACAATGGCACGATCTAGGTTTAAATCAGCAGACTGGCAAGATGGTGGATGACTGTTTGTGTCAAATATAAATATATGAGTGCTTCTAAGTTTCTTCTTCTTTGTAATTATATGAAGAGATTCAAAAATCTTTAACATAAATTACAGTTTTCCTTTAAATCTGCTTACCCTGAGCACCACTGTAATAGAAGTTCATATTTTAAATACTGCGGGACAGTTCCTAAATGTTCCAATGGTTGCATTTCCACCTGTGTCCAGCAGGTGGAGCATTTTGATAACGCATATTTTTCAGAGCTCCTATGCCAGAAGAGCAGCTGAATTAATCTGTTACACAATCCTATTATAGCACAATTTGCAAGGCACTTTAGTAGGTGTTGGATATAATGACAAGTTGCCAGTCCCTTCCCTTATGTAACTTTGCAACAAAGTTACTCAAGCAGAAAGTTATGTTTCCAAAATTAAATATACTGATTTCTAAGTGTGTCTATTTTTGGTCTTTTGTAGTAAAACACTTCATAGCTTATAAAGAGATCCACATCAACCAGCTCAAGCATTAGTTCCCCCCATTTTAAAGCAAAATTAAATGCAGGAAGATATGAGGGTCAAATTCAGGCTAGAGCCTTAGGTCTGTGGCACTATGCTGAGTTACACCAGCTGAGGATCTATCTATCCCTCACTCTGGAGTAAACCCATCTTCCAGGGAGGTCTCTAGGCCAAATAACATAAATGGTGGTGTCAGCTGGCCAGAAAATATTTGTAAGTAGATGCAAGGGATAAATTAGAGTAACTCGCAGTGACTTGGCAGTCAATGGATGTGCAACGTAAGTGTAATGTATACAGTGCGGGGTGCAATGAGAGGCATAGCAGGCAGAAAATAATAGGAAGATGTAATATACAGCAGGCCCCACTCTTTAACATACATCCTCCTTTCAGTTGCTTTTCCTATTATTACCATTTCTCCCCCATCCAGTGCACCCTCTCTCAGATGTATGCTACACACCTCCTGAATGATAAATCACTGGAGTACTACTGACATAAAACTGGAATGAAGCAGGGATGAATTCAACTCTTCATGTTTTCGGTTGTTCCTAATGTTCTCCTTTACATAGGACTAACATGTCAACTTCAGACAGATAAGCAATCGCCCAGAAACTGAGGCCCCTTTTGCAGCAGTCTAACTGTGTGCCCATGGCATAGAACTTTTAGGAACAGGAAAAAGCCTACTGCTCCAAACACATATATGTTTTTAATTGGTCTATCGTAATTGTACTTTCTTGTGTAGTTGGTTTTTTTTCTCTTGCATAATTGCAACCCTTAATCCCCTTTTTCAATGGAAACAAATCTAGCTCCATTTTGTACTAATTTATGCTTTAGGCTTCATCAGCCTTCTCTGGGAACTTATGCTAAGGCTTGTGCCAGCTTCCATCAGCATAGTCCTGGCATAGGCCCCTGTAATGGAAAGTCAATCCATGGGAGTACGGATGCAGCAGCACATAGCACCAGAACCACTCAGCCACCAGCCAAAAAATGTACATTGCAGGCCAGGGAAGGCGTATTGCCAAACCAATGGGGAATGGAGAGATGCTGTGAATCAGCACATCTCCTCAGCTGCCTCCACTAGCAGAACTCCTACAGAGCCCCTAGTGGAAGAAATACCATCTACATTGAATCCTCCTGGTAGGCACTGGTCCCAGAGCAGTTTGCACATTCATGTGGTGACATCTGGCAGCAGATATTATGCTTTTACATAAAGAATTTGAATTACTCCAGTGTAAACTGGTGTGACACAGAACAGATTTTGGTACTGTATATCTAGGCTTATAATGGAGTTTGTGCACTGGACTAAAATGACCCTTTACAGTAGTTGTAACATTTAGTTAGCACTCAAGAAGCGGATTGGTCAGAGAAGGGCACATCACTTCTATTAACTACATGAGCTATCAGCTTAGCTTGACTCTGCTCAGGCCTCTGTTGGGCATGCTTAATACAAGCATTAGCATATTAACTCTGTTATCTTATTTGCATAGCCACAGCTACAATTAGGGTTGCCAACTTTCTACTCAAACAAAACTGAACATCCTTGCCCTGCCCCCTGCCCCACCCCCTCCTCTGAGGCCCCGCTCACTCCATCCCCCCTCCCTCTGTTACTCTCTCCCCCCACCCTCACTCAGTCGCTCATTTTCACTGGGCTGGCTCACGGGGTTGGGGTTGCAGGAGGGGGTGAGGGCTCTGGCTGGGGGTGCGGGCTCTGGGGTGGGGCCAGAAAATGAGGAATTCAGAGTGCAGGAGTGCGCTCCAGGCTGAGGCAGTGGGTTGGGATGCAAGAGGGGGTGAGGGCTCCGGCTGGGGGTGCGGGCTTTGGGATGGGGTCAGGGATGAGGGATTTGGGGTGCAGGAGGGGGCTCTGGGGTGGAGCCAAGGGGTTTGGAGTATGGGAGGGGGCTCCAGGTTGAGGCAGGAGGTTGGGGTGTGGGAGGAGGTATGGTCTGTGGGCTGGGGGTGCGGGTTCTGGGGTGGGGCCAGAAATGAGTGGTTCAGGATGCAAAAGGTGGCTCTGGGATGGGGCAGGGCATTGTGGTGTGGGAGGTGAGGTGAGGACTCCGGCTGGGGATGAGAGGTTTGGGGTAAAGAAGGGTATTCTGGGCTGGGACCCAGGGGTTCAGAGGGCAGGAGGAGGATCAGGGCTGAGGCAGGGGGTTGGGGTGTGTGGGGACTCAGGGGTGTAGGCTCTGGACGGCACTTTCCTCAAGCAGCTCCTGGAAGCAGCGACATGTCACCCCCTGGCTCCTACATGGAGGCAGGGCCAGGTGGCTCTGTGCACTGCCCCATCCACAGGTGCAGCTCCCATTGGTTGTGGTTCCCAGCCAGTGTGAGCTCTGGGGGCAGCACTTGGGGTGTGGGCAGTAGGCAGAGCCCCCTGGCTGACCCTACGCCTAGGAGCCAGAGTGGGGACATGCCGGCTGCTTCTTGGGAGCCGCACAGTGTGGATGGTAGGAGGGAGCCTGCTAGCCCTGCTGCACAACACCGCCAACTGGACAGTCCTCAGCCCAGTCAGCAGTACTGACCAGAGCCACCAAGATCCCTTTTTGACCGGATGTTCTGGTCGAAAACCAGACACCTGGTCACCCTAGCTACAATAGTAACTTGATACCTGTCTTTACAGTGTTGACTCTCTAGGGGCAGGAGATGTTGCATGTCTACTATACTGTTTAGCCATTTTTTACATTAATATTAGGGCTAGACAGAAAATGGAAGTGATTTCTGTGGAAATTTCTTCTTTTGGGGGGGCGGGAAATCAAAATATTTTGATTCAGAAATGCTACTGTGGTACCTCCTGCTTCCATTTGTATAGGTTAGGCTTCAGGGTTGGACTACATCTCCCATAATGCACCACAGTCTCTCCTCTTGTTGAGCGGAGGCAATATATAATCTGAGTCTCTGGCTATGGTGCATAATGGAATATATAGTTTAGCTGAGGAGCACAGCCCATAGAGGAGAATGGAGACATGAGGAAACCAAACTACAACTCCCATGAGGTACCATGGTAGCATATTCAAACTGAAATATTTTGGCATTCAGGTACTCTTTTTTTGGACAAAAAATAAAAAATGTCCATGGAAAGCAGGCACGTTTTGCAAAAAAAAAAAAATTCATTTAGTTGAAAACTCAGTTTTTTGCCAAAAAACAGTTTGAACCAAGAATGTTCTACCAGCCCCAACTAATATATAGCGGTAATTCACAAATTCAAAAAAATGATATAATGTAAATTTGTAGGCACTAAACTGCACCATATTTGTTACTTTATATTAAATATTCCTGAAGTATGAGAAAGAGTGGTGAGTGCACTTCAGAAAGACTTCACTGTGAAAAACTTTTAATTTATTCTTTTCAGGGATTCTAAGGGATCCTTAGAAGCTCACCACAGATACAAGAGCTCACATTCAAAACACAAGTATAAGATGATGGGATGATTTACCTGGGGTTGGTCCTGCTTTGAGCCGGGCGTTGGACTAGATGACCTCCTGAGGTCTCTTCCAACCATACTCTTCTATGATTCTAAGGGGAAAGGATGGGCTTCCTGAAATATCTTGGGACAGAGTTTATTTTTATTTTCACTGAAAATTCATATATGAAGCTGATCAGATTCAGAGTCAACCACCCACTCTTTGCTGCAACCACTCTAGAAAGGACTCATTTCTCCATTCAGGACTGATTAGCTTCCGGTAGTTACACTAAGGGAGCAACAACCTTCAGTCACCATCCTTATGGCGTTTACATATAAAGTAGGATTCTCAGTGTAGAAAGTTGAACAACCCTCACAGACAGTGAGGGGGAAAACTTCAAAAAAGTTCTGAGACCAGATTTATTTTTGTAGCTCAGATAATCATTTGAACAATCCCAGCCTTGGAAGGTCCTGCAGCCCTCCACCCCACAAAACTCCTTTCCCCAAGAGGCAGTGGCTCCTCCTATGTGATCCTGCTTTCTTGGTGAGCTATAGCAGCCTGCTACCCTCTCTGACAATTGCCAGGAGAGCCTGCTGTACCCTTTTTCTCCATCTGGCATTGTCAACAGGCAACCTGATAAGCCTTTCTCTCCACCTCCACTGAGATTCCTATCAAACACTAGCCAACTAGTAGTGGTTACACTAGAGGGCAATAGGAGCTAGCAGACTTTATTTAATTATTAATAAAACAAAAAACTTCTAAATGATTCAGACCCATCAAACTGTGCACATAGCTCACCTATGTAACTACATGATCTTATTTCGTTAACCCTCTCATGAGCCCCTGTTCTTTTGTGATCCTTGCTTGTTGCATAATACATTCGTATCGCTTGGGGGAAGGGTGTCAAGCTATGTGTTTGTGCAACTACTAGCACAATGGGGCCTCTCTCCTGACTGGGGTCTCCAGAAGCCACCACAATACAAATAATAGTAATAATCTAGCAGGGGAGGGCAGCAGCATAGCAGGCCCTCTCTACCTCTTGGGGGAGGGAGGATGTCTTCCCTCCCCCTTGCCCCGTCAGTCAATGACCTATAGGCCAGAAGGGACAATTGTGATCATCTAATCAGACCCCCCTGTTTAACACAACCCATAGAACTCCCCAAAAATAATCTCTAGAGCATATTTTTTAGGAAAACATCCAATCTTGATTTAAAAATTGTCAGTGATGGAGAATCCACCACAACCCTTGGTAAATTGTTCGAATGGTTAATTACCCTCACAGTCAAAAATTGATGCCTTATTTTCTGTCTGAATTTGTCTAGCTTCAATTTACAACCATTAGCTCATGTTATACTATGCTAGACTGAAGAGTTCATTATTAAATATTTGCTTCCCATGTAGCTATTTAGAGACTGTAATCAAGTCATCCCTTAACCTGCTCTTTGTTAAAATAAATCAATTGAGTTCCTTGAGTCTATCAGTATAAGGCAGGTTTTCTAATCCTTTAATCATTCTAGAGGCTCTTCTCTGAACCCTCTCCAATTTATCAACATCCTTTTTGAACTGTGTCTCTTGAACTCTTGAATAATATTCCATCAGTGGTCACAGCAGTGCCAAATACAGCAGTAAAATAACCTCTCTACTCCTACCTGAAATTCCCCTGTTTATGCATCCCAGGATCGCATTAGTTCTTTTGGCCACAGAATTACATTGGGAGTTCTTGTTCAGCTAATATCCATTATGACACCTACCAAATCTTTTTCAGAGTCACTGATTCCCAGTATAGTACCTGCCCCCACCTTTCAGGAGTGGCTAGTAGGCCCCTTTTGCCTCTTCTGGGATGGGCTTGTAGACTGACTCCACTTTAGTCCAGTTGAGAGGAATCCAGAAATATCTCAGCCTTCCTCCAATCATTTCTTTTGGCCTCAAAGTATCAAACCATATCAAAACTCTCAAAAGGGTTGAACTGGGTTAAGTACTATTATTGGGTTACAGGGTTTTTGTATGTGGAGCGTTTCTTATTTCATCCAAACCAGTTCACCCATCTCTACTCTTTGGAACTAAAGAAACTGTAGTCATGCCTTCTGCACAATCTTCTTTTCTCACTCAACCAGCTACCCAGTACTCCTTGGGAGCTCCATCAGGTAGAGTTCTAACTAACATGAGCTAGTGACAAGAAAGTGTTCCTCATTGTTACTGGGATTTGTATTTGCCCTCATAAAGACGCCATATTTTTCCTCTAACCACCTGATTTATTTTAAAGAATGTTGTTTTTTTCACAACCCTCCCTGCCTATGTTTAGATTGTAGGCTCTTTGGGACAGGAAATATGCTTTTATCTGTGCTAGTAAAGGGTATGTAAATCTAGAGCACGGCATAAATGTTTTGTACTAATAATTATTATTCATCTTCTTGCCTTAGCAGTCTTCGTACAATAGGGACACATGCTGCATCAGTTCATACAGTTCTTGTCAACTATCAGCTCTCCCTCTTTTTCTTTACTCCAAAGAATACGTTAAAGTACAATGTTGCAATACTTATTTATTTAAACTATTTTTAAACACCTAAAAAACATGAAGCCCTCTCAACTGCTTCTTGCGGTCTGATGGTCTTTTGGAGAGCTCTTTACATAGGTACCTTTTCAGTCTGGTCTTCCTAATAATGTACTTCTTCACTTTTTGATAGATCCAGTTTCTAAATGAAGTCAATGGGATCTGAATAAGGCCTTTTGGCACTGTCATTTCTTCTGGGTATAATTTCTGCCAGTAGAAAGGAAGAACAGTAGATAGATCTGGCACATCCCTCTCTCTTTTCCAAGAGAATTACAAATTATGCTCTTATTTTTACTCAAGAGTTATATGCCCATGTCAACTATAAGATAAAGCGTGAAACATTATGTCCCCAGCCTCAGCTCACTGATGAAGACAGATTCTTCCACTTAGTGGATGTAAGACATTCTTTAAAACAATACACAGAGGACAAAAGTACTTTCTGGGGGCCCATTTGCATATCTCCTTCCAACAAATTAGTTGGATTTACCAATTTCTAAGTATAGCCAGGGCCAGATTCTGATCACAAAAATATAAGTTTTACATTGGTGTAATTCCTCTGACCTCAACTAATTTACTCCAGATTTACAGCAGGGTAAGTGAGAAGAGAATTGGATCCTCTGTTTACAACAGATAGGGTACAGATTGCGATTTTGAGCTCAGCTCTTGTTTTAGTTCATATCAGCAAACACTGAGAGGTGAAGGGATGTCCTCCTTCAGCTCTATTTTCCAGACATGTGGGTCAAAAACTGAAGTTATCCAACCTGAAATTTGCTTTTCCGTACCACAGAAAAATTATTTTAAAAAAAAGTTAAACTAATTGCCCTGATGTTCTTGCAGTTGTTTATATAATAATTTGCCCATATGGTGGTTGTTGAAGACTTATTCTCGCCCTTCACACATTTGTGAAATGATATCTGTTGCAACAGATTTTAGTCACATTGTCTGCAAGGCCATTTTGTCTTCCCTTCAGAGAAATGATGTCACCGGCCTACATTCTGCAAGCAATTATGTATATGAGTAGCTTTATACAAGTGATCATCTCATTGGATTCAGCAGGGACTACTCATGGGCATGTCTGCAGTATCAGGGTCAGAGTGGGAACATTGAGCCAGATGCTCAGCATAAATTGCTGCAGGTCCATTGGCTTCAATGGAGCTACGATTATTTATGCTGAGAATCTGATCCATTGCTTCCAGGTCCTTCCCCTGGGAAGTTAGGCACCTGGGTGCTTTTTAAAATCTCTCTGGTCTCCTATCGGTATCTTTAGACACCTAAATACGTTTACAAATCTGGCCCTTAAACTCTCTCTTCCCCCACCTTTGAATCCCCCACTGTACTAGACACAAATTAACCCACAGATATCCCAAAGACTGTTAAGTCTGTGGAATCTGTATTCCTCTATTTATAGCTGGTATCTTTTTGTTAATGAACTACGTACACAGTATTTTTGATTCACTGGGGAAGTGTTGGGACACAATTCTTCTTCCCCATCATGGAAATGTGTTTGGTTTCTACCAACAATAGAGTACAGATCTCACAGATTTGAAGAAGTCATTCCAGTTATTTATTATACAAGAAGCTCAACACACTGGAGTTAAATACAAACAAAATGGTGCTGGAGGATCATAACTTCCAAATTCAAGACTTCAGCCATTTGGGTTTATAATCAATTTGTCACCGAATAAAAAAGATTAAAAGAAAATACAGCATGTGGCGCCATGACGCTAGAAAGAAAAAGCGCAGACTTCATAGGGTTTTGAGAAACCAACGGAAAACGCGTATTTAAAAAAAAGGAAACCTTAAAACACTAATCTCTACTGTCTTGATATGTCCTTAATACTTACTGCCTAGAGTTTTAGCATCAGCACATATAGGACAAGAGGAGAGCGAGAGAGACACAGGCAGGTAGTTGAAATGGAGACTGAACTAAAAGTAATTCAGACTGTAGTATATGGGGAGCTACAAAGGTGACCATCCTCAAATGTGAAAGTATGGCATTTATGTATGTCTCCAGAAGAAACTAACTGGCATTTCCAGACATTACAGACCACTTGAATTATAGTCTAGATTGAGTTAGTGCCCTTCAGTTGCTCAGACTTTATTACCTTTTCATTTATTCCATCTGCTTTCTCAGTTCCACCAGTTCAGAATGGTGTGGAACTCTGTAATCATACTTTTTAAAATAAGGAAGATGATCTTGATGGCAACATTTTGGATGGCCTGGAGGTGGGAAAATTGGCAGAATAGATGGTAGAGAGAAGGAGGCTTCTGTAATTAGGCTAGGAAATTACCAAAATATGGATTAATGACTTGGTTGGGAATGGAACAAATTTTGGAGATGATGTAAAGACAGAAGTGGCATGGGTAGGAAAAGAGGTAATTGGCTTAGTTTGCAGCAAGGGAGATTTAGATTTGATATTTGGAAAAAATGTAACTATAAGGATAGTTCAGCTGTGGAACAGGTTATCTACAGAGGTTGTGGAATTTCTGTGGCTGGAGATATTTAAGAAAAGGTTGGACAGACACCTGTTAGACCGGGGTGCTGGAACAATTTTTATATTGGAGGTGCTGAGAGCCATTGAACCAAATTGTAAACCCTGTATCTGATGGAAACCACTTCAAGCCAGGGGATGCTGCAGCACCCCCAGCACCCAGGCTGATAGGGATGATCTAAGTATATTTAATCCTGCCTCGGCATGGAGGGTTGGACTAGATGACTTCTTGAGCCCTACATTTCTATAATTCTGTGATCTAGGGAGGGCCTGGACATGAGTGAAGATGGAAACAGAGGAATAAAAACTGATACCACTCTTCCATTTAGATCCTCCGGCACATGCAGCCCAAGTCTCACAATTCTGGCCTTCCATATATTTCTTTCACAGTTATAATACTCTGAAACATGCCACAGAGAAACCTGCAGTAGGTACACTGCTGCCTTCACTAAGGAGTCTCTCTGTACTCCCAGTATCTCAGTGAAGGAGAAGACAATACACTTTGTATCAGTCACCATGGTTATATATAGCACAGTTTAAAAAAAATTGCGTTTTGTAGGCTCCCAGGTTCAGTGCCTGTAGGAAGCCCTGAGGCACAGGGTGACTGCATGACAGCTTGAGTACTGAGGGGAGTGAGGAAAGAGTGGATTGTGCATTTCACAACAACAGAATCTCCTCCCAGCCAATAAAGATGATTAGAGCCCAGTCTAATAAACAAGTATTACATCATCTCGCCTGAATGAGAGATGTTGTATCATGTCTGTCTCTATTACAAAGCCTGTGCCAATCCATCTGAATAGTTCAATCGATCTTCTCTTCTCTACATAAGATATATTTAATGCATTGAACTCTGTGGTAGCTAGATGCCATATAGATAGTTATGGAGCACCGGTTCCAACCGAGAGGACCCTAATCTAAGTCTGTCCCCCATTCATGGTGGTTTCTTCAGTGGAATGGTTTTGCTTTGTTTCTTGGATGGTTGTTGCTAGCCAGTGTGCAACTGCCTTTATTAGGAGATGCCTGTGTTAGTAGATTTGCCCAACATCTTTCTTGTTCAGAATAACATGAAAGCATCAAATTTCTGTTTCTTTTTGGACCAAACAATGCTTAATATTAGCAACATTTACACACAGACAGACACATGCCTCTGACCAGATGGATGCAGGTCTCCTTTCTTCTTTGTTCATATCTGACACATCACTTCACTCCCATGCTGTAGAGAACAGGGGAAAATTAGGAATAATAAAGTGAAAACACTTCCTAATTGGACAGAGCAATTTTCAGGTAGCTTTAACGTAGGTAGCCCTCTACTTTCCAAAATGCCAAATCAGCCTCCACTTCACCTCTACATTTTGGGACTGTGCACTACAGAGATGACAGCTTAGTACAATTGTAGAAATCTGAAAATCAGACAATATGGTACATGCTCTCTGTTGATTGCACGCACACTCAATACAGCATCACAATGAGAGAGAGAGTCCTTTTAAATTATCCTAATTTCTTTTGGTATATTCAGATTCCAATTACTGTAACAAGAAAGAAATCTTCTGCCTACTGTGTGTGGACCTTTCACAGCCTTTCAGTCTGACAAAGATCCAATCCTTTGTTCTCTTATAGAGGCCCGGGTATTCATTGCTAAGCCTAAGCTCTTCATATAAAAGCCTTAGCTATAAATAGATTTAGGACTGAGCCATTGCTTGTAGAGATACCACTTGTGTTTGTTCTTCATTCTTGCTCAGAGCTTTATCATCACAGTCAGGGAGCTGCCACGTTATTTACAGACAGCATACAATCTGATTTCTTCTGTGCACCTTTCATGCCTCCCACTGCTACAGGACATATTTCTCAATTTACATTTAAAAAGCTACTGACTCCTGAGTCTCCTCCATTTCCTCTGAATTCCTCTCATTGATAAATAAAAAAATACTGTTCACTGATGTGATGCATAAGTTGCATTTGGCAGACCAGCAGGTTGCATGCTGTTACCCAGAGACCTAGTCACACTCTTTTCTTTTTTCTTGGCCTGTCTCAGGTATTTTTCCTCTCACTAAGATTTATTCCTCTTTTTAGATGTCTACTGTTTTCAAAGATTAAGTATTTTTACATTAAATTAATATCTGTGAAAGGTGCCATGCATACAGCTCTGGAGACTAAAGTCTTCTATTTACTGACAGGAAAAGTAAGTCTCATGCTCTCCCAGCAAGTGTGCCCCACCCTATAGAGGAGAGATAAAAGGAGGCTAGAAAGGAGAAGGCTACAGCCAAGAAATTATTGAGATTCAAATCTGAATTTTAGGCAGCAAAGGCAAAGAAGAAGGGGCTGCTTTTAGAGATGTTATACAGGGAGCAGCAACAGGAGTCAGCGAGAGACTCCGAAAGTTATAGAAAAATAGGGAGAAGTCAAAGCTGACCCCAAGGTGGAGAACTTGAGTGACAGGGAGTTGTCAGCTACAGTGGGAAAGAGGGGAAGGGTGATGGTTTAGGAGGAAAGAAGAGTTCAGTTTCTGACGTGTTGCGTTTCAAAAAATGGGAGGACACATAGGAGGAGATAACAGGCAAAGGTACTTTCCAATTGCCACTAAGCCAAAGCTGATCCAGTGATCTGGAGATGGCTGCCTACATTTCCCACTGCTAGTCTCCTGAGCCACCCAATCCTTCACTTTCACTTTTTCTAATGCTGTTTAATTTTTTGGCTGCATTTCAGATTCCCTTTCATAATTTCTTTTCTAGGACTCAATTTCTTTCTCAGTAAAGTTATTTTTGCACCATCTCCTCAGGATTTGCCTTCTCTTGAATAGCTTATTTTTAATCTTTTATTTTTTATCCCTTTTCTTGATTTTGAGCTCACTTGCTGCAGATGGAATGAAATGTGCTCATATAGCTCTCCAGTTCTTTCCTCTTCTTACACAAAGCAGCTTAACTAGAATAGTCAATTTGACTCTATTCAAACAAAATTCTTTGATCATAGGAAATCACTTTGAAAATGCTCTGCATGTCATTTACTCACTGGATGTGTTTACACCAAATAAAATAGGGCTGGTTCGAGAACATGTAGCTGTGCACTCTACATTACTGACCAATTAATTCAATGAAGTGTTAGATACACACGTCCATCTTTTTCACTGGTCTATTTCTAAGACTCAAATAAGCTTTTGCTTTTACTGACTGATACGCTTTGCTAAATGCTTTCCTTTTTTGGAGAAACAGTTCCCTCGAAACTCAGGCTAATCAAAAACAGAACTAGGAGGTAACAAATAAAGGACACTTGATCTTACTTTGAAATGTAAACCCCAGATCTGACCCACCCACTTTATGGGCACATAAGGTTGAAAGGGAGTGAAAATGATTGCTTGGGAGTCAGCCATCGAGGGTCCATAAAAGGGGACATACACCTGAAAGCAGAAGGAGTTCTGCATGGGCTCACTATGAGAGCACAGAAAAGGAGTTGGAGGGGAGGGATGGTATGAATCTGCCATTGTATGGGTTCCATGGCCTATCCCTCACTACCACAGCAGTTGTCCAGGCCATTAGCCTGTGGGCTGGAGCAGGGGACACAAACCATGAGCTGAAGTTAGAATGCCATTACCTTGAGTCCTGCAGAACTCCTTGTTCAAAGACTGCTTATTCAGGGGCAAGGTTTGGAGCCTGAACATATCGTTCAGTTATGCTGATATTTCATTGTGGTTTTTGTGATTGAAACTATTATTTATAAAGTAGGTCACACAGCACTGACTGTTGGGAATGCCTTTCAGATATTGTACTGGCTTTGACTTTGGATGCTATGAAAGAGAGGGAAAAAAGCACAAGGATTTAGGAAATGTGCTTACGGGTGTGCTTTTAGATTCTACTTTTCAAAATTAGGTGGTTATTTTACTTCTGCAGAAAAAGGCATGCACAGGTGCAAATGAGTAATCACATATGCCCAGAGGTTATTACATGCACAAATATTCATTTTACACACACAGCTGGATACTTTGTGCATGCCAGAATTTGTTTGAGTGTATATTTTTCAGATGCAACATAAGCACTTCCTGTGGTTTTTGAAAAATTGTCCCTTATTGATAAAGGTCATGCAATTTCATAATAATTCATGCATTTTTAGTTTATAAAATCCCATTATTTGAGCATTATGCTAATAGCACTAATGCTGCCCCTGTTTCCCAAAAGTAACTGTCAGCTTCCATTTTGCCGCTGGCAAATCTGATGCAATTGCCAGTGCTCCAGTAATAGTTAAAAAGCAAAGCAGTTTAAAACACTTTCCAAAAGACTTTGAAATGGGCTCTCTTGAAAGTTGTCTGATGCTAATGGGGAAAACTACTGACTTAGAGATTGACATTAACGGCCATATTTTCAAAAGTACTGCAATCTAGCCTTTTAATTTATGCACACGATTTTGAGAGTGCAAGAATTTGGTACCTCAGATCTGCACAGTTAGAGTTTCAAAGATGCAGAAATAAGGTAAGGGACAAGCCACACTGGCTTTCAAAGAGGCTTGTGCTTCTAAATCACCCATGAAGATGCTTTTGAAAATTGCTGTTGTGCCCCCAAAAGTTGGAAGATGTGTGAACACATTTTGCTGAAGCAAAAATGGTTGCGAGAGCAAAATTGCAGGGGCAAATTTAGAGGCCATGTTTGAAAATTTTGTCTTGAGTGAATCTACAGGGAGGGGAGGTTTTCTGGAGCCTCCAGCTGCCACAATAAATGAAAATTAGGGGAGTATTTTCAGAGGCACAAATGTCATTTTGGCACCAAACTCCTATTTGTGCCTTTGGAAATGTCTTCGTTAGTTTATCCCAGGCCTTGGGAAAGTGATAGTTTTCATATTTCAGGAAACAGTTAAATTCCCCATGATTGTGCTCTGAAGACATGGCAAAGCTTCCTTCACCTTTATCTCATCGATTACAGGATGAAGGAAAGTGCAAACCTCTAGATGTAACAAAGTTAGAAGGTGCGGAAATTGGTGTTGACAGCAGCCTGGGTAAACCATTTGTGTTTAAATGCATGCCTCAAACTGGAAACAAGATTTTCTACTATTGTGCAACTTCAAACCAAGAGATGAAAAGGTAAACAATTATTTATATTACTGTTTTTTCTAGAGCTTGTGGGGGTGTTTTGTGCAAAAATTTCTCTAAAAGACACCTGTCACTCACCTATAGGAGTGAGGGTTTGATTTTGAAAGGCCCCAAAAATTATTTTTCAGCTTTCTACAGGTTTTCAGAACAAATAATGTCCTCATGCCACTCAGGATTTCCCTGGGTGAAAACATGCCTGATTTTTGTGACCTTAAGAGAGAATCACCACCCCCACCCCACTGCCCCCCACCCCCTACACACACTCTTACCGCCATATCCTCATCCCACTACTTAAATGGAATTGTAAATCCTCTCATGGATTTTTACTTGTTTATACATAATGTCACACCCAAGTATAATGTCACTCAATGTTTTGGCCAGCAGAGCACTGAAAAAGAGCACAGTCCCTTCCTTACCCTCCCCTCTGCTTGCCCTGTCACATTTGGTTTTTTACCCCATTTTAAAACTTTTAACCCACTTACAAGAGTCTGTTGGTCTCACTGCCCATAGCATTGGTTTTGTGTCGCAATTAGGGAATATTATCTACACGGTAACTGGGAGAGTGCTTCCCGCTTCAAGGAGCAGTGTGGCTGGGGGTAGCAAGGACAGCGGCTCAGGCTAGCCCACCCAGTCTCCCCTGGGGATGTACTGTCCATACTGCCCCCGGCCACATTGCTGTTTTTAGTGCACTAGCTCAAACAGAGCTAGCATGTGTCTCTCTGCTGGAGCTTGGAAGCACACTCCCAGCTGCAGCATAGAAATAATCTTAGGGAGCTTTTGAAATCTACTGCTTTCTTTCAGCTGCCACCCAGGGTTTTAAACTGTTTTAAAAAAAAAACTGCATGTAGGTAATGTTTCTTTTAAGCAACACTTTCAGACAGCCTGACGCATTTTAGGACAATCTAGCATCCATTGTCAGAGCAGTTAGGATGTGTTTGAAACCAATTTTCCTTGCTTTTTGCTTTCTTCTGTAGTTCCAGAAATGTAAAGAGATGATGGATGAATTATTTGATACACCCAACCTCATCTATCCATCCATCTATAGCTCTGTACTTACACAGCTGCTATTATCATAGTATCTGAGCAGCTCCCAAGTAATTAAATCTAAAAATAACAACAACATGCGGTGTGCATAGTGTAGTTGTGGTGGAGTGGTCATACCAAACAGTTGCACAACCTGGTCAGGAAATCAGTCTCCTTTGTTTTAAAATACCCAGTTTGTTGTAGTATTTTAAGTTTACCTCCAACTCTTACTCAGCCTAGTAACAAAAGAAACGGAAAGTATTGTTAATTTGTCTACAGATAAACTGTATTAAAAAGAATCCATTTTCTGTAACATTGCTGCACTTATAATAAGCCTAGTCTGTTGCTGGCAAATTATTTCTGCTGCTAGTTAGAAGTGTCATCTTGTGAATAACGCTCTAAGCCTATGTGTGTGTTTGTATATATAGTAATATGTTTTCAAGCCTTAGGATGGTCCTCAGTGTTGCACGTGTCTTTGAAAGATGTCCATATCAGCAAACGAAAAGACTCTGTGAAGGATATTTGTTCCATTGTACCAAGCCAAGTTATTCCTTTTTTTCTTTTTTCTTTTGGCATTTTGTAGGTGGCTGGAGGCTATGGATAAAGCTGTGCATCCTGTCCATCAGGTAATGCTTTATTATTTGGGGGGCAAACTAATCTAGTGAATTGAGCACAAGATTAGGAAACAGGACCTCCTGAGTGATACTCCTCTCTCTGACACAATGGGGGCTGCAAGCAACTCAATCTCTCTGGGTGTCAGGTTCCCCATCTGTGGAATGGTGTCTGTTACACTTCTTTGCCTCAGAGTTGTATAAAATTGGATGTAGTGAATGCCAGTGAAAATGAGGTAGGATCAGAAGAGGCTAAAATAGGGAAAGAACAAGTTAAAAATTACCTGGACAAATTAGATGTTTTCAGGTCACCAGGGCCTGATGAAATGCATGCTAGAATACTCAAGGAGCTGACTGAGGACATTTCTGAGCTATTAGCGTGGATTTGTCAAAAACAAATCATGTCAAACCAACCTGATACATTTCTTTGACAGGGTAACAAACCTTGTGGTTAGGGGGGAAGCGGTAGATGTGGTACATCTTGATTTTTGGTAAAGCTTTTGATACTGTCCTGCATGACCTTCTCATAAATAAACTAGGGAAATGCAACCTAGACGGAGCTACTATAAGGTGGGTGCAAAACTGAGGGCAGACTTTGGTCCTTAGCATGGTCCTTGGAAAACCATTCCCAGAGAGTAGTTATCAGTGGTTCAGAGTCATGCTGGAAGGGCATAATGAGTGGGGTCCCGCAGGGATCAGTTCTGGGTCTGATTCTGTTCACTTCATCAATAATTTAGATAATGGCATACAGAGTACACTTATAAAGTTTTCGGATGATACCAAGCTGGGAGGGGTTGCAAGTGCTTTGGAAGATAGGATTAAAATTCAAAATGATCTGGACAAACTGGAGAAATGATCTGAAGTAAATAGGATGAAATTCAATAAGGACAAATGCAAAGTACTCCATTTAGGAAGGAACAATCAGTTACACACATACAAAATGTGAAATGACTGCCTAGGAAGGAGCACTGCGGAAAGGGATCTGGGGGTCACAGTGGACCACAAGCTAAATATGAGTCAACAGTGTAACACTGTTGCAGAAAGAAGCGAACATCATTCTGGGATGTATTCGCGGGTGTGTTGTAAGCAAGACACTAGGAGAAATTCTTCCGTTCTACTTCATGCTGATTAGGCCTCAACTGGAGTATTGTGTCCAGTTCTGGGCACCACATTTCAGGAAGGATGTGCACAAATTGGAGAGAGTCCAGAGAAGAGCAACAGAGATGATTAAGGGTCTAGAAAACATGACCTATGAAGGAAGATTGAAAAAATTGGGTTTGTTCATTCTGGAAAAGAGAAGACTGAGAGGAGACATGATAACAGTTTTCAAGTATGTAAAAGGTTGTTACAAGGAGAAGGAAGAAAAATTGTTTTTCTTAAACTCTGAGGATAGGATAAGAAGCAATGGACTTAGATTGCAGCAAGGGAGATTTCAGTTGGATATTAGGAAAAACTTCCTAACTGTCAGGGTGGTTAAGCATTGGAATAAATTGCCTACAGAAGTTATGGAATCTCCATCATTGGAGATTTTTCAGAGCAGGTTAGACAAACACCTGTCAGGGATGGTCTAGATCAGTGCTACTCAAAGTGGTGGTCCACGGACCGGTGCCAGTCTGCGAGCCATGGGCTGCCGGCCTGCGTGCACATCGGAAAAAGAAATTGCCGGTCCCCCACATCAGATAGCTTGAGAAGCACTGGTCTAGATAATACTTAGTGCTGCCTTGAGTGCAGGGGACTGGACTAGATGACTTCTCGAGGTCCCTTCCAGTTCTATGATTCTATGCCATTTGCACAAAACTCTTAAAATATACAGCACCACACACGCTAAGGACCAAAGTCTGCCCTCAGTTATGCACAAAGCTCTCGTTGACTTCCATGGGTACATAATTAAGGGCAGAATCTTTAGATGTAGCAGGCTTTTTTTGCGAAACAGAGAAGGGGGTTGTAAATGTTTGCCATATAACCTTCCTTGCTGCTTGCTTTGATTTATCCCAAAGTTGGGCCAGGAGATGTATTATGAGACTGGCAATGTCATCCTCAGGTTTTCATTGTGAAAATTGCCCTCGCATTACTCTCTTTGAATCATACCACCTGTCAATAATTGCAAAAGGGTCATATGTCTGGTATATAATTAATTAAATATTGTTCTTGTTATATGTATTACCATGGCACCTAGGAGCCCCAGTCATGTGACCAGGACCCCATACACATACATTCTGTACAAACACAGAACAAAAAAAGTCCCTGCCCCAGAGAATTTACAATGTAGTATGAGGCAAAGGACAACAGATGGTACAATATAGATAGCCGGGGGAGAACAATTGAAACAGCATTGCCTGTGGTCTCAGCACATCAGCTTCCTGAGGATTTCCTCAGTGTGGTGGGAATCATTACGTGGTATGGAGCCATATTAGAAACTGTTGCCACCTCTCTAAGTGTCTGCGTCAGGATCTTGGACAAGGAAAAGGATGCATGGTTGATGTCATTTCAATGTTCCATCTGCTGCCACCAATGGTTTAAACTGATTAAAGAAATCTGATGTAACTATAAGCCATCTGACTCATTTTAGGCCATTCTAGCATCCACTGTCAGAGCAGACAAAATGCATTGACTACAAAGTTTGCTTGGTTGGTGTTGTGTGTGCGCATGCGCTTGGTTGGTTGTTTTTTTCGTTTGTTATTTTCAGAAGTGTAAAAAGATGAAGAAGGGTAAATTATATGATACGCCTCAACTCCTTTTTCTATCTGTTTATATAGCTATGTATTCTTGACACAATTTACAGCAAACAGTTCCTGACCACCCCCAAGATCCAGGAGCTGCAAAGACTTCTTGAAGCCACCTTTGCCAATTCCTACCTTCTTCCACTACAGAGACATTCAAGCTTTTAAAAAATTTATATTTATCTTGATAGCATCCCTTTAAATAAGGGTAGATTTTGAGCCTGTTTGTTCTCTGGTCTTGAGCCTTAGCTGAGATCATTCAAAGTTGGGGGTCAAGCCTGGGGTAAAAATCTAAATGTCTTTAAAAGGACACTGTCAAGAAAATAAATCAAAATTTTAAAACAATTTTCTTATTTAGATTAAAAACTACATCCTAGATCAGTAAAAAGGGAAGAATTTATAAAAATCTAATTTACTTTTCAATATTCATGCTGTTTATTTTTTGCAGTTTAAATTAGTTAGTTAGGCTTTAGATTATAGTCCATTTCTCCGTAAGAGTCATTTCTCCAATCAGTGTGCTGCGAGGATGGCTTTGCAAACATTCAAGGGAAATGTTTAGTTGTTTCTTTTTAAATTATTTCCATTAGAATAAAATCAATAATAGAAACATTTCTATTGGTTTCAGATTTTATAGGAGCTTATTATTACAAAACCTACATTTGGGGACAAATAAATCTGACCTTAGAGTGTGAATGCAAATTAATCTACTGGGCCTGAAAACAAAGTAAATTAAATAAATACAAAAAATTATAATTATGCACCCAAAACCAAAGAAATAAAAAATAAACATAGCTTAGAAAACAAGCCAAAAAGTACTTAAAAGCAAAAAAAGTAATAATCTTACTTTAGTTTGATACGAAACATCATAATAAAAAAAGGCTTTAAGCTATCAGTGTCCATCTTATCTCTTGCAATAGAAAGATCTTACTTTGATTCAGCCACTAACAGCATAATTAGCCATTTATTGGACCTGTTTTCTAAGTTACTGGGTGCTTATTTTGATTGATTTGACTTTTTAGCTTTGTCTCTGAGCAGACAATAGCCCTTTTGAGGTAAGAGGGTTATATACTGATTTCATTGCACAACTTGTTTCATTAGTAAGTATTGTTTTCAGCTAATTGCTTTCTCAGCCAGCCACCTGATAACTTTCTCCCATTTTTTAAATGAACTTTGCATTCATTTTTCAGTTTAGCAGAGAAGCTTTTTGTTGTATTGTCTGAAATGCTACTCAAGGTGCTGTAACTGAATTTTTAGAACCACCAGCAAAAACATATTACAGGCCTGTAATACTTCATCTCAAATGCAGTGGCTCAGCACACTAATACACTGACACTATGTCCTCCTAATGAACCTAGATGGGGATATCTATTCCACTAATGCACAGTGTAACACTACATTTATCTATTGCACTCTGCTGCAGTAAGCCCCAGGAGGTTTCCATTTCACAATAAAGAATATAGCTAGCTATATAGGATCAACTCTTTTCTCTCTCTCTCTGCCTTGTCAAGGATGAGGAAGAAATAATTGAATGAAAAAGAAAACCTCTACAGAAACAGAGCAGGATGCTACCAATATTACAGACACTCTCCCCAAGGACTTCAGATGACAATGACATAGGTTGACGCAACATTAAAAATTGCAGATAAACAAAGCATGTTAGGTTTAGATGTAGAAGTTTGGATCCAGATGTCCTTTAGAAGTAAAAAAAGAGGGAGGGAAATTACGTGGTTCCTGTTTAAACTCATTGTAGGCAGGTCAGCTGTATTAAATGACCTTTTGTGTATTTCCTCCTGATTTTTACTAGCTCTGCTATCTTTCTGTGTACACTATATATATTAGCACCTGGACATTTACATCTATAATATTAGCACCTGGACATTTACATCTTCTAGAAATGGCTCTAAAGAAATCCCTGACTAGCCAAAAAGATTCCACCTTCTAGAATGGAATTGGAAGGCCAACCACAGACATCTAGCACATGGTCATGCATTCATCCAAGTCTCATTGCCATATTCTGTTCTCAGATACTTCTGCGCAACTCCTGTTGATGTGAAAGTATCTGAGGACAGAACATGATCATTAGTTCTATCTTTGGCAACAGTGAGTACTGAAGTAATAAATAAGGAGAAATGAAGTCAGGCAACTTCCAAAACAGCTAGCACGATAGTCCTCTTAGTACAGTTTTGGTACTAACAAAAATTGAAGTGTAGAATATGTGCAGAAAAAGACAAAGAATTCCTTTAAGAAGGAATGAGAAGACGATGAGTAGTTGCTATAAAATATATGCCTGTTAATTGCGTTTCCAGAACCCTTGATGTTCCAAATCACAGTAGCAATAAAAGCTATTTTTAAAACAGGGGATTTGGGGCTAATGCCTTTGCAGAATAAAAGCATGCTCCTCATGAAACTATTTTGTGTTAACTCTACAGAATCACGTATGGGTAGATGTCACCCTGCACAACACCAGCCTTCCACCCCTCGCTATCAAAAACCCAGAGTGTCTGGGTCTCCTCCACCAACTGGACAAAACCAGGGATGTGTGGATTCAGCACTACTGCATTCTGAAGGATGGCTGTTTGTATTTTTATGCTGGCATTCGCTCCACACATGCCCTAGGTAGGTGATACTCTTTGTTTTTAAATGATTCATATTAACATGAAAGAGTGTACACTATTTTAATGCAAGTATTTTATTATTCTAAAGGTGAAATAGTGCCCTTCCTGGCAGAAATCATGTTGGGGTTGGCAGGTTAGAGAGTGAAGCAGTATTGGCTGAATGTTAGTGACAAGAGCCACCCTGCCAGAGCGGGTCAAAAATTGCTCAAGCTCCTTAGCTTCATCCCACTGACAGCACACTCTGCTGCAAACTGCCCTGAGTTATTGCTTGGAGCAGGTTTCCATGTGATTATGGTATTTCTCCATTATGTAGGCAGGGAAACTCCTCTATCCACTGGGGGAGTGGAACTTCCACTGGGCCAACAGGGCCAGAGCCAGCTGAGCTCAGTCTGCTGGTGGGGCCAGACCCTGCTCGTGGTGCTCTGTAAGTTGGGAAGGTAGTGACTCCCCTTGGCAGCTCCTCCAAGATTGGAGGAGTGGGGGGCACTCAGCCACCGTTTGAAGACAGCAAGACAGCAAGGCCATCAGGGGTCCCCTACAGAAGACTTCCAAGGTAAGAGTGGAAGCTGGGTCCCAGGAACTAGCACTGGCACTTGGGACCAGCACAGCACTGCGGAGAAGGGGTGTTTCAAGAAGATGGAGCAGCAGGGAGGGGGGCAGCAGTCACCTAGAAAGGGGGATGAGGCTCAGGGCCAGGAAATTTGCTGCTCCCAGTCCTGAGGAGTTGGAGGTAGGAGGTACTAAAGAGGGTTGCTCTCAGATCAAAGGACAGACCACTTCACTAGGGCTTCAGGTACACTGCAGAGAGGAGGAGGATGGAGCTCTGCCTGTTACACATGTTGAGGGACCAGGCTGCCCTTCAGCATATGTAGCAACACTAACTGGATGTATGGTCCTAATGGTAAGCTTGCTAGGGGATGAGGCCAAGCCCCCAGCATGATAGCATATATACTGTCATTAGCTGCACACATTAGAAAACTTGTTAACTCTGTGTGATTTTCTTATACACTTCAGATTTCTCTCACCTTGTATGTTCCTGCCTGATTGGCTACTGTTTTCTCATTCCTCTGCCTATTGGGGAAATACATTTAGCTGTTGTATTGGACAGTATTTTACTATTTGTTACAATTCAGTCAACAAAGAGGTTTTGTATTATAATTTAATAATACTCTTTAGCACTCTTTAATAATAAATAATAATAATATAGCACTCTTTAGCTTCAAAGGGTTGTACAACAATGAAATAACTAGTGCTTACAATATCTCTCTGGGGTTGAAAACTGAGACAGAAACTTGCCCAAAGTCATACAGTGAATCAGTAGCAGAACTAGAATTAGTGATCAGGTATTTTAGGAGGTTAGTTTTGTGCTCTAACTTCTCAGCCTCATGCCCTTCTGGTCTTTAAATACACTATTGTTTAAAATAAACCAAACCAGCTTTCTTTGACATTGTAGTGGATCTTCTCTTGCTACCCTAACTCCTTTTCTGAACTGTTCCAATCTTATTGCAGATTGTACCTTACAAACACAGTTTCCACTGACACTGTGTTAACTGGTATCTCCTTGGTACCTGATATGATGTCAATAGGACTATTAATGTAGGACTCACAATTTGGAAGACAAACTTTGATAAACTTCGAATCAGCTTCCTGGGACATTTAAGTAGAGTTGTGTAAATAACTTATGTTTCAGTTCAGTGGCTGAACAGTTCAGGTTGACCTGAAACAAAAACTTTTCAAATTTTCCAGCAAATTGAAAATCTCAAAATTTCCTTTTGGGTTGAACAAAACATTTCATTTTTGAGGATTTTTAAAAATCTTTTAAAATAAAATTAAAGTAAAATTTGAAAGGAAAAGTCCTTTTAAATCAACAAATTGAAATTGTTAGTTTTAAAAAATGAAAAGGAAAGGTTTTGGGAAGGAATGTTTGGGTTTGGTATTTCAGTTGGAGAAACAATTTGGTGAATTCAACATGAATTTGCAAAATGTTTCAGTCAACTCAAGTCTGCATTTTTCATTTTAAAAAGTCTGAAAAATGTCACTCAGAATTACTTTCAAGCCCATTATCCACCATGTAACCATAAACTGAACAGTTATTATTTCTTAGGGAAGTGTAGTCACTGACACTGAGGCATAGATGAATAGGTCATGAAAAGTACATAGCTGTTATGTATGTAACACCCACTCTTCAGAGTTAACTGCCTTGGCTGCTTTTGGCAACACTTCAAAGAAAGGGAACTACTACCACCAGCAGGAGCTTGGAATTTTGAAATTTGCCTCTCTTTCTGAATTTAAAGGGACAATAAAAATCAAAAGCTATCAAAATTATATATTTTTGTCCATTCATATTTAATAACAAGCTAAATTCTTTCTAAGAAATCCTTACATCGGTACTGCCAACCTGTGTGCCAGCCAGCATGAACAACTACAAATGAAAAGGAATTATATAAATTACTGGCACTGTGTTGGAATTGCACACATTAACAGCTCAGTAGTAAACACACTGAAAGAAACTATATGGAGTCCACTCCTTACTTACAGCTTATTCCCATTAAAGCTGCTGGTAACACTTTCATTGATTTCAGTGGAAGCAGGATCCATCACCAGGTAATAATTATTTGAAAGCAGGTAAAACGATGTGTCTAAAATACTTGACAAAATGAGCCACATTTGCAAAAGCAACTTCTAAATTCTCATGACCAAAATTACACACCCACATTTTGAGGTTTGCCCCCAAAACTGTGTGTTCAAAAAGCTGGCTGCATGATTTTCTGTGTATGAATGTAGAACATGGGTTAAGGCTATTGTGAGTATTTGGACCCATAATCATTTTAAGTCTTAACTTTATATCTCTGCTATTGACACTTCAAGTCAGAGCCCTAGTGCCCTGTTTCATTTTGAAAAGTGGTATGTAAAAATGGCATTTTCTTACTCAAAGGAACTGCTATCTGTGTATTCATATTCATATCTGCTGACATAAGTGACATAAGTACCTTTCTAATGCTTTCTATTTCCATTATCCCTGTAGAGTCAATGCAGCCAAAAGGGACTGAGCTGGATTTCAATACTTTTCATGTAGCAACAAATTTATTTACTAAGTTCCAGTAAGGGACAGATCAGTTTGATCTTTGCAACACCATGGAGAGCACAGGTGTAACAGAGGGCAAAATTTGGACTGTAGTAATAAAAATATTTAGTAGTTGTATAGTGTTTTTCATCCAAAGATCTGTAGAACCTTCATTGATGGTGATGATGTGCAAAATTAAAAGAACTCAGTTTGACTTTTATATCTCAGGTAGAATTGCAGGGCTGGCAAGTAAGAAAAACAAATATTTGTTTTACTTGTAAACTGAGTACATTTGATCTGGAAATCATTGTAACTGAGGAACTGCCATTTCTCCAGTCACTTTTCAAAGTAAAAATGGACATTAATGTTTTTTCACTAAATATTTTTATGTGTATGTATTTTAATTCTCTGTTACCTTATTTTTGGAAGCATCACTGCTTAGGTCTCTGAAAAGAGAATGTAAAAACCTTTCCGTTGCTAAGTAGAAGGAAAGAACTTGGCACATATGCAGTTTACACCAACAAGTGGTTCATACCACTCTCTATTTGTGCTGTTTCCCTTTCTCTAGGTGGGATTTACCTGCAAGGTTACACTGTAAGCGAACAGACACTTGGCTCCAGGAGATCTGTAATTGAAATGAAACCCCCATCTGAAGAGTTTCAAACCTTCTACTTGTGTGCAGAGAATGTAAATGAAAACAAACGGTAAATGGAGATCTTTGTTTCACTTCTCTTTGCCAAACTCTTAGAGCAAGTAAGAGCACTGTAGTTCAAGAACGTTTGCTAAAATCTTTCCCTTTTGTTTTCACCTGCTTGCTTTCATCTCTCCGTAACATTAGTTTTAGTCACACTGCAGCAAAATATGCTGGCACATGTGAGTCATGAGTTCTGTTATTGTCATCACTGGAGTTATAGCAAGGCTGAATTGCGGCAGTTCAAGAGGGAACCTTGTGATGGTAGCTCTCATAAGGATGTGTGAGTAGTCATACTAAATGGAAGCACCTAAGTGCCTTTCATGATAGGTCAGACTAAGTGAAAAGTAGGTACTTCTAGTTCTCACAGATGAATTACTTCCAACACTGATCATCATAATTAAAAAAATTGCCTATGAAGTCATTTTCTAAAAGCTACATTCTGTAGTCTTAGTGCAGAAAAAACTCCCACTGATGTCCCTAAGACTAAAAGTTGTAGGATTTGACTTATAATGAGAAGCTATTAAATAATTTGGAAACTTGTGCCCAGATATGTTGCTCTTACAGCCAGTTCTTCCCTTCCCACTGTCTCCAGTCCACTTATTAGCATTTTTAGTGACAAGACAGTACAACAGATTTATAAAAAACAATTTCAAGAGAATTTTATCTTCCAAGTGCACATATGACACCCATTCAGTGGCAGTTGTTGGTCTTTCCTCTCTTTCAGATGGATTACTGCTTTGAAAACCTCAGTTAATAAATGGATAACCCTACACCAGGCCATTCAAGACTTCATGAACCGACCACTGGAAGAGACAAAGATGTGAAAAAATATATAGTTTTTCTTCATACTTTTCTTTATAATACATTTCAAGACAATATCTCCCAACAGACAAGATATTTTAGCACCAGATGAACTTTAGCAGTGGTATGTACCACACACCTTTTGTAAACATTAGTAAATAAAAGCTAATTTATGTTACCTACATTGTGGATAGTCTTTTTATGTTTCTATTTGTGGTCCATGGTCCCCTAACTTAAGCAGAGTCACTTTGGATTTATACCAGTGAACAGGGATTTTGCCTGAATTGATAAACTACACTTCTTGCTGCATCATAATACAGTAGAATCTCAGATACAAACACTTTGGAAATGGAGGTTATTTGTAACTCTGAAATGTTCGTAACTCTGAACAAAACATTATGGTTGTTTTTTCAAAAGTTTGCAACTGAACATTGCAAACTTTACTATGCAGAAGAAAAATGCTGCTTTTAACCATCTTAAATGAAACAAGTACAGAAACAGTTTCCTTACCTTGTCAAATATTATTTTTTAAACTTTCCCTTTATTTATTTAGTAGTTAACGTTTAACACAGTTCTGTACTGTATTTGCTTTTCTTTTTTGGTTTCTGCTGCTGCCTGATTGCATACTTCCCATTCCAAATGAGGTGTGTGGTTGACTGGTCAGTTCATAACTCTGGTGTTCGTAACTCTGAGGTTCTGCTGTATTTATCTAAAGGGAGAAAGCACTGACTTTCAGTGTACATTTTACTGTTTTTTTATGCATATGTTGTTTTTATCATGCAAATGTAACCCTTGTGAGAATTTACTTTTACAAGATGATCCCTCAGTTGGGTTTTCTCTGAAATATATGGACTGTGTCTAACTCAAAGTTGGGGCCAGGGCGAGAAAAGACCCTAACAGAGCATGCAGTGAAGTTGTAGCCAAGTTGCTCCCAGGATATTAGAAAGACAATGTGGGTGAGGTAATATCTTCTATTGGACCAACTTCTATTGGTGAAAGAGAGAAGCTCAAAATACCATTTTGAGGCATTTTGACTGAGTTCAGAGGAATTTTGACGAGAGGACTGACAGGGAGGCCAAAGGCTCCATATCCACCACTAGCACAGTGCTGTGTATATGGAATTGAATGTTTATTATTTTATTGTTCATGTTCACTCTATATTAATGTAAATTTTAACTGTAAAGTATTTTTGGTCTGGCCAACTGCTATCACGGTTTACCACATTTATGGAGAGGAATGGATTTGAGGCTAAAAAGAACTATTTCCTCTGAACCTAGGGATGAGAGATAGCACCATAACCCTGCATCAAGTGAGTCAAAAAAAGTCATCTAATAATTTATTCAATGATGTAATGTGATAAAATTCTAATTTTTACAAAAGTATGATTATAGTTCATTATTTGTACTAGCACCTGAAGCATACTAGTGTTATGTTACTATGTTTGAGAATTATTTTCACATACATTCTACTGCAAATATAGCAGAACTCAAAAAATCGTCTCACGCGGCATAAGTCAGCGTTTACTGTTGAGATTTACACTTCCATGCTGTAGAATCAAGACTAGATTCTTAGCTGGTGTAAATAAGTATAGCTTCAGGATCTGGCTCTTTATATTTTGTGATTCTGATGCTTCCAAATGGAAGCAAAATCGATAAATTGAAGGGAAAAGTATTACCATTTCATTTTTCTCCAAATGATCCTAAATACAAGTCATCTGTGAAAAATATATCACTGCTTTTAAAGGTAACAAGCCAGCTCTCAGTTGTAGCCAGGTTCTATAGGGCACAAAGGAAGAGGATCCAAAAGATGACTTGTCATGTTTCTCTGAGCCAGAGCTGGTTCTCACCCAGCACTAATACCTGCATAGATCACAGCAGCCTGGGAGTTGTTCTAATTTATGTCAAGTGGCTAATGGAAGCATTGCCTGAGTGGCAATTTGCCAGCCAGAAATTGCTATAGGGCAATGCACACGTCTTCCCATTCCTAAAACTGCTAGGGGACAATGGTGTTTGGGTCGAGAAGGCTGGCATACGAAGGAGCTCTCTATGCCTACTGGTGACCCCATGCCAGCAGAAGTCATAGTCAGTAGTTCAGGGTCATACTTAGCTGTCATCAATGTGGCTGATTTTATTTTCATTTTTTAAAGTATTCACAGCACTCTTATCTGATATATAATATTTTGTTTGAGTGGTTTCTCCTGGGACTTTTTCCCAGAGTCCTTGCAGATGTCCAAAAGGAATTTTTGTGAATAATGTTCCCTCAACACACATAAGTTTCTCAATCTGACTTTTCAATACATGTGTAATCTAATTCTAATTGGACAACTGTAATTATAAATAGCACTATATAATTCAGTGTTCATACATTTGAGTCAGCTTAATTATGAGTTCCTTTTGTCTCTAAAATTTATTGATGGTGTTTGTCAAGTTGTGTTTATTACATTTTTCTCTCAAGAGTTTTTTCCCAGATACCTGAAGGAGATTGTTTCTTCCTGGCTGTAGAGGTTGATTTTTGTTTTGCTTTGTTTTGTTTTGTTTTAATATGCCTCATCATTTTAATTATATTTGAAAAGTGGGGGGAGATTGGAAAAAATCCATTTATACTATTGCAAGCGTTTGTTATGTGTTTTCTGCATTAGTTTGACATTATTGCAGCTCACTCACTAAAACAAATTAACACATAATTAGAAGCATGGGATTTATCAGACCTTTCAGTCATCAAGTCCAGAATCCTGCTTGTGTTGCTTCAGAGGAAGGGGGAAAAAAATTGTATCCTGTCAATTGTCCACTGCTTCACACAGCAAAAAAACCTCTCACCCTTGTAGCAATCAGCTTACACCTTGAATCACGAGATAGGATTCCCTTAGTTTAGCATACATAGAACTGCAGCATAAAATGTTAGTCATGAAAATAAAGTTAGCCCAACCATTTAGAAATCCAGCTTAAGTAGTTAACTCTATGACCTCTTGTGGCAGTGAAGTTCACAGATTGCATGTTGTTGGATGAAGTATTTCTGTTTAGATTTTCTAGCTTTAGTGGCCATTTATTTAATCAAAAGACCACACTTCTTGAATTAGGAAGACAGAATAACATAGGGAGGGCCTAGTCACTTTTTAGTCTTCAGAATCCTGAATACTTCAGTTTAGTCTCCTCTGATTCTTGTCCTTTCCCTGCTAAATATCCTAGTTGTTGTTATATCTCATCATACTGTTACCCCTTTTTGACCCAAATGACTAGTCAAAGTTCAGGGCCCTGGGGATGTTCCAGCTGAGAGGAGATATTGATGGAGCCTGGTATTTTCTTTGATGCACTCTTGTTAATTTACAAAGAACGTACAAAATCCTGCTTCTCTGAACACAGGAGGAACCAAGAACAAGGGGTAGCTTCTTTGCCTAGGATCAGACTCAAAATTCTCCCTTGTGGCTTCACCCAGCATACAGGCGCCTGTGTGGCTTTCATTAGGCTGTCTCGGTTGCTCTTTGTATCTGTGTTCTGTCTTCTCTCTCTCTCACCTCCACACACTTTTCTACAACAATACTCAGACAAAAAAAAAACAAAACCCAACCCTCTACCCACACAATCCAAACCGTGTGCATGGGTTCACATACTCCTTTTGTCTAAGGTGGGGGCTTGTGATTAACTCAGCTTTACAATGATGCGAAGCAAACATTCACACCAGACATCCATCAATTGCCACAAGTTTTTAACTCAATCCATCAAGTTTAAGCCAGCTCACAACACCACATTAACTTTCCTGTATACCTAAGCCCTCGTCACTGCCGTCCTCTGGACCTTTTCAGCATCCACTACACCCTCCCTAACACAGGGGCGTTTCGTCATTAGACATAGTGGTTCAGCTGAGGGCAGACACTTGGTCAATATAGGAAACATTATGCTCACGCCTGCTCTTGAGCAGCACTTGCATTGACGCCATTGCGGGTAGGAGGCTGGAAGGCGTGAGTAGCTGTGGGATGCATTATTATTTTATTAATTTAGCAGGTAGGCATTTGATTACATTATATAGTCTTTTAATATGTACTATTTTATTACTGTGTGGTTTGCAGTGGGCAAAGTGACTGAAGCATTATATAGGCACTAATAGAAGTTGAAATGAATAAATTAGCTACCCCCTTTCCCCCCCCCCATATCTTGCTTTTCTGTTTCATGATCTACTACTCGTGAACCAATTCTCTAATCTGGTGATAAATAAGTAAAACGTGTATGAATAACCACTAACAAGTTTGTCAACCATACATTTGGAATTAAAAGCTTCATAAATATATCAGTCCAAGTAACAGCATTGAGCTAGGAAGTTTTAAAATGTAAGCAGGGTCTGAAGGAGTTCTCCCCTGACAGCTAGCCAGGTGGAGGAGAGATTTCAGGAGCAAATTGTATTTATATGAACCCACCTACGCTGCCACGATATCCAGCAGATAGAGCTGTGTTGCTCAAATTGATCAACTTTGACTGGTGTTGGGTTACAAATCACTTTAGTACTGAATGTAGGGCAGGGGTCTCAAACTCAAATGACCACGAGGCCACATGAGGACTAGGGCATTGGCCCGAGGGCTGCATCACTGACACCCCGCCCTTCGCTGCCCCCGGCCCCACCTCTTCCCTGCCCCCATTCCAACCCCTTCACCGACGTTCCCCACCCCAACTCCGCCCCTCAGGGGGTGCAGGAGGGGTTCGGGGTGCTACAGGGGGTCAGAGTGCAGCATGTGGCGGGGGGCTAGGGTGCAGCAGGGGGCTCAGGGCAGGGAGTTGGGGTGCAGGAGGGATGCGGGATCCAGGGTGGCAGTGGCACACACCGGGGCCAGGGCAGGCTGCCCTGGCCCCCGGCCCCTGCACTGCTCTGCTCTGGGAAGCAACCGGAATCATGTCCCTGCAGCCCGGGGGAGCAAGGGCACAGGGCTCCGTGCACTGTCTTGCTGCTCTCTAGGTACCTCCCCTGAAGCTCCCATTGGCTGCAGTTCCCTGTTCCCAGCCAATGGGAGATGCGGGAGGCGGTGCCTGGAAGCCATGGCACTGCACGGAGTCCTCTGCCCCCCCTATCCCCGATCCCAGGCCATTGTGCCGGCTGCTTCAGGGAGCGGCGCGGGGCTCGCTGTGCCACTGGGGGGAAATCCCGCGTGGTGTAGTTTGCCCACCCCTGGCCTGGAGGTAGGCCGGGGGCGGGCCCCAGGAAATAGCCCCCCTGAGCCAGACCCCTGATGTAGGGGGAATGAAACATTGTTGTCTTTATTGTACAAATAAAGGGGAGCAGACCTGTGCTTCACCTGTCTCAAATGAGGGGCTCACCCTCAGCTGAAAGGACCTCTTTAAACCAGGGGCTCTAATGTCAGACTCCTGTGAAAGTAAGAGGGGTGGGGACAGGTGTCCCAGCCAGGAGATGTAGACTCTCCCTAAGGGGCCCCACTCTGGTTGAGCCTGTTTCTCCCCCCCATTCAAAAATAGAGATAAATAGGGTAACAAAAGGCTCCTAATGAAGCCTAAGTACTCAATAAGAGCTAAAATCACTTGTGGTGGGGCAGTGTTTCTGCCCAGTCTGCTGAGAGCTAAAAATCACTGAGACTGATCTACAGAAGTCACAGCAGAGAGGCAGACAGTAGCAGGAGGTGAGTGACAGGTGGCCATCAGGAGAGTGGAAAGCAGTCGGCTGAGAAACAGTGGCTGGCCAGGCAGTGAGAAACTGTCGGGGTGGCCAGCCAGAGCATATGCTCAAATGGCACGGCAAGCAAGGTACCTTCTTCCCCTGGTGGGAGGTGAACTCAGAGTTATGTCCTCACTGTCCAAGCGCAACTGCCATGAGTGGTGTACGGTGAGGGGGCACAGTAATGGAACTGTTGGCTATAGAACTCAAGAACATGAGGCAGAAGGCACTGCCCCACACACACTCTAGGGTGGGTGTCCTGATCACAGTTTTATGATTGTGACATTTTCCCTAATTAATGTTGGGTGACTGCCCTCCTTTCATTAAAAGTTTCTTTTCCACACTCAGACTCTGTTTGTGAGTGGGGAAGTATTGCCTCTCAGAGGTGCCCAGGAGTGCTGTGTAATTTTCCCAGGTTACTGGGTGGGAACTCAAGCTGGTTCTATGCTGTATCGTTGAAAAGGAACCCCTAGATATTGAACCTGGCCCTGGTTGCTGCAGAAGGGTTACAAAAATATCTAATAATCCAAGTACCAAGCCAGTGTAATATAGGTCTAAATTTGAAAGCAATCATGACACTCCATTTTGTATTAGAAGAAGACAGGTATCGGTGTCACTGCTGGTGTACCACTAGTCAGCAATTAGACTGTTGACAGGGTATGGAACTAGAGTTGGATAGAAATAGCAGTCAGCCAGGAATATCAATTCCCAATCCAGGCTTTCCCAATGGTGGAGGTGCTTGGAGTCCCAAGTTTTGATTCAGTTCCACTTTAGATTTTAATTTTAATTTTTAAGGGAGGAGGAAGAGAAACAAAATAGCATGTTAGTTTTTTGTTGCAATTAAGTTTCAAAAACGAAACTTTGGGGAAAGGTGCGAGTTAAGTTTGATGGTGTTTTCAGGGCAGCATGAACTGGGATTGCTGTGCAATTACTACGTTATCAGTAACTCATATGGTTTCATTTTTTGCCTTCAAGAATGTATAGTTATTGCTAGGATCCATCCATATTCAAGGTTTTCTTACCTCTGCCAGGAAAAAGATTGCTAATGGAAGCATTCTTGTTTCAATATAGCTGAGTATGATATTGCAGGTCATGTTCTTGAAGCATGATTTATTAAGCAGGTTTGCTACACTCCAACTGGAACTCTTTTTCTGCCCTATTCAGCAGAAAATGTACACAAGGGGAAGCCACAGAAGGTCACCTCTATGTTTCCCACGCTGGGCTGAGCAATTAGCAGGAAATACAGTTGTGCCACAAAAACATTTTTGCCAAGTACATAATTGCCGGCAATAGAGGGCTGGTCAAGGACGATTATTTGTTTGGTTCTGTTTCCCCCCCCCGTCAGCTCATGCAGCCTGATTTAGCAGAGTTAATCTAGTGCTAAACTGCAGGAATGATGGAATACGCCTTAGCCAAATCCATGACACTGCATTCTTGGATGGAAATCAGGTTGCCTAATACCCAGACTTCTCTTATATACCAACACTTATGCATATCTGTTATGCTGGCAAGATAGCATGCTAATTTTAAGAAAGTGGAGGCAACCAAAGGTTTACAGGTGAATTGTCTGCTGTATACAGGAATTAACATCTCTTATTCAGGAAGATCCTCTTAGGGGCAAGTAATGCTAAAATGGGCTGGCTAGACACTTCAGAATAAGGGCTCACTGCTGATACTTAGGTGTTATAATATCAATGAGGGTCTTCACCTTCTTTTTTCTTTTCTAGAGCATCTTGGTGCTCAGAATTTTGTACATGAAAAGAGAAAGGCATGTCATGTGTAACGTGTTAAACAGTGACATTCTGAGGCCTTTAGTTAATTACTGTTTCCATTTAGGTCTCCCTCATAATTAATAAACCACTTAGAGGTTGAAGCAATATGATGAAACTTGTCACCCTACAAGTACATATTATATTATTAATTATTATTATTATTATTATTAGAGAGGCTTTTGAATTTGTAAAGAAGCATCTAGCAGTCACAATCACAGGCATTTTAAGTAATAATAAGATGATAATTTTACTGAGACATAATACTGCCTAGTTATTTTATTGCTGGTCACATCTCATCAAACAATTCTTTAATTTTAACAGGTAGGCCATAAATGTTTTCACTTCAGGAAAGATATAGAAATAAGCCATCAGAGAGCAGGAATAATTTCCCAGGATATTCATTCAAAATTCCACAAGTAAAAATGCCTCCTGAGATATTAGCTAAACAGTCACCATTCAAGAACTCTCTAATCTCTGGAGGCCTCAGCTGGTAAGAGAAAGAAAGGTGACTGCTGCATTCTGATTCGTTGGCAGAGAAAAGAATCGTAGAAAACACAATATGCAACACAGACAAATAAATTGACTCCGTTTGGGATCGATATTTTGCCAACTACACTAGTCCAGATCCTCAGCTGGTGTAAAACAACATAGCTCCACATACTTTAGTTAGAGCTACATTAAACTACTACAGCTGAGGGTCTGGACCACTGTGTCTCTTCAATTATCCAAAATTAATCCAGAGATGATAAAAACTAAACCAGATCCTTGGCACTTCTGTCTTTCCCGGCATTTAGACAGAACTACTCTTACGCTCATGACCCTTTGGGAGTATAAGAGGACATATTGGAATTGTAAACGAATATAGCACATAACCGATTATTTCATTGCAAAGAGTCCATCACCACACATGTGGCAGCCAAAAAGCCTAGATCAGTAGATCTCAAACTTTGGAGCACTTGCCAGTGGCTTAGATTGCTTTATCGTTAAAAGATCAACAGTAATTAAATATTGTTAAGGAAAAGTTAGCACATGTGACTCCATTTTGGTTTGGGGCCCACCATTGTCTAAAAGCAAGCACATCATGCACCAGGAGGAGTGTCTCTTCTGCATTCCTGTGAAAATCCTCCTCCTTGTCTCCAGCCTGCCTTGACTCCCAGTATCTGTTTTTTGTCAGTCCCTAACTCCCTATCTCCTGGCCTTTGATGTCAGGCCTCCCATCCTGATAATAAAAGTTACTGATGCATTGCTTTAGGACCAAGCTGTGTAATTAACATACTAGTTTAGCACGAGGAATGCACCAAGCAGGGATAGGTGGTAGATAAGAAAAGGGTTTGTTTATTGGCTAAGGTTTCCGATGCACGAGGGCAACATGCTTTGCTAAAAAGTATATAACCTTTGCATAATCTGTATTCGGGGTTCCCTCCTGGCTAGCAGGGGGGCACCACGCTCGAGTGTAATAAACTTGGTGTTTTTTGGGAACTCTGCAGTTGTGGACTTTGTTTATGTGCCTCAGCCTAGATTCGAACTGTGCGTGTCCTACCAGGTGTAATTTGTAGCATTTGTGTGCGTGTCCTACCAGGTGTAATTTGTAGCATTTGTGTGCGTGTCCTACTAGGTATAATTCGTAACAATATATGTCAAAATATTACTTCTCTAAATAAGCAACTGTAGTTACCACAAAGATGGTGTGTGATCACTATTAGGTGGACATGGACAACACGGTCATGAAGCGGAGAGAAGGACTGGGGAGGAGCCGAAGAGAAAAACTCCCTCTATTAAGTTTCAGAGTAGCAGCCATGTTAGTCTGTATCCGCAAAAAGAAAAGGAGTACTTGTGGCACCTTAGAGACTAACAAATTTATTTGAGCATAAACTTCCGTGAGCTACAGCTAACTTCATCAGATGCATTCAGTGGAAAATACAGTGGGGAGATTTATATACATAGAGAACATGAAACAATGGGTCTTACCATACAGACTGTAACAAGAGTGATCAGGTAAGATGAGCTATTACCAGCAGAAGAGTGCGGGGGGAGGAGGGGGATATTTTGTAGTGATAATCAAGGTGGGCCATTTCCAGCAGCTGACAAGAACATCTGAGGAACGGAGGGGGGGAGAGGGGGGAGGAATAAACATGGGGAAATAGTTTTACTTTGTGTAATGACCCATCCACTCCCAGTCTTTATTCAAGCCTAAATTAATGGTGTCCAGTTTGCAAATTAATTCCAATTCAGCAGTCTCTCGTTGGAGTCTGTTTCTGAAGTTTTTTTGTTGAAGAACTGCAACTTTTAGGTCTGTAATCAAGTGACCAAAGAGATTGAAGTGTTCTCCGACTGGTTTTTGAATGTTATAATTCTTGACGTCTGATTTGTGTCCATTTATTCTTTTACGTAGAGACTGTCCAGTTTGACCAATGTACATGGCAGAGGGGCATTGCTGGCACATGATGGCATATATCACATTGGTAGATGTGCAGGTGAACGAGCCTCTGATAGTGTGGCTGATGTGATTAGCCCCTATGATGGTGTCCCCTGAATAGATATGTGGACACAGTTGCCAACGGGCTTTGTTGCAAGGATAGGTTCCTGGGTTAGTGGTTCTGTTGTGTGATGTGTGGTTGCTGGTGAATATTTGCTTCAGGTTGGGGGGCTGTCTGTAAGCAAGGACTGGCCTGTCTCCCAAGATCTGTGAGAGTGATGGGTCGTCCTTCAGGATAGGTTGTAGATCTTTGATGATGCGTTGGAGACGTTTTAGTTGGGGGCTGAAGGTGATGGCTAGTGGCGTTCTGTTATTTTCTTTGTTGGGCCTGTCCTGTAGAAGGTAACTTCTCGGTACTCTTCTGGCTCTGTCAATCTGTTTCTTCACTTCAGCAGGTGGGTACTGTAGATGTAAGAATGCTTGAGAGATATCATGTAGGTGTTTGTCTCTGTCTGAAGGGTAGGAGCAAATGCGGTTGTATCGTGGAGCTTGGCTGTAGACAATGGATCATGTGGTGTGGTCTGGATGAAAGCTAGAGGCATGTAGGTAGGTATAGCGGTCAGTAGGTTTCTGGTATTGGGTGGTGTTTATGTGACCATCACTTATGTGACAGCACTGTAGTGTCCAGGAAGTGGATCTCTTGTGTGGACTTGTCCAGGCTGAGATGGTGGTGGGATGGAAATTGTTGAAATCATGGTGGAATTCCTCAAGGGCTTCTTTTCCATGGGTCCAGATGTCATCAATGTAGCGCAGACCTAAAAGTTGCAGTTCTTCAACAAAAAAACTTCAAAAACAGACTCCAAGGAGAGACTGCTGAATTGGAATTAATTTGCAAACTGGATACAATTAACTTAGGCTTGAATGAAGACTGGGAGTGGATGTGTCATTAGAAAAAGTAAAACTATTTCCCCTTGTTTATTTCCCCTCCTCCCCCCACCGTTCCTCACATGTTCTTGTCAAATGCTGGAAATGGCTCACCTTGATTATCACTACAAATGGTCCCCGTCGTCCGTCCGTCCCCCCCCCCCCCCCCCCCCCCCCGCATGCTCTCCTGCTGGTAATAGCTCACCTTACCTGATCACTCTTGTTACAGTCTGTATGGTAAGACCCATTGTTTCATGTTCTCTGTGTATATAAAATTTCCCCAATTTAATTTCCCCTGCATGCATCAGATGAAGTGAGCTGTAGCTCACGACAGTTTATGCTCAAATAAATTTGTTAGTCTCTAAGGTGCCACAAGTCCTCCTTTTCTTTTTGCAAAACCAAGATGCAAACAAGGGAACAGCTACATTACATGGCTGAGTATTCTGAACTCCACATATAATTCTGGAGACATTAAAGATTCCCAAATTAAAGACAGGATCATCTGTGGAACATGTGATTCCAGCTTACGGGAGAGATTGTTGAAAGAAACAGATCTAATTCTAAAGAAATGTTTCCAAACAGCAAGGGCAGCTGAACTTCCCAGAGAAAAGATCTAAACAATGACAGCCTCTAGTTCAGAACACGTACACTGGCTTAAGCTAATGGAATGCAGGAAGTAGGACAGAAACAGACCGACCAAGCATGGAGGCATCATGGTCCCCAGTGTATAGATTTTGAAAAGTGATACAAAAAATAGAAAAATGCTGAGCCTATGGGCAATAGTGTAAGGGTTGTGAGAAGCAGAAACACTATGTCCCAATGCCACAGTAACCCTAGGAAGAAAATTAATCAGTACAAGCAGCGACTGATGATATAGAGCCTTCCAATGAGCATTCCTATATCTTGCAACGTGACTTGAGCAGATCAAAAGCTCTCAACGTACATGCACTGCAAAAGAAAGCTACCAGCCATTCTATTGCCATATCTGTTATTGGATTAACAACTAATTTGATTCCGGATGGATTGCAGAGCCAGCTACAACATAATCCCAACAACACTGATAAGCAGCAATATTAGATTGGAGAAATGTAACTAGGTGCTGGTGAGATGCAACAAAACCATTCTGGGGGCAATGAGGAAACACAACACTACAATATCCTCTACTTGAGAGAGGAGGGAGAACTGTCATTGTGGGTCCTGTCCAGCATTCTAACAATATAAGGGCATATTTTAAGGAGATTAACACCCAGGGGACAAGACAAAGTTACAAATAGACCCTCATGTGCAGCCTGCTAGACTACTAAAATGCAGAATTCTGGAGGAGCCACTGAACAAGGAGTTGGCAAGCCTGTAAACAAGAGGCATCATTACACCCATTGAAACTAGCACAGAGCGAACCGGCAGCCTCATTGTGATAAGAAAACCTTTAGGTAAACTGAGGACCTGCATTGATCCAACACCACTGGAACAGAGCATTGAAAAGAAGTCACTAAATATTACCAATGACGGAGTACATACTACCTGATTTATCCAGGCCAAAAGTAGTAACTATTTGTGATGTCAAGAATGGATTCTGGCACATTAAGCTAGATGAGCCAGCCACCTGATAACTTTTGCCACATCTTTTGGAAAGTATCATTGGGTGAGAATGCCTCTGGGCATCAACCCAGTCCAAGAGGTGTTCCAGTGTAAACTGAAATAGGCACGAGCACTAGCAGTGGTGCTGGAACAATTTTTATAGTGGGAGTGCTGAGAGCCATTGAACCAAATTGTAAACCCTGTATATAATGGAAACCACTTCAAGCCAGGGAGTGCAGCAGCATCCCCAGCACCTCTAGTTCCAGCACCTATGCTAGAGGGAGTCCCAGACAGCCAGATCATAGCTGATAAGATTGTTAATGTACAAGAAGATAGAATCATAGAACTGGAAGGGACCTCAAGTGCAGTCCCCTGCACTCATGGCAGGACTAAGTATTATCTAGGCCATCCCTGACAGGTGTTTGTCTGACTTGCTCTTAGAAATCTCCACTAATGGAGATTCCACAATCTCCCTAGGTAATTTATTTCACTACTTAACTACCCTGATGGTTAGGAAGTTTTTCCTAATGTCCAACCTAAACCATCCTTCTGCAATTTAAGCCCATTGCTTCTTGTCCTATCCTCAGAGGTTTTCTCCCTGCTCCTTGAAACAACGTTTTATGTACTTGAAAACTGTTATGTTCCCTCTCGGTCTTCTATTCTCCAGACTAAACAATCTCAGTTTTTTCAGTCTTCCCTGATAGGTCATGTTTTCTAGATGTTTAATCATTTTTGTTGCACTTCTCTGGACTTTCTCCAATTTGTCCACATCTTTCCTGCAATGTGGCACCTAGAACTGGACACAATACTCCAGCTGAGGCCGAATCAGCGTGGAGCAGAGCGGAAGGATTACTTCTCCTGTCTTGCTTACAACACTTCTGTTGATACATCCCAGAATAATGTTTGCTTTTTTTGCAACAGCGTTACACTGTTGGCTCGTATTTAGCTTGTGATCCACTATGACCATTAGCAATTATCTTCAAAAAGTCATGAAAGATGGGAGAGATTCCAGAGGATTGGAAAAGGGCAAATATAGTGCCAATCTATAAAGATATCAAGGAGGAGGTAATCCAGGACCATGATAACAGGAGGTAATCTGTGGAAACTCCTAAACAAATGCCAGGAGCAGAACATTAAGCTGAATGTGGACAAATTGAAGATGAGAACTGAGTCCCCAATATGGGACATCAATTGACCTATCCACCAGATTCTAAGAAACACAGCCATTAAAGAAATGCCCACACCAAAGGATATGAAGGGATTTCACTAATGTATAGGGATGGCCAACTGTCCTTCCAAATTCTGCACACACCTGTCCAAAGCTTGTGAACCCTTAACACACCACAGTGTTGTGTGGGAATGGTCAGAGACCCAAGAACAGGCATTTGAAAGAGTAAAGAGAATTATAAGCAAGGCACCAGTCTTTGGGTCCTACAGCCCTCCAGAGTCACTACAGCTACAGCATAATGCCCCAGAAGGAATCCTAGGAGCAGTACCGATGCAGTGCCCAGCAGCTCGTAGCATTTGCTAACAGAGTCCTGACAGACATGGAAAGGGGATGTGCTCAGATCGAAAAGGAGCTACTGGCTGTGCTCTTTGACATAGAATGATTCCATCAGTTCGCCCTCGAGCTCACGGTGGACGTGCAGTCTGATCACAAGCCAACAGAAAGCATCAAGGAGAAGCTACTGCTGAGTGCACCCAAGTGACTACATCACATGTTATTGAGACTCCAGGACTAAGATTTGAGGATAAGATATTGCCTAGGAACGTCACTACTGGTGACAAATACACTGAGCAGAGCATACCTTCCAGATTACTATCAAGGGCTCTGTGGAACTGGAGAGTCTATCAACATGCTGTATCTTTGTATCTCCAGTGGGGGGTTCCAGGCAATCCAACAAAGCACTGAACAGGATGTGATGCTACAGACTGCAAGTTAACAATTTCCATGTGAGAGATGAGCTCTGTGTGCAAGAGCAGATTTTGTTTAAAAGGACTGGGCAGTAATCCCAGCAGATTTAAATTCTGACATCATGAGATGGAGACACACGCCACATGTAGGGATAGAGGCATGTATGAAACGAGCCAGGGAAGATATCAATTGGCCAGGCATGAATGCACAGTTATGAGCGGCTACACTGAACAGTGCAAAGTGTGCAAAGACAATAGTGACTGATAACAGAAAGACTCTACAGCCTGATGACATCCCAACCCAACCCTGCGAAAAGGTCAGAACAGACCTCTTAATTTTGATGGCAGGAACTACACGGTCACAGAAGATTACCACTCCACTTTCTGGGAGATGGACTATCTGGAGTGCACTCAGGCAAGAACTGTGATCAGGAAACCCGAGGCACATTTTGCAAGTTATGGAATACCTGACACACTATGCTCAGACAATGACACTGCACCAGAATTTAAATGTTCCAATGTCAAAAATGAGAATTTGAGAACAAAACATCTTCCCTTGAGTACCCAGAAAGCAATGAGAAGGTAGAGTTAGTAAAGACAGCCAAGAGACTGCTGGCAAAGGCAAAATAGACAGGAAGGGATCCTTATCTGACAATGTTGGACCATTGCAACACACCCTCTCAGTGACTAGATGACTAGCCCAGGACAGGGACTGATGGGCCAGAGAACCAAGATTCTGCTACCCACAAGGGGTAGTCTGCTGCAGCCCAGAGGAAAAATAATAGACAGGACACAGAACCAGTTAATAGAATGCCAGGCTAGGCAGGCAACTCACTACAACAAAAAACCCAAGGACCTGAGGCCACTACACACACGTGATCAGGTCTGGGTCCAACAATCAAATAGCAACAAAAAGCAATGGCAAAAGTCAAAGCGACAGTGGGACACAGGTCATATGAGGCTACATATAAGCTACAAACACATGACTGGTTTGGCGACCAAATTGAAGGCAACTCCAGAGTAGTAGCAGACAGCTGGCACCCAAACAAATGGGAGCAAGGCCAGGACTTGGAGGACTTAGAAAGACCTTGTCCATCAGCTGGCCTGATGTAGGAGAGTTCAAAGAAATATAGTATCTGAGCAACAAAGAGGACCAACAGGATACCAATCAACAGAATGAAGGCAACAACAGGATAGAAGCAAGTCCCCCACCAACAGCAACAGCAGAGACAAGAAATGGAAGACAGGTTTGAAGACCTGATAGACTACCAGGTCGAACAGGCTACAATGGACGGGTGGCAAAGGCCATATCCCTATCATGGGTCCCGACTCCGTGGATGCTCTGGGGATGGAGCACCCACTGCTGGCCCTGCAGATCAGTGCTTCCTCCTCCCTCCCAGTGCCTCCTACCCACTGCGATCAGCTGTTTAGCGTGCAGGAGGCACTGGGGGGAGGAGGAGGAGTGGGGGCAGGAAGAAGTGGGGGAGGGGTAGAAAGGGGGCAGGGTGGGGTGGGAGCTTGGGGAAAAGGATGGAGTGGGGGTGGGGCTGAGGCAGCAGTGGCGGGAAGAGGCAGGGTGGGGATTATTAAAAGGAAAGATGTAGCAATCTGCAAGGAACTTGGAGAGGGAAAAGTTGGGACTGGGAGCTGCGGGGAGCCGTGCCTGCAGATAGTCAATATCAGCACAATGTCTTGTGGCCCACAATCAGATTACCCTGATGGGCTGCAGGTTGCCCACCACTGCTCTAAATGCTAGTGTAGAATCACAATTCGTGTTTTTGAACACCTTTGCTGTACTACATGGCTAGGAGGATGCACTGCTAGTTATATAAAGGTGTAGTGTCCCCATCAGGTTCTTCCTAATGTTAAATGTTTCTAAATTCTGCTTCCCTCTGATCTGTATTAGTTACACTGTATTGCTTGTACGATGGAATACTCATTGAGTGGTCAAACCTAAACACCCTCCTCATTTTACACTAGAGCACTCAATGTCAGAGCTTTCTTTCTTGTTGTAGTGCCATTTACAAGATGTCAAGGGCAAGCAGCTGCATGCTGTGGATATGTACAGATATTTCTGCTCAGCTTTTGTTCTTTGACCCATACTGCAGTGAGACTGAAGCTGCGGAGGGGCAGAAAAGAAACCCTCCCTCTGCATTTCCTCTACCAAGCTGAATATTTCTGAACTAACTGCATTTCTGGGTTCACTGCTTTTGCAAGGATGCCAGCTTGACACTCCAAGCAAGCAAACAAGCAAACCCACACTATGTTTCAATTAGGTAAGGCTTTGTATTATAGTATACATTTTTTTGTATCCCCTCAACAGCCGCTACAGGGATCTGCAACCGATTCCCTTGGGAGCTCCTGGGTAAAAACTTTCCATTCTGTAGAAAGGTTGTTTCTGAGCAGCCATCTCCAGAGCAAATCATGTCTGAGCTAGTAGATGCTAAACAAAAGCTAAGTCCCACAGGGTCTAAAGTGACCTGAATAAGGTTCACATTAAAAGGTAGGGACTACAGTATAGTCGTTTCAGACTGTGTGTGAACATGTGTGTATAATATTACCAATACCCTTAGCTAAGGCTAACGCCCAACAATTAATTCTTAAGAGCCTGGCAGCAGTCTAAGATCTACATAATGAAATTTTGTTTGTCATTCTTAGTAGGCTATTTTTGTGTGCACTAGTAAACAAATTTCCCACTGTGTCATGCTATGCTCTTATCAGTCATTGCAAGGCCCTTCTTTATACCCTTTGCTCTAGTGTAAAAAAAAGTTAATATAATCTTTATATGACTGGGGGGCACCCACCTCTCACAGGAGCCCCCTGGTTGAGTGGGTGTGCCTACACTCTTAGTCCACTGTGACCTCTGTCGGTAGTTTCCCAGGCAAGTTTTCAGTTACTCAGCCCTCCAGCCAAGACTCTCACACAATCTGTATGTGAAACAAAACAGACCCCTTCTGAGGTATATAGTCCAATAGGGCTTATCCCAGTACCCCTCCATTAATATCTCTGTAGCTCCCTGAGTCTTTAAATAGTCCCAGCCATGGTACAGGGCCATCCGCCCAGGGTTTCCTCCCTGGAGACACAGTCGTTGCCTGCTCTGGCCCTTCCTGGTCCCAGCTGGGCCACTAAACCCTCCAATCCCCTTCGGGGGGGGGGGGGGTATCAAAGTCCTAAAGACTGACCCTCTGCCAGGTCTTCATCCCCTTTCCTGGACTTATGTACATTCCCCTTCTTTGGGACTTATGCCACTTCCCTCGTGGCTAGTGGGGTGGACCCAGGCCCGCCCACTACTGGTTCCAGCCAAGGAACCCTATGAATATCAGCTGCCCACTGTGTCCCTTTAACTAAACTCTGTTTCCGTTCCCTGGGCCACTTCACCACAGCCCAGCACCTTCTCGAACACTTCACCCTTACTATATGGCTGAAGTCTTTTACTCAGTCCCAGCAGTTAGCCAGGAGCTCTCTCTTGCTCCCCAGTTCACTGCCAGTGACTGATCTGTCCATGGTCCTGTTGCTCCTTCAGCCAGCCAGGAAGGCAGTCCTCACTCCTTCAGCTCCAGGCAGCAATTTCCCATAACAAACACACTTAGTGAACTGCTTTTGCCCTTTCTACAGGGAAATGGGACAAACGGCCATTGCCATCAGTTTTAAAATGCAACATAGATTGGACCAGTTTTCAAGAAAACCAACTTTCCCTTTGAATTCCCCAGGTAAACACCTCTCTTCATTTTATAATCTATCACCCACTGAGCTGTGGAATACATTTTGGATGTTTTCATTTTAGTTTTACAACATATTGGCCCAAATCCTACATCTCTTATGCAAATCTTCAATAGAAGTCAACCCCTTTCCCCCTCCCCTTGAACAATATAGACTGGGGTGGCCAAACTGTGGTTTGAGAGCCACATGTGGCTCTTTTACCATTAAAGTGCGGCTCACGAGCCCTTCCACAGCCCCCCACCCACCCATTTTCTGCCTACCAGATTGGGAGTGGGCTGCTCTGGACCTCTGCCTTGCAGTGGGGTAGTGAGGTAGGGGCTTCTGTCCAGTGGGGAGGGGGATCTCAGCTCTCAAACTTCTGAAGACTGTCGTATGTGGCTTGGAGGGCCAGTAAGTTTGGCCACCCCTGATATAGACCAAGAATTGTAGGCTTTAAACCTCAGCCCTGGCAGAAACAGGTGCTGTTCTGTTTGCCTTTAATTAGAGTCGTACCCACTTAAGCCAGGCATGAATTTAGTCATCTTAGGTATATATCCCAGTTAAAGGGCCCAATCCTGAAAGCTACTGAGCATATGAATCAGTGGCTGTTACATCATCTCTAAGACTTGGGTCAGTAAAGGCAAAATTTTCCAAAACACCAAAGTGACTTAAGAGCCTCAGCCCCACTTCTTAAAATGCAACTGATTTTTACTTACAACAGGCTTAATTGACACCTACAAGAAATTAGCCAATAATGGTATGATAGAGGATTTATTAGGGATCACTTAGAGTAGACAATATATAAATCTTATACTTTTGAGTATTTTACACCTCTTCCCTAGACATTATACACTGCTCATTTTATTGGCATGTAAACTCTGTGGGCAGGGACTATATTTTGTACATAGCTGGAAAACAGTGCATAATGGTTGCTACCAGGATATAAATAATAACATGCAGTTTTTTCCCTCTTAGCCATGGCCCACACCTTTAACAAATAAAAATGAAAAATAAATGAAATTTTTGTCATTCGTTTGTGACCAGCGAAAATGATACAATTTTGAATAATAATCTTATCAAACTGTATCCACTTCCGTCCACCTCCTGCAACACAGATGTGAAAGACAGAGAAAGGTTAAAACAGTAACAACATGGCGTTTCATGTAGGTTTTCATTTCTTGTTGTTTTTTCACTCTTGACCTCTGACCTAGAGCCACAGAACCTCAGGCTGTGTCCCTGTCACATGTCACTAGCAGATAACTAATATTGAAATGTCATGTCTAAATCCTGGGGTCAAATCAAATTGCGTACTAAAGTTGCACTGCATCTTTTAACTAAGGGACACTGCTGCATTTCACGGGTGCGATGCTTTCATCTGAAGTCAATAATTTGAAAGAATAGTTAACTCCTTAATTATGTTTTTAAATGTCTTTCAAGACAAGAACTTTTACCAGATGCCTTGAACAACCAAGCATCCCCTTAACAAACCCTAATACCAGTAGGCACATTTCTCTTCACTTCTTCCTGAAGTGAGTAGCAATAGAATCATCTCTGGCTTGTGATGTCTCTTATGGGTAAGATTGCCCTCATAGGCAACTACCATTCACTCTTAGAGGCTGGAGGGGAGAGCCATTTCTTACACTAAGAGGAGATTATGTGATCTTGTTAATAATATTGTTCTGCATCTGATAAATCCCAACATATGAAACCCTGGTTTGCAGAGATGCTTTTCTCAGTCATACTAAAGACACAGTAGTAGAAACACACTGTACCTGAGGCAGGTACTGTGCATTCCATAGGAAGCCACCCTCCTTTGTTTTTACTGATACTCTTGTTTTAACTGAGCACACACAGCTGTTCTTGCCAGATTTTTACCCTTTATATGACTTTAGCCTTTTCCTTCTATTGCTTTCTTTTCCTTCTTGACATGGAACAGAGCTCAAAAAGTCAATCACACAAGTCTTATGGAAAATTAAAAAGCATTAAGCACTGCATCATACCTTAACATGGTTTCTTACTGTACAAATAAAATGTTTATCACCAATCCAAGATTTTTTTTTTAATTTTTTTTTGTAGGTACTAACTACTGGAGGTACTTGCATAAAGCAATTTAACATTTAACAAGGAGAAAAAGGGTTTCCTGATATGAATAATAAAATCTTTGCCTTGCAGGGAAGACGCTTTGAAGTGGAATATGGGGCACATACAACGAGTGTCAGAGAGCAAGTAGTTCATGAAAATGCTTATAGTGTTACTAACCTAAATGCACTGAAACTGTAAAACAGGAACAAACTACCTGATACAGCAAAAAGTAGCTAAACTCATGTACATATTTAAAAAAGTGTGATTATTTCAGCAAACTGAATAATTCTTGGGTGAGTTTGCCAATTTTAAAGGCATTATTTGCAAAATTATGCACAAGTGAGAGCCCACATGTGCCTCTGACAGGAGAACTTGGCCAATCTCATAGATTCATAGACTCCTAGATATTAAGGTCAGAAGGGACCATTATGATCATCTAGTCTAACCTCCTGCACAATGCAGGCCACAGAATCTCACCCACCCACTCCTGCGATAAACCTCTCACCTATGTCTCGGCTATTGAAGTCCTCAAATCATGGTTTAAAGACTTCAAGGTGCAGAGAATCTTCCAGCAAGTGACCCGTGCCCCATGCTACAGAGGAAGGCAAAAAAAAACCCAGGGTCTCTTCCCATCTGCCCTGAAGGAAAATTCCCTCCCGACCCCAAATATGGCAATCAGCTGAACCCTGAGCATGTGGGCAAGATTCACCAGCCACATATCCAGGAAAGAATTCTCCGTACTAACTCAGATCCCACCCCATCTAACATCCCATCACAGGCCATTGGGCCTATTTACCATGAATAGTTAAAGATCAATTAATTGCCAAAATCATGTTATCCCATCATACCATCTCCTCCATAAACTTATCGAGTTTAATCTTGAAGCCAGATAGGTCTTTTGCCCCCACTGCTTCCCTTGGAAGGCTATTCCAAAACTTCACTCCTCTGATGGTTAGAAACCTTCGTCTAATTTCAAGTCTAAACTTCCCGATGGCCTGTTTATATCCATTTGTTCTTGTGTCCACATTGGTACTGAGCTTAAATAATTCCTCTCCCTCTCTGGTATTTATCCCTCTGATATATTTATAGAGAGCAATCATATCTCCCCTCAACCTTCTTTTGGTTAGGCTACAACAAGCCAAGCTTCTTGAGTCTCCTTTCATAAGCGAGGTTTTCCATTCCTCGGATCATCCTAGTAGCCCTTCTCTGTACCTGTTCAAGTTTGAATTCATCCTTCTTAAACATGGGAGACCAGAACTGCACACAATATTCCAGATGAGGTGTCACCAGTGCCTTGTATAATGGTACTAACACCTCCTTATCTCTAATGGAAATACCTCGCCTGATGCATCCCAAGACCGCATTAGCTTTTTTCACGGCTATATCACATTGGCGGCTCATAGTCATCCTGTGGTCAACCACTACTCCAAGGTCCTTCTCCTCTTCCGTTACTTCTAATTGATGTGTCCCCAGCTTATAACAAAAATTCTTTTTATTAATCCCTGAATGCATGACCTTACACTTCTCAATTAAATTTCATCCTATTACTATTACTCCAGTTTACAAGGTCATCCAGATCTTCCTGTATGATATCCCGGTCCTTCTCTAAATTGGCAATACCTCCCAGCTTTGTATCATCTGCAAACTTTATTAGCACACTCCCACTTTTTGTGCCGAGGTCAGTAATAAAAAGATTAAATAAGATTGGTCCCAAAACCAATCCCTGAGGAACTCCACTGGTAACCTCCCTCCAATCTGACAGTTCACCTTTCAGTATGACCTGCTGTAGTCTCCCTTTTAACCAATTCCTTATCCACCTTTCAATTTTCATATTGATCCGCATCTTTTCCAATTCAACTAATAATTCCCTATGTGGCAGCGTATCAAACGCCTTACTAAAATCTAGGTGAATTAGATCCACTGTGTTTCCTTTGTCTAAAAAATCTGTTACTTTCTCAAAGAAGGAGATCAGGTTGTTTTGGCAAGACCTACCTTTTGTAAAACCGTGTTGTATTTTGTCCCATTTACCATTGATCTCAATGTCCTTAACTACTTTCTCCTTCAAAATTTTTCCAAGACCTTGCATACTACAGATGTCAAACTAACAGGCCTGTAGTTACCCAGATCACTTTTTTTTCCCCTTTCTTAAAAATAGGAGCTATGTTAGCAATTCTCCAGTCATACAGTACAACCCCTGAGTTTACAGATTCATTAAAAATTCTTGCTAATGGGTTTGCAATTTCATGTGCCAATTCCTTTAATATTCTTGGATGAATATTATCTGGGCCCCCCGATTTAGTCCCATTAAGCTGTTCAAGTTTTGCTTCTACCTCAGATATGGTAATATCTACCTCCATATCCTCATTCCCATTTGTCATGCTACCATTATCCCCAAGATCCTCTTTAGTCTTATTAAAAACTGAGGCAAAGTATTTGTTTAGATATTGGGCCATGCCTAGATTATCCTTAACCTCCACTCCATCCTCAGCGTTTAGCAGTCCCACTTCTTCTTTCTTTGTTTTCTTCTTATTTATATGGCTATAGAACCTTTTACTGTTGGTTTTAATTCCCTTTGCAAGGTCCAACTCTACTTGACTTTTAGCCTGTCTCACTTTATCCCTACATGTTCTGGCCTCAATAAGGTAGCTTTCCTTGCTGATCCTGCCCATCTTCCACTCCCTGTATGCTTTCTGCTTTTTCTTAATCACCTCTCTGAGATGCTTGCTCATCCAGCTTGGTCTACAATTCCTGCCTATGAATTTTTTCCCCTTTCTTGGGATGCAGGCTTCCGATAGCTTCTGCAGCTTTGACTTGAAGTCATCCCAGGCCTCCTCTGCCTTTAGATCCAGAAGTTCTTCAGTCCAATCCACTTCCCTAACTAATTTCCTTAATTTTTGAAAGTCAGCCCTTTTGAAATCAAAAACCTAGTCACAGATTTATTTTTGTTTATCCTTCCATTCAGTTTGAAACGAACTAGCTCATGATCACTTGAACCAAGGTTGTCCCCTACAACCATTTCTTCTATGAGGTCCTCACTACTCACCAAAACCAAATCTAAAATGACATCCCCTCTAGTCAGTTCAGAAACTACTTGATGAAGGAATCCATCAGCTATCACATCTAGGAAAATCTGAGCCCTATTATTATTACTAGCACTCGTCCTCCAGTCTATATCTGGGAAGTTAAAGTCTCCCATGATCACACAGTTTCCATTAGTATTTACTTCGTTAAAAACACTAAAGAGGGCTCTATCCATATCCAGATTAGATTCCAGTGGTCTATAGCACACCCCAAGTACTATCACAGGGGTGGCTCTAGTAGTTTTCTTCCCCAAAGTGATTTTTGCCCAGATGGACTCTGTCTTACCCATTCCATCGCTTCGTATTTCTTTACATCCTTGATATACAATGCTACTCCACCACCTTTACCTTTATTTCTGTCTTTCCTAAACAGCACATACCCTTCAATAGCTGAAGTCCAGTCATAGATTCATAGATTCATAGATATTTAGGTCAGAAGGGACCATTATGATCATCTAGTCTGACCTCCTGCACAACGCAGGCCACAGAATTTCACCCACCACTCCTACAAAAAAAACCTCACACCTATATCTGTGCTATTGAAGTCCTCAAATTGTAGACTACTATTCCACCATGTTTCTGTTATCCCTATAATATCTGGTTTCACTTCCTGCACCAGTAGCTCTAGTTCCTCCATTTTGTTACCTAGGCTCCTCGCACTGGTGTACAAACATCGTAATTTTTGCTGTTTGGCCTCGCTCACATTCTTTACCCGATTAGGCACGGACATTCTACAGCCAGTATGACCTATTAGACTGATGTCCACACTGCCCTTCCTCCTTATGTCCATTCTCCTACCCACGGCTGCATCTTTCTTACTTTGTTTTCTTCCCTCTCAATGCCAAAATCCGACGTGGAGATTACCTGGACATCTCCCCCAAATTCCTAGTTTAAAGCTCTCTTACTCAGGTGTGCCAGCCTCCATCCTAGAAGTCTATTTCCTTCCCTACTCTGATGAAGTTCATCCCAAGAGAACTGTCCTCTGTCCATGAATGACTCCCAGTGGCCATACATCCCAAAGCCCTCCTTATAGCACCACTGCCTGAGCCATCTGTTGATAGTCATAATCTTGTCACACCTTTGTTGCCTCTCTCTAGGAACAGGCAGAATCCCACTGAAGATCACTTGAGCCTCAATTTCCTTAAGCGTCTTCTCCAGCCTGGCATAGTCTTCCTTGATACGTTCCAGTGAGAATCTACCGGTATCACTTGTTCCCACATGAAGGACAATCAGTGGATTCTTTCCCGCTCCCTTTAGGATCCTCTTCAGCCTCGGGTCCACATCACGTATCTTAGCACCCAGCAGACAGCACACCCTTCTGTTCTCCGGATCAGGTCTTGTTACAGGCCTGTCTATTCTTCTCCGTAGGAAGTCCCCAATCATGTAGACCTGCCTTTTCCTGGTGATGGTGCAATTCTCCGGTCTATCCCCTGTTCCCTCTGGCTGCAAGTTCTTTCCATTCCTATTCTCCCTTGTAATCCTCTTCAACCCATCCTGTATCCTCCTGGGGCTCACATTTTGTGTAGTCTCCATTGTCTCTTCCCCTTTTCCTATAGGCATTCTCCTCATAAAAGCAAGTAGTATGTATCTGGGATTCTGAGAATACAAAGGATTTGCTAGAGGCTATTCAAAGAAGCTGCTTCGTACAGACTGAAATAAGTTGGCATCAGTCTTCAGATTTCTAGCCCCAGATCCAGGCTGGCTCCCCAGCTTCCACCTGTAGATACTCTTGCTTTTCTGCACTGCAGGCTGCTCAGCCCCACATGCTGGAAGGGGAGAAGCTGAGCAGGTGGAGCCCAGGCTACTCAGAAAAGGAGCCTGCGTCTATACCTTGAGAAGGGACTCTCTGAGGAGAACTGGAGGGGAATACTATTAGGGCAATTATTGATGGAGAGGATTCTATCAAAATGTAAAATTCACCCCTAGCCCTCACCTGGGTTAGATCGTGAGGTGAACCCCAAGGGGAGGACTCCATCCAAAGGAAAGAGCACAAAAACAGAAAACCAGTCATCAACAATGGAGTTTACTTTTTGTAGCACTTGCATAAGGGTCAAGCTCAGATGAACAAATTCCGCCCTCCACACTACACAAATCAAACGATTACTAAGAATAATCATTTATGGAGTGCTGTAAATGTATGTATGGCAGCTGCCATCTTGACCAATACCAATACATTGGGAACTGAACCAGGGACCTCCAGAGCTAAAAGCATGAGATACTACTGCTTGAACTGAAACCTTTCACTGTGGCTATAACAAACCTGTATTCTTTGTGGATCCGACATAAAAAGGGACCTGAAACATACACTCAGCAGGTTACATATGCATTATATACAAATTGAGGTTTAAACACATTTCCTGCTACAAAGTACCCACAATCCATAAAAAAACAGGAAGAACATAGAGAAGACAGAGGACAAGAATTCAGGCAAATGAAGGAAGTGAGGAGATTATTGGCAAAAGGGATAAGGTAGTTAAAATTCCTGGAAGAAGTAGATTTTAAGAAAAGTTTTGGAAGAGATGAAGACACTTGGCAAATAAGAAGTGGGAGCCTCTGCCATGCTTAGGGTGCTGCATAATAGAAGTCACAAACCTGAGAATAGGAGGAGAAAAAAGGAAGCACCAAGAAGTGAGGATTGGGAGGTACATCAAGAATGAAATGGGGCAGGAGGACAAGACACGTTATGGCAAGACGAAGAGATGTGAAGACTGTCTTGTGCAGCAGGAGACAAGAAGCCAGTGAAGAGATTCTAGGAAAGAGTGATGTAATAAGAGCAGCAGAAGTGCTTTGTACAGACAGGAGAGAGCTGCAAGGAGGCCAAAGAGGATAAGAGGTCCAACAATAAGGAGAACAGTCAGCAAGCTAAAGCTTTATTATTTGCATACAATCAGCAATCTTAAAGTTTTCCCCCCATGTTGACATTCTGCTGGTTTGAGAGAGAGACAGATCCTTTGTAAGAAATCGGGGAATACCACTGACATTTCTAGAAATTGTTAACTTGGACAATCTTCTTATGTCTCCCTCAATAAAACAACTTTTATAAGCTTTTAAAAACATAACCTATTAAAACCCGAACTTGCTTAAATAGTGCCTCACAGATTAAATGCTTGTATTCCTGTTTCAGCTCCCAGATGCCCTTGGAGTGTCAGTGCTATGTAATGTGAACACATCAAGATGACAGGCACAGCAGACTAGACACTGCAGAATGAAGCATTTGCTGCAATGAGCCATTTATGAAAGAGTCTGGCAAAAATAGAGGACCTGTTCTACAGAACAGAAATATTACTAGTCATTCACATAATTAAATCATGTCTGTGTACACTCTTCATTTGCCTTCATTGCCAGCAGTGACTCACCAGAAGTGCTTAACTGTGAAATCTCTGAGCTCCACAGATTATCTTTTGAGTTACGTCATTCCCTTAAGATCTCACTCAAAATAAAGAGTTTGGACTGCGCAGTGCTGCAGTCCCTTCATCAAGGTGAAATACAAGATCAACACATGATAACAAACAGCATGGAGGGGGACATATTAATATATAATTTATACATTGGTGATGCTAGACAGCATTGCTATATCCCCTATATAATTTTACACCAAATATGTTTAAACAAACAAAACCAACTTATTTGCTATAAAAAATACATAGCCTTTAAGGCTGCAGTCCATGATAAAACTAAGACAAAAACAAACTAGTGGAAACTCGGTAAGAAACTTATGCTATGTACGATAATGGCAAGAGACCATTTGGCTTGCTATCTGGTAACTATTAATATTTGAAGGAACACCCCACAGTCTAGCTTCCTTAAAGGAAATCCAAAATAAAAACCCAATCGCCATCAAAGCCCAGAAACACACAGTGGTGGTTCTGCTGCTGGACCAATTTCACACTCTGAAAAAAAGAGAAAATAGAATAAGACTGAAAACCATTTATCACCATCCAAACTCTAGGCAGCATTTTCCATGTAACAGAACAGTTCTTTCAGCTGAAGCATCAGCGCTTCACACTGCATGCTGCCCATACACATATTCCAGCAGAAGGCTCTAAAGCAACAAGCAGGATTCACTGAGCAAGCTGACAGCCAGGCTGGAGAACTGAAGGACATCCGATGAAGTGAGCTGTAGCTCACGAAAGCTTATGCTCAAATAAATTGGTTAGTCTCTAAGGTGCCACAAGTACTCCTTTTCTTTTTGCGAATACAGACTAACATGGCTGTTACTCTGAAATCTTCAGCAGAGAGCTTTAAGTAGGGCCAAGTCCTAGGGCCCCTTCTGTGAAGTGCTGAGCCTTCTCAGTCTCCACTGAACACTGCAAGGGGATTTGATTGGCAAGATTTGACTCTCAATGAACAGCCTATTTGAAGGTGCTGTGCCTCATTTAACATTTTGATTTACAGCCATCACTAGAAACATAGAAAGAAAATTCTAGCAGGACAGAAAACTATTCATAAAATGTAAATATGTTCTCCTCAGTGAAGCAATGGATTGCTAAATACATTATAGTTGGATGAAACAAGGTCATGTGTTCCAAAATTGATTTTGCAATTTTATCCTGACTAGCCAATCAATATTGTAGTTCCTTTTAAATACTGACCAGATAGAAAGTTGACTGAGCCAAGATCACATTACCAAGCTACTGAAACCTCAGCAGAGAACAAATTCATAGCTGCTGTGTATCTGAGGCAAAATAAAAATGGTATGGGAGTGTGTATTATATTCCTGTTCCCAAAACACTCCATTAACTTCAGTGGGCTTTGGATCAGGCCTAATGTAAAGTATGGCTATGTTGATGCAGTTTTTAATGTTTCCTGCGTTAAAGGTTGCAGTTCATATCTCCCTTCAAAGTACATATATTATTTAAACCAGTTTATCATAATTATTCACATTCTAGGTCTTCTGTTCTTAGGGGGCAATGAGATAGGAAGCACAAAACCAAGAGTGGGCAAAATTAAAAGCGGTCTTTTATTTTAAAAGACCTTCAATTCATATAGCACCTTATCACGCCAGAACATGTTTGGGTGTGCACCAGCATCATCAATCATATTAGCAGAGGTCTTGAAAGAATGGCATTTGTTCATTAACAGCTGTTGTGAAAAATGAGGGAAGGGTGTGAATGTGTGCAGTATTGTTTTTGTGGGGTCTATAAAACTAATGACTAGTGCTAGTCTTTTCTTTGTTTTAAATTTCTCACAGATAGCTATTTTAAAGAAACCTACAGTGGACCAGTTTCAGATCTACACCTTTGCCCTGATTTTCAGGATTGCCAAGCACGCACAACTCCAGCAGAAGTCCTTGGAGCTGCAAGGGACTCAGTCTCTCTGAAAATCAGACATGAATGGTAGAAGACTCTCTCACCATAAAATAATAAAGTATGTTACAATTTGCACCAACAGCATTGTCAGTGACCTTTTATTATTAGGTTATGAACATATATAATATAGTATAACATAGGTTAGCATCCTTCCTGGAATATAACTATGCCTCACAGAAAACATAACTGTCACATACTCAGAGCTTCAGCTGGTCTCAGGGTGTTTAGGAAACTGATAATGGACTAAAAGTAGATCCTATTCAAAGCTAAGCTGGCAGTTTTCAAAATGGAGTATTCACCAGTTGTCCCCACAGGCAAGAATTCTGAGCAGTGACTTAAATATGCTACTATTAGTCTGTATAGCCTGGTTGTCAGAGCACTTGCATCTCTGAATTGCTGCTCTATATTGAGAGATATCAGTAAAGTGGCATGAACAAATTCAATCAAAGGCTGGCACGCTGATGAATGACAAATCATGGATATTCAAATGTCACACAAGGTGCTCATAAATATTGCCAGCTTCAAGTATGTAAGACAGATATCAACTGGTTATGCAGAAAGCAATAGATGAATTCTCAGCCAAGATTCTCAAGGTGAAATAAGATGTTTAATTCTGCTGCTGAGTCCTATCTTCCATTTTTGACCCCAGAAAGAAAAAGCATCTCAGAGGTTATGAATACACTTTATCATCTAGCATTACCTAATCCATATCAATTCATTTTATGGGAAGAGAATTATCAAATAATTTGGGACTACTTTGCTGTATTGCAGGTGAGATAATCCATTCCATATCCCTGCACGAGTTTTCTTTTTTTCTTTTTCTATTTATTAACTATTTACACAGAAAAATTCCCTGGTACATGTTTCTTCTGATGCATATTTTTGTGTGAAATGCATATAATTAATTCCGTGAATTTCCCAAGGCAAAGTCAGTGAGCACCAGTGGACTTCATAGGAATTAAATTCTGGCGTGAAGGGATTATGTTCTGTGGAAATCAAGGTCTTATATGGTTATTTCTTTGGTCTCTTAATATTTGCTGCAAGATGTTTTCCTTATTTAAAGAAGATAATTCAGATATGCTTATATTTAGTTTTCAAAAATCTTCATTACAAATTCCACACCAGGAGACTAGATAGTTTAGGGACATTGGTAAGAGGATACAATTTCTTTCAACCCTAGGCCATTGTTGTGAATTTGGCCCAGGTTAGCAGTGACTGAAAGTAATCATTATCACATCTTTTGCGACCTAAGTGAAATGAGCTGGTTTTATCAGTCCAATTCCTAGTCACTAAGTTTCTATTTTGCACGTAGCACTATTTTTAGTACCTCGTAGAGTGACATCTGAATTAATAGTTCATAGAGACTCAACCATCATGTCATCCCTAGACATGGTCCCTCCAGAACAAAGTTGAGGGACATTGGTGGGATGGGGTAAAGGTAAATTTGTAGGATGGATGTCTGTATTTTCTCTGTTCCAGTCTTATTTCAGCGTTAACATCTTCTATAAGGAATTTTTTTTAAAAAAAAAATCACAAAGTCTCAGAGAAGTTCTTCACATTCTTCTACAGTATTACAGCCAGACTATTATCCATTGAGGAAAGCAAGACAAATCCAAGAATCAAGCCCCTTTGGAGTCCAGAGATAGTCAATGAATGACTACATTAAGTATTTTTATTTGACATTTCCAATGCTATTTTGCAAATCATTTCTTAGAAACTACAGTACATAAAGGAACCGTGATGACTAATGCAATTCCAATGCATCTCTTCAGTAGTGGTTCCACTGTGACTTAAGGCAGAGCCCAGAGCAAAGGGAGCTGTTCGCACTGCACCATGCCTCAGGAGTATCCCTGTAAGGCATGATGACTCCAAAACACACCTCAGGTCACAATTTCTCCCCTGCTTCCCCCCACCCTTTTTGGGGGGAAAGGGTAGGGGAGGAGTAAGATAAGGAAGAATAGTAATTTGCAACTGACAGCAAATTAAAAACAGTCTCTGCTCAGCTGCCCTGGTCAGCAAGTCAAGGATGGAACCACATTCCCCACCCACTTACTCCATTGGAGGATAAAGGTCACATCACATGAATATAAAGTCTGGGAGATATTAGGGCACTGACCTAGGATGGGGGAGACCCAAGTTCAAGTCCCTGCTCCAATGATTATTTATGTATAAAAAAGTGGAACAGCTTCAGCAGAAGACACTGGGAAAGCTCCATAGCAGAATATCCCATAGCCCAGTGGTGGGGGGACTCTTTTGCAATGTGGGACAACCAAGTTCAAATACCTTCTCCACAACAGGCAAAGAGGGAAATTGAACTGGGTCTCCCAATGCCCTAACCCCTGGGCTAAAGCTTATAATGGGAGACAACCACCACCACTACCTCCTCCCCTTGTGAATCTAGCCCTTTAACTTATGTCATAATGCCTGAAATTGAAATGTATTTTTCAACCTGTAACATGTTTCAGTATTACCAAAACATTTCTATTTTTTGTTTTGGCTGAAACTATTCAGCAAATTCAACAAAAATTCACAAATCATTTCAGTTGAACCAAAATGGCATTTTTTGGGGGGGGCAACTAAACTGTTAACTGAAAATGCTTCATCTAGCTCTAATTTTAATATAAAAATATATATTAAATGTAACTCTTTATGGACTTATTCCGGTGATTTGGTAATTTATTTTATGTTTAGTCGATCAAATGTAAGATTAACATTGCCGTCAAATGCCATACGAGACACTTAGGTCACCCAAATACCAGGGTTAAATGGATGGCAATTAATTATTATTATTTATCAAATGCAGTTCCATGAAGTGCACATAAATGCAGAGATAACAGGCCTTTGAGCAAAATATATCAAGAGGAAACATGTTTAAAAAACCCTGTATGGTACAATGGCTACTGACCAACAACAGGATTTGAAAATTAATATACTGAGATAAATCCTGGGCTCCATTAACTCTGTAATTCCAATGAAAATACCAAACATAATGCTGCGGAGACTCATTACAGAAATGCAGCATAAGTAAATTGAACAGGCAGCGCCGCTGAATGAGTCATCGGTTAGACCACTCTAGAGAGCGCTGTATCTGTATTGATTCCCATATCTCAGAAAATCTATAACTGCTCATGAGGGAACAAAACTAAATAAAGCAATCTGGGTGAAACAAGCCTTCCAAGACTCAGGCTATGTCTACACTACCACGGTAAGTCGACCTATGCTACGCAACTCTAGCTATGTGAATAACATAGCTGGAGTCGGCATACCTTAAGTCAAGTTACCGCGGGGGCTATACCACAGGGGGTCAACGGGAGACAATCTCCCATCGACTTACCTTATTCTTCTCGTCGGGGGTAGAGTACAGGGGTCAACCGGAGAGCAATCTGCAGTCACTTTGGTAGGTCTTTACTAGACCCGCTAAATTGACCGCCGGTGGATCGATCTCAGAGCGTCGATCCCTGCCGTAGTGTAGACCTGCCCTTAGATTCTTCAGAAGTAAAAGGTAGGTTTAGGCCACTCTGGAATATCTTCTCACCTCAATGTGTCAGGAAGCTCCCAATAATGACAACTCTCCTTATTAAAGATTATACATATCGTCTCTCTCTCTTTTTCTCACATCCACACACCCTCTCTCTCTCTGACCCATATTCAAATTATGAAGCAGAAGAAAAGCAAAAGACAAAACTGAATTTCAAATACACTTCAAAGAGAAACACCAGTGTGCTTTAGAATCCCTTGTTTAAAGGTTAATTCTGCTATAGATGTCAAATAGGTTTTGATCATGTTAATATATTTTATATGAGGTTTTTTCCCCCCAGGGTCTCTGTTCTTCTAAATGAATAATTCAAAGAGACTGTAAGGGCTTGTATACATGGTGAGGTATAGCATGGCAAGCCGTGGTGTGAATTCACAGTGCACCAGCTAGCCACACACTAATGTTTTGTGTGGACACTGATACAGAGCACTGAAAATCCAGCCACACTCCAGGACTCTCACTAGGAAGGAAAACAATTTATCTGCATAAGGTATTTGACTTAGTACCACATGACTTTCTTATTAAAAGATTATCACTATGCAATGTCAATAAGGCACAAGTTAAATAGATTAAGAACTGGCTGACAGATCTCAAAAAGCAGTTGTCATTAGGGTATAAATAATTGAATGGGAGTGTTTCTTCTGTGGTCCTCAGGGATTAGAACTAGTCCTGATGTTATTCAACATTTTCATCAATGATCTGGAATATGAAATGACTACTGAAAGAAAATAGCACAAATAATGGTGGAGTGGAAAATAACCATGAGGACAGAACCATCATACAGAGCAATCTGGATTGCTTAATAAGCTTGGCCATTCAAACAAAATGTGTTTTAATACTGCCAATTGCAAAATTATATGTATAGAAACAAGGAATACAGTTCCTTAAATATCCTAGGGTGAATTTCTTCAGGTTCTGCGAACTTGAAAGCATCTAACTTATCTACATATTTGTTAATCTGTTCTTTCCCTCTTTTTGGTTTGTGTTCCTTCCCTCCTTGTTAATATTAATTGCGTTGAGTATCGGTCGCCATTAACCTTTTTAGTGAAGACTGAAGCAAAACATGAGGTCATCAATTATTAGCTCTCCTTCTTTGCTAATTAGAGGATCTACACTTTCCTTCCTCTTGCTCCTAATGCTTGTATAGAACCTCTTCTTAGTGCCTTTTATGTCCCTTGCTAGGTATAACTCATTTTGCGCCTTAGAATTTCTGATTTTTTCTCTACTAGCTTGTGCTACTCTTTTGTAAAAAGAAAAGCCATCTAGGTCAACTGAGGTCTCATTGAATGAGCTGTGACTCTGTAAGTGGGGTGACATAAGCCAGGTCACAGCACATGCATATACAGGAAGCTATCCAAGAAGAAATTCTTTCGGTGAAGACTGATTGTCCTTTTATTCTGTCCGCCGCTGCTATAAACAATTGGGAGGATTTACAGAAGTGCCTGGTTCTGTCTAAGTAGAACACCAGAGCTCTTTTGATGTCCAAGTTATATAAACACTCCTCTTCCCTACTCAAATGTGGCTTCACGTAGAATGCAGGCACATAAATTGGCTGATTGATAATGGAAAGATGACCCAAATTTTGAGACAAACCTTGGATAAGGACAGAGGTAAACCTTGTCCTTAAAGAATATAATATAGGGAGGCCCAGACTTTAAGGCACACAGCTCTCCTACCCCGCTGGCCAAGGTGATGGCCACCAAAAATGCCATCTTCATTTATAGATGCAGCAGAGAGCAAGTATCCAAAGGCTCAAACAGCGGACCCATAAGTCTTGACAACACTAAGTTTAGATCCCACGGGAGAATGAGGTCTTACACCTGAGGATACAATTTTGACTAAGCTTTTAAAAACCTTTTATGGACATGTCATTAGAGAAAATAGAACGATTATCCATTGTAGGGTGGAATGCTGAAATAGCTGTCTGATGGAACTAACCACCAAACTTTGGTGTTTCCGGTGCAAATAAGTAGTCCAGAATATGTTCAACATGATGGTGATACTCCATAATAACAAGATCAGATGGAAAAACATCTCCACTTAGGTAGGTAAGTAGCTCTTGTAGAAGGCTTTCTACTAATTAGCAGGATTTCTTGAACTTCTTTTCAGTAAGACCACTCTCTAACATCTAGCCATGGAGCATTCATGCAGCTAAGTGGTAGCATTGTAGGCTCAGGTGAAGTAAGCAACCACAATCTTGGGAGATTATGTCCAAGTCTAGTGGAAGTGAGATTGGAGATTTTACTGACAACTCTAGGACAGTGGAGAGCCTGTGGTGATAGGTTCATGGTGTGGCTATGAGTATGACTCTGGCCTGGTCCCGTCTTATCTTTAGTAATATCCTAAATGAGCAGGATTGGTGGTAAAATGTAGAGGAGCCTGCCTGACCATGGCAGTAAAAATGCATTTGTCACAGAACCCAGGCAGTGACCTCACAGGGAACAGAAATGCTGACATTTTGTTGTTCATTGTCCCAAACAGGTCTACTTGGGGAAATCCCCACTGATGGTCTGTGGGGGAACACTTGATGGCTTTTACACATCAATGTCCGAGAGCTGAAAGCTAAATCTTCTAGGGACCATTGCCCCTGATTCGGACTATAGAGGGGCTGCTCCAGTTGGTGTCCAGGACGAGTGCCTAGAACCTTGTGATGGGGGAGTGCCACCACCATTGCTGGCTTCCCCTTAAATGATACTGATAGTCCAACTGTCCGGGAAGTAGGCAGCTGGTACAGTATTGAAAATTGCTCTGTTGGTGCCAGATACGCCAACAGGGCCGAGGATCTGACTCCTGCACTGCCAGTGAAACTGGCACCAAACGGCAGAGCAAATTCCTTGCTGCTGCAAATGCCTGTGGGGTAGTCAGCATTGAGATTTTTTTCTTGTTGCAGTGCAGAAGAAGTTGACTGTGCCACTTCTGGCACCAGGCTTGACAGTGCCCTCTCTGGTGCCAGAGTCAACTATGCCGGCTTAGGCACTGATTTGAAGGAGGAGTGCTTAGATTTCAGATGCATTCTACTTGACTCCTTCTCACCCCTCTTACCAGACTTGGATGGTGGTGGTCTTCCCATGGTCAGAGCCTCCGTGGCAGACTTGCATTTCTTCCTTGGCACAAGTCAAGATCAGTGCAAAGACTGTGACAACGCCAAAGGCACGCTTCTCACTGAAGCTGCAGGATTTGGCACCGAATCGGACCAGGACTGCTCCGATGGTGGTCTGAGTGCTACCTCTGTCAACAGGAATTTCAGCCTATCCTCCCTATCCTACTGTGTTTTACACTTGAATTCCTGGCAAATCTGGCATCGGTTTTTCACATGTGCTTCACCCAGGCACTTAAGACAACTACTGTGCCGGTCACTCACAGGGATAGGCTCTGGGCAAGAAGCACATGGCTTGAAGCCCAGGGTATACTCGGTGCCAGCAGCAGAACCCCAAAACAGGGGGAAGCAACAAAAATCAGGAAAAAAAATTGTTAAACCTAACAGCTAAAACTTACTAACTATAATAACTATATTAGCTACTAAACTAACTATATTCTATGCAGAGCTGAGAGAAACTATTCTGGCAATGAACAGGGGTTCCAATGACTATCACAGGCAGGAAGAAGGAACTGAGGGGGGCTAGTTGCAGCTCTGCCCTTTATACCTGCATACAGTGACATGTGGCAGCAGAGGGCACTTGACTCACTCAACTTGCACCACTGAGAGAAACAGTTCCCAACAGTCATGTGCCGGGCACACGGGCAGCAAAAGTGGAATGCACATATGCAATCACTTGAAGAAGAAACATGAGCTTTATACAGTACCACTGGAAAAGGGAGACTGGTGGGAGTCAGCCTTCCCTTCTACCCCTGGAAAAACCCAAGATAATGGACTTTTTTTGTAGGTATAGAAAGGTTATTTTGGGCCGTTTTTATTATTTCCCCTGAGCCCTGTACAATTAGTACTCATAGGGCTGGTAATTAAGACATCTAGCTCAACAGGTGAAGGGGTACAAAATAGTCCCAATATTTAAAAAAAAAACGAAACACACACACACAAATTTTCCTAAAATAGTTTTTCCTATACCAGAGAGGGCATATACAGAATATATGGCATGGTGTGTTGCATAGCCATTCATGAGTAATGTAGCCATCCCAAAATTGTTGATAAAAGCCTTATGTATCATGCCATTCTGTATTTTCTACATATATTTACACAAAACCTACATTTTGGGTCTAACCTACCTGGCAATATCCATTGAATTAGCAGAGCATAATTTAAAAAAAATAGACAAATAAATCTTCATGTGAAAAATAGGTTAAAAGCTATTTTAATGATATCACCATCAAATGTATATATGCAATATTTCTAATGCCAAATCCTAATGTCAGAACCATCCATTTTTCCACACCAAGGAGATTCAATATGCAAGCATATTTTATCAGTCTGATAGGGAAATCTCTGCACAGTGTGACCTACTTTTTATGTACAGTGTGTCTTCTCTGATAGAATTAAAAACGTCATTGAAAAGCCAGACTGAAGTGACCTAATTTACTATCAAGAATGTAAAACTGTATTTCATCATAGTGAGAGAGAAATATTTTCACAAGGTTCTGTAATAAGTAATTTTCTGGCATGTTTTGCAGGTCATTTTTCCTGTTAGATACATTAATGCAAAATCCTCAACACTTATAATATATTACTGGTATCTTCATTTGCCTTATGTTACTTACTTACAGAAGATAACCTCACATGCCATAATACATAATTACAATCCATATACCAAAATTTGTATCACTATGTTATCTTTTCCCAAGAATTCTCCTCAGCATTAGTATCATTTTTATTTTTAATTTCACTACTCCTCAGCTTTATATTTGATTTTTATTTTGAAATACCTCAAAATTATATATATTCAGATAATGTTAGTGTTCACAGAAGATGCCAGCTTGACAGTCTTGGAGACTGAATTACCGTTCTCCTCAGAATGGGCACAGTATACATACTGGCAGTGCAAGTCTTCTGCTCTATTCCATCAACTGTCTTCAATAAACCATCTCTTGAAGTGTAAGGGGACTTTCTTCTCATTGGCCCTTTCAATACTTTTCTTCTCTGTCTGCAAAACATTCCATACTTACTGTTGAGATCTATTTCTGAGGAGACCACCTTATTACTGAGAACTGGACTGAAGTCATTTAACTCATTTCACACTGGCCACAAGGACTCTCACCTGATGTGTCGCTGTGTCAGCATAAAAACTTAAACATAAATTAAAAAATACATTTGGTTAGATGTTTGTTTACAACAATTAAGTATAAATTTTGGACCTTTATACCATTATACATACTAAACAAATTTTGGGTCGAATCCCTGGTAACCCTTTCATGAGCAGGGATTACATGAACAAGGATTTGCTGGATCAGACATTTTGTGTGATAGATCCCTACTGCCACTACAATTTCTGGTATATTTCAGTCTGAAGGTTGGCCATTTACCCATGAAACTCGCAGAATTCCCTTAACAGATCTCTGCTTATCAAAATCACAAAACATACCCTTGTGTGTACAAGGATGAAGCATCTCTCAGTAAAAATGACCCTGATTCTGAAGAAGATAACAATGGAGAGCAGATGATCCTCAGTTAAATATTCCCCTCCCTTAATTCCTACACACACAACTCCTACAATTCAGGTAAAGAGCTTCATTTAATTTCAAAGCACCTCTCCAAGTGACAGAAATCTTCTGTTTTTTTGGAAGCGTGACCTTTCAGAAGGTATGATTTTAAGCAGAGATAAAGTGCTAAAAAGGGTATAAAAAATAAGTTGAAATGGCAAAACCTTCCAACTGCGTATGACCACAGCAACACTTTTAGGCCAAGGATAGCTGCTTGTTATAGTGAGGACAGATAGCTCATAAAACACTGAGAACAGTCAGGCTTTTAATCGGCCATGTTATATAAGAGTGGCTAAGTGTTAAGTGAAACTGCAATGTTTATACAGGAAGCTAAAGACTTGGCACATTTGTTCCTGTCTGACAAGAAGTCTTCCAAAGAGCCACACGTTTATATACACTCAGAGAGAGAGAGACACACACACACGCCTATATACACTCATAGAGAGAGAGGTAGGGAATCATTCAGTTGAATAAGTCTTTTTCAAGCATCTATAAAGTGGAAAAGAAAAGGACAATGATATCAAGGAGATGTCATGCACAAACCGTAAAATTAAAGCCACTACTGTATCTCTTCCCCTACCTATAGTACTTAATTACTAGGGGTCAGATTCTGTCTTCAGATATACACTAGCAGCTCCTATTATTTCAGCAGAAATATATACCAAACTAGCACACTTCAGTGCTTCTGTAGGCTGAGCACATTGCACCCACCAGGGACTCCAAGCATCCCTCCATTCCACCTACAAGCTCCCTGTGTGCCACCCTCCCATTCCCCTCTATTTCAAGGACTCCTTGCAACCCCCTCATCCCCACACCAAGGACTGGTTATGTCCCCCCAGTTCCCTTTTCCTCCTCATGCCCCCTTTCCCCACTGCTCTTATTTCTCTTCTTTCTGTCTGGCAGAAAAGTCATTCTGGATATGAGAGAGGCAAGGTGGGTGAGGTAATATCTTTTATTGGACCAATTTCTGTTGTTGAGAGAGACAAGCCCGCCTCTCTCACTTACAGAAGCTGGTCCAATAAAAGATATTACCTCACCCACCTTGTCTCTCTAATATCCTGGGACCCACATGGCAACACCACCACATTCAGACTGTCAACATTTTAAACTGTATTGGGGCAACGGGCGGAGCTGAGATGGAGATATTGTTATGCTGGAAGGTGTTAATTGCTGCCATCAACTAATCTATAGATACTGTGTTATACACAAACCGAATGCCATGAAGTTGAGTGTAAGAAAAACCTCTCTTTGCTCAGCCAATAAAGCAGAAAATGGTAAGGAAGCTGAGCTAATTTAAAGTTATTTAATGATAACTCGGTGCTTCCTGTTCATGAGGGAATTACCATAATCTGGATTAAGTTTATTTTAGTTTTGAGTTAATTATTTCCTATTTACCAGGGAATAACTATTCCCTGGGCAAAATCATCTCTGAGGCCCAAACCTGAGGTATTTATTACCCAAGGAGAATGCAATTATTAACAAGTTAACAGTACGCTCCGTCAAGTTATAATGATACAGCAAAGTCTCAAAATTAAGTATTTTGAGACATACCTGGGCTAAAAATAATGGTGATATTTTAACTGGCGAAAAAACAAACTGAGGCAGCCAAAGTGATTGTGGGCATTCAGATGATTCGTTCTGAGGGCTGTAGTAAATCTGAGTGCCACATTTTATATAATGTACAGTTTTTATCAAAAGCTACTGTAGAGCTGACAGTTAATAATTGTACAGCAATTTTGAGCGATGATTGATCAGTCGAATCCTCTCAAATTTAACTGTGCTGTTGAATAAGACTGATGCCATTGGTTACAACACAGAACACTTCAAATCTGCTATTTTTATTTTAACCTATTTTTACTAAATTAAAGATTTTAGTTCTGCTAATGCGCACACATCCATTGTTAGGTTAAAAACAAAAACCACCCGAAAAGTGCAGTGCTTGACATGGGTGCTCTTATAGTTAGGAAAATAGTTGAAAATAAGTTTAAGAGTTCTAGAATAAAATATTTGTAATCCCAGCACTCTGGAATATGACAATTTTTGTTCCAGCAAAGCTTATGCTCAAATAAATTGGTTAGTCTCTAAGGTGCCACAAGTACTCCTTTTCTTTTTGTTCCAGTATTATCTATTCACAAGGTTGACAAAAAGGGCTTGATTCTGGCCTCAGACCAGTTGTACACTGCAGAATCCAATTCTTGTGTCGGAGGCTTTCACCCAGTAACTGGAAAAGTTCACTTTGGCTTCATAAATGAAACCAGACTATATTCACTAAACTAAATTCAGCTGGAGACAGAACCACTCGTGTTCTCTTAACACCCATACACTAGTTTAAATGGAATTTTATTTTAATGCAGGATTTCTACATATTATCTTTTCTTTCCTTGGCTCATGAATCCTATGCAGTTCACTCCCCAAAGACCGCTAATCAATTATTGCTAATAAAGCCCAACATCACTAAAATAGAAATTTCTGGCTGAGTAAGCTTTAAAAATAGACTCCCACATTTAATCTTAATTCTGGCATTTGCTGTCACATTTAGATAAGGTCGTCTTTACAGAGCCTAAATGCACAAACCAATACCATTTATATTTAATGACTGTAGACTTGGAAAGTGCATCTTGCCTATTTTAAGAAACCTCATTACTTTTGAAAAGTGCAAGTCCTGTCTGAAAGGTGTTAATGTTTGTCCAGTTAGAAATTCCCAGTTCACTGGAGGCTGCATAGACTGCTTAAGAGCTCTTTGTAGGTCAAAAGCTTGTCCCTCTGACCCACAGAGGTTGGTCCAACAAAAGGTACTTCCTCACCCACCTTGTCACTTTGGAAAAAAATGACAGGAGTGACATCCCATCACTAGTCTGAATTGCATCCCAAAACATCATACACATCCTCATCCCAGTTGTAACCATTATAAGGTTGAAGGATTTATCTTCAGAAAAAGGTTACTAATGAATTTTAAAAGGACAGTGTGGCATTTTGGGGACTATCCAGACCAGTTCTGTCACCACCTGCCCTGTAACCTTGGAGGCCTTTGTGATGTGCCTCTGTGGTTCAGATCTCTGACACTCAGTAGCCAGCCCACAAGCATAAGGTCTCACCCTGGCTCTCACCAACCCAGTTACCCTTTGCAGGTTGACACTAATAGCCCTTCTTGTCCTAATTCTCTCCAAATACATCCTGCCTTGATCATCAGACACTTGGACCATTCCCCTTTGGTTCGTCAGCTCACTCTGGCACACGCACTCCTTTGCACACCAGAGACCTGCTAGGGATTAAAACAAACAAAAAGGTTAATAATAGAAAAACCACAGCAGATTCAAAGATGAAATAGTAAGGAAAAGCAAACATATACAAGTTACACTGAAAATAAACAAAGATGCAATCTCAGGCTTTACACTTTCATATTAGACTGCTCACTGCCGTGCTGTGAAGCAGAGTTGAAGTTGCAGCCCAGAGTCTGAGCACTGTTTTCTCTGTACACAAATTCATAGCTACACTCTATATATGTATCTCAATGACCATCAACATCACAATATGACAAGCTTTCACAAAAGCCCTCAATATACTTTTATAGTACTATAGTACAATAATACAGCTCGCAATCAGTTGGTTTAACTGCTTATTTTTTAAAGTTTAAACCTTCAGTTCTCCTGCTGGGGTGTCTGGACCACCCTGTTTGTCACAGACAGAAGTTACTTTCCTTCATTACCAGAATTGTACATGAGAGAAAATGTGTTATCAGAGAGAGAAGATAGGGCGTGTTTGTAGAAAAAAAACCCTGGAACCAGCATTGCATGAAAATGGATTAAGTGCTTTTATCCAAACCAGGTGACCACAAAAAGGACAGATCAATAATTAGGGAAGTTAGAGTGCAGGACAGGCACTCTGGAGAGAGTATTTATGCTATTTATCTTGCTTCTCCTTAACAAGAAAGTCACATCTGAGTAACAGGCCAGGCCCTTGCATACATGGATGATTCACTTCACAAATTAAAGGAAATTGTTTCAAGCCTGTGATAAAATCCACAAGATATGAAGCTAACAGAATCCTGCCTCTTTAAAAACCAAACAAAGATTTCCCATTCTGTTCCCAACTCATTCCTTCCAGACTGCCTTTTGGATTCACCCCTGCTGAGAGTTCCAAGGAATGGGTGGTTTCCCTCAGCCTGTTCAGACACATCTAACCACTCCCCAAGCATCTTACCCTTCATCTAGCCCAGAATTTCCAAAACTTGGGATGCCGCTTGTTCAGGGAAAGCCCCTGGTGGGCTGGGCCGGTTTGTTTACCTGCCGCATCTGCAAGTTGGGCAGATCGTGGCTCCCACTGGCCGCAGTTCACCGCTGCAGGCCAATGGGGGCGGCGGGAAGCGGCGGCTAGTATGTCCCTCAGCAAAGCATAAATGAGAATTCATGATTATCCCTCTTCATTATTAGTGTCTTTTTTCTGTGGCACAACCTCCAACATTTCTCCAGATAATTTCTAAAGCATAATCTCAGTTGCTTTTTGCTGACTTGTGGACACATACAGAAAAATACTTAACAAGAGTGATAGATTTTCTTCTGCCTTAATAAGCTTAACAAGCCCTTAAGAATTTTGACAAAGCAAAAAAAGCTTTCATAACAATGGGTTTTTTTGGCTAGTATTATTCCAGACAACAGAAATAGATGCTTAATTCTTACAGGGAACTGTGTTTTATATCAAGGCAGAGAAAGCATCCAATGACATTCCAAAGAACTGAAAGCATGCCCGCTTCAGTTTTCATCTTGGCCTCTTTTACCAGGTATGACTTGCTCCGAAAACCAAATTATTTTTCAAAGTTACTGAAACACTGAATGCACTTCATCTGAAATAGGAATGATGTTAAATGATGCTATACTTGCTCTCCGTCTTTTATATGAGATCCATCATGAATTTAACCAGCTTTTGACAGCAGCATACCTAGACTTAAAGGCAGTCTTCAATTCTGTCACTAGAGCTTCCTTGTGAAAGGCCCTATGAGGCATCAGTGTTCCCAACATCCTCCTGAGACTAATTCAAGATCTACATAATGACTCAGGGGCACCAGTGCATTGGGGGACCCATAGGTCTGACAGTTTTCGCACTAGATTCAGGGTGAAGCAGGGATGTGTCAGGCCCCCAGCTCCTTGAACACATCTCCACAAATATCAGTATAACTGTGGGTTCAACCTCTTTTACCAACCTGGATTATGTAGATGATGTTGTCGTCTTTGTTCAGGACAGAGTGATCTCAAAAATGCTCAAAAATGAGCTTCCAGCACAAGGCAGCTGCTCTTGGGCTAAGGGTTTCTTGGGCAAAAATAAAATCCAGAGTGTCAGTGCGAAAGTGGTGATACAAGACAACAGTGCTTCCAGACAAACTGCAGAAGTAGTGGATGACTTTATCTATCTAGACAGTAAATGGTCATCAAACAGGCACAGACAGACATCCTAAGTACAACTGGTTTAGCAGCCTTGGCCACAAAGGACCCGCATAGGGTATATAGCCAAAAAAAGGTCAAACTATATATAAAAGTATGGATTTAACAAACCTGCGTACTTCCAATTCTCTTTTATTGATCTGAAACGTGGACACTGCTTAACCAAGCCATCAGGAGGCTGGAGGCATTTCATATGCATTGGCAGGAGCGACTACTGGCTATACGATCGTTTGACTTTATCAATAATGGGGATGTATCATTGAGAACTGGCCCCGAGAGGACTGCCATCATCATCGGCCACCACCAGTTGGCCCTTTATGATCATGTTGCCCTCCTCAGAAACAAAACCCCTGCATATCAAGCTCTAAAGATTGGATATGATGTTACGAGGGGACACTGCTCGGCCACAGACTGGTGGTGGGCACGCAGTTGACAGCGATGAATCTGGCTGCACTAGATGAATAACCACCACGTGGAGCTCTTATATGTTTGGAATAAAGCCATACAGTGTGGTCATGGACACTCAGCACTACAGACCTCCACTATCTAAGCACACTGCTGTTGTGTTTGTAACCTCTCCTCTCCTAGTCACGGATTTAAATCCTTTACTGATATTAATTAAGCCTCAGCACCCCTGTGAGGTCTATTCAGCATGGCATCAGTCCTTTATTATTTATTTTATAACACCCACAAGTGTGCTTCAAAGAGAACACATAGAAGCAAACCTCTGCAATGAAGAGTGCTATCTAAGCCCCTGATCCAGTAAGGTGATCTGCATAGGAAGATCCTTATACCCATGTGGAACCCCACTGAATTCAATAGGGGTCTGCATGAGTTAAAACATCTGATCTGCTTGCTGAACAAGGACATAGATTAACCTGTAAGCCTTCGCAGTTAAGAATGCTCTTTGAGTTCTGTATGTAGAAAAACATAATGGCAAACAAAGTACTAGGGTCAACATTTATTTAAGTAAATTGTTGTGGTCCTTTATTTGCACATACTTGGATCAAACTGCAACATCCTCTGAAAGCAGAGGCTGGATAAAATGGCTGCACACCAAAAGGCAGATTTTTTTTCCCCCACAACAGTTTTCCCCAATTTCATTTTGTCTGTTTTCACAGAATTGTCTGAAAATGGCAATTTGGCTGAAAAATCACACAAGATTGCAAATTTCCATCATCATTTCACTGCAAAAAATATTTGGCTTAAAAATGGTCCAATATTAGAACACTTCTTTTGGTTAAAAAGGGGCCAATTTTGAATCTGCAATGCAATGCAAAAAAGACTGAAATTTGGAATACTGCAAATTTCATTGTAAATATTATACATCATCCAGGCATTATAGCTTTCTTTTTACCTAGATAGGTTTAGGTAATAAACAGGATCAGAAGAACTGGGTTTTTTTGTTTTTTTTTAAATGACTGACTGTAAAGTACTGCTAATTTTAAAGTTTCCTTGTAGCTCAGTTTAAAAAAGAATAGGAAATAAAAGCAAAACTCATGTTGTTTGAATTTGTTGTCCTAGTTCCTTCACCTATCCATAACAGCAAAATATTGTAAGTTTACTGTCTTTGTTAATGCTAAAATCTATAACAGTTTTTTTGTTGTTATTTTTGGCAAACCCCAGGAATGTTTCTGTCCTTTTACCCTTACATTTGTACAAAAAACATACTGTAAATTGTAGAATGATGCAAGAAGACAGAGCCCAACATTTTATAGTTAATTTTATTCTGCTTACAGAAATTATTTTTGCTGTCAGCAGGAGTAAAATTTATTGCCATGGGAAAGTGTCTGAAAAGTCAAATGTGCTTTTGCAAAATTACAGCATAGGTTGCATATAAATATAGCCACACCTACAAAGGGCCTCACCTCCCAGAGGGTAAGTCAGGGTCTAAACAGCTCTCTCAGAAGTTGCTGCAAAATTTGGAGTGAAATGCAATTTATGCTCCCTTTGTTCAGGGGAAAAGAACTATATCTGCTTTGGAAAACAGAATCCCTTTTACTTGCTATTCACAAGTAAGGCTAGTTCCCCTAGCAACTGCCACATCACATGGGACTTTGTTTCTAGGCTGCAGAGCACATTACGGAAACTTACTGGCTTTTGATCTTAAACAACCATTTTAAACAAGCGCGGACACACAGAGAAATAAGCAAATGATTATATGAATAGAAAGAGCATATTTATATTTATGAGTAATGGCTTGGGTATTTTCGCATGTTTCTGCGCTATACTCGCCTTGTGCTGTTTCACCCAACAACGGTGAAAATTAATACTATATTGATATATAGAAACATGAGATGTTTTGGGCATTGGAAAAGCAGGAACTTTGAGCAAACTAAGTATGACACACACAGTTCCCCTTAAGTATTGGAAGACCATACATTTTTAATGAGTGTGTATCACTCACACTTAGTTTATTCAAAATTCTTGTCCTTCCAGTAATTCAGTGGGACTACTCTGAGTAATAAGGATTTAAGGGCAACAGGAATAAAGGGTTTCTCTCTGACATTTAAATATCCACACCCATGTACCTATTATTTTCCATTTATTAAGCATACTGTACATAATTCATGGCTCACCTACACAGTAATGGATAAAAGTAGCTAGATACAGTTTTATGGCCATATTGTTTCTCCCTCCTTGCTCTAAACAAATTTAATAGAGAATAAAAGTGACACAGAACTTCACTAAATGAAGAGAGAAAGATAAACTCTGGGGAAAAAAGGTGCCCCTCATTTTCCCTCAGTCCATGCATTTCTTTACATTCCTGTTAACTTACCGTTAGCTGCAGATCTCCTGGAAAATACTGCAGATCTTGTACCATTTAATCTTCTGTGCACAGATCCAGTAACTTTTTTCCTGCAGGCTATATACCATAAAAGAGAGTGTAATAGCAGTGTCCATTTTCAAATAGCTATGACCTAATTTCAAAAGCTAATGAAACCAGTAAGAAGCAAAGCATTAAAACACAAAAGTTATTTATACTTGGAGCCAAAACTGAGACTTCTATAAAATCTGTAATAGCAAATACCATGATCAAGGAGCACCCTATAACATACTCAAAGAGTCTGTATCCTTCAATAACATATATATTTAAAAAATAGTTACGCTCCCAGTTAAAACCCCTAACACTAAACTCTGAATGTATATCAGTAAATGACATGAAATAATAAATATGACCTAAATATAGATTTTCATGAGAACAAAATATAACCTGATTTCCAACTACTTCTTTGTGCTATTCAACCCAACTATATCCTTTATATATTAACAGTGATGTTTTTCTGTAGATATTATGAAAAATAATGTGTTAGTAGTTGCTGTATTATACCTTAAAATAATCAAGAATAATGAAGGTACATTTTTGGCAGGATATTAATAAAAATCCAGTAATGTAATATTTTAAGCCTTGATACACAAAAAAGGAAATTTATGCTGAACTCTAGTCAGAGATTTTTCTGTTTTTATATCATACCCAGAACAGCACTAAAACTATAGAAAGACCTAGAAGCCACCACTTAGTTAAACATATTACTATCTATTATATGAATATACACACACTCTGTGTGCGCACGCATGCGCACATGTATATAAATACTACACAATATCCCCCCCACACAAATGGCTAATATAAACACTAACACAGAGTTCCATAAATTGTCATGCTTCACCCTCTTATGATAATTTGTTTTAAAGCATAATAATAAAAATACAGATTTCAAAACTTAAGCAATACATTTTAATGTAAATAATTTCTGATGAATATACATCTCCTCATAAATAAAGTCACATATGGACAGTTCTTGAAGGGCTGGAGAAGAACCCAGGCTTGCATATTGCTATTGTCCTTGTGAGACTCCCCCACAGCATGCTAGATAACACTCCAAGCAGATTTTAGATGATGCAGTCAGACACAGAGAGTCAACAATGTAACAACATTACAGTGCAAATAGAAATAATGCTTTCTGACATCTGGCAGGTAAACTGGTTTTGATTCCTCTTTCTCCTTCCCAATCTCATGCAGCAAGTATTCACTAATGAAATACTCCTTATGTATTACACAGAAATACGTTAATAACATTAAGATTGAGAGTCAAAGAGACAAAAGGGGGATACAAAGTTGAAGTTGAGTCACACAAATACACGAAAAGATACACAGTTCATACTTTTCAGAGTTTGGGGTTTTGTTTGTTTGTTATTTCTTATAACATGAACTAAGTTAATCATTAATTTGCATATTCTAGGTTTTGGCAGTTGAGGTTAAAACTTTCATGTTATTTACTGTTTTGTTTTTTTGAAAAAAACAGCTATCATACTTTTTAAAAATGTATTTGTATTTAATGTGATAATTAAAACAGAGAGCTAGATTCTGCTTTTAATTACACTTGTGCAATCTAAGTGCTTTCTTTCACTGTGGTTAGACAAGTGCAAGTGAATGAGGTATTTGGCCTATACTGCACGATATACTGCATCAAATAATACTGCATACAAACAAAACCAAAAAGAACCACCATAAAATGAACCCCTTGGCATGCGTACAATATTATTTAAAGGTCAGGAAAATTAGTATTAAATTTGAAAGTTTCCCCTTAACTCTCTGCCCTCATGCACATGGCAGAAATAATAATATGATGGACACTCAGATTTTTTAAACATAGCCTTACATGTAGCATGCATTCTGCACAACCATGTAATACAGACACTTAGCCACATCCCACTCAATTTACCCATATGTGTAGTGACTTCAATGCAGCTACTTATATAAGTAAATCAAGCAGCGTTTGGCACTGCATCCAGTTTAGAAGATGAGAAATAGAGTAGCACTATATCAATGATTCTCAACCTTTCCAGACAACTGTATCCCTTTCAGGAGTCGGATTTGTCTTGCGTACCCCTAAGTTTCACCTAATTTAAAAACTACTTGCTTACATAAATACAGAAGTGTCACAGCACACTACTACTGAAAAATGGCTTACTTTCTCTTTTTGTCTGTATGAAAACTTAGTTTGTAATGACTTCACTAGTGCTTTTTATGTAGCCAGTTGTAAAACTAGGCAAATACCTAGATGAGTTGATGTACCCCCTAGAAGACGCTGTACACCCAGGAGTGCACATTCCCCAGGTCGAGAACCACTGCACTATATCATTCACTGTTCTCCTCTCTCTTCTTCGTGCTAAAACAAACATTAAACCCATTGCTGTCTTTTGTATTCCTTCCAACTATGCAAATGTTCTTCAACCCTTCTCATTTAAAAATGTGGTTCTGCTTCTTTTTTAGTCAAAGTAAGCACAGGGGCCCTGATTCAGGAAAGCATCCCAACTCAGGAAGTCACCTAGGCCCAGATTCAGGAAAGTACATGCCTAACTCTCCAGGAAAGCACTTAAACAAATGCTTAAATTCCATTGTTTTAAACAAATAATCTGGGATACCTTGGTAAACTGAGCTCATTTGAACAACATGTGTTTCAATACACTGTAAAACGTTTAGTAACACCATAGTCAAATGTAAGACCATACATCTAGGGATAAAGAATGTAGGTCACACTGACAAGGGTGTCTGGTAAGTAATGCTCTGATAGGGACCATGGGATCATGGTGCATAAACAGATGAACACAAGCTCCTGATGAATGCAATGGCTAAGAAAGCTAATAAAACCTTTGGATGTATATGTAGGGAAATATTGAGTAGAAGCAAGGAGATGGTATTACCATACTATACAGCATTAGTGAGACCATTACTGGAATACTGTGTCCTTTTCTGGTCTCCAAATTTTAAAAATTATGGGGGGGAAATTGGAAAGGTTTCAGAAAAGAGCGAGGTGGAAAAATGGACTCACCAGTAGAGCACCCCTCAGGGCTGGATGTGGCTGCTCTTTCATCATCTAGCACCCCGTGCTTATTCCGACAGTCACTCTGGTCCTGCAGCAATCTCTCTTCTTGTGACTCAGCCCTTGGACAAGGTGACCATTGTCTTTCCCCTTCTGGGGTAATGGAAAGTCCAACAAAAACAAATATATGATCCCTTCATCTGCTGTGCCACCCTCTATTCTGGTCTCATGGTCTGGCACGCCCTTTTCTCAGGGCTTCCAGTAGTCCATATCCCCTTTCCAGGGGCTTCATGCCATCTTACTAGTGCTGGTAGGTGAACACAGACTCGCTCTCTACACTGGGTTCCAGTCCAAGCTTCCTAAGACAGGCAGTAAAGGTTCATCCTGCGAGACTTCCTGCTGCCACCTCCCTGGATTACTTCTTATCAAGCCTTTCCCCAGACTTTGTCCTCACCTTGCCAGAGCCTTCCTGCCCCCTACAGGTCTCTTCACTCCCTACTACTAGGAGAACAACTGCAGAATTCCTCCATCTTTCCTTGCAATCCCTTTCTGCTCCACCCAGCCCCTCCCCAGCTGGATTGCATCATTAATAAGGCCTTGCCCACACTCCAGGTGCAAGCAGTTCAGTTAATTGGCCTCTCAGGCCCACATTAAAACCTCTTCACCAAGTGTGGGGCAGGCACCCCACCACAAGATACAATAATGATTCAATGTCTGGAAAACTTACCTGAGACTAAAGAAACTCAATCTATTTAGTTTATCCAGAAGCAGCTTAGGAGATGACTTGACTGCAGTCAATAAGTACCTACCATGGGGGAAAACATTTCTGATAGTAGAGGGTTCTTTAATCTAGCAAACAAAGGCACAGCAAAATCCAATGCCTGGAAACTGAAGCTAGACAAATTCAGATTAGAAATACTGTGAAAAAATTTTAACAGTGAATATAATTAACTATTGGAACAACTTACCTAGATTCTCTATCACTTGCAATCTTTAAATCAAGATCTGATCTCTTTCTAAAAGATATGCTCTAGCTTAACCAGAAGTCATGGGCTTGTTGCAGGAATTACTGGGTCAGGTTCTCTGGCTTATGTTATGCAGGAAGTCAGACAATCACCATAATGACCCCTTCTAGCTTTACAGTCTTTGAATCTATGAATTATGAAAGATTGTCAAAGGAGTTTTTAAATTCTTAGCTCTAGAACTACTGCATTTGATGCTTCCAGAACACTATGTCCTTAACAGTACAATCCTAAAGCCAGGATGTCCTTTGCCAATGTGCCTCAAAACTCAGGTCTGCTCTTAACTATTAGGGATGTAAATATCCGTTTTAAAAGTTAACGGTTTAAATGACTAAAATTATGTTGTTTAATCGGTTAACCGATTAAAGGGAGAGGAGCTGGGGTTGTTCTGGCCGTCTGACCTGGGGTTCAGTCTGGGGTTGCTCTGTCCGTCCATCCTGGCGCTGGTCCAGCTGGCTGGCCGGCCGGCCGGCGTGGCTGGGGGTTAACGGTTAGGGTGGTTAACGAGTAAGACTAATGCTTACCGTTTAACCATTTAGTATTTTACATCCCTATTAACCATAGTATCCTTATGCCCTGAATCATCTCAAAGTGGCATTTTGGGATGTATAAGTAGGGGCATTGCCAGCAGATCGAGGGTCGTGATCGTTCCTCTCTATTCGACACTGGTGAGGCCTCATCTGGAGTACTGTGTCCAGTTTTGGGCCCCACACTACAAGAAAGATGTGGAAAAACTGGAAAGAGTCCAGCGGAGGGCAACAAAAATGATTAGGGGACTGGAACACATGAGTTATGAGGAGAGGCTGAGGGAACTGGGGATGTTTAGTCTACGGAAGAGAAGAATGAGGGGGGATTTGATAGCTGCTTCCCTTCAACTACCTGAAAGGGGGTTCCAAAGAGGATGGATCTAGACTGTTCTCAGTGGTAGCAGATGACAGAACAAGGAGTAATGGTCTCAAGTTGCAGTGGGGGAGATTTAGGTTGGTTATTAGGAAAAACTTTTTCACTAGGAGGGTGGTGAAACACTGGAATGCTTTACCTAGGGAGGTGGTGGAATCTCCTTCCTTAGAAGTTTTTAAGGTCAGGCTTGACAAAGCCCTGGCTGGGATGATTTAATTGGGGATCGGTCCTGCTTTGAGCAGGGGGTTGGACTAGATGACCTCCTGAGGTCCCTTCCAACCCTGATATTCTATGAAATTCTGTGCCAACTCAACATTTGGATAGTTTGGAAACTAAGAAAACCAGAGAGCAAAACTCTACCATACATTTGAGAAACTTCTAAGCTTAAAATGCACATATCATTAGAACTATAAAAATGATATTTTTAATAGAAATTTTGTTTGTTCTTTATACAAAGAGGTCTACTGAACAAGCCAGCCATTCTGAATTTTTAAGTATCAGCCATTTCCGAATTATGTATATGAAAGATACGTGATGTGAACATAGGAGAAAACGGTATAATCTTATTATGTATGCATAACTCAAAAAAGCTAAGTTTTTAAGGGACTCTTCTAAACTAAAATTTTAGACGATCTCAAAGCTAAAGCAGTTCAACAGTTCAATTATTCTAACCCAATCTAGCTTTCAGATCAATACAAATTCAGAGTACAACAATTCTAGTTCATGAGTGAAACTCAACTTTAAAAAATGATGAATCAAGCTTTTCCAAACTTAACTTATTATTTGAGCTCAACAAGATGAATACAAGCTAATGTTCACGTTAATATCTTCAGCCACCAAGTTATTCAGGTGCAAACTTTTTGTTTGGAACATACGGGGGAAAATATTTATCAGATATACACAACTCAGAAATGGCCAAACATATTTTGTGCAAAGTTTCCAATATTAATCACTTCTGGGCTGAGATAAAGCTAGTATAATGTCAGCATGAAAAGATGAGCAATCTAAGTGGGGAAGGGTGAACTCAACCTTCACTATTCAGTATTAGCCACACACAGTGTAATATAGGAAGAAATGTACCAGTAGCATCCACATTTCCATCCATAACAAATCTTGTAAAACAACCAAGAATATTACAAGTTAAATCATGCATACATGTTCAACAGGGTTCCTTATGTTGTTTAAAATGTGAAGACCAAGGCCCCATGTGAATAGGACGAATTATTAACAGGTTACTGATCTACAAAACAGCTTCATTTCTCATTCCATGTTACTTCCCACTCCCCCACTCAGTGTTCAAAGTGCTAAACGAAACCTGAGGTAACTCAAAACAATTCAGGTGCTAAACCTGGCTTTAGCAAAAGGTACAGAGCACCAAGGTGTTGGGTTTTGTTTTTGTATGGTTTTGTTGTTTTTCAACATATAAACCACGGAACAGATTTCAACTGACCCATCAGTAAAAAAAAATATATTTTTTCTTTCTTTTAACCCTTTGTTGCATAATTATAGTGTTTGCCTGAGCTGGTACTGGATTATTGCCATAAAAAGGAATGGCCAGAGAATAGTTCCCATGAACCCGACTTACTCACAGCCATCTTAAGCCTAATTTTGCCTCCAGGGCTGCAAAATCCATGAAATATTAATGAGTTCTCCTGAGCTTCACAGCAGTGGAAGCTGCTCTCTGTTTTGCATTTCCTTCTCAAAAGGTAGCCACTTAAAATCAATTTCACTTTTATGAGGTTTCCCAAGCCTGCTCCCTTCCAAAGGGTGGAGTCCCATAATCCACTTTACTGTGCTGCCTTGTATAGCAGTGGAGCCATAGGGAATAACACGACATACAGAGCACGCAGATCACAGCCTCTGACATCCTTGGTGAGGAGCAGTGTATTCCTTAGCTGACTAACAAGTCATGAGCCAAGAAAAATTCTTAAATGGGCCAGGATTGCTTGAAGACCTCTTAAAATGACAACTTCAAAACAGACTTTAACCCGAAGACGACGACTGGCCCCCATCAGAATCAAAGAGATCTCTCCAATCCAATGGCATTTTGGGAGTAGGAGCTAGAAGAATATAGGTACCATCTCACCTGAAAAAGCAATACAGGTGCTTGAAATGTATTTGTAGTGCCTGCTACTCTTTAATAATTTGTCATAAGAGAATCCTACAAGGTTATCAATGTTTATGGAAATGCCTAAGGTTTCTAGCCAGTGATTCAGTTTTCCAAGCCATTGTCCATACAAAGACAACGTGAATTTCAGTTGCCATCTTTAATTCTGTAGCTACAAAGCTTGAAGCAACATGAACACCAGGGGACTATCTCCATGGCTGCCATTGTGCTGCCACACTGAAGTTAGCCAATGACAGCTGGTTAGGGCGTGTGTCCCCTCTGTCTGTTCCACAGACAGGGTCAAACCCGCTCTAGTCCAGTAGAGCAACCAGCATGAAACTCCACCAGCTGAAACTCACCAAGTTCTCTTCTCCCTGAGTAGGAAAAACAAACATGCAAGAGGAAAATATAGTCCACAGATTTTACCAAAAGAAATACAACATATATTTAGGTAGGAAAATGGTAATATAAATTCATTAAAAGTATGTAATGTATACAAAAACTCAAACACCAAAGACATTGCTAACCCATTAAAAATACATCATAATATATTATTTTAAAATGTACATTCTTTACCCAACAGTGTAAACATGCACATTCACATTTAGACACAATCAAAATCCCGTGACGGTAGAGGATTACGACAGAACTGCTGTCAATACACAAGCACTGAACAATAATGCCATAATACAACATTTCAACCGAAACGTTTTTTTTCACCTACACTGGTCTTCAGAGACTAATAGTGGTGTATGTAAAGGAAATTCACAGAACTATGAAAACGCAATATATAAAGCACAATCTATGTTTTCATTTTTCCAAGTTTAGGATTAAGTCTCCATTTCAGATAAAGGGCATTAATCTTTTTGACAATTTATAGTGTCCTGGTGATGTCATTTTATCAGGGTGATTAAGGACAGATTTAGTCTCCAATTTAGTCTTCCAATCTCAATGGGAGCTTTAATCAGAATGATTACTCACTGTGTTGAGATTGTCCCAGTGAATAGCGCATTACTGACCTTTCCTCCACAGAAAATTTAAACTTGTATCATTTGACCAGTCAGGATTATTTCCCCCCCACCCCCCACCCTTCAGATCAGGATTAAAGGTGAATTTTCAAGATCAGCCACACAAAGTCACTCTCTCGCACATACGCTTCCATGCACACCCACCCCTCCCACTTCAGAGTGCTGAAGGAGGTTTTTCTCTTATTTTTAACACTTACCTGCAATGCACACAACCTCTCCCTTCATTCACTAAAGCTGATTCGAGTTCTTCAAGATTGTTAACCAGAAATAAAACTGCTGTATACTTCATGGGCAGTACTTTTACAAATCAGTATTAAGTGTTAACTGCTGTCAATCAAAGGTTTTCTCTCTTTTCAAACAGTACACTGTTACGGGGGCAGGGGAGATCCCAAAGTCCCCAGAAGAATGCCTTGTGACAGACAAGTCACAGCTAAATGCAGTGTAGTTGTAGTCGTGTAGGTCCCAGGATATTAGAGCGGTATGGCAAGCAAGGTAACATCTTTAATTAGATGGGTTTCAGAGGAGCAGCGGTGTTAGTCTGTATCCGCAAAAAGAAAAGGAGGACTTGTGGCACCTTAGAGACTCACAAATTTATTTGAGCATAAGCTTTTGTGAGCTACAGCTCACTTCATCGGATGCATGCAGTAGAAAATACAGTGGGGAGATGTTATATACACAGAGAGCATGAAACAATGGTGTTACCATACACACTGTAATGAGAGTGATCAGGTAAGGTGAGCTATTACCAGAAGGAGGGCGGGGTGGGGACCTTTTGTAGTGATAATCAAGGTGGGCCATTTCCAGTAGTTGACAAGAACCTGTGAGGAACAGTGGGGCGGGGGGGAAGGGGGGGAAAATAAACATGGGGAAACAGTTTTACTTTGTGTAATGACACACCCACTCCCAATCTTTATTCAAGGCTAAGTTAATTGTATCCAGTTTGCAAATTAATTCCAATTCAGCAGTCTCTCGTTGGAGTCTGTTTAGAAGTTTTTTTGTTGAAGAAGTGCCACTTTTAGGTCTGTAATCGAGTGACCAAAGAGATTGAAGTGTTCTCCGACTGGTTTTTGAATGTTATAATTCTTGACGTCTGATTTGTGCCCATTTATTCTTTTACGTAGAGATTGTCCAGTTTGACCAATGTACATGGCAGAGGGGCATTGCTGGCACATGATGGCATATATCACATTGGTAGATGTGCAGGTGAACGAGCCTCTGATAGTGTGGCTGATGTGATTAGGCCGCTTCTGTAAGTGAGTCTTGTATCTCTCACCAACAGAAGTTGGCCCAATAAAAGATATTACATCACCCACCTTGTCTCTCTAAGTCACAGATAAACACATTTTTGAAACGTATAAAGCTGAGGTAAAGTTTTTCTACTGAAAATTGCTCACTAGAAAGAATCTCATTTGTTCCAGAAATTTTTTGCCTTTGGGCTCAAGCTCTGCTTGTTTAATCAGTGAAACCATTACAAAGTAGTGGAGGTGGAAACCTGCAGCTGTTGGAAGGACTGCTATCAAAATGGCAGATTACAGCTTCACTTTATAAAGTCTAGATCCTGCACTATTAAAGTTAACGGGCATTTTTCCATTGAATGGAAGCAGGACAAAGCCCTAACTGAGGAAATGTGCTTCCTACTTACATACTAACTTTAAAAAAAACAACAATCACCTTTTACTTTGGGGCAGAACTGTTCAAATTACTGATAACAGTAATAGCAATAAAGATGGTTTTACATAGCATCTTCAAACCAAAGGATACAGAAGTGTTTTAGAGACATATATGTAAATTAGCATTTCATCCTCCACAGAAATGCACCCGTCACCTCTCAGGTGAAACCAGTAGCTGTTTCACAGCAACACAGTAAGTAAGGACAGAAAATTAAAAATATCATATAGAAACTATAGGGAGAATTGAAGAAGGCAGAATACGGTTCCCAGTTTCAGTGTTCCCAACTCTCACAATTTCAATTTGAGTCTCTACAACATTTGGTGAAGTCCCAGGTTCTGGAATCAAGAGACTACATAATAATCTCAGCTTTTCATTTAAAAAATAAAAAGTTTTTAGCCTTCCTGAGAGCAGAGAAAAACTTGATACTATGAAGCCAGAGAATCCTAAAGGCTCAAAACTAGGAGGCAAATAAAAATACTCCCCTCCCATTTATTATTTTTTTTTTTTTTAAAATAACATGATTTTAAGTCAATTGCATGGTTTTGGAGGGCCTGCCTTAAGATTGTTGAACACATGGACTTGTCAATACTTCAGTTTCCCTACCCACATTGGAACTTTGCTAGGTAACTGGGGAGAACACCTCTAATCTTGCATGAGGTCTTTAGCAACCAAAGTTTTATTTTGGATCAGCTAGCAGCAGTGTCCTCTACCTTCCACACCATCATTCTCAGGCATTGCTTCACGGCTCATTTAGAGGGAGAGAGCCACACATTGACTGAATCATCACCACCACAACTTCCTGCAACTCTTGGAACTTCCTTGGAAACCTCTGCATCAAGTGCTGGCTCGATTGGATTCAGCTGAGCTTGCGAGATAGTCTTAGAAGGTACAGATGGTGCTCTGTTTTTCTAATCATCCATTTGTGGATTTGAATATTCAAACTCCAAAGTTACCTTTTAAGGGAAAGCATCTTAAAATAGTATCTTTAGACATTTATTCTTAACCCTGTAATTTCACCATTAAGGCTCATAACTCTCTGTGCTCCCTTCCTTTCACATGCAGCTATTTAGCTTTTGAAGAAATTTTAAAGGGGGCTATTTTTAGCTAGGTTTATTGCTGCTGAAATGCCCCAGGTATTATCAGACCAATGGAAAAACTAATGTGAGAAGCTAGCATGCAATAACTGATCTAATTGATGAGAATTTCTAAATAATCTAGCCTTCGAAAGACCCTTTTGAAATGTTTAATCACGGACTGGATTTTATGAACTGCTTGAGCACCTCTAAAAGATGACTGTCTCACAGAAATTAGAGATGGGAACTGTCTTTTCAGATCCTCTTGTCCTGCCTCAGTTTCCTACAGCACAGCACTGAGAGCTTTTTTGTCCAGTTCTGCTTTTAAAATGACAAGCAATGTATTAGGCTGCCATCCTTTGTTTGAAAGACTATCCCCACCCAAGTTTAATAGATTTCATGGTTACCATCCCAGCCCCCATTAGCCTAAGGTGTTTTTTTTTCTGGTTCTAAATAAAATAAAATGATTGAACAACATAAATTGAATTCTGTGAAAGATTTTGGTAAAAATTAAAAGGAGCACCTTAAATGCTATGGTGAGAAATGTTATAGAAAAATGCTAATATAGAAGGACAGTTTGAAATCTTCAATGGATTTAATTACTTATAACACGATTGTTGTTCTGGACACCTTTCACAGTTTTCCCTTGATTTAGACCCACATTTTCCTTCATCAAATTCTAAGCAAGTTGCTCTCAATCAGAAATATTAAATCATTGAACTAAGTTGTTAAAGAAAATAATCTTACATTGCTTACACTTTCCTGCTCTTTTCTCCCCAACCTCATATCCTTAACTTAGTCCTACTTCTGCTGGGCTCTGCCAGATCCAGCACTATGGTACTCTATCCCTCTCTTTGTACTTTCATCCATTTGCAGACGGTAGCTCACACAGTGCAGCTTTTCAGCCACTGCAGTATCGCATCCTGAAATAGAATGCTAAAAGCATCCCAGTTCCTAACACTTTTGTTAGAGATTTTTTGTACGTGTGAGAAAAATAGGTTAATGCACAGTACTACAGAAAATTCATGGCCTCCTCAGGTTTTCACAAGGCGCTCAAGCTTCTAACACCAGTTTCAGAATTGTGGCATGTTTCAGCACTCAGGTTTCCATGACCTTCAGAGAAATAACTGATCACCTTGATTTAGAGTAGGCAAGAATCTTGCTAAAGAGAGACTGGGTTACAAAGCTAGTGTAAAGGGTTTGTCATCTCAACACATGCTATATTTCACATTTATGCTGGAATACACAGATACATTTGGGAATAATTTTTAAACCAAAGCGATCTAATCAAAATGTATAGTATAAAATTTGTATGGTTTCTCTCTTCTCATTGCTCAGATTGCTCCTTATATTTTTGGCATTATCAATGAACAAGGCTGTAACAATTAGGCCAGCTGCCCATGCACGTTGACCAGAGCTTCAAGCCACCCTTATAAGGTTGAGGGGCTGGTATACGTTACTTCTTTTGCAAACAGTGCGTGCAAAAGTATTGAGCTTACTGACTTTTTATTAGTTTTTTCATGCGATTTCAGATTTTTCTCCCCTCCTCTTCCAAGTTTACTGAGCGTTCAGTACAGCCATAACCTCAAGTTCCTCCCATCTACCCCTAGCCTCAGCCCCCTCCAAATGGGCTTCTGCCCTCTCCACTCAACTGAAACTGCTTCCACTAAGGTCTCGATCAACCTCTTCCTGGCCTAACCTCAGGCCTCTACTTCAACCTTGACATCTCTCTGCTGCTTTTGACATTGTGATCATACCCTCCTCCTTAAACCCTTGTCTTCTGATCCTGCCCCGCACTTCCAGCTCATCTTCTTACCTCTCTAGCCTTTCACTTGACATTTCTCTTGGTGAATCCTCCTCCGTCTCCCACTGTCCCAGGAAGGTGAGAGGTCTCCCACTGTGCTTCCCCTTTGGCCCCCTCCTCCTTTTGCTCCACGCAGTTTCCTTGTGTGATCTCATCCACTCATCTTTACACAGGTGACTCAAATATGATAACATTCATGCCCTTACCTGTCATTTAATTTTCCCCTGAATGGGAGTCTGTTGCTGATGGGCTTTTCCAAGTCTTGGAGGTGAACAAGAGGGTCCTCTTTCCCACTAGTGCAGTTTCTGTCAGCTCCTTCCACAAGTGTGCTTCAATGACATTATTTCCTAAGCCATACTGCCAAAGCTAAGAGGAACATGAACGAAATCTACAACAAACAGATCAGATATAGAAACATCAGGCTGAACCTACCCTTCCACACCCAATAAAAATAAAAATAAAGATTTGTTTTTTCCTCTCTAACCAGAGACATCGAGAATCAATAACCATCACCATACAACCAGATGTTCGAAAGTTGCCAAATGCAATAAACCAGGACAGGTTGTGATGAAGCAGGGCATGTTCCCACTGAAAGACAAAATTACAGGCAAGGAAATGAATATGATCAATCACTCTCCTCATACTGCCTAGCTGAAGGCATTAGTGTGCAATGCCTGGGGAGGATTCTAAGGAATTGCTTAATGAGGACTTGAATTTCACTTTAAGCAACACTTGCATGCCCAGTTAGGTTTTAAATAGAGCTTCTGGGTCTAAGAGTTTCTAAGATGACGTAAGGGAGCTTTTTGAATAGTTTTCTATGAATCCATGATGTTCCATGGCTCTGTTTCTTATATCCCACCACCCGAAAATCCAGGTGCCTTAGTAATTATGAGTACAAACTGCACAGGATTCAGAAGGGAAAAATTAAAACAAATGAAACACTTCCAAAAATGACCTAAAGTAGCATTTCCATACATAAAAATGTCATGGCTTTACAGAAGACCTTATAGGACAAAAGGCTGCTGTTTCTAGCCCTGGAGAACCAGCAGACACCAAGAAAAAAAAAATCTAATTCTTGCTTGGGATTGGGTAATTGGATGGAGAGTAGGCATTCTATCTTTGGAGTAGGAGAGAATGGTGTAACGTTTCTCTGGCAGGGTGAATGGGGCAGGGGAAACAGGATTTGTTTGAAGCTTCTTAGGGATTTGGAATGTTGCAATAAATCCCAGGAGACAGTGCTGACATGATGATGTCTCACTCATCTCTGACTGTATCAAATGTCTCACCAATTTAATCAGGATCATACACACACACACACACACACACACACACACAATCTTTTATAACATTTTGGCTACACATTTTCTGTATCTTTTTGAAGGTTACTACTACTTCGTATAGCTTTGGTTTTGGTTGTCTTTGCCTTAGCTTTCTAGAGCTAGATAGGTGCCTCTTTTGTTTTCTTTTTTAATGGCTGCATTTCCTTCTCAGATTTACGTTTTCTATTTAATACCTTTAAGAAACCATTCAGTGTTTTGTCTAAGACCATCCTTCATCTCTCCAAGAATTTTTTTTCCTTTTCTGCTTATGTTCTCTTTCACATTCCTCCCTTTCATCTGTTATTGTTTGTGGGTATATTTGGGGTATATTGTGCTTACTCCCAGAATTTATATGTGAAATTTAACTTAAATTTGTACTTAACCCCGGCCAACCTGCAGATCTAGGATTCCTGGATTTGATTATATACCGCTACGTTTTCTGGTCTGTTGCTTCTGGTGTCATCAGCAGAACTTGGAAACCACGTTAGTGATACTGTCACAGTCGAGTGTTTGGAAAGTATTGGCTGTCATACTGACCCTCATAGTACTCCACAACTCACCTCCCTAACCCCTTGCCTGCTGGATACCTTTTACTTTTAGCACTTTTGCCATGGACCCAAGCTTAAGTTCTATCTATTATTTCTCTTTGCATCAAAAGCACATTTTGAAACCCAATTAGACTTCACCAGTCCATAGCATTGTGCTCTCAGCATTATCTCTTCAAAAGCAATTACCCAATTTTTGACATGACCTAGCTTTTCTGAGACTGATCTGTTTTTATCAGCTCATATTTCTCTAGCTATTAGGGCTTCTTCTCCATTATCACTAGGATTTTCTCTACCACTTCTTCCTGGTCTAGGTCTTTCTGACCCTCCCTAGTCATCTTCTTTAAAATTGCAATTGCTTTTCTTCACTCTACATCTCCAATGAACTATCAAAATGATATATTCAGAATTCAGGGTGTAATACAAGTACAGCATATCCTTAATCAACATGCAGTGATATTAACACCCACAGCACTTGAAGAGTTCACATAATCCGTCTCTGCTACCTACTTCATTCTCCTTCTTAAACAACTGTGTTCTAGTCTGGTACAGTTTTAAACTTCGTTCTGCTTCTAACAGTTTAGGCACTACAACGGGACAAATAATGATTGGGGTCCCATTGTGCAAGGCAAATACAATGAAAAGATGGTTTTCTGCCAGGAAACTTCCAATTTAAGTACAAGATGAGACATAACAGGCAAATATAACAGACAGATATGGGGTGGAATAGGGACAAAGTACCACAAGGTAACAGTCGAACAATTACTAGTTTTGTAGGTATCACACCAGAGATGGGTTTTAAGGAGATATTTGAAGGAGGATAATGTAGCGGCTCTTTACTGGGTGCTCTCTTCCATGAATAAAGGGCAGCATGGCAGAAGGCGTAATGGCTCTTGTTGGAAAATGTGACAAATGAACAGCAAAGTCTGGTATTGCTGGTGCAGCAGAAGTGGGACATGAAGGCTTAAAGGCACATACAATAGGAAAGGCAGAAATAGGACACAAAGGGCCTAAAAAAAGACAAGTAGTTTATGCTTCATGTGGTAGAAAAGGGGAAGCCAGTGAAGTGATGTAGAGGGGGTGTCATGTTCTTGAAGAGCTTGTGGAAGCTTCAGCTAATGCTGAAATCCGCGACTTCCTCTCAAAGTGCCCCAACACGTGTGTTTTGTATATCATACTCACGACCTAGTCACTTCTGGGTGAAATTCAAGATGCTTAAGATAGTCTTTAAAGCTCTGAATGGTCTCCAACAGTTATTTAAAAGGTTGCCTCCTTCCTTATGTGCTGCTGCTACACGTGAGGTCTGCTTAGGTGGGTCTGCTTTTGAAATCTGATTTCTGAGGTCAGTAGCAGGAGATTCTCAGTTGAGCCTCAGAAATCGGGGTGAAGTCCTGAATCCATCGAGGTCACTGACAAATTTCCACTGATTTCAGTGAGGCCAGGACCTCAACCTGTGTCTGTTACAGCCAGAGTTTAGAAAAACTCATATCGTGCTACAAGTGTTTTGGTTTGATTAGGCTTTTGAGTAAACTATTTTTAAAATACGTATGTATCTATTTTGCCTGGTTGGTTGATATCATGAACCAAATTGGAATTTCGGAAGGGAAAAGCTGAATTCTGAGCTGTTTTTAATGATTTCCTATAGCAGCTATTAGTCTGTGCACTATGTATCAGAATTTGTATGTATGTACTTCAACATCCATTTACTTCCCTGAATATGCTAAGTCAACTCTGTTTTAAGTGAAAACATTGTTTCTCTAGCTTCACAAAGCCCTATAATACCCCCAAGAATGTAAGGCTGGTCTCAGTACATCAGTAAGTTAGCCATGTTTTCCTAATTTATCATGAAGTTGCTTTTGTTTTGCTAGCCCTGCATAAGGCAGAAATAGTAAGTCTCACATTACCACCCTTCTGATTTTGTACTGCTACAGAAAAGACTTTGCCCACTCAAAGATTCTTTTTGTATTGATAGATCATTATAGACTGAAGCTCTATATTCAAGATAACCTGTGAGGATCTCACTTTCATGATTCAGAATTGTTCAGATTCCATTTCAATGCATCTTTAGAGTTTAAGGACTTTAATGGCAGACACTGCACCAGGAAAGCAAGAAGACAGCAATGGATTTCACTGGGCTGAGATTTTCGCTTTCTTGTAAGTGTAAGAGCCATTTTATATGCTCTGAAACCTTGACTGAGAGTATCTTTGGTTGAGAGGATTCTCAAAGTATCAGGCATTCAATTTTGTATGTGAAATTGCATGCCTAATTGGCATACACCATTACCACAAATGAGCACATACATCTGTTATTTGCATGAGCAAAGGGACAGTTAGATGCATGCACTGACTTAATATTTCACATTGGCATTTAGTCACACGCATCCCTGCCAGTCTGCATGTGTAGCATTCAACAGCAGCAACAGCATGGATACTTGCGTACTTACAATTGCACATCTGACTTTCTGAAAATCAGGCCTCAGGAATCTAAATGCTTCATGCAGTCCCAAGCTAATACAGGACTTACAGTTTTGAAACACTTATCTGTCAGTGTCCTCCCATTTTCTGCACATCAAAGCACAACACAACAATATATATATTTACATCACCCTTTTATTTCATAGCCAGAAATACAGTTCCATAGGGTAAAAATCAATAAATAGTGATGTTTAATCATTAAACATAAAACCCATCTCTCTTTGGCATCTGACAGTATTCTGTTTGTGAAACTAGAGACTATATAGGAATAGTTTAGAGATCATTCTTCAATACAATAAGTTCACAGAGGTGCAGTTTACTTTAAAATATACATCAGCTGCAACGATTCCTACCATACCTAAAAAAATCAATCAAACCAGTAGAATGCAAACTATCCACAGGCTCTTCACTGTAGCCAACTACAACTGTGGAGTAACTGAATGGATGAAAAGAATTCTTGTTTTTCCACAACACACACTCTGCACTAGTGCTTTCCATTCATTCTGAAGAAAATCAGAATTGTGCCAGGAATGACTGACCAATTAAAAATTATTTCTATTTCATAGACACGGTGCTTATTTAAATCTTTAACTTCTAAATAACTCGCTGAGCAAAACCAAGCATGGTTGCACACTGCCTCAGTAATAACTTGCACCTTTAAAAAAAGACAAAGAATGAAAAATAGTACTTCTACAAAGGCAAGCTACATATATTTTCCAAATATATTTAAGTTTGCAGTAGCTAAAACTGCATTTCCTGCCATAGTTGGACATGATTTCTTAAGCAACAAATTAAGCCAGTGCATTTGATGTAAATTGTTAAATCCAGATTCAGCACTTCAAGGCTGCTATAAAAGCACTCTATGCCTTCAAAAGAATTCAGGCATCTGGATTTTTAATTTTAAAAAGTGTTTAGTGCTGCAAATAACTGGAATTTCCAGTGCAGTGCTAAAGTTGTGTTTTTAACACCTTCCATAAGTACATATGTAATATAATTATGATTTAAAAATCAAAAATTTCATTCAATGCTACTTTCTGATGTAGACATTCTAATCTATATATTGGAATCTAAAGTGGATCCTTGTTTATATGTCACGACAATGTAAAACCCGCAAAATTTATTACAGTAAATCCTCTTAAAATTTAATGAAAATCTTTATTTCCAGAATGGTTCTTTTTAAAAAAATATTCCAAATACTTATTTAACCAAAGTTTTTAAAACAGAGGAAGAAAGAAGAAAAGCAACTATTCCCATGTGCAACTGAAAAATAACTGTTCAATAATTTTAAGTAAAAATAAACCTTTGTTCATTTGCATCAGTGAAACGTTTTTCTAGCGCAGACCCAATTTCAAAATGTTTAAACTGGATTGTTTTAAACAACAAGTGGTTCAATTCAGGTTCACATTCTTTTCTGTAATACAACAAACCATTACCATACATACATTTTATTGTAAAGTATAGAAAATGACAAAAGGAGAACTTGATGCTTATCCAACAGCAACTTCCAATAGCAAGCCAAATTAGCAACAACTAAGCAGACACCATCACCAATGTCTGAGTGTCAAATCACTGTAAATACTAGATACCTGTACAAAAGCCTTTTCTTTGTTAAAAAGTGTCCCAAAGAAATGTCCACCAATTGCAGTCAGATTTTCTTCAGAAAATTAATCTCTCTGAAAAGATTTTCCCCTCCAAATATCTGTGACATTTTGAGTGTTCAAAATTGTATTCAATAAATAACATTCTGATAACACTTAGCTGATACAACCACCTACAATGTGGACAGTCATGTACACAGTACAACAGTGGATTTTTGCAGCAGTGAAGAAATTACCAGGAGTTGGCTTTAACTTCCACATGGTAGTTCATGTGTTGTTTCTAGCAAACATACGGTCCCCTCTTAGGGTAAGGTGCTGGAGCTGGTATTGTAGCACTTCTGTGTCAGCAGGTTCCTTGATGTTCATTTTGTCTAAATTGAGGTAGTCCAGGGATTTAGAGTGAGCCCTCTTACCTTTGAGGAGACAAAGAGGCAGAGGACCATGAAGTGCCTTGTAGGGTTCATATGGTAAAGCCTTAGTGCATTTATCCCCTGAGCTGGGCATCCGTCTTCTCCTCCTTCCATTTACAGCTGGGATCTCATATGGCTGATAGTATCTACTTCTAGCTTTGTACAACCGTGAGGAACGTGTAAGTCCTGAATCAAGTTGTTTGGAGCGCACGGTGGGCACAGCTTCCACTTTATTTTCCTCACTTCCTGTACACTTCTGGGCTAACTTCAAGAGCTCCTCACCAGTTGTGAAGCCAACCAAGTAGTTAGAATCCATGTGAAGGATCTGATAACCTGAAACTGTCCGTCGCATTGGTGAGCATGGGGTGCTGGAGCATCGAGGTTTCTCTGCTTCCACTTTGCCTGTAGAACTCACCTCTGCAATAGGTAAGGGAAGCGTAGCTATGGTAGTTCTGGTCTCTCCATTTATGTCAACTTCCATTTTAATACAATTCTACTCTCCTGAAAATAAAACAGACCTGAATTAGAAATACAAAAACCACTTATGAAGGCTTCAGATGAGCAGGATTATCTCTGGAAGCATAATGCCTCTAAACTTACTTGGGTCAGAAAATGCAGGCGGTACCTCTCTATCCAGTCTCATATCTCATTCTACAAAGTGTCTTAAAACAAGGTATCAAATGCACTTCATTTCTGTCTCTCAGAATTACTTGGCCAGTTTTAACCAAGAATGCCACAAAAATGTTCAGTTTCAATACAAAAATTTGTGTTGCCTTTCTGTGAACACAGTATTCTATCTATTCAAGTACAGGCAGTTTATTTCGTATAGTGCTATTTTTAACTGGACAAAGCACAGTATGAATATTCTTTCCAGTTCCTACACCTGAAATCTTTTAAATCTGTTCTAAAAGTGTTACACTCCCTTTCCTCTAAGGCCATCTTCACAACAACCCATTATTGCATGTAAGGTAATTTCCAGATATGTTCAACCACAACAGGGAAATACTGGCATGTAATCCTAGTAAATGCTTGAAAAATTTACCCAATAGCAACTTGCCCAAAGACTAGACCTATTAGCCAAGTCTGAATATACTTGTGAAGTCATGGTCTCCTCCTCTCTCTACATTTGAAGAAAGGAAACAGTTGTGTATTAGGCCCTAGTGAGAGAGGCCTCTGGGCTGTTTAGATTAGCCCTTTTCATAGGTGGCCCCAACCCCCCACTCAAAAGATTTAACAACTTTCTCCACTCAAAAGAAGAAACTTCCAACTCACCCACATGTGATGCAATTATCCAGGTAAACCACCCAGCATATTTTAATTTACCACATCACAAACATATATAAGAGTTATAAAATGCTATTGAACTGCACTTCCCAGAATACCACAACCTTAAAGTTAAGATTCACACTCCATTCCAGCCACAGGAAGCACACACTTACAAGAAACTCCTTCCAGTAAGACCAGGGTAGTACTGACGTTCTAGCTTTTGTTCACCATTTTTTAAACATACCCCCTTTAAACACGAGTGTGCCCTTCAATTTTCCCTTACTCCACATCCTCTTCACCACTTAACCCACTCTCAACAGTATTACTTGTGGGTATTTGGTGTAGTAGTGTGGTGTATTTGGAGGCAACAGAATGGTAAAGTGGGTGCTGGAAAACTGAAATCCTTAGAGCGAAGAGTTATGGCTGTGGTATACAGTAACAGCAGTGGAAAGGTATATACCTGTGGGTGGAGGGGTAGATGTTATACACTGGTGGGCAACTAAATTTTCACATCCTTGCTTTTGTGGTTGTGTTAGCAATTCTAAAAGTTTCAAAAAGTGTTTTATTTAATTTCTTTTTAAATGGTTAAGCAGTGAATGTAACATCAACAGGCAAACCCAGACTTCTTTCTTCATTTCCAGGCCCACCCAATGATAACAGATGGCTCCCTGAGGCCAATAAACTTCCAGGGGTTCACCAAAAAGGAGCCTCCCACTGTAGTTTTCCAGGTCCTAGGACATTAAAGAGAAAGGGAAACAGGCAGGCAAGCTCCCCTGCGAAGCATAATTCTGAGCTCCATTACTGAACAGCCCCTGGATCTGACAACCTTTCTATAGTTTGCCACCAGGGGAACTATTTTATCACACTCCATGGGAGCTTTGCTACTGGTCTCCATTCTGAGGCTGAGGAGATTGGGGCTGAAGACAGAATCAGAAATTGCAGTGGGAGGAATGAAGGAAGGTGACAGATGCAGTATTGACATCTGGAATAGATTCCTAAACATCATGAGACTGACTTAAAAATCACACAATTAAGAGAAAATTATGTTGTTCAAACATCAGAAGGCAGAGGAAAATGTAACGGGGAGCTTCCTCATACACAATTTGTGCACGATATCTCAGATTCAAAATTCAACCTTAAATGCAAAATGTAAGACTGCCTCATATTTGCTTGGAGGGAGAAAGCCACTACTTACCCTCTACTAGGTGGTGAAGCTGCCATTATAGTCTTCCACATTCCCTTCCCTATCGTAACAGTGACCATCTCAGTCTTCTGTTCCATTCATGTGCCCCTCTCCCATATTTGTCCTCCCTTCCCCCTCATCTCCTACCCCTCATTCTTTCTCATTTGCCCACATCTGTCTCCTGCCCCTCAGATTCTCCTCCACACATTCCACCTTTCCCATTGCCCTCCACATTCCCCTAGACACAAACACTCCCCCAGTTTCCCTCCCTGCTCTTGGATTTTACCTTCCCAGCATCAACTGTTCCTCACATTGCCTCCCTCTGTCTCCTCCTTCCCTAAAGGCAGCCTGGCTAATTCCCATTGGGATCAATGGAAGGCATTGGCCATCTTTGCTAGGGGAAGCCAAAGCCTCCTCCTGCCAAAACTGTAAAGAATTAGGCCTGGGCTACACTGTGGGGGCTTCGAACTAAAATATGCAACTTCAGCTATGTGCAAAGCATCTTAGTTCGACTTACCTGGCCATCCTCACGGGGGCAAGTCAACCGCGGCAGCTCCCCCCTCGACTCCGCTTACTCCTCCTGCTGAGATGGAGTACAGGCATCGATTCAGGGATCAATTTACCGCGTCTAGACGAGACGCGATAAATCGATCCCCGCTAGATCGATCTCTACCCACCGATCTGGCAGGTAGTGAAGACGTACCCCAAGAGGCCATTTTAACCTGAAGCCAGCCTGTGGCCTTGGTCCTATGTTAACAACAATGGGACATGGCAGCCATTTTGAAGCAATTTCTTTATGAGTTATGAACCAAATATTCTCTGGAGGAGATTTTACTCAGCAGCCCTTGACAAATAAACTTTCAGTTATGAAGAGAAAGTGAATTAAAAAAAATCCTTTAACCCTAAATACTTCTTTTCATCAATTACCCATAGTACTGGACCTACTCAAGATTAATCTCTATCAATTTTGTGTAGACTTAAACTCTTGTTTTAAAGATATGATGACAATATAACATGAGAACCATGATAAATTTCAGCCAAAAACCCAACTTGAAACATTTCCTATTAAAAGGATATTATGCAAAAATCTAGCCAACACGACACAGAAGATTCAAAGGGCATAAAAACAAACATGGAAATTTAAATCTGAAAGGCCACCTACACAAAATAAAAATAGAAATTGATGCCCCAGTTTAATCTTAAGTATGTAATTTAATTATGGAGTCAATCCAACTAATAATGGAAGTAATTGGCATTTGCTATCCCTTGCATCTTTACCTCCCTATCTAGGCACCAAGACAATACAGACAGTCAAGAATGCTGAGCTATTACAGTCAGAGGTATTCATGCCTTACAGTTCTTCATGTTAAATTATAATTTTTATAACATCAAGACCAAGGTTATTGGAGGGGCAGTATGGGAAAGCTTGCACCGAAACTTTTGGGCTATCCTGGGCCTGCAGCCAGAGAACTTCAACATCTAGCAGTGCCAGATCTTTAACTTTGATGTTTTATCCTCCCCCACCATAAAGCAAAGCAAAAATACTTAGAAATATTTTTGATAATACCTTTTAGAGAGATTGAGCAGTTTTCTTAAAAGATACTGCACAAGTATCAAAAAAGGTTATAAAATACTAGAGGGGTTAATTCCTAACTTTCTTGCATCACTTCATATCCATATAAATGATTAAAACTACCAAATCTGCTTTCTGTACTGGTGTTTTTACACCTTCTCTAAAAAAAATGAAAGTTATTTGTCTAAAATAAAGCTAAAAGAAAGGCATTGTACTTTACGCTTAAACCCTGAAGGCTGGAAATCAAACAGAACCAAATAAAAATTTTATTTTATTACATCAAGTGCTCTTTCACTATTAAGTTTAATTCACTTCAGTTCAAAACACGGTGTCTCCTGCTACCAAAAAAAAGCAAGAAAATATCAGCATCCCATAAAGAGTTTAATTGGGGGAACAGACCAGGATGGTCTTTATAGGAACAATAAAGTCTCTCAAGAGCCAAAAGTGGCATCATACAGAGTGCAGACAAGAACATCCCCAAAATCATCAGTGTTCCAAGTCTAGCACTGAAGTTTCAAAATGCAACACGATTTGCACTGTCTCTCTATGATGCTGCAATGAAAAGCTCTAAAAAACAGATTGCAGAGGAACTGGGAAACATTTGAAAGGGATGGGTAGGATCTGAAAAAGCAGAGTAGGTATGTTTAAATGGAACAACTAGGACTAGATGAATATGAGAAGCTTCACAGGGAGGGAAATGTTAATTACTGAAAGAAAGGATCCTATTGTTAAGGACCAGCACTGAAACTCAGATGTGTGTTCAGCTCTACCACAGAGTTCATGTGATATTTTGGGAGGTCAATTAGTTGCATTGTGGCTTATTTTCCCCACCTGATAAAAAAAGTAAGAATATACTTTCCTGTCTCAGAAGGAATAGTATGAAGAGCAAATCATTAATGTTTGTGAGGTGCTCAGATTCTGTGGCAATAGGGAATCACAAGTACCCAGAATCTAGATAGTGCAAAAAGAAAAGGAGTACTTGTGGCACCTTAGAGACTAACCAGTTTATTTGAGCATGAGCTTTCGTGAGCTACAGCTCACTTCATCGGATGCACAGCATATCGTGGAAACTGCAGAAGACAAGTGAGCTGAAGTGAGCTGTAGCTCACGAAAGCTCATGCTCAAATAAACTGGTTAGTCTCTAAGGTGCCACAAGTACTCCTTTTCTTTTTACGGATAGTGCAAAAGAGTCTGGCAAATATAAGCAAGGTTTCCTTAAAAGATTTTCAAGCCATATGACTCCAGGAAGGGGGGTGGGGGTGGGGAGGGAGGCCGCTATCTGCCACTGCGTGGTTCATTAAGAGTTTACTGGTTAGATAATCTATTCTTTACCAGTATTGACTAGGGTGAAGGTGGTGACAGTGGAAGTAGTGACCAGGGCTCAAGGTCCTAATCACACTCAATTCTCAATAAATTAACAGATGGCTGAGCATACATAGCACCTTGCAGGAAGTTATCAACAACTTGCGAGGTGGAACCATAAATCAGCTTGCCTAGTCCTCCTCGCCATTCTTTAAAGTTGAACTTTTACACTGAAGCAAAGAAAAAAGTTGAAGAAATGTGCCTGGTCAATGTTTCTCAGTTTGCATTTTGATGCTGAAGAAGACTTCTCCTCAGAGCCCAGGTCCTGAGTGAAGTCTGACATCACAATACACTGTTTTGGAAGCAATTCCAACTCAGAGTTCAGAATTAAGACTTCGCTGCAGAATCAAACAAGAGGAAGGTGACAAGATTGGACTGCTGATCTAAGCCATTTCTTCAGACATGGTAAAGCGTTATGGAATACATACCTAAAAGGTAAATGGATTATGCTTAACCAATACTTAAGCTCTCTCCATCTGCAAGTCATTTATTTAATTAAAATAATTTGATTTTACAACATCTTTATAAACTACAAATAATGTAGCCACCACTTAACTGAAACTATTTACACTTCACAAATTTAAAAACAAACAATAATTCAGATGGAACCCCTCATCAGTTTTAAACTTGCTGTGGACCCAACTTCTACTTTATGCATAGGTGTTTTCAATGCATTGTGCATTCCTCTAAAGCTGACAAAAAGTCTACACTCTATAACAATGAGCCAAACAGATAATGTTGTTTATGTGTCTTCTACTTCTTTACAAAGCCACTAAAATATCAGGATGCTTCAGGAACAGTTCACGGGTATTTGTTTTTCTCTTGCAAGACAGTTAGTTATCTTCCCATGACAGCAATTACCAATAAATAATCAGCTTGGCTTATACCAAGGCCTGGATTTAGTAATCTTATAGGCATGCTACAAAGTCTTCTTTTCTCACAGGAATGTGGGAAAGACCTGGTTCTTAAGGCTTGTCTACACAAACATTTGTACCATTTTAATATCTCTTTAGAAATCCACGCAACCCCTCTGGGGAGGCAGTTATACCAATATAAAGGTGCTTACCTTGATACAGTTTATTTCTGTAAACAGATTCTATCCACATTTGTGCTCACTTAATTATATCTGTTCTAATCAGATAAAACTGATATAAAAAAGTGACTAGACCAGGCCTTAGATTGGAGAAATTGGAATTACAGCAGTCAAATTAGTTGCAGTAGTACAGGTGGTTTGTTTGTGCACTCTGTAATCTGATATTTAGCGAGACAACTGAAATTTCTACTAATGACTAACGTTGGCAAAGTTACTGCTGTTTGTTTTAAAAGTACTGTGATAAGCCTAATGCTAGGGATAGGCTGTGGAGAAAATAAAACAAACAGTCCTTGCACCTATAGCACCTTTCATCTGATGATTTCAAAACACTTTACAAAGGTGATAAAATAGCAATAATTTACAGAGAAAATGAAGCACACAGATTAATGACAGATCAAGTTAACCTGTAAATCAGCGATCCAGTCAGGAATAGAGCCCAGGTCTACCCCTTAGTCACTTGCTCTGCTATCTATAGTGATTTTAAGAGATTATTAAAAATCATTTACTTTGTTATGTGTATAGTTTGTCTCTGTCCTCCTTCTCCTCCCCCCCACCCCTTTTTGCTATATGGATGTTCAAAACTAAAAGTATATTGATGATTGCCCTGGTCTCCCTGACTTTGTAAAATGCTCTCATATTGTTCACTGGTTGGGAAGTACCACCTCCACTGAAATAATGGTTCATTTTGGAGAATTGAGAGCAACAATGAACTCAGCAAACCTTGTCAAATTAAGTTTCTCCATTCTGTTTTTGTTTGGGGTTTGGTTTTTTTGTAATAAACGTTAGATTTCTGTGCTCCAACCCTCAAACAAGTCCTTATAATACACACACACAGACTCAGCACATTTATCTGCTTTCCATAAACAATAATAAAAACAACTAGCCTTTACACATTTTCCTTTCTGGAGACGAATTTGGCAGCTGTCTATTAGTGCTCATGTAAGACCATGAAGACATCTGACTCATGCAGTTCTTTAAATAGAACCAAAGACACAGATGAAGCGGGGTGATGTACAGAAGGTACTGTAGTCAGTATACGCCAAGTCAGTACAAAAATCTAAGCCACAGTGTTCAGAAATCTCCTCAATTTGGCCCAAGTCCCTGCAGCCAATTTGTCCAAAAAGAGATTCAGGCCAAGGGGTCAACTGCATCAGATAAAGAAATTAAAGAGGAAAACATCAGTAACAATTTTACAGTCCTTGAACCTACCACTTCACTTTGGTATTTGTGTTTTTAAAAACATCCCGAAAAAAGGAATTTATATGTGTAATATACAGTAGAAGTATTGGCATAGAAGGGAAGATTTTGTTCTTTGCTCATTTATTTTAATACTTTAAAAGTGCTTTATATAAAAATTATATACATCACATGAACTTTATTTCTCTTGAACTTCACGAAAGAATGTAGCGAAGTGACTCATATGGCTGTGACAACTGAATGTTGGCAACTAACGGAAGTTACTAGATCACGGGCCCTGGTTCTCATGGGAAACTTCAATCACCCTGATATCTGCTGGGAGAGCAATACAGCAGTACACAGACAACCCAAGAAGTTTTTGGAAAGTGTAGGGGACAATTTCCTGGTGCAAGTGCTGGAGGAACCAACTAGGGGCAGAGCTCTTCTTGACCTGCTGCTCACAAACCGGGAAGAATTAGTAGGGGAAGCAAAAGTGGATGGGAAGCTGGGAGGCAGTGACCATGAGATGGTCGAGTTCAGGATCCTGACACAAGGAAGAAAGGAAAGCAGCAGAATACGGACCCTGGACTTCAGAAAAGCAGACTTTGATTCCCTCAGGGAACTGATGGGCAGGATCCCCTGGGAGAACAACATGATGGGGAAAGGAGTCCAGGAGAGCTGGCTGTATTTTAAAGAATCCTTATTGAGGTTACAGGAACAAACCATCCAGATGCGGTAGAAAGAACAGTAAATATGGCAGGCGACCAGCTTGGCTTAACAGTGAAATCCTTGCTGATCTTCAATACAAAAAAGAAGCTTACAAGAGGAAGATTGGACAAATGACCAGGGAGGAGTATAAAAATATTGCTCAGGCATGCAGGAGTGAAATCAGGAAGGCCAAATCAAACCTGGAGTTGCAACCAGCAAGAGATGTTAAGAGTAACAAGAAGGGTTTCTTCATGTATGTTAGCAACAAGAAGAAAGTCAAGGAAAGTGTGTGGACCCCTTACTGAATAAGGGAGGCAACCTAGTGACAGAGGATGTGGAAAAAGCTAATGCACTCAATGCTTTTTTTGCTTTTGTCTTCTCGAACAAGGTCAGCTCCCAGATTACTGCACTGGGCAGCACAGCATGGCGAGAAGGCGACCAGCCCTCTGTGGAGAAAGAAGTGGTTCAGGACTATTTAGAAAAGCTGGACGAGCACAAGTCCATGGGGCCGGATGTGCTGCATCTGAGAGTGCTAAAGGAGTTGGCGGATGTGATTGCAGAGCCATTGGCCATTATCTTTGAAAACTCATGGCGATCGGAGGAGGTCCCGGACGACTGGAAAAAGGCTACTGTAGTGCCCATCTTTAAAAAAGGGGAGGAGGAGGATCCGGGGAACTACAGGCCAGTCTGCCTCATCTCAGTCCCTGGAAAAATCATGGAGCAGATCCTCAAGGAATCCATTCTGAAGCACTTAGAGGAAAGTGATCAGGAACAGTCAGCATGGATTCACCAAGGGCAAGTCATGCCTGACTAATCTAATTGCCTTCTATGACGAGATAACTGGCTCTGTTATTCCTTGACTTTAGCAAAGCTTTTGATACAGTCTCCCACAGTATTCTTGCCAGCAAGTTAAAGAAGTATGATGGATGAATGGACTATAAGGTGGATAGAAAGCTGCCTAGATCATCGAGCTCAACAGGTAGTGATCAATGGCTCCATGTCTAGTTGGCAGCTGGTATCAAGCGGAGTGCCCCAAGGGTTGGTCCTGGCTCCGGTTTTGTTCAGTATCTTCATTAATGATCTGGAGGATGGCATGGACTGCACCCTCAGCAAGTTTGCAGATGACACTAAACTGGGAGGAGTGGTAGATACACTGGATAGTAGGGATAGGATACAGAGGGACCTAAGCAAATTAGAGGACTGGGCCAAAAGAAATCTGATGGGGTTCAACAAGGACAAGTGCAGAGTCCTGCACTTAGGATGGAAGAATTCCATGCACCGCTACAGACTAGGGACCGAATAGCTAGGCAGCAGTTCTGCAGAAAAGGACCTGGGGTTACAGTGGATGAGAAGCTGGATATGAGTCAACAGTGTGCCCTTGTTCCCAAGAAGGCTAATGGCATTTTGGGCTGTATAAGTAGGGGCATTGCCAGCAGATCGAGGGACGTGATTGTCCCCCTCTACTTGACGTTGGTGAGGCCTCATCTGGAGTACTGTGTCCAGTTTTGGGCCCCACACTATGAGAAGGATGTGGAAAGAGTCCAGCAGAGGGCAACAAAAATGATTAGGGGACTGGATCACATGACTTATAAGGAGAGGCTGAGGGAACTGGGATTGTTTAGTCTGCAGAAGAGAAGAATGAGGGGGGGATTTGATAGCTGCTTTCAACTACCTGAAAGGGGGTTCCAAAGAGGATGGCTCTGGACTGTTCTCAGTGGTAGCAGATGACAGAACAAGGAGTAATGGTCTCAAGTTGCAGTGGGGGAGGTTTAGGTTGGATATTAGGAAAAACTTTTTCACTAGGAGGGTGGTGAAGCACTGGAATGCGTTACCTAGGGAAGTGGTGGAATCTCCTTCCTTTGAAGTTTTTAAGGTCAGGCTTGACAAAGCCCTGGCTGGGATGATTTAGTTGGGGTTTGGTCCTGCTCTGAGCAGGGGGTTGGACTAGATGACCTCCCAAGGTCCCTTCCAACCGTGCTATTCTATGATTCTCTGAAGTAGCCCAAACAGATTCTGTATGTTGACACTCTCTGCAAAAATACTATAATCTTGTCAAGGAAATAGCTGTTTTACATATTTGTTAAATGAGAAAAATAAAATGCAGACTGTGCGCTTTATAATCGCTAAGGCAAATTTATATATATGTAATATTTTGTATATGTATGACAGTAACTATATATACATTGCACACACAATTATGATGTGGAAATTCCAGCTTGTTTTCATGTCACTAAATCCCCTGATGGAATTGTATACTTGTATAACAATTGTTTATTTTTGTCAGAAAGGATTATTTCCATTATAATAAGAAGCTCAATAAGAATCCTACAGTACACACAAGGCAAAGTTGAATCACATAGCTGAAAGAAATAAAGTTCACCCAAAATAAACTCACAAGAGATGTCATTGTACACCTTCCAGAGCACCTTGGGAAGAAGCAGGCATATTAATTTGGTTCAAACATCCTACAGACCAAATATAAACATTTCTCAAAAACAGATACAATTGAAACCACACAAATACAACTAACTGAGGAACTGTATTTCTGAATGCACTTGAGATGATGAAGACAATAATTATTAACTTAATGCCACAAATTATAGTGCTTGTCATAAATATAAAGGGAAGGGTAACCACCTTTCTGTATACAGTGCTATAAAATCCCTCCTGGCCAGAAGCAAAACCCTTTCACCTGTAAAGGGTTAAGAAGCTAAGGTACCTGGCTAAGCTAAGGTAAGCTTGCTGGCACCTGACCCAAAATGACCAATGAGGGGACAAGATACTTTCAAATCTGGAAGGTGGGCGGGGGGAAGAAAACAAAGGGTTCTGTCTGTCTGTATGATGCTTTTGCCAGGAACGAATGAGGAATGCAGCCTTCCAACTCCTGTTAAGTTTGTAAGTAATCTAGCTAGAAATGTGTTAGATTTCCTTTTGTTTAATGGCTGGTAAAATAAGCTGTAATGGATGGAATGTATATTCCTGTTTTTATGTCTTTTTGTAACTTAAGGTTTTGCCTAGAGGGATTCTCTATGTTTTGAATCTGATTACCCTGTAAGATATTTACCATCCTGATTTTACAGAGGTGATTCTTTTACCTTTTCTTTAATTAAAATTCTTCTTTTAAGAACCTGATTGATTTTTCATTGTTCTTAAGATCCAAGGGTTTGGGTCTGTGTTCACCTGTACCAATTAGTGAGGATTCTTATCAAGTCTTCCCCAGGAAGGGGGTGGAGGGCCTGCGGGGATATTTTGGAGGAAGACGTCTCTTTCCCTGTTCTTTGTTTAAAACACTTGGTGGTGGCAGCATATGGTTCAAGGACAAGGCAAAGTTTGTACCTTGGGGAAGTTTTTAACCTAAGCTGGTAAGAATAAGCTTAGGGGGTCTTTCATGCAGGTTCCCACATCTGTACCCTAGAGTTCAGAGTGGGGAAGGAACCTTGACAGTGCTGAATACTCTATTCTGGGGGCTTGGGAGATATCACAGGACTATCAAACTAGAGAGAAAACTTCAGAGATTAAAATACCCATAAATTGCACATATTCTTCACCAACCAATTTCAGAGTAGCAGCTGTGTTAGTCTGTATCCGTAAAAAGAAAAGGAGTACTTGTGGCACCTTAGAGACTAACAAATTTATTAGAGCATAAGCTTTCGTGAGCTACAGCTCACTTCACTGGATGCATACAGTGGAAAATACAAAAGGTTCTCCCTCTCTCGCCCCTCTGCTCTCCTGATGGTAATAGCTCACCTTTCCTGATCACTCTTGTTTCAGTCTGTATGGTAACACCCACTGTTTCATGTTCTCCGTGTATATAAAATCTCCCCACTATATTTTCCACTGTACGTATCTGATGAAGTGAGCTGTAGCTCACAAAAACTTATGCTCTAATAAATTTGATAGTCTCTAAGGTGCCACAAGTAGTCCTTTTCTTTTGACCAACTGACAAATTGTTCCAAACATACAGAAATATACAGACAAAGCAAACAGCTTAAAAGAAAAACTGAAATGTTACCTCATGAGAGAAAAAATATTCAGATTGGGAAGAAATAAAATATAACATAGATAGTTTTGCAAGAAGAGGCATGAAGACTAGAAGTAAACATAAGACAGCATGACATGACCCTGGTGACTACCAAGGATGGGAAAAATCTGAAGAAGAAAAACAGAAGCCTCCTGAGAGTAAAGTCCCAGATGGTTGGGTGAGAACAAAAAGATGGAACTGAAGTCAAACTGAACTTATCATTCAAGTGAAAGAATTTTATCTAAAAGCTGTATCAACCTGACAAGGAAGAATGGCAGCTTTCAAAAGGCAAGACAAGTTGCAGTCACAGGTGAAGTAGCAAAAACCTTTAAGGAAAAGTTGCCCTGAATGATTGTCTGAATTACATTGTAACTGATGCTCCAAACACTAGGAAACAGGGCTTTGGAGCACAGCTCCAAAGCCCTGCTAGGAAAGACAGAATACTTGGCAGAGAGGACCCCCAAGACATTCAAAACAACCTGTAATAACAGGTCCTACAAAAAACAAAAACAAAAAAAACCCAACAACCCCACACCACCTACTTCTAGTTAACAGCCTGCCCATTCTTCAAGGACAAAATTTAATAAGATGCTCTAAGTAGAAAACAAAGATGGCCCAGAGAAGTATGCCATAAATGCGATCAGAATCACAAATGAATTACTGAGGAATTAGAATTGGCACATGTGACAACCAGCTCATCCTGTAGATGTGACAGCCAGTGGACTAGACTGGCATGATTGAGTGTATACCTTATATGGACAAAAAGGCATGGACTTCAAAAGTAGCTTTGGACAAATGCATTTTGTATGAGTAGGCTAACTGAATAAACTTGCATGAGTAGTCATTGAAAACAGTGAAAAGAGAAAGGCCAGATAGAAGGCCATTTAACTTTTAATGACTCATTGGGAAACAATTTAAGAAAATTCAATATTCTGGTAATATTTTCATGCATTACTACAGGAAATTCACAAATAATGTGTTTGACAAATTTAACTTTTCCTGAAGATCTACAAGTTCCTTTAAATTGTATTACAACCTTCTTGCTGCATTTAACCATCTGTTAACAGTTCAGAAAAATCTCCCTGCATTTTCTAATAAAACAACGTTTCCAACCATCACAAGGACATTCCTGTTTGCTACAGTTATAAGTTGTTCTTACTGAATGACTGGGAGCCTTGATTGTGACAAATGAAAAAAAAAAAAAAAAACCCATACATTGTAAACAAATTTATTTCCCTACATTGCTAATAACTTAGATTTATTAAAAATGAAAATTTTAAGAGCAACTTCTCTTGTAATTATTTATACACTCTGTTTACTTTTTGCATGCAAGTGACAATGCAAATGGATAAAGTACATTTCCTTTTGACTATAGTCAGTTTCACCTTAAGAATGAGACCTTGAATGTTTTGCTTTCAAACATGGTTATTGTTCAAAAAGAACTAAACTAACTTCTAAAGCTTGTTTTCACATTTTTAATTTTGGAACACCTGATTTACCCAAACTTCCTGCAATTAAGACTTCAATTACCCTGTTTAAAAAAAAATTAAAAGCAGAAAAATAATGAAAAAGTATTTTTACATATCACAAAATTCATTAAATCCTACAAATATTTTTTCATGAAGTTTTAAGATAATACAACTCTCCTTAAATGTAGCCTCTTCTACTACTTTGTTAGTCTGACCTATATAGTTTCACATATATAGCAGAACAATGGATGCACGTTTGTTATTACAGCATATGCTAGCGTACCTGGAAATACAGGTCTTTAAGGTTTTTGAATGTGTCATTTCTGAAACAATACTATCCTAAGCTCAACCACTATGTTGGGGACAGACACTCAAATGAAAAAAATACTATTTATTGCAACTCAGAATGGAAATTTATAACTAAGACTCTGTGTCATGTAATTCAAAATTATTGCTAGGGTTAAATGCTTTGTTGGTGGAGTGAGCATCCCGGTCAATTACCCTATTCCAATTTTAAATAGATTTCTGCCTCAGATGACCCATAATCTGTGGGTACATCATCCTTTTAATTTTGCTTCTTTTCAAACACATTCCCATATGCTAAGAAATGCTGAAAGCTATAAATGCTCTTTACTCATTTATACAAATGTAATGTGAGTCCAAGATAAAAGACTATTAAAAGCCAAATTGCACTTGTTTATACACCAGACTTGCCTCAAATTTACTGTTAATGTCATCAGACAATTGAACTGAGTATTAGCAGTCAGTCAGTCCATCCGTCTTTATTGTAAAAGCAAGTGTCGGTGTCTGACTGTTTAAGCCTGGTGGCCAAGTAGGCAGCATATGGCCGCTCAAAGGAGAAAAGATAAGAGCCATGCTACAATGCCAGTAGTGCTATGCAAAAATTTAATTTCAGTGATCAAATAACTGTTTTAAATGCTGTTGCCTCATATCCCCTCTCCATCTCAAAATGATTGAAAAGTGCCCTGCTCCGTGCTTATTAACCTCATAACCCCTTCTCGTCTAGCGAAACATATAAACAGATCAAACCATAATCCAGCAAAACAGCTGAGCAGCTAAGTGAGCAGCACTGCACATGACACTGGAAAAGGACAAGAAATCCCATTCGGGAAGGGGACCCTGATTTACATACACTTCCCCAGATGGAAAAAAGGAGGGTGTCTTTTTCATCATGGTGAAGACAACTTGTGCATCTGAGAGACTGCTTCTCAGCTCTCATGTCAGTAACTCACACTCCCCTTCTGAGGTAAATCATTAGTCTCTCTCTGTCACTCACCATACAGAGTTCCACTGTGTTCAAATGATGGCGGAACAGAAGACATTCAACCACTGCCAGAGGTACAAGGTCATCGTCACAGCACATCAACCAGCCTCCCCTCTGCAATTGCACATCCCTCTGCAATTACTAACCAAATGTCTCCTAACCATATCTGTATAACTGCAGTTCTCTACCCTCAATTCACTACCATATTGCAGCTATTTAAATATATACACATAACTGAGTGTCTGCTCAAGGTGAGGTTATGCATGTAATCTCAAACACATATTAGTACACATCACATGCATTAAACACGTCTCCATATATTAAACAGATGCAACGGTATATAAACATATTATATACAGTACATAGAAGTAGAGTGAGTTTAGGCTATAAATAATGGAAACAAAACTATATAATAAGCTCTTATCAGCAGGAACACTGTTTTCCTACATATTTGTTGAGCACTTGGAACAATGTGCACCATACCCTGATTGGGGCACTACTACAATCTAAATAATATGCTGAGGGAGAGGGAGCAGAGCAGGCCTGAGACACACATTACACTGTCAAACCAGAAGCAGCTTGCCAGCTAATATATTTGACTAAGTAAATGCTCTGGTGTGTGTGGGTGTTGGATAAACACACTAGAGGTGTGCCATATAGACGTTATACAAGGTGCACTATATATCTCCACTCCAAATTTTTGTTAACTGAAAGTTAAATGCAGAATATAAATCCTAAACAACTATTTTAAGGCAAATGGAAATGCGGATGGTGGTGAACTTTATTACTTCTACACTGAATGGTCTGAGGTTGGAGTTCAGGTTCTACATTTGAGTGGAACTTGGAAGAACTGGATGATGAGCACTATGGTTGGTTATATATGGAAAATGAAAATAAATTTGTTGTGGAGCTGCAGAGTCTGTGTTTTAATCTGGGCATTAAAAAGATGTGGGTGGTGAGATCAATGAGCCAAGGCTGGTGCTAAATTTATGGATTATTTCTTAGGGTTTTAGTGATTGCATTGATAGGAAATGCACTTCAGCGACCTTAATTCAGTTAAAGTTTTTAATGTGAACATTTCCCAGGTTTCTGAAGATGGGTAAGCATAGCTATCTATGTTAAATAGATTATTTATCTCCTAAACCATATCTTAAAAGCCCCACTGCTCTGCCATGCCCCTCCCCTGCCCAGCCCCAATGCATTTTTTCAAAGTTTTTATATATTAACTGGGGGGAGCTGACTCCTACATGAGGGAAATGGGGGTGATTGGGCAGAGGAGAGGCAAAACAGACCTGGAGAGAAACTGTACTTTGACACAGAACATGCCATAAAGGAGCTCATCTTCAGCCCCACTTTGCCCCTCATGCTATCCACAAGACAGGTGGGGAGATTCGGGGAGAAGCCGTGCTGTGTGAAAGAAGAAGGGTAAGGTGCATGCATGCACTATATACATGGCTCTGAGCTGAAAATGGAGTGAAGTCTGTATTTTCAGAAGCACCAAGGGCTCCCAGCCCACCAAAAGGGCTGCTGCCCAGGATGCAGGGGTAGCACCAACTACTCATGCGTTGCACATGTAGACTAGGCTCCCTTGTCCAACCCTGCCCCTGCACAATCTCACTTCAAACACCTCACATCCTCTACTGCCCAGCCTAAATTCCATGGCTCAAGGATAATGAAAGCATATCTGAGGAATGGCTGGACAGTTTCAGAGAACTAGAGTAGCTGGCAGAATTTAACAGTCCCACTGGCTTTTCTTACTGAAGCTAAATTAGGTTAAGAAGAATAAAGGTATTAGCTCTTTCTGCTCAAGATTAAAAGTGTTAAGCTGTCCTCCTATCCCTGGGTCTTATACATGAAGTTTGGAGTTTGTTGTACTGTGGCTATTTAACTATAGGGGCCTGATACCCTGCCACCACGTCACAGATACTCTACAATCTTTGCTTTATATCACTGCACATGTACATACATGCCAGACCCTGTTCATCTTCTCTCCCACCACATGTTACACGCCACCGATGTTCTACAATGCACACACATGATACAACTGCTGAACTACAGGACCCTGCATACACCCCCCACACGCAACACAACACGGAACAGTATATTGCCGTGCATGCACACACCCTATTTCACAACTACACACTACAACACTGCTTACCTACCACAGCGACCCTGACCACTGCACAACATATCCTCCAGGCCAATGCTGTTCGGTGAACCCTATCACCACGCGCCCTGCAGCTATGCCACAGCGAGGCGCTCCAGCGAGCCGGCAATGGGTACCACCACCCCAGGCGCACGCAGTGTGGACCATCCACCCGCCGGAACACGTGCCCCCTGACTCAATGACAAGCAGGGAGACGCGACGGCCCTGCCCCCGCACGCTACACGCCCCAGGCCCTGTGCAACCCCCCGCCCCGCGCGCGCGCTCCGCACACCGGGGGCAGCGGCGTCACCCACCGCCCCGCGCCGCGCCGCTCACGCCCAGCGCGCAGGCGGCACCCGGGCCGGGGGCGCCCCCCGCGGCCGCAGCGCACCAGCCACCGCGGCTGCGCGCAGCCAGCCAGGGCGATGCCGCCGGTTCTCCCGCTCCACAGCCAGCGCCCCCCTCCCCGCTGGCACGGGGGGCGCCCTCCCTGCACCGGCAGGGCCCGCGGGGAGAAAGGAGCCGGCCCGGCCTTGCCCCGGCTGCTCAGCGAGCGGGGTCGGCCGCAGCGCCCCACCCCGCGCTCCTACCTGGGGTCCAGGGCGCCGGGGCCCGGCTGGCAGCGGCGTTGGAGAAGGAGGCAGCGAACGCGGGCAAGAGACACAGAGACGCCGCGGAGTCCCGCCCCGCTCCGCCCCCAGATCACACGGGCCCAGGGCGGGGACTCGGGCGGGCAGGGCGCCAGCTCGCTGCGCTGCGTGCAAGGGGCCCCTCCTGGCGCTTCAGACAGCCCCAGTCCCACAGGCGAATGGCGGCGTGTGGGGCTGGAGAGAACCGCCTGCCGCTGACCCTGGGGAATCCCCTCCCCACTTCCACGGCTTGAACGAGCCACCCCGCAAGCGACGTGAATAACACGGATCTAAACGGTGTTGTGCACAGCGCTGTACCCGAGAGAGCGCTTCTCCCACCGACACACATAGGGGGCTGAGCTACACCACCGCTTCCATCGACGTAACCTACCTAGCTCAGGGGTGTGCATACCCCCGGGCCAGGTAAGTTACATCGACATAAAGCAGCGTTCACACTGCACTATGGCAGCGGGAGACACTCTCCCACCCATGTAGCTTCTGCCTCCTGTGGTGGTGGAGTAATTATGCGGAGGGGAGAGTGCTCTACCCGCAGCTTCACCAGATAGGCTGCGCTGATGAAGCATTGTAGTGTAGAGTTGCCCATGGCTAGCGCCATTCGCGGAGGTGGTTTTACTGGCTTGCCAACTGTCCAAGTTTTCCCAGGATCATCTCTTTTTTGAGGCTACGTTTACACTACAGCCTATGAGAGCATAATTTACATCACTCAGGTGTGAATAAGGCTCCCCCCCATGAGAATCATAAGTTATACTGACCTAAGCATTGGTGTGCTCACAGAGGTGGGGTTTTTATACCGAGGCATAGAGCATCTTCACCAGACATGCTGCAGCAGCACAGCTGTTTTGGTACAGCTGCAGCGCTGTATGTATAGAGATGGCCTGGGGTAGCTGTCCTGGCTCTGGGAATGTTGTAAGAGTGCTGTGTATCCACTGCCAGCTCTCCAGGTTTTATGGGCTCAGGATCATGCTGGATGCCCTGGCTTCTGCATCTCAGAGCTGGCAACCTTCAAATCCAAACAGTCTGACAAACCTACCTTGCAACGGTGGAAGAGGCAACAGTGTGCAACCTCCACACTTATATCTGCTAAAGCACGCACATCCCACTGACCCTCTCCAGTCTCCGGTCACTTTATCTGCCCCAAATACCCCAACTTGACTCAGAAACAATCAGCCTACCTTCTGCAACTGGGGGATGGCTTCTTTGGCCACCAGGAAGTACACATTGAATTGGACACTAACCATGTGACAACCTTCACATCACACTTAGGCCCATGACTAAACTTTTCAGGAGAGCAACTCTCATTATGTGTACATATAGCACACAAGTAAAAATTAACTCAAGTAGGAAGGTTTGGAAACAGAAAATCAAGTCATGCCCTGCCACTCAGATCTATAATTTTTTAAGCTGGTGAAGAAAGCCAAAAGCATCTGAATTCCTTAACAGATTGTTAGTATCTAATTTGAAGTGGGAATCTACCACTCACTCCAAGAACTCAATTATTTAATAAGCCATTGCTTGTTACAACGGACCTTAGTAAACTCACCCAGTAGTTAACATCCCCCTTCCTCCTATCCTCCGAAAAAGGGGAGGAAAGGAAAGGTCATAACCCGATTCAGTCACCCTCTCTAGTTGGGCACCAGGTTGCTGTGAATAGACCCAACTGCTGGATCCCTCATGCTTCTAAGCCCTCTGGGTCAGCATAGAGCTAGGTCACTTTTCCTAGGTCTGGATCTCTCAGGGTATGTCTATACCCCCTCTCAGAGCAAGCCTTCCAACCCAGGTAGACAGACTCGTACTAGTGGAGCTCAAGTTAGTGCACTAAAAATAACCGTGTGGACACTGTGGCTCTGCCTCTGGCAGAAACTAAGGCTAACCACCCAAGCTCAGACCCAGGGGATAAGGTGGTCTTGAGAGCACAGGTGCAACATCTATACTGCTATTTTTAATGTCTTACCTCAAGGCACAGTTGCCAACTTTCGTGTAGTAAATAAGCACCCTGACTTTCACAATAAGCCAAAAATCAAGCTAATCCCATTTCAAAACAAGCCAATACCTAAGAACCCCAACACTCTATGTGACTCGATCACCCCAGCGTGTAGTCTGGGACTGTGATGGGCCCACTGTGCACCCATGACTCTCTCCCCTGCTTGCCCCTCGCCCCCTGCTTGCCAGGAGCCAATCAAAAAAAAGAAGCAACAAGCTACAAGCCAATAACTAGCCAAAAAAGAAACTCACAAGCCAATAAAGCCAAAAACAAGCCCAATTTATATGTTTTTTTCATGACTTCGGCATGTCTGCCTCAAGGGAAGGACAGAGAAGATGTAGGCTGTGTAGGCAGACAGAAAAGGCCAGATTCTGGGAAAGTTACAAAGGAAGAAGTGGCATACCTGGCTATGCAGAGCTAGAGAGATGGAGGAGTCAAAGATGACCCTAGTTTACACTCTGAATGACAGAGAGAATGGTGGTGTTATAACAATGGACAGAAAATGGGGGCAAATCAGAGTGTTCAGAAGGAAAGATAAGGAGTTAAGCAGACTGCAAAACATCCAAGAGGAGCAATCAGAGAAATGTGCTGAGATGCAAGTTTGGAGAGAGAAGTCAGGAGTGGAAAAAGATTTGAGAGTCATTATCATGAAGATATTAGTAGCTGAAGCTATATAACCAAAGAAAGGGTATAAAGTGAGACAGGATCAAGGACACAGCCTTGTGCAACTTCCCATGAAGACTAAAGGAGCCAATGGCACAAGGAAAGTTGTGAAGAGAGCAGAGGCAGAGTATACTGAGGGGAGAGTAGTAATCAGTGGGGATGGCTGGATGGAGCAAATATGCAAAACCAATCATTCAAATAGGGTGGAATTATCAGGCTACATTTAGAACATCAGCAGTCAAGCAAAATGGCAAAGCAATCAGATTACAAGTAGGAACAGTCATTTGGAAGCTTGTAGGGCAACTAGTTGAAAGAAGCAGGCCAATTTAATGGTGGTAGTAAATTAAGTCACAGTTGGAGTCATGGCTCTGATAACTACAGCAATGCTCAAGGGAATATATTCATTAAGTTGCAGAGAGTACAAATAACAAGTAATGGGGACTGAGGCAGTGAGATGAGCGCAAAGTGGGGCTAAATGCCATGGGAAGCTCTTTGCTCGTCTCCCAAGAGACTAGCAAATTGCCTTCTATGGAACCAAATCATTGTAATCCCTTGTATTTACCCCATGCATGATCCTGGGATGCTTGAGCTTTTGGTTCCTCTTCTGCTGCTAGTATTGCTTAAGTGAAAAAATAAAGCATAGGGAAATGTCTAGAGAAATACTACATATTTGCTTTCTGCCTCCACCTATCTAGTATTACAATAATCCTCCAGTGCCTGTCATTTTATAAATTATTGTGAAACCAAAATGATAAAGTAATGGGGAAAATTACTTTTCCTAGGAACTACTGATATTTAGTTATCATATACTATTAATGTACAAAAAGAACAGGAGTACTTGTGGCACCTTAGAGACTAACAAATTTATTTGAGCATAAGCTTTTGTGAGCTACAGCTCACTTCATCGAATGTATCCAATGAAGTGAGCTGTAGCTCACGAAAGCTTATGCTCAAAATAAATTTGTTAGTCTCTAAGGTGCCACAAGTACTCCTGTTCTTTTTGCGAATACAGACTAACACAGCTGCTACTCTGAAACCTATTAATGTACAGATTTCTAAAGCTATTTATTTTCTTTTAGTTTTGCTAAGCAAATAGTGCATAAATTTTAAAAAAGCACACATACACCTCCATACACTTGGGAAGACGGTCTAGCAGTAATGCTTTCTGTGGTTATGTGGTTAGATTTTTGCAATTCTAATAATGAGGTCAGAAGGCACTCATTTCTAGAGGCTGACTTTGAAATGGAGTTCCATCTAGTGGTGAAGGTTGAAAGTGGGAAAACAACAATAGTAAGTGACCTCAACAGTGGACAGATACCTTTGTGGAAAATTGTAATGCATTTTATCTAAGTAATTGTTTAAAATATTCAGCTGTTCGGACATATTTTCTACCTTTTTCTTTTCAGACTTGCTCCCACAACTCAAGTACTTGAACATCTAAGTGACAATAATTGTACAACAAATTAATGTGGTGTAAAACTGCATCTGTAATTTGTCAATGCAAAAGAGGCCAGCTGCTGAAAACCTGTTCCTTTAAGATTACAATTATATTTGAAATCAAATGTTTGAAAATCACCTCCTCCTGTGCCTCGGAATTAGGTGTTTGCCTTCTTGCAACAGCTGAGGATATTTCATTAATACCTATACCAGTGTACAGAACTTTACAAAATTTTCCAGTGTTTGCAAAATCATCTAAGGTTTACACTGAGCCATGAACTCAAGCTTAAGAAGTTGATCATTTTTGTTCACTTTGAAAGTTTGGGTAGCAGGTTAGCTGCCCCACTTATTTCCCCAAATTCCAATTATTATTGATAATTAAATATATCCTTTTTAAAACTCTTGCCTCTGCCGACCACTTTTCTCCCAGTACTTTTAATTCAGCTCTCCAGAACAACAGCTTGGTCTCCTGGCATGTATTCAAGAGGTCCTGTTAAAGGCAGAAGAAGGAGGAGACCTATATACATCAGCAGCTACTGTAGGACTTTTCTTATTGTCATTGTGCTGTACTTAAAAATAATCTGACAATCGACCAAAGCACAGATCAGCTGTAACACACATTGGTAGACATCTGTAGAAGCTGTTTTTACCCCTACGGCAGAATTGAAATAATTTTTATACACATTAATGGTGAGCTACAAAGGTAAAAAGGGACTTTTTTTTCTCCATCTATAAAGAATGCCCCAAAAGTTTTTGTTAAAAGGTTTTCTTTTCCTTTGATTGTTGTTGTTGTTTACATTATACATGGCAGTCTTGTCTTCCCTGGAAATTGTTGTGGTGACTTTATTACATCACAAACACTGAGAGATTGAAAGCTGAGGAAATGACAATTAAGGTCCTTTTTTGTTAGCATGTAGTTAATTCCAATGCCGAATAAGCACTTGGGAAAAAGGACATGTTTGTTAAAGATGCAATACTCCAGTCTCTTCAACAGAGCTCACAGTTAACATTTGAAACCCCTGATTTTGCTGGATATCAGAATGTTCATTCATGATATTTCCAGAGGTAGAACAAACATTTTTTAAAAATAACACTTTACGTCTTCTTAATACATTCTGACAAAATGAAAGAGGCACCCCCTTCAACTAACAAAAAAGTTATTTGCAGATCAACTATCTAAATAGATTTTGGCACAATTTCATTTTTATTTATTTTTTAATTCTAAAGCAAATTAAGCAAACAAAATGGGCAATAGGAGTACAGGCATGCAGCAGTCGGAGCTGAATTGCAGATACCCGGTCACCTACAGTACAGCTGACAGTACATAGAAATGACAGCACTGTGGCAGCACTGAGATGTGAATGCAGGAGATGGCTGAAGAACCAATGCAATTTTTATAACTGAAAACATAAAATAATCGGTGGGACCGCTAAACATTGTTTATATCGGTAAAAAAAAAATTCAAAATTAGGTGCAACACTATCTATTTAAGTTTGGGGAAATGAGATCAATTTGTGCTAAACAATTAAAAGCTCAGCCATTATTTTCCAACAAGCCTTTAAAAAAGGTCTGATAAAAACATGGTGATCATTTATTTAAAATCTAAGTGCCATGCACCAAGCATGTGATTTACTGTAACTTCATTTTTGTGTGGATTAGAGATAATGACTTTTAAGGAGCTGTTAAAGGGCTCCTTATTGCATTTATTCTTTGGGCCAAAATTCATCTTAGCATAATTGAGCTAACAACAGTGGGAATTATGCCTACTAATACAGGGATTGAATTTGGTCCTTTATATCCAGTTGGAATAAAAAGAATAAAAAAGAAGAGATTACTCCCCCAGTGCAGTAACTGTGGTTCTTCGAGATGTGTATCCCGATAAGTGCTCCACTGCAGGTACACATGCACCTCTCAAGCCCTCAATCAGATTTTCTATTAGCACTGTCAGTCCATGCAGGCATCCTATATATCTGCGTGCCATGCTTAGATGCTATATAGGGCTGTGTGGGCACCACCTTCAATTCCTTCTCCATCCAAACACCCCGCACAGAACAGTCCGAAGCAGAGGGGAAATAGGGTGGATAATGGCTCACCCATCAGGACACACATCTCAAAGAACCACAGTTACTGCACCGGGGGAGTAACCTCTTCTTCTTCTTCGAGTGGTGTCCCTACAGGTGCTCCACTTCTGGTGACTCCCAACTAGTATTCCCATAAAGAGGAGGAAACTTCAGAATTGAGTCCAGAACTGAAGATAGGACTGCATTAACAAGTACTGCATCTGAACTGGAGTCCTGGATCAAGGCATAGTGCTCAGAAAATGTATGTACTGAAACCCATGTAGCAGCCTTACATATCTCAGATACTGGAACGTTTTTGAGTAATGCTATGGACATTGTGAGAAATCTGGTAGAATGTGCTATTGATCTTTGCAGAGGTTGAGCACCAACTCCTTCGTACCATGTGACAATGCCCCTGGAGATCCACCTCAACAATCTCTGGGCAGAGATCATGAACCCCTTGGATCTGTATGTGATGAAAATAAACAGCTTAGGCGGCTTCTGAATTTGCTTGGTCCTATCTAGATAGAAGACCAATGCCCATCTAACATATATGTTATGAAAAGATCTCCTGTTGTGACTTACATGGTTTTGGAAAAAACACTGGTATGCATGGTTAAGATGAAAGTCTGATAGTACCTTAGGTAAGAATTTAGAGTGTGGGTGTAAAAAGATCTTGCCTTGAAGAACCCCTAAATGGGGATTGGGGGTCTGCCATCAAGGCCCCAGTTTCTCTGACTCTATGGGCCAGCGTGATAGCTACTAAAAAGGCCATCTTCTGGATAAGTGAAGCAAAGAACAGGTTCCCATTGTTTCGAATGGAGGTCTGATGAGATATCTAAGTACCAGGTTGAGGTTCTAAGTTGGAGTGCGGTCCCCAAACCCTTAATAAACCTTGAAGGCATAGGATGAGGAAATATAGAAAACCTTTCTACTAGAGGATGAAGAGTTGATGTTGCAACCAAGTGAATTTTAAACGAGCTAACTGAAAACGTTGATTCCTTTAAGTCCAGCAGGTGACCCTGGATAGCTGAGAGCCACAAGAATTCAGACACGAATCGGTGGCTTTGAAACCAGTGGCTGAATCTCTTCCACTTTTGCAGGTAAGTAATTCAGGCTGACTCCTTTCTATTGTTCAATAACACATGTACTTCTGCAGAGCAGGTAGATACTAAGCCTGTGAACCATCAAGGAACCAGGTCCTGAGGCAGGAGATCCCTAGGTTGCTGTGAAGTAACCTGTGTCTTGGGATACAAGATGATGAATGACTGGAAGCTTGATCACTGGATGCACAGATGAAGCAGTTAAGGATACCAAGCTTGTCTCAGTCAGGTCGATACTTGAAGGATAACCCTGGCTTTGTCCTGTCTGATCTTGTTCATCAGTCTATTAGCGGTGCTGGAGGAAATGCATACAACAGTCCCTTTGTCCAAGATAGGAGAAAGGCATCTTCCAGAGAGCAATGGACTACACCACCTCCTGAACAAAACAGAGGACACTTCTTATTCCTGGAATATTGAAGTGGTTTACCTCTGGAAATCCCCAATCTTGGAGAATATCATGGAGAATTTGAGAGCCCAGTTTGCATTCAGAATCACGTTAGAAATGCCTGCTGAGAGTACTGGCTGTGGTGTCCTGAATGCCAGGGAGGTAGAGAGCTGAAATTTGGATCTGATGGGCTACATACCAGTTCTACAATTTAATTGCTTCAGTGCACAGGGAGGGGGATCTTGCTCCTCCTTTTTTGTTGATATAGAACATGCAGCCACATGATCCTGATTGATTTGCCCCGATAAGGGGTAGGAAATGAAGACAAGCAATCCTGATTGCCCTGAGTTCCAACAGGTTAATGTGGAGACAGGTTTCCCGAGTTGCCCATCTAACTTGAGCCAGGAAGTGTGGTACTGAGGTGAGCTCCCCATCCCAACATGGATGTGTCTGTTCTCATGCTTATTATTGGAGTTGAGTGAACAAAAGGAATGCCTGCACTGATGTTGAGTTGATTTTTCCCCCCACCAGTCTGGGGAGTTCTTTACATGAAGGGGAACTGCAGTTTGCTTGTCCAATCTGTTCAGTGAAAAGATTGTTCTGAGCCAGCCCTGGAAGCAACAGAGACATAGTCTTGCATGATTGGTCACCAAAGTGCAAGCTGCCATCTGACCCACAAACTATAGACAGTTCCTTACTGAGGTTCGAAGATTCCCTTGAATGGTCCTGACTAGATTTGATAAAATCACGAGTCTGTCTGTGGGAAGGTAGGCCATGGCTGCCAATGAATCCAAGTATGCCCCTATGAACTGTATTCTCTGTACAGGCGTTAATGTTCATTTTCTTACATTGAGATGAAGACCCACTTCCTAGAAAAGCAGATGATGTATGACGATACCACTTTATAAACTCAACCCTGGAGCAGCCCGTCATCGAGGTACGGGAAGACTAAAATCGCCTCCTGCCAAAGGTAAGCAGACACTACTGCTAGGACCTTTGAGGACACACTTGGAGCTGAGAAGAGGCCAAAGGGAAGTACTTGGTATTGAAAATATTCCTGGCATATAGTAAAGAGTAGGTATTTTCTGCAAGAGGGACGTATTGTTACATGGCAATAGGAGTCTTGTAGATCAAGGGGCAAAAACTAATCTGCCTCTAGTTAAGGGATTATAGTTGCCAGGGTCACCATTCTGAATTTCTGAGACTTCATTAATATGTTTAGTAGTCTCAGATTCAGAATCAGTCTCCACCCTCTATCCTACTTTGGCACAGGGAAATACCTTTAATAGAACCCTTTTCCTTTGTGAGGAGCTGGGACTCACTCTGTCACTGCTATCGAAGGAGAGTCTATTTCTTATCTCAGTGCAAGCTTGTGAGAGGGGTCCCTGTAGGGGGACGGGAAAAGGGGGAGTGGAAAGGAAGCAGGGCTGCAAAGTGTATTGGACCCAATGTTATGACCTCTGTGAACGACTTGTCTGTATAAATCCACCTTGAAGCATGCTGGAAGGGAAAGGTGGTCTCCAAAAGGAGACAAGTGGGCAAAGGATTGCAACTGCTGAATTAGAGGTGTGGGAAGATTCGAACCCTTGACGGACCCGTCAAAACTGTTGTTTCGATGATGACTAGGTACTCGTGGAAGGCGGTTGAGCAGCCCTCTTTCTCTGGAACTTATATCACTTTGTGTGTGGGGGGGGGTTCAATGGATCTCTGAAACCCACAGAAACAAGGAGGGCGAGATCTCTGGGGGGTTTGAGAGCTACAGAATCTTCTTTTATTCTAGGTGTATATATTGTGACAAAGTTCTGTCCTTGTCTCAGAAGGTCCTGCACTTCCTGGAGGATTTCGCTAGCCTCAGAGGCTCACTGTGACCCTCCACATAGCCCTTCTCTCTCTAGAGGCAAGGGTCACAGCCTACTGAGCCATTTTCATCATAAGCCAGCAAAGAAGATGAGGAGAAGCCACCCTCCCTCGCACAGTCTCTGTTGTCTCCCAATCTCAGTGATTAATCTGGGAGAGGAGAGCCTGGGCCCGCCCTCTACCCACTGGCTCACTACCTGCCATCTGCCTACTAGGGCAGTCTTCTGGCCCTGGGTCAGGATCCGGGTTCCCAAGGCCTTCGCTGTCTTCCTCTCTTTTATCTTCCAGGTCTTTTGGGGGGCTGAGAACAGATCCTGAAAAATCTCAGTGAACCTCAAGGGCTGACATTCCCTCGGTGACGAGTCGCTGTCCTCAGGGTCCCCACCTCCCTCCAGCCTCTCCGGGGGGAGTAAATTATCAAACCCTGGATAGTCCCTCCCAATGACTACAGGATATGGAAGTTTAGGAACTACGCCCACGTTCACCTCAATGGGGTTCCTCTGAACCTCTATCTCCACCGGGATGGTGGGGTAATGGCTCATGGCCTCCTGTATGCATGTCACTGCTAAGCGTTTGGCTTGCAGCAGCTGACTACTTTTTACCAGCTTACCCGATATGAGGGTGATAGCACTCCCAAAGTCCACAAGTGCTGTAGTCTCCGCTCCATTTATCCTCACTGGCCTGGTGTAATTATGCAGGGCTAAAGTGACCCTGCAAGGTGGATAAGGGAGCACGGGACCTCCTAATCCCCCAAGTTACATTGCATAGGCTCCTCAGTGCGGGGACACTATGCTGCTATGTTTCCCCACTCCTCACATGCATAACATCTATAATTGCTTCTAATCACTCCCCTATACCAGGGGATTAAGTCCCAGGGTTCCCCCTCACTCAGGCCAATCCCTTCCTTCTGGGGTCCCTGCTGGTTTTTGGCCCCCCTTCTTCCACCTAGGACTCCCCAGGGGTTTGGCTGCCCAACCTTCTAGGGTTGGGGTCAGGTGCTTGCTTCAAAGGAGACCTTCCTTGGGTAGTTGGGTCAATTCCCTGGCTATCATCTGTCTTCCTACCAGCGCGATCATCTTGTCGTAGGTGGACGGATTGTTCTGGCCTACCCATTTACGGAGATCTGGTGGCAGTCCCCATATGTAATGGTCCATGACCAGGGTCTCCAAAATCTCCTCCGGTCTGCATGCCTCGGGCTGTAACCACTTTCGTGTGAGGTATATGAGGTCAAATAGCTGGGACCTCGGGGGTTTGTTCTCCTGGTATTTCCACTCACTGAACCTTTGGGCCCGTACTGCTGCCATCACCCCTGATCGTGCTAGGATCTCTGCCTTCAGCTGGGTATAGTCAATGGCATCTGTAGCAGGCAAGTCAAAGTAGGCCTTCTGGGCCTCTCCGCACAAAAAAGAGGCAAGAATGCTGGCCCACTGCTCCTGGGGCCATGCCTCACGCTGAGCAGTCCTTTTGAATGAGAGGAGATATGCCTCTATGTCATCTCCCAAGTCATCTTTGGCAGACAACCAGTGGCCCTCAGGGTTTGCGTCCTGTCAGACCCCCGGGCCTGGGTGGTGAGGATCTTCAGCTGATCCACTACTTCTTGCAAGAAGGCACGATCTTGGGTCGCCTGGTCCATTAATAATTTATTGGTTTCTTGCTGTAGCCGCATAGACTTCTGCTGTGCCATTCCCTGAACCCGGGTGGCCTCCTGCTGGGCTGCCGTGGCTTGTACCAGAGCTCTTACCACCTCCTCCATTGTGGTACAAAACAAAAACAAAAAAACACCCCAAAGAACTTTTTTTTTTTTTTAAAACCTCTTTTTTCCGCCACTCTGTGAATGATGATCCCACTCCTCACACCAGTTTTGACAAAGCTCTGTCCTTGTCTCAGTGGGTCCCGCGCTTCCTGGTGGATTTCACTAGCCTCAGAGGCTCACTGTGACCCTCCACATAGCCCTTTTCTCTCTAGAGGCAAATGGCTCAGTGGGCTGTGACCTTTTCATCATAAGCCAGCAAGGGAGGTGAGGAGAAGCCACCCTCCCTTGCAGTCTCTGTTGTTTCCCAGTCTCAGTGATTAATCGGGGAGGGGAGTGGGGAGCTTGGGCCCGCCCTCTTCTCTGGGCTCCAGCCCAGGGACGTTAAAAGTAGCAGCTATGGTAGTGGACTTTTTGGAAATAGGATGTGTACAATTTCCTGGGCCACTTCCCCACAGCAGCCCCTACTCAATATTTCCTTCACCGTTACCTCAGGGCCTCCTTCCTTGTGCCTGATATTGTTTGTACTGCTTAGTTCCTCCAACAGCATGGCTTCCTCCTACAGCTCCTGACACACACACCCAACTGACTAAGTGGGAGGCTTTTAACTAGTTTCAGCCAGCCCCTAACTGGCTTCAGGTATCCCAATCAACCTAGCTATCTTTCCTGCCTTCTGGAAAGATCTTAATTGGCCCCAGGTGTCTTAATTGACCTGGAACAGCTGCCATTTACTTATCCTGTTAACAGGGATTTGTTTAGCCTGGGGCTAATAGATCGGTCTCCCACTACTTTTCTGTGGGCATCTGACCTTGCCCCGTCACAATATATACCCAGAGATCTTAGTGTGGCCCTGAAGTTTTTCAGCATATGACAAGAGTGGTCTGTGGTTTCTGAGAACAACTTTTGACCATCAAAGGGGAGGTCCTCAACAATATTCTGAACTTCTCTTGGCAACTCTGAAACTTGGAGCCATGATGCCCTGTGAATACTGCCGCGGAGATGGGCCTGGCAGCAGTGTCTGTGGCATCCAAGGACACTTAAAGTGACGTTCTGGCTAATAACTGATCAACTGCAATGATAACCTGAAATTGTTCCCTCTGTTCCTGTGGAAGATCATCAATAAAGGTTGTAAATTTATTATAGTTTGTGAAATTATATTTAGCCATGACTGCCTGATAGTTTACAATCCAAAACTGTAGGGTCACGGATGAATTGGACATCTGTCCAAAGAGGGCTAAGCACTTTTGTTTCTTGTCATATAGTAGAGACTTGGAGTAGTGTTGTTCACCCCACTCGTTTACCGCATCTACCACCCAAGAATTGGGTTGGGGGGGGGGGGGGGGGAGGGAATAAAAATTTGGAGTCCTTGGAGTATTTTTTAATCCTGCTTTCCCTATGGCAGGTAAGTGTCTTTAGGTGGGTTCCTATCATCCACCCCTCTCCCACTTCTCACGAGGTCCCAATGAGCTCTATCATAGGTGTCCTTCTGTTTTATGTCTTCCTGTGAATGTACCTATTCACTTGACTTTAAAACTACCATATCTACATTGGTAATTTATGAATTTGCCTCTTCACTCCCACTTAACTGGGATTGGCAATGGAGTTTCTCTCTTTAGAGGTGGATTGCATTGTTAAATTCACCTCTGGAAAACCATTGCTTGGTGAGGACGGTCCATTCTGCTGAATCCCAAGAGTTGAAAGGACAGATCCACTGTTGCATGTGTCTATGGAGATGTTCTAGGTGGCTGTGGAAGGGATGTGGAGGCCCCAAAAAAGCAGTCCAGCTGTCATTATCCCACTGATTGAATTAGGGTGCACTCTATGGGTTGGGTGCAATCATGGCAGAGCTCCCCGTCTGTGGCTCGAGAGATCTCATCACAGTTGAAGCACATCTTTGTGCTTTTGGCTTCCTCGGTCTATTCTATTCCATGAGGATGGGGCAAAAAACAGTTACAAGGAATAGTATTTGTCTTAAAATAATAAAATTACAAGCAGCTGCCATCTTACACATGATACCAAGTAGGACTAAATTAGCATCACAATTTGGAAGCACTAGAAGATACTTAAAGTTATGAAATCTTCAGTTTTTAAAAACTGGTAAAGTAATTGTATAACTTCCTACAACTTTTAAGTTATTTCCAAAGCTTTTGAATTGTGAAGCTGACTCGTTTGGTCCTAACTCCACATCAAACTGTGTTGCTTGCTTTATGGCTGAGGGGAAAACCCTGAGTCACTGATTAAAGATAGTGACAGGGTGTGACATAAAACTGATTTTGAAAAATTCTTTACTTGTGCAAGGACCAGCGCCTCTGCATAGTTAAAGATTGAAAGTATTTGGTTATAAACCCAGATTTTCAGCTCATCTTTATCTTCAACAACAACAAAGCAATCCACCTCAAATTTTCACATGCCACATCTCATGCCAGGGCAGAATGTTTCTGGAGTATGTACATTTTAATAAATTTAGCCATCAAATGTACTGTAACCTACTCTAGAATTTACTTTAAACACAAATTTGAGAGTCAGCTACCCCAGGCAGAAGCTATCTACTCTAAGTTTCACAAGTAGGCTGTTTGAGTGTTTGGATAGGTTCCCTCCCCCCACCCCCTCTTTAATTCTTCTTTTAGACTAATGGAAATTGTACTGAATTTGTGTTTCTCTGGAAGTTGTTTCCCTACTTTTGATTTGCCCAGATCTTGTCCAGATTATTGTTCCTTTTCATATTTGAGCGACTTTAGGCCCTGATCCTTCAGTTTGTTGCATGAGGACAGACTGCTGTGCCCATAAGGACCCCCCAGAAGTCAATGGAGCTCTGCATGAATGCAGCAGTGCACTCACAGGCTTAGTGTTCTCCTATCCCCATTTCAGATGATTGCTTTTAATGATGATGTACATAACTGCCTCCAATTCTTATACAAATTCATATTTCTAAACATGTTTTATTTCAGCTTTTTTGCACTGGGATGAGCAAAAAAGCAGGCAAATATACAGAAAGTGAGATACTATCTATTCATGAAAAAGCAGAAGAGACATTAAATTAGCCATTAACCTTGTTTTTTATTTAGGAGCGCATCAAAATTTTTATACCAGAGCTTTGGTTGACTGGAATGATATGCACGCTTAATTTTAATAGTGTTTTTAAAAACAGTAAACATGATGTGTACATTCAAATGTGTGCAAGACAAACATTGTCCATACTACATGGTTACATTATAGAAAATGAAATGTTTGAAATATATAGCTGTGAACCCTTTATGTTTTTGGTATAATTTATTTAGTCAGCACTTAATAGGACTATTTTTTAGAAGCCATTTCACATGTGCCCTATTTAAAGATTTGTACTGACTATGGCAAGTTCATAGCATAACTGTAGTTACACTGAGAATTTCTGGATAAGGAAAACAAGGTTCTTATGCTTAAATATTTCTTTGACACTAAATCTCTTGTAATTTAAACTGGAAAAAAAAGTCTAACTTGCAGTTTATAAAGTCATTATTAATAATCAGCCGCCTGAACTTTCAAAAGGGGACAATGCCATTTTGAATACATTCTATAATTCTAAATGCCACAGATGAAAGCACAAAACTGCTGAACCTGGATGATTGCTCTTCAAAATCTGACCATTTAAAAGCATAATCTGAGTTGCTAAAGCTTCTCATAGTTCTAATAAAGTCTTCAACAGTCTTAATGAGAGCCGCTGACAACAGCTGCGTTTAGAATGCCAGTGGTATGAACATTACAGAAAATGCTGAAGCTAAAATATTCAGATAAACTTGGAAACATTAAACATTCTGGTAACACTGCAGTTTCTCTTTAATATGAAAGGGCGGTAGGACGCACCACCTACAGATGGGGTATTTAGAGTTAGATACCAGACCAACTGTAATCGCTCCTTAAAAACCTTGTCTTTTAATGTGGCCTTTTTTTAAGTGACTTTTTAAAAAACAAACCTATGTAGCAAATAAAGGCATCTTCTTCAGTAAACAAAAGAATTTCTTAGAATAAGAAAATATATAAACAGAAATCTTTTCTGTAGGAGGATATACAGACATATACCTTATATAACCGTGTATATTAAACAACAAAATAAAAAGTATATTCAAATGTTAGGAGTCTGATGTAAACAAACAACAAGGAGATTCAAAGTGAAAATACACTATCCTTACTTCACCCCATTGTGCCTAGTTACTGCAGCATATATGGTATTAAAAAATTCAAATGCAAGAAGCTCTTGTTTAACTCAAAGAGTCAAGCGATTTCTTTGGAAATGTATTCAAATAAAAAAATGCTCCTAACCAAGATCATGTGCATCAAATTTCAGCCCAGGAAAAAAATTCACAGCCACATTATAAACCCCTTGAAAATAGGAGTTTATAATGACAACTACAATGGCGCTTGGAGAGCCATTATAATACATACCATTGGGTTGGGGCGTTTTTCTTTTTGCTTAGTATACATATATAGTAAACAGACACTGGGAAAACCGGCGTGCAGCTTTTTCATTAAAGTTGTGCAATTCATTGAACTGCTGAGTAAACCTCTTTGCCTTAAATATTTTAGAAAATGAGAACAGACTTTTCAGCTGAATATATACAGTGTGCACTAGCTAAGAGTATTGAAATTATATACAGGTAAGTGCACCAAGACAGACAGAGACATGAATGGCTTTGGAGAGTTGAGTCAAGATTTAGTTTGCTTTTCTACCATTAAAAATGCACATTGAAGATTGTTTTTGAAGGAAGATGCTTCCAATTTTGTCCGAAGTGCTTCATTTCTTCTCAGTAACGGTTTAATCACCAAATTTTATATCAAGCTAGATTCTTTAGGAGATGGTGTAACATCAGAGATGCCACTGGAGGGTCCGCTGGTAGCTGCAGAGAAGCAAAAAACCCTACACTGGTAAGATTGTACAGCAAAAGAAAGGTCAATATTAAAACTTACATCAATCTTGCTGTAAACTGAATTCAGGTAACCCATTATAATCACTAAGTAACAAGTGAATTAAGTAACTTTTGAGATGTTTGGACTTAAAGTTAGACCTGCTTTGACACTGTTACAATGTGTTGAGCAATTCACTCTTGAAATTCAATAGTCTGCCACAGATGAAAAAAATAACCCACCAAGAGCAACTGTTTGTGAAACCCTCTAACATCTGCTCTTATAGAAATCAGACAGCCAGAAGAGGGAACACATTTTAACAAATTATATTTATCTGAGCTGCCCTGAAAGCCACAGAAAAACAAGCAATTCTTTCTGTCTAATGAAGAGGCAGGAAATTGGTGGGAAATAATATTTTCAAGCTTCTCAGAGCTGTAGAACAAATAAAGGAAAGTTTTTACAAACTGTTCTTGACAGCATTTTTAAACAGATTTACGTATATACTTTAGCCAACAACTTAAAAATGTGTTGAAGCAAATTTCTAGTATAAACTGAAGATAGAGAAAGCAGTTTCAGTTTGGTATTTTTACAATAAGATGTTCAATCTTTTACTATAGTCATTTACAATAGTATTGAAGTTTTTCATATGATTAGTTATAGTCAAACAAATAAAAATTCTTGGATTCATGTACCTGTGCATAGGCTTTGTGGGAAATCTCAGCCAAAGGCTCTAAAACACTGGACCCAATAGGGGAGTTATATGGTATTCCTGCCGTGATAGTTAGACTGGCTTCAGTGCTCCAAACAGTCAGCTTCTTTTAAGCAGGAAGCAACAATAGACCCCAAACAGCCAATTAAAAAGGACAGAAGACAAACTTCAATATCCCTTAAATCTCTGGAGAAGATAAATGCTTGACTCGGGGGGAGGGGAATCACATTGCAACAGGAAGCAAAAAACTAAACAAGACATATCCTAAAGAACAAACATAAGACATCTTGAAGGGATAAAGATAGTTACCACCCTGAAATATATTTCTGGGAAGTACACTGTTATAACAGCTATCAGAAAGATGTAACACCAAAGTATTAAATAGGGAGGGCAGAAAAGTCTGAGGACCCTTCAAATGGAAAATTTTGTAACAGATAGGTCAAATCTAAAGAACAGCATTTTGTAAATGCACGTAGAAAAGACAATTCTGCTTCTTTTCAAATCTCCTGGATAGACATCGGGTAAGAAGTTGGCAAACTCTCACAGAGTGAGCCTTGCTAGGCAAATCTAGAACTTGAAGGCTACGTTTATAGGGCTCAGTATTTAGACATGGTTCTCTTGGAGACAGAACCTGTCAAGACTGAATAGACAGACAGATAAACAGAACCTGTCAAGACTGGATGAACTTGACAAAGATTTCAGTCAGAGCTAGAAAAAACCTAGGAAACTTTGTTTCTTAAATAGACACTGGGCCTGTGGAGAATGGCTTCACTGGAATGGATCTATTGGCAAATGATTAAGGTGAAAGTCAGTCACCCTCTTTATGATTCATCTGTTGCATAATATATTTATTGTGATTTACAGAATTTAGTTGTAAACTGGATCAGTCATTAGAATCTGAACCTTACTGTACGAGGTTAAATTTATTGTTAGAAAAATGGCTTCACTTTGAAGAAACCCAAGAGCAACTGAAAAAAGAGCTCTGTTTCATTTGGATCATATTAATATCAGATAGGACAAGAAGCAATGGGCTTAAATTGCAACAAGGGAGGTTTAGGTTGGACATTAGGAAAAACTTCCTGTCAGGGTGGTTAAGCACTGGAATAAATTACCTACGGAGGTTGTGGAATCTCCATCATTGGAGATTTTTAATAGCAGGTTAGACAAACACCTGTCAGGGATGGTTTAGATAATACTTAGTGCTGTAATGAGTGCAGAGGACTGGACTATATGAACCCTTAAGGTCCCTTCCAATCTTATGAGTCTATGATCCTATAACAATGTGACAAGTGCCTCATGTACTTGATAAACAGCTGCAAAGAATTAGTCATGATTCAAAATTTGTTTAATTGGTAGTTTTATTTATTTGTTTGTATGCATCACTCCAAGGCTAAATTTCATCTGTTTAACACAGGGAGAAACACTGAATTTGATTACTATCAATTGCTAAAGCCTTCCCAAGTCTAACCCATCAAAACTAAAATCTAAACCCTATGGGGCTATTGGGAGCCGTTGGACACTACTCAGACCTTCACCTGCATGGGTGGAATGATCCTTTCCTCTCTGCTGATTTATTTAACACACAGTAGCTCGATTATACGTTTGCATTAGGACAATCATCAGAGATACTAGATTTCTGAAGAGCCATAGTACATTAAAACTGCCTTTATCACCAAAATATTTGTGTGTTGCTGCCTTTTTTTTTTTATTATTAAACACACTGTGTCTAACTGCCTTGAGTCTAAATCTGGAAGTCTAGTCCTAACTGCAGATTGACTGCCACCAAGTCACCTGAATACAATTTGAAAGTTTGTTTGTAACCACCAGGGTACACTACATCTGTATTCTATGGAGGCCACAGTTCAGCCCTTATTGCTGAAGTGTTATTTTTAAAGTACAATGCCCTAATGAATTTATTTTGTGACTATCTGAATGATTCCAAATACAAGGATAGGGCTGCTATTTCATAACATTCTTGAAGAAATTATTCAACAAGTAGATGGCACACTATCTTAAATATGTAACAAATCTTTGCATCTTGAATAACTATTGGGTATATTTAAGCAAAAAGAATGAGCTGTTCTGCCTCTGTGACAGAAGTTACTTACATAAGGCTGGTTTCTCTATTGCTAGCCTCTCAGGCAAGGCTGCAAGTGGTGTTGGTTGGATTTTTGCAGGGGTGTATGTATTTAAAGAACTTTTTCTTCCAGACAGTGAACTCAAATACGCTGAAGCTGAAGCGGGGGAAAAAAAAAAAGGTTGTCTTTACCATCATGAACAAAACGTTTGTCAAGTATTTGCAGATTACCAAAATGAAAAAAAGGCACAAAGTCTATACTTATGGACTCTGGAATCCAGCCATGGATTTTGGGTTTTTGGTCTTTATCGTGGCTTCATAGTGTGGGGAAGGAGATGAAATCTGCCTGATCCATCTTAAGAAAGCAACACAAGAGCTTCACAGTGCCAGGAATAATCAGGTTAGTGAATAGCGATTGTTGCTTTGCCAGAAGTGCTTCTGATTTTTGACAGGGCATGTAATGCTGCGAGGACTGGCATTTTGTTTGCTCTACCTAGTCTGAGACATCTAATTAACAAGCCTATAATGGAGCAAATAGACATTTGGTAACTGCTAGAAGACATCATAGGAAGAGGACCAAAAAAAAAAAAAAAAAAAAAAAAGGGTCCACACACAAATGAATACTCCCCAAAGGCAAATAGGGTGGGGAAAAATACTACTTTCTGCTGCCAAAAGCATTCATGCTCCATCCTGTCAGTAACAAGAGCACTGACCCTTCCTCCCAAGTACCAAAACTTGTTACCAATAAAAGCCAACTCCATACACACAGGGGAGCCCTTTCCCATAGCCACTAACTAAGACTCCCTCCTCCTTCCAACTGCCAAACACTCCCTCAAAAAACAGGGCAACCTGACCCACTTCCTTTCCAACAGTTAACCATTTAATTCTTTAAGGTCTCAAGCCCTCTAGGTTTCCTCTCAACATCGGAAACGACAATTATTTTTCTATTGAATCCTGAAAATTAAGATTGCATTTTAAAGGGACACTATCCGCTTAAAGAAAAGGAGGACTTGTGGCACCTTAGAGACTAACCAATTTATTTGAGCATGAGCTTTCGTGAGCTACAGCTCACTTCATCGGATGCATACTGTGGAAATCGCAGAAGACATTTTATACACAGACACCATGAAACAATGCCTCCTCCCACCCCACTCTCCTGCTGGTAATAGCTTATCTAAAGTGATCATCAAGTTGGGCCATTTCCAGCACAAATCCAGGTTTTCTCACCCTCCGCCCTCCCACAAACTAACTCACTCTCTTGCTGGTAATAGCCCATCCAAAGTGACCACTGTCTTCACAATGCATATGATAATCAAGGTGGGCCATTTCCTGCAGAAATCCAGGTTCTCTCACCCCGTCACCCCCCTCCAAAAACCACACACACAAACTCACTCTCCTGCTGGTAATAGCCTATCCAAAGTGACCACTCTCCTTACAACCTGCATGAAAATCAAAGTGGGCCATTTCCAACACAAATCCAGGTTCTCTCACTCCCCCCCCCCACAAACTCACTCTCCTGCTGGTAATAGCTCATCCGAAGTGACCACTCCCCCTACAATGTGCATGGCAATCAAGGTGGGCCACTTCCAGCATAAATCCAAGTTTAACCAGAACTTCTGAGGGGGGGAGGAAAAAACAAGGGGAAATAGGCTACCTTGCATAATGACTTAGCCACTCCCAGTCTCTATTTAAGCCTAAATTAATAGTATCCAATTTGCAAATGAATTCCAATTCAGCAGTTTCTCGCTGGACTCTGGATTTGAAATTTTTTTGTTGTAAGATAGCGACCTTCATGTCTCTGATTGCGTGACCAGAGAGATTGAAGTGTTCTCTGACTGGCTTCTGAATGTTATAATTCTTGACATCTGATTTGTGTCCATTTATTCTTTTACGTAGAGACTGTCCAGTTTGACCAATGTACATGGCAGAGGGGCATTGCTGGCACATGATGGCATATATCACATTGGTGGATGTGCAGGTGAACGAGCCTCTGATAGTGTGGCTGATGTTATTAGGCCCTGTGATGGTGTCCCCTGAATAGATATGTGGGCACAGTTGGCAACGGGCTTTGTTGCAAGGATAGGTTCCTGGGTTAGTGGTTCTGTTGTGTGGTATGTGGTTGTTGGTGAGTATTCGCTTCAGGTTGGGGGGTTGTCTGTAGGCAAGGACTGGCCTGTCTCCCAAGATTTGTGAGAGTGTTGAGTCATCCTTCAGGATAGGTTGTAGATCCTTAATAATGCGTTGGAGGGGTTTTAGTTGGGGGCTGAAGGTGACAGCTAGTGGCGTTCTGTTATTTTCTTTGTTAGGCCTGTCCTGTAGTAGGTGACTTCTGGGAACTCTTCTGGCTCTATCAATCTGTTTCTTCACTTCCGCAGGTGGGTATTGTAGTTGTAAGAATGCTTGATAGAGATCTTGTAGGTGTTTGTCTCTGTCTGAGGGATTGGAGCAAATGCGGTTGTATCGCAGAGCTTGGCTGTAGACGATGGATAGTGTGGTGCGGTCAGGGTGAAAGCTGGAGGCATGTAGGTAGGAATAGCGGTCAGTAGGTTTCCGGTATAGGGTGGTGTTTATGTAACTGTGCCCACATATCTATTCAGGGGACATCATCACAGGGCCCAATAACATCAGCCACACTATCAGAGGCTCGTTCACCTGCACATCCACCAATGTGATATATGCCATCATGTGCCAGCAATGCCCCTCTGCCATATACATTGGTCAAACTGGACAGTCTCTACGTAAAAGAATAAATGGACACAAATCAGATGTCAAGAATTATAACATTCATAAACCAGTCGGAGAACACTTCAATCTCTCTGGTCACGCAATCAGAGACATGAAGGTCGCTATCTTACAACAAAAAAACTTCAAATCCAGAGTCCAGCGAGAAACTGCTGAATTGGAATTCATTTGCAAATTGGATACTATTAATTTAGGCTTAAATAGAGACTGGGAGTGGCTAAGTCATTATGCAAAGTAGCCTATTTCCCCTTGTTTTTTCCTCCCCCCCTCAGACGTTCTGGTTAAACTTGGATTTATGCTGGAAGTGGCCCACCTTGATTGCCATGCACAGTGTGGGGAGAGTGGTCGGTTTGGATGAGCTATTGCCAGCAGGAGAGTGAGTTTGTGTGTGTGTGGGGGGGGGGGGGGGTGAGAAAACCTGGATTTGTGCTGGAAATGGCCCACCTTGATTATCATGCACATTGTAGGGGGAGTGGTCACTTCGGATGAGCTATTACCAGCAGGAGAGTGAGTTTGTGTGAGTATGGGGGTGGGGGAGTGAGAAAACCTGGATTTGTGCTGGAAATGGCCCACTTTGATTTTCATGCAGGTTGTAAGGAGAGTGGTCACTTTGGATAGGCTATTACCAGCAGGAGAGTGAGTTTGCATGTGTGGTTTTTGGAGGGGGGTGACGGGGTGAGAGAACCTGGATTTCTGCAGGAAATGGCCCACCTTGATTATCATATGCATTGTGAAGACAGTGGTCACTTTGGATGGGCTATTACCAGCAAGAGAGTGAGTTAGTTTGTGGGAGGGCGGAGGGTGAGAAAACCTGGATTTGTGCTGGAAATGGCCCAACTTGATGATCACTTTAGATAAGCTATTACCAGCAGGAGAGTGGGGTGGGAGGAGGCATTGTTTCATGGTGTCTGTGTATAAAATGTCTTCTGCGATTTCCACAGTATGCATCCGATGAAGTGAGCTGTAGCTCACGAAAGCTCATGCTCAAATAAATTGGTTAGTCTCTAAGGTGCCACAAGTCCTCCTTTTCTTTTTGCGAATACAGACTAACACGGCTGTTACTCTGAAACCTATCCGCTTAAAACCTCCTTTTCCCCCCTAAATGTAGTATACCTGCTGGTGAGCCTCCGTGTACATTTTACAATCATTTTTCTATTTCAAAAAAATGTTTCTCCATCTGTTCATGTATAGAAGACACATAAAACAAGATGGGGAATTGACTACACTGGGTAAAAAATGAAACGGACTATTCATAAAGTGCTGTCAAAGTAAAAACACTAGAAAGAGGAAACTAATCTTGTTTGTTATACTATATCAAAGAATAGCAAGTACAATTTTTACCACAAGTAGTATAATTTCTTTACATGCCCCTCAAAAGTTTGCATTTCCCCTTTCACCCTACACAAAAAGTATAAATATCACAGTGAAAACCACACATCTTGCAAGTCTAGCATTGCAGAAAACTGTTTCAAGAGAAGCAGCAACAGAGACACAGTGGAAGGCAATCATCCCCAGCACATTCACATCAACAAGATGCAAACTTGAAGTTCTATTCAGGACCATTTAAACATAAACATGTAGCATAGGGAATCTTTTATAGAAAGAAAATTAAATGAAAAGGTATTGTGCATGTGGAACATTCAGATTCAATAATAAAAAAAGAAACAGGAAATACAGATGTTATGTTTCTAGAAGGAACATTAGTTCAGCCAGGTTGAACATACCATATTTTCTATTCCTGTATTTCTGGTTAACTGTGTAGTTTAACATCTATTTGCCATAATATACATACCACAAAGCATACAAGACGCACAACACATTTAAGTTTGGTTTAGTTAACATTGGCATTAACAGATATCCTGTAACAAATTACATCCAACGTGGAAATGTAGCGTAAACCACAAAGTACTGCATATTTGACACTAGTAAAACTGATTTTCCCCTGCATTCCAGACTTGCAATAATGTGGGTGGGGAAGAGTGTTTTCACTAAAATAAGAGAATAATTAATTGGCTCAAGTATGATAATGTTCCCAAGTTTGCCATATTAAAAAGAAACCAATGACCACATAGTGAAAAAGTATTTCAAACATATTAAGAGTTGATTAACATTTTTGGTAAATTATAGAATCATAGAAATGTAGGACTGGAAGGGACCTCAATAGGTCATCTAGTCCAGTCCCCTGCACTGAGGCAGGACTAAGTATTATCTAGCCCATCCCTGACAGCTCTTCGTCAACCTGTTCTTAACCCCCGCCCCAATGATTGAGATTCCACAACACCCTCCCCCAGGTAATTTGTTCCAGTGCTTAACTACCCTTCCAGTTAAGATGATTTTCTTAACATCTAACCTAAATCTCCCTTGCTGCAATTTAGACCCATTACTTCTTGTCCTGTCCTCAGTGAATAACAATGTATCACCCTCCTCTTTATAACAACAACCTTTTACATACTTGAAGACTGTTATGTCCTTCCTCAGTCTTCTCTTTTCCAGACTAAACAAACCCAGTTTTTTCAATATTTCCTCTTAGGTCATGATTTTTAGACCTTTAATCATTTTTGTTGCTCTCTTCTGAATTCTCTCCAATTTGATCACATCTTTCCATGAGCGTGGTGCACACTACTCCAGTTAAGACTCCTGCTAACACATCCCAGAATAATGTTCACTTTTTTTACAACAGTATTACACTGTCGACTCATATTTACTTTGTGATCCTCTATAAACCCCAGATCCTTTTCTGCAGAACTCCTCGTTAGGCAGTCATTTCCCATTTGGTATTGTGCAGTTGATTATTCCTTCCTAAATGTAGTACTTCGCATTTGTCCTTACTGAATTTCACCCTATTTTATTTCAGACCATTTTGTCAAGATCACTTTGAATTGTCCTCCACACTGCTTGCAATGCCTCCCAGTTTGGTATTGTCCACAAACTTTGTAAGTATACTCTCTATACCATTATCCAAGCATTTATGAAGATATTGACTAGACCCAGACCCAGGACAGATCTCTGTGGGAACCACTTCATATGCCTTTCCAACTTGACTGTGAACCACTTAACTACTTTGAGTACAGTTTTCCAACCAGTTGTGCACTCTCCCTTACAGTAGTAAGTTCATCTAGGTCAGGGATAGTCAACAGGTGGACCACAGGCCAAATCCAGACCGCCAGACACTTTTGAATGGCCCCAAATCTTTTTATTTATTTATCTTTTTAAATTATTATTTTCTCCGGAGCCCGGACTTTGACTATACCTTGACAAAGAAATTTGGACCTTGACAAAAAATAATTGGCTACCATTGGTCTAGGCTATATTTCACTAGTTTGTTTATAAGAAGGTCATATGAGACAGTGACAAAAGCCTTAAAGTCGAGATATAGCATGTGTGCTGCTCTCCCCCATCCACAAGCTTTGTTACCCAGTTGGTTTGACATGATTTGTTCTTGACAAATCCATGTTGACTGTTACTTATCAGCTTATTTTCTTCTAGGTGCTTACAAAGTGATTGTTTGATTATTTGCTCAATTATCTTTCTGGGTACCAAAATTAAGCTGTCTGGTTCACGATTCCCTGAGTTGTCCTTATTCCCATTTTTATAGACCAGTAATATGTTTGCCCTTTTCGGATCCTCTGGGATCTCTCCTGTCCTCCATGAATTCTCAAAGAGAATTGCTTATGGTTCAGAGATTTCTTCAGCCAGTTCCTTAAGTATTCTAGGACACATTTCATCAGGACCTGCTGACTCAAAGACCTATGAATTTGCTAAGTAATTCTTAATTTGTTTTTTCCATATTTTAGCCTCATATCCTACCCCATTTACACTGATATTCGCTATGTTAGTCATCCAGTCACTGATAATCGTTTTGGTCTGTTCACTTTGAGAAATGGCCTATGGATCAACTATGACCAATAGTGTTTATGGTTTATAGTAAAAAAAAAAATTAATTACAACATAGATCAGTAGACATCTCCGGTAGGTTGTCACTTGAAGTAGCAGCAATGGAGGCAAGAAATTCATCCACCTGCTTTAAAGACAGGGAGTTGTGCAGGGTTTCTAGAGGGCAGATGGAAGGCACCATGGAATATAGTTCAAAACCTACAAAAATAAAGAGAGAGAGAGAGGATTTCCAGACATTAGAAATAAGACCAGAATGGAACTGTTGTACAGATAGGAAACACTGCATAAAAATGAACATAAAGTACATGTCTGATATCAAAACATGCAAACATACAATATCCTTGAAGTCATGACATAAAATGCTATGCAATATGGAGTTAGAACAAGGTATGTCAGATTCCATTATATAGTAAGCTCAAGATAGCGTACTGCAGACTACAAAACCCATGTCCACATAAATCAGTGTACACAGATACAAAATATATCTTTGCTCAGTACAGGAAGTTAACTACTGTTCCAGACTAACTTATTCAATCATTAAAAAAGGTGGGGAATGTCAGTATTTTCCCTACTTGTTCCCATACCGGCCATAACAACATATAGGTAACTAATTCATTCAAGATGGAGTAGCAGCGTGGTCATGCTGTGAACATTTTTAACTGAGTTGCTCTGACAGAGAACAGCTGAAAACATTGGCATTCCTGACAGGCAGTGCCTTGTAGCATACACTCTCTAGCCTCTCAGGTATCCTAGGGACAAGACTAGCTTTAGGTTTCCACTTTAAGGTCCTCCAAGACCACTACCAGCATTTTTTTACCTTGAAACTATATTTTAATTTTATAACAAACATTTATACCTATCTTTACTAAAACAATGATTTATATCACTAGAAATTTCACAACTTAAAACTGCAAATGATACCAAGTCAAAATTGAAGTGTTATTAACTTTGTTTCCCAATATTAGTATAGACATATTGACATTTCATAAACCAGCCATGCACATTTTTATTCCTAATGAAATAAAACAAAGCATTTAAAATACATATCTATGCTTAATAGTGCAGTTTTGTGAACTGATGTAAGCTTGATAGCACTCAATGAAATCTGCATCCCACAGCATTTCAAAAGAGGAGACACTAGTCCACATTAGCATTCTTATATACAGCTGCAACATTAAATTTACAGTATTGAACTGAAAAATTAGAAATTGGTATATTTCTTCAGAGATGTTTATTTCAATGAAAAGACAATACTTAAAGAATGTCTAAAATTTCAGTTCAAGGTACATTTTTTTTTAAACATAAAACATAAGAATGGCCTGACTGGGTCAGACCAAAGGTCCATCCAGCCCAGTATCCTGTCTACCGACAATGGCCAATGCCAGGTGCCCCAGAGGGATTGAACCTAACAGGTAATGATCAAGTGATCTCTCTCCTGATACCTTTGTAAAGGTATCAATATGTGAACTTCCTCAAAAAACATTACTAAGCATTTACGTAGAAAATAATCCTACAAAATTTCAACTCAAGAACTTTTGTATTCATATTGGGACCCAGCCTTGGACTCAAATGAGAGCCAATCCTGCTAAGCAAGCTGCTCAAGGGTACTTAAATCAGCTTCACTTACCCTATAACAGTTCTAATGTTGCATGTTTTTAGAAACTCAGATGTCATGTGCAAAACAAACACCACCACACAACGTATACTTTCTTTAATATGACAGCAGCTAAGCTGCAGTATAAGCATTAAAATAAATGTGTTTGGCATAAGTGTAAGATACTAAAAATACTATGCATGCATGCAAAGCGCAAACCCTTTCTTTGCATTACAGTAAGTTCCACCAGATTTACATTTTAAGCTAACAGAAGTGTTACCAGCACAAAAACGTTTTCCAAAATATTTACATTTTAGTCTAACAAACAATTTAGTGGAACAATGTCAAGTTAGGTCATGACACATGCTTTAAAAAAAACAAAAACAAACCTACTTATGTTTCAATGCCTATTCATGATGATGATTATTATTAATACTACTATGGTAACAGCTGTTATAGAAAATCTATAGGAATTTTCAAAGAAAATTTTAGAAGAACTATTTATGTTTACTTTTTGAAATTTCATTTACCCAGACCACTCAAATAAAACTAGTAACTTTTTAATGGCTTTTTAAACAAATACCACAGAAACCCACTTACCCATATTATGTCTTTTAAATAGGTTGTCTTTATAAAACAATTTTTAGCCAAAAATGCCTGACAGTGTGTATCCCTTTAAATAATATATGTGCCTGCCAACTACCCACCCTTGGGTTTTGGTTGTATTCACCTGTAACCCCTTCAACATACAAGACAACGAAAGGGTTAACACAGCAATTTAAAAAGTCATCCTACTGTCTTACATTTAATAGCTAGAAACACATACCACTGGCGCCTAGAAATTCCACAGAGGAAATGGACCAGCACTAAAGAGGTGTGGATGTTCTGCATAGAGGCCCACAAAATAAGGTAAAGCACTGTCAGATTACTTGTTTCAATGTGTTCCTTGAATTAAAGATGAAGGGGCGGGGGGGGGGGGGGGGATAAGGGGGTGGAGAGTGTCTGTGAAATGGGTTAGAGGTTGTAATGACATCACAAAGTTATGGAAATAAAAGAGTGAAAGGGAGAATTAAATGACAGTCCAGAAGACAGACAAACAACGATAATTTTAAAAAGTTGGTAGAGAACACTTGGAAACCTGGAACACCTCAGGGAATGCATTTAGGATTCACAGGAGCACATGTGGCATGCATTAAATTGTAAAAGGTATGTGGAAAAATATTTATATTAAATGAATCAGAATACACAATGTACACAATAAAGTAATTGTGTTTAAATAGAGATTTTTATTAAAAAATTATCCAGTTACAATAAGTTTGTTGCTGCCTGTTCCCTTTAGAACTAATTTTTTGAAACTGTTACATAACAGATTCTACACTGTGAATCTAGTCTCACCTTCCAACTTTCAAATGTTTTGCCAACACTGAGTTTTTAAGTACATCTCTTTTGTTTAGATTATCTGACTTGATTTTAATATAGAGTAAGGCCCACCTTTCTCATTTTCAAGGATGATGTTTAAGTCAGCCTTTTAAAAACTTTTTAATAACTGCAGGTTTGGTGGTGGTTCTAACAGTTTTATACTAAACACTTTCTTCAGGAAGCCACTGCAGTAAAAAAATTGACTAAAAATTCCAAATGGATACAATATTTCAAGTACTACTTCATGACTTTATTCAGAAGCAAAACAAAGTGAGAACTATGCTTTTTTTTTTTTTTTTTTTTTTTAAACCTGAACCATCTTTTAAGTAAAAGGTTTGTTGGAGGTCAATAGCACAGATCTTTATGGCTATTTTCACTTCACTTTCAATGGCAGGACCTTATTACCCTGCCACTGTATTGTGTCAGTTTTAAAATGGTAATTAAAAAAATCTGGAAAAAATCTACACTAAGATGTGATAAATGCTGAAGATTGAAGCCAACTTCTATTTAAAGGGCATGCTGTAGGGCCTATGTAGTGAGCTAGAAAGTAATGAGTAACATATTTCATACTTTCAACTTGCATATGTTAAGATAGGCTTCATTAAAATATGGTAGACTGGAGATGAGTTAGCTTTCACCATAGAGTTCAAGAGGTCAACACAAGACGAAGTCAACTCTAACTGATTATTAGTGAAGTATTCAAGTAACTGGCATATGTGATGAACATATTGATCATTAAGTATGGCAAGGATAAGTAGCAGTTTTTCTGTTCAGTCATCAGAACTGCAGATTAACTGAAATGGATCCTACATTTTACTTTACTTTTTAATCAAGTGACACTTCAAGAAGATGGTAGCAAACGCCTGTTGTCAGATACTGTGATTTTATCTAGATTCAGAAGGCTCAGGGAAACAGTGGAGCGCAGCAGCAGGAAGAGGAAGAAGTAGAATGTTAAACTATTGAGAAGTATATGCCATTCAAGATCAGAAAAGTTGTTTTTATCATATACCATACACAGTCTGATCACCTGAGACATTGGAAAGAATGCAATTTGTCAAAGAATTCATGATTATAAGCAATATTTCCATTTTCACAAGATTTTCTGATGAGTGAATTTTGAAATCGTATTTATATAAATGAATAATAAAGGAGGTATTTAAGACTATATCAATGTATCTAGTGATTATGAATATGTTTGGAACTGTGCTTGGTTGAAGTTAGGAAGGACAGATGATTGGACGAAACTGTACACCCCGTATTTGAAATAAAATGAAATTAAGGGATGAAGCAAGGGAATATTTTTTTTTTTTTAAATAAAAGCAAAACGTACCATTGGTTGGGTGTCGAGCAAATGAGATAGAAAATCTTTTAACAGCAGAACCACGTGTGGTGTCTGAGAAAGAGAAAAACAGGTACCTGAAATTCATAACAGCTACCAAAAGAGGGACACATTTCAAAAAAGGAAAGAAGAAAAAAGATGAAAACGTTAGAATTAAGTGGCATGCAGAAAGGACCAGGGGAAAGGGACAGAGGCCAAAAAGAGGTTAAAAGTAGAAAATGTGGCTTCATTGATAACTGCAAGGTATTTAATGAAGTGTATGAAAGAAAAGCAGGATGAGCTGGTGATTTTGGCATACAAAGTTATATCTGGTTAGAGCTGAACATTGAGAAGAGTGAATGTTGGAAAAAATTACATTAATACTGCTCGACCTTAGTGTTAAAAAAGTAAATTAGCACATTTTCTTTAAATGCTGAAGCCTGTTGTGAAAGCTATTCTACCCAAGATTACTGAAGCCTAAAACCTATCACTCCTCTATCCACACCCACACACCCACCAAAAAGGAATCCTAAAATTTTCACTCAGTAGTATCAAGCTGGTCTTTTCCTTTTGAGTCCTTGTAAATTCTGCATGCAATGTAATATGTTTCAATTCAATGTCAATATGTAATTATCAAAATCAGAGGCTTAAGTGATGAGCACTTCCAACTACATTTTCACCTCTTCATTGTTCTTAAACTGTACATGCTGAAAATCTTTCAATGTATATTGTCTACACGGTACACCAAATAGAGAAGCCAGGAACAAGGATTAACTGTGTCATTAAACTAATATAACCAAGCTATGGGCAGTAAAGAGGCAGTGGAAAGTCGTACAATTAATTAATGCTAAGACAAAGGATTCTACGATTCCACTGAATCAGTAGCCTAGGGTTCATCTTTAGAACCTCAATGTGTGCACATGGATTTGTGTGTGCATCTGAGAGAGTGTGCACATACCATCTATGCAGCCAGAAGAAGTCAGCTTTTTACGTTGAGTACGAGCATAATCCTGTAGGTTAGGTGCGCTTGAAGAACCCCCGAGTACTGAGGTGCTAAACAGGCCCGCACAGTGAGACCCTGATGGGAGTTAGAGAAAATACATACAACAACCAGGTGCTCTTCCATTCACATTGGGGATGCATGCAACATGCAAGCACATGGCTCTTACCACACAAAAGGCAGCCTTTGGCAGTGCCTTGAACAGTTCACAATATGCTTATAATGTCACAGTGGTTGTAACTACCATAATTTATTGTAACTTTTACACATTTGACCACCTTCTGCTACATGTGACTAGAGAGGACTGGACTTTAACAAAGGGACTTCGTTTCCCGTTGTCAGGTTCGGTAAAGAAAAATTACCAGTTAGCATCAACGTAAATAAATAAATACATAAATAAAAAGACATGGAAGTTACATGTTTTAGAACCTGCAGTTCTGAAACAAATATAACCTGGCAAATCTTGCTTATTGCTTTCATGGAAATTGACCCCCTTGACATGGCAGTCTGTAACTTCAAGTACTCACACATTTTCCTCAGACTTTTCACAGAAAAATTTCACTTTCCATCACTCATGATTTAACATGAAACAAGTTAACCAAATTATCCATTCTTGTATCTGTATTTCAGCTATTGTCACAGCCAGCTATAGAATTTTAAAGCAGAAGTTTCACCAGGTTTAGCTTCACTTCTTTCCTAAAGAAGACCCTTGTATTAAGTAGTCCTCCATGTAAAAACCTGTATACTTTTGTTGCCCAATCATGAACAATTTTACCATTACAAGTGGTTTAACAAGTAATTGATGAAATACCATTCATACACTTAAGTGTGAAGACATTTTGTTTACAAAGTCCACTATACTACGAAAATCTCATCCAAATTAAGAAAATGGGAAGAAATTACTCTGTCTAGAATTTGTATTTTCCTTTAATCTTCATTATTATTCTGTAAAGCCAATGTTATTACTTGATGGAGGCCCAGTTCAGATTTCATTGTCTGTATTTCATATACATGGCAGGATATTTAAAAACAGCCACCTACCCACTGATTTATTGCCTTCCAACAGTGGGAAACATTAGTAGCACATGTGATGAATCATGGCCGATATAACTTGGTGCCTGGTCTGTGGCAAAAGCCTTTTCACCAAAGTAATACCTTCAACTATGCACGCAAATGTAACAGCTTCTACAAACTATACTGTGTCATATCGAAGAAGGGTACTATAATTTTAGCAAAAAGTTAGAAAGATTGGCTTCAGTAGTCAATACCACAAGATGTATACATTGTACTAGGAAAATGTAACAGGAGTAAGAATATCACAGCAATAAGACATACAAATAAGTACAAAGCCTTAAATGGAAAGATAGCGGAACTTTTACTTCTAACGTGCAATGCACGGTATTTATGTGTGTGTTTTGTTTAATGTGTCCTGAGTTAGTTATTTCTGAAAACAGACAATTTTTTGCATTTACAGAAAAAGATACAACTAACTTACAGTAGCGCAAGATTTCCTATCTAATGCATAATAACCGTAATGCCTGTTTCATGGTAACAGCAGAAGAACATTTCCTGAATTAAAGCAAGTTAAGATGTTATAATTCACAGTTAAAATTAATTATTCTGTCCATTGATAGGAATATTTGAGGGCGGGAATGAGAGGGAGGTGCAAAAACCTCAGTCTCTCATTAGAAACTAAAGTTTCTTGGTGAAGGACAGGAGGCTGGGGTTTCTTTGCACCCACTAGTATCTCTTCAGTTGTCTCAACTGACCACAGGAGAAGACATTTATTTTCGCTTGAGAAGTGTTTGTAACAGTTTGCATACTGGGGCTTTTGCTTTCAAAGAATTCCACAAAAATATTAACATGTCAGTCATAATTTAAAATTAAAAATAATCCTGAGAACTTTCTTTGGTCAGAGTAAAGAATCAGTGAACAGTCTCAATTGTTTTACTGTTCCCTAAGATCCCGTTTCCATTAAAAGAACTTTTTCTGCTGAAATATTGGTCAACTCAGTGGGTTATACTGTCCCAATGAATTAGGAGATACTATTATATTCAAAATACTTTTTGCTCTTGTTTACACAAGAGTTTTAAAAATCCAAGATCATATATCTGTGTGCAAAACAAAAAGCATTGGAAAAATCTGCTTACTTGAAACAAAATTTCAATTGCATGTACATACCTAAACCACTCTGCTTTTGTTCCAGAATAGTTCTTGGTGTTCGTAAGTTACTATTGTTCTCTGAGAGGACCTGCATATGGAAAACAGAAAAATAAGAAAAAAATAGAATAGCAGCATGAAGTGTCCACTAAACTTGATATATTGGCCTGCTCCAGACCGACAAGTGTTAATAAGCTGTATGATAAATGTTAGTAGAAATACATAAACGAAATATGAAAGATCATGCAATATCCCCTTGTGAAGGGAGTCCATTTCACATATGAAGTCCTTGCAATGAGGTGGTGCAAAGCGGGCATTCAGAATTAAAAAGAACACAGACCAAGACAGAGATGAAACCACAGACGACAGTTGAGATAGATTTTACTTTATTTTACCAAATGCACACTCCTAAACTGCTCCTGTATTGAAAGGGGAATGGGAGCGGGGAAGGAAAGACAGACAGGCTGTTGAAGTCACCATACAGTCACTGATCCATGCACGGGCTCTATCAGCATAGCCTTCAGATGCTCACAGCCTTTACTGATACACTCTTTTACCATATACAAGTTCCTTAAATTTCCAAAAAGGAAATGGAAATTATTGAAACTCTTAGAAAAAGAAAGGGGCATGGTTAGAACACCATCCATTGTCCTATATACAGACAATATTTTGAATTGAGCAATCTTTAGATCGTCACCGATATTTTGACTGTGTCATTTGTCCTGCTCTTTCCCCAATATTTAGACAAAAGTCTTCAAAATATTGTACAATTCAATGGATGAAGTACTGTGTTTGATTTTTTAATTAGATATCTCCAGATATAGGAGTGAAGGCAAGAATGGTTAGTGCTAGAGTTTGTTTCCTGCTCAGTTAATACCAGGCCACTGAAAATATGATCTATACAAAACAAGTTTTGAATAATAATATCAGACCCCACATCAATTATTTTAAGTGGCATCGTCTGTCATTTATTTAAAAAAAGTTTCAATTTACCTACCACCAAATTAAGCAATGCTGTTTTTAAAGTCTTAAAGGACAACTAAGCCAAAGCTGAAGTCAGTTTCATTAGACAGTAGTCTATGCCTTTTCTGGAGCGTTAATGTTTACAATTCCTGTAAAAAAAACTAATTCATTGTGGAAATATCTCTAATTCAGTGAAAATTCTGTGAAAAACATGCATTTGCTTTCTCCTCCTTCCTCCCCCAATATTCTTGGAAGTAACTAGTATTTTTAAAAGTGCATTTTAATGACAAGTGTAAGAATTTACTTGGAATGTAATCCATAACAAGGGATTAGATGTCCTTAAAGACAGTTGGTTGCTGCTTGGAATGCATAATAATGTTTAATGAAGTAAAGTTTAAAAACCTGTTGCCATGAGCCAAAAATACTGGATGTGAAAGCCAATGATTTAGGGGAGACAGGGGAAGAAGTGATTTGTTCCCCTGATCTGCGTCTTCGACGCCCAGTACCCACACCACTGGTGTAATGCAGCCAGGTACCAATACACTCTGGGCTAGACACACTCAGGGGGCTCTCTTCCTGGAAGTGAGAAAGGGGGCAAAAAAACAGCAAATCATGCAAAGTTAGATTCCACAGAGCCAGTGATCAGAAAAAAAAAATACAGTTTGTTTGCACTCTTTCATATACAGCTTTAAAACTATTAAACAGTAATTAGGAATGACTAACATTTCAAACTACATCTTTTAATCCACTACTTTCACCAAGTTTCTGGTAGACTAAAATTTTACCAATAGCAAGATAGAACAACAATGGTAGTCAAAAACTAGTCCACAGCTTTAAAAATGACTGGTAACAGAACACGTGTTACTCTGAACATACTGTTTAATAGTTTTTCCCCCTTCAACGTATGGTAAGCTTTTCTATCTGTTATTTAATAGATTTTTCTTTTGCATTTAAAGTACTACCACTTATTTCAAAGAGCCAGAGGATTTTGGAATGGGACTGGAGATTACATGACTGACCCCGGAGGAGTGGCAAGAAGGATTTCTTAACCTTAAAGCACTAAGGAACTTCTGGCGCCAAAGAGTAGAAAGAGATTTCAAGGGACAATGTCAGGCTAAAAAAAGCAATATTCTTCTACCTGTGTTAATACCACCTAGATTAAACAACACTGAACCTTTTTAGAAATATAAATTTGTTTCTCACAATTTATATTCTTTAGTTTTTCCATTTAATTGTAAGCTCAAGGAAATGAGACTACTCAACTTCATTTCTTGTCTCCATGCACTAATACAGTGCAGCCACGTTTGTATTAGACCCTTCTGAAGACTATAATCCACATAAAATTTACAACTTTAAATTTATTTTACTACAGATTATAAAAAAAAAAAAAAGACTTAGGTTGAGCCCAAACTACCTGACAGTGTCCCTTTAAATGAATGGACTGGAGTGGAAAGAGTCTTATCTTTAAAAAAATAATACTAAGGCAATTTAAGATGAAGTCAAACTATACTTTCAAGATACCAACTGGTCAAAATTCTTCAAAGACTGTTTTGCAGATTTCAGTGAGGGCAGACACAAATATATTAGCTCTTCCAATTTACCTTTTTTGCACAAACTTTCACAGCTATATGAGTAAAATCAAAGACTATTATTCAATAGGAAGTAAAAATTTAGAATTTCCATAAAAGCTGGATGCTGGAACAGATTCTACTTGAATGTTTTACCTGCTGAAAGTCAAAGTTTAGCAATGCATATCAATAATACCTCTTGAAAGCAGCTTCTGAAAATTTACAAAGAATGAAAATGGTTAAAAATTTGAAATACTATAAAACTGCACGTGAACTTCTCTCTAGGAAGGGAGCTTGCATGATCAGAATGAAAGCCACTTTCAAAAACATTGATATTACTCCTCTCAAACATTGCTTATGTTAAAACAGGAAATGCAACCCTGTAATACATTCACAAATATCACCTCTTAATTTTTTTATGTTATATATGGATCATAATAAAACAAAACCATCCGTATTATTCTCCATACGTTGACAGTAACCAAGTTACTTGGAATTCTTACTATTGAGGTACCCATTCTATATAAGCACCTATTCCTGAGACAATATGCAGGGAAAAGGGCATACAGTTCTTTGAGGTTTTAAGCAACTGAGAATAAGGTAGTAAACTGCACTTTTATGTTCTAGTGTCAGGCCAGGTCTACACTATAAACTTACATCGTTGTAACTATGTCCCTCAAAGGTGTGAAAAATCCATACCCCTGAGCAATGCAATTATACCAACCTACTCCCTGGTGTAAACAGCTGCAAACAGGGCTTCTCCCATTGACATAGCTATCATCTCTTGCAGAGGTGGATTAACTACACCAACAGGAGTAGCTCTCCCCTCAGTGTAGGAGCGTCTTCAGTGAAGTGCTACAGCAGTGCAGCTACACCGGTGCAGCTATGCCACTGTGGTATTTTAAGTGTAAACCTACCCTCAGTGTCACTGAGGTACTAGTGTGCACCAGCAGAGTCTTTACTGTTCAGCCATATGAATGGCATACAGTGAATCATCACTGACTTGCCCCACTATTGTGATGTTAGAGCACCTTTTATGACAGTTTCTCAACTCCTTGGTGTCATGGCCTCTATACCGGGAGCACAAAAAGTCTTAGGGCACTTATCTGAAGACTCTGGAAAACACATTCCCTGCCCCTCAAAGCATGCTGCCAATTTGCTCTCTTACCTTCAACCACTGTGCCACTGGAATCAGCTGCTCCCTATGAAAGTTAATTATAGATGGCGAAATTTTCTTGCAGCCACCTCTCCTTCCCCCACCCCAATCCCCACAAATGAAAAAGCTCAATATTTTGTTTCCATTAGCAGCAGTCTTGTGAGAATGCATATGCAAGCAATGTACGTTAGTCAGCTTGGAGAAGAAAGTTGAGACAAAAAAATGTGCATCTTCATTGTCATAGAATAAAAGTTATATAATAAGATTTGAAATACTAAAGGAAAGAAAAAGAATTTATATGGCCCAACAGTCATATGCTGTTTCTGAAATTCCTTTCAGACAACCATTACCATGGAGAATTTCCCATGGAATAACAGCACCACTTTGAGAGGAATGACACCATTCTATTTTTGTGTAATCAAAAACAGAATAGTTTTTACTTTTTTGTTAGAAGTAAATGAAGAATTCATTTCAGTAGACATGCACTGTGACCGAAACACTTACTTCAACAGAACCAATCTTCCTGGATCTTGGAAGGGGCGACTTTCTGTGTATGTGAATTGGGTCTGACACCATTGGCTTGAATACCACTACTGATCGATCCGTTTCATCCCTTTTAGGAGTATGTGACTCCTCATCACTATCATTTTTATGGCAGGTTTTCTTTGAGCCTTCATTCTACAAATAAAGATATTATCTGTTCAAGTTATCTACATACGTTGTACTATTTGGACATAGAAATCCATTAAGGAAATCAGTTATAGAATAATTTAAGCATTTTTTGTATGTAGTAAAGCATTAATTATATGCATGAAGTTTGGTGACACAAGGTTTTTAAACCATACAAATACTGTTTTTTATATACCTAGAGAAAGAATTTGCTACTTTAACTCTCTTCTACAACATGTGACAATGTGACCATATCATTGCTTACACCACCATGTCTTCTTACATGTTTCACTGAATATGTAAAGGGTAAAATCCTGGTTCCATTTAAGTCAATGGCAAAACTCCCATGGACTTCAATGGGGGCAGTATTTCACCCACGGAGTCTTAACATTTGTAACACCAAATTGTTTAACTATATAGATGTACACAGATACAAACTAAAAAATATAATCTATAGTCTCGCTAGCCAATATTCCCCAAAATTCCAATTCATATTTTTTCTTATGCATTTGTCAGAACATTGGAGAAACAGGACTATCTCCAACAACAAATTAGGCAAAACCATAAAAGGTTGCAATTACAAAGGCAGTAAAAACAAATGAGGTGAGTATACACCTTTTATTGAAGTAAAGTATCTATTTGAAATCAGAGGGCCTGAATTATGACGTATAACTGTTACTCATAGTACACTAGTATATTTTTATATGCATACAGTACACACAAAGTTAATTCAAAATCATGCGTCATTCTTTCTAACTAATTCTCCAGTGATTAACACAAAAGTTATTGGAACACATTCATGAACAGAGAATCCTTGAAATTTTGATCTAAGTACGCCAGAAGTATTACCTCTCGGGAGGCAGGTCTATATCCAAAACCAGCTGGTAAGTTTTTATCCTCTTCACAGCCTTTAGCTCCGGGACTAAAGTGAAGCTCCACATGAAAACGTTCCTCTGAAGAAAGTTCCTAAAGACAATGAATATCTACTCTTTAAAACATGGTTTGAACTAATCATATTTCTGTAGATATTTATCAATTTTATTTACTTACCTTGTTTGGGTCCTCATACAGCATGATAACAATCTGGGTCATGTAATTGAGTTCACTGACAATATTGAGATAGTCCATAGCTCGTTTCCACTGTTCCTCTTTTGACTCCTTAAAGAAATGGAAACATTTTGTAACACATTTTAAATAAAAAACCTTTGAAAATAAAATTGAAGTGATTTAAGAGAAAAAGGTGATCTTAACTTATGAATATTTAATTCATATTTTAAAAATAAATTTTACATTCAACCCAAAATGCCCACAGCTCCTCCAAATGAATGAAAATGAAACAAACATTCTAGAAAAACAAACCAAAGACTAGCCCCCCTTCAAGTTCAGATCACATTTAGAACCTTTCATTTGCTGAAATTTTATGGCTGCAGAAATGACTAGAGAATTTTCTGTGAGCCACAGAATGTACCCCTCAACAAGAATGCCCTTCCCTGTAAAAAATAAAAATACTTAATCAAATAGTGATCAATAAACCCATTACTGAGCTCATAGTAAACTTATAATAAGTAGGGCTGTCAAGCAATTACAAAAATTAATTGATTAATCATGTGATTAAAAAAATTAATTGCAATTAATTGCACTGTTAAACAACAACAGAATATCATTTATTAAATATTTTTGGATGTTTTCTTCATTTTCATATATATTGATTTCAATTACAACACAAAATACGAAGTGGACAGTGCTCACTTTATATTTATTTTTATTATAAATATTTGCACTGTAAAAAACAAAATAAATAATATTTTTCAATTCACCTAATACAGGTACTGTAGTCCAATCTCTATCATGAAAACTGAACTTACAAATGTACAATTACATCCAAAAAAATAACTGCATTCAAAAATAAAACAATGTCAAAACTTTAGAGCCTACAAGTCCACTCAGTCCTACTTCAGCCAATCACTCGGACAAACAAGTTTGGTTACAATTTGTGGGAGATGATGCTGCCCACTTCTTGTTTACAATGTCACCTGAAAGTTAGAACATGCATTCGAATGGCACTGTTGTAGCCGGCATCGCAAGATATTTACGAGCCAGATGTGCTAAAGATTCACATGCCCATTCATGCTTCAACCACCATTCCAGAGGACATGCATCCATGCTGATGATGGGTTCTGCTCAATAACAATGCAAAGCAGAGCGGACTGACACATGTTCATTTTCATCATCTGAGTCAGATGCCACCAGCAGAAGATTGATTTTCTTTTTTGGTGGTTTGGGTTCTGTAATTTCCGCATCGGGGTGTGGCTCTTTTAAGACTTCTGAAAAAGCATGCTCCATACCTTGTCCCTCTCAGATTTTGGACGGTACTTCAGATTCTTAAACCATGAGTTGAGTGCTGTAGCTATTTTTAGAAATCTAAGATTGGTATGTTTTGTGTTTTTTCAAATCTGCTGTGAAAGTGTTCTTAAAACGAACTTGTGATGGGTCCTCACCCGAGACTGCTATAACATGAAATACGCGGCAGAATGCGAGGAAAACAGAACAGGAGGATATACAATTCTCCCCCAAGGATTTCAGTCACAAATTTAATTAACGCTTTTTTTTTTTTTTTAAACGAGTATCATCATCAGCATGGAAACATGTTCTGGAATAGTGGCCAAAGCTTGAAGGGGCATATGAATGTTTAGCATATCTGCAATGCCAGCTACAAAAAGGGCCAGCCGAAAGCCTGTTCTCACTTTCAGGTGATATTGTAAATAAGACGCAGGCAGCCTTATCTCCCATAAATGTAAACAAACTTGTTTCTTAGTGATTGGCTGAACAAGAAGAGTGGACTTGTAGACTCTAAAGTTTTACATTGTTTTGTTTTTGAGTGCAGTTATGTAACAGAAAAAATCTACTTTGTAAGTTGTACTTTCGTGATAAAGAGATTGCACTACAGTACTTGTATGAGATGAATTGAAAAATATGATTTTTTGTTTTACTGTGCAATATTTGTAATAAAAATAATATAAAGTGAGCACTATAAACTTTGTATTCTGTGTTGTAATTGAAATCAATATATTTGAAAATGTAGAAAAACATCCAAAAATATTTAATAAATTTCAACTGGTATTCTATTGTTTAACAGCGCAATTAAAACTGCGATTAATCGCGATTAATTTTTTTAATTGCGATTATTTTTTTGAGTTATTCATGTGAGTTAACTGCGATTGACACCCCTACTAATAATACAAATTCCACCAGAAAATAAAATCCCTTCTGCTCTGCACCACTGGGCAGAGCAGGAGAAACATGCTGATTAGTGCACTCTTATTCTGCCAAGGCTCAGGCAGAGCCAACAGAAGGAGAGGTTACTCACGTTGCACAGTAACTGGAGTTCTTTGAGATGTATCTCTGTGGATGTTCCACTTCAAGTGTACCTGCGCCCTGCACCTTTGATCATATATTTTTGACAGCAGTGCCCATCTGGCCCACACATACAACCCACGCATCCTCGTGCCCCACACTGAGGCTTTATGGAGCTGTGCAGGCAAACCACCCTCGGGTCCTTCTCCACCAGAGAATCCCTTAAGGGCAATTCTGAAGAAAAGGGGAAGGAGGGCACGTAGCAGAGCACCCTTTCTTTTTTCAAATAGCAGCTCTGTGGGTCCTCCACTTCAGGTGGCTTCTAAACAGTATCCCCTTAAAGAGGTGGAAGGTTCGAAGCACAGTCCAATACAGAAGAGAGAACTGCATTGGCCACAGCTGCATTTGATCTTGCCAGGGGCACCAGAGCGTAATGATTAGAAAAGGTATGAACAGAGGATCAAGCTGCTACTCTACAGATGTCTACAAGAGGTACATCCTTAAGGAAGGATGTAGATCAGGGGTCTCAAACTCGCAGCCCGTGAACCTCCCTGCAGGGCTCCAGCAGTTTTGGGCTGGGTCTCTCCTTTGGCCACACCTGCTGCCCCTGGGCGCTCCCTCCCCCACAGGTGATTTAAAACAGTTCAGTGCCCCGGCAGCGCAGCAGAGCTGAGCGGCGTCTACTGCTCGCTCCATGTGTCTGCCGGCCGCTCCCTGTGCTTCCCCGCGCTGCCCCTGCCCCAAGTGCCCCTCCAGCCAATGGAAAGCTGCAGGGGCGGGGGCAGCAGCGCTTGGAGGCCACCTGGCCCACCCTGCCTTGGAGCTCCAGATAAGCGCCACACACCCTGACCCCCTCCCAGAGCCTGCACCCTCACCCCCTTCCTGCCCTCAAACTCCCTCACAGAGCCTGCACCCCCTCCCCACACCCCCCAAACTCCCTCACAGAGCCTACACCCCTTCTCTCACACCCTCTCCCACCTCCAAATTCTCTCCCAGAGCCTGCACTCCCTCTCCCCTCCCAGAGGCTACAACCCCACCCTCCTCCTCCTGCACCCCCACTCTCTGCCCCAGCCCAGAGCCTGCACCCAAACTCCCTCCCAGAGCCCAACCTCTCACCCCTTCTGCACCCAGACTCCCTCCCAGAGCCTGCACCGCAATTCCCTACCCCAGACCTCCTCCCCAACCCAAACTCTGTTCCAGAGCCCTAGGCAGGTGCGGGGTGGAGTTTTGGGCAGCATGAGTGACATTATTGGCTCGCTGGGAGGATTTGAGGACAGGCACTGGCCCTAAAGTAAATTGAGTTTGAAACTCCTGACGTAGATAATGCTCTTGTAGAATGTGTTATCACTCCTGAAGGGGGTTGGACATGAGCTCTGTCGAAACAAGTCTTAATACAACCCGAGATTCACACAGACAACCACTGTTTCAAAATTACCAATTTAGTTTCTGTCCGCAACGGATACAAATAGTCTAAGAGATTTTCTAAATGGTTTGGTCCTGTCTAGGTAGAAGGCAAATGCCCGTCTCACATCTAGAGGCTTCTTGACTAGTCCGAAGTAGTTTTGAGAAGAAAGCCAGAAGATGAATGCTTTGATTAATGGGGAATTCCGAGGACATTTGAGGTAAGAATCTTAAATAGGCCCATAACACTGCCTCTTCGGAAAAATACTATAAATCAATTCTCCCACCTTTCAGGCAAAAGTGATCGCTACAAGAAAGGCTGTCTTCAAAGATAAATCTAATAATGAACACCTAGCTAGTGGTTCAAACAGATACTTCATAAAGCCACTGAGAACAGGTTCCGGTCCCAGCTACGAGTAGGATCTCTGATTTGTGGGGAGCTATTTGACAGACCTTGCAGGAATCTTGCTGTAGAGAGGTGAGTGAACAGAGAACCCCACCCCCCGCAGCTCTCAGTGGCAATGGTTCGCCATTCCCGGCCAACGGGAGCTGTGGGGGGCCGTGCCTGTGGATGGTTAATGTCAGCAAAATGTCTCACGACCCACAATCAGATGACTCTGGTTGCCTACCACTGATCTATGAGAACCACCAAGCTGAGAATATCATGTGAAGGACTCTGCAGTTCAGTTCCCATTCATAATTTAGAAAGAAATGTCTGCCATGGTGTTTTGAATAACTAGGTAGTAAGAAGCCGAGATGACTATGTGGTTCATTATGCACCAATTACAGAGTTTTATTGCTTCAGCAAAGAGAGATGGGGAACATGTTCCTCTCTGACACTTGATATAGAATCATAGAAGATTAAAGTTGGAAGAGGCCTCAGGAGGTCATCTAATTCAACCCTCTGCTCAAAGCAGGACCAATCAAACTAAATCATCCCAGCCAGGGCTTTGTCAAGCCAGGCCTTAAAACCTCTGAGGATGGAGATTCCACCTCCCCCCAGGTAACCCATTCCAGGACTTCACCACCCTCTTAGTGAAATAGTGTTTCCTAATATCCAACATAGACCTCCCCCACTGCAATTTTAGACCACTGCTCCTTGTTCTGTTATCTGCCACTTTGAACAGCCTAGCTCCATCGTCTTTGGAACCTCACTTCAGGTAGTTGAAGGCTGCTATCAAATCCCCCCTCACTCTTCTCTTCTGCAGACTAAATAAGCCTAGTTCCCTCCTTTCTGTAGTGGGGGGGGGGGGGGGGCGGCGGCCAAACTGGACACAATACTCCAGATGTGGCCTCACCAGTCCCAAATAGAGGGGAATAATCACGTCCCTTGGTCTGCTAGCTCTGTCCCTTACTAATGCAGCCCGGTATGCTGTTACCCTTGTTGGCAACAAGGGCACATTGTTGACTCATATCCAGCTTCTCGCCCACTGTAATCCCCAGGTCCTTTTCTGCAGAACTGCCACTTAGCCACTGGATCCCCAGCCTGTAGCGGTGCATGGGATTCTTCCGTCCTAAGTGCAGGGCTTGTTGAACCTCATCAGATTTCTTTGGGCCCAATCCTTCAATTTGTCTAGGTCACTCTGGACCCTATCCCTACCCTCCAGCCTACCTATCTCTCGCCTTAGTTTAGTGTCATCTGCAAACTTGCTGAGGGTGCAATCCATCCCAGCATCCAGATAATTAAGGAAGATGTTGAATAAAACCAGCCTTAGGACAGACCCCTGGGACATTCCGCTTGATATCAGCTGCCAACTAGACATCGAGCCCTTGATCACTAAATGTTGAGCCCAATGACCTAGCCAGCTTTCTATCCACCTTATAGTCCATTCATCCAGTCCATACTTTTTAAACTTGCTGGCAAGAATACTGTGGGAGACCGTTATCAAAAGCTTTGCTAAAGTCAAGGAATAACACATCCACTGCTTTTCCCTCATCCACAGAGCCAGTTATCTAGGTCATAGAAGGCAATTAGATTGGTCAGGCATGACTTGCCCTTGGTGAATCCATGTTGGCTGTTCCTGATCACCTTCCTCTCCTCTAACTGCTTCAAAATGGATTCCTTGAGGACCTGCTCCATGATTTTTCCAAGGACTGAGGTGAGGCTGATCAGTCTGTAGGTTCCCTGGATTCTCCTTCTTCCCTTTTTTAAAGATGGGCACTATATTTGCCTTTTTCTAATTGTCCAGGACCTCCCCCAGTCACATCAGCCAACTCTCTCATCACCCTCGGATGCATTAGTCTGGACCCATGGACTTGTGCATGTCCTGCTTTTCTAAATACTCCTTAACCTGTTCTTTCACCACTGAGGGCTGCTCACCTTCTCCCCAGTGCTGCCCAGTGCTGCCTGTGAAGACCAAAGCAAAAAAAAGCATTCAATACTTCAGCTTTTTCTACATCTGTCACTAGGTTGCCTTCCTCTTTCAGTAAGGGTCCCACACTTTCCCCACACTTTCTTCTTCTTGTTGCTCACATACCTGTAGAAACCCTTCCTATTACCCTTCATATCCCTTGCTAGCTGCAACTCCAATTGTGCTTTGGTGTTCCTGATTACACCCCTGCATGCTCGAGCAATATCTTTATACTCCTCCCTAGTCATCTGTCAAAGTTTCCCCTTCCCTGTAAACTTCTTTTTTGTGTTTAAGATCACTGAAGATTTCTCTGTTAAGCCAAGCTGGTCGCCTGCCATATTTGCTATTCTTTCTGCACATCGGGATGGTTTGTTCGTGCGCCCTCAATAAGGCTTCTTTAAAATACAGCCAGCTCTCCTGGACTCCTTTTCCCCTCATATTAGCCTCCCAGGGGATCCTGCCCATCAGGTCCCTGAGGGAGTCAGTGTCTGCTTTTCTGAAGTCCAGGGTCCGTATTCTGCTGCTCTCCTTCCCTTCTTTTGTCAGGATCCTGAACTCGACCATCTCATGGTCACTGCTGCCCATGTTGCCACCCACTTCTACGTCCCCGACCAATTCTTCCCTGTTTGTGAGCAGCAGGTCAAGAGGAGCATGGCCCCTAGTTGGTTCCTCCAGCACTTGCACTAGGAAGTGGTCCTCAACACTCTCAAAAAACTTCCTGGATTGTCTGTGCACTGCTGTATTGTTCTCCCAGCAGATGTCAGAGTGACTGAAGTCCCGCATGAGAACCAGGGCCTGTGATCTGGAAACTTCTGTTAGTTGTCCGAAGAAAGTCTTGTCACTTCATCCTCCTGGTCTAGTGGTCCATAGCAGATGCTCACCATGACATCAGCCTTGTTGCTCTCGCCTCTAAACTTAACCCAAAGATTCAACTGGCGCTCAATGTAATACACTCATGTCACGTTGTCTGTCATTATCTTTACTGACTTCAATCTGATTAGAGGTAGAAAGCATAGGCAAACATTTTTGACTGCTCTCAGGTCTTGTTCAGGTTCTTCCACCAGTTAAGTGAATGTAGAACTTATTGGGGAACACACAGTAACCTGCCTAGATTGTGTTTGTGGGGTTTGCACATCCATGTAAACCTTGGAGATGTAACCTGGCATGCTGCACTACATAGAAATATGTGGATATGCATCACAGCAGCTGAAGGCAATCTCTTACTGTAAGTTGAGCGCTGCCCTGAATTCTTGAGATAAGATTCACTAGTGCGAGAAATCTGCTAGTTGCTAGGTATGCTCTGCCTGTCAGTGCATCCAGGAAGCCCCTACAAAATCTAGACACTATAGTGGAGTCAAAATGGACTTTTTGATATTGATTTGAAGGCCTAGGCTAGAAAACCAAGAACATGTGATCTTTACTAACTCCAGCACTTCCCAATAGGATCTGTTCTTTTTCAGCCAATCGTTTAAATACAGGAAAATGATTATGCCCAAATGACAAAGGTTGGCAACAACTACTGCCAGCATCTTTAAGAACATCCTTCGTGCTAAAGATAGTCCAAAAGGAAGCACCTTGTGTTGATTGTTCATTGTTGATCTGGCAATGAAGAAACCTCCTATGTAATAGGCAAACAGCATCATGAAAACGTGTGTCTAGTTCGCGATTCTTGACCTACAAATCTCCTAATTCGAATGACCAAATTATTCTGCCAGGGTCACCATCCTGAATTTTTGCTGTTTTAAATATCTGTTTAGAGACCTGTGGTCCAAAACTGGTCTCCACGCTCCCTTTTTTGGGGGAATATCTGAATGAAATCCACTTCCTCCATGTTGCATAGGAATGGGTTCTATTGCTCCTAAATTTAGAAGTGAGGTCACTTCTTGTTCTAGTACTTGACCACCAGAAGGATCCCTAAAGAGGGACAGGGATGGATAGGAGGGATAGCCTTGAAATGGATAGTGCAACCAGAAGTTATGGATTCCAAAACCCATTTGTCCGATGTTATATGCTCGCATGCATCCTGAAAATGGGAGAGGTGGCATCCGAAAGGAGGTAGGGGGTAGGATGTTGCAGCTGGATAGTCACTTTGACGGAGAACAGTTCAGACGCTCGATCAAATCATCAAAATTGTCACTTGGAGGACATGGATGGTTGAGAAAATGTAGTTATAGCTGATGGGACTTGCAGCCAGAAAGTTTGAGCCTCTTATGGTCCTTGCTGTATGGGGTGGACTTGAGCTATGTTGCCTACCTCGTTCATTAACGGCATCTACTACTAGGGAGTTCAGAGCTGGGCGAGAGAACAGAAACTCTGATTCTCCATCAGGAACATAATAGTTTTTATCAACTCTGTTGGAGGTAGGCAGCGTTGTAGCTAGGGTTTGCCAAACAGTCTTAGAGGGCTCCATAAGAGCTTCATTCACTTGAATGGCAATTCTCATCGATGACAAGGTGTGTAAGATGTCTAGGAGCTTATGGTGGGACTCCTGAATCTCCTCTAAGACAGGGGTTCTCAATATTTTTCTTTCTGAGGCCCAGCCAATATGCTTAAAAACTCCAGAGCCCACATGTGGAACAACTGTTTTTCTAAATATAAAAGCCAGGGTCAGAGTTAGGGAGTAGCAACCAGGGCAACTGCTCATGGCCCCACGCCACAGGGGGCTCCGTGAAGCTAAGCTGCTCAGGCTTCAGACCCGCCACGGCAGGGCTCTGGCTTTGGCTTTCTGCCCTAGGCCCCAGCAAGTTTAGTGCCGACTCTAACTGGCGAACCCCCTGAAACCTGCTCGGTTGAGAACTGCTGCTCTAAGGGAATCTGAAGCATGTCAGCAACTTGTGTCATCAGTTCCTGAAATGGTCTGAAGTCATCTTCCATAGAAGGTGGTGGAGGCATGACAGCTTCATCTGGTGATGAAGAGGAAACATTCATAAGAGGTGTTACCTCCTTGTCTGCCCTTGTTCCTCAAAGGTCTCTTCGTCTGGCATGGTTGGTTGTAAAGGGGGTTAAAGAGAATGGGTCCTTCTCTGTTCCCTCTGGTGGTGTGAAGACCTCATCACAAATTTCTGGTGACAGAACATCCATGGATCCCAGAAAGGCCACTGAGGGGGGCCAAAAGGCATAGGTTGAGGCATCGATGTTTCTGCCAGGAGGGTGTCATTTGAGGTCTATCCTCTTGCAAAACATCAGGGCAGGAGGGATAGTGGTGAGTTCTAGAATAGACAGGGGAACACTGCACAGAGATCTGAGAATCTGAAGCATCCTATTCCACATACTACAGAGTATGGTGGGAAGTTGTTCAGCTTGCAAAGACGACAAGGGCAAGCATGGTTCCTATGTGATACAGGGGGTGGTGACTGAGCAGGTCTTGACACTAACAAACCCCAGCACTCATTAATAGGGGAGACTCTGGCTCTGAAGAGCAGAGTCCTTAGGTACCTGAACTCTTGAATTACTGATAGTAGAGACTGGTCTGGGAGAAAGCCTGAAGTATGGTTTCTGTACCAATGTAATTGGCACTGAGAGCCTGGCCTGGGACTGTGTCAGTCCCAATTCCCTTGGTACCACATGAGATTTGGCAGTCTTTGGTACAGTTGACTTCCTTGATATTAGTACTGAGTGTTGTTCTAGGACAGGCGTATAACTCTTTCCACCTATGTCTCTGCCAGTCAGGATCCAGGTACCCAAACTCGATACCAAGTCTGTCTTAGACTGAGTTTTCTTCTTTGCCTTTGCAGTACCAGCATCACTAAGCCTGCATGGAACTCCCCTTGGGACCTGAGGTCTCTGTAGCTCTCCTGTGCTTTGGTGACTGAGATTCTCTTGGAGATTTACTCCCTACCTCCTCCTGTTTAGAGGCAGATGAGGACTTTGCTACTGTAGAAGTACTTGATGCTGCAGTACCTCCTACCTTTCTAGTGGTCTCTGTTGACTGAAGTCTTGGCATGGATGGGGCACTATTGGTACTGGGAGATCTATGTACCGGGGGGGGTCCTCTGCCCTTGGCTCTGAAGCTGAATGTAAGGCTTGCTCTATCGTTAGAAGTTCAAACTTGATTTCCCTATTTTTTTCAGGATCTACTTTTGAAGGATGTGCAGATCTTGCACTTACTAGGCATATGGGTATCACCCAAACAGCCGAGGCACTGGGGATGGCCATCACTGATTAGAATAGCCTGGTGGCAGGAGACACCCATCTTGAATCCCAGGGAACTCAGCATTCCCAAGGAAAAAATTACAAAATAAAAGATAACCCGAAAGAAGAGGAAATTCTAAACTAAGAATAAAAAGATTTTAAAAACAATTTTAAGGGAAAGAACAAGAGAAGGAAAGTAACTAACTATCCAAATGCTGAACAGAGAAGAGGCAAAAATTGCAGAAACTGTCTCGGGCCAAAGGCAGTTAGTTGAGAAGGAACTGAGGGCTGTTTTTCTGCACAGCCCCATGTAGTCTCGGTGCAGGACACAAGGAATGAATGGGCTAAATGGGCATCATTACCAAAAATATCTGATCAAAGGCGCAGGAGCCCTTGAAGTAAAGAATCCATAGTCCTGCCCACAAGATGAGTGCCAATCTTGGTACCCACAGTGTTCCATGAACGGCCGCCAGTGTGGATCAGGCGATGGACAATGGGAGGAGGATCATCCTGACCTAGAAGTCAAGGAGTCCCAGGCTTCAGGGGAGAAAGGTGGAGCCAGCCCTGAAGGTCTGAGTAACTGGTGGGACTCGTCCATACACCAGAATGAAGAGGGAACTGGCGCCAACGGTGGAAATGCTATCGCTGGCACTAAGTACACCTTTGTTGTTTCCGGCACCAGAAGTGGTGTCAACCCCGAAGTTGGCAGCGGCACCAATGTGACTGTGGCAAAGTGGAGGGCGGCAACTGCTGCCACAGTAACATCGGCTGAGCCAACAGCAGGGGTGCTGAAGATGTTCTCTACGCTAAGGACGTCCCTTGTGCTGAGCCTGGCATTGGCTCCTGCTTCCACTGACTATGGAAGGGAAACACCAGGGTGCGGTGGTGACAGAACCCCAGGTTCAGCAGCTCGCCTAGCCAACGAGCCTATAAATGACACAGCAATGGCAAAGTCCTGGACCAAGGGAGAGGTTGAGACAAAAAGGCAGAGGAGATCTGTTGTTGCCTGATACGCTGCTGACACAGAAACAGCCAGTGCTGGCATTGCCCTCGTTGGTACCAGACTCAACAAACGCCCCGCGTCCGAACTGGGGTCAACAGTAAGGGGTCTCTCACTTCCTTGTGCAGTACTAGAAAGTGGTTGACGGGACCTGATCCATCCCATGTACCAACATTCACATCATGCCAGTCTGCACTCTTTCTGAAAGGGACAGATGAGTCCCCACACGATTTGGAGTGACCTTGATGGTCTTACGTGTGGTCTTTTCTTGATGGTCTTTTCTTCAGTGCAGTTGAGGAGGAGTGACTCCTGTGTCTCTTTGGAAAGGTGCCAGCTCCAGAACGCAAAGTAGCGGCACTCAGAACCCAAGGGTGACATCCAATCCAAAGTAGGCCTTGGTGCTGAAGCAGGCCACGTGGCCTGTTCAAGCAAGTGCTGATTTAGACGAAGATCTCTCACCACCACTTAGGCATGGGCTTTGCCTAAGCACAGCAAACACCGTGTACAGTGATCATTCCTCCACATGACAGTATTTAAACCATGGTGAAGGCATCACCAGTGAAATATTTAAACTAAAGCTAACTAACACTATACTAAGGGTACTCGTTAACTATCTCCAACTAGAAAAAGTCACTAAGAAATAGAGAGGTTGTGAGGTTAGGAGCCACACAGAGCTGCAACTCTAGTCACGGGCGGTAGGAAAGAACTGAGGGGGGTTGGGGCAGTGCCACCTGATATAGCCAGGGCTATAGTTACGAGACACGAGCACTGCCCATCTACAAGTACTGCTAGGCAAAGTTATCCTGCTCTGGTGCACTGGGCGCGCACACACCTACGTAGAATATATGGCTGCATCTTCTCAAAGAAGAATTTGTGTTTCCCCCTAATCTCTCTTCTGTACCTCTATTTTACCATCGCCCAGATTCATATTAGTGCAGGATCCAACTCTTACTCAGCAACCATTCTCTTGGTACCACATCCTTTTGAGTTAGGTTTTATGCTCTTCAGGATTTGTGTCCACAAGAAAAATATTTAACTGCTTGTAAAATTCTAAACACTGCTATGATGCTGCATAAATAAGATGTTATTGCCAGATATGACAAAGACCATGTTACTCTTTCAAATAAAAAGTGTAGTTTATGATTTGTGGTGCAGATATGAGAATTTGACACTAAGTGTAAAAAATTAATTCTTCTGCCTATCTTACCAATAACCTGGGAGGAGAAATTATTCTTCTTAAGTTCCAGGGACAGAACTTTGGAAAGTGTCCTGCTTGATTTCTGATGAGGCAGCTACCAGGTGTAGGCTGTTTAAGCTAAGTGAAATATATTCATGTGTTGCATATTAGACACCACCAAGTTAGTTTTAAGGACCAACTGTAACCAATTTTGGAGATGGACAGTACTGCTCAGCTTCCCAGAGAAGAATTTCAACCTACTTACAAGAAATTCTTAAAAGGTATTTTGCATTACTGCCTGATCGGAATATAAGTATGGTCTTTTCTGAGCATGAGGAATTTAGAGGTCAAATGTTAGCAAATACACTAATATTTACTAACTTCCATAAAAAAACCAAGGTAACGCTAAATGTTTTCCATCTTGCTTTCTGCTAAGAAAAAAATCTATATGGCAAAGATTAGTGTTATGCACGCAAGTCATATTGCCAAACATATTACAAAATCAATATGTTTAATAAAATAGATTGTGATTTTCAAGGTAGCCTAAGGGAGTTAGGCACTCAACTCCCATTTAATGTTAGTGGGATTTGGTCCCATAGGTTCTTCAGAAAATACCAGCTGCAGCATTCGCTCTTACAGGAAAATGACCAACTTACGTCACATAAGGCACCATAACGAAGAGTTGATAATAAGGAGTGGACATGACTCTCACTTGTGAAATATAACCGAGTACGAACATGACGTTCAGGAGACATAACACCTCTGGAGTATCTGAAATCAAAAATACAGGGGGAAAAAGACGTAGTTAATTATTTAAGACATTAAAATATACCCATATTAGAAAACTTACTACAATCTTACTATAAATCGTTTGAAGTAAGCATAGCTTTATAAGTACGTGGTTATCTATCGAGGTTGCGGGAACGTTTAAGTACTGAAGACAATTGGCAGCACACACGTACTGAAAAATTCTGAACTTACAGAGGGTGAAGCTTGTTTACAGTGTCGTCATCCTGAGTCCTCTGAAGGTCAGAACGAATTTTCCTAACTAGAGGAGTGCAGTAGCCTTTGGCAATCTCTAGTTTCTCAGCCTTGGAAATACCATATTCCTGGATAGAAAGAAATTAAGTTTTTGAAACAAAACTATAAAGAACACTGAAGTGAATTTTGAATTCAAGACTCATATCTGAAAAACAGTAGCTAGCTATCTGCCACTTCCTGTGGCTGAAAAACATGGATTTTAAATGTCTGAACATGGACAAAGAAATTGCACTGGAAATGTGCGAAGTATGAATGGAAAGAATGTTTCCTTTGGTGGCAGCAGAAAAGTACCAAGCTCATTCATACCAGGATGAATCTGATTTTTGAAAGAAGGTTCTCTTTTGTGGCCTAACTGAAATAAGGAGGCATTCTATTTTTTCATTTGACCTCCAACAGTTGCAAGAAAGGTACTTCCCTTTTCACTTCTGAAGGCAGTCAAATATAATCTGAAAACAACAGTAAGAAATCTCCATTAACATCAGAATGATACTCTTGGTGGTCATTTTGGGCACTTAGAATATTCACTTTAAAATTCTCTTTCAGGAGTCTCCTGCTCAATGAAATAGACAATCTTACATGGCTGGTGATGTTCCCCAACACCATAGCAGAACTTCTGATTACTGTGGAAAGCAAGGTAAAGACCTTTTTACTTTGTATGTTATGTTGGTTTGTCAATTTTTTTTTTTAAGGGAGTATTCTTATTTTATATGTACTGTTTCCCCATTGCTCCAAATAACCTATTTAAAAAAACCCTTTGCAAATCCCTATAATATGGCATTTACCTGATGAGCCTGTCTTTCTCGCTCTCCCTCCCCACACTGTCATTAGGACAGGTCCGGTGGTACTCTATTTCCCTTCCTACCCCCAGAAGTGATATTTTGTAATCAGTAACACAACCAGCATACTGAGTGTAACTGTGTTATACCCAGCCTAACTGATTCTGGACTTCGGGTGACCTAAAAGACAAAATTTGAAGTCCATACTATGCAGGACTTCCCTCCCACCTTTGCCATGTTGAGTACTCAGCATACTACAAAAGTAAATGGAGTCCTCTCTTCTATTTGTAGATCACCTTTAAACCCACTAAATGCAAAGCCTGAAATGTAGTTTAATTTCCACTGAATTTTCTTGATGTAAAAATATATTGAATAGTAATGGTAATCTGCCTCAGTTCCAGTTGTTACCATCAATTAAATAAAACCAAACCACTTGCATTCCTCTCTAGGTACCATCTATTTCAGTGAGTAATTCAATTCTTAAATAATTTTTTTTCAAAAAACAGACACAAATTCTATTGGTAAATACATTCTGAATTTAAGAACATCTTATCTGTGTCAAATATTGCTATACAGACTATAAATAGCCTTACTAAACCAGGTATTCATTTTCAGCATTAACCCAAAGAACCAACACAAGCAAATCAGGTTGCTGAATGAGCAAAAGAGGAGGTTACTCATCCTGTGCAGTAACTGATGTTCGAGCTGAGTGTCCTTGTGGGTGCTCCACTCCAGGTGCTGGTGCGTCCCTGCTCGGAGATTTTTACAGCAGTACTTGTACCGGTCGTGTACACGCAGAGCTTGCCCCCCCACTCTGAGTGTACCTTAATAGTACGCGTGCGCGACCAGTCTCCTCAGCTCCTTCTCTACAACGGAGTCTACCCCAACTCTGAAGTAGAGGGGAGGAGGGGGGGCAGTGGAGCACCCACAGGACACTCATCTCGAAGAACATCAGTTACTACACCGGGGGGGGAGTAACCTCCTCTTCTTCGAGAGAAATGTCCCTGTGGGTCCTCCACTTCAGGTGACTGAAAAGCAGTGTATCTCAAGGAGGTAGGGACTTCGGATTTGGTAGGAATGCAGTAGATAATACAGCTCTGCCTAATCGTGTATCAGAGAGACGTTCTTGAGTGAGGGCGTAGTGCTTAACAAATGTGCGTTCAGAAGACCAAGTGGCCAATTTACAGATGTCAGCCAGGGGAACTTTGCGTAGAAAAGCCACGGAGGTAGCCACAGATCTAGTGGAGTGAGTTCTGATGCCGGCTGAAGGCGTCACTTTCTTTATCTGATAGCAGTCAGATACACTCAGAAATCCAGTTTGAAAGTCTCTGGGTAGAAATAGGTGTCCCTTTGGAATGCTCCGCGATGGAGACAAAGTCTAGAAAAGTTTCTAAAGTTCTATCCAAATAGAAAGACAAAGGCCTGTGTACATCTAATGTATGCATGGTGGAGTCAAAAGAGTTTGCATGTTTAGGAAAGAAAGTTGGTAGGTGTATCGTGTCATTGATGTGGAATGAGGAATGCACCTTTGGAAGGAATTTGGGACGTAATCAGAGGGTAACCTTGTCCTTAAAAAATAGTGTATACGGTGGGTCTATCATGAGAGCTGCTATTGCTCCTGCCCGTCTGGCGGAGGTGATTGCCACTAAGAATGCTGTTTTCATAGAGAAGTGTAAGAGGGAGCAAGTGGGTAGGTGCTCGAATGGATGTTGAGTTAAGCAGGATAAAACTAAGTGAAGGTCCCACGGAGGAGTAGGAGGTTTAATGTCTGGGTATAGGAATTGGAGTCCTTTGAGAAAAAACACTTGGTGATTGGATGAGCAAAAACAGAGGTATCGTCGATCTTATTATGAAAAGTTGTAATAGCAGCTAAGTGGACTTTGATGGAGCTGAAAAAGGCCCGATTGCTTGAGGTCTAATAGGTAGTCAAGTATAAGTGGAAGAGGTGCAGAAGTAGGAAGAGCACCATTAGTTGAGCACCATTGTGTGAATCGCTTCCACTTTTGGAGACAGGTGATGCGAGTAGATTGTGTTCTGCTATGTAGGAGCACTCTTTGAACCTGCTCAGAGCATGCTAGTTCGTTTTGGGAGAACCATGTAGGAACCAAGCTTTAAGGTGAAGCATGGACAGGTTGGGGTGAAGAAATTGACAGTGTTGCTGTGATAGGGAGGTTCAGAGTGAGGGGCAACGAGATTGGTGGGCGAACTGATATTCTGGTGAGGAATGGAAACCACAGTTGTCCAGGCCACGACGGGGCAATCAGACCATAGAACGATCTGTCCATATCTTTATTAGACCTCTGTGGAGAACAGGTATCAGAGGAAAAGCATATAGCAAGTCCTGGTGCCATGGGATCATGAACGCATCTCCCAGGGAACATTTGCCCAATCCCTCTCTGGAAGAAAATTCGGGACATTTCGTGTTTTTCGCAGCTGCGAAAAGGTCTATAGTTGGGTAGCCCCATATGTGGAATATTTTGTGGATGATAGTCTCGTTTATCTCCCATTCATGATCCCAGGGAAAGTGTCTGCTTAATTTGTCCGCTGTGGTATTCATAGCTCTGGGAAGATAGGCGGCTGATATCCGAATGTTGTTCGCAAGGCACCAATTCCAGAGCTTCATGGCTTCTGTGCCAAGCGAGTGAGAGCGAGCCCCTCCCTGCCTGTTTACACAGAACATGCAGGTGATGTTGTCTGTCATTATCCATACATGTTGCTTCTGGATTAATGAGAGGAAGTGACAGCAGGCATTGTGTATGGCTCGAAGTTCTAGGACATTTATGTGCAGGGAGGTTTTGGTTGAAGACCATAGCCCCTGGGCTGTGAGGGATGCATCGGTAGTCATGAGGGATGGAGCATCCTAGAGAAAGGGGACTCCAGAGCAAAGGTTGGAGGGAACTGTCCACCATAGGAGAGAGTCTTTGACTCTGAAAGGTATGGATAGAGGCTTGTTTAGAGAGTGCACATTTGGTCTGTAAACCGTGGCAAACCAAACTTGGAAGCACCTCATGTATAGTCGTGCATTTTGGACCACAAAAGAGCATGAGGCCATGTGCCCTAGTAGTTGTAGACAGTCTCAAGTGGTGACCTGAGGACTGTTGCGAAGTTTCGCTGCCAATAGTTTTATGGTGTTGAAGCGATCGGGCGGGAGAGATGCTATTCCCATCTGGGAATCGAGGTGTGCTCCTATGAACTTCAGATGCTGGGTAAGAGATAATGTGGATTTGTTTTTGTTTATTTGTAGGCCGAGGGATAGAAAATAATCAACGGTGAGCTGTGTGAATCGAAGCGCTTTGTCCTGCGTTGAGGCTTTGAGGAGACAAATCGTTGAGGTAAGGAAATATTATGACCCCTTGTTTCCTGCGGTAGGCAGAGACTACAGCTAGGAGCTTGGAAAAAAATGCGGGGGGGGGGGGGGGGGGGGGAGGAGGAGGAGTGGATAGGCCCAGGGGTAGCACCCTGTATTGAAAATGTGTTGAGCTGAGGGTAAAACGAAGGAAACGTCTGTGGGCCGGATGTACAGTCACATGAAAATAGGCATCCTGTAGGTCAAGGGCTGAAAACCAATCACCCTGCTCCAGCGCTGGGATTATGGTGGTGAGGGTAACCATTTTGAACTTTTGCTTTTTGATAAATTTGTTGAGCTGCCTGAGGTTGAGGATAGGTCGTCATCCCCTGGTTTTCTCTTCTGTTAAGAAATAATTGGAGTAAAACCCCTTTCCTCTGTGACATTTGGGCACAAGTTCCACTGCTCCCAATAGAAAATGTTGTACTTCTTGGAGGAGCAGTTGCTCGTGAGAGAGGTCCCTGAAGGAGGACAGGGAATGTGGGTGGGTAGGAGGCAAGGATAGGAAAGGGATCGAATAGCCAATTGTGATGACCAATATAACCCACTTGTTGGTGGTAATGTTCTGCCATTGATGGGAGAATGGTCGTAGGCGGTGTCCAAAAATAGGGACATGCGGTGTAAGCGTTGAAGTGAGAACACTGTTTTCTAAACCCTCAAACAAGGCTTCAAATCTGCTTATTAGTCGGAAGGGTTTGAGACACTGCCGAGGAATTGAGACGGTGACGCTGGTATCTGGCGTTGGTGCTCATGTGCTCTATGGAATTGCTGGGTATATGTAGGGTAGCGTGGACGCTGATAAGGTTGATATCTATATTGTCGCCTTCTGGTCTTAGGAGTTTGAATTCCTAGAGACCGGAAAGTTGCCCTTGAGTCTCTGCCTGAACGACGTACTTCATTCAACGAAAGAGTTTGTCACGGTCGAAGGGAAGATCTTCAATGGTATTCTGGACCTCTCGAGGAAAGGAAGAGGAGGAGAGCCATGAACCTCGGCACATGAACACTGCTGTAGCAGTGAATCTTGCTGCAGTGTTGGCTGCATCAAGGGCCGCTTGAAGAGCCGTATGTGAGATGATTTGTCCCTCGGAAACTAGAGCCATGAATTGTTGTTTCTTTTCTTCCGGAATGTCATCAATAAAGTCCATGAATTTGTTGTAATTTTTGTGGTCATATTTTGCCAGAACAGTAGTATAATTAGCAATACGAAATTGTAATGTGGAAGATGTGTATACTTTACATCCGAGCAGATCTAATCCTTGTCCTTGTCAGATGGGGTGAAGCAGGGAAACGGGCGTTTGGTCTTTTGGTTGACTGCATCTACTATCAGCGAGTTTGGCGCTGGATGAGTGAAAAGGAATTCAGAGCCCTCGGAAGGGATGAAGTACTTGCAGTCCGCTCGTGTCATAAATATAAAGGGAAGGGTAAACCCCTTTAAAATCCCTCCTGGCCAGAGGAAAAATCCTCTCACCTGTAAAGAGTTAAGAAGCTAAAGAGAACCTCGCTGGCACCTGACCAAAATGACCAATGAGGAGACAAGATACTTTCAAAAGCTGGGAGGAGGGAGAGAAACAAAGGGTCTCTGTCTGTCTATATGCTGTTTTTGCCGGGGACAGACCAGGAATGGAGTCTTAGAACTTTTAGTAAGTAATCTAGCTAGGTATGTATTAGATTATGATTTCTTTAAATGGCTGAGAAAAGAACTGTGCTGAATAGAATAACTATTTCTATCTTTTTTGTAACTTAAGGTTTTGCCTAGAGGGATTCTCTATGTTTTGAATCTAATTACCCTGTAAGGTATCTACCATCCTCATTTTACAGAGGGGATTTCTTTACTTCTATTTACTCCTATTTCTATTAAAAGTCTTCTTGTAAGAAAACTGAATGCTTTTTCATTGTTCTCAGATCCAAGGGTTTGGGTCTGTGGTCACCTATGCAAATTGGTGAGGCTTTTTACTAAATCTTGTCCAGGAAGTGGGGTGCAAAGTTTGGGGAAGTATTTGGGGAGAAAGACGTTTCCAAACAGCTCTTCCCCAGTAACCAGTATTTGTTTGGTGGTGGTAGCAGCCAATCCAAGGACAAAGGGTGGAATATTTTGTACCTTGGGGAATGTTGACCTAAGCTGGTAAAGATAAGCTTAGGAGGTTTTCATGCAGGTCCCCACATCTGTACCCTAGCGTTCAGAGTGGGGGAGGAACCTTGACAGCTCGTTTACAGGTAGGTAGGCTTGCAGCAGGAGTCTGACAGATGGCCTTAGCAGGTTCCAAAAGGGCTGCACTGATCAGTAATGCAATCCTAGAAGAAGAAGAAGAGGGCTGCAGGATGTCCGTTAACTCATGCTGCTGTTCAGGAACCTCCTCCAAGTTAAGAATTAACTCACTGGCAACTCTTTTGAAAAAGTCTTGAAATTTTGAGAAATCATCCAAAGATGTGGGGGGAGGAGGAAGTAAGGCTTCATCAGGCGTAACAACTAGGTCTACTGGGTTTGAGGCAGGTCATGCCGGATCCTGCAGTTGTGACGGTGCTGCCTGGTGCCTTACGTCAGTGGCAGGTTCGTCAGCTGGCAGGCCGGACAGGTGTCACGCCTGGTTGAGGTGGCATAGGGAGTGTGGTCTCAAGGATAAGATGCCTATGTGGCCCAATATTGCCACTGTGGTTGGAAGGGCATAGGTGGTGCCATCCAGGGGTTTACACACCACGGGACAGGATCCAGAGAGTAGGATGAAGTAATTTTTCTATGACCTCTATTGATTGGGGTCTGAGGATGGGAGATTTGATATGGTGAAAATTCTTCCTGTAGTCCAGCTTCCTCATCACTGGAGGAAGGCTGTCCGGACCCTGACTGAGCATTTAGAGAGAAGTAGGCATCGAGTAAGGGTGACTGCAGGATAACTGACACCAGCAGGTCCCTTGACTGTGTAAACTGCAGTCCCGGAGCTCCTCTGTGAGGTGAGGGCTGTGCAAAAGGAATCTGCTGTGAAAGACAGGCAACTGGAAGCCTGAAGCCCTGGCACTGGAGCTTCGCGGACGCAGGCGGGCGGGTTTCGTGCGGTGCCGGAGGAGCCCAGCGCATCAAAAGTGCTCAGCTGGAGAAGTGCCGGGAGGGAGGCTGTAGACCTGCCTGGGGAAGTCTTCTCCCGAGAAGTTCCCTTTGCAGGTGAGAGAAGGTGCCATTTTTTTGAAGTTTTTTTGTCCTTCTTTGAGGCAGGGGGGCTGTGGTGTGCTGTGGAGCCGGAGTCGGCACCTGGGTCTGAAGCTGACTCTAAGGATTTTTGAAGGAGGAGCAGTTTTAGCCTCAGCTCCCTGTCCTTCCATGTCCTAGATTTAAGCTTGCTGCAGTGGGCACATTTTGGAGGGATGTGGGACTCCCCCAAACATTTTATGCATTTTGAATGGCCATCTGACAGAGGGATGGCATCATTGCAGATAGAGCAGCACTTAAAGCCTGGGGAGCGAGGCATGTCGGAAGTGGCAGCCACTGACAGGAATGAAGAAAAAAAATATTTATTTATTTATTTAGAGAGAGAAAAGGATAGAAAAATGGTCACTAAGTACTACTCGTAACAAACTAACTAGAAAGGTAATTGTAACAAAGGGAGAGAAAGTCTCTAACGACTCTGCTGAGCTCCATCTCAGGCCGGGGACAGTAGAGAAGGAACTGAGGAGACGGGACATACACGTGTACTATTAAGATACACTCAGAGCGGGGGGGGGGGAAGGGCGGACGGGGACTCTGCGCGTATGCGACCGGTACGAGTACTGCTGTAAAAATCTCTGAGTGAAGGTGCAGGGATGCACCAACACCTGGAGTGGAGCATCTCTCGAAGAAGGGACATCTCTCGAAGAAGAATGACTTGTTGTCTATCCAGCTATTTGTACAAAAAAGCTTCACATGAACGTCAAGCCTTCAACAGCTGAACATTTCTCTAGTGCAGTACAGCACATTCCACTTTCAAAACAATCTTGATTTGTCCAATGGCATCCAACACCTTAATATGAGAATAGAGTCCATTCTTTCAAGAGCTGACAAACTTGTACAAAAATATTGTCAATAAGTATAGGTTGTGAAGGTTACAGATGTGCATAAGGTACAATATATGTATTCCAGTTATATGTTTATTAGTATCTTCTCAGGCTCTCAATGTCCCATGTCACAATATGAGATCTGATCCCCTGGGCAACTCCCAACAGCCAAGAGTTTTAAAGGCATTATAGTGGTATTTCAATTAGTTAGTTCTCTTCAGAAAAAAAGTTCTCTCATCTAGGCAAAGAACTAGTAGACAGAATTGGAAATAAGACCTTGCAGAGCACATATTTTATCAGAAATGATGCTACATATTAAACAAAAAAATGAAGGCAAATCCATTACTAGAGTGAATGAATTAGTCTGATTCACAGAGGAAGAATTCTGGTTATATGAGAAAGAGACATTAATACTGAAAGTAATACTTAGGTTTTTTTCCTTAGTCTACTCAGCACAACACTGAATGCAGTTTAGATTTGACTGACAAAGGGATCTATGTGTTCATCTAGATCCAGTGAAATTCCATGTAATGTATATGACTTTCTCAGTTTTGAAATTGCACTGCAGACAGATTTAAAAAAAAAAAAAAAAAAAAAAAAGGGAAATGAGAAGTAGACAGATCTAGAACCATGTGGCGAAGACAATACTAATGTGCACTCATTTCCATAATCGTGCTCTGTGTGTTTTTTCCAGGAACTCTGCTATTTTAAGTTTTGTTTCCTTTACTGATAAAAGACAATTTGCTCCCACACTAACAGTGAGATAACTATTTCCCACCTCCCTGGTTCCCTGTTGAATGCCATTCGTTAGTAGATACTATTTTGTTCAGCAATATGGATAACTATTAAAGATATAATTTTACAGACATAAACCAGATTGTATTTTTTTGCCTGATGAGCATCTGTCTTGTTAGAAACAAAAGGAAGATGAAAGCAACAAGGAGTCCGGTGGCACCTTAAAGACTAACAGATTTATTTGGGCATGAGCTTTCGTGGTTAAAAAACCATTTCTTCAGATATGCCAAAATAAATCTGTTAGTCTTTAAGGTGCCACCGGACTCCTTTTATGTTTTTACAGACTAACACGGCTACCCCCTGATACTAGAAGGAAGATGGTATCTGTATTTAACTGCTAGCATATTTAAAACCAAAACCAAAATGCATTTTAGCAGTAGAAAGCTCCATTTTGGTTTAAATTCTTTACCAGTTAGCTTCAGTTAAGTGAAATTAGGCTAACTGTGTCCCTTACAAACAGCCTGAGAAGGAGTCTTGTAAGCAAAACGGCTGACAAAAAAAATCCAGCTTCAGATAGGGACATCTTTGATTACTCCAATTATACTGCCCTCCTTAATCTATGAAGAATAGTATTATGGGGCACTTAATTTTAGCACACTGGGCTAATGGGAACTAAGACCTAGTCCAGGTGTTGGGAAACTTTTTGGCCCGAGGGCCACATCGGGGTGCAAAACTGTATGGAGGGCTGGGTAGGGAAGGCTGTGCCTCCCCAAACAGCTTGGCCCCCGCACCCTATCTGCCCCCTCCCACTTCCCGCCCCCTGACTGCCCCCCTCAGAACACTGGATCCATCCCACTCCCCCTGCTCCTTGTCCCCTGACCGCCCCCTCCCGGGACCCCACGCTCCAAACTGCCCCCCTGGGACCACACTCCCTATCCAACCATCCCTGCTCCCTATCCCCTGATTGCCTCCACACACACACCCCCCCGACAGACCCCCCAGGACTCCACCCCCTATCCAATCCCCCTGTTCCCCATCCCCTATCCACACTCCCGCCCCCTGACAGGCAGCTCAGAGCAGCTCAGGAGCTCACAGCCCCAGCGCACAGCAGTGTAGCTGCAGGGGAGGGGGGACAGAAGGGAGGGGCCGGGGGCTAGCCTCCCCAGCCAGGAGTTCAAGGGCCGGACAGGACGGTCCCACGGGCCACTAGTCTGCCCACCTCTGACCTAGTCATATTTATGCAAGCTACTGGAAAATTCATTCTAAATTTAATCGATTTGATGAACTACTAATTTATTGAGGCCAGTTAATCTGTACTCTACCATTGACATTCAATCTCTTCAGTAAACAGAAGGTCATCTTGGAGCCTCTAGTCACTGCAAACTATAGAAGCCTTCCAAAAACAGGAGACAGCAAGCATCTTTTACTGATTTTTATTCTAAAGGTGCCATATTAATGTTGTAAAGTGCTTACCTGAGGGATCACAATGTCAGCTAATGCCTTTGATAGCCTGTATATTTCCATTGTGTTTTCTAATTTTAAGGAGCCATTATGTTGGACATCATATTTTATACAGTCGTATATATCAGGGATTTTGCTGATGTCATATCGTCCATTCTTTGTTTTAAAGTCCTTTTCCAGCTTGGCCCACCTGCGCAGCATTAACTCTAGCGTTTCACTATGGTAAAGTTGAATATCTAGACAGATAAATATTTTACTCTTATTTCACTATTTAGGATTGACAACAAAAAAGTTAAACTGATTTAAATGTATTATTGAAATTATAGTCTTAAAATGTGTTTTAAGGGTAAAACAATGTTAGCTCACTCCAGCTAACAAACGCATTGAGGCAAAGTGGTCAGAGGCCTGTGAATACTACCACAAAGATACTTGAAATCATTATCTGATGGGCTCAAAATAGAGGGAATAGTTATGTGTATGGGTAGTTTTGAACTCAGTTTTCGTTGCCACTAGCATGGAATTATTACATGGTAACTAAGACAGAAGCATGTCTGCTCTAGCCCAAGCTCCCTTTTCCAAGTGCATCGCTAGGTCTTCAGGCAGAATTGTACCATGATAAATCATATACGCTGTGGTTTTAAGAAGTACTCAGGGACTTTTTAAAGATTTTAGATTAAAATATTTTTTTCTGGGCATGTGCCCCTTATTTCCCATACACTCCTGTACACATCCCAAGGGCAGAAGCCAGGAATATGGGGAGCCAGGAGACTGGCAGGAGCAGGGGCAGATGCCCCAAATTGCAGACTAGAGGTTTGGATGGGGAAAAGGAGCAGTAATGGTAGAACATCAATTCTAGTTATCAGTGCAAGTCCTACAGAGATAAAATGCAACTATTTAAAAAAAAATGAAGTTGTTTTCATACTACATAATTTATAGAGCAACATTTCTATTCATCATGGCCCGTGTTTTAGTGTAGAGCAAACAAAAGCTTTAATGAAGATACTAACATTCAAAGGAAATCTTCCCTTAAATTACATTTAGAGCAGCCTGCCCTCTTTGTGAACTTAAAGTTTTGCAGCATATTTGAGTAATATTACGCCTGTCTATCACCTTAGTTTTTAGTATAGATCCCAGAAATAACTGGTTATGGCAACGTTACTACATAGTCTTTTGCTCTAAACCTTGTGCTAATTGCAGCAAACTCTCTCAGGGGAAAAGCCTGTATTCTAAAGCCATATCTGCTCAACTTGCACGAGTCCCTAAAGTATCATTAGCAAAAATCTGTGAAACAGTGAAACAAACGAGGAAAGGGTGCCTGCCTTCTGCATATCCATTAAAGTTAGTGGTCTCAAATGGACATAAGTCAAATTAAACACACATTTTAAAACATTTCAGTTACCCGTGGACTTGGGATCTTCCATTCGCTGCCTGATTTGAGAAGTTAAACTCTGAATCAAGGAATAAACCTTGTCACATGTTCTCACAGGATTTCTGATCACCTTCATTGATTTTATCAGAGAGATGCTTCCAGACGGAGTAAGCTGCAGTATGAGATAAAACAGAAATATTCCTTGCCAAATTGGTTATATCTAAATATCTAGGAAATCCCACTGGGATGCATTAACAAAACAAAACCCCCACATCTCTGAACTCTCAGATTTCTGGACTCAACATATGCATAAAAGTACACAGTCCACAACTTCCTTAAGGCAGAATTAATACACTGTGATCTAAATTAAGAGTAGAAAGCTTAACCCAAGTGTCAAAAGCTAAGGCTGTATGAGATACTTAGAGGGCAAACAATTCTGTATGGAATACCACAGCAATGTCAGGAATGGAATTAAACTTCCCCACTTATGTTAATTATTTTATTCTCAAAAGGGAGAATTCTGAGGAAGTTCACAACTTTGTGCACATTTAATAACTTATTTTATTTTGTTTTTAATAACAAACATTTTGTTAAAAGCTTTGTCAAGAGAAATCAGAATGGTACACTGTGGCTAAATACTTCCTAATACATCATGAAAGGAAATTTTACAGAACAAAACTTAATTGGAGGGAGCATACATGGCTGCTCCTGCACAGACTTTTTATTTCTTTCAGGATAGAACACAAAAAAGTTACTAGCAGGAATCAACAGTCAATCCTCCAGAACTGAACCAATCATTTAACTTTATGAGCCAAGCATGATCACCATTAAGTAAGCCAGTAATGCTATATAAGGCACTGAAGAGTGGCTGAATGCCTCTTGATTTACCTTCACTTTTTAGAAAGGTGAAGTGCAGGGTAAGCGAGTGGTCAATCATAATATTTAAACATGTATTTTCACATTTTAGGAGCACCTGCAGGACCTTTTCCCTTTTTTCAGACAGAAATCTGGCTCCCTGTTCAGATCTTTCCCCCACATAAGCAGAGAGCAGGCCAAGGAGTAGCAACAGCATCTGGGGGAAGCACATACTGCCTTACAATAGCCTACTAGGTACTACAAACAGCAGTAATCTAATTGCAATGAGGACAAGAAGGTAGGGGAAGCAGATCCCCTGTGCTCTCAGCCCCGAAACTTCTGGAGCAAACATGGGAAGTCAGATGGTGAAACACTCTCCTCCAATTAACAGGAGAACACAGGCAGGTGGTGGCAAGGCAGGAGTACTTGTGCTCTCAAAGAATCTGAAACAGCCTGGAGGTCAGAGGGATAAGTAACCCCTTCCCCAAAAAGGCAGGAACAGAGGGCTGCAGGACAGAAAAGTACTCAGTGGAACGACTCGGTGGAGGGTTGGATATAAGGATATATAATATGATGGTGTTTGCCCTGAATCTCCCATTCAGAATGGGTCAGGCTCAATCTCCTCCCCACCTGGCAGTTCACTATTCTCTCTTTATGCTATCTGAATACACTCTCTTTCTGGCCCTCTGTCGCTCTATTTGCCACCATGAAAGAAAGGACAAAGTGATGCCTCTATGGTGCCTCACCAAGAATGTTTAGCACTCGTGCTCAAGACAAAACAATCCCTGGATTCCATGAGAAATTTTAAGGATGGAGGAAAAAAATCCCACTGAGGTCATCGGCAGTACTACTCAAACATGTGCATGTGATAACACAGTGAGCAAAAGTTTCCTTACGAGAACGCCGGATTCTTGGGGGTAATGAACCTATATGTGCTTCCAGCTTCCCCTTTCCTCTTAGCCCGTTACCTCTACCTACTCTGTTGACATTAGGTACTCTGTGCCCCCTCTTTATGACATAGTAATTCAGCAAAGGCAGGTGTCTGGAGAAAAAAGAATTAGGAGGGACAAGGCATGTGGGGTTCCTAAAATAGCTAAAATTAAAACAGTCACCATCAACTTAAAAACCAAAAAAGAAAAGGTCAGTCGTATACCATGAGTCTCCTCTAAAAGAGCAAAGTTCAGTAGTTGCTGCTGCTCTTCAAACCCGACTGAATTCACGTTACAGCAAAACACACAAATGCCATCTAATTACGCAATTTTCAAATTGAACTATTGAACTCAATGCTCATGTGACACTGTAGGGATTATGTGAGACACTTAATATTATTACCAATATTATAAAATTGCAAGGAATCTTACCAGATATGTTGTGTAAGGTATCAGAGGAAATGTTACGTTTTCCCAAGTATGATAATCTTGTTTATATGTTTGTACCATCTTTGTATTGTGAATTACAAATGTGTGTTGATATATCTGTATTTCAAACTTGTACTATGCTTCTGGGTGACACCCCCCAGACAGATTGGCATCAGCACTATCCAGCCTGCTTGATGGCCTATCAAAGGCAATCAGCTATACAATTAACCCATTGAGAGAAGGCAACAGCTGCACCTTATGAAAGTCAGCAAAACATGTAGGGCATGCCTGTGGACAGAGAACTCTAAGGTTTTTCCATGGCATGTGCTGTAAATCTTGTGTTTGGGACAAAAGAAGTACAGGCCACATGCGAAGGATATAAAAAGGCAGAGGCATCATCTCCATTTTGTCTTCAATCCTACTTTTCTTACCTCTGCAGCAACTTCTCTACAAACTGAAGCTTTGAACAAAGGACTGAATGACCCATCCAAGCTTTGGATGTATTCCTGAGGGACTTTCAAGCCAAAAAACTCACCAATACTGCTACGAATCTGATATATGGACTCTGAAGTCTTATGTATGTATTTTATTGCTTGACCATTTAACAACCCGCTTCTTGTTCTTTCCTTCTTTTATAATAAACCTTTAGTTTTAGATACTAAAGGACTGGCTGGAACCTAGGCTTGCCAACTCTGTCTAAAGCTATTCCAGGAGATTTTTTTCCTTCATCATGACATGACATCATTTTCTTAAAATATCCTATTAAAATCTCCCGGATTGCTTTCAATAGTCACTGGGAGATCAACACCAATTCTGGGAGACTCTAGGCCAATCCTGGAGGGTTGGCAACCCTCCTGACAGCTTAGTATTTTGGGTAAGAGCCAAACTAATATTGATCTGGCCATGTGGCTGGTCCCTTGGGGTCAGAAGAACATTTTGTATAGTGAACAGTGTTTCAAATAATTTCTTACTGTACTGGACCTATGTGCTGATTGGGAGACAGAACTGGAATGCAATAAAGGGGGCTGTGTGATTTCTTTTTTCAGCTTCTTGATAACCCGTGTGGGGGATCAGAAGCACAGTTTGTGACTGGTTGGTGAGTCTAACCAGTTTTAACCACCAGTTTTGGGAGAATCTGCTCTCCTTTTTGAAGCTTGCCTTGAACTTGGAATTTTCAGTGAACGCTACCCCAGGCACCTCGGATCACAGCTAACATATACAATAGTGACAAATATGTAGACCAGGGTTTCTCATACTTCATTACACTGCAACCCCCTTCTGACAACTACTACAAGACCCCAGGAAGGGGACCGAAGCCTGAGCCTCCCTGCCCCCTGGGGGGTGCCAAAGCTTGAGGGTTTCAGCCCTAGGTGGTGGGGCTTGGACTTTGGCATCAGCCCTGAGCCCCAGCAAGTTTAATGACAGCCCTGGTGACCCCATTAAAAAAGGGTTGCAACCCACTTTGGGGTCACAACCCACAGTTTGAGAACCACTGATGTAGACTAATCTCCCACTGCTTTGATCTCTATGCCTCATATCTAATGGCAGCCTGGACTTCAACACTGTTCTGAATATTAGCAAGTTTCCATTTGTTTCTTTAGACACAGTGAGGACAGCCACTAGTAAACATGCTTATCTAATCATGATGAAATATGCCTAGCGTGTAGAACCAGAAGTGATCCCTTCCTTTTAATTTGTACAACCTGATGTAACCTGCATTACAGTACAATGTCTTAGTATGTAATGGAACATTTCTTTTATCTTCACTGGTTAGAAAGTAACAGCGTAGGGCACTTTAGAATTCCCAGGACCAGAATAGTGTTCTGTAAAAAATTCAATAATGGCAAACCTTTATAACAGATATATAATAGCTTTTTGAACACACACAGTCACCGTCAATATTACTACTAAAGAAGCAGAGTGTAAATGGTTACACACAAAGGCAGGTTAACACTATCTTTTCACTTGTGAAACAGGTTGAAATCTTGCTTATGGAACAATAAGGAAGGTTTGCTGTTTTGTTCCCCAAACACGTGTTCACAATCATACCCAAAAGTGTATCTGTTCCTGTTGTGGGACTCGTATAGCTCTATGTGACAAAGTATTACATGACTGACCATCAACTTCCCACACAGCCACTGCTATTTGCCAATTTCTTTCTTCACACAAGACATTACCAACAAGTGTACAGGATTGATTTTAGAAAACTATGGGATAAAAACGAGGGCTGTCAAATGATTAAAAAAATGCAACTAATCACAAGATTAAAAAAAATTGTCATGATGAATCGCAGTTTTAATCACACTGTTAGCACAGTAAAAACCAAAAGAAATAGTATTTTTCAGTTCACCTCATACAGTACTGTAGTGCAATCTCTATTGTGAAAGTGCAACTTACAAATGTAGATATATATTTTTTTAACACTTAACTGCACTCAAAACCAAAATAATGTAAAACTTTAGAGCGTACAAACCGAAGCATGAAGGGGCATATGAATGTTTAGAATATCTGGCACGTAAATACCTTGCAACTCTGGCTACAACAGTGCCATGCAAATGCCTGTTCTCACTTTCAGGTGACACTGTAAATAAGAAGCGGGCAGCATTATCTCCCATACATGTAAACAAACTAGTTTATCTTAGCAATTGGCTAAACGAGAAGTAGGACTGAGTGGACTTGTAGGAGGTGAACTGAAATACTATTTCTTTTGTTTATTTTTTTCTACACTGCAAATATTTGTAATAAAAATATTAAGTGAGCACTGTACACTTGGTATTTTGTGTTGTTACTGAAATCAATATATTTGAAAACGTAGAAAAACCATCCAAAATAATTTAAATTGGTATTGTAGTATTGTTTAACAGTGCGTTTAAAACTGTGATTACTTGCAACTACATTTTTTAATCTAGTTAATTTGTTTTGCGTTAATCACTAGAGTTAACTGTGATTGACAGCCCTAATAAAAACATTACTTTTAACCAAATATTAGGATCAAGACAAAATTTTATTTATTTTGCTTCACAGAAAACGAATCCTGCTAACTATCTTGTAGGAAGATGAGCCTACACTGAGCCCAAGTAAACGCTGGTCTTAAACTGAGTTTGGATATTAGCATGAGCAATAGGCCCAAAGCATATGACTAAACAGAATTAAATTATGAAAAAGAAGCATTGTTTGTGTTAAATTTGTAGTGACAGTTGAAACCAGAGTGTTATTTTATTTCAGATTTGGGTTGAGGTAACCATGTTTTCTTTATTTTGATTAACTGGACACCAGGTGCAATAAATAACTGGTTATATATAGTTTGTTTACAAAAAAATGCTTAGTCCTGAAGTTGGGAAGAAATATGGCAAAAGAAGGAAAGAAGATAACTTTGAAAAGGGGGCCCAACCATTAAGTTGGTCTAGACCATGCAAAAGCGTATCATCCAGACCTAAAATGGCTCTCTCTGGCTTTAGCTAAGGTCTTATAACCAGCAATGACATCACTTGTTTATTACAGTGTATAAAAAGGCAAGGATTTTAGGGATTTTCCTTACCCTTCTGGAATCATGCCCAAGCAAGATCCTGTTGTGAATATTTGGCCAATGTGTTTAACTGTATTGTTGCTAGGATATAGAATGTGTTTATGCTTGTATTGGTATTTTGGATATAACCAACAACAAGTGGACTTTGGACTAATAAAGGAATACTTGTGTGAAAACTTAGTTGTGGTAAACTTTAATAAACTTATGTTGGAAATAATTTCTTTAGTATCTTCTAACCTTTTCATAGTCTTCAGGCGTAAATTCTCTGTCCCTCTGGAGTATTTCATGGAGCCTTGCTTTAACACGATGCTGGCAGCTGCTTAAAGAGTCACTGTCACTGTCCAACAGACCATTCATATTAGCACTTTTCACCATCTGGACAAGAATAGGAGTCAGCTCTCCCTCTAAAGCCAGTAATCCCTGGAAAGAACAACAGTTCTTCAGAAATGAACAAAGATAAAAATGTAGTAATGCATCTATTTCTAAACCAAGATGTAAACGTAAACTCCACATTATATTGTTCAAAGAACTTGCCCGTATCTCAAATGTTGTGGTTACCGAAATTCAATCACTCAATGAAATCTTTATGTAGCAGCTTATTGTATGTGCTCTCTCACATATGTTTAGGATGCCTGATATATCCCTCTTCTTGGAGATGGGAACAAGCAACCAAACTTCTGCTAAAAGAGAAATGAGTGGAAAACTTAAGCAGGTACAGAGCTTCTGGGCTGTGATCAGAGGACTGGGAAATTTGTCTGATATGAAGATAGGTAAAGTATTGTGAAAGTTTGGTCAAAAAAATTTCTAATTCTACATGGAAGTTCTGAAGATTACATTTTTCACAGATCATGTCTAAAAGTTCACAGTGTTCAGGGCTATGGAACAGTTTTTATTAAATTTTACAAGATCACCCTAGAATTTTTACAGCACAACAACAGCATAATGATTAAGAGCATTTCTTTTGTCAGTTCGCCACCGTATCTCACCAGTTAATTATTCTGAGATCAACTAAATGTTAAGAAGTTTCCGCTCTAACAATCTTACAAAAGGATATTACTGTAGTAAAAATGTTTATATAATCTTGTAATATCTTATCTTAAAAAGAAAATGAAATCAGGTTATATTAATTTTACATCTCTGGTGGTATCAAAGCACAAAAGCAATCTGGTCCTCTATGTGTAATTTGCCTTACAGTTGCATGTCACCTATGTAAAGTGAACTTGTGGTCTCAGTTCATTTCCTAAAAGATGCCTATATTTCACCCATCATGCCCACAATTTGTCATAGTTTGTTGGAACTTTTAGATAAAGAATTAAACGGGCATGTAGACTAAAATACCCTTTTCATCCTCAAAAGTGGTCTACTGGAAAGGACTGATGCGCATTGCATGGGCTATGTAAATAAAAACTTGTACTGCAGCTTCCCATGCTGTATGTCTTCTGATGCTTGGAAGGCTTCAAATGCAAGAGATGTCAATTTGGATCTCCTTTCATGAGCACTAAATGAACTTTAAATAAATTTCAACTTTTCTTTTTATTCCATTGGCTGCAATAAAACTGCATTTCCCTAACTTGCTAGAGAACACAGACAAGATTCTTGTTGAGAGTTTCAGGTTTCTTTGTTGAAAATACAATTTCACACAGTACCTTTGCAAAAGCTGCTGCAGTCATCTGAACTCGTCCCTCATCAGAAGCATAGATTTTCAGATCATGTCGATAAGTACTATGTAATCTAAGTAAACCACATCCAGGAAATCCAGCATAATCTCCTACAAAACAAACAGATCATCTTCTTCAGAGACTCTTGTTGTACATGTATTTTATTTTTATGTATAAATTAAAAGGCTAATTTATGCCATATAGCACAAAAAGATTACCTTGTCCACCTGGGTACATGCATCTGAAAGCTCTCCCTAGCTCCTCTGCCTGGACCCTGCCTGCAGGGGTCAGTTCTCCTCCCCATTTCAGAACCAGAAGTAGAGATGGTTCATCTCTTCTGTTATCTAATTATATGTAGACAGATCACTTAAAATAATGTACACACAAATGCAAAAGTTTATTTAAAGACTATTAAAGAATTATGATTAAATTAATATTAAAGAAATACTGGAAGTGATACATTGAGTTTTGTGTGCTTCAGGAAAGTGACTTCAACATTTGAGTCTCTTGCTATTCTAATAGAGAAATACCCCTCTAGTTCAGCGAAAGCTAATACTTAACTCTGAAGACACCCATGTTTAGGTACTTTAAAAACAAGTGAAACTTGTATTACAGTGAAAACAAAGTAATTGAAAGTAAGCACTAAACTAATCAGCAGTCAGGAAATTCACAGGTACTGGATTTTAAATACCTAGGCATTATTGCACGTTTTAGCCTTTTTGGTATGAAAGGAATAGGAGTACTAGGAGATTTATGGAAAACCGAATTTTTTCTAATCATCATCATCTTTGGTGAACAGCTTACAAAATTTCTTCCCTCCATATTTTTGTTACGTAGGACACAATATTAAAATGCAAAAGTATATCTTAACCTTACTAACAGAAACTCAGCATCTTAGAGATTGCTAATCACAGTATCTCATTACAAAACAAAGTTTCTGAATACTTGGCCAGAATACACGTCCTTGTTTTATTTAACACCATATTAAACAATTAACTCCCTTATTATGTTAAGTTCTACATATTATGTAAGTGAGTACGTATCGGTTATACTATACCTTCTTCTTCACTGGAAGTTTTCGGACAGCCATGAGGGAGATAGGTTAACTGGACTTTGCGATTTATGCCAGAAAAATGCCCATACCTAAAGTGAGGGGGAAAATAAACTGACGGATTTTCCAATATATATTCAATACTACCATATCCCTCTATCAATTAGGGACATAATAATTCCTTGCATCATAATTGATTTGTATACTAACCTGCCCATTTTTGCTGATTTGTACTTGTACATATCAAATAAAATATTGAATGAATACTTAAAGGGTCATCAACATGTAGCACTTGCCATATTAAGTACTGTCCATTGCTTATTTTCATCACATTGCCCAAGAAACTTCATGTCTCTCTCACCAGAAATAAACACTCCCATCCACCCACACTCTCCAACTGCATGATTAATTTCTTCCACTTTGGCACCATACACCCTTATGGCTGTCAGTATTCAGATCTGATCTGTCACATACTGATAGCCACTATTTGTTACCCAATGAAGCCCCAAAATGGGATTCATAACACTTGCAAGTGTAACAAGCTTTTATCACAATATATTATAGGGCAAGTTAACTGTCTAGAAACAATTATTACTATCTAGTTAATATTTAATATAAATTTCAGCACTAAGTGTTAGTTAGAAACTGCCATACCTTAAATACATAATGAGATACTGAAAATTATTTAAAGTTTAAAATGAGTTTTCATACTATGAGTGGGTTACTGAGAACAAGAATTGCAACAACACTTAATTACCATTTGTATTAGAATTGTGCCTACACCTGCCAACTGAGGTTAGGACTCCATTGTATAAGACACTGTACAAACACATAGCAAGAGGCAGCCACTGCCCCCAAAAGATTATAATCTATATAGACAACATGGATAACAGGATAAGACAAAGGAAGTATTTTCCCCATCATACAGACGAGGAACAGGTTAGATTAAGTTATTTGTACAAGGTCACACAGGAAGTAAAACCAGACCTCCTCAATACCAGTGCAATGTCTTAATCACAAAACCATCATTCCTCTCAATATATTCAAAAATTCAGATTAGTATTGTCATACATTAATTTATCAAATGACAATATAATGTAAGGGAATTCATTTTAAAAGCTAATGAGATCAAAATAAGAGTCATGCCAGCTCTGATGTGAGGATTAAAAATTAGATCCTTACATCTCCAAAACAGTCTTCAGCTGCTCAAGTTTTGCTTTGCTTTCTTCAATTTCAGAGTCATTGTTCTGCCCAAGTTCTAGTAGGAGCTGTCTTGCTATATCAAGCACCTCCTAAAAAAACAAAAACAAAACCACTATATAACAAGGAATTCTATTATTCATCAATTATAGAACCAAGAAAAAGAAAATCAAGACAGACTTACCTGTAACTGTTTTGGTTTCTTCAGTTTTAGCTTTCCAGACTTATATCCATCACATTTTTCGAAGAGATCAAAAAATCTTTAGGAGAAAACATACAGATTAAAAACATATCTAGTAAGACTGTTAATATAAATATTAATACACTTTAAGGCAGGGGTGGGCAAACTTTTTGGCCTGATGGCCACATCGGGGTTGCAAAACTGCATGGAGGGTCAGGTAGGGAAGGCTGTGTCTCCCCTAACAGCCTGGCCCCTGCCCACTATCTGCCCCCTCCCACTTCCCTCCCCCCCTCAGAACCTTCGACCCATCCAACCCCCCTGCTCCTTCTTCCCTGACCCCCCCCAGACCCCCCATGCCCAACCGCCCGCCCCCCGCCCCCCCAGGACCCTACCCACTATCCAACTCCCCCTGCTCCCTGTCCCCTGACTGTCCCAACCCCTATCCACATCCCTGCCACCTGATAGGCCCCCCGGGACTCCCACGCCTATCCAATTGCCCCCTGCTCCCTGTCCCCTGACTGCCCCCAGGGACCCCCTGCCCCTTATCCAACCCCCACCCACCCCCCTACCATGCCACTCAGAGCAGCAGGAGCTCACAGCCCTGCTGACTGGCCAGAGCCAGCCACATGCTGTGCTGCCTGGCAGGAGTGGTGGGCCAGAGTGCTGGCAGTGTGGTGAGCTGAGGCTGTGGGGGAGGAGGGACAGCCAGGGAGGAGGGCTAGCCTCCCCAGCTGGGAGCTCAAGGGACGGGCGGGACGGTCCTGTGGGCCGGATGTAGTTTGCCCACCTCTGCTTTAAGGCAACAGGAAGATTTTCAATTAAAACAGAACGAAGAGCTGGAACTAACCCCCCTCATCAATCCCCAATTTAAACACCCCAGAATTATGAGAAAGTTTGTTCTGATATGAACCTCTCTGTTCAATGAGGTCTCATCTCACTAGCACATGCCTTAAACACAATTGCAAAATGAGAGAGCTTACAGTTTTTCTATTAGCTTACTAACACTGAAAAAATACAGGTACTACACAAAAGATATGAAGAATCCTGAGTAAACAGCCATACCTGTTCAAAATTTAACAAAAAAATCAACACAACATTATTAGCTATAAAATACTAAACATATGGCTCTGCAGACTTACAGCAAATCTTTCACTTAAAATTTGAGTGCAGAATCTATCCCTCAAATGATATTTTTATTAATTACTGTAGCACCTAATCATAGATTAAGGTCCCACTGTGTTAGGTACTGTACAAATGCATAACAAAGAGGGTCCCCTGGCCTCCCAAAATGCTTACACTTCAAGTACAAGGCAAGAGACAAAAGGTATCAAGAAACAACTGGGAAGCAATAGCTTATGAAGGCCTTAAAAGCAGAGACTAGTAGTTTGCAATTGATGCAGTAGAAAAGGGAGAGACAGAAAAAGGGCAGAAATTAAGAGGTGATGCGGTCAAAGCAATGAGCCAGGAAAATGATCTTTGCAGCAGCACTAGACAAACTGCATTGTCAAGGCTGGAGAGAAGGAGGTTACAGTTGCGGGAGATGTGAGAAGACGGAGTTGTGGGCAAGTGAATTAGCTATGTAGATTGAGATGACGGGATGCATCTTAGAGATGTTATGCAAGAAGAAGCACTAAGATTTAAATGTAGTTTGTGCATACGCATGTGCAATTCCCACTGAATTCATTGAGTTGAACCCGCATATCGCAGGCAATAATTTTGCCCTAAATGCCAAACTTAGGTTATGTCTACACTTACGGCAGTGCGTAACATACAAACACAGCATGCCCAGCTAGTATCGGGATAAAAAGCAGTGCAAATGGTGAGGCATTGCTTAGGCTAGTAGAATGCCCGACATACCTGAACGCTAGGGTATATACCCTATTTGGCTCTCTACTCGCCCATGCCGTGCATCCCACATCTACAATACCATTTCTAGCAGTGTAGTGTCCCACTGCTGGAGCTTTTCACCACTGCAATGAAAGACTCCAGCAATAGGGAAAGGCTCTGCACGGTGGAGGCAGTAGGAAGAAAGGCTCCAGTAATGAGCCTTTCCCCACTGAAGCCTTGCACTGCTAGGTGTAGCTACACACCGCACTGAATACGGATGCAGCCTGCCTCTCACTGCAGTGGGTAGCTCATGTACCCTACATGCTACTGTATGTGTAAATAAGGTCTGTCTTTACCCAAATTCAGACTTACTTTTGATGTTTAACTTCCATTTTCATTTTTTGTTTTGGTGTACGGTCCCCGTGACGTATTACAGCTATAACACATCTCAACTCCATCCTGAAATATAAAAAAAAGTCGAGTTACATTTCCCAGTTCTATACACCACTCATGGTTTTTATATTATTAAATGTGTGAGTCAGACAGACAATTATTTAGTCGACAAAAACATACTTTATTAAGTATTGAAATGTTTGTAGGATAGGCAAGAACATAAGGTTATCTGAAAATGATGTAAGAATGTAATTTACTATAAATACTGGTTTTAAAGACTTAGCTAACTACAGAATATCTATTTTAAATCGTTTTTGAAACAGATCCATTTTGAGGTTTATTTAGTAAAAGCATGTTTATTAAAAATGTGTGTTAAACTGACAGTAGAATATTGATTAGCAATTAAGCAAGCTATTTTTAGAACAGACTACACTTGAAAATCTGCTGTTCTGTACTCAGCTTGACTAAGGGTAAAAATCTTCGATTGCTGGAACAGCAATCACAATTCACTTCTTGTTTTCATCACACAAAACAAGTGTCCTTAGCCAAAAGCTGATATACCTTGGGAGAAGAGAAAATTCACATAAAGGTTATGTAAGGACTTTGCACAATTCAGCTAAAGATACTTTTCTCTTACATTGTTCCAGATGTGGTTGGCACAATAGGGATATCTTCAGCTTCCAAAGGTATTGACCATGGGATTTGAAATTGTGGAGCAAGTTCTCGCATTATGATATTTCTAAATGGGGAAAAACAAAAATGTATGTCTAAATTAAAATGCTGAAATACTGTATATATTAATTTCTTTAAATGGAATCTTCTGTTTTAGTCAACAGTTTATTAGACAAACACTGACCACTGGATGGGCACTTACAGATGTATTTTTATTTTTCAAATATTTAAATACTATTATGTTGAACTATTAAAGTCTGGTCACAATAACTTCAGAGACAACAATCTAACATTATCTGTAAAATATAGGTATAATAAGTTCTTGTAAAAGCTTCTTATGATCTACTCTAGTAAGTGTCATGTTAAAATACACCAACCCGAAGTATATCACTGTTCATACAGATTTTAATCTGGAGAACTTTAAAGGATGGTGTAATGTATCTTAGATAGGTTTCAGAGTAACAGCCGTGTTAGTCTGTATTCGCAAAAAGAAAAGGAGTACCCACAAGTACTCCTTTTGTATCTTAGATACTTAACTCAATCTAAGAAGAATGATTCCTAGACTTCCCAAACTTAGTGCAAATATGCTGTTGATTTAGCTCTGCTATAACAATGCTATTTTGAATATAAGGAAAAAATGTAGATGAAAGCTTTTTGCACCATGGTAGGAATCAAGACTAAGCTGACGGTGTAAAATTGGAGAAGTGCACGCGAATCTTCAGAATTCCTGCCACTAACTTGAAGCAACAAGACTGTAGTTATTATCTAACAGGAATTATTTCCCTCCTTTCAGATCAGATAATTCAGCGTGGTATGGCCTTTTTGAACTACACCAGTAGTATAATCTTGTTGTAAAGACAGTTTAACTGGACAACACAGAATCACCCTAGTTTATGAGTGACAAATCAGTGGCATGGTAGCACAGAAAAGGGGGCACAGTTGAAGGAAGGGAAGGCACAGTCAGGATCCTTCTATTTCACTCCAATCCTGGTCTAAATTTTCAGCCCTTTAGGCTGTTGTAGCCAATATGAATTACAGTAGTCTGATGGCTGCCTCAACACAACATTGGCAGCAACAGCCATGCCCAAAGCCACACCCGGACGAAGGCAGTGCAAAGGTGTGCTTTCAACCAACCTTTGTACAGCACACCTGCACTTTTTATTTGGGTTAGTTAATCTGTTAAGCAAATTTAACAAGTTAGCATATTTCTTTATTTTTCTCTCTAACAAAGATGTTCTCAGATTACTTTTGAATTCTGCAAATGTCACTTTTCTAAGGCATAAGGGAATTCACATGGAAATAAAAAAAACTTTTATAAATTTATTTTTGATTTCTAGTTATTCTAGATGATGCTCGCTTTAAAAGCAAAGGCTTTTTCTGCTTTAAAGAAAAAACTATCCAAAAGATTCCTTGAACTTGTTTCAACCCTGGAGTAAAAGTAGCCCTCAAAAAAAATGTTTAAGACAGAAATACTTTGGAAACTGGATGAAAAAACTTCCATAGCAAAGACAAATGATTGCATGAACATATACACCAATCATATAATATCAATTAATGAACTCTTACCCAAGTATCTTCGCACAATCATCATAGTACTTCATGGAGTTCTTCACAAAACTGAAGCCATTGACGTCACAGACATAGGATTGTCCATTAGCACGAAGCAAGTCAAAGCCACAAACTGTTTGCTGTTAAGAATAAATAGTGAAAAGCACAGTTTCCATTTCAGTCAAGGGTCTCGTGTTTCCAGACCTGCATGTTAAGTATGGTTCTGATCTGAAAAGGCAACACAAAAATGGCACTGTGGGTTCTATATTTATTGTTCTTCAGTGACTCCATGTTAAATTTGTTCAGATTATACATGATGCTTCCTAATTACATGCCTGACATCCCAACCTGAGTTCTTAACTTCTCACACACCACTAGCAACATGAACTCTGCAGGCCAAATTCTGCTTTCCGTTACACTTTTGCATCCACATTATCTTCAGAACTCCCACTGTCCACAGAATTTGGACTGTGGAATCATCGTTTCTAGTAGTGGTAAGAGATAAGGAGAGAGGTAAACACACACACACCCTTCTTAACTCTCAGAATTACCAAAAAATATGCTATTTATAAACTTGATGCAGTAATGCGATTTTTAACAGTCACCTTTCAGAATATTATTTATATTACTGTAGCACGTAGGAGCCCTAGTCATGGACCAAGAGCCACTGTGCTAGGTTCTATACAAACACAGAACAAAAGACAGTTCCTATCCCAAAGAGCTGTGAGAGCAGAACTGCACACCTGAAATGGGTGGGAATGTACTAGGCATGGCTCAGCTGTGCCTCCGCTGTCACCACTAGTGCTATCATAGCTACACTGTTGTTATACTTGTGCTAGCTTACTGAGAGCTAGTGTGAGTATGCGTACACGAGGAGGGGAATCATAGCCCTAGCTCATAGCGTAGATGTAAGCCTTAAAGAGTTATTAGTAAAGATATTTTGCTCCTTTCCCAGATTATTTCAAATTAGTTTTCAAATACAAAAACTACACATTTTATTTGGGACTCTTGGTTCTGACACCACTGAAGACTTTACAGGGTAATATATTCTAGCACTGGGACCAGTGCTGGCACCAGTTAGGAGCCACCCCTATGTGATTTACTGCAACTGCATCACAAAGGCCCATTGTTACTAACAAAGCATATATTTAAGATTATGCAAACTGAATGCAAATGGATTTGTTTAATACAAAAAAATCAGCCTTTACAAATTAAACTTTACAAATTAAACTGAGTGAATGTAAGTTAGCATGCACACATGCAAAACAGGAGAGAAAAATATGCATGTCACATTAATCTACAGTTGCATATTTCATGTATGAGTTTTCTGAATTCAGCTGTCTCTATTTGTCCACAATGGCAATAATAGGCATCTTTCAGTCTCGAGAGACCATGGGAATCCACCCCAAGAGGTAAAAAATGTACTCAGTTGGTTTTAATGGCAGCCGCGGCTGTGGCTGAAGAGACCCATTCAAGAGAGGATCTCTGCTGCATCTGTCACATTTAAAAGTGATGTTTCGACCCTTTGGGCTCTGCCTTCTGCAAGCTCTTTTCTCCTCTGCTAAGCTGGACTGCTTCCCCTCATAACTCAGGAGACCTTTGTTTAGTTCTTGTTTCCAAAGGCTGCATTCTTGAGTGTGATCTTCCCAGTTGTCCACACCCATGTCCATTTCTTTGAGGTCTCACTTACACACATCCTTAACACACAATTTTGGGTGTCCTTTGGGTCTTTTTCCAGATGCCAATTTGCCAAAGACAATGTCATTTGGGATGCGCTATCATTCATTCAGCACACATGCCCAAGCCAGCAGAGGCATCTCTGGTTGAGGAGAGAGACGGGTACCCAGAAGTCACCTACTACAGAACAGGCCCAACAAGGAAAACAACGGAACACCACTAGCCATCACATACAGACCCCAACTAAAACCTCTCCATCACATCATCAACGATCTACAACCTAACTTGGAAAATGATCCCTCACTCTCACAGACCTTGGGAAGCAGGCTAGTCCTCATTTACAGACAGCCCCCAACCTGAAGCTAATGCTCACCAGCAACTACACACCACACCACAGAAACACTAACCCAGGAACCAATCCCTGTAACAAACCTCATTGCCTACTCTGTCCCCATATCTACTCTAGCGACACCATCAGAGGACCCAACCACAACAGCCACACCATCAGGGACATACCTGCACATCCACCAATGTGATATATGCCATCATGTGCCAGCAATGCCCCTCTGACATGTACATTGGCCAAACCAGACAGTCTCTATGTAAAAGAATAAATGGACACAAATCGGACACCAGGAACGGTAACATACAAAAGTCAGTAGGAGAACGCTTCAATCTTCCTGGACATTCTATAACAGATTTAAAAGTAGCCATACTTGGAACAACAAAGACTTCAGAAACAGACTTCAAAGAGAAACTGCAGAACTAAAATTCATTTGCAAATTTAACACCATTAATTAGGGCTTGAATAGGGACTAGGAGTGGCTGGCTCACTAAAAAAAATCAGCTTTGCCTCTCCTGGAATTGACACCTCCTCCTCAATTATTGGGAATGGACTACATCCACCCTGATTGAATTGGCCCTGTCAACACTGGTTCTCCACTTGTGAGGTAACTCCTTTCTCTTCAAGTGTCAGTATAATAATGCCTGCATCTGTAATTTTCACTCCATGCCTCTGAAGAAGTGGGTTTTTTACCCACAAAAGCTCATGCCCAAATAAATCAGTTAGTCTTTAAGGTGCCACCAGACTCTTGGTTGTTTTTCTGGTTGAGGAGAGTTTGCATGCTGGCCCACTTAAGCACCTCAGTGTTGGTGACTCTGTCCTTCCAGGAGATACCAAAGGTTTGATGAAGGCAACGCGTATGAAAGCTGTTGAGCCTCTTTTCCTGATGAGAGTACAAGATCAACATCTCGCTCCCATAAAAAAAAAGTGTGCTGATAACACATTCACAATACACACAGATCTTTGTGTGTTCTGTCAGTTTGTTGTTTTGCCATACCCTCTTTCTTAGTCTAGACCAGGGGTCTCAAACAAGCGGCTCGCAGGCTGGGGTTATTTTCTGTGGCCTGCCAGCTCCCCGCAGCCCCCCTGCCATTTACCTAGAGTGGCTCCGGCCCGGCGCGCACCAGGGCCAGGGCAGGCTCCCTCCCTGCCTCCTGTCCTGCACCTGCGCCGCTCCAGGAAGCGGCTGGGACCTGGGGGGAGGAGGAGGGCACAGGGGTCTGTGTGTTGCCTTGGCTGCTCCTCCAGGTACCTCACCCAAAGTTCCCATTGGCACCTTGCACCCTGACCTCCTGCCCCACCCTGACCCCCTGCCTGAGCCTCCCTGGGGGCAGGGAGGGGGCGGAGTTGGGGTGGGGATTTCAGGGAAGGGGTTGGAAGGGGTGGGAAGAGGCGGGGCCTCACGGAAGGGGTGGAGTAGGGGCAGGGCTGGTGGAGTGGGGTGTGGGGGGGGGTGGTCAGTGGTGCGGCCCTCGGGCCAATGTACTAGTCCTCATGTGGTCCTCCTGGTCATTTGAGTTTGAGACCCTGGTGTAGACATTGTGGTGGCTTTTCCCATGTGGATGTTGAGTTCCATTTCAAGTGAAAGGTTGACTGTGATAGTGGACCCCAGCTATGTGAACTTGTTCACCACTTCAAGTTCATAGCTGTTGATCTTGAAGGAGGGTGCTTCCTCAACTCCTTGGAGCATTATATTAACCCTTTTTAGGCTTATGGTAAGCCCAAAGTCTTGGCAGGCTTTGGAAAAACCATCCATAAGGTTTTGGAGATGAGTTTCTGTGTGGTCTGTCACTGCTGTGTCATCAGCGAGGAGGTGTTGGATAAGGGCCTCCCAAGTCTTGGTTTTAGATCTGAGTCTTGCAAGATTGAACAGCTTCCCATCAGATCTTGAATGCAAGAAGATTCCCTCAGTTGAGAAATCAAAAGCTTGTTTCAGTAGCAAGGAGAAGAAGATCCCAAACAGAGCTGGGGCAAGTACACAACCTTATTTAACTCCACTATGTATCTGGAAAGCCTCCCAGACTGAGCTGTTGTATTGAACTATGCCATACATGTTTTCATGGAAGGATCAAATCATGCTTGAGAGCTTGCGGGGGGATAATCCAATCTTTTCTAGAAGCGTAAATAGTCCGCCTCTACTGACAAGGTCAAAAGCCTTCATGAGATCGACAAAGGCTATGTAAATGGGCTTTTTTTGTTTTGTTTTTTTTTGTTTGTAGTTGTCTCAGCAAGAAGATCATGTCAATAGTAGATCTTTCAGCTGTGAAGCCGCACCGTGATTCAGGATAGATTTTGTCTGTAAGGGTCTGAAGTCTATTTGGGATAACTTGGGCAAAAGCTTTTCCCATAATGCTAAGAAGGGAAATGCCATGATAATTGTTACAGTCACTCCTGTCATCCTTGTTTTTATAGACTGATGACATTGGTGTCTCAGTTCTTGTGGTACTTTGCCTTCTTTCCAGCACAGACAGAGCAACTTATGAAGATGTTGCAGTAGAATAGGTTTTCCTCTGACAGTATGCAGTAAGAATATTAAAAAACTAATTATTAAAAACAGGAGAAGTCCACCAGATTAGGGGGAAAAAAAAACATGAGTGCAATTTCTTTTTCCATCCCAGGAGATCTCTAACAATAATACCTCTGTTTATGAGCACTGACTAACAGAATTTTCACATAGTAAACAATTAGAACTACACATTTGATCAGCTAGTAAGTGGTCTGTTTACCTTAAATGCAAGGCATACTTTCCAAGCAATCAACTTCTCTCTTGCATTCAGGATGACTGGATATCTCACTTCTTTTCCTTCACTGTCTCGTTCTACCTTGCCATCCAAAGCTGGGGACTTCCTCGCTTCAGCATGTGCATAGTCTGGACCTACTGTGTATACCTTTATTTAAAAATTAGAATTTATTAACTTAGTTACACCGAGTTTATGTCAAGTTCAAATCATGTAGCTGCATACACACGTCCAAAAACATTACTAGGGCTTGTGTACACAGCAAGTTACTGTGTGGCCAACTACAGGCCAACCTTCAATCTACAGCACACCAGCAGGTGTAAGTGTTCCCTTACACTTTAACCACACTTTTAGAACACATAGGGAACTGTGGTTAAGTGACCAGGGTGCTGGTTTCCACAGAACCCAGTTTTAAGCTCTTAACAGCATCCTGTCAGAGAGACTCACTGCAAATTAGATGCTCCTAACCATTGATGGGGTGGCTTCTAGGCTCCCTCTTTGTTTTGTACTCACAGGACATCCAGCCTGATGGATTATCAGTGACAAACAAAGCAGGAAGGAAGATGGCTAGAGCACCAGTGGTGGAGGTCTTGTGTTAAGGCTAAAAAAACCCAAAACATTTATGCTACAATTGATCAAACACATATGCTGTGGCAGTACAGGAAACAAAGAATAAGTTCTCTTCCTCCACCATAGGACCTGCAAAGTCTCAGACAGCAGATTTTATTTTATTTTATTTTTTTTGGAGTGGCAAAATGTCTGGTTTTACCAAACTATCTCAGCTTGGGAGCTAGTCCAAGTACCTCCTGTTGTGAGGAAATTGCTTGATATTTTGCAGACAAAACTGATCAAATTAGGGGTGCTTCTGTGGTGGCAGAGTTTGGTCTTGCGAGAAAAAGGGCCTTGTCTTCTCTGCTAGAATTTCAGCTACTAATACTTGCTGAGGTACTGAGAGAACTTCATACCAGAACCTGTATTTTGCATATATGTCCCTCCTGAGTTGTAAAGCCAATAGGAAAGTACTGGGTCCTTTATTTTTGGAGACTGTTAATGCCCCTGAGAGCTGGCAGGCTGCCTATTACTTTGAAGGAAGCTGTAGTGTGGCATTTAGAATATAAGAATGGCCATACTGGGTCAGACCAAAGGTCCATCCAGCCCAGTATCCTGTCTGGCGACAGTGGCCAATGCCAAGTGCCCCAGAGGGAGTGAACCTAACAGGTAATGATCAAGTGATCTCTCTCCTGCCATCCATCTCCACCCTCTGACAAACAGAAGCTAGGGACACCATTCCTTGCTCATCCTGGCTAATAGCCATTAATGGACTTAACCTCCATGAATTTATACAGTTCTCTTTTAAACCCTGTTATAGTCCTAGCCTTTACAACCTCCTCAGGCAAGGGGTTTCACAGGTTGACTGTGTGCTGAGTGAAGAAGAATTTCCTTTTATTTGTTTTAAACCTGCTACCCATTAATTCAATTTGGTGGCCCCTAGTTCTTATATTATGGGAACAAGTAAATAACTTTTCCTTATTCACTTTCTCCACACCACTCATGATTTTATATGCCTCAATCATATCCCCCCTTAGTCTCCTCTTTTCCAAGCTGAAAAGTCCTAGCCTCTAATTTCTCCTCACATGGGACCTGTTCCAAACCCCTAATCATTTTAGTTGCCCTTTTCTGAACCTTTTCTAATGCCAGTATATCCTTTTTGAGATGAGGGGACCACATCTGTACACAGTATTCAAGATGTGGATGAACCATGGATTTATATAAGGGCAATAAGATATTCTCCGTCTTATTCTCTGTCCCTTTTTTAATGATTCCTAACATTCCGTTTGTTTTTTTGACTGTCGCTGCACACTGCATGGACGTCTTCAGAGAACTATCCACAATGACTCCAAGATCTTTCTCCTGATTAGTTGTAGCTAAATTAGCCCCCATCATATTGTATGTATAGTTGGGGTTATTTTCTCCAGTGTGCATTACTTTACATTTATCCACATGAAATTTCATTTGCCATTTTTGTTGACCAATCACTTAGTTTTGTGAGATCTTTTTGAAGCTCTTCACAGTCTGCTTTGGTCTTGACTATCTTGAGCAGTTTAGTATCATCTGCAAACTTTGCCACCTCGCTGTTTACCCCTTTCTCCACATCATTTAGGAATAAGTTGAACAGGACAGGTCCTAGGACTGACCCTTGGGAAACACCACTAGTTCCCCTCTCCATTCTGAAAATTTACCATTTATTCCTATCCTTTGTTCCCTGTCTTTTAACCAGTTCTCAATCCATGAAAGGACCTTCCCTCTTATCCCATGACAACTTAATTTACCTAAGAGCCTTTGGTGAGGGACCTTGTCAAAGGCTTTCTGGAAATCTAAGTACACTATGTCCACTGGATCCCCCTTGTCCACTTGTTTGTTGATCCCCTCAAAGAACTAATAGATTAGGAAGACATGATCTCCCTCTACAGAAACCATGTTGACTTTTGCACAACAATTTATGTTCTTCTATGTGTCTGACAATTTTATTCTTTACTATTGTTTCAACTAAATTTGCCCAGTACTGACATTAGACTTACTGGTCTAGTTGCCAGGATCACCTCTAGACCCCTTCTTAAATATTGGCATTACATTAGCTATCTTCCAGTTATTGGGTACAGAAGCTAATTTAAAGGACAGGTTACAAACCATAGGTAACAGTTCCGCAATTTCACATTTGAGTTCTTTCAGAACTCTTGGGTGAATGCCACCTGGTCCTGGCGACTTGTTACTGTTAAGTTTCTCAATTAATTCCAAAACTCAATTAATTCCAAAATTAACTCCATCACATTTACTCAAGAAGTCATCGCTTAACACTAACAATTTAATTATTGACCAGTATCACATCTTTCCCAGGAGAAGGTTGTGGTGAGATACCTCTCGCTATATCTAGAGGTTTTTGACCTCCTAGGCCGTTGTCACACTAGGTACAAGCATGGCTTTGGCACAGTCTTCAGTGGTCAATAATCTCCTCCTGGATGAAGATCATTTGTCTATACAGGTACTACTACTACTTCTATCAGCTGCCTTTGATACCACTGATCATAGGGAGGTGTTACTTGTCAGGACTACTCGGGCTTCAATAGCTTCATTCTTTTCTCTGCAAGATGTCAATAGATTGTTGTGGGCAATTGCTCCTCTTCCCAAAGAATTCTCAGGTATGGCTTCTGCATGGTTCCATTCTGTCAGCTGTTCACTGTGTATATGAGGTTTTTAGAAAGCATGAGGCGTGGTGTTTGCAACTTGCTGATGATACCCAACTGTATGTCTCCATCACATCTGATATGATTCAGTAGCTCAGCCAGTGTCTAAGTGAGATTAGAGAATGGATGACTGGGTGCTGGCTGAAGCTCAACCTAGCAGAGTTGGGGAAGCAACTGGATGAGATGGTGGAGGTAACATCAGTCCCTCTAATTGTTGGAATACAGACATTAGTTATGAGAGTTTGCAGCTTAGGGTTAATTTTAGACCCCCAACTTCTGTTTGGTTGTATTACAACCCAGGCCGCCTTTTACCATCTGGTGTTTGGCGAGGTGGCTCTGATGCAGGCTTTCATAACCTCAAGATTAGCTACTGCAATGTGTTCCATATGGGACTACACCTTAAAAACATTTGAAGAGTGACAATGGTGTACAATGCAGCAGCTTGCTTACCGAGTAAGGCATCTCACTGGGAGTATACAAGATCAGTACTCTGGGATCTGCACTGCACCATCTTCCTACTGGTCTCTAGGTGGAGTTTAAGATGTTGGTTATGACCCATAAAGTTCTACCTAGCCTGGGACTAGGCCTACCTGAAAGATTGCCTCTCCACATGCCATACTGCCACAGTTGTGGGCAGCCAAAGTGTCCAAGCAGGATCTCTCCTTCATTATAAGAGGGGGTTGTCGGTAGGGCATTCACAGCAAGGGCTCAGAGACTCTGGAACCTGATCCCTCCCATGGACCAAAATAACATGAATTTGGTGTCTTTCCAGGATCTATTCCCCATACAATGAAGGGAAGGAAATTCTGTAGGTGACTGGCTGAGTTCCTGCTGAAATAATTACTGTAACGCTGCTGGGATTTTATTAATAATAATACAAGGATGCCTAGTCTTTTATAATCATTTTAAATCTAAATTAATAAAAACTAAATATATAAAGAAAATGAACTAAAAAAACCCTATGGATAATGCATTAACAATGTACTGTTAGTGTATTTTCTCCAAAGCAGTGTACATTTATAATTAGTCATAGTTTATTAAAATATACTAATACTTCTCTAATGTCTACTACTAATAACTAATAATTTCTAATACTAATAATTCTCAAACTTCATTGCACCGTGACTCCCTTCTGACAACAAATATTACTACACAACCCCCACAAGAGGGGACCAAAGTCTGAGCCTGCCTGCGCTCTGCCACCCCACAAGACACATTTTCATCTCAAAAACTGCCAAAGGTCTTGGAATATTTGACTGTTCTAAATAGAAATCAGAATGTGCGGTTTTCATACCTTTACATCAGTGCCATCTGTAGGCATGAACTCCTCATAAATGTATGAGCCCGTTTTTCTCACATTGCTTTCAGGGGAATAAACACTGCTCCTGCTGCCAATCTGAAACAAATATTTTTCTGTTAAAGCCTCTCTTTAAGATAGACCCTTTCACCTCCTTAAATATGCACACTCTCAGAGCTTATTTCTGTCTCTTCTTCCACAATTTCCCTCCCCCTCCTGGTTTTATGGAGAACTAACTAAACATATTCCACAAAGGAAGGCTTTATCAATACAAATACATTAAACTATCTCGAGACTTGACTATGAAGTCATATCTATTTAATAGAGATTGAAAATATTAAATAAAAAGTTTCCCAAATGACTGAGTACTTCTTTACCATAAAATGGTACCATGCTACCTCTGTGCTAATATACTGCAGCACTACCAGATTAAGGGCACAGATTCTGAAATTACACAGTACAACATTTAGGCTATAAACAAAGTTACATTACATCCAGCCTCGGTATGCATCCTCACTGTTAACTGCAATGACTTTTTAATTAATCAAAAGTTAGTAGGAATGCATTGTCACTAGAAAGAACCTTGTTTTAGTCAACAGATTCAGGTCAACAGATCTCAATAACAGCTTCAGTTCCGACCTGTTTGAGTATTTGAGGTGAAAATTCAACAATATCATCAAGAGGAGTTTATGTATGTTCTCTCATCAGTTTAGTTTAAACCACCACTATATTAGGCAACTTGTATTCTTGAAAATAAATCCATTCATATGCACAACAAGATGGTGGGCAGAGAAGCAGACCCTGGTTGCAGTGTGGATATCCTAGCGGACCTCCTCTATGTTAAGAAAATCGTCTGCTGAGCATCTCTTGGTAGATTACAGACCCTTTTCATACTACTTCTGTGGTACAAAGGCCATACCTCTGCTAGAGAATTTGGTCTTTTGATTCTGGTTTGTATAGATTTGCATCAGATTCTCCAAAGATATTTCGGGGTTTCGGGTTTTTTTAAGTCACTATAATAGAACCAAGATTACAATCATTCAGTACAAAAACATTTTTAAATAATTTAAGTGTGGAATTTCCGCACCTTTCGAAAAAGCCTTTGGCTTCCACCGCCAGCAGATGTTGGATAATAAATGTATACATTGTGGTCCTCGGCACTCACTGGCTTCTCTACAAATGGCTTTTGGAAAACTTCCCCATTCACCTCCACCTGGTCTTCTCCTTCAATCAAATTGCATTCTGGAGAAATGAGCATAAGACGATATCATGTGGTAACAGTATACAATAAAAGTCACAACTGCTCACTTTCAAAAAAATTAATTAATATCTTTAGTCTTCAGTTTAAAACAAGAAAAATACTGAACTATTGAAATGGAATCACCAATTTAAGTTCTTATAAATCATGTTTGGAGCAGTTATTCAAGGAAGGAAGTACTAAGAACAGACCCAGATTTGGCACCAGAAAATCTCCCTGCTACAAACTGGGGATGGGCTTCTACTCTATTCAATTCAATCAGTGCTGGGCTCAGCCCAGCCCTAAAACACTTAACCAGTGAACTTTGGTGCACTGTTGTCTGCTCATCACCCTCCTCTCCATAACTTAGCAGCTCTCTGCCATCCGTATTGGTGCAGGAAGGGAACTCACCTTGGCTGGGGAATATCTGTGTTTCTTCCCTGCGGGTCACTGGGAAGTACTTTCTCAGTGCAACAGTGACTTACAAGCACCATCTAGGCACAGAGAAAGAACACACCAGCATCTCTACCACCCCTGCTTCCTGGGTGGAGTGATTTAAATCAAAACAATTTAATTATGAGTTAAATGAGCATATATGAAACTTTGATTTAAAACACCAATTTTAATCACATTTTGCCTTTGTACATTATTTTCCTAAAGAAAGGCAAATTCCTAATGGTTGGTGTAATTTGGTACTTCTTTTTGCTACCTATACACATGTATTTAAGCAATTACATAATTGAACATACATTTATTCAGGTGCTTAATTGATCCATTTATTAAGGCAGAAAATGGTGAATGATACATTTCTTATGTACTAGATTGATTTTCTATTCATGGTTTGTCATTTGTGGATGGAAACTTGAATTCAATTAAAAAGGTATAAAACTAGCATTTTAAAATTGTTTATTTGTTAAATAAAACTACCTTAAATGTGCATGATACATAAGAAGAATGAGTTTTTCAAAACATGTTTTACATTTAAAACTGATCTGTTTTTAAAAAAAGGATGTATTACCAATAGTTAGTGAACTGAACTGATTGTTTCTGGTAACCATGTCCTTCCAGATTTTAGAACTAATAGATCTCATCCTCTAAACCTCATTTTTATTCATATAGTGGAAGAGAAAAATAAGCTTTCCTACTTTTTCAGCTCCCAATCGGATTCTCAACATTTGATTAACTAGTCGCTGAACTCAACTAGTTAAATAAACTGAATAAAGAAAATATTCTCTGCGCCTGCAGAAAAAGCTACTGCTACCAAAGTCTAGTCCAGGGCTTCAACAAACACTGGTTCCACATGCTTAGCCAGCGAATTCCACAAGTTCACTGGTCTGTCTTTTAAAACTTTGGCGGCAAACATGCATTGCCTGATTTTTTCATTGTATTTTAACGATTTTTTAATAAATTATAGCAAGTTTCATTCTTAATGTGAGTTATGATAGTTTCAAATTTAATTGAAAAGTTTTAAAAGAAAACTATTGTATTTTAATAAAAAATGCTATTAAAAAGATTTTTAAATCACTGATCTTTTTTTAATCCACTCTGCTTGCCTCAGTCCCTCAATTTCAGGGAGAGAGAGCGCCAGCCTCTATGCTGCAACACCTGCTCATAACAATCCCCTTGGTATTACAGAACAGGGAAAGGAGCCATCATTGTCACATCCTTCCACACTGGGCAGAGCCAGCCTTGGCATATCAATGTTTTCTTCACCTTAGCATCTCTCCCCTCACCCTCTTACTTCAAGAAGATGCATATCCTTGTACATAACCTCAAGAAATAATTCTGTTCCGTTTCAAATATTGTACAATTTTTAAGAATGACCTGTCCCAAAGTGTCTGATTAATCATCTCAAACCAACCATGTTCACTGCCATATATTAAATTAAAACTAACCCTTAGATAGAAATTCAGATTTTTGAGATAACTTATATAGCATGCTACAATTCTACCACCAATGAAATTAAAAATACTAAAATCTTAAAATCTCTGAAACTAAGTATTTATTAACGGAATAAACTGTAAGACTGCATCATAATGGATACAGAAACACTTGGCAAACTTTCAGTACCTTGTATTGCAATTTCTAACTGAATTGAGTTCACTTTTTTCAAGTTGCCTATTGCACAAAGTCCAGCCAGCTACAATATTTGCTTAAGCAGGCCGTGTGCAATTTCCTGGCTGTGGTTTGTATTTTAAAAGATTTATGATACAAGAGCTAGAATCTGATGAAAGTGAGTGCCTGTACTGGACTCAAATGCAATACACAATAAAAAGGGGGGCCACCAAGAGACTTCAATAGTTAAATGGATGATGTAAGTAAGTGACTTTATGAATTATTCTTGAAGAAAGATTGTTTCATTTATGGCTATCACAGCTATATTTACATCTTCATTCCTTCTTCCCTCTCCTGGCAACATCAGGTGTGAGAATATTTGTCCATATATATTAGAAGGATCCAGGTTCAATGTCTCTACTATAAATGTGATTAAGACCTAGTAGGCAAGGGACATCCATTTCTCCAAAAATGGGTCTCTAATAGCCTTCCTGCCAAACCATCTTAGTGATACCAGTCTCAATATCCATTAGTCCACTTCAAATATCCCATTTTCTTTCAAGCTGCCCTTATATGTGAAATGCCTTTCCTGAGGTAAGATACCAGGCCATAGTCTCTCCTCATTCAAATCCTTTTATGACTTTCTATTGCAGTGACATGAAATACTGAGCCTATATACACACACACAACATTAAGAAAAAAATTATACTTTCCACTAGCTTTTGCCGGGTTATCTTAATGCTCTAACTCCTGTCTGTCTAGCTGTGTTATATTTTGTTACACCAAGTCTGAAGTTCGATTGTCCCATTGTATTATTTTAACAGTTTCTAATCTGGGGTACTCGGAACTTTTTGAAATTCAGGTCTCTAACAGGAGTCAAGTTAAGCTTCCAAATTTTGAGGTACCAATGGGTACAATTTTCCAAAAATGCCTCATTAACTTATGAGCCCAAGCCCTATTTTCAAAAATGATTTATACTTTACTGAAAATCAACTGAAAGTGATTGAGGCACTTAATGTTTTACTTTAAAATTACCGATAATTTTGGAAAATTCTGACCTATGCTCTCAGCTTGCCTTCAAAACTTCATAGTTTTTATGACAGACCATTCAACTCCCCCCCTCTCCCCCCCCACAAAAGAGGAAATTAGTTATATTCAGGGAACACAACTGTGGAATTTCCCTCAATCCCAAAGTTCCCCAAACCCTTTTTTGTGGATTCTCTCTCAGTTTTAGCTATAACATCTTACAAGATTTACATAAAAACTAAAATTTGATACTTTTTTTTTTTTTTTTTTTAAGTATTAGGGAATCATCAGTAGGCCGATACGCAGTTAAGGATGCACTGAGATTTGCACTTCTAGTGAGGAAGAAACTTCTGGTTTTTTTAAAAAACCAAACAATATATAAATTGGATTCCAACGCAAGAATCTTAAGCAGAGTGAATTTTCAAGACTGCCTCTCAAGGACTCAGACTTTAAGGACAGAAAGAACCATCAAAATCATCTAGTCTGACCTCCTGCATACTGCAGGCATAGAACCTCACCCACCCTCTCCTATAATAGACCCCTAATATCTGGCTGAGTTACGGAAGTCCTCAAATCATGATTTAAAGACTTCAAGTTACAGAAAATCCATTTACTATACTTTAAACCTGCAAGTGACCCATGCTGCAGAGGAAGGCAAAAATAAACCAAAAACAAAACAAAACAAAAAAACCCACCCAAAATCTGTGCCAGTTTAACCCAGGGAGAAAATTCCCTCCCAACCCCAAATATGGTGATCAGTTGGACCCAGAGCATGTCAGCAAGAACCACCAGCCAGACAGTTACACTTTCTGATCTCCAAGAGGTAGCTTTCCTTGCTAATTCATCCCATCTTCCATTCCTTGTAGGCTTTCTGCTTTCTATCAACTGTTTGAGATGCTTGCTCATCCAGTTTGCTCTGCAACCTCTCCCCATGAATTTTTTGTCCTTGCTTGGGATGCAGGCTTCCGATAGCTTTTGCAACCTTGATTTAAAGTAATTCCAAGCCTCCTCCACATTCAGATCCTTGAGTTCTCCAGTCCAGTCCAATCCACTTCCCTAATTCTCTTAATTTTTAAAAGTTTTCCCATTTGAAATCAAGGACCGTAGTTGCAGACCTATTGTTGTTTCTCCTTCCATTTGGTTTAAACTGAATTAGTTCATGATCCCTCAAACCAAGGTTGTCTCCAACCACGAGTTCTTCCATGAGGTCCTCAACTATCCATCAATACAAAATCTAAAATGGCATCACCTCTTGTTGGTTTAGTGACTATTTGGTGTCGAAATCTGTCAGCTATCACATTAAGGAAAATCTAGGCCCTATTACTCGTATTGTGGCATTTGTCATCCTATCTATATCTGGGAAACTAAGTGCCTCTTAATCACAAAATTCCCAGCAGTATTTATTTAATTAAATACAGTCTCTGTACTTCAATTCCCACCTGTAAAAAATAAATAGTAGCACTTCCCTGCCTTACAGGTGTGTTGTGAGTATAAATACATTAGACTGTGTAGCATTCAGATACCTTAGTTAGATCAATAGAAGCTTGGACAGCCTGGTTTCATTATGAAGTTATTTGCATATTTGCCATAACTGTTGATGTTGACCCTTTTAGCCCAGGAGCAACATCTTTGTTGTAAGTCTGTTGACGCGTTAACACATTGTCTGTGTAGGCTCCTTGGTACCAATTCATCCCTAGCATGCTTCAGAACGACAGCCCTCAGCCAGCTCAAAATATTAGGTCCTCCTACTGTCTCCCAGTATCCTGTGCCTTCTGTGGTCTCATTATACTGGGCAGAGGGAGACCAGCCAGGCAGACTGGTAAAGTTATTCAGGATGGGACTGCTTCTGATGGACCATGGCAAGTCCAAAAGTTAGAAGCATCTCCATAGCAAAGTTACAAACTACATTTTGTAGGGAACTTTTGCTGTAAGCATCTGCTCCTCCCCATCTCCTTCCCCCTTGCAATGAGCAGGAAGTCATTGACTGAATTAAAGGCAAGGGGCACAGAAGTGGGTGCAGGCAAGCAGAGGGTTCAGTAAGTTAAAGGTTACTATTCAAAATGTTTAACAAAATACTCCAAGTTGTAAAAATAGAACCTTAATAAGAAAGTTAAGAAAATCTGTTACCTTTGGGATTGTTTGGATCACGGTTCAGAATTGCATAACGAGGAAGTAAAATGCCTTCAGCTTTGAGGATGCTATACACTTCTCTCCTAAAAGAAGAGCACAAAAGTTATCCAACCAAAGCGACAAAGTTCGAACAATATTTACATTTTATAGTCCATGAAACACAAAGCTTACTTTATATAATAACTATCATGGTACTCTGTTCACGTACACAGTGCTTTAAGGGATGTCTATTTAGACAGTTGCACTTCACACCAATGTCACTGAACCAGTGCAAATTGCAACGCCAACATTTTTAGCTTGTCACAAGACTGGAACAGCAGAGTACGGAGAGACTTATTCAATGCAAGTGCAATTCCAAATTTGTTGAAATGCTTGTGCATTGTTGCAACTACTGTTGTGTTTGAAATTTTACTTTTTTTTTTTTTTAACTGTACAAAAGGCTCCAGTGTTTCTATACTATTCATTTTTTAATATTTGCTTTTCATGATGGAGAGAGAAAAGGTGGGTCAGATAATATCTTTAATTGGACCAATTTCTGTTGGTGAAAGAGACAAGCTTTTGAGCTACCCAGAACTCTTCTCCAGCTCGTGATGCAGACAGAGAAGATACTTTGGATGACAATGGAGACTCGGAACACTAACATCTGAACAGGCTTTTGCTTTGTATAAATTTTTTAGATAAAAACTTAGCAAATAAATCACATGAACTCGACAAATAATGTTGTACGTAAGTATAACAAATAGTATATGAACTGTAACACCTGACTTTTTGGGACATAGCTAACTTCTCTGTGCATTTCAGTAAGACTCATCTGTTTAATACAGGGGTGGGCAAACTTTTTGGCCTGAGGGCCACATCGGGAAATAGAAATCGTATGATGGGCCATGAATGCTCACAAAATTGGGGTTGGAGTGCGAGCTATGGGGTGGGGCTGGGGATGAGGAGTTTGGAGTGTAGGAGAATGCTCTGGGCTGAGACAGAGGGCTTCGGAGGGCTGCAGGGAGATCAGGACTGGGGCAGGGATGCGGGAAGAGGTGCAGGTTCTGGCTGGGGGTGCAGGCTGTGGGGTGGGGCTGAATATGAGAGGTTTGGGGTGCAGGAGGGTGCTCCAAGCTGGGATCGAGGGGTCTGGAGAGCAGGAGGAGGATCAGGGCTGGGACAAGGGGTTGGGGCATGGGGAGAGACTCAGGGGGTGCAGGCTCCGAGCGGCTCTTACCTCAAGTGGCTCCAGGAAGCAGTGGCATGTCCCTTCTCTGGCTCCTATGCACGTTAGGGCAGATCTGCACGCTGCCTCATCTGCAGGCAGCGCCCCTGCAGCTCCCATTGGAGTACATAGGAGCCAGAGGGGGGCCATGCTGCGGCTTCTGGGAAACGCGTGGTCTGGCCCCGACCCTTGCTAATATCTTTCAATGTTTGTCACTAAGTGTCTTGTGCAACGACAAAGTGAAATGCTCATGGAATAATACTTTGAGACTGGTTTCAGAGTAACGTGGCACCTTAGAGACTAACCAATTTATTTGAGCATAAGCTTTCGTGAGCTATAGCTCAATTACACAGAACAAAGTTGAAAGTAAAAAAAATTAAATGCATTTAATTAATTTTAAAAACTCATCAGGATCTCATTGCTTGCTTCACAGACTCAACTGGTGTGGGTAAGGGAAGGACAGTAGGGACATACCTAAGCGAGATAACTTGCAATAACTATTTTGACCGCAGTAGTACCCACTATACGCTAAATCTTTCCAAACTGAGAAAGGCACCGCCCTTACTCCATTCTAGATTTACTTTCAGACTGTAAACAATTTGAGGCAGGAGTTGTCATTTACTATATGTTTGTACAGAACCTAGCACTATGAGGTCCTGACCTAGACCAGGTCTCTAAGAGATACTGCAACATAAAGCGATAAATAATTCTAAAGTATTGATCAAAGGAAGTACAGTCCAATACCAGATTACGGTCAACAAGATACACCTATTTATTATTTACTAGTCATTTGTTTTGTAATTTATTGTCTTCTACATGTATGTAAGAACATAAGAATATGTATATATATATACACACACACACACACATTTCTGAGATACTGTCAAATGATGACTACTCTAGAATGATGCACATATTGGTGTTGTCATTGTGATGACAATCCCAAGATATTACATATCTCCAGTATTTCACAGTCTTAAATACTTATTTTATTTGCTGATTTTCAGCAAAATAGAGCTGAAGTGGTTTATATCTGATTTGTAGTTATTACTTACCTATCTTGTATGCGATACTGCATATTCAAGTCATTGATTACAAACGGATTCCTGAGTTTTGCATAGGCAACTGCTTTGTCCAGTGGAAATCCTAAATAAGGTTTATTAAGGAATATATATTAACTTACTAGTATCATGTTTAAGTATTTGGCTAAAAAAAACAACCCAATTTCAATATTATACATATGACCTGAATGAGTAGAGGTTTTTTTATTTTTGTTTTAAATCAGTGTGATCTATAGCTGAATTGACCTAAGCACAAAAGTCAGAGTAGTCTAGTAACCCAGTAAATCAAGTTAGACTACCAGAAAACTCTTTTCCTCTGGCTCCTTGCCCTTTTGTTCCAGCCATTAGAAAACTATGTTTTACGTCTCCAGGCACTCAATAATTTGGTATTTTGCCAGTATACAGAGGGGAGAGGTAGAGGGATGTGACTATCCAAAATGAAAGTTGTTTATAGAGCAAGATTCCTCAAGAGATGTACAGAAGTATTTCTTTAAGTGAGAATGGTCCTGTGCTTACTGGGCTGAGGTGAATAAGTACATCTGATAGCTTCATAAGTAAATGTTATTTGCAAGGTCAGCCATTAGGTTTCAAAAGCCACACCAGACTAGATGATCCCAAACAATTTAATACAGTAATATTTAAATACTGTAATAGCGGAAATACTAAAAGCTGGGTTTAAAATATTGTAATTGTGATGTTAATATTTTTCAAATACCCCCCCAAAAAAGCCCTAGAAACTTGTAATTCGGCTAAATATTCAAATAAAAGAATTTTAAAAAGAAGTCTAAAATGAAGTTAGAGGTTCATGTTACTACTTGAAAAGCTTTACCTTTAGAATGAAAAGAAATGAGACAGTCACATAAAGGCCAGTTTTCTACAGGTTCATTCAAAATGACATCCTCTTCAAATATTACCACTGTGATGTACTTAAACATGGAGAGGCGTTCCAGAATTTCGTTCATTGGTTTGGACTTGGATTTCTTTGCCATGGAACATATCCCAACCACAATCAGCCTTTCTGGTGGCTAACACAAAAAATAAAGTTAAGAGTTAGTGGTTTGGGGTTTTTTTTGTTTGTGGTGGTAGTGAAAGTGATTAAGTATTCCCAGCGTACAATAAGTGCTTTACTAGTCAATTAACAGGGATGTTATATTTCAGTCCAACATTTGTAGATTTTACTTTTAAACCATCATCTAGCAATTTGCAATATTAGATGTTCAGAAAAAACAGTGTTTGACAATTTGCCTTACTATTGCCACGTGAAGAATGACCTGACAAATTGTCAGCAGTGCTAGCGCTGCAGTAATTCTTTACCAGTTCAGGTGCACTACCGCACACTTATGAATATTGTTATGGGTCCTTTTCTCAGGCACAAATTTGAGAGAATCAAAAACTGAGCTGTGAATGTCAAAACCCAATGAGATTATGCAGAAGAATCCCTTGGAAATTAATGTAAATAATTTAGACATACCTAGAAGCCCCAAACCTCCTTTTATTTTATTACACACTATTGTTAGAAGTAAAGTAGGATTATTGTAACAGATTAGAGAAAAATCTCTAGTTTTCCTGTTTACTTTGTGCATGTCACAACACTTCCTGTATAGACAGTTTCACACTCTCTCTTTATATTGGTTTCTCCTTTTTTCAGTGGATCTTTCAAACAGCAAAAGAGGAAAGCAAATTTTTTAGAGATAAGAAAATGTGACGATTTTAAGTGGATTTATTTAAATGTGTAGTGTACAACTTTTTCTTAATGTATACCACAAATATATGAAAAGCCAATACAGTCCAAGTTATCAAATGCTACTGGATGCTTAGTTTGCATTTCCAAATTGATTTTAACTGTGCAGCCTTATGATTCATTAACAGTTTATTGTGCTTAGCTTATAAGCAAACATGCCCACAATCAATGAAAATGTAGTCTAGTGACCACTTCCTGTAGAAGTCAGAAGTTATGCATCTGCTAGTATTATTTTGAAGCAAAGGCTGAGCTATGAACTGTAGTTTTAAAGAGTTATAGCATAATAATTTAGATGGACTGCAAAGCAAGAACTGCTATATCAGTCAAGCTAAGATGTTAGCAAATACACCAACTGTAACTCCAAGCTCAGAACCTTCTGAAAGACCATCTATGGTATGCTTTAAATAAATAAAAATAAAATAAACCTACTTCCTTGTGTGAGTTTCTAGAGACCAGTGTAATAAACAACAGGAGAGTGAAAAGGTGGCTGTCAATTACTGGAAAATGAGGAATAATTGAGGGAATGAAAAAAATCTTACTTATTTTCCATCCACTACCCTACCATGATAATCATGAGTGACCATATGATCACCCAAGTATCACTTTTAGATCACTGCTTTAGAAGCACAGTACAGTACAATGTAAATTAAATTGCAAGATTTCAGAGGCTGAGTACTTGCTTATGGACAAACTTGCAGCACCAGAAAATTGCACATATGTGACCTCTGAAGCAACGTACAAGGGAAAAAAATATTCAGAATTTTTTTTAGAAGTTATTAGCATGTGACTTTCTTCATATAACATGATTTCATATTAAAGCTGAAACAAGGACCTTAATCAGTGATTTTCTAAATTGAAGTATTTTTATAAAAATATTTTTCTCTCTCGGTTAATATCTTGACTTACCAACAGCAGCCATTAAGACCCCATCTTTTTAAAGTAATCTGAGTAGGTACTTGTATACTACACTGATGAAGACCTAATAAGAGTCCTGTAGCAGCAACAGAAAGTAGCTACAAATATGCTAGTAGACCATAAAGTCATGTTATTTTTATTGATGCCTTTATTTCTACATGTTGCACAAAGGACTCAGTCCTGCAAGATTCTGAGCTACCTGGCTCCAACGGACCAAAGCACTTAAGCACATGCTTAACTTTGAATTTAGTAGACTACTCATGATTTAAGTTAAGCATGTGCTCAAATATTTTGCTGGGTTGAGTCTAATGCCTCAGCAACTAACAGAATCAAACTCCTAATGCATATTATGATCACAGTACCCGTAAATTCTGAGAACAATATTTCTCAGCGTTTAGTATTTTCAAGTAATGCCATTAACTATACCTTAAAAAAAAAAATAAAGACAGACACTTTCCTACAGTACTTACAGAATCATACTCTTCATCCTCCTCTTCTGCATGGTCATAGAAATGATCGAAGTTGACAGATCTGGATGAATCCAATAATTCATCTCCATCTTCGCCACCCACAAAGAACCTAGGAGGGTCACTCTCTGTTGCGCTAACCGACATCTTTACAAGCACTAAACTGATCTATGTTGAAACTGCAGGCACTCCAATAGCTGAGATACTGTGCATATTCTCCGTAGCCAGGGAACATACAAATCCTTTGCAGTTTGTCACTTCTTGCAGTCACTTGTTACTGTGACAAAGTCCGCTGCCAAATGCACTTTAACTGCTATCATCAGTTCATTGAGTTGTTGCTCCAACAAAACCCCATAGGTTAAGTTTCTCTGAGAGGGCAATCTTTTACCCTAAAAGAAAGAACAAACAATTCCTGAAAAAAGTTACATTTCATGGAACCATTGTTTTATATCACAATTTTCAAACTTATCATCTGGCGCAAAAAATACACAAATGGTCAGGAAAAAGTGCCAAAATAATTAAAAATTCCAAGACAGACTAAAAGTAGTCTTAAATAAATGTGTATTTTAGGGGAAAAGGTTATTTCTGAGACTGATTCACAGTTTAATCATTGATCCACAGGAATCAATCATGAAACAAAGGAAAATATTAGTCAAAAGCAGATTTTTTTCCATCAGGAAGGGTGATTGAAAAAGATGAAGTGCAGAAAATATTTTTTACCTCTGCCTTTGTTAGAGAAGTGAACAAAATCCTCTTTAGAAGTTCAGAAATTTAACTCCCATTCTTGACTTCAGCTACTTTTATACTACACAGTTTTCTGATCACATTATGCAACTAACAAAGACAAAAAGAAAGGTGTTTGACAAAATTAGCCAAAAATTAAAGGGAATCACCATGATTAGAGATTTTAAAGCCAGTTAAGTTCTGCAAATAGACCTACCTTCAAATAAAATTCTGCAGTAGCAGAGAAACAATTATATTTCTACTTGACAGCATGATTTTTTCCAGCCCATTTAAAAAAAAAGACTGCAAAATAAATGCTACTTCTACACTAAATAGATAAACACAAACTTAAACATTTACAGTGACTTTCATTTCAGTATCAAAGCGGTTTATAAACATAAAGACTCAATGCTTTTATGATGAAGACATATATTATGCCCATTTAAGCAGAAATCTGAAGCACAGCAAAGTAACTTTGCCAAAACAGTTGTCTATAGAACCAAAGAGCCCAGATGATCAATCCCCTGTTGTAATCCGTAGCTTTTGAGATCCACACAGACAAAACAAAGAATCACAATTACTTGTAAGGTAAGCAACTGTTCTTTCTCTGAGTCTTTATGTGGATCCCTCTTATGGAGACTAGCTAGCAGTTCCAAATTAACAGGAGGTGGGTACTGTGTCTTAACTACAGCTAACTAAGAACCGCTCACATCACCAAACCCAGGGTATAATGTTTGATAAAGATGTGGGCTGAGTGCCAAATAGCTGCTCTGCACGTCTCAGATACACAAATATTTTAGGCACGTTAAAGAGGTAGTCTCGGCTGTAGTTGAATGGGCCTCAGTTCCTGATGGAAAGGGCGTTTCTACCAGTTGGTAACAGACTGTAATGCACTGAGCTGAACAATAATCTCTGGGATGAGTTGGCGTGACCTTGCACACCCTTCCCCAATGCCAAAAACAGGGTGATTTCTTGAATGACTTTGTCCTGTCAAAGTAATAAAGAAACAAACTCTGAAAACATATAAAAGTACTTCCTCACAGATTTCAGGGTGCTTTGGAGAAGAAAACAGGAAGCTGATAGTTTAAATGGAAAAAAACCCAAACACACACAAAAAGCCTACACCCAGACATCATCTTATCCCGGGAAAAGTGTCTATATGGGCCTGAATCTCACTAATGTTTCTGGCTGAGGTGATGGCCACCAGGAAGACTTAAGAGTGAGATGGTGAAGAAAGCACTTAGATACGAGTTCAAAGGGGAGGTGGCGATAGTCTATAAAGCACTATTGCTGATAGGAGGAAACTTTCTGAACTGTCCCTGTTATCTTAGAGGTCTTCTCCTGGGAGCAGGTATACAGACATCCAGGGATCTCAGTGTAGACCAAAAGCCTAATGGGAAGAAACTGTCTCAAGTACAAGTGTACTCCATTTTGCTTATTTTGCCTTATACTCCATTTTGCTAGCTTTGAATTAGCAAGAAGAAATTGTAGCCTTGAATTAGTAAGAAGAAATTGTTCTGAGTTTATTCTTTGCTGATTGTGTTAACATTTGCTCTCAGAAGGATAGAAGTTTTACGGCTGTAATTGCCTTATTTACTGTTTGATGTGAGTGAAGAATGTATGGTGATTAACTGAGAAAGGATGACTGGGCCGGATGGTCAGGAAGGGAGTGGAGGAGTCAAGAGGCACCAACTTTATCATCAATCACCTGGATGGCAGATCGACCACCCTAAAGCAAAGCATACACCCCAAGGACGAGAAAAGCAGTTGAGCCAAAGGGACAGATAAGAAACAGCTGTGGATCCTCCTAGTAACAACTCAGAATAATGCTCAACAGAGCAACGTTGAATACCTCATGATTGACAGCTCTGGTGTGACACAGCAAGGTCCATAGACTTGTATGGGGACTTATCACTATAAAAGAAAGGCGTATTGCCATGGGACTTTGGGTTCGTTCTGCATCAACATCGGAGCTTCAAACGCGTTTGACAGAGCCCAGCTCCCCCTCCCTCGTGTGCAGTTTCAGCTGGCCACTGGAAATGACAGAGCAACACTAAGGACTGGTAACTATAAGATCCAGCTCCTGAACCTTTAGATGTGCATGCATACGGAAACATGCTGATTTCAATGCTTAAATTTCATAAACGCAGCCTATTGCTTTATCCCCTTTAAAAAGATTCCATTTGCTTCTTCTAAGCATAACATCAGAGCAGCTCTAGAGTATTTACAATATGCAAGAACTCATCCATGCATGAGCTCAATAGATCTGGACTTTCGAAGAGGAGATCTTCTTTAGTCATTTGGACTTCTGAGAATCCTTGAGGATTGTAATAAAGATGCCCTTCTCATGGTGATATCTATGGCCATGGAACACCTAGGTCACTTGGAGCCGAGTTCTGGCTACTAATTGTTCCTCTTAAACAATGGCTATCAGGTCAGCCCTAGCCTCCTAGGGGAGCTCAATGAACAGTTATACTCTGTCCCATGCTACATAGTCGTATTTAGCAAATAGGGTTTGAGAGTTGATTGTCTGTAGTTGAAGAGATGCCCGAGTGTAGGTCCTTCTACCTAAGAGGTCAAATCTCTAGGGATCTTTGTCCTCAGGAGTGTGGTTTTAGGTGGTCCTGTCTGCTTGGATTTGTCCTGTGCTGCAGATACCACTAGGGAGCTAGGAGTCGGATACAAGTAGAACTACTCAAGTACCTTTTGAGTGACTTGGTATCTTTTCTTCTGCTCATTTCACATTGGAAGTAGAGAGGCTGAAGTCTGCCATAGGTCTTTTGCAGGCTTCTATGACTCCATTTATTTGCATTGCCAATCTGTCTGGCAGATTGGAATGGAGAGTGTCAATTTATCTGCTCTCTATCCTTCCCAGTAACTCCTGAAAGAACTTGAAGTCATCAGGAGGTGTTACTGGAGCAGCTGTCACCTCCTCACCCAGAGAGGAGCAAGTTAGATCTTTAAGGTAAGAGGTATCTCCTGTGGACCTTCGAGAATCTTCAACAACTCTCTCCTGTTCCTCAAGACAGTATGCTTTCAAGGTGCACCAAGTTAGACTGTATGTACCCCTTATACCTTGACTGACAAATAGGCATTCTGTTTTACAGTTTAATCTGTAAATAGCTGTACTAGTGAAAAATTGTGGTTTTGCAGAAGATACCTAGCAATGGTAAAATTCCTTTAAAGGGAATGTCAACAGAATGCACATCATGTTCATACTTCCTGCTTTAAGTTACAAGCCTTGGCACTTCCTGTTTATGCTCTCCTTAGTTCATTTCTTGACCATGCATAGCAGTAGCATACCAAACTATTTCACACCTAAGCATGTACCAGGAATAACACAGCAAACTAATAAATCAAAACCAGAAATAAAATACATATACGCAAACTTAATCCTACCCAAACTAGGGATGTGTGTTCTAGTGATATAGACCTTCAAACATTCAGCAATAAAACAGCCAAATCAAACCTCTTAAGTTTTCTACTTCAGTGAAGCGCCATAGCAGTTTTGGAATACAATGCCACCTCCCTCTTCTCCAAATGTACTCCAAAATAGGAATTATAATCCAATGTAAAACCGAATCTTCCTGATTCAAATCCACTTCCCTTCAGCAGTTTTCCCTATTCCCAGAAACCTCCACAGGAATTCAACTTGGGATTTACCATATTCACCTACATAAAAGTTAGTATTTCAGCAACTTGCAGAAACAAAGCAGCTGCACCATTAGTAGTAAAGGTGCATGTGCTCGTGTGGAAATGGCTCTGGATTTTACTGTTCTTATGAAACCCTGATTAAACCTAACACATAAGGTCCTACGCAAAAAGATAAGTACTGTTGCATCTGTGCCATTACTGTTGGTTGCTGAGATGGGGTACTAATTTTGCTAGTGTGGACACACAGGAAAGTAACGTAACATTACCTCTACTGCATTCTACGGGGGGTTAACCATCACTTAAAAAAATTTAAAATTACAGTATATATGTCCTTTTGTTCTCTCTCATGAAGGGCTGTATCATATTCCTAGTAATGGCTAAGCATTGTTGGTAAAGTATGTTACCTACACAAATACTTCCTAAATCAAAAATTACACCATTATTGTCAAAACGTAATTTCACTTACATTTTGGAATTAAAACTTCTGACTTTTACAAAAGTCATATACCCTTAATAATTAGGGGAATTTGATTTAGTTTGCTTTTAAAAGCAGGTATCCATCATCTGGTTTCAGTTCTAATCAGAGGGAAGTTGGTCAGACTTAAGAGTTTCCTTCAGTTCTCTCCCATTCAAATTCCGCGGAAAAAAAAGAGATGTACAACTCGAGTGGTCAGGAACTAAAGCAGAGACTGCAACTGTATGTAGCAATTAAGGGATCTATCCAAATTCTGAAGACTGAAATTCACCTGTTGCTATTTACAGGTCATTTCAGCCTAAATTATCCATGCAGGCGAGAACAACAACAGAACAGTATTAATGAAGTATGTTATTTAGATACCCTCTGTAAGTTGTCAAAAATTGTATTCAAGATGCATACTATTCACTGGGACAACTATGCCATTGTCAAGAACCAAGTTTAGAAATATTTGACACTTACTGTCAAACATGTTCTGTGGTCTGAAAAAAGCCAGCTTCACAGTGTAATAAAGCACATGTACAGAGCACATCAGATTCTTAGTGCAGTAACTTATTGATAACACAATTAAAACAAGGGTAGACACACTGACCAAACCCAGGCATTTGACAGCATTTAAAAGCAGTCAGTATTATACAACTATAGGTTTTTGCCTTTGGAACTTTATTTACTCCTCTACTCAGAAAGAAGCTGACAATTATGTTTGCTTAAGCTAATATGTTTCCAAAAGCTTCTTAAAAGCCTGAAAATAAAATGTTTCTCCTTACCACTTCACTTTCCTCATCTGCCACATGCAATGATTTCTTTCCCACTGCTATGAATGGAGTTTTATTTGACTAAAAATTCTAGTTTTGCAACATAGTTGATGATGTAACAGAAGACTAAAGATAAGGTTTGTTAGGTTGCTGCTGATGTGGAGCCAAATGAGGGAGCCGAGCAGTACAATATGTAGAGCTTGGATAAAGTCATGACTTCGCTCTCAGGAGGACTGTACTCCATAGGGAAGCTTCAACTAGAACAACTCAGGATAAGGCTCTCAGGTTTAAGGGACTATTTTAAGTGCCAGAATTACGGATGCGGAACCTCTTACTATAGGGGATCAAACCAAAGACAGATTGAAATGCAAATATTACACCTTTAATAAGGCCTACCCCCCAGTAAAAGCATCTTCTCAAATCCACACAATCAGAAAAATTTGCAAGGGGAGGAAGGCAGGCAAGATGGAAAGAGGGACAAAACAGAGTGAACAAAAAAGGTTATGAAAATATTACCATCCAGGGCACATTCAATGCTTTACTAGTTGTAAAGTTCCATATATCTTACATGGTAATAAGACACATTAGAAACACAGAAAGTGGTGTACATTCCCCACTAGTTTACCACAATTTTAAGAATAGATCTGACATTTTAAGAGCTCTGATCCATTTCAAGTAATTAAATACTGATTGTGCCACTTTGATATTAATCTTCCCATACCAACATTACAGAAATGTTTAACACACTAAAATAGTGCCCGAGATGTGTCAAACATCTGCCAGACATTAATTACATGGATAGGATCTTTCAAAAGAACTAAAAAATGTCTATCCTACTACTAACCTCTGTCATAAATATAAAGGGAAGGGTAACCACCTTTCTGTATACAGTGCTATAAAATCGTCTTACCTGTAAAGGGTTAAGAAGCTCAAGTAACCTAGCTAGCACCTGACCAATAAGGGGCCAAGATACTTTCAAATCTGGGGGGCGGGGGCTTTGTCTGTCTGTCAGTGTGATGCCTCTGCCCGGGGACAGATCAAGAAAGCAAGCAATTCAACTCCTACAGAGTTAGTAAGTAATCTAGCTAGAAAATGCATTAGATTTTGCTTTTGTTTTGACTTGTGAAATTCGCTGTGCTGGAGGGAATGTGTATTCCTGTTTTTGTGTCTTTTTGTAACTTAAGGTTTTGCCTAGAGGGATTCTCCGTGTTTTGAATCGGACTGCCTGTCAGATTATCTTCCATTCTCATTTCACAGAGGTGCTTCTTTTACCATTTTTTTTTCTCCTTTCTAATCAAGTTCTGTTCCTTTTAAGACCCTGACTGATTTCTCTATGATCCTAAGACCCAGTGGTTTGGGTCTGTGATCACTTTGTAACCAATTGGTTAGGATATTATTCTAAAGCCTCCCCAGGAAAGGAGGTGTAAGACTTGGGGGAAATAGGAACTCCAAGTGGTCCTTTCGCTGATTCTTTGTTAAATCACTTGGTGGTGGCAGCGTACCCCCCAAGGGGAAAAAGTTTGTGCCTTGGGGAAGTTTTACCCTAAGCTGGTAGAAATAAGCTTTCATGTGGGTCCCCACATCTGTACCCTAGAGTTCAGAGTGGGGAGGGAACCCTGACAACCCCCTCCAGCCATGCAGACTTATTTTAGGAATTTCTGATATGCAGTTTTGATGAAAAAAAGGAATTTTCAATACAGAATTAGTAACTTAGAAAAATTTACTACAGCATACAAAAAAGAATTATATGAGTTTAATCCAGTAAATGAGATCCAATAACTATTATAAAAAAGTGATAGAAAATTCACACAAACATCTACGAATAGCCAAGAAATTATGGGTCAAGAACCCCCAAATCAAGAATCTTCAACTCTCATTGGTAGATACGTACTTTTCAAAGGCAAATTAAAAAGTTCATTCCCATCTTCCATAGATAGTAAAATAGCAGCTCTTTGCTTAATGCTACAGAAATAATCACAACCAATAAAACACTGTGTGAGCACAACATGTTTAAAGTTGACAAACTTCTCTAAAATTTTTCTTTTTACATCTCACACACACTAGTTGAGGAATTAAATTAATATGCAACTGAAGTCAACAAGTTGGCTATAAAGAACTCGTTTCCAAGAGCCTGTGGGCCACAACCGAACAAACAAAATACCTAGTAAAGCCTGTGCTGTTTCTTCTCAACCTGATGTCAAAGACGACTTGTTGTTGCATCAAACTGTGTAACAATCTACACTGAGCTGTAGATTATTTCACAATGCCATTAACAGAGGGAAACTGTATATTAGGAAGAACTCTATTGAGAAGTTAACGCTTTCATTCCTTAAAGCCATTTTTTCCCCAGTCATTTAGAAACAAGGGTCTATGCTGGACACTGATTGTGGATATCCTGATTTTTTCAAAACCACTCTGTTTACAGAGTATTGCAACTATTACTTTTTGTATGGTGCTTAAGGAAAAAAAAGTAAAGAGCTATGTAAGAGCAAGGACGGGGGAAATCACAGAAGCACCATATTGAAACAGACAAGCCTAGTCAGTTTAAATCTAATTTCCTGTTGGGCCCTGGGGAAATATTCTGAATGAAAAGTGAAGTCAACGTCCCCTTCCCCACTTGTATCTGACTGAAGCAGAGAGGACCCAAACTAGAGAGAATGAAAAGAGTGAGAATACAAGCCAAAAAATTTCCCACAACAATTTGATACGGAAATAGGAATGTGAAAAAGCAAAGTATGTGAATTAAAGTCTTTCAGCTACTAAACTAGATGTATCCAATTTAAAATAAATATGCTTGTATTAGCGCTGTATTTCATCAGCAGACTGGTGCTTGTAATGTAATCTCCTCAGTGCCCTCCCAATGAATGCTACATTCTAATTCTCAATCAGAAAGGAGAGGTACAGAATGATATTCACGGCCAACACTATAGAGAGAAATGCTACAAATGAGCAACAACTCATCTGGACAACGTACAGAATCTAAATATACTCCAATAAGAAACAGCAAAATTCTATTTAACCTTAAGTTAAACACACACCTGAGATGAGAATGTTACACAAAACCTGTAGCTACACTTGAGTACCAGCAGGCTGTTTCTGGACTGGAGTATCATACTGCTTTCTTAAATCTTCTCAGCAAAATTGTACAATTTAAACATATAATATGGCTTTCCTCTATCAAACTTCACAGTGACAGTGCACCCCATACTCTTCACAGTGACATTATGATATAATCATGGCATAATTATGATGAATTTTATACAAGACAGGTCATGTGAGATGTCATTGGAAAAGTTATGATTTGCCGAATATGACTATCCTATTTGTATGCATGTACCGTTTTTGTATCTAAAGTTAAGAATATTGAATAAGTATCTGTATTTGAGCCGTGCTTATTCTGAGTGACGCCCACAACTAGCCTTTCTGGTACAACAGTGAAGCAGTCAGACGGTGCTGATGGCCCATCAGCAAAGACAATGGACCACAGAAGAACTTAACCTTCCTGTGAACACTTTGGCCATCCTGTAAGCAATGGCTGCTATAACACTGCAAGGGCATGTGACCAGACAACATGTCTCTGGACTCTATCTTGGGATGTCAGTATTTTTCCACAAACCGGTCTGGGAACCAAGTTTTGAAAAAAGGGTTCCCGCCATATGCTAAAGCTATATAAGGCAGGGAGTGACATCATTTGCTGTTCTCCACCCAAGAAGACTCCTGGAAACACCCGAGGAACAAAGACTGAACCAGGGGAAGTGCTGGACCCAGGCTAAAGGGATTTCTAGCCTGTATGTGAAAGACCTGGGATTCCAAGCTGTAAAGCCAATGCAGCTTGTCCCTTAAGAATCTGCAGCCTGCTTGTGTCATCAGCCAGGGTGAGAATTTGCTAATTTATACTCTATCTTTCTAGTATTTTAGGCTTAAGTTTGTGTTTTTGTCTATTTGCTAGGTAATCTGCTTTGATCACATATAATCACTTAAAAACTATCTTTTATAGTTAATAAACTTGTTTTTGCTTTATCTAAACCAGTGAGTTGGAGTAAAGTACATGGGAAATCGTAGCTCAAAGGGCAAAAGCTGTTGCATTTCCTCTCCACACTGAGGCGGTGGTGAACTGGATAATAAATTGATACTGGTTGGGGTTTGGACCAGGACTGGACAGTACCGCTCTGGGGTCCTAGGCTGGGAAGCTGGTGGTTATTTTGGCTGTAGCCTCTCTATTGTTGGTTCCCATGCAGTGGCTGGTCAGAGAGCCTGCATGTAACTGCAGCTGGATGTGTATGCTGGTGGAAGTGTAAAACCGGGAGCGTGTCTGCAGCTTGTCACAGCAGCACAGTGAGAGAGGGAGCCCAGGCCAGTGGGTCAGAGGGCTCAGTGGTTCCCCAGTTTCAGGTGGCACCCCGCAGGGAACCTGTCACATTCATATAACATATATTTGTCTTTCCAGGGCATGACAGGCATAACTGAACTGTACGGGAAACACGAGTTACCAATACACCAAATCTGCCAAGCCCTACTAGTTTATGGAGCTGCTTTACTTCTTTAATCAAGAAGTACAGTGCAATATTCATCAGATCCCCTCTTAAGATAGGGGGAAACACTAAGCCAAACAGATGTTTCTGTTATCCCAAGATCTCTTTCACATATCAACACTCAGCCATGACACACCTTGGCAAAGTAGATTTAAGAAAAATACATATAAATTTTTAAAGCATCAAAACATTGTAAGAAGACATCCTCATATTTGAAGCCAAGAAACTGTGGAAATAAACTTTACTGTCCCCTAATATTCCCATTCCCTAAATTAAATACAAGACCAGACCATTCTATGTTTCAGCAATCATCATACTGGCATCTACAGCCAAGAGGAGAGGAGCCAAAGGTTCAAGATGCATGTCATAACTTAGCACTTTCACATCCCTTTTCATTTAGAATGAGAGAAGTAGTATTCATAGTAACCTTACCATCATTTCAGATAGGAAAATTGAAGTGCAGAGAGGTTAAGTAAAACATTCTAGATAACAATGAATCAGCAACTATTGCAGTAACAGAACTCTGGACTCAGAACCGCACCAAGCTGTGTGGACCATGGTTCTCTCCTACACTCCATAAAGCTTGCTTCTGGAAAACAGAGCTTTTGGAGTCACTGTGGGGAGGATGGAGATAGATACACTAGGATTTCTACTCTCTATTAGAAAGGCAACTGGTAGCTCTCACTATAGTTTTTTTTTTTTTTTTCCCTAAAATATTCAGTTTTGGAGCTGAAGTTTTCCATGTTTGGTCTCTTCCCAGTGGTAACATATTTTGGAAGCTTTAAGCAAAATCCTTCCAGTGATTTAGGAGGCAATCTGAGTAAATAATCATTAAATACAAATAGTTTATTCTGTGTTTGTAAAAGAAAATATTTGGTTACTATATGGCTGCACACCAAAAAAACCTCAAAGTGGAGGAATGCAAAAATAAGGTTCCATCAGCAACAATGGTCTGGTTCACAGCCCTACTGTATTAAGTGCTGCACAAACACAGGAAGACGGTTTTGGAGACAAAGACTTTCAAATTAGATTTTGTCTTGCTTACAAACGTGTAAAATGAAGGAAGTGGGAAGTAACAGCAAAAAGATCACACTATTACACAACCTGATGGTTCAAAAATCCTTAGAATGCCTCTTTCACCTTTTATAAATGAAAATCAGCTATCCCCATCTGTGGCTCAACCTAGTCATCAGTATTTGGCTTATTAATTACAGGTGTCACAGCAGAAGTGGATCTTGAGGAGAAATGTCAAGTCGGATTAGAAATTAGCTCAAGGAGAGCATTCCATGTGTATCGTAGAAAGCAAAGAGACTTGAGAGAAACATGCGCTCAAGGTGGCAGAACAGATCGAAAGGGTATTATAAGACACCAAAGTAAATAAAAATACTGTGCTTCCCTGTTTATGCCTATTTTAAAATACAGTAGAACCTCAGAGTTATGAACTGACCAGTCAACCACAGACTTCATTTGGAACTAGAAGTACACAATTAGGCAGCAGCAGAGACATAAAATAAAATAGCAAATACAATACAGTACCATGTTAAATATAATCTACTAAATAAATAAAGGGAAAATTTAAATAAAGATTTGACAAGGCAGGAAACGGTTTTGTGCTGGTTTCATTTTTATTAAGGTGCATAAATGCAGCATTTTTCTTCTGCATAGTAAAGTTTCAAAGCTATATTAAATCAATATTCAGTTGTAAACTTTTGAAAGAATCACCATAATGTTTTGTTCAGAATTAGGAATATTTCAGGTTACAAACAACCTCTATTCCTGAGGTATTCATAACTCTGAGGTTCTATTGTACATAAGTATTTGTACTCCACAAAAAAGCCATGACAGTGAATACCATTCAAATTTAGGAAGAGATTACTTATGTGCGCTGTGTAACCATTGTGTACACTATGGTTAGAGCCCTGCAAATCCGCAGATCCCCGCTTTATATCTGCAGATATCCGCAGATCATCTTTGCAGATTGCTGATGTACGCGGATCCAAATTTTGTATCAGCGCAGGGCTCTAATAATGGTACATGCACCTGTTTAGACTTATCTGCTACAATCAATCCTTCTTTCAGGTATTCCGCCCCCCTCCAATGAGGCAGTTTCATATTATGCAAAAATAGGCAAGATATTAACTCTATTCTTCATGCAGAAATGTTTCTAAAGAAAAAATAAGATGTGGATTTTTTGGTGCCAGTACTTTATGACTGAAAGGAGTGAACACTATGCATTAACTAGTTCAAAAACAATCCTGACCCAAGTCATTTAATGGGTGGAAAGGCTGCTAATCACTGCTATGTGGCGAAAAAACTAATTTTCATGGAGTACATACCATGGTGCCATGGCAGCCTTAGGGTCCAAAAAGAAATCTGGTCAAGATACAAAGATATTAGCAGCTGTGCTGCCAAACACTACAATGAGCTGATGTCTGGCACAAATTGCAGATATCTAAACCATAATCATAATGCAGATACTCTTCACATTCATTAACCTCTAAATATACTTATAAGCTCAATCTGTCCAACATATCACACACACCAGCCATCAAGGAAAGTTATGCCCACTACAAGTTTGGACTTTTAAAAACAAATCACTGCTTTTAAATTAAGTGTATAAAAGATCCCTTTTTAAAAAGCAGGAAACAATTTTTCATAGCAACAGACAGCTGAACTAGTTATTTTCAAATTTCAAAAATTCACATTGGAATGAGACAAAGACTGAAAAGCATCAAGGTTAAAAAGGCATGAAAACAGAGCCTTAAAAGTTCACGTGCCCTGATCCATTATATGATTCCACTGATATGAGAAAGTCCCTCTTGAAGCGCTATGCCATTGAGTGTAAAATAAATATTTCACATCACAGATTCAGAAGTTCAACATGGAAAAAACGTATAACTTGATCCGGCCCCATCTTCCTGGCAATAATATATTTTAGGGCTGTCAATTAATTGCAGTTAACTCACGTGATTAACTAAAAAAAAAATCATGATTTAAAAAATTAATTGCAATTAACTGCAGTTTTAATTGCACTGTTAAGCAATAGAATACCAATTGAAATTAAGTATTTTGGATGTTTTTCTACATTTTCAAATATATTGATTTAAATTACTACACACAAAGTGTATAGTGCTCACTTTGATTATTTTTATTACAAATATTTGCACTGTGAAAAGAGAAACAAATAGTATTTTTCAGTTCACCTCTTACAAGTACCATAATGCAATCTCTTTATCATGAAAGTGTAACTTACAAATGTAGATTTTGCTTGTTACATAACTGCACTCAAAAACAAAACAATGTAAAACTTTACAGCCTACAAGTCCACTCAGTCCTACTTCTTGTTCAGCCAACTGCTAAGACAAACACATTTGTTTACATTTACGGGAGATACTGATAACTGCTTCTTATTTACGTCACCTGAAAGTGAGAACAGGCGTGCACATGGCACTTCTGTAGCTGGCACTGCAAGGTATTTATGTGCCAGATATGCTAAACTTTCGTATGCCCCTTCATTCTTTGGCTACCATTCCAGAGGACATGCTTCCATGCTGACGACACTCATTAAAAAAATAAATGCGTTAATTACATTTTCACTGAACTCCTTGAGGGAGAATAGTAGGTCTCCTGCTCTTTTTTACCCACATTCTGCCATATATTTCATATTATAGAAGTCTCGGATGATGACCCAGCATGCTGTGAATTTTAAGAACACTTTCACTGCAGATTTGACAAAACGCAAAGAAGGTAACAATGCAAGATTTCTAAAGATAGTTACACCACTCGACCCAAGGTTTAAGAATCGGAAGAGCCTTCCAAAGTCTGAAAGGGACGAAGCGTGGCGCATGCTTTCAGAAGTCTTAAAAGAGCAAGACTCCAACGTGGAAACTACAGAACCCAAACCATCAAAAAAGAAAATCAACCTTCTGCTGGTGGCATCTGACTCGGAAGATGAAAGTGAACATGCATCGGTCTGCACTGCTTTGGATAATTTTTGAGCAGAACCCGTCACTAGCATGGACTCATGTTCTCTGGAATGGTGGTTAGAGATGAAGGGACATATGAATCTTTAGCGCTTCTAGCATATAAATAACATGCAACGCCGGCTACAACAGTGCCATGCAAATGTCTGTTCTAACTCTCAGGTGACATTGTAAACAAGAAGTGGGCAGCATTATCTCTTGCAAATGAAAACAAATTTGTTTGTCTAAGTGACTGGCTGAACAAGAAATAGGACTGAGTGGACTTGTAGGCTCTAAAGTTTTACATTGTTTTGCTTTTGAATGCAGTTATTTTTTGTACATAATTCTACATTTGTAAGTTCAACTTTAATGATAGAGATTGCATTACAGTACTTGTATGAGGTGAATTGAAAAATACTCTCTCTTTTGATTATTACAGTGCACATAAATATTTGTAATAAAAATAAAGTGAGTACTGTACACTTTATATTTGTGTTGTAACTGAAATCAATATATTTGAAAATGTAGAAAACATCCAAAAATATTTAAATAAAAAGTATTCTATGAACAGTGCGATTAATCACGAGATTAATTTTTTTAATCACGCGATTAATTGAGATTATTTTTTTAAATTGCTTGACAGCCCTAATATATTTCTATTGTTTTGTCCAGCCTAATTTACATTACTTCCCTTTGTAAACAATTTCAGTTTGAGAAAGGTCAAAGTTTTTCCCAAATTTATCCGAGATTTCCCCTTAATTTTGTCTCCACACAGAAATATACCCCATCTTGTACTACTATAAATAATTCTTCTTCATCTTTTGTTTTTACATCCTTCAAAACCCTCAGACTCAGTGACTCCTAAGCTATTATTCAAGCCTTGCTTAGCTCTTTTATTCTTTCTGCAAATCAATCTCTATAACCCCAATATCTTCCACTGATATTCTCTAAATCTGTTCCTCTTTGTGAGCATCTTTTTAATAATATGGCGCCCAAAACCCAAAGTACTATGAGGTATGATTACACCCAGGACTACCATTGCCTCCTTGCTCCATGTTTCTCTGTACGCATTCAAAAGGTGCATTGGCCTGTTTGTTACCATATCACATTGCAAACTGATGTCAATAGAGCTCCATATAAATTCATTTATACAATACTGTTCTGAAACGGGGTTCCAGCTGGTTGCTGCAAAACCTGGACAGTTATCTTTGAGCACCTCTCCAATGCAGCAAAGATGAAAGTTCCATGGATAATTCTCTCCGAGGTCTGGTCTAAGCCTAAAACTTAGGTTAACCAAGCTACATCACTCAGGGCTGGGAAAACAGTCTCATAGGACAAAAATTTAGGACAACCTCACCCCCACTTTAGATGCAGCCAGGTGGACTGTTGACCTAGCTACCGTCTGTTAGAGGGGTAGATTATCTACTTCACTTGAAAAATCCCTTCTGGCAACACAGGAGTGGCTACGCTACAGTGGTACAACTGCAGTGCCATGGCTGTGACCCTGTAGCATAGACATACCTGGAGTCAGCTGACCACAAAGTAGGTGAGAGCGGGACATCAAGCCTAATGATTATACCTACTATGTTTGAAAGAAAATATGTTTAATTTGCTAGATGATAGACAGAATATGTTTGGGAAATGCTGAAGTGTCCTGAAAAGCCAATGGAAATTCGGGTTTCAGAGTAACAGCCGTGTTAGTCTGTATTCGCAAAAAGAAAAGGAGTACTTGTGGCACCTTAGAGACTAACCAATTTATTTGAGCATAAGCTTTCGTGAGCTACAGCTCACTTCGGTTTCTTTGCAATAACACGTTAGGATTGTATCCAAGTTATCTGATTGCATACTTGGAGAAAATCACCTGGTGGCCCAAGAATCTTTATTAGTCTAATTTTATTTCTTATAAGTTCAACTAAGATTTTGCAAACACATTCATGCAATAGTCTTTAAAGGGTTTCAGTCTGTAAATCTGTGCATCACTCTAGTGTATTGTCATTCCACTGTCCTCAGGCTGACTCTACAATTAAGGAATAAAGACGTGACATCTTGTGAGTGATCATGTTTACGGAACAAAGCCCAGGGTCACCCACCTCAAACACGCGGTTACCGATTCAGGGGAGTTTCGTGAAAGTAAGAGTTCGCTTTCTCCTCCAGAAGTAATCTCTAGCTCCCTGGTTAAGATCAGCACTTGGTCCCTAGGAAGCAGCCCTAGCGCTGCCTTTCACCACGGTGTCTGTTCATGCTACACACGCGAAGCCGCACGGGGGGGTGGGCGGGGAGAGCGAGCAGACCAGCGCCACTGGGCACCTCCTGTGCCCCCACAGCCCTGGGGAGGAAAGGCGCTGCTGGGGCTGGGCAGCGGGGAAGCGGTCATCTAGAGCGGGGCCCAGGTGCCTGCCCCGGGGATCGCTGCTCGGGCGCTCCCCGGCTGCGCTGCAGCACGAACAAGCGGGAAGCGCCTAGGGTGGCGCCGGCCACACGCGGATGTAAACGGCCCCCGAGCGGCCCTGGGACTCAACGACCCCCGCCCGGAGCCCGGGGACAGGCACCCGACGCCGCGGAGATGGGCACGGACGCGAGGAGCGGCCCTGCCCTCCCGCCAGCTCCCTCGGCGGGGACCGGCCTGGCCGCGGGCGCGCAGCAGCCCCTTCCCCAGCGGGCTCCAGCTCCCCGCGGGCCCGGGAGTGCGGAGCTGTAGCTACCTTCGCGCCACGGGGCTACACCCCGCTGGGAAAAGCGGGCCCGCGCCGCGCCCCCAGGCCGGGACCCACCCCAGCACCGCGGGACGGGGTCTCCTCACTTACCCACGCCGGCTTAGGTGCCGGCGGCAGCGCGCCGCCCGAGCCCATTGAGGAACGAACAGCAGCCGCCCCGCCCTGCCCCGCCCTCGGGCTGGCGGGGCCCGCCCCCCGCGGGCCAACCCCCTGGGAGTCGTCACTTCCGGGCGCGCCACATAAGTCTCTCGCGCGGAGCTACTACTTTGTCTCGCCAGCCCAGAGAAACACGGTCCTGACCCTCCTCGGGCAGGGTATCGCGATAGCCAGGTGCGTGTTTATGAATCCAGTGGGTGATTGGTTACCGCTGTACGTGCCCGACTCGTTGCATGCTGGAAGCAAGGGGGACAATATCGCCCAGGGTTTGTTTCGCGCATGTGCAAATCCTCGCAGGCAAGCGGATCTTAGAAACGGCCGGTCGGGACTGAAGACCCCGGCTTGCATCGCAGTCTCGCGAGGACTGCCATTCTCAGCATACAACGCTCCATTTTCATCTCCATGGAGACTAAAGAGTTCCAACCTGCTGCACCGCCTGGCCAGACGATGATCGGAGCGGTGCACGCTGGGAATCGTAGTCCACGTGGCTCGGAGTACTCCCGCTGGCTGGGCAAGGGGTGCTGCCGCGGCGGAGAGTGAGGCTCGGCGTGGGCTTCTCCAGGCCCGAGGGAGGGACTCAGCCACGCTCAGTCTGCAGCCTAACATCTGCTCCGAGGCGCCCGCCCTGCAGGCCGCAGCACCGGGCACAGTGAGTCCGTGCGTGAGGTGGGTAGGGCTGGGCTGGAGCCGCCTTCGCCGCCCTGCCCCTGCCCCGCGATGTGACCGCCAGGCCCTTCAGCTCCGCCCAGGACCCTCAGCTGGGGTGTGGGGTGATTGGGGTTGGGAAACTCCGCTGGCCACTCAGGCGCAGGACCCCTCTTCTGGCGCGTGGGGCTCGCCCATCGGTACTCGCGCACAGTAAACTTCCATGCAGAAAACACACCCTAGCGTTTGCGGTTGCAAAGACCCCTTTGGAAATCTTAGACTGCAGACCTCCTTGGGGGCCATGGACCAGCGCTTGAAAACCACTGGTCTACACTGAAGCAGTGATGTGTGCCCAAGCCCGCAGACAGATGGCTCCAGTGCCAGCCACTGCTGCTGGATAGCTCTGCCCACCAGCAAAGTGATATTAACAAGACTTTTTGTTCAGTTTCATGTTGCCTTGCAGCATCCTCCCGGCAACCCTGAAAAGCAGTGTTTTGCATCCCCACAAAAAATGTTAAAAGAACATCAGTGTTGCAAAATCAAGCACTCCGAAGTTAAGGAAGGACAGTTGCCCATGCAACCTTCGTTCACTTCCTTGTGTGTACCCATTATGATCATCCTTAATTACACAGTCACAAACTTTTTTCCCCCATAGAACCCCTGTCTCATTCATTACACAGGATGTACTGTGCTCCGAGAAGCTGAATCAGGGTTGTATAGTGAAGGGGCTTTTGTCTGTAGGATTCCTGGTCCGTTTGTTGCAGAAGTTGCAAGGTACACAAGGAAAGAAACAGGAAACTGCAGGACAAGAAAAGATGGTAATATGTGGTCATGAATTAAAGACTATCAGAATGCATATGCACAAGGAGGGATAAATTAAGATTGTACAGACAACTTTAATTTGACATTTCCCAGTAATTTCCTAAACTTCTCAGTGCTTGACTTCTCCTTAACATTATTTTAATGTAGCATTTTGGGATGTAAATTCTTAATTGTTTAAAAATTGCTGAATAAAGAGAAATTCCATCTTGGAGAACCATATTAAGCCCTCAGTTTCACTTCATGCATTGGGCCAGATCCTAGCCTCCCTGCTCTTGGGGCTGGGTTGCTTTGTACCAGCTGCCTGTAGCCCCTAAGTTCTATTCTGGCAGCTGGAGATCAGCCTGGCATGGCATGGTGCTGTGAGGGGGAGGGGAGAGGAGATGCTGCTGAAGAACCATGCCACTTGTTAGCCCCCCTCAGTAGAGGGGCTCCTTAGATAGCTGTTTAAGGGCTGCTGTGCACCACCAGAGTAGCAGAAAGTAGCTGGAATAGATTAAAAAATCTGTCCCAATATAAGCAGTAATATCTGATGAGTTGCAAGACACTTCCAGTTCCCTTTCCTTCTGTTGTTTGTCATGTTCACTTGTTGAGACGTTAATGAGATTGTAAAATGTCTGGGTGCATCCAGACTAGGAAAAGCTGTCATGATGGAGGCGGGTGTTTCCCCACAACCTGCTCACTTGAGTTAGGACTATAATTGCCTCATCCGCACTATGATTTTGACATGTGCTAGCTAACAAGTGGTTTTAAAAAGCCCATCTCTTCTAGTTACTAGAAAGGGAATTCTGTGCCTCCCCCACCCAAAAAAATATTCTGCACACAATGTTTTAAAATTCTGCAAATTTTATTTGTCAACAAATAAATGCAGAGGCTCCACATAGCAGCCCCCGGACACAGACTTGCCAGTGAGGCTGCACCTGAACCTGACACATCAAAGGGGCCAGGCCTGCCCCAGAGGTCTATGTCCTGGGTGCGGAGGGGAGAGGGAGGGCTGCAGGGTGATCTCTGACCTCTGCCTGTGCTTTCCACTGCCATGCTGGAGCCTCCACATTTAATTACTGACAAATAAAATTAGCAGAATTTTAAAATTGTGCTCAGAATTTTTATTTTTTTGGTGCAGAATTCCCTCAGGAGTAGGAGGTGAAGCAACTCACTAGGGTTAGCAGTCCCATGCCAGGCGCACCAGCTGTGGGCAGGGAGGCTCAGCCCAGCAGGATCCAGGTGTAGAGGGGCTTAGTGGGGGGGGGGATCCAGGTATGGGGTGAGAGGGTTCTGTGTGGGGCAATCTGGGTGTGGATGGCTCAAGTGGGGGGGGGGCGGTCCAGGTGTGGGGGCAATGGGACTTTGCAGGGGGGTTCAGGTGAAGGTGATTGGGGCTCAGCAGAGGGGTCTGGGTGTGGGGGGGATGGGGCTCAGAAAGGGGTCCAGGTGCTGGGGAAGTGGGGCTTGGCGAGGTGTGGGTCCATGTGCAGCTGGTTGGGGTATAATGGGATAGGGGTTTGGATTTGGGGGGCTCATGGGGTGGTTCAGGTGCATAGCGGGTGTGGTTCATCAGGGTGGGGGTTTGAGGTTGGGGGACTCAGCAGGGTGTGGTTTGGGTACGTGGGTGGGGGGATATAGATGCAGGAGGGATGGGGTCAGCAGATGGGCTTGGTGGGGGTCCAGATGTAGGGGGGGTTGAGGCTTGGTGGGGGAGTCTGGGTATGGGGGATCCAGTTGCAGGGGGTTGGGCAGATGGGGGAGCAGCTCGCCGTACAGTGATCCCTCCCACTGCAGCTGAAGAGCGATGGGGGCAGGAAACGGGAGGTGCAGAACCGGGGGAAGTTTCTGGGGCAGGTCAGACCCAGCCACTCAGTGCAGGGGGATTGCGCTCCTCCCCTAGCACAGCCAGGACTAGCAGATGAGCCTGGTGCAGGGTAGGAGCCACTGGCTGGGTGCAGGGGGTGAAGCTCAGTGGTTTGGGGGGCTTGGTGGGGAGGTTCTGGTTGTGGAGGGGGGTGGTGAGGCTCAAGGGGGTCTGAGTCTGGGGGGTCTAGATGCAAGGGGTTGGGTGGACAGGGTATGGGTCTGATCCAGCACTCGGCAGGGTGGCACTGGCCAGGGTGTCCCCAGCCTTGCCCCCCTGCAGTGATTTACCTCTCCATGAGATGCTCCAATACCGAAAATGATACGCCCATGCTGCTGGGGAGGGGCACATTACCATTCTTGCAGCTTCCTTTGGCTTCCCTGTCAGAAAGTCGTCTAATTTGGTGTGAAGAAAAGCACACAGTAAGAAAGGAAATACTAAAACTGCAACAATCCATAGGGACACAGGAAATTCTTAGTGTCCAGGAAGGAAGCTTATTTAGTTTTTTCCAGCAAAGCACCTAAGTACATGTTTAAGCATTTGTTGTAGTGTTTGTTGAGTCAGCCATCATACTTGTAGTCTACAATATAATCTACTTATCAACCCTCTTTTTCAAACTAATATAGTTGCTACCATTGCTGGAGATGAGTAAAGACTTCTCACTTAACCAAAACAAAAGCAATTTTCCTGCACAGGAAGACATAGGAGCAATTCTAAATAGTGTTGTGTGATTTCATGCTATTCTAACAAATGCTGTATGTTATGTGAAAAACATCCACTGTTTCCAGTGACTTGGTGCATGTGGTACTTAGAAAACTTATTACATTTAATGCAGCTTAGCTTTTTAATGCTGCTGTTCCAGCATGTCTGATCTTATAGCAATAGTATAACTCAAAATTGGAAATATTAATGTTGATTACTGATTCTGTTATTTTACAGCAGTTAAAACAATCTCATTGCTGTGTAGCCCATCCTTCCTCTCCCCATCCGCTTCCTCATGTTTGTTATCCTATATATACCACTTCCTCCAGTTGAGTCAGAGCAGCTTCTGGGTTGCTCCAATTTATGCTGGCAAATTACACTTATGCTGGCTCCCAAAGAGCCACTCTGCCAACCAGGATCACCAGAGCACATTGTGTTCAGGCCCACTCCTGATATAGCCCTTCCCCATCCACAAGTGTCATCTATGCTGGAGGACCGGGATCAGCCAGTATAAACTTAGCTACCCCAGACCTATAGCTCCTGAGGAGTCTCTCCTGCCTTACAGCTGTAGTAAGCCCCCTCTGTGTTTCTGAAGTATTACAAATGGAACTTATATGTACATGAAAGTCTGGCCCATGATGTCCAAAATTAGACATTCTATGGGGTAAAGACCTTGTCTTTCTGTTGACCTGTGAAGCACAATTTTAGGTTCCTTAAAAATAACAAAAGCAACACTTAGACCTGCTATGTGTTGTTGATATTTATGAAATCTCATTTATGGCAAACACACATGACATTTAATTTTTTTTTGGAGGGGGAATATACTGCAAATTCATGCATACATAACTGTAGAGCTTTTTCCCTCACGAGTTTAACAAGGAAGGTATAAACAGTAAACTGAAAACCAATAGCCCACTGATTTGTGTTTTTAGAGTTCAAATAGAAACATTAATGAGACCATACAAGACACAGTGGATCACTTCCAAAATGACTAGATAGTGACCCACATCCTTTCATGTATTTATACCTGCTCCTGTATCTTTTACTTCATACATCTGATGAAGTGGGTTCTAGCCCACAAAAGCTTACACCCAAATAAATTTGTTAATCTCTAAAGTGACACAAGGACTCCTCCTTCTTTTTGTAGATAGTGTCAGTTCCTCTTAATCATTTGTTTCTTGTTAGACATGGTATGGAAACTAAAATTCTGATTATGTGCTCTGTCACACTGCGCATCTTGTGATGCAGTGCAAGGATGAGTGGGGAAATTGCTTACACACCAAGAATAATTTCCTAATTACATTAAGGAATGATATATATATAGCATGTCAGTCTGTTATGGCCTGATCTTGCTCCCATTGAAGTCAACTGGAGCAGGATCAAACTGTAAAAATATAAACACTTGCTTATAAATGATGGTTCAGACTTTTTTTAAATGGACTACTGAAAAAATCCATGTAACTTGCATGGACTTTTCTGTCTTTCACATGGAATTTATTGGGAATTATTCTGAAGCTACTAATGTTAAACCTAAGCTTTTCCTGTACTAATGACATATTCTATTAGTGGCATTTCAGTTTATTACCATGAACCGAGGAAGGTCAGCACATGGATGGGGAAGTAATTGTTACCTGTTGTGCAAAGTCTGATTTCAAAATCTAATTTGCCTGACAGATTAATGAGTAAGACAAGCTTTTATGTTAATCTCTATTCTGGGAGTTATTTTTGTCTATTTTTTTCCATCAAGATGCCTGTCTGTCTGGGTAGTTACTTATCTGATCCCCAACCATAGTATCTGAGAGCCTTATAAGTATTTAAAAATAGAAATAGCTGTCTCCCTCTGTGGTTTCATTGTCTTTCTAAGGGATGTGATGGAAGCCCCATCGCTTGGATCTTTTACAATATAATTGACTAAACAACATCATGTATAGGCAGAGGGATTGACTTCATGATGTGATAGGTGTTGTGTATGTTTTACATCTGAGTGAAGGATAAGATAAAAAATGATGGAGCATGATGGTCATGAAAATGGAGTAAGGGAACAGTGTGTTTAGCACAACAATTAATATGGCCAGATATTTACCTGGACCATGTTCAGATTCAGGAAAGCATAAAAGCACGAGTCCAGCATGTAGAACCCAAATACAAGAACGTGGTGAGGAAGTGGGAGCTTGAGTAGGACTGTGACAGTCAGACATTATGTGTACAATTGATATTCAGCATAAGAGAATGAAGGGGCTAGAAGGGATCCAGTAAAAGTTGGAGCAACTGTCACTGCAATACACTAAAATATTTGTGCATTTTAGGCAAACAATGGTTCGTAGCGGAAAGAATGGTGGGCTCCATCTGAAACAAATCTCCTATTACAAACGAACAGGAGAATATCATCCAACTACGTTAGCAAGTGAGAGAAGTGGAATAAGAAGAGCAGCCAAAAAATTTGTTTTCAAAGGTCAGAAATATTCTCTCCCTCTTGGGAAATGCATTACTTCCTGGTTTCCTTCAGGTGAAGACTGCTCATAGCACATTGAGAACAGTGTCTGATTTTTTTGTACGTGCTTTATAAAATAAAACTCATCTGTCTATCCCAGGTTAGCATACACATGAACATTCTACATAAATAGAAAATCTGTCCCCTTTAGCCTCTTTATCAGCATGTTTAATTGTATTTAAAGGATATGGAGATCCATCTAATAATTAAAGCCCATTGTAGCTATTAGTGAAATCTGTAGCTATTGGGGGACCATGACTCAAGGAAACTCAAAATATAAACCCTCAACTTTAACGCCTGACAAGGACCATTTGGTTTACCATAATAGTAGGGCTGGAAGGAATGGCATAGAGTGGATGGGAGGGTGCTTGTGTGGGAAATGGAGGGATGTGCAAAAAGTCCCTGGTGTGTGCAATGAGCTCTGCCAACAGAAACTGTAAGCATGTGACCCTCTTAGTCTTAAGAGATTATGCTTCAGAGAGACTTTATGGGGGAATGTCATCTCTCTTGTGCTCCTATGGGGATAAGTAAGGGTGCATTGCCCTGTATTCAGTTGGTGGAGTACTGCAGTAAACAAATATTCCCTGCAAAAGAGAGATTTGATATGTAATTGTACACAGCTGAAAATGGTGAATAACATGAGTTTAATAAAATACCTAACCAAGTATATCCAATAGTTTAATAGACTTCTGTGATTGTTCTGTCTTGGTGATGACACATAATCTGTAATGTTTTTCCTTCCAGAAAATAAGTTGTTCTATGTGGGAAAAGACAGGAAACAGATGCGTTTGGTAATTGTTTCAGATGAGGAAAAGAAGAGAGTGCTACACAAATGCCATGAAAGTGCTGCAGGTGCTCATCATGGCATATCGAGGACTCTGACTCTGGTGGAGTCTAGTTACTACTGGACTTCCATAACAAATGACGTCAAACAGTGGGTATGAGTCATAGCTACAGAATATCTTTATCTGATCTTTGTAATAAGCTTAATTGAGAGAGTGCTGATTACTTTGTATAATTCTTTTACAAGACTCATATCTTTTGCTTCACTTTGTTAACTCAAATAGCTGAACAGATATTTTGCTCATACTTAAAAATTAAAAAAAATGTGTGTGTTGGGTGCGTGTGCATGTTTGTGCTAAAAGTAAACCCTAAGTTACTTAAGAACACGTTTCTCATTAAAAGCCAACGGGACTTATGATCTGTAGGTACTTTTGAAAAAAACACCCAAGTCTCATTGGCTTCTGTGAGATTTGTGTTTTTAAGTCACTTGGGGGCTTTTGAAAATTCCTCCTCAATTCGCTGTTGGGCTGATACCTAGCATCAGTTCAGAAAGAGAGACTATTTTCAGTGTTATGAGTGATTGAAAATGTGCTGTTAGAAAAACTACATTTGTGGGCTAGACATTGGGACTAAACTTCCAGTGCACTGTGTAGCTTGGGGTCCTGAGTAGCTCTAAGACTCTGATTCAGCAAAGCACATGAACTTGTTTAGATTATTAAATTATTTTTGAAGTTACAGTGTTAGTCAGACAATAAAAAAAGTCAGAACTACAAGTTTAAGATCCCAGAAACAGTGTTTTTGTATATGCAATGTGGCCAAGGTGGTGGTATTTTCTGTTTCTCCTTTTCTTGTTAACAGTGTAGCTTAATGTATAGCACAATTGTGCATTGTAGGCACAGCCTGTACTGAGTGATGGTGAGAGGCTGTGCTGCCTCCGTGAGCGCACCAGGGAGGCAGAATACATGTAGGTGCTCATACGTACATCGAGGCTGCAAGATCACTGTTAAACCCATTTATGGGTACAGCTTACTATCCCGCACCACCCACGCTCCACCAGAATGGCTGGTCAGAGCATGGGAAGGACAGAAGTTGTGGCTCTGCCGATCTTTATCTCCTTTTGGGCATTAGGGGTACATGGGGGAGTTTCTTATTTGGGACACCCAATTGGAAATCTTCTTGCACCTCTTATCACACAAACACACACAGATTGTGCACCCACAGAATCTAGTCTTGAGACATAACATGTATTACAGATACATATACATTTGTTCAGTGTTGCCAAATTATTGTTGCTCTTGTAGTCAGCTACATTTCCTTATACCTATGACCATTTATCTAACTTACATGTTAAATGAAAACAGTTCTTTGCATTTAGTTTAGCAGGATCTCGTCTTATATCTGTTTAATCAGATAAAGCTGGTCTGTGCAATGATATGCCAGATTCTGCCTATATAACCCGTGCAACTAGGAAAATCACCTTAGTGCAGGGGACCTTCTGGTGGCATAAAGCCAGGATAACTTGTCCTATGCACGTCGCCTCCCTCCTACCAAAGGAGGAAGCTTGACTGGAGCAAAGTGGACATGACCTGGGCTTCCCTACCTGCTGCTGGTGCCCAGCTGCTGTATTAATCAAAGATAGTGAAGGCTGCTTTAATTTATACTGTGGGTCTAGAACAGCATGCTGAGCCCCAGGATCACTGGTATTCAAAGTTGAACTGTAAATTACTTTCATACAACCACCTCCCAGCCTGTGCTGTGTTGTGTGGTTGTATTTGTTTTTGCTATAGCTGAATATCTGTCTCAAATGTTTAATAGTATAAAGAAATGTAAAATTAATGGGTTGGGTGGGGAATGACTGAGATGCTCTTATCTCTTTGGAATGATAATAGATATTTAAATTTTTATTCTTTTGACATTATACCTTCAGCAGACACTTGTTGTTAATGTCCCTCTTTTCTTGTTTCTGACCTAGGTGTATGCTTGCCAGCATTGCCAGGTGGCAAAGAATACAGCCATCATAGTACCCAAATTACACCCTATCAAAGCAGAGGATCCATGGACTGCAGTCGCAATAGACCTAATGGGACCTTTTAATACCACGAGCAGAAACCATATGTATGTCATAATGATGACCGACTTGTTCACAAAATGGGTGGTGGTTCTGCCACTACAAGACACTTCAGCGGTAGAAATTGCTAAGGCAATTGTCAGTGTGTTTTTCTTGTATGGACCGCTTAAAAAAATGGTTATTGATCAAGCAGAAGAGTTTGTTCATCAGGTAAGAGAAGTCAGCCCTAAAAAGACTTTATTTTAGGAAGATGCTATGTTTGTTTACAATACCCTTGTATTCTAGACAATCTGAGAGGCTTAGTTGCCAGATTTACAGTGACTTGTTTATAAAAACTGATGTGTTGCCAGTTACCTTTGCGGAGTTGAGGCCATTGACTTTACTCTCATGATTCAGGGCCTGGTCCAAGCTATCTGAGGTGGGCGCTAATTATAATGCCTTAGTCTTAGATATTTTTCCAGAGTGCTCATATCTGATCACTGAAAATTAAAGGATAAAACAACATTTACTCATCAAGACATACCAAAAAGTCAAAGTATTTTCTCTGTCTTGTATAGACATAAATGTATTTTTATTAGTAAAAGTTCTGTGAAGGAGTAATGGCAGTGACATATAGAAGACAGTCATGTTTCAAGAATAACTGTCTCTCTACCTCATGAGAGAAGGTTCTGTTCTTTCCTTTATTATTTGTAATGCTGTAGTATCCTAGTCATAAAGCAGGACCCCTGCCTGTGCTAGGCACTGTACAAACACAGACAGTCCTTGCCTGTGGAGCTTACATTCTATGTAGTCTCCTTAGTATTAGTAGGAATTCTCTGCCTCCTGCCTGTACTACAGTTTGCTTATACCTTAGTGTATATTACAGTGGGAATCCAATCTGTGGCCCGAAGATCACTTGTAGCTATCAATGGTGACTACTAAATTTGTACTTTGTGACAAAGTTCCTCCTGTACCTTGGTGGGTCTTGCACTTATTGGCAGACTTGTTTGCCTCGGAGATTCATGGCAGCCCTCAGTTTGGCCGTTTTCGTGAACCCACAGTCCTGATCAGACACAGGAGGAGTTGACCTGGAGTTGGGAGGTTTTGGGGGGAACCAGGGCCTGCCCTCTACTCTGGGTTCCAGCCCAGGGCCCTGTGGAATGCAGCTGTCTAGAGTGCCTTCTGGAACAGCTGTGTGACAGCTAGTAGCTGGGCTACTTCCCCATGGCCTCCTCCCAACACCTTCTTTATCCTCACCATAGGACCTTCCTCCTGGTGTCTGATAATGCTTGTACTCCTCAGTCCTCCAGCAGTATGCCTTCTCACTCTCAGCTCCTAGTGCCTCTTGCTCCGAGCTCCTCACACGCGCACCACAAACTGAAGTGAGCTCCATTTTAAACCCAGGTGCCTTGATTAGCCTGCCTTAATCGATTCTAGCAGCTTCTTGGTTGGCTGCAGGTGTTCTAATCAGCCTGTGTGCCTTAATTGTTTCCAGAAAGTTCCTGATTGTTCTGGAACCTTCCCTGTTACCTTATCCAGGGAAAAGGGACCTACTTAACCTGGGCCTAATATATCTGCCTTCTATCACTGTCCTGTAGCCATCTGGCCTGACCCTATCACAACTTACATTTTCAATTTATAAGCATTTCACAACCCACACCCTGTGCTTGTAAACTGAAGTATTTTGAATCAACTTCATCACTACCTCTTCTTCAACTGCATCTCACCACTTTCCTTGCAGTCCCAGGAGTACTTCTAGTGTGAATTGGGAGCACTCTGAGCAACAGCTTCCTTGCTGGCTGCCTGCTGCACTGCGAGGGGAGAGGAGAGAATAGCTATGGCTCCTCTATGGCCTAGTTCTCTGCTGGGCTGTGGGAGAGTAAGGCCCTGTCTACACTACAGTGCTTTGTCAGTGTACCTATACTGTCCAAGCCCCCTCATGTACAGTTTTTCTGTCTGCATAATACCCCTCCCCCCCAAATATGAGCTATGCCTAAAAAAAGCCTGCTTCTGTCTGCATAGCTGTGTCTAGGGGGTTTGCTGGCACAGCTATGACACTAGTGTGTTTTTTTTCACATCCTTGACTGACATAGCTATGCTGACAAAACCTTGTAGTGTAGCCCTGGCCTAAGATAGGAGTATGACTGGCTCTGCCTGGGCCTAGATGAATACCTAGCAAAGGATTGCTCCCCTTCAAACACCTAGGGCAGCCCAGAAGATAGGGGAGGAGAAGAAGCTGAGAACCAATCAACAGTTACAGCTCCTGATTCTCCTCTTCAATTTTGCTGCAGGCGAGATTAGTATGGGTGCTGCTCTAACTTCTGACAACAATCCCCAGGAACCACCTGCCAGCTGGGGATAGCATTTTAGCCACTTCCTCTTCCTGCCCCTAATATGCCCCTTTGCTCCAAAGCAGTTCCTATTGAACTTGATATATTAAGCAATAAAATAACCAATTTTCATTGTAATGTATTTGCTCCAGTCTCTATTGACTCATCCAGCATAAGGACATTAAGTGGCTTTCCTGAGGTCATAGTCTAAGGCCTGGGCTACACTAGGGGGTGGGTTCGAACTACCGAAGTACCTTAGTTCGACTTACCTGGCCGTCCTCATGGCGGCTAGTTGACTGTGGCAGCTCCCCTGTCGACTCCGCTTACTCCTCCTGCTGAGGTGGAGTACAGGCGTCGATTTGAGGATCGATTTATTGTGTGTAGACAAGATGCGATAAATCGATCCCCGATAGATCGATCACTACCCGCCGATCCAGCGGGTAGTGAAGGCGTACCCTCAGTTAGTGACTCAGCCTGAATTAGAACCTTTTGTTGGCCTCCAGCTCTCTGCTGTATGTTGCCTCTCTTTGTTATCTGGTAGAAGAACAGATTTGCCCCAGGGGGAAAATACTGTAATACTTAGTGATGCTGAAGAACTTTACATTTTCAAAGCACTCTACAAACACTAATTAACACCTCTGAGAGTTAGATTGATAGTAATCACCATTGTACAGATGGGGAAAATAACAGACTTTGATATTCTTGAAGCCATAGTGAGTCAGTAGCAAAACCAGGTTTAGAACTCAGCAATTCCTGGCTCCCCCACCCGTGCCCATTTCTTCAGACCACACTGTATTGCTTAAATTGGATCTTACATGTAGACGGGTGTATACAAGGCAATCTTTTCTGTCACCCATATGGTGGTAGGAAAGGTAGAAACTGTATTGAGTACATAATATTTACTGCAGTGAAATACAAGCACTGATTGTTCCTGTGCATTGTGTGTTTTTGTCTTTAAAGATCAACAGAGAACTATTTGAGCTCTTTGGAATGAAACAAATAGTATTATCGTATCCTCAGACAGATGACACAAATGAAAGAACTTGCAAGACCATCAAAACTTTCCTGAACAAATACTGTGCAGACCACCCCAATGACTGGGATGATAATTTATCTGCCATTGCCTATGCTTTTAACTTGACTCCCATGGTATGTGTACGTTATGTCTCTCTTGTTGGGAGTTAACCAAAGTTGTTATGCAAGTACCCACTAAGACAAGTACTAAGTTTATCTGTGTTCTCCCCCTATAAATAGGAGCCAGTCCAAAACACACCATATTTCAAAATGTTTAATCGTAACCCTTATGTGTCTGAGACTTCAAATGTACTGCAGGAAGCACAAGAGGATAATAAATGTATGTTTGCCAAAATCCTTGAAGCAATTAAACAGGCTGATCGAGTATTGGAGGAAAGGAAAGCTACAAAATGCCAGGTAAATACCTAATACTTAAGTGTTATCAACGAGAAGATTGAAAAGAGTTAAGGTGAACATGTTTGAAATATTTAAAAAATCCATGAATCCTGCATGACCAAAGATCTTTATATAACACTTCTGTATGCTTCATGGTAAACTCTGTATTCAATCAATGTTATGAAAACATGCAACTCCTCTCAGGAAAACAAGCTCTAATTCATGTTATTTCTCTATGTAGATTGTGAAAAATAGGATTGATGAACAGCAAACTGGAAACAAGGTCAATATTAAAAGGAAGCCAAAGCAAGTAAATCCATTTCATCTTAAAGTTGGACATGAAGTACTTAGACAAAGGAAAAACTGGTGGAAAGATGGCCGTTTCCAGTCAGAGTGGATTGGTCCCTGTATTATAGACTACATCACAGATAATGGATGTGCAATACTAAGAGATACCACAGGTTCCAGACTAAAAAGACCCATCAAAATGTCTCACCTTAAGCCATACATAAGAAGATCCAATGAACAAGGTAAATCTGTTACTTCTCTAATTCTACTTGCTTTATTGTCAGACAAGTGTATATTATTGAGCGAGAGGAAATCTTAGCAAATATATCAGTATTAATTACAAAGACCTTGTACAGTAGTCCGTGCAGTCAGTGCATTTTCAGCAAAGGAGGTTCTGGGCTGGAAACAGCATTAAGGAATCATGTTTAAACTAACATCATTTGGCCCTAATCACATTAGCTGGTAAACACATTAAAAACAGATCTAGGTTGAACTATGTTTAAAGATTATTTCTTAACTCCCAATGAAGACAGGAGCAAAACTGCTGTGTTTTTGCATTTATTTGTTCATGGCTCAAAGGGGGTAAACTATTAATTTCACACATCTGGAACTTTGGATCATTCTCAGTAATCCAGAGAGAGCAAACAGCTAAATGTTACAAATTATGTAAAAAGCACCTATAATATGAAAAGTCTATGTATAAAGGTATGGGCAGTCCCTGTGTGTCCCCTTGTGACCCAGTGTGGTTCTTCTGCAGGTGTGGCCTCCCCTTAATTTCCCCTAATTGGGGTGGCAATAGCCGTGGGCCAGGGGGGAGAAGCCAACACACTAATAAATAAATAACATGTCGTCTTTTTAATAAGGCTCCAGCGCAGGACCAAGTACCGTACCAGTTGATTAAATTCTCACCTCAGGGCCTAGGTTCAGAGCTCCCAAACATAACCCCAAGACTAAATCAGGCTTGGCTGGACTTCTGGAGCCGGAAAGAAACCACTGCCTGCTGCAGCACAGATGGCTCTACTTCCCCATTCTCTCTCAGCTTCCTCTTCCCTTCCTATTTATATATAGCCCAGCCACAGGGCAGGGACTCCTTGGCTACCCTGTTAGTCTGTCCTTAAAGAGTAGGTGCCATCTCAATGGACTGTTTCTGGTAGGGTATCTTTCAACCTGTAGTGTAGAGGGGAAATGCTTTTAGTTATTTTGCTAATTATTAAGGGTGTGGTCCACAAGGTACCTAGATGCCAAATTCCTGTTTTAGGCACCACTGCAATCCGCAAAACTCCTGCTTGGCTGCCATCTAACCTTGTAGGTGCCTAAAGTCACTCATCCCCTACGCTTCACCTGTCTGAGCATGTGCACTACTGCCTCACTATAGGGGTCAGGATGCCTATCTCCCATCTAAGCCCCAGAGTGATTCCCAAAGCAGGAAAGTCATTGGGAGCTGTGGGGGCGATGCCTGCAGGCAGAGGCAGCGCGCAGAGCTGCCTGGCCACGCCTCTGCCTAGCAGCTGAGCAAGGGGGACGTTGCCACTTCCAGGGAGCCCCCACAAGTAAGCGCCGCCCAGACCCTGCCTCACCCTGTCCCGTGCCCCAACCCCCTGCCCCCTCCCAGACCCAAACTCTGCTGCTGGGTGGGGAAGGCGCAGAGCCAGGTAGGGAGCCTGCCAGCCCTGCCCCCTTCACCCCCAAAGCACCATCGGGGGTTCTGGGCTGCGCGCTGCCACCCGCTCCCCCCAAGCAGCCCTCCCCCAGCAACCGGTGGGGCCCCCCCCCCACCCCACCAAGTTTTATTCACTGGTATTTTTAGTAAAAGTCACGGACAGGTCACATGCCATGAATTTTTGTTTGCTGCCCATGACCTGTCCGTGACTTTTACTAAAAATACCCGTGACTAAAACATAGCCTTACCCATGACCTCTAATAACCCACCTTTACTCAAAAAAGATTCCAGCCACACTCCCCAAGGGGTTTACAGTCCTGCTATGGGAAGAGATGGGTGAATAACAGATTTTTCAGTTTAGTGGCAATTCTGAAAAATTTGTTTTGACCTAAAATGAAACATTTCCTTTCACTTTTGAGTATTCAATGGTTTTCTTAATTCTTTTTGTTTTAAAAATTAAAGGAAACTTCCAAAGTTTTCTTGAATTGAAAATTTGAAATGCTTGGTGGGTTGGGTTTTTAGGTTTTTTTGTTTGTTTTATTCTTTCTTTTTTCGTTGTTTTACCAAAGCAATGTGGCTAACTCACAATGAACTCGCTAAATGTTTTGGTGTAGCCAAGTCTCCATCTTTGGCTGAAAAAAGTTTTGGGTGAAAAATTTCACCCATCTCTAGCAGAGCTGGGTTGCTCAGGCTCAGCCTGCCTTTAACAGCTGAAATGCCTGACTAAATTATGCATGTTTCAGTCCTCCATCCCAGATCTCTATGGTGACACTACAGCCAGACAAAACCTCCAGGGATCCTGCTGGAGTTAACCACACAGACACTTCTGGAGTGTGTTTTCTTTTGTTAAAGTTGCTGATTGATCTTGTTCAAAAGATCCTAATGCAAATTAGCAGTTAGCTAAGTATTTCACTCTTTGGATTCCCCTGGTCAGCAGCCATGTGAGACAGGACTGTAAATCTGCAGATTTAGAGAACTCAGTAATTCTCTTCCTTTCTAAAAGGTAAGGAGTGTCAACCTGCACTGATTTTTAAACACTGAACAGCTTCAACTCAAATGAAAATCTTCAGCTCTGACCAGTCAAATTACAACCCAGCACTTGGGCACAAATATCATAGAAGGAGGCCTAATATCAGTGGTGCAAGTAGATTTTAACTCTCACTGGTAGGCTATTGCCCTCCCGACCCTGCTCCCCCGCACAATAAATGTTCTGTGACTAGAGCCCTACACGAATACAAATTTATGCCTGCGGATGTGGATATCCGTGGATAGAAATCGGTATCTGGTGAACCCAGGGCTCTTCCGGGAACTGCAGCGGTGAAAGGAGCAGAACGTAGGGCTGCTGCTCCCAGGAGCCAATGCCCCGTGCTGGCAGCTCCTCCGGTGCAGCTGTACCACCCCAAGCCCCGTCCCCAGCCCTTCCATGCAGCTGCGTCTCCTGTGTGGGGTCTGTACAGCTGCGCCAGAGGAGCTGCCGGCGTGGAGCGCTAGCTCCTGGGAGCAGCAGCCCCACATTCTGCTCCTTTCACCACTGCGGTTCCTGGGAGAGCCCTGCGGTTCAGCAGATACCGATTTCTATCTGCATCCACGGGTATAAATTTGTATCCGCGCAGGGCTCTACAATTCATTCTTGAAAATTTATCTTTCCTTTACAGTGTGCCAGCAATAAATGTCTTAATGGTATGGCATACCTAACCCTACCGGCTTACTTGCACCACTGCCTAATATACAGTAGCATTCAATCTTTCCTCTTAAATTCTTTCAGTCTGCAGTGTGTGTGTATATACAGTGTGTGTGTTCTATATATCAGAAAACATAATGTGGTGTAGTATAAAAGGTTTAAGGTTTTCTAGCATGCGTTTGGGATGGCCACATTTAATCATAAGTATATAAAGAAAGAAGAATCTAGGATCCATTGCTTAAAGCACTGATTTCAGCGGGAGCTATGCTAGTGCTCAGTTTGGCCCACAGACATATAGCAAGGTGAAGCATTAAAAATAAAGGAATGTACTCTACTATGATGGCATTACAAGCCTTATCTTAGAGGAGAGGAGACTGAAAATCTGGTGCACATAAAAATTAAGGTGCTAAAGTTCTGTCCACATTGTAAGACTGACTTCACAAAAATTCTAGCCATGCTACTGAAACTGCTTTGAAAATAGGTTCGCACCCAGCATCATTTTTTAGTATTTCTATAATTATATAAAATGACTTTAAATCAAGTAGAAAGGGCCACTCTAACCAAAATGTTCTTTGTTGTTGCAGACAACCATTATCTCTTACAAGGTGCAATAGTGGTTGACCATGACTATGTTGGCTTATCGGAAAGTTCGTATGGGCCATGCCCACAAAACACCATTGTCGAAGGGGAAGTAAATACCCTTGCAGCAAACAATCTGCTGCCTCTACCCTGCAAAGACAGTGAACCATCAGAATGTAAAAGTCAGTCTGAGTTTACCGAAGATCATAGAATTCTGCCAGCTAACTCAAATCCAGAGCAATGGTCTTCAACGTGCTGGACTCTTCAAACCAAGCTAGAGGATACTTAAGTAAATAAAACCCCACAATGTTTCACTGGAAGAAATGGTCCTCAACTTCTCTGGTGGAATGGAAAGGGCTTTAGTAGCTTTAAATTCCTTAGCCAAGTTTTAAATATGGAATGTTAGATACTTGTATTTACAACTGTATATGTTTGGGAATAATAGTACATGTCTGGTAATTAATTTGTATATATGCACTGACATGCTTATGCTTGTTTTACAAGGAATATGGGAATAGTTTAGTAAAAGCACATTACACCACTATACAATGGGACTTAACTCTAATCTGCAGTGTGATTATAGACTAACAGTGTGGTCTTATCCACAGCGCATTAGTCCTTAACCACAAAAGTACAGCATAGCATTCATTTTATGGCCTCTTCACTAGTCCTGGGGGTGGCTCAAGAGCTCTGAGAACCCCAGGACTGTAAGATGAACAACGTGACCACAGTCTGCCTCCAGCTCCAGGAAGGCGAGGTGGTTCACACCCTCCTACATTTCTACAACTTTGTTTCCAGCTCTTTGGGAAAGTCGTGAGCTCTGCCTTTTTATACCTTCTATTCTTCATCGCTGGTGCAAGACTCAACAACCACATGAAACAGCAGGGCTGCCAAAGTGCAGTGCAAGAACCGGTCTGCTTGAGAAACAAACAGTCCTACAGCAACATGGGCAGAATTTCGCCAGTTTTACTCCCAGCCCATCAAAACACTGTTAGGGAAAGGAGGTTTTTAGAGTCTGTTAGGCATGTTGGGGCTGCCTAAAGCACGTACAGGGGCTGTCTCTGCTTATCTCCTTATCATCTTCAAAGCAAATCTCAGATGTAGCCTCCTTGCAGCATGAGCACCACACCAATTGGTTTGTGTAGGTGCTTAGGACTGCCTGGCTGGATGCTCAGTCTGTCCCTATCATTGGTGATTTTTATCATGCCATCAAAGATTTTGGCACTCATGTGATTGACCTGTACTGACAGTCCTTGGTAAATGTGTTTGTGTGGTACACTGATCTTCCAGCTCTGAATCTGTCTTCAGTCTCCCTTATTATTCTTTCTTTTCATAAAAAAAACTTGCTCTAAACATAGGACGAGCCCTGCTCTTCCTGACATCCACACATCTTACCTTGTCTCTCTCTGAAAATTTGCCAAGATGAGTTGTGAGCTGGGGGGGAATTACCATGTGCGCATGCACAGGAGCTGTTGTATTTGTGTGCTTGCTATGGCGCACCTTGCAGAGTCCCTGAATCACAAATGGGGCTTGACCCAAGAACCATGGAAGTAGATAATTACCACCATTTGGCTTAGGGGAAGGAGTCCAGGTCTGGGAGCTTTAGTCTCACCTCTTTCACTGACTGGTGTTACTCGTTTTTTGCACTTCATGACCCATATTGTTGACCAAGGCTTCATACTTCCAGTGGTATTTCCCTTAGTTCATAGTTTTGATAACAGTACTAGAAGATGCAGAAGGAGAGCTGGTTGGAAAATAGTTCTTCCACCTGAGGGAAAATGTTGAGGAAAAGTTAGTTTCAAATTTTTTTCATGGAGAATTTTGATTTTTTTTTTTTGGTAAAAATTGAAAACCAAAATCATCATTTGGGAAATACCCACACAGGGAGTATAAATTTAGGTACCTTATGCCCCCATTCTTCTCTTTGGGGTGGGCTCCTTGGCCAGCCTATATCTCCCCCTTGCCTAGCTGCTGTGATACATCACTGGAAACTTTGTCTAACTGAAAAGGAGGACTTGTGGCACCTTAGAGACTAACAAAGTTATTTGAGCATAAGCTTTCGTGAGCTACAGCTCACTTCACTGGAATGCATCCGATGAAGTGAGCTGTAGCTCATGAAAGCTTATGCTCAAATAAATTTGTTAGTCTCTAAGGGCCACAAGTCCTCCTTTTCTTTTTGCGGATACAGACTAACACGGCTGCTACTCTGAAAATTGGTCTAACTGGTGAGCCTGGCTCAGAGGAAAATGGGGGCATGAGGCACCATGCTAGCATTTCCTAATCTGATTTTTTGGTGTTTGGCCCAAACCTTTTCAGGTGATGAATTTTTGGACAAAAAGTAAAAACATCTGCAGCAAGCAGACATTACTCATGGAAAAATTCTGTGTCATAAACCCAATTTGCCACTGATAAACAGTTGTCATTGAAAATTTTCAATCAGCCCTCACACTTATTGATGGCTCAGCTAGGAAGGGAATCTAGGACCAAGATTTTCAAAAGCTGCTCGTGAATCTGGGTGGCCATCTTGAGATGCCTGTAAAGAGACTTAACTCAAAAACTGCTGAGTGTCCTCCGGAAAATTAGGTCCTGAACATGGAAGAACTCAGTTTTGCCCACTAAGTGACACTGCCTTTTGGAAAGAATATGCCAAACCTAGGTGCTTGGCTATGCTGTCTGTAAAATAAGGCTGCTTTCTACATATCTCTTTACCAAGCACTTTTGAGACCCATGGATGACTGAGGATTATATCATTCATTGACAAATACACAGTAGCCAGGAAACCTATATCTCAGACCCCCTGCTTTAACCACCAGGTTGCACGTGCCTCCCAGAACCAAGAATAGAGTCCAGTAATCCTGATCTCCAGCATCCTACTGCTATCTAGAAAACAGTGGCAGAAAATGCACTTTCTTTGGCTCTGTCTTAAAACTTTTTAAAAATAAAATCTTAGGAAATTCCATTTACAAAACCATCATTATTAAAGTTAAAAAGTCAAGCACTCAAATAGGAAATAACTGTAACCTTAATTCTGCCCGTGTGTATTATCGTATAATAGGGACTTATATGATCACATATTATTTTTTATAGGACTCCTGTTTGAAGTTGACGGCCAGCTGTTCTAGACCATAGTCTGCTCCCTGTATCCTATATTTCCCCAATTGGGATTTCACCCATCAGGGGTCAGCCTGATAGAGCCAGCTCCTCTAACCTCACGTCCATAGCATAAGGTGCACGCTAGCAATCCCCAGCTAGGGGACAGTCTCTTGGCTTCAGGAATAAGATCAGACAGAACTAGGGAGCTGCCTCCTTTATTCCCCTCACCCCACTGTCTTAAAGCAAAGCATCTGGCCTGGATGTTTTTCACCAGATACTAACTGATCTTTTGTGTATTACCTAGGGTAGTGGGTCCCTGATCCAGACTGAGGTCTCCAGGCATCAGTATAATACAAATAATTAATGAGTGCTTTCATAGTTACAGAGCCCAAAATAGAGAGCACCAAACTGACTATGTGTTGGACAGGAAAGTAAAGGGCTGAATGCACTAAAAGGAATGATACTAATATTTCATATTTCCTGGTAATTGCACAGTGGCAGCTACACATGAGCTCCTCAGATCCCTCTCCGGATATATATAGCCAGGAAGATAATTAATAGTTTTAGGCAAATTAGCAAAAGGAATTGGGAATTTCTGGTGACTTGTTCAAATTTGCTATGTGGTGAAACTGCCAGGAGCGAAATTAGAAGAATGGCAGGAGGAAGCCTGAACAATTGCTGCAGGTAGGGTTGACAACCAGCCATGCTCAGAGAAGTATCATAGAAATACTCTATATACTTATTACAGCAAATTATTCTTCTGACCCTGTTTATGACATTCATTGAGTTCTGTCTTCCAGGAGAAAACTCAGACACACTATTTCACCAAGACTGACTGCCTGCTCTATCAACTGCACATGCATTTAATTTACAAGGGGACATGCCTCAACTTCCCAAGTCAATTCTTTAAAGGGTGGTTTGTGACACATTGTGGTGTTTATAACTAGAAGGGAAAAAAATGGAGCACATATGTTCAGGAAATTCAGAGAGAGAGAGGTGAAGTTGGTGAGTTCCCCAGTAACGTAAATGTTTCTATCTGGTTAGTGTACTAAAATTATTTACATATGCACTGTTAGTTGAAATAAATGATGGAAATTCACTATGCTACAGTAAGTGGATTTTGTTCAATAATAGGTGTGTGTTAAAACAAGGGAGCCCTGAGTATAACAATGATTTCTTGACCTTGCCATTTCTCCTGCTGGGGGTGGTTATAAACATACCACCCTAAAATGTTTACTTTTTAAGGACAGACAATGTATGGACAGTTCTTAGCTTTTTGCAATGGGCTTAATATGCCACAGCGGAGAAGGCTGTGATGAGTCATCATGTGCTTTTCACAACAGGCGGCTCTTGGAAATGTCATTCTTCAGGACTAGATTAATTTCTTATTCATGTGTACAGCCAAGATCCATGACCTTTTGTGACACATGTAGTTATTTTAATGATCTATCATAATAAACTGTTATCACAGAAGCTCCTCCTGATATTTCAAAAGTAGGTAATGGCATATGGCATGTTTTTCTTTTGGGAATGGAGCTGATGCAGACAATTATTGGACTAGCTAAAAATAAGACGGGTGAACTCAAGAAGCTCAGCAGGCACTGGAAACAGAGGAAGGCAGCACATCAGCAGCCAGCATAATCTGCTGGCCTAAATTGAGTGCATGTCTCTGTCTCTAAATTCAGTCTAAAGAAATGCTATTATAAGACTCTGATGGTAGGAATTGTTTTAAATTCAAAGAACAAAAAATGATGGGGGAGAAAAGAGAATTTAACAGTGTCTACTGAGAAATATAATGTTGCTCCGTAGCACATTAAATGAATTTCTGGGCCAAGGTAGAATTTTTTTAAAGACATCTTTTAGGCATTTCTAACCAGAATAATAAACAATGTCAGAAGGAAGTTTCTATCAAGTGGGAAGAGTCCTCTACGAGGGAATCTAATATAAAAACACCTCATTCTGGAGGTGTGAATGATTACCTTTGGCTATTATTCTTGACAGAAATATTCCCCTTTCAGTTCTTGCTTCTTCCTATGTGACTTTTTCTATATTATTACACACCAAAACCTACATTATTAAGGTTTTAAAGTCAAACAAACATTCACAAGTTTGGAAATGCTAGAATTAAGGCTGCCAGTGCAACCTTAATTCCGCCCCCCTTGGGTATCACACTGTGTACACAGTGTTTAATTATCTGATCACAGGACTCCCTGCCTCATTCAGTGCACAGGCCTACTTGGCCCCTATATTCACAGCATATCCCCTGGGGATCTATTTACCAAACCAAAAGGACCTCCCACTCTTCATAGGGGAACGGCCATAAAAGACCATAGGAATCCCCTGAATTTAGGGGATGACAAATGAGAAAACATAAAGCAAATGCTGTTCAAAGTTAAAAAATCAGGGTTCCAGAGGGGCATATCAAGAAGAGAACCCCTAATAGCATCCATTGCTCCTCAAAAAGAGTCCAGGCAGTGAGTGGATGCCAGCAGAGAAACTCTGCCCAGAGATGTGATCAAACAAGTGATCAGAAGTGCAAAGCACAGTTGCAGTCATGATCCAACCTCCTCCTTCTTGACTGATAGATGGCCATCCCAGGACTAGGCAAAGGCTAACAAGAAGGTCCAGGGACTTTGTGGGGCCATAGATAGGCTGTGACTAAATAAAAAATCCACAAGGGAAAAGAGCAGTCATCCTCCTCACCAGTTCCACATCCTACCTGCATCGGGCGGCTGCAGCTCCCAGTCCCAGCTCCGCAGGTGAGACCATCCTGATGTGGGGGAGGAGACGAAGAGCAGGAAGTGACAGGGGGAGGGAAGAAGAGGAGTGAACAGAAGGCAAGGTCCTGGGGGGAGAGGCGGGGTAGGGGCAGAGCCTCAGGGAGAGGCGGGGCCTGGGCGGGGCCTTGAGGGAAGAGGTAGAGCAGGGAAGATTCTGGCACTCCTGCTGGAGTGTCTGGTTTTAAATGTTACAAAGTTGGTAACCCTAGATCCACACAGAACTTTACCTCCCTGGAGCACAGGGTGGGGCAACCCCATACACTGAGCCAGCAGGCCCGTCCCACTGACTGTAGTCCAGAAAGTATCTGACTTTGGTGACACCTCCCAGGACCAGCTTCCAACACACTGAGTGGGGCCTCTTCCACCTATGCTGTGAGACGTGGCTTACACAACAAAAGTTCATAACCTTGGCAGCTGTGATGGACCTGGTTACAGAGACAAATGTCCAGGAACCGGATCTCCTGGAAGATCACTTGGAGGCCCCTGCCTACCATAAGGGAGTGCTCCCCATCAGTGACCGAGATGAGATGCACCTCGGCACCAACAGCGGGGACAGATGGCAGAAAGGCAGTGGGGGGTGGGTGGGCTTTGAGGCCTCCTCCATAAGGGACTCTGTGAGGTGAGTGGCATCACCCCTCTCCCCCACCGCTGCCAGAGCCGCCTCAGCCAGCTCTACCTGGTGGACTTTCTTGGGGGGCATGGAAGCAGGCCCAGCTGTGGCCCCCCCAGAGGCTTTATGGGAGACCTTCTCCTTCTGCTTGAGGGGGAGGTGCTGGGCCTGTGCCTTACAATTGCTGCACATTGCCTCCATAACCAGTACCCAGACCTCTTTGGTGGTGTCATTAGAGAGCTGGCCAGCAGCTCTGGGTTCAGGAGGCAATTGGGATTGGGGCTTGGGGAGGCAGGGATGGGGTAATAGAGAGAGGGGTGGTTTGCCTCCAAAACGGGTCCTCTCCTGGGCTCCCTGGCCACTGCCACCCCCGCCCTTTCATCAGCAGTAGGGTCAGCTGTGTGCATATTGGAGGCCACTTCTGGCACCTGAGCAAATTGTTGGCTGATGGAGGATGAGGAGCGGTAACTTATTGGGTAAGGTCGCTGGTGGTGGCAGGGTTGGCACCCTTCCGAGTGCTGGGAGGACCCAGTGTCCCTCCTTGCTAAGCCAAGGACCAGTCCCTCCAGACATGCCCGAAAGTCCAGCAGAGGATGCACCAAGCCTTCCAAACTGAATAATGGATCTGGTATAGGGCACCTTGGTAGGGCACCAGGTAGTACCCCTCCAAACTTCCTGCGCCACACGCAACTGGATGGTAACTTGCCAGCAGAACAAGAAGACGTGACAGAGAGAGAGTGAAGTCCTTATAGCCTAGCAGTGGAGAATAACTTTCCCAAGTTGGAAAGGGGAAGCAGAAGGGCAGCAGTGGGCAGGAAGGGTGGGACAGAGGTGAGGACACACCCAGGTCCTCCAAGGGCTTGAATGACACAAAGAGGCTTCCCAGCAAGATGCCTTTTCCCACCATCTTTTGGGCAGTGTTCCCCCAATGCCAGGCAGAAGACAACCTTCCTATATGTCTTGGAGGCCAGTACACTGGCCAAGGGCCCCACTACTCATGCGAACACCCACACATAGGTTTCTATGTGGGATAAGGTGGCCATCAGGAAGCAATGGATGTCGTTCTTCCTATCAGGATGGGGAAGGGGTCCTGGCTGCTGTTGATGGTTGAGGTGGTGGAGGCAGTAGCAGGCAGAGGGGCTGTGGCAGATGGTAATGGGGTGGGAGACAGGGCCACGGCCACCTAGGTGCACACTCTGGGGGCTGAGGAGCAAGCTCCCCCAGAGCTGCTGGAAGGGTTTGGAGGGGACATGGGGAGCCACAGCCAATAGTGGCCAATATGAGGTCCACAGCAGGAGCTCTTTCTTCTGACCGAAGGGGCTCCCTTGGCAGTGATGGGAGGTTTGGCAGCAGAGTCCCTGCTTGTGATGGCTGCTGCTCACAGGGGGCACTGATGGGCCTGGCAGTAATGTCGTGGTGATAACCATGAGGACAGATAGGGGAGAAAGCTAACGTGGGGCAACAATGGTGGCTGGGGATTCCCCCGGCTTCCCCCTCCATCATTCCCCCCATGGGTGATGCAGCCAGAACGGAATCCTCGCACTTGGCTGGGTTGGGGATCTATTATCGAGGGCAGGAGAGCAGAACAGCCACCAGAAGGGAAGAGAGAAATAATAAAGAGAAGGGAGGGGGGGTAAGGAAAATGGAAGTTGACCCTTGTTTTGCATTAGGCTACATGTGTGGTAGGAGGGTGCAGACAAAAACTGGGAGGGGGGAGTTGTTAATGAAAAAGTAAGGAGGGTGTGGGGCACGATAGGCAGTGTTGGGGGGCACTGGCTCCTCTGATTACATTGGGTTAGTGGTAGCTGTAAGGGTGAGAGGTGCAATGACTAGGTAATGAAACAAAATGGTGGGGGGCAATCACAAGTGCAGGGAAAGCACAGGTGTGTGAGGCAGGAGACAAAGGGAACAAACAGCAAAGAGGTGGGGCTGAGCTGGGCAGGTGACTACCAATCATGAGACTGGGGCTCAGAAGTGAAGGTAGCAGACAGTGAAGGGAGCAGGGGTAGGGGAAGAACAGGCAAGCAATAATCAATAAGGGGACAGCAAGTAACAATCAGCAAAGTGGTGAGGCAGGTAGCAAACTATGGTGAGGGGAGGTAATAGCAAACAGCAAGGAGAAGAGGGCCAGTCAAGGGGGAGGAGGTTTGCGAACCACAAGGAAGAGGGGCAAGTGGGCAAGCAGGAGGAGGCAGCCCACCAGTTCAGTACAAACTGAGGGGAAGTGAGAGAGGGAAAGTCCAAGGGGGTATGTGTACTCACATGTGCTTGTGAAAGAATCTCTGCTGCCACCGTCCCAGGTCCCAGAGGGGGTGAGTGGGACCAGGCAGGTCAACAGTCCAGCCAGCAGATGGTCTTCAGAAGCCAGAGCAGGAGTGGATGGACTGGGAGAAGGGCTCTATGCTGCTCCTCCAGAGATGCAGCACCAACCTCAGGGAAGCAGAAGCTCAGCAGCAATGGCAACCCCCCCTCCCCACCACAGGTGTGCAGGGAATGAGGGAGGGGATTGCAGGAAGAGAAAGGAGGGTCTCATGGTAAATTCAGTTGAATGCTGCCCTGGAGAACTGGATTCTACCTCTGCCTCTACTACAAAGTTCCTATGTGATACAGTAACTCCTCACTTAACATAGTTATGTTCCTGAAAAATGTGACTTTAAGCAAAATTATGTTAAGCGAATCCAATTTCCCTATAAGAATTCACGTAAATGGGGGAGGGGGGGGTTAGGGTCCAGGGAAATTTTTTTCACCAGACAAAATACTATATTATATATATACATGCACTGTATAAGTTTTAAACAAACAATTTAATATTGTACACAGCAATGATCATAGAATAGCTGGGTTGGAAGGGACCCCAGGAGGTCAGCTAGTCCAACCCCCTGCTCAAAGCAGGACCTATCCCCAGTTTTTGCCCCAGATGCCTAAATGGCCCCCTCAAGGATTGAACTCACAACCCTAGGCTTAGTGCGGGCCAATGCTCCAACCACTGAGTTATCCCTCCTCCCGCTAATGATGGTGAATCTTGGTTGAGGTGGTGAAGTTAGAGTGGGCTATTTCCCAGGGGATGCCTTACTGCTAAATGATGAACTCGCTAACTGGGCTGAGCCTTCAGGGGTTAACACATTGCTGTTAATATAGCCTCACACTCTACAAGGCCGCACAAATGGAGGGAGGGGAGACAGCATGGCAGAGAGAGTCAGAGACACCCTGTGTGTGGGAGAGAGAGAGATATGCGCTTTGCCCCTTTAAGTACCCTGACACCACACTCTAAGTACATTGCCTTTGAAAAGATCGGGAAGTTGAGTCAGCAGCTGGGGCCAACTCTCTCTGTCCTGAGCCCTGTTGTGTCTCCCCCCTGCTCTATATGGAGAAGGGGTAAGCGGGGGGGGGGGAGCACCCTGACACTAACCCCTCCTTCCTCACCTCCCCTGCACAGCAAGCAGGAGGCTCCCTAGAGCAGCTCCAAGGCAGAGGGCAGGAGCAGCACATGGCAGTGGGGGGAGGGACAGCTGAACTGCCAGCGATTGACAGCCGGCTGAGCTGCTGCTGCACAGGGAACTTAGGGGAGCGGGGAGCTGATGGGGACGGGGGGCTGCCGGTCCATCCTGGTTCCAACCACCCACCAGCTAGCTGCAACAGGCTGCTCTTCCTGCAAGCAGTGGACAAAGCAGGCGGCTGCCAAACAACGTTATAAGGGAGCACTGTGCAACTTTAAACGAGCACGTTCCCTAATTGATCAGCAACGTAACAACGTTAACCGGGACGACTTTAAGTGAGGAGTTGCTGTACTGGACAAATCATTTACACAAACTCTCCACAGGTCGTCATTATTGGGTGTTTCTCATTTTCCGGGTGCCCAACTTGAGAGCCTGGGGGTCTGATCTGCAGAAGTGCTGAGCACTCACAGCACCTGTAGCTCAATAGGAGCTGTGCTTTGAACATATAAAGTACCACAGGTGTTTGGCTGCCCGGGGAGGCACTTGACGGCGGGTGAGTAGGGGTCTTGAGGGAGGGGTTGGAACGGGGGTAGGGCCTCAGGGGAAGGGGCACAGTGGGGGTGGAGCACCCCCAGGGAAAAGTAAAGTCAGCACCTATGTAAAGTACCACATAATACTAGAGACCCCAGGCTCCTCAAGTCAGGCACCCAAAATTAATGGACACTTTTGACAATTTGGCCTTAATCTCTCTGTGCCTCAGTTCTCCATGTGTAAAATGTGAATGGTATCCATCTTGTGCTCTGAATGAGGAGTCCGGTGAGAAAAAATAGTATGGGATCAAGTCAGGCTAGACTGTATCATAATACACACATAGCAAGGGGCTGAATGTAGGTTTCCAAGTCAGCCATAAATTCTGGCATTTCCTAACTCTGGAGTGTTTGATTTTGCAACCTTAACAATCTTTTATAGTAGTTTTGGAAATTATTATTTGGACGTGATAGACCCTGACTTTAGCAAAGCTTTTGACACGGTCTCCCACAGTGTTCTTGCCAGCAAGTTAAAAAAGTATGGGCTGGATGAATGGACAATAAGGTGGATAGAAAGCTGGCTAGATCGTCAGGCTCAATGGGTAGTGATCAACAGCTCGATGTCTAGGTGGCAGCCGGTATCAAGCAGAGTGACTGACTTCTGGGGCTGGTTTTGTTCAAAATCTTCATTAATGACCTGGATGATGTGATGGAGTGTATCCTCAGCAAGTTCATGGATGACACAAAGCTGGGGGGAAGAGGTAGATATGCTGGAGGGTAGGGATAGGGTCCAGAGTGACCTACACAAATTGGAGAATTGGGCCAAAAGAAATCTGATGACATTCAACAAGGACAAGTGCAGAGTCCTGCACTTAGGACAGAAGAATCCCATGCACTGCTACAGGCTGGGGACTGACTGGTTAAGCAGCAGTTCTGCAGAAAAGGACCTGGGGATTACAGTGGATGAGAAGCTGGATATGAGTCAATAGTGTTTCCTTGTTGCCAAGAAGGCTAATGGCATATTGGACTGCATTGCGATTGCATCCCATTGCCAGCAGATCGAGGGAAGTGATTATTCCCCTCTATTCGGCACTGGTGAGACCACACTTGGAGTATTGCATCCAGTTTTGGGCCCCCCACTATAGAAGGGATGTGGACAAATTGGAAAGAGTCCAGCAGAGGGCAATGAAAATGATTAGGGGGCTGGAGCACATGACTTATGAGGACAGGCTGAGGGAACTGGGCTTACTTAGTCTGCAGAAAAGAAGAGTGAGGGGGAATTTGATAGTAGCCTTCAACTACCTAAAGGTGGGTTCCAAAGAGGATGGAACCAGGTTGTTCTCAGTGTTGGCAGATGACAGAACAAAGAGCAATGGGGGAAGTCTAGGTTGGATATCAGGAAAAACTATTTCACTAGGAGGTGGTGGACTCTCCATCCTTAGAGATTTTTAAGGCCCGGCTTGACAAAGCCCTGGCTGGGATGATTTAGATGGGGTTGGTCCTGCTTTGAGAAGGGGGTTGGACTAGATGACCACCTGAGGTCTCTTCCAACCCTAATCTTCTATGATTCTATGTATATAAAAAAGTGGTTGTATTTCTTCCTTACAAACTTTGCCACAAGGTGTCAGTCACTCACTGCAATAGTTTAAATAAGAACTCCATTGTAAAGCTAGTCAAGTCAATAAACATGGATGAAAACTCTGTAGTAACCATTAGAAACAGATGGGGAAACAAATGACTGTAGCACAATTCTCTCCCAAACTATATTTTTGACAAGAAAGGGAGGGCACAGCACTTTAACGTTTCATGGTTCTTTGTGTGGTTTTATGCCATTCTCAACAACCCAACCACTACAAAAATACCAGTTTGGTATCTTGCAACAATCTCGGAATATAAAACAAACCTCCCTATAAAAAAACAGCCACTATGTGCAATCAGATACATCAGTGAATTTCTCCGACTGCTGAAACTTTGTGCTCTGCAGGGTATTACACAGATGATATACTAGAACAGATACATGGGGTACAGCTTTCCAAAATGAAAAACTAGGGCTCCCATAATAGGAAAGGTGGGGTGACAGCATTGCAGAGGATGGTTCTGGTGGGTATCTGGTTGATGAGCATGGGAAATGAGAAATAGAAAAGGGTGACCCATGTCTCCCTCTCCTTCCCAAATCTCTGGCTCCAGTGGCTTTGACTCTACATGCTGGGGAGAGCTAATTCAAGGACTCAGGGAGCCAGGGTAGATTCAGTGAAAGTGCTTGTGTGGGGAGAAGATCGTAACCTACATCTGTATACACCTGATAGCACACTATCATTTTCATGAGCTCATCCAGCAGTTGGCTCCTTTGGGTGGCCAGTTTGGAGGGGATTACAAACACTTACATAAGACAGGTTTTGAAAAACACCAGGGCAGAAACTGAAAGTGGACACTATTAGTATTGTTTGTTTCTGTCTCTTCTTACTACACCCATAATGCTCAGTTTTGAGGAACAAACATGGCCCACCCTACACTGACGATGGAAATTATGTACCATAGGTTTATGCAATTCCTGCCATTACTAAATACTGCACCAAACACTAGCTATGTTTTGCAATAGCACATTGAACATCCTCTTGAACGCACACTTGAAAACCCATCGCTATCCACATGTGCCTCGCTTACAAAGGGTTGTGTAAGTAACAGAAGATGTGCATGAAGCCCACTCAACCTGCTCGTTTTCAAATGTGGGACACAACAAGTGATCCAAAATGAACTATAAACTATTCAAGCAAAAAACAAAATATTGTGGGATTCATGATTTTAATGTAAATGGCTCTTTCTAGAACCTCAGTTTCATGCTATTTTGTTTCTGGTGTTAATAACTTTAACAATAAAAGTGAGAGGATACCAAAGCTCTGTGGAATGGAATTACAGAGAGTGACATTTGAGCTGTATATGCACGTGCCTTAACTCTATGTCCCTATAGTTTCACCTACTGTGTACTTGCTGGAAGAGTTGTACAATGAAGTCAGCTAGGTCGGTTAGCTTCTCAGACAACAAGCTTCAAAAGCAGAAAGGAGTTGCAGGTTTTGCAGAGCGAAATAACAGATCTCTGCAGAATGCAAACCCTCCCTGTATGATAGTAAATTCCTCTCTGCTGTCCCATGCTGTTCAATTGCACAGATGAATCTAAATATTACACAGGAACAATAGCGGAAAAGTATCAAAGAAGGGTGATTTGAACAGACCATTCATGCAGATGTTGAATATTTTAAAATCACATTTTATGATAATTCATGATGAATCAAGAAGTTATATTCATTCTAGAGTAAGAAAGGTTAGATATAAAAGTAAAATGATGTGATGTTACAACTGTGCTGTGCAAGCTGTATGCTGCTATTTTAAACAGAAAACGTGTTCTAAGCAACATAGGCATTTCGCTTGTGCTCTTCTTTGTAGCATCTGTTACAGGCATGCAACCACACTGAAGTGCAGAGCCAGAATTTGACTAGCGAGTCAGAGATGAATTAGGCATCCCATGTCTAGGTTCAGAAACAGCGGTCTTTCCCCTTTTTCCTGTTACAGCAGTCATCCATTACACACAGCAGGAGACCAGAATAATTGCACAGTATGTCACAGGACATTGTTTCAATAAGAAAAGTACATTTAAAAGAACAATGTCATGGCGTCTCTGAATGTTTGATTTAATCCAGCGTAGCCCTTATTTTTGGCTTGCTCTATAAGCAGTGACCTTACCTAGTTTTTCTACCCAAGACATTTTATGTTAATATGTTGCTAGCACATTTGGATAAACAAACAATTTTTATTAATTCAAAACTTCTTATACACTTCAGGGTAAGGCAGCAGAAATCTGCAGGTTCCTCATGCCATGCCCCTCACAACTCTACCCAGCCCCCACCAATTCATGCCCCTATGCGACAGTACGAGGAATCATACTAGGGAACTAAAAGTTCTCTGAAAGGATGTACATGAATCTAGCTTAGTGGAGAGCAAGGAACTGTTGCAATTTACTGCATTGATCTATAAATCCTCATTAACTACTACAGTGCACTGCTTAATTGGAAAACTCTACTTAATCAAGATGCCTCCTAGGGAGCCAATTTACACCTAATGGTACTTGATAGAAAGGACAGCTGCTTAACTGGGATATAATTTTGTTTAACCGGGACACCTTCAGGTGACTTAGTGGTGCAGGTCTGTTTGTTGGCTCTTCTACCAGGAGCCTACAGTTGCCTCCTGGTTTGCTCATTGTGAACTACCTATACTCAGAGGGGCCATCTCTCTGAGCTGCCCAACTCAAACTTGGGACAAATAGCAGGTTCCTTCCCTGCCTTATCCAAAGTTCATGGCACTATTCACTAATGGGAGAGGGTCACTGCAGCTCCTCAGGCAGCAGTGTTGCCAACTCTCACAGTATTTGGTGTTTTTCTTAAAGCCCCAGCTCCTAGAGCCATGTGATTATATGAGAATCTGAGCTTTCAGCTAAAAAGTGTCTAGCCCCCACAGTGGCTGAGAAAAGCTCAAAAAAAGTGAATCCACAAGATACAAAAAAATCCATTAAAAAAAAATCACACTATATGATCAGTCGTGATTTTTGAAGGCTTGGAGTTGGCATTTCTTCCAGTGTTTATTACTTAACAAGCATTTTCTGTTAATTGGTGGACATCTGCTGTCAGTGAGATAAGAGGGCACATGCTATGTAAGCCAATTCTACTTTGACAACAAATAACCAATATTTTTCTTTCAGTAGATAACACATGGTTATTCTTTTAACAGATATTCTTTTGAGGAGGATCTGCTGGTTATTAAACAATTGTGCAAAAAGAATACTCTGATCTATTGTTTTCCTGCATGACTTTTCCATTGCACGTTACCTTTAGGTACAGCAAAAATTAGTTCTTTTTACTGCATCTCTCCTCTGCTCATTTAGGGCCAGACTGTTATTAAAGCACAGCCTTGAACAGGAAAAGCTGTGGAACTGCAGTATGCCTCCTGGGGAGCACAGCTGTGGTGGCAACCCACCCCTTTGGAGATTACAGTATGTGCCCTTATCCAAAGCTAGCAATGCAATACTGGCTAGTGGAGCTATACTGTGCCTGATTTCAACCATTTTTGGGATGGCTTGCACCACAGTGGGGTCTAGTAGAGAATAGTCCCTGCACGCTAGAGAAGGCATAGACTACAATTGTTTTATGTCCTGCTGAACAAGTTTGTCCTTTTATACTTCCATTTAAACCATGCTCAGTTGCACCCATTGTCAGCGATACATAATTTTTGTAGTGTAGACAGGATTAAGTAAGGAAGAGAAGGCTCATATGCACTCCACCCAGAGCCACATCTGAACAAGAGGCAGTCACAGCTGGCTTTTAAAAACCCCAGACTATTTTCGATTGGTTCCTACAGAACATTAGTGACCCAGGTTTATCATTTATAACAAGTGTTAAAGAGGGCTCCACTTTTAACAACATTCAACAAAACAATAAATGGACCCAACTGGTGTAACATTTCCTGTAAATACTATGGTATCTTTATGCTTTTTGGTTAAGTATGTATTCGCCTGCACTCAAACTTGATAATTTTCATTTAAAAAACCACCACCACCCTCAAATGGGATGAGTTTGACCACCCAGATTTCAAATGCAGAAGTTATACATGGTCTTCTTCACTGCAGTTGTTTTCAGTTAATATTTAATTACACATTATTAATTCAGTTAATAATTAATTACATCTCTGAGTGCATTTCCATACATTGTGGCTCCCAAGATAGTTAGCTCACAATTGCTAAATCTAAACATCAGAAAATAGACAGGCTCATAACAGCCCGTTTAATAAGAGTGCACATGCTCAGATGCACTCATTATTAAATATAAGATCTTGTCTTGTCCAATAATATGGTACCCATGGGTGTTGATTAACTGTATTAGTTAAAAGTTGGGCAGTTCAGCTCTCAACACAAAGCAGGTAACATCTTGCACCCTAATGAGGTACCCTCAATGGTTATGTATTACTTTTTTAGGTTTCTTCCTGCTCGAATTCTCATTATTTTTGCTTGTATGCAAGTTTAAGGCAAGCAAATGGCTCAGCTATAATAAAGTTGCACCCAAAAGAACACTAATGCTCTCCAGGGTCCCAAGTGTGAGACAGAGTCATTTTGTTAGGGGGAAAAAAACAGTACTTTCAGAGCTACAGCATCAGCGCTCTAATGGCCTGAAAAATGGTTGCATTTTGGGAGTTCAACCCTGAAGAGTTACCACTTCTCTTCCAAGAAAAAACAGAGAAGGGTAGTTAAGTTTTTTACCCTTTGTTCCAGAAAGAAGAGGTACAAGGCCTTACCTGGTCAGGGATGAATCAGTCTGTGTTCCAGCAATACGATATATTTGCCCCCCAAGAAACCTCCTTAAGCACCAGCAACAGCCCATTATAGTAAATGTGATGAAAGTTATTTCATAGGACCCTGTAGCAATTTTTTGCTCTCTCAGCCTGTATGTGCAGATTTTAAATAAAATGAGATTAATCTATGCCTCTGATCCTCAAAGGAGACTGATGAATCATGACAATGTCACACAAATGAGTCACTTTAGATGACTCACACATTCAGCATAATTATCTAGCAGGTCTTCAGCAAATATAAAATAGTGAGTCATCACATTGCAGAAATGAGGACTATGTTGCATGAATGGGGGAGGAAATTTAGAAAAATTAAGAGTATCGGTTCTGTAAGCCAACTTATACTAGTTGCCTAAACTAATTTAATTTTCATATGCAATCTGAGACACAGGTTTCTTCTTAGCTCTGATCATGTTTTATTAAAATAAATACCCTGCAATTTTGATATACAGGCAAGATTCCTCTTTAAATGTTTGTTTGATTTTATACATGTATGTAAGTTATTAGGCTTGTTTTTTTCCCCTTTAAAGCTGCTACATAACAAAATATCTTCCAACTCATACAAAATAGCACATTTTTCACTGTAAGAAGTGGTCTGTGTTATTGTTACAAAAGTTGTGTACAAAAACCCTTCAAATATGCAAAAATTCCAAAATACACTCTGACAGCAAATGCTCTGCGAACACTTTATTACACAAATTACATTCAGCCTCAGAAAATAGTATTTTAACAGTAATACTATCTAAAAATAAGACATCTCAGAAACACACCAACTAAGGAGGAAGAAAAAAGAATTAAATAGAGACTTTTTCTCTCTCTCAATGCAATATTATGTTAGTGATTTTAAAAAAATAGAAGAAGATTTAGCAGCTTTGTTTTCTTGTGGCACTGTATTTCCTCTGTACTGCAATAGTTTAAGGATATTGAACAGGAAAGGCACAAAAGAAAGAAACTGACAACTGAAATGTTATGAGGAAAATATTGTGCTAAAGCAGATAATGGGACTTATTTACAAATACAGAAAAGGTCCCAAAACAGAAATGATAAAATACTACTACTTTAAATCAGTACTGCCATTAAAAGAGGATTGTTTTCTTTATTAAGATGTTCACATAAAGACAACGGCACTGATATAAAACTTCCACACACTCCTCCACTTAAAAAAAACCCCAAACCAAACTAAAACCAAACTAAAACCAAAAAAATCCCAGTGTACAGCCCCACGCAGACTAGTACAGTTTACAATTAAATACACAAAATCTTAAACGTGCTAAAGGGAAAAGGAATCTGATGTTCTTGGTAGAATCATTCAATGTAGAAGAAATCAAAGGCTGGTTTCATGATGAAGAAGATACTGGTGGGGGTGGGGGAGCTGAATACTCTTCTTCCGAGTCTGTACCATCATCTTCATCTTTTTCTTGATCACTCCCTTCAGTACTAAGTCGGTCAAACCCTTTCCGACTGTAGCTTTTGTGGCTTGCAAAGAAGTTCCCAAGGTTAAGGCCTCCACTACCTTTTCCTGTAGAAAGGAAATACCTAAGGTAAGCTTTCCATTACTGAATTTGAAAAAAAATTCCTACCACTCATCCATTACCCACTTTAATGACCCTTATCCTTTTCCCAAAAGCACCTTCCACCAAGCCCTCGAAGAAGGCCAGCACATGAACCATCTTGGGAAGCTAGGCACATAGGTTGTGGCAAACAAGATTACAAAAGGGTTTTTTTATAGCTTCCATTAGGATTCAGCTATAACAACCGTCTGAACAGCATCTCTTGTGTCCCTACCAGTCTGAACATAATTAGCCATCCCAGAGGCAGCGCTTCATTTCATTCACTATAAGAAACTGGGATAACTCACTATGACAGGTACCAGCTTCTTGGCAGGAATGGCAGATCATCTTGAGCGGACATATAAAAAGTGGTAGGAGGAAGGCATTATATATATTTATAATAAAGACAGAGCTGAGGAGGAGAGACTTCCCCCACCTCTGCCCTTGGAAAATCCCACTCCCAGCACCAAGGTATTAAATATACAGTATTTATTCTCAAACATGTTTCTCTGTTGACTTACTTGAATAAAATCTGAGTTATTGGACTCTTAACAGTCAAAGATATCTTGCATTTTACTTACCTTGAAGTCTGCCCAAGATTCTTCCTGAACTTGATTCAAGTTTGTGGTCTGCATCAGCTGAAAAGATAAAGCAAATTTCAAAATAAGCATCAATGACCCTATTCTGAAACAGTGCATTTTCTGATACTGATCAGCAGTTGAGAGAAAAACTGATATTGTCCAGTTTCGTGGTTAGGGTAGAATTATAACTCATAGTGGGGAAAAAAGGCACCCTCTTTATTTTCAGTTTGTGCCATTCTTTCTATACATCATTCCAGCCATTAAGATGATTAAATTCTCAGTCAAATCCGAGAACCACTTTCTCAACTGCTGGCTTTTGTGATTGTGAAGACTATAGTTGGAGAAGAACAACTTCATCACTTACACTGTCTGGATAATTATATTCCAGCACACTGCAAGTTGTAGTAAGACATGCCAAACAGTACTATACTTCTGTTCTCATTTGGACATGCATGTGGTACAGTTTGCTCTTGAAACACTCTAGATCCATGGTAGACACTTCAATGATCTCCAAATTTCTTGAGCTACTGGAAAATGATAGTGGTTCTCCCATTGCAAATCCAAAGGAAAACAAAAAACCACAACCAAATTGTTTTTTCTACACACTACTTTGTATATACTCATAAATCAGTGCAAAGAATTTGCAGAACAAAGTAATTTGTTTTTACCAGTTTAAATATATTCTAGATATTTAACAAAGTCCAGTTTTATCAAAATGTTCCCATCCACTGTAAATTCAGTTACTCCAAAATGCACTAGAAGGAACAAATCTGCATGCTGGGAGATGGACAGGTAGATTTAAGAGGTCTTATTCATATCTGCTTTTTATAATAATTTAGCCCTCTGGAGTGTCTGCATATTTAACACTAAAAACAACAACTCTTCATGCAGTATTACTTTTCAATGCTGAACACTTGCAAGCAAGATTTTCTTCCACCATTATCACTGCACTTCAAACTTTATGAATTTTGTGTGAGGATTTCAATTACATTGGGTCTGTAATAGTGGTGGAACTATGTTATTTGCACAACTCATGTATGTTTTATTCTGTCTGTGTTTTACCAATTTTTTTATGGCATACAGATAACCCAGGAAATGAACATTTAATTGCTAATTCATGTGACAGTTTCGAAGAAAGTAAAATGTGTTATAATAGGTTAGTACAGTATGAACTGGGGACAACGTCATAGTTTTAGCACTATAAATACGCATTAAGAAGGTCACAGCTGGATTTCAAAGGGATGAAGGCACATACATAATAGAAACGTATGTATGAATCAGAAAATGCATGAGATAGTAAGTGAACTACCATTTATGTTCCCCTCAGACATTTTTTGTTAATGTTTGCAATTTGTTTATTTCTGGGAAATCCTGTAATACTGTTTATATCTTTCAGAGTAGCAGCCAGGTTAGTCTGTATTCGCAAAAAGAAAAGGAGTACTTGTGGCACCTTAGAGACTAACCAATTTATTTGAGCATAAGCTTTCGTGATGCATCCGATGAAGTGAGCTGTAGCTCACAAAAGCTTACGCTCAAATAAATTGGTTAGTCTCTAAGGTGCCACAAGTACTCCTTTTCTTTTTGTTTATATCTTTATCGGTCTTTTTTTTTTTTTTTTTTTTTAAAGCTGCACTTATTTTGAAGAAAAAAGTATTCTAAGCTTTCCCAACATGAAAAGCATCTCTAAGTACATTATACATTGAATTTTAAAATAAAGGATTTATCTAAATCAAAATAATTATAATCAGAAGGCTCTTTCTGGGATTTCAGAACCAGTTTTACCCTGATAACAACTAAAGGGAAGATTTAGAAGGAAATACTGAAAAAGTGGTTTATTAAGGTACAATAATAAATGTATTTGCAGACACAGTCATTTGTGGATGCCAACACAGGATTAGAATGCATTGCCATGGTACCTGTACACAGGATTAAATACAGACAACAGGACTCTTTTCATAATTTTGGCCCTGCCTGTTCAATGATGTCTTTGAATAATAAAAGTCTGTTGTTCTGGAATTTAAGAGTTATTCATGGTTACCTCCATAGACCCTTGTCTTCCTCCATCGAATAAATACAGCAATTGCCAACAGGACAACAATAGGAATAATTAGAAGAGTTGTAATAAGAACAAAGGAAATTCCAGGGCTGGCCTGTTCGACAATATGATGTTTTTCCCACTTCTTTTGAGACTCCGTTGAAACAGGTTTGTTTTTCAGTCTGGCTTCTATAACTGTCTCTGCTTCTTTAAGAAAAGAAGAGAATTGACATCGGTATCTTGGCATTTCAAGCAACATGCTTGAAAAGAACATGCTAATGCCCCGGAAATTTTCAGTAATTAATAACAGGCACCATTAAAACTATAAAATGACACGCTCACAGGATTTTTTAGCTACTGCTGGTGTCATCTCAAGAGCCATGCAAGAGATATAACTTTCTAAAAGTCTGAGAAGATTAGAGTGTACTCTCTTTATTTCTCTAATATTTGCAGTTCAGAGGATGGAGATGGGACAACTGTCAGGGAGAGTTGCTCCTAAAGAATTCCAACATTTGAATGATGGGAAAATCCTGAAGCATTCCATTGTTATAACAAAGCAAGGCATGACATTACTTTCTCAGGAAGACATCCCCTTACGTTAGCTGCATAGATCCTTTTGCAAGTAACCAGTTACATTTTTGTATTATCAAGACTGAAAAGGGAATGTATTTGTTACAGTCCTTGAAACAATTAACCCAGAGGGGACTTGTATGTGTGTGTTTATATGTGTGTGTGTGTTCAGAGCAGCTCGCACTTTGCGAGATAGGCATTAATTGTGTTGTGGTTGCATTTTATCCACAACTTTAGTTGTTAGAATTATGCCACGTGAAATGATTCCACCAGTTCATTTCCTTTTCCCTACAGTGCCATGGAGGAGGATGAATGGGAAAAGGAGGTTGATGCTATTGGTAGACTATAGTTATCAAGGAGGAACATGTGCCGTATTGAGAAGGGAGCTGGATAATATGATCCCCAAAAGGTGCAATTTCAGCTGTGAAGTTTGACATGTGTGTATTGCTAGTAAATCTGTACAGCTGGTAATGTTTTGGATGAACTCCAATAAAACTATATACACTTCAGTATTTTCTACCGGGGTAGCCAAAGTGTGGCCTGTGGAGTCAAGTAAAGTCCAGAGAGTTCTATAATGCAGCTGTGAGTTCCCTTTGTCTTTAATATGGAGAAGTGGCAGCCAACGATTACCAGGTCCCAGCATGAAATGAGCCACTGAAACTTCTTAGGGCTTGTGTTCACTGGGGCAGTTGAGAAAGTTACCTACACTTGACTTAACTTCTCATGAGTTAGCCTTGGTCGAGTGAGAGCAGTCACACTGTAAAATGGTCGAGCTGCACAGTGGTTGGATTAGCAGCTGACTGAGTAAGCAAGTCCCCACTGCTTTACTAGCTGGAGCATCAGCAGCACTCAAACTTCAACCCACAGCCCCTGACAGGCCAGCTGGCTTTAGTTTAAAGCAGCAATTCCCAACATTTTCCCTGTATGACCCCATTTTCACATGTATTGCTTCCTGCGACCCCAGACAGCATGGAGGATGCCATTTTTAAATGGAGTTGTCCTTGCAGCTTGACCTCATATGCAGTTTACGTGCGAAGTCAACTGCAGTATGTCGGACACCATTTTGTTTTACAAAATGGCATCCTCCACACAGTATGACCTCGCACACATATGGTGTGTGTGAGGTCACGCTACATGGAGGGTGCCATTTTGTAAAATGGTATCCTCTGAACACTTGGGATTGCAGCAACCTTACTTGGGATCATGACCCAAAGTTTGGGAATTGCTGGTTTAAAAATATCACTTAACTCGAGCTAAAATGTGTGTGTGCACAGGAGTCAGGCTAGGGGCAACACTTCATTTATATCTCAAGCTAAAACTTTAGTGAAGACAAGCCCTTATTCTCCATGGACCACACTTCTGTAATGAAGATGAGAATTGTTGCAGACTGTTCAATTTTATGCCTGAGTAGGCGTTACCTTTCAGTTCCCAGCAAATTCTTTATGTTGCCCTCACTTTGACACAGCAGAGTTGGTACTGGGGACAGCCACTGTGACCACAGAGGGGACTGAGCTCTAGTTTAGTTTCTAGGAAGTGTAAATCAAGACATTTTAAAACAAATTTGTTTTGTTTATATTCCATTTTCTCCATTTTTAATAAATCTTGTTTTTATTAAGACTACTGTTTGGGTGTATCCCAGGAGAAGAGAACTCCACAACTTCTATGAGGAGGGGTTGCAGGATGAAAAGTTTCTGGAACCTACATCCTGGACTCAATCTTGGCCAAGGAGCATGGAGAGAGGAGTCCACTCCCAGTGCATTGTGCTGCCATCAGGCTGCATCAAACGAACACACGAAGGGAAAAGCCAGAAGAACAAGGAGGGTAAGTTGGAGGTGGTGTTTGACCTGGGAACATAGGGTGAAACTTCAAGCAAAATGAAGCCACAAATTCTGTCTGGAACTGAACCCTGTCTAACCCCAACCAATAAATTCACTCCTTTGAAATCTGAACACTTTAATTCATCCTGGAAAGTATATTGCCAGTTAAGTCATACAGCCGCCTTCTCCTTCCCAATAAGGTGCATACTGTACCCTTTAGCATTATAGCAATGGATAGACTAACCTATTTTATGAAAATCTCACTGATTACTTGACTGCTCATTGGTAACAGATTACAGATTGTGACTACTGAAAGGAAATAGGATTTAGGCTCTTTGCTCACTTGGGTGCATTTGAAAATAATAATCTGATTCTAGAACTGTATTTTGTTGCCACATAAGATTAGAAAAGGGGTTTCTAAGGAAATTCTTTAAATTTATTTATTTATTTATTTATAAATTTCGAAGAAACTTTTATGGCATATTTTTGTGAAACATTTTTAATTAGTAAAAACACAACTTCATACTAATACCATGGACTAATTTATTTTATATTATTTTAAACTTTTTAAAAAAACTGCTGCATCAGAAACCTTTTCTGATATTATATTAGATGAATTTAAAAGCTTGCTATATGTCGTATGAACATATATATGCATATGTGCAATATTTGTATGTATATTTATAAAATTATATCGTTTGTTTTGTGAAATGCTCTCCAAGTCTTGCTATGTAGTGAGTCTTCACATTTTATGGGTCATGACAGAGAATGATTGTGGGGGCTTTTGTAGATCTTTGGCTGCTCAGGTAGCAGCTATAGCTAAAGGCACTTTCTGATGTTAATCAGTTTTCCAAATTTGTGTCTCATTTTGAGGTTAGACTACTGTAATAAGAGCACTCTACCATCTGTAAGTTGTAGCTAGTGCATACCACATCAATCCACATGAAGCAGAACATCACACAGAAAGTATATTATATCTATACATTTTACTCCTGGGGGAATTCTGTGCCACTACATACGAGCAGAATTTATGTCCCCAGCAGATTTTATTTTCTCTGCAGAATACAGATTCTGCTGGAGAGGTGCTGCACTTACACCTTTCACCCACCAAGGGCTGCTGTGGTGCCAGAAGAGAGGGCAACCAGCTGGTGGAGAGGCTGCATTCGTCAGAGCAGGGCCAGGTAGGAGGCACCAGACAGAATGGAGCACATGGGGCTGCTGACATGGAGTACAGAAGGGCTAATGGGGGAGGACAGACTGGGGCATGAGCTTAGGGGCTAGTAGGATGACAGCATTGTGCGAGGGGCTGAATGGGAGGGTGGCTGCAGGGCCCCATGGGGACAGGGGGTAGAGAGGCGCAGGGATTCATGGGTGTAGGAGGGGGAGATTTTTGGTAGCCCAAAGTGCAGTGGCATGCCTAGACCACTGCCCACAGCCGGCATACCAATTGTTATATTCATTGCTGAAAGTAGCTAGAAAGGCAGTTGCTGAATCCTTAGCACAACTAACAGACCAGCAGGGGAGGGGAAAGCGAGTGACAACAAGGAGTAAACATGACCCAGTGCCCTCCTGACTTGAGTTTTTGCTGAAGCATGCAGTTGTGCAAAATGAAAAATCTGGCCATAGTTAACTATTGTTATGTGAAATACAGTGAAAAATTCCCTGCCTGACAGGCTGGAAAACTCCACACACAACTTCAGCTCAGCAGTTTTTTGATGAACAAGCCATGTAATACTAACAAACTGGGTATAAAAAGAGGAAGAGATCTGAGCTCGGTGGACATTTGAATACTTGGGATATTTTGGGACACCTCTCAAGTTCCCCTGCAGATGGCAAGCTGGCCACTGGAAGTCTACAGATATCCACTTGAGACCTTGGGTAAATATTAAACTGGGGTTAATTTGGGGTGCTCTACCAATGTGCTGCAGACATGTGTAAGTACTTGATGTGACATTGCACTCCATACGTTTTATGGAAATATGCTTATGAATATGACATAACTGGAATATGCTTTATGCTAAATACCCCTTGTATGGTGTCATTAGAAAGCTTATAATCTACTAAGTGTGTTCATCCTATTTGTTTGCATGTATTATTTCTACATCTGGAGTTAGGAGAATAAGATACAAACTTGTATCACTGATGTAAACATATTAAGTGGGGGCCATTAAGGGTGGTCCAGAAACAATCAGTTGAAAATGGCCTTAGTTACTTGAAAGACTTCCTGTGTACGTGTGGGCCTGCCCATGGGGAACGGGGACTAGGAGTCTCACAGTGACATGTGACCATGTCACCTGATAATGAAATCCACCTTAAATCTGGTACTTTTCCATTTAGGAGGAGGGGTGGGGACCCAAAGAGAAAAGATTCCCGCCTTGTGCCAAAGCTATAAAAGGGGATGGAACAGAACAAAGGGGGCAGCCAGTCATGAGAAAGCCCCTGCCTACCACCTGAGATGTCTGCTGGAACGAACAAGGACTATACCAGGGGAAAGGATTGGCCCCAGACTAGGAAGGAGTGTAGTCTGTGAAAGACGCTTATTGGAACATCTCTGAGGGTGAGATATTACCTGTAATCAGTTTCTTTAATGTATTAGGCTTAGACTTGCGTGTTTTTGCTTTATTTTGCATGGTGACTTTGTTCTGTTATTACTTGAAACCACCTAAATCCTACTTTTTATACTTAATAAAATCACTTTTGTTTACTAGTAAACCCAGAGTAAGTGATTAATACCTAGGGGAGCAAACAGCTGTGTATCTCTCTCTATCAGTGTTATAGAGGGAGGACAATTTATGAGTTTACCCTGTATAAGCTTTATACAGAGTAAAACGGATTTATTTGGGACTTGGATCCCATTGGAAACTGGGTGTCTGGGTGCTGGAGAGGTAACCTGCTGAGCTGTTTTTGGTTAAAGTCTGCAGCTTTGGGGGGCATTGGCCCAGATCTCGAGTCTGTGTTGTTGCAGGCTAGTGTGTCTGGCTCAACAAGGCAGGGTTCTGAAGTCCCAAGCTGGCAGTGAAAACGGGCTCAGAGGTAATTTCAGCACATCAGGTGACAGTCCCAAGGGGATCTCTTTGACCAAATCCGTCACACTTTAGACTAAATAAAGTAGATGCTTAGAGTGAAAGCACCTTTGTTTGCCTGCTTACATCAACTATCTATTGGCCAGACGTGCCGTGTCCCCCATCGATTTATTTCCTGCCATCACCTTGCAAAGAGTAAAGTTACCAAGAGCTCTGAGTTCAGCAAAACCCCGTGTAACATGGAGAAGGGCGCTGCAGACACAAATTGGGACATGGGGTAAGAGGGTGCAGGGATACATGGGGACGGGGGCGCATGTGCCCAACTAAAATGGGAGAGGCTAGGGGTCAGCCAGGGCCTACATGGGGGAGGCTCCCCAACTCTGTACAATCCCTTCCCACCCCCAACCCCTCCAAAAACCTGTTCCATACTTCTCCCATCCACACGCAACCACTCTCCAGGTTTGCTCCCAGGCTCCCTCCCTCCCTCTACCCCAAGCCTTTGCACTTCTTCTGAGGGGTGCAGGAAATATGTTTATGTATTGTAGTTTAAATGAATTACTCAAAGTTCTGTATTAATATGTCTAGTAAGGAATCTATTTGTCAAAAATTTTTTCCTAGATCTTTTTTTTCCTCTGTATTGTTACAGACATACTTGCTGACAGGTATTTTGAAATAAATTACCAACATAATTGAAACTGGCATGGTTATATTGACAAACGTAATAAGCAGAATTTTAAAATATTGTGTGCAGTATTTTTAATTTTTTGGAAGAGAATTCCCCCCTGAGGAACATTTGCTGCCTATTAGCTTCCAGGGGGAAGCTAAAAACTATTGATTTTAACCTATGTGCCCCGAAGTTGTATAGCAAGTGGTTATTTGAAAGACTCTCTCTGAATCTATGCGATACTACTGAACTATTCTAATCTAGATATCCCTGATTAAATGAGAGGCGGCAGCTAGCAGGGTACCTTTGCCAAAAGAGCCTCAGTGCTGCTATGGGCTTTTCACCCTCATCTGCCAGAGCCTGGATTTGTTGCACTTCCAGGCATATTTTTCTGCTGAGTGCTTTGGGTGAGACTGTCTGATGAGAGAAGAGGATGCTAGTATTATCGGGTCTTAAAGGCAGTCTACTTTGTACTAATATGTTTACATTTGGTGATGTTGATGCTTTTCTCATATTTCCATTTATATCTAAAGCCTGGTGCTCTGAATTCTGCCAAAGTAAAAACAGTATAACTACAGTGCATTTTTTTCAGGGTAAATTACCACTTCTTCTGTAGAAGAGACTGGTGCAATAGACTATCATAATTTTAAAATAATTCCTCTTCAGCTACCTTAGATCATTACCTTACCCCCTTTAAACCTTGTGCTATCTATGTTTCTTTACCTGCCTATTTTAAGTCCCTACGTTCTTTTGATTCTTTTCTCTCTTTGAATTCATTTTCACCCTGCTATTTTGAAAAAAGGGGAAAAAAGTAGATTGGAGGAACAAATTTGAGCAAAAGAAAACGCTTTATGCCATTATTAATAATGTAACCAGCACTGTCAACATGCTGTACAGACTAAATAAAAAGAAAATGGAACCAACAGCTATTTCAAATATGCTACTATTTTTTTCTGGATAATTGAGACAACTACATACCACAGCTACTTCTGCATCTAACAGAGCTGATGACGATGCTATTTTGTGGATAATGGAGGGTCATACAGGACAGTCCATTGGGTACATTTCTGAGACACACTTTTTACCAGTGAAGTTGAAGTGTTTGATTCTGCCATAATATTGGGTCTACCAGCAATGCAACATGCTACCCTATGTCCCCTCCCCATGCCAGTTCATTGTAACTCTGAACTACAGAAAATGATAGCAAAAAATTTAACTACTATCAGACTAGTTAGCATTCCCTCCCTGATATTTCCTGGCAAGAGTATTTACAAAGCACAGAAACACTTTCCAGTACAACTCTGGTATGCCCATTCCCATAAGGAATCTGACTAACCTTTTATTTCCTGCACTTCAATACCAGCCTTTTTAACTGATCGATGCTCCATTTCTGTAACACAAAATTGCTCTTCAGGCCAACTGACATTTTAGAAAGACTCTTGACATCTTTACCAAATGTACAATCCTCTAGTAAATATCACATTGTGTCTGAACTTCACCAAAGAGCGTCAACTAACTATCAGTGTCATCAGAACCTTATGAAAGCATGAGCGTGATTCACAAAGGCAGTTCTCAATAAATGTCCAACTCCTGTGCCACAAAGTGGTTTTGTGGGCACATAAGAGCTCATCGCATCTCATATGATTAACATGGTTGGATTTAATTAGTAATAAATGGGACATTACCAGGGAAAAAACCTAACCCCTGGAGGAAGGTGTGGGGATATAGTAGGTAGTACTTTGCCATTAGAGGCTTCATTGAATCAATACCCCAGTATGGCATTTGGGGCATTGTGATACTGGAGGTGGAGTCTTTCAGGTGAAACACACAACCCAAGGTTCACTTGTTATTAAAAATCCTACGGCACTTTGCACAAGAGTTGGGGTATTAAATCTAGTGCCTTGGCCAAATTCCAGCATAGCAATTTCATTCTCCCAACCCGAACTTACCTCTGAAATTCCAAGAAACATTATTCTTCGCTTCCTGCCCAAACTGTGTTGCAGCTGCTATATAATATGAAACAGCCACCACATTCTACCTCAGAAGTGGCTGTATTTCATCAGTGGATGAAGTAATTCTATACATGCAGTTTGCAATATGGTTTATAAAAGCATTTTGAGACTTTTGTGGAAGAAAAGGTTTTACATAACATAAAGATAAGTCATTAAACAGCGGAAGTGTCATCCTATCTGAAAAGGCACATTCTGAAACATTTCACTAGTTTCAAATTCTTAACACTATTTAGGGGAAAGAGGAGGAGGGGAATCAATGGCTGATACCATGCTAACATGTGGTCTTGGACAGGTGGGTGAGGACCAGTTTAACAATGTTACCATAAATTAGATGCAAATCCCATCTACTAGATGGATATCACTTATAGTTACTATAATTCTATACTTCTAAAATATAAACCAAGTCCCTCTCCTCAAACCTCTTAGCTGTGTTGACTGAACTTGTTAGTTTTGTGTTTTTATAAACCTTAGCTGTTCCCATCCGCTTGTGAATGAAAGCTTGGAGGTGCTTCCTGTTTGGAGTTATTCTTCATAGGAAGAGACATATCCAATCAGACCAGTTGTCCACCTAGTCCAGTGTATTGTTACTAAAAGTGGCTAGTACCACATGTTTCAGAGGAAGGGGCATGAAATGTAACAGACAACTATGGAATAACTGGATCCGATGGAAAGTATATATTTTTAATGGTAGACAACTAGTGGTTGGATTTCTACATTTTATACATTTTCATCCTATCTAACGTAACGGTGGATTATATTGTTATTCCTAGAAAATGCCTAATCCATTTTTTAATCCTGCTAAATTCAATGTCTGACTCAGATCATATTCACCCCATCCCCCGGAAGTCTAACTGAGTATAGTAAATTGGGAAGTATTTCCAGTTAATGTAAATAGGACTTTAGATTAAACTGGACTGATTTGTCAAAGTGACCTACTCCCGGTGCAATTAAAATGGACTCAGTTTGGACTTCTGGCTTTACTTCAGCTACAGAGAATTTCCTGTATCACAACCTCTAAGTAAACAGAGGTCATTGTCAACAAATGATACATTAAAGAACTGGAAAAAATTAATCTTAAGCATTTGTTTAAATACGTACAAATGATGTAACAAGAAAAATACCCACTGGGATATACAATTTCATATGAAGCTCTGTGACAAATTAGTTAATCTGCCCAGGATTCATATTTGATATAGACCAGGAATTAATTTTACAAACAAATGGTAAAAAGAGCAGCCAGTTTTTTGCGAAACATGCTTATTTTAAGCAATGAAATGTGAACATGAACGTGGAAAAAGAAAATTCAACTGTTTAGCTAAAGCAATGAAACCAATCCTTAATCAAGGTACAGACAATGGACAGGGGATGTCAGTCACTGAGAACATGGTTTCAGGGAAGTATCTTTTAAAGTTCAAGTCAAAACAAAAGCAACATACTTTCTGTGGAAGTGAACTTCCATACTGTTTTGGCATAAACATCTCCAATGTACACTGTTTTGTCTTCTGAAGCAACAACGTCATGTGGCATCTCAAAGCTCTGTCAAGATAAACAGCCACAAATCACTCCTGAATGACTACACAATGTATTAGAATTAAATCACAAATGCAAAAGGCCTGTTTAATCAAAAATCTGAGATACAGAGCCAAATTTAGCTCTCATATAATGGGTGCTATAGCTTATGCTGGCGCCAGGCCTTCAAAGGAAAGAAGAGACAGGAATTACATCTCCATCAGGTGTTCACTTCCTCCAAGGGCAGTAGTTATTGTCATGATTTATAGAGAGCTTAACATGCCATACATTGTGCAAACAATTCAAACCTAGTGATTTACACTTTTTTTGCACAGTCCATTTTTGTCAATATTTTGCTTAAACATGTAAAGAACTGAATGTGGATATTACTGTGCTACACAATTAAATTAAAAGCTAACTTGTTTATAAATATAGTAGATGGACAGAGAAGAGGGAAAGTGATGAATATGTATAGCCATCACATAAGTAGAGTGCACGAATATTTTATAGACATATAATATGCACTAAAGTAGAAGATTTTTATGTATAAACCTCCACATACTTGTATAGGCAACTGGCATTTCCTAACTTTTGAGTGCTTGACTTTACAACCTTGATGATATTTTAATGTAGGTTTTTTGGACATAATATAATATACTTCATCACTATTGCAGCTGCAAGCATTGATATAGAATCATTTACCCTCTACTAATTCTAGCAAGGTGTATACCCAGTGGTTAGTTACTTCCAAAGCGGAATAAAATTAGTAAACTTAAGAATTGGGCCCAACAGCTGTAAGCCAACAATATTAGTTTGCCTTTTCTCCCATAAGGTCTCCATATACTTTCAAGTCAGCAACTGTCCCAATTACTGTACATTCTCAGCAGCATGGAAAATGCTAAACCCCTTCACCACCTCCCTACCCCCGCCATGCAGTCTTTCAAGGATTGAGATATGGGAGTGAAAAACAATGAGAATGTTTCCCATGTATTTGGGAATAAGAATCATGAGGCTGATCTTGTCTCCTACATGATAATGCATAGTGATATCCACTATGTCATCAGGCCTAGCTAATTGTGTCTGAATATTTGAAATAAACAATTATTTCTGAATATTTTACATACTAATATATTTTCAACTGTTGCAAACAACTGCATATTTAACTCTTGGAATAGGTGGATGAAGGGCTCCTATGTTAGTTAGGGTTGCCAACTTTCTAATTGCACAAAACTGAACACCCCATCCCGCCCCAGACCCCGAGGCCCTGCCCCTGCCCCACCCCTTCTCCAAGGCCCCGCCCCCACTCACTCCATCCCCCCTCCCTCCGTTGCTCACTCTCCCCCACCCTCACTCACTTTCACCGGGCTGGGGCAGGGGGTTGGATGCGGGAGGTGAGGTGAGGGCTCTGGCTGGGGGAGCAGGCTCTGAGGATTTTGGGGTGCAGGAGGCGGCTCCGGACTGTGGGCTCCAGCTGGGGGTGTGGGCTCTGGGGTGGGGCTGGGGATGAGGGATTTGGGATGAAGGAGGGGACTCAGGGCTGGGGGCAGGGTATTGGGGAGGGTGTGGACTCCGGGAGGGAGTTTGGGTACTGGAGGGGACTCCAGGCTGGGGCAGGGGGTTAGGGTGCGGGAGGGGATTCTGGGCTGGGGCAGAGGGTTGGGAGGGGGATCGGGGTCCCAGTGGCGCTTACTGCTGCTCCCAGGAAGCGTCCGCCAGGTCTCTGCAGCACCTAGGTATATGGGTGGCCAGGGAGGCTCCACGTTCTGCCCTTGCGCCCGCAGGCACCGCTCCCGCAGCTCTCATTGGTCACGGTTCCCGGCCAATGGGAGTTGTGGAGCCAACCAGACTTTTAACGGCCCAGTTGACAGTGCCAACTGGAGCCGCTGAGGTCCGTTTTCGACTGGGCATTCCAGTTGAGGACTGGATGCCTGGCAACTCTAATGTTAGCATGCTGGCAAAAATTAACTCCTAGCTTCGAGAAGTTGCATATTTTACTGGAGCAAATTATTAATAAACAGTTTTTTGTGCCAGATAACATACTGTGAAAAACAAAGCAGCGGCAATATCAAGGTACATAACAGTGTTAATTCAAGTCCATCTCGTAGTATCAATCACTAACTGGTTCTCATAAAACCCACAGGCAGTGTTTGCAGCAAGTGGTAATCTTTTCCTAGTTAAAAAGAATGGGGGAGGAGGGTAGTGCGGAGGAGAGGGAAGAGGCTGAAACATAGGGAAGGAAAGAATAATAAAATTGGACATTTGGCCTTTAATCTGCAGAGATCAGTCTCTTCTTCTGTTTGGCTTTACACATCAAATTAGTTTCTTGGCTGGAACGCTATCCTTAGTTAAATGACGGACTTCCATGAGAAGCAATAAGCTGCTTTGTACTGGGTAAATTCTAAGGCAGTACGTAAGTGTTGTGCAATTTAAAACTCATTTACTTAGGGGAAAATGGACAATTAAATATCTTCTTTTTTCTGTTGAAACTACTATTGCCGAATTTTCAGCAGTGAGCCTGATAGCTGACTTTAGCAAAGCTTTTGATACGGTCTCCCTAGTATTCTTGCCAGCAAATTTAAAAAGTATGGATTGGATGAATGGACTATAAAGTGGATAGAAAGCTGGCTAGATCATCAGGCTCAATGTGTAGTGATCAATGGCTCGATGTCTAGTTGGCAGCCGGTATCATGTGGAGTGCCCCAGGGGTCAGTCCTGGGGCCGGTTTTGTTCAACATCTTCATTAATGATCTGGATGATGGGATGGATTGCACCCTCTGCAAGTTCATGGATGACACTAAGCTGGGGGGAGAGGTAGATATGCTGGAGGGTAGGGATAGGGTCCAGAGTGACTAGAAAAAAATTGGAGGATTGGGCCAAAAGAAAGATGATGAGGTTCAACAAAGGACAAGTGCAGAGTCCTACACTTAAGACGGAAGAATCCCATGCACTGCAACAGGCTGGGGACCAACTGGCTAAGCAGCAGTTCTGCAGAAAAGGACCTGGGGATTACAGTGGACGAGAAGCTGGATATTGAGTCAACAGTGTGCCCTTGTTGCCACGAAGGCTAACGGCATATTGGGCTGCATTAGTAGGAGTACTGCCAGCAGATCGAGGGAAGTGATTATTCCCCTCTATTCGGCACAGGGGGGCCATATCTGGAATGTTGCGTCCAGTTTTGGGCCCCCCACTTTAGAAAGGATGTGGACAAATTGGAGAGAGTCCAGCGGAGGGCAATGAAAATAATTAGGGGGCTGGAGCACATGACTTATGAGGAGAGGCTGAGGGAACTGGGCTTACTTAGTCTGCAGAAAAGAAGTGTGAGGGGGGATTTGATAGCAGCCTTCAACTACCTAAAGGTGGGTTCCAAAGAGGATGGAGCCAGGTTGTTCTCGGTGTTGGCAGATGACAGAACAAAGAGCAATGGGGGAAGTCTAGGTTGGATATTCGGAAAAACTATTTCACTAGGAGGTGGTGGACTCTCCATCCTTAGAGGTTTTTAAGGCCTGGCTTGACAAAGCCCTGGCTGGGATGATTTAGATGGGGTTGGTCCTGCTTTGAGCAGGGGGTTGGACTAGATAACCTCCTGAGGTCTTTTCCAACTCTAATCTTCTATGTGCTCTATCCCCTACTAACACTGCCCTCAAGAGTTAATCCCTCTCAGAGCTAAGACAGTTCCATGAGTCTTGCACTGAGGAGCTATCGGCGCAGGAGTGAGAATCCTTTAGAGATATCTTTAGAGAAGCAAATGTTGTTCCTGCCTTACGTGCCTTTTCCAGATATCTTTCACACCGTTCAAGACACAGCTGATCCCTCACTGGACAAATATTCCCATCAATGTAGGCACATCCTCTCTCTCACTCTTCAGCTTTAATTCATTGTCTTTCAGACTAATTTGGGAATTGTTATATTTCCAAAGAGATCAGTCTTAGGAATCCTATTTAGGATCAGCTTCCTGTTCAGCAGCAAGGAAACAACTGTCATGTCAAGCCTTTTCTGTTCCAAGTGAGTACACTGGAGGCCTGAATGAAAGGGTGAACTAGTCCTGTTGGGTTCTGAAAGGTGATCTATTTCCTTAGAACTGACCAATATATCCTTAACCTGAGAATCCCAACAATGATCTGCTATACACAGAGAAAAAAGTCACACTAAATATACGGGACCGTCAGCTAATATGGGACAATTATCCCCAATTTCCTGAATGGGGTGGAGAATGATGCAGAAGGAATGATACAAATATTAACTACAAGCGTAGGTGCAGTTATCCTGTCAAATCACTAATAAATATAAGATCTCCCTCCCCCATGTCAAACTGTTTTAGGTTATTTGTCCCTTCCTAGGGGAAAGGATGCAGATGAGTGCTTTACTTGCTTTTATTTGTAAGAATCTTAAAAACGTTCTTGTATGAAGAAATATTGACTCAGAGCTTAAATAGCTTTCATTCATTTACCTCTCTGAAGATATTCCTGGGAAAAAGAATTACATCTTTTCACTACAGGATATTTCTGAAAGTTGTGCAAATGGTTTACTATGCAGGCCTCCAGTGTACCTGGAGGTACAAATTTTCAGCAATCCCCTTTAAGTGTGCACGAAAAGTTTGCCAATATAATTAAGGAAGTCAGCTTCAAACTTTGTCCTGATTATCAACATCCACTCCCTCTCAAAAAATAAAAACAACATCTCCACAGTCTTATAAGGTCTTTCTCTGCCTGGAAACAGTAGTAACACAAAAATTAAAAAGCATAAATTACTGTGTGGCATGTTTCTAAAACAGGTTTGTGCATGAATGTTGGTTTCAAGCCAGTTTATTTTTATTTATAGAATTGCGTATACGTGCACAGCAATTTATGAACACTGAGAAAGACAACGTTTGGCACAGCTTAAAATAGGATTGCAACAAATAGGGTATGAGATACACAATACTGGCAACTTCTGACACCCCTTCTTTGATTTACGATAGGCTATGAGAACTTTTAGTATATTGTGACGAAGTTCCTTCTCTGCCTTGGTGGGTCCAGCGCTTTTTGGCGGATTTGCTCGCCTCAGAGATTCACGGCAGCCCTCAGTTTGGCCACTTTTGCTAGTGGCTCGAACCTGCCGTTCACTCAGCTAACCTCATCACTGGCTAGCATAGGGAAACAGAAGGAGAACAATCCCTGCTGTCTCTGCTGATCCACCTAGTGGGTTGGGAGACTGGCCAGGGACCTTCCCCTCTGGTGGGACCCACAGTCCAGGACAACTCCTCCGGTATCCAATAGGGAGTTGGGGGGATAGGGGGGAACCCAGGCCCGCCCTCTACTCTAGGTTCCAGCCCAGGGCCCTGTGGATCACAGCTGTCTACAGTGTTTCTTGTAACAGCTGTGTGACAGCTACAACTCCCTGGGCTACTTCCCCATAGCCTCCTCCCAACACCTTCTGTATCCTCACCACAGGACCTTCTTCCTGATGTCACACAGCATTTGTACTCCTCAGTCCTCCAGCACCACGCCCTCTCACTCTCAGCTCCTTGCACGCCCCGCACTGACTGAAATGAGGTCATTTTTAAACCAGGTACCCTGATTAGCCTGCCTGTCTTAATTGATTCTAGCAGCTTCTTAAATTGGCTCCAGGTGTCCTAATTAGCCTGTCTGCCTTAATTGGTTCCAGCAAGTTCCTGATTGTTCTGGAACTGCCCATGTTACCTTACCCAGGGAAAAGGGACCTGCTTAACCTGGGGCTAATGTATCTGCCTTCTATCACTCTCCTGTAGCCATCTGGCCTGACCCTGTCCCAATATTTAAAAATAACTTTAAATTACAATATTACTTGAGTGAAAATTCGGTATCCCATAGTTCTACACTGGTCTTCTGCAAGGAGCGCATGTAGTCACATTATATAAATTTATATCCCCAGACAGGAGTACTATTACTGTTTATATTGGTATATTATTACTGTTTAAAAAAATAAGAACAACTCTGAACCTCTACCCTTTCCTTAAACTAACTTGAAAGGCGCAGCTCAGTTTGGATAAGTCACCCAGTCTCATCTCTGACTTGCAATATCCACATGGCAATTTAAAATGTCAGGTGCGTAGTGTCTACTGAACCTTGGACAGCTGCTGTATTGAAACTTGTATTGTTCTGGGGTTTCACCTGATCAACAGTGTGCAAAGGCTGCCTGAGAGTATATGAAGAAAAATTACAATCCAGTACAACATAATACAGCAGCCTCAGACCCTGGAATCATCCTGCTAAACGTTAAAGTTTGTATGAAGTGTGAGGGTACATAGTGTACCCATGTGCTAAATCCACCAAGAACACTGTGAAATACTGTACCTTTCTAACAGGAATGAAAGTGTCAATTATTTCTCCAGTGGAAAAATTCATCACAAATCCTTGCACTATGTCTCCAGGATACGGCATTCCATTAACTGCAAAGAGCAGACCACCTGCAACAAACACACACTCATTCATTAGTGACCTACAGATTATTTTCTTCTATTTACAAAATAGCATAAATAAAAAAGTTGCCTCAAAGAGACAGAATCAGAAGCAACTATGGAAGAACAAGAGCTCCAGACACAATTAAATGTTTATTTAAATTGAATTACGGAATGTTGGAAGCTGTGTAAACCAATAGGATGCAACAGGAAAGTCCTCCGAGGGAGTTACCTGCACTTCACCAGATTCAGAATGAATAGAGGAAGGGAAAAAGAAATCAAAAAGAAGCATACAAATTCCCTGGAAGTTTAAAATCTAGCAGAAATGAGCTGGAGCTCTTCTCTGAAAAGATGATATCTGTAAGCATTTAAAGGTCAAAAGAAATGAGTCCTCCTTCTCTACTCTTTTTTGTCTTTTAAGCTTAATTTAAACAAACAAAACGAAACACCCTGTTTTCATAGAATCATAGAAGATTAGGGTTGGAAGAGACCTCAAGAGGTCATCTAGTCCAACCCCCTGCTCAAAGGAGGACCAACCCCATCTAAATCATTCCAGCCAGGGCTTTGTCAAGCTGGGCCTTAAAAACCTCTAAGGATGGAGATTCCACCACCTCCCTAGGTAACCCATTCCAGTGCTTCACCACCCTCCTAATGAAACAGTTTTTCCTAATATCCAACCTAAACCTCCCCCACAGCAACTTTTGTCCCAGCAATGGGCTGGTTTGGATTGGACTGACAGAGTAAAAGACACCAGCTGGCACCCTGTTCAGAGTCAGGGTGTATGTGTGTGAGCATGATGAGAGATGGAGTACCTGTCTACCATAATGGTTAATTGGCTACTTCAAAGGGTGCTGTGATGGCAGATTGGTTCTTGTGTGCTATGTGAGAGCACAGAAGATCCTCTCAACCACCATGCCACTTGGCATCCTTGGTTCCAGTTGTGTCCAAGGCAAACAAAAACAAACAAAACAAAAACCAACTCAGGTTGGTTGCTTCAGCACTTTTCTAGAGCTTTTGCACTTCCAAATCTCTGAACTGGCTCTTCGGGAAGCAGTACTTCCTGTTTATGACGGACAAGAAGTGCAGTTTTAAGCATGGTATTCTCTCTCCCTTTTGGTTTATTCTTTCTCCTGTTTTCCCCACCCTTTTATTTTTCTTCCTGTTTTCTCTTTTCTACTTCCTTCTCTGGTTATTTTGCTCTCATCACTGTCATCTTCTTTTACCTGACCATTTCTCTCCTTTCATTCCCAAATACACCTCTCTTTCCTCATGCAAAAGAAGCAACACATACCCATAGTTACAGCACAAATAAAGAGATGAATACGGATTTCAAACCTGGTATGAAACTGTTTAAAAACCTTAGAAGGTATTAATGTCTACCGTTTACTTTGAGTTTTCAGGCCTCAGAATATAGGTGGTACATAAGATATCAAACTGGAGGGTTCTTTTTATTTTATTTATTTATTTTTAAAATAGTAGCCGAAGGAGAGAGAGAAATGCAGCCACAATCTGAACATCTCTGAACTCTGGATTTAACTTTTTACTTTGCTCCCAACATAACATACACATTTGGCTATTAAATTAAAAAAACAAACAAACAAAAAAACCCACCACCTTAAGTTTTGGTATTTAAAAACAGCAACACCATCATGTAATTATTTTTTATTCTCTGATTTTTATTATTGTTCTCTAAGAAATTTGACAATTTCTTTTCCTGTTTGGAAATATATTTTCCTGTTTCTCTAATGGAGCTTGTTATTTGACTGTGCAACCATGAAGGTAAAAAGTGCAAACAATATTGCCTATCTGTTGGCATTACATTTAAGAAAGTTCATTTCTTCATAATTTCTCAGGAATGGAAAGGTAGTTTTTTTCCAAAATTAGACAGTTGCAAAAATCTATATAATTTTGAAAAAGAACAAATTTCTCACCTAAGATATGAGATAGTCTCTTAATTAAATAATATTGTGTGTTGTTATCGAAGTGATTAAGCATATAACTTAAATATGAAGAACATGAAAAAAGCCATTACCTGGAATATATGAAACTGCAAATAATTCTCTTCCAAACAATTTGTGTTTGATTTCTCTTGTGAATTCTCCAGTTTCTGACCTAAAACACTGAATTCGTCCATTTTCCCTGTCTGCTACACACAGCTGACCAAACTCAGGTACCAGTGTTAAACTGTGAGGGATTCGGAACTGGCCAGGTTTGGCTTTGCCTACTGAAGTCTCTGCAAAAGAAAATATCCAAAAAATTCGCAATCTGAAATAGTCATCTTTGACTAGAAATAGTGTTATTCTACATTGTGCAATATAACCATGGGAAAAAGAATACACGATTCTCATTCTCACCAACAGTTTAACCCTAATAAAGTAAATGGAGTTATTTTCACTTTAAACCACGACATTGAAGGGAAAAATCAGGCACAAATGTTTGTACTGAAGTTACTTACTTCACCACAAAATGCTTGGCAAAGAAAAAAGTTTCATATATAATTTCTTGAGTTAAACAGGGATTTAATTATTTACAAGAATTGAAAGGACTATGCCAAAGCTTAACAAGAAGTTACCACACTTCAGAATTTTAAGTTCTTATTCAAGCAATATTTAAAAAAAATGTTTATTAAAATAGGGGCATTTTATTGATAACCTAGTAAATTCATGTGCATATTTGTTCTGGAAGCGTACACAGTCTTTTCCTTCTGCTTTTTAAAAGATGTGTTAAAAAAAATCTACATATAGAACTACATATACATATAGAACTATGTATGATGGCATTAAAAAGATAAGAAGGCCCTGATATCCAATCAGGGCCTGTGAGCATTATTTACCACTTATTTCTGTTACAGAAATCTCAGTAAACAATTTTACATATGCTGCATTTAATAGTTTAAGACCACAGCAGGCTCAGTAGCTAGTTAAACATCAAGAGCTTTAATCAGTACCTTCCCCCCACTGCATGATGAACATTCCGTTTGGAGAGAACACAACAATTCGGCTGTTACAGTAGCCATCAGACACATAAATGTTGCCTGTGACTGGATCCACGGCCACATCGGTTGGTTGACAGAAGTGATTTTTGTCACTGCCTGGTTGCAAAGATCTTCCCAGGATCAATAAAGGTTCGTTATCATGTACTCCCAATTTGAACACCTTTTGTAGTCAATGGAAAACATAAGAGATTTCAAGTTATAGAAAGTGATGCATGATAGCTAGTCCAAGTATAATAGTGATTGTTTAGGAAAAGTATATAAATCTGCTCTATAGAAAGAACACTTTTACATGCACATTTATTTTATTAGGCTTTTTATATACATATCGCTTCAATGAAGAAATCCATCATCAAGAATGTAATGGCGTTGATTCTGGAAAAAATCTGCATAAAATATAAATCATCAGCAATTTCAGCCAATGAGGTAGCTGACCATTTAATACTTGTCTATATGGGGAAATTGACCAGCATAAGTTATTCTGTTATAGCAAAGTAATTATTTTAGAATTAAGTCACTTTTATTCCACAACAGTGTCCATACAAGACGTTATTCTGGAATAACTAATTCCGCTATAGCTACTCTAGTGAATTTCCCCATATGGACAAGCCTTTAGTGTATATCTTAACAGCCACAATTTAATAATTTTATTAAGCCTTTAGCAAAATATACAAACTAATTCAACTAAAAGTAATGAGATCACATACAGTGCTTCCAGAAAAACATTGAAAACAGAAACATTGAACAAAACATTGTTCCAGAAAAACACATACCTGATGGAGAGCTACATCAGTGACCCAGTAGTTACCATCTTTATCTATACTCAAGCCATGTGGCAAATAAAATCTGCAAACATAAATTTAAAAGAACTGCATTTAAAAAATGAAAGTGATGTGGCAGATACTGTTACAATCCATGACTGGTCTATTATCTACATTAGTGTCTAATTTTTTTCCCAAGAGCAATTCAAGATTTTGCTTATCATCTACAAAGCCCTGTGCTCCTACTACTATCTAAGATACTGAGATACCTCTATGCCCCACTGCTGCAGTCGGTTGGAATGCTCTTGTTGTCAGCATACAGGGTTAAAGTTACGGGCAGCTGGACTTTCTTGGTAAAGGGCCCTCAGCCCTGGTCCTCACATTCAATCCCTTGTGCCAACAAGGGCAGCCTTTACAATGCTCTGCCAGATACGTTTGCTCCATACGAGTATTTGTTAATTTGGGTCAGTAGATGAAGGGTATTGATTGTTAGGAAGTGGAGGGAGACAATAGCAAAGTTGGTTTTCATCCATTGCCTGCTGTTCGCAATACTGGTTGATTTTTTATAAATGAACCCAAATGTGAGAGAGATGATATGTGACATAAGTCTCAGAATAAAAAAAATATACTGATTAAACTCTTCAGGATGAAATGTAGTATACAAGAATATAAAAGTTTTATTAATAAAAGTAAATACAACTTACAGATTTTTGCCTGTGGAATCAAGAATGTCTGCATTACTTGGGTCTATTACAAGAATTGTGTTCTGTTCAATTGGTCCAAGTCCTCTTTGTTGATAAACAAAGCTACTGTCAAATGAACTATAAAGATATATTGAAATACAAAGTGAATATGTTAGAAGTTTCAGTTCACAAGAAAGATACATGACTTATATATATGACTTGTAGACTAATAAGGGAAAACTCTTAAATTTTGTAAGTTTTTATGCTTCTTATACTTCTTCTTCTTATACTTCTGTATTATCATGGAAGTGTTTTGGATTGCAGCTCTTCTCACAGATGTCATTCCCTGTGACAGTGAATGTGTGTAATCAAAATGAGCAGACACAACCAAGACAATCCTGTATTTTCCAATCATTGTTAAAAAAGCAAATTTCAGCTTCACTTTTTATTTTCTTTGCAATGACACAGAGAATTTTTGTTGTTTCATGCTTCTCAGAGTACTCATGAAGATAGTTGCCAAGAAAGTCTTAAACCTGAATTGTTAACTTACTGTGTTAATTTATGTAAATTTTCTGTGCACTTTAATATTCTTGCCGGTGTTTATTCCAGTAACACCTACTTTCTTTTTCTACTTTTCAGAAAACGTTTGGTAGAAAAGCATGTCATACTATGTACATGTCCCCTTTCCTACAACTGCACCCCCAAAATAATTAAGTATACAGCAAGTAAATTCAAGAACAAGCAAGATTTAGTTCTGCCATCTCAACTTTTAACCCAAAATTTAGGGAGCTAAGATTTCTTAAATTCACAGAAAGTGAATTTGAGCTACTTATATGAGGTCAAATTTCCACACGCTTAACTAAGAAGAAAGTATTAATGTACGTATCTCTGTCCATAAACTGATTTCAAAAAATGCTCCGCATTCAAGGAAGCTAAGCACTAACGGTATGTGCATATAAGTGGAATTCTTCAAACCAAAAATTTAATCTAATTAGGTGTAGAAAATGTAATTTAATTTTTGACTAAAATGTTTGAACGTACTTGAATTACTATTACTTTTTCTTAAAAGCAATTTCTTAGTCCCTACTGAGTTCAATCCAATTGTGATCAATACATTTTGGTAAAAAGGAAGCTACTTTACAAAGCTTCAGACATGGCTGTGAATAAAACTATTAATACGCTGTACATTACAGCATGAGCGGTATAAATATTTAATGTTATGGGGAAGTTATCTGTCCACAGTTTTCCATTTGGGAAAGTGATAGACTACTCAGGTCTGTCTCACATCCATTGATTAGTTGGTTGATTTGTTTATTAAGTTTATACACAAACCACAATTAGAAAATCTTTAGGGTTATATTCCTGTGTCATTAAAACGTGCATGACCTGACACTACTTGTTATATCATCATCTAGGTTTTATTTTTTGAAAGGTACCAATAAATCCCTTCCTTTTCTTATAAACGATGACGAACAGGGTGGCAGTTTCTAGAACATTCCTCTTTTTTTTCCATCCTAAACTTAGGAGCTAGAGCCCTTTGTACAGAGGCAAGGTAATTTACTATTCAGTCACTGATCAAGACACAGACGAATGACAGATACATGGAATGGATTTAAGCAGCAGCTGCAACTTTATTTAACAGTGGGAGGTGCATTATGTGTCCTGTCTCCTATTCTCTCTTACCAGGGATTTAACCGGGTCCAGTGCGATGTTCATGTCTCCCACCATACAACCAATAACTCAGGGCACATCTGCCTGGGCCTAAACCCCCATCCACACTGCCTGGTAGCTATTTCCTGCCTAATCTATTTGTTAAAGCCATGGAGCCAGTTGTTAGCCCCTGCATCTGACAAATGGACTTCGCTGTCCCTGAAAAAAAGCTCAGGCCTAAGATATTATACATCCTTGTGTGTGATCATGGACTTTCTTCTGTTTAAATGATTTGGGAGTGGGGGAGGAGAACAGAAATATGGATCATGCTGACTAATACTAGGTCTAAAATCAAACCCAGGAGGCATGATACTTAATATCATGCTAGTAAACTCTCTGTTTACTCTCAACAGACTGATTTTGCTGGCAAGCATTCTGATCTAGGATCAGAGTACATCTGGAGTCCTCCATGTTATGCTGGTGGCTCTAATTCCACCCTTCATGTATTTCCATAATTACAACCCCACCTCCTTTGTTAACGATGTTGCTGATAACGCTAATAAAAAAATCCACTATTGGGAAGTGCTAAGGGCTTCTCTCTCCGAACACTTAGTTTGTGGTAAACTGGAGTGTACAGCTGTTCCCGCAGTAGTCTGCTGTGCACTGAATACCTGGGGTAGATCCTGCTGCCATGCATTACAACTTCTGTAATGCATTTTGATCTACCCCTTCTTTGAAACTGGAATGGTTTAAAGCGCCTAGGGAACTTTTAATGCAGAGTAACAGGGTCCACACAGATAGCTAGTGTAGGATAGAATTACACCCCAGCTTGCTACAAAGTAATGTTCATACAGGCAAGCCCTAATACTATGATGAATCAGGCATGTACTCCATCAGAAAGCAGACAAGTCACCTTTGCAGAGCACCTGATTTCCACTATCCTGGAGAGCATAGCTCCAGAAGTCACTTTCTGATTAGTATCCCTCACAGTTGTAACACTTGGCACAGCATTTTAAATTCATATTTCTAGCCTTTGCTAATTAGAAATGCAGCTTTGAGAGGCACTCAGATCACAGCAGACTTACAGTTCAAAAATCTGATTTAAATCCTGTATTACATATTTTATAAACCACATAACCAGACTGCCTTTTTCATCATAAAACTGTGAAGATACTCACTTTGATCAGTTACATAACTGACTGAACAGTTCTAGTCTTTCCCACTTTGAATAGCCCTTGCTTTATAAAAACAGGAAAAGCTGTTCTGTAGTGATCGCACCAACAGGGTATTTGATTCACTTATGGAAAAATGTAAAATCACCTCAGATTCACTGAAGCAACAGAGCAATTTATAAACTAACCCTGGATTATAGAGGTTAGCATTGTACAACAATATTAAACTGCCTAGTTTAGTGTTCTAAAGCAGACGGAGTTTGCATTATAAGCCATACAGACCTTTCACTCAGCTGCATTCTGCTGTCTGAGGAGCCTCCTTGTTATAGCACATATTAATAATACATGGGAACCATTTGTGCAGTGCTAAAGCTCTGCAAATTTGTGTTTGCTTCTTTCTATCTAGCATGCTGGTGAAGCACTCAATCAGTGAAAATGAATTGAACCCCAAGGCCAAGAATTCATCAAATTTATGATCTGATGAAGGTTATTATGTTCAATTAATGGCTTTGCATATTGGCAGCCAATCAGAAACATTAACTTAGTTAAGACTGATATTGAATTGTGTGTGTTTTCCTGCTTTGCTTCTTCTCCATGTTCCCTTCACCAGGCACATCTAACTCTGCATGTTTCCGTCCCAGTTCCCTCTTCCATCTCCATTGTTAGGGCTGACCTCACTTAGAATGGGCAGCATCCAATATAATGAATATGCTACATGGGACAGAAACACGTCTTCAAAGGCTGAAAAGGAATTTTAAAACTGCTCCGTACATATACCAGACACTCATGATCATTATTGGTAGGTTCAGTTTCCAGGTGTATGTTCTGGACTTGGGGTGAATATATCACAATTGCCAAACTCTCAAAACACAAATTTCAGAAGTGACAAATGATGATAGGAGTCACACAGTAACAATAACTGCCAATTATTCTGAAATGTTTTTGATTCAACTTTTTCTTCAATGACACAAAAAACAGCATTTATGTGCATGTGTGGGAGGGGAGATGAAAAGAATAACTTCAATATAAGCTCTTACTTGAAGCCTGAACAACACAACCTATGTATGCATCACCCTTTCAAATCACACAGTCCATGTTTATAAACTTCAGATAGAAAGATCACTTTGAAATACTGCACAAGAGACTTAAAAGATTTATTTCTTATCCATCATAGTAGTCTATTGGCTAAAAGCTATAATCAAATGTACTGTTTTCATTACAGAGATAGGAGACAGCTTTCTCAAGCAAAGAAAGCTATAAAATAATTTATCAAAAAGTACAAACTTTTAGAGAGACTATTAATTATGATAAAATTAAATTTCACCACAAAGATTGAAACAAACATACTCTTAAGTGTCATGTTTATGTATACATATATGTAGAACAGGTTACTCGCAAGATACATTAAGCCATTTTTAGTAGAGATGCTGTGTTTTCTTCTTCCTGAATGTTTTAGAATTTATCCATACAATTTTAATATATAAATACAAAAAAGAGATAGTTACATATCACTTCAAATAGCAAAATATATTAATACACTTTTCTGAATCAAGACAGAGCAGCCATATACACAAACACAACTTAGTTCTTCATTATTAGTAAGGATATGATTTAGTCACGGAGGTCACGGATTCCATGACTGACTAACCTCCATGACTTCTTCGGCTTCGGCCCTCGTGGCTGCAACAGGGACTGGGGTTGTCAGCCCTTGTGGCTGCATCGGAGGCTGTCAGCCCTGCACAGCAGAGGCAGAGCCTCAACCGGGTGGCAGGGCTCGGACTTCAGTTCCCCCCACCCCACCGCAATTCTTAGTAAAAGTCACGGACAGGTCGCAGGCTTCTGTGAATTTTTGTTTATTGCGCCCCGCCTATCCATGACTTTTACTAAAAATAACCGTGACAAAATCTTAACCTTAATTATCAGTGAAACCTCCTTAGAAGTCTGAATAAAACACAGGCTGTGACACACTAGCCTTATCTTACTGTTCTAAGGATCTAGTAACTCGGGAGACTCAAAACTATGTCATCTAACCAGTCACCCTCCCCATATCTAACTATTGTAAGCAGGAACATTCTATGTCCATTTCCTGCCTAAAGAAAATATGTTGAACAAACAGCATAGTCAACTATTTAAATATACTACTCGATAGAACATCCACTTACTTTCCATCCCACAGGTGATCACCCCTGTGGAAAATAACCAGGTTATTTTTAGGGTCCAGGGCCAGCCCAGAAACCTGGCCTAGTTTGAGGTTTACTCCAGGCCAGTCCACAGCCTCTTCTATGTGGAAATCTAAAAAAGAAATTCATGCAGTATATTAATGTGAAAATATGAAATTGGTAGAAAATTCACTGATTTATGATAGAAGGACATGCACATTTCCTTACATGCAATATTTCTATTAAATGTGTTGCCATTTGATTCCAAGCAGTAACTTTCTTATGATAAATGTATATCATGCACAAGCAGTGGCATCCTGAGCTATGAAAAATGACAGAAAAATTGAGAACCTGCCTTTGATTTTATTCTCTTCTCCATCTTAATAGCATATATATGAACAGAATATTGTTTTATTATCAATTGTATGTTCCTAGTACACTGAAAGAATTAATAAAATATATACAAAATCTATCTCAAATAATCAGCATGTATAGTTTAGAGATAATTCTATTAACACCACATTAGTTTGGCATTTTACTAAAATACTTTTAATGTTTTCTAGTTTAATTTTAATTGGAATGGTATCAAAAGTGGGTGACTGAGAGCAAGCAGGGCAAGCCTATCATGTTTTTCAAAACAAAAATGTTGTATAAAAAACACAGGGAGGGAAGAAGCAAGCAATACAAAAGAAAAACAATGATGTGACCCAAACAAACTAGCAGTACCTTGCAGGATTTACTTATGTGCTTTTGGGAGTCAGTCACCTCCTTTACTATAGTCCGCATATCCTGAGATCGCGCATTACATAGTCCCAGGTAATTTACTGACAAAAAGAGCTAGAAATTATAATGCAGTATCTGAAAAGACCTAAAAAAAGTTGGGGTGGGATAGGTAAGGAGGGAATATCTGTCCTCATTTATCTCGTGACCCACTTTACATCTGAGGACATAAATATCTGGTAATTTTTACATAAGCCAGATCTGATTTTGACACTATATATCAAAAGCATAGTAATATAACAAAAGAGCCATTCTACTAATTTGAGTCAGTCTCCTTGTTTGTACCAAAAAAGAAAAAGAAATATGAAACTAGGAACATTTAAAAAATACTGGCTTTGGTCAATTTTGTTTGTGGTTTAATTTTTTTTTTTTTTTTTTTTTTTTTTTGCTTTTACCTCAAATTTTCTGCAGTAACAAAATGATTTCAGTACTGAAGATTTTTTTTTTCCCACCTTGTTCTTCAAGGAGTGAAATTAAATGAATCCAGGGACTTCTTGGCCAAAACAAAATAATTTAGAATCGCCTCTGAAATCCTTATGTCCCAAGATCTAGCATTCAACCATCTTTTGGGTCCTATATTGTCCATCCCAATCCAGGTTGGATTTACAGTGTAATACATACACTACCAAAGCCATTAGTAATGACGGCTATAATTTCAGAGTTAGTCATTATGATTTACACTTTCAGTGGCATCATATACACTACACTTATTTTCAAAAATGTGATGTAGCATTTTAAATTTGTAATGTAAATACCAGAGATTGATGAGTCTCTTGTATGACCCATCACTCTACAAGGAATGGTTTTGTTGCCTGAATTCCTGAGGGTAGCCAACAAAGCATAATCCATGCAGAAACTTGAGTTATGTCCTTCAGCAGTGAGATCAAGAGTGCTTTTGGTCTTGTTTGGTGTTCAGTATTGTTTATTTGTCTACATACACGCAGACATCATGCAATAGGAAAATAAATTGTATTTCTATATGACAACTGCTTCTCTAGAGGAGTATGTTTTTAAAATCCAAGTCTTTCTATTTTTATGTGAGGAAAAAGTAAGTCACTTGTAAAACGAGACAATCAGATCTGTGAAACAATATCTACTGCTTGGCTTCTGAAAGAGAAGAACAATTAGAACATACAAGAACAGATTCACAGGGTAATGGTTTACCATAGTTTACATTTAATTTTATTGCAGTAGTGCAGATATTAAATCCAAATATGGTATTGTAAATACCCACTTTTAAATATAAGCTCTAAAGTCATTTGAACAATTCCTTCTTGCTTAAGTTTGAAAGGAAAGATCACCCCATTACAAAATATTACAGCTGGATTTTTTCCTTCATGGAAAAATGTGATTTTTTCCATACAGGAAAATGGTAAAAAGTTTCATGAGGCAGCATTATATTAAGAAGAATATCTTAATGGCAAGTATCCACAAAGCAACACTTTGTGATGTGCTGGAAAAGTTTCTGTACACATGAACAAACAGAGAATCGCCACTCATTTTTTCGCGTAAGAGTTTTTCTTGCTTAAAAATATTTTCTTTTGGCAGAAGGGGAGGGAAAAGGGAGATGACAGGAGAGGCTCCTCTTTCCCCAAAGGGCTTGTGTTAAATTTTCCCGTCTCATTTTCTGCATGGTATAGCTTCCCCTCAGGCAGCTGAAACCAGAACCCTGTTCTGCAGACTAGGCCACTGAGAACAGCAGAATGAAGAAGGAAAATAAAAAATAAAACATAAAACTCTTCCCATTTTTTTGCAGGGTGGGGTGAGGTGTCCCCGAAGCACTTCTTTTCCTTCTCACACTTCTTTTCACTGGTTCTGTCATTAAGTTGAGCCTGAGGAAGCTCAAGGTGAAAAAGGCCCCACCCATACATGTCTCCCTCACTCTCAACAAGATCTATTGCTCAGTCACATCTTGATTCCATTTCTTCTCCCCGAAAGCCTTGTTCTTTTGGTGCACTTTCAAGTAATCAAAATCAAAAGAAGTTTAGCACAGCAGAGGAAAATGAAAATAGCAAGGAAATAAGTAACCACACATTAGATTACTGAACTAGATAACACAGTTTGGCCAGCCAGTGTGGACAGAGCCAAATCATGTTATAACTGGGTTTAAGTTGATATTTTCAACTCTAGGTGTGTCTCTCTCTGCGTAAGCCACTGTTGAAAGGTCTGAGTAGATGGGTTGAGAGACTTTTACAACTTGAGTGTGGAGAAACAAGAAAGAACAAATATGTTATATAGGGATTAAAATTACATAGATCTCTCACGCAGCACAGTTTTTGACATGGAACTAAGATAATAAATTTGATCACATTTGCAAGAATCAACAAATTAAGAGTCAAGGACAAACATCTCGGAGCCTGGTTTTGTCTTCCACCTTCCATTTGCTGTGCGACTCTTGACTACTTCATCTCAGAGGAGCATCCAAGTCAGAGCGCTCGAGGTATTCTTCACTTGGAGATAGCAATTCTTTGTATCCAAGACCAATGTTGGAAACAACACAACTTCTCTAGTTTGCACAGAACATGGGAGCCAGCTTCTCAGTGGTGTAAAGCCATTGTGAGTACATCACTCTGTACTCTGCATCCTCCATTGGCTCAGCTCCAAATCTACTTGTTTTGCCAGTTCAAGGTCTTAGTTATAATCTTCAAAGCCATCAGTGGTTCAGGACCCAGCTATATCAACCACCACATCTCCATCCACAACACACCAAGATAGCTGCACTTTTAGATAATGCAGATAGATTCATAGATTCCAAGGTTGAAAGGGACCAGTCTGACCATCTAGTCTGACCTCCTGTATAACACAGGACATACATTTTTCCCTAACTACAGCCCATCTTTTAGAAAAACATTGTATTGCATTTAAAAATGGTCAGTGATGGAGAATCCACAACAACCCCTCGGTAAATTGTTCCAATGGTTAACTACTCTCACCATAAGAAGTTTAAGCCTTATTTCCTGTCTGAATTTGTCTAGCTTCAACTTCCAACCACTGACCCATGTTATACCTTTCTCTGCTAGACTGAAGAGCCCATTATTAAATATTTGTTCCCCTATAGATATCTATGGACTGTAATCATGTCACCCCTTAACCTTCTCTTTGTTAAGCTAAATAAATTGAGCTCTTTGAGTCCATTAATATAAGGCAGGTTTCTAATCCTATAATCATTCTTGTGACTCCTTTTTGAACCCTCTCCAATTTAGCAACATCTTTCTTGAAGTGTGGGCACCACAACTGAACACAGTATTCCAGCAGCAGATGCACCAGTACCAACTATAGATGTAAAATAACTATTGAATTTTCCATGCACTAGCGCCAGTTGAACTTCACTGTCTTTAATGGTGCTATTCCTGATTTACACTTGTATATGGGAGAAGAAAATCAGGGCCATAACAGTGAACACTCCTCATCCTTTCCTCCCTGCCTCTCTTGCCTATAACTGTGGCTGTATTTCATTTAAAAGCAAGTAGCAACACCTAATACTAGAAGTCCATATCTCTGGTAGTCTATTAAATATTAAATCCTGTATTTAGCAATTATTACACTGTATTTGAACTGCATGTGAGCAGAAAGCATTCCATGCTCATATTTTAAATTGCAACTAAAAATCAAATGGATGATGAATAATTTATGTTTGTAAGGAAAATGTATTTGGAAACAGCAAGCTGGCTGTTTGCAACATAAAGGCAGCCTGGGCTGCTACAGCTCACACACACCAATGACTGCCATGCATACATAACAGATACTCTTCACATGCTGTATTATCTGCCTTTCCACATTAGCGAGACTAAACACAATCAATATCACAGAGACCACAACACAAGAAAAACAAATATGCTTTTATGGTTTTTGCTGTCATAGAAACCTGATGGGAACAAGTTTTAATCTGCTAATTAGAGTAGCCAATACTGGTTTGAAATAAAGAAATAAATATTGACTTTCTGGACCATTCCTCAATAATAACTACTTTTCTTCATTTAGGGGAAAATAGTTAGTGGAACTACAAGAAATAGAGCTTGTAAAATCTTGATGTTTGACAAGTCAAGTCAGCTGAAAAAAAGTCAACAAGGGTGTGAAGATCGCCCCCATTAGTCATTTCAATGAAGCCAGTTGCAAAAGGGAAAAATAAAACACTGGAATTCACAACTATATCCATATTTGTTTACATCTATTTAGCAGAATGCCAAATTAACCACACTTTATTCAACCCTCAATGTTTCAATTTAACAGCCCAAAAAGTGAACTATTTGGATTTGATTATTCTAACTCAATTTTTCCAGTACACTATAGCCTTTTGTGATAATGGGAGGGAAAAGTTTATGATTTATTATCATCGAGAGATGTAAAAAGACACTTTTCATCATTAGATATTTTTGTGAAAGTATTTCAAGCATCAACTGATATTCCCTTCAGATTTTGCTAATGTGGATCACAGCTCTTACTTTGCAGTAGTACATTACTTAAAATGAACCCCTAACCCACCTCCAGTATGTTCTTTTTCCGAGCTTCCCTCACCATGCTGTAAAGAGACATGCCTGTTCTCTGGTGGCCTCAAGGTGGATTCTAGTCTGTGAAATTTGTGAATTCTGTTTCTGGCGAGACTAGTATTGGCCCTTTCATCGTGATTTGTAACCTCTCTGGCATCAAACCAGCCAAGATCCTTCTTTTGGACTACATTAGCAATCTCAGCTACAAGATCTGATTCTGCTTTTTCGGTAGGGTTATACTTATGCACATGAACAACATCTTCCCTTTCTCCTAGCAGCTTGGAAATGAGTGAATAGAAATCACCTGTACAGAAAAGAGAAAAGATAAGGGGGAGGGGGGGAGGAGATTATAATAGATTATAAAGTTTTCTACAGTTTTAGCAAACTACAGTAATATAAAAAAGTATTCATACAGTCATTGGTATGACTAGTGCATGAAGGAACTGTTTTCAATCTTTCATAAATTTTAATGAAGAAAGCCTATGGCATGAAGAGATATCAACCCTTTATTAGCCTTAATTTACATAATAATGTCCAATTTTTCCTGACATTTCAGGACCAAAAAAGAAAACATCACCTCTCTAAAGATGTTCTTAGGAACAAAGGAATGCGTCCATGATTTCAACAAGAATTTCAATAAAGGATATTTACAGAGCACTCTGCTGGATTCAGAAGCCAGAGTACTACAGACTTATAAAAGAAAGATGAGAATTCTGTAGTCTTATCAATGTTATCATTTCTGAAGTCAATAATGATAATAGGCATACCTTTCAAAATACCTCTTTTTTTTTTTAAAAAAGTATTATTGCTTAAGAAGCCCAGGCTACAAGAAAGAAAACCTAATCTGCAATAATTTCAACATAAATGTGCTGCAGAAAGCAGACTGACTAGCTACTAGATATATTTACAAGCAATTTTTAATTAGACATAGTAGCATTCTTCAGTCCATTACTGCAGATTGCAGAAGACTCCTTCCCAAAAATCACTCCCCAAGCAAACAGGAAGCAGTTGTACCTACAGTATTATAACAAATCAGCATGTTTTCCCATAATCTACCATGCCTTTATCAAGTTCTAGAATGTTGGTCCAAGAACACAAGAAAAAGAAAAATTAATCTACGTGTAAAATGTAGATTTTTTTTTTTTTGCCAAAAATCAGTTTTAACCGCACTGATTTATGTTTAATCTTGTAAACAGACTTAAAATGGTAACAGTGGGGGCGATCCTTAGGGATTCTGCTGCTCTAAGCCAAACTAGCCTATATATACTCCACCAGCTTGCAGTCACCCACACAATAACTGAACATTTTGCTGCTCTAAGCAAATGTCAGTTCTGTCTGTATGTTAGAGCCAGAGGGGAACAGAAATTGAACAAACAAATTATGCTTCTAATTTGTGGTAAATATATAGTGATTTCATTTCATTCTATGTACACCTAATGAGGAGATAAATAATGAATTCCTTAATCATAACTTAATTTTTAAATTACACTCAGAGTACCATATACATTTTTAAAAAAGTTTTATATTAAGTATTAGGAAGTCAGAATGATAACTAAGTTTCAACTCATTCACTGATAATTCATGATCATTAACTTGGTATGGGGGAAATTAAGTTTTTCAAAAAAAACCTAAGAGATTCTGTCATGTTTATAAACGGTCCTGGTTCAATGATTTCAACTAGGCTTCCAATCTCTGGCCTTCAAAGAGGAATATCCCAGGTGAAAACTTCTGTCGGAAATAACTGCTAAAGTAATAGGGCCAATTTCAGCAAAATGAACAAAGCAAATTAGACCTGAACAAAATTTGTTATGCCATCTCTGCTAGTATGCCTCATAAAACCTATTCTAAATGGCAGTCTACTGCTAAATTCAACTAACCTGTCCAAATGCAGATTTACAAACCAACAACCCCAGACATTTAAAAACACATTTCTATAATCAGCTTTGCCTACAATATATATTTATTCTTCCTCAGGGTCTATTTGGGTTTGTAGCTGGGGCAGTCAGCACGGGCCGCCATTCCCATTGCCTGCACTACTGCAGCTAAACTACTATTTTTGTCCATCACATCGTACTCTGTGAAGGGCAGAAGGACTCAGGTTGCTGGATTCTTAGGCAAACAGAAAGGAGGGCTTTATTTCTGACTAAAAGGCAGCCCCGTCAGCACAGTCCTAATAATTCTGAATCACATTTGAGCAGCTCTCTTTTCATTTTAGTTTTTGCTCTGCAGCAGGGATTGCCTGGAGCAGCAGTTCTCCATCAGGAGTCTGAGGTCCCCTGGGGGGGCTACAAGCAGATTTAAGGGGATCTGCCAAGCAGGGCTGGAATTAGACTCACTGGCAGAAAGCCGAAGCCCCACTGCCCCAAGCTCAGCCACCCGGGCCTGAGCAGCTTCGCTTCCTGGGGTCCCCTGTGGCATGGGGTCCTGGGGTCAATTGCCCTGTTTGCTTCCTCCTACTGATGGCCCTAGCACAGGTGTACCGTGGAGTTTTTATAGCATGCTGGGGGTGGGAGGGGCCTCAAAAAGAAAAAGGTTGAGAATCCCTGGCCTGGGGCAAGCCTACTTGCACCTATTGAGGCTCTGGGGGAATGGGCAGACGCAGTGGAGACAGAACTGGAACTGTCTGGGTCTTCAGAGACTTTGACACACCCTCTTCTTGCCAGTGACTAACACGACTACTTATACCTCTAAAGCTACTAATAGGGTGAAGGCCTGCTGCATGGAATCAATATGAGGATCTGTGGATCTGACTATGAAAGAGAAAGACTTAACAGGAGAGCAAACAAACATCCAGCAGTGATTGAGAGAGAATCCTTGAGACATGGCCATGTGGTCTGAGGAGATACAACAAAAAGGCCAATCTAGTAAGCAAGAATTGTATTTAAGAGTGCTGGGGAAAGGTATGTCAAAGAGTCTAAGGGAAAGAAGGACCTGTTTGAGAAAGAAAAATTAAAGAATCCTGGGAAAAAAGGGTTGGGTAGAAAAATCTGTGTTGGAGAGGTTACAGGTTTTTTGAAGGAGGGAGAAGGGCAGGAGAGATCTTGGTGGATCGGTAAATTGTCTGGATCACTACTGGTAGTTGGCATATCAATTATCATGCTTATCGCCAAAAACAGCCAGGTCAATACGTCTCTAGCGGGCCTATGCAGCAGCCTTAGCACAACTAAGCCAGAAGGGATATGTGTTTGAGCGACCACAAGAAGGGAGTCTTTCCCTGCATCCTTCCTGAAAAGATCTCTGTTGAAACTGTTGAGAAAAGTGGTTTTAGAAAAGAAGGAAGCTTATGTTAGGATATAGATATTCAGGCCTGTCTGCAAAGGCCTGTACTTTAAGAATTTAGGTGTATTCTTATCACTTGGCTAGTTCTAGAGGTATAAAAGAGAGAATCAAAATCACTGTCTGCTGGTGTAAGGGCCTTCTCTTACTGTGACAGTCTGAGGCCCTGTGCTTAGGCTAAGGCCTTTGGCTAAGCAGCAGAGACAGCCATAAGCTAGGAAGCGACCGGTCACATCCTCACATTCCAAACTAGTCACATTGAAAGAAGGTGCTATTGGGCTGTTAGGAATACAATCCTGTCCTGATAATGCCTATCACCTCCAGAGAAAGGGAAGTGCCTAGAAAATGTAAAAGGAAACAGCATCCTGTCTGGCAAGAACTCACTTATCAATACTGGGATGTGAAATCCTCACTTCTGTATTGTTTTGTCATTATAGTTCCCACTTTGTTATTGTTTGTCTGTATAATCTCTGTCTGGTTCTGTGATTGTTCCTGTCTGCTGTATGATTAATTTTGCTGGGTGTAAACTAATTAAGGTGGAGGGATATAACTGGTTACATAATCATGTTACAATATGTTAGGATTGGTTAGTTAAATTTCAGGAAAATGATTGGTTAAGGTATAGCTAAGCAGAACTCAAGTTTTACTATATAATCTGTAGTCAATGAGGAAGTGAGTGGGTGTGGGTGGGAGGGGGTGAGTGGGTGTGGGGGAGATGGGAACAGGGAATGGGGGTGGAGAAATTGGAATCATGTTTTGCGAAAGAGGGGAGATGGGAACAGGGAATAGGGTTAAGGAAATTGCAATCATGTTTTGCTAAGGGCAGGAATGGGAACAGGGACACAGGTGTAAGGCTCTGTGGTGTCAGAGTTGGGACGGAGGATACTAAGGAAGGAAACTGGAATCATGCTTGCTGGAAGTTCACCCCAATAAACATCGAATTGTTTGCACCTTTGGACTTCGGGTATTGTTGCTCTCTGTTCATGCGAGAAGGACCAGGGAAGTAAGTGGGTGAAGGAATAAGCCCCCTAACAGCTTATCTATATTTGCCCTCTGGAGGTGTTTGTCAGGACCCTCAAGCATGTGGACTTCACAAAAACACATCTGTCTAATTAATAGTCTCAGGAAACCCCTTGCTTAACCTTTGAAATTGCTTACTTGACCAGTTTTTTTTTGGATTAATATGTTATTGTCATACTAACACAATAAATAAGGGGGGAGAAGTTTGGGCTAGTTGGATCACCTCATGGACACATCTGAGGATCCCCAATGGCAGACAGAAGAAAGGCCATCAGATGTCTGTCGTTCTACCACTTTAAAACCATGCCAGACTTTGGTAATTATTGAGAGTTGGAGTGTTTTTACTACCCTGTTGTAGATATGTGTTAAGTGCTTGAGACTAAATTCAGTGTAGCTTTAAGTAAGAGCACTCTTGTATTATACTGCTTGTGTCAACCATCTATCAGCTGAACGGCCGTGTCCCCATTGATTTATTTCCTGCCACCGCCTTGCCAAGAGTAAAAGTTACCAAGAGCTTTATGTTCAGAAAACCCCAGGTTACAATATGGCTATGTATAAGAGAGATTTTAATGAATTTGTATTCCAGTCAGACTTAATCCATGTCATTGCCCATGCTACTCAATTTGAGACTACATTTACTAAAATATATTTTTGCAATCTTCAGATTCACAGTTTCTTTTAAAAATCTAGCTTTTCTATTTTTTAGAACAAAAAAGTGACCTTCATGTGATAAGCCAGCTGCATCCAGTTAATTATTTTCCTTAATATAAAATCAGGTATCATTCTAATAAAAAAATATTTTCCTTGACAATGTGGTTCTCATTTGTGTCATGCTTTTACTGGAATATATCTTCACATATATCTGTAGTTTTATGATTGGTAACTGCTGCTGGACAGTCTCTTGAATGTTACAGAAAGTAAACAGGGAAAGTCCCTAAACAGTTAAACATAACATTACTTCACAAACCACATAAGCCTAATGGCAAATCCAGTGAAGACTGAGGATATGTTTACACTGGCAAGTTTCTGTACCACAAGTTATACCACTTTTATTAAAACGCTGGAATTAAACCGCTGTTGTGTGTCCACACTGTGCTCCTTGTAATGCTGGAGTACATCCACAATAGCAGCTCTTGCAACGGCAAAGACAGCAGTGCATTGTGGTAGCTATCCCACTGTACAACTGGTCACGCGGTGCTTTGAGAAGGGTTTGCAATGGGGCAGGCACAAGTCACATGATGCAGGTTTCATGGGCATCCTATTACATTGCCAGCTGCTTTTCAACTGAAGTGTGTGGGGGGGGGGGGGGGGAAGTGTGTGTGTGTGTAGGAAGGGGAGAGAGAGACTGTGTGTTCTGGGGGACAGAGAGTGTGTCAGCATGCTGTCATGTATTTTCAGACAGTGGCAGGAAGCAATCAGTCCTGAGGCAGGGGGAGGGGAAACCTCGACATCAGTCCCCGCCTCCCTCCCTGGGCTCTCTCTCTCTCTCACACACCTGCCTCTGTGTTCAACAGCATGAGCATTCCACATTAATGGTTTGCTTTGTGTCCTGGAGCAGATCAGCACAGCATGCAAGGGCCGTTAGAAACGGTGCTTTGAAAGGGGAGGGGTGCATGCGTCCAGGGCAGCCGAGTTCAAAACAGTGAGCAGAGCAGTCACTTGAGGCATTATGGGACAGCTCCAGTGGCCAATTACAGTGCAGAAAGCAATCAAATGTCTGCACTGGCAATAGAGCGCTGGAGCCTCTGCTCAAATAGCCTTACGACTCTCATCAAGGTGGTTTTTTTGCAGTGCTGCAACTGAGGAGTTTCTACGCACAAAGTGGCCTGGCAGCGTGTACATGTCTGCAGTTTGAGTGCAAAAAGTTGCTTTACTGCGCAGAAACTTGCCAGTGTAGACAAGCCCTGAAACCTCCCATTTAAACTGAGTACTTGTTTTATTACTCTCTCTCTCTGCTCCTGGAATATGCAGTCTATTCCCACTCCCATGACTTTCTCTGCTCTAATTCTCTCTTGGATCACTGGCAATCTGGTTTCTCCCCTTTCTGCTTCACTGAAAAGGTATTTGCCAAGGCCATCAACAATCTCCTTCTGATCTAATCAAAGGACTTCTCTGTTTTCATCTTCCAGCAGCCACTTTCAGCATTGTCAATCAGCATCGCATTTTTGAGCATAATGCCATCATGTAAAGTCCTGGTTCTCGTCCTCCTCTAACTCCAGCATTTTTCAGTGGCTCCACCTCCTCAGGGTTAGATCAGTCCTCCTCCCCCTTTCTCCCCATACTCTGTCTAGCGGTCCTCAGATATCACCTCTAGACTGAAGACTCCTAAAAATCCCTCAGCCTCTCAGACCTACACCTCTCTATCCATCATTTAATTCAGGGTGTCTCAGATCAACTCAGGTTCAGAATGGTGGAACCTGAACTTTCTCTTCCCTTTCAAGCCTCCCTCTTTCTGCATCAGTATCAATAATTCCACTATTCTCCCTGTCATCCGATTTGTAACCTCCATACTATATTGAGCACCTCTCTCCTCCTTTGCCCCTGATTCAGGCTGTCTCTAAGTAATAGTGCCATTGAGTTCTTCGTCTGCTACATCATTTGTAAGATCCAGAACTGCACTAAGAAGTTCAGGCAGCCTGAACAATGTATTTCTAGCAATCCCAAAATACCAGTGTGTGCAAGAATTATATACAAAAAAATTACATTAAAATATTTTAAGATTGCATTTAAGTCAGGCGTTGAAAAGTTAGGAAAGGTCAGAATTAATGTTGCTTGTGCTACCTTAATTCGTCCCTCAAGTGCATTATGATACAGTCTTTAATTATATGATCACACGTTATTTTTCCACAGGAAACCCTGCATCATTCTGTGAATGAGGAACTATTTAATAGCTCTTTGTACCCTCCTCATTTAGTGTGTGGCCTCAGGCCTTATTTACTGCACACTATCCAAACCCTAACTGAATAAAAAAACTATTAATTTTTTCCTGGGTGTCTCACCATTGTATAAATGTTTTACAAACATTAGTAACTATCTGCACAACACACCTGTGAGATTAGGGGGTATTACTATCCCTGTTTTACAGATGGAGAACCGAGGCACAGAATAACGAAGACCAAAATTGGCAAAAAAATTATCCACTAATTTTGGGTAGTCAACTTGAAACACTAGACACTGATTTTTCAGAATACTTATTATATAACACAGAATATGTTCAAAGCACACGTCCAATCATTTCAACTGCATTGTAAGGGCTCAGCACTTCTGCAAATTTGGCCCCGGGTGTTTCATGTTGGGCACCAGAACACACAGTTAGTGTGAGGAACACAAAATTAGTGACCATCTACGAAAAATTTGGTTTATGTGACTTGCCCAGCATCTCACAGGAACTCTGTGGCAGAGGCAGGGATACAATCCATTTCTCCAGGGTGGCACAGAACTGCCTTAACCATGAGACTGTTCTTTCTCTCCCTGCAACCCTCTGCCTTATTCACTATGCACCTTCCAACTTCTGCAACAAATGAAGCAGGGTCCTTCACTACACAACCCTGGTTCAGTCCCAGAGCAGATCCAGCCTGTGCACTGAATGAGGCAGGAGTCCTGTGGGGAAAATAAGATGTGGTCATGTAATTAAAGACTATTATAATGCATATGCACAGTGGGGCTTAATTAAAGTTGCAGGGCAACCTTAATTCTGGAATACCCTAACTTTTGAATGCTTGACTTTGCAACCTCAATGTTCTTTTAAATGAAGGGGGGAGGGGGAAGTATGTAATTTCCTAATTTAAAAAAAATTGAAAAAACACCAATTTAGAACCATACAGACTCCCAACTTGGGTCACTAGCCGGGTCGGACCTTTAGATCCACAGCACAGACCTCTGCTATTTGATCTAAGGGAATAACTGATAGCAGTGGTAGGTTGCCATCCCCTTTGTGGATCAGCCATTAAAAGGGGCTGAGACACATGCTTTCCCAAGGGATTTCACAGATACTTGCTGACAGCAGAAGAACAGTGAGACTGAGGAATCTCAGGTTCAGTTTCAGGTGTAGGGTAAGAGGTACTATATGTATGAAATATTTACAGTACTAGATTCCTTAGGCCCAGACACAGGGACACTTTTTTTTTTTTAAAACTGTTGGTGCCCATTAAACATTAATGCTGATTACTAAAATGAAAAAAAACCCCGAAACTTCTTTCTATATATATATATAAAATATATAAAATTCTACAACAAAACCATAACTAATCTAATGTCTTCCCTCAGTCTCTCTGGTTTATTTACTTTAAATCAATTAACAGTTCACAGTAGCTTTTCCAGTGAAAGATTTTTTCACAACAATATTTTGACACCAATACTGGACTCCGAGATCAAATATTTCTTCCTTTCTGTTTTTCTTCTTTCAGCACACACTGTTTCAAAGGAAACTTTTCCCTTTGTGATTAAATCGGATGCACAAAAAATGAGAGAGCTTCCCATTACTACAAGGATGGCCTGAAATCATGAGCTTTAAATTTGTAATCCAAGCCATGGCAGTTTGATAAACTATCACCTGTATCTGACTATTCTGTTAGGAAACAAATTCTGTAACTGTCATTCACCAGGCTTCCTACAGCTTTCTAGAGTATTCAGAATTGCAGTTGATAGATGCGTTTACTAAGTAAGCGATACCTTGCTGCTTTTTTTAAGCTAAGGGCTGGGGAAAGCTGACAGGTGCGGAGGAACACACAGTTTGGACAGAGTCATCCTTTAGGGAATGACTTATTAAAGGGGATAATGTATGTCCTAGTAAAAAGAAGAGGTCAGAATTTGCTAATGTACAAGTAGGAACTGAAGAGAAACAGTCAAATGAAAGAGTCCCATTCAATTACATCACATGAACATGCTTGTATATAAGTGCTAGAAGTCTAAATACTAAGATGAGTGAACTTGAGTGCCTGGTATTAAATAAGGATATTGATATAATAGGCAACACAGAAACTTGGTGGACTGACAATAATCTATGGGATATGGTAATACCAGGGTACAAAATACATAGGAATGACAGAGTAGGTCATGCTGCTGGTGGAGTAGCCAGTATATGTGAAAGAAAGCATAGAGTTGAATATAGTAAAAATCTTAAATGACTCAAACAGTACCACAGAATCAATATGGTCAGAAATTCCAAGCTTGAATAATAACAGTATAGTAGTAGGGATACACTACCAACCACCTGACCAGGATGGTAATGGTGACTGTGAAAGCCTCAGGGAGATTAGAGAGGCTACAACAACAGAAAACCCAATAATAATTGGGGATTTCAACGATTCCCATATTAACTCAGAACATGTCACCTCAGGATGGGATGCAGAGATAAAATTTCTAAACACCACTAATGATGGCTCCTTGCAGTCTGGGAACCCACAAGGGGAGAGGCAATTCTTGATTTAGTCTTAAGTGGTACACAGGGTCTGGTCCAAGAGGTGCATATAGTTGAACCGCTCGGTAATAGCAACCATAATGTAATTAAATTGAAAATCCTTGGAGGGAACACACACCAAAGAAATCCCCACAGTAGCATCTAAGTTGAAAAAGGAGAACACAAAAATGAGGAGTCTAGTTAAATGGAAATTAAAAGGAACAGTCACAAGAGTGAAATGCCTGCAAGCTGCATGGAAACTTCTTAAAAGCACTACAATAGAGGCTCAAACTATATGTACCCCCTGCACCCCCCCCCCCCCCCCCCCCCAAAAAAAAAGCAGTAAGAGGACCAAAAGAATGCCACCATGGCAACAACAGAGTAAATTAGGCAGTTAGACACAAAAAGACATCTTTTAAAAATTGAAAGTCAAATCCTACTAATTAAATAGAAAGGAACATAAACTCTGGCAAATCAAGTGTAAAGGTACAAAAATGAATGGCACATATTTTTTAAAGTACAACAGAAGCAGGAACAAAATCAGTGGGGTCACTGGACACTCAAGGTAGTAAAAGAGCACTCAAGGAAGACAAGGACATTGCGGAGAACCTAAATGAATTCTCTGCATCAGTTGTCACTGCAGAGGATGAAGTTTCCCATACCTGAGCCATTCTTTTTAGGTGACAAATCTGAGGAACTCTCTCAGATTGAGGCATCAGTAGATGTGGTTTTGGAAAAATTGATAATTAAACAGTAATAAGTAACCAGAACCAGATGGTATTCACCCAGGAGTTTTGCAATATCAGAACTATTAACTGTGGTACGTAAGCTATCACTTAAATCAGTCTCAGTACCAGATGGCTGGAGGATAGCTAATGAAACACTGATTTTTAAGAAAGGCTCCATAGGCAATCCTGGCAATTACAGGCTAGTAAGCCTAACTTCAATACCAGGCAAACTAGTTGAAACCATAGTAAAGAGTAGACTTATCAGATACACAGATGAACACAATATGTTGGGGAAGAGTAAACATGTCTTTTGTAAAGGGAACTCATGCCTCACCAATCTATTAGAATTCTTTGAGGGAGTCAACAAATTGTAGACAAGGTTGATCCAGTGGATAGAGTGTATTTGACTTTCACAAAGCCTTTGATAAGGTCCCTCACCAAAGTAGGCAGTCGTGGGATAAGAAAAAAGGTCCTCTCAGTATCAGTAACTGATTAAAAGATAGGAAACAAAGAGTAGGAATAAACAGTTGGTTTTCACAGTGGAGACAGGTAAATAGTGGGGTCCCCCAAGGATCTTTACTGGAACCAGTGCTGTTCAACATATTCAGAAATGATCTGGGAAAAGGGGTAAACAGTGAGGTGGCAAAGTTCACAGATGATACAAAATTACTCAGGAAAATTAAGTTCAAAGCTGACTGTGAAGAGTTACAAACAGATCTCACAAAACTGGGTGACTGGGCAACAAAATGGCAGATGAAATTCAATGTTGATAAGTGCAAAGTAATGCACATTGGAAAATATAAATTCCAACTAGACATATAAAATATTGGGGTCTAAATTAGCTGTTACCACTCAAGAAAGAGACCTTGGAGTCATCATGGATAGTTCTCTGAAAATATTTGCTCAGTGTTCAGCAGCGGTCAAAAGAGCTCACAGAACGTTAAGAAAAAAACCATTAGGAAAAAAAATGGTTACTTACTTTCTCGTAACTGTTGTTCTTCGAGATGTGGTGTTCATGTCCATTCCACTTAAGGTGTGTGCGCACCGCGTGCATGAGTGTCAGAAACGTTTCCCCTTAGCAGCTCCCGTCGGGCCGGCGGGCCCCCCGAGTGGCCCCACTGCGCCCCGCATATGTACCCCCACCAGCCCGACCCCCTCCAGTTCCTTCTTGCTGGTGACTCCAACAGAGGGGTAGGAGTGTGGCTGGTGGAATGGACATGAACACCACTTCTTGAAGAACAACAGTTATGAGAAAGTAAGTAACCGTTTTTTCTTCTTCGAGTGCTTGTTCACATCCATTCCACATTAGGTGAATTACAAGCTTACCTCTGGAGGAGGATAGGAGTCACGGAACAACTGCTTGGAGGACCGCTCTGCCAACTGCTGCGTCCTCTTGGCTTGCTGGTTGACCGCATAGTGGGTCGTGAAGGTGCGCATTGAAGACCAGGTGTCTGCTCTGCAGATCTCCTGGATCGGGACCTGTGCCAGGAACGCCGTGGAAGTCGCCTGCGCCCTGGCCGAATGGGCCATGACTGCCAGAACACCTGCGAGCTCATAGCACACCTGGATGCAGCTTGTAATCCAAGACTAAATCTGCTGTGCCGACACTGGGAGGCCTTTTAACCTCTCGGCCACAGCCACAAACAGCTGCATGGATTTGCGAAAGGGCTTGGTATGCTCCAAATAGAACACCAACGCTCGACACATACCCAAGGTGTGTAAGCTGCGGTGACTCGAGTCCGTATGGGATTTTGGGAAGAACACCGGCAGACGAATGTCCTGGCCCAGATGGAATTGGGACACCACCTTAGGGAGGAACTTGGGGTGCGGCTGAGCTGCACCTTGTCCTTGTGAAATACTGTGTACGGTGGCTCAGAAGTGAGGGCCCTCAGTTCGGACACCCTTCTGGCCGAGGTAATGGCAACCAGAAACGCCACCTTCCAGGAAAGGTCGAGGAGAGAACAGGTAGCGAGGGGCTCGAAAGGGGGTCCCATGAGTTTAGAAAGGACCAGGTTAAGGTTCCATAGAGGGACTGGGGGACGGGAGTACGGGAACACCTCTCCAACCCTGTAAGGAACCGGCCCACCATTGGGTGGGAAAACACCGAGCCCCCCGAGAACCCCGGATGGAAGGCAGAGATGGCTGCCAGGTGCACTCTGAGTGAGGACGGGGCTAGCCCTTGCTGCTTGAGGTGCAAGAGGTACTCCAGAATGGCCTGCACCGGGGCCTGGCCTGGCCGCACCTGTCGGGGTTCACACCAACACGAGAACCTTTTCCACTTGGCCATATAGGCTGCCCTTGTAGAGGGCTTTCTACTGCCAAGCAGAATCTGCTGCACAGGAAGGGTGCACTGGCTCTCCAGGGCATTTAGCCACAGAGCCTCCACGCCGTCAGGTGCAGTGACTGCAGGTCGTGGTGGAGAAGCCGCCCGCCATCCTGTGTAATGAGGTCCCGGTGTAGGGGCAGGACTACTGGGGCGTCCACTGACAGCTCAAGGAGCGATGTGTACCAGTGTTGGCAGGCCCAGGCTGGGGCAATGAGGATCACCGCCGCCCTGTCCCTGTGCACCTTGAGCAGGACCTTGTGCACCAAGGGGAGCGGGGGGAAGGCGTACATAAAGCCCCCTCTCCACGGGATCGCAAACACGTCCGCGAGTGAGCCCACGCTGCGGCCCTGGAATGAGCAGAACCGTGGGCACTGGGCATTGGCCCTGGTGGCAAACAGATCTACCCAGGGAAACCCCCACCTGTGGAAGAGCAAAAGCACAACGTCCGCCCTGAGCATCCAATCGTGCATGCGGTACGACCTGCTGAGGGAGTCCGCCAGCTCGTTCCGCACCCCCCGGGAAATAGGATGCCTCGAGGTGAATCGCATGGGCTATGCAACGGTCCCAGAGGAGGAGAGCCTCGTGACAGAGTGGCGAGGAATGAGCCCCGCCCTGCTTGTTTATATAAAACATGGCAGTAGTGTTGTCTGTCAGAGCTGTCACGCTGTGACCACTCAGAGTGGCGTGAAAGGTCTGGCAGGCGAGACCAACTGCTCTGAGCTCCTTCACATTGATATGGAGCGACCGCTCTGCCTCGGACCACAACCCCTGGGTCATGAGGTCCCCCATGTGAGCCCCCCATCCGTGGTCTGACGCGTCCGTCACCAGCGTCAGGTCTGGAAGTGGGGCAGCAAAGGGGATGCCTTCACAAACCACAGGCTGGGACTGCCACCACAGCAGGGAGTCCAGCACATCCCTTGGGGCTGTCACTACCAAGTCCAGAGGGTCCCTGCCTGCACGGTACACCTGAGCAAGCCATGCCTGCAGAGTCCTCAGTCTCAGTCTGGCATGCCTGACCATGTGCGTGCACGCTGCCATGTGGCCCAGCAGCCGCAGGCAGCACCTGGCCGTTGTTGTTGGAAACTGGTGCAGGGAGGCCACTGCTTGTTGGATAGCCTGGAATCAGGATACCGGAAGGCTTGCCCTGGCCGGCACCACGTCCAGGACTGCCCCTATGAATTCCACTCTGCGTGGGTACGGACTTGGGGATGTTGACCAGGAGCCCCAGCTCGTGGAACAATCTCAGGGCCATCTCTACATGGCCCCGCACCTCCGTCTTGGATCAGCCCTCCAGGAGCCGGTCGTCGAGGTACGGGTACACCCGGATTCTCTACCTCCGTAAGAAGGTCGCCACCACCGCCATGCACTTCGTGAACACCCTTAGGGCTGTGTTTAGACCAAACGGGAGAACATGACAATGTTCTCGGCCCACGGTGAAGCGTAGGAACCGCCGATGTGCTGGGAAAATGGCGATATGAAAGTACGCGTCCTTCATGTCGAGGGCAGCGTACCAGTCCCCCGGATCCAGGGAAGGGATGATGGTGCCCAGAGAGACCATGCGGAACCGGGCCTTGACCAAGAATTTGTTGAGCCCGCGCAGGTCTTGGATTGGGCGAAGGCCCCCTTTGGCCTTGGGAATGAGGAAGTAGCGGGAGTAGAACCCTTTTCCCCTTAGGCCCATGAGGCACCGCCTCTACAGCCCCCGCCCGTAGCAGCGAGCGGACTTCCTCCTCTAGGAGATGCTCGTGAGAGGGGTCCCTGAAGAGGGACGGGGAAGGGGGGTGGGAGGGGGGCGAACTGCAGCGAGTACCCATTCCGCACCTTGTGTAAGACCCAACGGTCCGACGTAATGGTGGACCACACACTGGTGGACCATGCACGGGAGAAACGTGACAGGCAGTTCAGGAAACAAAGGGACAGATCCGGTGACTGGTCTCATACACTGTCCTCGAGTGCACCTTCAAAAGCCTGGCTTAGTGCCCGGCTGGGGTTTGTGCTGGCCTTGGTTCTGGCCCGGCGCATTATTGTTGTTATTATTGTTGCGCCGTCGCCAGTTACCCCTGCCTCGCCTACGGTAAGGCTCATGCCTATGGCCAGGCTGGTACTGGCGTTGAGGGGGAGGCTGCGGCTTAAAGGGCTTCCTCTGGGTCACCGGGGTGTGCATACTCAGCGACTTGAGCGTAGCCCGCGAGTCCTTGAAGCTATGCAGCCTCGCATCTGTCTGATCCGAGAAGAGCCCGGGGCCTTCGAAGGGGAGGTCCTGGAGTGTATTCTGGACCTCGAGGGGCAGGCCTGACTCCTGGAGCCACGCCGAGCGCCTCATGACCACCCCTGACGCGACTGTTCTAGCCGCCGCATCTGCCGAATCCAAGGAGGCCTGGAGAGATGTCTTGGCTGCTGCCTTGCCCTCGTCCACCAGGGCCGTGAACTCCTGTTGGGAATCTTGTCCTTAAGCTTCCCCACCACCGTCCAGGAGTTGAAATTGTGCCTGTTGAGGATGGCCTACTGGTTAGCAATCCTCAACTGAAGGCCCCCAGATGAGTACACCTTTCTACCAAAAAGGTCCAGGCGTTTTGCCTCCTTGGCCTTAGAGGCCGGGGCCTGGTGTCCATGGCGCTCCCTTTTGTTCACCGCCGAAACCACTAGGGAGCATGGACTCGGGTGGCAGAATAGGAACTCATAGCCCTTAGATGGGGCAAAGTATTTACGCTCCAATCCTTTAGCCATTGGAGCGCTGGAGGCCGGGGTGTGCCATATAGTCTTATAGTTAGACTGAATGGTCTTAATGAGCGGGAGCGCTATTCTGGATGGCCCTTCGGGGCTCAAAATGTCCACCATGGGGTCCTCCTGCTCAACCATCTCCTTGGCCTGCAACCCCAAATTTGGGCAACTCTGCGCTGCAGTTCCTGGTGGGCTCCATGGTCTACTGGCCGAGGGCTGGATACCTCTGTACCCACCACCGCCTCATCGAGGGAAGACGAGGAGGTTAGCTTCTGCTCGACCCCCTCTGGTTGGTCCTCCTGCTCATCTCCTGTGGCAGGGGCCCTCGGCTCAGGCCGGGGTGGGAATCCATGAGACGGCACCGGGCTCGGTCCCAGACTCTCCGATCTAAGCTGGGGGGATGCTGGAGGCCTGGATACTGTTGCCTCCGGCACCATCTGGCATCGGTTTGGGGACCGGGACTGCTGCACCGAGTAACTTGCCCTGGACGGAGCCCCTTGGTGCTCCTGATAGGCCCAGGGGATCCAGAAGGGCCAATGGCCTGGCGGCCCCCATTGACACTGCCAGCTCCCCTGAGGGTCCCTGCTGTCCGGGCCCCGATGTGGGTAGCTATAGCGGCCGGAGCCGGCGCTGGACTGCGGTGTTGCCGATCGCGAAGGCCATGGCGGTGCCAATGATCTGCGCCGGTGGGAGAATGAGCAGCTCCTGGCTGAGCAGGACTGGGAGCGGTACCGAAACCCCCGAGACAGGGACTGGGACCGAGATGCATTCCCTGGACCATCTGAGGGAGACCTCTGGCGAGGGCTGTCTCAACTCCTCCTGGTGCCAGTCTCTGGGCGGTGCCGGAGAGCAATGTGCCCTTCCTGGCACTTCTTTGCGTCGACCTGCTGCCAGTACTGCAACCTCCTTCTGGGCCACTGGCAAGTGCGAGTCTGCGGAGTCGGCGCTTGACTGGGACCAACTCCAGGAGCGGTGCCGGGACGGTGTCTTCGAGCGACACACCACTGCCGGCTTACCCCTCGATGGCGCCCAAGGCATGGGTGCCGGAGGGTTCTCCCCATACGGGAGGGGGCTCACTGCCGACAGCTCAATGTGGTCCTTTGCGGCCTCAAAGGTGCCAGGCGTAGAGGGCTGATCCTTTATGCCCTCGAGCCCATCGTCCGCACTGAGCTCACTTAGGTCTGGGCTCGGTGGGGCTTGTGCCACCGGGACCGCCTGTACCGCGGCCTTCCCGCTCTTGTCAGTGCTTGGTGCCTTGGGAGGCGCCAGCCTCCTGTGCGGGGAACGACCCCTCCTTCCTTTAGGCTGCGCCGGGGGTCGCACCGGGAAGGGCGATCGGTACCGGGGCCTAGCCTGGCGCTCCGGGGCCGACAGTTTACAGTGCTTCGCTGGTGCTGGGTCTCCTGACGGCTCTGGGGCACTACACATCAAAGAAGGCTGAGCCGGCGTTGGGTGCTCCGGACCCGGCGCCTGCAATGCGGCCTCCATCAACAGTTGCTTTAGGCGAAAGTCTCTTTCTTTCCTTGTCCTTGGCTTGAACGCCTTGCAAATCCTACACCTTTCAGTTTGATGTCCGTCCCCCAGGCAACGTAGACACGAGTTGTGGGGGTCACTAACTGGCATAGGTTTGCGGCACGTGGCGCAAGCCTTGAAGCCGTGGGCCTGCAGCAAGCCCTGTGGCCAGTGCTGGAGGCCTCCAAGCACCTAATCACTTAAGTGTTCACAATCTATATGTAAACAAACTGATAACAGCTACTCTAAGGCTAAGGGACTGCTCTTCTGAGAGAGAGAGGGAGGGAGGGAGGGAGAGAGAGAGAGAGAGAGGGGTTGCTCCAACGCAGCCACGGACGGTAAGAAGGAACTGGAGGGGGTTGGGCTGGCAGGGGTATATATGTGGGGCGCAGTGGTGCCACTCAGGGGGCCCGCCGGGACCCACTAAGGGAAAAAGTTTCTGAAGCTCGTGCATGCAGTGCGCGCACACCTAATGTGGAATGGACGTGAACAAGCACTCCAAGAAGAAGAAATAGATTCTAAATAGGTTTATAATGCCACTATATAAATCCATAGTACCCCTGCACCTTGAATACTGTGTGCAGTTCTGGTTGCCCCATCTCAACAAAGATACATTAGAATTGGAAAAAGTACATAGAAGGGCAATAAAAATGGTAAGGATATGGAACAGCTTCCATCTGAGGAGAGATTAAAGACTGGGACTGTTCAGCTTTGAAAAGAGGTGACTAAAAGGGGATATGAAAGAGGTCTATAAAATCATGAATGGTGACTAGAAAGTGAATAGGGAATTGTTATTTATTCCTTTGCATAACACAAGAACCAGGAGTCACCCAATGAAATTAATAGGCAGCAGGATTGAAATCAAACTAAGGCAGTACTTCTTCACACACTGCACAGTCAACCTGTGGAACACATTGCCAGGAAATGCTGTGAAGGCCAAAAATATAACTACGTACACAAAAGAAGTAGAGGGTATGAAGGATACATCCATCAATGGCTATTAGCAAAGATGGTCAGGGACGCCCCCCCAGGTTCGGGTGTCCCTAAACCTCTGACTGCCAAAACCTGGAACTGGACGACAGGGAATGGATCACTCAAATTAGTCTGTTCTGTTAATTCCTTCTGAAGTATCTGGCTCTTGGCACTGTCAGAAGACAGGATACTGGGTTAGCTGGACCATGGGTCCGACCCAGTATGGTCATTCCTATATTTTTATTATGTGAAAATACGTACAAGCATCTAATCAAATACTAGTTAAAGACACTTATAAAGAAAAATTAATGCTATTAAAATAATTTTGACAATTATGTAATCATTGGAGTATTCACAACATGCCAGCTACTATATTAGAGAATCTTGTAAGAGAACATAAATTTCATGCCTATATTCCTTTTATTCTTTTAGTGAAAATGATTACAGCTACTGTGCATTCCAGTTCCCTTCTTTTTGTTTGATTAAATATGTCAATAGTCATTCATTTTAGTTAGCATAAAACCACTTGTTAAATTATTCTGTTTCACAGAAGGTGTTTGAAGACCTTTCACTACCAGAGGTCATATAGTGTTTTCCCTCTACAAATTATATTTTTGTCATATCCTCTGTGTCTTGGGAATACAGCAGTTTGTGTTAACCTTTGAGCAGAAAGATTGATTATACTGTGCCACAAAGACTACAGCAGGGACGGTTTTGAACAAACGGAATGAAACACATTAAGGCCTTTTTCCACAAGGGGAGAAGAGATGCCTAATAGACACTATGGTGACTGGTATGAACAGATAATAGTGTTCTCAGTACTATATATGTTGTATCCAATTTGTCCAAGTTACTCTAGACAGACAAAAAAAAATTCTGAATAAAAATTACTCACTTTGACTTTCCCCTATGACAGGCAAAAGGTGTAGTACTAGCTCTGCTTTAGTAATAGCAGAAAGCACTCAAGTCTGTGAGCATGTCTAAATCAGAATATCAAGTATATGTAAACATGTTTACAAAAAAATAAAGAATCCTTCCACCCACCCTTCACCACGTATTTGCATGATTGTGCTAAACATCAATGAAGTGAAATCAGTTTCATTAAGCTAAACTCTGTTAAAAATCTTCATTTTCCATTTAAAGGATCTAATTCTGCCATCCTTACACAGTGAGTAGTGTTTTTCTCTGTGCTCAGTAACATTTATTTCAATGGGTTCACAAACTGAATAGGGTACTATTCATCATGAGTAAGGATGGCAGAATTTAATTTATTTCTATTTTTCCCCAGATGCTTCCAGTATTGCAAAAGAAACAAATATTCATTATTCTGACTCTGAGATCAAGTTACTTATAAAAAAGCTTCAATTGTCTAAAGAAGAATTTTAAAGTACCACTGTTGCTTTGTCATTTTTGTGTCAAGCAACACGGATACTGTGCTAACCATTTTCCCCACCAATATGAACCCTTTCCTCCACCATGAAAGGGCAGAATATGCAATCCCCTTCAAAGAACACATAATATAGCTTCTTTAACTCTCCCTCCCCCTTTCCTGACCTCCTCTCACCTTCACAAAACATCTGGCTTCTATTGGGATAAGGCGGCACATCTCTCAAAAGGCTGCAGCCATACCACTGAACTCACAATAAAATACATTTTACTTCATGGACGTGTGCAATAATTTGCACAGACAAACCAAATTTCAACAAAATTGATTTAGTTGATTGATTTAGTTATAATTTAGTTGGGGATTGGTTCTGCTTTGAGCAGTGGGTTGGACTAGATGACCTCTTGAGGTCCCTTCCAACCCTGATATTCTATGATTCTATGAATAATCAGGATGGATAATATGGTATTCAATACCTGGTAAAATACAGGTAATGATTTTACAAAAACTTTCTGGGCTGAAAGATACTTTCATGTGGGGGATTTTGAGTCTCTGGAAATCGTGTTTTGAGACTAATACATTGATATAATAGCAGCTATTACCTACTTTGTCCTGCTGATCTACCCTGGAGCTGCAAATATTTTTTGCACATTATTTAATATCTCATTCTTTTGAGATAGTTATGGTATATACTCTAAATACCTGGAAGTAAAAAGGGGAAAGCAAAGTTGGTATCTTACAAAGATTCATAAAGAATGCAAAGCTTTACATTAATAAATCAGAAAACTATTTCAAACATGTGCCAGTATTTTTAAATGCTTCTCCAATAAGCAATAAACATAATTAAGGATAAGTTATCACTAAAGAACTATTCTCTGAGCAAATTTAAGGGCCTAATTTATTAAAAAAAAAAGAACACTCAGAACTGCATGCAATTTAATAGGCCACCTTCAGTTCCCTGGTTTCTTCATACAGCTTACTAGCCTGAGCCAGTCTTTTGTGAACATCAGTTGGTGTGCTTGTGTGTCCTCAGATGTGTCTGACTGTGTGGTTTGCAAAGGATGGTGGAATTCTCTCTCCTCTGTTAGCGCCTATTTTGATATAATTTCTATGTGATTGTACCACTGTAGCGGTGGCTTATAAATACAAAGAAACATGATTTATACCAATACTCAACAGCTGCTAGGAAGAGGAAAAATCTTAAAGAAAAGAAGCAAAATCAGTGGGTCTGATTTTCCCTTCATTGCACCTAGGTAAAAAGGAATTACTCCACTGAACTCAGTGAAGCTATAATGGTGTAAAACTGGTGTGAATGAGAGGAGACTCTGGCCCAATCAACATTTAAGAATACAAAACAAAATACCCTAATCTAGACTCTTCAAGGGTTTTGATGTCTTAAAACACAACTAACTTCAAACGGACAATACAACAGAGATCCAGTTTCCATAGAAACAAGTTAGATGAAGATGTGCACACCAAATAGTGGTCTCACAGCAAACAAGACTGCATTGCAGATATTGTTCTTTGAAAACATCTGGAAGTGTTTCAAACCACATCTTTAAGAAAAATAAATGTGTTTTGAACATTACTGAATGCTCTCAAACAAATAGAAAACAAAACTTTCCTAAATATTATAGTACTCATTGCTAATGTGACCACGATCAAGGTACAAGTTGCTTCTCATAGTAAATCTTGTTCGGTGTTTACAAAATGACTGATTTATTTGGTATTGGACTGGAATATCACATCAGAACCATCAGCCTAAATTTATTACTTTATAAAAATATATATCTGGAATAACTCATGGTGCATCTACTCTGGAGCTAGAAGTGTAATTTTCACCTCTGGTAGAAATACCTGTGCTAGCTCTGACAGAGCTTGCACATTAAAAAGAGAAGTGTACCTGCAGCAGTGCGAGTGGCAGGATGGGCTAACTGCCCCGAGTATGATCCTATCTGAAGCCCTATGTACACACTCAGGTGGCTAATCCATCTCGTGGCTCATGCCACTGTGGCTATGTTTTGATATTTAGCGTGCAAGCTTGATTGGATTTATTGTGAGGATGTTTCCTTAAGCTGCAAATTACAAGGCCAACTCCACTGTAGACCTACTTTAAGATGTGTTTTAAATACACAGTTGTAAAACCAGGCTTTAGTAATTTAAAGTACTTTTAGTTAAGATGCTCTAAAACTTATGATTTTCTGAATTCCAAATTTTTATTTATTTGTAACTTTTAGTGATTTAAATTATTTAACTTTACAAAGTGATTTTTGCAAAAAGAAAAGGAGTACTTGGGGCACCTTAGAGACTAACCAATTTATTTGAGCATAAGCTTTATTTGACCTCATGAAAGCTTATGCTCAAATAAATTGGTTAGTCTCTAAGGTGCCACAAGTACTCCTTTTCTTTTTGCGAATACAGACTAACACGGCTGTTACTCTGAAAAGTGGTTTTTGCGCATGTGGTAGATTTACCACTTTGGATGAGATACTCAAAAGCTCTTAGCAATGGCCTAACTCTGTGCCCACCGAAGTCAAAGGAAGTTTTACCATGGTCTTCAATGGCACAAGAGTAAGGCTCATGCTGAGTGCACTTTTGAAAATTTCATCCTTTAACATAAAATTAACTGTAACACTCTTAACTCATTACAATAATCCACCAGTTCCACTTATGTATTACTGTGCACTTCCAAATTGTAAAGACCAGCTAAATTCAAGTAAAAATGCATCAAACTTCACTGACATCATAGTGGCTCCTTGGGAAAAGTGTAATATCAAATCAATATTCTTAACAGGTGCACTGGTATTATATCTGGTCCAAATGAACCAGAAATACTGCCAAATTTTAATAAACCTCTCAGTGTCCGATGTGATGCAGTAACTTCTGAGAAGCATTACAAAGGAACAAGATACATAGCAGCTGTTTTGCAATCCACACATGTGCAATACCCTGGTACATACATTTTAAATTTGTCAATTTAAATATAGCAAAAAGATGCTCAGTATTAACCGTTACACTATACTTAACTCATTACATATTGCATCAATACAAAGCACAAGATAGTACTCCCTTGTATGTATATAGGTTTTCTTCTCATATTATTCCACACTTAGGAATGTAGGATTGCTACGCCACTCTTAATTCAATTTTAACTCTTAATTTCCCTGATTTTGTTCAAATGGTTTCTAATAATAGATCACACATAGATTGTTAATTTAAAATATACTTTCATATTAAAGAAATGAAAATATAATAGAATAGTTATTGAATTATCGTTCTGCAGGACAACCACCACTCCTGTGATCCCATGCTATGGCACCGTGAACAGACAGATAAATTAGAATGGTGTTACGCAAATTAAACCAGGAACAGGGAAATCTAATGAGATTAAATTGCACTAATGAATTTTACCTGCAAGGCTGGAGACCGGTAATTGACCAATTCCTTCTGAATTATTCATTATATAAAGCACAGCAACATAGTTGTAAAGAATGCATTACATTTTAGATGATAAAAGAAAAGATACAATACTAATACATTAATTCATAATATAATAAGGATATGGTTTACTGGTGATTTAAATTAATGAATCCTTTTTTTTTTTTTCTTTTAATATGGTTAGAGTTCATTATACATACCCTGATCCAAAACCTCTTCCTCTTCTCTTTTTGGCTGCTTCAGTGAAAAACTATCATCTGTTTTCTTGGTTTCTAAAGAAGGTTAAGAATATATCAATAATCTCTTTGTATATAGACTGAATTTAACATTTTCCTATACATTTTTTTTTTTAGCGAACTCAAGCATTTACTTTCTATATGTTTCTATTGCTCAGGGAAAACAGACAAAGTAGTAGTACAGTAAATGATATACATATAGGAGATTATTAAAACATAATATATTACGTTTCATACAACTGACCAGTACAATTAAGTATTCTAAAATTAAAGCAGGAAGAGCCAGTGACATGACATAATATATTACTTTCAGCTCATAGGACGGAAGTGCTTTACAAACATTAAGTTTCACAAAAACTTTAAGAGGTAGATTGGCATTACACCCAGAGGTGAAAGTAAGCCAGTACACCTCAGCAACCCGGCTTCCCCAGGGGGCAATTTAAAGGGCCTGGGGCTCCCAGCAGTGCAGGGCCCTGGAGGCTATTTAAAGGGCCCTGGGCTCCCCTGCTTCTACCGCCCAGGCCCTTTAAATAGCCGTCGGAGCCCCGCCACCGCTACTCCAGGGCGCCGGGGGCTATTTAAAGGGCTGGGGCGGTAGAAGCAGGGGAGCCCTGGGCCCTTTAAACAGCCCCCAGAGCCCTAGGGTAGGGGGAGGCTCCGGGGGCTATTTAAAGGGCCAGGGCTCCAGCTGCCTCTGCCGCCCCGGAGCCCTGGGCTGCTGCTGCTACCCCGGTGGGGGGGGGGGGGGGGGGGGGGGGGGGGACGACTTACCTTACAGGATGGGCTGGGACTGGCTCTGACCTCCTCAACCCCGCCCCTTCTGGGGGCCAGAGCTGGCCCCAGCGTACCAGTAAATCACTCGACTTACTTTCACCCCTGATTACATCAATTTTAAAAATGTCAGAGAGAGTTTAAAACTACTTTCTACGGAAGACTCTTACTGATTTCAATTGATTTCAGATCAGGACTACAATGAACTGGTAGCTGGAAACAGAACCTAGGATATCCGGCTTCTAGTTTATGTTCTAACCCAGCAGACAACACATCCTCATTTAGGAATGCTTGACACACAGTCTAGAGCTAGAGCAACGTATGAGAGAGCTCAGGTGTGTGGCAAAACCTTTGGGCTCTCTCATGTCAACCAGCACTTGCTAAAAATGTCACTGAAGTGATGTACTGGACCACACAGCAAACGGGACAGGGAAACTACAGTATTAAACACTTCTTAATGGGAAATATAGGATGTGACACTTTGGAAAGACTCAGACACACCTTAGTTGCACAAGCCATGTAATGTAATGATAAAACTATGGCTGGACCATGGGAGGAAGGAAACTTGGCAATCCTGAACAAAGAAGTGGATAAAAGACTAATAAAGCAAACTTCCACAAATCACTGCTACCAATGAATCAGCATTTAACAACTGCATCTCAGACCTATGCATTTCATAAATTTCAAAAGAACATATCTAGATTCTTAAAAAAAAATCCTTATATACAAATTGCATAGTTAAGCATGTCTCTCACATAACAAACGAAGAGTGAAACCAATTTCAGACAATTTTCTTTTTACCTTCATGATGATGTCCATGTGTCATCATGATCATATCAGACTTGACTGGAATAGGAATATTTGCCTCCTGTGGAATGTTTCTGAACATATCTGGGTTTATATTCTGTGTACAGGTCATGTATGAAACAGCATGTTTGGCCTCCATGTAATACATAATGTAGAAATTGCACATTTCGTCACTGGCTGTGCCCCTAAAGCAACACAATATAGAATATATTTTTTAAGAGTTAGAGAATAAAATGTGAGCTGTGCATTTAGATGTTACCAAATGCAAGAAAAAAAAATCTATTTTAGTCTGCCAGCAATTGATAAAAAGGTTGCACTGAAGCTCTTTTGAAAAATAGTTCCCAATAAAATACACACCACAGCTTTTCAATACATGCAGCTTCTTTCCATTTACACTGTGGAATACCAGATTGCAGAAATTCCTTAGTCATCCAAGAAAACCCCTGAGAATGGTTTGTGTTTTGAATGTAAAGGAAATGGCATTAAGTTAGTGGGGGGTTCAAACTGCCCTTCTCCCATTTTCTCCTCCCAGTCCCCCTTGCATCTCTCGGCATGTTACCATCAACAATGTGCTTGTTTTGTTGAAAGGGGATAACCACATATCAACCATCTATTTCACCCCTTAAATATTCTTTGCTGCAGTGTCTTTCAACCTAGATGTTATGTCTTATTTACAAATCTTTACAAATAATTTACGTTTAATTTCAGTACCTAGCATTCAATGCGATTATCTTTTTCACAATCTAATTCTTCCATTTATTGCCAGAAATGAGAGGAGTAATGCAGCACCATAGTCAGTTTCACTACATAATAAAACACCATAAGCATCTCCCAGATCGGTAAGGTGGTACTGCAGTCTCGAGAAAAAACGTAATCACAAGCATCTGAGAGGAAGCAGCTTGTGTTGCAGGAATGATCCAAAATACAATTCAACAATAACTGTTCCTCATGGGCTTGAGGAAGACGTGGGCTATTCTGTATTGCCACATAACTCCGTCTTCAAGAGAAATCCATTCAATATGAAGAGCAAGTTTTTCAGAAACAATACTTCATGGCTTAAATAAATGACCTATTGTTACATAGGCCTGATTTTTTTTTCTTAAAGCCACTCAGGTTGCTCTATATTTTATTTATAGCTGCATGTTGGTAGATACATTCTTCAGTATCCCTGACAATTCAACAGACAGGCTTTTTAATGAAAGGTTCACAAAAGGTGGCTTACATTGAGAAACATTTTTTAATTAGTTTGCACAATTAGCCAGACAGACTACACTCATAAAAAAGGTACGGGGGCGGACTATTAGCCGTTTGCAAAAGACGTCAATGCTGACTTTTCCAGTGACATCATCAAGCACTGCATTTATGTACCATAGCAATAACAACAACAGAGAGGAAGAGACAAGAAAAACCGTTCCAAAAGGTGAATTGATTTCTTCATGCTTTGGAAATGTAGTGTCTCTTGGGGACCACGGAACTCTGTCTTGGCAAGCTCTGCTTAAGCTTTTAAAAATCATTCACTTCCTCACTGTCTAACTCCGATACCTGCCAGTATAATTGCCTCCTCTTTAAAACCTAAATAAAATGATGTGCAACTCAGAAATGGACTCTGGTTCACCTGACACATCTTGATAGTGTCAAAACATTTATAAGAAATAAAATGTAATATACTTGACACTATCTAGGAAATAAAGGAAATAATTTATGAATAGTAAGTTTTAGATAATATACTGAAATTCTAAATTCAGACATTCAGAATGAAATATTCAGTTTCATGAATGAAAGCTTTTAATGAATGGAAGGACTGATATAGAGATTCATGTGGCTACCCTAAACACACTGCCTCATGCAGAAGCTTTGATTCCATCACTTGGCTTGCAGAGCCACAATAATCAGAGGGATTTCCAGATCTTATTGTGCAATGTGGACAGGTACAGCTGTAATGAATTCATAGATTATATGGCCAGTAAGTAGCACACTGATGTAGTTAAGAAATCTCCAACAGCATGCAGGATAATTTTGCTATAGGCGCATATGAATACAGCCCAAGGATGTTTTCTTGCACATCTTTACTTATTTGCTTGACATGTGCATGAAGATTAGAGGGAAGATATGGGTTGCAGTTCAGTTTGTTACTGAGGTTTTGAGCTGTGGTACATATTGTGTGGGAGAGACCTCAATATTGATGCAAAAATGAGATTTATATAATTATTATAACTTAATATTTTCTAAGTCATTAAAACTTGTTTTCACCTTTACTGAATATTAAGCTATAGCTAGAAGAATGTTATAGCCAGGATGCTTGGGATTATAGTAATACATATGTGTAGCTAGTTATGTTACAAAATGTTAAAGCTGATCAAAGACATTCTAGAAGCTTCCTGCTTCTATCTCCCAAGGCTGAGCAAACCTCAAGGGGACAGAGCATATAAAACACTACAATTTTAAGCAGAGGCCTAACAGTAAAATGAAATGTAGGGTGTGCTATCAGAGCAACAAATCTAGGTAAACTGGGCTCTACCAAGCCCCACCCTCTTGCAAGAAAATCTGCTTGTGTTCTTAAAAGTTGTAGAGGAAAAACTTGTTAAGTTGGAGATGTTTTAAACTTTTGTTTTCTTCTTAAATGTTGAAATGACAGATACCTTTGTGAAATACATACCTGCAAATATGTTAGCTAAATGCAAAGCTCTTAATGTCACTGCTGTGTAAATAGTAAAATGCTCTGTGTACCAACATGGAATCTAGTGACCTTGCTAATCTAAAGAACGAACCATTTACATATGGAATATTTATAGTGATAGGTAATTAACTATTGGCAGTGCACAAACAAACCCCTCAACCAACTCCAAAAGACAAGAATCATCCCTCCAAAGAAACAACTCTAAATATTTAAGCTGAAGACTTTGTAAGAGGTATTTAATTTAAAAAGACTGCGTTGAGAACTAAATCCTTTTGTATAAAGAACAGGAGTGTTTGGACTTCTTGAAAACAGAATTTTCTTTTTTTTTTTCCAAACGCTAATAAAATTGAAACTCTATCTCAAAAAATGGACCGAATAAAAAAAGTTAAAATTACTTTTAAAAGTAATCTGGGTCTTTCTTGCCATAAGAAGAACAGAGGCAAGTAAAGAAATGTTGCATATTCATTAAACAGATGGCCTACTCAGGAGCTAGAAATGTCATCTAAGCCAAACCAGAAGGCATGAAGCCAACGGGAGAGGGATAGCAACCAATCGAAGGAGGTTATGCTTTCCTATAATTTCATTAAAAGAAGAAGGGTTTAAAAACACTTGAGCACCTCTCACACACCATTTACTACCCTGCTCAAACATAGCACTTCACAAGCAAACTGACACACACGCACACACGGCTCCAGAAGAAACCAACCAATGAAAACCTCCTAAAGACTTCAACATGGACTGGTGAGAGGAAGTTAACAGGGGATTCGTTTTAAACAGGGGTGGTGGAGCCTTCCCAAAACTAGGGGACCAGGGCCCCTCTGCTCCCACCCCTTCCCCTCTTCACCCTGAGGCCCTGCCCCTGGCCAACTCAGAAGCCAGAGTGGGGCCGGGAAACCTGGGCCCCTCCACCTGCCCGGGGTGTAAAGGACCTGAGAGCAGCCCCCGGCCCATGTCTTCGCCCTCCAGACTCTCTGCCCAGAGCAGGTGAAGAGTCTGCAGCTCCCCGGGCTTCAGCAGCTGGCCTGGCCAGGGGGCGGGGACTCATGGGAAAAGGAGTGGCAGGGGCAGGGTCTGTGGTAAAAAGTGGACCAGCAAGCCCATCCACTTTCAAAAAGTGGGAGGGCCATGGCCCCCTGGTCCTGTGTCCCTGGTTTTGTAATGATTTTGCTGGAATATTAAAATGCTGTTGTAACTTAAAAGACTGTTTCTCCTGTTAATCAACAAGTGATTAGACTATATTCTGGAGAGGACATCGGGCCTAAACACTGATAAACAGAGAAACAGTGGGACATAACTGGACTGAAGATTCCTAATATTCATAATTTACCTGTCTTAGAACAGATCCTTAAATGGATTATTGTAGGGAACTAATTTAAATATTTTCTTCAGTTTCATAGGGTTTAGTTAAGGCTGCGTACTTTCCCCAAATATAAACTGTCTGGTTATTTATTAATAAGCAACAGGATCCACTTGCCCCTACACAAACAGTTTTAGGTATCTAATAAAATATTAAAATTGAATTAACTATACTTTGGAGAAATAATATACTTTGGTCTTAATTTACCAGGAGAAAAGCACCCCCAATGGTGTCATCTCTGTTAAAGCCTTTCACAGAGAGATATACAGAAGAGATTGTACTGGACATCACCAGTTTATCTCTTGTATTATATCATTTGTGGTGTTTTGTTTAATGTTTTGTTTCCTTAATAACTGCAATTATTTCACTTGATCTTGATGTCCCCACAGGCGACTAAATAGTGGGAGCCATACCTCTAAGTTGGCAGCAAGAGAAACAATTAGTAAGAGCTTGCCTACCATTTCTTGTTTCTCTGGACCAAGAATTTTTAATAATTTTTAAATAAAATTATTTGGTGGTCCAACAGTTTAAAACTGCCCTTCCCTTTTCACCCCAAAATATTATATCTTAAGCTGCAAGTGGATTCATAGACAGAGCTATGGGCAAGACTGCTCTTCTCCAGAAAACTATGATCTTTATTTTGGATTTGGAGCCTGCTACATATATGCATATCTGTCACTTTAAGGTTAGGCTAGCGTGCTGTGTGTCATATGGGCCTACTTCTTGACATCAATATTTACAGGTAAATCTTCTTTTTCAGAGCATAGTAACCTTCTTTTCATGTTCAAGATTTGCAGTCCTTATACATACTCCACAGCTGGTGACTGCATGTCGAGTGCACATGTCAGAGCACTTTCTAGTTACCAGTGCCTGTGGGGTGGTGCATGTGCCCTTTGCTCCCTTGTGCACCCAGTGAGGGTATAAAGGGTAGAGTCACCCCTTCAGGTCCTTCACCACTTGCAGAGCTCATAGCTTGTGGACTCTGAAATAGCGGGGATTGGTTGTGGAGTGAGTGAGTGTGGTGTATGGATTACACATCTCTAAGAACATCCATTACTATACAGGGAACATCTTTTTCTTCTTCCAGTGATAATCTGTATCATATTCCACAGCTGGTGACTCCCAAACAGTAGTCCTTCCTGGATGCAAGTACAAGGAGTTCACGCCAACAGGGACTGAAGCACGGTCTTGCCAAACCCAGGATTGGCCTTGGTTGCTTGCACTAGTGCATAATGCTTTGTGAATGTGTGTACAGATGACCAAGTTGCTGACCTGCAAATGTCCCTTATGGGAAGCCGCTAATGCAGCCTGCGCTCTGGTGGAACGCACTAGCTAGTACGCTGCCAGTGGGAGGTGCCTCTGCCAGTAAAAACCATGAACTAATGCTCTGGGCTATCCAGCTAGATACTCCTGAGTGGACATTGCCTGTCCCCTAACCCTCTCTCCATAAGCAACAAAAAACCTGGCGGATTTCTGAAAGCACCTAGTCCTGCCCAAGTAGAATAGCAGGGCCCTTCTCACATCCAATGCATGTAACTGCTGCTCCACCCTTCCCGCATGAGGCTTCGGTAAGAATACAGCCATACTGATGGTTTTATTGATATGGAATTTGAATATCACCTTAGGCAGGAATCTAGGGTGGGATCTCATTATCCCTATGTCTGATAGTGTATGGTGCTCCTGTCATCAAAGTCTGAATCTCTCCCATCTGCCAGGCCAATGTAACTATCAGGAGAAAGGCAACTTTCTCACACACAGAGAAATGGACATGTTGCCAATGGCTCAAATGAGGCCTCCATGACAAGACCCAGATTGAGGTCCCACACTGAGGCAGGGAACTTAGGTGGCGGAAAGATTCTAGAGATGCCATCCAGGAACCTCTTTGCCCCTGAGTGTGAAAAGACAGAGAAGTGGTCAATCAGTGGATGTATGGCCAATATGGCTGTGAGATGCACCTGCAAAGAGCTTAAGGAGAATACTACTGTTTCAAATGATAGAGTGACTCCAGTATATCCTAGACAGCTGCCTGGTCCAGGGAAATTCTGACCAACTTCCATTGGTCTAACGAAAGATATTACCTCATCCACCTTGTCTCTCTCATGTCCTGGACCAACATAACCACAACAACACTGCAAACAACATATTCAAAGTAAAACACACCGGGACAATGCGTTTGCATTAGCTGGGAGAAAACCTTCCTTCCTCTTGTTTGAAGGGGGTTTTGGAAGAAATTGACAGTTACCTGGAACAGAATAAAAGAAGCAGGTCACCCCAGCATTAATCTGTAAAGGGATCTCAGTGGGGAACTGGGGAAGAGAGCCATTTTGCACCAGAGCATGATGAGGGAGGCTGCTGCAGCAGGAGCATAGAAAGGGGGTGAAGATGCTGCCTGTCTGCCTGCCTGATGCAACACAGATGTTGCCCCAAGAACTCCCAAGGCAAGGGTGAACTAGTGAGGGACACTGTGGTTAGGATGTTTCATTGTTTTGGGAGATCTGTAATCTGTACTTTCAATGATTAAATATAGCAGAGCACTAAGATGTTAGACTGGGCTGTCTGACTACTGCATGTCCTCAAGAGAGTTAAACTGTAAACCAGAAGTTTCACACCTTTGGTGTGGAATCGTGGGAGAGGGGTGTGTTTAAGTATTGGGGAGTCTCAAGGGCCAGTGGAGTGCCCAGAATGGCTAGGCAGCTAGATAGCAAGTTCCTACCCTTAGACGGGGGTGCCAGATAGGAGGTCTGCACCCAGAGTGTGTGCCTAGGGATGCGAAGATTTGGGTCGTGGTTGGACACTGTTCAGATGCCAGGAGCTTGAAAATCACAAAGGCTTGGATTCTTCTCACAGCATTCCTAGTGGGTGGCCTGGAAGAGATGCTTCCTAGGATCTGTGCCAACAAGGTCCAGGTTGATTGCTTCCTGCTATTTATCAGTATCTCCTGTATTGAGCTGGAGCATGAGCTCTCTGACAGCATCAACCAGTGAGTGTCCACACAGTCAGGGGGAGAGAGTGGAGGGAGAAACCTGCCCTCATTCTTAGTCAGAAGATTTGGTCACCAGGAGAGAGGCTGGGGGCACTATGGAAAAGTTGCACAGGACTGAATACCAGGTCTGCCTTGGCATGCTGGGGCCAGTAAGATCACTGTAGCCCTCTCATGCTGGATCTTCTGCAACACCTTTGGGAGCAGCAGAATTGAGGGGGGGGGAGAGGGCAGGGGGAGGGACGGAAGACATTGTAGAAGAGCGCCTTTATCCAGGGGAGGAGGAATGCATCCAACTAGGACACTGAGCCTCTTCCCCCACTTAAGAAATATCTGTGGCAAACAGGTCCCCCATTTGCAAAGACCAAGAAAAAACCCTCTCAATGAACTGACCATTCATGATTCCTCATGAAATGTCTACTCAGATTGTCTGCCACTATGTTGTCCAGCCCTGTCAAGTCAACTGCTAACAAACTGATGTCATGCCTCATGACAAACTTCCATAGTTGCACTGCTTCCTGGCAGGGTCATAATGATCTGGTCCCTCCTTGCTTGCTGAGGTAAAATATTGCAGCCATGTTGTCAGAAATCATCTGGATGGAATAGCCCTGAATGTCCAGCAGGAATAATCTTCAAGCATTGTGCATAGCCCATAGTTCCAGTACGTTTGTTGTGAGGACCTCTCCACCACTGACCACTGGCCCTGGGCCAAATGGTTGTCATATGTGCCTCCCAACCAATCATGGAAGCAACTTTAAGTATGATCCTGGATGGAGGATCTGGAGAAAATGGGACTCCACCGCAGGAGTTGTGGGGAATCTTTCCACCAGTCCAGGGTTTGAAGGACTGACAGTTAGATGTATACTCGCAAATCCAAATGCTGTCTGCAGCAAGTTGACAGCATCTATGCCTGCAACTGACTAAAGTGGAACCTTGCCTATGGTGTGTTGAAGGTGCATGCTGGCTTGAAGCCCATCAGTATGAGGCAGTCTCTTATCTGAGTTTGAAGGTTGGAATGTAGATCAAAGCACAAGTTCTGCAAGGTCCCAAATCTTCTGGGTGGCAGGCAGGCCAAGCCTTGGTGGCATCCATCACAGTCCCTATGAAGACTATCGGTCACGTGGGTGTAAAGGTCAATTTCTTTATGTTCACCAGCAGGCCTAGACATGTATCTTAAATATTATTCTCACACTGGACTGCACCTGGGGCTCTGAGTGACCTTTGACTGGCCAGTTTTCAAAGTATGGAAACACCTGGACACCCATCCTTCTGGATTAGGCCTCCACCGCTGCCAGACATTTTATAAATAATGTGGGTGCTGTTGAGAGCCCAAATGGCAAAACTTGGCACTGGTAGTGATTGTCTCCTAATGCAAACCTCAGGAAGCACTTGTGGGCTCAGTGAATTGTGCTGTGGACATATGAATCCTGAAGGTTGATGGCAGAATGATGATCTAGGGACGGGATGCTAGATGCCATGGATACCATCCGGAATCTGAATCTTTTGATGTAGGTGTTCAGGCCCTTTACGTCCCAGAATAGCTCAAAGCCCTCACTTTTTTTTTTTTTTTTGGATGAGGAAAATCTTTTTTTCCTTTGCTGTGAGATGACCTCTTCTATGGCACTGAGAGCTAAGAGGGACTGAACCTCCTGGTGTAAAATGCTCGGAGTGGTTGGGGTGTAGACCACAAAGAACCTGAGTGTGGCCCTAGAGTCTTTAAGTGACCTCATGTTATAAAACAAGGAGCAAACTTCAAAGGGCAGGTCCCTGACTGCAGTGTGTAGCTCCCTTGGAATTCCCAAGGAAAGAAGCCACAATGAATGCAGCAGCCATTGCCCAGGAGTGTGCATCTGTGGCATTTAAGGCTGTCTGAAGGTCAATTTTAGTGTCCAGCTGCCCCTCTGACACCAAAGCCTGGAATTTGCTTCTGTGTTCTCTAAAGTTGCCACTAGTTCCTGGTGTGGACACGTGGATTCGGCTGTGGAAAAATATGGGCCAAGGATGACAGGCAGTACTCCTCTGAGAGTGGGAGAGTCCTCCCTGGCATTGGTAGCACCAATGGTATCAGTCCCAAGGGGCACAGAGAACTTCCTGCAGGCAACACCCGACCCAGAAACTGGACCGTGGAATTGGCATATGGTGCTTGCATTCCTGAAGGGGCCAGGAGACTTCTCTGTGTACATGGCGGGAGGCCCTAACTCCCATGCCACTGAGGTGGACTGAGGCTGCAGTCTTGCTTGCGTTGTTGTCGGTGTCTTGTGAGGTGGAGTTGGGCTTGGTACCATGATGCCAGTATGGCTGAGATAGTGCTAGGCGATACCTGCAGCATGTCTGGGTCACCTCAGCTAGTGCTCATCCCAGGGACCTTTGATAACTGACAACCTAGTTGTCTTATGAGGTTTAATGTCTGAGCCTGGGGAAGGTGTTTTGTGCCTCTTTTCTCTGCTTGGTGTCCAGTCGATCATGGTGTTTTCTCAGTAGCAAGGCTGATTTGTGAGGCACCTTTGGATCATTCTGAAAATGCCTCAAGTGCAGACCTTGAATACTTCTGATCCCTGACAGTCTGGAAACATCAGGACAGGGGTCCACACCTGGATGCATGGACTACTTGAGAAGGAACGTCTTCAGGTGAGACTCCCTCAAATTCTGGGTCTGCTTCAAAAAGGACCTGCAGATCATTCACCAGTCCAGAACACGCCTCTTGCTGAGGCAGATGAGATACTGGCATGACTGCTTCACATGAGGGGCAGAGCTTGAAGGTGACTTGTGGTCTCCCATGTGGAACCAAAGGTGGTACCAGTCCTGTTGGCAGACGGTAGTCTTGACAGTCCCGCAAAGACTGACTAGCTAACACTGCCAACTAAATAAAAGAGGTAATTTGCTCTGAATAGAGCTGTTCCATGGCAGTAAGAAGGACCTGAGGATGTTGGCAGGGGGTGATTCTGCCCTTTATACCCATCCTGAGTACACAAGGGAATGAAAGGCACCTCCCCACAGGCACTGCTAATTAGAAGATTCTCTGATGCATGCACACAGGATGTGCAATCACCAGCTGTGGAATATGATCTGGACTATCACTTGAAGAACTCTGGTGATAGGCATGGTATAAGAAGCTTGATAGTTTCTTATACCATGTCTATCACCATAGTTCTTTGAGTGATGGTTGGTAGTGATAGTTGCAAGGACTGCCTGTTGGTTTCCAGACACAGTTTAAAAACTGGTGATCTTGATCTATGAATCTTTGAATACTTTGGAACCAAGCTACTGCACAAAATAAAACTCTCTACCCATGTTATATTGTAACAGTTAAGAACAGCAGAGGAACTCAAGCTTACAGAGGTAACTGATGTCAGGCAATTTTTGAAGAGGTATCCTGTACCTCACCTCAATAAATCTTGGAAACTGAGGTAATGGTTCTGCAATTGCCCAGTCACTTTCATAATCAGGGCCCACAAATTAACCTTGAATCTGGTCTGTCAGGGCCCACATAGACAGATCTTTGGCATGTGCAACATGACCCATCTATTTTCACAGACAGTTGGGGAAGGGGCAGATTGAGGGATGTCATGAGGAAACTGGGGAGGTTTAAATTCATAAAGCAAGATGATGTGCAGGAGTTAATATGTTGGGGGTATGTCTTCTTATTCCTCTGGTTGTGTGTATGTCAAATTCTTTAAAAAGTTCCTTGAGCTCTGGGCAGGCACTTTTGTGTCTACTTTTGAATAAATATTGACTAAGGAGTTAATAGAAAAGGAATAGGAAAACTTGTTTCTTCGATAAAATAAAAGTTGCTTTGCCATACACAATAGAAATCTACTTAATAGTTACCTTTGTATTCAGATTATTTATACATCCAAGTGGGGTGCATACTTGGATTTTTTTGTCAAATTCAGCACTCATTATTAACAGTTAAGATAAAGAATCATGGAATAAGATTACAAAATAAGGTGCAAGTTAAAGAATATTTTCCACGCTTTCAAGGTCACCTCCAAACCAGAAGATCTTTTCTTTATATATTTCAACACAAACATTAAAAAACAAGACCAAGAAATTTTCACTTTGCAGAGGAATGGGTGGTACAACGTTTAATGGGAAAAAGCAACTAGATTCTAAATAACTTAAGTGGGCCAAAAGATGACACATTCAGTTTTATTTATCCAGATATAAAAGTAAATAATATAGGAGGAAGGAATTGAACTGAAAAAAAAGTGTGATGAACAGGACAATCATCCAGCACATTGATTAGGAAAAAGAGTTTGGAGGTTATGGTAGAAAAATCATTAAAACCATCATTCTGTGCACAGCAGCAGTTAAAAAAAAAAAAAATCAAAGAAGATACTGGCATGTATTAGCAGAGGAATAGAATAATAAACCAGAGTTGATACTGTGACAAAGCTCTGTCCTTGCCTCCGTGGTTCCCGCGTTTCCTGGCAGATTTCGCTAGCCTCAGAGGCTCACTGTGGCCCTCCATGTAACCCTTCTCTCTCTAGAGACAAGGGTCACAGTCTACTGAGCCATATTCATCATAAGCCAGCGAGGGAGGTGAGGAGAAGTTACCCCTCCTTGCACAGTCTCTGTTGTCTCCCAGTCTCAGTGATTAATCAGGGGGCAAAAAGTGGGGGGGTGTGGGAGCCCGGGCCGACCCTCTACTCCAGGCTCCAGCCCAGGGACCCTAATAGTATCAGCTATGGTAGGTGACCTTTTAGAAACATGACATGTACAATTCCCTGGGCTACTTCCCCCACAGCAGCCCTCACTTCCTCAAGCTCCACTTCACCCTTACCTCAAGGCCTCCTTCCTTGTGCCTGATATGCTGTGCACTACTCAGTCTCTCCAACAGCGCAACTTCCTCCCACAGCTCCTGACATGCACACCCACCTGACGGACTGGGAGGCTTTTAACTAGTTTCAGCCAGCCCCTGATTGGCTTCAGGTGTCCCAATCAACCTAGCCCTCTCCCTGCCTTCTGGAAAGTTCTTAATTGGCCCCAGGTGTCTTAATTGACCTGGAGCAGCTGCCATTTCACTTATCCTGGTACCAGGGATTTGTTTAGCTTGGAGCTAATATATCTATCTCCCACTACTTTTCTATAGCCATCTGGCCTTGCCCCGTCACAATACCGAACAAGACATTTGTTAGACTCCAGATGGAATATTGTGCGCAGCCATGAACAGTGTAGAGAGAGATGGGTGAAGTAATATCTTTTATTGGACTAACTTCTGTTGGTGAGAGAGACAAACTTCTTAATTACAGAGAGCTCTTCTTCAGGTCTGGGAAAACGTATTAAAAGAGTCCCAGTCTAAATGCAAGATTGAACAGGCAGTTTAGCGTAAGTAGTTAGCACATATTCTAAGGGACTATTCACGATGAAGTATAAAAAAATATTATCACACCCACCTTCTCTAATATCCTGAGACTGACAAAGCTACAACAACATTGCATGAACAATCTAGCACAGCTAAGACTTTGTTGACTTTAAAGAGGTGAAGTATAACACAATAGCATGACCATATCTGAAGAATCTTTTATGAGTAAAGTTTAATGCAGCTGGATAAGAGAGGACCCAATGAAAGTTTTCACTGATATGAAAGAGACTGAATGCCTATTAACAAGAAATTTTTACACAGTTAAAAGAGTCAAGAACTAGGGAACAAAATCTGAATTTTAGATTAAAAAAATAATTCAGTAGGGATTTTCTAAGTGTAGTAAGTGGTGTGTGTATGAATTTTTACATATATTTGATAGGAGGCATGGGAAGCAATGACGATAGTTAAAGTTATCTGACACTTTCCATTTTAAGCTTTCAGTTGCTTATAATTTTGCCAAACTAACTGTAGCATGCCTCAGGCTGAATTAGTTTGGAAAATTTCAGCTGAAACAGGTCCGCGGTTTCTGCGAATGCTCTCCCTGTTGGTGCTCAGGCAGCAAGGAAAAGAAGAATGTAGTCTGACTAGAATGCAGAGGGATGAGAAGTTGGGTCTGGAGAGGTGGCAGGGAGAATGTTAGGAGTATTTGCACTTCCTAACATTTGAGGGTTTGACTGTGCAACTGTAACATTCTTTTAATGTAGGCTTTTGTATGACAAAGGAAAAATAAGTTAACGGTAAAAGCAACTGAAGCCAGAGGAGAAACAGCAAAGGAGCTAGCTCTAGCAGGATTCGGGTTGTCTGACAAATACAGTCCAGTGTGGATAGGACAAAATTTGATTAAACCAAGATAAACTTGTTTCTTTTCGGAATCAATGCAAATTTAGAATTATTATCCTTTGCACAAAGAAACACAATTAAACAAAACAAGATGAACCTTTTCGGTCTTGACTAGGCAATTCACTGTGCATGGAGACAGGGCAAATGCAGAATCAGGGCCTTGTTTTCCAAGATTTAAACAAGAACTGCTAAGCTGTACCTCAAACAGAAGTTGTGGGCTTGATGCAGGAATTGCTGTGTAAGGTTCTGTGGCCTGAGTTATGCAGTAGGGGTCAGATTAGATGATCATAATGGTCTCTTTTGGCCTTAAAAGAATCTATAAACATTATATAGCTAAATCAACCATTGGTATTTACTGACAAATATAAATTCCAATTATTTTTGATACATATTTCCTTGTTAAATGATTTTTAAAGCTCAGAACGGGAACAATAGAAATAAAGATACGGCTACCTTATCCATTTTCCAGGAAATAATGTGTGTGGCTCAAAGACTTGTTATTAGTCAAGGGGACTATTTTCAGTTTCACAACGTTTTCATTTGTTTTTAAGAAAGATACGTAATCCATGCATTCTTTATAGTTTAATTGTATTAGTAGTAACTTCACAGATATCCAGTGCAATACTCAATAATGTTAATTGTGGATCTAATTGTGTGATTTTCATCTAGAATTTTTAATACTTATTATGGTGGTAATTTCTTCTTACCACTGTATCTTTGTGCACTTCCACAAAATGTTTCAGCCTTCTGTGTAACTGCTTAATGTGCATGTGTTTTTGCTCCAGTTTAATGGATGTCAAGTACAAGCAGCATAATGAATTTTTAAGTTTTTTTTATATTAAACATTTAGCATTAGTGTCAGGGCACATCTGTTCCCAATATTTATTTCAAGCTTTTATGTGCAGGAAATATTCAAACATTCTCAAACTGAATAATGTTTCGATTTACTGGTTTAAGTTTTCATATGCAATAGCAATGGATTTGGAAATTTCTACAGTATGGCTACAATGTCTGGTTGGACAGATATATACTGAGAGGGAGGTAATTCCAATGCCTAAACGAAAGGAATTAGCAGAAATTAACATGAGATTCATATTACTCTTCATCGTTGAAAGGATATTAGCACATACAAAAAAATCTTCCCTAGACAAGATTTCCTCTTACTACCATTAAAAACTATATTATTGTTCAATAATAGTCTTAAGATTATTCTATAGTGGGGTACATTTTATTCATTGTGGAAGTTTTACATTTTTTTTTTAAACAACATTTCAGTTTGTATGTTACATTTGGATATATTTATATTAATTTTGTGAGCTTTATAAAAACCAGTTTTCCAACATACTCCCTCTCATTTCTCCTTCAGTTGCTGTTACCCACACAAGTACTTTAACTATTTGCTTAAAGAAATATGACTATCAAGTGCCGAACATCAAAATCTGTGCTGAAGTCAAGGGACTTGAGGGTGCTCAGCACATTGCAGGATTAGCCCCTTAAACAGCTGCAGTATCTAACTCCAGAAGTGGAAGACTCAACCTCTACATATCCCTTTTCCTACTATATCTCACAGAGTGAAGAAAGAATTAATGTTTTAAAAAATGGACCCTCACGTGAGAAGCTAATGTGTCTATTTCAAAAATAAAAATGTATACATAGTAAAATGGACAATTTACAGCCCAGGCATTATCTCCTGCTGAATAGCACCACTGAAAAGTAATAAATAATAAATCATTCAGAAGAAAATTTGAATCTTATTGTTGTCTGTCAGCCTGTACATGAAAGAAAAACTCAGTCTTTTATCCAACAATACTATTTTTCCTTTTTGGTACTTAAGATTTCAAAATGTAACCCAAAATAATAAACTTAGGTAATAATTATTCCTGGAAGAAAATATAAGAAAATCTGTAATGTGTAGTTAATCATGTGCTATGTTGTCCTTAAATTATCTTGAGCCATCAATGCCATCAAGTGACAGAAAATACTTTTAACTTGGAGTTTTTGAAAAAATACTCCTGTGAAATAGTCCTTTTAGATATACTTCTAAATCAGGTATTTGGCTGAATGGGTTACTTTGAGCAATGTGGTTAGAAGGAGGATTATTAGCCAAAGTACAGGCAATTATGTAGGCCTGAATGGCCTTTTCCTGACCATGTTTATATTCCTAACTGTCTGGGGAGCAAGCCAAACAATTCCAACAGAATGAAGAAGTTTGTTCAGATACCTTTGAGGGGATCGAAAACATGAATGCATGTTCTACACAACCAGTACAATGGTAAAAGAGGTTTTTTTAATAAAGTATAAAAATCATACCCTATGTGCGTCTCCATAGTTCTACCTTCACCAGTGAAAAGACACCTCGCTGCTAAAGTATCACCAAAGCTAATGTCTACCGGGTGTTCCACAGGATAGAAGGCCTGAAAGAGAATCCAAGGAAAATGATGTATTAGAATTAGTGAACACTCTAAATAGGTGACGTCCTCTGTTTTCTTATTTTATCTGTGAATCATTTTCATATATATAATTTCATTCTCTATATTAAAATATATGCACACAAAAATAATATGAGTCTGAAATTAAAATGCTTTAAAGGTAATCCACAGAACAATTAACATAATTCTACCATGACTAATCAGTCTCAGTGAAAGAAACGAACAGACCATAAAACCCCAACAAAACTAAAACTATTTTAAGTGCCACACCTCTCTTTCAGTGGCTTTCACTACGTGTCTCAACACAAATCATGATGGTGACATCAGTTAGCAAAAAACCTTTTGAACACTGTATACTAGCTCGCTGGTGAATAAACAACAGCTGGTTTTGTTTGTTTTACTCTCTGGTACAACTTCACAATGTTTTAAAAAGGTAAAAATATGTCAAGGATATAAAATAATGAATTATGAATCTTGCTCACAAGACTGCTCCCTATATTACTAGATATATGCAAGGCACTGCTGAGAATGCAGACTGTCAGTGCAGGAGCTGTTCTCCTTTGTGAAGGATGGAGATAGGAAAGGAAAGAGAGCAACTAGGATTCCCTCCCCATCTTTTAAGTAACCGAATGGAGAAGTAAAGAGATAAAGGAGAAACTTTCTTCTACTGTTTCTGTCTCCTTTCCTGCCAGCTGCCTGGTATGAGGAAAGAAGATTGCTTTTGGCTATTACGACACTTGTGCCAATCAATGTTTGTCATAAAAAACACAACATGCTATTACACTGTGATGTCTACATCATAATGGGGCTGGGGGATAGCTCAGTGGTTTAAGCATTGGCCTGCTAAAGCCAGGGTTGAGAGTTCAATCCTTGACGGTGCCATTTAGGGATTTGAGACAAATATTGGGGATTGGCCCTGCTTTGAGCAGGGGGTTGGACTAGATGACTCCTGAGGTCCCTTCCAACCCAGATATTCTAGGATTCTATGATAATATTGCAGCAAAACATAGCAGCATTCGGTAGTGATGGCACAAAATCACATATCAATGAAACATGATGCAAATATGGCTGTCACAGTATGATAACTTTGTGGCTCTCCAACTCCATTTGATGAGAAAAGTTAATTACATGTTATAGTCTGAACAGAATCCTATAAATTTTAAAAAACACAAGAATATATCATGGAAAGCTAAAGCAGAAATACATAAAACAAATTTATTAGACTTTGCTGCTAAGACTTAAATAAGCATAATTAAAAACCAAGAAAAAACTAAACAAACCTGTGGTAGTTGCGGACTCTGTCTACCAATCAAGGTCCACTGACCATTTCTCACTCTGTATCCACTTACCACCTTACCTACAATAAACATTTACCACTGCATGAATGTCAGATGTAATACTTTAGAAAATCAACATATTTTGTATTAGCTATTTTTCTCTTAAAGATGTATTACTTAAATTAATAGAATGATTAAAGAAAGAAATATTTTAAACAATTATGTACATTTTCTGCTCAAGTTTAAATAATGCGGTAATAAGATTTTTGGATCTATATTTAACTGAGATTGTAAGTTAAGGTTGTATAGCATTTTAGTTATATTAGTTATAAAAGAGAGGCAAATACTTGAATTATAGTGGTAATGAAGTCTTACCTAATCGGTGTGTATGAACTCTATAGGCAAAGAGGTGCATTGGATACTTTTGATAATGACAGGCAATATCTGCATCAACCACTGTTAAAACGAACAAGAATAAAACATTTTAAAAATGCTACTTATTCACTCAAGGAAAGTGACTTTTACAGTACTTCACTGAAACATAAATTTGGAAGTAGTGTACAAAATCTGCAATGTAGGTGCAGGTTTAAAAGGCAGTGGACAATAATCTCTTACATTTCTATAGGAACTTTAGGCCAAAATGATCCCCACATACTTTCACTAAGAAGCTGACATACAAATTATACACATGGATCACTTCAAGCACTACTGAAATGCATCTACTTCTGGGCTGAAACCTAGAAGCTATAGCAAATAGCTCTGCAATATTTTAGAACAATAAATTTGCTAATATATTATCAGGTTGAACAGTACAGAAAAAACATAGATAAGAGACAAAAAAGATAAACACACTGGGGAAACTCACGTAGGCAAATTAAGAGTAGTAAAAGAGATAACGGAGGTTTCATTTTAATGTATAAAAACCACGTATAATCACAAGGCAGTTTCAGAGAGTCACATGCAGGCATGGACACTAACAGGGCTATGTCTAGGGTCCTGTCTTCTTGAGTCTCTCTCACAATCTTATGCTTTTGTGGATGAGGGCTTCCTTTGGGAAAGACTCTAGCCTGCCTGAAGACGGGGAGCCATCATCTGGGGAGAAAATAAGGCACCAGCCTGCACAAGGGACATGTTGCCCAGCAGACAGCTCTTCTACTGGGGCCTCCTGTAACCAACCATCTCTTCTTTTTACCACGTCAAAATTGCTGGGCAGGTTAGAGTAAAACAGCCTATAAAGAACTGTTAAACTGGGTGAATACCAGGAGGTCCAAAGTTATTAGTTGAGCTGATTAAAAAAAAAAAAAATCATTTAAATGAAAATTTCCCAAACAGAAAATTCAATTTCTGCAAAATGAAAATTTTCTGTGAGAAAGTTTCAATTTTTCAGATTTTTTTAAATTTTATTTTCTGTCTGAAAATGCATCAAAATATTTAGCTTTGGTTCAGACTGACTCAGATAAAAATATTAGTTTGCTGAACTGACCTAAAATGTTTCATTCAGTGACAGTTGAATATTCAACTGCATTCCATATGGTGGTGCATTGCCCCAGTGGAGTTGTGGTTAGGAAACAATGGGGACAGTCAGGCATCCAAGCTACAGCTCCTGTGAGGCAATGTACCACCATAGGGAACTGCAAATTAATGTTAAACTGCTCAAAATGAAACACGTTAGGTCCATTTAATAAACAGAAACTTACCATTTTGATTTGGGAATATCAGAATATTTTGATCGAAAATGCCACAATGAAACATTTTCCCATTTCTGAACCAAAATGTTTTGGAAATATTTGTTCCTTGAACAAATTTCAATATTTCAACTTTTCATCTCAATTTGGGAGAAAAACAGCATTTTGAAATATCAGAAATTCCTGCAAGGAAAGAAATTCAAATTTTTGATAAACTTCTTAGTAATTAAGGAAATCTGTGGCTCAGGGGTTGGCAACCTTTGGTATGAGGCCCATCAGGTAATCTGTTGGCGGGCCGCAAGACATTTTATTTATGATGACCATCCACAGGCACAGCCCCGCTCAGCTCCCAGTGACAGCAGTTTGCCATTCCTGGCCAATTGAAGGTACGGGAAGCGGCGGCCAGTGTGTCTCAGCAACTGGGAGCTGCGGGGGGCTGTGCCTGTGGATGGTCAAGGTAAACAAAATGTCTTGCAGCCCGCCAGTGGATTACCCTGATGGGCTGCATGCCGACAGTTGCCAACCCGTGCTGTAGCAGATTAAGAGAAAGATCCCAGAAACTTCAGATTTCAGTGGGTTGCAGATGAAGTCAGAAAAGGGATAAAGAGAGAAATATTGCAATCTTAGACAGTAGCAAATGTTCCTGCATGTCTTACATTTTTTAAAGAAAAAAATAGTCACCTATTTTTGCCCCAAGAAGTGAACTTTTTATTGGAAAGTAAAATGTTTGTTTCTCTAAAGAGAAGAATTAGGATATATATATATATAAAATAGTTGCCTATTGATTGTGTAATTTTTAAAAACAAAATCAAAAACAATTTTCAGATTATGTTACATTGATGATTATTCTTCTATTCCATACTGTTAGACTCTTTGAACCTAGTCTGTTGGAACAGCAATATAAATTGAAGAGTGTAGGTATTTTTTAGTATTTATTTTAGTTAGCAATAAACTTTCACCTATGATTTTACAATTCAGAGAGTCTCTGTGAAAATATTTTTCATATTAGACAGATGAACATCAGAAGATAAAAATTACACAGATTGCTTTATAAGGTTCTCGCTCACCTTTTTCCCCTGGTGGTATAACAGTATTCACAGACATCATAAGATACATGCCAGCAATCAAAGGCTGCCTGCAGAAAAATAATCACATTTACCTCAAAGCTCCATAAACCAATTAATTGGAAAATGGTCCTCTACAGGCGATAAAATCCATAACAAGTAAAGTCTCCATAGATACCAAACTTAAAATGTAGTATTACTATTAAAAATCAGTTTTCAAGGTGGAGAATCATAAAATCATAGGACTGGAAGGGACCTCAAGAGGTCTTCTAGTTCAGTGCCCTGTACTGAAGGCAGGATTAAGTATTATTTAGACCATCCCTGACAGGTGTTTATCTAACTTGCTTTTAAAAATCTCCAATGACGGAGATTCCACATCTGCCTAGGCAATTTATTCCAGTGCTTAATGACCCTGATAGTTATGAAGTTTTTTCTAATGTCCAACCTAAACTGCCCTTGCTGCAATTTAAGCCCATTGCTTCTTGTCCTATCCTCTGAGGTTAAAGAGAACAATATTCCCCCTCCTCCTTGTAACAATCTTTTATGTACTTGAAAACTGTTATGTCCCCTCCCCGACCCCCGCTCAGTCTTCTCTTTTCCAGACTAAACAAACCCAATTTTTTCCAATCTTCAGCCATAGGTCATGTTTTCTAACCTTTAACCATTTTTGTTGCTCTTCTCTGGACTTTCTCCAATTTGTCCACATCTTTCCTGAAATGTAGCGCCCAGAACTGGACACAATACTCCAGCAGAGATCTAAGCAGCGCGGAGTACGGCGGGAGAATTACTTCTCGTGTCTTGTTTACTACACTCCTGCTAATGCATACTAGAATGATGTTTGCTTTTTTTTTTTTTTTTTTTTGCAACAGCGTTACAATGTTGACTCATATTTAGCTTGTGATCCACTATGACGCCCCAGATCCCTTTCCGCAGCACTGCTTTCTAGGTCGTCATTTCCCATTTTGTATGTGTGCAACTGATTGTTCTTCTTAAGTGGAGTATCATAGAATCATAGAATATCAGGGTTGGAAGGGACCTCAGGAGGTCATCTAGTCCAACCCCCTGCTCAAAGCAGGACCAATCCCCAACTAAATCATCCCAGCCAGAGGTTTGTCAAGCCTGACCTTAAAAACCTCAAAGGAAGGAGATTCCACCACCTCCCTAGGTAACCCATTCCAGTGCTTCACCACCCTCCTAGTGAAAAAGTTTTTCCTAATATCCAACCTAAACCTCCCCCACTGCAACTTGAGACCATTACTCCTTGTCCTGTCCTCTTCTACCACTGAAAATAGTCTAGAACCATCCTCTCTGGAACCACCTCTCAGGTAGTTGAAAGCAGCTATCAAATCCCCCCTCATTCTTCTCTTCTGCAGACTAAACAATCCCAGTTCCCTCAGCCTCTCTTCATAAGTCATGTGTTCCAGTCCCCTAATCATTTTTGTTGCCCTCCGCTGGACGCTTTCCAATTTTTCCACATCCTTCTTGTAGTGTGGGGCCCAAAACTGGACACAGTACTCCAGATGAGGCCTCACCAATGTCGAATAGAGGGGAACCATCACGTCCCTCGATCTGCTGGCAATGCCCCTTCTTATACAGCCCAAAATGCCATTGGCCTTCTTGGCAACAAGGGCACACTGCTGACTCATATCCAGCTTCTCGTCCACTGTAACCCCTAGGTCCTTTTCCGCAGAACTGCTGCCTAGCCATTCGGTCCCTAGTCTGTAGCAATGCATGGGATTCTTCCGTCCTAAGTGCAGGACTCTGCGCTTGTCCTTGTTGAACCTCATCAGATTTCTTTTGGCCCAATCCTCTAATTTGTCTAGGGCCCTCTGCATCCTATCCCTACCCTCCAGTGTATCTACCTCTCCTCCCAGTTTAGTGTCATCTGCAAACTTTCTGAGGGTGCAATCCATGCCATCCTCCAGATCATAAATGAAGATATTGAACAAAACCGGCCCCAGGACCGACCTTGGGGAACTCCGCTTGATACCAGCTGCCAACTAGACATAGAGCCACTGATCACTACCCATTGAGCCCGACAATCTAACCAGCTTTCTATCCACCTTATAGTCCATTCATCCAGCCCATACTTCTTTAACTTACTGGCAAGAATACTGTGGGAGACTGTGTCAAAAGCTTTGCTAAAGTCAAGGAATAACACGTCCACTGCTTTCCCCTCATCCACAGAGCCCGTTATCTCGTCATAGAAGGCAATTAGATTAGTCAGGCATGACTTGCCCTTGGTGAATCCATGCTGACTGTTCCCGATCACTTTCCTCTCCTCTAAGTGCTTCAGAATTGATTCCTTGAGGACCTGCTCCATGATATAATGCTAATGACTCAGATATCGCTTTAATCAGCTCCTTGAGTATTCTAGAATATATTTCCTCAGGCCCTGGCGACATGGAGACATCTAACTTGTTTAAGGTTTCGGAATGGCAGCCGAGTTAGTCTGTATCAGCAAAAACAACAAGGAGTCCTTGTGGCACCTTAGAGACTAATGAATTTATTTGGGCATAAGCTTTTGTGGGCTAAAACCCACTTCATTAGATGCACAGAGTGAAAAATACAGCATCAGATTAGGCCTGAATAAAGACTGGGAGTGGATGGGTCACTACAAAAAGTAATTTTCCCTCTGCTGATACTCACCCCTTCTTGTCAACTGTTGAGAATAGGCCACTTCCACCTTAATTGAATTTGCCTCATTAGCTCTGAGTCCCCCCTCCCACCCCTCTTGGTAAGGCAACTCCCATCTTTTCATGTGCTGTGTACACACACAGCTTACTATATTTTTCACTCCATGCATCTGATGAAGTGGGTTTTAGCCCACAAAAGCTTATACCCAAATAAATTTGTTAGTCTCTAAGGTGCCACAAGGACTCCTCGTTGTTTTTGCTAACTTGTTTAAGCAATTTTTAGCTTGTTCTTTCCCTAAGTTAGTCTCTGATCCTACCTCATTTTCACTGGCATTCATTAAGTTAGATATCCAATTGCTACTAAACTTTTTGGTGAAAATTGAAACAAAAAAATCATTTAGCACTTCTACCACTTCCATATTTTCAGTTATTGTTCCTCCCCTCCCCGCCCCCAGCATAAAAGGTCTACTCTGTCCTTGGTCTTCCTCTTGCTTGTAATGTATTTGTAGAATGTTTTCCTGTTACCCTTTATGTCTCTAGCTAGTTTAATCAATCTGCCTTGGCCTTTCCAATTTTGTCCCTATATGCTTACGTTGTTTACATTCATCCTTTGTAATCTGACCTAAAAAACTTTTTGCAGGACTCTTTTTTGAGTTTCAGATCATTGAAGATCTCCTGGTTAAGCCAGTATGGTCTCTTGCCATACTTCCTGTCTTTTCTACACAGTGGGATAGTTTGCTCTTGTGCCCTTAATGTCTCACTGAAAAATTGCCAGTTCTTTTGGACATTTTTTTCCTAGACTTGCTTCCCATGGGATCTTGCTAATGTCTGCCTTCTTGAAATCCATTATCTTTATTGTGTTGTTTTCCCCTCGTACATTCCTTAGAATCATGAACGCTATCATTTCATGATCACTTTCACCCAAGCTGTCTTCCACCTTCAAATTCTCAACCAGTTCCTCCCTATTTGTTAAAATCAAAGGTAGAACAGCCTCTCCCCTTAGTGCAGAGGTGGGCAAACTTTTTGGCCTGAGGGCCACATCAGGTTTTGGAAATTGTATGGAGGGCCGGTTAGGGGAGGCTGTGCCTCTTCCCCCTATCTCCCACCCTTGCTTCTCACCCTCTGATGCCCCCCCCCGGACTCCTGCCCCATCCAACCCCCCCGTTCCCTGACAGCCCCCCCAGGACCCCTGCCCCATCCACCCCCCTCCCTGCTCCCTGTCCCCAGACCGCCCCCGGAACCCCTGCCCCTGAATGCCCCCCACTGCCCATCCAACCCCTCCTCCTTCCTGACTGCCCCATGGGACCCCTGCCCCCATTCAACCCCCCCCACCCCCATTCCCTGCCCTCTGACCGCCCCAACCCCATCCACATCCCCACTCCCTGACTACCACCCCTAACTCCCCTGCCCTCTATCCACCCCCACCTGCTCCCTGCCCCCTTACTGTGCAGCACAGAGCACCGGTGGCTGGTGGCGCTACAGCTGCGCCGCCCAGAGAATTGCCAGGCCGCCCAGAGCATTGCGATGGTGTTTAGTGTAGTAAATTGCTCTCTGTAACTGCTACCAGTAGCACATTCCTACGTGGAGCAGTTTAATACACTACATCAGCAGCATGGCGCGCTGAGGCTGCAAGGGAGTGAGAACAGTGGGGGAGGGGCCGGGAGCGAGCCTCTTGGGCCAGGAGCTCAGGGGCCGGGCAGGATGGTCCCGTTGGCTGGATGTGGCCTGTGGGCCTTAGTGGCTTTCTCCACATTCTGAAATAAAAAATTGTCTCCAATACTTTCTAAGAACTTGTTGGATAATCTGTGCCCTGTTGTGTTATTTTCCCAACAGACGTCTGGGTAGTTGAAGTCCCCCATCGCTACCAATGACTGCACCACAACTAAAGGGGGCAGAATTTGTCTCTGCTTACCCAAAGAAGGGTGGCTCTGCTTTGTGGTGGTGCGGAGGAGGTGGGGGGAGAGGAATAAGGTCAGAAACTGCTGTAAAAGGCGCGCGGTGGTCAGCTTTGTAGCAATGACTCCCCTCCCATCCCCCTCAAGGAATGTACGAAACCTGGGTGGGGCAAGTCTCTATGTCCAAGCAGTGAGGAAGCCAGCATGTCTCCAGGGAAGCACAATCAGGATTGTTTAAGCAGCATGGCTCCAGGGGCACGGAGAAGTGGGGAGGCAGCCTAGCAAATGGCTGGCGCCTCGTTGTGGCGGATGTTCAGTGCAGGTACTCCAAAGGGAGGGCAGCCAGTGACCAGATAAATGGCCTGGTAAAGGACTTAAAAGGAGGTACTGGATAAAGAAACAGAATGGGGGGACGGGGTTCAGGGACTCTGATAATTGGTATGACAGGAAGTCAATCCCTTTCCCCCTCTGTTCTCATAGCCCTCCTTAACCCTCTTACGAGGCTGGTGGATGGTAAGGTCCAAGCCATGGGTCGGCTGGGGGACCTGGATGGAAACAAAGGGGGGCTGGTGGAAGCCCCCCAAAAATGATTTGAATAAGCATGGATTAAACAAAGGGGGGGGGGCTGGTGGAAGCCTTGGAGAATTGATTTGAATAAGCATGGATTTCCCTGCACTGTACACTTTATCAGCAGGGTAGTCCCAGACATCTATATAATAAAGTTGCAGCCTGATTAAAACCCATAACAAGTCTCCTGTCCTTCTTGCGGTGTACCCTCACAACTCCTGTGCTTTGGATGATTTTGTTAGTTGTTTACAAAAAGCCTCATCCACCTCTTTTTGCTGGTTAGGTGGTCTGCAGTTGAACACTACCATGACATCACCCTTGTTTTTTACCCCTTTTATCCTTACCCAGAGACTTTCAACATGTCTTTTTCCTATTTCCATCTCAATCTCAGTCCAAGTGTATATATTTTGGATATACAAGGCAACACCTTCTCTCTTTATCCCCTGCCTGTCCTTCCTGAGCAAGCTGTACCCTTCTATACCAATATTCCAGTCATATGTGTTACGCCACCAAGTCTTTGTGATGTCAAATGAGACGTCATAGCCTTTCTCCCCCACTTTTTTTTTTTTTTTTTTTAAAGATGAAATAAATTTGAAAGCTTTTTTCACAAGCTTGAGAAGAAATAGGGCAAACACTAAAACAACATTAACATGTATATTCCTCTTTAGTTTCTTTCCCACCCCTAATTTCTAATACCATACTAGGCTCCCAAACTAACATCTTCCAACAGTGTTATGATGTATGTGGAGCATAATATAAGAAAGTTACCTAAAGTGAGAGCATTTGACTAACAGGCAATAAATGGTGCATTTTATTGTAAAACTATAATGTTATTCAAAGCTTGTGTTCATGTGTGTTCATTTCAGGCTGTGCAAAATAATTTTGGACCTGTTGCCACTGAAATAAGTGACCAAACTCAGATCAGCTTCTACGGCAACAGGGGACCCCTGGATTAAATTTGGATGAATTCCATTACATGTATTAGAAGTGCTTACCTTTGATGTGTCAGATGTAATGTTACACCAGAGCAATCCTTGTGTTTATCTGCACAAAACATGAAACAGGAGTTAATTTATTTAATGATTAGTAACTAAATGTTATGTGATTTTTACTTAGTGGATAAAAAAGTGTCAAAAGATAAGATGTCTTTGCTATACATGTTACACTTATTCTCCCTGCACCAGTCTTGATGGTGAAATTGTATTTGCATCACAATCCTCTGAACTGTGTAAGGCTTCGAATTATTTTATTTATTGTTCAGAACTATAGCAGTCTGAAATCATAGCGCTGCACTTAGTTTTTAAAGCAAAACCAGGAGTGATCTCCAGCATGAAAAAGTAACAGAGACAGCATTTTTTGGCAGGATTAAAAAATGCAGAACTTTGTGCCTTGAAATGTATATGTGAGTTGATGGGAAGACATTTTTGTAAAGCTCGAAAGCAGTCATTTTGCTACACAACCAGCTAATTTAAGTTTGGCAAAAAGGATTGAAAACGAATGATTTTGCAGAGGGGAATCTAAACTTTTTATCCATTAAAACAAAATTCACTGACAGAAATGGCCACATTGCCTCATTATAAAGTCAGCATTTGCACTTAGATATTGTACTTGAAGAAAAAAAAATCATTTCATACAACTATTGAACTATTCACCATTCTCCACTATGTTCAACATCATTAACGTATTGTGTAATTATTGCCCAACAATCGTAACACTTCAACTTAAAAAGGACACTGTTAACTTGATATCTAGTCAATTTGAAACAGAGTTAAAAACAGTTTCAGGTTTTTAACCGGCTTGACTTTTTTTGTTTTTGTTTTTACAGCCATATCTTCCTATTGTAGAAAATGTTTTACATAGAAACCGGCTATACTGAGATAATGAAAGTGCCTAAAGAACAACTGCTATTAAATACACAAAGTAAATGAACTGGATAAAAAACACAGACAAAAATTCTTATCTCCTAATCTTTTTGTTAATCTTATGTGATAACTGTAACAATTATAGGTGAAAAGTGTTCAAACAAATGAATTTTTTTAACTGATGGTATCTTTAAATGTTTCAAATAACAACCAGAAATAAGGTGCATGTAACGTGGTTCATTGTGATGCACAAGGAGAGACAGAATTGCTAATGACGTTTTTTAGATAACTGGACTCTGGACTAAAAGCAGGATCAAGCTTTTTGTTACAGAATTAATTTGACAGATTAAAAAAGAATGGGGATATTTTCTGCTAATCAGGAAGCAACTGTACTTTCAAAAAAAGAGTCAATCTGAACAGTGTGGTGTATTTTCTTCACACTGGCATACACACCCTTACCTCAAGAAAGAGTGGTGAACATATACAGATATGAGAAAAAGAGTGATCATAGTCTGGCTAGTTACAAAGAGTTAAGATTTAAATAAAATCAGCATAAGCTTTTTTTATAACTAGATATTGTGTTGCATACAACATCTCACGATTAACTGATAATCTTTGCTTCAGCTTTCTTTCACTAACATTTGAGTTTTCCTTAAATAAAACGCAAACAAATTTAGGAGAAAATATAAAATGGACAATGGTGGAAAGTAACTAACTCTTTTTGTAGTACTGTGTACTTATGAATTATTAAAAATGCTACATCAGTAAAGAAAGTTGTCAAAACAATCTCTCTAGGTTCTCACTTATTCCCATCACCATGGTATTTGAGCGTTTATGTTTCCTTGGTTACATTTTTCCAACAGGTATATCTACAGCAAACAAACTGAAGCTGCAAGTCATTGGTGCTGAATCTTTCACACACCGAAACAAAGCAAAAAAATTCTTAATATGTATAAAGGAAACAAAACTGAATGAAGCTTTCTTATCTTGATCACTGTCATCAGCCAGATAAGACCCATTTACTATAGTCACATCAAATGTTCAGAAAGCAATGTCTAATGAGGCTTCTTGAAAGAAAAAAGTGTGATGAAGCAGAAACAAAAGCAGCTGAAAACTTAAGTGTCAACACAGATAAGAAAAGCAGATCCTTTCAATATAAATGGAACCTCTGACTGCATCTCAAACTGTGTGGAGTAAGGCCTGAAATAGAAAGAATTCTGTAATTCTTAATGCTTTTTTACAGTGGGTGAAATATGGTTTCAGCAGAAACCACAAGCACAGAATTTCAATTACATTCAAAGTAACAGTCCTGCAAATCGCCACAACAACACAATGATATTCTCAAAATTAGCCATTATTGTTGTCACATCTCTCTCCATATTACAAAACAGCAAAACAACTTGCCAAATACACATGGTTCACTATGAACAATGGGAAATGAAGACTTTTGATGGGGGCTATTCTTTTTTAAATACCACATACGTTTTATGTAATATGACTGGTTTAGTACTAATCTTTTAAACAAAGCTTTAGTTAAGATAATCATAATGCCCAATGAGGGTGAAAGACAGTACTTTCCCACAGAGAGTTATAAAACAAAGCTCTTGTTATAATGAAAGATGTGCTCTATAATATGGATTTTTATTTGCTGAGAATTCTAAAAACCAGGAAAAATGCAGATCACTAACATGTATGCTTTTTAAGGAATAGCCTTTCACATTTTGAACTATTATGTTATTCAAAAAATGGTGTGCACGGGACTGCATGTGAACTTTAAACCTGTTTAAAACACCTTTACTTCAGATGTTTCATATAATTCCCAGTAACACATAATATTCAAATTCAAATGCACTAACACTAATGCATGTAGAACATTGGTTAAATTTAACCTTGAAAGAATTCTTTTAATCGGAACAGGGCAAGCACTAAACCACGTTGTGTATGAAACACATTCAAATGAGTGAGCAATGCATCAATACATTCACAAACGATGAAATACTCTATCAAAAATTAACTTGACCTATTAAATTCTGAGTGATGACACATTGACCACATTGAAGTCTTTTCCTCCCCGTGATCTATTGATCTTCTCTCAAAAATTCCATTTTTTCTCCTCTCGAGATTTTAATATCGACATATTGGGGGGGTCTCTATGGAAAGCGAGAATTTATTTTCCATGCTCGTAGGTCTCAGTTTATTTTGAACACACAATTTAGATATATAGGGAGAAAAGAGGAGGAAGGCAAGATTGAAAGCTAAAGTAGACCATGAAAAAAAATGCAGTAAGCAGTTGCTGAGGTCCAGGGGAAAAAAAGTGGTGAAGATACTTCATGCCAGAAAGAGCAATACTTGTCAATCACACAAAACAAATGCTGCTTCCAAAAGAACCAAGTCCAGGGTCAGAAAACACTAGGGAAGGAAAGTTATGGGACCTTGAGTAGGAAAACTGAAGAAAAACTAAGTACAGGACAGAAAGAGAGAGAGAAAGGTCATTTAATTTTCTAAGGCATTAAAATGCTTCTAGATTACATCTATTTTTCACACAATCCTCATGAACAAATACCTATCCTGCCTGGCCTCATCCCCGTAATTAACACAATGTTCATTCTATGTACCACAGTCTTCATTTTTAGGATTCAGTTCCTTCTTGGGGTCTTCTCTATTTCACCTTCCCCACTTCAAATTGTGCTAAAAAAATTTTTTGTTGTTTTATGGCACGGGCTGCAGTGCCACAAATCGTGGCTTGTACAAGGTTGAAACTGTATAATAGTTTACTCTGTATCAGGTGTAATGAAGGTTGGAAAATATTTGCTATAATAGACAATGTTTTGGAGACACCCTTTTTTACTAAGGGCCAGATTTTCAAGTGTGTTTAGTAATTTTTTTTGCTTCATTTTTGGGGTCTCTAACCTGAGACACTTTTAGGGGGCTGATTTTCAAGAAGCAGCAAAAAATCTGTCTGAAGTTGGACACCCAAAAAACAGACACCCCAAATTACTAGTCACTTTTTAAAATCTTGGCCTTCACTTTTAGCGCATAGCAGTTTTCTTATATAAACATGTCAGATGTATTTCAGTTTACTCCTGCTCAAATGCTTTCTACATTCACAACTTTCAGAGAGTTGAACAAACAGGCAAAGTTCCCCTTTAATCTGGATTTAGCAATACCAAAGTAAAGCCAAAACTATCAGCGAACAAGCTAACCTGTATTGCCACAAGATAAAGCACTCGTATTACTCAACTCGGAGAATCACATCATTGTAGATAATAGAAAGTTGACTTACAGTGCACTACAGCAAAAGCAAATTAATACAAAGACTGGGCTAGATTTCAGACTTGTGCAAGTGATCGCCTAGAGAAGTTGCTAATTTTTGCAGGCAAATACGAGCATTTGCTCTAAATAGTCTCAAAATGTCTGCAGAGATAAATGTTCTTTAACAACTGCTTCCCCTCCCCAGAACTCACATTCCTGAAACTATCAGAGCTGCTGAGCACTCAGTTCAGCACAGTTGAAAAGAATGAAGCAATGGCAGCAGATGTCTCAGTCTCCAATAGAGCTTTTCTAATAAATGCTGTTACAACTAAGCAACGGTGGTGAAATATTGCACAAATCCAACAAAATCTTAAAATCATCTTTCCAACCTGTCACTCTGGCTAGCCTAACTGCTTTAATTTTACATTTCAGCTATAGAGCAAGTACACATTGCTCTAGGACAAAAAATTATTAGCTTCCATTTTGCCCTATGGCACATACAAGAAAATACATTCATCCACCTCAGAAGCAGGTTCCTTTCAAGATGATTCTCTATGCTGGATTTCCAACAGAGATCAAATAAGAAGAATCCTGCCTTTGTTCATATCTTTCATCAATGCAAAAATAACGGTGCAGGTTAAAATGCAGCACTATGGTTTGAAATATAAACAGATCATTTTCTTTATCACCATATTAAGATTAACTTTTAAAAAAGTATTACTAAAACTAAGTCCAATAGTCAATGTGTGCTTAATTCAGTAAAGAAATGATATTGTGCACGCAAACTATGTCACTTATCACCAGTTTTTTTGGAGAAATGAGTTACTAAATGCTAGAGCTAGTTGGAAATATTCTGACAGAAAGGGGTTTTTTGGTCAGAAAATGCTGATTTGTCAAAATTTAAAATGTTCTGAAAAGATGTGTCAATTTCGGCAAAAATTCTGATGGAACTTAGGCAGGTTTCCTGAGAGGTCACCCTCCTGGCCTCTTCCCTGGCTGTATACAATCAGGTGGGCTGACACAGAACCAGAGCTCCCAGGGCTTCTGGGATTGTTTTAGTTTCCAAAACAAAATATTGAAGAATTTCAGTTCCATAAAAAAATTCAAGTGTTGGCATTTTATCCTGACTGAGGATGAAATGTTTTCCAAAATGTCAAATTTTTGAGGAAAAGAAATTCAGTTTCTCAGCCAGATCTACTAAATACTTGAGAAAACTCTTCCTCTAGAGATCTTATCTATTGTTGGAAACAAACATAATGTCTAATTTTTAGTGCCTTTTGCCTAGATGAGTATTTGTTATGAATTAAGAAACCTGGTCTGAAATCTATCTTCAACGTTTTCATTATTTTATCCTATGTATTTATAATATTTGCATAGGATTCAGTGAATAGTATGGGAAGTTCTAAGTGGGCAATTTAATACCTATATATATATATATATATATCCATTGGGCTACAACTGTCTTCAGTTAAGTATCTTCTTTAGATTTCAACCCTGTCAGGATTGTATTTTTATTAAAAATTCTTAATTTTCTATCCTGAGAGTCAAACAGATCACTACATTTTCAACACAATCATGGTCATCATCCAAACCATGCAGAATCTAATGAAAACACTTAAAATCTGTTTAAAAAAATCAAATTCAATACACATCATTCAATTTGTTTTACATTACATTTTTCTAAAAGGAGGTTTCTGAAATTCTCTATGGAATCCACTTTGCACTCTGCTGCCTTTGGATAAAATGTTTGATTATTTTTTCTTTGTAATTTCCAGTCTGTTCCTACTTTATTCATAGTACAATTTGTGTTTCTTCTGCTGAATAATTTAACACCTATGAATTCTCTTTTATATTAGTCAAGGAGACTCTAGCTTAATAGTAAAAGTATTTGCCTTATATTTGGATCATAGTAACATAAATCCTGTAGGGTTTATATTTTTGATAAAAGATCTTCATATCCATTTTCTCTGTGTCATATCATAGTCATTTTCAGCACTTAAAGTGTAGTTATACTCTGAAAAAATGATGCTGTAAAAATGCTCAACAGATCTTGTCCCTGTGTGTATTCAGAGTCACATATGCTTACTGCAGTGATAAAACAGACTGTACTGATTTTTTCTTTTTTATGCTTCTGTCAGCTCTGCAGACTCAACGCAGCTAAGAGAATGCTAGCTGGATTCTATTTCTTCTTATAAATCAATAGAATTGTTTACTTTACTTTCCCGATTAGTTACACCTATGCAAAACTAGTTAAGGCAATGGCGTTGCACAGGTATCTATGATGTCATAATTTAGCCTGCAGTTGTTTTGTTTTGTTTTTTGAAGTCATGAGGACGTATGAAAAGGAGAAACCTCACTGACTGTTAATTTCCAGGTTTAGTTTGCAAGGTTGTTGGTCTTTTTTCCTTGTGACCTGAGAACATTAGATATGCAAAACAATATCCCATGATGCAATTTTACAGTCACTCTTCTAAGTAGCATAAACCCTCTATAATCAACACACTACTGCATGTGGATAGACTACACAAATACGGTATATAATTTTTTTCAACAGCAAGCCAATCATCATGCAGATCTTTGCAGGAAGCTGGGAATTTTAACCTTATCAAGAAAATCAACAGACAATGTATTGTAAATTCTATAGTCACTTATGTTTTTAATGGAAAATTATGGTAGGTCTGCAATGCCCAGATCACATGCCCATTAACCAAGAACCACATCTATCTACTGTATTTGTAAAGTGTATATCACTGTAGTACCTAAGCACCATAAAACTCCTCCTAAGGAAAAAAATAATCACAGAAAAGTGTTACACCCAAGAAGGAATGGGCACAATGTAAAACATGTTGGATGAGAAAGAATGGCAGCTGCAAAAAGGAGCGTTTGGGTGTCTAAACGCATGGAGCCAGAAAATCCAACAGAAATCTCGACTTCAAAGTAGAGCTGGGTGGGAAATGATTTTCCCATCCTGTCAATATTTTGAGAGTTCAGACATTTTTCCTGTTTCACATCAGGACAAAACTGACACCTCTTGATTTTTTTTATTGGGGGCAGGAGAGACCCACCATCCCAGAACAGCCCATAGGCTAGCAGTTAGACATGTTTGGGGGTGGATCTCAATGGGTATGCGTACACTGCAAAACAACGACCCCCCCGCACCCCAGCAATGAGTTTCAGAGCCCAGGTCAACTGATTTGGGCTTGTGCTACAGTGCTAAAAATACCAGCATACTTCCTGCTTTGGCTGGAGCCTGGGCTCTGAAACCCGATGATGGGGAGGGTCTCCGAGCCCAGGCTCCAGCTCAAGTTGGGAAGAATACACTGTTATTTTTAGCCTCATAGCATGAGCCTAACTCATTTGATCCAGGCTCTGAGACTTGCTGCTGTGGGGCTTTTTTCCACAGTATAGATATACCCAATGTCTCCTCTTGGAATTGTAACGGGAGCTCACCTGGGATGTGGGAGAGTCAGGTTTAAGTCACTGTACCACCTTATTCCGAGGAAGGACTGGAACCTGGGTTTCCCACCCCCACCCCCAGGTGAGTGTCATAACACTGGGCTATTAACTATTCTGGGGCAGGGAGTTTCCCTCTTGTTTCTTCCCTCCACAACTTCCACTCTGGACTTGACAAACATCTAGCTGAATCTGGTATCTGTCAAAATTGAAACTTTTTGTGAGAAAACTGGCATTTTTTGACAAAAAACCCTTTTGAAAAATTCCTAACTAGCTTTACTTCAAAGTTCTGAATCCTGGGACATCCATACAGAGTGCCTGCCCTTCATGCACCACCCAGTCCCCTCACAACAAACAGCAATGAGTGGTTCAGCCACTATTTTGCCATTGCATCTGCGTAGTAGAGCCACAGAGGACTTAAAGCTGGCATGAGCAGCACTCCAATTCACCACTTTTGACTGGAAAAAGGTCTCACAGATTTGTTGATGCAGAGCTGCATCCTTCAAACAGATTAACAGTCAAACCAGTAGTATGTGTACTTGCTGCTTTAAAAAGGCTAATTCACAGGGTTGAAAACAATTATGAGCCAAATCATCACAGAAAAAGAATTTAAACAGAAAAACTGAACCGTTTACGAGCACTTTTCTAAGTACCTCAAAAGCCACAATCCAAAAGCAAGCCTGGTATAAAGAGAAAGTGAAAACAGCTATGCAGTATATAAACAAATGTAAAAAAAGGGGAAATGGATAGCAGTAAATATCAGTTAGAAGCTAGGAAGTGTAGAAAATTGGTAAGAGAAGAAATCTATGGCCAGCAGGCATCCTAACAATGGTACTGGCTGATCACTACATAAAAATGGTAGAATTGTCAATAATAATGCAAAAAAAGGGGGCAGTGTTCAATAAATACAGAACTGAAATATTTGGGTGTCAAAAAGCAGATGATGTCATAATGATGAAACAATTTCCACTCCAACAGTAAATACAGATGATGTTAAAAAGCAACAACTAAAGCTGTATTTTAAATAATCAGATCTAGGTAATTTACACCTGAGAATTCTGAAAGAATTGATTGAGAAGTTCTCTGGATCATTGATGTTGATTTTCAATAAGTCTTGGAACACTGGGAAATTGCAGAGGACTAGAACAAAGCTAAGGCTGTGCCTATATTTAAAAAGAATAAACCCACGTAACTACCGGCCTGTCAGCGTGGTGTCAATCTGAGGCAAATAATGGAATGGCTGAGATAGGACTTGATTCATAAAGAATTAATGAAGGGTAATACAATTAATGTCAATCAACATGGGATAACAGAAATTAGATATTCTCAAACTAATTTGATATCTATTTTTCATAAGACTACAAATTTGGTTGATTAAGTATATTACATTAGTACTATTACCTTTGACTTCTGTAAGGGATTTGACTTGGTACTGCATGACATCTTGATTAATAAACAAGAACAATACAAAATCTAGATGGCAAACATGATATAATTAAAAACTGGTTAAATGATAGCTGCCAAAATGTAGTTCTAAATGAGAAATCATTTTCAAGTGGCTATGTTTCTAGTGCAGTTTCGCAGGGATGCGTTCTTGGATTTAGACTATCATTTTTATTAATGAAAGTGAAAGAAACCATAAAGTTGTCACTGATGACACATTGTGGACGACACAAAAATTGGGAGGATGGTAAATAAGGAAGATGGCAGTCCCTGATACAAAGCGATTTGGATCGTTTGGTAAGCTGAGCACAAGCAAACAGTGTGTGTTTCAACATGACTAAACATACGGACTTATACCTAGGAACAACAAACGTAGCCCATAATTACAGAATGTATCCTGGGAAGCAGTGACCATGAAAGAGACATGGGGATCATGGTGGCTAACCAGCTGAACATGAGCTCCCAGTGCAATGCTGTGGGCCAAGGGGATAATGCAAACGTTGAGGGTATAAACGGGGTAATTTCAAATAGCAATAGCGAGGTTATAGTACCTGTATATTTGGCACAGGAGCAACTGCTATTGGAATACCCTGTCCAGTATTGGTGTCCTCTCTTCAAGGAGGACACTGAAAAACTGGAGATGGTTCAGAGAAGTGCTACAAGAATGATTAAATGATTGGAAACCATGCCTTATAGTTATAGGCTCTAAGAACGCAATCTGTTTAGCTTAACATAGAAAAAGTTAAGGGGTGACTTGATCAGTCTTTAAGTACCTACACAGGGAATAGATTTATGATAATAGAGGACCCTTCAATCTAGCAGAGAAAGGTATAACAAGAAACAAAGGGTGGAAGTTAGAGATAGATACATTCAAACTAGAAATAAAGCAAAATTTTTTAGAGAGGATAATTAACCATTTAAACAGTTTACCAAGGGCTGTGATGGATTCTCCATTGCTGGAAATTTTAAAATCAAGACTGGATGTTTTTCTAGAAGTGTGCTCTAGCTCAAGTACAATGATTAGATTTGCAGCAGGAATTAAAATTGGGAAGTTCTATGCTCTGTGTTATACAGGATGTCATATTAGATGATCACAATGGTTCTTTCTAGTGTTAAAAACCTGTGAATCTACATAGGTGTGTCCACCTCACTGAAATATGTGACAACACTTATTTTGTCGAGGAAGGGGTGGGAGAAGCATTTTAGCTCCTGTGCCCTCCACATGTTCTCTTCCTTCTGAAGCCCAATGGTGCGTGCAGAGGTTTCTAGACTTAACTTATGAAAGTGGAGATTTTTTCAAAGGCACAAATGGCAGTTGGGGTCTGTCATTTGTGCATTTGAAAATCTGCCCCAAAAGTCTTCACCAATTGTACTTAAAGATACTAGGTTTTTCAAACAATGCAGTAAGTTAATTACAATGTAAAGCAAAGAAAAATATCAGATCCAAAACATTTCATGTGGATAAAACAAGTTTAAAAAATCGCTATTAGGAAAGAATCAGCTTTTTAAATGATCAAGTTTAACAACACAGGGTAACTTGGTACGTCCAAAATTCAGAGCTACATAGTGTGCATTTAAGAACCCTAAAATAAAGATAAAATAGGTCCTAACTGTATCTTGCCTGACTTCTCCCACCAAGCCTAGGGAGCTCATGCCCTGCAATACTGGCCCCATTTCAGCCACCAACCATATGGCTTCCACCTTCTCAGTGGACCTGTTGGGTCAAAACATTTCAGTTTCCCTAGAAACCAAAGCAGAAAGGAAAGTACAGATCCAGGTGCCAATGTGCCCTTTTCCATGACTGCTTCCCATCTCCCTCTTCTTCTGTTCTCTCACTTCCCATACGCCATAAACCTCCTCTTCTCTTTTAGTCGATTACCATCCCAAAAAACGTGCATTAAGTAGTCAGCTTGACCGCTTCACTGGCGAGTTGTATTTTTTTCCCTCGGCCTTTGTTATTCTTAATTGTTTTAGACTCTTTGGGGGCAGGGACTACAACCTGGTATATGCAGAGCAGGATTAAGGCACACACATTACAAGTGGCCAAATAACATTAACTCTGCCCTGTAGCAACGGTATGGGGGGGGGGGGGGGGGGGGAGGGAATCCCTGCGCCTCCCAATATATTTTTAAAAATCAGTTTAATCCAATCTGGATCCATTCACACTGAAACAGATTAATCATAGTAGCAGGGTTATAGCATTGCACATCCCTACAGGGCAGAGTTAAAGTTGTTTGAGTTCCTTAATTGTGCATTTCTATACCTTAAAATATTCTGATTTCATTTACACTGAACCTTAATTTTGAATGTCCTGGTTTTGTAATGCTTGTATTTGGAATAATTGACATTTTTTTCACCCTTAATTTCATCATATGTACTTCTACAACCATAACTCCACCTTAATGTAGTTTTTTGTTTAGGAGCATAAATAGTAATAAAACAAAAAACTGATTCTCCTCCCCCCCCGCCATTCAATTTGATAACCCTTTTCTAAACATGACTGTTTTTACAGATCTCACTCTATATAGCAAAGTTTGTTCTTTTTGCAGTTAGACTTTATTTTTTAACCCATAAATGTTTTGGACCACATGTAGTGGTCTTTAACTTTGGTCTCTGACCACAAAACAGTAATGTTTAACTAAATACAGAAGCATTCTCATTTGAGCTGTATCTGAGAAAAATAGCATAATTTCATTTAACCAGTTAATAAGCAAATCAGTTGAAAAATTACAGTACCGATCTATGTGTGTACTTTGGGAGAAAAGAATGAAAGTGCAAATGGGAGCAGAGTTGAATAATTAAAATATACATAATTCATTACTACATCTACAGCCAAATAGTTTATACTTATATATCCAGTAAAAAAGTATATCTGTAATGTCTTATGTCACAGTACACTGAACTTTGAATACTGCTACTGAATCCGTGGACTGTCACTATTGTTTTCATTACTGAGAAAGTGCCAGATGACATGAATTAAATGAATAGATTTCATCCTTCATTCTGAATTATTACACATTATGTGTACTGTACTTTGTAAAAAAGTGCAACTATTATATTCTTACAATTGGAAATCCCTCTCTTAGCAGTTTAAGTCTTGGCACATATAAGACAAGTTTCTTTTGGATAATTTCTGAAGTGTTAAAAATATTTCTAAAGCTGTTCACAGAGCTCAACATTAAATCTGCTTGGGAAGCGCAATCAAGGTTTAGAGAGAATTATATCAGATTACATTTTTCCCTACTCAAACTGAAATTATCACAAGCAAGCTAAATTAGAAGCTTTTTTTGATCACAGAAGAAAAATGAAATATTTTGCATGTTAAAAATAAAAGGTTGGAGCACACAGTACAAGTACTGAAGTAAAACCAAATGGTATTTTGTCATACTTATTTTAATCTCTCTCTTCTAACAACTTCAGTAGTATCCAACAATCCCATCAACTATTGACAAAAAGTAGAGCTATTGAGATTAACAGAAATACTGATAATCTTCCCCCAAGCCCTTTCTTCTACCTTACTTTGGTAACTTGAAAAGATAGGTTGTGTAAGTTAAAGCAGTCACCACAATGGATTTTTGTGACAAAGAACAGAAGAGGAACAAAAATCTTATTAACTGTGAGATTAAACTATCAGATTCATTCCCTAATTTAAGAAATTTTAAATGCTCGTGTAGCAGGCAAACAACTTCAGGGGTTCATTGTTTTCCATTTAAAAAAAACCCCACACATACACAAGCTTTATTATTAGAAATTTTATAAAAAAAAATCCCACATGTGACTTGTACTTAATACTGAAAAGGAACTCTCAACTTCCCCAAGCAATAACGAAGAGCAGGCTCTCTTCTAATACATTTTCTTCGGAGGGTTGTGATTTTAATTATAAATTCTTCTGGCAAATGACGATTCCCAAGGGTTTACACTGGCTCACCTGTATTGTTAGATGTAGAAACAGATTCTTTCTGAGCACAGATAGGAGCAGCCACAGTTGTGCAATATACCCTTCTACTGTCCACATAAAATTAAAACAGGTACAGCACTCTCCATTTGTGCAGACTTTTTTTTTTTTGTCAATTATTATGAGGCTTTACAGCCTTATATCCCCTCATATCACAAACATTTAAAAACTTTTAAAAATAAAAACAAGTAGAAATAGCAGGAACTTATTCAATCACTGAGTACATCTCCCTGCTTGTGCAGAATTATTTTCTACAGTACAGTTTCTAATGCTTTGTATACTGAAATCTATTTTTAAGTGCTTGAAATGACAGGGTTTTCAATACTGGAAGATTATACGATTTTGTAATATACTGTATCTTGCTATTAGAATTCAACCCCCACACCCATTCCTGTTATATAAACTTCTTTGTTTAATCTCCAAACTAGTCATGCTCCTTTATGCCACTGTATGAAATGATGCAATTCCCCTATTTCATTTTTTTTTCTTTAGCGCCTACAAATATTTGTATTTCCCACCCTAAATCATCAGGGATCTTCATACTCAGGTTTAAAAGCCACACTGTAATACATCATGGCCAAAATCCAGCAGCATAATAATGTACAGTTTGGTCTGTTAAAGGATAACAGAAGGCCATATGGCTAATGCACCAATCCTGTATTGCAAACAGTCCTCAAGGGTGGAGAAATAAATGCACATATCCAAAAAATGTCAGAATAAGTCACTTTATGTTTGTTTGTTTGTTTTGAAGTTCTGCATTAGTTACACTGCTACTATATATATTTCCCCTTGTCCAGAAAATAGATTAGAGAGGGATTTATAATAATGAAATCCAAATGCTCAGTTATACCAGTTAACAATATACTGGCTATGCTTGAGATGATTAATTTGAGATATCAAAAGATACTTACAAAAATGAAACCATCAAAACTAATTATTTTTTATAACTCTGGTCACAGCTTTTCTATTAAATATCAAGATATCATATCCATGTCACCAGAAATATAATGAATTCTTTTGTTTTTTTTGTGCAAGTATTCTACTGTAAAGCAAGAAGACAACACTTTAATCTGTTTCTGAGATTGGTATAGTTCTTGGCAGGTTCAAGTCACTCTGCTTTTTTACCTCAGGACCCAGTACTGAACATTTTAGTGAAGTCCTTGTTAATTTAAGGACAGGGAATAAAACTATGCTGACAAAATATTAGCAAGAGATATATTTTAATAATGGTGTAATTCTACACCAAAAAGAAAAAAAGATTTGATTTACCATTTAAAAAGGGGAATCGTTTCCTAACTCATACAGTTTAAGTTTTTGAAACAACGTATAGAATTGACAAATCTTTTAAATGCATGTTGATCCAATTTAGCAAAGCTGAATGCTTTAAGGATTTTGAAAGTAAACATAAACAGCACTTTACAAAATAAAACAAACAAATAAAAGTCAGTGATCCTGCCTCAAAGCTTTCACTAACAAATTACTTTTCGGATCCAAACTTGTTACTGTATTTAATCACAGGTGTACTACCTAATTTATAAGAGCCATATTAGCTCCAGTGTTGAAAAGGATTAATATTTGAATAGCTGATTGTACTCATGCCTCACATAAATTGGATTTTTGTGGTGTTTAGATGAAAGTGTATCAAATGCAGTCTGTCCCTTTAGGTGACGGTAAACAGGGAAGCCACCATCTGGATTTTTGATTCGTGACTAGAGAACAAAACTCCTAATTCAGAAAAATGTGCAGAAAACAGGAGGCTTACAAGGTGGGTATTTGCCCCTTATGTTATAGAAATTCACAAAAAATGTGTAATAAATATAAATTTATGGTCCTCCCAGCCTTTCACAGATGCTGGTAGTACTGGTGTATATTTTAGATGTTCTATTAGATAGATATACTAGAGCAAAAAAACGTATATTCTGGCTGTAGAGTCTATCCACATGCATCAACAAAAACAAACCAAAGAGCAATGTTTATATTTTCTTAACAACATGAGTATTTTGAGAGTATTGTGCTTCTTTGAATACTGATTGATTGATTAATGTCTCTCTCTCCTTAACCAAGATTCAAACCAGATATAGGCATAGCTATTTTGCACTGATTTATTGCACTCATTAACAGAACTGAAAAATCAAGGTTTATGAATACAAAATCTATTCTAATATGCTATTCTATTTTAAAGTATTTTACACTAAAATATAAACTTGAAAGAAAGATGCAAAATAACTTTCTCAGAAGAAAAAAGATGATGTTAAATTGTTCTGAGAAGGAGTCTGACTCTGCTTACAGAGCCAACGTGAAGATGACCACAGTTGCCTTTTGTTGTTTTCTTTGAAATTTTACTAAAATATAACCTTGTCTTTCTCCTTTCCATACATCTTTTAAAAAGTTTAAGTCAAGCTTATATTTTAAGTTAACTTCTTAGGTGCTCACCTGAACACAGCATGCCCTTTTCTTCTACCCCCACTTGTGGCAACTCCAATGGAAATTTTAATAGGTAACAAATGCTTTTATTTTTTTTTGGTGGAGCAATCTAAATTTTTTCAGAAAGGAATATATGAAATCATATTTACAGACTACAGTTTCCAAAATACATACCTCTGAATGCACTGACATCCCCATAATGTACTTGGAGCACAAAATATTTGCTACCTGTTTCTCCTCCAACTTTGAATCCAACACCTTAAAATAAAGAAGATGAGTTAGGGTTATGGAAACAATACAAAAGGTGTATTTTAAATAGTTAGACACTAGTAACACTGTCTAAAAGTCCAAGACTGAATATTTAGACTGGCAGTGGAAAAGGAAAGTTTCATTTTAAGATGTCTGAAAAAACTACTGGTCATAGAAACTACAAAATAAATACATAAATAAAATAGAGCTGAAGTGTCACGGAACATAAACTTCTGATATTCATCAGTCTGAGTCATAGTCATCAATGAAGAGTAGACTGATTTAGGCAAATAATTCCTTCATTCCAATGCATATTAGGTAGGATTATAAAACAAGAAGATGCACGTGTTCTTTATTAGCCATAAAGGATCCTAATATAATGAATGTTTATTTTCATTTCCCATTTTAACAGTTAATTTAAGTGTAACAAGATGTAAACTGCTATCTATTTATGCATAAAATATTAAGATTAGAAATACGGAAACTTAATTTTCCACCCCAAAATGTTCAACACAGCAAAAATTGTTATTTTCATGGAAGTTGTCAAAATGTGCAAAATGGTTTCCAAGTAAAATAACAATGGGGTGACAAATCATCAATAGATATTACAGAGGAACTTGAAAGAATGAACACAAATTACAGAGCACCAGCATCACTGATAAGGATCTTTCCACACCTGCCCAACAATGAAAATACTTGGAGAGAAGCAGAAAAGGCAATCTCTGCCTATTCAGCCTGTGAATCCCACTAGATTAATAACTGCCAGTGGCAAAGCTTCTCTGTGAAGAGGGTTGCAGAATCTCTACGCACAATCATAATATCAATAAGAAAAAAATAAGGAAAGAAAGGAAGACTGGTATCTCATTTAAACATCTGCAGTCATGAGTGGTTTAGAGACAGCATCAAATTGCCAGCTGGGGTTTGGCATGTACTTTAGCACCTTGGCTCCCTGGATTGTGCAGTTTTGGTCAACTGTAGCTACAATTCAAGTTTTTTTTCCCCCATCCAAGTGAATATGCTCAGAGCTCAAGTAATGTCCCTGCTGATTAATATACAAGGAGATTTCTAGAAAAGCTAGTCACTGTTCATGGAAATGGAACTCATGGATAAAGGGGAAAGGTGACTCAGTTTAAAGGGATTGCAATAAAATAAAGATATCCTTAAACGAAAGCTACACCTTCCATAGATTGTAAATATATTTCCAGTACACTCCAGAGGCTGTCCTGGAATAATGCAACAGAGTATTACGCTGAGAGTGGCCCACTGAAAATCTGATGGGATTCATCCAAAGAACGTCATATAAAAATGAAGGCATATATGTGCTCTCCAATTGTTTCAAAACATCAAGCTGTGAAACAGATTGTGTACAGAAATGCCTTACAGATCTGTAAGTTCCCAGACTCAAAATACACGACAAAACTGAAAGACACATATATTTACATGGAAGCCTCTAATCAGATAGTTTCTCTCTCTTTTTGGAGCTTGTCTGAAATGCACTTGTGCTATTGAATTACAAACAGGACCCATTATCTACATACGCAGTGGTGTGTGTTGTAAGGGGATAGATCTGGCATTTTAAAGGCTCCCAACTCCTTGTATAATTTTTGTCAACCACCAAGCTCTGCTTCCAAATTTTTCTTTTCCAAGTTAAATTCTTTTTAAAGTTGGGAAAGTTTATCAAAATCTTCCTCGACCTTCTCCACTTAATCCAGGAAGGATTTCGGATAGTCCTTAGATAACGTTAAAAATGCATCTATTCGCCCAAGCTTTTCCTCAGAGGTAAGAGGCACACAGGAGAAGAGATGGCACAACTGGAGGGAAAATGTGATTGAATCCGTAAGAGAGGTTACAGCAGAAGCGATATAGATTTTTGTGAGATTTTGTCATTGTCGCTGTGATGATCTTCTCTTTTCTTTACATTTCATAAGTTTTTTTTTTTTTTTTACATCTGTGATTTTAAATGTGTGTAGTGGTGCACCTAAAACATGGGAAAGGTGAATCAAAGAGAAAAGACCACCACCATGCATTTGTCACAAAGGCATGCCTGTCAATCATCTCATTAAGGCTGTGACTGCCTTGAGTTTTCAGATACCTGTCCTGGAAAATTCCCAGTCCTAGGATGCGAGTTGAGTGCTACAAAATAAGGTTTTTTATTAAGGAAGATTTTGATAAACTCCTATAGCTGTGGTGAGGAGCAAGGAGGTCTGTGGCTGCCTGTGCATTCCTTCCCCTTTTCCCTGCTCTGTCCCCTCTGTTGGGCCTCTGAGATTGGCACAGAAGGATAATAGCCACAGAGCAAAAAATGCATCCGATGAAGTGAGCTGTAGCTCACAAAAGCTTATGCTCAAATAAATTTGTCAGTCTCTAAGGTGCCACAAGTACTCCTTTTCTTTTTGCGGATACAGACTAACACGGCTGCTACTCTGAAACCAGAGCAAAACACTGTCTGTCCAGTCCTTTTCTATACCTCTGCCCGGATTCTCATCTTAGCACTCAGAGGCAACAGGGACAGCTGGCAAGCACTTTGGCAGGAATCAGGAGAAGGGAAAACAAGGTGCAGAAATCCCAGAATCTTCCCCACTTCCAAAAGAAAGGCAGACAGAGAAGACCAGATGCCTCCCAGAAGAGATACAATAAGGGAAGAGAGAAGCCCCAGAGGTCCCAGCTCCTAGAAAGAGATTAGGGGAAAATCACCCTGAAGATGCTGGTGAGGGAAAGCCCATCCATCCATCACCTACATATGCCAGGCAATGTCCCAGAATTGCAGGTCCAGGGCACCCACTAAGGGAGGTGGGGTTGGGGACAGGGAATCACAGGGTTTTGTGGGGCCCTCAACAGGTTTGGTTAGGCACACAGAAGTTAGGATGCTTATATGAATCCTAAAACTTTACATGTTTCAATCATCATATTAAAAATAACCTAAATTCCTGAGCATGTACACAAAACTTTCCAGTAACTCCCCAGCCCACAGCTTATTTAAACTATAAAGATTTAAATTTTGCAATTACAAGATCACTGAAAGGTACCCAGTTCAGAGGTGGTGCTTGTACAGACAGCATGTATAAATTCCTAACAGCCCTCCTTCTACCACCTGCCCAAACCAGCACAGACAGAAAATAAGGAAGAATACAGAGCATCTTCCAACTCCTCCAAGGCGTCTAGTAAGGCAAAGGGGATGGACAATAAATAAAACCAGCTGGGGACATGAAAAGAACGAGTTCACAATTTCCACCTTATACAAGCCTTGCTTCCAGAGGAATGCAAAAGATGCAAGTGGAGGCCAGGCAACTTCTGGTGGACTGCCACTGTATGTCCCTATATAAAATCTCACAATTCTCGCTTAAGAGCTGAAGGGTCTTTAATTCTGTATTTATGAAAAGAAAAGGAGTACTTGTGGCACCTTAGAGACTAACAAATTTATTTGAGCATAAGCTTTCGTGAGCTACAGCTCACTTCATCGGATGCAACTCACGAAAGCTTATGCTCAAATAAATTTGTTAGTCTCTAAGGTGCCACAAGTACTCCTTTTCTTTTTGCGAATACAGACTAACACGGCTGCTACTCTGAAATTTGTATTTATGCTTTCTCTTTTTTCTTAAAAACAAAAAACAAACAGCCCCCCCTCCTCCGTCCCCCCATTGTAGTGGGATGCAGTGCATTCAAGTGGCAAAGGCACTGAACTAGAAGTCAGAAGACCTGGGTTCTATTCCCAGCTCCACCACTGACCTGCTCTGGGACAATGTGCAAGTCACTTTCTCTCGCCCCAATTTCCCTATCTGTGAAATGGAGATAATGAAACTTTCACTTAGTTGAAAAGCACTCGGAGACCTATGCATGACATGTTGTGCAAGAGCTAATTATTATATTGTTCTCCTTTAGTTCTGATTTATAATCCATAATGTTACATGGAATAAGAAAACCACATATGTTCATTAGCTCCTACAAAGTAAATAATATTAATTACCACCATTAATGAGATTGAAGTATGTACACTTTTAACCAACTGAAACCACTAAATGAAAGACAGAAAAAAAGAGATTGCAGGAGGGAGCAGGGAGCGCCTCCTCCTTCTCTCCTATCCCTCTTGCCCAAAGAGGGAATTCCATAAAATGAAAGGTACCATACCTTTGGGTAGTCTGGTGGGAGGAGCATTTCTTGCCCAAGCATATAAAATGTTGGACTTGTCTGTGCACGTTCCTTCATCACAGTCCCTAAAATCATAGAGAAAAGAAAATATAATTTATTATATTTTGATTTTGCCAGTTGCAGCTCTCTCAAGCTCCAGGTGGACTACGTACATTGAAATGCTAATTTTACCAAAATATGTTTCATGAACCCTAAATACAGTGCTCCGACAAAGAAAACTTTCCTGGCTACCAATATGGCCACCTTTGCAGCGTACATCACAACCTCCTTTCCTCTCCCCCCAGGAAGAGACTGGGGAACAAGAGAGCCTTGCAGAATGTTTTGATGGTCACCAAACTGTCCATCTGGCAAACCAAGGTGAGAAGTGAGTTCCGTAGCTCATGAATCCTTACTAAGACAGCATTTCTTTCCATCCAATTACACCAAGAGGTTGTTAGCTCAAGTGCCTCAAATGACTGCAGCTAACAAAGTAGCACATGGGGATAGAAGCCGTGATGTCCCACATAGAAAGAAGACAAATCAGAGTTTCAGATTAAAACCAACACTTTAAAATTACCCCAGAAATCCACTAGCAACAAGTGCAGGTGGCAGAGGGAACCATACATTAGTTGTCTTCCTAATAATGGAAGAAAATAAAATATGCAGACCATGAATTTGGGAACAAATCTGCAAGAACTGTTTCCACTATGCTAAACTGTTCAAGCAGCTAGAAAATGACCAGAGATTGTTTTCTTAAAAAGAAGAAAAAAATAATAATAGCTGAGAAAAAACAAAGTTTTCAAAACACTGACGGAAAAGCTACATTTGTATTTCAAGAACTCCAGGTTTTCTGATCTTCTAAAGTGTACAGATACATGCATATATTTTAAACTTTTGGTGCAGATTGAATGTGGGCTCAGTTCTCTAAATGGAACAAAACTGAAAACTATACAACTGACAAAATGGTGAACAGTCTTAGCCGAGCATATGTCTGACCTGATATGAACTTATACAGTGTGAATTAATAATGGAAAATTGAAAATCAAAAAACTAAAATTGTTACAAAACAGGAAAAGACAAAACACCATGGAGCTCAGGACCAAGTAGCAATGAATTGTGTTATTTTCCAGCAATTACAGCAAAGCTGCTTTCCAATGCTCTCATTCCTAGCAGCTAGTTATTATCTTCAGGTTAGTCCTCATAGGATTCTCATTTATATTGCCCTTTTCAAATATTAATGTCCCAATCAAAATTTAAAATGTGTTTCAAAGCCCCCTTTTGACTTATTAATATTCATACCATATTGATGAGAATGCCATGTCTGCAACTTTAATTGTCTTGAGTTCCTGAACCTTTGATATCCTCTTTGACAACCTCTTAACCTCCAACTCGTAAGGGAACCATTCTATAGCGTAAGTGCTTCAACTGGGTCAGTCACTAAAATAGTGCTAGCCTGTCACTCTGAATTACCCTATCATGGAGGGTTAGCATGTTAAGCAGCCTCTTCTTGTATTTTGTTAAAGTACATTTAAGTTCCAAAGTTATCCTGGAAACATCCAAAGAGAGAACTGGAGCAAAAATCTAATCTTTACAAACGTTGTAGCATTGTAAAGTTCAAATGGCCTAGCTTTCGAATTCTTACCAAGTTTACAAAATTGGAAGTCTCCACAACATCCCGCTCTTTCAATTATTTTTTAAAACGGGAGCAGCCATCTTTTATTTTGAATGAATTACTTGATAGTAGGTCTTAAGCTTTTGTCTACTCATTCTAAACTCTGGATTAATCCTTCCAGCTTTGCACAGGGGACGATCGCTGGACAGGCTGATAAAGGTCAAGAAGGCAACCAAAAAGGATGATCTTTTTATAATCCTGCTGTTTATAAGATTTCTGAATGACTCTTACTTGTGATTTGCAATAGTATCGGATATTAAAATACAAACATAAACATACTATTAAGCAAAACTAGAGGAAACAAATATGAAATTCCAACAAGAATGCCATACATTTTTGTTAAAGCCAATGAATACCTTGCACAGTTTTTTGGGAATTCTCAGATTTCTCTCCTTATTATACCCAACTGCTTTTCCCCCAGGATATATTAGATGCACCTGTTTCAAACAATTCAGTAGGGGGAACTTTCAGTTTCTCTATAGCAATAAAGTAACCTGCTAATGTTTATATAAAGTGTTCTGTAATGCTATCCAATTTCCACTGGTGGTGAAATTCATATACACAAATCTGAAACCCAGAATTTTTATACATTTCTTTTTGGGCTATTTATATTTGAGCATGCTCCCCAAAAAGCACCTTTCAAAAAGATCTGACAATAGATGGAAAAGATTCTCTGAATTCACACAATCCTATGGGTAACATGAACTAACCAGTTTTATTCCAGTTATGTTGCACTCAAGTATGGCTACACTGCACCCAGAAATAGCATCTTAAAATGTAAATAGTTCTATTTTTGTCAAGCAGTGATAACCTAACATGTATCATTGTCCTTCCAATCATTATTGGGGCTATTGATGCAGTTATTTCTGGGATTTCTACGGTTTACTGGTTTAGAAAAATATTACAGTACGTCAAGAGAATAAACTTCATTTGTTTTGACTATCTGTGTCTGTCACAGAGAACAGAATCATCTCAGATTGGAAGAGTTGAATCTACTGTAATTGTACCTTTCGAAAAACACATGCTCTAACTCAAACAGAAGTTAAAGGTGTGATGCAGCACTTATTGGGTGAAATTCTATGCCCTGTTTTATGAAGGGGGTCAGACCTGACAGGTGATCATAAGGGTCGTCTCTGGCATTAAAGTCTATGAATCCTTGTGGAGTAGACTATGCTCCGATTTGTAAGTGCAGGATGTTATGAAGCAGAGAAAAGACACACAGTTATATCTTCTTCAAATTTTTGATACTGAAAGATGATTGTTAAGAAAATCTTGTTTCATATAATAATAATAATAATTTCTGATAATGTCCTTTTCCCATCATTTCATTCTTCCTAAACCTTCTTCACAACCCAAACGATTTGGCTGAGAATTGTACAATATTGTTCCAGAGCCCATCACCACTCATGTTCCTTAGTTATCCAGAGGAGTTGGTGAGAAAAGTATTGTTGTTTATAGTAGTATTACCAAAGTACCTAGGTGCCCCAGTCATAGACCAGATTCCTATTGAGCTAAGAGCTGTTCAAACACAGAACTAAAATATGGTCCTGTACCAACGAGCTTACAATCAAATGTAAGATGAGACAATAGATAAATACAGACTGAATGACAGGGGAGCAAAAAAAATAAACTATATTGGTTAACATGATAAACAGTGGTCCTCAGCATACCAGCTGCCTAACTGTTAAGTTTTCTGTAGGTATCATGGAAAAGGATTGTTTTAAAGAGGGATTTGAAGGAAGATAATACATTAGTTTTATAGAAAGTTCTTTCGAAGCGTGAGGCGCAGCATCAGAGAAAACACAAAATTTAATAAGTGGTAGCGGAGGCCGACATCATGGGCCAATTGGAGTTGACAACTTGATACTGAATGAAAGATGATTGGTAGCGTTGGGATAGGCCATAAGGGAATTTGAAAGTAAAGACAAGTAGCTTATGTTTGTTGTGATACAGAAGGGCAAGTCAGCTGAGGGAGGCAAAAAGAGGGATGACGTGGTCAAAGCGATAGGCTAAGAAAGCGATCCTTGCCGCAGCATTCTGAGTGGATACGAGACAGATACAAGATTGTATTTCTCAAGGTCAGAGAGAAGGATGTTGTAGTAATCATTATGGAACATAAAAAGAGCCTGAATGAAAGTTAAACTGTGGGATGGGTAGGAAAGACTGTTTCTTAGAAATATTACACAGAAAAAATAGTCAAGATTTAGACATAGGCTGGATGTGAGGACTTTGACAGAAGTCTGAATAGATGAGGACACCCCAGTTATGGGCCTGAATATCAGGCAGTACAGAATTGTCCATAGTGATCAAGAAAGGAGGTAGCAGGGAGAAAGATGAAGAGCTCTGTTTTCGCCATGTTGTGCTTGAATGGACAGATAGACATCATGAGATGTCAGAAATACAAGCTGAGATTTTAGTTTGGATAGAAGGAGACTGTTCTGGAGCAGAGAGGTAGATTTTTGAGTCATCCTCATAGGTAGTTGAATTTGTGTTTTCAGATGAGATTACCCAGAGAGAGGATGCAGAGGCAGAAGAAAGGGACTAAGGAAAGAGCCCTGTATGCTGACCACAGGAAGCTGGAGGGGAGATGGGGAGGGTCTTCTGAAGGACACACTGAAAGAATGATTAGTGAGTAAGAGGAGAACCAGGAAAGGACAGTCAAGCAAGCCAATGAAGGACAAGATTTCAAGAGGAGCATGGTTGGTGGTGTCCAAGGTGGCTGACAGGTCAAACAGGATGAGGATGAAATACTGGTTCTGAGATTTAGCCACAAAAAGGTCATTAGAGACTTTGGTGAGGGTGGCTTCAATGGAGTACAAGGAGCAGAAGCAAGATTAGAGAGGGTCGAAGGTGTAAATGGAGGAGAGGGACTCCAGGCATCAATTATAAACACTGCGTTCAATGAGCTTAGAGTTGAAAGGTAGACAGGGTGGTAGCTGAAAGGGCTAGTGGGGTCAAAGGTGATTTGTTTTGTTTTAAGATTGGAGAAACTAAAACACGTTTGTATTGTGAGGAGAAAGAGCCCTTTCTCAAAAAAATTATACTGGCATTAGAAAAGATTCAGAAAAGAGCAACTAAAATGATTAGTTTCAGAGTAGCAGCCGTGTTAGTCTGTATCCGCAAAAAGAAAAGGGAGTAGGGACGAACAAATTTATTTGAGCATAAGCTTTCATGAGCTAGAGCTGTAGCTCATGAAAGCTTATGCTCAAATAAATTTGTTCGTCTTTAAGGTGCCACAAGTACTCCTTTTCTTTAAAATGATTAGGGGTTTGGAACAGGTCCCATATGAGGAGAGATTAAAGAGGCTAGGACTTTTCAGCTTGGAAAAGAGGAGACTAAGGGGGGATATGATAGAGGTATATAAAATCATGAGTGGTGTGGAGAAAGTGAATAAGGAAAAGTTATTTACTTGTTCCCATAATATAAGAACTAGGGGCCACCAAATGAAATTAATGGGTAGCAGGTTTAAAACAAATAAAAGGAAGTTCTCCTTCACTCAGCGCACAGTCAACCTGTGGAACCCCTTGCCTGAGGAGGTTGTGAAGGCTAGGACTATAACAGGGTTTAAAAGAGAACTGGATAAATTCATGGAGGTAAGTCCATTAATGGCTATTAGCCAGAACAGACAAGGAATGGTGTCCCTAGCCTCTGTTTGTCAGAGGGTGGAAATGGATGGCAGGAGAGAGATCACTTGATCATTACCTGTTAGGTTCACTCCCCCTGAGGTACCTGGCATTGGCCACTATTGGTAGACAGGATACTGAGCTGGATGGACCTTTGGTCTGACCCAGTATGGCCTTTCTTATGCTCTTATGAGCCACAGGAGAGGGAGAGGTTAAGAAGAAGAGTAAGGGGTAAGGGAGAAGGCAAGAGCAGGCACAAGTGAGACCAGGGGAAGGAATGGGATTAGTGGGCCAAGCAAAGGGGTTAGAGGAGGACAGCAGATGAAAATCTCTCCTCTGTCTCCCCTATCTCAGACACAGAAATGTGGGAAGGGAACCTGAAGGGTGGGGGAAGATCCTGCATATCATGTCAATTTTCTCTTCGAAACAGATCAATGAGTTCCTGTGTTGGGAGAGAAATTAAGTGCAGGCAGAACTAAAAGAGGAGAGAACAAATTTGTATTGGAGGAAGTTAGCAGTGCCATGGGATTTCCACCAGCGGGAGACTCCACAGTGCAAGAGCAGGAGCAGAGGGTTAAGCCAGGGCTGTTGTCTGGCAGGGCTGACCTTGTGACGGGAGAGAGGGGCCGAAGACTACTTTTGCATAGGTTCTCAAGCACTGCCATATTTTTCTCTGGTGGACGAAAGTTTAGGAAAAGGTATACAAATGCTACTAACTGAATAAGAGCTACAGGAGATTTTCTTGTACCATCATAATATCTATAGTTCAAATCCAAATAGAAAAATCACTTCCTCACAGTCTATTATTTTGAACTGAGCACCAAGTCAATCTAAACAGGAACCACAGCACAGTATATTAAAAGCTTCAGGGACTAACAAGTTCATGCAAATGTAGGAGATTTCCATATATATATAAAAACAACTACATACATTATTAATGCAATCTGCTTGTTTTAAACAAGACATAAAAGGCTGTAGAATGGGCAGGCACAAACTAATTTGAAGAGGCTACATCCTAAGAACTCTTTCATGCTGTGTATATCTTTTTCATGTAAACTTAATAACTGTAAATATATTTTAATAAATGACAGAAGGGGCAGTTACTGAGGACAAAGAAAAGTGTTTACTGGGGCTGAGAGGAGGAATCAATGGAAACTCTGTACTTTCAAATTAATCACTTAACCTGAGCATAAAAAAATAAAAAAATAAAATAAAGCTATGCTTTTCAAGACAAGATGGCAGCATTCATTGTGGTTACCAGAACTCTGTGATAAATGTGAGAGAAAACAATTTGGCTGAAAATGTTCTCAGCTTGGGAATTTGCTTACCTCCTCAACCCTTAAGCCTAAGAGCACAAGTCTTTGCAACGTGTCCTATTTACTCGGGCATTTTCCAAGTATAGCTTGAAAAATGATCTGATTTTTTTTTCTTGTGGTTGTACATTCATATTATTTTGTAATTATTTGCTGCATGTTCACTGAGAGGCCATAACTGGCACTTTGTTTAAACTGAAAAAAAAAAAAAAAAAAAAAAGTAAAATCTAAAACTACATTTTTGATAATATATAAGAAAACGAATCCATTAATTTTAAGTGGAAGAATTTTCTTTCCTCTGAATTTCTTTGCTTTCAGGAGGTGGAGCCCTTTCTTCCTTCACTCTACAATCATTTCATTTCTATTAAAAGATTTTGTTTAGAGGAGCAACAGTTGGATGTAAGTTTAGGGGTAACTTGAAATTTTTGAAACAAAACCAATTTTCACGTCCTCACCATAAAACTACTATAAATGGGGAACCTTCCAGATTAAGGGCCAAATCCTGCTCTTCTTACTCCCATAGTCAAATAACTATTTACTATAGTTCAAAGGGAGCTTCTGGATGCTCAGCATTTGTAAAAGTTAGGCCTTTAGTTAGCTTCCTAAATATGGCCTTAGGAGCCTAAACTTTAGGCTCCCATTTTTAAAAATCTGGGCCTCCATGCCTCAGTATTGAGTTTTAGTGCTTCGAATTAAGGAGTTCTCAGTAACTTGAACACAGCAGATAACAGTACAACAAGGGGCAACTCAAATTCTGATGTTGGGAAAATTTTTAACTGTTCTACTTTCTGAGCCACTGCTGTGGATTGGTAAGTATTGCAAATTTCCTGGGACCAAAAATGTAAGGCTTATATTTGTATCTAATGTTTAACAAAAAACATTCAAAAATAAGGTTTGGAAGGAATAAGAACTGAATGTGTTTCTTCTCCCTTCCCTTCTTTTTTCCTCAATTAAAATCTGTGAGAGCCTTATAAAATGTGTGCATGAAGATAAGTCAGCATTAGTGACATGTTAAAGCAAAACAATCGATATGAGCCTGTAACTCTTACCAGTAATTCTCAGTAGAAGAAGGTACGTTACATCCAAAAAGTAACATGTGATGGACCGTGTCCATGCTTGCTTGAGGCCTGAAGTCAACTGAAAGACAAATTAACAAACAAGCATAAATGTGAGTTTTATTCTCACTACAGCAGACCATTTTGAGATTGTCCATTAGGTGCATAATGAAGATATTGTTATATCATCGTTTGTTCATGGTGTCATGAACAGGGATAATTTTTTGTTTTTTGTGTTCACTCTGATGTGTGGGCTCAACACTGCCAGAGTGTTTAAGTAACAGAAAGAAGAGCTGTATATTGCAAGTTGTGTTTTTGTTGTTTTTCAATGTCAATTTCTTACTACAGGACAAAAAGGAATTATACTGAATGGATTATACCTTCTTTTCCCTGTCCAGACATACTTCTAAATATCATATCTCAAATCCTACCACTTTCAATCCAACTGTGTCTCCATGACGCTGCGAGAAAAGCAAGAAACCCTACCAGACCTCTGCCAATTTGGCCCAAAATGAAAAAAATCCTTCCTGATCCAAAAATAGGCATTTGGTCAGACCCACAGAATCCTAAAGCCACAGCTCCTGTAGGACAGATGAGGCAGCTAATAGAAGTTAGAGGCTTTTGAAAATCCCGGGAGAGACTTTAAATGGGGGCGGGGGGACGGGAAGCATGTGAGAGACAATGGGTCAGCCCATTCCCACAGCCAATATGAAGATGGAGAACCCGAGGAGAAGGACAGGCCAGCCCCAGTCTTGCCAAGCAAGGCTCTTGCATCTTCCCCATTCCTCTCCTCCAAGCACTGTGTCACATCCCCTGAACATCCATTCAACCTTCTCCCCCAAACTAATCGATGTGGGGAGAGGGGAGAGCAGCTCCACTAAAACTGCTCACATGCTTAGACAAAATAGCCAAACAAATGGCTAGTTTTGCTCACAGATATCAGTATGTAATATCAGGTATCATACAACGATACAAATGAGTCAAGTCTTAGGGGTACCAAAAGTTCCCATTACATTCTGAAAAAAGTCTAACAACCATCACCCCAGATTCAAACATAACTCTGGCAACATCTGCAACGCAAACATTGTTCTAGTTCATGCCAGAAACCACAAAAGAAAAAAAAGTAAAAGCTTTTTGTCAGAGCTGAAGGAATTGCTAGTAAACAAACAAAATGGTGAAAGTTAAATGACTTTCTTAAAATGAGACAAGGTGGGTGAGGTAATGTCTTTTATTGGACCAAATTCTGTCTGTAGACCAATATCTACAAAGCTGGATATGAGTCAAGAGTGTTCCCTTGTTGCCAAGAAGGCTAATGGCATTTTGGGCTGTATAAGTAAGAGCATTACCAGCAGAACGAGGGACGTGATTGTTCCCCTCTATTCGGCATTGGTGAGGCCTCATCTGGAGTACTGTGTCCAGTTTTGGGCCCCACACTACAAGAAGGATGTGGAAAAATTGGAAAGAGTCCAGCGGAGGGCAACAAAAATGATTAGGGGGCTGGAACACATGACTTATGAGGAGAGGCTGAGGGAACTGGGATTATTTAGTCTGCAGAAGAGAAGAACGAGGGGGGATTTGATGGCTGCTTTCAACTTTCAACCTCAAGGGGGTTCCAAAAAGGATGGATCTAGACTGTTCTCAGTGGTAGCAGAAGACAGAACAAGGAGTAATGGTCTCAAGTTGCAGTGTGGGAGGTTTAGGTGGGATATTAGGGAAAACGTCTTCACTAGGAGGGTGGAGAAGCACTAGAATGTGTTACCTAGGGAGGTAGTGGAATCTCCTTCCTTTGAGGTTTTTAAGGTCAGGCTTGACAAAGCCCTAGCTGAGATGATTTAGTTGGGGATCGGTCCTGCTCTGAGCAGGGGTTGGACTAGATGACCTCCTGAGGTCCCTTTCAACCCTGATATTCTATGATTCTATGGTGAGAGAGAAGCTTTCAAGCCACACACAGCTCTTCAACTGTTTTTTAAAACATCCATTGTTGAAGGACAGTGCTTTACGAGTACAAGCAGAGCATTTTTAATATCATTTTTAACTTGACAGAATCACTTTTAAAAACAACAGGATGTAAACTACCTTATCCTTTAATTTAATGTTATGAATTGAAGAAATGAGCACCTTTCAGGTGATTGCCCCATCTTGTTTTTTTGGCAATATATTAAGCACTTAACCATTGCACAACTGGGGGGGAGGGGGGAGAATCAATCAGAGGCAATACTGAAATGCGGTCTATTGACATTTTAAAAAGCATTGCCCCACAGGAGCACAAGACTGTGCAAAAGCAGTTTACAGCCAGGCACTCTCTTGGAGAAGAATGCCTGGGGCCAGTTCATTATTTTAAAGCTTTGTTTAATATTACAAAAGAATATTTAAATATTTTAGTTATGCTTATGCATCGGAAAACAAAGCTATAAAGCAATCAGCAAAGGAATAATAGAAGCAGCAATTCCAAGATGACATCTGGAGTTTTACAATTCCCTCAGGACGCTACAAAATCATTTGTGAGCTGTGATACTTAAACTGACAGCACAGTATCACCAAAACAACTCAAAGTATGGTGTGAGATGTCTACGTACTTATTTATTCCAAAGAAAATACTGTAGTCTTGTACAATAGTAGAAAGGGGAAGAAAGAATTGAATATAAAAATCTTCTTTCGGTCTAACTAAAGTCTTTGGGCATAATCTAGGGCAATATCAATAAAATTTAACAGCCTGTGATATACTGGAAGTCAAATGAGATAATCTGATGAAGTGCTTTCAGCCTTAAACTCTATGAAAGTATACATGCATCAAGTCAAGCTATATCTCAAAATCCAAAAATTAGCCTATTTTTATAAAAACTAGAATTTCTTGAGAAGCCCTCTTAACGATTTGTCTTCCTCAGCCATGCTGTCTCTCTCTCTATTTGCCTTTGACATCCAAATATTTTCATGATCTCTTCCTCATTATCCACCTGTCCTGAGAATGATCGAACACTGGTTGTGCTCCCCATGTCAGATACTTGCTGTTAATCACTATTAATCATTCGCTTATAAGCAGCTACAAATCTTTAATTTTCAGTAGTGGTGAAGTAAAATCTCTCAGGATAGTCCCTTGACTTCAAAGCTAATGCCATCAAATCATCATATTTTGCCCGTAGGACCTCAATTAAATGATAAATTATCAGTGGATACTGAAAGAACTTCAGAGAAAACAGACCAGCCATTTGCTTCATTTTCTGAAAAGACACGATATGGACTATATGTATTTTAGATGACTCAAAGAGGAGGTAGGGAGAAAATAAACAAACCAAAATTAAAACAAACAAACAAAAAAGCATGTGTTCTTACACTGGAGCTGATCTGAGAAAGTTTAGCTGATGGGAAAACAGAAGCCCTTCTCCTAATTGCCTTACCAGCTCAAGCACGGGTCAAATACTCATGCTCTGGGTCTCACTCTTCCCAATTTACCAAACCTTATTCAAGTGAAACCTCTCACTCTATGAGAAAGGTCAACTGGGCACCAGATGCATACAGGAATACAAGCTACAACTGGGATTTTCTAAGGTGCCTAAAAGAATTAATCCCAATGAAGTGCAATGGGAGCTTGGTGCCTAATGCCCTCAGAATTCTTTAAAAATCCAAGTCTATCTTCCTACGTTATGTGACTGGGGGATTGCTAAGAACTAATGCTTTTCAGAAAGAACTAAGAAGCCTGAAATAGATTTTAAAGTGGGGAGCTGCCTAAATAAATTGCTTATCAAAATTAGCTAAGACTGCCTCTCCTTCCAAACACCACATATATGGTCTAGATCTACAGAATTTACTCCTGCTAAGCTACAGATGTGTTTAAAAGTGAATACGGCCAACTTGCCTAAGGCTTTCTGTGACTGAGTGCCTTGAAATCCTGGACAAATGGGTAAAGGTCAATGTTCAAATGTCCCGATTCTTTGTCTAATAGCATTGTGGTTTTGCTCTTCACATTTTAAATGCTAGTGATCCAGTTTAAGCCATGTATACAGAGCATCCAGATCCCACTGTAACAGGCACATTACAAAAATATGTATTCAGTGCTGTTAGTTTTACTTTTACCTGTAGTCCATTTGCAAGCAAGACAAAAGCTCAAAGCAACAGCATACAACATTTTTGCCTGAAAATTATATTTATTCCATAATCATAGAACAATTCTGTATTAAAGACCTTTTGTTTCCACCTTTTTAATCACTGTGTCTTAATAGTGAAATTACAATTAACTCTTGAATGAGACAATGTGTCATTAATGTGAAGTTCTCAACTTGGTTCATAAGCATTTTAAGCTGCTATTGACAATTTAAACAAGAAATAAGTTTTCTAAAGGAGGTCGTAAATAGTTCATAAATGTGAAACAGGATTATCTTTATTGTAGAATCTGACACATGTGGAAATTATATTGTGAGTAATTACACAGAAAGGCCAGCCTTCAAGAAAGTATAATTAAAGGAAACACAGTTAACTTTAAAAAAAAAAAACTCAACCAAAAAACACACCACACTTCTGTCTGAATTTTTTTACTTGCTGTTTTAACTAACATCTAATATTTCAACTGTAGTAATTTCAGAGAAAATAAAATGTTTCTTTTAAAAACCGGAAAACGTAATTGTAAAACCATAAAAATTAGCAGGAGCAAATATACCATATATACTCGTTCATTAGCCTGTTTGTTTATAAGCCGACCCCCATGGATAGGTAAAAATAGTATAAACTGTATGACCCTTTAATAAGAATACCCTTTATTTTAGGGGTTGGCAAACTTTTGCTCCTGGCCCATCAGGGTAAGCTGCTAGCGAGTTGGGACGGGACGTTTTGTTTACCTGGAGCGTTCACAGGCATGGAGTCCCTCAGCTCCCAGTGGCCGCGGTTTGCCGTTCCCAGCCAACGGGAGCTGCAGGATGCTTCCCATTGGCTGGGAACGGCAAACCGCGGCCCCTGGGAGCTAAGGGGCTCCTTGCCTGCAGACGCTCCAAGTAAACAAAACATCCCGACCTGCCAGCGGCTTACCCTGATGGGCTGGGAGCCAAAGTTTTCCAACCCATGCTATATTTTAAAAGCTGGCATCACAAGAAATACCCAAAAGTTTTGCTAGAATTATTTTAATGTAATTAACGAAAAACCTGTTATAATAATAACTGAACAAATATGTATTCACCTTCAGAATTACAGTCAATATTTAAAATCAGTAAATGGATATTTAAAACAAGTAACTTAGAACAATATGAGACTTTAAAAAGTCTTAAAATCCTTCAAAATCTGAATCACTCTGATTCACCAACCAATTAATTAAACTCTGCTTCAGTCACAGCTGCACCTGCATTGTCATTGTAGATGTCAGCAGTGTCGTCTTCAGACTCAGATTCCTTCTCATCAGCCTCTGTTGTGTCATCATCAAATATGGCATCATCTTCTGACCTGTTGAGTGTATTGCTGATACAGCATTTCCCAAATGATTTTTCTATAATTTCCGAGGAATGGACACCCATGCGTCCTTGATCCAAGATTGATTTTGGGCTTCATAAGATTCCCGCCTTTTGTCAACTTTACCATGCCTGAGCACATCCATTCAGACCACATTTTGCGTAGCCTGTCTTTAAAGGGTTTGTTCAGGCAGACATCAAGTGGTTATAGAACTGTAGTTAAGCCTCCAGGTATTACAGCCAAAGTAGTTTTCATATTTTTGGCCACATTTTTCACCTCATCCATCTTGTCCTGCACTTTCATCCATCCATCCCTTTTTGTGTGCAAGTATGATGACACGAGCAGGAAATTTCAAGATTTAGGCAAGGTTTTTCTTTTAAAAACAACAAGAGGGAGCTCTGATCCATTAGCCAAACACAATAAAACCACCGTAAAATGGATTTTTTCAGAGCCAGTGGTTTTAATTAAAACTGTTTTTTCACCAACACTGGTTACAGTTCTGTTACTTCGAAGATCAAATGTCATTGGTGTTCCGTCCCTATTTCCTATTTGTGACAGTTCAAATGCATATTCCTTTCAAAATTTTACAATAAAACTTTGGAAAGATTCATAGATATTAAGGTCAGAAGGGACCATTATGATCATCTAGTCTGACCTCCCGCACAATGCAGGCCACAGAATCTCACCCACCCACTCCTGCGATAAACCTCTCACCTGTGTCTGAGCTATTGAAGTCCTCAAATCATGGTTTAAAGACTTCAAGGAGCAGAGAATCCTCCAGCAAGTGATCCGTGCCCCAAGCTACAGAGGAAGGCAAAAAACCTCCAGGGCCTCTTCCCATCTGCCCTGGAGGAAAATTCCTTCCCGACCCCAAATATGGCGATCAGCTGAACCCTGAGCATATGGGCAAGATTCACCAGCCAGATACTACAGAGAATTCTTTCCTGGGTAACTCAGATCCCACCCCATCTAACATCCCATCACAGGCCACTGGGCCTATTTACCATGAATAGTTAAAGATCAATGAATTGCCAAAATCATGTTATCCCATCATACCATCTCCTCCATAAACTTATCGAGTTTAATCTTAAAGCCAGATAGTTCATTTGCCCCCACTGCTTCCCTTGGAAGGCTATTCCAAAACTTCACTCCTCTGATGGTTAGAAACCTTCGTCTAATTTCAAGTCTAAACTTCCCGATGGCCAGTGAATATCCATTTGTTCTTGTGTCCACATTGGTACTGAGCTTAAATAATTCCTCTCCCTCTCTGGTATTTATCCCTCTGATATATTTATAGAGAGCAATCATATCTCCCCTCAACCTTCTTTTGGTTAGGCTAAACAAGCCAAGCTCCTTGAGTCTCCTTTCATAAGACAGATTTTCCATTCCTCGGATCATCCTAGTAGCCCTTCTCTGTACCTGTTCCAGTATGAATTCATCCTTCTTAAACATGGGAGACCAGAACGGTACACCGTATTCCAGGTGAGGTCCTCACCAGTGCCTTGTATAACGGTACTAAAACCTCCTTATCTCTACTGGAAATACCTCGCGTGAGGCATCCCAAGACCGCATTAGCTTTTTTCATGGCTATATCACATTGGCAGCTCATAGTCATCCTGTGATCAACCAATACTCCAAAGTCCTTCTCCTCTTCCGTTACTTCTAATTGATGCGTCCCCATCTTATAACTAAAATTCTTGTTATTGATCCCTAAATGCATGACCTTACACTTCTCACTATTAAATTTCATCCTATGACTATTATTCCAGTTTACAAGGTCATCCAGATCTTCCTGTATGATATCCCGGTCTCTCTCTAAATTGGCAATACCTTCCAGCTTTGTATCATCTGCAAACTTTATTAGCACACTCCCATTTTTTGTGCCGAGGTCAGGAATAAAAAGATTAAATAAGATTGGTCCCAAAACCGATCCCTGAGGAACTCCACTAGTAACCTCCTTCCAGTCTGAGGGTTCACTTTTCAGTATGACCCGCTGTAGTCTCCCTGTTAACCAATTCCTTATCCACCTTTCAATTTTCATATCGATCCCCATCTTTTTCAATTTTACTAATAATTCCCCATGTGGCACGGTATCAGACACCTTACTGAAATCTAGGTAAATTAGATCCACTGCGTTTCCTTTGTCTAAAAAAATCTGTTACTTTCTCAAAGAAGGAGATCAGGTTGGTTTGGCAAGATCTACCTTTTGTAAAACCATGTTGTATTTTGTCCCATTTACCATTGACCTCAATGTCCTTAACTACTTTCTCCTTCAAAATTTTTTTTCAAGACCTTGCATACTACAGATGTCAGACTAACAGGCCTGTAGTTACCCGGATCACTTTTTTCCCCTTTCTTAAAAATAGGAACTATGTTAGCAATTCTCCTATCATACGGTACAACCCGAGTTTACAGATTCGGTAAAAATTCTTGCTAATGGGCTTGCAATTTCATGTGCCAATTCCTTTAATATTCTTGGACGAAGATTATCTGGGCCCCCCAATTTAGTCCCATTAAGCTGTTCGAGTTTCGCTTCTACCTCAGATATGGTAACATCTACCTCCATATCCTCATTCCCATTTGTCATGCCACCATTATCCTCAAGATCCTCATTAGCCTTATTAAAGACTGAGGCAAAGTATTTGTTTAGATATTGGGTCATGCCTAGATTATCCTTAACCTCCACTCCATCCTCAGTGTTTAGCGGTCCCACTTCTTTCTTTGTTTTCTTGTTATTTATATGGCTTTTACTGTTGGTTTTGATTCCCTTTGCAAGGTCAAACTCTACTTGACTTTTAGCCTGTCTCACTTTATCCCTACATGTTCTGGCCTCAATAAGGTAGCTTTCCTTGCTGATCCTGCCCATCTTCCACTCCCTGTATGCTTTCTGCTTTTTCTTAATCACCTCTCTGAGATGCTTGCTCATCCAGCTTGGTCTACAACTCCTGCCTATGAATTTTTTCCCCTTTCTTGGGATACAGGCTTCCGATAGCTTCTGCAGCTTTGACTTGAAGTCATCCCAGGCCTCCTCTGCCTTTAGATCCAGAAGTTCTTCAGTCCAATCCACTTCCCTAACTAATTTCCTTAATTTTTGAAAGTCAGCCCTTTTGAAATCAAAAACCCTAGTCACAGATTTATTTTTGTTTATCCTTCCATTCAGTTTGAACTGAATTAGCTTATGATCACTTGAACCAAGGTTGTCCCCTACAACCATTTCTTCTATGAGGTTCTCACTACTCACCAAAACAAAATCTAAAATGGCATCCCCTCTAGTTGGTTCAGCAACTACTTGATGAAGGAATCCATCGGTATATATATGGTAATATATACGGTAATACCTGCAATTGCTTTTAACTATTTTTTTTAACTGATTACAGTCAATCATAATTGATAGTCTCCCTTTAAATTCTCACAATAATGCACAATTTGAAATTGAATGTTACTTTATATACTGAAGAAAAAGACAGTGGTATTGGTCTGACACCAACAGATATCCAATCTATTGATCTGATACCAGTAGGACTGGGATTTTTTTTCTTTGATGTTTTGCGGTGCGTTGTGATTGGCACAATCTATATGAGTGCTGAAAGACCGATCAATCAAGGTGATCAAGGTTTTGCCTCAGGTCTTTGTTGGGATGTTTTAATCTAAGCCACAGATACAACTATTAGAACACTGCATGCTGAGAACACTAAGTAGAATGTTTCCTTAAGTCTAAAGGTGAAAACAAATGGATAATTAGATATGCATGCATACTCAATGTAAGGGCCTGACCCACTGTTATTTGAAAGGCTCCCATTGGCGTCATTGAACTTTGGTCTGGACTGTAAGTGTTTTTTTTTGGCTCAAGGAGTTCATAAGTTTTGCAAGCCCACCTTGTGGTGGAGAGAAAATGGACGAGCCCACAAAGGGAGCTCTCCAAGACTGCTGTCCTGCAATTCTGTGTTCCAGCTGCACCCTGAGTGCCTAAATCCTTGGCACTAGAGGCATGAGAGACAGCAGGAAATCACCAGCCTCTACATAGAGATATATGACTCTAGTTACCTCCCTTCTCTGACCTCTCCTCTATCTATCCACAATTGTAAACCACAGACCTGCACTTCAGGCATAAGCGATGAACATGAGTTTAGCTGTAAACACCTGAATAGTTTGTATAGCACAACACTAGACAGGTAACAGGAGCAGAGTGGCAATGATATTTGCAGATGACTTCAAGATTGAGGTGTAAAACCATAGCACCTATGCCCTTACCCGGGGACAACCATAAACTCATCCAGTAAGTTAGGCCTCTTTCCCACTCCAACCCCATTACTCCCAAGCAGGCAGCCCAGAGAGCCAGATGGCCCTGGAATCTGAAAGTCCCCAACCTGCTGCAGTCTACACGGTGGGACAGCCCCAGAGGGGAGGTCACTGGGACATGGTTCTAGGACTTCCAGGCTCCCAGCTCTATGATAGTAACCCTGGAAGCCTTGAGAACCCTGGCTCAAATAGGGACCCTAACAGCCCCCGGAAACCATGGCTTCAGCCTGGGCTCTGGCAGGATCCCTGCCACAGAGCAGGAAGCCTAGTGGCCCCCAAAGATCTGGTTCTAGCTGGGGTTCTGGGGGCTGCTAGGTTGTCTGCTGCAGAGCTGTGACCCTGGAACACCAGCAGATTTCCAACAGAAGCTTGCCTGTGTTTCAGAGAAAATTTTGACAAATCTGCATTAGATTAAGTGAAACATTTTGCTCCAGAGAATCAGCATTTGCTGACAAAACTAAGTTTCGTTGTAAAGTTTCCAACCAGCTCTGTATATAATCCCTTTATGTTATTTATTAAATTCACCCAGCAAACAGTGTGTGCATTATGTAGTTGAAAATAATATTCTTGCTCAAACCTTCACTCATACATCTTCCAGCTGGGATTTTAACTTCAACCTCAATGTATTTTGTAATATAAAAAAGTGATAAAATTTATAAATGCCATTATACTACACAGAGATTAGCCATTTTAATAGTCTAATTAAGAATTGCAATCTAGGGACATATACTAAATATCTGTATTTATATAAAGAAACTTGGCCTCCCTTCCCAACACAGAGCTCCCCATCAATTGTATTATGAACTCTGAGGGAGATGGGGGTGGGGGGGGGGGGAGAGTTGATTCTAACTGTGTCTAGTTTAACAATTTAAACAACTAATCCTTTCTAACATGGCTATCCTTAAAGATATTAACTTTGTATCTCTTACCCTTTTTAAAAAACAGTTCCCCCCCTACTCCCCACTTCCTAAAAATAATTTTCTATCATATTTTTCAGGAATGTAATAAGACTGACCAGGATATATGAACACTCATTGTTTGATGGATTACAAAGGAACCTAGATGTGTTACTTTAGCAGTGAGCAATGTCACCTGGCAATGAGCATGTTTAAATATGCAATACTATGGTAACAAACCAGCAACATTCAGGAGTATGGGGAAAAAAAGCAATAAATCAAATTATTTCCATCTGCAAATAGGCTCCATCTCATTTGTATAGTGCAGTTTGACAGATAAAGGCTCACCATCAGTCAATAAGAAAAAGACATTTATTTACTGGTCAGCCATGTGAGCAAAAGTAAAGGGATGAAGATGACAGTCAAATTTCTTGGCTGAGTGGCTTGCTGTCAGACTCAATTCTTCTGAGTGTCTGTAGAACACCCTTCAGCTATGACTACTGTTCAGTAGTCAAAAACAGATTGTAGCAATGCCAGCACCAGTCGGAGTGAAGACACTTTCTATTTGCCCAAATAAAAATAACCAAACACTTATGAAGATATTTAGAAAAAATCTTGATTGTTTTAAGTATATTAGGGATTGTCACTTATACCTTCAAGACAATTCTCCTCATCTGGTTTACCTCACAGGCATTTAATTTCATTTTACATGATATATATGTATATTCAGCTTAAAGTCAATGGTGGGATCTACACAACAAAAATAGAAATAGCCTTTAGTCAAGATGCATGGGCCTAGAGGGGAGAGAAAGGTGGAAGCTCAACAAGTTCCAATAAGCATCCAATCTTGACATTTTGACCCTATCCCAAGAACATCATACAGTGAATGGGCAATGTCTACCAGAATATACATAGCTATCCCTAAAAAAGGCCATCTAGAATAACACTCAACAGCTAATTATGAAGTTCATCTTCTATTAGAAATCTAATGAAGAGTTAACTTATAATTCCTAGTCAATATAGTCTATGGACAGGCTCTGGATCAGGTTGGTCAATTTAGACAGAGGACTCTTGTGGCTTTTATCTATGCACAACATACACTGGATACAGCTGCAAGTGTGACTCTATTGCTTCCAACTGTTTTATTTTTAGAATGAGATATGGTGGGTGAGATAACATCCTTTATTGGACCAACTTCTATTGGTGAAAGAGACAGGCTTTTGAGCTCCACAGCTCTTCTTCTGGTCCAAAAAAAGATATTACCCACCTTGTGTCTTTCATATCCTGGGACCAACACGGCTACAACACCACTGCAAAGAGCAGTGGAATATATCACATTTTATTTTTAGAAAGTAAACTTTGCTTGTAAAATATAATATTTTATTTTGGGAATCTAAATTATGATGGTTGCAGTTTGAGAATTTTATTTCTGCGGATCCATTCCCTCTTGCTCTCCTGGATATCGATTGGCATCTGGAGCAGTTTCTTTTTGGTGGATCTATACAAGCTTTGCCTTGCCTTGTATCATACTCTATGTCATTGATTGATTGAACTGTGAGTTTACACAACATTAACTTGTGCATTATTAATAATCATCCAGAGCACCTGGTACTGAGTAGGCAACATCCTTGCTCCAGAAAGAGCTGTGAAATAGTGCATCCAAATACCTCATGGACTAGTATCTCCGTCTCCTACGGTATGTCTATACTGCAGTTGAAGGTGTGATGGCAGCAGAGGTTGGCATACCAGCGTTAGCTTTAACCTAGCCAACATGCCTAAAAACAGCAGTGAAGACATGGCACCACAGGCAGTGTGGGTTGCTCAAGCACACCAGGGACACAGGATATGTACTATGCTATGTTCAATGCTATGTTTAGTCAGTGTGTCTAGATCGAAGCTAGTGCAGGAATGCCAAACTGGGCTGCAATCATACTTTTCACTGCAGAGTAGACATACCCCTAGAAGTAGGGATAAATTGGCCCTTTTGCTACACACAGGAATATCCTCAAGATTCTGATCTTAAACAGAAACCACATGAGGAAGAGGGAATAAGAGTTTCTGTACTTTGCTGCCTGCTGGTATCTGACAGAACTCAAATTAAAGAAAAAGAAGGCATTTTAAGGAAAATGAGAATGACAACATCTGTGGAGGCAAGAGCACTAGAGACTTAAGATGCCCACAACATCAATACAAGTCAGATATAGGAATATCATTGTGCTGTTGAAATCGCCCATACACACGTCACTAAACTGCAGTGAATCATTCTGGATGGTGGAAATTGGAATTTCTAATTCACCTAAGGTGCTCACCTATTACACGTCCAGTTGTAATAAATGCATGTTATGGAACAAGTGAAACAAAGGGTTTAAACCATCTAAAAACAAGAAGAGCAATTCCTCAGGAGACACAGGTATCCAAAAGCTATGCTTCTGCCTTTTTACAGACATGAAGGGGTTCATCTGGATCATCACTGACGCCTTACATGATTCACAACTACTGTGAATTTGCCCACGGTTGTGTTTTTTTTTTAAAACCATGCTCTTTGGTAAGTCACTCGTACAACAAACAAAACATTTCATACATATTTAATGCCTGTAAATACAAAAATTTAAAAAAAGTACTGCAAAGAAAAAAAAAGGTTTTCACTGTAAATTTCCTAAGAAAGGAACTGCTGCAATTTTGAAATTAATTGAAGTACTACGCATAAACTTGCCTATAATCTAGGTTAAATATACATTTTTCTAACCAAACTAAAGCAGCACAGTCTACTACACACACTGTATGGCGAGTAATAGTTTATTAAAGAATGAACTATTTTGATAACCCTGTCATGCTTTTTTCTTTACAGGCATCAATCTCACAGCCACAAAATAATGCTGCAGCTATGGGCTGCTTCGCTTCTTGACAGTTCCTACTTTTTTATTTTTGATATGGCAATTAGAACTATATAGGGGTGAAAAATTCAAGTGTATTGTCCTATTGCAGATTTGTGGGTCAGTTCCTGTAGGGAGCGCCATATGAAAATATACTCAGAATATGCCACCAGCAACTATATATACTTTTCAACCCATTTATTGATCACCTCATACAGTGCACTAAGACTCGTTCTGGCAGAAGGAAGTAGAAAAATACAGGGGCTCTACCTTTACCATTGTTTTCCTTTCCCAGTATTTACAATGCATCATGAAAATGAAACTAACTTCAGTCAAATGAACCATTTGCTTGTCTCCTCCCTTTCCTGAACAACTAGACTGTTTAGAAGCAGAGTGGAATAAAGTTGAAGCTACCCAGAAGACATACTGAACATCTGGTGCTTACTTTAGTGATCTACTTACTTGATTTAAACACTGATACACTACTACTATAGTAGGTCCTGTCAATTTATTTGTCATCTCATTCATGCCAGAATATATTTAAAAAAAAAAAAAAAGACGACTTTTTTGCTGACAAGTAAAATCTTACTGTGCCCATTGTTGATGGTAAGTGCAGAGGATTTACCGCCTGTACCAGCAGGTAAATAAACAGTCTGTTCAGTAGAACGGAATTAAATATCCAGCCACAGACAGAAAGCCAATACTTTACAAATGGGACTGCTTGGTATTAGCTGCCATAGGCATCTGCATGCAGCTCCTTAACTACTATTACTCATGAATCTCCCCAGATACAGTTTGTTATCTTGACTCTAAGTGGCTCTCTCTAGTTTGTTTCTGCATTAGGCATGATGAATGCATTTTAGAAACTTTGACAGTAAAAGATTAAGTTTTTATGAGTCAAAGAAAGCTGTGGAGTGATTTCAGAAAGTCCTGATCAGGTTTTTCCCTTTAGCTCATACTCACCTACATAGGCTTCCTCATCCACTGGCAGATGTAATGACATGCAGAGGTAGGTATCAGACTATTAAAGAAACAAAAAAGAATAAAAATTATCTTAAAATTGTACCTTGTTAGAATGGAAATAAAATAATTCTAAACATTGAAACTCTGCTCTACTGACACATGGGAACAAGCAATTGTCCAAACTTATAGCCTCATAAATGGAAATTATTTGCTAAGGCTATCCAAAAAACCAACAACTAAGAACATAGGGAAAGGGAGACTTGTTACTTGCCTTCTAATCCAATCATACAAAGTAAATCAAAGGAACACACTAAATAAAACAACACCTTATTGGACATTTGAATATTTTTTCTCTATTTGACTATAATCTATAACTTACTGCATTCTAGAAAACAGCAGTAAGTCATGGCTAGATACACATCTACCTGAATCAGTAATTCTTTGCTTGTCCCTAGACTTAAGTAAGTGGTCTATTTCTGCCACGAAGCACATTAATATTGAAAATGTGTGCTAGAGCAGCAGCAATCTAAAAACTATATGTTCTTTTTTAATGCATGCACCTCACTCCAATTAGAATGAACTGGAACTATGCCAGAGCATCAGGAAAAGAATGTACTCCTTTAAAAAAAAATAATGGAAAAGAGCAGAAGCAATACAAAATATTATTTGCAGTTCTCTTCAACTGTTAATTGTACAGAACCATCACTTTTCAAGAGCAATTAGGTCACTGTTCCCATGAGACATAATGAGACTGGTCCTATGAGATGCAATAGGAAGTCCAACCATCACATGTAACTCATGGTTACCATCTTCAAGTCTGTACTGATGCTTTGGGGGGCAATAAAACATTTGTTTTAGCATTAAATGCAAATCCCTTAAAAATTGGAAGTGCTCAAGTAGACACTTCAAAATTAAACGTGAACTACTACAACGCCAGTTGCAGTCACTGTGAACCCAAGACAGTGGCCATGGTGAAATATCAGCAACTGCTTTTGCAGTTATGAACTATTTGGTTCATATTTTCAGAGATGCTGAGTACCCAGAACTCCAAATGAAGTCATTGGTAGGGAAGGAGAGAGGTGGAAAGAATGAACAAGAACAATGCTAAAGGAAGTTTTTCTTTCTGAAAACCTAAAGCTTCCAAAAATCACCAAAAGACTGCATATCAGTCCTTTTGACGTAAAAGCTATCATCATATTTTAAAGGCAGGTTGCCAAATCCATTGTTTACCCTGAGGGTTCAGACTGGATTTTAAAATCATCAAAAGATGGACTGAATTAAATGGAAATTTTTGGATCCCTGTCAACCTAATAATACCAGGAGGCTCATCAGTAGAATGGGCAATAACCTACCAATTCAGAGCATGGGGTATGCTTGCTATGGTGTGTGAACTATACTGCAAAACAGAATAATGATGTGATGGACTGCACTGGCCTCAACGTGAATTAAATAGTCAATCCCATCTTTGCCTGCCGGTTATAGGACAGGCACCATAAAAATAAACACGGTCCAGCAAAAATCACAATTAATAGCAATGCTCTTCTATAAAGATCTTGGCCAAGGAGACTGTATGATGTATGAGTTAGCTTGCTACCATGGTTTCTTTATATCCCAACAGATATCAGTTTGTCTCTGAGGCCAACAATATCATATTTATATTATGGTATCAGATGAGGAAAAAAAAAAAGATACCATTCACTACTGCATCTTAACATGAACATTTTATAGGGCATAATTTCTTAACAAGAGATCATCTATTTTTGTTAGACTAGCGCCCACAAGCTCCAGTAGGACAGGGGCCTCATTGTGGTAAGCACTGTACAAAATACATAGCAAGATAAAGTTTCTGTCCTAAAGAGCTTACAATATAATTTAAGACAAAATACAGCAAATATGCCTAAATAATAATCAGATATAATGGAGGAGGAAGGACAGATGTAACGTTGATAAGACTATGTGGTTACATAGATCAGCTATGTACACTATTAGATAAGAAAAAGCAATATGCTAAGTTGTTTTGTCTTTTGCCAGGAGCTAGGAAAAAGGAGAGAAGGACAAATGATACAGCTGATGTTGGGTGTGGTTATATATTCTAGCTAGGTGCCTTTGTGGAGTCAACACTGAAAACATAAAACTCTCAAAGGAACTGAAAGAGCAACACACACTGCACATTACTTTTTTTCATTAAGTCTTTGGGTTCACAAGCAGCATGTTTAAAAAAAACTTCAAGTAAATCAAGAAACAAACTCTGTTCAGTGTTTTGAAAGTCAACAAGAACTAACAGGTAGAAGCTGAAGTCAGACAAATTAAAATATAAAAAAAGGCACAAAATGTTAATAGTGAAGGTGATTAACCTGTGGAACAAATGACCAAGGGAAATGGTGGATTCTCCGTTTCCTGGATTCTACAAATCAACAATGGATGCCTTCTGGAAGACATGATTCAGCCAAACACAAGTCATTGGGCTCAGTACACTGGTGAAATTCTATGGCCTGTGTTACAAAGGAGGTCATACTAGATGATCTATTGGCCCCCTTCTGGATTAAGAAATATATGAATCCATAAACATCATTGGAAATTAAGGGGCATTAAATCGGGTGGTGTGATGTACATTTGTTTCAGCTGTTGTTGAATCACAATGGTGATTCTCTGCCCTACTATTACAGTATGTAACCAAGTAGTAAAATGTCCTGGGCAAGGTTTTCATTATTCTACACACAATCCAATCTAACACCACACACATTCACACCCATTCTTTTTTTACACTTACTCTCACAGTGAAGTGTTCTATATCTTAGCATATTGCCACAGGCTCTTAAGTAATCTGTCAGAAAACTCAGACTCTAACCTACTGAAAACGGATGACACAGTAAAGGAAGGAATTAATCACAGTCATTGCTTTAGGGTTTTTCACTCTGGTACTCTGCCAGTCCTAAAGCAACAACAAAACTTGAAGTCTTAGAATCATAAAATCATAGAAATGTAGAGCTGGAAGGAATCTAGAGAGATCATCTAGTTCAACTCACAGTGGTGAGGTAGGACCAAGTAAACCTAGACCATCCCTGACAGGTGTTTGTCCAACCTGTTCTTAAAATCCTTCCAATGATGGGGATTCCAAAACCTCCCTTGGAAGCCTATTTCAGTGCTTAACTACCCTTATATGTCCCCCTCCCACAGTCTTCTCTTCTCAAGACGAAAGATGCCCAGTTTTTTTTAAACCTTCTCTCATAAGGACTTTAGGGAGGAGTATGAATGCTCAGAGCCTCGGTACGAAACTGCAGAAAAACCTGAGTGTCTATGGATTAAGTTTAGAAGTGTGAGCAGCAAGAGTGATGTAGTGGTGGGAGTGTGCTATAGACCACCGGACCAGGGGGATGAGGTGGATGAGGCTTTCTTCCGGCAACTCGCAGAAGCTACTAGATCGCACGCCCTGGTTCTCATGGGTGACTTTAATTTTCCTGATATCTGCGGGAGAGCAATACAGCGGTGCATAGACAATCCAGGAAGTTTTTGGAAAGCGTAGGGGACAATTTCCTGGTGCAAGTGCTAGAGGAGCCAACTAGGGGAGGAGCTTTTCTTGACCTACTGCTCACAAACCGGGAAGAATTAGTGGGGGAAGCAAAAGTGGATGGGAATCTGGGGGGCAGTGACCATGAGTTGGTCGAGTTCAGGATCCTGACGCAGGGAAGAAAGGTAAGCAGCAGGATACGGACCCTGGATTTCAGGAAAGCAGACTTCGACTCCCTCAGGGAACGGATGGGTAGGATCCCCTGGGGGACTAACATGAAGGGGAAAGGAGTCCAGGAGAGATGGCTGTATTTCAAGGAATCCCTGTTGAGGTTACAGGGACAAACCATCCCGATGAGTCGAAAGAATAGTAAATATGGCAGGCGACCAGCTTGGCTTAACGGTGAAATCCTAGCGGATCTTAAACATAAAAAAGAAGCTTACAAGAAGTGGAAGGTTGGACATATGACCAGGGATGAGTATAAAAATATTGCTCGAGCATGTAGGAATGAAATCAAGAGGGCCAAATCGCACCTGGAGCTGCAGCTAGCAAGAGATGTCAAGAGTAACAAGAAGGGTTTCTTCAGGTATGTTGGCAACAAGAAGAAAGCCAAGGAAAGTGTGGGCCCCTTTCTGAATGAGGGAGGCAACCTAGTGACAGAGGATGTGGAAAAAGCTAATGTACTCAATGCTTTTTTTGCCTCTGTCTTCACGAACAAGGTCAGCTCCCAGACTGCTGCGCTGGGCGTCACAGCATGGGGAGTAGATGGCCAGCCCTCAGTGGAGAAAGAGGTGGTTACGGACTATTTAGAAAAGCTGGACGTGCACAAATCCATGGGGCCGGACGAGTTGCATCCGAGAGTGCTAAAGGAATTGGCGGCTGTGATTGCAGAGCCACTGGCCATTATCTCTGAAAACTCGTGGCGAACGGGGGAAGTCCCGGATGACTGGAAAAAGGCTAATGTAGTGCCAATCTTTAAAAAAGGGAAGAAGGAGGATCCTGGGAACTACAGGCCAGTCATCCTCACCTCAGTCCCTGGAAAAATCATGGAGCAGGTCCTCAAGGAATCAATCCTGAAGCACTTACATGAGAGGAAAGTGATCAGGAACAGTCAGCATGGATTCACCAAGGGAAGGTCATGCCTGACTAATCTAATCGCCTTCTATGATGAGATTACTGGTTCTGTGGATGAAGGGAAAGCAGTGGATGTATTGTTTCTTGACTTTAGCAAAGCTTTTGACACTGTCTCCCACAGTATTCTTGTCAGCAAGTTAAAGAAGTATGGGCTGGATGAATGCACTATAAGGTGGGTAGAAAGTTGGCTAGATTGTCGGGCTCAACGGGTAATGATCCATGGCTCCATGTCTAGTTGGCAGCCGGTGTCAAGTGGAGTGCCCCAGGGGTCGGTCCTGGGGCCGGTTTTGTTCAATATCTTCATAAATGATCTGGAGGATGGTGTGGATTGCACCCTCAGCAAATTTGCGGATGATACTAAACTGGGAGGAGTGGTAGATACGCTGGAGGGCAGGGATAGGGTACAGAGGGAACTAGACAAATTGGAGGATTGGGCCAAAAGAAATCTGATGAGGTTCAATAAGCATAAGTCCTGCACTTAGGACGGAAGAACCCAATGCACCGCTACAGACTAGGGACCGAATGGCTAGGCAGAAGTTCTGCGGAAAAGGACCTAGGGGTGATAGTGGACGAGAAGCTGGATATGAGTCAGCAGTGTGCCCTTGTTGCCAAGAAGGCCAATGGCATTTTGGGATGTATAAGTAGGGGCATAGCGAGCAGATCGAGGGACATGATCGTTCCCCTCTATTCGACATTGGTGAGGCCTCATCTGGAGTACTGTGTCCAGTTTTGGGCCCCACACTACAAGAAGGACGTGGATAAATTGGAGAGAGTCCAGCGAAGGGCATCAAAAATGATTAGGAGTCTGGAACACATGACTTATGAGGAGAGGCTGAGGGAACTGGGATTGTTTAGTCTGCAGAAGAGAAGAATGAGGGGGGATTTGATAGCTGCTTTCAACTACCTGAGAGGTGGTTCCAGAGAGGATGGTTCTAGACTATTTTCAGTGGTAGAAGAGGACAGGACAAGGAGTAATGGTCTCAAGTTGCAGTGGGGGAGGTTTAGGTTGGATATTAGGAAAAACTTTTTCACCAAGAGGGTGGTGAAACACTGGAATGTGTTACCTAGGGAGGTGGTAGAATCTCCTTCCTTGGAAGTTTTTAAGGTCAGGCTTGACAAAGCCCTGGCTGGGATGATTTAATTGGGGATTGGTCCTGCTTTGAGCAGGGGGTTGGACTAGATGACCTCCTGAGGTCCCTTCCAACCCTGATATTCTATGATTCTAAGTCAGGATCTCTAAATCTTTTAACATTTTATTTGCTCTCCTCTGGACCCTCTTCAATTTGTCCACATCTTTCTTAATGTGTGTCCAAAACTGGACACAATATTGTATCTGAAGTCTCACCAGTGCCAAGCAGAGCGTGACAATTACCTCCCATGTGTTACACACAACTTTCCTGTTAATATGCTCCAGAACAATACTAGCCTTCCTGGCAACTGCACCACAAGATATGTCTACACTGCAAAGAAAAACCCTCAACGCTGAGTCTCAAAGCCTGGGTCAATTGACTTGGGCTTGCGTGGTTAGGGCTGCAAGGCTAAAAATAGCAATATAAATGTTCGCAGTAGGGCTGGAGCCGAGGTTCTGAAATCCAACAAGGGGGGAAGAGTCTGAGAGCTCAGGCTCCAGCCCGGGCCTGAACGTATACACTGCTATCTTTCTTAATATTGATTGTGTTAAGTATCTGGTTTACAGTTTACCTTTTCAGTGAAGACAAGCAAAACAGGCATTAAACACCTCAGCCTTCCTGATGTCTTCTATTATTAGCTCTCCTTCCATGCTAAGTAGAGGACCTTCAACTTTTTCGTTGTCTGTCTCTTGCTCCCAATATATTTCAAGAATCTCTCCTTATTGCCTTTTATAACCCTGCCAAGGAGTAACTCATTTTGTGCCTTAGCCCTTCTGATTTTGTCTCTAATGTTTGTGCTGTTCTTTTGTGCTCCTCCTAGCAATTTGTTCATGTTCCCACCCTTTGTGGGATTCTTCTACAACTTTCAGGTCATTCTTGATGGAGCCATATTGCCCTCTCGCTATTCTTCATATCAAAATAGCTAGCAGTTGTGCATTTAATATTGTCTCCTTGAAAAACTGCCAGCTCTCCTGAACTTCTTTTTCTCTTGGAGGTGCTTCCCACGGGACCTTACCTTCCAAATCTCAGTTTGTTAAAATCTGCTTTTTTTTAAGTCCACTGTCTTTATTCTGCAGCACTCACTCCTTCCTTTCCTTAGAATCATGATATCTTTCATTTTATGATCAAATCCAAATTGCCTTCAGCCTTCAGATTCGCAACCCCATTCCTCCTTGTTAGTCAAAATCAAGTCTAAAATGGATGTCCCCGGTTACTTTGTGCACCTTCTGAGACAAAAAGTTGTCCCTGATAAATTGCAAGAATTTATGGGACATTTTGTGTTTTACCAGAATATTGCTCAACTTCTCTCTTTTGCTATATAAAGCAACACTGGGAACTGTCCAAATAAGGAATGTTTGCTGCAGACAACGTGCTGTTTGGAGACAGAGCCTCAGCGATACCATCCCATCGCCTGATCTCCCTCAGGTTCACTCATTCCATCCCTTACTCTTCTTAACCTCTCACTCTCCTCTGACTCTTCCCCCAAAAATGCAAACTTACTTTAGCGTCTCTCTCATCTTAAAAATCCTTGACCGCACTTGCCTCTCCATCTGCTATCACATTTCCCTTCTTTCTTTTCATCTCCCTTCTTTCTTTTCATCTCTAAGCTCATTGAATGCACTTCTTGTAGTTGCAGACCTCTTCCACTATTCCATCCTGGACACTCTCCAGTCCAGCTTCCGCCCCTTGCACTCAACTGGAACTGCTCTCATCAAAACCTCTGGTGACTTCTTAGTCAAGTCTCAGAACCGGTACTCCATCCACATCCTCCTAGACCTGTCAGCTGCCTTCAACATAGTCAACCATGCTCCTCTTCTTGAAATCTTGTCCTCCTTTGCCTTCTGTTACTGCGTCTTCTCTCAGTTTTCCTCCTACCTCCCTAATTACTGCTTCAGTGTGCCCTTTGGACGATCCCCCTCATCTGCCTTCCAGCTTTTTATTGGTGTTCCACATCACTCTGTCCTTATTCCTATCTCTTCTTCCTCTACCCCTTATCTCTGGGTAATCTGATCCACAAAAACAAATTCAACTATCTGTGGATAACTCTCAGACCTACTTCTGTGCTCCACACGTCTCCTGCTGTCGAAACAAAGCTCCAGTTTTGGTAATTCACCTCTAAATGTTAATATCCCACACTTCTCCACAGAAAAAAGTTACATGGGATATTAATTTTAGGAGGAACACCACTAATTCTGTTTTTAGTATGTTTGTCTCTTCTCTCTCTGCTGTAGGTAGGGTGTGTACGCGTGCATGCGCCTCTCCTCTAACAGGATCTGAGAAAGATGCAATAGTAAACTATTGCTGTTCAATATTTATATATCAGCAAAATTATGCAAGATGGTTTACATAAATGAAAAGAAACAGTAGCTTCTCCCAGTATCCCTTGCTACCAAGGTATAGCCAGAATTTTAGAAAAAAATCAGAAAGGCAAGAGGCCAACAGAACATCATGCTTAAGACCATTTTACATGAAGACTTTAGGAAAAACACTATTTTGTAGTCATTCATTTTAAAATAAAAGCACCCGTATAAAAATATATTGTACTCTGCTTGTCATCTTTTTAGAAAAGAAATGTCAACATTTATGGCCACTGCAATTTACTATTAAGCTAGTATTTGTAAATCTCTGAGTATTAATATTCACTATCTCAGGGGTTCTCAAACTGGGGGTTGTGACCCCTCAAGGGGTCGTAAGGTTATTACATGGGGGTCATGAGCTGTAAGCCTCTCCCCCAAGCCCCACTTTGCCTCCAACATTTATAATAGTGTTAAATATAAAAAAATATGTTTTTAATTTATTGGGGAGGGGGTTGTACTCATAGGTTTGCTGTGCGAAAGAGGTCACCAATACAGAAGTTTGAGAACCGCTGAATATCTCATAGATACAGGTCCACCTTCTTTAATGAATAATTAAGATATACTTTTTGAGATGTTCCACCACTAAGTTATCCCTACTGTCATTTTGAGCTGTGGGACATCAGGGATTGAAAGTTTTTGCAACTGTGTATTTTGCTATAAATGGGAAACAACGGATATCAAACTAATATGGTCTATTATTTGATATACCTCCATATTTGTTTTTAAGGTGTTGTCACTTTTCAAGAACCTGAAAAGTTCTTATTATGACAGAAACCTTTTCATACATTTGCATTTCTAACCTAGAGTACACCACAGCAAAAGAAACAGAGGAATGCCCACATCTTGAATACTGCGTGCAGATGTGATTGCCCCATCTCAAAAAAAGATATATTGGAATTGGAAAAGGTTCAGAAAAGGGCAACAAAAATGATTATGGGAATGGAACGGCTTCCATACGAGGGGGGATTAATAAGACTGGGACTTTTCAGCTTGGAAAAGAGACAACTCAGGGGGGATATGATTGAGGTCTATAAAATCATGACTGGTGTGGAGAAAATAAATAAGGAAGTGTTATTTACTCCTTCTCATAACACAAGAACTAGGGGTCACCAAATGAAATTAATAGGCAACAGGTTTAAAACAAACAAAAGGAAGCATTTCTTCACACAACGCACAGTAAACCTTGGAACTCTTTGCCAGAGGAGACTGTGAAGGCCAGGACTATAACAGGGTTCAAAAAAGAACTAGATAAATTCATGGAGGATAGGTCCATCAATAGTTATTAGCCAGGATGGGCAGGGATGGTGTCCCTAGCCTCTGTTTGCCAGAAGCTGGGAATGGGCGACAGGGGATGGATCACTTCATTACCTGTTATGTTCATTCCCTCTGGGGCACCTGGCATTGGCCACTATCGGAAGACAGGATACTGAGCTACATGGACCTTTGGTCTGACCCAGTATGGCCATTTTTATGGACAATGGAGCACAACTATATATAATATTCTCAAAAGATTAATACACTACTAGCCTGCAAAGCTAAAGTTAAACAACCTAACACACAGCTGTTTGAGTCAACGCTAACCTACTTGCAGTTCCACATGCCAGATACTTTACAAACAGTGATTGGGACCATAATTACATGTTCCACCTTTCACCACTTCCTTTTTAACTGTTCAGTAATATTTATGGATAGGTTATGAGGGTTTAGGAGAAGGAGACAATATCTCCATTCCAATGCAGTTGCTGGGCAGCAGTGCTGAATTCTGAAGAGAATACTTTGTGTAATCTCAAAGCAATTAATTCAGAAAATGAACATTCAACCTTGTTTCATGTTACTGGGGTTAACTGTGCGTCATCTGTCTGCTTGGCTGCCACCATCTATCTCAGAAGTGACCGACCTTCAGTTATTTTGTACGTAGCCGATGTTATAATAATTGGGCCTACAAATTTATCCTAATTGTGAGCTCAACTCTGGGAAAGTGGATGTAAGTTTACAAAATGTTTCAGTAATCTAACAATAAATGCTAATGGGAAAAAATGCAAAAGGGAGTCAAAGACTGAATCAAACTAAAAGCCCTACTGATATAACTCAAGGATTGTGTTAAGATCATGTCTGATAAACAAAAGAAGCGTGGAAATCAATGAACCAAAATTTAGGGTCCTTAAAAGAGAAGACTTTAGGGAGAAATCAGTGACATGAAAGTGCAACAATTGCTGACTGAAAGAAGGGGACGGCACAAGCTTCACCATCATGTCTGCCACTGTCTCCTGAGACTCCAGCATATACCATAATACCTTCACTGTTTTGATCCCGAGAGATGTTCTGGCCAGGCTAGGGCTGCCAATTTTGGTTGAACATATTCCTGGAGGCTTCATCACATGACAATCTTTAATTAAAGATTTATCTTTAATTCCTGGAGATTCCAGGACAATCCTGGAGGGTTCGCAACTGTAGGCCAGACCAGGCCAGCCCAGCAAGAAGGACCCAGATGATATCGCCACCTCCATCAACTTCAGCTAAAATCCATCCACCACCCGGAATGTCACCTCCCCTGCCAATGAGTCCTTTTCCTTCCCTGATGCCTTACTTCTTCTCTTTCCTATCCCTCTCCTTTTTGCTTCTGTTCAGTAGGAGTCTGGCTTATCCAGCCAAGACTGCATATTCTGCAACACTGCTGTAAGCCTGTGACCAGAAAGGCAGCTAAAAAGCAATGCCCTAACCAGCCCAATGTTTGTACAAGTTTGCTAGGTCTTGAATTGCTAATAAGACCATTTGCTGTGCCTCTGTTTTTCAGCAATGAAACTGCAAGTCAAAGTCAACACCAGAGACAGAAGCTGCATTTTCTATCTTTGCTGTTCTGTTCTCCACCTCTCTTGCTATTGCCTAGTTTTGTCTTCTAGGAATGGGATTGGATTTTAACAACCGTAACAGCTCCTGCCAAAATAAACTAACTTTTCCCCCATGTCAAGATTCCTTCCCCACTCTGAACTCTAGGGTACAGATGTGGGGACCTGCATGAAAAAACCCCTAAGCTTATTTTTACCAGCTTAGGTTAAAACTTCCCCAAGGTACAAACTATTTTACCTTTTGTTCCTGGACCTTATTGCTGCCACCCCCAAGCATCTAACAAATATAACAGGGAAAGAGCCCACTTCGAAACGTCTCCCTCCCCCCCCCCCGCAATCCCTACACCCCCTTTCCTGGGGAAGGCTTGATAAAAATCCTCACCAATTTGCATAGGTGAACACGGACCCAAACCCTTGGATCTTAAGAACAATGAAAAAGCAATCAGGTTCTAAAAAAGAAGAATTTTAATTGAAGAAAAAGTAAAAGAATCACCTCTGTAAAATCAGGATGGTAAATACCTTACAGGGTAATCAGATTCAAAACATAGAGAATCCCTCTAGGCAAAACCTTAAGTTACAAAAAGACACAAAAACAGGAATACACATTCCATTCAGCACAGCTTATTTTCTCAACCATTTAAACAAAACAGAATCTAACGCATATCTAACTAGATTGCTTCTTAACCCTTTACAGATGAAAGGGTTTTTCCTCTGGCCAGGAGGGATTTAAAGGTGTTTACCCTTCCTTTTATATTTATGACACGCCCCCCAAATCACAGATAGGGTGAAACGCTGGCTGTGATTTCTTCCTGGAGCTCTAGGAGAAAACAGAGTCTAACGCATATCTAACTAGATTGCTTATTAACCCTTTACAGGAGTTCTGACCTGCATTCCTGCTCTGGTCCCTGCAAAAGACAACACAGAGAGAACCCTTTGTTCCCCCCCCTCCAACTTTGAAAGTATCTTGTCTCCTCATTGGTCATTTTGGTCAGGTGCCAGCGAGGTTGTCATAGCTTCTTAACCCTTAACAGGTGAAAGGGTTTTTCCTCTGGCCAGGAGGGATTTAAAGGTGTTTACCCTTCCCTTTATATTTATGACACCCCACAAAAGGACATTTATTAACATCTGAGACACTCAAACAAGAGTTCCCACTCCCCCTTCAAAATGTTCTCTACACCTAAAGGGAAAGGGAACAAGGGATTTTGTTAAAAAGAAAGACTTATTTAATACTTAACATTTTAAATGCTTTAATTCTTTCCCTTATTTTCTGTATCTTTAATACAAGGTTAAAAGGACGTTTAATGGTGTGTTTGCTATGGTACTAAGCAGACTGACGTCTCCATATATCAAACCGCAGACCTTGTTCAGAACTGTTTAATGTTTGACAATTTCCAGGTCATGTTAACACCTTTGACTCACTGGGCCCATTTAATTAAAATTAATACAGCAATGGTTTGTAAAAGCATTCTAGAATAAAAGGAAATATATTAAAAGTAAAACATTTTTAAATGGATATTAGGTGGCCAATAGGAAAGTTGTTCTAGTTACTAGCTGACAAGTGCCCTCCCCCCATCTCTCTCTCTCTCTCTCTCTCTCTCACACACACACACTTACTTCATTCTCTTTAGTCTCAGAAAGGTTGTGGAAGTGAGTCAACAAGAGGACAGTTAAAGCATTAAGCATTAATGCATTAAGCATTAAGAGGACAGTTAAATGACATTCCAGAGGTAAATCAGCTGTGCTCCAGAAACTGTAAATTCACTTACATTGGGGAAGAAAAATCTGTTGTTGCTCCCATATTCCCTGCAATAACATTACTTTTAATAGTAAGAGTTCAGGAATATGTTTGCCAAGTTTGTGATGCATCAGATCATATGCAATTTTGTCTGTGTAAATAATGTTTTTTTTAATTGAACTATTTTGGCATATTACTATTATTTGTGTCTAGAATACCCATGTTTGAGTGCAGAATGGAAAATCTGTTCTTATCTATTTGAAAATTTCTTATCTTGTTACTGTCTGCTCATTGGTTCACATTCTGAACATTTTGCCGTAAGTGAGTAAAAACAGTCAGGAAAGGAAGAAATTAAGGAATATCTCTACAGAAGTACTTAGAGAGATGTACTAAATTCCGGTCACTCCTGTCAGAAGCTGTATTAGCCAGCAGCAACTGGTCAAGTTTATAGTGTCCCCTAAACCCAGGAACCTTCGAGCAAGATTCATTTTTCTTCCTGCATGAATTCCACTCGTTCTGCCTGGGAAGCTGCCATTTTTCTAATGAAGTGTACTTTGTTACAACTGGCTTGGCTACTAGTTTTATAAATCTCCGATAATTAACTTGATATCTACTTACTGAGGCTTTAAATACATTATTTCTGATTTACTAATTCGTAATAAACAACATCAGCATGATAGTCTTAGTAAAACTGAGTGTGATTTAAGAATGTTTTGATGACTTTTCTTACATCCAACTAGGACCAGAATTTTTTTTTTTTGTTTAGGATTTGGATAGGATAATATTGTTACCACTTAAAATTGGCAAGAATCAGATTTTGGGATAAGGGCTGGGTCTGTTCTTAATACTACCTCATCATTGCTGAATACACAGCATTGGTCCTCCATCAATATGAAACCCAGTTCTGATATCCTGTGAGGAGAAGACAGATTTCCATTTTGAGAATTTGTGGACATGGCTGCTTCTGAGAAGGATATATTATTGGTCCAAATGAGGAAAGAATTTTAGATTTCATTTGTTAAATTAATAGATTTCTTAATAGAAAAATGATTTCCTCTAAGGCTGTAACACAATATGGGAACAATGGTGTCCTCCAAAAAGGAACCTAAGTATTTTATTTAAGAGGTTACACCAAAACTTGGATCAAATTTACAATAAAAATAATGGGTCAGGTTCTCTGCTGGTGTAAACTGACATAGCTCCTTTGAAGTTAATGATTTTGATTTACACCATTTTAGGATTGAGCCCCAAAAGATGAGCTTCTATTAATGAACTTGATCCACATTATTGGTGAAAGCATTTTCTTTGTAGGTGAAGCAGGAATAGGCCCACTTCCTGTCACTAAAACTCCAACTAGCCAACACTGGTGCTTGTTACAATTATTTGGACAGACCAATAGAATGGAGCCCACTTGTCTGACTGGCTCTGGTATGCAGCCTCCTGCTCTGTTGGCCCCACCCCATAATTATACAATGGCTGTGAATGCGAGTGTGCTTTGGGTAAGCCATCTCTTTATGTCAGTTTTCTCATGTGTAAAACTGGGATAATATGTTTACTTCCCCCCTACCCAAGGATGTTGTGAGGATTCATTAAATTCTAAGTTTTGTGAAGTACTGTGAAGAAAGTATCAATTATTACTAGCTCTGGGGCACTGATCTGTTCTTTAAGCACTCTAACTGCATAACCACAAATTCAAATTCATACTGCTGTATTTTTTCCCATTTCATCAATTCACAGTGAATAATTCTTACACTATTTCCTTTTATCCATCTTCCAAACTGCCAGTGGTTGATACTAACCCCTCAGTTAATGGAGACACTGCTATTAATGAACAATATAACTGCAGAGAAGCAAATGTCAATTGCCCTGCAATCTTTTGTCATTATTTCATATTAAATTATAAACAAACATTATGTGTACGATCACAACAGCATTACTGGTTTGCTAAAGCTTGCTGTTAGTCTACAAATTGAACATGTTTATACTCTGCATACTTAAAAACATTTTCATAAACAGCATTCAACTTGCCTGAAAGTGTTGTTTTTCATCTTTCATATTGACCAAATGTTTTTAAATTCATCTCCCCCATCCATTCCCACTCACACTGTCTCTGAAAGAGACTCGTACATCTATTTTCATTCTATCTTTAAATGTTCCACACTGGTGAACAATGAACAACGTCCATAATGGATCATTTTCTTGTACTGCTACCACCTCTAACAATTTGCTGAATAAAGAAAGATTTAAGAACATCCTCCTAAAAATTAAATAAAATCCCCAGTACTCCTTCCAGATAAAACCCATTAGGTATTGAACCTCCAGCAGTAAGATGTACTGAAGTCCTTATAAAAAGAAAAGGAGGACTTGTGGCACCTTAGAGACTAACAAATTTATTTGAGCATAAGCTTTCGTGAGCTACAGCTCACTTCATTGGATGCATTCAGTGTGATGTCCTTATGTTACACATCTTACTTGTACTTCTCCTCATGTAACCCTACTATACAGAACATCTGGGACAAATGCCATCTGAAAGTTTTGGTAGAGTTAGTAATAAATACCAGAAGAAATTTACATACTATGGGTTGTTGGTTTTTTACATGTTTGAGATAATGCATTATTCAAAGTCACCTATTAAAACTCCTATCAGATCAATAGGGAAAATATACCACTTCACATTTATTAACCAAACTGGAGAATTATTCTATTTCATTTATTTCCAGATTGATATTGCCTGAATTTGTACTTCAATGACCCTGTTTATAAGAACTGCTTGGAACTATTCCACATGAATGTTGCATTCTTTACACAAAATGCAGACAACGCTCTCGCAAACACAAAGCTTGCTTTTCACAGTTAATGTACTCTCCTTAATCACACATAAAGGGCCAGTTCTGAATGATTCAACGAGGAAGATTTGTAGTTCTAGTACGTAAAAAAGGTCACAATACTCAAAAATCCAGAAAAAAAATTGAAAACATTATTTAAAAGAGGGCACTTCAGATACTGCAGGGCTGCAGTATCTGACATGCCAATATGTTGCATAGATTATCATGTGCTTAACAATTCTGGTATTCAATTAAAACAAATGTATGTTTACCATGGTAACCTTTGCTTCACATAGCCTACACAGGACTTATAAAATACAAAATATATTTTTTCTTAAATGATCTTTCACACTGAATTCTAGCACACAGAATTAATAAATGGTTTGAAAACATGACCCACAAGTTTTATCTTTAAAAAAAAATAATAATCAGGAAACTATAGGGGTATGCATCCAATGGACAGCTGCAAGAGGCAGACATTCACATCTTAACTTTAGCTATAGTTTTAAATTTTGGGTCTCCAGAAGTAACACCAGCTGGCTCCTAGTAGGATGCAACATACTAGCATACAACATACAGGGGCACCACCAATGCAGCTGCTGTTGAACTGCCTGGAGCATGGAGTTACTCCTTAAAGAAATTATGTTTTTTCTCCATTGTTAGAAAACTGCCCAATATATTAAAAAGCCCACTACTTACAGGACCCATATGTGGACTAGCTGCATGCAGTTTAAGTAGCAAAGCTTCACCCACTTGTATTCAGTAAATTACTGGGCAGAAAAAATGCCAAAAAGATAATATTTGGGACAGTGAAGTAAATAAATAAGAGCAAAGGAAAGAAAGAAGTAGGATGGATTAAAAAAAGATTACAAATATGTCAATAAGTCATTTTCCCATAACGTACATTTTGTTTCCAGAGCCTGTATTAAGAATTCTAAGCACCACCACCATGCTCCTATTTAGCACTTTTCATCAATAGATTTCCAAGTGCTTTACAAAGGAGGTCAATATCATTATCCACTGGTAGTGCCAGAGACCTAAATCAGTCTTCTGAGGATATGTTATGGGCAGTGCAGACCCTTCAGGACCCAAAAGGGTACCCTCAGATTCTTAAGTCTACCCATGCCTCAGTTTCCCTAGGGAGGCAACATCCGCCTGTGGTGGAGGAAGAGCAACTTGAGGTCAAAGAAATACACTCAGAAGCTCAAGAGGAAGAAGGCAGCACCCTATACACAAAGATTTTAATAAGGCATCCAATACAGTGAAAGGTGGCTGCTGCTGCTTGAAGGAGATCTCTCCTCATGACACTGTTTGTTGAAGAATGTGTGCACCTGTTAGTTTACTTCTTTTTGGGTTGTGGCCTTAGTCTGATTAAACAGCCACGAGTTGAAGACTGTTTTGAAATCTGTCTGGATGAAAATAAACCAGAACATTTCATAGGTGCTAGAACAAGGAGTGCTGCCACACCCCCTGGCTAGAAGTAGTAATGACAACCCAAATACATGGTTTCCACCTTCAACACCCCCACTATAAAAAATTTTCCAGCACCACTGGAACTTTTTAGGAAAAGCTCTATTTTCCCCCTTTTAAACTGTTTTTGCTTGTTTGGTAGGACTTTTGTTAGTCAGGTTTGCTACAAAGTGCATTGGTCCCACTGATCATAAATAAAGGAATGAATTGAGGATCACACAATAGTCCTATAGAACAGGGATGGGCAAACTACTGCCCACGAGCCGTTTTAAGTCAGCCTGCAAGCTCCCGCTGGGAAGCGGGATCTGGGCTTGCCCCACTCCAGCTGGGGCACTGGGTCAGGGGCCACACCACATGGCTCAGCCCCACTCCGGCCAGGGCGCAGGGTCGGGGCGGCCCTGCTCCGGCCGGGGTGCAGGGGCCGCTCCGCGCAGCTCCCAGAAGCTGCAGCATGGCCCCACTCTGGCTGCTATATGCTCCAATGGGAGCTACAGGTGCAGTGCCTGCCAATGGGGCAGCGTGCAGAACCGCCTGGCTGCACCTCCGGGTAGGAGCCGGAGAAGGGACATGCCACTGCTTCCGGGAGCCACTTGAAGTAAGTGCCACTCGGAGCCTGCACCTCTGAGCCTCTCCCCATGCCCCAACCGCCTGCCCCAGCCCTGATCGCTCTCCAAACCCCTCTATCCCAGCCCGGAACACACTCCTGCACCCCAAACCTTTCATCCCCAACCCCACCCCAGACCCCGCACCCCCAGCCAGAACCTGCACCCCTTCCCACATCCATGCCCCAATTTTGTGAGCATTCATGGCCCACCATACAATTTCTATTCCCCGATGTGGCCGTCAAGCCAAAAAATTTGCCCACTCCTGCTATATAACATGTCTATTAGTTGTCAAACTCTCTGTTTTCTCTTTTTAGAGTATTCACTAAAAAGACAGGAGAGGGGAAAAGTTTGTTTGTGAGACTGTGACAGGGTGCTATCAGCAGCACACTGATCACTGACATTGCTGCAGTCTGGAGGCAGATGCAGGCCTTCTTGAGGGCAATTACACACTTTCCATGGGGGACTGTGAGCACCTGAGTGATAACCACTGCGTTAACAAGATAATTGGGGAGAATATAAGGAGAGGAAACAGGAAGCAAGAGGAGCTCAGAATATGAGCCTGAGTTGGGGAGTGAGGGCTGCAGGGAAGCCTGTCTTTGCAATAAGCCTGTGTTGCACAGCAGACTGGGATCCCGCAGATCTTGCTGCCATAATAGTGGGAGCGGGTAAAATGTATTTTATTGTGGGAAACACTTTATAACTTTTAATACTTAAATTTAAGCAAGGGATTGAAAGATTTCATGTCTATTATAAGAGGAGTTAAAGTATTTTTTACGTGGTTTAAGCAAGATTTCGTTTATTCTTTGAGTGGCAAAAATTGTGTCTGAATTCCGTTTACATATTAACCAACCATTTTTTTGTTTGTTTCTAGTAGCATTTGCAGGATCTAAGGTTTTTGCAGGTGGGAATGGTATAAAAATGCAATAAACAATGCAGAAGTTGTTGGGAGTGGGTATTGTAAAGTGGAATGGGAGTGGTATTAAAAAATAGGTTTCAGAGTAACAGCTGTGTTAGTCTGTATTTGCAAAAAGAAAAGGAGTACTTGTGGCACCTTAGAGACTAACCAATTTATTTGAGCATAAGCTTTCGTGAGCTACAGCTCACTTCATCGGATGCATCCACTTTCCACAGTATGCATCCGATGAAGTGAGCTGTAGCTCACGAAAGCTTAGGCTCAAATAAATTGGTTAGTCTCTAAGGTGCCACAAGTACTCCTTTTCTTTTTGTATTAAAAAATAGTCCCACATTGGGCTCTATTGTACAAGAAGATGTAATACTCCACAGTAACTTTGTTCTTATTGGCTATAAATTATTTTAAAAACATTTAAACAAAAAAATCATTAAGATGTAGAGGAGAAATTACCATCAAGTGGATTTTTAATCAATTTTGTCTACTTTTGCAGATTTCTTTAGCTTTTAAAATCAGTTTAGTTTCCAATAATCGAAATGCCATAGTCTTATTTCTTTGCCACTGATACTGATTGGATATAGCTGCTCAACTATTATCCAAGAAACTTTTATATCTTCACCACTACTTCTCTATCCTTCATAGAGAACACAATGTTAAGAGGGGAAAGTTCTGCCCCAGAACAAATAAGTGTAGCTTACTCCTGTTTACTCAAATTAGACTGCACTTGCTGGTTAGAACGATGAACTTCTCAGTTTCTGCACATCAATATTATAGCAATATAATGCAACGTCAACACATTTCTCTCTGAAGAAAAGCAAGACTCAGAAACAGAAGGCATGCACCCCTAAGCCATACTGGCACTTCTCTAAAGTTACTGACTTGCCCCCCTGAATCCCAGCTTTCATTTTTTTAAAAGAAAGTCTAACTGTTATGGTTGTGAAACAACTCGCAAGAATGTGAGCCATGTGTAACCAAAGCAGAGACAAGTCTACACAGAGCTCATAACAGCAGCTTGGAGAGGTGAGAACTGCTCCATACATCTCACTGATGCCTGATAAATGTCAACACTGTTAATTATTTAATTCCTTGTGTAAGGAGGAAGATGGTGGATCATAATGCTGCAGACTTTACCGCAAGTTAAGTATCATTTTGGCATCATAGGTAGGTGATGTTTGAGATGTACCACTACTTATTTTTTCTTCCCGATCAAGAAGGAATGAAGCAAGAACACAGTTACATTTTGAATATCTGCACGATCTACTATGAGTAGTATCTTATTTTGGCAACTCACATGGGTGGAACTTAGAAAAGTAGCACCACTTTTTTCCTTCCCACTCTGAGCCCCAAAGGATGGGAAATTATGATGCTTTTACATGGCAGCTGAAATTATCCATCAAGATGAATGGCTTTAATAGAGAGGTCTCCAATAGAGCCATGTTTAAGAAGCACACGTCAGTCAACAGCCAGGAGCAAGAGAGTCTCCTGCACTTGGGTGACAGAAGGCATGAGACAGCAAAGAGACCATTGTATAGCTCCCCGCCCCACACATACGCAATGAACAGATATCTGCCCTCCACCAGTGTTCTGCCCTGTCACAGCAACTGAGCTTACTGCAGATAAAGCTGCTGCTAGCCATCCCACACAGTAACCTTGAGCAGAAGGGGGCTTCCTTCTCAGCCTGGGGAGGACGACTCCTACCTACACTCTTGTAGAACATACCAAAGTTTATCTGTGACATTCTGATCAAAGACCAAGACCAAGTTTCCTTTCCAAACTGTAAAGGATTTCTTTGTTTCTTTTATGGAAGATATCTTTACTTATTTTCATTTGCCTGTTTGGGAATCGGGTAGGGTTCTCTTATCTTTTTTTGCTTACATTTTACATCTTAGTTATATTTTTGATAGTTGCCTGAAGGCTCTTGAATATGGGTGTCAAGTAAATATATGATTATCATTAAGGGTATGTTTCTGTCATGGATTCCGTGACTTTCTGGGACCTCCAGGACTTCTTACGGGGCAGGACTGAAGCAGCTGTCTGCCCTGGAGCTGCTGGAGCAGCAGCCAGGGTTGGGTTAGTCCCCCGCCCTGTCCCCAGGGTATTTTTAGTAAAAATCAGGGACAGGTTGTGGGCTCCCGTGAATTTTTGTTTAGTGACCATGACCTGTCCCTGACTTTTTCTAAAAATACCTATGACAGAATCTTAACCTTAATTATCATGATTCTCTATTAGCACTAATGGATTTTAGATGAGCAAAGTAAAAACAGATAGCTCTTCAGAGTTAGACACATTTTTTTATATCTTCGACTAATGGGTCTTGTGCTTTGCTAGCAAATACCTGTGAAATTCCATACACGCACCTCAGAATTCTTCAAGCACTCCCTCCCCCCTTCCAAAAGAATATTTTTAAATACTTTTTATGCAGTCAGAGGTTCCAGTAGCAGTAATTTTACTTGTTTTGCAATCATTGAAATGTCACAGCTGGCTCAAAATTATATGCTCCAAGGGGGTGGTCCCCAATAATTGAAATCCTTATATTTCCTCAATAGTTTTTCTAGAAGTGCTATCTGCAACAATGAGTCATCTACTGCAGCACAACATCCTGTTCTCATGCCACTGCAGCCCTTTAAAAGGAAAAAAGTACTACCTTTTAATAAAGGACATAATCCCAGGCACTGCATGGCCGCAAAACAATAATTAATCACAATTTATCATGCTTAATAAAACTGTAAATGAGACAGTAGAAAGTTTGACTATTTTATACACACCTTAAAAATAAGGTACTTTTTAAAAAAAATTATATATTTTTTTTTAGTATTCCCTGCAAACAATCTATCATATCAATCTATATTTGCCCAGGATATGATAAGAAAATCATGCTGAGAAAACTATGCAATGAACCACGTTAGGGTCGTTTTCCTGAACTGAATTTAGTGTCATAAATATTGCAGCACAAATGGGGGTTTGTGCGTTGCATGCATTCTATTTCCTTTCTGTTTGGCACAATTGCCTGAAACAGCAATATAAGGGCTAGGTCCTGTAACCTGAGCCTCCTGGATACCCTCCCCTCCATCACCAGAGCCAATAGGTGTATCTTAGTGTATCTAGCTGTAACCTATATCAGCGCTTCTCAAACTGTGGGTCGGGACCTGTTTTAATGGGTTTGCCCCCAGGACTGGCTGAGACTTGCTGGGGCCTGGGGCCAAAGCCCGAGACCCACCACCCTGGGCCGAAGCCCAAGCTCGAGTGCTTCAGCCGTGGGTGCAGGGCTCAGGTTACAGGCCCCCTGCCTAGGGCTGAAGCCCTTGGGTTTCAGCTTTGAGCCCCCCCGCCCAGGTCGGTGGGGTCAGGCTTTGGGTTTGGCCCCCCCTTACCGGGGTGGCGGAACTTGGGTGGGCTCAGGCTTCGGTCTCCCCTCCTGGGGTCGTGTAGTAATTCTTGTTGTCAGAAGGGGATCACGGTGCAATCAGATTGGAGAACCCCATACCTATATAAACTAATGTGTTAAAAGCACAGTTGGAGAGGTTTTCATTTTAAGAGTCATTTTCCTTTGTTAATGCATACTCCATCACTGTGAATATTATTCTATTGAAAACACAACACAATTAGGCTTTAAGGATTCAGTTTATAAAACAAGTATAATCTAAGTAACATCAATCAAATGACAACATCTTATGTAATTTGAAAGTTATAATCTCTTATTTTACTCAATATTTTAGACTCTTCCTGTAGGAATCTATAGCTCTGTCTGTATTCAGGGGACTAGAAAGTTTAGCCTGTTGCTTTTTAGAAAATTATTAATGCTGTAAGCAAAATTCATTTCCTCTGGTTTTAAAGTGTAATGGAGAGGGACAATGAAATACTATATTCGTCTCACCTGCTTAGGAGTCACCCCAGGCATGCGAATATCCAATGCAAAATCTGTTAGACCAAGAGAAATCACTGGCCTGTTGTTTCCAAGGCATTCACTTGAAAGAGATCTAGTAGTATCTTTATACCTTAAGAGAAGAAAATTAAAAAATGGTTCCAAGTTTACTGATCAAGAGTTTGTATTTTTATATTACCAGAAAAAAAAAAAAGCAATATGTATAAATTGGGATTATCAGTAGATCGTAAGGGAATTAGACACGTAATTCCCACTGATTTTCAATGTAATTTGGGAGTCTAACACCCTTATGATCTTTTGAAAAAAAAGTGAGTTACTGAATATTTTGGAGGTGTTCATGGGACTCATTAGAATAGACTGAACTATGAAGTATTGGCCAAAAAAAGTTTACTACTAAAAATAAGCTCTTTATATGAACTACAGTTTAAGGTATATACATATATGGACAGTTTTTCTTAATATGCCAAAACATATCATATAGTGTTATCAGCTGAGGGAAAATAGCAACACTTTTTAAAAGTTCAGATTTTATATAGAATTCAATTTGAACGGGGCAGAAAAACAAAATCTTTCTGATTTCAGATTCTAGAGATGCTGATTTATTATAATTGAATACATATTTGCCTACAGTATCTCCAGACTACCTACCAGTAAATTTTACAACTTTGTATGTGGGAGTTAAGGGGGTCTGTAGTAAATGCTACATGTAACCAAAGAAACAAAGCAAATATTCAACTTGTTACTAATTAGGACTACATGACAAAAACATTTAATGTAATGTAAATTCTAAATATATCAGTTGATAAATGTGATGTGGTAACTATAGGGTGTACATTGAATATATAATGCTATATTTTCTTATGTACTAATACAGTGGATTTCCCCCACACATGCAACCCCCAAATTTATCTACATAATTTAGTGTTCAAGACCTAAAACAATAAACACCAGATCCCTAATTACAAACTAACTGACACTATCTCATGAAGAAGTAACAGTTTAGCTAGTAAGCTCATGGGGACAGGGACAATATATATTATGTGTTAACTATGTCAGTGGGGCTACACACAAATCTTAAGTTATTATTTTATTATTTAATCTTAATCATATTGCTAAGGCAGATTCATATTTCAAGGAGCAACAGAAGGGGTTCAACAGATTTTTCTTTTTCAAGACTCCAAAATACAACAAAAGAACGTCTTTTCAAACTCTGAAGAGGATCTCAGTTCAAAGGAAGCTAGCTATACAAAAATGTGTCTTCTCTGTAAATAATTTTTAGCTAGTACATACTTTTTAATCTTTATAACACTTGCATTAGACAAAGTGATAGCATCACTAAGCAGCATGCACCGAAAATACCAAAAGATGTTTTCTGCATAACCCACCTCTTAAAGACAGAAAGTGGGTTTCTGAAACCCAAACAGCTATTTTGAAAAACAAGCAACAGTATTAGCAGGTTGTTAATGAGGCCAGCCATGTCCACCCTGCTGTTCCTGGACCGATTAAGGGAGCAGAAAAAGGGTAGTGCAGCTCTGTCGGCTGTGTTCCTGACAATTAGGCAGCAGCAGCTCACTACTTCATTATTGTGTGTTCGGCAGGCATCTTACAGCTTTTGACACACCATCTGTCTTGGAAGGTGAAGCACTGTAAACCAGGAAGGTAGATGATGTTAAGTTGTCTTTATTATTAGCTGCAAAAAAAATCAGTTGAAGATTCTCGCTTTGCAAATAGGCTACACTGTACTTTTGTCCAGTTAAGGAGCTGAAGCAAGTGGCATTCCTGATGGTTTTTTTCCCCTGCTGTACTGTTAAACCTGCAGGTTACTTGTCAGTCCACAGTGACAGAGGCTCCGAGTGGCATCACACAAACCAACGTCAGTCATCCTTCAGAACCTATAAAAATAGAAGCAGATAAAGGATGACTAACACATTACAACATTAGTCCTCAGCAAATCCGTGTTGAAGCTTTTTAATACATTAGTACTTTCATAAGCTTTAGCCCAACCCAGTGAAGAATGCACTGAGTCTCTCACTGCCCTTCCATCATCGTAAATGCACAAAAACTATTGCAATTCCTATACTATATATTGGGAAAGTTATTCAAATGGAAGATGGCGAAGTAGCATGTGAAAAGAGAAATAAATAGTGCTTAGACCCAGCAGCATATGAGGTAAGGAAAGAAGCTTTAAAGAACAAAGCACATTATACACACATACACACAACATATCAATGCATTCAACATACTGAGGGAAAACCCACATGACAAGCATCAAGGGTTGTAAATAATACTGTAAATAAAGAAATTATACAGAAAAATGTCTGCAGATACTGTAAATTCAGAGAATAAAATGCTTCATATTTTAATTAAACCTTTAATACACAATTATAGCAAAATGGCATACTGTTTACTCAATATAACATTGAAATAATATCCACACAAAAGTACACATTTCTTAATTTTTATACTGTAGGTACTGCAGTTATCAACTAGCTAGGAATGGACAGAGGATTTTAATTAAGAACTATTTTTAGGAAATAATTTAACAAGCATGTGATAGCAGAACATGCTATTTTCATCTAGTAAATAGGTGTTCCAGCCTTTTGTAAACTAGAGAAACTTAAGCTTAAGGTACTATTCCATTTACTGCTTTAAAACTGTTGGAATCTCATTTTTCTGATTTATGAGATTCTGCATTTTAATTTAAGGTTATAAATACAAAGTTTAAAATTTAAGAAACACAACTACCAAATAATCCATGTGATATTGCAGATGGACTAGTTCTCTCCAAAGGGAAGTGGAAAAAATCAGTTTGAAAATTTCACTTCCAGCAGTAAATACAAACATCAAATTCTAAAGAACGTATAAAAATTCTGAAATATGATCCGGTGTTTCTTATAAAATAAATTTTAAAGGATAAATTAACTTTTTTGCCAGCAACCCGAGACTGTGATGAAAGAAACCAAATAAAGAAAGATAATAAAATATCTAAAATGAAATGTTTAACTTAAATTACTGTATTTAAAGTAAACTGCATTTCATTTTGAATATAAAAAATACATAATTTAACCATAATATTCATTTGCATGTATTTTATTCATTTGAAGACGATACAAAGTATATGGTTACTGAGAAATAACCATATTCAGACCTCAAACCCCTAGCTCTTAACCTGCCAAGGCCCAAGTGTAGGACAAAGACGTCCCCAATATTCATACTATAAGTAACTGTCCATGACTTTAGTTTCGTGATTCTTTATTTGTGATGTGCATGATTTTCAAGAATCAAAGTGAAGGAATACCAAAAACAGTGGCAAATGGCGGGGGGGGGGGGGGGGAGGGGGGAGGGGGGAAATAGGGGGTTGGGCAGGGTATGGGGGTGCAGGGTATGGGGTGTGGATGTAGACAAGTTTGGGGGCAGGGAGGCTGTAGTGGTAGGGTACAGGGAGTGTGGGGGAGTATGGGGTGGTAGGGTACGGGGTGTGGATGTGGGGGGGGTGGTAGGGTACGGGGTGTGGATGTGGGTGGGGTATGTGGGCAGGTTGTGGTAGCAGGTACAGGGAAAATAGGGAGTTCTGGAACTAAAGTGAGTAACAACTAACAAAATAAGAGACATATGAGAGACAAGCCTCGGACAAAAATCTGATCCCTTAAAAGAAGGCAGATAACCATACGCTTAAATGTTAATTATAAGGTTATGGGTCACTAACTGTACAGCATCCTGGCACTTTGATTATACTAAAAGAGAATTCTCAGCCAATGTACATCAGACAGCCTTTAAAAAAAATCATGAGTGTGTGTGATCACATGGAGGAGAAGAGAAATGTAAGTTCTGATCACCTCTTCTCCTCAATATGGGTAAATTCAAAGTTTAATGAAGAATCTTTTATGAGAAACCATTATGGCACTTTCCCCACCCATAGGAGTGGGACATTAAAAAAAAAAGCAAACTTATTCAGAATCTCAGTTACTGAAGCTTTTCGAGCTAAAGAAATGCTGTCGTGTCAGTAGTTACTCATGTGACCATTTTGGGCTTTTTATTTATTTAATTTTTATGGATTTTCTGCAATGTGCTACATAATCTTCATAGCACTAATCTGAGTGCTAGAAGCAAAAACATTTAAAGAAATGAACCATGTTACCCTAATATCCTGACTTGAAAGGGTTTAAAAAGTTGGAATGCACCTAGCTGGCTATTATCGAATTATATTTGGTTTGCTACTTCAGAGGGATATGACAGAGATCTATAAAATCATGAATGGTGTGAAGAAAGTGAATAAGGAAGTGTTATTTATCCCTTCACATAACACAAGATCCATAGGTCACCAATGAAATTAATAGCAGGTTTAAATAAACAAACAAAAAAAGGAAGCACTTCTTCACATAACACAGAGTCAACCTGTGGAACTCATTGCTAGGGGATACTGTGAAGACCAAAACTATAACTAGATTTAAAAAAGAATTAGAGAAGTTCATGGAAGACAGTCCATCAATGGCTATTAGCTAAGATGGTCATGGATGCTATCCCATGCTCAGGGTATCCCTAAGCCTCTGACTGCCAGCTGCTGGGACTGGATGATGGAATGGATCATTTGACAATTGCCCTGTTCTGTTCATTCCCTTTGAAGCATCTGCCACCGGCTGTTGTCGGAAGACAGAATATTGGGCTAGATGGACCTTTGGTCTGACACAGTATGGTCATTCTTATGAGACTGTACAAAGTAGAGAGCAAAAAACCCAAGTTACCTAATACTACCTAATGTTATCCTTCACTTTCACAAGCTGAACACCCTATAAGTATATATCTACAACACAAGAGCTATAAAAAACTTAGAGGCAGAAATAAGGAATATATTTACTGTCATTTGCGTAATCTTACAGTGTAGGAAATTATTCTCAAATTCATGAGATATAAATTTTGACAAAGTATTTTTCAGCATCTATGAAACAAATCTTTGGTAATTTTTACTAAAACATTATTTGAGATTTTGTGCAGCAAACTTTATTATAAATATCCATCCACTAACTGAACCCAATCTTTAGAGGAGACTACTGATAAACTTACTGTTAATGGCATCTCACACTACTGAGGCAATCAGCACACTGAAATGTTTTCCGCTATATTCAGTAGCTTTCAGTGTTCATTGCAGAGTTATGCATAGTAATAGTCTGTGCAAATCAGAATAACCTGACATGCAAGAAAACATGCTTTATAAGTCTGATGATTCACTGCCTATAGAAGAGTACCCACAAGAGCTAGAAAGATAACCTACTGTTATCTAACAAAGCTAAAATTTAAATGAATGGTGACTGAGACAATTACATCTGTATCCAATGATTATATATTCTACTAAAGAGAGAGAGAGAAACTTGCAATAAATTGGCACAATTGCATGCACAAGTGTCATACTGCACATCCAAACTGTGTGTAGCTAATCAGACCTTAGTGGAATTTCACCAGTAAATTACTGGGGTTTGTTTATATATATATATATATATATATATATATTATATACACACACACATACATATATACACACACACACACACACAGTATCTAAAGTGTATTACCTACTTTAAAAAAGAAAACAGGATATACTGCTCAGTCCTGAGGAGATTGCACTCTAATTTCAGAGATGATGCAATGAGTGAGAGTACCAGGCAGTGAGAGGGAGAAAAATGAGGACAAGGGATACAATAAGAAGATTATACTGTTACTTAGGTTCATTATATGCATATCTTGATAACTGTGGTTTTGCTTCCAAGTTGCATGGGTTCTCCAGAGGGCACAAGAGAAAAGAAGTAAAAGGATGGAAATAATATGAGAGAAACTAGAGCCAAAGGGACAGAAAGGAAAATGAGAATTATTTAGGGCAGGAGGGGGAATGTGGGAGAGTGGAAAAACAGTCATGAGCAGCTAGGAAGAGGATGAGGCCCTGACAGACTAGGTTGAAAAAGTGGCCAAGAAGCTAGAATTCCATAATGATAAAATACAAATCAGATTAACAATACTATCGGAATATAAGTTTATAAGGATCCAAAGCAAGCAGTTCAGAGGAACAACAAGAAGGAATGAATTATCAATATTGAAGAATGGAAGTGCAGACAGGAACTTGGTCACTCCAATAGTTCAGTGTCGACCGCAAGAACACATCTGAAAAAGGGTTGCAATTGTTTGGTAGTCTCAATTTAGCCCTTAAAATCTTTTGTCCACAGCACAAAAACACCAAACAATTCACTGCAATTGGTATTCTCTCCTTTGACAAGGATGCAAGGAAGAGAGGCAAATGGCCACAGTCAAGTAGACCAATAAAGCTTTATCTGGGAAGCTTACACAGTGCCCGTTTCCAGTTTTTAATTTTTCTTTCACAAATGCTGTTTGTCTTCTTGTTTCATAAATATTAAACACACGATACTGAGTGAGACCACCTAGGTTCTTTTTCCAGCTCCACCACAGATGGCACATGTGATCTTCAACAAAGCATTTAACCTGTGCAACTCAAGTTTCTGCATCAGTAAAATGTGGATATTGATTGACACTTACCTAATACATGGGGTGCTGTGAAATTAAGGGATTTTATAAAATGTAACAGGACGGTTGGATGGCAGAATAGCCAGTTGCAAATTATTCAACTGCATCTGTATCCCAGCCACCACACAGACTTTTATGGGGGGTGAAGGGGCATTCTTTCTGCTCTTCCAGAGCTTTTTATCTTTCAAAATAGGATGTTCTTTTGCAAAGCACAGCATTTTCCATTTCTCAAAGCTCTTTTTGAATTTTATAATACTGTATGAGTAGGTGCCTCTCAACCAGCTTTAAAACAAAATCCACACTATGCAGAGGTAAAGCCCCATTCCCTTCCTGGCATTTGGCTTTAATAACAAAACAAGTTCAGGTTTCAGATTAGCAGCCGTGTTAGTCTGTATTCGCAAAAAGAAAAGGAGGACTTGTGGCACCTTAGAGACTAACAAATTTATTTGAGCATAAGCTTTCGTGAGCTACTGCTCACTTCATGGGATGCATTCAGTGGAAAATACAGTGGGGAGATTTATATACGTAGAGAACATGAAACAATGAGTGTATGTATGTAAAAAAATAAATGGACACAAATCAGACGTCAAGAACTATAACATTCAAAAACCAGTTGGAGAACACTTCAATCTCTCTGGTCACTCGATTACAGACCTAAAGGTCGCAATATTACAACAAAAAGACTGCAAAAACAGACTCCAACGAGAGACTGCTGAATTGGAATATCCCCACCGCCAGTAATAGCTCACCTTACCTGATCACTCTTGTTACAGTGTATATGGTAACATCCATTGTTTCATATTCTCTATGTATATAAATCTCCCCACTGTATTTTCCACTGAATGCATCCGATGAAGCGAGCTGTAGCTCACAAAAGCTTATGCTCAAATAAACAAGTTCAGTTCAAGACTTTTCTGTTAGATTTTGCTTCTCTTAAGATCCCTTAGAACTGTTCAGCCCACACTGTAGATCCTCTCCCCCTAGAAAACCATTCCCAACTCTGTTATGTCAGGATGGTATAATGAACCAACATAGCCAGAGTCTGTTCAAACAGATATAAAATATAATAGAGGCTAGCAGCCTCTATTACATTCATAACACATCTGTATCTATATAAAGTATACTGTACCAATGATATATTTCAATTAAGTGCATTCCTTGGTCTTCAAACTTCTCTGTTCTTTGACTATCCCCACAGAAAACATTACCAAACAAATTTTTCATGAAAGCTTTAATGTTTGACCAGTATCATTAGATGCTCTCCTACTTCACACCATGTGTAAAAAGTTCAGTGTTTGTGGGTTTCACCCAAGACGACAAAACACACCCCTTTTTAGCAGCATACATCATCTCTTCCCTTTAAATTGTGAATCTGCATTCTACAGTCCTCAGGAGAATTTCACACTGTACTGGAAAGCATTTACTGGTTGATGATAATGCAGTAGACTTCTCAGATAGGTACAGTATCCAGTTACGTCCTGTTCTAAAGCTACTCCATTTTCCCAGCAGGAAACATGCAAGAAATACTCCATTTAACAAAAAGCACAGAAATGATTAACAGTCAGCAGGATCCCTAAAAAGAATTTAAAATTCCAGATGTCCACATCTAAGGGGGAGAAAAACAACTAACAAAATTACACAAATTATGTGCATAGAGCACAACTCAACATTTATTTTCTCTCATTTGATCTTCCCAGCCCAATTGGGAAATGGTTTCTAAAAAGCATATTTATTATGCAGTTCATACATTTTGAAATAGTGTGCAAAAATTAGCTTTAATACATGTAAAGAAAAAATAAAAATGAAATTGTGTACAATATCTTATAAAATTAAGTAGCCCTTAAGATAAAATTCTTACATACTTCAGAGTGAATTATACATACTGTTGTGCTTCCTCTAACCAAGTGTGTAACAGCGTTCTGATCCGCATAAGACTTATTTCAAAGACAGCTAGTGCTTATGCTTTGCAGATCATCTGTAGAAAGCATTATGATGTTGTGTTTTGTTTTTTTACAATTATCTAACAGTCCTTATAGTTCCATTTTTGACTTGGGTATCCATATCTTAAAGGAGCTTTTATAATATTTTAATAATGCTTTAAAACCATTAAATAGAAGACATTTGTAAAATTTAATTTAATTAAAAAGGAGCTCAGTTTGTTGGCTACAGAGTTCTCCGTTCTCTTCAATGAAGTTTCTTCTTAAACAAACAGTCAAATGGAATTCTAGTCAATTTAAAAAAAAATTAGTTAGGAACAGTTTCCAGTACCCTGGAAAACATTTCTGAGTCCTCTTCCCGTCTCTGCGGGTTTACAATTACCTTTAAAAAAAATTTTTCTCTCCTCTATTTCTCTATGTTAAGACCCACAGTAAAGGAAAATTTAAGTAAATAATTGACCACAGGGAAAACAATTACAATGGATTATGCACATGACAGAAGGTACAAACCCTTTACCAGGCAAGAAGGGGTTAAAGAGCAGCTTTGGGCTCAGACAGCCCTGCTCCATCTCACTTGTGAAACATGCCAGTCTTGGAGGAGGACACTTAAAAAGAGAGAAGTCTAGTTCAGAAGGGATCAGCCTGCGGAAGTGGACAGACCTTTCATCCTCAGCTCCCAGAAAGGAGCAAGCAGAGATCCAAGCTTTGTTCATCTCTAGGAAGCACACAGAGGTAGGACAGAGGAGCTGGTGCTGCTCTTTTTTTGTTAATTTAGTTTCCTCTCCTTTATTATCTTGAGAACTGGGACTAGGAGGGTCTAACTCTAGCACAAACCCCTACTGAGAATGTCAGAATTAAGGTTGCATCTTCTTTCTATCACCATGTACTCATTCTGACAGTCTCTAATTGAATGATCATTAGCATTCTATGCACAGCATAGATGGTGTTCAGGGAATGAATCAGACAATATAGTGAAAGATAGGGGTGTTGTCTGTAGGATTCCTGCCTCTTTTGCTCTAAAACCTGTAAGTTGAGCAGAGAAAGACTGTCATGCAGTTAAAGCAGCTTAATACCATCCAAGAAGGGTATTTCCTGTCATTAATGTGCCGGCATTCCATGAGGGAGAACCCACAGTGGGAGGGAAAGGTTGTGTCGCCAAACTGCTGCTAGCCTTTCCTCTGCCTGCATCCTATGGGGGTCCTGCCAGACTGGCATCCTGATCATACAGGCTTCCTCCAAGTCCCTGGTCTTGACTTGCTGGGAATGCTGGCTGCATGTCCCTACCAATGAAAGCCAGGCAGAGGAAACCTCCTAATGTGAGAAGTATCTATTACTGAAGTCCCCCAGTAAGCACGAAAGAGAGCTGCAAGAGGAGACGGCTCATCTATGTAGCATCCAGAAGCATGAGAACTTCTTCAACATGACACACATGGAAACATCTGGGATGGAGACGGTTAGCCAACTACAGATGACTACATCTGCACTGGAAGAGGAAGGAGAGAACCAGTGGCTCTACAGGGAGGAGACTGGCTGCTCACCAGCTTGGGCAGCAGACAGTGCTCCACCCCCACCCACCCAGGTACCACGTTCACTGCAGTCAAGAACTGGCAATTCTGTAATGGCAACAGATGACGAGCAGACCCCATTGGCTGAGGAGGAGGAGCCACCTCATCCGAAGGCTGGGAGGTTGACAGCCCTTGTACCCTACAGGAGGGGACAGAGGGTGCTGGTGGTCAGGGACTCCCTTCTTAGAGGGATGGGCATACCCACCTGCCAACCTGACATGATGTCCTGGGAGGTGTGCTGCCTGCCTGGAGCCTGTATCCACGAGGTTACATAAAGGTTGCCAACGTTCATCCATCCCTCTGAGCAACACCCCATGCTGCTTATCAATGTGGGCACTAATGATACTGCCAGGTATGATCCTGAGCTGATCAGCAGTGACTGTAGGGTGTTGGGAGCAAGGGTGAAGGAGTCAGGAGCCCTGGTTGTGTTTTTGTCCATCCTCCTGGATGTAAGGCTTTTGACACAATCCCAAATGACATTCTCATAAGCAAACTAGGGAAATATGCTTTAGATGAAATTGCTTTAAGATAGGGGCAAAACTGATTGAAAGACTATACTCTAGGAACAATTATCAATGGTTCACTGTCAATCAAGGAGTGCGTATCCAGTGAGGTGCCACAGGGGTCAGTCCTGGGTACAGTACTATTCAATATTTTCATTAATGACTTGGATAATGAAGTGGAGAGTATGCTTATAAAATTTGCAGATGACACCAAGCTGGGAGGGGATTGCAGGAACTTTGGTGGACAGGGTGAGAATTCAAAATAACCTTGACAAATTGGAGAATTTTTCTGAAATCAACAAGATGAAATTCAATAAAAGACAAGTGCAAAGTACTACAAAGAAAAAATCAAATGCACAACTAAAAATAGGGAATAAAACTGACTGCTGAAAAAAATCTGTGGATCACAAATTGAACATGAGGCAACAGTGTGATACAGCTGAGAAAATATCCTTCTGGAGTACACGTGAACAGGAGTGTCATATGTAAGGCACAGGGGGTAGCGGTCTTGCTCTACTTGGCACCGGTGAGGCCTCAGTTGGAATACTGCATCCAGTTCTAGGCACCACATATTAAGGAAGATGTGGACAAATTGAAGAGAGTCCAGAGTAGAGCAACATCATAAAAAATGGTTTAGAAAAACCTGACCTATGAGGAAAGGCCAAAAGAACCGGGCACGTGTTCAGTTTTAAGAAAAGAAGACTGAGGGAGTACCTGACAACAATCTTCAAATATGTTTACGAGTGTTATACAGAGGACGATGATCATTTGTATACCATGTCCACTGAAAGTACTTGGCTCCATCTGCAGCAAGGGAGATTTAGATTAGATATTAGAAAAAACCTTCTATCTATAAGGGTAGTTAAGCTCTGGAATAGGCTTGCAAGGAATCATCCCTGGAGATTTCTAAGAACAGGCTGGACAAACATGATCAGGTATGGTCTAGGTTTACTTGGTCCTGCTTCAGTGCAGTGGCTGGAGTCAACTTCTCAAGGTCCATTTCAGCCCTATTTTCTATGATGCCATCAGAGAACTGGCCTCTATTCCTGTCTCTGACAGAGATTCCTACGCAATGCCAGGCAAGCAACTTAAATCAAAATTTTTAACAGGCGCCTACTAATTGTGATTCCTTGTTTTCTAGCTGCCCAACTTGAGATGCCTTGGGCCAGATTTTCAGTAGTACTGAGCACTTGCAACTGACACACAGATTAATGGAAGTTGTGGATATTCAGTATTTCTGCCAGGAGGGTAGCATGCCAGGGTGAAACTATAACAGGGTGGGGAGTCAGCAGGTCCTGAGTTCTAATCATGGTTTTGCCACTAAATCACTGTGCAGCCTCAGGCAAGTCACTTGGTCTTTTTCTCAATTTTTCCCACTTAGTAAATAGGGATAATACACACAGTCCCCCTCTTTTTGTCTCAGGGGAGTTATAAAGATAAAATCATTAGTACTTATGAAGCACTCAGATATGACAATGATGAGTGCCATGGAAAACCCCAGGAGAAAATCAATTCTATATTCAGTTTAGAATTTGGATGGTGTGCAGAAATGAAGGCATGGTCGCACATTAAATGAAGCAGGTAAACAGAAATATCAAACAGCTTAACACACATGGAAACAGTGTGTTACCCATATAACAGACAACAAAGCTAAGGACAAAGACAAGAATAATAATAACTGGCTCTTTCAGAGAGGCAACGTGGATGTGTGACTAGATTTGGGGTCTAAACTACCAGAAGGAGAGGTACCTTGTGGAGTACCTGGATTTCTTTGAGACGTGTGTTCCATGAGTGCCCCACTTTAGGTAACTTCCAAGCAGTAACCCCACCCTAAGGGGGCAGGAGGTTCAGAACAGAGTCCAGTACTGAAGAGAGAACTGTGTTGCCTACTGCAGTATCCAATCTAGCATTGTGAACCAAAGCATAATGATTGGAAACAGTATGCACCAAGGTCCCTGTTGCAGCTCTGCAGATTTCAGCAACCAGAACATCCTTGAATAAAGCTACAGATGTAGACTGAGATCTAGCAGAATATGCAGTCACTTGTAGAGGAAGTTGGATGTGAGCCAAACAGGTAAAAATATACCCAGAGTTCCATTTAGTATGTCTCTGCTTGGAGTGGATCCCTTAGACCTATCTGCAATAGACATAAGAAGCCTAGGGGACTTTCTAAATCGTCTGGTTCTGTGCAAGAAAAAGCCTAGAGCTTTTCTGACATCAAGTATATGGAAGGTAGCTTCCTGGATAATCTGATGCAGCTTTAGAAAGACAACAGGAAGGTGAATAGTCTGGTTAACATGAAACTCAGAAGAAATCTTGCATAAAAAAATTGGGATGTGGTCTTAACTATATCTTCTCCCTAGAGAACACAGTGAACAGAGGGACTGCCATTAAAGCTTCAAGCTCAGCAACCCTTTGAGAAGAAGCGATGGCCATCAAAAAGGATGTCTTAATAGACAAATGTAACAGGGAGCACATAGCTCATGGTTCAAATGGCTGTTTCATAAGACAGTTAAGAACAAGACTGAGATCTCTAATTTGAAGAAAGCGATTCATAAGACCCTGTTGTGGCTGGATGTGTGGAAAAAGAAAATCGAGAAACCTACTGGTGAGTGCAAAGCCGTTACTGATCTAAATGAAACTTGATGGAACTCAGATAGCCCTCTGATGTCTTTCCATCAAGTAATCTAAGATTGTGAAAGAGATGACTGTGCCAGGTGAAAGATGTCAATTACAATGAAGATGAAACTGTCTCCATTTCTGGAAGTTAAATTAGTCACCGGGGAAAATATTTCTTGGTGAGGATCCGTTCAGGCAAGGGGAATTGTTACCCCATCCTGTTAAGCCCACAATGTGATGCAAGGCTCAACTGTTTAATCTTGCACACTACTAAGAGTTTCAATGGAAAACCATCAGAGGCTTCAACAGACTGAACTTTTTGGGAAGTTTTCATTAGGAAACGTAATTATTAATAGGTATAGACTCAGGTTGATGTTTTATTATTTCATTTTGTTACCATTTGCTTCCACCACTCTCTCTTATTTCTAGTTACTTTATTTTTTAAAACAAACCTACTATTGTTTCATTGTAAGAGCTCACAGGTGCTGTGTGGTTTACAGCAGCAGTGATTTAAGGTAAACTGGGATCTTAGATTTTTGTTAGTAGCCCAGTGTCAGGAGCTAGATATCACAGAGGAATGCTTCAAAGGGATTCTTGGACTGGGATCAGAGTAGCAGCCGTGTTAGTCTGTATCTGCAAAAAGAAAAGGAGTACTTGTGGCACCTTAGAGACTTACCAATTTATTTGAGCATAAGCTTTCGTGAGCTACAGCATCCATGCATCCCATGAAGTGAGCTGTAGCTCACGAAAGCTTATGCTCAAATAAATTGGTAAGTCTCTAAGGTGCCACAAGTACTCCTTTTCTTTTTTTGGACTGGGATGTGCCTATTGTTAACCTGCAAGTTGAAGACAGGGCACGCATAGCCCAGAAGTGAGTGCTCGAGTGGCTGAATGGCTGGTGGTGTTAGGGAGCTGACGTATTGGCCAGGCACAGGCAAGACTCCATCACACTAGAGGCCAGAGGAAACAAGGTGAGAGACAGCCCAGAGTGCCCTGAGAATCCTCACAGAGATCTCCTACGAGAAGGTCACAATAATTTTTATAATAGAAAGTTTAGGGAAATTTAAAATAGGCATTACCACCACTTCCCTAGAGCATATTGCATTGCCATCCCCAGTACGTAGGGCCCTACCAATTTCACAGCTGTGAACAACGCATCACAGACCGAAAAATAAGCCAAATGTCCCCTTGTTCCTAGGAGTGCCACAGCAAAGGGGTCTCCTACCTCTGGCTGGGCAGGGGAGAGACAGGACTTATCCATCTCCTGCACAGCTGCTGCGGGGTGGGGGTGGGGCAGACCTAACTCCAGATACCTCACCCTGCTGCAGGACACTCTCTGGGACTGAGCAGCAGCCTCACAGGTTCCTGCAGCTGGAGGAGGCTTCTGGAGTTGGATCTGATCTTCCCTGTGGTGTTGGGAGGGCCCCAGCAAAGAGGACTCCTAGCTCCAGCTGGGCAGGGGAGGGACTGGACTTGCTCTTCCCCTACATAGGTGCTGTGAGGGGGGCGGGTGGGAGGGGAGACCAGACCAACTCTGGGAACCTCCTGCGGATGCAGGAAGCTCCATAGTTGCAGCCTTCAGAGTTCAGGCAGCATAGCGGTGAGGGTGGCAATCGCATGACACCCCCACACACGCTATCCCCTTTTGGGTCAGGACCCCCCCCATGTTGCAACACTGTGAAATTTCAGAATTAAACATCTGAAAAGAGGCAATTTACCAATTTTAAAATCCTATGGCCGTGAAATTGACTATAATGGACCCTGAATTTGGTAGGGCCCTACCAATATGTTACTTACTTTACTTTGATACCCATTAAAGGTGGACATTTGTCTACAATCTTTTAAAACTAGTATTTTAAAAATGTCTTAAGTATGCAAGTGTAATATTAAATCACATGATAGGAACATTTATAAGTACAATTTTCTATAACTGGTGCTTTGCATCTCACTTGAGTGCAGGATTCTGAATATTCAGTTATTGAAACTTCTAGTCATATTGTCCTTATGCATTCTACTATCTGTATACTTTATACTACTTTTTCACTCAAAAGCCTATACTATATGTGAATTATCAATTTATATCCTCACTCTCTCTGTACCGTACTGGATCAAAGAATTTTCCCCTTGTTAGAAAGCAGATAACATTCTTTGATTTTGTGCAGCACCATCCACACAGTTGGTGATTTAAATTCTTAACTTGGTATATTAACATTAAACCAGTTGTTTCTTGCTGTGAAAAGTTACATTTCAGGCCAATTCTAGCAAAGAAATATTCATTTAAAATATGCAGCACATATGCACTTGCTTTATTCTTCAAAAAAGCATTTTCCTTTCAACATTGCTCATTTGGGCAGCTAGAAACTACCTGCAGTCCAAGAGACACACTAGTCCATAAAAAGAGTTCATACACTTGTACTTCAGATCCAGCACTATGGAATCAAGAATGCAGGTGCTTGCCCTCTAATAATTTCTAGTTCCTTTAAATTTAGATTCCTTAAATCTTTGATGAATAAGGGAGAAGGGGCTTAAGTTAAGAACAGATCTGCAGAGACAATACATTAGAACTACACACATACTGTTAAACATAGGAACTAACTTCCTCTCTAGCCGGAGGGTGCTTGACCCCCCTGTCTGCCCCAGGCCCCGCCCCCACCCAAGCCCCAGCCCTGTCTCTTCTCACGCCTGCTCCACCTCCGTCCCACCCCCACTCCAGCCCTGCAGCACCCACAGAGTTCACGCCTATGCTGTTAAATCAACTTTCTCCTTCATGACACAGGAATTCTGCAAATCCATACTACAGAAGAACCAAGAGTGACAGTCCCCACATGGAGGGCTTGGGTGTATTATAATTAAAGGCAGCAAAGAATACAAATTGATCATTCGCTCTGAACTCAACTTTGAGAGAATTCTTCATGAATCTGAACTGAACTCCAGGTGTCAGCTTTACAGATTTCAACTGTGCAAAACTGGTAATTAAAAGATGCAAAGGTCTGCCATCATAACAGTAGAATAGGCTCTAAATCCTACAGGTAAGGAATGGCACCGATGTTCTAACACAGATGACCGCCCAATTTAATAAATTTAGTCTAATCCCTGAATTTAAATAACTTGGTCCCTTAATCTTTGTATCAAAAGTGACAAATAAATAGACTTCCTTAACAACTTCATTCCTTCTAGCTAGCAACTATTTGCTCATCTAACATCCAAGATATACTCATATTGCTATTAAAAGACTCAGGAAGATAAAAATACAGACAAACTAATTGATTTATATAAAATTTGGAAAGTATTGTAGTCAAAAACTTCTGGATGAGGTGAATGTTGGCCAACTTTTGTAACTGAATCTCACAATATTTGATGATTTTTTCTTAAAGCCACAGTTCCTGAGTCATGTTACTACATGAGAATCTCGGGTTTCATTAAAAACAAATGACATTTCTAGCCCTGGTGATTGTGGGGGAAAGCTTGAAAACAAATCCTAGAGGCTCAAAGAACAGACAGCAAATAGAAAGAATCCAAGATGTATTTGTAAAATCTCATTCTTACTCATGATTTTTGAATGCTTAAACTTGGCAATACTGTGAGGTCTAAAAATAATGCTATCCTTAAGAGAAGTTGCTTCAAAAATGTCTGTCAAAGCCTGCAGCTCAGAAACTCTGTCTTATGTTACAGAACCTAAGAAACCAACCTTGAATGATGGATAATAGGAGGGAACATGAATGAAGAGGCTCAGTTGAAGCCTTCATGAGTCTTGTAAGGAATAGATTTTAAGTCCCACATTTATAGGCTTACAAATTTGAGGAAACATACATAGATAATAATACTAAGGAATGAGAAGGACCGAGCCTCCATAAACAGGGATATGGCAGGCAGAGATGGCTGATAAGTGTGCTTTTTAGTCATAAGCAAAGATAATCCCAAATGCATCAAGAATATGAAGAAAAAAAAACCATTAAAAAAGTTGTATATACTTCTACTTAAAGTACGTGGATGCTGAGTGGAAAGGATCTACATTCCTAAAACACAGATCTGATTCTCTCAGAGAAATGTGAAATTTGCTCAAATAACTCACAAACTGGACTATCAGATAAACATCTATTAAACTAGGAAGAGCTCCTGCCCGCCCTTCTGAGACAACAGCTCTGTGCTCAGGAGACGAATAAAGGGCAGGTCCTTAGAAAGAGGTAGTTGTTCTACAGATGTGATCTTTAGATCAAATGTTAGGAAACAGCTCATTCTTACACTCATTCTCTCCCCCCTTCTCCCCCCCGCTCTCCCGCTGGTAATCGCTCACCTTAAGTGATCACTCTTGTTACAGTGTGTATGGCAACACCCATTGTTTCATGTTCTCTATGTATATAAAAGTCTTCCCACTGTATTTTCCACTGAATGCATCCGATGAAGTGAGCTGTAGCTCATGAAAGCTTATGCTCAAATAAATTGGTTAGCCTCTAAGGTACCACAAGTCCTCCTTTTCTTTTTGCGAATACAGACTAACACGGCTGCTACTCTGAAACCATTCTTACACTAGTAATTCAGTACAAACAAATTTTTGGGGTCAGTGCCAAGACCCACTGGACTAACAGAAGTAAAGGAATTGAGGATAGTAATGGCATGAGGGCTTTTATATCTTCAATTCCAGAATGTTTGACCCCAGGATGTGCACCTGTACCCCTTACTGAATACTTTGTCAAGAGTCTCAAGGCACAAGAAGCAGGGCACGAGACTGCTGCAGCATAGATCTGCAGTAATAAGGTGACAAAGAAGCAACAATTCTCGTCAAGGTTACATTAACCATTCTACATCCAGTGGATACAGATTTCAAGAGTAAAGTTTATATTGTGCCCTTCCTGTTTGCAGATTAATAGGTTCATAATGTATTTTGGATGTTCCCAACTAGCATCAAGGACAAGAGTTCCAAAGCTGCTCTGAAACATGTCCTATCCACATGCTATTACTCAGGAAGCCATCAGGTGCTGATTGGCATTGTACGTTTTTATAATAAAGACAATATAAAGTTCATAGCATCCTTAGAAAATCATCAAAACTTTAAAAACAGTCTGTGAAAACAGATATTAAATGAAATAAGAAACTGTTATAGCACATCAAATGTGTTTGTCCTCTGCATAAACAAAGGCAACTACTTCCAATGGGATTTAGACAAGAATTTTGATTTTCCCTTCTATTTAGTTTATAGAGGTAGTAGACAATAATAATAAATAATAATAAATAATAATAACAACAAAAAATTAGAAAGCCACAAGCAATCTCCTCTGTGATCTAAATGAGATAAATGGGAAGATATATAAAAATAGGGAACTCATAGCAGGGAGAAAGTTAGACATAATATAACAAATTCTTATTTTTATTTCCAGGTTTATGGAGTATGTTTATGTAGGACTGGTGCCATCTTCTTGTATACATTTAAACTGTACTACATCCTCATGTTGCCACCCTCTTGAAATGAACAGAAAGCATTCAGTCTAATCTGTTTGGAACATGAGCAACAGATGCACTCCACAATGATAAACAGGAAAATATTTACCCTGGCAGTGCAAGTGAAAACATAGTTACTTAGAATTTTAGGGTTATGAAGATAGATTAGCTATAAATAGCTTATACATAGGAAAAGGATTTTTTTTTAAATGAACTAGACTGGAAGGGACTGACATCAATACATTTTTTATAATGGTAACTAATTTTAAAAAAATACATCAACACTGAAGTTGTGAAGGGAAAAGTTCTAAGAGGCTCAGATACAATTTCCTAACATAAAGCATTACTGGCTTATCAAACAAACACTTAAAATCAGGCAGATAGGTAATTGTATATCAGTGTTCAGAACTGAGCGAGCTACATTTCTGAAAAAGGAAGAAATACATAGCACTGCTATGAGATAAAATCTAATCTTAGTTTTAGAAATCTAAGTGGATTTAAGTTTCCTGAATTCCTAAAGAATAATAGTAAACTATAAGTCTTAAAATGCCAATATGATACTATATGGTGTCCCAGGTCTGCTATAGCTATAAATAAGAAGCTTAAATCTTTTGTTTTTATTAAAATCCATAGAAATTACCCAACCATAGAAAATCTTAGATATATCTGCTGAATTATTTACAGGGCCGCGCTGTCACTGAATTTGCAATGTAACAATATCCATTACCTAGTTAATCAATGGGCTTGTGCAGCACAGCTATAAAATTAGGCTCTAACACATAAACAGAGGTTCTCCATTTCACTGAAGATCGTTCCCTGAAATTGTGAATCAGATTAAAATAATCTCCATTGAGCAATCTACCCAGTTGTACACCCGTGTTCTCAGAAAGGATATATTTTATCCTTCTCTTCTTTACGCTTATACACCAATGTAGACTGTTCAATGCACAGGTGCTGACTTTTGTTTTTGCTGGTGGGTGCTCCTCTCTCCCCCTCCCACCTGTTTCAGCAGCAAGTAAGGCCTTGTACGGAAGAGGCCTTGAGGCAGAATGGGGGCAGGGCCTCAGGTCGGAGCAGGGGCAGGGCCTCAGGGAGGAGCCACAGTCCGGGTGCTGGGGCCCAGAAAAGATGAATCCGGCCCTGCGGGTACTGTGCTCCCCCTATTTTTTTTTCAGTGGATGCTTGAGCTCCAGAGCACCCAATGAGTTGGTGCCTATGGTTCAATAGTAAACATAACCTCACTGAACTAAACGCTGAGTGTTTTCTTTTTCCAAGTGAAACCTGTGAATTCTTTGTGCAAATAATGGAGTCCCCAGATGGACAGAATCACAGGTAGCACATGAAATATAGTAGCTGAGGAAAAAACACATGGATTTTAATCACATTAACTCTACCTAGGAATGAGGGAGGTAGCTTATTTCATCTGGATAATGGGATTTAAACGGAGCTTGGCATCAGACCGAAATTGATGTAAAATGTTTACCTGGAAGAAATGAAACTTTTTTTGAAGACAGGAAAGTCTTCACAGTTCACTTGAATAGCAGCTCAAATGAGATCTAATTTCCCATTGCATAAACCCAAGCGTCAGAAAAACTGACTTAAGTGTTGACACCTGAGACCTTCCCATAACTATTATCTAGTTAGGTGTACACCACAGTAGTATTCATCTTCTGAGGTGAGAGATTTTATTTTCACATTTTCCTTATACCCTGTATTTTTTCAGATGTAAGACCCAAAGTAGGGACAAGAGGTGACAGGAGGCCGGCCACTCTACTTTCTACCTTGCTCAATCTACTAGCCCCCACATACCACGGTCCACCACACAGTAGAAAGTCAGTTTAACAGAAGAAACCATATCATCCCCAAATACATGTCTGGGGCATGTAACGCATGTAGTTCACTGATTTTTAGAAAACATTAAAAGTATTAAGAGTCAGTTTTTAAGGTTCCTTCCATTCTGAAAATGGATATATTTTCATGCCCAATTGCTAGACTGAGTCATGTAAAACTTCCACCACAGGCAATTTGTGGCCTACTATTACCTTAAATTCTAGGTGTTCCCAAAGTTCGTTCATTATTGCATGCACAAAACTCATTGGTCCTCTCCAAAATTTTAAAGCCAGGCCTGTGTATAGTGGTGGGATTATAATGGACAGGAATCAGTTAACTCAGAGCAAAAGTACACATCCCAAAACTAAAGCTTAGCAGGTCTTTTAAAGGAAGTCTACCTTCTATAAAATACTTAAATCCATGGAAGCAAAATGAGTGACTCTGCCCTTGAATATATTAGAGTTGGTTTTAAATTATAAAAGGAAAAAGGTATATGAAAAACCTGCTCAGAGGGCTAAATGAGCACAAAGTTTTAATGCACTTTCACTCTGTTAAAATTCTGTCTTAGCTAATAAAAGAAAACTATTGGTAGTTCATTTCAGTCCCTGATGGACATATGTTCACGTCATAGAAATAACTCCCATGGTGGTACAGATGGCAGTGTCTACTTTAGACTGGTCCGGAACTGCAGTTAGCAGAAGTATAGGGACAACAAATCAGGATAGATTCTCTTGAAGAGCTACAGGTGCAATTTTGTATACCATGTTCTAAAGCTTTGCCATATGACAGAATTCTTTGAGCAATTCCTAGCATGCTGCAGGCTTTTTCATGCAAGGTATGCAGTGAACTCTTCCTTTGTGCAACTATGAGACAATAGCATCTTCACTGTAACATTGGAGATGTTCGTGGAGTCAATGATGTTGTACTGGACAGGTGCAATACCATGGAGTCTCATCTTTCTGGTAATATTATTAATTGATTCATCTCCATATATGTCACACGAGGTGGACTTTGTCATAGGTCCAGTATTTTCTCTGCAGCCACATCATGAGGAGTCCAGCCAAATCTCAGTAGATGTTAACAGTTTCTGGTCTGCTGAGAGCTTGTACCTCAGCTATATCATCTATGGCTGCTACACTGAAAGGCCTCTGCTAGCATAAGATACTAGTCATATTGTCAATAGGTGCTGACTTGGGGAAATCATGCAACATATGTATTAGTTTGCTTTTCACCTGGCACATATGCATTGTTCTGTCACATTCAAACACCGATTGTGGTACCATAGAGAACTCATACATTCCTAAAGTCTCACATAGATCAACATCATGCTGAGATCTGCACATGACCAGGAGCCAAGCAAACAGTGACATGACTGCATTTCCATAAAAGTTTAGCAGCTGCAAACAGTCTCCATATTACTGTTGACATCAGCACTTTACTCCCAATTTTGATAAAAGCATCAAAAGATGTGGTGCTAAGGATATACACTGTGATTCATTTCTGCAGATAAGATTTCTAAAAACTACATTCATATCCCACAGTTCGTCTTCAGTAAGTGCTTTAAGAGCCTGTTAAGCATTTATTCCTCTTCATTCCTGTTCAAAGCACATATTTCTGTGTACTTAGCCTCCGCATTGGCCATTCCCACCACTTTCCCATCCATTAGAGCCTCTACAAGGCAATTTATGAATTCCAGCTGAGTCACACATTTTGCAGAAGTAAAATCAGTATTTGTTTCTGTTGCTTTTACCTTTTGATAGAACACATTACATACACTCTTGGTGTAGCATTCGTAATATGCAATGTTGTATTCATCATTTGGGTCAACGCACCCACTTAAATTTACTTTCCATACGTTTTCACTAAGAGTGACTGCTTCAGACAGTTTTTCACTCCCATGTTGAAACTGCACTTAATGGATGCCTTCAGGCTTCTGACTTACAACAGAAGAATCAGTGTTCTTCTCCAAACATAGGCCATGGGACATAACATAAGGGCAGTCTCTCCCACAACTAGCACTTATCCCAGCATCTTCAACTTTCTTCTGTTGCTTGATGTACTTCCTCTCCTGCCTTGGCAAGTTCAGTTTATGGGTGCACTTCTTATAGCATGTAAGGTGATACCAACTGTTGTGTTTAACCAGGTCCTCCACGCTAGTGTTCTCCAAAGACTAAGCTACTAATCAGTACTCATCTCCCCATTGATGGCTAAAAATGATCAAGACCAAAGTAAAAACAAGGAGTCTATAATACCTTACTACGGGAGTGTATGTAATCTAATGTATGTTATGTAACGATGTGCATACCATTTGTGGATGAATTCCAGTAATTTCTAGCAAATCAACTTGAAGCACTCCTCCCTTATTAGTAATCTGTAACATTATAAAAAGTAATGAGGTATCACGTTCTGTGCATTAACTGAAAACACAGCACTGTCAGTCAATGGACATAATTTAATTTTGTGGGGGCTGCATGTGTGAAATGCCTGAGTTAAAGTATAGTTAAACATTGTTTTTTAAACATTTTCTTGAATATCTATCTACATAATTGTTCTAGGTTTGTCATGTTTGGTACTACTGTGTTTGAGGCAGAAAGCGCTTTTGAGTGATACATAACTTGACCCATTTCCACAACACTTAACAAAATTTCCACCAACCGGAGAACCTGAAGCTGGGAGCCAGGAGGGAAGTGCAAGTCCTCCTGCTAGTCAGCAGAGGGGGATACCACTGAAATTATAATTCTCAAATTTTTACAAATCAAAAATTACACCTCCCTTACCTTTCTATCATTACCTTGCCCATGGAATTACAGACACTTCCAGACTATAGATGAGAATATGGACAGCTTCACAAACTTACACTTACAACAAGCCCAACAGTGGACTTTCCCACCCCAAAATGGTCTATCACAGACCAGTAGCTGTCTGGCATTGCCAGTTTCCAGAGGGCAATAGCCACCTGCTTCTCTACCAGTATGAGTCTAGGGAAGAGTGTGTTCTGCTGCCTTAGGGTTGGGGCCCAACTCCTCACTCAGGACTCAGGAACATCTGCTTCCTCATTCTGAAATTCTGCAGCCACTGCTCATCATCCCAGTATGATACCACCATACTGTGCTGGGTTCTCCTGGTCTAAAAGCAGCAGTCCACCCATGGACATACAGTCACAACACTGGCAGTCTCCTGTGTCTCTGTGTCATGGGGGGACAGTAAATCAGTCAACATCCTGGTCACCTATCTTCCACTTGTGAGAAAGGTCCAAGTCTATTCACCCAAGATTCTCGTCGGTCGTGTACCTGTAATGTGCGCACATTTGACCCGCAAGAAGGAGCGGGAGGAGAAACACATCATTGGTCATTTGCTCTAGGTCTTCCACCAAGTTGGGCAGGAGAGATAGGTGAGCAGGAACAGTTATCAACAAATACGTGAAGGCAGTGGACAGTGCCAACAGCACACTGCAAAGCAGTTCCTAGAGTCTCCTGTAACACACAGAACCCTGGGACACTGCACCATAAATGGTAATGCCAAATGCACGTATCAAAAAAAGCAGCAGAGTGGACATAGGTATACAGCTTGTACCCATGTCTAGCACAACACATGTGTACACTCAGCGTCAGTATGAGGGCACATGCATGAGCATATAATAAGTACCTGAGCTGCACACCAGTTTAGACCTAGCCTATGACAGCATTAAAGATGGCCTGCACTTAACAGCTTTACTACCCTGGCTTATGTGTTACAATAAAATTTTATCGTGTGTCTTGGATTGTCCATTTTATCTTTCCCCTGCATAATCTACTCTTCTCAATTTCTATTTCTTGTTGACAATATTTTATTCTGCCAATAACCATGAACAGCACAGAGGCAGCAAGGGTTCAACATTGGAGAAACCAGCACACAGCCTTTTCCTGCCAGGCAAGTCCTACCGATCCCGATGACCAGTTTGTAATTACTAACAATAATATTCTATTTTACTGTAATAAATTATCCCCAAATGATTCAAACTATACCAATGTCTTTTATTCTCCTTTTCCATAGGAGAACTACGTACAGGTAATCTGCAGTAAAGACGTATGTTTTGGCTGGAATATCACTACTAAAATATTTAATACACAAAATCCTTGAATTCCAACTTTTCAGTACTGTGATGAAATTAAATGCAGCATTTTATTAAACTCAAGATCCAATACTTTTTCTCTTTCAAAACATAAATCATTAAAGAAATTAATAAAAAAAAAACTTGTTGAGATTACAAAGTGTACTTGAACACATGCTGGTAACAACACAGATAGATAAATGTGCAATTCCTGAACAGCATTAAATCTTTGAAAAAACTTAGACATAATAGATTTGCAAACGCACTGTAGAAATTTATGCAAACAGAAAATTCCTTCAGTATATAAAGAGAAAGGTTACTATATAAAATGAATTACTTTTCCAGCAAGCAGTGCTATTAAGTACACTGGAAGATCTGAGCTTAGAATTCATGAGTTCCTAACTCCCATTTCCATGCTCAGATGGTATCCATGTTCAGTTACCAACAGCCAGCTATGATCCTGTAACACAAATGCAGAATAAAACACGATGACTATTTTGCATATGCATAGTAGCTTTCATCTGAAGATGAAAATTTTCACCCAAAATTTGCCAAATTGATATTAATTTGTAAAACGTTTTGGTTGACCCAAATCTGCATTTTCTGCAGAAAAAAAATTCACCTCTCTGACGGAGTTATTTAAATTGTTGCAAACAAAGGGACCATCTGGTTCATCAAACCCATGTACAAAGCCAGAAATTATAACATTTTCATAGACTCATCATCACAAAATTGGAATTCTTCCTATAAAACAGACATTAGCACCTTTTTGGGCTACTTCCTCATAGGTTAGTGAAGGAGAAGTGTAAGATTGAGGTATTCAGTTAACCTGATTAACCTAATTAACTCCATTATGCATGCAAATTGGAGATCTGTATGCATAAATATCCATTTAGAAAGGGCCAGATTTTAGAAGTGCTCAATACCCCCAACTTTGGCCAGATTTTTCAGAAGAATTCAGCTTCCATTTTGTCATCAAAATAATTGGCTACATTTTTGAAGAGCTCAGTAAATTGGATACTGAATACTAAATACAGACACTGAGCCTAATCCAGCAAACATATGACTCTCCCCACATGAACTGTCCCACATGAATTCAGTAGGACTACTCACCTGAGTAGAATTGCTCGTATGCTTAAGTACTTGCAAACCTAAATCATGGTCCAGGTCCTATAATGACCAGAAAATGATACGCACAAATGTGCATCTGACTGTTTGAAAATCAGGACTTCAGAGTGAATATGATATAATATGAGACAGCACAATCAAATTACTATTTATAATTATTATTTCATATTATAATTTTTAAGAACAAGAAGGTATAAGTTAATGTGAAAACATTTTCAGTCACTAATATTAGTTCAAGGAATCTCTAAGTTTTTAGTAAAGGAAAAATAGTGTTTTCATATAAAGTTTACTCATTTATTACCGTAAATATATTTGTATCTTAAAATAGTGGTGCATAACCAATACAGAAGACATTTAAATAAAGCAGCTGTTTCTGAAATAACTGATAATTGAGCAAAAGGCTTTTGTTTGCAGAGTTTCAAGATTTCTTTTGTAACTGACCTGTAGAACATTGAAGTTGGAAGCTCATAGTGTATTTCCAATCTAATATTAGCACAAGAAAAACTTTGGTTTTAAATAGAAGTAATTATTAAAAGCAGGCTAATCTTTATTTAAGGGCATATTACATATCTTTTGATAATGGAAAACCGATTTACTAAAACACAAACTCAGATGGTATGGAAATTGTAGTAAAAAAATTATGGGAAAATACTAGTTAAAGCTATGCAAAATTCACATATTTTCTTAGAATTTCAAACAAGTTTTCATTGTTATACTTCATACCCCTTCAAGTTAAACTTTATTTCAATTTGGACAAATGGCTATTTCTCATAAAAAGTTTTAAAAAATGCTTTTTTTTCTTGCTAGTGAAGTCTTTCTGGCCCAACAACAGTCATTATTACAGAAAATTCAAAATATAAAATTTTGCATTAAAATTGACACTGTAAATAAATGCATAAAATATTGATTATTTTTGCATTTATTACAAATTTTACCCACCTAAACAAAAGAAAAATTGCACGACAGCTTTTCAGTACAGAAATTACTACTCCTGCTTGAAAACCTCTGTGCATATAATTTGTTGCTACAAACATAAATTATTCAAGATAATCCTCTGAAGAGTTTACAGATATGTATGCAACAAAGTTGAAAGTGTGCAGATTAAAAAAAAACAGGTATTGTGCAATGTAAAAAATTCAAAGAACGAAGTTTTTAAAACAGTTTTGAAAGACATGCATACTGTTACTTGTGTTCTCTTGCTTAAACATATAAAAAGGTCAGCTATATTTACCTATTTGTTTCAGTTGAAAAACATTACTAAATTATAATGATTCTGTAGTAAATGATTCATTGCAGTTCATTATGTAAACAACCCACAACGAATAGTTGGCCAGCTTGGGCACATTGTAGGAAACAGGGCCAAACTCCTCCATGCCACAATTCTTTGAGAAACAAGAGTATTCTTGTGATATCGCTTTCCAAAATGTGAGATTGTTTTATTTTCCGAAAGATTGGTTGTTAGAACTAATTCACCAGCAATGTAATTTGATGTAATTTATTTGGTCAACAAAATTTAATTTATTTCATCCAGTTTGTTTTAATACAGTAGCAATAGCATTAAAACATTGTTTACAACCTTTAGATAATTTGAAGGCACCACACTAGTCCACAGACTAGAAGGCCTGGAAAGAGGGGAGGAATAGTGCAGGTGAGAGGTACAGAAGAAATACAGAAAGCTGCATAATGCTGGACCCATTCTGACTCCCCACTTGAAGTGCATTATGGGCAAAACCATGGGTAGCGTCTTTGAACCCAACTTCTTCCCTGATGCTGCAGTGGTCCCTATAACAGCTCATGGACACAAGGGCTATGTGCTTAGGAAGCAGCTCACTAGCTCATGCTTTGTGAGAGCATGTCTTGATCCCACAACACCACCAACAGGTCCTCTAACCGGAGCAGCATGGAGCCTAAATACACACAAAAAGTGAAAATAAAGATCAGAGACAGGAGAGAGAAAGAATAGGGAAAGAAAAAGTAGACCCATGAGTACTGTGTCACAATAGGGCAGAAGGGGATTGGGAGGGGGGTGCATGTCCATCTGCCCATTAAAAGAAGTAGCTCCAGCAACAAAAAGTTGTTCCTCATAATTATAGCTTGAAAACTCAGTATTTATCTACCTCATTACGCCTATGAATTATTGCAATACCTCACCACCCCAGATGACACTCCCAATCTCCAAATCCCTCCTGAAAACCTTTTTTATAGTCTTCTTTGTATGGCAGATTAGTAGTGAAAGAGTGCCTTAATCATTTAAAACTGAACTACTTTGTGACAGATACTACAGATTACCTAGTGCTGGGTCTTTGCACTGTATTGTCTAAAAAGATTAAAGTCTTTGAGGGAGAAACCTCTGTTCTATACAACACAGAGCTCATACATCACTCACCCAAAAAAACATGACTTTCAGCTGTAATAAACTCTTCTGGCTTTGAGCACATACCAGATATTTTAATATTAAATACAATATATTTGAATGACGAAAAGACAACAGCATATATTATGGCATACAGACACACAATTTTGTCATTGCTTTAAAGATACCAAAATAATCTAATCCATATTATGGACTAAACAACAATTTTGTGTTCCTAATAGTTCTTGTTTCTTTGGGTAATGCAGAGAAGTGGTATTCCAGAAGAATACCTCTACTGACCAACTCACGCCCCCACCACTCCCCCAGTAAACCCAGCAACACAAGGAAACACCACACACAGAATGACTACTCTAGGGTTCCTCTTCTAAAAAAAACAGCATAATTGTTACAACTCTACAGTGATGGGCACATCAGAAATGCCTATTAATAAATTTCCATTGAGTTTCTCCTGATTTATCATCTATAAAAGTTGGAGGACTTTAAGTGGAACTATATATGATCATTTATTAAGAAATATCAAAATCTTTACTGTACTATTTTCCACAGCTCTAAGTCCTAAACCCAGCTGATAAATCATCTGAATGCTTAAGGAGAATTTGACTGACCATAGTTTAAATGGATCTATGATGGCACATATAAATCCTCACTACAACTGAGGGATTAAGGAGCAGTTCTGGACCAGGTGTCTTTGGCCCCTCTCGCCACAGCTGCAGTGCATGCTCCAGGTAGAGAATGAGTTTAAAAGGGAGCCAGATAGCTTAGATATGGCAGACAGGGTAGGAGGACAGACCTACCCTGAGAGCTCCTGAATAACCATGTTGCAGAAGCCTTCATTACATGGAAGGTAGCCAGCAGCTGAAGTTACAAATTCTTGTCTTTTTTTTTTTTTGTTGCTATCTTATGCTAGAGTTTGAGACTTTGGGGAGAGGTGAACTGTAGGAAGTGGCCCAGGGAGGAAGCCTCGGGGCACTCCAGGATACCTCAATTTGTTGCCTCTCATTGAGCCAGGGGCCACAGCCAATGCCTGGGCTCCTCTACCAGCCAACCTTGTTACAGAAGAGACATAAACCTTTCCCACTTCTCCTCTCAGGAGTGAAGGGAGGATAAAGATAATGAGAAAACCCCGGGGTGAGGATGAGCCATGCTACTTTGGACTTTGTTATCCTAGAAGGGGGTAAACCAAAAAATGGTGACCCAACTAAGGACCAAGTCACCACGCACCGAAATGGCAGGCCTCACAGTACTGGAGGAGTTGTAAACAAGATGGAGGAAGTGGCGGTCTTAACCACTTGGAGATGCTACTGGTAAACCCAGCCCTCCGTAACAGGCTCCAAATCCAAATGGGAATATTTACTGATCAATTCTCTTTTGGCAATGAATATAATTATTTGTCTTTGCTTTCTCAAACATCTTTGATCAATGGAGAGAAAAAATTTCTGTTTTGCCTTTTGAAGTAAGCTTTAAAACTTAGAGAACACTGAACATAAAATATCCTCCATTAACTTAGATATGTCTGCAACACTTGCTCTCCGTATCCAAAGCATCCCATAACAATTTTTCAGGGCAAGATACCTGAAGGAGCAACACTGGAAACTATTTTTTTAAATTTATTTAGAAAGGAACAGCAGTGCACAGCCTTCACAGCAGAAAGCCTGCACTGGCACACTGCCAGGAACCTATGTGCAGGTTTCATTAGATTTACAGAAGATTTCAATTATAATAGATACATGCACACATTTTTATGTAGGCGCTGTAAGTATACAAAGCCCATTTCTAAACGCAGACAAATATGCTTTGAGGGCTATAGGAGAAAGAATATCCACAGTATGAATGGCACTGCTTTTCAGAAACCAGTTTCCTGATATCAGACTATCCTTGCTGGAGTAGAATTATCTATTTGGGACAAGTGAAAACTGGCACTTTTGATTTGGCAGATAGTACCACCACCATTCTCATCTGTAGTCAGATGTCTTTCAGACCATGTTAGTTCCACTCCTCTATCAGGTCAGTGCTTTTTCTACAGTCCTATCCCACTAACCTGTTTTAAAATGAGATCTTAAATTCTACAGAAAACATATGGACCGAAAGAAGTAAGGCTGTAGGTTGTGAAGAGTAATTCCATTTAGCTAAATGCACTTTTCTGTACATGTTATATCTAACTAGTAGATAGGAAGCGGTCTCGACTTTCCTTTCACATGTCAATCATTTTGTAAAACTTTCCAAGAAGCACAGGATTACCAGCCAGATCAAGAGATTAATTTATATTTTTGTACGGATTACTAATACTGTTACCTTTCAAAAGGTGTGAGATTGACTTTTTTAAAGCGACAGAGAAATGGGCAATCTCGCATGTATCTCAAAGCATTCTTTAGCAAGGCAGCCACAGACAGTTCAGATGAAAATCTCACTTGTAGGATCAGGATAAGATCAAATATTGCTTCTTGCTAAAAACTTGATTTTTCCCCATTGCAAACACAGGCTTTTTTAAACAAATTCTATAAATATTTTAAATTGCTGCATCTAGACCAATGGGGTCTTTCATAGAATCTGCATGTCAGAGCACATATTAACTTACAACATATAGACATTGCTGACATTTTAATCTAAGGTGCAAGATTTTGGCTGTCTGAAGAAAAAAAACTCTCATCTTTAATTTGTACAAGTACCCAAAAGAGCCAGTCCCTATCTTCCAAGCTTCGTTATTCATAACACACAGAGGAGTCTGACACACACTTTCTGACTGTGGTAGCATCAGAAGTAGTGTCTACTTTATATCTAATTAAATTAAGGCTAAAGCCAACCTTTAGAAGTACCAGTGGCCATTTTCTAATAATGTTCTCTTCTATAATACCATTTAAGTTTTCTAAATGCCACTGAAACTAAACACTGATATCTTTCATTTCATCTCTGAAAGATGGGCACTCTGATGAAAGGTACTTAGTTTGTGTTTGGGGGCCCATTTAAGGACCTGAAAAAAAATATTTCCTAGCTGGGTTCTGAAACCTTTTCGAAGTTGGCTGTGTTAAATCTTGGAAGGAAAAACAATAAAAACCTCCTCACACTCAAAGATTTTTCCAAAAAAAGAAACGGTCATGTCTTAGCAGCCCACTAATGTTGAGACGGTCAAACAGGTTCCCCCTTGGTACATATGCACATCTGATTCAATATAGAAACTGAAGAAAGCCATTTCCATTTCTCTGGAGCAGCTGGCATTGGAAAATCTGACCATGGGGCCAGAAATGCAGCCTGAGAGTCAAGCACAGCAGTATACTGTGTTCATTCACTGACCTAGACTTATAAATAAGGGTCTGCTTAAATCACGGAGAAATATCACATTTTTCGTGGGTTGGTCAGGGCATAAAGAGCACATTTCACGGCTGCGTTCATACAGTTGTATATGCCACGTCTCCTTTATTTCTGTACTGCCTTCAGAGCTGGCTGCCTCGCCAGAAGCTGCTGCTCTCTGGCCACCCAACCCTGAATGCAGTGGAGTGGAGAAGTAAGGGTGGCAATACTATACTATGCCACCCTTACTTCTGCTGGCGGCAGCACTGACTTCAGACCTGGGCCCCTGGCCAGCAGCCACCGATTTCCACTCTGCCTTCAGATCTTTGTGGTTAGAGAGTAGCGACTGCTGGCCGAGTGCCTAGCTCTGAAGGGTATGCAGAAGTAAGGGTTGTCAATACACCACCGCTACAAAAAGCATGTGACCCCCTTTTGGGTCCAGACCCCCAATTTAAGAAACGCTGTATACTTTTGTTTAGATAGGGTAAAAACACAAGAGGCCACATTTCCCAGAGACACCATATTTCACGGCCTATGACATGTACCTCACGGCCATGAATTTGGTAGACCCCTACTTATAAACCTGAATAAATAAAACCAACATTCATAGAAAACAGTGGGCTGGCATGGTAGCCTGCATGCTGAATATGCTCCATTGAATATGCTCAATGGAATATGGTACCACTGAGATTTTAGTGGCTTGAAAACCAGGAAGACGACAATGGATCTGTGATACAAGTCTCACTCTCCGTGTGAGGAGTAAAGTTTGCAAGAACACGCTCCAGCAGAGATATGTTTTCCCCTAGTTTCTGTGGAACTAAGCTTTTGGAAGAGTTTCTGAGGCAGACCAACAAAAGTGATATCTGAAACACAAGCAAACAAAATTGCAGCTATTTTCAATGCCTACACGATATGTAAAATATGCTTAATTTATCTTTCTAGAGTTTACCAATAAACTCTTAAAAAATACAGATAGAATGAAGGCCAATATATTTTCTACTCTCCCTCTCATATTTAAAAATGATAATCACCTGCCTCAAGCTAAGGAAGGAAGTATTTTCCAGAGGTAATTAAAATAAGTCTGATTATGGAGATATATGTTTTCTTGCTCTTCTGAAGAGCCACATCAAAGAATGAACAACCATAATGAAAAAAAATACTCTGAAAATAGATATGGTGGAAGATAGAGTTAAATAAGCTCTCAGCAATATGAAGACAGACTCCTAATCCATAAATCACATGTGACTAATGTTGGAACATATTTAATTTCCCTTTTCCAAGAGAGGAGATTTAACACGAGAACACCAATTCTAAAAGCACGTGTCACAAGTCTTCAGGTAGAAAGTTTGAATGTAAAAATAATGCAATAGAAAAAACTGTAATTCTTGCTCCCCACTGTTTCATTACAGCCAGAGAAAGTAACATATCGCTGGCTATCACTATAGATGGCATGACAGCCCACATTGCCTTACTAAGCCTGATAGTGATCACACACACTTTCAGCTGTGGACAGAATGAATCCTTAGGCCTAACAACCATCCACAATTATCCTGGTCCTCATAAGTAAAAGCAGACCAACTCCAGAGCAATTCCATCTACTCCTAGGGACTATGCGCATACCAATACAACTCCTGCTCAAAGCTGATGCATCTAAAAAAAACCAAACACAAATGATTCCCATTAGCTGCTAGAAGATAATAATCATCCAATAATATCAATGTAACTTCTGACCTATACATAGATCCAAAAGCAGACTGGGGACAACTGAATAAATCCAAGGGTTCTATTTGCTGCCAGAGTTGCTTTGCACAAGCAAAAAAAGGTTGATTTGACAGCTCCCACATTCCTGTCCTGTCACTCAGCCTTTCATTGACTTCTACATCATCAGTGATGATGATTTCTCTCCTGCTCTCAACCCTCTTCTCCCTGACCTCTCTTCCCTTTTTTCCCCGTTGATATGGTTTGTTGATTCTCTTCACCATTCACTTTCCTCCACCCTTAACTCTCTTGTCCCTTTCTCCCATCTCAAGGTCTGCCCTGCCAACCCCCCACCCTCACTCACCCCCAACACCTGCTTCTTCTGCGCCAGCTCTCCCATGCAGATTTTCTCTGGCGAAAGACCATTATTTGCCCAGCTTCCTCGGCTACAAATTCATTCTCTCCTCCTTCAGTTTTGTCATCTTTCTAGCTAAACAACTCTACTTCTCCAACTTAATTGAATCTCACAGCCACAATCCCAGATGCATTTTTGCCACCTTTGATTCACTCCTCAGACCTTCCCTTCCTCCTGTCTCCACTTCTCTCTGCACAGGATCTCACCAATTTCTTCCAAAAGAAAGGCGACTATATACAATGTAGCCTTCCTCCTCCCCTCAGCTTGACTTCCCTTTTCCTCCCACAGTTTTCTCCTCCTTCTTCCCATCAGTTTGTCTGCTCTGCACCTCTAACCCCTTCACCACTTGTGCCAGTTACCTCATCCCATCCCATCCCACCTCTTGATCTCCCTCGTATCCATTCTCTTCCCCTCCTTCTCTCCCTAACTCTTCTCTTTAACCTCTCTCCCTCTGGCTCTTTCCTCTCACAATATAAACGTGCTTTAGTCTTTTCCCATCTTAAAAAACTCACGCTTGACCCCACTTGCCTCTCCAATGACCTCTCCTGCACCTCCACCTAAGATTATTGAAAGCACTGTTTACAATCACTGGAATGCCTATCAGATTCCATCCTAGACCCGCTCCAAGCCGGCTTCTGATCCTTGTACTCTAATGAAATCACTTTTTAAACCAATTTAAGTAGACAAACCCTTAGATTCTAAGGCACAAAATAGCAATCGCCAGAAAAAAAAACTGTCTCTCAAAGCTTCCATGAATCAGCCCACTTTTATAAAATAAAAATAAAGAATATGCACTCTCACTGCCACTAATTTCTTTCAATTACAGTAAACTTGGGTGTCATTTGTAATTAAGCGTGGATACAAATTTTCAGATGTGAGATTTTCCTGTTGCTGGAATCCCTTTAATTGCTGTCTTTGTTGATACTGCAATCCTGAACTCTCTGGTTGAAGAAGATGGATATTTTGCTTAAATGGGGAGGTTAAAATTAGCTCATGTGACAATCATAAAAATTCTACTGAGACCACCCTATGTAAGCAGACTGAAGACAGATGGTACCTATGTGTTCAGCACAGACTAATGCTGACCACAGTGTATCTGCCAATCAAACATTTGGGAAAGAAATGGGCTCCATCTGTGTTTTAATTACTATAGTAAAACCATCCACTGTAACTGCCAAAGCTCCACATTTTCACAGTCTTGGAAACATGACCCATACTCTTTTCATAAGAGAAGGTTACTACAATTACCATGTTCAATATTTCTGGTAAAAAAAAAAAGTTCCAAGGTTTAAAAGAAAAATTAAGGTGTTGATAACATTTTCGAAAAGCTGTTATACCTTAAATAAGTTTAATATTTTCCATAAATGCATATAGTAAAATGGTTATTAAAATAAACTCATCCTCCCTCTTAGCCACACTTTTAAAAAAATAGGCTTAAACATAAAAGTTTTAACTTATTTTCATATTTAGCATCAAAGTACACCTAAAGGAAATATGATTGCAAAAAGGTTTACTTTTTTTCTTCTATACTTGAAAAGTTCTTGTCCAAAGTCCAGGATAAAACTTCCAAAGACATAGTAACATTGCACACTATTGGGCTGTGTCCTACATGTAAGAGCATAACTAAATAATTACTCAGAAAAGAGTTGAACTGTTTTCATTAGATCAAATATAAAATGAAAAGCTGTGCAATACTAAAGCGTGCTTGGAAAAAAACACACATTGAAAAGCACTGAACTAACAATTAAAGCTTTGTATAGCAAGAGAAAAAATAAATCTATTTGTCCATTGTTATGAGAGTTACAAAATTATTCCTAGAGAACAGTACAGAAGGATGAGATAAAAGAGGTACATTTTTCAGCACTTATGTAACAAAGGCTTTGTTTCTATTTCATTGTGTATTTAGGTACTTCTGTTTTTATCACTAACATCCAGGCTTCTCGTAATCATTAATAGATTTTATCATCAACACCTCTGTGATGTTGGGAAGCACCGTCGTCATTTTACAGACTGGAAAGTGAGTCACAGTGTAAACTAAGTAACATGCAAGGTACCCTGCAGCTGAACTGAAGACGTGTCTCCTGAATCCCAGTCCAGTACCATACCTGTTAAGTCATCCTACCTATTCCTGGAAAGTCACATACCATCAATAATACAGTGGCAAACAAATACTGTAATTACTTCAGCAAGTTTTTCACCTTTTTCTGAACATGTATAATTGAACTATGAGTAACAGCTTATATTTTTTACCAATGGTATATAAAAATAAAATTGCAGGCACCATAAATATGAATTACCAAAGGAATGAAAAACATACATTTTACAATTCACATTTGCTAATATAGAATTTAGCTAATTTCTATTTATAACTGGGGGGAGGATTTCACAAATCATTGAATATTTAGTCCTATGGGATCTGCTCACAAAGGGCAAACTGCAAGAAGCCTGAATTACTCTGCTTTTTTGTTTTGCTTCCATAAACTCCTCCACAATTAGGCATTTCTGTTAATGAAGGGTAGACATAAAGTACAGTACTTAGGAATTTAGTTAACACCTCAGTTCCACAGTATGGCATAATATAATTCTTACTACCACCATCTCTTGTTTATAATTCCATACTTGTTCCCCCAAGAGATGATCCAGATACAGTAAAGTTATCCATTATGGTTGAAAATAAATTTTTTATTTTGATGGGAATGGAAATCATGTTCAAATCGAAAGGGCAGAGGGATGGGAAGTGATAAAAGATTTCATTTCACACACACGCACCCCCCAATAGGCAGGAATGAGAAGATATAGTGAATCCAACTATACCACCTTACTCCTGAACCCCACCCTAGTTTGAGTACTGTTTCTAAACTGAAAGTATACGATGTCCCCCACAAAAAATGGCAATATATCAACTATAAAATAAAGTCAAGCAAACCTGCATCCAAAACATTCAGTTCTCTCAAGAAAATCTCCTTTGAAATATACCTGCTTCCTTGTGGCAGAATCTTGTACTGAAGTTTCTTTATTTAAAAAAATATAAACACAAAATAAACCCTTGTCTAAGGTATGCCAATAGAATTCCAAACCCCTGAATATTATAGTTTTAGAACAGGAAAATACCATTATGAAAATGACTGCACTACATAAAGGAACAGCAGCTACCAATCAACATATACCGGAAGTATTAACAATCAACAAACCACTTCTAAAATCAGTTCTAGGTTTGTACTGGATCACGCTTCTGCTACAAACTGATTTGGAAAAAAGTCTGCATGAAAGAAACACACAACTAAAATATAAGCCAAATTCCATAACAACTTTGTCACGCTATGTTCCTTTCCACTCACCCACACCAGCATGGAGAGCCAATGATAAGCCCCACACTTGCATTTGAACAGTTTTCAGGGAGATATGGAACCATTTTCTGAATTATGAAAAAGATAAATACACATTTGTATAGTCTAATCTGGTGACCCTTCTGATAAAGGCCCCAATCCTGCAAGATTTATGCATGCGTTTATCTTTAAGTAGTAGTAGTCTCACTGACTTTAATGGAACTACCAACTTTATGTACATAAAGTGTCAGGTTTCAGAGGGATAGTCGTGTTAGTCTGTATCAGCAAAAAAATGAGGAGTCCTTGTGGCACCTTAGAGATTAACACATTTATTTGGGCATAAGCTTTTGTGGGCTATAATCCACTTCATCAGATGCAGAGAGTGAAAAATACAGTAGGCAGGTATAAATATACCGCACATGGAAAGACGGGAGTTGCCTTATCAAGTGGGGAGGTGGGGGTCAGTGCTAACAAGGCCAATTCAGTCAGGGTGGATGTGGCCCATTCCCAACAGTTGACAAAAAGGTGTGAGTATCAGAGGGAAAATTACTATTTGTAGTGACCCAGCCACTCCCAGTCTTTATTCAGGCCTAATTTGATGGTGTTAAGTTCGCAAATTAATTCCAGCTCTGCAGTTTCTTGCTGAAGTCTGTTTCTGAAGTTTTTTTGTTGAAAAATGGCCACTTTTAAGTCTGTTATTGAGCGTCCATGTTGGATCATATTAAAGAAGTTCTGTATTAAAATCACAAATGAGTTTGATTCCCCATAGTTTAAATTCCAGGGTATTACTAATTAAGAGGTCTCTTGGTTTTTGGTACTGTTTCTCTCCCTCTATGTGTGAAACTTGCAAGCTGCTAATTGCGTTAGTACATTCTAAGACAGAGTCTGTTCTCAAAGCAATTCACACAGAGAGAGACTCAAAGCAATACTCTGTAACAACAGAAACAGCACCCAGAGACTCCCCGCCCTTTTGTTGTATTAACAATTGTGATTAAAATAGAGATAGAGGATGTATGTGGATGGATGCTTGGAGTGGATAATAACTGAATGATCAGGGAGGTGCCAGCCTAAGAATCCAGTGTCCATCGGCTGAAGAAGGCGTCAAGTGGAAATAACTAGAGGACCCCCGGAGGGCAGACTGGAATCCACCCAAAAGCCTCAAGAATGGGAGAACCAAAGAACAAGATAACATCTGGCAGCACGGAGCCGTCAGGAACGTGCCATCTGCTGATTGATTCAGCAACTGCATGATGAAGCAATTCCCAGAGACTGGCATAGGAAGAAATTCCTATAAAAATGGACTCTAGAAAGTGAGAACTTTGGGGGTCTGATTCTGCAAACCAACTTCCAGGAGCATATCGATGAGCATCTGACAAGGCCCTGCTCCCTCCTCATGTCCAGGCTACCGGCCAGTGGCTTGGCATGAGCAACTCTAAGGCTGCTAACTACGATAACAACCTTGCAGAACCTCTGTGTGTGTGTGTGTGTTTTTGTAGGAATGAATGTGTGAATAAATATGAGATTGAATGGAATGTTATAACTATAACTAACTGCTTACTATGATTTTTTCTGTATTCACAATAAATGTGGTATTTTGCCTTTTTCCCTTTAATAAGATCCTGCTGGTTTTTATTTTATTGGTACAACATCCAGGGAGATTGAAGTGCTCTCCTACTGGTTTTTGAATGTTACAATTCTTGATGTCTGATTTGTGTCCATTTATTCTTTTGCGTAGAGACTGTCCAGTTTGACCAATGTACATTGCAGAGGGGCACTGCTGGCACATATCACACTGGTAGATGTGCAGGTGAACGAGCCCCTGATAGTGTGTCTGACATGGTTAGGTCGTATCATGGTGTCCCTTGTGGGTTGGCACAGAGTTGGCAACAGTGTTTGTTGCAGGGATTGCTTCCTGGATTAGTGTTTCTGTTGTGCGGCGGGCAGCTGCTGGTGAGTATTTTCTTCAGGTTGGGGGGCTGCCTGTAAGCGAAGACTGGCCTGTCTCTGAAGGTCTGTGAGTGAGGGATCGTCCTCAAGGATAGGTTGTAGATCCTTGATGATGAGTTGGAGAGGTTTTAGTTACTTTCTTTGTTGGACCTGTCCTGTAGTAGGCGACTTCTGGGTACCCCCGGTGACTCTTGGGAATGGGCCACATCCACACTGACTGAACTGCCTCGTTAGCACTGACCCCTACTTGGTAAGGCAACTCCCATCTTTTAATGTGCTGTATATTTATACCTGCCTACTGTATTTTTCACTCCATGCATCTGATGAAGTGGGTTATAGCCCATGAAAGCGTATGCCCAAATAAATTTGTTAGTCTCTAAGTTGCCACAAGGACTCCTCGTTGTTTTTATATTAAGTGTGTAAGCCTTTGCAAGATTGGGGCCTAATTCCTTTATCTCTTGGCTCTTAAAAAGGTGAGCTGCAATTTCTTCCCCCCAAGTTAAAAGAATGAGGAGGTAGATAGCAAACATCTTTAAAAATCAATTAAAGGCTGAACATTTTTTCCATTGTAATTACTGTAATCTAGTAGAGAGAAGGCAGATGCTATGTGCTTTTTTTAAAAAAAAGAAAAAAAGGAGTCAGGAGAAGATTTATCTATGTCCACTCTTCTATAGTCTACCTGTGCAAAACAGGCTTAACGCACTGGGGTACTCTTTTTGAATAGTGGATTATAATGCAGCAGAATTTTTTTTTTTTTTTTAAGTTAAACGTTTGAAGTCTTTGTCATTGACAGGTCTTCCCTAGTCTTGCTGCCTAGACACTATGATAAATTTCACCATCAGTTTAAAGAGCAACAGAATACTAAAGTTGAATCTTCAATCTCATTTATTCATTTAGCAGAGATTCCCCTAATATATTTTTGTTCTGAAATATACTGGCATGTTCTCATTTTGTGAAACAGACCTCTACAATATGTATTATTTGTATCATAATAAGAAAGGAATTTTATTGATGTCAAGGTGGAGTTTGGCCTCTGAGGCTAACCTAAAATCTTCTGGTGCTAACATTTTTAGGCGCTGACCAGTGGTTGTTCAGCATAAGGAATTTAGGAAGGGTCAGCTCACCACAAAACAGATGGTGATAGGAAAGAGGAAATCTTCATTTTTTAAAATGTATCTAAATAGTTATTGAAAGAAACGACTAGATAAGGTTGACTAAGTTGTGTCAACAAGAGTAGCCATGACAGCCACTATCCTGGATGATACACCAGGATGGTGGCTGTCATGGCTACTCTTGCTGACATAACTCAGTCTTCCTGAGCCTGAGCTCAAGCGGCTACAGCTTGACCTAAATAGCTCAGGCTCGCTAGCTGGGACTGTAATAGCTCATGTCCTCTGTGGATTGGGCACTAGGGGAACCTGTAAACACACACTCACCAGTGGGTTACATAACCGCAAGTATAAGCAGCCTGTGGAACACTGTGTTTTCAAATAGTTCACTGGAATAACAAGTGTCAAGAAAAAAAAACTTTTAAATAAGCATACAGAAGTGTGTCTTTTACATTAAGGTGGATGAAATACAATGTGTAATTCATGTTGTAAAGCCAATGTTATACAAGACCCAACTAATGTCTAAGGACTGAGTGCTTGTCCACAAGGATGCTAGCCACTTGAGTAGTCACTGAAACTTGTCCACTACTGGAGAATCAAAAAACAAACCCAACACAGAAACACTGACACAAGTAACTAATTGCATGACTGAAAGGTCAAATTAATGTATGCAACAGGTAGAGATGCATATACCTACTCGGCCCTGACACTTCATTAACCATCAGTTGTTCTGGTACTGTACCAAGCTAAGTGAAATTGCTAACATATGACATTCTTTATATGCACTCAGTCTTAAAGCATTAAACAGGATGAGAAAACTGCTAAAGATCAAAAGAAAATGGAAACTTCTGAAAAAGGGATTTAGAAAACAAGAACTGCCAGACTGGATCAGACCTGTGGTCCATCCTGCCTCCACCCGGGGCCAGCACCAGGTGCTTCAGAGGAAGATATAAGTAACCCCAATGTTGACAGATGTGGGATAATCTGCCCCACACATTATGTGTCTTCCTTATCTTTTATAGTTATTGTCTTAAGACCTGATGTATGAGGTTTAATATATTTTTCAAAAATTACTGGCATTAATTTTCTAAATTTGGATATCCTGGTTATCATATAGATGTCCAATCCCCTTTGAATCTTGCAAAGTTTTTGGCCTCAACATCATAACGTGGCAATAAGTTCTACAATTTAATTGCATATTTTGTGAAATATTTCCTTTTATTAGTTTTGAATTTTCCATTTTTTAATTTCATTGACTGTCCTCTTGATCTTGTACTATCATAGAGGGACAATAGAAGCTTCCAATCTATTTTCTCTAAACCACTCATTATTTTTATAATGTCCCCTCTCATTCATCTGCTTTCTAAGGTAAACAATCCCAATCTTTACAATCTTTCTTCAGATGAGTTTTTACACATCTCCTACTCATTCTTGTTAGCATTCTCTGAACTCCCTTTAACTCCCTCTAATTCTGCAATGTCCTTTTTGAGAGGACGTGATTAGTACTGCACATGGTATTCTGGACAAAGACGCATCATTAAATAAATTAGGGCTGTCAAGCGATTAAAAAATTAATCGCAATTAATCGTGTAATTAAAAAAATTAATCGTGATTAATCACACTGTTAAACAATGGAATACCATTTATTTAAATATTTTTGGATGTTTTCTACATTTTCAAATATATTGATTTCAATTACAATACAGAATACAAAGTGTACAGTGTTCACATTGCAAATACTTATAATCAAAAATAAATATAATGTAAAAAAACAAAGAAATAGTATTTTTCAATTCACCTAATACAAGTACTGTAGTGCAATCTCTTTATCATGAAAGTTCAACTCATCCCAATAAGTTGCCAAAGATCTTCTCTTAAAAGATATTTATTCTTAAAAATGAACCAACAAACAACTTACAATATTGCCACATCAGACATGTAAAGAGATTAAAAGAAAAGCTGAAAAACAAGGGGAAGACAACAGCCTGGGATCCTGTCAATACAAATAATTTTAAACCTAATATACACAAACAAAATGTTTAGAAGTCATGCAAATTTCTCCTCAGAAAGAGTAAAGCTTCTGTAACATTTTGTACATAATTCCAGATTTGAAGGTACACAATAAAAATATTTGTATTGATCAGGACAGGTATAACAACTTTCAATAATAACTTACAGTCACTCAGGTAGCAAGGATGGAGTTCATATAAAAAAAGGCAAAAAAAGGTGGGGGAAGGAATATCTTTTATTTGACCAACTTCTGTTGCTGAGACACACAAACTTTTGAGCCACACAGAGCTCTTCTTCAGATCTGGGACACTTACTCAAACGGTATGTCTACTCAGCAGAGAAAAACCCGAGGCTGGCCCATGCCAGCCAACTTGGGCTCAGGCTGTTTCATTGCTGGAGCCCGGCCTCCATGAGTCAGCTGGCATGGGCCAGCGCAGTGCTCTTTGCTGAGTCGCGTCACAGATAAATACAAGGTGTAACAGAACGTTTAGCATAAGTAGTTAATATATATTTCAAGGTGAAGTGGCCTGTTAACACCCCTCCATTCAGAGACAGGAAAGGTGGGGAGGGGGGACAGAAAGCAGCTGGGGGTTGTTAGTAGGTTATAGATTGTTCTAATAAGCCATAAATCCAGCATCTCTATTCAGTCCATGATTTTTAGTGTCTAGCTTAGTTATGAATTTAAACTCCCAGGTTCGTCTTTTGAAGGTGTTATGCAGGTTTCCTTTAATGATGAGGACTGATAGTGATCACTCTATATCTATACCCCCTGATACTCTATATCTGACCTTTGTAAAAAGTGTTCATCCACAGGTGATGTGATGCTTTTGTCTTTTATCATTTTCCTGTGTGAGTTCATTCGAGAGCATAGTGATTGTCTGGTTTCCCTCACATAGTTGCTATTGGGATATTTATTGCACTGGGCAAGGTACACCACATGTTGTGATAGGCACATGTAGGATCCCTGGATCTTGAAAAGGTATGTTGCAGGGTGTGTGGCTTATGGTAGCAGTGAAGATATGCCTGCAGGTTTTGCATCTGTTCTTCTGGATGGGTCTGGTGCCGCTTTGAATTGGTGTCCTGGTTTGTGAGGAACCTGGATGATGAGCTTGGAGAGGCTTGAGGGTTGTTTGAAGGCCAGAAGAGAGGGTTCAGGACAGATTTCTTTCAGGGTGGGATGAAAGTTGTTTGGCTGTAGTTGTCTGAGGATACCCACACAGGGGTGTGTGGTCGAAAGGAGTTTCATATCTGTATTGAAGCAGGTCCTTTGGAGTATTTTGGTGGTCCATTCCATGATGCGATCTACTTCGCTGGTAGAGTGTCCTTGTTTGGTGAAGGTGGGTTTGAGTGTGTTAAGACAATATCCCTGATACACATTACATGATAAATTTCCACCACAATTTCAACAATCATCACTCATTCATTAAACTCTCTCTAGAACACTCCCACACCAGCATCAACTTGCAGGATGCCATAATCAGCTTCGACAACTATATACACAAGAAACCCACGGATCACCACATTTACCTCCACAGATGCAGTAACCATCCCAAACACGCTAAGAAATCTGTTATCTACACCCAGGAACTCAGATACCACAGAACATGCTCCAAAGAGAAAATCTAGGATATATGCATGTGTTAACTACTTATGCTAAATATTCTGTTCCACCATGTATTTAGCTATGACTAAGGCTACGTTTATGTCACAGAGGTCATGGAAGTCACGGAATCCATGGCTTCCAGAGACCTCTGTGATATTCTTGGCTTCAGCCCCAGGGGCTGCAGAACTCTGCAGCTGGCAGCCAAAGGGGCCCTAGCAGGGTTCCAGTGACAGCAGCAACAAGAGGCCCCCTGCAAGGTTCCAGTGATGGGTGACAGCCTTGCAAAGGAGGGGAATGCCTCGGGCGAGAGGCTGGGGGTGTCTCGTTTTCTCTTTGGGAAATATGGTCACCCTGCAGCTCCCAGCTGCTGTGAGCGGAGGGGGGCCCTCCTGCAGTTTCCAGCTGCCACAGGTAGAGGGGAAACCCCACAACTCTCAGCCACCATGGTGGTGAGGGAAACCAGGAAGGCACAACAGCAAAAGTCACAGACAGGTCACAGCTTCCATTAATTTTTACGTATTGCCCGTGACCTGTCCATGACTTGTACTAAAAATAACCATGACAACATCTTAGCCTTAGCTATGACACCTGAGTAAATTTCCCAGACCTGAAGAACAGCTCTGTGTAAGCTCAAAAGCTTGTCTTTCACCAACAGAAGTTGGTGCAATAAAAGGTAATACCTCACCCACCTTGTCTCGCTAACATCCTGGGACCAACATGGCTACAATACCACTACATAAAACAAAAGAAGAGGCATGCAGAAAGTCCACTCAAAAGTAGGCAGATGATTAAAGAGGCATCACATGTGGATGCCTCTTCAGGTTTTAAAAAAACAGAAATCTAACAAATGTGCAAGCTTGATTTTTACAATCTACAGGAAAGCTAATATGTGAGGCTAGAGGGAGCATCTAAGCATCCCCATTCTACTTAAATCTCTTTTTTTTTTTCAGTCTGAACATGCGGTAGTAGAGTTATGTTAAACATTTTGTTTATAAACAGTGTGCTTTTGTTGCTTATGAAGACACCCACTGTCCTAAGAGTGGGAATTGTTTATATTAAGATATTTGTATTTATTTTAATCACTAAAAATAAGTCCTTTTTGACTTTACTTTGCTTACTAACTGGAGTGCTGACCAATTTCTAACTATAAGTTTGTTTTTAGTTTGCACATTTTATAAGGTTAAAAAAGCTTTGGGAAGTTTAAATGCTGTGTTCTAGGAAACTGGTTCAAATACTAGAAGACAGAGACACTCTGAATTTAAGCTAGTGATGCAATGAGGAAAAAAACCTCCTATTTCACTCAGCAGAAGGATATGTTTAAATGGTTAAATATGAAGCAGAAGCCACTTACCTTCCGAGCTCATGAGTTTCCAAAATAATACTAGAAGATATAGCATATGGAGTGGGGCTTATGATCTTTAGCGAGGGGTGAATCATCTTCATGTAGATGCTCTGAATAACCCCTGTATGCATACTGACATCATCAGTAAAGACTTGGAGGCAGAGGATACTATGGTAACCATGCAATGTGCTGAGAGACAGAAGCCTTTAATTGCTTTAACAACTTCCTGGGGCTCTAGCTACCAGGCTTCGATTTGCTAAGTAGGAAATGAAGGTTGTCACAGAGGCACTGAATGTGACACTGAGCTGAAAGAACTCAATGAATCCTGAATCTATTAATTGTGATGTGATTTTTAATGATAAGAGTCACAGCTTGAAGCCATTACTGATATTCTTCCAACATCTACAGAAGTCACAGATCAAGTAATAATATTGTCAGGTATCAATTTCATAAGCAGTCCTATATTATTTTCCCAATTAACACATTAATATTATTACATTAAGGCAGACGTCCTTTTCTTCAAAGTGAAGACATTGTTTTAATAGGAAGTACATGTTTGCTTTTGAGGGTCAACGTACTGGTAGCAACAGAAACTGAAGCCCCCATTTACTTATAGGTCAGGTACTGTATAATACAAACAGGCATGCTCTAAAGCTTCCATACACCACATTATATTTATCCTACATTCACATGTCTCAGCTTTGATGACTAATCTGCCAATACATTACTTTGGAAGGACAAAGCTCAAGTTAACAGAGAGAAATGCGTAGTGACAGAATATCAAAAGAAGCCTACATAGCAAGGTTTCTTTAGTAGAGATTTCTAGCGAACCCACTAATGTCACATCATATCTTGCCATAAAGAATTCATCCTGGTTTTCAGGGTTTTTGTTTGCTTTTAAGGAAAACCACAGGTGATTTTAGGTGTTTAGTACTGAACAGTTTGCCTTTTTGTTTCTTAGAAAAATCATTTTCTATAGCTTTGTCTAAATTGTGACAAAAGTTTGATCTGAAATCAGTTTTATTAGCTTATGACAGTTAAGATACTGGCCTGAAAGCAATGATTCAAGCAGTTGCTCAGCTTTTAATTATTTAGTGTATGTGGAGCATGCACACATTCCCCCTCCCATGCTATTTCCCAACTTACAGCTCTGCTTGAGCACAAGTGAACAATTAAAAATCCCTTTCTATTTTTAACACAAAAACTTGGATCAGTGTTATCTGTTTCTTTTAATTCAACCTGAAAACTGAAATCCAAATATATTTTACTACTATTTTTATATTTCTAGTTATAACACCTGTGACAATTCATTTTTTAATATGAATCCATTTTTAAGGGGCACATTTTCAAAAATTACCTATATATTAATAGGAAAATAGTAGTTTGCACCAGTATTTTCTTCCATACTTGAGCAAATTGCTTTTAATCTAACATTCATTTAAAGTAATGTTTTCCCTTAATGTTAAACAGATTTTCATCTATTCTGAAATCTAATTCCCCTTCCCCACTACAAGTATTATGAAACCACAGAGAGGGGCAAAACACGGTCAGCCTCACTTCAGTCCCTGGCAAAATCATGGAGCAGGTCCTCAAGGAATCCATTTTGAAGCACTTGGAAGAGAGGAAGGTGATCAGGAACAGTCAACGTCGATTCACCAAGAGCAAGTCATGCCTCACCAACCTGATTGCCTTCTATGATGAGATAACTGGCTCTGTGGATATGGGGAAAGCAGTGGATGTGATATATCTTGACTTTAGCAAAGCTTTTGATAGGGTGTCCCACAGTATTCTTGCCAGCAAGTTAAAGAAGTATGGATTGGAAAAATGGAATATAAGGTGGACAGAAATCTGGCTAGATTGTCAGGCTCAATGAGTAGTGATCAACGGCTCGATGTCTAATTGGCAGCCGGTATCAAGCGGAGTGCCCCAGGGGTGGGTCCTGGGGCCGGTTTTGTTCAACATCTTTATTAATGATCTGGATGATGGGATTAATTGCACCCTCAGCAAGTTTGCAGGTGACACGAAACTGGAGGGAAGGGTAGATACGTTGGAGGGTACAGATAGGGTCCAGAGTGACCCAGACAAATTGGAGGATTGGGCCAAAAGAAATCTGATGAGGTTCAACAAGGACAAGTGCAGAGTCCTGCACTTAGGAAGGAAGAATCCCATGCACTGCTACAGGCTGGGGACCGACTGGCTAAGGAGCAGTTTTGCAGAAAAGGACCTCGGGATTACAGTGGATGAGAAGCTGGATGAGAGTCAGCAGTGTGCCCTTGTTGCCAAGAAGGCCAACAGCATATTGGGCTGTATAGTAGGAGCACTGCCAGCAGATCGAGGGAAGTGATTATTCTCCTCCATTTGGCACTGGTGAGGCCACACATGGAGTATTGAGTCTAGTTTTTGGGCCCCCATGACAGAAGGGATGTGGACAAATTGGAGAGAGTCCAGCGGAGGGCAACGAAAATTATTAGGGGGCGGGGGCACATGACTTACGAGGAGAGGCTGAGGGAACTGGGGTTATTTAGTCTGCAGAAGAGCAGAGCGAAGGGGGATTTGATAGCAGTCTTCAACTACCTGAAGGGGCGGGGAGTTCCAAAGAAGATGGAGCAAGGCTTTTCTCAGTGGTGGCAGATGACAGAACAAGAAGCAGTGGTCTCAAGCTGCAGTGGGGGAGGTCTAGGCTGGATATTAGGAAACACTATTTCACCAGGAGAGTGGTGAAGCACTGGAATAGATTCCCTAGGGAGGTAGTGGAATCTCCAACCTAAGAGGTTTTGAGGCCCGGCTCGACAAAGCCATGGCTGGGATGATTTAGTTGGTGTTGGTCCTGCTTTGAGCAGGGGATTGGACTGGATGACCTCCTGAGTTCTCTGTAACTGGTTCGATCACAGAAACCCCCTTTGGGCTGCCAACTGATGTGCCAAGACTAATTCTGTCCCTGCTTTTCCTGCCAGCTTGGGACTCCAGAACCCTGCCTGGTTGTGCCAGACACGGTTGCTGGCTACAAACACAGACCCAGGCCTGAACAACAAGCTGCAGACTAAACTGAAACAGCTTAAGAAATGTTCCTGTCTCTAACACTCAGATGCCCAACTCCCAATGGGGTCCAAAACGCAAATAAATCCATTTTACCCTGTATAAAGCTTATACAGGGTAAACTAAGGAATTGTTCGCCCTCTATAACACTGATAGAGAGATATAAACAGCTGTTCGCCCCCCCAGGTATTAACACGTACTCTGAGTTAATTAATAAGTAAAAAGTGATTTTATTAAATACAAAAAGTAGGATTTAAGTGGTTCCAAGTAGTAAAAGACAGAACAAAGTGAATTACCAAGCAAAATAAAACAAAACACATAAGTCTAAACCTAATACAGTAAGAAGTGATTACAAATGGAATCTCACCCTCAGAGGTGTTCCAGTCAGCTTCCTTTTACAGACTAGTCTCCTTTTAGTCTGGGTCCAGTAATCACTCACATCCCAGTGGTTACTGTCCTTTGTTCCAGTTTTGTTTAGGTATCCTATCTCTTGAGCCAGCTGAAGACAAAATGAAGGGGTCTCCCAGTGGTTTAAATACACTTTCTCTCGTGGGTGGACACCCCTCCCTCCCCCTGTGTAGAATCCCAGCTACAAGATGGAATTTTGGAGTCACATGGGCAAGTCACATGCATGACTCACAACTTACAGGTAGCAGTCATTGTTCACATGCTACCTTGAACATCCTCAAGCAGACTTCTTATGTGGATTGGAGCCTTCCAAGATCCATTGTCCGTTAAGTGTTTCTTGACTGGGCACTTAACCTGCAAATTCCTTTCTAAAGAAGCTGCCCAAATGGCTTGCTAATGTTACTTAAAATCAAACAAGTGCACAGCCAATATTCATAACTTCGAATACGAAAATGATACATGCATACAAATAGGATGAATATATTCAGTAGATCATAACCTTTCCAGAGATATGTTACATGGCATATGTAGCATAAAACATATTCCAGTTATGTCATTTATATTTACATAAGTATATTTCCATAAAGCATTATGGGGTGCAACTTCTCAGTCTCTTCCAACCCTAATATTCTAGGATTCTATACAAAATTCTCAAAAGGAGGTCTTCAACATGATACAAGCATGATACATACCACCACCACTTACACAGCAGAGGTCCATAGTGCTGGGTGTCCATGACCACACTGTACAGCTTTATTTCAGGCATCTAAGAGCTCCACAAGGTAATTAACCTGGCTGCATCAGATCAGTAATCAAGACTGGTAGCATGACTGTCACCAGTCCACAACCGGGCAGTGTCCCCTCCTGACCTAAGTCCAATCTTCAGAGCTCGATAAGTATGTCTAACTCAAAGATCACATGACTGAATTCTCTCACACCTATTGAGAAAGTGTCTAGAAACACTAACAACATGGCTGATAGCTCTTGCTGAAGACATACTTATTTGATCATACTTAATTTATTAAACAGGTTCATGAACTTTAAGCAAATACCCAGAGAAATCATACTCCTAGTTTCCTTCCTGTCATATTAATTACACTCCACGTCCCTCCTACTGTAGGGGTACTGCTGGTTTGGACAGGTAGGAGAACTGCAGCTGGGCAGATTGCATACTGAGTGTTCAGGCCTTCCATTTACAGACTGAATCAAATGGCTTTGCAGGGGACCCCAGATTTGTCATAACAAGCCATAAAAGTGTTTGACTACCCTCTACCCCCCACCCCAGGAACATGTGTAGGGGTAAAGGCCTAATCCTCTACTGTTGGGAAACAAGGAGCAAGAGAGGAAGAAGGAGTGTGAAGCACAAACCAAGGGAGGAGAAATGAGACTCTCAAAATGAAATTAAGGGTTTGTGCATCATGTTACATCCAAACTCTCAATCCTAAATAAAAGGGAAACAATGAAATCTATACAGTTATAGCAAAAAGGTAAAAATATTAGCTTTGTTGAAAACAGTCACTCTCATTTATTCGTGTCCAGCTTGTTCATGGCTCTCTCTTTTAGTATCGGATTCATACCATGTTAGCACAGATCAAATCTAATTCATTTTAGAACTGTAGGACATCAGCAGTGACCTTTCCTGAATGAATGCATTTAAAACTGTGGGAATCAAGTCCCAGTTTTAGTACCTCTCAGTAAATTCTAATATTTTAACCTTCCTTAAATCTTTGACTAGAACACCAGTATCTATGTACAGAAGTCAATTCAAACAGACACTTTTTGAAGCATTTCTAGATACACTCCTTAAGCATTATGTATAAGGCAGAGAAAACAAATTTAAGCCTTTTATGCACTTGGTAGCCAGATAAGTAGCATCTCTCTGACCACAGGATTTTATGCATCCCTACAAAGCATGAGAGGGGCTAAGGAAAGTCCTACCAACCCAAGGAAGCTAAGAGAGCTGGAGCCATCTGACAGTGCTACTGGCTAAATGTTTAGGAACCCATCTTTTCATACTGTCTCTCTTACAAAACAGATCTGTGCAGACATTCTAAATGTTGTAGTTTAGTTACAAAATCATCTATTAGGTTCTATTGTACAATTAGTTCTCGAGTTAATTCAACTAAGGCCGCTTTCTTAGCTTGGAAATCAGACAGTTTTCAAATGTCACTGCTAGAGCTAGGCAAAGCTCGAGATTTCCAGTTCATGGAAAAATTATACTCACATCTTTGACTAAAAGATGCATCAAATGAGCACTACCCCCACATGTTGTAAATTTCAGGTTCTCTTCATTATCTTCTTCTACATTTATCCTCATCTTTACTACAGTTGTAGCACTGTCTATGACAAAGTCACACACAGTACCTGACTCTTGGATTTTTATTCTAAGTTTGTTAAAGCTTTTACTGCTACTGCTTTTAAGTATTCTGCTGTGTAGGCATTTCCTGATATATCACTTACACCTTTAAGACAGACAATCCCATATTCTTTTGTCACACAAGCACATTACTGGATCATTGTATACATTGCTGCACTCATCAAGACAAATTTCTCGTCAATGTTTTTTGTACACTGTTCAATTTCCTTCTCTCATACTGTATGCAGCAACCTTCCAACAATGTCTGCTAAGCTGGGTGGTGTGTAACTTGGTCATAATGACTGAACCATGTCAATGAAATGTTTATTCTGAACAAGACAAAAGGGAGAATTTGTTGCATAAAACAAATCAAGCAATCGTTCATCTATGCAGTCTTGCTAGAATTTACATAAGAACTGCCATACTGGATCAGACCAATGGTCCATCTAGCCCAGTCTCCTTCTTCTAACAGGGGCCAGTTCCAGATGCTTCAAAGGGAATGAACAGAACAGGACAATTATCAAGTGACTCATCCCATCTTCCAGTCCCAGCTCCCGGCAGTCAGATGTTTAGGGACACCCAGAGCGTAGGATTGCATCCCTGACCATCTTGGCTAATAGCTATTGATTGACCTATGCTCCAAGAACTTCTTTTTTGGCCTTCACAATGTATCATGGCAACAAGTTCCACAGGCTGACTAGGTGTTACGTAAAGAAGTACTTCCTTACGTTTGTTTAAAATCTGTTGCCTATTAATGTCATAGGGTGATCTCTGGTTCTCGTGTTACGTGAAGGGGTAAATAGCACCTCCTTATTCACTTTATCCATACCATTCATGATTAATTAATCCAATTCTCCACAAAGCAAGCATGTTTTGCATTAAACCAGCTAGACATCTCTAAATCAAAGCTCAATAAAGGCTAATTTAATTTTAAATACTGTATGTTATACTGTACATTATTTGGAACTGGGAGATATATTCTGTGAAGTAACAACATTCCATTGAATCACTGACAGTGAAGTTATTTTGGGGACATTTTATGGCCTGTGTTGTACAGGAAGTCAGACGAGATGATCACAATGGTTCCTTCTGGCCTTGGACCCTATGAATCAGTGCCTTATAACTCTAAGATCCTACTATCAGTCACTTTTTAAATCTAGAAGAGTAGTTATGCACTGTAACTGTTTTTATTACACTATTTATAAACATGGGGAAGTAATAAGGGATGCAGTAGTTCCTCTATACTAGCAATACCCCACCTAATATAATGGTCACACTTAAAAGCCAACCCCACACACCTACCTCACACCTAAATCCACCTCTCCTAGTTCAGTGTTGGCCTAACTACTAAATCTGAACTCTTCTCTTTTCTTTACATTGACCAAGTACAAAGTCTAATAGATCTGATTCTCTACAAAAAGTTTACAATACCTTGAAGGGTTAAAAATTCAAATGCTTCAATGAATTTTACATAGAGTAGAATGGTCACTTATCTGCAAAATGTAGTCATGCACCTTTCTCCATAGCCTGCCATGACGTTTTTGTAGTTCTTTGCTTGAATGCTTCCCCTGTGACTTCAGGTAAAAAAACCCAGTGCCTTGCCACACACAAGGCGACTTTTCACTGAACCTTATTTATACTTGTTAAGCATTTGCAATAATGCAGCTGCATGCAGTGATATACCTTTAATATCACATTTGATATTTTGTAATTAGGACAAAATTACAACGCTGTCACGTGCACTAATCTTGTCAAAATGATGTATTTCTATATATAAACACAAAGAGACAGCAAGGTCATTTACACTGAGAAGTTCACCTAAATGCCCTATAACTAGCTTAGCAAGTATACTGCACAAACTACATGGTATGCCATTAAACAGATCATTCCAGGCTCTCTCTCTCCAGTCTGTGCTCATGTAAACAGCACTGTCTGTCACAAACCTCAACATCTTTGTGTGCAGAAAACGAACTGTTGTAGTGTTTGTACAACTACTTTGGAAATGGGCTCCAGAATACCACATTCCAACAACATAGTTTGGAGCTCACTTCACCTCATCGTTCAACATCAACATGTCTTGGGTCATGGAACATATGTGAATATGGACTACATGTGCAAGCATATTTATTTCAATTACTTGGTCTGGTCCACTTCAGGCCCTGTAGTGCCAGACATGTGACCACATTTGCCTTTTCTTTAAAAAGAATTTTATGAGGTAGGGTCTGCCAGACAGACCTTAGCCAATGTAACATGACAACAGTGCTCCCAAGACTTTTCAGGACCACGATGAGACTTAAATGCAGCACTTCCACTCATTCCTGCACATACCACTGTGGCATAGATGTTCCACCCATTGTGAAACATACACACACCTCTGGAAACATTATTTTATTGTTCTTCCTTAAACTCAAGGTAACTTCTTCATGAAAGTCTTTTACCTGGTAAAGAGACAATCCGATAAATTATCTATAATACCAGAAACAAAGTCTTGCTCACAACATGATCGAAAATCCCAGATGACACCAGGTAACAACATTGTGATATTCACCCAGTTATTCCAATCCTTAATTTATCATTTTAAAGTTCACATCTACATATCAACGTTTAGGTGAAAGGGGTGTTTGGGGGAGGGGAGTGTTTGTATGGGTTTTTTGAAGAATGCACCACTTCAATTAGGATCTTGCTTAAGAGGCTTCTGTCTCAATTGGTTTGCTTTGCTCCATAGCTAAGAAAATGGGGGCGGGCTGGGGGGAGATTTCAGAAGGTCTGAAGTAATACTTTTGCTTCTAAAATGCTGTGTGTAATGTGTTTACAACCAGCGTGTGCCTAGACACTTATATTAATATATCCATATGAGAAAGCACGCAGGAAGAAAGATGTTCAGTAGATGTTTCCTGCAGTTCAGGCACAGCTCTGAAGATTAAAGTCTGCACCTGAATACAGCACTACAATACCCACATGCATTTCACTGCTTGTAAACATTGATCCTTTAAACATTCAAGCAATTTTTCTTGTCAAAGACAGCCAGCACTTCCTTTTAAAAATATACCAGAAAGGCGGGAACAGCAATGCTAACAATAATACCCACCAAAGTTTGAGAAGGTGCAGCAGTACACATTTATACTGTTTATGAAGGAAGAGTAAAAGTGCTGCCACTCAAATTATATTTCAGTTTACATTTTTTGTGTTAGTTAAGAATTCCAACCCCCCATTTTTATATGAATATATACACAGAGAGAGAGCGCGCGCGGTATTCTGGGGCATATACTAACACTAAAGGACCATTTATGTAGAGAACCACAGGGTTCTCTTCCGACAACTTTCCTGTTCAATGTTCAGCCTGAGGAGATGGCTTCCAGTACAGTCACTGATATGACAGTACAGCTTTACGTCTCTTTCACCGGACACAAACAGTGAGGCTGTTTGGTTTTTCCTAGCGTCTGGCTGAAACTGGTGCTTGGGAGACAGACAACTGACTAAAGCTCAATCCAGAACAGAAAGGAGATGCTGGTTAGCTGTAGGGAAAACCAGAGGGGATGGCAAAAAAAGAATATTTGCTCCTTTGAATATACCCACTTTTTTTTTTACAAAGTTCATATTCTAGGGGCTTCTGTTGAATTCTGTGCTGCTTCTGGATGTCCAAAAAAAGGCCAAGAGTGCTTTCTATATCTATGCTAAGCAGACAGGTTGAAAATTTTTCCTCTGGGTGCAGCAGATCTTGTCTTCATTATCCATGCTTCTGGACACTTCCAGATTTTATTTCTAAAGTGAGAATTACAATGCATTTGTAACAGTGTGCAGATACACTAATGCCTAACCTGTTCCTGATTCACACACATACTCCAAGCAGGGGCCATAACAGCTGCTCCAAGAACAAGTAGGGAGAGACTGCTTGAGAGAAGGCCATTCTCCTAAGCCCCAGAGGCTGTGGGTGTGGGAAAGAAATCCCAAGCTATAGAGTATTTTTGTGTCGAATTTTGATGTTTGTTGTCTGGTTCCTGTGACCAAGAGATACAATTCTCAGAGACCACGGTAAAATGCATCTGAGTTTTTTTTATGCTGAAACTCTTTACTGGTTTACAGTGTTTCACACATGAAGCATGTTGTACCTGTGTTCCATGCATTGGTTACCAAATAATTTCCAGGTGCAAATTACAAGTGTTAGTTTTGATCAATAAAGGACTTTATTATTTGATTACCAGGCATCTGGGAAACCACCCTCTCTCTACATGCTCTAGCCATCTGGCAGCCTAGATTAGCAGGGAGGCTGCCAATCCATAGATTCGTTCAGCTGTGACAAGGAGCTCTCATTCGAGGGTCCTCAACTTTGGAATTTGCTTCCCCGCTTTGATCCAACATGGCCCAAGTTTAGCTCACCTTCAGGACACACTGAAAGGCCTATTTTCTTAGGTTTTTATTAGAAAGGATGATTCAAAATATCCAATTTTGTTTGCTTGTTTTATTAAAGGGAGGATGGACAAGTTTTGTTTTTTTTTTTAATTAATTCAAATAAAGGGTGCGTGTTTAAATAAGCGAGATTGGAGACTGAAAATTTGACATTCCAAGGATAAACAGCATCACTATGAATCTACCTCAAGAACAGAATTTATCACCACAAAAATATTTGAAGTGGGATTTTTCCAACAAAGATAAATAAATCTGGAAACAGTGACATTTGGCCTCTTTTTGTCTTGCCATAGATCACCTCCCTACCCCTCATCCCTTGAATGTAAAATTCCCTGTGTAGAATATGTATAATTAGTCTCCCACAAAAGAATACTAAACTTTAAGTATGCACTAGACTGGAAAATATTAGGAAAAATTGCTTCCAGGAGAAAATTTGCTATTTAACTAGTACTAGATCTTTTGTTGGCATGAGCCAAAAATTTTACAAAAGAACCAGTATTCTTTTAAAAAGAAAACTGAGAGGAGTGGAGCTTAAATGAGAATGTTCTAGCAATATACCCTTGCATACAAGAAAGAGTTTCTGAAGTTGTCCTTTAAAAAAAAAAAAAAAAAGGATTTATGATCTTAAGCCCATTGTGACAAAGTGACAATTTTCTGTAATATTTTTATTCCTATGCGTGCCTCAGTTTCCCTCTCTAGTTTGCATTTCTTGAAGAAGGGTTAGGCCTGGTCTACACTAGAAACTTAAGCTGTCTTAACCAAGTCACTCAGGGATGTGAAAAACACACCCACACACCCCCTAAGTGGCACAGTTAAGCCAAACTAACCCTCAGTGTACATACACAGTGCTAGATCGACAGAAGAATTCTTCTGTTGACCTAGCTGCTGCCTCCCTAGGAGGTCGATTACTTATGCTGATGGGAGAATCCATCAGAGCACGTAGTGTCTGTACTGAAGTGCAGCAGCAGCGCAGCTGTGCCGTCATAGCATTTTAAGCATAGACATATCCTTAGAACCTGCTCTTGTGGGTGTTTAGGTCACACAACTGTCTGATCCAAAAGAGGGACACAGGGAGCAGGGGGACAAGACTATTGTAGGAGGGTTGTCATATTGCCACTCTTACTTCTGCACTGCCTTCAGAGCTGGGTGGGCAGAGAATGGCAATTACTGCCCCCAGCTCGAGATCAATAGACTGAAAGGTGTCAGAATATGGGGATAAGAATTTGCTTTTGGGAGGGCCTCAGCAGCTCTCACCTGGTACTAAGGACAAAAGGAAGGGAGCCAGCGTCAGAAATGGAGTCCATAACAGCTTGGCTGGCTGACTGCTGCAAATACTAAGAGAGCAGTGCACCCTGAAGGGGACTAGTACAACCCTCGCACAGGGGCCTGACTTAGCTGGGTTTGATGAAGCGAGCCAGAGATAGAGAGACAGATCACTGGTACTGGAAGGCCCAGTCTCAGAGTCTTGAATGCCAAAGGTCTGCCCCTTTGGAACTGTGACACCCTTTGGGATTCAGCACAAGAGATTCATTGCAGCCTGGGGAATAGACCAGACCCTATGGATCCAGGATACCTATGCCCACCCAGATTTTTTACAACTTTTGTTCTTAGTAGCCGGGAAGAAAAAAATCCACAATCCTTCATATTGTCAAGAAATAAACCAGAGTTGTCAAAGGATAACTGACGGGTATGATATAGTTGTCAGCATACCTGCTATGGAACACAGCCGAGAGAGCCACAGCAGGTCAGACTGTTAAAAAACTGGGCAGACACTCCCACACGGGTGGTATATTCTAGAGATTTAACCAACCAGCAACAAATGTGTGCTCCTGTACCAACACTGCATGTGAAGTTATGAAATTTTGCTATAGGGTTGTAACTCAATACACTCGATACACACATTATAACAAGATGATAATACTCAAACGATGACTTTCTGAACGATACCTCACAAAGCATACCTTGTTCAAGATTTATCACAATTTTGTAACAGTGGTGACCATATTAGTGTAGATATGGTCATTCTTGAAAACTCTGAATAGCTTTTTGAAAAAAAAAAACAAAACAAAACTGTGACCTGGAAAATAAACTCCAGAAGACATCAGACTGGTAGGTAATGCCTAAATTGTAGACTGAAGCAAGACTAAAAGATTTTTTTCTAAATAAATCATCATCGGGAAGAGAAAGGGATGCATTTGCTTTCCCTATTCCATGTGCTGTAGAACAGAGAGTTTCTAAGCCAACTAGTCTAGTCGGTCTACTTTCTTCCCTTCCCCCTCCTTTCATATTTGTGTCAAACTGTGCCAAAATGTATTTTGCTTTTACAGCAGGATTAACTAAAGGGTTTATTTCCTTGGAAATATGTACAGTATATAATTTGTATCCACTATGGATACCTCAAAGTGTGAGGACAAGAAAGAAACTGACAACTCATGTACTGAAAAAAAAAGGGCCTCAGAGGATTCAGATATGTAAGATAACTAGATTGCTTTAAGACAAGATCCAGTTAGCTGATTTGCAAGGTCTCCATTAGTGCCCCCCGTTTCTGGTGGATATGTTAAATTACTGATAATAGGAGTGTTACAGCAGTAGTTTTAATTGGCTCAGATGACATACCTAAGTAAACACAAATACTAATACAATGTATATTTTAATCCCCAGTATGCGCAATTCTGTTATTCAGGTTAAATGGAAGTCGACAAGAGCTGCAGGGGTTGAAATAACTGTCTAGTCACCTACCGGGGACATGTGATATTTTGGCCAACATGCTTTTTCTTTAAAAGCAATTTCATCTGTCTTCAGATTGACACTGGATTGACAGGAAGAAGCAAACGCTCCAAGGTAGACAGCTGACTGTAGTGTACATCAGAAGCAAGAACACTACCTTTGGGTAAAGCACAGTTGGTAACAATGGCAGCCACTGAAATAAGTGACTGCTAAATTATGGGTGAACAGTGGTTGATATCCATGTGATGGGTATATAAGTAACCCTATACAACTCAGAAATGGACCAATAGATTAATTTGCCTATCTTAAAAACTGGAAGGAAAATAGGAAACACTCAGTAAGTTAAAAACAAAAACAGCCAGCCACCCAGCTAGTTTTTAAGTAAACAGCCTCAACAGTGGAATGCATTTGCTAGCAGTACATAGAATACTGACATGTAGTAAAATACTGACCCACAAAATTAAAAAAAAAGTTAAAAGGAAGTTATGAAATGTAGACCCCAATAATCCCTTTTAGGGCAGGTCTACACTTAAAACACTGCATCGGCGCAGCTGCACCGATGCAGCTGCTCTACTGAAGTGAAGAGGGGCCTGCGCCAACAAGAGAGCTTCTCCTGTCAGCATAACTAATCCATCTCCACGAGAGGCAGTAGCTATGTCAATGGGAGAAGCTCTCCCACCAATGCAGCACTGTCTGCATCGGGGTTAGGTCAGTATAACTACGTCACTCGGGCGTGGATTTTTCACACCCCTGAGCAACGCAGTTATACTGATATACATCTGTAGCGTAGACCTGGCTTTAGTTAGGGAAGTAATGCTGTGTCAGTCTAACTCTCCGCAACACAGATTTAACAAACAAACAGAAAGGTACGACCAGGACATGTCCACACTGATCTATCAATGTGACAAACAATCAATAAACTTTCTTGACTTCACTGAAGTAGAAATGTAGTAAGTTAATTTAAGTACTCCAGCTTCAGAAGTGACGTTAATCTAATGTCTCTTTTAGTGAAATTTGAGAACTACCACAAGTTTAAAATCAGTAGGTATAATTATTGTCCTTGATAATATTCCCAGCCCTTCATAAGAGACGGTGCAATAAAGAGTAGCGTCTAATGAAAGCTAATATACAAAATTATTACAGTTGTTGATACTGTAGGATTTCAGGCCTCAAATAATTAACTTCCAAAGGTATTATCACAGTGTTGAGTTGATGTTTTTAATGGTCTTATTCAAGTTCTTGAACTACTAGCATGGATAAATACATCTGTTCAACCACAAACTGACCTAGATAGCAGGTAGGTCAAGTTAGTCTTCATACGCACCAAAGAAATGTAACAATGGAGACATAAATCAGTGTTTAAAGCAGCCAATTTTATCAAGTGGTTAGAACCCAGAGAACCCAGCATTGAAAAGACTCTTCTGAAGAAAGACCTTTGCCCTAAGAACATAAGCTTACTGTTCTACTGGAAGTTCATAATGATTGTAGAAAGAGAGTCTTGTCCTGCCTACAATCTCCCAACGGTGCTGAGATAAGGAGTCTTACATGTCCTCAGGAAGCATGCTCCATTTTATGCTAATCTGCTCCATGACTATGAACTTCAGTCAGGCTGACTTCATCTAATAAAAATATGATTCAGAAAAAGGATACATGGCTAAAGATAGGTATTAAAGTGGAGAAACTTGTATTCTGAGATAGAAGATTTCTAAATCCCAATAAAGCAACACTTCAATGTTGGCTTCCCTAATTTGCTTAAGTAATTGAAAATCATTAACAGTTAATTAGGCATACCAAAAGCCATGTGACAAAAGTAAACCTAGTACAACAGATGGTACAGAATTCACAAATTATAGTACACTGGAAACTCAAACATGTAGGAAAACAGTCAGATATAAGAGAGCCAACTATAGACAAGCACGTGTAGGTAATACATATTTTGATGATATGGCTATAGAGATGGGAGTTATGGAAAAAAAAAAGAGGAGAAAATTAAGCTACCTAGGAAAAATAAGATTCTCAACTGTAGTATTAAATTAATGACTAATGGGGCTGGTGGTACCACCTATTACTAATGTTTGCTGACCGTTATCACTATAAAAAAAGAAGTCCCTGTTTTCAGTTGCTTATAAAACTTTGCCATATTTTAACCATTTGGGCTGAAGTGAATTTGTTTGAGATAATTTCATCCAAAACTGTTGAGCCATTTCCAAGAACAAGGCTAGGGAAAAAAAATGTTTTTCCTATAATAAAAATTTTTAGCGACCATTTCTTTGAACAACTCTCATGCCCCCATGCTTTGAACTTTGGCAGATGCAACACCTCCATGAAAGTAGGCCCCAATTTGGCCAAGTTATAAGCCTTTGGGGGGGAAATAATGGAAGTTCACACATGCTTAGTAGAGACCACCTAGATGTTAGCAGCTATATTCCCTGAAGATTCCATCAGACTGGGCTTGTTACAACACAGCTGAGAAGCCCTTTCCAGGCAACTGCACCTCTGCACTGCAGTGGGCTACGTCAGATCCAGTCCAGACACTTGAAATTAGAGCAGAGAAAATGTCTCACCTGTGTTCTCAGTTACTTCTCTGCTGGGTTCAGGCAGCATGGAGGAGGAAGCTGCCTAATTCAAATGTAGATGGGACAAGGAGACTAGGGAGGAGTGGGGGTGATGAGAATGGAAGCTTGGAGTGGAAGGGGGAGACTTGGAGCCAGCAAGGGAAATCGGGGAGGGAGGAATAGAAGTCTGAGATCAGATGAGGAGCTGGGGGAAAACTGGGACTGAAAACAAATGGGGCAGGGAAGACAAAGATACTGAGACAAAGCGTCAGAGGGACACACACTGATATTGGATGAGGAGCCGAGGAGCCCAGGAAGAAAGACTGGGACTGGGAGCCAGTGGGAGAGGAGACATGGGCAAGGGTACTTGTGCAACTGCATCCAGAAGGCTGCTCTAACTTCGGCTGGGTACGGCCCTAGTAGGGACAATAATATGGGAAGGGACTTAAAGCCACCTTTGCTCTTCATTCTGCCGCATAATATCTTCCCCCCAAAATTTACAGACTCGTCTTAACAACTGATAAATTGCATCTTTTAAAACTGAATCTGCCACCATCCAAAGGAGCTAACAATATAAAGGTTTCCCCAGGTTCATAGTACACTGAATTGAAGAACTTCAACAGTATTTTAAATATTTCATAGTAGTACCAAGATAATTATTTGTAACCCAATTTCAATATGAACATACATACAAAATGGAGTTCAGAATGCAATCTGGAAAAAAAAAAAGGGGGGGGGGGGGGCTGCCAACAGTAAATGTTTCAAGCACACTATTTACAGCTGCAAAAATCTACAAATTGACTCAAAATGACAGTAAACAACACGCATACAAATAAAGAGATGGATTCAAGGTTAATGACATCACTATTTTTAGAAGACAAACACTTCAGCGTGGCTTCAGGAAAGTACTACGTTAGTTATTTCATACAGGTCATCCTGAATGTTTAAGGGGATTTATGTTTATTTTATAATTACAAAGCAATGTTGAACAAAAATAAACCTTATGTGAAATTCAAATATTTAGTTTTCTAAATTGTGTTACAGTTTGTTTAAGTTCACCTCCTAATGTTGACTAATTTTAAAAACTCTCCAGAGCCACTACCTACACCCACCTTTCCTAGCTCTAGCTTTTACTGCCCTAGAGAGTTCTTAAGGAACAGTGGCATAACTTAGTAGTCCAGGGAGCCTGAGGAGCATAGCTTTATGGGGTAGAGCAGGGATCGGCAACCTTTGGCACGTGGCCCGCCAGGGTAAGCCGCCTGGCGGGCCGGACCAGTTTGCATACCTGCCGCATCCACAGGTTTGGCCGATCGCAGCTCCCCCTGGCCGCGGTTCACTGCTCCAGGCCAATGGGGGCTGCAAGAAGCAGCAGCCAGGACATTGACCCACAATATTCCACATAATTTACCATTTATAGGATAAAGCGTAATGGAAATTGAGAAACATGTGATGGGTTCATCACAGAAAGTGTTGCACAGCAAACAAACAAATATAAAATGTAAATGTATTTTTTAAATGACACACACTGTCAGATAAATAAAGCCAAAAATCAACTTACAAAGAATATCTGGAATTCTTTTCCCACATAAGTTACATAAAACTAAGGCACTAAAATATTTATATACAGGAAAAAAAATAGGTGTCCTTTTAATAGTAAAGCACTCTGCATCAAAAATACAATTAGATATGTACAAAACACGCCAATAACAAACAAAAATACTAGTAGTTCCTCCAGCACCATACAACCTACAAAATAAAGTAAGTTTTATTGTCTAATTTCCCTCCTCCTCCTGATAGAAGGATTAATACAGACCTCCAGTTGTGGGCTCCCTCATAGCTCTGGGACCACCCCTCCAAACTAAGGTGAGCAGACAGCACCATCAAGTGGAGGTTTGAAGATGAGCACAGTCCAGAAAGGCCAATAAACCTTCTTCAGAGTAGTTTCTTCAGATAGGTTGGATCCAGTCTTTTTTAGCCTTTGCATCTCAACAAATCATATTTGCAATTCACTCATTTTTCTACTGGCAGCCAATGCAAAGAATATTCACAAGTGGTCACATCAGAGAATAAACAAATTCCCACATTCTGCCCGTGATGGAGATGCCCTGCTGGTAGCTCACAGCAGAAGGAGTTTCCATGGCAAAATCCTGTGACAGGAACTAGATCGCTGTGAGGAAGGAGAATCTCCCAGGTTACAAGTCTGGTAGAAACATCCTGACTTTCTCAGAAAACTGATTCCTTCAGATTGTGAATAGCCAAAAACCATCTCCCATTTATTAACACATTACAAGATCTGGTTGTACCCTACACACAGATAACAAGACAGATCCAGAACACAGCATTTCACTTCCACCTTGATTAGGCTCAACAGCCAACTCTGGCTAATTTAGTTCAGATTTCCATCCACATAGGCCCCTTGCCCTCTCGACTGCTACATATTGTGAACATGACAGGAATTATACAGCTTGATGAAATCAGTCAATGAAACTAACTCCTTGGTTTCCAATCATTTTGCCCAAAGGCGTCACTTAACATTGAATAATATGAGTAGGAAACAATATAACTCTGCATCACATCACATGACAAGATTTGGGATGTAGACTCAAATTAGCCCCTTATCACTTTTTTTTTTAATCCATTTTTTAAAGTATCAACTGGATTAGTCAAGAAAAGCTGTGGATTCCCTTGTGACTGTGCTCAAATGGGGTGATATAATTCCATAGTCCAGACCATCAATGGTAGCTTTTGGTGAATTAACTGCTCATTCTGTTCAATTTATTCTGAACCTGATTTGGAGCTCACCTTTGATAATGAGGGGAAAAAAGAGCTGGTAGGCCTTGAGCATCCCAAATGAGAAACAAGGATCGATACCAAACTTCTCAGGCCAGTAAGAGGAAAAAAAAAAAAAAAGATGGCCCGCAACTCAGCCAGATAAACAGGATGTTCCTACCTGATTAATCTTCTCCACACAGAAAGCCAAAAAAGTCTCAAAGTGAGATAGACTCTATCCAGGTTTTTCTACTCTGCTTATCACACGGTATATTGTCACCTGACTGAATTACTAGTATGTTTGTCCAAGGCTAGAGATATTCCAGCTACATCAGATTTGCCACCACACAACATCTATGGTTAACTACTTGCTGTATCTATTCCTAGTCTCAAGAACAGTGTTTCTATAAGCCTGCATAAATTATGTATATAAAGAAGTCAGTTTAATTTGCAAAAGTTCATACGCCATCTCCTCTCAAACCTCTGGTTAAGTTATTTCAATTCAAGTTATCATTAAACCATGAGGCAGGCATTCTGTACTGATAAAGTCAAACTGTGGACAGAAGCCAGAAAGTTAAGCACTCCAAACAATGAGATATACTAGCCTTCAACTAGTTTAACCACCACCAATCCCGGGGCAGCTGTGATTCACCAGGAGATCAACTCACACAACAATTTAAAAATATTCAATATACAAATCCTGTATTACATATGTCCAGTCATTTCCAACCTGAAATATTTATTACTCATGCACATTGTAGTAGCAACTTCTTGCCTGCTCTTTAAAAAGAGGACAACATAATTAAGCATATGAAAGACTATGTATATTTCCTCTCCTGATTGCTTTATCTTCTCTTTGCTGTTCTAGGATTGCGTATTTTCAGATTGATAATATTTTTATTTGCCTTTGTGTATTCTTGGGTGTTATTTTTAATACCATTGCATAAGCTGCAAAGAATATTTTTGATACAGTAATTTAAAGTTAAATATTGAGACAGACATTACTTCTGAAATGCATATATCCTAACCTGGAAAATTAAGGGTTTACTCAAACAAAGAGCCATTGAAAGCTGCCTTAAGCAGCTACTTGATGGACAAAATCAAAACAAAAACAACAACAACAACAGGGCATTCTCCTAAAGAGGTGAAATATAAAACTATCCATTACATTTAGTGATAGCTTGAGGATGTCTCTTAAGACAAGAGTTTCAACGTTCAGGGCTAACTGCACCATTATCCCTTTCCCTATCCTGCGATGGAATTCAGATATTCTCCCATGCCTGGACCAGGCCGTGGGCTACAGTACCCTGTGTATCAATCATTCCTACCCAGCAGGTCCGGCTGACTTTAGGTACCTGCTGTTCTTCCCCAGTGGTATATGGTGATCAGACAGTTCTCTGAAAATAGCAATATTGATTATTTTGCAGTAGGAACAAAGCATTTCAAGAAAAATTGTTTTAAAACAAACAGCCTACATGTTTGTCTCTCTTACCTAAAGACTTACCATCCCCTAATAATTTAGCAAGCCCTAACTTCTTCAGACCCCCATCCTGTGGCTCAGCCTGACTCTCCAAAACAACTAACTTCCCCACTGTGTTTCCCTCAAGAATGTGTTCTTTAATAAGCCTGCCAGAGTTCTTTTGATCACCTGCATTGTGGTGCCTTTTCCTGTCCTGGTTTAAGCCAGCTTTGTAAATTATCTGGAGAGAAGGCAAAAATCTCCATAGCTAGTAGTCCTGGCATTGCCCCTTAACCACTCACAGGTCTGCAGAGAGGTACCTTATCTTGAGCCATTCTTTCTATTCCTGCTAGTTTTTTCAGAAAGTCTCACGTTGTGTTAAAACCAACAGTCATACAGAACACATCTCAATAACCACGTCAACATACAATATTATGAAATTACAAAGCAGCTCCAAATGCATCACAAAGAGGATCTGCAAGAGCAGTCTTCAGTGTTACAGGTTTATTGTACCATAACTGTAACAGTTATAAAAATATTTTATTCAGCAACTTTAAGAAAATGTAACCAGCATTCACATGAACAAGTGATATCAGTCTATGTTCAGAAGAGATGACGTGTCACAGACATTTCTCCCCTACCCTGGCTACAGCAAGTGACCATTCTGCATCCACTGCTGTGAATTACTGACCACTTAGAGAGAAATACAGATTGTTCTCACCAAGAAGAGTTATTATTTTTCCCATGATCCATAACTTTAGCACTCCTTTGGCATGATAAAGTTATTAAGCTCCTTTCCACAAAGGAAAGGCCATAATAACTCACTGCCACCATCATCACAGCTTTAGAATTATGGGTAATATGAAAGATAACTGCCCTTCCCAAGTAAGTTATATGGGCAATTTTTTATTATGGAATTAGAAGGTATTTTTATATAAATCACTGTGCCTTATTAACAAACAATTTAAACCCACTTTAGATTTTGTGATAGAGTCATAAAGAAAACCTTTTCATGCCTGTGAAATTCTTATCAGAAATGGCACAATCAATCTGTTCCTATAGGAGGGGGCCTTTATTGCGCAGCAAAGGAGGCAGTCAAAGCTGTCAATCATTAACAGACCTCTGGAAGAGGACCCACCATTTCTTTAAGTTTCCAGAACTAGGATAGTACTGAGAATTATAATTTAAAATCATTTTAGCATAATTACTGACTTCCACTTGTTTCCTAACTAGTGTCTTCAGAGAGAATGCCACCCCTTAAAGTGAGTTTGGACTGGTGAACTTGATCTCTCTGTATTAAAAAAGAGACGAGAAAGCCAGAATAATGTGCATTTTGCCTTTCACTCAACTAATACACACATCAACTTGTCACAGAGGGACATAACTAGCAATGCTTATGTATTTTATATCATACAGATGGAGTAAAGAGAAATCCTCTCCACAGTGAAATGTTGCAAATAGCCTTGCCAATAGCACCTATCTAGGCTATCATCATTTTCAGATGCAATAACTTGGAACAGGAGAGCAACCTCTAATTTTGGAAGCAAGTTACCTGACACTATTTTCTAATATGAACACTCATAATCAATCAAGTATATTTTAATATTAGAAGTATGAGAAAAATGTCTTAAATATCAAAAATATCAAATCCCACACATTGGTATTTCTAACCTTCAGCTTCCACCACAGTGAGGAAGTAGTTCCTAGTCCAATTATATTCAGCATCTCGGACTTCAAAGAGCACACGTGTGCACAAAGATAAAACCAACTGGGGTAAAACTGGTTTCAACCAAAGTTACCTCAATTTCAAAAAGCCCGTTGAAGATAGCGAGTATATATTTGAAAGCCAGTTAATAGTGTACCAATGATTTTAAATAAATACAAATATGTAAGTTATCTAGAAGGGATTTTTTTTTATTACTATTACTTGTGTTTAATCTTTTCAGAACTTGTTTTCTATTAAACTGCTTGGAAATGACCATTTAAAAATTTTTATATAGCGTAATATTTTCAATTTTTTTGAAAATGGAGATGGGCACTTTTGAAAATGTTATGCTTCATAGAGACAACATTTATTTTAAAAAGGTCACTTCCAAAAATTTAGAAGATTTTGTTTAAAATTATGGTCCACATAAGCAAATGTAAAAACGTACACCACATCCACATAAAGTCTACCATGAGATGAAAAATACCTCTTTATTCTAAAGAGACACATCAACCCTCCCGGAACATATCCTAAAAGCCCAAGAAATAGAGGAGTCTTGCTGCCAGCCCTGAAGATTGGCATTCAGGCAATTCATTAATGTGGTGGTCTGATAAGAATGTTCACTGATTAAGGGCTCCTCATGGAGAATGCTCTGCCAGTCTGAAGATGTTCTATTTTAGGAGCCTCTATTGATTGTAACCATAAATATACCACATGGGGAGAAAAGGTTCCCATCAATTAAGTTAGTCCAAAACCATTCAAGGCTTCATTGCTCAAAAATCAACACCTTAATTTCAGTCCGGGAGCATTGGAACACAGACATTCAGGGGAAAAACACTCAGCTCACTAAGCACACAGCCACATTCTGCACTAACTTGAGAATATGAACAGGCTAAAAGGTGCAGAGCACACTGAGGGGACAAAGCATCCACCAGTAAAGGAGCTCTGCTTCTGTAAGAAAGCCCTGTAGCCTGGCCAGATGTAGATGAAGAAAGCAACACAGTTGTAAAAGGATAATTTTATGGTAGCACAGATTCATAACCACATACAAAATTGCAAAACAGCAATTTCTATTGTGAATAGTAATTGATTATAATTTGCAGCACGAAAAAGGAAGTCTTTTAAATGTCTGGTTCCAAAAGCATAGCAAACCAGCTCCTCCATACAAAATAGCAGTCATGGTATTCTATCATGCCTCTTGATGACACAATTGTGGTTTCACTCTTCAAAAGAAGTCCCTGCAACAGTTTAAAAAGCTTTATTTTCACCTGTAAAAGTACCTTCAAACACTACTTATCAGAGTTATAGAAGAAGTCTTAAGTCATTTAATTCATTGTCCTTATGCTTCATAAGTCAGTTTAGGCACATCTTTACTCATAAGCATATCACCATTGTAAAAGCAAGGTTTTTACCCCTGGCCAATAAAAACCCCACTTATTTACAGTAAACTCCCACTCCTGAAGCATCTGAAATCTACAGCATTGTGCTCATACAGGAGATACTAAAACTGACTAGGCTATCTTCATTGTCTGAGTGCTTGAATGTACATAGTAAACTAAACAGCATTAATAGAAAAAAACAGATTTTTTTAAAATTCAGTTTAATAATGTATGGTATCTTAGTAGCAATACATGAGGATTTTTTTTTAACCTCTAAGATTCTTAACCTGACATTTCTTTAACTCACTCATTGCATGAACCCTTTGAAACTTGGCGTTAAGATCCCCTCTCTCTCAATTCCGCAATGCTATTGTACAGACAATTTTTTGTTATTGTCTGGCTTGTCATGAGTATTGGACTTCTGGCACGGATTTTATTAAAAGAAAAACAAGGACCATTTAGGTATATTTATTTATATGAACTTTAGAAATAGAAATAAGACACATGAAGCTTTTCAACCTTGTAATTTCATTTAACAGACTATTTAAATTGTTTTGTCAGTTGCAGAAAGATGTATCACATAGAACACAGAGTTTAATATCATAACAGAAACGAACTAAGTTATTGTCTGCATACATCTGTTCTCTGAAAAACTGAGCACTATATATCTCTGTTACCTAAACCTGTGGATTAATCTCATTTAATATCCTGATATAACAATAATGAAGCAAATTAATGCTATGGGAGGAAAAGACAGTGGGCTATAGTTATTAGGCATTATTATAGCCACCAGGGTCTATAACTGGATGCCTGCTGTGAAGAGAAAGCTCTTCTAAACTGACGATTGCAGAGCCCTTTCCTTAGACAGAGGTCAAGCGTCTCATTTCTATTCACCACTGTGAAAAGAATTCTTCCTAACAGAAGGCTCTTTGCACATTGTCTACTTACATCCTTCTAGAAACGATTTACAAATTATTTATCTGCACAGTTAGGGTAGCTCACTAGACTACAGACCAAAACAATATCAAAATATCTTCTTAGAAGAAGAGCATAGATAACAGACTTGAAAAACAAAGCAGAAATATCTGACACTGAACAAAAAGGGCCAGAAATAGCCTGACGTGCAACAAAGTTATAAACAAGCTGCTTCTACTCCACTCATTGTAAGGAAAACTGATAACTGACAAGTATAAAATAAGTTCCACTCAAAAACTTATGTTTCGAGAACATTAATATCCAAAAGCTGGGGTGGGCCCTGCAACCTTAACCCTGCCTTTTTTGTATGTACATTACAGTTTTGTCTTTAATTACATGGTCATATTCTTTTACTCATAATAAAACAGTTCACTACAACCTTAGGTACAAGAGCAGCTCTCTGTAGTGTCTGTTACTCCTGTATACTTATGATATTTACTCCCATCCCTTCTGATATTTTGACATTTGTTTTTATCTTAAATTGGGACAAAGTCATATATGAAATTTTTTCATGCAACAGAAAGTTCAAATAAAATTGGTTCAAAAATGTTGAAACAAAACATTATGACTTTCCTGAATAGAAACATTTCATTTTGGTTTGTCAAACTAGATCTAAATGTTTTGTTTCAGCATTTATCTGTGACCCCTGAGCTGCTGTGGTAACTCATGGAAATTCTGGTTTTGGTTCCCTCACACACTATTCTCATCTACCAGCAAAATTTCCTGAGCGGACTGAATTTCCCACAATGCAGCAGAAAACCCCCTTCCCTTTCCTCTACCCCTCCACCCCCCTTGTTGAACTGATATTGGGAAACCCAGCTCATTGAGAATGGGGGCATGAGTATCCAAACCTCATTTCCCATTATGCACTGCAACAGTTCCGGCAAAAACAGACCAACGTCTAGCGCAGGGGTTCCCAAACTTGGTTCCCACCACTTCCTGCAGCTCCCATTGGCCGGAAACAGTGACCGTGGCCACTGGGAGCTGCAAATGGCTGCACCTGCGGATGCTCAGATTAACAAAGCGCCTCACGGCCTACCAGGGACTTACCCTGAAAAAGCTGCGAACCAAGTTTGGGAACCTCTGGTCTAATGGATACAAAACAAAAACATTTTGATTTAGTTTGACAAACTGTACTATTTTGATTCATGTTGACCAGCTCCCAAACTAAATACTTCATTTTGATTTTTTCCCCACAATGGAAAATCTAAATGTTTTGGGGAATATGAGATTTCCCTGCAGAAAACATCTATTTTCCAGAAACTGCATTTTTCACTGAAAAGACTGCAATGGAAAATTCCTAACTAGCTCTAATACGTTCACTAAATTCATGATCATACTGGCAAAGAAATATGCCAGTTTACTGTGATTTTAAAGCAGAAACACCTACTGAAATAATTTCCGTCTACAAATGTTCTACCTATTCCTGTTTCAACTACGGTCACGTCACGTTCAGACACCAGCTCTCTGTATACCAATACCAATAGGGTCTCCACTATGTGTGCAGATTTTACGATCAGCTTTTAAGAAATCACTGCATACACTGCAGCTCCAAAATACACACTTTCAACCATTGTGCTCAAAAGATACTATTTGAATATGCAAACATTGTACTTGTGCATGCAGATACTAATTTTTCATGTGCAACAAGCATTTTTGGCCATTTAACTATGTATTTATATTCCTCCTCCCAACCATTGTAGTGTCCGGGCTTCTCACAAGTATTCATGAATTTATGTTCAACTCCCATTTGAGGTAGGGATATATTTATATACGTTTAAAAAATGATGAACTGAGGTAAAGAGAGATGAAGAGATTTGTGCACCCAGGAAGTATGAGACAGAAGAAGGAACTGAATCCTAAATCTCACAGGGGTATATCTGTCGTGTACCTTAACTACAGACCACTCTTACCTCACCACAACTTAGCTGAGTTTTGAAAATTCAGCCCTTAAAAACTAAAGAAATGTGCCATAACTGGCAATAATTTTGAATGACACTGCTTTTATGAGCACCAATTTAAGTTTTCCTGTCTTATTTATTTATTTTAAGATATCTCTTTGCCACAAACCACCTAGCAGTTTAGAGGGGAAAAAGAATGAAATGAGTATTTGTTAAAAAACCTCAGATTGATAAATCTGGAAAAAGGTCTCCCTATATCCATGAAAACAGGCTAGAGAAAGGCACTGGAGGTATCCACCAAAGAGTAAGATCAAAACCGAAGCTGCATATAGAGTAGATCTTTCCTTCTCACATCAGCCCAAAAGCTCTGAACTGTGTGCGTGCACACACACTTGGAGGAGATGAAGAAATGGGGAGCACCCAAGATAGAAAGAGAGAAATCAACTTGATAGAGACTTTACCTATACAGTCTGAATATCTCTGTTGTGCCCTTCCAAACTGTAATTCTCTGCAGTCAAACCCAGTACTTAATTCTGTCTCAGAAAAATCTTATATTTGTTAAGCATAAGTACTGCAAAATATGTAATGTTCATTGAACTCAGCTAACTAAGCTTGATATGTGAGGAGCAGAGTGAAATATAGTGTTAGATTTCCCCATTTTTTAATTTAAAGCAGAATATTTTCAATATTTCTTGTGTTACTTTAATGGACTGTAAGATGTTTATGATTATTTTTACAAATAATCTATATTGATATTTCTGTGTCTTACACTAGAGTTCTCTTTTTGCCTGGAAGTATTTCAACTTGGATTGAAATGGTAGAAACTGAATAAATACAAAAAAAATAATAAAGCAAGTTTTGATAATATACATAGGAATTGCCATTGTAGATCAGACCCATGATCTAGTCCAGTAAACTGTCTCCAACAATGGCCAGAACCAGATGCCTCTGACAAGGTACAAAAACCCACAGTACATAAGTGAGGTGTAACTTGCCCCCATGAAGTCTCATCCTAAAAGTTAGATATTGGCTTAAACCAGGGTTTAAATTCAGCCGGAGCTGTTCAGAGCTTTTCAAATCCGCAAGGCAGAAGCTGCAAGCTCTGGGGCTCTGGGAAATACTTCTATGAGAATTTAAACCCTGGCTTAACCCCTGAAGCATGAGATTTTAATCTTACTTCCGAAGTTTGTCTAGGTTAATGCTAAATATCTTTATTATCCATATAAACATCCAATCCCTCTGTGAATCTTACTAAATTTATGTTCTATTGACATCCTGTGAGAGTGAGTTTCACAGTCCAATTATGTGTGAGCAGAAAATATTTTTCCATTTACAATTTTGATTTTGCAACCTTTCAGTTTAATTTTGAATGTCCCCATGTTCTTGCACTGAGACAATGACAAGATTATAACCTGTTCTTTCCCTTTGAGCCGGGGTGAAAGTAAGCCGGTACGGTACCAGTAAACAGTGGCCCCCGGTACCGACCCAAACGCAGGTGATGTTAAAGCGCTGCCGTGGCAAACGACCCAGCTTAAAGCGCTGCCGGGGGGGGGGGCACTAGCAGGCAAAAGGAGCGGCTGCCCCAGGGCCGGCGATTTAAAACAGCCTGGGGCTCTAGTTGCTGCTGCCGTGGCAGCAGTCAGAGCCCTGGGCAGCAGGGGCCAGGCAGCGCGGATGCACTGGCTGGGGGACACTGACCCCCCCCCTCCCCGCCCTTCCGCCTCAGGCCCCACTCCTTCAGGGGGCCAGAGCCAGCCCCCGTTTTGGTAAGTCCTCTGTGTTACTTTCACCCCTGACTTTGAGCCATAACAATACTTAACAAGGAGGTAATATGCTATACAGAGGTTCTGCCCTTACATACATGTGTATAACTCATTGCAATCATGGCAATTATAGACATATATTCAAGACCAAACTTTGTCTCAGTCTAAACACTGTGACACCCATTGCACATGTTTAAGTCACTTCCAAAATAATAGAGGAAGTAAGGTGTTTCAAACTAAACCCCTGTTGGGACTCCCCTGATTTGGAGCTCCCTCCCTTGCTTCATAAACAAATTTAACAGGATAATAAATACAATTTAAGACCTTGTTTTTGCAACTCAATCTGTAGATTTAGAACCCTGCACAAACCTCTACTGAGTTCAACGAGTTCTGTGCAGGTCTCCACCTGCACTGACCTAGTTGCAGTAGAAAGACCTAGATATTACACACACCTTTTGGTTATTAGCCCTTTCCCGACAATTTCTCATCTTTTCACCACTGGTACAACTCCCATAGTGGGAGCACTAGACCAGGGAAGGTGCCAGGCTGTCAGGAGTGTTTTAATCACCACATCATCTAACCCCTAATGCTGTTCTGAGTTTATTTTGTCATCCAGGAATTAGTTGATTCATTCTGTTAACAAGGTGAGATGACTAGTCATTTATATTTTATTTTGTACTGTGAATTTTAAATCATCAGATAGGAACTTTATGTTTTATTTTTAAATAAATCTAAATTGATCAAAAAAGTGCTAATTATAGTTAAGATTTCTGGAAAGTCAGCATTTGGCTTCTGGAATCTGGGACCATCAAAAGGTTCATTATATTTTTTTCAGTCCACTACCACACAGGACATGTAAAGAATGGCCCAGGGAAGATAGGGATGGTGGAGCCTTGTTTGACATCTGGCAGTGTAGGAAGGATTCAGAATACCAAGCTATAAGCCTGTGGTTTTGTTATTTTTTTGTTTGGTTTTGAATAAGGAGCTTTGATAATTAGTGTTTCCATTTTAATACCCATACTTGAGTTACATTGTAGGTTAACATTTGGTAATTTATACTGTGTTTCTCTGGAGAGCTGTGTGTGTGTAACTCATTATTTCTCATGTGAGCATTTTTATGTCTTCATATCATCTTTACAGAGTCTTCCAAAATATGCTGGATGCAAAACTTTACAGGGATAGTGTCAATTTACATTTTGGCCTAATGGCTATGTTTTTCAAAAACAACCTTCTATAAAAATCTAACACCTAAAGGTTTCTACTTCTCAAACATTCACATGAGGAATTCAGACTTTTTTAAAACAAGTGTTCTCCAGTTGACAGAAGAAGCCAGAACATTGTAGTGCTGGGTAGCTTAAAGTGAAACTATGACCAAAAGCATACATTTAATTGATTTTCATTGCTCACCTTGTAGGTGCACAGAAGTCAGAACATAAACAATTTCAAACGTGAAGTGTAAGAATGAAAAGCACTTTCAATAGCGGATAAGTCAGGTCCATGGTAAACAAGATGGCACTACCGACAACTGCAATTTAAAAAGCTGCACCACCACCTTTAATATACCTGACTCTACTACCGACTCTTCCTCTCACCCCAGGACAAGTACTACGAGGTCTGTGGTGCTACTATCATATTAAAGATGTACCTGTGTGTGTGTATATGTAAGCAATGCAGCATAAGAAACTTTGGTCAAAGGGAAGCTGAAGTGTTTCTTAGGCAAGGTAGAAAGAACAGCATATGAAGGTACAGCTAGAGGATGAGAAACACACACTTGCCAAGCAGCGCTGATCCACCACTCCAGACAGAGGAAGGGGTGTGAGTCTTCCATTAAACGGGAAGCCATAAAGCGACTTTCTAAACCCCGAAGTAACCAGGAAAACACAAAAATGGTCGTTTCTTCGTAGGAGACACAAACCGCTAAGCAACAGGGGCTGCAACAGAGACCCCAACTACCGCCCCCGCCCGCACGAGCAGAGGGACCCGTTCTCTCCGAAGCAGCTGGGCGAGGAGAGCCCCCGACTCAGCACCGACCCTCGGCCCGGAAACCAGCGGGGGAAGCCCTGGCCCGGGAGCGGAGCAGCTGGTGGCCTCCAAGCCTTAGGGGCGACTCACGCTCTACCCTTGCCCAAGCCGAGCCCGGCCAGCCCCGGCCCGGCCGCTGCCAGACGCGGGGGCGGCAGCACCCAGGAAAAGTTGCTGCCCTGCAGTGGCCCAGCCCGGGCCGGGGAACGAGGGGGCGCGCGGCGGGGTAGGTGCCCTTCCCTGCCGGGAAACACGTGCCCGGGGGGTGCCTGGGCAGGGGGCGCTTGTGCCAGGCAGACGGGCGGGCGGAGGAGGACGCTGCAGATGCCCGGGGAAGGGAAGACGGGGGTGGCCGCACCCAGCCCTGGGGAAGGGAGGAAACGACACAACTCCCCGGGGGCCGCAGCCCCGCGCACTCACCCGCTGCCCACCGCGGCTCTGGCGTTGGTCGCTCCTCCTGGCCGCGGCCGCTCCTTTACCCGACGCTTCCCCCCGCCTGACGCCGAGCCCGCCCCGCCCCTAGGCAGAGCCGCCTGCCCCGGCCCGGCCGCGGCTCCGCCTCCCGTCCCTCTCCGCACAGCAGCGCCGGGAGCCAGCCGCGCACCGCGCCCGCTGGAGCAGCCTCCCCAGCGCCTGACGAGCCGCCGCTCACGTCTCCCGGCGAGCCCCGCCTGAGGCAGCCTGGGCTGGGAAAGACACCGGCTTGCAGGCAGGCAACGTCCCCGCTCTGGCGATGGGGTGGGGAGTGCAGGGTGTCTGTCCCCACGCCGGGCTGTGGAGTGGGATGTGGGGTGCAGAATATCCCCGCGCCGGGCGGTGGGGGACGACAACAAATGTAATAGAATAACGCCGTGCGTCGGGGCGTGAGTGTTTCTCTAGGGAAGAGCCCCCAGTGCTGGGGGTATTTCACGGAGAAACCTCCTGAGCTGTCATAAGAGATCAAAGAGAAGGAGAGTCTGCTAGGGGAAAGGTGTCTTTGGGAGCATAAACCGTCTCTTGATTTTGGGAGAGTTTTTCTTCAGACAACGCTGTCTGAGAGAGGAGGAGGAAGAGTTGGTGCAGGCAGGGTACAAGCAGCTGAGAAACTCCTTTTAAGGGAGTCTGGGGTGTTCCCAGCTAGGGAAATCCTTGAAAACATCCTGCCGTGTAGTGCTTTCCCATGCTGAATTCTCATTGTAAACAATCTGGAGAAAAGGGGGACAAACTACACTGGAGGCATGGAAAGAACATTGCTCTCACTGGAAAAGCTCCTGGACAATGAACAGCATCAATAACTGAAAGCAGATTTGTTATAACATGCAAAGAAGAGGAGCTAGAGATCCTCTAGATGCTGGCGCTGTTGTCGTGCTTTTGGAATAAAATTAACTGTAATTTTCAAATCTTACAGAGAAAAAGTAGCTTTGGTTGGCTTTTGGGAAGCTGATAGTGAAGAAGACTGCAGTGGCCCTTCTGTAGTGGGATAATCCAGCTGTGACAAACTCAATGAGTTTATGCCCAAATAAATTTGTTAGTTTCTAAGGTGCCACAAGGACTCCTTGTTGTTTTTGTCTTGGTAAAACACTCTACCAAATCCCTTTTGAGAGGTTTTTTATGCAGATTTAAAATTAATACCAACAGCTAGATTGTGCAACCTTTACATTGGTGAGTACTTACTTGCCCAAGTTTTCCTATTAAATTAAATAGAAATAATCATAAAGAGTAAATGCTCACCAACATGAGTAAGGGTAAGAATCATAGAATATCAGGGTTGGAAGGGACCTCAGGAGGTCATCTACTTCACCCCCCTGCTCAAAGCAGGACTAATCCCCAATTTTTGCCCCAGATCCCGAAATGGCCCCCTTAAGGATTGAATGCATAACCCTGGGTTTAGCAGGCCAATGCTCAAACCACTGAGCTATCCCTCCCCCTGAAGGGTTCCACAATTTCAATGCAAATGAGTAAGTAGTTCTTTCCAAATGAGTGAATGTTGGCAGGTCTGAGATTACTTTGGGGTTTCTCTATAGTGTATATTACATTGTATGCCAATCCACCCTAAAGATGATAAGAGGAATGTAACTTGTGCGCAGTTTGCTTGTGGACCAGTTGGGTAATAAATGGGTGGGTGAAGAGAGGTGGGATCTAAATAGGAAAAGGAACTGTGCACAACTAACTCTTAAATTATTTCTAACGAGTTGCTGATCATTCAAACTAAAAGTTCAGAAATGTGTTTCTTTAATTTTTCTTGGAGGCCCACTAAACGAGAATACTAGTGAATACAAATATTAATTTCAAGAGGACTGTTCACAGTAGTGAAGTTAAGCAAACGTTTAAGTGCTTGCATTCAGCATCTATTTTTAAATTAAATGTCTTAAGCTTGACACACAAAGCAATAAGTGAGTGAATGGCTAAGGCCTTGATCCTGCAACTGGTACATACAAGCAGACCTTTACACCTGTGTTAAGCCTCACTGAAATAATGCAGTGATCCACCTTCATGTTTGAAGGAGTGGTTTCCCCAGGAATTGAAATTACGGGGGGGTGTTCGAATTTACAGGGTGGGTGTCAGGGCCGATGAGGGGTGAGACTGTGATGGTGAAGGTGGGCTGTATGGCACCATAGTAAAAACTGAAAAAGGTTTCATGACCATTTTATTAGATTTAACTCATGTTTTAAAATCATCACACAAATTAAAGTTAGCTACTCAAGCCTTCTATGAAACACTATGTCTACATCCTTCTTGGTTTCTTGTTATAATTTTGCACAACTCAGTTAATGAACTTCTGGAATGCAATGCGTTCATCTTTGGTGGCTTCTCGTGTATCCGGTACTTCCATTCCTTCAATTGATATGCTCATTAGTTCATTCACATGATCAGGCAGAAGGCAACTTCTTTCAGAACACAAAATTCTATTCAATGATGAAAAAGAACGCTCAACTGTAGCTGTTGTGACTGGGAGTAGCAAGAGATGAATTCCTACTTCTTTCATCCCAGGAAACAGAGCACAGAGATCATCGGGTTGAGCCACTAGTAATGATAAAAAAGAAGTTGAAGTCAAATCTTCATTTATTCGTTGTATGATATTCCACTCTGTGTTCAAATTCTCTATTCTGTCCTGAGCACATGGCAGCCCCATTGCTAGTACTGCCTCACTCCACCCAACTGTCGGTGTTTTATAGGACAGGCATCTGTAAAAGCTACATAGAGGTTGAGTAGAATCTAGAAGTCGCTGTTGTAGATTTTTAAGAATCAAGTCTGTGTACTTTTTCAGTTGTCTTAACAAACACTTCTTGTCTTCTTCACTTAAGGTTTCAATATAAATGCCTTCATTAGTCAACTTCTGTACTGAAGTCTTTGCTTCTTCCAGAACTTTTTCAATGGATACGTCTCTGATTGATCCAAATGTAGCTTCTGTTGCTGGACAAAGATCTACTACTGAATGGCATTGTTTAATGACCCAAGTGGTTTCAACAGTAGACTTACGCGAGAGACAAGGGCAATAGTCTTCTCTGAACGTAGTAGAAAAAGTAATCCACCAGCCTCACTACTTAGATCCATCCCATCTTGGTAGATACTTTCCAAAGCCAGTAATAACGGCTGGAGTAATTTTAAGACAACAGCCAAGGATCGCTCATGAGAAAGCCAGCGGGTTTTCCCAGGTTGGACTAATTAGAACTTCAGTCCCAGTGTATCGTCTATATTTTCCAAGATATTCAGTCTTTTTGGACTCTTGCTGAAAAAAGAATATAATGAAGACATTAAATTTATAGCTTTTTTTAATGTCTTTTGAAGATTCTGCAGATCGTACTAGTGCTAGTTGGAGTAGATGGCCTTTGCAGTGTGTACAGGAGAGATTAGTGTTACACTTTTCTCTGAGCAAAGCTTGTACTCCACCATGTCTTCCAGAGAACTTTGCAGCTCCATCAGATGCACAAGCAACCATCTGTTTGGAGTCCAATTGACAAGCATTTAACTCTTCTAAGATGTGGGTTGTCACAGATGCAGCTGATGTGTCTTCTATAACTTGAACATCTAGAAATGCATCTACTGGCCTACCCCTGACATCAAGATAATGTATACAATGACTTAATACTTAATGCCCATTTGCATCGGTGCATTCATCATCCATGTATGCAAATTTTTTGAATGTGGTGAGAGAGTTCTTCACTTTTTCAACTGCTGAGTCTTTCACTGTTGCACCGCATGCTTTTAGCCAGTCAGCTGAGTTTGTTGCAGAAAAATAGTGAGCATTTGCTGGTCTTGTTCAGAACCAGTGTTCAACTTCAGGATGAATAAGTGACAATGCACTTAACATTGGCCTCCAGTTTGTAGTGTGTGGTATCTCTTGCTTAAATAGAAAGTAGGATGCCATAGCCATGTTTGTTTGCATGAACTGTGTTGTGTCTCCAGCATTCTTAACAGACTCATTAAGTACTTCTAAAATTGGCTTTGAAAGTGGGCTTATAAGACTTTCTGCACCAGAGGCCTGGTGTTTTGCAGCCTTTTCTCATAGTTTGTCAGCACTGGCTTTGCTGATCGGTCTGACAAACCAAGCTCCTCCACTTTTACCAAGTATAGCATTGGCAAGCTTTCCTTCTTCGCAAGCTTTTTTGCAAGAGGTGCACCAGGAGCCATCTTTTGTAACTTCAATAAATGGGAACACTTTGACCGACAAATATTCACTGCCTTTAGGTTTTGGAGACACTGTTTCTTCAATAGGTAGCTGTATTTGTGCTTCAGGCTGGTCGGATGTAGATATACCACTTGAACCTTCAGATGACATGTTGCTATATTCTTGGTTCTTGATGCGTTCTTCACCTTGGTTAGTTTTTGAGGCCTTTGAGTGGAAAAATTGTTGTATTGTTTTTTGTCTTCTCATTTTCACTTTGACCTGCAACATATAAAAGAGATATGAATAAAGTAAATGTTTTGTTAGTATAATGCAAATTTAACATAAGGATAATGCAAGTTACACCAAAATACCATAACAGGTCTAGATTTCTAAAAAAATATAAATTAGGCTTGAATAAAGACTGGGAGTGGATGTGTCATTACACAAAGTAAAACTATTTCCCCGTGTTTATTCCCTCCCCCCCCCCCCCCCGCCCCTTTCCTCACACGTTCTTGTCAACTGCTGGAAATGGCCCACCTTGATTATCACTTCAAAAGGTTTTTTTTTTTCTCCTGCTGGTAATAGCTCACCTTACCTGATCACTCTCCTTACAGTGTGTATGGTAACACCCATTGTTTCATGTTTTCGGTGTATATAAAATCTCCCCACTCTGTTTTCCACTGCATGCATCCCATGAAGTGAGCTGTAGCTCATGAAAGCTTATGCTCAAATAAATTTGTTAGTCTCTAAGGTGCCACAAGTACTCCTTTTCTTTTTGTGGATACAGGCTAACATGGCTGCTACTCTGAAACCTGCCAGAGTTCAGAGGTGCTTTCACGTGATTACACCTCCCAGGTGGGGGGCAAGAAGGCACCTTGCTCGTTCCTCCAGCTGCTCACTGTTTGCTCTGGCCACTGCTGTTTGTTGTGCCACTGTTCACTCCACCACTCTGTTGCCAATGGCCCTGCACAGTCACCTTCTGCTGCCACCTGCCACTGTGACCTCTGTGAGTTGGTCTCTTGAGGTTCCACCCAGCTCTCAGTGATTTCAGCTGAGTTCTCAGTGAGGGAACCTCGCAGCTAGTGCAGTTTGGGCTGTGTCTGCCACAGAAACACTGTCCCACAGTAGGACTAAGCACTTAGACCTGCTTATCAGTGATTTCAGCTGCAGTGGTCACTTAACACAACGAAAGACTATATATGGAGCCTAATCAGCTCTGTCTTTAAACAGTGGAGAGGGACAGGTCCCCACCCTCTTTCTTGATGCCCTCAATCAGCACAGGCTAAGTACAGTTCTACTGCCCTTTACTCATACAATAAGAACAATAACATTTCACTCCTCCTGCCCCCCCTCTCCCCCCCCCCCTCGGCATTCAAGTGATTTGTAACCCAACCCCAGCCAAAATCTATCACTTGGACAACACAGCTCTGTTTGCTGGATACCTAGTTAGATTAGGTGTGAATGTAAATACAATCTGGTCCTGAAGCCTTTCCCCCCAGCGCCAGCTCATCACTAGCTGTCAGGGAGAGCTCTTTTAGACTTTGCTTACAAATCATCATCTGATATTATTAGGTTGGCCAACATCACTGAAATGAATGCATTGACATTGTCATAAAAAACAACGGCTGTATAAGGAAGCTAGTCTATGTTCATACTTGTCAAATCTATTATACTTTTTCAGATACACGTATTTTATCATACACTGTATATGCTTTTAAAGTGTGTATTAATGTTTCAATTTCAATTCAAATTTCCAAACAGTCACTAAATTGGCATGTAACTAGTTCACAAAACTGGGGGGGGGGGGCGGTGTTGCGAAAATTCAGGGGGGGTGTAGGGAAATCACGAGCCTATGTCTCCACTACATCCCAGAAATATTCTAGTGCAGCTATTACCAGCAGGAGAGTGGGTTTGTGTGTGGGGGGGCGGGGAGGGGATGAGAAAACCTGGATTTGTGCTGGAAATGGCCCAACTTGATTATCATACACATTGTAAGGAGAGTGATCACTTTAGATAAGCTATTACCAGCAGGAGAGTGGGGTGGGAGGAGGTATTTTTTCATGCTTTGTGTGAATAAAAAGATCTTCTACACTTTCTACAGTATGCATCCGATGAAGTGAGCTGTAGCTCACGAAAGCTTATGCTCAAATAAATTGATTAGTCTCTAAGGTGCCACAAGTACTCCTTTTCTTTTTGCGAATACAGACTAACACGGCTGTTACTCTGAAACCTGTCATGCACTGTGTGAAACTGTTTTATGCCATTTAAAATTGTACTTTCTCTATACCTCTGTTGCATTATTCGTTACATTCAATACGTTACATTGAGTAATTCCTTACTCCATAAGTAGCCCTGCTGACTTCTGTGTGAGTGAAGGTTGCATAATGAATATTTCAATAGTTCTGCAGAGAGCAGTTATATTATCATTACTAAGGGTGCTATTCATCTAAAATTCTTGGCTCCCTAGGTACCAGCTGTGCACACACTCTATGAACTGACACTTCCAGAGCGTAATCATAATTCATGTTTCCAGGATTGAGGTATATTGATAGGCTTTTTTGTTTTAAATACTGTATCCCCTATCTTTGGAAGGTGAAGACCTGCATTATTGCCGGTGGTTATAAATAAGCCTGATATAGCAAATCAAAATTAATCCATCCTAACGGTGTATTCATTTTTAATTATAAGAAAAAATTACCATGGATGTCCAAGTTTTAACCATAATGAATCAGGCAGAAAGTTGAACTGGTGTGGAAGGACTCATTTATATGCAATCTGCTCTTTGCTGTTAGAAAAAATTAGCCAGGCCATGGAAATAACTTGCCTGCTAGAAAACCAAGTTCCACAACCTACCACAGCTTTGGTGAGCTTACACAAAATGGAAGGTCATAAATCATTACAGATTAATAGATTGTAATTTAATCTAAGAGTCCCTGATACAAGATTTCAATTCCTACAAGTAATACTCTCCAACTATTAAACAATTACCCAACATAGCAGTGAAAGAGACTTATAATTCCTTCTGTGAAGTCTGAGATTTAAAATCAAAACAATAAGGACAACTAGGTTCACTAATTTTCTCTTAAAATGCCAAAAATGAAAAGGATAATTCTGTTCTGAAATAGAAATATCTGCTGCTGATGACAGTTTCACAAAAATGGTTATACCAAAATTGTAATAAAAACATAATTGTAGCATTTTATAAACCTCAATATTTTCATTTATGGTTTCAATGAGGACAGTACCTTACCAACAGAGTCTGATCTTGCAACCTTCCCTCGCACAAGAAGTTCATTTTCACACGAGTTGTCCCACTGATCAGTACTCCCACTGGTTTGAATAGGGGTTGCAGGATTGCGCCATTGTACTGCATTTTAAGATGTCATAGAAAGTAGGGGGATTTTCTTCATTTGTGATTACACATATTTCAGCTCAGCTGCAGCTATCTCATTGGAACATAACCATTTTGTGTGTTTTACTGAGGATTTGTGTATTTTTTAAAGGGTGTCTAAAGCCCAGGTCCCAAGTCTGTATTTAGGCTTCTAAATAAGTGGACTGATTTTCAAAAGTACTGAGCCCCCAGCAACTCCCACTGAAGTCAAACACTCTTATACAGGCCCACCCAAATCTGACGAGGTTGGCTCTCCAAGAGATCCTTCAGGGAAGAAATAATGTGTCCAACTGATGGTGGCAACCATTGTTCCCTCTAAGCTGTGTGCGTGTGCACGCACACACAGATCCTAAACCCCGCGCACATGGCGAAACACCGTGCACACAAAAATTTGCACAGAAGAAATTTTTTGTGCACGTGGTCTGTCAAAAATTAGAGGGAACATTGGTGGCAAACCTACTAATGTACAATGAGGAAACCAATTTCATTTTCAAGCTTCCAAGAGGTATAGACAAAAATGACTATAAAATTATGAAACTTTAAAATCTTGTTCTTTTACACAAAATACATTGAAACCTACCATTTTCAAAAATGGAAGCCTAAAGGTAAGCTCTTCAATCCATATCTAAAGTTCACTAAACAGGTGGCCTGCTTTTCAAGTTTACTGCATACCCAGTAGCTCCCACTGACTTTCAGAGACAACATAGTATTTAATAAAAGCGGCAAAGAGTCCCGTGGCACCTTATAGACTAACAGATGTATTGGAGCATAAGCTTTCGTGAGTGAATACCCATTTCGTCGGATGCATGTAGTGGAAATTTCCAGAGGCAGGTATAAATATGCAAGCAAGAATCAGGCTAGGGATAACGAGGTTAGTTCAGTCAGGGAGGATGAGGCTCTCTTCTAGCAGATGAGGTGTGAAGACCAAGGGAGGAGAAACTGCTTTTGTAGTTAGTGTCAAATTTGCAAATGAACTGAAACTCAGCAGTTTGTCTTTGAAGTCTGGTCCTGAAGGTTTTTTTTTGCTGCAGGATGACATCCAAATAAATTGCAAATTTGAAACCATCAGCTCAGGATTAAACAAAGACTGTGAATGGCTAGCCATCTACAAAATCAGTTTCTCCTCTCTTGGTGTTCACACTTCAACTGCTAGAAGAGAGCCTCATCCTCCCTGATTGAGCTAACCTCCTTATCCCTAGCCTGATTCTTGCTTGCATATTTATACCTGCCTCTGGAAATTTCCACTATATGCATCCGACGAAGTGGGTATTCACCCACGAAAGCTTATGCTGTTAGTGTATAAGGTGCCACGGGACTCTTTGCCACTTTTACAGATCCAGACTAACACAGCTACCCCTCTGATACTTGACAAGATTTGACAGTTTCTCATTAAAATTCTGTTCATTTCAAAAGAGTCTTGACTTCATGAACACAGAAAAGAAAAAAATCCCACATTTTTGTTGTTATTATGGTTCAGTGGTAATAAAGTTATCAGTCAGTTGCTTTCTTTATTTTTCTTTCACTACAGTAAACATAAGGCGACCGACTTAGTTTTTATGTTTAACACCCCAACTTATTGTACTGTATTTATTTCCATCTTCCAGTATGGTTTCCATTATTCTGAGTGTTTGAAGGTTCTCTTGAATTTGATTTCACTTTCTGTTCACCTGGTGATCTGTGAGCTAAGTGATCACATACCAGCTCACAAACCCAGTGAAAATGCTCACATTGAAATGTGGAGTTTAACTTATGTCTGCTGCCCCTTTGTCCTTCTCTCACCAGACTTATGTAAAAAGATAATAAGGGCAGCATAACCTGGCAGTTCCTTGTGTAGCACAGTCAAAGGAAACTAGGTTCATTTTATTATTAAGCTGTAGCCTCTTAGCATAAAGTATGGAAAAATAAATACACCTGGTAACCAAGAGCCAGATCTTGTAAGGTACTGAGCACCTACTGTAAGACAGGCTTCACTAAGACTTGAAGGGATTTGGCATTTTGCATGATTGGATCCCTGCTTTAATGAGTACCAGTAAGAATAAAGTGGTTCTTCATGTTCTTTTTTATAAGAAGATGATTCATCTAAGGGTAGGGTATTTATACAAAAAAAGAACATTAAGTGTTGTGTGGGAGGGAGGGGGTTGGGTTTTTTTTATTATTTTTGGCAAATCTTTACTTTTAACTCTGCAAACTGCTGTGTTAGGCCTTAATTCAGTAAGGTACATAAGCATTGGGACTAATCAAATGCTTGAAATTGGGCACGTTAGGTACTTTGTTAAATTGGGGGCCTTAGAGATGAAACAGTTGATTATTCAAATATTGAATTAAAATGTTCGTTAGGGCTGATATTCTGATTTAGTATTATTGCACTACACTGTTGTGTAGAGGACAAGAGGCTCAGTTTCCAGTCCTGTGCTCTCATTTTGTGGTATTTGCTGTTATGCTTTGAAGATTTTCTTAATTTTGTTCTCACTACCCATGCAGTTGTCACTAGCTGTTTCCAAACAGAAGAAAAAGCACTTTATGCACTTAAATAGTTTTGGATCACATCCTTCTGTTGCTTGCACATACTTGCACAACACAATGGCACCCTCACTGGCAGACCACTCAGAGTATATAGCATCATTTAAGTACAGTTACATATACTTGAGTAACTAAATATTTGAAAATATATTTTATAGGCCTTTTGGCTCCTTGCTTATTTGAAATGTGTATCATTTGCTCCAGACAGTTATTTCATTTTTTGTTTCATAGGCTAAGCCGAATGCTAGCCTCCCCTTTTCCTCTAGTGTATAGGAAGCACAGTCTGTATCTGGAGATATGCATGGGGATTTTACTTTGCAAATGGAAGAGCATGCTGGCAGCATAAAGGATGAAAGTCTTTGAAGAGCTCTTTTGAAAATGGAAATCAGCCCATTAACTCCTTCAGGCTACAATCTTATTCATAGTTATTTCCAAGGTTTTCTTTTTTCCCCCTCAGCCATTCACCAAGATAAATTCCAATTTAAAAAAATAGTCTCAGTAAGTTGGAGATGTATATAGAGCTATGTAATGCATATTGACAGTAGTTCATACTTAAACATTTTAAACATCAACAAAATACAAAAATGCTACAGAACAAATATATTAAAAACCAAATTGCTGGTCTTAGTTCAGCCCCTGGTGAACAGAGGATTAAACAAAAACAGTTACCAATATTGGCATCCTTATCATTGAATGGCATAGACATTGCTTTTTTCCCCTCAGTGCTGTAAGTGATCTCCGCAGATCATGGGTGAGATAAAGTGTTGGGGAAGTGTGAGAGAAGTTTGCATTGTTGTTGCCTGTGCAATGCTTTTTTTGTGGACAGATTATTTCCATCTTCAGCTCTGCCAAACCAACACTAAATTCACTTAAAAATGAATAAATAAATTGTATCCATGTTATAAGGACATATTATAGCCTACCAGTATATTGTCAGGAGGTGTATCACATTTTAAATACATCTGCTAATGATTCCAATAATGTGTATAATCAAAACAATAAATACTTGTTTCACATTCGTGGCTGCTGGTGTCTTAAATATACATTGGTCTTACAGTATAAAAGAAATTTCACACTATTGTAAATAGATATGATTGTAACAATGCTGGCTTTGGTGGGACCCAACTGAGAGTACCACATTCAGGATAAATTGCTTAAAACAGGGCAGTTTCAGCCCAAGGCTGGGGTTCCTTTGCACAGTAAGGTAAACCAAACCAGCCAATCAGAGAAGACTTCGGTTTTACCCTACTGGCTAACCATAAGTCATACAAGCAATTCCCTTAGACACTCCAGTTTTCCAGAATCACCACCAGTTCCACTCGTTATGGGGATGAATGGTTATGAAAACCAATACCCCAGTAAAAGAAAAATGGTTCTCCCGATCCCAAAGGACCAATCCCCAGACCCAGGTCAATATACAAATCAGATCTTACCCACAAATCATGCTGTTGCCAATCCTTTAGAATCTAAAATCTACAGGTTTATTCATAAAAGAAAAAAGATATAGATGAGAGCTAGAATTGGTTAAATGGAATCAATTACATACAATAATGGAAAAGTTCAGGCTTGTAGCAGTGATGGAATAAACTGCAGGTTCAAATCAAGTCTCTGGAGTACGTCCACAGCTGGGATGGGTCATTCAGTCCTTTGTTCAGATCTTCAGTTTGTAGCAAGGTTCCTCCAGAAGTAAGAAGCAGGATTGAAAACAAGATGGAGGAGACGCAGCAGCCTTTTATAGTCTCTGCCTATGGAAGGACACCTCTTTGTTCTGATTGTGGAAAATCACAGCAGCAAGATGGAGGTTGGAGTCACATGGGCAAGCCACATGTCCATGCATGACTCAGTTCTTTACAGGCCGACGCCATTGTTTACGTGTTAGTTTGAACGTTCCCAGGAAAGCTCAGATGTGGATTGGCATCTCCCACAGTCCAATGTCAGTTAAGTGTTTCTTGATTGGGCACTTACTGAGAATAGTCCCTTCTCAAGAAGCTGACCAAATGCTTCACTGAGGCTACTTGGAATCAAACACATTTGATATTCAAGTACATAGCCCATATTCATAACTTCAAATACAAAAATGGTACACATTTACAGCTATCATAATTATAACCAGCAAATCATAACCTCTTTATAGATACTTCAAATGACAACCTTTGTACAATATTTGCTGCAAATATATAACAGTGGTTGCAACAATGATCTGTATGGTCATAGCTTATGTCAATAACATCACAATGATGTGCACCCTAACTTCACTTACATAAACTATATAACAAATAGTAGTGAGTTTTTGGGCCCAAACGCAGATCATACAGTTAGTTATGGGTTTACTGTATGTAACAACCCAAACAGAACTCTTTCTGGGAAATTATCTAAGTTCCTTCTTAGGCTTTTTCCCATGACTTCAAATACATCCTTGTCCCTTGACTTGCAGACTCAGTATACACACCTGACTTAATTAGAGCATTTCCACACACTTCTCAGTTTCTTTTTCTTTATTGTGGAGAAGATTCCACACATCCTAATGATAATAATGTAAGAGATTTCCTAAGCCTATGCACTGTGTCAAGCAATTGTGAATCAGACCCAAGATTGTATCTCTAAAACTGCCTTAAGAATTTTAAGTGTAAAAAACAAGTAAAATGTTCATCCAGTGAACAGAATTACATTAAGTAGTGACTACAGTAAGTACCCAGCTCATTGTTCAATTCTACAGCCCTTACACGAAAGGCCCAGCTGAGTAAGGGCTGCAGGGTAGTAGCTTCAGTTTGCAGAGATATGGGTCACTACACATGGTTTATTTTTAATAGTGCTAGTCTTGTTTACAAAAAAGGGATTTTTTTTTTAACTTCTAATGGTCTTTTATTGTTCCTTGATAGGCCTGGGGCCTGCTACATTTAGGCCTTGTCTACAATGGCGGCAGCAGTGTTGTGAAAGGTACAAGCACTACATACACACATATCTACCCACCACAGCATAGAGCGAGGTGCACCTGTACTGCAGTGTGTAGAAACACATAGCAGTGAAAGGCTCTGGCAGGGGGAATGCAATGGGATAAGGCTCAGTCAGTAGGGCGGCAGCAGGACCTACACTGCTAAAAACAGCAGTGTAGATGGGGGAGGCACTGCTTGGGTGTGTAGAAAGTAATGTAGGGTACATACCCTATAGTCCAGGCATGTCTTTAATTGCCTAAGCAGTGTGTCACTGTCTAAAATGCTATTTATATCCAGGCTTGGGGAATATGCAGTGTATGTACTGTACATGCCGATTGCTGCCATAAGGAGTGTGCACGTACCCTTTGTGTTTTGGGTTTCTCTGTCAATGAGTCTCATGAGGAAATCCCATAAGTATATTATATTTCAATGGAGTAGCCACCTGCACCCAGCATAGAGTGGAGACCTGATAGACTCAATTATGAAGTCTTGAAGGTAGGATAGTTAGCTGTGAATGCGGGAAGAGGAAAAGAATTAAAGATAGAGGAAAAGACTAGACCAGACACAAACCTTATCCCATATAACATCCCTAGATGAATGTACATTTACATTATTTAAATACATGGGCAAAATCTATTGAGCAAACAATTAATGATTCCTAAGGTTACTTTGGAGCTCATTTATTTTATACTAAAAGCAGTTTTTGAAAGATAAAGCCTAACCAATACACAGAGATTCAAAAGAAAAAGGAACAAGGTACAGCACTGGTATCAAAGATAAGTGAAAGAAAATTAATTATAGTTAACGTTACTTAGTGCTTTATATCTTCTGATCACGGTGCAGACTAACTAATTAATCATTACAACAGCCCTGCAAAATAGATAAGTATTCCCATTTCTTCCAGGTTTTACAGAATTTTAAGAACTGATCACATGACATTTAAGGCAACCAAGAAATAAACATTCTAAAGCATCTCCTCCAGGAGTCCAAAGTGATCCAAAGTCAGCCAGGTATTGGAAAGCTCACTGGGAGTTTGTGTGTTTACACGGTTAAGGAATCAAGAGCGAGAAGCTGTGCTATTGTTTGCCCAAATTCACAGATGAAGGAGATAGAAGACTGAGGCAAAACTGAGAACTTTGAATAGCTTGTTTCAAGGTTAGAGTTCATAGCTAATCATTGAGATCCATCAGCAAAAGGAACAAACTTCCTTATAAGTTAAAATCTTTATTTTTTTAAAGCTTTAAAACTATATAGAAAGTTTGCTGAGTAAGCTATGGATGTAAACTTTTTATAATATCTTACCTCAATTTATTAGTAATTTAAGAAATTAAGTAGAGAGCCAGTGTAATAAAGTCTATGCCACTCCATGCTGAGGCCAGCACATGAGGTGTAGCTGGGGTTCCTTGTGCTCCAGCAATCTCCAGCTCCAGTAACAATCTCTTGGGCCCACTGGCATCTGTTTGAGTAGACTACTTTTCCACTCCGCCCCCCTCCCCCCCCCCGCCCGCTTCCTGAATTCCAGTTTGTGCTCCTTGGGCCTGAATCTCCACTCCATTACATACATTCTGCTGGTATGGCTCCACTGACTTAAAAAATGGTATAATGCAGCATAGGATCAGGTCCCTTGGCCACATCTGAGGATCAGAGTCATTGGTAATATCACTTTGCCCCAGTGCAAGTGATTAATCCCATAAAATAATGTATATCTGCATGTTCCTCTCAGCCAGCCTTTATTCACCTCAACTTTTCATCACACTATAGATATAATCAGGATTTTAGGAATAACAATATTTAATCCTGTGAAAACCACATCTTTTAAGAGTGCACGTATTTGGTATGGCACAGTAACAAAATACCAGGATAATCAGTCCCTGTGTGAGCTAGATGCCATATATCTTAAAACACCAAAGTGGCTAAATCTCCATTCAACTTTATTAACAGCAGGGGTGGAGTAACATAATTAAAACAAGCTATCATTAAACCCTCCAATTTAACAGCAGGGGAAGGGGCAGTGGGAATATGTTGTTGAAGAATAGATATTATTATTCATAGCCAACAATTACGCCAGCTAGTATATGAGAAATAAAGCAGAAGAAACTCATCTAGTGTCGACTCGAGTATATATACATACACAATTTTTCAATCCAGAAACATTCCTATCTAAGAAAGTTCTCCCCACCCCCGCCCCTCCAAAAAGAAGAAAAAGATAATGGGGAAAATAGAGGGGAAGAAACACTGTAAAGCATAATCAATGGCAACATTCTGGCAAATATGAATCCTTACTATTATCTTTGAACAATATTAATTAATTAATCCTTATCAGATGGTGAATCAGCTTCCTCCATGAGAGCTTTTGAGGAAAAAGCATTCTGAAGATCTTCTTTAGGGTTCCTGGGTTTCTTCCATTGGTGGAGAACATTCTTTCTTCACATAAAACAGGCAGCCGTTCTACCCCCAAACTGCCCTCCTGTTCACTGAAAATTCAACTCCATTAGAATTGCACTGTCAGTGATTCCTGAGTTGTTCTTCAGAAGTCTCTTTCCAGACTACTTCCAATGAGATCACCGTTGGGACTAAGCAGTTACAATCTATTAATGTCTTTAGATCAAACTTGCAAAATGAACATATTATGAATACACCCTCCTTCATCATATTTCACATTTTGCTATGTCGTCACAGATATAACCTTGCACTAGACAATAGTCTTTTGTTCAGCACTGTTACAAAAGTGCTTGGGGGAACTCAGTTTCTGAAGCATATAACTTAGTTTTGTAATGAATATACTCAACAACATGATAAATAGGAGACTTAAATATGAAAGTGCTTTAAATATAACTTTCACTAGCAAATAGTGGGAAAGATTTCTGCAAACACCTCAGAATTTAGCTGGAGAGAGTCTAGTTCAAAATGATGTACTGGATTCAAAGTAGATTGTTAAAACATGTCCTGAGGATGATCTACTGCAGAGGTATTGAGCAGACATTTCTGATATTGGGCATGTGCTATGGACATACCTGCCAATATAGGTTGTTTAGCACAAAATGGTACAGATCATGGAAACGCTAGAGGAACAGTAATTTCTCAGTCCAGAAAACTAAGGACGCAACTCTGAAATCCTTACTCATGCAAGTACTCCTGTTCACTACAACAGGGATACTAGCATGAGCAAATGTAAGGATTACAAAATTTTGCCCGAATACTCTTGCATGATTTCACTGAAATTCAGAACACATCACAACTGAAGTGAATTGCAGATAGTGCTACAGGGCCAGACCCTCAGCAGGTGTAAACTGGCAGAGCTCTCTTGACCTCAATGGAGCTGCATTGTTTTACAGGCATTGTAAATTTGGTCCATAATGTGTGAAAAAGTTTTTACTATGAAAAGAGTGAAATCCAGATCTACTGATATTAAAGATTTGTTTCAGTGCATAAAGAAATAACCTATTTCGAGAGGCTGATACATCAGTTTAATGGTTTCAGGAGCTACGGGCAGAATTTTTGGAAATATAATGGTGAAGAAATATATGCATGATCATAACTGCAAGGAAGTGTTGCATCATCCAGACATCCATTTCCTTTTACTTTTTCCTAACTCCATTTTGTTTTCTTCTTTCAATGAATTATTTTCACTCTCTGTGGGTTTTTAACTCTCTTTTTCTGTTTGATTATCCACGTGACATATGTTTGTAAATATGAATAGAATTATCATTAAAAATGAAAGGAAAAATTAAAAGCTAGAATGCTCACAGATACTGGCTGGCAGAGGCTCAGCACTTTCTGCAATCCATGTCCTGAACCCTCTCCTAAACAAATGGAAATATAATTTTCAGTTCAGTACATTGACTTCTATCCATCAGAGATAAAATGAAAATACAAAATACTCCCTACAGAGAGGTAGAGTGTACCCCAAATGATACATTAAGAAACCTGCAGCACCAGACACAATGGCATGGGAAAATGTACCTTACTATTAACAAACACCACAAGTCTACCACCAGCCGCTATCTTGTTCACCACATCACCTCATCTTTTACATTTTTTCTTCCATTTCACCTTTTACCTTTATTTATCCCAAAACAATTGTTCATTCCTATATATTCCCTTTCTCAGTCTTTTCATCAGTTTCTACATGCCATTTCTCAATCTCTACAATGTCAGCAGTTAATAAATGATAAAAAATAATCTCTTATAGCCGTTTGTGTTTGTACAGACTTTCTGATTTCCAGTTAAGAAAGTGTATAGGCTAGATAATCTAGTTAACGTGTAATTCTAAAATGCTGTTTTTTGCTGAATGACAACGGTTCTAGATTCAAATAGCTGGAATGTGTCTTAACTGTTAAAATTGGACTTGAAAGCTACAACGACAATGTTGGATTTAATTATTTTGATGAAGCTGATAAAATGTCAGATAATGGTGAATCCCTTTAGAAGAGAAAATGGTTCTGTCATAACACTGTTCTTTGTAATCAGGAAAAAAAAGAGCCTTTTGAAGAAATGTTCTTAATGCTTTACAACTCCTCTAATATAATTGTGGTTTTTATTCTAACTACAGCTGTGCTGGCTATTCCTTCTGTTTCCCCAAGACAGACTAATGCCTCATATGGAGTCAAATATAGGGGATTTTTAGCTAGCTTCATCAACAAAATATGAGCTTTGGTTTTTAATTTAATTTCTAAGAAAAGATGCTAAGAGAAGCACATCTTTACCATGTCACATTGGCAGGCAGAAATACTAATAGCATAATTGACATGCAGACACAGGAAGCTACAGGCTTGAATGTGTATAGTTCGCAATGCAAATAGTTAGGCAAGTGCCAGAGGACAGCAGCTGTCTGAAATTTAAAGGGACAGAAGTAGTAACTTTCTGAGAGTGACAAATGAGCCTACAGCAATCCTGCACCCTGGTGTGCCCTTTTTACCTTCACAAGAGCTTGTCTGGAGGGCCATTAAGGTTGGCCCTATTAACCAGCCTAAGAAAGCTACACATGCAATTTCCTGCTGGTATACGTAGAGACCACAGACTATATCTTGAAAGGGGAAACTTATTTTTTCCAATTCTTTTTGCCTGCTGAGAAGGTATTTTCTCCTATAAAAAAATCGAACATACCTGGGAGACTAAGTCTCCTTCAGAAGCTGAACAATGAGCTGAATAGGACCAAAAGCTTCTAGGATACTTAGGGCCATGACAGAATCTAAGAACAGCAAGGTGCATTGATTAAAACTGCTAGATTATGGTGTACAAGACCAAAGTCCAAACTAGTCAGGATCATGAACTAGAATTAAATAGTCCTCTCATGACTTCAAGTGAACAGCTCTGTTAGTTGAGAAGAAACTGCTTCTACATAAAAAGAACAGGAGTACTTGTGGCACCTTAGAGACTAACGAATTTATTAGTCTCTAAGGTGCCACAAGTACTCCTGTTCTTTTTGCGGATACAGACTTACACGGCTGCTACTCTGAAACCTGCTTCTACATAGGGGTTTAACTGATGTAGGATCATGTAGAGACTCCTACAGTTTTGTAGTGATTTTTCACTCCTGGTGACTTTATTTGGAAATGACATTTGTTTCCTAAGGCTCTTGCAAGTTTATTTTAGAATCAAAGGGACAATGTGTTTGTTTTCTGAAATCTACATCTAAGTATAACTGTAGTGGCAAAACAGTAAAATAGCTATTATCTTCCTTCAATATAAGTGAGCATGAAAAAAATGCATATTTTTGTAAATGACTCAGTAATGTAGATTTTGCTTATTCCATTAACATTTTGGTCCACAATGTGCCAAGAAGTACTAGTAAAGCAAGTTAAATTTATTATATTTTATTTGCAAGATTTTACATCTCAGGGGCTAGCATTAGACTGCTCAATACTAAATTGATTTATAAAAGTGCTTATTGCTCCAGACCAAAATTGGGGACTGCAACAGCAGACCCTACAGCATTATGTACAGTACTCAATATCTACTTTGTTTTGTCCCCCCCCCCCCCACCCCATAGTAGATAGTGTAAGAGGCAGGAAGGTAGTTCTGTGAGAATTTTTAACCTTAGATAACAGAAATTGAAAATCACATATGAAGTTTTCAAAACCAGTCAGCAGGTCTGAATTTGTTTAACTGATTATCCAGGGGCAGGTATGATGTCTAGCTCTATATTTGTATAGCGCCTAGCACAACAGGGCCCTGACCCTGATCTGAGTCTTAGAGCACTACCATTATATCAATGTTAAATAATAAGATTCATCAGCATTAACAAAGGGAATCAAGATGAAATTAAATTACCTAATTTTGTCTTCTTTCCTTCACTTCAGGTGATTCTTTGCAACTGGAAAATCTTGAATGGAAACATACCCAAGACTGGGAGGAGCCTGATCACAGATAGCAGTTTCAAAGAACAGAATACAGAGATCTGTTCTTTATTTCTTAAGCTGATATGAAACAGATGATTCTTCTGAGTATATGTCAGCATAGTACAACTTCATATCATAGGTTTTTATCTGTTTCACTCATCAAATATATTTGTACATGGTAATTTTGAATCATAACTAATGTGTTTTGTATTTGTATTTACAGAATATGAAATAGAAAATGCAAACTTAAAAGACACTTTTTGCTTCATAGATGGACTCTCCATCTGCTTTCACTCTGGAACTGGAATTGCTATTGGTGGTGACGGACAATCCAATATACCTACAAAGGTGCATATGTTAATGTTAAAATTCTTGGCACTTGCTTGGCTCCAGCTCCTGTCCCATTAATGTGAATGGAAGTTTTTTCATTTACTTAAATTGGTGCAGTCCTGGAGTGCTAATTTTCATACCACAGCTTTTCAGGGCACTACTTCTTAAAGGAATGTAGGATTTTCAACTGCTGTTTTGTAGAGCACGCGCAGTTGGGCAAAACATGGCTTTTACTGAAAAGGAAGACCAATAGGAAAGTGTGAACAAGTGTTAAATTTAGCAAAAATTTATTGTATAGTATGGCTATGTTGTTATAACATGCAATTATCAGCTAAGGAAAGTAGGAGAAATTAAAAAAAAAAAAAAAAAGCACTAGCATCTGGGGCCCATATTGGAAATGTAGATGTTGTAGAGTGTCTTGTAGGTGGAAGATGGATGGTGGTAGAAGGGCAGACTTAAAGTTGGCATTTGAATGGTAATATGATGCCAGATTCTCAGGAAATTTAAAGTTCAACTTTAACAAACATTCTATTAACATTGATTTAAAAGGGAATGTATTCTCAACCTTAACGATATAATCACAAAGTTATGTGCCTTGCAATATATGAATACCCAGCAGATTTACTCACAAAATTGGTTAATTTAACAGATTAGGCAGTAATTATATTACACCATTTACTACATGTGGGTTTTAGTTATATAAAAATGTAATAGCTTTTATTTACTATTTATTTAAAAGGCTTTTATAGTATGGATGCATAATTTAAATAATCTAGAAGAGCGATGAAGTGAGCTGTAGCTCACGAAAGCTTATGCTCAAATAAATTGGTTAGTCTCTAAGGTGCCACTAGTACTCCTTTTCTTTTTGCGAATACAGACTAACACGGCTGTTACTCTGAAACCTTATATAACAAACACATTTCCCTCACAAGTAATTATGTCCCTGTTATGTTGCTGGTATGCCTATAGTGTTTGGAAAGAGACTATACTTAAAAAATAACCTCTGATCCTCTAATAAATATCAGTGATTCAGAAATAACTTGAAATTAACTGTTGTTGAAACTGCACCATATTTAGTGACAGATTGCAGCCAAAAAGCAAATTAAAACCTTACTTTGACAGTAAAATGTTACCTCGTCTTTAGTGGGACAAAGCCCATTGTACCAACCAAGTTAGAGCCTGTGGCCAGTATGGGACAGAGGGCTGCCCTCACGAGCACTGCAAATCTGCAGCTATGCCAGCTCGTGTGCAAGGTATTGATCTCCAGAGAAATCAGGAGTCATTCCTCCTTCTGGAGACTGACAATAAGAATCATACCAGTACATTGCTTCCAAGGATCAGTCTGAACCACGTGCTGCTACAGAACAAAGCACAGACTGTTCTAAGAGAAAAAACAGAGGAATATGAGTTATGAAAAATTAAAAGAAAACTAAGAATTAATAAAAGAGAGTCAAAAGTGAGGTTTTAATAAACGAGGTTAGAACTGAAAAGGGGTCCTCATAAGCTGCAGATAGGATGGAAAATAAGGTGTTAGCTGATAGCCAGCCAACACATCCTCCAGCTTGTGGAATTGAAGCATGTTTTGTTTTCGCAGTAATTTTACACATATATGCTAAGCTGTAGCATTTATCCACTGGCCTGAGTAGGATGCAATAGAGTGCTGTACTGCCCTCCGGAAAGGCTCAGAGAGGGATTATGCTTTGAGAGTCCCTGCGCACAGAGGCACTGGGCAAACTGCAGCAGGATGGTATAGTCTGATCAGATCCAGTGGACCTAGCAGGGTCACGGCCCAGCCTCTTTTCTGCCCCCTTTAGGCCATTGTCTGCCTTGTGACTGGGAGTACATCGAAGGCGTCTCTGCACTTCCTTGAGCACACAGGTAGGCTTCCAAGAGCCCCGCTGTGATGGCTCTTTCATGGGCACTCAGGAGCGCCAAAAGTGAGGGGAGGCTCCTTGCATGTTCTCTCTCCCCACCCCCACGGCCCTGCATATAGGACCTTCATATCTGGTCCTATATAAAGAAGTGTTTTAAAAAAGACGGTATTCTCATATATATAGACAGCTATGTCAAATAAAATCTATATTATCAGACTGAACATACCCTTATGTGTATAAGCAGCAGTGGCTCCAAAAAAATGTCATCCATACAAAACATAGTCATAACTGTAGATGTAATTTTAGCTATCTCAGAGCAGGATTATTTTATTTAGGTTTCGTATGCATGGTATGTAAACCAGGATATGCTTATACAATTTACTAGCAATACCACTCTCACTTTTGCCCAAACCATGAGTTTATGTACTACTAAGTTTTCTTTGTTTTGCATCATCCATCATTGCTATTCATGGCAGCAGAGACTGTTGAAATCTGACAAAGGGTAGATGAAACTGATTCATGCAGTCTCCACTGATCTGCAGGCTGAGGTTTGGGAAAAACTGAGGCATAAAGGTTTTCTGACAACTTTACTCTGGTGTATTAACATATGGAGATGGAAGTTATTCTTGTCTTCTTGCTTTTGTTATTTAGATTTTTTATTATCAGTTATTGTACTTAATTAACATCATGTCTCTCAAACCAGTGTCTTAGACACCAGACCAGTCTTCCTTTCGCTTTCTGATGTTGTCATGACATTACTCCCTCTTATATTTTAGAATTCTACAGCAGGCAATCCCAGCCTCTTCCTTTTCAAACCTGACAATTAGATTTCTGTACTACCTGATTCACCCATCCCTAGTAATTATACCTCTACGTGAAGCTGACAAAATTAACCTCACCTTTTTATTGATTATTATTATTAATAATAATAATAGGAAAGAACTAGCTACAAATTAAAATCAATGGAGAATTTCACAGAAGGCAATAAATTAGACCAGTAAATATGATTATGAAAAAGAGCCAAGGAAAACTCAATGGAACCTTATGCTAGTCACAGATATGAAGGAAAGGGTTATGTCACGAGAACTAAAGTGCATCAAGATCAGGCCAGGGGCGCAGTCACCCTTTCCTTATCACATAGGATACTCTTAACAGATCATTTTCAACTTGATATTTTGTTAAGGCTTCCTCAAATCCCCCTTCTCTTTCCCTTAAATGTGACTTATGGCAGCTGCTATGTATCTTCCTATATCCATAATCAATATAATTTCCTGTAATAAAATAAATGGAACCAAATATAGAGGCCTATGGAAAGCACACATCAGCAGAGTTGGACAGAAATATTTTCTAGGAGGCCAAGTTTGAAAAATACAAATAAAACCCTCTCCAGGATTTCTTGCTTTATTCACAGCTGGAGTGACCTAAAAATAAAGTGTAGCACTGTGCAGAGTCATGGGCTATATTATTCCCTATACAGTTTTACCAAAACCAAGAACTAAATCAAGAAAAGAAACTGTCCACAGTTCAGTTTCCTGGAGGCGTCTGAGCCTTCCATCTCTTTTTACCCCTTCTCAGACATCTTATTTAGAGTCTACCTTAATTGGTCTGTTTAATTAATGCAATACTGTTGCCTGTCCTAAATGACTGGTTTAGTCAGGAGTCTCAATGTTTTTCCCCTCACACAAGACAAAAGGAGAATTTCCCATCACACCTACTCTCCAGTTCTGCCTTCAGAAGATCTGTCTAGCATCCAAATCAGGATTCAATACAAGTCTTCAAGAGCCCCGGGCAGCAGTAGCTGGTTAGGGTAGTCTGCAAAATCTCAAGAACATTTGTAAGGATGTGAGGATATGCCTTAGTATAGAGGATGGGGTGTTTCTGTCCAGGAACAGTTTTTCCCACCAAGATCTGGAGGGCTGCTTTACCAATTAAAGGGGTAGGAGGAAACCAAATGAGCAAGTCTTTGTTAAAAAATAAAATAGTTTTATAAAAAATGGATACTGCCTCTGATTATTTTATGTAGTCATTTCCGCAGTTTAATTGATGCTATGGTGCCATTGGCAGGTGCAAGTGTGTGTGAATTAATGTTCATAGGATTCTTTTTGACATAGTAGCCTGTCATCTTCAATTTATGCTCATCAGTCTATGTCAGGAATTGTATGTGCAGCAGCAGCACCTTCTGGAAGATTAGTTACCATATTTACTTACTGTACAGTATATGATTTCTAGTCATTTTCCATTGTGAGTATACAGACCATGTCACAAGGTAGTAACTACATTCTCAGTGGTATTAATGAGCTGTGAATGAAGGATGCAAAACAGGGACCTTTACAGCAGCTGTAGCCAAAGCAGAATCTTTCTCTTTATTTTATTTTTTGCCAGAACTGGGGTGAAACCCAGAATCTTAATTGAGGAACAATGGATGAAAGCCACTAGGGGTTAAATTTTCCAAAATATTGGCAACTGCTCTTGCACTGGTGTATGTTTTCACATATGTTTGTTTCTTTTAAATTTAGCCCTGAATGCTATTTAAAGAAGACCTTCAAAGGAAAACATATGGCCTTTATTGACTATCCCGCAAGACAACAAATCAGACTTCCTTTTGTCCTGTTGTGCCCTGACCCAATGCAAAGCTTACTTCTTGTACAGGGGAGGTGAGGAGAAGCATGGATGCAGGCTCAGTACCATTGTTTCCTTGTCTGTCTGTCTGTCTCCATCTGTTGTCTCTTGTCTTATATTTAGACTGGAATCTGGGGAAGAGACTGTCTTTTTGTTCTGTGTTTGTACAGCCCCGAGCACAATGAGGTCCTGGTACAAGACTTGGGCTCCTACGTGGTTCAGTAATACTTCTTCTACTACTACTAATTAATAAGGTCTGATGCAGAAGAGAGGAGGGGTTAATTGGGAGGCCTTATGGGTCACATATCCACTCAGTCAGCTGCTATTAATGCCACTACTCAGATGCCTAGCAGCTCTTTCCGCAGGTGGTCAGTCTGCAGGAATTTACAAAAAACAGGGCAAAGCACTGATTTTTGTAAAACAGAGGCATTAAAGGACAATCCTGATTTTCAGGAACACATTGTAATCCTAGTTATGTTTCTTCTGTAAGCCCCTACCTAAATTATCTTACTTGGTTAGTCTGTGCCAGAATCTCACACTACATTTCTGTACTTTTTGTCTCAGAAACCTGCATGTAAAAAGTATCTCTGTCACACTGCTACCATTTTATTCTTATTTTAAAAAAGAGCCTGTGTGTGTTGCTGGATGTTTTCAGCTTCAGTTTTATACTTCTAAGCTCTGGCTCAACAATTTACAAAGGAAGTTTCTGGAAGCTGTTAAAGAAACAAGATTCATCTTTTTTTGGATGGTTTGCCCTTCATCACAACCATTCTCTTCCACATTAGTTTGTTTTTTCTCTGCATACCTGCCTCATCCTATTTATTCAGCAGCTTCTCTTTAAATTTATGCAGATTGGCTTCATTTAAATTTTTTTTTTAAACTTTGGATCAAGTGAAATAGCTTTGCTGAGATGTGACAGGAGGACGCTTTCATGTTGGAAAAAGTCACAGCTGCTGGTGTGTTTGTACATAAAGTATCTGCTCACTTCAGGGAAGAATTATTTTAGTTTCATGCAGTTAAAATATGCTTTACTGAGGGAAGGGTTTATGAGTGACAGCCCAGTTTTCAGTGGCATTATGTGATGCCTCCTTTGAAGGCTACAGAACTCAAAACAAAGAGTTAACAAATCTTCAGAGGGGAAAAGTGAGCACCTGGATTACAATTCTACCTACATTTCTGCCTGTTAAAAAACTGTGTTCCTGTGAAGTGGCACACCTCTGTTTTTCACCACAGCCCTGCAAAACTGCACGATGCAGGCAGAGTCCCATTCCTGCACAATGCTACGTCTGTCCTGAGCAACTACATTTTGGAAAGATTTTGCACTTTCAAAAAGTTACTTTTCAACGTTCTCATTCTTAAGAGAACTCTTGCCCCAGCCAATACGGAGAATATGCAGAATATACAACCTATGAAAGTTGGTCTTCTTGCAGTGTTCTTTCAACATTGGCTCTCCTTACCAAGGATAACAAGACCAGAACTTCAAAACTTCAGAGATATCACACACATGTTTTGTAAACTTCACAAACATTTAATACAGAATCAATCTTATTTTCAAATGTCAGTGCCAGTAGTTTCTGAAATGGTACTCAGTGTGTTATGGCAGTCATGTATTGATCCATTTACTTTCTGTTTCGCAAATATGTTTATTATATCTAGTTTGACATAAGGTGTTACAGATGCAATATTTTGGGTGTTGCAAAATACATGCCAGACCTTGGCTTCACAGTAGGCAAGAACCATTTCAGCCTTGTAGAGCACTAAAAATATAGAAAACAAAACCCATAGTTTTAGCAGTAGTACAGCACAAATAGCAAAAATATAGAACTTTTACATTTAATTATATTTAATTAAATGTATTCCATAGAAGATGGATGCTGTCTCTTCTTCAGTTTTTACAAAGTCCTTGTCAGGATCACTGTAGTCACCTTTTCAGGACATTAAAGAAGCCTGTATGTTAATACCAGCAACAAAAATATCACGCTTAAAAAAATCAGTTTTGGCACCACCTTCTCTCCTCTCTACCTCTTTATGACTGTTTGTGATCTAGCCAAAAGCACATTCAAAATGAGTGCATAATGTGTGATTTCACTCTGACTCTGACATTTCATTGCAAAAATTTCATTGTATCTCTCTCCATTACAAGTGTATAGATCTCAGGCAACAACTTCTAATAAAAATAAGGTCCCTATTCCTGATATATACTGTTACAAAGCTCTGTCCTTGCCTCCATGGGTCCCGTGTTTCCTGGTGGATTTCGTTAGCCTCAGAGGCTCACTTTGACCCTGCACGTAACCCTTCTCTCTCTAGAAACAAGGGTCACAGTCTACTGAGCCATTTTCATCATAAGCCAGCAAGGGAGGTGTGGAGAAATTATCCTTCCTTGCACAGTCTCTGTTGTCTCCCAGTCTCAGTGATTAATCAGGGGGCAAAGGGAGGGGGGGAGAGCCCAGGCCCACCCTCTACTCCGGGCTCCAGCCCAGGGACCCTAATAGTATCAGCTATGGTAGCTGACCTTTTAGAAACATGACATGTACAATTCCCTGGGCTACTTCCCCCACAGCAGCCCTCACTTCCTCAAGCTCCACTTCACCCTTACCTCAGGGCCTCCTTCCTTATGCCTGATATAGTGTGTACTACTCAGCCTCTCCGACAGCGCAACTTCCTCCCACAGCTCCTGACATGCACACCCACCTGACTGACTGGGAGGCTTTTAACTAGTTTCAGCCAGCCCCTGATTGGCTTCAGGTGTCCCAATCAACCTAGCCCTCTCCCTGCCTTCTGGAAAGTTCTTAATTGGCCCCAGGTGTCTTAATTGACCTGGACCAGCTGCCATTTCACTTATCCTGGTACCAGGGATTTGTTTAGCTTGGAGCTAATATATCTATCTCCCACTACTTTTCCATAGCCATCTGGCCTTGCCCTGTCACAATACAGAATAGACATTAAAGGTGAATTTAAAAAATGGATGCCTAAGGACGCCACAGGTACAAAAACTTTTTGCAGAAGTGCAACCACAATTGTGCATGGAAAGCAAGACATTTTTGCATTCAACCATTTATACATTAATGTGGTTTCTTTGTGTATGTAATTGTCCTTAATGGAAGCAGAGTGGCAGGTGTATCATGTTTGCACATGAACATGGCTCTCTGTACCTTTCGATATTTTATCTGGAAAGGATTAAATCAACAAAGCATTAAAGAAACCACTTGGCCACTTAAAATTGATACTGGAGATTTTACAATCAGGAGATAATGTAGCAGCAGAGTTGTTCAAAAGTTGCTTTTGTCTTTAGTTACAGAGTAACACAGTACAGATCAGCCCAAGTCAGAGATCAGTTTACTAGTAATGACAGAGAAAGAACTAGACTATGTAGAGATTAGAGAATTGATTCTTAAGAGCTTAGATACACTTAATGAAGACAAAGCACCCCATCCAGATGGCATGAATCCATGAGTCTTTAAGGACATAAACAAGGAAATAAGGAAAGCTTTAACTGACATGTTTTTAAAAGTCCATTTGCTATAGGATTTGTTCCAGAGGACTGGAAAGTAGAACGTATAACTCCATTATTTTAAAAAGACTCAAGAGAAAGACTAGGAAACCACAAAAGAGTTACTTAAACATTCGTTGTGGAGAAAGCCTTGGACACTATCTCAAAGGACACAGAGAAGGGTGAGGAAGGGAACACCTGTAAAAATGAATGCAGAGCGCTCATACTTAATCTGCTGCTGTACTTTGAATATAATACAATACTTGTAATGTGTTTGGGGATTCAGTGTGTGTGAAAGACTATTCAAAATAAAATTGGTTTGTATTATAATACTGCTATAACAAATAAGGAAAAATGGGTGTATGTTATATAAACAGTGTTTGATTCCCTCCTCCCCCCGAGATTTGCACAAAAGGGCATCCTTACCCTCGGAGTTCCCCCTTCCTATGTGGAAAAAGGGGTCAGTTGCCTCATCCCCCTGCAACCTCAGCTGATTTTGCAGCTGGTCCTAAAGCTCACCAATTCTTCCACACAGGAATCAGTTCACCAGTTCTGGGGCGTGGAAGAAAATATGGAATTGAATGGAAAATGGCACAAAGCCTATTTATTCAAAGAAATGTTCAGCGATGGGTCAGGTGAATGGGACATGAGGGAAGATATGATTTGCTGTTTTCTTGCTGAACGACTGCGGGTTTTTTTGTGTTGGCTGCAATATGCTGCTTTTATGCTCTTCTTTTAATTTTATTGCCATGTTCTTAAACTGTTCTAATATGGAGGAGGAAAGGACTGAGGAATATTGTGAAAAAGGTGGTATGTTTTCATCTACTATTTGAGTCACTTCCAGATTGTGCAGCTTGACTAGGAATTGCAGAGGATAAAGCAGAAATAGTCTTCCAACAGGTAATTTTTCTAAACTTGCCGTTTAGTTCTGCACAGGGAGGCTTCTGTTCGAGTTGTAATAGAAGAAATGGCATGATAAGCAACTTTGCATATGTTGTGTTTCATGGCATATGCATAGAGAAGTTAGATAAAACACTCCTACTGGAAGGTTGCTATGTAACTCTTCTTCATTTCCTAGAATTTGGAACACATAAGAACCCCAAACCAGAGACAGACAAAGCAAGCTGCTCCCTAAAACAGTCATAACTTAGCCACCTTATGTTAGGCTGTTTGTCTGCTGAACTCACTCTAGTTGCACCCTTCCCTACAGAGCCCCTGAGCCTTCAAGCAGGATCAGAAACGCCCCCCCACCACCACCTCCCCTCCTCTTAAAGTGATAGTTTACAATTCCAATACAGTCCTCAATATGCCACAATGTACACCAGAAGCAAATGGATCTTCTGTAAGACAGATGTAAAGACATGAGATATGAGAACATAAATAACTCAGACAATGCTAGATATAGACTTACCTTACTTAACAGTAGTGTAGGTCTTCACCTACCCACCATGTTTCTTTCTGTTTTAGACAATTCAGGTAATTGTTTAGGCCATGTCTGTTTGTTATTCTCTGGAATGGTGACATAATGCAGTCTGATTGACTGGATCTTTTGGTAATACTTTTACTGTAGCCTCAAGAATAATGCCAAAAGTCAGTCAAGATAAGTGCAAAAGAAAGAACCTATTATATATTTCCATCTTAGTCCTAGGTTTGGTCTGCATGGAGGCAGCTAGCTAGCATAGATAAATACTCTTGTATAAGCCTATAGAATTGTGCAAAAGTTGCCAAGATCACTTTTGTTGGCTGGCTTACTCTCCAGCTCACTCCTCTTCTCTCTCCCCAGTATCTGCTCCTCTGATCTTCCCTTCCCACTCCTCCTTTAGTCCTTCATCCTCTTCATCCACTCTCTCAGAAACAAAGTTCGTGTCTTCTTCCAGAGTCCTGACACAATCTGATGTGACTTCCACTGAATCAGAACTGAGCAGACATTTGGATATAGGCCCAGACTGGCTCAGTAGATTCTGCATATGGAGGTAGTGTGATCGGGCTGCCTATTCAATTCATTATAATTCAAAATGATTTGGACAAACTGGAGAAATGGTCTGAAGTAAACAGGATGAAATTCAATAAGGACAAATGCAAAGTACTCCACTTAGGAAAGAACAATCAATTGCACACATACAAAATGGGGAATGACTGCCTAGGAAGGAGTAATGCAGAATGGGATCTGGGGGTCATAGTGGACTACAAGTTAAATGAGTCAACAGAGTAACACTATTGCAAAAAAAGCTAACATCATTCTGGGTTGTATTAGCAGGAATGTTGTAAGCAAGACACGAGAAGTAATTCTTCCGCTCTACTCCGTGCTGATTAGGCCTCAGCTGGAGTATTGTGTCCAGTTCTGGAGGTAAGTAGGTAAGCACTCTGCTTATGAAATCCAGGGTTACCAAAACTATCCCCAGTAGTATGATAGCTTCCCTTCTCTTTGATATCCCTAACAAACTTAGGTAAGGTAGTGAAAAAGTGCAGGAATTCTTGCCCACCATTTCTCCAGGAGCTCCACTGACAGGGACCCGCCCAAATAAAAATGGCTTCCGCAAATGAAAGTGTGTCAGTACAAAGGCAAGTTAATGGCTAAATAGTAACTCTTCTACTTTCCCTCTCCAACAAGGGAAGGGTAATTTATACATATATTATACATAAATACATTGAACAACACAACATAATACAGTAAGATATCCATTTAACAAGACAAACAAGACTAGAAAATACTGATGTGATCAGAGGACAAGCTAAGCTCAGGAGGAGTGAGAACACAAGATGGATGTATCCACTTTTTCAGTTCTCTGGATTCTGTGGTCAGCCAGGAACTGGTCTCACTCCTGTTATAACTAGAGCAGCCTGAGAGCTACTATAAATTATGCTTGGCTGAAAAGGATCCCCAAACCAGTTATAGCAGACAAGAATGGCTGGAATGTGGAGGTGCTCTGTCCACATCTCTATACCCCAGCTATGCCTCAAACACACCCTATCCTGGAGACTGCAAGGGGCATCAAGGGAATCCCCCTGCATCCAGGGAAGTCTCAAGCAGCTAGTTTAGCAAGCTTTGCACCCTTTATGGTGGTGCAGGCCATGTAAAAGACTCACCCTGGAACCCAGAATTGGGGTCAATCTGCGTGAAATGAGGTAATGTTTCCATCACTGAAGGAACGTTAACTTTTGCAATTCCTGACTGTGCTATTTATTTCAGTGACCAATGCAATGATTCTACACTAAGGCCAACTTAACTGATGTGTTTCAGAGACAAAGGATGGTCTTTTGGTTAAGGCACTGGACTTGACACAGAAGTGCCTCATTTAATTCCTAGATATGCCATGGACTTCCACTGTGATCTTGAGCACCATTTAATCTCTGTCTTGGTTTCTCATTTGTAAAATTGTGATAATATTTCCTTTCTCTCCCTCTTTGTTTGTCTTGTCTCTTTAGACAGTAAGTACTTCAGGATAAAGATGAACTCTTACTATGTGTTGTATAGCATCTAGCATGAAGATGGTTTGATTTTCCTTGGGGCCTCCAGGGCATATTTAAATAAATACATATATTAATAAAATAATAAGAGTTATGCAGCCTTCCATCTTACAGAGAAGTACATTTTTTATAACTGTAACTGAAATAGAGCTTAAATAAAGATCAACTTAAATACAATAGGCCTACAATGGTCAGCAATTGATATAACCCAGAATACTGGATAGGTGAATTTTTGTAAATTGAAATAAATCAGTAAAACTAAATAATATTTTTTAAACAGTGGGTTGGTCTTTGTCAGCATACAGAATGCCGTAGACCAGCTTTTCATAATATTTAAAATATATTGGACTATCTCCCAAATGGCAATATTTCCTGTAGGGCTGCTGGGTGCTAGCTGTGGTTCTTGCTGCATATTACCAACTGATGTAGAAGGGAATTTCTCCTTCACAGTATACTTGTCTTATTTGCATTAAGAAAGTTATGGGTGTGACTGCTTTATGTACTCATAAGATTTTTCCTTAGCTTGGCATCTGTGCTTTTTTCCAGTAGAACACAGGGTCTTATTTCACATGTGGGTTGGATTCCACGAACATGCCTAGTTTGGCTGCTCCAGTGTGTTTACTTACCACTACGGAGTGGGAGGCAGTTCCATATGTAGAATATCTATGAACAATGCTATACTATGAAACCCTTTATGCTGTAATAGTTATCCAAGTTGCTGCCTCACATTATAGAATGTGTCTGGACTTATTCAGCCATGTGAAACGAATTTTTAAAATGCCAAATGTGTGCTACAGAATAGTCCCTTGAGGCAGAGGGAGTGACATTTGTGCTACTTTGCTGGTATCATCAGCCTGGGAAGGAGAATATATCTGGCATCACATTTAGTCTGATAAGCATGATGATAATAAGATAAAATTTCCTTAAGCATTGGCAGCATGTATTTACTACTACAACCCCATCAGGGCTGTCACGTTGCATAAAAAAGGCAGCAACAGAAGACAGTTGAAGGGAGTAGGTTATGTAACAAGATCAAGCCAATGAAAGTCTGGCATCCAACGGTAATTCTTCTCACAGTGCACACTGTCTTCTTAGCCACAGAATGCTTTCTTCCCCTTATTCATGAACATATACTGTATCACCCGCAGCTACTGAAAGAGCCACCTGCATATAAGGACAAAAACTAGGCACAGCAGACTGAATGCCAAGGAACACAGAGGATTTCTTGCAAATAGCAAAAATTCATAGCTAAAGTTGATGATTCCAGTTCCTGACATTCATAAAAACCTACAATACAGTAACTCTCATCCTGATAAATATGAGTAACTGATTTTTAAAACAGTCTGAGAAAATGATTCAAATAAAGAAGGCATCGGAAGCTAATGAAGCAGGAAACTCTTATGTATAAATTGGTAGGTTTTCAATTGCTTTAGTTTTGTAATTTGACACCATTACGGTTAATATATGGGCACCTGCCAGGACTGTCTTTTAAGGATCTGTCCATATTTCCATTATCAACCACATTTTTCTGGGGTTAATAACTTGGATATAAAAATTCTCTGCAAACAGAAACTTGATCTTAAAAAAAGCTCAGAAGAGATTTTCTTTATATATTTTTAAGACAAGGGCACTAGACAATGCAGTGGATTAATACCCTGGCCTTTCACCTCTGGAAACTTTCAGTCCAAAGCACTTTCACAGTGATTTTTCCATCCAAAGATATGAAAATATTTCACAAACATAGGGTCAAATTTTTCAAAAGCTTGTCTGGACGCAAACAGTCATTCGGATAGACATCTAGGGGGCAAGAAGAGGATGACCATCCTGAGGATCTTCAAATGGAGTAGCGTGGCGCATCTGGGTAGCCATAACATCCTTGGGCTTGAATGCTCTGAGCTGCTGAGTTGGGGCCATGGTCTGGCTGACTGACATTTAAAGTTCTTTTTTCAGGCCTGTGGTGGAGGTGGGGAAAACAGTCAGGTCCTGCTACCCTCAGTGTAGTAGTAATTGAGGCATAGCAAAGCTAGGAAGCACAAATGAAGCTGGTTAGCCAGCAGCCCTGTATTGGCTTCTCTATATGTTATTCATGCTTCAGAAGAAGCTGGGATAGGGAGCCATCCACCCACATCTGTTTATCTTTCCTCCAATTTTGCTTTTGGCTGAAGTTTTTAGGGTTGCAAAGCCTTCAAAAATCCATTGTTCCAACATGGCCCCCGGTTCAAGTTTGTCTCTGTTTTCTCGAACAACTGGTGGCCCCCATCTGTTGGTGTATAATGTAAGAGGATGTTACATTCTTGAACAGCTCCAGTGACTACTTCAAAGAGTGTTTGACATGCTGGCCAGGCATTTGCTTGTTGTTATGGGAAGATTCGGAACTGTGCTGTCTAGCTGTGTGTCATTCTGATATTCCTCTTTACCATGAAGTACCTGGAGGAAGCGAGTGTTGGCATGAGGGCCTTACCTGTCTTGCTACCCATCCCCCATTCCCCATCCCTACCCCTCCAAAAAAGAGAATTGGAATGTGCTGTTCACCATGCTTGGGACAGATCCATGTACTGAAAAGCCGAGGTGCTGAGGCTTCCCAGCTACAGGAGCAAAAATCTCAGGCATGATGTTTTGAGAATCTGTATTTAAAAAATATCAGTGTGGAGTCATTCCGGATACAGGTGCCTACAACAATAAGGCAAACCCTGAGAAATGCAGTAATTCACCAGAGCACATGAGCAGAATTCATTAGCTTCACTTTCCCTTAGTAAGGGTTTCTTTCATGGCAGTTGCCACTGGGATCCTTGGGATGCCATACTGGGCCAAAGGCAACCCATGAGAAGGGTGCTATAGTTCTTGTCACTAGAAGGAAGTATGAGTGCGTAGGTGTGTGTGGGGGCGGGGGGTGATATTTAGTGAAAGCATGGTCATTATAGCATGGAATTGTACAAGAGTAGTCTCTGGATGGTAGCTGAGAAGCCAGCAATGGCCTCTATCCCCATACACATGTATACATAAAAAATGGAACATTTTTAAAAACATGGACTGTCCGTGTATTGTGAAGATGTTCCCTTGTTTTATGAAGACATAAATATCAAAAGTTCAAAACCTAGGAGGTATTTTTGAAAATGTGTCTGTAATTGATTACACTTCACAACACTGCTTTAAGGCAGATCTAGTAAGTAATATTACCTCCAGTTTACAGCTGATACAGAGACACAGGGTGGTTTGAATGTCTCAGCGGAACAGTGTGAGAGCTTGTGATTACAACCCAGGCCTCCTGATGACTAGTGTTAATGTTAGTCACAATTCCAACCCCTTCCTTAGACCAAACCTGAAAATAAATCTGGTCATTTTAATATAGTGCCTAATGCAGACTTGCCAGTAAAATAAAATTACTAACACATGTCTGACTGGAAGTAGATTGGATCTAGCCTGGAACTAGATCTGGTCAGAAAATTTTAATCAAAACAGTTTTCCTTTGGAAAATGCTGTTTTTGACTACATTGAAAGAATCTGGACAAAATTTTTTCAAAATCTTGAAATTTTTCATGGGACAGAAAATTTATTTTCCAGCTAGCTCTGGAAGCAGCCAGCAGTGAGTGCAGGTCATGAGTAAGATGCATTGACATAGTGATGTGGACTTGGGGGAAAACTGTAGACAGGAGCTGGCCAAAGACTCCAGCTGGTAGAAACAAAAGCAGCCAAAGCAGGGACTTGGAGACATTCAGAGAACTTTCTGCAGTCTTGACTGATGTTCTCTGCCCCATGCTGATTGGCTGTTTGCTCCAACTCTCCCGCTCCTCCCCCCACATCTCAGCTTCACTCCACAAGTGCCCTTCTTACCTGCTTCTCCCTTACCCTCTCCCCCTCTCTTCCCTTTTCTAAACCCACTCAGAACAAAACAAACAAACAAAAACCCCATGGAACTAACATGCCATTTGCCACCATCCCATTGTTCAGTCTGCTTGTGTGTGTTAACCATTCCTACACCCTGTGTCTGTTTTGGCTATTTAGATTATAAGCTATTGGGACAGGGACCACTTACTACTCTGTGTTTGTACAGTGCGTAGCACAATGGGGGCCCTTTCTTGGTTGGCCTTTGGGTCTACCATAATAAACATGATGATAATAATAGGTGGAAATATCTGTTGAGCACTTGCATTTTGCCAGCTTCATCCAGCTGTATCACCGCCTGACCTTAATAAATATCAAAATGAAAAGGATGAGAACATTTGGAAATTAATTCACTTGATAATTTGTAAATTAGAAGAATGTGAAAAAGAATACTAGTTACACTGGTTTCAGATACCTTCCCCATCACAAATAAACATTTTTTAAAAGATAAAATTCTTCAGATATTTACTACTTAATAAATGGACATGAATTGACCCTTTTATGACCCAGTCCCGAAAATACTTAGATGAATGCTAAAGTTAAGCACACATCTAAGTTTTTGTAAGGCAGAGGGGTTAGTAGTTAACATTTTAAATTGAATACTTATATTTTAACATTTGAAATAAATGTTGTAGCTGGCTATTGTGCATGTACAGTAAAATTTATTCATTTTTGTTAGCATCCATATCCATGTTAGCCTCATAATGATCTCATATCATAGACTTATCATGTTGTAGTAGACTGCTAATACAATAAGGGTTTTTAAATTATCTGCATATTTAAGGACAAATCCTGCTTTTTGTTACAGGAGTGTAACTCTAGACTAACTTTATTTACTTCAAAGATCTTTGAGCATTAATTTTCAAAATCTTTTCTAAAAATAGCGGTCATCTCCGTAACTGGGAATAGTGTGAATGGTTTCTATGGGAGCTGCCATGTTAACGATGAAGGAGCACAAGGCTGATGATGCAGAGTAGCACAGAAGAATTTTCAGACCCCAACTTTGGGATGAGTTCTGGCTGCTTTACAGTGCTCTGGTAACAAATACAGGGCCAGAACCTTGTGGATCCCCCCCCAGCCACATTTTGGTGGAACATAACACCAGGTGACAAAAGGACAGTGTAAGTGGGCCTATGCAATCCTCCCTTCATAGATTCCAGCATAGTAGCATGCTAGGATAATAAGGGGCATATTACAATGTAAGCGGTGTTCCCAGAGTGCTCTGGGTAGTCTGTATGGCTAGCAGCCCTTAGACAGCTGTTCTACAGACTACTCTAACTCAAGTAGGAGGCCAGGCAGGCCTCCATTTAGGCTCAAAATTCCTGCCTCCGTGCTCAGAGGCACAGCTCAGAAAATGGCCTATCACTCTTTCTTACTCATTTGCCCTGTTGTGCCTAGATTTTGATGAAGGGATAACATGTGTCACACCTTGATGACAGGTAACAGTACACACTGTTCTATAATTGGTATGATACTCAGGCAGAACTAAAAGAGGAGTACTAAATATAACTGATTTTTTTTTGCTGTTAAACAGTTTTGTTTATTGTTTTTATGTTTTAATGAAATATAGGAATAACATGCTCCATGCTAAGTAAGACAGAAGCAATTTAGATGCCAAGTATGTGGCATCCCCACACACTAAATGGCATGATGCCCACAGACATAACATTCCATTTACCCAGCTAACTTTATCACAGGAGAAAAATAAGGAACAGATACATTTTTATAGACTTCTCAGCTGAAACTTCATGCAGAAGAGCTAGACTTACAGTGAATGGGAAAAAACAAATTAAACAGGAACGAAAAATGTGAGTCTTTGGCTTCAAACCAAAGCCATATAAGAGCCAAGAACAGTTTGAGAATCAGTTTCATGCTAGGGAGGAAACACTAATAAAGCACGTGATACTTTATAAACTATTTACTAGAGAAGGTCAAAAAATTTTCATCAGAACAATTTCCCAATGAAAAATGCCCTTTTTGCAAAACCAAATTTTTTTAGTTTCGCTGACAAATTTTGATTTTTAGTTGAGAAATAGCAAAATGACAGCTCCTCAGCTGCTTGCCTGGAAGACTGTCAATTTCACTGTCCACCAGAGAAACTGACAAAAGCTTTCCTAGAGGCTGCCAAGGCTGCTTAGCCTCTTTGCCATCCCCCTCAGCCTCTTTGGCCTGGGAGGGAGCTGGGTCAAGGTTGAGCAGGGGGGCTCTTTGCCTCTCCAGAAGGTGGGATAGAACTACTTTGTTAATTTCACAAGTGAAATGGAATTTTTCTTGAAAACCCTTCCTATGAAAACTTTTGTAGTTTTAACATTTCAACCAAATTTGGGACAATTTTTTTTTCAAAAGTGTTACAATTTCACAGAAAAAAGAAAAGGAGTACTTGTGGCACCTTAGAGACTAACCAGTTTATTTGAGCATGAGCTTTCGTGAGCTACAGCTCACTTAAGTGAGCTGTAGCTCACGAAAGCTCATGCTCAAATAAACTGGTTAGTCTCTAAGGTGCCACAAGTACTCCTTTTCTTTTTACGAATACAGACTAACACGGCTGTTACTCTGAAATTTCACAGAAGTTATTTCCATTTTCTGGCCAGCTCTACTATTTACTGTACAAATACTTCTCACATCATACTTGTTCAACATTCTTTGAGGCTCTCAAAGTGCTTATACATCAGTGATTTAGGCCTCAGCTGCCCTATCAGATAGGTATTATTATTCCTGTTTTACAAATACTGAAACTGAGGTACACAGAGTGATTAAGTTAATTACCCAAGATCACACAGTGGTTAAGTGGCACAGCTGGAATTAAAACCCAGCTCTCCTAACTCTCTCACCAAGATACCTGAGCTGGAGCTGACTACTTGGTTCTGGTTTGTGAAGTTTAGGTCAGAACTACCTAGTCTTTAATTTTGTGTGGCTTATCTAGTGTTTGTTAGAGTTTTGAGTTGACTGCTCTGTTTCCCATGAAGGGAAATCAGCATGAGGAGCCTGATTGTCCTCTCAGTCAATGCACACAGAAGGAAGCCAGATAGGACTCATCTGGAGTGTGGAAATAGTTATTCTTTCACAGAATCCCCTGGAAGCCAGGTGCCCTGAAGGGAGAGGACTCTGAGTTGTGGAGGGGTGAGGCCATAGGGATAGTAGCTGTCGTGAGGCAGCATCCCTCCTTCATGACCCTGCAGGAGCTGTGATGCATAAGTTAATGATGATCCTTGTCTCTCCTTTCTTTAGCAAACTGCCCTGAAGGGTTTTTTAAGGCAAAGGTGGAGGGGGGTGGGGGGATGCATGGCTTTTGAGGGGCTATTCTGCCATGGGAGAAAGGGAGTGTGTCAGGAGTTCTGCAGATATGTGTGTCCCCCATCACATGTATGGTTCTAGGAATGCGTACAGGTTTGGCGGGCCCTATCACTACTTGAACAAATGCTCTCACCTGATGCAGTGACCGTACAGAAGCTCTGCAAGTATAAACTGAGAGTTTATGTAGTTAATTTCAGAATGGGGAAGACATAACTCCAGTTTACTCTCCTCTTCTCCCTTCCTTGTGGCATGACTGTTAAACACTTGATGAAATGAAGACTAACTGACTATCCTCTCTTTTGCAAGCCAAACAGAAAGGGAAGTTACTCAAAACTAGTATTTCTGTGGAAAGACACTTAAGATACTGTGAGGCAAATCCTGATGTGTTGAAGCAACAGAAGTGATTGCACAACAAAAACTTAAGAAACAGTATTTCATCTCTTTTTTGTGGTCCTTGATTAATGCAACATAATTACTCATTCCGTGTACCATTACATTAGTGACTTCCTCAAGGGCTCTAGAGTTAGGAAGCCAGCAGATGGCAAGAAGATGCTCACCTGCTATTTAGGATCATCCTGAGACATTGTAAGGAAGTGAGACAGTGATTAGGTGAACTTACTTCAGGTAAAATGGTAAGGGCCTAAGTGTATTTAATGGATCATATATATCATATAATAGCTAGCACTATATAAGCAAGTGCATAACCAATGTTATGTTGGCCTAATTTTTAGGATGGCTTTTGAATAACCCTTTTTGGTAAGGAGTGTAAATAAAGCCATTTGGCTTACTAGGCTTTGGTTCACTAAGTATCCAGTTACTCAATTTTGGAAATGTCGTTGGTTGTAGGTACAGGACAAGGATGAAGTTAATGAGAGGTTATAATGAACTCGCCAGATATAATCAGGATAAACAAAGAAAGTCCCCAAAGTCCCTGTCAGATATTAAGAATGATAGTTCTGTTATTGTTAATAAACAAGTTATATAAACTGGTACGTAATACAGAATCTTATATTTGGTCAGAACTGTTATTAATTATTATTATGTAACAAACCAAAGGAGAATGATGTTTATAAAAAGTATGGTGTCATCTTGGGTATAAAAGGGTTTATGGAGACTTAAGTCATTGCCTTTGTTTATAAGCAGCCTTTGTCTGTATATACTCAGCCAAATCATTGGCCTGACATATCACAATTGATCACTGGGGTATGGCCCTTTGTACCTATGCTGAAATAAACCTGATCTTTGGATTTCAACTCTGAAGTTAGATATGGTTTTCGTCTGCTACAGCAGTCAGTGGCTGTCTGCTTTGCTAGGTTAATAAGGTACCCCACAGGCCTGTTGATAGGCCTGAAAACATCCTTACAGGCATATTATGCTATTTCTACAAGGGTTCTCCTTTAGGCAGATATAGTTAATTTGTATCAGAGGGGTAGCCGTGTTAGTCTGTATCCACAAAAACAAGGAGGAGTCTGGTGGCACCTTAAAGACTAACAGATTTATTTGGGCTTCCGTGGGTAAAAAAACCCACTTTTTCAGATGCATCCATCTGAGGAAGTGGGGTTTTTTACCCACGAAATCTTATAGTTAATGTGCTAATTTATGGGAGTTTGTTAATCCTTTTCTGGCACTTGCTTTGGACTCCTAATGGCTGCATTGCTCAAGTGAATTATTCTTCCTCTTTCCATTTTGAGAATAAAACAAGCAAGGTGACCAAAGGGTAAAACTACTCCTGTGCCATGTCGTAACTTCTAATATAACCAACTGTTTATTCATAGACCTCATTTTCAGTGTGAAGCAAATGCATCCATCATAATTGCTAGGTTTGTTTGCTGAAAAAGAATTCTGAAATTCAGAATAAACCTTCTAGTAGAGAATTAGAAATGGATCTGGCAGATAATTCATCAGCAGTGATTATATTTTTAAAAGATTATATATAATTACATTTTTTAAAAATCTATATTCAAAGGACATCCAGATTGCAAAGTCAAGCACTCAAAAGTTAGGGTTTGTCAGAATTAAGGTTGTTTGTGCAAACTTAATTTTATTCCCTTGTGCACGTGCATTATGATACACAGTGTTTCATTTCATAATTACATCCTATTTTTATTTGTGTGTATGCAAAGGTGGTGCTAACAAATGGAGCGGCTCTAATTTAACCTGGCTGGAATGGAGCTGAGGGCAGGTTTACTAGAGCATTCCTCCTCTTCGTGCACACTTGACTTGACTCCCTTGTGCTGGCTCAGGTTCAAGCACTTCTGTAAAATAATGTCAATATTGGTACTACCTACCCTCCTGTCTCAGAGAGGGCCATGGCCCTATCACCCACTCTGCCTCTACCAGCTAATCTGGCCATTCATGGAAGGAGAACACATGACACCTTGGAAAAGGGTGACTCTGTGGTTCTTTTCAACTTCTGCTTCTGAAGCCATTGTCATTCGAGTGCTGGCAATTTACATAAAGCCTTTACCATGGAAGCCTGGGCATTATACAATTTATTGGTCAATTTTAAAGTGTTATCCATCTTGTGTAAGATAAAGGATAAAAAGTACTTTGGACCAGACTTGTGCTCACCTTATGCCAGCTTTGGGACTATCAGATAGTCAGTTGTCTACTTCGCTGCTCAGCTCCAGTTTTGGATGTAGGTTAAAGCAGCCTGGGGGCTGATGTAATATGCACCAGCTGACTGTGAGAATACCCAGAGTGCCGGACACTGCAGACATGACTCCTGCACAACCCTCCCTATCTGCAGAACACGTCCCTATGCCAGGCTGCAAGGTGGTGCTGTGGAAGCTAGCTTTCAGCCTCCTGGGGATGCTGAGCTAGATCTGCCCTATAATCCTCCCTTCCCATAACTGGTGACCAAGCAGGAACACTGTTAGCTTCAGCAGGAAATTTGACTTATATGTTGACATTTTCTGTCAATAAGCAATGTAGGTTTCAGAACTTTTGCAGACTTGGGGTAGATACCAGCCAGTCAGCCCAAAGCCTGACTAATTCCCCATAATAAGTTTATGATCCTCACACCTCTCCAAAGCACAGCGCCTTCTAGTGCTCTGCCTGTGTTAGTGTGCCTCCATACTGATCTAGTGCTAAAGGATTCCTGCAACCTCATCCTAAAAGCACAGTCTAGTCCTCTAGACTCCTCCCATGGCATTTAGTACTGCATCCTACATACACGAGCCCTGGTCTCATATGGATCTTAATTTTCCATTCCTTATTCACCCAGTACCCCCTCTGAAGACAATGAGAGTTGTGACTCCAAAAGGAAAAGAGGATTAGGCCCTGAGATGGCGTGCTAGCTCATTAAAAGTCAGTGAAATGATTTGTTCAATAAGAAGGTTGATTATTGGAACAATATTGTTTCAGACTTGAAATACTCCCAGTGCTCCTATGGGCCAAAGTAATGTGTATACATATTACATGCAGAGTAAGGCTTAGCTGTACAAACAACCTTGTGAAAAGAAAATCCTGCTGAAATTAAATACTCAAAGAAGACAGGTGAGTGGCGATTTTATGAAATAAACAGTGATTGAGGACAGAAGAGAAAACAGTAGGGCTCTGCATGAAGCAAATTAATTCATGCTGGAGTTTTATATGCTTCAAGAAATTAAATTGCCCACTTCCTAATCAACACAGCTCCTTGGTATATGATTTCTTTTCCTCGTACTCCTTTCCTCTTTTTTTTTTAGTGTGATTTGTTTTGTGTGAAAACCCCATCATTTATTTTGTTACTATATTTTAAAATTATTCTATATGAGGCTGCACTTGTTTATAGTGCTTTGAGGAATTCAGTAAGCAGTCACGTCTTTTCCTCCCCTCTTTTGTTGTTATTGAGAAAGTCAGCTCTGGGCTTGGCTACACTTGCGAGTTAGAGCACATTAAAGGAGCTCTGGGTGCACGAGCTCACTACCCATCCACACTGGCAAGGCACGTAGAGTGCTCTGACTCCGCGGCTAGAGTGCTCCCGGTACTCCACCTCGGCAAGTGGAATAATGTTTGGTGCGACCCCGCTGGAGTGCCATGGTGCCAGTGTGGAAGACCTGGTGTGTTAGTGCACTCTGATCGGCCTCCAGAAGTGTCCCACAATGCCTGTTCTAGCCACTCTGGTCATCACTTTGAACTCTACTGCCCTGCACTCAGGTGACCAACCATCACACCTGGCCTTCAGATTCTCTGGGAATTTTGAAAATCCCCTTCCTGTTTGTCAGCCAGGTGTGGAGTGTTCTCAGCACATCTTTCCAGGTGACCATGCCTCCACGCGCCAGGTGATCCTCAGTATGGAACAATGGTGAGGTGCTGGACCTCATCAGTGTTTGTGGGGAGGAAGATGTCCAGTCCCAGCTGTGCTCCAGCCGTAGGAATTACGATACTTTCGGGCAGATATCAAGGGACATGATGGAAAGGTGCCAGGATTAAAATGAAGGAACTGCAGAATGCCTACTGCTAAGCTCACAAGGCAAACAACTGCTCCGGTGCTGCCCCGGCAACCTGCCATTTCTACAAAGAGCTGGATGCGATACTTGGGGGTGACCCCACCTCCACTCCGAGTACCACCACGGACACTTCAGAGCCCAGTTCAACAAGGCAGGAGGAGGAGGAGGAGAAGGTAAGTGGGAGCGAGGGTGCTGAGGTGGAGGAAGACACCCTGGAATCTCTAGATGCATGCAGCCAGGAGCTGTTCTCAAGCCAGGAGGAAGGTAGCCAGTCTCAGCGGCGGGTGCTTGGGGAAGGATAAACACCAGAGGAGGTTCCAGGTAAGCAGCTTTTATTTTGGGTAGGAAGTTATTCAGTGTGGGCTCTTGGGGCAAGGAGGGTTAGGGCTGCATGCATGCCTAGATGCAGAATAGGACATTGATGTGCTCTCTCACATCGCGGTAATCAGCCTCATTGATCTCTTCAAAGGTCTCATCTAGAACTTGGGCAATGCGCTTGCGCAGGTTTCTCAGGAGAGCCACTGTGGTCCTTGTCCCAGTGTCATAAATATAAAGAGAAGGGTAACCAAATCCCTCCTGGCCAGAGACAACATCCTGTTACCTGTAAAGGGTTAAGAAGCTCAGCTAACCTGGCTGGCACCTGACCCAAATGACCAATAAGGGGACAAGATACTTTCAAATCTTGGGACGGGGGAAAGGCTTTTGTTTGTGCTCTTTGTTTACGTGGTTGTTCTCTCTTGGGACTGAGAGAGGCCAGACATTAATCCATCTTCTCCAACCCATCCTAATCCAAGTCTCCAATATTGCAACCAGTGTAGGTAAGCCAGGCAAGGCGGATTAGTTTAACTTTTGTTTTATGTGAATTTTCCCTGTGTTAAGAGGGAGGTTTATTCCTGTTTTCTGTAACCTTAAGGTTTTGTCCATAGGGGGATCCTCTGTGTTTTGAATCTGAATACCCTGTAAAGTATTTTCCATCCTGATTTTACAGAGGTGATTCTTTTACCTTTTCTTTAATTAAAATTCTTCTTTTAAGAACCTGATTGATTTTTCATTGATCTTAAGATCCAAGGGTTTGGGTCTGTGTTCACCTGTACCAGTTGGTGAGGATTATTATCAAGCCTTCCCCAGGAAAGGGAGTGTAGGGCTTGCGGGGATATTTTGGGGGGAAGACGTCACCAAGTGGTCTCTTTCAATGTTCTTTGTTTAAAACGCTTGGTGGTGGCAGCATACTGTTCAAGGACAAGGCAAAGTTTGTACCTTGGGGAAGTTTTTAACCTAAGCTGGTAAGAATAATCTTAGGGGGTCTTTCATGCGGGTCCCCACATCTGTACCCTAGAGTTCAGAGTGGGGAAGGAACCCTGACACCCAGTAAGGCTAACTTATTTGCTCCACTTTGCCATGAGGGGCGGGGGGACCATTGCTGCACACAGGCAAGCTGCATATGGGCCAGGGCAGAAGCTGCATTGCAGTAGAAGACCCTCCCTTGCTTCCCAGGTCACCGTTAGCAGCGAGATATCTTCCAGGACGAACTCCTTTGGAAAATGTAGGGACAGTGTTCAGTATAGGGGCCATCTGCTGCTGTTGGCTCTCCCCAAGGCACAGAAACCCAGAGGACAGTACAGCCGTGAAACAATCAGTCACGCTTGATCCTGTGCTTACTCACCACGGGGCTCCCATGGGTTATGTGTGCTCACTTTGGGATGGTCAAATTATACTATTGTGTAGACTGCTTGCCTTTAAATATGGCGGAATCATTGCTCTGTCTGGTGTGAACAATGCTGCTTCTGTTAAGTGTTGCATTTTGCCTTTACAGATGCAACCTTGAGATCTCAGCCGTCCATGTTACCACAGGCTGAAAGACTCCAAAGAATCAGAAAGAGGCCACGTAGAAACAAAGAGGACGTTGCATGAAGTAATGCAGCATTCAAGTAATGAAAATCAAAAAGTGCAGGAGTGGCTGGACAGTGAAAGGAGGATCCGCTAGCAGAATGAGGAGCGCCAGCACAAAAGCGCAGTGCTCCGGCAGCAAAGCAAGGATCGGCTGATAAGCATCATGGAGCGTACAGCACGCGGATATAACCGCGGGGATGCTGTCATCGGCCAGGTCCACCTTCCCATACAGAGAATGTCAGTGGCCCTTTAAACGGCTCAAAGCACCATCCACAGTCATTCTGCACCAGCTCAGCCTGTTGTTGAACTGTTCCTGTCTGCTGTCAAGGCTCCCTGTGTAGGGTTTCATGAGCCATGGCATTAAAGTGTAAGTGTGATCTCCAAGGATCACAATGGGCATTTTAACTTCTCCTATGGTGATTTTCTGGTCTGGGAAAAAAGTCCCGGCTTGCAGCTTCCTGAGCAGGCCAGTGTTCTGAAAGATGTGTGCGTCATGCACCTTTCAAGGCCAGCCTGCGTTAATGTCAATGAAATGCCCATGGTGATCCACAAGTGCCTGGAGAACCATAGAGAAATACCCCTTACGATTAACATACCCGGAGACTAGGTGGGCTGGTGCCAGAATTGGAATATGCGTCCCATCTATCACCCCTCTGCAGTTAGGGAAACCCATTTGTGCAAAGCCATCCCCAATGTCATGCACATTACCCAGAGTCATGGTTCTTCTGAGCAAGATACGATTAATGGCCCTGCAAACTTACATCAACACGATTCCAATGGTCGACTTTCCCACTCCAAACTGGTTAGCGACCAATCGGTAGCTGTCTGGAGTTGCCAGCTTCCAGATTGCAATAGCCACCCGCTTCTCCACCGTCAGGGCAGCTCTCAATCTCGTGTCCTTGCGTTGCAGAGTGGGGATGAGCTCACACAGTCCCATGAAAGTGGCTTTTCTCATCCGAAAGTTCTGCAGCCACTGCTCGTCATCCCAGACTTGCACGACAATGTCATTCCACCACTCAGTGCTTGTTTCCCGAGCCCAAAAGCGGCGTTCCACAGTGCTGAGCATGTCCGTGAATGCCACAAGAAAACTCATGTCATATGCGTTACTCGAGTCGATATCGTCGGAGCCCTCACTGTCACTTTGGATCATAAGAATAACTCGATTGCCAAACGTGGTGTGCTGGCGAGACTCGTCAGCATACTCCTCAGCAGTTTGGGCTCCATTCCCGCAGACTGAAAGGGAAGACAGATTGTGCAGTACAAAAAACTTTGAAAGATGGCACCAAACGTGGACGGAAGCACAGGGAGTGCTGGGATGTGAACCAATGCATCACGGGGCGTTGGGACAGGACCCAGAATGCTCCACAACCCCTGCCCCCTTTCTACAAGCCACAGCACTGGAATGGGAAGAGGTGCTCTGTGGGATAGCTGCCCATAATGTACTGCTCCCAATGCTGCTGCAAGTGCCGCAAATGTGGCCACGCCAGTGCGCTTGCAGCTCTCAGTGTGGTCAGACTGCAGCGCTTTCCCTACTGCGCTCTCCAAAGGCGGGTTTAACTCAAAATGCTCTACATCTGCAAGTGTAGCCATGCCCTCTGTCTCTGCCGTTAGTTTCTTTATTTCTTCTGTCTTTACTCTCTGTAAAGTTAAATTATGGGGCTATATCACTTCTACCTCTATCTAGTATGATAATATTTGATATCTCTTCTGGTATATCGAGTATATAAGGTAATACTAGATATGGACCCAAATATCAGACTTATTGCCCCTACTTCTGAACTTTGTGGAACTTCAGGTGCAGATCCATAGATAGATCTGAACTTTGTGGGGCCTTGTAACAGGGAGGCTTGGAGGGGCAGTTGGCCTAGTAGTTGGAGTGCTTGACTTGCTGCCCCCTGCTTCTATGGTCAAAGTGCCTCAGTCTTTAAGGCGGGAGTGGGGTAGGGGGTCCTAGCCCAAGGCCCTGTGTAAATCAATCCTTGAACAGGGCAGCTACCAGCAGGGAGTCTATGTCCACTGCCATGGACTACTTCCTACTGTTGCCCCTTCAATTTGGGGCATGACCCCTATAGTCCAAGTGACTTGTCTCTATCAGTGTCCCATCGTGGACCCTGGGGGGCATCCTGCTGTGGTCCCAGCTTCCTCCAGGTAGGGCAACTGTAAGTTTGGTGGGGTCAGAACACCGCAAGGTCTCCGTGCTTCAGGCACCCCAGTCCCTCTTAGGCTGGGTAGTCCTAGGCCTCTCTTGGCCAGGAAGACAGTACTTCGTTCCCGGTGGCTGCCTTGGCTGGCAGGCTAGTGATCCTTCCCTCACATAGGGTGGTAACTAGCTCCTGCCTCTTTGCTAGTCAGCCCTGAATTGTGCCAGGCTCCCTCCTTTTCTCTCCCCTCCAGGTCTGGCATTGGTTGCAGGTATAATGGGGTGGGGCTAGCTGGGCCCAAATGCTCTCTTTAAATCCTTACATGTTGGTGGGTATTTTTTCTGCTTTGCCACAGGTCTCTTTCTCTTTTTATAACAGGCTTATCCACAACATCATTAAGTATTATTATCCCTCATTTGGATGATCCCAGAATTAAGGCAGCACAAGTATGTAATGTGCCACCTGGGTCAACTGGGTCAGGAGCTCTGGTCTAATGGTCGGGGATGTTTGACAGGTGGGCTCCCTCCCACCTCTGTTCTGCACAAGCTAGTGGGGCACAGGTCCACTGCTCTATCTTGGCATGTACCTTTCTGCCACTGATCCCTCACAGCTGGAGAATTGGATTGACCTAGAGACCCAGGTGGATGGGGCTGCTCCAGTGTCTTTCACTTCAGGAGAGGGTGCTGGTCCTCAACCAGCTGGTCCTACCCATGTTCTGGTACTGGTTCAGCATCCTGAGCCTGCCCCTGGGAACCTGGCCAACAGGGGCTGAACTGGGTCTCTGGGTGCTTGGAGCCTCCTTCTGTGGGAGGGCAGACAGGGCATGGTCTGCATCTGCAGCCTGGTACATTTCCAGACCCTGCAGGTACTGCTTTACAGTGCAGGTAGTCCAGAACAGAGCATGCTGGCGCATGCCTTTCTCCACCTGCATCCAAGGGGTCCGTTGTAACTGGGAGCTCTTTTATCTTCACCTAAGAGGCCTCCCCCAAAACCTCTCCAAATTGCTGGTCTTCTATCAGGACCTCCTCAGGATCTGGAAGCTAGTCTCCGCGACAAAGTTCATAGTGGCCATCGAGGAGGATGATCTCGCAGAACCCCTGCTACACAATCCACACTTTAGTGTGCAGGTAGTGGAGTCCACCTTGGTATGGGAGAGCATGGTCCTGCCTGGTGCCACCAGAGTTGGAGAGCTCCTGGACTATGGTCAGAGGGACTGGGCAGGCCCCATGATGCTTGGCCAGCCCATAGGGCTGCCCACCCTGTGCGTTTCCCGTCAAGTGCTTCAAGAGGTGAAGACAACCTTGCCTCCTGCTTCTTTTGCTTTCCTCAAGAGGGTACTGCAGGGTTGTGCTTCCCACTGACCCCTTACCCTGGCCCTCCAGACCTCCTTACCCCTGCCCCGTGAGTCTCCCTGGCCACATATTAATTGGCAGCTCCTCTAAGGAGCTATAAGCATGGACATGCACCTGGCATAGTTCACAAACTCCCCTGACACCTGTTTCTTCTGTAGTGAGAAAGGGACCCTGGAGCCCATCTATGTAGGGTGCATCAGGTTGCAGCCCTTCTTACGGCTCCACTAGAATTCTTACTGAGGTTCTGGCTGCATTTCTCCCCTCACCTCCTCATTTATACCCACCTTATCCGTGGCCCCACAAAATCGCGAGACTGTCATCAATCTCCTCCGGGCACTGGCCAAGATGACCATCCTTCATTCCAGGAGGAGGAAGCTGGATGGGGGTTGCTCTGTGACTGTGAGGCCTATTTCTGGTCCTTTATCCAATCATGCCTCCTGGCAGAGTTTCTCTGGGCAGTGTCCATGGACTCCTTAGATGCCTTTGAGGAGGAGTGGGTACCATCTCTGCTTGGTGTTCCCCTCTGGAATCCTGATTTTCAACCTTTGACCTCTCTCCTCTCTCTGTTTTTTTATTTGTCCCCAGAATTTAGTTGTGGCCTGGGTCTAATGGCTCTTCCCCTTCAGTTTGAGAGGGGGGGCCTTTAGCTTTGGATGGGCCTAGACCTATGTCGCAGTACTCACAAATAATACTAGCATGTTAAGTGCAGTCCATTATTTTAAAATGGTAGTGGTCACCACAGAGAGAAGACATGAATACTCAGTATAAGCTATAAAGAACCTTGGGGGTAAATGGCAATACTTTGGAAACGCCATCAACGTACGCTCTGAGCTATAATACAAGCATTATGCTACACACAATTCTTTCAATTTCTTTTCATTGTTAAGCATTCTCAAAATAAATCCTGTTATACTTGTCCTCAACTACTTTGCATAAATTACTACACTCATTATCCATTATTCAGAAGCCAAGGTGACAGTCACAAATCTTTCAGTAGACAACAGATATTATTTGTGGGCATCGATCACACGCCACTAAAACATAGGAAGCCTTTGAGTTGGTTTCCCATCAGGCCATGATTCAGGAAAGCACTTAAGCACATGTTTAAGTCCATCTCCATTCAGAAAAGTACAAACTTATACACATGCTTACTGTGGCGTAACACTCCATATTCTTCATAGAAATATGCTTAAAATATGACTATGGCATAACTAAGATATACTTCATGCAAGATGGCTCATGTAAGATATCATTGGAAAGGTTATAATTTACTGAATGTAATTATCCAACTTGCATGCATGTATCATTTCTATAACTGAAGTTAGGAATATTGACTATGTACTCCTTTTCTTTTTGTGAATACAGACTAACATGGCTGCTACTCTGAAACCTGTAATTACAACTGTGTGTGTACTTGGGGAAATGCCCCAGACAGTAAGCAAACATCCTGAATGAGCCATTTAAAGGACAATGGAACTTTGGAGATACTAATCTCCCACCATCCTGAGGAGTTTCCTGGGATGTTGCTTTAACATGGCAGGCTCATCTGATGATGTCAGGTAGTATGGAGTCCCACCTTAGTCACTGCTGGTACTTTTCCACTGGAAACAAAGGCTTCCTGCCTTATGTAAATGCTATTTAAGGCTGGGAAGGAAGGCTTTTAGGACTCTCTTCCATTGCCTACCCAAGAAGAAAGTACCTGAAGAGACAAAGGAACTAACCTGAAGGAAAGGCAGGGGTGAGTCCAGACTGAGATAGGGGTCCAGTCTGTAAGAAAAGATAACTGGAACTGTAAGCTACAGAAACTCTGCAACTTGCCTAAAATAACATTTAGGTGAGAAATTACTTCCTGAAGCCAGTCTCTTTAAGATCTTAAGTTTATATGAGTGTTTTGTTTTATTTGCTTAGTAATCTGGTTTGTTCTGTTTGCTATCCCTTATACTCATTTAAAATCTGTCTTCTGTAGTTAATAAACTTATTTCTTGTTTATAACATAACCCAGTTTGTGCAATTCATATCTGGGGTGGGGGGCGGGGGAGGCAAGGAGCTATGCATATCTCTCTTCCCATTGAGGGAGAGGGCAAATTTTTATGAGTTTGCGCTGTTTAGATCTTTTTATATAGCGCAAGACAATATTATCTGGGGTTTACCTCTCCACAGTGGGTGTGCACGTGAGTGCTGGCTGAATCTTCTCACACAGATCTGACTGAAGTCTGTGTCTGCAGCTGGGTGTGGTCTTGCCTTGGTGTGTGCTGGAAAGGGTCTTGAGAGCCTGGCACAGCAACCCAGTGCAAGGGAAACCCAGGCTGGCAGGGCCGGATGGCTGAGTGGAACCTCAGCACATCAAGTGGCATCCCGGACGAGGGTGGTGGGGTCCAACCCATCACGTTATACTTAAGCATTTGTTTAAATGCTTTGCTGATGCAGGGCCAAAGTTCTGAGCAAACTTAAACCTCTTTGTTGTTTGATGGGAATACACTCCTTATGCAGCACTCATTTTTGTCTGAACTTGTGAGATTTCCACCATTCCACAGGCTGTTATTTTTAGCTGAAATCTTGTGACAACAGCTCCCCAGATTTATGCGCCTATGCATCTAACCATATTCCTGATCTGGCCTCAAGCCCAAACACTAAGCCTCATCTTAAACCTGATCCAGATCTGTATCTGCACATATCACTGCCTCATCTTGGATAATAAAATATAGAGACTGAATTATTCTGTAACCCATAGAGGTAGTTCATCCAGGACAGGATTGAGGTACATTGTGGGATATTGTGTTGTGGAAAAACAGAGAATCTGTCTCCAGGGCCATCATGATTGCATCTTCCCAGCACTAAAATCCTTTAAAAAAATTTGCACTGCTAACCTTAAAGACTCAGCATCATAAATGTGAAATACACGACAAATGGGTTAGTTTTACTGATTAATTTCCAATTCTAATGTCATAGTAAGCCTGAAATTCCCTAAGATGTATTCAGACTATTGTAACACAAGTGACTTTTGCTAGGGACTGGAATAGTGTTTGCAGTTTTTCTTCAGGCTACTTCACCTCAACCTTTTGCCTCATGTAAACCTTGTTTTATTTTTCTCAGTGAGGAGAGCTGCAACTGCCTTCACTACTTCTTCCCTTTCTGCAGAAGGAGAATAAATAAAATGGTGAATCTGACTGCTAGCCACACCATATCTCTTTGCTTCATTCTTTATTCTTCTTCTGAGCAGCTAAGATGGAGCTGGCTCTAAATAGCCTGCCTTCCCATTTCTGTGGATATACTGAGGATTACTTCAGGTGGCGTGTCTTTTATTCTGAGAGGTAAAATAAACAAGACCAAATGATAACATTTGTATTTAACAGAGTCAAAATGAGTTGACCTTCTGCTCTGACCTTTTCTTGTAGAGCAGCAAGTAAGGCACCTGTCTTTTTCACAAGTACAATGCTATGCACTCAAAACTTGCTTATAGTACTTCTGTCAAATCTTTTAAGATGAGGAACAGGCAGGCTTTTTTACTGTTGTATACAATGGCAAATTTCCCAGTTTCTTGTGCCTATACTTCATGGTGTCTCTGAAGTGTGTGAGATTTCCCACTCTGAAATCTCTTGTCAGAGGTATGATTCCTTATGGACTTATTGAGAAACTGTGTAACTGAACATCTCTGAACTCCCAAATATTTTGCAGGTGGAGAAAGTAGGTGCAGGTTTACATGAATGTGTATCCTATATTTTATTATGTTTTAGTGCTAGGTGTTAAGTTCTGTTCCTCACAGTGTATGTATGAGGCTTGACTGATTCCTATATATGTGGCCCATTGATTCTCTACAGCTTTAATTTAAAATTTGCATTTCCAAAAGCACAAGTTTTTACTATCCTCTATTTAGTCTGGCATCACTCTACTAATATCTTCTTAATATGACATCAACTACTAAACAGCAATAAAGGTGTTCAAGTGGCCATCTTTATAATCTCAATAAAGGGTTTACTATTTTAGAGGTTTTGTCTTCTTTATATCTTTGGCTTGAAAAACAGATTTGTTTTGAAAATTGCCAGACTGACTGAAAGGAAAGGCGAACAGACCCACAACAGTTGAAGAAAACTTATCAACATGTTTTTGAATCACAGGTCATTTAACCTGATTTGAAAATGACCTTTGTCTAACATTTCATTGTCTCTCTACCCTAGTTAACCTGCTTTTTACTACCCCTTTAAGCTTTCCATGTAGTTAAATCTCCAGGAACACGCACCATCTATAGTTGAAGAAAATAGATGTTATTTAGGCAACATTATTCATATTTTTTGTGTGTGGATAGTTTGGTGTCCAAACTTCCTCCCACTAATTCAACGAGAACTACGGTCCTGATAATGCCTCAACTAATATCAAAGAGAGACTTTTGCTATTGACTTAAGTTGTAGCATGACTGACCATACTGGCAGTAAAGGCACAGTAACTCAGGTTAGCGGCTTGAGTTACAGTAGTGCTGCTCTGGGGGCTCGGATGGCTGGGTGGCTTAGTAGTTAGCACACCTGACTTCCAGCCCCTTGTCTCCAGGGGGAGGCACTGTAGAGGTTAGGCCATGAGTGTGCTGACCTCCAGCTGCATCTGGGCCTTTGCCCTTAAGGGAGCTGTTCGGATTTCCTCTGAGACCTTTCCTCTTGGCTTATCCAGAACACGTCATCCAGTTATGGAAGAACACTTCATCCAGTTCTCTGGGATCCAGAAAACTCCGTGTGATTCCAGCAAATCACTCAGGATACTTTCTTAGGCACATAACAGCTTTTTGCCCATGCTGGTCAGGCCCAGTTGCAGGGGGCTGAGTACAGGGTGATACCACAATTCTCGTTCATGTCACACACCACACAGTTTACATACCTAGCTACTAACAGCCACACTTCTTGCATGTAAAGACCAATTGCTTTGTTTTGCGTACCCACCAATCACTTTTGCAAATTGTGTAAGGCTTGCCTATCAGTTCAAGGTGTTTCCTGACTACTTTACTATAACATACCCACACTAGTTAGTTTAGTTAGTTTCTCTCTCCCTTATTTACTATCAACATATTCACAGTAAGCTCGAAGTTGGTCCAGTGCAAGATATTGTCTCACCCCCCTTGTCTCTCTAATATTCGCAATAGTTAGTTCTTTCACCAATTACCTATCCACGGAGTCCCAGCCCAAGGCCCTGCAGAGAGCCTAAATCTGCCACCCTGGGCCACTGCCTAGCTATGTGCTCCTCCAGTTTGTGGCATGGTGTGACATTCTATACCTTGGGGAGCGTACTGTTACCCCCATATTCCTCATTTTCATATAATCATGATCTCACATATAAAGCATGCCTTGTAAGGTACCAGGGGAAAAGTTATGATCTGCTGAAAGTCATTTCTCTATCCATATATGTGTATCATTAATGCATATGAAGTTATGAGAATTGTGTTGTACGGTGGTCATTAAAACATGCTGTAAGTCGGGGAATCAGTCAGATACTAGCTCCCCAGAGGCAACAGCAAGGAAACTAACCAAAACCCAGGCGGGGTGTCAAACAACCCATCAACAGCCATTGTCCAGCAAGGGAGCTACAGTGCAATGACTCAGCTGCATGAGGCCACACCAGGGGAATTGCTCAGTGTCCCCTGGAGAGAGGAGACTCAGCAATGCCCCCCAGACATGCCTGGACTTGTGCTCCCCAAGCACATTGACTGAGGGTATAAAACAGAGTGGGCACATACTGGGCCCTTCTCCTGCCCCCACCTTTGCTGCAAGCACCTAAGACAATGAGAAGAAGACAAGACTGCAACAGAGGAGATTGGCTCAGGTTTAAGGAACAAACCTGTATATGAAGGGCTGCACTATCCAGTGGGGTAAGAAAAACTGCTTAATCTAGATGTTGCCCAGTCTAATAGGGTTGAGAGTTTAGACTGCGTGCTTATCTTTTATTTTATTTTGGTAACCACTCTGACTTTTTGCCTATCACTTAATATCACTTAAAGTCTAACTTTGTAATAAATCTGTTTATTCTATCTGAAGCAGTGTGTTTGGTTTGAAGCGTGTCAGAGATTCCCCTTAGGATAACAAGCCTGGTGCATATCAATTTCTTTGTTAAATTGATGAACTCATATAAGGTTGCAGCGTCCAGTGGGCATAACTGGACACTGCAAGACGGAGGATCCTAGGGTTGTGTCTTGGACCGGAGGTATTGGCTAGTGTCATTCAGTAGCACAATCCAAGCAGTTTACATGCCAGATGTTGTGTGTGAACAGCTCAGGAGTGGGGGTTCTCATAGCTGAACAGGATAAGGCTGGCTCCCAGAGGCAAGGATTGGAGTGACCTAGCAGATCACCGGTCCAGATAACACCAGAGGGGAAAGTCGCGCATGGCCCCTATAGTCCAAACAGTCAATAGCTTCCCAAAATATCCAGATGAGCAGAGCCCTATGGGACCTACTGATTCTCAATGGGCCAGGAGGGGTGTTTGAAGAAGGCACTGCTGGGGGCCTTACCCAATCTATGGTCCTCTCTCAGGCTCAACCTTCTGTCTGGCTTCCGAGAGAAGGGATTCATCTCTCCTGCAGCCTGTCCACCACCCTTTGCCTGAGCTTCTGGAGCTTGTTAACTTGTTCCCCAACCAGAGCAGGCTCAGAAATGTGAGGCTACCTGGGTCCAGAATTGCCTTTTAAACCCTTCAGGCGTAGTGTGGGGTTTGTGTACCCCATCACAGGGCTCCAATCATGGATCAGGATCCCATTGTGCTAGGCACAGTACAAAACACAGAACAAACATACAGTCCCTGCCCTGCAGCCTTTACAATCTAAGTGAAAGAGAATCTTTATTTGTTTCTAATTGCAGTCAGACAATGGCAGGTAATGTGCTCTGACCAAATGTACATACACACACACACGCACACACGACCTCATGAAGTCAATGGGAATTTTTCCAATGATTTCAATAGCCTTTGGCTCAGACTCCTACGAGAAACTTCCATGACCTGAATGGACTTTGAACAAGTTCCTATGTTTGTACGGTGGAAGCAAGTTACCTGCTATTGTCTGATTGCAGCTTAGAAATCAACAAATTCTCTTTTAAGGGTTTGGGGGCAAGGACTGTCTTTTTGTTCTGGGTTTGTATAGTGCCTAGCACGGTGGGATCCTGATCTATGATTGGGGCCCTTATGTGCTCCAGCAGTACAAATACAATTGCGTAACTGAGGAACAGCATTTAAGTGACTTGCCAAAGGTTATATAGGAAGTTGGTGGTAGAAGCAGAATCAGAACCCTGATCTGATATGCCCTTTCCGGATCCACTAAGGCACAATGTCTCTCATTTAAAATTGTTTCAGATCTCTGTACTTGTTAAGCCAGTTGTGAAACTGAGTTAATGATACTGACTTGTGTTTGTAAAGTGCTTTGAGATCCGCAGATGAAAAACATTGCAGTATGTGTGACACATTAATAGGTACATTTTTAGCTTACTTAGCAGTGCTTTTCCATCTGCTGAGCTGGACACATGTGCGTGGCTAAGGTGGTCACATAGTGATTGTACATATATTCTCAGAGGCATATTGAACAAGGCAGAGCTCATCAGGAGCCATTATTGGTCAGCACGACTCACTTCTCGAATTTAACAAGCTAATGATCCATTCATCCCATTTATTTCAAATTTTAATACTATCATTATTTACCTACACAAAGAGAAATATGTAAATAAATAACTCTAGAACATCCCAACCCCAAAAGATGGCTTTAAAAATGAGTTAATGTTACAAAATACCAACAACATATTTACCTTTTACATCATTTACAAAACCCAAGCACTTAAGAGCAAGTAAATGAATATTAAGTCCTACACTGTCCACGTAATAAACATAAACACATTATTCTCATCAAGTATAAAGAAATGCATATTTCGTCATAAGGACCCAAAGGATTCCATAGAACACTGTAGCGGGATCAGTCTTTCCACGTCTTAGATGATAAGCATCTTGGCTTGACCTCAGCAACTCTTGTCCATAAATACTTTGGCACTCTCCTAGGACAATATTCTATTCCATTACTTATTCTTAACAAAGTGCTACTATAAAAGCGGCCAGCAGCGGAGGTTGGAAGTACACCAGATGCAATGCACTCAGCCACAGGGGAAGTAGGTGGGAGGGAGTGTCTGGTTAATTGCAAACCTTCCGGATGATTAAGAAGCTGAGTGCCAGTTGTTCTTTGCCAAAGGAATGGTGGCTGCAATATGAGACCTAGGAATCAAAGTGTAATACTGTATATTTAATATTTTTGAGGACACAGGGAGTCTCAGGTTTCAGTGATGTGCTTCTATTTAACTATCACATCATTCAACAACACAATGGATGAAACCATATTCCGTGTTTTAATCACAGAACTCCTGGATTCTTCCTGTCTCAAGGCCTCTCTCTAGCCTCCTTCATGTTCTTCATATTAGATATTTGCAGTGTGCACAAGATGGCACTAGGCCACAGAGAACAATTGCAAAAAATAGGGGTAATATCCTGGGCAGATGAAAATATGAAGATTTCCCCCAAGAAAAACAGCTAAGTAATTTAATTTTGAGAAATATTTATTTTTATGCAATTTTAGAGCACTGCTGCAATATATTCCTGTTCAAAATAAAAATAATTACCAAGAGGACATTTTTTTTGCAGCAGTAGCAATTTTACACTATCTCCATTTCCACTGTAAGCACCTAATATTTCTATTATGTCTTTCATCAAAAAGAACATTTATTTTTTATGAGGTACTGACATGCAATGGTTGTGTAGTACAGTTGGTGGAGAATGGCTGCTGTGTTCCACCCTCGAAATGACTGCATTTCAGTGATGAGTTAGTGATTCATGCGTAACGCACTTTGGATTCCTTTACTAGAAAAGGTACAATGCAAGTTGTTGTTATTATTACTTGTGCTTGGATGCAGGCCCATTCAGAATGCTATGGCTTTATGGTATGTCTATAATCTCTGTGTAACATGTCTCCAGAACTCTGCATATAGAAAACACTATTACTGTTGCATTGTTTTAGCACAAGCTCATTTCTGAATTAGAATGAATCATCATCCTCTCTTAACCATCTGATGGATGCATTCTTTTGTTATTCGGAAGAAAAACTGGAATTAGTCCAGGAAACTGGAGAAAAAATATACTCAACATTAACCTCCTTCCCAAGTCCACAATACTGGGCTAATTCATCACTCATATAACTTCATAAATTTGGCCCTGTTCTAGATTTAAGAATTAAGAGTCCCTTAATGCAGAGGGAAACATTCTTAAAGAATTAGACTCAATTTTTGGAGCTGGAGGAAGCACAAGGTTTTGGCTATTATGTTAGCTAGAAAGCCCCATTGACCTTCCAAAGCCTTTAAGGAGGAGAGGATTTAGTGGATTTAGTGTTCCTATAAGAACAACAGCTTTGAAGAGTTATACTAAGAGTGACTGATGAAAGCCTAGTTTTCAGAGATACAAATTTCATTACTGCATTGCAGAATCCACTTTTCTTCATGTTGTCTTAATTAAAAAATCATCCTTGCTATTCTGTATGTGCCACCTAATTTTGTCAGAAGATATTTCAAGTCATAAATGATTGTCAAGGCAAATGACATGCTTGCTCACAGTCTGGAGGTGGAGAATGGGAGCCCATGTTAATTTATGGGCCTATTAAAATGTGTTTTTATTTAGAGACAGGAATGTGAGAGCTGGCTACGGAAGGGAGGAGAGTTGGCTCATAATATGCCAATAGGATCTGTTGCTGTAAAATTATTTAAACATTTGTGTAGCTTTGTGCACTTGTATAATTAAAGACAACTGAAAAGCACTGGAAGACTGAATCTTTGTTTGACAAGTTAAAAACGGAATTAAATTTTAAGTCTGATCTATACAGTCTATGAAAACGTGACTCTGCAGTAGAAATGCTGACAGCTCCAATTTGTTTATTAATGAATGATCTAGAGAAGGCCTGCACCTGGAAGATAGAAAAAATTGCTAATGACACCAAAACCTGGAAATATTCCTAATACCTTGAGTGACACAGATCATTTAAAAAAAAAATTAAACACAATAGAGTGGTCAATGAAAACGCTGATGGATTTTAGCATAAGTGTTCTAAAATGTGGATCTAAAATTCATTGGACCACCTACTCATTGCTGGGTAAAGAAGGAGAATGCGATATTGCTTCCATGTGGCAAAATAGTCATTAGATTTAGACGCTGGCAGGGTCTGGAGGTGGGGGCTGTGTGTGGGGGGAAATGTACCTTCCACTTCAGCACTGATTAGGAAAGGCTCTTCCAGTGCGATTAGGCTGGCACAACACCCGTTGTCAATTTCTTGTGATTGCAGGAGATAGGCTCTGGTGGGGTGTTGTCCTTTGTATCTAACTCTTTCTAGGGTTGTTGTATCTATGTAAAACTGAATGTGTTGATTGTATCTTCAGAGTGTCCCCAGAGCTTACTACAAGCAGAGCGTACTCGACTGTTTGAAAGGTTCTTGCCAAAGTGTACTTTGGGTTAAAACAGTGAATGGAGACACAGGTCATCTGGGTTCTGTTCCCAGCTCTCCCTATGTCCTGTGTAACCAAGGGTGAACTGTTGACATAATTATTATGAATTTTATTATTATTTATTTGGATTGTAGCAGCACATAGAGGCCAGCGCCCCATTGTGCTAAGAACTGTGCAAATATCTAACAAGGAAAGGCCCTTGACTCAAGGAACTTGCAATCTAAGTATTAACCATTCTGAACTTCCTCAGCTATAAAATTCAGTGCGTGGGATTTTAAAAAATGCAGAGTGAGTTACTTTGTAGATCAATGGGATTTGTGCTCCTAACTTGCTCAGGCACTTCTGAAAATCCCACTTGTTTCTTTATCTGTAAATTTAAGACACGACTGTATTTACAAACTGTTATCCTCATGTTCTGAATGTTCATTGAGAGATTAATGAAAGGCACAGGATGCAGCATGCTGTTGCACTGCCCCAGGAGCAGTCCAGATGGTGACTCAGAATCACAATCTGCTTCCCAGTTTCCCACTGCTCTTTGGGGGATGAACTCTTCACAACGGCCTATAGCTGGAGTAGTATACTAGTCCCAGTATACCAGTGTAGCTAGTCAATGTGTTTGGGGATAGGTGGTGGAGCCTTGCATCGGTGCATGGGGATGCAGCAGCCCTGCGAAGGCTTCTCTCATCCCCATGCTAGTGCACCCAATCCAGATAACCAGCTCAATACAGTAAAGAAGCTCATGCAGTGTTGTCACAATGTTATCATGAGTCTTGTGATATTTGATGTTTTTCCTCAAAGCCCCAGCGCCTGGAATCCTGTGATTATGTGAGGATCTCAGCTTCCAACTTTTAAAAATAGTAAGTTTCTAACTCTCATAGTTGTGGAGAAAAGCTGGAAAACCTGATATGTGTTTACCCTAAAGCAGTAGTGGACAACCTGTGGCCCGCCAGGGAACCGCGAACTGCGGCCACTGGGAGCTGCGGGCGGCCATGCAAATGTAAACAAACTGTTTCGCGGCTCGCCAGTGAATTACCCTGACAGGTTGCCCACCAATGACCTAAAGGCTCAATACCTAAACAACAAATAAAAAGGACCCCAGTTTGTTTTCAATCTCATGATTTGAAAGTCAAACTCATGATTTTTGAACACTTTGGGTTAACATTAGTGCCTATACTCCATTACTGTTTCGTACTGCTGCATAAGTGAAGCCACAATCTAGCTCTGCGTACATTAATAAATAGTAACAACAATTGCTCTTGAAGGAACTAAGGGACTGTGGGTGTTTGCAGAAGTGAGAGTTCAGATTAGCAGGCTGTACAGGCAGGGGTGCTGAAACAATTTTTATTGTGGGGGTGCTGATGATGGAAACCATGTATTTGGGGTTTGTTATTCTACTACTGTGTGCAGGCATGTAGCTACTAGTTTCTGCCCAAGTTTCTTGCATGAATAAAGACTATCTGAGTTTATACACGAGGGATTTGTGTGTGTACTGCCTCCCACATGGGTGTTGCGAAGGTGAATTCATTAATTTCTTTTAAGAGTTTGAGAAAAGAAAAGGAGTACTTGTGGCACCTTAGAGACTAACCAATTTATTTGAGCATAAGCTAGAGTTTGGAAATCTTTGAAAGGAAGGTACAATATAAGTGTAAAGTATTATTACATTTACCATTTATTTCTGATTATTTTAACTGGGAGATGGTTTATATCCAAGTTAGGGAAACCAAAGATACTAAATGGCTCCAGCCTACAAACAGGGGCTATAGAAGGTGTCAAAATATTGACAAGAGTTCTCTCAGGAATTTTAAAACAGAAAATGATAAACCAGACACATAAATCAAGGTAATATTTTCATAGAATTAATGTATGCACTGAAGACACCAGGAAATGAATCCGGTTAATTAAATCCTCTTTGGGTTCAGCTGTTACAGAGTGGGTATTATACCTAAACAAACATAGAGCTTTGTGAGAGTAGCCTGCACGGATGTGATCCTTTTAAAGGACAACCAGGTAAACCAAACTGTCTTGAAGAGACCATGTGCAGTCAAAGGGTTAGTTATTTCCAGAATATGAAACGTGGGTAGTGACCAGGTTTTATGGATACCTCTACTGCCCATTTTTATTGGAAAATTGGCTGGTATCTATTAAAATACTTCCCCTCCGTTTGGTTTATATACATTATTTGTGTATTCCTGGCTGGGAACAAATGGAGGTGTGTATCTGAGGAAATAGATGAGGCTTGACTACATCAAAATTGTACTGAGTAGATGCAAAGCACACTCATTCGTAAATTACTGTAATTTTATAGCTTGTTAAAGAACCTTCTGAGAAATCATTATTCATCATCCGGCATTTAGCCTGCCTACACATATACTATAGGTTTCCTTTTTCTATGTGAATAATATCTAACCCTAGTTCAGTAACTATCTTATCAGCGGAAGTGATAGACTGGCAGTCTAACTGTACCTTTGTAAATGCATGATGTAAAATAATGTCTATGTTCTTCCTTCAAGTACCTTTTGGTAATTAGCTTCTTGATCTTTTTACTAAGCAGATTTCAGTTCACTATTTAAATTGTAGAGAAATGAAATAATAAACATGGTGTCTGAACACTCTATTGTTTATAAACTGTAATTAAGCTGTCTATTTAAAAAAACAGTTTGCATGTAGATCTGTTAAACGTTTCACTAGTATATAATTTTAATGTGGAATAGCAGTCTTTGCAGGGAATTCAGCCTGCCGCTGGATGTTTAAATTTTCAGTGTCTGTTGTCATGGCAACTAGAACTGACTTTGGTAGTCACTGTGTTCACCATAAATTAATTTAAAGTCATAGCATTTTGAAACATTTTTTAAAAAGTCTGACTTGCTTCAGATTTCTATGCAGTTAAAATAGCTACCTTTGAAATATCATTAAATACATTTATTTTTGGCTAATTATTAGTTTTACTTGCAGGATGCAGTAGTTTGAAATTCATAAATAATGTATGTAGGGAAATTGTTTCCTGGATTTCTTGTGGAATTATAGCTTCCAAATAATGAGGCATTTATCAGTCATTTGATACTTTGAACTCTTGTGTTTGTAGATTATAGTCCAAGTACCTCAAAATCTCTATGTTAAATTTAGCAAATGAAATGCTAATGTTTACATTTACCCTCAAATTTATTAAGTCCTCTGCAGCATTATCTTCCTTTTGTGAAAACAATATCGTATTCAAGCCACATCTTACCTGTCCAGTTATCCAATTATTCTTTATGAAAGAGAGGTTTATAAAAATATATAAAGAAAATAATCCTAGGCATTTTAATGTTTCATGTTTGAGATCCCTTGTGGTTCTCATGATTCTAAAAAGGATTAAGAAGGGATATTAAATGTAGGTTCCGGGGGAGGGGAGGTAGTTCCATTGGGTGTAATAAGGTTTTTCTCTCAGTATTTGAGAATAGAGTACATTTATTCACGAATTCAATTTTTCCCCTCACACATTTGCAAAAAAAGAATGTTATGAAATAAAGCCACTGTTTAGCATGCCTCGATGCTGGGAGATTGTCAACGATTGTATTATGCATATCACACAGTACTGCTGTCTTTTGAAAATCTCTTTAGCTCAACCATCCCTCTATTAGCGTGTCCAGCATTTTTCATACTGTATGCTTGTTACAATTAATATGACTACTGTTGAAAATGTGGCTCTTTTAAAAACTACACTTCAATCGTATTTTACTTTTAAAAGATTCTTATTCACTGATGCATGGATTTTTATGATGCGAGTGAATAAAATGTAGTCCTTTTAGAACTCTAGACTTCTGTTTTCTGTAGAAAATAACATTTTGAAACAATAAAAATGAGGCTTTCCTGGGTAATCAAAGGTTTATTCTAATGTTTATTCTAATGTTCTAATGTCTAATGGAAACCTTTAAACATAATCCCAATTTCTGATAATTTTAATATGGTAAATTTAATAATTGTCTTCCACAAATTGAGCCTCACATAATGGAACACATTGTTAAAATGCAATAAAGTAATATTTCATTTTAGACTGAGAAAGCACTCTGTGTATTAAATATTTAGAGCACCAGATATTACTGCTGAAATTCAGATTTTAATGTCTCATTGTCAGTACCATTTTCTGTGTGTGTCTAGTAGTTATAAGCTTGCCATATTGACACATACTGTAAGGAGGTATTTAAGAAAGCAAGAATCTACTGCAGCTCTGCATGACTCATGTGCACTGACTGCACATACTCATTAATAAACCTACAAAGACAAAACATCTGAATCCAAGGGTTCCTGTGGGGATTTGTTTTGCAACGTTTCCTACAAAAACATTTGAAAAAACTTTGCTTATTTGGATTAAATCTTCCAAACTCTTCTGTTACTTAATGAGCATGCTGTCACTCATTATGTTAAATCTTCTTTAACAGTCTTCAGAGGAGAAGTATGGCACAGATAAAACAAAGTCTTATAAATGGCTTTACTTATAGACTGCTCAACATGAAGTAAAAATGAAATATAGCCTTCTCATTTTTGTATGCTGTGTGGATTATTCTTTATTTTCAGTTCAGTAACCAGTGAGCACAGTGAAGTTTACAGGACACGTACTGTGTGGTAAAGGAGTACTTTTATGTAAATGCATTGATAAGATTCATGTAAGTGAACATGTCCATGTTTGGGTTGACTGAACCAATACCGTACTTTGTTTATTTTAAAGTTAATTACAGAGAGTTGAATAGCTACTTCACAAACCACACAGTCAAGGGTTGAATACAAAAGCTATACTCTTGCTGTATGAGAAATGAATTATCACAGGCCAGTTGCTAGTGGACAGGTGCCCTATATTATAAGTACCAGAACAATTAACTCTAATGACACTCTTATTGCCTGCCTTGTGGTTTAGGATTAAATAAACTGTGGAGGAGGAACTAACCTCTCCACATTTTCCAGGAGCCTAACCAAAGCCTCCCATTGACGTCGATGGACTCTGGAGTAGCACTAAAGCTGATTAATGGGACAATGTGTGGGGAGTTTGCACTGCCACTGTCTACCTGTTTTGTGACTAAAGAGATGATCTTTTTTGTCAGGGCTGTCAATTACACACCTTTCCCTTTGAAGTTCTCTGACTGGTGTTCCCCAGTGGCACTCTATTGTTATACCTTTGGCCTGACCCCTACTCCTACTTTTTTGTTGCTGCATTTAGTTGACAGCGGAGCATATGGCCCTTCTTCTATCTTGAGGGTGAGGCCATTGCTGTTCCTGTGATGAACACCCCTTTGGGTGCTGCACCTCCTTTCCAGAGATCACATAAAACTAACCAAAACATCTTGAGGGAAAGCTGCCAGTCTGACTTGGCAAATTCTTTCCCATTTTCTTTCTTCACATGTATGCTTAGCTGACCATAGATTTGTTTGGTTTTCCCAGAGGGCGTGATGAGTTCCTGAACTCATTGGGCCAGTTCCTCACTTGAGGTCAAGTAGGCTGACACCTTTCATTAACACTAAATTCACATTTAAAACATCTGCACAGTTGCAATCCTGACTGCACATCTGAGGTCTTTTCTCCATACCTGATCCCTAATCTTAAATTCTAACCTCTTGTTAGAAGTAAATATACAGAAGAAAGACCCCTTTTGAGCATGACCAGATTAATATCACTAAAACATGCCTTTCATTTAAGCTCTGATTTGTCTACATTAATTATCAATGCCATACTGCCAAAGCATATTCTTGATAGAATGAATGGCTTCATTCTATCTAGGGTGATGTCATGGTGGGAGTCTGCTATAGACCACCAGACCAGGTGGATGAGGTGGACGAGGCTTTCTTCCGGCAACTAACAGAAGTTACTAGATCGCAGGCCCTGGTTCTCATGGGAGACTTCAGTCACCCTGATATCTGCTGGGAGAGCAATACAGCGGTGCACAGACAATCCAGGAAGTTTTTGGAAAGTGTAGGGGACAATTTCCTGGTGCAAGTGCTGGAGGAACCAAGTAGGGGCAGAACTCTTCTTGACCTGCTGCTCACAAACTGGGAAGAATTAGTAGGGGAAGGAAAAGTGGATGGGAACCTGGGAGGCAGTGACCATAAGATGGTCGAGTTCAGGATCCTGACACAAGGAAGAAAGGAGAGCAGCAGAATATGGAGCCTGGACTTCAGAAAAGCAGTCTTTGACTCCCTCAGGAAACTGATGGGCAGGATCCCCTGGGAGAATAACATGAGGGGGAAAAGGAGTCCAGGAGAGCTGGCTGTATTTTAAAGAACCCTTATTGAGGTTGCAGGAACAAACCATCCCGATGTGTAGAAAGAATAGTAAATATGGCAGGCGACCAGCTTGGCTTAACAGTGAAATCCTTGCTGATCTTAAACACAAAAAAGAAGCTTACAAGAAGTAGAAGATTGGACAAATGACCAGGGATGAGTATAAAAATATTGCTCGGGCATGCAGGAGTGAAATCAGGAAGGCCAAATCACACTTGGAGTTGCAACTAGCAAGAGATGTTAAGAGTAACAAGAAGGGTTTCTTCAGGTATGTTAGCAACAAGAAGAAAGTCAAAGAAAGTGTGGGCCCCTTATTGAATGAGGGAGGCAACCTAGTGACAGGTGATGTGGAAAAAGCTAATGCACTCAATGCTTTTTTTGCCTCTGTCTTCACGAACAAGGTCAGCTCCCAGACTACTTCAGAGGGCAGCACAGGACGGGGAGGAGGTGACCAGCCCTCTGTTGAGAAAGAAGTGGTTCAGGACTATTTAGAAAAGCTGGACGAGCACAAGTCCATGGGGCCGGATGCGCTGCATCCGAGAGTGCTAAAGGAGTTGGCGGATGTGATTGCAGAGCCATTGGCCATTAACTTTGAAAACTCAGGGCAATCGGGGGAGGTCCTGGACGACTGGAAAAAGGCTAATGTAGTGCTCATCTTTGAAAAAGGAAAGGAGGAGGATCCAGGGAACTACAGGCCAGTCAACCTCACCTCAGTCCCTGGAAAAATCATGGAGCAGGTCCTAAAGGAATCAATTCTGAAGCACTTAGAGAAGAGGAAAGTGATCAGAAACAGTCAGCATGGATTCACCAAGGGCAAGTCATGCCTGACTAATCTAATTGCCTTCTATGATGAGATAACTGGCTCTGTGGATGAGGGAAAAGCAGTGGATGTGTTATTCCTTGACTTTAGCAAAGCTTTTGATACGGTCTCCCACAGTATTCTTGCCAGCAAGTTAAAGAAGTATGGGCTGGATGAATGGACTATAAGGTGGATAGAAAGCAGGCTAGATCATCGGGCTCAATGGGTAGTGATCAATGGCTTCATGTCTAGTTGGCAGCTGGTATCAAGTGGAGTGCCCCAAGGGTCGATCCTGGAGCCGGTTTTGTTCAATATCTTCATTAATGATCTGGAGGATGGCGTGGACTGCACCCTCAGCAAGTTTGCAGATGACACTAAACTGGGAGGAGTGGTAGATATGCTGGAGGGTAGGGATAGGGTACAGAGGGACCTAGACAAATTAGAGGATTGGGCCAAAAGAAATCTGAGGTTCAACGAGGACAAGTGCAGAGTCCTGCACTTAGGACGGAAGAATCCCATGAACTGCTACAGGGATTGAATGGGATTGAATGGCTAGGGATTGAATGGCTAGGCAGCAGTTCTGCAGAAAAGGACTTAAGGGTTACAAGCTGGATATGGGCTGGAGGAGAAGCTGGATATGGGTCAACAGTGTGCCCTTGTTGCAAAGAAGGCTAACGGTATTTTGGGCTGCATAAGTAGGGCCATTGCCAGCAGATCTAGGGACATGATCGTTCCCCTCTATTCAACATTGGTGAGGCCTCATCTGGAGTACTGTGTCCAGTTTTGGGCCCCACACTACAAGAAGGATGTGGAAAAATTGGAAAGAGTCCAGCAGAGGGCAACAAAAATGATTAGGGGGCTGGAGCACATGACTTATGAGGAGAGGCTGAGGGAACTGGGATTGTTTAGTCTGTAGAAGAGAAGAATGAGGGGGAATTTGATAGATGCTTTCAACTACCTGAAAGGGGGTTTCAAAGAGGATGGATCTAGACTGTTCTCAGTGGTAGCAGATGACAGAACAAAGAGTAATGGTCTCAAGTTGCAGTGGGGGAGGTTTAGGTGGGATTTTAGGAAAAACTTTTTCTCTAGGAGGGTGGTGAAGCACTGGAATGGGTTACCTAGAGAGGTGGTGGAATCTCCTTCCTTTAGAGGTTTTCAGGGTCAGGCATGACAGAGCCCTGGTAGGGATGATTTAGTTGGGGATTGGTTCTGCTTTGAGCAGGGGGTTGGACTAGATGACCTCCTGAGGTCCCTTCCAAACCTGATATTCTATGATTCTATGATATTACCGATGGCAAAATTGTGAGTTATGCTTTATCAGATAGTTTAGTTTCACCAAGAGGAGGGTAAAATTATTTAAAGTAATAAGAAAATCTGCTGCTGATATGAGAATACCAACCATATATCTCCGAAGGAAAAGCTCTCATTGTGATTTCTTCTAGTAAGTGGACGGTGCCTTAAGGTCATGTGATGAATATGGAATGATAATTGGCCTTTTGATTATACAGTAGCTCTACTTTTGGAATTGGTAGGGAGCGCCTCTAAAATATACTTGTCTGTTTTATTATACACAAACCATGTGTCATTAACATATGCATGCTAGAGCAGCAAGAAGAAATCAAGGCTACTGATGATACTGCTTTAACATTCACTTATTTGTAAAAGTGAGGATTTTCCAAAGCTTAGATCAATTAGTTGTTGGGGTTTTTAAGTCTGTGTCCAAAGGCTGTGAACATAACGTAGTCTTTTTGGAGATATTTGCATTATATTGGTCTACTGCTACAAAAGAAAAAAAGATACATCCTAATAAATCTTGACATCATAGTTTTAGCTCAGCGTTACTGAAATCTTTATATTCTAGCAGCTAGCTTCATTCACAATTATTGAGAACATTTTACTTTTAATTACTATTTAATACCATTTTTCTAGTATTTGAAACACATCAGTTTAAGTGAAAAGGATAGTCCAAATTCAGAAGTGAGACAGCCAATTTATTTGCAACAAATGAACTAGTATGCCTGCCAGCTTCTGTAATATTCCTTTGGAAATTCTTTAAATGGTGTCAGTTTCTACTGTGATCTGGTTCCTGAGCATTCACCAGTTATTATTTTGTCTAGTAGCACATCTTACCTACATTCATAATAAATTCGCCATTACCTTGAATTGTCGTTTTTGTCAAGAGTCTGGACATTCAGGCAAACTAATAATATTTGTTTTGTATTTTGACTTTGCATGGGAGGGGAAAATTGCCATATTGGGTTCAGTATGTATTTCCCCCCTGTTAGAATGTCTGGTCTGGTTTCCATTTTTTTGAACAGTGCAGTCATGAATGCATTTAATGCCTTGCTGAGTTGAATAGTCTGAGGGTCAGAGTTTTTGTATCTAAAATACATGTAACAAAAATAGTATAGCTGTAGAATTGGTAAACCTCGGGGCCTGGGGCCTCTTTGTCAGTTTTAAGACTTATCGGTGTGTTACAATGATACCTGCCTCATGATCAGAATTGGCCTCCTGTGCATTGTCCATTGACTCAGTGTCACATTTGACCTTTCCCTTCTCTATAGCATTAGCATTTATTTCAGGAAAATTCACTTCATTTTCTTTATCTAGTGCTCATTTTTCTCTGTTTTCTTTGAACACAGTGAGTCTGACTCTCATTTATAGTAAGAACCCTTTACACCACCCTGAAAATTTACCCACATTTTAAGGCCGCTTTACACTGCCAGCATAGTGAAAGGGGCCATAGTGTAAATAAGATTCAGGGCCACTCAGCGTTTCCATTAGTCTTCATGTCCTTCCAAGGAGTGACAGTTATTGGAGATAGGAAGAAAAGAATGTTCTAATTAGCTTCTTTATTTTTTTTCCTTCCTAACTTCTCAGTCTCTCTTTTGCAATCACTATACAAGACGCATGATTAGATTAAACATTGTCTCTTAAAATTACCTTAGTTATTACCATTTCAGCATATTAAAACAAAACATTTAAAAAAATCTATTTTCACCTCTTAATTAATGCTATGTGTTTGCTTTTTGTATTACATTTTGCTTATACAGCTAAAAGGGGCTAGTCATTTTCCCTGTAGTTGTAAAATCTAATCACAGATGGGAAAGATTAGGACATCAAGGGTATGACCAGTGAAGCCAATGGTAAAGTTCCATTGACTTCAGAATCAGGCTCCAAGTGGGTCTTGCCAAAGCAAAATTGTTCCACAATTGTACATTTCCTAATGCACTCTCCTGTCTAATTTTAAATGTCTAGTGGAATGAAGCTTCCAGTGCTTCCATTGGGAGATTATTCCACAGCCTTGTATATCTCACTGTCAGGAAGTTTTTCCCGCTAGTCAGCCTAAATCTTCCTTAAAGTTTATAATCTGTTTTGCATTCTATCGTCTCAAGCATTTTCATCATCTTGAAATTTTAGAGCTAAAAGAGTGATAAAAGAATGTTTAAAGCCAGACAAAAAGCTGTTTTATTGACATTTAAAGAAAACATGAAATATCATTGGTTAGGATTTTCAAAGAAGGCTAAGGGCAATTCCCATAGCTATTCTATTCTGGTATTCTATCAAAGGCAATTGGGTGCCTAAATGCCTTAGGCGTCTTTGAGAATTCCAGCCCTTAATATTGTGTCTAGAATCAGATACTTTGTCTTTATGTTTGACAGTGTCTCCTGCTCTAATGTTCCCTTTTGTGGTGGGGTTTTACATAGTTTAATATGCAAACAGGCACATTTCGTTATACCAGTTGAAATTGGTGTACTTAGGCTTATTTGCAGATAAAAGTGTAACCACACAGAAGAGCACAGCTCCTTGGAAAACAGCTGACTTGTATATTTAAGAAAAAGTGTGATAACTGTAAGCTTTTCCCAGAGTGCACTTTTACTTAGACTGTAAGCTCCTTGGGGGTGAGGACTGCATTTTCTGTGTTTGTATAGCACCTAACACAATGAGGTCCTAGTGTATGACTGGGGCTCTTAGGTGCCTCAATAATACAAATAATTAATAATAATATTGGTCTGTTTGTGACCAAAAAGCCAGAATCTTTCAATAATAAAAATGGAAAAAAGGGGAGGTTCATAGTAATGGAGATACATCACAAGTTAGGAATTGCAGAAAATTGATAAGTGAAGCAAAGAGACACAAAGAAATCTATGGCCAGCAGACTTAAGGGCAATAAGAAGGAGTTTAAATATATTAGGAAAAAAAGAATTCTAACAATAATATTGATTCATTACTACATGGAAATGGTAAAATTATCAGTAATAATGCAGAAAAGGCAGAAGCGTTCAATAAATTATTTCTGTTGTGTATTTGGGAAAAACAGATGATGCAGTAATATCATATGATAACACTCTTTCCATTCCACTAGTATCTCAGATGGTTATTAAATAGCAGCTACTAAAGTCAAACATTTTAAAATCAGCAAGCTGGGATAACTTGCATTCAAGAATTTTAAAAGAGCTGGCTGAGAAGCTCCCTGGACCATTAATGTTGATTTTCTACAAGTCTTGGTGCACTTGGCGAAGTTCCAGAAGACTTGAAAAAAGCTAATGTGCAATATTTAAAAAGGGTAAATAGGATGACCTGGGTAATTATCGAACCACCAGTCTGACATACAGCCACTCCATTATCTTGCCTGGGATTATATGTGACTCAATGAATAAAGAAGAAAAGGAGAGTAATGTAATTAATGCCAATCAGAATGGGTATACTGAAAATAGATCTTGTCAAACTAACTTGATTTTTTTTTTCATGAGATTACAAGTTTTGTAGATAAGGGTAATAGTGTTGATGTAATATACTTAGCTTTCTGTAAGACATTTATCTTGGAACTGCATGACATTTTGATTAAAAAATCTAAAAAGATATAAAATTAAGACAGCGCACATTAAATGGAGCAAAAGTTCACTAATTTGAAAGGGTGTGTTTCTAGAGGGGCACCACAGTGATCAGTTCTTAGCCCTATGCTATTTAACATTTTTATAACTGACCTGGAAGAAAACATAAAAATCATCACTGATAAAGTTTTCAGGTGGCTAAATAGCAAAGAGGACAAATCACTTACAGAGTGATCTGAATCACCTGGCAAACAAGGTGTAAGCAAACAATAAGTGTTTTAATATGGCTGATGTAAACATATATGTCTAGGAACAAAGAATATAGGCCATAATTACATGATGCAGGACTATCCTGGGAAGCAGTGACTCTGTGTTAATACCCATGGACCTTAAACCGAGATTTTTGGGAGTCCTAGGTGCCATCCCACCTGGCAGCTCACAGATAGCAGCTGGGACCAGGGTCCATGAAGCCCAACTGGGGCACAAGCCATGCCTCTACACTCTGATTGGGAGAACTCCAAGGCTCCAGACTGGTGCATAGCACCTATTTAGGGCCAAAGAGGAAACAGAAAGTTATCTGTACAACTTGGCTTCACCTTGCCATGAACTGCTGGTCTGATGTCTGTTCCTGCTTTCTGATCTTGACCTTTTGGTATCCTATCTCAGCCCGACTCTTGGTAACTACCCTCTGGTTCTGTCACTTGATCCTGATCTCCCAGAAGCCTGAGTCAGTTTAACTCTTGATCCCTGCCCTCCAGTTTGTCTCTTGATTCTGAACTCCTGGTGTTCCAACCCGGCTTGATTCCTGGTAATCAGGTCCTGGCCCCTTGGCCCAAGCCTGACACTAACTCCCAGGCCAAGCCTCCCATCCCACTGGTACTCTGAAAAAGATTTGGGAGTCGTGGTGGATAATCAATTGAACTTCAGCTCCCACTGTGATGTGGTGGCCAAAAGAGCTAATGCGATCCTGGGATGCATAAGGAGGGGAGCCTAGAGTAGGAGTAGAAAGGTTGTTTCACCTCTGTATTTGGCACTGGTATGAGTTCTTCCTGAATACTGTGTCTAGTTCTGGTTTCCACCATTCACCAGCTTGGCTGCCGGTGGGTACAGAGCACCCACTAATTTTTCCCCGTGGGTGCTCGGAGCACCCACGGAGTCGGCACCTACGCCTTATAGTGATAGACTGGAGCTCAATCTATTTACCTTAACAAAGAGAAGGCTAAGGAGTGACTTGATTATAGTCTAAAAGTATGTACATGGGGAACAAATATTTGACAATGGACTCTCCAGTCTAGCAGCTATAACATGATCTAATGGCTGGAAGTTGAAGCTCGACAAATTCAGACGGCAAATAAGGTATAAATATTTAACAGTGAGAATAATTAACTATTGGAACAACTTACCAAGGGTCATGATAGCTTCTCCATCAGTGACCATTTTAAAAATCAAAATTGGCTGTCTTTCTAAAAGATCTGCTCTGGGAATTATTTTGGGAAAATTCTATGGTCTGTTATGCAGGCAGTCAGATTAGATGATCACAGTGATCCCTTCTGGCCTTGAAATCTGTTTGTTCTTTAAACAAGTTAGAATGAAGTTTCTTAATATTAGTAGGGGATTGTTTCCCCTTGTTCCATGTATGGAGATAGCTGTTGAACATTTGTGACACCAGTCCTTACTACTCAGATCCCTGCGTAAGATCCTCCATGGTTCCAGGGATTTGGCCCCAATTCTGGAAAGCATCCCCTATTCAGGGCAGCACTTGAGCACATCCTCAAGTCCCTGCAAAGTTAAAGCTTAAAGTTAAGCACACACTTAGTGCTGTCCTGAATTGGAATCTTTGTGTGTGAGGAATGAGTGGAAGGGAGGAGGACCGGGGTGGGGCAGAAGTGCACAAACATTGCCTATCACTTGACATACAGCAGGAACTCAGAAATTCTGCTGCTGAGATAAAAACAACCCAGGTCCTACCACCTTTTCAGTGGACCCTTTCTACATAGTGGAATCATTCTTGAAGGGATCCAGAACTTCAGAGTTCTTTGTGCAAATGGACCTGGCCTTTAGCAGACCATGAGGTTTGGAGTCAATTCCACACCTCTCCTATGAAAGAATGTGGAGGAATTCTCCTCCTGTGGATTTTACCATGGGAACAGACAGTCTGGTCCATGATAAACAACTGTCGCTATGATGCATCCAAGTCCACTGATCTATTCTATTTTTGAGCACCTGCTGTAACAGAAAAATTGAAGTGGACTGATATCCTAAGGATAAATGTCTCCCAGTTTGGAAATGTTTGCTTCTCAGTGTTTATGTTCAGTAAATGTCTTTGGCTTTTTGGCATCTATCCAGCAACAAGAGACTTATCCTGGAACAGAGTTATATTCCAGTGACATTATCTCTTAATTAAAATAGTGGATGGATTCTAATGGTAAACATTGTGTCTGTCTTATTTCCAAGCTGAACTGTATGGCTGACTCTGTAATTCAAAGCAGCTATTGCAGATCACCACTGCAATCTGTTCCTCCCCTGACATTTTATAACTCACTAAGACACAATGGATCCAATCCTGTTCTAATTGAAGGCAATGGCAACGCTCCTATTGATTTCAATAGAAGCAGAATTAAACCTAATATAAGAACTAAAAATTCAGTGAAGGGTATTGAATGATTTCTTTTGCACTTTTTTTATACTGTTTTGGATAATATATAGCATTCTGGCAGAGAAATAACAATCAGTCTATTGATCTTTTTTATCTGGATGGAATAAAAACACTGCATTCTACCAGCTATTTGATTATGAGAATTGCAATTAGCTTTTTCATTCCCAGTGGGACTTTAAATAGCGAGAATTATGTTCCTGTTATGTTAAACAAACCAAGCAATACAATATTTATTGTGGATTCAGTGACAAGGGAGATTGCATTATCTAAAACGATTGCATCATTGCATCTGGCTTGACCCACTAGATTAAAAATGGTCTCATTTGCAATATAAATTTTCTTTATTGCATTTTAACCTAATGCTATCACACAAAGCATTATCCTCCAAGATGAGTTCAAAGCAATTTTAGACAAAGGCCACTCTTACAAAGCTTTTAAGAACTGACAAATGTCACAAGAAACCTATAAGAAAAGTGGTGTTTTTCCATTCAAAAATTAGATGTAAATCAGATAAATCCCCCTCTCTTGTTTTCTCACTCTTACACTTTAGAACCCACTGTCATATGCTGAAAGAAATGCAAGATACAACTATGTATTGCATTTGCCTTTGCCTTAAATATAGATATCCCACAGTATCTTTGAGAAACATTTGTTTACTCATGCAAATGACTACTTGCACACACACTAATGGTTGGTTAAAGTGCTGTAATATTTCTGTATTATTTTGCTTAGTACTTATGGCTATCTGCTGCCTAAAGATAATACCTGCATTACATCAGCAGAGAATGACATGGTAAAACTTGTCAGACATCTGAAGCCTTTTGAGAATCTGTTGGCTTTTACTGTTCTCTCCTACTTCACACTCTGTTTCCCAAAAGCTACTTGGAAGATCAGCTACAAATATTCCCTTTTCCAGTGAGAGTCATTCTATCATCTTATCCAGGATACCAATTTGGAGGGCCTCCTTTGAGCCACTTTATTTCATGTAGACCTATACTTTTAGGGCCTTGTCTGAGCTTAATCTGTAATATAAAGCGGTGTGCATAATTAGGGTGACCATAAGTCCCCTTTTGGCCGGGCAGTCCCTTTTTTAAGCCTTGTGCTAGCCATCCTGACTTTTTTTGGCAAAAGTGGGCATTTGTCCCATTTGCTCTTGATCTGCTGGCAAGAGCAAATGGGGCAATTGGCCACTTTTGTCAAAAAAGTGGGGTGCAGAGGAACATGCAATGGTGCAAGCAGCGATGCCAGCCCCAGCCTTTGGAAAATATGGTCACCCTAGCTAGTGTGTGCATCACTGCTCCCCCAAGCCCTGCCTCCCTCCTCTCGCCCTGTGGGGATGGGGACTCGGGCTATCCCCACACCTTGTCCCATTTTCTCTTTGGGAAATATGGTCACCCTATGGATAATTGGCTTTTTTGGTTGGCTGGCCAAAGTAAAAAAAAAACTGTTTTAGGTCAACTCAAAGCAAAATGTTTCATTTTGATTTCAGGCATTTCCTCGCTTCTTTGTTAAAAGGAACAGAAATCTGAAAATGCTATTCACAAAACAGGAGGAGGAGGTCCCCTTGTCCTGTAGTTAGTGCTCTAACCTGGCTTCAAGTCCCCATTCTGTGATTCAGAAGAGAGACTTAAACTTGAGTCTCCTACATTGCAAGTGAGTGCACTAACTACTGAGTGAGAGGGCACATTAGGATGCCTTCTCAATGTCTCCAGTGGAAGCTGTTCCACTTTGTATAAATAATTACATATTCACTGGAGCAGGGACTGGAACCCAGATAAGCCACCTAACCACCATGTTATAGTCATTCTGGTGCTTCTTCTATCTGGCCCAATGAATATGTAATTATTTATAAAAAGAACAGGAGTACTTGTGGCACCTTAGAGACTAACAAATTTATTAGAGCATAAGCTTTTGTGGGCTACAGCCCACTTCATCGGATGCATAGAATGGAACATATAGTAAGATATATATGGACATACAGATAAGTTGGTAACTTCCAACTTATCTGTATGTGTATCTCTCTCTCTCTCTCTATATATATCTATTTCTTACTATATGTTCCATTCTATGCATCCGATGAAGTGGGCTGTAGCCCACAAAAGCTTATGCTCCACTAAATTTGTTAGTCTCTAAGGTGCCACAAGTACTCCTGTTCTTTTTGCGGATACAGACTAACACGGCTGCTATTCTGAAACCTGTCATTACTTATACAAACTTGAACAGTTTCAGTAGGGAAGATTGAGAAAGATGTACCCTATATTACCTTAAACTCCAGTGTTTAGGGCACTCCCCTAGGACATGGGAGACACAAGTTCAAGTCCTTGCTCTGACATAAAGCAGAGTTGGGACTTGAATGCTTGGTCTCCCACATCTAGGTAAGGACTCTAATTATGGGGCTATAAGGTACAAGGACAACAGTCGTAGTACCACCATCATGAATAGTGTCTAAGTCACCTTGTGAATCGAGCCTCCTCAATTTTTTTTTTGCTAAAACTATTCAGTGGGTCAATTCATATATAGTTTCAGGTCAATCCTAGATTGCATTTTTCAGCGAATAAACATATTTATCTGAAATTTCCCCCCTTCTACTGCAATGTAGTATAAAAGAGGAGGAGCCAGATTGCTGAAGTGCACTTCCTGAAAAAAGGAGCTAGCCTGTAGCTAAAAGAATAAAGGATATTCCTCACAGGTTTTAATTTGAGGTTAAACAAAATTTCTCACTCCTGGAATCACTAAAAATCTTTCTGAAAATACCACCTATGAACTATGGAAACTGCTCCAGGGGATGTTCTTTGATAAATCCTAGATTTCTCTGAAAAGTCTTTAGAAAACATTGTGTTTAAATGTTATCTGTTAACAGTAATGTAACCCGATTTTTCTCGTACACCAGTTTTACACCACTAAAATCCCATTGGGTATATCTACCCTACATTGTAAACCCAGGTCTGCGGGACCCATGCTTATGGACTCTGTTTCCAAGCCCGTCCTTGAGCATTCACAGTGCCTTGTAAACCTAGACTTTGTTTTTGCACAACTATACTAACTCATCCATCCTTCTGACTCAGGTCTATGGCCTGAGCTGCATCCACATTGCAAAACAACAGGACATGGACCCAAGTGTCAGTGGGACACTGGCTTAGAACCACCCCCACAAATGGGTCCTAGGAGCTGTGACCTGTGTGCTTGCTAAGCCAAGTCACACAGATTTGTGTGTGAACAGTAGTGAGGCTTGGGCTCAAATCTAAGACGGACCTTGGGTTTACACTAAATGTAGATATACCCACTGACTTCAAGTGGGGCTACTCCTAGTTTGCACCAGTATAGCTGTCAGAAGAATGATACCCCTATATTCTATTGAACACAGCTGTGCAGACTAGTAGCAGGCAATGGCGCACATACACACTAGACAGTTTATTATTATAGCATTAGCAGTAATAATGGAGGGGGCAGGAGGAGCAGGCTCCTTTCACAGTCTGCTCTAAGAACAGTGCACATGCACTGTGGTATCTAAACTCATCCCCTTTCTGGGGCTTGGCTTTATTAACAAAGAACTCAACAATAAGATACTTTGCACAAGCTTTCTTTCCACATTTGGCTCCTCCTTGAGGACTGTTCAACCCATGCCATAGGATCTCTCTCCATAAAAATAGCGTATCAGGGCAACTGAATCACAAAACCCCTTTTCACAACAGAATCAGTACCTCTAAACAGGGGTGTTTTAGGTCAACACAACCACCTTTTTACAGGGTAGGTCCCAACAGTTTAGCTAAGTCCTGGATGTTTGGATGGTTATTTGCACTAACTGAAACCTTCCTTGTTTCCCCATCAGCTCCTTTTCTGCATCCTGTCTTCCTCCCTCTTTCTTTTTATGTGACCACTTCCTTCCCTTTCCCTGACCTCTAACACTACCTTTCTCTCTCTCTCTTTCTTTCCTTCTGACTCAGAACAGGCCTCCTATTTTCTTATATATTTGCTACTATCTCAGAAGGTTTATAAGTCTCAGAGACTTACTGTTCTCCCCAAATCTCTGACTCTGAGACATCCTTAGGGGAGAGGTGCTCCAAATGTATCCATGTCTGTGGCCCAAAGTAATCCCTGCCAGACTTGCTGAAATTCTGTCTTAAGAAATTCTTTCCTCTATTTCCTTCTCCCTTACATCAGGAGGGAAGAAAGACCAATATCTTCCTCCCTGTTCACTGTGGCCAGTCTTCTGGCTTTATACAAATCACATCTATTCCCTCACAGGTGAGCTTCCTCCTAACCAGTGCCTTCCACTCAGCTTAAATCTCCCCCATTTGCAGCTTAATTGGCTGATTGGGCCCACCTGGCCTAATTCAACTCTCTCAACGCTAGTGTGGGGAGTACACGCCATCACAGTCATATAATAACATCTTCTAGTGCTGAGGTTTCCTTTTTTCCACATTAAATATCACATGTGACCTTACTTAACTAAAAGAGGTTTGAGTTCAAGGTTGTTGCAAGTTCTTATGTTTTTAGAACCAGTTTACTTATCCAGTATTTAGAGTCATTGCTTTAATGAAACTTACTGTTTTCAAAGTCCCTGCTTTACCAATGATTCGCTTTGAAAGCTTGTATGCTTTTTTATTTTTAAATAAACATGTTTGAATTAATTTCACAAATCTGTGGACTAAAGGAATAGTTTTGAGGTTGATGTTTTGCTAGATGAGCATTTCCAAATTATTAAAACTAAATGATGCCATCTTGTGGTGAGTAAAGAAAATACAAAAGTTAATCAGAACCCTCTAGTCACATCCTAAACAGATGATATGCTAAATAAATGTGGTGGTTATTTAGAATGGGACAATAATGTTTCTATAGTTCAGAGTCTAGTAAGATTCTGTAAAAATACTCAGATAGTAAGAGGGAAAAAAACATGCACAAGTGACTAAATCAACAATCTGCAATAGTTAATCAAATGAAAATTGGACACATGTATAGCAGTTCATTCAATTTACTGAAGCCAGACTGAACAACATATTGAATCCAACATGTATAAATTAGAAGCAAACATAACATTATGGAAATATACTGTTTAATCATTAGGATAGTAGAAAGGTTGACACTGGGAGTAATTTTTCAATGTCAAATATTGTAAACAATCTTGATATCAGATTGAAGTTCAAGTGCTCCAGGCACATACCCCGATGACCTGGGGGGGAAAGGGTGATATTCTGAAACTATCTTTTTGTGTGTTAGTCTGCTTGTCTCAGTTTTACCTGTGTCATCTCCCTGACTGTAACCATTAGATGAACCAGGATACATTTCTAAAGAATCATAAAATTTACCTTACATTAGCTTTTGAAATTTTCCTCTCTTTCTCAGGTATTCAAAAGCTGAGTTAGTTTTCACAGTTCTCCAACTACGTCATCAGACTATCAAATTGGTAGCTTCCTCATATTTTTCACTGTATTTAAGGTGGTTATTTTTCATATATTTTAGTGATTTTGATGTCATTATACCATCATATATACAGTATCACATCAAATGCACCTTTCCTTTAAAAGGAAGCTTAGATACTGAAGAATACAGAAATGTTACCAAGGCCCTAATTCTGGGATGGGCTCTCTCATCCTCACAATAAAACCCACAAGAGAGCGTCAAGTGCAGAATAACTCAGGGAACCTTGCGGAATTTTATCCCAATGAATGTGTCTGCAGGGAAAGGATTTGCCCATCCACAGAACAGGCTGCAGGAACCATTCCCCAACCCAAGGGATCCTCCTGGGGAGCAGCAGGAAGTCAGACCTGACTGCATTCAGGTTTGTCCCTCCCTGCTGAATCTGTGCTCCCAAAACCTCTTGCCCTGACTGTTCAGCTTCGGTGCAGTTGCACTGCCAGGTTCTCCTGTTGCTACAACTGCCCCAGGGATCTCCCTTTAGAGAGGTATCCCTACCACAGATGTGGTTAGTTTGTCAGAAAGGTAATACTGCCCTAAGCAATATTACCTTTAAAAGGAAGCTTTGTAAGCTCTGCTGGATGGAGAGATGGGGATAATATGCATCTTCCTCATAGACTTTAAGGCCAGAAGGGACCATCATGCTAATCTAGTCTGACCTCCTGCACATTGCAGGCCACAGAACCTCACCTACCCGCTCCTGTAATAGACCCCTAACCTCTGGCGGAGTTACTTAAGTCCTCAAATCATGATTTAAAGACTCCAAGTTACAGAAAATCCACCATTTACACTAATTTAAACCTGCAAGTGACCTGGGCCCCATGCTGCAGAGAAAGGTGAAAAATGACCAGGGGGAAAATTCATTCCTGACCCCAAATATGGTGATTAGTTAGACTCTGATCATGTGGGCAAGACCCACCAGCCAGTCACCCAGGAAAGAATTCTCTGTAGTAACTCGGAGCTCTCCCTATCTAGTGTCCTATCACTGGCCATTGGAGATCTGTGAATGCTAGCAGTCACAGATCGGCTTCAAGCCATTGTAAGCAGTGTTATCATATCATCTCCTCCATACAATTATCAAGCTTAGTCTATCAAGCCAGTTAGGTTTTTTGCTCCCACTGCTTCTCTTGTAAGGCTGTTCCAGAACTTCATTCCTCTGGTGGTTAGAAACCTTCACCTTTCAAGCCTAAACTTGTTGATGGCCAGATTATATCTGTTTGTTCTTGTGTCCACATTGGTGCTTAACTTAAATAACTCTTCTCCCTCTCTGGTATTTATCCCTCTGATGTATTTTTTGAGAGTTATCATACCTCCCCTCAGGTCTTCTTTTGGTTAGACTAAACAGTCTCTTCTCATAAGGCACATTTTCCATTTCTCAGATCATTTAGTAGCCCTTCTCTGCACCTGTTCCAGTTTGAATCCATCTTTCTTAAACATGGGAGATCAGAATTGCACACAGTATTCCAGATGAGGTTGCACCAGTGCCTTATATAATACTACTAACACTTCCCTGTCTCTACTGGAAATACCTCGCCTGATGAATGCTAGGACAGCAGTAGTCTTTTTCACGGCCGCATCACATTGGCATCTCATAGTCATCCTGTGATCAACAAAAACACCCGGGTGTTTCTCTTCCTCTGTCTCTTCCAACTGATACGTCCTGATCCCTTACTCCTCTTCTGGCTCACTGTTCCCACCCACTCCTCCCTGCAGATCCCTAGACCAGAGGAGAAGTTTCTGTGAGGTCCAAGATTAGATGGGGGGTGATGCTGCAGAGGCAGCTGTACTCTACGCCTGACAATAAGGTGAAGAAGAGGGGATATCGGCATGTGCTGGGTCTCCTTTGTGTGTAGATATGGGGGGCACAACCCTTCCCCACCCTGTAATTCCATCCACCATTCTGTGAATGTGAGAACCATTGTTCCTGTTCATTACCATTTTCTGTAAAGAAAGACAAATGCCATGGCATGAAATTGTGGCCTGAAAGTACATTCAATCCGCAACAGCTAATTAAAATAATATTTCAGATCTTTTTGGTCACTGATTCGCACGTTGTAAATGTGGTCTAAACAGTTGATTATATGCCTGAAAATGTCAATAAGCAATTTTCCAATCAGGTTTCTGCGCCTGTGAACATACGACTGTGCAACAGGAAACATACATCGTCCTGTGTTCAGTAATTTTAAAATCGATTTCCTATGCTGCAGAAACTGGTGTCTGACTTTTGCCTTTTTCTGTGTTTAGCATTTAAACCTCAAATCATCTGCTCAGAACTCAGCCTCAGTATCTTGGCAGGGCATGACGAAATTCTGTGGGGAATGCCTAATGGCTGGAGTAGCTACCATTGCTCTAGTACCTAGGCACTATGGAGGAAGAAGGATAAAAAGATCTGCACGGTGGCAGATTTCCTGTCCAGCACTGCTCCCCAGCTTTGCATGCCCTTGTACAAGGACCTCTCATCCACAGAAGCATTGTGCTTCTTTTAACACCTCCCACCCCCTTTGTGAATCAGAACCACAGCACTTCATGTGAACAGAGGGTCCTCTTGCAATAGGAGGACAGGATAGATTTGTCCTAATGAAAACAGTAGCAATATATGTTTTATTGAAGTTTGGGCTGCATGTCCTATATATCCCATACCATCTACGATATGTTCATCAGTGACTCCCGGTGTAATAATAATGTACTGAAAATATATCTACAAGTTGCATGTAAAATTCTAGCTCACCTTCTTTTTTTAAAACTTGAAAATGTAAAATGATTGTGTAGCAAGAACAATGGAACTTGCAGAAAAAAAATCAAAACCCAGAAAGTCTAGCAGATTCGTGTTTCCAATAACACATGAATACTCCTGATGATAAAGTCAGGATGGAGAGGGAAAGACATGTACCATCAAGAGAACAAAAGTAATCAATTGGACGGTATGATCTAGTAAGTCTTTTCCATCACTAACTTCTATGATTTCTCTTTTCATGGGATTGTGAAATTTAATAAGGCACAGAAATATGAACCTGAATTTACTATATACAGGTAGGACACGTGAAGACATAAAACAAAGCAAGTTCTTGCCCTGAAGTCCAGGACATACTGGTAAAGTCACAGGTGGACTTGAAGTGTTGTGTTTTTTTAAACATTACCTACTTTTATTTTATATATAGTTGTTGCCTCACTAGTCAGCATAGGGGGAGTGCTACAAATTCTCAGAAAAACACATTGCCAAACAAGATAAAGCCATGGAGGAGTATGGAAATAATTATAGTAAGGGAACATAGGAACTGCCATACTGGAAGAGACCAGTATCTGATGTGTGCAACAAAGAATATAATAACTAATGGCTACATGAAAGAAGAGAGTTTATTTTTCCAAGAAATCACAAATTTTAATCTTGCCTGGGCTAAGCCCATGGTTTGAGGTGAAATATTGTGACCTTATCTTATACTGGAAACAGGCTTTTCCTGAGCAGGAAAACCATAACCAACCCCTAGCTGCCTGGGGTTAAGATAACATTTCCCCTATAGGCATGGTCTTTCAAAATTGTCCATTGTGGGGGCTTTATACCTTCCTCTGAAGCATCTGGTACTGGATACTTTCAGAGACTGGTCTGATCTGGTATGGCTATTCCTATGTTCTTAGGAGACAGACACCACCACTATAGAGGCTGTGAAATTTCAAGGAAGATAGAATACCTCCGTTCTGGAACTGTGAACTACCCTATTCTTTATCTGATGTGGTCTATGTACAGAATTGGAGTGTGAGGGGATGGGAGGAGGTTGCATTCAATATGACTCTGATCAGGATGATTCATTAATGAACATATCTGGCTCTGGCCCGTCAACTTTGCTTATGCCAAATGACAGGTTTCAGAGTAGCAGCCGTGTTAGTCTGTATTCGCAAAAAGTTTCAGATGACAAGAGTCTTAAAGGCTGATTCTGAGGGGGTCCACCTCTGAGTTATTTACTGTCTTTTTTATTCATTATTTTTATTACAGTAGTACCTAACATCCCCCAATTGATATCAGGGACTCATTGTGCTAGGTGCTGTACATATATATATACACACACACACTGTAAAATGGGAATAATAGCATTTCCTTACCTCATAGGGGTATTGTGAGGACAGAGGCATTAAAAATTGTTAGCTGCTCTGACACTATGATAATGGCAGCCACATAATTACTTGAGAGGTAGATTCAAAATTATCCACTGCTGGCAGGCCTCCCAATTCTGTAGTAATATAGCCTATTCCTTACTACGTTCTAAATATACAAAACAAAGTAACTAACTTGAAATCCACAATGCACTCAGCTTCTGCATCCTGCCCATTGTAGATAACTACATCTCCAAGAATTATGTCTCCCTTAGTTTACTGCAGACTTACACTCTCCATATCTGTTGTCAGGTTTTGATCTAGTTTTAAACTGTAAGTGCCTCAAGGAAGGGACATTGATGTTTCATTTTTGCCCATAAAATACACCTGCAACACTATATAAATCAGTAGTTCTCAAACAGATGTACGTGTATCCCTGGGGGTATGCAAAGGTCTTCCAGGGGGTACATCAACTCATCTATATATCTGCTTGTTTTACAACAGGCTACATAAAAGTACTAGTGAAGTCAGTACAAACTAAAATTTCATACAGACGACTTGTTTATACTGTTCTATATACCATACACTGAAATGTAAGTACAATACTTATATTCCAATTGATTTGTAATTATATGGTAAAAAATAAAAAAGTAAGCAATTTTTCAGCAACAGTGTGCAGTGACACTTTTGTATTTTTATGTCTGATTTTATAAGCAAGAAGTTTTTAAGTGAGGTGAAACTTGGAGGATAAGCAAGAGAAATCAGACTCCTGAAAGGGTACAGTAGCCTGGAAAGGTTGAGAGCCACTGGTATAAATAATATAATGCTGGGCCTTGTAAGGAGAGCTTTGGACATGCTAGAGATGGAGTATTTTAGTCTCAGTGAGAGATTCACCACTGTTCTGGCCTTTTTGTGCCTGCATCTCATACATCCCAGGCAAAGCCCTAACCCCTGGGCTATAGAATCAGTCTCTTTTTGGCCCACTAAACATTTAATTATTTATGTGAAATGGAACAGCTCCAACAGGAGACATTGAGAGCACCCCCACCCCCAAACTTCCCTAACCACCAGGCTCTTGGGTTTCATCTGGGATGCTGGGGCCCAGCTTCAAGTTCCTGCTCAGAGTTAAGCAAACTGTCCTAACCAGCAGGCTATTACCTATTTTGGGGAGGGGGGCAGGTGTGTGTGTGTGTGTGTCTCTCTTTCCCTGCTCCCTCCCTCAGGGCCAGCTCCAGGCACCAGCGAACCGAGCAGGTGCCTGGGGCGGCAAATGCAAAGGGGCGGCAAGAGGTCGGGCTCTAGGGCGGCAATCCACCCTCGGCGGAGGCGGGAATTCGGCGGTCGCCCCATCACTCTGCCTCTGTGTTTCGGCAAGGGTGGTTTTTTTTGTTTTTTTTTTTGCCGCTTGGGGCAACAGAAACGCTGGAGCTGGCCCTGCCCTTCCTCCAGAAGTTCCATCATGAGCGTGAAAAAATGTTTTCATTGAATCTGAAAAAATTTCCATTTTGACAAACTGGTATTTTTCTGACCAAAAATGTTTTGTTGAAATCTTCCACAACAGTTCTACCTGTGACACATAGAGTCTTCTTAGTTACTGAAACCATTCTTAAGCTCTGCTTCTTCTTTTTCTACTTCCTCATTGGAAACCCTAACTTGAGCTAAATTTGTATGATATTGTTTTAGTTAAAGTAATGTGTTTGGAAATTGCATTGCTTTGTTCCTTTTTTGTGCCTGTTATTTATATGACTATCCTTATTGTCTGTCTTTATATAATTGTTCTGTGGTTCAGGAACAGCTACACTTCACTGCTGGAGGTTATTTTAGTGCACTCTGTTTCCTTTTCCAGATATTCACTTCACTCAGTAGTCTTGTGACTGTGATGTCAAAGATTGCTCAGTGTGTTAAAATATTTTTTTTGAGAGAGAAATAAATAGAGTTATACCAGAAGCCTGTAAACAAACATGACACACCCCAAAAGTTGCAGTCTTATTAGGTCTTACGGAAGTCAGTAGGAGTTGGATTGGGACCTATGTGCATAAAAACTCTTCTGCTAGATCTTATAGAGTTTATTTATTTGAATAGTTTAGCTAGATATTCAAGTAGAACAGGCAGTTTTAATGTAGACATTGATCTAAATGGAAGATTATTTGCATATAGATTTCTTTGTGGTCTGGATTAGAAAAATAATTTAAGTGCTATCTGGGAAAAGTCTAAAATGCTTTGTAGCTAACTTTTATCTGGCTCTGAAATATTTAATCAGGATCTGAAAGAATGGTGTTCCATTTCTGCATATAAACATTGTAACCTTTACTATTCACTTCAGAGAAACAGACTCCCAGCATACACCCACCACCTCTCCTAGCTGTATGATTTATTACACTGGAATTTGCTGGGAATCTACGTCTCTCTTGCAGCTATCAAAATGTAGATGCATATGAGACAATGAGAACTTTCAAAGAGTCAATGAAATGGGTATGATTATAAAGAATTGTTGCTGATCAGATAAAACCATTGCTGAAGCGCTCACTGAATTTTCACAACATATCTTTATCTATCTATCTAAATAGATATATATATATATAGATACCTTGTGAAATTTCAGTGTGTAAATTTCAGTGATTCATTGTGTAGAACAAAACTGTAAAAATTGCATCCCTGTTGGTCTCACCTATTGCAGAATAAAATGAAAAAGTCCAAGAAGATATATAAATTTTTCCAAGTAGATTTGCCTATATGAAAGTGCTGGGATTTTTTTTTTTTAAAACAGTGCTCCCATTCATGTCTTTCAAAAGAGAAAAATCCAAGTATTGTCTGGGCAAATATTGAAGAAACTGTTACAAGAGCATAACACCCCACTGAAATGATTTCTAAACATTTAATGCCCCCAAAAATGATCAATGGTTTGAAAGCTCACTCTGTCATAAAGATATTTCCTCTACCCATCTTCCCACCTTTATTTTAGGAAAAAGACAATCAGTAGAGTAACATAAACCAGAAACAATTACATACAGAACATATAAACATGTCATGGTTAACACATGATGATTACAAACACTACACTATTGATCCTTGGGGTTGGATTAATTCATTCTGGCATATGGAGGTGAACTTACACTTCTCTGCATTCACTTGATCTCTCTCCACCAAGGAGAAGGGGGGTGAAGGGGGGATTTACACTGAGGGAAGGCAGAAAGTGGTATTACTTCAACACCTCTTCTGCATTTCAGATGGGTAGGCAGCTATAAATTTCTCTAGAAACCACAGATGGAAAGGGCTTGTGTGAGCCCCTTGTTAGCAGAGTCAGCGTTTGAGCCCCATAGAAGAGAGGTAACATTTTGTACATCCGAACACCAGCAGCGTTGCTTTGATAATAGTAGCAGTTATCACTGTTCCATTAGAACATAGTGGAGTATCCATGGGGGATAAAAGTCTTTTTTTTTCTTTTTTGATATTTAGTGAATGTCCCTTCTGTGAGAGATATGGCAAGGAGATCTTATTGCATTAAGTTTAAAGAGCTGTGGAGTCCACTGTATTAACAATGAAAAAGTTATATATTATTGCAGGATTTTATTTAGCTTGTCTAGGAGGAGACATGGCCAATGTAAGCCCTGAGGAGTGTAACAAGCTTCCAAGGACTATTTTACACAAAGTGCGAGACAAGAATGAACTTCTGGGACAAAATTCAAAGGGGGTTCCCAAGAAATCTCAAACATACCACCTCTGGTTATGCAAGAACTCAGCCTTTTGAAACTTCACCCTGAGGAGGGGGACCTCTGTCTGCTGATCACCTATTACATGTGGAGAAGTTCAAAGGCCCAAACTATATAAAGGAAAGACTGAATGATTCATGGGCGTGCTTGTTCTGAGCTAACAGCTATAACGAACTTGTAACCACAGAAAAGCCCCTTGGTTGGCAGTACTGGATTTATTAGGGCACCAATGGTGCTATCGTGCCAGGCCTGCACTGGGAAGGGGACCCTAATGTCTCTGGCTCCATGGCCAGGATGGGGGGCAGATATCTTCTTTGGCTCTGTGGCACGCAGCAGAGAGCCCACCATGGCCCTGGAGCTGTAGGAGCTTCGTCTCCCCGCCATGGCCCCGGAGCCAGAGAAGCACTGTGTCCCAGCTACAGCCCTGGGTCAGAGCACCTGTCAACTCCTGCCATGGCCCTGCAACTGGAAGACGTGATCACCCCACCACAGCGGGCAGGGTTGGAGGTGGGATCCAAGGACCATGTTCATTTCCCCATCGGAGCCCACAAATATGTTTGGCGCTGGACCCACAAAAGGTTAATCTGGTCCCCTTGGTGGGATTTGAGGGACTGATCACATGCCGGAGCCTTTGTTGGTGTTGGGGGTGATTTTTGGTAAGCCTATTAGTATGCGTTCAAATTCTTTTATTGTTTTTAAATTGTTTTCTCTGTAATGCTTTCACCTTAAGAATAAATGTGCTTGCTTAGAATGGGCTGTGTGGTAACTGCTAACTGTCGGCAATTAAGCTGTTTCTAGCCTCTGGGGAGAAAGCAAAGCAGGTCTCCTTTTGCAAATTGCCTTGCTGGGGAACTCCGTGTAGGCAGGGAACTGTGCAGCCTTGAAAAACCCTGGTCAGAAGGGAGAGAGATGTGGGCCACCACCCAAAAGAGGCGATGGCTGGGGTGTGAGAACCCTAAAAGTGCATTCCCTTGTTGGGCCAGAAAGGGAGCTTATAGGTGCAGTGGCCCTGACCTGGGACATCCTCCGTTTCTCACCCCTAAGTGTGTTATAGTTTCAAAAACTCAGCAGCAAAGTAATGCAGCAATTCACTGACAATTTAGGAAGGATGCCACAGCAACAGCATTCTTGTGAATCCTGTGAGACAAAAGATACCTTTCAGCAGAGAGGCTGACATTTATTCCATTACCACTGACAATAAGACTATATAAAGTCAATCACTTCATTCTCATGGGAATGATGATCTATAATGGCATTTCAGCAAAAAAGATTTCCAGAAATTTTACAACTACATTCTTTTCCATCATTCTAACTTTGCTTTCTTACAGTCATTGTCTATATTCAAATGTGTACCCAGCACATAAGATGCATCTCTTATCCCTCTCATGTCTCACTATTCCCCCCATAGGATTCTTGTTTCAAAGATCAAGCAGTTTGAAGCCACCAGCCGCTGTGACAAACATTCTTGCTAGCTAATAAGGAATATGGTTGCTATGAAGTATATGTGACAGTGCTTTTGTCAACATTATAAATTCACTGGTACTGCAGCCATATCATGAAAGATTAATGAAACACATGACCAAATCAATACACAGTTCATTTGCAATATTTAAAGATTATTTAAACAAAAGCCACACAGACTCCACATTACTAGCATTCAAGAAAAAAAGAGGGGGAATTTAATGGGATCTGATCCTTCTCCCATTAAAGACAATGGCAAAAATCAGGACTGGTCAAAAAATTTCCGTTGAAGTTGTTTTTTGATAGAAAAAGGAGTTTTTGACTAAACACATTTTTTCAAGAAAAGTGCCTGCTTTTGCTGGAAATTTTAATTTTTTCATTGATATATTTTGGCCAAAAACTTGAAAATTGTTGTGGGGAAAATAATTATTTTTGAACAGCTCTAGCAAAATTGAATTAAATGGGAACAAGATCCCACTGAATTAAATGGGAACAAGATCAAGCACTTAAGTTTTAACAGTATTTTAAGATTAAAATTGAATTAATGTTTAATTACAAAGATTTTTTTCTCATGCACTGGGTTCACAGAACTCCAGAGTCTGAAAGGATTCTTGTGCAAGCAGTTTGGAGTGGGATCCACCTTCTTCTAGCTCAAAAAGCAGAGAACATCTGCTAGAATCACACAGAGGAGTCCAACACAAACAATTTCATTTTGTTGCAGGGGCAGACACTGAGGGACTTTCATTCTTTCCAACTTTTTCTATGTCTCTATCTTTCATAGAAGTAGACCTGTGACCTCCCCAGCTTGCGTAATTCCACTGCTTGGAAAAGCTGTGTAATTTCATGAATTATCTCAGGCAAAAAATTGCTATTCACATAAAAATATTTTCTTTTTTCTAAAATCATCTTTTAAAAAAACCCACTTAAATTAGACACTGCCAATCCATACCTCAAAATTTAAAATCAAAGGATTAAAGTAGAAAGTCACACCCCATTTAATGAAATCTTTCCCTCCAAACCCCTTTACAAAACAGCAACATTTCTTATCCAACCATCATCTCTCTTTGAGAATCCCTCTCCTAATGACCATGCAAATAAATGCCTCACTGCATGCTGAGAAGGTGAACAAATTGGAGGTCTGATGGACCAGGGGGAGGTGGAATAGTCAGTTTCAGAACTGAGGCCCTGGTTTAATTCAGAAAAGGATCAGGTGGTGATACTCTTTCAAGCTCTGCCCATAAAATTAACTTTGCTCATGTCAGTTACCAAAACAAGATACCTTTCCACAGTAGATTGTGTAGATGTTCAAAATATGATTGTACAGCTCTGAGATCCCTTGGGTTCCCTGAGCTTGATTCCTTTACAGTGGGTCTTTCTTGAGCATACTCGTGGGCTTTTCTGGGCTCAACTCTTTCTTGATAGGAGGGGAAAAAGAGTGGTGACATCTCCCAAATACCATCCACTTGAGGCAACTGCATGGGACATCACTCACAGTAAATTGTGCTGATCTGTGACCCTCTCCTTTCTCACTTGAGAAGAAAAATAGTTAATACTGACATTTAAATTATCACCACTGAGCTCTTTTCAAATTCACATAGACATCCCTGCATTAGTTACACCCTTGGTTCACATTTTTTGGTTTTCTTCACAGCTTCAGAGCAGCCTCAGAGTATGGTATAGACTATGAGCATGTACCAGCCTTTTCCAAGCCCTGATGAGGCCCTTCACAGAAGAGGGCCTGCTGCTAATCCTCTCTCAATCCAGGGACAATGACGATGGGCACTTCCAGTGACTGCAACTGCAGTAGTTCTATATAGTGAAAGAGACAGTTTATTTAAAGTTTTACAGTAGGACTTCATAGATCAGTAGCCATACCTTAAATTTCACCTGAAACTCGAAACCCAACTAATGCAGACCATGGAAACCTGATGAAATATGTTGTCAGTGAGAAATCCCAATTAGTAAAATGGCAGCCACATTCTGCATGTAACTCAAGTTTCTGAAAGTTCCATGTAATGTGCACACATATAGCTAATTCTCCAGGCAATGGAGGCACTGATAACTGCAACAAGATTCATTTGAAAAGAAAACACACCCTTTTCACCAAGTGCACATGGGAAAAAGCAGCCCCGTCCATGGCTGCTATCTGCATATACAGATGCAGCTTAATACTTGACATGAACCACAAAGAGGGTGATGAATTCTCTGACTTTTCTACTGGTGGTTGCCTCAGCCTATCATATTTATCTCCATCTTGTTTCGATTGGACCTCCACCAGCTAACCATCATCCAAGCCCTAATCCCAGAGAGACACTGATCAGATAGAAGAGAATTTCATCAGCCTAATAAAGACAATGCCACCAGATCTCATTAACTCTAACAGATTCCTGTGTACATTAAACAAGAGGGGTGACTGTGACGCTGAAGATCCCTGGCAAAGGCTCCCCCGTTCTCTGTAAAAAAAACCTCTCACCTCAGACCTGACAAACTCACTATACCAAACACATCTTGAAGAATATTTATCCATACATGGTGACATGTAAGGTGTCTACAGAAAGCTCATAACTTATTAAGACTCATAATCATTGTGAGATGTATGTATGGGTAATATTTAAGGAATATTGTATTTATATTGAACATATGCTTTATGGACTTGGAGTAAAGTCATTCACGAGGGGCTAATATGTCTTGCTGATGGCCCAGTCATACAGGATGGTTAACCAACACCAGGTTCAACCATCTAGCCTTACTCCATGTCAAGGCTTTCAGTGGAAAAACGTCAGAGACAACTGCAAACAACGGAAGCCACTTGGAGGTAAAAAAGGAATATTACAACAAACAGAGGTTTGCCCTACCTATGAATAAAGACAAAAGATTGTTTCAGTATAACAGAGACTTGGAAAAGGCACTCTGAACCCTTTCACTGAGACATCTTGGGAAGCAGGGAGGTTCTCAAGAAAAATTGGATCTTGGTTCACATGAAGCCAGCCAGGTCTGCAACAGGCTCAACTTTCTGGAGAAAACCCACTTTATTAGATTGGAAAGATAAGACCCAGGTTTGCATTTTATGATTTTGTTTTGTATTGTAACCACTTGTTTTCATCATTCTCTCTTCTTTCTAGAGAACTCTCTATTCTTTCTTAAATAAACCTGTTTTTCTTTTATTCTAAGTGCTCACCAGTGCTGTGTGATTTTACAGGAGAAATGATTTAAGGTAAAACTAGTAAACTGGTGTGTATTCCTCCTTTAGGGACAGATGTTCTGGGTTTTCTTTGAGCAGCCAGTGTCAGGGGCTGGATATTACAGGGGAATGATTCAAAGGGACTTAGGGATTGGGTGCACAAGCCCACGGGTCCAGATCTAATGCATCCAAGGGTGCTGAGGGAGTTGGCTGATGTGGTTGCAGAGCCATTGGCTATTATCTTTTAGCACATAATCTTCTTAAGCACCAATAAAACCGTTACTTTGGAAGTCCAGCTCTACAACAGTGATCACCACTATTCCAGCATTGCTATTTCTTATTTAAGTGTTCTCTTCTCTGGTTGATGTCTAACAAATCTTCTAGAACAGGGCATTCTCTATATTTTTTCAAAGCAAAACGATATTTTTGTACCTAATGATTCATTTGTACCTCTAACACTGGCTCATTTATCAAAAACTGGACAGTAAAACTGAAAAAAAAAAGTTTCATTTTTTCCATGAATCATCAAATATGACAACTTTCTTTGCTGGTTTCATCAACAGCAAAAATATCTTTGCCATTCCATGTCTTGAAGCATAAACAGGGTCACTTCTTACAAAGCCCACCAATATTGGCATTTCAGGATATGAACTTTGCAAAGGGGAAATTATACTGCAATGATATCTGTGGGGCACTCTTCTTTTCCCATCACAAACTGTTCTCTAGTTGCATAAGTTAAACACAAACCAATACTACGAGTAGGACAGCAGAAATGTACTAACAGAGCATGGATGTAACAGATTACGTATTACTGATTTTTAATTCTAACATTGTGTAAAACTATTGTATTGGCCAAAATATTCATTTCTTTACTGATCACATAGTTAACATTTCCAAATTTAGCTTGATTTAAATGATGTTTTGTAGGAACGCTAGCAGGATCTTGATAAGGGCCATCAGAACCAAAGGTCAGAGCAGGGTCAAACCTGAGGCTGGGAGTAGCAGAGGAGTTTCTAGTTAGGTTCCAGGTCAAGGCTGATACCAAGGGTCAGAGTCTGGATCAGGAGGTGAAGTCCAGATTAAGCCAAGGTCAAAGCCAGGAAGTCAAGAGCAGGAATGGTCATGGTAGTTATAGGAGATTCACACTGTTGCCTTGAGAATTTCTGGAATGCCCCTTGGGTTTTTATAGGGTAGGGTGCCAATCATGAGCCAGGAGGCTGCTTTCTGTCAGACCTCTTGAGGAGGGATTTCCCAATGGTCTGTGTCCACAGCAGGTCATGGGTAGGAGTGCACAAGCTGGTTACAACTGATGCTGGGTAGCAGCTCTGAAGGCTAGGGTTTGAGACCTGCTGGGCCATACAAAGAAAATATCAGCAATCTTTTAAAAGTGAACAAAGTTTAAAAAATACAAACAAATTAGCTACAAGTGTATGTTTCTCCTTTTATGTTGAAATGTACAAAATATATTGAGGATACATGGAACTTTATATTTTTATCGAAGAAAAGCACCATGTATACTTAATAAAATGTGTATGTTGATTAAAATATGGCTCAGTGAGACTGGGGTCATTGACAGATGGCTGCGGAGTGACTTGATAAGAGACAAGGACAAATACATGTGGGGGGGGGGCAAAGATGAAAGCAAAATAAAGAGCTGGAACGTGATGGGATAGAGAAGAGGGAACCAGTGGAGAGATTAAAAGAAGGGTGATGTGGTGAGACTGATAGGTAAGTAAAGTGATCCCGGTGAGAGCATTTGGTAAGTACTGGAGGTCAGTGGGGCCAGGAGGAGGTTACAATAATTGTAATGGGAATAAAGGCCTGACTGAAAGTTTGAGTTGTAGGGTTAGAGGAATTCAGACTCATCTTGGAAGAAGAAGAAGGACTGAATGGATTTGGAAACACCCCAGCTATGTTTGTCAAAGAGGAAGGAAGAAACAAAGATGACCCTCTGGTCACAGACCTGAATGACTGGGTGGATGGTGGAGTTATTAGTAACCAGAAATGGAGGGAGAAGAGAGGGTTTAGGAAGGAAGACAAGAAGTTTGATTTTGGTTGAAATGCAGGAACGGAATATTGTTTTTAAATTCTGAAGATAAAATGTTGTTTAAGGTGCAACCTGTTTGGGCCTGTAATGCTTGTTTTTACTTGGGAATAACTTTATTTTACAGTGGATTGAATTGCTTCAGAGATAATCCTCCTCGCAACCAAAAACGAGCAGTTTGTGATGTCAAGAAAACTTCCTTGATGAATCATTAATTAGCAGAACATTAATATTTTTCACTTTTTATTTTAATAAAAGACTCTTTAAAAGGAAGTAGCAGCTAGATGGAAGAGTTCAGATTGTGAAATGTGTGAATGTTTTTTCAGTGCCTACACTGCTGTTGATTTTACATTCTATTTTCATCTTTCCCCACCCAGTTTCCACTGTAAGAGTTTATGAGTGGAAACCACCAACTTTACCAAATGTCAGGATAGAAAGTAAGGTTTCCCTAGTTATTTGCACAAAGAGTCGAGTTATTTGTTCTTCTGAACTTGTATGATATTACAAATGATAAAGGACAGGTAACGGGAAACAGAGAGTTCCATCTCTGTGCCAGTGGTTCAGCTCTACCTCAGGTTAACAGCCTATGTGAAGGAGCTGATGTCTCAGTACAACCATGTACATCAATGGTCACAGCTGGCACTAGTTAATCATCTCAAAGGAGAGGCTAAGGACTGAGCAGTCATGGCAACTAATTTGCCTTCTCACCTACAGAAGTGTTCTTTTGAAGTCAGGGTTGAGGCATATTGGCGGCTAGCTTTCACTGATTCTACCTCTATTGTATTTTTTCTATGGATACAGAATCCCGTTCTTTAGAGTTGTCACTGGATTCTTTTGTCAGCAATAAGTTTACTTAAAATAAATAAATAAAAGAAAAGAAAGTATGTGGTAGACCACATGGAAATGATTACATTAAACTGCTGCACTTTATTTTTCTTGTTAAATTAAATTAAGGGTCAAATAAAGTTTATAGGCCAGTTTAATATATTCACAGTAACATCATATAATAAGCAGTTTCTTGTAGGTTTTAAGCACACCCTTTAAGAACTCAGTTGATGTATTACGTAGTTTGTGTATCATTAAGAAAACAGATGTCACAATAAACGCACTTAAAAAAAAATTTCCAGCCTTGTGAATTGAGGAGTTGGACTTATTTATCTATGTTTTTAGAACACCATGGGACAGATAAGCAGCTGATGTAAATATTATGCCTTGATTGAACTATGCTGGTTTATGTCAGCAGAGTATCTGGTTCATTACCTTTAAATCTTAAAATAATTATTTTAAGTGGTTACCAATCATTAATAACTTAGTGTTAAAACAGTAGTCCAAACAGTGGTATTGAATTTTTGATATTTACTAGCTCTGCTTCTGGCTGCTATCCAAGTAGGTTCCTGTGAAGTAGCATTGGGTAAATTGGAGCAGAGATATACAGCATTACCTGTAGTTTAAAGCCAACATAAACCAGAAGATATCTCTAAGAGCAGCTGTGGAATTTAGGAGGAGGAGGAGCAAGTGACTTGCTTGGGCTCTAGAGGATTTAATGTGAGCCAAATCCAGAATAATGGGAGAAAAAGTAGTAAATGCTTCACAGTTTGCTGTTTGGTTTAAAAAACTTCAAAAAAATCTAGAATAAATATTCTATCTTCAAAAAATATAATATGAGAGATAGTTGTTGAAGATTTCATGTTAGGGAAACCGAATTTATATTTTACAGTACCAGTAAAAATGCCATTTTTATTTAAAAAACCCATGATATTTTCTATAACAAAATTTTTTAACACTGAAACTTATAAACAGTATTAGAATTACATTACTATGAAAATAAAAATAGCACATTTCAGAGTTTCTGAAGAGTTTCTAAACATCGAAGTTCATGTGTCTGGTTGTTTATCTATGCTCTTTTAGTAAGTAAAAGTTATGGCATTGTGTAAAACTTTGAAGAAATTTGTCTTTAGGTGGCTGCTGTTGCTCTGCTTCACAGAAAATTGTAGTCATTTCCCAATGCAGCTCTTAAGAGAGAAGTTGCCACCATCATATCTGAAAACTGACTAAGACCAAGATTCTGTCTGGACCTACCAGGGGATTGAGAAATGAATGGTATAATAGTGAAGAAAAGGATGCAATGAACCTCCCCTCACAGCACACCTGCACCTGAACCTTGACAAAATGGCCATCCTTGTGTCCCCTAGTCCACAGCTTCTGCTACAAGGGCATGGAATGATGGATAAAGAGTGAGGCCATTGCTCCTCCTTTTCCTTATCTACCAGTGCAGCTTGCTAAGCACACAAGGGAGCAAGATACTGCCTACTTAGAAAGTGGGAATGCAGCAGTCATTCCAGGGAGCCTATGGACTATGCTTTCAAGAGACATGATAGAGGCCTATACCAGGAAGTACAGTTGGCTGCATCTCGGTGTGGTGCATGCCATGTATTCTAAAATAGCTCCAGTAGAGGGCTATTGAAACCTCCTTGGTTATGTCTCTGTATATTCTGCCTGTGTCCAATACCAAACCGAGGACATTACGCTGCCTATACTCCAGAAAAATCTGGGAAACATTGTTATTGCCCAAGGCACAATGTCTTCTGAAACTGTAATTGGGACATGGTGCCCCTAAGCAGGAAATCTACCAGAAAAAGACAGTGTCAGGAAAGGAGCAGAAGTGTTTCTTTCCTGATAATCATCTCCTTGAAGAAGTTTAATCTGACACTTCCCTTTCCAAAAGAGCTTCCTATATGAATTGATTTTTCTGGAGATATGCAGCACAGCCTCTTATATAATATTGCCAGCAGTGGGAAATAAGTTAAAAAAATCCATCTTCTGTTACTAAGGACTTAATATTTTACTTCTGATGACTGAGAAGCAGAGCTACAATTTACAAATAGAACAATATTCATAAATTCACTATTTATACTACTGAACTACGTGTGCTGCATTGACAAAGTGGTTAAGCAGAAATTGTCCATAGAGGTTTCCAAACTCCAACCCTTACCTTGAGGTGGAGATCACTCCTACTGCCTTTGGGGAGGAAGGAATTCACCCAGAAATCATCCCAACGCCATTATCAGTAACAAACACGCAGCTTTATCAGCAACAGTTACTTTGACCAGCCAACAAGCAGTGCCTCCTCAGCATTACTCACCAAACATGGGCCTCCTTCATTAATGACATGCTAAACCAGGGATCGGGAACCTTTGTCCTGCGGCTCGCCAGGGGGCTTACCTCAGCTATACCTGGCAGAGCATTAAATGATCTTACAATGAACACATCTGGTGTATATAAGCAAACTCCGAAGCCAGTCCATATCTGGTACAGGACCATGGCAACTTCCTTTGGGCTCTGACTGATCTTCATGTACAGTGTGGTGTGGGCTGAATGGGTCCACATGCCTACGCTTTTTTCTGGGCCTGTGCCCCAAACCCAAGTGCGCACTCTTGGCCTGCTATGTCACTACTGCAACACATCCTCTCTTACTGCCCGTGCCATCCCTTCTTCCGAGGAGAGCTTGTAATAGGAAGTTGGGCGCTGGATTTTCTGACATCTCTCAGCCAAACAGAGATCTGTGGTGGTGTACAAAGCAGTTTCTCTTGTTTGCTTATCTCCCTGCCAATCTGGGCTCTGGAGACAAGACCATCATAGCACTGCTGATGATCTGGGGTGTGGCTGCTCCAAAATGATCTGGAAAAAGGGGTAAACAGTGAGGAGGCAAAATCTGCAGATGATACAAAACTACTCAGTATAGTTAAGCCCCAGGCAGACTGCAAAGAGCTACAAAAGGATCTCTCAAAACTGGGTGACTGGGCAACAAAATAGAAGATGAAATTTAATGTTGATAAATGCATAGTAATGCACATTGGAAAACATAATCCCAACTATACATATAAAATAATGGGGTCTAAATTAGCTGTTACCACTCAGGAAAGATCTTGCAGTCATTGTGGATAGTTCTCTGAAAACATCCACTCATTGTGCAGCGGCAGCCAAAAAAGCAAACAGAATGTTGGAAATCATTAAGGGATAGATAAGAAGACAGAAAATATCATATTGCTTCTATATATATCCATGGTACGTCCACTGTGTGCAGATGTGGTTGCCCCATCTCAAAAAAGATATATTGGAAAAGGTTCAGAATAGGGCAACAAAATGATTAAGGATATGGAACAGCTGTCATATGAGGAGAGATTAATAAGACTGGGACTTTTCAGCTTAGAAAAAAAGATGACTAAGGGCGGATATGATAGAGGTCTATAAAATCATTACTGGTGTGGAGAAGGTAAATAAGGAAGCGTTATTTACTCATTTTCATAACACAAGAACTACGGGTCACCAAATGAAATTAATAGGCAGTAGGTTTAAAACAAACAAAAGGAAGTATTTTTTCACACAACGCACAGTCAACCTGTGGAACGCCTTGCCAGAGGATGTTGAGAAGGCCAAGACAATACCAGGGTTCAAAAAAGAACTAGATAAGTTCATGGAGGATAGGTCCATCAATGGCTATTATCTATGATGGACAGGGATGGTGTCCCTAGCCTCTGTTTGCCAGAAGCTGGATCACTTGATGATTCCCTGTTCTGTTCATTCCCTCTGGGGCACCTGGTGCTGGCCACTGTTTAACAAGGACAAATGCAGAGTCCAGCATTTAGGAAGGAAGAATCCCATGCACTGCTACAAACTAGGGACTGAATGGCTAGGCAGCAGTTCTGCAGAAGAGGACCTAGGGGTTAAAGTGGACGACGAACTGGATATAAGTCAAGAGTGTGCCCTTGTTGCTAAGAAGGCTAACAGCATTTTGGACTGTATAAGTAGAAACATTGCCAGCAGATCGAGGGACATGATCATTCCCCTCTATTCAGCATTGGTGAGGCCTTATCTGGATTACTGTGTCCAGTTTTGGGCCCCACACTACAAGAAGGATGTGGAAAAATTGGAAAGAGTCCAGAGGCGGGCAACAAAAATGATTAGGGGGCTGGAGCACATGACTTATGAGGAGAGGCTGAGGGAACTGGGATTATTTAGTCTGCAGAAGAAAAGAATGAGGGGGGATTTGATCGCTGCTTTCAACTACCTGAAAGAGGGTTCCAAAGAGGATGGATCTAGACTGTTCTCAGTGGAACCATATGATAGAACAATGAGTAATGGTCTCAAGTTGCAGTGGGGGAGGTTTAGGTTGGATATTAGGAAAAAACTATTTCACTAGGAGGGTGGTGAAGCACTGGAATGGGTTACCTACGGAGGTGGTGGAATCTCCTTCCTTAGAGGTTTTTAAGGTCAGGTTTGACAAAGCCTTGGCTGGGACGATTTAGTTGGGGATTGGTTCTGCTTTGAGCAGGGGGTTGGACTAGATGACCTCCTGAGGTCCCTTCCAACCCTGATATTCTATGATTCTATGATTGCACCTTATATGGCCTAATTCTGCAGTCCTTGATTTCAATTTGAGTTTGCCTGTATAAAAAAAAAAAAAGAAAAAAAGAATGCAGAGTAAGATGTGAAAGCACTGCATTCTTTCTCACCTGCTTTTCCTGGGCCACCTAAAAATAAGAGGAACATAGTTTAATCCAAATAGATCTTCTGGTTATCTATTTTGCCTGAATTTAATTGCTAACTTTTTTAAAGAAAAACTTCTTGTCACTTATTTCAATAAGTAAGAAAGAATACATCAGTTGAGACAATAAGTATATTGTTTTGAAAAACAGTTTATTAATGATTTTTTGTAACCTCATTTGATTTAGTCCATCTGCCTTCAAGTAGATAATCAAATGGAGTCTTGTAAGCAGGTGCAGAAACAAAACACAGCAACACACTGTCCAGTCTGTGTTGATAGAATCTTTATAAACATAAACCAAGGTTATATAGAATCAAAAGGAATAAAACAGACTTTTTAAATTAGAGGCTCACCCCAACACTCGGAGTTTGAGTAGGAAGCCCTGCCTTCCCACAGCATTTTCCTTTTCCCACCAAACCTTTCTTACAGCCCTTCCCCTGATCCCTTGTATATTAAGAAGAACAAAGGAAGCTGCAGTTAGCCCTTGTGTAATGGGGGCAACATAGTGCCCCTGCACTCTGTCAAAATACAGTAGTAAACCAGTCAGTTTCACTTTCTCCTTTATTCTTGCCAACTATATTTCTATTGTGGCTCTCCCATCTCCAGTGCACAGCAATATTCACAACAGGTGCTGTGTTACTAAGAAAGACAGCTAGAAAAAGACCATAGAGGCCCAGTTTTTAAAAAGCACATTTCTAATAAGACAAAATTGCTCATTAGAGATTTCCTGTTATTTTAAATATCCTGACATTTGTGCTCTTAGTGCCAACATTTATCTAAATTTTAATTTTGTTATTTTTTGAAATATTTTCATGGACAAAACAGCAGAACAGCCCTCTTTTCAGATTCTCATATAATTTTTGATATATCAGAAATGTGATGTATTGCACGGAAATAGATTGTCTTGTGATATATGCTTGCATTTTGTTAATGAAATGGCTTTGTGATGTTCTTGAAAAAATTGCAAGACACCAAATGTTTAAACAGATTGAAGCTAAACAGTAACACAAAAATACTGGGCCAGTCCAACTCCCATTGAAGTGAATGGGAGTTGTGCCATAGATTTAGTTGGGATCTGAAATAGGCCTATTCTTTTGTTTTTCCTCTTGTGGGAAGGAGTTAAATATGAATAAGTAAATATTTAAGTTTTAAATGGCTTCAAACTCAACATGCAAAAGATTTTAAACTATTATTTTGTTCAAAATTAAACTATTTTGAGAATTATTTTCTTTTCTGCAACCCTTATACTGAGTGACATTTACTAATTGAGTGGGACTACTTGCTTGAGCAGTGGGAGATTAAGCATTTTAGAACTTGAACAGATTCTCAGGAATATATTTTCTTGGTCATAGTCTCATCCCTATTTCCATCCCTTTACACTGCAGTGCCATAGGAGATGAAATCCCCAGCAGAGGGGACTTCTCAAGTGGCTTAAAGGTGGTAGAGCTAGCTCCTACACAAACCACTCCCACCCCACCCATCCACACACATACTTTCTCCCTTCCATCAGCATAGAAGATGCATCAGGGAAGTTAAAGGGAATACGGAAATGGAATGGAGCTCCCCTTGGTAATTATCAGCTGATGTACTTCTTTAAGGACCACAGCTAGCTGGACTAAGAATTACTCTAACCCCAGTGCTGAGGCTACAACAGCTTGAGAATCAAAGATAGCTCTATTTGGTCAAAAAGAAAAGGAGTACTTGTGGCATCTTAGAGACTAACAAATTTATTTGAGCATAAGCTTTCGTGAGCTCATGAAAGCTTATGCTCAAATAAATTTGTTAGGCTCTAAGGTGCCACAAGTACTCCTTTTCTTTTTGCGGATACAGACTAACACGGCTGCTACTCTGAAACCTGTGTATTTGGTCAGTTTCACTCCAAAATGGTTCCCAAAAATTCATTTGCTGCTGCTGGTGCAGTGTTGTGAACACTCTCCAGTAATAGGATTTTGGCCCCTCCTACCATCATGGAGAATCCTAGGCCTTCACAAAGTTCAGACCTGCTCCAGAGAAATCTACTGTGATTGGCTGCCTTCCCCATTTTCCTGTCACTTGGGGAAGAACAGCCACTCACATTTGTAGCAGGTAGTGGGCAGAGTTCTCTCTCTCCCCTCAAGAAAGGAAGAAGGTTTTTGGGTAAGGGAGAGGGAGTATCCCATGTCATTTTCACAGAGAGGGGGAAGCAAAAAGAGCCCATCAGCTTAGAGCATTCCTCCATTGAAAAATGGGTCAGCTCCTCCCCTCTATCTATGTAACACCAGGTCAAGGAAGGAGGAGAAGAGGACCCCCACTAGAATTGCTCCCTCCTGCTAAGTGTGAAAGAGTGCATGGTGAAGAATTCCTGGAGTCCTACCTCACCAGGCCTGGGAGAAGGATGAAGGACCTCAACAGCTGCAAGAGGAGCAGAGGTGTGCGGAACTGATGCTTGGCTTAATGTTCAGTGTTGATATGGAGCTGAACTGCACAAGATTAATTGATGTGGGGCTGGGGTGCAGAGTTAACATGGGGCTACTAGCATGGTTCATAGATAACTGATGTGGTGAGTGAGACAGGAAGATATTGGCATTTTGGGAGAAGGTGAGAGACCTCTGCGCCATTAGGGAGCACTTTATGTATATTTTGTGTCACAAGAGGTTGGAAGGTACGGGTTTTGATCTGTGTTCTAATTTTGGAACTCCCCACACACAGGGGAAATTCAAAAAGCAGAGGAGAGATCAAAAACTTTCTGATTTGACCCAATCACATGATTTTTTTAAACTCTTGTCATTCATAATACTGCTGGCGCTATGTTAGATTATGACAGTTGGCTTACAGAACTTTGCAAATGAAAATGCACTTTTTGCTGCAGATATTTGTATTGGTTGGATATAGGATTTAAATTCTGTCCTTGATGGGCATCAAGGAATAGTGCCAACATTTTATTACCTTTTAAAAATGTCATTTGTAGTTGAAGCTTTAGACAGATTAGACAAAGTCACCTGACAATATTGCTTCATCACTATCTGCTTTGCTTTCAAATTAAAGGATCAATCCCAGGAGATTCTGAGCATCTGCAATTTACATTGGCATCAATGTGGGTGCTTAGCACCTCTCAGAATTTGATGACCAATGTCTTACTAAGTAATTGTATAACAATTCCATGGATTTAATATTGAAGTCTAAATTCCCCATATCCCATGTGAGTGACCTAATCACTGAGCTATTGGCTATTCTGGGCTGAAAGGTTGTGCGTCTCTGCTTTTTCATGAAATTTTTTTTGAAGGTTTGGGTTTTGTTCCACATTGGAACAGAACAAAGTATCAAAACTGTGATTTTTTTGTGAAACTGAGCCAAATTCAAGGCCATTAGCTATTATTTTTGAACCACGAAACACTTTAATTTCTGAAAAATTAATACGTTATCCATTCCACAACTTTGGCATTTACCTTATTCTTTGTTTAGACATTTTAAATGGTGATTTTTAAGTCTCATAGGCTTTAAGGCCAGAGGGGTCATCATGATCATCTAGTTTGAGCACCTGCACACTGCAGGCCACAGAACCTCACCCACCTACTCCCATAGACTGTTCATTAATACATCACTTCCTTCTCATCTTTCAGAGCTGTCCTTATTTTCCAGTCCTCTTGACTAGTTTATAATACAAAGCTTGCTCGAGACTCCCTTGTCTCCAATCCAAAATAAGTAGGGTTTTCTAATCTCAGAACTCAACATTATGATTTCAACTCCTTTAAAAAGAATCTGTCTATACTTGCAGTTCATTATGGATGCTTCAGTTCTTATTTGCATTTGGTAAGTTTGTCAGCATTTATTTCTTTATTTATATCTTATGGGAAAGTGGTGACAATGTTTCAAAACTATATATATATTTTTAACAGGTTTATACTCCACATATATGGAATACTTTTTAAATGCAAGAATTTGTACATTCTTGATGTGGACTAGAAGTGTCTTGACTAATGTTGTAATTAGGTCTGGGAGGAAAGCAAGAATTCCAGATTGAAAACAAATATCAAAACTGCAATTTTTTTGCAATCCACATCAGAACAAAACTAGAACCTTTCAAAATTTTTCATGAAAATAAGAGAAAGCAACATATTTCAGAATAGCCTCTCACCTTGAAGGTGGGAGACCCAGGTTCCAATCCCTGTTCTAAATCAGGAAGAGGGACTTGAAGCTGCATCTCCCACATCCTAGGCCTTAACTACTTTGGTATGGGCCCCTCTCTCCTTGAGTTTGACAAGAAATTCCATCCTGAACCATTAAAACAAATAGATTTCCAAAAAGTTTTGGTTTTGACATGCTGGATTTTTTTGGATGAAAAAGCTTCAAAATATTTCCAACTGGCTCTATTGTAATCTGTTTCCCTAATCTACTCTGTATAGTCATCTATATATCTCTGTCTGTTATTGCTTTTCAGGTATATACTATTGGTGATATTCCTTTTGAGCCAGACCACTGAGGCCTAACCTGGATAGTTCTATGAAAAGTATGGAACTATCTGAGCTCAGAGTCATTGTGCTCAAAGATGATTGGATTAAGAGTGGAGATCCTGGCTAAGTAATGTCAGTGGCAGAACTGCCATTAATATCAGTAGCGCCAGGATTTCACCCTATGTTCTAAGTTAATTCCCTGTCTTTTTAAATAAGTTCCTTCAATGGTACTTAGTTCTGCCTTATTTACAGTGAGGATTATGGTTTGTAATTGTACTCAAGAACCTAGGTAGCCCCCTTCACCCTCTTGTTTTTGTATATTTGGATTGTCTCATTTCAACCCCGCTCTGGGAGCACTGTATGCTTAAATCTTAGGTAAATATAACTGTACACTTTCAGATTCATGACTCTTACCAGAAGTGGATTTGCTTCCCAGACACATCATCTATATGCAGCAGAATTTGATTTAAATTTCTCTGATGCCTTCAAAAAGTTGGATGAATGTTCTATGGAAAACTTGTGTTGCCACATTATTCCAAAGGGCAGTTGAAGTTGAACTGTATAAACATTTTTGAAATTGTCACTTAATGTCAGCTGCCAAATTCATGAGCTCTCAGCAAGGAAGCATAAAATAACCCTGGAACATTTGCTAGTAATTTCCTCAGCCAGTTATGTTCTCTTTGCAAAGCAGAAGATTTACCTGTGGGATTTAAACTGACCTTCACATTTCTTGCATCCCATTAGTGACAAGCCAGTTTGCCCATTTTATGAGCTGTTGTATATCTTGGATCCCTTTCAAAGATTCTTCCACTTATTTAGAATGCTTTCCATTCTGTTTAGTTCCTTTTCAAACTTTCCCTCAGAAGGGCTACTAATTTTCCATGGGAAAATATACTCTGGCTGGAATTGATTTGTCATTTCTCCAGTCTAGGGACCTAATACTATGGAAAACCTATTCATTTAGGCTTAAATACACCCTTGTTCAGAGGGCTAGGACAAAAGTCTTCCCCTAGACTCTGATCAGTCTTTGGCTCCTCCTTGTTTGGTGCGTAGCTGTGTTCCTTCACACAGAGAGAGTTGAGTCTGTGCAACACCTAGCACCATGTGAGGCTTCTCCCCAGCTACAAAGCATGTGCTGCCATGCCCAGTCTTTACAAGGAGGTTTGTTTCCTTGACTGAGGTAAGCATACAAACAGCAAAACAGTCTTAACTCATTCTTTAGCCTCAGGTTTCTGGGCCACCCCTCCCAGAGTCTCTAGCACTACAGCTCCTAGTCTCAGTCAGCTCTGCTCCCTTCTTGAAGCAATAGCCCCAGGGCTGCTTCCCTGAGCCCCTGGTCCCTTACTCCAGAGACCCACCACAGGAGTTCAACACCACTCCTCTGTAGTTTTCACTCCCCATGGCACAGTCTATGTCAGCCCCTCCCTCAACTGCCCATTAGCAGATCTTTAATTGGCTGGATTGGATTCACCTGCTCTGATCCAGGAGAGCTGGGTTCCGTGTATCCACAAGGACCAATTATTCTGTCACATAGTCTCCCCTCACATTTCCAGGAGAAAAAAATATATATTTTATTCCTCCTATAGAGGTGCCTCCCAGGGCTACTCTCACCTCTCTCAGTGCAAAACATAATAACATCATTTTCCACAAGTCCCACCCAATTCTCTGAGTAGTAGAGACCATAGCCAGGGTCCCCTCAAGTGCAAACTCTCAGTCCCAGTCACCTTGCATTTCATGCAGTGCAGGCCAGGGTCACATACTCAGGAGTCAAGCACAACAGGTACAGTTCCTACATAGTCTTATTGCTATCTTCTGGACCTCAGGTTCACTACACACCACTGCTTTTCTGAGCTACCCTGTGACAACACCTTACACATATGCTGCTCTTATTCCCTGCAGAAAGCCTGATTAAGTCACATGACCTATCATTTGACTTTGCTTATTTTCTCCACATGGCCGTGGTGAGCTAAGTGTAGCACAAGTGCAGTTGAGCCCCAATGTTCTTTAAGGGCCAGGTGACAGAGCCAAAATCTGTCCCCATCTGACAGAGCCAAATAGTAAGCCTGTAGAAGTCATTAGCAGAGTTTGGACACATGTATCTAGCATCTCTTATAATGACATGAAGTTTTGCCACATAGAAATTTTTTTGTAATATTGATAATTATTCAGATCTGTAATATCTTAACTTCACTGTGTGAAAAATATGGATGCAGTCTCCTCTATAGAAGGCCATCAGCTTTGACTCATTTCTTGTGCATTAGGGCCTTTGTTTCCACATTGGAGGCATCTTCCTTAGGTTAACAGGATAATCCCAGTGCTTTGGCCTCCTAACCAAAGCGGAAGTCCTTCCCTCCCAGTGCAAAACAAGAATCTAAACAACACAAATACAAAGCATAAATGAAACTACATAATCACCCCCCTGTTAAAAAAACATTATTAATGTTGCAAAGTCAATCATTCAAAAAATAAGAAATGCCCATGCAACTTTCTCATATCTCAAGCGCTTTATTTTGTGATACTATGTATTAAGTAAGAGTGATATAAAGTCATACATTCTAGGTCTCCTGCTAGGATAATTTTCTTCATAGTTTCTTATTAAAGGTAGACTCTCAGGTTAAAAACAATCTGTTTCTTTACCTACCTTATAAACAATTGCTTAAACACTAAGGATTCTTCCAAAAAATTCCCATTGTTGCTAACACAGGTTCAGCTACACCAGTTTAAGCAATGTTGATAGCTGTAGTGCATGTGGTTTTCTCTGTCTTTGACAGGCTTCTGGAAGCCAAAATTCTCCCATACAAACAGTTTCTAACTCATTTTGTTTCATATACATGCAGCACCATGACTCAGCAAAAGCAAAAGTTATTCAAGGAACTTTAGTGGAAACAAATGATTTTTTTGGACAGGGAGAGTAACAGTTAGTGAACGTCAGACCTACATCACTTAGACAAATACTAGATTTGCATATATTAGGAAAGCTGGAAAATCCCTCAAAACCCCCACTTACTTCCACAATGATTCATAGAATCATAGAATATCAGGGTTGGAAGAGACCTCAGGAGGTCATCTAGTCCAACCCCCTGCTCAAAGCAGGACCAATTCCCAATTTTTACCCCAGATCCCTAAATGACCCCCTCAAGGATTGAACTCGCAACCCTGGGTTTAGCAGGCCAATGCTCAAACCACTGAGCTATCCCTCCCCATGATGAAAAATAAGAACCACTGTGAATTTCATCTTATTAGTTAGTTATAGGGCAACAAATTAACTCTAAAAGCCTGAACATATTGAGTGAAAAACATCTAATATGGGAATGAAGTTGCAGTTAGAACTGGTCAAACGATATATCTTCTCAAAGAAACCCAGCACAAACACAGCAATAAATTCATTTTTTTCAATTTTATCTGAATAAATTTCCATGTACAACTAAACATTCAACATATGACGGCTATAAATGTGAGTATATGTAACTATCCAGAATATCCTTGAGCATGCTAAGGGGTTGCAAGGAAATAAGAAGTCAGGTAACTTGCAGGATTGGTACAGAAATCACCATATAATCTTTGCATTCTTAGATTTGGTCTACACTTAACATTTACATCAACCTAGCTATGTCATTCAGCAGTGTGAAAAATTCACGATCCTGAATGACATAGTTAAGCTGACCTAACCGCTGGTGTAGACACAGCTAGGTTGATGGAAGCATGCTTCCGTGGATCTCACTACCACCGCTTGGAGAGGTGGATTATCTACAGCAATGGAAAAATCCCTTCTGTTGCTGTAGAAAGTACAGAGCTGTAGCTGTGCTGCTACAGCATTTATAGTATAGACGTGGCTTTAATTGAATGGATTGTTTCTACTTTGAAATTATTTTTTTTCCAAACTCACCAAGCCAATGCTCTGCTTTGCAGGGCCCAGGTCTGTAAATTAAGAGAAACCTATTCATAGGTCCTGTAATTCTGAAGGTAGCAGTTATAAAATAGCCACATTCTTAGGTCTATGCTTCTGTCTAATGAGGATTAGAGTGCTCCATAGTGTAGAATTCTACAGCTGTTTCATAGTCAACCACTAGATGTCATGTATCTGCAGGTGAAACAAATTACTATTGCCCTCACCCATCAGTTACTGTTTGGTCAGACTATGAACAGAAAGAAATAAACAAAATAATAAATACTGTCTACCTCGAGTGAAGACAGTGAGTGTGTATCTACAACAGGGGTCGGCAACCTTTCAGAAGTGGTGTGCCAAGTCTTCACTTATTCACTCTAATTTAAGGTTTCACGTGCCAGTAATACATTTTAATGTTTTTAGAAGGTCTCTTTCTATAAGTCTATAGTATATAACTAAACTATTGTTGTATGTAAGGTAAATAAGTTTTTTAAAATGTTTAAGAAGCTTCATTTAAAATTAAATTAAAATGCAGAGCCCCCCGGACCAGTGGTCAGGACCCAGGCAGTGCAAGTGCCACTGAAAATCAGCTTGTGTGCTGCCTTTGGCACGCGTGCCATAGGTTGCCTACCCCGATCTACAATATAGTAACTATCACCTTCAACAACAAGTGAAGGTAATTAGCTCTTCTCTACAGACTTGTTTAATAGATTCACAATCTCAAAGACAAATATGCTGTTGAACTTTTTCTATAAGTGAAAAATCAAGGACTATGTTAAATGAATTTGGTTCTGTCTAGTTAGCAATGAACTGGTATATAGATCACAGAAAAGACACCAAACTTTACATAAATGGAAATACTGGCAGACTTGGCTGAGAAGCTAAAAGCTGAATGGCATGGAGATGGATACTCACCCACAAAGCGGGGCTGTGCTCAAGGTCAGAGTTGAGGCACACTTGTGAGGAAGCTTGTACACCTGCTACTCATGCTGTACCTGTTCTGTGAATAAATGCAAGACTTCATTTTTCATTTTGTAAGTACTAAATTTCACACATAAAAAACAAACAAGTGAATGTTGTGGTAGCAGGAAGTATGCTATTTTAAAGAGAAACCTATATTTCCTACACGGACGGGAAGAGCACATAAAGAGAAAGAAGAGAGTATTCAACACTACTATCTTGAAGTAGAAGGATAAACTAAAAATAATTACATCACTATGGTTAACTGTTGAAAAAACGTAACTTCCATCCCACTATGCATACAGAGCCAGATTCAGCACTGCTGCTTTGGATCAGCATAGCTAGCACAATTAGGTTGTGGGCAGTGTAAGGCCCTCACCTCACTGGTGAACAGCACGGGTACACGAGGCCTCTACACTAGACATGCAGCCAGCTCTGTGTACCTGGTGCAGGGATTATTCTGAGGTTGGAAGGATGGAGAAGGGAGGAGGCATGTCTGGGACTGTCATACCTGTTGATCCTCTGTTGCCACAAGATCCATCTGGGCCCCAGCAGGGCCTAAAAAGGTGAGGCAGAAGATACCTGTCCTCCAGTCTTTGCCTTAGTGCAGTTTGACTGACAGTTTTTAAATACACAATCACATACTATTTCTCAAATAATAGATTTTTTTATAGTCTTAGATACACAGGTGTAGCATTCTATAGTAACTACAGACAGCATCCATTTATATGAAAAGTACACAAACCATTCTGACAACATTCTACCCATTAAGTATAAAATATAAAATAAATGTGAACACAATAAACTCACCTAAATTTTCAGCTAAATTAGCTTCATGGGTTTTTAAAAATGTAAATTAACATTTTTTATATTCTAAAACCCAGGAAAAACGTTTGAGAAAACAAGCAACAATTCATTCCTGCGTACAATTCCTGGAAAACTATCCACAAGAAACTTATTACTCAAAACACAACAGTAAGTCAGTTTTACAAGATTTGTTGTGTTTCCTCCATGAAAAATTTGAAAATACATAAATAAATTAAAAGATTTACCAAAAATGTTAAACAATCCAAAATATAAGTAATAAAACAAAACAAACAAAAACAAAACAAAAAAACCGACATGAAGAACTAAGTGGAGGAAAAGAAGGGAAATAGAAAAGGAAGAGAATAATTGTGACAGGATAAGTGGAAGAATATGGGAATCAAGAGAAGGCATGACTGACATGTTACTAAGTTGTATGCAATGCTGTTGTCGCCCTGTTGGTCCCCGGATAAGAGAGACAAGGTGGGTGAGGTAATATCACTAAGTTACCAGTACTGCAAAGCAATCCAGGCAGGCCAATCTCTTCTCCCATGAGGAGTTCCATTGAAACCAATGGGACTCTACACACATGTGAGTGTAGACATCCAGTTCCCTTTGAAAGGTAAGGAGCTAAATCTGGAAGAAACAACAGTAGCTGTGTAATATTTGGTATGAGATTCCAGGTAAAATAGAATAAATTCAGGGTATCGTTTCTAGCTGATGTAGCTTTTTCTATTGTAAACATTATAGTGATCCAATATTTCCATTCACTGTGAGAAGAGCAGTAACAAAGGAGGATTCTTTTTAAAAGATGTAGCACTGTTAAAACTGGCTTTGAAAGATAATTTGGAATGGGCGTATGCATATCTCAATCCAGAAACTGAAAATGATGTAGAGAAATGTACTGCAGTAGAGATAAATATTACATAGAACATCTCTATCCACAGAGGAGTGATTTTATCATAGTGCCAAAGTATAGGAGATAAATACGTAGAGGAATGTTGACATCTGAAACCCAGCAGAAATTGAAAGCCTGCCTGAAAAGTGTCTTGCAGGAATCCAGTAATATTTTTTCAGGAATGGAGAGAGGATGAAGATGGTGTTAACAATAAATTGTACAAAATGCTTAGTCAGCTTCAGGTTAGGGTGAGATTGAGATCAGTATTCCATTTGGCTCTAGAGGGACGAGGGAGTGGTATAGAGAAGTGTATTTGTTCAGTCTGTCAGGATCTCATCTTATCTAAAAAGGGTAGGTGTCTTCCCCAAAATCCTACTTGCTAAAGGCCAATACAAAGTAGTGGTGTAGCTTCTCTGCAATTGTCTTGTCTTCCTTAACTACACCCCATACTATCTGATAGTCAACCAGCTCTCAAGTAGTCACTTAGGTTTCAGTCAGTCCAATTGAAATCAGAGGGACTATTCAGTGACTAAGGGCAGCAGAATCAGGCCCTAAGTGATATTTAACAAACAGGCACAAATGCAGAGGGATGTTTAGCTGAGTCTGTGTGAGGAAGGTAAAGAGATTTACTTTCATAGTATCATACTCTGCCTTGGTCTGGTAATGGTATGGTGACATCATCCACCAACTGTCACTCTCAACTGCTATGGAACAGTTTGACTCCAACGTTCCATCTGACTTCTAAAAACAGTCTTTGCTCTAAAAAAGTATTTTCCTTCTGTTTCACAATCCACTGCTCTAGAATAGTTAGGTTGTCTTTTAAAGCAAAAAGAATTCTGTTCTTTCACTGCTTTGAATTTTCACAAACCTTCTCTATTTTAAATTGTCTGTCCTCTTGCTACGTGCTCCCTTGAGTTGCTAGGACTACGTGAAACGCCAGGCTGCTTGCTTAAGGGAAAGAAATCCTGGTTGTGGAGTCAGACATATGTCCTGAGACTTAACCAAGGCCTTTTCTATCACCTGCTGGCTCAATTTTTTTTCTTTACTGTGAGTCTAAACTGTTTTGGACTCATGAAAGGGGATGGAGGATCCCATAAAACAGATTTGTACTGCCCTGTGATGAGCACCTGCTGGTGATATTAAATAATCCCTGGATTCCTTCCAAAATGTTCTTGTTCAGAGGGGTAAGATGATTAACTCCTGTTCTTTGTAAACAAACTAGTACTACCAAACACTTGATGAACACCCACACTTGAACATGCCTCCACAAAAGTTTTAATACCTCTTCCTTGTTCTGTGTCAGGAATATATTTATAGGCTTATGAGATGCCAGCATCTATCAGATCCCCAACAGAACCAGTGTCTGTGAGTCAACACAGGAAAAACTGTTCTCAGAGACAACATTTGGAAAATGTTTTTTGTCAAAAATTAGATTAGTGATTCAGGATGGGTTTCATTCCATCTAACTTTCTGGGTGTGAGGAAGGACAGCACCTGGAATAACTACCCTCTAGCTTTTTCCATCAGTGGCATTTGATGTTTTGAAAGTTTCGGGTCTAGCCAGAGACTTGCAGAAGGGGATTCTTTCAGGTACTTGATTTTTTAAAATACAATGAGGTTTCTATCTATCCACTTAAAGTCTGATTTCATTGCTCTTTGCAACAAAGCCAGTCACTCACATCCACACCCCCTGGAGATTCAGTGGTTGTGGAGCCTAAATCAGTCATCCTAGCTGGGAGCTCAGGCTAGTCCCATCTCCACCGGCTGTTTTTTCTTGACTTTATGCACCCTAACATGCTTAATTATCGTAAACCATCATGACTCCGGTAACGTAAAGGAGAACAGGGTATTGAGGCATAACCATGGAAATTGCAAAAAGCTTCCAGTGGTGGTGCGGTGTCATTTTGCAGGTTCCTTGGGTGATGATGCCTCGGTAGGGCGAAAAGCCCCCGTGCAGCGGGGGGGCAGAAGGCAGACCGAGAAAAGGCAGCTTTAACACGTTTTCTTTGGAAGGCGAGAGGGCTGCCGGCGAACGGCCCGCCCTGGGGCAGGGGCAGCCCCCGGAGGCAGAGGCGCCGCAGCCTCCCCTTAGCCAGGGCTGTGTTGGGGAAGGCGGCAGGTGCCGGGCAGCAGCAGTCGCCGCCTCCGCTCTTCGAAACCGCCAGAGCCGGCTCCCCAGCCGCAGGCAGGGCGGGGCTGCGCGGGGGCGGCCCAACGGGAGGCAGCAGCCCCCTGTCCCGGGTATTTAGAAGGGCCGGTCCCGGGTGAGGCTGTCTCTGGCTGGAGCGGGGGTAGGGGCCGAGCGCGGCTGGCAGCGCCATGGCGCGGGAAGGCATCGCGAATCCGGGTTTCGAGCCCTCCAGCCCCGACCTCCGTCTCCACCCCAGGGCGAGCGCCAGCCGCTCCCGCCCGGCCCCCGGCCGCCCCCCGTCGGTGTGTGAGGAGGGGCCCTGCGGGTGGGGCAGCTTCACTCCTAGGGCTCTGCAGCTGTGCAACAACCCCGAGGGCTACCTGAGCGCCTACAGCCTGCTGGCCGTCTTCCAAGGTAACCCTCGCCTGAGGGGGTCGGGGGCGATCCCTGGGGAAAGGGCAGCCGTACCGTGCCCCTTGTGGGGCAGGTGGAGGAGAAGGGTGGGATGGGATCATGGGCTAGGGAGGCTGTGGAAGGGACTTTCTCTCTTGGGATGAGAGAGGAACCGGGGGTGTGAGCTCCAGCAGGGTTGGTGTTAGCGTAAAATGTGGCAATCCTGTGATTTCATCAGGCTCCATGTTATGCATATTCAGGCTCCTACCCAAAGTGACCTAGATAACGCCAGACTCTCAGGTGCTTTCCCACTACCCCTCCCCCTCCCCCCTTTTTTTTTTACTTGCTCTTAAACTTGTCTGAATCCCTGAGTGCCTCCCTGATCAATAGGTTTCATACCCTTTCCTGTACCACTTCACTACTACTTATAATATAGGAGAAATGCTTCTTCTTTTTTTTTTTTTTAAATATGCCAAATAAGAGGTACAACTCTTACTTTACAAACAAATCAAATGTTAACAAAATAATAAACATGAGTTGGTTAGGCTGTAGGTAATGCTACTACTGGTGTTCCAAGCAAGTCCACCACTGTTTTTTTCATCAGCTAAATTAACCTATCTACAAACTTAAAGTATATTTTTAGCCACTTGTATTTGTTGTTTTAACAATGGCTTAGTACTGAAAACCTCCAGCAGTCAAACCTGAGAGCCTGGTGCATCAGTGGGTTTGCAGTTATGACTACATACAGGCCCTGATCCTGGAAACTGTTAAGCACATACTTACCTTTATGTATTGAAGTTAAGCATATGTGTAAACTTCTGCAGGGTTGGGGCCATAGTCAGGATAACTTAACAGATTTTTTTCTTTTTTCTAGGTGTCATTGATTCTAGTGAAACACTTTTTCCTGATGCTTGAGTCAAGTGTAACATTAATCACTGAGTTCTAGGCCTAAATCATAAAACAAAACAATAGCTGAAAAACTTGCAACATTTGTAATATTCACAGTACAGTTCTGGAGATCAAGGATCACCTTCAGGGGTGGTATCAGCCTTTTCCCAATTGGGGCGGGGGCGGGATAGCCAGGAAATTGGGCTGTGCATGCTATACATCTTGTGGGCACTGGCCACGCTTCTGCAATTCTTTGCCGCCAGCAGCAGTGCATAAGTAAGGTTGGCAATACCATACCATGCCACCCTTACTTCTGCATAACGTTTGATCTTTGGGCTGGGACAGATACTTTCAGTTAGTATTACATTTTTCTTAAAACACATCTGTGGCATTAATGATAATTTAGCCTTGATCCTGTAAAGAGCCATGCCAGCTGGCTGCCTGAAGAAAGCCCCCTTGACTTCATTGGCATGCTTACCAGATTGCACCCTCCCCCATCCACCAAAAAGAAAGCAGGAGGGGGCCCCAGCCTCTTGCCCAATATTTCAGTGGTTTGAGCAGTGGTTTTCAACTGGTACACAGAGGTCCTCCAGGAGATACAGTTCCTCATCTAAAAAAGAAAAGGAGTACTTGTGGCACCTTAGAGACTAACCAATTTATTTGAGCATAAGCTTTCGTGAGCTACAGCTCACTTCATCGGATGCATACTGTGGAAAGTGTAGAAGATTTTTTATACACACAAAGCATGAAAAAATACCTCCCCCCCCCACCCCACTCTCCTGCTGGTAATAGCTTATCTAAAGTGATCACTCTCCTTACAATGTACTTGATTATCATACACATAGCTTATCATTGTCAATGATAAGTTTATACTGCTCTATATACCAAAGCAGTGTTTCTCAACCATGGGACTCATGCCCCGTGAGAAAGTAAGCAATTTTTCAGTAATAGTGTGCGGTAACGCTTGGTATTTTTACGTCTGATTTTGTAAGCAAGTAGTTTTTAAGTGCGGTGAAACTTGGTTATGCAAGACAAATCAACTTCCTGAAAGGGATACAGTTGTCTGGAAAGGTTGAGAGCCACTGGATGAGAGCATTCATAGGGCAGTAGTTTTCCACCTGTGGTCTGCAGACCCCTTGGGGACCACAGACAATGCCTAAGATTTCCAAAGGGGTCTGCACTTCCACTCAGAATTTTTTAGGGGTCCGCAAATGGGGGTGGGGGGGAAGGTTGAAAACCACTGTCATGGGATATATGAAAGGCCTGGGTTAAAATCTATGCTCTTCATAATGTGGAATAGGGACTTGAACTCAGGTCTTTCATATCCCAGGTGAGTGCCCTAAATACTGGGCTATATAGAGTCTTTCTGGTCCAATGAACTAACAATTATTTTATACAAAGTGGAACAGCTTCAACAAGAGCAGTCAAGAGAAACACTCCAAAATACTCCCACATCTTCAGTGAGTGCTTTAGCTACTGGGTAAAAAGGCATTTAAGCACAGTGGTTCTAACTCTAAGAGAGGGTTTCTGGCTGAATCCTGAGCAGAGGGAGGTGTCTCTTCTCCTGGACTTGGGCACTTAACTTCGTCTTCTCAACACTTCCTACTTGCTAGCTTCAGGAGCACCCCCCTCAGTGTGCTGGCTTCAGTGAATTCCCTTTTTAGGTGTCCAACTCTATGCATTGTATAGGGAGCCTAGGTGCTGAACTTGGTGATTGTGAATGTCACTTGGCAGCATGGCACCTGAAAGTTGCCTTAATGCCCGCTATGAATCTAGCCCCCACTGCTCAAAATAAACTTTGGATTTGAAAGAAGACTAGTCAAGGTTCACAAATACAGTAATGGGTAAGGTGGTTTTAGTACATATACTTTACACTAGATTTTAAAAAATCTTTCTAAATATATCACTATGGTATTTGTTTACTTGCATTTCTCATCTTGGACTATGAATTCAGTGGCACGTGTTTCTAGTCAGTTTCATAGTGCTATTATGGTTTGTTTTTATTTATTTTGAAACACTGCAAAGGTATGCATAAAATGTCTTCCATTTGAATTGTAAAGAGTAGAAAAATTTTCTGTTCACAAAGGCTCAAAACTTCCTAAATCAGGCCAAACTTAAGTTGATAATGGGTCTTTCAAATAAAAAATTGGCAATGGATACATTTTGCTGAACATCAGAAAATAAAAATGTAAATACAGAATATCAGGGAGGAACACTTCAACAATTTCTAATTACATATTAAACTTGTATCTGTGAACTGAGGTCACCATCCATCAAATAATTTAAGTACATACTTAAAATTAAGCACATATTTAAGTGTGTTGCTCATTAGGGCCTGAGGTAATCCTGTAACGAAGGCACTGGACTAGGACTCGGAAGTTTTCTGGCTTTGCAACAGACCACCTTTGGTAATTCATTAAGGTCTGGATCCTGGTATCAGCTCTGCACACTTCCACCCACGTGGACCTCTGTTTTGAAGCTTGCCTACACCGATCTGACTGCATGATTGGGCCTTTATCTTGCAAGCTATGGTTACATTAGGAGAACCTCCTAAATTTGCCAATATTGCAGGTTGGGAATACTGATGTAGATAAGGTTTCTGTGTTTTCAGTAGTTCATTAATCTTGTGTCCATTTGATTTGACTGCACAAGTAAATGACTGAATTTCTGCAATATGAAACCTTGTTTACACAAGGAATCCCAATGTAGCTAATACAAATGGAAACTCTCTTTAGAAAACTTCCCTTGTGCAGACAAAATTAAGTGGCTTGGGCCCCCACATGTAAAATAGGGATAACATTTCTCCTATCTTTACATGGGTATTGTGAGGATACAGCCATTAATATCTGTGAAATGCTTAGGTACTACAGTGACTGTCATAGTAAATCAAATAAATAAATATGCATAATCAAATACAGTATCTCAATGAGACAGCCAGCATTTTGAATGGTTCCCTTTTTTTACAGTAGTGGGATGCTAAATGTCTTAATTAGAATAGGTCTCCTACCTTCAGCTGTTAATGACATATCAAAAGCAGGAAGCTCATGATGTCCTTTTTGAAATTGGGTGAGGGTAGAAAGGGAAGGAAGAGAAGACTAATCTAGATAAAGGGTATATCTTGAAATTTAGGTTGTAAAGTGTGGGCCATTCCTGCCTGAACACACACACTCTTCCAAGAATACTATGGTTCTAAAAAGTATCAGAGCCAGGAAATATAATCTTGCATTTTACAAATACTCCCTCATACATTAGGAATATGTAGATGCTGAGTTAATGCAGTCCAAACTACTGTAACTACCTTGCCCCATTCTCCTATGGGAACAATTACTTTAATGTAGTTACAGTTAAGTGTATTAGTTTTTCAAATTTCAGAAATATCAGAGAAGGTAATACATTGTAGAAATGTCACCCTTCCTCTTCCGCTCCCCCAATACTAAAGTACCTGCCTAATTATCCAACATAGTTTTATATCTTTTATGGAACTTGTGACTAATTAGTGATGAGCATTGCTGCTCTAAACCTTCTTCTAGATACAGTAATCCTCAACTTTCATCTCATCTAAGCATATAACATTTTTACATGCAGAATAAAACCAAAAATAAATAGCAAATTGTAAAGGACTGGTGTGCATATGTATCACTGTTTTAACTGAAGGCAACGTTGGGCACACTTAGGACTCCAACTTATGAAAATTTTGTAGTCAAATAGCTGGCCTTAAAAAGATGATATTGCAATTGATAGATTCTCCTACATTTCAAGTGGAGCTGTCTGGAAAAAGACTTTACCCGCTGTCTTCCAAGTTCAAATGAGGCCTATATTTCTATAGTATAGTTAATTTATGTGGCCTTTGATCAATATAAAAGTGCGTAATTGCATCCTAGGATGCATGTCTGAGTCACCATAAATTATAACAACAAGAGATGCTGCAGTTCACAACTGTGGGAGGGACTAGTAATAGCTTTTCAAATTGAGTGACAGAATGTGACAACAATGTCTTCATTATTGTTGCCAAATAAATGGCTGCCACTTCTGAGTCACTTCTTTCCCTGGACAAATGGAGGAAGGGCTATTTTCACACTTTGGGTAGGACTATTATTGACACCAGGAGTAAGCTGAGAAGGATAAAATAGATACAGCCAATCCGCATGTGGCTTTGACAAGCTTTGTGACCAGACATAACTTAATGAAAATATTGTACTGCATTGTTTGTAAATTGTTTTGAGGTACTTGGATGAGTGATTAAATTTCAAGATAATATTTTTATTAAACTATGGTTGGTCATAAAAATTGTCAAAGCCACATACCAATTGTAAAGGTTCAAGCAGACAGTGACATGACACCAATGCACATCTAAAACCCTTAGCAGTGGGGAGCGGAGGGGGGGGTGGTGGAATCTTTGGCCACTATGCTATATGAATAGGTAAAATGGCTGTTGCATGATTTAAAAAAAAAAATTGCGCAGTTAATTTGTTTAAACATTTTTGGATGTTTTCTATAATTCAAATATTGATTTCAGTTACAACACAGAATACAAAGTGTACAATGCTCACTTCATATTTTTGATTACAAATATTTGCACTAAAAAACAAGAGCTATTTTTCAGTTCACCAAATACAATACTGTAGAGCAATCTCTTTATCATGAAAGTTGAACTTACAAATGTAGAATTATGTACAAAAAACCCTGCATTCAAAAATAAAACAGTCTAAAACTTTAGAGTCTACAAGTCCACTCAGTCCTACTTCTTGTTCAGTTAATCGCTAAGAGAAACAAGTTTGTTTACATTTATGGAAGATAATGCTGCCTGCTTCTTATTTATGTCACCAGAAAGTGAGAACAGGCACTCTTGTAGCTGGCATTGCAAGGCATTTATGTGCCAGATATGCTAAACATTCATATGCCCCTTCCTGCTTCAACCACCATTCCAGAAGACATGCTTCCATGCTGATGATGTTCATTAAAAAATGTGTTAATTAAATTTGTGACTGAACTCCTTGGGGGAGAATTCTGTTTCCTACTGTTTTACCCACATTCTGCCATATATTCTATGTTCTAGTAGTCTCAGATGATGACCCAGCACATCCTCTTTTTAAGAACGCTTTCACTGCAGATTTGACAATGAAAATGTACACTAACATGAAATTTCTAAAGACAGCTACAGCACTCAAACCAAGATTTAAGAATCTGAAGTGCCTTCCAAAATCTGACAGGGATGAGGTATGCAGCATGCTTTCAGAAGTCTTAAAAGAGCAACCCCCTGATGCTGAAACTACAGAACCCACACACCAACTTTCTGCTCGTGGCATCTGACTCAGATGAAAATGAACTTGTCAGTCTTCAGTGCTTTGGATAGTTATTGAACGGAACCCATCATCAGCACGGACACATGTCCTCTGGAATGGTGGTTGAAGCATCAAGGGATATATGAATCTTTAGTGCATCTTGCATGCAAATATCTTGCAACGCCAGCTACAACAGTGCCATGCAAATTCCTGTTCTCACTTTCAGGTGACATTGTAAACAAGAAGCAGGCAGCATGATCTTCTGCAATTGTAGACAAACTTGTTTTTGAGCGATTGTCTGAACAAGAAGTTGGACTGAGTGGACTTGTAGGCTCAAGTTTTTTGCATTTTTTTGAGTGCAGTTATGTAACAAAACTACATTTGTAAGTTGCACACTCATGACCAATTGTACTACAGTACTTGTGTCAAGGTTCCTCCCCCACTCTGAACTCTAGGATACAGATGTGGGGACCTGCATGAAAACCTCCTAAGCTTACTTTTACCAGCTTAGGTTAAAACTTCCCCAAGGTACAAATTAATTTTATCCTTTGACCCTGGATTTCCACTGCCACCACCAAACTTTATCTGGGTTTACTGGGAAACGTAGTTTGGACACGTCTTTCCCCTCAAAATCCTCCCAACCCTTGCACCCCACTTCCTGGGGAAGGTTTGGCAAAAATCCTCACCAATTTGCATAGGTGACCACAGACCCAAACCCTTGGATCTGAGAACAATGAAAAAGCATTCAGTTTTCTTACAAGAAGACTTTTAATAGAAGTAAAGGAATCACCTCTGTAAAATCAGGATGGTAGATACCTTACAGGGTAATTATTCAAAACATAGAGAATCCCTCTAGGCAAAACCTTAAGTTACAAAAAAGGTACACAGACAGGAATAGTCATTCTATTCAGCACAGTTCTTTTCTCAGCCATTTAAAGAAATCCTAATCTAACACATACCTAGCTAGATTACTTACTAAAAGTTCTAAGACTCCATTCCTGTTCTATCCCCGGCAAAAGCAGCATACAGACACAGACCCTTTGTTTCTCTCCCTCCTCCCCGCTTTTGAAAGTATCTTGTCTCCTCATTGGTCATTTTGGTCAGGTGCCAGCGAGGTTACCTTTTAGCTTCTTAACCCTTTACAGGTGAGAGGATTTTTCCTCTGGCCAGGAGGGATTTTAAAGGGGTTTACCCTTCCCTTTATATTTATAACAACTTGTATGAGGTGAATTGAAAAATACTATTTTTACAGTGCAAATATTTTTAATACAAAATAAAGTGAGCACTATACACTGTATTCTGTGTTGTAATTGAAATTGATATATTTGAAAATGTAGAAAACATACAAAAATGTAACAAATTTCAATTGGTATGCTATTTAACAGTGCAATTAATTGAGATTAATTTTTTATCATGATTGCTTTTTTGAGTTAATCGCATGAGTTAACTGATTGACAGTCCTAGTAAAAAGTTAAAATAGTAGTGACCTAGCTTTAGGAAAGCAAGTCAAAGATTAATGACTTGCTAACTAACATCCTAGTTCTTTGGTGCAGTACCTACTGTGGACCACACTATGGACTAGCCTTCACATACTGTAGAAATGCAAATAGCTGAAACACTGTTCTTTAGCTAATATTTACTTGACTGCTAAGAATTCTTTGAGGTAAGACTTGGGAGTTGCCCACAGTATAGTGTCTGGATCAGCAGGCTTCCATCTCTGCTAAAGCAACTGTTTCTCCTTTTGTAATAAGCCACTGACAATTATCTAGCCAGAAATTGCATTTAGTATTAAATTATTATCTTATAAAGGAAGTTCAACTACAAATTGAATTGTAATGAATTTGCTTGTCATTTTAGTCTGTGAATTGAACATGGGTAACTAAATCAATGACCAATTACAATAAGAATATTTAACTTTTTTTTTTCCCCGTAATCCATTACTGACCTACTTTGCTTTTGTGGTATAGAGATATTTATTTAACTCTTGTGAGCCAGTTTCCCATCTTTAAAATATAAAAAGGCTTACCTACTTCATATGAGTGCTCAGGGACCTAAGTAGATGTTTGAAGTGCTATACATATGCCAAAAAAATGACAAGCAGAAAACCAGCTTGATATTTGCTCATTCCTTTAGGTCATTAAGGCCTCTACGTGTGTGCGTGTGTGTTTTCCCCTAAGTGGAAAAAAAACAACCTGTCATGCAAGTCTGTCATAGTGGCATTGAATACTGGAATGCTTCTTCTCCCTGCTTCCTCCCCCCCCCCCCCCCCCCCCCCGCCAGTACTCCTACACTTAATTCATATGTTGTAGGTTTGATATTACAGTTCACAGGGTGAGCCCTTCTCCAGTCCTTTTATGCTAGTTGTGGGAATTAAGGTGCTCTCCCTGGGCTTTAAGGACTCCCCCCCCACCCCCCACTGCAGGAACTATGGAGGCAAGCTCTAAGACAGACTGAGGACCCGTCAAAGCTTTGCAGTAACAGATATGCTGGGTGTGGGGCTAGCAGCAGGAAGGGCATGCTGCAGATAGTCTGTATAGTGTTCCTGCCTATAGGGCATCCTTGAGAGGCTGCTATAACATAAGTTGTGTCTATGTTTACAGCTATGTGTGAAGCGCAGACACTGCACACCTAGCTAGTACAGGTATAAATAACATGTAGATGGTGAAGCACTGTTTAGGCAAGTAGAGTACAAGCACTCCTGAACCTTGTGGGTACATACTGAGTAAATACCATGGGTATATAATCACCAAAGCAGTATCTCTCCACCTGTTTTTAGCAATGTAGTATTTTGCTGCAGGAGTTTTTCCCTGCCATAGGGAAAGGCTTTAGGAGCTCCCTCCTGCCCAGCTGTTCCCTGCTGCGTCTCTCCTGCCAGAGCCTTTCACTGACTTGTGTAGCTACACATAACTGTGGATTCAGCCTGCTTTTTCAAACAATATATCTTGTCACAAGAGGCGTACAGTATAGATGTAGCCTTAAGAAATATACCCTATATGGCTCTCTACATGCCTGAGCAGTACCTCCTCTGTCTACACTGCTATTTTTAGCAGTATTACTGTCCTACTGGAGCCCTTCACTGCCCTGTGTAGCTACATGATACAGTGGGGATGCAGCCTGCCTTTCATTGAAACTGTAGCTACACATAACTATATGCTGCTGCAAGTAGAGACAAGACTTTAAGGAGTCCTGAGAGTCTCTACAGCTTCAGATCAAGAGGGCACAAAGGTGGCTTGAATCTGAATCTGGATCTCCCACATCCTGGATGAGTGGCACTAACCACTAAGCTAAAAGCTAGATGGAGGGTGGCAAAATCTCCTTCACTAATAGTTTCAGGTCAATCAAAACCTTTTGTGTAAACTGTTTATCTGGGAAAGAAAAAAAAAATTGCCCAGTCCTAATCTCTGGATTAAATTCTTTGCTGTCATGATCACTAAACTCTCTCTCTCTCTCAAAAGAACTGAGTGATTGAATGGCAAGGCTGAGTTTGAACTTGCACATGATCCAGTGGTAAGATTGCATTGTAGTTTTTCCAGAAAATAATACTTACTTGGTTTGTCTAATTGTTGTGGTTTTTTTTTTATAGGTATTGTGGTGAATGGCCTAGTAAATGTTAGTATTTCCACAATTGAAAAGCGTTTTGAGCTGAGCAGTTCCCTCACTGGTGTCATCTCTGCAAGCTATGACATTGCTTTTTGTGTATTGTCGCTGTTTGTATCTTTTTTTGGAGAAAGAGGGCACAAACCAAGATGGCTTGCCTTTTCATCATTTATGATAGGATTGGGATCACTTGTGTTTGCCTTTCCACACTTTGCCGGTGGAATATACCAATATGGATCTAAACTTGAAGGTAAGCTCATACTTTAGTATTTTTGGTATTTTTCTAACAAAATGAATAGGGTAACTGAATATGCACAGAGTTGTGTTTAAATAGATCCCTATGTATTTGTATATGAAAGTGTATCAAGGGCAGAGGAAGATATGGGATATGTTCCCTTTTTTGTTTTGTATCCACATAGTATTGCTTACTGGGGTTTTGGGTGTGCTTCCAGTTGTACCCATCTCAGTGTGTGTGTGTGTGGCTTATTAAGGGCTTTGGGCAGACTCTTGGGCTCCCTACTGGTGTGGATCAGTGCTGCCTTTATGTGCTGCAAAGTACTAGGCACTATTAAATTGCTGGTGGTGCCTTCTCCATTAAGGTCCCATCTTGATGTTAAATTTCACTAACTGCTACCTTGTCTCAATTTTCTGTTTTTAGAAGGGCTGTTGATCACAGATAACTCAAGTGATTACTTTAACAGTGATTGGGCTTTTTTTGAGTTAATCACAATTAATTGCACTGTTAAACAATAGAATACAAATTGAAATTTATCAAATATATTTGGATGTTCTACATTTGAAAATGTAGGGATTTCAGTTACAACACAATACAAAGTGTACACTGCTCACTTGATATTTTTGATTACCAATACTATCACTCTTACACTGCAAATATTTTTCAGGTCACCTCAGACACGTATTATAGTACGATCTCTTTTTGTAAGTTGTATTTTCACAATATGTAGGTGGTGTATGTGGGTTTGTTACATAACTGCACTCAAAAGCAAAACAATGCAAAACTTGAGCCTATAAGTCAGCTCAGTCCTACTTCTTGTTCAGCCAATTGCAAAGAGAAACAAGTTTGTTTACATTTATGGGAGATAATGTTGCCCACTTATTTACAATGTCACCAGAAAGGAGAAGAGGCGTTCGCATGGCGCTTTTGTAGCTGGCATTGCAAGATATTTATGTGCCAGATATGCAATGCTTATTTAGCCTGTTTGGGAGTACTTACATTGCAGTCTCTCTGGGGCAGGACTGTCTCTGTTCTGTGTCTTTACAGCACATAGCACAACAGGGTCCTGGACCATGGCCAGGTGCTATGTTAATAGAACCAAAATTTAGGAAAATTGGGCTTCTAACGAAGTATTGGACATTGACCTGGCATGGGTTGTCCTTACAATATTGAGGAGGGAAAAGGCAAACTATTTTGTGTATGTGCATGCATGCGTGGATTTGTAATTGGCTCTGGCTTTGACACTACTGCTCTGGAGGTGGTATTGACCTTCTCTGTGTGACTTTATCCCTTCAACCCTGCTCTTTGCTTCTAGCAGGTAATGCTGGGAAACTTCTTTCAAAGTGTCCATGAGTGTTGAAGTTCCTATTCTGTGTATGTATGATACACTTCTGTCACCTCATTAAATCAAGATTCTACACTTGATGCTTTCTCAGTGCTTGCTGGAGATGCACATGACACTTTCAGTGTCGGAATACCTAGCACTGTGAAGTGGCAAGAAAACCTTCATGGCTGAATTCCCGCTTCCTTCAATTCTTATTACTTTGTAGTGGAGTCTAGTGGGCTTGCTGGACTATACTGTTGATTCCTCTAAAATATGCTGTAGGCCTAGTTTTTTCACTTAAAAAAAGTCTATACTAAATAGTTACCATTTACAACTCTGTGCTGTTGTCTAGCATATCCTATATTGCAAGGTGAAATGGCTGCAGATGCTGTGCACAGGCTATGAATTCCTTAATTCAGGCTAAGCAAACGTTTTGCAAATTCTGTATTTCTGTTTCCTGGTGCATGTGCCTTTAAAAACTCTCTACCCTCCACCCCTCCCAGTTAGTAACAAAGGGCTGAAGTCCCCCATCATTTGCCCAGTACTCTGGAAAGACAGTTTAAACACATCAGGCAAAAATGTTCTGTATAGGAACAAATGATGCTTCTTGCCTTCAGGGCTGACCATGCTTCCTCCACAGTGCCCCCCTCACCTATTGGCTTTGAGTGAGATTTTTGTAGGGACATGTGCTGGCATGGCTTCACTTTAAATGATTTGACTCAGGAAAGTGAAGTACTAAGGTAAACATAACAGTGAGATTAACATTAAAGTGTGGCTATGCAAAGTTGTTGAAAAACTTTTACTGATGGTGACATTCATCATGATTCATGGGTCAGACTGGAGGCTATTGCACATTAGCATGAAATTGTAGAGCTATTTTTAAACTTGTGTTTAGAAGATCTTGTTGCCAAAAATATAAGCATAGTACCTCTCCTCTGATTTTTTTTCCATGCTACATTTCTAGTAACCTGCCTCTGTTTTCGGTGTGCCATACTCAAAGGTAGAGAACCTAGTATGTGAGGACCCTGAAGCCACACATCAACTACCTCTGTGGGTAGATCAGCCCCAGAAATAGTTGTTCATCATTAGTCTGTGCATACTTACTGCTGACTTGTACAGTCTCCTATTGATGTTTTGGAAGGGAGAAAAGTAGTAGGAATGTGGTATTTATTTTTTTTTCTTGAAAAATCTTGTTTTCCATCTTTCTAAAACTTTTTTCTCCTATGCATGCTTTGACTTGTGTGCACCAGAATGGTTGATGTCTTGATGGCCTCTTTGTTTCAAGGAAAAAAATTCAATGTTTCGGTTTCTAATAACTCAGTTGTTAAATATTTGTTAATATTTGGAATTTTTACTATAGAGTACTGAAATCAACTTGTATATCCATACTACTGCTAAATATTCATTGTATATAGACAGCAGATATGTTATAGGATCACCAGGTTTTGAAGTGTGCATATATAAAATATTATTCTTATAAAGGGAGGGGGGAAAAGATTTCTTTAAGCCAGTACAATCATCCACCCCTTGATTAAGGAATTGGGCTGATATTAAGAGTGATTCTAATTTCACATGCAAGCCAGTGCGCATAGCTTGTTTGCTCAGGAAAATATCTTTTCTCAATGCACCTTGAGCATCTGAGGTTAGAATAGAACTTGGGTTGAAGCAACATATACAAGACCTGGTTTGAGTTGACTCACTGTCACAGTCCTTACATCTTGTTTAGGATTCTACTTAAGCCTCTTCTTTGTTCCATTCATGTTTTTAGTAAACATTGATTCAAACAAACCCACATTGATAAATTGGAGGGATTCCAAAGAAGTGTGATTTAAAAGCAAAGGATTGTATACACATTTACTCAAGAAATCCAACACTTAAAGCCAAGAGACTAAATGTGATAGTGATGTGTAAATAATTTAGGTAATATATAAAAGTGTTTGGATACCATCTAAAACTAAAATAGAAAAGGGAAGTAGGAGAGATGTTAAAGCATTGAGTAAAATCAGTTAGACATGAACTTGCCAGAAAATGCTGTGATCATGTCTCAGCAAGATATCACCAAAAACTGGTAAGGAGAAACACTGGGTTAATGGAAGAGCAATCCTGCCCTACTCAAAAGGGATGAACATATGACTCCAGTTCCTTACTAGCCTTTGACATCTGTACTAAGAAATAGGTATACAATGTTCATTCTAATTTCTGGTTTTGGAAACTATATGGTGTCAGAGTTGGGCTAGGCTTTCTCGTCTTCATTGGTCTATGAGCCAAATTATACTCCTAGAGATGGGTGTGTAATTCCATTGCCTTAATTGGGGTTGCAAAACTACAACTAAAATTTATTACAGTAGGTCCTGGAGGACTCCAACTGAGATGGGGCTAGGGGGGCACTACCATACAAGATATTATAATACAATACAAATGCGTACTAAGAGTTCCTGCTCCAAAGTGTTTACCATCTAATTAGAAAAGACAGAAGATATGGGAGAAATGACTTGCTAAACATCAGAGCAGGGAGTGGAATCCAGTTCTCTTGCTAAACCTCTCTTAGATACTGCCTCTCCACTTGGTAAACAGATCTTTAAAACACAAGGAATAGAATCTAGCACCTTCCCTCATTGTTTTGTTAGCACTACAGAGATCACAGGCGTAAAAGCAGTAAACCTCTATTTTGTCCAAGCTGGTCGGATTTGAGTTCATATGATCTCTTGTAATAGCTATGTTCCACTGGAAAAAATGGAATGGCTATTAAAAGTGCTTTCTGGCCCAGAGCTGTGAAACTTTCCTCTGAAAGATGTGAAGGTCTTGATGTTCATAGTTGACATTTTGCTCAAAAGTGACCATCTTTACATCTGGGTTTTGCTTAAGAATACTGCCAAAATCACTTTTTTTGAAAAAAGAAACTTCCTACAGAATAGCGTAAAGAAAGTGAGTTACTTTCATGTTCAGTGACCACATTTCCAGATATGGTGTATTTATGATTCAATAAGAACATCCATATTTGAGAAAAGGGGCTAGACTTAGTTTCTTTCCAAAGTAGAACCATACTTTTATGAAGTCACTGTATAGTACTATTTTATTTATATTTTTTATTTAAATGATTAGCAGGTTGAGTGAACATTCTTAATGAAACTTTTAAAGGGTGTTAAGTAATTAAGTTCCTCTAAAATGTTGATTAGAAATGTGGTTTGTACAAAGAGGAAACAGAACTTCTTCCTTCTTGGAGTACACAGGGCTGAGAACTCCCAAAGTGCGTATTCAGCTCTGTGGCAGCATTTAACTTGGTGCTCTTCAGTATGAAGCACAAGGCTAACCTGTGTGGGGGTGGGGGCAAGTAGGGGCATGCTCCCTAATAATCATGGGGGGTATAGAACTTCTCTGGCGCTGGGGTCACAGAGGCAGGGAAGGGTAGCCTCCTGCTGGGGAGGGTAGTGGGGCAGTGACCTCCTTCCCTGGGGAGGGGCCATATTTAAATTCCTGCATATACCCCTTCTAACCACTATACTTTTGAATACTTACAAACTACACATCACAGTGTACATTTATATGGGCATGAATACAACTGTCTGTCAAACTGTTGGATCTTTCAGGGCATCTTAGCTTTTATTACAGTATTTCATAAACCATACATAGTTCAAGTGCGATAGATTCAGTCATAGAGACCCCCTTGGGACTGTCAGCTGGTGTGTTGAGACTACCTCTGAGCTCATTTTCTCTGCCAGTTTGGGCCTCTAGAACCCTGCCTTGTTGAGCCAGACACACAAGCCTGCTGCAACACCAACCCAGGGTCTGAACCACCGCCCCCCAACAAAGCTGCAGACTTAACTGAAAACCACTTAGCAAGTGCTCCTGTCTCCAGCACCCAGCTCCCAATAGGATCTAAACCCCAAATAAATGTTATACCCTGTATAAAGCTTATACAGGGTAAACTCATAAATTGTTTGCCCTCTATAACCCTGATAGAGATGCACAGCTGTTTACTTACTCTGGGTTCAATAATAAACAAGTGATCTTATTAAGAATAAAAAGTAGGATTTTAGTAGTTCCCAGTACTCGACCGAAAGTAAGTCAACAAGTGAACTAAAGCAAAAACACGAACATCTAAGCCTACTATATTAAGAAACTGAATACAGGTAAATCTCTCCCTCAGATCTTCCAATAAGCTTCTTTTTCACGGACTAGACTCCTTTTCCCTGGTACAGTTCTTGTTAGTTCCAGCTCAGATGGTAACTAGGGGATTTCTCATGACTACAGCCACGTTTGTTCAGTTCCACCCCCTTTAATAGCTTTGGTCTAAGGCACAAATCTCTTTATCTCTCTCTGGGTTCCCATCCCTCATTTTAAATGGAAAAGCACCAGGTGAAAGATGGAGTCCAGTTCAGGTGACATGATCACATGTCCTGTGAAACTTCATTACCCACTCTCTGGTGCACACACCTATACAGGAAGTCTTATAATTAACAGAGCCATTTACAACCAATTGTCCTAGTTAATGGGAGCCATCCAGATTCCAAACCACCATTAATGATCCACACTTTGCATAATTACAGTAGGACCTCAGTTATATTTCATATTCCTAGTTTCAGATACAAGAATGATACATTCGTACAAATAAGATGACCTCAGTAGATAAGCTTTGTAATGATACCTTACAAGAGACCTTTTGCATAAAGTGTATTCCAGTTACATCATATCCACACTCAAACATACTTTTATAAAAAATATGGAGTGCAACATCACATCAAGTATGGATAAATAGTCTGTTGCCTTAAAGTGTGCATATTAAATGAGTTCTCTAAAACCAAAATTATTAGCTAAAAGCAGTTTGATTCCAGGAGGATTAGTAATGTTTCAGTAGGAGCATCTCACAATGGAATGGCTTGTGTTACAATATTGATCACTTCACATTTTTCAGAGCATGGTAGACACACTGACTAATCCTTAAATATCTTTGCTAAGAATCTGAGATAAATTAAGTAGATTGCCAAGGCCAAAGAGCAAGGCAGTGGCAAAGTTTGGACTAGAATATTAATTGCCCCCTGAGCTCACTAGATCATGCTGCTTTTAGAAATATAGGGGTGGGAACAAGGAGGGCAGGGTGGGAAGATAAAGCATCTGAAAAACTGAATTTTTAGAAGTGCTTCAGAAATCACTCAGTCAGATCTGACTTGCTGAAAAGTAGGAGTACAATTTGTTTTGCTGCTATAGATACACAGCAGCAATTTTTTTTCAGCAATTTGTTAGATTTACTCAAGTGTCCAACTTGGAATAGAACAAATAGGGTACGGGGGCTGGGAGGAACAGAGGACACACTGAGGTAGTTTCCACCTCTTCCATAATACTTGAATGTCACTGTCACAACCATGTATACATCTATAATGACCTTACAATGGGGGCACCTGAAAACACACAGTAGTTAAGGTTGCATTGTAAAATGGACTAAAATGGGGGCAGATACTTGCTTCCATCACCTGTCAGTGTAAAACTTCATACAGCAACACCTGGATCCAAGTTTTACAGGCAAGTTAAATTTTCTACTTTGTACACTGCCAAACCAGCTTAACACAGATGGTCCAATGCAGAAGACTAACAAAAATGACTCATTCAAATGTGATACTGTTTTTGTAGTTACTGTGACAAATTTTCAAGTTTTTGTTAGTCCATATTTGCCTGAAAAAACTTGCTCTTGAAGTTGGGAGTCAGATGGGATGCACAGAAGAATAAACCTGTTAAGCCTTGCCTCGGTGTTCTAAAGTGTTTAATGCAGAAAAGGGGATAATGGAAATGCATACAAGACTTTGAGAATGCTCCAGGCTATTGGTTTGTGACAAGAAGAAATATTACTTGAAAGAAAGGACATCACTCTAAGGAAGAAAACTTTGTATAATACAGGAATAACTTGCATAAGGGGAGCTTTCTGGGTATTATGTGTGCATAGTGGAGGCACACCTAACACACTAAGATCCTCTTGCTGTTCAAAGGCTTTGACATTGCTCCAAGGATGTACTTTTTGCTGTCCTGATGACAGTTGGACTTCCTACCATTCCTTAGAATCATGAACTCTACCATTTCATGATCACTTTCAAATTCTCAGTTGGTTCCTCCCTATTTGTCAAAATCCAATCGAGAACAGCTTCCCACCCCAATAGCTTTTTCCACCTTCTGAAATAAATTGTCTCAAATACATTCCAAGAACTTGTTGGATAATCTGTGCCCTGCTGTTGTTTTCGCAACAGATGTCTGCGTAGTTGAAGTTCCCCCATCACCACCAAGACCTGTGCTTTGGATGGTTTTGTTAGTAGTTTAAAAAAAGCCTCATCCACCTCTTCTTCCTGGTTAAGTGATCTGTAGTAGACCCCTATGATGACATCACTCTTTTTTACCCCTTTTATCCTATCTCAACCTCAGTCCCTTTTTTTCCCCCTGCCTGTCCATCCTGAGCAAGCTCTATCCTTCTGTCCAAATATTCCAGTTATGTATATTATCCAACCAAGTCTCTGATGTCAACTATGTCATAGTTGTATTTATTTACTGGCTTTTTGAGTTCTTCCTGCTTATTCCCCATACTTCTTGCATTAGTATACAGACATCTAAGATACTAATTTGATTTTCTTCACACGCTTTCCCCCCCCCCCCCTTCTGTCTTGTCTCTTCCTTATTTCTGCTATAACAGCCTATGCTCCTCCTCTGACCCTTTTCCCAGCTCTCAATGTTTTTGACTTACCTGTGGACTTTGGTCACCTGCCCCCGTCGAACCTAGCTTAAAGCCCTCCTCACTAGGTTAGCTAGTCCTTAGCCAAATATGCTCTTCCTCTTCCTCGCTAGGTGGATCTCTGTTTAGCAGTCCTTCTTCCTGGAACAGCATCCCATAGTCAAGGAAGCTGAAGCCCTTCCTGGCAATGTCATCCTCGCAGCCAGGCATTCACTTCCAGGAAACTGGTTTGGGAAGGTGAGGGGAATTGTACTGTAAGGAGGAGCTGGGGGTGGGTGGAGAAGCAGAGAGAGCCCAGTGACAGCTGTGATGAGATGTGGTAGAAAGGGCCCCTCTGAAATGGGGAATGGTTAGTGTTGCCCACTAGAACATGCTGTCAGCCATAGCCTGGAATGGACCCCAAGATTCCTGAGTGCCACATGATTTCACAGCTATTTTCTGACCAAGGAATGGTGACAAAGTGTTTCATCCCCCTTCTGGCCTACAGCAAAGCTACTACTGTGTTAACTTGCTTTATTACCTCAAGTGGCAGAGGTTTGTGTAGTAGATACAAAAGGTTCCTACACTACCAATGAACCATGTGAGTGTCAGTATACCACCATGATGGAATTTGTTTGCTCCTTTTTTAAAAACAAATAGGAAATCACCCACACACACAAAATACATCTAAAGAATATTAAGGCTGAAAAGTAAAACACAAAGTTGGAAAATGCTAATATATGCTTGCTTGGGCAACCTAATTCAGTCACCTTGTGCTTAAAGGCTGTTTCATAAGGTATACACAATGATAACACTGGGGTGGTTCTTCTCCTTCCCCTGTGCGTGCCCCCCCCCCAAAAAAACAAAACAAAACAAAAACACACTTTTCAGTATATGGAGTGAATGGTGTTCACTCCTTGTTTTCTCCTGGTTCACTATTTGGTCCCATGCCTAATTTACAGCACACTATTCAAACCCTGCTCTGACTACAATATTAACTTCTTCATGGGGTTTTTTAGGCTCCTCCCTGTAGTACAAACTAAGTTTTGTAACATCCTTTTGAGATGAGGGGGTATTACCTCTATTTTACAGATAGGGAAGTGAGGCTTGAGCTTAAAAGCAGAAATATGAACTAATTCTCACAGTGCCCAATTTGAAATGGCTAGCATTATATAGCACTTTATATGTTCAAATCACAGCTTCCATTGACTTCAGGTGCAGCTCAGCATGTCTTCAAATGAAACTGTAGGGTATCATAATAGTCACTTAACTTGAAAATGGGGAATGGATGATCTCTTCTGTTCTCCAGAGGTGCATTTATCTGCCCTACTCATGAGACTATTTTTTTTCCCTATACTCTCCTGCCTATTGACTGTAGACCTTCCAACTTCTGCAACAAATGTGGTAGTGGTCATTCAGCCAATAGTCACTGTTATTAGACGAGTCTGATTTATCCCTAGAGCAGGGTGAGCCTGTGCACTGAATGAAGCGGGTACTCCCGTGGTGATCGTGTAATTAAAGACTAGCATAATACATATGCAAAAGGGAGCCAAACTAAAACTGGTCTCGCATTTCCTAACGTTTGAGTGTTTGACTTTGCAACTGTAATGATTTCTTAATGTAGCTTTTTTTTTGCATGTGTAATTCACATACTACCCAGAGCACATCAGTGTGATACAAAAAATAAAAAGAAAATGGATTAATTAATTTGCATTAACTTTAAGTATTCTTCATGTATGCATATCTATACAAAGAATATTGCTTATTGTGCTCTAGTCCTATTTACCCTTACAGTTTCAGAGTGGTTATAACTGCACTTTGGGTTTTAATGGACTTGTGCGGACTACAAGCACAAACACTTAGATGCTGACATAGAATCATAGAAATGTAGGGCTCCCAGGGCCGAATAGAGTAGAACAGTTACCTTCTATTCTGCAAATACAACACTCCTGTTAATGTACCCCAGGATATTATCCTTTGTTGCCAATACATACCATGATGATAAAATTAAGCAGACTTTACCTCCCAGTGATTTTGCATCACTTTCTCAATTTGCTAGTGGAGGAGGGGAAGAGAGACACCCAGATCCGCAAAGGTATTTAGGCACCTCAAACCCAGAATTAAGTGCCTAAGTTACAGTTTTGGCTCCACTGCTATCTACTAAACTCTTGCTGAATCCTGTAAGTGTAACACCAACAGACCCTGGTCATCATCCAACCTGGGACCTCTGGAGCTCAATGTATAAGCATCTCTTTCTCCTCCCACCCACAATCGATGGGACAGAACACCACACCCAGGGGGTGTGAGGGTTACATAAGCACCTAGATTCACTGAACACTTACATTTTCAGGATAAAAGTAGCTGCTGTGCCTAAGTTTTTGCCTCTGGGCATGTGCACTACTGCCTCTAGATATCCAGGGGCTTAGGCTGGAAATGATGTTTTCATGAACCAGGGGAAGATAGGCGTTAGTCTGCCTAAGTCTCAGGTAAGGCCAATTAGATAGGCATGCTCAGAGGTTGCCTACTGGAGCAGATCATATTCAAAATCAGTCTGGAGGAGGAGGTAGTGTTCACTGGGCTATGAGATAGTCCAATATGATGCTCCCTCAGTCTCTCCTATTGAAGCTGTTCCTCTGTGGATAACTAGCAGAAGAGTGGATTGGAGCAGGGGGGACTGGACCCTAAGTCTCTAAACCACTGGGCTATAGAGTCAGTCTTTCTCTCTAACTATGAATATTTAATACTCATTGGATGATTTCAGGAGCTCTGAATCAGACTATATCATAACTCAGTGGTTAGAGCATGCTCCTGAGAAATGGGAGGTCATTGTTCAAATTCTTCCCCTTGCAGCTAGGGGAATTGAATCTAATGTTTTCCACATCCCAAGAATGCATGCTAACCAGCAGGCTAAGTATTGTAAGGTGGCAGCTATACCAGCTAGTTTTCCTCTAGCTGTTTTGTGTGGAGCAAGGCAGGAGCCTAATTTCAGGCCTAGTCTGCACTGGGAATTTACTTCAGCATAGCTATATCTTTCAAGGGTGTGAAAAATCAATACCCCTGTGAGATGTAGCCACGCTGACCTAATCCCCAGTGCAGACGGTGCTAGGTCGATGAAAGAATTCTTCTGTCAGCCTCATTGTTGCCTCTTGGGGAGGTGGATTATCAACACTGATGGGAAAATCCCTCCTATCAGCATATTTAGTGTCTACACTGAAGTGCTACAGAGGTGCAGCTGTGCCGCTTTAGTGTTTTAAGCGTAGGCAAGCCCTCATTCCTGTAAGAAACACCTTTGTACATAAGCCACCTGACTCCAGAAGATGAGTTCTCATTGCTAAGCAGAGGTAGGTGCGTTCTTGCAGGCGGACATAGGCTCCTATCTCTGTGAGAGGGGTAGGCTGAAGACACACCCCTGTCATTAGTATTTTCATTGGTTAGCCCCCACCTACCATGTTGACTTTTGTGAATCACTTTCCTAGGCACCTATTTCTCCCGATTCATTCTATAGGGAGCCCAGGTGCTTAACTCAGGCTTTGTGGATCACAGTGGTATTCCTGTGATTTTGTAGGTGCTCAGCATTGCAAAGCCTAAGTCCCTGTGTAGATCTGGGCCAGAAAAGAAAACTTGTCCCAGGCTACACAAGAAGTCTGTGCCAGAGCCCAGATAATCTATGCCCAGTCTAATGCCTTAACACCACTATTCTTCCCCTCTGTCTGGCAAAGCAACCTTCAGGCCTCAATCATCTACAAACCCTACAGAGAGTCATGGTATCTCACCTGTGAAAATTTGTCTCACTCTGAGTAGTGCAGCATCAAAATACATTGTGTTGGCTGTGAGGGGCCTATTGAGGTTAAGATCTTGCTTTCATTATTACAGCCCTGAGTGGGGCACATGAAAAGTGTTCCTTAACCAATTACTTTCCTTTCACAACCCCACTAGTTTTGAACACACTATTGAATTCCCTCCTGAGGTGACATAGCATATGAGTTTGGGGAAACTGGGAGTCCAGGGATGAAAGTAAGTTGCACAATGAAATGTGGGGCTTATTGTTGGGAAATCCAGTCCAATGGTTCTGCAGGAGGGCCTACGTTGCAAATGGCTTTATCATGCTTGTATACTTACTCAATTTAGACAACATGTTTCTCCTTGATTTAGTTTTCTGGGTAAATCACTCAGTATTTATGCTTGTGAGAATAGTGTCTGAACAAAACCAACAGCTTCATATTACAAACCATATTACTCCTTCTGGGACTGCAGTTAAAATATCCCTTCAGAGATGGTTCAGAAATTAGGAGACAAAGTGCTCCTTACACAGGGGGTTGGTAGTATCACTATAGTTAGGGTTGAAATAAGTTTGTTTTAGCATCCAGTTTTTCTTGGTGCTCTAAAATCAGTTCAAATACATTATGATCTTGAAAATTGCTTTTTCACATGGGAGGCTGGGGTAAGTTCAGTGGTGCAAATTTAGTCATTTAGCAAAGGGGCTCCTGAGATATAACACACCTGTAGAAAGACCTGAGTAAAATTTTCTGATTTAACATCCTCCCATAACATGAGGGCCAAATTATTACACTGCTTTGCCCAAACTGATAACACTTGATTGAGTTTGAACTCTATCTAGCACTGGAGCAATAACTAAAATGTTAAGGTCTAGAGCCTGACTGATGTGCTACAGACAGTGATCTGCTAATGCTCTGTGGGAAGTAAGAGAGTGTCTGAGTAGCTCAGGGAAATGTGCTGTATCCATACTGATCGTGAGTTCATATCACACCCTTGGTAGACTTTTGAGGTCTGTTGTGCACATTACTCTCTGCCTTTAGCCTCTGCCTTGAAGCAGAATGCAAAGGAGCTCCATCTGGAAGTTTTCCCCAAGGGCAGAGCTTTTTGTTTAAGGAACAGTATTTCAAAGGGCTCCACAATGCATCTGAATACTCGAATTGTCTCAAATTTCTATGCCATATCAGGGCCATTGGTAGAGTCACAGGATCTCAGATGTGTACCACCAAGGAACTGCTTTTAACTTTAAAAGTGATCTAAAATCCATCTGTATTGGGACTTTGTCCTGAAAATTGGGGTGCCACAACAGGATTGCAGTAGATTTGGGTGAGAACACTCACTGATGAATGAGGCAATGAACACCTCTGTGATCCTCCTCTGCAGAGCCCTTTCCTAAAATGGAGTAGGGAGTCTAGGGTTCCCCTGTCCTACCCCTTGGTGCCTTAAGCTGACTGTGAGGAGTACTTCTGTTATCACTTTACCTCTTCCCCATGGCTGCTGCAGCCCTACTGGGGTTATCAAGGGGTCAGGAGGAGGGCAAAGGTCATAATGGAGTGGCAGTGGGGTCTTCACAGGAATATTCCCTTAATCATGCTCCAGTATCACTACCACCATATCCTAAAAAAATCAAAACAAAAAAAAAGGGGGACATTCACTATACCAAACTCCATTAATAGTTAAAATTTGCTGACTGTGCTTTGTACCCTTCCAAAATGTCAAATGCATTTACCCTTAAATGGTGTGCCTCCCCACCTGCAATTAACAGTAAGCACTGGTGCAAAATCAAACTTGGTTTATCAATAACAAAATCTACCATCTTCTGGGATGTAATTAGCAAAATGCAACACCATGTTTCTGCTTCATACATGCCTTTTGACCCTCACTGTATCAGGAGAAGCTACAATGATCATGGGGTTAGTTGCAGCAAGATGCTAGTGCTTGCAATGTCATCTGATGAGGGATGAAGCTTTCAATAGATGAATTAGAGATCTCGCTGGCCTATGGCTTGCAGGAGCTCCAAATAGATGATCACAGGGGCCTTCTTGGCTCCAAAATCTGGAAGTATGAAAGGCTTTTCAAAATGCCTGTGGAGTTTTAGGCCTGCTAGAAGGCCTCTGGAAATAGCAACCAGACATTCCACTAGGTATGTCAGGAAGATGGGACAACACAAGTTTCATCCTCTTCAAACACTTGCATAATCTCAGTGCCCTTCAGAACTTCTCTGCACCAGCATCCACACAGTGCTATGTACCCTCTATCAGCTGGGCTGAAACACTGCCCTGGTGAGTTCTATTGCATCGCAGTGCCACACAAGGCTAAGTTGGGGCTAACAGAAGGTGACACCCCAGAGGAAATGCTTAGGACATGGATGTGAATAGGTGTTAGGATCTAGCAACTCTTTGGCCAGTCTGGTGTAGATAAAGTGGTTGTGTGTAGGTTGTGCATAGCTAAATCCTGTTTGCTATGGCTGATGTCAATTCTACCTTTTATCCTAGTAAAGACAAGGCCTAAGACTAGTGGATGTGTGTAGGGACTCTTGTACAATTTTCACACTTCCCTCCAATTCTTTGAGGGTACAGATGTCTCATGGGCTCTGAGCTTCACCCAGAGAAGGCAGAGTTAAGGTTTTCTGGGGATGTAGAGTGACATTACCTTAGCTCAATTTTTTGGTTTTCAGAAAACTAAATAGAGGTATATTTGAGATTCTGAAAGGATACAAAGCACCGATTGTCAACTTTAACTCTATCTTAATGAAGTTTTTGGGTAGTGAATTGTATTTGCACTATCCCTGGATTTGGAGGATGAGGTTAGGACCTCAGTTTTTTACTGAATCAGTTCCCACACCCTTTGTGGTAAGTTATTTTAACCCAAGGGGCTCTTATTACACTACAGTAAAATATGTTCTCTGTACTACATGAGTTAGTACTTGCAGTTAAAGGTACCTGTTCTCTCTGGGGGATGGCCTTTAGCTGCCATGGGGAAGCTTATGATTAGTAAACTTTGTGTTCCATGAGCTCTGCTTGAAAGCTTTTGTGAACATTGGTTGCTGTGGGAATGTATTTGAATGGTTTTCACTACATGCCAGCTTTTACTATTCTTAGTGATGGTGGGGGTGAGGTAATTTGGTCAATTATTTGAAGTCAGTGAATCCTGCTTTTGAACTTTAACTCCAGTTTATTGTAAAACAGCTACATAATGAGAGAAAAATATTCTAATAAGCCAGTAAAAGGGATATTTTTAAAAATGAGCCTGTTATGGGGTTCAGGAGAGGAAGCTGCTACACCAGATTCTGAGAGGAGAACGATTGACCCTTCTAACCTCTATCCCCACCCTCTTCCTTCTTAAGGTCAGTTTCCTTGTTATGCTGCAATAGTTGTCAAATAACTCTTTTCCCCATCCCAGAACGTCATGCCCAAATTCTTTACCTGTTGTGGGGAGATAGAAGAGGTGCTCATTCTCTGGGACCTTTAACTATTCCAGCTCCCGCAGTGCATGCAGGTGTTTTGTAAATCTATTTTTGATTTATTGAATTGGGCAGATCTGACAGAGGCAGAGATTTTGTGTGGCCCTAGCTGTGAAGGATGCAGTCATGTGAAGCCTCATACAAAAGAGGTGTGTGAACATGCCAAATTGAACTGTTAATGAACAACTTTCCCTGGTACTTTCCTAGTTCTGTTGGGCTTTCAGAGAGTGAAGAAATATAATTAGTTTTGAAGTGATGTATGTGTGTTTGGAGGTTACTCCATCTCCAAGAAAACCTTTCACACTAAGGTTAATGAGGATATGTAGTCAGGCAAGCATTAAAGTTAGAGTATGCAGCCTTATGCAAAATTTTAATTAGATGTTAGCTAAAAATAGTAATCCTTTTGTGGGTTTTCTAATTCTGAGAAGTAAATACAAAGTCCAAATTATCAAAAGTTTTGCTTAGAATTCACAAACATACATGTTCTGCAGATAAAAGTGTGGGTGTACATACCCAGTGATTAGCTTCAAAATTTCAAAGTAGATCTCCTGACTCTAGTCTATAAGAAAATGGGAGAATATACTAACTGTGAAGATGGATCCCTTTAAAAAAAAAAGACCATTTTTTTAAAAAAGGAGACCTTTTAGAAACCCTTAAGTGACCTGAGTGAAATCTCTATATGTTTCTTCCAGAGCTACTGGTTTCTGTGACTAACTTTCCTGAGAAACAGGCATAGGAAAAGAAAGGAAAAGTGAAGACTAAACAATGGAGATGGCAGTGCAAAAACTAAGGGAGGATTAAAGATGATCAGACAAAAACTAAGCATATAACCTACTGATATGATATACTTTAACATTTGTTAGCTTTGAAACCAAGCAGAAACAATCTCTGTATCTAAACACCCACATCAAAAAGATGGTATGTCTGACACATCTCTCATCCTTAAACAGGCAATATCCATTCTTACTCATATTCTTAGTCCAATCCAGACCGCAATATACGCTAACAACTAGAAACTAGAATTTCCTACCCTAGTGCTTTCAAAATACTAGTCATGCTGATGTATTTACACTGAACTAAACTTACATGTTCAATTAAGTGTAGAATGTATTTTTTTTTCAGTTGCTTGCATGTAAGTATTTGCAAAATCTTGTGTTTGATATACTAACCAATGCTGCCTCATGAAGCAAACCCATACTATGCTCCCTATCCCAAAATAAAGAACAGAAATTTTGAATGATACTAGAAAAATTGTAAGGGGAGTTTTGAGAGGGAGTTCTCCAGATCAAAGAGGAGTCACTACTTAACCCTTCAACTATCCCCATATTGAGTGGTACAAATCATCTCTGCATCCTGTCCTGTGGTAAAACTTCTAGACACCATTAATGACTGCTTCTTGGAGCAGCTAGTCCTAGAACCCACTAGGGGAGAGGCAATTCTTAGGCTAAGTCGACCTATGCTACACAACTCCAGCTATGTGAATAATGTAGCTGGAGTCAATGTACCTTAGGTCACTGCAGGGTCTACACCACAGGGGGTTGATGGGAGAAAATCTCCCATCGACTTACCTTACTCTTCTCGGCAGGGGTAGAGTACAGGGTGTGACTGGAGAGCGATCTGCAGTTGATTTGGTGGATCTTTACTAGACTGCTAAATTGACTGTCAGTTGATCAGTAACTGGTTAAAAGATAAAAAGAGAAGGAGTACTTGTGGCACCTTAGAGACTAACAAATATATTTGAGCATAAGCTTTCGTGACCTACAGCTCACTTCATCGGATGCATTCAGTGGAAAATACAGTGGGGAGATGTATGTACACAGAGAACAATGGGTGTTACCATACACACTTTAACAAGAGTGATCAGGTAAGGTGAGCTATTACCAGCAGGAGAGCGGGGGAAAAAAAAAAGCTCTTTTGTAGTGATAATCAAGGTGGGCCATTTCTAGCAGTTCACAAGAACATGTGAGGAACAGTGGGGGAGGGGGAGGAAATAGTGACCAAAGAGATTGAAGTGTTATCCAACTGGTTTTTGAATGTTATAATTCTTGACGTCCGATCTGTGACCATTTATTTTCTTTTATGTAGAGACTATCCAGTTTGGCCAATGTACATGGCAGGGGGGCATTGCTGGTACATGATGGCATATATCACACTGGTAGATGTGCAGGTGAATGAGCCTCTGATAGTTGGATAGGTTCCTGGGTTGGTGGTTTTGTTGTGTGGTGTGTAGTAGCTGGTGAGTATTTGCTTCAGGTGGGGGGGGGGCTGTCAGTAAGCAAGGACTGGCCTGTCTCCCAAGATCTGTGAGAGTGATGGGTTGTCCTTCAGGATAGGTTGTAGATTCTTGGTGATGCGTTGGAGAGGTTTTAGTTGGGGGCTGAAGGTGATAGCTAGTGGCATTGTTATTTTCTTTGTTGAAATCATGGTGGAATTCCTCAAGGGCTTCTTTTCCATGGGTCCAGATGATGAAGTCATCAATGCAGTGCAAGTAGAGTAGGGGTATTAAGGAACAAGAGCTGAGGAAACGTTGTTCTAAGTCAGCCATAAAAATGTTGGCATACTGTGGGGCCATGCAGGTACCCATGGCAGTGCTGCTGATTTGAAGGTATACATTGTCCCCAAATGTGAAATAGTTATGGGTGAGGACAAAGTCAAAGTTCAGCCACCAGGTTTGCCATGACCTTATCGGGGATAGTGTTCCTGATGGCTTGTAGTCCATCTTTGTGTGGAATGTTGGTGTAGAGGGCTTCTACATCCATAGTGGCCAGGATGGTGTTTTCAGGAAGATTACCGATGGATTGTAGTTTCCTCAGGAAGTCAGTGGTGTCTTGAAGATAGCTGGGAGTGCTGGTAGTGTAGGGCCTGAGGAGGGAGTCTACATAGCCAGACAATCCTGCTGTCAGGGTGCAAATGCCTGAGATGATGGGGCGCCCAGGATTCCCAGGTTTATGGATCTTGGGAAGCAGACAGACACCCCTAGAACCCTGAGCAGGGGTATTGTCTGTGCGGATTTGTTCTTGTGCTTTTTCAAGGAGTTTCTTGAGCAAATGCTGTAGTTTCTTTTGGTAACCCTCAGTGGGATCAGAGGGTAATGGCTTGTAGAAAGTGTTGTTGGAGAGCTGCCTAGCAGCCTCTTGTTCATATTCCGACCTATTCATGAAGATGACAGCACCTCCTTTGTCAGCCTTTTTGATTAGGATTTCAGAGTTGTTTCTGAGGCTGTGGATGGCATTATGTTCTGCACGGCTGAGGTTATGGGGCAAGTGATGCTGCTTTTCCACAATTTCAGCCCATGCATGTCAGCGGAAGCACTCTGTGTAGAAGTCCAGTCTGTTGTTTCGACCTTCAGGAGGAGTCCACCCAGAATCCTTCTTTTTGTAGTGTTGGTAGGAAGGTCTCTGTGGGTTAGTATGTTGTTCAGAGGTGTGTTGGAAAGATTCCTTGAGTCGGAGACGTCGAAAATAGGATTCTAGGTCACCACAGAACTGTATCATATTCGTGGGGGTGAGAGGCAGAAGGAGAAGCCCTGAGATAGCCCAGCAGAAGAATCTGTCCTAAGAGTATAATTGGATAGATTAACAATATTGCTGGGTGGGTTAAGGGAACCACTGTTGTGACCCCTTGTGGCATGTAGTAGTTTAGATAGTTTAGTGTCCTTTTTCTTTTGTAGAGAAGCAAAGTGTGTGTTGTAAATGGCTTGTCTAGTTTTTGTAAAGTCCAGCCACGAGGAAGTTTGTGTGGAAGGCTGGTTTTTTTTATGAGAGTATCCAGTTTTGAGAGCTCATTCTTAATTTTTCCCTTTTTGCTGTAGAGGATGTTGATCAGGTGGTTTGGCAGTTTCTTTAAGATTTATATACACAGAGAACATGAAACCATTGGTGTTACCATCACTCTTGTTACAGTGTGTATGGTAACACCCATTGTTTCATATTCTGTGTATATAAATCTCCCCACTGTATTTTTCACTGCATGCATCTGATGAAGTGAGGTGTAGGTCACTAAAGCTTAGGCTTAAATAAATTTGTTAGTCTTTAAGGTGCCACAAGTACTCCTTTTCTTTTTGCAAATACAGACTAACACGGCTGCTACTCTGAAACCTGGTTAAAAGATAGGAAGCAAAGGGTAGGAATAAATGGTTAGTTTTCTCAGGGGAGAGGTAAGTAGTGGGAACCCTTGAGGATCTGTACTGGGATCAGAGATGTTCATAAACCATCTGTGAAAAAGGATAAACAAGTGGCAAAGTTTTCAGACAATACAAAATTACTCCCAAAGTCCCTTTAAGTCATATGATTCTATAATTCTACTCAAGATAGTTAAGTGTAAAGCAGACTGAAATGTTACAAAAGGATCTCACAAAACTGGGTAACAAAATGGCAAATGAAATTCAATGTTGATAAATGCAAAGTAATGCACATTGGAAAACATAGTTCCAACTGTATATACAGAATGATGGGGTCTAAAATAGCTCCAGTTACTCAAACTGATCTTGGAGTCATGGATAGTTCTCTTAAAGCATCTGCTTAATGTTCAGTGTCAGTCAAAAAAGCTAACAGAATTTAGGAACCATTAGGAAAGGGATAGATAATAAGACAGTAAATATCATAATGCCACTATATAAATCCATTTTGTGCCCACTCCTTGAATACTGCTTGCAGTTCTGGTCGCCTCATCTCAAAAATATATATCGGAACTGGTAAAGGTACAGAGAAGGGCAACAAAAATGATAAGGGTATGGAACAGCTTCCATCTGAGGAGAGATTAAAAAGACTGGGACTGTTCAGCTTGGAAAAGAGATGACTAAATGGGGTTATGATAGAGGTCTATAAAATTATGAATGGTGTGGAGAAATGGAATAGGGAAGTGTTATTTACCGCTTCACATAACACAAGAACTAAGGGTCACCCAATGAAATTAATAGGCAGCAGGTTTAAAACAAACAAGAAGTAGTATTTCTTCATATAACACAGTCAACCTGTGCAACTTGTTGCCAGGGGATGTTGTGAAGGCCAAAACTATAACTGGGTTAAAAAAAAGAATTAGATAAGTTCATGGAAGATAGGAACATCGAGCATGGGGTTGCATCTTGGCTAATAGCCACTGATGGACCTAAGCCTCTGACTGCTGGAAACTAAGACTAAACAGGGGATGGATCACTAAGTAATTGCCCTGTTTTGTTCACTCCCTCTGAAGCATCTGACAGTGGCCACTGTCAGAAGACAGGACACTGGGCTAGATGGACCATTGGTCTGACCCAGTATTCTCATGTTCTTATGAGAAAATAGTATTCTTATATAAAATCTTGTAAAGCTGAGGTTACTAAAATGTAGTGTAATATGGGGCATATCTAGTAGCTAAAAAGCTACTTGTGTAAACGAGACTCTACATATAAAATTTCAATGCATTTGAAAATAGAATTCAGAGTGTGAGATCCAAATAGGGTCTTAACTCTCATTCCTTTCTCCAACTGTCAGTTCTTATTAAAAGCGAAGCTTCTTATTCTTAACAGTTCTGGAAAAAGCAAAGGACATGGGGAGGGAAGAAGGAAGAGTACATGTTCACAGTGGTCTCACAGGCTGTTCAAATATGAACCTTACAAATGGTATTTTTAGTGACTGGAATCCTATAACACAGGGATTAGCAACCTTTGGGACGTGGCCCCTCAGGGAAATCCGCTGGTGGGCCGGGATGGTTTGTTTACCTGCAGCGTCCGCAGGTTCAGCCGATCATAGCTCCCACTGGCCTGGAGCCCAATGGGGGCCGTGGGAAGTGGCGGCCAGCACATCCCTCAACCCACACTGCTTCCTGAAGCCCCCATTGGCCTGGAATGGCGAACCGCAGCCAGTGGGAGCTGCAGTTGGCCTAAGTTGTGGACGCTGTAGGTAAACAAACCATCCTGGCCTGCCAGCAGATTTCCCTGATAGGCTGTGTGTGCCAAAGGTTGCCGATCCCTGCTGTAACACCTTGGGAAGATGTTATTTTGGGCTTAGTAACAGGAAACGTGGTCATCTAATGTTTAAAGCACAAGAGTTGGAAGATTTGGACTCTATTTCCAGCTTGGTCCCAGTCTTTCACTGATCTTGTGCACATCATTTGGGTCTCTGTTTTCCCTTACCCCCACAAAATGATGAGTACTGGCAAATCCAAATGAAGAGAATGGAGCAGCTGGTCATCAGAATACCTTGGAAGAGAAAGCCCTTTGTTTCTCCATCCATGGTTCTTTTGCCTTGCAAAACAGAGCTATTAACCACAGTATCTCATAGGTGTACTATAAAGGTTAATTCATGTTGGTGAAGTGGAAGATGCAGTAGAAATGCAAATTATTGTGTGGTATATACAGGGTGAGATTGCCAGAAGCATTTACCATTGACCTAATTTGTTAGTATTAAAATCAATGGGAAAATGCCTATTGGCTTTAGTGGGAGCAAAGTTAGGCCAACAAGGAATATTCTGGGAAATCTCTCCCCCTTCCCTCCCACTAGTGTATTATTCATTCTCTGAGCAAATCCCCATGGCTGATGCCTGAAGATTCCAAAAATGTGACATCCCCCAACACACACACTTTCTCCCATGTTCTGCAAAAGATGTCAACTTAAAAAATTATTAGATTATGAAACCTGAACCACAAATTCTTCTGACCATTTGTCTAGACAAATAGCCTAGTCTACCTGCTGCAGCACAGGAGGAGGCAGATGTCTGAAACAAAAAAATCAAATAAGTTTTCTGTTCTTTCCAAGTCATGCTAAATAACTGTGGGGATTTCATATTTTGGATGCGTGTTTTTCCCCCTCCAAGGCTATTTTGCCCCAATCTGAAATCTGCCACTATGAACATATCACACCAGTCTCTTGGTGCTTCCCAACTTCTGAATTTGACATATAATTCACCATTTTATGTAAATATTCAAATGCTGACAAACTCCTAATATAAAGTACCCCTACGGTCAACTAGGCCTCTTTCCTCCCTACCTCTAACACTAAGAAAATTACATCACCTGAAGTTCTTCTGGAATTTTAGAGGGCAGGTAAATGGGATTCATTTAAACTCTTTACTCCCCAATCTGATGCAGGATCACATTACCAGACTTCCATTACAAGCATTCCTTTCTCTTGCTATAAGCTTGTGTTTTATTGCTATCTTCCAGCCAAAATTAGGAACCAACTCCCTTTCATGAATTGGAAATGGTTTTTACCTACTCTAAATTAGGGATACCATGGTAGCAACAAAACATGCTCTCAGGTGGGCTGATAACATCACTTCTGGGATTCTCCCAACTCCTTGAGGCCAGTGGAATCAAAAGATTGATGATCAGTTCAAATTCTGATCTTGATGGTAGTGCAGTGTGTTCATTTTAAGTAGCGAGTAATAATGGCCATGGCCTCAAACATAATTTGCTTTAAAGGCAGTCTTCGGACTTACGACACAGTTGGTTCCTGAAATTTGTATTGTGAATCAAAACGTCGTAACTCGGAACTGCAGTCCACTCCATTGTGGGACTGAGCATTGTAAAGTCAAAACCAATTGTCGTAAGTCGAATCAGGTGTCAATTCAGAAATGTCGTAAGTTCTCGTGTGGGAACATAACTTGAATGTAAAAATAGTCCCATGTAATTGCCCAGATAAACTTGAACGTTTATTGCCCACCTCTAAAGTATTTGGAACGAGAATTTTGTTTGGATGCATTTCTTATTCTCATAAATTCCCATAGAGACTTGCTAACAAGGACCAACTCCTAAAATCTCATTCCAACAGTTTTCAGTCAGGCACTTACGTTATGGCATCATCTGCTAACTTGTGAATGAGTACATATCTAAAAATACATGTATACAGTAAAGTATGTGAAACTTTTGTAATATTGCAAGTGGCAGCATGTCATAGTAATATAGTTATTTTTATGGCTATGGGATATAGTGGTGATTTTCTTAATCAAATCAGGAAACAATCCATTTAGAAAAGTAGCTAAAACCAGCATCCAACACCCACTCTAAAATTCCTGTTGCTAAGTTTGCAGACTACCTCAGATTTTATATTAGACAATCAGAAGTTTGAGTGCTCCTTGTCTGTGTGATCCATTGGATATTCTATCCTTCATACCTACATATTGTATATGGAAATGGATTAAAACAATTTCGTAACTATAAATTTCAGCTTGTACAAAAGGCACAAGAAAGGAATTTCTAGATAAAATCCAGAATCTGTGACCTTGTCTAGAAGTTTTCAAACACATAAGCTTTAAAATGATCTAGGGTAGTCACTTATTCATTGGAATTGCTGGTTTAAGTTACCTGGGTCTGAAGCATAAAAAAAAAAGAGGAGGGGCGGTGGGATGGGGTGGTAGAGCTGAAGTACCTGAAACAATGTTACAAGTATTGATAGACTAAGTTAGGAGCTCCCTCTAAAAAAAAAAAAAAAACACACACACACAAAGGAGTACTTGTGGCACCTTAGAGACTAACAAATTAAGTACTCCTTTTCTTTTTGTGGATACAGACTAACATGGCTGCTACTCTGAGCTCCCTCTAGTGGCCTGTCATCTTATTGTAAGCAGTTTCATTTTACAGTTAAATAGATTCCCGTGGTTTGCATCATGTCATTCCCTGATTAATGAAAACATTGCAATGTAAACTACATACAAATTTAAACAGAGGATTAAATATCCTTCTAAAACTTAGTCAGACGTCTCCCTTGTCATTTGAGAAATTTAAAATATTGGCATTTTAGATTTAATGGTCTGTTCTGGTCAGTTAGTTTAAAAATAATCACTGATGCAATTTTCCCAATCTCTAGTCTTCCCAATTAATTACGTGTGCACTTAGTGTGATAGAGGAGTTCAGTGGTGAGGGTACTAGCTAGGACCATGGGAGATGAGGGGTCAGGTTCCAGCTCTGCCACAGATTTCCTCTGTAACCATGGACAAGTCACTTAGCCTCTCTGTGCATTAATTCTCCATCTGTAAAATGGACAATGCTTCCGTACTTCACAGGAGTGTTGTGATGATAGCTAAACTTAAAAAAATTGAGACATTCAGACACTGTGATGGGGGCAATATAAGTACTTTAGAATTCCTATAATTGAAACTAGGAAATTCTAGGATAGCTTTTCTTTATTAAATATGTGCATGTTGAATCAAAGAGTATAACTTCAAATGAACTAAATTACCCATCTTCAGGATTGTCAATTTAAAATAGTATTTAATTACTATTAATAAAGTATGTGGCTTAAGTCAAATGTCTCAGATCTCTTTCTAGTGGACAAATATCTTAATCCAAAAAAAAAAACCTACTTCCAAAACTGTCAGTTGATTACCTTTTTAGAAGACTCAACAAGGACACCAAGAACTGAAGGGGAATAGAGAATGAATTATTCTCTTGCCCCTCACCTTTTCTTACCTCAGATACTATGTTGGCTATCCCAGTTTACAGCTGGGATACTTTGGAGTGGTGTATCTTTTCTATGGCTGTGAGACTTCACATTTCTGTGCTCTATTATAAATACCTTTCAAAATAAATTCACAGATATGTAAAAACAGAAAAACCTAACCAATCTATCAAATAAAATAAAAGATGGGACTGAGGAGGAATGATTTCAACTCTTCTTTCTAATCAGTGTTTTATATAAAAAATTACTTGGACCAGATTGTGGCAGGTGCTCTGTAGTTTTGTTTTTTTCCATTTTTGTTTTGTTTTGTAATGAAATGCTATGGTAGCTCTGTTATCAGACATTTCATTTTGCTTCTGTAAGTAATTTAGAATTCCAGATGACCTTCCAAGGGGATATCATGGGTTTAAACAAAGAAAGCATATATTGAACTATTGCATGGGGTAGCACTGTAATCTCAAGAGTCTGCCTCTTCAAGATATAGATTTAGTGCAGTGGTGATGGTGCTGCTTTTGAATTATGAGGGCGGAAAAGATGTTATGGAGAAAAGGCAGTGAAAACTGGCAAGTAAAACTAGCTGTACGATTTTCAAAAAGGTTGGCTGATTACTTAAAATAAGTAATTATCTTGGTTTAGTCTCAATTTTAAAATCTCTCTTCAGAATACAATCTATAATCTGTACTCATTAACTATTCAAGGTGTGTGTGTTAACTCAATGATTTACTGATAAGGAGTGCCATGTGGCATTCCTGACTGCATAAATATACAAGCACTTCCAGCACACATACCCTCTTGCAGATTTTTAGTACAGACCTTGCCAGTGATCTGAGTGAAACTTTGATGGTTGAGTCACAAATTCCTGAAAAATGACTATTAGAAATGCTGATAATGTTAAATATATATAAATAATATAATTACAAGATAGTCTACTCCTGTGGTTCTGAAGATACAAAAACTGGAGCACTGAGACAAGATAAATTTCAGAGTAGCAGCCATATTAGTCTATATCTGCAAAAAGAACAGGAGTACTTGTGGCACCTTAGACTAGCAAATTTATTTGAGCATAAGCTTTCGTGGGCTACAGCCCACTTCTTCAGATGCATAGAATGGAATATATAGTAAGACTATATATAACACACAGAGAACATGAAAAGATGGAAGTAGCCATACCAACTGTAAGAGGCTAATTAATTAAGTTGAGCTGTTATCAGCAGGAGAAAAAAAAAAACTTTTGTAGTCATAATCAAGATGGCCCATTTAGACAGTTGTCAAGAAGGTGTGAGGATACTTAACATGGGGAAATAGATTCAATATGTGTAATGACCCAGCCACTCCCAGTCTCTAGTCAAACCAAGTTAATGGTATCTAGTTTGTATATTAATTCAAGCTCAGCAGTTTCTTGTTGGATTCGGTTTTTGAAGCTTTTCTGTTGCGAAATTGCCACCTTTAAGTCTGTTACTGAGTGGCCAGAGAGGTTGAAGTGTTCTCAGACTTTTTTTTTTGAATGTTATGATTCCTGATGTCAGATTTGTGTCCATTTATTCTTGTATAGAGACTGTCCGGTTTGGCCAATATACATGGCAGAGGGGCATTGCTGGCACATATCACATTGGTAGATGTGCAGGTGAACAAGCCCCTGATGGCATGGCTAATGTGATTAGGTGCTATGATGGTGTCACTTGAATAAGTATGTGGACAGAGTTGGCATTGGGCTTTGTTACAAGGATAGGTTCCTGGGTTAGTGTTTTTGTTGTGTGGTGTGTGGTTGCTGGAGAGTATTTGCTTCAGGTTGGGGGACTGTCTATAAGCGAGGACTGGTCTGTCTTCCAAGATCTGTAAGAGCGAGGGATCATTTTTCAGGATAGGTTGTAGATCTGATGTTGCGCTGGAGAGGTTTTCGTTGGGGGCTGAAGGTGACAGCTAGTGGTGTTCTGTTATTTCTTTGGGCCTGTCTTGTAGTCGGTGACTTCTGGGTACTCTTCTGGCTCTGTCAATCTGTTTCTTCACTTCAGCAGGTGGGTACTGTAGTTGTAAGAATGCTTGATGGAGATCTTGTAGGTGTTTGTCTGAGGGATTGTCAGTTGTATCTTAGAGCAGTGCTTCTCAAAGCCGGTCTGCTGCTTGTTCAGGGAAAGCCCCTGGTGCACCCGACCGGTTTGTTTACCTGCTGCATCCCCAGGTTTGGCCGATTGCAGCTCCCACTGGCTGCGGTTCACTGCTCCAGGCCAATGGGGGCTGTGGGAAGTGGCGTGGGCCAAGTGACATGCTGGCCTCCATTCCCGCAGCCCCCGGTGGCCTGGAGCGGCAACCGTGGTCAGTGGGAGCCGCAGTCAGCCGAACCTGTGGACACGACAGGTAAACAAACCAGTCCTGTGTGCTAGGGGCTTTCCTTGAACAAGCTTTGAGAACCAGTCTTTAGAGGTTGGCTGTAGACAATGGATTATGTGGTGTCCTGGATGGAGGCATATAGAAAGAAGTGGGACTGCTAAACACTGAGGATGGAGTGGAGGTCAAGGATAATCTAGGCATGGCCCAATATCTAAACAAATATTAAAGACTGAGGCAAAGTAAGACTGATAATAAGAGGATTTAGACTTTCATAAGAGGATCTTAGGGATAATGGTAGCATGACAAATGGGAAGGGGATATGGAGGTAGACATTACCATATTTGAGGTTGAAGCAAAACTCAGACAGCTTAATGGGACTAAATCAGGGGGCCCAGATAATCTTCATCCAAGAATATTAAAGGAATTGGCACATGAAATTGCAAGTCCATTAGCAAGAATTTTTAAATGAATTTGTAAACTCAGGGGTTGTACTGTCTGATTGGAGAATTGCTAACATAGTTCCTATTTTTAAGAAAGGGAAAAAAGTGATCCAGGTAATTATAGGCATGTTAGTTTGACATCTGTAGTATGCAAGGTCTTGGAAAAAATTTTGAAGGAGAAGGTAGTTAAGGACATTGAGGTCAATGGGACAAAATACAACACGGTTTTACAAAAGGTAGATCGTGCCAAACCAACCTGATCTCCTTCTTTGAGATGGAAACAGATTTTTTAGACAAAGGAAACGCAGTGGATCTAGTTTACCTAGATTTTAGTAAGGCATTTGATACCGTGCCACATGGGGAATTAGTTAAATTGGATAAGATGGGATCAATAGGAAAATTGAAAGGTGGATAAGGAATTGGTTAAAGGGGAGACTACAGCGGGTCCTACTGAAAGGTGAACTGTCAGGCTGGAGGGAGGTTACCAGTGGAGTTCCTCAAGGATCGGTTTTGGGACCAATCTTTTATTACTGACCTCGGCACAAAAAGTGGGAGTGTGCTAATAAAGTTTGTGGATGATACAAAGCTGGGAGGTATTGCCAATTTAGAGAAGGACAGGGATATCCTACAGGAGGATCTGGATGACCTTGTAAACTGGAGTAATAGTAATAGGATGAAATTTAATTGAGAAGTGTAAGGTCATGCATTCAGGGACTAATAAGAATTTTAGTTATAAGCTAGGGACATATCAATTAGATGTAACAGAGGAGGAAAAGGACCTTGGAGTATTGGTTGATCATAGGATGACTATGAGCCGCTAATGTGATATGGCCGTGAAAAAAGCTAATGCGGTCTTGGGATGCATCAGGAGAGGTATTTCCAGTAGGGATAAGGAGGTTTTAGTACTGTTATACAAGGCACTGGTGAGATCTCACCTGGAATACCGTGTGCAGTTCTGGTCTCTCATGTTTAAGAAGGATGAATTCAAACTGGAACAGGTACGGAGAAGGGCTACTAGGATGATCCGAGGAATGGAAAACTTGTCTTATGAAAGGAGACTCAAGGAGCTTGGCTTGTTTAGCTTAACTAAAAGAAGGTTGAGGGGAGATATGGTTGCTCTCTAAATATATCAGAGGGATAAATACCAGAGGGAGAGGAATTATTTAAGCTCAGTACCAATGTGGACACAAGAACAAATGGATATAAACTGGCCACCAGGAAATTTAGACTAGAAATTAGACAAAGGTTTCTAACCATCAGAGGAGTGAAGTTTTGGAATAGCCTTCCAAGGGAAGCAGTGGGGGCAAAAGATCTGTCTGGCTTTAAGATGAAACCCGATAAGTTTATGGAGGAGATGGTATGATGGGATAACATGGTTTTGGTAATTAAATATTTATGGCAAATAGGCCCAATGGCCTGTGATGGGATATTAGATGGGGTGGGATCCGAGTTACCCAGGAAAGAATTTTCTGTAGTATCTGGCTGATGAATCTTGCCCATATACTCAGGGTTTAGCCGATTGCCATATTTGGGGTTGAGAAGGAATTTTCCTCCAGGGCAGATTGGAAGAGGCCTTGGAGGTTTTTTGCCTTCTTCTGTAGCATGGGGCATGGGTCACTTGCTGGAGGATTCTCTGCTCCTTGAAGTCTTTAAACCATGATTTGAGGACTTCAATAGCACAGATATAGGTGTGAGGTTTTTTGCAGGAGTGGTGGGTGAAATTCTGTGGCCTGCGTTGTGCAGGAGGTCAGACTAGATGATCAAAATGGTCCCTTTTGACCTAAATATCTATGAATCTAGATAAGTATAGCAGTCAGTAGGTTTCTGGTGTAGGGTGGTGTTTATGTGACCATCGCTTATTAGCACAGTAGTGTCCAGGAAATGGACCGCTTGTGTGGATTGGTCTAGGCTGAGGTTGATGGTGGGATGCCTCAGCCTAGACCAATGAGAAACTGCTGAGCTTGAATTAATATGCTAACTAGATACCATTAACTTGGTTTGAATAGAGACTGGGAGTGGTTGGGCTATTACACATATTGAATCTATTTCCCCATGTTAAGTATCCTCACACCTTCTTGTCAACTGTCTAGATGGGCCATCTTGATCACTACAAAAGTTTTCTCCTGCTGATAATAGCTCAACTTAATTAGCCTCCTACAGTTGGTATGGCTACTTCTACCTTTTCATGTTCTCTGTATGTATATCTATCTTCTTACTATATGTTCCATTCTATGCATCCGATGAAGTGGGCTGTAGCCCATGAAAGCTTATGCTCAAATAAATTGGTTAGCCTCTAAGGTGCCAAAAGTACTCCTGTTTTTAGTCAAGATAAAGCATCCTGGGAGCATGCAAGTTCAGAAGAGCCAACTGACTGCGAAGGAGATATGTTCCTACTGAGTTCACAATCAATGACAGACCATATGTCTGCAGCATTTTTACTTATCAAGGGTGGAGATGGAAAAAGAAACTTACATCCTTGTCATATAGTGGCAAAATACTTATTGATTTTGTTTACATTAAGTACCTTCAAGCCACCCACACTGTTTGAATATCTCCTGATCTCTACTCATCCTCTCAGCTGATGGACTTTGTGTCCTACTGTGCTTCATCAGCTTCCTGCTAAGGAATCATTTGAAGCTGAAGGCCATGGGTTTAAAGATGTGAGCTTTACTCCTAAGCACTAGAAAAAAAGTATAGTGAAAAGGATGCAAATCCTAGAATAGTACTTGGTTGAACATCTATCCATAGCCTTAAATATTGTATAGCTCTTTCATATTATAAGGGAACAGATTTACTTGGGACAAAATTTACAGAGCATCCACCATTTACTCTAGTCGAAACCAGCAAGTGGCCCATTTATGTCATGTCCCATGCTTCAGAGGAAGGTAAACTCCCCTGATGGTCCCTCCCAATCTGATCTGGATGAAAATTCATTTTTGGATTGTTCAGTGGCCTATGTGAAATCAGTTTGGTAAGATTTTAAAATTATAAACAAAACTACTACCACATGGATTTAAACCCCTTCCCTTGCTTTCTGCCTCCTCTCTACTTCTCAGTAGTGTCATTAGAAAAGCCACAAATTCATAGAAGCAGGAGAATGAACTCCCTCTTAGCTTCATGATTGCCTTTCTAGAAAAGGGATGAATCCTATTTGTTGAGCATTGTGGAGGAGCTTGCACTAGCTTTGCCTACTCAAAGCTGTGTGTGAAAGGGAGGGCTTCATTCTCTAGGTCTCTCAATGTTGACAATCATGTTTTTTTACAAAAAGGAAGAAAACAAAATCAAATGTTAGTGAAAATGTAATTAGATTTAGTGTCAAATGGCTAAATATTATGAAAGCCTAATTGTGTGAAATAAATGATTAATGTGCCTTAAGATATTAAAAAGCTGCAAATTCTGTAAAAATAGTTCCATTAAAAAAAGTGACTTGAGGGTAAATTTATTTAAAACCAAACAACTACAGTGAACATCTTGATGTTCATTTGGGTGAATTTTCAGGACCTGCTAGGCACAAAACTAAATTTTTTTTTTAGCAGAATCCCATAAATAAAGAGTGTGTCATTGTATGGCAGATGGTTGCAAATAAAAATGCAGTTTTTTATATAAGCAGAGTAATCAAAATATTTTCCTAAAAAACCCCAGGACCTTGGCTCCCCTTTTGTAAATGTTTTAATAAATATCAGTGTAGGTTTTATTGATAGATTAAATATTTTGATTGCAATAGTTAATTGGATATATTTAAAGGCAAAGATTGTGCATTACCAAGTAGTGAAATGTATATATTGCTTAAGCTATTGGAATCCTGGGTATTCAAATGGAAATTGTTCTTACAGCTTATGATGATGTTCTTTAAAGAATTGACTACAAAACAGCATCTGTAATGGATAAACAGAACAATGTACTTAAGACAGAAAATTACATTTAGATATCCCTGTTTGGCTGGGTTTTGGCTGAACTGACTACATAGACAGTTCTCCCAAAAGTAAACAAGGCAAAGAACAGACTGGTGTACATTCCTTTGCCCTGTTCACATAGAACTATTCTGGTGCTAGGAACTTTAGGCATGTGAATCTTTGAAAGGGGAGAACTTGTTTCCTAACGCTAGTTCATGGTGTAATAAAAGCTCTGTTTAACTTTTTTGGCCAAAATTTATGTACACGTAATGGCAAACTGCATATGATCTAGTGTCTCATTTATCTCTTGTGCACAGCTATATGTATTGTGCACTTTAATGTGCCTTCAAAAAAATCTAAATTTAATGATTTTAGTACCCTCTTTTGTGTTTAATTTACTTTTTTGATGTTAACTATATACAATGATGCCGGTTTCCAACATCCCTTTGTGTCCTTTGCCCACTCCTGTCTATTTGGTTTTCTCCTATCTTGCCTCTGTGTGTGGAATGATCTAGTTTGTCTCAGGCCCCATTTTTTTCATTAGTCTTCCATAAAAACCTACTTCTCCATGACATTCACACATGGATGGTGGAGGTGGGGAAAGGAGGATTTTTTTTTAATGTAAGTATCTTAGGTAGTTTTTTTGGATCTCAGAGGATATCTTGTGTCTCTTAAGTCTGTCTTAGATTATTAGCTTGCTCTTAGTCAAGGACTCTTGATTATTGGTCTTGAATAATGCCAGACACGATCTGCTGTTCATATATAAAAAATAATTCAATTTGCATACTACTGAGATCAGTGTTCCCTCTAATTTTTGACAGGCTGTGTGCCCCCAAAATTTCTTCTGTGCAAATTTTTGTGCACGTGGTATTTCAACATGTGTGCAGGGTTTAGGATCTGTGTGCCCACACACACACCTTAAAGGGAACAGTGAGATTATCTTTCAATTCGCTAGAACTCGGATAAACTTTACCTATTTGCTGTGTTTATCTAGCATTAATGTACAACTACAAATGTTTTCTGGGTCATCACATATGAGGAGATATTGCAGTACTTACGAGCTGTTAATGCATACTGTAAAAGTAAAATCTTTACAATGTATCCCACCATAAAAACGCTTCATGTACTATAGAATAAAGTTTGACACATTAGACAAAATGAATATGTACAAAGTTAGCCTGAAGTCAGTTGGACTTTAGAAAAACTACATACACTTTCATAAAAAAGGCTTTGAAAAGTATTGAATTGTATTCATGTGCTGTTTCTAATATCTTTTAGAATGGCCAAAAGATCTTTTTTCATGGTAAAGAACACAAGATCTATTGCTAAAAACCTGGGTTATTTTGGGTTAATTAAAAGGGCTAAAAAGGTTTCTAATGCTCTGCTCCTGTTCAAAAATACTACAATAACTTAAAATACGGAGGCTCACTGAGGCCTGGTCTACACTATGGGGGGAGATCAATCTAAAATTACACAACTTCAGCTTCGTGAATAATGTAGCTGAAGTTGATGTATTTAGATCTATTTACTGCAGAGTCCACACTATGCTACGTTGACGGGAGATGCTCTCCTGTTGACTCCCCTGGTGCTTCTCATTCAGGTGGAGTACAGGAGTTGATGGGAGAGTGACCTGCGGTCAATTTAGCGGGTCTTCACTAGACCCGCTAAATCAATTGCTAATGCATTGATCGCCATGTGTCGGTCCCCCAGTGAGTGTAGAGGAATTGGTGCTGAGTTCTTCCCTCCAACCGCAAGGATGTGTCCTTTCAAAGAGGGAAGAACCAATTATTCCCAGCTGCCCCTGAGGTTGCCTTACTTTCTACAGCAGCTTCCCCCTACAGCAGCTTCCTTAAGAGCTTTACTGCCATTGAGTACTCTACATCCTTCCACCATGGCTGCACGCTCTACCTTCTACCCTAAGGAGAGAGGGATGGTAATACCCATGCCATTTTTATTAATGTTAATTTCTGCATGGGTTTCTGCTCGGAAACCTGCTATGCCCCAAGAGGAGCTGCCCCTCTCCTACAGTGTAAATTGAAAGGAGCATTGGGTACAATGTGTGTGTAGGTTTGTTAGTAACAAATTCTCTAAAAACTGAAAAATTGCCTCACCTGACTTAATGGAAAGTGTAGTAGGAAAATACTGCTCATTGACCAGACTAGTGTATGAAGTTTCAATCTGAAGTGAATTTATATGGCACCTTAAACTTTTTTTTTCTTTAAAGAAAGGTGTTTATAATGGAAAAGGATGACAGCCTTCATCATAGTAGCTTTTTCTGCCAAGTCTTCAAGAATTCATGTTTGGTTCTGAATGATCACTAGATAATTTCTATTCTCTTCTGATGCTGAATTTATGGCTTGCTTGTTAATGAAATACTGTGCCAGCTACATTGCTCCTTTGCTAGCACTGGTAGGGTCAAAAAGCACCCTTTGGCTTAATTTATAAAACAGCACCGTAGAAACTGGTATTTAGTCATGCTCCTGGAGGGATGATTCTGAATGTTTGTTCTGTATTCTGTGGATAAACATAACCTACTTATATCACTCTTTACTGTAAGAGTTCTAAAACATTTTTTTACAATAGCTAAGAATTACCCAGTACAGCCATTCTGTCAAATGAGTGGGATTTTTCCTCTTCAGGATTGCACGTGTATATACAGACATTTGCAAAGAACGCTGCACATACTCTTGTTCTATTCTGTCAAATAAGATTAAGGCTGTTTGATGTCTGTGGAAAAGCAGTAATACCCCAGAGGGGATGAAAAGGGGAGAATGCATGTAAGCAAGGAAAAGCTAACTAACTTTTGTATCTGAAAAAAGTTGTGCATTAACACAATTCCTTCTTCTGCTGTGTGTGTGTAAAAAAGAGAAATTCCAGTAATGTAGTTTCCTCATTCTAGGAATTAAATCAATGACATTTGTTGTCATGGGGAGATTGCTAGGGTGTAACCGATTAAATAGGAACACTTTCTTACAAACCTAATTTTTTTCTCCCCTCTTTTCAGGAGAGGAAGGTGGTTGAATCTTTTAAAAAGATTTTTCTTCTATCCCCTTTCCTCAATCTTCTAAGACTTAGTTAAGCAGTGGAGGGCATTTTAGTGCCTATCAGTATTGCTCCATATCAGTTGGAGCACTGATTAAACAATAACCTCGGTTTTAAATTACACATTTCTCTATATTTTGTTCTTTAACTTTGAGCATTGCAAGTTACAATGGTATCAGAGAATTCTGTTTGATATCTTGTTGCATGCAGAACTCATCCTCTAAACAAGAGTTTTAATTCAGGGTATTTGGGCAATCAAAAATTAAAAAGCCGCCCACTTTTATGAGCCATTTTCCCACTTTCCCTTGTCTGGTAGGGGAATATCCTCATTTTTCATATGGGAATATTGTGGCACAGAGATGCTCAGTGATATGTCTGATGTCTCACAGGAAAACTCTAAAAGAGCTGGAATTAGAAGACTAGGAGCAGAGTAATCCTGTGCTATTAACTACAGAATGTATTATATACATGGTGCTTCCTCACCTTTATAAACACAAGCTATATGATGAGTCAGTCAACTGTACTTTATTAATGGTCTCTATGTGTTTTTTAGATACCTGTCAATTATCAGGAACTAACATTGCTAACTTCAGTTGCAATACCAAAGAGTCTTCACTCTCCAACTACCTCTATGTCTTCATCCTGGCACAGCTGCTACTGGGAGTTGGAGGAACTCCCCTGTACACCTTGGGCACCGCCTTCATTGATGATAGTGTCCCAAAACACAAATCTTCTCTCTACATAGGTAATATTGTTTTAAAATTTAAATTGGTAGCAAAAGATTGAATGAATACTTTGATATTTATAAAGAAAATGAGTATTTGGCACCTTAGAGACTAATACATAAATTTGTTAGTCTGAAGTGCCACAAGTACTCATTTTCTTTTTGCGAATACAGACTAACACGGCTGCTACTCTGAAACCTGTCTTTATAAATATTGTAATTTAAAAAATCTGCTAGTAGAAAGTGATCATAAATGTTGTAAACACAACACTTCTCATTAAGGAGCTGAAGTAACAGATTTGCTTGCTGATGACTTTATATAGCAGTCGTTTCTGCAGTGGTTGCTGTAATGGTTGGCATGTAGATGTTTTGGAAACAGACAAGGCTATGCTTATTGTTTCAGCAGGATGGAAATTTGCTGAATAGCTATTTTATGTGTTTAATAGGGTGGGTCAGGACGAACCCCACAGTATCTTGAACACTTCACCCAACCTCTTATTTTCATATTTCAGAGTAACAGCTGTGTTAGTCTGTATTCGCAAAAAGAAAAAGGGAGTACTTGTGGCACCTTAGAGACTAACCAATTTATGTGAGCATAAGCTTTCGTGAGCTACAGCTCACTTCATCGGATGCATACTGTGGAAAATACAGAAGATGTTTTTATACACACAAGCCATGAAAAAATGGGTGTTTATCACTACGAAAGGTTCTCTCCCCCCACCCTACTCTCCTGCTGGTAATAGCTTATCTAAAGTGATCACTCTCCTTACTATGTGTATGATAATCAAGGTGGGCCATTTCCAGCAGAAATCCAGGGTTTAACAAGAACATTTGAGGAACAGTGGGGGGTGGGAAGGGGGAAGGAATAAACAAGGGGAAATACGTTATTTTATAATAACTCAACCATTCCCAGTCTCTATTCAAGCCTAAGTTAACTGTATCCAATTTGCAAATTAATTCCAATTCAGCAGTCTCTTGGAGTCTGTTTTTGAAGTTTTTTTGTTGAAGGACAGTCACTTTGAGATCAGAAATCGAGTGACCAGAGAGAATGAAGTGTTCTGACTGGTTTATGAATGTTATAATTCTTGACATCTGATTTGCATCCATTTATTCTTTTATGTAGAGACTGTCCAGTTTGCCCAATGTACATGGCAGAGGGGCATTGCTGGCACATGGCATATATCACATTGGTGGATGATGTGCAGGTGAACGAGCCTCTGATAGTGTGGCTGATATTAGGCCCTGTGATGGTGTCCCCTGAATAGATGTGGACATAGTTGGCAATGGGCTTTGTTGCAAGGATAGGTTCCTGGGTTAGTGGTTCTGTTGTGTGGTGTGTGGTTGCTGGTGAGTATTTGCTTCAGGTTAGGGGGCTGTCTGTAGGCAAGGACTGGCCTGTCTCCCAAGATTTGAGAGAGTGTTGGGTCATCCTTCAGGATAGGTTGTAGATCCCTGATAATGCATTGGAGGGGTTTTAGTTGGGGGCTGAAGGTGATGGCTAGTGGCGTTCTGTTATTTTCTTTGTTGGGCCTGTCCTGTAGTAGGTGACTTCTGGGAACTCTTCTGGCTCTATCAATCTGTGTCTTCACTTCCGCAGGTGGGTATTGTAGTTGTAAGAATGCTGGATAGAGATCTTGTAGGTGTTTGTCTGTCTGAGGGGTTGGAGCAAATGCAGTTGTATCGCAGAGCTTGGCTGTAGACGATGGATCGTGTGGTGTGGTCAGGGTGAAAGCTGGAGGCATGTAGGTAGGAATAGCGGTCAGTAGGTTTCCGGTATAGGGTGGTGTTTATGTGACCATCGCTTATTAGCACTGTAGTGTCCAGGAAGTGGATCTCTTGTGTGGACTGGACCAGGCTGAGGTTGATGGTGGGATGGAAATTGTTGAAATCATGGTGGAATTCCTCAAGGGCTTCTTTTCCATGGGTCCAGATGAAGATGTCATCAAATTAGCGTAAGTACAGTAGGGGCGTTAGGGGACGAGAGCTGAGGAAACATTGTTCTAAGTCAGCCATAGAAATGTTGGCATACTGTGGGGCCATGCGGGTACCTATAGCAGTGCTGCTGATTTGAAGGTATACATTGTCCCCAAATGTAAAATAGTTATGAGTAAGGACAAAGTCAAAGTTCAGCCACCAGGTTAGCCGTGACATTATTGGGGATAGTGTTCTTGATGGCTTGTAGTCCATCTTTGTGTGGAATATTGGTGTAGAGGGCTTCTACATTCATAGTCATCAGGAAGATCACCGATGGATTGTAGTTTCCTCAGGAAGTCAGTGGTATCTTGAAGATAGCTGGGAGTGCTGGTAGCGTAGGGCCTGAGGAGGGAGTCTACATAGCCAGACAATCCTGCTGTCAGGGTGCCAATGCCTGAGATGATGGGGTGCCCAGGATTCCCAGGTTTATGGATCTTGGGTAGCAGATAGAATATCCCAGGTTGGGGTTCCAGGGGTGTCTGTGCGGATTTGTTCTTGTGCTTTTTCAGGGAGTTTCTTGAGCAAATGCTGTAGTTTCTTTTGGTAACTCTCAGTGGGATCAGAGGGTAATGGCTTGTAGAAAGTGGTGTTGGAGAGCTGCAGAGCAGCCTCTTGTCATCATGAATAGGTTGGAATATGAACAACAGCACCTCCTTTGTCAGCCCTTTTGATTATGATGTCAGTTGTTTCTGAGGCTGTGGATGGCATTGTGTTCTGCATGGCTGAGGTTGTGGGGCAAGTGATGCTGCTTTTTCCACAGTTTCAGCCCGTGCACGTCGGCGGAAGCACTCTATGTAGAAGTCCAGTCTGTTGTTTTGACCTTCAGGAGGAGTCCGCCCAGAATCCTTTTTGTAGCGTTGGTAGGGAGGTCTGTGGATTAGTATGTTGTTCAGAGGTGTGTTGGAAATATTCCTTGAGTTGGAGATGTTGAAAAGAGGATTCTAGGTCACCACAGAACTATATCATGTTCGTGGGGTGGAGGGGCAGAAGGAGAGGCCCTGAGATAGGACAGCTGCTTCTGCTGGGCTATTAACAGCAGGAGAGTAGGGTGGGGGGGAGAGAAAACCTTTTGTAGTGATAAACACCCTTTTCTTCATGGCTTGTGTGTATAAAAACATCTTCTGTATTTTCCATAGTATGCATCTGATGAAGTGAGCTGTAGCTCGCAAAAGCTTATGCTCAAATAAATTGGTTAGTCTAAGGTGCCACAAGTACTCCTTTTATTTTCATATGTAACCAACTTGATGAGATGAGAAACTGAGGTTTTAACATTGTATTAAACTGCTTAAGTTTAAACTATCTAAGTTGGCATCTGCTCTCAAATAAAAGTCAGGAGCTAAAACTGTTAATACAGCCATTAAACAATACAGTAAGAAGTGGCTGCTGAATTATGTTCCCCTGTGAGTATTTGGTCAGTGTGGGAAGGATTGCTTCACCTGAACATAACATTCTACAATTGTTTATTCAGGTGAAGGTTCTATATGGGGATTACGGCAGAGCAGGCCTTTACTTCAGGCATAGAACAAAGATTGTTTATGCAGACTTTCAGTATTCACCATCCTCCCTTTTAACTCTCTCATGTCTAGTGTTCTGTATAGCATTTCTTATGCAGCTACTGGTTTTAGTCTCTCTCCAGATCAAGGGCAGCTTTAGCATGGGTTTGTGATTTCAGCTGCACCTATGGGAAACCAAGGTAGCAAGCATACACTTTTCTCAGCCCAGTATGGAATTGAAGCCTTGGGTAGGGAAGGAGACTGGAGAGCGAGACTGCTCTGCACTCATGCTGCAGTGGCTCCTGTCCCCCAGGGCTGGGCCCAGCTCCCTGCTCTGGGTGTTGCGACCTGGTGCACTGAATTGTAGCACCACTCAGGATTAGCCCACTTCCCCCTGTTATGAATGAGGAATGGCCAGGTGGAACCTGTGTGGTGCTACGACCTGTACACAAGGCCGTAATGCCACTTGCTCAATTTGGCCCAGCCACCATTTCATCATGCTGGAGGGGTGGGTTGGACCAAACCTGAATGGCGCTATTACCCCATATACAGGGTTGCAATGCCCAGAGCAGGGATCTGGGACCAGCCCTGTGGAACAGGAGCTGCTGCTTCAGGGTGAATGCAGGGTAGGCTCACTCTCCAGACACATTTTCCCTCTGCATCATGCTGGGATTAGGGTTGTGGTGCCAACAGAGGGGTGATTCTGTGGGTGTTGGTGTCCCCTCAGCAGCTTAGTGTAATCAAGAGACTACCTCTGCTCCAGACTGTACTTTATGACAAGGCAACTCACATTTTCTCTCTACTTCACACTGGCTCAAGCCTTCCTCCACACTTGCCCAAAGAATTCCTTCATTCACCATATTTTACCTGTGCATTCAGCAATCATTTTTTCCCCTCAGGTTAAAAAGCAGTATATTGTGTTGAAAAATTGCCCAAGGTTCTCTTAATCTGCTACAGGACAGTTCATGTAACTAACTCTGTAATTAGATTTAATTAAGGTTTCAGTTCTGTCTCCAAACTTCCATCCAGAATACTTAAATCTGTAACCCTTATTCCACTGGCTCTAGGCAAGCCTTTGAAAATTACTTGATTTCCTCAAAACGAATCAGTCAATTAAACTTGTACTGTACCTTGAACTTTAAAGTGAAAGTTGTTAAGAATTGTTGATGATTACATAATCAATAGAGCGATTCTGAGTACTCTAATCCTGTCTATTTTTTGTCAGACCTGTTAAAGTCTATTGGGCTGCTCATGTGATTAAGGGGGAAGAATGTGACCCACACTTGAATATTTAACAAATCTCTGTAGGGCAGGAAAGTGTTGCAAAAATATTCCAGAGTAGTTTATTTTGAAATCAAAACAAGATGTACCTGCTCGTTAAATCTCATCGCTAGCTCTAAAACCAAATCTAAAGTGCCAGTGTGTGAAGAGTTGGTGACATGGGTCTAGAAGACTTCAGATTAACATCTGGACTTGTAGAAGAAAAAAAGTAGCGTCATCTTAAAAAGCAGCCTATTTTAGCACAACAAAACTAGAAGGGAAATGTAACAAATGGCTTAGTAACTAGGTTAATCCTTCCACGTTTGAGCTGATAATTTATTACTCTACACACGGATGCATTAATTTATTACAGGATGCCTGCAGGATATTTTTGCTATTCTTGACAGATTTAGAGTATGTTTTACATTTTGTTTTTGAATTAAGGCACCTGTTTTTAGTTAAACTTTTGTTTGGCACAAAAAATGCAGGGCACTCAAGCATGATTTTTTAGGTATTTACCAAATTTATTTTAAGAGTTAAGTTACATTCTTCCTTTCCATTTGCACATTTTAAGTGCATACCAAACCAGCAAAACCAAAGTTCAATCTGGTATGAAAAGGAAAGTAACTTGATTTCCGCTGACATTTTAGGATGTAGTCCAGCAGTTATTAGGCAAATAAAACTCCCCACCCCACATGCTCAGAGTTTAGAGAGTTCCCATTCATGATCATTGGTCCTTAAAATTTTATCCTAAGTCTCCTGGACCTAAGGGTCCTACCAAATTGGGGAGAAATCCTGGCCCAACTGAAGTCAATGGAAGTTTTGCAGCTGACTTCAGTAGGGCCAATATTTCACCCTTGGAATCTAAGGGGATACTCAGATAGTGTTGAATAGTTAAGAAACCCAATCCTATCCCTAACAAATTCAATCCAGAAATTTCAGCCTACAGGGAAGTTGCACAGCTGGGCCAGATCACTGATGCAGCAAAATGGAAAAAGTTACAGATTTTAGCAACAGTCCTTTCTGCGTAATCAGTCATGAATATCTGGTTGAAAGTTAGTGTCTGTCTCTGTACTCCTGTGCCTATGATACTCTGATATTGTGGCTATTAGGCCTAAAAAAACTAAGGGTATACTTATACTGAGTAGAGGAAAAAAGTGTGTTAACTCAGGTGAGCTAACTTGGGTAAAATAGCAGTGAAGACAAAGAAAAGGAGTACTTGTGCCATAAGTACTCCTTTTCTTTTTGCGAATACAGACTAACACAGCTGTTACTCTGAAACCAGTGAAGACATAGTAACTTGGAGACATAATAACAGCTCAAGTTAAAGTATATAGGGATGAACTCAAGCTGCTGACACAAGTTAAAAGAAGAGTTGTCATGTCTTCACTGCTATTTTAATCAAGTTGACCAACATGGGTTAGCTAACCTGAGTTAAGAAAGCATCTCTTTACAGTATAGACATGCCCTAAGGCAAAATCAAGAAAGCCTGTTCTTCTCCTCTCTAGCTTTGCAGGGAAAGAACCATCTGTATTGCTTCTCTGGGTGGACAAAAGAGCTGTCTTCAGTGAGACTAGTTGCCCCTGCCTCCTCCCCCGCCAATGACTTCGCAAGATGTGTTGAAAACATACAGTGCCATTGCTCTTGAATCAGATTGAAAGGAAACAGGGAGCTGTAGTCTTTACTCTGCTTCAAATGTTTGGGATATTACTGCTAACAGAGCTGCTAACACAGACACCTGACTTCTGGTCATGGTAGTTTTAAAAAGTAAAGTACTTTTGTTTTACTTCTATAATGCTTTTATTTAGAATTTCCAGGCTACATGTTCTCTTAATAATTTAAGCACTCAGATTGGTATTTTTTACTTTACACATTTATCTTTAAGACTAAAAATAGTAGACATGCTACCTAGCATGGCAAGGTTCAAGTGCTTTGAAACACAGAGAGAAGTGGCCATATAATTCAAACACTTAGCTATTTGCTGTGCAATTCTTTCACACAGTTGGAATGCAAGCTTTCTATTCTATATAACATCTCTTTGTAGGCAAAAATGCATGCGGTAATATAAATCTGGTATTGTGTAAAGGCAAACCTACTTTTACAGATTTGAAACTCTTTTGAGGAAGAAGAAAGCCTTAAATAATAGGTGCATGCAGTGTAGTTGTAGCTGTATCAGTCCCAGGATTTTAGAGAGACAAGGTGGATGAAGAAATATCTTTTACTGGATCAGCTTCTGTTGGCGAGAGAAACTTTCGAGGCACAGAGCTCTTCTTCAGGTCTGGAAAAGGTACTTTGAGCATCACAGCAAAATGCAAGGTATAATAGATTGTTTAGCATAGATAGCTAGCACATATTGTAAGGGACAATTCAAGGTAGAATGGCCCATTAACACCCCTGCAGTCATAGAACTGAAAGAGAAAGTTAGTAAGGGTATGACTATGCTTACAGACGTAGAGCACTTTGGGTTAAACCAGCCTTTGTACAGCGCTGCAATCTGTCCACACTGACAGCCGACTGCGCAGTGGCGTGGCCACATTTGCAGCACTTGCAGCTGCATTGGGAGCGGTGCATTATGGGCAGCTATCCCAGCGTTCAAGTGGCTGCAGCCTGCTTTTCAAATGGGGAGTGGGTGGGGTGGAGTGTGTTGTGTGTATGTGGGGGGAGAGTGGATTTTTGGGGTGCTGAGTGTCAGCGTGCTGTCTTGTAAGTTCAGACCCCTTCCTCCCCCCTGACTCTCTCACTCAAAGCAAACAGTAACTTTTTTCTGGGACCAGATAAGCAGCCCGCTGGTCTGAAACAGACCTTTGGAAGGGCACTTCCTCATTCCTGCCGATTTCACAGCAATGAGAAGAGAGGCCACTTGATTTAAGGGGATTATGGGAAGTTTCCGGAGGTCAGAGCGCTATAATGTAACTCCTCATTCACACTGACGCTGCAGTGTCTCACCCAATACACAGCAAATGTTATCCCTCGGAGAGGTGGAGTACCAGCAGCGCTCTAGCCAGGGAGTCAAAGTGCTCTACGTGCCTTGCCAGTGTGGACTGGGAGTGAGGTAGAGCGCTCTGGGCGGCTTTATTGCGGTATAACGTGCAAGTGTAACCAAGCCCTAAGTTACAGTGGGGGGGGTCTCATTGTAGTCCTCAATCATGACGACTACATTAATGAGGCCAAAAGACTCTGTTCTTTACAGTTGGTGGTATGGAAGAGTAAAGATGACTCCAACATCACAATTTACCCAGGAATTTAAGGATATCAACTCCTTCCCCAAACAACTTGAAGAGAAACTATACAAACTCATCTCCCACGACCCAACCCAGGGACCTTCTATATGCTTCCCAGCATGCAAAAACAAGGGAACCCAGGCAGACCCATCCTATCTGGCCACAGCACTCTTACTAAAGGAATATTGGGACTCATAGAAACCATCCTCAAACTACTCATCACACAAGGGCCAGTTTCCTCCAGGACACAACTGTCTTCCTCCCCAAACTGCAATATTAACAGCCTCCCTCAGAACACTATCCTCACCAGCATGGATGCCACTTCCCTTTACACCAGCATGTCTCACAATGATGGCATAGCTGCCTGGCTCAAATATTTACAAGACAATGGACAACCCTCAGATATCTACCTCAAACACATTACCAAACTCATACATTTCATCCTCACCCCTAACAGTTTTACATTCACTAACAAACACTTTACCCAAACCATGGGAATAGCCATGGGTGCAGGATGGCTCCCCAATATGCCAACTTCAAGGACGAACTTCAAGAAGAGTTTCTGGATAAGTGCACCATGAAACCAGTCATGTACCTGAGATATATCAATGATCTTTTTATCCTCTGGACAGACGGTTTAAAATCTCCCATAGATTTCCACCAACTTCAACCACCACCATCCATTCAACAAACTCTCTAGAATACTCCCACACTAGCATCAGCTTCCTGGACACTAAAATCAGCTTCAACAGTGAACCCTACTGACCATCATATACAATTATCCCACAGGTCACCACACCTACCTTCATTGATCTAATAACCACCCCAAACACAAAAATATTTATCTACACCCAAGCACAGAATATGCTCTGAGGAGAAAGTCTGGGATATACACCTTAACACACTTAAAACCACCTTCACCAGACAAGGACACTATAGAGAAGTAGATTGCATCATGGAATGGGCCACTCAAATACCCAGAAGTTGATCCAATAAAAACTATTACTTCACCCACCTTGTCTTGTGACTAATAGCTGTAAGAGATCATGTTAAATATATTAATAATATAATTAACAAATGTATATTTTGGTTTCTAAAAATCTTGCATAAATCATTACACTGAAAGTATAAATGCAATTTTTCCTTCCCCTGCAAATGCCATGGAGTCTTTTTTGTATTTTATTGTGTATATGAACCTTTACTGTTATCTGAAACAGGCTTAATTTTTTCTTTAACCTTACATTTTAGAACTGTATGTTCTGCTGAGACATGAAATGAAAAATTCTTTTTTATTTCCCTTTAGGAATTGGCTATGCAATGTCATTGCTGGGTCCTGCCCTTGGCTATGTATTGGGAGGGCAGCTGCTTAATATCTATATTGATGTCCCTCTTCAAACAAGGCAAGACAGTGTTCTTGTTTTCTTCTGTTCAACCAACAGAGTGCTATTTTTATTGATCCCTTGTTGCTAATGGTAATCTACTAAAATATTTGGGTACTTCCTATGGCTTTGTTGAGGGTTATGGATTTTGCCATGAGGAGGGAAATAGCTCAGCTCCACTCCATATAATAGCTCTTTCTTTCAGAGAACATAAAGGTTGTTGTTTTTGTGGACTTTTTTGAGAAACCCTCTGACCTGTTAGGCAATAATCTAGTCTTCCCTGAGAACTTCCAAGAAAAGAGACCTAAACTCTAACCTTTTCTGCAAGGAAAAGTTACTCCTTCATAATCAGGAGCATGAGTTTAGTTCCAGCTTTTGGAGATGGTGGTTACTACTTCTTTTGTTTATCAACCTTAAAATAAGCCCAAACCTGCCTTCTCAGCACATGAACAGTTTCTGTCCAGAGACTTCCTTTAGTGGTAATAGGAAGAATGGGATCTTCTTTCATTTCAGGGGTTATGTTGCAGGATTTCTACAGTAACATTAGATACAGTAAAAAAATCTGTATGGGTTATCATTTCTCAATGATTTAGGACATAAACTACTAACTTCTTGGGATTAGGAAGAAACCTCTCCCACGGGCATGTCATTGCATAATTTTCCATTACAGGGGGGATTTCTTTGAAGAATCTGTTACTGAAATGCAGTAGGATACAGGACTAGATCATTGAACTGATCCAATATAGCAATTCCTACAATCCTGATTTGGCTGAGTTATAGTTGCTGTTTGCTTTTGCATTTTCTGACTTTGTGACTTCAGTTCTGCAACTTCAATGTGATGGGACTAGTATCTAATTCACATTTGCCTTGTGTAAAAATCCACTGATGCTAAAGATATTCATAATTGTTTTGACTAGTATTAACATATATTTAGTGATCAGTGATGTGGTGGTGACATTGCACTTTACAAAGACCTGATTTTTTCATTGCTCCCTTGTTAGTCAGTCCAGTACATTCTGGTTCAAGGGTCTCCATTTTGACTTGATTATATTTATAATGTGCTGAGTGCTTTGTTATACAAAAAAAGTAAAATTGAATTTAATAGGTCTAGAAAAGAATGAGGAAACACCTAGTATTTGGAGGCTCTCTCCTAATGCCATGGGAGAAACTGAGTGCATAGCTTTTAAAGCCACAATAATTTGGGGCAATATTCTGTGTGACTAGTAAGATGTTTATGTCATTATTAAATCTGCATTTTCCAAATATCTTTTCTAGCACAGAGATTGATTCAGATGACCCACGGTGGCTTGGAGCTTGGTGGATAGCATTTCTCTTGTGCTGTTTTGCAACATGGCTTCTGATAGTACCTTTTTCGTGTTTTCCAAAGCACTTACCAGGTAAGTGTTAATTATCAACCAACTATTAGGAGGGAGATGGGCTTGTGGCTACATCAGTGGAGTGGGAATGGGCACTCTGAGGTTCTGTTCCACTCACTTGGCTTACTGTGTGACAGCGGCAGACCTGGCACTGCACCGCCCCTTTGTGGCAGGGGTGGGATGGAGTGTCAGAACCTTGCCATGACCAAATGCACATGCTTGCCTCTCTGTGGGTGGCCCGATGCAGCCTCATGGCCCCCCTCCACGCAATCACCCCTTGGTCAGGGTAGTGTGCCCTAACAGCTCGAGTCCATATAACTCACTCCCAGCATTGGAGCAGTGTGGCCCAATGGCCAGAGTACATATAACTCCCCCAGCTTCTCCACAGGCAGGGTAGTGTGGCCTAGCCACCAGAGTCCATGTAACTTGCCCTAAGTGTCAGGGCAGTGAGGCCCAATGGCCAGGGTCCATATAAATTTCTCCCAGCATTGGAGCAGTGCAGCCCAATGGCCAGGGTCCATACAACTCCCCCCTCACAAGTGGGATAGTGCAGCTGGAGTCCATGTAACTTGCCCCAAGTGTCAGGGAAGTGTGGCCCAATGGCCAACATCCATATAATCACCCCTTTCAGATAGTGTAGCATGGCCAGAATCCTTATGATTCCAATGGTGTGTTTAGGGGAGGTAGTAGGGGGACCCAGGCCCACCCTCTTCACAGGGTCCCAACCCAGGTCCCTGATAGTGGCAAGTTCTCCTTGCCACCATCTTGGTGGGGATCTGCCCAAAACACAGCAAGCCTCCGTGCAGCTCAAACACCATTTTCCTCTAAAGTTCCCCTGGGTCACTTCCTACCATAACCTCCAGGTTCTCCAATTCAGGGTGGGTCCTCTGGTCAGTTCACCTCCTGTGACGTACTCCATCTGGGCACCAAGGTGCATCCCAGCTTGGCTGGCCTCTGGATCCTAGAGCACAGGCAGTCCCACCTCAGGAGCTGGCAGCATGCCTCCTTCCCCTCTGGTGGTCAGCCCCAACTGAGTAGCTCTGCAGGCTTTTATACCTGTTCTCCAGGTGGAGCATGCCCAGCAGAGCCTCAGGGGTGTGGCTTTCTCTGCTAGGAAGGAAGGGTTAACTCCTGGGATACCAGTGCAGGGCCGCTCTGCCCTGTCATAGTGACATTGAGCAAATAATTTAATTGTTCTGTACTTTCAGTGTACCATTTGTAAAACAGGCATAATGCCTTATAGTTAGGGTATTAATTAAGCCTTGTGTAACAGGTAAGCAGTGAAATCCTAGAGGGCTTGTTGGGTAGGAGGAAGACAATTGACCGTGGGAGGATTTTTGAAAGGTTTAATGGGAAATAGGACTGGGGGGAGGATTGAGGGTCTCGTTGAAATAGGCTGAGGGCAGGGGAAATAAGAGAAGTGATGGCTAAAGTTTTTATAAGAAAATGTGCCTCACATTAGGCTCCCAAGTCCATAGTTAGTCCATAGTTAGGTGTTTAAATAAATGAGCTGACTTTGAGTGCTGAGCACCCAACAACTCCTACTGAGTCAGTCTTGCATTGTAGCCTTTGATTCAGATTCAACCTCCTGCCTTGCTCTATGGGTGGAGCAGTGAGGCATGGATCTAAGTATCCTAGGACAGGCTTATAGACCTTATAAAACCTTTTCTGTTAGTACAGCTAGTATTACAAAGAGGATAGGCTCTTCCCAAAATATTTTTAAAAAAACATTCTGTCTGTGTGGGGAATGACAGAAAAAAGGAGAGAAGGAAGAGGCGAGTTATAAGTATGGGGGCAGAAAGGTGATATAGATGGGGTAAAATGGCCAGGACGGGGTTCAGTGAGTCTGAAATTTCTTTTGCTGGGCCTGATAACACCAACAACTCTCATGCTTGCTGTTGACGTTTTTGCTGTGATTTTTGCTGTGTTTTTGCTCTCAGCAGAGCTCTACTTTCCATAGGAATGCATTATTGATCTGCTTTTTCACTCTGCATTATTGCAGTGTTTAGCAAAGCCTGCATGATGTCTCCTCTTTTGGGAAATGGAGCATTTGTTGTAATACTGCACTTTAATTAAAGATAAATTTGTTACAAGCACTAAGTTACGCATTATTTTCATTGTGTAAAATAAACTTATTCTTCTGTAGGTACAGCAAAAGTACAATCTGAAAAAATTTCTGAAACTCATCATGATGGAAGTGAGGCATTTGTTGAAGACAGGAATATTGGGAAAAATTTTAAAGATTTTCCAGTGGCTCTTTTGGTAAGGTAAACAATAAAGTCAATGCAAGATTTTTAGCTGTTCTTTGCATGTTAGTTTACATAATTTTGAGATACTTTGACCTACTCACAAATGAGCTAACAGCTTCATAGAAATGTAGAAAACTCACTTCCTTTTACACAGAGGCTTGCATGGGAAATAATTCCAGTACTGTTTTGGGACAAGACTATAGGAATAGATACTAGATAGTGGCAAAAGTATACATGTTACATAGTGATCTTCTATTTGTACATAGAGTATAATTTTAACCACAGTCAAGTGGTGTTCAGGGCACTTCCACTCCTTCAAAACATGGAGTCTTGAATAAGCTTCCGAGTCTGTCACTGAGCCATGTAATCAAAGTATCTGGTTTACTCTGGGAGAAGACTGGAATCTTCGAGTCATGTTTAGAAAACCTCACTCTGAAAACTTTCTTCCAGTCAAAATAATTTGTCGGGAAGGAGAGGCAGTCAACAGTTGAAAAGAAAATCAAACTTCAGATGTTCGCTACAACAAAGCTTGAATGAACTATGACATTCCTCCTTCTCATGGGAGATTCGGATGTCTGGTGATAAATCATGGAAAGACTTTCACAACACATACAGATAGCAAACTGCTTTTGTAGGCTTTTTTATCTAAAGTGGGTTAAAAGAGCTGAAATAGTTTTTTTTTTTCTGTCAGTAGTCAGGCTTATATGAACCATCCCTGTATATCTCTGGTTACTTCAGGAGACTAATTTTAACGTGATGTGACTTCTAAAGTTAGACTGACTATACTTTTTCAAAGCATTACTCTTCCATCATACATTGGGCATGAATCCAGGTTTGACCTTTCTGTTACAGATGTACAGCAACCTATGTACCTTAAATTATGGGATCTCTCTCTAGATACAACATACATATTTTGGATGTACTATGCTTTGGAGTTGCCAAAAGAGCATTTTACTGTTCACTCCTGTTACTACTGCACCATGAGGAATCTTTGCATTTAACTGACCTTTGGCTAATTCTTGACCACATTAGAGACTCATACCTGAATCTTTTGTCCTCAAGAGTGAAGACTGCAACTAGTCTGTTTTTGGAAACATACAACTATTAATAACTTGTTCTCTGAGGATGAATAGTGTAATGGATTTACACTCTCCCATCCACTTTCAGTGCAGAGGTGTGGATACAGCTTTACAATTTTTTTAATGCTTTCCCCCTTTTGCTCAGAATAGGAACTGATGGACTAGAGCAATGATAGTGTGTGGTAAGAGTGAGATTTAAATAATCTTGTAAAATATAATGTTATCTGAGTTCTCACTGCCCTTGAGCCAAGCATAATCCCAAATCTGTAATTCTCTTGCAGATTAGACAACAATATTAGACATGTAATAAATCATTAGACAACAACAGATATGTAATTTCTCCTTCCTGATACTAATACCTATGTTTTACAATCTCATTCTTGATTGAAATGCAGCCTGGGAGAGGAAACATGTTAATGAGTTCCAAGAAGTTAAATAAGAAATGGAACTAGTTAGACACCTTTTCTTCTATAATTAAAAAATGAATTTTTAAAGACAATTTCATAGAGCATCTCTCAATATTGCATTATTTGATGAAATGCTGGGTTTTTAAAAAAATACCATAGAAAATGCTGTTGTCTAGTTGCCTTTAGTGATGTGTTTTCTTTAACAAAAAAGGTATGCCTTAGAAGGGCTATCATTTCACTTAAAAAGTTCATTTAATAAATTCGTTTAGTGAAAGAACTTGAGTTCTTTGCGTTACTGCACATGTGGCTCCCACTAATTGTGTCCATTGTGCCCAGCACAGCGGTTTGGAATGTTGACTTTAGCAGCATCTAGTAGGGATTGCGCATGCTTATGCTTCTGTCACATGTCCCCCCACTTCTCCCCCATTTGAGGTCATAAAGGGCACAGTGACCCAGTCGCCACTCAGTTCCTTTGAACTGCCATAGGCAGTGAGTTGGAACAACATAGTGTTAGTCTGTAGGAACCTTGCTACTTAGTAATTAAACTGATCGTTGGTAATTCTTTTTTTTTATAAATAGGAGTTAGTGTTTTGATTACTATTTTATTTAGCTTGTAGGCAGTAGATTAAAAATAGAAAGAGAAAAGAGCACAGTTTATATCAGAACATATAGTTCTGGGTTTCAAGCCATGTCCCTCTTCTAGGGGGATTTTTCTTCTGACTAACAGCCATAACATTACTGCCTGGGTGAGGAATATATCATTGCTAAGTGAGCGATTTGAAAGTCCTTGAAGAAGCAGCCTGAACTGATTCTTTTTCTTATAGAAAGGTCCATGAGGGCTATGTTGGACTCAGGTCACAGACCTGATAACAGAGGCTTCTTTTTTCATAACTCATTCTGCCAGCACTCCTATGACCAGAGATGTGACATCTGATTCAGGAGCAGTTAAGAAGACAAAAGGAACTCAGAAGAATCCACCAAAGCAGTCACGGATCCTTGCTGCCTGAGGACTGAGTGGCTCTGACTTTATGCAGAGTTGTTGTAGCTTTGTTGGTCCCAGGATATTAGAGAGACAGGGTGGGTGAGGTAATACGTTTTACTGGTGAGTTACCTTCTGTTGAATTACCTTCTGAATTACCTTCTGTTGGTGAGTAACACCTGAAAGCTTGTGGCTCTGACTCTGTCCTTTTCCTGCTTCTGAGCCCTATCTCTGGGACCAGGACTCAAGAGTGCAGAGGAGCTCTTCTGAGGAACGCTTGCAGCCAGTGAGAGAAAAAAGCAGGACCTGGGCAGGTGGTGCCACACTATAACAGAAGGCCAGTTCAGACACCGTCTCTATGTCTTCGGCAAGGAGATCTTTAGGGAAGATCATCTACTTTATTTATTTTTAGAACCAGCTTTAGAAAAGCTGTTCCTCTCAGTACTGGAGCACTCAGGATGGTCTTCATCAGTGACTCCTTTGTTGGTACCAATGGCTTTTATCAAAGCCTGCACTGACAGTTTCAACCACAGGACAATCTTCAAAGCATAACTACAGCATCCTCAGCGATGGGAACTTTTACAATTGAATTTGAGCTCCAAAAGGTTCTTTTGTGGCTTCACCAGACATCAGCATCACTCCAGAACCTGAGTCATCTTTCCTGAAGGTTTCCTCAATTTTGGTGCCAGATGGATTCCCTCCATGAAAAGATGCAAGGATACTTGTAATGCAAATTTCTTTGAACCAACATACAAATACAATTAAGGATATGAGTCCCATGCAGGTCCTTCAATTTTCTGTTGTGTCTTTGGTGTTAGAAACGTTTTCATCCAAAAACTTTGACTTCAGACTGGTAGGAGTTCTCCGCAAAAAAACCCCCAAATCCTATTGATGGAAAGAAAATAATCTAAGGAGGCATATGGGGAAGGACCTCTTAATAGAACTGAGGATGCTAATTCTCACAATGCTCTTTGGTTTCCTCCATATTGGCCAAATGTCCCTTTCCCAAATGGTCTGCAACTATGGTCTTATTGGCCTTCATGGATCACAGTTTTCATGAAATGTTGTCCCACACTATACGGGATCTATACGTAAGTCACCTGTGGCAAATTCTCATGGTTTTATCATTCTCCTTGTCATGTTTAAGAAATGAAGGAACAACAAATTGTAAGCAATCGTGAAATATCTGCTCATCAAGAGAGTCTTCCCAATTTATCACTTGGTCTTTCTCCCTTGCTTGATTAAACTATTTCATGATACGCAATTTTCAGCTGATGATTTAAACCCTGTCAGGAATTATTGAAGCATATTGCAAAAACACCAAAAGTTCCTTTGGAGACCATTCAGGAGAAAGTGAATAAATTGCTTGATATCCTAAAACCAACATCCCAAAGCAGGGTTGAACTACCTATTAATGAAGGGATGTTGCAGCCATCAAAAGATCTTTGGGCTACCCCTGCTGTGAGGCAAACCTGCAGCCAAACCAGGGCTGCTCGCTCAGCTGCCCCTCCAACAGACCTGAGGTGAGTAACCACTCAGGCACTCAGGCATGCAGGAACAATTCAGTTTCACTGACTTACCCTTCCAACAGAGCCTGCAGTGACTTAGCCCTCAGGCATGAGGCAGCAACCTATCCCTAAGCCGAGACGGGGTCAGATGACCCCCAGGCTCAGGTATATCCCCAACCCTACTGGAGCTGCAGATCAATCTATGCAACAGCACTACCTGGCCAGGAATCCTCCTGCTGCCTTGCACTGTATCAGACTCTCGAGATTCCCAGCCTGCTCTTGATCCTGTTCCTGCCCCAGCCTTGCCTGAGCCCTGTTCCAGTCTAGTCCATGCCCTACTCTGACCTTGCTGAAGAGCTGTTACTGACTCTCTTTAGCCTTGCCTCTGCTTTCTGACCTTCCCTGGAGCCTGGCTTTGACCTGGACCTTGGCTTCGACCCTCCTTGTATCTGGACCATGTCTACAGAACTGACTTGGTTTGTCCCTGGATTCTGACTATCCAGCTTTGATCCCTGGCTTACACCTTGACTCCAGCTATAGTACTGATTCTGGCTTGTCTACAGACTCTGATGTTTGTTCTGACCTTGGCCTGTCCCCAGATCTTGATTCCAGTGCTACCCTTGGCCTAGTCCGGACCTTACCTCTGGCTTCGACCTCTGCCCCAAATATTAGGCCTGAGTAGATCTCAGGAATCTCAGTTAATACATTCAATGTGCCAAATTCCATATGGTAACTTTTGTTTCTTGTTATTCCTGCTGTAGATCCCATGGATTGATTCATTACCCTCAACTTACAGGATGCTTAATTTGATGTGTCAATATACCCCCCACCACAGAAAGCATGTACATTTTCTGGTTCTGGAGAGTCATTACCAATTGAGAGTGCTGGAATTTTCTTGGCACTGAGGATATTCACAAAGTGTCTATCAGTAGTACCAGCCCATCTACTCAGCCAAGGATTCTACATTTACCCTTACATAGATGTGCAGGGGAATTCATGAACACAAGCGTAGTCACAGCAAAGAAAATGATTCATTTAGTTTCATCCCTGGGTTTGAGGATCAATTTTAAAAAGTCAACTCTGATTCCATCTCAATCTACAGAGTTTGTCAGAGTTCTCCTGGACTCAGTAGCAGCAAGAGCATTCCTCCATCAGAGAGATTTCAAAAAATAAAAACAAATATGATTTCTGTACTGACCTCAAAAGACTTAGCTTTACACATTAGTGTCAGAGAACTGAAAGCTGCCAGAGTGGCGTGCCAAGTATTTCTATTGCAGATCAGGGGAAGCAGTCTATTAGTCCTTACACACAACATGGCAGCAGTGTTATAACTCAGCAAGCAGGGGTAGCCCACTCTTCTTCACTCTGTCAAGAGGCAATGTTGGGAGCTCTGTATTGCCAGCTCAGTAGATCTAGAAGCATTTTATCGGCTGGATGTACAAAACAACCTAGCAGACCCCCTGAGCTGATTGTTTATGAGTCACCAAGTGTGGTCTGTTCAACCAGATGTGGCCAGATACATCTTCCAGTTATGGCGGTTTCCCCAAGTAGACATATTTATGAAAAAGCCCAACAGAAACTGTCAGCAATTCTGCTATCTATGGGGTCACAGCCCGGGTTCTGTGACAATTGCCTTTTTAATGGCTGTGGTCAGGCAGACTCATGTACAGTTTGTCATCAATCCTGCTCATTCACAGGTTATTACTAAAGATGAGAAAGGACTAGGCCAGAATCATACTTATAGCCCCAGCATAGTCCTGTCAACACTGATGCTCCACTCTTCACTCTGTTGTCGAGACTATGAATTCCCCATTTGAACTGTTGGCTACCTGCTCTCTACTGCACCTGTCAATGAAGGTGGCATTTTTGGTGGTCATTACCTTGGCCAAAGAGTAGGGGACCTGCATGCCTTAATGCTGGGGCCTCCATATACAATCTTTTTTAAGGAAAAGATTTACCTGCGTCTTCATCCAAAGTTCGTCCTAAAGGTGGTTTAATCTTACCATATAAACCACCCAATTTATTTGCCCATATTCCATCTGAAGCTTCATATAAGCAGGGAGGAAGAACACTTGCATACCTTGGATGTCAGAAGAACTATACTGTTCTACCTCAACAGACCCAGGCACTTCTGTAAATACTCCCAGCTGTTCATAGCAGTGGCAGACAAAATAGGAGGACAATCAGTTTCCAGCCAGAGAATTTCTTCCTGGATGGCATCCTCTATATGCCAGAGTTCTCTTGCCAACAAAATAAAACCACCCGCAATTGCGGTGGTAGCTTTGTTGGTGGGAGAATGTCTCCCACCAACAAAGCGCTGTTCACACTGATGCTTTTTGTTGTTAAAACTTTTGTCGGTTAGGGGTGTTTGTTTTTTCACACCCTGACCGACAAAAGTTTTAATAACAAAAGTGCAGTGTAGACATAGCCTGTCTCCTTGCTTCTCTCTTATCCCTCATTAACTTTTGGCCCCAAACTTCCTCCCTCCCCCCACAAGAGAATATAGTTAGAAATAAGAGGATGCAAAATATTTTGTTCTCTCCCTTTTTGTGCGTGTTTGTCTTTGCTTTCTCTTGTTATTTAGCTCTCCTGACAATATGATCTCTTTCTTTGAGGCTTTAGCACAGTCTAATAGATGGAAAATGTATCACTCAAACATCTAAAACTAGAATGGACAATACATGTGCACTGGAGAAAAATAATCCTTTGAGACTAATTTCTGATAAATCTATTTCAGTTGTGGAAGAGTAGAAAATCATATTCAGAATTTCAGGGCTTGCAATACTTTGGTTTAAAAGTCTTGGGTATCAGCACACATTTAAAACGTTATTTTAAAACACACTGTAGTTTCTATTTGTATTAAATTCAGTAAAAGTAATATTATAATGAAGTAATGTACAGAATACTAAATAAGCTTTTCCCTCCTAGATACTGCTGAAGAATCCTGTGTTGATGTGTTTAATAGTAGCTGCTTCTACAGAAGCTTTAGTTGCCACTGGCTTTGCCACATTTCTGCCAAAATTTATAGAAAATCAGTTTGGACAGTCATCCAGTTATTCAGCTACACTAGGAGGTAAAGGGCATTTCAATTTTTTAAACTCTTTAAATAAAAATATCTTGTGCTATATATATATTGTACTGCCTATGTTAATTAGCTGGTAGAGGAGAGAAATTAATTTGGGATTGGTATGTACTTGCAATTGTAGAGTTTCTGTAATCTTTAATACATAAATATTTTTAGCAAAAATTGGTCTTTTTATTACAAAATGCCAACTGTTGAAATGACAGTTTCCACCTTTGCTACCTCTGGTGAATACCGTTTATGGCTTTCTTAGGATAGACTCAGCTAAAGTGTTAATCCATAGGAAATTAGATATTGTCTGAATGTCACTTGAAGTCTGCTTAACTTCAAAGTTATTTTAGGGTAGAGGGGAAGAAAAGGCAATTGGGAATTTTGTTTGCAATGACTACCACTTTGTTCCCGATCCAACTGCCCTTGACCCCTGGCCTGGCTGGTCCCTGACTCCTGTTATTGGCTCTCTCCTTCCATGGGACTCTCATCTTCTGTGCTCCCAGCAGTTGTGGGATGTAGAATTTTTTTGTGATAGAAAAGAGAAGTGGAATTGGTGTTGGGCTTATTTTATGCCACCACAATGATCTGTGTTAAATTTGGTCTTTAATACCAGTATGTTTATTAATGGCCTAGAAAAGGGAGTAAACAGCATCTTAATGAAATGATGATATCAAAGTGGGAGGACTGAAACAATATAGAAGAACTTTGGTATACAGATTAGAAAGGGATGGAAAATAACAATGAATGAACATGTTGAGAAAAATAAAAGTTAAAATACCATGCAATAAATTAATTGAAATCAGATATTCAATTGCATGGAGCAATCTGAAAAGCAGTGTGGTTGAAAAAGACCATTAGGCTTCTGGTGTGCTGAGTCCACTGCCTAATTGTTAAGATTTTGTGGGTATTCTGGGAAAGCAGAGTTTTAAGGCGGTTAATAAGAGAGTTTTGCAGATGTTGATGCGAAGCTCTTATAAAACATGAGGGGCAGAATGGGAGAAAGAACAAAGGTGCTTGTTTGAAAATTTAACAAGCATGTGATGGTGGCTGGCATCATGGGCTGAGCAAAGGGGAGTTGGACCCTCTTGGTTATCAGTGAGCTACCCCACACCACAATTACTGCCCTTGGAACCTTTCAATCTATTGCTTCTTTGACGACAGTGAAGGAATTCCCTGCAGGAGTTGCTATTTCAGTTGTTGCTGTGATTCCACTTATCCCAATTTAGCTGTGACTGCTGCAGGTACTTACTTCTAATGCTTCTTTGCCTTCCTGGAAGGTCTCATCCTTTTATTTCTTCCGGGTTTATTTTTAACCCCAGAAATTGCTCAGAAAATGAGGTAGGGAGATTGTCTGACAAGGGGTTTGGAGGACCAAAAAAGCCCAATATCTGCACATCGTTGGAACTCATTATGGAAAATCTTGTGCTTAAAGTAGCAGTAGACTGTGTGGAGGAAGGTTCCCAGCTGACTGAAGGGTGCCCTAAAAGGAGTGCTATATTAATCTAATGTGTCTACCACACAATCTAAGATTGGGTTGTGCCTTTGGCAATAAGAAGTTTGAAACAACAGCTAAATAATGTGAGGTCACAGATGCATGCATCTAAATCTAAAGAGAATCATTTACTTTATTTTTGTGAGAACTGTTATAAAAGTTCATTCATGCCTTTTGAAATTCCAGTAATATAGTTTGAAAATGACAAAAAATCAGGATACACCCTAAATTTTGATTATGTCTTGCATTTTTGTGTAATTGATGGTGTCTCATTTTCCTCTAGGGCTTGTATTAATTCCAGGAGCAGCACTAGGTCAAATCATAAGTGGCATCTTGGTTTCCAAGTACAAACTGGATTGCAAAAACATAATCAAGTTCATATTAGGCACTTGCTCAGTGGCTCTAATATTAAACACGGTGTTTGTGTTTTCTAAATGTGGGAATGAACCATTCGCAGGTGTCTCTGAAACATATAACAGGTAAATATATTTTAATGTACTCTTGGGCTTGGTAACAATGTTCAAAATGAGTAAACTGTTTAACAGTGCATAAATACACTTTTCAAATTGTCTTGTTTAATTTTCTTTAATGTATGAAAAACATACTTCGAGAAAGTTGAGAATTCTCTTCATAGTTAAGTCCTGCTAGCAGCAGATGAAAACAGGAAAGTTCTTGTGTTGTTGTATGTCCTGTAAAAGGGTCTGGCAGGCTGACTATGCTCAACTATTATTTCTCTGTCTCTTGCAGATGTGGGCAGCTGGTGTGGTTGCTTACGTTAGATGTCTGTGTTTCTTTGGAGAATGTTTTCCCTTAACCCTCTTCAATTTCTGTTAGAGGTTGATTAATTTATGCAGGTTTCTTTCTTGATAAGAGAGTCCTATCCCCTGCTCTTTTATTGAAGCACATTGAAGGATGGCACGGAGGTTGAAGTCCTAGCTTTGCTGCTTTGGCAGCAAATGGTCTGCAACCAGTGGGCCTCCAGTTCTGTTGTGTACCATTCTTTCTTAAAAGACTGGGAGGCTTCAGCTCTCAGAGTAGAGAGAAACTTAGCCCTGTAGTTTTATCTTTCCATGCATACCTGCTTCTTAGCTGAAAGGCATTTTGAGCCCAGCAACTTAACTGGTAAATTGATCTTGCTTTAGGTGGTGTGAGGTAGGCTTCATTTGAGACCAGGTACCATCATGTCAATCATATATGCCAGTCATGCAAAGGGCCAGGTTTCTGGCCTTCCTGGACAAAGAACATGAGCTGCATCGGTCTTTCCTTTTTGGCCAGGCAGCAGGATAACCCTAGTTGCTGAAATCTAGACAAGGGTGTTTTTGCTTACTTGGGGTATATCTACACAGCCACAGGAGCAAGCCTTCCAACCTGGGTTTACAGACTTGGGGTAACATGGCTCATGTTAGTGCTCTAAAAATATGTGTGTAGACAGCACTTTGAACTTGTGGTTTGGGCTGGAGCTTGGGCTCCAAAGTCCATCCCCCCTTCCTTAGTTTCAGAGCCTGAGCATCAGCCTGAACCAACTTAAAAGTGCTGTCTTCACAGCTATTTTTAGAGTGCTAGCACAAGCCCTACTAGCCCAACTCTGTTAACCCTGGCAGGGAGTCTTGCTCATAGGGGCTGTGTAGATGGTGTCACTCCTTCTGTATAGCTCCCTTAGTTGTCTGAACTGCTTTCTGGAGACAGAGCTTGATTCAGCCTTCCTGGCCCTGATTTAGGAATTCTTTCATTTTTCTGAAGTGTCCATACTTCCTGTGCAGCTTAACATTTTGCTTCTAATTTTATCAACTGTTTTTCTTTAGTTTGGGATGGGTGCATCAGTGAAACATGGTCTCTTGGGTCAGATGCTCCTCTTGAATTATTCTTCCCCTCTTTTATTCTTGCATATCCTCTAATGGATACTGTCCTGTAATATGGTCAATAAAAAATCCAGGTACTACAATGCTAAATTGTATTCAAATCAAATGAGAGCTACCTTTTTTCTATCCAAATTAGACAAAAATCTGACCTACATGGGATAGAATTCTAGTCTTAATGTGGCTTCTTCTGAAAAAAATATATGGAGGAAAAAGGATCAGTCAGAACAGTGTTAAACACTAAAAAATACATAAAGTTATATTTTAACCTTACTTTCAGAACAACGGGTTCCAGAGAGTGTACTTATAGGAGTTGTTTTAAATTCCAGTGGGTAAGTAAATCTACACAGGTAGATAGTGATAGCAGTATTTTAGTACACTTTTTAATTGTGGTTGGGGAGTGTGTTCACAAATAGGTAAAGAATTTTTGTTCCTTATTATCACAGTAGTGCTTAGATACTGCAGCTTGGATGGGGCCCCATTATGCTACAAACACAATAGGAAGTGACAGCTCCTGACCCAAAAAACTTTCATACTGAGTAGATCAGACTGACTCTGAATGTCAGGGGAGGGTGGAACAGAGGTGGAGTCACTTGTCTAAGTAGAGTCCAACTCAAGTGTTCTATCTACTGGACTACACTAGCTGTCTTTGAAACTTCCAATTAGTCTGATTCTATGCTTGTATCTATAAGGATTCTGGTCTCTTTCTGCTAATGGATTTTGACTTCTTGAGCAACTTCAGCATTTCCATTTGACATCCAGTCTGCATGCGGCCCTTCTATAAGGATAATCAGCTTGCCCTTAATGTATAAGAAATTTTGTTTCATTCCAGAACACGCGCTCGCGTGTGTGTGTGTGTCTATATATATACACACACACACACACGCACACACACATTAGTATGTGCAGGTGGCTGCACGCAGTGAAGAGAAAGCAAGTGGTGTGTCCTAGTGTGCCGAACTACTTTGGTGCAAAGCAAAACACCTCAAAATGATCATCGTTGGTGATATCTACTTTATCCATCTTGTCATTGATACATATGAATGTGAACAAGTTTAATAAATTCTAACCTAGGATAAGGGAGACAAAAGTTACAGCTTACATTGTTATACTTGAAAATTACTTGGTGTTTCAATAGCCTTCTAACTTTATATTCTAACTCTGTTGGTCTTTACAAACGTATAATGTATGATGCTTTAAAAGAATAGTTTTAGTATTATTTTCTATTCAGAAAGCCCTTTTTAAAATGCAGTTTTTTAAAATGCTATCTATTTAATGAGAGATTTTCAAAGGCACAAATAGGAGATGAGAACATGAGAATGGCCATACTGCGTCAGACCAATGGTCCATCTTGCCCAGTATCCTGTCTTCTGGTAGTGGCTGGTGCCAAATGCTTCAGATGGAGTGAACAGAACAGGGCAATTATTGAGTGATCCATCTCCTGTTGTCCTGTCCCATCTTCTGGCATTGAGATTTAGCTACATTCAGAGCACTGGTTATATCCTTGACCATATTGGCTAATAGCCGTTGATGGATCTGTCCTCCATGAACTTATCCATTTTATTTTGTGAACCCAGTTATAATTTTGGCCTTCACAACATCCCCTAGCAATGAGTTCCCCATGTTGCGTGTATATTGTGCAAATAAATACTTTGTTTTAAAATTGTTGCCTATTAATTTCATTGGGTGACCCCTCGTTCTTATGTGAAGGAGTAAATAACACTTCCTTATTCACTTTCACCACACCATCCATATGATAGAGGAATTTATAGACCTCTATCATATCTCCCCCACCTTAGTTATCTCTTTTCTAAGTTGAACAGTGCCAGTATTTTAAATCTCGCCTCAGCTGGAAGCTGTTCCATACCCCTCATCATTTTTGTTGGCCATCTCTGTCCTTCTCCCAATTCTAAATTATCTTTTTTGGGATGGGATGACCAGAACTTCACACAGTATTGCAGATGTGGATGTATCGTGGATTTGTATAGTGGCAGTATGATATTTACTATCTTATTATCTATCCCTTTCCTAATGATTCCTAACATTCCATTAGTTTTTTTGACTGCCACTGCACATTGAGCAGATGATTTCAGAGAAACCATCCATGATGACTCCAAGATCTCTTTCTTGAGTAACAGCTAATTTATAACTCATCATTTTGTATGTACTGTTGGGATTATGTTTTCCAGTGTGCATTATTTTGCACTTGTCAACATTCAGATATTCAATGTTTGATGCTACAGTTTAATTACGATAAACATTTTTTTGGTTTGAAATGCTTCTTTGAACATAAATACTCTTTACAATTTTTTTTTCTAGTTTTTAAAATATTTGGAATTGATACATGTTTTAAGAGAGAAGTTGAGGACCTGCTGTAGGAAGAAACAGCTTATACAAATGTTTGTGGCAATCTGCATATTGTACTGCTGATTAGCCAAAAAAATCCTATTTGATTAAAGACAATACCAGCAAAGGGACCTTTTAAATTTGCAGGCTTTCACAGAAAGCTCAAGTGGTAGTAAAAACACTCATTTCTGTCACAGAGTCTCTCTGAAGAGATTTAAATTACTCCTGTTTCATAAACAGATAAAAGGACACACATTGCTGTGAATCGAGCAGAATGAAAAAAGAAAATATCAGCTATCCTGAAACTCAGACAACTCAACAGCAACCAGTTATTCTATCATGCAGTGACAGAGCTAGAGGCAACTCCAATTGTTTGAGGGTCTGCCAAAGAGCCAGATGGTGTTGTGGAAAATAAATTGCTCTGGTACCTAGGGATTCTAGCTTCCATTTAAAGATAAGCATAAACATGAGTGATATGCAGTGCAACTGGGTAAATGACTTCTCAATATTCCACCCCCAGTCCTCATTCTTTAATTTTAGAAAAGGGCTTAATATGTTGTCAGAACAATATGGTGACAAAAATAGGACCTTTATTTTGATTAGAAAGTGCTGTTCTAACTTTTCAGTCTTTTGCTCTTGCTGCCATAAATAGAACTCTTTTGTGGCCCCAAGTGGCTCTAAACCAAGTACACACAAGTGAACCCATGCGCTCCCTACAATGTGCATGAAAGAGGTATTTGTGTCCTAAATGGTCTAGGAGAGCAGGGATCTTAAATATCAGATTTAGCCGCCTCTTATGTGCTGAGGACTGCCCAGTAACAATGTCATGCAACTGCAAAAAGTGGACAGTGAAGAACATCAGAAATTGTAGCATAAGCTGGAAACCGAGAAATTGAGATACATTAACCTAGGACAGATATGCCTCATTCACTTTATGTGAATTATCAGATGGAGTTCATTTTATATGAATTATTTTGGGGCAGTTCTTTGGCCTGTGGTATACATGAGGTCAGACCTGATGATTGCAATGGTCCCTTCTGGCCTTGGCATCTATGAATCTATCTGTATTAGTATTCATAAATTAAAGTCAAAACTCTTTCTCTCACACATATAATAGGAAAATGACACAAAACGTGGAGTTTGACATGTAGGCTGTTTCAAGGTAGAAACAATAACTAGATTAATAACTGAATAAATCAGATACTTTCAGGATACAGCAGTCTAGTGAAATATTCTTACTTTTTAAAAATCAATTAAAACATAAAAGACACACACACACACCATGAAATGGTGACTGCCCACAAACTACTAAAGAAAAATGTGAGAATAAGAGCAAAACATTTGTATGTCATACATGGTTAAATGCAAAAACACAATAATGCAAATTTAAAGTTACACATGTAAGGCCATGGGCTAGGATTTTCAAAGGAGCTGAAGGGAGTTAGTTGCCCACTTGCTACTGAAATTCAAAAGAGTTGGACACCTAAGTCCATCTTACTGCATTGAAAATCACTGGCTTAAAAGTCATGAAGTGACTTTTAGGGTTTAAGGTTAAACAACCTTAAATTTCACAAAACCTGCTTCCTTGCACATATCACCATAGTGTGTGAGTGCCCCACAATCTTTACTCCTCAGCACCCTGTTAGGTAGGGAAGTACTACTATCCCCATTTTACAGATGGGAAACTGAGGCAGAGAGAGACTTGTCCAAGATCACACAGGAAGTCTGTGAAGGAGCAGGAAATTGAAGCTAGCTCTCCTAAGCCCCAGACTAGTGTCCTGTCCACTGCAAGGCTGTTTTAAAAATTCTAACTCATTTTCTGAGCTTTCGATTCCTAATTATATAATCTTAATGCTTCATCAATTTACAGTAGATTTGAAGTTAATAGTTCTTTTGAATATTCATTATTAAATCTTTTTATATTCACATAGATTTAAAGTAAAGAAAATTGCTCCAGTGAGCTAACTTTAAACTTTTTCTTCAAACAAGGCATTTTGCTGGTTTTGCTAAGATCTAAAGTGAAGCCAACTTCAAGGAAAATTTGTACAGAAGTTTTAAAATTTTGAACATCGAACATAAGAAACCTGGAGTTGGAAAGTGCACACTTAACTATGGGAAGAGATTATACATGCAAAACTCTATCCCAAAAGGAAAAGAGAATTTTGTTGAAAACTGTGAACATGTGAAACAGAACTGTACTGCAAAATCTTTTGTATCCATAACTCTGCAGTATCTTTTCACTAAGATAGTGAACAGTTGGAACCAACAGGTGCAGCTGAACCATTGGTGATAATGGTTAGCAGTAGGTCTATAAAAATCCATGCTCTCTTCAGCATAATTTCTGCAACCATGGTTGAATCCCACATAGTTGTTGCAATGATGTCGAAGACTTCTTGTCTGTCTCAACCCTCACAGCTAAACTTATCAGCACCATTTCAACTGCACTCATTTCTGGCATCCATTGGCAACAGTTCATTTTTATCTTGTCCATCGTGTTACCTGTCAGAGGGCTTGACATACAAAATGACTGGGAAAGAAAAGGGGATTTAATAAAATAGCACTTCTCCATAGGTTCTTCAGGAAACTTTAGAACAATGCACAGCTAAATCTGTAGACATGGTAACTGGTAGAGATTCTATGAGCTTGTGGGAATTTAATCACATGACTGACTCCCACTTTGAATGTGGTGTGGCTAAATTCCTATGTACTGAACTGATGACTCATTTCTTTGAGAATCTCTCTTTACAAGAGTGGTTTGACTGATGCTTGAGTTGAAATTGAATATAGTCCCATGAAGTTGGGAAGTAGGTGGGTGTTTATTGTTTTGTTTGGAAATTTTGAAGGCAGCCATCATGACGAACACTACATCTTTGTAGAAGATAAAGATACCTTTATGCTCTTTTCCTTTGTATCAGCATAGTACCAACCTTTCTACACCTATTAATGTTGAAAATCATTTATTGTAAAACTTTTGAGTTCAGACACACAGAAACAATCCTTGACATGGTGCTGATATCATTTTGTGCTCTGATTCTCACCAAGAAAACTTAATTAGCAATAGTGGTGATTTTGTACAGTTGAAATGTCAGAATGGTTCACTTGAGAACATGGATGGAAGTAATACACTGTGCATTCTTGAATCTATTATGATAATATCTAAGGCGCAAAACCTCTCCCACCAACATTCCCTTCACCTCCTTGAGCGGTTGAAGAGCAGGAATGCAGTGAAATCACTGTCGTTCTGCTGGCACGCTGAATGCCAGTCTCTGTTTTGCAAAAAACTACATATTCCCTATGAAAAAAGAAAAGGAGGACTTGTGGCACCTTTAGAGAGTAACCAATTTATTTGAGCATAAGCTTTCGTGAGCTACAGCTCACTTCATCCGATGAAGTGAGCTGTAGCTCACGAAAGCTTATGCTCAAATAAATTGGTTACTCTCTAAGGTGCCACAAATCCTCCTTTTCTTTTTGCGAATACAGACTAACACGGCTGTTACTCTGAAACCTGTCATATTCCCTATGAGGATTGTTAGGGTCAATCAGCTGGTTCCACCAGTCAAGCTTCCCTGGAAAAGTCGTGGAGCAGCTGTGAAAGCTTCCCCCACTTGCTTCAGTTGCATTACAGTCCATGTGCACCAAGTAAACACAATAGTCTTTTCCCTATGTTTCTGGATTTGCTCTTTGATAGAAGCATTGCAAACTCAGTTTTCGGTATATTTTTGAAAAATGTAAGATGTCTGCAGAAGATTCTGAGATCTGAGTTACCCAGGAAAGAATTTTCTGTAGTATCTGGCTGGTGAATCTTGCCCATATGCTCAGTGTTTAGCTGATTGCCATATTTGGGGTCAGGAAGGAATTTTCCTCCAGGGCAGATTGGAAGAGGCCCTGGAGGTTTTTCACCTTCCTCTGTAGCATGGGGCACAGGTCACTTGCTGGAGGATTCTCTGCTCCTTGAAGTCTTTAAACCACGATTTGAGGACTTCAATAGATCAGACTTAGGTGAGGTTTTTCACAGGAGTGGGTGGATGAGATTCTGTGGCCTGTGTTGTACAGAAGGTCAGACTAGATGATCATAATGGTCCCTTCTGACCTTAGTGTCTATGAATCTATGAATAAAGAATAAAGGCATGTTACCACTCAGTAAAATGACTGAATGCTTCTAGATTTATAACTTTGATGTAGCATTCCACATGCACTTTGAATGTTGTGCATAATAATTTCATTTTACAGCTAACTGAACTGTCACTGGCAGAAGTGAATTGCCCTTTTAAAGATATTAATTTATATCTTTAAAGGAGCACATAATAAAAATAGAAGTTTATAAACTGAATAAATTGAAATTGGAGGCTGTTTAAGTGAGAGTTTGGACACTAACATACTACCACTCATTTTACAATATAGCTTGATTTTTAAACTGCTGATATTGCAGCATTCCCTAGTTTCAGTAGAACTAGCTTTGAAACAACTTATAATGCAAAAGTTGTGTAATGCGCTGTTACCATCAGGAAATTCAAAATCATTGTCATCCTGTTCCATCCTTGTGCATTGTGGGAAAGTCTTTAATTTACTTCTCATATAACTTAACATTTTAATGTTATAAGGCTGTGCATGGTTACTTCAGCTATAGATCTATAGTACCTTTGCCACTCTGGAAGTGAGAGGACTAAACCTAGAATATGCAGCTGTAGTACACAGGAGTTAAAGAACTCCGTTATCTATGTTACCAATTCCCAGAGCTGCAAAGCTACTCTGGGACATGACTTAGGTGTTATCTTGTCACTATGTAGTTAGCACATGTAGCCTTCTTGATGTTTGAACAAGCCAGCTGTCATCTGGCTAAGGGACTAATAAAACAGCAAATATCTGAGAGATGGCTCATGAGTCAGATAGAGTTAAAGGAATAAAATCAATACTTGATCAATAAAAGTAGTTAAAATGGCTCATATTTTACAATATCATTTCCACTTATCTTTAAAATGTATTTTTTCTCTTATCTGTAGCTGTGTTAATGATCCACAAAAACACCTAGGGAAACTGAATATACAGAGTATGTAATAAAAATCACTAGACAAAGTGCTGTCAGATGCACTGAGGATACAAACTAGAATTTTCCCCATAATATTTCAGCACAGCAATTTTAGGTATTACAATAACTATAAAATTTTCAAAAAGAAGTGTGATCTTTACATTTGTTATTAGTTTGAACTTTATTATGGTAGTAATGTATGTTTGTGTAGAACTGTAGATTAGTGAACATATGAGCATTCCATTACTGACTCATGTTTCTCTATTCCCTATTGTAAATTATTCTTAAACCGAGTTAATGAAATCTATTGTTTACTCATTGCCTGTTTAATCTTTACCTTACAGAACAGGCAAGTTAAGGAACTTGACTGCACCATGTAATGCTAACTGCAACTGCTTACGCTCCTTTTATTACCCAGTTTGTGGCAGAGATGAAGTCCAGTATTTTTCTCCCTGTTTTGCAGGATGTACATCTTTTACTGTTCAAAAAAGGAAAAAGGTATTTTTTATGCGATGTCTTTAACAGGAAATAAATGCACAGTTTATCCTGTATCTTGGTTTCTTTGAAAATGGCATACAAATTTTGCTATTATTATTAAAATGTAAGAGAATTGTTTCCATTACAACAAAACAGTGAATCAGCATTAGCTTTATAATATATAATTGTGAACTAAAAAAAAAGAAAAGAAAAGAAAACCCAAACAAAAACCCCTCTTTGAACCTATAAGTGAATATTAATGTCAGTGGAATGAAGGGTCTAGTGTCTCGTAGTTGTTACATGTCTGCAGTGTTTTGTTGCAAATGTAGTTCTCTGTGACAATTCTAGCATTGTACTCATTCTGTAAAACGATAAGTGGACTAAACAGAAGATGCTACTACTGTTAATTTTTATTGTCCAAAACAGCCAGTGGCTTTAAATGCACACCTGGATTTTGCGATTTACTTATGTATCTAGAATTTATTTTGAATTTTCTTTGCTGACATTTTGTCAGATAATTTTTTTTGTCTCTGAAACAGGCTCTAAATGCCATCACTGAGAGAAATAAATTTGTTAGTCTCTAAGGTGCCACAAGTCCTCCTTTTCTTTTTGCGAATACAGATAACATGGCTGCTACTCTGAAACCTATCACTGAGAGATGAATTCCGGCACAGGATTACATGATATTGACTCATATACCTTAATATAAATTACTGCTGTTTTAACAAACTTCATCCCTGTAATATATTCCAATAAAATAAATTTTTGAACTTTGAACAGGGTGGATTAATCTATCTAAAATTATCTAAACTCCTTTATTTGGGGCTCAGATGATGATAGGACTCAAATGGTGGGCTAAAAAAGCAGCACTTCAGTCAGTGTTAAATTGATGAATGGATCCTTATCCATTTTTATACAATAAGGCCCCAAATGCATCATCAGTTCATGCAGATTTGTTAGGATCAAAATAATTCCAAAAGCTGCTGGCTTTCTGTGCAAGGGTGCCAGCGCAGTCTGGGAAGGTGGGGGCAAAAACATTTTGCTTGTGGTGGAGTCTTAAGAGTGATTATTTTGGTACCCCCTAGAGAATGAATCAAATGTCAAGGTGAGATGACAGGTTTCAGAGGGGTAGCCATGTTGTTCTTTTTTTGCTGATACAGACTAAGGAGTACTTGTGGCACCTTAGAGACTAACAAGTTTATTTGGGCATAAGCTTTCATGGACTAAGACCCATTTCATCAGATGCATGCAGTAGAAAATACAGTAGGAAGAGAGATATATATATATGTATATATATATGTATATATATATATATACACACACATACACACACACACACACAGAACATGAAAAAATGGGGGTTGCCATACCAACTCCAATGAGATGAGAGGAAGGGACTTGGGATTTCAGCAGAGGTGGCATTGAAGTTGTTTCCTTTAATAGGCAGTGTTGCAGAAGTGGTTCTGAGCAGGTTTATAGACATGCAAGTAGAGAAGAATTCAGAGTCAATGTTAATGCTATGGTTACAGCCAGAGAAGGTGAATTTTAGAGGAGAGAGTTGTGCTGGGGCATGCTGCTCTAGCTCCAAAGCAGTTCTGGTTTTGAAAGTTAAGTCCTGCTTTGCTGAATTTCTTTCACTAAATTCATGCAGCTTGGGGAATGGGGAGAATACAGTGCTTCAGTTCCTTCTGTACCAAAAGGATGCCTGCAGGAGATGGCAGCTACACTTAGCCATGTAGAAGTATAAGAACTGCACCGCAAGAGAAGGAAGGAAGCTGTTGTGTGGAACTTTTAAGACCAATACATATGGAAACCTGGTCATGTTTGGTTTATCAACTCTGGGTGGTAGTTGCTTCCTCCTGATCTCCCCAAAACAGTGCTTCAGGCCCTTCTGCCCCTAAATCTGAACCAGGTCATTCTTGTCCATGCTGTCCTGAATTGAGAAGTATCATCACCTTGCCATGTCCCCTCAGCACAGTAAACTCTTAGATTCCCTTGCTGTGGAAAATGCTGAAAAGTGCACAGTGGGAGAAGGCAGGCAGAATAGCAGCCAGTCAAGGTAAGCTAGAAGATGGCAAGAAAATGGCCTCTGTCAAGGTTCCTTCCCCACTCTGAACTCTAGGGTACAGATGTGGGGACCTGCATGAAAACCTCCTAAACTTATTTTTACCAGCTTAGGTTAAAACTTCCCCAAGGTACAAACTATTTTCCTTTTTCCCGTGGACTTTATTGCTGCCACCACCAAGCGTCTAACAGATATATAACCGGGAAAGAGCCCGCTTGGAAACATCTTTCCCCCCAATATCCTCCCCAAACCCTACACCCCCTTTCCTGGGGAAGGCTTGATAAAAATCCTCACCAATTTGCATAGGTGAACACAGACCCAAACCCTTGGATCTTAAAAACAAGGAAAAAGCAATCAGGTTCTTAAAAGAAGAATTTTAATAGAAGAAAAAAGTAAAAGAATCACCTCTGTAAAATCAGAATGGTAAATACCTTACAGGGTAATCAGATTCAAAACAGAGAATCCTTCTAGGCAAAACCTTAAGCTACAAAAAGACACAAAAACAGGAATGTACATTCCATTCAGCACAGCTATTTTATCAGCCATTTAAACAAAACAGAATCTAACGCATAGCTAGCTAGATTACTTACTAAATTCTAAGACTCCATTCCTGTTCTGTTCCCGGTAAAAGCATCACACAGACAGAGCCTTTGTTTCTCCCCACCTCCAGCTTTGAAAGTATCTTGTCTCCTTATTGGTCATTTTGGTCAGGTGCCAGCGAGGTTATCCTAGCTTCTTAACCCTTTACAGGTGAAAGGGTTTTTCCTCTGACCAGGAGGGATTTTAAAGGTGTTTACCCTTCCCTTTATATTTATGACAGCCTCTTTCATGGATTTACCTACCCCAGAGAGACCATGTAGAATCTGGGTAAAAAGGTAAATTAGAGAGGAATTTGCCTAGCCATATAACCTCATTATACACAGGGATCTGTGTGAGGTTATGACTATTCCTTGTTGAAGGAATGTTAATCTTTTTTTTTTGTTAAGAAAGATTTTGAAAAAAATCTGGAGGCTCTATTAAAATAAAATACAACTAAAAATCACTCCATTTGTTCACTTGATTATAAAAGCCTCTGATAGTTTACTGTTAATTACATTTCATTCTCCCATTGCTTCATTAAACATTAGAATGTGCTTACCAAAGCAGGAAGGTTGATGTGGATAGTTAGCTGACTTCAAAGTGAGTGAGTTAATTGAGTCCACATGAAAGTTAATCATATTACCTCTTTGATACCAGTTCAAGGTTATTTGACTCTCTTTTCAGGGGTTTATGCCTGAGTTGGAGTGCCGTCAGACATGAACAAAACAGTTGGTCATAGTATCACCAAAGTAGCAGTGTGGGATATATCTAATTCTTCTTATGTAGGCAGTGCTGGGACACATTTCCTTCATCTGTTTTTATTGTTTTGTTTTTTGCAAAGGGGTGGGAAGGAAGGTTGAAATCTTGTACCTCTTCCTGCAAATGGTGTGTGCTAGCATAGGCAAAGGATGCTATTGTGATACTGCCAGTCATTTAGCCCTACTCACCAGTACCATATGTACACTAGGTCTAACAATGATGAAGCTGCTCTAGTGGTAGTGAAAAGATTGGCTAATATAGTGATAACTTTTGTAGTAGGAAAGCCTTCCAGCTTTTCATTTGATATTGTAGTAGTCATATACTCGTTCTAGCTAATATTGGAAAGCTGTGTGAGTGTTTTTACTGGAGGGCATACATTCAAGTTATTTTTTACTCTTGTATAAAGCAAGTAGACAAGAACTGTCATGAGGGAAAAGAATGTCATGTTTCGATTAAAGTTTATATGACAGATGAAGCACTTGTTGGACATGTCTGGCTGGAAAGGTTAATTCAAACTGCTCTTTGGGCCAGAGTAAGTGACAGGCCTTGAGAATGGAAGACCATGGTGATGACAAGGCTGGATCTCATCTCGTCTTCATAAAGTACAAATTCTCTTTTCTTTTCTATATCTGTTCTCCATTTTGTTCCAAAAGTAGAGTGTACAATTCTTTTTACATTACATGTTTTCTGTGTTTTAGAGTTATGCAGTTAGCACAGTGTGTTTTATTATAATTTTCACATTCTGTCAACTACTTCTTCCATCTGTAGGCTGCTGTAACTTATGCTGGAGCAAATGCAGCTTGTGAGCCAAGAAGCCATATCTGTATCTCCTAATAGCTCCACCCATTTCTATGCCAAGGGCATCACTAATTCACCTGCTTCCCTCAGATCCTTCAGTTTAGCTTGTATTTGTAACATAAACATATTTTAAACAAACACCATTCACCGACCCTCCTCTCCCCACAAAGTATGAAAAGGAAGTGGGGGAAAATGTCTTAAAATAGTGTGTGCCAAACACACATGCCCAGTACCTTTGCTTCTGTATCCTACCTTTCCCTCACTATTCACCCCTCCCCTACACAAACTCTCTTTCTGTATTTAGATTGCAAGTTTTTCAGAGGCTTTGCCTTCCTTCATTTAAGTCATGCACTATGCCCAATAATAGTGCTATATAAATAAGGTATAATTCATAGCTGACCGCACTGGAATTTACCAACATTCTTCTGAAGAATTAGAAAGAGCATTCTACAGTTTCTAGTCCCTTCTGTTGCTAATGAGTGGAGAATATGGAAGTCGAGACTGAGAAATATGAAAGTAATCCAGTGAGTATTGTACTTGAACAAGGACAAGATATTTAGATTAGGTTGAAACAGGACAAAAGCTGAACAGGCACAACACTGGAGAAGAAGGTAACCACTGCTTATCACTACGAAAGGTTTTTTTCTCCTGCTGATAATAGTTCACCTTAATTGATCACTCTCGTTATAGTGTGTATGGCAACACCCATTTTTTCATGTTCTCTGTGATATATATCTCTTCCTACTGTATTTTCCACTGCATGTATCCGATGAAGTGGGTTTTAGCCCACGAAAGCTTATGCTCAAATAAATTTGTTAGTCTCTAAGGTGCCACAAGTACTCCTTGTTCTTTTTACTGCAATAATGCTATCCTTCAAGTGCCATATGAGATACTATCATTATCTTTAAAATATGGCCTGGAGATGCCAACTGAGATTAGTACCCCATTGCACTAGCAGCCACTATATAAGCAGATAAGAGACAGTTTTTGACTTACAGTCCAAATAGAAAATACAAATCGGGGGAAGTTTTTGGCAGAGCTGGGAAGTGAACCCAGATATTCTGAGTCCCAGTGCAGTGCCTTAACCATAAAAGGCCATCCTTCTTCTCTAATGTACCTTTGGGAATTATATTGATATAATTAATTAGTAGAAGAGGAGAGGTTTGATCAGGAATTTTATTGAAAATATTAATACTAAATCAGCCAGTGCTGACAGAACAAGTGGCTCTTTGAGAATCTTGCTGGATAAAGTGTGTATATGTGGGAAACCTTCCAGGTTATAGCCAGACAATTGTAATTTAGGAATAAGGGTTTGTTAAGGCAACTGTTAGGGTTATTTAGAAATTAGGACTAGCACATGAAAGGTGTCCAGACAAAAAAGCATTCATACTTTCAGAATTTTGAATAACTTGTAACAAGAAGGTATATTTATGGGAGTACAGGACTCTCCCATTTTGGGTTGTTTATTCTCAGCTTTACTTTTTTCTATAAAGTGCTTGAAACTATCCACTGATTAATTGAGGGACACCAGCAGAATATTCAACTTTTCATGTTTTTTTTTTAAACTGGAGTTTGTGTATAAATCAAGTGTTTTCAGTTTACTTAGTCTCTCCTTGAGCTTATATTTAGTGCAAAATGAAGTAATGCCTAATTAATAAGAAAAGGGGAAATTTAAATTTAAATTAATCTAATCTAATAATTAGTCTGGCAAAAAAGGTTTAATGTCTAAATACAAAATATCCCAAACAGAGTTCAGGGGTAACTCCTGTTCGGGTAATAGGAGACCTCTTTTGGTAGCTTGCCAGCCCAGGAGGAAAGCAAAGTAATAAGTGGAGGAGAGAGTTAGTCTTTACAGTTGGAGGAATGTAAGTGAGCATAGTTATTTCAAAAGTAGGTGGAATAACCAGGATAGTGTGGCTGAAAATATCACAAAATAAATTAAGGGTTCACTAGGTCATGCACTGTCCTTGAAATAAGTAATATGTGTTAATGTGTGGATGTCTGATCACAACTTAATCTCTATCAATTACGATAATTTACAATTTTACATATTTTGAAATAACACTGTTTGCTGTGTGCATTATTTGTAGATTTACCAAAACTGTTCCTGTATTGGGATGCCAAAAAGATTACTTGACGCAGAAGAGGTCCCTTTTGAGGCTCTGGCTGGGAAATGCCGAACACGATGCACGTTCTTGCCTCTATTCCTGGGCTTTTTCTTTTTTGCTGTTGTTTTCACTTTTATGGCTGTTACTCCAACTACTGTGGCCATCCTCAGGTATTTGGTTTTCATACTTTCCAATAACATATTCCTGGCTCCACAGCAGAGTATAAACATAGCATGGCATGCTTTCCTCTCCAGACCTGAAGAAGAGCTATGTGTAGCTCAAAAGATTGTACCTTCTACCAACAGAAGTTGATCCAGTAAAAGATATCTCACCTACATGCATCCAATGAAGTGAGCTGTAGCTCACGAAAGCTTGTGCTCAAATAAATTGGTTAGTCTCTAAGGTGCCACAAGTACTCCTTTTCTTTCTGCAAATACAGACTAACACGGCTCTTACTCTGAAACCTGTCACCTACATTGTCGCTCCCAGTGGCAAGGAATGTAACTATTCTGACAACTTGCAAAATAAAGATTAAGTCGTTTTTATTCTTTTTATACAGGATCAGCTCTGTAATCAAAATATGTAAGGAGTGCTTTGCACCCCTGTCTGCTGCTCCCTAGACTCTAATAATCACCGTGTAGTGTATAACCAGTTTTAAGCAGGTTAAGCCCTTTGAACATTAGATGAAGAGATTACTGTCATCTGTAGATTCTCTACTTTTTCACAACACCTTTTCTCTTATAAAAATAGAAATAGCTTCCTTTCCACTTGGTGGCACTACTTGGTGGCACTTGGTAGCACAAGGTTCCTTTTTAAAGGGCAGATCACACTCCATCAATATGAGAGGAAAGCTAAAGTCTGTTTATCCTTACATGATCCATAATCTCATTTTTGATGAAGCACCTGGCTTTTCCTGCATCACTGAGACATGGTTCAATGCCACGTCCAACCCTATCTGAACACAGCTAATCTTCCCATCTGTACGTTACAAGCCAAGACAGTATCCAGAATGCACCAGATAAGAGAAAGTGGAGTAAATCCTGTTCCCCTCCAGCCTCTGATAGTGAAGACATTTCATACCAGAAACAAAAAGTGCATTCATGTGGTCTGTGAGGATGCGAAAGGACAAAAGGAATTTAGGAATTATATTGGTTTACAGACCTCCAGGTGAAAACCTCATCAACTTCCTGGATGAACTCTCAGATATGCGGCCCAGTATGGTATTGGAATCCCCAGATTACTTGTCTTCAATTATCTCAATGTTCACATGGACAATCTCAATGATATAGTAGTACTTTGATCTCATGACCTATACAGAACCCATCAGATTCTTTCAGGTAGTCTCTGACCTATATATGTAACCATATATGGTATGTATGTTGAATCCTATCTTCCAGCTAGGACTGCATATTGGAGATATCACCAGCATACCTCTCTCCTGAGCTGATCACCACCTCTTCCAGGCAGAGATCAAAGCCTGCCTGCTTTCCTTTTTTCCTATCAGGATAGAGAGCAATCAAAATTGATTTTCCCCCAAAGACTTCTGAACTCCCTAAGTTTTCAAATCTCCTTAGAACAAGTAACCCAAATACAAGGCCAAGGTGCTGATGAGTTGGTACAACAGTACAATCACCTGTTGTCCTTTACCATCAATGCTTTGGCCTCTCCTCCTCCTTCCCAAACTGACCAAGAAAAATAGTATGCTTCACAGGCGAACTACTGCCAGTGAAGTTAGAGTACCAGTAGTACAAAAAGACAGGTTTCAGAGTAACAGCCGTGTTAGTCTGTATTCGCAAAAAGAAAAGGAGTACTTGTGGCACCTTAGAGACTAACCAATTTATTTGAGCATAAGCTTTCGTGAGCTACAGCTCACTTCAACAGATGCATCATCCGTTGAAGTGAGCTGTAGCTCACGAAAGCTTATGCTCAAATAAATTGGTTAGTCTCTAAGGTGCCACAAGTACTCCTTTTCTTTTAGTAGTACAAAAGACACTGAGTCCCTCTGCTAGCACACAAACTGTACCGAACTTCACCACTGAAGTAAAGGAAGCAAAATGAGCCTCATTCTCTTCAATCAGCATGGCAGAATTGTAGCCAGCAGAACTATTTCTCATAGTTCTCACATATTTCTCATTGAACCAGCTAATCAACCCAGATTGCATAACTCAAATACCAGACCCAAGCATCAACCACTTTGAAGAGCTGCCAACATACTTCATTGATAAGATGGAGTGGAAGATGATGATATTCATGCTGTCCACCCTGTTAAGTAGGAAACCATGACTAATGTCATCAAACTGGTGACCAAACGTTGATTGTCAACTTCCCCATCAAAAGACCAACAAAATACACCTACTGGTTCAGGGCAATGTACTAGGCAGATTGCTCTAGGGTAGAGATCTGCCCGTTGAATGTTGAAGGCCTTTCACGGTCTATGTGCGGCTTCCTGGAGAAAGTGCTGAAGACGAGCAACACCAACATCCTCTCCCTCCAGGAGACCCATGTTGCAAATGAAGAAAAAGACCATTGCTATAACATCAAGAGCTATAAACTTATAGCCAGCAATTACCACCCAAAATATGGGCTGGCAATCTACATAAAGCAAGAGATCAATTAATATTTGGTCCTACCTCCTACAGAGTACAATGAAACAACTGGAATCTCTGTGTACATTGACAAGCTTGCTGTTCTTAACATATATACATCAGCTCTGCCAACTGCATAGGATCTATGCAGCAAATGTTGCAGACGAAGAACTGACACACTGGGCATTGGCAAATGATATGCTCCACCTTTTTGATGCGAAACGGTATGTCACTTTCCACTCTGCAAGATGGGGCAGAGGATACTGCCCTGACCTGATGTTCATCTCTAAAGAGGATACATTCCCACAATGCTGAAGACTTTTGACCATTTTACTGTGCACCTAATCACCGCTGCAAAGAAGAACAACTCTCATGGACAACTCATTGTACACCGGTGTTTCTCAGCAACTGGTCCATGGACTGGTGCTGGTCCCTGAGATCACCCTGATATAGTTTAGGAAGGCAGCAAGCTTGTCCCTGGTATCAAAAAGGTTGAGAATCACTTTTGTACACTCCTTGCTGGACTGCAGAGATCCAAGGTCTCTTCTGAAAATATGACGAGTGTAGGGACCCAGAAATTGTAAAATCTCTCCTGGTATCACTGGATGTAGCAAGACGGAAACTGTGGCTCAAACAAACATGCCTGGAATCTGTTGAGACATCTGGGGGCTGCAAATCCCACACATGCCACTAGGTCACAGTTGAAAGTCAATGCCATTGCTGCTAAACTTTTGTGGACATCAAAACAGCCAGTGGATAAACAGTATCACAGACAAGTCCGGCATCAACTCTAGCAGGTGTTCACATGTGCTTCATTGTCCCAATGGTCTGGATTATTCACAAGAAGGAGATTGATCCAGCCGTTGCAGCCATGCAACTGGGAAAAGCAGTGGGAAAAGATAACATCTACCACAAGTTCCTATGTAAGCTGGGTTCAGTGGCATGGAATTGACTGATGCAACATTTCACCAACATCCTGGAGACTGGTAAAATTTGCTGCTTGTGGAGAGAAACACTCCTAAAGCCTGGAAAATCTGCAGATGACCCTTCTAGTTATAGGCCAATTTCCCTCTTGAGCACCAGCTACAAGGTGATGGAGTGTATGATTCTGAACTAAACTAGGCCCACGTTTCAAAGACTTCCTCTTTTGAGAAAGTCTTCCACCATAAGTGACACTCACAATTTGAACATCCCTCTTGTTCCCAAATCCCTGCCATACACGCAGTCTGCCTCCCCTACTCCAAGCAGACTCCTGATCCCATAAAGGGAGATATGCTAAAGACTCCTAGAAATCCTCTGAGGACTTCGTGTTGCTATTGATTTTTATGTGGAAGGTGCTCTAATTCTGTGATGATGAGTGGCAGTATAAAATTCTAAGATAGGTACGTGCATGTTAACCACAACTTGGTTGTCTTGCCAGTCTCTGAAACTCAGATGGTCTTTGATCCTGAACACGCTGTGCTAGAGACCCACTAGATTCCAAATTAATATGTAGACCTATAAATGTGTGGGGCTTACCTTCCCATTGAAATGAGACTTCATTAATACCTCATTAAAGCAGCTGTTCACCCATGCAGAGCTACAATATGGATGTTACTAAAAGTCATAACATTCAGAGCATGATAATTGCATCCCTGTTATACAACTTTTAAAGCCTCATGCCCAAATTTAGAAACAGTGCATTCACATTTTTACTATTTAAAGCTCACAAGTTACTTTAAAAGCACACCTACTTATAGAATAACTTTTTATACCAGAAAAAGTACTATTGTAAAGCTGAGATAGTGGTTTAACACACTGCACTGCACTGTATTATCATGCTTCATTGCATTAACCATCTGTTCTTGGTGCTCCAGTGTGAGTCCACATGGAAGTTGCATTGACAATTTGATTGTTTTAGTCTGGAGGCAGAGAAAGGGCAGCTGTGTTTGGATTGGGGAAAATAAGGGGAAAGCAATATTTGGTGTTTGTAGCATCATACTTCTCAAAAATTACTTGAGATTGCTCAAAGCCTGTCCCTTTCAATCGTCAGTGATATAGATTTTACTGGGATGCTGGACTGTTAGCAGTAAGGTTCAATTAAAATGGTTTATTTATTATGCTTGCTGCTGCTTTTTGTGTTACCTTATGTAATGCAATATGCTGATGCAAGACAAAAATCTACAAATAAGTGCAATATCTACTGATTATACATTTAAGCATTAAAAAACCCCCTATACCAGTGTTTCCCAAACTTGGGATGCCGCTTGTTCAGGGAAAGCCCCTGGCGGGCTGGGCCAGTTTGTTTACCTGCCGCATCTGCAGGTTCAGCCAATTGTGGCTCCCACTGGCCGCGGTTTGCCGCTCCAAGTCAATGGGGGCTGCGGGAAGCAGTGCGGGCCAAGGGATGTACTGGCTGCCGATTCCCGCAGCCCCCATTGGCCTGGAGCAGCAAACCGCAGCCAGTGGGAGCCACAGTTGGCTGAACCTGTGGACATGGCAGGTAAACAAACCGGCCCAGCGAGCCAGTGGCTTTCGCTGAACAAGCGGCATCCCAAGTTTGGGAAACACTGCCCTATACTATGTACTTAAGCATAGTCCCCTGCGGCATCTCCACTTCATAATGATTAACCAGGACATAAGTAATGTGTGTGATCTTGAGCTGAACCCCTTGCTTTGATTATCTTGTGTAAACACATTGGGAAAAGGACTATGATGATTTCTCCTGCCAAAGCTCTCTGTACTTTATTGCAGAAAACTAGTATAGTATATAATGCATAATGATATATTATGGAAGTTGATTTTTGTCTCTTCTGTCAAGTAAATTCTATTTAAAGTTTTTAGGTTGTTTAGACTCCAGATACAGACCAAAGTATTAATAGATAATGTCAATGACTGACTTTTTCAAAAGTCCAAGTGTAACTTATCAAAAAAACAAACAAACCCCAAGATGAAAAACATCAGTTTAAGTTAAATTTATGTTTAATAAAGCCCTTAAACTGCAATTTTGTTTGCAGGTGTGTGCCAGATAAACAGCGTTCATTTGCTCTGGGAGTGCAGTCAGTGTTTCTACGATTAGTAGGTATGACATTTATTATCTGTTGCTTAAATACCTGTCCCAGCATAAAATGTCTAATTGGGAGACTTCCTTTTCAAATACCCAGATCGACTAATTTTAAAGAAAATATGTATGAATGAATTTGTTGCAGTCTCTCTGTCTGAAAGATCAGGCCAAACTCAATCTCAAAATAGCTTAGAATTCATCATAGGAATTCAAATGTGGTACTTTACTCATTTTTAGCATTAATGCTGTCTTGTCTATAAATAGTTGTGCAAAGAGGCTAAACGGGTATGCCAAAGGAAATGAATCCCAACTGCAGAAGAATAATATTTACACTTGCATCCTGTTAACAAAAGCAACCCCACTCCTCCCCAAAAAAATGCAACTCCATTCTTTGAAAATTTTCAGGGATTTTAAGACTCCACCAATCAAAAATTCGGTGACTCTGTAACACTTAACTTGATGATATTGAGTTCCTTTAGCCATGTTTTTGTTACATAATTTAACACTGATGAAAATGACAGCACCTTAGAAGTTACAAGTAAAATGGTAAAGAATATATGAAACCTGCTGCAGTGTTTTGTGTCCTTATTTCTAAAGGGCATGTATGTACATTTTAGAAGTCTGGCAGATAGATAATCTGCATAATTTAGTCATTCATTTACAAACCCCTTTTAAATAGTCTTTGCTGACTTTCTATTTTCTTTATTAAATTATTTTTTGGGGGTAATTAATGTGGATGCAGAAACAGTGAGACATGCCAGAGTATGGTTAAATGTGGAAGACACAACTTTTACAAAGTATTACATAGCAAAGAACCTCTCCAAGTACTAGCAAGTTCTACAAACCTGAGGGTGGGTATGTGTGCATTGCTCCCCTATACTCCAGGCTTGCATGAGGACCCTGGCAGGAAGCCAATGTCCCAACCCATTTACCTCATCAACACTGGAGGTAGGAGAGATAAGATGAGGGGCGCTCTACCCTGCATGAGACATGGAGGCATAGCCTCTTTCCATGTGATGTTGTACTCAGGGCCTGTTGTAATAACTGAGCCTACAAATTTACTTCAATTATAAACTCAGCTGTAAAAAGTAAGTGAAAGTTCATAAAGTGTCACAGCCTTTCAAATTAATGTTGATGGGAAAAGTTGCAAAAGGGAGATGAAAAAACTAAATTAGTGCAAACAAAAAGACCTACTAATATAATTCAAGGACTGTGTTAAAATCATGCCTGGTAAACAAGACAATGTGGGAGTGGGAATTAATGAACCAAAACTGGTGTGTTGGAAACTAGTTCTAATTGATGGATAAAATAATGAGGGAATAGGCTGTTCCATCCACAACTCCTTTTTGAGTCCTAAAAAAAAAAAAAATTGTGGGGAGAAAAATTGGCTACTCGAGCAAGCTTCATCATCTGGCTGCCACCCCCAATGTCTCCTAGGATCCAGGTCCTTCATCATTCTGATCCCAAAAGATGTCCTGACCAGCCCAGCCCCTCCCAAAACACCTCCCAAATAACATTGCTACTGCTACCAGCTCTAGCTAAATGTGAAATGCTACCTAGAATAAGACGAAATAAGAATTTAACAGACAACAACTGCTCCAGCCAAGCTCAGCTAACTTTTCTCCCCGCCCCCAACAGTTATTATTATCTTTAATAACTTCTAATAGACTGTTGCCAAGGAATTCCCCCCCCCCCCCCCCAAAAACAAAACAAAACAAAACAAAAACACAAAACCTGTGCTTCTCAGAGAATAGGAGAGTGAAAAGATGTGATAGACTGGAGATGGCTGGTAAAAATAGCATCAAGGAATTGGGGTTCCCCCCCCACCAGGTAACTGTTTACTAAGCTGCATTTCTTAAGATCAATACACCAGATCGTTTGGAACTGGAGTGATTGAGAGTACATGTGTGATACAGTGTTCAGTTATATATTGTACTGTTTGTTGTCACTTAGGAAAATCTGTTTCCAAAACCCCTGTCCACGTCTATCATGTGTAAGGGGATAGCTTATGTTTCTACATGAGCACTGTCAGGATTGATTGTTTAATTAAAATACTAGTTTACATAATGAATGAAATACCTCAAAGGGCTTAAAATCTGTACATATTGGATCCCTAACGTATAGCCGCCTCTTGGGTGGGAGGGGACAACAAATGAGCACACAATATTGCAATGGGAAAGAGTAAATATTGATCAAGGACATTAGGACAAACTCCAGTTCTTATAAAAAGTACTGTAGTATCTTTAGCAGTCACACGGAGCAGATGGCACCTTAGTTTTTAAGGTGTTCTTTGCAAGAATGTACAGCAAGTTGCATGGTCCTCTCTCTGTCTCAGAAGACCAAAGGGCTAAAACAAGCTGATGAGATTTGAATGTCTGGTTCTATAATTTAGCTACACCACACTTGATGCTTCAATCATCAACTTGACCCACCATCTTACTCTATGAATTCTGTTGATTCAGTTAAGACTCTTTCAATTATCTTTGTACACTTGTATCTCTTCTAGGCACTATTCCTGGACCAATTTTGTTTGGTGTGGCAATAGACAGTAGTTGTACTCTGTGGGATGTTAATAAATGTGACATTAAAGGAGCCTGCTGGGTCTACGACAACTCAAAAATGGCCTACATGCTGATTGGTATAAGTAAGTGACTGCATATTTGATATGTACATTACACAAATGAGTGTTAAAATCTTTAATAGCAAAAGGCATAGCTATTTTGAATTTCATTGCCAGGTGACAACTGAGTAAGAAAATAGTCTAATAAGACTATGTAATAAGTTTACATAGTACTCAGCACTTTGCAAATAGATAAGACAAGTTTCATCTTCTGAAGGAACTACTATTTACATAAGACACGACAGTCAAAAACCAGGCAAGACACAGGACCACGGTTTGGTAGGAAGTTTGTGGGGATTCTTGACAATTGAAATAAATGAGGAGGGATTGTTTGAAGAGTTAGGTTTTTAAAGGTAACCTGAAATAGAATTTTTTTCTTAGGTGGTTTGTGCCCTTTATAGCTTCCTTATGGATGAACAAGAGCCTGAAATATAGTAGGATTTGTGTGGTTGCCCTCCACCTTCCCCCGTTTTTGGGGGGCAGGAGGGGGTTTCCTCTTGCTGACTTCCCTAGTTTAGCTGGAAGATTTTTAGAGGCATCAGATAAATATTGGCATTTTCTCACCCTGTAGTTATAATTAAACTTTTAACAAATACATATATTTTCTCCCCAGTGTTAGTTTGGCATTGCAGTTGAATGAGAGTTCCAAAGAAGAACAAAAATAGACCTTTGAAGATTCTGACTAAAAGTCATTTCCCCTCTCAATTAAAAGCTTTTCATCTGATTTTTTTAAAGGTACTCGGGTACCTTTTGACTTCAATGATAGCTGCAGGTGACCATCCCCTTTGGCAATGAGGCTACCTATTTAGGTGTTTAAGTTTAACTACCAATATTTGAAAATTAAAGAAACAAAAACAAAAAACCAAACCCTCCCCACAAACCTTAACAAATACCTTTCAAGCATTTTCTTTTTAAGCTATTGATTTTATTTAGGAAGTTTTATCAAGTTTACAAATCCTTGCCCTATAAATGACAGAAACAAAACCATCATTACATCAACTAAGTCTTGTCTATACAATGTCTCTTTAAACATCAGATCTTCCTATTTAACAAGGTATTACCATCTTTATGACATTTAGATCAGGCATATCTATCAAATGTTAAGTAAAAAAAAAAAAGGTATGTGGTTTTTTTTGGCAGGTGAATAAATTTTGAGTATTGAATAAAAAGTAACCAAATATCTAAGTATCTATCGGTTCTCTGTCTATTTTGCTGGGAATATGATTAGTGTGTTAATCTGTGTGTCTCCGTGACTTCCACCTCCCATTTTTAAAAACCATTCCTCTATGGTTTGGCCTTTTTTCTTTTCCAATGAGATGGTACTAATAGCCAACCAGCTACCAACAGATGACAGAATAATTTTTCATTTCTTCTAGTGTGACCATTCCCACTAGAAAGCCGCAGGAGGAGTACTAACAGATCATTTGGTAATAAATATCCAACATTTAATATTTGATTACGGATTATATCCCAGGACTCTCTAATGAATGGACATGCCCACCATAGATGCATAAAATCTCCTCTTTCGCCACAATTTCTTCGACATTTATCCCTATTCAGTCTATCTATATTTTTTAACCTGAGTGGTGTGAGGTGCCATTGAAACAGTATCTTCAAGAAATTTTCTTTTATTTTGCTACAGACTGAGGTTGCTGGTCCTCTTCCAGATCAAACCTCATTCCTCTGGGATAATTTCCCTGTTCAGGTGCTTTTTTTCCCCTCCAATGTGTCAAATATGGACTTTTTTTCTTAGAAAAATTGTCTGCAAAGATTAATATAAATTAATTTTATTTTTTTCCTAATTTACCAGATGCCATTGCTTCTAAAGTTCACTTTTTAGAAAACCTGTTTTATACATAAAGCTGAGAAACAAAGCCTGACTTGACAGTACTGGTACCATGGGAGAGTGGGCAAGTTAAAGTTAGTTTTGATCTCTAAATAAGTTAGACAACTTTCTCTCCTGAATAGCTGGCCAACTTTGTGTGCCCCATTGTTCTAATATTTGAAGCTCTCTGCTTCATGATTTGGATTGCGATCTGGATTACATTGTACATCAAGAGGAGTGAGGAAAGAAAAAGAGCATAGACGCAATAGTTTTCCCTTTGCACATCACCTTTAAGGAGGGAACTGAGGGAGGAAATAGAGGACACTTGATGAATGAGGACATGAAGCTAAGAATTGGAAAACATGGTGAGCAGGAAGTCAAAAGAACTGTGAAGAGTGTACTTGAGAGAAGGATGTGTATTCAGGAAGATTATTCAGAACATCTTAAATGATAATGAGTTTCAGTACAGTGCAACAGGTGACAGGAAACCAATGAATGGACATAATCTGGGGCACTGTAGTAAAGCAAGAAGGGAAGATTTTATTGTCTTGAACAATCTGGAGTGGAGGAGGAGAACAGAATTCCAATGAGTATTAAAGTTCTCACAGCAAGCGAGGACCAGAGGGCAGATGAGGGACCTGATCCAAAGCTCCTGGAAGTCAATGGAAAGACTCCTGCTGTTTTTAGGGGTACTTCGATTAGCTATGTGGGTTAGCATACTTTCTGCCATCAATGGGTACCATAGTATGGAGCCAAGTTTACAGTAAGACTTAACTTAGAAGTAAATATTTTTAGTTCTTTGCTTTATACCTTTGTGGCACTCTTGTGTGACTCCATAGTTCATATTTATAGCTTCCGTAGGTCAAATTCATTGCACTCATCAGGAGATCATTACATCCCTGCATTTCCCCTTACATTCCTCTGTGTCTGAGGCTCTGTATGCCCCCTCACCGCCCATTATTATTTGTTTGGGAGATAAGTCATTCAAGTCTCAACATATTAAATTCTATTGGGAGGATGAACAGTGATGAGACAGGTATCGTTATAGGAATTAATGGGTGCTGTGGGCCAGGTCTTTGATCTGTAGACAGTTGCAGAGGTGCTTGAAGCTCGGGCTGTGCTCAACAGATGACAGGGTCTCCAGATGTCCCCCCCTTTTGGTTGTCTGATTTTCCCCCAAATCAATAGTTTTGTAGTCATTGATATCTAGATAATTTTGAAATTGATCAAATGGGATGTTCAAAAGTTATGGCATAAGAGACAGAGATGCCATCAAGTTGAATGTAAGGCTTTCACAAGCGCTGTCAAATAACATTAACTACATTTATTAAAAATTGATCTTCAACAATAAACAATTTCACTTTTCTTCACATAAAGGTGCAGCTTGTAAAGTCATCACTATCCTTTTTACTGTCATTGCATTCTGCTTATATAAACCGCCACCGGACAGTTCTGCGACTTTGCAAAAGGATGCTGAAATGGTGTCTGCTGTGCACATGTAAAACTGTTATGAGAAAACCAGGAACTTTAAAAGAAACCAAGAATATACACAGCTACTGAAAGATAAGCTGTCCGAGAGCTTCATTTGCAAGTGCAGCATTATCTGAACTTGATTTAGATCTTAAACAGCTTTAAATGATTTTAAATATTGGTGGATATTTTGTGTAACATTAATTCAAACTGAGGAAATTTTATATTTCAACAATGTATCCCAATCAAAACTACTGTAAATAGTAGGAGTAAATAGTAAATAGAGGAAATGTCTTACAATTCATTGAGTTAGGCAAATTGCAATATTATCAGTAGAACACAAGAAAGATGACATAAAAGCTGAACTGGAATATCAAAAAAACATGAATAATTGTTACTGCCTATAAAGGCAACGGTACATCCTAAGAAGACAGACTTTAGGACAACAAAATAGTAAATGGGTGTATTAAAGGGAGCTGTCAATGTTTACTTTAAAATGGTAGGAATAATATGCGCCAATGTTTTCGGCTACTAAACAACATTTGAGATTTGATTGATGTAAATTTATTTATACTGTAGTTTGTTGAGTAGGAAGAAATAGAAAAAAAAACAGGCACTTCTGTTTTCTAAATCTATTTTGTACAAGTTAGGTTAAAAGTTTAAATCGTGATAACTTTTTGTAATCTTTTTTCCTACAAATATATTTAAGAATAGTTTTCATTATAGGAAAACTAACAAACTTGTAATTAATAAACATTTGTTCAACTGGGTGCCTTAGTATTTGAATGCAGACTATATCCAAAAGGATGATGTAAAAATATTCTTGTTATATTTTTTTTTAGAAAGATTCATTTCTTATAATATACACTCTGGAAATTTTGAAAATGAAATCTGTTTTCTTAAAATGTTTTACTTGTTAGATGTGTGCTAGCTCATTATTTTGAGGTTACTCCTAAGTGCTTCTGCACTAATTATTTTCCAAAAAAGGGATTTAATTATTTTTGTTGAATACAAATGCACAACAAAAGACTATGCAAACACATTGATAGAAAAAAGTACATCCAGCTGAGGCCTTGCAACCTTGAATAAACCTTTAAAATAATAGGATGTGTATCTGTAGAAAACTTAAAATAAGGTGTACATGTCTTAGTAAACAACAATTTTTTAGTGTTAAACATTTTATTACATGCAAATCTATTCTATTTAAATATTGTTTAACTGCTGTGAAATAAATCTATTTTTAAATCTGGTATATAATGCTGCTTTTTTTTTAAATGCATATGAGACGTTATTTGCTGGCTTCAAAGCTGCTGCTTAACTTTGAAGTACCAATAATGAATTACATCTCCTCCTTCTACCTAAACTGTGTGCGTTTGTGTACTTTGTGTCTTGGTACTATGATGGGTACACTGACCCTTTGGGATTCAGAGGAGGAACACTTTTGTGTCAACAGCCCCTGCCACCCTGCGCTGGATCCTGGGGAAAGAAACCCACTTACCCTTTCTTATAGGCCTTTATCAAAGACCACTACTAGTTGGTAAATAAGAGGGTTTGTTTGGCAGATGGATCCTATTAACCTGCCACTGAGTAACCATGTAACCTGGGACTAGCCAGGCATCCACAACTAAGGACTGTAGCTCAGAGAGCTGGAAAGTGTAATTCTTTGCTTTGGACTAACTCTTAAAGACACAGAAATGGAATCTGGAATCTAAGATAGAAGATCCACCATGAGACCCTCTGTTTTTTGTTGGACTATTCTGTTAACATAAACACAGCAACCAGGAATGTGATATATGCCATCATGTGCCAGCAATGCCCCTCTGCCATGTACATTGACCAAATGGGACAGTCTCTATGCGAAAGAATAAATGGACACAAATCTGACAGGAATCATAACATTCAAAAACCAGTAGGAGAACACTTCAATCTCTCTGGTCACTCAATAACAGACCTAAAAGTGGCAATTCTTCAAGAAAAAAACTTCAAAAACAGACTCCAGTGTGAAACTGCAGAACTGGAATTAATTTGCAAACTGGACACCATCAGATTAGGTCTGAACAAAGACTGGGAGTGGTTGGGTCATTACAAAACCTAAACCTAATTTCTCCAATACTAATTTCCCCCTACTGTTACTCAGACCTTCTTGTCAACTGTCTGAAATGGGCCATTCTCATTACCACTTCAAATATTATTTTTCCTCCCTTGGTATCCTGCTGTCAATTGAATTGTCTCGTTAGACTGACCTCACACCTTTTCATGTACTTATACGTGCTCCTGTATTTTCCACTCCATACATCTGATGAAGTAGGTTCTAGCCCACGAAAGCTTATGCCCAAATAAATTTGTTAGTCTCTAAGGTGCCACAAGGACTCCTCATCGTTTTTGCTGATACAGACTAACACGGCTACACTCTGAAACCTGTCAACCAGGATGTGGAGAAGATACCTTCCACCCGATTTATTAGCCACAAGCATCCAATGTCTTTGTTGGCGGGGGATGAGAGTGTTTTTGGTCTAATACTTGCCCACAGAATAATGTTTACATAACTTTTTGATTTGCATAATTATCAGTGTGATCCCATATGGTCCCTATGTTCCCTTGCACATAGTGTGTGAAGGAGCAAAACTAATTCTGAGCAGAAAAGGGAGAGGCAGGGATGTGCTTGTGGTTAAGGCATTGGTCTGCGACTCAAGTCGCAAGGATGATCCATTGTTTGAGCTGATTCATTCTTTTATGTCTTGCTGTAACTCCCATCTGCCCTTTCCCCATTTGTTGTATCTAAATGTAGATTGTAAACTCTTTGGAATACCCTAACTCTTGCTATCGGTGCTACAAGTCACCGAGCAAACATTTTAGATAAATGTAACATGAAATTTCATTTTTTAACATGTCACAGATCTTAGTAAGCATCCCCTCCTGGTAACCCACTAGGATTGTTATGAAGGGAACACAAACCTCTGTGCTCTGGACCCCAGGGTATTTCAAGCTCCTAATCTCAGGGACCCTCGGCACACACTCATGGCACAGACCTTTTTTCTGGCATCCCCACCCTCTGAGTGTTGGAGCTTGCTGTCAAACTGCATAGCCCCACTTGGCGCAGTGCTGAACCTTCAGCACTCCCTTCAGGATTCCCTACAAACACATCCCTCTCCCAGAACACTATCCCAGAAGTGTGAGGCTTCTGGTTTACAGTTTAGCTCTCTGAGGCATGCAGTAGTTCTGAAGCAATCAACACCCATGCACTTTTCCCATCTAACATCTTAATGCTCTGTTGTTTTAATTATGTAAAGCACAGGAAATTACAGATCACACAAATCTATACAAAACATCCTAAGCATAAAGTTCCTCATTAGCTCACCCTTCACTTGTGAGTCCTTGTGGGAACCCTCTGTGTTCCATCAGCCAGGCAAGTAAAGTCCTCCACCCCCTTTCCTACCCTGCTACTACCCTCACCATAATCTGGTGCAAAGGGCACTCTTCCCCAGTTCCTCCCTATGAGTCTCTTTATAGAGTCTGCTGTGGTCACCTGCTTCTTTTCTTCTGCTCTAGGTAACTTCGCATTACTCCTCCCATCTCCTTCAGACAAGAGGAGGAAGTGTCTTCTCCCATCTAGAGTGAACCCATTGTCCTCAGGTGTTTTACTTTGAATGGAGAGAGGATTGACAAGTACTGTTCACTCACCCTTGTCAATGGCCTGGCAGAAATGTGACACAAACCTGCAAATGCATGGTGGATCTACATACATATATGCTTTCCATGACAGTAATTTCATTATTCAATTTCATCAAATCATCCACAATTTAGAAGTGGTACAGCCAGAACTCCCTAATCATACCATATGACAATTGACACACTTGTGTGGCTTGTAAAAGCTGCTTGATGTATCGTGCTTTTTGTTAAACTGCTTTGATCCCCGAGAAAGGTGAAATCTGCCAAACACAACTACTTCTTTTGGTATCTGGAACTTCAAAGGCCCGTAATTTTTGATATATGGGTTCTTGACATAAGATTGCTTAATGAAATAAAAATCTATACTATCTGTAGATATGTTTTTAGGGGCTCTCAAAAATTGTCCAAAATTTGCTTAAAAAAATCTGTGGCTATAATTTCTCCAAACTGATACCTTAAAATTCTGCACAGACCATTTGAAATAGTTCTTGAGGCATATAGTATTTTCTGGTGAAGTAAGCACTGTCTTGGACAAAGAATGTTCTTCCTTTCCCTAAAGCAGAAAATAAATTTGTACTTCACAGCATACCATTCTGCACTCTTAGCTCAAGAAAAATCTCATTAAAATCAGTGGAGATTTTACCTGTTATGGCTCCTTATCACTTAAAAAAACCCTTTCAGTCTTGCAAAAGCCAATCTAAACTGTTTTGTACAATAGATAGAACTTAGTCTATTGCAAAAATGCAGCTTGGTACCTGTTGAAATTACTTAATATTTAAAAAAATATCCAGCTGGTGTCCACAATAGTATGTTCCATTTTTATGGTGTTCGTTTGGCATCCAAAGTTACACTTGAAGGGACAAAAAAACTGAGAAATAAATTTGGAAGTATTTGTAAAGTCTCCTGTTCAATTTGTGGGATAGGGCACCACCATCAGGACTTTTAAATGGTTGCAATATCTACAGCATGGGGGGAAATTCTTACATTTTAATTATTTGCCAAAAAAAAAATCAAACAGAAAAAAAGCCAGTTGTTATGTGCCCATAGTGTTGGCACTTTACACCTTAGGGGAGGAGGATATATGGCTTGGTTTTGAATATCTGAAACCCTAGTGTTACATTCTCAGGTCGAGTCCCTCCCTTAACTTTAATTAGTAAATGAGGAGAGAAAGCGATTAATCAACAGCACTGCTGATTAATCGCTATGTGCTAACACTTTAGCTTCTCCTATGCTTTGGGTTATCTCATCATGGGTCAATTCTAAGACCACTCCATATATTAAGCCCTTCAGTTCAGTCAAATCCTTTTGGAGCTAGCAACTTATTTTAAGGCAATGGAAAATTGCTTACTGTGATGGGGTTTACAGACTCCACAGTAAGGTAAAAGAAGTAGAGAAACACTATTGGGACAAGAAGACCACCACCCCTTAGCAGCTACTGGACATGCTCCCCATGGAGCACCTACTTAAAAGTAAGCTCTGGCAGGACAGACTGGCTGCAAGAAAGCAGACAGGCTTCAGCTGTGGAGGCAGAGCAATCTACAGGGAAAAGACTAGGACTATGAATAAGGCCTGGCTGGAAGCCCTCCGACTAAAGAGGGACAGGTAAACTCTGAGGTGAGTTGGGAAACCTCCCCACACCCTTAGCTGAAGCCCTGAACTATTGAGACCATGTAAACAGAGGGCTGGGACCATGTCCCAAACTGAAGGGGAAACAGGGAAGATAGGAAGTGGCCCAGGGGAGTCTGATCTGAAGTGGTATCCAGTAGTGAATGAACTACCTCTCACTTTTCTCCCCTTGGGCCCTGGGGCACGAGCTGGTGGAGAGTGAGAGCCGAGGTCTCACTATCCATTCCCTCTTCTCCAGCCTCCTGAGAGCCTAACGGGGGGGATGAACTGTGGCTTGCCTTCCAGGCCCCTGGGCTGCTCAAAGAGCCACCTCAGGGTTTGAGGAGAGTGTTTGGCTATGGGTCTGCCTGCCCCTGAGCGAAGCCTGCTACGCCCACCTGGAATGTTAAGAAACCTAAGTGGGAGTTATTTACAAGAAAATGTATTTGTGAATACTCATTGTGTGAGTGATGACAGAGAATGTCAATGATAATGTGATAAAGGTATTAATAGCAGCAGCTACTGTAGTTGTATCCTAAGGTTACTGAAGTACTTCAAAACTAAAAACTCACTTCCATGGTGGAATGAGGAGTGAAAAGTGGCAGTTAAAGAAAAGAACCAAGCCTATAAAAGAGCAAAAAATACAGTGAATAGTGAAGATCTAATGAAGTATAAAAGAAGAAAGACAATAGCACAAATTTTTTTAAAAATCAAAGTTGGAGGAAGTACTGTCAGGGGTAAATAAAGATACAAAGATCAGAAATATACAGGCACATTAAACAAACGAATGAAATTCAGACTAAGAGTGGCCACATTCTAGGTCTTATTAGGACTGGCAACATGGTTAGAAGTTCTGATAACAAGAAAGCAGAAGTTTTAGCAGAAGCTTTTGAAGGGTGAATGATGAAAATCAAAATGCAGTTTTCCACCAGATTAAAAGACAATTCGTTGAAGAGAGTCATGATCTATTATGTAGTTGGGGTAAACATGAAGATGCTATTGATATCAACGCAAATACTTTCCAAGGTAAAGAGAATATATGTAACAATATTTAAATATCTCTCAAAGTAGTTTGAGGATTCTCTTGGAATTATGTAACACGGGGGAGGAGGAGCAATACCAGTACAATAGAAACTGAAGTAGTAATTCCAATATGAAAACCAGGCAAATTATTCACGAAAGTGGAAGCCTATAAACCAATAGACGTCCTGTCTGGGTAAAATTATGGAGAGAATGGTAAATGAAAGATTGGTTGCCTCCTTGGAAAATAATGACATTATAGATAAGGTGCAGAGTGGTTCTCTGAGAGGAAGTTGCACCATTGGTCACATTGTTAAATTAGAAACAAATACAAAGAAGTATGAGGCACAAGCGTTTCATGACAGCTGGCTTTCTAGATATTGAAAAGGTGTAAGACATGCTATCAAGGGAAGGCTTGTTGTACAAAGCAGGTGCACTAGGGATAAGGGGAAGACTGTCTGATTGGATTAGGGAATTTTTGAGTAAAGGACCATGCAGGTCAGAGTTGGGAAAGTTATGCTACTATATACAATATTAAAACTTCCTTGTGGTATACGCTTTTTTATCAGCCCAGCCTTATTTAATATTAAACAGTCTCCCAAAACAAATAAGCACCAGCATTGGTTGTCATTCTATTCACGTGTGATTGTACTCTGTGGGTTAGGTGCAGGACTATTGGGGTGGCAGAAAAGAGAATCAATAAAGCATTACAAGAGATCTCTGACTGGGGAAATGCATGGGGTTTCAAGTTCTCCATTGCTAAAAACAAAGGATTGATATTTACAAAAAGGAAACTTACAAAGGAAGGTAAACTGTATCCATATGGAGAACAACTACATACAGGTAAAAGGCTAATTTCCCAAGGGTAATATTTGATACTAAATTACTTTGGAAAGATCATATGAACTATGTTAAAAATAAATGTACAGGAAAGATTCACCTGCTTAAAAGTCTTTCTGGACTAATTGGGTGGGGGAAGAGAGATTGCCAAATGCTATACAGAGCCTTAATCAGACCAGCTGTTGACTATGACTGCCAAGCTTTTGAGTCAACATCAAAATCATAACTTACAAAAGTAGATGTAATACAAGCCCAGGCACTATGAATGGAGTGTGCTGCATTAATTACACCACCTATATGTGCTCCGTATAGCTTCTAGTGAAATGCCCGTTTGGACTACAAATGAAACTACTGGACCTAACTTTCTGGGCCGAAGTTAATGGGAACTGTAATAACAAAAGTACAAAATATGATTAGTACATCAATAAGACATTTGTAGGGTATTTGACTTGGTACTGTATGACACTTTGATTAAAACACTAAAGATATAAAATTACTATGGCACATTTAAATGGAGTAAACCCTGGCTAACTGATAGGTCTCAAAATGTAATTGTAAATGGGGCATCATTATGGAGTTGGTTTTTTTTCCTAGTGGGGATATTGGGGATTATTCTTGGCCCTATGCTAATTAATATTTTTATTAATGACATTAATTTATGAAAACATAACTTCATCACTGATTAAGTGTGCAAATGACACAAATTAGAGTGGTAAATAATGAAAAGTCATTGATACAGAGCAATTTGGATGACTTAGTAAGCTGGGAGAAAGCAAACTATGTATTTCAATATGGGTAAATATAAATGTATTCATCTAGGAACAAAGAATATAGGCCATATTTACAAGATGGGGGAACCTATGCTGGGAAGCAATGACCCTGAAAATGATTTCGGGGCCATGGTGGATAATCAGTTGAACATGAGTTCCCAGTGGAATGTTGTGGCCTAAAGGACTAATGTGGTCCTGGGATGCACAAACAGGGGACTTTTGAGTAGGAATAGAGAAGTTATTTATATTTGGGACTGGTGTGACCGCTGCTGGACTAGTGTGTGCAGTCCTGGTGTCTATAATTCAAGAAGGATGTTGATAAATTGGAGAGGGTCCAGAGAAGTGCCATGAGAATGATTAAGGGATTAGAAAATGTGCCTTATAGGGATCGAGCTTCTTGAATCTATTGAGCTTAACTAAGATAATGTTACATGGTGACTTGAGTACAGGCTGTAAGTCCCTACATGTTGAATAGGTATTTAATGCTGGGCTCTTTCGTCTAGCTGAGAAAGCTATAACATGAATCGATGACTGGAAGTTGAAGCCAGACAAATTCAGACTGGAAATGAGGTAAATTTTGGACAGTGGGTAATCAATCATTGGGAAAATTTTCAGATGTGGCAGATTCTCCATCACTAACCATTTTAGAAAAACATTCAATCTTGATTTAAAAGAATTATTTTGGGGGGAAGTTCCTGGCCTATGTTAGACAGAAGTCAGACTAGATGATCGCTACAATCCCTTCTGGTCAAGGAATCTATGAAATCTTATTGCAGTCGGCAAGGTCACCCTTCTTTGGCAATTTTACTATAAAACCTCTCTTCCACTGGGCTGGGTTCTTTTGTTCATTACATATTCTATCCAAAAACATAAGTGAAGTCTTAAGGGCTGTTTCATCACTTGCTTTAAGCATCTCTCCAGTAATATCCTTTCCAGCTGCTTTCCCATTTTTGAGTTTACTGCTGGGTTTTTCTAACTTCTTCCATTGTAATATCTTTAAATCAATATCAAGCTCTTGTTGTTCATCCTCACATATTTCTAGCCATTTGGTTGGGCTTGGTCTATTTAAGACAGCCTGCCAATATTCTGCACATCTTTTCTTTTGTTTTGCTGCTTTTCTAATACGGCCTCCAGTACTGCTAACTCTTCCTGTTAGCTGTTTGGTTGTCTTACTCAAGGTTGTAAGGTTACTTGTTTGACTATCACCTTCAGCCTCTTGAGATTTTTCCATGAATATATGCCCTTTATCTCTTTTTAACACTCCTGCTTCTCTCTATCTAGAGCTCTGTATTCTTCTTGCCACTTGCTTGCCTCTTCATGTCTTAGCATTCATGAGTTGTTTGCTTTACACTTCTCTTTTCCACTGCCGCTCAAGTAGCATCACTAATCCATTGTTCCCTTTTAGATTTTTTTTTATTAGAACTGCATTGTACTTTCTAGATAGTACCTCCATTTTTCCACAGAGTATCAATTTCTTGGTTTTCTTCAATTGACTCCAGTCAAATGTTAGTTTTCAGCTTGAACACAAGGACAGGTTCACTTTTTGTGTTTGGGTCTTTCAGTTTTGTGCTGTTGATGCATGGGCTTTTAACCTCTTTATTCTCTTTAACTTGATCATCAGTTTAGTGATACACAAGTTATGGTCATTGGCCACACCTTCTCCTCTGTATGCATGTACATCTGCCAATGAGTTGCGAAACATGCTTAAAATGGAGAAGTGATCTGTTTTTGTTTTTTCTTAAAAAATACCATCTGGGGAATTCCATGTTGCTTTGTGGACTTTTTTATGAGTAAATATTGTTCCACCTGTCACTAATTTGTGCACATTGCACATCTCTACTAATCATTCACCGTATCGTTACATATTCAAACCCATGCCACACTTTCCTATAATTTTATCCAACCCATCATTGTTACTATGAGTGATTTTTAATGCAAAGGTTGGAAGTAACAATGAAATCATGTTTTGGGACCTCTGAACACATCCTGTAACAAATCATAAAATATCTTCCTCATCTTCTTTTTTGTTGGTTGGTGCATATCATTGCATTACTTCAAAGAATCTAGTCTGAAAGTGAGCTCCCACTCAGTGCCTGCTTTGCATCATTCTATATTAGGATTGCTGTGCTGGCTTCATGTGTACCAGCTGTATTTCCAGAATAGATGGTGGCTTTGTTTCTCTAAAGGGTAGCTTGTTGAAATTTGTCCATGTACACTCACTGATTCCAAAGACATCAAGATGGTATCTATCATTTTTTCTTGAGCTGCTTAAGTCATTTAATACATTGTTCTCATGTTCAAAATCTGATTTTTCATTACTGACCTTGTGCAAGGGACTTTTCAGAACATGGGCTTCCTTATGGATTTGACTGATGTCCATAGTAATCTTCACTTGAAGTTGTTCTTTTGTTTGAGGCTTCTGCATACTGATAGGACTCCTGATATTCATTTCTGGAGTAAGTTTTTTACATGGTGGGTTACTAGGCCCAAGCACAACCTTATGGCTGCTTGGTCTTTATTCACCCCTGGGGGGACACTTGGTAGCTTTGGATGCCCTGAAAGTTTATACCTACCTAGCTTGAAATGGAAAGGTGAAATTTATGTAGATAAAAACATCAGTGGGCTGTTCCAGGTTTCATGGTGGTCATTTTTGCTGTGTAAATAGTAAAACTGTTTAAATATTCCACTGCATAGATCATGTAATGCTTCAGGGCCTATCTTTTCTATAGCCTCACTATCTCGAGTCTTCAGTTTGTCTTTGCCTTTTCTCGTCTCTTCAGCTACTTATTCTTCTTGTGTTCCACTCACTGTTTTTTCTGCAGCTCCTCTTTTTTCTCCCATTCCAATCCCTTCCCTTTTCCTGCAGGTAGCCAAATAGCACCTGTGTGTGTATCCATGTGGATGTTTCCTATGAAAAGAAATATTACTAGCTACGAGAATAGCATATTGAGTGAATGTCCAAATAAAGGATAACAAGTTGTGCGGGACTAGAAGAATGGAAATAATGTGATCTCAAAGGAACCGTCATTCAGGAATGCTAGAACTTGCCAGCTGGTGTTGCACACCAGAGGTCCTGTTGAAGGACAGTAATTTGACTCAAGAAACATGTTTCAAATTGATTCTTAGTCAAAGATCTATGTTGGTTTGGTCTGATAAAGTATAAAAACATGATGGGAGTGTCCAAATTGCAAAAACTAAGTAAACAGAGTTTTGTTTCTATTGTGGAGGCCTTGAGAAAGGTGGTAATATATGAAACAGCCTTACTCTGTGGAGAGAGGAACCAAAGCGTTGTACCCTGATACTGGAGAGCAAGTGTGAAGTGTGTGTAATCTACTGAATTTGGAACCTACTGAATTTGGAACCTTTTGTCACAACAGCAGCAGACATCCCTGATTAACAGTTAACTACCTTTGCTGTTCCTTTTGGTTTGCCAATAGATGGCTCTGTTTCTGCTAAACACACAATCTTATTCTGCTTTGGATGGCAAGTTAAGGTCTTTGGAACTCAGAGTATAGACTGCAGCAGTCACAAAAAACTCCATTATGAGAGGTATGACTTTTGTCAGGTTGCTCTCTATCCTTGCAGTAGTAGCTGCTTTTTTGTTGCAGTAAATACAAATATACTTGGTTACATGCTCTTTATTATTATGCCTCCTTTGCAGAATTTTGTCTCTCAGAAAAAGCACACATGCACATCAGAGTAAATTTTAACTCTCTTCATATTGTTTAAACTTAGTAGCATTTTTGATACAAAAATCCCAGGGCATAGAAGTTCAGAATTCTAAATACAGGCAAGCATGCATACTCAAACCAGAATTTATACTGGCAAACTGGAAACTGCATTTTTAGGAGCTTGCATTAAAGAAATTGACTCTTTCTATGGGCTAAAATAAAACTTTGAGGGAGTTAAGTTCAGTGAAAGACAATAGAAAAACTTAGATATCTTTTGCCTTGATGTGCACGTATAACTTGCCTTTGTGAATTTCATCAAAAGGACAGTTAAGAACATACAGGTAAATAATAGGGGCCAATTTACTTAAAAAAAATTTGGAGATCCACACATACCTGAACAATAGCAGACAAGCACATGCACCCAAAAGTCCACATGCAGGTAAGGTATATGTAACTGAGTTGAAAACACGCACCCATGGCTGCTTCTCCAATTTGCAGACATGCCTCTAGTAAGTAGGTGTACAAAAGCAGAGAGTAAGGAACACATGCAAAATGTGACTGAGGAATGCATGCATCATTAACCTTTAAGACCTTCCCTAAAATGTGTGCTCGCTCAGAACCGCCCTCAGAACAACACTTGGTTAAAGTTAGAGAAGGGCTTATGTATAAAAGGTGTGTAAAAAAACCAAAACAAAAAGTTCAAGATATTAGATCCCTAAAATTAAGATTTTAAAGCCTTAGTAAGGCACCTAAATATGGATTTAGGATGCTAACTTGAGACACTCACTTCTGAAAATCTTGGCCTTGGATTGTTTTGTCTTGAAAGGAACCAGATGAGAGAGAATTTAATTGAGATATTTAGGATTAAAAACAAACACACACACACACACACAGTCCTATAACAAAGAAACAAGAATATTTAATTTAATGTTCTATTGGCCTGACCCTCACTGAAGTCCCATGGAATTTTTGCCGTTTATTTAAATAGGAATAGAACTGGGACCTAAAAGGTAGGTGTGTTTTTAAAACCAGTAAGAGGATTTATGCTACCATTTCATATGGCTTTATTCAGCCAGTGGAATTCATTGCTGCAGGAGGTTGTAAAATCTAGTTTTATCACCTGTTTTAAAAGGAGCAAGGTTTTTTATTAAAGTTTATAATTATGATTCAGGAATCAAATGCAATGCTTCAAAGAATCAGTTGGTTCAGTACATGCTATAGACCAAGGGTGGGCAAACTACAGCCCAGGGGCCACATCCAGCCCTCCAGCTTTTTAAATCCAGCCCTCAAGCTCCTGCTGGGGAGCAGGGTCAGGGTCTGGCCGTAGGAGACTGTGGCTCCATGTAGGAGCCAGAGTGGGGACATGCCACTGCTTCTGAGAGCTGCTTGAGGTAAGCACCCCCCAGAGCCTGCATCCCAGACCCCCTCCTGTGCCCCAAACACCTGCTCAAGTCCTGATCCCCCTCCTGCCCTCCGAACCCCTTGGTCCCAACCTGGAGCACCCTCCTGCACTCCAACCCCTCATGCCCAGCCCCACCCCAGAGCCCTCACCCCCCCTGCACCCCAACCCCCAATTTCATGAGCATTCATGGCCCGCCATACAATTTTCATACCCAGATGTGGCCCAAAAAGTTTGCCTTCCCCTGCTATAGACCATTAAAATACAGTGAGCCCTGTATAAGCGATCACTGTTACTCAGATTTGTCTAGTATCCTCAGACATACTTCACTGCATCCTCAGTTGGTATGCTCCATTTGAAGGGATCTGGTGATCTATAAAATAGGCGAAGCATAATAAAGGTGTGACAGAACTCCACCCTAGGGTAGAGAAGAGGAAAGGAGAAGCATTCTAAAAAGGGTATCAACCAGTAATCTAATCATCTACTTTTTTTTTTTAGGTTCACAATTTTTTCTGCTAGGCCAGGAAGTTGGGCCACAGATAGGAGAAGCAGTTTTCAACAGCCAAATTAGTTGTCACTGCTCAAAAATGGAAGGAAAAAAAGACTAAAACTTTTGCACACCAAGAGGCACTAGGAAAATTGCACCAGTTTGCCATCAGGAGTAAAGTTTCACCTGTGGTCAATGTTGCTGAATATTTGAGAGATTTTTATATCGGTGCATTAAAGATGCAGCTTGGATTGAAATATGTCAGGACACTAAAACCTGAATTCTATGTGAGAAAAAGGGACTTCCTAATGTCTTTCAGTGGTTGCTTACGATAATCATCCCAAACCTATTCAAATCTAATTAGGTTTATGTCATACCCACCACCACACAGTGGTGTGTTCTCTTCACCACTTCTCCTGTCATATCACTTACCTGCCCTCATTAAGCTTTATGTATTGACTGATATAATTTAAACGAGGTGGGTTTTTTTATTTATTTTTTAAAGACCAGCATTGCATTGATTACTTCATGCAGCCATTTTGTTCAGGTCCATATGGGACATTTACAACTAATTAGCTCTAAAACAGGAAATTCAGGCATACAAATGTACTAACATGTAGCTCTGATATCTTAAGAGGCAAAGATTCAACCTCTAATTAATAGACTGAAGACACAGAATGTCACAATCTATAATTGTTTTCCTATGGGCTCATGTAGTTCAAACAGTGACTTATAAAGCTCTTGAGATAGTTTGAGCTCAGGTTCATTCCAAATTAATATGCTTAGATTTTTTTTTTCTGTTCAACATATTTTGTTAATCACATGTATGATGCATACTTACCTATCTGAACTCCTTCTACCTTTTTCTGATTTGCTTTGCTCATGACTCTTATAGGGCACCTACCACCAAGTTTGTTTCCTTTTCCCATGAGTGAAACAGAACGATGAAGTGCTTAAAATTAAAGCTGGGGGAATAATGGACTTTTTTACTACACTGGCAATTATGAATAATTGAAACATTCTGTTTCAAAAGAAAAGGAGTACTTGTGGCACCTTAGAGGCTAACATTTATTTGAGCACAAGCTTTAGAAAACTTATGCTCAAATAAATTTGTTAGTCTCTAAGGTGCAACAAGTACTCCTTTTCTTTTTGCGATTACAGACTAACACGGCTGCTACTCTGAAACCTATTTCAAAAGTGTTGACAAACTTAGATTTTTTGGGGATTTTTTAACTGAAATGATTCAGTTAAACTGACAAGAACTAGCAAAATTTTGGTGTTGCCAAATCTGTATTTTTCAGCTGAAATTTTTTTTGCATGAAAAATGTTGCCTAGATTTACTTAAAATGACAAACAGGTCAAGCCCCACAATCCTTAGCAGGCATAGATCTTGTCCTGGTTCTCTCTTTAACTGCATACTAAGCAGAAGAATAGCAGTAAAAGATTCTGCAGCAAATGAAACAGGCTGAGCTACAGATAACAGACTCCAAGACACCAAGCTAATTACCTACAGTAAGTGAATTGAAGCAGGTCCAGTGAGATACTGGTGAATAAGCATATTAAAACTGCTCTAATAAGAGACATGAAATGAGGGATGAAAATGTAATGCATGAAAGGAAATTCATACAAGAGATTAAGGAAGTATACATTGATATTGTTTCATTCTCAAAGTGGATGACCTTCATTTGAAATGTTTTAAGGCAGTTATTTGTACCTAAGGGAACATAAGCAAGCACAGTTGTTGACTGCACTGAGGCGTAATTCCCCCTCTCCCAAGCCCTGGAAATACATTAGGTACAGTATAGATATCATAGTGCATAATGTGATAACTAGGAGAGAGAAGAAGCCATAGACTAGATTCACCAAGACATTTCATTTTCTGGTGCTGTAAAGGTGATTTAAAATTTTGTAGAGCTTCATTTTTCATAGTTACACAAGTTCCAAGTTAATATTTCACATTGCCACCAAGTGATGAGTTCACATGGTGGATTTTTCTGCTAACAAAACCTACTTTTTCTGTGTATTTCTGTAGAACTGTTTAGGATTTTCTCCTGGGTGTGACTGCTTTTGTTTGGCTCTGTATTTTTCTTATAGTATGAAGCAATATCATACTGAAGTATTCTCCCTTCTGGCTGAGTTCCTGCGCTTTCCTTCCTTTGACCCAGAAATGATTTCTATTTATCCTCTTGTGTACCCATTAGAGTCTCTGTTGTTGTTGTACATTCTTGTATCCTTCTTGACCAAATGCATTTTTCAATACCTTTGTAAACAGCAAATATATCTATACACTTGCCAAACTGTTATCTAGGAACTGGATGCCAGATTTAAAATTTCTGTCTTAATCATTGATATTATAACCACTGCCAGTTTAGGGGATCAAATCAAGTTTTAAATCTAAAAAATCTCCACTCAGATAATACAACATTTGAAACTAAGCTACTTAGCCCAAATTCAAAATGATTCTGGTTTACAATCTATTATTTCTTTCCTGGTAAAGTTAATCCTATTAACCAAATAAAAAATTCAGCTGGACACCTTTTTTATTAGTACCTATTGATGGTGGCTAATAAATAAAATTCTGCGCTGCACTGTGCAAGATTTTAAAAAAGACAGCACCTTCCCAAACAGCTTACAGTCTTGGTTTGATCCTGAAAACTTAAGCAAGTGCTTAAGCTCATAATAGCCCCTCTGGCTTCAATGGAAGTGTTCACAGATTTACAGCTGAGGATGTGAATAAGAGTTTGTAGGATCAGGCCACAATATGTAAGTCCTGCAAGCTGCTGAAGTGACGGTAGGGCCTGCTAGCTTGGAGCAGGTTACAACTTAAGGGCCCAGACAGACACATGTGACATGAATGAGGAAACCCAAAAGGAAGAAGTTTCTTTTAAAGAAAATTATCAAGTCATTCCCCAGGAGAGAAATTAGTCTCTTGTGCAGGGGAAGGGAAAGCAAGAATATATTTTAACTTTTGGGAGAAAACTTTGCCTTCTACAACACTCGTTCCAGCTGTTAAGAAAGATTTAGTCTTCTAGTTACAAACTTCTGGGAACTACATTTTTACATTGGTCTGTTGAAAAGATTTTTAGATCTAGTTCTTTGTTCTCTTACCTTCTTTATTAGCAATGTCTCTGAAGAAGTATACTGGACAGTCTCCAATACTGAAGCTATTGCCTAATTTAAGTTAAATTTCCATAAAAGGCACAAAGATTAATGAGAAATATTGTAATTTTTTACTTTCTGTGCCAATTTGGCAAAATTTTATATTCTACAAAAGAGAAAAATACAGCTGACAACCCTCCTCACCTGAGCTGGAAAACTGCTTTATATTAGCTTAGGTGTAAGAGAAGATATCACTACAGGAGCAGGAGGCTTTAAGCCTTTCAGGCCTGGTTACCTGGTTCTTACCTGATTCTTTTGTTCTCATCTGCCAGCTATTGTTCAGGCACTCAAGTGGACATAATCCATTATCTTCCATCTTGTGGCTGGACTTATAACATCTGCAGTCTGAAAATCTAACTAGGATGAGCATACTCTAGACTAGCTGATGACGAGAACCCAAAGAGTGCCATTGAATGGTGAGACTATTAGGATCTGCACTCTGAATATCTCAGCTGTAACTCATTCTTTCCATAGCCTTCATCAGGAGGTCCCCCAAATTAGCTAGTTTCAGCTACAGCTGAGGGTGCAGGAGGTAAATCAGGGTCTTCCTTTGTCTCCCTAGACACAGAGAGATCTTCACAAACTGCAAGCCTAATGACCTCCTTTCCCCCTCCATGAGGAAAGCAGCAGCCTTAGGAAACTCCATATGCCCCACATGCAAACAGAATGTGGGAAATCATTAAGAAAGGGATAGATAAGACGACAAAAATCATATTGCCTCTATATAAATCTATGGTACGCACACATCTTGAATACTGCATGCATATGTGGTCACCCTATGTCAAAAAAGATATATTGGAAAAGGTTCAGAAAAGGGCAACAAAAATGATTAGGGGTATGGAATGGCTGCCATATGAGGAGAAATTAATAAGATGGGGACTTTTCAGCTTGGACAAAAGACGACTAAAGGGGGATATGATAGAGGTCTATAAAATCATGACTGGTGTGGAGAAAGTAAATAAGGAAGTGTTATTTACTCCTAACACAAGAACGAGGGGTCACCAAATGAAATTAATAGGCAGCAGGTTTAAAACAAACAAAAGGAAGTATTTTTTCACACAACACATAGTCAACCCGTGGAACGCCTTGCCAGAGGATGTTGTGACAGCCAAGACAATACCAAGGTTCAAAATATAACTAGATATCATGGAGGATAGGTCCATCAATGGCTATTAGCCAGGATGAACAGGGATGGTGTCCCTAGCCTCTGTTTGCCAGAAGCTGGAAATGGGTGACAGGGATCACTTGATGATTACCTGTTCTGTTCATTCCCCCTGTGGCCCCTGGCATTGGCCACTGCTGGAAGACAGGATACTGGGCTAGATGGACCTTTGGTCTAACCCAGTATGGCCGTTCTTATGTTCTTACACTCACTACTCCTTTCCCAAAGAACAGGGTCTAGGGGTAAATTTGGGGCTTTTCTGCCCTCTTATGTATTCAGAGAGACCAACACTGAACCTAGCAGGTTTCTCTCCTCATTGGGAATAGTAGCTGGGAGGAGCTTTCTGAAATATGGACTGTAGACTCTCATTTGTTCACAGCTTCATTCTTCCCCATCCTACTATTGCGGCCACCCAAATTCCCTCTCCTTGCCTACTTTCATCCTACTTTTGTCTCCCTCCCCATTGTTTCTTCTGATTTTACTCATCTTCTTTCTTCCTTCCTCCTCCCTACTGTAACCTTCAATGCTCTCCCACCTCCCATGTCAGTTTGGTTGCATGAATAAAACAAATATCCAAACAAAGCTTTAAGAACATTTGGGACGAACATAGCCCGTACCTGCATCCCCATGTTCACTTTGCTTGTGTAAGATGGGAGACCCTCCATCTGTGTCTTGTCCTTTCAGATTGAAAGCTTTTCAGGTCAGGGATTTTGTGTGTGTGTCTCTCTCTATATGTCCCTTAATCTTTGGCTTGTGAGAACTACTGCTGTATACATGATTAATAATAATGCCAGGACTTAGGGACCTATTGGGCAAATGAGCGTGTTCTTAAATATGTAAGCAAAATAGCTCAGCTTCTCTCCAACACTGAGATTTGCTTGGCATAGGAGTAGCAGGAAAGACCCGTGAGGGATCCAGTTGTAGCTCCCTGATTCTCTGGCTCATTGGCCCTGACTCTGACCTATGTTACAGCTGCCTGAGGAAGCAACGCACAAGATTATACATATTCTGGCCATGCCCAACCCCTCTCTACACCGTGGCCAGATGGGGGCTGTTGTGAGAACCAGGTAGGCCAGCTCTGCATCAGCTGAGAGTTCATCCACCCCAGGGTAATTCTCATGTGGCTGTATCCAGATACTTTCTAGACCTTTTGTCCTGTTGGTGTGGCACAAAGGGGCCAGGATACTAGACAGACTCTGCCCTAACAGTACAATCATTCCAGTCATTCTGTAGACACCCGCAGAGCTGACATTGATACACAAATGCACATTGAAAAGGATTTGTCCATTTTGTTACTTTGGTTTAGTTTAGTTTATGAAATCTAGTAAAATGACACAAGTGCTGGGATAAGAGAGATAATTTTGAAATTGTAAAGCGACAATTTTTAAAAGAGGCTTTATGTATCTGTTATTTCATCACGGAGAACATGGTCTCTGTTGACAAATATTCCTAATTAGAACAATAGTTTATCAAAGGAAATTCTTTGAACTTATAAAATAACTCCTCTGCATGTAGGAGAAGAAAAATCTTGTGCTCCCAGAGTTATCAGTTTTCCTAACACCAAATATCCATTTCCCTTTAAGTGCTGCTACCTAATAGTTCCCAGTCATCTTGATTTCTTGCATTTTTAAACTTTTTTTGTCAGTACCATGCAGTTAAATTTGTTTTTTAAATAGCTGATGCCAAAATGAAGAATGAATTTAAAGAACTTCCCCAAACAACCCAGCAGTTTTGATAGAGATATTGGTGTAGTTTCAAAATAACTTTTTAAGGAGTTAGAAAGGTAGCCTGATTGCAGAAGTATATCCTGACTGTTCTATTATAGTATCCATTTTCCAACTAATATGCTTTTGCTCTGCAGTAGATATCTAAACCAAGGAGGGGGTCAAATGTACCCAACTTTGGTCTTTTGCTTGACTAGCATTTTAGAAACGCATAACTATTTTGGTGAGCAGGAAAGAACCCTCAATATGTCAGATTGAAAAGTAAATTCTATAAACAGTATGCATAGAAATGCATGTTTTATGTAGCAGTGCTTGGGCACAAAAGAGCATTACAATGTCTTTCTGCAATTATTTAATGTTGTGCACAACAAACTCTTCCTATCTAACTGCTTCCACAGGATTTTATTTTACTTTTTTAGTCCAATTTTGTTTTAGCAAATCTTCCCACTGTAACATAAGAATCAAAATGAAAATTGACTAGGAACTTGTTTATGAAGCTAAAGTGGAGCTGACTGGTCTATTTGTCCAAGCTTGAAGAAATGCAATAAGGCCAAAATATTCAAATTGGAAAGCTTTATGTTAATATGTATTTGGACCAAATTGTACTTTCTAATATATCCATATTAATGCATACTAGACCCATTGAAGTTGTATTGTATTGAAACTGATGTGACATGGAAGAGAATCTGTCCCATTGATTTTAATGGAAACGGCGAGTGTTTAGCAGCACTTCTAAAAAATCAGACTCCTTCAATTTCTTAGCAGCCAAGCTTGAAAAATTTGTACTTAGTGGGGGAAAAAAGCCAGTATAAAAGTCAAAAAGATGATTCAATATTTAGAAATCTTTCACTTTTAAAATCTAAGATGCTACTTTTTGTGGTTTTAAATGGGGGCAGTGTCTCTAATTGTCACTTCTCATACATTATCTATACGTGGTTAGTGCTTCCCTAGTACAGTGTTAAGTAAAAGAGTGATCATTGATTTTGTTCCATAGAATAAAAAATACTCCATTAATGACAGACCAAATACATCATCACCACTCTAACAACACTAGAAATAACTGGAGGCTGAAATCTCTCCAAAGAGAGCCTCCCATTGAGAAGCTTTTCAGAGACATGGCCATGCATTTGCTCATGTGCCTTTTGAGTCTTCCAGTCACCTTATTTCATCATGCTTTCACCAGTCACCAATTAGCTAATCTTCTGCTGTACATGAAAGCTGGGATACTGACTGGTGTAGTAATAGTTGTCTTCCTGACCATGGATTTATCACATTGGCATTTTGTCCCTTCTGAGTTAGTACAAATTGAAAAACTGAGATCTGTACAAAAAGTATATAGACAAAAACAATATACCCAAATAATCCAAAGCATGTTATTAAACAACATGAAAGCTGCTGTTTGACTTTAATCAATAAAAGGTTTTAGACTAAACCTCTTGCTACAGGCTGAATAACAAGTTGTAGAAGATTCACAGTCATCTTAAAACTTGTATTAATGGTGTAAAGCCAAGAATTATAATCAGTTTTCTGAGCTTGTATAGTTTGCATGCCTTGCCAAAGATGAACTAGATTTAAAATAATGTTAAGCTCTTTGTAAGTCAAGTTTGACTTACAAAGTCAAATAACTATTATGGCCAATTCATTCAGAGTGATACTTGATATGTAGAACACACAATATTATTTAAATAATAGACTGATAACAGAGAGCTTTGTATTCTGTTCTCTATGCTTTACGTTTACAGTAGTGCCTGCATTAAGTAAAATGGCTAAGGCTGAGGTAATTTGTATTACCTGAGAAAAAGGGCTTTGCTTTCTTCTTTAATCATAGTAACCAACAATGTTTCCTCTAATTTTTGACAGGCTGTGTGTGCAAAAAATTTCTTCTGCGCAAATTTTTGTGCGCACGTTGTTTTGCTGTGCGGAAGGGGTTTAGGACCTGTGGGCGCGCGCACACGCGCACAGCTTAGAGGGAACAGTGGTAACCAACATATAATACTTTTGGGCAGTGTGGGGCCTTCTTTCTAAACTGTCTGTAAAACTCAAAAGACATAGTGAGCAGCTGCTGTGATCATTGCTTGAAATATTTATGGAGGTATCACTGCTGAACTGGAAACTTTGTATCATGTAATGGGACGATTTGGTGTGCACACTAAAGCCCTTAAGCTACAGAGCAACAGTTTGCTGACAATAAAATGTGATGGGAATTAATGGTAGCTGGAATAGAGTTTGATCCAGTAGAACGTCTGTCCTGAATTCTAAAAGACATACATGCTCGTGTCAGTGGACTGGCACATAAAAGCTATATGAACTAAGGACAGAAATTTATGAAGTTAGAGATAAGGAAGATACATATTAAGCAAGGACCTAAGATCAGGAAGTTCATTCAGAGGAAAATGTGATTAAATAAGTAGAACAAATTATGCGCATTTATGAATTAGTTATTTCATTCAACTAGCTGTATGCTATGTTAGTGATGCTCCTTATTCAACTGGAGTGTGTTATTACTGTTCACATAGGCCTATAGCACCATAAATGTGAAATTCAAGAATCTTAAACACAGATACTGGAAAATTCTACATACTGCAACAGCATGCTTTACAGGATAAAGTTCGTGGTAACACTTAGATTAGATCCAACTAAGTGTGACCACATCTACACTAGAGGTCAGTACTGTTTTGTGCATTACTTATATTAATAAACAAAAACATGTCAAGTAAAAATATTTTATAGATTTTTAAAACAAAACTTAGGAATTAGTTGTGGAAAAAGAAACAACTATTACAGGAGCAAATCTGGAGAATCTCGTAATGCAGTGGGTTGAAGTGACATGCTGTGCAGTGTCTTGTTGTATGTGGAACTGATGTGCTTATGAAATTTACGCTTGCAGTGTCTGAGGGAATTTTAAGTTTTATTCATTGTCTTATGGCATGGTTGTATTCAGTAATGAAATAGCTACAATTCAATATGATCTCCCTTTTTACATAAACAGTGCAATATCCCTCTCACCCAAAAATGGACACCATGATCAAGACTTCTTCAGTCTAAAAAATGGACAAATTGAACTGGACTGACAAGGACTTCTTTCATTTGATGGATTATATAGCTTGTGGTTGCACATGATTACCTCCGATTGCTTCAGAAGAATTGAGTTCACAATCAGCAGTGCATACTGACCGTTGGGGATCAATAATCATTAGTATTTCGTTCTTGAGGAGGAAGTTGGAACAGAAGGTGTCTGAAATCTTTTATATTCTAAAGCCAGCAGTTTATAATTTTCTAAATTGTATAACTGTTATTTGAATGGTACAGACCTGCTATTATTAATGGCATTTTATTGGATTGTGAACAACATAGCAGTGTGCACAGATTGGTTCTAATGCATCCATTATGTATTTTGCCATTCCTCATTTTCCTGTTGGAATAAATGAAGCAGAATGCAGTGATTACTCTTTTTGTCTCCCAACTTTTCCACAGTCACACTGTAGTTGCCAGAAGAAATATTTTGAATGTTTACAAAAAGTGTGTGTGTGTGTGTGTGTTGGGGGGGGGGGGAGAGAAGGGAGGGAGAAATTATTACATAAAGTAACCAGACCTAAAATATATATTACAAAACAGAAATGATTTATTTTTATCAATTTACACCATAGCTTTGAATCCTATTCAATTACTTAGATGACAAGTGATTCTTTTTTTCCCAACCTATTTCCTACCCAAACGCTGATGATGATTGTAACACACTATGATCTGTGTTTTTTTTCTAACATAATATCTCTATATGCAGGAGATAAGAGCAGATTTCATTGGCCATGTCATTTGCTGTGCAACTCAGAGTGATGAATATTTTAAAGAGGAGAGCTGCCTCATGACTCTTTCCATTTGAATTATATTTTGATGGCGTTCTGCCTTGAAAAACTGATGATCAGCTCACTGAAGTCAATGGGAATTTTAGGAAGTCAGCACTTTTCAAAATCAAGCCTATTTAGGTACCTATTTATGGGCTTAGAAGAGAACTTACAATAGGCATCTACTTAAAAAAAGTCTTAGCTCTAAATTCTTGAGTGACTTTCCTGTATTTTTGTTTATGCACTTCAGAGGGACTTGTGCCTAGTCCTCCTTGTTTGTGGGGAGGGAAGGATTTGCTTGGAGGCAGGGTTTATGGAGGATGGAAGAAGTAATTGTTGAGCATCAAGATAAAACAGAGCTGGTGGAGATCCCCAAAAAAGACTAGACAAGCCCTTGTAAACTAGCTGTAAATAGAAAAGGAGTACTTGTGGCACCTTAAAGACTAACCAATTTATTTGAGCATAAGCTTTCGTTAGCTACAGCTCACTTCATCGGATGCATACTGTGGAAAATACAGAAGATGGTTTTTATACACACAAACCATGAAAAAATGGGTGTTTATCACTACAAAAGGTTTTCTCTCCCCCCACCCTACTCTCCTGCTGGTAATAGCTTATCTAAAGTGATCACTCTCCTTACAATGTGTATGATAATCAAGGTGGGCCATTTCCAGCACAAATCCAGGTTTTCTTCCCCCCACCCCCCACCACCATGTCAAGGTTCCTTCCCCACTCTGAACTCTAGCATACAGATGTGGGGACCTGCATGAAAACCTCCTAAGCTTACTTTTACCATCTTAGGTTAAAACTTCCCCAAGGTACAAATTAATTTTACCCTTTGCCCTTGGATTTCCACTGCCACCACCAAACTTTATCCGGGTTTACTGGGAAACGTAGTTTGGACACGTCTTTCCCCCCAAAATCCTCCCAACCCTTGCACCCCACTTCCTGGGGAAGGTTTGGTAAAAATCCTCACCAATTTGCATAGGTGACCACAGACCCAAACCCTTGAATCTTAGAACAATGAAAAAGCATTCAGTTTTCTTACAAGAAGACTTTTAATAGAAGTAAAGGAATCACCTCTGTAAAATCAGGATGGTAGATACCTTACAGGGTAATTAGATTCAAAACATAGAGAATCCCACTAGGCAAAACCTTAAGTTACAAAAAAGACACACAGACAGGAACAGTCATTCTATTCAGCACAGTTCCTTTCTCAGCCATTTAAAGAAATCATAATCTAACACATACCTAGCTGGATTACTTACTAAAAGTTCTAAGACTCCATTCCTGTTCTGTCCCCGGCAAAAGCAGCATACAGACAGACACAGACCCTTTGTTTTTCTCCCTCCTCCCAGCTTTTGAAACTATCTTGTCTCCTCATTGGTCATTTTGGTCAGGTGCCAGCGAGGTTACCTATAGCTTCTTAACCCTTTACAGGTGAGAGGATTTTTCCTCTGGCCAGGAGGGATTTTAAAGGGGTTTACCCTTCCCTTTATATTTATGACACGCCCCCCAAATCTCAGCTAGGGTGAAACGCTGGCTGGGATTTCTTCCTGGAGCTCTAGGAAAAACAGAGTTAATAAGACACATGCCCCTCTAAATATACTACCAAGTACATAAAGACTAACAATATTTTCCACATCTCAAGGACTATTTTAACCAGTTGATTCTGGGAAACTTTCACGGGAGAGTGCATCAGCCACTTTGTTAGAAGCTCCTGAGATGTGTTGGATGTCGAAATCAAAATCTTGGAGAGCTAAACTCCACTAAATAAGTTTTTTGTTATTTTCCGTGGCGGTATGAAGCCACTGTAGCGCAGCATGGTCGGTTTGCAGGTGGAAACGCTGTCTCCAAACATATGGGCGTAGCTTTTCCAGGGCATAGACAATGGCGTAACATTCTTTTTCACTGACTGACCAGTTGCTTTCCCTCTCAGACAGTTTTTTGCTGAGAAACACTACCGGGTGGAATTCTTGATCAGGACCTTTCTGCATTAAAACTGCTCCCACACCACGCTCGGACGCATCTGTGGTTACTAGGAACGGTTTGTCAAAGTCTGGGGCCCTTAGTACAGGGTCAGACATGAGTGTCGCTTTAAGCTGGTTAAAGGCCTTCTGACACTTTTCAGTCCACTGAATGGCATTTGGCTGTTTCTTTTTGGTTAGGTCTGTCAGTGGGGCGGTGATTTGGCTGTATTTCGGTACAAATTGTCTGTAATAACCGGCCAAGCCTAAGAAGGATTGAACCTGTTTCTTTGACTTTGGGATAGGCCACTTTTGGATAGCATCCACTTTGGCCTGTAGGGGGCTGATAGTTCCTTGACCCACCTGGTGTCCAAGGTAAATCACTCTGTTTAGGCCTATTTGACACTTCTTAGCCTTAACAATTAGTCCTGCCTCCCTTATGCGCTCAAGGACTTTTTGTAGATGTTCCAGGTGTTCTGCCCAGGAATCCGAAAATATGGCCACATGGTCAAGGTAGGCGACTGCACATTCTCCTAATCCCGCTAGGAGACCATCTACAAGTCTTTGGAAGATGGCAGGTGCCTTTCACAGCCCGAAAGGGAGGACATTAAATTCATACAGCCTGAGATGTGTGGTGAAGGCTGACCTTTTCTTGGCGGATTCATCTAGCGGTACCTGCCAGTACCCCTTGGTTAAGTCCAAGGTAGAGATGAACTGAGCCCACCCCAGTTTCTCTAGTAGTTCATCTGGCATTGGATAGTTGTCTGGGCGAGTTACAGCATTTAGCTTACGGTAGTCCACGCAAAAACGTATTTCCCCATCTTGTTTGGGAACTAGAACCACTGGAGATGCCCATGCACTTCCAGAGGGGTGGATGTCCTTACCCATAACTATTTTACATTTGGGGACAATGTATACCTTCAAATCAGCGGCACTGCTATGGGTACCCGCAGGGCCCCACTGTATGCCAACATTTTTATGGCTGACTTAGAACAACGCTTCCTCAGCTCTCATCTCCTAACACCCTACTCTACTTGTGCTATATTGATGACATCTTCATCATCTGGACCCATGGAAAAGAAGCCCTTGAGGAATTCCACCATGATTTCAACAATTTCCATCTCACCATCAACCTCAGCCTGGACCAGTCCACACAAGAGATCCACTTCCTGGACACTACAGTGCTAATAAGCGATGGTCACATAAACAACACCCTATACCGGAAACCTACTGACCGCTATTCCTACCTACATGCCTCCAGCTTTCACCCTGACCACACCACATGATCCATTGTCTACAGCCAAGCTCTGCGATACAACCGCATTTGCTCCAACCCTTCAGACAGAGACAAACACCTACAAGATCTCTATCAAGCATTCTTACAACTACAATACCCACCTGCGGAAGTAAAGAAACAGATTAATAGAGCCAGAAGAGTTCCCAGAAGTCACCTACTACAGGACAGGCCCAACAAAGAAAATAACAGAACGCCACTAGCCGTCACCTTCAGCCCCAACGAAAACCCCTCCAACGCATTATCAAGGATCTACAACCTATCCTGAAGGATGACCCAACACTCTCACAAATCTTGGGAGACAGGCCAGTCCTTGCCTACAGACAGCCCCCCAACCTGAAGCGAATACTCACCAGCAACCACATACCACACAATAGAACCGCTAACCCAGGAACCTATCCTTGCAACAAAGCCCATATATCTATTCAGGGGACACCATCACAGGGCCTAATAACATCAGCCACACTATCAGAGGCTCGTTCACCTGCACATCCACCAATGTGATATATGCCATCATATGCCAGCAATGCCCCTCTGCCATGTACATTGGTCAAACTGGACAGTCTCTACGTAAAAGAATAAATGGACACAAATCAGATGTCAAGAATTATAACATTCATAAACCAGTCAGAGAACACTTCAATCTCTCTGGTCACTCGATTTCTGATCTGAAAGTGACTATCCTTCAACAAAAAAACTTTGAAAACAGACTCCAACGAGAGACTGCTGAATTGGAATTAATTTGCAAATTGGATACAATTAACTTAGGCTTGAATAGAGACTGGGAATGGTTGATTCATTATAAAAAGTAACCTATTTCCCCTTGTTTTTTCCTACCCCCTCGCCCCCAGACATTCTTGTTAAACCCTGGATTTGTGCTGGAAATGGCCCACCTTGATTATCATACACATTGTAAGGAGAGTGATCACTTTAGATAAACTATTACCAGCAGGAGAGTAGGGTGGGGGGAGAGAAAACCTTTTGTAGTGATAAACACCCATTTTTTCATGGTTTGTGTGTATAAAAACATCTTCTGTATTTTCCACAGTATGCATCCGATGAAGCTGTAGCTCACGAAAGCTTATGCTCAAATAAATTGGTTAGTCTCTAAGGTGCCACAAGTACTCCTTTTCTTTTTGCGAATACAGACTAACACGGCTGTTACTCTGAAACCTAGCTGTAAATAGTGGCTATTTTGATCTTGCTGTTCCTGCATATCCCTTTCTGCATCCATTCTCTCTTATCAGATCAACAGGACCAGGGGCCTGATTCTACTTCCACTGAAGCCAATGGAAAAGTTCCCTTTGATTTCAGTGGTGCAGGATAAAGGCCAGGAGAACAGTCATGATATCAGCACTCTTCCACCCCCTAATGCAGTGCAAAATGCTTCTTACAGCACCAGTGTGAAAGAGAAGGCAACGGTTGTGAAGGTTTTATGCACAATAAAACAGGCAGATCTTTGGTGACTGTCCTCCATTTCTTGGCATGAGTGTCTGTCACATAAGATTGGCATCAACTGTGGATCTAGAAAGAGGAGAACAAAGGTTTAATCCTCCTCTCAGTGAGGTCAGTGAAGGAATTCCTATTGGCTGTAGCTGGGCTTGGATTGATCTCTTATTTCAAAGTTCATTATGGTAGTCTTGCTTTCACAATACAGCATTAGCCACAGTTTCTATGGTGGGCCTTGTAATAGGTAGTGAAATGTGCCATGAACTAAATTCCTACTTCACACTCAGTGTAGTATACAGTTGCAAGAAGCAGAAAAGTGAATAGATCTTCCACCCTCAGTTCTGTCCTCAGCATGGTGTATGAATGAAAGGTGGCTTTAGGCTCTCCCGTATGCTGGAGTGGTCAGAGACCATTCTGGTTCTGTTGCAGGCTAGAGCACCCTGAGGGAGTAGCTGAGGTTTAGGAACCCTTCAGCCACATCCCTCAGTTCTCCAACACAATGCCTTGTATCCCCACCTCCTACTTCGCTGAAGGATGCTGCAGGAGGTGTTGCAGAAGCAGAGTGTAACAGAGCACAGCAGGCCCCTTGGCTTCTGCCTCTGCTAGGTCCACAAAGTCACTCTGAGTCCTTTAGTCACCGCTGGTGCAGTTTATTCATACGATTGTTCCCACCACCATTTCACCATGTACAGTTGGCCCTTCACCATCTGCACATAGGACGGGGGAAGAGTTACTTCCCTACTTCCACTCTCTGCTTTTCCCCTTTCTTTCTGCTCTCCCCCGGCTTCCTTCCCTCAAGGCTTTTATACAGCCCCAGGCTAATTAGGCAACAGCTTATCTCTGCTTCCCCAATTAGGGCCAGGTTATCACCAGCCAGCTAGAATTTATTCCCCTAACTGGGAGCTGTCATGGCAGAAGGCTGAATCAGGAACCCTTTGCCCAGCACTCTGCCATGCACAGCTTATGTCAAGTAGTCACAGGACAATGCAAAAACTGTCTACTTAGCTCATACGTGTGAAGCTTTTTGTCACCTTAACTTCACCTTAGCATTTTATTTTTGTGAGGTGCATTTTGCACATCACTCATGACAAGAACAACTAAATCTGACAAGAACAATGACACTCTAACTGATAGTGTTTGTGTATGCCATCTTGGCTGCCAATCTGGGGATTGCCAAAGCTCCTAGAGCTTCAGCTCAAGAGCCAAGGCTCTCTATTTGGGATCAGCAACACATCAGACCAGATCCTCTGTTGAGCAGCACATGCTCACCAGTGGGTTGCAAGTACATTTAGTTAGAAAAGATTTTGTTCTATCTTATGTCATGAACCTTTTCCCAAACTGCCCTTGCCAAATATGTGGATTCAATACATATGTAGTAGTAGTAATAGTGTGTTCATTACAGTGGTTATCATTTTAATTATTAGCCTAGGTCTCTGTGTTTGAAGGAGGTGAGGAAAGGCACAGCACCTCTCAGGGCAAAGTAGTGCACAGGGAGATCACCACCACTGCTATGCACCTGTGCACACTTTCCTTTATGGTCTGCTAGCTCTGCTGGCTGGTATGGAATTATGGTTTTACCTCTATTAATTTAGATAGGGGTTAAAGTTATTAACATAACCCATTCACTGTCCAACATTAAACAGTGTTAAACAAGGTCCAGGGTTTGGTAAACAGAGACCTTAGTACCATGGCAAAATCACTATTAAAATTTTTAAACCTTTTTATTAGGGCTGTCAAACTATTAAAAAAAAGTAATCGTCATTAATCGCACAATTAAAATTGCAATTAATCGTGCTGTTAATAATAGAATGCCATTTATTTAAATATTTTTGGATGTTTCCCACATTTTCAAATATATTGATTTCAATTACAACACAGAATAAAGTGTACAGTGCTGACTTTTTATTTTTTATTACAAATATTTGCACTGTAAAAAAGAAACAAAAGAAATAGTATTTCAATTCATCTGCTGTAGTGCAATCTCTTTACTATGAAAGTTCAATTTACAAATGTAGGATTATGTACAAAAAATAACTGCACTCAAAACCATGTAAAACTTTAGTGCCTATAAGGCCACTCAGTCCTACTTCTTGTTCAGCCATTCGCTCAGACAAACAAGTTTGTTTACATTTGTGGGAGATAATGCTGCCTGCTGAAATGTCACCTGAAAGTGAAAAGAGGCACTCTTGTAGCCAGTGTTGCAAGATATTTACATGCCAGATGCACTAAAGATTCATATGTCCCTTCATGCTTCAACCACCATTCGAGAGGACCATATGTCCATGCTGATGACGGGTTCTGCTTGATAACAATCCAAAGCAGTGCAGACCAATGCATGTTCATTTTCATCATCTGAGTCAGATGCCACCAGCAGATGGTTGATTTTTTTTTTTTTGGTTGTTTGGGTTCTGTAGTTTCTGCATGAGAGTGTTGCTGTTTTAAGACTTCGGAAAGCATGCTCTAGATCTCGTCCCTCTCAGATTTTGGAAGGCATTTTAGATTCCTAAACCTTGAGTCAAGTGCTGTAGCTATCTTTAGAAATCTCACATTGATACCTTCTTTTTGTTTTGTCAAATCTGAAGTGACAGTGTTCTTAAAACAAACAACGTGCTGGGTCATCATCTGAGACTGCTATAACATGAAATATATGGCAGAATGCGGGTAAAACACAGAGTAGGACACGTACACTTCTCCCCCAAGGAGTTCAGTCATAAATTTAATTAATGCATTATTTTTTTTAATGAGCATCATCAGCATGGAACAGTGGTTTTCAACCTGGGGGCCACTAGCGGACCAACGAGCACACAGCTGCGACCTATGTGACAACGTCAGAGCCATACAGGTAGTATATATATTGTGTAAATGCGGCCCATGTAACACAGAGCTGCATATGCGGCCAACAATGGTAAATGGGTTGAGAACCACTGGCAGCAAAGCACGTCCTTTGGAATGGTGGCCGAAGCATGAAGGGGCATATGAATTTTTAACATATCTGGCACGTAAAAACCTTGTAACGCTGGCTACAGAAGTGCCATGTGAACACCTGTTCTTGCTTTCAGGTGACACTGTAAATAAGAAGCGGGAAGCATTATCTCCCATAAATGTAAATATACTTGTTTGTTTTAGCTATTGGCTGAACAAGAAGTAGGATTGAGTCGACTTGTAGGCTCTAAAGTTTTATATTGTGGTGTTTTTGAGTGCAGTTATATAATAAAAAAAAATCTACATTTGTAGGTTGCACTTTGATTGCACTACAATACGTGTACGGGGGAATTGAAAAATACGATTTTTAAAAATTTTTTACAGTGCAAATATTTGTAATAAAAATAATATAAAGTAAGCACTGTACACTGTGTATTCTGTGTGGTATTTGAAATCAATATATTTGAAAATGTAGAAAAACATCCAAAATATTTGTTTCAATTGGTATTCTATTATTTAACAGTGGAATTAAAACTGTGATTATTTGATTAATTTTGTGTTAACCACATTAGTTAACTGCGATTAATTAACAGACCTACTTTTTTATTAAAGACACAGAAAAGAAAAAAGTTAAAACATGAAAGTATTAAATAATGCTTTTTGTTTTAACCACATCCCTTGCTTTCTCTAGTTGGAGAGAGGTTTTTAGAAGGGAACCCCCGACCCCTCTTGTTTTCCAGTCTCTTAGATTGTATCAAAAGGTAGTAATAACTGTCCTTTTGGAGAAAAGAGAAGTTAGCTGATATGAGCAGGAGCTGTTGTTGTTAAGGTCTGATCCCATTTCATGCCAGGTGGTGGTTGGGCTTCAGCTGGAGCTGGTAGAGGTGACAATGTCATCTGTCTCCTGCTCCCTGGCCTGCTCTGGTCAGGGCCATCTCTGAGAATCAGGATGATGAGGGCCCATGGCTCCTAGGAGACCACAGGGGTGGCAGCCATAATGGTGAAGCTTGCTCCAGGAGCCAATTTTTTGCCTAAAGTCTCTTTGACTCTGTGATGGGATGTACAAACCCCACACTGGAGAGAAAGTGGTTAAAGAGCAGCTCTGGGCCCAGGCTGCTCTGCACAAACTGAGGTGGGGCTGAAAAAGAGGAGCTGAGCAGCTCAGAGGAAGGCAACACAGTGGAAGGGAGCAGACCACTGCTCTGAATAGGAAGAACTGCCCAGGAACTCTTTGCCTGAGACCTGACACCACAGACCTGTGTAAACCTACAAAGAGGAGGCAGGTGGCTGAGAATGCAGGTCAGAGACTTCATTGAAGACTCTGTGACTTACTCTGTGAAGCTAAAGGAGGCTGAGATAGGAATTGGTCCCGGGGGGGGGGGGGGGTCTGCTTAGCACCCCAAGGTGGAGACTGGAGCCCACTACTGGGACCTGGACTGGAGCCCAGTGGACAGGTTGGGCCTGGGCTATCCTGTTGACTCCAAGAGGACATTACAACAACAGGAGCCTTCACCTTGGGCAAGAACAGCTGGAAAAGACCTTGACGGTTCAAGGGCCCAGACTCCAAAGTCCCTTTGCTAAAGGGGAGGAGGATTGGAAACCTTTGAGGTAGGTGCCCTGAAGAACAGGACTGTCTTCAATGGGGAGATGACCTGCCACCCGCCCTAACCACTAGGCAGCACTTTTGGTGGTGGTTCACCTTCTACAGGCCGCCCCCCCGCCCCCGGAAGGGAATGATGGGCAGAATAGACCCTCCCCTCATTATTTTGTCCACCAGTTAGGCCTAATTTCTGACACCCTAATTTTGACTCACTGATTTCTGGTTCCACACTTACTTTTGTTTACCAAGCGTTATCTTAATAGTGTCTGAGTTATATCAGTAGGCCTTTTAGTTTGGACTAACTCAGCCTGTCTCTCCCTTTGGCACCTTTTCACATCAACATTTGTCGTTACAGGTTATTTTGACATCTTATGAACTTACTCATTTTTTATACTTGAGCTCACAAATAAGGTAAACTTGTAGGCCCCAATTATCACAACACATTATTGTTAGGATGACATATCAGTGCTAGCTTCAGACACTCTTTATACTTTAGTGATCCCCCGAACTGTGATTGCAACCAGAACTTGAGTGGGGAATGCAGGGAAGGCCCCTTGCCGCTGTCACATACACCTTGTACATGGTAGGTTTTGGGGTTTCTACTAGCGGGTGAGGCTTTTGTACCAGATATGGATGGGCTATGGAGCTTCCTTCCCAGAGACATATACCTGAGATGTCTACACTTTAGTGCACTGCCAGGTATCTCTGCTGTATGCTCAGATAAGGTATATTACAAACTGCCACCTAATGGCTGAACAGTATAATACAGTTTAGGAGTCTATTACAGTAGCCTTCTGTACCTTTCAGAGTAACAGCCGTGTTAGTCTGTATTCGCAAAAAGAAAAGGAGTACTTGTGGCACCTTAGAGACTAACCAATTTATTTGAGCATAAGCTTTAGCTCACGAAAGCTTATGCTCAAATAAATTGGTTAGTCTCTAAGGTGCCACAAGTACTCCTTTTCTTCTGTACCTTGTCAGTGCAGTGGTCATTCTCACATTCTGTCTCCTAGTGACTCAAGACTTGAACTGAGCCAGCAGTTGACAGAGTGCACCTCTCCCAGGCTGCTGACTTGCTGTCCACCATCTTAGGTTTCATTTTTTTAAAAATGGAATCGCCAGTTATGGTTATGAACAAAATCTTGAAATGTGAACTGAGTAAAACTGATGCTCTCTGAAATCAGTCATTACTGCTTGAAACAATAGCTCTGATTGGGAATTCATCTCTGTAGGAGTCACCCCAGAAACCAATGATCCCTCAAATGTCCATATTGTGAACTACTTCAGTACACATCAACACACAAAAGAAAGGAGATCCAATCAGAACCTACACAACCTACAGAGTAACCAGTCACTATGGCACCATGAATGAGTGTAGTTGAGAAATGCCACTGCTTATTATTTCTCCCTTCCCCATCAAGAAGAAGCCAAGCCTAAGGATCCCAGGAGGGCATCTGAGCCCTACCATAGAGCCCAGGGTGTATTTGAACCCCACTGAGTGGCAGCCAAGCCCAAGAATTTTAGCAAGCACATGGGATTGCATTTTGTACATCTGTACAATCTACCGAGAGTGGCATCTCCTTTCTGCATCTTTAGTGGGCAGAGCTTGGAAGAGTATCCCCATCTCTCCCAGCTTATCTGCTGTAGTGACGACATGATCCAACAATACAATGTAAGCAGTTAATGACTCATCAAACTCACTGGAGCTTATTTTCTCAAGCAGCAATTTTTCTTCACTGAGATCAGCATCAGAGTAAGAAAAGTAAAATAAAGGTCAACATTTCTCAGTCAGTATTTGATGCAAAGGAATTTACCAGTATCAATTAAGTCTTATTGCATGCTCTGCAGGGGAAGGAGGATTTTTTTTAACTCCCTGCTTCACCCAACTGCCGTATTATCTGTTTTCCCCCCCACAGCATGTACCAATAGTAAGCTGTCTCTCCCTTCCAGCTTTCTAGTCTGCTCCAACGTTTTCTTGGTTCCGATTCTCCTAGTTCTTCCAGTGTTTTTCCTCTGGCAGTAAATACTAATTTGCCTAGGGGTTTCTCAGTTTGCTAATTATGTCGATTTATTTCCCAAGAAAAATGGGATCCAATTTTGTGAGGCTTTTAACTGTTCCATTCTTCCACTCTGGGTATGTTCTTAGTTCCGTTTGACTCCAGGTACCTTATAGTGTTCAGTGATCACTCTGTGCTTAAAATGTTTGCAAAAGCTCTGCTTTAGTCTCAGTGGCAGCATTTGCCCAGTGATGGCCCCTTGTAAAGTTCAGTTCCAGCCTCTTATCAATGTTGCTGCTCATCACTCTGGGCGGGGTTCGCATCCCTGCATTAGCACACTGGGCGGAGCTTGAGTTTCACTTTGGGCTTTCCCTTGGTCACCAGAGACACGTAACTGAGTCACCATACCAAGGGGTCCCCTTGCTGTGTTGGGGGCCCCATCTGATTGTCTGGGTTATAGGTGCCTAATACTGCCACTGTTTAGTCTATGTCCAGTTCCCACTGGTTGTGTATAACAACAAGAACATCACAATGCTCTGCCCAGATTCCATCCTTAAAGGCACCGTTCCCAATAACAATATGTTTTGCTATATCTGTGTCTATTGCTGTGTTTCGAAAAGCCTGTTGCTTTGTGCTAATTTGCCAGCGTTGACTCTTCATGACAAACTAAGCTGTGATTTACATTGCACATATTATTTTGTGTATTTAAAATTTTACTGACTGGATTAGTAGCATTACGTGCACGCGCTCTCTCTTTCTCTCTCTTCTTTTCAGAGTCCAAAGGGGCAGAAATTGTGATTTTCTCTCTCTCTCTCTTCCCCTCCCCGCCCATACTCCAGAGTGCTTCTTCTAAATCAGCAGTTGATTTTGGTTCTCTTTACACTGACAGTTTCTTTCTTTAAATGAGATCAAACATTTTCTAACCATAGACAGTGGTGTTGTATGATAGTTTTAGTTGAATAGGTAGCATAGTCCAGCTCTCTGGGGCAGTGGGGAAGTCGAAAGCTTGATCGTCTTAGTCAGTTTTAGCACTTTAAAAAGGAAGCAACAGCTTGAGTAAATGGCACACTTGCTGTCTGTATTGGCTAAAACTAAAAATAAATATGCTGTTGCCAAGCTACAAACACACTTTACAATGCAGTAAGCCAATTTTGCTACCTTGGCCTGGAGAGACTTGTCCCATTAAGCTGACTGTAGAGGTCCCAATAATGGGTCCTGAGATGATAAAGTACAAATCTGCAGCTGTTTCTGAAATGACCAAAATTAGTAGCAGGCTGAACTAATGCTCCCCTCTATCATATACGTGTACAGATTTTTTTCCCTTTCTTTGTGCCTCCCACTTATTCCTGGGTTTCATCCTCTAGGACCTGTCTGCACTACAAATGTAACTGCTAGTGCATAGGTAGTGGTCTTTGGGTTCTAACACTGTTTTTTATTATTGTGGTTTGTGTGACAGGTATGATGAACACAGGTGTATCCTGAGACTATTGTGTCCACTTTATAAATGGATCTGTATCTCTGTAAGGCAGGAATCATGTGCTGGCTGGTTGGGGAGGGGTCCAAAGCTTTGTCCAGGAACTAAAGTGTGTGTATGTATGTATTTACAGCAGATGCTGGTACAGGTAAACAACTCCAGAGAAGTACCATCCCAGGGGAGGGGAATTGCAAATACAGGTTCTGACTGGGTTCAAGAGACAAAGGCTATTACACGTAAAGGCTGAGTTTAAACTGAGTCAAGGAGCTCTCATTTTGATCAAGCAAACTGACATGAACTTTTAACCAAGGGTGCAAACCATACTCCAAGGGTTTGAAGCTCTGGAACCTGCCAGGGTCTCTCTCTAGGAAACATGTGGGACCTCTGGTAAGCTTAACCTAGCAGGCAGTTAGTCTGATTATATGTTTCCTCATGGTACAGTACAGACTTCCCCTTATGGACTTCAGAATGCAGAGACCTTGGAATCATCAGAACCTTTGGGCACTAGAGAGGCCTAAGGGGTGGAAACTTTAAAGATGGGAATAAAAACATTTTCCAGCAAGGAGTAACATACAGATTTCTGACTATAGACAGGGATGTGTGGAGAACAGCTGGCACAAACTAAAGTTAATTTGGCTGGAAACGGCACATGATGTTCTAGGAGTAATGAAACTACAGTGCCAAAAAGCATAGGAAGGGAGACTTGGTGGAATCCTCAAGTTAAAGAATTGGGGGAAGGGGAGCGTAATATTAAGAAAAAAGTAATGGCAGGCTAGCATCTTGATTAGTGATAAGGAGGCAAATAAAAGCCAAAAGAAATGCTGTACCAGCTAAAAGTATGGCTTGTGATGAGCTATATAATGGACTAGAAGGACATGAGGGAGAAAAAACCATTTATAGACTCACCAAAAGGCAAAAGAAAAAATGATGAGATGTGAACGAGTTTGCTTAAATTAGAAATGAACACAGTATATTGCATAAATGGTGAATCAGTCGTCAAAGTGTGGAGCTGACCATTTTGAAAAAGTGATGAATGAGGAAAACCCAAGGGAGAACATGGAAGCTGAACTGGGGCAAAATAAATTGCATATAGGAGGAAGAGGTTGCAGGGCTACTTCAGAAAATGAAAAAAGAGACAGCATCTAGGCGATGAAGTGCCAGTGGATGCACTGAATCATTGGGAAAGGAAGTCATCAAGCATCTAAGTCTGTTCAATAATAATAATCAGCATGAGGAAAATATCAGATGAATGCTATAAAACCTTTGTGGTGCCTATTTTTAAACATTAAGGAGATAGTACACTGTGTGGTAACTATTGCCCCATTAAGATGATGTCACATGCTACAAAAGTATGGGAGAAGACTATTGAAAAACATTTGTGTGTAATAATTGAAATTTGGAAGGGTCAGTATGGATTTATTCCAAGAAGGAAAACAATTGATACTATCTGAGCACTCTGAATCCTTGTAGAGAAATTCAGAAAAAAAGAGATGGCAACTGGTCATGGTCTCTGTGGGCCTGGAGAAGGTATACAATCATGTACCATGAGAATTTGTTTGGTGGTGGTTGTGATGGAAAGAGAGGTCCATCTTATTTAAGATATGTATGGTGGAGTGACTACTGTAGTCAAAACTAAATGAGGCTACTGTAGAGAATTTCCAGTAAACCTTGGCCTGCATCAGAGTCAGCATCGAATCTCTTTTTGTTTGCAGTTGTCATGGATGTGATAAGTGAGACCATGGGACATGGTGTGCATGGTGAGACCCTGCAAGCCAGTTTTTAACAGTGGCAACATAGTTTTGAACAGGCTGCACTTAGAGTGAATGTAAGTAAGACTGAAGTGATAACTGGAGGAGGAAGATTCACCATAAATGATATAACTGGCAGACAGCTTAGAATGAAATTTAAATACTTAGGATCAGTGGTTGCTGACAGTGATGTCCTCTTGAGTGCTGCCGAGCATCATACTACAGCTGCTTGATGCAAATGGCAGGAGCTGATTGCAGTTCTTTGTGACAAAAAGATTCCAATAAAGTTAAAAGGTACAGTGTATAACACTGTCACTTAACCCATCCTTATGTACAGGACAGACTTGGCTAGGCATGAAAAAGAAAATCAGCATGCCGTCTATCATGGAAATGAAGATATTGAGATGTTCAAATGGCAGGACATGCCATGAAAGGAAATGAGGAGGTTGTAAGGGGCCTAATGCAGGTTGCCCCAATTGAAGACAAGTTGAGGGAGGCTAGGTTATGTTTCTATGGACATGTCCAGGGGAGACCTGAGAGATATATAGCAGTAGAATGGCTCTTGTGATAATCATGGATGGAAGACTACTAAGGGGGAGACCAAAGTCTCGGTAGACCTCAGAGACCAATCTGTATGACAGCCTGGCATATGATCATCAGCTTTGGAAGAAGGCAATATAAAGTTGCTGACCCCAAATACAGAAGTAGCAAGGAAGAAAAAATGTTTTCTTTATAATGATTTTGTCCCAGTATAAATGTACTCTTTAAGGCTGTCTGGTCCTTGGTAAACCACTGTCTTATTCCCTCAGAGTTAAATAGTAACCTCAGAAGACTCACTTCTTTAGTGGAGTTCTGGGAAAGGGTGTGTTTAAGTTATGATACTGAAGGGGCTAGACAGGTGGACAGCATGTTCCAGCTCTTGCTAGATGGAGGGTCTTCACTCCAAGAGCATGTGTGGGGTTAGAGACCATGGCAGTGCCTGGACTCCATTTAGGTTCCAGGAAACTTAAAACATCTGGGGATCCAGAGATTTAGACTCCTCTTGCAGCATTCTACTGAGCCACCACCAGGGTAAGCCTGACCAAATCTGTGATAGTTTGTACTGTGGGATAACATGGTTATAGAATTGGTTTGGGAATATGTTAGGTCATGATCTAGGCTTTAATATGATTCTCTAGCATAATTCCACAAAGGTGGTATAGTGTCAAGTGGCATAACCAGGACAGGACACTTGGGTGGGCCACTACTTCGGGTGGGTGGGCAATGATGGGGGCAGGAAGGATTGGGGCCACTTCCCCGCCACTGTCTCCAGCTGGCCTTGGCGGGGGGAGGGGGGGGCAATGGACATGCTGCCCAGGAGCCCCCAGGGCCCAGGTGCACACATGAGGTGCAGGGTCAGGGCACAGGAATTTGCCCTGCTCACTCCGCCCTCCCAGCACTTCAGCCACGGAGCGGAGTCAACTTGTGGGCACTCGCCGCAGTCTGCCTGCCTGGAGCTCCAGCCGGTGAGCGGGGTCGGGGCGCAGTGGCTTACCCAGGGGCAAGCCTTGTGCCCCGCTCCCGCTCCCCGGCTGGTGCACCAGGTGGGTGGAGCAGGGAGAGCCCTGGACCCCACTCCCTGGCTGGAGAGTCAGGCGGGTGGAGCGAGGCAAGCTGTGGACCCTGCTCCCTGGCTGGAGAGTGGGGCAGGCAAGCGGGCATAGTGGGGCAAGCTGTGGGGCCAGAGCAGAGCCTGGGCTGGGAAGCTGGATGCTAAGTGAGTGGGCCATGGCTACGCCACTGAATGTCCACTCCACAAACTGAAGTGTTATAACATGGACACCTCTCATTGGGTTAGGTCAGGGGGCTTCCCCAGGAAGGTGCGGGAATGTGTCAAGGGAGGCGTGAGCTGCATGCTTTTTTTTTTTTTTTTTTTTTAAAGAGCTGTGACTGTCAGCACCGGGTGGCGGGCGCTTGTGCAGAAGGGCCATGTACATACAGGAGTCAGGGATAAAGAGGACAGCCAGAGTCCTACTGGGCTCTCCTCCCTCCAATCTCTCACCTAGCAGCGGCGGGTCCCCAGGGTGACAGCGCAGTGCAAAAGTAACGGTGGCAATGGGGCACTAAGTGATATTTGTCAATCACTTTTCACATTGCCACTCTTCTGTGCTGCTGCTGGCACATGCTGTCTTCAAAGTTGGGCACCCAGACTGCAGCCTTCAGAGCTGGGTGCTGGTGCAAATGACTACAGACACAAAGAAAGGGGGCCCAATCAAATAAGTTTGAGAATCATTGTGCTAAGCAAATTTGTGTTGGAATGATTAAATTTAGAGTGTAGGTTGGCCCTAAAAGTCATCTTTTTATAAACAGAGAACATGCTGATAAGTTAGGGACAGACAAGACATGGTGTACAGCTAAAGGCCTGGTTATCTCAGAAATGCTCCCTCAGCTTGTTCCATCACCATTAAGAAAACCTGATTATGTAAGCAATCCTGATTCATTCTCTCTGCTGGGCCAAAATGATTGACCTGTCTAAATCTCTCATGCTCTTGGAGGGAGCTTCTTTGCTAGAAATGAAACAAAGCCGGAGAACATGTTAGAAACACCTACAGTTGGTGCGGGGGAGGAGGAAATTGAGCCACTGTGGCAACAGAAAAGAGATTAATGTCTGCTGGGTCCAATGAAGTTTTCTTAAAATAGAAAACTCTGAAAGCAGGCCTATGCACATGGCTTGTACACATATAACTATTTTGGTTACATGTGTCATGGGTTGTGGTGTTTTTAACCAAGATAGTTATACTGGTATAATCTGTAATGTAGATACAGTTATGTTGGTATGAATGCATAGTAATTAAATACCTTTATATCAGTATAACTCCTTTTACACTGTGGGGTTGGGAGCTATACCTCTTTAGCTATGTAAAGGGGCTATGCCAGGGCTTGACCCTCTCTGGGCAGCGGGGAGCCACACCGGCTTGCTACACACAGTTAACTTTGGGGAATTAGTCCGGCCACTGGAGCCTCCCTCGGCAGCCCTTGCAGTAACTGGACGTAGCACCGTAGGCTTGGGCCCTGAGTCAGGGTGGGGCACCGAACAGTCAGTAGCTCAGGCCCTCAGGCAGGGGTTGAGCAAATAGCCCACTGTTAGCAGGCCAGGCCCTTGGCTAGGGCGGGGCACCAAACAGTCAGTAGCTCAGGCCCTCAGGCAGGGGGCCTGTGTGAATTAGCCCAGGCCTCCAAGGACCTGGGAGCGGGGGAGACCGCCACCCACGAGTTGGGTGGCAGGGGGGACGCAGGCCCACCCACTCCACTGCGTCCCAGCCCGGGGCCCTAGCAGCGGTAGAAGACCCGCTGCTGGGTCAGTGGGGATCCTGGCCGCAACACACTGACATGGGCTCTGGCAGAGTTGCAGCCAGACTAGGATCGGCTGCCCCCGGGCTGCTTCCTAACTCCCCCTCTTGTGGTATCTGGGTCCCGGCAGTGTTCTCCGGGGGTCCAGCACCATGGGTTCCTCCCCTGGATAGCTGGCGCAGGGCAGGTCCGGCCAGTCCTGGCGTGGACCTAGGGCTGTGAGGTTTTCCCAGTCGCGGGCTAGGCTGGCTATGTCTGGCCTCCCCAGCGGGTGGTCCTCTAGTGAGTGCTGAGGGCCCGCCTTTCTACTTCTGGGTTGCGCCTTTCTACTTCCGGGTCGCCGCCTGTCCCTCTGAGGGGCGGGCTCAGAGCTTCCTGGCTCCGCCCACTCTGGTGTCTGGAGGGGCTGGACCCTCTCCGGGGCTGCAGGGGGCCACACCGCCTCGCTACAAGCTATGATGGCATCTCCCATCAAATTCAACAGATGACCCACGATAAATGATTGTAAGTCCTGAGATGAGACTAAAGACCAGTTTTGAACCTACAGCTCTCTGTGCAAGTGCTAGATGTGAAAACAATTGTAGATGAATGTGCACTGCTTTTCGCTCTGTCTTTCACTCCTAGGTGGCAGAGCTGCCACCATCGGATCTTGTCATCAGCTAATAGCTACCCAGGTGTTGAGATCAACATTGCAAGGTTGGAGGATGGCCTTGAGTGTCTTTGTAATGTTTTCTTGGTCTGCCCCTAAAATGAGTTCCAGTCTGCAATTCTCCATAAAAGACAGCCTTCAGTATTCCACTGTCAGGCATACTAGCCAAATGACCTCATCATCTCGGCGATGCTTTCAATATACACGCTTCAATGCCTGTGATGTTGCAGCACTCAAACATTTCAGTGTTTTGGAACCAAATCTTACCATTTAATTCCCATTATCTGCTGTAGACATTGTAGGTGGAATTGATTCAAGTGTTTTGTGGTGTTGATATAGTTATGTATATAGTCCATGTATCGCAGCCATAGAGGAGCGTGGTGATGATGATTATGCATGGTAAATATCCATTTTTGTTTGCAGTCTGACACTAAGTTTGTTCCAGAGATGATACTAAGGTTTCCTGAAGGCATTGCTGGCTGTACCAATGCTCTTAGTAATGTCATTGTCAGTCACTGCATCTTGTGAATCAAAACTGCCTAAGTAGCAAAATTATAGTTACTAATTATCAGTATAGTTAAAGTGGTACAACTATCCATGTGTACACAATGAGCAGTATTGTGTGGGGAGGTCGGAGGTTGGGGAAGAAGGGGCCTGTTGAGGTGGGGGAGGAAAAGATTAACTTGAGATTTAGATCTCTAATATGTCTGAAATTTGATAAAAATCCTAGTTCCAAATACTGCTGTATTACTGCTTTTCATTTTAGTTTATGCATCCCACTACGGAGTGAGAGAAATTCTTGTTGCTTTTGGAGAAAAGAAGCAACTATATACAATACCAATAAAAAAATAACAGTTATACTAAAGTATAAAGTGTGGTTATAGTCAGACAAGTTACTTTGTAAAAATAGCATCATGAGGTTCCATGTTTATTCTCATCAGGGACTCCAGATCAGATTTGCTCAGTTAATAAATCAAATCAAAATTTGTCTAAAGCCAGCACTGCATGCACGCTTAATGATTTATCTGAAATTCAAGCTGTGTGGATTCCACCTTCTACATCATTACCAACATAAACATTCTGGAATCAGAATTTAGCTGGTAATTTTGTCGATGCAGTTTGCAGATTGGACATCTTGCTCTTCCTCTCTTATGTTGGGTCTGCAGTACTGACAGCATTCATGATCAGAAACTTGATTTGGACAGTAAGGTAAACAGCTATATCTCTTGAAGACACCGAGGAGGCAGTTATGTGCAAATAACAAGGTGCAATTTTTAGTCATTCTCTGACCAGAATCATAAACTGGATGAACTGGATCACCTGTAAAGTAAGCACCTCTTTGCACAGACACACAAATCTCAAATCTTCATCCATCTCCAAAATCTTCATCCATCTGACCAGATGTCCCAATTTTATAGGGACAGCCCTGATATTCAGAGCTTTTTCTTATATAGGCGCCTATTACCCCCCATCCCCTTCCCGATTTTTCACATTTGCTATATGGTCACCTTAATCCAAACGTTGAGTCTCACCCCACTCTTGAAATTAACCTCAGCCTTTTTGGACATCTGAAAACTCTGGTAAAGATCTTTTTCTTCACTTTTTCTTTTTGGCTTAGACAAGAACCAAAATACCAGGAGGGTGACTATTCTCAGGATAACTTCTTCCCAGTCCACTATTGGGAAGTAGTGGAAATGTTCAAAATGATGTGTATATAATGTGCATTTACGTGGTGCTTTTAAAACATACATTATTGCTATTTTATGTTATAATAGTGCCCAGAGGACCTGAACAAGATCAGGACCCCTTTGTGGTAGGTACTACACAACAGTAGATAATCTCTAGCCTGAAGAATTTACAGTCTAAATAATTCCACTTCCCCTCCCTCTCAGACTTGAGAGGTTTCAGTAAGTATCTAAGCCTTATCTCAACAGAATTGAAATGGTAAATCTGTTCAACTGAGCTATCATGTACCATCTTTAATCTCATTAAAACTATCAAAATAGGCTTTTATAAATGCAAACATTTAGCAAAAACATCTGTTTTACACAGGTGGAGTCTAAATATCATCATCATGTTATAGATAGGGAAACTGAGGCATGTGTAATGTGGTAAAATGACCTGTCCAAGGTCACACAGTAAACCAGTGGCAGAACTAGGATTAGAATACAGGTATCTTGACTCCTAGGCTATGTTTAAACAGGGATAAAAAACCTGCAGCTGGCTCAGGTCAGCTGACTCAGGCTTGTGTAGATGCTTGGGCTTGGCTGGAGCTTGAGTTCCAGGACCCTGCAAGGGGGAGGGTCCCTGGGCTCTGGCTCCAGCCCAAGCCTAAACATCTGCATAGTGATTTTTAGCTCCACAGCAGTGACTGTGCCGTGTTTCTTTTATCCCCATGTAGACATACCCTTAATCTTCTAGACCCCGTGTGTTTAGTAGCTCAAGGTTAGCCTGTCCCAGCATTCTCTGGAAATCTGACAACATGATCTCTAGAAGTGGTTTTGTCTCTATTCATTTAGATTCTCTTCACTTGATGCCTTCTTGTGAGGCATAGGTGAATTCCAAATTTTGAGAAAAGGAAAATTAGTGTTTCATGTATTTTCCTTACATATATTTCTTCATTCTTTTCAACCACACGTAAAGTGCAGAAATAGGCCATTCACATTCTGTGCATTTTAGTAGTTGGGTATAGGGTACAGGCAATTTAATATGCTGAGGACTAAGTAAATGGCACTTAAGTAATAACAATCGGGGTGCTGAGCATTTCCTGCCAATTAATGATCAATTGGGAGGAGCTGATGGCCCATGACTGAATCTTGGATCATTAACCTTACACATGATGATTTCCCAGTAAAATGTCCTGTGCTGAGATAATTTTTGCTCTTACAAGCTAAATCTATTTTTAATAGGCTTATGAAATGGCTTTACTTTGAGGTTTTGTTCATGTGTGTGCATGCATGTGTCGTCACTGCCATAAGTAGTACCATAAATGGTTTAGGATGTAGATCCACAAAGACTCCTTGTTTTTTTGCTGATACAGACTAACATGGCTTCCACTCTAAAACCTGTCACCATAGATGGAGCAGGTTATTAGGAGACAGGAATCTCTCTCTAGGCTAATAGGGCATAGCTTGGTGAGTGTGACTGCTTCTGCTCTTATGATCTGGTGAGCCCCAAATGAGCTAGCTGCTGTTTTTCTCACCAGTGGGTTCGGTACTATGCAGAGATACAATTAAAAATTATAATTCAACTACGCTCTGACACCATGAAGGTCAAATAATTTCTTATTGTTTTGTTAGTCGTGTCCGGGAAGGAACCAGGCATTACAATGCTATACAGCAACGTGAGCCCCTAATTGTAGGCAAGTCATGTATATTTAAAGTAAGCTTACAGTTGTATTTAAACACATACAATAATTGAACTAGACAGAATATAAACTTCTGCCTTCTAATCTATTTTTATATACTTCCCTGGTGAAATTAATACAATAATTCATACCAAATGTTTTCACTAGAGATGCACATTTATCTCTCAAGAAAATGAGGTGGTGTATTGATGAAGAATTTGTTATGGAGGTATGAAAAATGCTTCATTTGCCACAAGGCAGGAGTCAGGTATGTGCATGTTTTCTTTTGGTGAGTAATCCTAACTGACCACATAAATGGCTTTTCTGCTAACATTCTCTTGATTTTTTTTTTTTTTTAACAATTCACCTGTATTTCAAAACCTTTGTGTTCACTTGCTGTTAATAATATAGCAAATTAGTTTGCTGGCAGGACTATTTGCTAAAACAGAGGATTTTAAATACTGTATTTGAATGAAAAGTGAATGCAGAATTAATTGTAATTATTTACATTGGAAACATGTCTTTAATAGCCAAGCTCATCAAGGAACAGAATTATATCATATGATCTATATGTGCAGTCAAAACAATCTGAAAATTGAATACTCACAGCTAATACCTTGTGAATAATTTACACATGAGAATATTTCTGAAGAAATTAAGCAAATAATTCTTTAGAATGAATAGAACGAAGAAAATCTTAACCACTACACACAGTTCATAAACTGAAAAGTGGAGTGGAATTCATAAAAATGAATTCATTTGCTACAAATAATTTGCCTAGCTGTTACTTTGTATTCAATTGGATGCTAAACTATCCTGGAATGTTTTAACAAATGTTGAGTCATTTAGCTGCCACAAAAGAGAGTAACTAATCAAAATACAGTATAATTGTCTATGAACCTCTCAAATGCCTAATATTTGGATGTGGATATCACGTTATTTCAGCTTATGTAGGAAGACTGAGACATAGTGAACAAGAGACTTATAGCTATGAATCCTTCCTCTTATGTTCAGAGACAGGTTGCATTCCCATGTTCCTCCACTGAAGTGGTAACAATGCATCTGTTACTATATTCTACCACCGCATTTTTGGAGGTATTCACAGAGGTAATGAATCTTAAAACAGGGAAAAAAGTTGAACTTCCAAAGTCCACGTTGAAATACCATTTGCTGTAATGTTGACAGAGATGTAAAAATAGTGACCATCTTACATTGATGTGCAGTGTCTTTCTTCAAAATGGATCACAAAGCTTTACAAGCTGATGCGTCAGTTATACACAGGGATAATTTAAACCACTAAATTCCGACTACCAAGCAGCCCCTCAGATTAATTGGTACGATAGTCTCTTCTGGTAAGTAAACAAGAGAGCTTAAGCAGAGTCTAACCAGTGTTTGTATTAGGAACTGCTTCATTTGTCAGTCTGAAACAGTCCAAAGACTTCGTAATTAAAATGAGAGTGTGTGTACAGGGCAAAATTTTAATGCAGAACTACTGAACCTTGACTTATTCTTTTGACTAGCAGATATCTACAGAAAGCTGTATTTATGGTCATGGCAAGTAAATTTTTAAGCAGCTAGTTATCATAGTCAGTAGTGGTAGTTTAGAGTGCAAGAGTAACTCTAGTGAAGCTATATTGCTCAGATAATTGAAAGAAGGCATAAATCTGTAAATTACATTGTATCTTCAATGGCTGCAGTAAAATAAATGCCATAATGAAGCTAACTGCAGGAGATAGCTGTGAAAGATAGCCCTCTTGTGGTTAACATCGCTTCAAAGTGTCTATTTTGACTACCTCTGATATACAGTCATTGTGCTTTTACAACTATTTTGAACTCCTCTATAAACTTTATAATATAAGTACATACCACATAAGAGTGTGTGTATGTTCTGTAATATATAACAGTACTTGGGTTGTGGCTCAAACAACTATATTTTACAGATTTTTTTAAAAAATCTCACTGGTAGTTAGTGACTAATAATTGCATCATTTGAGGTTAGAGGGCCACAGGTTATGGCTGTGAGGTCATAGCTCTGAGTCTCAGAGCTCTTTTAAAATGAACATAGAGTATCTCTTTCAAATGACTAAACAATAGGACTGCCAGTTCCTCAGGTTCACATAAGCCCCATTCAGCACACCCAAAGGGGTAGGTGAGGTAGAATCAGTCGCTTCCACAACCTTTCTGAACATTTGGTGTTTGGGTTTGTTTAGCTTCCTGTATGAGTTACCTAGGCAGCTGAGGATCAGCCTTGAGTATGAAGCTGATGTCACTGACTGAATGTCAATTGCTATGTTCTCCTAATCTAGGGTCACTAGAGCACAGCATGCTCCAACTATACTTTCTCCTGCTCCTTTCCATCCTTGGTATGCCCTGTATGCCGAGGGGTGGGGCCAGCAGCTGGTGACATAGAACCAGCTAAGCCAGCTTTAATCCACCTGTGAATTCCCCTGTGCAAAGAGAAACAAAACAAAAACCTAATCCCACAGTCAGAATGTGTGCTAACTGGTACAGCTGGTCAGTAAAATTCCAAAGAAGCAGGCTTTTGCTGGAATTTGCCAATTTGTCAGAATCAAAATGTTTCACTGAGAGATGAAGTTCCTCTGGAAACCAGGTAGGATTCTGATGGGAATCTGCCTGTCAGTAGTTTTTGAAAACTGCCACCTTTTCTGCCAGTTCACCTGGGATTCCAGCCAGGGTCTGTGGTTCAGGGGGAGGCTGTCAGACGTACTGTCTGAGTTGGGACTCCAGGATTTTCCCTTTTTGTGAAGAACTTTGAAGTTTGGGGTTTTTGTTCTGAACTGGCTCAAAACCAAATTTTGAAATATTGAAATCTTCTCCAAAGCAGAATTCCCTTTTGCCTCACAGTTCTACTAATTGACACTTCGTTGGACGTCCCAACCAAGAGGCCAAAGATCGAATAAGCATTGAATCTGAACTGTTTCCTCTTCCCTCTAGGTATGAGACTTTGATGGAGCAGCGTGGAAATGCAAGCTTCCCTGGTGCTCAGGTTGTACCCATTCAGTGGATAAAGAAAGCACTTCAGTCTCCAGGCCTGTCTGGGGGTGAAGTGCTGTGAGTGGTGTCCACTGACTCCTTGGACTCCTTGTCATTGCAATGGGCAACATCTGGGATTCTCTGCTCAGTTTCCCATTCTGGTTTCCTCATTTTGACCCTACACTCCAGTCCCTGCTTTTCATTCTTTGTCTCCCACTAATTGCTTATAGTCTGGGTTATGTGGATCCTGCCTCATCTCAGGGGTTGGCTGTTTGTGCTGGGTTCTACCCATCATCCCAGGGTTTAAATAGGCTAGGACCTTTCACCAGCACTGAATACCCTAAAAATATTCTTAAGGGAAAGACTCTTCCTGATTAAGCACAAAGCTTCAGAAATGTTTAAAATTGTGTGTATATAACAGGATAATAAAATGGGATAAAGTACCAGCCCATAATGTCATGGTGGCTACAAGAAGAGATGGGGCTGATACCACTCAGGGACAAAAGAAAAGGAGTACTTGTGGCACCTTAGAGACTAACCAATTTATTTGAGCATGAGCTTTCGTGAGCTATAGCTCACTTCATCGGATGAAGGATGCATCCGATGAAGTGAGCTGTAGCTCACGAAAGCTCATGCTCAAATAAATTGGTTAGTCTCTAAGGTGCCACAAGTACTCCTTTTCTTTTTGCGAATACAGACTAACACGGCTATTACTCTGAAACCTGTCACTCAGGGACAGAAAGGATACAGAAATGCCCCTATTTAGACTCTGAAAAGGATAGTGGAAGTTTTCTAGCTGTCAATACATTGTGGAGGTGAAGCAGCTTTGAAAGGTGGTCACTTAAGTCAAATATGTCATGACACAGAATGAGGCCGGTTATATTTTGTAATAGCTTGAATTTCCACTGGATGCACAAACTACCTTTATGAAAAGAATATTGGCCAGGGCTTTGAGAATGTTTATGAACATTAGGGTTGTTAGGGAGCCCTATTTGGTTGCCATTTTTCTGAAGGTAAACAGCTGTTAATGGAGAGCTTGTGAATTATGTTTCTTCAGTGCAGTGGCAATTTACATTAATGATTTCTAATTTTCAAGGCAGATGAAATAAAAAAAACCCCAAAAACAAATGCAGCCAATAGAAGAAATAAAAGAGCTGAAATATTCCAGCATTAGGAACCTTGCAACAAGAGTCTATTTTCTAGTTAATGAGGCTTAAACTGAGCCTTAATATTCAGCACTCATGCTATTTGTGTTCTTTGTTTACATAGCTTTTTATGAAGAGTATGTGCTTAACACACCTACTGAAGCAGATGGGTGAAGAAACAAGTGTTTCATGGCACCAAGACAGCTGGCACAAATAGACAGCTATTCGCCATCATGGGGGGAAAAGTCCTTTAATGCTGAGTCCTGTTTTTTTAGAAAAAACATTATGCACAGAGAAGCTCTCCCAGAAGCAGTAGAAGAGAGGCAGGGGATGAAGCTGAAATGGGTCCCCTAGATCTGATTGGGATGATCCTGTTACGGACACTGTTATGACTCAGCTGGTCCACTCCCCTAGCTATGTGGTCAAGCCACAGAGAATCCCATCAGCAGCTGTAGCAGGGGGCAGAGAATAGAGAGTATTTGTTTTATTATGGCTAGTGAAGCAGATGGCACCATGAAACACTGGTTTCTTCAGCCAGTGCAGCTGGCATTAATAGTGAGTATTAGAAAAGCCCATCATTGCTGAGTCCTATTGTTTCAAAAATGTTTTACACAGCCAGACTTCCTTCAATAGCAGCCATAGCAGTAACAGTGAGTGAAGGAGGTAATGCCCAACCAGTGTCCCCTTCCTCTCTTCCTGGGTCTGGATGGGATAGAAATGCACCACTCAGGAACATCAAGCCTTGCATTCTCCCCTCAGGCATGTGGGCTAAGGGAAGGTAAAAGCAGGAACTCCCAGTATCAGAGTAATTCCCAAGAACCACAGAGAACTCTCCCAGCCTTAACTTGAAAGCAGCTGGAGTAGCAGAAGCTGAGATAGAGGATGAGGCAACCTTGGGCAACGGTGATGTCTTCCGACTTGGTCCTGTATGGAACCATATTGTCCCTGTCTGAAGCTGGTTTTGACAGTGTGGTGTGACTCGTCCCGTGCTGTGCGAACTCTAGTGAGGATTGAGCCATGTATCTGGGTCCAAAAATGTAGATGAATCTGTTGGGTATTTTACATGTCTTTTGAGGAGCATGATAAAAACATACTGACTCCTTCTGTTTAGTGACTTTAAAAATGTATTTAGTTTAACTATATGTTGGGAGGGAGGCACAGTTGTGTATTTGGAATGTGGCCACATAGAAATGTGGCCAGTGTGTTCGTAATTATATAGGTCCAGTGGTCACAAACTCCTGTGTCCGGGGACAAATGGATTATGGAGGAGCATCAGCAAAAGGGTTGCCCTGTGCCCTATATGCAGTCTGGGAGGGCATTCCACTCTCCTAACCAGCAGGTAGTTCCCCTGTATGGTACTCATTTACTTTGGCTTGTGCGGAATTCTGGATATTGCTCTGCACATCTGTATTTCATTCCACCTGAATTTCTATTTTCACTCTAGTCTCTTCTTCTCATGACCCTCTTACTGGCATATCAGTCTTATTTACTGGCCGGTTGAGGTAACTGTCATAATGGGAATTCAACTGTGTTCTTAGTTCAAGTTTAGTGTTGCCCTTTGTTCTCTTCAGCTTTGATAATTGTTTCTTCGTGTCTTTTCTCTAATATTAAAACAAAGAGAACATTACCAAGAAAACACAAATGGTGCCTTGGAGTTTTCATATTTAGCAGTACTCCAATGCCAATGAATATTGTTTTATTTACGGTGTAGAGCAAAACTGCCTTCATTAAAACATAGAAGGGCTTTAAGGACTGCTTTTCCTGAATGTTAGTTTGAAAAAGTTGTTCTCTAATAACTCTTGGAAATATATAATGATCAGCAATTTTATTGCATAGTAACCTAAATGTGATATATACCCCTGCCCTTATTTTAACAAGTACCATGAAGACCTGGTAATTTTGTCTCTATTTCCTCACCAGTGTCTAATACACCATATTAGTGCATTAATCAGCTATACAATTGTCCTAAACTCTGTATTAAATTGTGTCACACTTCAGAGTCTTTGAAACCCTTCATTAACCTCTTGGTAGCACAGCTCATTAGATTTATAAGTAATCTTGTCCTTTCCTGACTTTCATGTACATACAAAGCTACCATAGTTGGGTTGCACACAAAATGAGACATGCTTTATGTCTTAGGATCCAATATCCATAGATAGCATTCCTGTTTTATAATTATAAAACAGGTTTTGAGCCTGTTCTCATTGGAAAGACAAACTCTTCTGAGTTAATTCTTACATTCAGTGAATTTAGTGTGAATTTTGGATAGGCAAAATCCAGGCCTTATTACATTTCCGGTAGCTGTATACTCTATAAGAAACAGGAAAATACAATTGAAAATAAGGGCCTGACTCTGCAAACTTTGTTCACAAAAGTAGTACTTTCTTGAAGCCAGTGGGACTATTTCTGTCAATGAGTGCATGTAGATTCAGATCCTTAAATTATAGTTTAGTTTTACTTCGATTGTGAGCAATTTGGGACAGGAACTGTATTTTTGTTCTGTATTTCTACAATGCCTGCACAATGGGGTCCTGGTACATGACTAGAACTCAATAGGTGCTGCAGAAATACAAATACTAAATAATAAGGAACTAAGACCTTCAAGCTTTTAAAACTGTTTATTTCATGCACCATGTTATAATAAGTGTTGAGAGCAATTCTATTTAATTTCCTCTTTAAACTACACATTCCCTGAAGATGACATTCTTTCAGTTTGCCTGGATGTTCAAGCCAAACCCTTCAAAATTCCAGGCTACAAAACCAAACCACCACCAACAAAAAACCTTTTGTCATATAAACATAATATTTATCAGAATTAGCTAACGGTTTAAATAGATCCTACTTCTGCAACTGAAAGATGCCAGGTGTGGATTTATCAGTCCCAGGGGGTTTAGGTTAATGATCAAAGTAGTTCACACCATGTTAAATCTCTATAACACTTTACAGGTGTATCTGAAAATTTTATATATATGTGTGTGTGTGTTTTTTAAAAAATATGTTGACATGTTGTTTCCATATAAAGGCATCTAGATGCATATTCCCTCCTTTCTGCTGCCAATGCCAATCTCTCATGTTGAAGCTGTTTCACTGTGGATAAAGAGAGTGATGGAGCAGGGGAACTTGCCCCCACCCCCTAGGTGCATGCCGTAACCACTACTCTACAGAGTTATCCCCACATACACTCTTTCTCTCTCTGGCCCAATTGCTCTTTCTTTATCCAGGGTGGAACTGCCTCAACAGGAGGGATTGACAGCGCTCCACATCTGCATATCCAGCAGGTAATGCACTCTCCTGAGAGGTGGGATTTGAACAGAGGTCTCCTGTCTCTCCCTTTGGCAGAATAGGGGGAAATTGAACCGGGTCTCCCCATCCCAGGTGAAAGCTCTAACCACTGACTTATAAATTATAAGATGGCCGCCTCCTCCACCCCACCCCATTTTGTGTAGAGTGAGGCAGGTACCTCACTCATTCCCACAAGAAAGTATGTAGTCACCTAAACCAGGAAAGGGGTTCCCATCCATGCATTGCTAGCAGAGCTAGCAGTCCATCTCTGAGAAAGGGACGGGACTTAGTAATTCACATCTCCCATTGGCTAGCTGAGCTTAGCTTTTAGGTGGGGATGCTGCCTGGCATGCTGGCTTTTGTGGGTTGCACTCTTAGGCTCCTGTCTACCCTCATTCAGAAGGTATAGGTATAGGGAGCCTAGGAGCCTAACTTGGCTTTATAGATCAGTGTTCCTGTGATTTTTTTTTCAAGGTGCCTAAAAGTTAGGTATCATGATGATCAACATTGCGACACCTTATTTTTGAAAATAAGACTTAGGCTCCACAGTTACTTGTGCTTGATCCTGCTCTCATTTAAGTCAATGGAAAATGGTGCAGGATCAAGCTCTCAGATGTTTGGTCTTTTTTTTTTAAATGGTCCAGTGAGATACAAACATTATTTGTGTGATCAAACTGCATATGTGTGTGATTAGCTCTCAGTTTGCAGAAACTGCACTTCAGGAAGTACAAAAGCAAATATTTTCACCATTCATAGTTAAGGGCCCAATTCTCCAAACACATGTTTGTGGGATCAGGAACAAAAGATTTGATAGAATACTGTAGGTGCCTTTGCTAGAAGCAGTCATTTGCTTCAGCAGTCCTTCTCTTTCTCATTAATTTCTTTCACGCCATATATGTATTAACCTAGTCTGTGTATGGAAACTGATATTTTTTAGACTAATTAACAGCATGACAAGATTCATTCTGAACTGTGCTTTACTCTCAGTACAGTTGGTCTGTTAAAATCATTAAGAGCATGTTGTCCCTTGTTACAAGGGAGGCATTTAGTCATTTCTCATTGGTGTTTTGTAGCACATACTTCTCATAACTTTTAGTTGCATGACTGCTAAGAAGGAGACATTGAGAGGAAGCAGATTGCACTTTAGTTTTATTAATTTGAGCTTCAATGCCTATTACAGCTAGCATACAACATACAGTTTGCTGCAGTAAAATCACTGGGTTTGATTCTTAGACTACTGTAAATCAACAGCTCATCAACTGGCATTACACCAATACAGAATCATGCCCATTCTGTAGGAATGTTATCAGATTTCTCAAATTTGATTTGTAAACATATATGTCCAAATCCGGTCCTTAGTACACTGGTGTAATTTCTGCAACACCAATAGACATTTCACCCATGTAGCTGAAGGAAGAATTGGTCCCATAGATAATTAGCATTATGAATATGGAATATTCATAGTCAACATTGTGTTGCAACTTGCATTTATATATATATATATATATATATATATATATATATATGAATAAACCCCATCTATTTCTCACTCTAATGATTGCATTTAATCTCCCAATTTGGCACAATAATTTTTCAGAGGACATTTTACATTTTGTATGTAATATAATGTTTTGGTTCTTTGGTAAGTCTACTCTTTTCTCACAATTCTTTTGACTTTTCTAGTCACAAACTCCAAACTTGCTTTCTCTCTCATGTGCACCATGCTTGCCCCCTCACCATGCTGATAATTATGTACAAAATGACTGCGTTAAGGTTGGAAGTCAAGTACTCAAAAATCAGGAAATGTCAGATTTATGATTGCCTGAGCACCTTTTAATTCCGTCCCCTTTTATGCAATAAAAGAGGCAGGGGAAAAATATTATATAAGCATGTAATTAAAGACACTATTATAATGCATATGTACAAGGGAGCTTAATTAAGGCTGCATGGGCAACTGTAAATCTGGCATTTCCAAACTTTAGAATGCTTGACTTTTCAATCTTAATAACATTCTTGTATTGTATGTTTTTTGTATGTGTATAAGGGAAAAAAGTTAAAACAAATTATACTACGTACAATTGTAACAACACACCTATTGTGCATTATCAGTTTGATTTGAGTACTGACCCTTCATCACTGACTTCTACCATTTGAACGACAGGACTGACTACATTAACTGGCAGTAGCAGGAGAAAGCTGATATTAAAAAGGTAGGGTGTGTGGGCCTCTGGTGCCATGGGATAGATCCAGGGGGTGGCCAGAGCAACATGGCTCAGCTCTTTCCCCTTGGGCCACTAATCTGCTCAAGTAAGAAAAGGCAATGGTGATTTCCTCTCCCTCTCCCAATTACTTATCTCAGTTGAACCCAAATGGAATTCCATGGGGCAAGTGGAAAAAAATGGCTCTAACCCAAGGCCTTTCTCCCTGTTAAATTGCAAAGGTGTGCATCAAACAATGGATATATTAGTGTCTTAAAAAGGGTTACAAGAATCTTTTATAACAGAAAGCAGTGTTGCTAGTTCTTGCAATTTTATCACAAGTCTCATGTTTTGTTTGTTTGGTTTGGTTGTTTGTTTTTTAAAAAACCTGCCTGCTGGAGTTGAGTGATTATGTCAGAATCTCAGCTTTTGTTTTTAAAAGAAGTATCTGGCTCTTGTGCATATGGAGAAAAACTTGAAAAACCCAGCCCAAGTGTACCCTAATGACTCAGAAAATAAAGCAAATAAATTTGAGGTTCTTTTATTATTTTTAATCCAATTTCATGATTTTTTGGAGGCCTGACTCATGATTTTTTTTTTAACGATTGAGGCTGGCAGTGTTGGGAAAGTGTAAGGCAACCTAAATACAGAGATCATTATCAGCTACCCCTATAATATCTTGGGCAAACATAGAGGAATTTTGATATGATATTATTAAACATTAGGAAAATATTAAATATTAGGGAAAGGGTTATTTCCCTAGTTCATGCTGTGCTCAAGATTAATCTACAAAGCAGTCACAGTTCATCAGCTACTTTAGTTTTCTGGTAAAAAGAAAAGGAGTACTTGTGGCACCTTAGAGACTAACCAATTTATTTGAGTAAGCTTTCGTGAGCTACATTCTGTGGAAAGTGCATCCGATGAAGTGAGCTGTAGCTCACGAAAGCTTATGCTCAAATAAATTGGTTAGTCTCTAAGGTGCCACAAGTACTCCTTTTCTTTTTGCGAATACAGACTAACACGGCTGTTACTCTGAAACCTTAGTTTTCTGGTGTTATCAACTTGCTTCCATGGTTCACAAGTTCCACCCCTCACCAAGTACATGGGAAGACAGGAGAGGCAAAGCAAATATAGGTTGTGTGCTTTGGTGGGGGGAGGGTCAAAGGGCACTGAGTGAGGATGCGAAGGAGCAGCAGAGTGAAAGGGAACTAACTGAAGGAACATGAAGGAGTTAGTATGGAGGTATGTCAAGAATAGGAGGAAGAGGATTATCTGTAGTGAAGAGAGGTTGAGGTGGGAGGAAGACCTCTGTGATTGTGCTGGAGGCTTTTGGGGGGAGGAGGGAGATGGAGGTGCCATGTAATGCATTGACAAGACTCCTTTGGTGTTGCTGTCTTAGCATTCTGGCACAGGAGCATAGCAAGGAGTCCACCCTGTGCTGCTGCCTTGGGCACTGGGGAACTGAAGAACTAGCAGTGTGGGGGGCCCAGAATCACTTGATGAAACTTGTTTCATTATTTGCCCTGCTCTACTCATGAACATGAGGAGGTGGAAGTCTTTGTGGGATCCATACTGTTCTGGAAAGCGCAGTTACCACATATTGACTGATAGCCTCTGCTCTGGCAGGAAAACTGGTCTGAAAGTTGAATCAAGTTTAGCTACTAGATTAAATATCATACACCTGGACTGGAAAAGTAATTGGTACTTGCATACAAAACTATTAATTTGAGCTGGTTGGATACTTTTTGGTGGGATATTTTTCTGTCAAAAAATGTCAGTTTGTTGAAATCAAAATGTTCTGTGGGAATGTGTGTATTTTGACAAAACTTTCACCAGAAATTTGGCAGGTTTCCCCTGCCTCCCCCAGTCCCTGGCAGCCAGCTTGATCCCTGAAGGAAATAGCTCTGAGGAAACTGAAACTTTGACCATTATCTGATGCTAAATGATGGAATATGATCTCCTTGCCTAAGTGAGCTGTTTTCACTTAAAGCCTGCAGGTTTGGGGGCATGGACCGGACCTTGGGTCTGTGTTGTAGCAGGCTAGTGTGTCTGGATCAACAAAGCAGGGTTCTGGAAGTCCCAAACTGGCAGGGAAAATGGGCTCAGAGGTAATTTCAGCACGTCAGGTAACCGTCCCAAGGGGGTCTCTGTGACCGAACCCGTTACAACGTTAAAAGGTAAAAATATAATGATTAACAAAATATTCTAAATTACATATTATTGATTTGTCTGACAGTACCAGCTTCTACACACATACTGTTCTCTCTTTCTGAATAATCATTCATTTGCTGCATCATAATGTTATTCCTGGATGTACTACTTTCTGTGGTAACACTTTTAGAACTAGAATTTGCCATACTAGATAAGATTAGTGGTCAGTTAGTTCTGAGATTTTGACTCAGGACTAGTCCTGATGCTTCAGAAGAAAGTGAACTGCATCTAGCCAGTTGTCCAGTGCCATAAAAAGGGGAAATGGTATTTCTTCTATTTGTAGGTAGAGATGGGTGCAATCAAAATAAATACTAGTGTACCAGTAATTGGAAACAAATGTATCTTTATGTGGTACCACAGAATGTCTGTCTATATATTTTATTGCAGGGATGGATATATATGTAATAGATTCCATTTTCTATACTAAATATCATTGTAGTTTACGGTGGGACTATTGCCAGGAAAGAGATTCAATGTAATACATTTCTGTAACTTGAAATAATGGTTGAATGGAATACTTAATGTTTATGATGTCGCTGTATTTGGAAGGCTCTTCTTAATACTCTACAAAGCTACATTACTATCTGATGACATAAGTTTCCTTCTCTGTGTTCCTTTGTTCACTTCCGGCTTCTTCCTTGCTGCCTTATAAACAAGTCACAATTAGCGCTAGATGACATTTTTTGGCAAAAAAAAAAAAAATTCAAAGAAAAATGGAAATTCGATAACACTGAAATGTTTTGCAAATTTATGTTGGTTCTGCTGAATTGTTTGTGTTGGGGGAAGGGGAAGCAAAAAACTTTCTAAAAAGTTAAAATAATTCATTTTAAAATATCAGAATGAAAGTTTTTGATTTTTTTAATTGGAAATGACTTTAGAATTTTTTAAATCTTATTAAAATATTTTTTAAAAGTTCAATTGAAATTAAATATTTTGCTTTTGATCAAACTATTAGTTTTAACATTATTATATACCATGTACATTTCTTATTTTTGAAAACTATTAATAAGCTACCTTTCAGCACAATGTAGTTTTATGACCATGTGTATTCCTGATAACTGACAAATTTCTGTTTCCCTCTGGGATTATGCCGGTTTTCAAGTTTAACAGAAGTATAGTTGGAATAAAGTATTAGTCATGCCTCAGTGGAGGCAGAGTTGTCTAGTGGATAGAGATCTATGTGCTTCTTACTCGGTGTGACCTTGATCAAGTCACTTAACCTTTCTATGCCTCATTTTATGACATGGTAAAATGGGGATAAATACCTTTTGTAAAGAGAGAACTACATATGGATGGGAAGTATATACAATGGTAAAACTGGAGCTATGCCAGTTTACTGAAAGTCTGATTCTGACCTTATGTATGTCAAATTCTTAGCCAAAAAACTCTGTTGAAACTGATGAACAGCTGAATTATTTTTCACCTTGAAAAAGATGAGGGTGGGGGGGATTGGATCGTTTCTGTATCTACTCAGTGCCTCATTCAGAATCTTAAATGAATTGGTACTTTGTAAAACTGGAAATAAATAACATAAAATTAAGAGGATATTTGGGAATGAGGCTAGAGAATACTTCTTCCTCCACCTCACGTGACCCCATCTTCAGTTTTAATGACTCCACTCCTTCAGTTGAAGTCAGTGGGAATTAGGGTGACCAGATAGCAAGTGTGAAAAACCGGGATGGGGGTTGGGGGGGGGGTAATAGGTGCCTATATAAGAAAAAACCCCAAAATTGGAACTGTCCCTATAAAATGGGGACATCTGGTCACCCTAATGGGAATTTTGCTGGAGGACTGAACCGTTCCCTGCTTTTCTAGGGACATGATGCTGGAATGGTTTTATGTGCAGTGTCTCTGTACCTCCATGACTTTTTTTAGAGTTGTACACCTGAATTGAAGAGAGAAAAAATCATACAATTAGGATGTTTCCTGATTTCCTTTTTACAAAGAAGTTAGAAATGCTGGGTGCATTTAGCTCACATCAAGACAACAAAAATCGCTCGTTGTTGTTGTGTTTATAGGAAAAAGCACCAATTCTCTGCTCACCTACATCCTGTGCATCTTGATTGATGTCAGAGGGGATGCACGGAGCATAACTCAAACCATGTCTGTACTACAAACACAGCTATTTCATGGAACCTGGTTATGATATAGTTAAAATTTAGTGTAGACTTTTAGAGGGTTAACTGTAAAGGCTTTAAAAAGAAAACAGAATCTGTATGTAACCTGCTTAGGGGACAGTGGTATTTTAACCAGGTTGCCTGATGTGCATGAGTCTGCAGGGTAGACAAAGCCTTAGCTGGATGGATTTGCTATACTTGGTTGATTGTGTAAATCTCTTCATAACTCTCTGCTGCTATTGTAGTCTGGAATATCTGAAAATGTCAGACACTGAAAATGTCAGAAATGTTTACTGTCTTCCCTTCTGCCTGGCTTCATTGCCAACCCTTTGCGTCCTTGCTAAAACATTGACATGACATTGTTTTCTTTGAAAGTTTTAGTTTTGTCTATTATTGACAGTTTCATTTACTGGCATGCATAAAAACTTGAAATGTCTGTGCTTGAAAACACCTTCATTGGAACCGTTAATCAGGAGGATGAAAAATGACACAGCTCTCAGCATTTTGCAACTACAACACTGAACTGGGTTAGAATAACTGTTAAGAGGATGAAGTGGCCAGTTCTTTTCAGTGAGAATGACTGCAGTGCTTATCATGATTTTTGGCACTGTTTTATCGTATAAATTATTGTGACCATATGTGAACTGTTTTCTCTTATGTCATAAATATAAAAGGAAGGGTAACCACCTTTCTGTATACAGTGCTATAAAATCCCTCCTGGCCAGAGGCAACATCCTCTTACCTGTAAAGGGTTCAGAAGCTCAGCTAACCTGTCTGGCACCTGACCCAAAGGACCAATAAGGGGACAAGATACTTTCAAATCTTGATGGGGGGAGAAAGGCTTTTGTTTTGTGCTCTTTGTTTACGTGGTTGTTCTCTCTTGGGACTGAGAGAGGCCAGATAGAAATCCATCTTCTCCAACCCATCCTAATCCAAGTCTCCAATATTGCAACCAGTATAGGTAAGCCAGGCAAGGCGGATTAGTTTATCTTTTGTTTTATGTGAATTTTCCCTGTGTTAAGAGGGAGGTTTATTCCTGTTTTTTGTAACTTTAAGGTTTTGCCCAGAGGGGGATCCTCTGTGTTTTGAATCTGAATACCCTGTAAAGTATTTTCCATCCTGATTTTACAGAGATGATTTTTACCTTTCTTTTTTTTTAATAAAACCCTTCTTTTAAGAACCTGACTGATTTTTCCATTGTTCCAAGATCCAGGGGTTTGGGTCTTTGATGATTTTGTAACCAATTGGTTAGGATATTATTCTCAAGCCTCCCCAGGAAAGGGTGTGTGTAGGGCTTGGGGGGATATTTTGGTGGGAAGACGTCTCCACTTTCCCTGTTCTTTGTTCAAAACGCTTGGTGGTGGCAGCAAACTGTTCAAGGACAAGGCAAAGTTTGTACCTTGGGGAAGTTTTTAACCTAAGCTGGTAAGAATAATCTTAGGGGGTCTTTCATGCAGGTCCCCACATCTGTACCCTAGAGTTCAGAGCGGGGAAGGAACCCTGACATCTTATATAATGCATTTCACATGAGGCTTTCAAATCAATGACTCCTAAAAGTGAGAGGGTTTTTTTTTGTTTTTTGTTTTTTTGAGTATAGTATGGTCACTGGCAATGTTGATGCTTTGGAACAACTATACCACTTAAAAGTAATGTAAAATAGACTTTTTTTTTTTGGTTAATGAAAATGTGGTGGTTAGCTTGGATTGTTTTCAGGAGCACTAGAATTGACTGGAAATGTTTTATAAAGGCTAATTATTAAACAAACTCCAATGTTGACGGTGCAGACAGAGGCTTGGTGATTCCATAACTGTGACAGCTGAAATAAACTCAAATCTTTGTATTACTGGTTCTAATATCTCACAAGCTTTTATAGCCATGTGGAGGATGAAATTCATCCTGCTCTCACAAAAAGCCTGAATAACCATCGTCAGGGCAGAAAACTAATGGCAGTTCATGATGAGGATTGCGAATGTGATCTCTTTTCCTGCAACTCGTAGATGGTCTCCAGGCCATGTGCAGGGTTTTGCATGTGCAGATCCAGTAGCCCCTCCCTCAACTTTGTTCTTCAGTGTAGCTTACTCAGAGTCAGTGAGGAGCAGCTCTGCAGAATGTGCTGAGTTTGTGAGCACCTTCCCTATCCACAGCCACTCTGCTCACACTCCCTTCCACACCCACAAAACCCTAGAGAAGAACCTTGAAGGGTGTGGACTTTCAACACCTGTGTGAATTGCACTTTGCATAATAGTTAGCATATTAAGATTAAAATACATTTAAAGTAATTATTAGAAACTGTTACCTGTAGGGAAGTTTTAGGAAATGTTCAGTCTAATATGAGCTGTTAGAACAAATACATAAATTACTTGGCTGGCAATAATCATTTCAAAAGCATGTATTTAAATTCATCTACAAGAGGTGGTGTTTTACCTATTAATCTGCTTGCATGGTGATACAGATGCAAATCAGTGTATAGACTTCAATGCTCTTTTTAGGATATTATTCTAAATAATTCAATTCATGCATTTCTCTGAGTTTCAAAATATTGCTGTGTTTTTCATAGATCTTTGTGTCTCAGTAGTTTTAGACAGTTGCAGAAACTGGGCTAGACTTCAATCACTGAGTGAAATTCCGTAGGCTGTGCTGTGGGATTTAAATCAATCAGAGAAATCCTGGATTCACTGAAGGCAATGGAAATTTTGTCACTGTCTTTAGTGGGGCCAGGATTCATCCTATGAATTATTCTTTCAGTGCAATTAACATTGTAATCTTATCAGTTTTCATAATAATTTTATATGTGAAACAACCTCCTAATCCTGATTCTCCAATCTGCCAACAGACTCAGCATGTTGTTCATCAGAATTATAATAACTTGGAAAAATTATTGGGGTCAGATTCTACCTGTTCCAATGTGTTTTTTTTTCCCCAAGGGGTGTGTGTGTGTGTGTGTGTGTGTGTGTGTTTGTAATATTCTCCACTTCTTGTACCCCTGTACAGAGAGAAGCTGTGATTTTGGTGTTTGTTCTTTTGGTGGAAAATCTTTGAGGAATGCCACGTATCAAATCCCTCAGTGTAGATGTAACCCACTGGTGAATGAGTGTTACAGGACCCCTCTGTGCTAATCCACAGACAAGATGTAGCAACTCATGCTTTTAGCTCTGGAAGTCCCTGGTGTGTCAGTCAAGGAGGCAGCCATTACACAGACACACAACTGTCCATCACTACAGACTGATTCCTGTCTTCAAGGTAGTCTAGAAAGCAGTTTTAGACACACGAGATATCCTTTGGGTGTTGTTCCTATGACTAAAGTCAAAGTTGACTTATCTGTTGACTGGGATAGTATTCAAGAATGACCGATTGACTCTGACTGTGCTGTGTAATCAGCAGGAGATCACTGATGACCTTTAAAAGTAAGTGCTCCTTTTGGAGAGGAAAAAAAAAGCAGTAAACCAGGTGGGATCCCATCTGGAATGTCATTACAAATAGCAATGCTTTGTGTTTGTTGTGTTCTTCTGCATTCCTTGATAACGCCCTCACATGTTGGCAGATTGACCTCTGCACTTTGAGAAATCTACTTTGCAAACTTGGCACAGATAATGCAGTACTTGATTTGCCATTTCTTCACCAGTGTAGCTTTTCAGATTGAGGAATGTTATAAATCGTTCAGCTGGTTTTCTGTCTGTGGGAGACACATATCTTAGTACAACACTCAATTGATTAATATGTGAAAGATCAGGTGGAGAGTCGACAGATAAACTGAAGTACCCAGCAGTACTTATTTCATCCACAATAGCTGAACGAACTTTGTCACTCATTAGACCAATGAGTTCATCACATATTGTCTTGGATAAGTATGATGGGTTACCTTTGCCAGCAGTCCCATATTTTGAGATATGGCCTGCTAAAGATGGGTCAAACTGATCCACAAGCTCCAACAATTCCAAGAAATTTCTATTCTGCAATGATCCAAATGTGTCATTTGATCCCCGGAAAGGCAGACCACTTTCAGCTAATGTTTGAAGAACAGCTATAACACACTGCAAGACATGTTGCCAGTATTCACGCTCCCCTTTAATTTGTTCTTCCAATTTTTGTGTCAATCCAAAGCCCTGTCTTTGATTTAAATATGTCAACATTGAATCTCTGTGAGTAGTGCTATTTTCATGCTGTTCAATTAAAACAGTATTCCACCAGTCACTAAATCCATCTGCAGCAAACCGGGATGTTGAAGGTTTATATGCAAAAAGTTTGCAAACAAAACAGTACACAGATCCTGTTGCTGGTGAATACAGTAGCCACTCTCGAGTGTATTTCTCACCATTCACTTTCATGCCGAAAAATATTTTTTGTGGACAATATCTTGTTTGCCATTGGTAAAAGTCCGACGTTGGTGTTGACAGTCATTTGGTCCACGATCTATCCAGTAAGCTACATCATCAGTACTGAAATCAACCCACATACCAGGATCTTTTCTCCTATTATTTACAGCATGAGCAGGTTCAGTCTCTGATACATCCACACCTTCTAGAACAATGTCTGTTTTACCACCAGGAGTAGGATGATCAGTTACAGTCTCTGACACATCCACATGTTCTGGAATGGTGTTTGTTTCACCAATAGCAGAAGGGTCAGTCTCTGAAACACCTACAGGTTTTGGAACAATGTCTGTGCTACTGAGAGAAGATGTTGCTTCTGATGGATTTGCTTTGAAAAATGATGTCAGCTTTGAAAGATTTTGGAAAATTTCACTACTTTTTTGTTTCTTTTTTTCCACCAGTTTACATTTCTGTGTCCCAGTCAGTTGGTTATGTTTCATCCTGCCCCTTATCTCAGTTATCTGAACTTAAAAAAACAAATTACACAACATACACTGTGTGTGTGTGTGTGTGTGTGTGTGTAAGGAAAAAATGAATTAAGTATGTATAACTCAGAAGAATATATCCATAATAAAACATACATTTATTGCAATACATGACAGGATCTGATTTCCTCGCATTATTTCAATCTAGGTTAGTAGGATGCCCCCTGGTTTAGGTGGGGAAAAGTAAAAGAGAACAGAAAAATGGGGGAAGAGTGTGTAGTGGAGTGTAAGGAAGTCTAACAAAGTTCTGATTTTTCCCATGATGACTACTTCAATGTTTTTTTTAAAAATATCAAATCAAATTTTTTTTTAAAAAAAAAGATCTTTTGTGCCCCCTGCTTTGCTGGTACCCTAAGCACGTGCTTAGTCTGCCTATTGGGTAATCCAGCCCTGCATGTATCAAATGCTGAAGGTACTGAAAATTAACAGTAAAGTACTTGCAGATTTTGAAACAAAAGAATGGGATATATCACACATCCCCAGAGAAATGTTTGGAACGTACACTCTTGGTATTAATGGACTTGACCATAGGATGTCACTGTTGCTGCTCATAGGGGATGTTGCTGTAAGTTTATTACTGTCAGTGATAGAAAATATTCTTGAAAAAGAAGGTTTGGAAATGAATTCTGGGGTTCATGTTCATTTTATCAACTGCTGCTCTTTGCTTTTCTTGGAGGGTGGAAGGAGTGGGAACTAAGAAAAAAATTCAAACAGACAAGATAGTGACTGATATATGTTAAGGGGAAAAAATATCCACTCTGACTGAGATGTGGTCTGCATAGATATTCAGCAGGATCTAATGTAGCAACTTGTATTGTTAAAAGCATTTACTTAGGAATTATATTGACAAAATTATGATGCATTTTTCCATTATGGGACCAATTTTCACTTAACCAGTTAAATCAAGTACTGGCTTGGTAGCTATGGGAATGAAGGATTATGCTGTCATGTCACATGTCTCCAAGTGAAGACAGTGCTTTGGAAAAATACTGAAAATTATGCAATTGACAAACAACTAGCTTGTAACTGTTCACATACATCATCAATTAGCATGTCTGGGAGCAGTGGTGCGTAGAAAATGCTGTATTTCATACTGAACTATCCCTGTGCTTATTGTCAAATACAGTTTTCCCATTGGTTAAAACATAAGGCCCCAATCCTGCAAACACTTACACATGTGCTTAACTTTACTGCTGTTAGGCTCCGATCCTGCAAGCTCCTCCACACAGGCCACTCTTCATACCTTTACAGAACCCCTGTTGACATTAATTTTAATGGGGCTCAGCTTGGACCTGTTCTAGACATGCAGAACCCAGGGCCAAAGTTCAGTTCTAGATTAGTAAGAATACTATCTTCCAGGTAAAGTATTTTCTTTAGAATGCCAAACCCACTTTCTAAGCAATAACTTCTCATTTTTGTACCATAAACATCTGTAAAATATCAGCAGGAAGTGTGGTAATGGTGTCTTTCTAATCCTGTGAGGTGATGAACCCCCCGCAATACCCATTGAAGCAAATGACACTCTGTGCTTATGTAATTGTACAGGGGTTTACATCAGTTTGATCCTGATAGTTATATTCACCATAAAAAACTCTGTCTTATAATTCTTGACATTATTTGCAAGTAGACTTCAGTGAAATGGAACTTTCTTAGCAGTTTAACTTCCTACTAATTTCCCCCTTTGTGCAGAGATGTGATGCTCATTTGCTTATCTAAAGTTCTTGGATGGCCCCTATTACTGTAGTATCTGAGCAGCTCACCATCTTCAATATAATCTAGCTTTGCAACACCCCTGTGAAATAGGGAAGTGCTATTATCCCCATTTTACCAATGGGAATTGAAAGGCAGAGAAACAAAGTGACTTGCCCAAGGCAGAGCAGGGAATTGAACCTGGGTTTTTCAAGCCCTGTGCTATTGCCCCAACAACTGGGGCATACTTCCTATCTCCACATAGCACAAACAATAACAAAAATCACCATTTTTCTCTGGTTTTCACTAAGTAAATGGCAAAATGTATAGCAATATGTCCTTTAAATTTTCCATGTTGTGATCTTGCTATAATTCACCCCGTTCTACAACTGTTGGAAATGGACCATCCTGATTATCACTACAAAAGATTTTTTTCTCCTGCTGATAATAGCTCACCTTAATTGATCTCTCATTATAGTAAAAAGAAAAGGAGTCCTCGTGGCACCTTAGAGACTAACCAATTTATTTGAGCATAAGCTTTCGTGAGCTACAGTTCACTTCATTGGATGCATTCAGTGGAAAATACAGTGAGGAGATTTATATACACACAGACCATGAAAAAATGGGTGTTACCATACACACTGTAACGAGAGTGATCAGGTAAGGTGGGCTATTACCAGCAGGAGAGCCGGGGGGCGGGGGGAGGGGAGAAAACCTTTTGTAGTGATAATCAAGGTGGGCCATTTCCAGCAGTTAACAGGAACATCTGAGGAACAGTGGGGGATGGGGGGAAATAAACATGGGGAAATAGTTTTACCTTGTGTAATGACACACCCACTCCCAGTCTCTATTCAAGCCTAAGTTAATTATATCCAGTTTACAAATTAATTCCAATTCAGCAGTCTCTCGTTGGAGTCTGTTTTTGAAGTCTTTTTGTTGTAATATTGCGACCTTTAGGCCTGTAATCGAGTGACCAGAGAGATTGAAGATTTCTGGACACTACATTGCTAATAAGCGATGGTCACATAAACACCACCCTATACCGGAAACCTACTGACCGCTATTCCTACCTACATGCCTCCAGCTTTCACCCAGACCACACGATCCATCGTCTACAGCCAAGCTCTACAATACAACCGTATTTGCTCCAACCCCTCAGACAGAGACAAACACCTACAAGATCTCTATCTAGCATTCTTACAACTACAGTACCCACCTGATGAAGTGAAGAAACAGATTGACAGAGCCAGAAGAGTACCCAGAAGTCACCTACTACAGGACAGGCCCAACAAAGATAATAACAGAACGCCACTAGCCATCACCTTCAGCCCCCAACTAAAACCTCTCCAACGCATCATCAAGGATCTACAACCTATCCTGAAGGACGACCCATCACTCTCACAAATTTTGGGAGACAGGCCAGTCCTTGCCTACAGACAGCCCCCCAGCCTGAAGCAAATACTCACCAGCAACCACACACCACACAACAGAACCACTAACCCAGGAACCTATCCTTGCAACAAAGCCCATTGCCAACTGTGTCCACATATCTATTCAGGGGACACCATCATAAGGCCTAATCACATCAGCCACACTATCAGAGGCTTGTTCACCTGCACATCTACCGATGTGATATATGCCATCATGTACCAGCAGTGCCCCTCTGCCATGTACATTGGTCAAACTGGACAGTCTCTACGTAAAAGAATAAATGGACACAAATCAGATGTCAAGAATTATAACATTCATAAACCAGTCGGAGAACACTTCAATCTCTCTGGTCACTCGATTACAGACCTAAAGGTCGCAATATTACAACAAAAAGACTTCAAAAACAGACTCCAATGAGAGACTGCTGAATTGGAATTAATTTGCAAACTGGATACAATTAACTTAGGCTTGAAAAGAGACTGGGAGTGGATGTGTCATTACACAAAGTAAAACTATTTCCCTATGTTTATTTCCCCCCACCCCCCACCATTCCTCAGATGTTCCTGTTAACTGCTGGAAATGGCCTACCTTGATTATCACTACAAAAGGTTTTCTTTCCCCCCTCCCCTCCCGCTCTCCTGCTGGTAATAGCTCCTCTTAAGTGATCACTCTCCTTACAGTGTGTATGATAACACCCATTTTTTCAAGGTCTGTGTGTATATAAATCTCCTCACTGTATTTTCCACTGAATGCATCCAATGACGTGAGCTGTAGCTCAAGAAAGCTTATGCTCAAATAAATTTGTTAGTCTCTAAGGTGCCACAAGTACTCCTCATTCTTTTTACTAACTAGTAGTTGACCTCATCTTTTAAAGGCATTGCTAAGATGCAAAGCTGGTTGGAAAAAATGAAAATGGAATGCTAATAAGTCCTGAACTGACATCGTAATTCCCTCAGAGAAATTAACTTTTATAGGAATCTAAGTAGTCAAATATATATCTTTTGTCTCATGAAATAATTCATGATATCCTTGCAGAGTGAGTGAGTGTTTTTTTTTTCCTGAAGAAATTTCATTCTGTTCCAGATTTAAGAAAGGTAAATGCCTAATCATGCCAGCAATTAATGTTAGAATTGCAGATTTCTCTCCAAGGTATTTACCTTGTGTTGCTCTTGTCTAAGTAACACAAAGAACCATGCTGTACAGAGACAGTTTAGTCAAGGTGGTTTGTTTCTGAAGAACTGCATTCTAATTTTTCAAAATTCTCATCTGAAAATGCAAGGATTCAATGTAGCATACTATTTCTGAATCTTATCCAACTGTCTGGGTACACTGCAAGAAGGACAGGAGACTTGTTATAGGTTTAATCAGGCTGCAACTTTATTATATAGATGTCTGGGACTACCCGGCAGATAAAGTGTACAGTGCAGGCAAATCCATGCTTATTCAAATCAATTATCCACCAGCCCCACTTTGTTTCCATCCAGGTCCCCCAGCCGACCCATGGCTTGGACCTTATCATCCACCACCCTCGTAAGAGGGTTAAGGAGGGCTATGAGAATGGGGGGAGCGGGGGTTGGCTCCATGCCGTACCAATCAGAGCAGTCCCCAACCCCCTCCCCCATTCTTTTCCTTTATCCAGTATCTCCTTTTAAGTCCTTTACCAGGCCATTGATGTCGTCACTGGCTGCCCTCCCTATGGAGTACCTGCACTGACTGCCTCCCACCCAACCCTGCCAGATTCCCAGACATCTGCAATTGCCCTCTTGGCTCGCAGCCATACTGGGGAGACAGAACCCATTGTCCCATGTGTGATTGTCAAGGGGCACCAGCAGCTGCATTATCCTTGACCTGGTATTGCAACAACCAACGGCCCTCCATGGAGGGCCGCATAGGTGACCCATTATCTGGATCCTTGAATTGACAAGACTCCTTAAAAAAAAAAGAAAATAAACAACTTGTAAGCTGGAGCCAAAAATCTCCATTCCGCTAACCACATCATATTCCAAGGTTCCAGAGAGCCAGCAGCATCTGCTCAGGTTCACTGCCGGCCTCTGATGCAAGCTCATGAAATCTGTCAAACTGGAAACAAGACAAGGCGTCTGCTATGCCATTATCCATGCCCGGCACATGCTTGGAAGAAAAACAGATATTAAAGGTTAAGCATTGTAGAACAAACGCCCTTATCAACTTCATACCCTGTGCGATCTGGAAGTTTGGCGATTGATAACCTGTACCACGGCCATGTTGTTGCACCAGAAGCACACCCTTTTATTAGCTAGCTCTGATCCCCAAATGACCACCGCAACTAAAACGGGGGAAAAATTCCAAGAAGTTCATGTCATGCACAACCCCGTTTTGTGTCCAGGCAGCGGGCCATTTTTGTGCACACCAGTTGCCTTGATAAAACACCCCAAAACCTGTGCCCCCTGTCGCATCCAAGTGGATTTTTAACCCCCTTTGTAATAACCATTCCTCCCTCCACAATGATACCCCATTAAATTGACTCAGAAAACTTTCCCACACCCTGAAGTCTTGCCTTATCTCTCCAGTGACTCGTATGTAATGGTGTGGCCTGGCTACGCTGGCTGTTGCCACTGCCAGCTGGGCACAAAACACCTGCCCTGGGGCAACAACCCTGCAAGCAAAGTTCAGGTGCCCTAAAATAGATTGCAGTTTTTGCAGCCTGAGTTTTTTAGCCCCCAGTGCTCTCTGGAGCAACCCCGATAGATCCTGAAGCTTATTCTGTGGGAGACGTGATATGCCCTCCCTGGTGTCCAGCTTGATCCCCAGGTAGGTCAATGTAGTGGAAGGGCCCTCTGTTTTCTCCTCCACTAGGGGTACCCCAAACTTTTTAGCCAGGGCCTGAAATGTGTCCAACAGGTGAACACACTTATTTGACCCGTCTCGCCCTGCAAACAAAAAATCATGCAAATAATGCACTACTTGGTTTAGTCCTGCTGACCGCACCACTGTCCAGTGCAACATTGTACTGAATTTCTCAAAAGCTACACAAGATACTGAACAGCCCATGGGCATAGCCTTGTAGAAATAAAATTGCCCCTCAAAACAGAAACCCTCCAAGTCCAGTGGGTGCGCTGGCAGGAGTTGGAAAGCAGACCTGATATCACATTTAACCATTAGCACCCCAGGGCTATATGCCCTAACGATACGAATGGCTTCATCAATGGAGGAATAGCATACGGAACATCGTGCTGGGTCTAATCCATCATTAACAGAGCCAGCTTGCGGGTATGACACGTGATGAATTAATCAGTATGTCCCTGGGGTCTTCTTGGGGACCAACCCCAGGAGGGAAACTCTCAAATGTGCTATAGGCAATTGATTAAATGGCCCAGCTATCCTGCCCTCCTTTAATTCTTGTGCAATGTTTTTTTGAACAATATGTCCCATCCCAACTACTGACTTTAATTTTTTTTTTTACATCAAATGAATTCTGTTCACAATCCCCACAGAAGGGATCTGAAATCCTGCTGTAAACCCCTCCCACAAATATGCCCCATCTGCCCTGTTAGGATAATCCTATAGGAGAACCCTTAACACATCCGGCCTAACTGGCGTTGGAGCCCCTGTTCATTGCACCACCCCCAGCTTGGCCTCCTCTCCAGCTTGTACTCTGTGTTCCAGACCCTGTTCCACTCATACCAAACCTGTGGTTGATGCTTGCACCACACGCATTCCTGTTTTCTCCCTGTGATCTTCCCTTTCTGCCCTGGCAAGAACAGGCTGAATGGGTCCCAAAACATGTTTCACAAACATGCTTGTATCTACAGGAGTTGCAAAAACAACCACCATCATTAAATGCCCAGCAAATACTATTATGTGCCTGGAGCCCTTCCCGAGCTTGTTGCAGTATGAACAAACCACTGTCAGTGTGAACTCCTGGCGCCCTTGGTGTCATCCACTCCAACCACAGTGTGTGATGAGGTGTGTCCCACCTTATCCCAGTTTGTGTTGCTGCCTTTAATCGAAACTGCTCATCATAATTAAACCAGGACATGACCCCCAAACATATTGTGTGCCTGCCTAATTATATCCATATAAAGAAAAGGAGTACTTGTGGCACCTTAGAGACTAACCAATTTATTTGAGCACAAGCTTTCGTGAGCTACAGCTTCATCCAATGAAGTGAGCTGTAGCTCACGAAAGCTTATGCTCAAATAAATTGGTTAGTCGCTAAGGTGCCACAAGTACTCCTTTTCTTTTTGCGAATACAGACTAACACGGCTGCTACTCTATATCCATATACTTAACCAAGGCAGTGCTACTCTCTGGATAGGTAGGTATTATAACACCCGCATGAAGAAGGCAGTCTCCCAATTTTCCCAAGTTCTAGGCACCCTTGGCCTCTTGAGCAGCTCGCTGTTTTCCTTGCCTTGCTCATGTTTACTGTCTGTCAACACCTCCATGTGCAATAGGGATAATATATCCAAGTATTCACCTCTCAGGATTTTATCTTTAGTTGTACTGAGTAGGTGAACTCCCATCGGGTCAGCCACCCCGGCATAACCGTACTCAGGACTGCATGAAGGGAGTTCCTCAGAGCCCTGCTCCCCCATAGACACTCCCTCCCCCCCAGGAGTCTCTACTGTGTCCCATTAGGTTACATGCCCTGATGGCTGATGAGTCCCCATGTGCCCAGGGGGACATGGGCTTTGCTACCCTTGCTGGGGGCCTGCCCCGTCCTGCTGCCCAAACTTGAGCCCAGGCTGTGCCTACCCTGTCACCCTGTGCAGACCCCTCACTCCTAGCCATCTGAAGCTGCTGTAGTAAATGCAAATTAGCTTGCAGCAGGTGTGTCATACCATCAGTGCCCCCACTGAAGGTGCCACCCCTAGGTGGGTCTGCCCAGGCTTCTGGACCTCCCACTCCTGGGCCCAGAGTATTTACTACCCTAATAGGCTCACTTCTGTCTCCCTCAGGTGAACTCACTGAGTGACTGGTTGTGCACTGTTTCTGCACCTCGCTGTGGCCCCTTGCCACCCCTTGCCAGGCTGGAAGGCCAGATACCATCTCTGCCACCCATCCCCACAACCTCTGTGTTTCAGATCACACTCACCCCTGGGATCAGCATTGCCACCATCCCTTGTGTTCAGTGGAAGAGAACTTCCTGGTTCGAGGTGACCTTGTGTCCTTTGGAAGCGCTGTAATGCTGTGGAGAAAACCGCAGACACAATTTCACTGACCATTTGCTGCACAGCTCCGCTGACTACCCCATTAATCCACACAGCCTGCCCCCCTGCATGCGTGGACGTTTCCCCTCGGTTATTTCCCTCTCTCAGTCCATGAAGCTGCCCTGGGTTATTAACACACCACCCAGGGCATTAGCAGCCCCTGTATTTGTGAGCACCCCTTGTCCCTGCTGAAATACTGTCTCCCTTGGGTCCCCTTCCAGCCCTTGGGCTCCATTGGGACTGCCCTGTGCTGCAGCTGCTGCCTCTGGTTGTCCCCTTTCCAGAAAAGGTACAGGCACCTGAGCAGCAACCTGCTTAGAGCCAGAAAGAATTGCAGCCTGATAGCCCATATATCCACTTGCAGCACGGCTGGCACATGAAACAGTTACATTCCGTTGCTCCCCTCCCCCTCCTGTCATAAATATAAAGGGAAGGGTAAACACCTTTAAATCCCTCCTGGCCAGAGGAAAAACCCTTTCACCTGTAAAGGGTTAAGAAGCTAAGATAACCTCGCTGGCACCTGACCAAAATGACCAATGAGGAGACAAGATACTTTCAAAGCTGGGAGGGGGGAAACAAAGGGTGATGCTTTTGCCGGGACCAGAGCAGGAATGCAGGTCAGAACTCCTGTGAAGAGTTAGTAAGCAATCTAGTTAGATATGCGTTAGATTCTGTTTTGTTTAAATGGCTGATCAAATAAGCTGTGCTGAATGGAATGTATATTCCTGTTTTTGTGCCTTTTTGTAACTTAAGGTTTTGCCTAGAGGGATTCTCTATGTTTTGAATCTGATTACCCTGTAAGGTATTTACCATCCTGATTTTACAGAGGTGATTCTCTTACCTTTTCTTTAATTAAAATTCTTCTTTTAAGAACCTGATTGCTTTTTCGTTGTTCTTAAGATCCAAGGGTTTGGGCCTGTGGTGACCTATGCAAATTGGTGAGGATTTTTATCAAGCCTTCCCCAGGAAAGGGGTGTAGTGCTTGGGGGGATATTTTGGGGAGGAGACGTTTCCAAGTGGGCACTTCCCCTGTTATTCTTTGTGTAACACTTTGGTGGTGGCAGCTTTTAACCTAAGCTGGTAAGAATAAGCTTAGGGGGTCTTTCGTGCAGGTCGCCACATCTGTACCCTAGAGTTCAGCGTGGGGAAGGAACCTTGATACCTCCCAATGCACATTGATTGTTTCAGACCTTTCTGCAGGAGCCTGAAGCCACGGTTGTCTCCTGACTGCACTAAATGTGGAGCAGCAGCTTCACTTGCTAAATCACCCCCCTTGTGTCCTGCTTGTAATTTGCCTCTGCCTGCCCTTCCTGCCTCTGGGACCAGGGGGTAACAGCCCCCTGTTTTCCCGAGCTCACCCTTCTCCATGCCCCTGGAGCCATGCTGCTTCACAGTCCTGTTTGCTGGCTTCCTCACTGCGTGGAACAAAAAGTCTTGCCCCACCCAGGTTTCGTACCTTTATGCAGTCCCCAGTCCCGGGTTTACAATGGCACCAGTGGCCCATGAAGTGGGCCCATGCTCAGAAGGGGCTGCAGCCTGCTCCGCTTCCACTGCGCCCTGAGACCCCGCCAGCCCGCTGGCTCCCCACCTACCCACCACTTGCTCCTCTCAGCCTGCCTGCCAGCCTGTCAAGGGCTCCTCTCCACCCCTTGGCCCCACCCGCCAGCTCCTCTCTGCCCCCTGGCAAGACCCCCAGTGCGCCTCCAGCTCCAGGCAGTCTCTGTTTCCCACCACCTGTGTGGCCCTGCCTGTCTCCCCAGAGCTGAGCCACCTGGAACTGGTGCAGAAGCCTGGCCAGTTTCAGGCAGGTGGGGAGGGATGTTGGGGTGGGCTTGGCTGGGCTCCTCCAAGCAAGTGGGTCCTGAGGGACCCTGGCTGGGGCAGGCCCTGGCCTGGCTGATCGCTCCACTCCTGAGGGGACGGAGCGATTCCTGGCCCCGGAACCAGCCCTTGCTGGACTGCTGGTTCAGCCCAGCAGATAGTCACCTCCTGGGAGGGCCGGTGAGTGTGGCTGGGAGGCAGGGCATGGGGGAGGGTGTCTCTGGGGGGTCTGGGGTGGTGCTGGGCTGTGAGGGGGTGGGGTAGATGTGTGTGTTGGGGCATAAAGGAGTGGGGGTTCTGTGTGGGGTGCTGGGCAGTTGTGCTGGGGCTGTAGGCAGGGGGGTGCTGAGCAGTGGTGGTGTGCAGGGTGCTGTGCATTTATGGCAGGGTCAGGGGGGCGCTGGGCATAGCGGGTCAGGGGGGCCTATGGCTATAGGGAGTTGCGGGTGTTTGTGTGGGCCGGGGCGGGGGGCGCTGTGTGGTGTGGCATGGCATGGACTCACCCCTGAGGGAAAGGGGCATGCTGGCAGCACAGGGGATTGACTGAGTGTGCATCTGGCAAATGCTGGTTAGTAAATAGTGCCCTCGCACTGGGCTGGGCAGAGCGGGACCACCCCTGCCATGCCGTTCCCCATTGTCCCTGGCTGGTCCCTCGCTCTGGGGATCCCCCCGTGCCATGCACCATTGCCTCCATGGGGGCCCACAAATATGTTTGGAGCTGGGCCCCCAAAAGGTTAATCTGGCCCTGTCTTTATGCACATTCCTGGGGTGGGGGGTGAGTCACTGCTGCAAAGCTGACCACCGAGCACCTTTTTTACAGCAAAAAGAACAGGAGTACTTGTGGCACCTTAGAGACTAACAAATTTATTTGAGCATAAGCTTTCGTGAGCTACAGTTCACTTCAGCAGTTTCTGACTTCCTTCCTCCCCTACCCCCCTGCCAAAGGAGAGTTGTCCTTCCTGGGTAAGCCCAGACAAACTGCACCACTATAGTTGTGGTGCAGTCATTCCCATTGAAGCTAATGGGAATCTGCCCATTGACTTCAATAGGAGTTGGATCAGACTCTCTGTAAGCTGCATCAGTTGGAAACATTGAGGCAAAAGTGCCAATGAGCTATTATAGAGGGGAGCAATGCACACGTTTTTCACCAAAACAGAAACTAGGGGATTTGGGGGCTTTTTACCTATTCTAGGCTGGGTATGAAGTGAAAACTTCTGGTATATCACTAGAAAATTTCTCAATCTCTTGGTGGCTTAAAGCAAGTCTGTTGTTTTAAATTGCCCTTGATGGTAAATAGCCTTTTCACTTACAGGAAGGACAAACTAAACTTTGTCTATCTTGGATATTTAGGGAGTACCAATCACTGCAATGTCTGGCTGCTGAATATTAATGGTAAGTTAACATTTATATAGGCCTTTGTATGTTGGAATCACTTTACAAACATTAATCCTCACAGAGAGAGAAACAAGGACATAGGTGAGGTCATGATTTCTTCTCCAAGCAATGGCTACTGTAAAAAATGTTGTAAATAAAAAAAAAAAAATTGGAAAAAGTCTTAGTGCTACTTGGCTCCGATTCAGCAAGTTTCTTCATTACATATCTAACTTTCAGAACATGAGTCACATGAAAGTAATTGTAGGTAATGCCCAAATACCTCAGTGAATATGTACATCCCTGAATATATACATTTGTGTATTATTTAAGAACATTATTATTGTATGTTTTACATCGGTTGGCATTTTTAGGTTAGATCATCAATCAATCATCAAACAGAAATATGATGTACTCTGTATATGAAGTAATGATATTAGCAATAGTTCTGCCCCTTGAGGGCTCAATGCTATAACTGTGCTTTTCGTCAGCCAAATTTTTTTAAATTGAAAATATTTCCTCAGCTGACTGCTTCACTGGCTTGGGAGGTTTTTATCTTTGTTGTCAGTGCATTATGGGAAAGACCCTATTAGCATAATTTAAACAGGTTTAATATCCTTTCCAGAATTTATGTAAAGTATACCTCTGGATATTCTTGATATCCATATAAATGTCCAATCCCTTTTAGAATTTTGCTAAGTTGTGGGCCTTGGTGACTTCTTGTGACAATGATTTCCACAGTCTAACCACACATTGTGTGAAAATTATTTCCTTTTTATTAGTTTTTAATTTGCCACCTTTTAATTTACTTGAATTTTTCCTTATATTGTTTTGAGACAGGGAGAACATAAGTTCCTAATCTACCTTATCTTTAACATTCATTATTTTTAGATACTTTAGTCATGTATCATAGTTGTTTCCTTAAACAACCCCAATCTCTTCAGTCATTCTATTGTGAGTTTTTCTAGGTCTTTGATCATTTTCATCACCCTTCACTGAACCACCTCTAATTTTGCAGTATCCTTTTTTTTCTGATTCAGACAGAAAATAAATTTTGAAGTGTCAGAATTTCCCACAGGATAGGAATTCCAATTTCTGACCAGCTCGTTTTTAGAACCTTTTTAGGAATATGAGCAGTTTAAATCTTTCCATCCCATGTGAGTTACTTTGCATGGTTTGACACGGAATTTCATTTGCTGTTGTATTGACCATTTACTCAGCTGCTTTAGGTCTCTCTGAACTTTCTTAAAGTCCTTTCTGGGCCTGACTAACCAAAATAACTTGAAAAAAGAAAAGGAGTACTTGTAGCACCTTAGAGACTAACAAATTTATTTGAGCGTAAGCTTTCGTGAGCTACAGCTCACTGCAGCTGATGAAGTGAGCTGTAGCTCACGAAAGCTTATGCTCATATAAATTTGTTAGTCTCTAAGGTGCCACAAGTACTCCTTTTCTTTTTGCAGATACAGACTAACATGGCTGCTACTCTGAAACCTGTCAAAATAACTTGGTGACATCTGCAAGTCAGCTGAATCAACCACATTCTTGTGCACAGCCTGCCTTTGCTCCAAATGTTGGTAAAATATACTTAATAGAAACTAACCCTGGAGAGTCACAGTCACCCTTCCTTTGGAGCTACATGGGAGTGGAGTCCTGCCTTCAGCAGTGCAAGTACTTGAATTTCACTTCTGTGGAAAAAGGCTCATTTCTGAGGGTTTTTTCCATTCCAAACTGAAAACATGAAATGTTCCACAGAATTCAATTTTTTGAAAAATTCTGGGCAGAGAAATGGCCAGTGAGGGAGCCAGGCAGCCACCTGCCCACCCACCAGTCATAAGTGTCAGGACTAGAGCTGGTCAAAAATTTTCCAAAGGAACAATTTTCCATTAGAAAATGCTGATTTGATGCCTGCCTGGTTTCCATTGAAAGTTTCTGTGGAATTGACATGTTCTCACAGGTTGCATCGGTTCCATAGACCTCAACATTTTCAATTGAAAACTATTCCTTTGGAAATTTTTTGTCTAGCTCTAACCTTGACACTTTTTTTTTTCTCTTGTAACATGGGCTCACAGTATGGATCTGAAAAAAATACAATGTTGTATTAGACTGTAAAGTTAAGCAGATTTTCACAGTACTAATCCAAGGTGCTGCTGGGAGCTCCTTGGGCCTGTTCCCTCTCCCTTGAAGTCAGTAGTAAAACTCCTATTGACATCAGTAGTGTAGCATCAATCTCCTGTAAAATGGTGAATGTGTTCATCTACCATTAGATGGGATGGTGTCCAGCACCTCCCTGGATTGGGTCTGGTGGAAGGAGCAGAAGAGGATTAGCTGTTTAACTGTTGAAGAGATTCTTGTTCAAATGAAAAGCTTTAATAAAAATGTTACTTAGGATATATTTTAAAAGTGTAGCAGTTTCCATGGGTTTTAAACTCTGGCAGAAAGAAAAAGATATTTGCTTCTAAACTCTCTCTGCTGCTTCATTGAAATTAACATTCTTCTCAGAGGCCTTCTGATCTCCCAGAAACTTATAGCAGCAATTGATTTCCAGCCTTAGAGTCATGACTGTTGAAATTTAAATTGTGACTAAAAGCTTGAATCAGTTCAAAACTATGTTAATTTGCTTTAAAATATGTTTGCATCTATCGTCATGGGTTTTCCAGTGTATAATTTGCCATCGCATCACCTTTGCACGGGGGGATCATGCAATGAGTTGGTAATAAGTTCAGGGATATTTGAATGGTGATTGAGGTTCATTGCTTGTCTCAAGAGAGAGTTTATAGCAATAGCAATATTATGCTTTATTATACAGAGTTGTGAAAGTAAATTGATTGGGAAATTTGTATCTAATCAAGAGGTATTTCATAATAAACTTCATATGGGACATTAAAGGGAAGAAAACAAATTTATAACCTTAATGTTGCTAATGAGATGGCAAATACTCCTCCTTTTTCATATATTCGAACAATCCTACTATGTGTTTAAAGAATTCACTGACCTGATCTTGTTAAAAGAACCTAATAATAGCTTGCAGCTCTGTTATTGCTAAGCTGTGGGCCCCTGTGTCACCAATATCTACTAATAATCAAAATCCCTTTGCATTTTCATGCTCATTATTGAAGAAGGTCTGCACTCTAGGCTTATTTAAATTTCCATAAAAATGTAATGAACCTAAAGTTTATATTAAAATGTTCATAAGATGACAAGTTATGATCAGTGCCTCTTCGAATGAGACTGGTTATAGAGGTCTTGAATTTATTAATATTAGCAGGAGGTCACAGTATCCTGCTGCTTCATTAATCATTTTTCCTTCAGATATATTGCATTCTTTAATTTGACAAGGATAAAAACTTTTCTACTGGCCACCCAGCATGGGGCCTACTGGTGTGTGATGCCACGTCTATAATGTTCAGGGTGACTGCAGCTCATGCAAAATGAGGACAGACTGCATATGGACTGAAGAGCAGGTTTGACAGAATGCATTGCCAAATGCAGAGGTGGAAAATTCTGAGTGGTGGAAAGGTGTATGTGGTCTACTCTGGTTCCCATAACTGCTTGTGAACTCCATGATGAGCAGTTACATTTTCTGCTGTCATTTCAGGGTGTGCTGCCCCCACTCAATCCCTAAGACAGGACTTTCAGTAATGAAGTAGATACATCAGAAAGTGCAGCTGCTTTGAGCTGGCTCCCACAAACATTGAAGCAACTACAGCTAGGAGTAAGAGGTAAGAAACTGAGCAAAGGAAAACTTAGAGTGAACATCAGAAAAAAAAAAAACGTTCTTGGCTAGAGACATACTGGGTGCTGGAATAGTCTCCCAAGACAAAAGGGGGAAGCCCCATCTGCTGAATCATATACAGCTGGACTAGGCCAAACACTAAGACACTACAGTGCTAATAAGCGATGGTCACATAAACACCACCCTATACCGGAAACCTACTGACTGCTATTCCTACCTACATTCCTCCAGCTTTCATCCAGACCACATCACACGATCCATTGTCTACAGCCAAGCTCCATGATACAACCGCATTTGCTCCAACCGCTCAGACAGACAAACACCTACAAGATCTCTATCAAGCATTCTTACAACTACAATACCCACCTGTGGAAGTGAAGAAACAGATTGATAGAGCCAGAAGAGTTCCCAGAAGTCACCTACTACAGGACAGGCCCAACAAAGAAAATAACAGAACACAACTAGCCATCACCTTCAGCCCCCAACTAAAACCTCTCCAATGCATCATCAGGGATCTACAACCTATCCTGAAGGATGACCCATAACTCTCCCAGATCTTGGGAGACAGGCCAGTCCTTGCTTACAGACAGCCCCCCAACCTGAAGCAAATACTCACTAGCAACCACACAACAAAACCACTAACCCAGGAACCTATCCTTGCATCAAAGCCCGTTGCCAACTGTGTCCACATATCTATTCAGAGGACACCATCATAGGGCCTAATCATATCGGCCACACTATCAGAGGCTCGTTCACCTGCACATCCACCAATGTGATATATGCCATCATGTGCCAGCAATACCCCTCTGCCATGTACATTGGCCAAACTGGACAGTCTCTACGTAAAAGAATAAATGGACACAAATCAGATGTCAAGAATTATAACATTCATAAACCAGTCGGAGAACACTTCAATCTCTCTGGTCACTCGATTACAGACCTAAAGGGTCGCGATATTACAACAAAAAGACTTCAAAAACAGACTCCAATGAGAGACTGCTGAATTGGAATTAATTTGCAAACTGGACACCATTACATTAGGCTTGAATAGAGACTGGGAGTGGATGTGTCATTACACAAAGTAAAACTATCTTCCGCCTGCCCCCGCCCCCCCCCCCCCGTTCCTCACATGTTCTTGTGAACTGCTGGAAATGGCCCACCTTGATTATCACTACAAAAGAGTTTTTTTTTTTAATCTCCTGCTGGTAATAGCTCACCTTACCTGATCACTCTGTGTGTATGGTAACATCCATTGTTTCATGTTCTCTGTGTATATAAAATCTCCCCACTGTATTTTCCACTGCATGCATCCAATGAAGTGAGCTGTAGCTCATGAAAGCTTATGCTCAAATTTGTTAGTCTCTAAGGTGCCACGAGTACTCCTTTTCTTTTCACATGTAACCAGTTTCTTTAGTGTACTAAACTTAGTTTGCGTGCTCCATTTTATTTTCTTAGTAATCTGCCTTGTTCTGTCTGCTACCTCCTTAACTACTTAAAATACACCTGTTATAGTTAATACATTTATTTCTGGTTTATAATACAACCCAGTTTATGTGATTTCTAACTAGGGGGTGGGGGGCGAGAAATTGTGCATGCCCTCTTCCACACTGAGTGAAGAGGTGAATATAATATATCTTTGAGTCTGTACTCTGAGGGAGATGGACAGCTGAGTGCTGGAGCAAGTCCCTTAAGCTGAGTCTTCCCAGAGCTGATCTGCAGCTGGGTGTGGACCTGCTTCTGTGGGTGTGGGTTAGAGGAGGTTTTAAGAGCCTGGCTCAGCAAGACAGGTCATGCTGGCAGAACAGGTAGACTCAGTGGTATCTGAGCACATCAGGTGACTTCCTAAGGAGTCCAACTTGTCACACACTCCTTGCTTTTTCCACTCTGTGTGAAAGCAGCAGGGAGCAAAATCAATTTGTCTCCATGCTACATGTACACTGAGCAGAGCAGGAGCGAGTATCCCACACTATAACGCTGCTTCCCAGCTGGGCTGATGCCAAAGAGCAGAGTCACATGAAGGCACCTGCATTGCTGTCCAAATCTTTGTCCCAGTCACTACAGAGCCCTGTTTCTCAACACCTCCAGTAAGTGGAGGAAAGAAGCCACCTGGAAATGTGGAGAAGCCAAGAGATGATGAGGTAGAAGTTCACGTAAGGAAGAAACCCTTATGAGAGAGGTGGTGGTGCACTAGAGTTTGGGAGAGGGGAGAATTACCAGAAGAAAGCACCAGGGAACTGTAGAAATGAGGACAAGGGGGAACCACAAGAGAAGAGAGCGAAAGGATGCTACTGGTGAAGAGTGGATAGAAGACTGAATCATTATGGCCACACCCCTAGATCTGCATGGGCAGCTTCCAATAATGACAAAACAATATAAGGATTTTCCAAGGTGGAGTAGCTTGTAATGTATGTGATTTAGAAACTCAGCTGTACAGATTGCAGGCTACAGAGGGGAACCCTCCTCCACTCCCCTCAAGCCTCTTGTTTTAAAAATTGGAGGCGCATCTCTGAATTTTAATTTTTAAACATTTGAATTAGCCGGATGCTGGCTTGTTATAACCTTGTTAAAGTATAAAGCATCAACTATGCTGAGAGAATTACAAACCTGTAACGATATTAAAATCCAATTATGCGTCACTCAGACATACTTTACAGTTTCTTTTAAAAGAGAAATTTGTAGCTTTTATAGTTTAATCAAATCTTAACACCGCCCCATCCCCCGACACACACAGAGCAGCAGGCAGAGATAAATGTCTTGAGATACCTCTTCAGATATTAATGGAGGCCCAATTCATCCCTGGTAGAACTGTCACGTCAATGCAGTTACACCAGAGATGAATTTGGATCCTTAATTCTTGTTCCTGCGCTTTAACAAATGAAGGACTCTAGAAGTCTTGCATCAGTGACCCACTGTATTCTCTGGACAGCAACATGGGATGGGCCCTGTTCTTTCCTTCCCTTGGATCCTGGTGAAAATCAACCTGGGGAGCAGGGGCACAATGTATTCTGCTGCACACAGATTCCATTCCGCTGGGGGAATCAGAGTTGGCCAACGTAGCCTACAAAGTAGGCAGGTAGAGGAGGTAAGATCTGACTGTCCAGGAGGTTATTCACCAGATCCTCTGACCAGTCTCTTCAAGCAAAGTCCTGTGGGTGCTGACTAAGGTTTAAAAGTGCCTGCACTTGATCTTTTATTACATAATGTTTGAAGGGGTGGGGATGGGTGACAAGAAGCTTAGTTCCCTGCAAATCTTGAACTTCTACATAAATTCAGGCAGAAATATGATGGAGGGTTTGGGCTTGGACCAAGTCCATGTCCATGGAGCCTTTGAACTATAAATAGGCCCCTACCAAATCCACAGCTTTGGATTTGCAAAAATCAAAAAATACGTCCCGGACCATGAAATATGGTCTCTCCTGTGAAATTTGGTCTTTTGTGTACTTTCAGCCTATTATACCGATGTCACGGAGGAGACCAGCGTTTCTCACACTGGGTGTACTGACCCAAAAGAGGGTTGAGGTGCGGGGGGGAGGGGGCGCCAAGATTACTGTAGTGGGGGTGCAATATTGCCACCCTTATTTCCACACTGCCTTCAGAACTGGGTGGCCGGAAAACGGCAGCTGCTGGCCGGGCGCTCAGCTCTGAAGGCAGTGTCCTGCAAGCAGCAGCACAGAAGTAAGGGTAGCAATACTATACAGTGCCACCCCTACTTCTGCGCTGCTGCCTTCGTAGCTGGGCGGCTGGAGAGGGGCAGCTGCTGGCTGAGGTCCCAGTTCTGAAGGCAGCAGTGCAGAAATAAAGGTGGCAATACCATGACCCCCCTACAATAACCTTGTATTCCCCCCACATATCCCTTTTGGGTCAGGACCCCCACCGTTACAAAAGCATGACATTTCAGATTTAAATATCTGAAATCATGAAATTTACTATTTTAAAAATCCTATAACAGTGAAATTGACCAAAATAGACAATGAATTTGGTAGGGCCCTAACTATAAAGGTACATTGACCAGAAACCCAACATAGGGGACATGTAGTGAGCTGTGACTTAACAGTGACTGCTTCACATCCTGACTGTGGATTGGGCTGGAAGATTTCTATCCTCTCAAACCCTGCAAACATGCCCCTACACACATGCCCCTCTATGCATGAGGTGAAAATCTGGCCCTTAATATTTGTAAAATGTAATATGTAAAACACTATAGTAAGCACTGATGTTATTTTGCCTAGGTACAACAGGGAGGCAATAACTGATCAGAACCTGTGCAAAAGTTTATTGATGAACATGGTAGTAGATCTGAGCATACTTTTTGCCTGAAACAATTTTCAGTGAAAAATGCAGGCTCATTGACACCAAAATGCTTGGCAAATTTGCATGTGTTGCCATTTCAAACTCCACCCCCCCAAAAAAATCCCTGCAAAATTGCATTTGGTTTAAAATGACTTTTTGTTGAAAAGGCCCTTTAATTTTATTTTAAAAAATTCAAAAACATTAGTGGTAAAATCAAAATGAAATGTTTTGTTCAACTCAAAATTATTTTGGTTTACCTGACCTGAAACTCCCTCCCTCCCCCCGCACACTTTTCAAAATTGTTAACTGAAAAGTCTGTTACTCACACACCTCTATGTGGGACCAGTATTGGTGACACTTCCATACTCATGCAGCAGCAGACCTTTTAATTTACAGCATAGCCTCTAAGGTCAGAAGGGACCTTTGTGATCATCTAATTTTACCTCCTTTACAGCCCATAGAACGTCTACAAAATAATCCCTAGAGCATATTTTCTAGAAAAATATCCAGTCTTGATTTAAAAATGGTCAGTGATGAATAATCCACCATGACCTATGGTAATTTGTTCCAATAGTTAATCACCTGCACTGTTAAAAATTTACCTTATTTCCAGTCTGAATTTGTCTATTTTCAATATCCAGCCATTGGATCACGTTACACCTTTCTTTGCTAGATTGAACAGCCCATTATTAAATACTTGATCCCTGTGTAGATACTTACAGACTGTGATCACGTCACCCCTTAACCGACTTTTTATTAAGCCAAATAAATTGAGCTCTTCGAGTCTCTCACTATGTCGGGTTTTAATATGATCCTTTAAGTGTTCTCTTGGCTCTTCTTTGAACCCTCTCCAACTTATTAACAACCTTCTGGAATCATAGGTACCTGAACTGGACACACTATTCCACTCTTTGGCCATGGCATTGCACTGGGAGTTCACGTTCAACTGATTATCGACCACAACCCCCAAATCTTTTTCATAGTCACTGCTTCCCAGGACAGAGTCCCCCCCATTCTGTAAGTATACACTACATTCTTTGTTCCCAGATTGGGGGGAGGGATAGCTCAGTGGTTTGAACATTGGCCTGCTAAACCCAGGGTTGTGAGTTCAATCCTTGAGGGGGCCATTTAGGGATCTGGGGCAAAAATTGGGGATTGGTCCTGTTTTGAGCAGGGGGGTTGGACTGGATGACCTCCTGAGGTCCCTTCCAACCCTGATATTCTATGATTCTATGATGTATACATTTACATGTAGCCATATAATCCATATTGATTTGCTTGTACCCAGTTTACTAAGTGATCTAGATTGCTTAGAATCAGTGATCTGTCCTCTTCATTATTTACCAGTGCCCCAATGTTTGTGTCATCTGCACATGTCATCAGTGATGAATTTGTTTTCATCAACATCATTTGTAAAAATGTTTAACTAACATAGGGCCAAAAACTGCTCCCTGTGGGACCCCACTGGAAACAGGACTGCTAAATGATGATTCCCCATTTACAGTTACATTTTGAGACCTATCAGTTTCAGTTTTTAATCCATTTCATGTGTGTCATGTTAATTTTATATTCTAATTTTTTAAACCAAATGTGGTGTAGTACCAAGTAAAATGCCTTGCAGAAGTCTAAGTATATTACATGAACACTATTACCTTTATCAACCAAACTTGTAAATCCATGAAAAAAGATACCAAGTTAGTTTGACAAGATCTGTTTTCCATAAACCCACGTAGATTTGCATTAATTACACTACCCTCCTTTTTTTTTTCTTTATTAATCCAGTCTCACATCAGCTGCTCCATTACCTGGGATCGATGTCAGGCCAACATCCCTATAGTTACTCAGGCCATCCCATTTACCATTTTTAAAAATTGGCACAACATAAGCTTTCTTCAGGTCTTCTGGAACTTCACAAGTGCTCCAAGACTTATTGAAAATCAATGTTAATGGTCCAGTGAGCTCCTTATGCAGCTCTTTTAAAACTCTTGGATGCAAGCTAGCTGGACCTGCTGATTGAAAAATGTCTTTCTATTGTAGCTTCTGTTTAACATCCTTGAGAGATACTAGTGGAATGGAAAGAGTGTTATCCCTATATGATGAGGCTGTAGCATCTGTTTTTCTCCAAATACATAACAGAAATATTTATTGAACACTTCCGCTTTTTCTGCGTTATTGATAATTTTCCCATTTCCATCCAGTAATGGACCCCTACAATTGTCAGGATTCTTTTTGTTCCTAATATATAAAAAAAACCTGCTTCTTACTGTCCTTAGCTCTGCTGGCTATAGATTTCTCCTTGTGTCCCTTCGCTTTCGTTATCAATTTTCTGCAATTCCTAACTTCTGATTTATATTCATTACTATCAGCTCCCCCGTTCATCCATTTGTTGTTTTAGTATTTTTTAATTTTTTTACAGCTGCTTTCACTTCCACTTTAAACCAGGTGGGCTTTTTAACCAGCACAGACTTCTTACTCAACTGTGGGGTTGTATTTTTTTGGGGATCTAGCAAGGTGTTCTTAAATGAGTCTCAATTATCATTCAATTTTTTTTTTATTAAACTCTTACTACTAGCTGATTTGGCTCAAAATTGTTTTTGGCTTAATGAAATTGGTTCTATTAAAGCACCAAGTATATGTATTACTGGTCTGGATTTCATTCTGCTTGCACATTATCAGTGTGATCAAGTCATGATCAGTTGTACCTAAGCCACCATTAACTTATAGTTCTATGATCAGTTACTCTTTGTCTGTTAGGACAAGGTCTAATATAGAATTCCCCCCTGTTGACTGCAATGCTTTTTAAGTTAGGACTTTGTCAGCTATAATATTTAGAAATTCTTAGGATGTTTTAGTTCTGCCGGCACGAGACCTCCAGCATATGTCACTCATATTAAAGTCCCCCATGATCACACACGATCTTGTTCTTATATAGGTGCATACAGAGGCAGTCATCCTGTTCCCTGATGTGGTTTGGTGGTCTGAAGTAGACACCAACTAATACCCCATCTTGTGCTTTATCTGTCAGGAAATTGATCCATAAGCCTTCAAGATAATTTTCTTCCAAGCTCTCAGTGACTCAGAAACGGTAATGCCATTTTGACAGAGTACCTTGCCCACATGATCCTTCCTAGATAGGCTATAGCCATTGATTTTAACATTCCAATGGTAAACCTGGCAGGGGGTACTGCTTTTGGGAGAGGTGATTCAGACATCAGGAAGTACAGTTTAATGTGGGTGGGTGGTGATGGAAATGACAAAGATATAAAATAGGGGTGTCAATTAATTGTCATTAACTCATGCGATTAACTCATAAAAATTAATCGCGATTAAAAAAATTTATTGCGATTTGTCGCACTGTTAAACAGTAGAATATCAACTGAAATTTATTAAATATTTTCAGATGTTTCCTACATTTTCAAATATACTGATTTCTATTCCAACACAGAATACAAAGTGTGGAGTGCTCACTTTATATTATAATTTTAATTACAAATATTTGCACTGTAAAAATGATAAACAAAAGAAACAGTATTTTTCAATTCACCTCATACAAGTACTGTAGTGCAATCTCTTTATCATGAAGTGAAACTTACAAATGTAGGTTTTTTTTGTTACATAACTGCTCTCAAAAACAAAACAATGTAAAACTTTAGAGCCCACTCAGTCCTACTTCTTGTTCAGCCAATTGCTAAGAGAAACAAGTTTGTTTATATTTGCAGGAAACACTGCTGCCTGCTTTTTATTTACAATGTCACCTGAAGTCAGAACAGGCATTTGCATGGCACGTGTTTTAGCCAGCATTTAGGTGCCAGATATGCTAAACATTCGTATGCCCCATCATGCTTCGGCCACCATTCCAGAGGACATGCTTCCATGCTGATGGATGCTCTTTAAAAAATAATGCGTTAATTATATTTGTGACTGAACTCCTTGGGGGAGAACTGTATGTCTTCAACTCTGTTTTACCCACATTCTGCCATATATTTCATCTTATAGCAGTCTTGGGTAATGACCCAGCACATGTTTGTTTTAAGAACACTTTCACAGCAGATTTGACAAAATTCAAAGAAGATACCAATGTGAGATTTCTAAAAATAGCTACAGCACTTGACCCAAGGTTTAAGAATCAGAAGTACCTTCCAAAGTCAGAGAGAGATGAGGTGTGGAGCATGCTATCAGAAGTCTTAAAAGAGCAACTTAAAAGAGCAGTTGCGGAAACTACAGAACCTGAACCACCAAAAAAGAAAATCAACCTTCTGCTGGTGGCATCTGACTCAGATGATGAAAATGAACATGCATTGGTCTGCTCTGCTTTGGATTGTTATCGAGCAGAACCCGTCATCAGCATGGACATGTCCTATGGAATAGTGGTTGAAGATGAAGGGACATATGAATCTTTAGTGCATCTGTCACCTATATATCTTGTGACGACAGCTATAACAGTGCCATGCAAATGCCTGTTCTCACTTTCAGATGACATTGTAAACAAGACGTGGGCAGCATTATCTCCTGCAAATTGTAACCAAGTTTGTTTGTTTGTCTGAGCGACTGAGTGAAATTGTAGGCTCTAAAGTTTTACATTGTTTTATTTTTCAATGCTGTTATTTTTTGTACATAAATCTACATTTGTAAATTGCATTTTCATGACAAAGAGATTGCACTACAGTACTTGTATGAGGTGAAATGAAAAATACTATTTCTTTTGTTTTTTACAGTGCAAATATTTGTAATAAAAAATAAAGTGATCACTATACACTTTATATTCTGTGTTGTAACTGAAATCAATATATTTGAAAATGTAGAAAATTTTTTTTAATCGCAATTAATCACAATTTTTTTAATCACTTTGATAGCCCTAATATATAATATAAAGCACTTATGATGGGGTGATCACACATTAAGGTATGGAGAGAAGGAGTTAGTTAAGAATGCAATAGAGTAGAGATATTATGTGCAAGCCCCAAAAAGGGAAGGGAGCTCTTTCTTTCCTGCCTTGCCTGGAAGCTAGGTTAAGAAATGCCTAGGCAACATGCCTTAAAGTGGCAGGGTGCAGCATATCCTCTGTTTTGTCTTCCTCTTCCCTCCAGCTCAGGCAGCAGAGGCTTGTGCTTTTACATCCAGAGAGCCCAGGTTCAATCCTTGCGGATGACATGACCATGGATATCTTACACTTGTTTTTTCCTCTTTCACGTTGCTGTAGTTAACTCCCCCAGAGCAAATAAAACATATACGAATATAAGCTGGCCCACTGCTTACTTCACACTGAGCTGCTGTGAAATGGGGAGGAGTCATGGATGGCAGGCCATAGGGCATAGGAAATGTGGTGAGAGGAGTGTGGCAGGGATATGGACTGGAGGTATGGAACTGGGGCACATACAGAGAATAGCAGAGTTGGTCTCTGAAGTACACAACTGGGGCAGGAGATCTGTGCATGGAAAGGGATCAGGGCAATGTGGAGGGGTGAGTGCTGAGGCCCATAGAGGTGGGTACATGGGATATTTTTTCTGTGTTAAAACTTTAGATGCTTAAGATATTCTAGACATAAGACTTAAAACACTCTTAATGCAAATAAAAGCTGCCTCTTCCTTTTATTTGCACTGTCCATTTTCTTACAAAGGTATAAATCTTCTCATTCTATACATCCGCCCCCCCCCCCCCATGTTTCTTCTCTGGACTTGCTAAAATCTGCAAGAGGTGAGCCCTGCTTTAGTGAGCCTTGTAAGACATGTCATAGTTACTGTCTCCCTTCTGTAGATCTTGCGTACTATCAATCAGATTTTAAATTACTGATACTCGTTTAAAAAAAAAAAGATAAAAAGCAAAGAACTTTAAAGAAAAAGAGAGTTAAAGTTGGCAATGAGTTGTGAGGTATAACTCAAATGTGGTGATAGCTACTGATGAAGATATCTGGCAGTAGAGAGATACTGGATCCGCTAACTATATTCATTTCAAGACTTTTTAACACTTGAAAATTTTAAAGATGTAGGATATGTGTAAAGTAAGTGTAATTACGATTTTGCATGATGGCTGGATTCCACTGAAACATACTTTCAGCCTTAACATTTTTTCCAGCAAAGATTTTGTTTGTGTATTGAATGTCAAATCGGAAAGAGGAGAATGCGGGGGGAGTAGGGTGCATTTTTTTAGCATTAGAACACTTCCAGATCGCACGGATTTAAGAATAAATTTGCAGGTCCAGATTCTTCAATTGTTAACCCCCGGGAGAACTGCTGCGCGTGCGCAGATTGCCAAAGGAGTTCACGTGCTATCAAGGTCCAGGCCTAAAATTGGTGCTTCCCACCATCACTAGTGAAAAAAAATATTGAGCATTAATTATGTCATTGTGCTTCAAGACCCTTTTATGATTGTGTCATGGTGTCATCTACTGTAGATTGTTTTGATGGATCATTTTACCTAGTGCTTAATTTGTAATGAAAGTGGTTTGAGGGCTCAAACAATTTTTTTACTTTCATAACTGAAGTGGCAAGCCCAGAGGTGCCGGGGCTATCAACTGCCAAGCTTAGAGGTGCTGGGGCTCAGCCCTGGTATTACCTAGGATTCGCCTGTCATTTTATTGTCTCTAAAGAAATTGATAGTTATAACAAAAGGCGTGATATTAATAGTTATATGGAATATGTAAAAGGATGCTTGTTGTAGTGGGTTGAACACAGAGCCAGAGGCCAGCAACTACTGAGTTCTAATCTAATCCCAGTTTTACACTGACTGGCCGTGTGGCTTTAGCTGAATAATTTAAATTTTTCTGTGCTTGTTTCTCAATCTGTAAAGCAGACGAATGAATATTTAATGACCTCGCAGCATTAGCAGTTTTGTGACTCCACTGTTCTGTGATAAAAGTTCTAGCAAGTGCTGCATCCTATGTATGATAAGCATGGAATTGGAAGTGTCCTTGCATAGAGTTATGTGCATGAGCTAACCAAGGGTGACTATATATTACTTCATCAATTTAAGTATCAATAACTGTCCATACCTGAGTTGTCATGGCACACACATTAGTTGGAAATTACACTTAATGTGAGACACTACTTAATATTATAAACAATGGCAATCTTTATTGGCGAGCCTTGTGTTAATAATATATGGAATGCAGAAAATAGCTGTAAAATCTCAATGTTTGGAGGTATTTCCTCAGCTCTGTTTTAAAATGCTCAGCTAAAACATAGTATTTCAAATTCAATGTGCAGGAACATGAAAGATAATCAAACAGCAAATGTTTCCATTCCACAGTTCAATCATAAATGGCTGTATGTTCAATTATATCTAATTATACAGAGTGGTGAGAAAATGGAGACGTATGATGATTGCAACATCACAATAATAGACATTCATTTAACATGTATAATTTCCAGTGTTCCAGGCTTTGCTTCTGAGGTCTTTAAAAAAAACCCAACCCTATACTCTCTTATATTGTTTTTAATTTGAAACAAATGTCAGGCTGCATTGAAGTTGGCTTCAATATACTTTTCTAAGTAACAAAGTGTATGGGGTTATATTATTTTGTGTATTGTCAGGCTGAGTTGGAGGGCTGTGCTGCACCAGGGAGTCAAAGGGGTTGAAGACACGTGGCTGGAAGAGACAAGAGTGAAGAGAGCAAAGAAGAAAGTGCTGCAGGCCTCAAGCGCCACTCGTACGCCCGTTTCATTTTCTGGCCTTGCTTCTTATGCCTGCACCATCTGTGCCAGACTGCCTTTTGAGAACTGGATTTTTTTAACCATTTGCTACACTGCAGCATGACACATAGCAACTGAATTGCCTTGGTACTTATACCATTGTATTTTGAGATGGGTGGTTGCAATCCACAGCCATTTTGCTTTTATGGAATGACTAAATAAACTGAAATTGAACAAAAGGAGATATTTATTACAGTTGGTTTGATTTCCGTTTGTTCAGCTTTACTTTATTTAGTTGTGTGTTTCTTTTTCTGGTTGAAGGATATATTTGATTCTTTGTGTGTTACTTCAGCCCTTGATATATATTAAAGTACCTAGAAGCTATCAGAGATGGGCATGTGATTAACAATGCTCTAATGGTACATCTGCACTGCTAAGAAAGCTGTGTTCTTAACTTCGGTTAACTAAATTGGGATAAAATAGCAGTGAAGACATGGCAACTTGATTTTTAGCTAGGGTTAGCAGTTTGAGTTAAAGTCTACAGGTGAGCCAGGGTTTGAACTCAAGCTGCTAGCCCAAATTATCATGCCTTCACTGTTGTTTAACCTGCATTAGCTAAAGTGAGTTAACTAACCTGAGTTAAGGAGATACATTTTTTTTTGTTTGCTTGCAGTGAACACCTACTCTGAGTCCTCACTTATTGATAAGGAGAGGAAGGCTTCATTATGGCTTCTTTTCAAGAACAATATTAGAGTTACAAGTAGAGAGAACTCTCCGCCTTTTTCACTTGCCAATCCTGCTGTTGCAGAGAACTTGATGTTCACACTAGCTAGTTCTCTCAAATAAAACAAAGCATATTCCTCTGGTTGCACACACATGGCTTGGGAAACAAAGAAAGAAACCAGGATACACAGCATGTGTGTTCTCATTTTACTGATGTGAAACTAGGGATTATAAAAGCAAAATGTTAGAGATATGGGCGATTCAGCTGCATCCAACTTTTCTGGCTACAGTTACCACACCAGTGCTCATGTCTGGGGGCGGAGGGAGGAAACCTGAACGATTTAGACTCATTTCTATGTGAACTGAGTTCTTTTTATAAAGCATGCTGTGGCAGAATAAAACATGTCTTCATTTACCATTTATGGGAATCTTAAATAACAAGGCTATATAAATATCCAGTGAAAACATTTATTGAAACTACTGGCATTTACAGATGTGGTGCACATTATTTCTTTATACACTCTTCCAGATGAGAAACAATTTTTGTCAATAAATGTGCAGCTATGACTGACTGATGTGTAACTCACAGTTAGTAATTTTTAGCAAGTAAGTACTGGAAACCTTCCCACTGGGACATGAAAGCTTATGGTATAATGCTGCCAACTGCATTTTCAGTGCTTTTATAACTAATAGCAGGGGTGAACCTCAAAGTCTGATTTGGATAAGTCCTCAAAAATCTGTCAGACTTTTTAGGTTTAATTAATCTTTTTTCATTTCCTTTTGTCTGTCTGCCCATTTTTTTCTCTCCATAGCTACCTTTTTCTGAGATTTCTCCAGTAAGTTTTCTTAGCTAACTGCCCTGCTTCACAGACCAATTCATTCTCTGGTGATGCTTTCAAGCTTTTCAGTTGAGGAATATACTTGCACGGTACATAGTACCCATGCAGAGGTTGGAAATACTGTTTTACAAAGGATTTCCATATTTTTGAAATGTGACAATTCCAAATCTGAACGAAACCCCAAAATTTAAAAAGGAAATAATTTGGGGAAAATTGAAACATTTTGTTTTGACTGACTTTTTACTTCCCTATTGTTATAGTGTATTACATAATACAGAATAAAGAAAAATTCTAAATGAAAAGTCATTTTAAAATGAAAAAATAGAACGTTTCTTACCAAAAATGTCAAAATAGGATGTTTCAACATCATCAGAATGTCTTTCCCCATTTTTTTCTCCGCAATGGAATTTTGGCAAAATTGACACAATTGCAAGACGTTAATCTTTTGGACAGAGTACATTTTCCAGTGGAAAAAGGTTTCATTGAAGTTCTTCCAGCCAGTTCCAGGATGGTACAGTAATTTGTCTGCAGGACTTCTAGCCTGCTGCATTGGAAAATACTTGATCTACCCAAGTTTGAGTAACACTGTATGGCCTATATGGGAAGCTCTAGATTCCACAGTTGTCCTAAAGCCTAGGAGACACAATAATGGACCTGAAGGCCATTTTAAGGAAGTGGATATTCAAAGGTCAATCTGCTAGGATAAACTCAGGAGAGAGCCATACGATTCTGAAGATGATGATCATGGAAAGGAAATAGGGCTGGAGTAAGTGTGCTGGTCATCAGGCAAACCCTCCTGTCCTAGTGCAGGGGAATAGACTCCATGCCCTCTTGAGGTACCTTCCAGCCCTACATATCAATGATTCTATGAAGGTTAGAAACTTTATTTTTTAAATGAAAGCTTAGATTCTGAAGAACTTTACTCTGTCATACACACCATTTCTCTAGGTCCTTGTGTATAATATGGATCATGAACATATTCTATGCCCCATCTTCTTTGTCCCATCTTCAAAATCATAAATGAAGAAATTAAATATGGGTAAAACATTTTCAAAAGTGCCTAAGACCCATTTTTCAACAGGAGTTAGGTTCTTAAGTCATTTCTAAAATGGGACTTAGACTCCTAAGTCATTTAGGAGCTCTTGAAATTTTTACCCTAAGAATGGTTGTATCTATCCAGCACCAATTCAACCAGGGTTAATTGCATGCTCTGGGCTGAGAAAGGCATGCCCCCTCACTCCTGCTGGGCATGCTCCAACTGAAACCTGAGTATAACAGGGAGTAGCTCAGCTCAGACTGGGCTGAACACCGTGGACAGCAGATGTGTTGGAGGCAGACAGAACTCCAGGACACAGAAGCCAGGTAGGCTGAGACCCGCGACACTCCCTATTGAGTGCCAACAGAAGAGAAATAGTGGAGGCCATGAGACTACCAGCATTGGAAGGACAGTCTTACTGACTCTGACTGTTGGGCCATAATGCTGTTAGCTGCCAGGCCACTGCATAGACCAGGTCACTTAGGCTGTCAAATACCCATTTGGATAATCCCCCTCGATCTGACACCGTTTGACAGAGTGTACCTACCTCTCAACGATGGTCATCAGAGATCCCAGTGGTATCTCATTAGTCACTCTCACAACTCAGTTCTTTGTGATTCACCATAACTCTTCGATTATGGTCTTTCCATCTGATGTCTCAATCCGAGGAGTAAGTGAGATCCTTTAAATATTCAGCAGCATATTATTTTGGTAGAAAGGGATAGCACTGGGGCATCTGAGAAGAGTTATGTGTGGGTGGTTCTGGTTTGAGGTAATAAAATAAAATGGAATAACAGATTAGAGGGAGTTAAATGGTGTATGTTCATCCGCAGAGTGCTAAGAAGTTACATTGGCTAACTCCAACCATATATTTTGTAGTTGTTACTTAATTCTTCTTGGTGTGGACAAAAGATGCAAAAACTCAGTTCATTCTCCTCATTTACTGAGCCAGATCATAAAGGCAATAAACATGCTAACAGAGCTTTCCAGTCTTGGTACTAAAGGCTCTGATTTAGGGAAACAATCAGCATTTAGAAAGAGTAAATTAGAAATAAAATAACTCTCATTGTCTCATAATTTTTTAATGATATATTACTGTAGCTCTGTTATGCATGGACATGTTCTCATTTAAATTTGGGTTGTCTGAGTATTGTTTATGCCTTGGCAATATGCAAGAATTTTTGCTATAAAATGTACCTAATGCTTTTTTGCATATTCCATAAGCACTTCCCACAGAGCTTTTAGTAATAAAACATGGACTTAAAGGTTATAAGAGTGACTATAAATCTGTGCTAATGCCCTATTCTAAGTTCTGCAAAATCATGGCCTTTAGGCAATGAATTTGTTAGTGAGAATAATGGTGAATGATTGCATATTCTAGTCTCATTCAGAGTTTTGAAGCAGGGGTATAATACTGACACATGCCTAATGTTACTGCTATTGAATAATGTTGTGGCACACTTCTTCAGAATTCTGATAATGTACTGTTAATTTTGCTGCCCTGAACATGAGATTCCTGGAATCTCATTTTCTGGCTTAGCACATTTGTGAAGGAACTATAGAAGCATTTCACCCAATTTGTGATTCTAGAGAGATCCACTTGTCTCCAATCAGGATACACTGACTAGGGAATCTGATCCTGATCTGAAGTCAATGGCAGCAGATTCAGACTTTGAGTGAGAAAATATTCTGATTGTGCTGTTGTGACCTAGTTTTCTAATTGCCTTTCTTCTTTAACAAGGAGTCTTTTCATAACCCCGCTAGTGGAAAAAAGGTTTTTTGTGTAAGAACAGGAGATACAATTAGGTTTTGTATTCAGTTTTGTTGAGAATTACACTCAAGATTTTTGTACTCCATATTAGTACAATATAGTTATTGGGTGAAATCCTGCCCTCACTGAAGTCATTGGGAGTTTTGCCAATGACTCCATTAAGGCCAGAATTTCACCCATTCTGTTTTGTTGAGGACTCTGCTTGCTTATTATGTTCCACATGGAACTCTTTGACAGAGGACGATGTTGTGAAGACCAAGACTATAACAGGATTAAAAGAAGAACTAGATAAGTTCATGGAGGATAGGTCCATCAATGCCTATTAGCCAGGGTTGGTGTCCCTAGCCTCTGTTTGCCAGAAGCTGGGAATGGGCAACAGGGGATAGATCACTTGATGATTACCTGTTCTGTTCATTCCCTCCGGGGCGCCTGGTGTTGGCCACTGTTGGAAGACAGGATACTAGGCTAGATGGACCTTTTGTCTGACCCAGTATGGCTGTTCTTATGTTCACATGGGCATATTTATATTATCATTCCTATTGTAGCGGTGCTTATGACTCCCATTGTGCTAGGCATTGTACAAACACATAGCAAAATTTTAGTCACTGCCCTGCAGAACTTACAAATGAAGACAAGAGATGACAGGTGCCCAAGAAACAGATGGGAAGAGCGCAAGATTGCAACAAGTCAATCATGATCAGTGTGATGAACAGCATTCACAGCCCACCAGCTGCCTAACCCAGTACAGTTAGCATGTTATTTTCTAGAAATGTTTAAGATGGTTATTCTTTTAATATCAACAGAAGAGCTGGTTTAAAAAATGTAAGTGTATTATAGATTTCTGGAACTGTAGTCCTGGAAGGAATCTCAAGAGACCATCTAGTCCAGCCCCCACACTGAGGCAGGACCAAGTAAACCTAGATCATCCCTAGCAGGTGTATTGTCTAACCTTTTCTTAAAAACCTCCAGAGACAGGAATTCCTCAAGCTCTCTTGGAAGTCTATTCTAGTACTTAACTACCCTTAAAGTTAGAAAATTTTTTCAATATGTAACCTAAATTACCCTGGCAACATATTAAGCTGATTACTTCTTTTCCTACCTTCAGTTTAGATGGAGAGCAATTGATCACCATCCTTTTTATAACAGCCCTTAATATATTTGAAGACTGTTATCATCTTTCGTCAAGGCTTCTCCCCCCACCCCCTTAGTCTTCTCTCAAGACTAGACATACCCACTTTCTAAATCTTTCCAGAGGTCAGGTTTTCTAAACTTTTTTTTAGATCATTTTTGATGCTGTCCTCTGGACTCTTTCCAATTTGTTCACATCTTTCTTAGTGTAGCAACCAAACTGGACACAGTACCCTAGCAGAGGCATCTCTAGTTCCAACTAGAGTTGCCACTGCTGTTGATACACCCAAGAATATCCACCTTTTTTGCCATCATATAACATTGTGACTCATATTCAATTTGTGAGCCACTATATTGCATGAAAACTTCTGAAAGACATGGTTCTTTTTGTTTGAAATTTACTATATTTTTAAACTTCAAAAATTAGTTTTGGTGGGAAACATTATTCAATGTTTTTTTCTACTGGAAAATTGGAAGTGGGAAACAGTGAAAGCAGGGGCTGTGGAGTGCCATTTAAAGTGAGGGGGAGGGGTTGGATAGTGAGCCCGCCCTGCACTTACTCTGTCGTAGCTCCTGCCCTGCAAGGCTGGCGTGACTCCTTGCTCTCTCCTGTTGGGTCTCACTACAGTGTGCAGGTAGGGCCTTCTCTCTACAATGTCCCACCCCCTTCCTAGCTGCGGTGCTGGCAATTGTGGTTGGCCAAAAAGTTGTTGAGTCATGGCCCGGGTGGTCTCCCCAGCTCTTCAGCCTACATGTGTGAAAGAATGAGAGGGAGCATTTATTTTCTCTCCAGCAAAACAATTTTTGGAAATATTTCAAAAAATTTTGTTCAGAAATTTTTCATCAAGGAATACACTTTACTCAAAAGGGATTTTTTTTTTAAACCAAAAAAAAAATCATTTTGGTTTCAATGGCATTTCCACTGAAAAAAGTTTTGATGGAAAATTTTCAACTAGACTCTGATCCTGCAAAGAGTTGTGCATGTGTTTAAGCATGTGAGTAGTCCCCTTGGCATATACTGTAAGGGGGGAATGTGGGTGTGACAGATACTGCATGGCTGGGATTGCAATATCTTTGAAGACCATATTGTGTTAAAATCACATATCACTGTGGGTCAGGGATTATATGCAAATGCAGGAGGGAGCGTTATCACAGCTCCTCCAGGAACCAAAAACAGTGCAGGGTGATTAAGGCGAATCACTTCGGTTGTAAACACCTCCAGAGCTAACACTCCCTGGAAAGGTTTGCATATACTGGTTCAAACTGGGTTTCCCAGAGAGAAACAGAAAAAGAAAGGGGCTTTGATGTAAAAAGGCTGGGTTCAAACTGACGCAGGGCTTTCTTTCTGATGCAGCCAACAATCGGGGCCTTCTGTCCAAGACGGGCCCCAGTCGCTGAGGAAGGATTGCAAAGACTTTCAACTATTATTGCCCCATAAGAATGATGGGTGACCTCTGATAAGCTTTTAGCACGTGTATAGGAACTGTTACTCATTTTATATGTTTTGTCTGTAACACTTTTACCTTAGAATAAATGTGCTTGTTTAGAAATAGGTGTGTGGTAATTTATAACTGCTGGTAAAACACTGTTCATAGTGTTGGAGAGAAAAGCAAAGCATGGCTACTGGCCTTTAATCAGACTGGCTTGGTGGGGATATCACAATATAAGGCCGGGAGCTGTGCAGCCTTAAAACATGGGTCATGAGGGAATGGAACAAGTGCCCCTGCCCAGTGACAGGTGATGCCTGGAAACTTGAGACCTGACTGGGCAAAGACTGGTACATGACAAAGGGGAGGATACAGGTGCAGTTACCCTGAAACTATGACATAAGTGAGAAAGGAGTGCATGGGGGAAATCTTAAGATGAGATGTGGGGGACCAGAAAGAGAGGGGCAGGGATATGGGAGAAAATTGAGAGTGGAGGTTGGGAAGTTTAGGGGAGAAAATGGTAAGAATCTATTGATTTGATAGGAACCAGTGTGACAGATTTCTATTACCAATTAGTTATTATTATTATTACTAATTGGTAATAATTAGTTATTACCAATTAGTTACCAATTACCTATCAGTGAGGAATTGAAGGATTTGACTGGGCGGAAGATATCCATATTAGGTGGAGCATATTCACTAATATGCCATTTAGGATCCATTATCATTTGCATAACATCTCCCACTTTCCAAACTTTTACATAGACTTAACATAACTTAATATAAGGTGCTTTTATAATACCTAGGTTTATTATGTGCATGTGTTTGTTTTCATATTAGGGTTGAGGAAAGTGGGTTGCATATGTTTAGATTGCTTGATTGTAGGTCTCTCTGCTAGAACGTCATGAACCATTTTAAAATAAAAATCATACAGTTCTATCTGTAATGGTCTCAAAGATAAAGGGATACAAATGATTTAAGATAAAATGTGGGCCTGCATTGCCATCCTCTCTAATTAAAGTTATTATTACTACTTGGAAAATGTACTTGCAAAGCCAGCAATTAGTGAACAAAGAAGCTGACAAATATTTCAGTCACAAGGACATCATCAGCCTTAATGCTTCCATGAAGATTATACAGCCGTGTGATCCAGTTGCTAGCTCATAGGCATGGAAGGTAGGATGACCTTGATTCTGATGGTAGCAGAACTGCTGACTGTAGTGTGAGCCTAAGAGCCACTTGACCTTCCTGTACTCCAGCACTGCTGAAAAATCAAGTTAAAAGTATTTCTTCCCTAGGCAGAGGGGTGAAGGGCTTCTGTAGATCCTTTATGGTAACCGTATTAAAAAGAGGAAATCAAACAATGATAGCTGGTGGAATCACTGTGTGCACTGCATTCTATACTGTATTAACTTCTGTTTCTGCTGATTTCTTGCCTTTGGGTTGAGACTGAAGAGATATTTAAAAATAAAAATGGTTTTAAACTGTATATTCCCAGTCTTATTTGCTGCATCTCTCCCAGATTTCTCCCATAGGGAAAGTATTTTTAGTAGGGCTCTCAATGATTAAAAAAAAATGATCATGATTAATCATGCGATTTTAAAAAGTTAATTGCTTGATGAATTGCACTGTTAAATATCTTGCAATGCCAGCTACAACAGTGCCATGAGAACTCCTGTTCTCACTTTCAGGTGACATTGTAAACAAGAAGCGGGCAGCATTGTCTCCTGCAAATGTAAACAAACTTCTTTGTCTGAGTGATTGGCTGAACAAGAAGTAGGACTGAGTGGACTTGTAGGCTCTAAAGTTTACATTGTTTTATTTTTGAAGGCAGGTTTTTTTTGTACATAAGTCTACATTTGTAATTTCAACTTTCATGTAAAAGAGATTGCTTTACACTACTTGTATTAGGTTAACTGAAAAATACTATTTCTTTTGTTTTTTACTGTGCAAATATTTATAATAAAAATATCAAGTGAGCACTGCACACTGTGTATATTGTGTTGTAATTGAAATCAATATATTTGAAAATGTAGAAAACACCCAAAATATTTAAATAAATGGTATTCAATTATTGTTTAACAGTGTGATTAATTGCAATTAATTTGTTAATTGCTTGACAGCTCTAATGAAAATGTAGAAAAACTTCCAAAATATTTAATAAATTTCTATTGGTATTCTGTTGTTTAACAGTGCGATTAAAACTGCGAGTAATCATGATTAATTTTTTTGAATTAATCGCATGAGTTAACTGCGATTAATCGACAGCCCTAATGGTTAGACGGTGATTCAATTTTTATTTAAATCTTGCTTACAAGGTTTTCCCAATTTGATACAGATCTTAGGTGAAGTCTTTAGCTAGTGTACGTTGGTGTAGCTCCAAGGATCTGGCCCCTCATTTTTGTGAATGTTCTAGAGAAAGAGAGCAAGCAATCATGCAAATCCCAATTTTAAAGGGGCCTTAAGGAATGGGGCCTATACGGTTGCATTGATGGACCCCACTATCTCATTTTGCATGTCTATTTCTCTACTACAAGGCCTGTTCTGCACTCTTCACTCTGCTAACACTTCCATTGACTTCAGTCAGAGCTTTGCCTTTAGGGCACACAGAACCTGACCCCCAGTTTGTGCTTGCTGATAAGGAACAAGCTAGTGTTCTTTAATGGACCTTATCAGCAACGGGCTGGTGACAAGGGATGGTTTGACTGAATGGTGAAATATATCTCCCACAGAAAAGAATAATATTTGTTCCTGTAGTGCTTGCTGGGATTTTGAACATATCTTTCCCAAGCCTGTTATGTAAGATACAGAATCTATAAAGATGAAATATGACAGCTCAGATTTGCTGAATTAAATGCAGGCATTTTAAGCTGAATAACTGTCTTGATTATAAAGTCAATAGCCAAGTAAAAACAAATCTTCATGGAAATTACAAACATGTCCATATGTCATGGAGAGCCCACAGCTCAGTATGTTTTAAAATCCAATCTTCAGAGAGGTTTGTTAACTTTCAGTTTGTGAACGTTATGCACTTACAAGCAGGCAGGTTTCCCTACATCAATTTTAAAGTGAATCCTTAAAAGACATTTTGAAACAAAACTGAAAAAGCAATACAGTAGTCTGACATGTCACATAAAGTCTTACAGAAAGATGTTATCCTTGTTTCCCTAAGTAGTGTGGAATGCTTATTTGATGATGTCTTGTCTAATGCCCACATTTCTATGACAATTCTATCTGTGCTATCCAATGGATGATGATGCGGTAGGAAAAAATGCACCACAAGTGTCATCATTTCTTAACTGCATCTTTGCAGAAGTAATTGTATCTTTTTAGGATCAAATCCTACAGTTCTTACTTGCAAACAATAGGAGTGAAATCCAGGTCAAATGAAGTCAATGTAAGTTTTGCCATTCGCTTCAATGGAGACAGGATTTCACGCTGGGGGTTTTGCCTGAATGAAGAATGCAAAATTTGGCCCTTAAATAATTGGCTGGATTATGGAATGTCTATAAATTACAAACTGCCCTGAACCAAATCCCTGGATGGAAACACTCTTAGCATGGTGGAGAAGTTTGTATCCAAATTCAGACTTAAAGCTCAGGTTCAACTTTACCAAAGCAAAAAAAAAAGATATTTTACTGATGTGTGGTTTTTTTAAATTAACATTGTGGGTGAAGCCAAAATATATTGTAGGAATATTACTAGTGTGGAGACTGTATCAAGGCTTCCACTTACGTACCTAGGAAATGCAAAATAATCCCATATGCATGAGATATCCCTTTAGGCTCAATTCTGCCCTCATTTACCGTTTGTGTATGTGAACAATCATAACTTTCAAAACCTGCTATTCTGCTTTGAGGAAAAGATGAGCAGTGGATCTTAAGGTTATGGATTTGTCTGGTTTTTTCCTGTTTGAGAAACTAAGTCTATCATGAAAAACTAAAATTTGAAAAAAAAAGAAAATAAGTTGTTCTTTTATTTTAGCTATTCTCTGTAGAAGAAAATAGGTCTCAAAGGCTTACCATAGAAGTTTTCTGAACTCTAGTTCATGATTTCAAGGCACAGCAGTAATCTTTGGTTCAGTGCAAAACACCATTTTCAGGAGTTCTGGTGTCTTTACAAATAGAGGAAGAATGATATTTGGCTGTTAAGAAATTAAAAATGCAATTGCAATAGAGCATAGGAGAGCATTGAACTGTTAGTGATCTCAGCTCAAGAACTGGCACTACAAAGAACCTACAGTTAGCACATCAAGCTATCAAGAGAAATATTATTTTGAAATTAAGATGGATAATGCTTTAATCAATGAGGATTTCTAATTGACCCTATAGATGCCAATGCAAGCTATGACTTTATATTCCAGGTTGCTTCTTTCTATTGAGCAGCACTTGTACAAAAGGGAGACCATATCAGTTACACCAAATGCAGGGGTTATCAATCGTATCTGGCACTGCAAACATGGCATTCATTTTTCATTTCTCAATAAATGGAATACATGAGCTCCTGATTATGTTATAAAACAGCTGGGACAGGGAAAAGATCCTGACTGGCTGTTCAGCATTCGCCAACTGTTGTTTAATTTCAGTAATGTTATATCTGAAATGCTTCAACCCTGATTGACAGTTTCCATTATCAAACTAATTTTATTTAAATAACTTTCTATGTGACTGAAAAAGGAAAAATCCCCTTAGGACAGGCTTATCAGGCCAAATGGCCTTTCCTACTCAATGGTTCCTTATTAGCTAAATTACAGATCTGTACCTGCTGGGAAGTCAGCGTCCAGGCTGTCCTAGGAGTTTTTTAACAGCTCTTAGGATGTAGAGAATTCTTTCTTGATTTGGTTGTTGAAGAGGTTTTTTTTCCTTTTCTAATGGAATATTCCAATATAAGGTTATGTCTACACTACTGCAGTAAATTGACCTAAATTACACAACTCCAGCTATGTGAATAATGTAGCTGGAGTTGACGTAGCTTAGGTTGACTTACTGCGGTGTCTACCATGCTGGATCAACAGGACACACTCTCCCATCGATTTACCTTACTCTTCTTGTTCCAGGTGGACCAGGGGTTGACCAGAGAACACTCTGCCATTGATTTAGCGGGTTTTCAGACCTGCTAAATCCATCCCTGGTGCATCGATCGCCGGAGCGTTGATCCAGCAGTAGTGTATACATAGCTTAAGATTCTTTCAGTGATGTTCTATCACTAGAGATAGATGCATATTATCAGTAAGTCCAATAACAAGAAGTGCCAGAGGGGAAACAGCTCTCTATTTCTGCTACTGGAGGAAAAAAGGAAGGTGCTACCACATAGTGCTTCATTTGCCTGAGCTACCTACCAACATTTCCTCCAGTGACACTTGGGAGGCCACCATAACCATACATGAATTTAGATTTTGAGGCAAGATTCTAGCTTGTGGCAAGGATTTTGTTCATGGGTCTGACATGCTACTAATTCCCCTCTAAGGATCCTGCACCATAGGGAAGACTTTGTAGCAATAAATGATGCAGACAGAGGAGTTTGTGAGATGCATTTGCAAGAACCTTGCAATGAAAGAAGATGCAGAGGTGATTCTTTCTGGAAACCACAGAGAACATCAGCAGGGCTGACTGAACTCTGGTAAGGACCTTGCTGCTAAATAAAGTTGAAATCACTATAGCTGGACTAGGTAATGGAGTCTCAGGACAGAATCAGGCAACGCATCCCAAGGGACTGGAGATAGGCCTGCCTAAGTGTTCTTCCGGACTCTGGGACGATCCTGCTCACTAACACCAAACCTTGAGTGGAATTTATTGAATGGGAAACGGGAAAGGAACTTAATATAGGGACACCTATTGGACATTGACACTGGCAGATGGCAGACTGATTTAATGGACTACTGCCAAATTTCTTGGAAGGGAGTGTTTTATTACTCATTCAAATAGATATATTGTTGCTGCATTTTCCCAAGTGTTCTGTTCCTCCTATCTGTTCCCCTTGTTTCATACATAGAATGAGGGCTGTGAATGGGGAAGTATTGCCTAGTAAAGGCACTCCGGGAAGCTTTTTAGTGATCACAGAAATTCTGGGTGGGGGCTCAAGTTGATGGTGTTTGTCAGTGTTAAGAGGAATTCCTATCTATACTTGGTCCTTGTTGCTTCTGACAGCACTTGGCAGAACAGTTACAGAAAGATGTTGAGTACTGGATAACCACATAATGGGAGACCTGGAGAGTGGTGGTACAACAGCTCAACTGTTCTCTTTAGTATATGCAGTTTAGAGTTCTTACTGGACCACTTCTAGACTTTGCACAAGTAGATGTTCAAGAAAAGTGGCAATGAGATTTTACAGAGCACATAATATTAAAAATAAAAAAGATGCTCATGTGTTCTACCATAATTTTTATTATTGTTTTTTACTCACTGTTTATAATTAACCTGTCGGTGTTGGAAGCTAAAGTTCATTTGCTTATTGATATATTTTTTTCTCTCAGATACATTTGGGAAGATTTGTTCTAGCTGGCATTAGCTCTTTCCTTAGAAAGAAGAGCATTATTTTTTATTTTATTTTATACATTGTGTGTGTACACGTATTACATACCATCTTCCTATGCCTAGTGCGTGTAAGTCATACCTTTGCAGAGGGCCAGGACAAGACTTACAGACCACAGGGATGTGATGATTCATTAGTTAGTCTTAGTAATACTATGTTGTGAGAGCTTTAGATGAAAAGTGCATTATGCAGTGATCACTGTTCAGAAGTTAACATATACACCTATTAACCAAAATACCAGCATTTTCCCATTCTAAATGTAGGAAAATACTTGATAGCTCAGAGTCTGCACTGTTGTAACTGGGAAATACTGTGGTTGCCATTTTAAACAGGTACTAAGTGCAAAGTTTTATTATTTCAAGTGGTACGTTGTTTTCATAGTGTTTTCTTTCTTATTTATTTAGATCCATATTTATGAAGGAAGCTCTCCCCTCTGAAGCCTCTGGGTACATTTACATTGCTGAAAATGTAATTACCATATATATCAACAAAATCACAACATACTACCTATAAAAAGCAGCACATCCCCCTACTTTTGAAACTAGCAGCAGCAACAATGCTATCAATCTAGCTTAAGGGGAAGCTCTGTACAAATATAATGAACTTCACTTGTTACTGTGTTTCATTAATATGAGGTAGAGATTTATTTTGGGGTGAGAATGTGTCTCAGGAGTGTTAATGTTAGAGCTGGCCAAAAGCTGTACACCATGGTTAAACTGATCAATATCAATATTGTTAGTTGATTTGCAAAAAAAAAACCGCAAAAAAAACCAAAACAAAACAACCCAACACACAGGAAAAAATCATTCTCACCGCAATTTCCGCTCCATGAAAATACAAGCCATTATTGCATGGAATGGAAATGGTCATTCAGCTGGAGCAAGCTGTGAAAGTGGCTAAATGGAGATTTCAGTCAGAATGATTGGAGGGAGAATCATTTTTCAAGTAACTAAAATCCAGCTGTTTTTATCATCAAAGGTCATGTTTGTTGACAGAAGAAGAGAAATGCATCCTATTCCTGCTTTAAGTAAAAAACAAAACGTAAAACCTTCAACCTCATGAGAGGTACTTCTGTCATATATCATGAATGCTCTTGAACTGTCCTATGTTTCCTGCTGGTGAAAAAACATACAAAGGGTACAAAGTATTCCAAAAGCGTCTGTGGCTTTTAAATTGCTCTCTGGGATGTAATCCCTCTTCACCATGCTAGAAATGCAGAAGTTGAGGCCAAAATAATTTAGAGGTCACGCACTGTTCCCTCTAAGCTGCGCGCGTGTGTGCACGCACACAGATCCTAAACCCCGCGCACCCGGCGAAACACGGCATGCACAAAAATTTGCACAGAAGCACAAACATTTGCACAGAAGAAATTTTTTGCCCACATGGCCTGTCAAAAATTTGCACAGAAGACATTTTTTGTGCACACGGCCTGTCAAAAATGAGAGGGAACATTGGAGGTCAGGGAACTGGGTGGGTAAAATTAAGGTGAGTGGCCTTTTACACTGGCCTCTTACATCAGTCTTACACTGATATAGCCCCATTAATTCACGGCAGTTTTAAAACCAATGCAAGAGAAGAATCATATGCTAAACTGCTGGTGGAGCTCTGCAGGTCTTTCCCTCCATAGCTGGGAAGTGACCCCTTCAGTGTGTATGTAATGCCTTCTCTGTGTGTAATAGGGGCTATCTCTTTAAGAGATTTATGAGGGGGAGGGTAGGAATGAGTTGTGGCTGGGTCATTGTTGCTAGGCAGATGCACAATTAGCATCTGCTTTGGGTGTGGTATTGGGTGTGGTAGTTTTGGGTATGCTCTAATAGATTCCCTGTGGCTGGACTCAGACTCCATGAGGGCAAGTAGTCAGGGCAGCTGCTTTAAGAAAAAGGCCAGGTGCTCTGTGTGGGTTGGGAGAAGCTGAGCCACAGGAGCAAAAAGCAGTCTGTTTCCCCTAACTCAGAAGCATTTTGCAGCGGGTTAATGATACTGTTAACTCTCTAACAGGGAAGTCCTGGGAGTGTTAATTGTAGAAATGGAAAATTGGGAGGGAAAACTAATTTCTTGTATTTTAATTTTGTACTTGGAATGTTGTTTGATTTTAGCCAAACTGCTTTAGTTAAATTGTGTCAACTAATATGATGCATCTACTTTTCTCTTATTTAAATTGGTGGTGGGAAATGAGTCAATTATATTTTTCTATCCTCAGTTTTGTATTTTTGTTGTAATTTTTGTTGTTTTTTTTTTAAAATCTATATACTTAACAGAGTGGTTGATTAATTGACTAGCTGACTAGCTAACTGGGTGATTTCAGTGGAGGAGGAGAAAGAATCTGCGTGCATAGAGCCCGGCAAATCTGCGGAGATCCGCTTTATATCCGCAGACCATGTTTGTGGATTGCAGATGGATGCGGATAATCGCTGCTAGTGTAGGAGTTGCACAACAAATTTTTTGATTGCTTCTGAGTGCAGCCACCAACTCTTGCTGGTGGCCACTCTGAAATTTTTTCCTAAAATACTTAATTAATTTTAGGATAAACAAATAAATGTGCACATCCACGTGTCCATATCACTGTAATTTACTTATGTACGGTTTTTGTTGTTGTTGTGGTTGTTTTTTTCCAGACTCAATAATAAAAATAATGTACAGTTGTCTCTATTCTTTACTGGATCTAAACAGAATAGAAACACAAATATGGTGCTTTGCACGTTTTTGTATTTTTTTGTTGTTTCTTTTGCTTTTCTGGTTGCTTTTTTTTTTTTTTTTATAAAGACTTGCTAGCTGGTAAGTCTGCTGCTATGAAAACATGGTACTTGTATGTTAATATCACTTTTCACAGCCTCCCAGCTAGCTACTAAATCTGCTGTGAAAAGTGATATTAACAAACATACAAGTATCACTTTTCACAGAAGATTTACTCAGCCCTGGCAAGCCCAGAGACAAATTAAGCCCTGGATGGGGAGGTGGGTGGGAAGGCAGCAGGGGCCAGGGTTGATTGACGGGTGAGCCCAGGGAACGGAGCTCTCCACTGCATAGTCAGATACCAAAGCCCCATGACTGGAGCCTGCTGACTGCCATCCCAGAGCTGAAGTCCAACCCCACCACTTCAGGGAAGGTGGAGAACTCACTGGGTGGCTGCTCCTCCAGCATTTGTATCTCCAGAGGGGGACCCCAGGGGCTGGGTCACAGTTTTGTCCCCCTCCCCCAGTCACTGCCCAGGATTTCTGTGGCCGCAAGAAAAGCCTCTGGTGGCCGCATCTGAGAAACGCTGTGCTAGTGTGACCATCTTGAATTTTTTAGCCTTCACTTATTTTTTCAATGCTCTGAGGTCCAGAATGGGTCTCCAGCCTCCCCTTTTTCTTGGGGATCAGGAAATATTAGGGTAGGAATGAGTTGTGGCTGGGTCATTGTTGCTAAATTTAATAAAATTTATTAAAAATAAAAATAAAATAAATATATAAAAATAAAATAAAAATAAAAATCTTTGACTCTGAGTGTATAGGGATGGGTTCTGTGGCTCCTGGGTGTATGAGATGATCTATTTCCTGTCTTAACAGTCTCTCATCAAAAAGGTCCCTGAAGAGGGATGGGGAGGCGGATGTGGGGAGGTGAAATGTATGGAATACCCTTTCAAGATAATCTCTAGAACCCCTCTGTTGGTTATGTGTTCCCAATTTTAAAGGAACAGAGCAAAGTGGCATCCAAAGGGATGCAAGAGGTTAGAAAGTTGCAGCTGATGTCACTGGGAGTGGTCATTTGGGCCTCGACCAAGGCGTCAAAACTGGTGTTTCGAAGTGGAAGGTTGTGATGTTGAGGATTGAGGGTCTGAGGGTGTATGCCTCTGTAATTTGGAATTTTTCTGCTGTGGTTCATAGTACCACTGTGATGGGTACTGGGGTGCATGAGATTTGTGGGAAGACTGAGTACTAAATTTCCTTTTCTGTCAAGGTGTATAGATCCCAGCTACTGTAGTGTGGCCCTGGAGTCTTTGAGAGTGTGGAGTGATGCATCGGTCTTATCTGCAAACAACTTGAAGCCTTCAAAAGGGAAGTCCTCAACAGTAGTCTGTACTTCCTTTGGCAGCCCCAAAAGATGCAACCACAACACCCGTCACATCACAACCACTGTTGAAATCATGCATGCTGCTGTATCCATGGCGTCTAGTGGGGTCTGGAGTGCTGTTCTTGCCACTAATTGCCCTTTGTGTATGATGGTCTGAAATTGTTCTCGTCATGACTCTGACAGGTGGTCAGTAAAGATATTGAGTTTGGCATAGTTCATATGGTCATATTTGGCTATTAAGGCCTGGTAGTCTGCAATTCTGAATTGCAAGGTCACGGAAGAATAGGCCTTCCTTCCAAACAAGTCAAGCCTTTTTTGGTCCCTATCATAAGGGTTGTATTTCAAGTGATGTTGGTGGCCATGGGAGTTCACCACATCCACCATGATGAACTTATGTGGAGGCTGATGTGATGGGTTCCTTCTGGGGTGCCACCTGGAACTAGGGTACCACTGAGCCTTCTGACTCACCAGCCATGGCTCTATCTCATGCTGTGCTTCTGTGACAAGCTGCAGACCTGCTCCCAGTTCTACATTTCCACCAGGTAGGGACACACCCAGCTGCAGTTACATGCAGGCTGACCAGCCACTGCATGAACCAACAATAGAGAGGCTACCGCCAAAATCACTACCAGCTTTCCAACCTAGGACCTCAGAGCTGTACTGTCCTGCCCTGGTCAAAACCCTGATCAGTATGAATTTATTATCCAGTTTGCCTCCCCCTCAATGTGGAGAGGAAATGCAACAGCCTTTGCCCCTTGAGTTAAGATTTCCAAGCACTTCATTCAAACTCACTGGTTTAGATAAAGCAAAAACAAGTTAATTAACCACAAAAGAGAGATTTTAAGTGATTATAATTGATAGCAAACAGATCAAAGCAGATTACCTAGCAAATAAACAGAAGCACAAATTATGCCTAAAATACTAGAAAGATAGGATATGCATTAGCAAATTCTCACCCTGGCTGATGATACAAGCAGGCTCCAGATTCTTAAGGGACTAGCTACTTTTGCTTTGCAGCTTGGGATCCCCAGGTTTTCATACACAGGCTAGAAATCCCTTTAACCTGCATTCAGCTCTTCCCCCCACTCAGTCTTTGTTCCTCAGATGTTTCCAGGAGTCCTCTTGTGTGGGGAGTGAAGAATAACAGATGATGTCACTCCCTGTCTTATTTAGCTTTAGCATATGGCAGGAATCCTTTGTTTCAAGCTTGGTTCCCAGACCAGTTTGTGGAAAAATACAAGACATCCCAAAATGGAGTCCAGAGTCATGGGGCCTGATCACGTGCCCTTGCATACCTGACAGAGTCATAGCAGCCATTACTTACAGGATGTCTGAAGCAGGAAGCAGGATACTCAGGAAGGCTCACTGGGTGGGAGATAAGCTTTTCTTAAGGCCTATTGTTTTTCCTAATGGCCCATTACCTTGAATAGGCCCGTCAGAGCCGGCTATCTAGACTGGAAGCATTTTGCCTAGTGGGTGTCACCCATGTGTAACTTTTGAAATACAGATACAGTATCAATATTCATAACTTCAGAGACAAAAATGGTACATGCATACCAATAAGATAATCATATTCAGTAAATCATAACTTTTCCAATGACACCTTACATGACTCATCTTATACAGAATGCATCAGAATTATGTCATAATTCTTTTCTAATCATACAACTATGAAGAACATGGGGTGCAGTGTCACAGCTGAGGGGAAAAAGAAATTCCGTATATTTGGGGGATACATAGTACTTTTTATTGGCCCTTTTGTATGTTAGTGTGGCTAATGTTGGTGTTGGCCATATGAGCTTAGCCTGATCCAAAAGAGCCTCCATGATGGAGAGGGCGATCCTCAAGGAGGAGGAGGATGTATGTAATATGTCCAACAACTTATGGTGGGTGTCCTTTACATTCTCAAGAGGGATCTGCAGTGTATCTGCCACCCTCTTTGTAAGGGCCTGAAATCATCTGCCATGGATGGTGGAAGGGGCATCACTGCCATGTCTGGAGAGGAGGAAGAGATATTAGTTTGCAGTGTGGTCTCCTCTTCTAGTGTGATATCCTGCTGCTCAAAAATTTCACAAGGAAGTTATGAGGCTCTAGATATGGAGGCTGAAGGAGAGGGCCTCACAAACTCTTGGTGGGTGACACTAGAAGCTGGGGAGGTGTGAGGAGTCTTAGTGTTATAGGGTTTCTATTAGTTTTTTCTTCGCTCACTTTTTGGAGGTCTTGAATGGGGAATCCAAAGATTTTTTCCCTCAGTTTACCCTCTTTAGAGGTAGAAGGCTCGAGTCACTGAGAAGACTTGGGACCTGAGTTGGTCACAGGTTGAAGAGCTCCCATCATAAGGAATAGTTAGTTAGTTCCTGTTTTTTTCAGGATCTGGCTTTCAGCTGTGGACAAAAAGTACACTTTTCTGGAATGTGGGCCTCTATGAGGCAACATACGCAGTAGGAATGTCTGTCTGTTACTGGTAGAGACTCCCTCTTAAACCCGGGGGAGCCAGGCATGCCCTTTGCTGGGGGCAGTCCCCAGTGGTGTAGGGAAGGGGTAAAATAAAAGTTTTTTTGTTGTTTGTTTTTGAAGAGGGAAGAAAAAACTAATAGAAACCCTATAACACTAAGAAAAGGTGACGGAAAATGCTAAGAATATCTAAGAGAAAAGACTTCTAAAGAGGGAAAGTATCCATGAATGGACTAGTCAGGGGCAATTGACTGAGGTTTGGTTCACCTGCACAGAGGCAGTTAGGCTGAAGGCAAAGCACGGGAGAAGTGCGAAGGAGAGTGCATGTGCGAGCTGAACAGATACTGCTATCAAAGATCTCCGATCAGAAGCACAGGGATGCAGACACACCTACAATGGAGCACCCATAAGGATGCTACTTGAAGAAGAACACTTTTTCTCCAGACCCTTCATGATTCCATAGATTTTCCCTTAGTTGTCTCTTTTACAAGCTGAAGAATCCCAGTCTTTTTAATCTCTCCTGGTATGGAAGCTGTTCCATACCTTTAATCATTTTTGTTGCCCTTTTCTGTACCTTTTTCAAATCTAATATATATTTTGAGATGGAGTGACCAGAACTGCACACAGTATTCAAAGATGTATCCAAAACCACAAAAACAAAACAGCCTGTCCCCCCAAAACAAAGAAAGACATGCAGGTAGGTTAGGTCAGTGACACTCTGAACAAAACATGACAGTCTGAGCAACAGATACATAGCCATAGGCCCTGAGTAGTTGCACACATCTGTTGCTGTGCACAGCCTTAAACAGGAACAGGAACACTGAGTTCAGAGAGCCAGAACCAGGAACAGGAACAGGGAACAAGAAGGCAGCACGCATAGCAGTGATCACAGAGCCCTTTTCCTTTCTTCCCTCTGTGTTCACTTCCACTACACAATCAATTCTGAGTTTCGGTGTAGTTACGATGACTCCCAGCATGTCCTTGGAGGAATTCTCGGTTAACCATAAGACAGGTTATGAAAATGTAGCTCTCTATAGCCCCTGTTCATCTATAGATGGGGATAGAGATCTCCTTCCCTAGTAGAGCTTCTGTCCATCTGGAATTCTGGGTAAATACTGCTTATTCTCCAGCCCTGCTGCCCCCTGTTCACCAGGAGCAGAGAGTTCATTAATATGTAAAGCTTCAGGGCTTAATTAATAATCAGGTCCAGGTTCATACAATCCACTATTACTCCCTTAAACAATTTAAGGACAAATTTTCTGCAGTGGCTAGAACATCTTGCCAAGATTCTTTGCTTTTTTTCAGGCCCTATATGGTCACACTATTGTGATACTCATCAGGTGACTGGTTATTATCTAATTAATTGTTTGATATGTTATATGAAAGTTAGTTGAAGAGAGCTTTTGTCAAAAGGCTTTAATCTTGAATTATGTGATGTTCTTATTAATAGTTAAATAAAGCCCATATTATTTGTAGTTAGTTACACATACTAAGATAAGGAGAAGGGGGAAATCTTATGCTCCAGGGAGAGGTCTGATAACCACAGAGATCAGGAAAGCTTTTTCTCCCATCTTCTCTATGTACATCTCTGCACAATTAATTATGAGAATTATAGGATTTTCTAGACTTCCTCTGACTGCCAATGACATGATACCAAACATGATTGACTGATGGTATAATATGGTATGGTAAATCCTTTATTTCTGAAAGCATAGGCAAATTTTGCAAACAGAATAAAAAAAATATAGGGCTGTCAATTAATCACAGGTAACTCACGAGATTAACTCACATTGTTAAACAATAGAATACCAACTGACATTTATTAAATATTTTGAATGTTTCTACATTTTCAAATATTTGATTTCAATTTACAACACAGAATACAAGATGTATTGCTCACTTTATATTATTTTTTATTACAAATATTAGCACTGTAAAAATGATAAACAAAAGAAATAATATTTTTCAATTCACCTCATACAAATACTGTAGTGAAATCTCTTTATCAGCAAAGTGCAACTTACAAATGTAGATTTTTTGTTACATTTTGTTTTTGAGTGCAGTTATGTAAAACTTCAGAGCCTACAAGTCCACTCAGTCCTACTTCTTGTTCAGCCAATCACTAAGACAATCAAGTTTGTTTGCATTTACGGGAGATAATGCTGCTCTCTTCTTATTTACAATGTCATGTGAAAATGAGACCAGATGTTTGCATAACACCATGGCACTGCTAGGTATTTATGTGCCAGGTATGCTAAACATTCATATGCCCCTTCATGTTTTGGCCACCATTCCAGAGGACATGCTTCCATGCTAATGATGCTCCTTAAAAAAATAATGCATGAACTGAATTTGTGACTGAACTCCTTGGGGGAGAATTGTATGTCTCCTCTTCTGTTTTTCCTGCGTTCTGCCATATATTTCATGTTATGACAATTTCGGATGATGACCCAGCACGTGTTGTTCGTTTTAAGAACACGTTCGCTGCAGATTTGACAAAACTCAAAGAAGGTACTAATGTGAGATTTCTAAAAGTAGTTACAGCAGTCGAGCCAAGGTTTAAGAATCTGAAGTGCCTTCCAAAATCTGAGAGGGATGAGGTGTAGAGCATGTTCTCAGAAGTCTTAAAAGAGCAGCAGTCCAATGTGGAAGCATGTACTCTGGAATGTGTGCGAAGCATGACGGGTCATATGGATCTTTAGCGCATCTGACATGTAAATGTCTTGTGCCGCCGGCTACAAAAGTGCCATGCAAATGCCTGTTCTCACTTTCAGGTGACATTGTAAACAAGAAGTGGGCAGCATTATCTTCTGCAAATGTAAACAAACATTGAGCGATTGGCTGAACAAGAAGTAGGACTGAGTGGACTTGTAGGCTCTAAAGTTTACATTGTTTTATTTTTGAAGGCAGGTTTTTTTTGTACATTACTCTACATTTGTACGTTCAATTTTCATGATAAAGAGATTGGTACTTGTATTAGTTGAATTGAAAACGACTCTGTCTTTTGTTTCTTTTTTACAGTGCAAATATTTGTAATAAAAATAAATATAAAAATGAGCACTGTACACTTTGTATTCTGTGTTCTAATTGAAATCAATATGTTTGAAAATGTAGAAATTCAAAAATATTTAAATAAATTGTATTCCATTATTGTTTAACAATGCGATTAATCGTGATTAATTTTTTTAATTGCTTGACAGCCCTAAAAAAAAAAATCAAATGATACTCTTTTCAAAAATAAAATAACCTCTTCCAGGCTATTGCAAGTGTCCCTAACTATTTTGACACTGACATAGTGAATAAACAAATGCACAGGGGACAATGCAGCCAATTCCATGGCTTGGCAGTTCTGCAGTGTGGTTGATTTGAGAACAAATAGATTTGTTCCACTCCAAGACTGGGGAATGTAAAAGCAAAGCATTTTACAACCATCCTGTGCCATCTGCCATTGGCTTAATTAATTTGATTTAGAGCTGGTAAAACTCAGAATTTCTGTTCCGTGAGAAATTCCAGTATCTTGAAATTTCCTTTTCTCCAGAATTGGAACAAAAATGCATAATTCCCCACAAAATAAACTTTCTGAAAAATTTCATTTTGGAAATATCAAAATGATCTTATTGAAGTGCTTCATTTTGAAATTTGTATTAGAGTCTAATTTATAATATGATTTCAATATTACTGTTTCATCTTTTACAATATAACACAAAGTCAAAATGAGGTGCTTTAATAAGGTTGTTTTAGTACGGGGTGGGAAAACTTTTTGGCCCAAGGGCCACATTTGAGTATGGAAATTGTATGGTGGGCCATGAATGCTCATGAAATTGTAGTTAGGATGCAGGAGTGGATGAGGGCTCTGGATGGGGATACAGGCTCTGGGGTGGGGCCAGAAATGAGGAGTTCAGGGTGCAGTATGGGAGCTGCAGGGGTGGTTGTATGGGAGTGCAGGGGTGGCAGGGACAGAGCGCGGAACCCCCTGGCTGCCCCTAAACATAGCTGCTGGAGGGGGGAGACATGCTGCTGCTTCTGGAAGCCTCGGCATGCATGTGCAGAGCAGCATCCGACCTCGCTCCCCAGCAGGAGCTCAAGGGCTGGATTAAACCAGCTGGAGGGCCGGATGTGGCCCTCGGGCCGTAGTTTGCTCACCCCCGTTTTAGTATCTTTGAAATGAAAATGTGCACTGTTAAAACCAAATGTTTCAATAATTTTTTGTTGAAAATTTTGATGAATCAACAAAACATTTATTTTTGTTAAATCAGCATTTTCCAACATAAAACTGTTCAGTCAGATAATCATCCTGGTCAAAAATGATCTATAGGGAAGATTGCTAAGGCCACTTCCTTACTGTGACAAGTGGCTTTATTTCCTAGTGCTAAGTCAAAGAATCTGCAACACTGAGCATGAGGGACCTAAAAGATGCAAGAAAAATAGGGGTAAATAAAACATAAGAAGCACCATAAACTTACTGTTCCACTAACAGTAGCAAAAAGGGGAAAATAGTCTTTTGCTTTAGTTTGATTTTATTTCAGAGCATTTCTCTGAGCTTCAGAGATGGGAGTTATGTAGTACTCGGATGATAAAAGATATCTAAAGGGATTTTAAATGAGTGGTGACAAAGTGAGAGGGAGAGAGAGAGCAAAAATGATCTGAGACTAGTTGTAGAATCATAGAATCGTAGAATATCAGAGTTGGAAGGGACCTCTGGAGGTCATCTAGTCCAACCCCTGCCCAGAGCAGGACCAATCCCCAACTAAATCATCCCAGCCAGGGCTTTGTCAAGCCTGACCTTAAAAACTTCTAAGGAAGGGGATTCCACCACCTCCCTAGGTAACACATTCCAGTGTTTTACCACCCTCCTAGTGAAAAAGTTTTTCCTAATATCCAACCTAAATCTCCCCCACTGCAACTTGAGACCATTACTCCTTGTCCTGTCATCTGCTATCACTGAGAATAGTCTAGATCCATCCTCTTTGGATCCACCTTTCAGGTAGTTAAAAGCAGCTATCAAATCCCCCCTCATTCTCCTCTTCCGTAGACTAAACAATCCCAGTTCCCTCAGCCTCTCCTCATAAGTCATGTGTTCCAGACCCCTAATCATTTTTGTTGCCATTCGCTGGACTGTTTCCAATTTTTCCACATCCTTCTTGTAGTGTGGGGCCCAAAACTGGACACAGTACTCCAGATGAGGCCTCACCAATGTGGAATAGAGGGGAACGATCACGTCCCTCGATCTCCTGGCAATGCCCCTACTTATACACCCCAAAATGCCATCGGCCTTCTTGGCAACAAGAGCACACTGTTGACTCATATCCAGCTTCTCGTCCACTGTCACCCCTAGGTCCTTCTCTGCAGAACTGCTGCCTTGCCATTCGGTCCCTAGTCTGTAGCGGTGCATTGGATTCTTCCGTCCTAAGTGCAGGGCTCTGCACTTGTCCTTGTTGAACCTCATCAGATTTCTTTTGGCCCAATCCTCCAATTTGTCTAGGTCCCTCTGTATCCTATCCCTACCCTCCAGGGTATCTACCACTCCTCCCAGTTTAGTGTCATCCGCAAACTTGCTGAGGGTGCAATCCACACCGTCCTCCAGATCATTAATGAAGATATTGAACAAAACCGGCCCCAGGACCGACCCTTGGGGCACTCCGCTTGATACCGGCTGCCAGCTAAACATGGAGCCATTGATCACTACCCGTTGAGCCCGACAATCTAGCCAACTTTCTACCCACCTTGTAGTGCATCCGTCCAGCCCATACTTCTTTAACTTGGTGGCAAGAATACTGTGGGAGACTGTGTCAAAAGCTTTGCTAAAGTCAAGGAATAACACGTCCACTGCTTTCCCTTCATCCACAGAACCAGTTATCTCATCATAGAAGGCAATTAGATTAGTCAGGCATGACTTTCCCTTGGTAAATCCATGCTGACTGTTCCTGATCACTTTCCTCTCCTCTAAGTGCTTCAGAATTGATTCCTTGAGGACCTGCTCCATGATTTTTCCAGGGACTGAGGTGAGGATGACTGGCCTGTAGTTCCCAGGATCCTCCGTCTTCCCTTTTTTAAAGATGGGCACTACATTAGCCTTTTTCCAGACTTCCCCTGATCGCCATGAGTTTTCAAAGATAATGGTCAATGGCTCTGCAATCACATCTGCCAACTCCTTTAGCACTCTCGGATGCAACGCATCCGGCCCCATGGACTTGTGCACGTCCAGCTTTTCTAAATAGTCCCGAACCACTTCTTTCTTCACAGAGGGCTGGCTACTGCCCAGTGCAGTAGTCTGGGAGCTGACCTTGTTCGTGAAGACAGAGGCAAAAAAAGCATTGAGTACATTAGCTTTTTCCACATCCTCTTGTCACTAGGTTGCCTCCCTCATTCAGTAAGGGGCCCACACTTTCCTTGGCTTTCTTCTTGTTGCTAACATACCTGAAGAAACCCTTCTTGTTACTCTTAACATCTCTCGCTAGCTGCAACTCCAGGTGTGATTTAGCCTTCCTGATTTCACTCCTACATGCCCGAGCAATATTTTTATACTCATCCCTGGTCATTTGTCCAATCTTCCACTTCTTGTAAGCCTCTTTTTTGTGTTTTAAGATCAGCAAGGATTTCACTGATAAGCCAAGCTGGTCGCCTGCCATATTTACTATTCTTTCTACACATCGGGATGGTTTGTCCCTGTAACCACAATAAGGATTCTTTAAAATACAGCCAGCTCTCCTGGACTCCTTTTCCCCCTCATGTTATTCTCCCAGGTGATCCTGCCCATCAGTTCCCGGAGGGAGTCAAAGTCTGCTTTTCTGAAGTCCAGGGTCCGTATTCTGCTGCTTTCCTTTCTTCCCTGTGTCAGGATCCTGAACTCGACCATCTCATGGTCATTGCCTCCCAGGTTCCCATCCTCTTTAGCTTCCCCTACTAATTCTTCCCAGTTTGTGAGCAGCAGGTCAAGAAGAGCTTACAGAAACACTGGAGCTGTGTTTCTTGGGTTATTTCCCCATGGCCTACAAGTCTTCAAGTTTTTTTTGCGCTTGGGACCTATTTTCTACTGCTCAGATGTTTTGGTGTTTTAGTGTGTAATCATACAATCAGAATCATAGGACTTTGGAAGGGACCTTGAGAGTAATCTAGTTTAGTCCCCTGCATTATCCCTTGGCATTTAGTAAGGGACTGAGAGACTTTTTCCATTGGACCATATGAACTGGAACCATAAACTCACTGAACATTAAATCCCACCAAATGAGGGTAAATCCATCCTCATCATCGTATCCACTCATTATACTCCACACCTGAACATAGCCATTATATGAACAACATACCCCCATATCTCAATGTCTGTACTTTGACCCGTTAACCTTTGACCCCCAATCGGGGAGATTGCAGATTATGTATTCCTTACGCCACCCGTTCCTAAACTAAATTTCACACCCCTTGATAATCTGTACCTTATTCCCTGATAACCAGAAACTTCTATGCTTAAACCCTGTACCGTTTTCTTTTTACTTCAACATCATCTTAATAAAATTATTAAATTTGTTAGAACCCCTTTTTATTGAATGATTCTGATATTTAAAAAAATCCTGATAACATGCCTAATTAAATTAAGTTAAATCCTGCTTTTATCATTCAAAAGATAAATTAGGCTTTATAGCTGAGCAGGAAGAAATGAAGCGAGTTCATTTCATCCTAAAATTGAGCAGATCACTTAAATTGAGACGCATGATTTTATGATGCATTGAAGTAGGAGATCCTTGGTCAGCTTCTAAGCAGAAGCAAGCATCACCCTTCCCATCCTGGCATAGGTTCAGAGCATGTTTGATTGAGACTGTCCTCTCTTACTCGGCTAGAACACTACAAATGGGCTATAGCAGGTGTCCATAACTGCTTTGACGCTGACGTAGTGAACAAAATATGCAGCCAAATTGGGAGGGGTAATTGCTTGTTATATCCATTCATTGTGGCTTGTTTTAAATTAGGGGTTGTCTACATGGTGGGGTAATGCAGTCTATGGGCGTATGATTTCTAAAGCACACTAACGTGTTGCATGTTAATTGGTCTCTGTAAACCCTGCTGGTGTGCTTTAACAGTGCATTTAATGTGCAACACTTTTGTGTGCTTTTTAAATTAAAGTCTAAGGGAAAACACACATCTCCTAATGTAACTGTGAATGAATAGTATTATGGGTTTGTCTCCCCATCCCACTTCCCACCCCCTTAACCTTATTCTGGGTTTGCTGAGATTTTCTTCTGGTTTTAGCTCAATATAACATCAATCAGCCATAACTTCAAAGCAATCTCTGCACTGCACCAGAGTTGGAAATCAGTACATAAACTTTGCCTTCAAAAGTCAATGAATTTATTTAAAACAAATTAATGAAGACAAATATATTATTAAGTTCTTCTAGGCACATTGGATGCTGCTAACTTTATTTTTCTTTAACAACTGTTTCAGGAAAGTCACACATTCTTAGATTGGTGAAAAAGGTAAAGAAGAAATTAGCTAGCAAGTTCCTTAGTATCTAGGGAAGCAGAGGAGTAATCAGTGGCCATTGAACACCAGCATAGAATTCATTTTCACAGCTTTGAAGTGCTAGATAAATAGAGCTGTGTAATGGTGGAACATCTTTTTCGCTATATTTTTTATTTTAATTTAAGCAATTTTATGCTTCACAATGTTACTTTTCAGCAAAAAAGTGAGGAAGTGTTGCATAATACATCAAGAATATATACACTGGTTCTGAGGTCCAGAAGGAGGTGAGAGGCAGACCAGTTGAAAGTCTCTGGGTAAAGATAAAAGGGATAAAAATATGTGCGATGTTATGATAAGTATCTCTATATATCACCAAATCAGGAGGTGAAGGTGGGTAAGGCATTTCTAGAACAAATAACAGAACTATCCAGAACACAAGACCTGATGGTAATGGGAGACTCTGACTACTTAGACATCTGATGGAAAAATAATACAAAACACAAAATTTCAAATAAATACTTAGACTAAGAACATAAAAATGGCCATGCTGGGTCAGATCAGTGGTCCATCTCGCCCAGGATCCTGTCTTCTGACAGTGGCCACTGCCAGACTCTTCGGGGGAATAAACAGAACAGGGCAATTATCGAGTGATCCATCCCCGGTCATCCAGTCCCAGTTTCTGGCAGTCAAAGGGTTGGGGATACCCAGAGCATGAGGTTGCATCCCTGGCCATCTTAGCTAATAGCCACTGATGGACCTATCCTCCATGAACTTTCCTAATTCTTTTTTAACCTAGTCATATTTTTGGTCTTCACAGCAACCCCTGAAAATGAGTTTCACAGGTTGACTGTGTGTTGTTTGACAAAATCTTTCCTTGTGTTTGTTTTAAACCTGCTGCCTATTAATTTGAGTGTCCCCTGGTCCTTATGTTATGTGAAGCAGTAAATAACATTTCCATAGTCACTTTCTCAATGTTATTCATGATTTTATAGACTTTTATCTTATCTCCCTTTAGTCAGCTTATCTCATTTGAATAGTCCCAGTCTTTTTAATCTCTCCTCATATGGATGTTGTTCCATATTCCTAATAATTTTTGTTGCACTTCTCTGTACTTTTTCTAGTTCCAATCTACCTTTTTTTGAGATTGGTTTGCCAGAACTGCATGAGGTATTTCAGGTGTGGGCATACCATGCATTATGATATTCATTGACTTATTATTTATCCCTTTCCTAATGGTTCCTAACATTCTGTTAACTTTTTTGAACAGCACTGCACATTGAGCAGATGTTTTCAGAGATGATGCCTCCAAATTCTTTCTTGAGTGGTAGGAGCTAATTGAGAGCCCAACATTTTATATCTATTGTTGGGATTATGTTTTCCAATGTGCATTATTTTACACTTATCACCATTGAATTTCATTTGACATTTTGTTGCCCAGGCACCCAGTTTTGTGAGATCCCTTTGTAACTCTTTGCAGTCTGCTTTGGACTTAAGAATCGTGAATAATTTTGTATTGTCTGCAGATTTTGCCATCTCAGTTTGCCCTCTTTATCCAGATCATTTATGAATAGGTTGAACTGTACTGGTCCTATGCAGATCCTTGGAGGAACCCCGTTATTTAACTCTCTCCATGTGAAAACTGACCATTTATTCCTACTCTTTTCCTCCTATTTTTTAACTAGTTACTGATTCATGAGAGGGCCTTCCTTCCTAACCCTGTGACTGCTTACTCTAAGAGCCTTTGGTGAGGGACTTTGTCAAAAGCGTTCTGAAAGTCCATTTTATCAACTTTCACCCTTGGCCACGTGCATATTGACCCCCTCAAAGTATTCCAACACATTGTTGACGCATGATATCCCTTTACAGAAGTCATGTTGACTCTTTCCCAACATAGTGTGTTCATCTACATGTCAGATCATTCAGTTTTTTATTATAGTTTCAACCAATTTGCCTGGTACTGAAATTATGTTTACTGTCCTCTAATTGTCAGGATCACCTCTGGAGGCTTTTTAAAAAATTGGCTTTACATTAGCTATTCTTCATTTATCTGGTACAGAGGCTGATTTAAGTGATAGGTTACATATTACAGTTAGTAGTTATGGAATTTGAGTTCCTTCAGAACTCTTGGGTGAATACTGTCTGGTCCTGATGATGTATTATTGTTTAATTTATCAGTTTGTTCCAAAACCTAGTCTATTGACACCTTAATCTGAGACAGTTCCTCAGTTTTGTCTCCTAAAAAGAATTGCCCAGGTGTGGGAATCTTCCTCACAGCCTCTGTAGTGAAAACTGATGCAAAATAATTCATTTAGTTTCTCTGCAGTAGTCTTGTCTTCCTGGAGTGCTCCGTTAGTACCTTGACCATCCAGTGGACCCACTGATTTGTTTGACAGGTTTCTTGCTTCTGATGTACTTAAAACATTTTTTTTGCTGTTAGTTTTTGTGTTGTTTGTTAGCTGCTCTTCAAATTCATTTTTAGCCTGCCTAATTATATTTTTACACCGCTAGAGTTTATGCTCCTTTCTATTTTCCTCAGTAGGATTTGACTTCCAATTTTTAAGGGATGTCTTTTTGCCTGCAACTGCTTCTTTTACTTAGTAGTTTAGCCATGGTGGCATTTTTTGGTCCTCTTACTTTTTTGATTACTATTATTTGGCATAGACATTTAGTGTGCATCTCTATTACAGTGTTTTTTAAAAGTTTTCATGCAGCTTGCAGGCATTTCACTTGTGTTACTGTTCCTTTTAATTTCTGTTTAACTTAAAAAAGATGAACTACATGAAAATAGGGAAACTAGTTAAAGGCCACTGTGATGGGCTTCTTTGTATTTTCCCCTCCACAAGGGCAATACATTTCATTAAATTACGGTCACTATTACTGAGGAGTTCAGCTATATTCATTTCTTGGAATAGATTCTGTGCTCCATTTAGGGTTAAAACAAGAACTGCCTTTCCCCTTGTGGCTTCCAGGACTAACTTCTCCAAGAAGCAGTCATTAATGATGTCTAGAAATGTTATCTCTGCATTTTGTCCTGAGGTTTCTTATACCCCAGTTAATACTGGGATAGTTGAAATCCCCCATTATTACTGGGTTTTCTGTTTTCGTAGCCTCTGTAATCTCCCTGAGCATTTCACCATCACCATCCTGGGCATGTGGCCAGGAGTATTTCTACTGTATTATTATCATTATTTAAGCACAGAATTTCTATCAATAGAGATTATATGGTACAGTTTGATTATTCAAGATTTTTACTTTATTTGACTTTATGCTTTCATTGACATATAGTCCCACTCCCCCATCAACATGACCTACTCTGTCATTTCTATATATTTTGTACCCTGGTATCACCATGTCCCATTGATTATCGTTCCACCAAGTTTCTGGGATGACTACTATATTAATAGCCTCATTTAATACCAGGAGCCTATGAGGAAAGTCTTCAAATATGTTAATGGCTTTTATAAAGAGAACTGTGATCAATTATTCTGCATGTGCACTAAAGATCAGACAAAAAGCAAGGGAGATTTAGGTTAGATATTAGGAAAAACTTTCTAACTGTAAGGACTCTTAAGCTCTGGAATAGGCTTCCAAAACAGCTTGTGGCATCCCTATCATTGGAGGTTTTTAAAAACATGTTGGACAAACACTTGTCAAATATGGATGGATTCAGTTTTCTTGGTCCTCCCTCAGTGCAGGGAGATGGAGTTGATGGCTTCTCAAGGTCCCTTCCAACCCTATATTTCTGATGATCTACAAAATGGCTGGTTTTCACATTGAAGTTTCCAATGGATCATTGCAGCAGTTAGAGGTTGTTGGAGCACAGCGTGCTCTGGCTTGGCCCTCTTCCCTATTGGGGCTCCTCAGAACATCGCCTCCCTTCATCCCGTACCCTGTGATTCCTCGACACGAGAGTGTCCCCAGCTGGCCATTTAGAACATATCACAGCCAAGGATCTTTTTTTCTGCGTTTCGGATATCTCTAAATTTGTTTATACAAATTCCTACACACCTACATTCATGAAAAAGCCTGGTACATGGATATCCATCTGTCCATTTTAGGATTTTCTGTAGTGCCCATCAAACTAGTATTTAAGATCAAGCTACCATCATGTACTGCATGAATCATATTGATACTGTTGTTGGAAGTCATGATGTTAGGGGATTTGGAGTAGCTGGTCAGCCACTCATCTATCACCTTTGGTCCCATGCCATATCTGATTTTGGGAAACTGCATAATCCTGGTGTGTTTTCCTGCCTGCTGCTGCCCCCTCTGCTCATCCCCATCCATGTTTCCTACCCCAGTCTAACCTTCTCACACACATGTATGTAGTCAGTGGTTGGGTAGCAGTCTACATGTCTGTTGTGAGATGAATTAATTGCCTTTCCCTTGCACCTCCTCAATGAAGTCAACAAATGAGAAGAGCAATAAATTACATGTCAGCATTGCTGTAAGCCTGGCATTAAAGAAACATGTAGAGAGAATTTTGGCCAGGCTGGAATGAGAGTAAATTCAACAGCAAACAGTAGCAGCAGTAGCATCAGGATAGCAGGAATTTTGGATGAAAAAGTGTTATACCAATAAAATAAAAACCAGCAGGATCTTATTAAAGGGAAAAAGGCAAAATACCACATTTACTGTGAATACAGAAAGAATCATAGTAAGCAGTTAGTTACAGCTATAACATTCCATTCAATCTCATCTTTATTCACACATTCGTTCATACACACACACACACACACAGGTTCTGCAAGGTTGTTATCATAGTAAGCAGTTAGTTATAGCTATAACATTCCATTCAATCTCATATTTATTCACACATTCACACACACACACACACACACACACACATTTACACACACACACACACACACACACACACAGAGGTTCTGCAAGGTTGTTATCATAGTTACCAGCCTTAGAGTTGCTCATGCCAAGCCACTGGCCAGGTGGCCTGGACATGAGAAGGGAGCAGGGCCTTGTCAGATGCTCATCTGATGCTCCTGGAAGTTGGTTTGCAGAATCAGACCCCAAAGTTCTCACTTTTTAGAGTCTATTTTTATAGGAATTTCTTCCTATGCCAGTCTATGGGAATTGCTTCATCATGCTGTTGCTGAATCAATCAGCAGATAGCACATTCCTAACGGCTCCAAGATGTTATCTTGTTCTTTGGTTCTCCCATTCTTGAGGCTGTTGGGTGGATTCCAGTCTGCCCTCCGGGGGTCCTCTGGCTATTTCCACTTGACGCCTTCTTCAGCCGATGGACACTGGATTCTTAGGCTGGCACCTCCCTGATCATTCAGTTATTATCCACACCAAGCATCCATCCACATACATCCTCTATCTCTATTTTAATCACAATTGTTAATACAACAAAAGGGCGGGGAGTCTCTGGGTGCTGTTTCTGTTGTTAGAGTATTGCTTTGAGTCTCTCTCTGTGTGAATTGCTTTGAGAACAGATTCAGTCTTAGAATGTACTAACGCAATTAGCAGCTTGCAAGTTTCACACATAGAGGGAGAGAAACAGTACCAAAAACCAAGAGACCTCTTAATTAGTAATACCCTGGAATTTAAACTATGGGGAATCAAACTCGTTTGTGATTTTAATACAGAACTTCTTTAATATGATCCAACATAATTATCAGCAAACAAAAAATAGTAACAAGAGTTTGACCTCCAGATTGGACTCTAAGCGGGAGCCCATGTTAATGCCAACATTGCCGACTATTACCTATCCACTAGACAGTCACAGAGCAGTAGCTGTGACACCATTTGGCAGTGGGATTGCTTAACACCAATGATGGCTTACTTTGAGGGGGAGAATTCAAAGCCAAGATCAGAACAGAAGTAACAGCTGTCATTGCAACACTTTTGTATGAGCTTTGCAGCTGCAATAGCTGCTCTGTGTTCTGATCAGCAGAATAACTTACAGTCCACTATGATTGGATCCTCCTACCCATAGTCCTCTCTTGGCTACTGTCATCTGATTGCCATTCACCATCAGGAGTCCTCTCTTTCCTCCATGAGCTCTGTGACAGCATGTTCATCTCTTCCAAATGAACAGATACAGCAGAACACTCATCCTCTCCAATTTGGACAGCATGAGCATAAGCAGCCTTCTCTCTGTGGATCACCTCTACTCCTCCCAGTTAATTTTTGTAAATTAGACCTACACTTTTTTGGCAGCCATTCTGAGGTCTGCAGGCTAAATAGACTGTTTGGGAAGGAGCCAGTGCTGAAGAAGCTGTTATAATGTCAGGGGCTGTACCCAGCATTCAGCTAGTGACCTTTGTTAAAGGTGCCTCTTTTGGAGAAATCCCTCCTTCTTTTGGGAATGTAGAACCAACTCTGTCACTGCTCCTGACCATTTTCATTTTTGAGGACTGTCTCAGATGCTAGAACAGAGCAGCAGTCATCTTTCTCAGGAGCTATGTTTCTGTACTGAGAGACAGTCAAAAGTAAAGCTGTACTGAGGGACAGTCAAATTTCACTTCAGATACTTAAAATCTCAGATACTGGAAAAAGATGCAATTTCCAACTTTACTAACAAAAATCCAGTCCCCAGGCTTTGTAGTTTAGAATCTCAGGCACTGGAAAACTAACATGTACTTGGCCTCATTCTTATTCACACCAGTGTACATCACTGAAGTCATTGGAGTAATACTGATGTAAGAGCTGAATCCGACCCAAGGCTTTTTTATTCTGATTGACTCAGATCAGAAAAAAAATCAGCCTTTTCCTCACAGAAAAAAACAGAGTGGCTTCTGTTAGTCCAACTGAACTCCTGTAGAGAAGGTCCAGCCAGTCGGGAAACCTGAACAACAGCATATTTTCAACAATGTAACTTTCTCAAAAGACCAACCCAACTCAAAACTTGACACCTAGTAAATTTTAAGTGGTGTTTAATTAGGAGCTAAAATTTCAGAGAGATCTGCTAGCAAAGCCTAAAGTCCTAGAGTTGAAGGCCAGAAGGACCTCTGTATAGATGGCCAGACTAGATGATCTAGCACAGGCTACCACCACCACCCAGTACCCGCACACTATCCCAACAACTGAAGTGAGACCAATGTTTACAACCCACAGGAGATTAGACTATTATGTGCCATGAGCAGAGAGTAGGGGGGACTAAGGTGCACCAGTGCTCGAGGCCCCTGCAATAGCAGGGAAATGATTAAATGAGACACTTGCCCAGCATCCACATACTGCAGTTGAAAACAAACCCCGCCCCAAAGTCACTGCCAATCTGTCTCGGGGGAAAATTCCTTCCTGACCAAACATATGGTGATCAGTTAGACCCGGAGCATATGAGCAATAATCAGCCAGCTAAGCACCTGGAAAGAGAATGCTCAGTGACACCTCAGAGTCCTGGCCCAGCCCCCACAATGTCCCATCTTCAGCCTTGGCCATTCTGATGCTTCAGAGGAAGGAGATTAAAACATTTCTCCCTAAATACATTTTTGCAGAGGGGTTTCAAAATCCCTCCGCTGACCCCTGCAAGTGGCTGGCTGAAACTCTGACACATGAGCTTTAGGAACATAGGACATAAACCAGAAGTGAGCCGTATGGCTGTTGAGCCCTGCTGCCCACCATCACAAACAAACCTATTATACGATTGCACTCAAATTGGTCCAGTTTTTTCTTAAAACTAATTAACCCCTCTGATGGTTAGAAACTTTCTTCTGATTTTCAGTCTGTATTTGTTCATGGCTAGTTTATATCCATTTGTTCTTGTGCCAACATTTTCCTTTAGCTTAAATAGCAATTTACACTCCCTGGTATTTACCACTCTGTTATATCAATATAGAGCAACCATAACCCTCTCACCCTTCTTTTGCTAGAGTAAGCAAGGCAAGCTCTTCCAATCTCCTCTTGTAAGAAAGGCCCTCCATTCCCCTAATTATCCTCGTAGCTCTTCTCTGCACCTGTTCCGGTTTAAATTAATCTTTCTTGAACATGGGTGGCCAGAGCTGTACACAGTATTCCAAGTGAGGTCTTACCAATGCCTTACACATGGTATTAATACTTTTATCTCTACTGGAAATACCTCATCTAATACAGCTTTTTCACAGTCATATCACAAATGGGCTTAAACAGCAAAAAACAACAAAACTTGTTCATTCTGCTAAATTTGTGCAATTATTCTGTGTTTATGTAAAACATATGCATACATAAATAATGTACACACATACCCATTTTTAGGGGAATGATGGAAGGTGTTCAGATGGGAGGAGTGAGGAATTGTTTGCAAGCACTGAAGCAGAGCTGTGCAAAATTTTCCTATTGAAACCTTAAATCAGGTAACTCATCTGCTTTGGGGTTTTGTTACCCCAAAATTATTCCAGCTGCACTGAGGTCTGCAAACCAGTGGATTTGGATTGATTTATACATGGGTGTAAATGGGAAAACTGACTTCTTTTGACAGGAAACAAGGCAAAATGACTATAGGACTGTGTATTAGGATCAGCTTGCGTTTTGCTTTTTTCAAACTTGAACCTCAGAACAGAACACCTGGGTGCAAATCCACCCAAATGAGAAGTGATGAAAAAGTTCTCACAAATCTATATAGACAGAAAATAAGAAGGTTCAGCTAGTTCTGTTTCAGTGTAACAAAGCACTTGGGCCCTATTCATGGAGGATAGGTTATGGAGGATAGTTCTTAGTTCATAAAGGGTAAGTCTATGAATGACTATTAGCCAAGATGGTCAGGGAGGAAACCCTATGCTCTGGGTGTCCCTAAACCTCCAACTGCCAGAATCTGGGACTAGATGGATCACTCATAATTGCCCTGTTCTGTTCATTCCTTCTGAAGCAACTGGCACTGGCCACTGTCAGAAGACTGGTTATTGGGTTAGATGGACCATTGGTCTGAGCCAGTATGGCCATTATGTTCATCTTCACCCAAAATCATTTTGGGCCAGTCCTTCAGGTGGGGTAAATCGACCTGTCTCCACTGACTTAACTGGAATTATGCTGATTTACTCTAGCTCATGATCTGGCCCCTTTTTGTGTTCTATTTTTGGTCTAAATAATAATAATGTATCCTGGGAACTGACATCAAAGATGAATTTGAAGTAGTACATGGGCATCACAACCTGGACTAGTTTAGCAATAATATAAATTGTTTTCTATAGGCACATGATGTTTGGTGTAGGAACACTGGGCACAGATTTCATTACACTTCTCTCCCTAAAGTGTTATTTCACTAGGGGTGTGATTTCAGTATTTATACTGTGGTTTGTATATGTCTTTGGATTTCTTAGAGTGAGAGTCGCTGTGTACATGTAAGATGATATTATTACTAACCAACCCAGCTAAACCTACCTTAGTAACTTTAACGTTTTGATTTTATACAAGCTTTTTCTTTTTGCTATGTCTTCTCGGATAAAGACAAACGTCCCTGTACTGATAGTGGTCAATACTTTGGACAGACCTAAAAATAAGTGTCCAACAGAATGAAAAATGGAGCATCATAAAATAATGTTCATGGCTACAGCCATTACTCTGGATCCTTCACTCCAGTTTTTACTTTTTCATCAGCTTAACTAGAATCACTGGTGCTACGTGATAGTATTATAGCATTGGTTCCCAAACTTGTTCCGCCGCTTGTGCAAGGAAAGCCCCTGGTGGGCCGGGCTGGTTTGTTTACCTACCACATCCGCAGGTTCGGCCGATTGAAGCTCCCAGTGGCCACGGTTCACTGCTCCAGGCGAATGGGAGCTGCTGGAAGCAGCGCGGGCTGTGGGACGTATTGGCCGCCACTTCCAGCAGCTCCCGTTGCCCTGGAGCAGCGAACCGCGGCCAGTGGGAGCCGTGATCAGCCGAACCTGCAGACGTGGCAGGTAAACAATTATATTATTGTATTATAGTTATTTATATAATAGTTATATAATTGTATTATAGTATATGGCACATTATGGATCCATGCATGTTCAGATAAGGGAAAGCCTACTTTTGTCCCTAAAAGATAGTCTTACGGGTTCAACATGTTGCTATGCCTGATGTCGGAATACTTTTCTTAACCACAACCCCAAACATACACAATCACACACTCTTGTTTAAATTGGGGAAACACTGGAATACAAATGCTTATTTCTTTGCTTAAAAAAGGCACACGATCTTCCTACTTGAGATCAAGGCCTGGTTGCTGAAGTTCAGAAACAGAGATCTGTTTATTTGTCAAAAGTATGTTTGCTGAATAAATTCAAACAACAAGTAAATTATAGGAAATCTTGATCTGCTCACAAAAAAGGCAAACATTGCATTGTCAAACTGTTCTCTGCAAAATGATTCACTCAATTTTTGTTAATATACTCTGTGTATATGTTTTACAGCATTTGCAATAATAATAGATGAAAACATTTAGCTTATAGTGTTGACATCTTCAAAGTGTTTTCACAGACGTTAAATCTTAATAGCAAATGCTACAGTTAAGATTTCAAAACAGTCTCCACTGTAATCTCTTGTTTTTATTTGCTCAGACTTTTGAAAAAAAAAATCTCCATTTAGGACAGAAACACTCGACACTTGGGCTCAGTCCAAAATACGGGGTTTTCTGGAGAAGTTTGGAGAAAATACCTGGAGTTGTTTCTGTGATAAAGAGCAAGAAAAGCATGCTTTCCTTTTTATCATCACACTTTTTAGCTGAAATAATTTAAGAATGTGGTTTTAATAAAAAGTACAACAATGTGAGTACAACTCTACATACACCTTGTTTAGTAAGAAGGTATTATAAAAAGTAATTCTTATTTGTATGTAGGACTCTACCTTTAGGTAACATTTCCACTGCACAACAATTTGTTTTCTCTTTTTTCTCATTTCTTCTGTCCTGCTCTCCCCAAGTAGGATCTGGGTTTTCTGGTGCAATGCCCTGCCAACATTTGGACCTATGAAAAAATCCTTAACGTAAGTTCCTAGAAACTGGACAACTGGAAAGGTGCCGGATACTCATTTATGGAATATCATCCTGAACAATGGCCCTGTGGTAAGAAAGCTTCCAATTTCGATTAACAATTCTGGAATGGATTATAATAAAAAGACTAGCTGGTGCTTATCATGTTCTGCCAGGTGGGCATGAGGACGCATTTAGTCGTGGGTCTTATAGTAAAACTGGAAAATGAATGCTTGGAAATGTTAAAGCATGGTCATTTGTCCAATTGGGTTATGTAAAGTGCTTTCCCCCAGAATCGAAATTAGAGGGTGTTTGAGGAGGAGGGGTTTGAATTTACAGGGGGAGGGGTTGGAAAATGACTAAATTGGTGGCAACATTGGGGAGGGGAATGGGGAAGTTCAGAGGGGTATACACCCCTGCTGGGGGTGTGTAGGGAAATCCCTTATGTTCAGGACCGGCTCTAGGCACCAGCAAAGCAAGCACGTGCTTGGGGCAGCACAATTCCAGGGGTGGCATCATTTTGGCCACCCTTTTTTTTTTTTTTTTTGCTTGGGCAGTTGCGCTCTCGGAGCTTGGGGCGGCAAAAAACCTAGAGCCGGCCCTGCTTATGTTCTTAGTACCCTGATGGTTAATCCTTTTCTAGAAGTAGCTACAAAAGGTTATAATACTTGCAATCCCACATGTTTTGGTGTGGGAGCCAAGGTCTTTAAGTACTTCAGAAACTGTTGGTTTTATGGCTAGTTACTAACTTATTATGCAGTATATGGCAGATTTTCTTTGCATACAATAAGAAAAGGAGTACTTGTGGCACCTTAGAGACTAACCAATTTATTTGAGCATAAGCTTTCGTGAGCTGCAGCTCACTTCATCGGAGCTCACGAAAGCTTATGCTCAAATAAATTGGTTAGTCTCTAAGGTGTCACAAGTACTCCTTTTCTTTTTGCGACTACAGACTAACACGGCTGGTACTCTGAAACTTTGCATACAATGGGTCAGATCCTGCCCTTCCCACTCATTCTCCACCCCACACTGCTACACACACGATATGTGCATGCAAGGTCCACAATACAGTGCATATGTTACCTTTTTGTTGTAAGGCCAAGTGGCAGATAGCCTGCACAGGGACCTGGAGTGAATTAGCATTAGGATAGCTCTCTTCGGTCCCAACCATGCAAACACTTATGAGTAGTCCGATTGATTTCAGTATCTTATATAATAAAGGGTTACTTATATGAATAAGAGTTTGCAGGACTGGATCCTTATTGACTATATACATGTGGCTTATGTATGAAAAAGCAAAAAACTGAGTATAGAAGGCCAGTTTTTCTGATTGGTAATATGGCCACATATTCTGACTGAACTAATGGAAATGTCATGAGGGCAGGTCTTCACTACCCGCTGAATCGGCGGGTAGTGATCGATCTATCGGGGATCGATTTATCGAGTCTCGTCTAGAGGGGATAAATCGATCCCTGAACACACTCCCGTTGACTCTGGAACTCCAGCTCGTGAGAGGCGGAAGCAGAGTCGACGGGGGAGTGGCAGCGGTCGACTCCTCGCCGTCCTCACAGCCAGGTAAGTCGACCTAAGATACGCCGACTTCAGCTACGCTATTCACTTGTGGTGCTTGTGTAACTTGAGGAAAATTAACAATCGGAAACATTTAAATGTGGACCATCCTGACAGAAAATATGGGCCACATCCTGTAAAGTGCTGAGTGCACCCAAAAGGCTCCCAGCTGCCTCAACTCCCACAGAAATCAGGAGAAGCTGATGATACTCTCTACCGCTAAGATGCAATTTGGAAACTTGCAGTATCGGATCCTGTGTCGTCTTTTCCTGGAAGCACAGGTCTCTGTGCCCAAAAGCAATATTAATCTTCATTTGCTTTTTCATCTACATTTTGCAGTCCTGGTGGCATTCATTCCCATTCTGGCTTGCCAAGTGGCTGAACAAAGAGAGAACCTGGCACACAGGCATATTTTCAAAACCTTTCCACAAATGCCAGTTTCAGGAATGTATAAATCAACCGCCCACCACAGATTTGTTTGCCCTAATTAAGTATATTGTTGCTGCTGTTGAACCCCTTTCAATCAACCAGGACCAAAAGGAAAAAAATAAGGTTGGAGATATATCTATAATGCATTTATATTGGGCATATATGATGGGTGACTTTATATGAAGGTTTTGTTAATATGAGTTTAGAAAGTGGTAATACTTACAGGTGGTGAGGCGGTAAGAGGTTTATGCAGTCTTCCCAAATGAATTCTGTTATGCTTTTGTGCCACAATGCACTGTAGATTATAGATGGAGCTGGCCCTGCTCCCCATAATTAAGGTTGTCTGATACTTCCTATGTTCTTTGCTTATAACTTTGTCAAATGTTAACTGTTTGGGCAGAAATTTTCCATGCCTAGAGATTGCCTAAGGTTTAATTGTTTTGGAAAGTTTCAGCCAATTTGGTTCTGCCATTTCTGAGAACCAGGTTGGGGAAAAATACATCACAACCTGTATCTCTGGGGTCTTTTCATAGTTTTCCTCTGTGTTCCATGTAGATTCTCCAAAGACATAAAACTTTTGTCTGAGAATTTCAAAGGAGTTCAAGGGATTTAGTCTGAATTTCAGTGGGCTCTAACTCCCTTAGATGACTTTGAAAATCCCAGCCACTGTTTCTAGCTCTGTGGGTTAGCAAGATATCAAATCTATGACATTCAGATCAGTCACTGCTGTCGGACTGAATATAGCTTACTCTAGACTTTAGCTAGTGTAATTTTAATAAAATGAAATGGCAGGGGCAAGGGAAAGAAACATTTCTGTGGAAAATTGATTTAAAAACAAAAATAAGCTGCTGGTGGATTTGGAATGCATGAGTGGGCAGATGAGGAAAGTTAAAGGTATCTGGTAAGTGGAATTTATCACATGGCTCTGCAATTTATCACATAGATATCATTGCTGTTGATGGAGTATTATCATTCATATATTTATGGATCACTAGGATCTGATTTATTGTATAGATTATGATTTCTAAAAATGCTGGAAACAAAAATGAATATATAATGGAACTGATCAACCTAAAATGTCTGTGTGGGTTTTGTTCATTCTTTTTCTTTCCATTGCATTAGTTCCTCCTCTTTCCTATTTTCTTGATGTTTGTCTATTCTATTCTCTCTCTCCTTTCATTCTTTCCCTTATCTAGTCTATAATTTCTCCACTGAATCCCTCTCGGCCTGTATCAAGATGGGTGCTATGGAAACACCTTAGCTAGATAATACTTTTGCCAATAATTTATGTAGAGACATTTCAGGACTAAGTTCCAAAATAGTAATTGAGATTGAGAAAGCTCTTCCATTCTGTAAAAGTTCAACTGAACCATCACTGTGGCATCTGAATGACTGTCATATACAGATTAAAAGCTCTAAAACAACCATAAGAAAAGTCAATGTTTTCAGAGTAGAGCTGGTTGGAAAAACTATGTCTTGACTCACTCAGTATTGTCAGAATATAAATGCTTTGTGAAATTTATGTAGCGTTACTCCTGATTTACATTGGTGTTAGATAAGAATTGAACCCTAGAGATTGAATATATGTTGTAACAACGTGTTTACTGCACACTTGCCCCGAAAGGGTTAATGAAGATTGAAACGGGGGCTAAGTTTTGTTTGGGAGAAAAATAAAGAATGTTCCAAAAATGTCAAAATGTCCCATGTCAACATTTTTGGAATGAAATATTTTGATTTTTTAAAACATTTTTTTGAGATTTTAAAATTTGTATAATATAAAATAAAAAAGTCAATCAATATGTTTTATTTGATCCAAAATGATTTGTTCCAAAAATGTTCCTTTGCAGAGAATTCTGAAGTTATCAGGGTTTGTTCCCATTCAAAATGAAGCCAAATTTTGAATCTCAAAATCCTTTGCAATATGGAATTGCTGTCCTCTGCACAGCTCTGGTTTAGAGCAGGAGAACTAGATTTTCATCTCATTTACACTAATTTTATAACAATAAACTCCATGGATTGATGTAGAGTTACTCCTGATTTTCATTGGTGTTAGACAGGAATCAAACCCTAAAGATTGAATATATGGTGTGTTGGGGTGTTTACCCCACATTTGCCCTGAAAGGGTTAATTCTATTGAAAGGGGAGCTAATTACCCCGAGGGGAATCAGGTGGCTAAATAATCCCCTGACTGAGTGAGGGGACCCATCTGAGTCAAAATAAGCTGGGTGGGACTTATAAAAACAGGAAATGGGCAGCAAAAGGGGCTTCAGGGAAGTAGTCTGCAGCCACTCTCTGGGAGAAAGAAAGGAGGTGTGTTTGGGGCTATAGTGATAAGTAGCCTACAGTTACTCCCTGGGAGGAGAAAGTTTAGGCTGGCAAACCTTGGGAGGAAAGCCAGGAAAATAGGAAAGGCTCAGGGGAAAAGCTGTAAGGTATGGGGTAGGGTAGAAATTGGCTGCTGAAGTGGAGGCCCCTGAGCTGGAACCAAGAGTAGAGGGTGGGCTTGGTTCCCCTACCAGCCACCGGGGAAATGGTGTGGACCAGACAGTGAAGAGTGGACTGCCTGGGACAGTTTGCCTTGGAAGACTTTGATGCCTGGAAGGGGAGGACCATAGTGACCCGGCCAGAGGGCCAGGTGCAAATAGGAAACTGCAGCTCCTGGAGTGAGAGGGACCAGGGGAGAGTTCACCAGAGGAAGATGCAGCATCTGGAAGGAGCTAATCCCCAGAGCAGCTAGGAAGGAGTGGCCCTAGCAGTGAGTGGACCCTGTGGACAATGTATTATGATGATTTTCTTAATTTATACATCAAAGATATTTTAATATATCTAAAGTTAAATTAAGAAGGTGACTTTCAAGACCATTTATATATATATTTGTTTCTTGGTGTCTCTTAAATCAAACAGATGTATCGTATATTCTTCTATCTGAAAAGAGAGTTTACTGAAAGAGGGACAATTGCTTCAGTTTTAATATGTAGGACAATTAAAATACAACATCCCCACTTCAGGCTATGAGATAAAAAAACTATGTGGCACACATGTTGCAGAGAATATGTAGAAATGGGGGAATTCCTTATAAATGACCCAGATAATCACCAGTTGGGTCAAATTATTTTGTTGCTTCAGGAAGGAATGATCAAAATATTATCTTCTGACTTTTCTTCAGTCATTTATCCGTGGATCACTGATGATAACGTAAGTTACACATCTGAGTTGTTGCTTTAAGGTTCAGATCCAAAACACATGGCCCTGAATGGGCTTTGTATCAGCTCTTAAATATTTTACAGAAAGTATTTGTTTTCTTTATGCTTATGGTCAGGTCTGCCTAAGGATTATACAAAAAGAAAAGGAGTACTTGTGACACCTTAGAGACTAACCAATTTATTTGAGCATAAGCTTTCGTGAGCTACAGCTCACTTCATCCGATGAAGTGAGCTGTAGCTCATCCGATGAAGTGAGCTGTAGCTCACGAAAGCTTATGCTCAAATAAATTGGTTAGTCTCTAAGGTGCCACAAGTACTCCTTTTCTTTTTGCGAATACAGACTAACACGGCTGTTACTCTGAAACCTAAGGATTATAGTTACTGACAAATAAGTTTTTTTTTCTTTTACCACTTATACTGTTATATCCATGTCTTTTTAATGGATATAATAATTATCTATGTCTCCTTTTCATTTTCAATGAAGAAACTTTATTGAGAATGTGAGGAATTGAGGAACTTTTAATGCACTTGTGAAATTAAAGCTGTAATGGTGAATTTGTCCTTTTCACTCTTTTTTGTAATTTATTTATTTTGATGGAGTGGGGTGTTATAGTTTGTTTTTCAATAAACTGAAACTACAACATATGACAGTTCTTGTCTGTTTACATCATCTTCTTCAACATATTGTCATGTAATGGGCTGTATAATGTATTAGTTTGTTACGACTTCAAGAATAATAAATGTATTGTCAACTTGTACCAGAACATCTTTATTTGGATATTCAAGCCAGAAGAGGGCAATGTTAATCTTAATAAAAAGATATGTTTTGATTTGATTTGTATCTTTTTTCCCCTTGAAAATTTACATTTGTTGCCTAAAAGTCTGTGGTAACTTTAGGGCGATCCTGCAAATTCATAAGGATGTGACGGATGTCATTCACGTGAGTTCAGTGAAATTACTCACTGAAGCATATTAGATTCTTTATTCATGCAGGATTGGGCCCTTTTAACTGTGTATCTCATTCATGGATTTTTAGAGCTTTGACTTGTAATAAAATATTTTATTACAGGTTTAAATTGAAAATTGCAATTTTGGATTTCAAACAATATAAACAATTTTTTTTTAAATGGCCTCGTGAGAATTGTCTTTTTTTTTTTTTTTTTAAAGAAACCAGACTTTCAAAGTTAGATGTGCATGCATGTATTGGAAATTATACATACAAAAACTGGGGGTGAAATCCTGGCCTCCATTGATTTCAATGTAAGTGTTGCCATTGATTTCAGTGGGGCGAGGAGTTTGCCCCAGATTAACATCCAGAAATCAGGCATTTAAAGGCACATAAACTCCATTCAGTATGTAATTGTTCATTCACACGGGGGGGAAAAAACGCTAGGATTTGTGTGCGCTCATTTTTTAGTATTGGTGTATGCAAAGATATGTATACAGTTGCCCATGTCTAAATGAAAATCTGCCCGTACCTTTTAAAAATAATTCATATAAATGACAGCCTTGTTACTTACTTACCTGTGTACTGGAAGTCACACAAGCACTTAAGTATCTAGCTGCATCAAGGCCTTTAGTAGTTTTCATTTTAGCAATAATGTAGGTTCAAGGTGAGAAAGATTGTCACACTGAAACTGTTTTCTAAAAGGATATACAATATTAGAGTAAGAGATTGTGTAACATCATAGCAAAGATCTGTACTTGAAGATCAGCCAATACAACAACAACAAAAAACGCTCCTTATTTAAACACTGCATATTAACATTACTAGTTATGATGCTCCTGTGAATAAAAGCTGCATGTTTAGGCTGCCAGTTTGAGCCTACATGTCTGAGGAAGGAACAAGTTAATTTTTTTGCATTTTTGGCATTGTAATCTGGAATATACTGAAAATAGATGATGAATAAAGAACTCTGCCCACCCATACAAACTACAGATGGATTAGTGAAGATGTAACTGGTTCAGCCTTCTGTTTAGGACAGTTGATTCATCTCGCTTATTTTAATTTAAATTCTTTTACTGTAAATACTCATGCTAATAATTTCCATAATCTGGTATTATATTTTTATCCCACTCTCGGTTAATTGTAGAACTTCAGCCAAAGGAGATTTATACATCATAAACTCTGTGGGCACAATAAAATAAAAATAAAGAATATATTGCATCTTCCACCAAGGTTCCCAAAATGCTTTGCAAGCACTAAGAAGCTGAGCCTGTAACACCCCTGTCAGATAGTTAGGTAAGCATTTACATCCTTTCCCAAACGCACAAAGGAACACTGTGGTAGAGTCAGGAATAGAAACCAAAGGTAAAATCTTGGCTTTACTGCATTAAATGGGAATTTTGCCATTGACTTCAGTGGGGTCAGGATTTCATCCCACATCTCTTGACTCCTGCCTTAAACACCGAGCCGGCCATTCTTCCTTCCAGTTGGATTTAAAATCATATGAAAACAGGACATTCAAAGATGAAGCTCCCTCACTCTTATAATCTTCCTTTCTTTCATGCCCTCCTATCTGTCTACACTTACAGCGGTCGGTACAGTACATACACTGCATACCTCCACAGTGTACATGTAAAACGCTTTGTAGACAGCAAGGAACTGCTTAGGAGAGTAGAGTTAAAAACATTCCCAAACCTTAGGGTATATACCCTACATGTCTCTCTACTTGCCCAAGCCATGTCTTCTATGTCTACACTGCTATTTTTATCAGTGTAGTGTTCTGCTGGCCCTTATTCCCATTGGAAAGACTCCAGCAGTGGGTGAAAGGCTCCAGCAGCTCCTCACTGCTGGAGCCTCTCCCTGCTGCATAGAGCTGCCAGAGCTTTCACTGCCACATGTAACTACAGTGTGGATTCAGAATCCATCTACAGTGTGGATTCGGCCCCCTTTTCAAGGTGGCATGTAACTACATCTACACTATATGCTGCTGCCAGTGTACACAAGGCCATATTCTGTTATCCATCCCACTTTTATCTAGGTTTTTCATCTCAATTTCTTACTGCCTGATGTAAGCAGGGTCTGAATGAACTCTCCCATGACAGCTAGCTGGGAGTGGGAGAGACTTCAGGAGCAAACTGTGTTTACATGAACACACTTATTCGGATTAGATATCCAGGAGATGTTTTAAGCGGTGTTGCTTAAAATGATCAACTTTGGCTGGTGTTGGGTTTACAAATCACTTTAGTACTGAATGTAGAGGTAATGAAATGCTGTTATCAATGTTGTTGTCTTTATTGTATGAATAAAGGGGAGAAGAATTGTGCTTAACTTGTCTCAGATGAGGGGGTCACCCTCATCTGAAAGGACCTCATTAAGCCAGGGGCTCAAATGCCAGATCCCTGTGAAAGTAAGAGGGGTGGGGACATGTATCCCAGCCAGGAGGTGTGGACTCTCCCTAAGGCTCTGGTTTAGCTTGTTCCTCCGCACTTGCACTCTTCAAGGATAGGCTTCTAATGAAGCCTATTTAGCTCCTTTTGTTATGTTAAGTATTCAATGAGAGCTGAAATCACTGTGGTGGGGCAGTGTTTCTGCCCAGCCTGTTGAGAGCTAAAAATCACTAAGAGACTGACCTACAGAAGTCACATCAGAGAGACAGATGGCAGCAGGAGGTGACTGACGGGTGGCTGGCAGGAGCGACCAGTGAAAGTGGCAAGCAGTCAGCTGGCAGGGTGGCTAGGTGCCAAGGAACAGTGTCTGTTAGGGTGGCCAGCAGAGAGGGACAGTGGCTGGTGAGGTGGCCAGCCAGAGCAGGCGCTCAAATGGCAGAGTAAGCCAGGTGTCTTCTTCCTTGGTTGGGAGGTGAACTCACACAGATGCACTTCTGAAACCTGGGTCTTCACTGACTAAGGACAACCACTGTGAGTGGGGTATGGTGAGGGAGCAGACGGGGGGCACAGTAAAGGAATTTTTGGTTGTAGAAATGAAGAACATGAGGCAGAAGACTGTGCCCCATGCACTCCGGGGTGGGTGTCCTGCTCACAGTTTTAGGTTTATGAATCCTGCTTGTGGCATTTTACCTAATTAATGTCAGGTGACTTCTCTCCTTTCATTAAAAGTTTCTTTTCTACACTCAGACTCTGTGCTTGTGAGTGGGGAAGTATTGCCTCTCAAAGGTGCCCAAGAGTGGTGGTTCAAACTGGTTCTGTGTTGTATTGCTGAAAAGGAACCCTAGATATTGAACCCGGCCCTCGTTGCTGCTGGCTCCACCTGGCAGAAGGGTTACATTCATATTACTTTGTAGACCTTGTGTGATGTCAAAAAGTATATGAAGATATATTAGCAGACCAGTGTCCACTGAAAGCGGGTCCCCACCAATGTTCCCTCTAATTTTTGACAGGCTGTGTGCACAAAAAATTTCTTCTGTGCAAATTTTTGAAACAGAGTTCAAATTTGTGCGCCATGAGGCAAATGTGCCCAAGCGAGTAAAATGCTTATACATTTAAAAAGTTTTAATTTGCAATTTGTGATAATAATAGTTTTACACCATGTTATTTTATAAATGTCATTTTTAAATACTTAGAAAAAGGAAATGTAACCATTCTTCATGAAGCAGAAGTTAGTTTTAAGCATTATGGTTTATGATCTTTTTTATAGACAATCACAAGCATATATAAAGCACATATTAATCATGATCATTATCAGTCCATAGGCTTCTGCCCATTGGTGTTCACTTTCACCTTCCATTCTATACACATGTCCAAAAAGATTTTGATAAACATATACTAAAGACAATTTAGTAAGTATGCCATTATGTCAATTTATATGGGTTTTCAGATAGAGACATTATAAGTAAAAAAAGAAAAACAAGAGTTTGTGTTTAAAATTAAAATTTTCCTAAAAAATATCAATAAATGATTATCAGCCAAGAATAAGATATGTAATTACAAATGCATTTTAATTTCCTTATTGGTCAAAATGTCAAAGACTGCTAAACTAACCTTACTGTTTTTCCCTGCGATCATTTTCATTTGCCCATTCAATATAAACTCTGTCCAGATCTATCAGTCCTCCATCCAGCTGGTAACTCTAAATACACATCAGCACGTCCAATTCTACTTGTAAACGATTCTGTAGTTTGTTTTTTAAAGGTTTCAGAGTAACAGCCGTGTTAGTCTGTATTCGCAAAAAGAAAAGGAGTACTTGTGGCACCTTAGAGACTAACCAATTTATTTGAGCATAAGCTTTCGTAAGCTACAGCTCACTTCATCAGATGCATACTGTGGAAAGTGTAGAAGATCTTTTATACACACAAAGCATGAAAAAATACCTCCCCCCCCACCCCACTCTCCTGCTGGTAATAGCTTATCTAAAGTGATCACTCTCCTTACAATGTGTATGATAATCAAGTTGGGCCATTTCCAGCACAAATCCAGGTTTTCTCCCCCCCCCCCCCCCCCACAAACCCACTCTCCTGCTGGTAATAGAAGTGAGCTGTAGCTCACGAAAGCTCATGCTCAAATAAATTGGTTAGTCTCTAAGGTGCCACAAGTACTTCTTTTCTTTTAGCTTATCTAAAGTGACCACTCTCCTTACAATGTGTATGATAATCAAGGTGGGCCATTTCCAGCACAAATCCAGGGTTTAACAAGAACGTCTGGGGGGGGGGGGTAGGAAAAAACAAGGGGAAATAGGTTACCTTGCATAATGACTTAGCCACTCCCAGTCTCTATTCAAGCCTATGTTAATTATATCCAATTTGCAAATGAATTCCAATTCAACAGTTTCTCGCTGGAGTCTGGATTTGAAGTTTTTTTGTTGAAGAATTGCAACTTTCATGTCTGTAATCGCGTGACCAGAGAGATTGAAGTGTTCTCCAACTGGTTTATGAATGTTATAATTCTTGACATCTGATTTGTGTCCATTTATTCTTTTACGTAGAGACTGTCCAGTTTGACCAATGTACATGGCAGAGGGGCATTGCTGGCACATGATGGCATATATCACATTGGTAGATGTGCAGGTGAACGAGCCTCTGATAGTGTGGCTGATGTTATTAGGCCCTGTGATGGTGTCCCCTGAATAGATATGTGGGCACAGTTGGCAACGGGCATTGTTGCAAGGATAGGTTCCTGGGTTAGTGGTTCTGTTGTGTGGTATGTGTTTGCTGGTGAGTATTTGCTTCAGGTTGGGGGGCTGTCTGTAGGCAAGGACTGGCCTGTCTCCCAAGATTTGTGAGAGTGTTGGGTCATCCTTCAGGATAGGTTGTAGATCCTTAATAATGTGTTGGAGGGGTTTTAGTTGGGGGCTGAAGGTGACGGCTAGTGGCGTTCTGTTATTTTCTTTGTTAGGCCTGTCCTGTAGTAGGTGACTTCTGGGAACTCTTCTGGCTCTATCAATCTGTTTCTTCACTTCCGCAGGTGGGTATTGTAGTTGTAAGAATGCTTGATAGAGATCTTGTAGGTGTTTGTCTCTGTCTGAGGGGTTGGAGCAAATGCAGTTGTATCGCAGAGCTTGGCTGTAGACAATGGATCGTGTGGTGTGGTCAGGGTGAAAGCTGGAGGCATGTAGGTAGGAATAGCGGTCAGTAGGTTTGAATAGAGACTGGGAGTGGCTAAGTCATTATGCAAGGTAACCTATTTCCCCTTGTTTTTTCCTACCTCCCCCCCCCCCCCCCCCAGACGTTCTTGTTAAACCCTGGATTTGTGCTGGAAATGGCCCACCTTGATTATCATACACATTGTAAGGAGAGTGGTCACTTTAGATAAGCTATTACCAGCAGGAGAGTGGGGTGGGGGGGAGGTATTTTTTCATGCTTTGTGTGTATAAAAGATCTTCTACACTTTCCACAGTATGCATCCGATGAAGTGAGCTGTAGCTCACGAAAGCTTATGCTCAAATAAATTGGTTAGTCTCTAAGGTGCCACAAGTACTCCTTTTCTTTTTGTTTTTTAAAGTGTTCATTAAGTTAAAGCCATGCTCACAGTCTACACTTGATGCTAGGAATGTTCGTCCAATATCCATCAACTTTGCCGGATCCTAAAACTGTTCGTTCTAGTGAGCAAATGTCACCGCATCGGGAAACTTAAAACCAATTGGCTTTTGATTCTTTCGGCTACGGCAAACTTGAAGTCATTGTACTGATTGACTATAACAATCTCTTCAGCAAGAAAGTTTTTGTATTTTGAACATAGGGATTTAACAGATGATGCTTTAAGAAATCCAACTTCCATATATTGTTCCACGTTCTTCCTGTTGAAAATTCTCCTGAAGCTCTAGCATCTTGACAATATACACAAACCACTCCGTTGTCCTCATCATATGTGAATATTTCACTAAGTTTGACAAACATTACACTATGTGACTTCGGTGTAACCGTCTCTATAGTCTCATCCAGCCATCCAGATTTAAATGAAGTCGCTGTTCTTTTACGCTTTCGACCTCTAGACAGTGACATTTTGGGATTGAGTTTTTTACCAGATTGGTTTATTTAAAATTAATACTTTTATTATATGGCTACTATTTCAATGCACTTAACAGTGTGACTCGACAAAAGGGCAAACGGGAGATCATTCAGATCAGGATACCAGAAGTTTGTGCATAACTCCAATCATGTCCATTCATCTGTGGCAAAAAAACGTGGGAAAATGGAGATGTGTGGGTCCCGATGTGATCAATGTTCCATGTTCAAAATGCTGGTGGGGAGGGGTACGATTCATTGCCCTCCTTTCCCTTTCCCCTACTTGCCAGCTAGTTGAATCTGTCTGTGTTGATAGATGGCAGGTGAACAATGTCAAAAGTCGCCTGTAAATGATATTTCGGCCTGGCTCCAATGTAGTATTTCATTTTTTGTGTATGCGGTGTTTCTCCCTGTGTGCAGGGTTTAGGATCTGTGTGCGCACGCACACGCGCACATCTTAGAGGGAAGAGTGGTCCCCACCAAGATCTCTATTCTAATCCAAAGAGTATATGGTGATAGGGATCCTGATCCTTTTGGCAGGGTATTTAATGGAGTTACTGAAATCAGAATTAAGTGCAATAAGTAGGAAAAGTGGGATAACAAAGTGAAAGTTATTGTTAGATGCATATGAGGCGAGGGGGACTTAATCGAAGTCATTACATTGGTTCATTTTTAGTGTTTAACCATTAGCAAAAAAAAAAATCTGGTAATCTCCACAAAAATCGTCTCGTGTAAGGACCTATTTAAATAATTGTACGGATGTAGAAAAATGCTAAAGGTGTAAATGTCTCCATTGCTTTAATTGAAATTATATTTGTATACCGTGTTTCCTGAATCTAGGGGTTACAGTGGACGAGAAGCTGGATATGAGTCAACAGTGTGCCCTTGTTGCCAAGAAGGCCAATGGCATTTTGGGATGTATATGTAGGGGCATTGCCAGCAGATGGAGGGACCAGATCGTTCCCCTCTATTCGACATTGGTGAGGCCTCATCTGGAGTACTGTGTCCAGTTTTGGAAATTGGAAAGAGTCCAGCGGAGGGCAACAAAAATGATTAGGGGACTGGAATGCATGACTTATGAGGAGAGGCTGAGGGAACTGGGATTGTTTAGTCTGTGGAAGAGAAGAATGAGGGGGGATTTGATAGCTGCTTTCAAGTACCTGAAAGGGGGTTCCAAAGAGGATGGATCTAGACTGTTCTCGGTAGCTGACGACAGAACAAGGAGTAATGGTCTCAAGTTGCAGTGGGGAAGGTTTAGGTTGGATATTAGGAAAAACTTTGTCACTAGGAGGGTGGTGAAACATTGAATGCGTAACCTAGGGAGGTGGTGGAATCTCCTTCCTTAGATATTTTTAAGGTCAGGCTTGACGAAGCCCTGGCCCAGGATGATTTAGTTGGGGATCGGTCCTGCTTTGAGCAGGGGGTTGGACTAGATGACCTCCTGAGGTCCCTTCCAACCCTAATATTCTATGATTCTATGACTCTGCACAAGAAGAGGTAAAATCCTTTCTTATCCTTTCAGAAAATAGTGTCTTCCTTCTTACCAGTACCTCTCTGTTTCAAACAACAATGATAACAAATTACAGAACTAGTTGCTTTTTCTCACATTGAATGAAGTAATTTACTAGAGTAAGGAAAACAGTATTATCCCTACAGCTTCTCTTTTCATGCTTCACTGTAGAACGTCTGGCCAGAACTGTCTTCTGCCTGGCATTCTGCCACTTTTAAATAAATAGCAGATATCCTCACAAGCTTCTTCTTCCCCCCTTGAAAACTTCTGCAGCTTCTCCTATGCATATTCCATTAGTACTGCAACCATTTTAGAAAAGTGCTTGCTTCTGAATGAATACAGTAAGGATTACCCCAGCATAGCCCTGTTGTTTGGATTTGAGTAGGGGAAGCCAAATACAGTAGGATATGAAGAGGATGCAGTGGCAGTGGTGGGGAATGAAAGGGGGAAATGTGAAGCATACGTAGTATAGTCTTGGATGAAAGACTTCTGCAGAGGCATGAACTAAAGGTTTACATTGGCAAAAGCAGGGACCACCACACTTGCAGGCATCCTTTTTGATTTTTCTCCAGAGGGAGCAAGTACAGTGACTGTTTCTGAAGCTACAATATGTATATCTTTCACTGGGAAGAGCCTAGTTCAGCACGGCTATCATGTCAAAAATGTTTCCAACTTATCTTATGTTTGTTTGTGTAGTACCCTCTTTATAGATAGGCATATGATCAACATCAGTTTTCCAAGAGGTGGCTCTCAGATGTATTCTGATCTATTTTATTCCCATCATGGCCAATCCTGTCCACATCTAATTCTTTTTGTCTCGTGTTTCTCTTTAGCTTGTTCTTATTCAGACAGTTGAAGCCAGTGCTCTGATTCTAGCATCTTTAATCTTTGCTAAAATCCATATTAAAATTTAAAATTATAACTGTTATTAACCTTATGAGTGACTACAAATCAGATAGAAATCTGTGTAATAGTTGGATTCCAAAATCAAAACTAGAATCTCTAAAGGAATTGAATTGAAGTTTGTCACAGAGCTGTAGAAACCCTAGTTATGAGTGTTATTTTCTTTAGTTAAAGGTTTCAGATGTGTGATTGAATAAACCATTTTGCAATGAGATGCAATAAGGTGACTTCAGTGACATCTCTGCCATGCAATTTCAGCCTCTGCAACCTAGACCTAATTGAAAAAAAATCTTTATCTTGCAGGGCTTCTTTCATAAAGCATGGCAATCTGTGTATACAATTAAGTCAATCATTTTTAAACCTATAAATAATTTGTGGTCATTACGATGAAAAGCCCATGTCTACTTTGCATATGAAAGACCGGTTGTCATTGCAGAGATTTCCAATGGAGATGAAAAATGGCCTGTTAAAATAAATGTGAAAAAAACTTTAATGTAATGTTGCAATGAAGCAAAGAAATACTAAAGTAATTTCATTTTCCTTTGAATAGCTGTCTTGCATCCATTCCCTTCTCAAGGTATATGCACTTTACATACAAAAAAATCCTTCAGTTTGTTTCCAGAACCTATAACTCTCAGGAGAGTCAATAGCCAAATCATGGCTAACTCTGTATTAATGATCTTCCTTTGCTCACTGGGTTCTTGTAGAGCTAGTGCTTATATAGCTTCTCCTAAAAGCAGTTTCAAGAGAACTATCCACCTTATGCAGTAGAGTTCCAGAGATAATTACAGTCATCTAATCTGCCCTATTACTAATGCAGGAATATCATCTGTAGAATATTTTATAGTCCTTGGCACAATCAAAAAATATAGCTCCCACCACATCGCTTGAAAGACTATTCTGCAATCTAATAAATTGCTATGCCAGTTGCTGATTCCCCCATCAGATATGGGAGAACTCAGCTGCCCCTTCAGGACCAGTGTAATGAGCACGGAGTAGATTCTCTCTTACTTATCGTTCATGTATCTTAAATTACATGGCTGCCATAGATTTCATTTTGAGCCATCATAAACTGTTTTATAAATCATTATACAAACGATGCAGAGGAAGCACTTTATCCACCAGTGAAATGAAACATTTTGACTGTGAAGTAAAGCATCTATTTAATGGGGGTCCCCTACATTTCCTGACAGTTTAGGTCAGGAACTGATCCAATCCAGTTGAAATTTGAAGGGCCAAAATCCATTTGCTGTGGATGTAAGATCTTAACTACAGTTTCTGCTAAGAACTTTTCATATACGCCCAGGTGAGGACTAGCTAACAGAGAACAATACATGGCTAAGAGAAAGCTGGGGTAAACAGAAAACCTTGTGTATTTCAAGTCAGTGAGTGGAGTCAACATAACTCTGGATGTAACTGGGCGTCCTTATCACGAGTTATAGACACATGAAGCACGGAAAAAGGCCTCACAGTTACTCCCTAATGCAGGGAGGAGATAGTAGTACAATACCCCTCAGATCCCAGACAGAGTTCAGGGAGAGGCCTAATATAATTGCCACAAGTTATGACACCTACCCTCACAGATGTATGCCAATCCTATCCCACAGAAATGCAAGGGTAAACTTACAAACAATTGTTATTGTTAAATACTAATTACTGCTTTTTTGCTTTAAATCTCCAGGAATGTACCTGTTGGTCAACTGGGAGAACTGCTCCCTCATTCCCCTGGACCCTAAAATTAGGATTTAACTTATACACTTTAATAGACATAGTTTGGGAGTAATTACCTGTGTGTCAGCAATATGTTAATTTGAGCCATGGGCGAAGCCATTATGTAATCTTTTAGACCATTGGCTTATTGTGCTTATCTTGTCTTGCTGCTAGAACCTATCTAGGGGTTTGGGAAACCCATCCCCATCGCTTCTCTCCACCTAATGAACACCCTATATAATCTATTGTAATTAATTGTTCTGCAGTGTCGCTGAGCCTAATAAGCGAAGTGACACTCTGCCAGCGCTGTGCGTAATAAACTCCTGTGCTTGATTCTACATGGTGTGGATTACTGTCCTTCAAAATTGCACATAGATCTGGGCAAGCAAAATAGAAAGACTCCAACTGGAATTTAATCCAGGTAATGTGACTATTACCTCTACTGCAAAAAACATCCCAGTTTGTATGACATATCTGATAGGCAGCACTTCCTGCAGCACAGTTCCCACTCCTAACTCCATTGGTTCAGTAGTGACCCAAGGGCAAATTGGTGCTGACTGAATCACAAATATACTCCATGAAGGTTTCAGATCCAAAACCAAGCCCCATCTAATGCCATATGTGATTTATGATATGTGTCTGGATTACAGCACAAGGTGATTTGGCTGCAAATCTAGGCATTTGATAACATTTCAAGTAATGATGGTGTGACAGAAGGCCTGTCAGTAATTTATATTTCCTGACAAAGGAAAATCTGTGAGATTTAAAGAGAATCAAAATCCTGTTCCTGTTCTGATCAGCTAAAATAGAAACTGGATATGTCCAGCATAAAGACATGACCTGACACGTAAACCCAGGAACAACTCTGTGTAGACACCTTTAAAAGGGGTTGTAAACTGGCAAAATCAGTTTAGCTTGCCCTTGTAAATGTAAACAGTTTAAAAGCATACCTGTAGTTAAAATGGTGACATTTTTGTACTGACCAAACCTAAGATCTTTAAATTAATAGAATTAGAGACAGAAATGTGAGAGAACCTCCCAGATGTCATGAGGGGGCAATTGTCCTTGTGGAGAAATTTTTTTTGATGGTGGTACTTCTGATCAAACACATCTTTATGGAATTCTTGATGTAACCTCCCCCTGGTATGAGGGGATGTTAGGGAGGGGCTGCCCCACACGGGGTTGAAAGGGGTTAAGGTGGCTCGGCAGGCCAGTTAGCTCATCAGATGCACCTGGAGAAGGAGTCAGGCAGCATGACTAGAATTAGAATTAGTCTCAGCTAGGCAGGAACAGGCAGGGCCAGAATAAAGCCCAGGAGCAGCAAGGAGGCTGAAGGAAGGCAGGTAAGTAGGCTGTAATTACTCTCTGAGTGGAGAGAGTTAGGAGGCTGGCAAGCCCAGGGGCGGGAAGCCAAAGTAGGATGAAGCCCAGGGAAATAGCAGCCAGGGGATAGACCATGCAGAGACTTTGGCTGCTTGTTATAGGATCCCTAGAACCTAGTGTAGAGGGTGGGCCTGGGTTCTCCTGCCAGCCACTGGGAAGTGGTGAGGGCATTGGAGTCGCCAGCCAGTGGGTTTGGAGAGACTTTGAGTTCTCTGGAGGGGGAGGACCTTAGTGACCTAGTTGGAGGGCCAACCCACAAAAAGGAGACAGATCTGAGAGTGAGCAGGGCTGCAGAGCGAGACAGGATGGGGGAAGACACCACTGGAGGAAAAGCACAAGTCTGCCAGATTTAATTCCTAGGGTGGCCAGCAGGAGGTGTCACTGGCAGTTGTACCCCATGACTGGGGATATATGAGGACAATATGTAAGGTCTGATCAGGACATGATCAGCTAGAACTGATTTCCAGACATGCAAGATCTTTTCTCTGTAACTAAGCCAAAAGAAGCTGCAATAATGCACTGGTCCCGGATCTCGTGTATATCACATTGTGCCTGTGCAAAGGCTAGCTCTGCCTCTTCCATGAATATACACCACTTTTAGAACTTCTTGTTTGTCCACACCATTGTGTAGTTTATTTATAGTATTTTAATCCCTCCACCAATAAATGTCAGTGTCTCCCCCCTTTTCACACTGTATCTCAGCTTTCTAATCCCTTCTCCAAAAGTGGTGGATAAGGTGTCTCTACTCAGAACTCCTTTTGTCAGGCTTTCCTCCTCCCCTTCCCTCCCCCGAAACGTGCCTTCCTGTCCCCTTTTATACACTTCTCTCTGAAAACAGGCTAATTGGCTCATGGACTCCCTAGCCTAAACCTGGCCTGGTGGTGCTGTGTGGATTTAATTAGTACAAATAGTGACCAGGTGCTGGCTCAAGTGCTAGCCCTTACCACTCTGTCACATTGGCCCTTTAAGGAATTCACTTCCAAACTGAGGCATAAGAAGGAACAGGAGAGTCATGTGACAAGGCAGCATGTGACTAAGTAGACAGGCCTGCTGGATGGTGTAAAGGAAACCTGTGATAGATTTGGGAAAAACACTAGACAGGTCAGGGTGGATATGATTTTCCATACATGTAGGGAAAGAAACCTGCAAGGAGAAGGAGCATGTTGGAGGAAAACCTGGCTATAAAACCTGGAGGAAGGAGGCCCAGAGGGGAACAAGTCTTATCTGTGAAGAGCTTTAAAGGACTGGGAAGCTGTGGAAGGAGGATGAAATCTTGGTAAAGGACTGAGGGTGATTTGGGTGGTATTGGATGATGCCAGTGACCTCAGAAAGGGAGTGACCCATTTTCTGATTTGCAGGGCATTTCTGAGGAGGAGTTCCAAGGGGGAGGAACAAGCCAGTTCAGCCACCATCTTCAAAAACTGAAGAAAAAGAAGGAGCTTTGCTGCTGGCTTCAAACCGTTGCTTTCCTGTCGTGGCTGTTGGCTTCTGGCCTCTGACCATGCAGTGCTTGACAGAGACGCCCATGCTTCTTCCAGCCTCCTGGTGATGACAAGGGGTAGGAGCCCATTAATATGCAATGTCTAAGATTCTGCAGCTATAAGCAAGTGTCCTCCAATCCAGCAAGTCCGTTGATGTTAAAACATGTGACCCAGTGAAACTACCAACTAATCTTTTCAAGCATGCCCCATTTCCTGAGTTGTGGCAACCATCCTGAATAAGCATCAATCTCTTCCATTTTGATTTTTTAAATAATGTTTATTATAGAGACATCTTTACCTCAGCATTCTTGAAATTGTTTTTAACTCCAGCAGATGGTTGGTAGTAAGCCTGCATGTGTGTGCGTGCAAACACACAGAAGTGTGTGTGGATAGAATCCACAGAATTTATTTGAGAACTGTGTCTATAGAATAGTTCCTCAAATACATAAAACAGCTGTAGGCTAAACAATTTTGCTGTCTGATATAACACACCCCCAGCCACACATGCATATTTCAAGGGTTAGGAGTTGTATATTTAATCCTGAGAAATTGTGGGGGGGCTTTTCATCTAGATTGTCATTTGAATATTAAATGTAACAAGCAGTGTCATCTTGAAAGGTATTTGAATGTTTCATGTAACCTTATGCTGAGGGTGGTGGGGAAGAGATTGGCTATTGCCTAGCAACCAATAATTTGGGCAGGCAGCCTTAACTGGCATCAAACTTGTAGTTTTAACATTAGCCTCAACCCAGTCTGACCTTCCATGTATCAGCTATTTGGCTGGAACATAAATAAATCAGTTGACACTGAGATTGATAAAGCCCTGTTACTTTAAGGGCTGATAACTAAATGAGCCTGCTGCCTTCTCAAGTATTACACAGAGCTTATAAGGAATTTTTGGTTTATTTGATATGGTTTAATGTACATTATAATATCAAATTAATCTAATTAAATCAACAGAAAGTGGGTTACATATTTTATGCTTTTGCTTAGATGTTCAGTTTAGTTAATAAAACTGGAAATATGTGTGGTTCAGAGATTTCTTCCGCAGAAGTCCGGGTTCCAGACCTGAGTCCCCAGGGAAATAAAATGCAATTATATGACCCACCTAGTAACACTCCAAAGACCTGCTCAATAATCCTCCCATAACTGGTGCCCAAACAGGAGCAGCTTTAAGAGTTAGCTTTAGAGGAAAGTTGATGTATGTGTTGATCATTTCTTTCAATAAGCAACATGGACTCCAGAACATTTGAGAGTCTGGGGTGATACATACCAGCCAGTCAATCAACAGGCTGACCAACTCCCAATAATAAGCTTATACTCTTCACATGGGTTATGCTGTGAATAGGACCATTGAAGTGTCTAATATGACATATGACAGCCCTGAATTGCCCTGGCTCCTCTAACTGGTAAATAAACTAAATCAATGTGGGTCAAAGTGGTGGGAGGAAGGTCTAACTTCATGCAACTGGGTCTCTCTTAAACGGTTGTCTTATACTCTAGATCATCTACAAGTGCTGCAACTGTGGCATGCACAAGCACATTCTTACTGTCAAGTACAATGCTGGAGGAAAAACTGTAACTCTCTTCCTCTTGATACAGCCCTCCTTAATATCATTGCCCTGGGCTACTGGATTGCATACACTTAGCAGCCCTTTCCCTGGACTGCTGAGATATAGCCTCCAGAAATACATGTAAACCCAATGGCTAAAAGACCAAGGATGAAGCTCTCCGGTGTCTCTATGGGGGAGAAAAAACCTCACTGGCCAGCTTCATTTACATGAATTATGCTTACCCAAAATTCAAACTATTGATTTTTGTTGTTTGGCATGGAATTTCTTTTCATGTGCAAATGCTTTACTTTGGTTATCATTCCTGCACTCAAGAAAGGGCTTAGAATTGTGCAGGAGATGCCATAGATGATGTGTCACTATCCATTTATGAGAAATGGTCTTTGGCTGGGTAACAAAGCTCAGGCTCAGCAGCCAGGCATAATGGATTCTGTCTTGAGAAATGAAGAGCTTTATCACAGGGAGTTTGTCCTATGGCCTGGTCCTGTTCTGGGCTTCCCGTGTGGAGAGTCTGAACCTTGTGTAGAGAAATCTATAGAACTGGACTTGCAGGAGCAGAACTGATTCTCCAAAGCTGAGGACTGACAGGTGGAATAAAGTAGGACTTGATGGAGCAGTTCTCTCAGGACTTGAGCAGACCACTGGAGGAGAAACAACGAGGAGTGCAAGTGAATGAGCCTCTGATGGTGGGGCTGGTGTGGTTGGGTCCTATGATGGTGTTACTAGAGTAGATATGGGGACAGAGAAAGCAATGGGGTTTGTTACAGGGATTGGATCCTGGATTAGTGTTTCTCTGGTGAGTATTTGCTTCAGGTTGGGCGGCTGTCTGTAAGCGAGGATTGGCCTGCTTCCCAAGGCTTGTGAGAGTGGGGAATCATTTTCCAGGATAGGTTGTAGATCATTGATGATGCGTTGGAGAGGTTTTAGCTGGGGGTTGTACGTGATGGCCAGTGGTGTTCTGTTATTTTCCTTGTTGGGCCTGTCCTGCAGCAGGTGATTTCTAGGTACCCGTCTCGCTCTGTCGGGCCAATCCTCACTTACAGACAGCCCCCCAACCTGAAGCAAATACTCACCAGCACCTACACACCACACCACAGGAACACTAACCCAGGAACCCATCCCTGTAACAAATCCCATTGCCTTCTTTGTCCCCATATCTACTCTAGCAACACCATCATAGGACCCAGCCACACCATCAGAGGCTCATTCACTTGCACATCTACTAATGTGATATATGCCATCATGTGCCAGCAGTGCCCCCCTGCCAGGTACATTGGCCAAACTGGACAATCTCCATGTAAAAGGATAAATGGACACAAATCAGACATCAGGAATGGTAACATACAAAAGCCAGTAGGAGAACACTTCAATTTCCCTGGACACTCAATAAAAGTTTTAAAAGTAGCCATACTTCAACAAAAAAAACTTCAAAAACAGACTTCAAAGAGAAACTGCAGAGCTACAATTCATTTGCAAACTTAACACCATCAATTTGGGCTTGAATAGGGACTGGGAGTGGCTTGCTCACTACAAAAGCAATTTTCCCTCACTTGGGATTGACACCTCCTCATCAGTTATTGGGAGTGGACCACATCCAACATGACTGAATTGACCTTGTCAACACTGGTTCTCCACTTGTAAGGTAACTCCCTTCCCTTCATGTGCCACTATATATTTATGCCTGTATCTGTAATGTTCACTCCATGCATCTGAAGAAGTGGGTTTTTTACCCACGAAAGCTTATGCCCAAATAAATCTGTTAGTCTTTAAGGTGCCACTGGACTCCTTGTTGTTTTGTGGATACAGACTAACACAGCTACCCCTCTGATACTGAAGAAGAATCACTTGATTATGACTGGGACCAACTTGACTTGTGGGTTAGGTTTGAAGTGAGACAGTTTTGGATCTTCATTTGGATCTTTTGTTATAGGGGACTTGAGGGTTGACCAAGCTCTTCACATAGCAATTTGGGTTGCTGGTTTCTTATATGCAAATATATATACTGGGTTTTCATGTTAATTTTGACTGTTTTCCCCAAATAAAAATATTCCCCGTGTTCATGTTCCCAAAAGATGCTTAGGTGCCTGTGAGAGTGTGTGTGGGAAAACATCTGCAAAAGTGATGAGGGAGGTTTTAGTTTAATTTTCCTGTCAGAAATGAGTGATTCTGGATGGTGGCTCAAGTCATAGTTTAGAAAACAACTGCTAGACGTATTGAACTCAGCCCTAGTTATTTCTTCTGTTGACGTCTAGAAGAAGTTACTTATAGAAGCGTGACTCAGTCCTCCTCCTTGCTGTATTGCCTTTATGCGTGATCTAATCAGGAGGGGAAACATATGGACTGCTTGCTCTCCCTGACTTTCTAAGCATGCGTGGGCTAAGTCCATCCCGCTACCTCTCTCAGGCACAAAGGATCCTTGAGAGCAGCAAATGCAACCTCTCTAGGACATTTGACTTGACATTCCAGAACGCACAAAGGATAATCTACAAAGGTTGTCCAGGGGTGGTGGGGTGGTGTCAGCCTGGGTCTATGCCTCAGAATTATTCAAACACCTGCTGGTTTGTAACAATGTAAAGTGGCAGTTTCCTAGAAGGGAGAGAGGAACAGGAGAGTCCTGTTATGTGGACTGGTTATTGGCATGGAAGATACAATGGTGAAGAAGTATATGAGAACTGCATTCCATGTGGGGTATTTTTATTTATAGGAATTTGCGGATAAGCTTCTTGCAGAGACCAGCTCTAACTCTGGGCTTGGAAGCAATTTTTTTTCCTCTTAAAAAGAGAAGATAAGAAAAATCTGCCTCCTTTCTGATCAGTGACTTGTGGTTCTGAGATTGAGGCATCTCTAGTTTATATAGAGACCAATATATAACTAAGCCTTGCCTCAGGTTTTAAAATGTAAGCACCCACCTCACAAGGTGCCTTGAGAAGTCTTTCCTGCCAGTCAGGCAGGAGGAAGAAAATGTTAATGAAGTGACATCAGACACTCATTACCAAAGTTGGATAGTGGTATATAAAATAAATATATGAAAATTGGCCTTTTCAGCTGACTCACTCTGTCCATATCTCAGCAATGAGGAAAATGGCAACATCCAGGTTTGAATGTGCTCTGTCAGCAGCAGGGTGCTAGAGGAAATGGGGGCAGGCTCACAACAGGGAAAATCTTGCTAACATTAGGAGATGGTTATTAGTGATCTTATGCATGAGCGTGCCTCTACCTTAATGGTGCCAGAATAAATTGCCTGTCTTTTGCAGGACAGAAGCTGGGAGAAACTGGCTGATGAGGGTTAATGCTGTAGTGGGGCATGGATGTGGACTACAAGATGCAAAATGGAGCGTGCCGGGGGAATCAGAAAAGAGGATGTTGCATGAAATTTCTGAAACTTCACTGGGGGAAGGAGAAAGGAGTGTATGGGTTAGACGCATGGAGAGTGCAGCTTCCTCTGCAATTAAAGACAGCAAGTCTACTAGTTCTGGCAGAATCATTGTGGGTGAAGAAAGCCTGAACACTTCCAATATGTGGAGAAGACCAAACAATAAGTTAAATCTGCATTATGTACTGCACAAGAGAACACAATGGGTGTACAAAATTAACATAGTTTAATATTACTGCACACATTCACTTGGCTCAGGTTTTATTAACAGGCAAAAAATCAGTTATAACACTTGTTGCATGCTGTCTGAAGTTTTTTTGTTTTTGGATTTTAGTCTACACTATTGCAGTCATATCATTTAAACTATCCAGTCACTACTCTCAGGCCCATCCACTCTCTGTCCTATGAGAGCAGCGTGAAAGAAGTTATGTTGCCTGCTACTCTACGAGACTCAAGTGCAGGTCCACAGATTTACTTAAACGATCCAAGGATCAGATCCAGTAGTACTGGGTGTAAGGTAATCATACAGGTAGATTAATAGTATTTTTTTTTCATACTTAGGACGAAGCCCAAGAAGATCACCCATCCCTTAATGGAGTTCTGAGAACAGTAGCGCTGAAAGACACAAGTGCAGCAGAAGGCTTTGGGGAGGAGGATGGATACCATGACCAGCCTGGTACTCCCTCCTCCAGTTATAGCAGCTCACTACCAGCCCACCATCTACCTGTGCACAGAGTGGAGGACAACAACTCAACACAAGACTGCTGGTATCCTCCAAGAAATTCTCCCCAGTAACAGCCCTGTTGGCCTTCTCTTGAAAGACTCGGAGTGCCTGTCCCACCTTCGAGGCCTGAGAGGCCCATTGAGCCGCTGCCTCTTGCATCTGGATCATATGAAAGTAACCAGGACAATATACCACCTAGGCAGAAAGAATTAATGGAGATCCAGGTTACCCCAAATGAGCCCATGGTGCAGGAGTCATCACAACTAAGATGGGAATATGAACAAAGATTCACATTAGCTGGGTGTATGGATAATTCCAATGTGAGCTGCACATGGTGTGCTGAGCTGAGTAGGGTAAAAGTCAATTTCTGCTTTGAGAAGCAGGACAGGCAGACTGCAGTTGTGACTGAAATAGCAGATTGCAGTAATGCAAGAGTAAAACACTAATGCTACTATTCATGAGAGTTAATGTGGTCATTTGGAGGGGGACTGTTGTGGAATGAGCTGTAATTATTGTAGAATACGGAGTGCAGCTAATGGGCTCTTTTGATTGAGGAAGAAGATGCATTTCTTACCTAGTGGCCAGCCCTGTGATGAAATGACTGGGAAGGCCAGGGACTGATCAGATGTAGGAGACATGAGGTGACCTTGGCCACAGCAAACAACCATCATGGTCACTGAGTAGGTCCCCCAATGGCTGCTGATGTAGGTGTTTGGCTATCTGCCTTGGTCCTGGAAGTCAAAATGCATACCTGCCACAGTTCCCAGGACTGATGGGAAATTTGTGATTTGATAGGTTCACTCAGAGGAAAGGAGATTCTATCCATGGGGAAGGATAGGTAGTTACTTTTCCTCTCCTAATTCTACATACATGCAAAAAAAAAAAAAGTGTGCTCTGCGTCAACATGTATGTTCCCAAAAACACGTTTCTAAAAGAAGCTTTGGAACAAGAAACAAGATAAAGTTTCAGAGATGTACTGTACAGTGTAATGTTAACTAGTATAACAATTGCCCCATTCTCATGACAAATAATAATGCCTAACATGGGATGGATGGATTGTTCAGAAATCCTAATTTCTTTGCCTGCTGATTGAAAGAAAATTAGTCATTAACTACTCAGCTGTCTATTAAGAACATTTCCAGCAATGCAAAATATGTAGATGAAATCCTAGGGTGCAAAGAATAATTGGTTTTAAATAGTCATTATGTATAGTTTCAACAAATGTTAGGCCATTTTAGTTTATTAAATCCCTTGTGGACTAGCTGTCTTGCTGTGCACAAGTGCTTATTTTCAAAAATAGGCACTTGCACAGCACAGCTGGAGACCAAGTAGAAAAAAGACTTTAAAGTCCCAAACAAGCTAAAATTTCTTGCCTATGGCTTTGTGAACATTTATGACAATCACAGGCTTGAGTGTTGGATTTTGTATGATTTCTGATGTAGTTACACCACATGAAATATGGCAGTGTGAATGTGATTTATAATAAGCCAAGATTATTTCCCCCCCCATTATCGGGGTTAACAGGATTTGTTAGAAAGTAAATTGCTGTGGTTGATTAAAGCATGTTAAGGGTCACATTGGGGATAAAAATGAAGGATATATTTGCTATTAATTTTGAGACGATTCTAGGCTTTATACCAAAAAAATGGCTTTCTTAAAGTTTTATCATAGATGATATTGCAGCTGATTTAATATGGGTTATAATAAGCTTCCCACATGACCGGGAGTAAATCAAGAATTGGGTTTCCCTTTCTACTACAATACAAAAAGCACGAAGGCTTCTCCTATTATAAACTTTCTTTGAAATGGAATGCAAGGAGTGGAGACATGTAGAAGGCTACTTTAATCAGCTGAACATGATCATCCTGTTAAGTATTTCATAGCTGGCTCATTTTCATTAGTGATGAAGAAATCTCAAGTAGTTACTTTACAAGTTTGGATAATTCTAATTTTATTCACTTGTTAGACCCTGCCCCCCCAAGACTGCCACCTCCTTTCTATCCCATATAGCTCTTTCCATTAATAGAATGCTCTGTCCTTCTGTGTGGTGGGACTTTGTAATGCCTCCATTAACTCTCCTCTGCTGTGGCTCCATTCAGTATTCACTGTACTCTGGTATTTGGCTGTCAGTTGTGCCTTAAAACCAAATCCTAAGAATAGGGTGTTGGGTTAGCTCTCACACCAAAATTACTTGCTACAGAAAATGGGGATCAGGCTGTCTGCCACCAAAGCCTGGACAAGGTTCAAACACAGGATTACCTCCCCCATAACCTAAGCAAAGAACAAACGAATATGTCCATCGGAGTTTAACTTTGAGATCAACAAGCAAATTATCAGAAATTGAACAAATAATTCAGTATTTAATAGTGTGTAAGCCTCAAGAAATGGAAAAAAAAAGACTTGCTTGAACCTTTTTTAGGATAAATTGGCATGTCTCCAGAAAGCTGGGCTCAGAGGTAGTAAACACTCTTCTAGAATGTATAAATACTGAAGTTCCCCAGGAATGGTGGGAGAGGTAACAAGAAAGTAAAAGTAGTTTTGACAGAGAGTCTTAGGCCCATATCCACAAAGGTACATAGGTGCTGAAATGTGACACTTAGGCACCTAAGTCCTAGTTTTGACTTCACTGTGAGGCAGAAAACTCCCACTGAACTTAAGTGTTAAAAGTAAAAGTTCTCTAGGCATCTATGTTTCATCCTCTGAGCATATGCATTGGTTTCTCTGGTTGCTGATTCTCTTCCACAATTCACAAACTAGAAGAGATAGGCTTGCAACTGCCTAACTTATATGCAAGGCCTGATTTGATAGATGTGCTCAGAGGCTGCCTATCAGATTGGATCCCATTCAAAATCTGCCCAGAGGAGTTGGCAGCAGCACCAAATCACAGCCTTTAACCCAGTAGTTAGGGCACTTATGTAGGATGTGGGAGACCCAGGTTCAATCCCCCCCTCTCTACCAGAGCAGGAGAAAGGATTTGAAGAGGGGTCTCAGAAGGTTGCCCTAACTACTGCACTACAGTCTCTCTCTCTCTCTCCCTTGCCCAGTGACTAGTGAAGTATTTATCCACAGTGGGACAGTCATTGGGTTGGAGAAAGAGAGAATGACTCTGTAGCCAGTGGTTAGGGCTGTAATCCTGTGATATTCTAGGCACCTAAATGTTAATGTGAGGCTCAGCATTGCAATGTGGGAGAGCAGGATGTAAATGTTTTGTACAGCAGGTAGGGAGTCATGGGTGGTAGATCAGAAGTACTGAAATCTTTCTAGACTAAACCAGGACAGCTTCCACTTTCATGGAACCACAGAAATTAGAAATGAAAAAGGACTCTAAGGTCACTTTGTCTGCCTCCTGCCAATGCCTGGCTGTTTCCTAACGTATACTTGATTTTGACTGCTCTCTTACATCTAGCTGGAAATGATTTAAGTTACAGAGCTCTCATCTCTTCCTTTGGGAGATAATTGATCTCACTGTGAGAAAATTACTTCTTAGAGTACAGGAAGTGGTGCTTAGAATGTGACCTTGTAACTAGTAGAGATTTGCATAAAACTTCACAAAGAAAGCAAAACTGATTAATGTAGTCTTGCAAATTCACTAGCAATTTTACGTTTGCTTCATATTCACAGGGAGCTGAAAATCAACAGATAAATTTAGCTTGCTCTGTTACCTTGTGTGGTCTATGATATCTTCTTACTCAACAGTCAGTAACATTCCCTTTCACAATAGGGCAGAGGTATCATGTCGTAGAGGTGCAGAGGTGTACATCCCTCCATTTAGGCTCCCTACTGGGACTAGGCAACTGCATGCTGTTAAATTTGGAACTTAACTAGAGCCTCACATAAAGAAAAGAACACATCCCACTTCAAGTCAGTATCAATCCTTTAAAGAAAAGTCCTACAGAATTTAAAAGGGCTGAAGCCCAATAGGGTTCTATAGAAATCACTCTGAAAACAGATAGGTTTATAATTCTCTATTAAATTCTGCTACAGAATTGTATAGAAGGGTTTAAAAATTCTGTGGAAAGATTCTTTCCCTATTAGAAATTCTACTTGGCCATTACATGTGGTTGTGCATGCGTTGCGGCCAAGGGGTTGAGAGGGTTCAAAGTGCCTTTTCTCCACCTCACAGGCCTTATGCAGCCCAGGTGTGGGGAGAAATTCCCACTCATAGGAATAGAGAAAGCTATTTGGATTCCCATGGGGGTTTCTTTCACTGGGCCCTGGGAAAAGCAGGACTGGATGTGTGGAGTAGCTGCTATTGCTTTGTAGGGATGTGGGTGTGTCTGCAATGACCAAACATCATCCTCCATTCTGGAGGGTGAAATTCTGGGCTATAAACAACACCAGGTGCTGGTTGCTATTGTGGTAGAGTTTTATGTGACATTTCATTAAAAATAATTTCATGTTAAATACTCTCCCCTCCGTGCCTTCATCAAGAAGCCTGCACTGACCTTTGTGATACAGCAGGGCCAGAGGACAACAGGAGAATGATCCTATTGGGATCCAGGAAGTTGGCAGGCGGAAGCCCGCCTACTGCTAAAGGACCCCCGCCTCAGCCTAAGGGGAGGATCCACAGGACCTGGAAACAAAGTAATTCCAGGGGACAACTAATGAAATAACAGGGACAGGAGTGCGGTCAAAGGGTCAAACAAAGGGAACCAGATGGGGACACTGAGCAGAGAACCCCGGGCAATGCCCACTGCTCCTTGAAGGCGTCAAAGGAGTCAGTGGACACTGCCCAGAGGAACTCTTCCCAGATACACGAACAGACGGAGGATCGGAAATAGGCCCCACAGTCACAGGAGACTCCACCAGCCAACCTCCTCACCCTGGTTTTATAGATGGCCATTTTAGCCAGGGCCAGGAGGAGGTTGACCAGGAGGTCCCGTGACTTTGTGGGGCCATGGATAGGGAGTGCATAAATTAAAAGGTGAGGGGAAAAGTGCAACCAAAATCTTAACAACATCTCTAAGAGGAACCGGAATAGGGGCTGCAGCCTGGTGCACTCCAAGTAAATGTGCGACAGGGTTTCCCTCACGCTGCAAAAGGGGCAGGTGTCCGAGGTAGAGGTGAACCGCGCCAAGTACACGCCCGTGCTCACGGCCCCGTGAAGGAGTCGCCAACTGATATCCCCAGTGGGCCTCAGGACCAAGGTGGAGTAAAGGCTGGCCCACCGGGGAGTATGATAAATGGGAGATATATAAGCTCCAAGATGATCAGTTCCTTATTCTCTGTGGACTGAGGAGAGATTACTACAGGTTAGTTAGAGCACCTGGAGCCAATTAAGGCCCTGCGAGAGACCAAATAACAACCCCATCTCCCCACTTCAGTCAGACAGGAGAGGGGATGGAGAGTTGGAGGAGTATATAGCTTGGAGGAGTATTGTTCTTAACCAGAGGATCAGAGTACTAGGGGAAACCCTGCCCGAGCAGAGAGACTCCCCAGGAACAGAGGACTGAGAGAAACCCTGCCCAAGGGGAAAGAGAGTAAGAAGCCCATGAAACTGAAGGGGCTGGGACCTGGAGTATGGGGTGGACACAGGCCTCTTCCCCACTCCCCTTCTCTCCCCCACCAGGGCACTAGTGGAGCTGTTGATGCCCAAGAATAGGGCAAAGGGTGGTGCCCTGACTCACCACACCAAGGAAAAGTGTGAGACCCACCACAGTAGCATTGACCATTTGTCACGCCTTCTACAAAGGGATCATTTTTGTTTGAATACATCACACTATATATGACTTTTCTTCAGTGTTAAGGGGCATGAAACCCTACTCCCAGCTGAAAAGTGTACCATTCTGAGAGCTGCCAGTGAAAAGCACTATTTTGTCTTTTAAGTTTATTCATTCTGTTTGGACACTTACTTTCCTATTCAGAGTTTGATCACTCTCCAGTTGTTTAGAAATTGATGTAAAAACCTCCTGTTTTTTCCACTAATTAAATCAACGAGTCACCTGCTGCCTACAAGGCTTTATTTAGCACAGAGATACAGGGTCTAGTTTTTGACAAAACCATAAAACAAAAAATAAGGAAGGCGAAGTAAAAGTATCTTAAACCAGTCACTCTATGGCTAAAGAGACTATTAGGTTTCGGGGTTGCCTGGCTTTCCCAGTGACTTCACTGGGGATGGATCCAGTCCTATAGTATGTATGGAGTGACTTACAGCTTACTGTATTAGATGAATGATGACATCATATTTTTAATCCATTTTTAATGTAGTGTTAAAACAGTCTTTCCTTAATGAGCTATTTATGACTTTTTCATCAAACTCTCATGATCACTAGGCTCCACCTAACAAAGAGAGGGAAGCTTCGCAAGCCGGCTGGCTAACCTAGTGAGGAGGGCTTTAAACTAGGTTCACCGGGGGAAGGAGACCAAAGCCCTGAGGTAAGTGGGGAAGTGGTATACCAGGAGGAGGCACAAGCAGGAGCGCGTGAGAGGGGAGGGCTCCTGCCTCATACTGAGAAAGAGGGGCGATCAGCAGGTTACCTCAAGAGCCTATATACAAATGCAAGAAGCCTGGGAAACAAGCAGGGAGAACTGGAAGTCCTGGCTCAGTCAAGGAATTATGATGTGATTGGAATAACAGAGACTTGGTGGGATGACTCACATGACTGGAGTACTGTCATGGATGGATATAAGCTGTTCAGGAAGGATAGGAAGGGCAGAAAAGGTGGAGGAGTTGCACTGTATGTAAGAGAGCAGTATGACTGCTCAGAGCTCAAGTATGAAACTGCAGAAAAATCTGAGAGTCTCTGGATTAAGTTTAGAAGTGTGAGCAACAAGGGTGATGTCATGGTGGGAGTCTACTATAGACCACCAGACCGGGGGATGAGGTGGACGAGGCTTTCTTCCGGCAACTTGCACAAGTTACTAGATCGCAGGCCCTGGTTCTCATGGGAGACTTCAATCACCCTGATATCTGCTGGGAGAGCAATACAGCGGTGCACAGGCAATCCAGGAAGTTTTTGGAAAATGTAGGGGACAATTTCCTGGTGCAAGTGCTGGAGGAACCAACTAGGGGCAAAGCTCTTCTTGACCTGCTGCTCACAAACCGGGAAGAATTAGTAGGGGAAGCAAAAAGTGGATGGGAACCTGGGAGGCAGTGACCATGAGATGGTCGAGTTCAGGATTCTGACACAAGGAAGAAAGGAGAGCAGCAGAATATGGACCCTGGACTTCAGAAAAGCAGACTTTGACTCCCTCCGGGAACTGATGGGCAAGATCCCCTGGGAGAATAACATGAGGGGGAAAGGAGTCCAGGAGAGCTGGCTGTATTTTAAAGAATCCTTATTGAGTTACAGGGACAAAGCATCCCAATGTGTAGAAAGAATAGTAAATATGGCAGGCGACCAGCTTGGCTTAACAGTGAAATCCTTGCTGCTCTTAAATACAAAAAAGAAGCTTACAAGAAGTGGAAGATTGGACAAATGACCAGGGATGAGTATAAAAATATTGCTCGGGCTTGCAGGAGTGAAATCAGGAAGGCCAAATCACACCTGGAGTTGCAGCTAGCAAGAGATGTTAAGAGTAACAAGAAGGGTTTCTTCATGTATGTTAGCAACAAGAAGAACGTCAAGGAAAGTGTGGGCCCCTTACTGAATGAGGGAGGCAACCTAGTGGCAGAGGATGTGGAAAAAGCTAATGTACTCAATGCTTTTTTTGCCTCTGTCTTTACTAATAAGGTCAGCTCCCAGACTACTGCACTGGGCAGCACAGCATGGGGAGAAGGTGACCAGCCCTCTTGGAGAAAGAAGTGGTTCGGGACTATTTAGAAAAGCTGGACGAGCACAAGTCCATGGGGCCGGATGCGTTGCATCCGAGAGTGCTAAAGGAGTTGGCGGATGTGATTGCAGAGCCATGGCCATTATCTTTGAAAACTCATGGCGATCGGGGGAGGTTCCAGATGACTGGAAAAAGGCTAATGTAGTGCCCATCTTTGAAAAAGGGAAGAAGGAGGATCCTGGGAACTACAGGCCAGTCAGCCTCACCTCAGTCCCTGGAAAAATCATGGAGCAGGTCCTAAAGGAATCAATTCTGAAGCACTTAGAAGAGAGGAAAGTGCTCAGGAACAGTCAGCATGGATTCACCAAGGGCAAGTCATGCCTGACTAATCTAATTGCCTTCTATGATGAGATAACTGGCTTTGTGGATGAAGGGAAAGCAGTGGATGTGTTGTTCCTTGACTTCAGCAAAGCTTTTGACACGGTCTCCCACAGTATTCTTGCCAGCAAGTTAAAGAAGTATGGGCTGGATGAATGGACTATAAGGTGGATAGAAAGCTGGCTAGATTGTCTGGCTCAATGGGTAGTGATCAATGGCTCCATGTCTAGTTGGCAGCCTGTATCAAGTGGAGTGCCCTATGGGTCGGTCCTGTGACCAGTTTTGTTCACTATCTTCATAAATGATCTGGAGGATGGTGTGGATTGCACCCTCAGCAAGTTTGCAGATGACACTAAACTGGGAGGAGCGGTAGATATGCTGGAGGGTAGGGATAGGGTACAGAGGGACCTAGACAAATTGGAGGATTGGGCCAAAAGAAATCTGATGAGGTTCAACAAGGAGAAGTGCAGAGTCCTGCACTTAGGACGGAAGAATCCAATGCACCGCTACAGACTAGGGACCGAATGGCTCGGCAGCAGTTCTGCAGAAAAGGACCTAGGAGTTACAGTGGACGAGAAGTTGGATATGAGTCAACAGTGTGCCCTTGTTGCCAAGAAGGCAAATGGCATTTTGGGATGTATACATAGGGGCATTGCCAGCAGATTGAGGGACGTGATCATTCCCCTCTATTCGACATTGGTGAGGCCTCATCTGGAGTACTGTGTCCAGTTTTGGGCCCCACACTACAAGAAGGATGTGGAAAAATTGGAAACAGTCCAGCGGAGGGCAACAAAAATGATTAGGGGACTGAAACACATGAGTTATGAGGAGAGGCTGAGGGAACTGGGGATGTTTAGTCCTCAGAAGAGAAGAATGAGGGGGGATTTGATAGCTGCTTTCAACTACCTAAAAGGGGGTTCCAAAGAGGATGGCTCTAGTCTGTTCTCAGTGGTAGCAGATGACCGAACAAGGAGTAATGGTCTCAAGTTGCAGTGGGGGAGATTTAGGTTGGATATTAGGAAAAACTTTTTCACTAGGAGGGTGGTGAAGCACTGGAATGCGTTACCTAGGGAGGTGGTGGAATCTCCTTCCCTAGAAGTTTTTAAGGTCAGGCTTGACAAAGCCCTGGCTAGGATGATTTAGTCGGGGATCAGTCCTGCTTTGAGTAGGGGGTTGGACTAGATGACATCCTGAGGTCCCTTCCAACCCTGATATTCTATGACTTAATGATCACAGTATTTACATCCTCTCTATGCAGAAAATGGACAGCCAAGGTAATCTGCCCAGAGCTTCACCCATCTCCATATTGTAGAATCATATTAAAGAAGTTCTGTATTAAAATCACAAATGATTCCCCATAGTTTAAATTCCAGGGTATTACTAATTAAGAGGTCTTTTGGTTTTTGGTACTGTTTCTCTCCCTCTCTGTGTGAAACTTGCAAGCTGCTAATTGTGTTAGTACATTCTAAGACAGAGTCTGTTCTCAAAGCAATTCTTTGTAACAACTACTCACACAGAGAGAGACTCAAAGCAATACTCTTTAACAACAGAAACAGCACCCAGAGATTCCCCACCCTTTCGTTGTATTCATCTCGCTTTGTTAACAATTGTGATTAAAAGAGAGATAGAGGATGTATGTGGATGGATGCTTGGTGTGGATAATAATTGAATGATCAGGGAGGTGCCAGCCTAAGAATCCAGTGTCCATCGGCTGAAGAAGGCGTCAAGTGGAAATAACCAGAGGACCCCCGGAGGGCAGACTGGAATCCACCCAACAGCCTCAAGAATGGGAGAACCAAAGAACAAGATAACATCTGGCAGCACGGAGCCGTAAGAATGTGCCATCTGCTGATTGATTCAGCAACAGCATGATGAAGCAATTCCCATAGACTGGCATAGGAAGAAATTCCTATAAAAATGGACTCTAGAAAGTGAGAACTTTGGGGTCTGATTTTGCAAACCAACTTCCAGGAGCATCAGATGAGCACCTGACAAGGCCCTGCTCCCTCCTCATGTCCAGGCCACCTGGCCAGTGGCTTGGCATGAGCAACAGTAAGGCTGGTAACTATGATAACAACCTTGCAGAACCTGTGTGTGTGTGTGTGTATGAATGAATGTGTGAATAAATATGAAATTGAATGGAATGTTATAGCTATAACTAACTGCTTACTATGATTCTTTCTGTATTCACAATAAATGTGGCATTTTGCCTTTTCCCCTTTAATAAGATCCTGCTGGTTTTTATTTTATTGGTATAACAATATGAGACTATGAATGAGTCATAAAGAGAAGCCCTGTGAGGGTATCTTTCCGCTAGGGGTGACTGCCATCAACTAACCTTGAATGTAAGTTCTTTAAAGCACACTTGAGAAACGGCGGTTTGCCAAATACAGCAAGTATGTGAGTCTTCAGGATAATGCTTTGAAGATAGGGAAAGCCTTCAGTCAATGTAATGTGTACCTCCTGTGTGCTTTGCTTACACATTGCAGCTCTGCATCAATAGTCCTTCATTATGTCAAGCCTCTGTGCAAAAACTAGTTGTGATCAGCGGGAAGCTGGTCTGTTATTTCAAACATTCTCCTCTGCCTTTTCCAACTTACACCAATTACATATAGGTCTTACCATGAACCATGATTCAATTTCAAGACAGAACTCAGTGTACAGTATTATATTCTGGAAAACCTAATGGAATGCAAACAGGCTGTGATTCAATATTTGTCTGAGAAGACAAAAATTCAGGTGCCAACTTCAGTACACTGGAGCTTGACACTGTATGTGATCCAAATTTGTTTAGTCCTTTGAGAAATCAGTTCAGAAGATCAGCTCAGATGCTTGTATTTGTTATGATAACAGCTGTTGGGGCTTTACAGTGCACCTCAGCAGTTGGATGCTTTGCACTGCCACTTAACACATAAGAAAAATATAAGCTCTATATCTAATCAAGTGAGTGATGCTGATTCTAAGAAGTCTGCTCTGTACGTGTTTGTTGCATTCTTGAGTCGATCTATTCTTGTTCAATTCTGAATTGTAATGGGATAGTTTCAAAGCTGCAGTATATGGTAGTTGAAGAATACCAGAAAAATAAAATCAGTAGTACAAAAGACAAAAAGAAAAACTGATCAGGCATACAATTAAGAAAAATCACCTTGAATATTCAAGTGTGTGCAGCTGTTTGGGAAAGATCTAAACTCAGTGTGAGTTACTACAAATACTGCTGAGACAGAGACAGCAGAATACTTCACTGAGGCCACCACTCTGCTCATGGGACACAATATCAAATTTGGGAATCTAGGATTTCCATCTCTTGTAGCCATGGCTCTTTTTTCTCTTAGGTTCCCACCCAGTAGTGTAGGTTCATCAGGAATAGATGTTTACCTGAATTGAAAATGTGATGTCTTGGAAAAGATGCAGTTTGTACCCTCTTCCCCCTTCAAATCCCAAAACAAATACCCCCACCCTATGCTGCCTAGAGCTCAGAAAATAGTGAGGGAAATCTTTCTCCCTTAATGCTGGATTGAATTGAAAGCAAAATGTAATTTGACTGTGTTTGCCACTGTAAAGGCATGGGCCACCCCCCCCCCCCCAGCCTCATTGCAGCCTGGTGTGGCATTGCAGGTGTGCCCCATCTTAATTTCTCCCAGATGTAGTGGCAAAAGGTTCACTGGGCAGAGGAAAGCCAATGCCCACAAACAAAAAGCATGCCCTCTTTTAATAAGGTTTCAGGACATGAGAAATTACAATAAACAATTCATAAGGTCCTGACCTCAGGGTCCTGGTTCAGAGCTTCCAAATGTAAAGATCACAAAACATAGTCGCTGAATCTGGTTAAGCTGGTTTCCTGGAGTCTTTTCCCTAGATTTTTTTCCAATGGAACATCACCTGCTGGATCTCAGAGTTTGTTTAAAGTTTGCTTTTTTACAAAGTCTATTCCCCTTATTCTGCTGTTCACGTCTGCCTTTCCTTAAGAATCATTAAACCATCATTTCATGATCATTGTTGCCCAATTTGCTTTCCATCTTCAGATTCACAACCAATCTCTCCCTGTTAGAGTCAAGCCTAAAATGGCTGGTCTCCTGGTCATTTTCTTCACATTTTGAAACAAGAAGTTGTCCCAACGCAGTTCAAGAATTTATTGGAAAATTTGTATTTTGCCATATTACTTTTCTAGCAGATTTCTGGTTAGTTAAAGTCTCCCATTACCAACAGGTCTTGTGTTTTGGATAGTTTTGTTAATTGTTCTAGAAATGCCTTATCCCCCTCCTCCTGATTTTGTGGTCTATAGTAGACCTCTACCATGATGTCACCCTTATTTTCTTCCCCCTTTTATTTTAATCCAGAGGCTTTCAACTGGTCTGCTTCACCTCCTTCTGAACCTCATAACAAGTGTACACATTCTTCATGTATAGTGCACCACACCACCTCTTCCCTTTTTCCTTGCCTGCCCTTTCTGAGCAAGCTATACCCCTCTATACCAATATTCTGGTCATGAGATTTACTCCACCAAGTCTCTGTGATACCAGCTGAATCATAGCTGTGCTTTTGTGCTAAGATTTACATTTCTTCCTGTTTGTTCCTGTATATAGACATCTAAGATGTTGAGCAGATCTGTTTTCCCATTGTTGCTCCTACGACTCTACTGTAATTTTCCATTTCCATCACTAATTCCAGCTCTCTGTCACGTTTTTTATACTTGTGACATATACTGCAATCCCATGCATTATCTTTGGGGACCACTGTATTTAATTTATGATTCGTTTATGAATGATTAGTTCTACTCCATGGGGGAAGGTTACCACAACTCGTTTAGGAACTAAAAACAATGGGCAGTGATTAAGGCAAGTCACTGAGACTACACAATGCTGGAGAGGTATCACTCCTTGGGGAGGCTTGCATATAACGCTTCAAATTAGATTTTCCACAGATTCAAACAAAGAAAGGGCTTTTGGTATAAGAAGGCTGAGTTTTAACTGACAGGGTGTTCCTTCTGATCAGCAAATGCACATCAATTTTTGTCAGAGTGCCCCAATCATGCTAAAGGGTTGGAAGGACTTGGACCTACTAAGGCCCCATCAGACTGAAGGATGACTCCAGGTATGTATAGCGTGTGGTTAAATCTGTTTTTATTATGTTTTCTTTGTCATGCTTTAACCTTAAGAATAAATGTAATTTCCTAGAAAGAACAGTTTGGATTAATGGTAAATTACATTTGTGAAAGACACTGGAGAGAAAGTAATGCACAAGCTCTGGCCATGTGGCATGTGGCTTGCTGGAGATATCACAGTGTAAGGCAGGGGGCTGTGCAGCCTTAAAACCTTGGTTAAGAAGGGAGTGGGACAAGGGTCCCTACCCAGATACCAGGGGATGGCAGAAGTCCTGAGATCTGACAAGGCACTCCTGAAGTGGATCATGGATGGGGGATACAAGTGCAGTTTACTTCAAAACTGTGGTCTTTTGTCATGTGGCCTCTTCAAGCTAGTTGAAAGACCTCCTCACTAGGTTAGCGGGTTGGTGTCCAAAGATGCTCTTCACCTTCTTGGTCAGGTGGATCCATCTCTTTCCAACAGTCCTCCTTCATGGAACATCACTTCATTGTCAAGCAAGCCAATGTCCTCCTCTTAACACCATCTGCACAGCCATGCATTCATCTTCAGGATGCAAATGTCCCTGCCTGGATCCTCACCCTCAACCAGCAGGATGGATGAGAACACAGCCTGCACCCCTGGCTCCTTCACCATCACTCTCTGTAGTCACTGCTGATGTGCTCAAGGTCCTACCTGTCAATATCATTAGTGCCCACATAGGTGAGCAGCATAGGGTAGTGGTCAAAGGACCGGATGAACCTTGGCTGCCTTTTGTTTTTTTTAACATCTCAGATGCCGGTAGACAGCACACCTCCTATGATGTTAGGTCAAGATGTGGATGCCTCTGTACCGCTCTCAAAGGAATCCCTGACTACTACCACCCTTTGTCTCCTCCTTTTGAGGGTGGTGGCTATGAACATCCCAACCTTCCCTCAACCACTGAGGTTTGCTCCTCTACTCCTGTTGCCAGTACAGCACACCAGTTCTTGACCTCAGTGGATGGGGGTAGGGGGTGAAGTACCGTCTGCTGACTAAGGTGGCCAGTAGTCAGTCTCCTTCCCGTACAGCACTTGGTTCTTTTCTTCTCTGGTGCTGCTCCTTCATCCTTCATATCTCCAAGTGCATCCTGTCAATGAAATTCTCATACTCCTGGATGCTGTGCAGACAAACCACCTTTTCCTGCAGATCTCTAATCTGATTCTTGAGGGACTCCACCAACAGACACCTCTTACATCAAGTGGTTCCCTCCTCTGGCTTTCTTCAGCAGGGACATGCAGGCCACATTCCCAGCAAATCAAGAAGAGGACCTGGGTAGAAACCTCCAGGGTCAGGATACTTGTCTGACCAGGGCCCCTAAAAGTGCAGGCAGAGGGAGAGCTAGCAGTGGTAGCATGTTGTTTTCCACCCACTAGGGGGGTCTTCCTTGTGGAGTACTCGCAAGTTGAAGGGAAAGCTACCTCCCTGCCTTACTCTGCTGGTGAAGTCAGTTGGCTAACTCCCTGAGTCTCCCAGCTGCCTTCGTCTCACCAGCAGTGTGTGTGTAATAGAATCTCTTCCTACAGTGCACCATTACACAAGCAGCAGAGCCATCAGCTCTCATATTCAGGGGGTTTGTTTTCACTTTTTTGATAATATATGCTAGAAATATAAAAACAACAAAATTAATATTATGAGGGCTTTCTTAAATGGCAGCTCAGAATGCATAATATTAGCTGCCGTGTTTGTTTGTTTTTTTCTGAAAAAGTATTTGATTCCTGTTTCCCTTATATTGTACATTTTGAAATGAATACACAGAGTATAAATAGGAAGATGTGACTATAGGGGAGAGTCTTTTTCTTCCAGCACTTTTCTTCATGGACATCTCTTTCTAGCATTTACCTTCCACTTCCTGCTGTGGCAGAAGCATTTAGTTATGTTGAGTAGGATCTAAAGGGATCTAATAGGATTTGAAGGGCAGATGTAGAATTCTGTCCTCCTTACTGGATAAGAGGATGTTGACATTTGTTTAAAAGTAGCCTTTGTGCATAACACACCACCTAGGCTTGGGTACTTAGTTGTGTTGAATGATAACAGGATCAATCGGGAAGAGGCACAGTCCTAACCTTCTCAATAGAACCTCTCTACTAGGCATTAGAACTGTTCATGTTAATTAGGTTACATGCAAACAGTACCTCATGGATGCACATCCTTTATAGACAGTGCATGGCTTTTTGTCAAGTAAGATAAAAATAGGGTTGGGGTAACAAGGAGCAGCCTACTTGTAATTTGGCTTTTTTAAACAAACAAACAAACAAACAAACAAACAAACAAACAAACAAACAAACAAACAAACAAACAAACAAACAAACAAAACACATTCATTGCTTTGTTGGATTTTGCAGATTTTACTTGTGTATGCATTGGACCAAAGCTTCAGAACCAGCATTTGAAATTGTGCTTACACATTTTGCATATGCAAAGAAGCACATGTCAAACTGGGTAGCTTGGTAACTTACTGCCTAACTACAAGGTATGAATATTTGTATACATACGCAAAACTTGTGGGTGGCACTTTGGAGTTTGGCTTGGCTTCTGATGCAAAATTGGCGTATGGGGTCAGTATTTCCACAAGTCACTAGTGCACATATCAGTGGACAGATATTTATATTTAACGTCAAAACCTTGGATTTTTTTTTAATGATGCCATTATGGGATGCAGCAGTAGTCCCTTTTGACTAGTCTTAAGGTCAAATTCTTCCCTGGTGTATTTCCATTGATTTTACACAGTTACACAGGGGAATAATATGGTCCATGGATGAACTTTTCTCCTCTGATGGTTATGGAACCCTTCCAACAGTAGTTGCCTCTTGTTTTGTTCTCTCCGGAAGTGACTGTAGTGGCTCACCATGTGTCTCTCCTGCTACCTTGCACTGGTTAGATGAATTGTCACTGATCTTGAGACCTTTTCTTAAAGTATTTTTTTCACTCTTACTGTACTTCCTTTTGCATTTAGCAGAACTGTGAGATAAGAGTATAGACATGCGGATTCTGAATGTAGCTGCCTATCCCTTTTGTATACAGTATCAATTATTCTTCCTTATTAAAAGGTGTTATTTCTCCATTTATACTCAAATCCCAATTCCCTGGAATCTACATGTAAGTTTCATAATGCTGTCTTAGTTTAATTCTCTTCTCCAAATTTCCTTAATATCGCCTCAGTTATGCTATCAGAGTAAACAATAATGCACTCTTAGATATTAGCAGTAAAATTATCTCACCATCTGCTTCTCTTCCAGCAACAACTATTTTACTTGTGAATGTTCATTTTGGGAGTATAGTTGCAAATTTTTCCTGAGTTGTGTAACTTTACTAATCTAGATTATTAAAGGAAACTTTTTGAAACCTAGTAGCCAGCCTGGTTAATTTTGTTGTGTTAATTTATTATTTATTTGTATTACGCTAACACCTGCAATCAAAATCAAGACCTACTGCTGAACAAACTCAAAGTAAAAGATAGTATCTGCTCCAAATACTTTGGACCCTGGAAATGTCAGAATAATTCTGGTGATTACTTCCATTTGTATTTTATTAAATAAGACAAAAGGTTTAACCCCTTGTGTTTAAATCTTACAAAAGAAAGCCAACTGAATGCTGTAGTTCCATCCTTTCCAATCCCTAAGGTTTATTATGGGAGGGTCATTTGTACTGCCCTTTGACAGTCACTGGAGCTAATCATATTTCAGGAATGGAAGCATGATAGCTTTAAAAAGCATACTGGTCACAATGAAAATGTCAGATTTGCATTTTGAAAGCAGATCATGGCAGCAGATCTAATCACAGCAGAGCAGAAATACCTTCTGATCTTCTACTGTGATCTGGCAGCATTAGCTACTTCCCTCTGAAGGTCACAGAGAGCAATTTAGGGAGATAACCTGCCTCCGTCTAAAGAAGTGAAAGATGTGGCTGGTTCCTGAAGACAAATTCATCTTAGAGATTCATCAGGAGAAGGAAAGTCTTAGAAGAATAGCTTGTAGTAGCAGTATTGTCAGGCAGCTTTGAAAAGCAACAGAGCCATGAGCTATCTCTTCCCAAAGCTGTTCTGTACAGTGGTTGAAGCAGCCCGCTGCAAAATCCTACATCAGCGCCTCATTGTGACACACCGATGACCGGGTAGGTCTAACCATGCTACAAAGGTATCGGACTATCCAATCCAGGGAGGGGGATTGCTCTCTCAGAGGAAAGAGCGCTTTTCCTTCTCCTTAGAGGTTGGAGGCTAGCTAAGCTTGAGGAGGTACGCATGCCTGCCCACCTAGCCAGTGGGATGGCTTGAAGTTAATGGCTAAAACAACACAAGTAAATGGGTTTTAGTTTCCTGCGCGTCATCGAACCATTCTACAGTGGCGGAGCAGAAATTGAGTGACGAGAAGTTGCTAAAAATGTCAGGTGCTAGGCCAACATGGAAAAGGACAACCCTCGCTGTGTGTACTTACAATTGTAGGTTGCTGGTGAGGGAGGAAACATTAAACCATCTGATGGAGGAGAAGAAAAGGATAAGATGTGATATCCTCGGTGTCTGCAAAACCCGATGAAAGAAGGAGTTGGAAGTCAACTGGAAGGATGGAAATGCTGTGAGGCTCGGAAAGGGAGATGGCGCTAGAAATGTTGGAGGAGTCGGATTTATCGTCAGTAAGGATTGGTCTTTGAAAGGCCAACTAATCATGCCAGCTATATCATGCCAGCTAATATCATCACGTATTGGTGTGCTGCATCTTCAGATGGAGTCAAAAGCTACCCACAAGGTCATCCAGGCCTACGCTCCCACAAGTGCAAGTGAGGACGAAGAAGTGGAAGAATTCTACCGAGAGCTCAAAAGAACCTTTGTGCAAAAGTCCAATTTCACTGTCATGATGTGAGATTTCAACGCCAAAGTCAGGTGAGGGAAAGCTGGTGAAAAGTTCATAGGGAGATATGGCAGTGGCGAAAGAAATGAAAGAGGAGAAAGGCTGGTAGCAATGGTGGAAACAAAAGCACGGTACGTGGCAAACATCTGGTACAAAAAGAAGAGCACAAGAAGGTGGACGTGGATCACACCAAACGCGAAGAGCAAGAATGACATTGACTATATTTTAGTCAATAAAAGGCACATCATTCAAGACGTCTCTGTAGTGCAGCCTTTCAACACCGGCAGTGACCATCGCCTGCTTAGAGTGAAGTTGATTTTCGACGAAGTGGTGGAAAAGAAGGCGTTACAGATGGCAAACAGGAAACAGAGGCCGAAGACATTCGATGAAGCAAAGCTGAAGAAAGCGATTTCTGGGTTTGACTGGAGCCAGACGGAAAAGTGTGATGAGGACTATAGTATCTTTGCTGACAAGCTGAGACGTTGCATAAAAGCAGCTGAAATTGAAAAGCTGAAGAAGGCAAAGGGAAGAATCCTGAATGCATTTTGTACCTGCAGTTCAACTATAGGGGCAACAATTAGATTGCAGGTGCCAATCAGGTGGTCTAAGTTGCATCTCTAGTTCATTCTGTGTATGTGGAAAAAATGTAGATGCAAATTGTGCCAAAGAAAATTTCACTGGTAGTAAAGCCCTTTTAAAATTTAGCCTTATATTATACCAGTAGGCCCCACAATGTGTATTTGTTTATATTTTTCATTCGTCTTCCCTTTTGTCCTTTTCTTGCCTTAGTTGTATTTTTTGACTCTTTCTCCCTCGTTCCCTCTTTCTAAATTTAGGAGATTCTTCAGATTTGAGATATGGGGAGAGTTGCCCCTTTTCCCCTTCCACTTCTCCCTACTGGCCTCAGAAGCGGAGTGATCCAAAAGTGTGAGAAAATCAGAGAAAACAGCACTAATTTATACAATGTCCTCAGAGGTGGACCTAAAGAGAAAAAAATGACCTTAGGGTAATTTTCACCTTTCCTGAAGTAACTTCTAGTCTTGAGAGTTCTCAGATGCATAGTCAGTGCTGAAGCTTTCTGGATACAACTGATTTTACACATCTGTTGGCTACGTATAAGATCTTACATCTGGGAATGTGGTTCTGGGTCACTCCCTTGTGGTCTTTCAGTCCATAAACCAAAGAAAATGTTTTTGAAACAATATATATGTTTTCATCTTGTTTCAATTTTGTTTGTTTAGATTAAAATAGTATCAATTTGCCACAAACAGAGTGTCTGAAACTTCTAAAGATAAGTGCCTCTCAGCATGAATCTGTTGAGCTATGGAAAATGGCATTATCATTTGGAATTGCAGACCTCTGGGAAGAGCAAAATGTTTTTCTCTTATGTATTTATTACAAGATATAGAAAGTGGTGGCGAGTTGGCACTGTATGATAAAATATTTACAAAGCCAACAAACTATAACCCAACAAGAAAGATTGTGGTTAGGAGCTTTTGTTTGTTTACAGATACAAAGGACAAACCACCAGAGCTATCTGATACGGACCACCAGGACCAGAGCACAGCAAGAGAGAACAATCCTTGGACCAACACTAAAGATATTGTAAGTGTCTAGACTCTGTACTCAAAGGGAACTTTAACTATCTTTTTTAATATCTGTTGGTTAACAAATACACCCAGACATGCATTGTTTATGTAGAAGATTGTTCTGATTCAAACAAGAGACACTCCAGCCAGAGACAGAGCCATCAGAAACAATAAGTACTAAAGATGGCTGCCAGAAAATGTAAAGCGGTTAGAATCAGAGGACACAAACTACTTGAATACAGCAGATGGATTCAGAGAGTGCAGCAAACTGGTATGTGTTTTAGGAAAGCAAATTTGGGGAAATGATAACATTTAGAGCCAAATCCTGTATTGTTTGTTCAGAATTTACTCAGGGGGAAGGAAAAAAACCCCTCCCAATGATGCCATTGGGAGAAAGTATTAAAAGCATGAGGAATAGGTGGCAGGAATAAAACAGAGTACCATAAATAAGGCATGAAAGATTTATAATTCCTTTAAAGAAAAATTGTGCAAGAACCAAAAAATGGCTGATGTGGCTTTAAAGTTGAGATCAATAAAATATTATACTGAATATGGAAAAGTGGAAAGGCAACCAAAAAGAGGCCATATTGTCTCCTTGTGCAGAAAAACCCATGACAGAAAAACTTCATGAGGTTCCCTTCGCTGAGTTTCCTCCAGTTCTCAGGAACAGATATCTCAGGCCTTGTCTACACTACGGAGGTAAATCGATCTAAGCTACACAATTTGAGTTACATTAGTAGCATAACTCAAGTCGATGTAGCTTAGATCTACTTACCATGGGGTTCACACCGTGCTATGTCAATGGGAGATGCTCTCCCATCGACTCCACTTACTCTTCTCGTTCCAGTGTAGTACCAGAGTCGATGGGAGAGTGATCAGCGGTCAATTTTTAGCGGGTCTTCACTAGATCCACTAAATCGACCCCCGGTGCATCGATTGCCACAGCATTGATCCTCCGGTAAGTGTAGACAAGCCCACAGAGCCCACTGCACTGATTCTGAGTTTGGATGGATTTCGCACATCATTAAACAATTTCCCTGGACTGATCTGCAAAAGGCAATCTGATCTGTGAAAGTCAAAGAGTAAGATTTGGTAGAGAACAGACAGATGTACACTGACACTTTTATCTTAAGCATTTTTTTCCTTCCAAAGGGCAGTGTCTGTATATTTTACATCTTCATTGCAAATTGTGCTTCTAGGCATTCTTTGCTGGAATTCATCATTTCAAGTACAGGGGTAAACATCCAAGCAGAGCTATGGAAGTTCCAGACATACACCTCATTAACATTAAAAAGAACATCTGTAACACCTCATATTTTGCTTTGAAAATGTATCTCTTATGTCATCTTGTGCCATTGTCTTCACACGATATGACACATCAAACATTTTAAACAAGAAATGCTAAAAGTAGGAGAAGGCTGTGTGTTGGTATATTTGAGACTACTGCCAAATGTTCAAAATGTTTGCAAGACATTTGGTTATGATAAGCTCAGTGAACGTGAAATAAATTCTTAATAGGGAGAGAGGTTTGAACATTAGCTCTGGGGAAATAGCTATATGTACTTTGCAGGCTATGGGGAATAAACTGCAGGTAAATTTCTAAAACAGGTTATCATTCAACCTGATCATTCAATCTGTGTAGGGTTTTTATACCATTCCGATCACCAGGGTATCCAATTATTGGATATTTTCTGGGGATCACAAGCTCTGTCCCATTCCCAGAGCCATCATCTCCATCCAAGAGTCACCAAATTCAGATTCATTTGAAGTGGTTGCCAAAGGCAGTTCACAGAGAACCAATACCACTTCCTTTGCCCTTCTAGGAGCTGGCTCAAAGGATGCTTCAGCTAAATATCATCAGAATGTGATGATAACATTTCTGACTTTGGGAATGGGGATCAACAATTGATGTTCCGAAATGTCTTCTCTACACCATTTGCTGTTTGCAACTATTTTGGCTTCTAGGCAGCTCTGTCACATTGTTGTTACTAAGCCAGTTTAATCACTGATCAACTAAGAGATATTCTTAAGTACGCAGTTATAGGGGTTGTCTTCACTAGACCTAGCTCATATTCACACACAAAACCCTCTACTGTATGAGTTTAATGGTTTATATGACGAAATGAGATAATTTAAAGTGTTATCTTGAGTTTGTAGCTGAATTGGTTCCCTGTATGTGCACCACCTGTTATTAATCATTACTTGTCTTGTGCTTCATTAGCAACATTTTTGGCTTGTTTAGGATTCTCACCTCCTGTTTAGCTGCCCTAAGGAGCAGAACAAGCTGGTTTATCAACCTGAACTAAACAGGGGTGTCACTTTCTATAGGGTGGAACGGATAGTTGCCTCTCCTCCAGACCTTGATTTGTGCCCCACTAACTTTTTATAGTTCAGTGCTAGCCAGCTAGCCAGTGCTTGCCCAGGCCTATAAGGCCCACTATGGGGAAGACTGGGTCTGGCTGGGACTCCTATTGCCACCTTGTCAGTGCCGTCCCCCTCTCCACATGGGCTGAGCAGGACAGGAAGCAGGAACAATGGCTTGGTCTGGAGATAAGCACGGAGCAAGCCAAGCCCAGGTCCCTATCCTGGGCCAACCTCTGGTGAGACATTCCTCCTCCCAGTCAGTTGCTCCCCGCACCTGCACTCCCAGGGGTAGAACCATCCTGCCACCTCCTCTTCCGCCTCCAAGATGGGACTGGTCTGCTAACCCCCATAAGAAGCCACGACCTCAGTAGGGAGGTGGAAGTATGGATGTTTGCCAACTTTTTCCTCCCAGAATTTTTCCGTAATGAGACCATGGAAGTAAAATATTTCCTTGGTGATTGCAGATAGTTCCAGTGCAAGTACTGTTCAGCAGTGACTGCTGGAAGCTACGCTGCAGAGATAGGAATATCAGCAACTTAGATGTAAAAGGAAAAATTTACAGAGTGACTTTATAGAGATTTACAGTTCAGAGTAATATATCTATGGTATGATAACCCCTGTTATTCCTACAAATAGGCCAGAGATGTAGCTGGACATGTGATCTCTGGAAGGAATCACCCAGGGTGACAAATAAGTATTTCAGTCATTACCTCTCTATTGATAGGAGTTTCCACAGACAGCTCATGTCTTCACTTCAGTTCGGGTCAAGCTAGAAGGAAAACCTCATGCCTGCCTCTAGTGCTCCTAATACTGGTAGGACCCATAACTAAAGATGAACTATATAGTATGATACATGGTCTTTTCAGACAATTATCTAGAGCTGTGTCAGATTCATCTGATTTTGAGTTTTGCTACAATCCTTAAGGCTGGGCCAGTTTTGGGAAAACATTTATGAATCTTTCAGCAAATGTCAAAAAAAAATTTTCACTGAATGTGGGCTGGGTTTTACATTTTGAGGATTTACTGTTTTTGTGTTCAAAACAAACAAAAACTCACTCTGCTACCCAGCCCACAAATGGACAAAAAGGAGCACTTTCAGCTTGGGTTTACGCTGAGATTGTGAGTTGATTCAAACCTAAAACAATTAGTTTGTGAGCTCTTTATGCCAAGGTGCATGTTATGTTTGTACACCACCCAGCACAGTAGAGCCTATGAACCTTATTTCGGCCTGTGGGAAAGAGTATAATGTAAATCAGTAAGAATGCAACAACACCTATGATTTAAATTTTCACATTTGTGGGAAATTATGGTGGTGTCAGACACTAGCAGGGGACAGATTCTAATTATTTAATGACAATAGACATTGAGGTCCAAAAAGTGAAGGCTTTGTAACTGTTAAAACACAAATTATCAACATGACATATCAGAATATACGAAGTAAATCTTTCAATCAAACATTAATAAGTTCTAAAGTAGCATTAGTCTTACTTTATCTGTAATTTTTGATTATTATCAATTGAATTTTATTTTGTCAGTTTGTGTGTGTATGGTGACATCAAAGTTTACTGACATTTACCAATAAACATCTAATCCTTCCAAGCCAGCGTATGGGAAGAGGTTGGGTTGAGTTAAACTAAACTGAGCAAATAAAACCATTTTCATGAAACCCTTCCAGACTGAAACCAACAAATTTTACATAACTTTACTATAATCAAATGGTGAACTATTACCAAAATGATTAAAAACATACAGGCATGCTCACATAGAGACAAATGATCCTGTAGAAACACTGGTTACATTTAACCCAGCAACACCACAAACCTCTGAACATGCACACTGTTTTCTCTGATTAGGCATCCAAACACCTATTTGCCATTGAAGCTCCAGAGTGATTCACAAATGGGGTGAAGACAGGTATTCAGACGCTTAAGTCTCACTCAGGACCCAATCCAGTAGGTGAGCTCAGAGCAGACACGCCAAACCTGTGGAAAAAAATACAGAAATTGGGCTTGTTTTTTTGGCTTAATTGGCTTGTGAGTTGCTTGTTGGCTAGTTTTTGGCTTGTTGCTTGTTTGGCTTCTAGCTTATTGCTTCTTTTTATTGATCGGCTCCTGGCAAGAGCGGAAGAGAGTCAGGAGTGCACAGTGGGCCCACCACAGTCCCAGACTGCACACCGGGGGGATCTAGTCACATAGGGTGTTGGGGTTCTTAGGGATTGGCTTGTTTTGGCCCTGTTTTGAAATGGGATTAGCTTGATTTTGGCTTATTGTGAAGTTGGGGGTGCTTATTTACCACATGAAAGTTGGCGACTGTGACTCAGAGGCCACCTACTCATGCAGGTCCCTTTCAAAAGGCAGAGGAGGAGTTGCCCATCTTATAGTCCAGCGCTTAGAGCACTCATCTGAAATGAGTGAGATCCAGGTTCAATTTCTCCCTCTCTGCTGGGGGGGACAAGAAAGGATTTGGAGGTGGTCTTCTACCTCTCAGGACAGTCTGCTAATCCAGTGCTGCGCCAACTTTTCCAGCCTTCCCACCTTACTATTAATGGAATTTGTCTGCACCCATCCTGCCTCCTTTACTGCCCAGTCAAGGCTTCCTCTGCAGCGGGCTGCTTCTACCTTCCAGCCAAGTTGTAGCACTAGGGCAGGGCCAATACCTGCCCCCTGCCCCTCCCACCTTGGGGGCGGAGGCAGTGCTCAGTGCAGAGGCTGCAGGGAGCAGAAATCAGTGTGGCACCTGATTCATAGGTAGTGTGGCCTGCTAAGTTGAGTTGGAGTGAAGGTGGCACTCCTCCCTACTCCCCATAGGGCCTGGCCTGGGCCTCACTCTGTAGGACTGGCACTAGCCACCTGGCATCACCACTCACCCCCTGAACGTATCTCCATGTCCTATTAGGGGGTGCGCCTCACAGTTTGCACATCATTGCTCTAACCATTGAGATGTGCAGTATTCTGATGGGGGCTTCGTCAGTCTCTCCTGTGGAAGTTTTTCCATTGTAGAGAAATAATGAAAGGGGATGGGAGCAGGGGGACTGGACCCTGGGTCTCCTACCTCCCAGGGGGTGCTTTACCCACAGGGTTACAGAGCATTCCTCCCTCCTGCCCTCAATACTGCTCCACTGTGGCTACATACTTAAATAGTCATTCGGCCAGAGACAGAGAATATGAGAGTGACTCTACAACCCAATGGTTAGAGCACTCAGGTAGGATGTGGGAGACCCAGGGCCTAGTCACTCTTTCATTATTTATTCACACCACAACCGTTTCAGCAGGAGAGACTGAGCGAGCACCTGCATCAGAATATCCCAAGGTTCAGCAGTTAGACCTCTCACCTGAGAGGCTGGAGACCACCCTCTGTTATTTAAATCCTTTCTCACCCTCTGGTAGAGATGGTGACTCAAATCTGGGTCTCCCACATCCTACCTGCGTGCTATAACCATTGGGCTAAAAGTTTTAAGGTGGGCACTACCTTCTGTTTTCATTTTGTATGAGCGAGGTGGGCACCTAACCCATTCCCACAAGAAACACCTAAGACACCGGACTTCAGATGGCTGGTTCCCATTTGTGGGCCCCCCTGAAGTTCACTTAGGAGCCTCTCTCTAAGAGAGGGGGCGGGCTTAGAACACCTCCCTCTCTATGGCATCTTTCTTTGTCTGGCTGAGTGGTTCCAGGACTAGCATGCTGGCTTTGTGGATCACATTTTGGGGCATCTCTCTCTCTCTCCATTCATTGTATAGGAAGCCTGGATGCCTAATTTGGCTTTGTGGACTGTAGTGTGACTCCTGTGGTTTTTCTAGACACCTAAAAGTTAGACTTTGCAATGCTGAGTGTCATGATGCCTAAGTCCCTTTGTGGATCCCACCCCAAAATCTGCCCATCTACAGGTGAACCTAGTGCTCTGACAGTCCATAACATTTTACCCTATATTTACCTTTGATGTATGTCTGTGACCATGTGTATTGATCTGACCCCAGCAAGGGAGAAAGGGGTTAATAAACTTCTGTGAAAGCCAGGGACAGTACCTGCCACACTTGAAGGGATTGCATAAATTGTCAGCCCTGAAGGGAAAGGCTGACAGCTGTGCCTTGTTAGGGAAGTAGCCTTTTTTTAAAAAGGGAGGGAGGAGCTTTTTGCTCCTGGGGGAGAATATTCTGTCTGGATCCTGGCTCTGCAGTGTTTCATGTTGAACAGTGTGGTGAGTGAGGGCTCTGGATTTTAGAGTGTGATGGGATGCTCATTATTATTGTTATACTTTTTAGGGAACCAGGAATATCTTGTGTTAAGAGCCATTCCAGAGACTAATATTAAAAATGTTTAAGACCTATAGTCATGATGCATCTTGGGGTTTGAGCCCCCATACTGGTTGAACACTGGTATTTCTGGCTGAGGTTGCCACAATAAAATTATAGAATCAGTTTTAGACTATAATGACTTTGTACACTGCAGTGAAATAACTCTCTAGCAAGACAGAAAACTATGGTACAAATAGCTAAAGAAAACCTAGCCTTAATATAAGGACATGTCTTCAAAAGCCAAATTAATATTTGAAAATAGCGTTTAAACATGGCTGAAAAACTATTTTCTTCAACAGAGGTTATGTGATTTATCTAGCATGAGTGGAAAGGACATGTTAAACCTATATTTTAATAACAATGTGTTTTTAGAGGGGAGGAGAGATTTTTCAATTATCCAGTGCTGTGTTCTAGTAAGCAGTTGGTTTATTGCTTGTCAGCTCTCACTGCTTTTCTTTTCTCTGTTCAGTCAACACAATGCTTCCAGCCGCTGCCTTCCACAAAGAAGTGAAGGCCCTGAACTGGTTTCAAAATAAACATTTTCGCTTACAAACTCTGTGAAACTTCCTCTGGGTGTTGGGGATAAGGTTAGCATAACCATCTTTTAATAAATGCTGCTAAAAGTTTTAAGGGAATCTTGCTTAATAGGCTCAAGTTGTTGACCATGAGTGTTGCTTTACAAAGGTGTAAATGGTAGTTAAGTGCTTAACTCCCACTGGAGATTAGGCACCTAGCTCAAATGTATAGTGTTGAAAAAACTTCCCCCATACTTACATACTGCTTTGTACCAAACAGATTCCAAAGCACTCACAAGCTAAGAGCCAGACTTTGGTCAGCCCTTCTCTGAATGTATGTGAGTGAGAAGGGCATAGGAGTCTCTTCCTTTTTTTCCCTCTTGCCCTCCTCCCACAGAGCTTTTGATATTATACTGATTGGTAGTACAGACCACCCCAGAAGAGAGAAGACTAGCCACAGTTTCAATCCTTACACTACACCTACCTCCTCTTTCTCTACAGCTTTCATATCCAGGCTGACCCTCCCCAACTCTCTTTTTAGCTTATCAAGTCTGACAAGATCCTGTCTTGAAGTGATACAGCTGGTGGCATATATTGAATAATCAATTATCTTTAAAAGCCTGGGTGGGTCCCACTTTATTCATTTGAAGGAGGAGGATAAAAGAAGATCACTGACTATTCTAAGGGCTTGTCTTCATGTACAGTAGCGAAGACACTGCTAGCTGACAGGAGAGCTTCTCCTCTTGGTGTAGATAATCCACCTCCCTGAGAAGGGGTGGATTTTTCACACCCCTGAGCAACATAGAATCATAGACTTTACGGTCAGAAGGGACCATTATGATCATCTAGTCTAGTCTAGTTATACAGATATAAATCTGAAGTGTAGATCTGGCCTAAGAAAGGCTAATTGAAGAGTCGGGCAGCAGATCTGCTGGTAGTGCAGCTTAATGTCGCGCGTTGGGCCAGCATGGGGTGGGAGCACTGTATAATGGCCGCCTCGGGCACTGATGAGCTCTAGAAGTAGCCAATACATCCTTCCCAGATTGGTTGTGATGCTGGAACTTGTGGAGAAGGAAGAATTGAAAAGGGGACATAAATATGCTTCTGTGCACCAGAGACCGTAGGTATTAGGGTTCAGCTATGACTATTCATTTTCCATATGTTCCTTCTGTGGAAGGACGGGAAGTGTGATGATAAAATCAGATTTTCTTTTGAGTGAAGTGTTTACTTTAAAGTGGTTTACTAATTGTGTAAATGAATAGTCCCACTCCCCATATTTTCTGTGGGGAATTCTGGATGATTGGCTTGTTGGTAATTTATTGCTGAGAGATTGTGTACAAACCTTTGTCGTCATTCATCATGGCAAGCCCGTTTGTCTATTTTAAAGCTTTCCATTGTTACTCTGCTTTCCAGGTCTACATTTTTCACCCTCTCTCTGAGAGAAATTTCAGGGCCATTCAAGTGTCAGGTTAACTTCTGTGTATGAAGGTGCAGGGGAGTTGAACTGATGGTGTGTACTATTTTACTAACCTGTTCCTGAGAAAAAGTATTTATGCTTGGAATTGTGGGAAATCAAGCTAATTAACACTATAAAGCACTTCACTAAGTGTACCAAAAGGGTGTTCCTCGTATCTCCTGTACTTCTTATAAGTCACGCACTTTGGGACACTTCTGGTACCATTTCCTGAAGTATCTTCTTGATCACTTATATTTTTCACCTCTAAATCTTGCCTCAATGTATATGAGATTGTGCTGAGTCTCTCTCATTGCTCCCTTTCAAATTATTTTCAAAACACTTTATAAAATGGAAATTACATGTTCTCATCATTTTCACTGCAACACTGCCTCCCAGCACTTTCTCTTTGCTCCCCAATTCCCTTCACTTCCCAGTTGTTAGGATTAAAATTAGAATCCATAAAACTCCTACAAAAAGGTAGGAATTAATTTCTAGAGATACCTTTTCACATTCCATAGGAAGATAAAAGCAAATACAACTCAAAACAGAATGTTTGGGAGGGGAAAAAAAAGAAGGAAGTCGGAAGACAAGAGAGCAGAATGACACACAGATTTAAATATACTTTCACAGAAAAGGTTTGTTTTTTGTTAAGGTTAAAATTCATGAACTAAATAGCCACTTTACAAATTATATCAACATTCTACTTCAAGGCTTTTTCTATTTTTAGGAAAGACTATCCTTCTGTAAGGATTATACATTGTAGATAGCATTTCTTTATTGACTTAAATCTCATGAGATTATTAAAATGAGTTTTTGAGGTTTTCTGTGAAATCATATATTTAATCTGTAACATGCTTTAGTGACCTATAATGAAGATGTGTCTGAAGTTTACTTTAGACTTCCTTAGTCTCTCTTTTTCTAGTCTCATTCCTGTCAAATAACACCAGCCAAAGGATTTTTTTTAACCAGCTCATTTGTCTGAAAATCTCTGGAGTTTTCTTTCAACAACCAGTGCTGGAAAGGCAGTTAGTATCAAGATGTTCCTTATGTGCAACAATTTAAAAAAACAGTTTCTTGAAATTATGTTGATACACAGGCTGTTAGATCCCCCCCCCCCCCCCCAAAATTCTGATACTGCACAAAAATATTCTGAACCCGGAGAGAGGAAAATATCTTCCTAGAAAGGCCTAGCCACTATCTCTTTTGCTCCTAGGTATTGCTGTTTCTAGTATCATACTCATCCAAGATGTAGTCTTTATTAACCATTCGCTTTTACCAGATTCCCCACTCCCCAGAATAAATACTTGCCACTTCTATAGTGTTAATCCTCAAAACACTCCCATGAGGAAGGCATATATTAGTATCTCCATGTTATAGATGAGAAAACTAAAACAAGGCAGTTTGTGGCTTTGCCCAAGGCAAACTTTGTGAATCTAAGGGACTGGGGCATTGAAACTAAAGATGAAACGCTAAACATTGCAATGCCTAACTTTTAGGCATCTAGTCACATTAAATGTACAGTAAATTTATAGCATCCGCTTTCAGATAGTGGTAGCTAGTGGCTACCACTGGTCTCTGCCTGTTTGTCTGAATAGATGCGTATATTCCTGAATACACGCATTCAGGCTAATCTGAGTACAGTATCAAAATGTTTGTTCAGAGAGGACTTAATGTTTATGATATTTTTCTGATATGTTGAATGGTTTCAAGAATACTTAATGAAATTTAATTCTTCTTTAAGAATTAATATTTGAACCCAGAAGTGACACTGTCACTTTAAGATTAGTAAACACTCTCCTTTAGAGTCCCTTCTGAATATATTATTGATAATGTTATTCCAAAATCAGGCATCCTTTATGTAAGGCTCAATCTGTTACTGATGATCCATTTATACTCATGTTGCATTAACTCTGAGTGCATTGGCAGGAAAGATACTAGACTAGCCATCAAAGAAAGGGAGCTAAGGAACAAATTTCCCCCCACCCCCAGTACTTCATCTTTTTCATAGTTGGAGCATTGGTGTTACTGAATGCAGATGGTATGATACTTGGTCCTGCTCTATGTGTGGTAATTAGTTTAGAAGCTGAGCACCAAATTTGAATTTCTGCTGTTAACTGGCAAGTCAGGTATAAATTGACTACTCTGTATGTGACTGTTACCAATGGGTGATATGAATTTTTTATTCTGGCCCAAACTATTTGCAGTTGTTTTTGAGCTTGTTGGTAAGTTTCCATCAGATAACACCAGGTGACTATCTTTAAGACAGCAATGTTAAAATCTGAAAGGCATATCTGATAAATAGCCAGTTAAGAATGTCTGGTAAGCTTTGCTAAAGACAGCTTGGCAGCAGGTGTAGCAATTTAGAAATCAGAAGATGTAAAAACAAGTGCATCTTCCTGTGAATATTAATTCTCTAAATTAGGTAACTTCCTAAGAATTCAAGATGTTTACATGTTTTCCTAAGAATACTATATCTACCTGCTTCTAAATACTGAAGATTTCTAAAAATTGTGTGTGTGTACACACTATATTATACTATATATATATAATATAATATTCTTAGGAAAACATGTAAACATCTTGAATTCTTAGGAAGTTACCTAATTTAGAGAATTAATAATCACAGGAAGATGCACTTGTTTTTACATCTTCTGATTTCTAAATTGCTACACCTCCTGCCAAGCTGTCTTTAGTAAAGATGTGTGTGAGTGTAAAACAATCTTAAATCAACACTGTGCCACTGGACAATCTTTTTGATCTCTTTATATACACTGAAAGGAGTTTAACTTTACATTAATAAATTAATTAGGTTTGGGAATTCTACCTAGAATGCTGACTTCCACTGTGAATTACAAAATTCACTTGCTGGTTTGCCAAGTGAAAGAGGGTTATCTCTGAATCTGTTTGAAGGGTCAATAGCAAAATAACCAGATCATCTGCAGTAGTAACTACCTACCTGACCTCCAGAGATCTACCCAAATCACTGTGAACACTGGAATATTGCCATGGTGGTGCCAGCTGGAAAAAATGGAGCAATAGGTCATGGAATTCCTGAGATACTGATGATTCAAACTTTTCTTCAACCAAACCCAAGAGAATTTTGGCTAAGCTTCCTGCCCATCTCTAACAGGTTTTCAGAAGCTCATTAGAGTTGGTCAGGAATTGGAATTTTTTTCATGGGAAATTCTATGATGTTTTTATTCCAAATAATAAAACATCACATTGAAATTTCCCATGAAACAGAAATAACTTATTTTTTTATGTTTTTATTTCTGAGCCCTCATCTCTGACATCCGATTTAAAAGGGGGAAAAAACAGCATGGCCAAATTCTCCCTTATCTACTGCATCATACATAATGATTCTAATTCTGGAATCAGATGAATAAGCAGAACTGAGTCTCATAATGTCAGTGTTTTGGGTTAATCTAGTGATGGTCTAATATATTTAAGACTAACTCATGACACTGAAGAATTAAAATGAAACAACACTGATCTGCTAATCATCTGTCATTAGCAAAGAACATTATATTGGCAGGGAGCTTAGCTAAGCAGTGATAAATGTGCAACTGAAACTAATGGTCTGTCTTCTGTCTAATATTCACTTTCATAAGAAATTAAACTGGAATAATATTGTGATATCAAGTGGCTTTATCTGGTTTTATTTTCCAGTCCATGCTATTTACGGTTGGAAACTAGTAAAACTTCAGTTAACTGGCAAAGAGTCCTGTGGCACCTTATAGACTAACAGACGTATTGGAACATAAGCTTTCGTGGGTGAATACCCACTTCAGATGCATGTAGTGGAAATTTCCAGAGGCATGTATAACAGGCCTACCCCTCTGATACTTGACACCATGCAAGGCACTGCATTTAACCGTATGGAGTGGAAATCCATCAACCTCTTTTATGAAGAAACTTGCTTGCTTGCATATTTATACCTGCCTCTGGAAATTTCCACTACATGCATCTGAAGAAGTGAGTATTCACCCACAAAAGCTTATGCTCCAATACATCTGTTAGTCTACAAGGTGCCATAGGACTCTGCCGCTTTTACAGATCCAGACTAACATGGCTACCCCTCTGATACTTCAATTTAACTGTAATTCAGACACTTGAATCTGATGCTGTTGAGGTCAGCATTTCACAATGTCAATCACCATTCATTTCTGTTCAAACAACTGGGAAAATCTCAGTATCTCAAACTACTGTGTGGTAGTAATTCACACTGTGGAATCTTTAATGGTGACTACTATATAATAGTAATTTTTCAGCTGTAGAAGAAATTACCGTACTGTGTAATACTCCACCTTTCCTTAATGAAGAAGATGCCTTGAAGGATCTGAAGTTCTTACACAAACTTTTTGGGAGGGAGAATTATCGTCTGTTTTTACATTTTGAATGAAAAAGTCTAAAATGTTTATTACTGAAAGGCTGAGCAAAACTGAAAACCAGGATTGATGGAGGCAAACAATTGAGTATGAGTTAGGAAGATTCCGAGGGCTGGGTAGAAGACTGGGCTGGAAATAGAGGGAGCCTGAAAGGTCTGGAGTAGATCAAACACCTCTTAAGATAAGAGACTTTTGAATCTGGGAATAGTGTGGTGAATGGTAGCTTGTGATCTAGATTTAACCAAGAGCTTTCAAGTTCTCTCGTCAACTAGTAGACAGGAAAGATAATCCAGTGGTCAAGATGCTAATCTGGAATTTTGAGATACATTGGTTCAATTGCTTGCTCTGCAACAGACTTCCTGTATGACCTTAGGCAAGTTACTCAGGCCTTGTCTACAATGGTGGTGGCATGTACAGTATGTGTAGCTTCATGCTGAAGTGAAAAGCAGGTTGTGTCCATGCTACAGCGTGAAGCTACATGCTACAGTGAAAGGCTGTGGGGGGAAGGCAGAGGGAAAAGTCTTGGGAGCCTTTCCATGTTGGCAAACTCTCTGGCAGTGGGCCACTAACTGCTAAAAATAGCAGTGTAAATTGGGGAGGCACTGATTGTGCTTGTAGAAAGCCACGTAATGTATATAACCTAAAGTTCTAAAGTCTTTTCTCACCTAAGCAGTGTGTCACTGTGTATGCTATTTACACCCATGCTAGGGGTGTGCGTAGTGTATGTACTCTACATGCTGTCATAAGTGTGGACATAGCCTCAGTCTCTGTGGCTCCATTCCTTATCTCTAAAATGGGGATAACACTTCTCTACCTCAAAGGGGTGTTGTGAGCATAAACATATGAAAGGCTGTGATGCACTCAGATACTACAGTGAAGGGATCAGTGTCAGTCTCTTAGATAGGAGTAATGCAGTGATGTCTCAGTAATACTTATTTTTTCAAGTTATTGAATACTTCTTAAAGCTAGGTTTGCTTTGCTTACCTGGGGGGAGGCAGGCAAAGGAAGCCTGCCATAAGGAAGGAGTTGGAGTGGGAAGAGATCTTGCATAATAACCTAAACTAACAGCAGTAGGTAAACAGAATTGTCTGTCAACACACAACATCACAGAGGACTCAAGCCTTGTGAGATCCTGACCGTCGAAAGAGCTGAGTGAGATTAATTTATGTATTTTGCGTCATAAAAACTAGAGTTGACAGGCTGATCAATGTTAAGATAATGGTGTATTTTATAAATATTGTTGCATACTGAGTCATTTTAATTGAAAAACTTTTTTCAAGATAAACTTGAAACTTTTAAGTCTTTGTTTTTTGTCTCTGTTCAAAATTTGCAATCTGTTTCATAATTAGTCTTAGGCAGCCTATAGTACATCAGAGCTGATACTGCTAGAAAGAACAGAATGCACAGATGTTAGTTAGCAATTTCATCAGTGTATGTAATATATTCAATTAACTATTAGAATGTACATAGTATATGGAGATAAACAATTTCAGTGCTTTAAAATATGAAATAATAAAAAAGCAACACATAAGAAGAGATGGCTGACTTCTTTTTCTGATAAAGATTTTGCACTTATAATCCCAATTATTTTTTGTTTCTGAGCTCACTTGCTCTTCACTGTTTGGGGTAAATTCTATTGACTCCCAAATATATTTGTTTTAAAATAAGAGAACCAAACTATAGCAAGTCACATTATTTCATACCATGATGGTGCAGCCTGTATTCTCTAAATCCTTGATTTTGTGCAAAAGTGTTGAGGGTAAAAGAAGGAATATGCTTGAAGGGTTTACTTTTTCTTATGAAGTAGTAGTCAGCTCCAGCATTGTTACCTAAGCAGACTAGCATGATATCTAAACTGTAGCATTTCTATGGTAACTGTACAGTCCACAGCATTTCAATTAAGGGAGGGGGGAGCCAGGTTAGAAAAAAAGATATTTCAGATACATAAAGATTGTAAATGCAAAATGGGCCTGATACTGTTTTTCTGTGTGCACTCAGAGCTCCCTTTGGATACAGATTTTCCATTCTTTGTGCAAACAAAATCAGGCCCCCACTGACCTATGTAAGGAAAAAGGTTACCTATTTAAATGGTCAAATGAGCCCTAATTGGGGCAAAACTGACCCTCTCAACAGAAGGGTTGTTAACTGCGTAGAGGGGATCAAGGTAAGTCTTTCTTGCTAGCTACTATCTTTAACAGGATAGTTTGTTTAATTAGCACACGATTGTTGAACTGTTCTGTCTCTAACTTGGCTTTTGCCCTTTATGAAAATAAAATTAATGATTGCACTGATGGCAAAGAGTTAATGGATTATTTTCATTAATATTTCTATCAGCATAAATGAGAAAAATCTGCCATCAGACAGAGCTTTACAGTTCCAAGAATATTTAGCTAATATTGGTAATCTTGGTATTTGTAAGATGTTCCATACTCCTGATTTTGTTGCCCTTCTCCATAGCTTTACCAGTTCCATACGCCTTTTTTGAGATGGAGTGACCAGAACTGCATGCAGTAGTCAAGATATGGTTGTATTATGGATTTATATAGTGGTATTATATTATCTGTCCTGGCCCCACGCTGCTCCCGGAAGTGGCAAGTGTGCCCTGCGGCCCTCGGGGGGGCGGGGGACGGGTCTCCCACCGTGTGCTGCTCCTCTCTGCAAGCACTGCCCCCGCAGCTCCCATTGGCTGGGAACAGGGAGCTGTGGCCAATGGGAGCTGCAGGAGCAATGCTTGCAGAGAGGAGCGGTGTGTGGAGCCACATGCTGCTCGCGCCCTCCTGTCCCTCGGGGCATGTTGGCCTCTTCCAGGTGTGGCGTGGGGCTGGGGTAGGCAGGGAGCCTGCCTTAGCCTCGCTGCACCACTGACCGGGAGCTGCCAGAAGTAAGTGCTGCTCGGCGGGAGGCTGCACCCTGCCCTGAGCTCCCTCCCAGAGCCAGCACCCTGTACCCCCTCCTGGACCCCAACACTCTGCCGCAGCCTGGAGCCCTCTCCTGCATCCAAACTCCCTCCCAGATCTTGCACCCCACCCCCCTACCCCAGTCTCAGAACCCCCTCCCACACTGCGAACCCCTCCATCCCAGCCCAGAGCCTGCACCCCCTCCTGAACCCCTACCCCAGCCTGGTGAAAGTGAATGAGGGTGTGGGAGAGCGAGTGACCGGGGTGTGTGGAGTGAATGGGGTGGGGCTTTGGAGAAGGGGCAGGGCCTTGGGAAGGGGCAGGGTAGATCCTGGGCTGCCCTTAAATTCAAGAAATGATCTTGGGCATAAAAAGGTTGGAGACCACTGCTTTAGACAAACCTCCTATGTACTGTATGTTGGCTTTGAAGGTCTCCAAGTCCCATGATGCAGTGGTGGGTGGCCTCTGGGGCTGGACTGAACTTCCTGAGTCAGAGACTGCTGCAGGGGGTCAGCAGCTTCCATTTTGTGGGTAGGGAGGGCTGCTGCTCCCATTTGGGTCTGGGCTGAGGAGAGGCTGTGATGGAGTCCTGTGGTTGAGTTGCTAGGTTTGAAGATGCATGATTGGGGTTGAGACTACACTACTGTTGACCACTTGTTAGCACTGAGCCCTAGCTCATGGACTCCTTCTCCACAGCTAGGCATTGATGGTGTCAGTTGAGCAGCAGATCTGAATTTGGCTCACAGACAATTGAGGAAAGAATAAGTTACATTAGAGCAATCACCTGGGAGTAAAAACTCTTACTGCAAGCTAGCACTGTGCAACCTAAGCTGGTCACAATGCCAAACTTCCTCAATCCTTGTTTCACCTAGACTGCCTTGGCAGGACTCACAAAGTGCTGGTGTGAACTCCGGCTCACCCCGTGTGCCAATGCAAGAGAGGGCCCAGGAGTATAAGCCTAAGGGAGAATGGATTCTCAGGGATGGGAGGATCTGTATCTAATGGCAAGAGTGTTGGTTAGGTTTATATTACTACTTGCTGTTGAAACCTGCAGTCATTAGTTGAGCTATTGCAGTACCACCTACTGATCTGGTATTGACATAACTTAATCTATATTAATCTGTTGCATTTTTATTGTATGTTAAAATAACTTTTCAGTAAAATCGTGTTGGTTTTATTGTGCATGTTTATTGCCTGCATAAGATCTATTATTTATAATTTATTCCTGGAGACAACTGAAGTACACCTACACATGCATACAAACCTGTCCAGCCATAAATATTCATAGGAGTAATAGGATTACTGCAGAGGGGTGACTAGAGGATTTCCGCCTAATTTCCCATCTCAGCTGGGACCCCTAGGATCTCCATTACCCTTAATGATGTAAGAGACCCAGGCAACAGGTGAGTGTTGCCTGCTCCCAAGTAACCTGAGAAGGAAAGAGGGGGTTACCCTATCTTGAGTACCTGTATCATTTTCAAATTTTGCCACCTCACTGTTTACCCCTTTTTCTAGATCATTTATGAATATATTGAACAGCACTGATCCCAGTACAGATCCCTCGGGGACACCACTATTTACCTCTTTCCATTCTGAAAACAGACCATTTATTCCAACCCTTTGTTTCCTGTCTTTTAACCAGTTACTGTTTCATGAGATGACTTTGCCTCTTATCTCTTAAAATGATTATTTAAATGTACAGTAAGAACTATTGCGGGCGGAGGAGTGAAAACAACCTCCCCCCAGAAACTAATAAGAACCAAAGAATCAGTCTGGCTGTCTTTCTCCAGGGAATACAGTATATAGCATTTAACATGAGAAATAAGTCAATCTATCAAGAATGGCATTGTAATTACAGCAAATGTCTTATTAGGAAGCCTCGATTAATTCCTATCCATAGGGTCTGTTCTTTCTTCAGTCTCATTTATCAATTTGGCAACTGAAGAACCTTCACATATTTCAAGACTCTGCTTCTACTAAAACCCCAAGTGTGAGCCTGATCCATTGCCTATTGCAGTTGATGGTGCTGGCTGAGTGAGAAAGTTGTAGTTCTGTAAAGTGCCAATGTAGACAAGCCCTAAGATTATTATTAAACTCAACCAGATAAGCAAATTCATCATACTATGTATTAGAAATTTGCCCGTCTCCTACATGCCTTCAAAATGATGTAGCCCATAAATACAAGTGGGTGATGACTCATTCTGTTTTGCTAAAGAAAGGTAGGACAAAAGGGGTAGCAGTTGCCAGACCTTTTCCCTGAGTAGGCGGCCTAGATAAGAGGCCCTTGTGGGAGTGGGCATGTAGCAGGGTGGTCACCTGCTCCTGCCTGGAAGGGCTTAAATCAGCCCTGGGAGGGGGCTGGGGCAGGGGAAAAGCTGGGCTGATTGGGAGGCAGCCTCAGTTGTGGCCATGCCCCAAACAGACCACAGCTGGCCCTTATAAAAGGGCTGTGGGCCAGGTGCTGAGTCTCCTCTAGCTGTAGAGGGAGACGGGCCTGGCTGCTGGGAGTGTACCATAGTACCTGAGATGGAGCAGGGCTGGGGGAAGGCCAAAGGAGCTGGGGCGCTCAAGCCTGGAAACCCCCCCCAGGCTGTAGGCCTAGTAGAAGGCCAAATAGGTACTGGAGTTGCAGAGGGCAGCCCAAGGGGTAGGCAGAGGCAGCAGGTCCAAACCCCCTTGCCTATGAAGAGTGGATTTACACTGCAGTCAGCCCCAGGGAATGGGGGCTAGTTGAGGACTGGCAGTGACCATAGACTGAGGCGAGGTGGGGATAGAGGGTGGGGGTTCCCTGGGGAGGGGAGACTGAGAGACTGTGGGGGTACTGCCCCGGGGACAGCACCCTGGGTAAAAGGGGCACCGGGGTCCAGGAGGGACACAGGGGCCAGTGGCAAGCAGGACATCGGCCTGCAGAGGGCACTCCGGAGGCTGGAAGAGCTAAGTCCCTGAGAGACCAGCAGGAGGCGCCACAGGGGTGAGTCCTGACCGTTACAGGGCACTGGAGAACTAATGGCTGTTCAGTGAGAGAGACAGGTCTGTGCTCCCACTGTGCAGTCAGAGGCTAATGTTCTCTACTGACAAATGGCTCAGATAGTAGTATGGGATGAGGGCACAGTAAGAGAAGCAAGTTCATGGCTGTAGGTTTAATGCTTACTGCCATTATGGTTTTGGTAGTAGGTGAGCCACCAGGATTCCAGTGTCTAAATTGATTCTTATTAAATCAAGGGCAAAACAGAAAAAATATGTAAACTCCAGCCTGAGTATAGTCAAACTCTATGTTAAGGTTCTAAGTCAGTTGTGGGCTATGAGCAAGACCACTGTCCCCTAAATCTTGGCTGGCTTTTATTGTTGGTATTTGCGACTAGGTGATTTGGGGAATAAACACTCTTCCTGAACAATGTAGAACAGTCATCTATTACTTTTTCAGACAAATTTTTTCTGGATTGGCTCAGAGCGCACACAATTCCCTTGTCCCATTTGAGAAAATGAATCCAAGAAAATGAATTCAATTAAACCTCCTGACCACATGAGGTAAACTCAGTCAGGGAATGAATTCTATGATCTATGTGTGACCAGTTGCAACCATCCAACCCAGCTCAAGTTAAACAAACAAAAAAAGAGAAATTTCAAAGAAAATAGCACAAAATAACTCCAGTTTTGCAAGTATTTTATGAAATTTAAAACAGGCAATCTATATAAAAATAAAATGTAGTCCTGGATATTTCACCCAGGTCTAGCAGTGACTTGCTACTTTGGTATGATGTGAAGAAGGGACTGTTGCTGCAGCTGTCATCTTCCAGATTTGATATAAAACTAAATTTTTAGCATTTTGTTAAACCCCCCAAGACACTTTACACATGAGAAGGAGTGTTAATACCAGTGCTGGCTAAATTCCGATTTAGACGATTTTATAGCCTTCTTCATTTCTCCAGGAGTTTTACTTTGGGCCCAATAAGGTGAAGTGGGGAGCTTCCTAAATGCCCTTTGAACTCAATGAGTGTTAGGGATGTTCAGCACTTGACAGGATTAGGCCCTTCTTGTCTAAAAGTGTAACAGTGATGCTATGTGTTAAAAATTTACCTAAATAGGCAATTGCTTATTTCAGTGGTGGATTGTGTTACATTTCTAAATTATTGGGACCTTTGAGATTAGGCACCATAAGTGTAGGAAACTATTTTATTCTTCAAACTCAGGGATTTAGTTACCCTCTGACTTCATTAGCTAACCAACCATGCATGAGTACCTGGGGTTTTTTGTAATGAAAAGTCATAGGATATTGACTTTTCTGGAACAGCTGAGCAATGTCTGCCTGAGAAGAAAATTGACACATTCAGGCATTCTTTTCAACTAACATTGCTAATTCAGACGGGTTTGGGCCATTATAACAGAATTCAGGATGAACTCATTTGCAAGTGCTTCAGGTCTAAAATTAGGGAATACACTCTGTTAATGTAGATTTCAGGCTTCCATTGTGTTATATACAATTTCATGGGCTAATCCAATAAGAGGAAACAAAAATTAGAAGACTAATCAGAAGCTCACTTCCCCAGGGTTCAAGATACATAGTAATAAAATTAACTCAATTCATCATTGCTACAGAGAAAACATTTCTCCAGAAAGTGACATTATTACAAGACGGAGAATCTCAGCCATAACAACTATTGAGATATTTACATTAGCTATGGGCTGTGAGTTGCAATCAATTGTGGATTGAATACCATGGGGTTGAATGATAGGTTGTGTTGATGCCAAAGCACAAATCTGCTAAATAAGCACTCTGTCTCATTAAATTCTGACTTGATATTATATATACAGTAAAAACTCCATCCTCCGATGTAGTTGCTTGGCCTGTTTAACTGTTTCGTGCTGTTAAATCATCAGACTTTGACTTGGAAAGAGGAAAAATTGTAGGAAGGAAACTTAATTTTTCCTGTGTAATTTTTTTTTTTAATTAGACACATCTCAGTCTGATGGCAGTAGGTCCTATAGCTGCTGTATCTGAGATCTACATACGTTTATCTGTAAGGTTGGACTTTACCACCCAGATAAAAAAGTGCCAGTGCTGTCTCACTGTTTAGAGCTGGTTGAGCCACTGTTGCAGAGAACTGGAATGTAGGAAATGTAATACCTATATTTAAGAAAGGCCCTCGAGTGATCTGGGGAATTATAGGTGAGTAGGCCTTATACTTGTACCTGGAAAATTGGATGACAATTAATTAAAAATAGAATAACACCCGGAGGACCACAATAACATAAGGTCTAACAAGCATGGATTCTTCAAAGGAAAAGAATCCTGTCTCGCTAATCTTAAAATTTTTTGAATGTGTCAAAGTAGTGGATCAAGGAGAACTAGGTGATGATTCTTTTAGGCTTCCAAAAGGCCTTTTGACAATGAAAGCTTATGCTCAAATAAATTTGTTAGTCTCTAAGGTGCCACAAGTACTCCTTTTCTTTTTGCGGATACAGACTAACATGGCTGCTACTCTGAAGTTTGACAAGATAGTTACTTAGCTTCTTTAGTAGCCTTTTGTGCTGTAGGTGAGAAGCTAAGTACAGTAAATCTGTGTTATCTGGCACTTTATCAACCAGAAAGCTCTATTAACTGGCATTTCTGATATCACCCAATACAATTCTTCAATCTAGTAACCAGGAGGTTATGCAATTTCACATTCTGCACTCTACTTCTTATGCAAAAGAGGCAGAAGACAAGTAAGTAAACTGATATCAGGAAATTATTCAAAAAAGCAGCTTCCAGGATGTCATTGGGCCTAATCTATAATGACCCTATCTCTTATACCTTCTACATCTACAATGATGATTGTTGTTGATAATGGTGACCCTGAGGCACTGCAAGATCCTGAAGTGCATTCTGAATCATCAAAGAAAGATTAAATTATGTTCGGTATAGTTTTAGTGTTAAGTGTATTTTTAGTGATCTGGGTGTATGCCATGCACTGCCCATAATGCTATGTAGTGTCATAACTTACAGTATAGAAAACTTTACCTGAATACACCTAAGTACTTCAAGAAACCAGCCACTCTGCAGTGCAGTACTACTACTGGATTGGTTAGTACCTGTATACTATTTTATACTTTATTCATTTTATTGTATTCTAATTCTTTGAAAATTTGTATTCCATTGGTAAGTATAATTCTTAGTTAACCGGAATTTTTGACTAACTGGCACTGCCCATTCCCCAACATGCTGGATAACACTTCTCATCATGAAACTTCAAAAGGCTAAGACTTTGTGAAACTGGAGGCGTACATTTGCATACACCTTCCCCTAGAGATTTCCGGGGAAACCTACATCTTTAAAATGTCATTCTGGTCTGTCCTATTGTTTCAAATAGTCCTTTGAAGCTCATAATGCTTCCCAGGGTTTACGTGACTCGCGTCTCCTTTATAGTGGCACATAAGCTGCTGTAGAGTATTGTAGAACTAACATGGAACTGGATCCAGGCTGAGAGAGTTTTAAATGGCTGTTTGACCGCTTTGCTTCTTAAACTGTTGTCTACTATCTCACCTAGCATTCCTGAAGCAACTTAATGAGAGACCCAAAGTGTCAACACTGGACTACAGTGTTTTGTAGATTACTTGCTTGTCAGCCACTGTACTGAAATAATGAAACTGTGAGTGGTGTTCAGGAGCCTGATTTAGCTCCTGTGAGAGAATGGGTGATGAATCAAGCCCAGAGTGAGGCCAGATTTAACAAAATCTTTGCAAAAACTAAGAAATAAGTGATGTTGGCCAACAATACCCCATATTGTCAATTGAAAATAACACCAGAAGAATGAACTGCTGGCCTTTGTACATGAATATTATGGAAGTTCATAATTATTTCTATTTCCTCATGCAGCTAAGTGACAGATGTGGAGCTTACAGTAAAATTGCCTTCAATTTCATTGGTTGGCAGTCAATGTATGTCAGTAGATACAGCTACAGTGAACTTTGAACAGTTACTGGGTCACTACTTGTTATAGTTGCTGATGTCTACCATCAGGTAAAGGAAGAAGTACTGTCAGGGGAAGGAGACCTTACCATGTACAATTAATATTCTATCACAGCACACAGTGTGCCTAAGGATATTTGCTACTCTGCACCTATTGACAAACTCTCTTTCATCAACTTAGTTTATATATAAACTACTGATAACACTACACTAACTAGGGATTTATTGAATGGCCTGGCCTTTGTTTGTTCATTGTGAGCTGACCCATGATGCTAATTAATCTAATAAAACACATACCTGACCACTGCTGGAAAACCAGAATATCAAAGACTTATTGTAAAAAGCATTAGATATCAGGCAGTTATTTTGCATAACATTAAATTGCATGATGATTCTTATTTGCATTCTGGTACTTCTTTATACCCACTAAACCTCACTGCAAAAATCTTAGATTGATGATTGGTCAGTATTGCCTGAGAGAGGATTTGGTGCTTGTACCACTTATGCTGGGTTTGTAGATTGACCAAATCCAATGTACCATACATTGGTTCCTTTTTCAGGATCACATTATATCCAGAGTGTTGGATGAACAATTTTTAAATGAATGACGACAAATACATTTAAATGGAATGTGTACTTAATAGAGCTCATAAGAAAAACTTTGAATTTCTACAAACAATGCTAAAAAATTGACTATTTTTCACATTTTTGACCATCTTTATTAGAGGAGGAATTCCTCTCATTGCACCTCCTTTAATTACAAACATGCGCCTTACAAATGGTAAGGTTCCAGTCATTCTGTGTGTGTAAGAGTACTGATGGAGCTTAACTTCTGACTGAAATAATAATTTTTACATGACAACGCTGCTTAACCTGGGGTAGTGCAGTCAAGAAAGTGTCATTTTAATTTTCTCTGCAGAATATAGTGATGTGTTGCATCTGACTTCCCCAAAACACTGGAAAAGAATTATAGGTAGATTACATTCATCATATTAAGACACAGCAGGAAACACTGTTGTGATCTTCTTACTGAACTGCTTGGCTTGTACGTGACAGCTGAGCATTTGAGTAATTGGATTTGTCTATACAGCTCAAACAGAATGCTACTCTTTGCTTATCTGAACTGTTAATTTTTGCCAAATTTAGACCTTATCACAGAAATTCCTGTTTTGTTTCTTCACATCTCAGGCTTTAAAACCTATTGCAAATATACTGTATTCATGCACACTGCACTTTGTGCTTATTGTTGAAAAGCTGAAGGAAATGTGCTTCAAATATTTATGTAAATTTATTAATTGCATTTTATATCCCTTAGCAAAAAAATACAAGTGTTATAGGTATTTTAATTGATGGAATTTTCCTACATACTGAATGAACCCAGCTTCCAATCAGACAAACCAGTAGAATGCATTAAAAGTTGTAGCCCTGTGGTTGATATCTTTGCTAATGTGAGGAAAGATGCATGTCCAGGACATGTTTACACTGTGAATTGCAGCACATTGCACACAGCAAATAACTCTCTGGAGTTTGAAGTGTGAGGCAGCATAGACATGCCCTTACTCTGTGGTATTTAGCTTTCTTCCCTATGGACCTGACATAAAGGTTTTGAACTTTACCTTTAAAGGTTTGTATTCAGAGGGGAAGAGAGAAAACTCTGATTTGAAATAAGGACAATAAATCTTAGAGCAAAATAATATAAGGGATTTCACCTTTAGCTGTACTAAAATTCCAGCAATAGTGTTTCACAGAAGTTCAGTAATCCTTTGATTACTCAAAATGAGATGATGACTGAGTGTAATAAGATGCTGGAAAGGAACTTGAAGACTATTTATTAACCCAACTATTTTAAAGAGAACTTTGACCAAACTACATTCTGGCATTTAAAGAAAATGAACTATTAATATTTCCAAATCAAACAACTGACAAACATGTTAGGAATATGGATTTCTCGGTTTTTTAATCATTATTAGATCATATTAAGGCTCAGTTGTGCAAATTCTTACGCACATGCTTAACTTCAATCAGGTGAGAATAGTCCTATAAGAATATATTGATATAAAGTATTTCCTTTAAAATGACTTTTTTCTTTCTTACATTTCAGAAAACAATCAACCAACCAACCAAAGCAACCACCCTAACAAACAGCCCAGTGGGAAAGCAAGCAGCTTTTGATGCTTTAACTGAAACACTACAAGCACCAATTTCAAACTGATCCATAAAATATATAATGTTCAAACCTAACTCCAAATTATTTTCTAGTAAGTTGACTTTGTGGGGAAATCTGCCTTGAATGACTAGTCCCGGGAGACAAAATTGCTCTTCTTATTTTTAAGATTTTTGCCAAGAAAAGTTGGTGTACTGGATTTGCTAAGCAAACAAATGCGTTTGCCCTGAACGGTTTATAGAGCTTGAGAAAATTCAGTAATGGTTGTAATGGGTTCCTTAGGTATGTGTTTGACAGGTATAAGAAACTAGCAACTACTGAACATTTCCCACACTTGACATCATCTGTTAACGGCAGTTTCCTGAAGCTTAGCTGCTGAAAAGCCATCCACTGTAGGCAATATGAAATTCAACAATTCCTCATTAGAACCCTAAATGAAGCCTTTAATCCTAAAGCCTGACTTAGCTCAGCTATTATTGGATGCTGCATCTTGCTCTGATAAAATTTCATTTTGCAGTTTAGTCTCAAATGTGGGCAACCAGTTTCAAAAATAGCTAATTTAATGCTCCTGAAAGATGCTGATTTGACAGCCTGGAGGTCAAAAGGCCAAAGTCTGCTTAGTTACATCAGTGTATATCAAGAGTAGCTCCATTGACAGTGGTATAACTGTGAAGAGTTTGGCCCTCAACTATCTTGCATAGCCACAGAATAGATGCAGCATAGACAGTTTTCCCCCAACTGCCTGCATGGTAGGTGTTTAATTGGTTAATGTTAAGTCTCCTATAGCTAGAAGTAGCGCTGACTCTATTGATTCCAGGTTCTCTTCAATAAAGCACTTTTGCTAAAACCACATTGATCTCTTCTTGCACCTTGCTTCTGCTTGCAACCCAATATACATCAGCCTGGTTTTGGGACACCGTTTCAATGGGTGAGAAAGTTGTTTGTTAGTGAAATAGGCAGGAAAAAAGATGACAGATGAAGATTCTGGGTTAAATAGTGTCCAGTGGAAGTGTGGTGCAGATGGGGTCCAGCTTTCTCAAGTCAACAGGGAAGTCTCTTAGCAGTTGCAGGAGTTAATTGGAAACATGCAATTAGTGGGGTGGGTTCACAAGGCATAATTTTGGGATGGTCTTTCATTACTTTTACCAACACTTTCTGGAGTAGCAGGAAAAGGGAAATGGATCATTATCATAGCTTATTGCTCCAAAAATGCAGCCAAGATCTGGTGTTACCACTTACCTCAAGTATTCCTCAGGAATTCAGGATGTTGACAGAGGGAGGGCACTATATTAGGCAATGTTCAAGTTTTTGTCTCGGCTCTTCACATTCACATTTGGGATCAATCCTCAGCTTCCACTTGGTCATATTTCACCAACCTTTGCAACCTCTGCTCTCATTTGATTTAGAGTACACGTGTGTTTTCATTTGAAGTCGGTGTCTGGAGGGACTTCAAGATCATGGGCATTTCCTGCACTTTTGTTGTTCTAGCTTTCATGGTGGTATTTTGGAGTGAAGGATTTTCAGAGGCAAAGTTCTTTCTAAATTTCTGTCTCTTGGGTAGTAGAACATGCTTATGTGATGAATAACTTGGATCATGAGCCTATTTTTGAGGCAAATGGGTATTGTGTTTGGAGATACTCCTAATGGACAGTGCAGGAGGATGGAATCTATTAGTATCAGAACACCTCTAAATTTTGGCGAGATTTGGATCTGAATCCCAGCTTTGCTGCCTGGACCCATCTTTATCCCTATTGCAGTCTTGCATGGCAATTTCATAAAGAATTTCAGAGTCTTGTGCTTTAGAAGGATAACAAGCATATCTAGCTCTCAACTTCCCTGGAGATGAAAAGTGTTGGTTTTTTTTTTTTTTTTTCTTCTTTTAAAAAAAAAAAAAAATCCCTGGACTCACGGAAGCTTCCTGCACCTGCTTTTGTTCCTTGACAAACTATTGGCTACCACCTGCCTTGTTCCCAAATCATGCTGAGCGCTTAGACTTTGTACTCTGCATAGCATCCAAGCTTTATGGGCAGATTAGTCCTCCACTCACATATATGGGTTCCCCATTTTGGTCAGGTTAAATGTTATGTGATAGAACCTGTGTTTGAGCGTTCTGTATTACTTCAGTGGGATGGTAGCATCAGTAAAGTTTAAGGTTGTACCAGGTCTCCATTTTAACAGGAGCTGAAAAAGGTCTATAAAAAGTCTGTGCCTAGAATTAGAGGATCAGTTTAAATTTTTGTTATACTTCATGAACTACTTGTGTTTTCTATGGCAGTTCACATTGGGGTGGGGGAACAAGGCTAATTATCACTAGTTTTAAAAATGCCATAAAAAGATGTGTGTGAAATTAAATGTACCTCAGACTCTCGTGTACTAACAGATTGACACATCTGTTGCTTAGTCCATTCATTTGGAGAGTTATTCTGTCTTAACATTGCTGAGATCACCATTAAAGTTTTTCATGATAGAGCAAGTTGGATGAGATGAAGTAAATGTTCCTTTCAAGTATGTGTTTGGAGATGTAAGTGAATAATTTTGAAGTGCATATCAACAGTGTTGTAGTTGATGTGAAAGTGGCAAGGAATGCTGAAGGCTTTTCCTTTAACTTGTAATTTCCATTATTTAAAGTATTTGGGTAGATGGGGCTGATCCTGATGCAGTGGTCACTGTCATTAAACATAGCAGGCTGTTAATATCTTGAGAGCTGTCCACAAGTTCTAACTTGTTTGTGCTTAGGAAAACCTCTGACAAATATTAACTATACTTCAGTTAGTGAAAGGTTGCTTCCCAATTGTTCTCCTTTTTCCTTGAATCTAGTAGGCACTTCTGGATACGCTGTAATAACGCGTATTGTAGCTACAGAACAGTTTGTGACTAGTTCTGAGACAATAATGAGATTATCTACTTAAATATGCTTTTTTCATGGCTTGAGAATATTGACAAATAACTGATTTCAATACTATGATAAATATGTTTGGGAGACTGATAAATAAGCTAAACCCATTATTTGCAACTGATACAATACTCTACAAAAAAATTGCTACTCTTCTTTTTCCAAAGTTTGGATGCATTGAATAATCAGACGTTTCTGAGGTCTGTTTTTGCAAGGGTATATCCTGTGTAAAGATGGCATTTAAAGATCTTTAGGTTGGCTCAAGGAGTTACCACTAGAGTTGGTTAATATGATCACATGTTAAGACTGTAGTTAAGATTGCGTAAGCATTTATTCCAATGTGGAATGAAAACAAATGTCAAAACTTCAACAGTTGCTGTGAAATAGAATTATTGTTCTCTAGTTAACTCCAGTTATAGCTAGGAATAATTAGATGACAATGAATGGGAAAATTATGTTTAATGTCAGGGAAAAACACATTTCCAATAAGATGTACTAAGCTCTAGAATATTCTAGACACTTCAGGGAAACTACCGTAGTTTTCACTTCTGCATTGTTAGGGAATGAACTGTATTACCTAATATGGTCGGTCTCCTCTTTTTTTTTTTTTTTTAATATATGCGTATGTGATTCTATAAAGCCTTTGACATGGGCCAGTAAAGCAAGAGATCATAATATGGGTTTGTGGTTTGAGATCTTAAACTGATCAGTAACCCTCAGTGGATATGGGGCCCACAACATAGAGCTTATCTAACCCCTGATCTGAGACACCTGGGATGCCCAGATTTCTTCCTCTTTCCTTCCTTAATGGGGGTGGTAACAATTGCCATTGGTAAGATTGTTCAAATATTTCTATTCCTCCGCATTTAGTGGCTAAAATTTCCTATGGTTGGTCTCTGTCCAGGATCTTGAAAATGTATGATTTAATAGGCCTGCACCCTAAATGTCTGGGGAATAATACTTCAAAGATGCCAGGGAAACAGAAGTTTTAGATTTTGAACTTCAGTAAAATTTGAACTGTGAGCTGGGTTTTTTGGTTTGTGCTTGGCCCGGGCCAGCCCACAACATTTTAGCACCTGAGGCAGGGAGCTCAAATGATGCCCCCTTGCTTGGGCCAAAACTTTGAAAGGTCTCAACTATGCCTTCTTCCTGTTCTACTCCTCTCATGGTACTGCTCTGCTACCTACCCCAATAAAGGAAAACTAACAACTTAAAATGCCTTGTTAAAAAATTTTAAGTAACACTTAACTTTCAAATGCCTGAACAGCAAGTGTAACTTTACTTGTCTGCATAGTAAACACTGGCATTTTTATCTGTTTGGTTATTCAAAGTGGTGCTTTCAATGCTTTCTTGGTTGCAAAGATTTGAACTACTTCCTAAAGGTCCCCAGTCTGGGCCAGCTCATGCTCTATTGAGATGGTTGCAAGGCCAACCAGCCTCTCCTGTGTCATTGTGGAGCGTAGATATGTTTTTATTAACTTCAGCTTGGAGAAACCGAGTTCTCCACTGGCAACTGTTACAGGAAGTGTTAGAAGTGTGCACAGACCAACAAAAGCATTTGGAAAGAGCGTGGTCATCTTATTTGTGCACATACATTCCAGAACAGCCTTTGGAGTTGATCCTGCTGAAATGTATCTTGAAAGGGCTTTCAGTTCGTCACCTAAATCGCCCACATCAATATCACGCATGTCATCATGTGTCAACACTTTCTCTAGTGTCCTGCATTGCAGGTGTAGGTCGTCTTCAGGTATTGTGCGGAGTTTTGGAATATCATACAACATCCCAAATACACTGTGTTCCTTGACCTGTTTGAAACGGTTCTTCAACTGACTGTATTGCACAATCTAGCACCTGGTTAAATAATTCAACTTTGAATTGTTGTTGTTTGGGGTCTCTTATCGGATTATCCCGTGCCTCGTAATCAAAATGTCGTCTTCTTCCATAACTCTTGAATTGGTGGGAAAATAGCTTTAGTGTGAAGTTCAAGTTGCAATGGGGGAGGTTTAGATTGGATATTAGGAAAAACTTTTTCACTAAGAGGGTGGTGAAACACTGGAATGCGTTACCTAGGGAGGTGGTAGAATCTCCTTCCTTACAGGTTTTTAAGGTCAGGCTTGACAAAGCCCTGGCTGGGATGATTTAACTGGGACTTGGTCCTGCTTTGAGCAGGGGGTTGGACTAGATGACCTTCTGGGGTCCCTTCCAACCCTGATATTCTATGATTCTATGATTCCTCTGCTAACTTCTGTGCACTCTTCAGAATGTTTTGAAATCCCTCATCTGACTGGTAAGACTGTAGGTATGACTTTGCTTTGTCCAGTTGTTCCACTGCTCCAGATATCTCAAGGTCAACACCTTGGAGTCGCTTGCTTACAACATTTATTTCAAACAGAGTGTCATGCTACAACACTAAGCCACGCAGAAATTTGAAGTTATGTATGTTTCTGGTGATTCCATTTCCCTCTGCCACTGTTCTCCCACAAACAGTTCCTGTCATAGCATTATCCTCCATAATGGCAACTATGGCATCATCTATCTTCCTAGTTTGGTGTGTGTTAGGCTTTATCGCCTCCACTCAACTTTCCCATCGTGTAGCACTCAGTGGTTTCAGTGTCAGAGAGGATGTTCCCAGATGTTGCTTCAAAATTTGTCATTGATGCAGAGAAAAATGCATAGATGCTTTGAATTACATTAAAAAATTCAGCAGCCTCACTAGAAGCTGATGCTGCGTCACTGATCACCAAGTCCACTGACCACCATTTTGCCAGTAAAGAGACTCTGATGCAATCTTCTCTTGATGCTGATCGTCTATGGGTGGCCTTTAACCTTAGTCTCATGTCAAGCTCTTTCCACCTATGGAATGCTCTCTGGTGATTTGCATGCCAGATTTCTAGCCAGATTTTTCCAGTCCTTTGTTCCTGCAGAAACCAATATGGCTGGAACATTAGACTGGAAGAGTTTGCAACAAAAACAGTATGCAGAGTTCTGGGTTTTTGAGTACATAAGCCATAAACTTTTGAGTACATAAGCCAATCCACTTTGTCACCATTGGGGATTTCACGCCAGTAAGGTGGTGGATGGAAACTTCTATTTTCATTGTCTTTGAGGAACATGACGTTTTTTTCACTTGCTGTGGCCCGAACAGTAGCCTGAGGGACTGCCTTGTACTGCATAAGTGGGTCCACAGTCCTGGATCATCTAGACTTAAGGAACTAAACTCAGCAGCAGCTGAGCACCACACTCTTCTGATCTACACTTTTCTTCAGGAATGTGCATGGTTACATCCATTTTGAGATGGAGATATGGATGCTGCAGTAGCTGCCAGGTCACCTGCACTCTGACTAAATGGAAGATCAGGCATCTTCTCACCACTCACATCCTCACTGGGGCTGGAAGGCATTTGTGTCTATGTATCTTAGGAGAGCTCCTTCCTGCTTAGATAGAAAAGCTTTCTTTGCTTTCTTTTTCTGAATGCTGCCCCAGAGGGGTGTCGTCTTCTTTCACTCATGACTGCTGTTCTGCCAGCTATAGTGGCTCTCAACACTCAATAGAAGGGGACAAATAAGCAGGCTGGTAGCAGGGCCTGAGTGAGGGAAGATATCAGTGTCTTAAGGGCCTAACTGGCTCCTACTACTTCAGTTGACTGCCTGTTCGCCTCAAGTGGGTTCAGGGAAGCTGTAGGAAACAGGAAGCTCCCTGAGAAGCTGGTGTTAATCAGCCCGGGCTCCTGGGGATGCTAGAGAGGTACATAAGAGGCTCCTCCTCTCTCTCCCTGCAACTGCTGCTGCTTTCTGTTATTCCCTCTGACCTTTTCTCCTGCCTGCCTGTTATGTCTCTTGTGCCCTCCTTCCTCCAGCCCAGCACTCTACCATCTCTGTGCATCTAGAGCAGAGAGAATACATATGCACCAGCAGCAGACACCATTTTCCACACTCTGGGTCCTAGTGGCGCCCCTCCACAGTCTGACACTGAAGCAGCTGTCTCAGTTCACCTCATGGTAAGGCCAGTCCTGTGCTTCGCTCATAAAGTTCACAGCTAAGTGGGAACGGAAGTGCTACCGTAGCACATACTTAAAAATTATCTGAAGGTGTACATGGGCTGAAGAAAGGTGCTTCATAAAAAAGAAAAATCTCTATTGCAGAATGTCTGTTTACTGTACTAGCCAATGTGAGATGTTTGGGTGTGTTTAGGTATCCAAACAGTATTTTCAGTATTAAGTGGATTCTCTGATTGTTCAGTAGGATGGGTTGTGGAAGCCACTTTTTACAGGAAAACTGAGATTTCTACATTTTCTTCACATCTCAATGATCTTTAATTCTTAGGGCAGATTATCAGCTGAAGTAAATTGGCATAGCTCCATTTTCTTTAATAGAAATATGCGATTTTAAAACAGCTAAGAATCCAGCCCTTGATTCATTTAGTTCTGGCAACTTGATTCATTTCTCTTGCAAAATTGGAAATTATCTTACATTGATGTCTTGTTAACAAAAAAACAAACAAAAAACCCTTCTCCCCTGCCCCCCTCCCTCTTCTCCCCTGCATAAGAGGCCAGCTTTTAAAGACCTCGCTCTCTTAATGTACCATATTGTGATCTTGTTCTCTAACAATGATTTTGTGTGACTGGGGAGCTGGTGCTACTTCTTGCTCCTCTTCATTTTTGGTTTATACCCTTCATGATGATCAAGGACTCTGCATCCAGTGCATATAACTTCACGGTGTTTATCCCACTTCCAGCTTCTTTAGCCCTGAGCTAATTGTCCTTCTATTTTCATATGAGCCTTTCTTAAATACCCTAACATGAAGAATGAATTGGCACTGTAAAAAGAGGTGGTCAGGAGTTTTGTGACCAAGTGTGACATTATCTGATTAAAATATGACCATATAGATCATTGTTGCAACCGCTGTTATATATTTGCAGCAAATCTTGTACAAAGGTTGTCAAGTGAGGTGTCTATGAAAAGGTTATAATTTGCTGGTTATGATTATGCAATCTGTATGCATGTATCATTTTTGTATTTGAAGTTATAAGTATTGGCTCTATACCTGGATTTCAACTGTTGCCTCCCGGGGTAACGCCCACAAGATATCTAACCAGCACATCTTGGAGGGACTGTTCAAATTAAGTGGTTCATCAACAAACACTTGGTTGAAAATGGACCATGGGAGATGCCCATCTACACTGAGTGCTGTAAACGTGCTGTCTGGAGTATAGCTAATGGCTTCCTGCAATGACTGAGGGAAATTGGGCATGAATGTGTGACTCCAAACTCCATCTTGTTGCTGTAATTTTTCCACAGTAAGCACAATGGGATGCCCTCCACACAGCAAAAGCTATAAAAGGCCCTAGAAACACCTCCACTTTGTCTTCAATCCTGCTTCTGACCTGTGGAGGAACTTTGTTCAGAGCTACCATTTGTAGCAAAGGACCCATCCAAGCTGTGGACGTATTCCAGAGACTTGACTTAAGCCAGCAGTTTATTTCATCACTGCTATAAGCCTGAACCAAGAACTTTTTCATTACTGTGTGTAATTGATTCCTTTAACCACTTCTTTCTCTTTCTTTCTCTTTTTCTTTTTCTCTTATAAACCTTTAGATTTTAGATACTAAAGGATTGGCATCAGCCTGATTTTTTTGGGGGGGGTAAGATCTAAGTTTTATATATTGACCTGGGTGTGTGCCTGGTCCTTTGGGATCAGAAGAACCTGCTGTTTGAGCTGGTTGTAAAGAACCACTCACCTCTGAGTCCAGTGTCTTTTTTGGTGGTGATTCAAGAACTGGGATGCCTAAGGAAGCTGCCTTTGTTTTCTTGTAGCCAGTCTGGTGAAACAGGAGTTTACTTTTGTGGCTGGTTTGGTTTATCTTATAAAAGAATAACCACCAGTTTTGGGTTGTTTGCCCTATTTCTCAGCAGTTCATCCTGAATTTGGCATCCACAGCTGTGACTCACTAAGACATGGTTACACCAAGAATTCTGCATCTATAGCTCTAGTCATGGAAGTCCTCACCCTGATGACCTATCTGTTGCATGGTGGCTAGTTTGGGACTTTAGTGTGGGACAGTTCCTCACTGGGAGAGAACCTAGTGACAGAGACTTTGGATATTTCCTGGGTCTGTATTATTCACATTATGTACACATCCTTAACAAAATAGGGCAAACAGCAAAGCTTCACCTTCAGGGCTTCTGCTAGAACAGCTTGTCCCAACTCTTTTCACTTCATCTCATTAGTGTGACTCTGCATATTGTGCACACGATAGGCCCTGTGTTCAGGCCTGAAGCCACACCCTTGTACTCCAAATCCACACCTCCATGGCCACATGATCTCCTGCATATAGAATCTCCATAGCATGGAGCGTGCTTGTATGGGATTCTTATCCAGCTTGAAGGGGGGTTAAACACAACCTTAGCCATTTGATTGGGTTCAGTAATCTGTTTATGTCAAATACTGTAAATCTGGTCAGGGATCTTCATGTAACCTGTCTGGGGGGAGATGTAACATGAGGCCTAGGAGTTCAAAGGGCTATATGGAATATGTGCCAGACAAGAATAGACTTTGGGGACAATAAGTGTGAAGAGGATTTCCTGGGGAAATATCTAAGGAGAGATTAATGCAAATTCCCCATCATCAATTATGCCAAAATCTAGCTTTTTAAACTATGCCATGAGGAGGTGGGCAGTCTGCTGATTACCTGTTCCCAAAGACTTGAAAGGCCCCACTGTATAAAAAAACAGCTGAACTGCCCAGTTGGGGTGTTGGCTCTGAATCTGAGACCTTTATTAATTTGTAACCAGAGAGAGAACCTAATTCTGGGTTTTGAAGGACTGACGCCTACCAGAGCCCAAAGTTTGGAGTTGGGGCAATCTCTGATAAACTTTCTAGCATGTGTTTAGGTTCTTTTATTGGCTTTTAATGTTTTTCTGTAATGCTTTCACCTTAAGAATAAATATACTTGCTTAGAGAGAGCTGTGTGGTAACTGGTAACTACTGGAAAATTCACTGTTCATAGCCTATGGAGAGGGAGCAAAGCACAGACACTGGCCTGTCTATTCCCTGGCAAGCCTGCTTATCACAATGTAGGCAGAGGACTGTGCGGCCTAGAAAAACCTTAGTCAGGACAGAGTGAGATGTGGATCTTTGCTCAAAAGATGGGAGTTGGAAACCTTTTACCAGGTTGCCCTTGAAAGACCACAGAGGGGGAAATATAGGTGCAGTTATCCAGAACTGTTTCATATATGGAATTAGAGAATCACCTACCCCAGAATAGCCAATAGCCTGTTGCTTATGGGTCTCCACTTCCCAAGTCCCTACTCTGCCTGATTCATTCTGTGGCAGCCTCACTGCTATTGTTTTGAGCTGATAGATTGCAGTGTAAACATACTCTTACTTTCAGTCCATTTAATGGCAGGTTTCATACTAAATATTCATACCTCAAACACACAAATGTACTTCATAGCCATTTCTGTCAGAATAGCTGAACAAAAATTAATTTTTTTGCTATTTTGGCATTGCTGATGCAACCAGGTGTTTTGGCATGCTCCTACATCTTTAGTGGCAATGATATATCAAATTAATACTACGGAATTACAGGAACATGGATACGTTCTTAAATTTGTAAAATTTCTCTGATTTCACTAGGTGTTTCTATGCTGCCTATCTTCTTCCTGAAACAGTGTATTTTACCCACATAATGATAGACAAATACTTGTAAATGTCTAATATTGTTGCAAATAGATCATTTAAACAAAAACTGTTTTTATTTTGGGTAAAGCTATTGAAAAGCAAAATATCTTAAGACTGTGAGCAGCTCATCACTCAAACTGGCTTTAAATGAGTTGCATGACTAGTTTCTTTCAAACAGATTCCCACGCCGATGGCTTAGTTTCAAGGGAACAGAGTGTAATTTTCTTTGGTAGACTGATCTGAGTTGCTTCTCCGCTTATATTGCGCCATATCTCGTCTGCAAGATATGGCTATCAAAAACAATTTCTACAGATTTTATGCACCGCTTTCACTCTTCCTATTGATGAGCAAACTTCACTGACATAAGAAACAGGTGCTAAAAAACTTTACACTAATTTGTTCTGCTTATACACCGATGGGATGCTGGAATATCTAAGACTACGTTGTTGACCTGTTTGTTTTTTCTTTGTCAAAATCAAGCAAAATACATAATTCAGAACTCTGGCAAGCAGTATGGTTATACCAGAAAATCTTCTATTCTTTAACAATATCATCCTGGTCTATGGATTCACTGAAAGGAGAAAATAATTTTGTCTCCCATAATGCATTTTAGGATCATTACAAATGAAAAAGTGGCATTGAAAGATTCGGATTCTTTACAGAGTGAAGAACAGGCTTATGTTCTGACCCAATCATAGCTTCTTTGGGTGAAAACAGGTGTTATAGAAAAATTGATCTGTAATTCGTAGCATTGTCTCTTGATTAGAGGATTACCTGCTCTGTTGCATTTACATTCATATTTTTCTAAATAAACAATTCAAAGGATTGTTTTATCAAGCATCTAAATATAAACATCTAAATAGTCTTGCTTAATTCACAAGTTTACAAGTGAGGTACTCAAAGCATAGAATAGCACGTTATGTCTAACTAATTTAAAAGATGAAGATAAAAAAATTGGTATAGATCCATTTCTATGGAATGGCCCATATGAAGTTAAAACATTCATAGAACACCAGACCAAAATTCTCAACCATCTTCCTCATTGTTAGATTTCAAAATACCAGCAAGTGTCACGACTACGTGTTAGTCTGATAACCACCTCAAACATGAAAATCATTTCAAAATCCCGATAGTCTCAAATTCCAAAACATATTAACCAGTTTTGCTCAAATTTCCTAAATGTTTACTTTTTGGCTGAAATAAAAGTACAGAATTTTATTCCCAAAAGGAGTTACTTTGATAAAACTATAAGTAATGAAAAGGAGTTGGAAAGGATGTTGGTGTTCAACTTAAATATATTGTGTGCTACCACACCAACTATAATTTATTTTAAAGTGGAATACAATAGTTTCCTCCTCCCTCCTTTGCAAAGAGTTAGAAAGTTATAACAAGAATATATAGCTTGCAATAAGTTTAAGAGGCTTTATTGTAGAAGGGGAAATGGAAACTGAAAATGTATAAAGGATTTCTTTCGGTGTCTATCAATCCTGCATGTTCATTAAATATGAACAAAGACATCACATTTGTCTTGTGTTAGGAGTGTTGATGTCAAAGAGCTATGTAGTCCTTCCATTGCCACATAAGTGATATGTAAGAAATAAAACTCTATTGGGTGCCCCTGGATTCTGTTCACGTCCATTGCCTCCAAACACATACAGATGTAGTGCAAGATGTGGAACAGCAGCAATTATTAACTTGTGCATTTGTTAAAGTTCCTAGCAGACAACTTAAACATCCTTTGAAGCAGATGTATCTTTGCCAATTCAAATATTTCATGGGACCTATCAACAGTTCTACAGTGTTCTTGCTGTTTGTTTTGTTTTTTAAACAGAAGAAGGTTCTAAACCAAACAGAAAACTTCCTGGGTTTTTATTTTAAGGGTTTTTAAATTGGACACTTGCTAGAATGATGCTTAATTGAAAATCTCACTACTTTTTCTTTGCCTCTTTGCTTCTTTAAATAACAAAATTAGTCATTTCATTTATGGCTGTAACACTTCATGATTTATGATCTCCGGTGATAGCTGTTAAACAAAATAGCATGCCAAGGTTCTTCTATCCTTTTTCTTTGTGCACAACACTACCATATTTTTTATATGTGCACATTAAAACTTCTAATAGTTTCTTAACAGAAACACCATATGGCTATCAGAGTTTCCAGAGAAGCAATAAATCATTAGGCACAGAAGCACTTGAGAGCATTTTTAATCTTGATGGATACATACATCTTGTAGTATTTTAACTATAAACCCCATTAACATAGCAGACCACAGATATAATACTACTGCAAAAGAAAATTATATAAAAGCAACATCCATTTAATAATTTATAAACATCTGTCATTCATCTGATATCATTTCGAGAACAGATATGTTTATGGGTGGCATTTTAAAGGCTTCTGAATTGTGATGTATGAAGGGAGGGCAGGGGAAATTAGAAAGGGAAAACAATTTATGTACTTGTGACTGGTATTTTCCACATCTGCCTCTTCAACACAAAAGGTTCCACAAGATTTATTTAGATTGAATTATTGAGCTACAAAACAGCGGACAATGCCTCAGTAAATCCTCAGCATAAATCAGATTCCTTTTAAAAATAATTGACTTACTAGAAAATCCAACAAAAGCTTATTTAAACTAGTTGGAAAAACTCAATTTTGGTAGAGACAGGAAGGAAGTAATCTCCCACTGCATGTGCATTTGTGTGTTTATGTGCACCAGGTGTATGCATTCATAAACTGCTTTAGTTAAAAATCCATCTGGGTTTTATATTGCTGAGGCAAACTATAGTTCCATAGAGAAGTTCTCATTGTACATGGTTCTGTGCTAAAACTGAAATATACCCTCCTAATTACAGGTTCCTGTCCTCATAAACTAAGTTTAATAGAACATACAGTATAAACACAGTATGGAGTACGGCAGAGGCCAATATGGAGAGCTGGGAAAAGTGGAAGAAAGTGACAAGTGTCAGTTGTTTGGATGGAGTGGATGAGGGAAAGATGGTAGAGGGGGAGTCTGTAAAGAAGGTGGACCTAATCAAAAAGGGAAATCGGGGCACAGAAAGAGGACTGGAGAGGAAGGGATACTTTGTGTGTGTGTGTGTGCACACAGGGGTGGTGAGGAGGAGCAGCAGCAGAAGAACAATAGGTTTCTCTACATTTGGTGTCTGTCAAATATTTTGACTTGAATTTAAAAAAAAAACCAAAACAGGTGGTCTCTAACTTCTGAGGAAATTTGGGTTAGAGCAACTTCTCGTTTCACAGTGGCAGTTTGACTTCCTAATGGCACACTGACCTCACCAGGAGTATCTGAGTCAGTAATGCAATACTGACCTGATCAGAAGAGCTGAAGTGAACCTTTAAATCTGATCGTTAAAGGTTGACAGGTGAAAGAAATCCATGGGGTGATGTGATATATATATATATATATATATATATATATATATATATATATATTTAAAACAGGCTCCCTTCTGTTTCTATGAGTGGAGGGGAGACACCAATCTGAGCTCCTACAATGGGAAGGGTAAGGTGGTGAAGTTTGCCACCTTTATTGTGTGCATTCCCTGATCCTCTGCAAGAGTGTATAGGTGTTCTGTGGAGTTCTTGGTGCCTGGAAGGGGAGCAGGTAGAACAGGGATGGGAGAGGCTGGAGGACTACCAGAGCTCTGCAGAATCCTCTGTCCCAAACCCACAAGGGAAACCCCAGTGCCAAATTATTGTAGACAGCAGTAACTGATACTCCTTTCCCCTCCATGCACTGGAACCCTCTGGCCTCCACCAAGTGGCATTCCAAGGAAGTGTGACAGCAATAGGGAGAGGCCATGGTAACCGCTCCAGAAAGAGTTGTGGTATCCAGGGGCCACAACATATCAGGAAAGCATCAGTACAGATGATCCTTGACTGCAGTGGGGATCCCCTGTATTTCATATGGATCTGGGGAAAACTGAGACTCATAAGAATCTAAGGGAATCCATGGGGACAATCTTCTTTCCCCAATGGAAGAATTACCAAGAAATGCATTTTGTTCTCCTCTGTACAGATTATTCATGCCGTGTGAAGGAGGCCCAAAGGAGGATCTTTCAGTGCATATGAGAGACAAACTGCATATGTCACTGATTTTTGTTATGTGGCAGAAAGAAATTTTGTGAGTTTATTCAAGAGTGTTTGTCTGGTTTTACCCACATAGGCATCAAATGATGTAACAACAACGATCACAACATGTGGTTTACCTCAGCCAGTGCATCAAATGCACCAACAACCATGTGGGTGAAACAAGGCAATCACTTTGTTTTCTGAAAACTGATGAAAGACAAAAACACCCTGTCACCGCTAGGTAAACTGTTTTCACAAAACAATCACTCCGTATCTGATCTCTGTCCTTGTCCTCAAAGGAAACTTGCACAACAGCTTAGAAAGGCGAGCCTGGGAACTTAAATTCATAAGGATGCTTCTGGATGTTAAAACCCATGCGCTTAACAGGGACACTGGTTTCAAGGCTCATTACAACAATCTGTAACATATACCTGCCTGTTGACTCTTAATGGTCCACTTCAAACCCTTTGCATAACAATCTAACCTTTACTGCCCATTTGTCTGGAGTGACCTTCTACAATATTTGTTACTCCTTATGCTTAGCTATCTGTCCCAACTTGTATTTAGCTCAGACACTCTGATTTCTTTCCCCAGATCTAAAGAACTTTGTATAGTTCTAAAGCTTGTCTCTGTCCCCAACAGAAGTTGGGACAATTTAAAAAAAAAAAAAAATTACTGTACCTACATTGTGCCTCCTATAGCCTGGGACCAACATGGCTATAACATTGCAAATAATTTTTATACTATCATATGTGCACGCATAACATTTAAATGCCATTTGTGCATGCAAATTGAGTGCAGCCTTTTTTTGCATATAGGACTTCTAACTTTTGTGTGATATGCACATAATTTGCACATGCAGAATTGTGTGTACAAATGAAGTCTGGGTTGAGATTCCTTTGAAAACTTAGCCCTGAAAGTCAAATGTACAAAGCAAGTCTGAAATACTCACATTACTAGTTAGAGGAAGTTTAGATTATCCAGAATGCAGGTCAATGTGATTGGGCAACAAAGTGGTAGCCTTGTTTGGTGCACCTTTATAACACAGAGATGAACAGTGAGCATGTGTTGTAACACTGAAAGGAAACAAACCTCTGAGGAGGAAAGGTAGGACTTGCCTGTCACTAACTTGGATTGCCCTCTGAGTATTTTGTGGTGATGGTTTTCGAAAGTCATATCAAGAATCTGAGAGAAACATTGGAAAAAAAAATCTGTGGGAAATAAGTCAACTAATATAAATCCAGAATAACACTGAGGAAAGTTGAGGGGGAAAAACAGTTTCTGAGCCAGGGTGATCCAGATTAATGCATTGTCACCCCTGACCTTAAAGTGCCCTGTGAAGGAGCAGAGAGACTTCAGCCAGGCACAGCAGGGGTTAAAGAACACCTGTGGGTTCAGCTAGTCCCTCCCTGTTATACCTGCAGTCAATGCCAGGCCTGGAGGTGGGAGAAAAGAAGGGAGCCTGGCTCAGTCAAGGGCTGACTGGCTAAGAGGCAGGAGCTCTCTCTATGCCTGCCTAAAAGCACAGACCTGCAGCCCACCTGCCAGCACAGCCACTGGAGGCAAGTCTTCCCTGGCTAAGGGGAATCCGCAGATGAGCCCCAACTGGTTGGAAAACTGGACTAGCGGGGCTACCCCCCAAACTAAAAGGACTTGCATAGGGAGCAGCCCAGGAAAACAGGTCCTGAAGCCCTCATCACGGCTGGGAGAAAGGTCCATCTCCCCTATTTAGGGCTGAGTGACCCAGGACCCTGGGCCAGGACCTGAGGGAGAAGGAGAGGTCAGGTCCCCCTTTAGTTCCCCCTCCCTCCCCCCCAACCAGTGATATAACCACTAGGCTGCCGGGCCACTGAAGGCCTTATCACATACCCCTTCATCATTTAGCAAAAACTCTACACATTTCAATTTTGTTTCCCTAATTTATATCTCTAGTCTGGATTTAGGATTTTTCTCATCCCACAGTACACAAAATATCACATGGAGCACAATATCACAATACAGTGATATTTCTTGAATATTTCCTTTTGTTTCAGGGTCTTCCAATGTGAAGCATAACTTTTGCCAGCTCAGTGTGCATCTTTCTCGCTTTTGGGTTTTGTCTTCGTTGTAAATTTTTAATATGGGTATTCAACCTTGCAAATAAAAGTGAGCTGATAGTTGGTAAGCTTGGATGGGTTTGGTCACTTGAGGTTATTGATGGATGTGACAGAAGATTTTTTTGTTCCTAATTTATAGGTGGCTTTTTTTTTTAAGGAAAAACCTGCTTAGCTCTCTCACTTTCTGTGGAGAATAACTGTATCTAAGAATACTGAACAATTACTTATAAACCAGCAGATAACTGCATAGCTAAACTGGGGGGTGAGGGACTGAACGTTTGTAGAATACCCTCTTTCTGTTGACCATCGTCTAAAAGATGGTCAAAAGCTGAACAAGGAATAGCTCCCTATACCAGCAATAATGCAAGGATTCAAATATTCCAAGTATGAATAACTTATCCTTGCATTATCCAGGTGTGATCCTTTCACTTTTGAAGATATAAAGCCATTGCAAGGGACACTAGATTCCTTAAAGCCAAACAGAATAAGACTAGGGAATATACAAAGCTAAAAATGACAATCAGCAGAGATCGCTTTGGATATAGAAGCCTTTGGCAAAACAATGGAACAGAACTACCCTGTGAAGCTCTGAGTTGATCCATGGGCACACCCATTAAAGACATGGAACCCGGTGTGATAAAAATTGGCAAAGAAGAACTTTTCTTTCTGTGAAAGACGCCTTGAAGTCTAGGGCCTCTGACCAGATGAGAAGTTGTGGATTTGGCAAAAAAACAACAAACAACTTTTGATTGATGTTTTAGGTGGTATTTCATATTTAAACGGTAAACTTCTATCAGTCCTTGTGGTATTTATAGCAATGTTATTGTGAGGTGTGCATATGCTTAACTTTGTTCTCTGAATCTTTCATGTTTTACTGAGAAGGCTTCCTTTTAATTTCAACCTGAATTGGGTACTAGTAACTGTTAAGTCCTTCTGTACTCGGGGTCAGGGCAAAAATTGAAGAGGTAGCTCGTGTAGGCTCTTTGTCAAAGGCCAGGCTTATAGTAAGGGGAGTTTAAGAAAGTGTCCTTTCCTCAGGCTTCAGGGAGTTTTGTTCCCCTAGAATTCCCTGACCTCAACATACAATAGTCCCATCTATCCAGCGTATGGAGATTTGAGGGTAGCACTTTCTCTTATTGGATGTGAGCAGAAACAGAGTGATTGTTCAGGTTCCCTCTCAGGTACTGCTTAGAGGATTACAAAACAAGTGCCAAGTTACCACATGGAGGGAAGAGATCATTAAACTGTACTCCTCCCCAGTGACGCTGTCTGCAAATAGTTCTGGGTGACTCTAACTATCAAATGCTATAGCATTCTAGTTCTCATACATAAAGAAATACTGGGGCAATAAATGGTTTCCTTTCATGCTATTGTTCGTCATATATTAAAATGGATAGGGCATGTTCATCCACGTTCTGAAGTAATGCATCAAAAGAGTTGATTAGAATATTAAATGTCAAGTTGAGGACACTAAACCAATCAAGAATTTGAAATTCCAATGAATTTAGACTCTAACAACTTTTGAGTTGCATTCGACAGGAAGGCATAAAGGTTTCTTTCAGGAAGGAGACATCTTCTAGCAGGGACTCAGCTTTGAAGGGTTATTGATGTAACCCTTGAATTATATCAAAGTAAGACTGAACAAGATATATGGAAATAACCAACAAGATGCCATTAGTAACATTATAATAAAATTTGTTCTTATCTGGCTTGCCACAGAATAACTTTTCAGATGTAATAGATCTATTTCTTACTCCACTGCAAAGCTTGTGACCAATAGATGTGTAAGTGACCTTGGTCTCTTAGACCTATCAAATAAGAATCAAGAATCTTTCAGGTTGCTTGTTTGTCTTGTGGGACTTATCTGAGTATGTGCTGTCTTACCAAGCCCATAGATGGCGTGAGAGTGTCATTCACTGTTTCTTTTGATATATTTTTTTTCTTCACACTTTTTTTTTTTTTTGGTGGAAATATACAAAATCTGAATCTCTTGCAATTCTGTGGAGTCAAGAACAACAACTCCAAAATTGCAATGAGAAAGGTGAAAGGCACAATAAGAAACAGTCATGCACTCTGTATTATACTGGGCATTGAAGAGGGATTCTCAAGGCAGAATAATCACAACTAGTGCATGATTTATTGGTTGGCCAACCCCAACCTGTGCAAGGGTAGGGAGTGGGCAAAGTTCCATGGAAAGAGAGAGGTGCAGATATCTTGTGGGTTCCCCAAAACTTCCCCCTGCAGAATAAAACCACTTTGTTTCCATTGTGGTCACAGCCCTCTGTGGCTATTCAGATAGGGGCAGGTGTACAAACTCCCTTATAAAATACAAAATTACCAGCAGAAAGGCACCAGCTCTAACATGCAGGAGGTCTTCCTATATGATGATGTGCTTATTATCCTTTGTTTGATTCCCTTAGTTGGCTTTTATTCTACATGAGAGTGTGCCTACTGGAATTAATTTTGGGAGAACATTTTTGTAATAGCTTTCCTGAAATGAAATATATTACATCTACTTCATTCCCTTCATTAAATGGATTAAAAGCTGACTCACTGAGAAGTGTAAAAATGGTATTCTAAATGGGGAATCATCATTGAATGGGTGTGTTTCTAGTGGGGTCTTGCTGCTATTGGTGGTTGGCCCTACACCATGTAACGTTTTTATTAATGACCTAGAAGAAAACATAAAATCACTGATAACCTAAAAATTGGGGGAGTGGTAAATAATGAAGGGGACAGGTCACTGATAGAGGTTTGGATTGCTTGGTAAACTGGACACAAGCAAACAATACGTGTTTTAGTACAGCTAAATGTATACATCTAGGAACAAAGAATGTAGACCATATTTACAGGATGGGGGACTCTAACAAAAGATATGGGGGTTATGGTAGATAACAAGCTGAACCTGACCTTCTAGTGTGAAGCTGTGGCCTAAAGGGGTAATGTGATCCTGGGATGCATAAAGAGGGGAAAATAGATTTGAAGCAGAGAGGCTATTTACCCCCAGGTGTGTCCAGTTCTGGACTACACTTCAAGAAGGGCTCCCCCGCCCCCAGATATAGGCAGAGGAAGAGCTAGGAATGGTGTTGGTGACGTGCTATTTTCCTCACATTGTGTACTCTTCCTTCTAGAGTTCATGCAAGTTGATGAAAAAAACTCTACCTTCCGTCGCTGATGAACTGGGGCAGCTCACTCTCTAAATCTCCCAGCTGCCTTCGTCTCTCTCCAGCAATGTGTCTTACCAGCCTCTGGGAGTCCACATGCTTTTTAAAGCTTGGGATGCTCACACAGCTGAAATGGGTGACTTATCCCCTCTTACTCAGCAACCTGTAATTACTCAAAACTTGTATAGGTCTGACTTCAAAGGGCACTGCTTGAATTCAGGTTAACCCACCTAGTTGAAGGGGAATCTTGCCCAGACAGTCAGCGACCAAGCCTAGGTTTCAAACCGTGCAAGCCATCCCAGAGTCCTAACAAACTTGATGGCAAGTTTCCCAGTAAAGAAAAGTGCTTTCTTCTTACCCCTCAAAGTTAGTCAATAGCAAAAAGGCAGAATTATCCCGGAGATACTCACCCATTGGCTAACTCCTGTGTCTGGCAATATTTATTCTGTGTAACCTCAGTCGGTTCATTTATTCATAGTTCTCTTATCTTCTAGGATCAACTTCAGGCTACTCCTGCAAATGGAGGAGAAAGTACATGCTCTTCCTTTCCCCGCCTTCTGCCCAAAGGAGCAACAAAATCCTATGCTCCCTAATTCTCAGTCCCAGTAAAGCTGAGACTGCACTAAAACAGAGGAGGGCAAAGATGGCTGTAGTTAGAGCAGGACCGGCTCTAGGTTTTTTTTTTGCCGCCCCAAGCTCAGGTGGGGTTGGGGCTCTCAGGCGGCGCTGGAAGCGGAGGGAGTGATGTCACCTTCTCCCAGCGCCTGCAGGGGCTTTACCCCCTCCCCTGCCCGGCCGCACAGAGAAGCCCTGATATAAGGCAGCGCAGCAGCCAGTGCGCGGACGAGGCAGAGCAGCCCCGGCTCCCCGGCAGGACTCGCCCTCTCCTCCCCAGGTAGCAGCTGGGCCCTGGCAGCTCAGCATCCCGGGACTGGGGCTTCCCCTTGCCGCTGCAGCCAGGGGCGCAGCATCCTTGCCCCATCTAGGTGGCGCAGCTCTGAGAGCGCAACTGCCCCGAAAAGAAGAAGGGTTAAAAAAAAAAGGCTGGCCGGAATGATACCGCCCCCGGAAATGTGCCGCCCCAAGCATGTGTGTGCTTTGCTGGGGCCTAGCGCCAGTCCTGAATTAGAACAACCTACTGTAACTTACTGTGTGGCAATTGTATTCTTTGGGTCTTTGCAGAAGCCCAGAATAGCTGGAACTAATATATCCAGTGACCCTAAAGCCAAGGTACAGCCCTATAGATGTGTATAGATTCAGGACCCTAAGGCCAAAAATAAATGATTGGTTTACAATTTAGAGTCAGAAGACATTACAGTACTGAGGTGTAAGTTACAGAACAGAATGCAGATGCCTTAGAAAAATCATTGCAGCTTTTCAAAGATAAAATGGATTTTAAAAAAAGCTATTGTTATGTCACTGATAATGGAAACTGCTTCCTTCTTAGGAAAGATGAAAACTCTGTAGCCAATAAGAACATATTGATATTTAGGTTAGAGTGGAATAGTCAATTTTCAAATAGAAAAGAGATCAAAATTTTGATGTCTGAGGACTTGGTCTTAATCTAGAGATACCTGTTCATTATGAAAAGACATTATGTATTCCAAACAAGCAGCCCTGGCTGTCAAGTACATACATTACTTAATCAGGATTATTTGCGCTCTGAACCAAACACGTGACTCTGAAGAACCAATTACAAACCAGAAACCTCTGCCTAGTAAGCATCTTAATTGTATCTTGCATTTCAGCTACAGAAAAGGGAGGATTAAGGATGTGGCTAGGAGGGAAAAGGAGATTATTTTTTTTCTTTACTAAACCTAAGCTGATCAACTCAGACTGTATGGCAACATTTTGTCTTTCTGAGGAATAAGCTGAGAAGTATATGAGCAGAACTGTCAATTCTATATCTTGCAAGTTAAGTGTGATCTATAAACCAGATGAAATATATCTGCTGTGACTTTGATGGTCCTGTCCTACTTACGGGTGTGTAAGCAACTGGGAGAAACTTGACTCCAATATTTATGTGCCTAGAGAGTATTCAGAACTCCACTTAATTTTAATGGAGACTTTTTTTAAAATTAGATATGGTACTTATTGCTCCCCTCCCCCCCCCCCTTTTGGTTATCTCACTGACATCTTGAAGGAGCTGAAAGTTTGTTTGTGTGAGAGACTGCTTTGCACTAATTGATAAAATTTGCCAAAACATCAAATTATTATTAATTTTTTCCCCCAATCCTCATTTTATTTTCTTACTGTTTTTCTCCTTATTTGCTTTTATGGGGGGGACTATAGTTACATGATTATATAGTCTATTTCTGTTCACTTCCGCTCTTCTACTTCTCATCTGTTAAAAGAACAAGTTTATCTTGTTGATGTGCATTTCATCATTTTAAAAAAAGCTTTGGTCCTCCAAGGTTCACCAGTTAAAGCTATGACAAGTTTGTAGGAAAAGCTTTGCAGCATTATTAAATGTGAGATGCACAATAAACAAACAACAATGATAGTTGTAGAACACTACCACTCCCAATTCTGACCCCCTCTTGGCCTTTGGTAATAATTTTACTTTCTTCTGCTAAGGCTATAACTTGGTACTGACAGACTCCTGAGCTAAGCTTGAGGGGTTTTTTTAAAAAAAATTTCTATGTAACAGTAGCGATCAGGGGCCCCAATCAGCATTGAGTCCTCATATTGGTTGCTGTACTAATATAAAATAAAGACAGTCTGTGCTCTAAAGCATTAATAACCTAAACTGGAACAAAATTTGATACGTTCATGACCATTCAAGCCTCTTCGGAAACCAACCTTACCCAAGGAAAGGTCTGGTCATGACAGGCTGCATGTGCAGCGCCTGCATCAAGAAAAGAAATGGCCCAAACATTGAAGATGCATCTTTTTCACAGCGCAGTGGAATAGCAACCAGCGACTAGTTTCCTGTAACAAATAGTACCTACTGATGACTCCCTTAATCTTAGTTATCTTGAAAAGAACTCTCCTTTTAAACAAAGCTATTGAGGTGTAAGCAGTGTCAGGATGAGCTCCACCCTGACATCTGGTGGTGAGGTGTGGCAAGTTGTGGAAAAAAAACTTCAGGGGCCGATCTCATTTGCATAGGCACACCCACCCCGCCTAGACTGAGGCCATAGCTGCCCAAATGGTCACTTCAGCTGTTGTGGGATCCCCAGTGTCTGTTATTGGGGCGGGAAGAGTAAATTGTTATTACCCTGATTATGGGAACTGTGCTTGGAACTGTACTTGGCCTTTTGTTATGATGGAGGGACTCACCATCAACTGAGTAGCACTCGCTAGGCAAGGGTCATGGGTTCCAAAACTGTGTGAATTGAGAGAGACTTGAGATAGGTATTAGTACCTAGTGGTGTGGGCCCCTTTGTGAGGGCCTGAAGCACCAATTGCACCTCTGTCTCTCTCCACTGTGGAATGTCAGAGCTAATTTTGGGTCTATTAAGAGTCTTGCTACAGGTACTGGGCTGCATTCACGTTGGCCTTATGGTGCACCAGCACTAAGGCCCCCACTACTATGAGCTGAAATCACTGAGAGCTGAAATCACTGAGCACTGTGTCAAGTAGTGGGGAGCCGGAAGATCTAGCGTGCAGTGGAGCCGTTCGTGAGACGGCGAGCTGTGCAGAGCGGAGCCGTTCGTGAGACGGCGAGCTGTGCAGAGCGGAGCCGTTCGTGAGACGGCGAGCTGTGCAGAGCGGAGCCGTTCGTGAGACGGCGAGCTGTGCAGAGCGGAGCCGTTCGTGAGACGGCGAGCTGTGCAGAGCGGAGCCGTTCGTGAGACGGCGAGCTGTGCAGAGCGGAGCCGTTCGTGAGACGGCGAGCTGTGCAGAGCGGAGCCGTTCGTGAGACGGCGAGCTGTGCAGAGCGGAGCCGTTCGTGAGACGGCGAGCTGTGCAGAGCGGAGCCGTTCGTGAGACGGCGAGCTGTGCAGAGCGGAGCCGTTCGTGAGACGGCGAGCTGTGCAGAGCGGAGCCGTTCGTGAGACGGCGAGCTGTGCAGAGCGGAGCCGTTCGTGAGACGGCGAGCTGTGCAGAGCGGAGCCGTTCGTGAGACGGCGAGCTGTGCAGAGCGGAGCCGTTCGTGAGACGGCGAGCTGTGCAGAGCGGAGCCGGTCGTGGTGGAGCGGAGCAGTCCGTGAGACAGCGGTGTGTTCGTGAGACGGCGAGCTGAGCAGAGCGGAGCCGTTCGTGAGACGGCGAGCTGTGCAGAGCGGAGCCGGTCGTGGTGGAGCGGAGCCGTTCGTGAGACGGCGAGCTGTGCGGAGCGGAGCCGGTCGTGGTGGAGCGGAGCAGTCCGTGAGACAGCGGTGTGTTCGTGAGATGGCGAGCTGAGCAGAGCTGTTCGTGAGACGGCGAGCTGTGCAGAGCGGAGCCGTTCGTGAGACGGCGAGCTGTGCAGAGCGGAGCCGGTCGTGGTGGAGCGGAGCCGTTCGTGAGACGGCGAGCTGTGCGGAGCGGAGCCGGTCGTGGTGGAGCGGAGCCATCCGTGAGACAGCGGTGTGTTCGTGAGACGGCGAGCTGTGCAGAGCAGAGCCGGTCGTGGTGGAGCAGAGCCGTTCGTGAGACAGCGTAGCAGAGCAGAGCCCTGTGGGGCAGTCAGCTTCAGGACACGTAAGGTGCCCCTTACCCCTTTCCCCCACACACAGGCACATTTTAGCCAGACTGGGGAGTAACACTATGCAGATGAACTTTTGAACTCTGGGGCTGGACTTTTTGGACTTTGGGTGATTTGTGGATTGCTGGACTCAAGAGACGTTTGGGTGCTGGGACTCAAGAACCCGAGGGAAAGGGGCATGCCCCAATTTGCTTGGGGTGGTTTTTTTTTGCTCATGGGTTGTGTTATGAATCCTGTTGGTGGTGTTTCCCCAACATAATGCCACATTGTTTCTCTCTGTTATTAAAAGGCTTTTTGCTACACTCAGACTATGTGCTTGCGAGAGGGGAAGTATTGCCTCTTAGAGGCGCCCAGCGGGGGTGGTATATATTTGTCCCAGGTCACTGGGTGGGGGCTCGAGCCGGTTTGCATTTTGTTATTGGAATGGATCCCCTAGATATTGAACCCGGCCCTTGTTGCTGCCAACTCTGATGGGCAGAAGGGTTACAGAGGTAATATTTACAAACAGCACGTGACACTACTTTGGCTAATCATGCCTTGATGGCCATCCCCTTGATGAAACTGTTGCAAATAAAGCTAAATGTAGGGTAAAATTCTTTGTTTTACTTATACGTATATGAAGTACTTAAGCAAGCTTCTATAGCCTGTAGTGAAAACTGAGTAAGGATCCTGTGGTCTGGTTCATAGCGTGGGTGGGGTCACAAATTAGTAGGAACTAAAATCTCTTAGAGCTTGTTTACACACACTGCAAATGCAGACTAGAGGGGTGGGAACTGAAGAAAGGTCCAACATGTTGTGCTTTAACTGCCCCATGTAGACTGTGCTTGCATGAATTAAAAGGTATCTAGTGCATATTTACGTAATCCTGTTTGAAACTGCCCCACAATCCAGGCAGAATGAGAATGGAGCAAGGAGCATGGTGGGATGGTAGACACCAGAAAATGAATACACAAGCCAAAAGAATAATTTCTTCCCTTTTTAATGGCTAAATTCAGTGGCCTGTGTTATGCAGGAGATCAGTCTAGATGACCATAGTGGCACCTTCGGATCCTGAATCTAAGAATTAACTATAATAGTTGGTTCAACAGCACTGAAATAAGAGGATAGAGGTGTGTGTGTGTGTGTGTGTGTGTGTAGATTAGATTAGATAAAGTTTCTATACATGGTATTTGGAAGTACCCAAATCTCCTCTAGTCACTTCAGATTCTCACACTGACACATTTTAAAATCCATGCATTTAATCTACCTTCACCATTCTCCAATATGTTAAAAATCTCCCTTCATTATCCTTAATGAACATATCCGTTATCTACTTCCTAGCATCATTATACTCCCTGAGCAAGACTGTAGCATAAATTTGGTCTAGCTACTTGGTCAAATGACACTGTTCAAGAGCCTACAGGACTAGGAGCTTCCAGCATCTGTATTCAGTTTATATTCACTGGAACAAAACACTTTGTTTGTGAAAGGGAAAATGTAAATGATTAGTCATGCTTGTTTTATAGCATACACACTTCAGTTTTGTTGCCCTACTTTGACAGTTCACTTGCTTTAGGGAGTAATGCAGCCAAATCAGAGCTCTCTGTCTAGTCTCTGCCGGGGTCTTTCTTGTCTCTCACAATGTGGAGCATCAAGCCAAAAGGAAATTTTATCACGATTCAATTTTTATTACCGGCAGGTATTTCCTATAATGTGGATTTCAGAGAAATAAGCTAAGGGAGTTTAAGTACAGTGAAATTTTCAGAGGTATCTGTTAGCCAGGATAGAAATAGACAGATAAAGGAAGAGGTTTTGAAGATGGACTTTTATCTTTATTCGTGTTTCTTTAGGGACACATTCTGTAGGATGCTGGCTTACTTTATACTTAAGCACACGACGGATTGTAAAATGTCCACAGTGAAAGACTGGTTTCTGGTATGTTTTTTTTTTTTCCCCTGAAACAATTGTTATCTGGGTAGGTCCATTGAGAGACTAGTTTGTGACACAATAATGGAAGTGTCTGGCTTGCTGGAGCAACTCCAGCAAAAACACGAAATATAATTTCAGGGACATCATGAGTTATAAAGAGAGTAAATCCAAGGCTAAACTAGTTAAATTTTATTAACAAGGGACCTGGCTTGGTACCAGATTACATCCTTCTCATGAAACAGATGAAAAATAAACAAGGAGATCTTTAGATATCTCCCTTTTTTCTTCAGTAGGAGCAATTTCTGTGGCTACGTTGTTCTGTGAAGGTTTGGTATTATACCTATTTTTCCACATTAAAAAGAGCCACTGTGTTTCATGAAATTAACTGGAAAAATGTACAGTATTTCAGAAAACAGAAGCCATACCAGATCATCTCAAACAGAACATGATCTTTAAGCTTCCTGTTAGAAGATGGTTAATCAAAACAAGAAAGTTTTTGTTGTTTTTTTTTCTTACTTAGCTTTTCTGTACAAACAGCTTTTGTGATGCCTCAGCAGATTATTCACATATGGCCCTTGATTTTTTTATTTTATCTTTTATTTTATTTTTTGCTACCAATCCACCGAAAAGTAAATGGAAATCTTTGCAATCAGTTCTCATAAAGTTGGAAACAGAGCATTTGGTCCTCTTCAGCCCCCTTCACCTGTTCTTTCCCCTTGTTACAGCAATGGCTTGCTTTTGAGATTAAGTTTGTGGAGGAACAGAGGTCAACTTGGGTTTGACCTCTGAAAGGCAGATTTGGTATTACATTAGCAACTTCAGTTTAGCAAAATTCAGGGTAAATATTTCATATTGACACCAGCCCTATGAGCATGGAGAGGGGAAGGGGGAAATGTATCCAGAGTGGGAAATAATTAATACTATTCAATAGTTGCTAAAATATATAATGCAATTGTCCTTCTAGAGACAGATCCTGCTACCTCTTCAACTCACTGTTCCATCAAAAGGTAACTTACTTTAAGGTAGTATCAAGAAATAAAATCATGATAAGGAATAGCCACCACAACATTGAGACATTATGGGCCACTCAGACTCAGCCTAATAGCCAGGGCTTTGGATTTCCTCCTATCTAAACCTAGTTAATTACTTCAACAACTGAAAAATAAATTGCCAATACTATTGACAGGATTTCAGCTGTGAGGCTCAGAGAAACTATGTAATGAATAAATCAAAATACACCTGTTCAGTTTGACAGTATTTATAGTCAAAATGGACCCAACCTGCAACATTTTGGATCCAGATCTGCATTTTGAAGTTTGGGGGAGGGGTTGGACTTAAGGTTTTGGTTTGGTCCACTGTAAAGAGATGGAGGCCTTTGGCAAAAGTAGACATGGATCACCTGGTTCAAATTTCAAACCCGTGTCCCACGTTTCCTTAAAGTGATCATTTTGGGATTTTGGTTCCATGCCATTTCTCATTTTACAGGAGGAATATGCTGTAGTCCAGGTATCAGAAAGTAGCTGCCGTTGTACTCTTATTAACCCTGAATACAGGTAAGATTCTGATAGGGGTTTCTTCTTTGCAGTTTGAGGGGTTTTCCCATAAATTCTTTGGAAACCAAGCATGAAGCATTTCCTTTAAGCATCTCCCTTTTAGGATACTTCACAGATTTCCCCATCCCAAAGCATTGCGATATTTTTTTTTTATTTAGTAGTGTTAGTTCTATAGCTCCATCTGATGATCTCAGAGTTCTTGACAATTAATTAAACCTCTCAACGTTGATGAGGTAGGGAAGAATTATCCTCCCCATTTTTCAGATGGAGAAACCATAGCACAGAGAGGTCAGTGATTCACTCAGTGGCGTGCAGCAAGACAAGGAGCAAGGCTGTGGTTACACTTAAAACGCTACAGCAGCAGTACTACCATATAGCTACTCACTACAGTGACAGGACGGGTTCTCCCGTGGCTGTAGTTAATCCACCTCCACGAGAGGCTGAAGCGAGATCGATGAAAGAATTCTTCCATCGATCTAGCACGGTGTATACCAAGGATTAGATTGGCTTAACTATGGGGCTCAGGGCTGTAGGCTTTTTTCAAACCCCTGACTGACATTGCTATGCTGATGTAAGTTTTCATTTTAGATCAGCACTAAAAATAGAACACATCTCCTAATTCCCAGTCCCCTTCTCGAACCATTAGACCCTCTTTGCTGGTTACTAGAGTGTACTCATAGCTATTTTCAAATCTATCACGCTTCCTACTCTGCCTCAACTATGCCTTTGTTCCTGTTAATACCCATGAAAAAGGGTAAGCAATCCAGTGACAAACGAAAGTGCCCAATACAGTGAAGTACTGAGCCACTCCTGCAAAGTGCTCAGTGCTCTCAGCACCTGGCTGGAGGTGCCCATTATCTTAGCAACGCACCCCAAAGTGGCTCTAATTCTGCAAACTTTACTCAATGCAACTAGTCTTTTCTCACATGAGCAGTCCTGTTTGCTTCAGCAACTTCCGTTGGCATTTGAATCCAGAATTTCAAACTGTAAATCACTTTCTACTGAATGTATTAGAAGTACAAGGGAGAGACTGAAATACATGCACTTTAAGATCTGAGAACTCTATGATGACTGTAGTATAACTTATTTTACTGGAGACAACTTACCCAGTTTAAGTTGGAAGAAGCATGTTTACAGGACACCCAGACTCTGACGTCTGCTCTCATTGGGTTCTTTGCATTTATTCTAATGCATATAAGGTGTCTAGGTGAGCACCAGTATAGTTCTTAAATCAACAATAATTTCAGTAACTTTGATAGGACAAACAGTATGATCCAGTGGAGAGAGCACCAGACTGGGAGTCAGGAAACTTGGATTCTATTTTAATGAAGCTTGAATGTTTTCTAAAAGATATGCTCTGGTTCAAACAGGAATTTTTGGCCTGTTATTGCAGGAGGTCTGACTGACTAGGTGATCACAATGGTCCCTTCTTGCTTTATAATTAGGGCACTACCAAATTCATGTCCATGAAAAATGCGTCCTGGACTGCGAAATCTGGTCTTCCCCTTTGAAATCTGGTCGTTTGTGTAGTATAGAGTAAAAGTACACATTTCACAGGGGAAACCAGCATTTCTCAAATTGGGGGGTCCTGACCCGAAAGGGAGTTGCAGGAGGATCGCAAGGTAATTTTAGGGGTTCACGGTATTGCCACCCTCACTTCTGGGCTGCCTTCAGAGCTGGGCAGCCAGAGAGTGGCAGCTGCTGACTGAAGGCCCAGCTCTGCAGGCAGCAGCACAGTAGTAAAGGTGGCAATACCACACCAGGACACCCTTACATCTGTGCCGCGGCTGGCAGCGGCTCTGCCTTCAGAGCTGGGCTCCTGGCCAGAAGCCGCTGCTCTCCAGCTGCCCAGCTCGGAAGGCAGCACCGCCACCAGCAGCAGTGCAGAAGTAAGGGTAGCAATACCGCAACACCCCCCCCCCCCCCCTCAATAACATTGTGACCACCCACAACTCCTTTTTGGGTCAGGATCCCTACAATTACAACACTATGAAATTTCAGATTTAAATAGCTGAAATCACCACATTTACAATTTTTAAAATCCTATGATCATGAAATTGACCAAAATGGATGGTGAATTTGGTAGGGGCCTATTTATAATCTATTCCCAGCTGTCACTGTCTTGCTGTATGATCTTGGACAAAGTTACTTCATTCCTCCAGTGCCTCAGCTTCTCCATCTGTAATATGGGGATAATAATGCCTAATCACCAGCCAACCAATAGGAGCTGAGTGGTTTTCCTCTTACTGACAGTAATCTGCTTCAGATACAGTGATTTTATCCTTTCACTGAGCGACAGTGTTGCTGTGGGCTGCTGATAGTGCACAGGATGTGGGATGGCAGACTACCAGTGTGGACAAGTGATTGTATAGATACCAATCAAATGCAGGAAAAATAAATCAGTCCTATTAAGAGTCTCTCCCCATGATAGCCTCTGGGATATGCTGCACATGAGTTCCCTCCCCTTTATTACTGAATATGAAGTATATGATGCAGGAGTTAGTACAATCTCACAGTACCCTTAGAATCTTTCAAAAGTATGAAACTGAGTTCATGTTTGCCTGTGTGTGTGTGTGCAGGAGTGACATCTGTATGTACATATAATGCCCATCTTTCTAGACATAAATATACACACAGTATCCTCACACTTATAGAATATTGCATTATTTAAATAGGAGTCAATGAGGACAAAAACTTCCTAATCCATGATTACATGCCTGTCATTAATCTTGTAATGTGAACTTCAGAGAATTGAGAAGAGTGCACTCAACAGCTTAATTCATTTAAAAATATCACCATTTGATATGAATTTGCTGTAAGTCTACCCTATGGAAGCAGCTAAGGTTCAAGAGAGGCAGAAAATGAAATAGCTTGCTGTACATTTTTCTATAAAAATGAAACAGAAAATTGTAAACAAGGCTGTATTATACATAATTACATCTGGGTCTTGGTGACTTCATAAAACATTAAAACTTGTGGTTGATTAAGATCATAACCCTTCCCTGTAGTCCCAGCTGAAGTGAGCTGTAGCTCACGAAAGCTTATGCTCAAATTTGTTAGTCTCTAAGATGCCACAAGTCCTCCTGTTCTTTTTGCGAATACAGACTAACACGGCTGCTACTCTGAAACCATTTATAGTAGTGTTGCTCTTGCAACATAATTGTTTATGGCTCAGGTGGCAGTCTTTTTATAAGGCCACATTCTAGGCACTTATACAAACTTTCAGTTTTTTTTTATTTTTATTTTTAAAATTACTCATTTGTGTATTCAGTCCAAAGATGTGTTATCTTTTGTTTTTAGAGAGTGTGGCAAAATTCATTTGGCTCTTTTCAGGTCCTTTGAGGTGCAGGATGGTGTTTTTTTAACTGTTCAAAAAATTTTTTTTCAAGAGCTGTACTGTGCTTCGTTAACTTGGAAATGGCTTATTTTAAAAAATTCAAAATTAGTGGTCTTAGTATCATGAAAATGCAATGGTTGAAAAATAAGTTTTCCCTTTGAATATATATTATTGCTGGCAGTCTTTGGGATATTGCAGTGTTGTGTGTTTGGGGTTTTTTCTGCAGATAGCATACACTTTTAAAAATTATTTCCAGCTTCAAAATCCTGAAAAACCACTAGGTGTTTTAAATCCTGGAACACCATTAAGTAAAGCTTTAGGTACTAATCCTACAACCCTAACTCGTGTGAATAGTTCGTGTGAGTTGAGATTAGCCACAGGAGTAATAGATATAGAACTGAGGCTTTATTTTGTACCATACTGGAATCAATCATCCAAAAAATTTTTTTCTCTTTGCAATTAGGTCTAACAGACTTCCATTGTACTTTGTTTGCCACCCTCACTTCTGGGCTGCCTTCAGAGCTGGGCAGCCAGAGAGTGGCAAACATTTAAATTCTATTTCAATTTAAATTTTGGCACTGTATGCAGCAGGGAACTGGTTTTGCCACAAATTAATGGTATCCTGTAATTCTTCTATGGCTTTCACAGTTCAAAACTACAGAAATGGTTGCATTAGTTATCTTGTAAGTTCTCATCAGATTACTGTGCTGTGAAATATTTTTTTCCCTATTTTTGTGAAATGCTTCTGTGAATTTTGAGTCAGTGGTGTCCTGGGTCGAATGTGATTTCTTCCTATGTTTATTTAAATCTGAAGTAGTATCTCTGAGCCTGAACAAGTTATAGTGGCAGGACAGATCATTGGCTTCAGCGGAGTTAGGCAGGAGAGAAATACTGTACAATGTTTTATTATATATGTATATTAAATATCTAGAAACCATATTTTCTAGACCATCTTCTCTATGTACATCCTATAGCCTGAGAATCTTCTAGTACAATCTGACTCAGATACTGTGGGAGGAAATGTATTGAGAAAAAAAACTAAAGAAAAGAATCAGCAAATTCCAGTGTTGAGGTTACCTTCAAGCTCCACTACCTCCTCTTCTGTTACCTGACACTTTTCAAGTTTACTTATGCATAATTCTTGAAAAATCGTGTTCATCTTTTGACACTGCTACTCAAAATAAAGCATGACAAAGCAAAACATCTTTCATATTGCAAAAATTCCCCAGGTAGATTCTAACCTCTCTTCTTTCCTTATTTCTAAATTTGGCTTATACCTTTTAAAACTATTATGGACAAAATTTTTGTCTAGTAAAAAAGAAAATACACAATCATATGAAGAAATATGCAGAACAAAAATTATATAACGTGATCTACTAAGGCATCAACTAGTGGAGACCGTCATTAAAGTGTGGTGGAGAGGAGGTGGGGGGAATCCAATCATTATGTAATATGATATACTCAATAAATGAGGAAAATAGGAATTCAGATCATTCTAAGATTCCATCTGCAGTGTCATTACAATTAACAATACATGTTCAGTCCAGATTGTGGCTCATCCTATATGACAGTAGAAGGGAGAGTAAGGGAGCATAAGTCATCTCATATGTCCCTTGTTTCCGCTAATCATACCATGGGTAGCCCTGCAAAGGATAGAGCAGGCTCTGTAGGCACTATGTGCCTCTCTACCCTAAGGGAGAGTGGGGGAAAAGGACAGGAAGTGGGCTGAGCCCTGACTTGATGCTCTCCAAGGCCTCAAGGGACCTACATTTTGGCAGGTAAAGGGCTGTGGAAGGGGCAGGGACAATCCCCCATAGAGCAGGAGGAATCAGGTCGCAGATTGTGGGGTCTGCTTCTTCAGGCACCCTCACAGGATAGCACAACTATACACTGCCCTAAACATTGGGCAGAATGTACAGTGACAATCTTGCCCTTTACTCTGAGGAATAATTTTACACAAATCTACTAAGGAAGAGTGAAGCATGGTACCACATAGTTTTCGCCAACTTCTTTTTCTATCCAAGGACCAGAAGGAGCTTTGTAACATTTTTTATGTACTCCTGAAGCATCATATCTGTGCATATCACTTTGAAGTCATTTTATTTGATTAATGGGAACTTTTGAAGTTTAATAGTACCATTGTGTTACTGTGGACTACTTAGATGAGTAAAAGTTTACAGGATCAGACCTTTGGCACAGAAATCAAATGTATTAACCTTTCTCTCCTATTTGGTCTCTGCAGTTACCATACATGTTTTCAAAGAGATCTGTAGTAACTTCAGAATAGCAGTCCCTGCTCCCCTGCCCCGAAGAATACTTGGCCCAGTGTGTTTAAGAAAGATGAGCAGTGATGTTCACGCCTGGCTTCCCTCCAAGTCTACCTGTATTGTGTGTGTGTCTCTGTCTCTAGATATAGATATATAAATATTTTAGGTTCTGTTACTGCTGCTCTTGTTTTTGCTGGACTCTTATTTGGTGTTCTTTAATAGTCTTTTATTTTAGTTTACTATTCTGCTGTGCATCACCGAGCATATATAATTCAGCATTATAATAATCTGCCATATGATCTAGGCCTTTAGTAGCCAACAATATTACATTTTTGTTTTTTTTTCTCCCTACCTAATAGCTCTGAATTGCCAGAGAAGATTGGTCTGGGATCAGTCAAGATTTGGCTGGATTAAGAGACCAGAGCCTTCAGCTATGGTATCCTCTCCCTGAGGAGATACAATTCCCCCTTATTATTGGGCTTGCCACTGACCATTTCCTGGCTCTGTTTTTTGTTCCCACTTTATTTATTACTGACACAATGGTGAAGAATGCCAGAGGTCACCACAGCTTTGTCTGTGCTTGGGCTACCACTGGTGGTAGCTTGTGGGGGTATTTTTTTCTAAAAGTCACCACTGCAAACACAGTCAGTGGTGGGCAACTGAGAAAAACACAGGTGACTTTTTCTATTTCAATTTAAATTTTGAGTGGCAAATTTAACTTGTGTTCTGAAACTGCACAGAATGCAGCAACAGAAATCAAGATAGTAGAAACTAAAAATATATATTATTCCAAAAGTGCAGTCTGCAATATATTTTTTACTTCTCTTGTACAGTTGCAGATGACAACTTGATGAGTTTTCATTATAGCTGAAACTGAAGAAGTGCAGAGTCAGTGCATATAGAACTGTATGATGAGAATACATAATTTGATACTATATTTCCTCTGAATAAATACAGTAGATTTTTTTTTCTTGAATGAAAGTGAAGACAGCATCTCATTCTGAGTTAGCTTGTTCAGTAGTTAAACAAAGGTAAAACCCAAGTTAAGGGCCAGAAACTTCCCCACTTTTTTCACTGCATGAATCAAGAGCTACAACTTTTAAGAGTATGTAATTGATTACTTGTCTACCCGGGGATTGTTGGAATGCATTTTGAGCTGCGTACTCTATTTATAGGCAATAAATAAAGCCCCCAAAGACCCTATTTGTAGATATTAAAACCCATTTTTCTCCTCTGGTATGTTATAGGAAAACAAACAATCTCAGTCAATAGTTCTCTTTATCCTGAACAAATTGATGTGTAACCACTTATAACACATGGCTGCCTGCAGATAAAAATCCAAATACTTTCTTGGAGAGTGAATAAACTGATGATGATGACATCTAGTTAGCCTGGTATTCATGAAATTTCAAGAGAAACATAAGATAATTACACAGGCGTCTCTTTTCTCTTCTGTTTTTGTTGTTGTTTACTAATACTTAGGGCCCTACCAAATTCACGGACCATGAAATCTGGTCTCCTCCTGTGAAATCTGGTCTTTTGTGTGCCTTTACCCTATACTATACAGATTTCACAGGGGAGACCAACATTTCTCAAATTGGGGGTCCTGACCCAAAAGGGGGTTGCAAGGTTAATTTAGGAGTGTCCCAGTTTTGCCACCTTTACTTCTGTACTGCCTTCAGAGCTGGGAAGACAAGAGCAGCATCTGTTGGCTGGGCACCCAGCTATGAAGGCAGCGCCCCCCCTAGCAGCAGTGCAAAAGTAAGGGTGGCAATACCATACCATGCCATCCTTACTTCTGTGCTGCTGCTGGTGGCGCCTCGGCATTCACAGCTGGGCTCCCAGCCAGCAGCTGCCACTCGCCAGCTGCCCAGCTCTGAAGGCAGCATCACTACCAGCAGCAGCGCAGAAGTAAGGGTAGCAGTACTGCAATCCCCTCTACAGTACTCTTGCGACCTCCCCACCCCCACTCCCCACAATTCCTTTTTGGGTCAGGACTCCTATAATTACAACACCACGAAATTTCAGATTTAAATAGTTGAAATCATGAAATTTACTATTTTAAAAATCCTATGACCGTAATTTGACCAAAATGGATCATGAATTTGGTAGGGCCCTCCTAATACTAGTTGTCACCATGAGAAATCTGTACTCTGGTTTTTGGTTTCATTTATGCAGTTGTCCCTATATTGTTCTATTTTATTCTTCATATCATTTAGTATTAGTTACTTGTCTGCTTCCTAAATGTCACTTGACAATCATGGATTATTATTGCAAAAAATCACTTGTGTTCAACGGAATAAGTATTAAGAAACATTCAATATCCTTGGAAAATAATTCAGAATGAAAGGAGAGACTTCAATGGCAGATGGAATGATGAAAGTTACAGTGGCAGTTGAGTTCTTATGAGTCATTCAGAGGATGCACTGAAAAAAACACTCAGTTAAGTTGGTGGTTTATAAATCAACTTCCAAATAAGTTAACTACTTCCCATTCTCGTTACTCTCTCTCTTTTCCTCAAGAGAAAGACTTTGGAATTTGTGTTTCATTGCTTTTTGAATTATTGAGCTATTTTGACCCTCTCTTATTGTGACTGAATCTTGTATTTCAATTTTCTTTGTAATTTGATTTTCTTTCATTTGGAAATCTCCATTAAAGTGAAGCAGTAGTTAAGATAAAGAAACATTTATGAAGAGTTGCACTGAATAAGTTTGATATAGTGCTCTGAGATGATAATGTGGTAAACCTATGCAACCACTGGGATTCTGCACCACAACTCTGGAAAAGCATTTGGTTAAACATAAATGTAGCTCTAGAAAGAAATGAAAAATATCCAGTTAAATATGTATATTATCACAAATTCTCACAAAAGAGAAACACGATTTGTATAAGCTAACAAAATTGTATCTATTTCACATTTTGACACTTTGTTTAAAAAATAACAAACACCAGAAAAATTGATGTAAATACTGATTTTTTTTTTTCTGATAACTTGAAAACTGTCTGCATTTTGGACCTCATTCAGCGAGGTACTGAAACATTCGTGTAACTTCAGATATCTGATCTGAGTAGTTCCACTGACTAAAGTACCTTAAGGATTTTGCTGAGGAGACACTTTCAGAGAAGAATAGAAGTGAAGGTAGGGAGTTATTTCTCTACCTGGTACTATGCAGTCAATAGTCTAGCAAGAGACTCCCACGAAGCTATACTGTCTGAGCCTGCCATAAACACCCTGTCCCAGAGGTTTGTGTGCTGCACAGAATAGGGATGAGTGACTGAGAATCTATTTCTTGGTGCCTCATTAAAATGAGTCACTTTCTCACATCAGCTGTAACCAAGTGTTCCTGGTATTGAAAACTGGAGTATATGGATAGTATTGAACAGTCTTCTGCTTGCATAAACTGAAGGGATGTGCCTAAGGTAAATAGAAATCCAGGGATATCTTCCACTGTGAATTTATTTGAAATTCTTGTCATTTGGTGCAATCTTCTCTTGACAAGAAGCAACATTTTTGCTCCTTTAAAGTATTTTCATGACTCCCAAGGATAAGTCATCTCTGGCAGGCTGACAAGGATGATTTAGCAACATCAGAGAGGGGGTGAACTGACATACATTTGAGGCAGAGAAATCATCCCAGCCTGCCTTTCAATTGGGTGGTAGAATTTTAATAAGGGGCTCTTCTGAGGGCCACCAACATTCCCATCCAGCACATCCCTGTTTCCTCAACAAAAGCTGTGAGGCAAAAGAGCTAACAGTACAAATATGTGCTGCAAGTACTGACCTATTCTTTGTTGGTTGTTTGTTTGTTTTGTTTTTTTAAGTGCAAAAAACCCCTCTGCACACCATCTCACTGAAAATGTAAAGGCTCACAATCAACTGAACATGATTGAAAGTGCTCTAACAAGCCATTTCTCCTTTCTTCCTGCTACAGGCATCCACATCAGTTACTGTGTGAGATGAAAAACGTGTAATGCAGTTCTGGGTTTCATTTGCTCAGTTGCCTATATTAAATATGAATTCATTATGAAATGTCAGGGATGATAGCTTTGTCTTACAGGAATCCAGCTTTTCTTTCTTTTAGACTAAACCTATTATCAATGATGTTAAGCATGAAAGTGAGGCATTATTAGAAATCCTGGAATCTCAAAAAACCCAATAAATTCTTAATAGTAGGAGGAATCTTGGGATGGATTGTTTCTGCATGCATACCTACTTATGTCGTTTGCAGTAAATTTCAACTACATTTTCATATTTAGTTGAGTCAAGGGGAAAATTATATCTCAAAGATGACAAAGTTAGGTCACTCTGAAAGAGTCACCATAGATTAGAACTGGGAATAGATCAAGAATGATAGCAATGTCAAAAAGGAATAGTTCTCTCTCCAAAGAATAATAAGATCCATGGAGACAGCCAGGCAGTTAAAAGCATAATGGTCAATTCACAAATATAATACACTGTTGGCTGTTGCTGTTTATGCTTTACATTAAAGTTGCTTTGGTGGCAGTCCAATGAACATGGCAAACTAGAGTGGCTAATTGCTATATACGTTTTCTTTACCTGAGCGTTAACTGTTGTGTTACTATTACTCAAAATGCAGTGCTTTAGTAACAGTGACTAAAACTCATTTGTTGGCTGTTTAGTAGCTTTGGTGAAACGAGTTGGTCTAGGTCCACATCACAAAAGCCACTTCCATATGTGGCACTCTGCTGCATAGTCAACAGAGATGCTAAGGACCGAATGGGCATTGAGGCTGAGCATTACACCCTGGAAAGAGTTGGTCCCTGTGGATCAGTCTGGAGGAAAAATGGCAGGGCAGCTTGCACGGCTGCTGCCTGGGTTGTGCTTGTTCTATGAGTACATAAAGTCGTCTTTTTCTCAGACTGCCAGTCTGGCACCTCTCATGAACACTAAATCTGCTTAACATTTATATGTAAGGACTTCAATATCTGACTTTGCTCTTGGGTTTAATTATTGCTCCACACTAATATGGCATTAATTAAACCAGTCTTCTAGTCTCTTTTGTTGATTAGTCTATTGAATGAAATGTTTTGGTGCCATTTTTCTGCACAGTGAATATAGTGGATACTACAATCCTCTTCACTGCATGGAAGACAGAAAGCTGATATTAGAAGCAGGCTAACATTTAGAAAATATTGCTAAGTTGGTGGCTCCTGATGAAGCACTTTCTGGGAGTAATCACAAAAAAGAAATAATATCTTGGCCAGGGCTCAGACATATCTACACAGAGAGATAAATAAGTACAATTTGAATAATAGATAAATCTTTGTTTCTCAGCTCAGACGCTCAGGGTTTAAAGGGGAAAGCACTGAGTGTATGAATAATATAGTACCTCCTTTTGTTTTCAATGGTATAACAAATGTTTAAGATCCTAAAATTCCCCAAACCACTACCATCCAAAGGATTGAGTCAAAGGGCTAGACCAACATTTTGTTTAAGTTTTAGGAAAGGAGGGTTTGAACCATTTGAGGGTTTACCCTCTGTCACCAATGTGGAGGATGCATTTTGAGAAAAATGAGAAGGCCAGACTTTAATTTATATGTAAGGACTTACATATAAATACTATGAACAGGGATATATATATATATATATCTATATCTCACTTGTTGCCATTTTCCCCATAGTTACCACACACTAATACATGGATTGCAGTATTGTCCTATCATTAATAAAGGCCTGTTCCTGCCTTCCTGCTAGATCAATATGGTAGATTAGACAGAAGCCAAAAGGAGTTTTGATGTTATCCTTGCTCTTTATCTGAGCACTGACGCTGTGCTTAGCACTGTACAAGACTCTCTCTCTCTCTCTCCCCCTCTCCCTCCTCCACAGGTCTCACAGTGGAGGAGTGTCTGACCTTTATTAGCATCATACGGGACTACAATTATGGAATAATTAAATTAGCACAAACAGGATAACAATTAAGCTTTAATGGCAATATCTCCAATAGCACTGTGTGCTAGCTATGGGTAAATATTAAATCTTTCATGGCAACTGAACCATTCTCTTGATACACGTGACATTTTTAACATTACTAGAGCTTTATCTAAATAGATTCAGGGTGAGTATATCTTTATATCTGTTTTGGTGGCACAACGCAAGCAGATTCTGGAAGGGAAGGAAGGTATTGGCAATCCAAATAGTTCAACCCACACAGTTATTGTGCACTCTAATGGCCGGTCTTATATTTCAATGGAACTGGTGACAGTGTGACAGAATTCTCTTGAATTCCCTTGCATAACCTCAGTGTTTCATCATTGATTTTGGAAATCATTGGGTTTAATATCACTCTGACTGTCATCTTTCCTCCCTAAGAGTGCATTGACAGAAATAGTGATGCACAATCAGTGGGAAATTGTTTAATGAAAGATTTTTTTGGATGAGGCTAGAAAATTCTGCTCCAATGAAGCAATCCTATCTGTCCTTGGATGTCCTCAACATACAGTACATGGTCTCACTAGAGAGAGCAGAAGAACTGCATTTAAAAAAATTTCCATTTTTATCGTCATTCTGGTAGGTAATGCACTGAAATATAATTAAATACTTTCAGGTGCTTTTGGCAATACAGCACACAGTATGTTCATGGAAACAGCACTTGTATGAACCCATTGACATATGGGGGAAAAATCACAAAGGGGATGTGATGTCCTTCGAGATGCTGCAACAGTGATTTTACCATTTCTAAGGCTACATATCCACTCCCTGCTCTTGACAAGTTACAAAATGTTGAGAAATATGAATTAACACTTCCTGCCCAATGCTATTTTTTTCTAACACAATTTTCTAACACTATCAACTACTCAGAAGAATGCCTAGATTTGTTCACAATTTCCTGTTTGCTATGACTTTGGGATGTTTTTACTAAGTGTTTTCTCTCTAATATGTGGAGTTTATTTAACCCAGAAATGTTCTATTCATATTAGTCCTCTTCCTGTGGCAATGTTCTTGTCATTCTTTACGTACTCTAGAAGCTATTCTCTTTCTGATTTTGTGCCCTGTTAGATAACTTGTCCTTGTATTTTTTTTCATTGATTTATTTGCCTATTGCTAGAGTGCATTAAATCTGTAGGCCAAACTTACCACTGGCATATGTGTTCAGTGAATGTGACCCTTTGTGGTGTTTCTGCAACAACAAACACACTTCTAAGTACTTTTATTCCTAGCAATACATTCCTTTCAAAACTGGATATCCGATCGGAGATTTGTATAAGACACAATCTTCAGAAATCACAACCTTGTGTCTATTTACATTCTCATCTTCAATTCGTTATGAGCTAAAATCTGCTTCTAGACGTGCTGTGGAACTACTGGAATTACTCCTATTGACTTCAGTGGGTCGTAGATCAGACCCGATTTGAATATTTAGGAAAAAAATGTTTTGCCATATGCAAATGGAGGGACAGGTTCTCCAGGTCAGATGAGTTGACCTCAGTGCCAGACTGGGAACTGAGGGTGGGGCCGAGGCAGTAAAGGAAGCTTCAATCTACTTTTGCATTCCTGAAGTCCTGAGTATAGCACTAGTTGTAGGGATATGCAGATATGATAGGAGAATTTTGGCTGTCTTGGATAATACCAAGAATTAGGGCTTCTTTGTATTTGCTCTCTTTTCGTGTAAGGACTGTTTTTTTGAGACAGGGGAAAACACTAACAGGAAACTTAACTTTCTATTTAAAATGATCTTGGACCGAAAAAAAGGTCTTTCTATGGATTGATTTGAGTGATTCCGGCTTAATCTTTCATTTGACCAGGCTTACCTGGTTGTGGGCTTCTTTTTTTGAAGCGGTAGGCTCAATTGATTGATAACACTTCTATAAAGACAGAGTTGTGGCATGTAAAAATGAAATGACAACACATGAGACGCTAGCCAGATGACAAGTCACTGGTTCAACTTGGCAAAATAGTTTAAATACAAATGGATTGAAAATACTGACTGTCTTTTCCAAGCAATGGTTATCAAGTCCTTATTTCTTTCAGTGCCAGAGGTTTTATGAATATGACCCAAGCATGCCCTGTTACTGGTTGACCTGTGGGGATTTAGTAACTGGTATGATCATCCATATACACTGTAACAATGAATTATGTTGAAAAGCAGCTGTGTCTGAGGCTTTATATATTTTTGGCTTCCCTTACAGTGTATCTGATGTTTATATCGGGGAACAATTATGTTAAAAATTGTAGAAATATTATCTTGCCTTCTAGGGGTTATTTTTTTAAATTAAATAAAAGAATCAGATTTATCCTTTATCTTGGTATTAAGGAGGTTATCAGTGTTAGTTATAAAATACCAACTCTCTCCAAATTGTAGTATTTCAAACAAACTTTTGCTAGAATGGTCAGAATTACCTCTTCACCATACAAGTGCATTTCCTGCTGGTTAATAATGTGCATGTGTGTACGTACATGCACGTGCATGGGAGGCAGATTTTTTTCTTTTATCTTCTGGTTTTGCGTATGGCATCTTCACTGCTAATTACAGTGTTACCTGTAGGTTTAGGGACATCTTGATAAGGAATAATTCCACCGATATCCATGGAAGACATAGGAGTGTAAAATGGATGTAAGTGACAGCAGAACTGAGCCCCTTCAAATAAAACTCCAAAGAAAATAGGATTTGTTTCCTTCATATTAAGCATATGACCACCTTTTAGTTTGTATTGTGAAGTCTTTTACTGGCATGATATAATAATTTGTTTACTTCGATTTTTATGGAATTGAAATATGCCTACTACTGAACTGAAAAATTACCAGTGCATCAACCCTTCGGAGTACCCAGAAAGGAACTCTGTCAGGTATTTGTTGATATCACTGTGCCTCCAGTCCCAGTTGGGAGCTGAAAATTAAAAATTTTATCCAGACCCTTCAGAATTTCAAGAAGGGTTTGGGGTTTGAATTTGGTTCTAAAAAGTGAAAAGATTCAAGGAGGAATCCTTGTTCCTCCATTAAGTCCAGCCTGGTCATGTCTCTGTATACGATGTCCTGTCATCTAGCTGGTGGTCGGCCTTTAGGCCAGACGGAACTTGGCATCTTATTGTCGGTCTTCTGCAGTGTCTCCACCATCGTAATCTTTTCGATTGTTGCCACTCGCACACCAGGATTTCACATCCTGCTTTTTTCTCATTTATCTTTAAATCATTCTACTTTACACTTGCTATCTTTCAGTGCTCTCATCTCTACTTCCTCTAGTGTTCTAATGTCTCTTTTATTTGATAGAGAAATATTTGCTAAATTTTCACCTGGGTACGCTATATAACTTTTTTTTTTTCCAGTCCATAGTTTCAACAATTTCTTTGCAGCACTTGCAACTAAGGCACATCTCCTTTCAACCTCATCTTTGATGGCACCATTGGCATTCATAGTTCTCATTATCAGAATCTTATCAAGTTCAGGAATCTCATCAGTCATCCAGATGTTGATAAAATCTGTCCTCTTCCTATTCTGCTGCTTTTATTGGTGCATAACAGCAGATCAGTTAGGCATAGCTGCTTGTAGGCAGTAGTAAACCTGGATATGATAACCTACTCAGACAGTGGTTTCCAGCTATTCATTGAAATAACTGTTCTCTTGTATACTGCTATAGCAACCCCAACTCTAAGCTTTGCTTGTTCACTTGAATGTCTGGAGTAAAAGAAAGTGTAACATCCATCTATCAACTCTCCTGTACCCAACCAATCTGTCTCCTGTATGGCAGCAAGGGAAAATAACTTCCTTAATTCCTCCGCTACTAACTTAGTCTGGCCTGGAGCAAAGAGAGTTCTAACCCTCTAGCTTGTAATATGTATAATATGTTCAGCTGTTATCCGAAATCTATGACCTTTTCCATTTGCTAGGCCTCATAGGCCTTGATCGTAATCCATGTAAATCAGTTTGGTTTGCTGTACTGTTTCTATAACAAGTGAGTTTTGGAAGTAATGGCTTGTTAGGCCAATCCCCACTATCTCACTCATGAGAATGCCATGTCCTAGCCTGTTGGCCGGCTAGGAACAGGTGTCAGCAGTTCCACCCTAGCTCGCTTGTATTCTAAGGCTAACAAGCTTGGGCTGCTTGGACTGAAATCAGAGTTTTCCTTCTCCTATATATTGTTTGTTCATGGCATCTTATTTCATAATATTCAGTGCAACCCTTCTGGGTTTCCCCAAGATGGGCTACCTCCATCCAGGACCTGAAGGTATGCCTCTATGAGTTGTATTCAAGCACAAGGGAATATACATATATCTTGCACACACAGGCTGGAATTTGAAGCTCCAGGCTAGTTAAAAATGATAGCGAATTTTGGGGGAGATTTCCACATTGTATCATAGAAATACAGACAAATCCTCATTGATTTCTCCAACTCCCCCATGGAGTCTTCAAAGTCCATGGCTTCATGTGTAACATCTGTAATTCTTTATTTCCTTCTATCATTACCATAGAAAGGGCATTTATATTGACAGAGTTAATCATTTGTGTCATTTGTTTCCTCTTTTTACCCATCAGGAATGATAGCTAGCTGGGTTTTTTTTTCTGAAGATGTTTAGCTGGACAGCACCCTGGTGACACTTGACGTGGGGCTGTGGTAGTAGTGTGGGAACTGGTGTGTGATTTGGAGATAGAAGACTGTAGCCCAAAGGGCACAGTTGTGCCATCCCTGTGCGGGTGTACAGGGGAGGGAGAAGAGTGCAAGAACCTGACCTCTCCACATAGGACACAATCAGAATCCCTTCATTTGGGAGTTCAGGAAATGTTCTTGTCAGATGCCTCTGAAACCAGCCGAAAGGGGGTAGGGTGACTGTAAATTTTCTGTGTTAGTGCACCCAGGCAGCGCAGTGCACCAATAAGAGGAGCAGATTCAGTAACTTCAGGAATGATGCAGCATGTATTCTCCCGCTGCACATCAGGAGTTACCTGCTGAGGCATAATCCCTCCTCAATCTTCTCCTTATATCAGTGCTGTGCCCCCCAAAGGGTGCAATGTGTTAAATGGAAAATCCGGTTCTTCGTGTGGGGGTTTGGCAATATTTTCTCTTAGGAAAAGTTTTTGAAATCTCGTGCATTTCAAAGGCAAAATGATACTTTTCAGAGTTGACTCTCATCCCTTGCTTAAGAAAGTATTTCTGGGAGGTTTGGTTAAGCAGGATCCAGAATGGGGCATGAACTCCACCAGAATTCTGGTTTATAGTGCTTTTCACCCATTTTCTACAACACTGGTACAAATTAGAGGAATTAAGCCCTCATTGTGTGTGTGTGTGTGTGTGTGTGTGTGTGTTTTTAAATATAAGGCCAAATTCTAAATCCGTTAGTCAATTCAATAAGTATTTTACTGAGTATTTGTATGTGAAAGAGAATTTTGTCTGACTAAGGATTGAGCAAGAACTTGTGTATTTAGCCCGTATCTAATACTTCATCATGAACATGGTACCACTGTGACTTAATGAAATAGAAAATCCCCATCAAAAGTAATTGATATGCTACAGTATATACAATGTGCTATCTCAGGATGTAGCCAACGTTGAGCCTAGGGAGAGAAATGGATCCAGTAAATCTCATAGCAAGAAGATTGCTCACTCTCCTCAACCAGAAAAGAACAGTTGTCTATTTTCCCTTTTTTTCCCCTATGCTTTCAGCCACAACCATTTCTCCTTAGATGCTAGCAATGAGGAGAGAGAGGCAAACTTACCCCAGTCATTAGTGAAATTTTCCTTACTCACATGTGTAGTGCAATTTATATTTTCTCTACTTGCCTGTATTGTACTCCTCTGCCCCTGTATAGAACTCACAAAAGTAAGTGGCTATTGCGATTCTGTTGGGTCATGGGAATTCATTCATCCTGGTCCCAGGCAACTGAGCACATGGGATGGCATTCACTTTACTGTGGAGTGCACCCTTAAGCCCTGCGTTGAGGCTCCCTAATGGAGCTGCTATCTGAATTGCCTCAAAGGGAGGCTTCTTCTGCTACTGCTGGGCATCACAAAGTGGGTGCCTGCTGTGACATCAGTTAGGAAGTCACAAAGGACAGCATTGGAGAAGTCTTTAGGGAGGTTCGGAGATTTGTGACCTATCATATTGGAAATGAGGCATGGAGGTGCTGTGGCCTTTACTCTAGCATGTTGGCTGAAATAGTGGCTGCAGTGAGTTTTATAACTTGGTTCTGCAACCTACCTCCAGAATAAAGGAGGTGGATTTCTAAATTCCCACTACAACCACCCCCTCTTTCATCTCCATACAGGTGAGGGTGGCAAGGTTGTCATTCTGATACCTTCCTGATATTTTTTGTTTGTTTTCAAGTTGGATCCAAAACTGGAAATGTCTTCCCTTTAAGTTGGATTGGGCTAAATTCTTAAAAGAACAGGCGTTTTCTTGAGATTTCACTCCAAGATGGCTGAAATCTCAGGACCGCCCTTGTGTATATATTTTCTGTATGAGTGGGTGGCTCATTTCTAATCACATTATTTCCAAAAACACAGACAAAATGAAAAGTAACAATAGGCTTTTACACAGAAAAGTGCTGTAAAACTACCAGGGCTAGGGTAGTTTGCAGTATTTGCTTAGATGTAAATGGATTCTTTCCTCTGATTTGTGCAGAACAGGATAACTATGACATGCACTGGCAGGAAACCACCTAATGATGTGATAACATCAATTCAGGGGGACTTTGTCTCAGGTGTTTGGGAGGATGAATTAATTGGCTGTCACTCAAGAGGAATAGATTTATTAGGGGGAAGAAATAACTGTTAACAGCTATCTAAAGGAATCTCCTGAAATCAGGATGTTTGCCACCAATTATTACTGACTGAATCACAAAGGGATTATTTATAGGAGCTGTTACTGTTCCCTACTTCTGGAAGAGGAAGTGGTGCATATCACATAATGATGAAATTTAAGATATGGAGGGGAAAAGATCTCTTAGTAAATAAAGGGTAAACGTTGTGAGTGTTAATTGTAGCTGCATGCCTCAATACTTTACCACACATCATTCGATTTTATTTATCTTTATGCCATAAACAAAGACCACTTCCTACACAGCATATACTTCAAATATAATACACAATACTGTAAAAATAAGATGGACAGAGAATCACCAGTTAGGTTTCTTAGTCTGATACTCTAAAATTAGAGCAAAAGCACAGGGATTAACTTGTGCTTGGCAGCTTGTTTTTAGTAGACCCGGGCAAAAAACACTTTTCCCAACCCATGAACATTTTTGAGATTTCAAAATATTTCTCCTTATCCATGAGGACCCACCCAAGACTTTTCAGAAATGTTCACAAGAAATGGAGACCAACAGTTTGGGCGCTCATCTGAGACCCAGGTTAAACTACCTGCTCTGTTTGATTCAGAGCATAGACTTGAAGCTGAGTGTCTCATATGCTAGGTGAGGGCATTAGCCAACAGACTAGAGTCAGCCTTTCTCAATCTTTCCTGTTGGAGCTATTCCACTTCGTATAATTAACAAGAATATTCACTGGGCAGCTGGAGACTAACTCTATAGTAAGCTAAGTGGTTGTGTGTGCAATTCTATTCACACAGAATGTGGTCAGATCCTTGTCTGGCTCATTTAATTTACCTCTGTACCAGGGACTTTCACAACTCTGTCTCTCTGCTGTGCTAAGCAGTGTCCCATCCCATATACAATATAGATAGGCAAATTTAAAATGTGATTTCTGCATGGGTTTGTCCAAGTAAACTTTGATAGCTCAGTTGTTCACAGAAAGCAAACACAAAAGGAGCCCAAGAACAGGTTCAGATAATCAATTTAAACATGGAAGTGAATATGCACAAAAATATTTTTATGCAGTTTTTACTCAGCTCTGTTGTAACCGGGGGCAGAATTAATTTGTGTCATTGACCAGGATGGTGGTAGAAAAGTATTGACCAGCAATCACATAGGTAAGCTTTAAATGGGATGAGATTCAAGCAGGGGGCTAGGGCTCATTTCCCCTCAATAAAGCCCAAAAAAGAGGTAAACTAGACAGCCACGTTTCTGCAAAGTGAGCTCTTCCCTCTTCTTTCCTGCTCCATTACTTTCATGCTACAACCTTCCCCATCACCCGCTCTTGAACATTGGTGGGATTTTAGACTCCTTTCTCCACCTATCTGGACAGTCACCAATTCCTGTCAGCTGTTTTTTCATAACATCTTTTAAAAAAACAAAACAAAACAAAAAACCAAAACCTCAACACCAGCAAAACCCTCTGCCCCTTTCTCTCTGTCCATGAGGCTAAAATGCTAGTCTATGATTTGGTAATCTCCTGTAATCTCCATTACTGTAAACCCTTCCTCTCTGGTCTTCCTAATTTCCATCTTGCTCCTTTCCAGTCTACTGAGTATGCAGTGGCAGAAATCTTCTCTGTCTGCCTCTTAGAGTGTGGCATTCCTCTCTTTGTATTCATCTCTTGCCTTCTGTGTCAAGGGACCCTGTCTTCTGTGTCCTGTCCATGCTCTCAGTGCGTAACAAACAGTAACTGAAGCTGTGATGATGAGGATGGTAACTGATAATGTGTTGTCCCCCCAAAATAACTATAGGAAAGCTTTATGGAGCTGGGGGTGGGGGGGGGGAGAGTTATGTCAGATTGTACTGGGAAAGTCAGAAGTAGCGTGAAACTTGGCTAACAGCAGATCCTTAAAATCTGGTTTCAGCCTCAACCATATTACTAAATCAGCAATGAACTTTTAAACAAATGAATCAGGTCAGTTAAGTAGCCTCATCCAAGGTACACCAGGCTCCCACAACTAGCTGGCAATTCAGCCTTCCCTACACCTGTGCCATATAGAATCCCAGTAAAAACTGTGGTGTGAGTTGCCAATTTCAGTTCCCCCGCTCCCTGTGAAGCACCTCTCTGATTCCCTTTAGTTTTAAAGATTAGATGAGGAGTCACTTGCACTTGCACTTGCACAGGAGTTCAAAAGAGGCCCTTTTGGGATGGGATGGGAACCACACCCAGAGGCCTGAGAAACGATCCTTCAGGCTCTTTCCTCGTGGCTAAACAGGCTTCTGAACACATGTGGGTTGACTTGGTGGCTGTAGTTTTCCCAGCCCATGCTTGCACATCCTGTGGCCCTGGCTTCAGAGCAGGAAGGGGCTTAATACTTCACCCAAAAAAGCATGTTTCTCAGCAAGCTGCTCCTTGCCCCTCATCAGTGCTCCTCAAAAGTAAGAAAGGGGCAAAGAGCACCTGCAAAGAGGCTCCCTCAGGGGTATCAGAGTCTTAGGCCTGGAGTTCGCTTGCGAGCCAGCAACACCTGCATCAGAAGAGCTGGGACCCCGGGTAGAGAGGTGCTATATTGGTTGGGAATTGAATCTGGGCCTACCATGTGGCAGGCGAATTCTACCACTGAACCACCAATGCCCTGCTCAGTCTGTTCCTCAGCAACTACAACTAGTCCATGAGCTTTCCGCCAATGTCTTCAGTCAACACCAGCCAGGTCCTTCTGTCCCTTCACCTGGCCAGCTGCTGCAGCCTTCATGGCAGCCAAACTGGGGCTCTCCATCCTGGTGCCAGCCATCCCTCAGTTTCTGTAATGTGGCACTTATCACTTTGACCTCACACGCAGAAGGTCCATGCTTTGAAGCTAGGCAGAAACAGTCCTGCTTTGCTCTCGGTCCCAAGGAAGCTGAGAAAGGCAGGCTTTGACAAGGTGCACAGGCACTTGCCACCCAGCCATAGAATTGCACCTTCCCCATTTCTCATCTTTGCCCACCACCGCCTCTCCTCTTTCATCCTCTCCTGGTTTTCTGGGAGAGGAAAATGGGGCTGAGAGAAAAAAGGGGACCTTGCATATGGTTTTCTGCCCCCCTATTGCATGGAATCGGGGGAGGGAAAACTCAGCAATATTCACCTCTGTTGATCCTGTGCCAGGAAACTGAGGGGGATACAGGGCAAGCCAGAGTCAGAAGTGAGAGTGGGGGGCACACTCTGATATAATATGTGTGCTTTGTGTTTACAGTCTATTTACAACTGTTGTAAAAATATCAGACTGCTTCACATCTGATAACAATTTATACATGTAAATACAAGTAAACTGCGGAGATATTTACATGGCATAGCCAAAAGGCATAGATATACAGACTGAACTTTGTATTGACTTCAGTGAGTGTTCTGGATGATTGAGGAGTAAAGTGTGAGGCCCATTGTATGGCAAAAATGAAACAATAGTTAAGTTTCTAGGAGAATAATTGAGCATAGGGAAACTGTAATTAGCATATTTTGATTTTGTACTTGTGAGGAACAGAAATCCTGATAAATTTTGCTAATCAATAACTTTTTATGTAAACTGTGAACTTTGCAATTAAGTTATTTCCTTTTATAATACTTGTGGAAACTTCTGTAAGAAGTTGGCCAGAAAACTGTCGTTGGTAGCTGTGAAGGAGAGAGAGATCCGTATCTTAAATTTTTTTGGTTTACAGCTATGGCAATTTCCGGCAATACCTTAGGAAGATCTTACTTTATTAAGTTTATGTATCATTGTGGACCAGGGATGGTATGTAATTCCATGGGAAAGGGGACCACAGCCCTCCAGGAACTAAGAACTGTGGGTGATTAGGCAAATTCACTTAGATACCACCACCTGGAGTGGCCTGCATATACTGGTTCAAACTGGATTCGCTAGATAGAGACAAAGGACTTTTGGACAAATAGTCTGAGTTTAAACTGACTTGGAGCTTGCTTTCTGATTCAGAAACAGAGAGGAACTTCTGTCTAAGGGAGGCCCCAATTCTTTCTCGGAGGAGTTGGAAGGACTTAATCTATTCATGGGGGGTTCTTAGTGTGACCAAAAGGTGTTATGAAATTGTAACAACAGGAAAAACCTTTTGGTGGGGTTTTTGTTGGAGTTGGGGTGATATCTGATAAGCATGTAGAATTTTTTAAATGTTCTCTCTGTAATGCTTCCACGTTAAGAATAAATGTGCTTGCTTATAATCTGTGTGGTAACTTAACTGAGGGCAATTATGCTATTTGAAACCTCTGAGGAGAAAGCAAAGCAGGTCTGTGTAGGCAGTCTTATCTGGTGGGGAAACCACAGTGTAGGCAGAGAACTGTGCAGTCTGGAGAGAAACACAGCCCTCCACCCAAGAGAGGTAATCGCTTGGGAGCCAGAAGCTTAAGAGTGGGTGCTGTTGCTGGATCACAGAGAGGGAATACTGGTGCAATTGCCCTAAACTATGACAAAGTACCTCAGTTTACCTGCTTGATAGTATTCTGGTTCACTGCATGGAGTTAAACCAAAGGAGGCTGTAAGGGGGGAATTATCAGGAAATAAAACAATGACCAAATTAAGGTATTTCTAAGAAGGATAACAAGAGTCCTTAAGAGAGCAGTGGGTGAGCTAGTCACTGGGAATTTTTTTTTCATAGATATTAAGGGCAGTAGGGACCATTATGATCATCTAGTCTGACCTCCTGCACAACGCAGGCCATAGAATCTTACCCACCCACTCCTGCGAAAAACCTCTCACCTATGTCTGAGCTATTGAAGTACTCAAATCGTGGTTTAAAGACTTCAAGGAGTGGAGAATCCTCCGGCAAGTGACCTGTGCCCATGCTACAGAGGAAGGTGGAAAAACCTCCAGGGCCTCTTCCAATCTGCCCTGGAGGAAAATTCCTTCCCGACCCCAAATATGGCGATCAGCTAAACCCTGAGCATATGGGCAAAATTCACCAGCCAGATACCCAGGAAAGAATTCTCTGTAGTAACTCAGATCCCATCCCATCACAGGCCATTGGGCCTATTTACCATGAATATTTAAAGATCAATTAATTGCCAAAATCCTGTTATCCCATCATGAAATATCACCCTGTCTGTTACCAGTCAGGTTAACAGGGCAAAGTACAGACTTAGCCAAAGAGTGGTAAAACCATCGGGTTCCACCCAGAGAGACATACCCTGCCTAGAGAGAAAAGAGGATGAGTGGGCAACAGCAGCTCAGAGACAAGCTATGGGAGAGAGAGAGGGAGAGAAACAGCATGAGGAGAATCTCTCTCTCCCTGCCCAGGTATAGGCAGAGCCTGTTGGGCCATGGAGCTAAAGGGGGGACCTCAGCAATGTCAGAGGCACCCGAGCTCACCAGGGCTTTGAAAGAGGTGATAAACTACGCAAGACCCCAAAGTGTGACCATTGGGTGGCTTTAATCTTTTTCTCTGTTTGCTGGATACCTTTGGGCCAACGGCAATACATATGTTTGCAAGGAGATGCTTCTGAGTCACTTCAATCAATTGTTGGTCAAGCACCTGAAGAGGAATGTCTTGCAGGTACCAATTGTAGTTGGGCCTGTTGGGTTAACACGGTAAGAAACAAGGGAGCTGCCACCCCAGGATCTAGTCTAAGGCTACTCTACACTAGGAGTTAGGGGTGTGGTTCCCAACTTGAGTAGACATATTCGTACAACCTGTTAGTGTGCTAAAATTAGTAGCATAGCTACATTAGCACAGGCAGTGGGAGGTGCTAGCCGTCCTGGTCACAAACCTACCTAAACTCCGTAGCTACGTACTTGGGGGCGGCTAGTCTGTGTTGCTGCTCACGCTATTGCAGCTGCTCTACTACTTTTAGCTTACTAGCTTGATTAGAGCTAGTACGAGTCTGTCTGCTCGAACTGGGAATCACACCCTTAGGGCAAAGGGCAGACTTAGCCAAAGAGTGGCAAAACCATTGGGTTCTACCCAGAGAGAAGTGAAGGTAGGGGGACCTGTCAGTTGAGGGTGCGCTTCTGAGGGACTATGTCAAAGGGTGGCTGGCCCCTTTTACGGAAAAGTGGGGCCTCAGTCCCACCTGTGAGAAGATCAGCTCACCTCTCCAGGTGGATAATGATGAGGTCATATGACAAACTCAGGCCAGGCCTGGGGATAAAAGGAGGAAGGGACAGACTGCTGGGAGCAGTCCCTGGGAAAGGGTGCTCAAGTGGGAGCCTAACACTCCAGCTAGGCAGAGCTAGGTGTGCCAGGCAGGACAGAAGCCTACAAAGCTGCAGCTTGCCTGAGAAAGCAGCTGTAGGTGAGTGCTGCAGGGATCAAGACTGGTTCCTGTAGGGAATAAAAGGGTCTGTTTGACTATAACCCAGCTCTGGGAAGGTGGGCCGAAGAAAGAAGAGAGTGAAGTGCTTGACCGACAGCCAGAGGGGAGAAGGCAAAGAAAGCAGGGCAGATCTTGTATCTTTTCCAGAGGCTCACTGAGCAGGAAGAGGAGATGCTGAATCCAGCTGGAATCTGGACAGAAGAGAGGCCTTAATTTTGAGTGAGTTTGGACTCAATGTACAACCCCAGCAGAGGACTTCTCTTACATCTTTTTGGAGTATGAGGTGTTCTTTAGGGGGAACTGAGGTAAGGGGCTGAAGAGCAACCCTGGCCAAAGGAGAACACTCAAGAGTCAGCCAGCCCTGCTACGGACTGCAATGGGGTTTGAGTCACAACCACATTGTAATTGTGGTAGGATATTGGTAGGGCCCCACCAAATTTGTGATCCATTTTGGACCATTTAATGGTCAAAAGATTTTAAAAATTGTATATGTCATGATTTCAGCTATTTAAATCTGAAATTTCAGTGTTGTAATTGTAGGGGTCCTGACCCCCCCAAAAAGGTTTGGGGTGGGGGAACAAGGTTATTGTAGGGGGTCTGCGGTACTGCTACTCTTACTTCTAAGCTGTTGCTGCTGGGGGCAGCTGGAGAGTGGTGGCTGCTGGCTGGGAGCCTAGCTCTGAAGGCCGCACCACCACCAGCAGCAGTGCAGAAATAAGGATGTCATGGGCTAGTATTGTCACCTTACTTCTGAGCTGCTGCCTGTAGAGCTGGGCCCTCAGTCAGCAGCCACCACTCTCTGGCCACTCAGCTCTGAAGGCAGCAGCACAGAAGTAAGGGTAGCATGGTATGGTATTGCCACCCTTCCTTCTGCGCTGCTGCTGCGGGGGCGCTACCTTCATAGCTGGGTGCCTGGCCAATAGATGCTGCTCTCGGCTTCCCAGCTGTGAAGGCAGCACAAAAGTAAAGGTGGCAATACCGTGGCCTCCCTAAAATAACCTTGTAACCCCCCTGCAACTCCCTTTTGGGTCAGAACCCCCAATTTGAGAAATGCTGGTCTCCCCCATGAAATATGTATAGTACAAGGTAAAAGCACACAAAAGACCAGAATTCACAGGGGGAGACCAGATTTTACGGTCCGTGACGCATTTTTCATGGCTGTGAATTTAGTAGGGCCCTAGATATTGGGAATAGGGGGTGCTGTAGCTTGGCGATCCCATTTAAGTGAACAGTGACCAGAGGAATTCCACTCTAGGAAGAATGCAGGCAGAGAAGTCTGTCACTTGGAAAGAATGCCCATGGAAAAGAGAGTGCCCATGCAAAGACGGGAAGAAAGATTTAATGTGTGACTTACCCCTGTACTGTTACAGCAGTTGTCTCTGGAAGATTGAAAATAGCAGCTCTGACTAGTTAGTTTTAGATTTGTCAAGTAATAGCAATTTCCTAGCTACTTAAAGAAACTTTAAACTTTGATGTGATAAAGTTTGCCTTCCTGACTGTGCAAGTCTCCATCAAAGTTCTCCACATTATGAGTGTGAGTGATGATCTTGTGCTTATGAAGTGAAATGCATTACAGCAAGTGGAATTTACCTCTTACCAGAGCTGAAGGTTATGACAGTCCAAGTTTCCATTTTGCTTCAGAAAAAAAAGATTAAGATTGGACTAATAAACAGGGAAAGTCGCCAGTTGCATAGCATGTGCTAAACTTTCTGCATAATTTCATTGATTAAACACACACATATATAGATATCTATCACATCAGCCATATGAGGTCTCAGTCCAATGCAAATGAAAACTGCTGAATTAGAACACTGCAAAAATAGTACTTCTGTGTGTAGTTCTGTTACAGTTATGCTCTGAAAGGGACGAGATTTCTATCTGGCAATTGTCCTCTGAGGATTACAGATTAGTGGGGGGAGGGGTATAAAGAGATTTTTTTCTATCCACAGTATTAAATGTAGTTGACTTCCCTGCCTTTTTTGACATTTATAATAATAATTGTCTTTTTTTATGACAGTAGAATGTCCAGCTACAGAAGGAAAGTAATAATAAAAATAATTTAGGAACAAAGGAAGTAGAACTGAAAAGGAATGAAAAGATTTCCAGGACATTTAGACCATTAATTACTATATAAAACAAGAGGAAAGACATGAGGACCAAATCCTGCTCCTGTGCTCAAAGAGAACAGGTTCTATACTGGGGAAGTTTGCAGGAGTGCAAGTAGGGAAAGGATTCTTTCCCTTCAGACCATGGAGTAGCAACAGAATCGTTAGGTGGCTGCTAGACGATCCTGAAAGTAGTAGTAGCCCCAGGGGAATCTTCATAATTATGAATCCATTGGCTCTGCTCCACAAGGAAAACCCTTTCACATTAGCCTGTTGGGACCCTCAGCACAAGTGTGTTCAACAGCATGCAGAGAAAGTTGGCCACCCATAGGTGGTCCTCTAATTCTCCTCTGCATGCCCTCTACATACCACCGAATTGCTAACCACTTAAAAATAAGAAGTAGGAAATAAAAAACATCGCTCTATGATCTCTGAAACGCTGAAGAAAAAAGCAGATTAACACAGCAGTAACAGAAAATGAATTTAAGATGAAAGGAGTAATAACACAGTGGCTGCTCAGGGAAAAAAATTCTAATGTAATAAACATCAGTGTAAGAGGACAAGATGAAACTACACAATTTCCTCTCACTCCAGCAAAGAATCTGAGCCAGAAAGCTGTTAATCATAACTGGACACTTTTCCTGCTGTTATATGGAATTGTTCTAAACACTTTCTGGTTAAAATGATGTTATCTGGAGATTTATGTAATGTGCCAACTCGAGGTTGCAGCTCAAATGTTCCTTTAAGAGGCCCAGTCGTACTTCTTACTCAGGCAAAATTCCCGGTGAAATCAACAGGCGTAAAGACTGCAGTTCTAACTTAGACTGGCCAATTTTATCTCTGGTGTAGCCCAGTGATTTTGAGTGGCACTACACCAGATATGAATCTGACCTAAGCTGTTCAGTAACTTCAATAAATTTGGTTTGGTTTGAGAGAGAATATTCTGCTTATTTGAGTGGAATTTACCTGTTCATTTCTCAGCTAACTACAATAAATGGAAATGAGAAAGTAGAATCAGCTGTCAATTTTAAGCAAATCGGAAGCAAGACGGAAAAGAAAGAAACCTAAGAAACAGACTGACTCCCTACCTAAACCTATTTCATTTCAGACTTAGTGTAAGTTGATTAGGCCAGTGGGAATGGGTAAGATATCAATAGTAAATTAAAGAGCTGTTATGGAGAAGCATGAAAATCACTTACAAAATAACAATGTTTCAATGCTACAGATAAGCATTGTTGACAGGAAGCCTTAGTATGCCCTGTTTCGGAAGCTTTAAATCCAAGAGATGGCTGACTCAGACTTATGGGAATAGTTTTACTAAGAAACTTATCTTTCCTATATTGGTTTTGTAACTCAAGCCACCAACCTATTGTATCCCATGCATTTTTGTAATGTATTCCATTTCACGGTATTATAATCCTTCACTTTAACCATAGAACTGAATTTCTTTTCTTACACGTCTTTTAACTGTATCAAGGTTAGTAATGATGTTTAGAATTTAAAAGTGTACCCAAGTTCCGAACATTTTTTTTTATCCCTTTTCCTACCTTTCGCTGTTCTTTCATTTTTCAACATAGATTGAAATAAAGTGCACAGACAGTAGACCCTTTGATGGCTTTGTGAGTGCCCTGGATTCACATATATGCTTTGAATTGATTTATATTGCAGGTTTGCTTGCTGTGGGATGTGCTCCCAGCCTCAAAACAATCTCAAATAACATCTCTGGGTACTGGTAGCCCTAACTTGTTCTTCTCTTCCTCCTGTTATCTATTTTGGCCAAAAAGTTTGGAATAACCCTTTGAAATTATCTACCGGCAGGCCCACTTAATAATAACTCACTTGGGTTAACAGTAGTTATTTGTATTACTCTATATGGCTCAAAGGCCCAGGCAAATCTGGAACCCATTTTTTCTAACTCCTTTCTAACTCCTCTCTCTGAATAACCCTTTCTATGACAGGTCAGAGAGTGGCTTTGAAGGGGACACTGGAGAGTTGGCTGAAGATTCACTGACATTACTGCAGCCCACTCTGCCCACTTGGTTGTGAGGAATTCCTTCCTATAATCTTAGTGATCCCCCAGTCAGAGCTGGTTTAATTCCCCTTTGCATGAGGAAAAAAAGATACACCCCATTAGCTGCACAGAAAATTTGTCTTAATGGGAATATTTTTCATTGCACTGATTTTTTTGTGAAAACCTGTTTATCTATTAGAAATAGACATTAAATGACTTCCAGTGTAAAGTCAATTGAAATTCATGGTCTTCCAGCCCTAAAAGTGATGTCATTGAAAGCCTATGATGTAATCTGGGTTTAAACATTAAACTGAATTTTTACACAAATTGTTTTTACAGTTTTGAATGTGCCAAAAAGATATGGAAAAATGGCCAGGAGCAGAATGGAATTGTGATCTTAATCTTGAGAATTAATGATTTTAAATAGATGCCTCTGCTGTCATGATCTCATTTTCAGCTCACGCTGGTCAGATAGCTTGGCAAATCCTACATAATGGAACCAGTGGCATGGCAAACTGATGTTGACAGTTAGTGGGAACCACCAAGGCCTGTTGTTTGCTGCTATTAGGGGAGCTAGCAAACAGGGGACCACAAACAGGAGAGCTTGAGGAGGGAGAAGGAGTGTTTGCTGAACAAACACTGTGCGAGTACTAACTAGTAAGGAGGGCTTTAAACTAGGTTCAAAGGGGGCAGGTGACCAAAGCTCACAGGTAAAAAAGGGAGGAGGTGTTGCCTTATATATTAAAAATGTATATACTTGGAAATAGGAGAAAGACTTGTTGAAAGTCTCTGGGTAAGGATAAAAGGGGTAAAAACCAAGGGTGATGTCATGATAGGGGTCTACTACAGACCACCTAACCAGGAAGAAGAGGCGGATAATGCTTTTTTAAAACAACTAACAAAATCATCCAAAGCATAGGACTTGGTGGTGATGGGAGATTTCAATTACTCAGACATCTGAAAATAACACAGCAGGGCACAAATTATCCAGTAAATTCTTGGAATGTATTGGAGACCATTTTTTTTTTTATTTCAGAGGGTGGAGAAAGCTACTAGGGGAAAGGCTGTTCTAGATTTGTTTTTGAGAAATACGGAGGAACTGGTTGAGAATTTGAAAGTGGAAGGCAGCTTGGGTGAAAGTGATCATGAAATGATAGAGTTCATTGTTCTAAGGAATGGTAGGAGGGAGAATAGCAAAATAAAGACAATGAATTTTAAGAAGACAGACTTTAGCAAATTCAGGGAGTTGATAGGTAAGATCCCATGCGATGCAAGTCTTAGGGGAAAAAACAATTGAAGACAGTTGGTAGTTTTTCAGAGAGACCTTATTAAGGGCACAAGAGCACACTATCCCACTGCCTAGGTGTCAAGGCTGATTTCCCCCCTCGGGCACTTTGAGTGAAGAAGATGGGGGCCCACAAGGATTCTAAAAATTAATACTGGCCACTCCAGATTTGTATGAAACTCCCAAGGTTACAGCTTCTCTCTGACCTTGGATGGATAGATGCTGCCGCCACCCAACTGCAAAAGCCCCCTTCAGAACCCAGGAAGATGCACTTGAAAATTCCTTCCAGTGGAGTACCCTCAAGATCCTTAGCCCCCCTCCGGGGAAGAGCTGAGAAAGAAAAGAAAGGAAATCAGGTATTGCCACCAGCTAATTAACCAACATGTGCACAAACCTCTTAGGACACAATCCAATCCTGTTCTTAAAGGTAAACTTTATTAAAAACAAAAACAAAGAAAATACAGTTGAAAACTCAGGCTATTGCTAGATTTTAAAAACCCACTTACAAAAATTAAGCATCAAGAATAACCTTCTTGAGGTCCAGCTTAAAGGTTACAAGCAAAACAAAAGTATTTTGGGTTAGCACACAGGAATCCACAAGCCATAAAGAAAATAACAGAGAGAAACCTAATTGCATCTTCCTAAAAATTTCCTGATCTACTTACATATCTGGGGTTTCAAATGAGTAATTTCTAGGTATGATTTGATGATTTTTCATACCTGGTCCAAACTCTTACAGCATAGCTGCAGCCTTGTCTGTGCTTCTCCCAAGAACAACAGATGGACAGCGGGGAAGTTTTTTCTCAATTTTAAAAAGTTCTAGCCTTCTCATTGGCTCTTTTGGTCAGGTGCCCACTCCCTTCCTTTTACCTATGCAGGGAGACTTTTTAACACTTTACAGGTAAAGCAAATAGAGAACTACTACTAAGAGGGATTTAAAAGTTAACTGGCCGGCTGGGTGTCCATAAAATGGTGCTATCCTCCCACCCTCACCCCCCCTTGCATTTATCACGGTAGGAAAGGTAGGAAGTATGGCAAGAGACCACCCTGGCTTAACCAGGAGATCTTCAATGATCTAAAAATAGTCCCACAAAAAGTGTAAACTAGGTCAAATTACAAAGGATGAATATAAACAAATAACACAAGTATGTAGGGGCAAAATTAGAAAGGCAAAGGCACAAAACAAGATCAAACTAGCTAGAGACATAAAGGGTAACAAGAAAACATTCTACAAATACATTAGAAGCAAGAGGAAGACCAAGGACAGAGTAGGCCCGTTACTCAATGAAGGGGGAAAAATAATAACAAAATGTGAAAATGGCAGAGGTGCTTAATGATTTCTTTGTTTTGGCTTTCACCAAGAAGGTTGGTGGTGGTTAGACATCTAACATAAAATAGGGAAAGAACAAGTTCAAAATTACTTAGACAAATTAGTTGTCTTCAAGTCACCAGGGCCTGATGAAATACATCTTAGAATACTCAAGGAGCTGACTGAGGAGATATCTGAGCCATTAGCAATTATCTTTGAAAAGTCATGGAAGATGGGAGAGATTCCAGAAGACTGGAAAAGGGCAAATATAGTGCCCATCTTTAAAAAGGGAAATAAGGGCAACCCTGGGAATTACAGATGAGTCAGCTTAACTTCTGTACCTGGAAAGATAATGGACCAAATAATCAAGCAATCCATTTGTAAAAATCTAGAAGATAATAAGGTGATAAGTAACAGTCACCATGGATTTGTCAAGAACAAATCGTGTCAAACCAACCTGATAGCTTTCTTTGACAGAATAACAAGCTTTGTGGATCGGGGAAGCAGTAGCTGTGTTATATCTTGACTATAGAAAAGCTTTTGATACTGTCTTGCATGACCTCATGGGACGTGCAACCTAGATGGAGCTACTATAAAGTGGGAGCAAAACTGGTTGGAAAACCATTCCCAGAGAATAGTTATCACAGTCATGCTGGAAGCACATAACACATGGGGTCCTGCAGGGTTCAGTTCAGGGTCTGGTTCTGTTCTTCATCAATGATTTAGATAATGTCATAGAGAGTACACTTATAAAGTATGCGGATGATACCAAGCTGGGAGGGGTTGCAAGTGCTTTGGAAGATAGGATTAAAATTCAAAATGATCTGGGCAAACTGGAGAAATGGTCTGAAGTAAATAGTATGAAATTCAATAAGGACAAGTACAAATACTCCATCCACTTAGGCAGGAATAATCGGTTGCACACATCCAAAATGGGAAATGACTGCATAGGAAGGAGTACTGTGGAAAGGGATGCAGGGGTCATAGTGGACCACAAGCTAAATACGTGTCAACAGTGTAAAAAAAAGTGAACATCATTCTGGGATGTATTAGCAGGAGTGTTGTAAGCAAGACACGAGAAGTAATTCTTCTGCTCTACTCTGTGCTGATTAGGCCTCAGCTGGAATATTGTGTCCAGTTCTGGGCACCACATTTCAGGAAGAATGTGGACAAATTGGAGAAAATCCAGAGAAGAGTCACAAAAATGATTAAAGGTCTAGAGAACATGACCTCTGAGGGAAGATTGAAAAAAATGGGTTTGTTTAGTCTGGAAAAGAGAAGACTGAGGGGGGACATGATAACAGTTTTGAAGTATGTAAAAGGTTGTTACGAGGAGGAGGGAGAAAAATGTTTTTCTTAACCTCTGAGGATAGGACAAGAAGCAATGGACTTAAATTGCATCAAGGGAGGTTTAGGTTGGACATTAGAAAAAAAGTCCTAACTGTCAGGGTGATTAAGCACTGAAATAAATTGCCTAGGGAGGTTGTGACATCTCCATCACTGGAGATTTTTAAGAGCAGGTTAGACGAACACCTGTAAAGAATGGTCTAGAGAATACTTATTCCTGCCATGAGGCAGGGGACTGGACTAGATGACCTCTCAAGGTCCCTTCCAGGCCTATGATTCTATGATTAGAGAACTTTAACCATTATGATGGAAACGGTGATTATGTCATCGAACCCACCTCCCTTGATGAGGGGTTGGTTCCCTATAAAGTGTCTTCTGGTGTGCCAGAGTGTGTATTTGAGTTACTGTATTAAGAAAGCATGAAATAAATGGATACTAGCTCTACTTTTCTCTAGACCACTTGCCCACCCCCTTCAGAATTTCAGCTCATTGTTTTCCCAACGATTAACAGCACATGCAGGACTTAGTATTGTGGGCCCCAGTAATGACCACTAGAGTACAGTTAAGGTTGCAAAGTAATTTCTATTATATGATCCACTGTTTTCATAGGCTTATATATTTTTGAAATGTATACCATAAAACATATGGGGTAGGCAATACTGCCAAGTTAACATTACTTGAACTCTGTGGAGCAGGGGTGTCTGTATCTGTGGATGCAGAGGTGAGCACAATCGTGCCCTGGACTCTTACTGGGGCCCTTAGTCATTCTGCAATATAAGCAAAAACATTCTGACTTTTTTGTCTATGGTAGCAATAATAATATTGCCATTTAACTGCTGTATTATTGAGGGTGGCAAGGTGAGGCACAGGTTGTGTTGGTAGATAGGTCTACTGCATTCTTGTGGGGTCCCCTGTGCGTAAAGTAGGCAAATGGCAGAACACAGGGTCGCATTCTAAGTGCACCACAACTGAGAATCAGGTAGCTTTTCAAGCTCTAGAGTCAATTAAACAAACTTATAAGATCATCTGCATTAGTGTCATCTAGCAACTCCTAATATTGTGTCCCTTTCTTTTTCTTCTCTTAGAAAATGTATCCGTTTACTGTTACCATAGACTTGAAATTTGTCTTAACTAAATATTTAAGGACATTGCTATTTAATTTAAGTGTTATTCAAATGCTAACTTCTGAACACATGAACCTGATTACAGAATAATGTTTCAAGTGGTTTCAAAACCAAATCAGCAATGATGCACGCAATTAATGTATTTGGGGTTTCTCTGAATTCTAGACACAACTTCAGGTTTGGTCAGACATTGTGGAAGGTTCAAAGGGACCTTGTTTTCAGGGGGAATGTGAAGAGGGTTGGGAACAATTATAGTGCCTGCTAGCCCACTTGGGGTGCCAGTCATCTCAAAGGAGGCAGAGATGAGGAAATATCATAGCACCACCTGAATCTACACTGGCTAGTGTCAGGCCATGGATGGGAGATCACAAGCAAAATACTGAACTAATGTAGCCTGGGCAAGGCTATTCTTGGCATATTCCTTAACCTCATTCTCATGAGAGTTTCAGGCATCAGATTACTGTGAGATTATTATAAGAATCTGAACTATATAGTGTTTACCTGGATCAAATCTTCTGAAGCTTTTGGGAGTCACCTTTGAAAACCTGTGATATTGGATTATGCTCTCCCTTCTGCAAAAGGCACAGAATCAAAGATTCTTCTATTTGTAAAGCAGTCTTTCATGCTGCCCTGAATGAGGTTATAGACACTTCTGAGATGGTATTACTGAGAATTGTTATCTCTGATTTCTTATTGTGGGAATGTTCCATGATCCTCAGACTTTCACTGTGCACTTTACTTACTGCCATCAGCCCTTTTATTAACCTCTAAGGGGTATTTCCATTGATCAAGTACCCCAGGTCAAGTGCATTTTGCCTTCTCTGTCTCATTACATGTGAAGATAATTTACCTCATCTGAAATAATGGACTATAGTACAATATGCCAAAGAAACAAGTTAATAGCAAAAAGTGCTGAAATGTTTTAAATAAGATTGATTTCATTTTGATCCCCCCCCCCCCAATTTTAACAAAGTATAAGAAAAAAGTATACCTAGGTGCAAGACTCCCTAGCATCAAGTAAGTCAGTCCAAACCCTTGAAATTGAAGAAAGAAAACGTGATGCTGTTAGTCTTAGATTTCTGCCTTGCTCGGGTTGTCAGAGTTCTTGTTTGACCCTGACTTTGCAGTGTGTCAGAGCTCCACGTCCTGGTATCGGTGAGCAGCTGCACACCATCCCTCATTGTGTTCCTCAGGCCTGGCAGTTCTGGTTTAAGATGTCTTTGAAGTGGATTGGTGTGAGCTTGCATTCACTTATGAGCTATGGAATCATAGGTTGCATTTGTATAAACACACTATTGGACAGGTGTAATATCTCTGCAGTGCTTTAATCTCTTGCAATTTTGTTCACTGTTATGTACATCTCTTTACCCTGACTAAACAGGTGACTGTCCCTTAATTTTAAGAGCTTCTTTGAACTTGCATATACTGTTCCCTGCCCATAGAATTTTCTTGTAATGGAATCGTCTTTAAAAGAGCTTCTTCTTTTTTTTTTTTTTGGTCTCAAACAAATGTGAATCTTTCAAGCCAGGTTAACATTTTTACCCCCAACTCTATGGTAGCTCTTCATCTTCTGAGTTGATTGTTAGACAATGGGTCAGTTTCTCTTAACCATAGCTTTAAAATCCCTATATAATGTATTGCAGGGAAGTGTGTTCAGTAGTCTTCAGTAATACTAATTTATAGAAAATATGGTTTCTCAATATCTGGTGTGCCATCTGTCACAGACATCTGTGTGGTGTTTGTTTTGTATTTGCTTTTCAGTAGAGTACAGAGTCAAAAGAAGCAAGGAGAGGTTGCTCTGAAAGAGGAGAAAGGAGGCAGACAAAAAGGAAACAGAAGTGGAAAGTACTGTAGGTTGTGGAGGGGGGGAAGTGCTGTCTTTGAAAGATTGATTAGATGCAAGACTCTTTCCTTTGTGTAACCTCTTAATTGCCTCAACAAAATGTCTCAAAGTGGATATAATTACAAATTTTCAATGGGTCTGTAAAAATGACACATTTGCATGTGGAAAATGAGTAATTCCATGTGAGAAACAGGCAATTAATGTGTAATTACCTGTTTTATACATGCAAATACAAATTTTTGAGGCCCATTGAAAAATTGACTTTATACATGCAGCAGAATAGTTGACTTTCTAATAAACATCCCCTTTAAAAATGTGCACAGCTGAGTGAGACTGCTTTTATGCATTCCTTTTTAAATATATCCTATCTTTCTCTATAATGTTATTTCAATCCCATAAGAATGTGTTAGAAAAAGTAATGGTTTCTCTGCTCCATTGAACTGCATTTTCACCTGTAAGTTAGAATTATAAAAGAGGAGATCAATTTTAATTATTAATTGATATGTATTTTCCATGGGGCTTTTCCTAATAACCTTTTTATGCAATGCAATTAGTTGTGGTCTTTATTTTGTTACCACTTTGCAGTTTTAAGCACGCATATTTTCCTATTCCTTTGTGTTTGTGTGAGGGTTTGGGGGGGTGGCTGCATAAAACTTACCTTAAAAGCACTCAGTTTTTTGGATGTATTGCTATCATCAGTCAAGACGGTCCACAGCTTTCTACTTTGCTGAGGAGGGTATCAAGCAATAATAAAATTATGGGAAACCTAACAGAATATGCTTTCTTACTGCTCATCCACTTGTAGAGGGCCCTGGGATTATTCTGCTCCATTAATTTCCTAGCCATATTGTTCCCTCTGCCTCTCATTTCACATGTGGGAATCATAGAATGACTCGGATACCTTCTCTTGGTACTGGAGTAATGAAACAAAATAACAGAAAATTCTGAATTTTATACTGTGTCCTCAAATTACAAAAGAGGTAGAGTAAGGAGATGATGATTATATACTACAGATACAATTTACAGAGGAATGGCACTAGTCATAAAAACAAAGCACTCTATACTTTCTGAGCAGTGGCTATAGCTAATTAGCTGCAACTACTGTACCTTTTCACTCACTTAAAAAAAATCTCTTTTAAAAAGCTAGATCAGGGGATTATGCTATCAGTAACATCTCCACTGACTCAGTGGTGACATAAAAAGCTTGTTAAATCTGGCACAAATATGCTATTATCATGCTCTTCTAATTGCAGGAATGATTCTATGAACTTTTTTTAACCTTCCAGGGAGATGGTTGCCTTTATCCATTTTAGGAGGTCTCTGAATATAAAAAACAAGAATGATACTAATGTGATCATTACCTTTGATGTACTCCATTAGCTTCTCTCTGTTCAGCTTCCATGCTGCACCACAGCATTGTTTGAAAGGTAAACCCTCTTTTTATTTAAAAATAAATTAACAGTGAACTATACTTCAAGGTATACGCCCACTGCTCTAGTTTTCCTTGTACTAACCTACTGTTGTATCCACAGACTCTGCTATCCACTTATCTCTCAAGTGCAGTCTTGCTTTATTGTTGGCCTTCTCAGCAAAGAAGGGGGAATGGCAAAAGCCACCATGTTGTTTATTGACAAGTTTCAGAGTGATTTCCCTCTCTCAACAATCTCTTGTGGAATAGTCTTTCTTATCTGACTTTCATAATGTACCTGGACACTTTTTTCTCTTTTAGTGCTTATTAATTTAGTGCTCGTTAATCCTTCCAGCCCGTATGGTAAGGTTACCGGCAAATGGGCTGATTAATTCCAACTGTGGTCATGGTTTCTACAATATGATAACCTGTCTCCTGGAAACTGGACTGAGTTCACTAAACTTATTTCATATAGCTACAAGAGTTGTGGTAAGAATTTTCAGTCATTACCAGTGTAAGCCCTGTAGACGTAGATCTTACTGGGCATGAGTAAATTTGCATATAGCTTGATTTGCATGCAAGGTTCAGCTGTAAACAAGGGTGTGACAAGCTATGTGCTGGAGACATCATTTTGGGGCTAGTTGAGATAAGTAGGAACACCCTGAACTGATGAGCTTGAAATATTGATAAGATGTGGACATAAGCAGCAGACATAAGCAATTGGTCCTTGCATGATCAGTTAAGCAATTGGCCCTTACATGAACCGTATGATGTCCAGACCAATTAGGTGCGGTCTACACTACAAAGTTAGGTGAACATAATGTAGCTGTGCATATGTCTATGCTTAAATTTGTCTCCTACCGATGTATCACTATAACAGGACACTTACAGTAACACCACCTTCCCAAATGGCATTGAGCTATGGTCAATGAACTGAGGCTGATGCACCATGCGTGTAGACGCTGAATTACTTATTTCGACCCTAACAGTCCTCCAGCAGCTTTCCCACAATGCCAGACAGTGACCACTCTAGTCATAATTATGAACTCCACTGCCCAGAGATCAGAAGGCTCCCCGTCTCTCTAACGCCCTATACATTTTTGAAATGACTCTTCCTGATGGTGTGCTAGCCAAGACAGACATAGTAGATCTCCATTTTGCATGCTCTAAGCCAGTGGTTCTCAAACTTTTGTACTGGTGACCCCTTTCACATAGCAAGCCTCTGACTGTGACCGCCATTATAAATTAAAAACACTTTTTAATATATTTAACACAGTTATAAATGCTGGATGCAAAGAGGGGCTTGGGGTGGAGGCTGACAGCTCGCGACCCCCCATGTAATAACCTCGTAACCCCCGAGGGGTCCTGACTCCCAGTTTGAGAACCCCTGCTCTAAATGGACGGGAGATGTTGGATTCCTGGGCCTGTGGGGAGAAGAGGTCGTGCAAGCACAGCCACAAACCAACTGTAGAAACATGGACATTTATGAGCTGATTGCATGAGGGGCTTGCAGGAGAAGGGGTACAATAAGAAATAGTAGCAGTGCTGTATGAAAACAAAGCAACTGGGTTGGGCATATCAGAAGGCCAGGGAGGCCATGCCAACAGTTGATCTTTTGCTGAGCCGCAGACCTGCTGCTTTTACAAAAGAGCTGCATGCTAAACTTGGCGGAGACCCCCATCACCACCCAAACACCATTGTGGATACCTCTGAGGACCATGAGCCACAGGCCCCTGGCATGAAGACAAGGAGAAGGTGAAGGAGGAAGAAGAGAAGGATGGGGGACATGCAACTGGTGTGAGTAAGGACCTGTTTGCACTGCGATGGAGTCTCAATCAGTCCTAACGTTCAAGCATGGGTGAGCTTGATGCAGGGGAAAGAACTTGGGTAAATGTGTAATTGTATTTCCCATTACCTTGAGGTCCTGATAGTGGTCCTGACTTAACAGGATGCAGCTAGCAACTTTTCATTAATTTACTCATACTACAAGAGGTAGTGTTATCTGATTGCCGTTCCCCTGCAGAGTTAGGCAAGGGAGGTCATGTGGAGCAGTTTATGTACACATGGATGTCCCTTGAATCTTCCTGAGAGATCTCAATGAAATATCCATGGAAGTACTCTGCAGTCCTATCCTGAATGTTTCTAGGGATTGCAGGCTTATTTCTTCCTCTGTGGTAGGACATTTTCCCATGCCAGTTAGCGATAACTTCAGCAGGCACCACTGCAGTACACAGGCTAGCAGCATCCTGTACTTGGTGCTTTGTGACACCAGCAGCAGCTGTGCTTGCTGTGCCTCTTAGTAATGAGACATCAGCTAAAATCACCACCACCTGCTGAAAATAGTGGTATCCAGAACCACTGCCTTATACTCATAGCTTCCCTCCTTATTTCCCTCACCTCTGGCAGGCCATACTCACCATGGCTGGTGCTGTGAGTAGTGCTGTGCACAAAGCACATCCAAGCAGAAGTGTCAATCATGTATTGTTTAAAATTTTAGGAGAACAAGGGAAGGGAGTTTTGAAACTTAACTTCCACTTTCCATTGTGACTATATTGGCAATGGAAACTCGTGTGTGTGTGTGTCTGCAGCTCTGAAGCCTTGAGGGGTGGGTTCCCCCTTCACACTCTTGAAATACCCTAGCCAGATACAGAGGGGATGATCTGTTCAATGAGATCCTGCAAGCCTCTGCTACATCAAGCTATAAGCAAATATCCAAATGGCGAATGTTGAAGGCAGCCTGGAGAAGGGACTTTCTCCTGTCCACTCTTTCCAGCAGAAAAAAGAAAGGGATGCACCAAGATATAATGTGGCTTCTCTGGCAGCAAACACAGATGCTGCAGGCTCTTGTGGACATATAAGTTCAACAATCCTGGGTTCACTTCTCTTTGAAGTCCATGGAGCACTCCATTACAGAACCTCCTTATACCATCCCCATCAACATCCCATGTTGCCGCCTACTTACCCCTAACACTCCACCCCAGGGGAAATTAAGACAACCACCGCTTCACATACGGAAACTGCGGTTTTCACAGGTCAGCGTATGAGAGGTAAAATAAACATGAATTTTCATTTCCCTTAATTCTGTTCCATTAATTTATAAAGTTTTTTAAAATATATTTGCTTTTAATTTGCACAGATTTTTCTCTACACTTTTTTGATACTGAATAAAACTCTATTTGGAAAATAATTATCTTTATTAGTTCACAACTTATGCTGCAGAGTGCTTAGCCATTCTAAAAGCCCCTTCTTACTTGCTACTCTATACTGTGAGAGAACTCATAAGAGCAGTGACAAATGCAGTATAATAATCATAAATGTACAGCAAGTACTTCCAAATTTAGTAGGTTCACTGACAATGTTTGTGTACCTAGATGTACACTCGGCACCAAACAGCTCCTAACAGGACTCAAAATAGCAGGGCTAGGTTCGGCACAGTACTGGGGCTCACAACACATTACTGTGGCACACTGAAGTGTTCTTTCAAAACCTCCCTGAGCCATATAGCTCTACACTGAGCTCTTCTAATAGTCCTTGTGTCTGGCTATTAAACCCAGTAGACAGCTGTTCCACCTGTGTTCCCCATCCTGTTGGCAACAATTCCCCTTTCCTTCACAGATATTATGCAGAACACAGCAGGTTGCTATTGGGATGTTTCTTTTCATTGAGATTCAATCTAGTGAGTAAACACCAGTGACCCTCAAACTTCCAAAAGTGCATTAAACTGTTGTTCTGCACCTGCTCAGCTAGTAGTTCAATCTTTCCTTGGTGCTGTTGAAGTGGTGGGTGTACAGCTTCATGAGCCAGGGAAGCAACAAGCTGGCTGAGTTCCCCAGGATCACAATGGGCATTTCAACGTTGCCAATGGTAATCCACTGGTTGTGGGGGGGAGAAGGCCCTGCTTATAGCTTTCTGAACAGTTTGGTGCTCTTAAAGAGGTGCGCGTCATGCACCTTCCCTGCCTAACCAGCATCGATGTCTGTGACGCATCCCAAATGATCAACAAATATTTGAATAACCACAGAAAAGTAGCCTTTCCAGTTGATGTACGCTGTGGCAAGGTGGTCTGGTTACAAAATAGGGATATATGTGCTGTGTACTGCTCCACTGCTGTTCAGGGGCTCCATTGCTTCAAATCCATCCCTTATGTCCTGCACGTTGCCAAGAGTCACAGTCCTACCTAGCCAGAGGCAATTAATGGCCCTGCATGACAATGGCCACTGCAATGGAATTTCCAAATGACTGGTAGCAATCTGGCATTCCAAGCTTCCACAGGGTGACTGGCAGTCTCCTTTCCACTGTCAGTGCAGCTCTTATTTTGGTATCCCTGTGCTGGAAGGCTGGGGTGAGCTCAGTGCACAGGTCCAGGAATCTGGCCTTGTGCATCTGAAAGTTCTGCAGGCACTGCTCGTAATCCCAAGCCTGCATTACGATTTGAGCCCACCGGTCAGTGCTCGTTTCTTGAGCCCAGGAGCAGTGCTCCACCATCTGCAGCTTCTCCATGAACACCAACAACAACTCTGAATGGATTCACAGCAATCTGTCTTCCAAGAAATTGTCATGTTCTCTGATTTCAGTTCTTCCAGCTCTGAAATGACGAGAGGACCGTGTGTGTCCTGTGCTTGCAATCCTCATGACAATAGTGCAGAGCTGTGCAGGCTCCTGGCTTCTGTCAGAGATGGCAGATAGTGAGGAGGGCTGCACGAGCTAATGGGATTTTTAAAAAAGGAATGAACATTATGGGATATAATGACATTATGTGATGGAGACCGTTGTAGTTGGGAAGTTGACCCCTTGCTCCCAGTCACCTCTGCTCAAGTTGTTTCTGCCTCCACCATACTGTCTTTTGGGAAGTTTTGACAATGCATGCTTGATGATGGTCGGTTGCACTCTGGAATACCTACACTGTACATCAACACAACACTCCCGGTAAGCATCCACAACCTTTAGGCAAGTGCACAAGTGATATACCAACTGAGGTGGCTTTATGCTGACATAACTTGCATTGACCAAAGTTTGTAGTCTAGACATGGCCTTAGATTCAAGAGGTATAGATGTTAGTAGCTAGAAAAAATGTATATAAATCGTGTAGTGTGTGACATGATTTGGAATTGTGGTATTCCCCCTGAACCTACATCTCCTGTGTCTGAGCCAGGCCAATATGGGCATAGAACTGTTACACACGTAATGAAGTAACCTGAGTGATTAACTGGAATTTTTTGGATCCAAGAGAACTGAATGAAGTGTTCTCCAAGAACTGGATCAGGTGTTCTGGATATGCTGAGTGGAAAAAGGTCTTGTAGAGAATCTCAACAAGCCTCAGAACTAGAAGACCTAGAGGGGTGGAGCTCTCTACTGTTTGTACTGGGGAGAAGGAGAAAATTCAGCTCTTATCGTAATTCATGCAAATTAAGATGTTTACCCATAATTCCACTCACGGAGTTTTGTTGCTTTGGTTGGAATTTGTCTTTGATGTTTATAATTGTACCCATCAAACAGATTAGCTGTAGTTATTTATTCATGGAAAGGCATAGGAATTGTGCAGGATATGCCCTGGTGACGGGTGACTCTGACATTGCAAGAAACAGACTTTGGTTGGGTAATGAAGCTCAGTTCTCAGCAGCAAAAGGGGAGAGAGCCCCATGCAGAGTGAACCTGGACTTTATTTTTGACATCTGGCAAAAGGGTTCCACTAGTCTAGATTGGATTTGAACTGCCATCTTGGGGCAAAAGTCTCTGTACTCTATTCCATTACCAATTCCTTGTGCCAAGAAATCCTCTAACTTTTGAAACTATTGTAACTTTAAAAAAAATCTATTGATTGCTGAGGTTTTTTTTTATATGGAAAGAAGAATGAAAAGTTCACAGCATGCTCAGACTGATTGCACTGAAAAAACCTCTTTAATTTCCTATCAGTATTTTAGAAAAAAGTGAAAGGCCAGTATACTTTCTCATACACTGCTGACTGTGCCATTTTTCATGCTTGTTCAAGACCAAACATCCTGCCTTGCACACTGGGGCAGGGATCAAAGGCCACGGAATATACAATTTCAGTTGTAGTTTATCTAAGAATTCTCTGTCAGAGGCAGACTATCACTTGGCTATCTGTCCACAGTTTTGTAAACTGAATTGTTCATAACTGACCACCGCTCTTTGCTGTGTTTCAAAGTGATGGTGTAACTATTATAGTACTGGGCAAAACGATGCCATGTTTTCATAGTGGGCAGATATATAGGTGAAAAAATGCCTAAATAAAGCTTATTTGCTATTTAAGTTTTTTTAAACTTGTTTAAAATTAGTTTTCACAAAATTTTCAGAACTGAATGGGATGTTAGTTACTCAAGAATATTACTTGTACTTTTCTAATTCTCCTTGTTGTTTTTTGGTAAATGTTTGCACTAATATGTACTGATAAGATTAATCTGACAAATAAGTGGAAACTACTATTTTTGGAATTTATTTTCTAACGAATGCACTATAGTTCGCTCAATCACCATCTTCCTTAATTTTTAGGTTTTTTACTTCATCCTAGGAATGGTTTTAATGGGCAATATTGGTTTTGTAGTACAAGACAAGGACATCTACTAAACTTAGTAATGGATTTATGCCTTCGTCCAGCTCCCATTGAATCTGAAAAGAGTTCTTCCATTGATTTAGCTGGGCATTAGATTAGAGCCCTTCGAGCAGGCCACAATGTGTGGTATGGAAGGCTAATAATACAATACTGACACATAGGTGATTCAGATAGCTACGCCTATAGTTAAGGTTGCCCAGCATTTCCATTATAAGTCCCTGTTTTCAGTTGCTTATAACTGCCAGATTTAAACCATTCAGACTACCAGAGATTTACTGGAGCTGCAATAACTTGTAAACCATTTTTACTAATGTGTTTCCTTCCTTCCTTACTTTGTGCACACCATGGCCTGTTTCTAAGCATTGCCCTCAGCTAGTATCTTCAGTATCACTTTTCAGTGTAGTCTGGGAATTCAGGTGAAGGAGAGGCTCTGCTTGTAATATCTGCAGAGACTGAGTATAATACAAGTAATTCTCATTCTTGACTGGCAGCTTTAGAATGAGAATTAAAAACAAAACAGGAAACCATTAAAACGATCATAAAACATATGGTTTAATCTTATATCATTGAAACTTTCTTGCCTCTCTATCAACATAATCTCCTCTTTCACCTTGGAGTTCAAATGACAAACTTCTGCCTCTTAAAACAAATGAGTTTTCTTCCATTTGCTTGAATTGTCAGTAGGGAAATAAATTCCCTGGGTGAATGCAGCCTTTGAAGACATGACTCAGAACAGTTTTCTGCTTTACTGTGATGCTGTGGCACTTTAAGGTTCTAATTCTGCAATATGTGGAGCTCCCTCAATTTCAACTGAAGTTAGGGTCAGACTCCAAGGGAGCCGGATGGAGACACACATGGTCCTGAATCTTCTGTTGATGCTTCTAGAGTAACTCCGTCAAAATCAGCGAAGTGACAACCAGTTAAAACTGGTGTAACTCAGAGAATGGAGCCCTATGGTTTTTGGACGAGTATTACTACAAAACTAAAAGGATGTTTTGAAAATTCATCATACAATGTATTATTGTTCTGTTCACTAAACATGATGATTTTTCTAGATTTGGAGAAATAGTTTCCAAAGCTGAAACCTCCTCTGTTCTTCTCTTTTTGAAATGCTCTACTATCACAGCAGATGGCATTTTAGACCACACCTTTCCCAGAATGCTCTGTCCTCTGCTGTAGTGCATCAAAGACCAATTACAAAGATTATCTAGAAGGAGGTGACTGCTCAAAATAACTGTTTATAGTTGTGATTGGGTTTAGCTGTGAAGTCCTGCTCCCATGTAATTCAAGGTCAGCATAAATTGTTGTAATTAGTTTACTCACCTGGCATCATGTGAAACTGCTCAAGCTATTTTGCAGTGACCTAAACTGAGGGTAGCCTTTAGCTTTAAATGTGAGGTTTAAACCTAATGGAATAATAATTACATTTCCATTACAATCAAAATGAAATGCCATACAATAAATGGCAGGGCTTAAACAGTAAACAAAAACCCTGGAGGATAATATTTCTGACCTTTATATTCATCCATATGAATACATCACATTTTTATGTATTATATTCCTGGAGTCTCAAGGAATGTACATCACTGGATGCAATGTTTAATGGGATTACTAATTTTATTGAAGACATTTTCACAGAGATTACTTGCTTTTACCAAATATGAAGCTAAAGAATGCAAGGGAAAGAATCGGTTGTATTGCAAGTGAGATGGATGGATGCTGTGACAACCTTCCATCCCTAGCCTAAAAAAAAAGGAGTTTTGCCAGTGTTGATGATAAGAATACCAACATGTTCGTAGATGAAGCAAAATACATAGCTGTTCTAAAATCAGCAATTCCCTTTGAAGAATTATAGTGATTCTTGCATATTCATGACTATCTATGAGGGGCCCCAGTTTTGCAACCCTCATATTGAGTAGTACCTCAATGTGACTACTTCCGTAGTGAGGTACTTCTCAGCATGAGTAAGGGTGGAAGAATTGGGCCCTAAATTATTTCCATTGGAAAAGAATCCAAAAGGAGGTGACATCTACAAAATGAACCTACAGTGGAAAGTTGCAGTATAACTCTATTTGTCCAAAAGGTTTTTGGCACAGGGCCTGTGCAGGGGTTTGGATGATTCATGGACTCATATTGGGATGCACACACATAATTTGGGGTTTAGATAAGCAGGGTTGAACATAGTTGCTCAGTTGTTACATGAGAGATCACATAGGTCACTACAAAGGAATGGCTGGGCAAAAAACATGCTCTAAAAGCAGTGAAAATATGTTGTTGCTGCATAGATAGGAGAACCAGAATACAACACAACAGTACCTCCTGCACTGATGTTCAGCACACAGGGGATGCAGGGGTTCCCCTCGCTTCTCAACTTGTGCAACATAATGCTGATTTGCCTATCAAACTCCTTACTGTGAGCACTTTCCAAGGAAATGTAAACATCTCGTCACAAATGCCTTTCTCTCCTGGTGGAGTAACTGTGGCTGCAAAAGGACAAGGAAGAGGGGGAAAAGTGGCTGTGTCAGCCAGAACCAGGACACAATCAATGGCCAAACACCATAGAGCAGGCCCAAAGAGAGAGTTGGCATTTATTACCTCCCTGGATATCAAGCAGGAGCCAGCAGTAAGTCAGCTGCATGGGTACCCTGGCCTGTAATATCTCTGGGCTGAGGATTCCAAACCACCTTTCCACCCCACAAGTTTTCATTTTGATCAGGCTTTGTTTCCACTTTTGAGAAGTTGCCTCTACAATGTGTATGTTTACATAGCCCGTAGCAGTGAGCCTCCCGGTGTGGATCCTAGCATCTCTTTATGCCAGTCTCGTTCCCAAATGCAAGATCCTCCTGTAGCTGGATCCATTGTGTTTATGGAAGCTTTGTACCCATGAGTTGGCACAAATTATGCTCTGATGCACTAGAGGATATGATCTAATTCAGTTTACAATGAGATTAGTTTTACCTGTACATTTAATTAAGTAATGTTTGTAAAATACTTTTGAGCACGCAAAACACTATATAAATACAAAGTATTCTTATTATTCATATTTGGATTTATTAACATGATTACTTTTTAATCCACAAAAATAAAACTACTACTAGTTAAAAAGAGAGAAGTTTCCATTTATTAAATTTTCCAGAATGTTACAGTCATAAGATATTATAAGACGGCACAAGGATTGTGCATTCACAATGAGCACCTAAAATTGTTGGAATTATTCTTAATTCTCAGTATCAAATCTGTATCCAGGTCATTCAGTCGATTTAAATGACCATTGAAAGCTAAATCAGAAATATAAGCATAAGGTACATAAAATTACAATATTAGAAGGCTAATTAACTGGACAGAGTTGGGTCATAATTTTTAATACGGCATTTGGAACAATAGCTTTCCAATTGTGCATTTTTAAAATGTTTTTTACTTAGCAGAGCTTTTCCGTCTGATAGGTCATGTGGCAAAAATGATGAAAACAGTGACAATATACTTACCATCCTACAATTCCTTTAGTATAAAGGCTACAAGAAGTATACTCAGTGATTAATTTAAGTATAGAAAAACAAATTCCGCATTATTCTTGCCAGATGAGAAAATGCTAAAGGAACATGTTTATCTACCTATTTTGTACTAGATTGAGGTCTCATCCCAAACTCATTGAAGGCAATGGAAACAATCCTATTGTCTTCTGTGGCTTTGAACCAGCTTGTCTGTTTGCTAGCAATCGTATAGGGAGAGGCTGCACTGAAGCTGGAGTCCCCAGGAGGGACTAGTAGTTAAATCATAGAAATGTAGAGCTGGAGACCAAAAGGTCATCTAGTCCACCCCCTGCTGAACCAAGATTAAATATATGTGAGGGAATTCCCCCAGGTGCAGCCTGGGACTGTGGGACCATTGTGTCCCCTGAACTCTCTCCAGTCTGGGCTGTCCCTCAAAATGTCTTGTTAGTGACCAGCAGCAAACCCCTCCAGGTGGTATGATCACTCAGCACATGATGAGCCCCACACCCAGCTATATTTCATGAATGCTCTCAGAGCCACTTATGAATCACACAGAGAAAGGCACCAGCCCAGTGGCCCCCCCACCCCCGCCAGCTCACAGCACTGTACCCCAGGAATATACCATCTTACACTGTTCAAGATGGGCAGTGAAAATTTATTAACTGGTTCACCACTTCAACAATGGAAAGTGGACATACACCTGACTTTGCCAAACCTGAGCAGATTTTCCCCACACTTCATATGAACTCGCTGGTAAAGATAAACAAATTTATTGACTATAAAAGGTAGATTTTAAGTGATATTAAGTGATAGGCAAAAAGTCAGTTAGTTACCAAAAGAAATAAAATGTAAGCATGCAGTCTAAACTGTCAGCTCTCTTAGATTGGGCAGCAACTAGCTTAAGCAGTTTTTTTTCACCCCACTGTATATTGTAGTCCTTAATACACAGGTTTGGCCCAGATTTAAGGAACAATCTCCTCTGTTGGAGTCTTGTCTTAGTTGTTTGCAGTATAGGTGGGGGCAGAAGAAGGGCCCAGCATATGGCCTCTGTGTCTGTTTTATATCCTCAGTCCATGTGCTTGGGAAACACAAGTCCAGGCATGTCTGAGGGGCATTGCTGAATCTCCAGGCAAAGTTGAGCAATTCCCCTGGTGTAGCCTCATGTGAGTGAGTCATTGCATTGTAGTTCCCTTGCCGGACAATGGTTGTTGATGAGTTGATTGATACCCTGCCTGGGTGTTGGTTACTTTCCTTGCTGTTGCCTCTGGCTGATTCCCCAACTTACAGCATGTTTTAGTGACAACCATACCACACAATTCTCATTACGTCATATGCATTAATGATATACATATATGGATAGAGAAATGACTTTCAGCGGATCATAACCTCTCCCTGATACCTTACAAGGCATACTTTATATGTAAGATCACGATGATATAAAAATGAGGAATATGGGGGTTCCAGGATGTTCCTCCAAGGTATAGAATGTCACTGTATACTTAGACCATCCCTGACAAGTCTTTGTCTAACCTGTTCTTAAAAATCTAGGCAACCCATTTCAATGCTAAACTATCCTTATAATTAGAATGTTTTTCTTTAACTAACCTAAATCTCTGTTGCTATAAACTAAGCTGATTATTTCTTGTTCTGCTTTCAGTGGATGTGGAGAACAGTTCATCACCATCCTCTTTAAAACAGCCTTTAATATATTCTGTCCCTCCTCAGCCTTCTTTTAACTCTGGGCTAATTCTTTTAACCTTTTCTACTGTGTCATGTTTTCTAAACCTTTTATCATTTGTGTTGCTCTCCTCGGGACTCTCTTTTCAATTTGTCCATATCTTAGAGTGGCACCCAAAACTGGACACAGTATTCCAGCCGAGGCCTCATCAGTGCTGAGTAGAGCAGAACAATTACCTGCCTTGTCTTACATATGATATTCCCGTTAGTATACCCCAGAATGACATTGGCCATTTTCACAACAGCATCACACTGTTGACTCATATTTTCTTCATTACTCCTGCCTAGCCAGTTACTCCCCTTTTTATATCTGTGTACTTATTTTTTCCTGCCTAAGTGAAGTACTTTGCACTTGTCTTTATTGGATTTCAATTTGTTGATTTCAGACCTATCCTCAATTGATCAAGATCATTTGGAATTATAATTCTGTCCTCTAAAGTGCTTGCAACCCCTCCCAGCCTGGTGTCATCTGCAAATTTTATAAGTGTACTCTACACTTCATAATCCAAGTTATTAGTTGAAATATTGAACAGTATCAGACCCAGGACAGAATCCTGAGTAATGCAGTAAATACATCCTATCAGTTTGACAGCAAACCATTCATAACTACTATTTCAGTATGGTCTTTCAACCATTTGTGTAGTATAATTTCATCTAGACCATATTTCCCTAGTTTCCTTTATGAGAATGTCTTGTGGGACAGTGCAAAAAGCATTACTAAAATCCATATAGATCACATCTACAGCTTCCCTCTATCCCCTAGTCCAGAGACCATATCAAAAAATGGGGCTTTGATTATGACTGAGGCCACTAGGTATTGACATAATACAAAATCATAATAATTCTGTTTTATTATTAAGCTTCATAGATGTGGATGACATTTTACTGTATAGATAAAGATGGATTCCCTTTCTGTCGAGAGCTTGAATTCTAATGTCCCAGTCCTGCAACTGACTCCATGTGCATTGTACCAACCCAGAACCCATTTTAACTCAGTAGAGATGTGCACGCATGCCCACTGAATCAGTTGCAATGCTCTCCTATAAAAACAATGAGGAGTCCTTGTGGCACTGTAGAGACTAGCAAATTTATTTGGGCATAAGCTCTCGTGATCTAGAACCCACTTCATCAGATGCATGGAGTGGAAAATACAGGAGCAGGTATAAATACATGAAAAGATGGGAATTGCCTTAAGAAGTCTGAGGTTAGTCTAATGAGCCCATTCAATTGACAGCAGGATACCAAGGGAGGAAAAATAACTTTTGAAGTGGTAATGAGAGTGGCCTATTTCAGACAGTTGACAAGAAGGTGTGAGTAGCAGTAGGGGAAAATTAGTATTGGAGAAATTAGGTTTAGGTTTTACAATGACCCAACCACTCCCAGTCTTTATTCAGGCCTAATCTGATGGTGTCCAGTTTGCAAATTAATTCCAGTTCTGCAGTTTCACTTTGGAGTCTGTTTCTGAAGTTTTGTTGTTGAAGAATTGCCACTTTTTGGTCTGTTATAGAGTGAACAGGGAGATTGAAGTGTTCTCCTACTGGTTTTTGAATGTTATGATTCCTGATATCAGATTTGTGTCCATTTATTCTCTTGCGTAGGGACTGTCCAGTTTGGCCAATGTACATGGCAGAGGGGCATTGCTGGCACATGATGGCATACATCACATTCCATTAAAGTAACCCAGGCTCAGACCTTCTCCCAGACACCCAAGTCAAATATGATGAAGATTACTGAATCTTATTAATCATATAAAAAATTTCAACCAATCCCAGAGGAATGGACACATTACCTCCCAGGTTAATGAATATTCCACATCTTACCCAAATACACGCTTACAGCCAATTCTTATTAACTAAACTAACATTTATGAAAAAAGAAGAGAGAGAGTGTTGGTTAAAAGACCAGTGTACATACAGACATGAGTACAATTCTTGAGCTTCAGATTCATAGCAGAGATGGAGAGCTTTTGAGATGCAAAGAATTCTTTCAGAAATAGGTCACAGGTTATAGTCCAATGTTTGTATTCAGGGCAGTCTAGTCAGAACTGGGATCTCAGTCCTTGTGGCCTAGGCTTTCCCTGCATGAAACCTCAAGCAGATCTGAGATGACAGGATCAGGACCCAAGCCATTTTCTGTACAGTTTCAGGCCTTCTTTGACATCTCAGAGTCTCTCAGCGAAAAACAGACACTCATTTCCTAAGCAACACTGGTAATTATTCACACAGATTAACATAAAGCAATTGCCTGTTTTCCCAACATTCACAGATTATTTGCCATACATTTCAAAGAGAGATGAATACAATGATATCCTATGTTTACAGTTCATTTAAATGTTAAGATAGTCTTTTGATCTCTGAATTAACAGAATACAGCATAGACAGGGACTGTTTGACTACATTGTTGACCACTACCAATATATATTTAAATACACAAAAACACAAACATTATCTCCCCATATGCCTTTAAGGGTTGAATTTGAGTCATTTATCCTGTAGGATGCTTAACCCTTTCTGGTTATGTGTCTCAGCAGGAAAAGGCTTTCAGCAAAAATTCCTCTGAAAATTTCCCAGGCAGGGAGCAATGGTGCATCAACCATGCACCACCTTTGGAGAGGAATTGAACTGTTCAAAGCAGAGTGCGCAGTCTACCATCAGGTCCCTGACCAGGCCAGCTCTAGTAACAGCAACACATTAGCATCCTTCCACATAGTGTAGCCAATCAAGAATGTTGGGTGAGTATCATACATTTCTTGGAGAGGCAGTCTTTCAAAACTTTCAGTGCTTCCTCATTTCAGCCTGATCAGTAATCTTGTCTGGCTCTTACAGTATTTGAGTATTTCCCTGATGGTCCTGGCAAATCCAGTAGAAAAAGGGAGATGTGACTACCCATCTGTTGTGTGTTTTTTTTTTTCTTCCGTCCTCATAGGGCCTAATCACATCAGCCATACTATCAGAGGCTCATTCATCCGCACATCTACCAATGTGATATATGCTATCATGTGCCAGCAATGCTCCTCTGCCATGTACATTGGCCAAACCGGACCGTCTCTACGTAAAAGAATAAATGAACACAAATCAGATGTCAAGAATTGTAACATTCAAAAACCAGTAGGAGAACACTTCAATCTCTCTGGTCACTTGATTACAGACCTAAAAGTTGCAGTTCTTCAACAAAAAAAACTTCAAAAACAGACTCCGGTGAGAGACTGCTGAATTGGAATTAATTTGCAAACTGGACACCATTACATTAGGCTTATATAAAGACTGGGAGTGGATGTGTCATTACACAAAATAAAACTATTCCCCATGTTTATTCCCCCCACGTCCCCACCTACTGTTCCTCACACGTTCTTGTCAACTGCTGGAAATACCCACCTTGATTATTACTACAAAAGATTTTTTGGCTTTTTTTTTGTTTTGTTTTTGTTTTTCTCTCCTGCTGGTAATAGCTCACCTTACCTGGTCACTCTTGTCACAGTGTGTATGGTAACACCCACTGTTTCATGTTCTCTGTGGATATAAAATCTCCCCACTGTATTTTCCACTGCATGCATCCGATGAAGTGAGCTGTAGCTCACAAAAGCTTATGCTTAAATAAATTTGTTTGTCTCAAAGGTGCCACAAATATTCCTTTTCTTTTTATGGTCAACAGTGTTCAATATCAGAGTGGTCCAGCAGGATGAGAATAGATGTCTGTTCTCTATCATCCATCAGCGCCACTAAGGCGGTCTTAGTTCCATTTCCTGGTCTGAAACCAGATGATGCTGTGTCTAGAATGCCAGCTTCAGTTAGATGAGCTTGTAATTTGGCCTTTGACTAGCTTCTCTGATCTTTCTCAGGAACAGGAGATTTGACCCTGGATGGTAGTGGCTAGCACAGAAGTGTCCAGGGTGGGTTTCTTCAGTTTTGTTCAGACTATTGCATGCTTGAAGAAGAAAGGGGAGATTACTTCTTTGAATGAGGGTTGGCTATTTTGGTCATGACTCTTCACAAGCCAGAAAGGGCATGGGTTGGATTCACAGGTCTTGGGTTGAGACTCTTTTGAAGTGTCCAGAACTTCTTGATGAGCAAATGTACTGAATTCTGGGAATTCAAGCGGGCTGTTGGGTGGAGGCTGAGCAGATCCATGCTCTTCAGAATGATGATTTTTTTCTGAATTGGTTTCCTTGATCCTTCTTGTTAACACTTTAACATATACCAGTTATCTGAGTGTGGAATAAAATATGTGCTTTTAATTGTACTTTACAGTGAGAAATGAGACATTCCTCTTGGCTGCTTTATATTGAATTTCAAACAGCACTACAGTTCTTAATTTATATATAGAATCACCTTTGAATTTGGCCTCAAATATTGAGTAAATTCTTGCAGCAAAATTAGAACATTTTCCTAGAGCTGAGATAAGAAATCACAAAAAAAAAAAAAATTGAGTACAGCAGGCCAGAAGACAATAATTCCATTTCACCATGACGTTTGAGCTTTTAAAAATTGTTTTCTTTCTGCATTGGACCAAAACCAAAACTTTTCAAACAGTTTTGCAAAACTGAATTATATCAAAATGGTTTTTTTTGGATTGAAAAGTCAGGTTTTAAATTCAGGGCGTTCCTTCTCTCTCTTTCACTATGGAAGTGACCAGAGTGTCCACCTTCAGCCTAAGAAAGCTTACTGTCAAGAACTTTGGCAGAATTTGTTTCTGTGAAAAGTTTCAGCTTCAACAAAATTTATTCTCCCTACCCCCCACAAAAAGCTCTAATTATGAGTCTAAGTATTAGAGGGGTAGCTGTGTTCGTCTGTATCCACAAAAACAATGACAAGTCCAGTGGCACTTTAAAGACTAACATTTATTTGGGCATAAGCTTTTGTGGGTAAAAAACCCCACTTCTTCAGATGCATCTATTAGTCTTTAAGGTTCCACCAGACTCCTCGTAATTATGAGTCTGTGTTACTTATTTCTGCATCACTGTATCTGTAAATTTACCTGTCAGATAATACTGGTATAGCTGTTTGGTCAAAGTATAGTATAAACATTAACTAATTATTCCTTATAAAAGCCCTGTAAATTGGGCACACTATTAGCAGATGGGAAAACTGAGGCAGAAATGTGAAGTGACTTGCCCAAGTCCACCCAATGAAGCAGTGAGCACTTACTAAGGCCCCAAACTTGCAAGGTGTTTTGCATTGGCGGGCTCCTGTGTGGGCACATAATCCCTTGACTTCACGGGTCCATCCATACAGAGCAGCTTGCAGGATCAGGGCATGTGAATATCTTTTGGCTTTCCTGACTTCCAGCTCATGCTCTTTCTTCCAGCTGCCTTGAAGAATAAAAATAAAAAGACTCTTAATGTGACAACTAGCTTTTAGTCATTGGCATCTTTGTACTTCAGTACTGGGAAATTTATACTTGAAACTCAGAAAGGTCTCAGATAAAGCTCTGTCTGGCTGTAGTTTTTCTTAATTACTTTGGATTTCCCTGGGCATTTGCAGCTTACTACTCTTGATTTTTTCAGTCCACTGTGAGACCAGAAAAAAAATTGAATGGCAGAGCAATGATTTTTAGCTTGATTATTATCTGGAGTAAATACTTTACAATAAGCAGTTGTTTCAACATGACATTAAACTGAATGCTAATTTATGATGCTGTTGTTATCATGTTTATATGAATCAATTACATGGCAGATAAAATTGGTGAACAACTCAATTTTATGCATCCATTCTTTTTGCTGAGACACTAATCCCCACCATGACACCCTTGTAGTTCACAAAATAAAAAAAAACACAATAATTTTAGCATTTCAGTCCAGGTGATAGAATTCAAAAACTCTGTGACTTTACTTGACATTAGAAATTATCAGTAAAACAAATATTCTATTTATTATTTGGATCTGGGACATGAGATGCTAGTGTGCTGGAATGTGGAAATCCGAAAGCATATATTGTACTTTTTGCTTTGCACCAGGGAACTGCAACAGCAAGAGTAAATAATAGCACTGGAAGGAATAACTAGAGTAAACCTTCACACTCAGGATCTCCATATTACTTTTTCTGTAATAACTTAACATAACTTAATAGTACAGAATGGAAAAGAGGAGAGTTCTGCAGGACTAAAGAGAAGATAATCTTTTGGATCTGTTTGTATATAGTCCAACACAATGGGGTCCTGATCCATAACAAGGCTTCTAAGTGCTACAATAATATAAACAATTAATAATCAACTATGGGAGGAAAGGGGGAAATGCAGTAGAGAGAAAAACATAAAGCCAGAAAAGACCTTGAGCTAAATCTGTACAGTTATCAGATGATGCACTTTAAGGGCCTATTGCAGGGGAGCTGTAAGTTACAAACCCTTCCATGTTCTTCAGCAAAATGCTGTTTTGTTGGGTCCCAAAAGTCTGGAAATAGAGAAATTGGGGAGGGAGATAGTACCACAATGATACATAAACTTAATACAATAAGATCTCCCAAAGATATTGCAGGAAATTGTTGTATCTATCATAGGGAACATTGATTTAGATTTTTGCTATGGTAACAATGAAAAAAGGTGAAAAACATTCTTTCATATTTGCAAATTGTAATCAGCTTGGATCTTTATTATAAATAGGGATAAGTAAGTCAGTCCTGTTATAGAATTTACCAGTAACAGCCCCTTAACCCCCCAAAAAAGAAAAGGATTGAACAAACTGCAATCCTGTTTCATATTGTATATATTGAATAGATACTGTTCTCAAAATACAGTGTCTCCTTCTTACTGAGTTACCCAAACTTCTTGTGGCAAGTAGATACTTGTATAATTGTTTCTACACAGGCTTGTGACATCTGAAAATGAGTAGGTGAGAACTGGCCCAAAGATGCACTCAAAGCCAATTTACAGCAGCAGCAGATAAAGATCATGTATCTGATTGAAAACAGGGGAAGAAGTCTCTACCTTGCCTTCCATGATGCATTTTAATGTAGGTGGCAAAGAGGACTCTTATTTAGGGATAATCTGTGTGATATGTTCTTATTTACCTCTCTCCCACTTCTCTGACTTCTGTAAAGCCAGAAGCATGCATTGTACTAAGGATGGTTTCTTTCTCTATCTCTGTCTTTAATGGATCCCTCATCCTGAGTTCTAGTACAACTTCAGACAAACAAGTGGCATGGTTTGTGTTGTCACGGGCAATGTTCATGCAGCATTCTATATCTGGCACAGACACTAACTTTTGTATTTGCCAGATAACAAGCCAACTGCAACACAACTCTCCTCTCCTTGCCTTTGCATCCATCTTTTCTCAGTTTGTTCTCGTGAAGAATCAGTCTCTCCTTTCGTCTGTACCAAAGGACCAGTTGTTTGTTTTTATAGTGGTGTTTTTTTGTTTAGTGGGGGAGATTATTAGGAGGAATATTTCCCAATGTTTCAGAGAAATCGTAGAAATAAGAGCTGAAGAAGATGTATTAAGTGATTCTAGGCCATACCCTATCCAACACCTCTGCATCCACTCTTGTAGGACTGAATCCACCCTGCCAATGGATGACTACAGAAGAATGTTAATATGCTGCTGTAGGAATATAGGCCCACATTAGACCTGGGTTTTAAATTGTTTGGATATTAGCATGATTCATGGGGCCAAAAGCATGTGAGCAGAAGAGAGAAGGATTCATGAGAGAGAAGGATTTTTGTTGTTGTTAAACTTTAGTGACCCTGGGAATACCAGCAGGATTTTATTTAGGGCTTGGTTTGAGGTAATAGAAATAAAGAAAACATGATTAATTGGTATCAGCTGTAGTAAAAAATTGGTTTGTTTAGTTTATTTTAAATAAATGCTTAATCCGGTAATATGGCAAAGGGAGATGAGAAGAAAATCTTGACAAGAGCAGGATTCAGCCCTAAACTGCGTATCTGGCTTTAGCTAAGGTCCAATAATTAGCAATGACATCACTTGTTCTAGTGTATAAAAAGCAAGGGTTTTCTAGAAGTTTCTTTGTCAAAACTTTTCTTTGCCCCTCTGGAGTCATGCCTGATCCTTGTTTACCTATGACCTTTTTCCCAGCTTATCCTGCATTTGCTGTTTGAGATAAGTGTAATGATATTATAAGCAGTATATGACTGACGTGGATGTTTTGCTTTTTAGTTTGAAACATGCATGGGGCAAGTAATTGCATTATCAGGCTTGCTATGCTAAGGATTTGTTGTATTAGTATGAGGCCTATTGGAAGTAATTAAATGAAACACAGTCTTCGGCATAAAACAGTACAGGCTGGAAGGAATATAACTATAGGTCATAATTCTGCACTTTCATTCATGGAAGGTAAACAAGAGACTACAAGAGGGACAGGACACTGCAGTTTCCTGTAAGAGGCAAATTTGGGCTTTTATTTACAGTTTGGTTGCTAGACAATCGGTAAGAAGTTAGACCACATTGACTCAGGAATCATTAGGAAATGATTTATGCAAATGTTTAATATGAATTATTATGGTTAATTATGGACACTCAGAATGCCACAGGTGGAACAGGAGCAGGCACTGACCATATGATAATTGGGGAACCAGAACAAATATGGATATGCAGCTGTGACATCTGCATAATGTGGGATATAAAACACCACACCTTGGGTTCTCTCGGGCTCTGAACTGCTGTCAGTTGGATCGTGGCCTTCTGAAGTTCTTCACTCGCTAATTTTCGTTGCTGTATCCCCATCTTTTAGAGTGTAAACATGAAATGTGTTTTAGCCTGCCTTATTGGCTGCACTGGTTGCTTATTTGTATATGTTTATGCTGTTTAATTATTATAGGTAGTACAATTATTAGTTTTTTTTGTCATCTTCTTCTTTACTACTCCACTGCCAGTCGCTTCAATCTCTGGAAAAAAAGAGGAATTTCTAAGGGAAACTTGTGTGTAGCCCATTTTGGGAAAGAATCTGATTGATTATTCATAATAAACATAAGTGCGGCAACTCAGTTGTGTTATTTTTAAGGTCTACATCCCGTTATAAGCATTGTCCAAAAATACTTACAACTGTATTGTTGCTAGGATATGGAGTAGAAGTGTGTATATGCTTATATTGGTATTTTGGATGTAACCAAGATCAAGTGGACTTTGGACTAATAAAGGAATGCTTGTGTGGAAACTGAGTCATGATAAACCTTAATAAACTTATTAGGAAAGTTATTTCCAAAAGCTGCCCAGACTTGTTTTAAGAGACCAAATCATGGGGCTTTCTTCACTTCTGGGACTATTCCACTTTCTAGTACATTTTACTTCTCATTTTTCCTTTAAATTTAGCTGAAACTTTCAATTTCATAATGTATCATCCCTACATACTTAATATCTGTTTGGTACCATGCTAAATGTCCCCTCTTCTCCATCTTTTATCTGTATATAGTATTTACACTTTTCGTGTCTCTCATAGTTAATATTCAGCCAACTGCATTTAGTATTTTAATTCCTCTTCAAAAATTAATCCATCCAGTCCCTTAATGATTTTTGTTGCTTTTTTCTGACTTCTCCACAGTGTATCTACATCTATTTGGTGATGTAGTGCTTAGAATAAAATTCAGCATTCTAGAGGCATCAGCTTGGCTAGAAAAGTAATATTATCCTATCTGGGTGCCTCTGTGTAGGGACAGTTTACCACTATATGGGACAGGATGCACCAAAATGTCAGCCTTCCTCAAGGTCTTTTCTTACAGGCCTCAATGCCTAGCTGGCTACCTCCATTCGCATGAAGCTTTCTGCCTGCTGGAAGGCAGGAGGTGGATGGTCTGTGATTGGTGGGTTACAACGTAGTGATATTCATAGGGGCTTAGTGTTTCCTCAGACAGGATCTTTTCATTCTCTCCCTGTCTAGGAGCTCCTTTCTCTAACGAGGTAGTGGCTGTATGTGTGGGAGAGAGGGGGAGAACTGCAAATGAAATGATTTGGCTTGAATTGGAGAGTCTAGAGACACTTTCCATTTTTCTTTATCATGGCATTTATGGGCAAAAAGGTACATTGAAATACAACTGCTCCTCCTGATTAAATTAAATATATATTTAAGACAGTTATAAAAGTAAAAAAAAACATGGTAGATCTGGTCCTGCTAAGCTAATGAATAAGGGAGGAAGTAAGACTGATACAAGAATATGGAAAATGTGAGTTATATTCAAGGTAAAATGAGAAAATCACCTAATATCTACACTAACACTATCTTAAGACTCCTTTATGTATTTCCAGGAAACCCTTTGTTGACAAAGGCAGTGGTTTTCACTAGTCATTGGCTTCTGAGAACATTAATACAGGATGTGTATATTCATTAATAATGGACAGACAAATGGCATCCTGCAAGAGTTATATTAAGGATGGCATTAAATCAATATGTTGGTTTCCTTTCCTGAGAACTCATTGTTAGCAGCTGTGTAACTCTACAAGTGAAAAATAAGTTGTACTTAAACTATAAGCTGATAAATATGTTCCAGCTCAAAACTAGATCTCTAAGAGAACCTTCGTATAGGCTACCAGCAATAAGGATTATTTTCTTAGACACCAAATGTTAATTTCCAGTTGGACTCAAAGACCTATTTAATAATAGCATGGACCATTATCATTGTGTGAGATCTGGTGGAGAAATGGAAAGGCATAACACATGGTCTTCTTTTTTAGCCTTTCCTCATCAATGTGCAATATTGGAAGGTGCTGCTCAGTCAACCAAAAGTTTTTCACTAAATGGTGTTTGTTTTTTTCTATGACTAAAAGTTCATATGTTTTCATGAAAAGCTAAACAAAAGGTAGCATTTGGAGTGCGTGGCAGGATACTGCTTTTTTAAAAATAAAAGAGAATCTGTACAAATCGTCCTATTTTATCCAGCAGGTCAATTAATAATCCCAGTTTAATGGACTGTTTGGTTTATGTTTCTTGTTTAATTCACTTATCTTTTACTTTGTAAATATAGAGTGGAAGTGCTGTAGTAAGCCGTAACTGTAAATATAGTCACATGCTAGGGTAAATGTATACAGTGAGAAAAATACAGGTATTAGATTCCAAGGAATACTATTTCAGCATACCCCAAGGGCTAATTAAACATTTGAGAAATAATCTAGGTTTCTTTTAGGAATTTTTAAAAAATATCTAGCCAAATATGGTTCGTTCTTATGCTGGTAGAAGCATAAATCTGAAGTATTTCCTTTTGGTTTGATTGTGCCCCTCCAGCTTTACACCAGTTTAACTTGCAGTAGAATTTGTCCCACTTTACATAATAAAAGAATTTGTTGCTGACAATAACCAGTAATTATCCTATTGAAATTCAGAGCAGTACATAGTCATTTAAAAATCTGGACTTGGTGATTAGAAACACACTGGTTATGTCATGAATAAATGGGTGGGACGATCGGGGGGAAAAAAATAAAAATCCTTAACAATGCTGTAGAATAAAATTTTAAAACTAATTCAAAATTGAACAGAGCTGGATCAGGCACAGGATAAAGGTTTTAAGTCAATGTGTTTGTTCTATCCCATTAAAGAATGAATGAAATGTTTTAAATATAGAAAACTTGAGTTACCAACCCTAATTGTTTAATACCATGTAAAGTACAAGTGGTGCTTACAAGATACCATTCTCTTCTTTTAGCTCATAGTACTTTGAATAAGAAGTGCTCAGAAGTTTTAGAGACGGTGGCAATATTTGTATTAATCATACCTGCTTAAAAGAATATATCCATGTAATGTAACATTAAAGATGAGCACAGATATCAGTTCACTATGTAGTAGCTGCAGTGATCGTATGAGTGTGTGCTTAATAGTATTAGGACTACAAATTGGAAGGGAGGGAGGCTTAGGCACCTAAAGTGGCAGTTAGACACTATGTCCAATATTTAGGTGCCGTTGGCATTCACAAAAACGCTTTTCAGCTGCTGTATAACCCATAGGCGCCTAAATTCCCAGGGCACCTAATTTTCCACCGTTAAAGTCACCCAAGGTACCTAAATCTGCAGTTTGATGCATGTCTAAGCCTCACAGAATTTGCAAATGAAACATTTCTCTGCCATCTTGCCATTTGGGCCTAATCTTGTAGACATTCTCTGTGCACCGCTAACCCAACACAAAATGACTGGAGGACAAGAAGGGGATGATAGTAGCTGTCTTTATAACTCTTATCCCAGTGCCTAGGGCACTCACCCAGGATGTGAGAGACCCAGGTTCAATTCTCCCCTCTGCCTATTGTGGGGAAGGACTTGAACATGTGTCTCCTTCATTACAGGAGTGTGGTTTCTGTCACACCCCACTCCTTGGCATTTCCTAAAGGCTAGTTTAGGAGACTCTGGATGCTGGCATTTGGGAATTCCTTTAAGTGCCTAACTCTCCCCATGCATTGTATAGGGAGCTTGGGTGCCTAACTCAGGGTTGTGAGTGACTTTCTCAAGGTCTTATTGGCAGGCTGTGATTGAGCTGACAAAATAATCCAGATCTCTGTGACCTATTCACTAGATCAGGGGTTCCCAAACCTGGTTTGCGGCTTGTTCAGGGTAAGCACCTGGTGGGCAGTGAAACGCTTTGTTTACCTGAGCATCTGCAGATACGGCCACTCACAGCTCCCAGTGGCTGGAAACGGCGAACCACGGCCACTGGGAGCTGTGAGTGGCTGTACCTGTGGATGCTCAGGTAAACAAAGTGTCTCGCAGACCACCAGGGGCTTATCCTGAACAAGCCGCAAACCGAGTTTGGGAACCCCTGCACTAGATCATCCTTGCTGTTTGGGTAATTCCAAGCTACGTGCAGGACTAAGTTGTTTCAAAATAGTCCCCTAGAACTCGTGTGTGTGTGTGTGTGTGTGTGCATGGCTATTGTCACATAGAGAGAATACATGTGATTTTTCACTTTCTTTGCTATTTATACTGGTTGATATGTTGTGAACTCCATTAAATTAAGACATTAAATGACACATCAGTTTTCACTAGCATGAAATTGCAAGAATACTGTAAACATGAGCAATGATACTGTGTGATTTTTTTTCTCCTATTTCCTGTATTATCTGCTAAACTTCTAAAAATGAGCAGCTCTGACTAGCTTTTCCTCACAATCTTTTCATGTTTTTAATAATCCACTGCAATGCCGTTATTCTTGTCCATCAAAATGAGTCTCCTGAGTTTCTCAGGGGTGTGTGTGTGGGGAGGGAGAGGGTGAGGGGGAGATTCCATTTTGTTTCAACTCAAGCACATTTTTGTTCTAGCTGCTGCTGCTTATGCTAAAGCACTTTCACAGTTACAACTTGAATACGAGATGAAAGTCTTGATGCGACTTGCAAGGAGAGAGGGCTAATGAAGAAGAGCTGATGGAATTCATTCTGGGATTGGTCGGACCACCGTGTTCAGATGCTGTGAACGTTGCACCAAATGGTTCCTCGGGATCTCCTTGGCAGTACTTGTCAGAGAGTAGACACACTTTACTTCTCATTGTCAAACTTTGAATACCTAATTTTGTTTTCAGTGAGCTTGGGGAGTTATTTTAGTTCTGCTGTGCAATAGTGCAGAAGAGCATATGCTTTTGTTTCTGAGGGTAAGTTTCTGCACGGTGACCAGCCTCACAACTTCTTTAGTACTCTTCCACTGAAGCATCATAACATAAATAAAAGGAGGATTTTTTTTAATGTCCTTACATATCACTACACTTCACTGAATGTCAAAACCCCTTTACAAGAGCAGAACTTGCCGGCCACTGTCATTCTTTTCAGTGCATGGAGCTATCTGTTTCTCCCTTTGGAAAATCTCTGTTTTCAGAAAAGCAAATTCTGGTGGCATTGGCTACGTCTTGTAGATGAACTTTTAACTCTTCAAGTTGAATCTGGCCCTACTAAAGTCAATGGAAATTTTGCATTGACTTCAGTTGAGCCAGGATTTCATCCTCATTTTTTTTTTTCACATTTCCAGGAAATTTTTTTAAAGTTTTTCCACACACAAATTTAATATGAGAGCAGTAACATGCAAAATACATGTAATAAGATATTAAACATATATCTTTTATATGGCTACTGCTCCTCACTATATGTTTTCAAAGATATTTGGCATTAGCATGACTCAAGTCTCATTAATTCTAAAAATACGTTGAGATATTATGGTGTTGGGTGCTATACAAAACTCTAAGGTAGATACTTTGGGTTTAATTGCGGAAGCCTGACTCACATTGGGGAACTCTTATTCCAAGTACCATTGAGGCCAATTAACCTATTCATGTGATTCAGCAAAAAAGGTTACACAATGTAGCTTATAAAAATTTGATGGCCATTTAAGGTAAGTAAATAACTTTATTCTGATATCCTACCCGTATAATTCAGGAATAACTCCATTGAAGTAAATGAAATTATGCAAGGCGTAAAAAAGAGGGGAGATCAGAATAAGACTCTATATACTCTCTCTCTCTGATCTTTGTCTTTCAAAAAAAACCTGCAGCACATACTTTCCTCCATTAGTTAACTCTTGTTCTCTTCTCCTCCCTGCCCCCTCCCTGCACTATCCCAGTTAGACCCGATGGTATACGAATAACCCCACGCCCCCCCCAATGCTTTGCTTTTTTCAGACACTTCTTTACTGTTTGTTTATAGGCTTTGTTTTGCTCTTTTTACAGTCCCATTGAAATCAGTGAGTGGTTAGGTTGTGTAAGGACTACTGCAACATCAGGCTGTCTATTAAGGTTTCTCCTTGCTACTTCATATGACCCTTTAGTGACTGGTATAAATATTTTTCAGCTGAAAGAGAGTCTGCAATGCCTCACTTTGAGAAAAACTAACTACTTTAAATGTTTTTTCATTATTTCAGGGGTTCACCAAATAATCTGTAAAGAATTTCCCTAGGAAAATTAGAAATACATACTTTTGATAAGAGCAGCATTTCCAAAACAATGACAGTGCAGTGTCAGCCTTATTATAAATGTAACCTTGGGAACCAGGCAGATGGCATGGTATGGTGGCATACAGAAGGTAATAAGTATTTGGTTATGGAAAGGGACTGATCAAGCAGGGCTAAACAGGATAATCTCATAATGGAGAGGTCTTTTAATTAGTGGTTATTAGGTCAAATTTCTTAGCTCCATGAGAATGAGCTAAGATTGAGTCAAATGAGCCATTTCAAATGATTCACAGCTACAGGAGATTTAGCTTGAGTGAGTCTATTCTTTTGGTTTATTTATTTTCTTATTGGATGAAGCATATTAAATATTTGTTTGAGTTTCATAGGTTGGAAAGGTAAAATATATTATTGTTGGCTCTAACTGAACAAATACTCACAAGTATATGGATGGTCTCAATCTGGTTCTTAGTGGATATCACAAAAACACCAGCAAAACTGGCAGGTTTGTAAGTGGTTTCAGCCAAGAATCAAAGAGGCATGAATTGGTCTTCATCCCTAGAAGTGGCTCATCTAGGTAGAGGTTGACGCACATTGGGGAAGTTTGCTGCTGCCCATTCTGTATACGTTCTATAGATGACACAGAGGGCTGTCCTTCCAGAATCTGGACCTGACACTGTAAAGGAAGTCCAGTGTTCAGTTATGCATATGATTGGTGAGCATATCTGTTTCTTATTACTGGAAAATGGGACATGTCAATTCTCATTAGAGCTGGCTGAAACTATAAATATTCTATCTCAAAAACAAACAGAAAAAAAATCTTATATAAAGTGCTGTCACTTTAAAAGTTTGACAGACCTGAGGCTGTGCTAAGATCCACCATGCTGATTTGTGTCTGCTATTTTAGCTTTGTTACTAAAAATGAATGACTCCCTCTGTGATGTTAGAATCTCTGATAAAAAATACAAAGTACACACAGTATGACAGCATTGTTAATGACACACTGTTGATACTCAAAGATGTCCACTGAAATGAAAAATATTCTAAAGGCAGAAGGTGCTTATTCTTTTTGCAAATCAAAAGTGTTCCATCTTCCATCAAGGACACTAAGTTTGTCACATGGGCCTGCCATACTTTCCAAGTGGTGGACCAGTAGTACATGGGTACCAAAACCCTGTGGGTAAATATACTATAAAGGAAACATTAACCATCAGCTTAATCGGATCATGTGGTGCACATGTTTGACTTCATTGTAGTCCACATGTAAAACGAAACAAGAAAAAAAAACCCTACAGAGATAGAGAAACTGACCATCTGTAATTATAAAATACTTGATTTTAACTCTTCATAGTCTGTGAGAAAATACATTGCTACCAAACCAAATTTACAAGTGTCGAAAAACAGAGGCACAGCAAGAACAGTGTGATGCCCTCACAAAAATAGGTGAGCGGCATATAGCATGAGGAGGGAAGTTGTTTTATAACGCTGTTGTGATTTCTGAGATAACACCTGTGACTTATTTATTGTATTAATCCAATGTCATAAATTCAGTTGTCCCCTTCACTGATTCACTGGCTTTTGCTAAGTCTTCTCTCTAGGCTCCAACTCCTAGAATGTGTAAGAAATGCTAACTGCCTTCAGATCAGCCTGCAGCACACGGAGATTAAATAAAAAATTCCTGGTCTCCCTTAAACTGATCCTACAAGGGTGCAATAAGTATTGTAGGAGTACTAGACTCAATCACTTGAAGTCTTAAATCAAGATTTCAGCAGATTCACCTGGCTATGATGTAGCTGTGGTGGCATGTAGAATGGATTTCCAACTTGAATGGTCCTTTACAAGTCGTCTTTTGGCAAGAGTTAGTATGGGAGGATTTAGGCTTCTTAAATCACTCATAATTGCATTTTACAACCTCATTTGTGGTTGGCCTCATGATCAACTTCCTTCACATACTATTCCATCACTGATTATGATCATTCTGACAGGCCCTCTTGACTGCTTGTTCAAGACATTTATTTTTTTCTATTACCCATTTCCTCCTCTCTTCACTGACTTGACTCTGCACTGCACCTCTTCGTTTCTCTGCCATAATTTGATGGCATCATAGGTTATTCAATGTCACTTTTTGCATTCTGTTTAGTCCCAGTTATTCTCTGTGATTAGAATCCCAGAATGAAGATCCCTCTTTCTCCATGGTAGACAATTGGTCACCTGATATAGAATATTTGTTGGAAATCACTACCACCTAACCATTAGCGATCACTTCATCATGAAGGTTATCAACACTGAAGTGTTTTGATGCAGTAGATACTTGTCTCTGGAACGTTATTAAATGGAACATCATTGTTGCTATTAGGAGTACATGATCAGATTCCAGAGCAGGATCAAAATTCTTAAATACATGTACAACCTAGATGAGTTTATTCAAGGGTTTCCAAACTAGAATGTGATTCAAGGCTCCATAGTTACTTGATGGATATCAAAATGTATGCATATGGTAATTTTTGTGCTGAAACCTGGTAGCCATTAAAACTAGACCATGTTTGGATGTACACAACTATCTATCCTGTCTTTCAGTAAGCTGTGTGCTTTCAGCACTAGTTCAAATCCAGTTCTATCATGGCCAATTCTTGTGTTCATATCTCCTAAAATGAAAATATTAAGTTGGGGTGATGAACTAGATACAATGTCACCTAATATGGAATAAAAAGCATCTTTTTCAGCATCAGATCATGCATCATGTGGCGCATATGCACTAATAACTACCGCATGTCCTACCTTCCAACTGAAAATGGCAGCTATCAGGCATAAGAATAAACCTGCCAAGTCACTAGTGCAGATTGTACACCTGGGGACAAAACCAGAGTAACACCAGCATGCTCATCAGTTGCATCACAGGCATGCAATAGTCAAAGGGTCTAACCACTACGAGTCAGAGCTGTGCTGGTGTTCAAATTCCACCATCTCTCCTGAACTCTGCACATATCCATATACACCTTTTCAACTCTTCATCCTCAAGCATCCTTTTTCTTGGCTCTTATTGATCAAACATTCCATGATCCCATCTGCAGATACTACCATTACTATAGAAGCAGATATTCCATCTTTATATTAGGTACTTCCCTGTACTTCTGGTTTATAGAAGAACCATCAAACTTCTCTGCAGGTAGAAGTTTTAGATGAATTCTGAACCTTGGTTCTGTCATGAATAGCAGATGAAACTGCCAAAGCTGATGGATCAAGACTGGATATCTTTCAGAAGGAGGTGTTCTAGCCCGGACAGACTTTATGGCCCTGATGCAGGAATCACTTGGTGAAATTCTCTGGTCTGTCAAATTAAGTGATCTAGGGGATGAGCATTAGTTAAGATGATACAGGACTGTCTATTGACCTTGAGCAATTCACTCATTCTCTGTGTGTGTCATTTTCCTCATCTGTAAAATGGGAACAATAGTACTTGAAAAATCTCGCTAGTGATGTGAGGCAAAGTTCATTGCGTCAAATGCTGAAATCCTTGCTCTTGAATGTCGATGCAAGTTTTGCCTATGTAAAACCTAAATAAAATACTGGGATTTGGCCTGTTATTTGCTTTGATATAAGGTTGATTTTTTTTAAAGTGTAGACGTTACAAAATATTATGTATAGAAATATTTATTGTAGTTATAAAACAAATGACTTTATCCAACCTTATTTAACGGCTGTGTGATGTGGGAAGACAAAAATACTTACAGTAGTAATCCTAATTCCTAGAGGCAACTTGGTCTGACCTATTTAAAAAAAAAAGGAAGAAGTTCTGACTTAATGAATCAAAACCAAAGATTCAATTTTGAGCCTGTTTCCACATCTACAATTAACTGAAAAGTTAAGATCACCAACAAAAAAACAGTTCTGCTACTATAGCACAGAAGCTGAATATTTAAGTTATACTATAATAAGCCTTTCACATTGGAGGGTAGAATCTGGCCCTAATAACTAGCTTCAGTTAGTGGTCATGATGATAAGAAATGTGTGGTATTGATTATTATAGAATTGTAGCAATGTTGGAAAAAGCTAAAAGTTTGTGAGCATGGATAAGCGACCCTGGGGTGTAGAAGTGAAACCTGGAAGGATGCCACATTGCTGTAAATCAAACAGTAGACTCTCTTGTAAGATGCTATTTCAAAGCATGTGTCCTCTTGCAATTGCATGAAATGACCCTAAGGAAATCCCATGACACTGCCATCACCTTGGGACCAAAAACCCATGTCACACAGACTGCCTTCTGTTTCATGAAGTCCTATTTTTCAGACTGCAGCAGCCTCTGTGCTGTTATAATTCTTGCAATTTTTTTAAATGACACTTGCATTTTCCAAGTTAATAGCTATCTTTCCTTTACATATATTTAAGCAGCAAAGTATCTTGTGTTTGAAGTGAAAAAATGTGTGAACTCTTCTATTCTCTAAGTTTTCTATGAACCTGACCTTGATAAAATAATGTATTTGTCTTTTTTCATTTTCCAAAGAAATATGAAAAATATTTTTACATACCAGAAGACTATGACTTCTGCCAAATATTTCTGATTAGAATTGACAGATGTCCTGTAATTCTTTTCTTTTAGTCTGTCAGCTAATCTATAGAGTATCAGATATTGTAACCTTTGGGATTTTATTATCAAGCTCATGCAGTTAAAGGAAAGGACAATGCCCGGGATCAACATAATGCCTCACTTATTTGTGACTTAGATAAAATCAAATATTTATATTCCCCATTAAAGAGTATCTGTGAAGAACATTTCTAGAAAAGGTTAAATCAAATCATTTTAAAAGAGCAAGTGAACTCTGTATAAGATCTCCTGGTAGCTGTGCTCCTAGAACAACCCATCAATGGCACTTTTATGTTTAACATCAAGTGTCAACATCCACTAAAAGGTCAGTCTTTTGCTACTAATTTTGCATAGCCTGCCAAACAGTATATGAATTTTCTGTGTGGTCACTAAGGTTGCCTTCAGTTGCATTGGAAAAACCAAGATTTAATTCAAGCATGGCCTTCTAATGAGCAGCACTGTTAACTTTCACAACAGGTTGCAATACCACCCACCGAAATCTGAAGGTTGCCCCTCCAAGATTGTAGAGTCCTATAAACATGGAATTGGAAGGGACCATGAGAGGTCATCTAGTCCAATCCCCTGCACTCCAGGCAGGAGTATGTCATAACTAGACTATCCCTGACAGGTGTTTGTCTAACCTCTTCTTAAAAACCTCCAATGAAGGAGATTCAACAACCTCCCTAGGCAATTTGTTCCAGTGCTTAGCTACCCTGACGGGAAGTTTTTCCTAATGTCCAACCTAAACCTCCCTTGCTGCAATTTAAGCCCATTACCTCTTTTCCTGTCCTCAGAAGTTGAGAACAATTTGTCACACTCCTCCTTGCAACAATCTTTTATGTACTTAAACTATTATGCCCACCGTCCCCAGTCTTCTCTTGTCCAGACTAAACAAACTAATTTTTTTCAGTATTTTCTTATAAGTCAAGTTTTGTAGACCTTTAATCATTTTTGTTGCTTTCCTCTGGACTTTCTCCAATTTGTCCACATCTTTCCTGAAATGTGTGCCAAGAACTGGACACAATACTCCAGCTGAGGCCTTCCTTATCAACCTACGCAGCAGTGACCATGAAATGCTTGAGTTCAGGATCCTGACAAAAGGAAGAAAGGAGAGTAGCAAAATACAGACCCTGGACTTCAGAAAAGCAGACTTAGAGTCTCTTAGGGAACTGATGGGCAGGATTCCCTGGGAGGCTAATATGGGGGGGGGAGGGCAAGGAGTCCAGGAGAGCTGGCTGTATTTTAAAGAAGCCTTATTGAGAGTGCACGAACAAACCATCCCAATGAATAGAGAGAATAGCAAATATGGCAGGTGACCAGCTTGGCTTAACGGTGAAATCTTCAGTGAGCTTAAACTCGAAAAGGAAGCTTAAAGTGGAAATTTGGACAGATGACTAGGGAGGAGTATAAAAATATTGCTAGAGCATGCAAGGGTGTAATCAGGAAGGCCAAGGCACAACTGGAGTTGCAGCTAGCAAGGGATATGAAAGGTAACAAGAAGGGTTTCTACAAGTATGTTAGCAACAAGAAGAAGAAAGTGTGGGACCCTTACTGAATGTGGGAGGCAACACAGTGACAAATGTGGAAAAAGCTGAAGTACTCAATGCTTTTTTTGCCTCAGTCTTTACAGACAAGGTCAGCTCCCATACTGCTGGCACTGGGCAACACAATATGGGGAGGAGGTGAGCAGCCCTCAGTGGTAAAAGAACAGGTTAAGGACTATTTAGAAAAGCTGGACGTGCACAAGTCCATGGGTCCAGATCTAATGCATCCAAGGGTGCTGAGGGCTGATGTGATTGCAGAGCCATTGGCCGTTATCTTTGAAAATTAGTGGAAATCGGGGGAGGTCCCGGATGACTGGAAAAAGGCAAATATAGTGCCATATTTTAAAAAGAGAAGAGAACCCAGGGAACTACAGACCGGTCAGCCTCACTTCAGTCCCTAGCAAAATCAGGGAGCAGGTCCTCAAGGAATCCATTTTGAAGCACTTGGAGGAGAGGAAGGTGATCAGGAACAGTCAACATAGATTCACCAAGGGCAAGTCATGCCTGACCAACCTGATTGTCTTTATGATGAGATAACTGGCTCTGTGGATATGGGGAAAGCAGTGGATGGGATATATCTTGACTTTACCAAAGCTTTTAATACAGTCTCCCACAGTATTCTTGCCAGCAAGTTAAAGTAGTATGGATAGGATAAATGGACTATAAGGTAGATTGTTGGGCTCAACGGGTAGTGATCAATGGCTCGATGTCTAGTTGGCAGCCAGTATCAAGTGGAGTGCCCCAGGAGTCGATCCTGGGGCCAGTTTTGTTCAACATCTTTCTTAATGATCTGGATGACAGGATTAATTGCACCCTCAGCAAGTTCGCAGATGATACTAAGCTGGGGGGAGAGGTAAATACACTGGAGGGTAGGGATAGGGTTCAGAGTGACCTAGACAAATTGGAGGATTGGGCCAAAAGAAATCTGATGAGGTTCAACAAGGACAAGTGCAAAGTCCTGCACCTAAGAAGAAAGAATCCCATGTGCCACTACAGGCTGGGGACAGACTGGCTCAGCAGCAGTTCTGCAGAAAAGGACCTGGGGATTACAGTGGACAAGAAGCTGTATATGAGTCAGCAGTGTGCCCTTGTTGCCAAGAAGGCCAATGACATATTAGGCTGTATTAGTAGGAGCATTGCCGGCAGATCAAGGGAAGTGATTATTCCCCTCTATTCGGCACTGGTGAGGCCACACCTGGAGTATTGTGTCCAGTTTTGGTCCCCCCACTACAGAAGGATGCGGACAAATTGGAGAGAGTCCAGCGGAGGGCAACGAAAATGATTGGGGGCTGGACATATTATTTATGAGGAGAAGCTGAGGGAACTGAGGTTATTTAGCCTGCAGAAAAGAAGAGTGAGGGGGGATTTGATAGCAGCCTTCAACTACCTGAAGAGGGGTTCCAAAGAGGATGGAGCTAGGCTGTTCTCAGTGGTGGCAGATGACCAAACAAGAAGCAATGGTCTCAAGTTGCAGTGGGGGAGGTCTAGGTTGGATATTAGGAAACACTATTTCACTAGGAGGGTGGTGAAGTACTGGAATGGGTTACCTAGGGAATCACCATCCTTAGAGGTTTTCAAGGCCTGGCTTGTCAAAGCCCTGGCTGGGATGATTTAGCTGTGTTGGTCCTGCTTTGAGCAGGGGATTGGACTAGATGACCTCCTGAGATCTCGTCCAACCCTAATATTCTATGATCAGCGCAGAGTAGCATGGAAGAATTACTTCTTGTGTCTTGCTTACAGCACTCCTGTTCATACATCCCAGAATGATGTTCACTTTTTTTAAAAATAGTGTTACTGTTGACTCCTATTTAGCTTGTGATCCACTATAACCCCAGATCCCTTTCCATAGTACTCCTTCCTAGGCAGTCATTTCCCATTTTATATGTGTGCAATTGATTGTTCCTTCTTAAGTGCCGTACTTTGCATTTGTCCTTATTCTATTTCATCCTATTTACTTCAGACCATTTCTCCAGTTGTCCAGATCATTTTGAATTTTAATTCTATCCTCCAAATACTTGCAACCCCTCCCATCTTGGTATTGTCCACAAACTTTAAAAGTGTACTTTCTATGCCATTATCTAAATAATTAATAAAGATATGACAGAACTGGACCCAGGACCGATCCCTGCAGGACCCCATTTGATATGACCTTCTAGCTTGACTGTGAATCACTGATAACTCTCTGGGAATGACAGGTTTCAGAGTAGCAGCAGTGTTAGTCTGTATCCACAAAAAGAACAGGAGTACTTGTGGCAACAGAAAGGCTTCAAAAACAGACTCCAAGGAGAAACTGCTGAGCTTGAATTAATATGCAAACTAGATACCATTAACTTGGGTTTGAATAGAGACTGGGAGTGGCTGGGTCATTATGCATATTGAATCTATTTCCCCATGTTAAGTATCCTCACACCTTCTTGTCAACTGTCTAAATGGGCCATCTTGATTATCACTACAAAAGTTTTTTTTTCTCCTGCTGATAATAGCTCATCTTAATTAATGAGCCTCTTACAGTTTGTATGGCAACTTCCACCTTCTCTGTATGTGTGTGTGTGTGTCTATCTTCTTACTGTCTCTAAGGTGCCACAAGTACTACTTTTCTTTTTATCTTCTTACTATTGTTCCAGTCTATGCATCCAATGAAGTGGGCTGTAGCCCACGAAAGCTTATGCTCTAATAAATTTGTTAGTCTCTAAGGTGCCACAAGTACTCCTGGTTTTTTTGTTTGTTTGTTTGTTTTTTTTTGCGGATACAGACTAACACGGCTGCTACTCTGAAACCTGTCTGGTGAAGGGAAACATTGCTTGAGGACCCAATGTGTTTCTTCATAGGGACAATCTATAAGAAGTGAAGCCTTGCAGCTCAAAAATCTGCTGCAGCCTGCATTCTCCAGACCTGGTGGTCTATAGTGTTGGGAAAGTACTTGCACCCTGCCTAGTGCAATCATCAATGCAACAGAAAGAGGATGATTTGTGCTGCTGCTCCACAGGCAGACTTAAAGTGATCAATGCTTGCTAAGAGGAAAAGCAGCAGTATCTTGTGGGGGAACCAGGGAACTTAGAAGTGGTATTCATCTAAAGCCTTACCATTGCAGAGGAAAAGGTACTAGCCTACCAGAAAGGCTCAGGGAAAAAAAGTTTGGGTAGACAGTACTCACTTCACTCTTCCCAACTGTCATAAAGAGATTCTGTGGTGGGTGAGAATAGCTTGAAGGGGATTCTAAAACCAGACCGTAGGATTAAGAGTACATGTGGTTCTCACACAGAGCACCAGACTGGTCCAGACAGAAGTAATTTTTCAGGGGTAATCTATAAGCTGTGATCACAATCAGGCTAGGGTAAGGTGTGAATTTGTGTGAGAGATGAGTTGACCTGCTGAACTAGTGGTAGGATAATTTAATCCAAGAAAAATCATCAAAATTTCTATGACTTTTTTTAATTTACTGAATTTAAAATAATTCACAAGAGATTGAATTCTGATATAAAGAGGTTTTATGGAAATTGTTTGAAAAATGAGAAAAATGTATGACTGAATCAGAATATGTGAATGGAAGGAAAAAATTACTCCCCAGTAGAAGAGAGAGGACTGAGTTGTTTGTTACAGCATGATGCTGACTTCTTATAATGACTGGGGGCATGGGTGGTCAAGTGTAATGGTTAGAGTCCAGTGCCAAGCCAAAGGTCAGAGTTGGAGACAGCATCAGACACCAAGCCAAAAGTCAGAGCCAGCATGAGGATAAGGCATAGGAACAAGGAATGCAGCAGGAAAGCAGGAACTGGGATGAGAGGTGTCTATGAGAATGAGAACAAAAGTAGCCAGGAATGCAGGAGTCAGGTAAGAAGAAGCAGTCCATAATAGCAGCCAGCCAGGGATTCCCCTGATTGCTCAACTTCCTGAGTCTCTTCCTGGTTTAAATAGAGCTCCTCATCCAGTCAAGGATGCTGGATGTTCCCCCCCAAATCAGGGCTTCGGGTGTGAGGCCCTTTGCAAGCTAGCACTTGATTAGTTCCCTTTTCCAGTTGCTCAGGTGAGCTGCTGGGTGGCAGTCATGACCCGAACACTACTTGGATACCTATTGGCCCAAGTTCAAAGCTTGCAATCCTTCATGCCTCTCCCTTATGGAATATTATCTACGCAAAATACAGAATTAAATATGTGTGCAATGTACTTGAATATACAGTTTTTAGCTGCTTAAAAGTTAGGTTACACATTCCATCACTCGATGGGAGTATTGCTTATCTCCGCTCCACTAGAAGAGAGCCATTTATACCAACACTCATTACCAAGTAACATTGAGCCAAGTCTTGAAAGGCAAACCTCAATTAAGGCTAATGGGAGTTTGCCTAAGTAGTTCAGGACTAAGCCATTGTGTGTGTGTGTGTGTATTTATTTATTATTAGAATGCTAAACTGACCAGATTAAAAACACACCACTGTATCTGATAGCTGTCCTGCCCCTAATACATTCCCTCCTGAAACTCCTTTGGGCCTGGTCCTGCAGGGTGCTGAATACACTCAGTTGCTATTGATGTCAAGGGAACTGAGGGTTCTTAGCACCTCTCAATATCTAGCCTTATGTAAGGAGATGTAATGACCCCTTGTTCCATACTGAAGGGTAAAAAACTTCCCTTGGAGTACATATATAAATGAAAGAGCTTTAGTTCTACAATAATATTGAACAAGCAAACACAATTCAGGAAAAATAGAGTACTTGCTATGCCTGAACACAAATCCCCTTGTGAGCATCACAAAGTTATCCATTTCCACATCAGATGTTCTGCAGCTTTTCTCCAGGAAACTGTCGTACACTTCACAGTATATGGATCTTCATCCCTTTGTGTTCAGCTCAGGATCAAATCAGAGCTTCCCCACTGAACATGGAAAATGATAGTTAGAATGTTTCTTCCAATATGATTGATGGTATCTTGAATTATAGCCATTCATGAATAGTTACCAGCCAACTACACCCAAATCAGGTCAGGGGCTGGGAAACATTGATGAGCATAATGGAGAATAGAAATTAATCCAGTTTTACAAACTGATAACTTCCTGCTTTTCTCTTTACTGTATTCCTGTTCTTCTCATTTTGCTGTCTCCCCCCTTTCCTTTGTTCTTCTCTCTGATCTCCTTTCTTTTACTTTTTTCAAAATCAATCTGGGATTGCACATAAACGTTAGGGTTGCTTGTGCACATTAGCAAACTCTGCCTTCTGAGAGACTTATTTCCAGAATACCTCTTTATCTTGATACTGGGGTCAGAGCTGGATGATTTTTTTCAGATGAACAGTTTATTCACCAAAAAATGCAGTTTCACCTGGATCGAAACAATTTGCAAATTCTGGTTGAATTCAGCAAATAATTTTGTCCAATAAAAGATTTTTTTTAACAAAAATTTCATTTCAAAGTAGTGTTTCATTTAGATAGTTAGCTATATTTATTTCAAGAAATAAAAACAAATGGTAAAAAAAAAACCTAAAAAAAAAAAATGAAGAAAATTTCATTTCAGTTAGAAATGATGTTTTGTTCAACCAAAAACGGGGGGGGGGGGGGGGGAGGGGTGTGTGTTTTGGTTGGTTGGTTTTTGTTTTGGCAAGAAAAAGTGAACTTTCCATTTCAGGTCAACCTGAAACAACGATTTTTCCCATATTTTTTGGTTCAGCCCTGAACTGAAAAATTAATTTGCTCAGCTGTAAATGGGGGAAGCAAGGAAAGAAGGAAGAAGACCTCAACTAAAAGTAGACTTTTAGAGCTCATATTCATTGGACCTTCGTTATTGTGTTCACAAAATATGGCATAGTTATACTTTCAGTGACTAAGTTTGAACACATATTTGGTCATTTACAAGTTTGTCTTGTGTGTAGCTACATAACCATTATGATTTTTCCTTTTCTCTGTAATGTACCTTTTTGTCCCTAGGAGTCTGCTGCCTCTTGCGTGTGGCTGCCATTTGTGTTCAGTACTTATGCAGCTTTTTGAAGGGGAGAGACAATATGCTGTCTTGCACAGAGACATTCTTTTCATTCACATGATAAAAAAAATAATTTAGACTAAAAGAATGTGGTCCTCTTTGTGTATAGAAAACACCATATTTGTGTGTTCTCATAGGGTCATGCACAACATTTAAGACATTTTTCAAAATCGTAATGAACTTGTCAAAGCAGGAAAATGAAAGAGCACACTGTTTTCTAGTGCTGTAAGTTATAAGCCATAATGACTTAGTAGGGTTGGTTGATATTTTTAGCCAAAAGTGGAACCCATCATAATCTTTTGAATTCAATACATTTACTATCATCTGCCTTGTAGTTTTATGTATCTATTTGATCAGGGTTGGTTGCCATAGCCTCTGACCTTTCAATAGCTTTTTCTCAATTACAGAAGCACATTAAGCTTGCATGTTGCTGATGATTTCCACAATTAGTCAAACTCTTGGCACAAGCTGAGGCAACTAAAGTAAAAGAGGAATACAATAAAATATAAAACCAAAACAGCAGATTTTGGCAAAGGGAAAAAATAGATTTTGAATGTTCTAATGGTTGCTGGCATATGTAGAATAAGACAGTGATCACTACTTATGTATTTATTATGTCTGTTACAGAGACATTGAGCCCTTGTCTGTGTATTAAACATTAATTGTTCTGTTCAAAAGAATCAGTTAGAGAAAATGTAACTTCCCAACTTACAGGGTGGGTCCCAATGCTATATGAGGGTTTCTTTCCCACCAATATGCTGCTTTAAAGTGAAAGGTCTGATGCCTTATTGAAACACAATAACTTTCACCTCTGCTTCATTCCGTTTCCTTCTTTTCATGTTGATTTTCAAAATTTGATTTGCAAATTGATTTTTGAATTCCACGTGATAATATATTGTAAATCTTTATAAATGTGAGACTGCCTCTTTTTTCAGATTATGGTATGAAGAACAAAGTAGTTTCCACTTTCTTCCACCTCTGACTCTAATGTTGCAGAACTATATTTTCAGATTGGGTTCTCTATTTATCAGCAGTTTTTCCATCCTTTGATATGGGCAGGATGTAATGGGGTGTGGTCCCCACACTGGCCCTGCAAGAGCTGAATTAGGCCAGATGGGCCCAATCAGCTAATTAAGCTGCAAATACAGGAGCTTTAGGCTGGAGGCACCTCACTTGTGAGGGACAGGTGGGGCTTTTACAAAAGACAGGAAATAGGAAGCAAAGAAGGCAATAGGGAGAATTCTGTAGTTGCTCCTTGGGAGACAGGACGGGGGCGCTGCAGAGATGAGTTGTCTAAAGTTACTCCATGGGAGGAAGGAGTGAAGAGATTGGCAAACCCACAGAAGAGGGGAAAACCGGGAGTATGGAAACAGCTAAGACAAAGAGAGCAAGAAGCAGCAAATGGACATTGGATGCTGTGTAGAGGTTCCCAGAGCCGGAACCCGGAGTAGAGGGTGGGCTTGGGTTTCCCTACCAACCACTGCGGGAGTGGAACTGTGAGGCAGTGAAGCAGAAGACAGTCTGAGACAACTGGAGAGCTGGAACCTTGATGCACTCTCCCCACCCAGAAGGGGAAACCACAACACTGACCTAGCCAGAGGGCTGAGTCACAAAGAGGATGCTGTGGTTCCTGGAGCAGAAGAGGGGCTGTAGAGGAGACCCTGAGGTGTCGGCCTGATTGAGCTAATCCCCCAGAACTACCAGGAGGTGGTACTGTCCAGCGGGGAGTAGAGCAACTCTGGCACACAGGGATACCGATTTTTCATGTAAGTCCAGTTCCTAAACCATCACTGAAAAATAACTGAGCTTGTTTCTCTTTTAAATCTCTCTATATACAGTCCTACAAAACACAGACTAAAAGTGTGTTCTTACTGTAGGCTCAAATCAAGGCAGTTAGCCACCGGCCTGAGTATAGAGGCAGTGCAGCGACTTACTCCCTCCAGTGCGCCGGGGAATGCAAGAGTGGGCAGCACTGAGTATCATAGTCTTGATGTTGCAGCCTGCACTTCCTAGCGTAGTGACCTCACTCGCTCCACTGATGTGAGGGAAAGGGACTATAGTCCTGATTTGGGATGGTTTGTTCCTCATTACATACCAAGGGAGCAGCTTCTGTACTTCCCTGAGCATAGGAAGTGTTGTTATGACTGGTTCTTGTGTGGGTTATGCATGGAAGGGAGGGCCCTTGCTTGTTCTCACCCCTTGTGCATGCCCATGAGAATGTCACAAATTGGCCTTTAATTTGAAAGAACTCAAGGAACACTTCCCATTACTGTTAAGGGAAACTGCAGTTTCCCCGTTTAACCCTTATGGCTAGACTGTGATAGGCCCTTCCATGTGTGTGCAGGCAAGAAAGGTGCAAGCAGACTCGTCCCCTTGCGTAGCTCACTGAGGATATTTCATCTATTGCAATTAGATACCCGTGGCTGACCCCTGCCAGCTGGCTCAGGTTAAGGGGCTGTTTAATTGTGGTGTAGAAGTTTTGGGCTCAGACTACAGCCTGAGCTCTAGGACCCTCCACTCTGGAGGATCCTAGAGTCCAGGCTCCAGTCCAAGCCCAAATCTCTACACTGCAATTAAACAGTCCCTTACCCAGAGCCCTGTGTGCCTAAGTTTGCTGGTATGGGCCATCTGTGGTGTTTTAATTGCCTGTAGACCTACCCTTAGAGTCAGCCACAGTTGCCATCCATGACCCCTCTCTACTGGCTGTGGGGCAGTCTCAGTGTGCTGGCAGGAGCAGGTTGCATGAACCTAGAGAAGGATATGGACTATGAATCCTGTTGGTGCTAGCAAGCTCAGTGAGAAATTGTTCTTTCTGAGGCACAAGGCATCTCTAAACTCATTGTGCAGAGTTGCGACTCCTCATTGCTCCCAGCACAGTCCTGTGCCTTAAGGACACAATCTAGCACTTCATAATATCCTGAAATTATTATAGATGCCATGTGACAATGATAAAGTATTGCAGAGTTAGGAAAATGAAATTTCTAAGGCTACTGGCTGGTGTGGTCTCTCTAGTCTTCACTGTATAATTTGTGCCTGCAACTTTCTCCAGCCGTCTCCTACCTGGCTTCTTGCTACCAATTTGAACAAGTAATTCAGACAACCTTCCAGTAGATTCAGTAGCTTTTAAATTTTAGCCTCAGAGACTGGATCACTATTTTTTTTTCATTAATAGGAGATATTTTAATGTTTGGGGGAGGTGACCTCTTAGTGTATGTTTATGTGCAAATGGAGAGGTAGGATTTCTGAAACCTCTAACAGGGCCTCTTGTGCATGAGTCACAACTAGGAATTATTATCCATTTTCCTGGGAATATTATCAATAAATTTTCAAATGTGTGTGCCCACCATGAACCTGTTGCATCAAAATTATAGAGTCCATGCACAAAAGTGTGTGTGTGTGTGTGTGTGTGTGTGTCAGTCTTACCAGATTGGAATGCAGAAATTGGGAATGCCTGTACAAATGGATAGTTTGATTGCAAGTTCAGGTTTGCGCATCCACTTCAGCCCTGCCATTTTAAAAATGTTGTTGTGCATGGTCCTAGATTTCTAACGCATTATACAGGGCTTTAGCTATCTGTCTCCCTTTGATGTGACATCAGCAAATCTTTGACATGCATCACTTAAAATAATAAGTGAAACTGCAGCCATAGAGAACCTTCTAATGGTGGAACTGGTGCAGTTCCACTGTGTGTGGTACTTTCTTGGGCCATGCCCCCCCCTCGCCATGTGGGTTGGTGATGCTAAGAGGTGGCTAATGGTGAGAAAACTGTTTTAGACACAGATTAAAGCCTGCTAAAGTTGTGTTCCTGCTCTTAGAAGCACATTCTACTTGTATTTGTAACCATTTTCAATTTCTACTATCTTTGTTTAGTTTCACTTAAATCTCTGTTCTTTATTAATACATTTATTCTTTTTTTTAATAAGTTCATCTCAGTCCAATACATTAAAGAAAGCATGAATCCTTAGCTGATCTAACAGGCAGCGTGTATATACTGTCTCTTTTGAGACAGTGGGCTTGGCAATTTTTGAGTGTCCAGTGATAGAAGATGGTTACTACAAGGGAATGTTCTTCAAGGAGGCTTGAAGTTTGGGGTGTATCTACAGTTAACCTGCAAAGCAAGGATAGAGTCCTGAGGAGAGTGCATGAGTGGTTAGAAGTATACTAAAGCTGATGCCCAACTAGCACAAGATAGACTTTCTCATGCTGGAGGTAAGGGAGTAACAAGGTTACCCATAGCACTGGGTCCCCTGAGAAAGCATCCCACACTGTGCAAAGAGAGAGGTTGAGAGTTAAGGATTTGGGGATTCCCCATGAGTTAGATATCCCCCATAGAGCATGGCACAGAGCTGAGTTCCACCGCAGTTCACCATCCATCAATGGATGTCTTGATTCTCTTTTCTACTCTGCTGGGAGTGCATTAGAAGCAGGGGCTGCAGGAGTGTCCATAGAGCAGATCCTTTGGCTCCATGCCATGGGGGGAAGAATTTTTACCATCCTCCCAGGAACCAGCGCAGCTACTCATTGTGGGCACCAGGCTGAAAGTTATCCCTCTTTAAGAATAAACACAGTAGTTAATGTTGTTTTAATGTGGCTTATTCTTTGCTAAATGTGGTGATATACTGTAATTGATGTACAGCACATTAAATGGCCTATTTATGTCCTTTGATTAAATCACAGTTAATTTGGCATGAAATATCAAGTTTGGATGTCTTTCGTGCACAGGCCATGTTAGAATTACCATTTACTTTGATTCATGAAAAGTACATCCATTAAACTTGTAAATAGGTCATCTGGCACTTTATGGGGCTTCACAATGGAAGGGCAGACACAAATCATAGTTGCTGTATAGTACTGCTATCTGATACTTCTGTAATCAATACATTGCACAAACAGGGATCTTTAAACATGTTTCTGGCCAGATACCAGCACTGATATTTTTTTTTAAAAACAGCCTGCAAATCATTTCCTTCTGATATTAAAAAAAGTAGCTTAAGCACTGGAAAAAGCTATTACATAATTTCTTCATAAAACAGTAGTGGAAAGCAAGTTTTGATGAATCAGCAAGCTTCTCTATATTGCTGTAGAACTATTGTTTTATGCTGTCCTTGTAGAATACCTGTTAAGTTGAGGTTGTTTTTTGAAAGTTAAAACTAATAAGGCCTCTCACTGAGAAATACCAAGTGGGCAGATCTTTGCTACAAATGTCTTGTTGCTACGGAGGAATGAAAAGCAAATGAGCAGAAAAGAAATCACCTCTGTCAGCTTCTGTTTCTCATTTAGTTATGAGATCTGAGAGAATGGGACATTCTCCAGGACATGGCTGTAAAAGCATAAAGAGAACCTGTTGAGTATGTACATACGATCAGGGGTGGACTAGCTAGTTCACAAACTTGCTAAAAGCACAAAACAACAACATGTGGATATTCCTGCTCTCCCTACCCCTACCCCAGACAGTTGCAACCACCCTCCTTTCCACCCTCTCAATGCAGCCACACATTTTAAGGGCTAATGTTGGGTGCACATAGGCAGGCTGTGTTTTCCTACCCTCTCTTGATTTTAAGGAGAGAAATCTCCATGTTAGGTGCTGCTTCTTGATAGGCTTTGTGGTCCGAGTGGAGGTTGAAGCTGGAAGTAGGTTGGGATTGGGCCAAGAGTAGCACTGGAACCAAGATCTGGGGACAGGCTGTGATCAGAACTGAGATCAGAGTCTGTAGACGAGCCAGAACAGTACAGTAGCTGGAGTCTAGGTGCAGGCCAAAGGTCATTGTCCGAGGGGATGGGGAGGATTATAAATTTAGTTAAAACAAACCAACATCTGGTCAATGTACCAAATAACCAGGGTCTGGCAGGGAATTCGGCACATTTGTCTTCTATAACTTGTAACATTTCCTGCAAAAACAACTGTGCTTCTTTACTTTATCAAAGCAAGTTTCCTTTTTGTCATAATCTTTTATATTTAGGACATACAATGGAGGCAAAATACATTTTAAAGATGTGATTGTGATAAATATGAGACCATGCAGAAGCTGTATAAATCCTGAAGTCACTACTGAGTTTTTACTCTTTCAAAACTTCCATTGAATTCAATGGAAGTTTTACCTTGCCAAGAATTGGTTCAGATTCAATTTATCCACAGTAGAAAGAGTACAACTAAACAGCTAGTGCAGCCTTGATTCTTAATTCTAGCTAGCTAATATCTGAAGAGGGCTGAGTAAGGACTTCAGGATATAGCCCTTGTAGAGTAGCTCACATAAGAGAACAAGGATACAAAACCAGCTATAGACTTCCTATACTGCCTCACAGCAATGGAAGGCATTGCTAATAGGCATAAAATGTGTACCGGGGGGAAAATGCAATTGTGATGAATGAGAGTTTCTATAGTCATCATGTATTCGTTGAAAAGGGGCAGTTGTGCATCTGTGATACTAAAATAGGGTCCCTAAATATTTCTGGCAATTTAAATAATTGAGGAGGGTAATAGAGTAAACCTTAAACAACATAAAATGGGGGGAAATGAACAACTTGGGTCTTGGGGTGATAAGACAAGATCTTTAACAAAATGTGTCTCTTCTATTGTTAATTAAGGCAAATCCCAGGAATGGGATAAGTTTTTGACAGTAGCTTGTGAGTATTACATTGGAGAGTGACACTTATACTCTAGTCAAGTAATCACTGAAGGGTAAAAGTGTGTGCATGGGGGAGTGGGTTGACAGTATCCTCTAAAGTACCAAACTGTTCCAGTCTCATGTCCTGTAATATGGCAAAACTGTTTCTATGTAGCAGATGTGGCTTGAGAAAACCTTGCTCCAGTTTTGAAGCCTATGTGCTCGGACAATATTGGCTATGGAGATTCTAGAAACCAGGTTGTTTTATTGATACTGTGATTTGCAGTCATTCTGCCTAATTTATCTAGGTAGGTTAGATAAAATAGTTTAGATTATCTTCTAGTTCATGGTATCCAATCTCTGTAGGCATTAATCACCTCAGACTCATCATCTTCTGATCTGAGTTAATTCACAGAATACTGTCTTCCAGTTTACAGCTTCTTGATGAACAAACCTGAACATGTGGGCAGTGACTGGCTTTATACCAAGCTCCCTTCTGTAGACTTTTGTTGATAATGGAAATGTGGAATCTTAAGACAAAACCATAAAGTAAAGGACTTAAGATCTGTGGGTGAATTTATTCATTTTCTTTCTTTTTAAAGGTTTCAGAGTAATAGCCGTGTTAGTCTGTATTCGCAAAAAGAAAAGGAGTACTTGTGGCACCTTAGAGACTAACCAATTTATTTGAGCATGAGCTTTTGTGAGCTAATGAAGTGAGCTGTAGCTCATGAAAGCTCATGCTCAAATAAATTGGTTAGTCTCTAAGGTGCCACAAGTACTCCTTTTCTTTTTTCTTTTTAAATGAGCTTCTCAGTGTTTCTGGAAATCACAGCATTCTTTTGTCAATACCAGTGCCACCTGCAGTATAGTGTATAGCAGGAGTATGAGAAGATAGCAGCACAACATGACTAAAATATATAAGTGCTCTTTATTTAAACATTCCAAGGTTCTGTGCATAAAAGAGCTCAATAAAAAAATCTTTAAAGATATGTACTACCTTGCAGGATGACTATACAAAGGAAGCAAGTGTGGAGTCATGACCTAGACTCTCACTGTGACACCAAGTAGTGAATTGCCTTCTTGAGTAGTCTGTGAAAGCAAAAAATTACTTGACTAGTAATGATATGGTATGGATCATAGGAGTTTAGCTTCATCTACTTCATTCCAGAGAAAAAGGCATTTAATCCAAGGAGGGGTGAAGGTTGTGGTGAATGTGGTGACAGCCATTAATGGGTTCATAAATATAAGGTGATTGTTTCCACAAGCAGCTAGCAACAATGTCCTGAGAGGGAGAATAATCTTTTAGTTAAAGGCACTGGGATTCAGAAGATCTGTTGTTTGTTCTTGCTAAACTACAGATTTCTTATTATTATCTTGAGTAAGTCACTTCATCTTTCAGTACCACTGTCCCTCCTCTGTAAAATGGGGATAACATCTCCTTATCTGACAGTAGTATTGCAAAGATGAATTAACTAATATTTGTGAGCCCTTAGGCACTATAGTGATAAGCACTATAGAAAAGTCTATAAACATATATATCATGCTGTCAAGATACAAGCAGTTAATACATTTGTTTAGAAGATCACAATTAACTTTAGAGCATTTCAAATTTAGAGTGTTTTACAAACAGTGTCAGATGTTCCCTTTCTTGATGAGTGTTTAAATGCTATGGTGATAGGTGCCTTGGAAATGTCAACAACTGATTAAATATTTGTAACCTGCTATCCTACTGGGAGCTTTTGTAGATGGACACGCTGTCTTATATACTTACTCACATTTGTACACAATTTCCTTTAAACTCTGTGCCTGATCGTCCCTAGTACCTTGCATATTGGGCAACCATTTATTTGTGCACAGTGGGTAAAAAAAGCTACCATTCTGATCTGGTAGTATTGATACCCGCTTTGAAGAAACTTAATTTATTGTAAGAGGCAAGGCAGCAGAAAAACAGGCTCTGCTTACTCTTGTGCAGCCATACTCGTTTTTTACAAGTTTAAATTGGAGGTGGGCCTGAATCACAACTACAGAACTGTCCATCTCCAAACTTCAAGGAAATGGAGACATGGCTCCTAATTTTGCAACTGGCCCACCTTTATAATCCGCTAAAACAGCGGACCTGAATTTTGTAATCCCAGCTGCTTTCATCTTTGAATAGGTGCAGCCATGTATTCAACTGAGGTGCATGCACGCCCAGGGGACCAGAGACCGAGAATTTTGCCTAGCAGTATCTGTGAGAGGGGGGCACTCAGACCTTCTGGCCATTGCTCCTCCCTTGGCTATATACCCTGACCCCCTTAGCCACAGGTGGTAGGAAGGAACTGGAGTCAGAGCTCTGTGTGGTTCTTAACCTCAATCTCTCACTATTTTAGAGTAATTTTTCTAGTTGTACATAGTTAGTAATAACCTTACTGTTGGTTACATTTAGTGTTCAGTTAAATATTCTCCTGTCATTCCCTCACTAGGTTATGACCATTGTCTGTCATATGAGAGCGATCCCCAACAACAATCCCCACACACAGCATTTGCTGTGCTTACACAAGGCCTGCATCAAGGAGTGATGTGCGATATGTAAGTCATTCATGACACAGGCTCAGGTGGTGAAGCAACTTTGCCTAAAGCTGCATCTGCCCAAGCAGGTCACAGGGCCTGCTTCGACACGGAGATCTTTGTTGGAGCAGAGGTTGCCCTCAGGTTCCAAAAGTGCTGCTGCTTCACGCTCTGGAGCTAGTGCCTCTCTGAAGAGACGGAGGAGTCATTCTCCCATGAAGTGTGCCAAGGAAAAGATTCCATATGACCATTCCAGGTCTTGTGAAGACTCTTGCCTCCCCCAGGAGGAGAATGGACCAGTTCACTCTGGTTCTGGCCCTGGGGTGTCCATTGAATCCAATACTGATGAGGGCAGTGCTAGCACTGGCTGTTTCCATGCTCGCGATGTACCAGGCAGCAATGGACCTCCTCTCCCTTTCTGTCCCAACCTCTCTTGGGCCAAGACTTAGCCAGGGCTACGTTGTTTATAGCCCCATTGGCTGGATGGGCTGTTGAACCTTTGGGTCTCTTGGCACCATACCCCAATGTTCCCTGTCCACAGTTTGTGGAAGCAGGGCCAATACCAGGCTTGGTGCAAGGGACCTCCTTGTCCCCGGGGACCTCCTTAGTTCCATTGCATTCAGCACCACTAGTGTTACTGTATTGGCTCTTACCGACCTCTGCTTTGGCACTGTCTGCTGCTTTGGTACTGCTGCTGACTTTGGAGATGCTGCTGCTCCTGGCACTGGGAACGATGGATGTGTGCTGAGTGCAAGGCTCTCCTTTGTTTTGGGCAATGGATGCCTCAGACTGATTGATTCTCCCCTCAGGACTGGTTCCAACTTTATCCCTGGAAACCTGAGGTTCCTCAATGTTGAGGTCAGAATCTTCCTTTTCCTGCTCTCACATGTCTGATTCACATCAGGAACTATTTATGGAGCACCATGGGCACTAGGATTGGCACTCAACTTACAGTTGGGATGGGGGCCCCCTGTGTACTGGCCACCAGTGCTTTTCCTTATTCCCATGGCTTTCTTGGAACACCCCTCAGTCATGGAGGGGACACTCCTCAGCTCGCTCTAAGGCAAGATCATTGGGCACATGGGTAGCAGGAATCATGAATCCACTCCAGGCTCAGGTATCAAGTGAGCCATCCCTGTGCAGAGCCTATACAACTGCCTCTTCCAGCTTCATCAGTCCAGGAGTGGGAGCCAGCCCTGGTGCAGTTAACTGCTGCTTCTTCATCCTTGAATGATTCAACAGTGCCTGACTCCTTCCGCTCCTTCAGTAGCAGAGGATTTCAAGGTCTATCAGGAGCTTCTGTGGTGTGTGGCTGCTTCCCTGGGCATTCAGGTGGAGTTCCTGGAGGAGATACCCATAAGTTGTTGGATATCCTGCAGCATCTGCCGCTGTGAGAATCACCTCTCTATTAATGATGTCTGGCCTACACTCTGCTAATGTTGGCTGCTGGTTTCAATGCCACCTACCACAAAGCACATGGAGAAATACTCCGTTGTTCTGGTGCAGGGATTTGAGATTTTTACACTCACATCTGCCCCCAAATTCCCTGGTCATAACTGTGGTGAATGATAGAGCCCATCAGGACAGATTTGAGTCCGCTTCCAAGGATAAGGACTCTAAATGGATGGACTAGATGGATAGGAAGATTTACACCTCCCCTTCTTTGCAGATGTGCATTGCTAACCAGCAGGCATTGCTATTCGACTTTGTGAACTGGATGGCTGTGTCTGAGTTTGCAGACCAGCTGCCTGAAAACTCCAGAGAAGAATTTTGAACATTCATCACTGAACGCTGCTTAGTGACCAACACATCACTGGACGTTCACACTGGATATCGCAGACACTCCAGCCAGAGTTGTGGCCTCAGCAGTGACCATGAGAAGGGCATCCTGGCTGCAGAATTTGGGCACCACTCTAGATGTACAGCTGGTCATAAAGGATTTCCCCTTCAATGGCTGAGTGCTATTTTCAGACAGGACTAATGACTTTGCTCTCCTTCAAGGATTCTAGAGCCACTCTATGTTCCCTGGGGGGTGAAAACACTGGCAGAGTTCCATAGGTTGACTGCATTGTGTGAAGTAATACTTCCTTGTTTGTTTTTAAAACCTTCTGTCTATGGATTTCAACTGGCTACCAAGGGGCAGGTCCTGATAAGTCCTTTTTCACATATGCATTATACTGTGCTTACTCACTTGTCTGGGTTTAATCGAAAACGCCGGAAAGTCCATGTTGGTCCATGCTCAGAGAATTGAGTGTAGTGGGGCCCTAATAGACTGAGTTTGAGAGCATTTTTGCTGACCAGTCATTTGCAGACAATGTATTGCCTTTGTCTCAGTCTGCAGTCTCAAACTTCCATAACAGTTTGCATATGTTTGAGGCTCTTGACACACATGTCTGCACACATGCAGGTGGTTCAATTTGCAAGGTTGTGCCTTTGCCCTCTTCAGCTGTGGCTCAGGACCGTTTACCATCTGACTCTTCACCCCTTGAACAGGTTGGTCTGCATCCCTCCATTTATCCAGAACTCCTTACACTGGTGGACAGATCAGAGGAATGTATGTCAAGCATTCCTTTTGCCTGGCTCTTAGCAACCTGGACTTTTGAGGAGCACACCTGGGGTTGCTGGAGGTTCAGGGACTGTGGTCAGAGCAGGAAGCTTCACTGTATATCAGTGTCCTGGAGCTTCAGGCTATCTGCAGTGCTTGTCATGTTTTCCTGGACTGCATCAAGTGTTGAGGTTCACGTATTTACCAACAATACGCCTGTGATATATTATGTGAACGGGGGGGGGGGGGGGGGGAGAAAGATACGCCAGGGTGCTCTGCCAAGAAGCAGTCAGGCTGTAGCAGTTCTGCATCAAAGAGATTATCATACCAATAGCCAATCACTTGCCCAGGGTCCAGAATCCTCTCAATCCATCTCAGCTGGAATTTTTCCTGAATCACAAGTGATTTCTGAAGCCCTGTGTTCTGCAAGTCCTCTTTGCAGCTTGGGACACCCTGACAATAGATCTGTTAGCTACAAGGGAGAACAGGAAATACCATCTGCTCCCTTCTTGAGGGTGCCTCAGTCTGAGCTCCCTGACTGATGCCTTCTATCTCAGCTGGCAATCTGCTCTCGTGTACACTTTTCCTCCAGTCCCACTCATTCCACAGATCATTCTCAAACTGAAAGCTCATTGGGCCAAGGTCATCCTCATTGCCCCAGCATGGCCGAGTCAGTGTTGGTTTTCTGACTCTTACACTATTGATTTAGCCTCCCAAATCCCTTCCTCTCCATATTGACCTACCCTCACAATCACACCTTGCATTCCACATTCAGCTCTCTGCGTGTCATGGTGTGACTGCTGTATGTCCGAATGAAGATGAAGAGCAATGTTTGACTGTTCGACAAATTCTCTTCAATAGTAGAAAATCTTCCACCATGACCACCTATTCGACAAAGTGGAAACATTTTTCAATTCATTCACTGGCCTGTGGCATTCAGTCAACACAGGCTAGTATCCAGGACATCTTAGAGTATTTGCATCTTCAGTCATGGTGTTCATTGAGGGTCCATCTAGCAGCAATTGCAGTCTTTCGTTGATCCGTTCATGGATTGTTTTTCAATGTCATGGTGGTATTCTTGAAAGGAATTCTTCATCTCCATCCACCTGTGTCCTTGTGGGACCTTAACATGGTCTTAGCCACTGTCATAAAAATAAAGGGAAGGGTAACCACCTTTCTGTATACAGTGCTATAAAATCCCTCCTGGCCAGAGGCAAAACCCTTTCACCTGTAAAGAAGCTAAGAACCTCGCTGGCACCTGACCAAAATGACCAATGAAGAGACAACATACTTTCAAATCTGGAGCAGGGAGTGGGGGGAAAACAAGTGGTTTGTCTGTCTGTGTGATGCTTTTGCCGGGGACAGATCAGGAATGCAGACTTGAACTTCTGTAAAGTTGGGAAGTCATCTAGTTAGAAATGCGTTAGATTTCCTTTTGTTTAACGGCTGGTAAAATAGCTGTGCTGGATAGAATGTATATTCCTGTTTGTGTCTTTTTGTAACTTAAGGTTTTGCCTAGAGGGATTCTGTTTTGAATCTGATTACCTTGTAAGGTGTTTACCATCCTGATTTTACAGAGGTGATTCTCTTACCTTTTCTTTAATTAAAATTCTTTAAGAACCTGATTTGATTTTTCATTGTTCTTAAGATCCAAGGGTTTGGGTCTGTGCTCACCTGTACAAATTGATGAGGATTTTTATCAAGCCTTCCCCAGGAAAGGGTGTAGGGCTTGGGGGGATATTTTGGGGAAGACATCTCCAAGTGGGCTCTTTCCCCGTTTTGTTTAACATGCTTGGTGGTGGCAGCATAGGGTTCAAGGACAAGGCAAAGTTTGTACCTTGGGGAAGTTTTTAACCTAAATTGGTAAGAATAAGCTTAGGAGGTCTTTCATGCAGGTCCCCACATCTGTACCCTAGAGTTCAGAGTGGGGAAGGAACCTTGACAGAAATAATTTAAAAACTTTTCCTACCTTTACTATATTTTTAACAAAGTTCCTTTTCTGGTGGAAAGATTGGAGGGGTGGGACTGCTTGACCTAATAATTTTTAATCTTATTTTATGGTTCTATGAAGCTATGATTGGCTAGATGGGGTACAGTTTGTAAAGTACACTCTTCTCAAACAATGGAAAAGTTAGTGGAAATAAAATTTAAATCTGAAAAGGAAACTACATACAAATTACACTCAGAGAAAGTTACTCCTTTAACATGGATGAATGTTTCCAAATAGAAAAGGCAGAATGATCCTTGTACCAAAGAGCTCAAACTATAGAAGGAATTGGCACAACACATGTATGTAAATATCTTTCATTGCAGTGCAATGAATTAACTAAAAGTTGGCCTACTTAGAAACTTCATTTGTTCCCATAACTTGCTGAGGTAGTTTTAATAGAATAATCAGCTAGGACTGATTTAGGCTAATAGTTTTATCTCCTGTGGCCAGTATATGAAGTTACTGATGAGATTAGAGAGGAAAGCAAAGGAAACCAGTTTGCAGGAGATGAGATGAGAGAGACTGGATAACTACATGACAGAATTGGGCTGTGTTCAAGTAGTATAAAAAGACAAAAGAAATCCTGTTGACTACGTGTACAAAGGAAATCTCAAACATTTCAAAAGGTGCAATAGATTTTGGTTTTGAGATTGAGTGGGAGTTTTTTGCCAAATGAACGACTGTGTATATGTACCTTGAGGGGGAAAAAGTAATACTGCAGTGAGGACTCTGTTACTATCCATACATATTGGCTTAAACTGGACACATTAGATGCTTATAAGAGCCAGCACAGAATCTGTGAATGGGGCTTTCATTCAGAGAAGGTAAGTGACTCAATCCCATATGAACAGAAATGCAAGGTTAATGCAGGGATAAATTATTCAAGGAATGGAAGGAGTTATATGCCTTGACTTGTGCATGGCTTGAGTTCAGTATGAAAAGGTTTAACCATTCAAGGTTTAATGCTAGGATGATAACTAACCAAGGACACTTGCGTATTCCATGCATAATTCTGCCATCCTTGCATAAAGCATATGTAATCCTTGTGCTTCTGCCAATAAGCAATGATCCTTTCCTGATCATGCCTTTGTAAAGAAAAAAAGGTCAATCTGGTATCCTGATACCTTATTTCGGGGCCTGTAGAAATTCTTTAGTCATAGAAACTGCCATGCAAATGGTTTTGGCTGCAACATTTGGAACTGGATGAAGTATTTTCTGGCACAGTAGTACATATTCTTTCACAACTGCCACTGAATTTGCATGACTTCAGAATCGATGCCACAATATTGATTGGACTCTGATACTAACCTGGACCTGAAGGCACTGTGTACACAGAGTTCTCTAGGCCTTGGTGTGCATAGGGGTAGAGCTCTGGGTTGCATGTGGAAATGTACCACTTGAATCTAGAACTTGGATTGTTGCTCAGAGCATTGTTGAAGATGGGTGGGTGGAAAGTTTAGTCTTCACCTTCTCAGCTGGAATTCAGAAAGAAGCCAGTTCTGCAGGATTCCATGGAAATTCCAGTGCCAGGGGAAGAAAAACAGGGAAAATGTGTGGTCCTCCTTGTGAAATGCACTTAACCAGACTTATGTGGGGAGTGTTGAGAAATGCCACTACCAAGAAACTGATTATGGAAAAAAATAGTGGTAAGGCAACTGAACATATACAAGGTGTGTATATATAATGTGTGTATGTATGGCCTAACCCTGATATGGGGCAAATTTCCATTGCCCACAGGGAAGGATATTGAATACCAGATGTAATCTGACCCCAACTGCAGGTAGTAGGTAACTATATTAACAGTCTGCTAGCCTCTGATCTATTCTAACACTTAAGAATTTAGGTCTATACTTCACCCCTCCTTTCACAGTGTTCTGTCATCTGCACATTTTGTTACCTTATTACATGTTCCTCTTTTTTCTGAGTCAATGAGAGGTCAGTTGAATAGAATTCACTTCTCATCTTTGCGGCTTGTCACCCTCAGCCATCCATCTTCAAGTATTTTCACTCCCTCGTACCATTTATTTTCCATCTGCAAGTCAGTTTTGCCCTCAAACAGCTTGCTCCTTGATATCAGATTTGCTGACCTTGTAGATTAGTCTTGTGTGTTGTACTGTATTGAAAGCTTTCTTGAAGTCTTGGTAAATTATGTCCTCATCTCCCTGCCCCGGCCAACTTTGTATTATCTCTTCAAAACTGTTTGTCAGATTTATTAGGCATGCTCTTTCTTTTGAGTGTCCATGCTGTGACTTCTCTTTAATCAAACTATTTCTTATTAAATGCTTCTCAGTCATGTTTCTTATTTGGACTTCTGGTATTTCTCCCTATTATTAAAAAGCAGTGTTGCAGGCAGTCGTACAAGTATGCGTGGGCTCCAGGTTTGCGTAATTTTGGGCAGTGCCCAGAATGGGTCCAAGTAGAGTCATCCCATCCATAGGATGGACTGGGCAACTATCCCAGGCCCCGTGCTTCATGGGGATGTGGGGGTTAAGGCTGGCCTGGGGGGGTTAGTGAGGAGCCTAGCACTGGCAGCAGAGAGTGACCCGGCGTGGCCCACCCCACTCTGCTCTCCCCTGCTGGTGACCAGCATTGCTCGTGGAAGGGGGCGGAAGCAGTAAAAAGGTGGGGTGGGCGTTGGGAAGAAGGGGTGGAATGGGAGCGGGGGTGGAGCAGGGGTGGGAAGAGGTGGGACAGACGGGTGGGCTGGGGCTGGATCACTTGCTGCTGCCAGCGCCAGGACCCCCGCTGATCCTCCAGGCTGCCCTGGACCCTGCATTCCCCTGAAGTACGGGCCCCCCAAAGCATGGGGTCTGGGGCACTTGCCCCGGTCCATCCTATGGATGGGACAGCTCTGAAAATATAAGCCCAAACATTGGTGGATCCAGGCCCATGTTCCTGAATATTGGTGGAGCACTGGCACCACAGGCCCATATAAAACTCTCTGCCTATGCGTACGGTGGTATGGTCCAGTATGCCATACCAGTAAGATATGTATAGTTGGTACGGCATATTGGAAAGACGGAGAAGGAGCCCTTTCCCAGCTCCACCCTCGCCCTTCCACAGAGCTGCATCTCCTCTGTCTGTACAGCAGCCCCGCCAGAGGACAGGGCTAGGGGTGGTATAGCAGCCACGCTGGTGGAGCTGCCAGTTCTGCTCCTTTCCCCACTGCAGTTCCCGGGAGAGCTCCGTACAGCCCTCAGCCCTATCCTGTGGCGGGGCTGCTGTACAGACAGAGGAGATGCAGCTCCGTGGAAGGATGGGGCAGTGCTCGGGGTTCTGCTCCTCTCCCCGCTGTGGCTCCTGAGAGAGCCCTGAACCATGACCCCACACTGGCAGCTCCTCCAGCACAGCTGTACCGCAACCAGCCCTCCACACAGCTGCATATCCTGAGCCCTCCTGCCTGGGGTCTGTACAGCAGAAGTCTCCAGCACAGCGGGAGGAGGACAGAGCCCATCCTGCCCAGGTAACATGGGATGGATGTGGCTCATGGAGAGGGGCCAAGGAGAGTGCGGGGGCCCTGGGCTGGGGGCATGGCAGGGAGAAGTCACATGGGGAGGTCATGTGCCCCTCCTTTGTGTCCCTCCCCTGGGTACAGTGTTCCGGCAAGAAATGATTTCTACTTGCACCACTGCTTACAGACCTGTGGTTTCCAAGGTCATTTCTTTCACTCTGATTCTTAGGTTTCTCCATTTTCAATTAAACTTTAAACATCTGTTATGAAGGAGCCCCTCCTTCCTTTGCTATTTCCTTCAGAACTCTGGGATGGTGTGTCTCTGGTTTAGTCAATGGTGCCTAACAGCCAGCAACTTTTCTGGAATGACCCAGAATTATTTCAGAATTTGTCCTCTTATAAAATGTATTTTGACCTTCATATTTTGAGAAGCTGCTGATTCCCTTGATATTTTGAGAAGCTGTAAACACAATGAAAGTATTCACAACAGATGTTACTTCCCATGTCTCTGAATTATTCTCTTATGAATGAGGAGCCATATACGCTTCACAGTAGAAGTCCAGTGAACTTCTAGCACCTTCTATGGGAAACTAAGAGGGACTTGCTTTAGGTAAAAGGAACTGAACTCTCAGCTTCTAAATTTAGCTTTATTTTACAGTTTGCCACACCTTTTTGAGGTCCATGGAGTAAAGAATAACTTTTTTTTCCTACAAGGTGGTCTACATCATTTTCTGTTTTCAAACAGATTACCCTGATGGCCCTTACTGACTCCTAGAATGAGCCTTGGAAAATCATTTTGGAAAACTGGACATTATTCTTTCATTTGAAATTGCAATATTCTTTTTCTTGAGCTGTTACTGTTTTTATACTTACAAAACAGGGGAAAAAATCTGACACTATTCTCTCCTCTTAGTGGAAAAAATCAATAAACAGAACAGACATTGGATGTGTCAGGTGATAAGAAAGTGGAGGTTGGGTGTAGGGTCAAACAGTGAGTGGTGAGTTTAGAGTAAGGAATAAGATAGGGATATAAAGGGAGAATTCAGAAGATGGAAATATATTGTAATTGGATAGTGGTTTCCATTAAAAATCAATATTTAGTATCTACACAACTGTGAGATACTAGTTATTTCCCTTTTATTCAGAGAGGGATCTCTAACTCAAACACTTACTGTTGGTAAATGTTGATGTTTTAATGGTGAGCACTGTAAGAAAATCATGTTCTGTATCTAAGTCACTTCTTTAGTGTTAGGAATTTGTATCTTACAATAATTTCCCCTCCAAATTCAAGTGTGACCCATTCCTTTTTAAAAACGATCTTGGAATGATAGGCATTAGAAAAGCAAAAGACCTGTAGGCCATTAAGCCCCAAACTGACCTACTTCCCTATTATAATTGTCTCCTTCTCTTCCCTTGTAAGTCTGTTCCACTTTCTGTGACCAGAAATTCAACCTAAATTCCTTGTTCTTGTTCCCTTGTTCTTTTTTTATTTTGTTTAAAATAGCCATATAGCATCTATCCTCTGTTCGCTTAAACATAATTTTACTTCTTGATTGAGGATCTTTGCTTTCTCTTTTTCAAAGAGCTAGTAGGTTCCTCCAACCTTTCTGAATTGCTAATATCATTGTAGCACTCTGTGATTTTGGTTGCTCTGAGCAGTGTGTTCTCTTATAGCAAGGTGACTGGAATGTCATATTATTCTAAATTAGCCTCACTAATCCCTTATGTGGTACTAGAATAAATAATTTCATACAGTTTATATTGAATGCTACTGTGCAATCCAGTATTTCTATTAATTGCTGTGTACAATATTTGAGTTTATCAAGGACTCCAGATCCTCCTCAGGCTCAGTGTTTTTTTTACAGCAAGTGCCTTTCATTTGAGAAATTCCCTTCTGGACCTAGTTTGCCTTTCCAATTTATCTTCCTGTGAATGTTGCTATTATCTGAGATGTTATAATTCCTATAATGACAACTAGTAGTCATACTTTGATAGCACCCAGAGGCTTTGACCAGGACTGGGGTCCTGATGCACTCGGCAATGTACAAACAGTAGACGGCCTGTTTGAGAGTAGCAGCCGTGTTAGTCTGTATTCGCAAAAAGAAAAGGAGTACTTGTGGCACCTTAGAGACTAACCAATTTATTTGAGCATAAGCTTTCGTGAGCTACAGCTCACTTCATCGGATGCATGCAGTGGAAAATACAGTGAGGAGATTTATATACACACAACATGAAAAAATAGGTTCTCTCACGAAAGCTTATGCTCAAATAAATTGGTTAGTCTAAGGTGCCACAAGTACTCCTTTTCTTTTTGCGAAAACAGACTAACACGGCTGCTACTCTGAAACCTGTCATTATTCAAGGCACTGCATTTAGCCGTATGGAGTGGAAATCTAATTCATGAAAAAACTCATACAGATACAGACATCTTCCTTTCCAAATGCAAACAGATGGACATCATACCAAAAGGACTGAAGGTAAAAAATCCATTACAATCTACATACCACACAGACTATGCTGACAGCTTGTGCCACACGCTCAAAGAAACTGCGGAACCACCTGATCAACATCCTCTACAGCAAACAGGGAAAGATTAAGAATGAGCTCTCAAAACTGGATATTCTCATAAAAAACCAACCTTCCACACAAACTTCCTTGTGGCTGGACTTTACAAAAAGTAGACAAACCATTTACTCCACACACTTTGCTTCTCTACAAAAGAAAAAGGACACTAAACTACTGCATGCCACAAGAGGCCAAAGCAATGGTTCCCTTAACCCACCCAGCAATATTGTTAATCTATCCAACTATACTCTTAGCCCAGCAGAAGAATCTGTCCTATCTCGGGGCCTCTCCTTCTGCCCCTCCAGCCCCATGAACATGACAGTTCTGTGGTGATCTAGAATCCTATTTTCGACGTCTCCGACTCAAGGAATATTTCCAACATGCCTCTGAACAACATACTAATCCACAGAGACCTTCCTACCAACACTACAGAAAGAAGGATTCTAGGTGGACTCCTCCTGAAGGTTGAAACAGCAGATTGGACTTCTACATAGAGTGCTTCCGCCGACATGCACGGGCTGAAATTGTGGAAAAGCAGCACCACTTGCCCCATAACCTCAGCTGTGCAGAAAACAATGCCATCCACAGCCTCAGAAACAACTCTGACATCATAATCAAAAAGGCTGACAAAGGAGGTGCTGTTGTCGTCATGAATAGGTCGGAATATGAACAAGAGGCTGCTCGGCAGCTCTCCCACACCACTTTCTACAAGCCATTACCCTCTGATCCCACTGAGGGTTACCAAAAGAAACTACAGCATTTGCTCAAGAAACTCCCTGAAAAAGCACAAGAACAAATCCGCACAGACACAACTCTGGAACCCCAACCTGGGATATTCTATCTGCTACCCAAGATCCATAAACCTGGAAATCCTGGGCGCCCCATCATCTCAGGCATTGGCACCTTGACAGCAGGATCGTCCGGCTATGTAGACTCCCTCCTCAGGCCCTACACTACCAGCACTCCCAGCTATCTTTGAGACACCACTGACTTCCTGAGGAAACTACAATCCATCGGTAATCTTCCTGAAAACACCATCCTGGCCACTATGGATGTAGAAGCCCTCTACACCAACATTCCACACAAAGATGGACTACAAGCTGTCAGGAACACTATCCCCGATAATGTCACGGCAAACCTGGTGGCTGAACTTTCTGACTGTGTCCTCACCCATAACTATTTCACATTTGGGGACAATGTATACCTTCAAATCAGCAGCACTGCTATGAGTACCCGCATGGCCCCACAGTATGCCAACATTTTTATGGCTGACTTAGAACAACGCTTCCTCAGCTCTCGTTCCCTAATGCCCCTATTCTACTTGTGCTATATTGATGACATCTTCATCATCTGGACCCATGGAAAAGAAGCCCTTGAGGAATTCCACCATGATTTCAACAATTTCCATCCCACCATCAACCTCAGCCTGGACCAGTCCACACAAGAGATCCACTTCCTGGACACTACGGTGCTAATAAGCGATGGTCACATAAACACCACCCTATACCGGAAACCTACTGACCACTATTCCTACCTACATGCCTCCAGCTTTCACCTAGACCACACCACACGATCCATTGTCTACAGCTAAGCTCTAGGATACAACCGCATTTGCTCCAACCCCTCAGACAGAGACAAACACCTACAAGATCTCTATCAAGCATTCTTACAACTACAATACCCACCTGCTGAAATGAAGAAACAGATTGACAGAGCCAGAGGAGTACCCAGAAGTCACCTACTACAGGACAGGCCCAACAAAGATAATAACAGAACACCACTAGCCGTCACCTTCAGCCCCCGATTAAAACCTCTCCAATGCATTATCAAGGATCTACAACCTATCCTGAAGGACGATCCATCACTCTCACAAATCTTGGGAGACAGGCCAGTCCTTGCCTACAGACAGCCCCCAACCTGAAGCCAATACTCACCAGCAACTACGCACCACACAACAGAACCACTAACCTAGGAACCTATCCTTGCAACAAAGCCCGTTGCCAAATGTGCCCACCTATCTATTCAGGGGACATCATCACAGGGCCTAATCACATCAGCCACACTGTCAGAGGCTCATTCACCTGCACATCCACCAATGTGATATATGCCATCATGTGCCAGGAGTGCCCCTCTGCCATGTACATTGGTCAAACTGGACAGTCTCTACATAAAAGAATAAATGGACACAAATCAGATGTCAAGAATTATAACATTCATAAACCAGTCAGAGAACACTTCAATCTCTCTGGTCACTCGATTTGACCTAAAAGTGGCAATTGTTCAACAAAAAAAACTTCAAAAACAGACTCCAAGGAGAGACTGCTGAATTGGAATTAATTTGCAAATTGGTTACAATTAACTTCGGCTTGAATAGAGACTGGGAGTGGTTGAGTCATTACAAAGTAAAACTATTTCCCCTTGTTTATTCCCCCGCCCACTGTTCCTCAGACGTTCTTGTTAACTGGTGGAAATGGCCCACCTTGATTATCACTACAAAAGGTTCTCTCTCCCCACCCCCACTCTCCTGCTGGTAATAGCTCATCTTAAGTGATCACTCTTGTTACAGTGTGCATGATCAACACCCATTTTTTCATGTTATGTGTGTATATAAATCTCCTCACTGTATTTTCCACTGAATGCATCCGATGAAGTGAGCTGTAGCTCACAAAAGCTTATGCTCAAATAAATTGGTTAGTCTAAGGTGCCAGAAGTAGACCTGTTCCCCTGTCCCAGGGTGCTTACAGTTAGAGATTATGTAGTTTATATTTCTAAAATAATCACTCTTACATAGAGCCTCAGACAAAACCGATTTATCTTTACTAGGACCTAGTTCCCAGAGGTATTCCCTTACAGCAGGAGTGCTGAGACCCATTGAACTAAACTGTATGATAGAAACAGCTTCAAGCCAGGGAGTGCAGAAGCACCCCTAGTTCCAGCACCTATGCTTTCATAGTCCAGAGTTACTGCTTCTAACCTAGAAAGATGGTGATCTCCTTCAGGATAAGGAAGTTATACTGGAATTCAGGGAGATAAAGTCATTGCTACATTGGACCATTTCTGTGACAGTATTGCTGCAGCTGAAAAATTATGAGAAAAGACATGGTGGTTGATATTTCATGATTACAATGTGAAACTAAGAGCAAGTCTCAAGACTAATCTCCCTTTATCAGGAATGATTTCAGGATATGAAGATGTCAGTCAAGATTCTTGAGAGTATGGGCTTTAAAAGACTGTTTTTCTGTCCACATTTCCTCAAGTTAATAGATTGTAACAGGATAGATACTAAATGCAGCCTTTACAATACAATAGTTTGCTATAGGCAGCCTCCTTAGTTCAAACTGGAAAATCACTGTGTCTAGGATTTTTACTGGCTTACCTGATTCTAGTGATATTTACCAACAGTATGTACTAATCTATGTCCTAGAAGTCTTGTGAGGATTGTTTGTAAAATGTATGTGAAAAACTTAAGTGTCATTGTTTATTAAAACAGCCACTTTGCATATTACCTCAATTCAAAGAACTACTTGCAGATATCCAGACAAAGTGATAAAATAGGTTTAAAGTGATAGACCCATAAGGCCTGAACCTGCTTTTCACCTTCTGGAAGGCTTTAATTGGAGTGTGCTAAACACCTTGTTCAATCAGGACCTTAAGTAACGCTGTGCAAGTTCAGTGCCAAATAGACACCATTGACTTTACATGTCAATCTATTTCAGTTTTCAGGAGTGATCTTATGGTGTCAAGATAATCTAACAATACTTTCTTCATTGCTAATTAAATGTCACCTCAAATACTTTCTTTAATTCCCTTCCATACAGATTCCTGTGCACTGATGATCATAGGCATATCTACCATTAGCCAGTGGGGACCACATTTTACAGTGATGTGGTTTTGGGCAAATTATCCTTGGTCCACCTTTAATGGCTTATACGGAAAGCTACTCTAAAAGCAATCTATTTTTGCTTGAGATTACAAGATCTAGACAACCTTGGATTTCACTGGTTTTATAACATGCCTGACACACGTCACAACTTTTCAGCCCCATCCTGTAAACATGAAATCTGTCATTTCAAATGAATAATTATTCAGCTGCAATAGCTATCAAATATGAAAATGATTTATATAATTCAATATTCTGTTCCTAATGTTTCGACCTTTTTCATAAGTTGTTTTTAACCTGTTTTGGTGTAGCCACTTAGGTGCCAGGAAAATTTAACTTCCTTATTGTGTCCTGATTCTTCTTTTATTTTAAAGCTATTCAACATACTGTAGTGCTCTACAGCAAATGAATAAATATTGTTTATTTTTTATCTGCTTAGATTCTGGAAAATTGCTCTTTAACTTGATAGGCTATTTTTTTTCTTTTAGATAAGATGCTAATTTGCAGCCTTCACTAAAACCAGAAAACTTTAAAGTTATAAATGTTCATTTCACTTGTGATTTCATTGTCTGCACAATCAAGTGTTACAGATGCACATCCTTATCATTCCTTGAAATCACTGCAGGTGTTTTAAACAAATTAAAGTACTGGAAAAACTGAAGAAATTTGGCAGCATGTGACCTCCAGAAGAAGAAAGGGGAGCATCCATGTACCAGCAGCACAGATACAGGTAAGCAACCATTTTCATGTTCTCTCCACAGCTACTAATGCGGAGAGTGGACTAGATGATAAATCTGAGGGAAGGGAAAAGAAGGAGACTCCGCCAATTGGAAGGCATGAGATGCACTGTCCTAGGGATGGCGGTTCCACGACCACTGCTACCAAGAGGAGGCGGCGGGTGGTGGTGGTCGGTGACTCTCTCCTCAGGGGGACTGAGTCATCTATCTATAATCATAGAATATCAAGGTTGGAAGGGACCTCAGGAGGTCATCTAGTCCAACCCCCTGCTCAAAGCAGGACCGATCCCCAACTAAATCATCCCAGCCAGGGCTTTGTCAAGTCTGACCTTAAAAATATCTAAGGAAGGAGATTCCACCACCTCCCTAGGTAACCCATTCCAGTGTTTCAAACACCCTCCTAGTGAAAACGTTTTTCCTAATATCCAACCTAAACCTCCCCCACTGCAACTTGAGACCATTACTCCTTGTTCTGTCATCAGCTACCACTGAGAACAGTCTAGAGCCATCCTCTTTGGAACCCCCTTTCAGGTAGTTGAAAGCAGCTATCAAATCCCCCCTCATCTCTTCTCTTCCGCAGACTAAACAATCCCAGTTCCCTCAGCCTCTCCTCATAAGTCATGTGTTCCAGTCCCCTAATCATTTTTGTTGCCCTCTGCTGGACGCTTTCCAATTTTTCCACATCCTTCTTGTAGTGTGGGGCCCAAAACTGCACACAGTACTCCAGATGAGGCCTCACCAATGTCGAATAGAGGGGAACGATCACGTCCCTCAATCTGCTGGCAATGCCCCTACGTATACATCCCAAAATGCCATTGGCCTTCTTGGCAACAAGGGCACACTGTTGACTCATATCCAGCTTCTCGTCCACTGTAACCCCTAGGTCCTTTTCTGCAGAACTGCTGCCGAGCCATTCGGTCCCTAGTCTGTAGCGGTGCATGGGGTTCTTCCGTCCTAAGTGCAGGACTCTGCACTTGTCCTTGTTGAACCTCATCAGATTTCTTTTGGCCCAATCCTCTAATTTGTCTAGGGCCCTCTGTATCCTATCCCTACCCTCCAGTGTATCTATCTCTCCTTCCAGTTTAGTGTCATCTGCAAACTTGCTGAGGGTGCAATCCACACCATCCTCCAGATCATTTATGAAGATATTGAACAAAACCGGCCCAAGGACCGACCCTTGGGGCACTCCACTTGATACCGGCTGCCAACTAGACATGGAGCCATTGATCACTACCCGTTGAGCCCAACAAACTAGCCAACTTTCTATCCATTTTATAGTCCATTCATCCAGCCCATACTACTTTAACTTACTGGCAAGAATACTGTGGGAGACCTTGTCAAAAGCTTTGCTAAAGTCAAGGAACAACACGTCCACCGCTTTTCCCTCATCCACAGAGCCAGTTATCTCATCACAGAAGGCAATTAGATTAGTTAGGCATGACTTGCCCTTGGTGAATCCATGAATGGAGTTATTTCTCCTCCATTGGTATCCTGCTGTCAATTGATTTATCTTGTTAGACTGACCTAACACTTGGTAAAGCAACCCACATCCTTTTATGTATTTATACCTGCTCCTCTTATCTTTCACTTAATACATCTGATGAAGTGGGTTCTAGCCCACGAAAGCTTATGCCCAAATTTGTTAGTCTAAGGTGCCACAAGGACTCCTCATTTTTTATTTTCTGATTTGTGGTATTTTCATTTGATTGGTAGGTTCAGTGCTTAGATACAAATATTACATATAACAACTGTTTGCCTCCCCTGGGTAAAAAACCAGCCCTATACCTTGTATATCCAACTTAAACCAATCAATACAACCTGAATTTTAACCATCAAATACTCTCAAACTGCAACATACAGACAAGGAAATAATCACAAAAATATTTGGCAATTTTTAATTTTATTTTGTGTGAATAATATTTCAGGTAACAAATACGTCCTGCCAAAAAAAATAACAAAAAAAAAAACTAGCAGACAGTTCTGTGAACACAAATATATAAATTTGTTCAATGAATTGTCAAATGTGAAATATCCAACTAGTTCTTATAGCAAGTATCCACCCATCTAGCAGATTGCAATAATGTTTCTGGGCATAATGAAAATATCCTCTCCAAATTTTTTTCTTAAGTACTACACGAACTATTCATTTAAAATGCTCATTTATAAACAAAACTTAGCTGAACATAGTACATTCTTTTAAAAAAAGACAGCTAATCTTAACCATAAACCTTGTATTCTGTAACAGGACCAGATGAAAAAGTTACCATGAAATTTTACATGTTGACCAAATGAGATGTTTTTCATTTCTAATACATGTCCAGTGCAGCAAATGAAACTGAATTAAGATCATATCTGTTAGGAATGAAGGAAATCTCTCTTTGGTCAACATATAAAATTTTATGACACTTCTGGAGAACACATTCACAAAAATGTGTCTTTATGCATTATAAACCCCAGATAAGGTTACTTAATACTCTGATATCCAAAGTAATGTAGTATGAAAAGTGATAGATTACATTAAGGTTTTATTTTAAAAAAAAAATGTCTTTCTTTTCAGGATTAGTGTACTACATGGAATAAACTAGACTTTTGAAAAAATGAAGCAAGTTAGGTGGAGCAGAGTAGAAGTATTAATGTAAGATTAAAAGGGTAAACAGAATAATAGTTGAATCAGCATATGAAAAGGACTAATTAAGCAGAAGAAAAGGTTAATAAAGCAATAACATTAATGGGATTAAAGGTTTTGACTACATAATGGTCTGCTACTGACAGGTAAATTTTAAGTCTAAAATGAGATGTCAACTCTCAAAGCACCAACAGACACTAATCTTTTGATATGACTATTAGAGATTACATGGGAGGGTGGGAGCAAGGACTATACAAAAACCAGTTGACTACCTGGAGAGACAACCAATGTAGACTTGGCTAATAAATTACATTGATGTGTCTCACCAGCTACCTAAAGGGGCAGGTCTGGTGTATGATACTGAAATGAATGCCTGGGATAGCAGCTAAGTATCCCCTTATTAATATTAATCACTATTTCCATAGCATGGATAGAAAAAGATGTAAACATTTATGCAATGCAGCATATGTGGTGTGACAGATTCAGACCAAAAGAATATGAGTGAGTGCTAGAAGGCAGGTATATCAGCCTTAGAATGAACAGGCCCTTGTTCCCTGGATAGCCAAACAAATTAAGACACCTGGTGCTAGTTAACCATTTAACCAGTTAAGGCCATTAGGCTAATGGAGACAGCTGGAACCAATCAAGGTCCCACTTATACTATTTAAAAGCTCTCCTTCCAGTGCCCTCCAGGATGCTGAGGTGAAAGGAGCTGGAGGAGAGACAGCATTGCTGAATCCTGAGGTGAGGGTGAAGTTAGGAAAAGGAGATCACAGGGGAAGTGGCCCAGGGAATCAAAGCGGTGTCAGTGGTAAAGGGAAAGCCACCAACAGCTGCTACCATTAGGGTCCCTGGACTGGAACCTGAAGTAGAGGGCAGGCCCAGGTCCCCCCACTCCTCCCTGCCCCCAATACTCTACAGAGATCCCCTGGAGCAGGGAAGCAGGACTCGGTCCAGGCAGGAGGCCGAACTGCGCCTACTGAGCTCTACGGAGCAACAGAGACTGCGGGGTATACCCCCTTTCCATCTCCCATACTGGCTGGTGATTAAAGTAACTCAGTAGGCTGTGACTCTTGCCACTACACTGAGAAAGGGAGGTCCCATTGGGGCCCAATGGAGTTTGAGGCCACTAAAACCACCCAGAAGCACGGGACCCACCAATACAGGCTTGGGACTTTTTCCACAGTGGTTACTTTAATGCACAAAGAGGATTTTTTTTCTCTCACCAGTTTGTGATCAAATTATACCTTGTAACACAAGGATTGATTGCCCTTAAAATTTTATTTTCAGTAATAATATAGGTTATCAAAAACAACTGTAGCACCTAAGAGACTAACAAATTTATTTGGGCATAAGCTTTCGTGGGCTAAAACCCACTTCATCAGGTGCATGGAGTGGAAAATACAGTAGCAGATATATACAGAGCACATTAAAAGATGGGAGTTGCCTTACCAAGTGGGAGGTCAGTCTAAGGAGACAATTCAATTAACAGTAGGATACCAACGGGGAGGGAAAAATCACTTTTTTGTAGTGGTAATGAGAGTGGCCCATTTCAAACAGTTGACAAGAAGGTGTGAGTAAGAGTAGGGGGAAATTAGTAATGACCCAACCACTCCCAGTCTTTATTCAGGCCTAATTTGGTGGTGTCCAATTTGCAAATTAATTCCAGTTCGGTAGTTTCACACTGGAGTCTGTTTTTGAAGTTTTTGTTGTTGTTGTTGTTGAATTGCCACTTAAGTCTGTTATTGAGTGACCAGGGAGATTGAAGTGTTCTCCTACTGGTTTTTGAATGTTATAATTCCTGATGTCAGATTTGTGTCCATTAATTCTTTTGTGTAGAGACTGTCTGGTTTGGCCAAGGTACATGGCAGAGGAGCATTGCTGGCATATGGTGGCATATATCACATTCCCTTAAAGGGGTGAACCTTTTGTAGTGATAATCAAGGTGGGCTATTTCCAGCAGTTAACAGTATTTTCCCTCCTACTGTTCTTGTAAACTGCTGGAAATGGCCCACTTGATTATCACTACAAAAGTTTCAACCCCCACCCCGCTCTCCTGCTGGTAATAGCTCGTCTTTCCTGATCACTCGTTACAGTCTGTATGGTAAAACCCATTGTTTCATGTTGTGTGTATATAAAATCTCCCCACTATATTTTCCACTGTATGCATCCGATGGAGTGAGCTGTAGCTCACAAAAGCTTATGCTCTAATAAATTTGTTAGTCTCTAAGGTGCCACAAGTACTCCTCTTATTTTTTTAAAGTACTTTTCTAGCCCTCATTCTTGTGGAGAAAAAGCTTGAAAATACAAATCCTAAAAGTACAAAGAATAGAGGGCAAATAAAAAACCCTGCAATTTTTAAAAATCTCATTTTTAAGCCCTTCCCACTCATGACTGGTGGGAAGGGTTTATTCACGGTGGAAAGGGTGAACCTTTTGGGGGTTGGCCGTACTGTATTTACTACAACAATGCATCTTTGAACTTTCTTCTTTCCACCAAGAATGACAACTAGCCCTTTTTTTGAATGGACATACTGAAAGAGTAAGATTTTTTTTTTAAAAAAAGCATCTTGAAAAGTGGTTATTAATGTACAGTGGTCACCATTAAAAACTAGTTTTGCCTTAGGTGGATACATCCTATACTGACATCCTTGGGAATAATTCAGTTTGAGGTAATCTTCAAAGGTGAAATTTGCAAGTTTTCTAAGTGATCATGTTAAACATAATTAGAAGTAGTGATCAGAATATCTTTTATATGGAGCCTGGAGTTCCTTTATATGGCTACTTAGGATGTGATAAGGGATCTGTATTTGCAGTGTTCCTTATCTAGTTAAGTCACAATTAGCAAATTATTTAGAAAAGAGAACTAAATAATGTTACTTCAGCATTTTCAGTAATCTAAGGCAACTGACAAGTTTAAGGGTCACCATTGCAAATTGGCTAAATCTTGAAGTCCCTTTAAGTTGATAAAATGTTGCCTAAGTAATGACTTCAGGATTTATTCTTTAGTAAATATTTACTTAAATTACCTTAAAGGTATTATAACTAATCACTAAAGTTTTACTCTAATATAGACTAGCATCTTACATGTTTTTCTGACCTGCACTGTGTATTGAGACATTCATTGAGCTATCCATAATGATTTCTAGCTGATTTTCCTGTGAAGATACAACTATTTCAGAACCCATCCGTATGTATGAAGAGTTGAATTCCTTCCTCCACTCTGCATTATAGTAGAACCTCAGTTACAAACACCTCAGGAATAGAAATTTTTTGTAACTCTGAAAAAAAGTTATGCTGGTTCTTTCAAAAGTTTACAACTGAATGTTGACTAAATACAGCTTTGAAACTTTACTATGCAGGAGAAAAATGCTGCTTCTAACCATCTTAATTTAAATGAAACAAGCACAGAAACAGTTTCCTTTGTCAATTTTTTTTTAAGTAGTTTACATTTGCTTTTTTTTGGTCTCTGCTGCCTGATTGTGTACTTCTGGTTCCAATGAGGTGTGTGGCTGGTCAGGTCGTAACTCTGGTGTTTGTAACTCCTGAGGTTCTACTGTACCTTAGATTCCTTTATGTTGAATTTCTTCTGGCAACATGACATTGTTAACCTAGTTTCAAGTCCTTCTGGAGTTGCTTACAAAGCTTCCCAAGATTAAATTAACCTAACATTTTTTGTCCTTGGTAGAGTTTACCACATTATCGCTCACCTCTTTTAGATCATTAATATAGATAAACCAATATTGTTCCTGTAATTTATCCCTGGGTTACTGAAATTATTAACTAGGCATCAGCCTGATATGTAAGTTCAGTGACCTGATAATTAGACTATCCCATCTGCTTTTTTGTAACCCTTTCTTTGGGGATTAGAAAAGCAAGTAAGACTCTGCTGACACCGATTCCCCTCACAGCCAGTGGACTTCAGTCCCTTCCTTCTTGCTCCAGTTCCTTTCTCTTCTTTCACAGATCTTTCAGGTCCTGCTCCATGGATGGTTTCCCATCAAGCTGTTTTTCAACTACATGCTCTACAAGCTTCACTCACCCCTTTTTGGGGTCTGCTGCCTCCCCTATCCTTAAGGAACTTATTTTTTCCCAGGAATTTATCGATGTTTATTACTACAACAACAAAGAGGTAAAAAAGGTGCAAAAATTTTCTGGGTAAATATGGGGGTTTATTTTGGTGGATGAAAGGACAGGGGAAAAAGTATTCAGTAGATAAATGCTTTGAACAGAAGTCAGTGAGGTTTGCTAGAGAACTCAAAACACAATGCCACCTCTGAGTTTAACAATATATTTAATTCCCTCAAATTCATTCGAATAAACAGTTTACTGGTACAGATTTAGAACTTTAGCCTATACATATTTTTAATAATTGTGCAACACCATTTGCAGCGCATACATTCAACTTCATCCTTTTCTCCTGTTTTGGGTTGTGGTTTAGTTTTTTTAAACTTTCAAGTACTTTGTGTTCTGAAACATATTCAGATACAGATTTTCATTTTCTTGCCATTTCAGTGTGTCAAATCTTTAAACCATGATCTCTAACAGCTTGAAATGTGTCCGCATATCTATTCAGGGGACATCATAGGGCCTAATCAGCCACACTATCAGAGGCTCATTCACCTACCAATGTGATATGCCAGCAATGCCCCTCTGCCATGTACATTGGCCAAACTGGACAGTTTCCACATAAAAAAATAAATGGACACAAATCAGACATCAAGAATTATAACATTCAAAAACTAGTCAGAGAACACTTCAATCTCTTTAGTCACTTGATTACAGACCGAAAAGTGGCAATTCTTTAACAAAAAACTTCAAAACCAGATTCCAATGAGAGACTGCTGAATTGGAATTAATTTGCAAACTGGACACCATTACATTAGGCTTGAATAAAGACTGAGTGGATGTGTCATTACACAAAGTAAAACTATTCCCCCATAGTTCCTCACATGTTCCTCATGTCCTCACTGCTGGAAATGGCCCACCTTGATTATCACTACAAGAGGTTCTCTATTCCCGCACCCCCACCCGGCTGGTAATAGCTCACCTTACCGGATCACTCGTTACAGTGTGTATGGTAACACCCATTGTTTCATGTTCTGTGTATATAAGTCTCCCCACTATTTTCCACTGTAAACATCTGATGAAAAGCTTATGCTCAAATAAACTTTAGTCTAAGGTGCCACAAATACTCCTTTTCTTTTAGCTTGAAATGTGTATGTGGTGGGTGTGAGATTGATCAGTATGTTCAGATGTTCACACACTCCAAAACTTGCATGCAGGCCTGTTTGTTTATTTTGTGTATCTTCCAGACTAACACATAGCCTTACTTCAACAGGCAGCTTTGCATATACAGACTAATGTATTATCATACTATATTTATACACACACACACCTGTAGTGCAATATATTGCATTTTTCTAATAAAACAAGTTTTTTTATATATTGGAATGATACAAAAGTAGGATGAAAAGCAGGGAAATAATTTTTGTAAAACCTGGGATTTTTTCCAGTAAAAATCAGTTTAAACTGAAAACAAAGGGGTTTATTTATCCTGCAGCAGAGTAGCTTACAGTCCTGTCCTAACTACTATCACCACTGTAATGATCTCTGCCATATCTCTCTTCCCCTGTGTTGTGTAGTAGTTAAAGAACCCCCTAAGGGATGAAAAGGTGCCCAAATACACTGGTGATGGGTACCTGGATGGATGGCTAAAAGGAGAAGAGCAATGCAGGGAGATTTAAGACAATCTGATGCTGAACACATTCAATAAAATCTCAGAGGAAACTTGTATTTGTACTGTGCGGCCATGTCCTGTCTGAATTTTTCTAGTTTATGCAGGTTATTTCAGTATGCCCTATAAACTTGTTGAATGCTTTAACAATACAACTAGTAAGGATACTATACTGCTGATCAATTGCAGGTGTCATCTGAAACCCATTACTGGTACATCTCCAGATTTTTGTTAATAATGTCAAGACAAAAGAATTTAAAGCAAGCTTTACAGTATTTATCACAGCAAAATGCCACCAGAGATAGGATATCCTATCTGCTGTAGCAGAGTTTAATCAGATGTGGCTTGTACCATCAAGCTTTGAGAAACTGAAACCGAAAACAGTATATTTCTCTACCTGGGTCAAGAACTTAATACACTTTAAATGATTTTGTGGTTTTATTTTGGCAAATGCATCAATTTTGAGAGTAAATGACCATCTGAGAAAAGAGCACCCCACTGCTTAAAGCTAGAACATTCATTTTCAAACCTCAATATCATTAGATATCAGCAAACAAAGCAGGACAGAATGTCTTCTCCTACCAAAACTAATGAAAAATAGTGGCAAGTGAATACTATAAAATTGCAAAAGTAGATGCTGGTTTGAAAAAGGGGAGGCTTTTTGTTTGTGGTAACTCATTAGTAGAGATGTGCAGATAAAGTAATACCATTTTGCAGAGGAATTTGATATTTCAAAATATGGTTCATTCAGCTTTAGAACAAAATACAAAATATTTGAATTTCTCTCTAAAACGGAATAGAGTCCCACCTCTGGCTGGTGGGCTGCCATGGAGTGACATGCCCTGGAAGCCCTGGGGTCTTCAGATTGGGGCCAATCTGCCTGGTAGGCTGCCCTGGAGCTGTGGACCTTGTCAGCCCTGGGAACCTGTGCTGTTCCAAGCTCACAGCTCCTAGGCCCAGGTCTTCCAGGCTCTTACTCCCTATCAGTCTGCCTGGCAGCCCGCCTAGCATGCTGTGGAAGGCTCCACAGCTCTTTCACAATAGTTAGATTACATACTACTGTTAGTAGTACTATCATTTAAATCAGCTTCTGTACCATGTGACTGGAGGATACTTCATGTGACTCCAATTTTTTAGAAGGGCTACAAAGGTTATCCTGGCAATTTCAGACCAGTAAGCCTAACTTCCATACCAGGCAAATTAGTTGAAACTATAGTAAAGAACAGAATGATCCGACACATAGATGAACATGATTTGTTGGGGAAGAATCACAGCTTTTGTAAAGGGAAATCATGCCTTACCAATCGATTTCTTGGAGGGAGGGAGGTCAAAGAAACATGTGGGCAAGGGAGATCCAGTGGCTATAATATACTTGGAGTGTCAAAGCCTGTCACATTGTCCCTCACCAAAGGCTCTTAAGCAAAGCAAGCAGTCATGGGTAAGAGGGAAGGTCCTCTCCTGGATCAGTAACTGGTTAAAAGATAGGAACCACAGGGTAGTCCAGGATGGAGAGGTAAATAGTGGTGTCCCCTAGGGATCTGTACTATGATCAGTGCTGTTCAACATATTCATAAATGACCTGGAAAAAAGGAAAACAATGAGGTGGCAAAATTTTGCAGATGATACAAAATTACTCAAGATGGTTAAGTTCAAAGCTTACTGTGAAGAGGTTACAAAGTGGTAGATGAAATACAATGGTGATAAATGCAAAGTAATGCACAGTGGAAAACAGAATCCCAACTATACATACCATCATTTTTGGTATCTAAATTAGCTATTTCCAAGATTTTTCTTGAGTGGTGTCATTGTGGATTGTTCTCTGAAAACATCTGCTCAATGGCCAGCAGCAGTCACAAATGCTAACAATGTTAGGAACCATTAGGAAAGGGACAATTACTGTCATAATACCACTATATAAATACATGGTATGCCCACACCTTGAATATTGCATGCAGTTCGAGAAGACCCATCTCAAAAAATATATATATTAGAATTGGAAGAGGTATGGAAAAGGGCAACAAAATGATTAAGGATAGGGAATAGCTTCCATGTGACAGATTTTAAAAAAAGACTTGGACACTTCAGCTTAGAAAAGAGATGACTAAGGGGGAAAAGAGATCTATAAAAATCAATAATGGTGTGGAGAAAGTAAATAAGGAAGTGTTATTTACTCCTTCGCATAACACAAGAACCAGCAGTCACCCAATGAAATTAATAGGCAGCAGGTTTAACACACACACACACAAGTACTACTTCACACAATGCACAATCAGCTTGTGGAACTCTTTGCCGGGGATGTTGTGAAGGCCAAAAGTATAAGTGCGTTCAAAAAAAATTAGGTAAGTTCATGGAGAAGAGATCCATCAGTGGTGGTTAGCCAAAATGGTCTGGGATGAAACCCCTTGCTCTAAGTGTCCCTAGTTTTCTGAGCCAGAAGCTGGGAGTGGACTACAGGGGCTGGATCACTTGATAATTGCCCTGTTCTGTTCATTCCTTCTGAAGCACCTGGCGTTGGCCACTGTCCGACAGGATACTGGGCTAGACTGACCATTGGTGTGGCCATTATGTTCTGAGAGATTAGGAGCTTGGGAGCCTGAGCTCCTAGGCTTTCAGCTCCTGTTCAGACTGACTAGAAGCCTGGGCTCTGCTGAGGAGATGGGTGGGTGAACTAGCATAAAAACAGGCAGATTGCAAGTTTGTGAAAATCAAATAGTCTGTATAAAACATTTCAATTTAGACAAATCTGCATTGTCTGTTAGAAAATCATCATGTTGGAGATTTTCCAACCAGATCTACTCATTAGTCTACTCCTGGTTCAGGTTGATGAGTCTTAATAATAAAAGATGAGACAACTGCTAGACTGAACATGCTTTTTACTGGAATACCTGACCTTGTTTTACGTGCAGTATACTGTCTGTCGCTGTCTCTAAAGATAGCCCAAGTCTTTATAGATCTTTCCCTCTACAGCAGAGCAACACTGATTTTTTTTAACCTGTCTGTTTTGCTAGAAGCAGAGTTTTGCTGTTGCTACATTCTCTGCCAGTGGCTTTCACTGCCTGTTATAATATTTTACCACAGATGTCCACAAATAATTTAGTTTCCTGAATAGTGTATTTAATGTTATGGCTAATCTTTAATCAATCACATTATTATTGTGGCTAAGTCACTGTGTCTGAGTTGCCCTCTCTCTCCCGACTGAATATCAGTCCTTTTTGAAGATTTTCAGGTTCAGTGTTAATAATTTTGTTATTTAATAGCCTTAGGATAGGTCTATATTTCTTATTTCTGCTCCATTATCCTTATCCTTCTTAATTGCTAAAGTTATAACTCTTGAAATAAAAATTTCATTGCCAATACTACAAGTTTACAAAATCTTGGAAACAGTAAAATTTAACATTCAGATACTGTAAGAGGAAACTTTACTCCATATAATATTCTTATCCCCTTGGTTGTACAATAGATTTTTTCTTCCTGATTCCATCTGTACATGCCACACGCCAATTTGAAAGCCCATGGTCTGTAAATGTCAATATTTGCTTTGTTTTTGTTTTTTGTTTTTTTTAAGAAAAATTCAGCTGGGGCCTGGTTCAATGGTTATTGAATTCAATAAGAGTCTCATCTGATTTCAGTGGGCAATGGACCCCTCATGAGCCATCAGTGTAAGTACCCCTCCCTGTATCAGAAGTGTTGAGTTTGGTCAGACCAGAAGAGGGACGGCCAACTCCTGGGAAGTCGAGGAGAGAGTTCGGCCTCAAATGTTTGAGCATTAGCCCCCTTTTTGTACCTCAGAGTGCATGTGGGAGTATGCATGGGGAAGGGGCTTCTCTGCCTCTCATTGGCCAGCTAGGCAGGGAGGATTTTAGAGGTACTGGTTGGCTCCCACAGCTTCCTCCCCTGAATTTAAAGCCTCTCCAGGTGCTTGGGGGTCATCTTCCCACTATTGTTGCCCTGCCTGTCTTCCCTCTCTGTGGCTGAGATACATATTGAGCTGTTTACATGGTGCTGTGAGTCTGACCATTTGTCTGGTTTTGGGGATCAGGAAACCAAATTGGCAGAGGACCAGAGGTTGTTTTTTGTTTGCCTTTCCAACAGCATTGTAGAGGCAGAGATCAGGTTACAATGAGAAATAATAGGAATTTTACTGTTAGGAGCTGTGACAGGGTTGGGACTCACCACAGTGGTGCCTCCTGTTGGTACCTCTGGGAATTAGCTCAGTCCATGTGGAGTGCCCTCCACTGCTGGTGTCCCATCCATCTCTCACCCTCCGTTGGCATCTGGACCCGCATTGCTCCCTTCTTGCGGTGTCTTCTTCAGGACGCTAGTCCATGCTCACCCCCTTCCAGGGTGGGGGGGGTAACAGCAGTCTTTTCTTTTCACCCCAGCCGCAGTGGCCAGCCACATCCCCAAAGTCTAACCCCTTCTATCAGGGTCAGGTGCAGTCCATTATGGCCACTTCTAACTGCCGGGTGTAGTACAAGGGGGGAGAATCCAGGCTGGCCCTCTACTCTGGGTCCTGGCCCAGGGACCCTCTGGTGGCAGCCTCCCTGCCCTCCTTCGCTCCCCTTGTCCACCTCTCCTCCCTGGGCTGCTTCCCCTTCGGCCCCCTTGCACCTTGTGGGCCCTTCTATAAGGGCCTGCAGCCTGGCAGGTACTGGGCTGGAGCTCGCCTCAGCTCCCCCAAGCCTGCCCAGCACTACCCTGTCCTGGGTGCGGGTCTCCTTCACTCAGGAGACAGACCTTCTCCCTTGAAGGTCTGGGAGAGACTGACCGCCTCTTGCCTCTTATATAGGCCCCAGCCTGGCCCTGATTGGCTGCCTCTTGCTCGCCTCTGATTGGCTCCCTGCAGACCCTCTCTGATTGGCTGCCTGTCTGCGCAGCCACCCTGGCCTGCTGTAGCCCAATCTGGTCTGGGGATGGGGTACTGCCCCACCACAGGAGCTAATATAGGAATGTTGTACCCATGGCAACTTGCAGCTAGTGTTCTGTGTGGATAAAGGGTAAAAGGGCCAGGTCTCAGAGGAAAATGAAACCCAGGATTTCTCTGGGGAATGTTTCCCTGCAAGGAGAATGGGAGACCTGAATTGTCTTCTGTTACCTTCTACCCACCTCTTAGAGAACAGGCAAGACCATTCAGGTGTCAGCTGAGTCCTAGCGGTTAGAGAGACAAGTGGATGAGGTAATATCTTTTATTGGACTACCTTCTGTTGGTAGGTGGCAGAGGCTCAAGCCTGAGTTATTAGTTATGGTGGGAGCCCTATAACATTGCACTGGACCCACTTAAATGTCTGGTACATGAGAGGAGGTGGGCTCATAGCACTCCTCCCCATTGTTGAGTTGTTAAAGTTGTGGCCTACCACTTAAATCCATTACTGTGTCTGTCTTTCATCCACCTGTGTGTCCTGATCAATGAATTGAAAGGAAATTTGTTGGCTTGACACAACTTGCCTGAGCACAAATTTATTTAACATATCCCCAGATGGTGAGATCAGGTCATTAGCAGGTATTGGGGGTTTCCTGTTGATTCCCTCATTCTATTTCATTATTGCAGTTGAAATAGATGTAATTTACAACAATTGTGAACCAGGAATAACAACTCTTTAACTGGCAGTGAGGACATGGAAAGGTACAAAAACACACACTCAACAATAAAATGCAGGAAAATGACACGATTGATTAATTACAATCTGTAAAATGAACACTCAGCTAGTAGTGAAACATGGAAATTTGACCTTTATATGTACAAAAAATATAGCAGCATTTTTTTCTGGCTCTAGTGATCCTATTTGTTAGTTTTCAGAGTGGTAGCTGTGTTAATCTGTATCAGCAAAAACAACAAGGAGTCCTTGTTGCACCTTAGAGACTAACAAATTTATTTGGGCATAAGCTTTCGTGGACTACAAGCCACTTCATCAGACGTGTAATTCTTTCGGACTTTAATCTAGTTAATTGTATTCTTTAATTTCATCTGCAGTAAGTAGTACTTTTCATCTTTGTGGCGGAAGTCCTCTTAAGTGCTTATTTAAGTGAAAAAAAATTCTCTTCCACTTTAAAAGTGGAAAGCCTGTGAAACCATTCTGTTCTGTCATTTTTAGTTCTGGCCTAAATTCACTCAAGTTATTTTTTATTTTAATTTAGCTTTCAATGTGGGTCAGTAGCCTTGGCTCCGTGTCTGAGGCTTCCTGCTGTACCTAAAGAAAGCAAATCTTACAGAGGAATTGATATTTTCATCTGCTACCATGAATGCCTTAAGATCTGAGACTGGTCAATTTTCTACTTTTTATCTCTAGGCCCCACCTCCAGCAGCGTTCCAGAATTGACCTGTCTCGACTTCTGTATGCTTATGAGATCTGTGAAGTCTTTGTTCTGTCTCTCTTTAATTCTGTCTCAATATGACTGAAGCTACATTTTTAAAGTGAGCTGCTTAGTGTGATTTGTTACCCCCTGACTTTTCCTTTGAACTGTAGAAATCTCCGGATAGCAACACTATCTGTCAGTATAGCTTATTCTTCATACTGCAAACTGGTGAGCTTTGATCTTTCATTTTCAAGCAGCCAGCTCAGTCAGTTTGATGCATACCTATTATTCATGTTTCCCAACAATTCATGTGTTCAAAGAAAGCCTTTCACACTAGGGTTAATTTTGACATGTAGTGGGGCAGGTTATACTCTTGGTTACTCTGCATGCAGGCTGGTGTTATTCAGTGAGTCAGCAGGATGCTAGTGGTGTGCAGAATTTGACCCACTATATTCACTCTTCATGTCATTTACATGATTTCCAGTTCTATGCCAGTTTTCCTAATTGACAGATTCATGCCTTATCCTTACAGCCCTTTGCAGTGATGTCACAATGGTGAATTGGTGACATAACTGTTATTTCCAAAGTGATTATGGCTGCATGGCAGGATCAAGCAGAAGCTGAGAAGGAGAAAGAATTACTGATTATAGTTATTATTCATTTTGTGCTGACTGCGTTTTCCATGTAAGGTGACTTGGTACAAATATAATGTACACAAGAGCAGGGGAAAGACTAATAAACTGACACTTTGTACAAACATTACACTTTTTCTTTCCTCTCAACAGGCCACAGTATAAAATCCTTGTCTTGGGAGTGCTGCCCCTATTCTTCAGTTGATACCCATTGATGCTCCTGTTTCCGTCCTTTTAGGTTGTAGTGTGATTCTGAATAAATACTTTCAGCTGGTATTTTTCCTACACTGTATCTAGTCTGGGTTTGGGACCCTGTGTTTCCTTCATTTCCCCATTATTCAGACTTCACACTGTTGGCGTTTTCTCAATAACTTCCTCCTTTTTAGGAGGTCTGGTTTATTAATGTGAAGTTCAAAACATCACAAATCTTCCACTCAGCCTTCACCCCTTTAGTGCAGCATTCTTAGCCCTGTCGCTGCTGAAGCTTTTCTCCTGGCTAACTTCTGCTCCCTGCAGGCTTCTCTCCCAGACCTTCTGCCTAGAAACTCTGGAGAGTTACTCAGTGGAGGCCCACACTGGTCCTTTTCTGGCTGTCTTCCCAATCTTTAATACAGAATTCACTCCTAGGTCTGCTCTCCCTGGACTCAGTGTTTAAAATACTCTTTTAAAAAGGGCAGGGGTGATCTATCATAATCTGAGAACAGAAGCTTTGGGAAACCAGTGTTTTAAGTGCACCCCTCAAGACCCAACTTGATTTTAATTTTTTTTTAATGCCATGTCCGAGACCCTTTGTGACACTTATACTCTCCCTCCCACATACACCCCCTACATTTAAAGCACTTTCTGGAGTCTCTCCCTTCACTGAATTCAGGCTGCCCTCCATTCACCCAGCATGCTTGATTCTTAGTCACATGCTTGCTGTCACATGATTCTTGTATTTATTCCCTTCATATGGAAGGTGGCTGGCTGCATAGTACTTATCTAGGATGTTAAGTGTCTTACTCCCAGTGGAAATGCAGGTAAAACAGTGGGAAGGGAGATTAGGAAACCTAAAGCTTTATTCCTGACACTCCCACTGTGTGATTTTTGGGCAAGTTGTTTTAGCTTCCTGTGCCCATTTCCTCACCCACTATTTGTCTACCCTGTTTGTTTAGATTGTAAACTATGGGGCAGGACTGTCTCTTCTTGAGCGTTTGGATGGTGTCTATAACAATGGGGCCCTCTTCCTGGGCACTGTTGTAATACAAATAATAAATAATTATAACAAGTATTCTGTATATTCCAAATTTGTTACAGGAAAAAGAAAAGTTTCCAATATGGAATACAAGATTACCATTAGAACAATTGTAATAACATAAGATGAAAATATAAAAATGTGTCCAAGCGACCTCAAAATAAACACACACACACACACACACACACACACACACAAAATCATCTCAACTTTATAGTCCAGTCTGTTTGAACTTCTAGGACCATAAGTCAGTGCTAGTGGTCCTCTGGAAAACGGGAGAATTCCCAGTGATAGGAAGCGCATATTTACAGAGATTACACTTATACACATTGTGCTCTTTTTTTGAATGATTATTTTTACGAGTTCTATTGGTGTTCCACATTCCGTGAATGGAAAATCTCTCATAAACTGGTATAAACTTTGAAATAGGTAGACATTTTAGGTGTAACCACTGTATAGGGTTTTAGTCATGAGATACAGCATCAGACCTTAATCTGTCACTGTTCTGGCACAGAATATTGTCCAGTCTAAGTCTTACCCCAATATAATTGTGAGGGGAGAGGAAATCCCATATTCTGTGTGAAAGAAGAAACATCATTTCAAAGCAGGTTGATTTTTTTAAAACTTGGCAGCTCTTTGAAACTTCTCAGAGGCTTGAAAGGTTAGAATAAGTCCAGGTAGAAATAAATTAGGAGGCACAGCAGGTAAGATGGTAAAAGGTACATAAGTGAATTTATCACATGGTTCTGCAACTTATCATATGGACTGAATTTACTGCCAGAATGTCATCTCCATATATGTGCCATTTGTTTGGATTCAAATTAGGTCTGTCAATTAATTGCAGTTAGCTCACGTGATTAACTCAAAAAAATTAATCACGGTTAATTGCAGTTTTAATCGTACTGTTAAACAATAGAATACCAATTGAAATTTATTAAATATTTTGGATGTTTTTATACATTTTCAAATATATTGATTTTGATTACAATACAGAATACAAAGTGTACAGTGAAAAGAAAAGGAGTACTTGTGGCACCTTAGAGACTAACCAATTTATTTGAGCATAAGCTTTCGTGATCTAAAGTGATCACTCTCCTTACAATTTGTATGATATGAATACACATTGTAAGGAGAGTGATCACTTTAGATAAGCTATTACCAGCAGGAGAGTGGAGTGGGGGGAGAGAAAACCTTTTGTAGTGATAAACACCCATTTTTTCATGGTCTGTGTGTATAAAAACATCTGCTGTGTTTTCCACAGTATGCATCCGATGAAGTGAGTTGTAGCTCACGAAAGCTTATGCTCAAATAAATTGGTTAGTCTCTAAGGTGCCACAAGTACTCCTTTTTCTTTTTGCGAATACAGACTAACACGGCTGTTACTCTGAAAGTGTACAGTGCTCACTTTATATTATTTTATAATAAATATTTGCACTGTAAAAATGATAAACAAAAGAAATAGTATTTTTCAATTCACCTCATACAATACCATAATGCAGTCTCTTTATCATGAAAGTGGAACTTACAAATGTAGATTTTAATTTTTTGTTAGGTAACTGCACTCAAAAACAGAACAATATAAACTTTAGAGCCTACAAGTCAAATCAGTCCTACTTCTTATTCAGCCAATCGCTAAGAGAAACAAGTTTGTTTACATTTACGGGAGATAATGCTGCCCGTTTCTTATTTACAATGTCACCTGAAAGTGAGAAAAGGCATTCACATGGCGCTTTTGTAGCTGGCATTGCAAGGTATTTATGTGCCCAATATGCTAAACATTCGTATGCCCCTTCATGCTTCACCCACCATTCCAGAGGACATGCTTCCATGCTGATGACTCTCGTTAAAAAAAGAATGTGCTAATTAAATTTGTGACTGAACTCCTTGGGGGAGAATTGTATGTCTCTGACTCAGTTTTACCCGCATTCTGCCATATTTCATGTTATAGCAGTCTTGGATGATGACCCAGTGCATGTTGTTCATTTTTAAGAACACTTTCACTGCAGATTTGACAAAATGCAAAGAAGGTACCAATGTGAGATTTCTAAAGATAGCTACAGCACTCAACCCAAAATTTAAGAATTTGAAGTGCCTTCCAAAATCTGATTAAGACGAGGTATGGAGCATGCTTTCAGAAGTCTTAAAAGAACAACACTCTGATGTGGAAACTACAGAATCCTAACCACCAAAAAAGAAAATCCAACCTTCTTCTGGTGGCATCTGACTCAGATGATGAAAGTAAACATGTGTTGATCTGCACTGCTTTGGATTTTTATTGAGCAGAACCCCACATTAGCATGGAGGCATGTCCATTGGAATGGTGGTTGAAGCATGAAGGCACATATGAATCTTTAACTAATCTGGCATGTAAATATCTTGCTACGCAGGTTACAACAGTCCCATGTGAACACCTGTTCTCACTTTCAGGTGACACTGTAAACAAGAAGCAGGCAGCATTATCTCCTGCAAATGTAAACAAACATGTTTGTCTGAGTGACTGACTGAACAAGAAGTAGGATTGAGTGGACTTGTAGGTTCTAAAGTTTTACACTGTTTTATTTTTCAATGCGGGTTTTTTTTTACATAATTCTACATTTGTAAGTTCAACTTTTATGATAAAGAGATTGTATTGCAGTACTTGTATTAAGTGAATTGAAAAATACTATTTCTTTTATAGCACAAATATCTGTAATAAAAATAAATATAAAGTGAGAACTGTACACTTTGTGTTCTGTGTTTGTAATCAAAATCAATATATTTGAAAATGTAGAAAACATCTAAAATATATATTAAATAAATGGTATTCTATTATTAACAGTGCGATTAATCGTGATTAATTTTTTTAATCTCTTGACAGCCCTAATTCAAATGCAAGCATACACATAAATACCACATATGTGGAAGTTTGGATAAATTGATGGAAATATGTTTGTATAAGTGTGCACTATTTTTGTTTCTAACAGATATATCCTTATAAAACATACTTATCCTGTATCACATACATACTAAGAGTAGCATGGACATCTTATTACTTTATCTACATATTGCCTGCTTGGTGGCAATACAGTGACTACTATTAAAAAGTCAGAATCTGTCAATAACTACCACATTACATTTTTTCATCTATATGCCAAATCTCTATGCAAAATATTTTCATATCTTTATCTATAGCTAGGTATAATATATTCAGGGATACCAATAATTTTTGAACTAGTTCATTCCAGCTGTAATTCAAGTGACACCACAGAATACAAGATTCCCATGTCTTAAGAGCTGTCAGGAATTTTATGTGAAGAGAACCTAACTATAGCTCCATGTTCTGACTTGCTGAGAGGATCCAATAGGCAAATAAAATTAAATAAAAACATTCATTTCATATAATGGACACTGTGATAACACTGACATGCAATAATTCAATGAAGCATTGAATAGTTTCTGCTCATTGTGTTCTCACAGACATTGAGTACAATGAATGTGATGATGGATGAACACCCAGGGAAACTTGAGATTGTCAGAATATCTGAATCTTTTTTACATAGTACTTTGCAACAGAAATAAGAAAAATGTTATACAGCTGTGCTGTATGCATTTGACATCACCCACATGAAAGCTAGGGCATGGTTTTGTTTCTCTTTCTCTCCTCTGATGTCTTTCCTCTTGACTGTCCCACCTCCAGCAAGATTAAAACAGAATTTGTCTTCATTCTTCCCCCAAACTCTCTTGTATCCTCTTTCTGTCACTGTTGTTGTTGATGCCATGTCCCCTAAAACAGCTGTTTTTTTTTATTCTGCTCCTCCCCATCATCACATTTGAACAGTTTTTCTGCAACAATGTTGCAGACTTTGACTATTTCTCATGACTCCTACCACTAATCCATAATCTGCCTTTTAGTATCGCCTGCCTTGCTTTCTGTAACTTCCTCCTCTCTTGGCTCTTCCACTCTCTCTACAGTCCATACAGAATGTTGCCACCAAGGTCATCATCTGCTGATGCTGTAAATATGCTTCCCCCTTCTCGAATTCCTTGGCTTTCTCTGGGTTTCTGTGTAGATTTCAAACTTCTCCTCTTCCTTGTCACAGATTGTGGACATTGATTCATAGTCATTTTTCTGTCTATAGGCAGGTAAAGCTTTCAGAAACCTGTTCTCCAAACACCACACTTGTCTCTACCCGCACACCCTTAGTTCCTAACAGCTCCTGCTTCCATTGCCATCTTATGACTTTATGGGCTGGTCTACAATGAAAATTTATATGGGCATAGTTACATCTCTCAGGCGTGTGAGAAACCTGCCCCCCTGAGAGATGCAGCTATGCCAACCTAACCTAAGGTGTAGACAATGCTAGGTTGACGGAAGAATTCTTCTGTCAACCTAGCTACAGCCTGTCAGGGAGGTGAATTAACTACAATGGTGGGGAAACCCCTCCTGTCACTGTAGCGAGTATCTACACTGCCGAGCTACATAATGGCACTGCAGTTGATCCCTCACAGCATTTGAAGTGTAGACCTACCCAATCACCTCCCCTTACTGGCCTTTTTTAGACTTTGAAATAATTGGATTTGGGAAAACCAAATTGAAACCTCCCCACTTAACACCAGTGTAGACACTCGTTTATAAACCTGCCTGCTAAAACTGAGCTAAATGTGTTGAATTGTGTTGAAAGTTAAATGGGGGTTTCAGGACAGTTAAGCAGGCCTTTATGAGTGAGACAATTCAGTTTTTTAAAAAAACCCATCAGGTGTCAGTCTTAAACCAGTTGAACTGTTTGCAATGGATGTGTGTTAGAGAGTTATGCATTAGAGAAATCTTCAGAGAACTATAACTAGGGTTGAATTCAGCCATAAGTTATATACTGGTTGGTTGGAGACCAAATTTAATTCATAGTTCACCACACTCTGCTCCTTCCACCTTACAATCCAGAATGTTTCCAGAGTTCAGTTATTTCCCTCTAAGCCCTCCTCTCAAACTATCCTTTCCAGACATCCTTATTATCAGTTCCATCCTCCCAAACTTCTCTATAAATGCAACGTTGCTAAGACCTGCAATATTAAGGAAGACCCAAGAGAACCCGCATGATCTACAAATGGCGAACAGATCATATTCAGTTTCTGTCTGATGTCTGCCTAATATCTGATGTCTGAAATGATATAATGCAGTGGTTAAAGGTATTCTCATTAGAGGTCTTCCTTTGTATATCTCCATCTGCGAAAGTGATGTATATTAAAATAAGAGACGCAAATCAATGGAAGCATTGTACATTGTGCTGGCCTGTTGGTTTTAGTAGAGGGACTATTGAGGCAATAAATAACTCCCATCATACTGCCTAAAAATACAAAGGCTCTCAGGCTCAGCCATTAAGTAGAAGCCATCCATTGTGAGTCTACTAAAGCAAGCAGACTATTGTTGCTGTTGTACTTCAAAAGAAAATGGTTTCTAATATCTAGGACATTTTTTAGAGATTATAGTTAAATGTTTGTAGCAAGCATGCAATAAATGAGATGATAGTTAAGGTAGTTTAAATGTCTGTTAGAGCTTCTTAGTGGCAAAAAGTCAGGTAATGATTTTTATTACATAAATATATGTGAATTCTTTGTAGGGTTTCCATGTGTTTAGCTTACATCGCTGAGGTTGGAAAGGCTAGATATGACTTGTGGTTTATTGTTTTATGGATTGCTTTCCTATCTAAATGTGTGCAGTCTACTACGGTCAGTCTTCTGCAGAAGATCCTCTGTTAATTGTTCTTGGGCAATTTCTCTTACACAAATATCTTGAATATTTCCATTTTATTGAATGTACCTTGAATTGCATCTGGTTAAGGAGTGCAAAGTTGCTGGAGTTCTTCAGGCCTAAACATGCCACACCTGACTGGGATGCTTCCTTTTGTATAACTGGACTCTTTTAATGGAATGACAACACATTGTCTTTTGTGCTACAGCATGGCCAGAGGGCAGCAGGAGAGTGTTTTTTTGTTTGTTTGTTTGTTTTTGAAGCAGAAAAGAATTTTATTTATGTAACACTTACAAAGAATCACCAAAAAGGATAAAGCAAAACTATGCAACAAAACAAAAGCAAACACAAGGTATAACACAGCAGCCTTCAGGAGGGAGAAGTGTTCAGGCTAGCCTGGGCCCAGAGCGGGGGGGCTTCCTTGACACTCGTGGTCTTCCACTCTCCTGAGTTACCTGGTGGCCTAGAGCGGGGGGGTCTTCCTCGACACTCATGGTCTTCCACCCCCTCGAGTTACCTAGTGCCACGCCCAGTGTCACCGATTATTCCTCTCCTGAGAGTGCCCGACAAGATGGGCACGGCTGCGGGGTGGGCGATTTGAGGGTGGGGGGGACGTACACCCATGTGTGATAGGACCCCTCCTAGGTGACAGTGATGATGCTCCACAGCAGCAACGGCTGGGGCCTCTCGCTCTTTCCCTCAATCAAAGGGTCAGACGAAGGGAACTGGACGGGGTCACCGAGCAGAGAACCTCGGACAGCGTCCACCGCTCCTCGAAGGTGTCAAGGGAGTCGGTGGACGCCGCCCAGAGGAGCTCCGCCCGGATACCTGAAAAGCAGGAGAGTGTTAGAAGGAGCCTTATTCCCTGTAGAGGGAAGAAAGTTTTCTTTAGATTAATTAAAGCACCTGAAGCAAATTAGAGCACCAGAAGCCAGACACCTGATAAAACCCCCCTGCTTCAATCAGACAAGGGGAGGAGTTGAAGCAGAATGGATTGGTGTTGGAGCAGAGAGCAGTTTGGAGGGAAGCAGAGGAGAGTTTGGAGAAGTGCTGTGGTGGGCTAAGAAGACCAAGACCCTAGGTAAAGGGACACCTGGTTTGTGCAGAGGGAGAGCAGGAAGCCCCGCAAGCTCAAGGGCAGGAGAGAGAAGTAGCCCAGGGGAAGGAACCGCTGGTTCAAGCGGTTTACCACTATCCCTAGGGCCCCTGGGCTGGGACCCAGAGTAGAGGGTGGGCCTGGGTCCCTCCCTCTCCACTCCCCTCCTCTAGGACACTAGTGGGGCAGTTAATACCCCACTTCAGGGGTGAGAAATGGTGCCCTGACCCCTCCCCAGGAAGAGAGAGCATGAGACCCATCAAAGTAGTGTTGGCAATTTGCCATACTTATTACACGTTTTTCTTTTCAGAATCCATTATTATATTCTCTACATAATTGCTTAGTTTCCATGTGAATTTATCTCCTCTAATCCCCACTCACAGCTGTTGATTGACATTTTGGCAGGGTGAAAGACTCTGCACATTCACTCAGTATGTCTGTCATTTTCTGTCTCAGCAGCATGGACTATAAAAAGGAGCAGCTAAAGCCTTAAGAAACCCGTTATCCATGTATGAAGTTTATTAATATCACATCTATGAAGATTGAAGTGGGGACACTATTGAAGTCTGTCATAAATATAAAGAGAAGGGTAACCACCTTTTGTATACAGTGCTATAAAATCCCTCCTGGCCAGAGGCAACATCCTGTTACCTGTAAAGGGTTAAGAAGCTCCGCTAACCTGGCTGGCACCTGACCCAAAGGACCAATAAGGGGACAAAATACTTTCAAATCTTGGGGGCAGGGGAGAAAGGCTTTTGTTTTGTGCTCTTTGTTTACGTGGTTGTTCTCTCTTGGGACTGAGAGAGGCCAGACAGAAATCTGTCTTCTCCAACCCATCTGAATCCAAGTCTCCAATATTGCAATCAGTATAGGTAAACCAGACAAGGCGAATTAGTTTATCTTTTATGTGAATTTTCCCTGTGTTAAGAGGGAGGTTTATTCCTGTTTTCTGTAACTTTAAGGTTTTGCCCAGAGGAGGATCCTCTGTGTTTTGAATCTGAATACCTTGTAAAGTATTTTCCATCCTGATTTTACAGAGAGGATTTTTACCTCTTTTTTTTTTTTTTTTAATAAAACCCTTCTTTTAAGAACCTGACTGATTTTTCCATTGTTCCAAGATCCAGGGGTTTGGGTCTTTGATGATTTTGTAACCAATTGGTTAGGATATTATTCTCAAGCCTCCCCAGGAAAGGGGGTGTGTAGGGCTTGGGGGGGATATTTTGGGGGGAAGACGTCTCCACGTGGTCTCTTTCCCTGTTCTTTGTTTAAAACGCTTGGTAGTGGCAGCATACTGTTCAAGGACAAGGCAAAGTTTGTACCTTGGGGAAGTGCTTAACTTAAGCTGGTAAGAATAAGGTTAGAGGGTCTTTTATGGGGGTCCCCACATCTGTACCCTAGAGTTCAGAGTGGGGAAGAAACCTTGACAAAGACAAATAAGCATCACTAGATATTTCATATTTAAGTGGCTTTTTTCATCTTGCTGAATTTCTGCAGTCCTTGTATGAGCTTGGTATAAAACTTAAAAGAAGTTGATCATAGGAATTTTCCATTTAAGAGCATATTTATTTTCTAAATATATAATGAATTGTTCTTTTTCCTTTTCAAGTGTGGAGCCCACACTCCACATATAACAATAGGGAAAAGTCCTACCCCTGCTACCAGAGCCATGGTTGGCTTCAGAACTAGAAGGACATCCCGTCCCTGCTTTCGGGTTGCCAGGCGTCCAGTTTTTGACCAGAATGGCTGGTCAAAAAGGGACCCTGGCGGGTCTAAGGCAGGCTAGTCCCTACCTGTCCTGGCACCGCACTGTGCCCTGGAAGCAGCCAGCAAGTTTGGCTACTAGGCAGGGGGGCCATGGGGATCCACATGTTGCCCCCGCCCAGAGCACCAGCTCTGAACTTCCACTGGCCAGGAACTTCAGCCAATGGGACCTGGGGGGCAGTGCCTGTGGGCGAGAACAGCACATGGAACCTCCTGGCCCCCCACACCTAGGAGACAGACCTGCTGGCTGCTTCAGGGGTACAGCGCGGAGCTGGGGCAGGCAGGGAGCTTTCCTTAGACCCGCTGTGCCACTGACCAGGAGCTGCCCGAGTTAAGACTGCAGCCCAACCCTGAGCAACAATCCCATGCCCCAGCCCTGACCCCCCCCCCCCCCCCCGAAACCCAGAGCTCCTTCCTGCACCTCAAACCCCTCATTCCTGTCCCCAGCCCAGAGCCCACACCCCCTCCTGGACTCCCAACCCCCTGTCTCAACCCACAGTCCCTTCCTGCTCTCCGAATCTCTTGGCTCCACCCACAGCCTGGAGCCCCCTCTGCACCCCAAATCTCTCATCCCCAGCCCCACCCCAGAGCCCGTACCCCTCCCACACCTCAACTCTCTGCCTCAACCTGCAGCTTCCTCACACATTCCAAATACCTCGGCCCCACCCCACAACCTGGAACCGCTTCCTGTACCCCAACCCCCTGCCCCAGCCCAGTGAAAGTGAGTGAGGCTGGGGGGGAATGAGCCACTGAGGGAGGGGGAATGTAGTGAGTGGGGGCAAGACTTTGGGGAACGGATGGGGCTGGGGCAGGACCTCGGGGCAGGGCTAGGGTGTTTGGTTTTGTGTGATTAGAAAGTTGGCAATCCTACCTTGCTTCCTCCTGCCAGCTGTCCTCTGACCAGAGGATGGGGATAACATTGAAAGAGAATCCACAGGATGCAACGGAGTACATGAGGTGCTGCTGCAGGGACACAGCAGGCCGAGAGTTTGAGTTCAGGGACAGGAGACAGGACCATGGGAGCCGCTTGTCTGCATGGTGGTTAAAAGCTTGTCCCACACTATGCAAGAGTCAGCCAGAGCCAAAAGGGAAGGAGGTCCCTGATCTGCGACTAAAGAACTGATTTTGGAGAGGTACTTGGACTGTTTGTTGGCTGATAGGGGTGTTGAAATCATTTCTGGATTGATTCCTAACTCCACAAATGATGTAGGAGGGCTCCAGGGGTGCTGAAACAATTTTTATAGTGGGAGTGCTGAGCGCCATTGAACAAAACTGTACACCCTGTACATGATCGAAACCACTTCAAGCCAGGGGGTGCTGCAGCACCCCTAGTTCCAGCACTTATGGAGGGTTCTCTACCCCAAGGCAAGGACTGGGAGTTTGTTCCAAATATTTCATACTTAGCTGTTTTTTGCTTTTGGTCATTATGGTTAATGGAGTTACTCTAGATTTACTCCTATGTAACTGAGAGTGGAATTTCAGGTCCATACATGTGTGTAATTTTTTTTTTTTTTTAGCCTTTGTCAAGGTTCCTTCCCCACTCTGGACTCTAGGGTACAGATGAGGGGACCTGCATGAAAAACTCCCTAAGCTTATTTTTACCAGCTTAGGTTAAAACTTCCCCAAGGTACAAACTATTTTACCTTTTTTGTCCCTGGACTTTATTGCTGCCACCACCAAGCGTCTAACAAAATATAACCGGGAAAGAGCCCGCTTGGAAATGTCTTTCCCCCCAAGCCTTACACCCCCTTTCCTGGGGAAGGCTTGATAAAAATCCTCACCAATTTGCATAGGTGAACAAAGACCCAAACCCTTGGATCTTAAGAACAATGAAAAAGCAATCAGGTTCTTAAAAGAAGAATTTTAATTAAAGACAAAGTAAAAGAATCACCTCTGTAAAATCAGGATGGTAAATACCTTGCAGGCTAATCAGATTCAAAACATAGAGAATCCCTCTAGGCAAAACCTTAAGTTACAAAAAGACACAAAAGCCAGAATATACATTCCATTCCGCACAATTTATTTTATCAGCCATTTAAACAAAACAGAATCTCATGCATATCTAACTAGATCGCTTCTTAACCCTTTACAGGAGTTCTGACCTGCACTCCTGCTCTGGTCCCGGCAAAAGACACAGAGAGAACCCTTTGTTTCCCCGCCCGTACCAGCTTTGAAATTATCTTGTCCCCTCATTAGTCATTTTGGTCAGGTGCCAGCGAGGTTATCTTTAGCTTCTTAACCCTTTACAGGTGAAAGGGTTTTTTCCTCTGGCCAGGAGGGATTTAAAGGTGGTTAGCCTTCCCTTTATATTTATGACAGCCTTAAGTACACATTCCTAATTCTAAGCTCTCTTAAACATCCCTTAATGCTTTTCTAGGCATCTTTTTTTTTCTTTTCTTCCTTGGGGGAGAGGAAGACCTCAAAGGATCCTGATCAGAAGCAAAGCAAAAACAAAAAAACCCTTTATTTTCCTATAAGCCTCTACTGATGTCCTCAGAGAGTCTTCAATATAGACATTTTACTCTGGGACCTTTCTGGTTATTCTACTCCATGTCCCAGGACACTTTTAAATTGAATTCTTATTTCCCATTTTTAACTCTCCTGAAGAACTGATATCCCAGTAACTCTATTCTAGCCCACTAGTTTAAGGGAATGTTACTTTACAGTGCGTGTTTTTTCTCAACATATTGAGATTATGTAGGAGAGAAATAGCTTCTCATTTCATATATATGACATGCTTACTCTGAGTGTTTATCAGTTTACAAGGTAATAGATTATATTTTTTTTATTTTCCCTGTTGGGAGTATTAAAACATTTATTATATTACAGACTTTTCCATAGCATCGGGATCAAAATCACTGAAGGGAAAAAAGCCAGCCTTGTTCATATGCTGCTCCCTCAACATTATTTTAGCTTGGAGCATCTGGAGACATTTACAGGGCAAATAAGTGGAAAAATGAGGAACCTAATTTTCAAAATAAAATGAGCTCCGTTCTGCACCTACTTTGTGTACAACCACAATTGCTCATGTAAACTGGATAATTATGTAAACGGTCAGTTGTGAGTCTGACTCCCCATTTGTATGTACAGCTACTCCATTTGACTGCTCAGCCATAGTTCTTGTGCACACAAATTAGGCAGCAATTGCCCATGTCCCAATCTGGAAATAGGTCTAATGTGTCTTTATTCTTTTCAAATAAAGAGAATTTCCCATTCTTAATACCAAAGGCAATCCTTTTTCTATTGCCTCAAGCTATTATACAGAGAGATGAACAGCAAAATCAAATACTTGTCATACTTTAAACTCAAACATGGCTGAAAGAAAATACCTATTTTATGCTTCAATGGGATGGGAGTTAAAACAGCAGTGAATATTGAAACTGCATTTCTTCAACTTTTGAGTTGACTTCCTATTGAATTTATCCTTCCTGAGTTATTTAGATAAGCATATTTTTATCTTCATATTAGGTACTTTCATACTCCATTGCTAATAATGTTTTCACAATCCTTAGCGTCTATCAAAGAGCAGGATTTACATGCAGTAAGCACATTTTTAGCTATTGGAAGTAGACCACCTCTAGTATAATTGTTCATTTTCTGTTAAAATTATCAGGGGAAAAAACCCTGAATTCCATATGTTGAGTTGCCACAGTAACTGAACGGGTGGGGGATCATCCTGCAGAATAACTTTTAATTCTGTTGCTCAAACACTGTTGTAAAGAGAAGACCATGTAACAGCCAATCAAAATGTATAAATAAAAATGTTTGTTTTTCTAAACATTTTCTCCTAGGTCTCAAAGTACTTTGCAAGCATCACAATGCTCTATTAATTATTTGAGATAAACTTGAAGCATATCCTCGTTACTAAGCACGCATAATTTATACAAGATTAATTAAATCCAATATTACACAAATCAAATGCAGTATTGTTTTAACCCGTTTGACAGATAATCTGTAAGTAATTTGTTTTACTTAAGTGATTTGTCTGAATGACTCTGAGTCAATGTCAGACAAGAATGAAACCCAGTTATCGTGACTTTCACTCCCAGTTGCTTACTCTAACTTCCAAGGTGAGATCCTTAGATGGCATAAATCTATCAGGCAACTGGGACTGACAGGATATCTAAAATTACCAATTTAAAATGGTGGCCAGATCCTCAGCTAAACTGCTGCTTCAAATCCAATGTCTAGTAGCCAGTACACATAGTAACTAATACAACATTGCCATGTCTTGCCATCAAAGCAAGATTCTGGGCAGTAGGGTAAAAAATTGGCTCAAACTACAAATTTTAGATCAGGAGCTGGATTTTGAACCTGTAAAAGGCTGAGGTTGTTAGAAACTGGGGCCTTGTTTTGGGGTAGTCTTTACCATGGTGTTGGTATTCCACCACTGCCATGTAACAGGAGATGAAACAGCAACTTTACATCACAGTATTGTGCATTCAGACAACATGTATCATCATTTTTGTTGTATCCAGGCAGAGTGTAGTAATGTATAGCCTATTTTATTTGAAAATTTGTCTGTGGAAAACACAAGTACAGCAGAGCTTTTTATTACCAATGCAGTGTACAAACTGTATGCAAAAGCAGAGGGCATCTTATGATAGCCTGTATAATTTTTTCACAGTCAGTGACAGTCTCAAGTCTATGGATCCTACCCAAATTTACAAACACCTTTCTTAGATTTATCTTAAGAGGAATAACAATCTCAATCCTGTTATCTTCCTCAACATTACAATAATTTTCACTTTAAGAACTTGCCTGTACATTCCTCAATATGTGGTATAACTGATGAGAGAGAGAGAAGAACTTTTTAAAATGTATTCTGTTCATAAATCCATGCAGCTTGAAAAGAATATGGAGATTTTTTTCTCATAACAAATAAATCAGTCTATGAATTTTATAGAAGAAAAATAAGTAACATGAGTAATCAAGCTCTAATTATTAACTTGGCTTTAAAATTTCAGTCTATACAAATGATGACGTGATTATTTTGTGTAATAATTTGCATCACATTATAAACAGAGTAAAATGAAATTGAAATTAGCTCATTGAATAAGGCAACATTTCCCTACCTAGGCATGGAAAGGGAGGAAGACTGGTCACTGGGCATGGATTGGAGCTCTGGGAGCTGAGAGAACAGCATGATCTCAGATCTACCCTGCCCTACTGAAAATGTTCTCTAGAAGCTAGGGTAAAAAGACATCTGCCTTCCTTTCATACTCCTCCAGTAGCCCTAAGGCAGACAGCAACAAGAGCACATCAGCTCATCTAGCTATAGGCTCAGGCAGCCGCTGTCTCGCACAACTTTTTCTTCCCAGAGTACTCAACTCAGCTGCAATACCGCACAAAGCCACCAATGGTTTCTCTCTCACACCATGACCAAGATGCAAATAATTTTTAAGGAGGGGGGAGGGGAAATGAGGAAGGAATGCAAAAAAAGGAAGGAAAAAGAGGGGAGAAAAGGGATTAAGACATACACATGGTAAAAAGAGAACAAAGAGAAAGTTCAGGAGGGAGAAAACAAAAAAGAGCACATTTGGGGAGGTTCGGGGGGGAAGATGTAGGAACTGTTGCAGGGCCTGGAGTGAGAAAACGAGAGGGACACCTATCAGCTAGACTGTTGGAGCTTGGGTTCTCTCTCCAACAGGGTTTGGGAACGACTAGAGTTAATCATTCAGTGTTAGCGGTAGGAAAAAAAAACTTTATCAGAAAAGTATAAATGACATCTCTTGATTTATGAATATAGAGTTTCACAGATTGTAGATGACCCATAAAGCCAAGGGTCAAAATTGGCTACCTTTAGGCACAGAAGTGTGAAAACAAAATAACCAGTATAATGGCTACATTGGTAACCCTACTGAATTAATTTGTTCAGCATCACAACCATCCTGAGTTGTAACCTGCTAAGAGGGGGTGGTGCTATTAGGCTGTTCCCTGTGAATGGGACCTGATCTTTAGAATCCACTTCTTCTTTGTCTGAAATAACTGACATCTTAAGATGTTCAAGACATGCCACAAAGCCCATCTCTTTCCTGGCCCTTTTAGAAAGGGCAGGTGTAGTGAAGACGGAAATCTTAGCATTGAGGGCTGGGATCTGTGGTGGGAATATGCGTATGGGGTTTTGTTCCTCCTTTTGGTTTTGGGTAGTGTGCTGCGTTTTTTAGGAAATTATTTTGACTGCATTTTTAATAGGTGGTAAAGGCACTGAATGCCCTCAAGCCGTCAAGTGGTGCATGCCTAAACCCTGATGAAAATATTTTTAGTAAATGCATTTTGTAATTATGGGTAACTGCACCAAGGGCTTAGAAGCAACAAATATTTTAAAATAACCTTCATAAACCTGCTTGAAAAAAGTGTAGCTATGAGCGTATCACTGCCCTTCAACTCTCTGCTTATAAAAATGCTACTGCTACTTATGATGCCTCAGCAATTTGTCCTCACTTTGCCATGTGAGTCCAGAACCCATTCATATAAGATGCTACAATGATTAAATTGTTATAAAATTGGAAACTACAGTGGGTTATGGCTAAGTATAAAGGGCTTTGTGAGAAAATGCCACATTAATTTACTGATTTAATAGAGGTTTTTAAGAACACTGATGATTTGGAGTCAAGCAGCTCATTAATATTTTAAATCCCAGAGGCTAATGTAAAATGAGGCTATAGAGTGAATCACTGTGCAACAACTGGAACCTAGACTCACCTCTCAAGTGAGCTCCAGGTGTTTTTTGTTACTGGTACCTATGAACAGAGAAATGAAGATGTAATTATATAGCACCCTTGCCTACTTAACAATGTAAATTGGTTTGTACTTCTATTAAGTTTTCCCGTTTGAATATATAATGGTAAATTATGAAAATGTGTGATTGTTTGTTTTACTCTTAGCTCTCATTTGCAGTGGATGTTCTGGCAATCAGAAGAATTTCCATCCTGTTTTTGCTGTGCAGGGAGCAGGAGTTATTGTACAAATCATGAGACTGATCTTCCAAAATGATAGGAACCTCTCCAAGGTGCTGAGCACTTTTGACTTCCATTAATATGGCTTTGGGCCTTTTTGGTACTATCACAACTGTGCATCAGCTCACAGTGCACATCTGGTTCTCCATCTTCAAAAGAAATCCTAATATTCCCTCTGCATTATCTGGGAAAAATAAAAAGGCTCTGATCCTCACTAGTGTTTCCATTTTGGACTATCTACTTCATTTAAAGCAATACAGCCTCTCCCTAATCTCAGTGCACCCTAGTCTGTGCACCCTTGACTGCAATTTAGCTCTTTCACCCACTTTTACTTGTACTGATAAGGCAGTGTTGTCTCGTGGATAGAGCACTAGACCTGAACCCATGATTCCTGGCTTCTATTCCTGACCTCTGCCAATGGTCTGCTGGGTGCCCTTGGGCAAGCCTCTTCCACATAGAATCATAGAATATCAGGGTTGGAAGGGACCTCAGGAGGTCATCTAGTCCAACCCCCTGCTCAAAGCAGGACCGATCCCCAATTAAATCATCCCAGCCAGGGCTTTGTCAAGCCTGACCTTAAAACTTCAAAGGAAGGAGATTCCACCACCTCCCTAGGTAACGCATTCCAGTGTTTCACCACCCTCCTAGTGAAAACATTTTTCCTAATATCCAACCTAAATCTCCCCCACTGCAACTTGAGACCATTACTCCTTGTTCTGTCATCTGCTACCACTGAGAACAGTCTAGAGCCATCCTCTTTGGAACCCCCTTTCAGGTAGTTGAAAGAAGCTATCAAATCCCCCCTCATTCTTCTCTTCCGTAGTCTAAACATCCCCAGTTCCCTCAGCCTCTCCTCATAAGTCATGTGTTCCAGTCCCCTAATAATTTTTGTTGCCCTCTGCTGGACTCTTTCCAATTTTTCCACATCCTTGTAGTATGGGGCCCAAAACTGGACGCAGTACTCCAGATGAGGCCTCACCAGTGTCGAATAGAGAGGAACGATCATGTCCCTCGATCTGCTGGCAATGCCCCTACTTATACATCCCAAAATGCCATTGGCCTTCTTGGCAACAAGGGCACACTGTTGACTCATATCCAGCTTCTCGTCCACTGTATCCCCTAGGTCCTTTTCTGCAGAATTGCTGCCGAGCCATTCAGTCCCTAGTCTGTAGCGGTGCATGGGATTCTTCCATCCGAAGTGCAGGACTCTGCACTTGTCCTTGTTGAACCTCATCAGATGTCTTTTGGCCCAATCCTCCAATTTGTATAGGTCCCTCTGTATCCTATCCCTACCCTCCAGCGTATTTACCTCTCCTCCCAGTTTAGTGTCATCTGCAAACTTGCTGAGGGTGCAATCCACACCATCCTCCAGACCCTTGGGGCACTCCACTTGATACCAGCTGCCAACTAGACATGGAGCCATTGCTCACTACCCATTGAGCCCGACAATCTGGCCAGCTTTCTATCCACCTTATAGTCCATTCATCGAGCCCATACTTCTTTAACTTACTGGCAAGAATACTGTGGGAGACAGCATCAAAAGCTTCGCTAAAGTCAAGGAACACCATGTCCACTGCTTTCCCTTCATCCACAGAACCAGTTATCTCATCATAGAAGGCAATTAGATTAGTCAGGCATGACTTGCCCTTGGCGAATCCATGCTGACTGTTCCTGGTCACTTTCTTCTCCTCTAAGTGCTTCAGAATTGATTCCTTGAGGACCTGCTCCATGATTTTTCCGGCACTGCCCCCGATCGCCATGAGTTTTCAAAGATAATGGCCAATGGCTCTGCAATCACATCCGCCAACTCCTTTAGCACTCTCGGATGCAACGCATCCGGCCCCATGGGCTTGTGCACGTCCAGCTTTTCTAAATAGTCCCGAACCACTTCTTTCTCCACAGAGGGCTGGTCACCTCCTCCCCATGCTGTGCTGCCCAGTGCAGTAGTGTGGGAGCTGACCTTGTTCGTGAAGACAGAGGCAAAAAAAGCATTGAGTACATTAGCTTTTTCCACATCCTCTTGTCACTAGGTTGCCTCCCTCATTCAGTAAGGGACCCACACTTTCCTTGACTTTCTTCTTGTTGCTAACATACCTGAAGAAACCCTTCTTGTTACTCTTAACATCTCTTGCTAGCTGCAACTCCAGGTGTGATTTGGCCTTCCTGATATCACTCCTGCATGCCCGAGCAATATTTTTATACTCATCCCTGGTCATTTGTCCAGTCTTCCACTTCTTGTAAGCTTCTTTTTTTGTATTAAGATCAGCAAGGATTTCACTGTTAAGCCAAGCTGGTCGCCTGCCGTATTTACTATTCTTTCTACACATCGGTATGCTTTGTCCCTGTAACCTCAATAAGGATTCTTTAAAATACAGCCAGCTCTCCTGGACTCCTTTCCCCCTCATGTTATTCTCCCAGGGGATCTTGCCCATCAGTTCCCTGAGGGAGTCAAAGTCTGCTTTTCTGAAGTCCAGGGTCCGTATTCTGCTGCTTTCCTTTCTTCCTTGTGTCAGGATCCTGAACTCGACCATCTCATGGTCACTGCCTCCCAGGTTCCCATCCACTTTAGCTTCCCCTACTAATTCTTCCCGGTTTGTGAGCAGCAGGTCAAGAAGAGCTTTGCCCCTAGTTGGTTCCTCCAGCACTTGCACCAGGAAATTGTCCCCTACATTTTCCAAAAACTTCCTGGATTGTCTGTGCACCGCTGTATTGCTCTCCCAGCAGATATCAGGGTGATTGAAGTCTCCCATGAGAACCAGGGCATGTGATCTAGTAACTTCTGCGAGTTGCTGGAAGAAAGCCTCGTCCACCTCATCCCCCTGGTCCGGTGGTCTATAGTAGACTTCCACCATGACATCACCCTTGTTGCTCACACTTCTAAACTTAATCCAGAGACTCTCAGGTTTTTCTGCAGTTTCATACTTGAGCTCTGAGCAGTCATACTGCTCTCTTACATACAGTGCAACTCCTCCACCTTTTCTGCCCTGCCTGTCCTTCCTGAACAGCTTATATCCATCCATGACAGTACTCCAGTCATGTGAGTTATCCCACCAAGTCTCTGTTATTCCAATCACATCAAAATTCCTTGACTGTGCCAGTACTTCCAGTTCTCCCTGCTTGTTTCCCAGGCTTTGTGAATCTGGCTTCAGTTTCCTCATCTATAAAATGGGGATAGTGATACTGACCTCCTTTGTAAAGCACTTTGAGATCTACTGATGGAAAGAAGTAGGTGGTATTACTGAGATTTTTAAAAAGCCTACTACCCAATTGGAAGCTACCCCTTCTGTGAGACTTAAATGTGTGGAGCTCTTCAAATTGATGGAACTACTATGTGAGTCTTTGTTAGAATGTTCCCTGGACCATCTCTCACTGAAAAAAACACATTCCTAGTAGCAGTCTAATCAGCTTGAAGAGGATCAAGATCCTAGCAGCTCACTCACCACAGACAGTGTTCTATAAGGGTCAGGCAGTTCTTTACAAGCACATCCAACTTTTATCCATGGTTGGTCTCCCTTCATTTCAGCCAATCAAGCAATTTACCATCATTTCCCCTGAAGCTCACTCATTGTCAGACTAGGGTGCATTCTATAATTGTGAATCTCAAGCATTCAGAAATCATGAGTTAGGTCCCCAAAAAGGGACTGGCTTAAATATCATCCTGTGATTTTTAAAGCATTTTCATAGAATCATAGAAATGTAGGTCTGGAAGGGACCTTAAGAAGACATCAAGTCCAGCCCCCTGTGCTGTGGCAGGACCAAATAAACCTAGACCACCCCAAGTGTTTTTTTCAACTTATTTTTAAAAGCGTCCAATGATGGGGGTTCCACGACCTCCTTTAGAAGCCTATTCCATTATTACTTTTTGGATTTAGCTTCTCAGCCGGATGGTCAGGGCAGAATTCTTCTCACCTACACTGATGTAACACCACTGGGAACTCAATTCAGAAGGGCCGTTCTACAATCATTGTTCATTTAAGATTCCCCCCATCTACCTCTGTTGGAGTTAGGGACTTCTTGTTAATCACAGAGTGGGGATCCATTCAGACACTTCTTAAAGAAGAAAGACAGTTGCTCCCATATAGTAACTGTGGTTCTTCAGTATGATGGTCTGTGTGGATTCGCTCTTCCCCACCATCTTTTTATGCTATTTGGAGTATCAAAGTAGATTCTTGATTTAGTGGAAGAAAATGTGGGCGAGTGCTCCTTTGTGTCACCAGATGGAAATATTAGGACATAGGCAGTTTCAATGGACATAGCTATCCAGAAAGGTCTGTGCTTGCATACCAAGATACGCATCACATATGTATGAATCTAGATCTATGCACACAACCTTGCTGAAGAGCCACAGTTATTGTGGCAGTGGTAATCAATCCATTTTTTTCATGATCTTCAGCACTAAGGGCCACATTCCTCCCTGGATGTATATGAACATGGTTCCTGTTGACTTACATAGCTTCCACTAATTTAACATGTGTGTGCATCTGAAGTCAAAATTTAGACTAAACATTGGGTTATGCCATTTCCTGTATGTGTTAAAACTGAGGTCAAGAAGGTGGTGTAGCAGAATGTAATGCCCAATATAATATATGAGATGGTCACATACAGAAAATTGTGAGGTCATAATGCTACCGAATTTCAGTTGGCTAACACCACAGTTAGTGAGTCTGAAATTAAACCAGGCTAATAGTCAGGCAGCCTATGAAAGTATAAAATAACAAAGGGCAAGATACAGTACTCTGTTATCAAGAAGGATAATTCAGATATTTTCATCTCTGTGACCAAAGTTGAATAAGATGAGGAAGAAAAGAATTACATGTGTCTTTTGTCAAAAGGTGCTCGCACAAAAATCAAACATACATAGTATTCCCCTGTCTTCAAGTTTTGTTCTTGTTGTACTCCTACAAATAGTGTGGTTGAACTTTTTGTTACATGTGTGTGTCTCTTTCCCTCTCCTAGATTGTACTTGCAGCTAACAAGATGCTATCTATATTTGAACTCAATTGACTTTTTTTTTCCAGTTTCCCAGTATGTCAGTTGAGAAGGATGTTGAAGTGTTTCCAGGATTTTGTTTTTGTTTGGTAAACAATTTTTTTTTTCAGCTTTCATTATATCCAAAATGTGTAGTCAGTGCTTTTGTTAGGCGCAATCAGTAATACTCAGCTCTAATCTTCTTATGCAGAACCTGAAGTAATCAGTCATGGATGATGCCTTAAATATAATGTAGCTATTTTAAGCACTAGAATCACAATTATATTAATATAAGATGATAAACTGGAAAAAGGAAAACAAAAGCCTCTGACTTGAAACAAATTCAGCGATACATCTTTTATACAATGTATAGCCCATATGTAACCTTCAAAATTGTCTTCATTAGCTTATCTTAATTAATCCTAGGAATCAACAAGTTTATACTAGCTCACTGTATGGTTTTATATGTCAATGGCATATTTGATTTGTGGCCAGCTCCTTATGAGGACTGACTAGTATAACTCACTTAGTTTTGTTGTTTTCTTTCTGAATAAAGATATTATTCTTTCTCACCAGCTGCCAGTGCTGCAAACTCAATACACGCAGCTTTTGAATCACCTGTCATGAAAAGACCCTTAATGATGGGGTCCAGAATTGCCTTGATGTAGTGTTGAACGCCTCAATATAACTCTTGTTCAAAACTATTGATTTCTGGATGGGAATCTTTGTGATATGAAGAACCAGTGTTACAGAGCCTTGAAAATCATGGTTCAGTTCTGCTAACAATTCCATTTTATCAAAACTTTTAACTTAGTTCTTACATTGATTTGTAGACCAAGTCCAAATTATCTCTATTGCTATGTCTACAAGCTTGGTTAAGAACATTAGAATTAGATCAATGAAAACACAACAGTTGGGAAGAATAGCACTTTTAATAAAATAACTATTTGTAATTCTACAGTAATCTCAAACATTGTGAGCTTGGCTAGAACCATTATTGGAATTCACATTCCATTTTATAGCTATTGTACAGAAAAAAATATACAGGGCTGATACAAAATTCCAAAGGGAAAATATTGTGATGGGGGGGGGGGGAGCTGTAGAAAGCACACAGCTTGAAAAATATATATATATATAGACAATGAAAAAAGAGAAGCAAGAGAAAATTTAGTTTGTGATTTTTTTTTGTAGGTGTTAAATGACATTCTCTATTTGTAATACATGCACTACAATCCTGGATGAGCTCCTACTCCTGAACAATCACCTGGTCACTGTACTGGACCAGTATCTTGAGTCTCTCATGCGTGTGGCTTGGCAAAGATTAGGCACTGTTTCTGGCTCTGGACCATTAGGCACATACTTGAGATACAGACCCATGTCTGACACCCGTCTCTGACTACAGGATCTCCATTGTCGATTGCCCAGCCAGAAACTACTGCTGGCACACCTAAGCCTCTGCAATAGTTGCTGCTTGCTCCCCGTATTCCACAGAAGCTCTGGACCTGTAGGGTCTACTGTTTCTCTCTTGTAGAACTATGAATCTGTGTGAGCAAGAAACACACATTCTGCAAAGGAATTTCTAAATGCACACACACTTTACTCATATCGAAAGCTCAAGAGATTATACAGAAAAATAACAAACAACTACATGTAAGACCTTGCCTCAGGTTTGTTTTTTTTCCCTTCCTGGGAATCCGCTGGGCCTACATCATTCTTTCACATGCTGTACTACTGTCCAGCCTTGTCGTGTGGTTCTGGTCCTGGTCTCTCTCTCTCTGCTTAAGAACATCCCCTCGCCCTCAGTTTTGGTCCTTAGGTCTGATCTACATTACAGACTTACATCCACTCCCCCTCACCCCTGAGAGACATAGTTATACTGACCTAACCCCTGGTATAGACAGTGCCATGACAACAGGAGAGCTTCTCTCCTTGACATAGCTACCACCTCTTGGGGAGGTGGATTAATTACATGGATGGGAGAGCTCTCTCTCCTGTCAGAGTAGAGTATCTTCATTAAAGCACTGCAGCACCACTGATCCTGTCCTGAGTCCTGTGTGAGACCTCATACTGCATTCATGTACACAACCTCCCCCCTCTCAGAGGGGTGGAGCAGATGAATGGTCATTAGTAAATCAATAGTCCATCTAGTGAGTCTCCATTGTGATTATAGGGTGAGTTTATTTAATTGCTAATGATCCTTAATGTCTGTCCCATTTGGGTGCAGCACCCAGGTTCCAATCCTCTCCTCTTAATACAAGAGATATTATGAAGATGCAGTGAAAGACAACCATAAGGATGCAAACATACAGAGAGTTTGTAATATCAACCTGGAATTCATAGGTTTATATAGACAGATTCCCAAACTGTCTGAACAGATCACAGACTTCCCTTAATTTTGAAAAGAGATTCGCAGTGACTCAATAGGAAAATTGCATGACATAACTTATTTCCACACCAGAGATGGCCTTCAGTTTATTTTACTTTTAAAAAGTATGAAGATTTTAAAAAATCAGTTTTGGGTCTCTAAAAAGAAAAGGAGTACTTGTGGCACCTTAGAGACTAACCAATTTATTTGAGCATGAGCTTTCGTGTAGCTGTAGCTCACGGAAGCTCATGCTCAAATAAATTGGTTAGTCTCTAAGGTGCCACAAGTACTCCTTTTCTTTTTGCAAATACAGACTAACACGGCTGTTACTCTGAAACCTGTCATTTTGGGTCTCTGGTGTTAGTGACAAAAAGTAGTTTCCAGCTTATGGCTTAATGCAAAATTACTTTTGGTGGTCTGATTAAATTTCCTAGTAGACAGATAAGTATTTCATGATACCTTCCAAAACTGGCACTAATTGGCATCCTTTTCAGCAATCAGAGCAGAGAGGGCAAGAAAAAGGAGGCACCCAAGAGGGTGCTCAGGTGGCAGCTGGTCCTGTTACAAGCATTTCCTGACAGAAAACTGTTCAATTGAACATATTTCCACCACCTCTGCTCCTTCCATTTGATTTATCAAATGGAGATAATTCCTCCCACTTTTTCATACAAAATATCTGCATGGAGAAGCTCTTGTATCTCCCCAATACAAGAAATCCAGAAGAGACACTTCCTATGATCTGAAGGGGCATTCTCACCAGATTGTCATTCACCTACATCAGTTCAAATTCCTCGACTTTTCCTTGGACAACAAACATTACCAACGTGTGGGACCCCTGTTCAGTCTTTGAAGTAGCCTGTGTGATGGTCAAGCTGATGGACTCAATCATCCTGAGAGGTAAGAACAAAATTGCCTCAATACGTTGTAATCAGATAAAAACATAGGGCTAGGGTGGTTTCCCTTGCACAGGTGTTCAATAACTAGAAGTGGTTTTTCCACAGAATTGCACAATCAGAATTCTAGGTACTAGTCACAGTGTTGACAACCACATTAGACTGTTCAAAGACAGCCAGACAAGTCCCCCTTCTCATTAACTTCAAGACTAGGGCCAATGCAGAGAGCAGCATATACTGAACAGTGTGGAAGGGTGTAGCAGTGGCCACTCTAATGTTCTCTCCTCAGGATATCTGGAGTGCCTCAGCACTGAGGCAACCAAAATGCCTTTGAGGGTTGCTGCTATAACAGAGTCTATCAGCATCCCTACTAAGGGAGGCTAGGCATTAAAAGTCACAGTAGAGGCTATAATGTTTGCAAACTTTTTAAAATAAAAATCACCTTTTTGCAAGTGTGTGATTGTGTTTTCTCCCTTTTGCAAACTTTCTAGTGTTTACACAGAGAGAGAGAGAGAACTGCTTCACTATTCATTATTGTGCATGTCTCTCATTTAGAAGTGACCTTGCACAAAACCAATATCTTTGATTGTACCTTTATGTAAATGCATCAATATAGCTAAAGGATAAAAGTAATAAATAAAAAGCCGGCCAACAATACAGATAAAAAAAGATAGACTAATCTACATCTTATCTATTATTTGTCTGTTTGAAATCTACTCACAATGGAATAAACAAATGGTCCTAACTTTGTTTTTTTAATTTTCTCTGCTTTTAATTAGTAATCAGTTATTGTTTGAGCTTTCCATGCTCGCAGCGATTATAAGCATTATGTTAATTTAATGTAAATGTACAGAAAAATGATGAAAGCAGGTCGTTACATTTCATTTTACATTATGAATATGTATTGCACTGTGAGAAAATTTTTTGACATATACTAGCTTACAAATATTCTGTCCATCCTGATATTTAATTTGCTGTCTGGGTGAAAACAGACACATAAACACATCTAGTTTATTTTCCAGTATTTTGTTGGGAAAATACTAAACTTAATAAATTGTATTTCAGATTTCGCAGCAAGTTCCTGCATTTAATCTACATGCTAAATTTTAAGAATATACTTTGGGTAAATGGATAGCGTTCCCTGATAGTGTCATTTTATGGCTCAGTTTGGATGTGATAGAACCTTCATTTCACTGAGGAACCATGATTTACAACATCTTTTTGCATTTATTTTAATGACTATTTTTTAAAATGCTGCAAAATGTTCTGTATTCATGAATATTTTGCATAGATTTATGTAGATTAGCACAAGTAGAGAAGAAATAAATACATGATTTATTTATTTATTTATTTTTACATCTCACACTAGAAAATTGTTGAAGGCAAGTTATTCAGGTGTAGTTTTAACAGTGGCCTAGATTCTCTCCTCCTTAACACCAAGGATCTGTATTTGAGTAATAGATATGTTCTAGTTACATTGTGATACTATTCATGCTGCAAACATTTATTTTATGTAAGCGTTCCTTGGCCTGGATTACGAACTTGCAGTACTGTTTTCTACTTTTAGCAGTTTGTTCTTTGGGACAAACTCTTTGCATTAAAATGTTATATTTCTATTGTCACGTCTGTTTGCAATTGCATCACAATACAATGCAACATCAAAACAAAATGAATTTGATGAGTATTTAACAAGAGCTGTTAGCTATTAATCAATTACCATTGTCACATAACTTTCATTACTGCTACCCCACTTTATCATATCAAATGCCATCTCTTGAAAAGTGTGGTAGGCCCCTCATGTGACTCTAGAGTATGCAGTGTCCCACCAACACTTTGCAAGCTCTCTTACAGCTTCCCTCGATCTGAACCTCCAAAACCACTTCATTAGTTCAAAGCGTAAGATGCTGCCTGCATTATGCTTAGCTGTAGCCAGTGCACTATTATTCAGTCACTCTTTCACTAACTGTGCCCAACAATTAAAGAAATATTGCAGTCACAGGCCATTTAATATTCTTAAAACCTGCATTTTGAAAAAACGTTTCAATGTAGAACTCAAGTTACAATCCATCTTCAACTTAGAATAACTAGAGGAACTTGTCCTTAAATCACTGGACCAGAACTCAGGAGATTTGCATTTAATTCCTGGCTTTGCCACAGACTCTGTCACTGATCTGTGAAATCAGGATAATGATACTTCCTTTCTCCGACCCTTTCTCTGTTTTGTCTATTGAAAATGTAAGCTGTCTGGGGCACAAACTGTGTCTTACTTATGTGTACGTACTGTGGTTAGCACAATGGGGTCCCAATCTTGGTTATGTACTCTTGGCACAACTATAGGACTGGCCAATGTGCAGACACACCCCTATAATAAATCATCTTTTCTGAATTACACTGCAAAGGGCAAATTTTCAAAAGGGCTTGTACTGGGCCATGAGTTGGGCATGAGCAACTCGTATGTACACAAGCGGGGGGGGGGGGGGGTGGGGGTCAGAAATGTACCCTGCTGTTCAGAGAACATGCAACTGGAGAGGCTGCAGCAGTTTGCCCCTGCATTCACTGAAGAAGGCTAGCAGGGAGGGGGTGAACACAATTTATAGTATAGGTGCATTTATAAATAATTCATAAAGGGTTAATAATAGATGTTTTAACAAATGGTTAATCAATTGATGTAGGGTCCAGCATGTCAATAGGTTGTTTATTAACATGGTTTGTCACCATCCACAGTACCTTTGTTGATGTACTTCTATCTATCTATAATGCATACTGTTCATAATGGAACATGGTTATGAATACAACTATTAAGAATGAATAACTCTAAACAACTATGAAGAAATGTACCTATAAAATGAAGTGTTCCCAAGAGAGCTGTGGGGGGATGGTTGCCGGAATGACTAGATACACACTCATTCAGATCCAGTAGCTGATAAACTTTACAGAAAGGGCATGGAGAGGATGTGGCTGCGCTGGCTGGAAAAAGCATCCATGAGACCTGATGAAGGGTGTCATATGTACCCTGTTTCCTCTAGATAGACCCCCCGTAGAGTATTACACTCACAAAGGATTTAGTGGAGGAGCTCTACTTTTCAGAAATAATTTTGATGCCTCTTTATTGTTCTGAGGCGTTCAGACACTGCAACGATGATCTTATCAGTGCCTGTAAATAAAAAAAGATAAATATTGACTGGTCATGCACTCAGAGCAACAAACACCTTGGTTTATGATTTCATGGGATCTGCAGGAGGCCAAGTCCATCTGTGCAGAGGCCCTTGCATTCACAATGGTCCTGGGCCCCAACCCTCTCCTCCAGCTCCTGAACAGCATCTTTCCTCTAGGAAAGGTTGTTACAAGGAGGAGGGAGAAAAAATGTTCTTCTTAACCTCTGAGGATAGGACAAGAAGCAATGGGCTTAAATTGCAGCAAGGGCATTTTAGCTTGCACATTAGGAGAAACTTCCTAACTGTCAGGGTGGTTAAGCACTGGAATAAATTGCCTAGGGAGGTTGTGGAATCTCCATCATTGGAGATTTTTAAGAGCAGTTGGACAAACACCTGTCAGGGATGGTCTAGATAATACTTAGTCCTGCCATGAGTGCAGGGGACTGGATTAGATAACCTCTTGAGGTTCCTTCCAGTCCTATGATTCTAAGAATCACTAAATGCTTCAGTAATACATAATTGATGGTTAAAGACATCCAGAATATGTAGATCTTGTAGATCAAGGGTAAAGTCAGAGTGAGGGGCTACCAGTGGGCTGTAAAGACTCAAAAAAGGAGTATGCTTTTAGGTGAATTTGAAGAATCAGTTGTGTGCAACAGGGGGGGAAAGCTGTTCTATAGAATGCAACAAAAGTGCTAAAAGCCCTGACAATGTTAGTGGAGAGGGCAGGAGAGTTATGTGTAACCTAAACTGCTTGAACAGAAGTTGAAAACCAAAGAGTAGGGCGTTGATATGTTTCTGCAAGGGTTTGAAATTAAATAGATACTGAAATGTATTCATTTGAGAAGAGTCAAGTAATTTTACAGCAGTTATGTATTTGTAATTAAAATGTGGGCTGTAGTATGATGGAGTCTAGTTATACAGCCATTAAAACAGCAAGGAGAGAGTTGCAATAATCAAATTAAGATTCACTGTGAGTCTCAGCCAGCCAGTAAAACAGAAGGTTTATTGGACAACAGGAATACAGTCTAAAACAGAGCTTGTAGGTACAACCAGGTCCCCTCAGTCAAGTCCTTCTGGGGAGCAGGGAGCTTAGACCCCAGCCTTGGGGTTCCCTGCGTTCGACCACCCAGCCCGAAACTGAAACTAAAAAACTCTCCTGCAACCTTTGTCCAGTTTCCCCGGGCAGAGATGTTACCTCCCCCTCCCCCTCCTGGCTCAGGTTACAGGCTCTCGGGTATCCCATCCCCAGTGAAACTCCCCTGCCACATTCCCAGGTCAACACTCCCCGCTCCCTGCTGCATCACACCAGGGTACATGACAAATAAGAGATCAGCACAGCAGGAATGAAGGAGTGATTGAGGATGCTTTCTTGCCTAGGGAAAGAACTTTGCCTTCTGCCTAATTTTTCAGAGAGCTGTGTGGGGTTTAATCTCTACAACTCCCATTAAATATCAACGGAAGATAAGCAGCTAAATGAAATGCTGCACTACTTTGAAAGTGTTCCCTTTTAGAGGTGTTCAGCTACAGGAGATTTGAACAAAGCCAGGCATTAGTACTGGGGAGAGAGATAGAGGACAGATGTGGAGTTAACATGTGAATAGCTGTAGCTCACAAAAGCTCATGCTCAAATAAATTGGTTAGTCTCTAAGGTGCCACAAGTACTCCTTTTCTTTTTGCGAATACAGACTAACACGGCTGTTACTCTGAAACCTGTCAAAGATGAGACTAGGATAGATCAAAAGATATGCATGCAGACTGGCACTATACAGGGATAATTTGTATAATTCAACTCACCCAGAGTTTAAAAAATACTGATACTTATTATATTGTAATAAGAAAGACATTTAAGTAGATATTTACATTGCTGTTATCCTAGACTTAGCATTAATCACTGCAGCACACATAAAATGGATACATCTGTAAATTACAGGAAATCTTGAAGGATTGGAACTAGACATTTGAATAAGGAAAACCAAGACAGCTAGTAGCTACAGACCACTAATCAAACATTACATGAACTACTGCTTTTGTGCTGGGGCTCTTCATAACCTGATAGATACTGACAGAAAGATTGCTTGAAGTTATATTATAAATTTGGTTATTCTGGTAATAATTTTAAGGATACTAATTAACTGTGCCATTTTTGGCAATGTGCTAAAATTCTTCTTTAATAAGTTTCAGACTCTCAGATCAGCCAACCAGAAATTTCTGAATACATGATTATATGAACACATTCAAAGTCAAGCAAGCAGTGAAATTTAAAACTAACTCTTTTATTTACACATACATTTTTATTAGAGATCTATTTACCCAAAATTAAAAAAATAAAAAGCGTAAGTTGAATCAACTGCATTATCCACATTCAAAGTTGAACCACTCCAGCTAAGATCTTTACAGTTTATCTGAGGTTTTCAGTATTCCAGATGACTTTAGATTTGAATTACTGATGTGTGTAGTTTTGCTTCTGGCTTACACGATGCTGTTGCTAAAGGGCAAACTTTCAGTGCTGTGTGCAATGGATTTGACAAAATGTAACTCCCCTTGGTAGAACTATGCCTCTAATCATATCGACAAATACAAAAAATGTACCCCATTGTTATTGTTTTTAAATTGAGCACCACAGGGGTGTGACCACTTTACAGGCCTTTTACCCCTAAGCTGTCTTCTGATCTTTGAAATTTGCTGTACCATTTGTATATACTCCTTGGGCTAATTTTTGTGCTGACTTACATTGCACACAATCCCTACTGATATCAGTGGGCTTGCAAGGGCAAAAATGGTGCCCTTTATTGTGCAATGTTCAAGGAGTGTGGAATGGTTTGCCTTTCAAACCCAGTCTAAGGTTTTGGGATTCACATACAAGTCCCATTTACCTGCTCATAAGCTGCTAACACTTCTTTATTAATAGGAGAGTGTTCAAGTCAAGAAGTTAGAGTTCTGACTTGAAAAAAGTGACAGCATCCCTTGTAAAATTAAATTCAAGTTTCTATTTAAAATGGGCTCCAAAGACATGGCCTCTCATAATTCTACTGAAGTATGCTAATTGAATGTTCTGTGGAGCGATGTTGATTTATTTGTAGAGTTCCTCAAGTGTATGTAGTACGCATACACACACACACACACACACAAAAGCAAAGGTTCCTGCCCCAAGAAGATTGTTCCTCTATAGTCTATCCATACTGACAAATACAAATGGTCATAGACAAAGTTGGAGACGTCATTGTAGCAAATCTTCATAAAAGTGTGTTTTAATGAGGGATGTGAAGGAGAAAAAGGAGGTTGCTTACAGTACTAGAAAGGAAAGGTAGTCCAGAGTAAGGAGGCCCCATGAATGAAGTCGGACAATGAAGTGTATGTACTTTGAGTTTGGTTTTGCAAAATCTCCTCAACCAATGTTTTGTTTTGCAAAACAAAACCCAAGAGCTGATTTGGACCCTGGTTGATTCTGTCCTAAATGCCAAATTCCAGAGGTGTGGGAGGGTTCAGAAAAAAGGATTAGTGGAGTGCATCCCTTCAGTAAAGAAGGCATAAGTATATGATGATGACAGAAAGGACAGTTGGGAGACAAAGTCCGGAAGTCTTGAGAGAAGGATTAGCTAAGGGCAGAATTGTCCAAAGCTTTAAAACAAGTACATATTTTTTTGCATGACAACAGTTTTAAAAAAATGTCTTAAAAGGATAGGTATTTTATGTCAAGTTTAAACCCAGAGAATATTCTATAGCTCAGTTAAAAGACCCTAACAAAGGAAACATTCACAGAATATTCAGTTCAGTGGACAGTGCTGGTAGGGCAGTAGGCTTTTATTAATGAGATCGGTCAAATATTTATGAACCTTATTTTAACAGACCTATTTTAATACTATTGAGATTTTTACAAAATATTGCTATATTTAAATATATGTTTATGGTGATATAAAGAAATGCATTTCACTTGACACTATAACAAAATAAATATTTTCTCTGCTGAATAATTCATTGCAGATTTCTATTTCATATAAAATGTATCTATATTAAGTGAGACATATCTGTCTGTACATCTGTGTGTGCAACTCTGTCTACTATGTGTATCACAGATAGATGGTGCTAGACTTTTATACTTTGGGATAATTTATATATTTTCATATTACTAGACATCTGATGACTTTTGCAGCTACTGATTACCCCCAATGTACTGTTTTAAATAAAGCTCCTATTTTTTTCCCTCCCAAGCCCTCCATATTTATTTTCCATTGCTGTTGACAACACCATCCGTCTTGACATCTGGGCTTGCAAGCTGTGGCTCTTTTAAAATGTTTCTCCTATCTATAGATTCTTCTGTTGCAACACTTTAAAAAGCCTACTTTTTGAAATCTTTAATTTCAGTCCCCTCTTCTCTGATCTTCATGGTACCCACCTTGTCCCCTTTCCAGCTAATCCAAAATATTACTGCAAAAATAATTTGTTGCCTGACTCTTCAAATCCCACTACTGGCCCGGCATTACACTGCATATTTAACAGTAAGAGACTTGCAACCATATTCTGCATTACATGCAGTACAGAACTATTTGGGCTTGGTTTTTACCCACGAAAGCTTATGCCCAGATAAATCTGTTAGTCTTCAAGGTGCCTCTGGACTCCTCGTCAGTTTTGCATCTGTAATTCTTTTGATTGAAGATAATGCCATTGAGATAGCTGGGTGATTGTGCCTGCAAATCAAATAGTTACATACTAATTACAATTATTTGTTCTCAGACCATTTTTCAGGTGACAAATTTGGCCATTTATTTGTTGCTTTTGATTGGACAGATTACATGGGAGGTTGCTATTTTCTGAATGCATGAGCATAACTCTTAGCATCTGGTTTTTGGTGCAGATACATTTACAAATTCACAATTTGCTTTCCATGAATATTTGCTGAAAACTGGCTATTTCAGCAAATAGTCATGACAGTCAGTTCATTTGCTATCATATTTGCAGGTTGCAAACCCAAAAGGGATGTTAATTTTAATTTATTAAAACTTTGGACAGTTTTCATTTCATTTGCCATCCCTCTCTGAGTGTGCACTAGGTTGGAGGTCAGGGGTGGGGGGCAGCTACCTTCTTGAATGTGTTCAGAATGCACAAAATTTTAGGCACCCAATACCAATGGATATAGTAGACTTACATGTGCTTAAATCACCCTTCTGAAAATTCCTTATGTACCTGTTCTCCCCACTCTCCCCCTCGCCCCTGTTGCTTACCCAATTAAGTGCCAATCTAACAGGCTTTGAAAATGCCAACCTTACCTACCTAGCTGGCTAAGATTATTAAGGTTCAAATCCAGAGTCCATTGTAATTAGTTAGTCTTTCCATTGACATCAGTTTGCTTGGGATCAGGCCTTTACTTGGTTTTTGCTCAACTATTGGACCAAAATTAGATAATTTGGAAACAGAATGTCAGGTGAAATGAAAGCTGACAAATGAAAGGCAATACACATTGAGAGGAACAGTAGCACTACAGTTGTTTTATTTTGATATTCTGGCTGTTGTTTAAAACTTTCCAAGAGAGCTGCACAAAATATTTCATGCAAAATTTAAAATACTCTGTTTTACTATACCGGAGTTTGTGGAGCTTCTGCCAACATATTTCTGACTTTTTTTTTTTTACATCAGGGGCCTTAAATTTAGATACCTAGTTCCAGATTTAGTCAACTAAATAAGTGGTCTGACTTTTTCAGATGTGGGTGATCATAGAAATGTAGGGCTGGAAGGGACTTCAAATCTAGTCCCCGGCCGTGCGGCAGGACCAAGAAAACCTAGACCATCCCCGACTGGAGTTTGTCAAAGCTGTTCTTAAAAACCTCCAATGATGGGGATTCCACAACCTCCCTGAGAAATTTATTACAGAGCTTGTAGTTAGAAAGTTTTTCCTAATACCTACTCTAAATCTCCTTACCTGCAGAATAAGCCTGTTTCTGCTTGTCCTACCTTCAGTGGGCAGGGAGAACAATTGATCACTGCCCTCTTTATAATATCCTTAACATATCTGAAGACTTTTATCAGATTCCACCCTCAGACTTCATTTTTCAAGACTAGGTTTTTTAAACCTTCCCTTGCAAGTCAGGTTTTCTAAACCTTTTATCATTTTTGTTCCTCTCCTCTGGACTATCTCCTATTTGTCCCCCTATTTCCTTAAGTGTGGTACCTAGGACTGGACACAGTACTCCAGATGAGGCCTCACCAGTGCTCAGTAGAGTGGTACAATTACCTCCCGTGTCTTACATACATAAAACACCCCTCTTAATATGTTCAGCACAAGAGTCAATAGGTACTGTGGTGCTCACTATCACTGAAAAAAATCTACCTGCTTTCATTAAGGCTTCTAAATGTGGATTTATGTGCTGAACTGTAGTTATTTAATTTGGCAATGTTGGACAAATGATTTTTGCAGTAGCTGTATGTTTGCTGGGATTGCTTATATTGCTGAAGTACAATGCCTGAAATTATATCGTGTTTCTTCTGATTGCTGCATTAGCAGAGCCTGCCTTATGTCAAGTTGGTCATCAGGAGCCATTCTGTCTTCTTTTGTCAAACTTGAGCGACTGTATTTTGTGTGCTCTAACTTGATAGTTTAATTATTAGAGATGCTGAGTGCTAACAGCTTGAAATTACTTCAAAGGGAGTTATGGGTGCTCAACACCTCTGAAAATCAGGATACAAGAGTCTTATTTTCCAGGTTTCTGGCCCCGTAGTTTACCGAGCAAGGATTATGGCTCATGAGATGTATTTCTGTAAGATTGCAGTGGCAGCAGGAGCCAGGTTTATGTTGCAGTGTGTGGGAAGGATTGTGAGAGCTCCCAAAAAGCTATTCTATATGGGGAAGAGAGAATGAGAAGAAGGTGGGGCCTGCCTTGCCACCCCTTAAAACACTACTGCATGGATCAGGTCAGCTATCTGCCAAAGACATTGGAGGTTTTTAGCAGGTCATTGATCCTGCTATCTAATAAAACACCACAAGATATGGAGGATATTGGGATGGGTCACTGTGGAGGGACTTGGAAGCAGTGAGGTAGGGATGAGTGGCTTGGAGGGGTCTCCCTAACACTGACTAGTTCAGATCATTAATTCAAACCTTTGAGATTCCCCTATCACTAAATGAATGCATAGGGTGAAATCCTTTTCCCATTGAAGTCAATGGCAAAACTCCTATTGCTGCAATTTCACCCATAGTTTTGCCAGGGTAGAAAAAAATGGTTACTGCATGCTTTTGAGTGTAGCTTTGCTATAATGAGGATGGTACATATAGTTTAGCTCATCTAGTAATGGAGGTTGCCTGGGAGTTTTTTTTAATTTTATTGCCATTATAGAAGCAAGGCCAGAATTTCTTATAAAGGAAATGGAGGCAGTTGATTGCTTCAGTTAGGGAGAAAATCAGAGGAGAAAGTTGTGGTGAGACAAATACAAGTGGCTGTGTGGTGCACGTAAGTTATCTATGCTGCAGAGTGAATGCTTGGTCTGGGCCACACCCTCCATCCCTGCTTCATCTACTTTGCTCTGCTTTCACTGTTACCCCGGAATTTGACATTCCTGCATGTACTACAGAATTTGACAGTACTGCAGTCAGTCATTTTGTATGTTCAGCCACTGCCAGCTGAAAACCAAACATCACAGAGCTAGGAATAATCTTAGGCCTTTGTGAGACAAGGTCAGATAGCTTCATATTTTCACTTTGTTAATTAGAATGGGAGGATGGGACAGAAATTTAAGGAAGAGAGTGAGTGGATTATGACCTTGGTTTTAGGTGCCCCTGACATATTGTTATTATGGCTAGAAATATTTCAAATATTTTGAGATAATGAGTAATTTGTTGAAATGAGGAGAATCGGCGACCCACTAGGAGTCACTATAGGTTATGTTTCAGAGTAACAGCCGTGTTAGTCTGTATTTGCAAAAGGAAAAGGCGTACTAGTGGCACCTTAGAGACTAACCAATTTGTTTGAGCATAAGCTTTCGTGAGCTACAGCTCACTTCATCGGATGCATTCCGATGAAGTGAGCTGTAGCTCACGAAAGCTTATGCTCAAACAAATTGGTTAGTCTCTAAAGCTTTCGTGAGCTACAGCTCACTTCATCGGAATGCATCCGATGAAGTGAGCTGTAGCTCACGAAAGCTTATGCTCAAACAAATTGGTTAGTCTCTAAGGTGCCACTAGTACGCCTTTTCTTTTTACTATAGGTTATGTGTTTTGTTGGAGTTAGCTATAAAAGGTTAGGTAAAAGTAAATACCTCAGAGCAGTCTGAGGGAGCTTTTCTTTGGGCAAAGAGCTGACATCTAAACTCCCCATCAACTGGATGGAAAAGGGCCCCTGGAAGCGGACTGGTAATCACTCAAAACCATATCAGACTGTGGGTAACTATATCTGGGATGTGCTAAACCTATTGCATGTGTGTGTGTGTGTTTAATATCTAATAAATAGTAGTTTTAGATAAGAGCTCACTTGCGTGATCAATCATTTATCAGACAGAAGTGCTGTGTTCCCATTGATTTATTCCTGAAACTGCCTGGAAAGAAACAGTTAAGTTACCATGGCTTTGGGTTCTGAAACCCCACAAGATGGTTAGCTGTCCCACCTTATCTGGACAAGACAGCTTATCTGCCCTCAGAACAGTCTCGAATATATAGCAATGCCAACAGTTACCCTAGCGTTCCATCATTGCTACCCCAAGCGGAGCTTTACCAGTGGTAGGTGATTTCCTAAAAGAAATTAGTTAGTGGTCTCTCAGTGCAGTTGTTAGTAGAAAGATATCGATGCTACAGTCACAATTATTACACTGTTGGAAGTCTCAGCAGCGTGACCAAGGATTATTCAAGGAGACTGAATTACCCTCCCATCCATGAAAATATTGAGACACATTAGAAGGACAGCATAGGAGAAGCTTGTACTCTTGCTGCATTGGCTGTTTCTAAGGACAGGAGAGTTTAGTTTCCAGTGATGGCAGTCTGACACATTCCATGAGTATTAAAATCATTTAAAAGTTGTGAACTTTAAAATAAAACAAACCCAATCTTGCCTTTCAGGTGTGGGTTTTTTTGTTAGCTATAAAATCAATGAATCCATTTATTTTTTCACACCTGGAACATTAATTCAATGCAATTTATTTTTATATTGCACAGTTAACCCTACTACTATATAGTACATGTAACACTATTCTCACAAAATGCTTTATAATATATCTAAGTAAAAGATAATCTGTAGGATTTAAGGCAAATTTTAAAGAGAGGAAGTGGGTACAGTGACACAGAAAGAGGAGAATAAAGAGAGGTCCAGACTGATGATGCAGTGCGAGAGTGGCCTTCTTCCTGACCCATTCATTTATTAAATGCACTATAAAGAAGCAGGTAATACACTAGGTCAGGACTTTGATATATTCACTAGGTTTGTATTGTCTAGCCTCGTAAAAAAACAGAAAAGTGTTGTATTATGTATGTACATTTCCCTTCATATATAAAGGTAATCACAGACATTCTTTGAAAAAGTTGTTCTTACACATTGCTGATTTGCAGCTAGCAAATTGATATCTCGTTAACTATACATGCTTTCCTTGGGAAATTAAACTCATAGTTTACAAAAATGGAGCGTGGTCTTTCACTTTGCATTTTCAGTATTTGTTGGGTAAATGTTTTTTGATAAGCAATAGCAACCACTAGGGCCTCCAGTGAATTATATTCCATGCTTGTTGCCTACAAGATATTTCCACATATGCTGGCTAAAATATCATCACTTGCTTTGAAAAAATATTAGAAGCCCCTTAATTCATTAAGTGAACATAAGTCCCTTAAAGTTGGTGTTCTGCCTTGCCTAGTAAATTGTCCACCACTCCCAATGATGAATTGTGTTCAGCAGAAGTGAATTGCAGCAATGCTTGGAACCAGTAGTACAATGTGTATGAAAATATTTTTAGGCCCATGACCTTTTGAACTTGCTTCTCAGCAGTCATTAAAATTCAGGAACTTCCGTGTTTGCACACTATGGCCCTCATAATGAAAAGCTTCTTACCCATGCCAAGTCTCACTAAATTCATAAGACTCCATGTGGGCATAAAATTTTGCTTACTGATTACTTTCAGAACTGGCTCATGTTAAGTCAACATATCTTTTCAAAACTCTTGCTGCAAAAGAATTCAAGGGTGGTTTGGGTGCCCTCAAAATTAATGCCTGGAGATTCAACTTTTTGAGATAATTATCCAATGTATGTCTAGCAGCAGAATTCTTGAACTATTACTGGCTTTCAGAGCATGAAAGCTTTCAGAGCAGGGCACAGGAGCCAGCAAACAGAGCTGTAAACAGGGGAGTTTGAGTGGGCGTTCTGTTGGAGGAGAAGGTATTTGTATTTGGTTTTGGTTTTGTATTATTTGTATGTGTAGAGGCTTGTAGGGGCTTTGTGCTGGGAGAGAAGCTGAGCCCTAATTAGCGGGGCTTAGAATCATAGAATCATAGAATATCAGGGTTGGAAGGGACCCCAGAAGGTCATCTAGTCCAACCCCCTGCTCGAAGCAGGACCAAGTCCCAGTTAAATCATCCCAGCCACGGCTTTGTCAAGCCTGACCTTAAAAACCTCTAAGGAAGGAGATTCTACCACCTCCCTAGGTAACGCATTCCAGTGTTTCACCACCCTCTTAGTGAAAAAGTTTTTCCTAATATCCAATCTAAACCTCCCCCATTGCAACTTGAGACCATTACTCCTCGTTCTGTCATCTGCTACCATTGAGAACAGTCTAGAGCCATCCTCTTTGGAACCCCCTTTCAGGTAGTTGAAAGCAGCTATCAAATCCCCCCTCATTCTTCTCTTCTGCAGACTAAACAATCCCAGCTCCCTCAGCCTCTCCTCATAAGTCATGTGCTCTAGACCCCTAATCATTTTTGTTGCCCTTCGCTGGACTCTCTCCAATTTATCCACATCCTTCTTGTAGTGTGGGGCCCAAAACTGGACACAGTACTCCAGATGAGGCCTCACCAATGTCGAATAGAGGGGAACGATCACGTCCCTCGATCTGCTCGCTATGCCCCTACTTATACATCCCAAAATGCCATTGGCCTTCTTGGCAACAAGGGCACACTGCTGACTCATATCCAGCTTCTCGTCCACTGTCACCCCTAGGTCCTTTTCCGCAGAACTGCTGCCTAGCCATTCGGTGCCTAGTCTGTAGCGGTGCATTGGATTCTTCCATCCTAAGTGCAGGACCCTGCACTTATCCTTATTGAACCTCATCAGATTTCTTTTGGCCCAATCCTCCAATTTGTCTAGGTCCTTCTGTATCCTATCCCTCCCCTCCAGCGTATCTACCACTCCTCCCAGTTTAGTATCATCCGCAAATTTGCTGAGAGTGCAATCCACACCATCCTCCAGATCATTAATGAAGATATTGAACAAAACCGGCCCCAGGACCGACCCCTGGGGCACTCCACTTGACACCGGCTGCCAACTAGACATGGAGCCATTGATCACTACCCGTTGAGCCCGACAATCTAGCCAGCTTTCTACCCACCTTATAGTGCATTCATCCAGCCCATACTTCCTTAACTTGCTGACAAGAATACTGTGGGAGACCGTGTCAAAAGCTTTGCTAAAGTCAAGAAACAATACATCCACTGCTTTCCCTTCATCCACAGAACCAGTAATCTCATCATAAAAGGCGATTAGATTAGTCAGGCATGACCTTCCCTTGGTGAATCCATGCTGACTGTTCCTGATCACTTTCCTCTCATGTAAGTGCTTCAGGATTGATTCTTTGAGGACCAGCTTCTCTGGGTAGGGGTCCTAAAAGGTAGCCAGCCAGTCAGGCAGCGGCACAGACAGCTGCAGCAGCCCGGAGCCAGCAAACAGAGCTGTAAACAGGGGAGTTTGTCTTGTGGTGGGTGGTGGTGTTTTGGTGTGGTTTGTGTTTCCCAGATTAACAGGTTTAGGTGGGAAGGCTATGACAGATACAGAGGCAGCAGTGGGAGTGACCCATGTAGTGGAAGATACAATGAAGATGACTGGATGTGGAAGCTGTGGTATGTACATGATCCTGGAGGGGGACCTGGTAAGAGTTCTGTCTGTATGAAATGCCGTCTGGTAGAGCTGATGGAGGAAAAGATCCTAGGTTTGGAGATGCAGGTGGAAAGTCTGGTTGAGTTTAGGAAGGGGTTTGAGCAGATTATGGAGCAAAGACATGAGGTATCTGAAGAGAAAACTCAGACTTGCAGATGGAAGCAGGACTGGGGAATTCTGAGGGGAGACTGGGTGAGGAAAGTGGTCAGTGGAAGCATGTGACTAAAAGAACCAGGCAGAGGAAAAGACAGGCTAGTGAAGGAGAAATAGAGCTCAAAAATAGGTTTGCAGAGTTGGAAAATGAAGAAGGGGCTTAGCAGGTAGTCACTGAAGGTGGAAGGGTAAGGAAGAAGAGAAGAGCGGCTAGTCCTATAGGAAAAGGGCAAGAGTTAATGGAGACTACACCAAATATGAGCCCCAGGAGGATACAGGATGGGTTGAAGAGGATTACAAGGGAGAATAGGAATGGAAAGAACTTGCAGTCAGAGGGAACGGGGATAGACTGGAGAATAGCACCGTCACCAAGAAAAGGCAGATCTATGTGATCGGAAACTCTTTACTGAGAAGAATAGATAGGCCTGTAACCAGAGCTGATCCAGAGAATAGGAAGGTGTGCTGTCTTCCAGGTGCTAAGATACGGGATGTAGACCTGAGGTTGAAAAGGATTCTAAAGGGAGCAGGAAAGAATCCCCTAATTATCCTTCATGTGGGAACAAATGATATGGCTAGATTCTCGCTGGAAAGTATTAAGGGAGACTATGCTAGGCTGGGGAAGATGCTTAAGGAAATCGAGGCTCAGGTGATCTTTAGTGGGATTCTGCCTGTTCCTAGAGAAGGGCAACAAAGGTGTGACAAGATTATGACTATCAACAGATGGCTTAGGCAGTGGTGCTATAAGGAGGGCTTCGGGATGTATGGCCACTGGGAGTCATTCATGGACAGAGGACAGTTCTCTCGGGATGGACTTCATCTGAGTAGGGAAGGAAATAGACTTCTAGGATGGAGGCTGGCACAACTGATTAAAAGAGCTTTAAAGTCGGAATTTGGGGGAGATGGTTGGGAGATGTCCAGGTAATCTCCATGCCGGATTTTAGCATTGAGAGGAAAGAAAACGAAGTAAGAGAGGATATAGCCATGGGTAGGAGGAAGGGCAGTGTAGATACCAGTCTAATAGGTTATACTGGCTGTAGAATGACCGTGCCTAATAGGGTACAGAATGTGAGTGAGGCCAAACAGCAAAAATTAAGATGTTTGTACACCAATGCGAGGAGCCTAGGTAACAAAATGGAGGAACTAGAGCTACTGGTGCAGGAAGTAAAACCAGATATTATAGGATAACAGAAACATGGTGGAATAGTAGTCATGACTGGACTACAGGTATTGAAGGGTATGTGCTGTTTAGGAAAGACAGAAATAAAGGTAAAGGTGGTGGAGTAGCATTGTATATCAATGATGAGATAGAATGTAAAGAAATAAGAAGCAATGAAATGGATAAGATAGAGTCTGTCTGGGCAAAAATTACATTGGGGAAGAAAACTATTAGAGCCTCCCCTGGGATAGTGCTTGGGGTGTGCTATAGACCGCCAGGATCTAATTTGGATATGGATAGAGTCCTTTTTAATGTTTTTAATAAAGTAAATACTAATGGAATCTGTGTGATCATGGGAGACTTTAACTTCCCAGATATAGACTGGAGGACGAGTGCTAGTAATAATAATAGGGCTCAGATTTTCCTAGATGCGATAGCTGATGGATTCCTTCATCAAATAGTTGCTGAACCCACTAGAGGGGATGCCATTTTAGATTTGGTTTTGGTGAGTAGTGAGGACCTCATAGAAGAAATGGTTGTAGGGGATAATCTTGGCTCAAGTGATCATGAGCTAATTCAGTTCAAACTGAACGGAAGGATTAACAAAAATAAATCTGCGACTGGGGTTTTTGATTTCAAAAGGGCTGACTTTCAAAAATTAAAGAAATTAGTTAGGGAAGTGGATTGGACTGAAGAATTTATGGATCTAAAGGTAGAGGAGGCCTGGGATTATTTTAAATCAAAGCTGCAGAAGCTATCAAAAGCCTGCATCCCAAGAAAGGGGAAAAAATTCATAGGCAGGAGTTGTAGACCAAGCTGGATAAGCACACATCTCAGAGAGGTGATTAAGAAAAAACAGAAAGCATACAGGGAGTGGAAGAAGGGAGGGTTCAGCAAGTAAAGCTACCTTATTGAGGTCAGAACATGTAGGCATAAAGTGAGACAGGCTGAAAATCAAGTAGAGTTGGACCTTGCAAAGGGAATTAAAACCAATAGTAAAAGGTTCTATAGCCATATAAATAAGAAGAAAACAAAGAAAGAAGAAGTGGGACCGCTAAACACTGAGGATGGAGTGGAGGTCAAGGATAATCTAGGCATGGCCCAATATCTAAACAAATACTTTGCCTCAGTCTTTAATAAGACTAAAGAGGATCTTGGGGATAATGGTAGCATGACAAATGGGAATGAGGATATGCAGGTAGATATTACCATATCTGAGGTAGAAGAGAAACTCAAACAGCTTAATGGGACTAAATCGGGGGGCCCAGATAATCTTCATCCAAGAATATTAAAGGAATTGGCACATGAAATTGCAAGCCCATTAGCAAGAATTTTTAATGAATCTGTAAACTCAGGGGTTGTACCGTATGATTGGAGAATTGCTAACATAGTTCGTATTTTTAAGAAAGGGAAAAAAGGTGATCCGGGTAACTATAGGCCAGTTAGTTTGACATCTGTAATATGCAAGGTCTTGGAAAAAATTTTGAAGGAGAAGGTAGTTAAGGATATTGAAGTCAATGGTAAATGGGACAAAATGCAACATGGTTTTACAAAAGATAGATCGTGCCAAATCAACCTGATCTCCTTCTTTGAGAAAGTAACAGATATTTTAGACAAAGGAAATGCAGTGGATCTAATTTACCTAGATTTCAGTAAGGCTTTTGATACAGTGTCACATGGGGAATTATTAGTTAAATTGGATAAGATGGGGATCAATAGGAAAATTGAAAGGTGGATAAGGAATTGGTTAAAGGGGAGACTACAACAGGTCCTACTGAAAGGTGAACTGTCAGGCTGGAGGGAGGTTACCAGTGGAGTTCCTCAAGGATTGGTTTTAGGACCAATCTTATTTAATCTTTTTATTACTGACCTCGGCATAAAAAGTGGGAGTGTGCTAATAAAGTTTGCAGATGATACAAAACTGGGAGGTATTGCCAATTTAGAGAAGGACAGGGATATCCTACAGGAGGATCTGGATGACCTTGTAAACTAGAGTAATAGTCATAGGATGAAATTTAATAGTGAGAAGTGTAAGGTCATGCATTTAGGGATTAATAACAAGAATTTTGGTTATAAGCTGGGGACACATCAATTAGAAGTAACGGAGGAGGAGAAGGATCTTGGAGTATTGGTTGATCATAGGATGACTATGAGCCGCCAATGTGATATGGCCTTGAAAAAAGCTAATGCGGTCTTGGGATGCATCAGGAGAGGTATTTCCAGTAGGGATAAGGAGGTTTTAGTACCATTATACAAGGCACTGGTGAGACCTCACCTGGAATACTGTGTGCAGTTCTGGTCTCCCATGTTTAAGAAGGATGAATTCAAACTGGAACAGGTACAGAGAAGGGCTACTAGGATGATCCGAGGCATGGAAAACTTGACTTATGAAAGGAGACTCAAGGAGCTTGGCTTGTTTAGCCTAACTAAAAGAAGGTTGAGGGGAGATATGATTGCTCTCTATAAATATATAAGAGGGATAAATACCGGAGAAGGAGAGGAATTATTTACGCTCAGTACCAATGTGGACACAAGAACAAATGGTTATAAACTGGCCACCAGGAAATTTAGACTAGAAATTAGATGAAGGTTTCTAACCATCAGAGGAGTGAAGTTTTGGAACAGCCTTCCAAGGGAAGCAGTGGGGGCAAAAGATCTATATGGCTTTAAGATGAAACTCGATAAGTTTATGGAGGAGATGGTATGATGGGATAACATGGTTTTGGTAATTAAATATTCATGGTAAACAGGCCCAATGGCCTGTGATGGGATATTAGATGCGGTGGGATCTGAGTTAACCAGGAAAGAATCTTCTGTACTATCTGGCTGGTGAATCTTGCCCATATACTCAGGGTTTAGCTGATCGCCATATTTGGGGTCAGGAAGGAATTTTCCTCCAGGGCAGATTGGAAGAGGCCCTGGAGGTTTTTCGCCTTCCTCTGTAGCATGGGGCATGGGTCATTTGCTGGAGGATTCTCTGCTCCTTGAAATCTTTAAACCACGATTTGAGGACTTCAATAGCACAGACATAGGTGAGAGGTTTTTTGCAGGAGTGGTGGGTGAAATTCTGTGTCCTGCGTTGTGCAGGAGGTCAGACTAGATGATCATAATGGTCCCTTCTGACCTAAATATCTATGAATCTATGAATCTATGAGCAGTGCTAGATGATAGAATATACAGCTTGCTTTCCCACAGCAAGTGTGGAACCTGCTGCTAATGCTAGACAAATTATACTGAGAATCAGACATACTTATTTCTCATGGTATCTTATAGTACTGTGATAGTATAGTTTCAGTGAGTGGCAGCTACTGTTTTTAGCAATCTACCTATGTATAGCTATCTTTTGCTATTCTTCTACTGCTGCTTAGTATCTAGGTGCAAAGTACATTCATAATGTTTCTTTGTTTTAGTTATAGTTTTTCATGGTTTCTATATTCTGCTGTTTTCCTTTGTTTTATGAAAAAGTGTTCCTTTTTAACTAGGCAATATTTACATACTCATAATATGCATTAATGAGTTTTCAGACTTGTAACAGCTCTTGTTTTACCTTAGTTGAAGGATCCTACCCAATCTGATGACCTTTTTAATAGAATGCCATTTAAGAATATTAGTAAATTACAGTATTATCAGGTCAGCTCTGGATAGACAAAGTAGATTTAGCTTCCTCAGGTGGTAGTGGAAGATATACTGCTTTATCCTTCAATGCTCTCACCAGCTATTTTAAAGAAAGATTGCCCATTTTAGTGTTCACTGATCTGAAAAAGTCTTTATGGTATAGGAATAATAATTTCCTCAAACAAATTTAGCTCATTTTTTTTTTTTTGGCACTTCACCACTTACAATGCCATTCAAGACTCTTCAACATGCCAATATGTTTGACTGTAATTGTGAAGCAAAAATGGTACAGAATCAATTTGCTATCAATGTGTATGTAGCTTTTAAATATTATAAAAACTATCTGAGATCAGATGTCTATTCTATTTCTTATATATGGTCTGCTTATTTAATTTGATTTTACAAATAATATTTCAAATCATTAGAAGATTTGCTCAATCTTCTGTTTTATATCTTCTGTTTTATATATATATTTACAACATTTTCAGTCTCCTGACCATGTTTTCCCAATATTTTATTAATCCAGTAAATTCTACGCAATCAATATTTCCACTATTTTATACACCAGATAAATCCCACAAGGAGAGAGAATTTTGGGGTAAATTATTTTGAAAAACATAAAGTCCTTCATTCCTTCTGACAGCTCAAGGTTGGTTTCTTTTTTAGTGCCACATCTGTGGGCTTCATATCATACAGGTATCTTACTAAGATTATATGCACTAATGATATTCCTAAAAGGCATTTCCGTATCATATACATTCTCAGCAGACTGCAGAGAGTCCATATGTAAGATTCTGATCTATCACTGGATAGGGGTCTGATCAACAAACTGTTATTCACTTAAGTAGTCCTATTAGAGTCAAACAGAAAAGTATGAAAGAGGCTCACAAGACTGGGCCCCAAAACCAACATTTTCTAAACTGCATGTCTGTAAGCACATTATATAGCCTTCACTATTGCCAGCTCTCACACTTCTACCACAAAGCTCACACAATTTGGTGTGTTTTTTCCCTTAAAGTCCCAACTCCTGGAGATAGGTTATTAGGTAATGATTTCAACTTTCATTTTTTTTTTTAAAAAGAAATTTTCTATCATTAGTGGTTGGAGAGAGAAACATGTCAGCGTGAATGCTAGTAACTCAAAAACCATAGGCTAAATATAAAAAACCCCAAATTATTTAAAAAAAAATCTCATGATTTTACATTCAGTCTTAGGATTTCAGGGGGCATGACTCATGATTTTCTTGTTGCTCAGTGCTGGTAATGTTGGGCCTGATTTTCAAAGGTGCTGAACATCCACAGCTTCCATTGATTTCATTATCAGACCCAGGTAAATACATATTTAGGTAAATAAATGTGGATGTACACATCTAACTTTAGATTGGAAATTTGGAAATCTGGTCTCTGTGCCCAAATCATGAAAAAAACTTAGCTTAGTTGCCTGTATGCTTCATTATTGAGGAAAAGACAAAATCCCTTTATTTTTTCTTAACACTGTAGATTTCCTACCCAAAGATGAATTCAACTGAGCCTTAACACAGCCACGGCTCTACAGTTATGTCACCGAATTTGTCCTGATTTTAAAAAGCATCAATTCTAATCATTTTTTGTATCTTAAATATGACTTTGTTTAAATATATTTATCTTGTCATTGCAGTGTTTAGAAAAACATATATTTATCTTCATTACTTTTTTCACATATTTCTTAATCAGTCACCAAAAAGATATGTTTTCTTTTATAGTGCCTTAGAATAATGGTAACTATTCTGTTTGTGTATATCTTCTTTCCTGTCTTTATAAAGAATTATTTACGCCCACAGAATTGTTAATAATCCCCATTTTACAATTTATCAAGATTCCTAAATATTTACCTAAGTAGTGGAGTTTTCTTGGTTGCCCTGAGCATGCTTTTTATTAACATTTCCTACCTTACAGAAGTCGATTTTTTAGAAATCGATTTTATACAGTCGATTGTGTGTGTCCCCACTTAAGACCATTAAGACAGTACCGAGGCTAACGTCGACTTCCGGAGCGTTGCACTGTGGGTAGCTATCCCACAGTTCCCACAGTCTCCGCTGCCCATTGGAATTCTGGGTTGAGATCCCAGTGCCTGATGGGGCAAAAACATTGTCGCAGATGGTTCTGGGTACATGTCATCAGGCCCACCCCTTCCTCCCTCCGTGAAAGCAATGGCAGACAATCGTTTCGCTCCTTTTTTCCTAGGTTACCCATGCAGATGCCATACCACGGCAAGCATGGAGTCTGCTCAGCTCACCATCATTGTACATGTCCTGGATGCTGGCAGACGCGGTACTACATTGCTACACAGCAGCAGCACATTGCCTTGTGGCAGCAGACAGTGCAGTACGACTGGTAGTCATAATCGTTTTCTTCTGGGTGCTCCTGGAAGTCCTCGGTGAGGTCGGTCAGGGGCGCCTGGACATAAATGGGAATGACTCCAGGTCATTCTCTTCTTAAGTTACGTCTCATGGAGATTCAGTCTGCCTGGAAACGATGATGACTAGCAGTCGTACTGCACTGTCTGCTGCCAGCCTACCCCTTGCTCCCCTCTCCCTCCCTCCATGAAAGCAACGGCCGACAATAGTTTCGCGCCTTTTTCCGTGCGAGCGCCGTATTGCTGTCAGCATCGTCATCCACCCGTCGCTTCCGCTGCCACTCTGCTCTTCTGCAGATGCCATACCATGGCAAGCATGGAGCCCACTCAGATCACCGCGGCAGTTATGAGCTTTGCAAACACCACGCGCGTAATCCAGCAATATATGCAGAATCAGAACCTGCAAAAGCAGGTGACAGCAGCGCAGTGACTAGAGTGATGAGGACATGGACACAGACTTCTCTCAAAGTACGGGCACTGGCAATTTGGACATCATGGTGGTAATGGGGCAGGTTCATGCCGTGGAACACCGATTCTGGGCCTGGGAAACAAACACAGAGTGGTGGGACCACATAGTGTTGCAGGTCTGGAACGATTCCCAGTGGCTGCAAAACTTTTGCATGCGTAAGGGCACTTTCATGGAACTTTGTGACTTGCTTTCCCCTGCCCTCAAGTGCAAGAATACCAAGATGAGAGCTGCCCTCACAGTTCACAAGTGAGTGGCGATAGCCCTCTGGAAGCTTGCAACGCCAGACAGCTACCAGTCAGTCGGGAATCAATTTGGAGTGGGCAAATCTACTGTGGGGGCTGCTGTGATCCAAGTAGTCAGCACAATCACTGACTTGCTGCTCTCAAAGGTAGTGACTCTGGGAAATGTGCAGGTCATAGTGGATGGCTTTGCTGCAATAGGATTCCCTAACTGTGGTGAGGTGATAGATGGAATCCATATCCCTACCTTGGCACCAGACCACGAAGGCAGCAAATACATAAACTGAAAGGGGTACTTTTCAGTGGTACTGCAAGCACTGGTAGATTACAAGGGATATTTCACCAACATCAACGTGGGATGGCCAGGAAAGGAACATGATGCTCAAATCTTCAGGAACTCTGGTCTGTTTCAACAGCTGCAGCAAGCAACTTTCTTCCTAGACCAGAAAATAACCGTTGGGGATGTTGAAATGCATATAGTTATCCTTGGGGACCCAGCCTACCCCTTAATGCCATGGGTCATGAAGCCGTACACAGGCAGCCTGGACAGTAGTCAGGAGCTGTTCAACTATAGGCTGACCAAGTAGAGAATGGTAGAATGTGCATTTGGACGTTTAAAAATGCACTGGCGCAGTTTACTGACTTGGTTAGACCTCAGCGAAAACAATATTCCCATTGTTATTACTGCTCGCTGTGCACTCCACAATATCTGTGAGAGTAAGGGGGAGACGTTTATGGCAGGGTGGGAAGTTGAGGCAAATCGCCTGTCCACTGATTACGCACAGCCAGACACCAGGAGGGTTAGAAGAGTACAGGAGGGTGCGGTGCGCATCAGAGAAGCTTTGAAAACCAGTTTCGTGACTGGTCTGGCTACAGTGTGAAAGTTCTGTTTGTTTCTCCTTGATGAAAACCCACCCTCTTTGTTGATTTTAATTCCCTGTAAGACAACCATCCTCCCCCCTTCGACCATAGCTGGCAAAGGAAATAAAGTCACTATTGTTTTGAAACCATGCATTTTTTCTTTATTAATAACAAAAAAGGGAGATAACTGACAAGGTAGCCTGGGTGGGGTGGTGGAGGAGGGAAGGACAAGGGCACATTGCCTGTTGTAGCCATACTACAAATCAAAACTGTTTGAATTACAGCCTTCTGTTGCTTGGGCCATCCTCTGGAGTGGAATGGCTGGGTGCCCGGAGCCTCCCCCACATTCTTGGGCATCTGGGTGAGGAGGATATGGAACTTGCGGAGGAGGGCAGGCAGTTGTTCAGTGGATGTAGCAGTGGTCTGTGCTCTTGTTGGCTTTCCTGCAGCTCCACCAGATGCCTGAGCATGTCCGTTTGCTCCCCCATTAGCCTCAGCTTTGCATCCTGCCTCTTCTCATCGTGCTCACTTAATGCTTTCCTGGACTCTGCCACGGAATGCCTCCATGCATTCAGCTGTGCCCTATCAGTGTGGGAGGACTGCATGAGGTCAGAAAACATGTCATCGTGAGTGCGTTTTTTTCATCTTCTAATCTGCAATAACCTCAGGGACAGAGATGACAGGGGGAGCATAGAAACATTTGCACCTGCAGGGAGATCAAAAGGGAGAGTAAAATTTAAGATGATACATTTCTGAGAACAAAAGGGAGACTCTCACAGTGAATCAAGCAATTCACAGCAGACACTACATGTGCTTTAGATACAAGGTCACATTTTGCCTTTTATATTGAGCGCCTGCCGGTATGGTGGCACATCACACATGGCTGGGCAACAGAATTTGGTTTCCAGGCAGCTATGGTAAGCCACAGGGTACATGGATTTGGCTTCTAATGCCTTCATAACATGTGGGAATGTTTTCAAACTGCAATGTCCTCCTTTCCCATAGCAAGCAATGCCGGCTGGGTTTGCCATTTAAAAAGAGGGGCTGTGGCTTTCTGGTGGATGTGCAGCACACCCCTCCCTCTACCCCTCCGCGTGGTTATTTGGGATGATCCCTTCACCCCTCCCCCCGCTGCGTCACTATGGGATCATCCCTTCTAGCTAAGAGCAAACGGTCCAGCATGAATGGGGTCCTTTTACTGTTCCCTTACAAAAATTTCCCTATTTCAACCAGGTGACCATGAATGATGTCACTCTCCTGAAGCTAACGCAGAAAGATAAAGGCCGAATGTTGCTTGAATGCAACCAAAACCCAGGACCATTCGCTGCCATGCTTTGTGCTGCAGTGATTCCAGATTACTTGCTACTGGCTTGGCGTGGTAAAGTGTTCTGGCGTGGAGGATGAAATAAGACAGCCCTTCCCAGAAACCTTCTGCAAAGGCTTTCAGGGTGCCTCCAGGAGAGCTTCATGGAGATGTCCCTGGAGGATTCCTGCTTCATCCCCGGACATGTTAACAGACTTTTCCAGTAGCTGTACTGGCCACGAATGCATCCCAAGTCTTCAGGGCAAATCAAACATTAAATGCTATTGCTTTTAACCCCTGTACTGTAGTTACAAATGTGCACCACCAGAGGTGCCTTCTCTGCCTTCAGGTTTGGGGATCCCGCCTTGGGAAGGTATTGGCTCCAGGGTGATGAAAAGGTCCTGGCTGCTGGGGAGAACGGATTCACCACTTGCCTGCTGTGCCTTCTCCTCTTCCTCTTCCACAAAAATCCTCCTCCGTGTTGCATGAGACTCCCCCCCTTGCAGGTGTCCATGGACAGTGGTGGGGTAGTGGTAGGATCCCCCTTTAGAATGCCATGCAGCTGATCATAGAAGCGGCATGTATGGGGCTCTGACCCAGAGCGACCGTTTGCCTCCTTTGTCTTTTGGTAGGCTTGTCTGAGCTCCTTGACTTTCACACAGCACTGCTGTGTGTCTCTGTTGTAGCCTCTGTCCATCAAGCCCTGTGCGATTTTGGCATATATATATTAGTATTTCTTCTTTTTATCAGAGTTCTGCCAGCACAGATTCTTCTTCCCATACAGCAATCAGATCAAGTGTCTCCCGTTTCCTCCATGCTGGAGCTCGTTTGCGATTCTGGTGGGACTGCATGGTCCCCTGGGGCTTTTCATAGATTCATAGATATTTAGGTCAGAAGGGACCATTATCATCATCTAGTCTGACCTCCTGCACAACGCAGGCCATAGAATTTCACCCACCACTCCTGAGAAAAACCTGTGTACTTGGCTAGTGCATTGGAGTTTGAAGTGCTGTCCAGAGTGGTCACATTGGAGCACTCTGGGATAGCTCCCGGAGGCCAATATCGTCTATTTGCATCCACACTACCCCAAATTTGACCCAGCAAGGTTGATTTTAGTGCTACTCCCCTCACCGGGGAGGAGTACAGAAGTCGATTTTAAGAGCCTTTTAGGTCAACGGAACCGGGTTGCTTGTGTAGATACATTCATTATAAAATCGACCTAACGCAGCTAAATTCAACCTAATCCTGTAGTGTAGACCAGGCTAAGTCACATTAACTTTGCATAGTCTTTGTTCTGAAATGCACATCCCCACTTCTGTCACCAGATGGCGTTCCATATGTCAATAAATACTCACTGCAAATCTTGCAAGGAGAAACCGATGAATACTACCTCATGGATGTATTTCTTACAATGAGAATACAAGAAGGCTGACAAGTACTGTCTGGTCCTCTTACAAAGACTTGCAGAGAAAACTGATAAGAATCAAGCAGACTGTTTTGCTTTACTTGTAAAGAGGTATAGAAGATTGAATTTCTATTTCCTGTTGCAGATTTTTGTGATGAACAGGTAAGGAGGAACTCAGTGAATTCTGAGCATCCAAAATTGTCTTATGGAGATGAACAATAAAAGCTAAGCACTGTACAGATGGTATGCTTATGAAGATATATAGGGGAGAAAGCTAACAATGTTAAACAGCTGTTTCCCTATGAGGAGAGATGAAGAAAAGTGATGAGTATGGTGATGAGAATTGATCAGATAGTTTGCCTACAAGTGTATGTAAAGAATACAAAGTAGTCAAATCCTGCAGTCCTTATTCAGAGAATACTCCCATCAAAGTAAGAATTTTGCCTAAAGGGAGGGGGTGTCTTTTAGGACTCTACCTTATTGCCTTTCATATAAGAAAACTGAGGAGAAAAGGTTGTTAGAAAAGATGTTCAAGGAAAGCAGTGCAGAACTGCAATGCATTTTTAAGCTCAGTGTCTCCCAACATTTAAACTGAAGTGCATGACATTTTCTGAGCATGACACAAGCAGGCATGATGATACACTCATCACAAATAAAGTTTCTTACTTTGTTTTTGTTTGTTTGTTTGTTTTTTGTAGTTGGGGAGGGGAAACAACAACAATTTCAAAACTTGCCATCACTCCTCTACTTTACCGTCATTGTCCACTACTAGAAGAATCAGTCAAGTATGAACATTATCAATTTAATTGCTTAATTCGTGTTCGCCATTAATGTCAAAATAATTGTTTCATAATACACAGTTTACTGTATCATTCATAGATTCATAACTTCTAAGGCCAGAAGGGACCACCCAGTCTATCATCCTGCATCGCACAGATCAATTATAGGTAGTCTATAAATAATGCAGTAGAAAAAATACAATGCTGTACATAAACAGTTTGAGAAGTAGGGTCTTTTTGTTTGTTTTTCAACCATGCAAACAGATGTCTTATCAGCAATGGCAACTTGGTCATAGCCTCTTTGAGTACTACCCTTTTCAATTAGGTCATTTTGTCAGCGGCTCATTCCTAAAAAGGCAGCTAAACATCAGTACACTGATTGCATATTAACAGGAGTTTACAATTGATAAATCCTATCATGAATTCAAAGCATTGTTCCAAAATGTTGGGTGTCAGTTTGTCCAATTTGCAACTGCATAGGTGTGAATAATACTTGACGGTCTTTCCCAATTTATCTTCAAGAGCTATTGTCTGTATAAGCATATCCTTTCCAAGGATTGCAGAATTATTTTTTGTTCTTGACTTATAGAACTTTAAAGGAGTTCACAGCTTGTAACTGTGTAGTAAACATGTAACTGTTTGACCATTTCACTTTTGGATTAGTTGTGATACCTGAAAGGTGCTAAATGCATAGGGTTAGTTCTAAAAAAAAAATAGTTTTTTTTCATAATGTTGACCTATGGTCTTTCCTAGAAAGCTTGCTGCTGTACTGTACATTACAATTTATTTCTTATAATTTGTTTACTTTTGCACTGTTCTCGTTGACAGGTTTCAGAGTGGTAGCTGTGTTAGTCTGTATCAAGAGGAGTCCTTGTGGCACCTTACAGACTAACAAATTTATTTGGGCATAAGCTTTTGTGGACTCCTCGTTGCCCAAACAATTCCTTTTTATTCATTTTTCCCCAAAAAACCTGGTATTTACTGTGGTGTTGGGTGGTTTCTGGAAATATAGATTTGACCCTTTGCTAATAGGTTTCACAATTTTCTCACATGGCAATTTGCGGATTCAGTAGCAATTTCAAAACAAACAAAACCCTTATCTCCCTTTCTTGGGTCGGTTGTTAATGTGCTGAAGTAACTGTGGTCTGAAAGAAGAGCTTGAGAAGTACACTTTATTTAGTTTTCCATTATGTGTACTCAGATGGATTATATCCATTAGATGTGTGTAGACTACTGTATGTTTTGCAGTGTTCTAGGGAAAGATTAGAAAACAAGATAATTGAAGACCAATAGACATGCTACGGTAATTAAGTTCAGAGTTATAGCGTGGTAGTAAATAATGATGTTTTGTATTTCAGTAAGAGCTGGAGGAAACCCACAAAGAAGTTCAATCAATATTATTTGTTCAAATTGCCAGCAGATGTAGTCATAGAATGTGAATAAAAGTGCACAGAAAATAGTATAGGCAGAAAGTCTAAGGCAGAAAATACTGGAGGTAAATTGGTGGCTAAACAACTGGTGTGAAGCTGAAAGTTTTGGTTTTCTGGAACATTTGGCTACTTTCCAGTGAAGTAGGGGGCTGTACAAATGGGACAGCCTGTGAGCCTAATAAGGAGACTAATCTTAGTTGGAGACAAGCTGGAGCAGCCAAGAGGGTGTTAAACAGCACAAGCAGAGGATGCTAAGATGGCAAATTCACTACAAACTCAGCCTCAGTGGATTGCCACCAAATTGAACCACTGAGGCAAAGAATGTGAAGAGAAAAAATTGTTCAATTTCTTATATACCACAGCTAGGAGTCTGGGTAACAAGCAAGAGGAATTTCAGGTTCTCATTGATAAGAAAATCAGTATTATTGAAATCTGGTGGGATGATTCATATGATTAGACCAGTAAAATCACTGGTTATATACCAGTGGTTCTCAAACTTTTGTACTGGTGACCTCTTTCACATAGCAAGCCTCTGAGTGCAACCCCCCCTAATAAATTAAAAACACTTTTTAAATATATTTAACACCATTATAAATGCTGGAGGCAAAATGGGGTTTGGGGTGGAGGCTGACAGCTCGCAACCCCCCATGTAATAACCTCGTGACCCCCTGAGGGGTCCTGACCCCCAGTTCGAGAACCCCTGTTATATACTATTTAAGAAGGACAGAGTGGATATAAGAGGTGTGTGTGTTGTGGGGGGATGGCACTCTACATTCAAGGCACTGCTATCTGCTTTAGAAATTAGATAACTCATGACCACCATATCTTTAATGCATATCATTCAGTGTGACAACTAATAAAGCCCGGGAGGGGTTCCTGGTGGTGGTCTCTTACAGATGACTACTGAATCAAAGGAAAGAACAGGAGAAGTTACTCCTTAAGCACCAGTCTGTAATGTGTGGAAAGAGAAACTGGTTTTGTGGGTGTCATGCAGCCGATAGAAAAACATCAGTAGAGTTTCTAAAAATTATTGATGATTATTTTCTAACACAAGATATTACACCTAACACAGGTAAATCTATTTTGGATCTCATTATGGTGAATAAAGATGAATTAATCAGTGGGTTGGAAGTTCGTGATTGCCTATAGACCTGTGATCATGACCTGATTATTCAGTATGGGCAAACAGAGGACTGTCCCAACCAGTAATACATATACTTGGTGCTTCAAATTTCCCAGAACTGAGGAAAATTGGCTGGGAGAGAAAATTTGGACTGAAAAATGTGAAAGAAATGTGGGAGTTTATTAGATGGCTATACTTAGATTCACTGTGTTTCCCTTTCCCCAGCTGTAAAACTTTCCTACTTTATGGGGCTGTAGTAAGAATAAACACAAATAAAAGACTGGTTTCAAAGTAGCAGCCGTGTTAGTCTGTATTCGCAAAAAGAAAAGGAGTACTTGTGGCACCTTAGAGACTAACCAATTTATTTGAGCATAAGCTTTCGTGAGCTATAGCTCACTTCATTGGATGCATAAAGTGGAAAATACAGTGAGGAGATTTATATACACACACAGACCAGGAAAAAATGGGTGTTTATCATACACATTGTAAGGAGAGTGATCACTTAAGATGAGCTATTACCAGCAGGAGAGTGAGGTGGGGGGAGAGAAAACCTTTTGAAGTGATAATCAAGGTGGGCCATTTCCAGCACATTTCCAGGAGTTAACAAGAACATCTGAGGAACAGTGGGGGGGGGGGGGGGAGGGAGGAATAAACAAGGGGAAATAGTTTTACTTTGTATAATGACTCAACCACTCCCAGTCTCTATTCAAGCCTAAGTTAATTGTATCGAATTTGCAAATTAATTCCAATTCAGCAGTCTCTCGTTGGAGTCTGTTTTTGAAGTTTTTTTGTTGAAGAATAGTCACTTTTAGGTCAGAAATCGAGTGACCAGAGAGATTGAAGTGTTCTCCGACTGGTTTATGAATGCTATAATTCTTGACATCTGATTTGTGTTCATTTATTCTTTTACGTAGAGACTGTCCAGTTTGACCAATGTGCATGGCAGAGGGCCATTGCTGGCACATGATGGCATATATCACATTGGTAGATGTGCAGGTGAATGAGCCTCTGATAGTGTGGCTGATGTGATTAGGCCCTATGATGGTGTCCCCTGAATAGATAGGTGGGCACAGTTGGCAACGGGCTTTGTTGCAAGGACAGGTTCCTGAGTTAGTGGTTCCGTTGTGGGTGTGTGGTTGCTGGTGAGTATTTGCTTCAGGTTGGGGGGCTGTCTGTAGGCAAGGATTGGCCTGTCTCCCAAGATTTGTGAGAGTGATGGGTCGTCCTTCAGGATAGGTTGTAGATCCTTGATAATGCGTTGTAGAGGTTTTAGTCGGGGGCTGAAGGTGACGGCTAGTGGCGTTCTGTTATTTTCTTTGTTGGGCCTGTCCTGTAGTAGGTGACTTCTGGGTACTCTTCTGGCTCTGTCAATCTGTTTCTTCACTTCAGCAGATGGGTATTGTAGTTGTAAGAATGCTTGATAGAGATCTTGTAGGTGTTTGTCTCTGTCTGAGGGATTGGAGCAAATGCAGTTGTATCGTAGAGCTTGGCTGTAGACAATGGATCGTGTGGTGTGGTCTGGGTGAAAGCTGGAGGCATGTAGGTAGGAATAGCGGTCAGTAGGTTTCTGGTATAGGGTGGTGTTTATGTGACCATCGCTTATTAGCACTGTAGCGTCCAGGAAGTGGATCTCTTGTGTGGACTGGTCCAGGCTGAGGTTGATGGTGGGATGGAAATTGTTGAAATCATGGTGGAATTCCTCAAGGGCTTCTTTTCCATGGGTCCAGATGATGAAGATGTCATCAATATAGCGCAAGTAGAATAGGGGTATTAGGGGACGAGAGCTGAGGAAGCGTTGTTCTAAGTCAGCCATAAAAATGTTGGCATACTGTGGGGCCATGCGGGTACCCATAGCAGTGCCGCTGATTTGGAGGTATACATTGTCCCCAAATGTGAAACAGTTATGGGTGAGGACAAAGTCAGAAAGTTCAGCCACCAGGTTTGCCGTGACATTATCGGGGATAGTGTTCCTGACGGCTTGTAGTCCATCTTTGTGTGGAATGTTGGTGTAGCGGGCTTCTACATCCATAGTGGCCAGGATGGTGTTTTCAGGAAGATCACCGATGGACTGTAGTTTCCTCAGGAAGTCAGTGGTGTCTCGAAGATAGCTGGGAGTGCTGGTAGCGTAGGGCCTGAAGAGGGAGTCTACATAGCCAGACAATCCTGCTGTCAGGGTGCCAATGCCTGAGATGATGGGGCGCCCAGGATTTCCAGGTTTATGGATCTAGGGTAGCAGATAGAATACCCCAGGTCGGGGTTCCAGGGGTGTGTCTGTAAGCATCACTCTCCTTACAATGCGTATGATAAACACCGATTTTTTTCCTGGTCTCTGTGTATATAAATCTCCTCACTGTATTTTCCACTTTATGCATCCGATGAAGTGAGCTGTAGCTCACGAAAGCTTATGCTCAAATAAATTGGTTAGTCTCTAAGGTGCCACAAGTACTCCTTTTCTTTTTAAGTAAAAGACTGTGAGGGTCTCAGATACTATGTAAGTACCTTAGATAGAAAGAGTGTCATGCAGAATTCTTATAAAAAAAAGAAAAGGGAATTTTAAATAACTACCCTTCATGAGTAATGGTAACTAATGGTAGCATGTTATTTGCACATGTAGGGAGGAAATGCGATATTGTTAATATTATCACATGCTCTTCTCCTCATACACCACTGGAAGCAATTAGGCACAGTAATTCAGCTTTTGTAAATTTGCAGAATAAACCAAAGAGGATACCACATCCACCATTAAGGCAACACAGAGTACCAAAGCCATGACCTTCAGTTCCATGAATTGTCAGTAGTAGTAGCAAGCAGGCCTTTACTCTCTTTTCAAGTCAGATGCTAAAAGGAGAAAACATATTCTCTCCAGTACTAGACAGGCAGACACAAACCAATATATTAGTGTTGAAGAGAGCAGTTCCAAGGAGTGGATATCCCAGGAAATATTATGAGCAAAACTTTCTTCATTCCTTTCTCTAATACATAGTTGCGTGGATTTTTAGATGTTATCAGTGGAAACCATTGAAAGAAGTAGATCTAGAACAGTGGTTCTCAACCAGGGGTATGCAGAGGTCTTCCAGGGAGTACATCAACTCATCTAGTTATTTGCCTAGTTTTACGCAGGCTACATAAAAAGCACTAGTGAAGTCAGTACAAACTAAAATTTCATACGACTGGTTTATAGTGCTCTATACACTATACCACGGGTCAGCAACCTTCAGCATGCAGCCCATCAGGGTAATCTGCTAGCGGCCCGTGAGATAGTTTGTTTACATTGGCCTGCCCGCAGGTTCCAGTGGCTGCGGTTTGTTGTTCCCGGCCAATGGGAGCTGCAGGAAGCAGCGGCCAGCACTTCCCTGCAGCCTGCGCCGCTTCCTGCAGCTCCATTGGCTGGGAACGGCAAACCGCGGCCACTGGGAGCTGTGGGGGCTGGGCCTGTGGACAGTCAACATAAACAAAATGTCTTGTGGACAGCAATCAGATTACCCTGATGGGCCATGTGCCAAATATTGCCGACCCCTGTATAATATACTGAAATGTCAGTACAAATTTATATTCCAATTGATTTATTTTATAATTATATGGTAAACATGAGAAAGTAAGCAATTTTTCAGTACTAGTGTGCTGTGACACTTTTGTATTTTTATATCTGATTTTGTAAGTAAGTATTTTTTAAGTGAGGTGAAACTTGGGGTTAACAAGACAAATCAGACTCCTGAAAGGGGTACAGTAGTCTGGAAAGGTTGAGAGCCTTTGATCTAGATGTTCCAAGTGACTGGGGAAAGGGTGGAATTTCAGATCAAGTAACTTTCTAGACTGTGTGGGTGAAATTCTGGCCCTATGGTCATAGAGTCATAATGTTTAAGGCTAGAAGGTACCACTAGATCATCTAGTCTGACCTCCTCTATACCACAGGCCACCAACACCACCCAACAACTGAAATATGACCAAAATAAATGAAATTGACAGGAGACTAGACTATTATGTGCCACAGACAGAGCATAGGAGGGACCAAGATGCATCAGCACCCAAAGCCCATAAAATGGCAGGGAAATGATTAAATAAGATATACTTAGATAATCCTGGCAAGTGACCCGCACCCACATGCTGCAGATAAAGGCAAAAAAAACACCCAAGCCCAAGGTCACTGCCAATCTGACCTGGGGGAAGATTTCTTCCTGACCCAACATATGGTGGTCAGTTAGACCCTGACTCAGTCAGCAAGAACTAGCCAGACAAGCACCTGAAAGAAGGAATGGTCAGTGCAAACTCAGAGCCCCGTGCCCAGTGTCCCATCTCCAGATGTAGCCAACCCTGATGATTCAGAAGAATACATTTTGAGGGTGGAGAATCCATCCTTGACATCTGCTGGTGGCCTGCTGAAACCCTGAAGTATGAGTTTTAGGAAAATAAGACTAAACTGAAAGTGAGTCCCAGGACTGTTAAGTCCTCACTCCCACTATCACAAGCAACCTGTGATTTCCAGCCTGAATTTGATCAATGCCAGTTTAAGCTCATTTGTTGTTGTGCCAACTTTGTCAGTTAGCTTAAATAGCTCTTCACCCTCTGTTTTTATTGCCTTAATGTATTTAGAGAGAGTAATCATATCCCCTCTCAGCTTTCTTTTTGCTAGACTAAACAAGCCAAGCTCTTCCAGTGTCTTCTCATAAGATAGGCCCTCTTTCAAGGCTGAATTCCCACTCTGTCACTCTGAATGCAGAAGTGGGGGCCCACAACGATTTTAAAATTAATACTTGCCACTCCAGGCTTCTATTACACTCCCAAGGTTACAGCTTTTCTCTGACCTTGGCTTGGTAAATGCTTCCACCAACCAAATGCAAAAATACCCCTTTGAACCCAGGAAGAAACACTTGGGAATTCCTTCCTGTGGGGTGCCCTCAAGCCTTTTGACCCCACCCTCCACCCCCCAGGGAAAAGCTGAGAAAGAAAACAAAGGAAATTAGCTGTGGCTATCAGCTAATCAAACGACATGCACAAACCTCTTAGGACACCAAAAATCCAATCCTGTTCTTAAAAAAGGTAAATTTTATTAAAAACAAAAAGGAAAAAATACATCTGGAACTTAGGCTTTTTGCTAGATCTTAAAAGAAACAATTACAAAAATTAAGAACCCAAAATAGCTTTCTTGGGAGTTCAGCTGAAAGGTTACAAGCAAACAAAACATCTGGGGTTAGCACAGAGGAGATCCACAAGCCAAAATAAAAAATAAACCTGATTGTGTCTAACTAAACATTTCCTATCAAAATAATTTTTTCTAGGTATGGAAGATGAATTTTCATACCTTACACAGGTTCAAGCCTTACACAGCATTGCTACTCCATTCTTGCAGCCTAGAGAACAACAGAAAAAGGGAAAAGTTTCTTTCACAATTTTAAAAGTTCTACCTTCCCATTGGCTCTTTTGGTCAGGTGCCCACTTCCTTTTCTTTACCTGGGGGACTTTTAACCCTTTACAGGTAAAGCAAGCAGAGAATAGCTACCAAGAGGGATTTTACAGCTAACTGGCTGGTTGGGTGTCCATAAAAGGGAGCTATCCCCTGCTTCATTTACCCTCCATTCCCCTGATCATACTGGTAGCTCTGTTCTGCACCTGTTCCAGTTTAAAGAACAGCAGGACTTGTGGCACCTTAGAGACTAACACATTTATTTGAGCATAAGCTTTCGTGGGCTACAGCTCACTTCACTGGATGCATAGAATGGAACATATAGTAAGAAGATAGATAGCTAGATATACATACTACAGAGAAAATGAAAAGGTGGAGTAAGAGGCTAATTAATTAAGATGAGCTATTATCAGCAGGAGAAAAAAACTTTTGTAGTGATAATCAGGATGGCCCATTTAGACAGTTGACAAGAAGGTGTGAGGATACTTAACGTGGGGAAATAGATTCAATATGTGTAATGACCCAGCCACTCCCAGTCTCTATTCAAACCCAAGTTAATGGTATCTAGTTTGCATATTAATTCAAGCTCAGCAGTTTCTCATTGGAGTCGGTTTTTGAAGCTTTTCTGTTGCAAAATTGCCACCTTTAAGTTTGTTACTGAGTGGCCAAAGAGGTTGAAGTGTTCTTTTACCGGTTTTTGAATGTTATGATTCCTGATGTCAGATTTGTGTCCATTTATTCTTTTGTATAGAGACTGTCCAGTTTGGCCAATGTACATGGCAAAGGGGCATTGCTGGCACATGATGACATATATCACATTGGTAGATTTGCGGGTGAACGAGCCCCTGATGGCGTGGCTAATGTGATTAGGTCCTATGATGGTGTCACTTGAATAAATATGTGGACAGAGTTGGCATTGGGCTTTGTTGCAAGGATAGGTTCCTGGGTTAGTGTTTTTGTTGCGTGTTGAGTGGTTGCTGGAGAGTATTTGCTTCAGGTTGGGGGGCTGTCTGTAAGCGAGGACTGTTCTTTCTCCCAAGATCTGTGAGAGTGAGGGATCATTTTTCAGGATAGGTTGTACATCTTTGATGATGTGCTGGAGAGGTAGAACAAGGGTGACAAGTGCCTTGTATAATGGCATTAATAGTTCTCTATCTCTCTTGGACATGAGTCACCTAATACATCCTCAGATCACATTTGCCTTTTTCACAGCCACATCACATTGTTGGCTCATAGTCCTCCTCTGATCAACCTGCATGCCCAGGTCTCTCTCCTTTCCTGTTGCTTCCAACTGATGAGCCTCCAGCTTGTAGAAGAATTTCTTATTAGACCCTATGTGCCTGACCTTGCACTTTGTACTATTGAATTTCATCCCATTTCTGTCACACCAGTTTTTTGGTGTGAAGTCAAAAGGATTTCAGCCTATACTTCTAGATTAGAATTTGTGTATCCACAATTTCTGCCAAATACTCTGATGATTTCCTAGTGACTGTATAAAGAAATAATTTAGTCCCAACAAAGCCTCAACTGGAAAGCAGTAAAAATAAAATGACTGAATACACACTTCTTTTAATAAATGTAAGTAAAAATAACTCTTTTTGCTCATCTTTTTGTCAAGAGACAATTACAAAAAAAAGGTACAGAGCTCCTTCAGCTATTAAAAGGATTAGTTGCTCACTGCATATTGTTTTAGAGTTTTATAGTCATAATCTAAATGACAATATACAGATCTCAGTTATTTCTGAATATTCACTCAAGAGGCCTTTAAGATGCTTTATCCTACTAATGTACTAGTGTCTTCTGTAAATGAAACAGTTTATATAAATTATAAATATTTTGTAATTCTCATTTTTAATACATGGCATTTTACATTTTCCTGTGTTCTCTGTCAGGAAAATATTGAACTTTTTAAATAATCAAGTTTCTATGTTTAATAGAAAGACCATCCTGATTCTCAATCTTTAAAAATCATATTACTTTTTAATATGCAGGAAAGAAAAGTTCACCGTTTATTCTGCAGGGCTACATATTAATTTCTGAAAACAAGTCTCAGCAGTTTCATTACAGTCTACTTCACATTATGCAGTGTACACTATGTCAATTTTGTCAATTTAATTAAAGACATTAATGAGATTCTAATGCCCACTTAATTATTTGATTCCCGTTACCAATATTATTAATCAACCGCTCGTAATGCCGCTCTTCTCACACACATACAACCCCTTATAAAAGTCTTACTCAGCGAAGCAACTTACAAAAGGAACATAACCTCAAAATCAGTTCTGTGTGGGAAAAGTAAAGCATATCCCTTGGTGATTTCCTTGAACAAGCAGAGTCATGGAAAAGAAATATTTGTACTGATCCATAGATAGTGGAAACTACTAGAATATATGTAGCTGACTGCGCTCAGTACTTTTTAAGAAATCCTATAGTTATGCACAACTGTGCTATTATGATGTGTGATCTGTAGAGTTCATAACTGTTTTAAAATTTTATAGGGCTGAAATAGCTACTGAAGATGTCAGCTTGGGTCCATTTGAAACAGAAAACAAAAATGGCTATTTTTCATTCATTCAGATATAGTGCCAGAGCAATAAAATTAAAATCTTGCTATACATGTTAAAGGAAGGCCACAGTCATTATTTGCGATGTTGAGGGCTTCAGTATGGTGCACTTAAATTTCTGTTCAATGCACCCTTTGTCTTAGAGCTGAATTCTGCCTTCAGATTTGCACCTTGTATCTCAGATATGTGGAGTAATTTAAGACAAAAACTTTCACATGCCCATGAACTTTGGATACCTTACTTTTTGGGTGTCCAGCTTTGAGATCCTTGGGGATTGATTTGAACCTGAGGTGAATGCCTGCTGCAATGGGAGCTGTTTTAATTTCTTGAGTTAGAGAAAATGGTGCTCTTTAAATCTGTATGTATTTCAAATTTGTAATGCTGGCTCTCAACATGCATCAGAGTTCTACCAAAATACTTAAATCATTCCTATGCCACTATTTAAAGCAAGTGGCTCTTAAGCAGAAATAGATGAACCAGTTCCCACAAGATAAAAATCAGCCCAAAGCCTTCATCCATTTCCCAACAGAGATGCAGGTTTAGATCAGCCTCTGTAAGGACCATTCCCCCGTTTCCTTTCAATAACTCACAGCATAGTGCCTCATCCTGTCACTACACCACTAGCTCATTCCTTTCCTGCAGTTCTCTAGGAGAATTCCTGACCCTCCACTGACATTCCACAACTCTTAAATCCCACTTTGATGCTCTGTTGAAGGTGTAGTTCTATTTTAGATGATCAGCAAGTGAATTTCTTCTTGGCTAACCAGCATAGAAACCCTAAGAACATTTTCATAAATAACAAGGGAGCTTCATTATTACATGAATATTTCAGAGTGATTCCAACTATACTGTATATGGTGTAGGTGTTTAAAATTAGAAGTTATCTTTTTTAATTCTCTGGAGTTTTCCGGATCCTGTTTGCAGGTAAAGGGCGCTATAGGGAAGTGTGCAATCTGGGCCTGTTTGCAAAGAGCCTGCCTGGAGCAGGGTGGAGTGAGTTGTGCCTCTCTGCCTTATGGAGCAGCCTGCTTTCTCTGTGTGTGTGTTTTTGATTCCTGTGTGTACTAGATTCTAGGAAATAAACTATTGTTACATTGCAGCTTTCCAGAAAGAGTATTTTATGTTTTTAATCTAAACTCTTTTTGTTTGTTTGCTGTGAATATAACACTACTGAGTGGGGAAGAGAAAGCTAACATTTAAACAACTACTTTTAAAATTAGACATGGCTAAGCAGTAGAAAATATATTGTGGAAAATTATCATATCTTGGCAAAGGAAAGCAGTATATGACCTTCTAGGTCTTTCTGGGTAAAATTTTTAAAAATGTTTAAGTCCTATTGAGAGTCACTTTACTCTGCAAGAAGAAATCACAGAATGGGACTACTTAAGGGTTAAGGTGATAATTTACTTGAACAAGGGTGGCAGAATCTAATCCTCCGGTGTATTTCGATTCAGGGAATTGGTTCAGGCTCCTTTAAAAAAAATAAGAGAAAAAGCAATATCAAGTAGAAAATTAACTGGGTCATCACTCAAAATATACATTCTGAATTCAGAGTTGGTGTGGTGCTTTTCTTCCAAAAATGCCAAAAGTGAAAACCATTTATTAAAGATCTTCTTTCCTTCTATTTTTCCTCATTCTTGTATACTAGCCCTAAAAAACTTCATAATAAATAAAACTAATTTAAAATAAAATGATCTCTTTTAGTGAAGGCAGTTTTAATTTCAGCATTTTATAAGCTGCATCTGACTTCTTGGATAAAAATACATTGCATTTTTGAACAAAGTGAAGATACATAAGAATTAAAAACAGCATTAGAAGGAAACAGCTATTTCTAAGACAGTGCAGATTGCTCATATCCCACAAGTGTACTGTTACATATTTGTGCTGCAGACAAAATACCTACCTTCTCAGAAGCTTTCTATATTTCAAAAGCTGGTTTTAGGCATATGGTGGCAATAAATCTAGATGATTTACCCAGATATCTGCTTGTTTCCTCTCTGCTAGTTTAAGCAATAATTTTTGCTTACATTGTTTTCACTACCAGATTATACCGACTCTGAATTCCTGCCCCATCACAATCAGCTCTTTAAATGGTAAAATTTTGCCTGTGACAAGTATTCAGGAAGGATTACTGAGTGGAATCTCCTCATTACCAGCACTGATATTTTCTTATCAAGTTTCATACTTAATTGTGTGAAAAAAGCTGCAAATTATTTTTTTCGGCATAGTTTTCTTCAAGTGTTTTGGAGGTGATGAGACAAATTCTCAAATATGTTACTTACATGCTATTGGGACTCAAAATCAGTAGCACTCACCCAGGAAAAAATTCAATCTGCTTCATGATTTTGAGATTTCTGCAGGATTTAGACACTAATAGCTACTTCAGTCTCAGTTATATAATATACAGAAGCCAGAGAAAAAAGAAGGGAAGTAGAATAGAGGCGGGTCTAACATATATATGTTTTCTCACTCCAGTACCCACTGTACCCTTTACAATATATATATTCAAAATAACTATCATGAGAAAATAGCATGCTTACATGAGGAATGCATTTAAGGTGGAAAAGATTACTTACTACATCTTCTCCATGGATAAATATATAGACTTCTGGACAACTTGAAGGCCTTAGGTAAATTTTCAGAGAAATAGGAGCATAACAACAGCATGAAAGATCTTGTCATCATTTTTTGCATATGGCCATCACATTGCTTTCCAACTTTCTACCTGTTGGAAGTACTATAGCATAATAGTTGTGATGGGGTTGATTGTTCCATTAAGGCACCAGTCTGTGTTGGAACTGTTGAAGCCCATGTTGGGACTACTCCAGAAGGAGCTCTAGAACTGCATTGTGCCTCAGAAAAACACTATGGTTACATCTGCAACTCACTCAGTGCCTAAATTTCCATGGTAAAATTTCCCTAAGCGCCTAGGTTTCTGCTTCTGGGCATGCACACTAGTGCCTTCCTCTAGGCATCAGGCACCTATCTCCTGCCTAATACCCAGTGCAATCCACAAACTGGGGGAAGATAGTTGTTCCCGTGCCTATCTTGTCTGAAGAGCCCAATCTGATAGGTGTACTCATAGGTTGCTTAATTCCTCACAAAACCACTGGGGAGGTGGTGGGGAGGAGACCTTTTTAACATTAATCCAGTGGCTGGGTACTCTCTCAGGGTGGACTTGGAATTGCACTGAAAGCACAGACTAGAAAAAGAAATCGTGTTTTAAATTAATATGAAACTTAATGACAGGTTTCAGAGTAACAGCCGTGTTAGTCTGTATTCGCAAAAAGAAAAGGAATACTTGTGGCACCTTAGAGACTAACCAATTTATTTGAGCATAAGCTTTCGTGAGCTACAGCTCACTTCATCGGATGCATACTGTGGAAAGTGTAGGAGATCTTTTTATACACACAAAGCATGAAAAAATACCTCCCCCCACCCCACCCTCCTGCTGGTAATAGCTTATCTAAAGTGATCACTCTCCTTACAATGTGTATGATAATCAAGTTGGGCCATTTCCAGCACAAATCCAGGTTTTCTCACCCCCCCGCCCCCCGCCCCCCCACAAACCCACTCTCCTGCTGGTAATAGCTTATCTAAAGTGACCACTCTCCTTACAATGTGCATGATAATCAAGGTGGGCCATTTCCAGCACAAATCCAGGGTTTAACAAGAACGTCGGGGGGGGGGGAGGAAAATCCAGACTCCAGCGAGAAACTGTTGAATTGGAATTCATTTGCAAATTGGATACAATTAACTTAGGCTTGAATAGAGACTGGGAGTGGCTAAGTCATTATGCAAGGTAACCTATTTCCCCTTGTTTTTTCCAAACCACCCCCCCCCCCCCGCCCAGGTCGTTCTTGTTAAACCCTGGATTTGTGCTGGAAATGGCCCACCTTGATTATCATTCACCTTGTAAGGAAAGTGGTCACTTTAGATAAGCTGTTACCAGCAGGAGAGTGGGTTTGTGGGGGGGGGCAGGGGGGTGAGAAAACCTGGATTTGTGCTGGAAATGGCCCAACTTGATTATCATACACATTGTAAGGAGAGTGATCACTTTAGATAAGCTATTACCAGCAGGAGAGTGGGGTGGGAGGAGGTATTTTTTCATGCTTTGTGTGTATAAAAAGATCTTCTACACTTTCCACAGTATGCATCCGATGAAGTGAGCTGTAGCTCATGAAAGCTTATGCTCAAATAAATTGGTTAGTCTCTAAGGTGCCACAAGTACTCCTTTTCTTTTTATGAAACTTAAGACAGTTTAAAAAGGGAGACCTTTCAACTGCCTTCTTGGGTAATAAGATGATTCATAATTGCTCATCTTTCAGTTTGTTCTTACAAATAGAATGAACTTGTGGCTTTTGTGTTGGGGTAAGTGCAAGTAAGCAGTGCTGTAGCTGGAGTAATTCTGCATGACTCAACTGGAATTTTCCCTGGAACTCTGTGGGAACACATACTTGAGATGTGGTAATTCCCCTGCCCTTTCAAAGGGTGTTCCTGTGACACCTCCTGCACTGTGCCAGCTTTTTCTGGTCAACCTGTAGCAGGGGATCGATGGCCATTCCCTCAGACTATCCATCCTTGTTTCATTTGGTATAGCAACCATTGCCAGCAGCAGTAGATTGGAACAGCCTTATCAAATTTATTCTACTTTATTTCTTTGTTTGCAAAATAGTTTTAACCATACACATAAAAGCTGAACAAATATGTTCAAATATGAACAAAGACAATTTCCTCTTACTATTCTTCTCCTTCAAAAGATAAGAGAGAAGAATGAACCTGGGAGGCATCTTTAGGTCTTTGAGGTTTTAATGTGCTGAAGGCAAGTATGATGATGATCATGAACACATGTAACTTCAATAACGTTAAGCTGGTATGGTGTGAAAACTCTTATAGTAGCAAAGGCTCCTGAAATTACACCACCAGTTTTTGACATTCCAAGAAAGTGTGGAACTACTTAATTCACTCATTCCTTAGATACAGCACCCAGGAGGGATTTTTCCTCTGTTGGAGGCATCGGTGCTCTAGGAAAAGCCCATTTAGTCTTCCAGGGGCCTAGAAGGTCTGGGAAGAAATAATAATCAATCAGAAAATAGCAGGCAATAAGAAGGCTTACCTCCTTCATCTCAAGGGGAGTGCTGAATGGAGCTAGAGCATGGTCTTCAGTCCTAACCCAGAACCCTGGGGCCAAGTCGGGGCCTTTTTTAAAATGGAGCAACCAAAAAGTTACCTGTTGTGTTTACTAGTTTAAAGATAAAGCCAGCCAAAGTCTATCTGTTGATTAACTGTTTAAAGACTGGCACCAAGGTCACTGCAGAAGTTGTACTGCTCTGGGTGAGCTGCCATAGGGTTGAATTACAATTTTCATAGACATCAGTAGAATATCAGTGATGTAATGAAAGAGCACTTGCAAACTGAAGTCCAGTCAGCTACTGGGAGTTTCCATTCTGACTACCCTGAAGATGAGCCTCTGGAAAGCTCATCATGGAAATATCTCTGGATAGCATTTGTTGTAAATAACATTCTCAAAAGTGGGACACAAGAGTCCTCCTGAATCACAACACTGCAGGTTCAGTGTCAAAGAAGGCAGCAGCCAAGGTGTTGATGGGTTTGGGTGAGGACTTTGTTTGTTTGCATCAGGGTACACAAAGGGATAGATTAACTTGGGCAATTTTCTTTATCTCAATCAATAATAATCAGACACCTGTGTCCAGGGGGAACAGTCATTCTTACCTTCAAGAGATGAGAAACAGTATTAATTAATAACTGCTCTTGTCACAGCCCAATTTCTTAATAGTTTCAGAAGTCCTTAAAGAGCATAACTAAGTCTTTAGTCTATTGATTCTAAAATAATTTCCCTTGCTGGCCATCGATAAAGTCTAGGGCCCTACTCAGCAAGTGATAGGGCAAATACATGTCCCATCCTGATAAGTATACTGGAATCATGTTTACTAAAACAGATTTCCAATGTCCATAAGTATTCACCCCTAAACATTAGTGTATCTGAGAAATACAGACATTTTTACATTGAATACAGAAGTGCTTAACAAAGCAATGAAATGCTAGTACTAGTCATCACATCTTATTGGTAATAAACAAATTAATTAAAATATTATTGAGCTTTTGATGTCTCTGTTGCTGTGCCTTAATGTCTAATCCTGGAAAAGGAAGCTGAATTCATTCGTACATTGTTTATTGCTATTTTATTACTTCTCTCTAAATAACTGAGCTGCCTTTACTAGAATGTGAGCTAGAAAATCTTATGTGCCTTACATAAAGGTATCTTTTAAATTATACTTGGCCTCAGAAATAGCTGAGACATCCCAGTTTCCCTTATATAATTAATCTTTTCCAATATGGACATCAAAAGTAATTGTCCCTATGAAGTCTCTACAAGAAAATTAAATGAGTCCATTGTCAGCCTTCACTGTTTTTGTAATCTCATATTTAGCATATATAACATTAATCTTTCTGATCGCTTGTGCTGACGTGACTACTTGCAGACAGTATGAATGTGCATTTATGACAGCCAAATAGTCTCTGTCCTCTAGAGTTAAAACATCCAGTCCCACTTTGTCCATTACTCCCTCTGTCTGTGTCCTTTGGATTAACTGGCCCAAAATTTGGCACAAGCATTTACCATATCAGTGATGTCTTGTTCGTCTCTGATCAATATATTTACTTATTGTGCCTTCCCTTCACAAATTAACTTAAGAATTTTTTTCAGAATACAACTGATATTACAGTGCATTTACCTTTATGGAAAACACCATCAGCACTGGAGAGTTTGTGTGTGTGATATACCTATTGTTTAAGCATTAACTGCTTTCTCCCTACAGCATATGCAACATATATCACAGACTCATTCTCCCCAGAAGCTGTTTTAACTGTTCCCACCTGCTAGATGAAATGGCCTCTGCGTACTGTTAACGTAAATGTCAATGTAAGATTCAGTTTTTTGATCTCTAACATTCACAATCTCATTCCAGATCTGGAATCAAGTGTCATGCACAATTAATTAACTTTAGTTTGATAGTCATCTGGCTGGAGCTTCGATGGTAGCCTTGAATTCTAGATAGTGTCTTCTACAGGCCTTCCTTTGAAATGTTTAACAAGCGTTTGTATTGTGTTTCAACCAAAAAAGGAACTCTATCAACACATTTGTGTAAAGATTTATGGCCAAATGTGATTCCAGATGTTTCCATATCAGCAGTGAGGAAAACAAAAAATATATCTGCATGAGTATTTCCCACACTAGCAATGGTGGCAGGGACCATATCTTTAGGCCATGTGCTAGCAGAATAAAAAGAAGACCATGAAGGTTGCCAGTTTAGTAATTTTAGTAAGATTGTTTTGTTTTGAAACCAACTAAGATTTTCAATTTATAAATAAATCCCTTTCCTCGTATTGCATATAGTAATATAAAGCTATAACCCCCATTCAAAATACATTCAGAATTCTCCCAGGTTGCCCATGAATTATGATTCAGTTGATGGTATATTGGCCATGTTCCTTGTATTTTTACAGGTTATCTGGCTGCTGGAAGCTGTCATTCTTCTTCTTCTTTTTTTTAAATGAACAGTTTGTATCAAAGTATTCTGCTAGATTACAAATCAAATCCCTCCCTTCCTGGTACTGTTGTCCTTAAGGAAGCAAGAAGTTCACCAGACACCAATTGTTTTAGATTCATGCATGACACCAACACCTGTTTTTGAGCTTCAGCTCCTAGCTCTCTGGCTGAAGGAGGAGTGCAGGACTTTATGCACTTAGAAGTTGAGGATGACCTTCTGTTATGACATCTTAATATGTAAGATATTCAAGGTGATTATTCACTGGCATTATTTCCAATGTAGTATCTATTTTGTTGATAGAAAATAATCTCCAGTAAGAGCAGAAGCTTTGCTGTTGCATCAGTCCAAATAATTATGGGCTCAATCCTCAGCTGGTGTAAACAGGCATAATCCCCATTGAAATGTCTCTGTTAGGCTGTGTACAAGTGAAATGGATACTGTGGTCGCTTTTTAGTAAGATTCTCTTAAAAGCATAATGGCACAATTAAACTTTATATTGTTGTCCTGCATAACCTTGTCAGTATCTTGTGCACTATCTCTGCAGATTTGTACTTGAGTGCTTCACAGGGGAAAATGCTTTCCAAATGCATTTAATTTCCAGGTTTATGTGGGTGCCCTTCTACCACCTGCTCATATGTAGTTATGTGGATAAGCTGCACAAAATAGCAATGTGACTTTAAAAGCTGGTTTACATTCAAGTATACTGCACTTGTTGTTATGTAAATATATTTTTCCCCTTTACTGAATAAGAAACTGATAAGGCTCAGAGACAAAAATAGTGATTTTTCTGAGAGAAGGTAATCTTGAAGATTATGTAACCATGTACATGGAGCGGGACACAGGTTTTTGGAAAAGTGCATTCTGAAACTGATGTGCAATCTTTGAGCTTGATAGATGTCCACTGAAGTCAATAGGAATTTTTCCATTGACTTCAGTTTATATTGGATCAGGACCTTTGTTTACTGCTGTGGTAATAGGAGGAGAAATCAGGCAACAAATCTGAGGGACCTATAGCTGGGGAATTTATAAAACTACTCAAAGAAGCTTTAAAGAATTAGCAAAGAGGTCGGTTGACTTCAGTGGGAAAATGGACAAAATGTAATCACATGTTGAAACAATTGCCTATCACCTAACCCAGAGAAGACAAGAATAGTGTGACAACTTGAAGACAAGACTGGAAACAATAAACAAACCCAAACAGTTTACTGACACTACTGTACTGTCTTGGTTAATATAAGAAATGGTTTATATGTTTTCCCCGTTATTGCTGTTAAATTACATGTACTGTGTTTCAGTTTAGGTTTCCAAGAAAGGTGCTGCTGGTAAAAATTCTAGGAAACCTAATACACAGAAAACTTAAAGGAGGTAAACATACAAGAGGATTTTGATATTTCTCACTTCTCTAATCCATAAACCTCATATTCTCACAAAATTTGCCAGTGGTGTCACATTGGTGTAAACGGGGCACCATCTCCCCCCGAGTAGGCCCTTGTGGCTGAGTGTGGCTCTGCCGTGGCTTGCATCAGTTTCCCCCTCAATGAGATCACTTTAACAGTATGATCAATGAGAAAACAAATACTCTACTTAACTTCAGTGTATCTGCATTACTATTTAAATACAGCTTTCTGAAAGGAGCACTTGTCTCCTTCTTCACCTTAGCCTTGTCCCATCATTTACGGTTGTCAGTTCTTGTTCTGCATCTCCGAGTGTTCTTGTTGAGAGCATTGTCCAAGGTGACACCAGCCTTCTTTGTGTCCTCCTTCAGCATCTTAAACCACCTTTTTCTACGTTTTCTTCATGGTCTTTGTCCTGTGAGTGCTAGCTCTTTTACTTTCTGGCCAACATATCCCATATCTCATCATCTCACATGACCCAGCCATTTCAGTCAAAACTACCTCAACTTTTCCATGATGAAGAGCCACCTGCATCATGGCTTGTACCCAGAGCTTAAATTCAGTCAGAGTCAACTGCAGCAGAGGTTGGGTAAATATTTTAAACTCTCAGGAGCCCAGGCAACTCTCACGGGGCTGAATCCCCGAGCCTGGCACTTCACATGGGGCAGAAGCCCCAAACCCTGGTTCTTCCCATGGGGCTGAAGCCCCAACCCCCGGGGCTTCAGAAATACTTGGGAAGAATTTAAGTCTTGCTTGTACCATTTCATTCTGTAGCCTATCAGATCTTGTCTTATGCAGCATTCACCTGAGTATTCTCATTTTGGCATTGTGAAGTAGTCCTTCTTTCTTCCTCAGTGGCCAGCATTCCAATCCATAAGTCATGACTGTGCTAATCATCATCTTATTCACTCTGTTCTTTAGTTTACTTGGCATATTCTTATCACAGAGAATTGCTGTCCACTCCCTCCATTTACACCAAGCATTCTCCATGCAGCTCCTAACATCCATATAAAGGAGCACTTGTACAATGGCTGGCTCCAGTCCTGTGGCCTTTACAGAGGCAGGCCATCCTAGGATCTCACACTTTGCAAAATATATTGCAGTATTACCCGGGGTTCTTTCAACCCAAAGCTCTCAGTAACTTTTACTCTGTGTGAGGTGGTATCAGGAAATAAATCAGGGAGACATGTCCGTCCAACCGCTAGATGGCTGACACAAACAGGACAACACCAAAGTTCTTTCACTTAAAGCTAAACTTTACTTAGTCTCAAGCACTTACACATGTCCGCAACAAGTTAGTAAAACACTCCCAACCCTCAATAATTACCGAAGCTGAGCGTGGCTTTCGAGTCGCACCATAACAGGCTTCAGCTGGCTAGGTTTCCGACTGCCGGTGGAGACCAAGATATGTCCAAAGGGAGCGTCCCTGAAGAGCCCCTCCTGAGAAGTCCAATTACCTCAAACTTTTCCCCCTTATTTATATATTAGTAATACAATGACATATCCCTTAAACAAAACTTGCTAAGCAAGCAGTTTTTAAAGATCAGGCAAGAGATTTTCTTATGGTCATCAATTTACCAGATATGTTTTTTTTTTTTTTCAGAATGTCCATGCCTTAGGTCCCTGACAAACTCCTGGGGGTGCATATAGACAGACTTCCTGTTTTTCTAAAATACATAGATCAGCAATTTCAACATTCTCAGCAGGAAGGACGCGAGATCAAGCTGCCCTGTCTATGGCACCCACCCTTCCCCTCCACCCATCCTGCCTTGGTTACTCTGAGGCTGCTGCATGACCAATTTACGACCTGCTAACTTGACTACTGTTAGCAACAAGCAATAGTGGTTTAGGCACTTTACTGGTTTGCCAAAATCTCCCCGAACAGCAGTACACCTAAAAATCTGTTCAGTGTTATCAGGGCTGTCCCTAGAGATTGTGGTGCCCTACACCGGCGGCATGGCTGGGAGCGGGCGTAGCAGAGCGGGCTGAGGCTGGGTCACTCCACTTCCTGCCACCTGGTGAGCGCAGGGCAGGCCTGACCCCGACCCCTGCTGCAGTCCCCCGGGAAGCGTAGCTCAGGGGACGGGGCTTGTGGGGGGGGGGGGATTGGGGCTAGGCTGGGGTGGAGCAGGGGCGGGAAGAGGCGGGGTGGGACGGGGGCAGAGAAGGGCAAGGGCATAGGTAGATTTCCTGGGCCCTGCTGTGCAATTTGGTGCCCCAAATTTCCTGGTGCCCTGTGCAGCTGCGTAGTTTGCATATGGGTAGGTACAGCCCTGGGTGTTACCATGTTCCATTAAACTTACAATACAAAACAAAGAAAAGGCATTTTTCAATGCTTCATCCTTGATTCTTTTGGCACGATTTTTCGCCAATTTACAAAATTAACTAATCTGCAATAGGTTTTCCTTTCTTTGCTAAACATTGGTAAAGTATTACTCTGTTGATCTAATCTGTATATATATATATCATCTATGGCATTTCTAATGCACCCACCACCATAGTATTTAGTCACATGGACCAAAGATGGAAACTAAAAGGAATAATTTTAAACATGTATCCTGGCAAATATGTGACTTAAATAATTTATTAACAGCGCAAGGTTTCTCTTCACTCCTAAAGGAATAAGGAGTAAACTTGTAGTGTGGTATTTTCAAAAATGCACAGATTTGACATTTTACCACTTACTCCAACGAGAGCAGAGTAAGACCAACACTAAACTCTTCTGAAAATCCCTCCCTCCCTCTAATGCCGAGCCTCCCTTGTGCAGGTGAAATTTGGTGTCTGAAACATAAAATTTGCTTTCATTTTTTCACCTACAAATAAATCACAAGTGAAGAAACTTACCTCCTGCCTAAGTATCTGAAAGCAGCTGCAACAGGAACCCAATAAAAACAATATTCTTACTGTTCTGCTTAGTGTGATTAATTCTGTATTAATATACTTTTCTCACCTGTGAACTTGAAGGCAAAGTAATGAAGTGTAACTGAGACTCTCAAGGCTATTCAGAACATTTTTCCATTATTGATAATTAAAGTTCATATGACTGGATGGGACAGAGAAACTGTTACACTGGTGGGAATGTAGCCCTACAATTTTAAATGCATTAGCTTAATTAAAATAAAAATATTAGAGCATCTCTGCTACAAACAAAGGGAGACTACATTGGATTACTGGTGGGGAATCATTTAAGGAAATGATCCATGACTACACTTTTACACCAAGTGCTAAAAGAGCAGTGAAGAATGGAAACAAGGATGGTAAACTTTGTAGAGCAAAACATTTTCAGTAAGATCCTGGGTAATTTCAAATATTAGTTTAAGTTAAATTAGAACTTAATCACATAGACAATAGGATCTGAGCCACAATTCTTGGTCCTGCTTTGAGAATAAATCTGGGCAAAAATTGTCAGCTAAACAGTTTATGCAGTTTTGGTTGACCTATAACTATTCGCAAATTTGACACAAATTCACCAAATAGTTTTGGCTCCCCCAAAATGTTTCAGGTTGGTTTTGTAAGGGGCCTTAAGCAAAGTTCACAAAATGGAGACAGGGGAACCTCCTTTTATAACCTTTAATCTAATGGGTGGGGCATTCATTTGGGCTGTGGAGCAGTGATTTGAATTTTGCTCCTACATTGTAGGAGTATTCTCTAACCACCAGGCTATGGGAAGTTCGGGAGCAGGGTTTTCTCTCCTGTTGAAGCTGCTCCACTGTGTATAAACAGTCAATGGAGAAGGAACATGAAATGGGTCTTCCTCCACTCCCTGGTGAGTGCCCTAAACATCAGGCTATAGGGTAGTTTGGCAGACGGGTGTCAAACCGGGAGCAGCAACACTCAAGTCAAAATCCCTGCTCTACATCAGGCAAAAGAGGGATTTGAACCCTTGGTCTCCCACATTCCTGGTGCCAGAGGTCAGTTTTGTAACTCAAGCCCTTTCATTCCTTTGCTTTTTATTTAAACAATACCTCAAACCCCAACATTTTATTGGGCATTGAACCACACATTTCATTCGACCAGAAATTAAATTTTTGTCCACTTTTTTGATTTGTAGGAATTTTTTTGGAATTTTCAGTTTGGGTTTGACCTGAATTTAAAGGTTGGGGGTCGGGGGGGAGGGTGTTTGTTTTCCCAGAACTGTCAGAGAATTGCAAAATCAGCTATTCAGCCAGCTCTAGCTGGAGCTTGCTAGCATGGACCCCTGCAATAGGACCCTTGCAGGGGACTCCACACAGGTACATAGCTCTATGTTAGCAGATACTGATGCCAGATTGGAGCCTTAGACGCAACTTCATTAGCAAGTTTTGTTCTCATAGCAAAGCAATATTGGAGTGAGTAGGACGATGAGAATAGCCATCTTATAGCTTGGGTTCTGATTCAGCAAGCATTTAAGCATGTGCTTGACTTCAAGTTCCTATTGTCTTAAACGTTAAGCATATGCTTACGTACTGTGCAGGAAAGTATGCACATGCCTAAAGTTAAGTACAAGGTTCAGTGCCTCTCTGAATCAGAACCTTGGTTAATAAAACAGAAAGAAGCAATTAGGATAATCTCAGAAACAGAGATAGAAAGAAGGTGAGGGATGTGAGGGAAGCAAAGTCTCTCTGGGCACCCTGAAAATTAATGTTTTCTTCCAGATTACAAAAACCTTTTATACAGCTAATTCCCAGCTAGAAGAATTTTGGAATAAATTGTATTTCTGTCTTCTAGAGTCCCTGGGAGCAGCCCAGCTGGAAAGAAATAGAAGTGAAACAATGTTATCACCCTCTGGTGGATATGTTTAATTATGTGCTGCAGCCAGGGGGATTGTTTAGTTGCTTGATATGACACAAATCTCATTATTTTACAAGCCTAACAGAGCCCCTCAAAATGGCCTCCTTACCCTCTTGCACATATCTCTCTGCACAAAGAACAGGAAAGATCTCTGCTTGATCACCCAAATTCCTAAATTAATTCACTCAGAACAATCCCATTTTGGTTTGAGTCATTTTATGCCCCACAACATAAGGTGACATGGGAGCCCCACAAAAGAAAGTGTGGAATTCACTGATGTGCCCAGGGCCAGCACAAGGTCTATGCAACAATCAGATCTTATGTTAGGGCTTTAGGGGAACACAGGTCTTGTGCTGTTTGTTTCCACAGAAGCGAATTACATCTTAAATATTTGTTTTCTGTCATCCTAAACAAAATGATTGTTGGGCTCAGCTATATAAACAAGGTAAAATGACTATGTACATCCATCCTTGGGGGCTTTGTAAATATTGGTGATACTTGCTCCCCCCACATAAACATAAGCTCTGCAGGTGTCTTTTATCCTCTGTTCCATTTACAACATGTACAAAAAAACGACATTACAAGAACGTCATTTAGATTGCAAAGTCAAGCACGCAAAGCACTCATGTGGAGCACTCAAGTTAGGAAGTGCTACTGTTATGTTTGCCAGGGCAATCTTAATTCTGCCCCCTTGTGTGTCCGTTCTGTGCACTGAATGAGGCAGAAGTCCTATGGAAAATACAATATGTGATCATGTATGTGTACAGTAAAGACTGTATCATGATGATTATGAACAAGGAGGTTGACTTTAGGTAGCACAAGCAACCATAAATCAGGCATTTTCTAACTATGAAGTACGTGCCTTTGCAGCATAAATGACATTCTTTTAACTTCGAGTGTGTTTTGAGGGGGGAAAAGGGAGGGAGTTTGTATGATTTTTTAAGGGGGGGACATTATTTTATGTATAAGTATAAAAACTCCCTGCGCATGCACCATCAGGGTTTGAGGTCTGAACCTTCATCATTACAGCACAGACTTTTACCCCTTGAGCTACAGGACCAGCCATATTAGTGGGTAGCAGGAAAAAGCTGCTTTCCTGGTGGGAGATGGGCTGTTAGGGCCAATGTGCTGAGTCTTAGGAGTCGTCAGAGGAGCCTGGCAAAGTTCTCTCTCCCCAGTTCCTCGAAAGGTGAATGTAAGAACATAAGAATAGCTGCACTGGGTCAGACCGATGGTCTATCTACTCCAGTATCCTGCTTCTGACAGTGGCTAGTGCCAGATATTTCAGAGGGAATGATAATTTTGAACGATTCATCCCATTGTCCAGCCCCAGCTTCTGGCAGGAGGAGGTTTAGGGACACCCTAAAACAGTGGTGGGCAACCTGCGGCCTGTGGGATAGTCTCTCTGGGCACCCAGAAAAGAAAGGCAATTAATCCTCTGGGCACGCAGCCCAGTAGGATAATCTGCTGGTGGGCCACAAGACAGTTTGTTTATATTGACTGGCTGCAGGCATGGCCGCCCGCAGCTCTCAGTGGCCGTGGTTCGCTGTTCCCGGCCAATGGGAGCTGTGGGATATCGTGGCTAGCATGTCCCTGCAGCCCGCATCACTCCCTGCAGCTTCCATTGGCCGGGAACAGAGAACTGCAGCCACTGGGAACTGCAGGTGGCCATGCCTGCTGATGGTCAATGTAAACAAACTATCTTGCTGCCCACCAGTGGATTATTCTGATGGGCCGCAGGTTGCCCACCACGGCCCTAAAAGGTGAGGCAAACTCCTGCCCTATATGATGCCCGCAGAGGGGGATGGGCTGCTGGGGTCATGTGCCAGGTCGGGGAGAGGGTGATGAAGTCCAGCCCAGCTCCTCTTCTCATATCGCTGTCACAGAAATCTGATTTATTAAAACGTCTCAAAATATATTGAAATACCTTGGCACTAGTAATATAAATGAAAGAAAAAAATATGGGCCCGGGTCCTCATCTCTGCTGAAAAGCACTCAGCACAGCTCAGGACAGGGGATGCAAAAGTGGCTTTAAGCATGGTGGCTGCTCTAATTTAGATGCTGGCTGCCATAAATCCTAAATCCAATTACATCAGCTAAGGATTGCCAGGACACTAGGATGGCTTGGGAATGTCCCTTTCTTTTACATCCTTGCACCAACCCAAGGAAGGGGTGATATGGGAACTGAAGTGGTGACTCTGTGTCACCTGAGGATCTCCTTATGATCAGGTGATTTTTCTGTGGCCAGTTAAGCTTAGCTGTAAGGCAAATTTTCACCAGTACAATAGCAGAAAGCTTGTCCTGACATGGGAGATTCTAACCTATGGTTTCAGATTTAAACTGCTACTGATAGAAATTGTGGAAAATCTGCATCAGTGGGCCCATCCTTGGGTGTCCCGCATTCACTGCCAAAATGCCCAAGATTAATTGCCTTTCTTAACATTTTATTCCTATTCCAATCAAACTCAATATACTTAAAATGACTAGAGCATCAGCTTATCTACACACGCAAATAAATTTCCCCCCAACATTTGCAAATCTCTGACTTTCTGTGATTGGGTGTTCACCTCATACTGGAAAGGAAGGGGTTAAAAGCAGGCTAAGGAGGCTACACAGGGAGCAGCCAATTGGAGGGAGGCTGCATGGAACAAGCAATCAGGGGCCAGCAGGCTCACATAAAAGGAACTTCCAGGCCAGAGTGAGTCAGTTGTTACAGGGAGCCCAAGGAGAGAGGACTATGTTCTTAGTAGGCTTCAGGACAGTCGTTCCTTGGACAGAGCAGTTGCTAGCAGGGACTGGGGGAGCAAGAGGGAGCTCTTGACTTATTGCTAGGACTACCTGGCTCAAGGCCCTGAGAAGAGAGCGAAGAAGGTACTAGGGCCATGGGGAAGTGGCCCAGGGAACTTAAGCAACAGAGCGGGAAGTTAGTTGCAGCAAGAGACTACTAATCACAGAGTCCCTTGGCTGGCCACTGGGATACTAATCCCTCTCCCTCTACCCCTTCCTGGAAGGGGGAAAACACATATTGTGGCATGGACAGAGGGCTGAGTCATGAAGAGGATACTGCAGTACTGGGACTGAGGCAAGTCTGTAAGTGGAGATGGTTACAGGAGAGGCACCACTAGAAGAGGGTGTGCTGGCTGAGAGAGCTAATGCCTCAGAATGCCAGCAAAAGGTACTGCTCTGGTGAGTGAACTCTGTCACACTTACCCAATGTGACTCATAGTCATGTAGAGCTGGAAGGAGCCTTGAGAGGATTTATACACCTAACCTAGGCAATTAAGACACACCTATGGATGTCTTTGACTTTACTGATTTGAATAATCCCATTGAAATCCACCAGACCATTTATATGTGTAAAATTAAGAATCATAGACATGTACAGGTAGAAGGGATCTCAGGAGTTCCTTCAATTCAGCCACCTGCACTGAGGCAGGACCAAGTAATTCTAAACTAGACCTGGCAGATGTTTGTGCAATCTGTTCTTAAAGATCTCTAATGATAGAGATTCTACCACTTCCCTTAAGTTTATTACAGATCTTAATTAGCCTTATAGTTGGTACATTTTTTTTCTAATATCTACCCTAATGCTCTCTAGCTGCAGAATAAACCCATTCCTGCTTGTCCTACCTTCAGTGGAAATGGAGAAAAGTTGATCTCTGCCCTCTTTGTAATACCCCTTAATATTGTTAAAGACTGTTAGATCCTCTCCCCCGCCTGCACCACAGTCTTGTTTTCTTAAGGCTAAACATGCCTGTCTTTTAACTTTTCCTTGTGGGTCAGGTTTTCTAAATCTTTTTTCATTTTTGTTGCTCTCCTTTGGACTCCCTCCAATTTCTCCACATATTAAAGTGTGGCACCCAAAACTGGACACAGAACTCCAACTGAGGCCTCACTAGTGCCAGAAAAGCAGGATAGTTACCTCCAGTGTCTTTCATATGACACTTCTGTTTAATACACTCCAAATATGTCCTTTTTGCAACTGCATCACATTGTTGACTGATATTGAATTTGTGATCCACCATAACCCCCGGATCCTATTCAGAAGTACTATTGCCTTGCTAGTTATTCCCCTGTCTGTAGTTCATTTTATTTTTCCTTGTTAAGTGTAGTATTTTGTGCTTGTAGTTACTGAATTTCATCTTGGTGGTTTCAGATCAATTCTTCTATCTGTCAAGGTCACTTTGAATTCCAATTCTGTCCTCCAGAATCTTAACTTGGTGTCATCCACAAATTTTATAGGCATACACTGCACTCCGTTATCCAAATAATTAATTAAAATATTGAATAATACTGGACCCAGGACAGACCCATGAGGGACCCCATTTGCTATAGACACTCAATTTGACAGCAAACCATTGATAACTACTCTTTGAGTATGGTCTTTCAACTAGTTTTGCACCCACCTTATAGTAATTTCATCTAGACCACATTTCCCTCACTTGCTTATGTGATGTGGGACTGTGTCAAGTCTTTCTGAAATCAAGATACATTACATCTACAGCTTTCCCCTCCAGTCCCCACCCACTATGCCAGGAATCCTGTCAAAGGAGGAAATTAGGTTGGTTTGGCGTGATTTGTTCTTGACAAATCAATGGTGGCTGTTATGATCCTCTAGGTGCTTAGAAATTTATTGTTTAAAAATTTGTTCCAGTATCTTTAGTTAAGTGACGGGTCTACAAATTATCAGGTCTGCTTTGTTCCTCTTTGTAAAGATAGTACCTATCTTTGCCCTTTTTCAGTCCTCTGTGACCTCACCCATCCTCCATGAGCTCTCAAAGATTATTGAAAATATTGAATAATACTGGATCCAGGTATTCAGAGTTCCAGAAACCCAAAGATTTCTTTGGAACTAGTTCCATAAGTACCCTAGCATGCATTTCATCATGCCCTGTCAACTACCTGAATACAGCTAACTTACCTAAATATTCTTTAACATGTTCTTTCCCTGTTTTGGCTTGTGTTCCTTCCCCTTTCTTGTTAATATTAATTGTGTTAAGTATCTGGTCACTTTTAATGCCTGTTTTGCTTCAGCCTTCACTACAAAGGTTAAATACCTCAGCCTTCTTGATGTCCACTATTAGTTCTCCTTTCCCTCTAAGTAGAGGACCTACATTTTCCTTCAACTTTCTCTTGCTCCAAATGTATTTGAAGAACCTTATTGCCTTTTATGTCCCTTGCTAAGTGTAACTCATTTTGTGCTCTAGCCTCTCTGATTTTGATCCTGCATGCTTGTGCTATTCTTTTGTATTCATCATTAGCAATTTGTCCATGTTTGCATTTTTTTTGTTTTTGAGTTTCAGGTCACTAAAGAACTCCTGGTGGAGCTATATTGGTCTCTTACTGTTCTTCCTAACTTTTCTTTGCAGTTGTGCCTTTAATATTCTCTGTTTGGGGAACTGCCAGCTCTCCTGAACTCCTTTTTCCTATAGATTTTCCTCCCATGGGTCCTTAACTAACAGTTCTGAGTTTGTTAAAGTCTGCTTTTTTTTTCAGTCAATTGTCCTTGTTCTGCTGCTCTCATTCCCTCTTCTCCTTATCATAATGAAATCTGGCATTCAACAATCACTTTCGCACCAATTGCCTTCAAGCTTCAGATTCATAACCAATTTCTCCCTATTAATCAGAATCATATCTAAAATGAATGTCCCCCTGATTACTTCCTCCACCTTCTGAAACAAAAACTTGTCCCCAGTACACTTCAAGAATTTACTGGACATTTTGTGTTTAGCCATGTTACTTTTCCAATAGATGTCTGTGTAGTTTAAAATCCCCCATTACTCCCAGATCTTGTGTTTTTGGATATTTCTATTTGTTCTAGAAATGCCTCATCCAGCTCCTCCTGCATGATCTGGTAGTCTATAGGAGACCCCTACTATAACATCGCCCCTGGTTTTCCCCTTTTATCTTCATCCTGAGTGAAGTCCTGTCCTATTTTTTCTACATAATAAAATCACTATTTCTGTGTTCAAATGACCTTTGTCCTCTCAATTTGACCCAGAATAGTGATGCCACCAGACAAACCAAATATTAGGTGAACAATCCACTATAGGAACTTCCATATTCCCTCAAAATTAAGAGTGATATGTAAAATGCAGTTCTTGGTGGTGTTGGTAACAAAGCATATGTTTTAGCTTACTATAACTATATATCCATTTGGACGCCACTGAACAATAATGAGGTGTCATGGTTTTGTATAAAATATTATAAAATACAATTGGGAGAAAAACAAGGTAAAATAATATTTACACAATAAAGTCAGACACTTCAATTATTATAACATAAAATGAATTCTGGCTGAAACAAGCTTCTTTTAATTAATGAAATCTTCCATTCAAGAGATGGTTAACTGAGGCACCCTTTTTACCGGTGCAGATTTACTGGTATAAATCACTGTGGTCAAAACTTAGGTCAATTGGGCCTCTTAATCTGTTTTGTAGGCACAATTGGGTACATTTTCCTCTAAAAAACCTAAATTGTACCTGTTTACTCATGATGTTGGCATGAAACAGGAGACCTCTTATTTGAACATCTGGTCCTTAGTGCCTGATGGTCTGATCCCATATTTGTCAAACTGGCAACACTTCCCTTGTCAATGGAGTTTTTCTTGTATAAAAATTAAGTGATCAGGCCCTGAAAAGGATCAAATGAAAATCTCATTATCCACTCTCAACACTCAACACAACTGATATCCATAGCTAATGGCTGTGTTACTTTGAAAATGTGTGAACAGAAAAAATGGAGTCAGAAATGACAATATATTAATATTGGACACAGAGAAGATAAATATTTTTGATGTGGTACAGAGCATACTTACTGTAACCCATCAAAAGTTGGCATGCATTACAACAACACAAATCCTGTGTTTCAGATATGCCATATCCGTAATGACAGCCTCCTACACATGTTCTGGTTTAACAGGATATTGGAAGGAAAACCACCACACCTGTCAAATTATCAGTAAGCAAACCCCTCTGTAACACACAATGTGTCTCTTGTATCTAAGTAATGAAGCAAATGCAGATCTCTCCAAAAGAATATGTATAAATACTACCTAACTATAGAATGACTTTATTTGGAACTATGACAGAGGGGGAAAAAAACAAAATAAAATATTGGTGTCCTACGGAATTAATGACAGTCTAGCACTGTACCTACAAAATGCTGGAATGCAACATTCTAGTGATCTGGTCCCCAGGTCTAGAGAACTTAACCTACAACAAATAGACCATCACACATTGGTGTGTGCCTTGGAAAATAAATTAAATTTAATTCTTGCTTGATATTTATGTCCGGTGCCTACTGTGCTCCATGAAGCAGGTTCTCCCATGTCCCTTAAATAGATGGTATTCGTCTTAAATAGATGTTTCCTTAAATAGGTGGTATTCATACCTATGGATCAATAACTCCCATACGTAACCCTTCTGCCCGTCAGAGTTGGCAGCAACAAGGCCGGGTTCAGTATCTAGGGGTTCCATTCCAATAACAAAATGCAAAACCGGCTCAAGCCCCCATCCAGTGACCTGGGACAAATATATACCACCCCCACTGGGTGGCGCTAAGAGGCAATCCTTCCCCTCTCGCAAGCACAGAGTCTGAGTGTAGCAAAAGCCTTTTAATAACAGAGAGAAACAATGTGGCATTATGTTGGGGGAACACCACCAACAGGATTCATAACACAACCCATGAGCAAAAACCCATCTCAAGCAAATTGGGCCGTGTCCTTTCCCTTTGGTTCTTGAGTCCAGCAACCAAAAGTCACCCAAAGTCCCAGAAGTCCAACAACCCAAAAGTCTCTGTCCCTGGTCAGTGCAGCCCCAGAGTTCGAAAATTTATCTGCAGAGTTTTACCTCCCAACCTGGGTGGAGGTGGGAGGGTTAAGGGGCACCTTACATGGTCTGAAGCCAATTGCCCCACCTCTCCATGGGGCTTGGCTCCGCTCCTCTCCACCAGCTGTCCCACGAATCGCTCTGCTCTGCCAGCCCCCCATGAGCTGCCCCAGCTGCCCCGCAAACTGCTCCACTCCACCAGCCACTCTGCTCTGCCAGCTGTCCCACAAGCTGCTCTAGCTGACCTGCAAACTGCTCCACAATATATCTTCAGGCTCCCCCGCTACTTAACACAACACTCAGTGATTTCAGCTCACAGTAATTTTAGCTCTTTTGTGATTTCAGCTTGTAGTAGGGGAGCCTCAGTGCTGGTACACCATTGGCTCAAAGTGAATTCAGCTCAGCAGCCTGTAACTAAACTCCTAATATAATCAATATTAGCTCTGACATTCCACAGCAGAGAGAGACAGCAGTGCAATTGGCATGTGGGGCCCATACCACCAAGTACTAATACCTGTACCCAGCCTCTCTCAATTCACTGAGTTTTGGAACCCATGTCCCTTGCCAAGAGTGCTATTTAGTTGATGGCGAGTACCTCCACCATAACAAAAGGCCAAGCACAGTTCCACTGTCCTTGATTCACATAATCAGGATAATAACAATTTATTCTTCCTGCCCCAATAACAGAGAAACTGGGGATCACACAGCAGCCAAAATGACCATTTGGGCAGCTATGGGCTCATGCTAGGTGGGGTGGGTGTGCCTATGCCAATGAGATCAGCACCTGAAGTTCTTTTCCACAACTTGCCACAACTCACCACCAGATGTCAGGGTGGAGCTCATCCTGACTCTGCTTACACATATATTGAGCTACTCTCTCTGGGGAGTATGAAGACTTTACTTTTCATATGGATACTTAAAAAAAAAATCAGTTAAAACAATATGTATTTAAAAATATCTTTTAGTGGTGTCATGGCATGGTAACTGTGGCATTGCAGGAGGTTCATCCATGCAATAGAAATTCTGAAACAATTCTTGTAATTAAAATATATAAAACATTAATGTAAACTTCATGACCAGTTGTCTAGTCACTAAGTAACCTGTGACATCTAATACCAATTTAATAGAATAGGAGTGACTAAATCCAATACACACTTGAAGAGAATCCAGTTTAATCCTACTGATGGATTGAATACTTCACTCAAAACACTATACCCATACTCAGAAGTATGAAAAATAATAAATAATTTAAAAACAATGAAGAGGTAGAAGTCTTCATGAATCCCTACAAGTTTTTATGATTAAAAACACTCCATGCCGAGTTTCACATGCAACACTCAGGAACAGACACTAGGAGAAAATATACTGTAGTGTTATATATGTTATACCTAGTATTATACCTTGGTGCATTAGAAAAAATTACAATGAGAAATTGTTGCCAACAACCCGCATCATTCAAATTCTCACATCTCTGCTGCACTGTTCATTGGTCAGGTAAATTCCCTCTGCGCAGGTCTCTGTTAAGAAAAATCCAGAATGAAGAAATGCCGCTTGTGCTGTACCCTAAAAATTGTCCAAGTGAACTCCGTCAGAGTGCAGGAAAGAGCAATTCAGAGAATAGAGAACTCCGCACTGAGACAGCCCTGTTGCCCGCCCCCTGGTATTCATGTAAAGATGGTCAGGACAACTTAAACAGACAACCCACCACTTAGAACAGGTCTGCTGATCTAGACTCACAACAGGTGGAGGAAAAGAATAAACTCTGCCTGCACAACCAACCATTTAGGAACATAAAGCACTTCTCTCCTGCAAATGTTTGAATGTAGAGTATATTCTCTGCCACCATGGTCCAGTTGTCACCTATGTTGAGCCATCTGTGTACCGTGAAAGGAAAATACAGGGGGCAGAACATAGCTATGGACCAGAGATGGTTGTAATGACCCATTAAGCCATTGCCACACTGGATCATTTGAAAAGTCCAGGCTCAACTATTCTCAGAGGGTGGAAAATCATTATCCTTGAGGAGATTATGAATCAACCATGATAATGTTTTGCTTACTCTACCCTCTGTAAAGGTACCCTCTGCCCTCCCACACTAGGACTATGTCTACAGTACAACCTAGTGGTGTGATTCCCCTGCTCATGTACACATCCTTGTGCTAGCAGTCGTCCAACCAGCATGAGTGTGAACAGCGGTGTAGCCATGGTAACACAGGTAGCAGCAGCAGAGGCATGGCACAGCCATGCCAAGTACCAAGCCACCTGAAACCGATGGGTAGGTACTCAGCATGGCTGAGCAGTGGCTCCACTGCCACTACCTGTGATACAGTGGCTACGCTGTTATTTATACTTGCATTAGCTTGGGGACAGCTAGCACGAATCTGAATACAAAAGCAGGGAAATTGCACTCCTAGCTTGTAGTGTAGACATAGCATGTTTAAAATCATATCTGGACAGTGACTACCTGTGACTTATGGGTTGTAAGAAAGCCCACAAAATTCTGAATCAATACTCCGTTACTGTCTGTATTAATGTTTTAAGTCACCAAAAGCAATAAGTTTTGGAATCTCCAACATCAGGCTCAACAGCTCAGCCAAAGATTAGAATACTGTACACATTCATGGTTCATAAATATTTGTCCCAGGATACATAAAATAAGTGGATACATTCAAATCAAAACCCTTTTTGGCTGAGATCAGATGCATATAGTACAGTTACTCCCAAATCTATCCGAACATGCAATACCAAGCTACTTAATTTCTCCAAATAGTTCCCCGGGGTTAGTTCATGGATGCTAATTAATGTATTTCCATCAGTCCCCACCCAGCAACAGTTATACCATAAAAGCCAGATGTCAACACTTTGAAAACTAGAGATCCTAAGAATTTTTATTAATGATTATTTTATTACATGGGCAGATGCCAAAAATCCTCAAAGATGACATCACTGATGCAACCACTGGCTAAAAAATCTGAAGGTGAATGTTGCCAGGCATGAGGCATCCATGCTGGTGACCTCAGTCCTCTTGTTCCACCCACTAGCTCCTGAGTTGGAGGAGGGGTCTGGAGGAGCATGCTTTGGGGCACTGGCCATTAGAATGTGGTTGCCATGCCATTCGTGAAGAGTGTCATCTTCTCCCTCAAATCCGTTGTCCCCCACATTGCCCAAAGTCCTAAACAAGAAGCCATAAACACTAGACAGAGATGCTAGGAATTCCATTAAACATAGTGTTTGTGTTTAAATACATCACAACTTGTGTTCTAATAAAGTACTGGGCTGCACTGTTTTTTGTTAGAAATGGACCTGAGAATTTTGAAACAATATACCTATACCTTCTCTGTGCCCCCCCTTTAAAATGTGTTTATTGTCTTTACAAATAATTCCTAATGAGAGTTATGTTTCAAGCAAGGTCATTAGTTGATACCAGTATTAATAGTCACCTTCTGAATGTTGGACAACAGTACATCAAGTCACTTTTTGAAGAGAAAGTTGGCCTTAGTGCATCCAGTAGATAACTCACTGCATTTATTTTTTTCTTAAATGCATTGGAACCCGGAGCCATTTTTGAGAGGTTGATTTGTTTGAAATGCTTCATTGGAATCAGCAGGGGAGATAGGGGTTAGATCCCCATTTGATAGGGGGTTTTTTTGGACATAGCTGTGAATTTTATGAGCAAAGACTATATCCAATTGCCTATTTGTAACCTTTATTGCTATCCTTGATATTGCTATCCTTATATCCTTGATATCTTGATATTTTTTCAGTCTTTTCTATCCCCATGATTCATACCTATAAAAACAGAGTCAAAACTCTATTTTGTCTATCATTGATCTCCACTGATTCCAAAGAATAATTGTTGAAACTTTATCTTTGTCCCTTGTAATTTTCTGGTGACTCAGGTTCCAATATAAATGAACTACATACTGTCTGTCTGAGAACTTCCCCACTGACTTGTGCTGTGTTACATTAACAGAAGATGTCTTGCAAAGAAGTATTAACCTTTCAACACGTTTTATTTCCTATCATTCTGTAACTTATAAAGTAATAGAAATTAGCAATAGAAAAAGCTGTACTATATTAGACTGAGACCACTTATGTGTGACTTTTTCCTTATTTATTCTGTTGTGCTTTCTAATTCCAGTTCCACTTTCCAAACTATAGTTTCTAACTCATCCCTTGAGAGAATATTCAGTAGTATGATAAATCTTCAGATATTTTTCCTGACATTTTTTCCCCCACTGAGAGCTGAATAAATAAGACAAAGTATTTGACTGAAATCCACTGATCTGCTTCGCTGATATTGACCGTTACAACTGGTCAGGAATTTTTCCATCAAAATGATATTCCAATGGATAAATGTCCTTCTTGTAGAATCAAAATTTTCTGTGGAAATTTCAGTTTTGTCAGAAAACTTTGTTTTTCCATCAGGAAAATCAAATAATGGCACTCCAGCTGCCCCGTGGAAGGCTTTTGCCAATTTTACTTGTGAAAAGGAATGTTTGGGAATTTCTGATCCACAAAAACTTTGTTTTCCCCCCGAGATGTTGACATTATCCATGGGATGGAAATTCTGTTTTCTGGCCAGCTCTGTTCGCAACACTTTTTATTTGTATTTATTCACAAATGCTTGGATGAGCAAATGTTTATGTACAGGCAAAAGCATGGCAAATAAGCATAAATATTTATGGGAGAACTTGCATAGGAAGTGCTCCAATAACTACTTTGAAAAGTCCCTTGTTTTTATTTGCACAATTTAGTAACAAGAAACAAATTAGTAAAAATCACAAGAGAAAAATGTATTTTTACTGTTTTAAACATTCAAATCATCCAGCCATAGATTAGAAACAATGTCATGTCTTGTCTAATGATGATTATATTAGACTAGTTACAGTGTGACTAGTTATAGTGACCCATTCATGATCAATATTTTTGCACAAATTATTTGCAATAGTTCTGAGAATAACAAATTCCAAATAAAAAGACCTGGTTATGGATAATAGATGAAGAGAAGAGGTTAGAATACAGTTCGAGTTGTTTGATCTCTTATTTGCAATGGATAATTCAATCTACTCTACTTCAATTGTCACTTTATTGTTTATAGGCAACTTTTTAATGCTCAGCAGCATTCACAGCATTATATGTATGTAATCTATATACTGCAGGATACCTTTCCCTTTGTGAAATTAACTAGTGAGTGCACTTACTCTATATTGCTATGCTAATGCCTCACTACACGCTGATATGAGACTCTGAAAAGACAAAGCTTCCTATAGTACTCCCTCAGTCTGCAGATTGAAAGATATACCCTGCAAGAGGAATTCTTGATATAGTACCTGGAATCTTTCCTGATCCCTGAAATCATATCCTGATTCACTTATAAAATGTCATGGTGAGACCTTCAGGAGCAACTGAACTGTTTCACATTTTGGATGGCTGCTTTAAATATATTAACAATTTTTAAAACTGATAGCAGGTACCATGGGTGCTCACCATTGTGGAATAGAAATCCTTTTACCTATCTTCACTGGGACTCATGAATCTGAACCCTCAAAGACTTTAAAGTCCAATTATCCACATTGTTGATTCCATCACAAAATTATCAGAGAATGAAGGGGAGTTGTGCAGTTTTGCGACTATAGTAAAAGTTTTCAAATTCATAGTATGAACAGAATGATGGTAACTGTTACCAGATTTGCCCATTACTTTGGGGTATGCTCATTTATTAGGGTTATCTTTTGGGGATGGGAGAAGGGTTCTGTAATTCTATTAATGTACTGCTTGTGTTACTTGTGTGTTCATATGGAGTTCTACTTCTCCCTTCTGCAAGTCCTCTCCCAATGGAGCTATCCTGCAGGACCTAGGTTCCCCAGGGCCAGGTTCCTCCAGCTCCAGAATCACACACACTCACACACTAACAGAGCAAGTTTGAGTAGACCGGGTCAATCAGCACTTTCAAGCTGACCCTCTTATGTGCCCCTGGTCTCAATAGGTTGGGCCAAGCAGCACTTTCAGCTGACACCCTTATATGTCACAGGTTCAGCACATCCCTATCCCCACTTTCACGTCACAATTGTATTGGTAGTAACCCACTTGATGAGCAAACCCCACAGTATTTTGGGCACTGCAGGAATCTTTAGCTTATGTTAAGAAGTGTTGCTGCAGAGTAGAACCATAGAATACCAGGGTTGGAAGGGACCTCAGGAGGTCATCTAGTCCAAACCCCTGCTCAAAGCAGGACCAATCCCCAATTTTTGCCCCAGATCCCAAATGGCCCGCTCAAGGATTGAACTCAGAACCCTGGGTTTAGCAGGCCAATGCTCAAACCACTGAGCTATCCCTCCCCCCATAAAGTAAATAGGGGAAGCTAAAAACACAAAAGAGTAAAGTTCAGAGAGAGAGAGAGAGACGCAACCAGCTTAACCATAAAAGTTATTTATTGAATAATAGTGATAACTACACAAGGAGGGCTAAACAAACATAAGAGTTACACTATTAAAGGTTAATACCTGAGGTAGAAAAGGAAACAGAGAGGGAGGGAGGGATCTCACCCACTCCACAGAGCTTGAACTGTTCGGGGTTCCCAGGTGATGGTGGTAGCTCAGGGTCCTGAGTGCTGGAGACAGGCAGAGCCCCCAGCACAATCAGTCAGGAGATGGCGTTCCAGTGGAACTGATGCAGAGTTTAGCATCAGAACACTTACTTGCCCACAGGTAGTGGGTTTTGTAGAGAAAATACAATGGTTCAAGGGAGAACACTAGATTTGTTCATGGGTAAACTGATGACTCAAGTTTCAGAGTAACAGCCGTGTTAGTCTGTATTCGCAAAAAGAAAAGGAATACTTGTGGCACCTTAGAGACTAACCAATTTATTTGAGCATAAACTTTCGTGAGCTACAGCTCACTTCTTTAGGCTAGACAATAAGAGCGGATCACTCTTGGCTATGGGTGGTGTTTTCTTCCAGGGAGCTCAAAATTCAACTAGGCTGCTTCAGTATTTTGGATATCAATCAAGGATTTATTACTAAAATTGGTCTGATAACTGCTACGCTGGGTGTGTGCAGGAGTAGGTTCATTAACATCTGGAGCAGAGATTCCCCCACGATGCAGTACTTCCCTGTTTATCTGGTCCCAGAGTTCAGTGTGGTTCTCTGTTCTCCATTCTGTATGCAAATAGAGATGTCTCCCTGTCCCATCCTTCATGCAGATGAGGCTAGGGGAATTGTCTCTGTTCTTCATTCTGTATGCTAATGGAGATGTCTTAATCTTGTCACCCTTGTCAGGAAGGGTCAAGGTGTGTCTCCCAACACCCTTCACTGCTCTCTGCAAGCTTTTTCTCTGATTGGTTTTGGTTCAAGCAGAGACTGGGGGCGGGGATGTCTTTCATGAGTCAGACAGGCTAGATACTGCGCCCTGGTTCCCCAAAAACACAGAGCTGACTGGTATCATAGCTCAAACTGTTTTAATCACTCAGCCAAGGTGAAAGAGTTAAGGTTGCACGTTCATTTTCTACTCTATTGATTTATTGTCGATAATTGAAATTTGAACTATTCTGCTTCATTACTCTGACTTCTGAATAGTCACTTTTTTTGTTCTCTGACTAGTTTAATGCACAGGTAAGTCTGACATGACTACTTTTGCCTACAATTTTAAAATTGTTTCTACAAATACCCATGACTTTGAAATTTGCTTTCCTGAATATATTGCCAGTAAATCACAAATGGGCCTGAACAAATGCAAAGGGAATTCATTAATGAACTCAAACCAATATTTGTAGAAGAAAAGATTTTACTCTAGTAGTCCGCCTTTTTTAGTTAATACTGTTCTCTCACACACTTGGGGTGAAATTTTTCTTTACTGAAGTCTGTAGCAAATCTACCCTTAGTCTTTGGATGGGCTAGGGAATGGGTGTAAGACTTTTCATATAAATGGAATTACACAAGGGTTTCTTGTCACTTCATTTTTTTTTTTTTTTTTTTTAAGAAATTAGCCCTGTTCCCTCCTCCTTGAGGTTCTGAGGAGACTCCCATTTTGTCTTGATTCTTCTTTCAGTGCCTCTTCTCTTCTGTGCACGTGTGCATGCATACAAATTTGTGTGATAACAAAGGAGTAGGAATGACATTTAACTAGCCTTTAGTTTCTCTTATCAAAACATTATTGCAATCCTGTCTTTACAAGCCTTCTCTGGAGAAGAGGGAACAACTATCTGAGGTAGTAGAGGCTACAGCTCAACTAAAGCAATAAAATTATTTTGCACCTTCCCATCCAAGGATCTTTAAGTGCATTACGGCCATTAATAAAATGAGTCTCACAACATCGCTGAGATGACAGAAATACTATTATTCCCATTTTACAAATAGAGAAACTGAACTATTGAGAGGATAAGGTCACACAGGAAATTTGTAATAGAACCATGAATGAAAGCCAACATATTCTAATGCGATTTGTTAGCCACAAAACAATCGGTAATAGAGGTGGCTGAACTATGTTCAGTGAACAATATATTCAACAAATAACAAATTTTTCTATTCTATTCCCCCCCCCCCCCAGGAAATAACTAGTTTAAAAAAAATCTGTTCATTCTTTGAAATTACTTAAATGATTTATGAAAAATTATTCCTGGTTATAAACTATTAGCCATGTAGTCTGTGGAACAGAAGAGCCCTGTTACAATCAATGATCCAGCATTGACATAATCTATATATTTTACTTAATACTGTAATGGGGGCCATATAAGTACCTGAACATCTCACAATCTTTCATGTGTTTATCCTCACAATACTCGTAATAGCTAGTGAAGTACTATAAATCCCCATTTTACTGATAAGGACTTGAGGCACAGAAGGGCTAAGTGACTTGCGCAAATTTGCATAGAAAGTCTGTGACAGAGCAGGGAATTGACCCTGGGCCTCACTCTCAGATTCTAGGTGCCTGAACCACTGGTATACTCAAGCTGATTTAGCTGTTAGATATTGTATGTGGTCTCAACAAAACTAAACTGTAGAAAATTACTGTTTAGTTAGTTCTAGTAATTATTGGTCACAATATGACTAAAATATGTACAAGCAAAAGATGGGAAAAACAACAGAGCCGGTCAATTTTACAAAGAAACAAATTATGGCCCCAATTCAGGAAAGCACTTAAACACATGTTTAAGGCCATCCCTACTCAAAGCACTTATTTACAAGCTTAGAGCTAAACATTTGCTCAAACACCCTTCCTGAATAAGAATGCTTTCCTGAAACTGAGCCTAAAATAGCAATATCTCCCATTGCTTAACAGAAGGTAAAACTGATGAAGTAGTTAAAAATGACTCCTTTGGCCTCTCAGTTCATATCCGTTCTAAACCATTGTGCATACCATGGCGTTTATAATCTGAATTAAACTGATACATCAGTGAGAATATTTAGAGGTAAGGACAAAATGACTGTTCTTTGCCCTATTACAACTGCAATTTTCGAGATCAAATTTAGACCTGCAAGTCCTTTTGCAATTGAAATCAATCAGCATTGACTTCCTGGACTATCTACTTAGCTCATGAGCTGATTTAGAGAAAATAAGAGAAGCCATATGGAAAATGCTGTTAAATAATTTCTTGCTATTGCTGCTGCTCCAGAAGATCTTAAGAGCTACATGCAAATGAAGCAATTTTCACTTTCATCTTTGCAATTGCTTTTGAATATTTGTATTGACTCCCCCCGCCCCTCTGCCACCTGCACCCACACAACCTTTCAAGTTTCTGCCTGTTCTGTGTCTGAATGTTAATAACTGCATGGGAAAGTCAGATTACAGTAGGCGTACCTAAAAAGTTATACTGTTTTTAAAGCTTAAACACATTCCATTCTTTCATGTGGACGTGGCAGAGATTCCATTAAAACTGGTAGAATCTTTTAGACCAGTTCAGCTGTTTAAGGATTCCTGTTATGTCAAAAGAAAAGGAGTACTTGTGGCACCTTAGAGACTAACCAGTTTATTTGAGCATGAGCTTTCGTGAGCTACAGCTCACTTCATCGGATGCATAGCATATCGTGGAAACTGCAGAAGTCTCTAAGGTGCCACAAGTACTCCTTTTCTTTTTACGAATACAGACTAACACGGCTGTTACTCTGAAACCTGTCATTATGCAAGGCACTGCATTTAGCCGCATGGAGTGGAAATCTATCAACTGCATGAAAAAACTTGTACAGATACAGACAGACATCATCTTCCTTTCCAAATGCAAACAGATGGACATCGTACCAAAAGGACTGAAGGTAAAAAATCCATTACAATCTACATACCACACAGACTATGCTGACAGCTTGTGCCACACGCTCTCAAAGAAACTGCGGAATCACCTGATCAACATCCTCTACAGCAAACAGGGAAAGATTAAGAATGAGCTCTCAAAAATGGATACTCTCCTAAAAAACCAACCTTCCACACAAACTTCCTCGTGGCTGGATTTTACTAAAACTAGACAAGCCATTTACAACGCACACTTTACTTCTCTACAAAAGAAAAAGGACACTAAACTTTCTAAACTACTACAGGCTACAAGGGGCCACAGCAATGGTTCCCTCAACCCACCCAGCAATATTGTTAACCTATCCAACTATACTCTCAGCCCAGCAGAAGCAGCTGTCCTATCTCGGGGTCTCTCCTTCTGCCCCTCCACCCCCTCGAACATGATACAGTTCTGTGGTGACCTAGAATCCTATTTTCGACGTCTCCGACTCAAGGAATATTTCCAAAATACCTCTGAACAACATAATGATCCACAGAGGCCTGCCTACCAACATTACAAAAAGAAGGATTCTAGGTGGACTCCTCCTGAAGGTCGAAACAGCAGACTGGACTTCTACATAGAGTGCTTCCGCCGACGTGCACGGGCTGAAATTGTGGAAAAGCAGCATCACTTGCCCCATAACCTCAGCCGTGCAGAACACAATGCCATCCACAGCCTCAGAAACAACTCAGACATCATAATCAAAAAGGCTGACAAAGGAGGTGCTGTTGTCATCATGAATAGGTCGGAATATGAACAAGAGGCTGCTCGGCAGCTCTCCAACACCACTTTCTACAAGTCATTACCCTCTGATCCCACTGAGAGTTACCAAAAGCATCTACAGCATTTGCTCAAGAAACTTCCTGAAAAAGCACAAGATCAAATCCGCACAGACACACCCCTGGAACCCCGACCTGGGATATTCTATCTACTACCCAAGATCCATAAACCTGGAAATCCTGGGCGCCCCATCATCTCAGGCATTGGCACCCTGACAGCAGGATTGTCCGGCTATGTAGACTCACTCCTCAGGCCCTACGCTACCAGCACTCCCAGCTACCTTCGAGACACCACTGACTTCCTGAGGAAACTACAATCCATTGGTGATCTTCCTGATAACACCATCCTGGCCACTATGGATGTAGAAGCCCTCTACACCAACATTCCACACAAAGATGGACTACAAGCCATCAAGAACACTATCCCCGATAATGTCACGGCTAACCTGGTGGCTGAACTTTGTGACTTTGTCCTTACCCATAACTATTTTACATTTGGGGACAATGTATACCTTCAGATCAGCGGCACTGCTATGGGTACCCGCATGGCCCAACAGTATGCCAACATTTTTATGGCTGATTTAGAACAACGCTTCCTCAGCTCTCGTCCCCTAACGCCCCTACTTTACTTGCGCTATATTGATGACATCTTCATCATCTGGACCCATGGAAAAGAAGCCCTTGAGGAATTCCACCATGATTTCAACAATTTCCATCCCACCATCAACCTCAGCCTGGTCCAGTCCACACAAGAGATCCACTTCCTGGACACTACAGTGCTAAAAAACGATGGTCACATCAACACCACCCTATACCGGAAACCTACTGACCGCTATTCCTACCTACATGCCTCCAGCTTTCACCCTGACCACACCACACGATCCATCGTCTACAGCCAAGCTCTGCGATACAACCGCATTTGCTCCAACCCCTCAGACAGAGACAAACACCTACAAGATCTCTATCAAGCATTCTTACAACTACAATACCCACCTGCGGAAGTGAAGAAACAGATTGATAGAGCCAGAAGAGTTCCCAGAAGTCACCTACTACAGGACAGGCCTAACAAAGAAAATAACAGAACGCCACTAGCCGTCACCTTCAGCCCCCAACTAAAACCCCTCCAACGCATTATTAAGGATCTACAACCTATCCTGAAGGATGACCCAACACTCTCACAAATCTTGGGAGAAAGGCCAGTCCTTGCCTACAGACAGCCCCCCAACCTGAAGCGAATACTCACCAACAACCACATACCACACAACAGAACCACTAACCCAGGAACCTATCCTTGCAACAAAGCCCGTTGCCAACTGTGCCCACGTATCTATTCAGGGGACACCATCACAGGGCCTAACAACATCAGCCACACTATCAGAGGCTCGTTCACCTGCACATCCACCAATGTGATATATGCCATCATGTGCCAGCAATGCCCCTCTGCCATGTACATTGGTCAAACTGGACAGTCTCTACGTAAAAGAATAAATGGACACAAATCAGATGTTAAGAATTATAACATTCATAAACCAGTCGGAGAACACTTCAATCTCTCTGGTCACGCAATCACAGACATGAGGGTCGCTATCTTAAAGCAAAAAAACTTCAAATCCAGACTCCAGCGAGAAACTGCTGAATTGGAATTCATTTGCAAATTGGATACTATTAATTTGGGCTTGAATAGAGACTGGGAGTGGCTAAGTCATTATGCAAGGTAGCCTATCTCCCCTTGGTTTTTTTTCCCTACAACCCCCCCCCCAAGATGTTCTGGTTAAACTTGGATTTATGCTGGAAATGGCCCACCTTGATTGCTGTGCACATTGTAAGATGAGCTATTGCCAGCAGGAGAGTGAGTTTGTGTGTGTGGTTTTTGGAGGGGGGTGTGTGTGTGGGGGGGGGTGAGAAAACCTGGATTAGTGCTGGAAATGACCCACCTTGATTATCATGCGCATTATAAAGAGAGGTTTCAAAGAGGGATGGGCTATTACCAGCAGGAGAGTGAGTTTGTGTGTGGGGGGGGGAAAGGGTGAGAAAACCTGGATTTGTGCTGGAAATGGCCCTACTTGATGATCACTTTAGATAAGCTGTTACCAGCAGGAGAGTGGGGTGGGAGGAAGTTTTGTTTCATGGTCTCTGTGTGTATATAATGTCTTCTGCAGTTTCCACGATATGCTATGCATCCGATGAAGTGAGCTGTAGCTCACGAAAGCTCATGCTCAAATAAACTGGTTAGTCTCTAAGGTGCCACAAGTACTCCTTTTCTTTTTACGAATACAGACTAACACGGCTGTTACTCTGAAACCTGTTATGTCAAAATCATTGCTGGCTGAAAAACTTTTTTTTCTCCATAAGATGGTATAAAATGTTTAGGGCTATATGAACTGCAACACACCAACGGCTTATCAAGTTGGTGGTATTCCTGACAGTGGACAATGGCTGAAGTGGTTTAAAAAAAAAAAAAAAAAAAAGCCAAAATGCAACAAGGCAAATGTGAAATACTTTACTGCAGTGGTTGAGGATGAGGAAATATTCCTTTCTGACTTCAGGGCCAAAGCGGATTACTTTTTGAAGCAAGAGAATCAAAAATATAAACCAAGAGGTTTCAAACACCTTGTCTAATAAACAGTGAGTTCTCCATTTCTTTTATCATATAACATAATAAAGGTTTATTATATGGTTATAAAGTATGTGACTTGTCTATGATCTCTTTTCCTTCATTTCTTTCAACTCTGCTTCACTCCTTAAATTCCTGGTCACATCACCGCTCTCTTTCCTTTCCCATCTGCACCCTTTCTTCCTTACTGGACTCTTTGGGTCTATCTTCACTGAGAAAAATTGTTCTTATGTTTGTGGTAATCATTTTGAAGACAAGGAAGTTTGTAGCTTTCACATGTTAGCAGCTCCAGGTAAAGACTAAGGGGGAATCTAAGGTATACCTTGACCTGCTAACTCATTTTAAAGCAACAGAGTACCTCAGTTTCACTAAGATTTTACCTCATGTTAGTTAACAAGTTAAGAACACACCCTTGTTTCTAGTGCATACAAGGCCCTACTGTCTGAAATAACTGTCCCCTAATACACACTTAAGTCCCTCCATCAAGAAACTGCTCAAAACCCACCTTTTCCATGAAGCATGCACACTCAAACAGTGAAACCCACATTCTTGTTTTATCTGAAATGACTGTCTCCATCAAGGCCTTTAAATTGTAATTCCCTCCCCCTGGGTTGACTATGAACATCTAACACATTTTTAAATACCACTGTATTAATTAACACTAGGTGCTAAGTAGCATTTAACAATATGCTAACCAACATGTGTTTGCTAGCAAATTTGCTAAAACACTCCTCATTTTCATAGTTTAACAAGGGTCTTGGTGTAGTTGGCATGTCTGATATTTGGCATGGCGTTCCCAATATGTGCTGGGTACATGCATTGGCAACATGGCTTCTTAGCATGATTTATTTATTATTAACTTGAAGTAAGATGGATTGCATCAGCCTTTTTTATTTTAGCCAAGTTTTTACCACTCTACCATAATGGTTGTTTTGCAGTACTGTAGGTAGGAGCGAAGGAAAATCCCCACCATTAATAGACTTCTCTAGGCAGCCTCTAAAAGTAAATATGGAATATAATGCTGTATACTAGTACATTTTTAATGCAGAAATAATGCTAATACTTTTCTGTTCCTTGTGCATGGAATACCCTTCCAAAGCACATCTGTAAGGCACCTTGTCCGTTCTACCTACCTGAAGATCCACCATTGCTGTGAAGCTTATGGGAAAACTTTCTGGCTGATGTCAAACATGAGGAGTCATTGGGGAATAATTTAAGCTATGTATTTAAAACAGATATATGCACTGATGGTTACTCCATAATTGAAGTTGTACTCAGATTTCCCCTAACATGTATGTTGCATGCAAAAAAAACTGCTAAAAACATTATTAGGGTTGCAAGACAAAAACTCAAGTTAGGAAATGGAAGAATTAAGGTTGCCTGCACCAAGTCTGGCTCTTGACAGTCTGTATTTGTATCCAGCAACTTCCCTCCTCCTCGTTCCTTGACTTCCTCAGGGGAGGCACTGAGAGCACAGCAGACAGGCTTCCTGTGCTCAGTTGCCGTGCCAGACCTGGCATAGCCTGGAACAGCTAAGAACTGCAATTGCAAGGTTGAGCATTCTCAGCTGTGGCTGGAGCATGCCCAGTGTGTATGGAATCTTCACAGAATATAGATGAGGTCTAGCAATTTTTTACTAAGAATGTGCAAACTGGTTTTTCAAAGGCTTGTAACTGGACCAGATTTTGCCTCTGAGAAGAAGCACAGCCCTGATGCAAAGGCCACTCTTCCTCAAGTGTCTACTCCAAAACATGGGGGCATTAGACCCTCTCAAACGAAAGCTCACCAAATATTTTTAACAAGGGCAAAACAATGTATTTCCATAGCCTCTTTCTCAGAAATAGTTGAACTGTTTTGGCTGAAATTTTCCAGAACATTCAGCCTGAGGCAGACAGCCAGCAGGTAGAATGTCAGCCTCAACCATTAGTTTGCCAAAGTTATAAGCAACTGAAAAACAGTCGTCCAATGGGGTGTGTCAGGCAAACTTATTAGACAGGGATATAAGACCCAGTTAAAATAGACTTGATATTTTTCTTTGTCAAATATGTGTTGTGCCAATTCCTTCTAGCTGCTTTCTGGTGTTTCTTTGTGTCTTTAGTTTGTGAGCTCTTTGGCGCAAGGATCATTCTGCCTTTTCTATTTGGAAACATTCATCCATGTTACAGGAGTTACTTTCTCTGAGTGTAATTTGTATGTAGTTTCCTTTTCAGATTTAAATTTTATTTCCACTAACTTTTCCATTGTTTGAGAAGAGTGTACTTTACAAACTTTACCCCATCTAGCCAATCATAGCTTCATAGAACCATAAAATAAGATTAAAAACTATTAGGTCAAGCAGTCCCATCCCTCCAATCTTTCCAGCAGAAAAGGAACTTAAAAAAATAGTAAAGGTAGGAAATGTTTTTAAATTATTTCTGTCAAGGTTCCTTCCCCACTCTGAACTCTAGGGTACAGATGTGGGGACCTGCATGAAAGACCCCCTAAGCTTATTCTTACCAGCTTAGGTTAAAAACTTCCCCAAGGTACAAACTTTGCCTTGTCCTTGAACACTATGCTGCCACCCCAAGCATGTTAAACAAAGAACAGGGAAAGAGCCCATTTGGAGACGTCTTCCCCCAAAATATCCCCCCAAGCCCTACACCCTTTCCTGGGGAAGGCTTGATAAAAATCCTCACCAATTTGTACAGGTGAACACAGACCAAACCGTTGGATCTTAAGAACAATGAAAAAGCAATCAGGTTCTTAAAAGAAGAATTTTAATTAAAGGAAAGGTAAGAGAATCACCTCTGTAAAATCCGGATGGTAAATACCTTACAGGGTAATCAGATTCAAAACATAGAGAATCCCTCTAGGCAAAACCTTAAGTTACAAAAAGACACAAACAGGAATATACATTCCATCCAGCACAGCTTATTTTACCAGCCATTTAACAAAAGGAAATCTAACACATTTCTAGCTAGATTACTTACTAAATTAACAAAGTTTCTGAGACTGCATTCCTGATCTGTTCCCGGCAAAAGCATCACACAGACAGACCCTTCCCCACCCCTCCAGCTTTGAAAGTATCTTGTCTCCTCATTGGTCATTTTGGTCAGGTGCCTGCCAGGTTATCTTAGCTTCTTAACCCTTTGCAGGTGAAAGGGTTTTGCCTCTGGCCAGGAGGGATTTTATAGCACTGTATACAGAAAGTTTACCTTTATTTTTATGACAATTTCCGTCTTGCATTTTTAAAAAAATCACATCCTTAACTCAAACATTAAAAGCTCTGAAAATGAACAGTTAAGGTACCTAGTCAGTACTCCTCAGCCATGTAATCCTTCACCACTCATACCACCCACTTCTCATCACCCATAAAACCTGCCCACTTGATTTCAGTACTTGAAATATGCTGTTGATGTATTAATTTTTATTTATAAAGCACTTGCCTGCCCCACAAAAGCATTCTGGGTGTTGCACAACAGTCATAAAAACAAATTATCATTAAATAAAAAGAACATTCCATCTATTATTGTATATAGTTTGTTAACTGCATAGTAAACATTATGAAAGGGATATAGTCCCAGTGTGCCTTGAATTATGTCAGACTTCTAAGTAGTGCAATGTGTTGGAAGAGTAAATAGTTTTATTAATGGAATTGGAATTATTAATCTGTGATGAAATATGTTGACATAGTGTTGTACATTTTTATAAGTGTATGTAGTCCAAACAAGGTTTTATTTTTACCTGCTGTATCATAACTGTATATTGTAGCAACTAGTATGGATTTTTTTTTTTTAGTATTGTAGTAGTTTAGTGTTATAATATGTTGTAAATGGATTCTTTGAATAGGAAATAGGATTTTATAATCCCCTAGTAATTTATTTTGACTAATGTATATCTTTACAAATTTTCAGTGTGACATTAAGGTTATATTTATATAGTTTCATCACCACCGTATCCAAGTGAATTCATCTTCACAACACTCCTTTGAGGTATAATATTACTATTGGCCTCATTTTACAATTAGCAAACTGAAACACAGAAATTTGCGCCCAGACTTACAAATGAGCTCAGGGCCAGATTTTCAAGTTCTCAGTACCTGCAATTGAGGACAGATTTTCAGAAGTACTCGGCATCCAGAAAGTCTCATTGTGACACGTATGGCCTGATTTGCACACAATGTGCAGAGTGAACTCTCTGAAAATCTGGCCACTTATTTTTGCTGCCTAAATGGAAGCTGAGCTCTATGTAAAACCTGGCCCAGGTTGCAGGTGCTGAGCACTCTTGAAAATCTGGCTATCGGTGAATTGCCCAAAATCATAGAAATGTAGGATTGGAAGGGATCTCCAGAGGTCATCTAGTCCAGCTCCCACCATTGAGACAGGACCACGTCACACAGGAACTCTAGCAGAACTGTGAACTGAACCCAGCTCTCCTGACTCTCAGATAAGGGAAGTGGTTTCTTTTTGAGGAAGGCCGGGGTTGAGGCTCAGGTTTATAGTAGCAAGGTAGCTTCAACTTGTACTTACCAATTTACTTTTAAATGTCTCCATGGGTGGAATTTCAGCTCTTTCCCTTGGAACACTATATAAATTCCTGATTCTGCAAGGAGCACTGTGGTCATGCAGAAACCCACTGAAGTCAGTGGAGTTCTGCGTAGGCTCTCGATGCAGGATCAGTGCTTGGTTAAGGATATGATGAGTTACTTATGACAAAGTCTCAATTTTTTTTTTAATTCATCGTTCCACAATTTCACTTTATTTCATATTTGGCACCATATTAAGTAGTATTGTGACATGGTAGATTTTAAAATGGTGCCTTTTGTTAGCGTGCTCAGGTATATTTCACCTGAATTATCTTTGAAAGGTTTGACCCATCCCTACAATACTGTCCACCTGACTTTAAAGGCGGGGAAAATTTCTGGTATGGGTTCTAGCACATGTATTTGTCTCATGCACTACAGATATGTATTAATAAAAGGTAACTTTTCTGATAAGTGCAAAAGTATACAATTCCTCTTTAAAAAACTCCCACTTGGTACTTTGCATTTACTTTCCACCTATGCTGCACTTATCTGCACTAAATTGCAATTACAACCTGCTTACCCAGGTAAGTGATAGGTCATGTTTCTTAGGTGATTATTATTCCAGATTATGTGCTAAATATTCAATTAACCTACAGACATAAGGACAGTCTGGACCTAACCAGTAGGGCATGTGCATTAGTGGGTAGCCGCTGGAAATCTAGATTCCCAATGCTAACGATAAATAATGAGTGCTGTCCTGCAAACCTTTTCTGGTGCAATTTTTACAAAATATTTTGAATATTCAACAGTGTGGTTACCCTTTGCTTCATCTAATATCGATCCCTGAAGCATCTGCTCAGTCACTAAGGGCTTGATTCTGTTAGACCCTGAGCATCCTCAGATCTCATTGGAGTCAGTGGGAGACAAGGGTACTCAGCTCCTCTTATGGGGAACGTTGTACCTTGCAGAATCCAGCCTGAGAATAACTATTTTAATGAACATGATTTGTAGAACCTAATACAGATTTTCTCTGCATCTTGCATTTAAAATACTGGGCTTGCATATATACTGGAGTTTTTTATTTGCCAAAAAATAAATACAAATTAGAAGTAAAAGGCTGAAAGCAACTAGATTTTTTTTTCCAGGTGTATGTGGCCTAATTATTGTGTGCAAATGAGTTCTGACCTTTTTTGAAGATCTGCTTACAGAAGGTGGAAGTGTGTGGGGGTTGCTTGGTTGATTTTTATTTATTTATTTATTTTTGCTTTTATCTGCATTGGACAAGGTCAGTATCTTCTCCTACTTCTCCGAAGTTCTAGTTTTGTGGGTTAAGTTTCCTAACCAAGCATTTTACTAGTCAAATCAAATATGGTCATGTTTTAACATCTGGTCTTCCATTTATATAGCTTTTTATGCAAGTGATTTTGTACCCAGTGTATTTTACTGCTAAAGCTAATAAAGCATTTAAACACACCCAGATACTGAATATTTAAAAGAAATCTATTTGTCTCAATGGAATTTGATTATCAAATTTGATAAATTATCACACATACATATGATTTGAAAAAATTAAACTGCCATTAGAATTAAAAGCTGCCAGACTGCAGATAGCTCTGTGTGTGCATATATGAAAAATGAATGTTCTACTCTTTAAGGCAAGTCACATAAAAATACAATATTGGCTACAGCATTCTACTATTCTAACATATATAGTGATTCCTGTTTGACAAGGAAAAATGGGCAATAATGATTCCACCAGAAGAAAGATAAATGAAGAATCAACATAGATCTGATGTTTGGTTAAATTGTAGCTGCAACTTGCTCAAGATCAATAACTGGACTCTCTACCAGTCCATTATCCAACAGTAAAACACAGTGCATAGGGTGTCCTTCACAATCACTTGTCTTGAGCAAATTCCCCACAAAAATGGAGAGTACACAACCAACCACCTTCTGTTCAAAGAGCTGGACCCTGAAAAAGGGGGCAGTAAGCTGGAATTTTCTAACTTAATACCAATTAGCATTAAACTACCCCTTATCATAATTATATTTGTCACCTCCTTATTGTTCTTTACATTCACATTATTTAAATTAACATCTGCCCCATGCTATCCATATAGATAGCATTTTAATGGAACATTCCAAAAGTCTCAAAACCCTTATTAAAAACCCTGCTAAAACCAATTATAACCAAAACATCGCCATAGCACAGCCTTGGATCATGTCCTTGTCATGTCCTTGCTACCTTCTATTTTCCCGCCTTGCTGTCTCCAACACCTGTAACTCCTACTCACACTAGCAGACTCAATTCCCATACTCCTCTACACTTAGACTAACATTAGGCCAAAGCCTAATGTCTGCTTAACATATTGTGTAGGCTACACTGTGAATGCTATACTGAATTATATACTGTGGAGAAAGGGAGAAAAACACCACAAACAGAAGATTTTTGAATCCAAAAATACATATTGATATACTGAGAGAATTGATTTATTAAATAGAGGAACCCCAGGGTTCAGTTTATGGAGGTATTTAATCTGGCTTGATATTTTTTTTCCATTGGTCATTGTGGCCTGAACTTAATGGGAGGTTTTTAGTCTAGCGTGATTTCTAGACTGTTTGGAAGGGGCAAAGGGTGGGGATTAAGAACTTGTAAACTTACCTGAAAGGAGATTACAGTGGACGAGAAACTGGATATGAATCAACAGTGGGCCCTTGTTGCCAAGAAGGCCAATGACATTTTGGGCTTTATAAGTAGGGGCATTGCCAGCAGATTGAGGGACGTGATCGTTCCCCTCTATTCGACATTGGTGAGGCCTCATCTGGAGTACTGTGTCCAGTTTTGGGCTCCACACTACAAGAAGGATGTGAAAAAATTGGAAAGCATCCAGCGGAGGGCAACAAAAATGATTAGGGGACTGGAACACATGACTTATGAGGAGACGCTGAGGGAACTGGGATTGTTTAGTCTGTGGAAGAGAAGAATGAGGGGGGATTTGATAGCTGCTTTTAACTACCTGAAAGGGGGTTCCAAAGAGGACGGATCTAGACTGTGTTCAGTGGTAGCAGATGACAGAACGAGGAGTAATGGTCTCAAGCAGTGGGGGAGGTTTAGGTTGGATATTGGGAAAAACTTTTTCACTAGGAGGGTGGTGAAGCACTGGAATACGTTACCTAGGGAGGTGATGGAATCTCCTTCCTTTGAAGCTTTTAAGATCAGGCTTGACAAAGCCCTGGCTGGGATGATTTAGTTGGGGATTGGTCCTGCTTTGAGCAGGGAGTTGGACTCCTGAGGTCCCTTCCAACCCTGATATTCTAAGATTCTATGAGTCTATGAAATAGCTCTTAAGACACTCTGCCCTGTTAATTACAGTTCATCCCAAAGCTATTTCAGATAGTCACTATTTCTCTGCTCTGGCAGCTCTCTTTAATTGAGCAATCTTGTGAACAGGTCTGCTGAAAGTTTCTCCCACTACCCCTCTCCTGTCTGCCTTGAATGCTGAAAACTGAAACATATTATCTAACTTAAAACACAAAGAAAATCTTGTGAATGTTATCAATATTGCAATAGAAGAGGCAGGAAATTGGGGGAGTAATATGGATGAGGCACTGGACTGGGAGTCAAGAGATCTGGGTTATATTCCTGGATCTGCACTGAGCTGCTGGGTGACCTTAGTCACTTTACCTCTCTCTGCCTCTGCTTCCCCTTCCTCCCCTTTTATTTTTTAAATTGTAAACTCTTCAGGGCAGGTACTCTCTTATTCACTGTTTCTACAGTGCCTAGGAAATAGGGTCTTAATCTTGGTTGGGGCTCTCTAGGTGATGCTGGAAAGCAAACTCTTATTTGTGGGTAAAGGAAAAGCCAGCTCACCCCTGTCTAATCAGAACTGATGTTTGGAACTTTTGGCCATCCTTGCACATAGTCTTCTACAATAGATGAGAGGGAAGGCCTTCTTGTGCGAGGAATGTTCTTCCCTGTACTACGTCCAAGTATGTTTGTGACTTCCTTCCAAGTAAGGCTCGATTGTGGAGTCTGATAGGCATTTGCCAGAGAACATCTGTTGTGGATTCATTATCAGATTAAGTGTAGTGCATTCTCAGTGCATGGATTGGGGGCAGGGGAAATCAGGCCCCGATCCTGCAAGTTATTCTGTTCAGATGGACTCTTGTGTCCCTGCTGAACCCCAACTGAAATCAGCAGGACTCCACATAGGCTTAGGGAGGCATCAGTGTGGAATAAATTGCAGGATCAGGGCTATAGTGTTTTTTATTTTAGCTATGAACCTGGTTATCACTTACAATTCAGTATAAATTTTGTTTGGCATGTCTATATTGGTTCTCTTGTTTATATTCTTTGAAACTTGGTTCAGTTTTCCTTTTCTGTTATAACGTATTACTTTATATAGCACATTATTAGCATCAGAGTACAGATAAGTGTGGTTTTGTAGTGAATAGGTTTCATAAGTGTTCGGTTTTCTTAAATATATATATATATATATATATATATATATATATATTGCATTTATTGTGTGGCAGGTGGATATGAGAGCAACTAGACAGTCAGCATTCAAAGCCAGTCATACCAGCTTTCACAGAGAACTACATTTCTGAGGGACAGCTGTATGCCAGAAAGGGTAGAGCCTGGTGTGGGTGTTTTTTTTCAAAATCTGAGACAATAATTCAATAAAAGGTGACAGCACAATTTGTCAAACAACAATCACTCACAGTAACGTGGCTCTTGGCTACAATTACAACCACGATGATGAACTATGTGCAATTGTCATAACTTGAGGAGTACTGTGAGACCAAATGGCAGGAACATACATGTGTTATGATCTAATTGGAATAAAGCCTCTCAAAGCCAGATAATTCCAATGAGTTTTGGACAAGTGGGCTACATAATAATGGCTATAGACATTGGAAGCACTTAAAGCTGTGAAAATATACAATGCAGTTGGGGTGAACTCCACCATTATATAGAAGACCAATACAAGATCTCAAGACCCATTTCAGCCCACAAAATAGGAGCAGAAACCTTATGTTGACCCTCTGGACAGGGTTGAACTTCACTTTTAACGAGATTCGTTTTGCATAGGAAATCTTGTTTATTGGTCAATTCAACATCACCACCCAACTTTAGTCACAGTACAAAGTGCCCTTATGCCCAGTCATCCTTGACATGTTGTGGACGAGTAAGTGCTAATATGTATACCAATATGTTATTCACTGATGACATATAGACTCAAGTTCCTCAGTTATTTGCATTCCATGCTTCCAAAACAGTGACTGTTTGATTACCAAATAATTAGCACAATATACTGTCTGGTATTTCTCAGTAAATTATTCAATTCTGCAGGTAAGACTAACTTAATTTGTATACGACAGCAATGAGCCCAGTATAAATACCTAGAAAGTAGGGTGTCAAGTGATTAAAAAAATTAATCGTGATTAATCGCGCAATTAATCGCACTGTTAAACAATAATAAAATACCATTTATTTAAATATTTTTTGATATTTTCTACACTTTCAAATACAGTGATTTCAATTACAACATAGACTTCAAAGTGTACAGTACTCACTTTATATTATTATTTATTACAAATATTTGCCCCGTAAAAACAAAAGGAATAGTATTTCTCAATTCACCTAATACAAGTACTGTAGTGCAATATTTTTATCATGAAAGTTGAACTTACAAATGTAGAATTATTTACAAAAAAATAACTGCACTCAAAAATAAAACAATGAAACTTTAGAGCCTACAACTCCACTCTGTCTTACTTCTTGTTCAGCCAATTGCTCAGAAAAACAAGTTTGCTCACATTTACAGGAGATAATGCTGCCTGCTTCTTGTTTCAGCTGAAAGTAAGAACAGGCATTCACATGGCACTGTTGTAGCTAGCATCACAAGATATTTATGTGCCAGATGCACTAAAGATTCATATGTCCCTTCATGCTTCAATCACCCTTCCAGAGGACATGCATCCATGTTGATGACTGTTGATGACATGTTGATGATAATGATCGAAACTGGTGTGGACCAATGCACGTTCATTTTCATTATCTGAGTCAGGTGCCACCAGGAAAAGGCTGATTTTTCTTTTTTGGTGGTTCAGGTTCTGAAGTTTCCACATTGGAGTGTTGCTGTTTTAACTCTTCTGAAAACATGTTCCACACCTCCTCCCTCTCAGATTTTGGAAAGCACTTCAGAATCTTAAACCTTGGATTGAGTGCTGTAGCTATCTTTAGAAATCTCTCATTGGTACCTTCTTTCTGTTTTGTCAAATCTGTAGTGAAAATGTTCTTAAAACGAACAACATGCTGGGTCATCATCCGAGACTGCTATAACATGAAATATATGCAGAATGTGGGTAAAACAGAGCTGGAGACATAGAATTCTCCCCCAAGGAATTCAGTCACAAATGTAATTAACACATGTTGTTTTTCATGAGCATCATCGTCATGGAAGCATGTCCTCTGGAATGGTGGCCGAAGCATGAATGGGCATATGAATCTTTAGTGCATCTGGCATGAAAATACCTTGCAATGCCAGCTACAACAGTGCCATGTGAATGCCTATTCTCACTTTCGGGTGACATTGTAAATAAGAAGTGGCCAGCATTATCCCCAAAAGGTGAACTCACTTGTTTGTCTGAGTGATTGGCTGAACATGATGTAGGCTCTAAATTTTTATATTGTTTTTGAGTGTTGTCATGTAACAAAAAAAATCTACATTTGTAAGTTGCACTTTCATGATAAAGAGATTGCACTGAAGTACTTGTATGAGATGAGTTGAAATACCATTTATTTTATTTATCATTTTTACAGTTCAAATATTTGCAATCAGAAATAATATAAAGTGACCACTGTTGTAACTGAAATCAATATATTTGAAAATGTAGAAAAACATCCAAAAATATTTAATTTCAATTGGTATTCTATTGTTTAAAAGTGCGATTAATCACAATAAATTTTCTGAGTTAATTGCGTGAGTTAACTGCAATTAATTGACAGCCCTTCTAGAAAGCAAAAAAACAAAACAAAAAACCCCAGAATAACAAAAGGAGGGGAAAGATTTTTTCCAGCCTTTTAATACTGTCTTAAATCTTGCCTTGTAATCAGAAAACATCTACCAAATTCTGCTTTTAGTTACACCAGCATAATAAAATACCCAATAACTACCATAACTGACTTTTAAACAAAACTCTGACTAATGTTTTGTAGGTTGTGTGGATGGGATTTGGTCAGAAGAAAGGCAGTGTGAAAATTCACATGGAATTTCAGCATACAGTAAGACACACACTTTCCATTTCTCTGTATATAGCAGTCTTTTCCCTCACTCACACAGATACTCTAACTTTCTAAATCCCACAGTGCAAGTAGTAGTGTGTGGTTAGCAGAGTTAATAAGGGGTGAAAGCATTTCTGTATGTGGTATGCAGCATTCCCTGTAATATCACTTGTCGTTATTCCATCAGACATTAAATAGTGTTAGCAGGCTGATATGGTTAAGATTAATGAGACATTGATTCTTATCCAAGAAGCCAATTAACGCAACAGGTTTTCTTTCAGTCTGTTGTAGTAATAAACTAACTCCTCCTCTTCCATAGACCAGTAAGATTGGTCAGCATGACATATCTGCTCATTGAGCCAGTCTATTCATCCAGATAATGCTGCTTTTTGTTTCTGGCTTTTTAACATCATTATAACCAGATAGAACCACATCTCCATGATGAGACTCCTTGCTGCTACAAATGAAAGTATTTATATTAATTAAAGCCAAATGAATGGAGGAAAAATAGACTTTGCAATATGCAGTCATATTACATAGTAGCTGTTTAATCTGTCTTCTTTCAAATTGCTAGGCTGAGTGACATGAGCAATATCAGTATCAGTGGCCTGAAGCAAGAGATTATTAGTTTTAAAGGTTAAAACATCCTTGTATAGATCATATGTAAGACTACGATTCTGTCATGTCACTTTCTGGGACCTCTGTGACTACTTCTGAGACAGGGCTTCAGCAGCTGACCAGTGGCCAGCCCCCTGGGGCAGCACTCATTGTCTGTCCGTCCCCCCACAGATCTCGTTTTGGCTGATGGCGTTCACTGTCCATGCTCTGCTATCTGAGAGACTAGGATTTGTGCTACAGTCCCATACATAATAGGTGCCATATCTCCAAATATAGATGTTACAGGAGTGAACACACTTGAGGTTAGGAAAACCAATTGCAGCATAACTTTGCCCCACAGTACCCTTGCCAGTAAAGCTGGGGGACAACAATCCCGAGTTTTTTGCATCAATTCAGCTAGATTTCTTAATTGTACAAAATCATTGTCCCCATGCCCTAGATGAGATTCTTAGTAATGCCTTTCCAGAAGGTCAGGTGTTTAAGAGGGGCAGTACAGGAAGGAATGGGTGAAAAGTGGCTTTATCATAAAGAGTGTGTGTCTCAAATCTGGGACAGGGCTGGGGCTCATTGCAGCCCCTGGCACAATTTAAATCTCCTTGTAGTTATAGAAAGAGATCAAACACCCATTCAGGAAAAATATTAGTTCTATCAGCTGCCTTCAGAGCCATTGATCATAAGGTATTGTTGACTTGTTTACGGGCTGGAACAGAAGTAGACTGAACTGCCTTGTGATAACTTATTTTTACCCCTCTTGGAGAGATCTCAGAGGGTGGGTTTCAGTAATTGCTTTTTTGTCTCAAGGACACTTGTGTTGTATGAACAATGTTCCACCTTTTCACCCCTCCTTTTCGGTGTCTGTATACAGGGCCATAGAGCGGAAGCAGGGATTGAAATGTTTTCAATATACCAATGACACTCAGCATTGTCTTTTCATTTCCTCCATCCAAATGGTACAGTTGAGTGTCTTTCAGTATATGATAGTGCCTGGGGCATGGATGGATTTGGCTGAGGATTAGTCAAGAAAAGGCTGAGGTGATGTTAGGTTACATGAAGTAACAGGAAAAGGAGGACTTTTGGCACCTTAGAGACTAACCAATTTATTTGAGCATAAGCTTTCGTGAGCTGCAGCTCACTTCATCGGATGCATTCAGTGGAAATGAAGTAACGGGATATAGCAAATTTTGACTGAGGGTGTCTGCCCATCGTATGTCACTTGAGTTAACAAATTGTTAGACTCCCAGCTGCTCTTAGACCATCACATAGCACAGTGGTTCTCAAACTTTTGTATTGGTGACGCCTTTCACACAGCAAGCCTCTGAGTGCGATTTTTTTCCCCTACCTCCCCCATAAATTAAATACTTTTTAAAAATATATATTTAACACTATTATAAATGCTGCAGGTGGAGCTGACAGCTCTCTACCCCCACATAATAATTTCATGACCCCCTGAGGGGTCTCACACCCCAGTTTGAGAACCCTGGATATAGCACCAGTGACCAGGATGGCTTTTTCCTATTTGTGTCTAGCCAGTAGGTTTCAAGCCTTTTTCTGGTATGTGGGCCCCTAATTCAAGACTATTGCAATATGCGTGTTATGGGACTACAACTTAAACCAAGCTGAAGACTGAAGCTGCCTATAGGAGGCAACAGTTCTGTTGTTAAGTGGTACGTCTCACTGTGAACACGTGACACTTGTACTCTGGCATCTACATTCAATGCCAGTTGATTTCAAGGTGATGTTGAAGGTGTTTGTTCTCACCTATAAGGCACTAATTGGCTTAGGATCTGCCTACCTGCTTGACTGTCTCAATGCTCTGCAACTCTGCCACAGACAGAGCTGGTCAGGATAAAGAATTTCTGTTCCATGGGCAATTACAGCACCTGTGGGGTGAAGGGAGGGGCGGGATTCTTTTGAAATTGGAACGAAAAGTCAAAATTAAGAAATTTCTCGTGACAGTGAAAATTCCAGAAGAATTTGATTTGGGACTGTGAAAACATTTGGTTTTAATAGTGTTGAAATGTTACAATTCCCTTGGTTTTGACTCTTATTTAATATTAAAATATTAAACATAGTTTAAATGTATAAATTTAAGCTATTCAAATATGAAACATCATATGATATAGAATACAGGAGATCAGACTAGATGATGTCATGGTTCCTTCTGACCTTAAAATCTACTCGTATAGCTCAATCTAGTCATCTCTCTATATAGTAAAATTACTCTTTTAATATAATATAAAAGCCTAAACACAAAATTGACAGTCAAAATGAAATATTTTGACAGCCCAACATTTTTCAATGGTGGTTGAAATCAACATTCCTGACAAACATTTAGATTTTGACAAAACTGCATTTCTCAATGGCAAATTGTTCTGCTGAAAATTTTCTGACCATCTCTAGCTGCAGGTGAGAACACTAGAACTGCTCAAGCTAGCGTTCCTTGGACATAGAAGAGAGGGAGCTTCTAGAAGAGATCCTTGACTTTCAGATTTACTCCCCATCCACTACTTTTCGCTAAAAGAGCCCAACTTTGAACGTATGGGCTTGGCAATGTGTCCTACTGTTTGGACAGGCATTTTAGAAAGGTGGAGATTTGGGTGTGGATTTTATGTGGGACGACTAAGAGTTTGTAGGAGCTGGCTGCCTTTACTCACACAAAAATGCTGTTGGTTTACTATTGCTTCAATGGTCTGTATTTTTAATTAAGGGCACCTAAAACATGGGGAAAGTATTTTTATATTTACATGTTGAGAACTAAATAAAGAAATAAAATACCTACCGCCTGCAGGGAAGGACTGGTGCATGATGATTGCTGAGCAGTGATTTCTACTGGCCAATTTAAGGTGTGGAGTTAGTAGCTCCACAGGCAGCTTTGTCCTATACTTACTGGTCAGAAAATAAACCTGTAGTTACACAAAGCAACAGGAATTAAGGATCAAAAAAGTCAATGTACAATTATTCTGATACTATATTGTATTAACACTTAAACTATAAAATACTAAAAATGTCATGGAAATTACTTTTTTATAAAGGTAGTTAGGTCATCAGAAAAGTACAGAGGGAAGGGATACAACTGCAGGGCAAAATCTCATAGTCAATGAAAAGACTCCCATTGATTCTAATAGGCTTACGTCAGGCTCTTAATGATCTTTTAAGGATAATTATCAAGTATGCCCTGTTTTGTGTGGATGTGCTGAGAGCAGGCAGTCTATTTCTCCTTCTCCTGTTGCAGTAAAATATCATGGCACTACCCTCAGTATAAGGATGGAACCCCTTGTCCCCGTTCAGCAGCAGGCTTTGGCAGAACCTCATGCTATATATATTTGAAGCTCTGTTGGGGGACCCCTTTGTGTATAGCCCCTGCTAACCCATCCTGCCCTGCACAGATGGAATGCCTTAGGAACATTTCACTCAGCAGTTTCCCAAAGAGGCATAGAGAAGCAAGTAAAGAATTGGGTCTGACCTTTCATCCCAGAAGTTCTCAAACAGTGAATCACTTTGCCCTCCATTGAAATGCAGCCACTTTTGAGGTAAAAGATCATAGCTGTTAAGAGCATACAGTAACACTCCACAATGGTTTAGGTCCAAATGTTTAGAAAAATAGTGTCCAATTAAAACTCAAGGAGGAATTTAGTCAGCTGGTAAGCACCCAAATTAGAATTTGCCAGGGGAAGTGATGTTTATGTAATCTTTGGTGAAAATGTGTTACATCTCCTCCTCTGTGCTGATCAGAGGACATGAATTGTTGTTAAATCCCCCAGCCTCGGGTCTGTATACTGGGGATTGAACCAGGGGCCTTCCATAGCTAGAAGCATGAGATGCTGCATCTAGAACTAAAGCTCTAGAGCTGGGGCTGGTAACAACTCATACGATCTGTGAACAGAACAATAGGGGCCCTGAAACACACACACCTGTGAGCTACACTAATATCCCTACTTGTGAAAAATGCAATGGAATGCTACAGCTGATCAGGATCATGGTATCCTGTCTCAGTTGAAAGGCTTTTCATGTCAGTGGTAATTTCTGCTGAACAGCCACTTCACAGGATGGGAATGGAGAGTGTCAAAGAATAACAACATCACACTCTGTTTTGATGTTTATTTCACAATGTGGCCTTACAATGTGATTGTGGGTAAATCCTACTTTCTTTGGACCAGGCCCACAGTCATGGGAGTAGCCCCATGGATGTTGCTAAGACTACTTGAAAGAATAAATTGAATTATTTCCTTTCTCCCTTCATCCTCCCTTTCATTTCATGGAAAGATTTTCAAAAAATGAAACAGAATGATCAATGACAACGTAGTTCTCACATATTTCTCTCTCTCCCTCCTTTGATCAATAAATAACATAAGAGATAATATATACCCTGGCTATAAATATACATATATTTTGGCCATTTCATAATTGCTATTCAAAGCATTATTGGAAGAACTTACAAATGTCTTACAGCTTGTTCATGTTTGTGCAATGGCAGCTGAATTTAACACATCATTTATTTCTTTGACAGTAATGTCTTCCTGCCCACAAATTAGCCTGAATCCTGCTTTTTGTGCTGCATCTGTCTCTTGCATTTATGTACAGACATGCAATGGTAGGGTTGTCTGGAGTGCTGGAAAATGTCGTATTTTAGGTGTCTGTATCCTAATTCTTAAAACATCTAAATATATGAACCTTCTACACAGGTGAGTGAACACTAAATCCAAATCCTAAACTATGGCTGAGGAGCAAATAGCTTAAGTTGAGGGGCAGGAGGATGCAAAGGAGCCATGAAGCTCACGTTTGCACCCCCGAACCATGACTCACTGTGTGTCAGACTGGTCCCAGGTATAAATTAGAGAAGGCCAGAGTCTGATTGTAAGTTACATCAGCTTCCAGTGTAAGGGGCTGAAATAACAGCTGGGGATTGGTGGTAGACAGTGAATTGCTGGCCACTGCCCTTTTGCTCTAGCTATGCTCCATATGCTGGCAGATATAAGTTACCACATAGTTCTTTCTAAGCAAGTCTTTACCGTTATTCTTAAGGTAAAAAGCATAACAGAGAAAACAAAGGAACCTGCATGCATGCTAGTAAACTTAACAGGTATCACCCCACTCTAGAGATTTCTTTGTGGTTACAAGTTCATCAAAACTTCAGCTCAGAACAAAGACTAAGTCTTATTCAACCTCAGCAGGCCAAGTCCTTCCAATCTTCCCCTAAGGATTGGTAACCTCTGTGGACCAGGGGTCCTGTCCAGTTGATGGATCAGAAAGAAGGCCTGGACTCAATTTAAAATTCAGGCTTTACTCCAAGTGTCTTTTCTTTGTCTGTCAGTCCCTGTAGAATCCAGTTTGAACTAGAATTTCTGCCCTGAGGGATATCAGGGGAAGTTCATTAGCATCCCTTCTTCCTACTAGAGAAGGTACATCCAATGTCTCAACAACACATACACAATTGCATTTATAATACAATGTACCCCAAAGTTATTAACCCTAATTTCAATCAAATTTAACTTCATCCAATAAAGTTAATCTTAATTCCATAAGATTTGTTCAGGATATTTGACACAATCTGTACCTCCTTTTCTTGAGGTTCTTAGGTCAGTGCTGTTAAAGGAGATGCTCTGGTGGCATTAGTCATTACATCACTGGTATTTTTCAGGCAAATGACTACTTAGAAAGTTATATCTTTGTCTGCATTACAGTTGGGTGAATTGTTCACAAACATCCTTTGATAATTGGTTCAACTATGAATTTGCTCAACAATTAACTTTCTTTTCACTGTGTCTAGTTCTAGTTGTGAATATGAATGAAGCAAATTTCATTCTAACATGCATATGAAATATTAGCATACGTTTCCTCACTCTTCACCCAGCTGTAGTTCACATTCTGCTGTGTACTTGTGAATGATAACATTGCTCTTATGTGGGTCCCATTGAGTGTTATAATCCCATCCTTTACCATTCCAGACAGCAAGAGCAAACAGAATCCTGTTGCTCAGCCAAGAATAGACTGACATTGCACTGAAGAGATGCATGTTAACTGGACAAAAGCCCCGAAGTGGGATGTGGAGTTTACTGTGAATGTTGGGATGATTGCCTGGAGACATGTATTGTACATTATTACTTAATCTGGCAAATGTACAGCATTATGAACTATAAATTCCACTAATGTACTACATCATCCTCTTAAAGTTGCTACTGAGGAAATCTGTTTTCAAATCCACAGTCTTCAGATTGTTATAAAGGATTTCTGATCTATAGGAAGGTGGTTATATGGATGAACCTTGTAGGGTTTTGGGCACAGTTGGATACCAGCCAGCACTAAATACACTGATATCTGCAAAACAGTACTTCTCATTTGCTGCTTATTTCACTGTGATCCTGCAGCTTTTCTGTTTCCTTTTAAATGAGAAAAGCATAGGGCCAATACCACAGACTGATAGAATCCCAGGACTGTCTAGTAGACAACACATTGTACCCCAAGTAATTCCAAAGTACAGATGCATCTGACAGGACTACTGACTCATTTAGGGATGTATTGCATGTTAGGAGTTTCTCCTCCATTCCTAGGGGCTGAATTTATAGTAAAGGTGTCACACTTACTCTCCATGCAGGTATGTTGCTATGTACTATAGATTGGCTGAAATCTGAACCTCTCACATGCTTGTATGAGATGGGGGAAGGGGCAGGAAGCTTTTGCTGGCTGGCTGGATTTCTAAAGTACCTGACCTCCACCAGTCCTGAAAACAGCCAGGCTAGGGGTGGAAGAGGGGCAAGGAGGCTCTCCATCCTCTGTGATCCATGAACTGACTGGGATGGAGACATCCTCCTTAGTAGCTTTCCGTGTGTTCCTTCTCTCTAGTGCTCACTCCACCATAGAGGTTCCTCAGTGGAAGAAAAAGGGACCAGGATGGATCTCGAAGTGTGTTTAAAAAAACTAAAAAATATGTACAGTTTGTACTGGAGATTTGAGGGTCAGTGTTATGGAGCAATGGAGGAGGAAGAAGGGATTTTGCTTTGATGGATATTGTCCCCCTTTTGGATAATTGCTCCATGTGTACCCAGAGGACTAGCTTGCCTTTACTATATTCTCTGACTTGTCTTCATTATATTTAGCTGCTTTCATTATATTCAGCTGCAATGTAAAAAACCTACAGTATCCTGTAAGGCAGCTGAAGCATAAATTAGTATAAGTGTGACTAAATAGCCCACAACCCTTGGCATAGATAATGGTTACCTTTAGATTTTAGGAATTAAGGAGAGCTTGCTTAATGATAGGAGTTGGAATGTTCCAGTAAGTGCTACTGCAAGGAACAAGGAAGTAATAACTGCAAATCCACTTAAGCAAGAGGTTATTGGTATAATCATGAGCTGAAATGGTAGTAACACATTAAGATGCTAACCTATAGAAGAAGGAGACCTCTTCATTAGTAGGATGAGGAGATACAAATAAGGAAAAAGGGAAAAACCCCTACTGAATATGCATTAGACATAGTGGCATCAGCATAACATATTATAAAAGTTGTGTCCCAGCCTCTGGACAATAATGGGTGAGAGATGTGGCCCTTGGAAGGGGCCAGCATGATGACCGATGAGGAAGATAATGGCTAATATTTCAGGTTGTCCTGCAAAGGATGGTGTGAGTATATGGATGTGCAGCTGTACATTCTGTAATCTCTATTTACCTTACTGAGTTAGAGTGTTTGTGACTTTGCTAAATGGATCAAACTATTTGTAAATATAGAAGAGTTCCTATAGTTTGAGAGTTGCAGCTGTGCACATGGGGGTTCCCTACTATATAGTAATTTTAATAATACTGGGCCTGATCTTGGGACAAGAACCTATATACTCTCAAAGTGATAACTTGGAATTCTTAAGTAATCAATATAATTATTACATAATCTATAGATCAGGCTACACTCTTCACAGCTGTCATTAGAAGTGATCCATGTTGTTATTTCACTATGCCTGGTTTGGGTGAAATCTGTCCGTGGGCAGGGTTTGGATCCTGGCAGCAATGTAAGTATACTGTTTCTGAGGGAAGAGTTAGGCTGACTGAATTTAAAGGCTTTTAATTACTGTACAGAGCTGTGCTTCACTGCTCTGGCATGCCTTGAGGGCACAGCCATGCCAGGTCTAGGATCTGGCCAACAGAGTACTTCTAGTGACTACAAATGAGTACTTCCAAACATGCTTAGATCGAGAATCTTGATGAAAGATGTTCATAAAATACCCCAAATTTAGCGCACAGCTGATCTATTCCTATAAGGTGTGCAGAACTGATAGATTGCAGGTTTTTGTTGTGGGTGATCTCAGACAAAAAGCAGTGTGTATATTCATTTATCAAAGAATACAAAGTCTGAGAAAATACTTTAATTGTCTTCATATACTTTGGTTTTAACATTTAAATTAGATAAAACTTTCAAGCGTCTAACGGTTTGCAAGTGCAGTCCTCACACAATTTGAGCAGTCCTGCTCCACAGAAAAGGAATTGTACATTGAGGCTATACTTACAAAGAGATATCTGACTGAAATAAAAGGGGTAGGGAATAAACCCTGAGAGACTACACCCCAGAATATTCTCTGAGTGCGTTTTGTCCAACTTGAGGTGATGACATATTAAAGAAGTAAGCCATAGTATAGAAACTAGAAACAATAGCCCACACTTCTATGCCCACATATTTTAAAAAAAAGTATGTACACATACTGGTTGAGCACTATGAGTCCAGTTATGCACTTATTGAAGTAAATATGAATTTTGGCAATTATTTTAAAGGGAGAAAGATAATGCCCAATGTTCTCCAGGGGCTTGGAAACAGGAAACAGATCAGTTTTCACCTCTAGGTCACTGATTCAAATCCAAGTAAGATTATTTATAAGCTTTTATCATTTGACCACTTTTAAGTAAAAGTGAGGTGAATTGAATCCAGTTCCTAGTGGACAGTAACATCAAAAATAGGCCCCTCATAATTGGCACCAGTGGCACTCAATAGATAGATCAGACCTTTGGAGACATAAAAACAGCCATGGAGACTGAACTATCCTCTCACTTTTGAGCTTGGTCTCTCCAGATCAGAGTTGAGATGTGTTGGTGGGGCATGGTGGAGAAGCTTTCACTGTTCCTGTTCTGTGGATAATTAGAAGACCTCAGTTTTCAGGGCTTTGAAACTGTCCCGTTTCATGAGCACTGTATTCTCACACTTCAAAAAAATTCTGCTGAACTCATCAGTACTGCTTTTTGCAATACTGATTTCTTAACATTATGGGCCACAACATTAACATTATCTACTATAGAAGAACTCTCTCTGTGGGAAGCAATAGAGAAAGAAAAGCAAATTTCTTCCAAGCCACCTAAAGACTAGTTTCTAAATTATTGCACAGCAGAAATGATTTTAGTAGACCTCCTGCTTTTTCCTATCATTGAAAGAGTTGCATTTCTTGAGTGTATAGAGTCTTTGCTAGCAAATACCATCATGGAAATATTTTCCCACTGAAGTTGCACAAAAAGGTCTGAAAATGTCCTACAAAAAGTCAGGCAGCCCCTAGATGGGGCAGGGAATGGAGTCGTTCATTCTAGTACTTCTATATGCTCTATTTCACCATAAACATAAGTTTTATAGTTTTCACCACTCACTGGATTTATTTTTCTCATTTTGTTTTATATTTATTATGTTGTATTGTTGAAGAGAGATACAAACCTCTTCATTTTATTTTTCTATGCTATGAAATATGTACATGCCACATACTGATACATACCAAATTGAGAGACAATAAGTTGACCATTGGTGCCATATCTCTCAAATACAAAATAAGACCTGAGTGATTTTACAATACCAATTGAAACAGCTAATGACATCTGACATGGGGCCAGAATAATTTTCACTGAACATTAGGTTTAATTTGCCTTGGTCAGTTTGTTGAAAGAGGGAGGCCAAATTCCATAGGATAATTACTCTACTCTACTCAGAGTAACTTATGCCATCACAGTTCTTTATGTAACAGAGTGATATGGGGAGCGGCAAATCCTGTGCTGACATAAGGCCTCCGATTGAACAGTGCTGACCACTTTCAAGTCACGTTTTATTCCAGAATGCAGAATGAGGATCTTGAAGCCCATGCATCCCAATTGTGACAAATTCTGTGTTCTTTCAGTACAGGGTAACGGCGTCATGATGTGACTTCTGAATAATATCAGAAGCTGGAAAATGTTGTGAGGTGTTCAAGCAATAACTATACCTAAACTCAGATCAAGCCTTTCCATAGCCCCACAGAAGGGGCTTTGGATTAAGACATCTCTGCAAGCTTCTCCTCATGGAACTACCCACACATATCATTTGGGAATGCAGTGTTCCCCCCCCCCCCCCCCACACACACCCCGCCACCACCACAAGGCCCACCCTCAATCTTGTGGCTCCCTAGAGATCAAGGGGAGGCCAGGGTCATGTCTGAAAAAGCCCAGAAAGGCCTCCAATCCCCTCTTGGCTCCCTGGCAGCACATTCATAAAACCATTAAGGTATAATCAAACCCTTACCAGGAGTGAAATAGCTCATATCACCATCCGCCTCCCTCTTTCCTTAACACCTTCCTTTGTGTATCTCCGTGTTCATGTTTGTCTGACTCTTCAAGACAGTGACTGCGTCTCTTTGGTTAACCATTACAAAGTACCGTGCAAAGATATGAGATTTCAGAGGTGTTTAATACTAATAATTCCTGTTTTAAAATCTCTTCTTTAGCTGCCAGTGAAAATTCACAGCAGCTTTGTAAAATCTTATTGTTTGTTTGTAACAGGCCAGCCTATATTACTGACCTATTACTTTTGTGCCAGAAATCTTTCACTGATGTTTTAGTCTTCTGAGTATGTCAGAGCTAGAAGTGGGAAAGTAAGGGTGTAAATGGAGCAGAATTTAGCCCAGTTGCTGTACGAGTCAGTGTAATCCGGTTGCTAAGTTACCAGAGTAGAAGTCAAGAGACCCAGGTTCTGTCCCTAGCCATGCATTTGACCTGCTACATGACCTGAGGCAAGTTGCTTCACCTCTCTATGTCCCAGTTTCCCCATCTGTAAAATAATGATATTCACCTTCCTTAGTAAAGGTACATTCCTTGATGAAGAGTGGAAAAGCAAAGTAGTAGTATCCTTAGAAGTTGTGGTATTTATCCTTCATGCTATAGAACCCACTTACAATCAAAAGTTCAGATTCAGTGGGGGTGTTCTGGCTGTTTTGTGCTGTTCCGATGATGCAAATCACCCATAACCCCCGGTTAATTGGCTCTGTAACCTGCATTTACAGCCACTTTGCATTACCAAAGAAGCAAAAGCAGCCAGAGTGGACCAGTGAATCTTGCCCATTATTAACACTTAAATTCTGATTTAAAAACTGAATTTGTAACATTTGTATGACACTCCTTTAAATTAACTTTGCATTGAAAAGTGCCTTGAGGGTTTGTTGTACTGTTTTCTTCCCAATGTATTTATTTAAGTACAGAAATAACGGTTTTGAATTGTAGCAATTTCAGAAAATATAGGAAAAGATGGTAATTGTGGAGACTTGTTTCTACATATTTGGCTTTGCCCATTGCTTGTACATTCTGCTATGAATTCTTAATAGATTAATATACTAGCCTCATAGATCTTTTGCTTAAGGCCTTCAGGAAAACAGTAATAATAACAATTGTATCTTATATTAGACACTTTTGCCTCAGCCAGATCTTATAGCTGACAAATCATGTATTCTTAGTTTTATTTTATACATGGATGGATAGATGCATTTTAGAACTCTATGAAATAAATAAATATCAACAGCTGAACCAACACATGCTATCAAGATAGGCAATACGGTAGGCTAAATTCTATTAGGATGGAAGAAGGTATCATACAATTAATGTTTAGAATACATAGTCGATCAGGGTGTAACATTAGTATGTTGCTATTGGTGATGATGGAAAAACATCTGTCATAGCTTCCAGTCCTTTTTACCAGAATCTTTCAGTGGACTGTTAACAGCTCTAGTACTTAAGAGCCTCTCATCTTTCTCATAGACTCCTAAAGCAACTTGTCAATCAAAGGGAAAAGTGTTATAAAGCAAAGACTACACATATGCACTCCTTGTGGAAAGTCTGGTAAAATAGTTTTCAAAAAACTAGGGTAGGAGATCAGGCTCCTAATAAATGCCCTCTTACATTCTTGTTTCTTTCTAAATGTTTCAAATGTGTGTGGGTAGTTGAAGGACTAAATGCCTGTCTATTCCATGACACACATCCTGGCAGTCAGGTTGCCAAAGAGGAAAGGTTTGGGTTCTGTGGAATTTTCAGGGGTAAGGTCTCCCTATCTCATGTCTACAAAGTAGGAACTTGCCTTCTCAGTTCTCCACTGTTCCTCTCGGCTGTAAAGTTGCCCCTGCAGCCAGGCTGCTGTTGGCTAGGTACCCCTGCAGCTGCTCACGGGCAACCATGGAAGAGACTCAGAAGAACTTTAATCAGTTGTAACTCATATTTTAATATTCACTGGGGGATATCCAGCAGCTTAGAGTTGTGCAACATAAACATATTCCCTGCTCCACCCCACTTCTCACTCCCCAAATTCTTGCAATGTTTTTCGATGGAGCTCCATCAGAGTGGTATCCACAGAACTTTAGGGAGACAGATTGGTGCTACAGACATCACAGGACAAGCCACTCAGCTCTTCTACCCACTGAACTGTACATATAATACATTATTTTTTAAATCTGTTTTCACTTGTCAAACAGGTATTTCTTGGGGTTCTGGTGTCTCTTCAATATCTACCTGCAAGGGGCTGATCTCACCAACAAAGTGGAAAGTGCTGTATCAGCAGCAACATCCCATCCCTTGAACTTGGGGAATGCCACTCCAGTGAATTTCTATGCAGAAAGGGCTCCCCATGGTTTTGGAGGTGACTTGGAAGAGCATAGTCAGCCTCACGCTCTACATGTCACAGTCCAGTGCTAACACCACAGATTGCCCAATTGGATATTCAAGGAGAAGGTTAGAGTGTTTGCGGGAATACTAATTCCCTCTGAGCCTCCTTAATGGCTGCTGCTGAACAGATGCAGAGGTACAATGACAATGGAAGCCATGTTATGATAGAAGATAGAGGGTTCGTGGAGAAGAGTATGGACGGAACCATACATGTATACATGATCCATTTCCCATGGATCCTCAGGATCTGGGAGGCCTCATTCATGTGAATTTTCAACTGTCCCCAAACCACCCCCATTGAGTGTATCTCGACAGATGTTTCCTGTCTCTCTTGCTGACAGCTGTTGTTATTCCATGGTATGGTCATTCTGGGTTTTGGTCTTTACAGTTATAAGGCTGCAGATAAACAAGTAGCTCTTCTCAATATCAATCTACTTTTCAGGGCAAACAAAAAATTTTGTCTCCTCTGAACTGCCTGACAAATGAACTGGGCAGCTGAACACATGATCTATAAAATACACCTCTCTCTTTAAACTAAATATGGCTTATATTATATATCCTGTATCTTGCTAGAGGAAAAAGTCAGTGATCTGGCCAAAACTCACTAATGATTTTCTATTATTTGAGCTGCTCATCTGCAAGTATGCATTCAAGACTATTCTTGGTGCTCCTGAGATTATAGTTACTGATAACAGAGTCATCTCACTCCCTGAAGATATGGAGTAACTTCCCGTGATCAGAATAAATCACAAGTTTCAGCACTCTTATGAATTAGTAGTTGCCAGGTAAATAAATCAAAGCAAACTGCCTTACGATGCTAGACTAGTACATTGTAATAGTACATGATGGCAAATGAATTCTGCAGTGTGACTGTTTTTTCTCCTGAGGCCTACTTTTCCCTGCATAACTCTCTGTCTTGCAGTAGTAGCAAAGTGTCACATATTACAAATTAAACTTTGCAGGATGACTTATGCTATAACTTTTCATCTGCTCAAAACTATGGGGTAGGATTGAATGAGTCATTTTAGCAGTGCCAGGTTAAGTCTGCACACTCGTCTTCCTTTCTCTCCTGCTGCAATATTTTTGTGATGGTGCAATTGTCATATCTGTTTCTCTCCCTCCTGTCATTCAGCCTCCCATGCTCTGCAGTAATACGTGATGTCAATTCATATCTTTTATTTGATAATGTCAGATTGAAAATGTATGATGATTGGGCTGCATTGTACCAATTATGGAAAGCAGGTAGGTTATGCTTTTGTCTATTGATTCAACACTTTTAGTAGGTGAAATGTATAGGGTCAACAGAAAGATAGAAAGAACCTAAGAAATCGGTATTTTTGACACAGATCTTGGCTATGGCACAGTGACAGATGTTAGTGGGGTGCCGTTGGCCTCACTCAAAGAAATCTATTATTTATAATTACTTAAAATAAGTTATTTAAATTTTTAGCAGTGATAAAAATGTTTCCTTTCTGGGTGACAAGGCGGGTGTGGTAATATCTTATTGGACCAACTTCTATTGGTGAGAGAGACAAGCTTTTGAGTTTACACAGAGCTCTTCTTCAGAACTGAAAAATGTAATCTGAGTCACGGCTAAATACAAGGTGGAGCAGTTTGTTTAGCATAGTAGTTAACATATATTTCAAGAGACCATTCAAGTTTAAGTGGACTGTTAACACCCCTCCACTGATGCGGGAGGGGGACAAAGGAAGGAAGGGGGAAAAATCATTCCTTAAGTTTTCTCTTGTAACAGAGTGTAACAAAGTTGTTGTGTGGGGTGTGTGAGTGTTTTTTGGCATACCCGTAAACAGCCCATGAAAGGTCGGGCTGCTTCCTTGTCCCAGAAATTCATTCCAGGCTGAAGTTTACAGATGTGTCTGTCCTTTCTGCTTCTTGAAGAGAGGCAAACAGATTTTTAAAAGCAATTCTTGCAGCAGGAGGAGGGCTACCTTCCCAGTAATACATAGATGTGGTTTTTTGTTGCTGAACTTGTGGCTGCTTGTGCAGACCCACCAATCCACTGACCAGGACCTTGCCTAACAGCAGAACTGCATTCATTTAGAGTGATGAATAGCATTTGTTGTGACAATGCTTGCACCAGGACAGTACACCTCTATACCTTGCTTTATTTTAGAAGTAATTTCTAAGCCATGGCTTTATAGAATTTGGCAGAGCAATACATATGTTGGCCAAACTGTGCTTTGTTCCACTTATGTAAATCCAGAGTAATTCCACCCAAATTAGCAAAGAGAATTTCCCCCTCCTGTGGCAGAACCCTTGAAAGATCATCCTTGAGGAGATCTACTACAGTTATCCTGGAGGAGTGAAGGGATGGGAAGTTGGGAGAGGGTGAACATGGGGCCTACATGTTGGTCCTCCAACAATTGAGATGGAGTTCAACAGAGCTTGCAGTACTCAGGAAGACTGCCAGAGACATACATGGGTCCATATATGTGGAAGTCATGTTAGTGCCTGAGACTTCCTGCTTCATTGGACCATTGGTGACAGGAGTTCCCACATCTCCATTTGCCTCACATGGGGATCCCTCTTAGGCAGGACTCCCCAGCACACAGAGGTCTCAACATTACAAAAGTTAACATAGGGATTTACTGCTGACTGTTGGGGATGATGGACATTGCATGTCTCCTTTCCCCTACCATGCATGGATTGCTAGATTGCTCCTCTGCAGGATACGGAGCAGGTAGCAATGGTACCACAGAGGTGGGTTCCTGTGAAGTCTCTTACAGAATTACTATTGCCATTGTAAGCAGGGGAATAGTCCCGCTATTGTGGGGAACTTTCCTGGCTTCTACACTACCCTGGTGAAGTGGGCTAGCAAAAGGATCTGAGTCCTCGCTCCCACTTCCTTTACCCAATGGCCTCCCTGCCCTTGAGACTCCCCTTCCACTCTCCTGTCTGGCAGAGTCCTCGTAACCCCAACAAGGCTGGGCCCAGGATTCTTGGGGGGCTCTACCCCCAACCCTGCTGTGGTCACCTAGGACAGGGGCTAGGGTGTCCCCACTCCGGGGTACTCTCTCTGCATTGGGTACTTCTCTGACCCATTGATTATTACATACAATTTGAAGCAAATGCAAGTTATTTAATCAACAATTAATTTTAAAAAGAATAAGGGGAAATGGGAAAGGTTAAAGGAAACACATCAACCCGCTCTGTGGCAGGGAATATCACAAACAGTGTCTCTGGAATGTCACGGCAGTTCACAGTCTGTTCCTTGTAAGTCCCAGGCCTCCTTCTCAGGCCCTGGCTGTGCTGCAGAGATGCTGTGGGTTGGACACTCGCTCTGGTGGTGGCCACAGGCTCTAGGTGGCAGGGCCCTTCTTCCCAGCGTTGCCCCCGCCCTGTCGGGGTTACCAATCCCCCTTCGAGTCTGGCCTGCAGAGCCTCCTGGCTGAGGCGTCTCCCTGTACTGGGCCCGCTGCCCAGGGTCCCCCCTCGCTCCCCCCAGCTGCTCACGACACCCGGCTCCGGACTGCTCCAGCCCCAGCTCCAGCTCCAGCTCCAGCTCCACTCTGCCTCAGCACAGCTGCTGCTCTGCCTCCAGCTCCCTGGGCTGCTTCTCTGGCCCCTCTGGCTCTAGTTGCTGCAGCTCTGCTCCCAGGACAGGTCTGCTCTGCAGGCTGCTTCTGTGACTCTGCTCCCAGGACTGACCTGCTTCGTGGGCTGCTTTTCTGGCCCCTCTGGCTCTGTTTGCTGCAGCTCTCCTCCCAGGGCAAGTCTGCTCTCTCTGGGCTGTGCCTCTGGCTTTAGGGCTGCAGCTCTGCTCCCAGGCCAGGGTCTGCTCTCTCTGGGCTGCTTTTCTGGTCCTTCTGGCTCTGGCACAGCTCTGCTCCCCAGCTCAGCTGAGGCCCCTGTTTTCTCCTTAGCTCGGCCCCGCTCTGTCTGACCCAGGCAAATCCAGCTCACACTGAGAACTGGACCTCCCTGGCCTCCTGACTCCCTGATTAGCCTGCTCGCCCTGTCATTCAGGCTGACCTGGAGCATTGGCCTCTCCCCATTGCTCCTAGGGACTGGCAGTCTCAGGGTCCTGATTCCCTATCGTCCCTTCCCCCTTTTAGTACTGGGAGCTAGCAACTAAAACACCCCCACTGATTGTTAGTAAGGGGGCATGGACATGGTCCCCTTACACCATGTTGATTATAGTGAATTGATTTAATTTGTATATAAATTGCCTTTTGTCATTCCAACCCGTCTACTTGTCTTTCTGTCCTTAAACTGGGGCCTCCTTGGAGCAGAAACCATCCCTTCATTGTTTGAGAAATGCCTAATACATGGTAACATGAATATATATTTAGAAATAATTCTTTATTTAACTTTTGGGTGGTGGAGCACTGTGCTACTTTGCCAAAATAGCAACCCACACATTCCAGCTGATTGGGTTAATGAAATATTCTTTTTACAAAATAAAATTCTATCATTTCCATTCAAATGTAACTGTGATTTAAACATAATTGCAGAAGAGGATTTATAATGACTGGAGATTGAGGCTGTAGAATGAATTTAATGAAGGCTAATTAAAGCTAATCACTTTTTCCCCTATATTAAGTAGCCAGAAGTGAATGTAATATTAAAAGAGTATCAGCTGGGTCATTTATTACACTAAATACCAAAAAATGAAAGATAGTGAAGAAACTTAATGCAGTAATTACTCTCTAATACTTTCTGGCTAGCAGTATAGTCGGTAAGCATGTTGAGTAGCACAGTGAGCTAGCAAACAGGAGCAGTAAACAGGAGAGTTTTGAGAGAGAGTTTGCAATGACCAGCAAAACTGAGTAGCAAACAGGATTTTTGGAAGGGGATTTATAGAGGGAGCATGAGAGCCAGATACACCTAATAAACACCTAAATTTAGGGTGCTAACATCCCCCCTACATAACACACACACACATAGAACAAACAAAACCCCTGCAAGAGTGAAAAAATAATGCAGGCAGAAGTCCAACAGCAGAGCGGGAGCTATCCAGTTTATTGCACTGAATGCAGATATATAATTACCTGCCTTATGAGCAGGTAACATATGTGTGCATTCAGTGCAAGCAGCTCATGGCCCTCAGAGACAGAATACAAGCTCTTGAGACCAGAGTGGCTGAGCTGGAGGAGCTAAGGGAGACAGAGAGGTACATAGAAGAGACTTTCTGGGACACAGTAGAGTGTGACAGCCTCTGTTTTGTATTGCTGAAAGCCTTGGGGAAAGAGAACATTGAGCTGGAGTGAAGGGAAATGGTCCCATAATTGCTTTCCAGATGATGTCATGGCATTCCCTCACACTGAGGATACCTCTTCGTTATTAGGAAGAGCCAGGTAACAGTAATGGGGGATGTAATTATTAGAAATATAGATAATTGGGTTTGTGATGACCTGGAGAACTACATGGTAAATCGCCTGCTGGGTGCAAAGGTTGCGGACCTTTCAAGACATCTGAACAGATTTATGTGCAATGCTGGGGTGGAGCCAATGTTTATGATACATGTAAGTACCAGTGACATAGGAAAAGGTAGGAAAGAGGTCCTAAAGGCCAAATTTAGGCTGCGAAGGAAGAATTAAATTCCAGGACCTCCATGGTAGCATTCTCTGAAAAGCTTCCAGTTCCACATGCAGGACCAGTTAGACAGGCAGAACTGCAGTGTTTCAATGGATAGTTGGAACAATGGTGTTCAGATGGGAGATTTAGATTTATTAGGAACTGGGAATCTTTTGGAGGATTAAAAGGACTGGGGCATTTCATCTCAGAAAAGAGATGACTAAGGAGGTGTAGGGAGCCAGGGTGGCTTCCTTCTGAACCAGAGAGTAAAGAGCCACACTCTCAGCCTGAGTGGGCGGGGCCAGACCAAGCTTACGCCAATCCCTGGAAGGGGAGGGGTGGGACAGGAAGTACAAAGGGCGGGGCCCTTTGCCTAGTGGGGAGAGCACCAGGGAGGGAGACAGACACAGGCTGCTCCCTCGCGATCCTGCTGCCGACCCAGGGGAGGCCCTGGGCCAGGAGGAACCTGACCGGGAGGAAGGCCTGTGGTGACCAGGACTGCCAGCCGCTGAGTACCCGGAGGACCTGGAGGGGCCTGGCTATAGCCCGGGCCAGCGTGAGTCCGACACAGAGGGGGAGCTGGAGCTGCCAGCAGCGGAATACCCAGACGAGCTGGAGGGACCGGAGAGACCCACTTGAGAGACCGGGTAGGAAGTAGCCTGGGGCAGAACTGCACCGTGGGGTGGGTGTGTTTGGTCAGCGGGCGCGGATGGCCCCCTGCTGACCCAGCGGCGGGACCTTCGTCTCCCGCCACTGTCAGGGCTCTGGGCTGGAACGCAGTGGAGTCGGGTGGGCCTGCGTTCCCCTACCCTGGCCAACCTGCCTTGGGTAGCAGACTCGTGCCGGCGCCCCCCTGCCTGAGGGACCATAGCTCTCCATTGCCCCTTAGGGGCTCGGAGGACCAACTGAAACCTGTCACGGGGGGATATAATAATGGCCTATAAAATCAAGAATGGTGTGAAGAAAGGGAATAAGGAAGTGCTATTTATCCCTTCACATAACACAAGAATCAGGGATTACCCAATGAAATTAATAGGCAGCAGATTTAAAACAAACGTAAAGAAGTACTTCTTCGTACAATGCAGCATCAACGTGTGGAACTCATTGCCAGGGGATGTTGTGAAGGCCAAAAATATAGCTAGGTTCAAAACAGAAATTGTTCATGGAGGATTGGTCTATCACTAGCTATTAACCAAGATAGTCAGGAACGCAACCCCATGGACTCGCTGTCCCCAGATCTCTCACTGCCAGAATCTGGGACTGGATGACAGGGGATGGATCACTCAGTAAATTGACATGTTCTGTTCCTTCCCTCTGAAGTATCTTGCACCAGCCACTGTTGGAAGAAGAACCATTGGTCTGATCCAGTATGACCATTTTATGTTCTTATGACTCTAAATGGGCACTTTTGCTGGCTATAATCTACCATACCCTGTATTTGTTGTATAACCAGAGTAAATGGGTGTCTAACTTAGGCCTGGTCTACATTACAGAGTTAGGTCGACATAAGGCAGCTTATGTCAACCTAACTGTATAAGTGTCTACACTACAATGTTCCTCCCACCGATTTAACTTACCTGTTGCACCAACCTAATAGCTCCACCTCTGTGAGAGGCGAAGTGGTTAGGTCAATGTAATTAGGTCAATGCAGTGTCCATGTAGACACTGCATTTCTTACATCGTCTGTTGCTGCCTTTGACAGCCGAGCCCCGCCGCCCCGGCCCTGACAGCAGGAACCCTGCCACATGGGGGCTAATAGCCCGAGCTGTCAGCCCCTAGGGTGGCAAGACTGTCAGGCCCCAGGGCAGTTGGGTTCTGGCTGTCAGTGCCCCATAATACTCCACTTAAGTCATTGCAAGCACTCCTGGTGAGGATGCAAACCACCAACAGAAGGAACATAGTGTGCACACAAAGAGCTAATTTAATTACTGTGGTGGCTGTAGGTTGACCTAACTTAAGTTGACTTAATTTTGTAGGGTAGACATGCCCTTAGTAAGTGCACCTACTAATGTTATAAATCTAAGTAAAGGCCAGTTTAATTACTTGTTCTGAAAAGGTTTCAATGAAATGAGCAATATTTTGAGAGAAATATATGTATAAGTTATGTTTAATGGCAAATCTTAAGGTAACAGAGGGAGCTGAGCAGGTCACATACACTATAACAGTACTATCCTAGGATCTGAGTAGTCATTCCCTTTTTAACTCCTCAGAGGCCTCATTTCATGGGTTGCCATATTTTAAAATATTTATCAGTAGATATTGCTCCAAACTTGCATTTGTTTGAGTCATCTGCTGAAATATTTGCTATTTAGCTGTAAACTAACAAATTACCAACTGATTTGTTTGTGGATGTAATGATGTCACCTCCCCACTTTTTATTTGTTTGAGTAACATAGGTTATTTATAATAGTTAAAATATAATGTACCTACTGTAGCATCATTTCAATTTTACCAGTTAACAGAATTTAAATATACAGTTATGCTTATTATTTTAGAATCAAAACCTGCTCAAAGTTGAAGGGCAAAATTTGGTTCTTTGCTAGACAATTCAATCAGAACTCAGGGACTGCAGCACCTGGAAAGAGGATCTCAGTACCTTGATTCCATCAGGCCTCTCTGGCTGTAACTGAAGTACAAAAAAAGGTGTGTTCTTAACTTAGGTTAACTAACGTGGGTTAAAATGTCAGTGAAGACACGGCAATTTAGTTTTTAACTCAGATTAGCAGCTTGAGTTAAAGCCTATAGGAGAATCAGAGGTTGAACTCGAGCTGCTAACCCCAGCTTAATTGCCGGTTCTTCATTGCTCGTTTAACCAGAATTAGCTAATGTGGGTTAGCTGAACTAAGTTAAGAGCGCACCTTTTTTTTTTTTTTCAGCACAGACATACCCTTTGAAGAAAGAAATCCTTTGGCTCACCAGGAGTCAAATTTTGAAGAGTTGAAATAACTCTGGAGCCTAAGTCCCACTGTCAAAAGTGACTTAGAGCCAGATTTTCAAAGGTATTCAGAGCAGTTAGGCAGCTAACTTGTTTAGGTGTTTTTGAAAATCCCATAGGGTACCTATCCACATCTTGATGCACCTAAATACTTTTAAACAAGATCCAATGGTTGGAGGTTGACAAATTCATACTGGAAATTAAATGTGATTAATTAAAAATCACGTTTTTAACAGTGAGAGTAATGAACTATTGGAACAACTCACCAAAGGTCATGGTGGTTTCTCAGTCACTGGCAATTTTAAAGTCAAGATTGGGTTCTTGTTTTTTCTAAAAAATACACTCTAGGAATTATTTTGGGGAAGTGGTATGGCCTGTCTGATGCCTGAGGTCGGATTCATGATCACAATGGTCTTCTAGCCTTGGAATTTATAACATGTGGCCATTAGACACATTTGAAAACTTCACCCTATACACATAGTCCCTAGTACCTTTTAGGATCTAGTCTTAAAAGGGAGTGGTGCTAGTCCTTTTATCCCCACCCTAATCTAATACAGTGACAGACAGTTGGCTATAGTTAAGATTTGGTGGGTTTGCTGTGTGACACTGAGTAACAACAGATCAGAAGATAAGGACACTGCAGAGAAATCCAGTGATATCTTTGCACAAAGGAAGCAGAGGAAATTCCTGCCTCAGATCTTTTCATGTAATAATGAAGCATTGTTGAAGATTGTAGTGTCAAATGAGGAAGTGCTATAACAAACTGCTTAATTAAATAGCAACATGTCACTAGGATCAGATGATATGCACCTACGAGTTATCAGGAATTTTAAAATGAAGCCTCTGAACTGTTAACAAAAATATACACTCTCTCATTAGAACCATCCCAGTACTGGAGGGTAGGAAATGCTGTGTCTATATTTAAATAGTTTGGGGCTGGTCCTGGTAATTACAGTCTAGTGAACCTCACTTCAGCGCCAAGAAAACTATTTGAAACAATAATTGAAATACAGCATTCTATAACACATAGATAAATGTGGTCTGGCAGAAACAAACCAGCCTGGCTTTTCTAAAGAAAAAGTGTGGGTCTCTAATTAGCTAGATTTCTTTGAGAATGCCAACAAAATTGTAGATCAAGAAGAACCAGTAGATATAATTTACTGGGACTTTTAAGAAAACTGTGATAAAGGCCCTTGCTAGGGGCTAGTAAGGAAACTATCCTAGTCAGGGAGTGAGAAGTAAACTTCTGTCATGGATTAGAAACTGGCTAAGAGACAGAAGATAAAAAGTAGGAATAAGTGATCAATATCCAACATGCCAAAAAGTTATGGAATGCTGCAAGGATCTCTGTACTACACAACAGCTGATCTTTTTAAAATATATGCATTAATAACCTGGAATTCAAGGTGGCAACATTTACAGATGAGATAAAATTATATAAGATATTCAAGACCAGAGAAAACTGTGAGAAACTCCAGAGGGATTTGACAACTGAGCAGCACAATGGCAGACAAAATTCAGAGTTGATAAATGCAAGATAATGCACATTGAAAGGAATATTTGAACTATTTATATACATTGATGGGGTCCAAACTAACTGCAGCAAAAAGAGCTGGGGGTCACTATGGAGTGTCCCTTGTAGTGATCTGCTCATCTGCAGTGGCCAAAGAAGCAAATAAAAAGTTAGAATGTATTAAAAATGGATTAGAAAATAGTGTGATTATTGTAATACCATTCTATAAATCAATGGGGAGCCCTTACCTGGAATACTGATCATCCTGTCTCAAAAAAAGAAATAGCAGAGCCCTAGAGACAGTTAACAGAAAAGGATTAGAGACACAGAAAACTTTCCATATAAGGTGAAATTGAAAAGGTTAAAACTATTTAGTAAGCTTATAAACAAGAGGGGACATGATAGAGAGACAAGGTTGGTGATGTAATATCTTTTATTGGACCAACTTCTGTCAGTCCAATAAAAGATATTATCTCATCCACATTAACTCTCTAAGCCCTGGTCTACACTATGAGTTTAAGTCGAATTTAGCAGTGTTAGATTGATTTAACCCTGCACCCATCCACACAACAAAGCCATTTTTGCCAACTTAATGGGCTCTTAAAATCAATTTCTGTACTCCTCTCCAACTAGGGGATTAGCGCTGAAATTGACATCGCCGGGTTGAATTTGGGTTAGTGTGGATGCAATTCGACAGTACTGGCCTCCGGGAGCAATCCCTCAGGGCTCCATTGTGACCGCTCTGGAGAGCACTCTCAACTCGGATGTACACAGGAAAAGCCCAGCAAACTTTTGAATTTCATTTCCTGTTTGGCCACCGTGGCGTGACCACCCAGAGCTCATCAGCAGAGAAGACCATGGAGTCCCAGAATTGCAAAAGAGCTCCAGCATGGACCGAACGGGAGGTACTGGATCTGATCACTGTATGGGGAGACGAATCTGTGCTATCAGAACTCCGTTCCAAAAGACGAAATGCCAAAATATTTGAAAAAATCTCCAAGGGCATGAAGGACAGAGGTTATCACAAGGACCCGCAGCAGTGCCGCATGAAACTTAAGGCGCTCAGGCAAGCCTACCAAAAAACCCAAGAGGCAAGCACCCGCTCAGGATCAGAGCCCTAGATATGCCACTTCTATGATGAGCTGCATGCAATTCTAGGGGGTGCCCCTACAACTACCCCACGCCTGTATATGGACTCCTGCAAGGGAGTCTCACACAACAGGGATGAGGATTTTGGGGATGGGGAAGATGATAGCGCACACCAGGCAAGCAGAGAAACCATTCTCCCCGACCGCCAGGAACTGTTTATCACCCTGGAGCCAATACCCCCCACCCCGCCCAACCTGGGCTCCTGGACCTTGAAGGCACCTCTGGTGAGTTTACCTTTGTAAATATAAAACACGGTTTAAAAGCAAGTGTGTTTAATAATTTTCCCTGAAGACTTGGGATGCATTCGCGGCCAGTACAGCTACTGGAAAAGTCTGTTAACGTGTCTGGGGATGGGGCGGAAATCCTCCAGGAACATCTCAGTGAAGCTGTCCTGGAGGTACTCCCAAAGCCTTTGCAAAAGGTTTCTGGGGAGGGCAGCCTTATTGCGTCCTCCATGGTAGGACACTTTACCACGGCAGGCCAGTAGCACGTAGTCTGGAATCATTGCATAAGAAAGCATGGCAGCGTGTAGTCCCAGTGTTTGCTGGCATTCAAGCAACATCCATTCTTTATCTCTCTGTGTTATCCTCAGGAGAGCGATATCTGAAAATAAATCATCCCCGCTGTTAGCCACACAGTAGGGGGAGGGGTGAAGCAATCATCCCAGAGAATTGTGTGTGTGGGCGGGGGGGGGTTAGTTGGGTTTGTGATGCACATTAACCCGAAAACATCAGCCCCTCCTTTTAAATGGCCAATGTGTCTTTTTCAATTTTAAACTCCCTTTTTTTTCCTCCCGCAGCTGCAAATGTTTCACCACTGCGACTAGCATCTCCGTCCCAGAGGCTAGCACAGATAAGAAGGCGAAAAAAATGCACTCGTGATGAAATGTTCTCTGAGCTCATGCAGTCCAAACTGAAAGAGCCCAGCAGAATGCGTGGAGGCAGACAATGGCAGAGTCCAGAAAAGCACAAAATGAACGCAAGAACAGGAGGGACGCGCGAGAGGATAGATGGCTGGAGCAACAGGAGAGGTAGCAGGATCAATAGGAAAGGTGGTGGCAGCATGATGAAAGGAGGCAGGATGCAATGCTGAGGCTACTGGAGGATCAAACTGATATTCTCCGGCATATGGTTGAGGTGCAGGAAAGGCACAGACCGCCACTGTAGCCCCTGTGTAACCAACCACCCTCCTCCCCAAGTTCCATAACCTCCTCACCCAGATGCCCAAAACCGTGGGAGTGGGGGGCCCCCTCTGGGCACCCAACCACTCCAACCCAGAGGACTACCCAAGCAACAGAAGGCTGGCATTCAATAAGTTTTTGAAGTGCAGTGTAGTCTTGTCCTTCCCTCCTCCCCCACCCCTCCTGCGCTACCTTGGCAGTTATCCCCCTATTTGTGTGACGAATTAATAAAGAATGCATGAATTTGAAACAACAATGACTTTATTGCCTCTGCAATCAAGGGAGGAGGGGAGGGTGGTTGGCTTTCAGGGAAGTAGAGTGAACCAAGGGGATGGGTTTTCATCAAGGAGAAACAAACAGAACTGTCACACTGTAGCCTGGTCAGCCATGAAACTGGTTTTCAAAGCTTTTCTGATGCACAGCACACCCTGCTGTGCTCTTCTAACCACCCTGATGTCTGGCTGCGTGTAATCAGCAGCCAGGCAATTTGCCTCAACTTCCCACCCTGCCATAAACATCTCCCCCTTACACTCACAGATATTGTGGAATACACAGCAAGCAGTAATAACAATGGGAATATTGTTTTCGCTGAGGTCTAACCAAGTCAGTAAACTGCACCAGCGTGCTTTTAAACATCCAAATGCACATTCTACCACCATTCTGCACTTGCCCAGCCTGTAGTTGAACAGCTCCTGACTACTGTCCAGGCTGCCTGGGTACGGCTTCATAAGCCATGGCATTAAGGGGTAGGCTGGGTCCCCAAGGATAACTATAGGCATTTCAACATCCCCAACAGTTATTTTCTGGTCTGGAAAGTAAGTTGCTTGCTGCAGCTGTTGAAACAGACCAGAGTTCCTGAAGATGTGAGCATCATGTACCTTTCCCGGCCATCCCACGTTGATGTTGGTGAAACGTCCCTTGTGATCCACCAGTGCTTGCAGCATCGTTGAAAAGTACCCCTTTAGGTTTATGGACTGGCTGCCTTCGTGATCTGGTCCCAAGATAGGGATATGTGTTCTGTCTATCGCCCCACCACAGTTAGGGAATCCCATTGCAACAAAGCCATCCACTATGACCTGCACATTACCCAGAGTCACTACCCTTGATAGCAGCAGCTCAGTGATTGCGTTGGCTACTTGGATTACAGCAGCCCCCACAGTAGATTTGCCCACTCCAAATTGATTCCCGACTTACCGGTAGCTGTCTGGCATTGCAAGCTTCCAGAGGGCTATCGCCACTCACTTGTGAACTGTGACGGCGGCTTTCATCTTGGTATTCTTGCACTTGAGGGCAGGGGAAAGCAAGTCACAAAGTTCCATGAAAGTGCCCTTACGCATGTGAAAGTTTCGCAGCCACTGGGAATCATCCCAGACCTGCAACACTATGTGGTCCAACCACTCTGTGCTTGTTTCCCAGGCCCAGAATCAGCGTTTCATGGCATGAGCCTGCCACATTGCCACCAGGATGGCCAAATTTGCGGTACCCGTGCTTTAAGAGAAGTCTGTGTCCATATCCTCATCACTCTTGTTACCACGCTGCCATCGCCTCCTTGCCTGCTTTTGCAGGTTCTGGTTCTGCATATACTGCATGATAATGTGTGAGGTGTTTACAATGCTCATAACTGCCACGGTGCTCTGAGCGGGCTCCGTGCTTGCTGTGATATGGCGTCTGCAGGAGAGCAGAGTTGCAGGGGAAGCGGTGGTTGGATGACCGGTTTTGCAGACCTACTGCACCGTCTGCTGCCAGGACACAACAGATGAGTGGGCTGCATGCTTGCCGTGGTATGGCGAGACAAGAGCAGCCGAGCAGAGTTGCAGCGGAAGCAGCCCTGCGTGACCAGCAGGAGAGTAGGGTCGCAGGGGAAGCGGTGGATGACGATGACTGTTAGCACTCCTACTGCACCGTCTGCTGAAAGCAGTATGGCGCCCGCACAGAAAAAAGGCGTGAAATGATTGTCTGCCTTTCACAGAGGGAGGGGCGACTGACGACATGTACCCAAAACCACCCGCAACAATGTTTTTGCCCCATCAGGCATTGGTAGCTTAACCCAGAATTCCAATGGGTGGCGGAGACTGCGGGAACTGTGAGATAGCTACCCACAGTGCAATGCTCCGAAAGTTGATGCTAGCCTTGGTACCGTGGACGCACTCCACCGACTTAATGCGCTTAGTGCATTAGTGTGGGGACATACACAATAGACTGTATAAAATCGCTTTCTAAAAAATCGACTTCTATAAATTCGACCTAATTTTGTAGTATAGACATACCCTAATATCCTGGGACCAACACAGCTTCAACAACACGGGACATGATGGAGGCAGTAAAATAACTGTATAGAAACGATAATTCAGCAACTTATATTTATCCTTGATAATAGTAAAAGAATAAGAGGACATCTAATAACATTGAAAAGTCATAAATTTAAAACTGATAAAAGGAAACACTTCTTTTCACTATGCATAAGTAATCTGTGGAACTCACTGCCCCAAGATACCACTGAGACCAAGAGCTTAGCACAATTCAAAAAAGGATTTGATATTTATACGAATAATTAGAACATCCACAGTTGCATTAGGGATATAAGGGAAGAGTATAAAAATATTGCTCGGGCATGTAGGAAGGAAATCAGGAGGGCCAAATCGCACCTGGAGCTGCAGCTAGCAAGAGATGTCAAGAGTAACAAGAAGGGTTTCTTCAGGTATGTTGGCAACAAGAAGAAAGCCAAGGAAAGTGTGGGCCCCTTACTGAATGAGGGAGGCAACCTAGTGACAGAGGATGTGGAAAAAGCTAATGTGCTCAATGCTTTTTTTGCCTCTGTCTTCACTAACAAGGACAGCTCCCAGACTGCTGCGCTGGGCATCGCAACATGGGGAGTAGATGGCCAGCCCTCTGTGGAGAAAGAGGTGGTTAGGGACTATTTAGAAAAGCTGGACGTGCACAAGTCTATGGGGCCGGACGAGTTGCATCCGAGAGTGCTAAAGGAATTGGCGGATGTGATTGCAGAGCCATTGGCCATTATCTTTGAAAACTCGTGGCGAACGGGGGAAGTCCCAGATGACTGGAAAAAGGCTAATGTAGTGCTAATCTTTAAAAAAGGGAAGGAGGAGGATCCTGGGAACTACAGGCCAGTCAGCCTCACCTCAGTCCCCGGAAAAATCATGGAGCAGGTCCTCAAGGAATCAATCCTGAAGCACTTACACGAGAGGAAAGTGATCAGGAACAGTCAGCATGGATTCACCAAGGGTAGGTCATGCCTGACTAATCTAATAGCCTTCTATGATGAGATTACTGGTTCTGTGGATGAAGGGAAAGCAGTGGATGTATTGTTTCTTGACTTTAGCAAAGCTTTTGACACGGTCTCCCACAGTATTCTTGTCAGCAAGTTAAAGAAGTATGGGCTGGATGAATGCACTATAAGGTGGGTAGAAAATTGGCTAGATTGTCGGGCTCAACGGGTAGTGATCAATGGCTCCATGTCTAGTTGGCGGCCGGTGTCAAGTGGAGTGCCCCAGGGGTCGGTCCTGGGGCCGGTTTTGTTCAATATCTTCATTAATGATCTGGAGGATGGTGTGGATTGCACTCTCAGCAAATTTGCAGATGATACTAAACTGGGAGGAGTGGTAGATATGCTGGAGGGCAGGGATAGGATACAGAGGGACCTAGACAAATTGGAGGATTGGGCCAAAAGAAACCTGATGCGGTTCAATAAGGATAAGTGCAGGGTCCTGCACTTAGGACGGAAGAACCCAATGCACAGCTACAGACTAGGGACCGAATGGCTAGGCAGCAGTTCTGCGGAAAAGGACCTAGGGGTTACAGTGGACGAGAAGCTGGATATGAGTCAGCAGTGTGCCCTTGTTGCCAAGAAGGCCAATGGCATTTTGGGATGTATAAGTAGGGGCATAGCGAGCAGATCGAGGGACGTGATCGTTCCCCTCTATTCGACACTGGTGAGGCCTCATCTGGAGTACTGTGTCCAGTTTTGGGCCCCACACTACAAGAAGGACGTGGATAAATTGGAGAGAGTCCAGCGAAGGGCAACAAAAATGATTAGGGGTCTGGAACACATGACTTATTAGGAGAGGCTGAGGGAACTGGGATTGTTTAGTCTGTGGAAGAGAAGAATGAGGGGGGATTTGCTAGCTGCTTTCAACTACCTGAGAGGTGGTTCCAGAGAGGATGGTTCTAGACTATTCTCAGTGGTAGAAGAGGACAGGACAAGGAGTAATGGTCTCAAGTTGCAGTGGGGGAGGTTTAGGTTGGATATTAGGAAAAACTTTTTCACTAAGAGGGTGGTGAAACATTGGAATGCGTTACCTAGGGAGGTGGTAGAATCTCCTTCCTTGGAAGTTTTTAAGGTCAGGCTTGACAAAGCCTTGGCTGGGATGATTTGATTGGGGATTGGTCCTGCTTTGAGCAGGGGGTTGGACTAGATGACCTCCTGAGGTTCCTTCCAACCCTGATATTCTATGATTCTATGATAAGCCCTAGAGGAAAATGAACCATTATTTGTCTGGCCAATAGGAAGCAGCTTCTCTTGTGCCCAGGTTAATCCATAATTGGCCATTTTAAGGATTCTTGTATGTTCCTCGAAAGAATCTTGTGCTGGCCACTATTGGAAACAGATAACTGGATTACACAGATCACTGGTCTCATCCCATATGACAGTTTGTATGTTCTTGGTTTTGCCTTTAGATGTGTATTAATCGAAGATTTTATCTATATCTATGAACAAACACCTGTAAAATATTATAGGTTATATTGATTTGCATTCAAATTTTTATTTTCCTGCTATAGCTTAGGCCACTTCTTTTACTTCAGCCAGGCTGGGGACATCAGAACAACACAACCATTATTAGTCCTGTTCCTGTACAGGTGCTCCCTTCGCTTTGGGTTGAAGCACACAGACAGGGTGATAGTGGGGAGCCATGCACAGCGGAGTTGTTTTTTCTGTGGATGGAGGACTTTGTTCTCTAGGGCTGTTAGCCTGACACCTTTCACAAGTACTTAATTCACTAAAAGAAGAAAGAGAGAAGGAAACAAAACAAAAAAATGGTGGGCGGAATCATGTTTTCAGATACTTTGGCATTTTTATCTTGATGAAATATGACACTTCAATTTCAGTTCAGACCCAGAGGATTTGTGAGTGAAATACATCAATTTAGCTCCGTTTAATATTTTTTAAAAGAAAACTGTTCAGTACATTGTAAGTGCATTAGCAGCTTCAGAGCTAGGCATTACTATGTAAAAAAGTGAGATATGTGTGGGAAATAATCATCTTCGCTCCTTACAGCCAACACATTTTTTTTAATGGTACCAAAAAACCCCAACACACACACGGCCTGGAAAACCACCAATATTTGGAATTTCAAGTGGCTTGAAAAATATTGGACAAAAAAATGTATTGTTAGCCCCTTGTGTACCACCAATGATGTTGATTGAACTGAAGTAGAGATAAATCTGGTATCTTAACTTTAACAATATGTAACAATCCTAACTGAAAATATATGGACTAAAATTCTGTTTTGGACCACTCGCTGATTCTACTGCCACTCCCAGGTTTCCCGAAGGAGGATGGAGTGCACCCTCCTAACTCAGTCCATGACTACAGTAGGAGTGTATGGCTGGTCTACCTAATTCACGGCCATGAAAAACACATCACAGACTGTGAAATCTGGTCTCCCCCCAGGAAATCTGGTCTTTTGTGTGCTTTTACCCTATCCTATACAGATTTCACGGGGGAGACAAAGCGTTTCTCAAACTGGGGATCCTGATCCAAAAGGGAGTTGCAGGGGGGTTGGAAGGTTATTTTAGGGGGGCTGTGGTATTGCCACCCTTCTGCGCTGCCTTCAGAGCTGGGCTCCCGGTCAGCAGCCACTGCTCCCCAGCTGCCCAGCTCTGAAGGCAGCGCTGCTACCACCAGCAGCGCAGAAGTAAGGGTAGCAGTATTGCAACCCCCTACAATAACCTTGCAACCACCCCACAACTCCTTTTTGGGGTCAGGACCCCTACAATTACAACACTGTGAAATTTCAGATTTAAATAGCTGAAATCATGACATTTACAATTTTCAAAATCCTGTGACCGTGAAATTGACCAAAATGGATCGTGAATTTGGTAGGGCTCTATATATCAGTAAAACACTCTTAGCGTAGAGATACCCTATACCGGCAAAACTGCGCTTTTCTTGGCATCGCTTATTCCAGTGCCACCCATACATAATCACACCCCTGTCCAGGAGAAGTTTGTGATGTAGATCTGGCCTCAGAAATAGCAGAACTTTTGCTGGACAATTCTCCTCTTTTGTGCATTTTTATGCTAAAAAGGATAATCTAGTTCACAGAAATTTAGGACAGAGAGAATTTAAAGGATATATAGCCATACAGCACAAACTAGTACTTGTCAGTAGGTACCAGGTGTCCCCTTGTACTGCTATTTTTACATAAGTGAATGTCTCACCAAAACTTGTATTAACTAACTGCACCAGCTCCCTCAATGATTTGAGGGAGCTCTGTGGATACTTTTGATTAAAAAGCCATTTTGCAGCCCTACCTCTTTGCAGAGACCAGCAAGCAAAATCAAGAACAGCCATCTCCCTTTCCCTTTCCCTTGAATTCCACCTGAATTTCAACAATTTCCACCCCATCATCAACCTCATCCTGGACCAGTCCACATAAGAGATCCACTTTCTGGACACTACAGTGCAAATAAGTGATGGTCACATAAACATCACCCTGTACCGGAAACCTACTGACCGCTATACTTACCTATGTGTCTCCAGCTTTCATCCAGACCACATCACATGATCCATTGTCTACAGCCAAGCCCTAAGATACCAAACACATTTGTTCCTATCCCTCAGATGGAGACAAACACCTACAAGATCTTTATCAAGCATTCTTAAAACTACAATACCCACCTGGGGAAGTGAGGAAACAGATGGACAGAGCAAGAACGGGTACCCAGAAGTCACCTATTACAGAACAGGCCCAACAAGGAAAATAACAGAACACCACTGGCCATCATGTACAGCCCCAAATTAAAAGCTCTCCAGCACATCATCAACCATCTACAACCTATCCTGGAAAACAATCCCTCACTCTCACAGACCTTGAGATGCAGGCCAGTCCTCGCTTACAGACAGCCCCCCAACCTGAAGCAAATACTCGCCAGCAACTACACACCACACCACAAAAAGAAAAGGAGTACTTGTGGCACGTTAGAGACTAACCAATTTATCTGAGCATAAGCTTTCGTGAGCTACAGCTCACTTCATCGGATGCATACTGTGGAAAGTATAGAAGATCTTTTTATACACACAAAGCATGAAAAAATACCTCCCCCCACCCCACTCTCCTGCTGGTAATAGCTTATCTAAAGTGATCACTCTCCTTAAATAGGTTACCTTGCATAATGACTTAGCCACTCCCAGTCTCTATTCAAGCCTAAGTTAATTGTATCCAATTTGCAAATGAATTCCAATTCAGCAGTCTCTCGCTGGAGTCTGGATTTGAAGTTTTTTTGTTGTAATATCGCAACTTTCATGTCTGTAATCGCGTGACCAGAGAGATTGAAGTGTTCTCCGACTGGTTTATGAATGTTATAATTCTTGACATCTGATTTGTGTCCATTTATTCTTTTACATAGAGACTGTCCAGTCTGACCAATGTACATGGCAGAGGGGCATTGCTGGCACATGATGGCATATATCATATTGGTGGATGTGCAGGTGAACGAGCCTCTGATAGTGTGGCTGATGTTATTAGGCCCTGTGATGGTGTCCCCTGAATAGATATGTGGGCACAGTTGGCAACGGGCTTTGTTGCAAGGATAGGTTCCTGGGTATAAGGAGAGTGATCACTTTAGATAAGCTATTACCAGCAGGAGAGTGGGGTGGGGGGAGGTATTTTTTCATGCTTTGTGTGTATAAAAAGATCTTCTACACTTTCCACAATATGCATCCGATGAAGTGAGCTGTAGCTCACGAAAGCTTATGCTCAAATAAATTGGTTAGTCTCTAAGGAGCCACAAGTACTCCTTTTCTTTTTGCGAATACAGACTAACACGGCTGTTACTCTGAAACCTGACACCACACCACAGAAACACTAACCCAGAAACCAATCCCTATAATAAACCCCGTTGCCTACTCTGTCCCCATATGTACTCTAGTGAGACCATCAGAGAACCCAACCACATCAGCCACACCATCAGGGACTCATTCACCTGCACATCAAGGGTGGTGAAGCACTGGAATGGGTTACCTAGGGAGGTGGTGGAATCTCCTTCCTTAAAGGTTTTTAAGGTCAGGCTTGACAAAGCCCTGGCTGGGATCATTTAGTTGGGGATTGGTCCTGCTTTGAGCAGGGGGTTGGCCTAGATGACCTCCTGAAGTCCCTTCCAACCCTGAGATTCTATGATTCTGTGATTGACTAATGTGATATATGCCACCATGTGCCAGCAATGCCCCTGTGCCATGTACATTGGCCAAACCATACAGTCACTATGTAAAAGAATAAATGGACACAAATCAGACATCAGGAATGGTAATATACAAAAGCCAGTAGGAGAACGCTTCAATCTCCCTGGACATTCAATAACAGATGTAAAAGTAGCCATCCTTCAACAAAAAAACTTCAGAAACAGACTTCCAAGAGAAACTGCAGAGCTACAATTCATTTGCAAACTTAACACCATTAATTTGGGCTTGAATAGGGACTGGGAGTGGCTGGCTCACTACAAAAGCAATTTTCCCTCTCTTGGTATTGACACCTCCTCATCAGTTATTGGGTGTGGCCCACATCCACCCTGACTGAATTGGCCTTGTAAACACTGGTTCTCCACTTGTAAAGTAACCCCCTTCCCTTCATGTGCCAATATATTTATGCCTGTATCTGTAATTTTCACTCAAAGCATCTGAAGAAGTGGGGTATTTTACGCATGAAAGCTTATGCCCAAATACATCTGTTAGTCTTTAAGGTGCCACCAGACTCCTCATTGTTTTCATGGCTATGACTAACACAGCTCCCCTTCTGATACTCTTTTCTTTGAGAAACTCACGGTGGAGAAAGGAGATGTGTTTCTCAAGGTCCTTCAAGGTTTTCATGTGTTTCCATTCTTTGTACAAAGTTGCTGTTTACTGCTATTCATGAAAGTTCCATATATAGTTCCTGGCCCTAAATTAATAATCTGCTAGCAAAAAAGCCACAGGACCAATGGCAGAGAATGTGAGAGTGGAAGAGGAGGACTAGGATCACAGAGCCAGGCAAAAAAGAGTGTAACAGTCTTCACAGCTTTTTGTCTTGGATTGTGTTTTACCTCATTCTCTCTGTGAGAGCACTGATATAATTCCCTCATATTAAGAGGGGATCTAACATGGAATAAAGAGTAAAGTGCTTCATAGCACAAGTCCCAGTTCATCTCTCCCATTTTTAACATACTTTTTATTTGAGTAAAGGAACAATCAAAAAGAGGAAATAATTATCAGGCAACACATGTCCTTGGAACAACAGTGGCACAGGAAAATCTGCTCAGCAGCTCCAGGGAAAGATGCAGAAGCAACCCAACACCAATGATGCTATGCAGAACCAGAGGAAGAGAGGGCAGAAGAATGCTCCAGCTGATATTGAAGAAGCTGTAATGGTAAAAATAATTTGATGCATTAATTAAAAGCTTTGGCCCTAAAACAATAGCTGCCATCTCCTCCGTCCATGACCCTACGATTGTTTTTTTTTCTTCTCTGCCTGCAAACAATATAGCAGGAAATCATAGAGCAAATGGAGGAGTCATAGAAAAGGTCTTCTGACCTAGAGAACAAAGTTGCATCTTCATCAGTCAGCAACAGCTCTATAAAGAATTAGGATGTGACATTGCTGTAATCAACAACTTGGCCATCACTTTTCCTTTTTTTCTTTTCTTTTTCTGTCACTTTATGGCATAGCAGCCTCAGCATGTGAGGCCATGACCACCTCCTACTGGAGTTTTGGCATAAACAATATATATATATATATATATATATATATACACTACCCCACTTTCCTGTTACTCTTTCCAATCCTTTTAGACTGTATTCTTTCACCTTGAAACATCTCAGTTCTTCATAAAGAATCTTTGTTTCTTTGTGATTCTTCCTGCAATGCCAGAGCACATGGTCAATTATTTCTTGGACTTTGCATGTGTTGCACAACCTGTCTTTGTGCTTGTTTAGTAAATATGAATTTCCATTCAGGTCACAGTGACCTGTTAGCACTCTGAATATAGCTGCTTCACTTCTTCTATCATAGCTATTAAAAATACCATTATCCTCAAGTTTAGGACATATTTCATAGAACCTTTGTCCTTTTCTTCTCTTTGGTCCATAGTTCTTGCCAGTCCATCTTAAATTCTCTCTTAACCAAATTTTGAACTTCTGTTTACTCAGAGGAATCTTTATATCAACCTATTCATTCATTAAGGCATTATTTGTTGCTTTATCTGTTATTTCATTGCCTAGTATCCTGACGTGCACCAGATTCCACACGATTACTATATATATGCCTAATTGAACTATCTCTGTAGTTAAGAATATTTCATTGATTAAGTGATTCCTGCTTTCCGAGGCTCCCTTTCTAACTGCCATTATACCCCATAAAGAGTCAGAGACGGAAGCAGTCATAGTATGGCAGACATCCCTTATCCAGGTCAGTGCCAACTGTATGCCCGTCAATTCAGATCATAATGGCCATAAAATTGGTTAGTGTCATTGATCTCGTAACTCCAAATTCAGCTATACAAAAGACTGTTCCCACTCTACCTGTGTTGTCATTTCTAGATCCGTCAGTATACATTTGGCAATGATGACCCCATTTGTCACACACAAATTCATAAATCTTAGTCATCATATTTGATGGTCCTGCACTTCCCTTTATCATATAATTCCAAATCCACAACTGAAGATACAACTGTACAGCTATAGTCTGATTTCCCATAACTAAAGATTTTAATTTCTTCCAGATTTTCCTTTTCACCTAAGTCTTTTACTCACTTTTGGACCCTGTTGGCATATGGGAGTTAGTGGCATCCAATTACCTCTTGTCTACTTAATTCCCAGCTGTCCTCATATATTCATTTAGAGCTCTTATCACTATTTCCATTAACTTTAGCTGAAAAGGTTAAATCTAACAATTTCATCCTTAAATTTATAGGCATTTCTCCAGTTGCTATCTACAGTGCACACAATGGAGTTGTGATACTTGCACCACATGTGATTCACAGAGCTCGGGCTTGGATGGGATCTAATTTTTTTTAGTGTTGATTTAGAAGCTGAATGAAAGGCTTGTCATCCTTAATCTACCACTAGTCTTATTAATGTCCTATACAACATCTTCAGCGTGTTCTTATCTGCACCTCAGTTGTTCCCAGCAATACTTTTAAGCAAATTCATCCTTTCTTTAACTTGGAAGGGTCATATAGATAATGTCAAGACTAAAGGTAGTTTGTTCTCATACATAACTCCTAAGAATGTAAAATTTTGCACTACCTGCATTTTTTCTGCATATGTGCCATTTTCCCAATCTTCCTTTTTGTGAAGATCGTTCCCTTTGTTTTAGCAAGTGAGAACTTAAATCCCCAAGTATCTCCCCATTCTGAAATCCCTCTAAACACATCATTGTTTCTCTCCACAGCTATCCTAAGTCTTCCATGTTTGACCCATATAGACTATATAAGATACCCACCTCATTCTAAAACTCATGAATTCTGCTGATAGTTAAAAGTAGAGCTGGGCAGGAAACAGCTTTCCAATCCCATGAGAATTTTTGGGTTTTGAAAAAATTTCCCGTCCCAAATGGTGACAAAAGTTAAAATCTCAAAAATGTTCTCAAACTGCAAATCCCCCTCAAAAAAATTGCAGATTGTGTCATTCAAAACATTTTGCTGAGCTTGCAATCTCTTGTTATTGTTTCACATTTTTTTTACTATAATTTGGGTTACAAATTTAGGAGACAAAGTCATTATGAATTGAAAAAACGGGACATTCCTTTTCAAAAATGTTAAAACAGGATGCCTTGATCATTTTGAAACTTTTTTTTTTCAAAAGTCAAGATACTCTTTCCTGTTAACAATTTCTGGTTCAGCAAATCAACAGTTTCTGACGAAAACATGTTTTGTTGAAACATTCTTGGTCAGCTCTAATAAAAAGAGGTCATGTTCATATTGCTTTACTCCAGAAAATTAAACCAACCAGTTAGAGCACTCTAAGCATGAATGGGTGGAAAAGACATTGTCTTCATTAACATGCAATAACAAATCTGGGTGCTGGTGGGTGAGGTGGTATACCAGGGGTCGGCAACCTATGGCACGTGTGCCAAAGACGGCACACAAGCTGATTTTTAATGGCACGCTGCTGCCTGCCAGGTCCCAGCCGCCGGCCCCGCTCAGCCCGCTAATGAAACCAGGCTGGTAACAGGCTGAGCGGGGTCGGTAGCCGGGACCCTGGCAGGCAGCAGTGTGCCATTAAAAATCCTGCCCGCCCCGACCTGCTCTTCTCCACCCTCCCCTCCCCCGGGGCAGGATAAAGAAGCTTGGTCCTGGTGGCTGCTGCTCCCCCTCCCCCACCTCTTCCCCCAGCGTGCTGGGTTCCTGACGGCCCTTGCCAGAGAGGGGGAGAACCGAAGCCGCAGCATGCTCGCTGCTCCATGGAGGAGGCGGAGAAGAGGTGAGGACGTGGCCTTGGGGAAAGCAGGTGGAATCAGGGCATATCTCCTCCAGCCCCTGCCATGAGCTGCTCTGGGCAGGGGGCTGGGAGCACCCCCATGACCCCAGCCCACCCCCACAGCCCTCTGCCCTTACTCCAGCACCACCCACACATAACCATCCCCCCACACCTCATGCCCTAACTCCTGCACCCCCTCATATGCCCCAACCCTCTGCCCTGACTCCTGCACCCTCCTCACATACCCCCAGCCCACTGCCCTGACTCCTGCACCCCCCACATTCCCACCCCCACCCTGAGCACCAAACAGGAGTTCCTGCACCCCCCACACATTCCCACCTGCACCCCTCACACCAAATGGGAGCTGCCCAGGTAAGCACTCCACACCCAAACCTCCTGCCCCAACCCTGAGCCCCCTCCCTCATTCTAGCTCCTGTCCAGACCCTGCACCCCAACCCCCAGCCTGCTCCTTCATCCCCAGCCCTGTGCTCAGTGCACTCCCACCCTCAGCTCAGTGCAGAGAGAGGAAGAGAATGGGCTAGAACCAGGGAGAAGGTAGGTACCCACTCTATGTGGGCAGGGCCGGGATCCCAGACCTGCAGCAGGCTTAGCGGGGCCGGCAGCTGGGACCCTGGCTGGCAGGAGCCCGCGGATGGAACCCCAGATTGGCCGCGGGCTAAGTGGCAGTGGGCTGAGCCACTCAGCCCACTGCCGGTCTTGGGTCCCAGCCGCCGGCCCCACTCAGCCTGCTGCCAGCCTAGGTGAACGGAACCCCAGGCCGGCAGCGGGCTGAGCAGGCCGGTGGTGTAAGATCAGCATTTTAATTTAATTTTAAAAGAAGCTTCTTAAACATTTTGAAAACCTTGTTTACTTTACATACGATAATAGTTTAGTTATATAATATATAGACTTATAGAAAGAGACCATCTAAAAAACGTTAAAATGTATTACTGGCACACGAAACCTTAAATTAAAGTGAATACATGAAGACTTGGCACACCACTTCTGAAAAGGTGCAGACCCCTGTTGTATACTAACCTCATAATTACAATATAAAGATCTTTTTCAGATCCTGAATGGTGCAATAGTTATTGTTACAAGATATTTTATAGAAAGAGGCGATTTCCCCAATAACCCAGAAACAAAAGCTTTTAGTAGGATGTTATTCTTTTAAGCCCCTTGGCTCAATGGGTATATTGTCATTTGGGGGTGAGTTTAACTGTGTGATACTCCAGTTTTAAGAGAATTCATAAGAGACCTTCACTAAGCTTCTCCTTTCACTAGTGGACTTGTAGACACTACTACATTTAAAGGATCATCTGTGAGCAGAGTCAGGATGAGCTCTACCCTGACATCTGGTGGTGAGTTGTGGTGGGTTGTGGAAAAGAACTTCAGGGGCTGATCTTATTTGCATAGGCAAACCCACCCCGCCAAGATGCTCACTTTGGCTGCTTTGGGATCCCCAGTTTCTCTGTTATTGGGGCAGGAAGAATAAAGTGTTATTATCCTGATTATGTGAATCACGGACAGTGGACTGTACTTGGCTTTTTGTTATGATGGAGGGACTCACCATCAACGTAGTAACACTCGCTAGGCCAGGGACATGGGTTCCAAAACTCAGTGACTGGAGAGAGGCTGGGGACAGGCATTTGTATCTTGTGCTATGGGTCCCTTCTGAGGGTCCTAAATGCCAACTGCACCTCCTCCCTCCACTGTGTAATAGCAGAGCTAATTTTGATTCTACTAGGAGTCTGGTTACAGATTGCAGAGCTGAATTCACTTTGGGCCATTGGTACACCAGCATTGGGGCTCCTCTACTATGAGCTAAAATCACTGAGTACTATGTTAAATGTGGGGGGGGGGGGGGGGACTTGAAGATATATTGGTGAGCAGCTCCCAGGATGGCTACTGCAGAGAAGCAGCTGGTGGAGAGGTGTGGTTGGTGGTGAAGGCTGCAGCAGAAACCCATGGAGAGGTAGGGCAGTCGGCTGTTGGAGCACGTAAGATGCCCGTTTACTTCCACACACACACCCCTATTTCCACACAGGGTGGGGGGGGCATTAAAACTCTGCAGATGAACTTTTGAACTCTGGACTCACCAAGGACAGAGACAGAGACTTTTGGGTTGCTGGACTCAAGAACCAAAGGGAAAGGACACAGCCCAATTTGGATGGGGTGGATTTTTGCTCATGGTTTGTGTTATGAATCCTGTTGGTGGTGTTTCCCCAACATAATGCCACATTGTTTCTGTTATTAAAAGGCTTTTGCTACACTCAGACTCTGTGCTTGTGAGAGGGGAAGTATTGCCTCTTAGAGGAGCCCGGGGGGGGGAGGGGAAGGGGGATATTTGTCCCAGGTCAATGGGTAGGGGCTTGAGCCAGTTTTGCATTGTGTTATTGGAACGGAACCCCTAGTTACTGAACCTGGTCCTCGTTGCTGCCAACTCTGACGGGCAGAAGGGTTACACATCAATATATCTTTTTCCCACATCCTAGAATTCTTTTTGACAGATAGACAATATTTCAAGCATGGGCCAAGAGGCTGATGCTGACACTGGCAGTATTCTTATTTCAAATCATGCCACAGTTTCAACTACTTTTGAATAAGTTCCAACTCCAAGGGAGCAAGAAGCTCTGGAAGGCAAACAGCGCTTTATTTGAAGCTTCCTTTCACAATTTGTTTAGAAAATGAATACAAACCACTTAATGAGGGCTTGTCTTCACTACTGGGGTAAGTCGACCTAAGTTACGCTACTCCAGCTACGTGAATAACTTAGTTGGAGTCGACATAGCTTAGATCAACTTACCCTGGTGTCTTCACTGTGCTGCGTCGATGGGAGACGCTCTCCGGTTGATTTCCCTTACTCTTCTCTGAGAGGTGGAGTACGGGGATCGACCGGAGAGCGCTCTGCCATCAATTTAGTGGGTCTTCACTAAACTTGCTATATCGACCCCTGCTGCATCGATTGAAGCAGCATCGATCTCCCCATAGTGAAGACCAGCCTTCAAACCTCATTAATGATAGCTACACTTTATTCTGGAAGACTGCTACAAAAGCACTTTTTAGAGAATCTATAATCTCATACATCCCTTCAAAATATAAAATAATTAATCAGGTGTTTGGACCTTGAGGATAGCATAAAAAAACTTGCGCCATCACTGCAGGTTGGAGGATAAATCTGGTTTAGATGCTGACAGACGGGCATTTAATGTTCTGGTTGATGAAAGCGTTCAAACTCCATTGCAATTTTTAAGGTACAGAATGAGCCACTGCACCCCCAAAAGTGGACACAGCTGCCTGGAGAGGTGGTATGGTGAGGTGAGCTCAGATACAGTGAGTCAGTAGCACATGCCTGAGCAGCCTTCATTGGCAGGGCACTGATGGAGCTCTTACTGTATTTCTTCACCACCCTCTGCAAGAGAGGATGACCATGCAAACATTGCCTGTCCTTTCCTGAAGTACAGCAGCCCCTTTAGGCACAGAGAGACACAAATTTGCACCTCTTTGCTCTAATGGGATAAACTGAGTCCATTGCATTTAGATCTTGAAGACTAGCAAGGATTTCTCTTCCATACCCCAAATAATTTATTTCTGTCCTCTGTACCCTACTATTTCATGTACTTGTCAAGCTCAGTAACCAAAACTGCATTTAGTACTCTAGGGGTAGTTTCTCACCAGTGCCTGCTCAAAAGTACGTGCATAAATTTTCACATGTCCAGTTTAGACATGGAGTTTGGGGTTTCTGTACATGACTAAGGTTGGTTCATAGGATTTGTATGTGTATTTTTACACATATCTTTTTGAAATGTGGCCCCCCAAATGTGACTTCTAAGCGATGGAATTATTACTGCATAACCTGTTTTTCAGCTGAACAGGATTGACTTGGGTCCTGATTCTGAAATTGAATCCATGTGGGCAGATTCCATTGCCCAGGCAGAGCCTTATTGACTTTGATACATTCTGGTTAATTTGTGGGAGAAAGTCTCCTTTTCTTCTTAAATTATTTATACAGATGGGGGAAGCTTAACTAATGTTATGACTCCTGTCTGAGTGCTTCACAGTGTTTAATATATGTAGCTTCACAACTGAAAGCCTAAGCAATAAAAAGCTAGGGATATATGCTGCTGATTTTTAAGCAATATTCGCCACTGAAATCAGTGGGGGAGTTTTGCTTAAAACATGTTGGTATATGCCCCTCATTATTTGAAAGAAGGTTTTACATGGGATTCAGTAACTTTCACCTGTCAAATCATGGCCAAAGATATCTCAATGGAGAGATCTTACCCTGACATACAAAGAATCAACTTGAAAATGAAATGTCTTAATACACAGAAAAATCATAATTCATACCCTCTTGAGTAAACTCACACAGAAAAATTATAAAGGACAAGAACACCTTATCATCCGTGGCTGAACATTTTTCACAAAGCAATCATGCCATATCTGACCTCTCTGTCTTCATCCTCAAAGAAAACCTGCACAACGCCTTTAAATGACAACCCTGGGAACTTAAATTAATAACTGGGCTGAATACTGAAAACCATGGACTTAACAGAGAGGTTGGTTTTATGGCTCATTTCAACAATCGGTAATACACCATACTGCCTGCCAAATAGTGCTTAATTTGTAATGAAAGAGGTGCTGGGGCTCAAGCAACTCTTTTACATTCATAACTGATGCAGCAAGCCCAGAAGTGCCAGGGTTATGAACTGCCAAGCCTAGAGGTACTGGGCCTAAGCCCTGACACAAACTAAGCACTGCTGCCAACCCTTAATTGCCCATTTCATTTGAAGTGGCCTCCTACAGCATGTGTGAATACCTTAGGCTTAACAATCTGTCCCACCTTGTATTTAGCTTGGATACTCTGGTTACCTTCTCCAGATCTGAGGAAGAGCTCTGTAAAGCTTGAAAGCCTTCCACCAACAGAAGCTGGTCAATAAAAGATATTACCTCACCTATCTTCTCTTTCATAGCCTGGGACCAATATGGCTATAACAACACTGCAAACAAATTAGAAGCTTTATCAAACAAGGGGATTACCCTGGAAAGAGGAAGTTAGATTGAAAGATGCTGTTATCAGACGTTCCTTATCCATTTAATAATATAAATAGTTCGAGTGTGTGCTGGCACCTGTGTGCTCCCTGTTGAAAATTAGAACAGTCCAAAGAAACCTGCATCATGTGATGCTATGCCTACCCCATGAGGAATTGCAAATTCTTCCCAAAGCACCCTGTGGTCAGTTGCACAGTGGGATAGCTACCACAAGGTACTGCCGTCTTTGCCGTTGCAAGAACTGCTAATGTGGATGTGCTCCAGCATCGCAAAGAGCATAGTGTGGACAGCATTTAATTTAATTTTAATAAAAGTGATATAACTTGTGGCACAGAAACTTGCCAGTATAGACATACCCTTCGTATATGGCTATTTTGCACCACAGGAATGATATAAAACAACCAGTGAAGGCCAGATTTACTGTTCCAAAGCCTCAACAACCACTTTCTTAACTCTTTTCATCTGATTTATTCTCTTGGCATAATTTTATTTTCAGTGCCTACTTCTATGTACACAACAGTTCTGGAACAAAAACAAGGCAATTTGTGTGTTTAAAGAAAAAGCAGAAAACCTCCTCTTTTACTTGAAAGAATAAAGACACTGGATACAAACAGATTTGTGGAAGCCAAAATAAATACAATGGGTCTGAGTAGATGCAAAAAAGAACATAAATTAATTTGAACAGCTGCTTCCTTTTAAATTATAATAGAAACAATAAAGTGAGATAGGAAGCTGTTAGATGGATGTTTAAAAAAACAGCCTACACTAAGAATTAGTGTTGAACCACTCTAAAAAGACACCTAATAATGTAGATAAAGGAAGTCAACACTTACCTTTGTTGTAATTCAATGTATCTTTGGTTCAGAGAATAGATTAAAAACCTCTGAAAGGTCCAGTGTGGAAGGTATGTATGATTGATTAGAACAAAACCTGGATCTTTGATATAAACTCATTTGTAATCTCTTTTCTTTTAGCCTGAGACCTTGAAAACACAGTACCAAGAACTTTTCATCTCAACATTTGCAAAACTGCAATCCTATATCAAGCTTGATAATCAAATCACTTAGTAGAAAATTAGAATACATTTTAAATAATTAAATGAAATCAGAGGTGCATATCGGAAGAACCGTGAAGGTAATATTACAGAACCCTAAGATCATTCACTTCGCTAGTCTTCATGAGTAGAAGAAGCAACAGCCATGCCATCCATTTACAACTTAGGACTGAATTCTCCACTCCATTACATCAGTTTTATGCTGGTGTACTCCACAGACTTCAATGGAATTAACTGGCAGAACTCTAGTGTAATAGAACAAAGAAAACGGGCCTTTGTAGTAGCAATAGGGTTAGAAACAGAACCATAAAAATGGCTTCATGGAGTTTTATATTCAGTTGTGATTTTTATATAAAATTTGCTCAATCTACAAGTCACAATACAACTTTCTACTTCTCATCCTTCAAACTCAGCATAGGTATCTGAAAAATCAAGCTGTGCTTTTTTCCTCTTATATCATCCTTCACAAATAATAAATATTCTGGGCCAGCTCCTCAGCAGGTGAAAATTGACCTAACACTATGCAATTAATGGAGCTATGCCAATGCATAGCAGTATGAAAACTGACTTTGTGTATTTATTCTGTAATAATTTAATATGCTAACAAAATGGCATCCCACTCACTCTTCCATATTTTTATTGGCTCTGGGGTGCTAGAAGCATGTAAAACATTGGTTTTGGTCAATAGGTGGGCAGACGAGTCATACTGAGTTAGAAGGTGCCATTTTATTACTAAGGAAGCTTTTATTGCATTTTATATACAGTACCTTGAAATGGTCTTATGAAAAGCATTTTAGAAGTAGTTTTGCCTTTGCATTAAATCTTTTTTGCTTTACAATGAATTTATTTTCTCCAAAAATAATGCATTTTAATTTTTAAACCAAAATATTTTCCCTCATTTGTTTGTACCACAGTTGAATCCATATTGAAATAAACCTGTAGAAAAAGCATTTATATAATCTAAATAATTTTTATTTAAATAATCTTAAGCAAGCAAGTTTAACTTATACAGATTTCCTTGAAACATAGACACATATAACTGAAACTATATAACTATTGTGACCACTGCTATATGTGTTCTATATCTTAAAATAATTAATAGAAAGAAGCATGTTTACTGGAACTAAACATTAAATAAAGTAAGGTAATTTAATTCACAATTGTACTGCACTTATGTGGTTGATGAAATCCCTTTGCTCAAGATGGCATGTTTTCAATACAATCAGTGCATTAGTTATAGCATATAATATTAAGGTTGCAAATGCTCAGAAGTGAGGAAATGCCGAAAATATGGTTGTCCGTGATACCTTAATTCAGGCCCCTTGTGAGTACATATTATGACATAATCTTTAATGATATGATCACATACTATTTTTTCCACAAGAAGGACAACCTTAATAATACAGTCTACCAGCCCCGCCTACAATAATATTGTTAATTCTTTGGGGCAGAGACTGTAGCTCAGATTATCTGCTGTTACCAGTGAAAACTGGGGACAGTGGAGGGAGAGCAGGGGGGGATTATTGGGGAACTGGTAACGTTTTCCTGATTCTCTGGCTTGTCCCATCCCCAGTGGAGTTTAGAACAGTCCATGGACCACTCTAAATTCTGCCAACTTATAATGGTCCCAAAGGACCATATTTCAGTTGGGGATTGAGGGAAAACAGTATGATCCAAGGATATCCACTTTACCCCTTTCTCCTTGAAAGGACAGGAATCCCCAGCTAGACAGATGTGACTTCTTTCCTTTCTCTTTGACCCTCCTGAAAAAAGTACACTACTATAACTATAGCAGGTACATACCCATACTGTATTTTATTATGATATATTATGTTAACTGAAATTAATTTGTCTTAACATCCATTCTAAGATAAGATTTGCACTGTGAGCAAAGTTCTGTGATTCACTCAATAGAACAGTTCTAGGTCATTTTGGTTAACTGTATATTTCACTTATGTGCACATTCAGGGGTGATCATGTGGCTATGACCATATAGGGAGTGCAAAAAACATCATTTTGTTGTGAAAAATTGTAACAATTTCCTCCAAGAAACAGCAAATGTTCAGACATTTGCCACTGTGCAAATAGACAATTCCCTTTCCCAAAAAAAGTATCCATTCAACAGTTTTTCCTATAAAAAAAATCTTTTGTTTGAAATGTTTGAGTGAAACCTCCAGATTTCTCACTATTGCAAAATGATATAAAACATCCTGGCCAAATTCTTTATTCCCACTTTAGCCCCTTTGCACCACTCCCATGCTGCAAATGGGCCACAAAACTTGCCTAGGGAAATTCCCAGCTGGTTTACAACCAGCATAGCTAGTTCTGTGACACCAATTCCCAATATTATTGGTATAGAGGGCATGTTGCAGATGGTATGGCTGCAGTACACTCCAGTCTAGCTATTCTTACTGACATAATTGTGGCTCCTCTTACTTGTGCCAGAAGCTGAACTGGTACTTATATCAGTACCTATTTCTAGACTGGAATTTTCAAAAGCATCTAAGGGAGTTAACTTCCACTGGTTGTTGAACTCCATTAAGTGCCTATGAAAATCACATATCAAGACAGATCATCTAATTATTGTTCTTTTTGGTGGTAGGGAAAAATATAGATTTCTGGATTTCAATAAAAGAGGGGTCTAACTTATTCAGATTTCCTGAGCTCTCTTACTAAAAATCCTTAACTACTAACAAAAAATATTTCCGAAGAGATTTTGCAATGTTTCGTCTAACTGTGCTACTTACATTTAAATATATGAAATTATGTAGTGTAGGCAATGACATTTCATGTTCTGTTAAATGTCATGTTAAATGTCATAAAATGTCATAAATCATTATTGTTTCTAGTTTCAGAATAGTGAGCTGGATGGTTGATAGAGCTTTTGTTCAGAAATATGTTTCTCTAACGCAACAACAGAGCTGGCTTTCATTTTTCTTATCAAAAATATCACCCTGGTAAGTTTTCTGTTGAATTCAAAGCTTGTCAAATTGCAGATGAATTAAGCTCTAAGACTTTTTAAATGTATTTGTATCCATTCACAAATATATAATAAACAAGTGCTGCAGGGGATCACCTTTTTAGCTGCTGCTTCTGGATTTTTGTCTTCAGTGCCTCAGAAGCAACTTGATGATGAGCCATTTTGCATCTTACAGGCATTGAAAATGTTGTTTTAATTTTTCATTTATGAAGAACAAGAATATTGGATAAGAAAATATTAAACCCAAAAGGAAACAATTGCTTTGTGCTCATTGTAGCGCAGAAATAGCACCACATTTGTGAGCAGGTTTTGAGATCGAAATCAGTTTTTATTGTATCAGCTGAGGGGCTGCTCTAACTAATGCAACTGCCTTAGGGTCTCAACATCTCAAAAAAAAATTCTGCCACATCCTTTCCCTACCTCTGACAGCCCTGTATTCTGGGGATGGGGACATCTGGTGCAGGAGCTGCCTCCACCAGCTTTACACCAGCCAGGAGTTTCCATACACCAGGGAAATTCCTGCTGCCCACTTATGGCTAGATTCCATCCCCTTTCTGCTGTTTGAGTGGTGCAAAAGGGATGAGTCTCAGTAGAAAGTCTGACCCTCCTTCTCTACAGGCCACGCAGAGATGGACTGTCATATGTGAGCAGCATACACGATTGACTCCAAAACAGCCAACAAAATGCTAGAATAACTGCCCTCAATTAACCATAGCCATTTTTTTAAATTATGGGCCACACACTCAGCTGCTATAAATTGCAATAGGGCCATTGAAGCCACTGGAGTGACACCAATTTACACCAGATAAGGATTGGACCCTATGTGGATTAGAATAGATTTTATTCTGTTATACCAATGTAAATCTACGTAGATCCACTTATTTCATGGAATCACTCCAACTTTACACTGGTGTAAGTGAGAGAAGAATTTGGTCCCTAGTGTAGGTTATACACCAATAGTTCTAAAAAAATGTGGAGAGTTATAGTTGATTTTCATGGGCCATTGAAAAGACATTTGGCCAAATACAGCAGTGATGTAAACGATTGTGTAAAATATGTATCTGATATAAGAGGTCAGAAAGTAGGAGTAAGAAGGTATAACTTAGTTGCTCTTCCTGTACTCTCCCCCAGCTTTTAACCCTCAACCACTAACAGAAGGCTGCGAGATACACCACCTCCTGTTTTGGGTGGAATTTTCCAAAGTACTTAAATGACTTAGGAGCACAAGTCCTATTAAAAGCCAATGGAATATATGTCTCTAAGTCACTTAGATGTATTTGAAAAATATACACTTTATGTCTATAACATTCTAAAAACATGGTCTCAGGGCTAATGTTTTCTGGATGTAGTCAGCACTGAAGTGAATTATTTTGGGTTTTGCCATTTTTGAGGTAAGTATGTGGAAAAATATCAGGCTTCACTTGTCAAGACTAAAATACAAATAAGCAGTTTTAAAAGGTTTTTGTTAAGGTGTTTTTTGTACACAGATTATTCAAATACTGTATAGCTTTAAAACATCAGACTTGGCATAGATATTCGTGTATGATACTTAATGTGAGGTACTGGTCAACCACAACTCTGATTGAAGCCAAAGGGAAATGACTTAGATACTCAGAACCTGGCAGGATCGGCCTTGAATGAGGACTGGAGACTTTGCCTTGTTTGAAGAATTTTTATTTGACATAGCTATGATATCGATTTTTTTTTTAACAAAACACACTGCAAATTATATATTTTATTTATTTTTCTGGACTAGGTTCCTGTCAGATAAGGATATTTCTTCATTTGATGTTACTGGCTTGTTTATCTTCTTATATTCTGCACTGTCATTGTTTTCTGCACTGTCCACTGTCGGATGGGTAACATTTTGTAATGATTTTTGCCAGGGTGCACTGTTATATTAGCATTGTTTGTTTATTTTTAATGTAACCCTTGTACATTAATAACCTGTTGTGTGGATGGTACGATGAATGGTTAAAAAGTGTGCTGGATGAGAATGCTGAGAACTGGCCAAGATGGATACAAATTTAAACTGCAGACTGAGGGCCTGGTTCCACCTGCTCTTTATTTGGTTGGGCACACTGAGATAAATGGGAGTTCTGCCATGGACTCAATGGGGAAAGGATTTCATTCCTTTTTTGTGACATGCATAAGGGCCAGGCAAATTTGCAGTCCCTGTTTTCTGTGGAGTGCAGAGGCTTCTCTCTCTCCACTCCTGTGGTAACTAATACCCAGAAAGGATGTGGGAGGAGGTGACTAGATCATGACTTTGATCCCCTTTATGCACTAGCAAGACGAACGGGCCAGCCATATAAGGCAAAGTGAGTTGTGTCCCACAAAGGAGTGTGATAGCAGGTGCACTCACTTTGCATGCTTGAAAGCTTCAGAAGTTTTTCCAAATGATATGGTATAGCCCAGAGTTTCTCAACTGGCAGGTTGCAATCACATTGTTGGGGAGTCATAAAAGGTACTGAAAATTTTATTATAATTCTAAAACAAAAATGAAAAACATTCACAGAATAACTTCTGGGAGGCCAAAACTTTCAAAGATTGTGATTTCAAATGTAGTAGTAGCTCCACTCCTTTCATGTCTGCCCAGGAGACCCTGCCGCACTATCTTGCTCCCCCACACCTTTCTGTGATGGGGTTTTTCAAATACGACTTGCTAGAGAAGAAATGAAAACCCAATTAGAGACATGCTGCATACCTGTGGGGTGATTGACTGATTGATTTCCTTCCATCTGTAGGAGGCAGAGATAGGTCATGAGCCATTGGTCAACTGAGTCTTGTAAGGAGCCTGAGTGAACTCAGTTCAGACCGTGTATGGGAGGAAGTCTGATGGTTTAAGGGTGGCTATGACTAAGTGGTAGGAACAAAGTTAATTTCTGCAGTGAGCCCCTGGAGCAAAGGTGAGCTGTCCAGGGAAGCAGTCTTGGGACCTGTGTTCTGGAAGGGGAAAAGAAAATAAGAGACCCACAGGGAGAGGGTAGACTCCTGTTGGGGGAAGTCCTGAGCTAGGATCTGTAAGGAATGGGGGACTGGAGAGAAGCATAGGAAGAACTGTGATCTGAGCCCAGGAGGGGTAAAGAGCCATTTGTTTGTTGGGAATTTGAGTACCCTGGAAGGTGTTGAATTTTGTCATAGGGCTGAGCTGTGGAAGACCTGGAAAGAGGCAGATGGCCTGCAGGAGGTATTAGAGTTGAGGATACTAGTGATATTATGTGCTGATGCAGGGAAGTTTGCTCTAAAGGTGAATGTGCCTCATAACACCTTCCAGGCAATGCTTTGTTAATCTCTCAACACACACAATTAAACTTCTATAACCCTTTCAAAGTCAGATTCAAGGCTCACAGAATTTGTCAGACCGCTCTGTTTATTAGCAAAGCGCTTTGCCAATGCACCCAGATATGTGAGCTCTCTGCAAAAGCTCAAGCTAACTTATTTATACAGATAAGCCAAAGCCATTTAACATAAGAGACAAAAGGAAGCAGAAACTGAAAAATATACATACATATCTTATTTGCATACTAACATTTACCAATCTCCTAGCTCAGTGGAGCTCTAAGTTAATTAGTTTGAGGACCCATTGTCTCACACTCCTTAATGTTTCTCTTCCTGACAACTATATTTCAACAAACCCACCAGATGCATTTCTTTAATGAATTATAATTTCAATATAATTCATTCTACTTTCACAATCCCTCCTTTTGGTCAAGCTACGCAATGACCAACAATTACTGGGTTCCACATATCAATCGTTCTTTATCTCTTTGTTCATCAGTGACATTTAAAATCATCAAATTAGCACTCTGGTTTGGGGCAGCTATCTGTGTAGCATGCCTGACACAATTTTGGATACAACAGGAAAGTAACTGAAAACATACAAAAATTATTAGGATTCCAAACAGAAGAGTTAGGGCTCCCTGAAGCAACCAGTTTCCTATGCCAGAGAAATTGAAAAGGTTACTTAGCCACTTCCATGAAGAACTTGGCTCTTCGTGGGGAAGATATGCGATTTGTTCTAAGTGGCTAGCACGATCTATTACCTCATTGGTGTTGTCTGGTATATACACACAGCAGTCTTTTCCAATGAGAGCACAAGTCCCTCCTTTTGCTGCCAGCACTATGTCCAATGCCTGATGGTTTTGGAGGGCCATCTGTCGGATTTCCCCTGTTTCTTTGGCCAGGGCTCTTAAACTTTCTCCAGTTTCATTTGCCATTATTTCAACTACTGCTTGTAACCTTAGGAGCTTTTTTGCATGGTGTATTACTCCCCCTAATGGTATGAAGGAACCACCAATGGCCTCTTCCCAGGTTAAGGGGCTTATGTTATTTACATAGTATTGGGCATCTGTTAAGTCCCTTCTTTTTCGCCTGAAATTGTGGAGGCGTTCTCGAGGGAAGGTTCCTAGCACTCGGAATTGTGGGAAGAGTTGGGCGGGATAACAGATTCCTGACCAATTAGCTGGTAGTGCGGTATAAGCTCTGGTCCCACATACCCAGTGATGGCCTATTAAGGCCGGGAAGGGTCGGTTACACCCATTTGTCATATAGGTGTTTGCAAAGGAGGAGGAGTATCCCCCAAAAGGTACAGGGTAATTCTCCTTACAAGGAGTGATGTTATTTGCATGACTGTAGGGGGAACATGAGATTGATTTCTCTGTTTGATCCCAGGTTGAGAAAAAAATTCATATCTCCATACCCGGCCTGCCACTTTTTAGTTTTGTTTGAATAATCCCATACACCATTGGCCACAATATGCTGAAGGCAACGGCTTTTCCCCAGATCCAGCCCTGTCCCATTACACACCCAACACCAATGACCCTTTCCCTCCACCACACTTATCCATTTAGATGCATTTATTCCCACTGCTTCCCAAGTGTCATTGCTGTTCCATATTTTGTTAAACGGACAAGGCCCTCCAGTGAGGTCTGGGGACTTGAGTGGGATAGCCAGGACAGGAACACCAGTTTGAGAGTGGGCTGGGATGTGGCTGCAGACCCAGCAATTAGAAATATTAAGGGTCTGAGCTATCCACACCTGCTGCTGGATACAAGAATTGTCATCGTGGTCTCCCCAGACTGTAAGATACCAGCAGCCGAGGAACAGGCAGAGGTGCATGTTGGAGGCAAGGCTCTTCTGGTTCTGACAACCTCAACTGAGGGAACCGCAGTCACGGTTTTACGCCCACCAGGTTTTTTTTTTTTTTTTCTCGTCTGCTTCTGGCAACCCTTACAAGAGTGTAGATTGTAAGGCATTGCAGACTGTTCCTCTACGTCTTCTTCTGGAGTCAAAATTGACTCTATGTTGTCCTGAGGTGATGATTGGTTCTCTGGGGATGGTGCCTTCTTACACTGTGTAGCATGTATCCATGCTGCGGTGCCAGATAGTTTAACAGCCATCTGTATAGTAGGCAGTACCTGATGAGGACCCTTCCACCGGGGCTCCAAGGCATGCTTTCGATGATGGCACGGTACGTAGACCCAATCACCTGGCTCGAGGTTGTGGCAAGCGTCGGAGGTGGGTTCCGTGTGCCAGGCGGCTCGAACCTGTGAATGGAAGTGACTTACAGCTTGCATTAGTCCCTTGCAATACTGAAGAAGCGTACTGTGAGTCAAGTTCAAATCTGGAACGGGAGTAATGGTAGTCATAGCTCGCATAGGGCGTCCCATAACAATTTCAAAGGGACTTAATTTATGCCTTTGGGATGGAGTGGATCTTGTGTCCATAAGGGCTAATGGTAAGGCTACTGGCCAGCTTAATCCTGTAGAGTCACAAATTTTAGCAAGCTTATTCTTAAGTACACCATTTCATCTTTCAACTGCATCTGCACTCTGTGGGTGGTAGGGACAGTGCAACAGGTGTTTGATATGCAATATACGGTCCAGGTGTTGAACAAGTTGTCCAGGAAAATGTGTACCCCGATCACTGGACAGAGTAGCAGGAATTCCCTTGGCAGGCATAATATGATTTAACAAACATTTGGCAACAGACAGTGAGTCAGCCTTGCAACAAGTAAAGGCTTCAGTCCAACCAGAGAATAAACATACCATAATCAATATAAATTCATATTGTTGACACTTAGGCATTTGTACAAAATCAAGTTGCCAGTGCAAGAACGGTGCCAATATTATGGCTTTGGCAAATGGTACAGGCTGCACAGTGGCGGGCTGCAAAAGAGCTAAAATGGGGGGCCCACCATCCTGTCTTAGTTACAGCAGAGACCATCCCCTCCTTTCCGACATGCGAAACACCGTGTAGCAGGGTGGTCAGAGACGGGTAGAGTGAAAAGGGGGCTAAAAAGGCACCAGTAGGCGAGCGCCAAAGAGAATTGGGATGTAGAGAGCAACCTTGGGCAACCCAGGATTCTTTCTTGGTTTCTGGGGCAGAGTCTTGGAGCAGGGTAAGGTCAGTGAGGGACCAGGAGGGTAAGAGGAGAGCGGAGAACAAGGGAATCAGACATTTCGACTAGGCACACTGCAGCAGCCACAGCACACAGGCAGGGGGGTAAGCCTTGGGCAACAGGGTCTAAAGTGGCAGAGAAATAAGCCACTGGGCAGTTCTTTTCTCCGTGCATCTGAGTGAGAACTCCAAGTGCACACCTAGATTGTTCGTGGCAGAAAAGGGTAAAAGGCTTAGAATAGTCAGGCAGCCCTAAGGCAGGGGCAGAAGCCAAACCCTGTTTGAGGGAAACAAAAGCAGAATTGGCCTCAGGGAGCCACGGCATGGGGTCAGGCACAGAGAATCGAGTGAGTTCCTGGAGAGGTTTTGCAAAGGAGGCATATTGGGGAATCCATTGTCTGCAAAATCCAGCCATGCCTAAAAACTTCCGGACCTGGCGTGGGGAGCAGGGTTAGGGAAAGCTAAGGATAGCTTGGACGCGGGTGGGAGAAAGTGCATGGGAACCCTGGGAGAGGAGAAAGCCAAGGTATGTGACAGAAGCTTGACAGAGTTGTAGTTTAGAGCGAGAAGCTTTGTGACCCTTATTTGCTAGAGCAGTAAGGAGCACTAAAGAGTCAGTTTCAGAGGCAGACAATGAAGGGGAACAGAGGAGTAGATCATCTACATATTGGACTAGTGTGGACCTGGACGGGAAAACAAGGTCAGCAAGGTCTCGGGCTAATGCTTGGGAAAAATATGATGGGCTTTCAGTATACCCCTGGGGCAGTGTGGTCCATGTGTACTGTTGCCCCTTGTAAGAAAAGGCAAACAGGAACTGGGAGTCAGGGTGAACCGGGTGAGAAAAGAAAGCAGAGCACAAATCAACAACAGTAAAATGAGTTGCATCTGGTGGGATAGAAGCCAGAATCTTTGAGAGAGGCAAGTTTTGATTCTGTCCACCTATGATTTGCCTCTTCCCACCACTGCATGAAACAATCAACCTCTCCTTTTGCCAATTTAGTTTTAGGTTGGCCGAGTTTGTCTTTTAAGACGTCTACTCGGTCTTTGTCCCAAGATCCTAACAGTGGCCACTGAATTTTGGGATTCTCCTGAGTTAGCCTAGACCATTTTTCCAGAAATTTACAGGAGTCTGGACCCTTCCTAAAATACATAAAATGAGCCGGCGTTCCTTTAGGGAACTGTCCTGACACAGACGTCCGGTTACCCATACAGGAGGACTTTACACACCAATCACACAAGAAGGAAAGTCAGGTTCGTCAGAGTGATGCCCGGTGCAACACACAAAAGGAGCCCAGAGGCTACTGCCTCAATCGCCCTTGCTTTCACACCAAGGGTTTTATCCAAGGCACAGTGTGGCTGCGATTGTGCAGATTTCACTCACTCAGACCGTGTGGACAGGAACCCTTTGGTCAGCCAATCCCCAGATGGAGACAGCGCCCAGACTCAAACACACCACAGGGAGGACGGATAGACACAGAGACAAGACAGTCCTCAGTCCGGACAAAACACAGAAATAATTACCTGACCAGATTCCTGATGTCAGATCCCGGGATCCCTACCAGAACAGAGTGGGAACCAACAGGTTCGATGGCGTAGACTTCACTGTGGTCATGCACCCTTCCGTTCTGGCGGAGGACCGCTCGGGCCAAATGCCCAGGTGCCGGCTTGCCACGGCCGTCCTAAGAAAGGTCAGGAGTTACATGGCCCCAGTGAAGATGGTTGCCATCTCGGTGGGACCTCCAAATTGTCAAAGTCAGATTCAAGGCTCACAGAATTTGTCAGACCACTCTGTTTATTAGCAAAGCGCTTTGCCAATGCACCCAGATATGTGAGCCCTCTGCAAAAGCTCAAGCTAACTTATTTATACAGATAAGCCAAAGCCAATTTAACATAAGAGACAAAAGGAAGCAGAAACTGACAAATATACATACATATCTTATTTGCATACTAACATTTACCAATCTCCTAGCTCAGTAGGAGCTCTAAGTTAATCAGTTTGAGGTCCCATTGTCTCACACTCCTTAATGTTTCTCTTCCTGACAACTTTATTTCAACAAACCACCAGATGCATTTCTTTAATGAATTATAATCTCAATATAATTCATTCTACTTTCACAACCCTTATCATTGATACTTATTTCTATATTGATACCATCTGTAATGGGATAAGTTCCCTTAATTGAAGCCCAAAAAAGTGTTGCTAACCTGAAAGTGATAAGAAACATTGGTCGAGTCCTGCGTCTCTGTTGCTGGAGTGAAAATGGCTCTTCCATTATACTTTACTTCTGCTTTGTATTTTGTGGCTTTCTTTAATTATAAATATTTTCTCTTCCTTTAAACACATAAAGGAAGTTATTGGCAAATGAACTTTGAGGCAGCTCTTCAGCTGGGGTAAATTACTATAGTTTCCTTGAAGTCAACAGAACTAATAGAGCTCACCTGATGAACAGGCCTTGAGTGGAATATTTTCCAAAACATCCTTCACTGTGTCTCGTAGTCTGAGATACCAAATTTCTTTCTCAGGAAGTAGCTTCCTGGTTGGGAGTTTTGTTAATACTTTTGTTAGTAAATATAGTGTTGAGGGGAACTGGAGGGTTAAGTTGATTGTGTTGTGAAATCTGATGGCTGATTGGATAGTTGATAGTTTCAGTAACTTAAACTGAACATCTGGGAATGTCATTATTATGTGTTTGGGAATGTATTTTTAACAACTGTGGATGCTTACAGGTGGGGATGGATGCTTTTGTAATAAGATCATCTGACATTGTTCTTTTGTGAAGTTTTGACGGAAAACTAGATTTAACAAACTTTTACCCCAGAAAAAAACAGCTTTGCTCAATGTCCAAAGTTTTTTGTCTTTTGGGGGAAAAAAAATACCCCCAAACTGAAATTTTGGCCAAACACCAAAAAGTTTCAGTTTGGCAATGATACCACGGTGCCTTAGGAGAGTTGCAATTTAGCTGCCTCATGTCCTCATTCTCCTCTGTCAGCCAGATTTCCAGAGTGGACTAATTTGTTCTCATGCACCATAGCTAGGGACTCCCATGATGCACTGCAACACAATGGGGAGCCTGTGGTGCATCATGGAACAAGCTGCCCAACCAAGGAGCCTGGATCATAGAGAGAGATTGGAGTGGGAGGGGGCAGGCAAAGGGATCCAAACTAAAACTCCCATGAGGCACTGTGGTGGCTTTTCCAACTTGTAATTTTTCTGTTTAAACAAAAAGTCTTTGACTGAAACGCTTCAGTTTTTGGACAAAAGTGTGTGTGCACGCTCCTCCTTCTCCCCCCTCCCCTGCCCTTTGTTAAGGAAAAGTTAGCACATGTGACTCCATTTTGGTTTGGGGCCCACCATTGTCTAAAAGCAAGCACATCATGCACCAGGAGGAGTGTTTCTTAGATACTGCATTCCTGTGAAAATCCTCCTCCTTGTCTCCAGCCTGCCTTGACTCCCTGTATCTGTTCTTTGTCAATCCCTAAACTCCCTATCTCCTGGCCTTTGATGTGAGGCCTCCCATCCTGATAATAAAAGTTACTGATGCATGGCTTTAGGACCATGCTGTGTAATTAACATACTAGTTTAGCACGAGGAATGCACCAAGCAGGGACAGGTGGTAGATAAGAAAAGGGTTTGTTTATTGGCTAAGGTTTCCGATGCACGAGGGCAACATGCTTTGCTAAGAGGTATATAACCTTTGTATAATCTGTATTCGGGGTCCCCTCCTGGCTAGCAGGGGGGCACCACGCTCAAGCGTAATAAACTTGGTGTTTTTTGGGAACTCGGCAGTTGTGGACTTTGTTTATGTGCCTCAGCCTAGATTCGAACTGTGCGTGTCCTACCAGGTGTAATTCGTAGCATTTGTGTGCGTGTCCTACCAGGTGTAATTCGTAGTATTTGTGTGCGTGTCCTACCAGGTGTAATTCATAACACCTTGAAGACTTCCATGGAAATCTAACACAACATCTTCCTCAGGAAAATGTTTTTCCTAACTACCTCTTGTTTTGACCATTCAAATGGTCATGAGCTCTGGAGCTGCAGATCTAAAATGCTCATTCACATCTCACCTCTAAAATAGCTTTTTTCCCAAGAAAAATAGCTAACAGAACAGTATTAACTAGACTGCATTAAATTTGCTTTACTGTCACATGAAAACATGTCAATTAACTTGTCATGACTATACATCCTCTGAAATAACTCAATGAATGGTGTGAAATAAAGGTTACTTATATATCCTAGTCCAAAAAATGAATAAGATAAATAGGATGATTTGCCTCCTCTTGCTTGCATCTGAAGCAGTAATGAACAGCCACGGTTTCTTTTTTTTAAGAATAGTTTTTCATTACTATTAAGGTACCCAAATAATTCTTCCCTGTGGCACAGGAAAATCAAATATATGACAAACCTCTAATGTGCCCTTAAGCATCTGTTTCATTTCATATTGGGCCACAAACAGTAAAATACCTCAGTCATACTTGTATGCTAATGGGTAGTATCATTACAGGGTTGTTAACGCTGTTAAGGAGTTAACTGTGCATTTCCATACCTTTACATGTTTGGATTTCTTATGTGTCATCTTAATTCTAAATTTCCTGTTTCTAATGCTTGGTTTTTGGGTAATTGCAATGTCTCTGTAATTGTTTTACCCCTCTTACATGCATCCAACCTTAACTCCATTTTAGTGTAGACTTTTTGTTTGGAATGTTATTAGTAACTGTTCCAGTTACAGAGTAGCAGCCGTGTTAGTCTGTATTTGCAAAAAGAAAAGGAGTACTCATGGCACCTTAGAGACTAACACATTTATTTGAGCATAAGCTTTCGTGAGCTACAGCTCACTTCATCGAATGCATCGAATGCATCATAAATAAATGTGTTAGTCTCTAAGGTGCCACAAGTACTCCGTTTCTTGTTCCAGTTACAAAATCTTTTAACTTTTTTGGATGAAGCATGAGCTGAACTAGCACCCGCTCATTCTCTGTAGCTGTATTAGCTATGTAGTGCTAATAGAAGTGAGGTATGTATTTTAGTAAGTCTGAGTACATCCAGGAAGCAGATCAGTTGAATTGTCACTTTTACATAGGGCTTGGTTCTCCAGGGTTGAATGTAGCTTCCCAATTCAATGGGTGTACTTTAATTCACTACTGACCAGCCAGCTACAGCAGCACACTCTGCCCTAGTCCTAAGCCAGTGTGAAGGGGAGGCACTGGGCAAGGAGATATTGGAGAGCAGGCCCGTCTGACACTCACCTTGCAGCAATGGCTCCTGTCCCATGGGGCTGAGCCCAGCTCCCTGGTCTGGCTGTTGAAAGCTGGTGCACAAGGTTGCAATGCCACCCAGGTTTGGCTTGGCTGTCCCTCTGTCAAAGGGGTGACCAGGCTGAATCTGAGTCAATGGAGAATCACGGCTGCGATATGAGTGCAAGGTGGGCTTGTTCTCCAGCCTAAGGCCTCCCTGCTCTATCAGACAAGGACCAGAGTACGTTCACCTGTTTTTTGCACTCTTGGTTTCATGATTTCTGTGGGTGCAATTGAACCTGTGAACACACACCAAAGCTGCCTCATTTGTCACTTATGTTGCTGTTATTTCATTCACTTCTTTAGTGGAGTTGTTCCTGATTTAAATCAGTGTCCTATAAGGTCTAATCTGAAGTCCACCTGAGTCTTTCCATACACTTTAATGGACTTCAGATCAGGCTTGTGGTCACTTTACTTTAAATTTTTGAACTTTTAGCTCTCTGCTGCCAAGATCAAATATCAAGATCAGACCTAATTTTCCATTCACTTACACCAGTTTACATTGGTGTAATTCTATTGGCATCAGCAGAGTTAGAATTATTCACATGTAAATGAGAGGAGAAACAGGCCTCAAATATCTTATTTCATCTTAAACATATCTGCCGTGTGAGCACTTATTATAGTAATGCCCCAGAAATAAATGAGACTCTGGCAATTTTAAAACAATTGGCCTGTTTTACTCATGTTCCAGACCAACTGGTAGTATACTAACTTTACTGCAAGTAGAAACTTATTTTTATATTTTCTTTTATAGAGCACTCCTGAAAAGGTAAAAATGTCAGATGTGAATCAGAAATAAAGTTGGCAAAGATTTAAAATTACACTTTTTTTGTTCCATTTGCGGTACACATGTTTCTTGTCTTGCAGTAAATCTGGAGACATCTGACAATTTTTAGCTTATAGAAGAAGCAGAGATTTAGAGGACATATGGCACTAAGGACAACTTCTGTTTTGAAAATCGAAATAGAACTTCATTTGGAAGTTGCATAAAAGCCTGTTTAAGCATAAATCTTTGAAACAGCCAGTGATCAACTTTTTGTTTTGTATTGCATCAAAAATTGTGTCCTGGATGGACTAGATAGCAAACCTCCCAGTGGATCAGTCTGAGTCTGTGACTGAAAAAATAGAAGGGGATTTCTTTTTTAGTTATGAGATTATTGAAGCTGAAGAATAGAGGTGGGAGCCCTCCCTCCACATTTATTTTACTATTTTAAATATTTTTTCAGTATCTGAAAAAATAACTAACTGTGCACAACGTTATTCAGACTATAAGGCACCATCACATCAGTACACATTTATTGGCCTGTAAACTATGAATATGGTATATCAGCCCATGAAATGATAGGGGGGTGGGAGAGCAAATGCTGCTACTCAATGAGATGGCAGGGGTGTGTGTGTGTGTATATATATATATATACATTTTATTCCAACTGGTGAATCTATGAAATTCACAGGCCCAGAAACATGAATCCATAACTTCCCCTCCCCCAACCATTCTCATCTGTGTGCTCCAAGAACTGGGCTGCAATTGACCTCAACTCTATAGTGTTCAGGGTTCATAAAGATCTCCTACAGGGCCTCTTCACCACTGCAATTTTGCATTGTGGCCCTCGTGAAGCTCTGGTGGCAGGGTAGCATTCACACATGTAATACACACAGGGACTTAACCTGAATACCACAGCTCAGTTTTTGTGTTCCCTTGGTGGCAGAAATTCCACCATAAGTAGGGGTACAGTAGTACAGGTGTCTCAAGTCAGGCCCAGAACTACCCAAAATCACTGAAAGTCTATATGGGAAAGGCCATATCAGCAAAGATATGAGCTGATTTGAATGAAATCCTATGAGACCTGGAGCATCTTGGATGAGGTGATGGAGCAAGCATCCAGGAAGGATGCTCTAGGCTGCATTCTGGTGCCTTGCCCTCCCCACCAGCTGAATCCCCTGACACACAACTTCCCAAACAGGCATGGTAGGGTCTGGTTTACACACTTGCACTTAGTGTGAATCTTGCCCTACAAGTGAATCTACTGTAAAGCACACTCTTTTAAAACTACGTTATCTTCTGATACTGACCTGCCAAAGGTTCAGCGTTATCTGCTCAGAGGTCTCTATATTTGCTGTGAGGATTGTTGCTGTCTCTGATACCTAAAGCAGCAGGATGTGTGGTTCCCTGCCTACTCCAGTGTAATCCTCTTTTCAGTACAAGCATGCAACTCTGAGTACAGGTTTTGGCAGGTAAAGTTTTATTTTTTAAAGCCATTCCCTTTTACTCTATATTTGCATAATATAAGGCTACACATGTACCATTACTAATTTTAGATTCTAACTGGAATTTTTGCATTTTTAAAATCATCTCTGTCTGCTCTTAAATATATCCAAAACATGTAAATGAAGCTGGAGAAAACCGAAATGTACACTTATCACTGAACTCTAGCCACAGTAGCTGTTATCTCGTGAAACTCCTCAGGTCCCATGTGACCATAAAATTCCCTGCTTGCAGCTAACCTGCTGTGGTGGTCCTGCAAGGAAACCTGAGACTGGGTGAGGCTATCCAGGGAAACTGCAGTCCCAAGCTCTAGATTGGCATGCCCTTGGGGCCTTGGGAATGGCAGGGATCCTGAGAAATATGAAGCGTCCACATGGCACAGGCTCCACACAGGGGTTTGGGAGATCAAAATGGGCTACTGCCTTGATTTCGATCCACACGTTTTAGGAGCAGCCTCTCTGCACATGTGGCCCATGCACTGTCTGTGAACTGGAGAGAATATGGAAGTTCCCATGTTTGTCTCAAACAGAACAGAAATGGCCTTGGAAGCGAGAACCTGTTTTATATCTCTCAGTAGGCTTGGAAAGTAGGAGAGTGGCATTGCATTTTTTTTTCTTATTGCTTTATTTTAAATGAATCTGGACTTGCCACTAGCTTTTAAGATAACAACTGATAGGTGTCTTAATGGGAATTCTAAAAGCCCTATGAACAAGGCATAACTAACTGAGAAAATGGAGATGGTGATAACATTCCAACTGCACCTGCTATTACAGTTCCATTTACTGCTCAGTTGGACAAAAAGATGATCTTGACCAATTGTAAAATAATATTAAAGAAAAATCTTTGCTTAGCAAGAGAGCAGGCTTCATTTTTTTTCTACATGTGCCAGAGCAAACACAGGCATGGTAATGGTAATGTATTGTAAATTCCCAACAGGAGTTCTTTACAAATTGTGCTTTGTCCTTGAGCTATCATGCAGCAAACTGATTTATAACCAATTGAGGACAAAAGTATTTTGATGGGCTGTAATTCAGCAAAACCCCTCTTAGGCTAAAATATGTTGTTATTAGCACTCTGAAGGATTGGTTGATAAAATAGACCAAGGTACTGGAACAAAACATATCCAGAAGGATGGTTTGGGGCTCAATCCTACAGGGTGTTGAGCAGTCTGGATTGGATCCAATTAAGCAGATGGTAACTTAAGCATATGCATACTCCTATGACTACACCACATTTAAGATAAATGATTTTTCAGTATCCTGCAGGGTCAAACTTTAATGTCTTATTTTAGGTTGGACAGTCATTAAGCTTGTACATGCTCACTTTGGGTAGATTTTGCTATGTCCACTATCTATTTTGAAACATTTTTTATTTCCATTGGCACAAACCAGTCCATGGTTAGACATTGCTTTGTACATTTATAAAGAGACCCAACAAAGAACTTTTTTTTTTTTGCAGATACAAAGAAATGTAGGACTGGAAGGGACATCAATAGGTCATCTAGTCCAGTCTGCTTTACTAAGACAGGACTAAGCATTATCTAGACCATCCCTGACAGGTGTTTTTCTAACCTGTTCTTAAACTTCCAGTGATGGAGATTCCACAACTTCCCTAGGTAACTTGCTCTGGTGTTTATCTGTCCTTACAGTTAGGAAGCTTTTCCTAATGTCTAAATCTCCCTTGCTGCAATGTAAACCCATTACTACTTGTCCTGTCCTAAGTGGATAAGGAGAACAATTTTTATCACCTTCTTTTTATAACAATCTTTTATGTGCTTGAAAACTGTTCTCTTCTCCAGACTTAAAAAAACAACAACAACAATTTTTTCAATCTTCCTTCATAGGTCATGTTTTCCAGACTTAATTATTCTTGTTGCTCTCCTCTGGACTTTCTCCAGTTTATTCACATCTTTCCCAAAGTGTGGTATCCAGAACTGGACACACTACTCCAGTTGACGCCTTATCAGCACTGAATAGAATAGAAGAATTACTTCTCATGTCTTGCTTACAGTATTCCCGCCAATACATCTCAGAATGTTTGCTTATTTGCAACTGTATTACATAGTTGACTCTCATTTAGCTTGTTATCCACTCGATTCCCAGATCATTTTCTACAGTACTCCTTCCTAGATTGGCATTTCCCATTTTGTATTTGTGTAGTTGATTATTCCTTCCTAAGTGTAGTACTTTGCATTTGTCCTTATTGAATTTCATCCTGTTCATTTCACATCACTTCTCGTTTGTCAAGATCACTTTGAATTTTAATCCTGTCCTCCAAAGTGCTTTCAACCCCTCCCAGCTTGGTATTGTCTGTCAACTTTATAAGTGTACTCTCTATGCTGCTATTCAAATAATTTATGAAGATATTGAATAGAACTGGACACAGGACCGATCCCTCTCAATTTGTCCTTTCAGTTTGATTGTGAATCACTGATAACTACTCCCTGGGAACAGTTTTCCAACCAGTTATGCACCCACCTTATAGTAGCTTCATCTCGGCTATATTTCTCTGGTCTGTTTGAGAAGGTCATATGAGACAGTATCAAAAGCCTTACTAAAGCTGAGATTGATGCATCACATTTACTGTTTTCCCCATCCACAAGACTTCTTTCTCTGTTGAAGAACAAATCCTTCTTTGCAAACCCATGTTGATTATTACTTATCTTATTTTCTTCTAGGTACTTACAAATTGTTTTGCTCCATTATCCTCCTGGGTACTGAAGTTAAGCTGAGTGGCCTATAATTTCCTGGGTTGTCCTTATTTCCTCCTTATAGATAAGTACTACATGTGCCCTTTTCCAGTCCTTAGGTATTTCTCCCAGCCTCCATGAGTTCTCAAAGATAATCTATAATGGCTGAAATCTCTTCAGTCAGCCCCTTAAATATTCTAGGATGTATTTCATCAGACCCTGCCAACTGAGATATCTGATTTGTCTAAGTGATTCCTCACTTGTTCTTTCCCTATGTTAGCCTCAGATCCTACCGCACTTAAACTGATGTTCACTGTTAAAAGTTAGCCATCACTGGAAACTTTGTTGTTGTTGTGAAAACTGAAATAAGCCATTTAACGCTTTGGCCATTGCTGTGTTTTCTGTTGTCTTCTCACCGCTCCCCACCCCTTGAGTAATGGGCCTACCCTCTCTTTGGTGTTTCTCTTGCTCCTCGTATGTCTGTAAAATGTTTTTTATGACCCTTTATGTCCCTGATGAGTTTAATCTCATATTTTGTCCCTACATGCTTTGGGTTTCTTATATTCAGCCTTTGTCATTTGACCTAGTTTCTCCTCTGTATGACTTTTTTTATTTATTATTTATTTGTGGTAGATCTCCTGATTAAGCCAGGGTGGTCTTTTACCATACTTTCTAGCTTTCCTACACATCAGGATAGTTTACTCTTGTACTCTTAAATTGCCAACTCTCCTGAATTCTCTTCCCTTAGATTTGCTTCCCATTGGGATCTTACTATCCATTCTGAGTTTACTGAAGTCCTTTGTCTTTATTCTGCTGTTTTCTTTAGAATCACAAACTCATCATTTCACGATCACTCATCGAAGGTGTCTTCTACCTTCAGATTCTCAACAAGTTCTTCTTTCTCAGAATCAAATCTCGACCCTAGTCGCTGTCTTCACCTTCTGTAATAAGTGGTCTCGATGTGTTCCAAGAATTTGTTGGATAAGCTTTTATCTGAGTAGCTGAAGTCTCACATCACCACCAAGTCCTGTGTTTTGGATAATATTTTAGGGGGTTTTGTTTGTTTTGTTTTTTAAAGCCTCATCCACCTCTTCATGGTTAGGTGGTCTATGGACACTTACCATGCAGCACCCCTTTTTTTTTTTTTTTGCCACTTTTATCCTTACCCAGAGACTTTCAATAGGTCAGACTCCCACTTCTATCTCAAACTCAGTGCAAGTGTATACATCTTTGATATAAAGGGAACACCTCCTTCCTGAACAGGTTGTACCCTTCTAAAACAATATTCCAATAACGTGAATTATCCCAGCAAGGGTCTCTGATGCCAGTTATGTTGTAAACTTAACTATTTGCTAGTATTTCTAGTTCTTCCTGCTTATGTAACAAGTATAGAGAAATCGTATGCAGACATTTAAGATGTTTGTTGATTTCCCCTCTTCGGTCCCTTTTGTCTCTCTTTCATCCCTACTCTGATTGCCCATGTTCCCGTAAGATTCCAACTCCATACTTTGGACTTACTTGTGGGCTTTTGTCTCCTGACCCATCAAACATAGTTTAAAGCTTCTTCATCAAAACCTTGTCCTCCAGATACATGTTCTTTGCTTTTTGTCTGTCTGTACTGAGTTAAATACTTTGCGTGTATGGTGTTTTCTTGCCTATTGACACAACACCCTTTGTCCTAGACATGTTTGCATCCTGTTGTGATTATCTTCACACTTATTGCAAACAAATCTGGCTTCTGTCAGTGGTTTACCCTTGTATTTTGTTTACCTTGGTATGTACTCTTAGGTAGATGCACTTCATTTTTCTCTGCTAGCTAACACTTGCATTTGGGAAGCAGTTTTCACTAGTTCTGCAAATACTCACTGTGCTTTGAAGTGAAGTTCATTCCTCACAATAACCTTGCTTTGACCTGCTATACCACATATAATCTTTAACTAGTTTCCACTGGTCAATTTCATATTACTGTGCTTAGCTTTATTACACATGTCTATAACAAATGGTCTTCCTTGGCACCTTGTAAAGCTGTCTTTCCCAAATAACACTTTTTCATGGATCCAAGTATTCTTAAAACTTTTGAAAGACTTTGTGCTTCTAATGGAATGTAGTATAGCTCTCCTGTACTTATGGGGCTCTCACAGTTTTGTGGAGGACTTTCTCATCAGTATCGCTTGCTTAAAGACAAACCTGAAAGCACTGCAACCACCTCCTAATCCTCCCTCGCAGGGGACCTTCCAAAATGCAGGGATTCGGGTGGCTTAATTTACTCCACTTTTGCCACAGATTCAGGCAAGAACAGTTTTAATTTCATGGTTCCTGTCACATAACAAGGGGCAGGGTTAAATCCCCTGATACCTAGCAAAGGCTGCTAACCATTAATCCCAGTGGCTATTCTTACAAACCCCACTAGCTGTGAAGTTTGGAAACTTGACTCACAAAGGCCATTAAGGGATTTCTTGGGCATTTGTGGGGGCGGAGATTGTTTCTGGTGGAGGCCAGGGGAATTTTGCTCCCTTCTCTCCCTGGTTGAGTAAAGCAGTGGCACCCCCAAGACCCTTTTTTTGATCTGGTGCAATGAGAGCTCCCCCTCTTGTTTCAATCTACTTTAACCACTGGCTGAGAGTACCAAATGCACAGGCACAGTCGTTACTTGTGCCTGTTAGCACTGCAAGAGTGAAATGTGGTGGATATAGTGGTGCTTTAGCCTTGCTCCGGCAAGTGTAATTACATTAGTGGTGTGAATGCCTTTGCTGTTCAGTGAAGCTTTGTGTGTAGACAGTGACACTTTAAAAGAGATGTTAGTGCATGCAACACAACCACGCTGTAGAGTAGACAGACACGTGGCCAGATTCAGAGGCTAAAAGTTCTTATGGGGAAAATGCCACCTACCTGGGAAGCAATCTGATAGCTGTGTTCACATAACTGTCTGCTATATCAGAGCTCTGGTCTCCAAGACCTGGTCCTGGCATAACTTTCAGGTGCTGCCAGGCAGCTCTAAATTTCACCAATGGGAGATCATCCCAGAGCATCTGCTAAACTCTCAACACTACCTCCCCCTTGCCTGACACACTTCTTATGCTGGAGACATAGTAGAGAGGCTGAGATTTGGCACATCTACATCCTGCACTAGAGAAATTTTCTCCTGGAATTTGTGACCACATTACAACACTCTTATGCTACCTGAGCAAAGTTGCAGGTGAGTCTAGTCCTGTATGTGGGCACAGGACTAGATTAATCAGATCACATTGAGCTTTTCATTAGCCTGGCCCAGAGATACAAACTTTCCCAATCCACAATCTGCAACCCAGAATGCTGCCTTGGTAAGAAGCAATTTTCCTCTAGAAGTGCTTTTAGCTTCAGATTTGACCCTTTCTATGTAACTAAAACATAGTTACAGCCTGTAACACTATATGAGTATATACAAAAATAATTTTCCTTCACACAATGGAGTTTACTCCAAGCAAGGCTCAAACTGTGATTTCAAGATCAAACATTCCTGTAACTTTAACATTAAAGTTCACATTATCCTACAGACTTGGTAAATCAAATTTGCCTTTCAGAGCACTTCACTGAACTAGCAGTGATTTTATTGTGCTACTCCCTTGTATCAAACATATTTGTATTTGATTGTGTGACCATTTGCTTTTTAAAGAACACTAAAGTTCAAAGGTTCTCAGCAAAAGAAGATCTGTGGCCTTTATTTAATGAAAAGCATATTTGAAGAGTCAAAAGAAAAATGTTGTGAAGTTGATACAGTACTTACATTTCCTCAGATGAGAGAGCCTTAGCACTGAAAAGCTTCTAAAGGACTCCTGTAACTGTGACCAGTTTAAAACTTTGCATGCTTTCCCGAAGCCATCAGAATGGGGGTGGGGGTGGTGGAATGCAAGTAATAGAATTAGATCATTAATGCAATTTTTTAAATGGAATTTGTTACTTATTTTTGGAAACTTATTATTCAGAAATAACTTTCACTGCAACATATTTTGTAAAACTAGTTTTCTCTCCCATGATATTTAGCAACACGGTCTAAGTGGATATATCATGGGACTGAGAGTCAGGAGAGCTGGGGTAAAATCCTGGCTCCACTGAAGTCAATGGAAGTTTTGCCGTTGACTTCAGTGGATGCAGGACTCCACAGCTAGATTTTCTTCCCAGGTCTACCTCTGACCAGTTGTGACATTGGGCAAATGACTTCACCTCTCTGTACTGCTGCTTCCCCTCCTACCCTTTGTCTTTTCTAATTAGAGTATAGACTCTGGGGCAGGCTTTTTTTTCTTGATTTGTTTGTACAGTGCTTAGCCCAATGTGGCTCTGACCTCAGCTAGGGCCTCTAGGTGCTATTTTCATACAAAACCTAATAAAATGTAGCTTCTTTTTTTGAGAAAAGCAGAGGAAGGCAGGTGTGCCTTCCTACAGACACTTGAAACAGTGGTAAATTAATTGACAGTTTAAAAAAAAAAATAGAACATCTTCCAGGGCACTGAAAGCCCCCTGCTGTTTTCCTGAATTCAAACACAAAGCTTACTTTCCTTAATCCACAACATGAAACTGGGCTTCCTGCAGGGAAGCATTAGTTAAAGGAGAGGTCTCACTGAAGGACCATTTGATAATTAAAAAGAAAAGGAGGACTTGTGGCACTTTAGAGACTAACAAATTTATTTGAGCATAAGCTTTCGTGAGCTACAGCTCACTTCATCGGATGCATGAAGTGAGCTGTAGCTCACGAAAGCTTATGCTCAAATACATTTGTTAGTCTCTAAGGTGCCACAAGTCCTCCTTTTCTTTTTGCGTATACAGACTAACACGGCTGCTACTCTGAAACTTGATAATTAAAATACAGTTGAATCCTACTAATCCACACACCTGATTCACCAAAAAGACTGTCAGTCTTGGTGGAAAAATAATGCAGTAAAGCTCTCAGATTACTGCATTCTTATTATGGCATGCTTACAAAACTTACTACTCTGCATTTACTAGTAGTCTATGAAGTCTTAACTCCTGCACAATGCTTAAAATAAATGGGAGATTTTGAGATGTATCTTCCTTGATTTTATTTAGTCACTTGCAAAGGTGCAAAATGCAGACATTTAAGCTCATTTACAGTGCCGAGTGGTCTCTTACAACATGTTATCTGTTCCATCTTTATCTGTATTTGTCTGTGACAGGGTATAGTTTCCAGACTGGAAGAAGAGATCTGTACAAGCTGAAAAGCTTCTCTTTCACCAACAGAAGTCAGTCCAATGAAACATGTCACTCATCTGGTCTCTGACACTAAGCTCCACATAATATCCATAAAGGCAGTACATTTTCTCCTTCAGACCCTTATAACTTATGTCTGCCATGATGTCTAAGAACTGTTGTTTTGGAGTCAAGATGAATGAGCTAATCTCTTTTATTGGACCAGCTTCAGTTGGTGAAAGCTTTTGAGATACACTGAGCTCTTCATGTCTGAGGAAAGGTACTCACCATATCACAGCTAATACAAGATGGAAGAGATTGTTTAACATAAGAAACTCATGTTCTAAGAGACCATTCAAGGTGTGGTGGCTTTTTAACACCTTTGCATTCATGGGACAAAAAAGGGGAGGGGTATTAGTGGGTTATAGGTTGTTGTAATAAGCCATAAATCCATTGTCTTTATTAAAACCATGATTTGTAGAGTGTAGCAAAATTATGAATTTAAATTCCCAGGCTCATCTTCTGAAGGTGTTGTGCAGGTTTCCTTTGAAGAGTGAGAGGTTAAATATGGAATGATCATTTTCTGAAAAGTGTTTGCACGGTGTGGTGGTTGGTGGGGGGGGGGGGGGGGGGGGGTTTGGGGGGGAGTGGGGGAATGTTTGGTGGGAATCTATCTGAAAGCATAGTGATTGTCTGGTTTCACCGACGTGGTTGTTGGGCACTTATTGCACTGGCTTAGTTACACTACATGTTGCAATAGGCACATGTAGGACCCATGGATCTTGAAAGGTATGTTGTTGGGGTGTTGATCATCCTAGAAGTAGAGATATGCCTGCATGTTTTTCATCTGTTACGGCAGGGTCTGATGTTGCCTTGAGAAGGTGGGCCTTGGTCTGTGGGGAGCTTATAATAATGAGATTATTATCGGGTTGTTTGAAGGCCAGAAGAAGGGGTTCAGGAAAGGCTTCTTTCAGGATACGGGTGGTCCCTACTGAATACAGGTTGTAACTGTTTAATGATAACCCCATCTGGGTGTGGGGTGATAGGTGACAAGAGGGTTTGACAGTTGATGTGATGAGACCACTGTTCATTGCAATAATCATAGCTTTGCTGTTGTCTTCCACCCATTAGCCCAGGGGTGGGCAAACTTTTTTGGGCTGAGGGCCACATCTAGGTGGGGAAATTGTATGCAGGGCCGGGGCAGGGGGTTGGGGTGCGGGAGGGAGTGCGGGGTGTGGTAGGGGGTGCGGTGTGCAGGAACAGGCTCAGGGCAAGGGATTGGGGCAGTAGAGGGGTACGGGGTGTATGAAGAGGCTCAGGAAAGGAGGTTGGGGTGCAGAAGGGGTGCAGAGTGCAGGAGGGGGCTCAGGGCAGGTGTGCAGGAGGGGTGCAGAGTGCAGGAGGGGGCTCAGGGCAGGGGATTGGGCGCAGGAGGGGTGCGAGGTGCAGGCAGGGTGCTTAGCACAGGGACTTGGGGAGCAGGGAGCAGGAGGAGTTCGGGGTGCAGGCTCCAGCCCAGTGCCGCTTACCTAAAGCAGCTCCAGGGTGGCAGCAGCGCACACCGGGGCCAGGGCAGGCTCCCTGCCAGCCCCGGCGCCATGCCGCTCCGGGAAGCGGCTGGCAGTACGTTCCTGCGCAGCCGCTGGGTGAGGGGGACACAGGGCTCCACGCGCTGCCCTTGCCGCGCCTCCAGGTACCTCCCCCGAAGCTCCCATTGGCCGCAGTTCCCCATTCCCATGCCTTTGGATTTACAACTAGAAAGAAATGTGTCACAGGTACAGTTGTCAACTAGGTAATATTTAAAAACCAGACACTCCAGCAGGAGTGCTGGAACCTCCCTTGCTCTCCTCTTGCCTCCCTCCTCTTCCCCCCAGGCTCTGCCCCTTCCACTCCTTCTCTTCTCCCCCCATTCTCCCATAGCTAGCTGCTTTTCCCCTCCCACCCCCCTGCCTGGGTCAGGAGGGACTCTCCATTGGGCAGCTGCAGCTCCCAGCCCTGGCTTCACAGAAGGTAGGAGGCAGCCCCAGAAGAGTAGAAGTGGCACAGGTGTTGACCCAGCACTTCACCTGCTGGCAGTAACCTCACTTTGGGTGTCCAGTCAGTAGAACTGACCAGATACCATCAGGTCCCCTTTTTGGCCAGACTCTCTGGTTGAAAACTGGGCACCTGGTCACCCTAGTCACAGGGCTGATGGAATGGCCCCATATGCAGTCTGCGGATGTGGGGCCCTAGAGTATGTGCATCCTGCGAGGGCAAACTCCTCAGAGGTAGATGGGTTGTCCAGGGATGGTGTAACCCTGCCTCTGCTCATGTGATCTTGCATGAACTGTGTGTGCAAAGTCACACAGGTGTGGGCAGAGCAGTGCACTGCATTATGGTGCCCATATCTGGGTTTGTCCAGTATCAGATGGGGATTTTGTCTCACTATCAGATGGGGGACAATCATTACAAAAGCAGGATTGTCCAGTTTAAAACTGACTGAGTGGCCTGCCTATTGGTAGACCACATGCTGCTTCAGTAGTCTTAGACAAGTTTGCAAAACAAAATATAGGCATTCCCCCTCATACACAAAGACCTAACTGACCCCCGTCTGGTATGATCACCCCACTATGCACAGGGCCAGCCTGAAGATTTGGAGAAGGGTTAGTAAGATTATTTGGGATGCATCCCAAATTTTACTAATTCGCTTATAAAATGCATGCATGGAGGAAGGAGGAAAATGTTTACTTCCTACTTCCCCAGCTGCAGATAGGGAGGTCAGCTGCTTGTGCTGGGGTCTGTGTTTAGCATTTCAAGGAAAATAATCATGGATAATCTGGGCATGTGGAAGCTACTACATCTGCAGGCACTTGAGTTTTTTGGGTGGCACCCAGCCAAAGTCTGGCATGCACAGGTGGTTCTCTACAAACAGCAACTGTTTAAGTTTCATAGTCCTCTTCCTGTGTGGTAGGCAAGTATTAACTCAATTTTATAGCTGAGGGAACACAAAGGTCAAATATCTTGACCCAAGCTTCAGAGGGAGTTAGTTTCAGAGAGTGTGGGAGTCCTTGTTTCCATTCTCATAATCTAGTCCCTGGTGCTGCTCTGTATCTGGAGTGTGCTCACCACACTTGCCCTAAAGGGGTTAATGTAGGCCAGGTGGGCCAGTTAACCTATTGGGCTGTAAACTGGGGGATATTTAGGCTGAGAAAATTCCTAATTAGGGGAAGTTCACCTGTGCAGGAACAGGCAGGGTTTCTATAAAACCAGGAAGCTGTTGGCAGAGAGAGGGTTACAGTCACTCTCCCTGAGAGAAGTGAGTGAAAAATTTAGACCCAAGCAAAAGGGTTCAGCTAGAAGGGTGGAGAATGCAAGCCTGGGATAGGCAAGGTAGGAAGGTAGACCAGAGGAGTGGCAGGAAGGGTTGTGATTGCCTGGACCTTTGCTGCTGGAGATACCCCAGGGTGGGCCTGAATTCACCTACTGGCCATTGTGTGGCCCAATCTCGGCAGTGTACTTGAAGGCTGTCTGGGACCATGTGAGAGAGTGGTCCAGCCAGGGCAGTGGACTTAAGGACTGCCTAGGAAGACATTGATATTACCCTGGAAGGAGAGGACTCTTGTGTGTTAGCCATAGGAAAAAGCCACAAAGATGAGGCACTGCAACTCCTGAAGAGCAAGAGGGGGCCGCAGACTGAATGTGAGATGATAGGCCAAGGAATTGCAGGAAGAGAGCATCCGGTTCAAAGAGCTAATCCCAGAGTGACCAGAAGCAGGTGCTCCTGAGTAGCGAATAGCTGACCCCAATAATCTCCTTGTGTCCAAAAGTGTCTTAGCTGCCCCACAGAGGTACTTGCTGACTCTGCTGCAAGGCCTCTGGCTGGGAGTGATCTTACGGCTGTCATAATGCTGTTAGACAACTAGGTGATGCTGCTCCCCATAGCTGCAAACTAACCTTGGTCCCCACCAAATCTGAGATCTGATGCCATGGTTTCCATGGAACTCAAAGGTTAGTCCTGAGCACTCCTAGCATAGACCTGGCCTAAATAACTCCTTACTATTCCTTAATCCAACTTTACACTAGGATGAGTGATCATGAAGAAACACCTCCACCCACCCACCCCTGAGGGGTGAGATGAACTATATCAGCAAACATGTAATTTTGCTAGTATAGCTGGGTCTAAGCTACATACTTTTGCTGGCACAGCTATGTTGGTCAGCAGTGCGATTGCTGACCAACATAGCTATGCTGCCAAGAGTTTGTAATGTAGTTCTGGCCATATAAGGACACATCTGGATCAGGGAAACTTGCTCTAGTCCAGAGGCTCCCAAACTCTTTATTTGTATGTGTGGTGTGGCTCCCTTCAGAGATCTCATGTCCCTTGCATGCCTGCCCCCTTTTAAGGCCACGTCTATACTACCTGCCGGATCAGTGGGTAGTGATCGATCGCTCTGCTGTTGACTCCGGAACTCCACCAGGGCAAGAGGCGGAAGCGGAGTCAACAGGGGAACGGCAGCCATCAATCCCGCGCTGCGAGGATGCGAAGTAAGTGATTCTAAGTCTATCTAAGATACGTCGACTTCAGCTACACTATTCTCGTAGCTGAAGTTGCGTATCTTAGATCGATTTCGCCCCCCCGCCCCCCCCCAGTGTAGACCAGGCCTTAGAAATAGTATTTCTGTGGAAGCCCAACCCAGCCAGCTGCTCCTGACCTGCAAGTGTCCTCTTACTGGGATGTGTTCCAGACAGGCAGCCCCACCAGGACACAGATTGCACCCACTCTCCACGATCCCTGGGAACCCAGAATCCCTGACAGGCCACAGGCTTCTCTGACCCTGACACAATCCCTAGCATACATGCACAAGAGCCTGGGAGCACAGGGAGGAACTACCACTGTGGGGCCCATTTGCATCAACCTCTGGAGAGGTTAGTGAGCTGGAATGGGGTGCCCCCCCCCACCTCCTGTACAGGGTCTTCCTAGCTCCTTGTTCTTCCAACCTGGCAGCAGTGGCTAGAACAGGTGAGTTGGTGGCAAGTGAAAGGAATTCTTATTTTATCAACAATAGCTTGACGAAACAAGAGAATTCTTAACCAGTAAGGTCCCTCTGCCCTCCTAGAAACTCATTGCTCTGCCCCCTGGGGATTGCACTGGACAGTTTGAATACCAATGCGTTAGTGTAACTATACTGAGTTACACTGGTGCAGACCCCTAAAATAAATGCATTGTGGCACCAGAGCAAGCTCTGCCTTACACTTTTACAGTTCAGCTACAGCTTGGTATAGGTGCTGGAACTGGGGGTGCTACTGCTTGTGCTTGAAGTGATTTCCATTATATACAGGGTTTACAGTTTGGTTCAATGGCTCTCAGCACCCTCACCATACAAATTTCCAGCACCCCTGCAGCATGGGGATGTCTGCACTGGTTTAGCTACACCAGTGCAAAAGAAATACACAAGCAAAACCTACTGGAATTTGACATCAACATTATGCTTTACCACAGCACTTCTGGGGGAGGGGAGGAAATTTCCACCACACAAGAAAGTGCTGAGAAAGATTTGGCAATACATGTAAGTTTATTGCAATTCTATGTTGATCCTGTGGCTGTTCTCTCAGACTGTCGCACATAAGTCATTGTACTTTAAGCACAAAAAAAGAGGGGAAATACATGCTTTTTATGAACCCGAAAACCAAAAATCAACATGACCTGCCCATACTTCATGTTCTATATGGTGGAATAAATGATGAAAAGTTTACTACAACTACTTTAATCCTGCTGCATATAGCAAAGCCATTCCTCTACACTGCTAATGTGCAGTATTTTGCTATTTGAAATGCTAGTAATTTTAAAAATACAAAACAGGATTATGCTTCTGCTACAAGAAGAAAAAGATTACATATCAAATAGCTCCTCTAGCATAAACAATGGGGGGGGGGAACACAGGGAGGCAATGTTCCCTCTCATTTTTGACAGGCTATGTGTGCAAAAAATTTCTTCTGTGCAAATTTTTTTGTGCACGTGGTGTTTCGCCGGGTGCACGGGGTTTAGGATCTGTGTGCGCGCCCACAGCTTAGAGGGAACAGTGCAGGGAGGTGTTAAGATTGGTGTTTTGTTCAAAGTATTGTCTCCTGAACATCAACACTAAACAACTTAAATAATGATAGTGTTAACTTTATCTTTACCTGAAATTATCAAGGAAAATGATGATGCATATTGAATCATGTCTCTCGGGGTGGAGAATCTAACCATGAGAAGTACTTAAACTGCTCAAAGGATTAATCATTCATCTAAGATTTTTATTACATAACAAAAATAGAATGGTTTGTAGTAGCAAATGTGGTGTGTAAAACAAAATCCATTATAAAGGGTTGAGCATATATGAATATCTCCCTCCTCAAGAACAGACATCCACCTTGCAGTACATGTAGTTACAAATACAGAGATATATTTTAACATGGAGATTCTTGTTTAAAAAGTGACTTTGTGATAAAGCCCAGAGAACTAAATTTTTTTAGGTTTCAGAGTAACAGCCGTGTTAGTCTGTATTCGCAAAAAGAAAAGGAGGACTTGTGGCACCTTACAGACTAACCGATTTATTTGAGCATAAGCTTTCGTGAGCTACAGCTCACTTCATCGGATGCATAGTGTGGAAAGTGTAGAAGATCTTTTTATACACACAAAGCATGAAAAAATACCTCCCCCCACCCCACTCTCCTGCTGGTAATAGCTTATCTAAAGTGATTATTACCAGCAGGGGAGTGGGGTGGGGGGACGTATTTTTTCATGCTTTGTGTGTATAAAAAGATCTTCTACACTTTCCACACTATGCATCCGATGAAGTGAGCTGTAGCTCACGAAAGCTTATGCTCAAATAAATTGGTTAGTCGCTAAGGTGCCACAAGTACTCCTTTTCTTTTTGTAAATTTTTTTACTTTGACTTCTGTGGATTTATATTAGTTTAAATGAGAGAAGAATTTGACCACACAAGATTGTTTGGGGCTTTTTTGGCACAGATGCGTAGAATGAAATGTATTTAATGGAAAAAGACTTAATATGGTTTAACAAATGCAAATATTTCCAGTCACTAAATGTATTCAGTACAAAGTTCAGCCTCTCTCATGAAGTCTGATGTTGGAACGAATTAGCGCACAAAAACATGAACTGCTTAAATGCACAATTATTTGTAGTATTCACAATTTTTGCTTCTCCATTACCCCTCTGTGAAAAATCTTACTTATAGCTGCCATGAAATAAGATTTTTTTTTTCTGAGCATGTTTCTGGATTAGTATAACTAGACTATTTAATTCATGTTATAAACTATATTTGATATGAATTCTTTTTATGTAAATGTCAGTTTTTATTAAAAAAACAAACCATATAATTTCAAGGCATAATTTAGATAGCTTGTTACAGCTGTGAAGTGCTGTTGATGGCCCATTAAAGAAAGGTAATTGGTGAAGTACTAGATAAGAATTTCAATATTCTTTATACAGTAAACTCCTTTTGTGTTGTAATAAACTGTCATTAGAAATGTACCACCTGGCTCAATTAACTATATGCCTCTGCTTATTACTTGACTGCATATGAGAGCTAGCATACAACCTACACAAGAAGGGGAAACAGGGGCAGAGCATCCAGGTAGAGGGGTCTCCCCGCATACTCCTAGTGGGCCTTGAAGTAGGAGCTTAGAGGTAGGTGCTGAAGAGACTGACGCACAAGTGCTTTGGATAATGGACTGGGCCAAGTTGAGGAGGGGCCAATAGTTCACATTTGAACTATTCCAGTGGCCAAAAAATCCCTGCATAGTGCATACAGACAGGTTGCAGTCTCCTAACCTGGAATAGCAGCCACAAAAAGAGGTCAAGAGGACTGATAGTGCATTCCTTATGCAATGAGAACACCCGGTGATGTAACTGGAAGAAAAGGGATGTTGATAGTAATGAACGTGAATTGTAGAATATTTGATATGGAAAGCAAAAGGGCATGAGAAATCTGTGGCCAGCAGAGTTCAGAACAATAGGGAGTTTAATATTAAAGAAACCTAACAATGGTATTGGTCCATTATTAGGCGGTGGTAATGCAGAAAAGGCTGAAGTGTTCAAAAAAATTTTCTGTTCTGTATTTGGGGGTGGGAGGGGGGACACTTTTCATTTTGCTATTATCTCTGGAGGTTATTAAACAGAAGCTTCTAATATCATATTTTTAGATCAGCAGGTCCAGATAACTTGCATCCAAGTGTTTTTAAAAGAGCTGGCTCAGGAGCTTGCTGGCCCATTAATGTTGTTGACTGTTTTTTCCAATAAGTCTTGGAGCACTGGGAAAGTTCCAGAAGACTGGAAGAAAAGGAATTTGCCAATCTTTAAAAAGGGGTAAATAGGATGACCTGGGTAACTTAGACCTCTCAACCTGACATCAAACCTGGGCGAGATAGTGGAGTGGCTGAGATGGGACTTTTTAATAAAGAATTAATGCAAATCTACATGGGTTTATGGAAAATAGATCTTCCGTAACTTGATTTCTTTTCTTAAAGAGATAAGTTTGGCTGAAAGGAATAGTGCTGACATAAAATACTTTTGTATAGTGTTTTGACATGGTACCACATAACGTTTTGAGTAAAGAAAAATACATCATCATTAAATGGATTACTAACTGCTAAGACTCAAAATAGAATTGTAAAGGGGGAATCACTGAGTGTTTCTTCTATAGGGTGATGCAAGTTCTTGGCCCTATGCTAGTTAACATTTCTTATCAAGGACCTGGAACAAAATAAAATAACTGGTAGTTTGCAGATGACCCACACACTTATGGAGTAGGGTTGCCAACCCTCCGAGTCTCCCGGAGTCAGGCCCTATCTCTCAGAGGCTACTGAAGCCAAATGAGGAGATTTTAGGCGCTAAAAGTCTGGCAACACTAAGGCAGGATCCCTGCCTACCCTGGCACCCACTGCTCCCAGAAGTGGCTGGCACATCCCTGCAGCCCTTGGGGTGGGGGAGATAGGGATTATCCAAATGCTACCCCCACCCTAAGTGCCAACTTTGCAGCTCCCGTTGGCCACAGGGACATGCCAGCCGCTTCCAGGAATGGAGTGGGGCCAGGGTAGGCAGGGAGCCTGCCTTAGGCTATTTCTACATTATGCAGCTTTTAGTGACACGGCTGTGTCGCTACAGTCGTGCTGCTAAAAGTTGCCCCATGTAGCTGCTGTTTGTCTGCTCTCCTGTGGACAAAAAACGTCCACTCCCAATTAGCAGTATTAGCGTTGTCGGCAGGCGAGTTATCCTGATGACAAAGAGCTGTTCACGCTGGCGCTTGTCAATGACAAAACTTTTTTCTTTTGGGGCGGGATTAACAAAGACAGACAAGACAAAAACTGAAAGACAAAATTTTGTTGTTCAGTTGCCAGTGTAGACATAGCCTTAACCCTGCTGCACGATCACCTGGGAGCTGCCCAAGGTAAGCACCTCCCTCCCAGAGCCCACAGCCCAACCCCCACCCCAGCCCTGAGCCCCTTCCTGCACCTTGCCCCCTTTCTCTTCCCCCCTCCCCCACGCTGTTCCTCAGATGTTCTTGTCAACTGCTGGAAATGGCCCACCTTGATTATCACTACAAAAGGTCCCCCCCGCCCCGCTCTCCTGCTGGTAATAGCTCACCTTACCTGATCACTCTCCTTACAGTGTGTATGGTAACACCCATTGTTTCATGTTCTCTGTGTATATAAATCTCCCCACTGTATTTTCCACTGAATGCATCCGATGAAGTGAGCTGTAGCTCACGAAAGCTTATGCTCAAATTTGTTAGTCTGTAAGGTGCCACAAGTCCTCCTTTTCTTTTTGCGGATACAGACTAACATGGCTGCTACTCTGATTCCTGCTCCTAAACTCCCTCCCAGAGCTTGCATCTCACACCCCTTCCTGCACCCCAACCCCCTGCTCCAGTCCCATGGAAGTGAGTGAGGGTGGGGGAGAACAAGCAACAGAAGGAGGGGGGATGGAGTGAGTGGGGCAGGGCCTCGGAGATGGGACAGGGCAAGGGTGTTTCGGTTTGTGTGATTAGATAGTTGGCAACCCTATTGTGGAGAAGTAAATAAGGAAGAGGACAGGTCACTAACTCAGTGATCTGGATTGCCTGTGCACAATTTACAAGCAAACTATGTATTTTAATACAGCTAAATGCATAACAAAGAATGTAGGCCCTACTTACAGAATGGGAGACTCTATCCAGGGAAACAATGATGCTGAAAATGACTGGTGCATAATCACCTGAACATGAGCTGCCACTGTGGTGCTGAGGCTAAAAGAGCTAATACAGTCCTGGGATGCATCAACCAGGGACTCCTCAATAGGGGTAAAGGTTATTTAACCCCATATTTGGCACTGGTATGACCACTGCTGTGACACTTTGTCCAGTTCCGGTGCCCCAATTCAAGAAGTAAGAATATAAAGGAGGATAAATTGGCAAAGGTTCAGAGAAGAGCCAAAAGAATGATTAAAAGATTAGAAATCTGCCTTATAGTGATAGAGTAAGCTCTTTGAGTCTATTAAACTTAACAAAGAAGGAGAGGGTGACTTGATTACCGTCAGTATGTATCTACATAGGGAACAAATATTTTAATGGGCTCTTCAGTCTAGCAGAGAAGGTATAACACACTCTAGTAGCTGGAAGTTGAAGCTAGACAAATGCAGGCTGGACATAAGGTGCAAATTTTTACTGGTGAGTAATTTCACATTGGAACATGTGAGGAGGCTGAGAGATAGCATTTGAACCAGCAGTCAGGTCACTATTAGCACCAATTACATTGCCCCAAATAGGGTGACCAGACATCCCGATTTTATCAGGACAGTCCCGATTTTAGAAGATTTGTCCCACGTCCTGACCTTACATCAGTCGGGACGCCCTTTGTCCAGATATCGGGACTGTCCAGACCACAGCTGCTGCTCACCGATTCCTGGGGCAGCTCCTGGCGCTCACCCGCTGGCAGGAGCACCCATGTGCAGGGGCAGGGCTTGCAGGTGCCGAGAGTGGGCAGAGAGCCCTCTGCCCCCACCACCCGACCCGACCTGTGACCCTAGGAACCAGAGGGACCTGCCGACTGGATGCTTCCTGGGATGGCAGCAGCCCCAGGTAAGCACCGCTGCGACTCCCCACCTCGCCCCCTGGCAGGTCCCTCTGGCTCTTAGGGTTGGGGGGCTCAGCTTGCTGCCGGCGCCTGCAAGCCCCGCTCCGCAGCTCTGGCAGCTCACATAGAGCTTTTCCCAGCCAATGGGAGCTACGGAGCTCGCACTTGTGGCGGGCGCAGCACATGAAGAGTCTGGAGACTCCCCTCGCCGCTCTCACCCTAGGAGCCAGAGATTTCCCAGCAGGGCTGGCGAGTGTGACCAGGGAAGGGTGTGATGGTGAGTGTCTGGGAGGTGTACAGAGGGCGCTGGGCAGTGGGGGAGGTTTGTATGTTTTGGGGTGCTAGGCAGTGGGGGCCTGTTGGAGAGTGCTGGGCAGTGGGGGAGATTTGTGTGTGTCAGGGCCCTGGGCCGTGGGGATCTCCAGGGGGCATAGTGTAGTTGTGGTGGTGGGGCTGTGGGGAAGGGCACTGGAAGGGAGGGAGGGGAAATCTGTGTGTATTGGGAAACTAGCGAGTGGGGGGGTTCTGTGTGGGGCGCTGGGCAGCTGCGGTGGTGATGCGCTTGGCAGGGGTGTGTGTGTGCAGTTTTATATTATGTCAGTGTAGATTTTTGTATTTCATATATAATTTTTTTTAAAAGAGAGAAAATGTCTGCTCTTAATGGTAACATTTAAATGGTCCCAAGTATCCTTGGAAGACCTCATCTCGTCAAGGTGAAGTGGTTTCTTACCTCTGTTACTTATGTTCAGATGGAGACCATTATCTGTTGAGTCTGGGTTATCAGAGCAGTAGTACACCAGTTTTCTTTGCTGTTTGATTCAGTTCTCATTAATGTCACTGGTACAACTCCTGTTGACTTCAATGGGTGCTGGTTCTGGACTGGGCCCCTTCTCTAAATAAATATTAGAATTTGTAGATTATTGTAGAATGTAGTAAATGTTAGAGACCCTGCAACAAGAGGGCTTCAGTCGCCCATGCAAATGTGTGGGAGAAGGTTCTGCTGCAGTGAGGAGCTGGGGGGACACCTCAGATTCTCATGAGGGAGCTTAGGTATGAAAATTGTAGAGCTCAGTCTTGGAAAAGAACAAATTAACACATTTTAAAAGGTGTGATCTAGGGAATTATAAACCAGCAAGCCTTACATCTGTACTTGGTCAATTGGTTGAAATAAAATAAAATAAAATCTGCAAGATAATCATGTGATAGGGTCTAATATGGTTTCTGCAAAGGAAAATTGTCACTAATCTCTGATGTCTTTGAATGTGTCAGAGTAATGGTTAAAGAGGAACTGCTTGATGTAATTTTAGACTTTTTTTTCCCCAAAAAGGCTTTTGACAAGATTCTTCACAAAAGAAACTAACAAATTGTGGGATGAGAGACAAAGGTTTATCATGTATCAAGTGTAGGAATAAACAGTCAAGTTAACAATGGGGTGCCTCAGTATTCTTCACTAGATCTGGAAAAGGAGGTGACTAGGGATGTAATAATTTGCAGATGCTTAAGATAAATAATTGTGTGCCAGTTGAGAAACAACTGAGAGAAACTTTGAAGGAACCTAAACAATGTAGATGAATGGGAAACATGACAAATGAACATTGTTGATTAAATGCAAAGTAATGTACAGTAAAGGAGGAAAAATAAATTACTCTATATACATGATAGGCTTGTAAAAGGAACCTCACCCATCATCAAGTCCAGTCTCCTGAACATAAATCTATTAAGCTCCATCTTAAACCTAATTAGGTTGTTTGACCCCATAATTCCTAGGGGGAGGCTGTTTGCAGAACCTCACTCTGACAGTTAGAAATCTTCTGTTAAGTTCTAGCCTAAATGTATTCACAGCCAGTTTATACCCATTTGTTCTTGTGCCACCATTAAGCTAAAAGACAAACAGCTGTTCTGCCTGCCTGGGGTTGACTCCTCCCTCCCCACCCTCATGTATTTACCCGGTCAAGCTCCATGGATTTCCCATGCAGTTGATGTGTCAATTCTATTGAGAGAGAGCATAGCAGGGCCATAGGAGAGTAAATACAGCCCCAAGTGAGCCAGGTTTTGACTCACTTTTGATGGTCAAGTTTTACAATTTTCTACTGCCCATGTCTTTCTGTTTGGTCTCCCTCTACCCCCAGCTTTACTGGGTATTAAAGGGCCACTATCCATTTAATACCAATTGTTCCTGCAGCAGTCTGATAGTAACAGCCTGTTGAGTGCCAACCCAGCTAATAAGTATATACAATAAAATTGAGCAGAGTGGGTTAGGATTTAACTATAGCCTCCTAAAATCTTAGCAGCTGCTGTCCAGTAAGCCTCTAGTCCAGCAGAGGCTTATGCACATACTTAACTTTATGCATGCCAGTAGTCCTCCTGACTTTGATGGGACTACACACATGCATAAATCTTTGCACGATTAGGGCATAAACATGGTCAGTTAATGTTGTTTCCTCTTAAACCAACTCTAGCCTGCCAAGGTGTTGGATCATATTAAAGAAGTTCTGTATTAAAATCACAAATGAGTTTGATTCCCCATAGTTTAAATTCCAGGGTATTACTAATTAAGAGGTCTTTTGGTTTTTGGTACTGTTTCTCTCCCTCTCTGTGTGAAACTTGCAAGCTGCTAATTGTGTTAGTACATTCTAAGACAGAGTCTGTTCTCAAAGCAATTCTTTGTAACAACTACTCACACAGAGAGAGACTCAAAGCAATACTCTTTAACAACAGAAACAGCACCCAGAGATTCTCCACCCTTTTGTTGTATTCATCTTGTTTTGTTAACAATTGTGATTAAAAGAGAGATAGAGGATGTATGTGGATGGATGCTTGGTGTGGATAATAACTGAATGATCAGGGAGGTGCCAGCCTAAGAATCCAGTGTCCATCGGCTGACGAAGGTGTCAAGTGGAAATAACCAGAGGACCCCCGGAGGGCAGACTGGAATCCACCCAACAGCCTCAAGAATGGGAGAACCAAAGAACAAGATAACATCTGGCAGCACGGAGCCATCAGGAATGTGCCATCTGCTGATTGATTCAGCAACAGCATGATGAAGCAATTCCCATAGACTGGCATAGGAAGAAATTCCTATAAAAATGGACTCTAGAAAGTGAGAACTTTGGGGGTCTGATTCTGCAAACCAACTTCCAGGAGCATCAGATGAGCATCTGACAAGGCCCTGCTCCCTCCTCATGTCCAGGCCACCTGGCCAGTGGCTTGGCATGAGCAACTCTAAGGCTGGTAACTATGATAACAACCTTGCAGAACCTGTGTGTATGAATGAATGTGTGAATAAATATGAAATTGAATGGAATGTTATAGCTATAACTAACTGCTTACTATGATTCTCTCTGTATTCACAATAAATGTGGCATTTTGCCTTTTCCCCTTTAATAAGATCCTTTTTTATTTTATTGGTATAACAAAGGTACAAACGTGCCCCTCCTTTAAAAAAAAAAAACTCTCCTACTCTTCCCCCCTCCTTAAAAGGGAATGTATTTTCTTACTATCCCATTGCTGCAGGGTGCTTGAAGTGATTTTACTGAAAATTCCCTCTCCTTCCCCTTAAAAACAAGAAAATCAGGTCATACCATCAAGGGCCTGGTTTGAAAAAAAAGGTATCACAAAATAAATTGTTTTACACCCTTGTGCCAGCTGTAATAAACACCTTTTACCCGCATCAAAAAAAGAAAAGGAGTACTAGTGGCACCTTGGAGACTAACCAATTTATTTGTCTCTAAGGTGCCACTAGTACTCTTTTCTTTTTGTGAATACAGACTAACATGGCTGCTACTCTGATACTTGCATCAAAGAAATTGCTAACCAACTGCAGAGTGGATGACTGAATTCATGCCAGGGGTCAGTGCCAAGCGCTAGTATGAGACGGGATTTGCGAGCAGCGCACTGACTCTAGCGGTGCATGCAGAATAAAGCAGCTGTCCCCTTGGGGTTGACAGCTCATGCCTCCAGCTGTAGTCAAAGAGGAGGGAAGGGAATCCTTAAGGACTTTTCTGCGGGGCGCTCCCTTCAGCGCGGTGAGATGCCACTCCGCCCTCCCAGCTCTAGCGCGTGCAGCAGCATCAAAGACACTCAAGGCGCCGGGAAAGGCTTTTAAAGTTGGGGAGGCAGCAGTCCCCGCCCCCCATGCCACTTATTGGCCGGGCTGCGCTCATCATTTCCCCGCCAGGGAAAGGGCGGGGCTAGCGACGCAGCAGAGCCTGGCGCAGGCTGCTGCTGCCGCTGCCGCCGCCGCCTGCTCTGTACACTGGGAAGAAACGTGAGAGTCGCTGCCGAGCCAGAGAGAGCGGCGGCGCGTCGGGGCGCACACGGGCTCCGGGCGGCGCCAGGGGGAGGCGAAGGACTTACTCGCCGAGCCGAGGAGCAGCAGCCGCCCTCGCCGCCGCCTGTGGTTTCTGCCCATAACAGCCGCATCTCTGCCCGCTCCTTCTTTTTTTTTATTTATTTTTTTTTTTTTTTGGCAAATTGGCGTAGAGTCTTTGTCTTTTGTGTTTGTTTGTTTGTTGCACGCCCCTGCCAAACAAAGAGAAGGGGGGTGGCTGAGGGAGAAGACATGCGTTCCGTCAGGAAGAGGTGGACTATCTGCACGATAAGTATCCTCCTGATCTTTTATAAGACAAAAGAAATAGCACGAACTGAGGAGCACCAGGAAGCGCAACTCACGGGGTAAATGCAAAGCCTTGACTTGTAAGGATTTGACAAAGGCAAAGCAGCGTGTGAAATTTAAATGACTCAGGCTCTTTCTTTCTCTGTCCACCCCTCCACTCCCCATTTCCTTGGGTTTATAGTCTAGCATCTATTTCAACTTTGCGTTTCTCAGCTTGGGGATTGTTTTCATGGTCAAATGACAAAGGCAACCATAACGGCAGAATTGTCTCGCAATAAAGAGTTTGTCTTTGATTTGAGATTTAAGGAGAAAAAGTAAAGTGTGATCTGAGGCTTGCTGAATACCCCCACGCCTCACAAATGGTTGCCTTTTTTGCTTGCGGAAAGAGGCAGAAGGAAGCCGGTTACTTTTAAACAGGAAAGGGTTGATCAGTGTCGTGTAGTTTTGAAACGGGTGGCACATTAGATTCGTTGTTTATTTGTGATCTAGGCAAGAACACATTTTTTAAGAAGGTTAGATGGAAAAGGCTTTTTACTGAGGTCTTGGGGACACCTTTCTGGTGGTTGAAATGGCCATAATAATAAAATCAAGCTATTTTTCGTTTCGTGGTTTGAGTAATAACAAGGAGTTGTCTCTTTCTGCTTTTGTTGCTTTTGAAGTTTGTACAGCAGATTGCCATAACTTTGGTGATGGTGGTCATTGCGTGTACGCTGTTTCTCGGGGATCTGAGAATAGATTAGAAAATCCCCTTCACTCTTCAGACGCTTCCTCTTGCAAACCTCTTCTTGCGCAGACCACCGCCTGTTTCTTTCTTCTCCCGTTCCGTGATTAAGACAAAAAAACTAAAAGCTGCTTGCTGTCTTCCTCTTGGGCTCTTGGGTTTATTTTTTTCTCTTTGGTCACTCCAGTTTAAAAAAAAAAACAACAACTTGAAACTAACGTGAAGAAGCTGGTTTCTTAGCCAAGTCTTTGTTTCCGCCCACCAGAGATGACTGTAGAATTTTTATTCTTCCATGATTTTCTTTTTAAAGAAATGCGATAACGCAGCGGAATTTTATTATTTTTTATTTACGTCACCAGAAGCGTAAAACTCGATTTTTTTGGGAAGCGTTCACAGTGGGGGGGGGTGTTTATTCATTAATGTTTGCACAAGCCCAGAGCTCATTGGGGTTGGAGGCGCAATATAAATGCAATATAAAAGCAGCGTCACTTATTGTGAGGGTTCATTGGGAGTGGGGGGAAGAGGAAGAATCGGAGATCCCCAGTGAATCATTTACAGGAAGGAGAACTCCTTAAAGGGCTCATGGCAAACCTCTGCCCCGTACACGTGCCCCCTACGAAGGTGCCATATGTGAACGCGGCGGGGCTGTGGAGGTATTACCTAGAGGGAGCGTGGACCTCTCCGTATGTGCCTTTCTATTCATGCATACAATATGGTTCCGTTACCCATGTGCGGCTGGCGTGGCTGGGAAGGAGGGTGTGTGCAGGGAGAGCCAGCCGGTGGCTGGTGTGCGCCCTTCTGCTTGCTGCCAGCCTGCCAATGCCTCGGAGCGGTTTGGTCCAGCCGCTGGCGGGCACAGCTGTGCTAGTGTGAAGGAGACGAGTGCATCGTTCCCCCAAGCTCCTTTCTATGCTAGAGGGAGGCGAGTGCATCGACCCTTCTCCACCCTCATCTCTCGCATCCCGTTTCCAAGTTCCTTGACCGGTAGCTATGCTGGAAGGAAGACGGTGCATCGCTTCCCCCTTCATCCCGACCACGACCAGGGTCCCTGACAAGCAGCTGTGCTGCTGGAAGGAGGGGCGGACCCCGCACCGCTGGAGCGCCTCGCCTGCTCCCCCTATGCCTGGTTGCTGTGACCATGACAAGCAGCTGTGCTCAGCTGGTAGAAAGGTTGCTGCCGGCGGGTTGGAGCAGCTGCAGCAGCAGCTCCGGGCAGGCTTTGTGGTTGCCTCGTACGTAGTGTGTCTGGCAATTTGCATTGCGAGCGTTTCGCTGCAAGTCGACAGGAAAAGCGCTGCCCATCTCTTTCAACCGCTGAGCCGAGCCGGAGCCTTTGTTAGCGAAGACAGGTTGCGAAAGGAGTACGCACAGTTCAGATAGCAGGGCTCCTCCTCCTTCATTAACGCCACTAATTACAGAGCTAGGGGGCCAGGCAGATTGTTCCTTCCTTGCCCTGCTTTTTTTTTTTTTTTTTTTCCTCTCCCCCTAGCACAGAGTTAAGCGTGGGAGCCCCTTTGTATTTTATATGGTTAATAATGTATTGTTTGTATCCCCTTTATAAAGGGACACATAACTGGGTGTAACTTTTTCTGTCTTGCTGCAATTTGGTATATTAAAATCTCAGGTTTAGTATAGTTTCTTTACAAATGTAGGTATTATAGATACACACTTCACTCCTTTTCCCATTTACACAGGATTGGGGCACCCACAATTCCTCCACACTCCATTTGGGCCACTTGCAGTTCCTTTCTCTTCAAAAAGAACAGGAATACTTGTGGCACCTTAGAGATTAACAAATTTATATATTAAATAAATTTGTTAGCCTCTAAGGTGCCACAAATACTCCTGTTCTTTTTGAGGATACAGACTAACACGGCTGCTACTCTGAAACCTTTCTCTTCAAACTTCTCTTGATGTGTGTATGTATATATAAAGTTAAATGTTTTAGTTGTGTGCCCAAAAAGACATTTAAAACTAGTTAGGCTTCTTCATCACTAGCTTATTAAAGATAAATATGTCTCCTAATAAACATGTATCCTAATAAATGTGTTTTTGGGGGCACATATAACACATACAAATATTTAAAATAATTTAGAAAGTAGTCCCTAACTGTTGTTATAAGACATAAAACCGGCGTCTCCGAGTCCATGATTTTTAGTGTCTAGCAAAGTTATGAATTTAAGATTCTAGGTTCGTCTCTTTGAAGATGGTGTGTAGGTTTCCTTTGAGGGTCAAGAACTGAGAGGTCAGATATGGAGTGATCATTTTATGAAAAGCATTTGCCCATGGATGATATGGTGTCTTTTTGTCTTTTATCATTTTTCTGTGAGTTCATTTGAGAGTGAAGGGATTGTCTGTTTTCACCCACATAGTTGTTGTGGCATATGATGCTCTGCATGAGGTATACCAACATCTTATGATAGGCATGTGTAGGACCTATGGAACTGGAAAGGTGTGTTGTTGCGGTGTTGATCATCATAGCAATGAAGATCTGTGTTCCGGCTTTGCATCTGTTCTGCTAGGGTCTGGTGCTGCTTTGAATTGGTGTGTCCTGGTTTGTGGGAAGCTTGCTTCTGATGATTTTGGTGAAGTTGGGGGTTTGTTTGAAGGCCAGAAAAGAGGGATTGGGAAAGATTTCTTTCCGGAGTCATACTGGGCCATATACAATATGATTATCCATTAATATCAATGAACCAAACAATCAGTATTTTACCCAAGATTGATTGTTTGATTAATTGATAGATATTGTATATGACCAGAGAGTTTAATATATCTCCAAGGTCAGGAGAGTCAGCATCAAGGTTGATGCTTTCAGTCCTAAATAGCCCTTTATCTTTAGGTGGATTTCACACTAACATCAGTTGTAGTTCCACACAAATCTGGAGGGTAGAATGTAGCCCAAATTTGTTGTTACACTTGCCAGACTATTTACGCAAAGAAAAATTTCTGGGTGTTTGACACATGCTTAGCTTTACGTAAATGTAGCTTTTTCTTCGGTGTATTTACTGATATATCGGGGTAAAGAAGGGATAAGGAGAGCACTTTTATAAGTAAGCAAAATTCTACTTCATTTGGAGTAGTAGAGCATTAATGCAGAACATTTGGGACTTTAAGCTCCTGAAAACATGGTTTTTAAAGTTGTTTTATTGCATCATATTTGTAGTTTGTTGTAGCTGTAGAGTACGTCTTGAAGACTAAATCAACCACATTTCAAATAGTAAAGTACTTTTTAGGTACAAGTAACTTAATTGCTAATTCTGTCATGTATGCCACTGTGTGAAAGTACTTAATGGATTACTCTTGGTTCAGTATAAACCAGAATCCTCTCCAATGTATTGTTATACAGTATACTTTCTTTGATTTATTTTGTTAATTTTCCTTTAGACGCATGTACTGTATCGTGTTGCAAGGCAAATATATGCAGTAAATATGTTCACTGCAGTTGTAAAGAAATTTTACTGCTTGTGGAGTTGCATGAGAATGGTTAAATGAATTCTGATTGAGATCTTTCCCAAAGAACATATGCAGATAACTTTCATTGACGCTAATAGGATTAATGCACGTGGACTTTTGCAACATCCTCCTACCCACTTCAAGTTAAAATAGAATAACTTGCATAAAGGTGCCAGACCTGTAAAATTACTTAGTTGGATTTCAGTAGGTGGCATCTTACCTCTGAATTAGTACTACATCAGTGCCTCAGCATGATAGCAATGGGGCACTGGGTTGCTAGTAGTGTTCTCTTTTTGATGAGTTGTGAAACCATGTTTGGCCACTTATGGGCTATTTAATGACCATGCCTGTTTGAAGTGCTACCCACATTTTAATTTAGGTAATTACATCCAACCTAACTAAAATCCCACTGCCGTTTAAATTCGATTGGATTCATCACCATAGACTAATCTGTTTTGTACTGTTTGTGTACTGCCAAATAATAATTTTTTGTAGTGCCTAGGAGCCCCTATCCTCAACCAGGAGCCATTTGTTCTAAGCACTGTATAAACACAGAACAAAGACAGAGCCCCAAAGAGCTTACGGTCTGTCAGCTGGCATGTTCCATTTACCTGCTTTGAGATCTATTGATGAAAAGCTCTATACTGGAGCCAAGTATTAATTTTATTATTTATGTATTTCAGAGGTGGATGTGTTTCATTAGTAGGCAGAGAGATTCCTGTAGGTAGTTGGTAAAGTAATTTGAAATGCTATTGGATGAAAGGCACTCCAACTCTAAAATATTATCCAGTAAGGATTAAAGCGGTGATTCTCAACCATTTGGGGATCAAGATCCATTTGTAAATCTTGATGTACTGTCATGACCCAGCAAATAGCTGGTTTACTAAATATTTCTTACTCACAATATATAATACACACATTAATGTAATAAGTACTACATATGTATGCCATGTGTACCATAGCGGCTGCTTCTGTCCTGTGGGGCCGGCTATGTTTTGCTTCCTGCTCTGGGTATTGTGACCTCTGGAGTTTCAGTGCCACTCATGTTTGGCTCAGCCTTCCTGATTGGAGTGGTGTGGGACATTTGAGAGTGGGATTGTGAACAGGCACATGGGGTTGTAGTGCCAATCAGATTTGGCTGAGTTGGTCCCTTGTCGTCATGATGGAAGAGTGGCTGGGCCAACCGTGAGTGGCACTGCGATCCCATGCACTAGGACCAAATTTTCCCCCACCAGGCCTTGACACAACCTTTTGATAAATTCTCGTGACCCAATTTTTGAATATGGCTCACAGATTGAGAAACTCTGGATTAAAGAACCTCACATTTGAATTTAGGGAGCCAAACTTTGTCTCGTGTATCTCTGTGCTGGAGTCAATGGGATTACCTACAAGAGAAGAATTTGGTTTGATGTTACTCTTGATATTTTTATTTGTAACTTTTTTAGGTGTCCGATTAAATTTGTGTCATTCTTTGGCCCTCAAGCGTCCCACAGACCAGGACACCCCAATTCAATTCAATAATTGCAATTATTATTGTCTGATTTTAATTACAATACCTCCATACATGTTCATGATCATCAGCCACCACTTCCTTTAGTGCACAAGGTTTTTCCACCTGAAAAATGTCCAGGTCTAACTCTGCTTAGTATGTAACTATGATAAGATCATTCTTTGATGCTGTATGGCTGTGTGAAGCGCATGTGTGTGAAAAAGTTCCTAAAAATAAAGCTTAAATTACTCTGGGCATATTCTCCCCTTTGTTTCAAGCATGAACTTGTATGGAAATTCCATGAGCAGACCAAGGAAGAATATGCCCCAGTAGGTTGCAACTCCACATATGGGGGACTTGTAGTATCATTGGGAGACAAAAAGAATCGATGGTTCCCAGCACATGCATGATAACTGAGAAACTGTGTTGGGGAGAGGGGTGGAAAGCTAATACTTAGTGCATCAATTAATACTTGATGGGAGTATGTGATGTGCCAGGAGTACAGGTTCTGGCCCACATCTGGTCAGTTTGGGACCATATTCACAATAAAAAGCTCATAGTACATTGTTTCCCCTGTATTTAAGGTATATGATTTAAAATAACTTAAATACACTGCAATTAAAGAGCTTATATTTTTCAGATTAAGTATTTCCTTGTATCTAAAATACCATTTTGTTAGGTGGAATTTCATTTTTTGAACATGTAAAATGAGTGAGGATGGGGAGAAATTCTTGCTGCTTTTCCTAATGGATATAAATAAAACTCCACTCGTATTTGTGATGTGTAGAAAAATCATCCTGGCAGCCCCAACCTTACCTTAATGGTGTCTTTTCCATATTGCATTTCAGAGATGGTGAGTTGAGTTTGAGTAGATCAGTGCTCAATAGCTCTGATAAAATAATTCAAAAGAGTGGCTCTTCAATCTTTCAACATTCTGTAGAAGGCTGGAAAATCAATTCTTCTTTGGTACTGGAGATAAGGTGAGTGCCTTGAATAACACACAGTTAATTTCATATTACTATAGCCTATAATTCTCTCTGTCTAGCAAACGTATCTAGAACTCTTGATTTACAGTTTAAAGGTGGCTGTTGCTTAACAAAATACTGTGCTAGTTCTATTTAATGTTGCACGGTGAATGACCTGAAACCCTGAAAAGAAGTAATACTTCCATCCTCAATGTATAAGAATGAATAAGATGTGAGCTTGAAATAACTGTGATTGATCTTTGTGAGGTAGTAAAATTGTAGTAGTATTGACATGTTATGCAGTTTCCTTTTTTCCGTTAAGTTACTTGAGGCCATAGTGTGCCTGACACTAAGGTGGTCATACCGCGCAGTAAGAGGAAGCCACAACCTCTCACTCTAGGTGGTTAGAGCAGGGCTTCCTGGACCTTGGGCCCAAGCCTGGGGGCTAAACGAAGGGAGACCGGAGGGCTGTGGGTATGGTACTTCCTCTCCCTGTCAAGAAAGCAGGGATCAGAAAGGATAGGGAATGTGTGAAGCCTTGGCTAGCAGAATTGAGCCAGTAGGCGTGGTGGAATATGCTATACCCAGAGAAGGACTGTGGAAAGTTGCGCGTGCCTCCATGCTAGGGCAGCAGGGCAGTCTATGTACAGGCTCATATTTGGGGCATTGAGCAAAAATTCAATCTAGCCCTTAAAGTGGGCATCTGTGCCCTTTCTATGTAACCATTTTCTTTTTTAAGGGGCAAATGCTGAAGTCCTTAATCAGGTAAAACTCCTATTTATGCAAGAGTAGTTTGCCTAAATAAAGGTTAAGTGAGGCCTGCTGTATTGGGCCCATCGTTTTTATGTCTTGAATACTAAAGCAAAGAGAATATATTAATAGCTCAATGATAATTAGCATGTGCAAAGTTGTGGTAAAAGGAATCTGTGGGATACTTACGACTCTTGAATGTATATCTGAACATCCATATGCTCTCACCATCCCTTGCAGAACAGCCTGAAATGTTTGCCATTATCTTGCTCATCACCATCATCTTCCTCATCACCAGTGGCCATCATCTTGGCATCTCCCAAGGGCTACTCCATCTCTCCCTTCCCAAGCACACAGGCTGGGATACAACTTTTATGTTACGCTGACACCACTGTCTCTAATACATATTCAGTTAGGGTTTCTCTCCTCTTCCTTATTTGTATTTCCTCACTCTACTAATGTTGGCGTGCCCTTCTCCTGTAGGTTAGTATATGAATGATCTCAGCTTACTATCATATACCTCAATTCATTGCCCATGACACTATTGTCCTAAAATATCAAAAGCTGGTGTTGGCTCATGTGCCTGTGGTTGGCTGGTGTTATGGACAAACTTCCCCCTTAAACGTACTCTATTCTGGGTTCCCCAAAACTTAGGAGTGACCCATTAGGCCATTTATCAGCACCCAAGTTCATAGGCCTCAAGCCTTATGCTAATTGCTGAAGCCAGTGTCTTACAGGATAGAGGCCTGTAGGTTCCTTGCATTACTACTGAAAAAAAAAAAAATGCTAAAGCTAGCTCTACAGGCTACAGTGATTAGTAAATGAACTCTAAAGTGAGACCTTCTACCTTTAACAAATACTTGATCCCATTCTTCTTTAAGTTACACCAGTGTAAATTTGGAGTAAGTCCAGTGATTTTACTTACTGCAGTTTTATGTTGGTGTGACTGAGAGCAGAAGTAGTTCCACATGTGCTTTCTTAATTTAGTCCAAATTTTGCTATTTTTGCTAGTGCTGAGTTGTACCCTTAATGCATGAGTGGCCCCAGTGAAATCCGGGGTGGGGGTGGGGGGTGTAATGGGCAGAGTAAAGTTCTGCTTACAAATAAGGGTGGCAAAATCAGACTCTTAAGCTACTTTTTGCTTCTATTAGTACTCTGGAGCCTATATGGCTCACGCATAGTTAATAACTAAATTTTGCTCTAATTTACACCTAGTGTAAATTTAATGTAATTCCTATATCAATGGGATTATTTTGGGTTTAAATGGATGTAATGGATAGAACAACTTGAAGTGGGGATGGTGAGTGAGCTCAAAAGAACACGTCTTGACTTTCAAATCCTAGGTTGTTGGGCTGGCAATTAGCAAAATCATTGTTTTACTTGCAAACTGAGCATATTTGCTGTGCAAGTAATTGAGAAAACATAATTATGAAACCCAGTAATACCCCTTTTTAGTCACTTTCCAAAATGTAACCATTTAAAACAAATCTATCTGGTTATGCAGGGCAAACCATAAGTGTGACCTTCATGATTGTAGTAAGTATTTGGTTTACAGGTTACAGAAGGAAGCGCAGAATGTCATACGGTTGACAAACTTAATTTTCCCCAGTTTCAAGAAAGCAAAATATAACATTAAGACAAGGAGAACAAATGTTGAGGAGAGTGTCAGATAAATGCTGCAAAGCCTGTTTCTAGAGCTCTGTCACACACGCTATCTTTAAACTACCAAAAATCTTCTGAAAAGTGTAAAGAAAACTATTGTAGAGACAATGCAGATATAGCAGAAACAAAAATAATGTTACTAAGAGAACTTTTTAAAATACTTTGGGCGTGTCTTCACTATGGAGCTAAATCGGCATTGCTGCAATCGAAGCAGCAGCATTGATTTAGTGGGTCTGGTGAAAATGTGCTAAATCGATGGGAGAGTGTTCTCCCTTTGATTTCTGTTCTTCACCTCCCCAAGAAGAGTAAGGTAAGATGGTGGGAGAGTGTCTCCCATTGACACCGCATGGTGTAGATGCTGCGGTAAGTGGATCTAACTACATTGACTTCAGTTATGTTATTCACGTAACTGAAGTAGTGTAGCTTAGATCAATTTACTGCAGTAGCGTAGACCTGGCCTTCTTTTGAATAAGTGTTAAAAATTACATAATGGTTTATTAAAATGACGATGTAGGCTATGGTGTCATCACAGCAACACATGTGAAGAAGAGCACATGCTTTCTCTCAGTATAAGTAGGAAATATTCCACTACACCAGTGTGAAGACTTGTAACAGCTGTGAAGACTAAGTGGCTCCTTGCTTTTTGAGCCATAGTGGTCATGAGCATCAAGTCATGCAAGTAGCTTTTAGCTGAATAGAACTTAGGCCTGCATCCTGCCCTAGCCCTCAATGCAAGGGGGATCAGGGATGCTGGCAGATGCATCTGCTTTCCAGGAATCCTTACTGCCAGGGTACATGCTAGTCAACAATGGTGGATGAAGGTTGGGAACAACTTCTACAGAGCTGACCATGCCTTTTGGAAACACAGTCAATTGCTATATCTGGTCCCCTTTCTGATACTCTGTAAACGCTGAGAAGAAATCTTATTCTTCTGCTTCCACAACAGGCTTTCTGTGCAACCTTGCCAGCCCATGAACAACAATAAATAGGATCTATCCCTTAATATTTTTTATACTGTTGGAGTCATAGGGACTAACTTCAGAATGTCTCTAGCAAACTCCTAGAGTGTTTTCACTGCTAAAGTAATTGTTTAGCTTTCCAAAGTAAGTTAAATGCACTATGTGGATCATGAAGATGATTCATGCTCCTATTATTGCAACTGTTAGTGTGAATAAAGTGTTTGTACTTGTGGTGTGAGGTATGCCAGAGCAAATAACACAGAGAGAAACACACAATAAAAAAAAGCTATCACCTACTGAATAATATATAAAAAGTTGTCAGTTCTTTGCAATGGAGAAATAATTTGTGAAATCCTTAATGTATAGTGTACAGGCATTTTATAAAACACAATAGATGGCAGCCACTGCTGTGTATTACATTAGCTTGACACCCACAATAAAAAGTTCAAAATGTGAAAAACTTCTGACTGGGATTTGCTTTCTACACGGATAGCATGTTTCATTGTGTGCCTGGATCTAACCTCTAGGCTGCTGAAAGTCTGTGGTTCATTTTGTACTATCTCTTGAGCACTCTCCATTACCATTTTTGACTTGCGCAAGTAACCGACAGTTTTCCACCATCCACATAAGTCCTAACTTTTTTATTTATTTATGTATATTTAATCAGATTCTTGAGATGGTCAGGTCCACACAGGTGGGAGGGTGAGTAGCTGCTAAGCTGTTCCATGATCAAGACTCTGTGGGCAGGTTTATATCTGAGCTCCTGTCATCCATCAACTGGCCCTTGTGGGCCTTAGCACCTGTCTCTAACCTGGGAATCAGCAGAGGCTGATATGGTAGCCCCTGAGAACATGCCTGTTTAGAGAGGAGGGGGGGCATAATTAGTTAGTAATTGGAGATTGCAGCAAATCTGCTGCCTTCCCAGTTGTGACTGCTCTGGTGAGAGAGTGATTTTCAGATTGATGGTACCCTTTGCCTGCTGCCAAGTTAATTTCAGAACAGATAGCAGCTCCTGTGCCTGTGGGAAGGAGACTAGTTGGCTCCCTTAGTATCTGCTGGCTCAGTCATATGGAGGAGACTCCACCTGCTCATGGAAATTGACACCCTCCTCATATTTTTTCCTCAGTCCTTGCTATACTGGATGACAATAAGGTTGTGTGGGTGGTAGTGGGGGTAGTGTCGAAGTAGAGATTGTGCTGTCAGGATGGGGGATGTAGTAGAGTTGATGAGGAGCTTATTGTCCAGGGATGACTCAAGCACATCTGAGAGATACAACCTCCTAGGTCTTCAGAGTCCCACTCAGTGTGTGTGACCTTCTTTCACCTCCCTTAAACTCCAATACTGTGCAAACGGTTGGGGGTTGAATCCTCAGAGGGAAAGCAAGGAGAAAATTACCCAAGTGTCTAGTGTGCTGTGTCAGGGAGCAATGAATGGAGATTCCTGTTAAGTAAGAAGAGTGGAAGCCTGCAAAGTGCCCAGCCAGGGCTTTAGTATAGGAAAAGTCAGTAGCTATTTTTTGTATGTGATCCTGCATCGATACTCACAACTAAAATGATCTCCTCACTTTTTTGTCTTCATTCGTTTGTGAAGTCCATCAATTAGAGTGTAAGCTCCTCAGAGTAGGGACCTATTTTTTAATGTGCCTTCTGTGGTATGCCTCACACACTGATGGGCACAGTTTAAAAAAAAAATTGATTGGATTGGATATACTTGTGCTTGCTTCATAGGTTTTGCTGCAAGCCAACAAATGACATGCCAAACATACTGAATGATTCTGTAGCATCTTTCTAAAGGAGCAGTTAGTAATGTGTGAGGCTTGCTAGTTACTTTTATATATTTAGATGTTTTGTTTATTCTAGACAAAAATACATACAGGGACCAAAACAGAACTAAAAAGCCCAAAGTTGGGCTCAAGTGAGAAGACATGTAAGGTTTGCTATTTTTGTATTCTAATTAGAGAAATTAGTTTTACCTACTGTCAAAATGATCCATTTGATATTTAAAAATCAGAGACTACTTTACAGAGATGCTTTAAGGGCAATTAAAAACACGTGCAGATATTCTTAATAGTGACCATTTGCCTTTAAGTAATCAGCAACAATTCCTTGGAGAAGTTAAACATGAATCTCCCTTTTTTTTATAGCATGCAAAAAGCTCGTTGCAATTACTAATATATATTCTCAAAAATGTACACTATGTAAAACAACTGTTAGAATTGCTTATCTATTGTCAGTTATGTCTGTTAGTGATCACTATGCATAGTGAGAGCATGAAAAGAAATACAGAAAAATAAAAATTGGTTAATCAAATTAAAGTATGCATTTTTTCACTGATTCAAAATTATTAAAAATCAAAATACTCTCATTTATCCAAATGACCCAGGGGACAGAGGTGACGCTAGCCCATTGGGGGCCCAAAGCAGAAATGCCTCCCGCCCAATACAAACTAAAAAAGCAAATAGAGGGCTCCCTTGAGCTGCTCAGGACCCTAAGCAATTGCTTATTTCTGCTTATGCTTGGAGCCAGCTCTGCTGGGCAATATCCAGAACTTTCAGATAACTGGGCATTTGGATAAATGGAAGTGTTATTAACTAACCTAGGACTACATTGTGGGGGGGGGGGGCGCACGGCACTGTGTGGATTTGGATAAATAGTATTTTCAGATAACTGGAATTATAGTATGCTACCTTCTGTTTGGATGCACAGCTGAAGGCAAGCCCAGTTGTTCCCTGTGAAACAATATTATTTTTGGTTCTCCCTCTTAATATAAACATTTTAAAAAATCTGTATGAACATAAAGCCACAATCTGCTTTCAGAGACACATGTGCAATTCCTATAGACTTCATTAGGAGTCAGTGGGAGAGGTGTGGGACTTGGAGGGGGGGGGCAAAATTTGGTCCCCAAATGCTTATCTAAATCTATATTCAGCCAGATAAAGAAGGTGAGTTGTTAATACCTTTTCAGGGAAAGCACCATTTAATTGATAACACATCGTTTTAACTAAATCTTCCATAACTAATTTTGAAATTAAGAACTTCCTCTGCATTCCAGATGGTGTATGCTTAATGAATGGTATCTGGTAAAGCTTTGGTAAGAATTAGGCTAATGTCTTTGCCAGGGGAGGACCTCTCAATGTAGTTCTAACACCTTTAATGCTACAGTGTTTCTGGGATTGGTCTGGCTTCTTAGATATTTATGGTGCTCTTTGGCAAGTTTGCCTCATGAGTTGTTTCTGCTCGAGACAAATGGAACATAAACCCTGACCCTTTCTGGAAACTAGAACTTCCAGTGCTAGCTACCTTGGATGTGAATCTTCCTGGGAGATGTGGTCTCTGTGGATCTTGCTGGGAGATTTGAAGTTGAGAGGTTGGTCCATTTTCTTGAACAATCATCAGTGAGCTACAAATTAATCCAGAGCCTTTAAATTCAAAAAGTCTACCCACCCAACTCTTCTTCAGTGTACACAATTCTCAGGCAGAGATTGGAGAAGCTACCATTGTTTATGGCACTGTGGCACAGTACAAATATTGCATTTTGAGTTTTATAATGATAAACTACATATTAAGAGAAAAATGCCAGTTTATTCTATGGACTCCTTTTAATATCTCCCAGAAAGCTATAAATAAGTGTCATTACTAATAATTATATATTGCCTACAAAGTAATCCACAGTTATGCCCACAGTTCTGATATAAACTGAAATCAGAAGTTCATATTAAGAGCGAAGTCTCCAACAAATGATCATGTCAGCAACAGAGCTATCTTGTAAACTTGTCCTGTAAACAAAGCTGTAAATTGTGAATTACCTCTTATTCAAATTATTCCATACATATGTATGAAAGACTTCCATTAAAATTAATGGAAGCTGGATCATGACCTTCATGCATTTAAAAATAATTAACTAGTGAATTTAGGCTGTGAATTACCCATATTCAAATTAATAAGTACAAGTCACAGTTCAAGTCAGGGCTCTTTCTATCTAATCTCTTTCATGTTAATTGAGAGAAAGTTATTCCCCACTTGGATGCCTTTACTGTGTGTCTTTTTAAATTTTAAAATAATACATGGGAAATCCTATTTATGTGCAAACATAGCTGCACGTTGGCTAACACACACATAATAGACAGGTCCTTCTTTGATATTGAAAGTGTGTATTAGGTATTGAAAGTGAATCCTCCTGATCCCCCTTCCCTTGTGATTCTTATTTCACTCAGGTCCTAGAGAGTCCTTTTGACATTTTCACCTATTCATTGAGGCTCTCCATTGTGGCGGCCACCTTCTAGCTGTAGTCACCATCTCCTTTAAAAAGCCCCAACTCTGAGGGCTGCATTCCTATGTAATGAACATTTTTACCAATCTGCTCAAATGTTCTTCTTCATTCTTTTTCTAGTCATTTACATCTCTATTGCAGGTACCCACAAAATTAGGCATATCAAACCCACAGGGCTTTTAAGTCTATTAAACTTACGGGCTGAAGAAATTCTTTATCTTGCTTTACAAAAAACAAAAAAACCCTGCCTTGCCATTTACACCATTTACCAAAAGCTTAAAGCATTTAAGGTTTTAATATCTCCCATTCTGCTTCATTATTCTCAGTCCCTCATGCATGCTACATCATCAGATGTCGTTGCTCTGATGCCACTTCATACATACACAAGAGCCCTAAAATAGAATTTGAAGGTTTTCTCTTTATTTTAGTTAGGTTTAAGATGTGTGAGGTAACATGAGAAAAAAAAATCTTACTATGTTTCACTTTCCCTTAGGCTTTTAAGGTAAATTTCAGTGTAGCAAATGTTTTGTAACCAGTTTCATTATTAGACATTCTCTTGTATCTTGAGGCAGTGACACAGGATAGCTGACTGGCCTACATGATGATGTTGTGTTTTTGTCCCTTCACATCTGGAGAATATTTCCCCCCTTTCATTTCCCAGTAGGTACTTCTAAATAGCTTGTACAGCAGTTAAAACAGCAGGGTGGTTTTCCTGGTAAGTATTGATCCTGTTCTAAGGATTAGCAATGCAGAGTCCTTAAAGTGACTATAAGAAAATACTATTTTTACACTCAACAAAATGCTTGTTGTGCATTCAGAGTCTTATCTGCTGACTTGAATGACAAACATGTCTCTTTTTACAGCTTTTTTTTCCCCTCCTGTTAGAATTGCAGAGCCAATGCTGAGATAGAATACCTTTTTAGGGAAATTTGTTAATTGATAACAAATCTGCTTCAACTAAATCTTCCTCCATAACCAGTTTTAAAATTAAGAGCCCTTTTTGACCTTCCGGATGGCACATACATAATGAGCGGTCTCCAGTAAGCTTTAGTAAGAGTTAGGCTAATGTCTTTGCCAGGTCAGGACCTCTCAGTATAGTTCTAACCCCACTTCTGCATTCCATCCTACTGAGCACCTGCTTAACTTTAGACATGTACCGTAGTCCCATTAACAAACATAAGTACATAGCTGAATAGGTGTGGACTTCAACATGTGCTTAAATGCTTTGCTGATTCGGGATTTGTAGCTGGTGGTATTTGTACAATTGGGCTCTATGACAGAGTGGACCAGATTCTTTTCCAACTCATGCATTATCAAGTAAATTGTTTACTAAGGCCCAGTCTACATGTACAGTTGCACTGTTGATTTTAAAACTGATGTAGCTAAAATGGTGAAACTTTGGCTGCAGACACTCTTCGACTGGTTTAAACCTGGCTGTTTGGCTTGCAGAGGTGCAAGCTAAACTGACATAAACCGGATTTAAATCTTTGAGTGTCCACACAAAGGTACTCTTAACTTGGTTTAATAGTGGCTTATTTTGGTTCATCTTAAACCCATTCCTAACTGACTTAAGATAAACCAAAATAAGCCAATATTAAACCAAAATAAGTGTCTACATTAGGGTTTGTACCAGTACAACTGAACTCATTTAATTAAACCACCGCAAGTTTGTGCAGACGAGGCTTAAATTGAACTTAAATTGTTTTAAGTTACAAAACTGCAATTTCTCTGTGTAGACAAGTGCTAAATTCTAATGAGTTATATATGTGCAAGCACACTGAATAATAATACCAACTTGGTGCTTAAAACTGAAGGGCAGGGTGATCAGAGGAACTCTGCAAATCTTTTAAAAGTGCAGTTCCAACATGATCATGGATCTGTATTTAAAAAAAAAAAAGGCATTATGGGGAATCCAGACTTCTCTCCTGCTGATTTCCATGACAGAGCTGCTCAGTTTACAGGTTAAAACAAGTTTTATTTCGCTGCCAGCTCTGACAACTCGACCAAGGCTGTGAGAGCCATGCTAGTTCATTCCTTGATTTTTGACACACGAGGCTACTTTGAAATCCTTTGTAAATATCTTTTAACTTACCGGTTGCTAATAAAATAAGATGATGCAGTTTATTTTGTAATCTGTGCATTAACCCACATGTCAGATTGGTTTTGAGTAGTGTTTTAGAAAACTGTTACTGCGCATATGCACTGTCCAACTTTTAAAACTTGAATCCATCGTCACTTAATTCTTTAACACCTTTTGATTTAGACTCTGTCTTTGAGTAATTGCTTGTCACATTACATTTTTTTAATCAAGACCATAAGGGTTTCTAATGGAGCCCTAACATAACTTTATAGCACCTGAAATGGCCATAGTCTAATATTATGGGAATGAAAATCTGAAACCTCACACTCTTTTATGTTATATGTTTTATACCATATTACTAAAAGATGAGCTGATTGTGAGGAATGAATACTGTCTGCCTGTTTCGTTCAAAATAGGAAGAATATTCTTCGGTTTTTGGATGCTGAAAGAGATGTCTCAGTGGTCAAAAGCAGCTTCAAACCAGGAGACATAATTCATTATGTGCTAGACAGACGTCGCACCCTGAACATTTCTCAGGATTTGCATAGCCTCCTTCCTGAAGTTTCACCAATGAAGAACCGTCGGTTTAAAACATGTGCAGTTGTGGGCAATTCTGGCATCCTCCTGGACAGTGAATGTGGAAAGGAGATTGACAGCCATGACTTTGTAATAAGGTGAGCTTTCATCTGCAGCTGGGGATTATAGCCTGCTATCTGTCACTTTCGGGGCGGGGGGGGGGGGGGGGGGGGGGGGGGGGGAGGGAAGGGAATGGCAGAAATGCTTTAACCTGAGAGCTCAATTTCCGGGATTATTTGGAATTACTGAGTAATTTATCTGTAGTGATATTTTCACTGTGTGATGCCTAAATTTAAATACATTTTTGGTATGGAAAAAATAAGATTACTTCTATATTGAAAATGAGAGGTGTGCACATTAGAAGGTAGAAGACAGATTCATATTACTCGTTGCTTGTGTTTGTTCATTTGTTTTATTCCAGATAAAATCATTACTCTGATAGAAGAGTTGGTCCTATAAATGGAAAATTGTTCTTTTTCCAAAATCTCTTCCTGTCTCTTGGCCAGTAGATGTGGCCTAGCAGTAAACTGCTCAATTACTTTATATACAGTAGTGGGAGGCAAAATTTCATTGTGATGCATTGGAATTTAGTCAGATGCTTTCTGGTAAGGTAACTGAAAGCCACACATCTCTCTCACTGCACATTGCACTGAAAATATATCCCTACAGCATGTACAAAAAGTTTATTTTTTTGAGTGTAGATACTCAAACATGCTCAACCGCCACAAAATTTTGTCTTAGGACTTCACAGATCAATGGCAAATTAAGAGCAGTTACTGGCTCCATTTGACAAGCTGTCATTATATGAACATACATAGATAAATTTAAACAAAAAAGATAGTCTGTGCTTTTTAGGCAAAGTCTCCATTGGTATGGAACAAGGAGGGTGAAATAATGGTGATAAAGAATTATTATATATGTAGGGTTAGCTCACATCACTGCTCCTGTTCTTGTTTTTCCTTTTCTATCTTGTACAAAGCTGGTGGTCAAAGAAAATTGAAAAGGACGGGGTCTGTGAAAGAAAAAATTATGGTTCTTTTCTTTTCATAAGCCTGGGAGTTTCAAAAGCTTTCAGTGGAGGTTGGACATTTAACTCCCTTAGGCAGCTTTGAAATGCAAGCTAAAGAAATACATCACCCTTTTCCTAGTAGTCACAATTGGCAGGAATTATTGAGTAGTATTTTCTTCAAAGGCATGATTTTAGGCTTGAATAGGGAAACGCAGCAAGTTTTTTAGAAAGACTTAAGAAAACCTCATTAGTATATTGGACAATGTGAAATACATTTCATCGTTCTTCATCACAGCTAGATATCCTGTTTTATGATGATCTGCAAAAAGAGCACTTTTCCAAAGATGCTAATAAAAATGGATACAAATCCTTTGGATTCTATTATGGAAAAATGCTGCATGTCATTTAGGGTTGCCAAAGACCTCAGATACTCCTGCACCTTGCTAACTGAAGGGCCTGCCTTTTTTGTTTTGGACAGTGACACTGCAGAAAGCTGGGAGGACAGAGACAAGAAAATTATCAAGAGTTGGAAGCTATATTATAATGTCTGTCTTCATATTCCATTCTGTCCTGCAACATGTGACCCAAACACTGCAGATACAGATATAGGAGCTATATTTTATTTTGGAGTTATTTCAGTGACTGGCCAGACACTGCCCTTTCCTTTTCCATGAGTGTTCAACTTGTACTGAGAACGCTTTGATTCTGCCAAGTTGGAACTCCTGCTTATAGCCAAGAGAGTTCATTATAAACAGTCCATTGCCTAACTGCACTTAGCCTGTAGGTTCTTTGTTGATGTTATGCCCTCTTGCAGGTTTAATGTGTTTGACTTGACAAGCTGCATAATGATGCAGATACCAGACTTTCTGCAGGAAGTTCTTCTATGTGAAAGCAAACTCATGATTGTCCCTCAAAAAGGCCTGGATTCAGCAAAGTACCTACGCATATATTTAACTTTAATTGTGTGCTTAATTCCTACTGAAGTCAAATAACTCATCGCTAAGACCTCCTGTGCCTATCCCCAAAACACGTCTTTTCTAGTAGTGAAACCAGAGAATGAGCTCTAATATGAATTTTGAACTAACAAAGAACTTGAGCTCTATGGAATAAAGATAAAGTACGTTTGCAAAGGTTTAATCTACAGAAATTAGCCTGTGAATAAAAGGAAAATGATGAAGCTCAATATGAACATCAGGAAGCAAAATCTGCAATTTAGATTGAAGGCACATGTATCACTTCAATGCAATCCCATCACGTCAGAGGAACTAGCCATAATAATCAATATTGCCAGTATTCCAGAATATGGTCAGATTAGCCAAGAGTGAATCCTTCATATGAACAAGAGGCAAGGAAGTGAGTGTGTGACTTTGGAGTATGTATAGTACAGAGATTTTATTCACTGGTCAGACCTTAAAACTCTTCAGAAGTGCACAGAACGCGTATGGCTAAACTGCATTCAGAGACCTTTCACTGCTTAAAGTATGTAGTAAGGAAGTCCTTTAGGAATTATGGGAGAAGAATGAATATATCTTTTTGCTAGAAGGAGGAGAGAAAGGAACCTAATAAAAGTAAACAACACTCTATGCTTCCTTCATGCTGGATAATTGTATTGCTGTAAGGGCTCAGGTATCAACTCCATGAACTGACTTTGCTGCTTCTTTTGGTTTATGTCTCTGAAAATAAAATATACACATCTTATTCACCATTCTTCTTTGCTTTTCTGAAAAAGCAGTTGTATAGGCTATATTGGACTCACAATTGACCATACAAACTAATGAAGAAAGCTTCTGTAGACTCTAACATTTTTGTGTAGTATGAGCAAACAATTTTAGAGAGATACTTATATTGGTTTGGTAAAACTAAATAATATTCTGTTAATTTTGGTAATACTGTGTTTTCTTCTTAAGAGATTCATGAAAGGAAATACATAACAAAAAGTATGTATGTGATTTATTAGAACAGGAGTATCTTGATCACACTACCCCTAGTATCAGTGGTCTTGTTAATTTGATGCTGGCAGTGATAGTGAAAATGAGACCAGAGTCTGAAGATAAGGAAGGTACTTCAGACATTCTACAGTATTTGAATTGTGATATAGTAAATCCAGCAATCTTGCATTACAGTATGATGGAATTGGATACTACATTAAGGTAACCTGAAAATATTAATAACCAATGAAATGACTTGGACACCCTAAAAGCATTATCAAGGGTAGAAGGAAGCATTCACTATGTAGCTTATTTAAATTTTATAGTGTCTTATCTCTAAGGTAGTCATCCAAGGTCATTAATAACTGGCCCCCTTTCTGTGAGACATCAGTGTGCTGTATGCTGATGATGTCAGACCTATCATAGTCTCTTGGAGCATGCAGCTAGCTAAAGGAGAAAATAACTAGGTTGTGTTTAGAATGTTTAAGCCAGGTTTTTAAAAATAGGTACCTAATAAAGAGAGACAGTGTATGCATACATGGGAACAAACAGGTAATTGTGCTAGTAAATTACAGTTGCATGAATGCAATTATCACTCCTCTTTACAGAGTGCTAAAAATATATATGTAAACACACAACTGCATTTGCAAATGCAGTTGTATGTTTTATCAGTGTAACTATCTGTTTTTACCATATTTAGGGCACATCTTAAGCAGCTATTTTTGAGATAAAGCATAACTCTACATACGCACAGGACTTGATTCTCTTCATGCACCAGTGTAAATCAGGAGTAACTTCTTTTGTCAGGGGCCAGATCTTCTGCTGGAGTAAAGTGGCTTAGCTCTGTCAAGTTCAGTAAAGCTACAACAGCTTAAGCATCAGAAGGTCTGACCCAGTTGAGTTAACTTAGAGAGGAGAATCAGGCCTCTCTTCTCTTAAAATGGTACTGATTGCAAATTGTTTTCTCTTCAGATTCTTTCCTCGTCACCTTTTAAAGCTAAGTGTATCCAAGTAAATGAGCCTTGATCCCTGCATCCACAGTACTGATGTGGTAAATCACAGCATGTAGCATTTTTGTATGATACCATGAAAAGGTTCCTTAACTCCAAGAACACCTGTCACTCTATGAAAGGAATCAGTGCTGTAAAAAAATAAAATACACTGATTACTTGCAGGCTGCTGAGAAGTGGCCTGGCTCAACTTGCTGCTGTTCTGTAGTTCTCTAGCTGTTGAATCAGATAGATATAAGATGGTGCTCCTGTCTAAGATTAAAACAGGTCAGGCTTGTTCCTCCACTGAGGATGTTTTCTAAACAATATTTCTACTGCTGTTGCTCTCAGGAAAAAAAAAAAAATACTTGCAGTAAGATTCAGTAGATCTCTGCAGCTCTAAGGACTCCTTTCCTTTGTCTGCATAGTATGATTGTGCTTTTTCTTTAGAGATAAGTTGCAAGGATTTAGAAAACCAAACAGACAATAGCCATAGGACTACATGTGCTGAATGCCCCCCAAATAACAAGGGTGAAATAGGCATTCAGGACACAAACGATTTTAACCTTAACCGTTTTTCTGACCAGCTCTCACTGTCCAAGTTTTTCAAGCATGAACTCTGCTAGTGATGTTACACCCACTAAAGGGTATAGCGCTAACCTTAGTAGGGCAAGCAAGTGGCAATTTTTTTTTGTTTATATGGTGATTTTAAGACCTTTGTTTAAAACTATACAATTTTATATTTTTAGACATATATTGTAAGATAATTGTAATGTTTCCAGGTATCAAAAAGAAGAGCTACTTGTGTACGTGCCGAGAAATGAGTTCAGGATTCTGATTTTTCCTATAACAGCTTGTGATTTCATGAGTGCACACAAAAATTCAGTTTACTTTTAAGAACGCTGAGGATTTAAGAAAAACAGCTTTGTTTTGTCCACAGGACTTAAGGATTCTGATAGTCACTCAGGAAACCTTTGCAGTGTAGCTGCAGATAGTTTATTGTGACAGTGCAAAGTAAGGACCAGATTCTGCCTGCCTTACTGACACTGAGTAGCACCTTACTCCACAAAGAATCCAGACCTAAATATATTAATGTGGGCTAGATGGAGCATTTAGGCCTATCCTTGAGTAAGGGGCAACACCTACTCCTCTGCTTTAAGAGCAGCTCTGTGAGGAAATTGTAACTTGCCTGCTCCCATCTTCTTTGGTGAGGGGAGTAAGTTGTGAAGTGTCATCTGAGATAATGGCAACTACGACATGTGTATTAAGCAAATTGTTGTTGTGCATAAAACTACCAAATATTAATTTTGATAATAAACCTTCCATGGAGATGTAGGCTGAGCAGAGAAAAGGATTTTTTTTCATTCTATCCCATGACCCCCTCACAGCTCTTCAGAACTGTCCACGTAGTAAACATTTAATCAGTCTTGGGGTTCTGTCGCATCTTAAGTTACATTTTATCAGAATACTGTATTTATGCATATATGATGCAGTCCTTACTTGCACAAGTAGTTCCATTGGCTTTATATAGGAAAATGATGCATCTCTTGTAGAGACGGACAATAGACCTTCGGGCAAGTGTTTTTCATGTGAGTAAGGGTTTGTAGGATCACTCTACATGTATGGTCAAAAAAAATCTCTGCGTCTGTCTCCTAGAGATGTATGGACATACAACTTTTGTGCCTATTTAAAGTATTTCTAGTCTATAGACTAGATATATCTTGAATAAAATGCCAAAATATGAGTCCCTACTTTTTTGAGAATCATTTCCTAAATTGAGAGATTTACAAAGTGCCTGTCCAGGTCTGAATGGAGCTAATTCCGAAGAGTTTTGGTGGGCGGGAACACATTGTACTCATTCAAAAAATTTCTTTAGGTTTCTGCCAGCCATTTATTCCAGAACATAATCAGATCCCCTTCCAGTTTGCCCAGGATATGGAAGTAATTACTTCTTAATCTTGTCTACTTTCTGCACAGTCACGCTTTTACAAATAGCCTCATTGAAGTAGTGAGGTGTCACCAATTGAGCCTCATTTGCTGTAGTTTAATTTCAGTTTCCCCCAAATGACCCACAGCAGATTGTTTTGTTTTTATGTTGGTTCATGATGATTTCTGGACAGAAATCCAGCATTTTGAGTAGAATACTGTTAATCATGGCTCCCTGGAAGGCCTCCAGTGAAGCCTAGAAGTAAGGGCTACCATCTTGTCTGTGTACTTGGAAAAGTCCTTTTTGCTCATGTTTTTGTGATGTGATGTTATCTCCCCCCCCCCCCCCCCCCCCCCGATGGCAGGGAAGGTGAAACTTTTTTTATCTCAAAGGGTTTGACGAGCTTTTGATGAGCTTCTTTGAGAAGGCCAGCTAGTCCCACTAATGTTTGCCTTCCTTCCCCTCATTCATACTCATTCATATACCCTCCCCATCTGCAGACCAGACCCATGCCTTTCCCAGAGAGAGTACTGTGACAGCACTGCTCAAACTTCATCCAGGCAGCTGGGGGTTCAGGAGGTGATTTTCCTTTTTCTTCCCTCTGTAAAATAAAAATCCCAACAAATTTGTAGTGTAGTGCTCTCCTGGCTTCACAAAGCTGCTGCTGCTGCTTCAGCAAAAATAGTTCTGTCTCAGGGACACATGTCTTCTGTGTTACTGGAGCAGGACTAGTGGGGCAGCTCTAGATGGATTTTGGCAGGAGATGAGTGGTTTCATATTACTACAGGCTGTGTAGCTCACTGGATGAAAAAGTGCTCATTCCCATGCTAAACATTAATAAAACCCTAAAATATATACAAATAAGTTACTTTTACTAACAAAAGAATCAGTGTGTGGTTTAGGAGATTCTGGGATATGAAGCCTTTAAACCTGTAGGTTGCCATTGTGAATCAGATCCAAGTAGATCATGGCTAAAGTCCCACTGTTGTAAGTTGATCTGAGTGGACAGCCCTGAGCCCATTGAAATTAAGGGTCTGCACAGATTAGTTTGTAGGATCAGGGCCCAGATATTGACCAGCTGATAACTGTGCTGGTTCTCTATGAGATGAGTTGATGATCTCAGTCAATTTTAATAGAATGTGTTTGAATGTGTCAATTGATTTAAAAAACAAAGGTGTGAACTACAAGAAGCAAAGGGCCATCTCTTCAGTGCTTTTCAGGTTGCAATATGAAGTGTGCAAACTTGGGGAAACATCAAAACATGAATTTAAGTCATTAAAAGGATCACTGCGTACCAGTGATTTGAAATGAGTGAGTCATTCACATTTCTGCCAGTTGAGAAAGGGGAGGGAGGAAGAAAGGAGGGAATTGGGGAGTCACTTTCAGCCTTTTGGAAACATGAACTGTAATTTTTTTAAATCTGTGGTTATGAATGAGGGTGGTGTGGGGGTGTGTATGGTGGGGGGATGGGAGCGGGGGTTTGAGTCCTTCCCATGCTGGGGGAAGGAATCTGGCTATCTTTTTAACCTGTACTTTGAATGTCTTGTCTGAATCTGATTAACATGTATGACAATCCCCAAACATACCATTTCCGCATTCGTATGGTTTAATTTCCTGCTGTGCATTAGAGAAGTGAAATGGCCCCTGGTGTAAATTAAAGCAGTCTCTAGCTGCTCAAAGTAATGGCAACCCATCTTGGGCTGCAGTGCTGCCCAGAATCCTCACAGTACCAGTATGGGCACACCCCTGATTTGTCTCTCGCCATGTCCTCAGCATGCCCTCTATGCCAGGGCTAATGGGGGGTGAGGGGAGCAGTATATACCTGCCCTACATTGTGCCTGTACCAGGGGAATGTTTTCATGGTCACTTGTGTGTGGCTCCTGTACAGCAGTTGTATACCTCCAGAATGGTGGATGGAATCTTTCTCAATTTTCAGAGAAATTCTTTAAATTTAGGGAAAAGGAATACCTTAATAAAGTTACCTACTGTACGTTTTCATGCCTCATTCTAATATATTATTATATTTACTAACCAGCAGATCTTGGTCTTGTATTTTTTTTGTTTGTGTAGCTTCACTGGGAGTGATACCTAAAAGTTAGAGGAACCTACTCTTAGTGGTTAAACCACTTATATCTCTCATAACAGACAGGTTATATTTCCCATATATCATCTAATACAAAACCCTTTTAACCATAGTACTCTACAAAGACTAAAATTCAACACAAAAGCCACCCAGGAAGCCAAATAAAAATGAGAAATCCAATTTCTCTGTAAATCTCCCCAAACAAAAATTCTGCAATCTTCATGCAACAATTTGCTGCTTCTGTAATCCAGTAGGTTCCCCAGATTTGTACTTCTGAGGTTTCTGGTCAGATGAAATTACATTGAAACAGTATTGAAAAATGTTAAGAACTTCTTATTTCTCTTCTAAATCTCCAAACGCCTACCCTAATCTTTTTTTTTTTCCATGAGGGAAAAATATCTAACCTCCCCCTAAAAAGGGAAACAGTCACAACACTTTATCCCATCTGTCTCCACTGAACTCTACATGCTGCTAATATACCATGTTACAGAACTCTACTTAAGGTGTGGTAGTAGTCTCAAAATTGTGTATGTAAAAACAGCATTTTGGGGTTTCATGTTAATTGTCTCAAAGATTTTTAGTGCAAAAGTGCACAGTTTAGAAGTATAAAGATATTTCCTGGCCTCTGCAATTGCTATTTCTGCTGTCCCTTCTTTCTAGGAAGCAGATGGATCTTTGTTGCCTACAGGGTGGATTTGATTTAAATCAAATTTAAATTGCTAGTTAGGAAGACTTGATTTAATCATGGATTTTTACATAACAACCACGGATTTCTACATAACACCTTTTATAACCTTAATACATATTCTTCACAACTCAGAGATAGACACAGGTATCATTTTTAGAAGTTACACACTACACATTTTTAAAGTGATTTTTGAAAACTTTTCAGATTAGTTTTACAGCTATATCAGAAAATGAATGATTGATTGATTATTTTTTTCATTTACCAAAGGTAAATGAAGCAAATAGTTCACCTCCCAATGACTTCATAAATATCTCTAATTCAACAGGGTAATCATTAATATTTGGAGGATTTTCTTGCCATGCTGTATTAGGAGGAGAACATCACCAGACAGACATTTAAATTGTTTTATTTAACTAAAACAACAACGTTATGTATTCTGGATTTTTTTCTTCAATAGCAACCATAATAGTTTAACAAAACAAGTATATGAATTTTTGAATTTAAACGTAATGTTTGATTTTTGTTAATTGTTTTTTTAACTACGATAGTTAAATGAAATATTACAAAAAATTAAATCTACTACGTCAGCCAGGTCAATACAAGAAACTTAAAATATTGGCTTCTGCAGCTAACTCAGTCATCTCCACCTTCATTTTCCTGTTTGTTCATAATCTGGAAAAGAAAAACAAGCTTTCCTGCTTTTTTAGGTCCCAAACGATTTCTCAATTTGGAATGAATTAGTCCAAAGGAAGAAAATTTTCTTTCTGCACCGGCAGAAGAAGCTACTGCTGTTAAAAGTGAGATTAGCACTTCAGCAGTGTCTGAATCCCAGTGCTTAAGTGACTTCCACCAGTTCACTGGTGTGACTTTCTTTAAAACATCACCAGCAAACATATATTTCTTGAATGGTTCTTATTCCCAAACTGGGAGATCTCTTTTACGGCCCGCTGCAATTATAGGCTTTCCCTTCTAGTGAGAGAATGGTTTGGTAGATCTTAAATCAATGAAAGCTACACTCAGAAAGACCTCAAGACTTCTGGAATATGCTGCTCAAACAGTTTCACTTTGGTTTCTACTGCCTGTCCCTCCCTTCTCACATTTTCTCCAGACTTCATGTCTGGATCTATTCCACGCCCAACTATCTTCTATTCCTTGAACTTTCTGAAACTTTGCACTTTTAGAGAGAGGTAAGGGATTGACTCTGTGTACACAAATTTGCAAAGGGACAATAGGGTTGAGGTCTGTTATTTCTCACCTCTAGATATTTATTTAAAACATTTTTGCTGTTAACAAGCATGTTATCTCTGGAGACACAAATGCACAGTTTGAGAACTGGAAAACTAAGCATCTGATGGTATCTTCTAGACTCAGCACTGAGTCCCACGGGGTAGATAGAAAGATTAATTTAAATAATCTATACAGAAGCCCCTGGAACGTGATAAGTTTGGATCCCTAGTCCATCAACTACTGGAACTCATTTACAAAACTTTTCTTAAACATTACATGAATATATTGTCTCATACTATAGAATTAGAATTTATAATCCTTATTCCATGATGATATCTTTGAGCTATAAAGTATCTTAATTAAAACTATCTTTAGATTGCTTTTTTTCCCCCTCAAAGCATTTTATTAAAAAAATCAGATTTTTTTTTTTTAAATAATTGATTTTTATCCACCCTGGTTGCACATCAGCATTGTCAGTAAGAAAGATTTTGCCAGTCGAATTAGGCCCTCAGTTTTCCAGTGTTCATTGTCTTTAAATTATTCCCTTAGGCCTGGTCTACACTACAGCATTAGGTTGATTTTAAGGCAGTTTATGTTGACCTAATTATGTCAGTGTACATACTACAGCCTTACTTCTGCCATTGTAAGTGCCCTGCTACACTGACATAGTAACTCCATGAGAGGCATAGGGATTATGTGGATGTAGTAAGTAATGCTGTGTCTACAGGACACTGCATCACCCTAACATCTATTGGCAGTCATTCTTGTCAATTTCTGGCTCCCCAGTCAGGCTGCTGCTCAGTCTCCGCTCCAAGCTGGGCTGCCACCCAGGCTCCCAACTCAAGCTGCTGCCGAGCTATCCACTCCCTCTGGGGAACCTGCTGTGCCCCAGATCCCAACTCCTTGCTCCCAGCTGGGCTGCCCCCAAGCTTCTGGTTTCCCGCTCTGATTTGCTCCCCATTGGGCACATGGCAACTGACCAGACTCCCAGTGTGAGTCTCCTAGCTGGGAGCCTGGCTGCCCCCACCTCCCTGGGCTCCTGGTTCCCTACTAGCGTGACCCGATTTTTCCCACTTTCTATCTGAACAGGTTGGGTGGTGGTGGTTAATAGGCGCCTGTATAAGAGAGGGCTCTGAATATCATGACTGTCCCTATAAAATCGTGACATCTGATCACCCTGCTCCCCACTGGGAGCATGGCAGCTGACCAAACTCTGGGTGCGGATCTCCCGGCGGGGAACCTGGCTTCCCTCCCAGGCTCTTGGCTCCCTGCTGGGAGCACAGCTGCACCTGGCAGGGAGCTCTTTGCCCGGAGACTGGTCAGCTGCCCCATTCCCAGTAGTGAGTGGGGAGCCAAGAAGCCCGGTGCGGCTACCCTGTTCCAGGCAGGGAACTGGGCTACTGGCGGGGAGCTGTGTGCGGAGCTAAGAGTCCTGGCTGTCAGCCCCCAACACTGCCCCTCTGAAATTGGTGGAAGCACTTTTGGTGAGGGGACACACCGCCGCCAAAAGAAGGGCAGTGTGGTCATGAACTACCACAATAATTACTGCGGTGGCTGTAAATTGACCTGACGTAGGTTGACTTAAGTTTACAGTGTAGACATGCCCTTAGTGAAACTTGTGTATTCCCCTTACCTTTAGTGAGGTTTGCACAGGTTTAGGTAATTGGAACTTTGATAAACAACTTTTGTTGATTATTCACCAGAAGGAATAGAATCCAGCTCTATTACTCTTAACTCTCCTGGCTTTATAGGAATAAGAGGTAAGGAAGCAGTAGAAACTTTCTTTTCATTGTGAAAGTAAAGTAAGCAGTTACAATGAGCGCACACAGGCAGCAGCACATCTGGTGAGAGAAGTTGCCAATTTTACAGACTCACTCTTCAGAGCAGAACTGCACGTGTGATAGACAATCTCAATAGAACCTTTAAAATTCTCTTCCTCTTTATGTTCTACAAATACTTGAGCCCATTGTCTGTCCTCTTTCTGAAAATTGTTCTGTTGTGTGGTAAAATAGCTTTAATTACAGTATTTAGCAGTGAGTGAGAAGAGTAGCGCCTAGAGTAATATTGCTCACTTCACTGAGTGTTTACCTATGCATAGGCCCCAGCTTTCTCTTACTTCTATTTTTCTCCCCCCTGTGTCGTAGCAAAAATTTGGCTGTAGACTTGTTAGTAGCACAAGATTTAGGGTGACACTTTACCCTTTTTCAGTCTTTGGATAACACTATCTCACCTTATGTCGTATCTTTTATTTATTATTTTATTTAAAATATAGAGTATCATAAATATAGATGGCACTTCAAAGACAACTTTTCAGGTTCTGCTGACACTTTCTCCGTCCTAGATTCTGATGCTTCTTTTGCTTCTCTTCCATACATGACAATTACTAATTTGCCAGCTGATTAATCTTTTTTCTATTGTGTTCCTAATTACATTTGTCAGACAAAACAGTTGCATAAAAATAACTCCTATCTTCAGCTGTTGCTGTTCTTTATTTGGTGCCTCTGAGAAGTGGGGAGGGCAGAAGTGACTTACTACCGCTACTCTGTTTCCAGTCTTCGGGACAGCTGGAAGCCCCTTGTATGAGTTAGAGCAGCTCTGAAATTATTCTTACTTTGTTGCAGCCAGAATGTTTCAATTTGAGTTTCTGCTCCAGTCCAGGATTTCTCTAGCTAGGCCTTTTCCATATCTTGGCATACCCACTGTGCCATAGGCCCCAGAGTAGGTAATGTAGAACCAGCTTTAGAAACTTTTTTCATTACCCGTGGGAATCATCAGTTCAGTGAGCACCTACCATGGCCATTGACTTCAGGTGCTCAGCAGTTTTGAAACTCAGGCAGTTGTTAAGGGATCTCAGGGTTTAGAAGCCTAATTTAAGACACGCAGTTTCATAAATCTTGGCCTGAATGTGCAATTTGATGGAAGATCAGAGTCTAAATCAATAAAACAATAACGAGGGGTGATTTCAGCTGCACACATGAAGGCTAGTCAAATGTCACAACAGGATATTTAGAGAGACAAGGTGCGTGAGGTAATATCTTTTACTGGATCAACTTCTGTTGGTGAGAGAGAGAGAGAGAGAGAGGCTTGTCTCTCTTACCATCAGAAGCTGGTCCAATAAAAGTATTACCTCACCCCCACCTTGTCTCCCTAATGTCCTGGGACCAACATGACTATAATACTGCATACAACAGATAGGATTTAGATAAAGTTTCTTGACATCAGCAATGACTGCTTTGTGGAACAGCTAGGTCTAGAAGATACAAGATCCAGTCGGACTTTTTTTAATGGTTTTCCTGGGAGAGACACCTAAGAGTAGGTAAAATTTCCATTAGTGGTTAAGGCACTTAAGTTAGTCACTAGCAAAGACATGTTCTAATGTAAAACATCCATTAATATTTTTTCCTTCAGAAGTTACAAAACTCTAAATTTATCTTTTAAAAATTGCCATAATTCCATTATTCTATAAAACTCTCCTAAACAAAAAGTATACTATCAAACTGTAATCTGAACCAAACGTTACCAGTTCTGTAATAAGTCTGCTTCCCTCTAGCCCCCTTCTTCTTTTGGTGGGTTTTGTGGTTTAAAAACCAACAACAACTCTTCAGTTAGTGCAGCTCCACCAGCATAAAAACTCTTCCTTTTGAATATCCAAAGTGCTGCTACTTACTATTCACAACCACAAAGATCCTTTTTCTGCATGACTGGAAAAGGAAGTTCCACTTAACCCTCCCAGAAGTGTAAATAATCATAATATTTAACCTCTCTTCCTCCACTGAGTGACATAATGGCTCTAAAATTACCTATATTAAAACAGTATTAAAAAGTTAGTGTTGTGAGATCTGCCCTCTAGACTAATTCTCTTATATAGAGTAAGTAAAGCTACATATACGCAAGAAGATGGAGTTAGGGTGGAAACTACAACTTAGATTTTTCTGGCTTTCCGTGATTGAGATCTCATTCTTGATATTTCACTTACTTAGTTTTTTGCATATACTATGCAGCAACATTTCAGTGATATGAATTTATTTCTTTATAACCATGTCAGAAGAACTCTGCTGGAAACAACAGTAACTACTCAGTAACTCATGGGTAGCAGTGCAGCAAGGTCTGCTGCCAAATAAGTAAATAATGTGTCGTCACTTTTTCTAAGTATTTAATACCATTTAAACCTTCCCTGTCACTTCACTGTGCGGTCTCAAATGAAAAGAACCCATATCACAGTCACTGTAACTTCAGGAACAAGGAACTTAGTGGTCATAAGTTTAAATTCCTGTTTTGTAAACAACTTAAAAATAAGGGCACTAGAAATGCGGAAACTTGTTGGCAGCTGACTTTAAAGAAGGCAACGCTTTTTTTTAATGAAATCTGTCTTGTCTTGAACTCTGAATTCTTGCAACAAGTCTTACAGTAGGGAATAATTAACAAATGATAACATCAACATGATAGACCTTAAGGGGTAGACCTGGCCCCTGTACATCAGTGGCAGATAGGAGCTGGCATTGTGCTGCCACAAAGGGCCTTGGGAAAACTCCCTTAGCACAGGCACATCATATGACTACGATAGGAAGTTCTGTAGTGGCTACTGTGCATACCCAGCAGATGGGAGAAAGTCTTAGGAGGGGCTGTCTAGGAAGTGAGACCATCACTTTCAGGGATTCTGGGCTGTCCAGACTGTGGAGTAGCCTAGAGGTAGCTGTTGGGAGCTTAAATTGGAGCAGCCTGTGCACGAGTGTATGGCACAAACCACGCTGGCTCCCGGCCATCCTACACGCCTGAGGGCTCCAAACCATAGGCTTTTCAAATCACTCCTATTGCCAGACCTCTTCTGTTCTTTGAGGAAGAAATACAAATTTCTTCTTAAACTAAGGGCTGGGGGAAAGCCAATGGGTGTGGAGAGCACACCATTTGGATAGAGATGGCCCTTAGGGGAGGATCTGTTAAAGGGGAGTCTCTGTATCCTCGAAAAGAGGTGAGGATGGATGTTGATAAAGTCCAGGTAGGAACTGAAGACAAACAGTCAAATGAAAGAGTCCCATTCAGTTACATCACATAATGGCGGAGAGCTAAAAGTGACACGTTTTATAAGTGCTTATTTACAAAAGCTAGAAGTAAGATGATGATGATGAAACTGGCATTACAGAAACTTGGTGGAATGATGATAATCAATCGGACATAGTGATACCAGGGTACAAAATACATAGTAATGAGAGAGTAGGTCATGCTGGTGCGGGAGTGGCACTATATGTGAAAGATAGCAGAGTCAAATATAGTAAAAACCTTAAATGAATCAAATTGTACCATAGAATCTATATAGATAGACATTTTATACTTGAATAATAATAATATAGCAGTAGGACTATACTACCGACCACCTGACCAGGATGGTGATGGCGATTGGGAAATGCTCAGGGAGATTAGAGAGGCTATAAAATAGGGAAAAAAAACCTCAGTTATAATCCCCCATTATTATTATCTCTATATTGACCGTGTACATGTCCCCGCAGGATGGGATGTGGAGATAAAGTTTCTAGACACCATAATGACTGCTTCTTGGACCAGCTAGTCCTGGAACCCACAAGGAGAGATTCACAGGCTCTGGTCCGAGAGGTGAATATAGATGAATCACTCAGTAATAGCAACCGTAATATAATTAAATTTAACATCCTTGGGAGGGGGAAAACATCAAAGAAACCCACCACAGTAGCATTTAACATCAGAAAGGGGAACTATGCAAAAATGAGGAAGCTAGTTAAATAGAAATTAAAAGGTACAGTCACAAAAAAATACCAAAATAGAGGCTCAAATTCATGGTATAGTCCAAATTAAAAAAACTAACAAAAAACGGAGGACCAGAAAGTGCCATCACGGCTAAACAACAAGGTAAAAGTAGCACTTAGAGCAGTGGTGCTCCTTTGCCCAGTAATAGAATCTGTGTGCACCCCCTTCCATTACCGCACAGTGGGCTCAGCAGAGGAGCTTAGGCTGCAGGCAGAGCTGGGTGGGTGGTGGAGCTGCGGCTGGGGACGGAGCAGGGGGTGGAGTAGAGCTGCTACATGGGGGCACAGTGGGGCTGGGTGGCACTCCATTCCAGCCCCCCAAATGTTCCTCTGAATCTTCCACCCCCCAAACGTTCCTCTGTGCAGTTTGGGGAACACTGAGTTAGAGGCAAAAAGGCATTCTGTAAAAACCAGAAATTAAATCCTATTGAGGAAAACAGAAAGGCGCATGAACTCTGGCAAGTCAAGTGTAAAAGTATCATTAAGCAGCCACAAACAAATTTTGAAGAGCAACTAACCAAAAAAATTCTGCCATTTTTAAAAAGTGATATCAGAAACAGGAAGCCTCCCAAACAATCAGTGGGGCCACCGGGTGATTGAGGTGCTAAAGGAGCTGTCAAGGAAGATAAGGCCATTCCGGAGAAGCTAAATTAATTCTTTGCATCAGTCTTCACTGCAGAGGATGTGAGGGATGTTCCCACACCTGACCCATTCTTTTTAGGTGTCAAATCTAAGGAACTGTCCTAGATTGAGGTATCAGTGGAGGAGGTTTTGGAACAAATTGATAAATTAAATATTAATAAATCACCAGGACCAGATGGTATTCACCCACGTGTTCTGCAGGAACTCAGATATGAAATTGCAGAACTACTAAGTGTGGTTTGAATCAGCATCTGTACCAGATGACTGGAGGATAGACAATGTGGCACCAGTTTTTTAAAAAAAGCTCCAAAGGCCATCCTGGCAATTGCTGGCCAGTAAGCCTAACTTCAGTGGCAGGCAAATTGGGTGACTGAAAATGTAGAAAAGAACAGAATGATCAGACATTGGCTGCAGGCCAATGGGGGCTGAGGGAAGTGGCAGCTGGTATATCCCTCTGCCCGCATCCCCCATTGGCCTGCAGCAGCGAACCGTGGCCAGTGGGAGCCACGATCGGCCGAACCTGCAGACGCGGCAGGTAAACAAACCGGCTTGGCCCGCCAGGGGCTTTCCCTGAACACGCGGCTTCCCAAGTTTGGGAAATACTGGGCGAGATGAACCATTGGTCTGATCCAGTATGGCCATTCTTATGTTCTCTCCTTTATTTTTTGTTGCTTCATGCTACATGTAGTCCAAATGGAAGGCAGTGAAGCTGTTTTCTGTTAAGTATGCAGACAGCATAGTGATGTGCTTTCTGTAAATAGACAGATGAGCAGGTATTACTCTCTCTGGTACGTTCTGTGATATCCTTGCTTTGTTTTTTTGTTTTGTTGCAGTGTACTTGAGCCTTGAAGTTCGGTTCCAGATTTAGATACATTCTAAAAGTTCAGGGGCATCTGAATTCAGCGTTCCAGTTTTGGTCCATTTCAGAGATCAGGACTTGTATCTGTATTACCAAAGTTTTCAGGCTGATGGGGAAGGCTTTCGGGGTTCTTGGTACCAGTTTAGGCCCATCTGTAGAGTTTAGATGACATGAATACATATCAATTTTCCAACATCAGGTTAATCTTAATATTTTGGCTTCCAGAGTACACCTCTAGTTAATACCATATGGTGGGCATATTATCCTTTGATCCACAAGGAATGGTTTGCTAAAAGAGGAAACACTTTCACAGCAGTGCTCTGTGCAGGTTCTGCTTGATGCCAGCAACTGTTGCCAAACACTTCTATTTCAACCAACAAGCCTGTATTCTACAAATAACACAGATTAGGCAGTGAATCAACACACTTAAAATGTATAGGGTCAAATCCTGAGGTCCTTACTCAGATTTTACCTGTTGCTTTACATTGGAATTTGTCTGAGCAAGGAATGCAGGATTTGGCCCATAAATACTGGAATTGAATATGTACATTGGGTCGTCTAGCCCATTCCATTGCATCACTGTGGAATAATAAAATCTGTATTTGGCTGTGGCTTCCATGAATGTGATTGCAATACCTTCTTTATAAGGTTATTCAGTTCTGCAACTTCACTGTGCGACGGGCTTAATTGGGCCATAAAACGAGCATAATGAGCCTGGCATGGAACATTTCTGTATAAGAATGTAGATACTCTCATGATGTAGGTGATGGGGGCATGACCAAAGGAAAAGAAGTATGTGCAATGCTAATCTTTGGCAACATTTTTAATTCCTTTGGCCACTAGAGCTTAAGGAAACTCTCTGGTCACGCAATCAGAGACATGAAGGTCGCTATCTTACAACAAAAAAACTTCAAATCCAGAGTCCAGCGAGAAACTGCTGAATTGGAATTCATTTGCAAATTGGATACTATTAATTTAGGCTTAAATAGAGACTGGGAGTGGCTAAGTCATTATGCAAGGTAACCTATTTCCCCTTGTTTTTTCCTCCCCCCCCCCCCCCCCCCCCCCCCCCCCCCCCCCAGATGTTCTGGTTAAACTTGGATTTATGCTGGAAGTGGCCCACCTTGATTGCCATGCACAGTGTGGGGAGAGTGGTCAGTTTGGATGAGCTATTGCCAGCAGGAGAGTGAGTTTGTGTGTGTGTGTTTGGGGGGGGGGGGGGGTGAGAAAACCTGGATTTGTGCTGGAAATGGCCCACCTTGATTATCATGCACATTGTAGGGGGAGTGGTCACTTCGGATGAGCTATTACCAGCAGGAGAGTGAGTTTGTGTGAGTATGGGGGTGGGGGAGTGAGAAAACCTGGATTTGTGCTGGAAATGGCCCACTTTGATTTTCATGCAGGTTGTAGGGAGAGTGGTCACTTTGGATAGGCTATTACCAGCAGGAGAGTGAGTTTGTGTGTGTGGTTTTTGAGGGGGTGAGAGAACCTGGATTTCTGCAGGAAACGGCCCACATTGATTATCATATGCATTGTGAAGACAGTGGTCACTTTGGATGGGCTATTACCAGCAAGAGAGTGAGTTTGTTTGTGGGAGGGCGGAGGGTGAGAAAACCTGGATTTGTGCTGGAAATGGCCCAACTTGATGATCACTTTAGATAAGCTATTACCAGCAGGAGAGTGGGGTGGGAGGAGGCATTGTTTCATGGTGTCTGTGTATAAAATGTCTTGTGCGATTTCCACAGCATGCATCCGATGAAGTGAGCTGTAGCTCACGAAAGCTCATGCTCAAATAAATTGGTTAGTCTCTAAGGTGCCACAAGTCCTCCTTTTTCTTTTTAAGGAAACTAAGAGTAGTCCTCAGGCTGCTCTGACATGGGGGCTGTTCCTGGGCAGTACTGCAGGAGGATTGAGGGTTTAATCACTTTGTGTGCATGCACGTAACCTGTACTCTGTACATCTCAGGATGTGGTTCATTATATGGATTCCCAAATGACATGCAGTGTATTTCGGTACTTTTGTGGTGACAGCATCACATTGCGTGGTCATGTTCAATTTATTCTTTCATGTCACCCCCAATGGAGTATTGTTTCCTGTCAAGGAAACAGACATTATACTTTAGAATATTTTTTCTCCCCAAGTGAACCAACTCATAATTTATCTGTTAAATCTTATTATCTTAATTTCTGTCTGTCACTCTAAATTTTTTTTTTTATAGGTTACTGAATTTACTTGTTCATTGTGCTAGTCCATCCATCATTTTATCAGCAAATCTGATCACTGTACTCTCTACTCCTTCCTCTAAGTCAGTGGTTCTCAACCTTTGCAGGCTACTGTACCCCTTTCAGGAGTCTGATTTCAGCCCTGAGTGGTGGGGCCCGGGCTTTGGCTTGAGCCACAGGTGGTGGGACTTGGGCTTCAACATATATCTTAACTTCAAGGGGCACCTGCTTGCTACCACCTAATGGCAGTCCTGCACTTGTGACACCCCCCCCCCCAACTCATCCTGTGACACCCCCCTTCCCCTGAGGGTTGCCACACCCAGACTGAGAAACACTGATATAGTATGTAGAGCAGTATAAACAAGTAATTGTCCGTATGAAATTTTAGTTTGTACCGACTTTGCTAATGCTTTTTATGTAGTCTGTTGTAAAACTAGGCAAATAGCTAGATGAGTTGATGTACTCCCGGAAGACCTCTGCATACCCCCAGGGGTACACGTACCCCTGGTTGAGAACCACCGCTCTAGGTCACTTATGAAGATACTAAGTAATAATGGATACAACACTGACCCTTGTTGAATGCTTCAAGATAATGGCAACATGTAACAGTAATAATTAATCTCCTCCAGCCGGGGGTCTGTATCTGTCCTTATACTTCTTGCATATGATTACATGAGTACTTTTATCGAAACCGCATTTTTGCTTTCTAATTGAGACTCTATGTGGAACTGTTTTTTAATATCTTCATATATTATGTTCACTATGTTTGTCATATATATATATATATATATATATATATATATATATATATATAATATATAGTTTAGTTTGACCTGAACTTGAACTTACCTTAACTATCTTCTTGCTGCTTACTTATCCTCCTTACTAGGTTCTTGAATCCTTATTATTCTCATAGGTTTTTTTTTTATATGATGTTGAGGTTAGATTTACTGGCCAATAATTTCCTGAATATCATTTTTATGGGATAGTGAACCATCTGAGTTAGGATTTTGGATATTGTCTTAATTCATCCAGTAGATAGAGTAGTGAGCTGTGGAATCCAGGTGTGCTGCCTTGTATTCAATGGAGTGGATACTAGTGAACACATGTATTATGACCCTTCCCCACCTGTTTACTTTTTCCCCCAGATAAAGACCATGATAGTTTAAACTTTGTGCACCATCAGACCAAGAAGAATCTTTCTAAGAATTGGGAGATAAAAGGAATGAATATAGTTGAATTCTCTAGTCAGTGCAAGGGGAAAACAAGGAGCTAAAGCTGCTAAGCTGTTTAATCCATATAAAAATATTTGTTCTTTCAATCTCAAAGACCAGAATCATTTCCCAATGTGAAATTTAATGGATAAGAAACAAAGAACTAAATAAAACAACCTCTTTTTTTGTAACATTCTTGTTACCAAGGCAATCCCTGTTTACATTGCAGTCCCTTTATAAATAAGCAGCAGTAAGGAATTTGTGAAGACTGCTGTAGCCTTGCAAATTTCCGCAGGATGTGATGACGTTTTGTCAATGCTCATATGCAGAGGCACTCACCTGCTTCCTGAAGTCTGTCTTCTGTGTAGGATATAACTGATATTTCTGTTCTGTTTTCATGTTCCCAACTTCAGTATGTGACTTGAAGGATTTCTTATATTCAGGTCTGTCCTGCTTGGCATTGATGAGTTAGGCTTGCTTTCTTGCAAGTTGACTTAAGTAGTGGTGATATTGTTTTTGTTAAGATGGTCACGTGCTTGTGAAGCTTAAAGGGAGTTGCTGAGATCTGGGAGAGAATTGTATTTGAGAGTGGGATTTTTAAACAGTAGTGCAGTAGGAAGAAAACAATATTGGGGTAAGTGGGCAGGAAATAGCCCAGTAAACGCCACTGTAGTATTTATTCTCCCTTGTTCAATCTGGCTGAGTGGTAGCAGGGACACTTATGCTATAGCCTTTTATTAACAGGAGAAATTAAAGTTTAATTTGAAGCTTGTCATTTAATGTCCAGTACTGGAAAATTATTGTCATGAATCAGCTGGCTTATTACTGGGTATCCACCTTCTTCCCTGGCTGAGCTGGAGTGAAAGGATCTAGCAAATGGAACATATTGTGTTATGCAGTTCAATGCCGGCCAGTAGAAAGCTCCATACAAACATCTGTCAGGGATGGTCTAGGTAAACTTAATCTTGCCTGAGTGTGGGGGGTGCACAAGATGACCCCTGGAGGTCCCATCCAGCCCTACATTTCTATGGTTCTGTAATCCCTCCAGTGCAGAAAAGGAACAGAGTCCCTGAGGTAGGGTGACCAAATGTCCTAATTTTATAGGAACAGTCCTGATAATCATGGCTATGTCTTATATAGGCACCTTATGCTCCACCCCTGACCTGATTTTTCACACTTGCTATCTGATCACCCTATTCTGAGAGCAGAGGGGAACAGGCTCAGGAGGGCAGCAGAGGCTGTGCCTGTGTGTGAGCAGGAGCAGTAGGTCAGAGTCAGCAGTTGAGGGCTTTGAGGTAAAGGCTGGGTAACAGGTGGCCTGAGAGCTGGGCAAGGAAGCAACATCTTGCCTGTGGCTGTCGGGAGCCGCACAAGCAGCAGTAGCAAGATACAGGATGATGGCCTGAAAGTATTTGACATGGGACTGCATTACATATGGTTGGGAGAATTGTAGTTTGGAGAGGTCCCAACAAGACATGGTTACTTTTTATACCCCTCTCTCAGACTGCCCCAAGGACTGAGTTAGGAATGGTTGGGTTGACTTTTTTTTTTTTTTTTTTTTTTTTTTGTGGTAACCATTTAAAGTAATTGTGCCTAGATTATTCCTCTCCCTTTATTTCTGGCAGCCCTAGTAAAGTAATCTTCAGTTACTTCCTCAGAATCCATGAGTGTTAATAAGGATTCACTGAGGGCTAAAACCTATTGATCCTAGTGCTTGGAGCACTTTCAGTGCTGGTCTCTGAGCTCATGTTACAAAGAACATGCTCCCAGACCTATATAGGAGTCTGGTGTATCACAGCATACCCTGCAGTGAGGTTGGGTGTAATGCATTATGGTTAAATAAACAATAAGTGGAGTAAGATGCATACCTTTTTAGTGAATTGAACTGACAGCATGATAGAAATGAATTAGTTGGGCAAAAAGCTGTGGTGGTTTGAAATATGGTTAAAAATTGAATATGTGATTAAAATATGACATTTTAATTCAGATACCATTCCTTTTTCACATGTCATTCATCTGAGGTCCCAATTCAGGAAAGCAATAAAGTATATTCTTCCATGTATTTGTATTCTAGTACAGGAACTCCTCACGTAACGTTGTAGTTATGTTCCTCAAAAATGCAACTTTAAGCAAAATGATGTTAAACGAATCCAATTTCCTCATAAGACTTAATGTAAAAGAGGGGGTTAGGGTCCAAGGAAATTTTTTTCACCAGACAAGACTATTTTATATATGTACACACAGTATAAGTTTTAAACAAACAATTTAATACTCGTACACAGTGATGATGATTGTGAAGCTTGGTTGAGGTGGGGGAGTCAGAGGGTGGGATATTTCCCAGGGAATGCCTTACTGCTAAATGATGAACTAGCAATTGGCTGAGCCCTCAAGGATTAGCTCTCACACTCTACAAGGCAGCAGGAAAGGAGGGAGGGCAGGCAGAGGCACACACCCTGTGCGTGTTTGAGAAATAGAGATGCCCATTTCCCCTTTAAGTATGAAGAGTGGGGTCAGAAGTACACTGCCTTGTTAATTAGATCAGCAAGCTGAGACCAGACCTCAGCTGTTGCTTAAGGCAGCAGCTTCCTCCACCCCTGTCCCCCCTGCTCTATGGAAGATGGGGTAAGCAGGGTGCAGGAGTTGGGGAAGGTGGACACCCTGACATTAGCCCCCCTCTTCTTCCCCTCCCCCACAAACAGCAAGCAGGAGTCTCAGGGAGCAGCTCTAAGGCAGAGGGCAGGAGCAGCACATGGTAGTGGGGGGAGGGACAGCTGAACTCCTCGCAATTGATAGCCTGCTGAGCAGCTGCTGCACAGGGAACTTAGGGGAGCGGAGAGCTGATGCGGGGGGGGCTGCTGGTCCACCCTGGTTCCAACCACCCACCAGCTAGCTGCAACGGGCTGCTCTTCCTGCAAGCAGAGGACAAAGCAGGCGGCTGCCAAATTACATTAGAAGGGAGCTGTCAAGGTTCCTTCCCCACTCTGAACTCTAGGATACAGATGTGGGGACCTGCATGAAAACCCCCTAAGCTTATTTTTACCAGCTTAGGTTAAAACTTCCCCAAGGTACAAACTATTTTACCTTTTGCCCTTGGACTTTATTGCTGCCACCACCAAGTGTCTAATAAATATATAACAGGGAAAGAGCCCGCTTGGAAACGTCTTTCCTGCCCCAAAATCCTCCCAAACCCTACACCCTCTTTCCTGGGGAAGGCTTGATAAAAATCCTCACCAATTTGCATAGGTGAACACAGGCCCAAACCCTTGGATCTTAAGAACAATGAAAAAGCAATCAGGTTCTTAGAAGAATTTTAATTGAAGAAAAAGTAAAAGACTCACCTCTGTAAAATCAGGATGGTAAATACGTTACAGGGTAATCAGATTCAAAACATAGAGAATCCCTCTAGGCAACACCTTAAGTTACAAAAAGATACAAAAACAGGAATATACATTCCATTCAGCACAGCTTATTTTATCAGCCATTTAAACAAAACAGAATCTAATGCATATCTAGCTAGATTACTTACTAAGTTCTAAGACTCCATTCCTTTTCTGTTCCTGGCAAAAACATCACACAGACAGAGAGAACCTTTGTTCCCCCCCCCCCCCCCCCCTTTGAAAGTATCTTGTCTCCTCATTGGTCATTTTGGTCAGGTGCCAGCGAGGTTATCCTAGCTTCTTAACCCTTTACAGGTGAAAGGGTTTTTCCTCTGGCCAGGAGGGATTTTAAAGGTGTTTACCCTTCCCTTTACATTTATGACAGGAGCATTGCACAACTTTAAATGAGCATGTTCCCTAATTGATCAGCAATGTAACAAGGAAACAACCTTAACTGGGGCAACTTTAAGTGAGGAGTTCCTGTATGCATTAAACCTGTGCTTTTCTTTAAGTATGTGCTTAAGTCCATTGGCTTCAGTAAGATTTGAGCCCATGCTCAAAATTAAACACGTTTACTGCTTTCCTCAATCAGGATGCTGTCTTGAAACAGATCTGCAGAATAGACAGTAGAAAACAATTGACGCCAACTAAGAAAACAGTTTGTTTATTTAAGTACAGTATTGCAAGCATGATACATCACAAAGATTGTGCATTAGAGACTCAAAAAAGAGCTTGAAAACAGATACAGAAAGTTATCTACATGTACTTAGATCTGTGTGCAAGGGCAGTGGCTGGTTTTATAAGGTTCATGTATGTGTATCTGAAAACATGCTTTAGTTTCCATTTAGGACTTAAACTAAAAGCTTTAGAATCTGAGCCTTCCAGAAAGAATAAAAAATGACCTGATTGTGGATTCTTGAGAGTGGAAAAGTGGAAATGTGCAATGTAACTAGTGTATGATCTAGAAAAAGATCTAATGAACTGCAGAATATATGTGAATCTTAATGCCAGATATAAATACATATAGGCATAGGTAGTGATCATTCAGAAAATGCAGTGCTGAATTCCAAGAAAAATCCCAGTTGCATGAAGAAAGAAGAACATTTTGCTAATAATGTAAGAACTAAGTCTCCAAAATGCTAATAATTTTTTCAGAAACCAAAGCATAATGTATGCAAGTGCTGAATCTCTCTATGAAATTATTCACATCCAAGTTTATAGAAAGGTACCTATTTTTAAGTATGCTACTCTGAAACCTTCAGTAAGGCGGATACAGATATCTTTCTGTAGTGTGCTCTCTCTCTTGCTCGCTCTCTGTGACCCCACATTATTGCAGTATGTGCATGAGTCCAAAGTATTTAAAAAATAAATTCTGAAAGGCATCTTAATATCAGATTTCCAAGAATCCTCTGGAAATATAAGTTGATTGGTAGTGGCAGCGTGGTGTCAGAAATACAGTTGATGACTGTTGTGAACATAATCTTGGATGGGTCACTTAGAATGGCAGAAACAATTGTACCATAAGTTGCTTTGTGAAGAACGTGCTATTTTGAATTCACAGATTTTGCAAGATTTTGCACTGCTTCTAGGCTGGGCTATAAGCTATTAAGCTACTGAGAAAACATTAAGTACTGCTATCTTATGTTCTGTAAGCCACATTTTTTGAAAAAAAAAAAATCTGTTAAATAGGTAGGAAGTGAGCAAAGTCTGATAATACTATTATAAAGCAATCAGCCGCTCTCAAGGTAGTATTGTTCGTTCTCCTAACACAATTCTATATTGCTGTAGCAGCTAGTGTTACATTGGTATTCTACCAAAATAATAATAGTGTAGGCACTGCACTACCATAGCAACATTGAGATATTCTCATGAAATTAGAGTTTCACAGGCATTGTCATACTTTTACTATCACAAAAGTTTTTCAAACCGAGTTCCTAAAATGATTCTCTTAAATTCATAATTATGCACCTAAAATAACTGACCAGATTCTCAGAGGACCAAGCACCAATATTGAAGATACACAGCATGTCTAACAATAAAACCACTTATTTAAATTCCTCTATCCATATAATGAGGCACCAAGGTTTGAAAAATTTGATTAAGGTGTTTAATAACAATGCAGGGACACGTCCATTACCAAGGAGTGAATTTGGGCTGGCTTATTACCTTTTCTGACCCAGGGTTGAAAAATCTCGAGATGCTGCCTGTTATAAAACATGTACTGCCAGATACATTAGGCCAAGAAAGTACACCATTGTAAAACATAACCTTTTGCATTAGGTATGTTTCTCATGGACAGGTGATAACTCACAAGGTACTAGCCTTTATAATTATTTTTCAGGTTTATGGGGAAATTACATTTAGGCACCATTTTCTAACTGCACAAAACTTTTGGAATTGAAGCGAGATGATGCTACTCAAACAGTACTGTAGTTGCCAGATCAGAAGAGGTTTGTCTTAAAGACATACTGGCCAAATTTGTGTCAGTGCAGTTTTACATAAAAAAAAATTTCAGCACCATATCCTTCACATCCATGTGATTCTAGCAATTATATGTACAGGCAATAGAATTTGCATTGCAAATCTTGTGTCTTGTGAAATGAATCAGCCTCTATTATAATCACTATTATTTATATTTTAGTAATGCCAAGGGTCACGTTCAGAATTAGCCATTGTGCTGGCACCTGTACAAACTCTAGTTACTTCATTTGAGTTACACCACAGATATGAAGTGGATCCAGTATGTTTTTCCATTTCAGCGTCTACTTCCCACTTAACTGTCTTCATTTAAAATTACATTGTTCGAGAATTATTGTGAGGAAGGCAGCTCTTGTGGTTAAAGCACTAGACTTGGATGGCAGTGTTGTGAGGATAAATTCAATGTTTTCCAGGGGCACATTTATGATACTGATGAGCACCATAAAATGGTCACTACATGAAATTTTCTGACAATTTTTGCAAAATTTACATCCCATTTTTGTCACAAACAAAAAGATTACTCAGTAGAAGAGTAGGAAGATTTTGTTGCAAAGCAACAACTGCAGAAACAAAGAAATAAGTAAGAAAAACCTACCTATTTTGATACTTGTTTGTCCTGTGTTTGTATATGCATTAAATAGATTCTCATATTCTTCTGTAGATATAATTTATATATTAAAAGTTTTAAATGCAATTTATTGTAGAACAGATTTTAAATATTATTAGGTGTATAATATGTGGATGTGTTACTAATGATGAGCTTAATGGTCAATATGTTACAGTAAAAATTTAATCCAAATCGTGATTGTCAGAATTTTTCAACCAGCTTTACTGAAAACTAAACAAACCCAAACCAGTTTGATTTTTCTGACAGTTGTTTGTGATTGGTATGAAATACTGTACTGTACAAACTGCATAATAGATAACAAAAATAAATGAATCTTACTTGATTGGCATGACTACCTTTAAGAGCTTGAGCTGTCCCCAAGGAATTTTATCAAGATAGATTATACAAATGCACACTAGTGAAAATAACAATAGTTGTAAGAGACATATTGCTATTGTTACGCACTTGTCTACGTTTTGACAGATTCTGTTTGAATACTAATTATATGAATTTTAAATGTACTGTACAGTATCTTCTTCACTGAGTTGGTTACACTTAATACCTTTCTTAGAACGTGCTTGGAACATCCAGGCGGTATACAGCCCTAAGTAATATCATGCAGATTACCACTGGTACTTTTTTGCTCACCTAGTTTGAAACAGCCTTACATGTTCATTTTCAGCTTTTCCTTCATGCATACCCTTATCTAAGTTAATGGTTCATATTTATTTTCATTTGTCCATTAATTTCTTCCTCTTCAGGTGCAATCTAGCCCCTGTGGTGGAGTTTGCTGCAGATGTGGGAACTAAATCTGATTTTATTACCATGAATCCATCAGTTGTACAAAGAGCATTTGGAGGCTTTCGGAATGAGAGTGACAGAGAAAAATTTGTGCATAGACTATCCATGCTGAATGACAGTGTCCTTTGGATTCCTGCTTTCATGGTGAAAGGCGGAGAGAAGCATGTGGAGTGGGTTAATGCATTAATCCTTAAGAATAAATTGAAAGTGCGAACCGCCTATCCATCACTGAGACTTATTCATGCTGTCAGAGGGTAAGTGTCTGTAAAAGACTGGTCTGTCCTTGGCACAATGGAACTCATAGCTAAAATTTCCAATAGATAGAAAAAAGCTCTACTAAACCTCTAAAAAGGTTTATGGTATATCTATTATTTTCATAATGGATTGCATTTGTTGATAAAGCTATTTGTTTGGTAATAAATGTCCACTCATTGAGTCTGTTCAAAGGTAAACATATGGGGTGTTTTAGCTCAGAAATTTTTCTCTTCCACCTTCATGAACACTTCTATTATCATAAGGAGGAATCAAAGCATGGGTGGAAATCTTTTGGCACACAGAAGGCAATAAAAGTGCTTCATGTCCTTTATTAGGCCAGGCTGTGGAGGACAAAAAGCATTGGTATTTCATGAGAAACAGTTAGATTCCATCTCCAGAAATGGTGTACCACAAAAGAGTCTGTCTGAAAAAACCTGAGCTCCTTTCAAAATGATCCCTGTTTTGTCCTGAATTGAGAGCCTTTTGGACCATCAAAAACAGCCAACTAGTCAGAATAACTGAAAACTTAAAAGTTGTTGTTGTTAAAAGCTATGTATGTGTCCAGTGGCTCTAGGAGACTATTTTTTTCAACCAGATAAAATTGTGTATGCTTCTTGGATGTGGACCTTGTAACTGTCATTCATGGCTATCATTTTAAGATTAGATTACCATGATGCACATAGGGATACACTTTAAAACTATGAACTGGAGTTGGTGCAATATTTCAGCTAATTTATTAGGTGCAATACCTTGCTGTAAACATATTCAACCCATGTTCCATGAACTTCACTTGTGACTTGTAGGTTTCCAGGTGTTGTTTAAGGTGTTTGTTTTGATTATACAGCCCTAAACAGCTTAGAGCTTGCCTGTCTACCAGACCACCACAACTGAGATCAGATAAGATGTTTGAGCTGAAGTCTCACTAGTAGACCTGAGAAGGAGCTGCTGTGGTATAGTGCTTTCCATGAAAATTGCAGTTTGCTCACCTCCCAAACCAAACAGGTTAACTTTGACTACCTTCAGATGGCAAACCTCATCTTTTTTTTTTTTCTTCAGTCATTTGAGAATAGGACGACAATTGTTAGAGGGGGAGGTAAATTTGGTATTGGATTGCCTGGTTTCTGTTAGTGGGTTGTTTTGAATAGTACTGCTACACTTTAATTACATTTGGGCACTGATTTTGTTGAATTTTTGGGTTGTGTCTCTAGTATGCTTGGAACATATGGATAGGTGATCTTTATTTAATGTGTATAAATCTGAATGAATAAATACATAACATAATAAATCCTTTAAAATAAGTCCAGTTTCAGTTAACAAACAACTGCTGTCAAGTCCATCTGTAGTAGTAATAGCTTACATTCTCAAAAGTGACTAGTGATTAGGGATGCTCACCTTTTGGGTGGCCAACTTGAGGCACCTTGAAGGGGCCTAATTTTTTGAAAGCACTGTGTACTTAAGCTCTGAAAATCAGGCCCCTTTATTGTATCTTAAATTGGTAACCTATAAGTAAGTCACCCAAAATCACTAGTCAGTTTTGAAAATTTAGGCCAACAATTTGAAATCTGTTAGGATTACCCTATTTATGAGACCCCATATTTAGAAAAGTATGGGATTTCAGCTCCTGTGTTTCATGAAATCTGTTAAATCTCTTTGAAATCATTACTCTGAAGTCAGTTTTTTGGGGAGGGGATTAATCATCCCATTCATTTGGACTTGTAGCTACACCCCTGCAGCAGGTATGCAAGTCATCATTATTCTCATTTACAGTTTGAATAAAAATGAAAGTTCATCTAATGAAAACAAAAACTAAAAGTCCTGGGTCTGATTCATCCCTAGTCTAACTCCACTGACTTCCACAAAGTAACATAAGGGATTAATTTGGCTTCATGTGCAGATTGACAGGTAGCATACAGATATATTTTGATTAAACTTAGAGTAAATATCCTTCTAGATTTCCTAATAAACAGGCTTTTCTGGCTTTTCAAGAAAAAAAAAAGTACAAGTCTATATCAATAGGTTTAGTACTAAATACAATTTATGCCTCTGAAAAAAGTCCCATCTCTTTCATATTTAGAGATACATATTGTGGTGATAACTTTTGAGATTTATCGGGTCTATGTATTTCAAGCAGAACAATTTGTATGTTATGGCAGTGGTAGAAGTTGATAGGCAAAGATTAATCTTGAAGACTGATTTTATAAAAATAAAATGTATGCCTAAATTTCCGTTCCACATTCCCCAGTGACAAACATATAATGTGAAAACATGAAGTAAACTTTGCCACCCTTCCCCCCCAGCATGCACTCCCAACTACTTTACAAGGTTAGTGTATATGAAAAGGTTTGTATAGTTACCTTGTCTGACTTAAGTAATAGCTTGAAACAAATACAGAACCACTGATTTCCACTTCATGTAGTAACTATAATTTGCATATTATGGTATAGTAGTTTTGAGGAACATTTAGTACATGACAATTCTATTTTTATTTTTGTTCCATTCATTTTTATTTCAAACCCTATGTGAATTGTGTGGTGATTTGTGCTCTCCTGAGAAGACACATTCCAGAAGCAACACTCCTAAAACTCTGTTATGTGGAGGCTGAACTTGTCGTCTGTATAACAGTATTTTTTGCTATGCTTGAGCACAAATCTCCATAAGTTACTGTCCAATAAATAAACCGTGATAATTATTGGAGCCTTCAGCTACTGCAGAAGTGAAAGAAATAGCATGAAAACATGTAGAAGATGGCTGCTAGCTATGTGGTAAAAAGGAAACAGGATATGTACACCCAAATACTCTGCTTGTTTGCTTAAAAAAAAGGGGCAGGGGAAAGACTTGTGAAAAACGTCTAATCTATTGTATACACCAGCTAAATAATCTGTTAGACATGATATATTTTACATCAGTGTTTGAAACAATCACAGGAGATCAAGTTTTAACTTTTGATGAAAGAAAGATAGGCAAGGCTGAATTCAATGGCTTTTAGCCAGGATGGGCAGGGAAGGTGTCCCTAGCCTCTGTTTGCCAGAAGCTGGGAATGGGTGACAGGGAATGGATCACTTGATGATTACCTGTTCTGTTCATTCCCTCTGGAACACCTGGCATTGGCCACTGTCAGAAGACAGGATACTGGGCTAGATGGACCTTTGGTCTGACCCAGTATGACCATTCTTATGTTCTAACTGCAAAAAGTGGTATTGTCTGTTCAGGTACTTTATTTTACAATATGATGCTAATTGTATAGCCACTACTTTTGTGGTCCTTGTTTTGTAAAATATCAGGATTCTTAGAGTTTTCATATTCTTGCCCTTGAATATAGTGTGGTGACTTTCATTAAGGACCACAAAAAGCTTGGAGTACACACATGTGAATGTAACATTTAGAATCATTCCCCCAAATTAATATTTGCATTTTCTCCAAAGACATAGAAACTCCCTTTTAACCTTTAAACACATGAATAGTAGTTTTGTGTTTCCTCTCGATTGCATTCACAGTATCAAGGCTTCGTTGTTTTACATTTTATTTTGCATTTAAATAATCATTTATATGAAGGTTGTTTTTTTTTTTTTTTAAATTAGACTTAATAAGAGTATCAGTCAGCAAAATCGTTAAGGCTCTTATGTTGCTTTTTTTTTTTTTTTTGGTCTTGAAATCCTTCCAAAGTTATATTAAGTGAAACATGGAGATATTTTTATAAGACCATGCTGGAGACATACTAGGAGGATCTTCCAAATTAGTATCCTGAATTTGAAATGATCATGTAATGGGGATAAATAAAATGTGCAATTTGATGTTTAAATGACTCCATAAAGTTGTTCTGAAAGACAGGAATTTTCATCTCTTATAGAGAAGAGGCCCTTTATTGCTTACACATTCACTGTTCTTTCCCTTTTGAAGGACAGAGCTCTTCCATAGTTCTGATTTGCAAACTGAGGCTCTTTAGTGAGACTTTGTTTGTTCGGGTTTTTTTAGATTTGCAAGTACAATTCTGCAAAGGCCTGCAAGTAGAACTGTGTATTATTTGTAAGATGGTAATGCTCAAAGGCTCAGTCAGCCTTAGGTATGTCTACACTGTAATGAGGTGGCTGGCTGGAGTCACCGTTATGAGGTGGCTGGCTCGCGTCAACTGACTCAGGCCTGTGGGGCTCAGGCTGCAAAATTGCAGTGTACATTTGAGCTCAGGTTGGAGCCTGGTTTAAGAGACCCTGTGAGAGGGGAGAATCTCAGAGCGTGGGCTTCAGCCCTAGCCCAACTGTCGACACTGAAATTTTATATCCCCACAGCCCGAGTCAGTTGACTTGGGCTCTGAGACTCAGTGCTATGGTTTTCTTATCGCAATGTAGCCATCCCGAACACAATGGGTCTCTGTGGGTGCTTTACAAACACACATTAAGAGACCATCCCTACCCCAATGAGCTTACAATCAAACTACAAAATATTCATTTTTTTTGTAGAACAAGCAAAACTTTGTCCTGTGCGACTCTATATTTAGTTCAGTGTCAAGAGCCCTGTGGTCTGACTCACTTGAAATTTTCATGAAAAATTTGGCGCTTTAGGGAGACCTGTGGTGTAAAACAGGCTGGATGACTTTATGATTCTTGTTTCCAACTTGACATGTTGAGCAAGGGTTAAAGAAATTTCATGCTTCAACGTGTAGGCTGATGGCTGCAGGGTTCAGGAAGGAATCGCCCCTGTTCTGTGCCTACGAACAGCATTGCCAAGTCATCCAGGGGCATTGTTTTTCCTTCATCTTTCTGTGACTGTCAGGTGTAAGCAGTTTCCAGAGACAGGATATTAGACTTGATAGACTACTGAGGTGATTTAATATGACCACATTATTTCTTCATGTGTACTAGCGTATGTAATAACCAGACAGTTTTGCAGTGATCACACATGGCATTAAACCTTTCTCTTCTTACTCATTTAACTCTGTTGTCTTTAATAGGATTACTTTTAGCTGGATCTGGCCACTCTTCTTATTCAGAATGTATCCTAGTCTCCTTCCACGGTATGAGAGAATTTAAAGAAAACTTTTTTTTTGTTTTCTGGTCACTTGGGGGTTGTTTGGTTCATAAAAAAGGTAATGTGGTGTTTGAAAAAGAAATTGCTTTTTGCAGATTTCATGCTCTATTAAACTTCGGTGAATGATGGGTATTGCTCAGAAATCTCATGATGATTTAAAGCTTTGTATGCACATATTATGTAAATACTAGGTCCAGTATGATAACTGCATTTTTAAGCCATTGCATGTTTTTAGTGACCTTTACATTCAGAGTCTGACTTAAGCAGTTCTTGCCCAGGATGATCAAATAGCTTTATGCTGTAATCCATTTCCTGTGGGCAAATACAAAGAAATTTCTCTTAAGCGTTGTATTCCTTGCTCAGATATCAGTTTATATAACTACTTTACAATTTAGGGCACTAAGAGTTTTTCTTTGGACAGTTGTGTGACTTGCTCATGCATTATGTCGAATAGCTTTTACTGAACTTTTATGTAATTATGCATGCATTATTGACAAAATAATTGAGGTAATCAATATCCCATGGTATTCAAGATTAATGGCAGGAAGTAGAACCTCTAAATTAGAGGTTTAATTGATTAAAATGATTCACTTTCTCTAGCCACTGACAAGAAGGTTAATTATAGGGTAATTCCAGTAAGCAAACCACACAGCTTTTAAAAATAATTGAATTGAACAACAAAATTTAGAAAGATGAAACCAGGGTTTATTTATAGACCTGAGACTTCATGCTGAGCTGTTGTTTGCTTTCTTGCTTTTGTTTTGAATGATACACCATAAGACAGCTGAATAGGAAAGTAAGTGCAGTGTGTACATATAGGGTCTTCTTCAAGTACCTTGTTGAGTCAGAACTTCCATGGAAGCCACGTTAAACAGCAGACAAAGAGATGAGTAGAACTTACTAGGACTGGCTAGCGTTGTGGCCCAAATGCTGCTCTTCATTTCCACTAATGCAAGGCAATTAAAACTAGCAGAGCAAGGGATGCTCTCTTCCATGGCATGCTGCTCTGCAGACCACATGGATAACTGAGCAGCTGTTAACAGTGCTCCAAAGATCATTAGCCTCCAGTGAATTCCATCTGCTGTTACATGGCCACAGAGAGAAGCAAACAGTGGCACCAAAGCTCCTGTAAGAACCATGCCATCGGGGGGAGAGGAACCGGCAGGCAACATGGAGGGGCTGGACAGAAGTACACATAGCTCCAGGAACTGGAGAGCTGTGGCACAGTGATCCACAGATCCCTGGGTTCTGTGGGTCTGAAGGTCTCTTCCCCCTGCTTCCTCCACGGTCTTTACTCCTCATTGATGAGAGCACGCAATGAAACACAAAAGAGCCAGTAAAACAATTTTACTCTCTTTTATACTATTCTTCTATTAAGTGAACCTGCCGTGTCCAGCCCACTCCCTCTCCGGGAGTCCAAAGACCATATCCTCATGTGCATCTTCATTTAAATGTAATGCATCATCCTGACTTTTTTTTTTAGTTGCAACCGTTTATTCCCTTGAACTGTTCTCCAGTCAAACTCCATATCGCTGGAAGTTTCTTCACGCCTTCCTAGTCCTTTGTGTAGGGGAAATCACATAACCATTCTTCAGGCTTTCCCTATATTAAGATTTTCATCTTGCCACCTCTTGTGAAAGACAGTAATGAGCTTGATCTTGTACTCCCTACTGATGCAAAATTCCTAATGAAGTCTTTGTGAGTTTGTGCCTATTTATGGCCATTTTTTCAGTGCAGAGCCCTTTTCCTTTATAAGTTGAGACAAACAGCTTATTTTGAAGGGAATGACCTTTTATACAACTTCACTATCTCTCTGATGTCCTTCACAGCGGGCAGTACAGAAAAATAATACTCTGTGAAATTCAAACATGCATAAGTCAAATTGTCCTTCTGTAGCTCTATGCTAAACAATTGCTGGAAGTGATCAATATTGCACTTTGTGGTTTGTCCTGCTAACATTCTTTCTCTATTTTTGCTGCCAAAATAACTATATATATATATAGAAATTAAGGGACACAATTGGTCTAAAAATCATATATTGTATATGTTTTAATACAGTAAATGCCTTAACCCGTCTTTCTAATCATCTCACAATGAAAGATTTCTTTTAAAAATTTCCTTTATGCAGTAAGCTTGTAGTGCAATATTTCAGTTACAAGGATTTAACTTTTTATTGGGAATCATTCTATTGGGCTTTACAAATGCTAAATTTTAGTTGAAATGTGATTTGCCAGTGTCTTTTTAATGCAGTAATGGCCTGATGATGTGAGGTGCTGGGCTGCAACTCACATTGACGGTTGTGACTTCCTAGTATCTCTGAGCCCACGTGGATCTGACTCTGAATTTACTTATACCAATTTTACACTTGTGTGATTCAGGTTTAGTGGAGTTACTTCTGGTTTACGCTACTGTAAACAATGTAGTAATGCTCAATGCATTACAGGCATGCCACACTGGAAGTATAAAAAGGAAAATATCACTTTCCAATATAAAATAATGCTAATATAGAATGTACTATTATGTTTCCCTTCAGCCTTCACTTAGGATAGCAATAGAACTGGCTTTGCAGAGAGCCCTTAAATGGGATACCAGATAGCACTGACTTTGTGAATTAACACATTGGGCCAAATTCTGTGGTCCTTACTCTGAGGTCCATGCTCCCTCTGCTGACATGAGTAGAAGAGAGGTGAAGCTGCTCTGTGGAGCTCTAGATGTTGGATGGGGTGAGGTGAAATCAGGAATGAGAGCTTTGGAGGGTGAGAGGGTGGAGCTGGATGTCTTGTTTCTTCCCTCTTTGAACAGTAGGAGAAACAAGTACAAATCAATGATCTCAACATGTCCAATGGTTGCCATGACTCTTTTGTAAACAGACATCTGCAGATGTTCTCATCCTAAAATAACAAAAGCTAGTGTTAGTTCATGTTCCTGTGGTTGGCTGGTGTCATTATGGCCAAACTTCCCTCTTAAACGCTCTATTCCCAGTTCCGCAAAACTTAGGAGTGACTGTTAGACCATTTATTTGCATCAAAGTTGATGGTCCTCAAGCCTTAAGCTAACTGCTGAAGCCAGTGTGTTACAAGATACAGGCCTGTAGGTTCCTTATGTCACTACTAAATAAAATAAATGCTAAAGCTAGCTCTGTGGCAGGGGTGGGCAAACTTTTTGGCCCAAGGGCCACATCTGGGTGGGGAAATTGCATGCAGGGCCATGAATGTAGGGCTGGGGTAGGGGGTTGGCGTGTGGGAGGGAGTGCAGGGTGTGGGAGGGTGTGCGGTGTGCAGGAAGGGGCTCAGGGGGGTGCGGGGTGTACAAGGGGGCTCAGGGCAGAAGTTGGGGTGCAGCAAGGGCTCAGGGCAGGAGGTTGAGGTGCAGGAGGGGTGCAGCAAGGGCTCAGGGCAGGAGGTTGAGGTGCAGGAGGGGTGCAGCAGGGGCTCAGGGCAGGGGGTTGAGGTGCAGGAGGGGTGCAGCAGGGGGTTGAGGTGCAGGAGGGGTGCAGCAGGGGGTTGAGGTGCAGGAGGGGTGTGGCAGGGGGTTGAGGTGCAGGAGGGGTGCGGCAGAGGGTTGTGGTGCAGGGTGCAAGCTCTGGCCCGGTGCCAGTTACCTGGAGCGGCTCCAGGGTGGTAGCAGTGCACAGCGGGGCTAAGACAGGCTCCCTGGCTCCGTGCCGTGCCGCTCCCAGAAGCGGCCAGCACCACGTCCCTGTGGCCCCTGGGGGAGGGTGAGTAGAGGGTTCCGCACGGGTACCTCCCCCGAAGCTTCCATTGTTCCCAAGCTCCCTGTTCCCGGCCAATGGGAGTTGCGATGCGTGCAGGCAAGGGCAGCGCATGGAGCCGTCTGCCCTCCTGCCGCCCCGCCACCCCCCCGCCGAGGCCACAGGGACGTGGTGCTTTCCACTTCCAGCAACAGCGTGGGGCCTGTGGCACCACGGGAGTGGCAATCCCACGGGCCGTATCCAAAGCCCTGACGGGCCGGATCCAGCACGTGGGCCGTAGTTTGCCCACCCCTGCTCTATGGGCTACACACCCAAATTGAGGGAAAATGTTGGAGAGAAAGTGCACATGGGGCTGGTGGGACGTTTCTGCCCTTAAAGGTGATTTGCAAAGGATTTAAAAATAATTGGATTTGTGTCATCTAGTGCTTCTACAGCAGTGGTTTTCAAACTTTTTTTCTGGGGACCTAGTTTAAGAAAATTGTTGATGCCCGTGACCCAACGGAGCTGGGGATGAGGGCTGTGAGGTTTGGGGGGGGGCCTCAGGGCTGGGGCAGAGGGTTGGGGTGCAGGGGTGAGGGCTGTGGGGTCGGGCTGGGAATGACGGGTTCAGGGTGTGGGAGGGGGCTCTGGACTGGGGTTGGGGTTTGGGAGGGGCTCAGGGCTCTGGGCTGGGGGTGCAGGCTCTGGAGTGGGAGCAGGGATGAGGGGTTTGGGGTGCAGGAAGGGCTTCCAGGTTTGGGGTGGCTCAGAGCTGAGGCGGGGGATTGGGGCGTGGGATTGGGACTTACCTCTGGCGGCTCCCAGTCAGCGGCACAGCCAAGGTGCACTGCGGACCGCGCTGCGCCTTGGAAGCAGCCAGCAACAGGTCTGGCTCCATGGGACTCTTTTCCGCAGGCACCGCCCCCGCAGTTTCCATTGGCCGGTTGCCGGCCAGTGGGAGTGCAGAGCCAGTACTCGGGGTGGGGGCAGCGCATGGAGCCCCATGGGCCCCCTGCTTAGAAGCCGGACCTACTGCTGGCCACTTCCGAGGCACAGTGCGGTGTTGGAAAAGGTAGGCACTAGCCTGCCTTAGCTGGGCAGCACCGCTGACGGGACTTTTAATGTCCCGATCGGCGGTGCTGACCAGAGCAAGGCGACCCAGAGCCTTACCTGTCGTGACCCGGTAGTGGGTTGCGACCCATGGTTTGAAAAACACTGTTCTACAGGACATATAAGAAAATCCTATAAGATTTGTTTGTGTTACTGTTTTAAAGTTGATTTTTACCTTAGCTATTTCAGGAATATTAGCTCTGATCTTCCCTGGTTTTGTGGGAGGTCTTGGAAGATGTATATTGTCAGCTCTCACACATTATTTGAACTTGTAAAGTGACGGGATAGGGATTTTGAATATTTAACCAAGATTTTTTTCTCTAAATTCTTAGTTAATGAAGTGAAATAGGAGTAAAATAAACAAATTATGAGTTTTATTCTGACTAATATCCCTTTCTCTCTTACCATCTCAGTTTACCTTCTTTTGGCTCTTTTGTCATAATTTCACTAGTTCTCCAGTCACCATTGAGTTCTCCAGACAATACTGGATCTGAATTTCTAAACACATAACCACCTTCCTTTTGAAAAAACAACTAAGTATACCACCACCACCACCAAAAACATTTTCAGGTCTTTATTACAGAGGATGGAGAAAAGCAACAACCACAACAAAAAAGATACAAGCCTGTGTTTCTTATTTCTATTGTGGGTCACCTTTACACTACATTCCTGGGTATCGCTGTTTGATTTTAATGAGTTGGATCCAGCCTTTAAAGAACAACAAAGCATTATATGTATTTCTGCATAGGTAATCATGAGGAATAGATGATGTCACCACAGGACTCTGACTGGTACCTCTTACCTCACTACAAATCATAGGATTGCTTATTACTTTATATGGAATTTTAAAAATAGCCCAATCCTGTTGCCAGTAAATCAATGGGAATTCTGCAATTGGCTATAGTGAGAACAGGACAGAGCCCTAACAATTTTAAGCTACAACAAATTCGTTTGGTTGTCCTACTGTTGAAAATGCAGCAAAACTTCCAATCAAGGGGGCTTAAGTATGCCTTCAGATATGACCCATAACTCCTCCTGACTTCAGTGGGAGTAGTGAGTATATATTTGAAGGAAGGATTTGGCTCAGTCTTTTTTCTTTTGATAGCTCTAACATATAAGTCAAGTAATAAATAATCCATCATTCTTTGCGTAACACATTCTAAATCCACCTTTTTTAGTTTACATGTAGTTTTTTAAGAATGGTCGTTTGAGGATCTGTTTTTCATCTAACACATATTAATTTGAAACAGTAAGAGGAGACTTTTTAAATGCAAGCTGTGGGCTTAATGCCTAAAAACAGAATTAACTGGTCATTTAAAAGTTATGAACATCACCCCTCTTAGAGACTGTGACTTCCATTTTTATTGTATTTCCTGATGAAATCACACTTGAAAATATACCCAAATTCACGTGAGCACTGTGTAGAGAATGGGAACAGGAGTTTTATCTCATGTAGTTTTCACCCATCAAAACATAGAAGTACATCCATGACAAAGTTGAAGCATAGAAGTTATTGCTAGCACTTTTTTACTTTTTAAATTTGATTGCTGTTTGTGTGCTAGAGATGGAGCTGTCGGATTGCCATTCAGAATTAGTAATCATTTTCCGCTGGACTGTTAAACACTATCTGTAGAAAGAATCTGAGATAAGATGCCATTTCTAGCAAATGCAGTAACCGTTTTCCACAGTGTTTTGTAGGAGCATGAGTTTGTGTCTGTTTCAATCTAAATGTGTGCACTGTTGGCAGAAAAATTTGCAAAGAGGAAGTTGTGGGTGTATCAGACTTGTGCCAAACTGTGAAACAGATACATCTTACACTCATATAAAAATCCATGTCTTCAAGTAAAATCTATAACACCCACAAGGATCTTAAGATGTACATGTGTGGCCTGAATTGGTATGACTTTTATCAAAGCAGTATCCAGTTCCTCATTACATTCCCACACATAAATCTACTTCTGCAAACCTTTGAAACTCTTTAGAAGGAGGACTTATAATCACAGGTTTCTGGTGCGTAGGCACAAAAACCCTTCTCATAAGACATGGTCTCAGTGGTTGTTTCTTTCTGTCTTAGCAGAAATGTCAGTCACAAAAAGATCTGTTAAGGAGAAACCTCACAGGAGAATTTAGACAAGATCCTTGTAAGTAAGATCCATGGTCTCCAGTTTCATAGTGAGTCTGAGAGCTTCAGGCATGATGCACTGGTGAATGTTGGCTCCCAGCTTCACTGACAGAACTCATGGCCTGATCTAGCACACGTTGAAGTCAGTGAGTGTCTTTCCAATGATGTCAGTGGGCATTGAATGGGGTCTTCACACAGGAAGAGAGTCACTGGTTAAACTGATGTCTACCTAAATCCCTTGGGTCATTTCACAGCCTGACCCAACGTGGAGGGAGGCAATGGGTGGGAATCTGGGCCTGAATGACTTGTCCGAGGTCAAACAGGAAATCTGTGGTAGAGCCAGGAATTGAACTCCCTGAGTTCCTTAGCCATGAGACCTCAATAAACAATTGTGGGTATTCTGGCAAAATATTTGCCTACTAATATAGTTGAGAAAGGGCAGATTAAAAAAGCAGTACATTGATTTACGAGTGTTAGGCTTTTTCTGTTTTTGTTTTTGGCATTTTTATTTTCAATTTTTATAAACTTCTGGGCATGAAACGTCTGGAAACTGTGCCAATATGTACACACACTTAATTTCTATAACAATGATGACTTGAAGTTGAGTAGTTTGAATTCAAAATAAGGATCTCACTTCAAATTAGTATTAATTATATGATTGTTGGTAAATAAGTAAGGCCATTGGCAATATGCAATGACTTGCAGCTTATTTATTCAACTACACAGTTTAGTATTTGCTTGAGGGGTATAAGAAACAAAGTGAATAATATTTGCATTAAAAATATATTTAAAATAGATTTGCATGGTTTCATTTTTAAGAATGTGACTTTCATGCAGTTCATTGGACCTAGTTAGCTAGTTTATTGGAAATTAGTCATGATGCTCTTTTATTGAGTTGATTTGTAACATCTTAATGGGCATCTCTCTACTTGGACACCTTTGTTCTGTATTAAAAACTCACAAAACCTGCAATAACAAAATAAAACAAATGGTATAATAAACCACACACACAAGAGCACACACACCTATATTTGCCTGACAAGAATTAATAGTCATATAATAAAGCCCCTCAAGCATACTCCATTATCTCGATGTCCCAGACACCCAGCAGAAAAGATAGCTTTCTGTATCAACCCATCAAATGTGGGTTTTGTCAGACCAAGGAGGGAAGCTAGTCATGGGATCCTCATGGAGAACATGCTGCCAGTCGTCTCCTGGTGTGCATCACAGATTCTTTTGTGGTTAAGTGGTTGCTTAAGGAATTAATAACGGTATCTAGAGCCTTTCATCTCTGTCACAGATTTCATTCTGACCTAGTCCAGCAGTGATTGGCAGTCATTGTCAACTGGTGGCTATGTGGCCTGTATAAAACAAGTTGGTGGTCTTGGCCTAGTTGCTGTTCACAATTGGTGCTAATTAGCACTTACGTTAGCCGAGAGAGGCCAGAGACTGAGTGGACATGGAAACTAGGAAGTAGACTGTGGCATTTTGGCATGACAGTATGTGGAAGTTTGTGGCCCCTGTAGGTGTGCTGTATGTGTTTTATGGATGAATAGAGAACTTCACTTTACCAGGCTGTCAGTCTGGCATCTTTCACAGAATTAAATTCCAGTAGGTCCTGATTCAGCAAACAATGCCTTTTCAGAAAAGCACTTAAGCATATACTTAAGCATCTATTTAAACCCCATTAACTTCTGTTCATAAGGACTCTGCTGAATCTGGGTCCCAGATTGTAACTTGTACCTCTTTGGTTATTTAAGTACTTTATTTGTGCACATATCCACCATGGCTAAAGCTGAGTGTCTTTCAGGGAGGTCACGGAAGTGTGGTTTTCCAGGACCTCCGTGACTTTTGCAGTGGCCGATGCGGCTGACCCCAGTGCCTCCTGAGCAGCTGGGGCAGCCCGGGGCCAGCCGCACTGACCACTGCTCAGGCGGCCCCAGGCAGCTGGTCCCAGGTGCTGCCCAGAGCAGCAGTCCAGGAGCAGCAGGAGGGCCCCTGGCTCCTGCCCCTCTCCCGGAGCAGCAGTGGCAGCGTGGCCCTGGGCTGTTTCCCCTTCCCTCCCCCTCCCTCCCCCCCTGCTTCCCCTGAGCAACAGCATTGACAGGGCCTTGGGCCACCCCACCCCAGCAGTGACGGGGCTCAGAGCACCCACCTCCCAGAGCAGCAATGTCCACAGGAGTGCACCCCCGATCCTCACACCCAACACTTTGGATTTAGTTAGGTATATTTTTAGTAAAAGTCAAGGATGGATCAGGGGTTGTGACTTTTTGTTTATTTCCCATGACCTGTCCATGAGTTTTACTAAAAATACCCGTGCCTTATCGTAGCCTTAAACATGGCTCTTCTGATTGACTAATAAAAATACACTGACAACTGGGATGTAGAACTGCAAAATCCATAGTTTTATAACTGATTAATATGTCCTGGTTTAGTATATTTATCAAATCTAATTGTCTGTAATGAATATTTTATATATAATAATCTCTAAAAAGGAGACCTTAAATTGTCTTGATTTAAAGAAAAAGTGGTCATATTTCCAGCTGTATGATTGTAGTTGTTCTAATAAACAAGACCAAATAATAATAAGATTGTGTTTCACCATATGTATCTGGAACAGGCCATTTATTTTAAACTTCATGATGTGTAGTTTTGAACTTCACATCAGATCTAAAAAGTGAAGGCTGTTAACAACATCCTTAATGTATTGAATATCATGCAGTGTATTTTAATTTTTTACATTTTTCCTTTTCATCTTAGTGTTGACAGTGTGTCCAAAAGGGAGATGTATTGGGATATTTTCTATAGGGAAAACACATTCCTTGGGTATTGGCATAAGAGCAATTATCTGTGTTATTAGGAAAGACTAGAGCTAATGGTGGAAGGTAGAATCAGTGCAAGTGGTTAATTATACAACTCCAATGGTATGCGTTTGCAATTTAAAAAGAACAAAACATAGATAAAAGGTAATTTGTGATAATGTTTGCATAAATAGTAAGATTCCCAAGTGTGGGTTGGGGTTTTTTTGCATTTTATTTTTTTTTTTAATGCATGTTTTAAAAATTACAACTGAAGTATACTGTTTATTGCAAAGCACTTAGGGATCATGAGCTAATCAGACTTCTGCACTGGCAGAATATTCGTAACACTATAATTTTGCAGTTCGATTACATCATGCTGTTTTCCTAACTACTCTTACTGCTGGGTTATCATCTCTCGTCTGCCAAAAGGTGTCTCTTTGTTTTTCACTAGGGGAGTACAGATCTTCATTCTATGTGACTTTTCCACAGTGAGTGGTGTATGGTTATGTAGTCTTGTCCATTCAGACCAAATATTGTCTTGTTACAAATCATGTGATATCCTTGTCCTATTGTGTTTCACACCTCCCTCTCTTGCAAATAGAGATCCGCAGGAAAAGTCAGAACAATGGCCCCTGTGCAACAGAGCACTTAAGTCATGATTAACTTTAAGCATGTACTTGCATCCTATTGATTTCAGGGAGATTTGATACTTGCTGAAAGTTGAGCACCAGTGCTTTTTTGAACCAGGACCTGATTTAACTACAACATAATTTGTGTGACCATCATTTAAAGGCCACCCCTCTTGCAACAAACAGACCATTTTATCTCATATAAATCAATCTTTTAATAGGTTCAGATGAATATTTCAAAGAAACATTCATATGATGGCACAGGACACACTAAAACTTATGGGCCAGACTCTTGCCCTGGCTGTCTCTCTTATGAAAGCTCAAGCCCCCATAAAACTGCCTTGTAGAGATTGCTGGAGATTCCTCCTGCGGGGGGGTGGAAGGTGTGTAGAGCCTGTGTCAGGAGGAGGTAAGAAGGTGGGATGGGTGTCTAAGGCTTGTTTACACTGGCAGTTAACAGCGCTGAAACTTTCTTGCTCCGGGGTGTGAAAAAACACCCCCCTGAGCACAGCAAGTTGCAGCACCGTAAAGCACCAGTGTAAACAGTACCTCAGCGCTGGGAGCCACACTCACAGCGCTGGGAGCTATGCCCCTTATTGAGGTGGGTTTTTTAGGCACATTAAAGTGCTGCCAGTGTAAACTAGCTCTTACTCTGCATGATCCCTGTGTGGGACAGCACTCCCTGAGGTACTGTTGCAGCCAGCACAATTAAGACTAACCCTTAATCTGCTGTAAATTATGTTAGGTGTTGTTTCTTGTTTAAGAAATGTAGTACACAATAACTATGAATTACTAGGCTATGTCTGGTTTTAGAGTAGCAGCCCTGTTAGTCTGTATCCGCAAAAAGAAAAGGAGGACTTGTGGCACCTTAGAGACTAACCAATTTATTTGAGCATAAGCTTTCGTGAGCTACAGCCCACTTCATCGGATGCATTCAGTGGAAAATACAGTGGGGAGATTTATATACACAGAGAACATGAAACAATGGGTGTTACCATACACACTGTAAGGAGAGTGATCAGGTAAGGTGAGCTATTACCAGTATGAGAGCCGGGGGGGGGGGGACCTTTTGTAGTGATAATCAAGGTGGGCCATTTCCAGCAGTTGACAAGAATGTCTGAGGAACAGCAGGGGGTTGGGGGGGCAGGAATAAACATGGGGAAATAGTTTTAATTTGTGTAATGCCCCCCCCCGGCTCTCCTGCTGGTAATAGCTCACCTTACCTGATCACTCTCCTTACAGTGTGTATGGTAACACCCATTGTTTCATGTTCTCTGTGTATATAAATCTCCCCACTGTATTTTCCACTGAATGCATCTGATGAAGTGAGCTGTAGCTCACGAAAGCTTATGCTCAGATAAATTGATTAGTCTCTAAGGTGCCACAAGTCCTCCTCTTTTTTAGGCTATTGTCTGCAGTCCAACTGAAGGGGTAACATGCAGCTTGTGTAGTCATATGTGCTTTAAATCTATCTAGATTGCTAAAAACTGGGCTTCAGTGCGGGTTAGCAATGCCACTATGTACCCAGAGCAGCGGGGTGGGTTTGGACAGTCTTGTACACAACTGTAGTCTTTCATGCAATAAATGTTTGCTTGTCATTCATGAATACGTTTCTATCATTTTGCTGTTACAGATAGCTGGTATTACTGTACTTTAGAATGTATCCTTTGTCCACTACTTCCTTTTTTACTCTTTCACTCACTCTTTTGCATGTTTCTTTCCATATTTGTGTGTATGTGTGTTTACACACCGCATAACTTTTGCCATTCTTGACAAAATGAGGACCTATATCTGAATAAATGGAGAATTGTACTTGCCTGGTAATTTCAAACATTGCTATGGATAACTAACTAACCTCAATAAATTAGTTTCTGGGTAGAACATGTTATCTATTTATCTGTCTGTGTGTAGATCTCTCTAGTTTCTTGCTTTTAGCCTGTTAACTTCAATAGACTAGAACCTCTTTATATTGTATTTAGTTAGGTTTTTTTGTTTTATTTTTAAGTTTTGGGAGCTTTTTATGCAGGATTACCAACCTAATAATGAAGGCAAAGTATGAAATATAATTTTTTAAAGTTCGAAATAAAACAAATATTGCAATGATTAGCTACTATAGTCAATCAATAATAGTTTGACTAATTCCTCTACTCATATTACTTTTGTTTCCAAGTCATGGCTATTATATTCATCTTTTCACAAGCATGTTTTGATGTCTGTCTCATTATCTCTTTGCTGTTCTCCCTTTTCCTCAGTCTTGTGCTGTTTTAATTCTCGTACAACTATGCTTACAGAAGGAAAATGAAATATTTAAAATATATCTAACAGAAAAATCTAGGAATGCTGACACTTACTTGTGTGAGTAGTTCCGCTGACGCCAATGGGACTACCTAGCATGAAAAATGATTACTCAATGGAGTATGTTTTCGTGGGACCAGGCCCATTGTATCTCCTAATTTTAATCATAACACTACTGTTGCTGCCAAAGAGATTGGCTTTATGCTTGTGCTGTCAGCATGCTTAACTGCTCTGACCTTGTGCTGAATTGGCGCTTCAGTGGACTAAGGGCTGTAGTGGTTCACTAGCCTTTAACCTCTGGAGATTTTTATTAACAGCTGACTTAGCTCACCAGTGAAAATGAGTTTAGAGGTTTCGATACAGTCTCCAGTGTATGTTTAACCACATCAAAAGGAACTGTACAATTCAGCATCATTTAATGTCTGTAATCTGAGGAAACAAGGGCCTAGAACAGCAGAGATGTGTCCTAATTGAGGTGCATTGGCAGAGCTTCATGAGCAGTGTAGCACAGCTCCTTGTTCACATTATGCTATTGCCCGAGCTATTCGTTGGTCACTTTTATGAGCATCAGCATTAACCCGCATCTCCAGGAAGTATTGCTACCTTCTACTTGTGATTTACAGGAGGCGGCTTTTGTTATGTTGTGTTAGTTACATAGTGCCATAAGAGTATGTGATGTGTAGAGTGCAGTTGCCTTCAGACTAACCAAACTTCTTGAAGGTTCCGCATTTGTTAAAAATGACATTTTTGCCAGTTGATCAAGTTGCTTCAAATTCTGGAATCTTTCACTAATTTTGAATTAAGATTTGGATAATCGTTAATTTGATGTGACCTGATGTGATCAGACTGAAGAAAGCTCCTAGCTCCCTCATATCCCCATCCTCATCTACTCACACACATACATTTTATTAGCCCTTTTTGACTGTTTGGCTGTTTTACTTTGCAGAGCTGTTTCTCTGCCTTAAAGAATTCCAAATATTTTCTTTCCTGGCTTTTTGTTAATAAATGTTTTTTAATCGAGTGTGATCTTAGGCCCTGATCCTGTAAACTCACACATGCTTAACTTAGCCTCTGTGGTATCCCTAGCCTCTGTTTGCCAGAAGCTGGGAATGGGTGACAGAGGATGCATCACTTGATTACCTGTTCTGTTCATTCCCTCTGCGGCACCTGGCACTGGCCACTGTCAGAAGTCAGAATACTGGGCTAGATGAACCTTTGGTCTCACCCACTATTGCTGTTCTTATGTTTGCTACCACTGGACTACTCACAGGAGCATATTTGAAAAGGTTTGCAGTATCAGGGTACTTACAAATATTGGTAGAGTAAGAAAACACTAACGCTGATAAGTTTCAACCAGTGTTAATGCACGTTTTGTTCACTATGTGTAGGTACAGTCCATGTTAATCAAAAATAGATTCAGCTAATTTCTGTGCTTTAAAAGAGCAAACTTGCATTCTCTGAATAATCAGTGTTTACAAAAATATTTTGCAGAAAAACTCTTTCAGGACTGTGCATGCATGTGTGTGAAGAGAATTGAGACCAAAAAATAATTAAATGGGGAACCTTTTGTAATTTCACAGTAACAACTTACCACTTTTAGGAACAAAAATATGAACTGATGACTTTCTTTGGACAGTTGTTTGAAGCCAAAACCTGAGGCAATGCCCAAAGCAATTAAAATACAGTTTTTGAAATGCACAGATAAAGAAACTTGTGAGGAAGATAATAATCAAGCACTACCAGGTTTATATGTACTTCACTGTACCCGTTAAGTGTGTGAACAAATGGTTGTGGAATGAATAAAAAGGACATGTGAGCAACATGGGCCTACAACTTACAATTTGGTATGTGCACATCTGAACTTCATCACTGATGGGAAATGCCATTTCTTTGGAGAAACTAGTGAGGTGGGCACTTTCTTCAGAACAGAGTGACATTGCATTCAGGAATAGCGTTCACATTCACTGCCAGTGCTTACGTCGGTGGATGACATTCGCCCGCCGACATAGCTTCTGCTTCTTGCCGAGGTGAAGTAATTCTGCCGACAAGGGAGCTCTCTCCTGTTGGCATAGTGCATCTTCACCAGACGCGCTACGGCTGCGTTGGTGCAGCTTCGTTGATGTAGCACTGTAGTGTAGACTTGCCCTGAGAGCCAGACAGGACACAGGCCGAATCCACAAAGGGACTTAAGTATAGCAGTGCCTAACTTTTAGGTGTCTGGCCACCCAGTGGAATCTACAAACCCTGAATTAGGTGCTCAGGTGAGATAGACAGGGGAACATCTGGTTTCACCTAGTTTGAGGATCCCACGTGGCCCCTATACTGAGAGATTGTGTGCATGCCCAGAGCCAAAAACATAGGTGCCTAGGGGACATCTACAGCAGAAATTTAGGCAACATTGGATTTTAGGCAACTCTGAGGGCTAGGTCACAGTTTAATGGGGATTGTGAGGGTCTCAATGGCGCCTACTTTTTGGATTTTAGGCACCAAAATCCTTTTGTGACTCTGGGCTCAGTTGCTTCCTAGCTATTTTGTAATCTAGGAAATATTCTCCTTTAAGCAACTGTAATGAGCCTTTCAGCTTCTAACCATATATCTAATTGTTGTTCTGCTGATATAAAATTGCATAATAATATGAGTTCCTGAATTGGTTAATTATTGTTATCTTTAAGGACATGCAAGTTTTTAGAGGCTGGTTATGTTGGTAGACTAAGAAACAGGTATGTAAAACGAATCCAATATATAAAATGAATCTCCAATTTCACCCTGGAAGTAAAAGATCTTAATCCGAATAAATGCCCATTATGAAAATTAAAATAAGAACACAAAACCAGAAATTAATTTTGATTAACCGTATACATCCTATCTAAATGGTACATTGAAAATGAAAGGTGAGATGAACAATCGAGAAATCTGTGAGAGAGCAATGAACTCCATCATATTAAAGCTTTTCATTTTGATAAAAGCAACAAAATTGACAAAACATTTAGGTGGAAAAGACATAACAATGTTATCAGAAATCCTGTCTAGCCAAGGCACAATAGTATAATCTTGCTGAAATAAGTGAAGAATTTGTAGAGTATATTTGAGTCCTATATAGTTTAGAAAGGGGAGATTATCCGCCTATCATAGAATCATAGAATATCAGGGTTGGAAGGGACCTCAGGAGGTCATCTAGTCCAACCCCCTGCTCAAAGCAGGACCGATCCCCAATTAAATCATCCCAGCCAGGGCTTTGTCAAGCCTGACCTTAAAAACTTCTAAGGAAGGAGATTCCACCACCTCCCTAGGTAATGTATTCCAGTGTTTCACCACCCTCCTAGTGAAAAAGTTTTTCCTAATATCCAACCTAAATCTCCCCCACTGCAACTTGAGACCATTACTCCTTGTTCTGTCATCTACTACCACTGAGAACAGTCCAGAGCCATCCTCTTTGGAACCCCCTTTCAGGTAGTTGAAAGCAGCTTTCAAATCCCTCCTCATTCTTCTCTTCTAGTAGACTAAACATCCCCAGTTCCCTCAGCCTCTCCTCATAAGTCATGTGTTCCAGTCCCCTAATCATTTTTGTTGCCCTCCGCTGGACTATTTCCAATTTTTCCACATCCTTCTTGTAGTGTGGGGCCCAAAACTGGACACAGTACTCCAGATGAGGCCTCACCAATGTCGAATAGAGGGGAACGATCATGTCCCTCGATCTGCTGGCAATGCCCGTACTTACACATCCCAAAATGCTATTGGCCTTCTTGGCAACAAGGGCACACTGTTGACTCATATCCAGCTTCTCGTCCACTGTAACCCCTAGGTCCTTTTCTGCAGAACTGCTGCCGAGCCATTCGGTCCCTAGTCTGTAGCGGTGCAGTGGATTCTTCCGTCCTAAGTGCAGGACTCTGCACTTGTCCTTGTTGAACCTCATCAGATTTCTTTTGGCCCAATCCTCCAATTTGTCTAGGTCCCTCTGTATCCTATCCCTTCCCTCCAGCGTATCTACCTCTCCTCCCAGTTTAGTGTCATCTGCAAACTTGCTGAGGGTGCAATCCACACCATTCTCCAGATCATTTATGAAGATATTGAACAAAACCGGCCCCAGGACCGACCCTTGGGGCACTCCACTTGATACCGGCTGCCAACTAGACATGGAGCCATTGATCACTATCCATTGAGCCCAACAAACTAGCCAGCTTTCTAGCCACCTTATCGTCCATTCATCCAGCCCATGCTTCTTTAACTTGCTGGCAAGAATACTGTGGGAGACAGTGTCAAAAGCTTTGCTAAAGTCAAGGAACACCACGTCCACTGCTTTCTCTTCATCCACAGAACCAGTTCTCGTCATAGAAGGCAATTAGATAAGTCAGGCATGACTTGCCCTTGGTGAATCCATGCTGACTGTTCCTGATCACTTTCCTCTCCTCTAAGTGCTTCAAAATTGATTCCTTGAGGACCTGCTCCATGATTTTTCCAGGGACTGAGGTGAGGCTGACTGGCCTGTAGTTCCCAGGATCATCCTCCTTCCCTTTTTTAAAGATGGGCACTACATTAGCCTTTTTCCAGTCGTCCAGGACTTCCCCCAATCACCATGAGTTTTCAAAGATAATGGCCAATGGCTCTGCAATCACATCCACCAACTCCTTTAGCACTCTCGGATGCAACGCATCTGGCCCCATGGACTTGTGCACGTCCAGCTTTTCTAAATAGTCCCGAACCACTTCTTTCTCCACAGAGGGCTGGTCACCTCCTCCCCATGCTGTGCTGCCCAGTGCAGTAGTCTGGGAGCTGACCTTGATCGTGAAGACAGAAGCAAAAAAAGCATTGAGTACATTAGCTTTTTCCACATCCTCTTGTCACTAGGTTGCCTCCCTCATTCAGTAAGGGACCCACACTTTCTTTGACTTTCTTCTTGTTGCTAACATACCTGAAAAAACCCTTCTTGTTACTCTTAACATCTCTTGCTAGCTGCAACTCCAGGTGTGATTTGGCCTTCCTGATTTCACTCCTGCATGCCCGAGCAATAGTTTTATACTCATCCCTGGTCATTTGTCCAATCTTCCCCTTCTTGTAAGCTTCTTTTTTGTATTTAAGATCAGCAAGGATTTCACTGTTAAGCCAAGCCGGTCGCCTGCCATATTTACTTTTCTTTCTACACATCGGGATGGTTTGTCCCTGTAACCTCAATAAGGATTCTTTAAAATACAGCCAGCTCTCCTGGACTCCTTTCCCCCTCATGTTATTCTCCCAGGGGATCTTGCCCATCAGTTCCCTGAGGGAATCAAAGTCTGCTTTTCTGAAGTCCAGGGCCCGTATTCTGCTGCTCTCCTTTCTTCCCTGTGTCAGGATCCTGAACTCGACCATCTCATGGTCACTGCCTCCCAGGTTCCCATCCACTTTTGCTTCCCCTACTAATTCTTCCCGGTTTGTGAGCAGCAGGTCAAGAAGAGCTCTGCCCCTACTTGGTTCCTCCAGCACTTGCACCTATGTTCTTTATACTGGTGCACACCATTATTAGAATGCCTCCAAAATCTCATTCGACCAGTGGTCTGCTTTCCCTGCCTCCTGAAGCAGTAGAAGCTATTTTTTTTTAATGTATTTACTTTCTCTCTACTTACCTGTCTCCTGCTTCTTTCTCTCTCTCTCCCTTTTTGCCTTCACTGCTTTTTCTTTCTTTTCCTTTTCTGCTGTTCAAAATAGCAGCTGGGGAGTGATAGTTGGAAGTAAATTTAACACTTTGTTCTGAGGACAGAGAGATTTGTGGTCCTTCATTTCTGGTGCTGAGTTTCAAAGCCTTGGCCTTGTTTCCAAATAAGACTTTTCACCTACTCTCAGGAACTCCATCTTTAAGCTTGGCTGCTTCATAGTTCCTGAGGAATGTTGAGGGAAATCTTTGTCTTGGAAAGCATCTGCGGTGCATTGGGCCAATTCCATAGAGGACCTTGAAGTTCAGCACAAAGATGTTGAATGCTGTCTTTAGCTAACAAATTTGGGCCTGCTCCTGATCCCATTGCCATCAATAGTAAAACTCTCATTGACTCCATATTGATGATTTTGAGCATTTTGACTGCATTTATTTGACAGCTTCTTAAAAATACCTTCATGTTTCCCTTTTAATTGTATTCACTGTGGCACAAGCTCTGTTACTAGCACTCCATAGTTACAGAGGAACAACCAGCATACATTATTTAACTATTCCTGAAAAATACATGTTATAGCACAATTTTTTTTTAAAAGTATCTATTTAAGAGTCTGTATCTTAATAGTCATAACTACCCCCATAGCTTGCTATCCTTTTAATGTTTTTATCCAGGAGAAAACAGTTTTGCAGCTTTTTATATGTTGTTAGATTGTTTAACTAAATTCTTCTGAACATCTGGTTAGGTGGTTTTGTGATTTATCACTGGAGTTTTTAGGTTTGGTAGATTGTGGTCTAGTTTAAATGTTCACTTCCGGTATGAGGCATAACTGTTAATCATATGAATAGTTGCATGTAAGTCAGTAGAACAACTTCCATGAGGGAGGATTGTTTGCATGAGGAGGGAGGATTGCTTGCATGAGGAGGGGCTGCAGGCTGAGCCTTTATCAAGTCAGCAATCTGTGTTGTTTTTTACAATGTGTGCTGAGTGTATTTAGGTCTTTTCTGAGTTAAATAACCCTAAACTGAAATAGTTTAATGCATTAATGTTGATAATTATTAAGCAGACATTCTAAGCATATTAGGATTTTGCTCCCAGATTGCCTGCCTTTGGGTAGTTCTTAAAAACATTAGTAACCAGAAAAGTTAGCTTGGAAGTTTGAGGATAGAAGTATTGCTCCTACACCAAAAGCACAGCATGACAATTACATAACTTTTTAAGAGAATCATGATTTCTTATTTTGCTATGTTTATCATTTCGGAGGCTGAGTCAGTACTCTTTCTGCAGAAGCATATGGAATAGATTTCTTATTAGTATTATGCATGGCTTGCAGTTGTAAATATTACAAAAGAAAAACATATAGAGGCTCCTTGGAATAATATGTCTAAGTTCATGTTGAATATTTCACCTGTACATGAAAAGTAATATAGGATGGTATTTTGCCATTACATTTATGTAGTGTAACACCTGTGTGTTTGATCTTCTAAGAGAGATCAGTACATTAATTTTTCTTAAATTCATCTAAAACTTGTTCAGCAGTGAGGTCCAAATTGAACTAATTACTGTATCATGGGTCAGCTTGTCCATGTGGGATCTTGTCTTCTGAGCTTCTAACAGTCAATTTTAATAATTCATACTCAGTTGGCACTTCAGCAGCCATTAGGGATATCAGTCTATTCTGGTTGTGTTTTATTCAGGGATATATATGCTTATATTGTGATTTTTATTTATTTATGTTTTATTTTTATTTTATTTGGTTATCTAAAATTAGCCATTTGGAAAACTTCACAAACAGATTATTTTTTAAGAATCATTGATACACCTACTCTTCTTCAGTGGGATTTTTTAATGTTAGTTTTGATTTAAACCCTACTTGAATATACACACAGTAAATTCTTGTGTGGGAGCAAGACAGTGTACCTGAATGAGTAAATGAAAATTTTAGGCTTACAAATTTTTTTTTAAAAATCTTCTCTTTGATGTTTTAGATAGTGCACAGTTTTAGCTCCTCTACACATTCCTGAAAACATAGAGCTAAATTCTGTTCCCCATTAAACCATAAATTCTGCAGATCTAAATATAGACAGAATTTGCCCGAGAACGTTCAGAACCACTTTAAAAGGGAAAAAGTGTTTTCAGGTGTTTCGTTTAACATAGACAGATAAAGACAATGAGCCAGCTGCAGCTGAAATAAACCAAGTGCAGGCAGAGGTAGGTACAAAGGTTGTTTAAAGATCACATTTGCAGTTTCCCAACCCTGATGCTGCTCTGCACAGGGTCATCTTGAAGGCAGTTCTAACATATGCCAGGTTATAAAGGCAAGTTAAACGCAAAATACAGCGAAGGGTTGGTGTGGTTCAGCTGCATGGTAGTCGGGCCCCCTGTCTTTTTGCCATGCCTACTTTTCCACAGTACACTGATTGCAGGGAGGGGTATGTGACATAGGTGCCCGTACATCACATCTATGTTACTGGAGTATCATCCTTGTAGTAAGGTGGTCTTCTCTAGATGATTGGCTAAATTTGCTCTCGACCCAGTTTATGCCCCTGGAGTGCTGTAAAGCAGCTACACTGTATCAGAGAATTAGGCCATTATTTTTAAGGTTGTACAAATTGAGCTTTAATATATTGTTAGATGTTTTGTCAAGTCACTAAAACTAACATTTGAAATATTTAAAGTTCTCCATAGTGGTGATTAAGATGAATACACAGTCTTCTTAGCACTTTCATGCTTATTCATAACAAGATATAGTGCCTCCTGCAACTTGATTGTCTTTACTGCTTCAATCACTGATTTTTTCCCCTTCATTCTGCAGAAGAACAAAAACATTATTATCAAAGGCCATGCTAATGGTCTTTTCATTCACCGTCTGCTTTATAAGCAGGAACCTAAATGTGCTTGAAAATATTTAGCAGAAACCACTTAGGACCAAGCTGGTCAAAGAAGGAGGAAAGAGGGCAGTAGCATTGACTGCGCTCATTATTAAAGAGAGACTGACAGTTTGAGCAAGTGCATCTCCCTTTATTAAAGTGCATTATTACTTTTGATAAAAACACTTTTGTCTTGTATCCTAACTGCTTAAGAATGCTGTACAGCAGTGGTTCCCAAACTTGTTCCGCCGCTTGTGCAGGGAAAACCCCTGCCGGGCCGGGCCGGTTTGTTTACCTGCCACGTCCGCAGGTTCCGCCAATCGCGGCTCCCAGTGGCTGCGGTTTGCTGCTCCAGGCCAATGGGAACTGCTGGAAGCGGTGTGAGCCGAGGGACGTACTGGCCGCCACTTCCAGCAGCTCCCATTGGCCTGAAGCAGCAAACCGCGGCCACTGGGAGCCGCGATCGGCGAACGACACAGCAGGTAAACATTAAGCTTGTGAAGTAATAATCCTTAATGCTAAACACTGAAAATGTAAACAGGTCTCATTTACATAAATATTTTTGTTGTGTTCTTTCTGATACATAAATAATTTACCTCACAAACCTTTTTAAATCTTAATATTACAAAATGCAAGGCTTTAATGGCTAAGTCAGCTTTCTATGTAGATTACACTCTGTATACTGATCTCTGTTTAATGCCATTAACCAAACAGTATTTTGCTAATGACTTCTGTTTTAAGATGACTAATCAGGATATTTAAATTGGCAAATTGCTACTATATACATCCATTGTAAGCAAATATACAAACACTTGCTACCATTGCTTTTTGAGAGGTAGTAGGGAGTTTGGATGGAAGTAGTTGACTTTTTCACTGCCTGTTGCAACTTTAGGCTGAGAATGGGAAAATTCAGTATCCTGTCATCAGGCCTATGCCTGATCCATGCTTCCTAGGGCTCCAAGAGTCAATATTTGATTTGGATGACTTTCTCCAAGATCATACTTCTCTGATCATACTTCTCAATGAGAGTAGCTGAAGTACGCTGTTAACAAGAGAATTCACAATCTGTAATAGTTCAATGGAATGTGATTTAGCACCTGGTATGTTGGACGAAAGGTGGGATTTCTCTGTTTCTTCAATAGCCAGGACATAAGCTTGTATTCCTTGTACTGGGGGCATGTCGATATCTGTTTGTTTGTGGTCACTGATGCACTGTCTTCCTTTTGCCCTTTTTTTTTTTTTTTTTTGTCAGAGATAATCAGAAAACCATAGAAACCCTTGGGAACTTTGGGGAAGGAGCAAAATTTTCAATGCCAGAATGTCAGCCCTTGTGGTTAATGATGACACTAACACTGAATGGTCATAATGACCTACTTGGTCATCTGTTTTATAGCCTTTTGATGAGTTGAAGTACTATGCAAGGATGTTTTAGAATTTGAATCCAGGAACTTCTGTCTTGCCAGGAGACTTGGGAGGATTCTGATCTTAGTCTGAAGGAGACAATAGTCTGTTCAGGACTGGTGGTGTTTCTTGTTTTTGCTATATCCACAGCCAGTTTGAAAAGCAGGTCTAGGATGTCGATCACCGTGAATGTAAGTCCAGAGATAACCTGTGGACAAACTAAAGATGCCCGCTGCATTTTCCAGATCCTGAGTAGAGCTGTCTTTTCCTTTGCTGCTTACAGGGAACTAATACATCTCGAACCATACTCCTAAAAATAAATAAAAAGAGGCTGTCATTATAGCTTAGATTTAACTTAATGTGTTCACAGACAGGAAGGGAAAGGTGCAAAATGGTTATTGGTCAAACAATTACTTGCAACCTTAAGGAATTTCCAAAAATTAAACCTTAATTGATCTCATAGTGGGGCAGTTATTCTAGTCATTAACAATTTTAGTCATATAATCCAAGACTAAATGACAGAGGCCAGGTAGACGAAAAGGTCTATTTTAAAATCAATTCAAACAGTGATTGGGATCTTGGCTTTGCAGAGGTGAGCTGTGTTCATTCCTGATTAATTACAAATCTGATTTCTAAAGAAGGTGTTAAGCTTCAAACTGCTTAAATGCCTCTAACCATTTTATTCATTTCACATCTTGTGTCCTTTGGATCTTTATTTGAGTTGATCTCAAGCTGCAAACTTCAGCTACAGATTTAAACCAACCCCATATTTTGAGTGTGAAGTTTAGTTTGGGCCCATGTCTCATTTGTATGAGTGGGTGAACAATTACATTTTTCTCAGAAAGATTTGGATAAGAGTTTTGACAGGTAGAAGAAAAGTTTCCTTGCAGGTTTTTAATTCCTACTGTAAACTCTACTCGTGATAGATTTTGGCATGCTGGGGGTGTTTTTCATCGTAGCTGTAATAGAATATTCATCTCTGTCTCTTGGAAATAACTTGTACTAATTCCTTGTGCCAAAATACGGAATTTTCTGTATGTTGCAGTTTTATTTCTTGAACACTTAACTCTCCCAGTCTTTCTAGAGTCGCCAGGCATCCAGTTTTTGACCAGAACACCTGGTCAAAAAGGGACCCTGGCAGCTCCGATCACCCCCTCCCAAACCCCTACCCCTGCCCGGAGCCCCCTGCTGCATGCTGAACCCCTCATTTCTGGGCCCATCCCACAGCCTGCACCCCCAGCTAGAGTCCTCACCCCCTCCTGCACCCCAACCACCTGCCCCAGCCCAGTGAAAGTGAATGAGGGTGGGGAAGAGCAAGCGATGGAGAGAGAGGGTCTGGAGTGAATGGAGGGTGGAGCCTCAGAAAAGGGGTGGGGTAGGGACAGGTCCTCATGGAATCATTGAATCATAGATTTTAAGGTCAGAAGGGACCATTATGATAGTCTGACCTCCTGCACAACGCAGGCCACAGAATCTCACCCACCAATTCCTGTAACAAACCCCTAACGTATGTCTGAGCTACTGAAGTCCTCAAATCGTGGTTTAAAGACTTCAAGGTGCAGAGAATCCTCCAGCAAGTGACCCGTGCCCCACGCTGCAGAAGAAGGCGAAAACCCCCATGGCCTCTGCCAATCTGCCCTGGAGGAAAATTCCTTCCCGACCCCAGATATGGCGATCAGCTATACCCTGAGCATGTGGGAAGACTCATAGAAGGAACGGGGCAATGTTCGGTTTTGTGCAATTAGAAAGCTGTTAACCCTAGTTCTTACATGAGTAAGGGTAAAAGGAGGCCATGTAAGGTTCCCAACAACAAAACAATGGAAGCACCTGGTTGGGCTTCTGAGGGAAAGGCAGCAGTATAGTAAGTAGCTTGACTCTGCAACCTCCTGCATATGGTGAGCCTGCCCCACCAATTCTGCATAGCCCTGCAACACCTGTTTCGGCTGAAACTATATCCCTGGGTTTTAGCTTCAGCCTATGTTGAGCAGGTATCTGTGTCTCTTGCCTGAAGTTCTTGAACTGGCTATTGCTCAGTCTGAAGTTGTTTTCAGCTCAGGGAGCCTAGCATTTGTTAAAACAAAACACGACAAAAATCTTACCAGTTGTAAAATGCTGGATTAGTTTCTCTGCTGAAAGCAGACAGCAGAGGGAACATCTCAGAGGTCTCTCCTGCCTAAAAATGCAGGTTGATGAAAACATTCAGAAAATCCATAGTAGTATTGTGCAATTATCATAACTTCATACCATATTTGCTTTTTTAATTTGCTTTCATTCATAGGTCTTTTAGACGAAACAGATTCCTGAGTCTTTCTCTGCTGTCTTTAAACTGTCAATGGCTCAGCCTGGAGCTGCTTTCAGCTCACAGAATCTGTCAGCTTTTTAAAACTGTGTGAGTGCAACAGGAATGATTCGGGGAGGAGGGGGGAAGGTTCTTTTTCTTCTTAAACAAAGGTCAGGTTTTTTTTCTGAGCTGAAAGAACCACTGTCCAAGCCACAGCCACTTCAGAGACTCAGACTGCAAGACACGAACTGAAACTGAAAAGGTCAATTTTAACAGAATGGATATTTTTAGGATTTTGGGGCTTCTGATGCTTTTAAGACACTTCTGATATTAAAGGCTAAATTTTGCTACTCTTACTCATGTCTGTAAACACATGTATTCACACGAGGTCCCAATGTTGCTCTAAATGAATATAATTTGTGTCTTAAAAAAACCCCAACCACATGACCATAAGTATGCACTCCAAACCAGCATTTCTCAAATGCGGCCACCAGGGGCTTTTCATGCAGTCACGAAAAGCTCTTGGGTGGTGATGGGGGAGGAGGGGCAATTATCGGCCTCCCGCCCTCCCCCCGGTTGCTCCTGCATGCACTGCCCTGCACCACCTGTGGAGGGCAGTGCATAGAGCACAATTCTGACTCCTGGTCCCACGGGCTCCAACCCCAGACTTCAGCTGCGCAGCCCCCAGTTCTGACCACACATTAAGTGCGCTGACCCCTGGCTCCGGCCATGCAGGCTCAACCCAATCGCCCTGGGCCCCCACTACCTTCCCTTGCCCTGCATTCACCGCCCCTGGCCCCGCTGCCACTTCCTGTGCCCCCCAGGCTTAATTTGTCCTGGGGCTTGCTGAGAAAAGAGATATTAACAAACATACAAGTATCACTTTTCACAGCAGACTTAGTAGCTAGCTCAGAGGCTGTGATAAGTGATACTAACAAACATGCAAGTATCACTTATCACAGCCACCCAGCTAGCTAGTAAGTCTGCTGTGAAAAGTGATACTTGTATGTTTGTTAATATCTCTTTTCTCAGCAAGCCCCAGGACAAATTAAGCCTGGGGGGCACAGGAAGTGGCAGCGGGGCCAGGGGCGGTGAATGCAGGGCAAGGGAAGGTAGTGGGGGCCCAGGGCGATTGGGTTGAGCCTGCATGGCCGGAGCCAGGGGTCAGCGCACTTAATGTGTGGTCAGAACTGGGGGCTGTGCAGCTGAAGTCTGGGGTTGGAGCCCGTGGGACCAGGAGTCAGAATACTAACAAACATGCAAGTATCACTTATCACAGCCTCCCAGCTAGCTAGTAAGTCTGCTGTGAAAAGTGATATCAACGAACATACAAATATCACTTTTCACGGCATTATTTTTACTGTTGAGTCTGCAAAAAAAAAAAAAAAACTACATAAATAAATTACAATGATTTGAATGTGTATATGAGCATATTTATTTGCTTTTCCTAAAGTAAGTGTTTTAGGGAAAAGTATCAGCACGGCCACCAGCAAGAGCTGGTGGCCACACTCTGAGGCCACCAAAAAATTTGTTGTGAGAACCCCTGTTCCAAACAGTGATAATACTTAACATTTACAGAGCTTTACCTCTTCAAAGTGCTCAACAAACCTTAACTAAGTGTTTGAGCAAGCATGAGGCCAGTCCTTACCAAACCGCTAATATGCCAAACCTAATTTAATTAGTGTGGCCATATTTTTCAGAACTAGGTGCCTGAAGATAGGGAGATGGTGAAGATTTTCAGTTAGATGCCTAACTCCCATTGATTTTCCATGCAGTTTAGGCACCCAACTTCCATTTGTGTCTTTGAAAACTCCCCCTGGTTCCTAAATTCATATTTAGGTACCGGTATCTATGTAAAAGTGACCTCATTTTCAGTGGAGCGAACAAACATAATCCCATTAACTTCAGTGGAATTTATGGATATTCAGCACAAAAATCAGACCACTTTTGTTTGTTTCAATTAATAATAATAATAATAAAATTTAGCTCTTTTTTAGCACTTTTCATCCAGAGATCTCCATATGTTTTGCAAAGGAGGGTAAATGTCATTATCCCATTTTTACAGATGGGGAAACTTTTAAGTATATATATATATATATGAGCAAGACAAAATGTAACTCTTGGCCTGCAGTTATGAAAGCTGTACATTACTGTTATGTTTTGCTCTTCATATTCACTTGTTTTTTAGGCACGAATGATATGTGAAATAACCTCTGTGCTTGACAGAGGTTCAGTGTGAGGCCAGTCTGCTTGGGTAGTAGAATGGCAAGCTAGTTTGGAAGTAAAGGTTTATCACTAGAGAACAACATGCTGTCTTCATTGTTCAATGGACGGAGCAGGTTATCTGCAATTTCTTTCAGCACCTGCTTGCCTTGAGAGCTTGTTAGAATTTGGAACTCAAACTCATGTGCCTGGCCTCTCTTTAACCTGGTGTTAATATAAAAATTAATATATCTTAGAAGAAAATAAGTTGAACTAATGAGTCATTGTCAATGTAGCTGTAGCTCTATCTTAATGTTATGTGGATTAGTTCCATTGGCCCTAACAAAAGTGTTTCCTTTTTCATAAACTTGTGAAATGCTAGCACATCCATCTCTTAAAAACAGATTTTGGCAAACCTGAATAGAACCAAGAAAACAAAATTCTGTCAAAACATAGTTCAACTCAGTGCTTCCTTCCAGAATACAGTTCCCTAGGTTTATTCAAAATGTACCAGAAAACAGATGTGAATGGTCTTCCAACGGATTGTCATCAGTCAGGATTTCTTTTTGGCACGCAAGAAAAAAGCCTAAATTTAGCAGATTCTTCACATCCTTGTGTTTCTTTCTCTGTCTGTCATTCTTTGCATCATCTTTTTCAGTTGAGAGTCTCTAAGTCATTGCCAACATATGCTTAAAAAAACCTGAGAAACCTGTGATTAATGGAATCCAGAAAAAACCTGCTAAGATGTATGTTTGTCATTGTTGTGTCTGGAAGGAGAGCTTGCTGCAAACCAAAGAAACAGTGTAACTACAACACTGCACAGTATTTTAGATTAGCAGATTAGATACATCTCCTCTTGGTAGGTAGCGCCTTGATTTCGCACAGAGATTTGTCTATCAAGTCAACAAAAGCATGTTCAGATTTATGGGGGTTTTGTTAGTAAGTATAAAGATATCAATCAAGGATAGAGCTAGTTCATTTTAATGGTGAGTTTCTAAAAAAGTTGCAATCCTTGTGATGGGGAAAAGGAATCGTCTCAAATTTGTAGTAAACATGCAAACAAGTTAAAGGGTCAGATTACTTTAATAAAAATGGCCTTTATTTTTCAATGAAACAATTAGATTTTACAAAAATAAAATTTTGCCTTCATGCGTTTTGTTACGGGAAGCTAAAGGTCATTACACAAAAGTGTTTATAACTGCGTCTGCTTTTGCACAGCAATTAATTTGCATATTTGTGTGTATTAAATTGACTAATTAGATATTTATTTATTAAACTGGATTGTTCTATGTGGCCAGTTTTGCCTATGCAGTTACCTGATAATTAGAACAACTACATGCATATTTTTGAATAATAGTCTAAAAGACTTTGTCCCAAAGAGTTCAACTTATTTCACAGTCAAAATGAACTATTTAGACATTTTTTTGGCACAGATTCTTCCTCCTATCTTAGTGTTTAACTATAGCAAATGATTCTGATTAGTAGGTGCTAATCTTGAATTAGTGGCTCCCAATTTTTTCCATACTGTGACCCCATCTCACAACAGAAGAAAACTTAAGACTCTGTCCCATTAAGAAAGAGGGTGTAATTGTTACCCTTTGGACCTGTTAACAATGCCCCGGAGGGTGGCAGTCCCCATCACCTAGGTAACTGGTATTCTAGGTGTTTCCTTCATCTAACATCTACAAAATAATGTAAAAACAGTGTCTTTTCAAGATGGATGAAATCTCCTTTTATAGCTTTTGGAGCTAGCAGTTCCAGAACTCAAGTGGTTACTTCATTTTCTCTTGGAATTCCTAACTCCTAGTATACAATTGAGCCAATGTAAAGCTTCAGTTCAGGAGCAATAACATGTGTTGGTCAAGGCTTCAACCTCCTCCTCCAAAAAGAGAGTTCACCCCTGTAAAAACTTGTGAACTCCTTTCTCACACAAGTGAGCAGTTACCTGCACAGGTCATACTACTGAAAATTAATGGAACTACTTTTGCAAGTAACTGCTCACCATCTTGCCCTAAAGAAGAAGAAAACCAGCTAATCTGTATATATCCATTCCAAGGAAATCAATGAAGCCCATAAAAAACATGCATGAAAGAAAAATAATGTATATAATGAAGATAAACTAAACACGTTGTGTTTACATGGAGTTATATGTATGTTTCATGACTTGTCTTTTTCTTGTTTGCTTTGTAGTTACTGGCTGACAAACAAGGTCCACATCAAACGACCCAGCACCGGTCTCCTCATGTACACACTCACTACCAGATTTTGTGATGAAATTCACCTGTATGGGTTCTGGCCGTTTCCAAAGGATTTATATGGAAAACCAGTCAAATATCATTACTACGATGATCTAAAATATCGATACTTTTCTAATGCCAGCCCTCATAGGATGCCATTAGAGTTTAAAACTTTACATATGTTACATAACCAAGGAGCACTGAAATTAACAACAGGGAAATGTGTACAGCAATAAAGCACATGTAAAGTACAATATAAAGTACAGAATAGTCACTTCATCATAAAGATGTTGTGAAGGCAATGGGATCCAACAGAGGATATATTTCAATACCCACTAAGCCATTGGGAAAAGGAAGCTTACCTGAAGTCCATGACCAGCTGATATTATACCTGTAAAGTGCTATAAAACTAAGATAACTTGACTTCAAGGGTTCAAGTAAGTGCCACTTTCACTAAGAACAAAGCTTGAATGTAAAATCAGTAGTGTTTACAAGATCCAATGATGCATTCATCGTCAAAGAGGAAGCAAATATCCATTTAATGCTGACTTGCCACCACAAAGTTGAGCAGCTTATAGAAGAAATACCCAGAAGATGGACTCTATCCTTGGGGAAATAAAACAGCCTTTGGCATCAGAAATCATGGTGGAATTAGTGGAGAAAGTGATGTCCATAAGATTAAATAGATCAAGTAAATGCCTTCAGTCAGGGGACTGTCTGACCTTGTATTATAACCTCATTGTTTTTGTTGGTGTTTTTTCTGATTGCTGTTTTTTTTTTTTTATTTGGGTATTGGAATCCTTAAAGGATTTTATGAGGATGATAGGAACAATTAAAAATAAAATCTTCGAAGAGTTGTATTTGAAGAAATAAGTTCTTATTGGGGGGGAAATCAAATACTTAAATATTTATGTTGTATCCTGCTGTTGCACAACTCTAAACCTCCAGATTGCTTTTTTAACTGAAATTGTCAGTGCCAGCTAAACAGAACCACTATGAGATTGGTAATTTTGAGCCATTCTTAAGGAAAACGTTCTGTTACTTGCCAACTGGGAGGACGTACTTAATAAGAAGGTGCCCTTACATTTGGTACCAAAGATTACACTGATTTTTTTTTTGTATACATGGATAAAACGTACATTTAGTACTGTGTTGCTGTGCTGCTGAAGGAAAAATGTTTCTGGGTATTGTTGTTCACTGGAATATATGTTCCCTATTCTGTTTGAATGAAGAGCCTCAAACAAATTCCCTAAGCTGACTTTGCCTCAAGTGATTTGTTCTTCATAAATATCCAAATTGTTTTTATTCCATGCACTTATTTTCATTGGAGCAAAATTGATATTTTCAATTTTTTAATTATTGTAATAAAAACATTATGGCATAGTCAATGGGAGGTTTTAATTCTTTGGAATCTGTTTGTTTTCTTTTAACCAAGATGACAAAGAATTAATGTAGCAAAATTTTGCTACATGTAATATCCCTGCCATATTGGAATGGGTAAAAAACTGTATGGAAAATAAAGCATAAATTGAACAAAGTCCTTTTTAAATCTAAATTTCTCATAGTGATGGACAATATACCTGTCTTGTATTAGTCCAACATGCTGATAAGTAACTGAAAATAGCACATTGCTGTATTATTCCCATATCAGTTCTTTTCTTCCAAACCTCATTCATTCATTTTATTACTCAGAACAACTGCTCTTGTCCTGTACTTGTGCTTGTCCAAGAAAGAGATTTAGAAGTGGTAGAAGGAGTATCTTCAGGATCTAGTACAGAAGAGTCTGAAGTACCATTTCTTAGTCTGTTCATATGACAGACTTGGGTAATTAGAGTGATTGAATGCACTGGAGTTAAACAAAATCAGAATACTTCCTTTTTAGAATGTGTATGTCAGGAAACTTAACACCAGACACATGAGCAAGGATGCACCTATTTAAAAGGGGGAAGAGCTAGTTTAAAGAACTTTACTCACACCTTGGTAGAGGAATGACTGTAGGCAAGTGAAGACCCCTCGCTCCCAACTTCTGGTCTTGGACATGATGGTTCTAGTGGAATGAGCTCCGTATCATATTTTCACTCTGATTGCCCCCTAATGATAGTGGAGTCTGAAGCCTGATTATGTCTCCAGTCACGTCAGGCTCCAGAACTAGCACTTAAGAAAGTTCTAGGAGCGTATCTTTGCCCTTTTGACTAATTCCTCCTTCCTCCCTCTGCATCTATACAACACATGGTGGGTTTTAGCTGTAAAGGACAAATCTTGTTCCTGATTCGTGGGTCCAGAATTCATTATGCATGGCAGGGGAAAGTCTATGATCATGCAAGTCCACTAACCAGACTCCCTTCAGAGGAGGCCACAGAACTTATTACTGCAGCCAACAGATGGAGGTTTGAAGGCACAGCTGTCCATCTCATAAACATAGTCAACATTTCCCCCTCGCGCTCCACCAAGCTCTCCTGCACAACACTTGTTTGCTTTGGCTTTGTTCTGGGGTCCAAGATTTGGCCTTACATGATCATGGATTAATACCTTTTTTTGTTTTATTCCAGAAATCGTAGGGGAATCACTTAGAGCTACTTGGCAGCACTGAATGGAACATATTTAAATTGGGTTTGAAAAACTGCAAAATTGTGTAGGGTAAATATTAAAGGGTTGCATTTTAAAACAAATATGGGTGATACCTTATTAACAGTAAATATGCATGGAGGTCGTCTTGTTCCACCCATTATTTTTTATAGAATGATTGACTGTCCACTGAGAGATTTACTGATACCCAGCTCAGAGTAGTGCCTTGTTAGCTTATTCACCTACCTTTATTACTACATACTTCATGGTCTGTGAATTTGGTCTCTGTGTTGAGATGGCAGAGTCTACAGTCAAAAAAGGGCTTCCTCATGGATTAAAACTGTTTTTTTCTGCCCCATCTCAGGGAACTTTTTAATACTCCGATATGAGTTCAATCAAGATAGAAAAAGCTCAAAGTAGATGGACGCGCTTTATTTCCCATTGCACAAAAAAAGAAAAATAAATGGCTTTTTTAATAGACTTAGGGAAACCAGTGAGACCTAGAAATAGAATGGTAGATGAGATTTTTCTGTTCAGATTTAAAATTCCATAGATGAAGATTGGGGGAAGTAGGCAGAATATGAATGAGTATTTAAAAGATATGCATGAGTCTGTTTTGAAGTGTTCATATTTATTTCTGTTGATGAAACTGACCCCAGTGCAAAAATTACAAACAAACCCAGTAGCTCAATGTAATGTAGGGAGGTTCTTTGGTAAACTGAAGAGGGTGATTTCCAGTCCTGTGGCCATTACTGCAACCACCTTCTCCATGGTCCTGTATCTCCCTTTATGGAGGTCAATATCCAGTAAATCTTCTCCACATCAGCAGATCCACGGATGCCAGCCCATCCCTGGCCTGCCATGCCCTGCTCCTAAATACTGCTGCGTGGGGATTTCAGAGCTGGTCTCCATAATGTACACGGCTGCCCCTGGACCTCCATTCAAGTTCCCCAAATCCTCCACTCCTTTAACAGTGAAATCACACTGTTTCCACTATGTGACCCTCTTTTTCCTGTGGAGGTCAGTGAAGGATTGGCCTCATAGAACCTATATGGAGGTTAAAATAGGGCATAGGACCTATGCAGGGGAGTGGATTTCACTGTGTGGTTCTTCAACTCACAGTACAACAGTCTAGCTCAAATCTGCATGGCAGCTTTGGATGACTTCCGTTGTTTTCATTTCCCCGTACTGCTTACAGAACTGCTAGTATAAACATCCATTGTAATAATTAGTGCCCAACACTTATCGCTGACTTATGTTAACTAGATAAAATAAAATGGACAAGTAGCCCGCTTGCTATAATGATACCTGATTTGGTGGGGATATGAAACGGGGCATCAGATTAAGCTGATTATGAATGAGGAATGGTCTCAAATGACTGACGTCTTCCTACACAAGATGTAGCAATCACCAGTAATGATTCTTGCAAATATGTTTGTTTAAAAAAGAATAATAATTGAAAGCAAAATTCTGGAAACAGTCTGTTATGTTGCCTGAATCTTGAGGCAGATCTACAGTGAGGCAAAGTTAGCAGAGGAATTTGTTTTCATTCAGACACATTTGTTGTAAATGATTTATAAACTAGTATTTTCACATTTCTTTGGCAGGGACCCTCTCTCCTTTGGTTTAATGGAGAATAATAGATAATATATTTTCTTGTTAAGTTTGCAGCTTTGGGACAGTTCTCCCTCTCCCACCCCCCACGTCTAACATCTACTGAATGTTTCAAACCTTGAAGGGGTTTGGGCAATTTGACTTGTTTTGCAAACCGAACCACAATTAATAAATCCCACCCTGAAATAAACATCTCATTAAAAATAAAATCAACACACTCGTGAGGATGACGATTTGTTTGAATTGACTGCAATTTGCAGATAAATACCTGTGGGCTCAATACATTTTTTTTCTTTTAGGGTCTGATCCTGTGAAGTGCTGAGTACTCGTTACTCTCTTTGAGTTCACTGAGAGTTGAAGTGCTCAAAACAAATAGGCGCCTAGCCTCTTGCAGGATTTAAGCTTTATATTGCACATTAAGTTTTATTGTTTTTAAGATATGTTGCTTTGTGTAGGGAAAAGCACAATTGTTCTAAATGTGTATATAATAAAGGAAGAGAGTTTATGGAGTAGAGCATTTCTGCACAGTACCTTTGCTACTGAGCATTCACAATACCATTTGTGTAGTTTAAAGTGTTAAGATGTATTCTGTCAGGCTTGTCCTCTAATATTATTTTGTGTACAGCATTTGGGTATTACTGTTTTATTATTTGTATAACTGTAAAATAAATTAAACTTTTTTTTCATTTTTTCTGTTACTTTCTTATACTGTGTTACTATGTACTACAATCAGCCTTGAGTTTTATTTTCACAGGTTTTCAAATTAGTCTTAATATGTTTCAATACTTTTAAAATATATCATATGTCAGGATTTAAGGGTTAGAGAAACTAATCAAACATGGCCAGATTTAATATTTACAGACACTTTAGAATGTAACAGGGATGAAATCCATAGGGTTATGTAGGAATTAATGGAGTTCTATAAAAGTTACTGTAAAAACCCATAGAGTTAATAGCAAATGTTATCATTTGCCATTGACTTGTAAGTTATACTATAGAATCAAATAGAGAATGGTATGGAATTGTATAGATTTTTTAAAAAAAAAAATTATAAAAAATACTGTTCTGTAATAAATTTGATCATCTGTTTCCATAATGGTAGATTCAGCTTGCACACACTCCTGAAGCCTGGGCATATTTGAAAAAGTCATGAAAGTCAATATTTTGCAGAGCTCCACTGTTTTCCACTGCATAGAAGTCAGACATCCTATTTTACTGAATCCAGCCCATAGTCCTATAATATTACTGGGATTGTTTAAATAATGGTCAGTTTTTATAGGGGCAGTGTTATTGCTTTAATTACCTTTCACTATGAAGATGTAAGCATACCAGATTATATACAACCGCACCATGATATATTCTTGCACTATAATGAAGGGCTACTTATGCTGAGAATTCTGATCTGTTTTCTTGCACAGTTCTCAACAATGGCCTTGCCATCCTCATCTTTTTCTGCTCATTGTATTCCTTCTTGTCCTCTATTTTCTCATTCCAAAACCTATATATATATATATGTATATTTAGCATTGTTTAATTGCTTCCTCAGAATCCTAACAAACCCTGGTTAGCAAGAATATAAAAGACTATTTCTAAAAGAATAATGCAAAAGGGAACATAATTTTCACGTGTCTTTTTTTATGGCACCCAGATACTATGGTATTAGATAGCAAAGTGGAAAAGCTGTTGGTGAAGAGCAAAGAAATATTTATTTTCTAGGGACTAAAATTTGCCTAAGGAAAAGAGTGATGAGGAACAAACAGAATGACAAAGACACCCCCTTTGTTGATCCACAGTTTTTTTGACTCTGGATCATATGGAGGACCAGTCTTACTCTCATTGAAGTAAATACTAATTTTCCCTGAAGATCAATGGTAGAATATGGTCTTACTGTCCAAATTCTGCTCACAGTTACACCAGAATAAATCTGAAATAACTCCCGTTGATATAAACTCCATTGATTCTAATTAATTGACTAATTCTATTGTTGTAACTGAGACCAGAATCTGGTGCCATGTGGTTACTAAAATGAAGAAAGTGCCTATTAATTAAAAGTCTGCCTCATCATGGAAAACTCGTCATGTTCTAGTGCAGTGCATGGTCTAAAGGTTATTGGGACTGCTTCTCACTTTCACTGGTTTTGTACCGGTAAAACTGCAGTAGAAACAATGGAATTGCTCCTGATTTAAATTAATGTAAATGAGTGTGGAATAAGAGATTGTGTTGGTCTTGAAATAGATAGGGAACCAGAATGCAATAGCTTTGGATTAGGGCAACATGTATATCAAAGACTCTCAAGAACAAATTCAGCCCTAAAACAGATTTATTGACATTAGAACTGATTAGAGATCCTTAGGAATTTTCTTTCTAATTTTTTTTTCCAGTGAAAAATGAGGTTTCCACAAAGTTGATGTTTTCCATCAGTTTATTTATTTTACCTTCTCCCCCTCCTCAATTGAGAAAAACTAAACAAAACATTTAGTTTCAGGTGGGTTTTAGCCAAATCAAAATATTTTAGTTTGTCAAAGCAAATGGGTACATTTCATAGTCTGACATTAAACTGTGTCCATCTGAGTGGCCACACTTCCTCATGGGAGTTGTAGTTTAGATACCTCATGTCCCCATTCTTACGTATGGCCTTGGCCTGACACATTTCCCATGATGTACTGTGACTGCCTCTCTCGCTGAACTGCCTTGATGTGTCATGGGAATCCTATGACGGTGGTATATCCTGGGAGATGTAGTCCAGCCAGAGAGCCCATCGGGAGAAGGGGGGCATGAGGTACCCAAACAACAGTTCCTATGAGGCAGCTCAGGCAGATGTAGTTAATGAACCAACCCAAAATAAAATATTTCAATTTGGGAAAGTTGAAATGATTTACTTTGATCATAAATATGTATTATATTTTTAAAACTAAATATTTCAACATTTCCAAACTGAAAAAAATCAGAACTTTTCTTTCTGCAAAAAGGTTTGGTATTTTGACTTTTTCCATCCTGATTTAGGAAAAAACAAATGTCAAAATATTGGATTTTCTCACAAGATGGAATTTCCAATTTTCTACCAGCCCTACTGCACCCACCAAGGTTGATTGTTGCATTTAGAGAGTTCCTTCTGTGGGAGCATCCTATTATAGCCCTGCTTTAGTGTGTCCTACATTGAGTCATTCTTCCATGAATTAGAGCAATTTGTAGGCCCTCACCATTCCTGGAATTTTTAATTCCATCTGTTGGTATTATGCATCTATGAGTGTCGGGGAAACAGTCTAATAATAAACACAAAGGGACAAATTCATTGCTAGTGTAACTCCATTGAAATGAAATGCATGCATGTGCTATGTACTGACTACAACCTCACCTTACGTGGAGATGCCACTGGTACACACCCACTGCTAAAGGACAACGCAGGGTGATTCCAGAACTTCTACCTATCTAGGAAACCCCATTCATTACACATTGGAGTTTAAAATCCAATGGACAAGTTATAGAACAGTGTAAAGAAGACAGAACAGAGCAAATAATCTGTCTGTATCTGCCAGGCACTTAGAGTGCTCAGTGTAACTGAATTGGACACTTGACCTAGAGTTAATATCCCCTTGGGAATGTACTTGAGCAACACCAGGCAGTGCAGAGTTCATTAGCTGGTAGGGGGCAATGTGTTGTGAGAGAAGCAGAGCATTAGATACAGCTGAGCCTTGATTAGGGGGAAAGGCATCCCTTATTAGGCGGCAGGTCATCTCTAATCATCAGTCCTATAAAGGCAGCCAAATGGCCAGCTAGCAGCACAGGAGTCAGCAAACAGATGAAAATGGGAGTTTGAGAAGAGGGGAGGGCAAGGAAGAAGAGAAGAGTGGTTAGTCCTACAAGAAGAGGGGAAGAAACAATGACGATAGCTAGTGTTCAGAGCCTCAGGAGGATAGAGGATGACTCTCAGAAGATTACAAGTGAGAACAGAAGACTAAGAAGAGTTGTAGCCAGAAAGATCAGAAGGGGGAAGGCCAGAGAATTGCACCAACACCAGGAAGAGACAGGTCTACGTAACTGGGGACTCCCTACTAAGAACAGGCAGGCCTGTCACCAGATCTGTTCCAGAGAACAGAAGGGTGTGCTGTCTGCTTGGAGCTAAGATATGGGATATGGACTTGAAGTTGAAGAGGATCCTAATGGGAGCAGGAAGAACCCACTGATTGTCCTTCATGTGGGAACAAATTATACGGCTAGATTCTCACTAGAACGCATCAAGGAAGACTGTGCCAGGCTGGGAAAGATGCTTTAAAAATTTGAGGTTCAGGTGATCTTAGTGGGATTCTCCCTGTCCCTAGAGGATGAAAGTGAAGGTTTTAAGAAAGATGAATTCGAACAGGAACAGGTGCAGAGAAGGGCTACTAGGATGATCAGGAATGGAGAGCCTACCTTATCAGAGGAGATTTAAGGAGCTTGGTATTTTTAGCCTAACCAAACAAAGGTTATGGGGAGATATGATTGTTCTCTGTAAATACATCAGAGGAATGAACACCAGGGAAGGAGAGGAGTTATTTAAGCTAAGGGTCAATATTGACACAGGAACAAATAGACATAAACTGGCCACCAGTAAATTTAGACTTGAAATTAGATGAAGGTTTCTAGCCATCAGAGGAGTAAAGTTCTAGAATAGCCTTTCGAGGGGAGTAGTGAAGCAAAAAACCTAAATTGTTTTATCAAGACTGAGAGCGGATGGGATGATGAGATTGCCTGCTACGGCATATGGCTCATCCATGACTACTATTAGCAAATATCTGCAACAGCTGCAGATGAGATACTAGATGGTGTGGGCTGTGATTTACTGTAGAGAATTCTTTCCCAGTTGTTGAGTCTCACCCACATGCTCAGGGTCTAACTCATTACCATATTTCGGGTAGAGATGGAATTTTCCCCCTGCTCAGATTGGCAGAAACCCTGCGGGGTTTCATCTTCCTGTGCAGCGTGGAGCACAGGTCATTTGCTGGTTTGAATTGGAGTAAATGATGGATTCTTTGTAACTTGAAGTCTTTAAATCAAGATTGGAGGACTTCAGTAACTCAGCCAGAGGTTATGGGTTTATTACAGGAGTAGGTAGGTGAGGTTCTGTGGCCTGTGATATGCAGGAGGTCACAATAATGATCATGATGGTCCCTTATAACCTTAAATTATATGAGTCTAAAAGTGCTCTGGGTTTCTTTGGCTCTGGCCATCTCTGATGGTCCTGCTATGTTCTATTCAGTTAGTCCTACTTAATTTTTGCCATCATCCGTAGCAGTGTTGTCAACTTAGTGACTTTGTCACTAGATTTAGTGACTTTTTCATTTTCCCTAGTGAGAAAATAAGTGTCAAAGTGACCAGTGACAAATCTAGTGGCTTTCACTGCCAATTACAGTAACATTCAGAGACAGAAATCACCAATATCTATAGCAGGGGTCGGTAACCTATGGCATGCGTGCCAAACACGGCACGCGAGCCAATTTTTTAGTGGCACACTGCTGTCTGCCGGATCCGAGCAGACAGCAGCGTGTCACTAAAAATCCTGCCCGGCCCGGCCTGCTCTTTTCTGCCCACCGCTCTCTCCTTGCAGGGCAAGCAAGCTTCCCCCTTCCCCCGCCTCTTCCCCCAGCATGCTGGGTTCCTGCCCCTCCTTCTCTCCCTCCCTGCGGCCAATCAGCTGACAGCCCTTGCTATGAGCGGGAGAGGTAAAAGCGGATCCGCAGAGCGCTCTCTGCTCCGGGGACCTTGGGGAAGAGGGTGGAATCAGGGCATATCCCCCTCCAGCCCTCTGCCATGAGCCACTCAGGGCAGGGGGCTGGGAACACCCCCACGACCCCAGCCCACACCCCCAGCCCTCTGCCCTTACCCCTGCACCCACCCCCAGAACCCCAGCCCTGACTCCGGCACCCTCCACACATATCCAGTCCCCCCAACCCCCTTCCACTCAGCCCACTGCCAGTCTGGGGTCCTGGCCGCTGGTCCTGCTCAGCCCACTGCTGGTCTGGTGTTCTGGCTGCCAGCCCCTTGCCAGCCGGGGTCCTGGCCGCAGGCCCCACTCAGCCCGCTGCCAGCCTAGGTGAACGGAACCCCAGGCCGGCAATGGGCTGAGCGGGCCAGCGGCGTAAGATCAGTATTTTAATTTAATTGAAGCTTCTTAAACATTTTGAAATCCTTGTTTACGTACGACAATAGTTTAGTTATATAATATATAGACTTATAGAGAGAGACCTTCTAAAAAACGTTAAAACGTATTACTGGCACGCAAAACCTTAAATTAAAGTGAATAAATGAAGACTCGGCACACCACTTCTAAAAGGTTGCCGACCCCAATCTATAGTCACAAAATAATTCACAAGCAGCTCAATAGTGTTAATAAAATCCATTCCATGCTCTTCTCACTACATTCTGTTGCACACCAAGTCAATGCCATTACGTCTCAATTGAGCATGGCCTCAGAAGGAATCACATTCTAGGGCTTCTTGGGCTGAGATCACTATAATCTGCAGATGAAGAAAAGAAGTTTGTGGAGGCTAACTGAATACTTTGCTAAAGCCAGGCGCAGTTTGGAGAGAGCAGCATATTAGCCAGGACTTGTTTTTAACCAAATGTGTTCTTTCTCACCACTCCATAGTAGGTAGCACACCCTGTGATGCAGGGAAAGATGGCTAATGAAGTGATCAGGGCCGGGGAGGGCAGGTTAGCCAGCGAGGAGAGCTGCACGGATGGAAGGTGGGGTGGAATGAGACAGGCCCATGTGCCCCAATGGGGCGGAGTGGCACCATGCCTCCAGGAATGAAGCCCTTACTACAGAATCAATGGTGGAGCTAGCTTGATTTTGGCTCCCCTTTACTCCTTGCCCTGGCTTGGCCTGGGGTCAGCTGCCCAGCTGTTTTCAGAAATGAAACCCTGGAAGGGGCCCGGCCAGCCAATTTTGTTTTTTTAATCTACTTTCTTGGCTCCCTGCAGCACCTGCTCAGGTCAGGTGAATGCCCTCTTCCCCTAGTTCTTGGACCTCCCTTTCACTAACCTGGTGGTTCAAATCCAGCCTGGCAAGAAAGGGAGGTTTAGCTGAAATTAACTAACCCCAGCCAACCTGGGCTGCACTGTACAGAGCACCCTTCCTAATGAGCAGAGGCATAGACGCCGACTCCATGGGTGTTCTGGGGCTGGAGCACCCACAGGGGAAAAATTAGTGGGTGCTCTGCAGCCACTGGCAGCCAAGCTCCCCTCACCCCCTGCCCCACCTCCTCCTCCTCCCCCGAGCTGTTGGCAGCGTTAGTAAGCTCTGGGAGTGGGGGGAGGAGTGGGAATGTGGCATGCTCAGGGGAGGAGGCGGGACCAGGGCGGGGATTTGGGGAAGGAGTTGGAACAGGGGCAGGGACTTTGGGGAAGGGGTTGGAATGGGGGTGGGAGTGGGGCAGGGGTGGGGACTCATGGAAGGGGTGGAGAGTGGATGGGGCTGGGGGCAGACTGGGGGTTGAGCACCCATGGGAAAGAGGGGAATTCGGCGCCTATGAGCAGAGGGCTGCACTTTCCCTCCCAATAAGCAGAGCGTGCCCTCCTGATGATGACAGTGTGCTGGTGTAGTTGCTTCTGGTGTGCAACAGAATGTAGTAAGAAGAGCATGGAATGGAGTTTATTAACACTTGAGCTGCTTGTGATTGATTTTGTGACCATACTTGTGTATGTGTATATATACACACATCATTCTCTTGAATTCTCTGGAAATTTTGTTCAATGACATTTCTGACTCCTTTTGACTGCTTAAACAGCTACATCTAGTGACTTTTCAGGGTTTGTCTGGTGACTTCCTGCTCTGTGGAATTGGCAACACTGTAGCATGCGAGGGGATGTTGTGGGATTTTAAAATTAATATATAATTACTTGAGCAATTATCCAGTTTTTGTGGTCTTGGAGGTTGTTTCTGTTGAGAGAAATTCATGGTGGAGTCAGGTATTTCTTTGATGCAGTTCTGTTTATTTACAAATAATTGTATATAAAGCCCCACACAAAAGCTTCCCTGAACACAGTAGCAATCAAATGACAGGAGACAATATCTTTGCTCAGTTCCAAGCCACTCTTTAGCCAGCATTCTAGACACAAGCTCTTTCTTTTAGCTTTTCTCAGGGCCACACTACAAGTGCTTCTCTGGCCATCTTGCAGACTTTTCTGTATGCTTCTCTGGTGTTTCTGCAGCTTCTGACTCACATATACACGCCCCACAATCAAATCAATCAATTCCATGTCCTTGCATTTGTTGTGAGGAAACCCCTTGGATGGCCTGGTCCAGCCACTGCCCAGGCTATCAGATAATGTAGTCCTTGGGCAGTGTTTACCATTGTTTCAGTATTGCTAAACAAAGGGGCATGTAATTGTTCCCCCATTATCTTGAATGGAAGTAATCTGTCACATCCAACAGCTTCAGGGAGGTAGTGTGATTGCCTAATGCCCAGAATAATTCTCTCTCTCTTTTTGGGTGCATGTGTGCACACACACTATTTCTTAACTGCTTATGTGTATGCATATCTCCACTTCAGTGGTTCTCAAACTTTTGTACTGGTGACCCCTTTCACATAGCAAGCCTCTGAGTGCAATCCCACCTTATAAATTAAAAACACTTTTTAATATATTTAACACCATTATAAATGCTGGAGGCAAAGCGGGGTTTGGGATGGAGGCTGGCAGCTCACGACCCTCCATGTAATAACCTCGCGACCCCCTGAGAGGTCCCGACCCCCAGTTTGAGAACCACTGCTCTAGTTATTGGGCTGAAAGAGAACAGCAGTAGAAGGGGACACGAATGAAAATAGGAAAGTGTGTGGGAGGCCAGTAAGAAGAAGTGGCAGAATGAGAGTGGCTAGGATCTTCTACTCCTCAATCCCCAGTTCACTCCGTTCACCCACCCTTCCCCCAGCTCTCTCAGCCCATCCCCATAGTCTCCAATCACTTTCCTGTTGTTACCCAGCTGATTCAGAAAGTTATGAGTGGAGATAGGAGGATACCTGGAGTGGGAAATAGTACTTGTTCTCACTGGTGAGAAATGTCACACGTGGAGTTGCACAATAATTGGCAATTCTAACTCAGTTAATGAAAGAATGACCCTTCTGGAGTAGAGGACAGAACTATGGATCCAAGGTGGGAAACTGATGGCCTGAAAAGAGTTCCAGTTCCTTCATATTCTCCCAACCCCTGTAAAGTCTGGATTTATCTCTGGTTGGCTACTGCATTTGTAGGAAAAAGGATAGATGAGCACCAGTTACCCACTTTCCTCTTCCTTTCCTCCTCACTGATTTCATACACTGAGCTTATGGTAAGGGAAGGGAGAACCATGATGGATGATTCCTGATAGACTGATAACCTGTCAGTAAGAATGAATACACCAATTATAATTCCACCCAGCAGAGGAATAATTTTTGCTCTTGGACCCTTGTGGATCACAAGGGTCTTTTTCTGACTATGTAGTCTTTTCTAAATGGCTTCAGTTTGAGTAGGTATACAAACAATGACTTAATTTTGGCAAGGGACTGGAGGAAGGCCAATGAATTGCTTATTTTCAAGAAAAAGTGCATAAGTCCATGTGACAATCAGTTGAACACATACCAATTAGTCTGATCAAGGTTTTCAGAGCTAAATGCACAATTAAGGATTGAGAACTGGTTTGGGTGCAAAGTATCAGTGGAAATGGGAAGAGATCCATTTGGAAGATGATGACATTTGGGGTTCATCCCCATTCAGTGCTGGAACCTTTCTTACTGTATATGATTTTTAAAAAGAGAATGAGCAATATGGTTTCAAAACCTGCAGATGACTCAAAAATAGGAAGGATGGAGTATTCATTCTTTTGACAATTCCGTTGATCAACAGAACAAAGCAACAGAATATATGCGCATAACAATTTGCACAGGATATATTCCTTTGACTTCTCTACATAGAATACAGCCAAAAGATGACAACATACCAACTGCAATCCATTTGCTACAATTTAAAAAAAAAAAAAAAACGTAAATGGGAGTTTGCTGAGTAAGGGTTAGATAAAACTGAGTAAGAGCTTCAGGTTTTGGTGCATTGACTGAACTGTGAGTTTTACCTGAGTAAACCTGCAGAACATGAGTGGAACAATTTGCCAAAAGAAGTCTTTTTTGCTTTGTTTGATTTTTCAAACAGAAGCCACAAAGTAAAGGGAGCAGAAAGGCTTTAATCAGACACTTGGTGAGAGGTCAGGAGAATCCCGTGAAGGTGAAAATACATCTATCCAATGCACCCTTTACAGCTCAACAGCCATCTCCAGCCCACCATGGCTTTTACATTGGCGCTTAGATCTATATGACCAGAGGTCCTGATCCTGGGTGAGGAATCTAGGAACAGCTGCATTATGCAGCATGCTTCTATCTCAAGGCAAAAGAAGTTATGGAGCACAATGCATTATCAGATACTGCAGCCCAATGCAGAAGTAACTTCTTTTTTTGCAGGGTGGGATCAGGGAGAGGAAGGCTAGGCTGGCAGCTGGTAGAAGACTTACATCCCAGAATGAGTTGTTGCCATTTGGTATTAGCAGGAGTGTTGTAAGCAAGACACAAGAAGTAATCCTTCCACTCTATTCAGTGCTGACAAGGCCTCAGCAGGAGCAGTGTGTCCCGTTCTAGGCACCACACCTTAGGAAAGATGTAGACAAATTGGAGAATTTCCAGAGGAGAGCAACAAAAATGATTAAAGATGGAGGGCTGATCTACACTACCACGGTAAATCGATCTAACTTACCATGTTCCCTGTCAACTTCCCTTACACTTCTCGGGGAGGTGGAGTACACAAATCGATAGGAGAGTGCTCTCTCATCGATTTAGCCGGTCTGGTGAAAACACGCTAAATCAATATTCACTGCATCGTTTGCAGCAGTGCCAATCTACCGGTAAGTGTAGACATGGCTCTAGAAACCATGACCTACAAGGAAAGATTGAAAAAAACTGTGTTTGTTTAGTCTGTAGAAGAGAAGACTGAAGGGGGGCATGATAATAGTCTTTAAGGTTGTTCTCCTTATCCACTGAGGCCAGGACAAGAAGTAATGGCCTTAAATTGCAGCAAGGGAGATTTAGGTTAGGCATTAGAAAAAGCTTCCTAATTGTAAGGACAGTTAAGCATTCGAACAAATTACCTAGGGAGGTTGTGGAATATCCATCATTGGAAATTTTTAATAATAGTTTATACAAATTCTGGGATGGTCTAGGTCAGTTCTACTCAGACCTCAGTGGTTCAGGAGCCAAATTAGTGATCAGCATTACCCAAAAGAGCCACAGTATTGTGAATTCATTGTTTCATTTACTATAGTACCATATAGTCATTTTTAAACAGTATGACCAGAGAAATATTTAGTTTATATAAATTCTCACAGCAAAATGACTCACCAAGTACTATTATTTTATCAACTACAATTGGTTAATAACATAGTAAAAGCCTCCTGATTGGTTAATAACTTAGACTGGTTAATAATTAAATCACACTGTGTTTTAATATCATGTGCTGCAAAGAGCCGCAGGAGAGACATTAAAGAGCCACTTGCAGCTCACGCCTCAGTCTGAGTATCACTGGTCTAGATAATACTTAGTCCTGCCTCAGTACAGGGGATTGGACTAGATGGCCTGTCGAGGTCCCTTCTAGTCCTACATTTTTATGATTCTATGATTTAAGCCACTAAGTCCATATTTATTATGTGAATTACAGTGTACAGAAACAAAGCTTACAGGGTATGTCTACGCTACAAAATTAAGTCAATTTTATAGAAGTCGATTTTTAGAAATCGATTTTATACAGTCAATTGTGTATGTCCCCACTAAGCACATTAAGTCGGCGGAGTGCGTCCTCACTACTGTGGCTAGCATCGACTCATGGAGCAGTGCACTGTGGGAAGCTATCCCACAGTTCCCGCAGTCTCTGCTGCCCATTGGAATTCTGGGTTAAGCTCCCAATGCCTGATGGGGCAAAAATATTGTCTCAGGTGGCTTTGTGTACATGTCGTCAGTCTACCCTCCCTTTGTGAAAGCAACTGCAGACAATCATTTTGCACCTCTTTTCCTGGGTTACCCATGCAGACGCCATAGCACGGCAAGCATGGAGCCCGCTCTGCTCACTGCTGCTGTTGCGAGCATTGTAAACACCTCGTGCATTATACTGTAGTATGTGCAGAACCTGGCTAAGAGACAGCAGCACGAGGACAATTATGAGGAGGACATGGACACAGACATTCCTGAAAGCATGGGATGTGGCAATTGGGACATCATGGTGGCAGTGGTGCTGGTTGATACAGTGGAATGCCAATGTCTGGGTGAGGAGGATATGGAACTTGCGGAGGAGGGCAGACGGTTGTACATTGGATGCAGCGGCGGTCTGTGCTCTTGTTGGCTTTCCTGCAGCTCCACCAGATGCCTGAGCATGTCCGTTTGTTTCCCATTAGCCTCAACATTGCATCCTGCCTCTTCTCACTGCGCTCACTTAATGCTTTCCTGGATTCTGCCCCTGAATGCCTCCATGCATTCAGCTGTGCCCTATCAGTGCGGGAGGACTGCATGAGCTCAGAAAACATGTCATCATGAATGCGTTTTTTTTTTTTGCCTTCTAATCTGCGATAAGCTCAGGGACGGAGATGATAGGGGGAGCACAGAAACATTTGCACCTGCAAGGGGACAAAAAGGGAGAATAAAATGTAAGATGATACATTTCTGAGAACAAAAGGGAGACTCTTTCACAGTGAATCAAGCAATTCACAGCAGACAGCACATATGCTTTAGGTACAACGTCGCATTTTGCCTTTTATATTGAGTGCCTGCTGGAATAGTGACACATCACACATGGCTGGGCAACAGAATTCAGTTTCCAGGCAGCCATGGTAAGCCAAAGGGTACGTGAGTTTGGCTTCTAACATCTTCATAACATGTGGGAATGTTTTCAAACTGCAGCGTCCTCCTTTCCCATAGCAAGCAATGCCGGTTGGGTTTGCCATTTAAAAGGAAGAGCTGCGGTTTTTGGGTGGATGTACAGCACACTCCTCCCCGCACCCTCCGCGTGGCTATTTGGGATGATCCCTTCACCCCTCCCCTGCTGCGTGGCTATGGGATATTCCCTTTTAGCTAAGCACAAACAGCCCAGCATGAATGGGGTCCTTTTACTGTTCCCTTACAAAATTTCCCCTATTTCAATCAGGTTACCATGAATGATATCACTCTCCTGAGGCTAAAACAGAAAGATAAAGACCGAATGTTGCTTGAATGCTACCAAAACCCAGGACCATTCGCTGCCATGCTTTGTGCTGCAATGAGACCAGACTACTTGCTACTGGCTTGGTGTGGTAAAGTGTCCTACCGCAGAGGACGAAATAAGGCAGCCCTCCCCAGAAACCTTCTACAAAGGCTTTCAGAGTACCTCCAGGAAAGCTACATGGAGATGTCCCTGGAGGATTTCTGCTCCATCCCCAGACACGTTAACAGATTTTCCAGTAGCTCTATTAGCCGTGAATGCATCCCAAGTCTTCAGGGCAAATCAAACATTAAACACTATTGCTTTTAAACCCTGTACTGTAGTTACAAATCTGCCCTCACCAGATGTGCCTTCTCCACCTTCAGGGTCGGGGATCCCACCTTGGGAGGGTATTGGCTCCAGGGTGATGAAAAGGGCCTGGCTGCCCAGGAGAACAGATTCACCGCTTGCCTGCTGCACATTCTCCTCCTCCACAAAATCCTCCTCCCTATTGCGTGAGACTCCCCCCTTGCAGGTGTCCACGGACAGTGGTGGGGTAGTGGTGGGGTCCCCCCTTAGAATGCCATGCAGCTGATCATAGAAGCGGCATGTATGTGGCTCTGACCCAGAGTGCCCCTTTGCCTCCTTTGTCTTTTGGTCTTTTGTCTTTTCGACCTAATCCTGTAGTGTAGACTAGGGCTCAGTCTTGGTGGTTTTACCTACTGTTTTCAGGAGGCTGAGTTCTTGGGAGACAAGGCTCCTGGCCTTTGCATAATGCTGTTGAATGCCAGGTTCATGCTAAATAAAACATCAATTATCCGTGATTTAATGGCTTGTTGTTGAGGATATTCCCAAAACCTTGTTGGATCACATTGCTAGAATGGTTGTTTTCTGGACATGCTGCAAAAGAAATTTTGAGAAAGATTAGGGATATGTTCCTGTTGCTGGTTAAAGAGGACTGGTTTGTTGTTGTGATTTATTGACTGGCTAAATTAATGTATTATGTGTATATGAGTATTTAATGCTGCTGAGTAGCTATCATGTTATCATAACTCTAATTAATTCGCAGGATACCTACAGATTTTTTGTGTATGTGTATATTGTTATATAAATCTACATAAATACACTACTGGACAATATCCCTTAAAATATAAAACTACTGGTAATTATTAATTTAGAAAATACTTGATTTAATGTTTTAGATTTCCTGGAATCATAAAATAATAGTAATTGGTCAGATAGAGCATAGAATTATTGTATCTATGAGAAAAGGAGTACTTGTGGCACCTTAGAGACTAACCAATTTATTTGAGCATGAGCTTTCGTGAGCTACAGCTCACTTCATCGGATGCATACTGTGGAAATTGCAGAAGACATTATTATATACACAGACACCATGAAACAATACCTCCTCCCACCTCACTTTCCTGCTGGTAATAGCTTATCTAAAGTGATCATCAAGATGGGCCATTTCCAGCACAAATCCAGGTTTTCTCACCCTCCGCCCCCCCACAGACAAACTCACTCTCTTGCTGGTAATAGCCCATCCAAAGTGACCACTCTCTTCACAATGTGTATGATAATCAAGGTGGGCCATTTCCTGCAGGAATCCAGGTTCTCTCACCCCCTCACCCCCCTCCAAAAACCACACACACAAACTCACTCTCCTGCTGGTAATAGCCTATCCAAAGTGACCACTCTCCTTACAATGTGCATGAAAATCAAGGTGGGCCATTTCCAGCACAAATACAGGTGAATACTGTTAATTGCATTTTATTCTTAAAAGGAATGGGTTGTTTTTTTTTGCTTTTTTTTTTTAAGAAAAATACTTTTTGCATAGATGCCCAGTTTCTATGTTCCTGTACTGTAACTTTGTTAAACTAATTGGAGAAAAAAAAAAGGCTTTACTTTATAGACATGGAGTGTCACTGTGAAGGCTGAAAAGTTCCATATTCAACCTACTTTAAAAATTCCAGGGCTGGTTGTCATTTATATCAAGGCCTCTTTACATCAACCTGACAGTGTAAAGGGGCTTTAATGTGGCAATAAGCTATATTTACATTTCTTTTAAGGGCATTTGGCAAAGCTAGAGAAGTGTACATAATGTACAGAAGTGTACATAATGTCTCATGCCATTAGTGTAAATGAGAATCAAGTCTTACTGGTCATGAAATATAAAGAGTTAAAACTGCTTTTGCCATGCAATGCAACAGCAAAATCTGTGGGCTAACAGAGATGGTCTTTAACGTAGAAGGTGCTTTACTTTCTGTAGAGGTCTTCAGACTTGGGGGGTATTCTTTAAATGGCTGTTTGAGAGAAGTTTGTCTAATAATAATTTTTAGAGTGCATTTTACTGTGCATAACTTCTAAAACAAAGGATAATGTGAACACTTCAGCTTTTCAGGTAGATGACTTTCCAACATCAAGCACAGGACATGAGATTACTCTCTGAATACAGGTGGATGGATGTACTCCTTACCATCTTGTTTGTCTGTCTTCCTTTTCTGTACAGGCCTGTTCCTAAGAAAAATCCTTGTTTATTTCAGTGGTCAGAATGCTCACAGGAATGGAGCAGACAAGCAGGTTGAGGGATGGTGCAAGCAAAACAAAGCTGATAGAATATATTCTATGCATGAATAGAAGGTAATATGTTGGAGATGTAATTTTAGATTTACCAGCACTAAGAAGATCCCTTTCAGCATTGATTAAATGTACCCTGACAGCCAGGATAGAAAACATCGCACACCATAGATTCAGTTTTCAGTAAATAAGGGATGGGGAAATTTCCCAGTGTGATTTTAAGTGATGACTATTGATGGATCTTTCTGTGAAAATTCTTAGCCTTAGGTGGTGTACAGACGTGCCATCTCATTGTTCGTAAAACCTCTTTGTCTAAGACCATTTTTACTCATAGCTGCATTATTTCAGCTCCTACTTAACTGAGAAATCAGTGATATCCTAACATGTTACTGGAAACCACGGAAAAGCCCTGCTATGATCTTATTAGTAGCACATACAGGGCAAAATTCTGGCTTCACTTGCTCCAGTGTAAGCCTGAAGTAACACCATTGGATTCCAGAGGCTCTCCCAATTGATCCAGAGATCAGAATTTGGGCCACTTATTGATGGCAATAGCTATTGCTAATATAGAACCAAAACATCTTCTCCTCCATTAAAACTCAGTGAGGGGCTCTCTGCTTGGGGCTCCTCAGAGCTATTCCTCCTCCTCCTCCTGTGTCATCCCTTTGAGAGGGTGAAGGAAATAAGCCACCAAGCCTCCCTCTAAGCCAGACAGATTCCCAGCTATCTAAGGCTACATCCACATTAGCGATTGTACATGTGTCCAGCTGTGACATAAGCTTGTCCACAGCTAAACCCCGAGAAGCACATGTCTGAATCATAGAATATCAGGGTTGGAAGGGACCTCAGGAGGTCATCTAGTTCAACCCCCTGCTAAAAGCTGGACCAATCCTGAATTTTTGCCCCAGATCCCTAAATGGCCCCCTCAAGGATTGAACTCACAACCCTGGGTTTAGCAGGCCAATGCTTAAACCACTGAGCTACCCCACCTCCCCTAAGGTGACTAGAGGGTGAGTAAGGTAGCACATCTGAGGGGTATCAGTACATACATGCCTCAGACCAGTGTGCAGTGTAGATGGGGGTAAGGAGCATATACTAAATCTCAAGTTTAAATAATCCTCCTCCCCCATTCCCATAATGCACTGAAAACTTTTCTGCCTGAGTCTTACCCAGTCCATAAAACTCCCTGTTCCCCTATTTTCACCAATAGTAGCAAGCTGCCCATATAGAACAGCATTCCAGAGTGCTCTTATGATCAGTACAGGTGAACCAAGAATCCTACTCCAAGAGCAGTCATCTGGACCACTAACCACACCCAGGGGTGCCAGAACAGGAGAGTCAGGGGGTCATGGCTCTCCCACTTTTTACTGGCCATAAGGGAGAAGGACGGGGAGGGAGCAGAGAGGCGTGAGCAGGGGGCAGGGTCTTGGGGGGAAGAGGTGACATGGGAGAGGGGTCTGGGGCAGGGGATAAAGGGTGGCAAGAGAGAGGGACATCAGGGGAGTGGGTGATGAGGGTGGGGCCTCAGGGAGAAGGGGTGGCTTGGTGTGGGTGGGGCCACAGTTCAGGCACCAGTGCCTCCCCACTTTTAGGGACTTTCTGCCACTCCTGATCACACCCACATGCTGATCAATGTGGTAAGAGTACACCGTCCTCCACATGTTCACTCAGAGTGGCAGGAACATACAGGTCTAAGGGAAATTTCCTGGATGCTGGAACAGGCAGGCATTGAGTGGACTCCAGCTCAGTGCTAGGAACACATCAAGCACCTGAGGCTCCTGTACAGGAGGGGAAAAGACTCCAACTGTCACTGCAGGACAGCTTCTTGTACATGCCCCTTCTGTAACAAGCATGACTGTGTGCTTTCAAGGGCTTCCACTACAGACCCCGAACTGGCTCATAACCCCTTCCTCAGACAAAGAGGCTCTCATTAGGGCCAGGATGAGGAAGCAGTAGTGACTCTGAATGGCCCTATAGGATAAGGAACATATGATTCTGCATCTCCACCTGGAGCAGCCAGTTGAGGAAACCCCTTTGTCCCCAGTGAATTAGAGGAAGATCCTGAGCTGTGGCATGAACCCCAAACCAAGGTTGCTAAGTTATAATTGGACCCCCGACCCCATCCCTATCCCCTCTTTCTCTGGTGCTACAGGCCTGGTTTTAAGCCCAGTCTGTGACAGATTTCTGTTACCAATCTGCCGGGGGTGTCAGGTGATCAGGCTGAGGCCACAGGATCGTTAAGGGAGGAGATGACAGAACGCACCAAGTGTCTAAGTTTTAAAGCTTTATTGATAAAATAAAATAACAGCGGAGAGTGCTGGTGGGGGGGGGGGGGGTTCCCCACATCATTCAGAGGAAGGAAGAAAGCTTTAGTGCCCCAAGCCCTAACCCACTTTCATATTCACACCCGCACTACCTGAGGCTGGCCAGGCCTGGGTGTAATGTAAGAAGAAGAGGAGGAGGGATGGACGGGAGTTCTGTCCTGTGCACAAAGGTCATCTAGGGTCTGCTGCCAATCTCCAATTTGCTTCAGCTCTAGGGAGGGTTTTAAACCTTAGGGTCCTTTGGGGGGCATCTCAGTCTGGGACTTCGTGCTCCCCCCGTGCTCTTTGTACTGGTCCAAGCCAGCCTTTCATGATGTCTTCAGTTTTCCCAAAACATCCTGGCTTTAGGGACGCTACATCAGTTGTTTCCCCCCCTTGTCAGCCTTCACTGTCTCGCTCGGTTTTGCAGCCGCTGCATGTTTATGCAGTTGAATCTTCTTTTCTCGCTGCTGGTCAGAGTTGGAATCCAACACCACCACCCCCCACCCCCGGTCTTTGGTCGTGTGCTGTCGCCTTGAGCTGGAGCCAGCATCTTATCTTCAGACTGAGCTAGCCAAAGTGTTGAGTGAACTTGTTCTCTGCTCTCTCCCTCCTTCCCCCTTTGGCCTCTTGCAGCCTGCAAAGGAATGTTCACTCCCCACTCACACCTTTGACCCTCCCCAAAATGCTTTGCGATGCTTGCAACAGCGTTAGCAACATGCAGTGCTGATCTGCCTTCTCAAGGAACCCCCTGGGCGGGGTGTGGGGGTGTGACAAGTCCCCACACCCCATCAACCTTTACGTGGTCTCCCCACAAGATACAGCTAGACAGTTGTGGTCCATGCCAGCTCCCCACAGCTGCGTGCATGGCTCTTACCCTGACCTGGCTCCAGCAGAGGGGCAAAGCCTCGGACCCGCAGCCTGGCCATGGTAAGAGCCACATTGGCAGTTGTGGGGAGCAGTGGCGGACGCCTGGTGTGGGGGTCTGAGAGCGGCCCCCTGCCTGTGTCCCTCCCCACCTCCCCCAGGACTCCACCCTAGAGAGGTGGCAGGTCTACACCAGATCCCCAAAGCTGTCCACATGGCTCTTACCAAGGCCAGGCTGTGGCTCCAGGCCCCACCCCTCAGCTGGAGCTGGGTTGGGGTAAGAGCCACAGTGGCAGCTGTGGGGAGCCTGGGTCCCTCTATCTGCTTTCGCGGAAGCCCCAGAGGACAGGAACACGGGCAGGGAGCTGCCTTTGCCCCCCCAGCCCTCCCTGAAGGGACGGGGTTGGGCTCCTTGGCCCCACTCTGACTTCTGGTTTGGGGGCGGGCCTCGGTGGCAGGGCCCCTGGACCCCTACTTTTGGGAAGGCTCCACTGCCCATGATGCTAGCTGAGCGCATCATCAGTTTCATCAGAACTGCTTCCCATTTCTTCTGTAAGTTTTTTTCAGCAAACTTCTAGTGCAGAAAGGAAGTCCAGCTGGGTCTTGAGGTTCAACAGCCGTGCAAATCTGCTTGGTCCATCATTATAGTTGGCCAAATCTCTCCATTCTGCAATAGGTAGAGGAGCGACCATTAACAAAAACATCTCTCTGGCATGGAGTGCCACATCTCCTCTACAGGACCGGAACAATTTTCCATTTTGGTACCCTGAAAACACTTTACATACTCCAAATATTGGCAACTCTTAAAGAAGAAATTGCAAACTGGTAATATCACTCCTGAAGGAACTGCCCCCAACTCCATGAGACACTATGAAAATTTTAATTTTTTAAAGAACACTATGACATGTGTCCTACTATTAACAGCCTCTGCTACTTCTTCAGGAGCTGCAAAAGTTGTCTGAGACCCAATGATAGTCTAATAGTCATTTCTGGAATGCTGAGAAGTATCTGTATTGTGGACTCCCACAGCAAAGTTATTTGTGGTGGGGAATTCTCAGCTTCATCCAAACGGAATATATATAAATAAAATGCTAGCTAACCTGGTCTTTGAATTGGCAGGACCTTCAACTCCTGAGAGAGAAAGCATTCAGCCCAGAGGGCAGGGAACATTACCCCACAGGCAGCCTGAGAAGCATCCTGGAGGAGCTGCTCATTGGCATGGACAGAAGGAACCAGGAGCAGTTTGAGTTTCTCAGGGCACAGGGTGATCACAGGGGCTCTTTAGCAGGAAGAGATACTGAGGAACCAACTTCTGGAGTAGGAGGCACACCACAGGGAACAGGAACATGCCCTTAGGGAATGGGAGCGTTCCCTAATGGAGATGCTGATAGAAATGGTGGCCAAATGAATTTGGGGTCCACCTGCCACCATGGCCACTGCCTCTTGCCCTAAGCCACCATCACTACCTTTTCTTCTATCCCTGACTGCCACCACGCATGCCTCCAAGTGACAAGGAGAAGTCTGCAGGACTCCCAGGACCACACCCTCCACTGGCATCCAAAAACCTTCACATGGAGCCCCTCCTCTCAAGTGTTCAGGAGGGGAATTATAAACCCTCAGGTGTCCCTGAAACCCACCGAGTGCTTGCCTCCCAAGTCCTGTGTAGGAGACATCCCGGTTTGTTCCCAAGAACAATTTCCCCTGTTATTCCTTCCTCATTAGGGAGAGGGGTAGGGCAAGGAGATGGGTGAAGAGACATTAACATTTGGGTGCTGTTCACACATTCAGTCCCAATGTGTTTTGTTGGTTTTTATGTCTTTCAAAAATATATTCAATTATGTGTTCCCTAACTTTTAATAAAGATTCTACCTGCAGTTTTTTTGTCTTGTGTGTGGACCCTCCTTCTTCAGTATGATGAATGTAAGAGATGTTTTTAGGTTCAGGATTGGGCTGCATGATTTACAGCATGTGAATTGGAACAGTGTAACTGCTTGGTGCCATCACACTGCAAACACTTTTCATTCTGTCCTACATCCACAACCCCACAGTTAAGAAATATCCAAATTCCCAAGGATACAGAGGAAGGATAGGGAAAGTGTTAGGTTAGGTGTTTACAGAAAGAAGTGCTACTTCTAAAAGTAGCAGACCTCACCATAGAAAATGAGTACAGAAATATCTCTGTGGCTTGGTTTGCATGCAGAAAAATGAAACAATTCAAGTAACAATGCAGGCATCTGCCACAGTTATTAAACATCCCCCTCTCCCCCAGACCATGACCACTTTCAGCCTGGGGATTAATACTCCATAGCCTGTGAGTACAGTCAGCATCGCTGACAAAGAACAGGTTAAAAAAAAAAAAGAATAGGTGCAGTCCCCAAAGCAAACCGTTAAGAGATTGAGCTCTCCCGCTAACAGAGGTTCGTAAACAATTGAACAGTTAAGACAAAAGCATTGCACAATGATCACATTACAACTCAGCCACCACTTTCTGCAGCACAAACCAACCTTAAGGTGATAACCCACTGGAGGTGCCCTGTAATAAATTGTCTGTAACGTGTGAATTGCTCAGGAATGAATAGGTAGTGAGCATTGGCTACAGGAAAACAAAGCCCCACAAGCATGTGCCAGTGTTCCATAATGTGCTTTTCCAGCAGCTGCAGAGGGTGTACAGATGGCCCTTGAGGCAGGTAGATGTCATCCTCTGCCTCCCTGCTGTCCGAAGTTGTGTGCACATATGGTATCTTTGATTTCCCTTGGCTTTTGGGGACCAGGACCAGTGTGCATGTGATATCGGTGGGATCTGGCTGCCTGTTTGCAGTTTGTAAACCAGACTTGTCCTGTGCTCACTTGGGGTGGGGCCCACTCCTCACAAACATTATGGAGTGCTCAGCAGGTGATGATTATATGAAAGGCACTGGCCACTTTGGCATCCTGATGAGTGCAGTATTTACTACGGTTTATGTACTGTACATTGTAAAAATGCATATTAGAAGTGAAACAAAACTAAAAACGAAACAAAACTATGCAATCAAAAGTTCTTCTGAATAAAAAAATGAATACATCTTAAAATTAGCATCTTTAAAATTACAGGTAGAAAATTAGCACCATATTTGAACTATAAAAAGATAATTCCAAATACTCCCTTATGTCTTAGAGCAGTTGAAGTGTGTTTCTTTATATCACATAAATCAATTCTTATGTTGCATCAATCTTTGTGTAAGAGAGCACACAAAAAAATCCTTGAGACACTTGAAATCAGAAAGTGTTGCCATTTTTTACTGAATATTCACTTTAAGATGGCTACTGATGCTAAAATGCAAATTGCAGATGGAAGCAAAGTGGAGTGGAAGACATTTGTAGTAGCCACAAGTGATCAGATGTAGTGATTCATAATTAGGAACGTGGTAACTATTTAGCCTGAACAGTAAGTTTCTCAACTGTACTCATTCACAAAAAAGACCTGGTCATCATTCTGGAAAGCTTAATGAAAACTTCATCTCCGTCACAGTGGATAAAATTTACATATACATAAACAGAGGCTAGGAAAACATTCTTGCTTCAGGACCTCAGCCAACCTGATGACTTTAGCAGGACACATCCTCTGTAAGCAGGCTTTTCCTTAGTTGTCCATTATGAACAATTCTTGCACCTTCCTTTAAAGCATATGATGCTCACCTTTGCCAAAGATGGGACTTCTGGTCTGATGTGCCATGGCAATTCCTTTGTTCCGACCTGGTAGAAAAATGGGTTGGAGGGATAGGTAGATGAAGGTACAGGATTATTCTTATTTTAACCGAACCATTTACCTATCTCAAGTACAGGTGGAAGTTGGATACTTTAATAGTAAGTGACACTATTCCCCAAAAGAAAAAAGATTGTATGGTACAGCAATAGCTATAAAAGTGGTTTCAGTCATGCAAATCTATGTGGACGATCTTTCCTCTATAATTATTTCCATTGATTAAGAAAATGTAGAGCATTCCATCAAAGACAGAAAAAGCCACTGAAATGTTCATTATTCTTGATATTTTTCAAATATTGTTTGAGAATTAGCTGGTCAGATGCAGTTTTTACTTTTCAAGCTCCTTTTAGTAATATGAAATAATGTTTCTTTACACAAAAAACTTGCTCGGTAAAAGAACAATATGTTAAATCATCCATTCTGATGACAAATGCATAAGTAGTATGAACTGATGGTCACTCTCAGATATCTCTTAATTTTGCCAAATTAAGGAATTAGTATAATCTTTTTTCTGAACATTCTGCAAAAATATATGATTCAGTCATGTTTTCCCCATGCTTAGTGCTTATTAAATAAATTCTGTCTCGTAGCGGGCTAGTTCATAGAGAAAAATCACAAGCCATCCATCACTTACTGAGATTGAGATAACTGTACCTAATGTGAAGCCTATTTATCTTCATTCAGGTATAAAATTATAATCAGTTTAACATTAATTCATTCCTAGATTTTCTTTTTTCTTGAGTCTTATCAATTCAAAAATATATTGCTGAAGCATAGCTACTGGTAAATCTTATTTGTATTGGAAAAATACATGTCCATCATCGCACTACCTCCAAACCTATTGGAAAAATGTCCTAAGACCCTGATGATCTCTGTGCCATTTTATTCACCGAATGGGAAGGCAATATTTGTGCTAGATAATATTTAGTGATGAGTGAACATTAAAAATTTTGAAGTTCAGATAAGCATTTAAAAGTTTTATTTTCAAAAATATTCAATGGACAAGATTCTCAAAAGTGACCAGTGATTTTTTTGGGTGCCTTGATTTTTCTTTACCCAACTTGAGACAAGGATCCTGACTTACAGGGAATGGTTGCTTGGGCTTAGCACCCAGCAGGGATCAATTCTTATATCAATGAGAGGCTCTGTGAAGATCCTGAGCAGCAACAATAGCACAGGGAAAGAAGGCAAGAGATCATCAGGAGATGTTCCACAGGAGAGCAATATAGCTGAGGGATAGGGCAGGAAGCTTCAGATTAAAGGGTCTATTCTAGGCCATACAGACCTTTGAGGGTCCCGGAAGGTCCCTTAATGTTTATCATACCCACACCTCATTATCCTTAATAAAGAGAAGTAACATCTGCCTGAGAAGTGGGAGCCTCAGACTCAGGAGAGCTATTTTAATTGCTTGTGATGGTGTGTTTTCACAGCGTATGCATAAAAAAATTAAATAGGGTAGTATTCTAACTGATGGGTAGCTGCTAATTGCATTCTAGGCAGGATCATGGTGCTGTTGGCAACAGTGACAGAGATGGAAAGGGTTTGGGAGGAAAGAAAAAAGAGTTCAGTTTGGTCCCTCTTTAAGTTGTGGGTGAGATATCCAGGAGATGTCAGAGACACACGCTCAGATGTGGTTGGATGGAGGGGGACAGCTCTAAAGTGGAGAGATGGATTTGTGGGTCATTAGCATAGAGATGGGAGGTGAAACAGTTTGAGTGGATGTGGTCACTAAAAAAAGGGTGTAATGCATGAAGAAGAGTGGACCAGTAATGAAGCCCTGTGCAATGCCCATGGAAATGGAAGAGGGAACAACAAAAGAGACATTGAAAGAGTGACCTAAGCAATAGGAATAGAATTAAGAGAGGCTGGAATCACAAAAGCTAAAGGAGAACGAGATTTCAAGAAGAAGGGTTTTATCAACGTGTCCAAAGCAGCAAAGAGGTCATGGAGGATAGAATAGAGACCCTGAGATTTGGTCATCAAAAGGCAGTTGGTGAGTGTAGTATCATCAGCATGGAGGGCGGTTGCGGGGGATAGGTTGGAGTGGGTTAAGAATAGTGCTGGGAGGAGAGAATTTTGAGGCAAAAGTTATAGATGACATTAATTGGTTTTGAGGTGAGGACTGGGGAGACAACAACATTTTGTATTGTGAGAGGGAAGGGACCTGAGAGAATGAGGTGTTATGTAGAAAGCTGATGGAGTGAGTGAATTATAGGCCCTACAACAGCAAAACCCAGACAGGATTGTTATAATATTCATTTCAGTTCCAGAAAATTAGCAAAAATTTATCGTGTTGAAGTTGTGCTTTTACTCTACAGTTTAAGACAGCATAATTATTTTTTTTTATTACCATTTAAAAAAACAGATTTAAATTATACAGAATATCAAAGTATTCATCATCTTGAATTTTATCACTATCTTTGTGAAATTAAATCAAGTATAAGATCAGTTATACAAGAGAAGCAGCAAAGGAGTGTATATTCACTTGAGAAAAGAGGCATCTGGAAGATTTCTTATATTACTCAAACTTCCCTTAAATGTTGTTGTACATAAACTAAAATTGCATTTTCTGTCCTATTTTGTAATATATAAGGAAATCTATTTGTTTCTGAGTGTCATGCATTGTAATTTCAGATTGTTTCTGCATTCGTTATTCCAGTTGGCAAAGCTGAAAAGCTATTATATTTTGTACTGTTAAAACACCACACACATGAGACACTACAAAGGCAAAGTCCTATTTCTTTCAACCAGCTTCAAAGCACATTTTAGTCGTTTGCAATGTACATTTTATTGTGGAATTATCTGTTTAAATGGCAACAGGAGCATAACATATTGCCACAATTTACGGTCCAGAATATAATAGCCAATCTTGCAATCCTTTCACAGATCAAACTTTGGAGTTCTTGTAGGGAGAATAACAACATTTCTTAACCACTCATGTCCCACATTAAAAGCATCAATTATATGTAAAAGATCCTCTGCTAGCATAAATGGGGACAACTCCACTGGCTTCAATGGAACTGCACTCATTTAGACCATCTGAAGGCCTGGCCCTATGTGTCCATATGAAAAAGAGCAGGTGTGCCTTACTTTGGACACCAATAATATAAAGAGCATAGCAGTTTCTTGCCTCTTATCTCCATTAATTAGATACATGATCAGAACAAACTAGATTTACTATTTAATGCTTGAGATTGTTTATTGCCCAGAATTGTTAGTAATAAACCATTAGCCAGTGGCTCAGCTCATTCCCACAGTCAATTCTCATCAGTTACTGATTTCTGTGAATTTTGACCTAGTTGTTAGACAGCAAGAAAACTTAATAACAACTAATAAATGTGATAACTAGTAATGCACATTTCAGTTTATCTATTTAGATTTTAAAATGCCCATGCAAAAAGCTTTAGGAATCCTAACAGTTAAGGAGACTTACAAGATCATAATGACCACTCAAATTCATTAGGTACTCATAAATAGGAAACATTAACTCAGGAAGCCAATAAATTAAAGAAACGTAAAAGCGTAATACCTCTTTATTAAACATAGCAATAGTCAGTTTTAGTATATCTTCATCTATATATCTTGGAACACCGTTCTCCAGACACACTTAATGACCTTTTAAAAAGGTTTTAGGGGCACAGGTCCTCAAAAGGCATTTAGGAGCCTAACTTCCAAGGATTTTCAATGGGAGTTAGGCTCCTAAATTCCTTTGAGGATCTGTGCCTACACGCTTAAAGTTGAAGATAGCTGAAAGAGCATGTAGGCATCTTACTCCCATGTGACAGAAGGAACTAGGCACCTATTTGTATCTTTAGGCACCTAAATACCTTTGAAATTCTGGCCCTAAGTCTTTAAGCGTTTAATTGTAAGTCCCGTATTTTTGTTATAATAATCTGCTCCTGGGCTAGTGCAGCTATACGCTTACTGAGGACTAGACTGTAAATGTATATTCTAACCATGTATAATCAAACATTGTTGCAACAACTAGTATATACAGTCTATATACTGTTTTTAAAATATGTGCAATATATTTCACTTTAAATTTCTCATTCTTAAAAAAAAAAGACTTGTAAAAATCAATCTGCTCATTAAAATATTTCAATCTCCATTATAAGAGATTCACATTTTGTTCATTTATTATTTAAAATAAAACCTGCTCTTTAAGACCCTATAGAAATAAAATGGCATAGGCCTAGAGTGCATCTTAAATGTTTCAAGAACAAAAACTGTAGAGCAGTGCTCATTTTCCCTATTCTGAATTCCATACACAAGCAATACACATGGTTTATCCCTCATTAAAAATACAAGTGCAAAACTTAACCCGACTGGGATCCCTACCCTCACCCTGGGAAGAAAATAATAACCCATATACCAAGAAACACACATGTTGTAACATTTATAATTGGGAAACTAACTTCTTGTATTGAAGACATAAAAAGAAAAGGCTAGTTAGTGTTTCTCTTATCTTAAATGAGATGTCTGGTTTGTAAATGTTTTACATGCTTTGCCCTTGAATAAAAGGCAATCTATATATCAGTAAACTTAAATTCTTAACTTGTTGCCTCAGGTCATTGTGTAAAGTTCTCATAATTGGACTACATTCATTTTTGCCCACAAAAACTGTTCAACTACTTCATACCTCTTTGTCTTAAATGGAACTTCTCAGTTTTGTTATAAAAACAAAACATTTAATGAAAAGTACATTTCAATATACAGATGTTCAAAATATATAAAGTGCACTAATTTTCCAATATATGTAAATATCTCAGCTGAGGTCAAGGAGTGCTCAGTGCACTTCAGGAGTGAAGGGGAGAAGCCTTGAGCTGCTCTGTGTCAGGGTCTAGCCCAGGGGTGGGCAAACTTTTTGGTCCGAAGGCCACATTGGGGTTGCAAAACGGTATGGAGGGCTGGGTAGGGAAGGCTGTGCCTCCCCAGACAGCCTGGTCCCCACCCCCTATCTGCCCCCTGACTGCCCCCCTCAGAACCCCTGACCCATCCAATCCCCCCTGCTCCATGTCCCCTGACCGCCCGCCCCTAACCACCCCCTGGGGACCCCATGCCCTATCCACCCCCCCCTGCTCCCTGTCCACTGACTGCCCCGACCCCTATCCACACTCCCGCCCCCTAACAGGCCTCCTGGGACCCCCGACCCATCCATCCCTCCCCCACTTCTTGTCTCCTGAATGTCCCCTTCTAGGACCCCTGTCCCTAACTGCCCCTCCAGGACCCCACCCCCTATCCAACCCCCCGCCTGCTCCCTGTCTCCTAACCGCCCTCCCCCCGAACCTCCTCTCCATCCAACCGCCCCCTGTCCCCTTACTGCCCCCCGGGACCTCCTGCCCTCCTCCCCATGCCCTTACCCTTACCAGGCAGCTCAGAGTGGCAGGACAGGCTTATTTGAAAGCCTGGGAGGAGGGCGGGCGCAAGCCACACTGCCCGCGCAGCGGCATGACTGCAGAGGAGAGGGGACAGTGGGGGAGGGCCGGGGGCTAGCCTCCCGGGGCTCAGGGGCTGAGCAGGATGGTCCCGCAGGCTGGATGTGGCACACGGGCCATAGTTTACCCACTCTTGGTCTAGCCCGTGACAAGTTAGAGCAGCTCTTGAGCCACTCTGAGGTTATGTCTACAAGTCAAAAGCTGTGCGTGGGCTATCCAGCTAGTGAAGATAACAATATCAGTGTGGTACAAGTCCAGCATAGACCCTGGCTATGTACTCAGCTCACAAGCCCACTGTCATAAATATAAAGGGAAGGGTAAACACCTTTAAAATCCCTCCTGGCCAGAGGAAAAACCCTTTCATCTGTTAAGGGTTAAGAAGCTAGGATAACCTCTCTGGCATCTGACCAAAATGACCAATGAGGAGACAAGATACTTTCAAAAGCTGGGAGGAGGGAGAAAAACAAAGGGTTTGTGTCTGTCTGTGTGATGCTTTTGCCGGGGACAGAACAGGAATGGAGTCTTAGAACTTAGTAAGTAATCTAGCTAGATATGCGTTAGATTATGATTTCTTTAAGTGGCTGAGAAATTAAGCTGTGCTGAATAAAATGGATATTCCTGTCCGTGTGTCTTTTTTGTAACTTAAGATTTTGCCTAGAGGGATTCTCTCTGTTTTGAATCTAATTACCCTGTAAGGTATTTACCATCCTGATTTTACAGAGGTGATTCTTTTTTACTTTTTACTTCTATTAAAATCCTTCTTTTCAGAAACTGAACGCTTTTTCATTGTTCTTAAGATCCAAGGGTTTGGGTCTGTGGTCACCTATGCAAATTGGTGAGGATTTTTACCAAACCTTCCCCAGGAAGTGGGGTGCAAGGGTTGGGAGGATTTTGGGGGGAAAGACATTTCCAAACAATGCTTTCCTAATAAAAATAAACCCAGATAAACGTTTGGTGGTGGCAGTGGAAGTCCAAGGGCAAGGGGTAAAATAATTTGTACCTTGGGGAAGTTTTAACCTAAGCTGGTAAAAGTAAGCTTAGGAGGTTTTCATGCAGGTCCCCACATCTGTACCCCAGAGTTCAGAGTGAGGAAGGAACCTTGACACCCACGCTGCTTTGTCTTTGCTGCTATTGCTAGCTGGATTCATGTAGGCTAGTTCATGCACAATTTTTGCTGTGTAGATATACCCTAAGTTGAATGTGCTGCGTATGACCCCAACCATAGGCGCCGACTCTGTGGGTGCTCTGGGGCTGGAGCAGCCACAGAGAAAAATTAGCTGGCACATAGCACCCACTGGCAACCAAGCTCCCCCCGCCCCCTCCTCACCCGAGTGCTCTGCGCAGGGGGAGGAGCACAGCGCGCTCAGGGGAGGACGTGGAGAAGAGGCGGGGCGGGGGCAGGGAATTGGGGGAAGAGTGTGGAATGGGGGTGGGGCAAGGGTGGTGCAGGGGTGTGGAAAGGGGCAGGGTCAGAGGGGGGTCGAGCACCCCCTGGGCAAAGGGAAGTCGGCACCTATCGCTCCAACAGACCATTTTGTCAGTGTGCTATCACTGAGGCATGGATCCTTTGAGCATGCTGCCAATTCTGGCTGCAGGAAGTAATGTAGGAGCCACTATCACAAGTACAGAGCACCTGAGGGGATCTCCTTCTACAGGTGAGCTCTTCCTAGGGGATAGTAAGCTAGCTTAAGGGAACTTTTCCATAGGTTAGGCCCCCCTCCCCCCCAAGTATTGGTAGTAGATGAAGATTTAGGGAAAACCCTTATGCTTTGGGGAACTAACATTAATAAAGCACTTGGTGTTGAACTTGCACAGTGCAGTAAGAATCTAGGGTGAGGGAAACATACTCTGTGACAGGCAGTCAGAGCAGTGCTACACTGGTAATCCTTAGCCATCATAGTGCTCTTTACTACTGGAGCAAGTTAGAACAGCCATGAGCTGCTGGCCGCTTTGGAGAATGGAGTGGTGCAAGTGTGTCATACAACCATATTTGCCCTTCACCCTTATGAAGGTATTTCATAGAATCATATAAATACAGGGCTGAAGGAACCTTGAGAGGCCATCTAGTCCAGCCCCTGTGCTGAGGCAGGACCAAGTAAACCTAGATCTGACCTGATAGATGTTGAACCTGTTCTGAAAAACCTCCAGGGACAAAGAGTCACCAACCTCCCTTGGTAACCTATTCCAGTGTTTCAACCTCAAAGCTTAAAAGGTTTTCCTAATATCTAACTTAAACCTCCCTTGTTACTGATTAAGTCAATTACTTCTTATCCTATCTTCAGTGGACATGGAGAACAATTGGTCACTGTATAACAGCCATTAATATATTTGAAGACTTATGTCCCACCTCAGTCTTCTTTTCTTAAGACTAAATATGTCTTTAAAAAAACCAAACACCTTTCCACATAGGTTAGGTTTTCTAAAATCTTTTAATCATTTTTGGTGCTCTTAACTCTCTCCAATTTCTCTATATCTTTCTTTAAGTGCGGTGCTCAGAATTGGACACAAATACCCCGGCTGAGGCTCACCAGTGCTGAGGCGAGCAGGACAATTACTGCCAGTGTCTTACATACAGCACATCTGTTAATACACCGCTGAATGATATTAGCCTTCTTTGCAACTGCATCACATGGCCGACTCTTCAATTTGGGGTCCACTATCACCCGCAGACCCTTTTCAGCGGTAGTACCACCTCACCAGTTATTCCCCATTTTGTTGTTAGGAAGGAAAAAAATCAAATGCACAAGTGAAATACTTTGCACTTGTCTATTGACCATCTTATTAATTTCAGACCAATTCTCCAATTTGTCATACTCATTCTGAATTCTAATCCTGTCCTCCAGAGTGCTTGCAACCCACCCAGTTTGGTGTCATCCACAAATTTTATAAGTATGCTCTTTGCTCCATTATCCAAGTTATTAATGAAAGCATTGAATAGTACCAGATACAGTACTGACCACTGAGAACCCCACTAGATACACCCTCGCAGTGTGATAGCAAACCATTGATTACTCTAAGTATGGCCTTTACACCAGTTGTGCACTATCTTATAGTTATTTCCTCTAGACCATATTTCCCTACTTTGCTTATTGGAATATTATTTTTATATACAGGTTGTAAATATTTTAAGATGATAAGGAAACTCTTTAGAAACAATCCACAACTTATGTTAATGAAAATTCTTTTACTTACTTGCAATTTTGAGGTCTCCTGTTCATTTTCTGTCCTAATGGCAACTTAACACTTTCTTCTTAGCGACTAAGAATGTTACTCGCTTGTGACTAGGTTTTGGTTTTGGTAGAGTAGGTTAGTCAAGTTGTTTTGGGAAAATCTTAATTCCATTTTGATCCACATTTTCCAGGCCCGCATTCCTATTATTCCACATAGTCTGCTGCAGGACTCCATCAGGAATGTATTTGTTCAGCTTAGAATCCTTATTAGTATTCCAGAATGTCTTCTGTGATTAACCAAATCAAAACCTTTCAAAGGCAGCAACTCTATTCCAGCTGAAGTGCTGCAGCTGATGCCTCCCTACCAAAACGTTATCCTCTTTTTAATCAGTGGCTTGAACACATGATTTCATTTCTTGCACACAGTGCATAATTGCACTGTCTGCTTCAAACTGAGTCTTGGGGTGCTGTGAACAAGCCACAGCTTTATTTGGCAAGTTGTTTCTTTGCTCCAACTCAAACTGCTGATTCTTCTCATTCCAGCTTTGTACTGAGTGATCCTGAAATTCAGTTTGACACACCTGGCTTTTGAGCTGAACAGAACATTGTGCCGAAAGTAGCAGAACCTGAACAGACTGGCTGTGTGCGAATTCACACTCAGTGTAGAAAGCACCATTCTGACAGAGCCAGTTCCAACCATTTCATCGTGTAAGGCACAATGAAGAGATTAAGTGCCATGTCTGTCTCACTTGGATCCACTGACCTGCTTACTGTTGGGAACTCACTTCCACAAGCAATATGTCAACTGTTCAGTACTTCATTCCAAATCTAGTAGCTTTCCACAGGTCTTGACCTACTTTTCTTGACAGGAAGTGTCTGGCATTAGGGCTATGATGGTAGACGTAGTGGTAGAAAAAAAAAGGGTGGCTTTGAACTGACAAATAACCTACATAATAATTTGAGTTCAAAGAAATAAAGGAGAAGTCACAGCACGCTATGGTCTATGTTTAGTTGTTCAAAGTGCTAAGTAGCTGTCAAATACTTTAATAAAATAAGAATAGATGGGATTTTGCTCTGAGCATGCTTTTAAACACTGGGTTGTCTGGATTTCATAAAATGTCTTATACATTTCTATGCCATTTGGTTTTATAGATCATTCCAAACACATCTTTAGATCACGAAAAGTGAAAACAGGGACAACTACTTTTTATGAAAAAAATCTTAAGCCTTGGGTTTTGTTACAGAAGTCATGACTGTAGCAAACATACAGCCTCAACTATGGTAAAACAAAATATAAATCATGGACTGGAATGCAGCCTACCTTCTTAAATGTATGAAATTCTGATTTCTTGTTTCATGAACTACTGTTCATTATTCTCCTTCACTCATCTGTGACCTGTTCAGATTTGCAGCTGGTTATCTCAGCTAAGACTGGGCTGTTCGGATAGCAGTTTTTTTGGATGTTCTCCATATTTGGCGTCTGCTTCCTGATACTTCCTAAAATTAAGAAATTTGAAAAACCCTTCTTATGGGTTTGCTATGAGGTATTCTGAGCTCCCTTAACACAATACACTGATTAAATCATACTTGTTAAGGAGAAGCTTTTGAATTCAATATATAGTTGTGATTGTGTAAAATTTCTGTATTTTTAGAGGAATTTTATGGGTTTCACAAGTAGCTAAAAAAAATCTGCTGAACCAATGCTTCAATTTCTTGTGCTTTCAGACCATTCACCTGTCAAGAAGGTAATTACAAAATAATAATAATAATTCAACTAATAAAATTACTTTTGATTATGTATTTACCTTAAATTGTGTTTACGAAGTAATTAATTTGGAATTTGCACATCATTTTGTTGGAACTAGTGATTTCTTTCTGTGTAATAATTGCAGGCAAGACTATTTCTCAGTAATAGTGTGGGTTTGAAAAAAGTCTTCCAAACATGACAGCTCCCAAAGTCTTTTTTCATATAATGAAAGCTAAAATTGCTTCCATTGTGTCACCAAGGGTGTGCCAGGAATTAAGAAAACATATTCTGCAAGAATAAATAGAAAATTACTTTCCCACACACATTCTTTTTTCTTAACTGATGACCCAGTCAGAGAAGCCATAATTGGTTCTTGCTTTCCTCGACATGTAGGTGATGTCATGCAAGGACTGAGGCTATGATTATGTTTTTCAATTTTGACTTTCTAATGGCTTATAGAAAATCCTTGCTCTCTCCCTCTATCCCAACCTCCACCCCTCAAAAAAACCTTCACATCTTCTCTTTTTAATTGTTTATAGAATTTTATAAATTAGTATAAATCATTTCAACTCCAATTTGCTTACCAACATCAATGATTGAGGAATAATGGAAACAGAAGAATGTAAGCCTTGAACACTCTTTTCTAACATAGTGATATGTTGAGTAATACTTGTCTACAAAAACCCAGTAATGTCTGAAATGTAAACATGTTGCCAACACTGAATGCAAAACAATAATAAAAATCAGGGTGTGAGAATGAAGTTGGCAAAATATATAAGAAATAATGGGCTTTTAATAGGAGAGCTGGATTCTGTATTTTCTCATTGGGCAGTGTCCTAATTTAGAGGGTGAAAGAGAGGCAGCTACCAAGCAGCTCATTCCATCTCCTATTAAAATGAATGGAAATGCTTTCATTGAGTTCACGAAGAGTTGGAGTGGGCCTATGGACAGTATACCTCCAGCTGGGACCATAGTCTCTCTCCACTCCCTTGTTGTTGTAAAAAAGAGAGCTGGCAGGTGGGATTGGTCAGCCGGGTAGTCATATGGGTTACCTAGGGAGGTGGTGGAATCTCCTTCCTCAGAGGTTTTTAAGGTCAGGCTTGACAAAGCCCTGGCTGGGATGATTTAGTTGGGGATTAGGTTCTGCTTTGAGCTTGGGTTGGATGAGATGATCACCTGAGCTCCCTTCCAACCCTGAGATTCTATGATTCTATGATTGTATCAGCTGGCCCAGAACTATTTTATATGACTGGAATGCTAAGAAATTACTAATAAAGGCAGTTTGGATGGAACCTGGAACACAACATATGTAACTCACATCTAGGGAAACACAAGAACTAGACTGATCCCTAACTAGCATCCTCAGTCCTGGTACAGCCCTTAGATGAGGAGAAAGGCTGTCGTGCTGGCCTAGGGTACAGGGATGACATACAATCCTTATCACAAGTCCATGTGTAATTGAGAGATGTATGCATCACTTGATTAAGACCGATCAACAATTTTCAGGGATGGAATAGGCAGAAGAGAGTATAGGTAGTGTAAGCAGGAGGTAGACGGTATGGCAGCCTATAATGAAACCCATGCAGACTAACCTGTATATTGTGAGCCACTGCAGAAAAGTGTTGAGACACGTATCTGCATTAGCGTAAACAGATGGAAAAAGAAACAGCCACCTTTGAAATGCCTGGAACACTGGCTACCTACAGTACATTAGAAAGGAAATTTGCTCATGCTTGTAGGAATAAAAACCTTTTACAGATGGTCTCTCAAAATATTACCATGCTCAATATTAACATACCCAAAGCCCTTCAAAACTCACGTATGAAAACAGGAAGAGGTCACTGTCACCTTGACCTATGATTTGTTTGCAACAAGAAACAAAATGAGGCTTCAAAAAGCTTTAGCAATGCATCAGACAGAACCATTCAATGTCAGCAAGATATTGCATTTTATTTACACACAGATAAGCAGCAAATGCATTCAAGCACACATCATGCAAATAGGAACCTTTCTAAAACATCAGCATCAGTTTTCTTTCCTTACTCTCAATAATCCTTTTTTCACCCTTTGTTTCTCGTTAAGAACCTCACCCCAAATATTAGTAACATTTGAGAAAGTTCCTTGAATTTAGTGTAAGTGTACTTTAAATAAGACTTAAAAATAACTGTTCAGAAATTAAACTGGTGTGTTTAGAAAGCTGCTAATCAGATAGAAATAGGAGCCTTGCCTTGGGTTTTGTTTGTTTAAGATAATCGGTGTTGGTGGTCATGATAAAGTGCTTCACAGACAACCAAAACATAAGATTAGGTTGCTAGAAACAAGCTTTTCTGGTTATTCTGTGCCAAACCTCCTGTGAGCAACTCAGCTCTTGGCTGTAATATACTCATTTAGTACAATAACAGGCTTATACATAGCCCAAGGCTAAAGAATTACATGTTGCACTCTGCAGATAGTGACTGTTTTCACGGACCTTTTCATGCATCCACTACCCCAGTAACAGACAGATCCCATTGCTGGGTTAGAGTGTGAGTGACTTTGCCAAATGTATTGATAAAACTGTTACAAATACAGAAGGATTTTCCAAAGGTTGAATGTTGTAACTGTGCATATTGGGATTCCCAACTGAACATTAATTTTAATACTAGGCCTAATCTTTAGAGATCAGTGTTAACTGGGAATGCTTAAGTAATCACTACAATTAAAAGAAGGGAAGGCTCCTGGAGCAATGCCGCTATGCAGCATTCCTTAATCAGGACAGAGTAATGTCAGATATACAAGATAATGGAACATAGCAGACTCGATGCAATATGGATCATGGTTCAAGTAAGGACACTTACTCTCATTAAACTTATACCAATGAATTGTTTCTAATCAGTTCATCCCAACTGATCCATTAGGTTTTTAACCTAATACAATCAGTAAGTTGTTCTATATCTTTTAATTCTTGTATTGTGAAACATTCATACAGTAGATTTATTTGTTACTATATTTTTAAAATACATTTGACAGCAGTCACAAGGAAACTGAGCAATTTATCTAATTTCACGATAGATATTTCCCTAACACTATACTAAGAAATTGTGGTCTTCCCGTAGACTTTAACAGGCTTTGGATGAGGCCCTTTATACCACTGAAATAACTTATTACTTATGCATCAATTTTCTATTCTTAGACCAGAAGTCTTTGAGACATTCCAGTTGATGTAAAGGTGGTCCTTTACACCATGGGATTTGGCTGTACATTTGCATCAATTTTGGTTTGTAAAGTTGGTGAATGAAAATATTTAACCATAGTTTTCCACTGTTATTCTCTCCAAGACTTTGAGCTTCTTACATAAGCAGTGCAGTTTTATTAAATGATTTTATATGCATTGTGTGAGTTCTCGGTTCATTAGTCCCATTTTTCCCATGTAAGCTTCATTCTTTATTTCAGCCCTGAGGGTATACAAGTCCCTAACGTGTAGAGTGTAGTGAAAAAAGGAGCAGCAGTGCAACCATTCAGTTATTTGCTAGTCATCAGCTACTTCATGAGCAGTGCATCCACTGAACCCCAGTAATAATCACAGGTGAAATTACTCCAACTTCAGCAGCTACTGCATCTCACTTTGTATCTTAGCCAAACTTACAGCTAAATGGATACATCTAAGTTAGGTGGCCAAACCTCTCTGGCTGTTTCTCAGGCCATACCTATGGCTGAGGATCTGCCCCTCTATGTCCATTCAGGCATTCCTCACATCATCTAATTTCCCTATGTAAAAGCCACATAAGGCAGCAGTCTGGTTAATCTTATTCTGTCCTTCCCCACAAGAAAATTCATAAGAACATGATTAAAGCAGGCTGCCAATTCTAAAGCAGTCACTTAATTCAGGTCGGACTAGTAATGGTTCTTTGTAGTGCCATACAGGAGAAGTGAAACTAAGTCAGTTTCTCACTTCCTTGACTGGCAGGGGCAGCTGAGCTCTGGAAACTACGCAGGGAGGACAGGGTGTGCCATGGTGCTACACCACATTGAATCTGGAAATGTGGTTTGAGACATTCTCACTTTGTATCTTAGCCAAACTTACAACAAAAATCCTTCTTGTCTAATTCAGGGGGGCATCTGAGGAAAAACTAATTTTAGAAATATGTAGTAGATGGTCTAGAATGAGATGTTCAACTTACTGTTTATAGGGAAACCTGGACCAAGCTACCACCTAAGAGGCCTGCAAAAACTTGTTGGTCAGTAGTGGTAATCTTTAATGTAGAGCTGAACTTAAGGTTGAACTGGACAATTTGGGGAAACTTTTGAAAATTGTTGCACAGGACCAAAGTTGGAAGTCCAAGTGCAAATTATACTGTATACTTCATCAGTAAACCATAAGGACTTAGTTTTACTCTCACTTGCACACATGTAACTCCCATTAGCCACAGCACTTCATCTTTGTACTGATACAGGTAACCAATATGCTTATGTTCTATTCATGAAATAAGGACAGTCAATGACATTTGGGCACCAGCTTTTATCTTCATGAAATACAAATTGTATAATCAGAAATTGATTCAGATGTCTATCCCCTCCCTTCCCCCATGAGAAGATACAGGGCAAAAGTTTAGAGTAAAATTTTCAAAAATGCCTAAGGGACTTAGGAACTAAAGTCCTATTTTCAAAAGTGACTTAGGCCCATATCCTCAAAAGGTGACTAATTCTCATCTAGGTCTCACTGAAAGTCAATGGAACTTAAAAGTCTGTCACTTAGGGTACACCTACACTGCATACCCTACCCACTGTTCGACAGCAGCAAGTCTCAGAGCCCAGGTAAACTGACTGAGATGTACGGGACTTGAGTTACAGGGCTAAAAATAGCAGTGTAGCTGTTTCTGCTCAGGCTGGAGCCTGGGACCTGAGTACCCGCCACTTGCCAGGTCTCAGAGCCCAGGCTCCAGTCTGAGCAGTAACAGCTACACTGCTCTTTTTAGCTTGTTAGCATTGACTCAGGGCTTTAAGGGCATGGCTACACTTGCAGACGTAGAGTGCTTTGAGTTAAACCTGCCTTCGGAGAGCGCAGTAGGGAAAGCGCTGCAGTCTGTCCACACTGACAGCTGCAAGTGCATTGGTGTGGCCACATTTGCAGCACTTGCAGCAGCATTGGGAGAGGTGCATTATTGGCAGCTATCCCACAGAGCATCTCTTCCCATTCTGGTGCTGTGGCTTGTGGTAAGGGGATGGGAGGGGGGCACTCTGGGGCCTGTTCCAATGCCCCATGATGCGTCGGTTCTCATCCCAGCACTCCCTGTGCTTCCGTCCACATTTGGTGCCATCTTTCAACGTTTTTTGTACTGCACGCTCGGTCTTCCCTTTGGTCTGTGGGAATGGAGCCCGAACTGCTGAGGAGTATGCTGACGAGTCTCGCCGGCATGTCACATTTGGCAGTCGAGTTATTCCTTATGATGCAAAGTGACAGTGCGGGCTCCAACGATGATATCGACTCGAGTAACGCATATGACACGAGTTTGCTTGTGGCATTCACAAACAAGCACTGAGTGGTGGGATCACATCGTCATGCAAGTCTGGGATGACAAGCAGTGGCTGCAGAACTTTTGGATGAGAAAAGCCACTTTCATGGGACTGTGTGAGGCACTTGCCCCCACCCTGCGGCACAAGGACACGAGATTGAGAGCTGCCCTGACGGTGGAGAAGCAGGTGGCTATTGCAATCTGGAAGCTGGCAACTCCGGACAGCTACCGATCGGTTGCTAACCAGTTTGGAGTGGGAAAGTCGACCATTGGAATCATGTTGATGCAAGTTTGCAGGGCCATTAATTGCATCCTGCTCAGAACTGTGACTCTGGGTAACATGCATGATATGTCTTTGTACAAATGGGTTTCCCTAACTGTGGAGAGGCGATAGATGGGACGCATATACCAATTCTGGCACCAGCCCACCTAGCCTCCAAGTACGTTCATTGGAAGGGGTATTTCTCTATGGTTCACCAGGTGCTTGTGGATCACCATGGGCATTTCATTACATTAATGCAAGCTGGCCCGGAAAGGTGCATGACGCACGCATCTTTTGGAACACTGGCCTGCTCAGGAAGCTGCAAGCCAGGACATTTTCTCCCAGACCAGAAGATCACTGTAGGGGAAGTTGAAATGCCCATTCTGGTCCTTGGAGACCCCACTTATCCTTTAATGCTGTGGCTCATGAAACCCTACACAGAAAGCCTTGACAGCAGCAAGGAGCCGTTCAACAACAGGCTGACCCGGTGCAGAATGACTGTGGAGTGTGCTTTTGGCTGTTTAAAAGGCCGCTGGCGCTCTCTGTATGGGAAGCTGGACCTGGCCAATGACAGCATCCCCATGGTTATAGCCGCATGCTGTACCCTCCATAACGTTTGTGAAGGGAGGGTGAACGATTCACTCAGACATGGAACTTAGACGTTCAACACCTGGAGGCTGAATTTGAACAGCCAGAGAGCAGGGCTATTAGAGGGGGCCAGCGCGGGACTGCAAGGATTCGGGATGCCTTGAGGGAGCAATTTGAGGCTGAAAGCCAGCAGTAATGTTTGGTGCCCTGCACGGGAGTGGAGTGCAGTTGTTCCAATGTTAGTAGGAATCTGTGTTTGCTAAGCTGACTTGCAGTGCCTGTTTCTTTCCTGGGCTAAGGTATCTTTTACTTTATGCACTAATAAAGAATGATTTCAAAGCCAAAAAATCCATTTATTGAAACGAAAATTCATTTATTGAAAAGAAACACAACTGCTTGGAAAACAGAAAGGGCAAAGGGGTGGGGAGGGGAATGGTACAATCCCAGATTTGCGTATGTCCTGTTATCATACTCAGCCTTCCTGTCTGGCGTACTGTGCAATGAGTGCTGCGCTTCAGGATGGCTATACAGCATGGTGATGCGGGTTGAGTGCAGTGGGTAAGGGTCGTAGTTTTCAGGGCTGGATGGTGAAGCGACAGGTGTTGGAGGCAGCTGGTGGTGGTAAGAACTCGGATGATGGGGAAAGTGGGTTGGAGGTGACATGGGGGCACAAGAGAAAGATTTTTGGGACAAGGACTGCGGGGGGAGGAGGCGGGGGAGCGTTAGTGCTCTGCCTGCATGGCTATGTGTGCCTGGATAGAGTTTGCTTGGCGCTCCATTATGCTTATCAGCCGATCCGTGCTTTGCTGCCAGAGCACTGCGCTTTTGTGGCGGCGCTCCTCTTTCTGCTGGCGGATCCTCCTTTCACTGTCCTGCCATTCCTGCACTTTTTGATTTTCATTACTTGAATGCTGCATTACTTCATGCAACATGTCTTCCTTGCTTCTATGTGGCCTCTTTCTGATTCTTTGGAGTCTTTTGGCCAGTGATAACACGGACGGCTGAGATCTCAGGTTGCATCTGTAAAGGCAAAATGTAACGCTTAACAGAGGCAGCATTGTTCACACCAGACAGAGCAATGATTCCCCCCTTACTTAAGGGCAAGCACAGTCTACACAATAGCATAATTTGCCCGTCCCAATGCGAGTGCACATAACCCACAGGAGCCCCAAAATGGTGAGTAAGCAAAGGGTCGAGTGTGACTGATTGTTTCAGCGCTGTACTGTCCTCTGGGTTTCTGTGCCTTGGGGAGAGCCAACAGCAGCAGGGGACCCCTAAACTGAACTCTGTCCCCACAGGAGTTCATCCTGGAAGATATCTCACTGCTGAGGGTGACCTGGGAAGTAAGGGAGGGTCTTCCACGCCAATGCAGCTTCCACCCTGGCCCATATGCAGCTTGCCTGTGTGCAGCAATGGTCCCCGTGCCCCTCACGGCACAGTGGCACGGACAAGTTAGCTTTACTGGGTCAAGGACCACAGTGACTCTCCTGAGAAACCTGCGCAAGAGCATTGGCCAAGTTCTGGGTGAGACCTTTGAAGAGATCACTGAGGCCGATTACCGCAATGTGAGAGCATATCAATGTCCTATTCTGAATCTAGGCATGCATGCAGCCCTAACCCTCCTCGCCCCAAGAGCCCACACTGAATAACTTCCTACCCAAAATAAAAGTCGCTTACTGGGAAGCTCCCCTGGTGTTTGTCCTTCCCAAAGCACCGGCCGCCGCAACTGGCTCCCTTCCTCCTGGCTTGAGAACAGCTCCTGGCTGCATGCATCTAGGGATTCCGGGGTGTCTTCCTCCGCCTCAGCACCCTCACTCCTGCTTTGCTCCTCCTCCTCCTCCTCCTGTCTTGTTGCACTGGGCTCTGAAGTGTCCATGGTGGTCCTTGGAATTGAGGTGGGGTCACCCCCAAGTATCACGTCCAGCTCTTTGTAGAAATGGCAGATCACAGGGGCAGCACCAGAGTGGCTGTTTGCCTCACAGGCTTTGCAGTAGGCATTCCGCAGCTCCTTCACTTTAATCCTGCACTGCAGTATGTCCCAGCCATGGCCCCTTTCCATCATGTCCCTTGATAGCTGCCCGAAGGTATCGTAATTCCTATTGCTGGAGCACAGCTGGGACTGGACATCTTCCTCCGCTCAAATACTGATGAGGTCCAGCACCTCACCATTGCTCCATACTGGGGATCGCCTGGCACATGGAGGCATGGTCACCTGGAAAGATGTGCTAAGAGCACTCCACGCCTGGCTGAGCAAACAGGAAGGGAATTTTCAAAATTCCCAGAGAATTTAAAGGTCGGGTCTGACGGTTGGTCATCTGAAGGCAGGGCAGTAGAGTTCAAAGTGATGACCCGAGTAGCTAGAACAGGCATTGTGGGACACTTCTGGAGGCCAATCAGAGAGCACTTACAGACCAGGGCATCCACACTGGCACCAGGGTGCTCCAGCGGGGGTGCACCAAACGTTATTCCACTCGCCGAGGTGGAGTACCAGGAGCGCTCTAGCCACGGAGTCAGAGCGCTCTACGTGCCTTGCCAGTGTGGACAGGTAGTGAGCTAGCTCACCGGGGCCTCCTTTAATGTGCTCTAACTCGCAAGTGTAGCCAAGCCCTAAGACTTGCTTCCATGGTGGTGGGGGGGGAGGGGAGGGGATGCTGCAGTGTAGATGTACGTTTAGGTGCTTTTGAAAGTTTTACTCTAAATTTTACCCATAGTACTTAATACTGTTTCCTGATTAGAAAAAAAAAATGGATCCATTGCTTTGAGAAATACGTAGATGAAAATTATATTTAAAATGGTATATGCTTTCATTTGAAGTAAATAAAAATTACATCAGATCCTCAGTGGTAGGTCCACAGAACAGAAACTTGGTCTCACCTCATGAAGTCAAAAAATTGTGCATTGTGTGCTGACTGAAGAGTTGCAAAAATGAAGAAAAATTCCCACGCTTATGATCTATCTTGGCCTACATAGAATCCACACGTTATTATAGCAGAGATGATGAATGCACAAAGCAGCCTGCAGTTGAAGAATATTTTGATAATCCATGGCATCAAGGAAAAATGTTTCACTGTGTGAAATATTGATTAAAGCTATAAAATAAAATTGGTGTTTGCTGAAAAAGCAGTGTAGAGGCATTACATAATGTAAAAAAAAAAAAAAAAAAAACCCTAAAGATTGCCTTTCTGACAATGTTGATGTTGTAGACACAAAAATACTTGCATGGAAGAATTCTACATGCAGCTTCACCACTACAATTTATTCTCATTTTCACTGACTGTTGTAATATTCTCTTTTCAGGTCTCTCCCTATGTGACTTTGCGCCCTGACTGAGACAGGATTTGAGGTTTTAAATAAATCAGACATTACAAATTCTTTTTCTTTTTCACTAGACAATTTATATCAGAACACTTGAAGATTCAGACGGTCAGCCAATCTGTCAACAAATTCCACATGATACATACTGTTCCCAGCTCATGTGGCAGTGGGATTGAACTCAGATCTGTGACTCTCAAACCAGAGGCTTTTGTCTTTTGAGGTGAAAGATAATTACTCTTAGCTTGTAACAGCGCTAAGATTTGTAGCCACTAAAAGGCCTAAAGGTGGTGTATCTCATATTACATCTAAAACTTCTAGTGAATGCTGAAGTGTAATCTTTAGTTATGGCACATATTAGTGCCAATGATATAAGGAAGTATAAGGTCCTGGGAGCTAACTTTAGATTAATAGGAAAAAGTCAGAGGGTTGCTACAGTAGCTTTGTCTGAAATGCTTCCTTTTCCACTTGTAGGGCCAGCTACGCTGAGGAACTATTAGGATCTTAATGTGTGAATGGGCCAGAGTTTAAATTGATTAGGCATAGGGAAGTGACTTTCAGAGGTTGGGAGTGCACACACAGAGAAGATGGGTTCCACCTTAACCAAAGGTGAACATAACTGCAGATAGAAAATTAACTACATGTTCAGGGAATATTTAAAGTAGAAATCTGGGGGGAAAGCTGCCAGGTGCTGAGAAGTACTCAGGTCAGATAGTCTTCTGGTAGGGATATCAGTAATGTAAAAGTGTCTCTGTATTCAAGAGAGTAACCACAACTGAAAAGACAGAGGGACAGTCTGAGATCAGATATATTCCAGTAGGAAAAAACAAACAAATCAAAACCCTAGATTCCAGTTAGAGTTAAATAAATAAATAAAAAATAGGTAAAAGACGCTCCTCCACCCCCACCAAAAAAAAAAGTCTATGAATGCAAGAAACTTTAAAAGGAAAACTAAAAAGATGAACTAGAATGCCTGGAAATGGATGAAGATTTTGACATGCTAGGTTTTACTGAAATATGGTGGATAACAAAAAGACAATGGGATGCTGTAATAAGTGGCTATAAACTAATCTGTCAATCCTGTACAGTTTATAGAACTGTACCTATCAGATTACATAGAATAGAATAGAAGTATGCAGCAGCATATTTAAAAGTCATAAGAATACAAATGTCATTTTTATTATTTACATTATGATAAGGCCCAGAATCCCCGATCAGGATTGGGACCTGCTATGCTAGCGTGAGGAATCTGGAATGAATATAATGATAGAAATGGCTTTAGAGTATAAATGTATGTATTCACTAATCATTCTCAATTTTTATTGCATTTTATTAAAACATGTATTTGTTATGTAATCATAGAAATGGGAGCTATCCCTTTGACAATGGGGCAGGACATTGGGTGGTATTGTGCTCTGGATGCTCATTGTGAAGTGGTGAGAGAGACTGGATCCCATATCTGACATTACGGTTTCAGGAAGGAGAACTGCCGGGAAGAAGTGGGGTCCTGTTGGAGAAAAAAGAAGAGCATCATGGGACGCCAACTTGCCAACCTAGTGAGGAAGGCTTGAAACTAAGTTCAAAAGGGGGACGGTAACAAAAGCCCCAGAGCTAGGCATAGAAAAATGTAACTGACAGAGGGCTGGAAGTTGGGGAAAGAGGGGGCTGGGAATGGAAAATTACAGTAGGGTCATCGGCACCTCTAGGAGGGAAAACAATGGGTGAATATGCTCAACATTTTAGGGGTCTATACATTAATGTTAGGAGTTTATAAGAGAGGGAGCTGGCGACATAGTTTAAGGCCACTCAGCTTTGGAATGTATTGTCCTGGTGCATGATTTAACACATTTTTATGGGCTGTATTGGAGAGGGAGATGTAGCTTAAGGGACAATATTCAGGAAAGGGAGACTATATTTCCTCATTTGCTGCAAGTTTAACCAATTATATGTCATGTTGTTGAGTTTCACATGGACATGCACACTTAACTGTTTAGAGCACCAAGATCCGAGGATGGGCAACTTTTTCAGCCCGTTCCAGGAAATCAATATAAAAACATTAATATATTAAATTTTGGAATGGTTAAAAAAACAAACAAACAAACAAACACGAAGAAGCTAGTCCTAAAGAACTTTTCAAAACTGAGGAAACGGAAAGCCTGAGGCCCTACATGGGAGCTATCTGAGCATACTATAATTGACTCAAAGAAGTTATATATATATATTTACTAATCAAAAAAGGAAGCTGGAAAAGAAAAAAAAAACCCTTAAGATTTTTAAATGACAAGGTACAGAATGTTGTAGGAGTCAAAAAGGTTTGCTTAAAAAAGAAAGAAAATCTAGCCCAAGTGAATCAACAGGAGAATGCAAGGTAGAAAGTAGGAGGGCTAAGAGGTATTATGAAGAGCAAGGAGCCAAAGACATTAAAGCAAATGACAAATTCTTTAAGTAGCAGAAGCACACTGATTGAGACAGATTAGGGGGTCTGTTTGACTATGAGGGAGTGAATATAAGCAGCAATTAAGGAGAATAAGGACATTACAAAAAAGCTGAAACCAAGATTAAAAAAAAATGAGTATATTAAGTAAGGGTCCTAAATCCATTTTTTAATTTCAAAGCTGCTGAGCACCCAGTAGTGTTATGTTGGGAAGATCCTTAGGGGCTAGATTCTTCCTACGTCTTCACTGAAGAGTTAATTCTTTTGATCAGCACTCAGCTCTGACACCTGGCTTAGCGTAGCATGGGTGTAGAGCTGGCCAGAGGGTGACAGTCCTGTTTCATGAAAATCTTTGAGGTGTCAAAATAAAAAATGTTGTTCCACCTTGGAACAAAACCAAAACCTTTCCGACATTTTTGCAAGAGTTGAATTGTGTTGAAATGTCCATTTTCTAGTTGAAAGCCAGCTTTTTCGACTTGGGAAGGGGTTTGTGCACATGTGTGAAAAATGTTGTCCTGGAAAATCCCTGATCAACTCTCAAGCATCAGTTTGGAGCACAACTCACCACTTGTGTGCTTTCAGTAAGGCATCTGTGAAAGTACAATCAATTATATTTTGAGTACAATAAACCAACAAGGAGGAGGGATTGTACTGAGAATCATTCACAGAAGCTTTGCCTTGTATCTCTATTACAAGAGTTATAGTTTCCCAGACCCCTTTATTTTTAAAGGTTTATGGCTAAATAGAGATAATCAAAAGGGTTTTCTATGTGTAGACGGACATCATTTTAAGGCTTTTTCCCAGCCAAATCTTCCCTTTGCTGTTGCTGTTCTGCCTCAGGCGTGCCATCTACCGTATTTCACCACCAATTATTTTACAGTGCATCACAGTAAAGGGTGTTTCATAAAAATAAAGGGAAGGGTAAACCCCTTTAAAATCCCTCCTGGCTAGAGGAAAAATCCTCTCACCTGTAAAGGGTTAAGAAGCTAAAGGTAACCTCGCTGGCACCTGACCAAAATGACCAATGAGGAGACAAGATACTTTCAAAAGCTGGGAGGAGGGAGAGAAACAAAGGGTCTGTGTCTGTCTGTATGCTGCTTTTGCCAGGGATAGACCAGGAATGGAGTCTTAGAACTTTTAGTAAGTAATCTAGCTAGGTATGTGTTAGATATGATTTCTTTAAATGGCTGAGAAAGGAACTGTGCTGAATAGAATGACTATTCCTGTCTGTGTGTCTTTTTTGTAACTTAAGGTTTTGCCTAGAGGGATTCTCTATGTTTTGAATCTAATTACCCTGTAAGGTACCTACCATCCTGATTTTACAGAGGGGATTTCTTTACTTTTATTAAAAGTCTTCTTGTAAGAAAATTGAATGCTTTTTCATTGTTCTCAGATCCAAGGGTTTGGGTCTGTGGTCACCTATGCAAATTGGTGAGGATTTTTACCAAACCTTTCCCAGGAAGTGGGGTGCAATGGTTGGGAGGATTTTGGGGGGAAAGACGTGTCCAAACTACGTTTCCCAGTAAACCCAGTTAGAGTTTGGTGGTGGCAGTGGAGATCCAGGGACAAAGGATAAAATTAATTTGTACCGTGGGGAAGTTTTAACCTAAGTTGGTGAAAGTAAGCTTAGGAGGTTTTCATGCAGGTCCCCATATCTGTACCCTAGAGTTCAGAGTGGGGGAGGAACCTTGACAGGGTGGGACAAAGAATATTGTTAAGCAAATGAGAAACCTGAGTAACCCAACAGGGTCTTAAAGTGTCTGGTAATAGTAAGATGTGTCAAAATAGTTCAAAAACTTCATGTTATGTCCTTGCTTTCCTTGGATGGATTACCATAAAGGCCCTTTTGGGAAAAGGGCCTCAATCTGGGCAATGTTGTAGGCATAAAACTTTGACCTATTGTGGATTCAGCCAGGGATCTAAGTGGGTCTGACTGTACACCCTCATTTAATTGTAGGTATAAATTTGCTCCAATAGTATTGGAGACCATTTTTACTTCACTTTCACTTCAGCAATTTCAGATAAATGTACTATGCCAATTCTTAAATCATAATCTTTTGAAACAGGCTGTAGGATAGCTCTGTGGATTGAGCTCTGGGACGGTTTGGTTATTATATTTTCCTCAGAACAGAATCATTGCAAAATATCCTGTGTGGAAAAATAGCCTAGAAGGATCCATTTCTCCAAATGAAGTCAAGGCTTTGATTAATGTCAATTACAGGATTGGGACCTTATTTTCTAGCACCTAAAACTCAACAATCTAACACTGTTAAGCCTGCACTCCTCTGCTCTAAGTTTGTTAGGTACTTTATTAGTCAATGGGGCTGCACAGTTTGGACACTCTCTCTTCCATTCTCTCTGAAGTGCTACTGGGTGGAGACCCAAAAACTACAAAAAAAGGTTTTGATTATTCATATTAGCTACTGGGTGACTACTGCAATGATAAACCTGTATCACTGCCACCTCTTCATCCAACTCAGGAAGATGCACTAGGAAATCCTCATGAGTTCTGAAACAATGAAGCTTTACAACAAAACTAAAAAGTGTCAAATAAATTCAAGGAGGAAGAATGCACTGCTACTATTGTTGGAATGCTTGGGGTTATTTAGAACACCAAGGGCATGAGCGATTTAAAGGGGTCTGCAAAGTAGGGTCTGTATTAGCGTGGCTGGGGCCATGGGCAGAAAGCTCTGAGCCCCACCTGCCCTGCGGTTAAAGCCCTGAGCCCTACCGGTCCCATCGGGCGGAAGCCCAGGGCCCCCCCTTGGCAGAAGCCCTGAACACCCTCTTCCCCTTCCCCCTGCTGGGCCCTGGAGTTTTTATAACATGTGGGGGGAGGAGTGAGGGCTCAGAAAAAGTTTGCGAACCCCTGATTTGGAAAACTTAATGGAGCAATCCCCTCTCTCAGTCACAATCATCAGCCATTTCCTCCTGGCAAGGGGCACAGCAGAAATGGCATTACTAGCTGCAGAGTGGATAGCTGCAGACTGTCCCTCCATGATCCTGGAAAGAGACCTTTAATCCCAGCAACCTACTCTGCACACAGCTGGCCTAGTTACTGCAAATGGGCAACATTTTTTCAGACAAGACATTTTTGCCAAAACACACCCTCTTCCCCTCCCCCCATAGAATCTTTTGCAAAAGCACTTCCACTTTTTTGAAATTTTCCATTAAGATATGTTAATTGGTCTGAGAAAAATATTAAATAGGTGGTGGGAAGTAAAGGGTTTGAGATTGCTGGTTTTTTTTTTGGTATTGCCAGTTTTAAATAGCTTAGTTACAAGATTGGATGTTTTTTCAAGACAAAAGAGATCAGATCCTTACAAAAAACTTAACAAAAACCACTTTGAATTGAATTAATACCTTCAACTTTTTAACCCCGTATTTTTGGTCTGTTCTACTCATGTGTTACTCTGTGTACATGGCAGAAGATTTGTCCATTTGTCCATCAACAAAACTACTCTGTAAATCCTTTAAACTACCTATGGCATGTCTCTCCAGGCTTACAATGGGGACATTCACAGAATGGAAATTCCCCTGAGAGTATGTATGTGCTAAAATTTTACTACTAACTTCAACAGCACTCTGGGTAAGCATGGAGGAACTTCTCTGAAGTAAATGGAGTTACTCCAGATTTACACTGGTGCAGCTAAATTCAGAATCTAGCCCACTGTATCAGCCAGATCAGTAATGTCTTCCGTAACCAATTACTTAAATACTAAACTGGGCTGAATCAAAGGTTAGTTGCTATTTCAAGTTAATAGCCACATTCTGATTAGCCATTTTAATGTTTTTAGATTCTTACGGCTTCCTTTCTGTTTGATAGCAGCAGTTAATATGGCTGTCTAAGGGAGGACCTCTACTGCAAGGCATGACAGTTCTTTTCACAACTTCTGAGACAGTAGATCTGAATCAGTGGTGCACTGGGCTAAAAAGGCTCACATGGGTTTTATGATGTCACTGTTAAGAAAGTCAGGGAGTTCAATGGGTATGTATTGCAGCAGCTCCAGAAATTCTTATTCAGAACATAGAAGCATACAACCCATATTAGGCAACTTATCTGTTTATCCCAGATATGGGCCTGGGGATCCAGTCCTGCAAGATGATGAGCTCTTCTGAAAGCAATCGGCTCAGCACCTTGTAGGATTGGCCCCTAAGTCTTTTCATTCAAGAGCTGAAAATATTGGTCCAGTGAAAGGGATTCCTCAAGTTTATTAGTCAGACAATCAAAAGAATACCAAAGAAACATTATTGTAGAAAAAGCCTTTTACAAAATAGCTATTGTGGTAGCAAAATATTTCAGTCATCTATTGGATTTCTCCAGAAGGGAAGGAAGAAAAGTTTAATTTGAAGATAATATAAAATTGTTAAAAGAGCTTATTAAACACAAAGGATAAGAGAACTTGTGAAGCTTTAAAAATGGTAATTAAAGTAGCTGATGTGTGTCTAATGCATTTCTTCAGTGTTTTCTACCAGGAGATCATCATAATGTTTAATTTTTTCTGCCAATATATTGAAATTACTGGCAACATTTATATATCAATAGTTTGAGAACGTCCTATATGATAGTTACATTGGTCCATGAAAGTAATCGTAAACTGCTGCTTTAGATCCATAGAACAGAATTCTACCACTTGAGCAAATGGAGTAACTGGAAGCAACAGTAGGTTGACATCCTCTGTGGATCTGTACTAAAGGAGGGGGGAAATGACACATATGATTTGCTAGTGGGTTTCACCAATATTTGCTGGCAGCAGAGGAACGGTAAGATTCAGGAAATCATGGGTTCCATTTCAGACTCTGGAGATGAGTGTTTTAGGGGGCACAGTCCACCTGTCTGTTCCCCCCCACCCAACAAGCATGACCCATCCCCTCCAACCTGTTCATGTCCCAGTCCTATCTCTTCCCCATTCCTAGCTCCTTGTCCCTAGTCCCATTCTCCTCTTCTCACGACAGTCCCAATCACCTTGCCCAGCCAATGCTAGTCATCTGGGCTCACTGTTTGAGTCCTAAACTTCCACCAAGGCCCAGTCTCTCGTCCTCCCCACACCTTGTCCCAATCTCCTTGCCCATCCAGCTCCATGTCCCCAGATCCTGCCCTAACTCCTTGTCCCTAGTCTCCTTCCTGAGTCTCCCCTGCTTCAACCCTCAGTCTCACCAAACTCCTTGTCTCAACATACTTCTTTCTCTCTCCTCCAGTCTGGCTTTTGTCTCATCTACCTTTGAAACAGATGGCTTCCTCCTCCATGCTGCCTAGGTGCACCAGTTTGTGTGTGCAGGGCCATTGAGAGCACAGGAGAGACAGGCTCCCTGTTCTCAGTTTTGGTGTCTGCCTGCCCCCAACCTGGAGCAGGACTCAGAGCCCCTGTAGTGCTGGGCTGAAGCGTGCTCAGTCATTATGGTGCATGTGCAGTCTGATCAGCACTAGGAGCTGTGAAATTGAATACATCTCTACGGAGTATGTGCAAACTGCAAATTGTTCAAAGTCTTAATGGCCAAAGTTGGGCAGATTTTCCATAGGGGATGGCAAGAGGCACGTCCCTGACAAAGGCCACCTCTTGCCAAGTTTCAAGTCTCTGCTGCAAAGCACGGCGGTGCAAGAGCTTTCCAGAGAAAAGATTCATAGATACTAAGGTCAGAAGGGACCATTATGATCATCTAGTCTGACCTCCTGCACAACGCAGGTCACAGAATTTCACCCACCACTCCTGCAAAAAACCTCTCACCTATGTCTGAGCTATTGAAGTCCTCAAATCGTGGTTTAAAGACTTCAAGGAGCAGAGAATCCTCCAGCAAGTGACCCGTGCCCCATGCTACAGAGGAAGGCGAAAAACCTCCAGGGCCTCTTCCAATCTGCCCTGGAGGAAAATTCCTTCCCGACCCCAAATATGGGGATCAGCTAAACCCTGAGCATATGGGCAAGATTCACCAGCCAGATACTACGGAAAATTCTTTCCTGGGTAACTCAGATCCCACCGCACCTAACATCGCATCACAGGCCATTAGGCCTATTTACCATGAATATTTAATTACCAAAACCATGTTAGAATGTAACATTGGAAAAACTATGCATATTTCCCCTAGGCTCAGTCTCAAATTCCTGAACCATTTAGACTGAAATATATTTAAAATAAAAATCAGTCTGGGGCAAAATGGAGATTTTCAGCACAAACAGTGAAAGTTTCATAAGGTAATATGCAGCTGAAAACAGGGTCTTATACTGGAAAGTGTCTGGTAATCTAAATAAATAGGCAGTGCTACCAGCCCCAATTCTAAGAAGCTATTGTAAGCCAAGGAATACTAATGAAAAGTGTATTAACATTTGAAATTTTGGAAATTCCTATTTTAATGCTCCACAAGCAACTTTAATTCTGACCCTAGCGCCCAGCAAAATAGCATCTAAATCAAGCATCAAAACATCTTAGCATTCTCAAAAGGTACTAGAAACAAGAGGAAAGAAATATAAGATTGGAGTTTCTTGATTTAACACATCTTTAAGTTACATTTTAAAATAGAAGGGTTTTTTCCCCTAGGAAGTACAAACCTTCCACTTTTCTAATACGTCTCTCAAAATGCATTATAAAAATATCACCTAAGATTAGAAAAACACAAACAAGTCTGATTGCAAGAGAGCATAAATAAGAAATGTCTAATGGTTTGTCTTTATTTTCAGGAATAGAGTAGAGGTAAGTAGCAGCATGTGGTCAAAACTGGAACTATAATGGAAAGTTAGATGGGACCTTAACTGTGATGTCACTACTAGATCTCTGTAATAAATCAATAAATTAGGACTCTGCCCTGTAAATACTTACTTGCTAATGGGTCTAGGGCCTGATCCAATATTCACTGAAGTTAGTGGCAAGGCTCCCAGTAACTTAAGTGGGCTTTCGATCAGGTCCCTTGTGCTTACTACTGTTAGTAGGACATATGAAGTGAGTGGGACTATTCATAGTTGGAAGCATGAAGAGCGGTATTTACAGGATCTAGCCCATAGTTGCTAGCATTTCAAATAACCTTAAAACCTTGGCAAAATGCTAAATACATTTTATAGTAGGTAAACTTGTGAGAAAACTCCATCGAGATTTACAAGGGTAGGAAATTTAACCCAAGGGACTTAGTCATTATAATTTTCTTCCAACAAGACTATATTCACATTTACAATTTCTTGAACAGACCCTACAGAGCTTCACTTACAGGAGTCTTCCTTGGGGTCGCATGTGCCTGTAAGGACTCCTAAGTGACATGAGTAAGGATTTACAAGATATGGCCCCTAATGTTTTATAAAGATCTGGATTTATCATCTCTTGCACATCAAAATTGACAGTCTTCTGTCATTGTAAAAAACAAATTGGTTCTGGCCAATTCAGCTGTAAATGTAGCAGGATAAAACAGAGTGCTTAATTTTATAATCCCAAAGCTTGCTCTCAATTTCTATGAATTCTTCTCCTTTGTATTTCCATACTAGAATCTAGGAATAGCAATACTTGTCTGAATTATAAATCAGACTTTATTCAGTCTAGCCAGCTGTAACAGCTTATCTCTATTACTATAATTAAGAAACTTTATTATATTGCTTTGAGGATGCTACCAGGTGCTGTGCCTTATGCCCTCTCCATGACAAAGGATGAAATCTTCTGTAAACATTTCTTTAAATGTGTTTGCTATTAATTCTTCTGGTTTTTTCCCCCCTCTCCTTCCCTTCAGGCAAGCCAAAGAGACAGATTGTTTCTCCTGCTTTTATTATCTAATTCATCTATTTTCAATCTTTGTTGTTTTAGTTGATTTAAACATTTGCTATTCACCGATGCCAATTTATTCACCCTCTCTTCCACATTACTCACTTTCTTTTCAACTTCACTGACCCGTTCACCTAATCTTCTTGTTAACTCCATCAGCTGAGGTGTAGAAATCATCAATTTGGTGAGAGATTTCTTTATTCCCCATCTTTAAATTGCTTTTTAAATACTATGTAATGCCAAATTGTAATCTCTTTCTCAGCCGGAGCTACTACTTACAGAAACTTCCCCAAGATCAGTCTGTGTAGAAGAGGAAGAGAGATGATCAGCTATACATATATAAGGCTCTTTGTTTTCCAGGGTTCCTTGACACATTGCAGAGGAAGCTTTCTCCAGCTTTTTTTATGGCTCTTTATACCATATCTTTTTAATAATCACTCCCACATATTGTCTATGTGAAAAACAAAGCCAAATCAAACTCCTTAATTTCTTCTATGTTCTTGAAGAAACATAGTAAAGGATAAAGACATAATGGAAATGCATTTTAAAGATGCTAAATTCCAATTCCTCACACATCAGGCACACAAAAATTGTTTTACTGAGTCATCTCTCTCCACTTATATCTCTATAGTTTAAGCCAAACTTCATGTCAAAATTGGCCATACCATATACCAGGCCCCTTCCACTGGGGTCAAAAAGAGTGGTTTGGCACACAGTACAGCTCAGTTTAAGGAATCTTTGGCAAACAAACTCCTGGTTAACCAAATTTTATTCTGTACGTTGTGGTATTTTAAAAAAAAGAACAGGAGTACTTGTGGCACCTTAGAGACTAACAAATTTATTTGAGCATAGGCTTTCATGGGTTACAGCCCACTTCATCGGATGCATTGAATGGAACATACAGTAAGAAGATATATATACATACAGAGAACATGAAAAAGTGGAAGTTGCCATACCAACTGTAAGAGGCTAATTAATTAAAATGAGCTATTATCAGCAGGAGAGAAAAAACTTTTGTAGTGATAATCAACATGGACCATTTCAGACAGTTGACAAGATGGTGTGAGGATACTTAACATGGGGAAATAGATTCAATTTGTGTGATTTATGCATCTGATGAAGTGGGCTGTAGCCCACGAAAGCTTGTGCTCAAATAAATTTGTTAGTCTCTAAGGTGCCACAAGTACTCCTGTTCTTTTTGCGGATACAGACTAACATGGCTGCTACTCTGAAACCTGTCATATTTAAACATCCCAGATTGTCAGCCTGCTTTAGAGTTGGAGATCAAAAGAAGAGCCAATTTACAGGTAGGTGGCCTGCAAAGCTAACCAGTATTCTCTTCTTTCTTGCATTCTGCAGGTCGGCATTGGAGAGCAATCTTTTCTAAGAGGGTGTTGTGTGCTCCATCCACAAGAGACTATGTCACCTAAAAGTAAAACCCCTTCTTGTGCTTTCTCTAATCAGGATTATGACTAAATGTTATATTACGATATAAATATTAAATAATAAAAATAGAGTTGAGAAGCCCCAGCAGAATCGGGCCACCATTGTGTGTATGCAAGGCCTAGCATAAAGAAGAAAAATGTTCCTATCTGAAAGAGCTTAGTATATAAGAGACAACCAGTTGATACTTCAGACAACTAAGGAACTGGGGTTGGTGGGAGCATAAGGGAACAGTGGAAGAGTTATGATTAGGGTAATAAGTACAGTAAATAAGATTAGGGGTTACAGCACAGTACCAGTAGCTGCCTAGCCATTGACAAATATTTTGTAGTTGCCATGGCAAAGATGAATTTTAAGGAGAAGTTTGAAGGAGGCTAATGTGGGTGACTAAAATTGTAGAGCAAATTACGCCCTAAAGATCTCCATTTTAGATCTTCTAAAAAGAAGCAGTTGTTTAAGCTCAGAAAAGATGCTGTTTAAGACCAACAGGAAGCTTTAAAATCTGATTTGGAAGGAACTATGCTCAACAAGGTCTCACATTGTTCTTCTTCTGGCAAGATTGAATATACAGCACAATTCAGGCTGGAGTATCTGATATCTTTGTTATCACACATTTGCCATGATCCAGAAATTTAAACCTAGTAAAGGAATAATAAAAGATGCCTAACAATCTCTTGAAATAAATCAGCCATAGGGCAGTTATTTAATGTCTCTGCAAACTGTAATTAATTTAAGGGCCATTTTTATAACTAATTGAGTTTAGAGGAACAGAAATCTAATCTTGCTTACTATTGCAATAAAATGTATTTCATCTTGTTTGCAAGATGTCTCCTTGCAATGTTTGCCCCACTCATAACCCAATAATGTAAAGGCACAAATAATGAGAAAAGATGCTAAAATATTTACAGAAATACAAGTGTCCTATTAACCCCTCATTTGCTTCTGAATATTCTTGGTAGCATATGAAACAATAGATTGTTAATAGGAGGTTAATAAATGTTGTCAGTACTGCAGCTGAAGTAGTAGACGAGCAATGAAAAGGTGAAACAAGAATCTTTGCTAATTAGCTAGCTAGCAGAATGCAGCCTCACTCATTTGAAATCCATGACTTAGGCACCTAACCTGCTGGGATACTTCTGAAAATCCAGCTTGACACCTGTCATAAATATAAAGGGAAGGGTAATCACCTTTCTGTATACAGTGCTATAAAATCCTTCCTGGCCAGAGGCAAAACCCTTTCACCTGCAAAGGGTTAAGAAGCTAAGGTAACCTCGCTGGCATCTGACCAAAATGACCAATGAGTTGACAAGATACTTTCAAATCGGGGGGGAGGGGAGGGGGGGAAAACAAAGGGTTTGTCTGTCTGTGTGATGCTTTTGCCAGGAACAGATCAGGAATGCAGCCTTACAACTCCTGTTAAGTTAGTAAGTAATCTAGCTAGAAATGCGTTAGATTTCCTTTTGTTTAATGGCTGGTAAAATAAACTGTGCTGGATGGAATGTGTATTCCTGTTTTTGTGTCTTTTTGTAACTTAAGGTTTTGCCTAGAGGGATTCTCTATGTTTTGAATCTGATTACCCTGTAAGGTATTTACCATCCTGATTTTACAGAGGTGTTTCTTTTACCTTTTCTTTAATTAAAATTCTTTTAAGAACCTGATTGATTTTTCATTGTTCTTAAGATCCAAGGGTTTGGGTCTGTGTTCACCTGACAAATTGGTGAGGATTCTTACCAAGCCTTCCCCAGGAAAGGGGGTATAGGGCTTGGGGGGATATTTTGGGGGAAGATGTCTCCAAATGGGCTCTTTTCCTGTTCTTTGTTTAAAACGCTTGGTGGTGGCAGCATATGGTTCAAGGACAAGGCAAAGTTTGTACCTTGGGGAAGTTTTTAACCTAAGCTGGTAAGAATAAGCTTAGAGGGTCTTTCATGCAGGTCCTCACATCTGTACCCTAGAGTTCAGACTGGGGAAGGAACCTTGACATGGTGGCAGAGCAGTGGGATCATTTTGAACCAGAAGCACAGCAGGATTTTAAAGGGTTTTGTAAAAGGTGATTGCAGTTGTAGATTCTGTCTCTCTGACCCGGGGACAGAGCAGCAGGCATAACAAAAGGATTTTTCTGTAGGCTAAGAACAGCTATCAGGTTACAGCACAGCAAAATTTTACAAGCCAGTTTTTTGTTTGTTTGTTTTCTTTCTAACTCTCAGGTGTAAAGTTAATTAAAAACAGAGAGGTTAGGATGACAGACTGCACTGTTCAACAGAAGCTGGAATTAGCCAGATTTGAGGCTGAGGAAAAACAAAAGGAAATCTAATGCATTTCTAGCTAGATTACTTACTAACTTAATAGGAGTTGTACGGCTGCATTCCTGATCTGTTCCCGGCAAAAGCATCACACAGACAGACAAACCCTTTGACCCCACCCCCCCCCAGATTTGAAAGTATCTTGTCAACTCATTGGTCATTTTGGGTCAGGTGCCAGGGAGGTTATCTTAGCTTCTTAACCCTTTACAGGCAAAAGGGTTTTGCCTCTGGCCAGGAGGGATTTTATAGCACCTGTATAGAGAAAGGTGGTTACCCTTCCCTTTATATTTATGACACATCTGCATCTATAGGAGCCTTAATACCTTTACAAATCTGGCCTTAAGTCACCAACGGTGGATTTAAGAAGTGGAATTTAGGTGCCAAAATCCAATATTTAATCACCAGCCATCCACAAAACACCTGTTCAGCTGCTACCTAATCCTGTAGGAGTCTAAATTACCTAGGTCCCTAAATTTCCACCCTGAAGTCCCTGAAGTGCCTACATTTCAGTAGCTGGGCATGGGCACAGCCAACTGACACCACCCAAAAGTTTGGCACTTAACTCACCCCTAAAACCACAGTGGGATTCACAAATTAAGTGTTCCTCAGCCTGTCTTCACTTCTGGACCCAGCCTGGGAGATGTTCTTGGAAACTGTCCACAGCTGCACTAAACAGCTGGGTGGAGGGAAGCAACCGTGAACCTTTCCCCATAAATCTTTAGCCTAGTGGTTAGACCCAGGGTGAGGGAGTCCCAGATTAAATTTGAAATGGGGTTTGTTTGTTTTAAACACTTCCTAGCAGCATGCCATAATCATGGGACTATGAGGTATTCTGGCCCAGGGTTCTCAGTCTCTCCTTCTGAAGCTATTCCAATTTGGATAAATATTCATTGGAGCAGGGGGATTGGAACCAGAGTTTCCCACCTGTCCAGTAAGAGGCATAACCACTGGGATAGAGTCATTCTAACTCACGCTCTAGTCCAGTGAATATAAGGGGGGGACAGAGGTAACACCAATCCTTCCTTCTCTGTGCTTTTTCTTGAAAAGGGGTTGACATGGCTTAGGTGCTTAACCCCAGGAGAGTCTTCATGGCTGTAAATTCCAAGCAGAAGCAGGTGCCTAAGTCCCTTTGAGGGGCTTTCGTCCTCAGTATTTCCTATTGGCTAGCTTAAGTAGCTCCCTGCTCAGCATGCTGGCTTTTGTAAATCCCATTCTCAGGTGCTGAACTCTTCTCAGGAATTGTATAGGGAGCCTGAGCACCTAATTCAGAGCTGTGAATTCCAGTTGGTGACCTCCATTTGATTTCAATCAAAGTTAGGAGTCTAAATACCTTTGTGAATCTGGGCTAGAGGCAATGGTGATTCTGAAAATTTGCCTGTCTTCCTTACCTTGAGCTGTAGTTTCAGCTGTCAGTTATTGTTTTTCTTTAATAAAATAAATAAGTATTCTTAAAGAAGCAGAGAAGTGTCACTGAGGGCAAACCAAGTTGTAAATAGTTAATTCTACAAAGATGGATAAAGACTGCTTTAGAATTGCTGATTATGGCCTAAGTGACGCAGCTTCTCTAGGGAAAAAAAAAGAAGCATTTCAGGTAAATGGAATAAGATATGTCAAGCAATCTGGTCATGTTTTTAGACTTGTATGACTAAAATTAGATTCCTCTTGATACAACTATATATTACTGTTTCTGCATATATTTGTATATCTGTATTGCACTTGTTATTGTACTGTCTCTATGTTTTTAATCTACCCTTGCAAAAATAAAAATATAAGACTGAAAGATAGTCTCTTCCCTTCTATTAAATTCATTGGCCAGATCCTCAGCTGTTGTAATTTGACTTCCGTGGAGCTCTGTGGATTTACCCTGCGATCACGCCCACGATTTCTTCCTCCATCAGTGATTTCTTTTTACATGCAGCGATTTCCAAATCTTTCTGAGACTGTAGGCTTACTGTTTTCCCCTCCCTAAGATGATTCACATCAAGAAATCTTCAGCCTTGTCTTGAATTCATTATATAATGTATACTTCCCTTCTGAGCACTATGAGCTCTTTACTATGTCCTAGCATTGCTATAACCTACCTATACTAGGTAGATCATGATGGTCTTTTGAAATATCAACCCAGCTGTGTATATTAACCTTGCACAATCTCCTTCTCCTTTTTTCATCTGCTAAAGTTATTATAGGTTCTTGTTGTACTTCCTATGAACTTTCATGTATTGTGTGAAAAAGCAAGAAAGGGCATCCCCCACTCCCGTGAGCTGTACTGAAGATTTGTATTGCATGTTTTGAACACATAGAACTCTTCTTGATATCACTGGAAATTTGACACATTAAAAAGAGTAGAGACAATGCAACAGAAATCCACAGGCAAGCTATTCACATTAGAGAGGAGAGAACTTTTCCATATGCATGCTATATTGTCCCCTATAAATAGTTTTCTTCCTCTAATTCTGCAAATTTCCCTTTGGTGCTTCAGAAAGCTCTATACTGACAATGCCAATTTTGCACTTTAGGTCTCTTATTAGTATCAGCCTGTCATATTTCCCAACCTTCTTCACATCTGTGTTGACATGCATCACTCTGCCATAATTAACTTACAAATGTCCTTTGTGGAACTGAGCGTCAAGTCTGCTATACACACCATGTCAGGGCAAGTTGCATTTCCATTAAGGAAAAGGAAATACCATTAACTTTGGCATGTGCTGATTCGTTTCATTGCTTTGCTCACTCCCTCTGTGTTAAGATGAGCAATTTTAGTAAAATTCTCATGTTTCAAGGATGTAAGCACAGTTCATCTGCTTTACCAATTTGATTTAATAAGAGACAATGGGCTGAATCATCAGCTGTGCCCTCAGCAAATCCTGGGGACAGAAAGGACTCCATTGTACTTCACTAGTCTTGGGGCCAGTTTTCTGCTGTCTTTGCCTCAGCGCCCCTATTCAGTGGTGCCAACTCTTGCAATATTATTGTGAGTCTCACAGTATTTGGTGTTTTGTTTTCTTGGAGTCACATGGTTATGTGACAATCCCAGCTTTCACAGTAAGTAGTAAATGTCTAGCTGTCATGGTGCAGAGAAAAGCTTGCAGACTTGAACCCAAAAGACTTTGGCACCATAAGGCAAACAAAAAGAACCTAATAATTATTTTTTAAAAAATCTCATGATTTTTAGGGCCTGATTCATGATTTTTGTATGCTTGGTGTTGACAATACTGGTATGTCAGCTTTTGGTGTTTTTGCTAATAGGGGTTGCTAGAGTGCAGGATACTACATTCTAGTGCCATCCAACTCTCCTAAACTGGGCACATGAACACAGAGCTGGCTACATTAGTCCTGCGCCAGCCAGAGATTCCCACACACTGTGCCACCCCTTCAGACGATGCAGCCTCTTACTTTCCCTCTAACTGGTACAGATAGGGGTGGGTGGGAAGCAGATATGGGGCTGGTCTTCTCCCTGCCCCTCTGTCCCATTTAAAGCTATTTATGGCCGTTTGCATCCTCAGGAGTAGCTAGAAGGAGCAGACCCTCTGCACCCTGCACCCAGCAACTGCTGTGACTGATTAAGAAGGCCTGGGGACAGATACGCCTCCTTGCCTACTGCTTCAGTTCACTCACACTAAGGACAGGAACATTCTGGCCCATAGAGTTGCTTTGCTTTGAATTATACTCTTTAATTTTACTTTAGATGTGTGTGTTTTACTAATTAATGAGCAATTAAGACACTATATATATAAATAGCTGAAAGGTGAAAACACTCAGAAGGAGAAGAGTTATTGAGTGCTTTTAAGAACTAGAACTACAAGCAATGGGATGAAAATTAAGTAAAAGGAGGGCATATCAGCTAAATAGTGCCAGAACCTTCTGTCATAATAGACGCCAAATAAATAAGACAGAAAATATACTGTGAGGAACAATTCTATAGGGCTTCTCCAATTCTAATTACTAATATTTCTCTCACCCTATATCTATACACACACACACACACACACACACACACACACACACACACACGGAAGTTCCTTAGTTTGTAACAAAATGTTAGGAACAGAAGAGATTAAGTACATTTATAATGTTAATATTTCCTTTGGGGTGAGGGCAACGAAGTGCTTTTAGGAAGCATGGAAGAAGTTCAGTGGGTCCCAACGGGGACGGCCCACAACATTTTGGCACCTTAGGCGGGGAGCTCAAATGACACCCCCATTGCCCCTCACTTGGGCCAAAACTTTGAAAGGTCTCAGTTCTGCCTTCTTCCTGTTCTACTCCTCTCATGTTACTGCTCTGCTACCTACCCCAATAAAGGAGAACTAACAACTTAAAATGCCTTGTTCAAAATTTTTAAGTAACACTTAACTTTCATATGCCTGAATGGCAAATGTAACTTTTCTTGTCTGCATAGTAAACACTGGCATTTTTATCTGTTTGAATAATCAAACCGGTGCTTTCCGTGCCTTCTTGGTTGCAAAGATTTGAACTGCTTCCTGCTGAAGGTCCACAGTCTGGGCAGCTCAAGCTGTACTGAAATGGTTGCAAGGCCGACCAGCCTCTCCTGTGTCATTGTGGAGCGTAGATGTGTTTTTATTAACTTCAGCTTGGAGAAGCTGTGTTCTCCACTGGCAACTGTTACAGGAAGCGTTAGAAGTATGTGCAGAGCAACAACAGCATTTGGAAAGAGGGTGGTCATCTTATTTGTCCACATATATTCCAGAATAGCCTTTGGAGTTGATCCTGCTGAAATGTATCTTGAAAGGGCTTTCAGTTCATCACCTAAATCACTCACATCAATATCGTGCATGTCATCATGTGTCAACACTGTCTCTAGTGCCCTGCATTGCAGGTGTAGGTCTTTTTCAGGTATAGTGAGGAGTTCTGGAATATCATACAACATCCCAAATACACTGCTGTGTTCCTTGAGCTGCGTGAACGTTCTTCAGATGACTGTATTGCACAATCTAGCACCTGGTTAAATAATTTAACTTTGAATTGTTGTTTGGGGGTCTCTTATGGGATTATAATGTATTATTTATAAAAAGAAAAGGAGTACTTGTGGCACCTTAGAGACTAACCAATTTATTTGAGCATAAGCTTTCGTGAGCTACAGCTCACTTCATCGGATGCATAAGGTGAAAGTACAGTGAGGAGATTTATATACCCACAGACCAAGAAAAAATGGGTGTTTATCATACACATTGTAAGGAGAGTGATCACTTAGGATGAGCTATTACCAGCAGGAGAGTGGGGTGGGAGGAGAGAAAACCTTTTGAAGTGATAATCAAGGTGGGCCATTTCCAGCACATATCCAGGAGTTAACAAGAACGTCTGAGGAACAGTTGCCGGGGGGTGGGGGGTGGGGGGAAGAATAAACAAGGGGAAATAGTTTTACTTTGTATAATGACTCAACCACTCCCAGTCTCTATTCAAGCCTAAGTTAATTGTATCCAATTTGTAAATTAATTCCAATTCAGCAGTCTCTCGTTGGAGTCTGTTTTCGAAGTTTTTCTTTTGAAGAATAGTCACTTTTAGGTCAGAAATCTAGTGACCAGATAGAGACTGAAGTGTTCTCCGACTGGTTTATGAATGTTATAATTCTTGACATCTGATTTGTGTCCATTTATTCTTTTACGTAGAGACTGTCCAGTTTGACCAATGTACATGGCAGAGGGGCATTGCTGGCACATGATGGCATATATCACATTGGTAGATGTGCAGGTGAACGAGCCTCTGATAGTGTGGCTGATGTGATTAGGCCCTATGATGGTGTCCCCTGAATAGATATGTGGACACAGTTGGCAACGGGCTTTGTTGCAAGGATAGGTTCCTGGATTAGTGGTTCTGTTGTGTGGTGTGTGGTTGCTGGTGAGTATTTGCTTCAGGTTGGGGGGCTGTCTGTAGGCAAGGACTGGCCTGTCTCCCAAGATTTGTGAGAGTGATGGGTCGTCCTTCAGGATAGGTTGTAGATCCTTGATGATGCGTTGGAGAGGTTTTAGTTGGGCGCTGAAGGTGACGGCTAGTGGCTTTCTGTTATTTTCTTTGTTGGGCCTGTCCTATAGCAGGTGACTTCTGGGTACTCTTCTGGCTCTGTCAGTCTGTTTCTTCACTTCAGCAGGTGGGTATTGTAGTTGTAAGAATGCTTGATAGAGATCTTGTAGGTGTTTGTCTCTGTCTGAGGGGTTGGAGCAAATGCGGTTGTATCGTAGAACTTGGCTGTAGTGTGGTCTGGATGAAAGCTGGAGGCATGTAGGTAGGAATAGCGGTCAGTAGGTTTCCAGTATAGGGTGGTGTTTATGTGATCATTGCTTATTAGCACTGTAGTGTCCAGGAAGTGGATCTCTTGTGTAGACTGGTCCAGGCTGAGGTTGATGGTGGGATGGAAATTGTTGAAATCATGGTGGAGCTCCTCAAGGGCTTCTTTTCCATGGGTCCAGATGATGAAAATGTCATCAATATAGCGCAAGTAGAGTAGGGGCATTAGGGGACGAGAACTGAGGAAGCGTTGTTCTAAATCAGCCATAAAAATGTTGGCATACTGTGAGGCCATGTGGGTACCCATCGCAGTGCCGCTGATTTGGAGGTATACATTGTCATCTTCCTTTCCAAATGCAAACAGATGGACATCATACCAAAAGGCCTGAAGGTAAAAAATCCATTACAATATACATACCACACAGACTATGCTGACAGCTTGTGCCACACGCTCTCAAAGAAACTGCGGAACCACCTGAACAACATCCTCTAGAGCAAACAGGGAAAAATTAAGAATGAGCTCTCAAAGCTGGATACTCTCATAAAAAACCAAACTTCCACACAAACTTCCTCATGGCTGGACTTTACTCAAACTAGACAAGCCATTTACAACACACACTTTGCTTCTCTACAAAAGAAAAAGGACACTAAACTATCTAAACTACTACATGTCACAAGGGGCCACAGCAATGGTTCCCTCAACCCACCCAGCAATATTGTTAATCTATCCAACTATACTCTTAGCCCAGCTGAAGAATCTGTTCTATCTCGGGGCCTCTCCTTCTGCCCCTCTACCCCCACTAACATGATACAGTTCTGTGGTGACCTAGAATCCTATTTTCGACGTCTTCGACTCAAGGAATATTTCCAACACACCTCTGTACAACATACTAATCCACAGAGACCTTCCTACCAACACTACAAAAAGAAGGATTCTAGGTGGACTCCTCTTGAAGGTTGAAACAGCAGACTGGACTTCTACATAGAGTGCTTCTGCCGATGTGCACGGGTTGAAATTGTGGAAAAGCAGCATCAGTTGCCCCACAACCTCAGCTGTGCAGAACACAATGCCATCCACAGCCTCAGAAACAACTCTGACATCATAATCAAAAAGGCTGACAAAGGAGGTGCTGTTGTCATCATGAATAGGTCAGAATATGAACAAGAGGCTGCTCGGCAGCTCTCCAACACCACTTTCTACAAGCCATTACCCACTGATCCCACTGAGGGTTACCAAAAGAAACTACAGCATTTGCTCAAGAAATTCCCTGAAAAAGCACAAGAACAAATCCGCACAGACACACCCTGGAATCCCGACCTGGGGTATTCTATCTGCTACCCAAGATCCATAAACCTGGAAATCTTGGGCGCCCCATCGTCTCAGGCATTGGCACCCTGACAGCAGGATTGCCTGGCTATGTAGACTCCCTCCTCAGGCCCTACACTACCAGCACTCCCAGCTATCTTCGAGACACCACTGACTTCCTGAGGAAACTACAATCCATCAGTGATCTTCCTGAAAACACCATCCTGGCACTATGGATGTAGAAGCCCGCTACACCAACATTCCACACAAAGATGGACTACAAGCCGTCAGGAACACTATCCCCGATAATGTCACGGCAAACCTGGTGGCTGAACTTTGTGACTTTGTCCTCACCCATAACTATTTCACATTTGGGGACAATGTATACCTTCAAATCAGCGGCACTGCTATGGGTACCCGCATGGCCCCACAATATGCCAAAATTTTTTATGGCTGACTTAGAATAACGCTTCCTCAGTTCTCGTCCCCTAATGTCCCTACTCTACTTGCGCTATATTGATGACATTTTCATCATCTGGACCCATGGAAAAGAAGCTCTGGAGGAGTTCCACCATGATTTCAACAATTTCCATCCCACCATCAACCTCAGCCTGGACCAGTCCACACAAGAGATCCACTTCCTGGACACTACAGTGCTAATAAGCGATGGTCACATAAACACCACCCTATACCGGAAACCTACTGACCGCTATTCCTACCTACATGCCTCCAGCTTTCATCCAGACCACACCACAGCCAAGTTCTACGATACAACCGCATTTGCTCCAACCCCTCAGACAGAGACAAACACCTACAAGATCTCTATCAAGCATTCTTACAACTACAATACCCACCTGCTGAAGTGAAGAAATAGATTGACAGAGCCAGAAGAGTACCCAGAAGTCACCTACTACAGGACAGGCCCAACACAGAAAATAACAAAACGCCACTAGCCGTCACCTTCAGTGCCCAACTAAAACCTCTCCAACGCATCATCAAGGATCTACAACCTATCCTGAAGGATGACCCATCACTCTCACAAATCTTGGGAGACAGGCCAGTCCTTGCCTACAGACAGCCCCCCAACCTGAAGCAAATACTCACCAGCAACCACACACCACACAACAGAACCACTAATCCAGGAACCTATCCTTGCAACAAAGCCCGTTGCCAACTGTGTCCACATATCTATTCAGGGGACACCATCATAGGGCCTAATCACATCAGCCACACTATCAGAGGCTCGTTCACCTGCACATCTACCAATGTGATATATGCCATCATGTGCCAGCAATGCCCCTCTGCCATGTACATTGGTCAAACTGGACAGTCTCTACGTAAAAGAATACATGGACACAAATCAGATGTCAAGAATTATAACATTCATAAACCAGTCGGAGAACACTTCAGTCTCTATCTGGTCACTCGATTTCTGACCTAAAAGTGACTATTCTTCAACAGAAAAACTTCGAAAACAGACTCCAACGAGAGACTGCTGAATTGGAATTAATTTGCAAATTGGATACAATTAACTTAGGCTTGAATAGAGACTGGGCGTGGTTGAGTCATTATACAAAGTAAAACTATTTCCCCTTTTTTATTCTCCCCCCCCCACCCCCTGGCAACTGTTCCTCAGACGTTCTTGTTAACTCCTGGATATGTGCTGGAAATGGCCCACCTTGATTATCACTTCAAAAGGTTTTCTCTCCCCCCACCCCACTCTCCTGCTGGTAATAGCTCATCCTAAGTGATCGCTCTCCTTACAATGTGTATGATAAACACCCATTTTTTCATGGTCTGTGGGTATATAAATCTCCTCACTGTATTTTCACCTTATGCATCCGATGAAGTGAGCTGTAGCTCACGAAAGCTTATGCTCAAATAAATTGGTTAGTCTCTAAGGTGCCACAAGTACTCCTTTTCTTTTTGCGAATACGGACTAACACGACTGCTACTCTGAAACCTGTATTATTTAGGTTACTGATGTATAGCTAAAGCTGAGTTATTGTTGTGGGTAAAATCTTTACTTGGAATGCTCTGATTTCTCTATGCATGATTTATTTCAGCCTTAACATGGCATTAAGTTTGTGTGAGTGTTAAATTCATGTCTCCCTGCACAATCCCAGGCAATTTGGCTTTGTTTTGGAGACTGTATTTATGTACTTGATCCACTGGCAAGCCACAATGCTGCCATACAACCTCCAGGAGCTGCTATTCCAGTTCATCAGAGTGGCTCCTTGTATGTCTGTTTCCTTTCCAACAGAGACTACTAGGATTTGCTTAAAAACCCTACACTGTCTTGAGTGCCATCACCCTGGATAATCACTCTGACCAAGCCACGGAGCTTAAGCAGTGTAGAGTACTCGATGAAGGTCTGTATGTATGCATTTTCTTGTCTTATTTTCTCATAACAGTGACTGTATTCTACTCTGAGAATACTTAAGATCTTGCAAATCCTGAGGTAGAGTCTTTTGAAACCTGACATCCCTCTCATCACCCTGGTTCTTTAATTTCCAGCTGTATCAGAATACTTCTATATGAAAGCTCATCAGATAGCTCCAGGGAGCCCCATTTCTCATTCATTTATTTCTATAGGTAAGTGGTTAGTTAACACGTGGGCTGGCATCTTACAATCTGTGAAGATTGTGTAGTGAGAATACAAGGTGTTTAAAGTACTTAAACTTCAATAATTACAGCAGTCATCCAGAGATGGAAAGGGCTGTTCTTGAGTGCCAAGGACTACACTCTCCTGCTGTTTTCCATAGCTATCTTATTTTTTGTCATAGCAAATGAACACCTGCTGAACATCTGCAATTCACACTTGCTTCAATGGGACTTGCAGGTGCTCAGCACCTATCAGAGCTTGTCCCAAAGAAGTTTCAAATGCTTCACTTTTGATCCACTTCGCCTGTCTAGTGCACAGCAAGAAAAATATTTGATTACTGTTGTATATGACAATTAGTGGTAAGTTCTGCAGAGGCTGCATTTGTAGAAGGAAAAGAGACCCTTGAAAAAGAGAGAAAGTCTTTTCCATTTGTCATCTTTTGCCACTGGTGAAGAAGTAGTTTTCTTTGGAAAGAACAAGGAGTACTTGTGGCATCTTAGAGACTAACAAATTTATTTGAGCATAAGCTTTCTATAACCTGGTCTGAGTGTATTTATCTTTCCCAGTCATTAAGAAATTGACAATGAAAGTGGAGGACTCGGATAGATTTCATGTTAAAGGAAATGGTTCTGAGTAATCACAATAAAAGTGTTGGTATGAAGGAGGCTCCAGTTCTGTAGAGTGATGGAGCTAATGTCCCTAATCAGGGAAGAGTTTGAAAACATTGCTGAGTTGCTTCCAATCTCAGAGGCCTTGTCTACATTGGCAGTGTGGGACCTATAGTTCATCTCCACTTTCACTAGTGGTAGCAATGGTAGGAGCTGTAGGGTAGATAGGGATTGGGCTTTTCTGACAATGTCATCCAGTCCTACACAGGATTGTATAATATTGGGGCAAAATGCCTGAGCTTTGGTGCTTCCAGGTTGCTAACCACCACTAGAGCTGCACCACACAACACCATTGGGAAAGTATGTCAGTTTTACTAATGTAGAAGCAACCAGGATGGGAGAAGGCTGGCTGAATCCATTTTTCTCTGGCACATTCTAATATATAGCCAGAAGTGACACCACAATATCAGAGAAGTGTTTCAGCTTTTGTGCTTCTGAGTTATTTCCCCAATGCTATTGCCAGTTAGCAAAGAAAAAGAATGTATACTTTATGGAAACAGGCGTAGAAATTTCTTTAGCTTGCAAGAAAGCACTTGAGAAATAGATGTCTTCTTATAAGAAACAGTTAATCAAGTGTAATCAGTGTATCTGTTGCATACAGAAAATGACAGCTTACTTAATATAATTGAAATATGCATTTAATCAAACGGTGTCCTACACTGTAGGATATAAAATTTCAATTGGTCTATTTGAAATTTATATTGAAATATGTTTAATCATTTTCCAGAAAATTTGTAACAATTTCCTGGAAACTCCTCGAATTCTCCTATCCCAATTAGAAGCTTGCTTTGAATAGTCTTAATGCATTTAATATTCCACTGCTGTCATACTATAGGACATATTAATACATCACAAATGAGAGAAAGAGAGAGAGAGAGATCTATGAGTAAAATCAGTTAACAATGACTAGCAAAGTGAGAATGGAAACTAAAGTAAAGCCAGATTTACTCATGTGAGCAGAGTTCCTCCACCAGCAAGGCTGTAACATTTATTCAGACCAAAAATAAGTTTTAACTAAACTTGTAAAAGATTGTTTAATCCTTCTGTGAAGTTGTCTGGTACTTCCAGGTGCAGGAAAAGTATCCCAGAACACATCATCCCGTCACACCACAGATACTATAGCTGATCAAGTAATGCACAAGGTTAATAATTTATCCAATGAATTTAGCATCTTTCTGACCATCAAGATATCTGTAAGCAAGTTACAGTTTTCTCATTTATTCATTAGTCTTAGTTACTACGTTTTTTGCAGTTTGTAAAATGTATGGCTTGATCACGAACAAGTCTCTGCAACTATCTGATCATTGTGATTAGCCAGATAAGTCTACGAGGATGAGTTCACAAACACATCTGGCATCAATAACCCCATGTGCATGTTTAAAATTAAATTTAATAAAACATGGAAATTCCACTTCCATGTATGTTCATCACAAAAACATTTGGGGAAATGGAGGCAAAAACAGATATGTTTAACAATTTGAGTGAATACTTGCAGAAAAATATGTAGTGTTCATCTCTAACAAGTATTATGGATTATATGATTCATAGCAAGAATTTGGATATTTGCAACCTTACATTCTAAATTGTCTTTGAACTAGGAATTACCAACAAGATTTCAGACAAAAAAATTGTCATCTACCCTTTTAAATTATTTCCCCCCACATTGAATGCACTTGCACTGCCTAGTTAGTGAGGGTATTCACCAGAGAAATATGTATTAAGACCATTTTCATTTTTTCTCTGATGTTTACTTTTAAATTTACTTGCCAAGCTGCTCCCAAAACCTGGATTCCAATCTCTTACGAATCATACATGAGTTTACTGACTTCAAGTCTATAGTGAAGTAGTCACATTGACTCACAAACCCAGGCTGCTTTAGGCACAATTCAGCAAAACTGCAGAACTCCATTCTGGAACAAAAATATCTTTGGATATCTTTAAACAAGATCTGTCCATATTGTGCCTAAAGATAGACAGTTCTTGTAAGCCATAACTGCCATAAGTACTAAAAATCTCAAAATCCACTGATTTTTGTAAGTTCAAATCTATTTATATTGCTTTAAAAATCATGTTGCAAAAATAAAATTTGTCTATTGGTTAGAGCAAGATCTGCGAGTCGAGACACAGAATTTTAAGGCCAGAAGGGGCCATTATGATCTAGTCTGATCTGCATAACAAAGGTCGAAGACCACACCAAGTAATTTCTACATAAAGTCTCTAACTTGTGTTTGAGCCACATCATATCTTTTAGAAGATATCCAGTCTTGATCTAAAGCCTTCAAAATGATAGAGAATCCAGAACATCCCTTGGTAAGTTGTTCAAATGGTTAATTACTCTCATTATTAAAAATGTGCACTTTCTGTTTAGCTACTAACCCAGTGTATAACCTTTGGTAAATTCTTTAGTCTCTCAGGGTGAGATTTTTAAAGGTATGTAGGAGCCTAAAGATGCAGACAGACACCTAGAGAGATTTTTCAAGAGCTCCCGATCCTGAAAGCACTTATATATGTACTTAACTTGACACAAGTAGTCCCACTGATGTCAATAGAACTATTTATGTGTGTAGTTAAGTAAGCACCTAAGTGTTTACAGCATTGGGACCTATATTGAAGCATAACATCCCAATCCTGCAAACGCTTGTGCATGTGATAGATAGTAGCTCCAATGAGAGCACTTCTCATGAATGAAGTTAAGCATATGCATAAATGCTTGCAGGATTGGGGTCTAGTCTTGTAAAATATGATAATTGCAATCAACAAATGGACAATACATACCACACAATTTTTAAAAGATCATAAACAAAAGAACAGTAGATGAAATATCAGATTCACACAGTTCAGAACACAGCATTGCAAAAGAAATTTGTGAATGAGCTGTGCCAATGCTTTAGCAATTTCCCCCAATTTTTCCTAAATTGAATACCATCAGAATACATGTCTAAAATAGGATTCATGGCTAGACAAGGAGATTTACTGATTAAAAATTGAATCTGTATGCTCCGCAAGGCAAAAATAACATTGAGCGCTTCTTCAGTATTAGGTTATATTTATGAATGGAAGTTGAAACTTAGAAGGAAAAGTTAACGAGCATACAAATATTTGCCACTCATTATAACACATTTTCATATTCGCTAAGGAATATATGGTGTATGCTGGTTACATGGCTATCTAGGTTTAAGTTCTCTAAAATACATAGAGTGGAATCTTGGGCCCATAGAAGTCACTGATAAAAATCCCATTATTATGGTGTGGAAATCACATTACTGGATCAGCAGGAGCACAGGGCTATGTGGCTACAAACATGTCATCACCACAATGATACTCCAAATGAGGCAAACAGAAACAGGTAGATGGTTTGCAGGTTTACTATTTAATATGTTTCTCCCTAATTTCAGGCATGATATAGATACATACACAGGTTTTCTGTTTCTACAACCCTTCAGTGCCATTATTATTATTATTTAACATCTATCCCAGAATTACCACTGCAGGAGCCAACACAACACTCCCAAGAAAAGGTTGGCAAATATTTCTGAAACAACAATACTGTGGGAAAAGGTAGGCAGTTTTTAATCCCTGCACATTTCTTGATCTCTTTACAAAAGAATGAACATTATAAATACACCCAAGATTTTAGAAATATTGTGATTTTTCCATACGTAGCATTTGTGAATACAACATTGCCCGGCGATTCTACTGAGAGTGAATCCGAAAGACTCTGAAGCTGCCGTTGGCCAAGATGCCAGATGCTGCTACTAAAAAAAAAAAATTGTTATCCAGCATTGGTATCTGGTCTGCGTGACTACCTTCCAAAGAAACAAACAAACAAACAACCACAGTAAGGAATAGCTCTGGTGCCAAGCCCCTCAAAGATCTGTTTTGTAAAATATAAATATAATACTTGAAAAGTGATTATATTTAGTATTCACTGGGGTAAATGGGAAGCAATATTAAAATATTTGTAATCGGTATGTTCATTAGGGATGGAATAATGGAGGAGGCTGCCTGCTGCTCTAAATCCTCTTTCTCTTTCTGCTTTCCCACCTAATCCTCACTACTCTTAGAAAAATAAGGTGAATGAGATAATATCTTTTATTGGACCAACTACACTGAATACTTCTAGAACAATCTTTTTATAGATTTCCAGAACAAGGAGCTATTTCTAGCCCTGAAGATTCAGCAGGGAATGAGCAAAGCAGCCTCCAGAGTGTTGGGATTGGTATTTCATTGACCTCTCACTCTAAAAGAATGAGTAGCTGGCTGTGTGTTTCCCACCTAAGAGCTCCTTGAAGCAGCTGCAACCCTACTGGCACTATCCGTGCCACAGTTATTGGTAGCATATTCTAGAGAATCTGTCTTAAACAGTTATTTTCCTCTTGAGAATGGTGCTGGCCAAAGTTGGCTTACACGTTAGAGTATCTCCCACACTCTATGGGCCAGCCTAAACTACTATATACATGATACCATGTTTAATTAGCAGGCTTAAAGCACTGATTTGGCAAAGAATTTAAGTACATGCTTAACTCCAGCCCTAAGCACGCACATAAAGTTAATCATATTCTGAAATCCCATTGACTTTAAACAGGACATAGGGGCTGATGCAAAGCATAGTGAGGTCTATGGGAAAGTTTCCATCAACTCCAAAGGGCTCTAAGGTCATGCCCCTAATGCAAAGTGTATTTGGATAGCACTATATCAAGTTAAGGAATCATGCTCTAGTTCTGACCGATAGCAGGGCAAAAAGCATAGTTCCTTTACCAGAGTTTTAGAACACAGCTGTGGGACATTTCACAGAAAAATGAAATCCTATCTCAGGCTAGTAACATCTATGTTTAAAGAGGGTTATTGCTGGAACAGTTGAGACTACAGTGTGGGTGTTGCTTATACATTTGCTCCTGCTTTAACATATGAACAAATATTGTCAATCCAAACCCCATTATTTACAAAATAGAGTATTTGCAAGTTTTGTTACAGATGGTAAAGATTACATATTTCCATGAGATCTGTTTGGTGGAAAATGCCATTTTCTGTTGAATGCTTCCCACTGCAGACAAGGAAGAGATAAACAAGATGGATGTTTAAAATACCTTGGGAACAGAATTTTAAATAATTAGGAAAATTAATGCCTACAGAGTCTACCACACTAGATTTTACCTTCAAGAACATTCTAAATAGCTTCCTACTCTCCTGCCCCCTCTTATCTGTCCTCCTTCCCCTCTCACCACCCCAGCCCCCATTGCTTTGCATCCCTTATCAGCCTGGGATTTAGACTTTTTCATTAAGGACAGGGAAGTAAGTTTGGAATATAAGGAAGGCTCTTTCACAGCTTTTCAGTAGTACACAATCAATACAGGATGGCAGCTGGGGAAAAAAGGAAGATGGCATCCAGTCAGGACACTGGAGAGTGTACTGTAGCCCACTTCTACCTTCATTGTTGCAAGCAAAACAGCTGGGGAGGCAAAATATTACTTGAAGGTCTTGGGTTTGTCTGGAGAAACTGGAACAGAAATAATCTAAAGACTGACAATAACTAGTTATAATTCACACCTTATTTCTACACACCTCTGTGTGTGGACATTCTTCTTTCAGTAAAAGGGTTCCATAATTTAATATAACTAAACTGGGCAAATTATCAATGCAAGTGTGGCAAATTGCTGATACGATTATGATGGGTCCCATGCTTCCTTTTCTTGGGGAGGGTTCAGGGTGCAGTTTCCTGCCCCTGAACTAGCGTATTTACTGTCCCACTAGTAACCCAGAGAAGGATAGTGGAGAAGGAGGGACCCGGGCCCGCCCTCTACTCCAGGTCCCAGCCCAAGGGCCCTAGGGATAGCGGTAAACCACTTGAACTAGTGCTTCCTTCCCCTGGGCTACTTCCCTCTCCTGCTCTTCAGCTTGTGGGGCTTCCTGCCCTCTCTCTCTGCACAAGCCAGGTGTCTCTTTATGTAGGGTCTTGGTCTTCTAGCCAGCCACAGCACTTCTCCAAACTCTCCTCTACTTCAACTCCTCCAAACTGGTCTCTGCTCCAACTCCTTCCCCTGGCTGATTGAAGGAGGGGGTTTTTATCAGGTGACTAGCTTCAGGTACTGTAATTGGCTGCAGGTGCTTTTAATTAATCTATAGAAACCTTTCTTCCCTCTACAGGGAATGAGGCTTCTCCTCATCTTGGGACTTACATATCTCTTCTATATCACTCTCCTGCTTGGATCCCCCTCTTAGGCTGGGCGGGGATCCTTTAGCAGTGGACGGGCTTCGTTTGGATCGGATAGGATCACTCTCCTGCTGCCTTCTTGTTATACCAATAAAATAAAAACCAGCAGGATCTTATTAAAGGGGAAAAGGCAAAATACCACATTTATTGTGAATACAGAAAGAATCATAGTAAGCAGTTAGTTATAGCTATAACATTCCATTCAATTTCATATTTATTCACACATTCATTCATACACACAGGTTCTGCAAGGTTGTTATCATAGTTACCAGCCTTACTGTTGCTCATGCCAAGCCACTAGCCAGGTGGCCTGGACATGAGGAGGGAGCAGGGCCTTGTCAGATGCTCATCTGATGCTCCTGGAAGTTGCTTTGCAGAATCAGACCTCAAAGTTCTTACTTTCCAGAGTCCATTTTTATAGGAATTTCTTCCTATGCCAGTCTATCGGAATTGCTTCATCATGCTGTTGCTGAATCAATCAGCAGATGGCACATTCCTGACGGCTCCGTGCTGCCAGATGTTATCTTGTTCTTTGGTTCTCCCATTCTTGAGGCTGTTGGGTGGATTCCAGTCTGCCCTCCGGGGGTCCTCTGGTTATTTCCACTTCACGCCTTCGTCAGCCGATGGACACTGGATTCTTAGGCTGGCACCTCCCTGATCATTCAGTTATTATCCACACCAAGCATCCATCCACATACATACCTCTATCTCTATTTTAATCACAATTGTTAACAAAGCGAGATGAATACAACAAAAGGGCGGGGAGTCTCTGGGTGCTGTTTCTGTTGTTACAGAGTATTGCTTTGAGTCTCTCTCTGTGTGAGTAGTTGTTGTTACAAAGAATTGCTTTGAGAACAGACTCTGTCTTAGAATGTACTAACACAATTAGCAGCTTGCAAGTTTCACACATAGAGGGAGAGAAACAGTACCAAAACCCAAGAGACCTCTTAATTAATAATACCCTCGAATTTAAACTATGGGGAATCAAACTCATTTGTGATTTTAATACAGAACTGCTTTAATATGATCCAACATTCTGGCCATGCTGTATCACAGTAAGTTAGAATAAATATTCCCTATTTTGATGTAACATAAGAATTCCAATATTCGGACTTGAACCAAAAGCATTAACAGTGGGAATTACAACTGAGCTAGTTACTTCGGTTCCAGTCTATGTAGACAAGCCCTCTGTGCATATAGCTGTAGAATCTGGGTTTAGAATGGATTCTGGAATTTTTAAAGCCTTCTCCTATTTATTTTAATTCATAATAATAAAAAAATCTTTAAGTCATCTCTGTTCTGTAGAGCAGAACAAACTCATTGAGTTGCATTTCCCAAGAGGAAGAAAGCTAATCCGAGCTCTGGGGAGTCTGAGTATGACCAAATAAAATTTACAGTGTTAATAATTTTGTGCAAAACTCTTCCTTTTCAAGTTCACATTTAGGCCCTGATTCTGGAAACACTTAAGCACATGCTTAACTTTAAGCACATGAGCAGTCTCACTGCTGTCAGAAAAACAGAAATGTAAAGAATTTACTAGAGCAGGCAGCCTGCACAATGGGACTACTCACATGCTTAAAATTAAGCATGTGCATCAGTGTCTGCAGGATTATGGCCTTTATTTGCAAACTGCAATAGAAAATTTTCCTTGGCAAATCCCAACTGTAGCATGCTAGTCGGCAAAGTTTTTCAGGCAGAGAAGTTGTTTATATAATAATTTATATTGTCCTTCCAAGCTGAGATTCAGAACTCTTCATATCTTCAGCAGCACTGTTTTATCATTGAGTTGTTTCAGCATTATAATAAACCTTGCAATTCATCATGCTGTTTGCAACAGCAGCAAAACAATATATGCAACTGATATATGCCGAAAGATGTCTTAATTTGTGACCACTCGTAATTAAACACCACCAATGCAGTTTTAATGACTGAGCAGATTCAAGTTCTTTCACCTACAGTTGCACACACATTGAAGATTCACTCCTACTCACCAGTTTTCAAAGTAATACTTTTGATAGAATCCTCCATATAGTACGTTAAATAGATTGGGTGCTCTAGAGGCAAGAACGCTCTCACATAAGCTACACCCAGCATCAGAAGCTACAGTGATAAATCCAGTAATTTTAGGAACATGCATCTTCTCTTAAGAGCAAATGAACATAGATTTGCCAGGCTAAACCAGATGGTGCAGTTCATTTTTGAGAATGACCAGTACTAGATGTTTCAGAAGAAGAGGTAAAACCCTTACACTAGACATTTATATAAAAGCATGTATACAGAGGAAGATTCTTCCTAAACCTGTACAATGAGAGGTTGGTTTATATCTTGAAGCATGAGGGTGGATTAGGGTTAATCAGGGGGCCTAAACCTGAGGGTTGAGTGCTCCCTGGGGTCTCATGGCCATCATCATTCCACCTTTTCAGTATAGCTAATTGGGAAGAGAGTTTCACCCTGCTAAATGGGAAGGGTTCTGTGTGGAAGAGGTTGAAAACCATGGCTTTAAATGGCTATCCTAGTTACACAAGTTTTATTCATATCTGAAAAAAGAAAAGGAGTACTTGTGGCACCTTAGAGACTAACCAGTTTATTTGAGCATGAGCTTTCGTGAGCTACAGCTCACTTCATCGGATGCTATGCTGTAGCTCACGAAAGCTCATGCTCAAATAAACTGGTTAGTCTCTAAGGTGCCACAAGTACTCCTTTTCTTTTTACGAATACAGACTAACACGGCTGTTACTCTGAAACCTGTCATGATTCATATCTGAGTTTACTTCTTTTTGAATCCTACTAAAATATTTAGTTCTACAATATCTCACAGAAGGGAGTATGCCCCATTTAATGACATTTTGTGGAAATAAAGTGTTTCCCATCTTATGTGTGTTACCTTTATTTTCATTTTCGTACCCAGACTACAGAAAGTGACTTTATAACCACTGTAGGCTGCAGCTCTGATAGCCAAGCACAGCACACTGTAAGACAACTTGTCATTTTGGGAGCATCGCAGGGTCTCTGCTCATTAAACAGCACTCTTTTCTAATTGCACGGCAGAGAATGAGGGAGGAGAGCATACAGTAATAAGGGTAAGGGGATGTTTCAGGGTCACAGGGTGAAATACACACCTGCACAGAGTGCCAGCACAAGGCCTAGTTACCATGTAAGTCCCACTTAAGCTCCCTGGGAATGGCATAACTGATGATGATAGCCCTTGTGCTGGTCCTCTGTACATGACTGACTTTTACCCAAAATCTTTACTGTGATTCAAACCTCCACTTAACACATTCCTGTCTCCTCTCTTGGAAATAAAAAAATAATGCAGAAGACAGCTGATTTGACCCTTTTCCTTAATAGTGTAACAATATGGAAGTGTTATGCAAGCACCGCCATTCTCTCCCATATACCAAATGGGCATCTTGAACAAAAGCAAGTTGTTTAGTATTTTAATCCTATGCTGTTTATAGAATCTATGTTTGCACATAAATTCATGTGAAAAGACTGACTCACCGCTAGTACCTCCTAGTGGCCACGCATAGCATAGTAGCTTTCTCCCTGCTGGGTGTCTCCTGCCTACAGCTGCTCTGCCTCTGTGGTGACCTGTCTCTTTTGTGACTTGGCCCCTCCAGCCAGGTCACTTTAAAGTCTCTCTCCTTCTGGGGTATTCCATGAAGGAAAAAGCAAGGGGAATTAATGCAAATAAACTGAGTTAAGAAGACACGGGCAGGTATGATTCCCCCTCAGGGTGCATCAAAATCTGGCCCTCCATTCTCCTTCAAGGAGAGGTCATCTAAGAAGCTCCTGCCTTCAGTCAGCCCTTTCCTCAGGAGCTGAAGGTCTGTTCTTCTCCCTTGTCTGCCAGCAAATGAGCTGCTTGCTTTGCTCCCCTTTTAACTCCTCCTCCAGCCTATGCATACGTTGCAGGTGTAGCAGGGCAGAGCCGCTTGAGCCCAAAACAGCTCCTTACCCTGCTTGTTGTCCAGTGTGGAGTTTGTGTACAGTTCAGCAGGGTGTCAGGTATCTTTAACTGCAGTATCTTATCAGACCATTGTTGAAATGCACAGACTGATCTGCGCTGTTGCACAATGAGAAGCATTTATCAATTCCAGATATTGATAGCCCACAGCTGAAATCCATGTTTCATATCATTTTCTAGTCAATCTTAGTGTTGGGATGATAAGAACTAATTGAACTATTCATATTTGTTATGAATTTAGCTTCTGATTTGGTTAGTGAATTGTTTATGCACAGAAACTATATCTATGAATGTATTTTTGTTCATGATACAACCATTAGTGTAGACACAATTATACCAATATAAAAGTGCTTATACTGGTATAACTTACTTCCCTGTGGGAAGGGGAATAAGACAGATAATACACCCCTGGCATTGAGAGAATTGAAAACTTTATGTTACTCCAGATCCAATTATTTCAATTGTTCCTTGTCCTCATAATGGATCAAACCAGAAACTCAGACTGCAAACACCTCAAACTTTGGCAAGCTCAAAATCCACAGGTGAATTTTGTATTTTGGGTCCTCTCTACAGCATATAGTCTAGTCTTAAAATAATAGAAGTAAACAAACAACACAATACATAGTTTTCAATGGCAATGTTCTTTAGATGTATGAGAGTGGTAAAAGTATTTGTTTCAAATAATAGCCTTTATGCTGAGCTGTACTGTGTTGGCACGAAGCCCTAAATTTGAGCTGTCTCCTTTTATAGGTTCAGAGTAGCAGCTGTGTTAGTCTGTATTTGCAAAAGAAAAGGAGGACTTGTGGCACCTTAGAGACTAACAAATTTATTTGAGCATAAGCTTTCGTGAGCTACAGCCCACTTCATCGGATGCATTCAGTGGAAAATACAGTGGGGAGATTTATATACATAGAGAACATGAAACAATGGGTGTTACCATACACACTGAAAGGAGAGTGATCAGGTAAGGTGAGCTATTACCAGCAGGAGAGCGGGGGGTGGGGGGAAACCTTTTGTAGTGATAATCAAGGTGGGCCATTTCCACACAATGTCACAGCAAACCTAGTGGCTGAACTTTGTGACTTTGTCCTCACCCATAACTATTTCACATTTGGGGACAATGTATACCTTCAAATCAGCGGCACTGCTATGGGTACCCACATGGCCGCACAGTATGCCAACATTTTTATGGCTGACTTAGAACAACGCTTCCTCAGCTCTCATCCCCTAATGCCCCTACTCTACTTGCGCTACATTGATGACATCTTCATCATCTGGAACCATGGAAAGGAATTCCACCATGATTTCAACAATTTCCATCCCACCATCAACCTCAGCCTGGACCAGTCCACACAAGAGATCCACTTCCTGGACACTATGGTGCTAATAAGCGATGGTCACATAAACACCACCCTATACCGGAAACCTACTGACCGCTATGCCTACCTACATGCCTCCAGTTTTCATCCAGATCACACCACAAAATCCATTGTCTACAGGCAAGCTCTTCAATACAAACGCATTTGCTCCAACCCCTCAGACAGAGACAAACACCTACAAGATCTCTATCAAGCATTCTTACAACTAAAATACCCACCTGCTGAAGTGAAGAAATAGATTGACAGAGCCAGAAGAGTACCCAGAAGTTACCTACTACAGGACAGGCCCAACAAAGAAAATAACAGAACGCCACTAGCCGTCACCTTCAGCCCCCAACTAAAACCTCTCCAACGCATCATCAGAGATCTACAACCTATCCTGAAGGAAGACCCATCACTCTCACAGATCTTGGGAGAGAGGCCAGTCCTTGCTTACGGACAGCCCCCCAACCTGAAGCAAATACTCACCAGCAACCACACACTACACAATAGAACCACTAACCCAGGAACCTAACCTTGCAACAAAGCCCGTTGCCAACTGTGTCCACATATCTATTCAGGGGACACCATCATAGGGCCTAATCACATCAGCCCACTATCAGAGGCTCGTTCAGGTGCACATCTACCAATGTGATATATGCCATCATGTACCAGCAATGCTCCTCTGCCATGTACACTGGTCAAACTGGATAGTCTCTACGTAAAAGAATAAATGGACACAAATCAGACGTCAAGAATTATAACATTCAAAAACCAGCCAGAGAACACTTCAATCTCTTTGGTCACTCGATTACAGACCTAAAAGTGGCAATTCTTCAATAAAAAAACTTCAAAAACAGACTCCAATGAGAGACTGCTGAATTGGAATTAATTTGAAAACTGGATACAATTAACTTAGGCTTCAAAAAAGACTGGGAGTGGATGGGTCATTACACAAAGTAAAACTATTTCCCCATGTTTATTCCCACCACCCCGCCCCACTGTTCCTCAGATGTTCTTGTCAACTGCTGGAACGCCCATTGTTTCATGTTCTCTATGTATATAAATCTCCCCACTGTATTTTCCATTGAATGCATCAGATGAAGTGAGCTGTAGCTCACAAAAGCTTATGATCAAATAAATTTGTTAGCCTCTGAAGTGCCACAAGTACTCCTTTTCTTTTTGTGGATACAGACTAACACGGCTGCTACTCTGAAACCTTTAAACTACAGTACATCTGAGCCCACGCTATTGGTTGTATTGGTTGTATTAGTATAGGCAAAATATCACACCCGAACCAAAATAGTCATAATGGAACAAAAATCAATGTTTAGACCAGGCCTATATGTTCTGTATGTTTATGTTTGGAAATATGATCACTTGTGCTAAAATTTGTGGAACTTTTGGAATTTGTGAACAATGTCACAAATATCTAACAGTTGTCCAAATACTCACTAAATAATGAATTTCATGTCACCATGAATCATAGGGATACAAACTTGACATTTCTATTTGCAATAATATCTGTGAATTGGATATTTTTTAACTAGTTGACCAACTCTATTAATTACTGCAATGGGATGTAGAAAAAGAACAGATTTCTGTACTAGATGGTAACTAGGAGTCCTTGTGACACCTTAGAGACTAACAAATTTATTTGGGCATAAACTTTTGTGGATTAGAACCCACTTCATTAGATGCATGGAGTGAAAATACAGGAGCAGGTATAAATACATGAAAGGATGGGGATTGCTTTACCAAGTGTGAGGTCAGTCTAACGAGATACATCAATTAACAGAGGATACCAAGGGAGGAAAAATAACTATTGAAGTGGTAAGAGAGTGGCCCATTAAAGACAGTTGACAAGAAGGTGTGGGTAACAGTAGAGAGAAATTAGTATTGGGGAAATTAAGTTTAGGTTTTGTAATGACCCAACCACTCCCACCTGGTAACTGTTAGTGTTGCGTTCAAGGTGTGGCTAGAATGAGGATTTAAAGGACATGTACTATGAAAACATTGTTTTCATTTCACATTCCCCACAGTTCACTCACAGCTCTTGTAAATCTTTTTAGCAGACAATTGAAGGACATACTATTAACAACTTATTGTTATTTATTTAAAAGAAGCACTGATGTTCTAACAGCATCAAGAAAAGCTTAGTTTTGTGATGATGGGAGAGGGTATACACTGTGTAGAGGACATCACCAACAGTAAACAGCTGTGTAAAATTCAATAAATCAGATCCCTGGTAAAGGAGTCTGTTCTACCCCATAGCCATTTATTAGGTTTTTGGTATCACTGGGATACATTGCTGCTAAGATATATTAGACATCCCAGAAGACGTGAGACATTAAAGTTACTAGGTAAGCTGTGTTTCAGACCCTTTGGTCATGTCTACACTACAGAAGTACTCCGATTTTACAGAAGTCGATTTTTGGGAACAGATTGTATAAAGTCGAGTGCATGAGTCCACACTAAGCACATTAATTCGGCGGTGTGCGTCCACAGTACCATGGCAAGCGTCGACATTCTGAGCGGTGCACTGTGGGTCGCTATCCCACAGTCCCCGCTGTCCATTGGAATTCTGGGCTGAGCTCCCAATGCCTGATGGGGCCAAAAATTTGTCGCAGGTGGTTATGGGTAAATGTCATCAGTCAACCCTCCCTCCCTCTGTGAAAGCAACAGCAGACAATCATTTTGCACCCTTTTCTCTGGATTGCCTGAGCACACGCCATAGCATGGCAAGCATGGAGCCCGTTCAGCTCACTGCAGCAGTTATGACCATTGTAAACACCTTGTGCATTATCGTGCAGTTTATGCAGAGCCAGCACCTGAAAAACCAGGCGACGGCAGAGCGGTGATGAGGACATGAACACAGATTTCTCTAAAGCCACGGTCCCCGGCAATTTGGAGATCATGGTATTACTGGGGCAGGCTCATGCCATGGAACACCGATTCTGGGCCTTGGTAACAAGCACAGAATGGTGGGACCGCATAGTGTTGCAGGTTTGGGATGATTCCCAGTGGCTCCAAAACTTTTGCATGCGTAAGGGCACTTTCATGGAACTTTGTGACTTGCTTTCCCCTGCCCTGAAGCACAAGAATACCAAGATGAGAGCACCCCTCACAGTTGAGAAGTGAGTGGCGATAGCCCTGTGGAAGCTTGCAATGCCAGACAGCTACCAGTCAGTCGGGAATCAATTTGGAGTGGGAAAATCTACTGTGGGGTTGCTGTGATGGAAGTAGCCAACACAATCATTGAGCTGCTGCTATCAAAGGTAGTGACTCTGGGAAATGTGCAGGTCATAGTAGATGGCTTTGCTGCAATGGGATTCCCTAACTGCGGTGGGGCTATAGACGGAACACATATCCCTATCTCGGGACCGGACCACCAGGGCAGCCAGTACATAAAACGCACGGGGTACTTTTCAATGGTGCTGCAAGCACTGGTGGATCACAAGGGACGTTTCACCAACATCAACGTGGGATGGCCGGGAAAGGTTCATGATGCTCGCGTCTTCAGGAACTCTGGTCTGTTTAAACGGCTGCAGGAAGGGATTTACTTCCCAGACCAGAAAATAACTGCTGGGGCTATTGAAATGCCTATAGTTATCCTTGGGGACCCAGCCTTCCCCTTAATACCCTGGCTCATGAAGCCATACACAGGCACCCTGGACAGTAGTCGGGTGCTGTTCAACTATAGGCTGAGCAAGTGCAGAATGGTGGTAGAGTGTGCATTTGGACGTTTAAAGGATCGCGGGTGCAGTTTACTGACTCGCTCAGACCTCAGCAAAACCAATATTCCCATTGTTATTCCTGCTTGCTGTGTGCTCCACAATCTCTGTGAGAGTAAGCGGGAGACGTTTATGGCAGGGTGGGAGGTTGAGGCAAATCGCCTGGCTGCTGAATATGTGCAGCCAGACACCAGGGTGATTAGAAGAGCACAGGAGGGCGCGGTGCACATCAGAGAAGCTTTGAAAACCAGTTTCAGGTACTGGGTGACACTTCTGTTTGTTTCTCCTTGATGAAAACCCACCCCCTTGGTTGCCGCTAAATTCCCTGTAAGCCACTTGCCCTCTCCCCTTCAATCACAGCTTGCTTGCAAAGGAAATAAAGACCACGTATTTAAATGGTTTTAAAGACCATTTAAAAACCACGTATTCTTTATTAATTGATTATAAAAATAGGGAGATAACTAACAAGGTAGCCCGGGGTGGGGGGGCAGGTGGGAGGAGGGTAGGAGGGAAGGAAAAGGCCACTTCGAAATTTGTTGAATGCCAACCTTCTGTTGCTTGGGCTGTCCACTGGGGTGGAGTGGTTGGGTGCCTGGAGCCTCCCCCCCGCCCCCCCGGCGTTCTTGGGTATCTGGGTGAGGAGGAGATGGAACTTGGGGAGGAAGGAGGGCAGTTAAACAGGGGCTGCAGCGGCCGTCTGTGATCCTGCTGCCGTTCATGAACCTCCACCAGATGCCGGAGCATGTCTGTTTGATCCCGCAGTAGCCTCAGCGTTGCCTCATGCCTCCTCTGATCTTCCTGCCGCCACCTCTCCTCACGTTCATCGGCTGCTTTCCTGTACTCTGCTATTATGTCCCTCCACACATTCTGCTAAGCTGTGTCAGTGCCGGACGACTGCATGAGCTCAGAGAACATTTCATTGTGCGTGCATTTTTTTCACTGTCCTATCTGAGGTAGCCTTTGGGACGGAGCAGGGAGGCTTCAAACATTTGCAGCTGCTGGAGGAAAAAAAGGGAGTGAAGTATTTAAAAAGATACATTTTACAGAACAATGGCTATACTCTTTCACGATGAACAACACTATTCACATTACATAGCCCATGTGATTTGGTACAATGTTGCATTTTGCATCTTATATTGCGTGCCTGCGGCTTTGGTGTTAGAGATCACACACGCAGTGCTGGGCAACAGAATTCGGCTTGCAGGCGGCCATGGTAAGCCATTGTCTTTCGGCTTCTGCAACCTTCATAACAGCAGTGCCCTCCTCTCCCATTCCAAGCAAAGCACCTTGAGTTGACCATTTAGTGCTGTGGTTTTCCTGTTAATGTGCAGCAGCAGAAACCAAACGAACCGCCCCCCGGATCCAATTCTCTGGGATGATCCCTTTACCCCTCACCTCACTGTGTGGCTGGTATCAGGGAAGATCCCTGCTAGCCAAATGCGAACAGCTCAGTGCCAATGGACTCCCCCCGCCCCACCGCATGGCTAACTGCAGAGAGGATTTCTTTTCAGCCACTGGCAAACAGCCCAGTAGGAACAGCCACCTCTGAATGTCCCCTTAATTAAATTCCCCTATTTCAACCAGGTTACCATGAATGATATCACTCTCCTGAGGATAACACAGAGAGATAATGAACAGATGTTGCTTGAATGCCAGCAAACACTGGGACCATACGTTGCCAGGCTTTGTCATCCAATGATACCAGATTACTTGTTACTAGCATGGCGTGGTAAGGTGTCCTACCATGGAGGATGGAATAAGGCTGCTCTCCCCAGAAACCTTCTGCAAAAGCTTTTAGAGTACCTCCAGGAGAGCTTCATGGAGATGCCCCTGGAGGATTTCTACTCCATCTCCAGACACGTTAACAGACTTTTCCAGTAGCTTCACTGGCCACAAATGAATCCCAAGTCCTCAGCGCTACTTAATCACTTGTTTTTATAACATGTATTATATTTAAAAAGGTACACTCACTAGAGGTCCGTTCTCCAGCTTGGTTGGGTTGGGAGGGTATTTCAGTCAGGGTGATAAAAAGATCCTGGCTGTCGGGGAGAACGGTGTGCTGTGTCCTTTCCTCAAGCTCCTCCTCCTCCTCCTCCTCCTCATCTTCCCCATCCGCAAAATCCTCAGGCATGGCGGAGAGTACCCCATCATCGGAGTCCACGGACAGGGGTGGGGTAGTGGTGGCGCCTCGCCCACCTCCCCCCAGAATTGCATGCAGCTCAGCATAGAAGCGGCATGTCTGGGGCTCTGTCCAGGAGCGTCCTTTTGATTCTTTGGTTTTCTGGTATGCTTGTCTGAGCTCCTTAAGTTTCACGTGGCACTGTGTTGCGTCCCTGCTGTAGCCTCTGTCCCTCATGGACTTGGAGATTTTTTGAAATATTTTGGCATTTCTTCTTTTGGAACGTAGTTCTGATAGCACGGATTCCTCTCCCCATACAGCGATCAGATCCCGTACCTCCCGTTCGGTCCATGCTGGAGCTCTTTTTCGATTCTGGGACTGCTTGGTCACCTGTGCTGATGAGCTCACCTGGCCAAACAGGAAATAAGATTCAAAAGTTCTCAGGGCTTTTCCTGTACACCTGGCCAGTGCATCCGAGTTCAGAGTGCTGTCCAGAGCAGTCACAATGGTGCACTGTGGGATAGCTCCCGGAGGCCAATACCTTCGAATTGCATCCACACTAACCCTAATTCGAAATGGCGATGTCGATTTCAGCACTAATCCCCTCGTCGGGGAGCAGTACAGAAATCGGTTTTAAGAGCCCTTTATGTTGAAAAAAATGGCTTTATTGTGTGGACGAGTGCAGGGTTAATTCAATTTAACGCTGCTAAATCTGACAAACTCGTAGTGTAGACCAGGCCTTTGAGTTCCTCTTGAACGTTCCCTCAGGTGACAGACCTGGCTTCCTACACCTTTCTCAACAGTAGAACCTTGTGGTCCAACTATTCTGGGACTGGATCTCTGGGCAGCAGCCCACAGATGGTTTATGTTACGAATTACACCTTGTAGGACACGCACACAACTGCTGCGAATTATACCTGGTAGGACACGCACACAAGTGCTACGAATTACACCTGGTAGGACACCCACACAAGTGCTACGAATTATACCTGATAGGACACGCACACCAGTGCTGCGAATTATACCTGATAGGTCATGCACAGTTCGAATCTAGGCTGAGGCACAGAAATAAAGTCCACAACTGCAGAGTTCCCAAAAGACATTAAGTTTATTACGCTCGAGCGTGGTGCCCCCCCTGCTAGCCAGGAGGGGACCCTGAATACAGATTATACAAAGGTTATATACTTTTTAGCAAAGCATGTTGCCCTCGTGCATCGGAAACCTTAGCCAATAAACAAACCCTTTTCTTATCTTCCACCTATCCCTGCTTGGTGCATTTCTCGTGCTATACCAGTATGTTAATTACACAGCATGGTCCTAAAGCCAGGCATCAGTAACTTTTATTATCAGGATGGGAGGCCTCACATCAAGGCCAAGAGACAGGGAGTTAGAGACTAACAAAAACCAGATACTGGGAGTCAAGGCAGGCTGGAGACAAGGAGGAGGCTTTTCACAGGGATTCAGTATCTAAGGATCACTCCTCCTGGTATATGATGTGCTGGCATTGAAACAACGGTGGGCCCCAAACCAAAATGGAGTCACATGTGCTAACTTTTCCTTAACATTTACTAATCATGTTACCACAACAGGCCCAACTAGGTCTGGCACCTGTAAGTGTAACCTATATGTTTTTATACTGCAACATTTTACTTAATTTCTCCAGTGGAGGGGAAGGGAAGGGAAGCAGTGGGGAGGAGACACAGATCTTATTTAGATACTCTGTATCTCTGCATAAGTGCAAAGAACAGGGCAGGACAACTCAATTAGAAAAGCCCAGAAACTTCCAGAACAAGGTGTGGTTGTTACTAGACTTTCTCAGTAGTTGTTTTAAGGCTGTGTTTGAAGTTTTCATTGTGAGCAACCAACCTCACAGGTCATACCCCAACCAACCTTTGAGAGCTGAGCCAATGAGAGAGTAAGTGTAGGGATGTTATAAATATAGACGCTAAAGACAGTCCTGTGGATTCAGCTGCTGATTGCCTTAACACCACAGATTGTGTTTGCTGTGAGGGCTGGGTCTCAATTTCTGTACCACTTTGGATACAGGTGAGTGCTATTTCAGTTTTATGTACAGGGAAGCATTTGTTATCCTTATATCTATAACCTGTGGAACTTACATCTAGCTGTCAGCTAATAGCCCTATACTGGGATTCTGTCTTAGTTAAAGAGAGAACAGGGGCAATATGGAGTGAGTGAGTGAGGTGAGAGTTTCTGAATTCTTGCCTGAGTTAGCTGTACTTTTGGGGAGAATATCATGTCTTAGAGAGTGAGATTCTTGTAGAGATGCAGGGAATGGATAGTCTATATGCTGATCCCAATCACTTTGGATATGGGCTGCAGATTTCTGTTTCACCAGCAACTGACAGGACCCATCAGCTATTAACCCAAGGGCTGAAATGCTGCTAGTTGTGGAAATTCCCAGGCTGTTTGCTAAGGATTGCCAGTGGATTTACTGTCTAATAGCTTTTGTTTACAAGTTATTCATAGTATTCCAAATACTATTTACAGTGTGTTCTGTGTGCCTGATGTGCTTGTTTTACTAAGGAAGCATATGGCATTCTCTCTCTGAAATTGACTAGGACTTAACATCCATTTATCAGGGTTTTACATTCAGTAGCCCTGAGGTTTAATTCCGTGTAATGTGTTCTGAAAAGAGAACTCTGGCCTGTACTTCAGCACAGAATTAAGATGAGAAGCAGTAAGAAGGAGAGTATATTAAATTTACAGGCTATTTACCTGAGCACCCATTGCCTCCATTACACGGCCCTTTTCCTCCAGGGACCTGTAACAGTGGTTGATTAACATGACTGAAGGACAGCTAAATCTAAACAAAGTTATTTATTTACCCAAAGATACATAGCATGCAAAGCACGGGGTTAAAACAAAAAAGTCCCATTGGCATGCATCTTACCTACACCATAATATTTCCTTGCAAGCTTTTGTAAATTCCCTTCAGCTCAGTTAACTGGGTTGAGACAGACAGCCTGCTTGCTGCAGTTTCTGTGTGTGTGTGTGTCTCTCTCTCTGTCTCTTTGGCTCTGTCAGTACTTATTGAGGCTCCCTGAGAAGCCCCCAGCTCACTCAACCCACTTCTTCCCTAGGCCAGCATCATTAAGGTTTCAGCATCCCCTTTGATGATAGGATAAGGTCTGGGAACAGTAAACCTTACCAGAGTAGCTGTAGCCAGAGAGGGGGTATTCTCTAATCAACAACTTTCCCACTGTTTCCTCAAGGACTGTTGGTATCCTCTGTACTGTCATTGTTTCATTTCACGTAGGTTTTTCCCTAACCACCTTCTTTGATTTAACTCTTTACATCCAGGCAGGGTAATACCAACCAGATAAACTGAAATGCACTTGATATGGATAAAAAAAGAATACACTTAACTCTCTCACTCTCCACATCACAGAATCTTACAGAGTCACTGTCATAGCACGTTGCCAAGTAACTTCTTGGCCTATTTCATTTTTAATTTAGTTCTTATCTGTGGTGAGGTGAAGCTGCTACACAACATGTTAAACGATCCTTAATTATAACAATACATTGCAGAAGTCATTGAGGAGCAGCTCAAGTTGAACAGTTATTAAAAACCATGAAAAGACCAAGACGCTGCAATCCACAGTTTTAATCTCAATATATCTTTCAGATGATGTTGTTTATGGCAACTCTTGGTTTCATTAAATGTGGCGTTGTTAGCGAATAATTATGGAGAGACCTTCAAAATGACAATCATGCATTTCAAATTACAGTCACCACAAAAGATTAAAGTAATGAAAACCAACACAGAAACTAATAAAACACTACATTTGTGCTACTGTAGTACTACTAGTTATAGCAAAATCACTTAACAATTTACAAATGGTCACTTTGACCTGTGTTTTCAAATAGAGCTATAAGGGATTCTATTACGCAGTGTTAATACTTCAGTGTTAGTTACAAGTTATTGTTCAGAATCTCTCTAAGTCTCTCTCTCTTTCCGTGTGTGTGTGTGTGTATTTACACATATATAGAGATACAAAAAAGGTGAACATTCAGTGTCACCAGGTATCCAATTAACCACAACAGCCAAACAGCACTTCAGTGCTTAAAGGATGTCTTGTGTTTCATTACAACAATTCCATTGCAATTCTATTACAGCACATCCCTTGGCCCGCGCCACTTCCCACAGCCCCCATTGGCCTGGAACAGTGAACCACGGCCAGTGGGAGCTGCGATCGGCCGAACCTGTGGACACTGTAGGTAAACAAACTGTCCGGGCCTGCCAGTGGATTTCCCTGACGGGCCGCATACCAAAGGCTGCCGATCCTTGCACTACATCCACATCTGCTTGCCTGGTACAGGGATCATCTCTGCTTGTGGGGCAGAAACCTTTGTACAACTAAGAGATAAGCCCACTGATCTTCATCATAAGAGAATTTCATTTTATGGTTATAGTTTAAAAAAAAAGAATCATCCATTTAAAAACTTTATTGCCACTGAATATGCCTGGTGATTATTCAAAATAAACCTACCAGGGCTGCCAGATGTTTCAGATACAGTGGGCACCTTAACATTTTTACAATGTTAATTTTTCAAGCAGGTAGCATGATTGCAAAATCCCCCACACCTAGTATACAGGGAACACAAAGGCATTGGTAAAGATTTTAGCAGTGACTTCTGTATTTCAGTGGAAAAATAGTGCTACATGCAGTACTGATGATGCAGTAGAGAAAAAACAGCAGTGGAGCAGTTACAATATTGCCAGTCCGTCTTTGATATTCAAGAAGTTCTCATTGTGATGCTGTATCAGTGTGTCATTCACGCTCTTCAGACAAATGTTCTAATCTGGACTTAATATTGAGGTAGTACACAGATCACTCTATATTGTAAATATGCACTTAATTTGCACCTACTGTCCTGGGGAAAAGCAGGTGCTTCTAAAGGCAGCATTGGTGTGAGAGCCTGGCTTGGAGTAAGCATTATAGCAGATGCATATGCTTTAAAGTGAAGTTGAAGTCAAAGCCCCTCTTCGGCATCCAGTCCTCCAGAAGCTTATTGTCTGCATTTTGTCAGCCTACTATAGCTTTATATATAATGACGGGTAGTACTGCTGAAAATTATGCATATCCACTTAATTAGCTTCTTACATGGCTTACATTTCAGTAACGTTAGCTAATTAACAACATTTCCAAATTGCTGTTCCACTGTATTCTCTTGAGTCACCTAGCTTGAGTTCCTTCTTCCCCTCACAATATTCTCCTAGATATTGCCTTTTGCTCTGAATTAGACTAGCCACCCAGCTTCCTGCCAATATACCGTAGTTCTATTAATTTTATTATATTGTTTCCTTACTAGAAGATGAGCTGTTTAATCCATAAGATTACTCTGAAGTTCTGAGTCTATATATCAGGATGCTGCTATGCCCATAAGTATAATTCCCACTAAAGTATTCAAATACATAGTTATCTGCAATTTACAACATACATTACCTTCACATTAAAAATAATGGCCCAGATCAACCCTTTCTATCATAAAATCCTTGAGTGGATGTTCTTGAGGAGGAAATCTCCATAAGAATCCCCTTGCAGAGATTGTCCCCTCTCCTCAAAAGGCTCTGAGGTCTGCTCATAAATCTGGAGGATCCCTTGAGAGCCTCATAGAGGTACTGAGCATTGTCACTGGTTGTGGTCTATTATGAGTCCCACCAATAGTGTAGTCAAGGGCAAACGCAAGTGAATGGTGCTTATCCACATTTCATTTTGGGGAATATGGAGTTTAGTTTAGGCTATTTTACCCACTTCTTTTTTTAATCACTACACCACTGAGGCCCACCCAGACTCCCTGGAAGCCTGGCCCTATTGGAGCTGCACTACCAGATATCCCCCTTTCACTGGAAATGATTAATACAGCCTCAGGACACATCACATTTTCCAGGACAGCTCCATGGAGCTGGAAAGGGAAAGATGCATTTTTCCCTTCCTCTTTCCATCCACGCCTCTCTTTAGACTGTCCAGTCCCCACCTTCGGCTTTAGTGTGGATCCTGAAAGTTCATTACTGTTGAGATGTCTCTATTTCTGCTCAGATTTGTCCAGTAGAATGGATAGGACTTAACGTTAGATGTCTAAATAAAAATAAGGTCTATTTCTATCCTAAAAAACAACAAGGAAAATATTGCTAAGTTCATATGTTTGCAAAATGTTATTTTTTCAATCATGTGCACAGCAGAATTCTGATAGCTAAGTGTCACGGTTACAGGGTGAACTGTGCTTTAGACTTCTTTTACTCCTTCTCAAGTGCACCTGTCAGGTGATAGAACCAGTTTCCTGTGCCTCTCTCAAGGATGGAACAATGCAGCCCAGCTGTTCTGGGATTGAATATTTGGGCTGTAACCATGTTAACATGACAGGCCCGGCTGGGTTTCGCACCTGAAACACCTTTTCCTCCAAGGAATTGTGACCAATGAGCTGATTAAAGTGAGAAAAAAAGCATTATTCATTCACTCACCCAAAAGTACATAGCAATCAGAGACAAGGGTTAAAACAATTAAGACCTATCTGCATATTTCCCCTTACCTAAACCCTAATCTTGCCTCGCTAGCTCTGGTAAATTCCATTCAGCCCAGTTATCTCCATCTCTAGGCTGGGAGAAGAAGAATACTGTGCTGAAGTGTACTTTCTGTGTCTCTCTGTCCAGGACTCATCTCCATCTGCTGCTAACCCACTCAACCCCCATTCCTTTCCTATGCCCGGCATCCCTTAATGCTGTAATATTCCCTTTGGTTCAAGGCTGAGACGTGGGAAAAGTAAACTGTGCCAGCCTGGCTGGAGCATTCTCCACATGATAGTTCCCCGCATTGTTCCCTTAAGATGCCTTATGTTTGTCATGTTTGATTCCCCACTAACTGCTTCCTTTGATTTAACTCTGTGCAAATCTGATGTCATCACACACGTCAATTGTCACGCATCTGATATTTCTAAAAAATAATACACAACTCCCTCATTCTCCACACCAGGCTTCATGCATAATATGCATTTTACACGATGTGCTTCATGATGGTGAAAAATAGATGCTATGTTTTTCCCCAGCTCCTAATATCTTTGATGTAGAAATATTGTCAAGGTTCCTTCCCCACTCTGAACTCTAGGGTACAGTTGTGGGGACCTGCATGAAAGACCCCCTAAGCTTTTCCTTACCAGCTTAGGTTAAAAAATTCCCCAAGGTACAAACTTTGCCTTGTCCTTGGACCCTATGCTGCCACCACCAAGCATGTTAAACAAAGAACAGAGAAAGAGCCCACTTGGAGACGTCTTCCCCCAAAAATATCCCCCCAAGCCCTACACCCCCTTTCCTGGGGAAGGCTTGATAAAAATCCTCACCAGCGTGTACAGGTGAACACAGACCCAAACCCTTGGATCTTAAGAACAATGAAAAAACAATCAGGTTCTTAAAAGAAGAATTTTAATTAAAGAGAAGGTGAAAGAATCACCTCTGTAAAATCAGGATGGTAAATACCTTACAGGGTAATCATATTCAAAACAGAGAATCCCTCTAGGCAAAACCTTAAGTTCCAAAAAGACACAAAAACAGGAATATACATTCCATTCAGCACAGCCTATTTTACCAGCCATTTAACAAAAGAAAATCTAATGCATTTCTAGCTAGATTACTTACTAACTTTTTACAGGAGTTCTGAGCTGCATTCCTGATCTGTTCATGGCAAAAGCATCACACAGAGAGACCCTTTGTTTTCGCCCCCGCTCCAACTTTGAAAGTATCTCGTCTCCTCATTGGTCATTTTGGTCAGGTGCCAGCGAGGTTACCTTAGCTTCCTAACCCTTTACAGGTGAAAGGGTTTTTCCTCTGGCCAGGAGGGATTTAAAAGTGGTTACCCTTCCCTTTATATTTATGACAAATATGCTGCTGACCCAAAAGGAGAATAAATTCACTGAGCATGCAAGCTATGGCACAGCTGTCTGTATCATTCTTCTACCCTCGCAGTTTGTCACAAAGCTCAACTACCTGAACTTTCTTTGTCGGGAGATTTCTAACCAGAATCTGCAGTGGCCTTTGTTAGTGCTCACTCCATGGACAATGTTCTTTACTTTTCTATAATGTGGGGTTCAAAATTAGCAGCTACTATTAAAGAACAGCAGCACTTATCTGTGAATGCTACTTAACATGCAATAGTTTTTGTTGTTTAGCCTTGCCCTTTGATTAGTTTTCAGATTGTACATTGTTTCATAATCTCACTTTGATCCTCTGTGGGGTGAATGTTTATTATGCTCCAACTCTAAGATGAACTCAATCATTTAAGGAAGGGGCAATATGATTTAGGAAGGTTAGATTATCAAGCTTCTTCACCCCTATCATTTGTCTACTGTCAGCCAAGTGCTATGGCTAATGTAGGACTCTGTTGTGCTCTGTGGGCACGTCCTCATGTTGAGGCTGGGGTGGAGAGCTGGGATCATTGCTCTGCACAGTTCCTTCTGGAGTTCATGGGGAGCACAGGTGCTCTGTCATTGACACAGCCCACCCATGTGGAGTCTGAGCAAGGATATTTCATTATCATTAACCAGTCAAAACAAACATCAAGTGGGCCAATGCATGGACACTCCTTCCCATCTTAACAACACCTTGGTCTGTTGCTAAAACAATCGTGGAACCTAACCAGAAGCCTTGAAAAAATCCCTAATTAATTCTTGCCCCACCAGATACAGCCAGTTTGCACCAGCCATTTCAGCTCTGCTCCATACTTCTTTTCATAAGTAATAGCCTTAGGTCAATATAACCATATGTTTTTTTTCACCCACTAAAGACATTATTCTTCAGCACAACACAAATCTCGTTGTTTGGGTCATTTAAAGGTGAAGTAGATAAAGAACTAGAAGATATTGTGGAAGGAACAACCCTTCACTGGCAGTGGATTGGATTAGATAGTTTACTAATCTTTAGGTACCAAATCTGAAAATTTTACAAGATCCCAAGATCTCATAAGATCTCCAGTAATATCTAGTTTTGGCCAAGCTGGAAATTCCATGTTGTCTTAAGGTACTTTCTCTGGCCAAAAACAGAGGATGCAGAAAGTCATGGTTTTGTGCTAGTTAAAATGAATGAGCTAGAATCTCAGCTGGTGTAAATTGGTGTAGCTCCATTGAAGTCAGTGTTGGTAACTGACTTACAGTTAAGGATCTTGCCTATACATTTTTAAAAAAAAGATGAAATATCTCACCATTTTTCAGATTCATCCACAGAACACTAAATTATGTGTGTGTAGTAGTAACCATCTGTACATCTCTATCTATGTAGGAGAGACAATTTCTGTATCATTATGATGACATATAAGATTCACTGGGTTGCTCATCTGTTGATTGACAAAGTCTGGGTAAAAGGCAAAGCATGCACATTAAAGCTAAATAAAACGTAGGCTGTGTTTTTAAAGAACTCAGCTGCTTATTTTATTAAATTGAAATTTATGATTGAGGATGTACTGTAAGGGACATTTAAATTCTAATCTGTTTCCAGCAGTGTTAGAAATGGACTCACAAGCTGACATCATCAGTCAGAAGATTTTTTTTGAAAGACTTGTTCCCTTCAATATGTATTCGCAAATATGTTTTTTTTAAATTGCCACTTTAAAATCTTTTTCTAGTAACAATAATCCCCTTTTCTTACAGGCAATAGCTTCAGATAATTGCACCTGGAATACGTAATGGGCTTTTGCCTTTGATCTGAGAAGCATAATTCCTACAGTGGTCGATTACTATAATTATAAAGCCCATAATGGCAGGAAATATTGATTAAATGCCCTCTCCTCCAATGTGGTTCTTCATCAGCTTCATGGGTAGTTTGAATAACACAACATTACTAATTATTTAAATAACACTTTTTGAAAAAATATTTTACACTTATCAAAAGAATTGATTGTTACTGTTCATTTAATATGAAGAAAAAAATTCAAGCTAATTTCTTTCTACTGTTTTGGGTCTTATGTCTTTATTCAAGCTATATTTGCTTAAAAAATAATTAGCACATCCTTCTTCAGCACATTGAGAGAAACATCTCCTTGATTATATTATTGTATCAGGATTTGTGCTTGGCAAACATACTTGACATATGTGGCCAAATTTTCAAAAGGGCACTGACACTTTTTGGGGTCCACTCAGGTCAGTAAGGGGTTTGGTCACCATTTGCCTTGTAACCCTGTGTGTCTTGTGGCTGTGTCCAGAGCACTGACTCCAACAGACCTGACAGCAGTACACAAGCCTCAATCTGCCTTTGCCCAACTTGATTACTCCTTGCAGGCCGACCTTAATACGCTTCCAGCTGTGAATTCTCCTCAAAATCATCCTACTGCAGAGATCAGTCCTTCTCACTGGACCCTCACAGAGAAAGTGTTAGGTTCTCTTCATTTACAGAGACAGTAAAACACCCCAACCTATTAGCTATCTAACAGCACGATTTTACTTACGCAGCATTGATGATTTATAATGAAAGCAAAGCAAGTTTATTAACAAAAGAGCATGGATTAAGTGACACCAATTAAAAGAAATAAAGGTAGAGATGGTTTCAAACAAATAAAAGTGAAAGCACACATCTAAAAGTCTAAAATGTAACTAGCAAGATATAGTCTTTGTTCAAGATGTTTTTTCTCACCCAGTCTCTTTTCAGCTTTTGCTGGTCAGCCTGGCCAGGACCCATCACAGAGGTCAAATCACTTGGTTTCTTTGTCTCCTAAGGTGAATGTCAAAAATGGAGTCTGTGTTCTTTATGTGCTCAAAGGGATGTCTTTGTCTTACAGGTCAGAAAAGCCTCCTGGGGATTCAGTCTCCTGTGTCTCTCTGGCATGCAGAAGCCTTGCTAATTCTCTTTCTCTCGAGTTCAGGAAAACGATAACTCTGGCTGGTTTAGCTCAATAGCTTTATTTATCATTAATATGTAAATTGAAGTAAACCCACATTCCTTTCTCTAGGACAGATCTGTTTATCACCTTTACCTAAGCTAGGCTGTCTAGTCTTAAACGTGTTCTAGTAACATCATACCGAGGAAATTGATGACTTCACATATAACATTAACACATGCTTTTGACAATGATATTAATAACCAGCATGTTATTAGCTTTCATATACCTCACAAGGCATATTTTGTACAAATATTACTGCAGTAGTGTGTAGGGTGTGAATGCAAGGGTGTCTAGGGTCACAGTCACTTTCCCTATTTTAAGTGAAAATTTCACCCCTAACATTTTTAGCATCCTCTTGCCCCTGCAGTTCAACTGTGAATGCAAATCTGGGTACTCCCTTCTAAAACTAGTAACTACAGATGCAAGTGACCAGATGTACACAATTTACTTTTTGGAGTCACAAAATGCAGACGGAAAAAGAGAGGCTGGATCACAAGCCTTTAAAGTTTATCCAATAATTTTAAATATTAATACCTAGAATAGCAGCTGTAGCCCAAAACTCAACTTTCCATCCTCTAAAAAGGCTGTCCTTCTGCAAAGAACTTAAGCTCATGCTTAACTTTGAGCACATGCTTAACTCGATTTTGCACCTCCTCGAATGCTTTGTTGAACAGGGAGCCAAGTGCTGAGGAATAATCATAGGTTGAATAGGATTCCAGGATTTGACAAAGATGTCAGATGCCTTCAACAGCCAACGACAAAAGGTGAGATTAAAATTCTTTGAAGTTTGTCATAGTGTTCGACCCTGCCCACCAGCATCAACTGTTTCCCAACTTAGGTGTAAACCAGCTGCTTTTCTTCCAGACCCTTGTATCACTCAAACAATAGAAAATCTCAATAGCGATATGGTCTGCATTCTGGGCCGCTGGATGGTTTTAATAGTCTTGGAAGCAGGGGAAGCATTACCTACAGATAAGTATCTTTATTGTTTATGTAGCACAAGTTTTCATTTAGTTAGACATTCGTATTTTAAAATTAAACTCCTCTTGAAAAAACGTGTTTTACATTACAATGCAGTTATATTCTGAAAAGTGTCTTTGTAAAAATGGCATCATGGGATTTGATATTTACTCTTTCTCAGTGGCTTCGAAATCATACTTGCTCAATTTATAAGTAAAATAGTTTTTTTCCTACTTGCCAGCACTGAGAACTCCACCTGGGACCTAATCGTAAAGATGGATTTTATTTGACTTTTGCAGCATTGGCATAATAAAAACATTTCAGGTAGGACTTTAACAGTTCTCTTGGTGAGTATTGAGCCAGAAAAGAATCCAGCTCGTTCTCTCTTAGTGATGCTGGCTGAGGTGCTAAGAGGAGTAAACATACTTTGTTGCTAAAATAATCAGGTACAACACAGAATATTTACAGGGGTGGACCTACTCTTGTTGAAGTCACTAGAAGAAAGGCAGTGTAGTCTGGAGCAATGGTGTGGTAATGAGGACACCTGGATTCTGCTCCCAGATCTTCTACAAACTTGCTGTGTTACCTTGGGCAAGTCTGTTCACCTCTGTCCGGTTCCTCTCCCATCCATCGCCTGTTTCTTCTAGATAGATTGTAAACTATTGAGGACAGGGACTATCTCTTACTATGTGTTCATACAGTGCCTACAACAGTGCCCTACTATGATCTCATTTGGAGCCTCAAGATGCTACTGTAATACAAATAAATAATATGTTGGGCTCAAGAATCAGATTGGTAAATAGGAGATGCCTTTTCACATTCACTTTTCTCATTGCATTTTAAGGGGAAATTTCTTCATTGGACACAATCTTTTGTAAAACCCTAAATCTTAACATAGTTTCAGAGTATTATTAAAGCCCAAAGCATCCCTGGTCTTACTCCACCCTACAATTTGTAACTCTCTCTCTTGACAGACTCCCACTGCACTGATAACATCCGTTTTCCTATCCTCTTCCTTTCAGAGGAAAACCATATTGTTTATTTCAAATTATTAGTAGCAGAGTAAATATATAGAGGATGACAAATTACCATTGATTCAAGTAATGGCTTCAAATCCTATGTGCTTGCTCACTTAGTAAAGCATGCCAGATAATAGCTACCAAAAATTCCAGTACACTAATTGCAGCCCCCGTTACATTTTCTCAGACAAAGAGCTAAATAACTAAAGTAACAAACAACTACATTTCTATAAGATATGCGGGGGGGGGGGGGAGGAGGGGATCCCAGTGTAACACTCTGTACCCAAAATGAAACACAAGATGGTAGCTGCTTCCATACCAGTTCTTCTTTCTCTTCACCATAATCTGAGACACTCCTCTATATTTTAATGTGAGGTATACAGAAAACAGAATGGCATCTCCTTTCAGGTTACAATCCTTTTTATGTAGAACTGAGAAAGGTAGAAGAAGAAAATTTCAGCTTCTTCCTTAATAAACATAATAGCAATATAACAATTGTGGGAAGCTGCATTTAACTTATTTTCTTCTGTTCTTTTTTATTGATATCTGAAGGCACGCAATCTGGTGGGTTCAGCTCCAGGTGAAATTTGCAGATGTGCAGGTTAAGATAAATTACAAATTAAGAAGCAGGCTGTCATCTGGTTATGTTATGTTCTTGTCAGCACTCAGTGGAATGAAAAAAATCACTCAAAGGATCTGCAAGTGCAGTGAGGTTTGTGCCCATTTCAGACACTAGTGAGACAGGCTAAATTTGGAAAACCCTAATATTTTGTTCCCCCAAAATTTTATATGTGGTATATACAGTCAAATAACTCAGGAATCCCCAAACTTGTTCATAGTGTGCACCTCTCATGGGCGAGGCCATCTGATGGACCACCTTCTCCCCGCTCCCCGACCTGATTGGGACCTGCCACTGGAGGACTGTTCCCGCCTCACCCCAGCTGTCTTCATCAGCACCACTACTCCAGGAGTAGAACCATCATAGTCAAAATTCTCTCTCACCACCACATTCAAAAAACAATTCCTCGCCATCCTCATAATTTCTCTCTTGCCCAGACAAATCAAAATAAATCCTCCTCAGCTGCATCCACACCCAAAAGATTAATTTCCTCCGCAATAAAAATCAACTGGTCAATTTTTTCTCCAAATTCAAAATCTGTTCACTTTACCCTACCATAAATAATCATAGATTCATACACTCAGAGAGGTTTCAAGACACCAGTATGATCAGGTAGTCTGACCTCCTGCATTACACAGGTCAAAGACCTCATCCAGTAATTCTTTCATCAAGCCCATAATTCCTGGTTGAACAATGGCCTCTTTTAGAAAGTTATTCAGTCTTGATTTAAAAACTTTGAGTAATGGAGATACCACCATATTCCTTGGTAAATTGTTCCAGTGTTCGCTCACTGTTACATATGTGCACCTTTATTTCTGGTTTGAATTTGTCTAACTCCCACTCCAGACATGGGCTGCTATTGTGCCTTTGTTTGTTAAATTAAAGAGCCTTTTAGTATCTAACAATGTCAACCACCCAAAGTCATACATTTTCTTACCACTTCAACATTAAATTCATCTTGTTCAACAACTTTTCACAAGTCAATTTCCTTCAGCCCTAGACAAATTAAAAAGGATTCCTCCATCTCTCCTCACAGGAATAATTTCCCCTCCACAATCAAAATCAGTTTTCCCCATTGAAACCCAAATTCTTCCCTTCACGCATGCTCATAATCAACTCCCCCACCCACCAAACTCACTTTCTGAAGTCCTTCAGGAACCCTGGCCTTCTCCAGCTGGCACCCCCTTCCAGGGTGCCACTAAAGCTTCCCTGTACCCCCACACCACTATCTCACAATAGGGGTTCCTCGGATGCGCCTTCTCTGACCTCCCCTTCCCCACTCAAGAACAACCGCATTCTTAAATCTATTACTTACCCTCAGTCATGTTTTCCTCACTATTTCCCACTTCAGCTTCTCTGTCTCTTACTCTCCTGGCCCATTCAGGGTTCCTCCAGCATCCCTTCTTTTATTTCCTCCAATGGTAACTGGTCCCATAGTGGCAATAGCACTGGAAGTGGTAGTTCTCATAATGGCAGCTGGTCCCTTGTTCTTGTCTAATCCTGCAGCAGCGACAGCTTCAGCAGTAGTAGCAGGCCCCTCTGCTGTTCCTCAGGGTTCCCTGGCAGCTCTGCAGGAGATGAGCAGAGAGGAGACAACACTTTTATTGGAGCAGTGTCAGCAGCAGACTCTGGGGGCAGATTCCAGGAGTAAGTTTTGATGTGTTTTAGCAGGATCTGCACACAAGGGGGCTGCCCAGATTTCTGCAGACTACTGATGACCCAGGACTACAAACCTCTGCAAAAACTGGGGAATGCACTGCAGATTTCAGCGTATAATTCTGCTGCAATATCCTTTTCTTTCTTAATTTCTTCTAGCGATTGGGGAGTTCTGAGACTGTTTTTCTTTTTCTGTCCTGAGGTATTTCAGTGTATATGTCAACATACACCTGATCAGTAACCCACATGTTTGTGCTTTCAAGACATATGGCCTGAAGTATGAATTTCAAAATTCTAAATGCTTATCTGTCAAAGCCTGAATGTATCACAAACTAGATGTAAAATTTGTTCTTTACCAATCCAACATACTGCACATTAGAAAATCTTGTATAGGATATTAGAGATGGGGATAAAGAGGATGAGGATGTTAGCGCTAATGACACTTACTTTATCAGAACAATGATTCTTCATACTTGACAAGGAGCAGAGGAACTATCACAGTAGATCAGACCAATGACAGAACAAGAAGCAATGGTCTCAAGTTGCTGTGCGGGAGGTCTAGGTTGGATATTAGGAAACACTATTTCACTGGGAGGGTGGTGAAGCACTGGAATGGGTTACCTAGGGAGGTGGTGGAATCTCCATCCTTAGAGGTTTTTAAGGCCTGTCTTGACAAAGCCCTGGCTGGGATGATTTAGTTGGGGTTGGTCCTGCTTTGAACAGGGGGTTGGACTAGATGACCTCCTGAGCTGTCTTCTATGATTCAATGCTCCGTCTAGTCCACTAACTAACATGTCTTTGATAGTGGCTAGCACCAGCTATTTCAGAGGATGGTACAAGAAACCTGGTCATGAACAAATATGAAATCATCCATCCAGAGAATTTTTTTTCCTAATCTTCATTCATTTAGTTGTTGGCCTATGTCCTGAAAGGATTTCATCCACAGCTGTTTGGGACTTTTTCATTGGAATGACTTATAGATGGAAAATGAAGCTTCCACAAAATCAACATTTTGTACAGGAATTTTCTTGATCATTTTTTTTCATTGGAAAACTGAAAATATTTTGTCAGGTCAGTTTGACCCAAATTTAAATATTTCAGCATGTTGAACTGACCCAAAATGTTTTGAGTCAGTTCAGCATTAATTGCAATTCTCTCTTGTGAACCATTGCCTCATGGGAGTTGTAGTTCAAAGTTCTGAACCCCCATTCTCACCTATGAGGCAGGCTGCCTGGCCCAACTACACCTACTACAGTGTAATGCAATCTCTCCTCTGAGCAAGTGGTGGGTTGCATCATGGGAGTCACAGGGCTTCAGGTGCATCATGGGAGATATATAGTCCAGCCCGGAAATCCAGCCCATAGGAAGAGGGGGACATCAGGCACCCAAACTACAAATTCCATGAAATACTGTGGCACAATAGTGTTACCCGCTCAATTTAAGGCACCCCCTATACCCTGCGGAGGGCTCAAGGCGTTAGGCAACCCACCCTTTCCCTTCTGATGGCTCAGGGTATAAAGCACCTAGCCTTACCCATGGGGCTCAGGAAGAAACCTGGTCAATTTAAGTACCCACCCTTTCCTTCAGGGCTCAGGGCTCTACGGGTCTGCGGAATCTTTTCCCAGCAAAAGAGCCTTACACAGTTGTGCTCTAAAAATCTATTTATTAGCAACACACACAGAATACATATACCAAGAAAATCTCTCATGCTCACCACTCCCAATATACAGACAAATTTTACCTGATGGCCAATCAGTATTCATTCATCTAGGGGTTCCCAGCGATGCCTCTGCACATCATGGTCATGAAGAGGGGTCAGAATTCCAGCAGCTTGATGTTGAACTGCAGTTCTGAAATGGTTCCCAAAAAGAATTGTTTTTCATTTACATTATATAGGTAAAATTAGCTCCCTCCTTCAAATTCACTAAACCTATCACATTATCCCACACTCCTAAATAACAAAAATTGTAACCAATTACGCATTGGCATTTATGTGTCCTCCTTCCCACCCAAGTTCTTTACATTTTATCTTTCATGCCTAAATTGTAACTGAATTGTGACCTTCTCTATTTGTGCAGATGGTCAGCATAAAACACTGGTCAGAGCTTATCTTACCATTTGTTGAGTCTCTTTCTGTATTCTCCCTAATTTCCCAGTGTCTTTACAACCTTGGTTGTTATAACTCTTGCTAGGGACATTCCTGAGGTGGGGGTGCTTTATCAGCAGGAGAACATTCCTTTTTTTCAATTTTAGTGGTGCACTTCCTGAGTTTCACCCAAGGCTGGTTGAATATGGTGTGTGTGTGGTGGTGGTGGGGTGGGGAAAGAGATTTATCAGGTCTCAGGCCTACAGTTCTCCTCGGTGATGATGCTTTCACCAAAGCAGTCATTACCATGGGATAGCCTTGTTACATTCCTAGGATATGCTTCCCGGGTATGGTCAGGAATGATTGATCTCATATATTGGCCATCTGTATCTTCCAGCTGGTTCTTCTTACCCACACCACCAATATCACCATGCCTAAAAACAAAGCCAATTGGATTCCAATGAACACCACAATGGGGTGAATCATTATATTAAAAGCTCCAGTCATCATAAGCAACCATCCCAGCAATGTTTCCCACCAAGAGTGATATCCTGTTTCAGAAATGGTTTTTAAAACTTTAATTACTTGTAGGTTGTTGTGCTGTCCTTAATGCAAATTTGGTCCTCAATGCGTTTTATGTATTGCTAATTGTTTTGCAGCATAAGGTGGATTAGCAATTGTTGAACCAAACTCATTTATACCAACATTAACAGGTCTTATATCATTAAATACATGGACATTATACTGCAAATATTCTACAATCCAAAGGGGTACATAATATTCAAAATTACAACCCTTAACTTTACTAACATTACAAAAACATCTGTCAATCAAATATATCATAACATACATTTCATTATTTACAATAATTTCCAGACAATAAATTCTAACACATACACAGCTTTTACCTGCATAAATTACAGAATTTTTTTATTCTGTAAACACATTAAACAAACACCTTTAAGTACCCTTTATTTTCATGTAAAAACACTTGTCCCTTATTTGCAAATTTTGATCCTTGCATACATATTTAAAATCTTTATAAACTATACATTGGGATACATCTATGGCATTCCATTGTTCATGTTTTTGATATGCCCATGGATGGTAGTCCACCAAATACATTACCAAAATTTAGGTTACCTGAATTCTTATAGATAATATTGGGTATGGTGCGGCTAGGATACAAAGTTATTATGGCTAGGGTAGACAGTTATTACATATGCTTGAATAGTCATTTGATCCTTATAAAAGGTAAAGTTTATCCATTTAACCAAGACACCAATTGTCGTCTTTTTCCTTCAGTGACATTTTTTTTCCACAACAGCAATTTTTTATTTCCAAAGGCAATTTTTTTTTTTGCATGCCTTCTCAGATCATTTGAATGACTAATTGCTGGCTTATTTTCTGGGCCTGTGTACAGGTTAATACTAAGAACACATTTCCTTGTATTGTTTCCATAGCCCCTGCTAAAAAGTAATACATTATTTTCACCTTGCTGTTGCCATACTAGCAGTATTTTAGAAAATAATTGTTGCCCCATTTTTAATTTTAACAAAGATGCACTGATGGGCTTTTCCAATCCTTGTATTTCAGCTGTAACAAAACTTAGTTTATTTGCCAATACCTGTGTGTTAGAATCATCCAGTATTTCAAATCCTAAATTCAGTTCCTGCCACAGTAGTTTCCAATATACCCATTAAAGTCCTTCCTTATTGTATTTTTTTTGACATACCATAATTTTAACCATGCTGCCCACCCCTTATGGAGAGTTTGTACATGAGGCACATTGAGTTATGACCTTGGGTACATTTAATTCGTTGAGGTCAAAGTCAGTTTGTTTTAGAGATCGTACTGGTGTTACAATACCTTGTTCCCTATAATTCAATTTTACCACATGTAGTCCACTCAATGGGTGTCTCCTTGTTTTTTTTTAAATATCAGGGCCAGTTTCAAGTACCTTAAAGTTTAATTGTACCCAAATACTTAGCCATGTATATTTATCTAACTGGGTAGGGACACTGTGAAGAAGTGGTCAGACACTGATATTGTAAGTGAACTTTAGATTACTTCTTAATACATTTACTGCCCTGGGTTTCTTTGATTCATTCTGGGGGTTCCATTTTTCCTATATGCCTAGAATCCACTTGCCAAGATTCATTGGTACAAGACTCTAATACTCAAAATACTCTCAGATTGAACCAATCTTACTTTCAATGAATTCCATGAATACCCTCATGTTAATGTCCTCTCCTGGCTACCAAGCAAACTAAATAACCTTCAGTACTTCACATTGAGGTTGTATTGGGGCAGCTATACCTTCAATGGACCTTTATTGTACTGCCCCCCCCCCCCCCGTTTTAAATATCCATCACAGCAATGCAGCAACAAGACAAACAACACAAAACACAGTCTTCGTCATGACAGTAGATCCATGGTATTCTGGGTTGCTCTTCAGCTGGTCCCTCATCTCAGAAATGGTCCTAAAATTCTGTAAGACAAAAAGAACATTTTCCTACCCCCTCTGGGGGGCAGCAAATTATTTCTTCCTTTTACAAACTCCTTGCTGATTGTAGGCAAAACAGAGGAATTACTGCCATACATGTGTGTTTTTGTTCCGTAGGCAGGCCAGGTTTTAATGGCTTCTACCCTTAAGGGAAAGCGTGAATTATTTCACTCTTCATTTATTAAATTCATGAGGTGGTGTACCTCAGTTTCCCTTCTACACAACATATCAGGTTTATAATGGTTTCTTTTGCTGTACCAAGCTTTAAATTTGTTCATAAGTAATAACTTAGAGGCAGCATCACCATAAAGCTTCTTACCATGAAATGTGTTTTTAATTACTATTTCTAGCATGTTTAAAGATTTCCCCCCAAAATCATACAGATTACACTTTGTTACAGGGTTACTTACTAATATTCAATTTATCCCAAGGTTTAATATTAACAACATTAACTCTATTACAAGTGGGTGTTTATAAGTATCTTATTATACCACATCATTTATTTAGACAATTTGTCTCGGAGGACAGTGTGTTCAATACCCTCTTAGAATCTTTGCATAGATTTTAATTTAATTATATACTTGGGGTTTTGGTGACTAAAAGAGGTAGGGGTATTATGCATATGAGCAGAACCCTTTAGTATCTGTTTTTAGATTTCACCACTATGCATACACAAAACAAAACAAAACAACCCTTTCCCCTACTTAGGGTTAACCTGTCCCTCTTATTCTCAGGCTTATTCAACCCTTTTTCTGGAGGGTTGAAATCTGAGCCTTTTTGGTTTTATGTAGTTTGTCTGATCAGGTATTTCCATTACCTGCTGCTCTTTTGTGCTACCATATATGGGCAGATCTTTTCCTCCCCTGTCAGCAAGGTAATTTGCATCAACACAGATGCTTGCTTTTGGATCCAAAGCAATCACCAGCTCAGAGACTGTACTCTGTCTTAGCCCTGGTCTACACTAGGACTTTAGGTCGAATTTAGCAGCGTTAAATCGATGTAAACCCGTACCTGTCCACACGATGAAGCCATTTATTTCGACTTAAAGGGCTCTTAAAATCGATTTCCTTACTCCACCCCTGACAAGTGGATTAGCGCTTAAATCGGCCTTGCCGGGTCGAATTTGGGGTACTGTGGACACAATTCGACGGTATTGGCCTCCGGGAGCTATCCCAGAGTGCTCCATTTTGACCGCTCTGGACAGCACTCTCAACTCAGATGCACTGGCCAGGTAGACAGGAAAAGAACCGCGAACTTTTGAATCTCATTTCCTGTTTGGCCAGCGTGGCAAGCTGCAGGTGACCATGCAGAGCTCATCAGCAGAGGTGACCATGATGGAGTCTCAGAATCGCAAAAGAGCTCCAGCATGGACTGAACGGGAGGTACGGGATCTGATCGCTGTATGGGGAGAGGAATCCGTGCTATCAGAACTCCGTTCCAGTTTTCGAAATGCCAAAACCTTTGTCAAAATCTCCCAGGGCATGAAGGACAGAGGCCATAACAGGGACCCGAAGCAGTGCCGCATGAAACTGAAGGAGTTGAGGCAAGCCTACCAGAAAACCAGAGAGGCGAACGGCCGCTCCGGGTCAGAGCCCCAAACATGCCGCTTCTATGATGAGCTGCATGCCATTTTAGGGGGTTCAGCCACCACTACCCCAGCCGTGTTGTTTGACTCCTTCAATGGAGATGGAGGCAATACGGAAGCAGGTTTTGGGGACAAAGAAGATGATGATGAGGAGGAGGTTGTAGATAGCTCACAGCAAGCAAGCGGAGAAACCGGTTTTCCCGACAGCCAGGAACTGTTTCTCACCCTGGACCTGGAGCCAGTACCCCCCGAACCCACCCAAGGCTGCCTCCTGGACCCAGCAGGCGGAGAAGGGACCTCCGGTGAGTGTACCTTTTAAAATACTATACATGGTGTAAAAGCAAGCATGTGAAAGGATTACTTTGCCCTGGCATTCGCGGCTCTCCTGGATATACTCCAAAGCCTTTGCAAAAGGTTTCTGGGGAGGGCAGACTTATTGCGTCCTTCATGGTAGGACACTTTACCACTCCAGGCCAGTAACACGTACTCGGGAATCATTGTACAACAAAGCATTGCAGTGTATGTTTGCTGGCGTTCAAGCAACATCCGTTCTTTATCTCTCTGTGTTATCCTCAGGAGAGTGAGATATAATCCATGGTCACCTGGTTGAAATAGGGTGCTTTTCTTCAGGGGACACTCAGAGGAGCCCATTCCTGCTGGGCTGTTTGCCTGCGGCTGAACAGAAATGTTCCCCGCTGTTAGCCACAGGGAGGGGGGAGGGTTGAGGGGGTAGCCAGGCGGTGGGGGGAGGCAAAATGCGACCTTGTAACGAAAGCACATGTGCTATGTATGTAATGTTAACAGCAAGGTTTACCCTGAAAGAGTGTAGCCAGTGTTTTATAAAATGTGTCTTTTTAAATACCGCTGTCCCTTTTTTTTTTCTCCACCAGCTGCATGTGTTTCAATGATCACAGGATCTTCTCCTTCCCAGAGGCTAGTGAAGATTAGAAAGAAAAAAAAACTCACTCGAGATGAAATGTTCTCCGAGCTGATGCTGTCCTCCCACACTGACAGAGCACAGACGAATGCGTGGAGGCAAATAATGTCAGACTGCAGGAAAGCACAAAATGACCGGGAGGAGAGGTGGCGGGCTGAAGAGAGTAAGTGGCGGGCTGAAGAGAGGGCTGAAGCTCGAATGTGGCGGCAGCGTGATGAGAGGAGGCAGGATTCAATGCTGAGGCTGCTGGAGGACCAAACCAGTATGCTCCAGTGTATGGTTGAGCTGCAGCAAAGGCAGCTGGAGAACAGACTGCCACTACAGCCCCTGTGTAACCAACCGCCCTCCTCCCCAAGTTCCATAGCCTCCACACCCAGACGCCCAAGAACGCGATGGGGGGGCCTCCGGCCAACCAGCCACTCCACCACAGAGGATTGCCCAAAAAAAAGAAGGCTGTCATTCAATAAATTTTAAAGTTGTAAACTTTTAAAGTGCTGTGTGGCATTTTCCTTCCCTCCTCCACCACCCCTCCTGGGCTACCTTGGTAGTCATCCCCTGTTTGTGTGATGAATGAATGAAGAATGCATGAATGTGAAGCAACAATGACTTTATTGCCTCTGCAAGCGGTGATCGAAGGGAGGAGGAGAGGGTGGTTAGCTTACAGGGAAGTAGAGTGAACCAAGGGGCGGGGGGTTTCATCAAGGAGAAACAAACAGAACTTTCACACCGTAGCCTGGCCAGTCATAAAACTGGTTTTCAAAGCCTCTCTGATGCGCACCGCGCCCTCCTGTGCTCTTCTAACCGCCCTGGTGTCTGGCTGCGCGTAACCAGCAGCCAGGCGATTTGCCTCAACCTCCCACCCCGCCATAAACGTCTCCCTCTTACTCTCACAGATATTGTGGAGCACACAGCAAGCAGTAATAACAGTGGGAATATTGGTTTCGCTGAGGTCTAAGCGAGTCAGTAAACTGCGCCAGCGCGCCTTTAAACGTCCAAATGCACATTCTACCACCATTCTGCACTTGCTCAGCCTGTAGTTGAACAGCTCCTGACTACTGTCCAGGCTGCCTGTGTATGGCTTCATGAGCCATGGCATTAAGGGGTAGGCTGGGTCCCCAAGGATACATATAGGCATTTCAACATCCCCAACAGTTATTTTCTGGTCTGGGAATAAAGTCCCTTCTTTCAGCTTTTGAAACAGACCAGAGTTCCTGAAGATGCGAGCGTCATGTACCTTTCCCGGCCATCCCATGTTGATGTTGGTGAAATGTCCCTTGTGATCCACCAGAGCTTGCAGCACTATTGAAAAGTACCCCTTGTGGTTTATGTACTCGCCGGCTTGGTGCTCCGGTGCCAAGATAGGGATATGGGTTCCGTCTATGGCCCCACCACAGTTAGGGAATCCCATTGCAGCAAAGCCATCCACTATGACCTGCACATTTCCCAGGGTCACTACCCTTGATATCAGCAGATCTTTGATTGCGTGGGCTACTTGCATCACAGCAGCCCCAACAGTAGATTTGCCCACTCCAAATTGATTCCCAACTGACCGGTAGCTGTCTGGCGTTGCAAGCTTCCACAGGGCTATCGCCACTCGCTTCTCAACTGTGAGGGCTGCTCTCATCTTGGTATTCATGCGCTTCAGGGCAGGGGAAAGCAAGTCACAGAGTTCCATGAAAGTGCCCTTACGCATGCGAAAGTTTCGCAGCCACTGGGAATCGTCCCAGACCTGCAACACTATGCGGTCCTACCAGTCTGTGCTTGTTTCCCGAGCCCAGAATCGGCGTTCCACAGCATTAACCTGCCCCATTAGCACCATGATGCATGCATTGTCAGGGCCCATGCTTTCAGAGAAATCTGTGTCCATGTCCTGATCACTCACGTGACCGCGCTGACGTCGCCTCCTCGCCCGGTAGCGCTTTGCCAGGTTCTGGTGCTGCATATACTGCTGGATAATGTGTGTGGTGTTTAATGTGCTCCTAATTGCCAAAGTGAGCTGAGCGGACTCCATGCTTGCCTTGGTATGGCGTCCGCACAGAAAAAAGGCGCGGAATGATTGCCTGCCGTTGCTCTGACGGAGGGAGGGGCGACTGACGACACGGCTTACAGGGTTGGCTTCAGGGAGCTAAAATCCACAAAGGGGGTGGCTTTAAATCAAGGAGTAGTTCAGGCAGGAGTTCATGGAGGGTTCCAATAAGACATGGTGCACCTAAGTTATTGTTCTTATTGGAACAAGGAGGTTAGCCTGGCCTCTGATTGATACATGGCTAGATTTAGCTCGCTGCACCTTCTCTGTGAGTGACTGCAGTGTGACCTAGAGGAATGAGTCCCCTAGACAGGGGAAGAGGCAAATGAGTACAAAACAAATCTGGTCTATTTCTTGTTTTGATCCACTCCATCTATCTTTTACATCTTTGGCTGGCAGCAGATGGTGCAGAAGGACTGCATGCCATCCACATCTCATGGCTGCTCGGCAGAAGATGGTACAGTACGACTGCTAGCCATCCTCATCTCTTGCCTGCCTGGCAGAAGATGGTGCAATATGACTGCTAGCCATCCTCATCTCTTGCCTGCCTGGCAGAAGATGGTACAATACGATTGCTAGCCATCGTCATCTCTTGCCTGCCCGGCAGAAGACGGTACAATACGACTGCTAGCAATCCGTATTGCCTGCCTGATCACCATAAGACGGTTCAATAGGACTGACTGCAGGACTAAAGAGAATGACCTGGTCAAGTCACCAAAAATTTAGTCCCTGCGCCCATGTCTGCCCAGGCGCTCCCAGCCGACGTGGCCAGGAGCACCTCGGACACGACGAGGACGGGTAACAGTCATACTGCACCGTCTGCTGCCAGAAGGCAATGGGTTGCTGCTACTGTGTAGCAATGCCGTACCGCGTCTTCCAGCACCCAGGAGACATACGGTGACGGTTACCTGAGCGGGCTCCATGCTTGCGGTGGTATGGCGTCCGCACAGGTAACTCAGGAAAAAAGGCGCGAAACGATTGTCTGCCCTTGCCTTCACGGAGGGAGGGAGGGAACGGGGGCCGGACAATTTGTACCCAGAACCACCCGCGACAATGTTTTAGCCCAATCAGAGTGCTCCATTGTGACTGCTCTGGACAGCACTCTCAACTCAGATGCACGATTGTTTGCCATTGCTCTGACGCAGGGAGGGGCGACTGAGGACACGGCTTACAGGGTTGACTTCACGGAGGGTTCCAATAAGAAATGGTGCACCTAAGTTATTGTTCTTATTGGAACAAGGAGGTTAGCCTGGCCTCTGATTGATACATGGCTAGATTTAGCTCGCTGCACCTTCTCTGTGAGTGACTGCAGTGTGACCTAGAGGAATGAGTCCCCTAGACGGGGGAAGAGGCAAATGAGTACAAAACAAATCCGGTTTATTTCTTATTTTGATCCACTCCATCTATCTTTTACATCTTTGGCTGGCAGCAGACGGTGCAGAAGGACTGCATGCCATCCACATCTCATGGCTGCTCGGCAGAAGACGGTACAATAGGACTGCTAAGCAATCCATATTGCCTGCCTGCTCACCATAAGACGGTTCAATAGGACTGACTGCCGGACTTAAGAGAAAGACCTGGTCAAGTCACTAAAAATTTAGTCCCTGCGCCCATGTCTGCCCAGGCGCTCATGATCGACCTCACACAGGCGACCAGGAGCACCTCGGACATGACGAGGACGGCTACCAGTCGTACTGTACCGTCTGCTGCCAGAAGTCAATGGGTTGCTGCTACTGTGTAGCAATGCCATACCGCGTCTTCCAGCACCCAGGAGACATACGGTGACGGTTACCTGAGCGGGCTCCATGCTTGCGGTGGTATGGCGTCCGCACAGGTAACTCAGGAAAAAAGGCGCGAAACGATTGTCTGCCCTTGCCTTCACGGAGGGAGGGAGGGAACGGGGGCCGGACAATTTGTACCCAGAACCACCCGCGACAATGTTTTAGCCCAATCAGAGTGCTCCATTGTGATTGCTCTGGACAGCACTCTCAACTCAGATGCACGATTGTTTGCCGTTGCTCTGACGCAGGGAGGGGCGACTGAGGACACGGCTTACAGGGTTGACTTCACGGAGGGTTCCAATAAGAAATGGTGCACCTAAGTTATTGTTCTTATTGGAACAAGGAGGTTAGCCTGGCCTCTGATTGATACATGGCTAGATTTAGCTCGCTGCACCTTCTCTGTGAGTGACTGCAGTGTGACCTAGAGGAATGAGTCCCCTAGACAGGAGAGGAGGCAAATGAGTACAAAACAAATCTGGTCTATTTCTTGTTTTGATCCACTCCATCTATCTTTTACATCTTTGGCTGGCAGCAGACGGTGCAGAAGGACTGCATGCCATCCACATCTCATGGCTGCTCGGCAGAAGACGGTACAATAGGACTGCTAAGCAATCCATATTGCCTGCCTGCTCACCATAAGACGGTTCAATAGGACTGACTGCCAGACTTAAGAGAATGACCTGGTCAAGTCACCAAAAATTTAGTCCCTGCGCCCATGTTTGCCCAGGCGCTCCCAGCCGACGTGGCCAGGAGCACCTCGGACATGACGAGGATGGCTACCAGTCGTATTGTACCATCTGCTGCCACAAGGCAAGGGGTTGCTGCTACTGTGTAGCAATGCAGAACCGCGTCTGCCAGCACCCAGGAGACATACGGTGACGGTTACCTGAGCGGGCTCCATGCTTGCGGTGGTATGGCGTCCGCACAGGTAACTCAGGAAAAAAGGCGCGAAACGATTGTCTGCCCTTGCTTTCACGGAGGGAGGGAGGGAAGGGGGGACTGACGATATGTACCCAGAACCACCCGCGACAATGTTTCAGCCCCATCAGGCATTGGGATCTCAACCCAGAATTCCAATGGGCAGCGGAGACTGCGGGAACTGTAGGATAGCTACCCACAGTGCAACGCTCCGGAAGTCGACTCTAGCCTCGGTACTGTGGAAGCACTCCGCCGAGTTAATGCACTTAATGCACTTCTGTGGGGACACACACACTCGAATATATAAAACCGATTTCTAAAAAACCAACTTCTATAAATTCGACCTTATTCCGTAGTGTAGACATACCCTTAAAAGGGTTTTCCACCAGCAAGTCAGAACCAGAGTTCTGATTACTTTCCACTTCCAGTTTCTGCTTCCAGAACACCCAGAGATCTGAAAAAGAAAACCACCTATTGTGGCTCCTTTGGGGCCCTAATAGGATTTTAATTAAGTAACATGTTTTATTTACATTTCTCTTACCCCTTCTACAACATATGCTGCATATTTCATGGAAAAAATACACTTTATGTAACAATTAATATGGCTAATATAATGTTATAGAAGTTAATTATGGAAGGAATGTGTAGCTGTTTATTTTGTGTTTACAGAGTTTTAATGTGTCCTTACTTACATGACGGTCTGATTACTAAGAGCCACGTTAAGGCTTAGTGTTTCTAACATTGCTTCCTTTGTACATTCCACCTATACCCTTATGTCAAAAGTGCACTGTCTTAACTTTTTATTTTTCTCCTGCAGTTCTCAGCTGCTACCAAAAATGAATCCAGAATCTCTCCACGTTTTACTGGTTCTGGCTTCCCTGGCCACATCCTTGGGTCCTTATTAAAAAAACCTAAACTTTATAAAAACATGTACCCAAAGGGTTAAATGCTAAATACCAAAGCCAAGCCACACTAGTTGCTTGTATGTGGCAAAGGGTCTGTCAGTGTAGCAATTTTGAATAAAAGATTCAAATGGATTTTCAGATGGCATTAGTTAAAAGAATATTCCTCTTAACCCTACAAAACAGGCTTTTACAAATGAGGAGTGTTGGTTTAGGTCCTTAAAACCTTACATAATTACACAATAGATTTACACACACACAAATTCTGTTTCGTTTAACATCCCTTGCACTGCTTTAATTATTTTTTACACAGCTGTACACAGATTATATTCCCTTTTATATACTTGAAGGCAGTTAAATTCCAATGGGAACACCTTATGGGTTTGTTTTTTCTAAGTGATTTTGACTAAATCATCCATAGTCAAATGATTTAAATCAGATTGCTTCTCTGCCTGCTGCCTACAGCAGTCCTTTACAATTTATTATTTAAAGAACATTCCTTTGGGGAAAAGGGCCCATTTTCCTTCAGAATAGCTATAAAAACTCCTGGGAACAAATATATCTACACAACCTCCTTGTATCATTGGTTTAAAGATCAGGGTTTTACCCAATATGACTGTACCGAGTTGCACATACATTTACATGATTGGGTTTTATTATTAAACCCAGAATTCTCTTCTTATAACAACTGTCACTCTAACATTTTCACAACTCCCAACTGTCTACTTTCCTCCAGACTCTGTCGTATTAATTTCTGTAAAAGCTACTGGTATCTCTTTACTCTCTCTTTAAATCACTTACTTCTGCATCCAGTTTATTATATCTTAGCTTTATTGTATTATTCTCGGCTGCCATAGCTTTTAAAGTTTTACTGGCAACATAGTTTTGTAATCTTAAACCCTCCATGCTTTCACTCAAAGTTCTGTGTTTGGCAGTTATGCTGATTCTTATGCGTTTTTTATTTATTTCTTAAGGTGGTGCATTTTGCCTGTAATTACTTAGGCTATGGATACACTGGCACTTTACAGCGCTGCAACTTTCTTGCTCAGGGGTGTGAAAAAACACCCCCCGAGTGCAGCAAGTTACAGCTCTGTAAAGCGCCTTTATAAACAGTGCCCCAGCACTGGAAGCCATGCTCCCAGTGCTCTAAGCTAATCTCCCCATGGAGGTGGAGTTCAAGGAGCGCTGGAAGAGCTCTCTCCGAGCGCTGGCACGCGACCACACTCGCACTTCAGAGCGCTCCCATGACAGCGCTTTGAAGTTTCGAGTGTAGCCATGCCCTTAGCCACCAAGTACCATCCCTGCAACACAGATGCCTTAGTTTGCTCTTCCAAACTCCAAATTTGTTCCCCTCAGTGTCTGTTGCCTTTGTTTGCTTGCTAAATGGATGGCAGGATTCCCCTTCTTTGCTGAAATTAGTTGTTCCTGGGCAATTTCATGCATTAGTGCATTAACTCTAGATATTAACCCACTTTTTTTTTCCACCTTGAAGAATTTTTTTTTTCCTAATCCACTCCCCTGGGATCAAGTTGCAATGCCAGTGTGTCTTAAGGTGGGCTGTACATTCTGCTACCATGCACGATTCCTGCCATTCCCTTCTCAAGGGGTCATATGGCCCTTTGGGAAAGGCGGAGGTGGGAGATATGACCATCTGGGATCTGTCCCCTCAGGATTGGTCCAAATATCCCACCCTAAATATCCCAGGGGGCGGGAAGTACACCCAGTATCTGCAACTACTTGTCGCCTTACTGCTGCCGCAATGCCCCTCTAGGCTTCCAGTTTATATTTCAGTTATTAAATCTGTTGCATGCAGGTGAAATGATCGCCGCTTGCCTGTTTTTCCTGCAGGATTGTTCTGACAACTACATGAGCGTCCCTCAATTTCAAGCGCAATATCACTATTTCTTCACTTATAGAGGTTTATACCGATTTAAGGTATCCTTACCATACCTAATTCCAATTCACAGTCTTCTAACTGGTTCTCCTGAAATATTACTAACCTTGAGAGATTATAAGACACTTTCCATAGTGCCCACCCAGCCGCAGTCTATACAGCCTGTTGGTTTGTAAATTCTCCAGCTCAGTTTGACAATTTAAAATGGCTGGTCTCTCAAGATAGGTAGAAAGTTCACTTCAATCTAGTTTTAGTTCACAGTGGTATTTCAGCAATAGTCTTGATCCATTATTGCTCTGGTCTTCTGAGAAATTAGTAAGGTGCTTATCTGTGATAAGTTTTACTTGTTACAAATATAAAGTGCTCAAATCCAACCCTCAGTTTATGGCTCTTGTGTCTTTGGAATGAGAGAAGGCAGCATGAGATTATTTTTTTCAGTTTTCATAGGCAGTCCATTGACTGATTCCATTTTCCAAAAGCTGGTGTGGACCAATCAGGATACAATCCTTGCTTTACAAATAAGGTCCAAATAAGGTTATTGTGGATTTTGTAACCACAATTCAAAGTTTGCAGTAAATCTTCCAGTGCAAATATCTTAGGATATTCCAGTTCTGCTTTGGGAATTTCAACGATTTAAGCACTTGATGGATACTTGCTCATAACTAACTTTTCTGGGGTCTCCTACTTTCATGTAAGTAGTTTTGTGGCTTTTTCAGTGATTCTATAAAACCTATGTGTTCAGAGTAATGTTCATGGCAGTCTGTTCAGCATTTCTTCCTTGGCTAATTTAGAAGAGTTTAGTGTCCTTCTGAGGTTGATGTTTCTCTATCAGCAACTTTATTTCATTGCAGGAAGGCCCACTCTAACGTTTCCTGATCTTTATGTGAAGTCTCTCCAGCTCCTTAAACACCAGCAGGATGAAATAGCTGTATAAATCTTTAAACCATTGTATCTGTATAAGTATCTGTTTGTGATCCTTATTTATTCTTAGTCAACTTATGTTTTGGAATCACTGCTCTATACTTCTCAGCTATGTGTCTGTGTTCTTCTAATCAAGCAGTTAACAAGGTTTGTGGCATTCAGATAATGGTCACATGCTTTAGTTGGCTTTACTTTGAAGACTTTCATTTCACATTGGCTATAAACTAAATGCCTCACCCTGTTTTTAATACTTTTTAAATACCTTTGATACTTTTGTTCATTATGTTAAACATGTTCATTAATCAACATTTCTTAATTAAATGAAAGGAACATTATCCCAACACTGTGTGTTTGTTATCCTAGCAACAGAGCTTTCTCTTGAAGTATCCCTCATCATTCCAAAAGGTTTGAATATAATATTTTAAATTCCTTCATTTTCCATATAGTTTCTTAAATTTAACACTTTTCTAAGTCTGATCTCCTAAAATAAGGTTTTATTTCCTCAATGGCATCACTGCCTAAAGTGATAAAGTATGATTACATTAATTACTCCAGATCCTAAAAGGATATAAAAAGGAAAGTTCCTCTTTCATAAATGCAACAAGAGTTTATGGTTAGCAAATTAGTCTAAGTTTGAAAACTTATCTTCTGTGAATAATTAAAAATCTGCTTCTGTGCTGAAGTTCAGACCCATAACACTGACATTCATAACCTTAATGTAAAATTAATCCATATTTTAGGAATGTGATCATTACTCATGTATTATATGTTTCTATGTAAACTTGTATTCATTGTGTTTATTTTATGAGTGTTGACCTTGCTCTTGTAAGATAGCTGTAAAATAAATATTAATATTTTAACAGATACAGAATAACTAAGCTTAATATTATGAAGTGTTTGTTATACCCAAGACGAGAACTATACAAGAGCTGGAAGTCACAACAGAATTGTGGGAAAAGTGCGTGCATGTGTGTCTCATATGAGTCTTGTACTTATGTGAATTTTAATTAGAAGGTCAATTTCTGAGTGTCTGGAGAAATGTCTGATGATATCAGACGTGTGCAATGAACAGAAGAAGGTGGTCAGGGATTGTAACATTTTCCTTTAGAAAACTTCAATTTTTAAAGGTGGTTAATGAGCCATTCTGGGCCAGATTTTAGGTCCCTAAACATGCAGATAGATGCACCTTTGACATTTTCAAAAGTGCCCAGGTGTCTAACTCTTATGGAAATTAGGTGCCTTTGAAAATATCACTAGGTGCCTAAATCACCTTAAATATCTTGCGCTGGTGCCAAATCCTGATCCTAAAACAAGACCCCCATTTGAAAGAATTCCTTCAGGGGAACTATGGAGAAATTTGGTTGGGGAACACAATTCTCCCCTGCCATATGAAAACGTCAATTTCTGTGGTCCCATTACTTAACTGCATCAAGAATTTCAATAACAGTTTACAGGAGATTGATATTTGTTCCACTGCTAAATAAATACATTCCTAAAAAAAGAACATAGATTTTTTGCATTATCCACGATAACCTAGTTAAGAAATTATCCTAATTATTAATGAACTGAAATGTCAAGGTTATCCAGTAAATAATTATAACACAAATACAGCTGCAAATGCACCACAAAGAGTACTGACTCCCTTTTTAGAATTCCTTCATTCCTTTTCACTGCTGTACCAAGTTCATGTTTTTTGTTCCCTCCTGTAAGCCCAGCATAGGTCCACTGGGTTGATCAGATTTTCAAAGTGGATCAAGGTGTGACATCAGGGATAGTTTTGATGAGGGCCAGGGACATGTTGGAAGAGTTTTGGTATATGCACAACTAGAGGGCAAAGAGTAAAGAGTTCCCGCTCCTCCCTCTTATATATTTTGGATGAAATCCTGGTTCCACTGAAGTCAACAGCAAAACTCCCATTGACTTCACCTGAAGATTTTGATTTCTTATTTTCCCTTTCTGCATGTTCTCTTGTTTATTTCTCCTATTATTTTTTCTCACCCTCACCTCATTCCCCTCACTCTCTGCCACATTTATTCATGCAGTCTCTATCAAATTTTCTCCTAGGCCCTAAACAAACATTCAGGTGATTAACTTTAAGCATGTGAATAGTCCTTATGAAGGCAAGAGCTTTGTAGATGACAATGAGAAACATGAAGCCAGTTGGACACTCACATAATTAAAGTTGAGTAGGTGTGTTTGCAGAATTTGGGCCTAAAACTTTCCCACCCTTCTTCCTTGTTGTTCCCTTTGTCCCTCAGTCCATTGTTCTCTTCCTCCTGCCCCCCCATGCCCTTGCACCCAGTATAATCTGGTGCTTGGTCTGGTGCAGAGGCATGGACACTGACTTAGGCTGGGTCAGTAGCTATTCAGATTTATCACAAGCAATATATTAATAGACCACTCCACCCGTTCAAATGATAACTATACATCCATAAATATGAAATCTGTCCACACACAGAGAAGATACATTTCTTCCACAATATGCAGTGGCAGAGCCAGGATTAAAACTAAGGAGTGACTGGTTCCCACCTCCATGGTCGGTCCACCAGTACATACTGTCCTTCCAGTCCTTGGGGAGGAGACCAATGTACTTGTTTTTGGTTTCTAGAAGTCACTTATCACTTTGCTGTGTGAGCACTGGAGAACATTATTAAGAATTATTATTTTTCAAGCATGCAGAAGTGTTATCAAACAGGTAGAAGCACAGTTCCAGTCCCAAGAAACATAAGAACTAAGGGCTTGTCTACACAGCCCCACAGTGTGGACTATAGGGTGTGAACTGCAGCATGCAGTAATGCATTGTGCTGTAAGTGCCCTGTTCAGACTCTGCTATGGCAAACTAAAAGGTACCTGCCCAACAGAGCTGGGGCTGGAACAAGAACCGTGGCTCCAGGAGTGGGAGACATGGACATGGGTAAGGCTGCTGAGGCTTGGACCACAGCTGAGGACAGGTGCAGAGCCCCGGACATAGAGCCGTCGACTGGGACCCTGAACCAGCAGCAGAGCCCCCGGGTGCGGGGCCGGCTTCTGGCACCCCGGGCTGGCAGCAGAGCCAGGACCCTGGGCACAAAACCTGGGGGTGCTGCAGCACCCCCTGTACTCCTAGTTCCCATGCATATGACTACACTGGGCAGTTATGGTGCAACACTGTTGTCTGCACTGTGGGGCCATGGAGATAAGCCCTAGTTTAAAGTGGCATAAGTGAGGTTTGTAAACACACGGTAGGGGAAGGTGAGATGAAGGACAAGGAGACAATCACATGATCACACAGTCACTCACTGAGGGATGTGAACATCTTGATGGCTCAGTTTTTATGGATGGTGTTATCAGTTGGTTTATTGGCTGCCTCTCCTCCCTTCACTTTGGTAGTCTTTGTAGTAGAAGTGGGCTTTCAGGAGGGATTTGAATGTGACGAAGGCAATGGATTAATAAATAGTTTGAAGAGTTTGTCCTAAGCAAAATGAGTAGTATAACAGAAAGGCACAGACAGAGATTCCTGTGGGAGGAGGAGACAAAGGGCACCTTGAGGCTGGTGTCATTGGCGAAGTGAAGAGAGCTTGGGGAGACATGAAGGAGACCTGCTTTGAGTTGTAAAATCAGGGAGCGTGTGAGGCCTTCAAAACAAGGACAAGAAATGTGAACTTGGTACTCAGTGCAATGGGCTGATATGACTGAAAGGCTGGGGAGGGGAAAACAGGGTCACATAACTAAAACTAGAGAAATGATTTTGGCAGCAGCAGTTTAGATAGTTAGAGACGGATGAAGTTAGTCTCAAAAAGATGAGAGGATGAGATTGTGGTAGATGAAGTGAGAGAGTTAGGGCTTGGCAAAAGATTTTTACAGTGAGATAGCACTGAACATAGGGGTTGGGAAGAGTATATAATTAGGAATAATTGGAATACGAGAGACAGCTAATCTTGGGTAATTCACATCTCTTCTGAGAAGGCGTTCCACAATCAGGATCTCACTAACACTCATCCTCCAGCACCTCAGAGCCTAAACTAGGGTCTCTCCAGAGGCACCATCCTTGTGGTGGCCCGCAAAGTGGTCTCTGCAGGAGTCCATTCCAAATTTGTTATGAGTTTTATAGATTAGGACCATGTCTTTAAATTCTATTCTGAAATGAAGGGTGAGCCAGTGGAGTTCACAAAGCACAAACTTATTTATCAGAGAGACAAGGTGCGAGAGGTAATATTTATGTTAACATTTGTTTCCTGAGAGCTGCACTACTGCATACTGCACCAGTTTCAGCCTTCTTGTGGCAGTTGCAATTAGCCCAAGGTAGAGTAAATTGCAATTGCCTTGCCTGGAGGAGACAAATGAATCACCATGGCTATGTCCTCATCTGATGAAGGGTCACATGAAAATGGCAGAAGGCATTCCTTAACACGGTGGCAATCTGTATTTCTGGGACTAAGGATTTTAGCATCTATTGTTTCAGAATTTGGGTAGTTGCCAGAAATTGGTGGAGTTTTACATTTTTTTCTCTTTTTAGTGTCACTAGAAAAAACAAAACAAAATATCCCAAAGAAAATATAAACACAAACCACACCTTTATAGCATCATTCAAACTCAGTCTTCAATTGGTGTTGGTGTGGTACATATTTTTTTAAGTTAAGCTTGGGTTGCCAGTCTGCCCTTATGATCTCAACTTGCTTTTCCCCTCCCCCCGACCCCAAATCAATGCTATATAATAGAAGTACTGTAATTTAATGTTACTTAGTTTATTTGCAGTCTAGGTTCCAGTTAAGTAAACAATATATCCTCCAACTACTACATGCAAATTATTTTTGCGGGGGTGGATTTCCTCTGCCTTTCATGGGCTTCTGCAGTGCAAAGTTGGAAGAGCGGATTTTTGGTGCGTTCTTTTTAATTTTAAATTGAGTCAGACTCTTTGAACAAAATTCTCCTTTTCTATGAGCACACAGGATTCACATTACAGTCAAGAGTGATTAAAACGTCCTAGAGATGAAGCTGAATGCTCTTTGCCTCAACACTGAAATCAATGCAAGGTGTACGAATGCATGGAAGGTGGAAATTGGAACATGATATTTAAACAATGCTATCATTGCTCCATCAGTGAATTCTGGGTTTTACAAGATGGAGTTTTCACCTTCAGAAATGTCAGAGAATTAAATCTGTTAAATTTCCCTCCCTATGCTTTTGTCATTGCAGCACAGCTCAGATATCTTTGGCAAAAGAAGTTCCCCAAAATAAAAGTCATATAGGATAGATATGTATTAAGGGTTACCAGAGTGAAAGATCATTGGTTATTAAATGTCAGTGACAAAGTGGATTGATAGAGCTATACCTTGATAATAATCATTAGGGGGTTAGGACAGAAAAAGTTAAGAAACCAAAACCATTTAAAAATACTTATTTTGCTTATTCACAACTGGATGGCAGTGGAAACAGCATCTGTCTTAAAAGTTTACTTTAGGTTTTCTTTTAAATAACACATTAATTAAGTAGGCCAAACAAATTCATTGAACACACGCGTGTCACTACAATCTAAAGTACCAAGAAGCAAAATCAATGGACCAAAGCAGTGTGAGCCATATAACACAATAGAAGGCACTGAACACAAATAATTTTGTTTTAGACTTAAATTCTTACTATTTAAATTCTTACTTATTTATCTGCATCCGTGCTACCTTGTGTTGTGATTCCGTTAGCTCCCACAAGCTGAGCAACATTGGAAGAGTCAGTATTTGGATGGGAGAACACCATAAAATATGGAGGTTCGGCAGCAAATGATAGTGATTCCCTGCAAATCAGTGCTCCAGCAAGGTGTAAGAAGGTGATGATGTACTTCTGGAGCTGCCATTATTTGGAAAAAAATGTAAAACCAGGGCCAGATTCTGGCCCCTACTTTCTTCTTTTTACCTGTGGAGATGCTGTTTGTGTGAACTAAAAGTTTCCAAATTCACGTTAATGAAGTCTCCTTCCAAGAGGATTACATTAATGCCAGTTAGGAATCTTTTTGTCTGTGCCTGAAGCTTCTACACAGGGTCTTACTGAGCAACACTTTGGTGCACACGGTTATTCACACCCCATAGTCTAAACTGTGGGCAGTGCAGACATAGCCTTAGACTCCTCATACCAAAGCCCCTTTTGAAAATGGGATTTAGGATCCTACATCGGTTACATAATTTTGAAAATGTTACCATACGCAGACGTTTGTGTGTTTTTATTTTATCCCCAATTATGATATAACCTGTGCTTTCAGTAGTGTCAGTATATGTGCATGAACACCCAGCATTATCTTCTCCTTTCTGGCACATGAGTAACAGCAAGATGGGATGAAAATTGGGTCGTATCTTTTACCGAAGTGGTCAGTACTGTCCCCCTGGAGGAATTCCCTGCAGAAGCAGTTACTTGCAGTGTTATGCAAGCTGCTCAGATAACCAGAGATATTTTTGGTTAGCACCAATGTTTTAGTGAAACTGGATCGCCGCCTTATGTGGGACACAATGCCATCCTAGCAGAAGGACATGTGTAATGACAAGCCATCTTTCCTGCAAATAAATTGTCAGTGTTGATGTCAGGATTCCAAGCTGGAAAAGTCAACCCAGAAGTCATAAGAACATAAGGATGGTCATACTGGGTCAGATCAAATGTCAATTTAGCCCAGTATCCTGTCTTCTGACAGTGGCCAATGCCAGGTGCCCCAGAGGGAATGAACAGAACAGGTAATCAGCAAGTGATCCATCCCCTGTCGCCCATTCCCAGTTTCTGGCAAACAGAGGCTAGGGACACTATCCCTGCCCATCCTGGCTAAAAGCCATTGATGGACCTATCTTCCATGAACTTATCTAGTTCTGTTTTGAACCCTGTTCAAGCTAAATCATCATAAGCTTTTATTCCTTTGGCTTAGACAACATAGTAACTCTACTTTCCTACTTCCCACTCAGCTGGATCATCTTAAAGAAAGATTTTGTCCTGCAGAAGATGATGCTTTTACTGACTTGCTTTGGTTCTCCTTGAAAGGGGGAGACATTCATTCAAAAATGAAGGAGACAGATTTCTACCAAGTACAAAGAAGTATAGGAAGCTTGTCACGTCCTGCATTGCACAGGCAGTGTCTAGAATTGTTTCAGTAACATAACATAACCCCCTTGTAAATGCAATATTAAGGATGACACTTTAATCAGACATAAAAGCTATGCATTTCAGAGTTAGGATGCCCATTGCCCCTTTGTGCACATGTACTACAATTGGGTATTTCATTACATGGCCACATGTGTCATACAAAATGCTGCGTACTGTATGCAAGTCTAAGGTAAGATAAAATTATGCACATAAATCAAGAGGAATGCACAACTGAGGTAACTTTAAAAGTCACACTAGGTTTTTCTTTAAATCACCTTAAGAACATGTACAGTAATACAGTGTGCTACATACTTTCTGCTAAGTTTATGCAGGAAATCCCATGGGCAACAGGCTCATCTGTAACTAGCTAGCTGTGCTCAGAATTATACCTTTTGCCCTCAAGCGCTGTTATGATTTGTTCTGAACAGGAATTTTGAATGCTATGTTCTGTAGCCTTTGCTAAAGCAGTTAAAAAAATATCCAAGGAGAAAACAAAACAGACAGGCATATTGAATGCTCAGGCTACCAGATTCAGTGCTTGGATGTAGCCTAATGATCTGATGCTGAAAACATTGAAGCAGAATTAGACTCTTGTTCTGCCAGAGTCTGTGCAAACCTCTTACAGCCATAGGTAAACAACATTGTGATGCCTCTAGTATAATGCTAAGATAGGCAGCCTTCTCAGCACATACTGGTTTGCTGGTCAACATTTGTGGTATATAAATGTTGCTAATACTATCAAAAATAATCCACCCTGATGTAATATCACAGATTACATATTGAGAGCATGTAAACTTACTTGAAATAAGGATATCCCTTGTTAGCAAGATCATCACTGCACTGCCTGATTAGAACATTTCTATGTTTGGGTCTAGAGAAAAGCATCAAACTATTAATAAGGCTACAATTTAGTCACAGGGGTTGCGGACGTCACGGAATCTATGACTTTCAGCGACTTCCATGACTTCAACCTACGGTGGTCATAAACTGCAGGGTCCCCCGCTGTCTCTGACAGCCCCCTCCCCGAGCTCCCAGCCACCGTGGGTGGTGGGGGAACCCCCGAGTTCCATCCACTGCAGATGGTGGGGACCCTTGGAGCTACTGGTGGTGGGGGAACCCCCAAGCTCCCAGCCACCATGGGTGGTGGGGGACCCTTGAGCTCTCGGCCACTGCAGGGGAACCCTTGAGTTCCTGGCTGCCATGGATCTTCAGAGCTGTGGGTACCCTGCAGCTTCCAGCTGACACAGGAGGTGGGGGCACCCCACAGCTCCTGGCCCCCATGGGCAGTGTGGGGACCCCCAGAGCTACAGGCAGCAGGGATACCCCACAGCCCCCCCCCCCAATGCTGCAGGTGGTTCCTAGCCCCTGCGAAGCTGCCCCACTTCAGGTGGTGTGGGGACCTGCAGATCCCCATTTTGTCCTGGATAATTTTAATAAAATTCAGCCACAGGTCACGGCTTCTGTGAATTTTTCTTTTTTTCCTGTGACTTGTCCCTGACTTTTACTAAAAATAACCAGGACAAAATCTTGGCCTTAATTATCAGAAATATTTAAATTCTGGTTTGATTTTGGAGGCTTTTTTTTGGCTGAATATCAACTATGTTTCTGAAGCATGGATCAGCAAGCCACTCTTATAGCCAGACTTGTAGAAAGAAACCAGGTTTATTGAAGGGCACATTCTGGTAGAAGTTTGGAATCAGAAATATGCTAGAACTTTTATCAGATGATCATAGCACACAATGTTTAAGGAGCTTACTCAGAGATATAAACTGAATTGTTGGAACTATCATCTGGGATCTGTCTGAGAGGAGGTATGCTAAGGGCTGCATTAGGGAGGCTGTGTTGGTGAGTATCCGAGTGTCTATTCTGGGGACAGGTTGACAGTTTGACCGTGTGCTTGATTGGTTGTTTGTTTGAAAAGTGTGAATTGGGAGTGATTTGTTCCAGGTGAGCCTTGAGTGGGCCTGACTGTTATAAAAAGCCAGTCAGCTGCGAACCAGCTGAGCGGCGAACGGCAGAGAGGCTAACAGAGGGAGTTTGCCTGGGAGTTCACCCGGGAAGAGCCCACCGAGGCTGACATCTTGCCGGCTTCTCTGAGTAGTTACTACAACTCCTGAGGAAGCTCGTAGAAGGAGGATAATATGGATGGGGAGCGTTCAGCTGTTGTGACCTGCGCTGGATGTGCCATGTTTTTCTTTCTTCCATAGGACAGAAGCGACTTTGTCTGTACAAAGTGCAAGCTAGTCTCCATATTGGAAGAGAAGGTTCAAGGTCTGGAGAAACAAGTATCGACCCTGCGTTGCATAAGAGAAACTGAAAATTTCCTGGACAGACGTCAGGATATCTTCTACGGGCACAATATTCTGAAGATTCAGAGCAGGCTGCGCAGCGGGGACAGGAGGACGGTGAAGAAATTTGGCAGCATGTGACCTCCAGAAGAAGAAATGGGAGCGTCCATGTACCAGCAGCGCAGATACAGCTAAGCAACTGTTTTCATGTTCTCTCCACAGGTACTAATGCAGAGAGTGGACTAGATGATACATCTGAGGGAAGGAAACAGAAGGAGACTCTGCTGATTGGAAGGCATGAGATGCACTGTCCTAGGGATGGGGGTTCCGCGACCACCGCTCTGAAGAGGAGGAGGCAGGTGGCGGTGGTCGGGGACTCTCTCCTCAGGGGGACTGAATCATCTATCTGCCACCTGGCCAGGAAAACCGAGACGTCTGCTGCTTGCCAGGAGCTAGGATTCACAATGTGACAGAGAGACTGCCGAGACTCATCAAGCCCTTGGATTGCTACTCCTTCCTGCTTCTCCACGTGGGCACCAATGATACTGCCAAGAATGACCTTGCACGGATCACTGCGGACTATGTGGCTCTGGGAAGAAGAATAAAGGAGTTTGAGGCACAAGTGGTGTTTTCGTCCATCCTCCCCGTAGAAGGAAAAGGCCTGGGTAGAGACCGTCGAATTGTGGAAGTCAACAAATGGCTACACAGGTGGTGTCGGAGAGAAGACTTTGGATTTTTTGACCATGGGATGGTGTTCCAAGAAGGAGGAGTGCTAGGCAGAGACGGGCTCCACCTAACGAAGAGAGGGAAGAGCATCTTTGTGAGCAGGCTGGCTAACCTAGTGAGGAGGGCTTTAAACTAGGTTCACCGGGGGAAGGAGACCAAAGCCCTGAGGTAAGTGGGGATGTGGGATACCGGGAGGAAGCACAAGCAGGAGAACGTGAAAGGGGAGGGCTCCTGCCTCATACTAAGAAAGCAGGACAAACAGCAAGTTATCTCAAGTGCCTATACACAAATGCAAGAAGCCTGGGAAACAAGCAGGGAGAACTGGAAGTCCTGGAAAAGTCAAAGAATTATGATGTGATTGGAATAACAGAGACTTGGTGGGATAACTCACATGACTGGAGTACTGTCATGGATGGATATAAAATGTTCAGGAAGGACAGGCAGGGCAGAAAAGGTGGGGCAGTTGCATTGTATATAAGAGAGCAGTATGACTGCTCAGAGCTCCGGTATGAAACTGCAGAAAAACCTGAGTGTCTCTGGATTAAGTTTAGAAGCATGAGCAACAAGGGTGATGTCGTGGTGGGAGTCTGCTATAGACCATTGGATCAGGGGGATGAGGTGGACGAGGCTTTCTTCCGGCAACTAACGAAAGTTACTAGATAGCAGGCCCTGGTTCTCATGGGAGACTTCAATCACCCTGATATCTGGTGGGAGAGCAATACAGCGGTACACAGACAATCTAGGAAGTTTTGGGAAAATGTAGGGGACAATTTCCTGGTGCAAGTGCTGGAGGAACCAACCAGGGGCAGAGCTCTTCTTAACCTGCTGCTCACAAACCGGGAAGAATTAGTAGAGGAAGCAAAAGTGGATGGGAACCTGGGAGGCAGTGACCATGAGATGGTCGAGTTTAGGATCCTGACACAAGGAAGAAAGGAGAGCAGCAGAGTACGGACTCTGGACTTCAGAAAAGCAGTCTTTGACTCCCTCAGGGAACTGATGGGCAGGATTCCCTGGGAGAATAACATGAGGGGGAAAGGAATCCAGGAGAGCTGGCTGTATTTTAAAGAATCCTTATTGAGGTTACAGGGACAAAGCATACCGATGTGTAGAAAGAATAGTAAATACGGCAGGCGACCAGCTTGGCTTAACAGTGAAATCCTTGCTGATCTTAAACACAAAAAAGAAGCTTACAAGAAGTAGAAGATTGGACAAATGACCAGGGAAGAGTATAAAACTATTGCTCGGGCATGCAGGAGTGAAATCAGGAAGGCCAAATCACACCTGGAGGTGCAGCTAGCAAGAGATGTTAAGAGTAACAAGAAGGGTTTCTTCTGGTATGTTAGCAACAAGAAGAAAGTCAAGGAATGTGTGGGCCCCTTACTGAATGAGGGAGGCAACCTAGTGACAGAGGATGTGGAAAAAGCTAATGTACTCAATGCTTTTTTTGCCTCTGTCTTCACGAACAAGCTCAGCTCCCAGACTGCTGCAGTGGGCAGCACAGCATGGGGAAGAGGTGATCAACCCTCTGTGAAGAAAGAAGTGGTTCGGGACTATTTAGAAAAGCTGGACGAGCACAAGTCCATGGTGTTACCCGGGGTTCTTTCAACCCAAAGCTCTTGGTAACTTTTACTCTGTGCGAGGTGGTGTCAGGAAATAAATCAGGGGAGACACGGCCGTCCGACCGATAGATGGCTGGCACAAGCAGGACAACACAAGAGTGCTTTCACTTAAAGCTAAACTTTACTTAGTCTCAAGCACTTATACACACGTCCACAAGAGGTTAGTAAAACACAACAACCCTTGATAATTACCAAAGCTGAATATGGCTCTCAAGAGGCACAGGGTGTGCGGCAGCCCGTCTGCCGCTGGGAAACACAAGATGCATCCAGAGAGAGAGAGTCCAGTCCTGAAGTGTCCCACTACCTCAAACTTTCCCCCCTTATTTATATATTAGTAATAGAATGACATGTCCCTTAAAGCAAACTTGTTAAGTAAGCAGTTTCAATGGTCAAGCGAGAGGTTCCCTCTGATTATCGATTAACCAGGTGTGGGTTTTTCCAGAGTTTGCAGCCTTGTGGCCCCAATAGACATTCCTGGGGCACATCCTGCTCTTCTAAGATGCATGTATCAGCAACTTCAACACAATTCTTATCAGGAAGGACGCAGGGTCAAGCTGCCCTTTCTGTGGCACCCAAAAACCCCCCTCTCCTCCTGCCTTGGTTAAGCTAAGCCTGCTGACTTGGCTAATTTACAGCCTGCTGACTTGGCTGCTTTTAGCAATAAGCCATAGTGGTTTCAGGCACTTTACTGGTTTGCCAAAGTCTCCCCATACAATGAGGCTGGATGCACTGCATCCGAGAGTGCTAAAAGAGTTGGCAGATGTGATTACAGAGCCATTGGCCATTATCTTTGAAAACTCATGGTGATCGGGGGAGGTCCCAGACAACTGGAAAAAGGCTAATGTAGTGCCCATCTTTGAAAAAGGGGAGGAGGAGGATCCTGGGAACTACAGGCGAGTCAGCCTCACCTCAGTCCCTGGAAAAATCATGGAGCAGGTCCTCAAGGAATCAATTCTGAAGCACTTAAAGGAGAGGAAAGTGATCAGGAACAGTCAGCATGGATTCACCAAGGGCAAGTCATGCCTGACTAATCTAATTGCCTTCTATGATGAGATAACTGGCTCTGTGGATGAGGGGAAATCAGTGGACACGTTGTTCCTTGACTTTAGCAAAGTTTTTGACACGGTCTTCCACAGTATTCTTGCCAGCAAGTTAAAGTAGTATGGGCTGGATGAATGGACGATAAGGTGGATAGAAAGTTGGCTAGAGTGTCGGGCTTAACTGATAGTGACCAATGGCTCCATGTCTAGTTGGCAGCCAGTATCAAGTGGAGTGCCCCAAGGGTCGGTCCTGGGGCCGGTTTTGTTCAATATTTTCATTAATGATCTGGAGGATGGTGTGGATTGCACCCTCAGCAAGTTTGCAGATGACACTAAACTGGGAGGAGAGATAGATATGCTGGATGGTAGGTATAGGATACAGAGGGCCCTAGACAAATTAGAAGATTGGGCCAAAAGAAATCTGATGAGGTTCAACAAGGACAAGTGCAGAGTCCTGCACTTAGGACGGAAGAATCCCATGCACTGCTACAGACTAGGGACCGAATGGCTCGGCAGCAGTTCTGCAGAAAAGGACCTAGGGGTTACAGTGGACAAGAAGCTGGATATGAGTCAACAGTGTGCCGTTGTTGCCAAGTAGGCCAATGGCATTTTGGGATGTATAAGTAGGGGCACTGCCAGCAGATCATTCCCCTCTATTCGACATTGGTGAGGCCTCATCTGGAGTACTGTGTCCAGTTTTGGGCCCCACACTACAAGAAGGATGTGGAAAAATTGGAAAGAGTCCAGCAGAGGGCAACAAAAGGGTTAGGGGACTGGAACACATGAGTTATGAGGAGAGGCTGAGGGAACTGGGATTGTTTAGTCTGCGGAAGAGAAGAATGAGGGGGGACTTGATAGCTGCTTTCAACTACCTGAAAGGGGGTTCCAAAGAGGATGGATCTAGACTGTTCTCAGTGGTAGCAGATGACAGAATGAGGAGTAATGGTCTCAAGTTGCAGTGGGGGAGGTTTAGGTTGGATATTAGGAAAAACTTTTTCACTTGGAGGGTGGTGAAACACTGGAATGCGTTACCTAGGGCGGTGGTGGAATCTCCTTCCTTAGAAGTTTTTAAGGTCAAGCTTGACAAAGCCTTGGCTGGCATGATTTAGTTAGGGATTGGTCCTGCTTTGAGCAGGGGGTTGGACTAGCTGACCTCCTGAGGTCCCTTCCAACCCTGATATTCTATGATTCTATGAACTACACAATCTAGCAATTGTATATTAAAAGCCAGATTTTTAAATGTTGGTACACCTGTTGTGTCCACAAAATCCAAAAATTGTGTGTGCAGACTGGGTAACTGGGACCTGATCCAAAGCACGTTGACTTCAATGGGGTTTTCATTCGGCCTGTACATAGGCAAAAAGTTACCTGATTTCTGCCTGAAAACACCATAATGGGTGCGCATGCACTTTTACAGGTGCATCCTTTGAAAATTTGGTCATAAAAGAATACAAAGGAAACTTTCCCACAATCAAATTGTTTTGAATACAGAGTACTCAAGAACTGGGGAAAAACAAGAAAGTTGTTATTGTGCAATTTAACATTTTTTTCATTCTACTGGAAATTATTTCTGCATAAAGTAATTGCATTGTAGGCATAGTACAACTTTACAATAATTGTCACTAAACTGAAAGACAGACAGAAAAGGTACAATTTATGCACAAATTAACACTTGAAGTTTTATTTGCATAGGCTTTAATATTAAAATTCATCTTAAGTCCACGTAGTGTCACAAAATTTCACATGTAATGCATTCATCTACAGCTGTTAAAAAAATATAGTTCAGTTTCTTTGCATTTTTGCATTGTATTCTCTCATGAATAGCATGGCACATTATCCAGAGATGTGGGATTTGGTAATGAAATACCTTTATGTAATGGCTAGCAAAAAGCTTTAAGGTTGCTGTAAAGAACATTGAGTCTCAATTTTGTGCAAATCAAATCTCAATCTCAAATTAAAATCTTGGGAAAAAAAATATTAAAAATGAATAAAAAGGGGGAGAACTACAGAAACTACTTAAAGAGATGGCATTGTAGCCACCATCTGGCACATAAATATATGGAGCCCACATGTCCTTTTTTTTCTTGTAAGTATTCTCATGCAAGTTACCAACCAGACTCTCACTTGCTTATGAGGTCTGACAGGAACAAAGCCAAGGGTGTTATCACAGCACATTGCAACTATTTCCCACTACAGTAAAACCTCAGAGTTACGAACACCAGAGTTACAAACTGACCAGTCAACCACACACAATTCATTTGGTACTGGAAGTATGCAATCAGGCAGCAGCAGAGACAAAAGGGGGAAGGAAAAACAAAAAACAAAAAAACCCAGCAAGTACAGTACACTAGTGTGTTAAATGTAAACTACTAAAAAAAATATAAAGGGAAAGCAGCATTTTTCTTCTGCATAATAAAGTTTCAAAGCTGTATTAAGTCAAACTTTTGAAAGAACTATAATGTTTTATTCAGCATTATGAACATTTCAGACTTACGAATAACCTCCATTCCCAAGGTGTTTGTAACTCTGAGGTTCTACTGTATTATTTTCTGAACCTCTAGGGTCTGATATAATACGAGCAGGAATCAAACCCAGATCTCCTGCCCAGCACTACAAAATACTTCCACAAGGACACTGAACATGACGGCTCATTATTGACCCACTGTATGTGAAATGATTTGCTAGTCTCAGCCTACTTCCTAGGACACAAGTGGATTTCATTAAAAATCTAGCGGAAGTTGCAACTCCTTGGGATAAATAAGCCTGCAGTGGAAGATTTCATCCATGCTGATGTTACAGTGATGTAATACTTGGGATATGTCTGCGTTGCAGGCTTTGTGTTTGTGTAGCCATGCATTTTTATCCATACTCCCTATCATCCATATGCAAAGCCATTAGTCATGTATCTAGATGCATGTTGAACCCAAGCTGGCGAGGGTACCAAAGGGTATGGCTCAGAGTGTGTTGACCTGTGACCCACTCATTTTGCATTCTGGAGGTAACAAAGGTGGCCTCAAGTCTAGGCAGTCCTCTACTGCCATTCCCACAATTCCTTGTACCAGAGTCTTCTGCCTACTCACTTGTCCTCTATGCACAGGAAGCTACATGCTCATTCAAATACCCTTGTCTGCGTTTAACCCTTCATTTTACATACAGACTCCTCCATTTTATGAACTCAGTCCAGCTCAGCCCAGACATTTGGCTTAGAAGATGCTCGCCTCCCAGAGTGCTGCTAGCCTACCTGAGGATCCCACCAGGATTATAGTTAATAACCTATGCAAATTCAGTAAAGTATCTGAGTGTGAGTGAGTGAGAGAGGGAGGGATAAAGGAGAGGGCTTTATTCTTTCCTTGTTAATTACATATTGGACTATGAGTTTCTCCAGGCTCCCTTAACTTCTTCCTCATGTACAGTTTCATTCCTCATTAAATTGCAGCTTTTATGCATGTGTGTTCATAACAAATGCATCAAAGTCTCACAAGCCTCACATTGCTCACAAAATGACCCTCCTACACAGACTCAATTCCATAGATTTTGGCCTTTCATTGTTAAAAGAACTTGAGAGGAAAAAACGGAGGATAATTATGAGAAAACAGAGGATCTTATAAATACTATATATTCTAAGTTGTATCTAATTTTGATCACGGTGTTACAATACATACACAAACTTCTTCATGATTCTGAATGTAGCTAACCACACTGGGTGAAGAGTAAAGTCTTTTGGATTGATGTTAATCTTCTGATATATAGCAGGCTATTAAACATGTGCACTGAAGCAACGGCCACTGTGACCAAAGCACAACACACAGCTCCATTAGATGTGTATAATAAATAGAAAGCATTACAAAAGGAAATTTACAAAATATATGGCTATTTCCTTCAGGATAGAAATCCAAATAAACTCATAAAGGGGATATATGTTAAGCCCTGGAACAGTGACAAAGATTGCTTAGACAGCACTTCTTTCCTGAGGCATCTTGCTTAAGGCAGACCAAGCAAATGACAAGGAAAAGTGGAAATAATAAGAAAGGTTTTAAACATTATGGAAGTATCAAAAGCCCTTTTGGGTCAGGACCCCCCAGTTTGAGAAATGCTGGTCTCCCCCATGAAATCTGTATAGTATAGGGTAAAAGCACACAAAAGACCAGATTTCATGGTTCATGACATGTTTTTCATGGCCGTGAAATTGGTAGGGCCCTAATCATGAGACCTCAGGTTATAACTTTAACAAAATCAGCCTGTGTCACAGGTAAATAGGGAAACCCTCTCTTTTCTAAAAAAAAATAAAGAAGCACATGCTTTATTAATTATAATTATTTTTATTACAGTAAAGTCTAGCAGCTCCAACCAAGATAAGGGCCCCAATATGTTAAGTACTGAAGAAACACATAGGAAAAAACAGCCCATGCCCTGAAGAGCTTACTGTCCAACTAGAGAAGAGAAACAAATGGGATGGAAAAAAATATATGTTCAGAATTTTGTAAAGCAAATCTACCTAATTAATATTCAGGAGTCCGCCACTTCTCACCAACAGCCAAATGATACTTCTACTCCACACACCACTGGTGATGACATGTAGCGTACATGTGGCTTACACACTGCACGGAAAAGCCAGCAAGGCTTTGGCAGAGGGGACACAGCAGGGAAAAGCATCAGTAGCTCCCCGCTGCCAGAGCCTTTCACTGTGTGGAGGAATCTGGCAGGGAGGAAGCAGCAGTGAAAGACTCAGCGGCCGAAGCCTTTCCCTGCTGCCAGTGTCTTTCCTTGCAGCAGGGGAAGCCACCAGAAGTAGGGAGCTAACGACCCTTTTCCCACTGCCCCCGAAGCTGCCAGAGCCTTTTCCTGCGTAGGGAAAATGGGGAGGCAGTGGGACGCTACACTGCTAAGAATGGTGTAGATGGGGAGGCATGGTTTGGATGACTAGACAGCTGTGTACTCATGTATATACTCACACCCTTCAAGAATGTCTTTACTCTCTTTGACTAAGCCAGATACATGGATATGTATACCCAAGCTAGGGTGGCTACAGACGTATGCACACTACACGCTGATGAAAGAAATGTGTAGTATATCCGTACCCAAAGAGTGTCTGTTAACATTTGTAATTTTAGAGCTGTGCTGACTGGAGAATAAAGCCAATTCTAATATTTAGGACCCAATTTTCAAAGTTAAGCATATGCAAATATTTGAGTGCAGCTCATTTAAGCAGACAGAAAAGACCAGATGTAGGTGCCTGACCATAATCATATGGAGGAGTATGTGTTTTTCATACTACATCTTGTGATCTCAATCCCTTCAGATTATACTCTGAATGACACCTATGCAATCCAGTGCCTGTCTTAATGCTACTCATAAGAGTAAGAACTACAATGAATAGTCAGTTTTGAAGGACTGGACGTTAAGTAGGCAACAGGAAAGGACAGAAAAAATAAGAGTTGGAGGTAGAGCTAAGCAAATTTTTTGTCTGAAACTTTTTTCAGAGAAAAATGCAGATTCAGTGACACCAAAATATTTTGCAAATTTGTATCAGTTTCAATATCATGAAAAAATTACAAAAAAATCAAAAACATTTCTTTAGACGTTTTTGAAACAAAACTTTTAGATTTTCAGTTTGAAACAACTTTTTTCAAATTTTCAGTTCATTATTTTTTAAAATAATATTGTTTTTGACTTTTTGATTGCCCCTGCTCCCAAGTTTTTTAAACATAGTTTGTGGTTCACCCCCAAATTATTCACACTGCTGTAGTTGGAGGGAAGGAGGAAATGTAACCTAATCTTTTTTCCTTTTTCCAATCTTTATCTTTTTATTCCCAGTTTTGTTTTTAATATTTTAATACTTGCCTATTTGCTATTCATTTAGTTGTTCCAATAGTGCTTGTTTGAAAACTGCTTGCCTTTTGGAATAAATATGTTAATTAAACACAGTGATTTTGACCTGCTCCAATTCTGAACCAAATCAACTGGCAGAAAGCACTTAAGCAGAAAAATGTGGAGGATACTTAAAAGCTGTTTAAGAATATTTAACAAGATACCCCAAAGCCATAATCAAGAAAGAAGGCTATACTGGTTTGAAAAACTAACCTGACTAAGAGGGAAAGGGAAAGCAACTAAAACACGTATCTATAACAAAAGGACAAATGGGGAAGTTAGTAGCTTCTGATTTATATTCATTGCTATTAACTGTAGAAAGTTGATAAGGGAAGCAAAATAACACATGAAGAACTCTTTAGCTAGCAGAGTTAAGTCAGTAAGGACTTTGATAGGTATATTAGAAACAAAAAGAATCCTAACAATAGTATTAGTTCGTTATTAGATGGAAATGGTGCAATCATTAATAATAATGCAGAAAAGGAGAAGTATTAAATAAATATTTCTTTTCTTTATATGGGAAAAAGTCAAGTGATGTATTCATATCAAATGATGAGGGTGAAATCCTTTCCATGCCAATAGTAACTCAGGAGGATATTAAACAGCAGCTACTAAAGTGACACATTTTTAAATCAGCAGGTCTAAATATCTTGTATTTAGGAGTTTTAAAAGCAGGCTGATGAGCAATCTGGACCATTCATGTTGATTTTCAGTGATTCTTAGAACAGTGGGGAAGTTTCAGAGGATTGGAAGAAACCTAATACTGTATCAGTATTTAAAAAACGATAAACAGGATGATCTGGCTATCTATAGGCCTGTCAACTGGACATCAACCCTGGGCAAAATAATGGAACCGTTGTTAGTGGAGTTAATTAATAAGGAATTAAAAGTGGGTAATAGAAATAATGCTAATCAACATGGGTTTATAGAAAAAATCTATCTTTTCCCATGAGATTACAGATTTCGTTGATAAAATTAATAGTGTTGATCTAAAAGGTGTAGACTTCTATAAGACACTTACCTTATAGCAATAGCACACATTGATTTTAAAAAGTAAAACAATACAAATCAACAAGGCACACAGTAAATTGACACATTAAATGAGTGTGTTTCTAGTGGGGGCCTGCAGGGATCAGTTCTTTGCCTTATGGAATTTAACACTTTTACCAATGACCTTGGAGAAAAGATAAAATCATTGCTAATGAGGTTTTCAGATGACTCAAAGATTGGAAAATAGTAAATAATAGAGAGGACAGATCACTGGTACAGAGCAATCTAAAATGTTTGGTAAGCCATGAGCAAGCGAGTAATATGCATGCCAATATAGTCAAATGCAAAATCATACATCTAGGGACAAATAATACAGGCCAGACTTACAGGATTGAGGATCTATCCTGGGAAGTAGTGAATCTAAAAAAAGGATTGGTGGATAATCAAGCTGAACATAAGCTCCCAGTATAATTCTGAGGCCAAAAGAGCTAAAGTGATCCTTGAATGTCTAAACAAGGGAATATCAATTAGGAATATTAAGGTTATATTACTTCTGTATTTGGCACTGGAGTGACCACTACTGGAATACTGTGTCCAGGTCTGGTGTCCATACTTCAAGAATGCTTTTGAAAAATTGGAGAAGAGCCAGAAGAATGATTAAAGGACTGGAAAACGTTTCTTATAGTGAATGATTTAAAGAACTCAATCTATTTACCTTATGAAAGAGAAGGCTGAGGGGTGACTTGGTCAGTCTTATAAGTATCTACATGGGGAGCCGATATACGATAGTGGGGTGGGAGGTTGTCCTATCTAGCCGAAAAAATATAACAAGATCCAATGGCTTGAAGCTAGATAAATTTAGATTAGAAATAAGGCACAATTTTTTAACAGTGAGGTGTAACAGTGTTCACAACCCACCCCTCTTCCTGGGGCCCACTTGCCCTCCCCAATAAGGCTCAGAGAGGCTTCCAGGTTGTGCAACACCCGTGTCTTTATTTACTTAAATTCATCCCACCACCGGTGTCCATCTATGTACAGCTTTACAGGATTAATCTCCTCCTTTACAGGCAGAGCCAGTCTTCAGCTAGGAGGCCTCCAGTTCCTCCCTCCCAGCCTTTATAGCCCTTGACTTGTCAGGCCAGCAGGTGTTGCCAATCCTCAGGCCAGTATCAGGCCTTTTCCATCAGCCCCAATCTGTTTCCCCTGATTGGAGCTAACTGGGCAGGGGCTATTAGGTGCTTTTGCACCAGCACCCTGCTACATACCTCCCCCCTTAAGCATATGCTGGGCCTGATCTTCCCTGGCCCCAATTTCCTCGGCCTCGGGTTTTACTTTGGGGGTGGCCTCCCTGCCCAGCGGGGTGGTCCCCAGGATCAACCCTGTGGGGTTTTGGCATGCCCCACCCACAAAAGGTGCATTGGATAGGGGGTGGACCACCCCACAAATCCACCTCTGCCCAGAGGTTGTCACACCAGTCACAACCTTGGGCAGGTCACCCCAGAGGTTCTCTTTCCTTCCCTGCTGGGGGAGATGGTCAGAGCCAACTGCCCCGAGTCTGCCCCCCTATCTCCAGTTCAGGCCCTCTGCCTCTTGGAGTTTGGGCCTCCCCGTTTTGGGTTTCTATCTTCTGATCTTTCTTTAGCTGCTCTGCCTCTATCACCGAGATTCCCTCCCCTGGGTGGTCCTGTCCTGGGACCTCCATTCCCTCAGTCACTCCTGTAGGGTCTCTATCCTGGCTGCATTGTCTAGGGTACATATCTTTCTCCCCTTGAGGTTATGGGGACTCCCCTTTCCCAGGGTCCACCCCCGTAGGGGACTGGCCCCCTCCCTCTAGGTCCTTCTCTCTTGCTCTCTCTGTTGGTCTCCTCCCCACACCCTCTTTCCCTTTTGGGGGGAAACCCCAGGACCACAGGGTAGGGCAACCCCTCTATTACCTCCACCTGCTTCCAGGCAAACATTCCCTGCACCTCCAGGGGTACCTGGGCCACGGGACAATACTCCCTATCCCTGTGGATGAATTCCACCAGCATCCTTTCTCCAGGGATAAATCAATTCGGCTTCACCAAGCGCCGCTGTATGAGGGAGCAGGCTGAGGCCGTATCTAGACGCCTCTGAGGCTTTCTCCCCACCCGCAAGGGGATGTGGCTATTCCACACCTCTTCTTCCACCCCCCAACCTTGGTCCAACCACAGAATTCAGCAACCCCACAGTCCATCACAGGGCAGTCACGGCTCTTTGCCCTGGCTGTCCACAGTGCCAGCACACAAGCTGTCCCGGGCAGCTAGGGGTTCCCTTGGGCTTCTCCCGTTGCTTGTCTACCGGCTTTCCAGCGGGATGTTCTCTAGCGGGATACTCTCTGGGTTTCTTGCCTCCCTCCATATCTCGTAGGGTCCGATGTTCCCTTGGGGGGAAGTCTGCCTCTGCATACACCTCCATCCTTTCGACGACGGCTTCCATGGTGGAAAGCTGGTGTTGCCGCACCCAGACCCGCATGCTATCTGGGAGGTACTGTACAAACTGTTTGAGGATCACCTGATCCATAATCTGCCCCACTCTTTGGGCGTCGGGCCTCAACCACCGTGTCGCCCAGTCCATCAATTTCTGGGCGAAGGCCCAGGGCCGCACGCCCCCTGCCCACCCTCACCAGGCTGCCTAAACCTTTTGCCGGTATTTCTCTGATGAAAGCCCCAGGCGGTCCAAGATGGCTGCCTTCACTGTGTCATAGTCCCTAATTCACTGTGTCATAGTCTGTCAGGGCCATATATGCCGCTTGCTCCTCCCCAGCAAGATATGGGGCTAGCCAGGTTGTCCTGTCCAATCCTGCACCCAGGGCCACCCGCTCAAATGTGCCCCAAAAGGCGTCAGGGTTGTCCTCTGGGGCTATCTTACAGAGGCTAATGCCCAGGGGCCAGGTGCCATCTCCCCCGCAGGACTCACCAGTTTTTGCAGGAGCTGCCGCTGCACCATTACCTGTTCCTTGATAAAGTCCTGCAAAGTCCGTTGTTGCTCAGCCTGCCATGCCAGTAAAGCTTGCCTCTCCGACTGGTGGGACTGCTGAAATGCCTGCAGTGTCTTCTGCATCTCCCCATGTTGCTCTGTGAGCCACTGCAGAGTGCCCTCCATCTCCTGGTTACCAAACTGTGTGTCTGGCAAAGGATCCCGGACAAGCCCCCACATATAACAGTGTTCGCAACCCACCCCCTCTTCCTGGGCCCGTTTGCCCTCCCCAATAAGGCTCAGAGAGGCTTCAGGGTTGTGCAACAGCCGTGTCTTTATTTATTTAACTTCATCCTACCACCAGTGTCCATCTATCTACAGCTTTACAGGATTAGGCTGAGAGAACTGGGATTGTTTAGTCTGCGGAAGAGAAGAATGAGGGGATTTGATAGCTGCTTTCAACTACCTGAAAGGGGGTTCCAAAGAGGATGGATCTAGACTGTTCTCAGTGGTAGCAGATGACAGAACAAGAAGTAATGGTCTCAAGTTGCAGTGGGGGAGGGTTAGGTTGGATATTAGGAAAAACTAGAATAGTGGTGAAGCACTGGAATGGTTTACCTAGGGAAGTGGTGGAATCTCCTTCCTTTGATGTTTTTAAGATCAGGCTTGACAAAGGCCTGGCTGGGATGATTTAGTTGGGGATTGGCCCTGCTTTGAGAAGGGGGTTGGACTAGATGACCTCCTGAGGTCCCTTTGAACCCTGATATTCTATGATTCATCTCCTCCTTTACAAGCAGAGCCAGCCTTCAGCTAGAAAGCGTCCAGTTCCCTGACTTCTCCCTGGCGCCCCCGCCTTCTACCTCCCTCCCAGCCTTTATAGCCCTTGGCTTGTCAGGCCAGCAGGTGTTGCCAATCCTCAGGCCAGCATTAGGCCTTTTCCATCAGCCCCAATCTGTTTCCGCTGATTGGAGCTGACTGGACAGGGACTAATTAGGTGCTTTTGCACCAGCACCATGCTACATGAGGTAATTAACCATTGGAACAACTTATGAAGGGCTGTGGTAGATTCTCCATCACTGACAATTTTTAAATAAAGATTGGATGTTTTTTTCTAAAAGAGATGCTCTGGTTCAAGCAGGAATTAATTCAGAGAAGTCCTATGGCTTGAGTTATGCAGCTATCAGACCAGAGGATCAAAATAGTTCCTTCTGGCCTTATCCATGAATCTATAAATCTCTAGGAGTCCTTGTAGCACCTTAGAGACTAACAAATTTATTTGGGCATAAGCTTTCACGGGTTAGAACCCACTTCATCAGTTGCATCTAACCCACGAAAGCTTATGCCCAAATAAATTTGTTGGTCTCTAAGGTGCCACAAGGACTCCTCGTTATTTTTGCTGATACAGACTAACACGGCTACCACTCTGAAACCTATAAATCTCTGAAGCAATGCTAGACAGAACCATCTTTGCGTTACATGTAATTGTTCAGAATTACTCTACAGCTAAAAATGCACATTAAAAGGATCAGTGGAATACTTGGAGCTGTATCTTCAATTCAGGTGACCCCCACTTGCGTACAACTCCAATTGGCATAGCACTGGAAGATAAGCAGTAAGATTGAAGTTTTGTATTCAAGTCTCTGTGGTATCATCTCCTCCCTGCACGGGTATATATTATTAAAGGGAAATAAACACATAAGCAATTAAATCTCAGTTGCATTTTTCTGTTGAGCTTCTCCAGAATTATCTCCTAACATTTCATGTTAAATAGCACAGTTATGTACGAAGTACTCTCAAAGGGCTTTAGTGCATAGCTATGATCAGGGATGTGACTTTGTAAAAATGGCAGCCTGAGTTTCCCATGTTTCTCCTCATCACTGACTTCACCAACAGATTTGCTCATGTTACAAGCTCAATTTCTCATCCGCAAAACAAGCTCTTTTTTCTGCTTCATATATTACTACCAGTGATCATGAGGAGAAAAATTCTGGAATCAAAATTTTAGCTGAGTATTCGCTGCTGCTGCAGAAAGAAGAACAGTGTACAGCTTGCTCTTCAGCAGCTATATTGACTCTGAACTGATAACAGTGAACCATGATTTTGTGAGCAAACTAAGTGAATAAAGCTTAGAAGACTCCTGGGGGCACAGGTAAGTGGAAGTAAACAATGTGCCATGTTCAGAACAGTACCTCTCTGACCATACCCACACTTTGGTGGTTCTAAATGACAATCTAAATCATCTGTAAAAGATTTAGTACTAGTGGGAAAGGATTCCCAAGTGTCACACACACAACAAAAATGCAATTTGAAGAAAAGGAGAAAATAAAGTGAACAAACAAAGTGTTAGAACTCAGCAGCACAGCAGGAGAGAGAGGAAGAAAGACTAAACAGAGTTTAAGGAAATGTATAAAATGACTGTCTTGATCTCTTTCAATCTCCTTTCCTTGTATTTAACCTTTTATCTTTTCGACTACATTTTGACAGTCAGTGCATTTCTTTTTCTAAAAAAAACCCAACAAACCTCTCCATCTTCCCAGTGAAAAGGAACATTCCCTCCTCTACCAGCCAGGCCCTCCTACTGAAGTATGTCTGTACCATGGTTAATGGCAGGGCTTATAATCAGCAGTGTAGCAACTAGAAAATGGTTCTAATGTTAAGTATACATGTGAAAACTATCCAGGTGGTGCAGTATGCTTTTTTATGTCTGCTTTATGCCTGGACTCTGAAAGCACAGTAGGAAGCAGCGGCAAGCATCCTGGCCCGCTTTATAATTACACATATTGAACAGGCTGAGTTTTATCCTAACAGAAATAAAACCAAGAAAAGATACGTGCTGATCATTGCTTTGAGTTTTCTTGCTTTCATTCAATATCTCCAACTGGTTTTCTTCCTTTCCATTCCCAGGTTTTCTGCCTTAAGTATCATATCCTCAGTCAGTTCTCTTCACTCTCCTCCGGCTCCCCTTCCCTCTGGGCTCTGTCTCAAGGAACTCGATGCACCTCAGGAATTTTTTCTCTCAACCCATATCACCACTCTTTCACCTGTCCTCATTATTTTGTCTTGTTACTTTACTGCTACATTTTGACTGGAGGCTGGAGGAATTAAAATGACACTTCTACTCGTACTTCACAAGCCAGCTCCAAAAGGCTGGCTATACTCTTACTCTTACCGAAATTATTTAAAAACCTTCCATTTGGATTCATGTGGAACTATATGTCCCCCATTTATTCATACAGCACTCAAAGCATGTTGCCTAAGGAAACAATATTTTGGCCCCAAATCTTATCCATTAAAACGTACCACTTTTAAAGATGGACCTGTAGCAAAACAGAAGAGACAGATAATACACCCCTGGCATTGAGAGAATTGAAAACTTTATGTTACTCCAGATCCAATTATTTCAATTGTTCCTTGTCCTCATAATGGATCAAACCAGAAACCCAGACTGCAAACACCTCAAACTTTGGCAAGCTCAAAATCCACAGGTGGATTTTGTAGTTTGGGTCCTCTCTACAGCATATAGTCTGGTCTTAAAATAATAGAAGTAAACAAACAACACAATACATAGTTTTCAATGGCAATGTTCTTTAGATGTGTGAAAGTGGTAAAAGTATTTGTTTCAAATAATAGCCTTTATGCTGAGCTGTACTGTGTTGGCACGAAGCCCTAAATTTGAGCTGTCTCCTTTTATAGGTTCAGAGTAGCAGCCGTGTTAGTCTGTATTTGCAAAAGAAAAGGAGGACTTGTGGCACCTTAGAGACTTTCGTGAGCTTTCGTGAGCTACAGCTCACTTCATTGGATGCATTCAGTGGAAAATACAGTGGAGAGATTTATATACACAGAGAACATGAAACAATGGGTGTTACCATACACACTGTAAGGAGAGTGATCACTTAAGGTGAGCTCTTATCAGCAGGAGAGCAGGGGGGAAAAACCTTTTTAGTGATAATCAAGGTGGGCCATTTCCAGCAGTTGACAAGAACATCTGAGGAACAGTGGGGGGTAGAGGGGCGGAATAAAAATGGGGAAATAGTTTACTTTGTGTAATGACCCATCCACTCCCAGTTTATATTCAAGCGTAAGTTAATTTATCCAGTTTGAAAATTTATTCCAATTCAGCAGTCTCTCGTTGGAGTCTGTTTTTGAAGTTTTTTTTGTTGAAGAATTGCAACTTTTAGGTCTGTAATCGAGTGACCAAAGAGATTGAAGTGTTCTCCAACTGGTTTTTGAATGGACTTCTCCCCACCCTCATGGGTCATCACAGAAAGTAAAACTATTCCCCGCCCCACCCACTGTTCCTCAGACATTCTTGTCAACTGCTGGAAATGGTCCACCTTGATTATCACTACAAAAGGTTTTTCCCCCCTGCTCTCCTGCTGGTAAGAGCTCACCTTAAGTGATCACTCTCCTTACAGTGTGCATGGTAACACCCATTGTTTCATGTTCTCTACTTATATAAATCTCCCCACTGTATTTTCCACTGAATGCATCCGATGAAGTGAGCTGTAGCTCACGAAAGCTTATGCTCAAATAAATTTGTTAGTCTCTAAGGTGCCACAAATCCTCCTTTCCTTTTATAGGGGAATTCTTACATGCTCTCTACAGCCTCTACCCGACATGCTCTGCTGCTGGCAGTGTATGGCTGGAGCTCCCTTCTCCCCAGCAATCCCTGGGAGCTGTAGCAATCTTTTATGTGGCAGGCAGTTGCCCAGTTTAGAGCAGCCTCCAGGTGCTTCTTCGGCATCAGTACTGGGGAAGCAGAAAGGACACCTTTGTGACCCTCTTCCTTTGTGCTCCTTGGCTGCAGCTTATGATCTGTTCCCCTATATATATATATATGTGGTTAGTTTAGCCCTTTATTCCTGTTAGCAAACGATTTGTGAACTGATCCTGATCTACTGCATACTGATGAACAGTCATCAGTCTGTGGATTGCAAACTTCATTTTGATTATCTACTATTAATGAATGATATGTGATTGTCTGGATGATATTTTTTCTGCAGCCTGATTGATGACTGAAACTATTTAAACCCAAGAATACAAAATATAGAGTGACAAACCATGAATAGCACGTACTCCTACTCATGTGCTATTATTTCTGGTTACATTAAACTACAGGAATTTTTACAAAGAACAGCCATGACCTTAAACATTTGGGTGAAATGAACCATATTCGTGTGAATGCTTGTTTATAATGAATGAAAAGGCATGAACATAATCAACCAAACAGCTGTTTATGATCTGAATGATTTTTGTTACTGCTCTTACAATGTTTGACCAGCTCTGGTATCAGTTGTTTCTTTCCTGAAGCAAAAAGTTTAAAATTAAACATTAGACCAAGGTTCAAATACAGGAGTTCTAGAGGGAATATGTACAGTAATTAGCTTAGTATTTCTAGGGAGAGGAAGGAAGAATTCTCGTTCTGAATGTTCAGAGTTCCAGTTCAGATTTAGACTATAGGGTATATATTCAAAGCAGATCAGAAATTTAATGGTTTAATACACATTGACTTACACAGGGAGGAGATTGAATATTACATGGCAGTTTAAAATCTTGGGGGGTCTGGCTAGAGTATATATTCAAAGCAGATCAGAAATGTAATTGTTTAATACACATTGACTTACACAGGGAGGAGACGGAATATTACTTGGAGGGTCTGGCTAGTTTCCTAGGGCTTCAGCAAAACGAAGAGTGTCACATCAGGATGTTCACTTGGGGCCAGTGAATTAACCACATAGGATACAGAAGCATATGGGGGAAGCAGCTGAGAGGAAGTGTGTGGGGAGTGCAAGGCCATAGGTCTACTAGGTGCATCAGTACATGTGTGGCACAAAGAGGAAGGGCTTAGTGGGTGGCGAAATGGTGAAAAAGGAGAAGAAGGAAGAGAGCAGAGGAGAAGAAGGAAGCAGCATTCCTGCTGTGGGGAAGGATTAGAGATGAATGCTCAGTGCCAATCCTCCAGGAAACAGTATTACGAGACTAAACTTTAATGATCTAAGTATTCATAGCAGTAACACTCTAAACAGCTAAAAGTCTTTTTGCTGCTTTAAAAATGCCGAGTAGTCATTGTTTATGCTGCATTCAATCATTTTATTATTGTCTTGCAGTTTTTCTTCTGTCATCTTTCTCTTTACCATTTTAGTTTTTCAAATGTGTTCTCTTCATTTTCCCCTTCACTGTCTTTTTAGGCATGAACAGAATGCAGCGATGTCATTTTGAGACTGCAATGTTCAGCACAAGAAGGAATCATCCCATGTGAATCAAAACTACCTGTTTAGCAATTACATCTGAAATAAACCCAAGCATGTAGAACTAATTGCTCACTACACCTGCAGGTATGAATAGCATATGTTTCCTGTAGTGCACTAAATAAGAGTTTAACAGTCTGTGGTGTTTATTTATTAAATTACTGAGGGCACTGCTACAAAAAATGAGGTTCTGCCATCTTCCTGGGTTGCATAGCCAGTGGAGACCCTCCCAGTTTTTATGAGACGTTCCCCCTTTCTGCTAACCACCCAGATACAGACAGAGATAGGTGCCCAGGATTTTCAGTGACTAGTGACTTTTGGGTGCCTCAGCTTTTGGGCGTCCAACTTAAAGGGTTCATCCTTGGCCAACTGATGCAAAGTTAGTCAGCGCACAACTTTGAAAGGGCCAGCGCCCCACACCCTGCAACTTTCTCTGCAGGATAGCTCTCCTTTGAAGCTCAGACTAGGAGAGGAAGCGCTCTGTAATAACCCACAATCTAACCACCAATGACTGAGGAAGGGCCTCTGTGGAACTAAAAGAAAATCTTTTCAAGCTGATTAAGGAGCCCTCCCAAAGCAGGCTGTTCACACGTGGTTACAGCCTCCATCAAGATCATAGCAGCTTGCTCTGGGTGGAAAGATGGATGGCCCCCAGAGCTAAAACTGATCAAAGTAAACATTATAATGGAACAAGTCTCAGCAACGACAACACAGAACTCAGAGCAGTTTGAAAGAGAAAAGGAAACAGTCAGTTATTTAAAAATAAATATGACTTACCCCTTCCATACAGTTTTGTATCCTTTGGAGATCACGATATAAGTATAGTGCAGGTTTAGATGTCATTGAAAACAAAAGAAAATCATTATGAACGTGTCTATTCTTGCAATGTTTACAATAAAGAATTTTTAAAAAAAGATCAGGGTGTTACATGAGTATTTCTTCCCAAGCCAGGTTCATGTAATATGTTTACTATTTATTTTTTCTTACCATAAGCACCACTCTCATTGTGGCCCAGGCTTCTAACCTCTGGACATGTATCATTAGGATGTCAGTAAGAGTGCCACAACTAATTCTGACCATCTCTGGGATATCAATTCCTTAAATCCACCTTCTAGGGGAAGAAGAATAGTCTTATGCTTAAAGCACAGGCCTGTGTCCCAGAACAAGTTAGAGAAGTTTATTAAGAGACACAAAAAAATAACCTCCTCCAAAGCAATACTAACTACATCAAGGCAAGGTGGCTTTTCTGCACTTGTGTTCAGTCCTGCAGCAACTCACCCAGAATACATCTAAACTCCAGACAGGCAGAGTTGGCTGTTAATTTAGTTATCCATCACAATGAAAACTAGAGGAATCAATGTGTCTTATTCAAGATATCTAAAATACTGACAATATTTAGGTCACGAAGTAGAAGCACGTACAAAGAAAAAGTAACATGTCATATTATCACATGATAAGGAGTCACAACAGAGAGGAATAGAAATGCTTTATAAAGCAGCAAAACACAGTGGGGAGACAAATTGACGGGAAAGGTCTGGATCTCACTGGCACTGCTTGTGATCTGCTTTGTTGAATTCACATGTGTATGTTATAAAGTTAACAATTGCAGAAGCACACAAAACACATTGTTGAGTCTCACAGCCTGGGCAAATAACTAAAAGCTACACAGATAAATGGATTAAAGACACCCGCTTCAACTTTATTAAAGGTTTAACTTAGCCTGTTAGAAAACTGGCCTCCCCCTACCAATACTACCGCAAGACAACATCAGTGACCCCTGCCCCCATCAGCTGGAGACTGAGTTCCACAAACGGCAAGTCCCATCTATAAAAAGTGCCTTTTAACTTAGTCCATTACTGAGGCTTGTCCATTTCACTTACATAAACATTATGGGCCAGGTCCTTATCTGGAGTAAATCAGCATAACTAATTATAGTCAACTGAGGGTATGTCTACACTACGAAATTAGGTCAAATTTATAGAAGTCGTTTTTTTAGAAATCGTTTTTATAGAGTCGATTGTGTGTGTCCCCACACAAAATGCTCTAAGTGCATTAAGTGCATTAACTCGGTGGAGTGCTTCCACAGTACCGAGGCTAGCGTCGACTTCCGGAGTGTTGCACTGTGGGTAGCTATCCCACAGTTCCCGCAGTCTCCGCTGCCCATTGGAATTCTGGGTTGAGATCCCAATGCCTGATAGGGCAAAAAACATTGTCACGGGTGGTTCTGTGTACATGTCATCAGGCCCTCCTTCCCTCCATCCCTCTGTGAAAGCAACGGCGGACAATCATTTTGCACCTTTTTTCATGAGTTACCTGTGCAGACGCCATACCACGGCAAGCATGGAGCCCGCTCAGCTCACTGTCACCGTATGTCTCCTGGGTGCTGGCAGATGCAGTACTGCATTGTTACACAGCAGCAGCAATCCATTGCCTTGTGGCAGCAGACGGTACAATAGGACTGGTAGCCGTCATCATCATGTCCGAGGTGCTCCTGGCCACGTAGGTCAGGAGCGCTTGGGCAGACATGGGTGCAGGGACTAAATTAGGAGTGACTCGACCAGGTCATTCTCTTTAGTCCTGCAGTCAGTCCTATTGTACCATCTTATGGTGAGCAGGCAGGAAATATGGATGGCTAGCAGTCCTATTGTACCATCTTCTGCCGAGCAGCCATGAGATGTGGATGGCATGCAGTCCTTCTGCACCATCTGCTGCCAGCCAAAGATGTAAAAGATAGATGGAGTGGATCAAAACAAGAAATAGACCAGATTTGTTTTGTATTCATTTGCTCCCCCTCCCTCCCTCCCTCTGTGATGTCCTGACTGAACTACCAGAGGGAGGGATAGCTTAGTGGGTTGAGTATTGGCCTGCTAAACCCAGGGTTTTGAGTTCAATCCTTGAGGGGGCCATTCTGTGTGACAGTGGTTTTTGTTTCTCCTTGATGTAAAGCCACCCCCTTTGTTGATTTTAATTCCCTGTAAGCCAACCCTGTAAGCCATGTCATCAGTCGCCCCTCCCTCCGTCAGAGCAACGGCAGACAATCGTTCCGCACCTTTTTTCTGTGCAGACGCCACACCACGGCAAGCATGGAGCCCGTTCAGCTCACTTTGGCAATTAGGAGCACATTAAACACCACACGCATTATCCAGCAGTATATGCAGCACAATAACCTGGCAAAGCGATACCGGGCAAGTAGGCGATGTCAGCGCGGTGACGTGAGTGATGAGGACATGGACACAGACTTCTCTCAAAGCACGGGCCCTGGCAATGCAGGCATCCTGGTGCTAATGGGGCAGGTTCATGCCGTGGAACGCCGATTCTGGGCCCGGGAAACAAGCACAGACTGGTGGGACCGCATAGTGTTGCAGGTCTGGGATGATTCCCAGTGGCTGCAAAACTTTCGCATGCGTAAGGGCACTTTCATGGAACTTTGTGACTTGCTTTCCCCTGCCCTGAAGCGCATGAATACCAAGATGAGAGCAGCCCTCACAGTTGAGAAGCAAGTGGCAATAGCCCTGTGGAAGCTTGCAATGCCAGACAGCTACCGGTCAGTTGGGAATCAATTTGGAGTGGGCAAATCTACTGTGGGGGCTGCTGTGATGCAAGTAGCCAATGCAATCAAAGATCTGCTGATATCAAGGGTAGTGACTCTGGGAAATGTGCAGGTCATAGTGGATGGCTTTGCTGCAATGGGATTCCCTAACTGCGGTGGGGTCATAGATGGAACCCATATCCCTATCTTGGCACCGGAGCACCAAGCCGGTGAGTACATAAACCACAAGGGGTACTTTTCAATAGTGCAGCAAGCACTGGTGGATCACAAGGGACATTTCACCAACATCAACGTGGGATGGCCGGGAAAGGTACATGACGCTCGCATCTTCAGGAACTCTGGTCTGTTTCAAAAGCTGCAGGAAGGGACTTTATTCACAGACCAGAAAATAACCGTTGGAGATGTTGAAATGCCTATAGTTATCCTTGGGGACCCAGCCTACCCCTTAATGCCATGGCTCATGAAGCTGTACACAGGCAGCCTGGACAGTAGTCAGGAGCTGTTCAACTACAGGCTGAGCAAGTGCAGAATGGTGGTAGAATGTGCATTTGGATGTTTAAAAGCGCGCTGGGACAGTTTACTTACTCTGTTAGACCTCAGCGGAACCAATATTCCCACTGTTATTACTGCTTGCTGTGCGCTCCACAATATCTGTGAGAGTAAGGGGGAGACATTTATGGCGGGGTGGGAGGTTGAGGCAAATCGCCTGGCCGCTCGTTACATGCAGCCAGACACCAGGGCGGTTAGAAGAGCACAGGAGGGCACGGTGCGTATCAGAGAAGCTTTGAAGACCAGTTTCATAACTGGCCAGGCTACGGTGTGAAAGTTCTGTTTGTTTCTCCTTGATGAAACCCCCCGCCCCTTGGTTCACTCTACTTCCCTGTAAGCTAAGCACCCTCCCCTCCTCCCTTCGATCACCACTTGCAGAGGCAATAAAGTCATTGTTGCTTCACATTCATGCATTCTTTATTAATTCATCACACAAATAGGGGGATAACTGCCAAGGTAGTCTGGGAGGGGTGGTGGAGGAGAGAAGCACTGGGAGGGGTGGTGGAGGAGGGAAGGACAAGGACACACAGCACTTTAAAAGTTTAAAACTTTAAAACTTATTGAATGCCAGCCTTTTGTTGCTTGGGCAATCCTCTGGGGCGGAGTGGCTGGATGGCCAGAGGCCCCGCCACCGCGTTCTTGGGCGTCTGGGTAAGGAGGATATGGAACTTGGGGAGGAGGACGGTTGGTTACACAGGGGTTGTAACAGCGGTCTGTGCTCCTGCTGCCTTTTCTGCAGCTCAACCATACGCTGCAGCGCATTAGTTTGATCCTCCAGCAGCCTCAGCATTGAATCCTGCCTCCTCTCATCACGCTGCCACCACCTTTCAGCTTCAGCCTTCTCTTCAGACTGCCACTTACTCTCTTCAGTCCGCCACCTCTCCTCCCGGTCATTTTGTGCTTTCCTGCACTCTGACATTGTCTGCCTCCACGCATTCGTCTGTGCTCTGTCAGTGTGGGAGGACAGCATGAGCTCAGAGAACATTTCATCACGAGTGTGTTTTTTTCACCTTCTAATCTTCACTAGCCTCTGGGAAGGAGAAGATCCTGTGATCCTTGAAACACATGCAGCTGGTGGAGAAAAAAAAAGGGACAGTGGTATTTAAAGAGACACGTTTTATAGAACAATGGGTATACTCTTTCACGGTAAACCTTGCTGTTAACATTACATACACAGCACATGTGCTTTCATTCCAAGGTCGCATTTTGCCTCCCCCCACCACGTGGCTAGCCCCTCACTCCTCACCTCTCCCCGTGGCTAACAGCGGGGAACATTTCTTTTCAGCCACAGGCAAACAGCCCAGCAGGAACGGGCACCTCTGAATGTCCCCTTAAGAAAAGCACCCTATTTCAACCAGGTGACCATGAATGATATCACTCTCCTGAGGATAACACAGAGAGATAAAGAACGAATGTTGTTTGAATGCCAGCAAACATACACTGCAATGCTTTGTTCTACTATGATTCCCGAGTACGTGCTACTGGCCTGGTGTGGTGTGGTAAAGTGTCCTACTATGGTGGACGGAATAAGGCTGCCCTCCTCAGAAACCTTTTGCAAAGGCTTTGGGAGTACATCCAGGAGAGCCGCAAATGCCAGGGCAAATTAATCATTAAACATGCTTGCTTTTAAACCATGTATAGTATTTTAAAAGGTACACTCACCAGAGGTCCCTTCTCCACCTGGCGGGTCCGGGAGGCAGCCTTGGGTGGGTTCGGGGGATACTAGCTCCAGGTCCAGCGTGAGAAACAGTTCCTGGCTGTCGGGAAAACCGGTTTCGCCGCTTGCTTGCTGTGAGCTATCTACAACTTCATCATCATCATCTTCCTCGCCGCAAAACCTGCTTCTGTGTTGCCTCTATCTCCATTGAAGGAGTCAAACAACACGGCTGGGGTAGTGGTGGCTGAACCCCCTAAAATGACATGCATCTCATCATAGAAGCGGCATGTTTGGGGCTCTGATCCGGAGCGGCCGTTTGCCTCTCTGGTTTTCTGGTACGCTTGCCTCAGCTCCTTATGTTTCACGTGGCACTGCTTCAGGTCCCTGTTATGGCCTCTGTCCTTCATGCCCTGGGAGATTTTGACAAAGGTTTTGGCATTTCGAAAACTGGAACGGAGTTCTGATAGCACGGATTCCTCTCCCCATACAGCGATCAGATTCTGTACCTCCTGTTCGGTCCATGCTGGAGCTCTTTTGGAGCAATTCTGGGACTCCATCATGGTCACCTCTGCTGATGAGCTCTGGCCAGCGTGGCAAGCTGCAGGTGACCATGCAAAGAGGAAATTGAAATTCAAAAGTTTGCGGGCCTTTTCCTGTCTACCTGGCCAGTGCATCTGAGTTGAGAGGGCTATCCAGAGCGGTCACAATAGAGCACTCTGGGATAGCTCCCGGAGGCCAATACTATCTAATTGCATCCACAGTACCCCAAAATCGACCCAGCAAGGCCAATTTCAGCACTAATCCCCTTGTCGGGGGTGGAGTAAGGAATTATTTTTAAGAGCCCTTTAAGTCGAAAAAAAGGGCTTCATCGTGTGGACGGGTGCAGGGTTAAATCGATTTAACGCTGCTAAATTCAACCTCAACTCCTAGTGTAGACCAGGGCTGAGCAACCCTGATTTACACAAGTTGAGGATATTCTAGACCCACATTTGTTTAGCTTTTCCCTCCTCTCCATTCTCCTAGTCCAACACTGGATTTTAGACTAATGGGTTTCATGTTGTCTTTCCACAGGGAACTTGTATACCAAAACTGGATTATAACTGAAAACTCATAAGGAATATATGCATTTTCATACCAGTACAGATCAGCAGTCCATCTAGTCTTCAGCAGAGTTGTGTCTGTAAAACATTGACACTAGTAAATGTTTTTGTAGACTCACACTATTAAACTGTTTCAATTAAACCATTGTCTAACTATTTTAACCCTAATTAAGAGTCCTTCCTTCCTATTTCAGAGCCCATTGTGTGAGATATGAAAGGAACTGTTACACATTTTAAACACGTCATACAAACAGAATTAAATCAATACTGCACTGAAAACATACACAATTAGGTTTCAGAGTGGTAGCCGTGTTAGTCTATATCCACAAAAACAATGAGGAGTCCTTGTGGCACCTTAGAGACTAACAAATTTATTTGGGCATAAGCTTTCATGGGCTCGAACCCATTTCATCAGATGCATGGAGTGGAAAATACAGGAGCAGGTACAAATACATGAAAAGATGTGAGCTGCCTTACCAAGTGTGAGGTCAGTCTAACGAGACAATTCAATTGACAGGAGGATACCAAGGGAGGAAAAATGACTTTTTAAGTGGTAATGAGAGTGGCGCATTTCAGACAGTTGACAAGAAAGTGTGAGTAACAGTAGTGGGAAATTAGTATTGGGGAAATTAGGTTTAGGTTTTGTAGTGACCCAAGCACTCCCAGTCTTTACTCAGGCCTATTCTGATGGTGTCCAGTTTGCAAATTAATTCCAGTTCTGCAGTTTCACGTTGGAATCTGTTTTTAAGTTTTTTTGTTGAAGAATGGCCCCTTTTAGGTCTGTTATTGAGTGACCAAGGGGATTGAAGTGTTCTCCTACTGGTTTTTGAATGTTATGATTCCTGATGTCAGATCTGTGTTCATTTATTCTTCTGCTGTATGTCTTAACCCGCTTCCACAATCTAGTCAGTGAGGCTTGCGTGATTCAGCATTGAAGACTCTTCCTGCTGAATATGAAGTTTGCTTAGAATAAATAATATGAATCAAATCATGTGATTCATGGGCCAAATTAAAAAGCTGACATTCATGGATGGAAAGAGGATAAATCTGCAACTTCTACGTTCAGGAGTACATGACTACCAGCACAGCTTATTTGGCAGTAAAAGTCATGGGGATAGTACTTAAATAATTGATGACAGCGTGGTTGCTTTGTAAATTCCTAATCTGCCATTTACAATCATACCTAAGAAAATCCATTGATCTTCTGTGAAAATTGCTTTCTTTCCTGAGTTAATTGTATCGTTTATAATTCATAGTGTAGCAATTTGAGAGTCCTCTTAAAAGAAGAGCTCTCTGTGTATCTGAGGTGCAGTAATGCAATGTATAGAATATACTTCTGGGAATTTCCATAGCGGTGGAGTTGTGGCTTTTTGTGCTTTTAATGAGGTGCATTCATCTTGTTTCTTTAGAGGTCATGCATGGATCTGAGTGCAAGCACTTTTCATAACACAGGATAAAAGTGAACGTTTACAGTACAATTTACTTGACTTTTTTAATGAGAAGTAGCGTAGTCACGTTCTGAGTTACTTGCATTGTTTTCACCTGGTTATCTAATTGTTAGATATTCTTTGCACTCAGTGCCTCCACCAAGCAGCCAGGTACATAAACTAACAGACGTTCCCTATGAGCTGTAAGACATTACTCATAATAAAGGAAGAAAATCAAGGACTGACAGATTATAAAGCTAAACAAACATTTTATTCCCAGAAAGAATAAGGGGAAACTAAAAGAAAGGAAAGGGACCAGACAAGGGACTTGAGGCTGTCAACCAGTTGCACAGCAAAAAATGTGAACTACTTCTAAGTTAAGTAAAAAATAACTAAAATGCCCCCAAAGTGTCCCCACAGGACTTGCTGGTTGATGGAGCTGGAGCTCAATGAGAAGGGCTGGCATCTCTTGCTGGGAAACTGATGAGTAGCCCTTTCAGATGAAGGGCTTCCCTGGCTGCATTAAGCCCTGGCTGTCCCATGGTACAGGGAAGGCCTAATAGGCACAGTTGGCAATCAGTCCTTCCAGGTGTGGCTGAGTCTTGAGGTTCATTTTCTCCTTTGTGCAGCTGGGGGCTCTGAATCAGTCTCAAGCCCTGTGGCTGAGAGAGAGACAAAATAGCATCTCCCTTTCTGCAGCACCCATCCAGCACCCTCAAGCTGTTTGTGCCTCTCAAGCACAGACACGATTTTTGTAACAGGTTATGCAGAAGAAATCAAATTCTGGGGTAGAGGGGTTCCTTAACTGTACCGGAGGGCAGAATGGGGGTTAATATGTTCAAATATGGAAGAAATACACTCACGCAAATCGGTGCAATGGAGGTATGGTGCTCTGGGAATAAATCAGAGTCGTGTAGTGAATTAGGCTGTTGTCTATAAGACCTCTGCCTTATTTGTTGTGGAGGTTGGAAAGTGGGTACGTATGGGATATGTGGGAACACGTGGTCCAAGACCCTCCCAAAACATAAGGTCCACCCCCCCAAACCAAGGGAGAGGAACTATTGAGCTCAGGCACCAAATGATTACTTAGGGCAACAAATGAAAAACAAGGAATGGGAATGGAGGTCAAAGGTTGAAAATTAGGGAACCAGAATGGGACACTCCAGGCAGTGCGTGCCCCTCCTCAGAAGCATCTAAGGCAGCAGTGGCTGCTGCCCACAAAAACTACACTCGGTGACATGATTTGACAAGAGACTAGAACTATGCATCACAGTCATGGAGTACCACTCCCCCCACTCTAGCTTCCCTTGTTGTGTGATGGATGGCCATCTTGGCCAGTGCCAGGAGAAGGTTGATGACTTTGTGGGACCATAGATGGGGTGTGTTAGAATAAATACAAGAGGGGTAAAGTGCAGCCAGAACCTCAGTAAGAGTGTCAGAAGGAGACAGAAGAGGGGCTACAGCCTGACACACATTACTTCAATGTGCACCAGGGTCTCTCTCTTGCTGCAGAAGGGACAGGTGTCAGGGGACTCCATGAGTTTCAATGCATTCCTATCAGGAGTTGTGTTGCTAGTGGTGTTGATCTGTAATTCAGAAGAGGAAGGAATAGTTCTTCCTACTGTAGGATTTCCTTCACTGTCAGTACAGTCAAGGCTGCTTGTACAATAAAGTGGGCTGCTAGTAGTATGATCAAAATAATATTTTGTTCGCAATGACAAATTCTGCTGCAATGAATTATGGTACATTGTTCATTAATAATTGTTATGGAATACCAAAATGACCAAAAGTGCACTTTGGTTTCTCAATAACATTGTGAAATATTATGTCTTTCAAGTATATTATTTCTATATACCAAGAAAACTAGTCAACAGCAATCAGGTAATGCTGTCCTCTGAATTCATATAAATCCACAGCTAGTCTCTCCCAAGGTCTGGTGAAAAAATGCACTTTCATAAGGCTCATTTCTCTGATATCAAATATTCATCAAACATAGCCAGAATCCTTTCATAGGCATTTTTGTGACTGTCTTCAGTAAAGTTAAAGGATTCAAAAAAATGGTCTTCCTGCTTTCCCCATAGCATAAATTAGATTCCTGAATATCTCCAGTTTCCTGGTGGAGCTTTGTAGCAATTTGAAATGTTGCAAAAATACTGCTTCCAGTCTGTCCATTGTGAAGGTTTATCAAAGTTTATGTTCTCTAGGGCATGTTGATGAGATCCTGCAAACTTTATTGCTTTGTTCCTTTTCTTTGCAACCATTGTTGTTTTGTTCTTTCTATTTGTTCTCCCCTGGCACTAGTTTACTTCTGACATCATGCCATTTACTTCTTGTACACAGAAGGTTGCAGGGCTGCTACTAGCAGGTCAGGCTTCTGTATATATATAGAGAGAGAGAGAGAGAGGGAGAGAGACTGACTACATAGCTTAGTTTTCAGAAAGATATACACCAGATCTTCCATAAGATCTTTTAATGCTCAGTTAGGTATGGGTAAGGTTAGGTTCAATAAGGTATTTTACATACAGCACCACCTGATCGTTCAACGGTATAATACAGTTTAGCATTCCATTCCATAGACAGACAATCTTAATTTGGCACCTTCTAACTTTTAAGTGATTGACTTTTTAGTCTTAACTCTGTGTGTGTGTGTGTGAGTGAGAGAGAGAGATTTACATGCATACACTGACATGCTTTCAGGTTTGACTTCAGTGTGTCTTTATATTGTTAGTACAGAGAGTGAACACCTAGTTGTCTCTGTGCTACTTCCATAAGAACCTATGGCATGGTTACCCAATAGTTAATTCCAGGTGAAAGGACTGCTTGTGTATGAGAAGTGTTTATTCCAAATCAGAAATGAGTATAAACTAAGAAACATCTTCAGTTTTGGAAGAATAAAATATTGTAATTCAAAGCAAATGTAAAGAAGCAGAAAAAATCCTAACACAAATCCCCATAAAATAGGACCAGAGAACATCATGATTAATGACTGTGAGGAGCAATGAGAACACACAGAAACATACTCACACACACACACACACACACACAAGTACCTAGCCCACCAAAAACACAAAAAAAACCCAAACCAAAAAAAATAATAAAAAAAATCCCAACAAAAATGGGAGTTTGTTCCCTATCATATCTTTTGTACACTATGGATTCTTACTGATCTAGCAAGTATGCTGACCCTCCCTTTTCAATTTGTATTAATTACAAACTCAAAACAAACAAAAGCTCCCTAGTAAACTAATTTCTATTTGAAGAAATCAAGTAACGTCCTTACCTGCAAACAGAAGAGGATTAAATTTTTGCTGTACTCTTGGCACAGGAGACAACAAGGTCAAACACTCCATTTGCCTGAATTTTCAGCACAGCATGTGGGAAATTGAATATGCAGCTGCCATTTTTAAGTTGAGAGAATGATGCCTGTCTTACTCTGCTAGGAGTGCATACAAGAGCACCCATCCTACTGAACATGCATTGTGTATAGAGTATGTCAACTGTCCACATACTAGTATTTAAAAAAAACTATAGGTATATGTGAGGTCAGAAACATGCAAGAATCACAAACAGTTACATGTGGGACAGACAAGATTGTCCAGGACCATTACAGGCTGTTGTATCCTTGCTTTGCACTCTTCACGTTTTTCACATAAATGTTAATGTGACTTGCTTCAAAGAGATTAATAGAGATATGACAAATCTGCTGCCACCATGCTCTGTTGTGGGCTGTTGCTTCTGAGTTGCTGGGTCCAACCTGACGTACTTTCAAGCTTGATTTCAATGTATCTTTATATGGTTTGTACTGGACACCATGAGAATGAATGTCTTGCTATAGCTGACCATAAAATAGGGCTTTGAGTATTCTTGAGTTGGCCTTGTGAAAAAGATTTACAGGCCAACACAACTGAGCTTTTATGAGTATGCTTTGAATGCCAGAGATCCAACAATGATTAAGGATTTTGATATTCGGACTCTTGTCCTACCCTTTGACCCTGAAAACAGATTGAAGGCAGTAAGTATGGATCTCACAACTCTACAGAAGCATTGGGAACACAACTTTCCAATAGACATTTAGCTTAGTGCTTATTTTAACACTGCTATCATTCCATAGGTCATGAGAGAGCATTCCAAATGCAAAGCTGGCCTTGGCCATGCAATGGGTAATCTCATCATCAGTTGTGGTATTCTGTGACAGCATACTCCCTAGGTAGCAAAACTTCCCCATGGACTTCAGAGGAGAGTTGTTTATCTAATTCAGAGCAACATGTACGTCTCTCAGAACAGGTTGGTCCAATACTTCCATTTTCTTTAGGCCAATTGTGAAAACAAAGGAATTGACTGCACAAGTGAAGTGATCAGTTAAAAACTGAATGTCGTCAATCGTATAGGCAACCAGTGCACTATCATCAGCAAATAACAACTTCAGACAAACAGACCAAACTCCAACAGAAACTCATGGAAGTATTTCCCTTAGCTATAGAAGCCTCAGTGGAAGTTGAGACAGCCTGGAAACATTTTTAGGATATGACCTATATTATGGCTGCTGAAGTTCTCAGCTTCGTTAAGAGGAAACTGTAACATTGCACTCCATTTGCACATCAAAATATGCTTATGAATGTATGATGTAACTGGAATATGCTTTATGCAAAAGGTCTTTTGTAAGGTAACACTACGAAGCTTATAATCTACTGAGTGTGTTCATCCTATTTGTCTGCATGTATTATCTCTATGTGTTGAGTTAGGAGAATAAGATATAAACTTGTATCACTGATGAAACATATTAAGTGGATGCCGTTAAGGGTGCTCCAGAAACGATCAGTTGTAAATGGCCTTAGTTACTTGAAAGCCTTCCTGTGTATGTGTGGGCCAGCCATGGGGAATTGAGAGTAGGGGTCTTACAGTGATATGTGACCGTGTCACCTGATAATGAAGTCCATCTTAAATCTGGTACTTTTCAATTTAGAAGGAGAGGTGGGGAACCAGAGAGACAAAAGATGCCTGCCTTGTGCCAAAGCTATAAAAGAGGGTTGAGCAGGACAAAAGGGTCTGCCAGTCATGAGAAAACCCCTGCTTACCACCTAAGATGTCTGCTGGAACTAACAAGGACTGTACCAGGGGAAAGGATTGGGCCCTGAGTAGGAAGGAGTCTAGTCTGTGAAAAAAGCTTATTGGAACATCTCTGAGGATGAGATATTATCTGTAATCAGTTTCTTAATGTATTAGGCTTAGACTAAGAAAGGGATAGATAATAGGACAGAAAATATCATGTTGCCTCTATATAAATCCATGGTATGCCCACATCTTGAATACTCTGTACAGATGTGGTTGCCCCATCTCAAAAAAGATATATTGGAATTGGAAAGGGTTCAGAAAAGGGCAACAAAAATTATTAGGGGTATGGAACAGATTCTGTATGAGGAGAGATTAATAAAACTGGGACTTTTCAGCTTGGAAAAGAGATGGCTAAGGGGAGATATGATTGAGGTCTATAAAATCATGATTGGTGTAGAGAAAGTAGATAAGGAAGTGTTGTTTACTACTTCTCATAACACAAGAACTAGGGGTCACCATATTAAATTAATAGGCAGCAGGTTTAAAACAAATAAAAGGAAGTATTTCTTCACCCAACACACAGTCAACCTGTGAAACTCCTTGCCAGAGGATGTTGTGAAGGCCAAGACATAACAGGGTTAAAAAAAGAACTAGATAAATTAATGGAGGATAGGTCTATCAATGACTATTACCCAGGATGGGCAGGAATGGTGTCCCTAGCTTCTGTTTGCCAGAAGCTCGGAATGAGCAAAAGGGGATGGATCACTTGATGATTACCTGTTCTGTTCATTCCCTTTGGGGCACTGGTCACTGTCGGAAGACAGGATACTGGGCTAGATGGACCTTTGGTCTGACCCAGTAGGGCCATTCTTATGTTATGTTCTTATGACTTGCGAGTTTGTTTTATTTTGCTTTTGTGACTTACTTTGTTGTGTCTGTTATTACTTGAAACCACTTAAATCCTATTTTTTATACTTAATATAATCACTTTAGTTTATTAATAAACCCAGAGTAAGTGATTAATGGCGGGGGGGGGGGGGGAGCAAGCAGCTGTGCATATCTCTCTATCAGTGTTATAGAGGGCGGACTATTTATGAGTTTACCCTGTACAAGCTTTATGCAAAGTAAAACAGATTTATTTGGGGTTTGGATCCCACTAGGAACTGGGTGTCTGGGTGCTGGAGATAAATAACCTGCAGAGCTGTTTTCAGTTAAGTCTGCAGCTTTGGGGGCATGGACCGGACCCTGGGTCTTTGTTGTTGAGCCAGATATGCTAGCTTGCTGCAAGACAGGGTTTCGGAAGTCCCAAGGTAGCAGGGAAAACGGGCTCAGAGGTAATTTCAGCACACCATGTGACAGTCCCAAGGGGATCTCTGTGACCGAACCAGTCAGAAACATCAGGACTCATTTGATGAGAATGACCTGAAATATGTCAACTCTTGAAATCCTAGGAAGCCTAGGAGCTAGGAAGGCTACATATCCAGTGAGCAAAACAGATGATCCAGCTCAAACTTTGAAAAATGAAAATCTAGTGCTGGGAAAAAAAAGTGGTGGAGTTACAACTGGCAGCAGACCAGACACCAAAAGCTTTTTTTCTGGCCTTTGTGCTATCTATGGCCACAGGTTCAATGGGATAACCCCTCTATGCACACTGGACAACAATCAATGCTTAACTGAAAAAAGAAAAAAAAAATACTTTACCAATGATGGAACATTTCAGTTAACTTCTTAATCACAATTCCAATATTTCTTCCACAACACCCATTAAAAAGAACTTGCAGTAGCACCATCTTATGAGAGACCATAAGAGCAATCAAGCAGATGTCAAAAAGGAAAGCATATGGACAGGATGACATTTCAGCAAAGATACATATGCAGGGTGGGTATCACATTGCAAGGCACCTCACATGGCTCTTGCATTATCTGCGACCAGAAGTCAGTGCCACAGATTCAAGGATGCCAACCGGGTCCATCTCTATAAACATAACAGTGATAGGGCAAACTGTGATAAGCACAGATTTCTCTACTCTCTCTTGCTGGGAGAATTGTTGCACAGATCATATTGAACAGACTTAACTCCCATCTTATGGAAGCCATCGTCCCCAAGTCTCAGTGTGGATTTCAGTCAGGAAAGGGCACTTTAGACACAATCTTCACAGCCCATCAGTTTCAGGAAAAGTGCTGGGTGCAAAACCATGGTCTTTATATTGTTTGTCAACCTATCTAAAGCTTTCGGTGCTGTAAATCGTAAGGGACTCTGGAAACTTTTGTTCATCTTTGGATGCCCTGCAAAGTTTATTTCTATAATTTGGACCTTCTATGACGGGACGATAGCCAGACTGGTGGAAAATGCTGAAATAAAGAACTCCTTTATGGTCACCAATGTTACCACACAAGATTGCATTCTGGCTCCCATGCTCTTTTCCATCCTTTTTTCAGCTATGCTTAGGGATGCATTTCATGACATTGACAGAGGAGTATTTATCTAGTTCCACACCGATGGGAAGTTGTTCAATCTTCAGTGCTTCTGTGCTCATGCAAAAGTACCAGATTTACTCAAAAAGGAGCACTGAATATTCAAATACATTAAAAGTGGGGTATGGGTCTATTTTCATATTGCAAGTTTTCATTTAAATACACCTGCTTCAAAATGGGTCAAAATTCCAGTTTGTTAAATTAGTTTTGCTTTAAGCTTTTAAATAAATATAATGAATAGAAATGGAAAGGATATTGTGTCTGTCTACGTACCTCCACAGGTAGCTGCATTCCAACAGTACAGCTGGTATCCCACAGTCCTCTTGTTTACCAGAAATGATCTTGAGTTATAACAGTAAACCTTTTTGTTTGAACTATCCCAGTCTTCATTTTGTACCTTTTCCCATCAACATTTGTTATGGGTGGTTACAACATTTTATAAACTTTTATCCACTTCGCTACAGTTGAACTCACTAACTGGAACCTAACAATCTACCCCAATTCTACAACAGGGCTTAAGTATGTGCTTAAGTGCTTTACTGAATCTAGACTTAAATCCTGATTAGTTGGTGAGATTGCAATATTGAAAATAATATTGAGTTACAGCTAGTGTGGGTAGCAGAGTTATTTTGAAGTTAACTAAAGCACATCATTTGCAACTAAAAAGGTTTCTCCTCTAAATATGCCAGGTTGAGTACAGAAGAATCCATCTTAACTAGAGCTATTAGAGAAATAATTGAATACTTCAGGGGATTGATAATGAGATATAAAGCCTTTCATGTCTAAGTCATCAGTTCAAATCAAGACCAGCTGGCAATGAAAAAGCTATTATCTGATGGCTGTTCGGGGTTATATCTCTGTGAACTGAATCTGGCTATCCCAGACTAGTTCTTTGTAGATCGGTTTGGCTTAGAGTCACTCACTCAGTTGATGATTTTTTAATGAGATAAGTTTGGTTGATAAAGGTAATAGTGTTGATGTAGTGTACTTAGATTTCTGTAAGGCGTTTGACTTGGCACTTCATGACATTTTGATTTTAAAAAAATTAGAATGATATAAAATTAATATGGCTCACACTGACCATTTTCATGTGCTTTCAATAAATATCACTAGTAAATCTCCATATCACATTAAGACACCGTAGCTATTCATATTGGCAGATTATTGTGGTGCAAGTCTTACCACACAGACCAATAATTACAACCCCCCACAGACCAATAATTACAACACACAATAGACAGATTAGATTACCGGGTTCTGACAGAGTTACAAATATTAGTTTTATGGCGGTCGATTACTCACAGTTAACTCACACGATTAACTAAAAAAAATTAATCGCGATTAATTGAAGTTTTAATCGCATTGTTAAACAATAGAATACCAATTGAAATTCATTAAATATTTTTGGATGTTTTTCTACATTTTCGTATATATTGATTTCAATTACAACACAGAATACAAAAGGTACACTGCTCACTTTATATTATTTTTTATTACAACTAATGATAAAGAAAAGAAACAGTATTTTTCAATTCACCACACACAAGTCCTGTAGTGTAATCGCTTTATTGTGAAAGTACAATTTAAAAATGTAGTTTTCTTTTTTACATAACTGCACTCAAAAACAAAACAATGCAAAACTTTAGCGCCCACAAGTCCACTCAGTTCTACTTCTTGTTCAGCCAATTGCTAAGACAAACAAGTTTGTTTACGTTTACGGGAGATACTGCTGCCCACTTCTTATTTACAAGATCGCCAGAAAAGTGAGAACAGGCGTTTGCATGGCACTTTTGTAGCAGGCATTGCAAGATATTTACGTGCCATATATGCTAAACTTTGCATGCCCCTTCACGCTTTGGCTACTATGCCAGAGGACATGCTTCCATGCTGAAGACGTTTGTTTAAAATAAATAAATAAATAAATTTGTGACTGAACTCCTTGGGGGAGAATTGTATGTCTCTGGCTCTATTTTATCTGCATTCTGGCATATATTTCATGTGACTGAACTCCTTGGGGGAGAATTGTATGTCTCTGGCTCTATTTTATCTGCATTCTGACATATATTTCATGTTACAGTAGTCTTGGATGATGGCTCAGCACATGTTGTTCATTTTAAGAACACTTTCACTGCAGATTTGACAAAAGGCAAAGAAGGTACCAACAGGAGATTTCTAAAGATAGCTACAACACTCGACCCAAGTTTTAAGAATCTGAAATGCCTTCCAAAATCTGAGCGGGACCGTGTGGAGCATGCTTTCAGAAGTCTTAAAAGAGCAACACTCCGATGCGGAAACTACAGAACCCGAACCATCAAAAAAAAAACAAAAAAACAACCAACCAAAAAACAACCTTCTGCTGGTGGCATCTGACTCAGAAGATGAAAATGAACATGAGTCGGTCCGCACTGCTTTAGATTGTTATTGAGCAGAATCTGTCATCAGCATGGATGCATGTCCTCTGGAATGGTGGTTGAAGCATGAACGGACATATGAATTTTCAGTTTATCTGGCATGTAAATATCTTGCAACGCCAGCTACAACAGTGCCATGAGAACACATTATCACTTTCAGGTGACACTGTGAACAAGAAGTGGGCAGCATTATCTCCTTCAAATGTAAACAGGCCCTTTCGAAGCTGATTCCCAGTTTACAATTACATTTCAAGATCTATCAGTTAGCCATCTTTTAATCTATGTAATGTGAGCCATATTAATTTTATATCATTCTAATTTTTTTAAAATCAAAATGTCATGAAGTGCCAAGTCAAACGCCTTACAGAAATCTAAGTACACTACATCAACACTATTACCTTTATCAACCAAACTTGTAATCTCATTAAAAACTCATCAACTGAGTTTCCATAAACCCATCTTTTTTCATAAACCTATGTTGATTGACATTAGTTATATGACCTTCCTTTAAACTCTTTACTTACTGAGTCCTATATCAGCCACTCCATTATCTTGGAATATCTTAAAGAAAGGATTACAGGATTAAATGAAGGCTTCCTGCTCTACCATTTTTGGGTGGCTTTGAATACCAAGGAGCAAATCTTCGGTGGGTGGAAGTCAGAGTAGCTTCACTGATGTCAATGTAGCTATACTGACTTACATTAGCTGAGAAAGTGGCCCCTGGAGCCAGATTTTCCACTGTTACACCAGCTTTACGTCAGTGTGACTGCATTTGTTAGAGAAGCTGATGGAACAATTATCAGTCATAACTGGTTGACTAGAATGGCCATAACATTACCATATTTCTCAGGATCCTATCAAAGGCAACTTTAAAACCTACATAAATGAAGTGTCATACAAACGTTAGGAATATTGTAAACATTTTATTGGTGCACTTAGGCAGTTTTAAATAATGTTTACATACAATAACTCACATTCATTTAGTCAAATATTTCAAACAAAAAAAACCCAAAAGAAAACAAGAGACAGTAGTTTGGCACAGAGCTTTTTCAAGATAGGGAAAGAAACTCAACTAAACTACACAAAATCTAGCCATACTACAGAATTCACACATACATAAGATGATGTTGTTTATATGGACTTAAAATATTACACTGGCAAAAATAAGTGAACGTATTCCAGATTGGTATAGAAAAGTATACAATACATATACACAAATAGGGAATTAAAATAAGCAGAAAATACCCTGTTTTAAAAGGGAATCTCCTTTCCAAATAGTTTTGAATTTTAGTGCACACCCCTCTGAATTTAGAGTATTTCTGTATGTACAAAGAGGTACAACAAATTGTTATAGTATTTATTGCAACAAACTAAGCATACCATAATATACACACTTTAAATACCCCCCCCCCCCCCAACCCTGTTGATATATTGGCTTCTTATTCCTCCTGCATAACCTCCTCTTTCTGTTGATTTAAGATTAATTTCTCTCAATGAAAGGCACATACTTATCTGCAACAGAAGAAACAGAGGTGGTAATCTTTAAACACATACATTTTTAAACACCTTTAAAAACAAAAGAAATTAAAATATTTTTGCTCTGATTAAACCTGTCCAAAACCCCAATAACTTCTGGTACTGATAAAAGGAGTCTGCCTCATACATAAAATATCCTTCCATCGATCTGTTATACTGTATAATGATGAAATAGTGCATTTTGAAGGATGATTTCTCCATGCTAGGTTTATCTTTACAAAAAGAATAGTTTAAAGACTTAAGATTCTATAATATGTACTGCAAAGTATGTATTGTATTTAGGAACTAAGGATTTGTCAAGCTGATTTCTTTTAAAACTTAATATTGGGTTTCCACAATATTCAAATACACCAGGTCTGATCCCTTTCAATCCAAACATGTTCACTATTATGATCTACTGAAATGCCCTATTTCTAAATAACAAAGGCTTTTGTGGTTTTTTCCCCTGATTCACAACTTCAGCAGTAAACTTCATGGCTGGCTAACGTCAGGATGTTTCACCTTACAAAGTAGATGCTTGTTCTTGTAAATCTTGATGATTTACATGAGGATACTTGAGGGCTATATTCTAACCTCTGGGACTTTTGCAAGTAATTTGAATGCCAACAAGTATTCTCTAATGCAAGTTGTCAGGTGTTTGTTTTACACGGTGTTTTATTTTAGAGAACCAGCGTGGCAAGTCTTTCTGAAGAAGCAATTTATAGCTTTGTATTTTATCTGTTCTGTAAGATAAGATAAAAACACCTGTTCCTCCATGACATTTGTCTACAGCTATCAAAGTATCCCACAGCTGACTGTTATCGGGAACTTGGTTTCAGTTTTCAGTGCTGTTGGCTGTCTACTTACATGTATGTCAAATTGCAGTTCCAAATCATCCTGTACTAACTCTACTGGCTCAACCATTTGTTTCACGACACAGTTCCAAATTGCCCTCCTTGTTTATAAAGCCCTCAATAGACAAACTCCAGCCTACCACACATCTTTTCTTTAGTCCCCTTCTACCTAGCACCAGCCTCCCCATGGTTATTTCACACAAATTTGACATAGTGCAAGCACATAAACCTTTGTAGCTCCTCCCAGCTAGAAAAACCTGTATGCAATCTTAGCCTCAGGAACACCATTTATTTTCAAAAAGTTATTCTTTCGTATTTCTCTTGCTCACTTCCATTTTTTAATTTTAAAATTAGGCAACTACTTCACTCCAAATTGTTTTTGAATAGTTAACAGATACTATACAAATTGAAATCATATGTCAGTCACTAGATTCGTGCAATATTGAAGTACACCTACATACATTATAGCCAGTCATCCTTAAATATGAAATTTTGTTTTTGTGTTACAATTTTAATTTCACTGTAGCATGTAGTAATTTGTTTTTACCTAAACAATAAAAAAAATTAATGAATCAGTCTATAGAACAGAAAAGGGTTTATCAGTTTTAAAAATAAAAAAAAAGGTTTTCCTGTATAATCTGGGTTGGAGTTGCAGCAGATTTCTATGATAAAGATTGTGTGCACATCAGCATCACCAATGATAAAAAAAAACCTTTGGAAGTAAAATTATACCAGTCAGCCAGATGTTCAGATGCACCAGGTGCCTTCTCTACAGGCAACTGCAAGATTCGGGCATTGGGGCTGTCTGTTTGTTTGTTTCAGGGAAGCCTGGCTGTTTAAAAATAGCCAGAGCTTCGCGAACCAGCTGAGCAGCGGGGGACAGCAGAGCAGCACACAGCAGGAGTTTGCCTGGGAGTTCGCCTGGAGTGAGCCCAGTGAGGCTTACATCTTGCCAACTTCTCTGAGGAAGCTCATAGTAGGAAGGTGATATGGAAGGGGGGGGTTCAGCTGTTGTGACCTGCACTGGATATGCCATGTTTGTCTTTCTTCCACAGGACAGAAGCGACTTTGTCTGTACAAAGTGCAAGCTGGTCTCCATATTGGAAGAGAAGATTGAAGGTCTGGAGCAACAGATAACGACCCTGCATTGCATACGAGAAACTGAGGATTTTCTGGACAAAAGTCAGGATATGCTTCTACAGGCACAAAGCTCTAAAGATTTACAGCAGGTTGCACAGCGGAGCCAAGAGGCCAGTGAAGAGGCTTGGCAACATGTGACCTCCAGAAGAAGAAGGGGGAATGTCCGGGTTTCAGCAACACGGACACAGGTAAATAACCGCTTTCATGTTCTCTCCACAGGTACTAATGCGGAGAGTGGATGATACGTCTGAGGGAAGGGAGCAGAAGGAGACTCCGCTGGTTGGAAGGCATGAGATGCACTGTCCTGAGATGGGGGGTTCCACGACCACCACTCCCAAGAGAAGGAGGCGGGTGGTGGTGGTCGGGGACTCTCTCTTCCGGGGGACTGAGTCATCTATCTGCCGCCCTGACCGGGAAAACCGAGAAGTCTGCTGCTTGCGAGGGGCTAAGATTCGTGATGTGACGGAGAGACTGCCGAGACTCATCAAGCCCTCGGATCGCTACCCCTTCCTGCTTCTCCACGTGGGCACCAATGATACTGCCAAGAATGACGTTGAGCGGATCACTGCGGACTACGTGGCTCTGGGAAGAAGGATAAAGGAGTTTGAGGCGCAAGTAGTGTTCTCGTCCATCCTCCCCGTGGAAGGAAAAGGCCAGGGCAGGGACCGTCAAATCGTGGAAGTCAACAAATGGCTACGCAGGTGGTGTCGGAGAGAAGGCTTTGGATTCTTTGACCATGGGATGGTGTTCCATGAAGGAGGAGTGCTGGGCAGAGACGGGCTCCATCTTACGAAGAGAGGGAAGAGCATCTTTGCGAGCAGGCTGGCTAACCTAGTGAGGAGGGCTTTAAACTAGGTTCACCGGGGAAAGGAGACCAAAGCCCTGAGGTAAGTGGGAAAGTGGTATACTGGGAGGAAACACAGGCAGGAACGTCTGTGAGGGGAGGGCTCCTGCCTCATACTGAGAATGAGGGGTGATCAGCAGGTTATCTCAAGTGCTTATATACGAATGCACAAAGCCTTGGAAACAAGCAGGAAGAACTAGAGGTCCTGGTGATGTCAAGGAATTATGACGTGATTGGAATAACAGAGACTTGGTGGGATAACTCACATGACTGGAGTACTGTCATGGATGGGTATAAACTGTTCAGGAAGGACAGGCAGGGCAGAAAAGGTGGGGGAGTAGCACTGTATGTAAGGGAGCAGTATGACTGCTCAGAGCTCCGGTACGAAACTGCAGAAAAACCTGAGTGTCTATGGATTAAGTTTAGAAGTGTGAGCAACAAGAGTGATGTAGTGGTGGGAGTCTGCTATAGACCACCGGACCAGGGGGATGAGGTGGATGAGGCTTTCTTCCGGCAACTCGCAGAAGCTACTAGATTGCACGCCCTGGTTCTCATGGGTGACTTTAATTTTCCTGATATTTGCTGGGAGAGCAATACAGCGGTGCATAGACAATCCAGGAAGTTTTTGGAAAGCGTAGGGGACAATTTCCTGGTGCAAGTGCTAAACGAGCCAACTGGGGGGGAGCTTTTCTTGACCTGCTGCTCACAAACAGGGAAGAATCATAGAATCATAGAATATCAGGGTTGGAAGGGACCTCAGGAGGTCATCTAGTCCAACCCCCTGCTCAAAGCAGGACCAATCCCCAATCAAATCATCCCAGCAAAGGCTTTGTCAAGCCTGACCTTAAAAACTTCCAAGGAAGGAGATTCTACCACCTCCCTAGGTAACGCATTCCAGTGTTTCACCACCCTCCTAGTGAAAAAGTTTTTCCTAATATCCAACCTAAACCTCCCCCACTGCAACCTGAGACCATTACTCCTTGTTCTGTCATCAGCTACCACTGAGAATAGTCTAGAACCATCCTCTCTGGAACCACCTCTCAGGTAGTTGAAAGCAGCTATCAAATCCCCCCTCATTCTTCTCTTCTGCAGACTAAACAATCCCAGTTCCCTCAGCCTCTCCTCATAAGTCATGTGTTCCAGACCCCTAATCATCTTTGTTGCCCTTTGCTGGACTCTCTCCAATTTATCCACATCCTTCTTGTAGTGTGGGGCCCAGAACTGGACACAGTACTCCAGATGAGGCCTCACCAATGTCGAATAGAGGGGAACGATCATGTCCCTCGATCTGCTCGCTATGCCCCTACTTATACATCCCAAAATGCCATTGGCCTTCTTGGCAACAAGGGCACACTACTGACTCATATCCAGCTTCTCGTCCACTGTAACCCCTAGGTTCTTTTCCGCAGAACTGCTGCCTAACCATTCGGTCCCTAGTCTGTAGCTGTGCATTGGGTTCTTCCGTCCTAAGTGCAGGACCCTGCACTTATCCTTATTGAACCGCATCAGGTTTCTTTTGGCCCAATCCTCCAATTTGTCTAGGTCCCTCTGTATCCTATCCCTGCCCTCCAGCGTATTTACCACTCCTCCCAGTTTAGTATCATCCGCAAATTTGCTGAGAGTGCAATCCACACCATCCTCCAGATCATTTATGAAGATATTGAACAAAACCGGCCCCAGGACCGACCCCTGGGGCACTCCACTTGACACCGGCTGCCAACTAGACATGGAGCCATTTATCACTACCCATTGAGCCCGACAATCTAGCCAACTTTCTACCCACCTTATAGTGCATTCATCCAGCCCATGCTACTTTAACTTGCTGACAAGAATACTGTGGGAGACCGTGTCAAAAGCTTTGCTAAAGTCAAGAAACAATACATCCACTGCTTTCCCTTCATCCACAGAATCAGTAATCTCATCATAGAAGGCTATTAGATTAATCAAGCATGACCTACCCTTGGTGAATCCATGCTGACTGTTCCTGATCACTTTCCTCTCGTGTAAGTGCTTCAGGATTGAAGAATTAGTGGGGGAAGCAAAAGTGGACGGGAATCTGGGAGGCAGTGATCATGAGTTGGTTGAGTTCAGGATCCTGACACAGGGAAGAAAGGTAAGCAGCAGGATACGGACCCTGGACTTCAGGAAAGCAGACTTCGACTCCATCATGGAGCGGATGGGTAGGATCCCCTGGGGGACTAACATGAAGGGGAAAGGAGTCCAGGAGAGCTGGCTGTATTTCAAGGAATCCCTGTTGAGGTTACAGAGACAAACCATCCCGATGAGTCGAAAGAATAGTAAATATGGCAGGCGACCAGCTTGGCTTAACGGTGAAATCCTAGCGGATCTTAAACATAAAAAAGAAGCTTACAAGAAGTAGAAGGTTGGACATATGACCAGGGAAGAGTATAAAATATTGCTCGGGCATGTGGGAAAGATATCAGGAGGGCCAAATCGCACCTGGAGCTGCAGCTAGCAAGAGATGTCAAGAGTAACAAGAAGGGTTTCTTCAGGTATGTTGGCAACAAGAAGAAAGCCAAGGAAAGTGTGGGCCCCTTACTGAATGAGGGAGGCAACCTAGTGACAGAGGATGTGGAAAAAGCTAAATGTGCTCAATGCTTTTTTTGCCTCTGTCTTCACTAACAAGGACAGCTCCCAGACTGCTGCGCTGGGCATCACAACATGGGGAGTAGATGGCCAGCCCTCTGTGGAGAAAGAGGTAGTTAGGGACTATTTAGAAAAGCTGGACGTGCACAAGTCCATGGGGCCGGACGAGTTGCATCCAAGAGTGCTAAAGGAATTGGCGAATGTGATTGCAGAGCCATTGGCCATTATCTTTGAAAACTCGTGGTGAACGGGGGAAGTCCCAGATGACTGGAAAAAGGCTAATGTAGTGCCAATCTTTAAAAAAGGGAAGAAGGAGGATCCTGGGAACTACAGGCCAGTCAGCCTCACCTCAGTCCCCGGAAAAGTCATGGAGCAGGTCCTCAAGGAATCAATCCTGAAGCACTTACACGAGAGGAAAGTGATCAGGAACAGTCAGCATGGATTCACCAAGGGTAGGTCATGCCTAATTAATCTAATCGCCTTCTATGATGAGATTACTGATTCTGTAGATAAAGGGAAAGCAGTGGATGTATTGTTTCTTGACTTTAGCAAAGCTTTTGACACGGTCTCCCACAGTATTCTTGTCAGCAAGTTAAAGAAGTATGGGCTGGATGAATGCACTATAAGGTGGGTAGAAAGTTGGCTAGATTGTCGGGCTCAATGGGTAGTGATCAATGGCTCCATGTCTAGTTGGCAGCCGGTGTCAAGTGGAGTGCCCCAGGGGTCGGTCCTGGGGCCGGTTTTGTTCAATATCTTCATAAATGATCTGGAGGATGGTGTGGATTGCACTCTCAGCAAATTTGCGGATGATACTAAACTGGGAGGAGTGGTAGATACGCTGGAGGGCAGGGATAGGATACAGAGGGATCTAGACAAATTGGAGGATTGGGCCAAAAGAAATCTGATGAGGTTCAATAAGGATAAGTGCAGGGTCCTGCACTTAGGACGGAAGAACCCAATGCACAGCTATAGACTAGGGACCGAATAGCTAGGCAGCAGTTCTGCGGAAAAGGACCTAGGGGTTACAGTGGACGAGAAGCTGGATATGAGTCAGCAGTGTGCCCTTGTTGCCAAGAAGGCCAATGGCATTTTGGGATGTATAAGTAGGGGCATAGCGAGCAGATCGAGGGACGTGATCGTTCCCCTCTATTCGACATTGGTGAGGCCTCATCTGGAGTACTGTGTCCAGTTCTGGGCCCCACACTACAAGAAGGACGTGGATAAATTGGAGAGAGTCCAGCGAAGGGCAACAAAGATGATTAGGGGTCTGGAACACATGACTTATGAGGAGAGGCTGAGGGAACTGGGATTGTTTAGTCTGCAGAAGAGAAGAATGAGGGGGGATTTGATAGCTGCTTTCAACTACCTGAGAGGTGGTTCCAGAGAGGATGGTTCTAGACTATTCTCAGTGGTAGAAAAGGACAGGACAAGGAGTAATGGTCTCAGGTTGCAGTGGGGGAGGTTTAGGTTGGATATTAGGAAAAACTTTTTCACTAGGAGGGTGGTGAAACACTGGAATGCGTTACCTAGGGAGGTGGTAGAATCTCCTTCCTTGGTAGTTTTTAAGGTCAGGCTTCTCAAAGCCCTGGCTGGGATGATTTGATTGGGGATTGGTCCTGCTTTGAGCAGGGGGTTGGACTAGATGACCTCCTGAGGTCCCTTCCAACCCTGATATTCTATGATTCTATGATTCTCCTCCCTCCCTAAATCAACTCTCTAGGCCTTTAAATCCTTACCTGTCATTCCTTTAAGAATAATACAGATCCCAATAATCATTAAAACTTACTGGTTGAAAAGTGATGAGTTTCAAAAGATTTAATTACACCAGTGCTTGCCATGAACCTACCAAAAGTCCAACCAGAGTCAATATGCTCCTAATCATGAAGATGTACTTTTTAAGCATCCTACACCCAGGTTTAAATTTCTGCACTAATCCTCCAAACAATGCCACTGAGCAGCAATACTCAGTAAATACTGTGTGTAAATGGCAATGTTAATTTAGCAGCAACTGTTTGAAATTTTACTCTCTACAGGTAACTCAAATGGACTACCTGAGCAAGCAATGGAGGAAAACACTGGAAGACAAAAAAAAGGGGGGGGTGGGGTGGGAGAGAAGAAAGAGGGGTCCTAATAAGCTGCTGAATCAACCTCTTGCAAAGGCTGAGAGTTTCTCTGCAAGATTAAATAAATTGTGCAATATGAGAGAATGCAGCAAGCCTCTGATTTACATAGATTTTCAAGATTAATTTCTTCTTATATTATGGACTGGATGAAATTGGAAGGCCCTGGAAGCCATTTGCCCTAGCTTTTCAACCTGAGATGGCGGCTCAAGACACTTGAATAATGAATTAGGACTTTGTACCTCTCTTTCCTTTGCAAGACACAAAAAAGAACAAGTTCAATTCTCTGCAACACTTTTACCTTAATATTTCTTAAATATGAATGTTTAGCAGGCTATTCTCTTCTGGAGACATTTATGCTATGTCTGTGCTGTGTACATAGTACAACTATAATTTTCTAAATTGGTTAACTGAAACTCTAGGTAAGTGATACTCAGACTGAGGCTTGTGAGCTGCAAGTGGCTCTTTAATGTGCTGAAAAAAAATGCCAGAGACACATGATATTAAAACAATGTTTGATTTAATTATTAACCAATTTAAGTTATTAACCAATCAGGATCCTTTTCTATGTTATTAACCAAGTATAGTTGATAAAATAATAACACTTGGTCAGTCATTGTGCTGTGAGAATAATATAGATAGAGAGAAGTAAATGAAACAATTCACACTACCGTGGCTCTTTTGGGGAATGTTGATAGCTAATTTGGCTCTTAAGTCTGAGTATCACTGCTCTCTGTTAACTTAAGTTTGGTTAGGTTGTCCAGAGTTACTCTGTCTCAAATCACTATTCTTGCAGAACTCAGATTCTGCAAGCTAGTAAACTGTTGAGGTTTCAGTCTTGTGGAGTACAGCAACTCTACAGAGCAAATATTAAGCTGCAGTCTCCTCTTATAAAAGTGGAAGCAAGCACAAGTGATTTTCAAAACAGAGCATGAGCATATCATCACCATGCTAGTATATTATACAGCAAGTATAGGATGGGTCAAAATCCCTTAATCCACGTAATAAGAATAAGAATATTTAAAAAGACTGAAGACAGACAAAACTGAAAAGAAATTTTGCTTTGGGCTTTGCAAGGACACCATTAGTAACACATGAAAACAGATTTTTAAAAATAAAATGCTTTTCTATCTAGGTTCTGATACTGTTCCCATCACTGTGGCACCTAAAGCACCTCAAACTGATTTCTAAGTGTATATCACTTTCCATTGCATTGCTAGTATGGTGCTATAATCACTTTTACCATGGAGAAGTCACATTTCGTTAAATTTTCTTATAAAAACGCCATCTCAAAGTAGTAGTGTGAATTTTACAATGGATAGTCTCTTCTTATCAAACAACTGCGTCAAGGAACAACTGTTATTCTCAGGTCCAGCATATGGTTGGTTCCCATAACCACCACTATTTTCTTTAGTTTTCTTAGATTCAGAACAAAAAATGTCTGGTTCTATTTTGTGACTGAAGCATCTTATTAGAATCTTCAGCAGCAAGATGTGTTCCTTATTTACATTAATAGCTGCCAGAATGTATAGCGGTATAAGCAGATAAATTAAATGTGAGTAACAGCTGTCATTCTAAAGACTACAAAATGTTTTTCAAATGAGCAATTTTAATTATTTATTTATTTTATAATTTAATAGTTTATCATCTCTGAACTACTGGAAGGAAGGTTCCAGTTTCTAGCCATTGCATTGGCAACCTAAGTTCCAGAGGTATATTTTGAAGGGGAACAAATATGATTTACTGAATATCTCATTAAAACTGATTAGATCTTTGGTACGATCCCATTCAGATTTGATCAACTGTCAAATTTGTCCCTTTGGGTTTTACACTGTACAGCAATATACTTAGCCCTCAGGCTGCTACGGATGCCCATATACACCCTTTACATCACACCTTTTTGGCTGACAAAATGGAAAAACGAAGGCAGCCTTGATTTTCCAACACGCTTGTGTCAGCAGTTCTCTTCTCCGTTTCCTCCTCATTTATTCTGTCATGGGAGAAAGATACACTGCTCTACTGCAGATACTGCAATCTGCTTTGCACACTTAGATTGAGGTACTTCATGACAGGTTGCATAGCTAAGAGGATTTGTGGCAATTTAACTGCTTTTAATGAAGATGCTTTGCTGAAGACCACCGAATTATATGATGTGAGAATCTCAGAAATGCCTAAGTCTAGAAAGAAATGATAGGAATACTATGCAAAATTAGATACCGTAGTATTAAATTAATTAGCTATCATATAATGGAATAATTTCCGAAATATAAACATACTGGTTTAGAAGACTTATGGTCTAAGTGTTAACACTGGGCAATTTGATCCATAAAGACAGAAAAATATATGGAGCAGTCATAAAAATAGAGGCCTTTCTAAAGTCAAAGCAGCAAAATAAATAAATAAAAAATACTGAATAGTTACAATGACTTTGAAACCAACCTAATAACTATCAAAAAGACAAGAAGAGAAAAGGTTTAAAAAAAAAAAAAAATAGGGCACAGAAGATGCTTTCTCTTAGTGCACAGTAAGCTTCAAGCTATGGATTTGATTTCTGGCATATTTGCAGAATGTGAATTAAGTTTAGAGAATGACATACAAAGGTAGAAAATGGGATAGTGAGAACATCTGTTACATACAGTGCAGTGTCAAAATCTAGAAAATCTAATATAATCTGCAAAAGGTTTCTAAGAGGAAAAAATTAGACAGAGTCATATTATATTCTGCCAAAACAAAGAAAAATATATACAGGAAAGAGATGTGTATCTGTACTTTTGTTTTCCAAATGTAGCTCCTCCATGTGACAGATTGGAGTGGTCTACTGCATTAAATTCTACAAACAGTAATCTGCCTCACCACTAAGTGAGAGACAAGGTGGGTGAGGTAATATCTTTTAATGCACCTACTTCTGTTGGTGAGAGAGACAAGTTTTTGAGCTTACACAGAGTTCTTCTTTATATGTTGAGCTTAGTATTTTAAACTGTCCTGTACCAGCTACACATTCCTTTTAGATCAAATACTCCAATTCTCAGCAGATGAGATAACATTTAATCTCTTTATGAAGTGAACTTGAAAGCATCTCAGATTCCTCCTTGCTTTACACAAGACTCATTTACAGGAGTACAAAGTAACTTTACAGCCACAGATGCCAAGAATGGGTATTTGTATCTACATTTCTAAGCAGAGCTTAAACTCCTTGTACATTTTGTGACAGACCCAGACCAGTGGGGTAAAGGAGTCTACTCGAAGGCAAATATACTGGCCACTGGATGAATAGTTTTCTGTTCCCTGAGTGACCAGAGCAGGGGCTGTGCTAGAGCAATCAGGAACCTGCTAGAACCAATTAAGACAGGCAAGCTAATTAAGACACCTGGAGCCAATTAAGAACATACTAGAATCAATTATGACAGACTAATCAGGACACCTGGTTTAAAAAGGACCTCCCATCAGTTCGTGGAGCACGTGCAAGGAGCAGGGAGCGAGAAGGTATGCTGCTGGAGGATTGAGGAGTACAAGTGTGATCAGGCTTAAGGAGGAAGATCCTGTGGTGAGGATAAAGAAGGTGCTGAGGGGAGGCCATAGGGAAGTAGTTCAGGGAGTTGTAGCTGTCACACAGCTGTTACAGGAGACAGACAGGGGCTATCCACAGGGCTCTGGGCTGGAACCCGGTATAGAGGGCGGGCCCGGGTTCCCCCAACTCCTGATCGGACACAGGAGGAGTTGACCTGGTCTGTGAGCAACACCAGAAGGGAAGGTCTAATTTGGAAAGGGATCTGGCCTGTCCCTGACCCACTACGTGGGGCAACAGAGACTGTGGAGATTGTTCTCCATTTCCCCCATGCTGGCCAGTGATGAGGTTAGTTGAGTGTATGGCAGGTTTGAGGCTCTAGCAGAAGTGGCCAAATGGAGGGCTGCCATGAACCTCTGAGGTGAGTAAATCCGCCAAAAAGCGCAGGATCCACCAAGGTAGAGGAGGAACTTTGTCACAACTTGAAAAAAATTAAGTCATGCCAACTTGTTGGCATTTATTGGAAAGCCTATTAAAGTACCTTCCCTATCTCTAGCTACAAGGAGGGAAAATAAAGTCTTCACATAACCCCAAGCACTAGATTTAGGCACAGAATTGTGAACCACACATTTTTTCTACATAGAAGTGAGAAAGATTGTGGCACAAACACCCAAAGCAACAACGTTAGATTTTTAATAATTGTGCCATTTTCCCATGGTATCTACCCTGATGAATTTTCAGTTAGGAACAGTTAGGTTCTTAAATATATATAGACTGAAGTGCCTATGTTTAGCATCTATAATGCACATTGAAGCCAAGACTGTAGGTGTACACAACTTCTGAAAACTAATCCACTTTAAAGAGTCCCTAAATTTAGGCTCACATTTGTTGCATTTACGTGGCCCACCAGACTTTCTGAAAATCTGAATATAAGCTGAGAGTCCAGATAAAGTAACCATATGCAAAAGCCACTGACCACATGTAAAATTGTAATTTGTCACTTTGCTGAACAAGTGTGATGCTCCTCGCCTAACTACTTCATTTGAAAATTAGTATGTACAATAAGTGCTTCGCTTTTGAATATGTAGTGAAGTTGCTTGACCACCCTCATTCTTCCATCCTATAAAAGAGTGCACTGAACTTCTAAACACTAACCTTCGAGGATGATTGGCATCAAACAATGTTGTATCATCATCATCGTCATCTTGTTCTAATGGCGTCAACTCCATATTTTCTATGTTGGTGTCCAAAACTCCATACCTTCGGGTCTTTTTGTTCCTTTTTCTGAGGCTGAAATATAACGTTTTTAAAGTTTTAATCTTTAAATTGCTGAAATAGAAAGTTATAACTGTGAGATTACTGTATTAAAGAGAACAGTTTTAGTTCTTTAAATTATAGATCTGTATTTAAATTCTTCATATTTGCACATTTAATATATGCTAATCATTTAAAATATTTTCTTTATCTCAATAGAGTAAAAGTAAAATATCAAAGATTAACATTCCCCTGAGAGCCAAGTTTTCAAAACAGGAAGCCTAAAACACCACAAATATGTATAAAATTGTGCACCTACATTTTTGTGAATAATTACTTTAACAGTGGATCCAAGATAGGTAGTTGCAAACCCACGTGTTTGAGGCACCTATCTAGCTATGTGCAAATACCATCCATGATTTGCAGTAATTTCAGGGCAGGTCTACGCTACGGCAGGGATCAACGCTCTGAGATTTATCTATCGGCGGTCAATTTAGCGGGTTTAAAGACCTGCCAAATCGACTGCAGATCACTCTCCAGTCGACCCCTGTACTCTACCCCTGACGAGAACAGTAAGGTAAGTCTCCTGTCGACCCCCCCACGGCGTACACCCCATGATAACTCGACCTAAGGTATGTCGACTCCAGCTACGTTATTCATACTGTGGTAGTGTAGACATAGCTATACATACAAATGTAGGTACGCAATTAAGAATGGACCTCTGGTTCTGAAAACTCTCTGGTCAAAGTGGAAAATCCTGTTAACCTTTATGTCACATGCTGTACATTTCTCTACTGAAGAATAGATGCACAATGCAGAGACAAGATATCTGACCAAAAAAGGGTCTAATGAAATTGTATCTTAAAAAAAAAAAAAAAAAAGGCAAAATGAGCAGAACTATGGATGCTGTAGTGTTTTCACTCACTATCTGCAACTAGGCTAAGTAGTAAACACTACAACTCTTATTAGGCAACTATTTGTTACTGAGCCAAACTGTTACTAAGCCAAATGCCAGACAAAAGCACGTAGCTGAACATCTGCAAAGTATACCAATCAATCTTTATAGAAATAAGGGCTCATGATCACATACTTTATATCAATGGCATTGTCAAGGTTCCTTCCCCACTCTGAACTCTAGGGTAGAGATGTGGGAACCTGCATGAAAAACCCCCTGAGCTCATTTTTACCAGCTTAGGTTAAAACTTCCCCAAGGTACAAACTATTTTACCTTTTGTCCCTGGACTTTATTGCTGCCACCACCAAGCCTCTAACAAATATAACAGGGAAAGAACCCACTTGGAAACATCTTTCCCCCCAAAATTCCCCCCAAGCCCTACACCCCCTTTCCTGGGGAAGGCTTGACAAAAATCCTCACCAATCTGCATAGGTGAACACAGACCCAAACCCTTGGATCTTAAGAACAATGAAAAAGCAATTAAGTTCTTAAAAGAAGAATTTTAACTGAAGAAAAAGTGAAAGAATCACCTCTGGAAAATCAGGATGGTAAATAACTTACAGGGTAATCAGATTCAAAACAGAGAATCCCTCTGGCTAAACCTTAAGTTACAAAAAGACACAAAAACAGGAATATACATTCCATTCAGCACCACTTATTTTATCAGCCATTTAAACAAAACAGAATCTAACGCATATCTAACTAGATTGCTTACTGACTTTTTACAGGAGTTCTGACCTGCATTCCTCCTCTGGCCCCAGGAAAAAAAACACAACACAGACCCCTTTGTCCCCCCCCCCCCCCAACCTCCAGCTTTGAAGTATCTTGTCTCCTCATTGGTCATTTTGGTCAGGTGCCAGCGAGGTTACCTTAGCTTCTTAACCCTTTACAAGTGAAAGGGTTTTTCTTCTGGCCAGGAGGGATTTAAAGGTCTTTACCCTTCCTTTTATATTTATGATGCCCCCCAAATCACAGATGGGTGAAACGCTGGCTGTGATTTCTTCCTGGAGCTCTAGGAGAAAACAGAGTTAAGACACATGCACCTCTAAATATACTATCAAGTATATAAAGACTAACAATATATATTCACATCTCAAGGACGATTTTAACCATTTGATTCTGGGAAACTTTCACAGGAGAGTGAATCAGCCACTTTGTTAGAAGCTCCTGAGATGTGTTGTATGTCGAAATCAAAATCTTGGAGAGCTACACTCCACCAAATAAGTTTTTTGTTATTTCCTGAGACGGTATGAAGCCACTGTAGCACAGCATGGTCGGTTTGCAGGTGGAAACGCCATCGCCAAACGTATGGGCGTAGCTTTTCCAGAGCGTAGACAATAGCGTAACATTCTTTTTCACTGACTGACCAGTTGCTTTCCCTCTCAGACAGCTTCTTGCTGAGAAACACTACAGGGTGGAATTCTTGATCCAGTCCTTCCTGCATTAAAACTGCTCCCACACCATGCTCGGACGCATCTGTGGTTACTAGGAACGGTTTGTCGAAGTCTGGGGCCCTTAGCACAGGGTCAGACAGGAGTGTCGCTTTAAGCTGGTTAAAGGCCTTCTGACACTCTTTGGTCCACTGAACGGCATTTGGCGGTTTCTTTTTGGTTAGGTCTGTCAGTGGGGCAGCAATTTTGCTGTATTGCTGTACAAATCGCCTGTAATATCCGGCCAAGCCTAAGAAGGATTGGACCTGTTTCTTTGACTTTGGGACAGGCCACTTTTGGATAGCATCCACTATGGCCTGTAGGGGGTTGATAGTTCCTTGACCCACCTGATGTCCAAGGCAAGTCACTCTGTTTAGGCCTATTTGACACTTCTTAGCCTTAACAGTTAGTCCTGCCTCCCTTATGCACTCGAAGACTTTTTGTAGATGTTTCAGGTGTTCTGCCCAGGAATCCGAAAATACGGCCACATCATCAAGGTAGGCAATTGCATATTCTCCCAATCCCGCTAGGAGACCATCTACAAGTCTTTGGAAGGTGGCAGGTGCATTCTGCAGCCCAAAAGGGAGTACATTAAATTCATACAGCCCGACATGTGTGGTGAAGGCTGACCTTTCCTTGGCGGATTCATCTAGCGGTACCTGCCAGTACCCCTTGGTTAAGTCCAAGGTAGAGATGAACTGGGCCCGTCCCAGTTTCTCTAATAGTTCATCTGTGCGTGGCATTGGATAGTTGTCTGGGCGAGTTACAGCATTTACTTTACAGCAGTCCATGCAAAAACATATCTCCCCATCTGGTTTGGGAACTAGAACCACTGGAGATGCCCATGTACAGCCAGAGGGGCGGATTACCCGCATCTGTAGCATATCCTGGATCTCCCGTTCTATAGCAGTTTTAGCTTGAGGAGATACCCGGTAAGGCTGGACTTTAATTGGGTGAGAACTACCTGTGTCAATGGAGTGGTATGCCCGTTCAGTCAGTCCTGGGGTGGCTGAGAATGTCGGTGCATAGCCAGTGCACAGCTCCTTGATCTGCTGTCACTACATACGCCCAAGGGTCATGGAGAGGTTCACCTCTTCCATGCCACCACCCCTTTTCCCTTCGTAGTAGACGCCTTCAGGCCACTCAGTGTCATCTCCTCCCTGGGCTGTAAACTGACAAACCTTTAATTCTCTGGAATAAAAGGGCTTTAGAGAATTAATGTGGAACACCTTAGGCTTTGGTTGGAAGTGGGGAATGCTATGAGATAATTAACAGCTCCCAGGCGCTCCTGGACCGTGAATGGCCCTTCCCACGATGCTTCCATTTTATGGGCCTGGAGCACCTTTAAGACCATGATCTGGTCCACTACTTTGAAGGAATGCTCTCTGGCATGTTTATCATACCAGGCTTTTTGCTCTTTTTGAACATCCTTTAGGTTTTCTTTAGCAAGGGCTAAAGAGGTTTGGAGGGTGTTTTGTAGGTTGGTTACAAAGTCCAGAATGTTAGTTCCTCGGGAAGGTGTAAACCCCTCCCATTGCTGCTTCACCAACTGTAATGGCCCCTTAACCTCACAGCCATATACAAGTTCAAATGGTGAAAACCCTAAACTGGGATGTGGTACAGCTCTGTAGGCAAAGAACAACTGCTGCAATACTAGGTCCCAATCATTGGAGTGCTCATTTACGAATTTACGTATCATGGCCCTCAAAGTCTCATTAAATTTCTCTACCAGGCCATTTGTTTGATGATGGTAAGGGGTGGCAACCAAGTGATTTATCCCATGAGCTTTCTATAGTTCCTGCCAGGAAATTAGTTCCTGCATCTGTGAGGATGTCGGAGGGCCAACCTACCCTGGAAAAAATGTCTGTTAGTGCCTGGCACACATTTTTAGCCCTAGTGTTGCTTAGAGCTACTGCTTCCGGCCATCGGGTGGCAAAATCCATGAAAGTCAGTATGTACTGCTTTCCTCTGGGTGGCTTTTTCAAAAAAGGACCCAGAATATCCACAGCTACTCGCAGAAATGGAACCTCAATGATGGGGAATGGCTGGAGAGGGGCTTTGACCTGGTCTTGGGGTTTTTCCACTCTTTGGAATACTTCACAAGACCGGACGTAAGTATAGACATCCTTGCCCATTCCCTCCCCGTGGAATGACCTCCCGAAATGGTCTTTGGTCCTGTTCACCCCAGCATGGCCACTAGGATGATCATGGGCTAAGCTCAAGAGCTTGGCCCGGTATTAAGTTGCAACTACCAACTGTCTCTGAGGATGCCAGTCTTCCTGGTGTCCACCAGAAAGAGTTTCCTTGTATAGAAGTCCTCTTTCTACAACAAACCTGGATTGATTAGAAGAACTGAGAGGTGGTGGGTTGCTCCGTGCCGCCATCCAAGCTCTCAGGAGGCTTTCATCTGCTTCCTGTTCGGTCTGGAACTGTTCCCTTGATGCTGGAGACAGCAGTTCCTCATTGGATTGTGGACCTAGGCTTGGTCCCTCTGGAAGCGATGTAGGGGATGGGGCTGTTTCTGTTGACTGTGAACCGCTCTCCGCTGGTGCACTATGTTGGGGTTCAGGCTCCGGCTGAGCCTCTTGTGTAGGGTTATGGGCTGCTGCCGGTTCAGGTTCGGTGGGGCCCTCTGGTGTTGGGGTTTCAAGTATGGAATTCAGTGCTGGCAATGGGTCTGGTGCTGGTTGTTCCGTCGATTCCATGCTGGGGCTGGCTCTGTCTGGATCTCTGGGACTGGATCCACTACTGCTGTTGCAGACATTGACATGGGGGCCAGTTCCATCACTTCTGACTGGGTCCTGGTAGACGTTTCCGGACCAGAGCTAGGCATGACAGCTTGCTTAGCCTGGCTGCTGGTGACCATTCCCACCCTCTTGGCTAGCTTCACATGATTGGCCAAGTCTTCCCACAACAGCATGGGGATGGGATAATCATCATAGACTGCAAAAGTCCATGTTCCTGACCAGTCCTTGTACTGGACAGCCAACTTGGCTGTAGGCAAATTGAAAGAGTTGGACTTGAAGGGTTCAGTTGTCACTTGGATCTCTGGGTTGATTTAATTTGGGTCCACTAAGGAAGCATGGATAGCTGACACATGTGCTCCAGTGTCCCTCCACGCAGTGACTTTCTTCCCACCCACACTCACACTCTTGCCCACACTCCGCTCTGAGGATATCTGGGCCTGAGGACCTCTGGTGGGATTCCGGTGCAAATCTGTTGGGGTTCTTGGGGCAGCTGGCCTTCACATGCCCCGGCTCATTACATTTAAAACATCGTCCAGCTGACGGGTCACTGGGGCGAGGTGGGTTGCTGGAGAATGGTGTGGCAGGACGATAAGGTGTCTGGAGTGTTCCTTGGTGTGTAGTTGGGGCCTTGGGCTGCCCCCGGTGGTAGGGTGTGGTCCAAGGGTGTCCCTTCTGGTATCCGCTCTAACTGCGACCAGGGTTGTTCCTCTCTCCTCCCTCCGCCCATTTTGTTCCGGCTTGCCTCGCCTCTCTGGCGGTCTGGAACTGCTCGTATCAATCAGCATAAGAAGCAAGACTTTCTGCTGAGTCCATTTCCTTATCCCATAAGCACTGTTTTATTTCCTCCTTGGACCTAGTCAGGAATTGCTCCTGAGCTATCAAATCACACATTCCGTCAAAGCTAGTGACACCCCTTCCTTGGACCCCTTTATCTAACAGATCCTTCATCTGGTTTAGATAAGCCACATTATTTAGTCCAGGCCCTCTCTTAAATGTTCGAAATTTTACTCTGTATGTTTCAGATGTAATTTGAAATTGCTTTAAAACCAAATCCTTCAACTTCTTATAGACAGAAGCCTCATCAATAAGCATCTTATTGAATATGTCCAGAGCTCTTCCAGCTAATTTTGCGACCAATGTGGTCATTGTGAGCTTCAAGAAATTTTATGGAGAGTGCACAGTCTCTCAAAGGTGAGAAAATATTCAGCAATATTACTGGATTCATCATACTGTGGACATTGTCGCTCCCATTTGTGGATTGTTGGAGAAGGATGGTTAGGGTTATCCAGTAGATTCCGTTCAGCCTTTGCCTTCATCTCCAGTGCATGCTTCCTTTTTCCTTCTCCGCCTCAGCATGCTTCCTCTCTTTTTCCTTTTCCTCCATTTCTTTTTCCCTGGCCTCCATAGCTCTCCTGTGGGCAGCCTCTTTGGCTGTTTCTGCCTTGGGCTCTGTCATGTTTGCCTCTCTATTTTTAACTAACTTTACACCCGAGAGTTAGAATAAAAAAAAAAAAAAAAAAACCACAAAAACTTGGCTTGTCAAAAAAAAAAAAAAAGTTGTGCTGTAACCGGATACCTATGTTCTCTGATAGCGATTGTCAGCCTACAGAAAAATCCTTAAAAAAAAAAAACAAACACAAAACTAACACCTTTGTCTCCAGGCAAATAGAGAGAAAAAGCCTCTAGTTGCTCTTAGCTAAAAAAAACCTCTTCAGGTCTGTGAAGACTTGTCAATTTCCCTGCAGGAGGTTAACTACCCTGCCTTTAGGTAGAGAAAACTCCAGCTCACAAAAGACAAATCCCTTTTGTCTCTGCTCTGGCCCCGAAGCAGAGACAATAAAAACTAACTGCTTACAGCTTAAAACCCGCTTTCCAACAGCCCAAAGGAAAAAAAAAAAGTTTTTTAAAATCTGTGCTTCTGGTTCAAAAAATCTCAAATTGATCTCAAAATGATTTCAAGTTAATCCCACCACTCTGCCACCATGTCAAAGTTCCTTCCCCACTCTGAACTCTAGGGTACAGATGTGGGGACCTGCACGAAAACCCCCTTAGCTTATTTTTACCAGCTTAGGTTAAAACTTCCCCAAGGTACAAATTATTTTACCTTTTGCCCCTGGACCTTATTGCTGCCACCACCAAGTGTCTAACAAAAACAACAGGGAAAGAGCCCACTTGGAAATGTCTTTCCCCCCAAGCCCTACACCCCCTTTCCTGGGGAAGGCTTGATAAAAATCCTCACCAATTTGCATAGGTGAACACAGACCCAAACCCTTGGGTCTTAAGAACAATGAAAAAGCAATCAGGTTCTTAAAAGAAGAATTTTAATTGAAGAAAAAGTAAAAGGATCACCTCTGGAAAATCAGGATGGTAAATACCTTACAGGGTAATCAGATTCAAAACGTAGAGAATCCCTCTAGGCTAAACCTTAAGTCACAAAAAGACACAAACAGGAATATACATTCCATTCAGCACAGCTTATTTGGTCAGCCATTTAAAAATACAAAACAGAATCTAACACATATCTAACTAGATTGCTTACTAACTCTTTACAGGAGTTCTGACCTGCATTCTTGCTCTGGTCCCAGCAAAAACAACACACACACACACACACACACACAGAGAACCCTTGGTTTCCCCCCCAACCCTCCAGCTTTGAAAGTATCTAGTCTGCTCATTGGTCATTTTGGTCAGGTGCCAGCGAGGCTGTCTTAGCTTCTTAACCCTTTACAGGTGAAAAAGGTTTTTCCTCTGGCCAGGAGGGATTTAAAGGTGTTTACCCTTCCCTTTATATTTATGACAGGCATCATTTACACACCTGCACATTCAGATTATGCCACTGTTTTCATTACAAGTCTCTTTTTCTAGGAGTTTAGCACATTATGGTAAACATACATTCCAGACTGAAACTTTATACATGTAATAAAACAAATCAACTGTTCAGTCAAAGTTAATGTTGATGGATGGCAAGACGACACGACTGTCCATGAAGACCACTGGTCCCATATCCAGGAAACAGGATCCTACCTCTGAACATCAACACCTGCTACTTGGGTATTTGCTCTTTTTGTTTGTCTGTCATACTCAGCCCTACATCTCTGCTTTAAAGGAGGACTTTCAGTATTTAGGAGGAACAACAGGCAACAAGGCTTGTAGAGTACACATTTTGAGGCACTAGCACAGATGGGAAAAAAGGAATTAAGTCAGTTATATTGAAATAAAGTCAAGAAAGTGAAAAGACTTATGCCTATCATCACGTCAAAACAGTTGGTGTTTTGATCCTTCTCTCACATTACCCATTTAGGCTGTGGTCCTGCAAAAATTTACACGTGCCTAATAGTATGCACATGAATAGGCTCATTCAACTTAGGGGGATCACTCATCTACCTACTTGAAGTTCCCCCTTGCACAAGTCTTTGCAGGCTTGGGGGACGTTCAACAGTGATCTCTTTGGAACATGGTATACATCTCTAGTTTTCTGTGAGATGCTAGATTCATAAATAATAATGCTACAAAAACTGCAATTTTTGAAGGCTTTCTATTTTTAACTCCACTAATGACTTCCTTTAAAAAAAATTTGATAGGCATTTAGTCCTCATTGTTACATATTGTCCCCCTTTCCAAAAAGTGCCAAGTAAGTGGGTAGAAAGAGTTATAGAACACAAAGATCAACATGTGATCAGAGATAAAGAAAATTGTGCCTCTCAAATCCATTATTAGTATCTGCAGTAGCACCTATAAGGCCCAGGCGCACACACAAACTGCTCTTCTTCTGATGAGCTTACAAATTAGTCTAATGGAATTCCTTGAGAAGGTCTATAAAACAATGGATAAAGGAGAAGTGGTTGATACAATTTATTTGTACTTTTAAAATGCCTCCAAGAAGTCCCTCCTAAAAGTCTATTAGGGAAACTAACTATTCATGTATATCCACAGATATAAATCGGATACTTGCAGAGCTGCAGGGCTCTACCAGGAATCTCAGTGGCAAAAGCAGCAGCAGCATGTTGGGCCACCACTCACAGGAGCCAGAGCCGCGTGCAGGCAGCTCCTCCAGCGTGGCTGTACCACCCCCAGCCCTGCCCACTGGGGTGAGCACCAAACTGATTGGCAGCTGTCCCTGGTCGCACTAATGTGTGCGAGCAGCTCACACACTCCCAGACAAGAGTCCCTTCCATGCAGTGGTGTTTCTCTCTCTTGTCCAGCGGTGTGTGAGCCGCTTGAATGGTCACTATTAGGAGATGAAATTCAGTCTTAATAAACGCTAGGTGATACATACTGGAAGGAAAAAAATAAAGTACTCATGCACATTGTTGGGTTGCAAGTTAGCTGTCATCACTCGGGGGGTGTGTGGGTCGGTGGGAAACCAGGATAAAATCCTGGCTTCACTGAAGTTAACAACAAAACACTCACTGATTTAATGGGGGCCAAGATTTTACCTCTGGCCATTACTGTGGATAGCGCAATATGCACCACTGATCAAATAAGTAAGCAAGAGGATAAAATTATAAAAGAATGGGATAGAAAAAGGATACTAAAAATGTTATATTATGTAAGTAAATGGACCTCATCTTTAATACCACGATTAGCTCTGATCACCCTGCATCAAAGTAGATATAATAGAAGTAGAAGGGGACCAAATATTAGTGACAAATGATTAGATATATGGAAAGATTGACATACAAGACACTGAAAATACTGGGACTGTTAAGTTTAAAGAGGAGCTAAAAGAGAGGACATGACAGAAGTATATAACAATGAATGGCATACAGGAGGTAATGAATGGCATACAGGAGGTAAATTGGGAGTTTCTATTTACCCTTTTAAAATACAAGTTAGCATCCAATGTAAAGACAAATTTAAAAACTGAAATGGATGGTTGTTTATTTAAAAAAAAAAAAAAAGCCATAATGTATATTCAGCCTATGGAAGTCAACATCCCAAGATACTGGGGCCGACAGAGTACAAGAAAGGATTAGACTTCACATGGGTGACAAGTTCTATAGTTACATGAGGTGGGTTTTTTTTTTTTTTTTTTTTTTTTTTATCTTAACCATTTGAAGAGCAACATGTCAGTATCACACATTAAAGAGTTTAGGCTACTAGCCTAGTACTCTTTTGTTAGCAGAGACATACCTTGTTCAAACAACTAGATAGCTTGGGCAAGAGTTTTACACCCTCTCTCACCCCGTCCACTAAGTCAAGAGGCTGCAGCAGCAGAAACGGGCTCTGAAAACTCCTGATCCAGCTGGACAGCATTCACTTGGGGTAGGAACTGAAGACAGCATGTTTATGGCAGGGCTGCAGCACTGGGACTGTTTCGCTCACATAGCAACCCAGAACTGGGTGGGCACAAAGGTGGCTTCAGGTTCCCTTAGTCCCATTCTCTCCAGACAGCAAATTCTATACTGCAGTTAAAAGGAGCAGCACAGAATCTCACCTCTTGGATTAATTCAGATTATCCATTTTTCCATTCAGGTAAAAAAGGAGTAACTGTCCTAACAGCTAGATATTTATTACTACTCATCAATACATGTAAGCTCCATTGTCAAAGTAAATAAAATCACTAAAGCCAGTGCGCTAAAATCTTTTAAGAGGAGAGTGAAAATACTTTACACATCAGTGTATGAATCATATTTCACATAACTTCTTGGTAAAAGGACAGGGATACCTTGCTGTGATTGAGCAAAGCTGAACAGGTCTTTACAGTTCATTTCAGCTAGTAATTTTTCTAGGACTGGATACCTTCTGATCACAGATTTAACTAAATACCTTAGATGAGTACAATTAATGTACCTGGTTTTTCATATACCATATGCTTATATGGTATGCATATGCATATACCAAGTGCTTTTACAAACAAACAAACACACACACCTACAATCTGGAGGTCAAGAAATTAAAAATTAAGGCAGCACCTGACCCCCCCCACCCAAAAGCACACACACAATATGAACTTTGCCCTTTTATCCATAGCACTCTGTGCTCTCTCACTAGAAGACAAGTATGTTCCTGACAATTATTACAGCTAGATAACATGTTAAGTGCCAAAAAAACAGGCTAGTTTAGCCAGAAACCTTGCTACTAGAGGCCTCAAATCCCATACACATCATTAAAAGCAATCAGTCATACAGAGAACTAGAAGTAGACTCCACTACCCCAAGGCTCTGCTTTTCCTCATTCCCATCAGAGGAGAAGTCATACACCAGATAATGAATTCAGGAGGATTGAGATTTTTTGTTTTATTTTTTTAATGTAAGATTCTAACTTAGAGCAACATTTAGGGGAAGGACATTTGGGGGAAGTCAGTCACTTTTCTTGTGGCTACCCTGGTATAACATTGTAAAGTCTGCCTCTTCAGCTATTGGCCAGAAGCGTCAGAGACACAGAGTCTGACCTACAATCATGCCAGAACCCCACAGCACTGCAGGAAAAAGTCATATGAAAAGTTTATCTAAGAAAGAGAACCAGAGGTACCTCTAAATAGAGAGCAAGAAACTTCAATATGTGCAACTCTGGACTTCTCTTCTCAGCAAGATTTACAAATCTGTTACCCCCTTTTACAACATTAGAAGAAGATGCTCAGGCCAGGAGACAGGGCTAAGCAGACCTCAGAACCTTAGAAATTAAAAAGGATTAGTTCAAGTGAACATTGTTCTGGAGGAGGAGAATGGAACCAAGTAGTTTTCATATAAACACTTCTCAGATGGTTGAGAATTAATGACTGACAGAAAACTGACTCTGCACTCTAGAACAACCCCTATCGAAGAACACTGTGCACATATATGTTTAAACTATAGGATCAAAGCCCATCAGAACTTGAGTGGGCTTTATGAGCAGCCTTCCCACAGTCTGATGGATCCATCTGTTACCCTTATTGTCCCTTGCTGAAATCAGATCCATTTACCTGGTTTTAGAGAATAATTCTTTTTAAGAACTGAATTAAATGGCTCTAAATATTCTCAGAACTAGAACCTTCTGCCATTTACCCCTTCTTCCCTGGATAAGCAGAGAAATCCAAGAAATGTATTTGTTAACAAGGCTAGGACAAAAAGAGGTTTCATTAGCGTTGATAAGTAAGGCCCTAACAAATTCACGGCCGTGAAAAAACACATCACGGACCATGAAATCTGGTCTCCCCTGTGAAGTACTTTTACCCTATAATATATCAATTTCATAGGGGAGACCAGCGTTTCTCAAGCTGGGGGTCGCAACCCAAATGTGGTTCACAAGGTTATTATAAGGGGATTGTACTGCCACCCTTACTTCTGCGCTGCCTACAGAGCTGGGTGGCCAGAGAGTAGGCACCCAACTCTGAAGGCAGCACCCCTCCAGCAGCAGCACAGAAGTAAGTGTGTAAGCAATACCATATTATGCCATCCTTACTTCTGCACTGCTGCTGGAGGTGGTGCTGCCTTCAGAGCTGAGCTTCCAGCAAGCAGCCACCACTTTCTGGCCACCCAGCTCTGAAGGCAGCACCACACCAGCAGCAGCGCAGAAGTAAGAGTGGAAATACTGCGACCCCACCACACAGACACTAACCTTGCAACTCCCCCTCTCCCCTTCCCTCCTCCCTCGCTTTTGGGTCAGGACCTCTACGGTTACAACACCGTGAAATTTCAGATTTAAATATCTGAAATCATGAAATTTACAATTTTTAAAATCCTATGACCATGAAATTTACCAAAATGGACCGTGAATTTGGTAGGGCCCAATTGATAAGGCCTGCTTCCAGGAAGATTATCTGCAGCATCCTTTCTTAAATGGGACAGACTGTTGGGCTGCTATAGTCTGAGCTATAGCATTTCCCCATCCAGTTTTATTTATGCTGTGTAAATAAAATAGATTGTAGTTTTGTGTGTGTGGTATGACGACAATTACAGATATGCAATGCATAACATACTGATTCTGCACAGTGGACTGATATTCCCTGGTACCCTGTACCTTGTGAAGTCGTTTACATATGGGCAAAATGGGTGTAACACATTACTATTCCAGCTTTGTTGCATTTTACACTCCCTTTGCCCATGTGTAAATGACTACCCTTGATGCAGAGCAACAGGTAATTAAATCTACAGAGGTGAATTTGAAGTTTGCCTTCTTTAAACACCACACTTCAGGAACACCAATTCCTTCCTAGCCCTAGAAGTCAGAGTAAACTGGTAACTAATTTGTATAGAAGTCAGTTCTGTCTGATGAGCAGTCCTGAAATAGCTTTCTACTGGAAAAGAAATATTTTTCGGTATAGACCCAACACAGAATAACACATATCGCCCCACTTCATTAATTTTCATTTTAAGACTATCATGTTAGATAATCTGGAGAGCTGCTTATTAAGATGATTTACAGGATGCAGCATGCGAATCCCAGCTTGAGGAGACACTGACGATAGTTCTCATCAGACTAGCATGCTAAAAATAGTAGTGTAGCCACGGTAGCACCACGTCCAAGGTAGACAGGCAGTGGAGAGCACTGGGAGGGGCTAACCACCCCAAGTACATACCCAGGGGGTACATATTCAGGTGCCCAGCCTGAGCTGCTGACCATGCTATTGAAGCTGCACAACTATTATTAGCAGGCTATCTTGATGAAGCTAGCACAAGTATGTCTCCTAGAGCTGGGAATCACACCTCAGCTTCAAGTTCAGACATGCCCACAGGCTGAAGATATTTGATAGCTATAGGTTAGATGATATAGATTCACCACATACCTCTTCTAAAGTGAAACTCTTAACAGGATTTGATCAACCAATCTTTAGTTATGCTCCTTACAAGTAGTAAGATAACTACTATATTTCCCACAAGTTACGTAAGTGCATCATTTAAATGTTTGGTGATCATCCATGAGGGAGAACAGCAGTTTAACGGTCTTGTAAAATAACTCAGTTTAAAGCAACTTATATGCAATACAGTTTAATGTTCCAACAGAACACACTACAAAGTATTAACTACAGCTAATTTGAATTCTTCACTAACGCATATTTTTAACTAAATTGAATAGTTAACTGTGCAGAAAAATTCAATTTACATCAAAAAAGCTGTCATCTTAATTAAAAAACCCTATTCTATTAAAAAAAAAAAAAAGTTATTCCTCGAAAGTGAGCAGGATCTCTCTTCCATGAAGGGCATTCATGAGGTGCAGATTTTATACCCTTGAGAGAAATTTAATAATCACCCTTCAAAAGGGATTTTAAATAATTTAAAATGAATTTTCTAGGAAACTAAGTCCACGATAAGCAGTTTAATACTGACATACATTTTGCATGCTCTGTTCTGTTTTACTCAGTATGCCAAATTAAGCATTGCACACTGAAAACATCTAAAAAAAAATAAGAATCAAAAGCTCTACTTATTTCATTTGCTACAATTTTATTTCCTCACCAACTTTAGAAAACCTATTTTAAGCACTAGGAGAGTTTTTATTTTCCTTACAAATAGGACCAAAATTCCCATGAGAATCAGTAATTCTTCCTCTTCACCAGTAAACTAACCACAAAAGCTTGCCCACTACTGGTTGTCCTATGGCACTTCATTTGTATGGGTTTTTTTGTCTGATTCCTTTGATGGCTGATATCAGGGTTAACAGCTAGGGAGCAGACGGATCTGTTACATGGTAGACGACATTAGAAGGGGCCTAATATGAGAACTAGTTCTCTTAAGGAAATTAAAAAAAAAAAAAAAATTAAGAGCCAGCAACAGCTTTAAAGCCTTGTATTTATTAAAATGACTCTGATGATATGAGATGATTAATTTTTATTATTGCTTGAAATGGTTACTGCAAATGCTCACTGAAAGTAGTTTAGTTTTATGGCAAGTGTAAGGCTAGTCACCCTAACTAATGAGGTTTCTGTGTAAAATGCTGCAAGAGCTAGTAATTCTGCCCTATTTATTTGTGTCAAGTAGGCAAACATCTGTCTCTTCACCACCACTGAGTGGGATTTTCTTTTTTTAAATAAAAACCAGACACTTTAAAATTTGGCTAAGAATATGTAGATATTACACCTTCCATAGCTTATCCCTGAATTAAGGGTCTACGACGCCTCTCTTCAGGAAAGCTTATGAAAAGTAGCAAAAAAAATTGGTAACACCGAGGAAGCCATCTTCTAAGACAGGCTTTTAGTTAAAGTGTGAGGGTTGAATCAAAAAGTTTATTTTCCAGATTATTAGGGAAGTAACTCAGGGACATGCAAGTTACAACACTTGTAATTCTAAATACCGTTAAAAGTCACCTACAGCCATACAGAGGTGCTCTTTTAGTCTTTTTATGTATAAATCAAAAAAGTCAAAATAGATAACATAACTAAGTTGGTAGGGAACTGGAATGAAAGTCAGGTCACCTGGGTTCTATTATTCCTGACTCTGCCACTGACCTGCTGTGACTTCGGGCCTCAGTTCCCTCACCTGTAACAAGGACAGTTATACCTATCCACCAGCATAAAGTAGTTTGAGATCTACAGCAGACAGACATTAAACAAACCAATTATATTTTACTGTAATTTTGGCAAATGATTGCTGTAGCTAAAATGCCAGAAGGAAGATGTTTGGAGAGACTTTGGAGAAGGCCATTGGGGAAAATGTGTGTGGGAGGGGAAAAAGTGTGTTTTCAGGTCTACAGCGGTGAAGGAGAGTGTGGCATCTGTGTAGTTACACCAATGTAGCAGGAAAAGTGAGCCCCTAATGTATATTCACTGCAATGATATGGTTTACCTTGGCTTCCAGGCAGAGAATGCAGCACCAATGCAAGTCAGTCACTTTTTACATTGGTGCAGAACCCTCCTGTGTAGACAATGCCTCAGTTCTCAGGAATTCCAGAGAGGATTAACAGGAAGATTTGGGGTTATAAAAGGAAATAAATAAATAAATAAAAAGGATCAAGCAGAGGAGACTGAGAATTAAAACTGGTTTGGTCAGACCTTGAGAACCTTCGCATGGATGCATGTTCTGCATCCCCAAAATCACTACCATAATTAACGAACGACTTATCAAGCTATGACCACAACAAACTGATATTTAATTACTTTGCAGGAATATGTTGCCACCCGCCATCTATCATTTTTACTCTAGCCAAACAGCCAGTAAAAAAACAAACACAAATCTAGGCAGCTCTCTACTACACAAAGGACAGCAAAAGAATAAGTTTTAGTCTAATAATGGTAGTCAGAAGAAACAAAGGACTATAAACAGTGCTAGAGCGGAAGCCTTTCAGGAATATGACGACTATCTTTTTGGATGGAAATGCTGAAAGGCATAATAAGCAATTTTACCATCCATGAATCTACAATATACATCATCATTCCTTCACTTTGGAGGTCTGTTTCTGTTACAGGAACAAGCATTATAACCTATGTACTGTTGCCAGAATTGCTAGTGATGGTAGAGTAGCTCTCAGAAAAAGGAGACTCCATCTTTAAAGGGCATTCTCAAAAGCATCACCCTCAGAGGAAGCAAGGATAACCATGGGTCTGATGATGGAATAAAAAGAGTAGTCTGGTCCCTACAATGAGCTGGTTCACTTGTATTACATGAATTCCATGTTTCTGGAATTGTTTAAAAGAGTAATAAGAATAATTTATTAATTTTGATTGTAAACTAAGAATAAAATCCTTCTCAATGTTACATTTTTACTGTACCATCTTTTACAGCACTTCACTATTTTCAGTAATTTGTATTTATGATCCAAACACAACCCTCACTGTAGCAGTGAATAATAATGACCCATAATAAGCTCTCAGAACTAGAGAAAAGCAAACTAGAATCTACACATAGAAGTGGACACACACTATTCAAGATTAACAGCAATGCGTTTTTTTTTTTTAATAGGACTTAAGGGCACGTTTGCTGTTGTACATTCAATCACCATAAAACTAGCTTTAATCAGAATGGCAAGAGGGGTACTGGTGAGTTTACTCTTGGCAGCTATTGTTTGGAAGAACATTTTTATTTTTTAAAACAGGAATCGTATCTTTTGCAGATCAAGTCCACTTTCACAATGAGTCACCAATAGAGGGTAAAAAGACTAATAAATCAAATAATCTTTCATTACCTCACAGACAGTACTTTGAAGCAGTTAAGCAGCCTTGACTAGGTAGCCTTTATTAAACTTCATCAAATGCTTGCAAACTGAAGTGTTTTATTGAAAAACTCTCCAAACATATCAAGAGCTGGTGGAAGATACCATTTTATTTATTAGAGCTGAGTGAATTTTTTAAGATTAATAGTTTATCTGTGGAAAAATGAAGTTTCAGGTTGACCAAAAGTATTCATGAATGTGACTCAAATTCACTGAATAGTACCAGCCAGTTTTCTTTTCCAGCCTAGAGAGTCAAAAGGCAAGTTAGGTGCTATTCACAAAACCATCACAGAAGGTGGAGGCATTGCCACCCCTATATTCCTTATAGCACCAGGGTTAGCTACCTGCGATACAGGAGACTTCGGTTCAAGTCCCCATTCTTCCTGATTCACAACAAAATTTTGAACTTGGGTCTCCCACATTGCAGGTAATGACTCTAACAACTGAACTATAGTGTATTTGGGGGTGGGTCATAATCTCTCCGGTTGAAGCTATGCCATGTTGGATAAATAATAAAATATTCATTGGAGCAGAGACTGAAACCAAGGTGACCAACCTTCTACCCCCCAGGATGAGTACTCTAACCACCAGGCTAATACAGAGTCATTCTGTATGAGTATTTACAATAAGTGGAACAGCTTGAATAGAGAACTCCACCCCAGAATACCCTAGAGTCTACTGGTTATTGCATTCACCTGCAATGTGGGAGACCCAAGCTGAAAAATTTGTTGTGCATCAGGAAGAATGGGGACTTGAATGCAAGTCCCCCACATCCCAGGTGAGTCCTCTAACCACAAGGCTATGGGGTATAACTTCAGCAGCAGCAACACCAACACCAGTTTTGTGAATGACATTTCCAAAATTTGCTTTGCTCTTAATTAAAAAATAACAAATAGTTAAAAATGCTGGAAAATAAAACTTGTCATTTGACCAAAACCTAATTTTCTTCCATGTTTTTTCTTGCACAGAAAAACAAAACAAAAAAATCATTTTGGGTCAATGCAAGATGACTGTTTGTTTGTTTTTGGTTTGCTGGTCAAAAGAAAACAAACAGCAACACACACACCAAAAAAACAACCACCACTAAACAAACAAAAAACCACCAAATTCCCCTTCCTCACTTCAGTGATTATTCACACAACTCTACTTATTATACACTCAAGGGAATGAGATGCCAGGGGACCTCAATCCCACTTACTTTAATGGATCCGAGGGGGAAATGCTCAAGCTTGCATTCCAAAATGGCACATAAGGCCTCAGTCCTGCAAACACACCAAGGTGGATTTGATTTAAATAATTATTTAAATCACTAATAAGGCTGACTCAATTTAATCATGGGTTTCTACATAAAAGTGCATTCTTGTTCGTTGTTATAACCCTAATACATATTCTTCACAACTCAGAAACAGATGCACGTTTCATTTTTAGAAGATACACACTATACATTTTTAAATAGTAATTTATTCTGAAAACTTCTCAGATTAGTTTTACAGCTAAATCAGAAAATGAATAATTGTTTGATTATTTCATTTACCAAAGGTAATTGAAGCAGATGTTTATGAAGTCATTGGGAGGTGAACTATTTCCAATTGAACAGGTTAATTATTAATATTTGGAGGATTTTCTTGCCATGCTGTATTAGGAGGAGAACATCACCAGACAGATATTAAAATTGTTTTTTTTAAACAACGTGTGTATTCTGGATTTTTTTCTTCAACAGCAAACATTTTAACAAAACAAGCATACACATTTTTGAATTTAGTTAAATTCAAGTTTTTTAAAATCAGGTTTGATTTTGTTAAAATTGTTTAACTACAATAGTTAAATGAAATATTAAAAAATATTAAATCTACTACGTCAGCCAGGTCAATACAAGAAACTTAAAATATTGGCTTCTGCAGCTAAATCAGTCGTCTTCACCTTCATTTTCCTGTTTGTTCATAATCTGGAAAAGAAAAACAAGCTTCCCTGCTTTTTAAGGTCCCAAACGATTTCTCAATTTGGAATGAATTAGTCCAAAGGAAGAAAATATTCTTTCTGCACCAGCAGAAGAAGCTACTGCTGTTAAAAGTGAGATCATGACTTCAGCCGTATCTGAATCCCAGCGCTTAAGTGACTTCCACCAGTTCACTGGTGTGACTTTCTTTAAAACATCATCAGCAAACATATATTTCTTGAATGGTTCTTATTCCCAAACTGGGCGGTCTCTTTTACGGCCCGCTGCCATTATAGGTTTTCCCTTCTAGTGAGAGAATGGTTTGGTAGATCTCAAATCAATGAAGGCTACACTCAGAAAGACCTCAAGACTTCTGGAATATGCGGCTCAAACAGTTTCACTTTGGTTTCTACTGCCTGTCCCTCCCTTCTCACATTTATCTCCAGACTTCTTCTCCTTGTCCGGATCTATTCTGCCCCCAAGAATCTTCTATTCCTTGAACTTTTTGAAACTTTGCACTTTTAGAGAGAGGTAAGGGATTGACTCTGTGTACACAAATTTGCAGAGGGACAGTAGGGTTGAGGTCTGTTATTTCTCACCTCTAGATATTATTTATTTTAAAACATTTTTGCTGTTAACAAGTATATTACCTCTGGAGGGACAAATCACAATTTGAGAACTGCAAAACTAAGCATCTCTGATGGTATCTTCTAGACTGAGCACTGAGTCCTATTGGGTAGATAGAAAGATTAACCTAAATAATCTATACAGAAGCCCCTGGAACCCCATAAAATTGGGTCCCTAATCCATGAACTATTGGAACTCGTTTACAAAACTTTTCTTAAACATTACATGATGTCTAATACTATTAGAATTTATAATCCCTATTCCATGATGAGATATCTTTCAGCTATAATGTATCTTAGGTTTTTTCCTCAAAAAACACTTTATCAAAAAATAAATAAATCCTATTTAAATAAATAAAAGACACTGATTTTTATTCACCCTGAAACACACACATACTTAACTAACAAAATCAGACTGATTATGCACATGCTTAAGGTTAAGCATGTGTCTGTTTACAGCATTGGAGCCTAATCCACAAATTGCCTTTATTCACATGAAATAATCCTATTCAGCTCAATAAGGTTACTCTCATAAGTAAGGACTTGTAATATTGGGCCCTGTAAATCTATCAATCTATATTTGTTTAATTTGCTCTGAGTGATATATTAATCACTGTAATAGTTTGGCAAATTTCCAGATATCAATCTAACAATATCCCTCTAAATATCCATGGATAAAGAGTGACATTCTTCAGAAAAGAGATTCTTTATACTAAAAGCAGATTCTTGAATAACCAAAGATAGAATCTTTAAAATATAATTTTCTTTCCACTGTTCATGCTGTTTACTTTTGAATTTTTCTAATCTAAAAAAATGAAATTAGCCCAGTCAGATTCCAGTCTTTAGCTTGGAGGTTCTTAGTGTAGTCATGCAATCTTTTTTTGGAGCTAGAACTGTAGGGGAAGGTTTATTTAATAATAAATAAAAAAAAATCATGGCAAGAGTTTCTATTGGTTCAGATTTGCTTGAAAACAGATCTTCATTCCTTAGAAATTGATCTGCACATTCCTCCATCTGATGAATTGATAACACATAATTGTGTACATTGGCTTCTTAAAATCTCTTAAAAGTGAATGTCCTTGATCACGTCTGGTGCAAAACTGACTATAATGGAGGCTAAAGTTCTTGAATTATGGGCAATGACAATACGGGCACCAATACAATGGCTAGCTCCTGTCATGAAAGATTCTCTAGGAGTGAAAGGTAATCTGTCAGTCCTTTTCACTAAGGGAACCGGAAATGGACCAATATTTACCATGAATTTGACCCTTATTTCATATGCTGTAGGCTAGCCAATCATACTTCAGAAGATAATGATCGTTCACTACCAAAGTAGGTCAAATTTAAACCTGCAACCTTGACATGAAATCACGTATATCCTCTACCACTCCAAGAGCCATCTATTCTGCTAGGAGCGGCCAGTGTTACGTAGTTTTCATGCTACACATGTAACTTTGACCTTGAAAACCCTTCATCTTTGCTAGCATGTGCATTTATTCTACAACATGATCTGCAAGATGTTGGTTTAGAAATTTGTTTACCAGAAGCAGTTTACAAGAAGTGATGAAAGAAGGTTTCTTAAATTCAGCATTAAAAAGTGAGGCTGTAATATGAAACTATCACTCATGTGCCAGTTTTATTCATACGTGACAGAACATGCAGTGTATAACATTAAGAAACTTTTACCCACATTAGGATAGTGAACATCTATTCTGTAATCTAACTTTGTTTCCACTTATAAAGCCTTTGCTTTTTGAAGTTATTTTTCGATTGGATACAATGCATGAATTGTCCATGTGCATCGTTCAAGGTGCTATGGTGATGGGCTCTATTATAAGAACCTATACAGATAGGTGAAGACCATCTTAGCTCAAGAAGGGGTTGGAAGAATTGTATATTGCCTTTTTCAATGGCTGATTTTATACTAAGGTCAACAGAAGTGTATGTATGTGGTTTAAGGCAGCATTCTGATCCTTCTGGGTTGTCCAAAACCAGTTTTGCACTTTCATTTTTTCTCCTATGGAAGAAGGATTTATTTAAAACACATGACTTTATGGTTGGTACAAGGATATTAGAGGTAAGGTGGGAGAGGTATGACCTTTTATTGGACCAACTTCTTGCTACTATCTATTAGTAAATAGGTTTCAGAGTAGCAGCCGTGTTAGTCTGTATTCGCAAAAAGAAAAAGAGTACTTGTGGCACCTTAGAGACTAACCAATTTATTTCAGCATAAGCTTTCATGAGCTACAGCTCACTTCATCGGATGCATCCGATGAAGTGAGCTGTAGCTCACGAAAACTTATGCTCATATAAATTGGTTAGTCTCTAAGATGCCACAAGTACTCCTTTTCTTTTTATTAGTAAATATTAATCCTTCTAGTCCTTTCTTTCTGTATATTTGATTCATTTATCTATCAACTATTCTTCAGAATCTTTATAAAATTAACAAAGACTAAGTTGAATTCTAAGGCCCAGAACACTGACCGACAAGTAACCCTACTCAGGAATTTTATGCGTTAGGCTGTATTTAATAATTCATGGCATCTTCAGGTCTATAAAACTCCAGATATTCTAGAAAACCCTCTCCCCGTTGTTAAAATATAGCCTTACATAAGCATATATAAAGGCTTGGAAAACTAATAAGGGATGATTGTTACTGCAGATGTTTTGTGTTGGGGAATCAAAACAGAAGAATGATCATGGGATAAGAAGGACCCACTGAGAGATACTATCCTGAAGAATTGTTGGTCCTCTCAGCTGTAAATAATTATGCCTTCACATATAAATCAGGTAAACCGAGAGTGTATAGAAATGACATCAGAACATATATTTCTTTGGCAAAAACCCTGTATGACGACACTGGTAGGAGAAGTTAGTTGGGGAATGAAACTGCATATCCCTCCAGATACAGTGAAGAAGAGAGACAGAGACACCTTAGATCTGACAACAGAGTGGTAATGTATCTTTTCATTCTGTATCCTATATAGTGCTGTACTAATCTCTAATTGATAATCATTGATTAAATAATTCCAATCAAGACTATTTTTCAACAATCTTGAGTTGTCACTAACTCAGACATGCAACATTCTGCTGGTGAAAGAGACAAGCTTTTGGGTTTACACAGAATTCTTCTTCAGGTCTGAAAAGCTACTCAGTGTCAAACCTAACACAGGGTGGAACAGATTGTTTAGTATAAGGAATTAACATGTTATAAAAGACCATACAAGCTGAAGTGGGCAGTTAACATCTTTGCAGTTCTAGGGCAAAGGAGTGTTAGTGGGTTATAGATTGTTCTAACTAAGCCATAAAACCAGTGTCTTTGAGGCTATGTCTACACTACAGTTTGTATTGGCAAAATTTATCACTTCGGGTGTGAATATTCCACCCCTCTGAGCAACATAAATTAAACTGACATTAGCATTTGTGTGAGAGTTTCTCCTGCCAACATCACTTATGCCACTTGCAGAGGTGGGTTTTTTATGCCGATGGGAGAGTTCTCTCTCCCGTCGGCATAGAGCATCTTCACCTAATGCGCTGCAGGGCGCAGCTGTATTGGTACCTGTATCAAAAGAACTGCTTCATTAAGGAAAAAAACTGCAATTGCACAGCACTAGTTATCAAACACCTTATGGTGGAAACCATATGGGGTATCATTAAACAATTACAATCTGTGCTTGACAGGGGCCACATCCTGAAAGAAATCTTTCCCAAACTCCCTCTTCTGGCCTCCAAACACCCCCCAACTTCGGCATATTCATTAACAGAAGCAAGTTTCCCACAGACCAAGACACACAAACTCAAAGCAGCACCAGATGCTGCCAGAACAACAGATACAAAACTTGCAGACATACCACCACTGCTATGATGATTAATACCCACCCAAACATACCTTTCAAGACATGTGGTGTACCTAATCCATTGCACTAAATACCCCAATAACAAGAATTACTTGTAATAGAGTAGATAAGAAACTTTCAGAGTGAAGTCAATTTAAAATTGACAGGTCCCCTTAAAGAATCAGATCTGAAGCTTGATGGTACTTGGTGCATGAAAATATGCCTCTCCCCCAAAACAAAACAATAACCATCCCTGTAATATTTCTGCAAATATATAAAAGTAACTGGTTTTAAAAAGAAAGTGTCACACTATATAGTTCTTTCATTCTCCATGTATCTCCAAGCTTTCCAAACAAGTGATAAGTGCATATGTGGAAAATATGCAAGCATATATGCTTGCTACCATTACTATTTTATTAATGAGAGGAAAATCAGCACGGATTCCAGGATATCAAAAAGAGCGGATAGGGAAAACTAATGTCAGAGAAAACAGTCCAAGGTGCAAAATGCCAATTGTGCCAGACTACAATTGAAA